>NC_090933.1:667741162-673029534 GCF_040938575.1 Ambystoma mexicanum | reverse complement strand
CAGGGAGACACGGGCCATGACCGGGGAGTGGGGGGGTAACAGGAGCGATACACGTGGCATAAGCAGGGGTGGGGGGCAACAGGAGGGAGACACGGGGCATGAGAGGGGGGTGGGGGTAACAGGAGAGAGACACGGGGCATGAGCAGGGGTGGGGGGCAACAGCAGGGAGACACGGGGCATGACCTGGGGTGGGGGGTAAAAGGAGAGAGACACGGGGCATGAGCGGGGTGGTGGGGGTAACAGGAGAGAGACACGGGGCATTAGCGGGGGGTGGGGGGAACACGAGGGAGACACGGGGCATGAGCAGGGGGTGGGGGGTAAAAGGAGAGAGACACGGGGCATGAGCGGGGGGTGGGGGCAACAGCAGGGAGACACGGGGCATGACCGGGGGGTGGGGGGCAACAGGAGAGAGACACGGGGCATGAGCGGGGGGCAACAGGAGGGAGACACAGGGCATGGCCGAGGGTGGCGGCAAAAGCAGGGAGACACAGGGCATAAGAGGGGGTGTGGGGGTAACAGGAGAGAGACACGGGGCATGAGCGGGAGGTGGAGGGCAACAGCAGGGAGACACGGGGCATGAGCGGAGGGTGGGGGGCAACAGCAGGGAGACACGGGGCATGAGCGGGGGGTGGGGGGAACAGGAGGGAGACACAGGGCATGACCGGAGGGTGGGGGGCAACAAGAGAGAAAAACGGGGCATGAGAGGGGGGTGGGGGGTAACAGGAGAGAGACACGGGGCATGAGCGGGAGGTGGAGGGCAACAGCAGGGAGACACGGGGCATGAGCGGAGGGTGGGGGGCAACAGCAGGGAGACACGGGGCATGAGAGGGGGGTGGGGGTAACAGGAGAGAGACACGGGGCATGAGTGGGGGTGGGGGGCAACAGCAGGGAGACACGGGGCATGACCGGGGGTGGGGGTAACAGGAGAGAGACACGGGGCATGACCACGGTGTGGGTGCGTAACAGGAGAGGGACACGGGGCATGAGCGGGGGGTGGAGGGCAACAACAGGGCGACACAGGGCATGAGCGGGGGTGGGGGGCAACAGGAGAGAGACACAGGGCATGAGAGGGGGGTGGGGGGTAACAGGAGAGAGACAAAGGGCATGAGAGGGGGTGGGGAGGTAACAGGAGAGAGACATGAGGCATGAGAGGCGGTGGGGGGAAACAGGAGAGAGACACGTGGCATGAGAGGGGGGTGGGGGGTAACAGGAGAGAGACACAGGGATTGAGCGGGGGTGGAGGGAACACAAGGGAGACACTGGGCATGAGAGGGGTGTGGGGGTAACAGGAGAGAGACACGGGGCATGAGTGGGGGGTGAGGGGCAACAGCAGGGAGACACGGGGCATGAGCGGCGGGCAACAGGAGAAAGACATGGGGCATGAGCGGGGGTTGGGGGGTAACAGGAGAGACACGAAGCATAAGCAGTAGGTGGGGGAAACAGGAGAGAGACACGGGGCATGAGCAGGCGGTGGGGAGCAACAGCAGGGGGACATGGGGCATGAGCGGGGGGGTGGGGGACAAAAGCAGGGCGACACGGGGCATGACCGGGGGGTGGGGGGTAACAGGAGCGATACACGTGGCATGAGCAGGGGTGGGGGGCAACAGGAGGGAGACACGGGGCATGAGAGGGGGTTGGGGGTAACAGGAGAGACACATATGGCATGAGCGGGGGTGGGGGGCAACAGCAGGTAGACTGGAGGCATGAGCGGAGGGTGCGGGGGGACAGGGGAGACACGAGGCATGAGCGGGGGGTGGGGGCAACAGCAGGGAGACACAGGGCATGACGGGGGGTGGGGGGTAACATAGAGACACGGGGCATGAGCGGGGGTGGTGGGCAACAGCAGGGAGACACGGGGCATGACCGGGGGTGGGGGGCAACAGAGGAGAGAAACACGGGGCATGAGAGGGGGGTGGGCGGTAACAGGAGAGAGACACGGGGATGAGCGGGGGGTGGGGGGTAACAGGAGAGAGACACGGGGCATGAGAGGGGGGTGAGGGGCAACAGCAGGGAGACACAGGGCCCGAGCGGGGGGCACAGGAGAAAGACACGGGGCATGAGCTGGGGTTGGGGGGTAACAGGAGAGACACGAAGCATAAGCGGGGTGTGGGGGAAACAGGAGAGAGACATGGGGCAACGTGGGGGGTGGGGGGCAACAGCAGGGGGACACGGGGCAGGGGGTGGGGGGGCAACAGCAGGGAGACACGGGGCATGACCATGGGGTGGGGGGTAACAGGAGCGAGACACGTGGCATGAGGTGGGGTGGGGGGGCAACAGGAGGGAGACACGGGGCATGAGAGGGGGGTGGGGGGTCAGGAGAGACACATATGGCATGAGCAGGGGGTGGGGGGCAACAGCAGGTAGACAGGGGGCATGAGCGGGGGGTGGGGGGACAGGGGAGACACAAGGCATGAGCGGAGGGTGGGGAGAACAGGAGAGAGACACGGGGCATGAGCGGGGGGTGGGGGGAAACAGCAGGGAGACACAGGGCATGACGGGGGGTGACGGGGGGTGGGGGGTAACAGAGAGACACGGGGCATGAGCAGGGTTTGGGGGGCAACAGCAGTGAGACACGGGGCATGACCGGGGGGTTGGGGGCAACAGGAGAGAAACACGGGGCATGAGAGGGAGTGGGGGTAACAGGAGAGAGACACGGGGCATGAGCAGGGGTGGGGGGCAACAGCAGGGAGACACGGGGCATGACCGGGGGTGGGGGTAACAGGAGAGAGACACGGGGCATGACCACGGTGTGGGGGCGTAACAGGAGAGGGACTTGGGGCATGAGCGGGGGGTGGAGGGCAACAACAGGGCGACACGGGGCATGAGCGTGGGGGTAGGGGGCAACAGGAGAGAGACACAGGGCATGAGAGGGGGATGGGGGGTAACAGGAGAGAGACACAGGGCATGAGAGGGGGTGGGAGGTAACAGGAGAGAGACACGGGGCATGAGCGGGAGGCATGAGAGGGGGGTGGGGGGTAACAGGAGAGAGACACGGGGCATGAGAGGGGGTGGGGGGTAACAGGAGAGAGACACGGGGATTGAGCGGGGGTGGAGGGAACACGAGGGAGACATTGGGCATGAGAGGGGTGTGGGGGTAACAGGAGAGAGACACGGGGCATGAGCGGGGGTTGGGGGGTAACAGGAGAGACATGAAGCATAAGCGGGGGGTGGGGGAAACAGGTGAGAGACACGGGGCATGAGCAGGCGGTGGGGAGCAACAGCAGGGGGACATGGGGGGTGGGGGGTAACAGGAGCGATACACGTGGCATGAGCGGGCGTGGGGGTAACAGGAGGGAGACACGGGGCATGAGAGGGGGTTGGGGGTAACAGGAGAGACACATATGGCATGAGCGGGGTGGGGGGCAACAGCAGGTAGACAGGGGGCATGAGCGGAGGGTGCGGGGGGACAGGGGAGAAACGAGGCATGAGCGGGGGGTGGGGGGAACAGGAGAGAGACACGGGGCATGAGCGGGGGTGGGGGGCAACAGCAGGGAGACACAGGGCATGACGGGGGTGGGGGGTAACATAGAGACACGGGGCATTTCCAGGGGGTGGGGGGCAACAGGAGAGAAACACGGGGCATGAGAAGGGGGTGGGCGGTAACAGGAGAGAGACACGGGGCATGAGCGGGGCGTGGGGGGTAACAGGAGAGAGACACGGGGCATGAGCGGGGGGCAACAGGAGAAAGACACGGGGCATGAGCTGGGGTTGGGGGGTAACAGGAGAGAAACGAAGCATAAGCGGGGGGTGAGGGAAACAGGAGAGAGACACGGGGCTACGTGGGGGGTGGGGGGCAACAGCAGGGGGACACAGGGCATGAACAGGGGGTGGGGGCAAGAGCAGGGAGACACGGGGCATGACCAGGGGGTGGGGGGTAACATTAGCGAGACACGTGGCATGAGCGGGGGTGGGGGGCAACAGGAGGGAGACACGGGGCATGAGAGGGGGTGGGGGGTAACAGGAGAGACACATATGGCATGAGCAGGGGGTAGGGGGCAACAGCAGGTAGACAGGGGGCATGAGCGGGGGGTGGGGGGACAGGGGAGACACGAGGCATGAACGGAGGGTGGGGAGAACAGGAGAGAGACACGGGGCATGGGCGGGGGGCAACAGCAGGGAGACACAGGGCATGACGGGGGTGGGGGGTAACAGAGAGACACGGGGCATGAGCAGGGGGGGTGGGGGGCAACAGCAGCGAGACACGGGGCATGACCGGGGGTTGGGGGGCAACAGGAGAGAAACACGGGGCATGAGAGGGGGGTGGGGGTAACAGGAGAGAGACACGGGGCATGAGCGGGGGTGGGGGGCAACAGCAGGGAGACACGGGGCATGACCGGGGGTGGGGGTAACAGGAGAGAGACACGGGGCATGAGCGGGGGGTGAGGGGCAACAGCAGGGGGACATGGGGCATGAGCAGGGAGTGGGGGGCAACAGCATGGAGACACGTGGCATGACCAGGGGGTGGGGGGTAACAGGAGCGAGACACGTGGCATGAGCGGGGGTGGGGGCAACAGGAGGGAGACACGGGGCATGAGAGGGGGGTGGGGGGTAACAGGAGAGACACATATGTCATGAGCAGGGGGTGGGGGGCAACAGCAGGTAGATAGGGGGCATGAGCGGGGGCGGGGGGGGCAGGGGAGACACGAGGCATGAGCGGAGGGTGGGGGGAACAGGAGAGAGACACAGCGCATGAGAGGGGGGTGGGGGCAACAGCAGGGAGACACAGGGCATGACGGGGGGTGGGGTAACAGAGACACGGGGCATGAGCGGGGGGTGGGGGGCAACAGCAGCGAGTCACGGGCATGACCGGGGGGTTCGGGGCAACAGGATGGAAACACAGGGCATGAGAGGGGGTGGGGGTAACAGGAGAGAGACACGGGGCATGAGCGGGGGTGGGGGGCAACAGGAGAGAGACACGGGGCATGATAGGGGGGTAGGGGGCAACAGCAGGGAGACACGGAGCATGAGCGGGATGTGGGGGGAACACTAGGGAGACATGGGGCATGAGAGGGGGGTGGGGGTAACAGGAGAGAGACACAGGACATGAGCGGGGGGCAACAGGAAAAAGACACGGGGCATGAGCGGGGGTGCGGGTAACAGGAAAGTCACGAAGCATAAGCAGGAGGTGGGGGAAACAGGAGAGAGACACGGGGCATGAGCGGGGTGTGGGGGGCAGCAGCAGGGAGACACGTGGCATGACCGGGGGGTGGGGGGTAACAGTAGCGAGACACGTGGCATGAGCGGGGGGTGGGAGGCAACAGGAGGGAGACACAGGCCATGAGCGGGGGTGGGGGGCAACAGGAGAGAGACACAGGGCATGAGAGGGGGGTGGGGGGTAACAGGAGCGAGACACGTGGCATGAGCGGGAGGTGGGGGGCAACAGGTGGGAGACACAGGCCATGAGCGGGGGGTGGGCGCAACAGGAGAGAGACACAGGGCATGAGAGGGGAGTGGGGGGTAACAGGAGAGAGACACGGGGCATGAGAGGGGGTGGGGGTAACAGGAGAGAGACACAGGGCATGAGAGGGGAGTGGGGGTAACAGGAGAGAGACACAGGGAATGAGAGGGGGGTGGGGGGTAACAGCAGGGAGACACGCGGAATGACCGGGGGTGGGGGGCAACAGCAGGGAGACACTGGACATGAGCGGGGGGTGGGGGGCAACAGCAGGGAGATACGGGGCTTGAGCGAGGGGTGGGGGGGAGGCGTGGGGGGAACATGAGTGAGACACTGGGCATGAGAGGGGGTGGGGGGTAACAGGAGAGAGACACGGGGCATGAGCGGGGGTGAGGGGCAACAGCAGGGAGACACGGGGCATGAGCGGGGGGTGGGGGGTAACAGGAGAGACACGAAGCATAAGCGGGGGATGGGGGAAACAGGAGAGAGACACAGGGCATGAGCGGGGGGTGGGGGGCAACAGCAGGGGGACACGGGGCATGACCGGGGTGTGGGGGGTAACAGGAGCGACACACGTGGCATAAGCGGGGGGTGGGGTGCAACAGGAGGGAGACACGGGGCATGAGCAGGGGGGTGGGGGTAACAGGAGAGAGACATAGGGCATGAGCGGGGGTGGGGGGTAACAGCAGGAAGACAGGGGGCATGAGCGGGGGATGGGGTGGGACAGGGGAGACATGAGGCATGAGCGGGGGGTGGGGGGCAACAGCAGGGAGACACGGGCCATGACCGGGGGGTGGGGGGTAACAGGAGCGACACACGTGGCATAAGAGGGGGGTGGAGGGCAACAGGAGGGAGACACGGGGCATGAGAGGGGGGTGGGGGTAACAGGAGAGAGACATAGGGCATGAGCGGGGGGTTGGGGGCAACAGCAGGGAGACAGGGGGCATGAGCAGGGGGGTGGGGTGGGACAGGTGGGACACGAGGCATGAGCGGGGGTGGGGGGAACAGGAGAGAGACACGGGGCATGAGCGGGGGTGGGGGGCAACAGCAGGGAGACACGGGCATGATGGGGGTGGGGGTAACAGAGAGACATGGGGATTGAGCGGGGGTTGGGGGGCAACAGCAGGGATACACGGGGCATGAGAGGGGGGTGGGAGCAACAGGAGAGAAAAACGGGGCATGAGAGGGGGGTGGGTGGTAACAGGAGAGAGACAGGGGGCATGAGTAGCGGATGGGGGGCAACAGCAGGTAGACATGGGGCATGAGCGGGGGGTGAGGGGTAACAGGAGAGAGACACGAGGCATGAGCGGGGGGTAGGGGGCAACAGCAGTGAGACACGGGGCATGACCGGGGGTGGGGGGCAAAGGAGAGAGACATGGGGCATGAGAGGGGGTGGGGGGCAACAGGAGAGAGACACGGGGCATGAGAGGGGGTGGGGGGCAACAGCAGGGAGACACGGGGCATGAGCAGGGCGTGAGGGGAACACGAGGGAGACACAGGGCATGAGAGGAGTGTGGGGGGTAACATGAGAGAGACACGGGGCATGAGCGGGAGGTGGCGGGCAACAGCAGGGAGACACGGGGCATGAGCGGGAGGGTGGGGGGCAACAGCAGGGAGACACGGGCCATGACCGGGGGGTGGAGGGCAACAGCAGGGAGACACGGGGCATGAGCGGGGGGTGGGGGGTAACAGGGGAGAGACACAGGGCATGAGCGGGGGTGGGGGGGAACAGCAGGGAGACACGGGGCATGACCAGGGGTGGGGGACAACAGGAGAGAGACACAGGGCATGAGGGGGGTGTGGGGTAACAGGAGAGAGACACGGGGCATGAGAGGGGGGTGGGGGTAGCAGGAGAGAGACATAGGGCATGAGCAGAGGGTGGGGGCAACAGCAGGGAGACACGGGGCATGACCGGGGGTGGGGGGCAACAGTAGAGAGACACGGGGCATGAGAGGGGGGTGGGGGCAACAGTAGAGAGACATGGGGCATGAGCGGGGGATGGGGGTAACAGGAGAGAGACACGGGGCATGAGCGGGGGGTGGGGGGCAACAGGAGAGAGACACGGGGCATGAGCAGGGGGTGAGGGGCAACAGCAGGGAGACACGGGGCATGACCGGGAGGTGGGGGGAACAGGAGAGAGACACAGAGCATGAGCGGGCGGTGGGGGGCAACAGCAGGGAGATACGGGGCATGACCGGGGGTGGGGGCAACAGGAGAGAGACACAGGGCATGAGCAGGGGGCAACAGCAGGGAGACACGGGGCATTACCGAGGGGTGGGGGGCAACAGGAGAGAGACACAGGGCATGAGCCGGGGGGGCAACAGGAGAGAGACACGGGGCATGAGCGGGGGTTGGGGGGTAACAGGAGAGAGACATGGTGCATGAGCAGGGGGTGGGGGGTGATCAACAGCAGAGAGACACGGGGCATGAGCGGGGGGTGAGGGGCAACAGCAGGGAGACACGGGGCATGACCAGGGGGTGGGGGGAACAGGAGAGAGACACGGAGCATGAGCGGGCGGTGGGGGGCAGCAGCAGGGAGATACGGGGCATGACCGGGGGTGGGGGGCAACAGGAGAGAGACACGGGGCATGAGCAGGGGGCAACAGCAGGGAGACACGGGGCATGACCGGGGGTGGGGGGCAACAGGAGAGAGACACAGGGCATGAGACGGGGGTAACAGGAGAGAGACACAGGGCATGAGCGGGGGCAACAGGAGAGAGACAGGGGGCATCAGCGGGGGGTGGGGGTAACAGGAGAGAGACACGGGGCATGAGCAGGGGTGGGGGGTAACAGGAGAGAGACACGGGGCATGAGTGGGGGTGGGGGGCAACAGCAGGGAGACACAGGGCATGACTGGGGGTGGGGGGGCAACAGGAGAGAGACACGGGGCATGAGAGGGGGGCAACAGCAGGGACACACGGGGCATGAGCGGGGGGTGGGGGGAACACGAGGGAGACACGGTGCATGAGTGGGTGCTGGGGGCAACAGGAGGGAGACACTTGGCTTGAGCGGCGGGGGGTGGGGGGCAACAGCAGGGAGGAACGGGGCATGCGCGGGGGGTGGGGGCAACAGGAGAGAGACACGGGCATGAGCGGGGGGTGGGGGGCAACAGCAGGGAGACACGGGGCATGACCGGGGGGTGGGGGCAACAGGAGAGAGACACAGGGCATGAGAGGGGGGTGGGGGTAACAGGAGAGAGACAGGGGGCATGAGAGGGGTGTGGGGGGCTAACAGGAGAGAGACACAGGCATGAGCGGTGGGTGGGGGCAACAGCAGGTAACCACAGGGCATGAGCGGAGGGTGGGGGGCAACAGCAGGGAGACACGGGGCATGAGAGGGGGTGGGGGGTAACAGGAGAGAGACACGGGGCATGAGCAGGGGTTGGGGGCAACAGGAGAGAGACACAGGGCATGAGTGGGCGGTGGGGGGCAACAGGAGAGAGACACAGGGCATGAGCGGGGGGTGGGGGCAACAGGAGAAAGACACAGGGCATGAGCGGGGGGTGGGGGGTAACAGGAGAGAGACACGGGCATGATCGGGGGGTGGGGGGCAACAGCAGGGAGACACGGGGCATGAGCGGGGGTGAGGGGCAACAGCAGGGAGACACGGGGCATGAGCGGGGGCAACAGGAGAGAGACACGGGGCATGAGCGGGGGGTGGGGGTAACAGGAGAGAGACACGGGGCAGGAGCGGGGGTGGGGGTAACAGGAGAGAGACACGGGGCATGAGTGGGGGTGGGGGGCAACAGCAGGGAGACACAGGGCATGACTGGGGGTGGGGGGGCAACAGGAGAGAGACACGGGGCATGAGAGGGGGTGGAGGTTACAGGAGAGAGACACGGGGCATGAGAGAGGGGTGAGGGGGTAACAGGAGAGAGACACGGGGCATGAGCGGGGTGTGGGGGGCAACAGCAGGGAGACATGGTGCATGAGCAGGGGGTGGGGGGTGATCAACAGCAGAGAGACACGGGGCATGAGCGGGGGGTGAGGGGCAACAGCAGGGAGACACGGGGCATGACCAGGGGGTGGGGGGAACAGGAGAGAGACACGAGCATGAGCGGGCGGTGGGGGGCAACAGCAGGGAGATACGGGGCATGACCGGGGGTGGGGGGCAACAGGAGAGAGACACGGGGCATGAGCAGGGGGCAACAGCAGGGAGACACGGGGCATGACCGGGGGTGGGGGGCAACAGGAGAGAGACACAGGGCATGAGACGGGGGTAACAGGAGAGAGACACAGGGCATGAGCGGGGGCAACAGGAGAGAGACTGGGGGCATGAGCGGGGGGTGGGGGTAACAGGAGAGAGACACGGGGCATGAGCGGGGGTGTGGGGTAACAGGAGAGAGACACGGGGCATGAGTGGGGGTGGGGGGCAACAGCAGGGAGACACAGGGCATGACTGGGGGTGGGGGGGCAACAGGAGAGAGACACGGGGCATGAGAGGGGGGTGGGGGGCAACAGCAGGGACACACGGGGCATGAGCGGGGGGTGGGGGGAACACGAGGGAGACACGGTGCATGAGCGGTTGCCGGGGGCAACAGGAGGGAGACACTTGGCTTGAGCGGGGGCTGGGGGGCAACAGCAGGGAGGAACGGGGCATGAGCGGGGGGTGGGGGCAACAGGAGAGAGACACGGGCATGAGCGGGGGGTGGGGGGCAACAGCAGGGAGACACGGGGCATGACCGGGGGGTGGGGGCAACAGGAGAGAGACACAGGGCATGAGAGGGGGGTGGGGGTAACAGGAGAGAGACACGGGGCATGAGAGGGGTGTGGGGGGCTAACAGGAGAGAGACACAGGCATGAGCGGTGGGTGGGGGCAACAGCAGGGAACCACAGGGCATGAGCGGAGGGTGGGGGGCAACAGCAGGGAGACATGGGGCATGAGCGGAGGGTGGGGGGCAACAGGAGAGAGACACAGGGCATGAGTGGGCGGTGGGGGGCAACAGCAGAGAGACACAGGGCATGAGCGGGGGGTGGGGGCAACAGGAGAAAGACACAGGGCATGAGCGGGGGGTGGGGGGTAACAGGAGAGAGACACGGGCATGATCGGGGAGTGGAGGGCAACAGCAGGGAGACACGGGGCATGAGCGGGGGTGAGGGGCAACAGCAGGGAGACACGGGGCATGAGCGGGGGCAACAGGAGAGAGACACGGGGCATGAGCGGGGGGTGGGGGTAACAGGAGAGAGACACGGGGCATGAGCGGGGTGGGGGGTAACAGGAGAGAGACACGGGGCATGAGTGGGGGTGGGGGGCAACAGCAGGGAGACACAGGGCATGACTGGGGGTGGGGGGGCAACAGGAGAGAGACACGGGGCATGAGAGGGGGTGGAGGTTACAGGAGAGAGACACGGGGCATGAGAGAGGGGTGAGGGGGTAACAGGAGAGAGACACGGGGCATGAGCGGGGTGTGGGGGGCAACAGCAGGGAGACATGGGGCATGAGCGGAGGGTGGGGGCAACAGCAGGGAGGCAAGGGGCATGAGCGGGGGAGGGGGGAACACGAGGGAGACACGGGGCATGAGCGGGGTAAAAGGAGAGAGACACGGGGCATGAGCGGGGGGTGGGGGCAACAGCAGGAAGACACGGGCATGTGCGGGGGGTGGGGGGCAACAGCAGAGAGACACAGGGCATGAGCGGGGGGCAACAGCAGGGAGACACGGGGCACGACCGGGGGTGGGGGCAAAAGCAGGGAGACACAGGGCATGAGAGGGGGTGGGGGTAACAGGAGAGAGACACGGGGCATGAGCGGGAGGTGGGTGGCAACAGCATGGAGACACGGGGCATGAGCGGGGGGTGGGGGGAATAGGAGGGAGACACGGGGCATGAGCGGGGGGTGGGGGGTAAAAGGAGGGAGACACGGGACATGAGTGGGGGTTGGGGCAACAGGAGAGAGACACGGGGCATGAGAGGGGGGCAACAGCAGGGAGACACGGGGCATGGCCGAGGGTGGGGGCAAAAGCAGGGAGACACAGAGCAGAAGCGGGGAGTGGGGGGTAACAGGAGACAGACACGGGGCATGAGAGGGGGTGGAGGTTACAGGAGAGAGACGCGGGGCATGAGAGGGGTGTGGGAGGGTAACAGGAGAGAAACACGGGGCATGAGCATGGCGTGGGGGGCAACAGCAGGGAGACATGGGGCATGAACGGGGGTGGGGGGAACACGAGGGAGACACGGGGCATGAGCGGGGGGTGGGGGGTAAAAGGAGGGAGACACGGGACATGAGCGGGGGTTGGGGGCAACAGGAGAGAGACACGGGGCATGAGAGGGGGGCAACAGAAGGGAGACACGGGGCATGGCCGAGGGTGGGGGCAAAAGCAGGGAGACACAGAGCATAAGCGGGGAGTGGGGGGCAACAGCAGGGAGACACGGGGCATGAGCGGGAGGTGGGGGGCAACAGCAGGGAGACACGGGGCATGAGCGGAGGGTGAGGGGCAACAGCAGGGATACACGGGGCATGAGCGGGGGGCAACAGGAGAGAGACACGGGGCATGAGCGGGGGTGGGGGGTAACAGGAGAGAGACACGGGGCATGAGCGGGGGGTGGGGGGCAACAGCAGGGAGACACGGGGCATGACTGCGGGGTGGGGGGGCAACAGGAGAGAGACACAGGGCATGAGAGGGGGTGGAGGTTACAGGAGAGAGACACGGTGCATGAGAGAGGGGTGGGGGGGTGACATGAGAGAGACACAGGACATGAGCGGGGTGTGGGGGGCAACAGCAGGGAGACATGGAGCATGAGCAGAGGATGGGGGGTAAAAGGAGAGAGACACAGGGCATGAGCAGGGGGTGGGAGCAACAGCAGGGAGACACGGGCATGTGCGGGGGCTGGGGGGCAACAGGAGAGAGACACGGGGAATGAGTGGGGGCAACAGCAGGGAGACACGGGCATGACCGGGGGTGGGGGCAAAAGCAGGGAGACACGGGGCATGAGAGGGGCGTGGGGGGTAACAGGAGAGAGACACGGGGCATGAGCGGGAGGTGGGGGGCAACAGCAGGGAGACACGGGGCATGAGCGGGGGAGGGGGGAATAGGAGGGAGACACGGAACATGAGCGGGGGGTGGGCGGTAACAGGAGAGAGACACGGGGCATGAGAGGGGGTGGAGGTTACAGGAGAGAGACGCGGGGCATGAGAGGGGGGCGGGAGGGTAACAGGAGAGAGACACGGGGCATGAGCGGGACGTGGGGGGCAAAAGCAGGGAGACATGGGGCATGAGCGGGGGGTGGGGGGAACACGAGGGAGACACGGGGCATGAGCGGGGGGTGGGGGCAACAGCAGGGAGACACGGGGCATGACTGGGGGGTGGGGGGCAACAGGAGAGAGACACGGGGCATGAGCGGGGGGCAACAGCAGGGAGACACGGGGCATGGCCGAGGTTGGGGGCAAAAGCAGGGAGACACAGGGCATAAGAGGGGTGTGGGGGGGTAACAGGAGAGAGACACGGGGCATGAGCGGGAGGTGGGACGCAACAGCAGGGAGACACGGGGAATGTGCGGAGAGTGGGGGGCAACAGCAGGGAGACACGGGGCATGAGCGGGGGGTGGGGGGAACAGGAGGGAGACACGGGGCATTACCGGGGGGTGGGGGGCAACAGGGGAGATACACGGGGCATGAGCGGGGGGTAACAGCAGGGAGACACGGGGCATGAGCGGGGGTGTGGGGAACATCAGGGAGACATGGGGCATGAGCGGGGGGTGGGGGGTAACAGGAGAGAGACACAGGGCATGAGCAGGTGGTGGGGGCAACAGCAGGGAGACATGGGGCATGAGCGGGAGGTGGGGGCAACAGCAGGGAGACACGGGGCATGAACGGTGGGTGGGGGGAAACAGGAGGGAGACACGGGGCATGAGCGGGGGTGGGGGGCGACAGCAGGGAGACACGGGGCATGAGCGGGGCGTGGGGGGAAAACGAGGGAGACACAGGGCATGAGCGGTGGGTGGGGGGTAACAGGAGAGAGACACGGGGCATGAGCGGGGGGTGGGGGGCAACAGCAGGGAGACACGGGGCATGAGCGAGGGTTGGGGGCAGGGAGACATGGGGCATGAGCAGGGGGTGGGGGGAACACGAGGGAGACACGGGGCATGAGCGGGGGTTGGGGGCAACATTAGGGAGACACGGGGCATGACCGGAGGGTGGGGGGAAACAGCAGGGAGACACGGGGCATGACCGGGGGGGCGGGAACATGAGGGAGACACAGGGCATGAGCGGGGGTTGGGGCCAACAGCAGGGAGACACGGGGCATGACCGGGGGATGGGGGGCAACAGAAGGGAGACACTGGGCATGACCGGGGGGTGGGGGCAACAGGAGAGAGACATGGGGCATGACCGGGGGGTGGGGGGTAACAGGAGAGAGAGACACGGGCATGAGCGAGGAGTGGGGGGTATAGGAGGGAGACACGGGGCATGAGCTGGGGGTGGAGGCCAACAGCAGGGAGACACGGGGCATGACCAGGGGGTGGGGGGCAACAGAAGGGAGACACTGGGCATGACCGGGGGGTGGGGGCAACAGGAGAGAGACACGGGGCATGAGAGGGGGGTGGGGGGTAACAGGAGAGAGACACGGGGCATGAGCGGGGGGTGGGGGGCAACAGCAGGGAGACACGGGGCATGAGCGGGGTGGGGGAATACAGGAGGGAGACACGGGCCATGAGCGGGGGGTGGGGGGAACACGAGGGAGACACAGGGCATGAGCGGGGGTGGGGGGAACACGAGGGAGACACGGGGCATGAGCGGGGGGTTGGGGGAACACGAGGGAGACACAGGGCATGAGCGGGGGGTGGGGGAGTACAGGAGGGAGACACGGGTAATGAGCGAGGGGTGGGGGGATACAGGAGGGAGACACAGGTAATGAGCGGGGGGTGGGGGAACACGAGGGAGACACGAGGCATGAGCGGGGTGGGGGAAACAAGAGAGAGACACAGGCATGAGCGAGGAGTGGGGGGTTACAGGAGGGACACACAGGTAATGAACGGGGGGTGGGGGGATACAGGAGGGAGACACGGGTAATGAGCAGGAGTGGGGGGAATGGGATATCTGCTCCTCGATCCTCCGCAGGCCACCATGTACGATGGCGTGTCTCCTGCAAGTCTGCAGCAGCCTGGATTGTTCAGGAAGTGTAATCCACATGAGCCTCACACAGCCCCATTGGAGGCACCGCTGCCCTCTGATCTTATCGCATCGGAATTTTCACTTGTTAGGTTGTGGTAATCACTTGTGAAGTCTGAAGTCACCCCAGAGCTTGCCACAGATCCCAATATACGAACAATAAACTAAGATGGCGGGCGTCTCTGAAAATAAGACGCACTGCACGCTTTACTGCAACCAATGGGAGAGCATGTCAGATGTCCGCAGACATCACGCAAGTCTCTTGCCCAATCCCCGTCCTGTCCGCGAAGCGGACACAGATATCACACATTTTTTTCACTTACATTTTTGTCTTTTTTTTAAAAAAACTACTGGACGGATTAACACCAAATTAAAAAGATCACGCTTTCGGGACCAAGCCGCCACTCCTGCTGCAAATTTGGTGTAAATCCGTCCAGCGGTTTGGGCTGTAGGCGTGAGCAAAGTTTTTTCCCATTATGTCTATGGGAAAAAAAAGTTTTGGGACCCCCCCTATAACTTTGCCCCCCCTGGACCAAACCTCACCAAACGTTTGAAAAAAATTCAGAGTGGGCCATATACTTTTTTTGCAAAGTTTGGTGAGGATTCGTCCAGGGGGAGCGAAGTTATAAGCCGCCCAAAAAGTGCTCTTCGGATGAAAACGGCAACTTAACCATAACTACATGGCCACTACTGTGGCCATGTAATATATATATATATATATATATATATTCAGTGAAAAAACTTTGTTAAAAGGGACGTTATGGTTAAGTTGCGCTACTAAAAACCTATCAAATTCAGTAAAAAAACTTTGTTAAACGGACGTTATGGTTCAAAGTAAAACCGAAAAACCCCTGAAATTCGGCAGTTATGGTAAGATAAGCAACCATAACTCGCACAACCGTGCACTGCTAACACTAACACCCAGGACATCAAAGATGACATCACCAATGTCATTGATGACATCACTAATGACATCACATGGCTGGCTCTCCCTTTTTTTCCTTTACTGACATATCTAAGCCACATAGTTTTCTTCAGTAACAGTCAGGAAGTAAAAATTGAAAAGGTACTATATTTGTAGACTTAGGGTCAAGTCATATCATATGAAACATATATATAGCGGAAGACACAGGCTTGAAAGAGAGCAATCCTTTCTGTGCATGAAGATAATCATTAGAGTTATCAGCACTTTCTCATAGTTTTATTTTTATTACTATACCTTCCCTGTATATGCTCATATTTGTATACATTGTACTTACACTCCTTTCATTAGGGTCCACTGACATCATTTGATACACATGCATACAGTAAGTAGCACCTTTGAAACAGAGCAATCATCATTTCTCTGCATAAAGATAATCAGTTAGGTTATGAACTCTTTCTGCTACTACTTCTGCTTTTTTGCTTACTTCTCTGTCCCTGTTTATACTCATATTTGTACGTGTTGTTGTCTCTTTGTGTTTTGTCTGTATTAAGTGTAATTATGTATTAAGTGGGTTTTATTAGCTACTTATTACATGTTAGATTCTGAATATTGCACCTTCATCATGTATACTGCACACACTGCCTAAGTTTCTGCATGGGTTGCTTAGTATACTGGATAGAACTTCATAATAGAATGCTATTTATATCAATGCATTGCTTAATGCACTAATTGGCTCATGATATTTATTTAATGATCCTTGACACTTTTTGGTCAACATTATAAGAATCCCTCCTACAGAGTTTTCATGAAAAGTAAATGCACATGTGATGTCATCAGTGATGTCATCAATGACATTTGTGATGCCATCTTTGATGTCCTGGGTGTTAGTGTTAGCAGTGCACGGTGGTGCGAGTTATGGTTGCTTATTTTACCATAACTGCTGAATTTCAGGGGTTTTTCGGTTTTACTTTGAACCATAACTTCCCTTTAACAACGTTTTTTCACTGAATTTCAAAGGTTTTTAGTAGCGCAACTTAACCATAACGTCCCTTTAACAAAGTTTTTTCATTGAATTTCATAGGTTTTTATTAGTGCAACTTAACCATAACTTCCTGTAACATTTTTTTTTTACTAAATTTTAAAGGTTTTTATTAGTGCAACGTCACCATAACATCCTTTTCAATAGATGAAGACCACTAACATCTTATGTCCTCAAAGTGGGAACGCCGGGTGGCGTCCCGGTGTAGGAAGGAAAATCTTTTACAAAGATGGCCACCATGGAAAGGGAAGGCGGGTGTATAAAGAGAACACAACAGGGCATGAGCGGGTGTAGGGGGGGGAACAGGGGAGACACATGGGCATGAGCGGGGGTGGGGGGAACAGGGCGCACACAGGGCATGAGCGGGGGTGGGGGAACAGGGCGCACACATGGGGCATGAGCGGGGATGGGTGGGAAGGGAAGAGGGACACAGGGCATGAGCGGGAGGTGGGGGTAACAGTAGGGAGACACGGGGCATGAGCAGGGGGTGGGCGGCGGGAGGGATAGAGACACAGGGCATGAGCGGGGGTGGGAGGCGGGAGGGATAGAGACATGGGGCATGAGCGGGGGGTGGGCGGCGGGAGGGATAGAGGCACGGCATGAGCGGGGGGTGGGCGGCGGGAGGGATAGAGACACGGGGCATGAGCGGGGGAGGGATAGAGACACAGGGCATAAGCGGGGGGTGGGCCGCGGGAGGGATAGACACACGGGGCATGAGCGTCGGTGGGCGGCGGGAGGGATAGACACACGGGGCATGAGCAGGGGGTGGGCGGGAGGAATAGACACACGGGGCATGAGCGGGGGTTGGGCGGCGGGAGGGCTAGGCACACAGGGCATGAGCTGGGGTTGGCGGCGGGAGGTATAGACACACGGGGCATGAGCGGGGGGTCGGGGATGGGGGGAGGGGAGAGACACACGGGGCATGAGCGGGGGTCGGGGGGAGGGGAGAGACACACGGGGCATGAGCGGGGGGTGGGCGGCGGGAGGGATATAGACATGGGGCATGAGCGGGGGGTTGGCGGCGGGAGGGATAGAGACACGGGGCATGAGCGGGGGGTGGGCGGCGGGAGGGATAGAGACACGGGGCATGAGCGGGGGTGGGCGGCGTGAGGGATAGACACACGGGGCATGAGCGGGGGGTCGGGGGTAGAGATGACACACGGGGCATGAGCGGGGGGTGGGGGGATGGAGAGAGACACACATGGCATGAGCGGGGGATGGGGGAGGGGGATAGACACACGGGGCATGAGAGGGGGGTGGGCGGCGGGAGAGATAGAGACACGGGGCATGAGCGGGGGGTGGGCGGCAGGAGGGATAGAGACACGGGGCATAAGCGGGGGATGGGCAGCGGGAGGGATAGAGACACACGGGGCATGATCGGGGGGTGGGCGGCGGGAGGGATAGAGACACGGGTCATGAGCGGGGGGTGGGCGGGAGTGAGGGATAGACACACAGGGCATGAGTGGGAGGGAGAGAGACACACGGGTCATGAGCGGGGGGGTGGGAGGGAGAGAGACACACGGGGCATGAGCGGGGGATGGGCGGGAGGGGGAGAGACACACAGGGCATGAGCGGGGGGTGGGCGGGAGGGGGAGATACACATGGGGCATGAGCGGGGGGTGGGTGGGAGGGGGAGAGACACGGGGCATGAGCGGGGGTGGGGAGGAGGGGGAGAGACACACGGGGCATGAGCGGGGGTGGGCGGGAGGGGGAGAGACACACGGGGCATGAGCGGGGGGTGGGCGGGACGGGGAGAGACACACGGGGCATGAGCGTGGGGTGGGCGGGGAGGGGGAGAGACACACGGGGCATGAGCAGGGGTGGACGGGAGGGGGAGAGACACATGGGGCATGAGCGGGGGTTGGGCGGGAGGGGGAGAGACACACGGGCATGAGCGGGGGGTGGGCGGGAGGGGGAGAGACACGGGGCATGAGCGGGGATGGGGGGAGGGGGAGAGACACACGGGGCATGAGCGGGGGAGGGGGAGAGACACACGGGGCATGAGAGGGGGTGGGGGGAGGGAGAGAGACACACGGGGCATGAGCGGGGGGTGGGCGGGCGGGGGAGAGACACCCGGGGCATGAGCGGGGGGTGGGGGGAGGGGGAGAGACACGCGGGGCATGAGCGGGGGTGAGGGGGAGGTAGAAAGACACACCGGGCATGAGCAGGGGGGGGCGAGAGGGGGAGAGACACACGGGGCATGAGCGGGGGGTGGGCGGGAGTTGCGGAGACACACGGGGCATGAGCGGGGGTGGGGGGGAGGGAGAGAGACACACCGGGCATGAGCGGGGGGTGGGCGGTGAGGGGGAGAGACACACGGGGCATGAGCGGGGGTGGGGGGAGGGAGAGAGACACACGGGGCATGAGCGGGGGGTGGGGGGAGGGAGAGAGACACACGGGGGGTGGGCGGGAGGGGGAGAGACCCACGGGGCATGAGCGGGGGTTGGGCGGGAGGGGGAGAGACACACGGGGCATGAGCGGGGGGTGGGCGGGAGGGGGAGAGACACACGGGGCATGAGCAGTGGTGCGGGGAGGGAGAGAGACACGGGGCATGAGCGAGGGTGGGGGGAGAGAGAGAGACACACGGGGCATAAGCGGGGGGTGGGCGGGAGGGGGAGAGACACACGGGGCATGAGCGGGGGGTGGTTGGCGGGAGGGATAGACACACGGGGCATAAGCGGAGGGTGGCCGGTGGGAGGGATAGACACACGGGGCATGAGCGGGGGGTGGGAGGCAGGAGGGATTAGACACACGGGGCATGAGCGGGGGCTGGGCGGTGGGAAGTATAGAGACATGGGGTATGAGTGAGCGGGGGGGTGGGTGGTGGGCGGTGGGAGGGATAGACACACGGGGCACGAGCGGGGGTTGGGGGGTGGGAGAGATAAAGACACGGGGCATGAGCAGGGGGTGGGCGGCAGGAGGGATAGAGACACGGGGCGTAAGCGGGGGGTGGGCGGTGGGAGCGATAGAGACATGGGGCATGAGCGGGAGGTGGGCGGCGGGAGGGATAGAGACAGGGGGCATGAGCGGGGGGTGGGAGAGAGGGAGGGATAGACACACGGGGCATGAGTGGGAGGGAGAGAGACACACGGGGCATGAGCGGGGGGTGGGTGGGAGGGAGAGAGACACACGGGGCATGAGCGGGGGGTGGGCGGGAGGGGGAGAGACACACGGGCATGAGCGGGGGTGGGCGGGAGGGGGAGAGACACATGGGGCATGAGCGGGGGGTGGGCGGGAGGGGGAGAGACACGGGGCATGAGCGGGGGGAGGGGGAGAGACACACGGGGCATGAGCGGGGGTGGGCGGGAGGGGGAGAGACACACGGGGCATGAGCGGGGGTTGAGCGGGAGGGGGAGAGACACACGGGGCATGAGCGTGGGGTGGGCGGGAGGGGGAGAGACACACGGGGCATGAGCGGGGGTGGGCTGGAGGGGGAGAGACACACGGGGCATGAGCGGGGGGTGGGCGGGAGGGGGAGAGAAACACGGGGCATGAGAGGGAGTGGGGGGAGGGAGAGAGACACACAGGGCATGAGCGGGGGGTGGGCGGAAGGGGGAGAGACACACGGGGCATGAGCAGGGGGTGGGCGGGAGGGGGAGAGACATGCGGGGCATGAGCGGAGGTGGGGGGAGGTAGAGAGACACACCGGGCATGAGCGGGGGGTGGGCGAGAGGGGGAGAGACACACGGGGCGTGAGCGGGGGTGGGCGGGAGTTGCAGAGACACACGGGGCGTGAGCGGGGGTGGGGGGGAGGGAGAGAGACACACCGGGCATGAGCGGGGGGTGGGCGGGAGGGGGAGAGACACACGGGGCGTGAGCGGGGGGCGGGGAGGAGGGGGAGAGACACACGGGGCTTCAGCGGGGGGTGGGGGGGAGGGAGAGAGACACACGGGCATGAGCGGGGGGTGGGCGGGAGGGGGAGAGACACACGGGGCATGAGCGGGGGGTGGGCGGGAGGGGGAGAGACACACGGGGCATGAGCGGGGGGTGGGCGGGAGGGGGAGAGACACACGGGGCATGAGCGGGGGTGCGGGGAGGGAGAGAGACACGGGGCATGAGCGGGGGTGGGGGGAGGGAGAGAGACACACGGGGCATAAGCGGGGGGTGGGCGGGAGGGGGAGAGACACACGGGGCATGAGCGGGGGGTGGGCGGTGGGAGGGATAGACACACGGGGCATAAGCGGAGGGTGGCCGGCGGGAGGGATAGACACACGGGGCATGAGCGGGGGGTGGGAGGCGGGAGGGATAGACACACTGGGCATGAGTGGGGGATGGGCGATGGGAGGTATAGAGACATGGGGTATGAGTGAGCGGGGGGGTGGGCGGTGGGAGGGATAGACACATGGGGCATGAGCGGGGGGTGGGAGGCGGGAGAGATAGAGACACGGGGCATGAGCGGGGGGTGGGCGGCAGGAGGGATAGAGACACAGGGCATAAGCGGGGGGTGGGCGGCGGGAGGGATAGAGACATGGGGCATGAGCGGGGGGTGGGCGGCGGGAGGGATAGAGACACGGGGCATGAGCGGGGGGTGGGCGGGAGGGAGGGATAGACACACGGGGCATGAGTGGGAGGGAGAGAGACACACGGGGCATGAGCGGGGGGTGGGTGGGATGGGAGAGAGACACACGGGGCATGAGCGAGGGGTGGGCGGGAGGGGGAGAGACACACGGGGCATGAGCGGGGGGTGGGCGGGAGGGGGAGAGACACATGGGGCATGAGCGGGGGGTGGGCGGGAGGGGGAGAGACACGGGGCATGAGCGGGGGTGGGGGGGAGGGGGAGAGACACACGGGGCATGAGCGGGGGTGGGCGGGAGGGGGAGAGACACACGGGGCATTAGCGGGGGGTTGGCGGGAGGGGGAGAGACACACGGGGCATGAGCGTGGGGTGGGCGGGAGGGGGAGAGACACACGGGGCATGAGCGGGGGTGGGCGGGAGGGGGAGAGACACATGGGGCATGAGCGGGGGGTGGGCGGGAGGGGGAGAGAAACACGGGCATGAGCGGGGGGTGGGCGGGAGGGGGAGAGACACGGGGCATGAGCGGGGATGGGGGGAGGGGGAGAGACACACGGGGCATGAGCGGGGTTTGGGTGGGAGGGGGAGAGACACACGGGGCATGAGCGGGGGGTGGGTGGGAGGGAGAGAGACACACGGGGCATGAGCGAGGGGTGGGCGGGAGGGGGAGAGACACACGGGGCATGAGCGGGGGGTGGGCGGGAGGGGGAGAGACACATGGGGCATGAGCGGGGGGTGGGCGGGAGGGGGAGAGACATGGGGCATGAGCGGGGGTGGGGGGAGGGGGAGAGACACACGGGGCATGAGCGGGGGTGGGCGGGAGGGGGAGAGACACACGGGGCATGAGCGGGGGGTGGGCGGGAGGGGGAGAGACACACGGGGCATGAGCGTGGGGTGGGCGGGAGGGGGAGAGACACACGGGGCATGAGCGGGGGTGGGCGGGAGGGGGAGAGACACATGGGGCATGAGCGGGGGGTGGCGGGAGGGGGAGAGAAACACGGGCATGAGCGGGGGGTGGGCGGGAGGGGGAGAGACACGGGGCATGAGTGGGGATGGGGGGAGGGGGAGAGACACACGGGGCATGAGCGGGGTTTGGGTGGGAGGGGGAGAGACACACGGGGCATGAGCGGGGGGTGGGCAGGAGGGGGAGAGACACACGGGGCATGAGCGGAGGTGGGGGGAGGGAGAGAGACACATGGGGCATGAGCGGGGCGTGGGCGTTAGGGGGAGAGACACACGGGGCATGAGCGGGGGGTGGGCGGGAGGGGGAGAGACACACGGGGCATGAGCGGGGGCTAGGCGGGAGGACAAGAGACACACGGGGTATGAGCGGGGGGTGGACGGGAGGGGGAGAGACACGGGGCATGAGCGGGGGTGGGGGGGAGAGACACACGGGGCATGAGCGGGGGGTGGGCGGGAGGGGGAGAGACACACGGGGCATGAGCGGGGGGTGGGCGGGAGGGGGAGAGACACACGGGGCATGAGCGGGGGTGGGAGGGAGAGAGTGACACGGGGTATGAGCGGGGGGTGGGCGGGAGGGGGAGTGACACATGGGGCA
Organism: Ambystoma mexicanum; assembly: GCF_040938575.1. Taxonomy (NCBI): domain Eukaryota; kingdom Metazoa; phylum Chordata; class Amphibia; order Caudata; family Ambystomatidae; genus Ambystoma; species Ambystoma mexicanum. The sequence goes on along the minus strand of NC_090933.1, from coordinate 673,007,002 downwards.
TGAGCGGGGGGTGGGCGGGAGGGGGAGAGACACACGGGGCGTGAGCGGGGGTGGGCGGGAGGGGGAGAGACACACGGGGCATGAGCAGGGGTGGGGGGGAGGGAGAGAGACAAGCGCATGAGCGGGGGGTGGGGGGAGGGAGTGAGACACACGGGGCATGAGCGGGGGGTGGGTGGGAGGGGGAGAGACACGGGGCATGAGCGGGGGTGGGGGAAGGGAGAGAGACACACGGGGCATGAGTGGGGGGTGGGCGGGAGGGGGAGAGACACACGGGGCATGAGCGGGGGTGGGCGGGAGGGGGAGAGACACACGGGGCTTGAGCGGGGGAGGGGAGGGAGAGATGACACACGGGCATGAGTGGGGGGTGGGGGGAGGGAGAGAGACACACGGGGCATGAGCGGGGGTGGGGGGGGGGAGAGAGACACACGGGGCATGAGCGGGGGTGGGTGGGAGTCGGAGAGACACACGGGGCATGAGCGGGGGGTGGGCAGGAGGGGGAGAGACACACGGGGCATGAGCGGGGGTGGGGGGAGGGAGAGAGACACACGGGGCATGAGTGGGGGGGTGGGGGGAGGGAGACACACAGGGAATGAGCGGGGGGTGGGGGAGGGAGAGAGACACACGGGGCATGATCGGGGGGTTGGGGGGAGGGAGAGAGACACAAAGCGTTCGTGTGCAGGCGGCAGATCCCGCTCCTCGGCCCTCCGCTGGCCACCGTGTGCCGATGGCGTGAGCGGGGTGCTGGAGGAACAGGGGAGACACGGAGCATGAGTGGTGGTGGGGGGACAAGAAGGACACATGGGGCATGAGCGGGGGTCGGAGGAACAGGAGACAGAGACGAAAGACTTACTGTGCAGACGGCAGATCCCGCTCCTGCTGACAAAGCCTCTCATGCGAGGAACAAAGATGGCGGGCGTGTCTGAAGCCAGACGCACTGCACGCTTTCACCGCATCCAATGAGAGAGCACGTCAGATGTCTGCGGACATCACGCAAGCTGCTTGCCCAATCACCGTCCTGTCCACGGAGCGAACAGGGAAGTGTGTCAGCGAAGCGAACACAGATATCACTAATTTTTTTCACTTACATTTTTGTCATTTATTGAAAAACTACTGGACTGATTTACACCAAATAAAGCAAAGCACGCTTTTGGGACCAAGCCGCTGCTCCTGCTGCAAATTTGGTGTAAATCCGTCCAGCGGTTTGGGCTGTAGGCATGAGCAAAGTTTTTCCCCATTATGTCTATGGGAAAAACCAAAAGTTTTGGGACCCCCCCTATAACTTTTCTCCCCCTGGACGAATCCTCAGCAAACTATTCAGAGTGGGCCATATACTTTTTGTGCAAAGTTTGGTGAGGATTCGTCCAGGGGGAGCAAAGTTATAAGCCGCCCAAAAAGTGCTCTTCCTATGGAAACACCAATTTAACCATAACTACATGGCCACTACCGTGGCCATGTAATATATATATATATATATATATATATATATATATATATATATATATATATATATATATATATATATATATATATATATATATATATATATATTAGTCTGTCCATTCCAAGATGGAAGTTGGAAGAATTCCAGTATTACAAACAGTACTGTGATGATATAGCCACTTCCAAAATGTTAACCATATACATTCTCTTATTGCAAAACCTCTCAGGCATTGTGCAATCAAGAATGGATGGTTGACGTGTCTGGAGATGGTGTGGGGTGGGGTAGTTACTGAATCTAGGGGATGCTGGTAAAATAATGTTGGGCCAGTAGCCAAAACTGCAAATTCTGTGTTCTCGCTCTTTGGGTACTCATCAAAGTGTAGCTCTTACTACTTGCAATGATTATCCGTACTAGGAGAAGGGTTACTGATATGAAGTTGTGGGGATAACTGATTGGAGAGCAGCAGAAATGAATAGATCCAATAACTGTTTGAGCCCAGGAGATAAATCAATACCTACACTAGCTAATTTAAATGATACTAAAACCAGAGAGATCTCGTTAGAAATGAAGGATTTGAAAGCGTGTTTTGTCACCTCCCGTATATTGAAAACGCATCTGATCTGGATGGTCCAGCTCTCTACCAGAGTATCAATATTGTGGAGAGAAAAGCAGGAGGGGCTAGTATCATGGTACTAGCAACAAAACACTGGAATGCACTGCCACTCATGCTCCGAAATGAAACCTCCTTTTGTGTTCCGAAGAGCCTTGAAAACAAAGCTCTTTAATTTGACTGTACCTGAGGTAGTTCCCTGTAACCACGGAACATACCTGATGTAACATTGTTATGAATCAGTGACTGTCTCTATCACATCTCTTCTGCCTATGTAATCCTGCACCTATGTATGTAACTCTGTATCCAAGTGAATCTGCTGTAACAGCGCTACAATGCCTTAGGGCCACTGTGTGCTTTATACATTCAAATAAATAAAAACATTTTAAAAAATAGTGATCTATGTAGCACAAAATAATTAGCTTGGTATAATGCAGTTGAACTTCCACATGCAGTTCCTAAAACAATGTTCCTCTAGCGCCAATGCATTGCATTAAACATTAAAGTTCTCCCAATACTTTTTAGAAACCATTCAGAGTTGGGAAAGTGACATTTGAGGGTCATGTATAAAATTTTGAGGCAACATGACCTCATGTAGATGCTTTGAAAATGGTGAGTCATGGCATTGAAGTTGATGCCAGTGGATCTCCTCATGGGAAGATGGCTGCCCGACCATTACGTCACGGAAGGTTCTGTAAATATCAGCAGGGATATCATTGAGCCCAGTTGCTTTCCCTTGTTTCACAGAGGGAATGAGAGCTAATAGCGTCTCCTGAGTAACACACAATCAGGCTTGCCTCACAGGACGCCGATTTCTCAGCCGGCGGAACATGGGGGTAGAGGAGGCTCTGAGAGCAATTAGGGTGGAGAATACTAAATCCTTCGAGCGGTCCAGGCTTATGCTCTTAGAGAAGAAGGTAGGTTCCATGCTAGATTCTAGCACCAATCTCACACAACTGTTATCTGGACCACAGACTACAGAGGCAGGTGACATGTATCCCTCTACCTGTAAAAACGTTCCATTGGGGGGGCGGGGGATACATGAGTTTGGGGTGAACTTGGGAGGACTACAAACTTTAAAGCAGAGCTTGTCAGTGTCTAATATTAGCGAAAATGGCACAATTCCCCTCAGCACTAACATTGTTAATAACCTACTGCCTAATACCAACATGGGAGCGGGCCTGCCACTAAATGGAGAGAACGTGAAAGAGATTGTCTTACCTTCTCATCCTTCTCATCCTGTAGTCTCCCCGGTATCAGAACTACGCTGCCTGCTCCTCAACACTTGATCCCTTGTAAAACATTCAGTTGAGGTTGCAAATTACATAGAATCTAATAACTTAGATTTTTGCGCACTTACAGAGACCTGGGGCCATGACGCAGCCGGTCCTGCTCTTAATTTAGCCATTCCAGACGGCTATGTGATGCTAAGAAGGGATAGAGAGGAAGGTCGAGGGGGTGGAGTAGCGTTGATTGTTAAGGATTCACTCTTAGTCTGGGAATCACCGGGTTTTCTCTTAGAGGGCACAGAATCTATACATCTTAAGATAGGCATAAATGCAGAATCTACCCTAAATCTTCTACTAGTATATCGTACACTATCGTGCACTGTGCAGTTAGCTGAGGCACTTAGTTCTTATATCTTACCACAACTCAAACCGACCTCTAGATTCATTCTCTTAGGTGATTTTAATTACTGGCTGGGCATTGATTCGGATTGCCTTGCAACTGATTTTAAACAAGCCTTGGATAACTTGGGATTCTCTCAATTAATGTTTTCTCCTACACATGCTTCTGGTCACACTTTGGACTGGTTATGCACTCATAGGGCCTCATTACGACCCTGGCAGAACGGGTTAAACGGCGCCGTAAAAGGCTGCGGCGCCGTTCAACCCATTCCGCCACATTACGAGGTCCCCTCGCGGGACACGTTAAGCACGCCTGGGCATACCGGGTCCCGCGAGGGGAAGAGGGAGCAAACAACCGGCCATCTCATAATGGCCCATTGTTTACGCCCTCTCCCATTCCCATTCAGCCCTATGGGGGCTGAAATGGGAATGGGGATGAACCGTGTCCGTGTCTTCGAGTGAGGAATTACCGGGCCATCCGAACTCAGAATGGTCCGGTAAATCCTCATTCCGAGGACACGGACACGGATGCGGTTTTGCCGGTAGCCATGCCGCCAATAGCGGCATGGCTACCGGCATACCTCGTAATGAGGCCAATAATGTTAATTGTAATAACATTAGTGCAAGTTTGTGTCCCTGGTCTGACCATTCCTTTGTAGACTTTACGGTGGACACGCCTTTTCCTATGAAGCTGCCAATTGTGCCACTTCAACTGGAAACACGGAGCCTAAAAAAGATCACGTTGGCTAATATTGAGCCTTTGATTAAGGACAGCTTAGAAAAATTTCATACTGAGATGTCTCCACAAAATATGGCTATAGAACTGACAGATAACCTGGCGCACAGCTCCGATAAACTAGCCCCCCTTAAACTGAAAAAGATCAAGGTTAACAAGCATAAAAGTAAGGCTTGGTTCACGGATGACCTTAAAACCAAAAAAACTGAGGTTAGGAAAGCTTACTTTGCCTGGAAAAAGGAGCATCACTCAGGGTTACTGGTCAAGTATAAGATCTCCGTACGTGAATATAAAAAGTTGATTCTGGAAGCTAAAAAATAATTCCATAATGGCCGGATAAGTAAAGCTAAATCTAACACGAGAGAAATCTTTAAGATTTTAAAGGAACAGGAAACTACTCCGGTCTCGCCTGATTCTCTAGTTAAAACTGACGCAGAATGGTGTCAACAGATACAAAAAGGTTTACATAATAAACTTCATAAAATCAGGGCAACCATGCTCGAAAAAAGGGAATCAATCATTGATGCTGGTGAGGCTGTAACTGAAGGTTTCACGCGTGACCCGTCAGTTCCCCAGTTCAACTTTCACTCTATCACAGAAAGTGAGCTGTTAAAAATCATAGAACATATGAAACCGTCACAATGTATCGGTGATGCTTGCTCTTCCATGATTATAAAAACATGTCCACCGCAGCTCATTAAAGCAATCTGTCATTTTATAAATGCCTCTCTTAAAGCAAGTACTGTACCAACTGAATTAAAAGCAACCATGGTTACCCCCATTCTAAAAAAACCGGGACTGCCAATGGATAATCCGCAAAATTTCCGACCCATTTCCAACACACCCTTCTTACTTAAGATTTTGGATAGAGTGGCCTACAGTCAACTCGCAGAGCACCTAGACCTTTATTACATCCTCCATCCAAATCAGTCGGGATTCAGGAAGAAATATGGGACGGAAACCTCGTTATTAGAACTGAAATCTAAATTAATGGGGGAAATGGATAGAAGTGGCCTCTCCCTGATAATCTCTCTAGATCAAGCAGCGGCCTTTGATTTGGTCGAGCATTCGATCTTAATTCCAAGACTACAAGAGGTTGCTAACCTCTCAGACTAAGCAGCCCGGTGGATCGCCTCTTTCCTGGAGAATAGAACAAGTAGAGTTTGCGCGGCCTCCGCTGAAGCTAGTCCACTTTCCGTTCTTTATGGGGTCCCACAAGGGGCAAGTTTGTCCCCATGTCTGTATAACCTGTTCATGACCCCATTATTCTTTATGTTACAGGAGGAGGGGGTCGTGTTCTCTAATTATGCAGACGACACTCAATGTGTTATCAAGTTATCAGGACATCACAAAAAGGATGAGGCGGAGGTGAATAGAGTTTTTGCCCTCATTGAAAAATGGATGTTGGATAATTTTCTAGCTCTTAATCGCAGTAAGACTGAGCTGCTAATAGTCGGCAGCTCTAAGGCGATTAGTAAGTTGAGTCAAGAATATAGCTCCTTTAAATTGGGGGAGGACATCATTATTCCCTTATCAAAAACAAAAATTTTAGGAGTAACCCTCGACTCGACTTTAAGCATGAAAGCTCATGTCTCATCAGTGGTGGCAGGGGTAGTCTATTATATCAGACTCTTGGCTCATTTGAGGCCAATGATCTCGCAGGAAAGCGCTGAGACCATAGCCAGGGCAATTATAGGTGCTAAATTGGACTATTGTTGTAGCCTCCTGCTGGGCATCAACAAAAGAGAGCTGCAAAGATTGCAGGTAGCACAGAATTGGGCGGTCAGAGTTGTTCTTAGACTCCCAAGGCATAGCCATGTAACTGTGGCCAGACGTTCATTACACTGGCTACCTTTTGAAGACAGGATTAATTTTAGAGTACTGGTTATAGTTCTCAAATGCCGGCTACAAGTAATGCCTGAATATTTACAACAGCACATCATTTCAAAGAGTAATGTAAGATCTTTGAGATCCGACCTCACTAATCAAATCATATAGCCAAGATGTAAAACAATGAAGGCGGAAAAGGGAGCATTTATGGTGAAGGCCCCCGCGATGTGGAATAATCTTCCTATCAGCTTGAGGAGTCACTATTCCCTCGCATCTTTCAAGAAGGAACTGAAGACTTTCTTATTTGTTTGATCTACTGTACTCACTGATTTCTCCAATAGACTGCATCATACTACAGGGAATAGTGGAATAATTTACCGAGGATGCTTTGATCCTCACCTCTAAGCCTGTCCTCCTTTTCGTTGTCTGCGCCTTTATGCCCTAGGGTCAATAGCGCGCATAACAAATGAAATGTAATGTATTGTAATCTGCAGGCCACGTATGCACACCTTCCTTACTACAGTAATATCATAAAAAGCATCTGTACAAACTAGTTCCCCTGAAGAGACCTAGGAGAGGACCAACTGTTAGGAATAGGCCTCTGCATCTTCTGAAACGAGTTTCTCTCAACAAAAGAGTCCCTGATGTCTGTCTTCATGAGTGTATGCAGGTGCAATGACCGAAATAGCTGCACCGTTCTGATGTCTGGCACCTGTAGCCAAGATGGCGCATGCAGGGATGGTGCCAGGCATGGAGACCGGTCAAGTCAAACCAGAAAGACCAAGTCCTCATATCCGCAAAGACACTCAAAGCCAAACATTAATTGTGGGAGTGGTTTCTGATCAACAGATATGCCCTGCCTTACTACGGTGTCTGGCCAAAGATTCTCCTGCTAAGCCACGTGAACACCCGAGGGAAGGTCCACCATTCCTGTAAGTATTATTTTTTAGATAGTAAAGGAGATCTTGTATCTCACAGATAGGCCCACACCTTTCCTTTATGTACTCAAGCATTCTAGTATTTATTTATATCCATTCAGGATGACAGCATTTCAATTTGAGAATACTCCACTCAACCCGGTCCAACATACCAGTGAGTATCAGAGAAATAGGGCCTCATTACACGGATGGCGGTAAGGGTTTACCGGTACCGGTATTTTACCGGTACCGCTAAATCCTTACCGCCTTACTATGAGGTCCCTTTGCGGGTTGGGGAATTTAACGCCTGCTTTTTGCAGGCGTTAAAAACCAACCCGCAAAGGGACCCAGGGAGCTAATTACGGTACCGCAATTTGCGGTACCGTAATTAGCGCCTTCCCCATTCCCATTATGCCCTACGGGGCAAAAATAGGAATGGGGAAGGGCAATGGTGGAAGGGGGAATTACCGCCAGGCCAACCTTGGAATGGGGCGGTAATTCCCCTTTCCACCAAGGCGGTGCCAGTATTTTACCGGCATGAACCATCCGTGTAATGAGGCCCTTAGTGTTGAAAGGGTGATTTTCATAAGACAAATTCCCAACAAGGGATTGATATTTTATTTTCCTTCTCTGCCCAATAGGGAGAAATCACCTGTAATCACACTTCCCAGGAAACAACTTTCTCTTAGATGTTGACCTGCAAGGAGGGTTTTATTCATGTAAGATACATGAATCTTGGAAATAAATAAATATTTCCTTTTCTTCGGTTTACAGCGTATTCACCTTGCAGTGACTCTGTGTAAGACTACAACTCAAGTCAACCAGGTACTGAAACCAGGTTAGGCACGGATATAATGGGATCGTTTAGCCCTTCCAAAAATAGATATCTCATATAATTCACTGCCCATGCCAGACACTTTCCTGAACCATTGCCCCTTTGTAATAAAACTACTCAGTAAATTATCCAGCATTTACTTCCCTATTATTCCGAGGTGGGATTTCCCCATGTGATTCTTATAGATTACGGTTTTACATTCATTTCTAACCTAAATCTAAATGTCTCAGACCGTTGACTTAGTTGAGAGCTTTCATCAGACTATGATGTACCAGCCACCTGTGGAAGTATGTAGATGCTAGAAATTGGGAAGAACATCTTCCTTGGGCCCTGTGCACTGTGAGATAGACTCCAAAAGACTGCACCAGCTTTTCCCCAATTGAAATAGCTTAGCTTTTTGGGAAGCGCTGTTTGATAAGGGCTGTCTGTGGCTGGGACACTCTCTGGACACGCTTTACTGCTGACTGCTGCATTTGCTGTTCGTCTCATACAACGTGCCTTGTGGACTAATGGTACGCTTTGCAAATGAACTTTGCCCGCATCAAAGACTCAAAGACTGGTTACATTGCAAATACTTAACTGTTATTTTCTGTTAGTTTTAGACAGTTTCATTGGATTTTTTTCTAAGTTTGTATGGTCCAGCCCACTTTACCCATAATTCTACTTAACGTCATGAACTCGCGCTTTATGCGCGCATGCCTTTTGGGAAGCGCTGTTTGATAAGGGTTGTCTGTGGCTGTCTTGGGGTCGCAGGGGGTGGAAGGGCTGTCTTTATAAGAACAATTGTAGCATCGCAAAAACAAGAACTAGTCTTGCGGTCGTAAGGAAATATAAAAACGTACAAAAAGACAATAAAGCGATGGAGCAACTAGGGTCAATCCCTCCTCTGGCACATCCCCCTCTAGATGACCTCGTAAGTGCACTGAAGACCCAGCAGGATGGTACACTATGTTCAGATCCGCTCCAGCAAGCAGAAAAGACAGATACCTGCTCAAATACAGATCTTCTGGCAACTGAAAAACGGAGTAAGGAAATCAAAGACGCAGTCAATGCCTACCTGGCCTCCCAAATGAAACAATGCTTACAACAAGCGACTAATGCCAGCCAAGGAAATGACTCAGTTAAGGATGCAGTTGCACCTACCCAAGAACAGATTTGTAAGAGATACCCACAAGTGAACGATCTGGGAGCCCATGTTTGCCAGATAAGTGAAACTGCACGCAATTTACCATTGGCTAGATCTATGCATTGCCAGATAAATGAAATTGCATGCAGACTACCAGAGGAAAAACATCTGTACAACAACTGGCAGGTTCAATGGACAATGCCATTGAATCAGAAGAGAGGTGGTGTCTCCAACATTTCTAAAGCAAAATCAACTCAACACACCCTAGTCATGAAGTGCCGTCCCGCCCCTCATAAGCAATTCACCTTCTGTCGAGAAAACATATTGAGCATTTTTGGGGACATTACTTCGATTGATATAAGACAAGTGGAATTTCCAAACTTATATGATCCTACCACAGTTAGACTGTGGATTCCCTCAGGCATCATACTTAATACCATCTGGCTGGCCAAATCTGACTTGTTTACATTAAGATTTGTGATTTCACAAGACCATTCATCTCTTGACATGACCTCTACTCTATCACACACAGTGGAAAAGTCTAGGTGTGTTCGCCAAAACCCAGCCTTACATTCATCTAGTGTGACAAATCACGCATAACTATGTGGCAATGAGGGGACGAGAGAACAGAGAGAGCAACAGATTACAAGAACATATAATTTTGCCAGCTGACACACCCGGGAGCACACCCATCTCACAAACTCTCTTGATAACCGGATTAATGAAATCGACATAGTTGCTTTCCAGGAAACTTGGCTCCTGAATACTCCAATATGGAACGATCACAGTATTTCCCTGTTACCATAATATCTGCTACAAAAGGTCATCCAACTGCTGATCTGCTTGTGGCCGTGAAGACGAGTTCAGGTCTCACAATTCAATCATGGATTGTTCCAAAAATGTTATGCAATTGGTAAAAATGTTGTCCAACGATCGAGTGCTGGTACTTGTAAACATTTACAGAAATCGGGCTGGCATTTTGGACACTCAATTCTATAAAGATCTGGGAAACATTCTGTTAAGTACCGGTGCTCCGGAGGACCCCGCACGTGGGGCTGGCACCGGTCCAGGAGGCCGCGCGGCCTGGGGCGCGGCATCAGCAGGAGCGCAGACAAAAAGACACCCACACGCTGTGCTGGGTTTGCCCGGAACTGCCTCCCACTGCCGGGGGCGGGGCTTTTATTAAACGGCCCTACGTCACCGCGCTGCGGGACGTAGGGCGGATATAACATTCCTCCTTTATTTCAAATAAACTTAACATCAACACAATCAACATACTCAACTTCAAACTCCTGACACAGTTCTCTTTTCACACTGTACCAGCTCCCCCTTGTGTGGGATGCCTGGCGACGGTGTCCGCTCAGCATACATAGACATTCAGCCTCGCGGGCGGCCTCGTGTTGGTTCTCAGACCGCTTCACTTGGGGGCTGTCCCCGCTCGGCTCGTGAATCCGCTCACCTTCACTGCAGGCGTCCCCACTGCCGGCCAGGCTCTCTGGTTGCCAGCTGCGGTTCCATGCGGCTTCTTCCTCTGGGTCTTGCGCCAGCTCTTCGCTGTCTTGTTGTAAGTTGTCGTCGTCTTGAGGGCCCTCGCAATCCGTCCAGAGAGTGCAGGGCACGGGCTTGAACCAAGAGGCATTCCTTGTCGCTTTCCGACGCCCCCGGGTCACCGTTATCATGGTCCCACGCCGGTTGCTGACAGTCCATGGCAGTTCCTCGTACCTGGTGTCTAGCTTGGACTTCGTGGGGTTTCGTAACATGATGACTTGGTCACCCACCCGATGGTCGGACGGCCTTGCTCTTCTTTTGGCACTCATGTGAGCATTGGCACGTGTTCTCCTCATCTCCATGCAGGCATTATCAACGTCATCGGGGGTCCTGCTTGGATGATGGGGAATCGACGATTTGATGATGGTTCCCAACATGAGGTCAGCAGGTGGTATGCCCGTGGTGCTGTGTGGGGTGACCCGATAGTTCCGCAGGAAGCGGTATAGGTCGATCTTCCACGGGCTGGCGTTTGCCCTTGATACTCGGAGCACCTTATTGATGGTCATCTGTACGTACTGGCCTTGGATGGAGACCGTGCATTTTCGTCGCCTGGCGGTTCTTTTCAGCGGTACTGGCCCCTGGTTCAGTGCAGATACCAGGTATACCTTTCTGCCCTTTCCTTCGCTCTCCGTGCCTGCCGTTTGCCGTAGGGCTGAGAGATCATCCCCTTCCTCTTCCGTCGAGGAGTTGACTACTGCAACCCTCCTTGCGCTGGCTTGCTTCTTTTTTTCGGTGACCCCTTTTCCTGAGTGCCTTGTGGGGGCTGCAGTGGCGTGTTCGCTGATCTGCACACTTTTGCGTAGTGATCCTTCCTGCAGCACGCTCCGCACGTGGTGCCTTGCGCCGGGCAGTTTCGCCTTCCGTGTCTTTGACCACCACACCACCCACATTCCGTGGGTCCTGGTACTCGAGGTTGCCACCTGTTCTGGGTGTGGCTGCCGCCACTTTCACCTCTCGTAAATGGTCTGTCAGAGATCTGGGCGACCATCGCTGTGGAGAGGGACGGCTGCAGTTTCTGTAGTGTTGCTTCCATGTTGGCGGCTCTCGAGTGGGCAAGCTCCCTCTGTCGACCCAGTTCCAGGATGCGGTGTAGAGGGATGCCTTTCTCACTGAGTACGAGACGCCTCAGCTTCTCCGAATGTATGCCATTTATGATTTGTCGTCTGATCTCCCTCTCAGTGTTCGTGAACTCACATGACATGGCCAGTTTCCTCAGCCTCGTGTGGTAGGCGTCTAGAGTCTCATCAGTGGCCTGGATGGTCGTGCAAAAAATGAAAGTCTCATAGTCTGGATTTAGTTGCGGGAGGAAATGTGCCGTTAAGGCGTCCTTTGCACTCAGGTATGCGTCTTGGCCATCATCAACATTCAGGGAGTTGAAGATGCGTAGCACCTCGTCGCCCACACTGAGGAGTAGATGAGCTTTCATCTTTCTGGATGACGTGATGTCCTTGCATTCCATGGCCATCTCGAACTTTTGTAGCCATAACTGCCATCTGGGTCCACTGGATGATGGGTCGGTGAATGGGTCGAAAGGTTGAACCAACGTCGACGAACTGCCCAGCGTGCGGGGTGGTGGCGACGCCATCGACAGGTTTGCCGCAATCCTGGACGGCGTGGAGGGTCCAGGAGTTGATGACCCAGCCGCCATGGTGTCACGTACCCTCGGTTTGTTGTTTATGCTGTCGTGCTGGCCTGATGTTGTCCTGCCTCATGGGTTCGTCCGCACATTGCATTGAGGAGTGTTCTTTGGCGGTGAATGTGCCCACTGGCACTTGTGCGCCGACCGATGGGCGCCTTGTAGCATGTGCGCCATGCAGGAGAAATGGCAAAAGAAGAGAAAAAAAATTCTCGACCCCTTTAGGATAGGGTATGAGAGAGAAAAATGTTTTTTTTTTTTTTTTTTTTTTGGGGGGTGGGGGTCACGTGGTCTCGGTGGCCCCCACCTGGTGTCCAAAATTCGTACGGGACGTCCGTGGGGCGTCCGCGTGTGAGTTGATCTAGAGCGTGTGGTTGCTCGCTCACTTCCTCGTCGCCATTGTTAAGTACCGGTGCTCCGGAGGACCCCGCACGTGGGGCTGGCACCGGTCCAGGAGGCCGCGCGGCCTGGGGCGCAGCATCGGCAGGAGCGCGAACAAAAAGACACCCACACGCTGTGCTGGGTTTGCCCGGAACTGCCTCCCACTGCCGGGGGCGGGGCTTTTATTAAACGGCCCTACGTCACCGCGCTGCGGGACGTAGGGCGGATATAACACATTCTAGACACAATTTCGAACGACTCATCGGTCACCAACACCATCATTGCCGTGGATCTGAACTTGCAATGTCTTGATGCACAACGAAAAATTGCACAATTACGAACAGATGGTCTACACTAATGTCTGAGAGAGGATTTCTAATGGCAAATGGATCAATACCAGGAGACCTTCCTCTGCATACTACGTGGTCTGGGGGGCTATCGAAAAGCACAATCGACTACCTTTTTGTTGATAGACAGTTATACAACCGAGCAGACAAATTTGAAGTCATTAACCAAATGCACAGCAACCATAACATGCTATCATTGCTCAGGCACTGGAACAGGGATAAATCACTTGAGTCAAGAGAACGGTACAGTCATGCACTTACAGTTAACAACGCAAGGATATGCTTTCAATGGAATGAATGCAAACTACTACAGCTCAATGACATTTTGTTGAAGAATCAAATAAGACATGATTACACTCTTTATGCCACGGCCCTTACCCTCTTTAAGACCAACACCAAAAGCTCCCTCTTAAACCAGTCAAAGAAGGTTCATTGCTTTGACAGAGATCTCCAAGCAAAGAAGGCCAGACTAAATTGTTGTAAAAAATCCATCAAACTCTTGCCGGAAGCAGAAAGACCGGGAGCCTTGCGATCTGCTAAATGCCAGTACCGAAATTGGACCCACAGTCGACAAGCTTTGCTCCACCAACGAGACGGTGAAGTGATGCTGCAAGTCATAACCTCCAAAAATACTGCCCTTATCTGGTCTATGCTTAATCAAGCAACACGCAACACACAAATGGCAAGCCAAATCAACAGAGTCACAGAACAGCAATGGATAAGCCAATTCTGTGCCCTGTATGACATGTCCGCTTGGAGTCCTGTTCAGAGCTCTTCAACATCATGTTCACCGTGGCACTAGCCGTTTGCCAAAGAACATATTGAAAACTTCATTGTGAAATTGAGTGGTTCAAGGGCTCACGGGCCTGAAGGTCTGAATAATGCCATGCTAAAGGCACACCCGAACATCAGGGCTACAATCGTGCACACTATATTCACTAATATCATTGAGAAGCGAAGCATCCCAGTCTTTTGCGTACATTGGTGATAGTTCCGATCTATAAAAATGGGCACCGGTCATTAGCAGAGAGCTATAGACCAATTGCCGTGCTCGACATAGCAGGCAAAATATTTGCATGTTTTGTTCTCCAGGAGTTTAACTCATGGACCTTGTGGAACTGCAAACGCGACCCACATCAGACCGGTTTTGTGGCGGGAATGGGGACTGCCATCAATCTAATGTCAATATGCGCCATCAAACAACAATTCGCTGTGACAAACCAGACTCTATACTTTGCTTTCATTGATTTTCATGCAGCATTTGACTCCATATCTCGACAACCACTCATCAACAAATTGCAGAAGGCAGAATGTCAACCTACATTGACAGACATCTTAAACAAACTTCACTCTGGGACTTCACTGCAGATTAGACTAAATGCTGAGGGTTTGCTGTCAATTCCTTTGCAAATATCCTCGCCTCAGCCCTCTTTAATTTCTTTATCTCTGACATGCCGCAGATATTTGAAAACATAGTCACTGATGCTGCAAGAGTGGGGCAGTAAAGAGTGTCTGCTTTATTGTACGCCAATGATTTGGTGTTGATTTCAAAAACCTCCACAGGCTTACAAAATTGACTGCAGGCTCTATCGCCTTACATAGACACAGAGGCGTTGCTAGGGGGGGCTAAGGGGGCTATAGCCCCTGGTCTTTTGGTTGTAGTCCCGGATAGAATCTCAGGAGCTACAACCAAAAGGCTAGCTAGCCCCCAGTCCCGACAGTTCAGACATTAGCGTAGCCCCGGGTCTTTTCCAGACCTGGCAACACCCCTGCATAGACGCCAAAACCATCTCACAATCAATATCAAAAAAACTAAAATCATGATTTGTAACGCCCCCAAGAAAGGAAGAAATAGACTCAGGTGGGCACTGCAAGACACTGAGCTAGAGTTGGTAGAGCAATATACATATTTGGGCATGTGCATTGATAATCAACAACATAACAGACCACTCTTACAAATATTAGAATTAAGAACTATAATAGTGATTGCACAAACCAAGATGATACTACACAAATATGGCAAATTCTCGCTATTACCAGCAATTAAGTATTACAATCAGAAAACCTTGCCAGTCCTTCTATACGGCCTGGAAACATGGCCTATTCTGAATAAAATGACCCTGCAGAAATTTGAAGGTAAATACTGGAGACAAATCTTAAAATTACCCCAATGTCTACCAATTGCCTTTTTACGCTACAAGATTGGCTTAATATCCTTGAATGCCTTATATCGATGGAAATGTATGTGCTCTGTTCAGAAAATGCATTTTGGCCAAGAATGCAGACACTCTACTTCTGTCTCTGTCCACGTACATATTTACATCAACACACAGACTTGTAGTCATTTGGAGGAAGACTTTCTTCCAAATAATGGCTGCTGCAGACCTCTCTCTGGATGTTCTCTTAGAGGACCCAGACAGAGCCAAAAGAAAATTGTACTTGTCTGACTGGATTGAAACGAGGAGTCAGTGTCACACAAGGATTTCAGAGAGAACCCCTTTGCAGGAAAAGAATTCCGCCTATGTGAGACATCCTTAATTCGACATCCATCGGTGACTCTCAGATCAGCCATTTTACAGTTCAGATTTAACCTCTGGCCTACCAGATCGCTTATGGCAAAACACAAAACCATCTGCGCTGCAGCAAACTTCTGCCGCTTCTGTAACAACACAGAACAAAAAGAAACTCTTTGTCACCTTATCCTAGATTGTTCTGGCTTAGCAGAAAAAAGAGACAAACACCTCTACAAACATTATATGCACTTTAGAACATTAGATAACAACAATCGTTGGAACTTACAGGGTAATTCATAGATTTCAGCGCAGAGACAGTGCATGCGAGCAGCCCAGAGAGCTAGCGTGCACCAGCGTGCGCCAGCCGTGTGCGCTAAACAGCATTCTGGCGCACCGCGTATTCATGGAATATCACAGCCATTTTGAGCGCTGGCGCAGAGAACATCCCGCAGCGCCAGTTACGCCCCAAATAACGTCCCTTGCGCAGGGATAAGGCATTGAAATCCCCAATGCAGCGCAAAGGGCCATGCTAAACTTGCACCAGTTCACAGGGCCGGAACAGTGCATTTGGGGGGTGCGTGGGAAGTTTCACACACGATAGGCGTTGTGCGAGCGGGGTACGTGTATTCCGATGGGTGCGCGGGGAGAATCACACCTGATAGGCCTTGTGCGAGCAGGGTACGTGTATTCTGAGGGGTGCGCAGGGAGAATCACACACGATAGGCCTTGTGTGAGTGGGGTACGTGTATTTCGGGGGTGCGCGTGAAGTATCACACGCGATAGGCCTTGTGCGAGCGGGGTACGTGTATTCTGAGGGGTGCGCGGGGAGAATCACATGCGATAGGCCTTGTGCGAGTGGGGTACGTGTATTTCTGGGGTGCACGGTGAGAATCACACACGATAGGCCTTGTGCGAGCGGGGTATGTGTATTTCGGGGGTGCGCTGGGAGAATCACACACGATAGGCCTTGTGCTAGCGGGGTATGTGTATTTCGGGGGTGCACAGGGAGAATCACACGCGATAGGCCTTGTGCGAGCGGGGTACGTGTATTTCAGGGGGTGCATGGGGAGTTTTACACGCATTTTCGCTGCCACGGGAGGGCTACGTGTATTCCTGGTGTGCCCCAGCGCGAATTGGCAGTGTTTGTCCTCCAAGGTGTGCCCTCTCCCCCCTCCCCAGGCCCTGCAGGCAGCCCACAACACAGGGGACTACCCTGCACCCCTGGCCATGCCCCGCAGGCAGCCCATCCACCCTGGCCATGCCCCCCAGCCAGCCCACATGTCACCATGCACAAGTGAGCACCGACACATGTCCCCATGCACCCCCACCCACCCAGCAGTGACAGGCACCTGCCAGCAGGCCCCGACTCATGTCCCCCCACCCCCTCACCCACCCAGCAGTGACAGGCACCTGCCAGCATGCACCACCTCATGTCCCCCCACCCACTCACCCACCCAGCAGTGACAGGCACCTGCCAGCAGGCCCTGACTCATGTCCCCCCACCCACTCACCCACCCAGCAGTGACGGGCACCTGCCAGCAGGCCCGACTCATGTCCCCCCACCCACTCACCCACCCAGCAGTGACAGGCACCTGCCAGCAGGCCCAGACTCATGTCCCCCACCCACTCACCCACCCAGCAGTGACGGGCACCTGCCAGCAGGCCCTGACTCATGTCTCCCCCACCCACCCACCCAGCAGTGACAGGCACCTGCCAGCAGGCCCGACTCATGTCCTCCCACCCACTCACCCACCCAGCAGTGACAGGCACCTGCCAGCAGGCCCCGACTCATGTCCCAATAGCAGTGACAGGCACCTGCCAGCAGGCCCCGACTCATGTCCCCCCACCCACTCACCCACCCAGCAGTGACAGGCACCTGCCAGCAGGCCCTGACTCATGTCCCCCCAACTCTGACCCACCCAGCAGTGACAGGCACCTGCCAGCAGGCCCTGACTCATGTCCCCCCCATCCACCCACCCACCCAGCAGTGACAGGCATCTGCCAGCTGGCCCTGACTCATGTCCCCCACCCACTCACCCACCCAGCAGTGACAGGCACCTGCCAGCAGGCCCCGACTCATGTCCCCCCACCCACTCACCCACCCAGCAGTGACAGGCACCTGCCAGCAGGCCCCGACTCATGTCCCCTACCCAGCAGTGACAAGCACCTGCCAGCAGGCCCCAACTCATGTCCCCCCACCCACTCACCCACCCACCCACCCATCAGTGACAGGCACCTGCCAGCAGGCCCGACTCATGTCCCCCCCAACACCTCAGGACGATCCACAATCATGGGCCTTATGGCCACCCAAATCACACCCCATGCCACCCCAGTCCAAACACACAACCAGGTATTACATCCACCCCACAATGAAATCCCCATCACATGATACATCCCAAATAGCAAGTATGCACATCAACACATTTCCATCACACCCACACAATGGGTGCATGTGATTGAGAAAACACACATTGTGACATGCATGAAACCAAAGAGAGAATACCACACATTGAAGTAGGAAATAAAAATGTATTAAACACAAAAGCAAGGGAATGAAATGAAACACACAAGAATGCAAATAATGATTAAAAAGCTGCATGTCCAAAATATAAAATAAAAATGTAGGAAAGCGAAATTCAAATCAATCCAAAAGCACGTGTCCAAAGTGTCAGTCCGGTAAAACAAATCCAAAGTGAAAAAAGAAGATAAAACCATTGCTCCATGGAAAAATAAAAAATAAGAAGTGAAATCCAGTCAAGGACTATTTACAAAGTACAAATCCAGGGTCCATGAGCCCAACCATTGAAATGAAACCTACAAAAAACACTACCTAATGAAGAACTATACACAAAAAGGTGGGGCATTGTCCAAGCGCCCCAACAGAAATAAAAACAGAAAGGAAACCTAACACTAACTAACTATATACAATGGCGGCGGGAAAGTCCTACGGCTCACTCAGTGATGTCCCGGGCCAGGGCATCATCAAACTCCATGTAGATGTCCCGGAGGCAGGCCTCTGCCCTGGCCCTGAGGTCTTGCAGGGATGCAGTCATGGCCTGTTCCAACTCCCTGTGAGTTTCCTCAAGGCACTCAGCTCACCTCAATGCCCTGGGCATGGATAACTCTGCCCTGACCATGGTGAGCCGTGCCTCTTCCGCCCGCCGCCGCTCCGCATCTATCTGCTGGCCCAACTGCTGCCACATGGAAGACACTCCCATTCCAGGGTCTGCCTGCCCTCCGGCCGATGCTTGCCCCTCTGATGTTGATGGACCCGAGCCATCATCGCTCCCACCTTGAGCCTGCTGCTGCTGTCCATGTGCCCTGCCCGATGATGCCGGCACATCCTCCATCTGCTGGTCTCCAGTGGTGGGGTGTCCACCCCTGCTGGACCTCCGACTGTGGCAGGGATGTGATCTCCACCAAGCTGGCTGTGTTGGTCTGGCCAGGTCCACAGGGGGCCCCGGTGGAATATGGGCCAGAAGACGGCAGGAAGAACGACGGCGCATAGTCTCCGCAGGGGAGGAGAGGGCCGCCAGAGTGCTCAACACATGTAGGAACCCTCCGACCAGGGCCCCTCCCAACTGTGCCACGTTGCCATGCAGTTCTTCGTGATGGCATGCGTGGTCCCCCAGGAAGCACGCACGTCATCACGAATGACACACGTGCGCAACGCAACACCAATCGGGACGGACCCCATACAGGCCTCTATTGACATAAATGTTGGCTTCAAACTCACATGCATCATGGCTCATACTGATCCCATGCACACACATCACCGGAGGGTCATGCATCAGGGCTCGTACACACAGTGGATACAAGGATGACTAGACTGCATAAGTGAATCAACACATCGTCACGAACATGTGTCATGCATTCATGGCATTTCAAAGTCACGCACACGCTACTCAGACACACAGACATGTACACCATACATGTACATGAGAGCAGCACCCATCTCTCACACCCCATCCATGTCCAAGAACAGAGACAGGCATGCATTCATGTGTGCATTCCGCATGCTGCTCCCCATGTTGCATTGGAACACATGCACCATCCATGTGGTTCACGCATGACAGGTCTCACATGCATTACCATGATGTCCCTGCACACACACATCCATACATGGCCTATGTCACACATACAGGCAAGTAGCTGACTACCAGCACACTGCAGTATGCCCTGTTTCACACAGCAATGCATGGCCACTTACCGCTCAACTCCAGATGGGTCTGCCTCTGTAGGATCTGGACGTGGAGCGCTAGGTTTATGTGCTCCAGGACCCTCATCTGGATGTTGCTCAAGCTGACCCGGCACCCCTCTGCATCCTCTGCCTTCAAGAGGCGCTGGGCCTTGCTGAGGGTCCTGGACCGGAAGTCCTCCCAGCGCTTCCGGACGTGCTTGATTTTCTGGGTTGCCACCCCCTCCTCATTGATGGCAACCACTACGTCTTCCCAGATCCTCTCCCGTCCTTCCTTGTTAGCGCGTGATGGTGTGAAGAGGGCATCATAATGCCCCAGAACTTGCTCCACCAGGATATCAACTTCCTTATCGGTGAAGCTGGTAGCCCTCTGCCTCTCTGGCTGGGGGTCGCCAGTGGTCTTGGATGGTGTTTGCCCCGACATGACGACCCCCGAGGCAGGTGTGGGTGGGCAACTGGGTCCTGGGGCTGGGCTGTGGAGCGATGGTATCCCAGTCGGGAGTCTTCTGTTGCAGCAGGGGTGGACACAGCAACTGGACCCCTGCAGATGGCTGACGTGCAGGCACCAAATAGCAGGGCACGTGGGCAGCAGGCAGGCAGCAGCAGATGGCAGGTGGGAACGTGCTCGGGGCTCTGGGGGGGGCAGGTAAATGGCCTTTTGGGCAGGAGCGTGGTCTTCTGTGTGTTGTCGCGTGGCCAGCTTTATACGGAGTGATTTGGCATGTGAAAAAACTGCACGTCGGCGTGTAATTCGAGGAAAGGCCCTTAGCGCGTAAGCGCGTCTGTGACGTTATGCGCACAGGCGTTTCCCTCGTGACGGGTGCATAGTGATTCAGCATATGTTAATGGCTGTAATCCGAGGAAAGGGCCTAAGCGCGTAAGTGACGTGACGCGCGCGGGCGTTTCCCTCAGCACGGGTTAAAGTTGAGCGGGGCCAGTAGTTCGCTGTACGTGCCTTTCGTGGAGACTGACGTGTGTGTTGCTACTTCGTGTTGTTTCGCGCACCATCACAACTTCACAGCAGATCAAAGACATATCTCTTCTTTTGGCGGGGGTATTGGCTATGCGTGTTTTTCATTATCACGCTAGTCTGGCGGTGAGTCGCGCATGCTATTTTTCCCACTGCGGGTGCCCCTGTGTATCGCATACCCATTTTTTAGGTCATAGTAGCCTGTGTGTCCCACGCGTATGTGTTTTTCGTGTCCCTGGGTGCCACCGCATACTGCGGGAGGTTAATTCCACACACGTGGGCTACCAGGGGTTGCGTGCACGGTTTTACTGCAGTTTTGGGGTGCCTGAGCGTTGCGTGATGCTTCACTTCATCACCGGGGTCACTTACAGCTTTGCAGGTGCAGGGTGCTTTTAACATCTTGTATCCCACCACCTTCACCCCAATTGCCCAGGACAATTGTCGTGTACACCTCCCATTGGTAATACTCCATCTGTGCCGGCACTACTCCATCTGTGCCATGGTTGGGAGGCCACATAAGGTGAGGGCCGCCTCAGCTGGGCCTACTCCTCGTGGCGGGCATGGTCAGGGACGTGGCTGGGGTGACCAGGGAGCAGGGGGACTCCAGGGTTTCCAGGCTGGCTGTAGAGGGGGAAGAGGCAGGGGTGCACCAGCTAGGGGCGATGTTGTGCCACATGTTGGTGCAGTCATGCCACCACCCCCTGTGGCTCTGGGAGATGCAGTTCTTGCATCTGGCACTGGCGCCCATGTGACTCGGCAGTCTGTTTCATCGACTGCCACAGGCCCAAGGGTAGTGGTAGCTGCAGGTGCAGCTGTGGACACCACCACTCAGGCCCAGGGTCTGCCAGTGCAGGATGTGTTGGCACTTGAAGAGTCCATGGATGATTTCCAGCAGGTCAGGAGGAACACCGTAGGTGCATGCAGGGCTGCCCTGACCAAGGCATGTGTCCCTGGGGCAGTAGTGTCATCTGCTGCCCTGACTTGCCAGGTGTTGGCAAGTGCAGGGGCAGATGCAGCCAACAACACCCCGGTTGTGAGTCTACCAACCAGGACAGTCGCGGTCAATGACCCTGGCACAGCTGATGTTGCTGCGTAGGGTCCATTCCAGGGCACCCAGCAGCCACTGACGCAAGTCGGGGCTTCGCTCCATGTTCCACCTAGCACTCCTTCGGCTCATTCCACCAGCGTCACTGCCCATACTGATCAGGGCGGCATTTGCCAGCCAGGGTCTGGACCAGCGTCCAAGAGGAGGAAGGTTGCACCTGCAGCACAGGCTGGGACCCCACACACAGCCACAACCTCCTGAACGTCGAGGAAGAAGCCTTTCTGTGCGCTGGAACTGGACTTCCTCATGGACTACGTGCGGGACCACAACCGTGACATGCTAGTGGGGCCTAATTGTCAAACTACAGCTTCCCATCGTGATATCCACTGGAAGCAAGTTGTGGAACATGTGAGTGCATTCGGCCATGAGGTGCGTACGGCGCAAGAGTGCAAAAAGCATTGGAATTACCTCAAACGCAGTGCTAAGGTGAAGCGTGTCTCAAATTACAACATGACTCTGGTGACTGGCAGTGGGCCGGCACCTGACGAGGAAGACCTCACTCCGCACGAGTCACTTGTTGCGGAGTTCATACCACCAGAATTGGTCAAAGGAGTGGGAGAGATGCAGGACTTTGATGCCCAGTCAAGTGAGTGTTGCTGCGTGTTTGTCGAGGCCATGTGTGTTTTACTTGTGTGATGTGTTGTGCATGACTGCCACTACATGTCATGTGTACATGGTTCAGATGTTCAAGTAATGCAATGCTTCACTGATGCATGGCTGCTCTGCAGGATGGTGGACAAGTGGAGCAGACGCGGACTGTCCTCATCACCACACTTGCACCCTACTCACATGCTGGTCACCTGGATGCCCCTCCGGTCCATGTTCCAGCTCACTAGCCCTTCTGCATGTAGCCTGGGGTGTCCTTCCTCTCAGCACTGGGACTATGTCATAGCATGACTGACGTGCATGTGTCCTCTGCCTGCATGTGGGTACTCCACGTAGACATTCTCCCTTGCCCCTCCACCCCCCCTGCACCCAAATTTCACCTTTGCACTGGTGTGCATGATTTTGCCATAATGCAATGGCCTGTTTATGCCTCCTGTGTACATGCTAACTTCCACCAGCCAACCTACCAGACACATGCAGTGGGGTACATCCTTGGTCCTTGATGCAGGGTGTCTCACTTGGACTGTGCAGATGGCAGATGCTCCGCAGGGACATGAGTGCCCATTCGTGCTCCATGTGCATTCCATGCGTGCCCCTATGTGTCCTTGACTGGATGATCATTGTAGTACATGTCCAGGGTGACCTACATTTCATGGCATTTCATCAGCCTTCCCATGCCCACTGTGGCTCAGTCCTGCGTCCCACACATGTTTAGGGTGTTACAGTCTGTGTGGGTCACAGGCCTCACCCTGTTTCAGGCCCACTGACTCTTTCCAACTGGTGTAGTGTCTTCTGCATACATGGGTGTACTACTGAGGATTCATCATGTGTCCTGATTACTGTCCCATCATCATCTGCTGTGTTGTCAGTTGACTCAGATGATGCAATTGATGCTAGTCAACACTGTCTGCCAATACACAGGTCTCTGGTCATCCTTTTGATACCATGCAAGGCATCCCTGCATTTCCACTTAGGGGGAGAGGTGGTTTGCTTGTAGCCATGCAACCCATTGCATGCACATTGCACGTGATGCCTGAACTTGACCTTGCACTGCCTTCACATTTTTTGATACACATCATGAAGTACTTGTACATGTAGATAGTGAATAACGTACACATGTTCTGCACTGCATCGACCCACTTCTGAGCCGTATAGCACCCTTCTACATGCCTACTCACTGAAGCAATGTCAAGTTGACCTGGCATGCATGGCAGGTTCTCTTTTGTGTGTGACATGTCTGCTTCATGTGTTGGCTATCTGTGTGATGTCTGTGTGTGTGTGTGTGTTGTGTGCTTCTAACATGTGTACTAATCTTTTTTTCACTCAACTTTTCAGATGATGACGCAATGAAGCCAGAGGATTGTGTTGTTATGCCAGGCACAGGGTTGTTATCACACCAGCAACCCGGCACAAGTGAGGGTCGTGGGGTGGTACACCACGAGAACCCACATGTGCTACAGACCATCTTGTCTTTGGCTGGCAATGAGTCCAGCACAGATGACCACTCTGACGTCCATGTCGAGTTGGATGTGCATCAGGTCCATACGTCAGGGGTCAGTGATTATGATGTGGACACTCCTCTGTCTGCGACACCTGCACTGAGGGGCCAGACAGTTTTGGGACCTCCGCCTGTGGTGGATCGGGACGCAGGGTCACCCTCCACACCAGTTGCTGATGTGCCTGGGCCATCACGTCGATGGGGGCATGTAGTCGGGCAGTCGCGGGCGGTGCCAACCCAACGAGGATGGCCAGTCCTTGGGTCGTGCAGGTGTCAAGCCCAGCAACGCGGTGAGCGCGCGCCTCTGAGGTATACTGAGTGGGCGCAAGACATGACTGTCATTTCAGAACGCCAGGGGGCAGTAATGGAAGACATCGCTGTGAGCATGGAGCGTGTGGCCCAATCCGTGCTCCCCCCTGCTAGGCAGGTGCTTCTCCAGCAGCGGGCGGCACAGTCCACGGCCCGCTCGCTGAGGCTGAGCATGGCGGCCTCAGACAGGGCACGCCAGGCTGAAATGTTGTCTTTGCGTCAAGCAATTGCTGCTCACGCAGAGGCAAACATGGAGGCCCTGAGGGCTGAGCATGAGTCCCTCAGATCCACTCTGGGTGTCCTCTTGATGTCCCAGAGGGCGCTGTCAGAGGAGAGGTTTGAGCAGCTTGAGTGTACCATCTCGGCTGAGCTACGTTCTTGCCGGGAGGTGCATCAATTGTCCATCCAGGCCTTGCAGGAAGAACTCTGTGTTACACGTGTTACCTTGCAAGAGGAAGCACGCGTATCATGGGAGGTTCTGCATGCAGACCTACCTGTCATCGCCACACAGAACCAGGCTCACCCATCCGGCAAACTTGCTGCCAACGAGGGGCATGCTGCGGCTAGGCGTGGTCAGGCTCCTGTGCCACATCCTCGTTTTCAGGATGAGCCAGACTCAGACGACGAGATATCTCCCACACAGGTCGGGCTGTGCAGGCGTTGAGCCCATGGAGGATTTTTTTTTGTCTCAACATCATTGCATGTGGGTGTTGAGGTGCACCCTGTACCTCCCCCCTCCTGGGTGCCTCCCCCGGATCGTATGTGGCCATTTTTGATTTTTGATTTTAGTTTATTTTATATTGACTATTTGATAGTTGTTTTAATTAGGTTATGTAGGTTGTTCATTGTTAGTTTAATTAGTTAATATAGTTTAATATTGTTTGTCTATTGTGCATTCATGTGATGGTGTGGTGCTTTGTGGCTTTTGAAAGCATCCACTGTCTGTTCCAGCTGGGCCCTTCAAGCTTGTCTCGTGTATGTGTTTGCAGCTTGGGGTCCTGACTCACATTTGCCACTCCTGCTTCCCTTATCCATGGGCTTGCTGGGATGGTTCGGTGTAACAAACTTTTACACAAGGGCTTTGGACTTTCATCATAACTGTGGCCTGTCTGCTGCTGTACTACTTGTGTTAACACCCCTAGTGGGGATTTGTAGCGTTATATCCACCCCATGTCTGTAATCAATTTGGGTGTGTAAGTGATTGATGTCTCCATTAATTGATGTGGATTGTGATGTATGTTATTTTCTTGCGTGTATATGTGCTTGATGCCCTTCATGCTGTAGACAGTAGCCTGCACCCTTGGCCTGTCAAAGTCACACTGATGGTGGGAGGAGTTTGGATGTAGGTCTGTGACCTGGCTCAGTGCCAACCAGCATGGAGACACACACAGGGAACCTTCAAGCCTTATTAATATCTTTTTTTGCCCTTTCTGCAGGGAAATGAGCCTCCACACTACCTTTGCCAGCAGACACAGGGACAAGTAATCCTGATGACTGGCCACGTTCGGTGGAGCAGACGTGTGCATGTGTGCGCGAGAAGAAGCACAGGGCTTGTGCTCAGACATCCGATAGAAGCAGACGTGTTTCCAGGAGCTCCAGGCAAGGTGAGCAGCACAAGGGCCCGCACCGCAGCCAATCTTCCACCAGGCCACTTGCACATGCATGCTAAGTATCACCAGTGCTGGGGAGCTTTGCCAGGCATTGTTGGAGAAGCACACAGTACAGCTGACATGCGTTGAGGGACAAATGCTAAGTGCCTTTACAAGTTGTCAGGGGCACACGCAGGGGCCATCGAACATATCCCCGAGTACCCCCTGCTCCATTGAAGCAGAGTTATTAGGGCAGTAGCGTTCCTAGCCAGGAACTGATACAGCACACAGGGACACCATGCGAGGCAGTGTCCTCATTGTGCAGTGCATATCATTTGCATGTGCAAATTGCTATCTGCACTACCTATTGTAATCCGCGGCTGCCAGAACACAACTTGTACTGAAGTTGCACCTCACTATACGCGTGTAGCAGCTCACCCAGGGACCATTGTATCATGTGTGATTCTTGACGCATTGTTCTTCCATTTCCCGCGCACCCACATGCGCCTGCATTACTGCATTGACAGTGTATGAACCATGAGGGGGCCAAGCTAACGTATGGGTACAAAGCAGCAGACAGAAGTGTTTGTTTGTGGAGGAGTCACTTACTTTGGGGCATGGATGGTGTTGTGGGTGTGTGTGTTGTTGACACACATTCAGATTAGTAACTCACGCTCTCTTTGCAGCATTGAACTGCTCCTGTTACCAGACCTGAGAGTGCGCAGGCAGGAGGCCAGCACTCACCCCAGAGATAAGTCACTCTTTGGCTTGCATTTGACGCATTTGGTACAATGTGCATGATGAACATGTTTTCGCAGATTGAGTATGTGTTATTGTGAATGGTAGTTTTTTTGTATTTTGACCACTTTCCCTTGCCAATCCAACTCCCCTCTCCTGACCCTCTTTCCGGTTATCCTGCATAATAATGCCTGTCCAAACAACACATCCCTGACCCTCCTTCCCCGCCGGGGTCTCAGAGGCCTGTGTTCGTTTGACCTTGCAGGCTCCCAGACCAAGGAGGGGGTGGTTGGTTCGTGCCACTCCTGCACCTGGACACCAGAGCTGTGACACTATCCATCAGTTGTTGCATCCTCATTGTATGTTATGTACTGTAATTGGTACCCATCCTGTAGGACCATTGTTCAACTGTGCTACCTTGATTGTTCTATCATTGTGCTTGTACATGTGCTTTGACATTTCCTGCTACTTCAAGTCATCTACTGGAGACTCTTCCTAGGTTTTTTGGTGCCTACTGACTTTTTCCCTGGTTTGTGGATTTGGCTCCTTGGAGTTCTCTGCGATTTGGTATTTTTACCAGTCAAGGTGGCCTCTGAGGGAGATGGACCCTATTTACACGCACGCTGGAACATAGACAACAAGGGGTAGGGTGATCCTGTAGCCAGGTAGACTTGAAGGAAGAAGGCTACGTACCCCAGACACTGTTGTTCAGAAGGTCACGGTGATGTGTGAATGAGGGAGGGCCTTTTGTTGTTGGACAGTTGGCTTGGGCTACAGTGTTTTCGGCACTCTGACATTGTAATAGTGGGGTACTATATACATGATGTGTTGTGCTGGTCAATGCCTGTTCCTGTGTTGTCTTTACTTTTCAGGTGTCAGGGGATTGGTGTGATTTGACATGCTGGGGTGTTCACATGGGCAATGTTCACATGTGATGTGTACAGGACACTGAGGGTCACTTTATTTCACATGCATATATAGAGTGCATGTCCATAATGACACACACAGTTGCACAATGATCCACCACACGTACAACCACCCTTCCATGGCCAGGTGCAAACAGATTGCATTCTCGGGCCCGCCTTGTCCCTGCAGCACATGATCTGTGACCATTTGCGTATCCTGTACATGCTTCAATTTGATATTGATTTGATTTGTCATTTTCATGTGATGCTCAAGGTTTATCTGCAACACAATGGAAGTTCAATGTGCTGAGTGCTGAGCAGTGTGTTGCAGGAGACATACACAGCACACGGGTTTGGGAGTAGGGATTTTGCCGTGCCCAATGTGCATGTGAACAGGCATTCAGTGTTGTGTCATGCTACGACTGGTGGAAAGCATTTGTGTCTGACTTTGTATGTGTGGGAGGTTGTTGGTCAGTCATTTCATCTGATTCCATGTCAGGCATCATTGTCTCGTGCCAGTTTATTCATGGTGTGGCAGACAAGGGTGATGTGGGTTGGGAGGGTTTGGGTGACATACCAGGGATTGTGATGGCCTGTTTTGAAGGGGGCGGGGGTGATACACACCTTGCATGTGTTACTTTTGGTCACACAGGATTGGTTATGTTTAAGTAGCTAGGGATGCACACAATGTAGCACTTCCGTGGCAACTTTCTCAGGGTGGTAAGGTTGTGACAGTTGACTTTCTCTTTGTCATTATTGATTGTCACCTGGTATGTGCCAGGCCTGTGTGCACTCCGCAGGGGTGGGTGTTTAGGTGAAAAATGTGTATTAACACAAGGTACTAGTACGTTGTAGGTTGGCCTAAAGGAAGGTGTGAATGAATTAAGGTCCTACCCCTGGTCCAAACCTAAGTACCCCTTTGGGGTAATAGCATCTACATATAATTAGTATCCATCATAGTACAACACATCAAGGATAGTCATGCAAATAATTGTAAGTTAAAGACAAAACTTTATGTGCAAACATCCGTACAAATACAATCAATAAAACATTTACAAGGTTACATACATATGAAAAACAATCCTTCTTAGTATGAATCAGAATGCAAAATTGCTAAACAGAAATCATGTATGTTAGATAAAAAATAAAGAAGGAAATATGGAAAAATCAATGAGACATAAACCAAAATAAGGAAATATTTCTCCCAATGTAGAAACATCAACACTGGAAAAAGGTAACAAATACTTTTTCCAACATTATATGATCATAGTAAGTATCAGTGACACCCCAGTGGGAATATTTGTTCATACACCAATGGGGTGGGGTCTGCCAACGCATGAGGGGGAAGAAAGGGAAGTAAGAAAAATGCTGATATTCCCAAACAACGAATAAGGCTGATTCAATAGACAGTGATCTACGAAAACCAACTGGGATACTGAACAAGTGTTACTGTAGATCCTGGCTAACTGAAAAAACAACAAAACATAAATTGTTGTAAACAAGAGGTCCAATATGGGTCAGATGTTATTCTGAGGGACCTTCAATCCCCTCTAGGCAATATTGCGTTTCGGCGGTACCAGCTCCGCCTTCATCAGGGCAGAAATAGCAAGACCCTGTGGGAAACAAGAGAGAGAAATAGAGAGAAAGGAATGTTTTAGTAAGAAAAGAACTGAATGAAAGAGAGAAAACATGTCCAAAAGATGATGCAGAGAATGATTTATGTGGAACAAAATTGTGTAGATGAATCGCTAAAGTCAAAAACTTGCAAAATGCATGATCTTGGTTATGTTTGCAACTCACTTCATGCCAAAGTCTAAATTTCCTAAACTGTTGGGATCACCTGGTAACATGCTAGTGTGACCCCCCCCATAGGAAAATAAAAGGACCTGGCCAGAAAACCCCTTTCTGTGAACAACAACGCTGGGGACTTAGAACACACCACTCGTGACCCGCCTACCCCGGGGGGGGGGTGGAAATTGAGGCAAAAAGAGAGTGCAATAAAATTGAAATTAAAACCCCAATGGGGCATAAGTGAATAATCTAAGCATGAGAATATTGTTACCTTGAGCGTGATCCTATGCTAAGCTCAACGAAAGAGGTGAGCCCATTGTTGCTTGTTGGACACTGGCTGAATCCTGTATGGTGACAATCGAGTCGGCAGTTGCCTCCCAAGGGAGATTATATCACCAGATGTATATGAGGTCTGTTGAAAAAAGCCAACCTAGACAGACAGAGAGGGAAACAAAACCCAAATTGAAGGGCAGTTTGCTTTCAAGTTATGAAGCCAAAACGAAATTATTTGTGTGTAAAAAAAGAGGAAATTATTTTTTATATTGTTGTTTTATTAGTACAGGTAATTCAGTACCTGTGATAAGGTGCAGCTGAGTTCCGTAGCGAAAAGCTTAGGCAGGAAGGGAGTGGAGGGGAAAGGACCGCCTCCAGCTGGCGTCTGTATCGCGCTGCAAAATCTGCTGCGACTGGCTCCTAGAATGTGGAAAGGCAGCCTTTCTATTTAGGTGGACGCCGTGACGTGTGGAGGCGGGCGTGTGGGGCCGGTGTCTGGTAGCGGGCGGGGTATCCAATCAGGACCCTGTATGCCCGCCAAGTGGCAGGGGGAGTGTGTCCCGCCTAGCCTATCAGAGGGGAGGGAGAGTTTTAGTCGGGTTGTAATAAATACACCGCGGCGTCGACCAAACAAGTGATGGATGTTAAAGCCGGTATCCGCCTCGAGACATCGAGGGGATCATGTTTCTTCGTGCCGCCTCTGACTAATGAGCGGCCCAAGGGCATGCTGGTCTCCAGGGACCAGTACTGGAGCGGACACCCCCGGAGCGGACACCCCCTAGTGCTATGGTTGGGGCCCTCCTGACCGGCTCCCAAGGTAATTAGACTGTTGTGCCATGGGGAAATTAACTGGGCATGAAAAACTGCCAGGTAAGGAAAAAAATGTTGGGTGTGCATGAGGACAGTGTATGCACACTGGGACTGAATAGTTGTGTGGAAGCCGTCCCGGGTAAGAATGTGCATATCATGTTAAGTAAAATACTCCACTCAAAAAATATTGTTAAACAAGAAACTCTGTTAGCGGTGAAGGATTCAAGCAGGAGGTAACTCATTGAGACCATTGTCCAGGGAGTCCAATCTGTGCACCCATCTCTTTTCCAATTCGAGAAGTCTGTGCTGTACATTTTGACCTGTGTAGATCCTATCAAGGACCCACCACAAGATGTCATCAGGGCTTTGGGAGTTGGTCAAATAATGTGTGACCAACGGAGATGTAATATTCTTACACCGGATCCTCGAGCGGTGTTCTGAGATACGAGTCCCTACATTCCGCATAGTTTGTCCCACATATCTGAGCCCACAGGGGCATTCAATACAGTATATCACTTGGCTGGTCTTGCAATTAGATTGATTGTTTAAGACCCATTTTCTATCGCCAATATTGAAAGTTTGGATCTTCTTAGTGAATTTGCAGACCGAACAGGATCCACATGGATAGTGTCCAGTAACCTTGCGTAAGTTCCACAGGCCTGTGCGGAGTGGAATTTTACTGTATGAGGAATGAACTAGATGATCTCTGATGTTTTTTGCTCTTTTATAAGCAAATCGAGGTGTAGGCTCATCCACCAGTTGTAATCTGATGATGGGCCAATATTTTCTGATCATTTTTTTGAATTCAAAGACATTGGGTCCGTGCGTCAAGACGCATGTTAACCTTGCTGCATCATGGGTATTTGTTTTCGGCCGTGATATCAAAAGTGAATCTCGGTCCGTGAACCTAGCTCTCTTGGTAGCAGTATTCACCAACCTTTTGGGGTATCCCCGTGTATGTAGGCGCTGACCGAGTACTTCGGCATTCTCATAAAAATCTTTCAGAGAAGTGCAATTTCTTCTGATTCTTAGTAATTGCCCATATGGCAAGTTCTGTTTGATATGTAGTGGATGGTCACTCTGATAATGAAGGATAGTGTTGCGGTCTGTAGGTTTCCTGAATAGGTTACAGGCTAATTTGTTGTTAAAACCTGTAATCTCTAAGTCCAGGAAGTGTATCTGTGTAGTGCTATGTTCCATGGTGAATTTGATATTATTATCACAAGTATTCAACCATTCAGAAAATTGTTGGAGAGATGTGTCGTCACCTGTCCAGATGAAGATAATGTCATCGATGTATCGATGCCAGTGAGAGATATTGGTGCACCACTGGTTGGTTTGACTGACGATGTATTTTTCCTCAAAAGAGGCCATGAAAAGAATGGCAAGACTAGGTGCAAAAGTTGCACCCATGGCTGTGCCCTTGACCTGCAAGTAAAACCGATTGTCAAAAGTAAAAAAATTCTTGCATAAAGCAAACGTGGCTAATTCAATGATGAATTCTGGTGGTACCCGGGATATGCCGGTCTCAGTGTGACCCCGGGTCAGTTGTTCATAGATACAATCAATCACTGCATCTTGTGGGATGGATGTATATAAGGCTTGTATGTCCATGGTAACCAAAAGTTGTTTGGAACCATCAAACGGCAGGTTCTGAAACACCTGAATGGTATGTGCCGTGTCCCTGAGATATGATTGGGTTTTACTGCTCAAGGGTTTATGGAAATGGTCAATGAACTGACCCAAGGGTTCCAAAATGGAGCCACAGCCCGAAACAATGGGTCTACCCGGAGGATCCTGTGCGTTCTTATGGATCTTAGGGAGGGCGTATAAACAGGGGGTGCGGTTGGACGATGTAGTTAAGAAACTTGATTCTTTGTCTGTGATCCAATCTCTTTCGAGTGCAAACGCGACCATTTCTGAGATCTCTATTTTCATTTCTTTCGAAGGGTCCTTTCTAAGTATACGGTAGCTAACCCCATCGTTCAATAGATTATTGATCATGTTGGTATACTGGTCATTGGTCATCAAGACAATACCGCCCCCTTTGTCTGCTGGTTTTATGACAAGATCATGGTTGCTAGCGAGATCTTTCAAAGCTTTTCTCTCACCCTTAGTAAGATTATGATGTATTCTGTGCTTGTTTTTCTTCTTCAACAGTCTGATGTCTCTCAGGACGTATCTCTCGAAGGTGAGTAAGTCGTCCGGTGTCTGGTTGTCTGCTGGAGTGAAGGAAGACTGAGGATGAAGGCCTGTGTCTGGCTCTGCATCTGGTATATTATGATCTTGGAAAAAGACACGAAGTCTTAGATTCCGAAAAAAGCGGCGCATTTCAGTTTCGGCCTTGAACCAATCTGTATCACTAGTTGGTACAAAAGACAGACCTTTGGTTAAGAGCGAAATTTGTTCGGGAGTGAGATCAAAGTTGCCCAAATTGAAAATTGGTAACTGATTGTTGTCGAAAAAATTGTCTAACGTCTCCGTCTCCTGAAGCGTCTCTGTTGTCCTTGGCTCGGTGTGTTCCAGAAAGGGGGACCCCATCCCCCTCCCTGTCCTCCTCTGCCTAAAAAAGGGAAAGGTGGGGGGTATGGACCCTGAAGCTGTGGTTGTACGAATTGATAGGGCTGATACGGTGGGAAGTTCTGGTGGGAGCTTCCCCCCGAGGAGCTCGAGCTACTTGATCCTGGAAAGGTAACTCTGCCTCGTCTACCTCGTGGTGAGGATTGGGATCCCGCTCCTTGTTTTTTCAGGGAATCCCGATAACCGTCCGTTGTATAAGGGTAAATGGTTTCAGTCCTAAAATCTTTGATATCTTTATTTAATTTGTTAGTTTTCTTAGTTAGGGTATTGGACTTGAATTGTTCAAACTGTTTATTAATGTTTGAAAGTTGTGCCTCTATATCCATGAGTAAGGTATTATTTTTAAATTTAGATTCTTCAGTCTGTAGGATTTTTAGTAATTCAGTATTGATACGTTGTGCTGTAGTAATCGTAAGGACCATCAGGTCTCTAGTGCACTTCGTAGCAATAAAACTGAAGTTAGTGGTGTATTCTTTATCTTCTAAGAATAATCTGGGTTCGTTGTGCACTATTAGTCCACTGGGTATGATATTCTTTTTCAAATATTCTCAAAGGAAATGACCATGGAGTTCAGTGCGAAAAGCCTTTTTCCTTAATTTTAGTAGGTCCTCAGCTGTGCTGGATGAGGTAGCCGGCTGATTTGGATCTGGAGGGTCAAAAAACGAGGGGCCCCGGATAAGTTCAATAGTTTCCTCCTCTGAATAGCTTAGTGTGGCATTCTCAGTCATCTCTGTACCAACCAACCCACGAGGTGCAGGTGCCGCGTGGGTGCCAGTACCCCTGCGAAATGTACAATGATAAGGGAATGAAGAGAAACGCCTAAGGCAGGCTGGAGCAAAGGACAGTAAATGAAAAAGCTTTGCAATAGAGCCTGAGTGTGGCTATAATTATAAAATCAATCAAAACCCCATTACATGGGGTGCCCCACCACAATAACAACCAGGGTTGTCCAATAACACATTCAACAACGAAAAAGGCCACACTGTTGTGGCTGTGGTTGTGCCCGTGGGCTAACGTACCAGTAGGAGGGCAAGAGAAACTAATATTAACACAAGGTACTAGTACGTATGTAGGTTGGCCTATAGGAAGGTGTGAATAAATTAAGGTCCTACCCCTGGTCCAAACCTAAGTACCCCTTTGGGGTAATAGCATCTACATATAATTAGTATCCATCATAGTACAACACATCAAGGATAGTCATGCAAATTATTGTAAGTTAAAGACAAAACTTTATGTGCAAACATCCGTACAAATACAATCAATAAAACATTTACAAGGTTACATACATATGAAAAACAATCCTTCTTAGTATGAATCAGAATGCAAAATTGCTAAACAGAAATCATGAATGTTAGATAAAAAAGAAAGAAGGAAAAATGGAAAAATCAATGAGACATAAACCAAAATAAGGACATATTTCTCCCAATGTAGAAACATCAACACTGGAAAAAGGTAACAAATACTTTTTTCAACATTATATGATCATAGTAAGTATCAGTGACACCCCAGTGGGAATATTTGTTCATACACCAATGGGGTGGGGTCTGCCAACGCATCAGGGGGAAGAAAGGGAAGTAAGAAAAATGCTGATATTCCCAAACAACGAATAAGGCTGATTCAATAGACAGTGATCTACAAAAACCAACTGGGATACTGAACAAGTGTTACTGTAGATCCTGGCTAACTGAAAAAACAACAAAACATAAATTGTTGTAAACAAGAGGTCCAATATGGGTCAGATGTTATTCTGAGGGACCTTCAATTCCCTCTAGGCAATATTGCGTTTCGGCGGTACCAGCTCCGCCTTCATCAGGGCAGAAATAGCAAGACCCTGTGGGAAACAAGAGAGAGAAATAGAGAGAAAGGAATGTTTTAGTAAGAAAAGAACTGAATGAAAGAGAGAAAACATGTCCAAAAGATGATGCAGAGAATGATTTATGTGGAACAAAATTGTGTAGATGAATCGCTAAAGTCAAAAACTTGCAAAATGCATGATCTTGGTCATGTTTGCAACTCACTTCATGCCAAAGTCTAAATTTCCTAAACTGTTGGGATCACCTGGTAACATGCTAGTGTGACCCCCCCATAGGAAAATAAAAGGACCTGGCCAGAAAACCCCTTTCTGTGAACAACAACGCTGGGGACTTAGAACACACCACTCGTGACCCGCCTACCCCGGGGGGGGGGGGGAAATTGAGGCAAAAAGAGAGTGCAATAAAATTGAAATTAAAACCCCAATGGGGCATAAGTGAATAATCTAAGCATGAGAATATTGTTACCTTGAGCGTGATCCTATGCTACGCTCAACGAAAGAGGTGAGCCCATTGTTGCTTGTTGGATACTGGCTGAATCCTGTATGGTGACAATCGAGTCGGCAGTTGCCTCCCAAGGGAGATTATATCACCAGATGTATATGAGGTCTGTTGAAAAAAGCCAACCTAGACAGACAGAGAGGGAAACAAAACCCAAATTGAAGGGCAGTTTGCTTTCAAGTTATGAAGCCAAAACGAAATTATTTGTGTGTAAAAAAAGAGGAAATTATTTTTTATATTGTTGTTTTATTAGTACAGGTAATTCAGTACCTGTGATAAGGTGTAGCTGAGTTCCGTAGCGAAAAAGCTTAGGCAGGAAGGGAGTGGAGGGGAAAGGACCGCCTCCAGCTGGCGTCTGTATCGCGCTGCAAAATCTGCTGCGACTGGCTCCTAGAATGTGGAAAGGCAGCCTTTCTATTTAGGTGGACGCCGTGACGTGTGGAGGTGGGCGTGTGGGGCCGGTGTCTGGTAGCGGGCGGGGTATCCAATCAGGACCCTGTATGCCCGCCAAGTGGCAGGGGGAGTGTGTCCCGCCTAGCCTATCAGAGGGGAGGGAGAGTTTTAGTCGGGTTGTAATAAATACACCGCGGCGTCGACCAAACAAGTGATGGATGTTAAAGCCGGTATCCGCCTCGAGACATCGAGGGGATCATGTTTCTTCGTGCCGCCTCTGACTAATGAGCGGCCCAAGGGCATGCTGGTCTCCAGGGACCAGTACTGGAGCGGACACCCCCGGAGCGGACACCCCCTAGTGCTATGGTTGGGGCCCTCCTGACCGGCTCCCAAGGTAATTAGACTGTTGTGCCATGGGGAAATTAACTGGGCATGAAAAACTGCCAGGTAAGGAAAAAAATGTTGGGTGTGCATGAGGACAGTGTATGCACACCGGGACTGAATAGTTGTGTGGAAGCCGTCCCGGGTAAGAATGTGCATATCATGTTAAGTAAAATACTCCGCTCAAAAAATATTGTTAAACAAGAAACTCTGTTAGCGGTGAAGGATTCAAGCAGGAGGTAACTCATTGAGACCATTGTCCAGGGAGTCCAATCTGTGCACCCATCTCTTTTCCAATTCGAGAAGTCTGTGCTGTACATTTTGACCTGTGTAGATCCTATCAAGGACCCACCACAAGATGTCATCAGGGCTGTGGGAGTTGGTCAAATAATGTGTGACCAACGGAGATGTAATATTCTTACACCGGATCCTCGAGCGGTGTTCTGAGATACGAGTCCCTACATTCCGCATAGTTTGTCCCACATATCTGAGCCCACAGGGGCATTCAATATACAGTATATCACTTGGCTGGTCTTGCAATTAGATTGATTGTTTAAGACCCATTTTCTATCGCCAATATTGAAAGTTTGGATCTTCTTAGTGAATTTGCAGACCGAACAGGATCCACATGGATAGTGTCCAGTAACCTTGCGTAAGTTCCACAGGCCTGTGCGGAGTGGAATTTTACTGTATGAGGAATGAACTAGATGATCTCTGATGTTTTTTGCTCTTTTATAAGCAAAGCGAGGTGTAGGCTCATCCACCAGTTGTAATCTGATGATGGGCCAATATTTTCTGATCATTTTTTTGAAATCAAAGACATTGGGTCCGTGCGTCAAGACGCATGTTAACCTTGCTGCATCATGGGTATTTGGTTTGGGTATAGGTGAAAAATGTGGCCACAAGCTGGGTCCGGGCTGCCTCGCCACGTGCCATTTCCCCTCCGATGGGCAGCGCCTGTGGTTGGGGATGTGGGGGCACCACCATGTCCACCAGTACGTCCCGTCGTGTTGCAACATTGTGCAGGACACATGCTGCCACAATGATCCTTCACACTACTGGGAGTGCATATAGTAGCTGTCCACCAGAGCGGTCAAGGGAGCGGAAGCGTGACATGAGCACTCCGAGTGTGCGCTCCACTATGCACCTGGTTGCAATATGGGCAGCGTTGTATCTTACCTGGGGTGATGTGGTGGGGTTCCAGATTGGCGTCATCATGTGGTTGCTCAGCGAGTAGGCACTGTCCCCTGGGGAGGTGATAATGGTTGTGATTATTTGGGTTTGTGTATTTGGCTGTGTGTGACATGCATGCATGTGCACAGGCATTTGTACTCACCTAGGAGCCATGTGTCGCCATGCTGACCAGCTTCCAGGGCCCGGCTCCGGGCGGACATTCTGTATATGAAACTGTCATGGGTAGAGCCAGGGTAGTTTGCATAGACAGAGATGAAGATTCCCTTTGCATCGCATACGACCTGCCCTTTGATGGAATGCCAGTGCTTGCGGTTTCGATAGATGTGCTCAGTGGTCCTAGGTGGAGGTAGGGCCACATGGGTGCAATCTATGGCACCAAGCCCTTTGGGGAAGTGTGCAACCCTGTAAAATTCCTGGACCACGGCCTGCCTTTATGTGGGTGTTCTGGGCATGTATATGTGCCTGCGGACTGAGGGGCGTGTGTGCCCGTGTGCGCCACGCACAGATTTGGCACACATCCTGGGGAAAACACGCACAGGCCCTTCCTTGAATCGCACGCATGCGCATGTGCTTACATTTTCACGCATGCGCCAGAATTCCGGCGCACATTTATTCCATGAATCGGCCCCTTATACTTTTCTGCAGCTCGCATGCCCATTTGGATTGCGATCAACAACTTTTCAGATGCTCTGTCATTGGCTGAATATACAAACAATTGTTCAAATGAAATTTCGGATAAATCATGGGCCAGAGCAAAACAGAAATGGTCAGTGTGTAATACCAAATAAAGTCATCCCAGTTTCTGTATTGTGCAATGCACGTTTTGAAGTCATATTTAAATTGGGTATACAATGGAATAGAAGTTTGGCACACCACGAAACTTATAAGATTGGTTTTATGCTGCCAAACTGTTTTTATGTCCTCAAATTGTTTTAAAGTTTAACATTGTTTTTTTTTCTTTTTCTTTTTCTATATTATAAAAGATTATTGTAAATTTGATTGACCAGCTATATCAAAAGAAAATAAAAAAATTGCTTATGAACCGGAATCCTCTGATGCACTGGACATTCTGAAAGAGGGATTGGAGAGCTAGACAAAAACGAGGTAACACACTGCCCAGTTTGTGAAGCCCAAACAAAATTAATGTGCTTGATGAGGTATCTAGTTCATCAACACTGACAAGAAATCCAAGACAAGCAAACATGATTCTGTGATGGCCAGGCTCAACTTCTGCATAGGAGATTAGGTTGCAGTGAGAGAATAAGCTCCAGGCATGATCACATGGGACCTATTGAGTCAGTAAAGTTCTGAGTGACCTGAACTACTGTGTGCAGCAGGGCAACTACCAGAAGAATTCAAAAACCTATTATGTTAATTAGTTCAAGGCCTGGAAGATTCCCAAAGAACCTGCACTGATGGCCAGCACAGAGTTTCACAGTGAATCTGAGTTAATAACTAACCTGCAAAAGGCGATTCCAGAGAACTCAAAGCTTTACCAAGCAAATGGCTGAAGGACTACTTAACTCACGTTCACGCTCTGAAACACCTTTTTATGAGCGTGATATAAATAAAATATCATATGATAGCATATCATGACAGGGGTTATTGCATGTCAACCCAGGCACGTTGAAACCTGTGCCAGTTTTGAAAGGCAGTGTTCTAACACATTCCTCTATCTCATTAAAACTCATGGGACACAAGCCATTGATATCCTCCTCTCGAAGCTCAGTGATCATAATCCCCACCTTTTGCAAATGCTTCGCCATCCAACTAATACAATTGCCAATGTGGTTGGCTTGGATTCCGATACGTCTGCCCTCACTAAGCCTAGAGTGTTGCAAGTTAATAGTGAGCACAAGAATAGTGTGGTCATTGTACTCAGTAGGGACAATGTTTAAATCTTTGACCATCATAAGGCATGTGCTGTTCCTGAAGAAGGAGTCCAGGGTGGCATCACTACCATTCACAGCCCAGGTATAATTACCAGGATTGTCACCCTTAGTTTATCATTTAGCATATGTAGTTCCCACCCATATGTAGTGAAGAGAAGGGCCAGGTACCTGGGCTGATTTCAACATCATCTTTATTAAGACATCAGAAATGGCAGCAATGAGTTTTTGAAACAGTTTCTCTTTTATACTTTTCTCCGGCTAAAACGATTTTACAATTTATTACACAATACATTTTAATTGGCTCTTATAGCTAAAGACAAATCCTTTTTTATTCCATGGTTGGTTGGCTTGACTGTCAATCATCAGGCCCACATAACATGTCTGGGCATGCCTCACTTGACTGGCACCTAACCTTTTAGCTTGCGTGAGATTCAGTCAAAAACTCATTCTAAATTTTTTGATGGCTACAAAAGCAGCCTTTGGCAGGCCCTTTGGAGTCATTTTGGCAGGCATGCTTTTCCTGCCAAGAATTCTAAAAATACACTCCAGCTGCAGTGGACTGTCAATGAACTGTTATTAGAGAATGATTTATTTATTTCAGCATGACTATGTGAAATTCCACCATCTTGTTTTTCTAGCGGCCATTTTAGATTTGAACCCTGTCTGAATATTCAGTCTTTCTACCAAATGACAACTTACTTTAGAGCATAACTTATTTTCTGTCAAGTTCTCAGACTAGATTGTTGATATTCATGATGCATGTGTAATAGCTGAGATACCCTCGATTGCGTAAGATATTCTGACCCTAAAAAATAGATGTCACCCTAAAATGTGCTTTTTGGCCTAAAAGCAATACAATTCTGATTTTTGCAATACTGGAACTATTGATCAGCCTGACAAGTTATTTGCATTCCGTTTGGGGAAGAGGGTCTCTAGTACCTCCCCGACAGTAGTAACTCACTTTAAAGATGTGTTGATAGACAAACCTGGAAAAGCCTCAGTGGCTTCATTCACTGCATCAAACCACCACCAGAATACCGGTCCAGCTCTGACCCTACAGGCTGCCCAAGGACAGATATCAGGCAGTGCAGATAAGGACTGGAAGAATGCTGGAAATTGGAGCAATTGAAAAATTGCAGCATCACTCTTCATTACTGATAGTTCTATTTGCCAAGTCAGATGGGCCATAGAGGTTATGCACAGCCTTTTATAAGATAAATGATATCTCCAGGTTCAGCACATATCCACAACGGTCACCCTTACAATGGCTCCCACAGCACAACCTTTCCTTAAAACAGTATTCAGATACCATGGTTTACCAGACATTATCATGTCTGACCGTGGACCCCAGGTCATATCAAAATTCTGGAACTCAGTGAATTAGCAATTGGGGTGAATATTCATCTATCTACAGGGTATCACCCCCACAGTGATGGACAAATTAAATTAATCCACAAAAATGTCAAGCAATATTTCAGATGTTATTGCAGTCAGAAGGAATATGATTGGGCCACCGTCTTACCACTTGCCAATTTCAATACAATGATTCATACAGTAATAGGAGTCTCTCTCTTCTTTGGGTATTCAGTACAACCTCCTAAGGTGTTAGGTATAAGGACATCAACATGATGATTGAGAGGATATGACCAGCTACCTGCATCTTTATGCTCAACTTGACTAAATGCTACTCGCCCTTGCTCCAGAGGATTGTGAGAACACCACCTCATTGACAACTGCTAGAGCGCTCGATTTCAAAGTGTTGCCATTTGGGCTCTATGGAACCCCAGCCCCCATTAAATGTATGATGGATTGCATCCTGCATCCTTACCTGCAATGCAAAAGTGCATACCTAGATGGCCTTGTGGTCTATAGTACAGCCTGAGCAAAACCAAAAGGTGATGGCTGAATGGTTTTCATTCAATCATAACTACGGCATACTGAGTAGAAACTCTACTAACAATTGTTTTTCAGCCTGCCAAGCCATTAAAGAAGGGAAAGGACCATATGAAAATTGAACTTGCTTCCACCCCAAAAGGGGTAGTCCAGCCTGAACTGCAAGGTCACAACACTTCTACATGAGACCGCAAGCAACCCCAGACATGTGTTGGTCTCTTTTGGCATCATCAGTGAGTTGTAGCTTGGGCCTCCAAGCCCAGTAGGGTTGGGAACCAAATTTAGGCATACTCGTCCCACTCAGGGTGACTTAAGCAAAACCAAAAGATGATGGCTGGATGGTTTTGAATCAATCATCACCACTGTATGTCTGTGGTTAATTGGGCTATAGTGTTTAAGAGCTGTAACCAAACAGTTCAGGCTGGAATGTCCCTTCTAATAGTAAGTAGTAGTAGTAAACTCAATCGATTAAGCACAAACTCATTATCAGAACAAACAGTTTCAAGGTGCTGTACAAAATACATATAACAAAAAACAATAAATAGCTACAACAATTGCAAAACAGAATAAATAAAACCGTTGACTCATCCTAGTAGTTAATTCATTAAGGTACACAACAAGAGTGAAAGTGCTGTTTCAATCGAATCTTAAAATTCTGTAACGTGGCACTCTTTCTGGTATGGATTGGAAATGTATTCCACAGTTGACAACCTGCAACATACAAGTGTATGTTTCCATAATAGAATGTTAAATTAGTGCCTCTACTAGGTCCTGAGTATTTGATCTAAGAAGGAGTGTCAGAGTGTATTGCATATATTGTGGAAACAGAGAAATTGATATGAGGCCGGGAAGCCCAAAAGGAAACACACCAACACAGGTTACAAAGGACACACAAAGCGCTTTATTTCAAAGTTACAAAGTTACCAAAGTCAATTGACATGCGAATAGCTATTCGGCCCTCTGACTTACACACGAACCTTCAACGTTAGGTTCGCACTGAAAGTGGGAGAGACCGATCATCGGGATGCTCGGGTTTTTATACATTTTGTGCTACATTGGCCAGCCCTCTTGCAAGTTAACCATTCTTGGAACAACGGCTAGGGTTCGTAGCCAGGTCGAACACGCAATTTCCATGTATTAGATCAGTTCCGCTGATACAGTTACATATTTACACCTAGGTTAAACAGAGGACAGGGTCTTAGTTCATGACCCTAACAGGTAGCCTGTGGACATATTATTCATTCACGTGTGCGGAGGTCACCATAGCCGAAGTCTTACTCGAAATGTCATTCGGCCTCCATTTTGTGATTCGAGGTGACTTCCACACTGCAAGAGTACCTAAAATGGCGGCTAAATCCAAGATGGCGGCTTTCACGATACATTAAGGTCAAGACCTTGCCGCGGAACCTATGTACATAGTATTCTTTTTGGCGGCTTTGCGTAGGCCAACATATATTCAAACAATGCGATTGGGGTCACAATACTATATCGATTTCCACAGACCCTCCTTTTGGCCTATGCCAAGTGCCAAAACATAATTTCCTAATACTTTTGAAAATACTTGAAGGCATTATCATCCATAGGTTCCGCATCATTGTCTGAAATGTCAATAGCCATAAAGTTATTCATAAGAACTTCTTGCAACATGAACTCTTTAGATGCTGTCTTCGGGGTGTATATTTTACGCCCTACTGTGCTCATTACCTGGGCACAACATCCCCCCATCATTCCGCATATACTCGGGAGGCATTGAAAACAACAGCAAAGAAATAACAGAGTCCCTAAAATACCTAAAATAACAGAAAGCACCTTCCACCCCCAAAATCGTAGAGAATCCCAAAACCAAGTGCTAAGGCTCCAGTCTCCTACAGGGATATGGACTTCAGAACTAAGAGTGTGTAAATTCTGAATTGCTTTAAATATTGTTGGTGAAGAATCTGGTACGAAAACACAGCAAGCGGACCCCACTAATTTACATACTCCACCTCGTTCATCTAAAATGACATCTAATGCCATTCGATTTTGAAGTGCTACCAATCTTATCGCCTTTTGCTCTAAGGTCATATTGTAAAGTATGTCCGTGGTCCGGTTGATCGTTTTCTCCAATACCCTCGCTAATCCCCTAATGTTTTCTGAATTTGCTATTTGTCCCCAGAAGGGGACAACTGATTTGGCTATATCCCCGAATACTTGTCCAGGGGTATCTCCATCATTATCCCGTCGCGGGCGAGCCTTAGATACCTCTAAGGTACTGGCTATAAACACACCTGGTAACAATATCCCTAAATAACAAGTCCCC
This sequence comes from Ambystoma mexicanum, assembly GCF_040938575.1. Lineage (NCBI taxonomy): Eukaryota > Metazoa > Chordata > Amphibia > Caudata > Ambystomatidae > Ambystoma > Ambystoma mexicanum. Next base: position 672,963,718 of record NC_090933.1, on the reverse strand, counting down.
TGCCAATCCTTGGGCAACCAGGGAAAAGCTAAACTACCACAAACAAAATAAACGGGTCCCCCTACATACAAAGGCCTATTTTCCCCAGTCAAATTTACAATATTTACACAAGGCTCAAAATCTCCCATTGGCCTAGTGCCATTTCTTTGTACACAGAAAGGGACAGAATCAGGACTGTGATTTACAGAATAAGAAGGAGGCATGGCATCCTTATTGCCTATCGGAGCCATCTTAAAAGAAACTAGATTTTGAAAAGGAAAAGAAAGTTTATCAGACGGCCTAATAGAAGCGATATTAGGTCTACTCCTATTTGCGAAAAGCGAGCATCCCAGGGGAGTCAATTCACGTTTTTCAAATTCATTCAAATTAGTGCCATCGAAGTTCCCTGAGATGCTATCATTCCATCGGCCAAAGAAGAGTGCTCTAAGAGAGGCATAGCAGGAAGTCGTTAGAGGTAGGGGATGTATATACCATCCCAGTCCCTTGTTCCCATGTTGTGGTAAGTGAGTGCAAATCCAACAATTACTCCTATTAAAAATAGCATGCGTAGCATTCATCACTATCATCAAAGTGTTATTATGATATTTCTGTCTATGCCGAGAGTCCCTAGGGGACAGAGTGTGAAGGTGTACAGAGGGAGTCAAAACAGTTGGTACAATTTTGGTCGGTAACAGAGGCTTCAAAGGATAGATTTCTTCAAAATACCAAAGTCCCACGGCAGCAGTTGCAAAACTAACAATAATCAAAACAAGAACACAACAGTACGTTTTCAGGGCCCAGGCACATTGTCCATTGTTCGATTTGGTCACCTCCTTATCTAATAGTTCAATACGAGGAGCAGCGGTGAAGGCGGCAGGCATCATGGTTATCCCGATCGTCGGCCCCAATGTTCGTTGCTGGCGGCACTTCGGCCGCGCGACTTCTTAGTCCTTCCCAACCCTAGCCAACAGAACCCTTCTTTTCTTTGTTCCAAAAAAAGGAAAGACAATAGTATTTCAATCACTCCTTTTTCTTCCAGATGCACAATACTCGTGCGGCGATTCTATTTTCGTGGTCGAAGGTTGTACCTGATGGTACCCAAGTTTGCTGAATCCAAAAGCAAAGTATTGTCGCTCCCTGAGGGGAGCGTCGCGTCGGTGGCGACGGAAGTCGCAGAACTTGAAACAAGAGTTTCCGGAAGTGATCGATCAAGAGAGTGCAGAGACAAGATGGACGGCTCCCCGAGCTCCTCGGACTCAGAGAACTTCTCCGACGCACTCACAGCGCTGCCTGCTACTCCGAGATCAGAGATCGTAGCATCAGCGAGGGGTTCTGTTTCTTCTGTAACGTGTGGCGTCGGGTGAGGGATCTTCTTCACATGCGTTGCATGTACCCAGTTCTTCTTTCCTGCCACCCGCACTGCCGTCCTGGTGACCAGTAAAACCTGGTAAGGTCCCCGCCAGCGAGGCGCGAGATAGGAAGACCTTTCGTAGGCCTTTACCAGGACCCAACTGCCGGGCAATATATCGTGTCCTGGGCCCGTAAACCGTACAGGTAAGGCGGCATTCACCTGGTGGTAAATGAAATACAGGTTTTTAGTCAATTGATTACAATAGTCTATGAGCAATACATTCTCCACATCCCTCAGGGCTTTAGGTTTAGGGAGACCCCAAATATTAGCAGGCCTTCCCATTACTACCTCGAATGGAGAAAGCCCAGTTCTAGTCTGGGGTGTGGTGCGCATAGCTAACAACACAATAGGTAAAGCATCTGGCCATTTTAATTTAGTGTCGGCACATGTTTTTGCAAGTTTGTTTTTCAAAATACCGTTGTGTCTTTCTACCAACCCCGCACTTTGAGGGTGCCTAGCTGAATGAAAACGTTTCTCAATCCCTAAGGCAACACATATTTGCAACATTACGGCTGCGATGAAGTGTGCGCCGTTGTCCGACCAGATTATCCTCGGGAGCCCAAATCGAGGAAAATATTCTTTCACCAAGATCTTTGCGGTAGTCATGGCGGTAGCATCTTTGACAGGGAAAGCCTCGACCCATTTGCTAAAAGCACAAATGATAACAAGAACATATTTCAAGTTATTACATCGTTCCATTTCAATGAAATCAAGGTGAATGGTTTCAAAGGGGACAGAGGGGGGCCCGAAACTTCCCCTTGAAGTCACTGTCCCTTTACCCACATTGTGTTGCAGGCAAATCATACAATTCTGAACATATCTTTTTGCAGTTTCCAAAATTTTGTCATTCACCCAAACCTGCTGTAATATCTTCGCAATTTGCTGGGCACACACATGTGTTGGACCGTGTGCCATTGTGACCATTGCTAATACATAAGAATCAGGAAGCAACCATTTCCCGTCAGATGTGTCCACCCAACACCCTTCGTCATCCAATTTCCCCATGCCTTCAGCCCATTTCCTAGATTCTTCAACAGAGGCATCAGTCTGAATATCTCGCACAGACCCAATGCCTTCATCTATTATACAACCATCTCTCACTTCCCTCGAGGTATACATGTCTGTGCTAAGGTCTGTGGCTGTTTGTCTAGCTATCGAATCTGCAAAAGCATTTCCTTTGCCCACATCGTCTATGACCTTCCGATGTGCTGCACATTTCATGATCGCTAGTTGTTCAGGGAGTGAGAGTGCTGAGAGTAGTTGTACTATTAAGGGGCCATGCTGAATCTTGGTCCCGTGTGAGGTCAGAAACCCTCTTTCCGACCACAGTTTTCCGAAGTTGTGAGCCACCCCAAAGGCGTACTAACTATCCGTATAAATGTTAACTCTATGCCCTTGGGAGAGCTCACAAGCACGGGTCAACGCTATAATCTCTGCGGCCTGCGCGGAGTTATGCGGAATCCTTTTAGTTTCTACAATCTTGTTCAAAGTAGTAACTGCATAAGCAGCTGTAGATGTGCCATTCGGAAGTTTAAAACAGGAGCCATCACAAAACAGCTCCCCTTCCGCATTCTCCAAAGGAGTAGCTGAGAGGTCTATTCTGCCCTTTGTTTCTTGTTCGGTGGCATACAGGCAGTCATGTGATCCATCATCGCCGCAAGCAGTAGTTTGCGGGAGAGGCAAAAGTTCAGCCGGATTGAGAACACAACACCTTTTAATTTGTATATGAGGAGCAAATAGAACTAATTCATACCTGGTCAACCGGGCAGAAGTAAGGTGTTGTGTTTGAGTTTTATTCAATAGAATATCAATAGAGTGAGGTACCATCAGAATCAAATCGTGGCCTAGGACCATCCCCTCACTCTGTTTTACAGACGCAGCGGCAGCAGCAACAGCGCGCAGACATCGCGGCAAAGCGCATGCAACAGGATCGAGGGCGGAGGAATAATAGCCGCACGGCCTATTCTTCCCTCCTTGTTCCTGCGTTAACACAGACAAAGCACATCCATTACATTCATGCACAAACAACACAAAGGCCTTATCGTAATTTGGTGTACCCAGAACCGGTGCTGAACACAGCGCGGCTTTGAGAAGCTCAAATGATCGTTGATGTTCCGATTCCCATGGCAGTGGCAGAGAAATGCCCTTCTTCGTCAAAGCCAACATCGGTTTTACCACTAGGGCAAAGTTCGGGATCCACAGTCTACAGTAGGACGCCATCCCTATCAGGGCTCTGACTTCCTTCTGTGTTTTTGGGACAGACATGCCAGAAATGTGTTTTATTCGTTCAGGTGTCAATCTTCTCCCCTCCTTTGACAGGAGGTAGCCTAAATAGGCAACCTCCTGGCAACAATATTGTCTAAGTATTCAATACGGGGGATCTCAAAACTACCATTGATTGGCCACTGAAATTCGGAGGCATTTCTGGTCTGTCTGTGCCAAATGTCATTAAATACAATACTACCAATGCCATACTTACAGTACATAGTACACGCCGGCGACCCCTCCTGTGGTGCCGGACGGCTAAATTCCAAAGATTGTCGATCGCTGCGGAACAGGGCCCTAAAACAGCTAGACAATTTCCCAGGCATTTCTCAAAGAATTGGTGTTACCTGGTCCAATAATTGTGTCTGCAGATACAATACGCCAAATTCAAATTGTCAGGGTTAAATTAAGAGCCGGGTCACGACTGCACCTGACCAAACCTAAGGAGGACCGTACGGTTTACAAAGGACTTCAACTAACGAATTTTACCTGCGTTCGGTGGTTTCGGCAAATTTGCCCGCCTCGGAATTGGACCCTCGTCAAGATGCCGTGTCAGACCGCACGACTATCGCCCAAGGATCGGATCGTGCAGCGCTGCCGAGGTATCGCGTCTCGATCGGTCGGGCCCGCAGAATCACACCGTCCGATCCCGATTCGATAGTCTGCGTCAACCTTCAATGATCCGGCATCAATCTTGAGGGTCCCTATTCGGGCGCCAACTGTGGAAACAGAGAAATTGGTATGAGGCCGGGAAGCCCAAAAGGAAACACACCAACACAGGTTACAAAGGACACACAAAGCGCTTTATTTCAAAGTTACAAAGTTACCAAAGTCAATTGACATGCGAATAGCTATTCGGCCCTCTGACTTACACACGAACCTTCAACGTTAGGTTCGCACTGAAAGTGGGAGAGACCGATCATCGGGATGCTCGGGTTTTTATACATTTTGTGCTACATTGGCCAGCCCTCTTGCAAGTTAACCATTCTTGGAACAACGGCTAGGGTTCGTAGCCAGGTCGAACACGCAATTTCCATGTATTAGATCAGTTCCGCTGATACAGTTACATATTTACACCTAGGTTAAACAGAGGACAGGGTCTTAGTTCATGACCCTAACAGGTAGCCTGTGGACATATTATTCATTCACGTGTGCGGAGGTCACCATAGCCGAAGTCTTACTCGAAATGTCATTCGGCCTCCATTTTGTGATTCGAGGTGACTTCCACACTGCAAGAGTACCTAAAATGGCGGCTAAATCCAAGATGGCGGCTTTCACGATACATTAAGGTCAAGACCTTGCCGCGGAACCTATGTACATAGTATTCTTTTTGGCGGCTTGGCGTAGGCCAACATATATTCAAACAATGCGATTGGGGTCACAATACTATATCGATTTCCACAATATGACATCACAATTTCCCAAAGCTGTGTAATTCTTCAATCTGTAACCAACCTAATTCCATGCGGTAATGAGAAACATGAGTCATATTTTCTTATACCAAATATTACTCCCACAACACGATTTTGTATGCGTGAAACATTAGTAGGATTTTTTTGAAACACCTAAATAAATAAATAGGAAGGTATTAATATAGTATATATAACACTACTGCCTGAATTAAGATCTGAAACTGCTCCTCATATAGAAATGTATTGCACAGACTGATGTTGTAGAGGTGGAACTGCACACTTTTGAGAACAGCATCAATTTGTGGTGTGAAGAGAGTTGGCTATCAAGGAGTACACCAAGATACCTGGCCACAACCACCGGAGCTCGAGTGAAGGCAAGACTTGAGGGCCATGGAAAAAGAAGTGGGTATTCAGCAGAGCCTCCGAGGAGAACTTCTGTCTTAACACCATTGCGACACAGACAACTATCTTGCATCTTGTACTGTACTGTACCCAGGCGGTGCTCCACCAATGTATCCCAATTTACTGCCCCATGACAGTCTACAACCTGCAAGTCAAGGGTCACTGGATGGAAATGAAAAATCCCTTATCTCTCCTTGGTTCTTTGCGCTGAGACCAACCCTTCAATGGATAGGGCCTTTCCCCTTTTTGTAATGGCTTGGCAGGCTGAAGAGCAACGGTCTGAAGGGTTGCCTAGAGCAACGCCATAGGTTAAGATTCCTCCAAAATTTACTTACCTCACATTTAAAGATTGTGACAAGGAAAATTCAGAACAGGGTTAGGACGCGTCAGATTCTAAGATGATAAACAATATTATAGAGCATCTAAACGCACTTTCTACAAGGTGAAATTAAGAAAAGGCAGCTACTTACTGTTAGATGGTGAAGCAATCAATGCTAGTGTTTCTCGGTTTGCCAGTCTGATATACTCTTGACTGCCTGTCAGCAGGTGGACTGCTCAACTCAACCATGCTTTGACAATTGAGGCTGGGCCACGATGCAGGCTCACATCTGCCTCGGCAGTCTGTTGATGCAATTTCAGTGTGATGACACTCGCTGCTGTGACCTCAATCTGTATTTTCAGTTCATTACTCATAGTGAACCTATGTGTTGGGCAATGGAGTGTGGATGGACAGTGGCTGAGCAGGCCCCCATGCAAAGTCCTGCAACCTTCCCAGTTGCTTTAGTCAAGCCATACCCACGCCAGCTCCTTTGCTCATGAGGAAATCCTGGACCAGGGGAGTGGAGGTGATGGAAACTTGTTTGCGTCATATTCCTCTCCATTAACAAGAAGGAAAAGGAAGGCCTATGCCAGCTATGGCTACTGGGCCTATATGTATCAGGGTGCCAGTGGGCATGATCTCCTGCTTTTATTAAAAGGTGTGTGTTAGCCTAATTAATGTAAATGCGAATGAGTGTGAATGGTAAGAATAGTAACGGCCACTCGGCCAGCTAAGTTCACTTCAGGTGCCCTGTTGTGATTTCTCTGCTTTCTCTCCCTGCACTCCACCACCCCAATTGTCCCAAGAATTTGGGGTTCTCTTTCACTTGGTTGGGTCCTCATCCACTGTCCTGATTTCTTAGTCAGTGTCCCACTACACTGAACCCCCCAGGCCCGCCCCCAAACTTGAGATTTACTTCAGCCAGGCAGGGCCCTAAGCACACATCTCCTGAGGCCCTGCCCTGATTTTACAGCATATGTCCAATGCACCACACCCCCATCTGACTCATCTCCCGACTTTGGGGTTCACTTCTACCGGGCCAGTCCCCCACCTCCACCCCCTGGGGCTCTAGCCTTGTTTCTCAGACAAAAAACAAATCTGCTGGTTGGTCTCTTCTCATTCACCCGAATGTACCTGCTGAAGTCTCATTCTACTCAGGCAACCCTAGCCATTGATGTTTTGTGCACATGCACTTTGGCATGGCAGTGCACCTTTATTGTTCCCATAAATGCCAACATTTCATCAGAGCAATTCTTGTGAAGCAGGAAAATACATTCTGACTCTTGAAGAAGGGACAGTTTGCCTTCCTCATCAGGCTTTTGATGAGATGCCAAAGTAACACACGAGCACAAAAGGAGAATGGAGGGGTGGGGGTGAAGGCTTACTTGGTGAACAGTTACTGTGTATGATGTGTTCAGTTAAGTTTAGTTTAGTTTAGTTTATTACGCGCCTTTTCGCGCCTTGAAATACTTGTGTATAGGCGCGTTACAAATGCCATATCATATCATATCATATCATACTTGTAGAGCGTACCTCACCCTGAGGTATCTAAGCGCTTAAACATAGGAACATTGTTAAAGATACACAGAGAAGATGGTACAGTCACAATTACAAATAGAAAAAGAATAGATATAAAAGATGTTACAATTACAATTACATAGTATTGCAGAGTAGTTGGGGCCAGGTTACATAGATGTCCGTTTTGGTGATAGCTGGAGATGCTAGCCAAAGAGCCAGTCTTTCACTTTGGATCTAAAAGTCCAGAAAGAGGGTTTGTCTCTGATGGAGGTGGGGGGGAGTTCCAGCATTTGGCTGCTAATACTGAAAAGCTCGACCCCCTGCCGTTTTCAGTTTATACTTGGGTATATTGAGGCAATATAGGTAGGTGGATCTGGTCGGTCTTGTGGATTGGTGCCTAGAGAATTTGTCTGACAAGTATTGAGGGGCTGTGGTGGTCAGGCATTTGTGAGTAATGACAAGTGCACAAAGTTTGATTCTGTCGTGTATTGGTAGCCAATGGGAATCTCGTCTGAAGGTTGAAATATGGCTGGAGCGTGTTATGTTCAAGGCACAATGAAGGGTGTTGGTCTGGAGAACTTGTAGTCTATTCAAGTTATGCTCAGAAGGGCCTAGGAATAGGGTGTTATACAAATCCAATTTGAATACGATCAGGGCTCTGGCTAACATGAGGCAACTGTTTGTGGATAGAAAGGGTTTGCAGGCGTTGATTAATTTGTTCCTGGAGGTTGTGGAGTTGACCTATTTCTTGAGGGAGAGGGTAGAATCTAGGTAAACACCAAGAGTTTTAACCGCTTTGGTGACTTTAATGATGTTGCCATCAATGTTAAAAGAATTATATCAGTGGTCGAGTTTGTTCAGACGGGCTTGGGTGCCGACGATCAAGAGCTCAGTCTTGTTGTCATTTGGGCAAAGGCTATGTGTAGCCATCCAGGCCTGAATTTCCAGATAGATTTCATTTAGTTTTTTGCAATCTCTCTAATAGCAACCAGTGAGTGTAATGAGGACCTGAGTGTCATCAGCATAATTTGTGTAGGTGACACCCAGGTTGTCAAGATGATCAAAAAAGAGCTTAATAAAAATATTATAAAGTGTGGGTAATACACAGGAGCCTTGGGGGACTCTGAAGTGGATGGGTCCTGACTCAGCAGCTGCAGTAAGTGCAAAAGCTCTAGTAGTTCTATTTGTGGGGAAAGATTGGATCCAGCTGGCCGCATTTGGTGAAAAAGCTGCCGCTGTAGAGAGATGTTTAGTCAGAATTTGATGGTCAACAAGGTGAAACGCTGCTGATAAACCCAACAGGAGCAGGATGGCCAGATTGCCCTTGTCTTTAGCCTCGTCCATTTGGATATTTAAATCCAAAAGTGCTGTTTCGTTCTATGCCTTGGTCTGAAACCGGATTGTCGCAAGCGAAGATGGTTGTTGTCTTCCAAGTGTTTTTGAATTTTGAGATAGGCTACTCTATCTATTATCATTAAGAGGAAGGGGACCGTTGTTGTGGAGCTGTAATTTGTCGGTATGTTAGGGTCTAGGTTGGATTTTTTGAGGGGGGGCATGACCCAGGCCTCTTTAATGTTATTGGGGACTTGGCAGTTTTTAAAGGATGAAAAAATTAGGGCAGTGATGAAAGGTGCCAATTCTGGTGCACCTTCCTTGATGATTGGAGCAGGACATGAGTCTCCTTGGCAGTTAGATGGTTTGAGGCTCCAGATTATGTTTACTACTTCTTCCCTGGTTACTGGGGAGAAGTGGAAAGGTGGGCAGGAGGGCAAACATGGTGTAGGTTGTTTGCGAGAGTGGGTGCTAGGAGCGCGGCTATTCTTTTTTGACTTGATTTTATTTTGAAGTGAGATCAGTGTTTGTTTTTAAGATCAGAAATTGACCTATTAAAGCAGACTGTGGGGTTTCTGCAAGTAACACAAGGAAGGACCATGCGAAAAGGCCTCCCTGTCATTACAAAAGCAAAAGCAGCATTGTAATTCACAAATGTAGAAGAAATCTAAAGGTCCCTTTCACATGAACACTGACACAAAAACGGCTTTGCATGTGTGTTTGCAAGCTAAAGCAAGACATGATAAAAATGTCCTCGCTGATATGAAAATTTTCCAAATTTGTGAGTTAGAGAACGGGTGTAGGGTGAAATTAGGAATATCGATAATAAATTGCATGTTCCTAACTGTTATGCTTTTTGTAAAAACGGCAAAGAATTGTCAAATGGCTGTGCAACATGGTGTGGACCTGGCTGTTGTTTTATTAAATTCCCCCTGATTAGCTGTATTGGAAAATATATATATATTATGGCAGTTAGTAGTAAATCACATGCTTCAGACAAATAACTAGATTGAAGCCAAAATGTGAAATGAAAACAAAGGGGATTGCAAATGTAAGTTGCCCTTGTTCCAGACTCAGACTTAAACCAATCAGTAGAGAGGCATGAGTTGGATAGGAGAGAGAAGGGACACTGTTCAATTCTATTTGTGAGAACTCTTACAGGGTACCCCCCAGGATTGTTAACTTGGTGGTGTCATTGCTGCTATAGTAAGGGGACACACTATGAGAAAGGGGGAGAGCTGCTGAAGAATTACCAACAGAGGGAACGGTTGAAAGGTTACCATCGGGGAAACTACTAAAATGACCATCAAGAGAGCTGCTACATCTCACCATCTGACAGCAACAAGGAAACACCAGAAGAGATTGCAGAAATTGCATTTTGGGTGGAGCTGTCTATTTCAGCTGTCTGTTGCTGGGAAGGCCTAAAAAGCTGGATGAACCCTATGGAGAAGTGCCAGGTGGCCATACTTGAGAGTGGAGTGACCTGACCCCTGCCCTATCTTTCCACAGGGTCCTGAAATGCAACTAGTTTTCCTGAATTTTAAACAGGTGTTTTCTATCTAAGTAGAAGTGAACCCTTTGCATCCAAAAGGTGGGGGAGTCTGCCGGCCTTAAAACCTATCCCTTTATAGCGGCTGTGGAGCCGGGGAAGGGAAATTGTATAGATCCTTAGCTTATTTAACTAAATATATTCATTTAATTAATTCCCTTGGGCAGAACACCAAGATTTTTGTTAAAATTTGAAATTAACAAAGCTCATTTCCCAGTGTGTGCTGAAAATTATAGCCTATCATTTAATTGGATAATCCTTTTTGTCCTGTTACCCCCAACTTCCTTAAAGGAGAGGTGTGGCTTTGTTTTTAAATCAGCCATTCTTTTTTTCCAACTGAAATCCAAAATTCTTCAATCATCCTAATTTTTCTGTCAGCCTTCCCCAACCCAGACCAAAGCAGGAGGTTGGTCTGAAAAACAAACGGCTCAATCACCCTGTGTTTATTTTAAAGCAAAGATGTGGGTGAAATAATAATTGCCATATGCATTTTCCCACATTTGTAAAACTAAACTGCTAGCCTTTTAAGCGCACGGGAAAATCGAAATTGCACAACATCATACATTCCTAATTGTTTGTGTTCACTAACCAGTGTTAATTATTTCTTGAATTGAAATTGAGATACATTACTGTGATGTGTGTTTCCCCAATTCATTTGTGTGATTTATTTGTGTAACAAGAAGTTGATTGTGAGTCACAAAGAAGATGGTGGGTGTAGTTTGCAATTTTTCTTAACATTTAATTCAGATAAACATAAATATATTTCCTGTAGAACAGCCTGGTTATTGGCTCATTGGTAGCTCACCGGAAGTGATCCAGGGAGTATTAGATGTTTTTTTTTTTTTTTTTTTTTTTTCCTTTATTTTGGTTGGTTAAAATTAGATAACCTTTCAAAACAAACATTTACATAAACAGATCAATAAATGTACAACTATATAATTTCTTTCTCATTATACATTGATTTGATTAATCAAAGACAGCAAAGAGTGAGACAAATTTACGAAATTCTCCACAGGAAGAGATATACTTGCATAGATGTAAGTCAATATTACCTGCAGTACAATTCAATTGATTAATTTGCAAAATCTCGAAAAGCCATAAGATAAAGCAATCCACAATAGGTAGCTGTTAGTTCTCATTATTATAGTGAATCATCATACAAGAACGGTCAGCTGATTGCATTACCGATTCCAAGAACTGCATCGTGGCTATTCTTATTGAGATTTTAGTTGTTGCAAATAATTCACACCACAATCCATTATCAGAGCGAGCTATGTAATGCAAGTGTGTTAATTTTTGTAAGATTGTTTCTCTTTGTTTCTTTAATGAGCCACAAACAATCAATAGATGTTTAAGAGTCTCTTCCATTCCGACAATTTTGCAGAATCGACAATACGCGACTTCTGATTTTATTATACCTCTCCTTAATAAAATCTGATTCGTTGGCCAGAGATTCATACGAAATCTTAAAATTTGAGTTCGAAGTTTAGATGAAGGACATTTCAAAAGATAATCGGCTGTCTGTCGAAGTTTTTTATGACCAAATAGAGTTCTGTCGAAATCTTTTAATCCCAGGCATTTTTGTTGTGTATATTGCCAATCATATTGATGCAGTTTTAGTTTGGCTCTGTTCGGATTATTTAGCAATAAGTCTATTGAAATGTTTGCCATATTCAGATCATCAAAAACTGCGGTTCTCCATTTTTTCGGAAACAGATGTTCAGAGCGAAGTAAATAATCCGCCAATGTCGCCAGCACATTTTTTGCCGACAGACCTAAAAGACATTTCCGAAGGAGACTGCACCTTTTCCATACTACTTGTATGTGTAGCGAAAGATTACCTAATTCAAACCGTAACATGGCATTAGGAGTAGAATTAGGAAGATTAAGTACTTTCTTCCAGAATTGAGCTTCAATTCTGTCCCAGTATGATCGGTTTTGGGGAATCCAAGTTTCAGCCCCATAGGCAATTACAGGAATTACCTTCTGTAAATAAAATGTTATAACATGGCTACACGAGAATTTGCCAAACTTGGCTAAGAGTATTTTAGCCTGTGAGGTCAGCGATAAAAGCTTTCCAGATATACTGTTTTGCTGGGGCTCATTCAGGACTGAATTGCTAAACATAATGCCAAGATATTTATATTCATTTATTAGAGTTAGTTTCTGCTCTTGTAATAGCCATTCATTATGTTTCCAATGTTTCAAGTTGGTATTTTTTAATTCCATTACTTGGGTTTTTTCCAGATTAAGTATTAGGTTGTTTTTGGTAACATAAGATCCCAGCTGATTGAGCAGCAACTGCAATCCGATTGGCGTTTGCGAAATTAAGACCAAATCGTCGGCATACAAGAGCCAGGCAACAGCCTGATTACCAAGCTTTGGTGCATCATTAATTACTTTTAAAAATTCGACACCCAAATCAAAAATAAATAAATTGAATAGTGTTGACGCAAGAATGCAGCCTTGTTTAAGGCCGCGTCTTGTATGAATAGTTTCTGATAATAGTCCATTTAAGTTAAGTTTGACCTGCATTGAGGTATTAGTGTGTAGTAGCCCTATTAGCGAGATGAGAGAAGGCGGACAGCCATAATTCGTTAGTTTATTGAGTAATAATTGTCGATCAACAGAGTCAAATGCGACTCGGAAATCAACAAAAGCAAGGTAAAGAGGTTGTTGTTTGACTGCATAAGCTGTTTTAATAGCATTAAGTATAGTTATGTTAATAGCAGTACCTAAGCCCGCAACAAATCCTGTCTGAAAGGGATCACGACAATTTTCTTGAGAGGACCAAATATTTAGGTCTCTCAAAATAATTCTAGCAAAGATTTTCCCAGGAGCATCAAGAAGCGCTATAGGACGATAGCTCGCTGGGTCCGTACGGTTCCCCTTTTTATAAATAGGGACTACCACAGCTCTGCACCAAGAGGAAGGAATACATTGCTTTGCTTGGATAGAGGAAAACAAAGAGTATAGAATGCTGGCCCACAGTTCCGGATTTAATTTCAGAGTATAATTCGACAGGCTATCTGGCCCTGGGGCTCTAGATGAACTTGCTCTATTGATATAGAGCAATATATCATCTCGGTCGAATTTAAGAGAAAACCTAAGGTTAGCCGATCTCAATATTGTATCATGACAGTTATTTGGTGGTAGAGCATACATATTTGAGAAGTATTCGACCCAACACTTTTCAGGTACATCATTACTTTGAGATGAAAGTTGGGATGACACTGTACCTGCATTTATTAACTTCCAGATCTGAGAGGTATTTTTCATTTGTACTACCTGAAGCCATTGCTCACCATCTTTTTGATACATCTTAGCTTTATACGCCCGAATCCAATTTTTATAGTCAGTCTTTATCTTTCTTAAAGCTAAGTCACGATATTTCGCCAACAGAAGCAATGACTGTCTTTTCTGTTTCCTAAATAGGGACTTTCTATTTCTGACCATTTGATCGAATACATGCGTAGGGCGCATATTACTAGATAATTTATGACAAGATGTATTAACAGTGGCAAACATATGTATTTTATCGTGATATTCTAATAAATCATGTGCTGCATCTGAAGGAAAACACTGTTCTCTCATAAAATCTTTGTCTAACGCTTCCAAGGCAGAATGCGTCCAGCGTAATCTAGTGAGCTGTGAATTGACATTCAAATTTTTTATCTGATGTTGACATTGCTGCTTCCTGCTACGACCATGAAGCCTAATTTCAAACGTCAGCATCAGATGATCACTGTCTACAGTAGGCAAAATGTCAAATTTTGGGATCTGATCAAATAACAATCGGTCTACATAAACATAATCAAGAGTTGCTTTGTGTGACCCGCTTAACCAAGTATGGGAGGCTGGAATATCAGTTTTGTAAGCACCATTTAACATTAGCAAGTCCCAGGTTTTAACAAAGCATGACCACTGAGTGACCCGTTCCGACTTTCCTTTTTTATTTGGAGAGAAAAGATGAATATTTAAATCTCCAGCAAGAATAACATGTGCAATATTAGAAGAGCCTACAATGTTCTCCATAATTATATTAAGATCCTTTATGAAAGTAGTGGTTAGTATAGCTACGGGATTCCAATAGAGATTGATAATCGCTATTTTAACATTCCCGATTGAGATTATAGACCATTGCATAAAGGAATTCGGAGAGGGACAGTCAGCTTCATTGATTATAGTGGTGAGATCAGATATTATTGCCAATCCAGACATTGGTCTACCTTTCTGACCTTTAAACGCAGGGACTAAATGAATGTGATGGTTGTCCCAAGACGGTGTAGTCATTAACCAGGTCTCTTGTAGAAGCACTACATCAAATTCTTTCAATTTACAATTTACGTCATTCAATAAGTGCTTGTAACCTCTAGTGTTCCAGCTTAGGATTCTAATTTTCTGTGTCAAGGGACACAGTTCGTCATAAGCTAGTTATGCATCCTTACAACAACAACAACTACTAGCCTTAGCTACAGAGACCGTACTTTCTTTAGGAGCGATGGCGGGAATTTGTCCCCCAGCCACCGCTCTTCCTAGGTGTTGCGTGTCTTCCATTGAAGGACTTTCACCCTGGGTAGGAATTAATTTAAATCCTAACTCAAAAAGCTCCAATCTTGCGGACCATATAATATTAAAGATTGCACGTGATTTGATCCAAAGACAGGAGACAGTTAGATCATTTTCATCAGGAAATTCTATCCAATCAATATCTCCTGAGGCCAGACACTCCAACATTGGGATATCCGAGAATATTTCCATAATACTTCGCCTATTCATAGTATATTTTGCAAAGGATCCTCCTCGACAACTAAGGAATACTGAATATAATTGGGGCAATTTCTTCTGATTACCAGTCCCCAAGGACATAGGGGCCACTTTGCCTGTATGTGATGCTTCTAAAATAGTATTTGATTTATCATTTGCTTCTGGCAGTTTGAATGTAACATTCCTAGAGTTCACTCTCTGGTCTGCAATTTTTGAAGAATCGTAACAATTAGATAATTTCATAGCAGATTTAACTGTCTTTTGCTCTAAGGTTAGGGCCACCAAACAGTCCTTAATCGAGGATAGAATATCAGTTTGGATATTTGTCTGTACTACCGGTATAACTGGTGTGACAGGCATGCTTTTAGTAATTTTCGCATATACTTCATCTTGAGACACCAGACTGATTGGATCCGTAATAAGATCAGCACTTTTAATCAAAGTTTTGGGCATAGCGGAGGACAGCGGATGAGATATAACTGGATTTGATTGAAATTGACTCATATAGTCTTCTACTGCTTTCTTAATTTCTGCGTGGTTAGATGGATGGACAGATTGAACACAGTTATTTCCAGAAACCAGCTTGGATGGTGCTGTTACCCGCACTTCGACAGGCGAAGTCTCGCACTCACTTTCACAAGTCTCTACCACCTGCAGTAACTCATCTAATGGTGAGTGGTTTAAATTTATCTGCGGGTGGGTCATCCCTTCTTTTATATTTTTTTTCTTTTCTTGTACTAGATTGGTATATTTTTTGGTTATAGAATTAGATACCAATCTCAGACCACTAACTGGTTTTGGGAGCGATTTTATAAATTGTTTAGTGTGAGCAGTAGATGGAGCTCTCTTATTTTTTTGATTTTTTGTTTTCTTAATAGATCTAATAGATTCAGATCCGTGTTTCTTATTATTTTTATCAAAAATCATATATGCTTCTTTCTGTACCGGCGCATTTCCTACTATACAAGATGTCTTTAACGGAGAAACCGTGGGTAGTTCAACTAATGGTTCCAATGGTAATGAGGGTACTGTGATAGGGATTTCATCAGAAATTTCACGAATTATTCCCTCTATAAAAGGGACAACAACCTTGGAGCATGATTCGGACTTATTAGTTGTGCAACGAGTATCTTGTGATCCAATCTGATCAATAGTCACTTTCAATAGGGTTACAGTTTCCAGTATTTGACTTAAAGATGTCAAAGCAACTTTGTCATCAAGCACTTGCCTCTGGGCCAGGGAATCAACTATCGATTTTTGCCATATAACAGGATTTTTAAGATTATCAGTAATAAAGTTTACCTTTGAGTCAAGCACTTCGAACAGTTTAGCAAGAGATGTAATTGCAATGTTCATCACCTCCAGCATTATAATTGGGGATTTTTCTAAAAATGGCTCTCTGGTTGTAATATGATTCACTCGATCAGGTCTTCGTGGTGTTGGGGGAATAAATGAAATGGAGGTTTCAGAATCAGAAATACTTTCATTCTGAAATAATATAGGAGATTTGGAGAGATCATGATTATTATCCTCAGCCGAGAAGCAAGAAGCCGATGAATGGAGATCAATAATAGCATCATCCACAACATCAACAGTAACTTTAGACTTTTTTACTAAGCTCATAACATTGCCTGTGCGGGCATTCTGTAATATCATAGTGTCTGACAGTGAAATATTACAGGGCTGTTCACAGCCTTTGTTAATAACATTTGTATCCAATATGGTTGGCAAACTCATTAACGGTTGTTTTTTAGCCAAGGAGTCTTGATTAATAGAAATCGGTTGGGCCTCCACATTTGATACACTTAGGTTTGTTAATTCTGGCATCTTTGCTAACGAACGACTAGCATGCAATACTCCAAACCCAAAATCTCGGATATCGCCAGCCGGTGTAGTAGGGCGAGTACGTTTTCTTCCAGCTCGTTTGTCCGACTGAGGGCCCTTTAAAAAAGGGCGAGTTAATTTTGGGGCTGCCGCAGGAGTAGTTCTCTTTGGACAATCTGAATACACATGTAAACGTGAGGGGCATGGCATATCCGTGCACAAGTTATAGATTGTACTTCTTTTGTCCACCATAATAAAATATAAAGAGGAAATATACTGACCACGTATACCTGATAAGTTATTAAAAAAGGAGAGGATGTAGTTTTAAAATAGAAGTTAAATTACACCTGAAAGGTCCAATACTAATGACTTCACAATTGGAAAATAGAGCCCCCCCCACTGGCTTTCACGGGTGCGTACGCGCAGTTCGTGCACGAGCCAGCTTATATAGGCATGTCCACTGATAATAGAGTGCAATAACTAAACCACCCAAAATAGATGGTTAAGTAGCGTGTTATTATTTAAAGTCAATTTTTAAGCTTCTTCTGAGTGTCTGAACCCCAAAATCCACGTACCACACGCCGCGACAATAAGCCTGCGTGGGTTACAACTCACAGCCCTCTTACAGTATCGTATTTAGTGTGTAGAATTTTGATTTGCCTCTTTACCTCTTCACCGCCCAACAGCCCAACAGAAATACAGCGCCCTTTTCGCTGCCGGGCTTATCGCCGCAAGGGTGCTTCACGGGTGTTTAAATCGTCCGTGTGGGTCACGTGATTCGTCACGTGTTATCCTCGAGCCCAGCCTCCTCCAGGAAGCAACACGGAGAATTAGATTCCAGCAAGAGCAGAATCCTGGCTCGCAGTGCTGGTTTAGAAGAGTAAGCAGTTTTTAGAATATTCGCAGCAATAAACACTCCAACAGCAACACCCCGCTCAGGCGCTTCACGGGTGTTTAAATCGTCTGTGTGGGTCACGTGATTCGTCACGTGTTATCCTCGAGCCCAGCCTCCTCCAGGAAGCAACACGGAGAATTAGATTCCAGCAAGAGCAGAATCCTGGCTCGTAGTGCTGGTTTAGAAGAGTAAGCAGTTTTTAGAATATTCGCAGCAATAAACACTCCAACAGCAACACCCCGCTCAGGCGCTTCACGGGTGTTTAAATCGTCCGTGTGGGTCACGTGATTCGTCACGTGTTATCCTCGAGCCCAGCCTCCTCCAGGAAGCAACACGGAGAATTAGATTCCAGCAAGAGTAGAATCCTGGCTCGCAGTGCTGGTTTAGAAGAGTAAGCAGTTTTTAGAATATTCACAGCAATAAACACTCCAACAGCAACACCCCGCTCAGGCGCTTCACGGGTGTTTTAATCGTCCGTGTGGGTCACGTGATTCGTCACGTGTTATCCTCGAGCCCAGCCTCCTCCAGGAAGCAACACGGAGAATTAGATTCCAGCAAGAGCAGAATCCTGGCTCGCAGTGCTGGTTTAGAAGAGTAAGCAGTTTTTAGAATATTCGCAGCAATAAACACTCCAACAGCAACACCCCGCTCAGGCGCTTCACGGGTGTTTAAATCGTCCGTGGGTCACGTGATTCGTCACGTGTTATCCTCGAGCCCAGCCTCCTCCAGGAAGCAACACGGAGAATTAGATTCCAGCAAGAGCAGAATCCTGGCTCGCAGTGCTGGTTTATAAGAGTAAGCAGTTTTTAGAATATTCGCAGCAATAAACACTCCAACAGCAACACCCCGCTCAGGCGCTTCACGGGTGTTTAAATCGTCCGTGTGGGTCACGTGATTCGTCACGTGTTATCCTCGAGCCCAGCCTCCTCCAGGAAGCAACACGGAGAATTAGATTCCAGCAAGAGCAGAATCCTGGCTCGCAGTGCTGGTTTAGAAGAGTAAGCAGTTTTTAGAATATTCGCAGCAATAAACACTCCAACAGCAACCATCATTAGATGAATTGAGATAGGGCTGAATACGATGACCCATTAAACAGTTTGTTGTGTGACACCTTAAGTGGGGACGGAAGGAACTCCCTGTGTTGAGGGTGGCCTCTCAATAAACTGTTACAAACTCCTGTCAGTCTCTTTTTATCAGACTTTCTTTCCATCTCTCTCTGTCCCTGCCCCCCTCCATGCCATTCTCCACATAACACAGTTTCTCCCTGACTCTCTCACACACACGGACACACTTTGCATCTATAGTTCCACTTGCCCCATCCTCCTCTCTGCACATCTTGCTCTCTACATATGTGTATCTTTTTGGAGATGCCTACTTTCTTTGCAAGGCTGCTACTGTCTCTCTTTGTTTCTCTGCATCTGTAACTAAGGTGATTCCTAATGATTGGGCTAAACTTATATAAACTTATACGTGGCATGCTTTGAGCACAAACAATATAAGAGCACCTTCATATACATCAATGTTTATAGAAATGTACATGCCCAATATGACATGGGACTGTACCTGGGGGAATAATATGTTTCAAGACCTAAGGATTTCAGCCCAAGTTGGTGCTTATGGTTTGTTGGATAAAGGCAGACACCAAGGCAGCTAGTTCAGTTACTAAGCACACATAGGTTAATGCACAGAGTGGTAGTATCGACTGGGTGGATAGGAGGCAGGTGGGAGGGCTTCACAGAATTACATAAACAGGGAATTGAGCTGCTAGCAGCACTCAGGTTGAGAACACGTTGGGGCTTTTGATGAATGAGATGCTCAGTCACACATTATCGGCTGTTGTTTCAGGTTTGATCTTCCAATATAACTACCACTGTCAGAAAAACCTGGTGTGGAGGTGCAGCTGCTTGAGTTACACACAGACAACACTAAAAAAGACAACCTAAACAAATGTGAAACATTTGTCTCTAAAGTTCATTGTTGTGCATTCGCGATCGCCATTAACTCTGCCCCTACTAAGCTCCTGCCTCCATGACACACCCACCTGGCACCCTCCATCAATTCTTCCCACAGTTCCTTTGCCTTAAATCTGCCACTGCAGGTGTACAGTTCAGCACCCCTTTGATGCCATGCGTGGGAGTTCCACACAGTGGAACTACTGAAGCCACAAAAAGCCAATAAGTAATACACTAGAGACTCCCCTCTGAAGCACCAGAAAAAAGAATCTCCTCAGGTTTTCTCAACTGTCATTTGTGGATCCAAAACACTGCAATCTCAGGGCACTGGCGTTTTCATCTCCTGCACATGGGAGCCATTCTTAAGTGGGATATACCAATAACAACTACCATTGAGATAACTGTCCATTAGCATGTAATCTGAAATCTGAGTTTGGGGCATCTTCTTTCCTTTATATCGCTGTCATGTTTAACATGGTGTTACAAAAAGTAAACTGACTCGAAGGTCACTGATGATTTTTCAACAGTGGTAATGAGCACCTAGCCACATTAGAAGTCCCAGATGAGAGTCATTTTGGGGCCAAATTTTAGGGATGTGCTAAATCACAATTAATCCCTGGGTAACTTCCAATTCAGAAGTTACAGATAGCGTCTACTGGATGCAGTTGCTGGAATGGTGGGTAGGGATGGACGGACCAGTAACTTTTCTAGAAAAGTGGAATATTGCCCGATGCATCAAAACATCTTAGATTAGGTCCTGTTTATATGAGGCTGCATTAGCACAAGGATAGGGACCTCTCTCTCTCCTTCTCCACCAGGCTTAAGGTAGTCTTAACAATCGCAGGTACAAACAGCGACTGGACACTTCTACACAGCCCTTAAACTACTAGCTAGATCAAAACTAATTTGTGTGTATGTTAATTTTAAGAGGTTCTTTCTAAACGTCCCAGCAATTTGACCAGCCACTGGAAGCATCCCAGTCCTTGCCTGTACATGAGTCTGTGGACATCCACTGAGCAGTTACAGTCAAAATTCCTGTTGCACCCAGACCACCAAAACCACAAGACATTGCCACCAACCTGGGCCCTGGACGTACAGCCTCCTTGAGAGCCAACACACTCAGTACAGCCCCAACGCAACACACAACAAATCCATATGAGAGATGATCAAACCTGTAATTGACCCTTTTTTCCTGGTGGGCCGTCAAGCCTTCAGGCATTGCTACTTGTAGTAAGGGAGCTTCATGTTCTCTGAGTGGAACCGACACAGAGAATTCAGAGTGTAGAAGGGAGTGAGGATTTTTGGGAGACGGTAAGAGCTGGAGTGAAGTGGAAGGTGGATGTGTCAGTTGCTGGCTCACCATGGAACTCACTCATAATAAAATTAATAAACTCTCTATGGTCTCTGCCATCAGTTATGTACCGTGAACTGCATACAACATTTTGGCAATGAGGGCACCTGTGGCAAGGGACACACAAGCACCGCCACGATAACCTCCAGGATGGCACCTGCAGTTGATTAAACTGGATACAGCAAAGAAGAAAAGGCAGGAAGGGAGTGTCCCACTCAAGGTATGGAGGCATATTGAACAGTGCTCACTGAGAATAAGCACATTAGTGGTACGCACGGAGGATCCGGGTCACAGACGGTAGATAAGACGAAGAGTGAGCAGATCAGAGGAAAGAACCTCCAAATGAGGCAAACCACCACTGAAACAAAAGACAGACAGACTAGTTACCCAGGCAAGGGGTAAAGCTTGAATCACGCAACAAAGATGGATTGAACAATGAGTATTACTATGAATATAATACAACAAATAGATGAAATTTAGAAAGGGTATAAAGATACCAGTCAAGGTACATAATGTGGTGAAATAAATGCCACAACAATATATATAAAAAGAAATAAAAGGAAAATGGGAAATAAGGGAAAGTGAATAACATCTATTACAGTCCATTCTATGGAAAAATCTTGGCTAACCTTCCATTCCATAGAGGGAATTGAAACAATACTGGGATAATTATTTAAAGGTAGTGGTACATTATAATTTAACTGCAGATATGAAAAAGACGTTGCTGTTAAATGTCTTGGGCCCTGAAAGCCAGCACTATTATCATGAGTTGCCTATCTTGACTGAGGCAGAGGTAGGAGATATGAATGACCATGAGAAAACCTTTAGACACTTTGAAAAATATTACTCTCCTGAAAGGACTGTAGAGATTAACAGATTCAACTTTTACTTCAGATTCCAGAAAAGGAAGAGAATATTGAAAAGTATGTTTCCGCTTTCAAAACATTAGCATTGTCATGCATATTTGGAGCTGGCATGACCACAGAAGACTTAATAAGAGTTTAAATAATAATCCATTAAACAATTCAATTATACAAGAAAGGCTGTGGATGCATGGAGATTCATCACTACAAGAAACAATAGCAAATGCAAAAGTGATTGAACATACTCAAATACTTTCAAAGGAAATTAAAACTGAGACAAAAGAAGTGCTTGATGAAAGAAGTGAAATTGACAAAGGGTTTGATGAAAGCACACAAATATATGTGATAAAGAAAAGAACCAAAGCTATGCTAGAATTAAAAGACAGAGAAGTGAGTAAATGAGCATAAATAGTTAGAGAATTTGACAAAGATTACAAAAGACAAAGATACAATAAAAGAGAAGTAGAACTAGTAGGCGACAGAAAAATATGCTATTGGTGTGGCAGATTAGGACACTAAGCCAGTTCAAAATTTTGTCTGGCAATAAATCAATCATGGGAATTTTGCAACACAAGAGCACATTTTGCAATTGTTTGCAGGAACAATAAAAGAGTGTCAGTAGTAGAGGAGGGAAGCGCCTCAGATGAAATGCGTGTGATGATGGGGAAGTTCCATAAGGGAGAAGGAAGGATTCATACCAAATTGAGATATCCCAGTTGTGAGGTTGTCATAGAAAATTGGAAGATAAATGTGGATAGCTATTCCCCATACAGAATCATAACAAGCGAAACAAGGAAAAAGTTACAAACTCTAAGATTGAGAGTAAAACTGAACAAACTAGATATTACAAATCCAAGTGAATATGAAGGCTCATCCATTAAAATAATGGGTTGGTTCAGTTCAATGGTAGAGTTCAAAAGCAGGCTGCCAGCATAAAAGTATATGTAGCGAGGAATGGAGTGAATGTTCTAGGTTGGAAAGGTCAAGCTGTATTAAAGATAAAACTGGATCCTTGTTCTGATGAACCACTATTGAGCTTGAGTGCGTAAGGAGAGTCAGACCAAGAAAGGTTCAAACCAGGAATGGGAAGATTGAAGGGATTCGCACACGATTATATTAAAACCTGGAGCTGTACCAGTTACCCATAAGTCAAAAACAATACCATTTGCACTAATGCAATGACTGGGAGAAGAATTAGACAGATTGGGGTGAGAAATGATTATAGAGGGGCTTGAGTCGGCTTAATTGATTAGTCCCACTGCAGTGTCAATAAAGAAGAAATGGGAAGTTAAGGGTATGTTTGGACCCGCAAGAATTATACAAAAATATACAAATAGACAGGTATCGCTTACCAATCATTTCTGAGATGCTTGAAAGTTTTCTTTCTATCTGTTTAAGATGCTGCATCTGTCAGCAGCATACCATCAGATTATTTTGATTGAGGATTGCAGAGACCTGACAGCATTCATATCACTGTTTGGAATGTATAGATATTTCAGAATGCAGTTTGGTCTTGCTTTAGCTGCTGCTGTGTTTCAAATGATGATGGCTTGCATATTAGAAGGCATGGCAGGAACACTATGGTGTATCATGATGATATCTAAGTATACAGTAAAGGGAAGCAAGAACATGACGATAGATTACAAGCTGTGTTCAAGAAAGGAAAGGGGCTTAGGAAATGGAGAAAGCAAATGTAGGTTTAGGGAGAGGGAAGATTAGTATTTGGGCCATGTGGCAAGTGAAGAAGTCTATCGACAAAAGGGCGATGCAATAGCAGCTATTAGAAATGCGCACACCAGATAACAAGGAGGAAGGTAGATCATTTTTGGGTTAAGCTGAATACAAATTACAAAGAACTTTGCTGGTATTTCACAACCTGTAAGGAAGTTGATGAAAAAATGGGGTTATGTTTGAGTAATTTGAGTGGAACAAAGAATGCAAGGAGACTACGGGGGGGAATTAAGGAAGGTGTGTGTAATGGGCCCAATTTAGGAGCATTTGAATTTCGAAGAGCAACTAGAGATGTAGATGCGAGTGGCTGGGAATTAGGAGCAGTGCAATCGCAGAAGGTGGAAGGAATTGAACGTCATAAATTATGCCTCAATGTCTCTCAATAAGCTGGCCCGTTCATCACCATTCAAGTTGATGAGAGGCAGAGCACCAAATACAAAGCTTAATCCTGCATCAGTGAATGTGTGGAAGGATTATGGAGAAAACCTATTATTGAAGGATTAGTGAAATATGGAAGACAATAGAAGAGAATTGGAAATAAGAGAGATTGATTGGTTGAAGATTAAGAAAGGTAGTGGCATGCGTCAAGGGATGTCAACATTGTCTGAGCATGTAAGTGTGAAAGAGGTTTTAAATAAAGCAGCGAAGGTGAGTGATAGTTCCATATGAATGTGCAAATGGAGACACAGTAGGACAGGAATGAAAAGTATTAGGGACATGTCTGCCCTGTGGGAGGATGAGGTAGGACCTGAGCTAAGGGAAGGAGAAATGGATGAGAAGAGCAGTTTAAATAGAGAGTCTTCTATGAATGATGATGAGTCAGCATGTGGTGAGTCAAGCAATAATGCTGTTATGAGGGTGAGAAGAGCACCAGTATGGGCTGATTATATGAAGTGCGATAGGGTAATTGTTGATTTATCGATTCAAATTGATTTGAGCGTGCTTCATGAGATAAGGATCTGTTTAAATGTATTTTCTCTATTTGCTAAAGTTCAAGTTACAAATTGATGTTTCCTTGGAAAATGTTAGGATGTTTAATTTTCTTATAACCTTATTGTTAGACACATGTTTAACATTTTTGTATTGCTTATAGGAAGGGGGATGTGTATTAACAGAGCTTCATGTTCTCTGTTTGGAATGCACGCATAGAAAGTGGAGTGTGGAAGTGAGTGAGGATTCTCAGGAGAAAGTTAGAGCTGGAGTGGATGTGTCAGCCGCAGGCTCACCGTGGAAGTCACTTCTTAATAAAGTAATACACTCACTGCAATTTCTGCCATCAGTTATTTACTGTGAACCGCATACAACATTTGTCAGGGCCTTAGTTCGGCAGCCTTCGGGAACCCCTGGGTCTAGCCACTTCATTATTCCTCCTTTTCTTTTCTTTTTTGAGTTTCAATTTTTTTTTTTATTAAGAGTAGTTAACATGCAGGACACTCAAAAAGTCATTAATAGTAGATGAAAAAGCAATTGACCTTATTACACCGTGGAAGTCACTTGTTAATAAAGTAATACACTCACTGCAATTTCTGCCATCAGTTATTTACTGTGTACCGCATACAACATTTGTCAGGGCCTTAGTTCGGCAGCCTTCGGGAACCCCTGGGTCTAGCCACTTCATTATTCCTCCTTTTCTTTTCTTTTTTGAGTTTCAATTTTTTTTTTTTATTAAGAGTAGTTAACATGCAGGACACTCAAAAAGTCATTAATAGTAGATGAAAAAGCAATTGACCTTATCACACCGTGGAAGTCACTTGTTAATAAAGTAATACACTCAAGGCAATTTCTGCCATCAGTTATTTACTGTGAACCGCATACAACATTTGTCAGGGCCTTAGTTCGGCAGCCTTTGGGAACCCCTGGGTCTAGCCACTTCATTATTCCTCCTTTTCTTTTCTTTTTTGAGTTTCAATTTTTTTTTTTATTAAGAGTAGTTAACATGCAGGACACTCAAAAAGTCATTAATAGTAGATGAAAAAGCAATTGACCTTATTACACCGTGGAAGTCACTTGTTAATAAAGTAATACACTCACTGCAATTTCTGCCATCAGTTATTTACTGTGAACCGCATACAACATTTGTCAGGGCCTTAGTTCGGCAGCCTTCGGGAACCCCTGGGTCTAGCCACTTCATTATTCCTCCTTTTCTTTTCTGAGTTTCAATTTTTTTTTTAATTAAGAGTAGTTAACATGCAGGACACTCAAAAAGTCATTAATAGTAGATGAAAAAGCAATTGACCTTATTACACCGTGGAAGTCACTTGTTAATAAAGTAATACACTCACTGCAATTTCTGCCATCAGTTATTTACTGTGAACCGCATACAACATTTATCAGGGCCTTAGTTCGGCAGCCTTCCGGAACCCCTGGGTCTAGCCACTTCATTATTCTTCCTTTTCTTTTCTTTTTTGAGTTTCAATTTTTTTTTTTATTAAGAGTAGTTAACTTGCAGGACACTCAAAAAGTCATTAATAGTAGATGAAAAAGCAATTGACCTTATTACACCGTGGAAGTCACTTGTTAATAAAGTAATACACTCACTGCAATTTCTGCCATCAGTTATTTACTGTGAACCGCATACAACATTTGTCAGGGCCTTAGTTCGGCAGCCTTCGGGAACCCCTGGGTCTAGCCACTTCATTATTCCTCCTTTTCTTTTCTTTTTTGAGTTTCATTTTTTTTTTAATTAAGAGTAGTTAACATGCAGGACACTCAAAAAGTCATTAATAGTAGATGAAAAAGCAATTGACCTTATTACACCGTGGAAGTCACTTGTTAATAAAGTAATACACTCACTGCAATTTCTGCCATCAGTTATTTACTGTGAACCGCATACAACGTTTGTCAGGGCCTTAGTTCAGCAGCCTTCGGGAACCCCTGGGTCTAGCCACTTCATTATTCCTCCTTTTCTTTTCTTTTTTGAGTTTCAAATTTTTTTTTTATTAAGAGTAGTTAACATGCAGGACACTCAAAAAGTCATTAATAGTAGATGAAAAAGCAATTGACCTTATTACACCGTGGAAGTCACTTGTTAATAAAGTAATACACTCACTGCAATTTCTGCCATCAGTTATTTACTGTGAACCGCATACAACATTTGTCAGGGCCTTAGTTCGGCAGCCTTCGGGAACCCCTGGGTCTAGCCACTTCATTATTCCTCCTTTTCTTTTCTTTTTTGAGTTTCAATTTTTTTTTTTATTAAGAGTAGTTAACATGCAGGACACTCAAAAAGTCATTAATAGTAGATGAAAAAGCAATTGACCTTATTACACCGTGGAAGTCACTTGTTAATAAAGTAATACACTCACTGCAATTTCTGCCATCAGTTATTTACTGTGAACCGCATACAACATTTGTCAGGGCCTTAGTTCGGCAGCCTTCGGGAACCCCTGGGTCTAGCCACTTCATTATTCCTCCTTTTCTTTTCTTTTTTAAATTTCAATTTTTTTTTTATTAAGAGTGGTTAACATGCAGGACACTCAAAAAGTCATTAATAGTAGATGAAAAAGCAATTGACCTTATTACACCGTGGAAGTCACTTGTTAATAAAGTAATACACTCACTGCAATTTCTGCCATCAGTTATTTACTGTGAACCGCATACAACATTTGTCAGGGCCTTAGTTCGGCAGCCTTCGGGAACCCCTGGGTCTAGCCACTTCATTATTCCTCCTTTTCTTTTCTTTTTTGAGTTTCAATTTTTTTTTTTTTATTAAGAGTAGTTAACATGCAGGACAATCAAAAAGTCATTAATAGTAGATGAAAAAGCAATTGACCTTATTACACCGTGGAAGTCACTTGTTAATAAAGTAATACACTCACTGCAATTTCTGCCATCAGTTATTTACTGTGAACCGCATACAACATTTGTCAGGGCCTTAGTTCGGCAGCCTTCGGGAACCCCTGGGTCTAGCCACTTCATTATTCCTCCTTTTCTTTTCTTTTTTGAGTTTAAATTTTTTTTTTTTATTAAGAGTAGTTAACATGCAGGACACTCAAAATGTCATTAATAGTAGATGAAAAAGCAATTGACCTTATTACACCGTGGAAGTCACTTGTTAATAAAGTAATACACTCACTGCAATTTCTGCCATCAGTTATTTACTGTGAACCGCATACAACATTTGTCAGGGCCTTAGTTCGGCAGCCTTCGGGAACCCCTGGGTCTAGCCACTTCATTATTCCTCCTTTTCTTTTCTTTTTTGAGTTTCAATTTTTTTTTTTTATTAAGAGTAGTTAACATGCAGGACACTCAAAAAGTCATTGATAGTAGATGAAAAAGCAATTGACTTTATTATATATGAAGAATTCATAACAGTGTTAGAAAGATGAACAGTACCTAAGTCAAGCATGTAACAATGGATGAGACCCATTAAATTTCAGAAAGACATTTTGAGGGAGGGGTAGGACAATACTAACGTACAGGGCCATCTTAAGCACTTTCGGAGCCCTGGGCACGGACATCTTCGGGGCCCCCCTCCGCCAAACCAATGGAATTAAGGGATCAAGAATACTGTTTGCGCCCCCCGTCGCACCCGCCGCGCTCACAACCTATAGGTTGATCTATAGGTTGATATGCTGTCTCGCAGCATAATAAGCACGTTTACTCCTTTTAAGTCCCCTTACCATCTTCATTCTTGCTCTAATCAGAATGATAAACAAGTAGCATTTGAAAGCCAACATTAGCAGTCTACGGAGAAGTTATTGTTCTAGGGTATACAGGATCATTTTTATCAATAACATCCAAGAAGGTATGCATCCTGTAGCATTAATGCAGGACTGTATGTAAAAGGTACATGCAACCCATAATAGACAGCAAACTCAAATGTGCTGCCTCATAGAATGCAAAAGTGCTCATGCATGGATCGAGGAGACCAATTCTACACATAGCGTAGCATGGATGGTGGATGCCAATTAGAAGCTAGCAGAAAGGTGTGTCTTTATCCAGACAGACTGAGATTAGAAGTGGGATATGGTTTTCAGATAGTGTTGCCATTAGATATCAAAGGAACAAATGCCTGGGGTGTGCCATATAAATATGCTCGTCATTAATGTGGAAGCAATCCTATAGCCAGTAAAACCATGAATAAGTCTTTTATGAAGATCATACCATGAGAAGGAAATCACTCTGAAGGGCTGACAAGTTTGAAAGTTTAGGGACTGGCAATATAAGATTAAATGAGATACACAGGATCACAAATTGGTTACGGTCTGAAGGGGTGAAGCTGGGATTTTTGCCAACTCTACAATTTCTGGATTTAAACACTTTCTTTTCCAGTTCTTACCATGAACTAAAACAATCTAATTTTATAAAAACGGACTTGGAAAGTACACAAATCACATTACCAAACATGACCATTTTTTAACAAAATATTATAGAAGGGTGTTATGCAAAATGGGAATGGTTCTAGCTTCATTCTCTCCATCATCAAGGGAAGTATACAAGTACCAGCATGTGATTTAACAAATTTAATCTGGGTTTGTCTTCTGAATTTTAAAGCTTTAAATACTTCCAAAACAATGGCTTGTGACATTTTCATTTATAAACGTGCATAAAAACCTTTGACTTTTACCAAAAAGCAAACCATTTTTGGTGTCAAACAAGCAGACCTTAAACTATGCTTGCCTAAGGCCTGCAACATCTGGTCCGCTCTCTTCTGTCTACCAACCCTTCTACCCAAATGGCCTACATAAGAAGAAAGATCAATTAATGGGCTAAACGATACCAGCAGCATGCAAGAAGGCAAACCTCACAGAAGACAGCACAGATAGATTATTAGATGATTTGACCAGGATCACTATCGTCTGTATCGTCTGCTGGCAAATCCAGGATCCAGGATACAAGCATGAACACTTTTGTTCCATAGTCTTGATTTTGGATACTTATTCACCTCTTGGATTAACAGTTTATGCCATCATTGGAGGCGATTGCCTAGGTTTTACAACACCCTATCTGAACAAACCAATTTCTACACCTTCGCCATACTGATGATATGTTAGTTTTCATAGCATTCCCTATCTGGTGCAGGTACATTGCTGATACTAGCAGATGTTGTTCTACAAAACCAAGTACATATGTAGGCAGGTTTATAAACTTCAGTCATAGGAAAGGCTCAGCCAGCCTTGCTGGAATGTGATATTCTAATTTTGCATATGAACACATATCTCTGCAATGTGTGCTTCACACACTGAGCTAACCTCTGAACCATTGTGGCACTCAATTTATCAATATGCATTTCACTATTGCACATGATCAACATAATTCCCACATGAAGGAAAGAATGCTACAGAGCTGTGCCGCAAGGAACCCACAAACTATGTATTCCACAATGAACACAGAAAGCAATGCAGGATGCATTGATTAAGGCAGAATGTTATTGCCTAAACAGAAAGGCAATGGGTTTAGAGCCTCAGCAGCACCCCATAAAATATCCTGACGTGTGCTATTTAAGAGTGGTGAACAATGGAGTCTTACTTCCTCAGATCCAAGGTGGGGGCCCTGGGCAAGTGCCCCTTTTGCCCTCCCATAAAAACGTCTCTGCTAACGTACAGAACATGTAACAAAACATGACATAACAGCAGGACTTAACGCAGACATAAGGTAGAGAGGGGAAGGAGTGTGGGAATATATATTAAGCGAGATAACCAAAAGCACTGTTATTCTTCATATGATAGCTAAGAAAAGGTTGCCATTTTAATGTATGTTTGTATAATTGAGTAGGAGAAGAAGCATTGCATTTTTCAAGCCTATAAATATTGCATAAATTATTCCACCAAAGTTTGTAGTGAATACAGTGCACATTTTTCCAATTGGTGGTTATGGTTCGAATTGCCACCATAAGACATAAGTCAAAAAGTAATTTGGTATGAAAATGTAAAAGGGAGCAGCCAAATACAAGAAAATCAAAGCAAAAATCTTGTTGGGTATGAAAAATAAGCTTCATTGTTCGCCAAACAGAAATCCAGAAAAGTATAACATGCGTACATTCTATGAATATATGCTTGAGCGAGCCTGGGGCTGGTAGACAACTCCAACATAGATCATTAGGTGAATGACCACTTATTCCTCCTTTTCTTTTCAACACCCTGACCCGTCTTCCATAACTCCTGCCCTCTCAGGAACCGTAATATGACCTGTGGATCCAGCAGTGAGCATAGACTGGTGCTGTAGCTTAGCTCATGGGAGCTGAGTGCAGAATGTTGTGATGTCACTTGGAGTGTTGATCAGTGACTGTGTATATAACGTCCAGGAGTGGCAGTTAGATCTGTGAGCTGGCTGGAGTGGATGTGCCAGTGTGCCTGTGTCCTATACCATGGGATAAACATACTCATCAACTTACCTCATGTCTCCTGTGTAGTATGTGGCAGTAAGAACGCTCAATCATTTCACTGGCAATAAGGTGGTCTTAGCTGCTGGGGAGGGGGCAGCAGGTGGACAGGACACTGCCCTCCAGGACACATCCATCGATTTTGGCCAGCTACCAGGACCAGGCTGAATGGTCCTGTGGGGCTTGCAGGTCAGGCGGTGTAAGCGGGGTGCTGGCTGGAAGGTGCTGAGGCCCCACCAACAAGGAGTACTGCTGGCAGGAGTCAGCAGGACGAGGAGCCTAGTGGGAAGGTGCTAAGGGCCCACGCAGTTGGGGCGAGTTTGGAACCCCAGAGAGTTGGGGGGCCAGGCAGACTCATCGGCACCAACAAGGCAGTAGCTGGTATGAGGGAGCGTAAGGCAGTGGGAGGCTGTTGCAGTAGCAGCTGGTGTCACGGATGAGCCAAGTGAGGGGGCTTGGAGGCCTGATGAAGGTTGTCCCCACTGAGGACGGCGTAGAGAATGTCGCATCAGGGCCTGCTGGCAGTGGCCTGATGGGACATCTTTTCGCTACAATGGCAAAGGAGTCTCTGGTGACATCAGGCAGTGGCAGCGGAGTCACAGGACTGTTGTGCGCACAATGTCCTGACGTGCCTGGAAAGTGCTAGAACGGGTGCTCTGTACGACATGGACATGCCAGATCAGAGCACTGCTGTGGCATGCTTGGAAGGTGTCATAGCTGGCACACTGTAGGGCATGTGTTGAGGCTGTTAGTGTCAGCAGCAACATTTGTCACCGAGATGAGAGAAGTAGGGTCACAGGCCTTTCCTGTGATGATGTGAGCGATGGATTTCACAGTAAGGAAAAGGGGCAAGGTTCTGGTTTGCGTCATTATCAGCACATGTGTGCAGGGTGTGCCTGGAGCGGAACTGGTTTACTGACATTAGGCCTCATTACGAGGTCAGTGGTAACCCATCGGTGCTACCAGCGGGTTGCCGCCAACCTGGTAATACCATTCCCACCGCCTGATATCCCGGTACCACTGAGACATTACAAGTCACAGCGGCCAGGGATGTCAGGTGGGGGGATATGTATGTCCCCATTCCTGTGGAGTCCCGTAGGACTCTATGGGAATGGGGACATGGAAGCACCAGCACCATTGCTAATGGGGCTTCCGTGAGAAACATGCCTGCAGGGGCAGGTCCTGCCGGCCACTTCAGACATACTCGTAGTCTGGTGGTCCGGAAAGGGTGCTGGTACTTTGCTACCGGCACCCTTATTTCTGAACCACCACACTTAAACTGAGGCCCATCCATCTGCGCTAGGTGTGAGCACATTTTCAGGGGTTCCATTTGATTTTTCATGGTTTTTTTACCACAGATTTTTTTAATGAAAAAACTCATCCTATTTTTTTGTTTTGTTTTTGGGGGGTCCCTCCGCCAGCCCCCATGCCCTTTAATATTTTTTTTATATTCCTGAACACCCAAACCCCAAATATTTATTTTTCTAACTCGCCTAAAAATGTGAATGAGTTTTTTTTCATTAAAAAATCTGTAGTAAAAAACCCCATGATGAAAGGACGTCGTTCCATTTTCAGAAACTTGAGGCAGCTAGATCCGGGCCTATGGGCTTGGTTTGCGGGCCCCAGGAGATCTGGATAAAAGTTAGCTGTGTTGGGGAGGCCTATATGTTATTCTGTTGTTTCTTGTGTGTTGTGGCCTCTTCAGCGTTGTGCTAGGTCAGTTTGTTTAGAGGGGTTGGCCATGTGTAGATGTTTGTTTGGGGCCTGCATAATTTTGGTATTTTTGAATTTATGTCGTACCTCTCTGGGGTGTCCCAATTAGGAATTTGGGGCAGTTTGTTGTTTTTCGGTGTGGGCGGCATGACACATTTTCCAAGACCTACGGGAGTGGGCTGCACGAGTACATTTGGCACTATTGCTTTTGTAGACAACTATTATTCCATTACATGGGGGTAATGTGGACATACAGGTGTGGGGCAAGATCTATTGCATTGCATGCATTATGGAACATTTGTGGACATGTGTTTGACGAATCAACTTCCGGGGCACCAGTGGTCCAGGGATGAATATCGGTTTCTAAACCATCAGTCAACCCCACACCTCTAGTACACCAGAAGCGATTCAAACAGATTGGAAACACAAATCATTTATAAACATCCTTGTCCAATTTTGATAACGTGGATGGAAATGCAAGCTTATCTCTGCAAGGTCGTGGATCATTGGTTAGTTACAACACAGCAAAAATATAACTATTACCCAATAATAAAAGGGACTGTCCAGTCAAGGTTGTATAAAAATATCTACTTTATTATTATCACAACATACAGCTCTAGCACACTACAAATACAACCCACCCTGTAAAGGAATACAGAGGAAAGACATTTTCAAGAAGGCAAGAGGATGCACTCTGGATACTGACAGGAGGGTAATCGGTAAAGTAATTAATAACTATGTTCAAGGATACTTTGCCTCGGCACAAAGAGAGCAATGGGTCGCAAAAAATGTCACTAGGGGCCTTCGGAGAGGGGCCAGGGGGACAGCAGCACAATGTACCTTGTGCTTGTAGAAGTTCTTGGTGCTCGACAGGGTCAAGTCAGTTTCAAACCACTTGGCAGCTCTTGCAACAGAGTTCAAGATGGGAGACAGCTGCGGGTATCAAGCTGCAGGCAGTTCAGCGAGTGAGGCTGGACAGATGGCTGCAGGCTGGCATACAATGTGGCTTGGGGTCAGGAATTTTTGTCTTAGTGCTGGTTGGCGGGTCTGAAGCACTGATTGAGGCTCCTCGGCGGCATGAGCAATTGCGGCATGACAACAGTCAGTGGTGCAGTCAGATGCCGCTCGAGGTGCTCGACTGCCTCGAAAATATCCTTTAAGGTGGATGCTGATTGATGCTTGTCGGTGCACTCCTTCTAGCTTCTTTGCTTGGCTTGTGTTGTCCATTAAGGACGACTGCCCAAAGCTGAGGAGAGTGTTTCAGGCAACGCCTTGTCCTTCTTTCAGTTCAGAGACTCTCTGGCCTTCGCATCTAGGAATCTTGCTCGCAAAGCCTAGCAGGGTCCTCTTGATTCAGTATCTCCCTCTGTTCCCTGGGAGATTTTTGGGGGAGGGATCTTGCTTCCCTCTTGGAAATCCTGCCCTTCCTTCACTGGCGGAAGCTGTAAGGCAGACTGTACCTTCAGCCAGGGTCCAAATGAGTCCTTTGTGTTACTCCTTGCAAAGTATTCACATGATCTGCCAAAAGAGGGGCTCAACCCTCTTTTAAAGCCACATGGGCCCCGGTGATTGATGTAGGCTAACCCCACATTAAGGAACCAATCCTAGGTCCTCACCAACAATTTTCTGCTATGACTAAGGCCCTAACCAGAGTGCTTTGCAACACGAAAGGTAAAGGAGTGAAAACATGTACTACTAAGTCCTGGATGTAAATGCTGGGTAAGGGATATATTTGAGAAAGGATAGCCCCAACTGCAAAAGCGGAGGCATCTGCTTCCACTATAAAGGGAAGGGAAGGATTAGGGTGCTGTAGAGCAGGAGCCGTAATGAAAGCCTCTTTTAAGGCTTGAAAAGCAGACTGTGCTTCGTGGTCCCAAAGGAAAGGAACATTAGGTCTGGTAAAACGGGTAAGTGGGCTACTATTTCGGAGAAGGAGGCAATGAAATGCCTGTAAAAGTTTGAAAAGCCCAAGAAGGACTGAAGGGCCTTTACTGAGTTTGGGACAGGCCAGTCTTATACTGCCTGGACCTTGGAAGTGCACATGAGGACCCCTTTCTTGGAGATCTGAAACCCCAGGAACTCCACTGAGGATGCATGGAACACGCATTTCTCTAACTTTGCATATAGAGAGTGTTCACTAAGGCGTAGTAGAACAGAACGGACATGTTGGATGTGTTGTTGGATGGAATCCGAGAATATCAGGATATCATCTAGATATATCACAACACAACAGTCCAGCATGTCTCTAAAGATGTCATTGACAAAATGCTGGAAAGTAGCTGGGGCATTACAGAGCTCGAAAGGCATCACACAATACTCCAAAAGCCCAAACTTTGTCTTGAATGCAGTTTTCCACTCATCCCGCTCCACATCCTCACTAAGTTGTATGCAGCCCTCAAATCTAAATTGGTGAAGACGGTGGAGGGTGTCATTTTGTCGAGGAGTTCTGTTATGAGGGGTAGCGGATACTGATTTTTAACCGTGACTTTGTTCAGGGCCCGGTAGTCCACACAAGGACTTGGGTCCCCCTCCTACTTCGGTACGAAGAAGATAGGAGAGGCAGCAGGGGAGCGGGATGGACGTATGTGACCCAATTGAAATGCATTGTCCATGTTTTCTCTCAGATGGTCTTCCTCCTTCTGAGTGAGAGAGTAAACACGACCATGAGGTAGAATCGCTCCAGGTATTAAATCAATGGGACAGTCATAACACCGATGTGGGGGGAGCCTCTCCGATAGTCCCTTGTCAAACACATCAGAGAACTCCCAATATTCCAATGGAAGTAAGGGAGTAGGACCCCCTAATGTGGCGTTGATTGAAGGAACATTGGCCACCATTGCCAAACAAGGAGATAACACTGCCACATCCTGAGATCAAAGACACTGTTGGTTACAAAAGGCAGAAGAGAACCGTACCGTCTGTTCAACCCAGACAAGGACGGAATTATGGGTTCGTAGCCAGGATAGACCAAGAATGATCCCGAACTGGGGGGCGGAAATCAGATCAAAAGTGATTTGTTCAATATAGCCTTCTGATGTAGACAGCTGAAGTGGACCCGTCTGCTCTGTTACCTGCCCAGATACCAGGCGAGAACCATCTACCGCATGTACTTCCTCTGGTGTTGCCTTAAAAAACGCAGGTAGCCTGTGTTGTTTGGCTACTTTTATGCCCATATAATTCCCACTAGCTCCCGAGTCAATCATAACCAGAGTGGTGGATGGTTCAACACCAGGAGTAGTGAAGCACAAAACAAGGTAGATGTGTGAGAACGGAAAACAACCGTCTAAGCCGTCTATCTGTTGACTCATCATATAGGCCCGGATTAAGGATGAGTCCTGGCATTTCCCACCGTTTTTAATAGGTCTTTTGGGACACACACATATGTAATGACCTGACTAGCCACAATAAAAGCATAGATTGTTGACCATATGTCTTTGTTGTTCGGCCTTCGTTAATGGACCCCTGGTTGCCCCTATTTGCATGGGTTTAGTATCTCCTGACAAAGAAGGAGCAGGTCCATCCGATTTGGTTGAGAAGCGGATGTTGGGTACTCAACGACTGCGTATTTGCTGGGGCTGAGCATCAACCTGTAAAACCAGGTCCAACAATTCAGGGAAACCGGATGGAATAGCAGGTACCACGGATAGGCCGTCTTTTAACTCGTCAGATAGTCCCTTATAGAATACGGCCGCCTTCTTTTGTTCTGGCTATGTGGTCTCAGCCGCTAATTGGTTAAAGTAAGCAAGGTAGTTCAAAAGATCAGCTTTATCTTGGCTGATAGCCAGGAATTCCAAATCTGAGGTTTGTGCCTTATACCACATATCGAAAACACTGTTCATTGCTTGGATTAAGGCATCAAAGTCATACAAGGCTGGATCATTTGTTTCTAGCAACAGATTAGTCCATGCCGCTGCTGCTCCTCCCAAGTGAGAAAGAACAAACGCTGCTTTGGTGGTAGCGTCAGGAAAGGCCAAAGGGCGACAAATTAAATGCAAGCGGCATTGATTCACAAAAGTTCGGTATGCTAGAGGATCACCCGAAAAGGCCTGGGGAGAACTACCGGTGCTGGAGCAAGAGGTTGTGCTTGGGGTACAGGAAGAAGGGCTGCGGCCCCAGCATCACCAAACTCCTCGTCGTGAGGTAGAGGCTGCACAAAGCTCTGCAACACGTCCATGTGTTGGTGCAATGTCCCATGGGCAGATGCAATGTCGGTCCGTAAGGCAGAAAAAGCCTGCATTAGAGCAGCCATTGGATCAGCCCCAGGATCCATAACCGACAGGCAATAATAGGCTCCTTAATCTGTCACACCCTGAAGTGATACAGATGTAACTCCTCTATCTGGGAGTTCCTTCACCCTGAGGAGATGTCTTGAACGCGATGTAAAGAAAGACTTTCCCTCCAAGCTCGCAGCCTGCAGGAATTAAAATCACCTGGCAGCCCGGGGGCTTGAGTGAGAAGGCAGGAGCAGCAACAACAGAGCCAAAGGAGCAAAAAGCAAGACAATAGTTCAGAAAACGAGATGGAAATGCCAGAGTGCAGCATTACCACCCACGATTTCCCACTCTTACCTGCTTCATAAAGAATAAGACCAGCAACCTACTTGTAGTCAGTGTATCAAGGTGATGACTGTGAATGTGGAAGGAGATAGTCCAAAATCCATGAAGAATGTGAGGAGCAACCTAATCCGAAAGGCACGAGGGCGCAATCTAAATGGAAAGTCCAGTAATAATCGAAAGGAAAACAAATCGGCAAAGCGTCCCAAAAGTATATGAAGCAATCCACCCAGTGATCAGGTAAGCAGGAGAGCATCCAAAAGAACACCAATGTGTTCAGAGTATCCCTTGTATGAAGCAGGAGAGCGTCCAAAAGAACACTGATGTGTTCAGAGTATCCCTTGTATGAAGCAGGAGAGCATCCAAAAGAACACTGATGTGTTCAGAGTATCCCTTGTATGAAGCAGGAGAGCGTCCAAAAGAACACCGATGTGTTCAGAGTATCCCTTGTATGAAGCAGGAGAGCGTCCCAAGGAATCTGAGGTAAGTCAGTGGATTAAGTGAAGGAAAGGGTGGATAGTAATAGAAAGACATACAAATGAACTGGACCAAGGGTTTAGAACGCTATAAAGATCCAAAGCGTTGTTCCCCGCGGAATACAAGGTTCAGATAGCCGAGACGTCACAACAGTAAGGGTTAAACCAGCGAAAGTCGAAGGAGCAGAAATCCGAGTTCGGCAGCCGAGGGAGACAGCAGAGGAGGCAGGCGTCGGGACACAATAAAGGGCAAAGTAGGGATGTAACGGTATAACGGTATAGCGTTAAAGATACCGTGAACAACTTAATTGAACAATAATAACCGTCACTTTGTTTATACCGGTATACCGTTTATACCGTTAAGTGTGCTTTTCAATCTGATTTGAAAAGGCTGCAGTAAGCAAGTGCTGCACAGTCTTGGTCTTGCACTGCAGCCTTTTCAAACCACTCAGCCAGCAGGAGCAGAAATGTATCGATTCAGCCTGGCCCGGCATCATGCGCCATTAGTTTAGTATGTTAAGGTCCTACAGCACTAAGCAAACACACATTGGAACAGCTCTTGCTCTGGCTGTGCAAATTGTATAACAAAAATGGACGGCCAGTGAAGTCATGCATATCTAATTACTCTCCCCAAGGTTTAGATTCAAGGTACTTAAGTTTCTCATGGTCATCGATCGGATAGCCATCCAGTTCTGTTTTAGCTTAGAATTCTGGGATTTGTAGTTTTCCCACCAATTTGAAAGATGGGGAACTACAAATCCCAGAAATTCAAAGGAGGGAATGAACTGGATGCCCTTCTGATGCATGTCCACAAACAACTTTAGCTCTGTAGACCAGGCATTGAATGGCTTTTAGGGCAATATGCCCATGGCCGAACCAAATAAGCAAAATGCTTGTGTGGGCCAGTTTTTAGGGTCAAAGTGGGGCACTTTTTTGGCCAAAGGGGGCCAGTTTGATGAGTGACTTCACTACGCGGCTAATAGTTTTGACCACTGTTACTGAATAAATATTCTTTTAAATGTACAATGTGCATCACATTTTATCAAAAATCTCCCCCTTGGTTACTATTCAAACAGTGTTCCAAAAGGAATGAATTCCAATTTGCAACTTTGTGCCACTTTTATGTTGGTGCCAGAGACAATTTTATGCCCCATTCCGACCCTGCTGTAGACTGTGTGAACACTGGGCCTATCAGTGCTTTCCGCTAGTAAATAAACTGCCCCCTCACTGTCCTCTGAAGATTTGCACATTGGCACTAGAGTTGTTGCTTCGCTTGATCCTTGACCTACCTGCCTTCTGCATATGGCACTGGACTCAAGCAGGCAGGACAGATTCTACATTCAATTTGAAGTATCTAGAGCAATGGGGGTGAAATATTGTTTAGGTCTATTCTCAATTTGTGACACCACCCATGAAAGCATTCCTTCCTCTGAACTCGCATCACAAGGGTCCTAATTCATTCAGACCCTGGGAAAACGGTAATGATGGGGCTATGGTGAGGTGGTGGTCTAGGCCATATTTGTGCCGATATGCATTTGAACTTTGTCATTTTCAAAGTTTTTTGTTTTTTTGCCACTATCTTTAAGAAGGTAAATGAACATGTATTGCAAGAATCAAGAAAGAAATCAACAACGCCCACTGAACGCTGTCCATTTAAGATTACATGGTCAGTGGTGACTCTGACATCAGACCTTCATAATACACCAGGCAGGTGGTAAACAAGCTATAGTGATTAGATCACTATGCAACCTTTCGGTGTGTCTGTGTTGGCTGTGGCATTTTGACAAAAGAAACACAATGACATCAGACCGCATATAAGTCACTTTTCTCCCTTTAATGGGATAAAGAGTTGCCAAAACAAACTTTGTCGCAGCGAGGGATCATGATGGCCATGCCATGTGGTTCCAAAAAAAATTCAAGTCGATGCCTATTTTCAAACCAATGACCTGTGACTGAGCAGCAAGCTCAATGCTCAAAATGCGCATTATAACACTTGCACTAGTCACTCTGTCATTCAAGTAGAGCAACGAGTGAGCGCCATGAAAGACCAATTCTGCAGCCGCCTTAGATTCCTGGAGGATCGGCTAAATATGTACAGAGACAAGTTTAAAAATGCAACCTTGCTACAGCTGGAAAATCCTGCCTGCGTATTCGTAAGATAACTAAAAAGCATTGACTTAATGGTAAATTAAACAACTTCAAATGCAAAAAGGCAATGTAAAATAAGTTCTTTTTTTTGGTACAAGTAGTTTCAGTTGGAGTAGTTTTTAATGCCATTCCGTAACCACACGTGCCTGACACAAAATCATTATGTTAGCAATACGAAGAATGAATACAGTGCCAAGAAGAAAAAGGATTTACTTTGGGTTGGTGGCTTTGGGGTTTATATATTTATAATGGATAATGTTTTTAAACATATGACAATGGGGGGATTTCGAAAGCTTCTATCATTGAATTTACATATAATAAGTCACACCATGAAATTCACTCATCTCTGCGGGTATTCCCAGCTGCCCTACCAAAGGTAAAATGTCCGTGATTACTGAACACCTTTTGGCCTGCACGTAAACTAAAGGCTGTAACGTAAAGAGAGAGAGTGTGTGGGTATGCGCACAAGCACATACTACCGTCGGCCTCCATTGATCTGTGGCATGCAGATTATCAAGATGGCAACATGTTCATCTTCACCAGTAGCCAGTGGGGGAGCTAAAAGCCTAAATGACCCCTCCTCCTCTCAACACGTGTTTTTGTGTCTGGTGGAAGCAAGGGGTGGCATTTCAGTGGAAAGTATGTTGCAAAAAGCCCAATTCTGGCCGTGGGTGCCTGGTCTTGTTTGTGATGATAAATCCGACAATTTATGACCTTTTAAGAAAATATTTGTTAAGATTAGTTAACTCCACCTCTTACACTGCGATAACCATGATATACCGTCATTTGCCAAGAAGGTTATTGTACAGCCATAAAACTAATACCGTGACACCCCTAGGGCAAAGGCAGTAGAATAGTCCTTGATAACAAACCGGGTCGAAGTAATCAAAACAGCAAGAATAACAGGATACAAAGCACTCGTAACTAGTTTAGTTAAGGAGCACCTGTTACTGAAATACCAGGAACTAAATACGTGAGCCGCGCACAGCCGTGAAAGCACGTTGCGTGCGCGTCACGTGACTGCTCGAGGGAGGATTGATGGGATTTGTAGTCTGATAAGCCCTGCGAACCGAGCGGAGCTGTGAGAGATGCCAGGGTAGTCTCCAGGTATTGATGGGCATGCCCAGACTCCACCAACCATGAAACCGAGGTATGACATTTCCTCTCAGTATCCTATCTGTTCTGTGTCTTTGTTCCCCATCCCCAAAACCGATTTCAGATTTTGATTGTAAGCCCATTTTCTCAGCTGTTTGCCAGTTTAAAGATTGTTGGAAATAAGAAATTGCAATTCTGCCATGTCTGATTCTTGTTGCATTGTTTTCCTCCCAAAATGGATCTTCTCACCTGTGTTCACGTTGCTTTAGTGCTCAGTAGCCTCTAAGCTTCCTTGCAGCCACACACATTTCTGTCCTATCTATCCTACCGCAAGTGTAAACTGATCTACAAGTAACAAGTTCAATCTGAGTATGCTATTTTGCTCATTATGAAGGTTTTCATTTTTCGTTTTTGGCCTTCCACTCTGGGGTGGTGGGTTGAATTTCAAAACGATGTTTCCCTCTTCTTGCTGACTCCTTGCCACTGCTTTCCATCCACACAGAATTTAGTTAGCAGATGTTTGGGGAGTGCATAACATAAGTGCCATCTATGCTTGTGAAGAAAAGTGATTTTATTTCTATTTCTATTCAAGGTTTATGTAGATGATGCCAGAAAGCTGAATTAATTGTATTATAACATTTTGCATTATATAGTCACCACACTGGTGATTGCTGCCCTAAATTTAGTTTTGCTCTGATTTTTATTTGAATTTTAAAAATAAAGAAATATTTCCTTGTTACACACTGGCCTGATTCATGGTCCATTGTGACACGGGTGTTTGTTAAGGTGGTTGTGAGACGGGTTGGGTGCCTCTTCAAGAAAGAATCCTGGGTTCAAATAAAAATAAAAAGGCATGTTTTATTGTGCGCCACCTTCAGTGTCAGTGGAAGATGTCTCTGGCTGGATTTTG
Source organism: Ambystoma mexicanum (assembly GCF_040938575.1). Taxonomy (NCBI): domain Eukaryota; kingdom Metazoa; phylum Chordata; class Amphibia; order Caudata; family Ambystomatidae; genus Ambystoma; species Ambystoma mexicanum. The sequence continues at coordinate 672,921,929 of NC_090933.1, read as the reverse complement.
CCATGTCATACAATCTGTTACATGTGTGAATGCTTCAAATGTCTGCCCACTTTTCTTTACAAGCTCTCTGAAGCTCTTGAGATACTGTTCTGGGGTTTTACAAAACTTCCTGAAAAGGGCTGCATTCCTGCTTTCATAAACAAGCCTTTCCTCAGGAGTTAACTGAAGAATTTCACCAGTCCCTGGTGTCGGTCAGCGACTCATCAGGGCTGCACTCCACAGTAGCTCGTCCAGCACCTGTAGCTGAAAAGCCAGCTTGAGCGCTTCAAACCAGTCAAAGCTATCCTTCCTCACTTTGTAAGCGTGCACTAAATCTTTGGGGACATTTTGCTGGGTTTTTTCTGCTTAATGGCAGTAACACCATGCTCTTTATATTCACTTTACATTTTTGAAGGTGCTGGTTTATCTAATATTATAAATTCTAAAAATGTTGCAGCTTTCCTTGTGTTTGTCTCACGATGAGGACATGTACTTTGGGGTGACCTGATGCATGTAAATTTGGTTGGAGAACAATTTAAATCATTACATATAGGAGAGTAATTACGTTTTCAGAGATATTATGCATTGAAATTAAGGTGTGATGAAGTATTGGTTAAGAGTTGCAATATCACCTCGGGTGTGTGTGTCTGAACGAAAGGGGTATTACAAAATTATTATAATAATGTGAAATGTAGTTGATGAAATGTCCAGAAATGTTAGCACATAATTAGGAGTTAGTAGGAGTTTTATAATAAGATATGTACACAAATGTTAGCACATTATTAGGAGTTAGTAGGAGTTTTATAATAAGATATGTACACAAATGTTAGCACATTATTAGGAGTTAGTAGGAGTTTTATAATAAGATATGTACACAAATGTTAGCACATTATTAGGAGTTAGTAGGAGTTTTATAATAAGATATGTACACAAATGTTAGCACATTATTAGGAGTTAGTAGGAGTTTTATAATAAGATATGTACACAAATGTTAGCACATTATTAGGAGTTAGTAGGAGTTTTATAATAAGATATGTACACAAATGTTAGCACATAATTAGGAGTTTTGTAATTCTCGCACATTTTTTGGGGGTGTAACTGTATACCATGTAAGGACATCTGTGGGGTGTGAAGTACACGATGGAGGTATGTTTGGGTGTAGTATGTACACCAATGTTTGGGGTGTTAGTAGTGCACCATTTGTTTGCAATTCGGGTGTAGAATGGTACACTAACAACATGTAGTTTTCCATGTACAGTGGTTATGGGTTTGGCTGACAACTACAGGGTTTCATCGTGGGGACACAGGGGTTGGGGTGCCTGCTCAACACTTCCCTTTCTACTGGCATGTTCCATTCTCAATCAGAAATACACGTGTGCGTGTTTTGTGACTGGTTGTCACGTGATGGTGGTTGTTGGGAGCATTTGGAGTGGATGTTGCTGTGGAGTTTGGGAGCGGTCTTGTGGATGTAGTTGTGATATTTCCAAGATTATTTTTCGTTACACTCGGTTAGTGTAGATGTGGTAGTTAAACTTGCACCAAATTGTTTAAACTTGCACCAAATTGTTAGCCTAGTGAGTTGCCTAGCAAACCACTTCCTAGGCAGAAATTGTACTCGAGTTCAAGTTGTGGAGTTTTGTACACCGGGCATGTATAGATGGTATAGTGGAGTTCAGTGTAAGTAGGCAATTGGAGTATGTTGTTGTAGGGGATGTGTTCACTGTAGCAGGTGGAATTGTAGGGCGTCCTTTCAATGTTGTGCAGGTTGGTTGGTTGTAGGGCACTCTTGCACAGTAGTGCTGCAGTTGACGCTTGATGCACGCATGTGTCAAATGTCTTGAAGTTTATCTGCCAGTGGGTTTCGTATGTTGCCTTGGTAGTGCAACATAGCAGTTTGTGCATATATTTTTGACGTGTTTAGCAGTAGTGCTAGCATGGGCGGCAGACGGTAGGTTGTAGGGCATTTTTGCACAGTTTTGCAGTAGATGACACTGGGTGCATTCAAGTGTCATGAAGTTTTTCTGCAGGTTGGTTTGGTATGTTGTCTTGGTAGTGTAACATAGAACGTTGTGCATGTCGTTTTTTACATGTTTTATCAGTAGTGCTAGCAAGGGCGGCAGACCTAGGTTGTGGAGTTTAGCTAGCTAGTAGTTATTTATTCTTATGTTTACCTAATATGATGGTTGCCTGAACATGAGGTTGACCACCTTGTCTTTAGGTGACCTGTGGGATTGCCCGCGGGCATAGGTTTGGTCCCCTGTGCTGGTGTGGATTCTGACGCTGCTGCTTCCTTGCAGTGGTGTCTGAGTTTTAGTGTGTTCTTTGTGTTGTGAGTGGCTTTACTATCTTTTCCTTCTGTTATCTGTTTCTTGGGGGAGGTGCGGTGGTGTTAGTCATGTCCTTGTGACTGTGCTGCGTTGATGAGGTGTTCAGCTGGTTCTTGTGGTGATTTGATAAGTGGTTTCCTCAGGGCAGTTAGTAGTTAGGGGTGGTATGACAGAATGACAGTGTTTTGTGATGTTTTCTGAGTTGTGGAGCTGGGTTGTGCTCAGGTGTAGCGGACCTCGGGATCTGGTGTGGCAGGTCAGGTCAAAAGGAGGTTATGTTGTGAATGGATGGTTGTGAGTGTAGGCTAGTGTGTTGCCTTGTGCAGCGGTTTACCCTTTTGTGCGGAGGTAGCACTTGGGTGTGGCAGTTCCAAGACCGTGGTGTGGCATGCCAAGGTATATGGGAGTGTTGTTCATTTTGTAGTTTGTGTCATTTTGTTGTGCATTGTTATCATTTGGATGGTTCTGTGTGGTTGGGTTGGATGAGTGCATACTTGTTTCTTTTAGGGAACGAGGTATGCGGTATCCTACATGTTGTCTGCTGGGTGCTGCTCATGGAATGCATGATGGAACGAGGAGTGTGAGTGTGTGGAGTTCTCAGAGTGACAGTTGGATGAGGACTTCAGCATGGGACTTGAGCTGTTAGGATGCATACTCCTTCTCTTCCTGTCTATATCCTAACCTGTAACTGAAGAGTAAAGTACAAGCTTTCCTTTTGTACTCACCAGCTCTGCCTGGTCACTGTGTCAGAGTCTCCTGTGCTGAATGCTTCAATTACTTAATGGCCAGGTGAGTTCTATAATTTGGTGTCGGCTTTTGTTATAGTTACTGTCACTGTTGGTTACAGTGGTTTGGTTGGCCTGCTGTAGGGTTATGATTGTGGCTGGGTTACCGAAAGTACAATTGGGTTCTGAATTTGGGTACTCACAGTTGGGGTGGTTGCTTTTAGTGCTGTGTTTGTTGGTTAGAATCAGGAGTGTCTTTGAGTTTTGGAACCATGTGAGGTGCATGGTATTTGGGCCATGTGAGATGCATGATACGATCTGCTGGTTACAGTTGCTGTTGTGGTGTTCCGCTGTCATTTATAGCTGTGGTTGTTCAGGGCCATGTGAGATGCATGGTATCTGCAACCTGATTGTGGTCATTTTCAAGGTAGTATGTTCAGGGGTAGTTCACTGTGGCATGTTCACTTTCGGAGAGGGTTTAGCATTTTCACTATAGCGTGTTCAGGTGTAGCTCACTGTGGCATGTTCATTGCATTTTCACTTTAGCATGTTCAGGTGCAGCTACTGTGGCATGTCCACTGTCCGCATGGATTTCCTGATGTTTTATTGACCTCATTTTTAATATCTAAGGAAGTCCATTCGTGTTCTAGGCTTGGGTAGATTTCCTCCGAGGTTTCATGGTGTCATCTGTAGCCTTGTTTCAATTTTTCCACGGGATGTTTTTCCCTAGTGTTTACATGTTTTGTTGGGGGCTTGTTGGTAGGATTCCCATTTCTTCCGCTTTGGTACGCACCTGGTGGGAAGTATGTTGGGTGTTTCTCAATTGGTCTTCGTGCTGGCCACACGTGGATTATGCGAGAAGTCTTTTGGTTAGGGTAATGGTTGTTTCCTTTTGTTTCAACATTCGGGAGGCAGAAGTGTTGTAGTTTAGCTCATGGGTGCTGAGTGCAGAATTTCGTGATGTCACTTGGAGTGTTGGTGGGTGACTGTGTCTACAAGTTCCAGAAGTGGCAGTTAGATTTTGAAGGTGACTGGAGTGGATGCGCCAGTGTCTCTGTGTCCTATACCTTGCTAACTGGTCATGAAATAAACTTACTCGCCAACTTACCTGCTGTCTCCTGTGTAGTGTGTGGCAGGAAGAACCTTAGATCTTTTCACCTGGCCCTCCAACTTGACCCTACTTCTCCTCGTATTTCCCACCCTTCCTTCTCCACTGCACTCCCTGCCAGCTCTTCTTTGACCGCATTATATAAACACAACTTGGAATTGCATTCTGGCTTCCCAAAAATTCAGTCTGTACTTTTATTTAACACCGACCTTGGACACATATAAACAATGCCTACAAACAATGCCTAAAAGTCCATTGCTGGCACCTGGATCCTGTGGACTACGTGCCATGGTTAATTCACGTGGGATAGGAGCGAGGAAGAGCAGCTAAGTGTTTAAGCAAATATGTATCATTCATGTGACCCATCTCTCACTAGAGACCCATCAATCTGCACCAGTAGGAAACGTTTCTGAGCCCACCTGGGAGATTTCATTCAAGTATTTTTGTCAATGGGCGGCTGGTAAACAGCCCGGCATTTGGGGGCCTCCTGCGTCACCGGCGGGGCGCTCGCCGTGTGCGCACATAATTGGGCGCGAGGCGCCCGCGTGTGGTGGCGGGCTCTGCCCGTGGCTCCGAGGGGGGCATTACTTATGCAGGAGCCGCTCGGTGCGCACGAGGTGTCAACCGAGCGTCAGCTTATTAGGCGAGGGCTGCGTGATGCCACCAGAGGGGCCAAACTATAAAAATGCGGCGCAGGGGTTCCTGAGAGGAAAGAAGGTCTTTTCGCGAGAGCTTTGAGGAGCGCGGGAAAGGCAAAGCTGAGGAAGGCGAAGGCGCAGCAGCGTCGCGGCAGAACCCTCTCCGCCTGACAGAGCCGCGCGCACCCGCTCCGCACCCGGCGGACGCGCGCTCCCCTCCAGCAGCAGCCGGCAGGTGAGTGCGGCGCGCCTCGGCGCAGGTGGCCCATCGTTTTACCAGCACCTGAGCAATATCGCGCGCAAAAGCGAACACGCCTTCAGCCAAACTTTTTCTCAGTGTGTTGTATGCACTTTGTAGGTGATGTTTCTGTATGTCTTCTGTGCATGTTACGGTGTTCCCATGCATGTTTTAGCTTTCCATGGCGAAACGCGCTTTGCAGTGTCTGGGTACCGACTAATACATAACAATCATTTATTTTCAACCACTGGACATCCATTTGCCTTTTTTTGTTCTCCACATCCACGTTTGCAGGCTTCATTTCTTTCGAAATGTTTTACCGCGGGTCACAGACATGGTTAGAACAGAAGTCTATTTGTGTTCATTTCGGAAAAGGACACGGGCACATCCACTGGACATGCACATACATAGAGGATGGCACATGTCTGCAGACATGGCACTTTCTCAGAGTAGATACAGGGTGATCTGGCCGGCAGCATCCGGCACAGAGCAGGGTGATCCCGGGACATAATACATAAAGGGTGATCTAGCCGCCAGCATCCGGCACAGGGCAGGGTGATCCCGGGACATAATAGATAAAGGGTGATCTAGCCGCCAGGATCCGGCACAGGGCAGGGTGATCCCGGGACATAATAGATAAAGGGTGATCTTGCCACCAGGATCCGGCACAGGGCAGGGTGATCCCGGGACATAACAGATAAAGGGTGATCTGGCCGCCAGGATCCGGCACAGGGCAGGGTGATCCCGGGACATAATAGATAAAGGGTGATCTTTCCGCCAGGATCCGGCACAGGGCAGGGTGAACCCGGGACATAATAGATAAAGGGTGATCTAGCCACCAGGATCCGGCACAGGGCAGGGTGATCCCTGGACATAATACATAAAGGGTGATCTAGCCACCAGCATCCGGCGCAGGGCAGGGTGATCCCGAGACATAATAGATAAAGGGTGATCTTTCCTCCAGAATCCGGCACAGGGCAGGGTGATCCCGGGACATAATAGATAAAGGGTGATCTTGCCGCCAGGATCCGGCACAGGGCAGGGTGATCCCAGCACATAATAGATAAAGGGTGATCTAGCTGTCAGGATCCGGCACAGGGCAGGGTGATCCCGGGACATAATAGATAAAGGGTGATCTAGCCGCCAGGATCCGGCACAGGGCAGGGTGATCCCGAGACATAATAGATAAAGGGTGATCTTTCCTCCAGGATCCGGCACAGGGCAGGGTGATCCCGAGACATAATAGATAAAGGGTGATCTTTCCGCCAGGATCCGGCACAGGGCAGGGTGATCCCGAGACATAATAGATAAAGGGTGATCTTTCCACCAGGATCCGGCACAGGGCAGGGTGATCCCGGGACATAATAGATAAAGGGTGATCTAGCCGCCAGGATCCGGCACAGGGCAGGGTGATCCCGAGCCATAATAGATAAAGGGTGATCTTTCCTCCAGGATCCGGCACAGGGCAGGGTGATCCCGAGACATAATAGATAAAGGGTGATCTTTCCGCCAGGATCCGGCACAGGGCAGGGTGATCCCGGGACATAATAGATAAAGGGTGATCTGGCCGCCAGCGTCCGGCACAGGGCAGGGTGATCCCGGGACATAATAGATAAAGGGTGATCTAGCCGCCAGGATCCGGCACAGGGCAGGGTGATCCCAGGACATGATTGTGACGCTGACTTCCGGCGCCTTCCCCCACTCTATCTCCAGCGTGCACTACAGGGATATCTCCCAGAGGGCTCTCCCGTAGTATTACTGGGAGAATAAGAGTGCTCAGTTAGTCTAAGCGCTCGTGTCGCTCAGTGGGATTCATCCCATTGCAGGTTACATTACAATTGGGACTGGAAACACGGAATTGCACAATAGCAAAGTACATGTTTATTTCTGAAGCAGTGAAAGGCGTCTGATGATGCGGGGACAATCCCTCCATTATGCCCGCTCATATTTTGGTCGCTGAAAGGACCTCGGCGGGCGGGTAAATTATACCCTTTCAAGATGGACTCGCCCCCCGCCCCCCCCCTTTCAGATATGGGTAGGACTCTCTTGCAGTTTTAGGTGACAGCGCTACACTTTTATTGTTTCCCTGGGGCTTTTTTTGTTCACCTTCGCACTAGAACGTCTTGCTGATGTCAGGGTCCCTCTCGCTCTCCCCATCTCCCTCTTTCCCTCTCTCCCCTCTTCAGTCTCAGGCGTTGTCAAGCCCGCCTTTCCATAGTGAATGCATGTGCTACTTCCCCCCCAAGTTCGTCTCTAGACACACAGGATTGTCAGCATCCAGGCGCAAGCTCTTTCCAGTCCCCGCGGTGCTTGAAACATTGCCACTACCCGGGACAGCTCCCGAGCAATGCAGTTAACCCCGCGCCCTGGACCTTGCCTTTGCTTCTCGACAACTGGGTCACCTGTTACGTTTTTCCTGTAATTCCCACACTGAAAGCACCCTATACACCCACAATGTCACTGTGCAGAGGCTCCCCAGATCACCTCGTGCGATCTCAGCCCTGCCGTGTCATTCTCCACCTCTTCAGTCGCAGGTTATCTACCATAATGCAACGCAACTACACCCTCTACACCTCGAGGCACTGACACGTCACAAGTTACCCCCTTACTCCCCCCAGCCAGGCCCGCGCTCTCCTCTCCACTGGCTGGTCCTGGAGACAGGCACCCATGTCCACCCCCTAAGCTTCTGACCCAAAAGCCCCTGGGTACTGACCCTCAGCTGGGAGGATGTCCGCCCAGGTCGTGCCTGATCGGATCTCAGGGGCGTTGCTAGGGGGGGCTAAGGGGGCTATAGCCCCTGATCTTTTGGTTGTAGCCCCGGATAGAATCTCAGGAGCTACAGCCAAAAGACTAGCTAGCCCCCAATCCCAACAGTACTGACATCAGCTTAGCCCCGGGTCTTTTCCAGACCTATCAACTCCCCTGTCGGATCTTCTAGTGAATTCCAGGGTCACCACTTATCTGTTCCTCAGCTGTGCTGTTTGCCACTTCTCAGTCTTCTGGTTGACTTCCCTTTGTAATTTCCTAGATAAATGGCCTCTTGGCTCTACCCCATCTAGTCGCCCCGTGTGAGTCTGTCTCACATTGTCACTCCATTCCAGTTAGTGTGCTACGGTTTCACTTCTTTAAGGAACATATAGAACTCAATAACTTAACACAACAGCTCTTTTTTATCATCATCCTCCTCATCATAAACATGGGTTTCACTTTTCTTCTATATGACTTATTGCCCGCTGTCTCTCCCGCCCCTGAATAGACAAAGACCTTACATCGCTCTCTTGCTTTTGCTATTCTCTTTCTCATGTTTCTGGGTATCATGAGTTATTGCCCGCTGTCTCTCCCGCCCCTGAATAGACAAATACCTTTCAAGGTGCACATCGCTCTCTTGCTTTTGCTATTCTCTTTCTCATGTTTCTGGGTATCATGAGTTATTGCCCGCTGTCTCTCCCGCCCCTGAATAGACAAAGACCTTTCAAGGTGCACATCGCTCTCTTGCTTTTGCTATTCTCTTTCTCATGTTTCTGGGTATCATGAGTTATTGACCGCTGTCTCTCCCGCCCCTGAATAGACAAAGACCTTTCAAGGTGCACCTCGCTCTCTTGCTTTTACTGTTCTCTTTCTCATGTTTCTGGGTATCATGAGTTATTGCCCGCTGTCTCTCCCGCCCCTGAATAGACAAAGACCTTTCAAGGTGCACCTCGCTCTCTTGCTTTTGCTGTTCTCTTTCTCATGTTTCTGGGTATCATGAGTTATTGCCCGCTGTCTCTCGCGCCCCTGAATAGACAAAGACCTTTCAAGGTGCACATCGCTCTCTTGCTTTTGCTGTTCTCTTTCTCATCCTTCTGGGTATCATGAGTTATTGCCCGCTGTCTCTCCCGCCCCTGAATAGACAAAGACCTTTCTAGGTGCACCTCGCTCTCTTGCTTTTGCTGTTCTCTTTCTCATCCTTCTGGGTGTCATGAGTTATTGCCCGCTGTCTCTCCCGCCCCTGAATAGACAAAGACCTTTCTAGGTGCACCTCGCTCTCTTGCTTTTGCTGTTCTCTTTCTCATGTTTCTGGGTATCATGAGTTATTGCCCGCTGTCTCTCCCGCCCCTGAATAGACAAAGACCTTTCAAGGTGCTCATCGCTCTCTTGCTTTTGCTGTTCTCTTTCTCATGTTTCTGGGTATCATGAGTTATTGCCCGCTGTCTCTCCCACCCAGAATAGACAAAAACCTTTCAAGGTGCACCTCGCTCTCTTGCTTTTGCTATTCTCTTTCTCATGTTTCTGGGTATCATGAGTTATTGCCCGCTGTCTCTCGCGCCCCTGAATAGACAAAGACCTTTCTAGGTGCACCTCGCTCTCTTGCTTTTGCTGTTCTCTTTCTCATCCTTCTGGGTATCATGAGTTATTGCCCGCTGCCTTTCCCGCCCCTGAATAGACAAAGACCTTTCAAGGTGCACATCGCTCTCTTGCTTTTGCTGTTCTCTTTCTCATGTTTCTGGGTATCATGAGTTATTGCCCGCTGTCTCTCCCACCCCTGAATAGACAAAAACCCTTCAAGGTGCACCTCGCTCGCTTGCTTTTGCTGTTCTCTTTCTCATCCTTCTGGGTATCATGAGTTATTGCCCGCTGTCTCTCCCGCCCCTGAATAGACAAAAACCTTTCAAGGTGCACCTCGCTCTCTTGCTTTTGCTATTCTCTTTCTCATGTTTCTGGGTATCATGAGTTATTGCCCGCTGTCTCTCCCGCCCCTGAATAGACAAAAACCTTTCTAGGTGCACCTCGCTCTCTTGCTTTTGCTGTTCTCTTTCTCATCCTTCTGGGTATCATGAGTTATTGCCCGCTGTCTCTCCCGCCCCTGAATAGACAAAGAAAGAAACCACATTCTGAAGACCGAATACCATATTACTTAGTTCTATCGCTCCTTTCTCCTTTCTCTGGTGCTCTTTTGCTGTCCCATCCCCTTAGTAGTCTCCTGCTTGGTATCCCTTCACTCTGGTATCCCCCCTCCCGTATCAGCTTACTCTAGTTTCACCACGTCTTGGTGTCTCCCTATCTCTAAGTCTCTCTCTCTTCCTCCCTGACTCTCTGTAGTATCTCCTCTCTGTGAGGCAGCCTCCCCTGGGTATCTCCGTTCTCCTGGCATGCCACCTCTCTGACGATACTTCCTCTCTCTGGTATCCTCTGTCTCAAGTATCACCTCTCTCTCGTATCCCATCCTTCTGATATCCCCTCAATCTGGTCCTCTCTGCCTTGTATCCCCCCTCTGCGGTATACCCCCCCTTCTCTCCCTGGTATATCATCTTCCTGGTATTTCATTGTGTCTCTCTCTCTCTCTCTCTCTCTCTCTCTCTCTCTCTCTCTCGTTCTCTCTCTCTCTCTCTCTCTCTCTCTTCCACTTCCCTTCTCTCTAATGACCCGTCTCCCTCTGCCCTATTCCCCTAGTATCCCCTTCTCCGGTAACCTCTCACTCTAGTATATACACTCTCAGGTATCCATAACCGAGGCGTCGCCTCTCTCTGGTATAATCTCCTTCTGGTGTCCCCTCCCCTGGTATCGTTTTACTCTGTTAGCCCACCCCCACCTATCACCCCTCACTGGTGTTTTATCACTCTGGCGTGTCACTTCTCTGCTATTGTTTCCCCCTGGCATCTCCTCCCTCTGATGTCTCTTGTACCCCATGCACATCCGCTGTCCCTGGTGGTGTCTCTTTCTAGTGTCACCTCTCTGTGTTGTTTCCTTTCCACGTGATCACCGTTCCCCTCTCGCCTCTCATGTGGGTTCAGCCTGCAGTGTTCAAGTCGAATCCTGCCATGGGCGACTCAGCCGTTCTTTCTTCTCAGGTCAACAGATTGAGTATCATTAAATTGGAGAAATACTAATACCTATTATTACAGCGCCTTGAAGCGGGTATAAACCACCATGAAGCTCTTTGTTGAACATTTACATTATTATTCTCTGGTATTTGCATTGCCTTTCGCCTGTCCCCCTTGTTTGCCAACTATGTGACATCGCCTGTTTGGCATCCACTCTCTGCTGCAATTCCCCCCAGAGATACCTCCCCCCTAGAGTCCTGTGCCATTCTGTCCGTCTTCCAAAGATCGCACCCCCCACCATCACCCCTGCCATTGTTACAGCCAGTATACGTCCCCTTTGCAATGTCTCTGCTTGTCTCGTCAATGTCCCCCCTGCCCATTCCCCTCCACTGCCCCCGCTGTGGCGCTGCTTTTGAATGCTTACTATGCAGAACAGCACCCTCATCACCACTCTTTGAACCCCCACCCTCTCTCCTTAGGCACCTTTTTGTCACTCCTTTCATTATGTTCTTTTCCTCTATTTTCCCCAGTTGTCTACCGTGTTCCCCCCCCCTTCTCATATCATCTTCTTTTCACTGCGTTAATGCCCCCTTGCAAGTTCTTCAGAGGGTTAACTTCCGAATGCCACGACCACCCTGCCTATCTCCCCACCCCCTGTCCACAGCAGAAGAGATCACTCAGTGCCACAGTGCAGGTTGCCCCCAGGTGAGCTCGGGCAGCCCCTGGTCCCGAGAGCAGTGGCTGCCGCTGGGAGCTCTCCGTGGTGCTGAACCACAGGCTCGCTCTGTTCCAATGATCCCAGGGCGCTAGAGGCTGCTGAAGTCAAGGTGCAGGGAAGTTTTACAGAATGTGCTCACTCTGCTTCCCTCTTTCTCCCCCTCCCCCTCTCTCCTACAGACCCAGCAGCTCTTAACATGAGGCTCCAGATGCTGGTCTCGGCAGGGGTGCTCCTGGCGGCCCTCCTCCCCAGCAGTGAAAGCAGAACCCTCAGCAGACCCGCAACGTTGGCCATGTCGTCCCAGCAGACAGCCCCCCTCCAGTTCCAGCCCTTCCTGCTGCGCATGGGCGAGGAGTACTTCATCCGACTGGGGAACCTCGACAAGCACCTGCCTTCCGCCCTGCCCGGTGGCCGCCTGCCCGAGGCCTTCCAGCAGTTGCAGCTGCTTCAGCAAGGAGCCGAGGCGGGGGAACTCCGAGCCGGCCTCCTGGGCGGGGAGCAGGGCCCCTACACAGCCCCGGAGGAGCCCACGGAGCGGGGCAAGCGCTCCGAGGACCCGCCCATCTCACTGGACCTGACTTTCCACCTCCTGCGGGAGGTCCTCGAGATGGCCAGAGCAGAGCAAATAGCGCACCAGGCGCACAGCAACCGGAAACTCATGGACACCGTAGGCAAATAGCAGGCCTCCTCTGTGCCAGGCAGAGGGCCACTGGAGTCACACGACCTCCCATGCCTGGTGTGTGCAGCTCAGTGTTTTGCGCCGTGGGGCTTGCAGTTTTGCATTTCCCATGGTAAATGAGGGGCTGCAGGTGCCAGGGGGCAAAGAAATCCCAAAAAGCGGGCGAGTCTGTTCACACCCGCCAGGGGACAGCTGCGAGCTTGTGGCCTGTGTAACTCGCGCGGCTATCACACAGTATTATGTAACATAGTGATGCTCTGATATCATTTCTTTATTTTTATATAGCTTCAGACCTAGAGGTTGTACAATGATAAGCATGAACAAAGTGTATTTGAGTGCAGTTAAACAAAAACAACACAAAAAAAGAAAACACCCACGTGAATAGCAACGTCGTTTATTCTCATTTCAAGGGTATTTTGTACAGTTTGGGACCGACCATGTGTGTCATCGTCAAGAAATGTTTTGGTGAACAGGCTGTTATTGGACACGTGTTTCTACAACAACTCCAAGAACACAGCACCTTCCATCTAAGTAGATCGGGGAATAGAACCGAAAAAATTGTAAATGATTTTGAAAACATTTTTTTTCATGTGCACATTTCCATAATAAAAGATATCTTTTCAGCGCTCGGTCAACTTTGCTGTGTAAGAGAATGTTTAACAATCTATATTTTTTAATAAAAGCCGCAAAGGCACGGTGAATCTTTTTTTTAAACATTTCTTGAGTTATATTGTTCTACAAAAAAAATCTCTTTATCAAAAAACAAGATAAGAAAAAAAGTTCCTGAGATCTTGTTTACATAAAACAGCAGCACACATGCACGTGGTTCAATAGTGACACTGCACCCATTGGTATAAAGTAGAAAAGAAAGTTGGCGTGTAAAACAAGCTTCCCAAAAATGAAGAAAAAGTGTGCTTGTGTGGGTGTGGGCAAGGTGGGAGCGGTTGTGGGTTGGGCGAGGTGGGCAGAGGAGTCGTGACCATGGCAGAGTCTAATGAAGCAAAACATTGAAACCAAAATGACCCTAACTCAGAGGACTTGAAGACCGGAGGGAAAGTGTCCCGCGGCCGGATGAAACCCATGATATAGCCAAACAGTAGCTAGAAAAAGCATTGACTCTCAGCTGTTGGAAGTGGGCACCTAGATGTCTGGGTTCAGGGATTACTGGAACACTACACCCTTACTGGTTAGACAACAGTCGATGCCACCGAGCGAAGACTTGGGGAACTAAACCCCTTCTGCTGGAGCGATTTATGATCTTCAATAGGGTGGAGTCGCAGGGCAAGCGTGCCACTTGTTAGCACCCTGGGAACAAAGTCCCATTTTGACAGCACGCCCTTCATCAAAGGAGTATTATATAATCCCTGTAAAGATTGTCTTGCCCACAAACTGACTCTGTCACTCCAAACATCAGGGCATGTGAGGCAGGTCACCTTACAGAAGATATTGCAACACAATGAATAGTCTGAAGACTCAATTTTTGGATTGTGGACTTTGTTTGTATTGTCCGCAGTGATTGCGTTTCTGAGGAGTGGTGCTTGCCTGTCATAAGTGTGGGGACTGCACTGTAAGTACACACAGGAAAGCATATGCCTAAAAGATGGTAAGCTGAAATATGATTTGTCCAGTTGGGTAATTTTGTTTCAATATCTGGTCAATTTCCTTAAAATGGTCACACACACAGATATAATGAGCTCCCCTACTGAAGGCCATATTCGGCCATTTCTTCTGAACTCCTAACCCTTAAAGGGACCAGCAAAACCGTGTGCAATAGTCAAGACAGTGAGGTGTCTCTTGTTTGGACAGTGTTTGATCGTTCCTGCTCCGGAACCTCCATGAGCAGAATGTGCTTTGTCAACAGAACAGCGGTGAGAAGACTTTACTCAGACAAGGAGTTGAGCCAGGAGAAGGAGAACATGTGGTGCCCCTGATCACCGCTAGTCCCTTCGCTGCCCGCCACTGGCTGGAGTGCCGGAGTGACGGCCTCAGACGTAGTCTGTAAGAGAAGAACACGCGTTACTGAGGGACTAGCCAGGCACTTCATTGGTTCGTCATCATGACATCTCTTTTATTGACAATTGGAAGGACCTCACCAAGCATGCACATTGACAGCTACTATGGTTGTGTCTCATGCTTAAATCAGGTCATTAGGGTACACATTTCCTAAGGTAACATGCCCTCTGTACACACACTTTGCAAACACACTTGTAAGCAAGACATTTGTAAAAGATAAAATATAATTGCTTAAAGACAAACACGTATTCATGTTAAAGCAAATCAACTGGTCTTTATTTGTTTCAAAATGAATCAATTTCTTGCAAAATTGAAAGGGTCCATGAGAAAATCAAAGCGATTTCTGAGAGAACTGAAAGAGAAAAAATCTGCAATTCGAATATTTAAATAGTTTGGCCCTCATTTGAGAATGCAAATAGACCCCACCCCCCACACACCATCATAAGCTAACACATGATGGCGTTTAGACATTTGTACATGCAGAATAGGTTACACTAATGGGGCGAGCCATGATTATCGAGACCCGGGCCGAGGCACGGTCGCCTCTCCCCGCAAACTAAAACCACAGATATTTGGGCATCTGCATTAAAGAGAATATTTTATCAGATGTTCCACTTTGGAAACGCATTTTTCCCTTCAGTTTTGTACATATTTTGAAAAGGCATCAGTTATTCATATCAGCAAATCCTTTTTTTTGTAGGCATGCCATACAGGAACCTGATGCATACAGTGAACTGGGGGTGGGAGGGAGGGCAAGTACAGTCTATAATGTTCACTCTTACTCCTCTGTCTTATTTCTACAATATAGTTTGTCTTTTTTAATGTTATGCCCTAGTCCTTCAAACATTGCAAACTAAACAGTGATGGTAACATGATATTGTGTCTGCACTCTCCCACCGTTGAGAGAAGATAAAGTACCACGCGTCCTAGACCGGAAGCCCCGTCGGCGTGGGCCCGTGCATCTTCACTTTCATGCACTCTTTCCATAGAGTCAGAACCTCAAGATGTTACCTTCACCATTCAGCCAGACCTATAATAGACCTATAATAGAGAAGCAGTGGTGTAACACAGCATTTGGGGACCCCCTGCGAGCCCTGCTTATCGGGCCCCCTGCTCCTTTGAGATGCAGAGGCAATGCCAGAGTCTCTCGACCAGCCTAATGATCATGTGGCCGCAGGGGACTGCCACATGCTGCACTTGCTGAAAAAATCTAAGTACGTCGCTTTAATCAAACCCTATATCTTTCACCTAGTATAGAAACAAGGAGGATGCGTGGCCCCTGGTGCCAAAATGTACCACCCGCCACCCTATATGGCAAGCAGCAGTATTGTGCTCAAATGCTCATATCCGTTTCGCTGGCGGCTTCAAAGCATAACTGGCATTGTAAACGAGTCAAGATATCGTCCAGGTAGCAGAATATTCTTAGTGGTGGGGAATTAACATATCCCACAAATGAACTCAGGCAACTGACCACAAATAAACGTGAGCAACGGAGAATAGAGAGGGAGCCCTAAGAGGAAGAGGCGGGGGTCTGTGAGGTGCAGCCCAGAGAAAGTTCTTTAAATAATGTGTTGAAATGGTGTATTTTACAATAGAATCGTTGGGAAAAAAGGGGTAAAAAGCGACCATTTGTAATTAGTTCTCGAGGGGAGTACATGGAAAACCACAGTGGATGCCATGTCACCAAGAGCACATGAGAGTGGTTTACAACATTTTCATGACGTCTGTGTCCACAACATATGGCAGCACGGTCATTGACTGTTTCTCGCAGCTGTGCTCATGATAGATGCCAGAATTGCCACTGAGCATAATTTCATGTATGGTAAATAACTTTCATGAAGCTGGAGCAAAGATCTATGCCAGTATTGTCAATGTAAATCCCTTAAATGAAGCAGCAGCCACCATTATTCCCAATAACGTCACAAACAGGAGGATGAAACACACAAATGCACAGATTACAAACATGGGCAGGTCAATTTGTACTTGAATTGTATAATGACTTAGGTATTTGAAAGCATCTATGAACCAACATCTTTACAAAGAGTGACTCTTATTCACACACCAAACATACCATACCATTAGAGCGCATTTCACAACATCAGATTCATGTCTCTGCGTGCCAGAAAATAGAGATTTGACAGAAAAGTGTGCAATGAGGGATTGGGTTGCAAAGAGCGGTGAGCAATCGGCTCTGGCAGGTTGAGGAATGTATTGTAGTACACCATTGAGTTCTTGGGCAAACAGCTGTAGTGGCTGGTGAACTTTGCAACTGTAATTACCAGCCAACATCTACTGAGCAATCAAGCAAGCCTAGTGATCAGGCCTGAGCCCGTCCAGCTGGGATTTCGAGCGGCGCAAGAGATTGTCTCCAATAGACTTTTGTAAAATATGGTGCACACAATGCATTTTAAAGCTGAGGTTTCTGAAAGAAATAAGCTAAAAGCACCAATATTCTTCCATTGCTGCAAATATGTTGAACCATTAAAACACTACTTCTCTTGTGACACAGTATACCAGACTGGGAAAACTGCATAATAAATCATTTTCCAAAGCAAATAGAACTAGATTTAAATAATATGCCAAGAGATAAGCTGCCCATGATTGTTTCAGTTCCAATAAAAATAAAAAGGCCATAAAACATACAGAAGGGTGGCATGCAATAAGGACCGTAGGGATGCAGCTGTTATTTTACACAACACTTCCAACACATCGCAAAGGGCTTCGGATACACATATGAGTGCCTCCCACCTATTTCTGGATCTTGCTAACAACATCTAGGTGCTGCTCAAATTGTTCAGGGTGCTGTGCACTATCAGAAGTAATATGGTAGCCAACTAGGGGTTATCCTTGTGCATGTGATATAAACTAGCGTACAGCTCAAATACCCTAGCAAGTTGCTCAAAAGCGTGTTGGTGTTGCCATGTGTCCCATGCTTGCGTCAGCAGAGATTGAGTGACAGATTGCAGCTGGTCCGATAGCACAGCGAGTAGAGCGCTCGCTTTGACATCTGTGCAGAGCCTGCTGACGCAGGTTCAAATCCCGGCAGGGCCAAACTCAGCCTTTCATCCTTCCGAGGTCGATAAATGAGCACCACGCACCATGGGTAATAATAAGCAGCGCTCAGATACCTGAGGGTTCTTACTGCTATATAAATGCTAAATTATTATTATTGTTGTTGCAATAATTCACAGATCGTTATGACGGTATAAACACCCTTTATTGATTGTGCATATTGTCACAGCTCAGAGAGCATGGATGCCCCTGAGATCACACACACCTTAAATACTCAGATCAGGTAAAGTAGAGATCTTGACAAGGTCATACTGATACGCTGAGGCTGATACAGCTGAGATATGTCTTCTTTATTACACATATCGCATATGATCAGGCCTCAGGCAGAGTTTAGAACGATGCTGCTGGCTCAGGCATCAGATTGTATGTAGAGTATGTGTTCCTAACATTGCATGAACCCTTAAGGCTCAGGTCTCAAATAGATTGTTCTGGGGTTGCAGATATGACGCAGACCTCATATAGCAGAGCTATCCCTCGGATTCCCTGATAGGAGAGGCTTAGTTTGCTATTTCCCGGTACACTTCCATCTAACACTTCTATTGCAGGCTCTGGCTGCAATCGGCAAAGTTATTAATCACGCCACACTGTACTCACAGGTCAACATGCCAGAAGCACCCTGGCATTCCTGATTCCCTTTGCAAGTCCTCTGGCAAACAGTTTCACATGAGAAGCATGCAGGACGAGGGTCCGCTTAGCCCCCATGCTACACTTAGCAGTTTGACAGCATTGGGCAAGGTATCCTTCCTCGTGCAGCCCCTGCTTTTAACAGCATATCACACAAGTATTGGGCTGTGTACACCAGCTCTCTTCTGAAGTGAACCAGACACTGCTCGTTATATCTGACAATCTAAGAAGTTTTTCAGTCGGAGAAAGTGACAGGGAAGGGGCCAGTTTACAATAGGAGCGTCCTATCTGAAGAGGAGTGCTTTCCAATCCAACAGAATGTGCAGGGTACAATCTATTTAAAACACTCCACAACTTGCCAAATAGGTTAGCATGTTCTATGTGTGTGCTGCTGCACCCTAACAGGTTTACATAACATAAAATGATTTAAAAAAAAAAAAAAAATAAGCAGATGTGCAATTCTTTCATTCCACTGTGCAAACCAAGATATTGGAACTCAGCAAAAACAGATTCAACTAAGTTCCACTGCTTGGCATTGTTTTAGTACCACGTGATATCAAGGCACACAGTTATATATCAGAGGACCCTCCCGTTCCAGGCCAATGCCCCTGGTCCAGCTGCTCCATCCTTTTGCCCTTCCTCTCCATACCCGTGGTGCCAGATTTCACACTTCATTTCATCCTGCCCCACTCTGCTCCTTTCTCTTCCCACTGCTTAGGGCTGTGCCATCATATTTTAACAGCCCCCAAAAAGCTATTTCGGCAGCAGTATGAGTTGTTCCTCCACTTATTTAATTCTCAAATTGTTCAGTTAGTTATTAGCATTGCTTTGGCACATCAAGAAACGTAATGTACGCTGAAAGGTTTGCCAGTCCCTTTGTCCATTACTTGTGATCCTCATCAGGGGGACCCGCGCACTGCAGAGGCTGTGGGGGCCTCCGCTGTGCCAATGTAGAGAAGCATAAGTGAAGGATGTTGCCTTTGGTCTAGAGGGCACTTCAATTGGCCACCCCACTCCTAAAGAGGACACTGAACTGTAACTAGTCCCTTGGCAGAGAGAACATAGAGAAATTAAAAAAAAGTTATTAGAAGATCTGCTCCTTAGGTCTCCATCATTAAATCAGCAATATATGGGTTTGCCAAATGTTGATGGGCAAGAGACTCCAGGTGCTGCTTCTCTGGGCAGAGCCTAATCTTCTTTCCTTGGTAGCAAGAAAAACCTGGGAGTGGTAACCGGGCCACGGCTGGAAGCCGAGGTTCGTGGCTAGCAGGATAAGCAATGCTTTCAGAAGAGCAATGGGGCAGTGCTAGAAAATGGACGCCTTTGAACTTTGAACTCGCCAGTTTATAGTAACTGCAATCCCCAGGTGTGAGTTAGTGGAAGCCAGTTACAGTCCACGGCACAGAGCTCTGGATGACCATGAGGCAGTAAATAAGCTTCTCCAGAAGCAGGCGATGCATGGCATTCGCTATCCAAGGGTGGATTGCGTGCAAACCTTCAGATGGGGGTTGACTCGCTTAGTTTGGTTTGGCCTTTTAGAGCGCAGAGCCTTCAGTGGCAGCCAAACGGTTGCATACAGAGATCATCTAGGTACACTTCAAGCAGGCACTCCAGGACCTGAGGAAGTTGGGTGCACACGCCACGCTCAAATATGGAATTGCATATTGTCTGCATAAACATGATGCTTGACTGGGAACTCCCGGATGAGACTGATGGGGGATGTCTATAGATAACACGGGATGGTGGACCACTGCCTGGCCAAACAAGTTGGGATGTGTGACGAGGAGAGAAACAACTTTTACTGTCAAAGCACTCAGTCGGAATCATGATGGCCACAAGCAGATGATGCCAATGTCCGAAGTTCCAAATGTTCATCGCGGTGAAGCCGCACACACCGGTCCACCCAACACTGGAATCTCACGAATTTCAGTGAGTTCAGCCAGGTTTGAGGGCAACAAGTCTGAGGTGGTACAACTATTGAAAAAAATTGCAAAAAAAGGGGTGCAAAGATTGAAGGAGAGAAAATAAAGTTAGCTAGTTTTGAGGTTATCTGCATGTTGGATTTCTTTTTGCCAGTGCGTTGGTGTAAGGACAACAATTAACACTCCATGTACAGTTTTTGAAAGCTGCTGCAGGCAAAAATACAATGCTTTTTAGAAATGTACACGATCACTTAATGGGCCTCATTACGACCCAGGCGGTAAATTACCGCCTGGGCCGTGACTTTACCACCATGGTGTAAACTATGTTTACGCCATGGTGGTTGGCGGACTTACCGCCCCATTCCGACCTTGGTGGGGCGGTAAGTCCCCAATCCCCATTTACCCTTCCCCATTCCCATTTTTGCCTCATAGGGCATAATGGGAGTGGGGAAGGCGTTAATTACGCCACCGTAAATTACGGTGGCGTAATTAACTCCATGGTCCCTTAGCGCCATGGATTTTAACACCTGCTAAAAGCAGGTGTTAAATCCGCCATGGCGCTAAGGGACCTCGTACTCAGGCGGTAAGGGTCGGCGCTGTTTACGCCGTCGTGAAACCCTTACCGCCTGAGTCGTAATGAGGCCCACTGTTTGTCATGACTTGGACCAACTGCCAAACCGAACACCTGCTTGTAAATAGCCTAGGCAGAGACAGTAATTGAAGTCCATTGTAAAGTAAAAGCAGCGGTGGCAGTATAGAAGGTTGGGACTGCTCTCTGCGCAGCACACAGCTTCTGTAGTGCCCGGGCAAGCCTTGGTACAGTAACACTAGTTACTGATGGATGTAGTTTGCGCCGGCAGTAGCTCAGGCACTAAAGATGCTGTACGTTGCAGAGAGCACAGCCTACCGCTCCGTACACTGTCCACAGGAGTCTCGATCACCCTTCTTGAGTTATGGTCTTAAATAGGGTAAAGCTGTAGTGTAGATCAACTGGTTGTCACCAAACTTCATTGGAAAATATGGATGGGCCAAAAGTTCAAGTTTCATTTCGTGGCCCTTATTTGTTGCTTTTATTCCTCCTGGGGTAGTTTTATTTCGTGGCCCTTATTTGTTGCTTTTATTTCTCCTGGGTTAGTTTTATTTCGTGGACCTTATTTCTTGCTTTTATTCCTCCTGGGTAGTTTTATTTCATGGCCCTTATTTGTTGCTTTCTTCCTCCTGGGGTAGTTTCATTTCGTGGCACTTATTTGTTGCTTTTGTTCCTCCTGGGGTAGTTTCATTTTGTGGCCCTTATTTGTTGCTTGTATTCCTCATGGGGTAGTTTCATTTTGTGGTCCTTATTTGTTGCTTTTATTCCTCCTGGGGTAGTTTTATTTTGTGGCCCTTATTTGTTGCTTTTGTTCCTCCTGGGGTAGTTTCATTTTGTGGCCCTTATTTGTTGCTTTTATTCCTCCTGGGGTAGTTTCATTTTGTGGCCCTTATTTGTTGCTTTTATTCCTCCTGGGGTAGTTTCATTTCGTGGACCTTATTTGTTGCTTTCTTCCTCCTGGGGTAGTTTCATTTTGTGGCCCTTATTTGTTGCTTTTGTTCCTCCTGGGGTAGTTTCATTTTGTGGCCCTTATTTGTTGCTTGTATTCCTCCTGGGGTAGTTTCATTTTGTGGTCCTTATTTGTTGCTTTTATTCCTCTTGGGGTAGTTTTATTTTGTGGCCCTTATTTGTTGCTTTTATTCCTCCTGGGGTGGTTTCATTTTGTGGCCCTTATTTGTTGCTTTTGTTCCTCCTGGGGTAGTTTCATTTTGAGACCCTTATTTGGTGCTTTTGTTCCTCCTGGGTTAGTTTCATTTTGTGGCCCTTATTTGTTGCTTTTATTCCTCCTGGGGTAGTTTCATTTTGAGGCCCTTATTTGTTGCTTTTGTTCCTCCTGGGGTAGTTTCATTTTGTGGACCTTGTTTGTTGCTTTTATTCCTCCTGGGGTAGTTTCATTTTGTGGCCCTTATTTGTTGCTTTTATTCCTCCTGGGGTAGTTTCATTTTGAGGCCCTTATTTGTTGCTTTTGTTCCTCCTGGGGTAGTTTCATTTTGTAGACCTTGTGGAACTTATTTGTTGCTTTTATTTCTCCTAGAGTAGTTTCATTTTGTGGCCCTTATTTGTTGCTTTTGTTCCCCCTGGGGTAGTTTCATTTTGTGGCCCTTATTTGTTGCTTTTATTCCTCCTGGCGTAGTTTCATTTTGTGGCCCTTATTTGTTGCTTTTGTTCCTCCTGGGGTAGTTTCATTTTGTGGCCCTTATTTGTTGCTTTTATTCCTCCTGGGGTAGTTTCATTTTGTGGCCCTTATTTGTTGCTTTTATTCCTCCTGGGGTAGTTTCATTTTGTGGCCCTTATTTGTTGCTTTTATTCCTCCTGGGGTAGTTTCATTTCGTGGACCTTATTTGTTGCTTTCTTCCTCGTGGGGTAGTTTCATTTCGTGGCACTTATTTGTTGCTTTTGTTCCTCCTGGGGTAGTTTCATTTTGTGGCCCTTATTTGTTGCTTGTATTCCTCCTGGGGTAGTTTCATTTTGTGGTCCTTATTTGTTGCTTTTATTCCTCCTGGGGTAGTTTTATTTTGTGGCCCTTATTTGTTGCTTTTATTCCTCCTGGGTGGTTTCATTTTGTGGCCCTTATTTGTTGCTTTTGTTCCTCCTGGGGTAGTTTCATTTTGAGGCCCTTATTTGGTGCTTTTGTTCCTCCTGGGTTAGTTTCATTTTGTGGCCCTTATTTGTTGCTTTTATTCCTCCTGGGGTAGTTTCATTTTGAGGCCCTTATTTGTTGCTTTTGTTCCTCCTGGGGTAGTTTCATTTTGTGGACCTTGTTTGTTGCTTTTATTCCTCCTGGGGTAGTTTCATTTTGTGGCCCTTATTTGTTGCTTTTATTCCTCCTGGGGTAGTTTCATTTTGAGGCCCTTATTTGTTGCTTTTGTTCCTCCTGGGGTAGTTTCATTTTGTAGACCTTGTGGAACTTATTTGTTGCTTTTATTTCTCCTAGAGTAGTTTCATTTTGTGGCCCTTATTTGTTGCTTTTGTTCCCCCTGGGGTAGTTTCATTTTGTGGCCCTTATTTGTTGCTTTTATTCCTCCTGGCGTAGTTTCATTTTGTGGCCCTTATTTGTTGCTTTTGTTCCTCCTGGGGTAGTTTCATTTTGTGGACCTTGTTTGTTGCTTTTATTACTCCTGGGGTCGTTTCATTTTGAGGCCCTTATTTGTTGCTTTTATTCCTCCTGGGGTAGTTTTATTTTGTGGCCCTTATTTGTTGCTTTTATTCCTCCTGGGGTAGTTTTATTTCGTGGCCCTTATTTGTTGCTTTTATTTCTCCTGGGTTAGTTTTATTTCGTGGACCTTATTTCTTGCTTTTATTCCTCCTGGAGTAGTTTCATTTTGTGGCCCTTATTTGTTGCTTTTGTTCCCCCTGGGGTAGTTTCATTTTGTGGCCCTTATTTGTTGCTTTTATTCCTCATGGGGTAGTTTCATTTTGTGGACTTTGTTGCTTTTATTCCTCCTGGGGTAGTTCCATTTTGTGGCCCTTATTTGTTGCTTTTATTCCTCCTGGGGTAGTTTCATTTTGAGGCCCTTATTTGTTGCTTTTGTTCCTCCTGGGGTAGTTTCATTTTGTAGACCTTGTGGAACTTATTTGTTGTTTTTATTCCTCCTGGAGTAGTTTCATTTTGTGGCCCTTATTTGTTGCTTTTGTTCCCCCTGGGGTAGTTTCATTTTGTGAACCTTATTTGTTGCTTTTATTCCTCCTGGGGTAGTTTCATTTTGTGGCCCTTATTTGTTGCTTTTGTTCCTCCTGGGGTAGTTTCATTTTGTGGACCTTGTTTGTTGCTTTTATTACTCCTGGGGTAGTTTCATTTTGTGGCCCTTATTTGTTGATTTTATTCCTCCTGGGGTGCATGAACGTTGAGAGTACTAGGAAAGCTGTATGGATACAGCACACATCACACATGGGATTCGTTTCTTAGTGTAGCATTAGAGGTCCTTTCCCAATGACACGCATTTCATCCATTACAGAAGGTTTGAAGGATAGGTTTCCCTGGCCGCATTCAAGACTACCATGTATGGGCTACATGCACATGTGTGCAGCTGGCCGATGGGCCCGGTGAGATGCGTCACCACTGATTCATGGAAAGGAGTCTTAGATATTGGGGTACTGCACCTGTGAGCTGTAGCGATATACTCCTGTTCGGAAAGGTGAATCAATATAGCCTTTCTGTTTCGCTTTATATTTAAAATGTGCAGTACAACTATTAGAGAGTACACATAATGCACACAAACGAACAGCAGCAGTGTTTACCTATAACCGTTTTTGAGTTATGACCTTACATTTGGAAGTTACGGGTTGGGACTTACTAGCTGATGGGGTCATAACATACTAGTTCAAGGTGGACCTTATTTGCACTCTAAACTATATCATTAACCTGCCTTCCTATTGCTCTTTGATAAGACAATTCAGCGGATTAATAGGCCTGCTGCAGGCATCTGCGTGCAGCTAGGCGTTCACACGGGAGAAGCGATGAAATAAGCGCCATTTTGTTTTTGTTTGGAAATAGCATCTAGTAAAATTCCAATTAGTAATTCAATTTCTGGGTTTGGAATGAACATTTAAAAATTAAAGAAATGTTGGTGCTAACTCGTTTGGTGTTCGGATTCCTCTCACAGTGGAGAAGTCGGATTAAAGTCCCGGGAGGATAGCTCAGCGGCAGCGTGCGCGTCTTGGAGGC
The DNA here is from genome assembly GCF_040938575.1 of Ambystoma mexicanum. NCBI lineage: Eukaryota > Metazoa > Chordata > Amphibia > Caudata > Ambystomatidae > Ambystoma > Ambystoma mexicanum. The sequence goes on along the minus strand of NC_090933.1, from coordinate 672,897,331 downwards.
AAGACGACACGAAGCAACAACAGGTTCGATCCCCGGGTCCGCGCTTAGAAACCTCTGGGTGTTTAAGCGCGTTATAAATACGTAACTAAGACAAAAAAAAAAAACGCAACTAAGAAAAACAATTCCTGTAACAGCGCCTCGATGCCTGTGGGCTGTGTGAGCGCTTTATAAATGTAAAATAAATAAATAAATAAAGTTATAAATTCAAAATGCACCACTGACGCAATCTTTTGCAAAACGTTTGGCCGCAAGGCTGTAGAAAGTTGATAAGGCAGACGCTGATTGCTTCAGCACCTTTGGAGGAAGGGTGCCATGAACGTGATGAAGCTGAGGTGGACCGCTGGCAAATGATCCGGCAGCAAAAGGTAAATGAGAGACGATAACATGTAGCAACATTCCATGGGACCAAAAGGGTTCCAGTGCGTTACACTTGGGATTTCATGGCCCGATACAAGTGTGTATTGTGGGTTCTCTCAAGTGGAAAGCTTTTCAGACTCCTCTCGTGGATCCAGTTAAGTGAGACCCACACAGAAAGAAGTCCCTCAAAGGCAAAGGTTTAGATACACATAAAACGAGGTTGATCTTGGTCACACACCAAAGCAATGGTCAAGTTAGGAATGACAAAAATACCTTCTGTCCATTAGCCACCTAAAAGGGCGTCCACTCAGATGTACTGTTCGTACTGAAGATGTACTGCTGCTTTACTTGAAGGGTCTTTTTCTGCTGTAGGGTCTTCAGGGCACCAGGATGGATGCAGGACACTAAAACGCAGAAGTGGCCATCTGTGGAAGCCGAGACCTGAGCCGCGATCATGGTTCACAGAAAGGAAGAGCAGGATCTCCTGCTGTTCAGGCAGTGCTGCTATATCACTTCTCAGGGTCGCCTGCGCCTCTGACTATGGCTTCTGCAAACTTACTCAGCAACTTGCAGTCGGGTGACTCCCAATGGTCCCAGATCAAACTGCTTTCCTTCTGGGACCAGGCAATGGCTTATGACTGTACATGCACAGGCTGGTGGCCAGGAAGCGCCCTACAGCCAAGAAGTGGCCCTTGATCATCGCCTCTGTATTCAGTGAAGACATCACTAGCTTGAATCTCATTCCCCTCCCTAAGAAGCACCCCGTTTCTCATGAACATTGCAATCAGGTAACCCTGGACATTAGGGGCCTGGTGGGGCATTCCCTCTCAGATCTGAAGGGTTAGTATTGATGCCTAGACTCTACTTGGCACAGACCCATCTAAGCTGACCGGGGCTTCAGCTTACAAGAAGTAGGGGGCAAGAGTGTAGCTAATGTGCTGACATCCCCATGAGCTTAGTATGTGTACCTCACATAGGAATCAATCATATGGCACAGTGACTGTACTTGATGAACTAGGTCAGCTAAGGCCAGTGCCATCCTAAACACTAAAATAAAGGAGGTAAACTTGTTCTGCACATTCAGGCTTCCCTCCTGGCATCTCACATGAGTTTCCTTTCTATTGCACGCACACAGTTCACCACATATAAACTCAGAGCAAATCGGCATCCTCCATACCCTTTTTTAAAGTAACTCTATGTGGATCCCGCTACCTCAAGTAGCATTCTCTAGTTATGGCTCACAGGATGCTGTCACTTTCATAGCACCCTTCCTAAAACGCTGTTAGAAATGAAAGCTGAAACAATTGGCTTTTTCTTTATCAACTTTCTATTCACTTGCGGTTGTGTGAGTGGCGACTTAAGACTTTATCACTTTAATCCATCTTCTCCCATGTGCACTATAGTTAAGTTGAGTATCAAGTTCCTTAGGAAACCCACACATTTTATTGCTAATATCCTTTGACTTGCATGACGGATTAGGCTGATATTTTGCAAACAAAAAGTTTGTCATGGACCCCACCCCGGATATCACCCCCCCACCCCAGACTGGAAAGTTTGGGAAAGATTTGGTAACAAATGTATAAGTTATTAGGAAAGCAACAGAACCCTATTTTCGTCCAACTCCCGTTAATTTTCCCAAAGTGAAAAAGTGACATTTCTGTGCAGCAGTCAGCAAAAATTGCTGGACGGATTTGGACTAGGTATAAAACAACCTGGGCACAAAGCATTGACTCTCTTTCCGGGAGAGGTCTGGGGTTATTGCATCCAGTAGTTGCTAAAATATTTGACAGAGAAGGTTGTGCCCCCTTCTTCCAAAATGATAGCTATATATGTTTCAGACAATGCATCATCAAGGCTTTTCAGAAATGAAGAAGCTGTCTTTTTGTTTGTTTGATGCGAGAGATAACCAGGGTTTTAACGGGTGGAACCGGGTTTACCCGAAACCAAACAAAAAGTGGAAACAGTGACATTTGGAAGAGGTAAAGGATGAAATGGCATCAGGCAAGAGGCGGGGAGTGGGGAAGAGGACACCCTGAGGAATTGGGGAGCTGAGGTACTGGGGACCAAGTTCAGAGCTCGAACATTTTCCCATAACCGAGGTTATACTGGGGATAACTGGGGTTATAGTAGAAAATGGGATCCGAAATGAAAGAGTATCACAAAAATAACCAGGGTTATTTGTGGGCGGTTACAGATAATCATTAAAAAAAAAGTGTTACAAAATGAGATTAATACAAAAAAAGAGGAATTGTACGGCTACATTGAATTGGGGGATAATGGGCGAGGCCGAATGATATGGGTACTGGTTTACTTTAAGGAACCAAATGGTGCAATATGGAAAGTGGACACGACTGAAGGCCCTGGCCACTCGGCATGGCCTAGGGCCAGGTCTATTGTGCCCCAATGAAACCTATTGGGGTAACATGTCAAGGGGTGCAATACAGAATGTGGACACTGCCAAAGGCCATGACTCGTGTGCTCAAAAGAAATCTAGTGGTGTGGCGACGGCCAAAGGCCATAGCTAGTGGGCCCATTTAGGAAACCTACTGGAGAAATATGTAGAGTTGCCATGGCTGAAGGCCCTGGCTAGTGGGCCAAAAAGGGGAAACATGTACAGTGGACACAGTTGAAGGCCCTTGCTAGTGGCCCGATACATTTTAAAAAATATAGAGTCGGCATGGTGGCTGGAGGCCGTGTTCAAAAGCCAGGGCCAAGTCCCTGGCTAGTGGGCCCAGAGACATGCATAGTGGCCAATGCTTTGGCCATGTCCACCTAGTTCCCCACAAAACATATTGGGGGAACATGCACAGTGGACACAGCTGAAGACCATGGCCAGTGGCCCATAGAAACACTATGGTATGACAAAACCCTTGAAATTCAATGAAAAACCTAAGTTAAGGTGCAGGTAAATTGCACAGATTTCACGCAGCAAAACCCTTGAAACTCAGCTGAATTGGGAAGTCGTGACCGGCTTAATTCAGTGTGTTTCCGTTGTAAAGTGGGCGCAAAAGAAATATACAGTGCCCATGGCCTTCGGCCGTGGCCACCTAGTGAGCCCAAAAGAAACATATTGGGGTAACATGTACAGTGGACACGGCCCGAAGGCCATGGTCACTGTCCATGGCCAGAGGCCATGGCTAGTGGCCCGGTAGTGTTTTAAAATATACAGTGGGCATGGCCAAAGGCTGTGCTCACTGGCCAGAGCTAAAGGCCCTGTCTACTGGGCCCAAAAGACATGTATAGTGCCATTGCCTTCAACCGTGGCCACCTAGTGGGTCTAAAAGAAACATATTGTGGGAACATGTTCAGTGGACACAGCTGAAGGCCATGACAGGGGCCTGTAAACAAAAATATGGTAAAAGAAAACCCTTAAAATTCAATGAAAAAAATCCTCAGTTAATGTGCAGATAAATTGTGCAGATTCAACGCAACAAAACCCTTGAAATTCAGCAGATGTGGGAAGTTATGGCCTGCTTAACTCAAAGCGTTCCCATTGCAAAGTCCATGAGCACATACATATGATAAAAGAAGGCAGTCACAATGACATATAAAATGGAATTATGGGGGACATGGCATTATAGTGGGACATCAACAGGAGCGCGCCGAGTTACGCTGATGATGACTTCCTACATCCGCTTAATTTCAAGGGTTGTGTTGCGTTACATCTGCTCCAATTTACTGCACCATAACTAAAGGTTTGTCAGTGAATATATATATATATATATGTATTTATATAGTAGGAAAGTCCATTTGAGCCGAGTCACACATACCGCAATGCCACCTAGTAGCCGTCGCTGGAAGTTCGCCTCCAGTTGTGAGCCACAACAACAAGGCATTGTGGGTATGCAAATTAGCTCAAATGCAAACCTTTTTCTACAGGAAATTTTCTTTGTCTCAGAGGGCGGTGCTACACTGTGCTTAGAGAGGCATCAGCTTCACCTCACTGATGATCCCCAAGAAGGGTGAAACCCGTGTATGGGGTTGCTGGCGGTACTCTCGTTCAGGTTGGAATTGCCATTGCATTTCGGTGCTGGACTGCCCCTGGGCAGGACAAGGACTGATATGCAAATGGATATTTCCCATCTGTGAAAGGCACAGTGAGAAAAAGCAGTGGCTGCAAACTCTCAAGTGGTTAATAACCACTGAACAGGTTATCAAGCCTTGTTCTATCGAGAGAGGGGCGCCCACTACCTTTGTAAACCTACATTATACAAAGCTTAATGAACCCAAGAAAAAATGTCTGTTAAATCTGATTACCTTAACTCTCTCCCAACTTATGTTTTTCACTGAATTTCAAGGGTTTTGTTATTCTATAGTTTCTTTAGGGCTCTCTAACCATGGCCTTTGGCTGTGGACACTGTACATGTTGCACCAATAGATTTCTTTGCAATCAACTAGCCATTGCCCTTGGACATGGCCACAGCCATGCTGCACCGTTAGGTTTCCTTGGGGTCCACTTCCACTAGGCATGATCTTTGGCTTTGGACAGTGGCCACAGCATTTGGCCATGACCTCTTTACATCTTGCACCAATACATTTCTTTGAGGCCCACTAGCCATGACTTTGGCACAGAGACCTGTTGGCCCCTACCTAGGGGATGTGATCACTGCCAGTGTAAAATTACTTTTTTTTAATTCACTCTCTCCCCATTCCTGTGTGATTCCTCCAATATTCCCCCTGACATTGAACTACCCATGCCCATGGGAATTTCCAGATATTCCCCCGATAATGCTCAGAAATACAAAACTCTTCCCTGCCATCAGAGGCACTCACCAAGTGCCCCCTCCTCTTTCCACATTTCCCCCAATCCCCTGAAATGCTTTTCTCTTCCCTGGCCCTCTCCTGGCAGCTAACCCTATCATTGTTTGGTTTGTGTGATGCATTTATTCTTCTCGGAAGTGGACTTGATTGAAATGCGAGTGCTGAATTTCAGATGTTTTGTTGTGTTAAATCTGATTACCTCAACTCTCCCTTAAAACATGTTTTTTCACATAATTACAGGGGTCTTGCTATACCTTAGTTTCCTCAGGGCCCTCTAGACATGGCCTTCTGCTGTGGGTACATTACATGTTGTACCAATAGTTTTCTTTTGGGCCCACTAGCCATGGCCTTCAGCCGTGGTCCGGGGCCATGGCCATGTTGCATAGTTTGTTGAGGTTTCACTAGCTATGGCCTCTGTACATGTTGCACCAATATCTTTCTTATGGTCCTACTAGCCATGGCCAATGGCCATGTTACACCATTTATTTGTTACCAAACACCCATTGACCCTGCCCAGTAGATGTAGGCACTGTAGACGTTAAACCATTTTTTACTCTTTATTCCCATGATAATTTCACAGAATCATTTCCAATAAATGAAATTCCTGAGGTAGTGTGGCAGTTTGCTGATACCCACGAAACAGGAAAAATTGCTAAGAGTTCAAAAGTCTTCCATGTCTTCACAGGCACTCAACATGGGCCCCCTTCTTTTTTTCCAGGTCCCCTCACTTCAATCAATTTCTTTTTCCCTCCCTAACCCTCTCCCATTACCCCCTATCACTCATCACTTCGTGTGATGCACACTTCTTTCTGAGCACGTTTTACGGCATTTCCACTGTAATCCTGTGAGATTCAAGTGGTCTTCCCATTATAAACAGAACATTCTCTACCTATAAGTGCCTCCCCAGACCACCCCAAATCCCCAACTTCATATGGGGTCTTCTTTTTTCCCACTCCTATCTCTAGCCTAATTTGATTGCTTTTGCTATTTATATAGCGCCTATGACCAGGCCATCTAAGTGCTCTTGTTCAAAACAACCAGTGTTCCCTTAGACTCTTCAAGGTTGTGGGGGAGTTCATACCAACATTTGGTCCAAATCTGCCTAGCGGTTTTACCAATATGGCTGTTCAAAAACTGCACTTTTTCTCTATGGGAAAATGAATGGGAGAAGGTTGAAAACTGCATTTTCATGTTTTACTAATAACTCTTTCATTTTCTGACAAATTGCTCCCAAGATTTCCAGTTTGGGGGGAACCTTAACAAACCTTTGGTTTAGAAAATGTCATCCAGATCTACTCAGGAAGTCAAATCTTATTAGCTTCTCTCACACTCTCTTCTGCAAAGCACCATGACCCAAATAAAGGTTTGAAGACACCGGGGTCACCCTGTTCTGTGTCAAATATTTTGAAATCTACTGGATGCATTTACCCCAACCCAGTCAAGGAAAGTAAGTCAATGCTGTGTGCCCAACTTCTTTTCTTATTTAGTCCAAATCTTCCAATTGGTTTTTACGCTATGGCAGTTTAAAAACTGCACTTTTTCTCTATGGGAAAATTAACGCGAGTAGGCTGAAAACAGTGTTTTTCTTTTCTTAATAACCTTTTCATGTTCTAACACATTATTCCCAAAATGTCCAGTTCAGTGGGGCTCCTGACAAAACCCTTGTATGGAAACTTTCATCCAAATCCATCCAGCAAGTCGAATGTTATTAGCCTCACTTGTATTCTATGCTGTAATAAGCACCAAGGCCGACATAAATGTTGTAAGGAGCACAGGGCACTCCCTTCTGTGTCGAATATTTAAAAAACTGCTGGATGGATTGACCCCAAACCAGTCAAGAAATTTCAGTCCATGCTCTGTCCTCAAGTTGTTTCTTATTTGGACCAAATCTGCCCAGCGGTTTTCATGCTACAGCTGTTCATAAACTGCAGTTCATCTCTATAGGAAAATGAGAGGGCTAAAAAATTGTGACACTGTGGTGTTTTGTTTTCTTAATAGCTTTTTCATTTGACAAAATTTGGTTAAGAAAATGTGCAGTTGGGGAGTGGGGGCTCGACAAATGTTTTGTTTTGAAAACTTCATCCAAATCCATCCAGCAAATCAAACGTTTTTTACAATAGAATTCTGGGAATAAATTGCTGCATTTTCATTTCTGAAATGGCTCTCGGGCTCTCTGCTGCAAAACACCATAGGAAAAATGTAGCTATTATTTTGGGGAAAGTGGTACCCCCTTGTGTGTCAAATATTTTAACAACTACTGTATGGAATAACCCCAGACACCCCCCAGAAATCGAGTCAATACTTCATGAACAAGTTGTTTTGTACCTGGTCCAATTCCGTCCAGTGGTTTTTGCCATGCGGTGTGTAGAAATATTGAATTTTTCTCTATAGGAAAATTGATGGGGGTAGGCTAAAACAGCATATGTTTGCTTTCTTAATAACCATTTCATTTTGTAACAAATCTTTCGCAAAAATGTCCAATCTTGGGTGTCCCGTGGCAAACATTTTACTTGCAAAATATCAGCCAAAGCCATCATGCAAGTTAAAAGTTATTAGGAATTAAATTTTCTGGTTTGCTATGCAACTTGATACTCACCTTAACTATAGTGTGGCAGTTGCCGCACTATAGTTAAGGTGTGTAGCATGAGCCAAAGAAAATCCAAAAATTCTACTGCTAATAGTATTTGACTTGGATGACAGATTTGGCTGACATTTTCCAAATAAAAGTTTGTTACGGGCCCATCAGACTGGAAATTATGGGAAAGATTTGTTACAAAAATGAAAAAGTTATTAAGCTACTGAAATGCAGATTTCGGCTTGCTCCCATTTATTTTACCATAGAGAAGAAGTATAGATTTTATCACACTGAGTCACAAAAACCACTGGAGGTAATTGGACCAAATAAAAAACAACTTGGGCACGAAGCGTTGACTTAATTTCCGGGGACAGCTTTGGGGTTATTCTGTGCAGTAGTTTCTCAAATATTTGACAGGGAAGAGTGGGACCCTTCTCCCAAAAACAAATCTATTTCTCTCATGGTGCTTTGCAGCAGAGAAGCTTTCAATATCAGGGGAATGTGAAAACTAAAAGTGCAAAAAAAGCCATTCGAAGGAGGAAAAAGGTTGACATCACATCAAGCTAGAGGTGTGGAGAGGGAAGAGGAGGTCAAGTGGAGTTGGGTGGTCCGGGGGGCCAATTAAAGTTTGGACATTATCGCATTATTGGGGGAATACCAGGGGAATCTCGTGAGATTACCGCGGTAATAGCGCAAGAGGTGGTCAGAAATGAAAATGCATCACATGAAGCAAGAGAGAATGTGAGTAATGGGTGGGGGCCAGAGAAGGAAAAATCAACTGAGGTCGGTGGGGGACCTAGGGAAAAGGAAGTAGGCACATGGGGAGCATCTGTGAGGACTATTTATTTTGCATTTTTGTGGTAATTAACGCAAGATCACCACTGTAATTGTCGGGGGAATGAAAAGTGAGGAAAACAAATAAATGGGGACATCTGTTGTGATCACATCTCTTAAGCAGGGGGAAATCGGTCTTTGAGCCTGTGGCCCCGGTCGGTGGGCCCCATAAAAACTTGTTGATGCAACATTTCAGCGGCCAGGGTGGCCCTTGTATAAACTATGGTATAGCAAAACCCTTGAAATTCTTTGAAAAACTTTAGTTATGGGGCAGTAAAGTGATCAGATGTAATGCAACAAAATCCTTGAAATTCACCGGATGTGGGAAGTGATGATCATCTTAACATTGCGCCCCTTACTGTCCCTAAACTAAAGTTTTTTCAATGGATATACATATTCAGGGAGAAATCCTTATTTTCAGGGATGTTAAGGTAAAATTAATGAAACAGATCCCCTGAAATTCAGCAGACAATTCAGGCAAAGCCACCTTAACTTTGCACCCCCTGTTGTACAGCGTATGACCACAATGATGACATAAGAGATGACATCACTTATGACATGACTGGTGACATCACTAATTACATCATATATGACATCACTGGTTCCATCACTGATGGAAGCAGACATAACATATATGACGTGGCTAATAAAAGCTTTGATTGTATAAATAAAATTTTGAAATTGTAGAACTATTTTACTTAACATAAAATACATACATATTGTCAAGTTACATTATTTTCTGCTGCAATTATAATCTACATTTTGTTCAGCTGTAATTTCTTTAAATGCAGCATATGGAATACCATTTAAAGTATGTACATAAGTGAATATATTTTAAAAAAGGATAGTATTTAAAGATTCATCTCCTTTTGTAGGTTATCTACCGCTGTCTGTCCCTGCAGTGATTCCCTCTCGACGCAGGAGCGCATAGAAGAACCCATCCATGTGGGATGTAACCATCAGGTAAGCCCCATTGGGCTTTTACACAATACAGAGCAAATCCATTTAGAAATGGCCACACCGCAACAGACGAGAAAGAAAACGACATACTCACTCAGTGTGCCTTCACCTGTTTGCCCACCCTCAGCCCTGATTCAATTGGTTGGCTGCTGCACAAAGGCAGCCTCATCCTGGAAGCTGGCAGGTGACACCAGCCCCTTTTAAAGGCCAACGTTCAAGGCCTGCTTTCAAGACCCCTCTCTGGCCCTGCAATCATTCCCTCCCGGTGAAGGTGCACATAGAAGAACCCATCCATGTGGGATGTAACCATCAGGTAAGCCCTGTTGGGCTTTTACACAATACAGAGAAAGTCCATTTAGAAATGGCCACCCCACAACAGACGAGAAAGAAAACAAAATGCTCACTCAGTGAGCCTCCACCTGTTTGCTCGCCCTCGACCCCACTCGATTGGTTGACTGCTGCACAAAGGCAACCTCATCCTGGAAGCCGGGAGGTTACGTCGTCCCCCTTTAAAGGCTGCCGTTAAAGGCCTGCTACCAAGACCCCTGTCTGGCACTGTCTGGGCCTGGAAGGCCCATGGGACTCACCAGCCTTGCCAAAGATTGTTTCCAACTTCTTTGTCCTTTGCCTCATTACCAGTTATGCTCTTCATGGGAGGTAGGAAGGCCCATTGCTGCTTAAACACACACAACTGCCCCGTCTGTTGGTTCAAAGTATTAGATGTGACATTAGGTTTAGAGTCACAATCTAAAACCATTGCTAGCCTTAGACTCTGAAAAAAGTAGAGTTTATTTAAATAATAAATTGGCCACTTTTCTACTTAATGATAGGGTAGTAAGCACAGAGAAGTACTAAGCCATCCTTTAATTTCCCTATACATAGAGTGGATAGATAAGATTGAGGGAAAAAGTATGAGATCGATTCTGGGTGTCCGTAGAGCAACACCAGTCGAAGCACTTTGGTGTGAGGTGGGTTTATCTTCCATTAGGTTGGTCGGGCTTATTAAACATTGTAAGCTGTATATATAAATATAATTGCTGACATCCCCAGCTGATGCCAACACGCTTTTGGGCCTCATTGCGTATAGGCTGCACTTATGAAACCATAATCCCTTTCTGCTTGAATTAAAGAAAACAGCACTAATGCACTTTGCTAATATCGATTTTTCAGATGATAAAATGTTGGAATTGCCTAATGTGTTGAAATTCTGAAGCAGAGGACACGCAGAGGACAAAGGTTTGGGACAGGGCTGACAATACTCAAAAATTGCACGACATAAGGTGATATTGGGAATATTGTCAACAAAACTTCCATCTAGATGCCCCTTGTACTTATCTAATTAAAATCTGTGATGGCAAACTAAGAAGATCTATTTCTTATTCAAGATTAAACATCTTGCCAACTTTTGAATACTGTGGAGGCTGGTTCAATTTACCTTATGAAGCCAGAGTATGTGGGTTATGCAATTTAGCAGTTGAACCTAGTCGCCATGTGCTAACACAGTGTCCTTGTTTAAAATTGCAATACTTATCAAGCATTAGTAGCGCTTGTTGAAGATATACAGGGGGATCCATTTTGGAGAACTCTTACTGGAGCCACTTCATTAGGGATAACCTGTGCAGGGTATTATGCGGGGAAGGAGGCACTGATACTATTTGGGTAGTCCCCTACATAATAACTATAGGGCACATTAACCCTAACTATGTGTGTAGTTAAGTGATCAAGAAAAAGCTAGCAGTGCCTATTTTATATATGTATTATGTTGCACAAAGATTGAGAAGTGTTTTTATTTTACTTATTTGATATGGATATAGTTTTGTTATATGGATTGTGTACTGTTTTTATAGCTTAATATTGAATTGATGATCATATAATATGTTTTATAGTATCAATATAACATGTAGTGTTTTTAAAAATACTTCTGTTATGTGATACTGTGCTTAAGGTTTGAATTAACCAAAAAGCACAATAAATCAAAAAAAGAAGAAAAAAAAAGGAAATTGCTGAGTGTCAGAGGCAAGGAGCACTTTGGGCGGGGAGATAGGTAACTTCAGTGTAGGAGGAATTAAACATGAGACCACGTTGTGCTACTATTTCTGAAAGACAGTTTAAGATCATTGAATAGAATTCTGCGTGTTAATGGCAAAGAAGTGATGTGGGAAATCGAATGCAGAGATGACCTCGCAGAGGGAGGTGGTGTAGAGGTTAGAGAGTAGTGGGCCATGGACAGAGCCTTGGGGACTACTCCTGTAGGATGAGTGGAAAGGGACGTCTCCATGTACCAAGAGTTGGAAAAGAATCAATGACAGAGTTAGGAGGCAATCCAGGTTAGTGCAATAACCTGTAATCTGAGGTTTAGGAGCATGAGAAGGAGATAGGGTTTGTCAAACGTGTTAAAGGCTGCAGGACTGTCAAAAAGGACATGGACGGAGAAGAGTTTCAAGTGTTGGGTAGGTGTAAGAAAGTTGGAGACACAGATCAAGGTTGCTGCTGTGGAGTGACAACTACAGACTAGAGAGGGCTGGTGGGACTGTTAACCTATAAGTATCTGGTGATCTTGTTTAAGAGCGCACACTTCGGGATTTCGGAATAGTGTGGAGGAGGAAACATGGATAGCCAATTGGCGGGGTTGTTAATATCAGCTGAGGGATTCAAATGGAAGGGTAGAATGGTGGCTATTTTAAAACATGTTGGGAAGATCACTGTTAAGAAGGAAAGGATGAAGGGGGAAAAGAGATGGGTGAACGTTGGGGTTGAAGGACATTTAACAGTTTGTGGAGCAAGAAGATCCATAGGAGCACAGGACAGGTTGGTTGTATATTGATTGTAAGTCAAGCCAGTGGGACCGGTCATAGAGAAGTAGCCATGAGGGATGGGGTAGAGGGGAAGGGCATGAGTAGAAAGAGAGGGGGTTGCATAGACCTTAAGGTCGCACAGGACAAGGCTGCAGTGTTGTGCGATGCAGGTACGCAGGAGACACTGCCTGATGACACGTAGCACATAAGGCAATTTTCCCTGCTCCTGAGGCTTTAAGAAACGAGGATCGGACCTTCTGCGGCAAAGCTCTTGCATGACAAGGGTGTGGTGTTGTGCCACGCAAGTATGCAGGAGACGCTGCCCGAAAACATGTAGCACGTAATGTGACTTTCCACCCTCCCCAGCCTGTAAGAACCGAGGATCGGACCCTCTGTGGCAAAGCCCTCACAGGACAAGGCCATGGTATTGTGTGAAGCAGGTACGCAGGAGACGCTGCCGATGACACATAGCACGTAACACAACTTTCCTTGCTCCCGAGCCTTTAAGAACCAAGGATCGGACCCTCTGCGGAAAACCCCTTGCAGGACAAGGCAGCAGTGTTCTGCGACGCAGGTACGCAGGAGACGCTGCCTGGTGACACATAACACGTAACACAACTTTCCACACTTCCCAGCCTGTAAGAACCGAGGATTGGACCCTCTGTGGCAAAGCCCTCACAGGACAAGGCCATAGTGTTGTGTGACCCAGGTATGCAGGAGATGCTGCTGATGACACATAGCACGTAACACAACTTTCCACACTACTGAGCCTTTAAGAACCAAGGATCGGACCCTCTGCAGCAAAGTCCTTGCAGGACATGACCGCAGTGTTGTGCTACACAGGTGTTTGGTGGCAATGGGGTAGAGGTGCAGATTGCAAGTGTGGACAATTCCCCCCTTCATCTGTGCCCGCAAGGTAAGAAGGTTCGGGGAGGGAGAGTAGCATTGCTGCACTCCATGCAACTCCCTGACCCTGTGCATCTTTCCCATTCTCCCTCTACCCCCAGGCACGTCCTCCTTGCATCTATCCACACTCCCCTGCCTGCATGTCCATCCCTTGTCCCTTCCTATTGAGAGTTAGACCACGCAAGACAACCAGTGTTCCCTTAGACTCTTCAAGGTTGTGGGGGAGTTCATACCAACATTTGGTCCAAATCTGCCCAGCGGTTTTACCAATATGGCTGTTCAAAAACTGCACTTTTTCTCTATGGGAAAATGAATGGGAGAAGGTTGAAAACTGCATTTTCATGTTTTACTAATAACTCTTTCATTTTCTGACAAATTGCTCCCAAGATTTCCAGTTTGGGGGGAACCTTAACAAACCTTTGGTTTAGAAAATGTCATCCAGATCTACTCAGGAAGTCAAATCTTATTAGCTTCTCTCACACTCTCTTCTGCAAAGCACCATGACCCAAATAAAGGTTTGAAGACACCGGGGTCACCCTGTTCTGTGTCAAATATTTTGAAATCTACTGGATGCATTTACCCCAACCCAGTCAAGGAAAGTAAGTCAATGCTGTGTGCCCAACTTCTTTTCTTATTTAGTCCAAATCTTCCAATTGGTTTTTACGCTATGGCAGTTTAAAAACTGCACTTTTTCTCTATGGGAAAATTAACGCGAGTAGGCTGAAAACAGTGTTTTTCTTTTCTTAATAACATTTTCATGTTCTAACACATTATTCCCAAAATGTCCAGTTCAGTGGGGCTCCTGACAAAACCCTTGTATGGAAACTTTCATCCAAATCCATCCAGCAAGTCGAATGTTATTAGCCTCACTTGTATTCTATGCTGTAATAAGCACCAAGGCCGACATAAATGTTGTAAGGAGCACAGGGCACTCCCTTCTGTGTCGAATATTTAAAAAACTGCTGGATGGATTGACCCCAAACCAGTCAAGAAATTTCAGTCCATGCTCTGTCCTCAAGTTGTTTCTTATTTGGACCAAATCTGCCCAGCGGTTTTCATGCTACAGCTGTTCATAAACTGCAGTTCATCTCTATTGGAAAATGAGAGGGCTAAAAAATTGTGACACTGTGGTGTTTTGTTTTCTTAATAGCTTTTTCATTTAACAAAATTTGGTTAAGAAAATGTGCAGTTGGGGAGTGGGGGCTCGACAAATGTTTTGTTTTGAAAACTTCATCCAAATCCATCCAGCAAATCAAACGTTTTTTACAATAGAATTCTGGGAATAAATTGCTGCATTTTCATTTCTGAAATGGCTCTCGGGCTCTCTGCTGCAAAACACCATAGGAAAAATGTAGCTATTATTTTGGGGAAAGTGGTACCCCCTTGTGTGTCAAATATTTTAACAACTACTGTATGGAATAACCCCAGACACCCCCCAGAAATCGAGTCAATACTTCATGAACAAGTTGTTTTGTACCTGGTCCAATTCCGTCCAGTGGTTTTTGCCATACGGTGTGTAGAAATATTGAATTTTTCTCTATAGGAAAATTGATGGGGGTAGGCTAAAACAGCATATGTTTGCTTTCTTAATAACCATTTCATTTTGTAACAAATCTTTCGCAAAAATGTCCAATCTTGGGTGTCCCGTGGCAAACATTTTACTTGCAAAATATCAGCCAAAGCCATCATGCAAGTTAAAAGTTATTAGGAATTAAATTTTCTGGTTTGCTATGCAACTTGATACTCACCTTAACTATAGTGTGGCAGTTGCCGCACTATAGTTAAGGTGTGTAGCATGAGCCAAAGAAAATCCAAAAATTCTACTGCTAATAGTATTTGACTTGGATGACAGATTTGGCTGACATTTTCCAAATAAAAGTTTGTTACGGGCCCATCAGACTGGAAATTATGGGAAAGATTTGTTACAAAAATGAAAAAGTTATTAAGCTACTGAAATGCAGATTTCGGCTTGCTCCCATTTATTTTACCATAGAGAAGAAGTATAGATTTTATCACACTGAGTCACAAAAACCACTGGAGGTAATTGGACCAAATAAAAAACAACTTGGGCACGAAGCGTTGACTTAATTTCCGGGGACAGCTTTGGGGTTATTCTGTGCAGTAGTTTCTCAAATATTTGACAGGGAAGAGTGGGACCCTTCTCCCAAAAACAAATCTATTTCTCTCATGGTGCTTTGCAGCAGAGAAGCTTTCAATATCAGGGGAATGTGAAAACTAAAAGTGCAAAAAAAGCCATTCGAAGGAGGAAAAAGGTTGACATCACATCAAGCTAGAGGTGTGGAGAGGGAAGAGGAGGTCAAGTGGAGTTGGGTGGTCCGGGGGGCCAATTAAAGTTTGGACATTATCGCATTATTGGGGGAATACCAGGGGAATCTCGTGAGATTACCGCGGTAATAGCGCAAGAGGGGGTCAGAAATGAAAATGCATCACATGAAGCAAGAGAGAATGTGAGTAATGGGTGGGGGCCAGAGAAGGAAAAATCAACTGAGGTTGGTGGGGGACCTAGGGAAAAGGAAGTAGGCACATGGGGAGCATCTGTGAGGACTATTTATTTTGCATTTTTGTGGTAATTAACGCAAGATCACCACTGTAATTGTCGGGGGAATGAAAAGTGAGGAAAACAAATAAATGGGGACATCTGTTGTGATCACATCTCTTAAGCAGGGGGAAATCGGTCTTTGAGCCTGTGGCCCCGGTCGGTGGGCCCCATAAAAACTTGTTGATGCAACATTTCAGCGGCCAGGGTGGCCCTTGTATAAACTATGGTATAGCAAAACCCTTGAAATTCTTTGAAAAACTTTAGTTATGGGGCAGTAAAGTGATCAGATGTAATGCAACAAAATCCTTGAAATTCACCGGATGTGGGAAGTGATGATCATCTTAACATTGCGCCCCTTACTGTCCCTAAACTAAAGTTTTTTCAATGGATATACATATTCAGGGAGAAATCCTTATTTTCAGGGATGTTAAGGTAAAATTAATGAAACAGATCCCCTGAAATTCAGCAGACAATTCAGGCAAAGCCACCTTAACTTTGCACCCCCTGTTGTACAGCGTATGACCACAATGATGACATAAGAGATGACATCACTTATGACATGACTGGTGACATCACTAATTACATCATATATGACATCACTGGTTCCATCACTGATGGAAGCAGACATAACATACATGACGTGGCTAATAAAAGCTTTGATTGTATAAATAAAATTTTGAAATTGTAGAACTATTTTACTTAACATAAAATACATACATATTGTCAAGTTACATTATTTTCTGCTGCAATTATAATCTACATTTTGTTCAGCTGTAATTTCTTTAAATGCAGCATATGGAATACCATTTAAAGTATGTACATAAGTGAATATATTTTAAAAAAGGATAGTATTTAAAGATTCATCTCCTTTTGTAGGTTATCTACCGCTGTCTGTCCCTGCAGTGATTCCCTCTCGACGCAGGAGCGCATAGAAGAACCCATCCATGTGGGATGTAACCATCAGGTAAGCCCCATTGGGCTTTTACACAATACAGAGCAAATCCATTTAGAAATGGCCACACCGCAACAGACGAGAAAGAAAACGACATACTCACTCAGTGTGCCTTCACCTGTTTGCCCACCCTCAGCCCTGATTCAATTGGTTGGCTGCTGCACAAAGGCAGCCTCATCCTGGAAGCTGGCAGGTGACACCAGCCCCTTTTAAAGGCCAACGTTCAAGGCCTGCTTTCAAGACCCCTCTCTGGCCCTGCAATCATTCCCTCCCGGTGAAGGTGCACATAGAAGAACCCATCCATGTGGGATGTAACCATCAGGTAAGCCCTGTTGGGCTTTTACACAATACAGAGAAAGTCCATTTAGAAATGGCCACCCCACAACAGACGAGAAAGAAAACAAAATGCTCACTCAGTGAGCCTCCACCTGTTTGCTCGCCCTCGACCCCACTCGATTGGTTGACTGCTGCACAAAGGCAACCTCATCCTGGAAGCCGGGAGGTTACGTCGTCCCCCTTTAAAGGCTGCCGTTAAAGGCCTGCTACCAAGACCCCTGTCTGGCACTGTCTGGGCCTGGAAGGCCCATGGGACTCACCAGCCTTGCCAAAGATTGTTTCCAACTTCTTTGTCCTTTGCCTCATTACCAGTTATGCTCTTCATGGGAGGTAGGAAGGCCCATTGCTGCTTAAACACACACAACTGCCCCGTCTGTTGGTTCAAAGTATTAGATGTGACATTAGGTTTAGAGTCACAATCTAAAACCATTGCTAGCCTTAGACTCTGAAAAAAGTAGAGTTTATTTAAATAATAAATTGGCCACTTTTCTACTTAATGATAGGGTAGTAAGCACAGAGAAGTACTAAGCCATCCTTTAATTTCCCTATACATAGAGTGGATAGATAAGATTGAGGGAAAAAGTATGAGATCGATTCTGGGTGTCCGTAGAGCAACACCAGTCGAAGCACTTTGGTGTGAGGTGGGTTTATCTTCCATTAGGTTGGTCGGGCTTATTAAACATTGTAAGCTGTATATATAAATATAATTGCTGACATCCCCAGCTGATGCCAACACGCTTTTGGGCCTCATTGCGTATAGGCTGCACTTATGAAACCATAATCCCTTTCTGCTTGAATTAAAGAAAACAGCACTAATGCACTTTGCTAATATCGATTTTTCAGATGATAAAATGTTGGAATTGCCTAATGTGTTGAAATTCTGAAGCAGAGGACACGCAGAGGACAAAGGTTTGGGACAGGGCTGACAATACTCAAAAATTGCACGACATAAGGTGATATTGGGAATATTGTCAACAAAACTTCCATCTAGATGCCCCTTGTACTTATCTAATTAAAATCTGTGATGGCAAACTAAGAAGATCTATTTCTTATTCAAGATTAAACATCTTGCCAACTTTTGAATACTGTGGAGGCTGGTTCAATTTACCTTATGAAGCCAGAGTATGTGGGTTATGCAATTTAGCAGTTGAACCTAGTCGCCATGTGCTAACACAGTGTCCTTGTTTAAAATTGCAATACTTATCAAGCATTAGTAGCGCTTGTTGAAGATATACAGGGGGATCCATTTTGGAGAACTCTTACTGGAGCCACTTCATTAGGGATAACCTGTGCAGGGTATTATGCGGGGAAGGAGGCACTGATACTATTTGGGTAGTCCCCTACATAATAACTATAGGGCACATTAACCCTAACTATGTGTGTAGTTAAGTGATCAAGAAAAAGCTAGCAGTGCCTATTTTATATATGTATTATGTTGCACAAAGATTGAGAAGTGTTTTTATTTTACTTATTTGATATGGATATAGTTTTGTTATATGGATTGTGTACTGTTTTTATAGCTTAATATTGAATTGATGATCATATAATATGTTTTATAGTATCAATATAACATGTAGTGTTTTTAAAAATACTTCTGTTATGTGATACTGTGCTTAAGGTTTGAATTAACCAAAAAGCACAATAAATCAAAAAAAGAAGAAAAAAAAAGGAAATTGCTGAGTGTCAGAGGCAAGGAGCACTTTGGGCGGGGAGATAGGTAACTTCAGTGTAGGAGGAATTAAACATGAGACCACGTTGTGCTACTATTTCTGAAAGACAGTTTAAGATCATTGAATAGAATTCTGCGTGTTAATGGCAAAGAAGTGATGTGGGAAATCGAATGCAGAGATGACCTCGCAGAGGGAGGTGGTGTAGAGGTTAGAGAGTAGTGGGCCATGGACAGAGCCTTGGGGACTACTCCTGTAGGATGAGTGGAAAGGGACGTCTCCATGTACCAAGAGTTGGAAAAGAATCAATGACAGAGTTAGGAGGCAATCCAGGTTAGTGCAATAACCTGTAATCTGAGGTTTAGGAGCATGAGAAGGAGATAGGGTTTGTCAAACGTGTTAAAGGCTGCAGGACTGTCAAAAAGGACATGGACGGGGAAGAGTTTCAAGTGTTGGGTAGGTGTAAGAAAGTTGGAGACACAGATCAAGGTTGCTGCTGTGGAGTGACAACTACAGACTAGAGAGGGCTGGTGGGACTGTTAACCTATAAGTATCTGGTGATCTTGTTTAAGAGCGCACACTTCGGGATTTCGGAATAGTGTGGAGGAGGAAACATGGATAGCCAATTGGCGGGGTTGTTAATATCAGCTGAGGGATTCAAATGGAAGGGTAGAATGGTGGCTATTTTAAAACATGTTGGGAAGATCACTGTTAAGAAGGAAAGGATGAAGGGGGAAAAGAGATGGGTGAACGTTGGGGTTGAAGGACATTTAACAGTTTGTGGAGCAAGAAGATCCATAGGAGCACAGGACAGGTTGGTTGTATATTGATTGTAAGTCAAGCCAGTGGGACCGGTCATAGAGAAGTAGCCATGAGGGATGGGGTAGAGGGGAAGGGCATGAGTAGAAAGAGAGGGGGTGGCATAGACCTTAAGGTCGCACAGGACAAGGCTGCAGTGTTGTGCGATGCAGGTACGCAGGAGACACTGCCTGATGACACGTAGCACATAAGGCAATTTTCCCTGCTCCTGAGGCTTTAAGAAACGAGGATCGGACCTTCTGCGGCAAAGCTCTTGCATGACAAGGGTGTGGTGTTGTGCCACGCAGGTATGCAGGAGACGCTGCCCGAAAACATGTAGCACGTAATGTGACTTTCCACCCTCCCCAGCCTGTAAGAACCGAGGATCGGACCCTCTGTGGCAAAGCCCTCACAGGACAAGGCCATGGTATTGTGTGAAGCAGGTACGCAGGAGACGCTGCCGATGACACATAGCACGTAACACAACTTTCCTTGCTCCCGAGCCTTTAAGAACCAAGGAACGGACCCTCTGCAGAAAACCCCTTGCAGGACAAGGCAGCAGTGTTCTGCGACGCAGGTACGCAGGAGACGCTGCCTGGTGTCACATAACACGTAACACAACTTTCCACACTTCCCAGCCTGTAAGAACCGAGGATTGGACCCTCTGTGGCAAAGCCCTCACAGGACAAGGCCATAGTGTTGTGTGACCCAGGTATGCAGGAGATGCTGCTGATGACACATAGCACGTAACACAACTTTCCACACTACTGAGCCTTTAAGAACCAAGGATCGGACCCTCTGCAGCAAAGTCCTTGCAGGACATGACCGCAGTGTTGTGCTACACAGGTGTTTGGTGGCAATGGGGTAGAGGTGCAGATTGCAAGTGTGGACAATTCCCCCCTTCATCTGTGCCCGCAAGGTAAGAAGGTTCGGGGAGGGAGAGTAGCATTGCTGCACTCCATGCAACTCCCTGACCCTGTGCATCTTTCCCATTCTCCCTCTACCCCCAGGCACGTCCTCATTGCATCTATCCACACTCCCCTGCCTGCATGTCCATCCCTTGTCCCTTCCTATTGAGAGTTAGACCATGCAAGAATTTAGACATACAAGAGTGGCAGGAGACTCATTTCCAGGCCTCATTACAACATTGGCGGTAACCCGCCGGTGCTACCGACTGGTTGCCGCCGAACTCGTAAAACCCTTCTGCCGCCTGAGAACCCGGTGCCACTGGGACATTACAAGTCTCGGCGGCCCGGAATGTCAGGCGGCAGAAAGTGTAAGTCCCCATTGCTGTGGAGTTATAGGACTAGTAACAGTGCCAGTGCTTCTGTGAAAACCATGCCTGCAGAGGCCGGTGCTCCCGGCAGTTCAGAACCATAGGCATTCTCGTAGTCTGGCGGTCCAGAAAAGGTTCCAGTATGTTGCTACCGGCACCCTTATTTCCAGACCGCCAGACTTGGAATGAGGCCTATAACCTCTGATGGAGAGTGAATGTGAGTTAGGAACCTCAGCCTTTAACTATTGGCTCACATTTGCTTTAGATACTTTATGAGTCAGGCTATTAGACTTAGAAAATCACCATGGCTCTCTTCAGATTTAGGGCCTCATTATTGGTCTGGCGGTAACAGTGCCTCCGGATCCGTAATGAATTACCGGCACCTGACTTCCTGGTGCCACCGGGCTATTCCGGGTCCGGTGGCCGGGAAGTAAGGCACCAGTGATTTTGTAATTCCCCATTCCCATTGATCCCATAGGATTCAATGGGAATGGGGAACACGGAAGTACTGGCACTGTTTATAACGGTGCCGGTGCTTCCATGAAACTCAGCGGGTGGGTGCCGTTCCACCTGCCAGGTCTAACCCTGGCAGGCGGGATGGTACCCGCATGCAGAGTCGTAGTGTGCCGTTCCGGAAACAACGGTGCTGGTAGGCCTACCAGCACCATTGTTTCCAGACCAGCACACTCATAATGAGGCCCTTAGACATTTTCGAAAAGACTGTGCAAATTATCAGAAGAAATTGTCACAACTCATACTCATAAGATTCGCAAAGCCTACAAAAAGCAATGAACAATATATACATTGTTTATTGTGGAGACAAATGGGGGTTACTAATCCCCTATTATTGAGACAGTCCTGAAAAAGAAATATTTAAGTAATTTCCATTCTAAATGAATCCTATCTCCCCAGGGTTTTTAAAGCCACAGACTCTGAAGATTTTGAACAGCTGGCATCTCGTTTTGAGGTTAATGGTGAGGCTATTTGCACCATAGTTGTTTTTTCTTCTTGTAAGGAAGATGTGTACAATGCAAATGTTATTTCTGCTACTATGCTTGCACTCTTTTCATCACGTGGCCCTTGGGAGTACACACTTATCAAAGTTCAGATGAAGTTTCCCTCTTAATGTTTGTCTGGTGAGGGTGGTCAAACTATGTGCTGGCCCTGTTTATGAGGTCCTTCACTCTATCACCAATGCTTCTTTAACATTCAGGGTGGTACTGATTGCATGGAGGGTGGCAGTCATCAACCCCCTTTTAAAAAAGGCAACCTTGACCATCTGCCGTTAGCACATTGTGGTCCATTGTCCCAGTTGCTGGCTCTAACTCAATTATTGGAATCTTGTTATTTCTCAATTTCAGTTTATCAAACTGATTGCAATACTCCACCCTCTCCACACTGGGTTTCACTCAGGATGTGGGACAATGTGGGACAAAGTCGCTGCTCTTGGAAACCCTACATGACAGAGAGAAGGCTCTGGGTAGTCTGGACGTGCTGTTTTTGCATTGCAGCGCGTCTTCTTCTCTTCCAGCAATGCTTCTTTAAGTGCTCACGCAATACACAATTCAAATAGCGAAAAATAAATTCCACTATGAGCTGGCTTCATGGAAGTCGTGTGCATGGCATTCATTGTGTGTTTGGGGAGGGGTGCGGCAGACTAGAAAGATATGCTTACCTTGTTAGGGTTCTGTGGCTTACCATCCCCTCTTGACAAAATGGCTGCCACTTTATTTCCGTCCCGAGCCATGCAGTTTCCACTATTCTACCAGCTTAAAAGCTACCACAATAGTAACACATCTATCATCCTGGAAATACTGGCAAGCACATTTTATAAATTATTCTTACATAATCAGTAGATCCACCCCTTCCACCATCGTCCATTCCCACCTATGTTTGGACAACTTGCAATACAAATAGTACAGTTGCTCATTACATTCCCCTCCTGCCGTCAGCTTTCTGCCTGAATGATACCCCACAGGTTATGAGGCACAACACCTGCCAATCAGGGCAAACTTAAAGGCCTGAGATTTTGAAAAATTAGTACCCTGCACACTTTTTTAAAATGTGAAAGTACCCGCGTTTGGCTCCAATGCGTGCATTACCAGACCGTAAATCCCTTACTTTGGGTGTCCCGTGCCACATCCCGCAACGTTCTTTCTTTTTCTGTTCCCGTCATTTCATTTCCTTATGTGACACACTCCATTTTTGATCCACTCTGCATGTAACTTTCGCTTCCCGCATTTCCATCCTTTGATAGTTGCTGTGACAGACTTTAGCTGCTAGTTAATGCTTCGTTTCCAGATCATCGATACAGCTTTTTCTTGACCTTCCTCTATTTCATTCAATTCGTTTGGCAGTAAAACCATGGAGGAGTGGCTAGATGACAGCAGCAATGAAACAGAAGGCAAACGATGCTGCAAATCACAGCCCAATTCCTCTTCTATTTTTACTAATGTGGCAACTGATTGTAAGTGACATGCTACTGAGGGCAAAAATGAATTAGGCTCCATTGAGTTAAACAAGGCTGAAGCCAAAACTCAACCTGATACCAAATGTACTGTGGAAACGTTCAAAGTTTGGTTACTTGAAAAAAGATATTCTCAATCTTTTGAAACAGAATCAATTGCTACTTTAGCCAAACTTCTCCATCAATTGTATGCTGAAGTACGTACAGTGTCAGGTACTGAGTACCAGCCCTAAAGCCTGATTTCGCTCTGGTCTGGCATCAACCGGCATCTCAATAATCCTCTGGTTAGCTGCAACCTCAACATAATGCATAACCAAGATTTCCTCAGTGCTAAAAATGTTTTGTAAGCATTATTAAATGTCTGAGACATGCTGGAAAAGACCTTGCTATCCATAAAGCACCAATTTCTCACAATGACCTTTTGAGGTTGCGCTCTTCTAGAGTCTTTAACATCAACTATCCTGATACTCTACAATTTAATGTGTGGCTCGATGTTCAGATCCATTTTGCCCATTGTGACCGAGAAGGACGATTCCTATTGCCCGCCAACCCATTCCATGCCATTACTGACGGAAATGGCAAACAATATGCCAGCCTCACCTTCAATGAATTAACAAAAAAACACCATTCGATTTTGGAAAGACACTGCAGTGTTCTTAGTGGCTGAATGTATGCTATCCCATATCAAGCTGACTGTCCAGCATATTCTCTTCTAATATATATGTCGAAGCTGCTTCCAGATACTCCATGCTTCTTTGTGGCACCCCAGTCTTAAAAAAGACGAGCTTGCAGCAAACAAAATCTGGTACACAAATCGGCTAGTAGGCAAAATACTCTAATAAACATCATGCTCAAAATCAGTCAATGTGCACACATGAATGCCATCTCTACAAATCACACTATTTGCACCACAGAAATTCAAATTCTTTCAAATGCCAGACTAGAAACCCAACAAATGATGTCCGTCACTGGACACCATAGTGATGCCTCCATTGAAATCTATTGACAACCACAAACAAACGAAAGAATGCACTGATCATCCATCCTGCACCTTGGCGAAGTTAAAAAATCTCCCATCTGTGAAACTGATTTGCCTACACTAAACACTTTGCCTTCTACTTCCAACTTCATACCCTGTCCCTCCTCTGCTTCGTTTGTCCACTTTTCAAATTCCATTTCTGATACCAATAGCTGTCCTCAATTTGCAAATTGTTCCCCCACTTTTCTAGGGAATGTTCAATTTAAAACAAACTAAAAGCCTTTCCTGTTGTACATCTAATCATGTGTATGTTTACTTTGTATATCCTTTATGTTCATATGCTCCTTTTTTTAAATTATTGAATTTTCATTCTCTGTTATTTAATTTTACTTCCACATATTAAATATTTCCCCATCAGTATTTTAAGATTTTCCATTCACCTCTACATGTTTTGAAATGTGATGTACCACTATTTCCACTAGACAAGCTGTTGACACCTTTTTTCTTTCATATGCAATGAATATTGTTTTCTTTAATTTCAATTCAAGCATTCATGTTTTTTTAAAAAAAAAACTTTTATTTCTCTCATTAACATTGTACAGGATTAAAATGAAAATGATTCTGCACATTTTCAGTTGTCTTCCCATACAATGTACATAGTGAGCACTCACCTAACATGGCCACCGTTGTCAAGCAGTGCCTATTTAATTGGCACCATTCCAGTGTACACAAAGGAACTCCAGCTTCCGAATGCGATGACAACAGAACATCCCAGACCGTAAGATGAGTTTCTCCATTGCTGCCGCTGACACCCTAGCTATTAGTATCCTGGAAAATACACCTGGGATACTAATAGCAATAAGCCCCTCACTGGGGGGGGGGGTCATTACCAAGTTAGGGCCTTCGTTAAGGCCCTCGCTTTGCTTGAGCCTGTAATTATGGGCTCCGGGGCATTACCTGACTCTGTAATTCCTAGCCCACTGCCCCCCGGCTTGGGGCGTATTGCTTAATTATTTTGTCTCTTTTCATGGTTTCCGTAAATAACAAGAACAGTGAGTTGATCAAACCTGTCATTGTAATCAAATGCTGCAGGCAAGCAACTTCAAAATATCATACATCTTATCCCCATTCACCTTTAGAAGACCCCCAGGAAAAGTGCATAATCATTCCCATCCTGCAGGTCATCAGCACCTACAGTGGCCCTCCTGTCCTTCTCATGTTGGTGGTACTTCCAAAGAACCGCTCCAGGAACCAAAGACTGCTTCATGTCCTTTATTTGCAATTATTACATTGTAAGAAGTGTTATGCCTCCATCACTGGGGAGGGGGGCACCAAGTGCTTTCCTTCAGACCCCCTGTTTGATACTATCTGGACAACTCGATCCTCTTGCCATCGACTTCCTACATGGTCACTGTGGACCTCCTGTGGTGTGGGGTCTTTCTGCGCCCTGCAGCCTCTATATTGGTTTATCATGCTGCTCTATTGGGGCACACTTCTGTATCCACTGTATAATGGTGGATGAACAAAGCAGTACACATCACTGCTCCTGGCGTTGAAGATTCCTGGACAGACTGTCATAGCAGTCATGTTGATTAGGGCAGCTGTGATCATATCCGTTGCTGAAGTTTGGGACTGGCTATTGAACATTACTGCTGGAGGAAGGCTGTGTGCCATGCTGTTGAGGGGAGGGGAAATAAAGACCAAGAAACCAAGGTGGCTACTATTTGTGTTGGAGGTCAGCTGTAAATCATCCTTACGTGGGCCAAAACACAAACCTCAGGATTAAGGCAAGTTGAAGAAAACAAATTCAGATGGTCACACTAGCCTCTGCGTTCAGAATAGTAGGTTTGTGTCAAAGGGTGCCATGGGGTTGGATCGAAGGAGTGCTGGGGCTTTTTTTTATTGGAGGCCCTTAAGCTGATAAGCGACTTACGTTAACTTGCTCTCCCAGGTTTCACCTTTGTCATTTGACCTGCAACACTTATCAGCCATCGGCGCCACCATTTCTTTGAATGCTCTTGCATGAATATTTGAGATACGGTCCACACTGTTCTTCATTTACCAATCATTGGAGGGAGGCCTTCATATCCATGACAGTGATCTATTCACTCTCTCATTCTGGCATTCCAAGCAGTAACAAACATGCCCAGTGCAGTCAATCACCCAGGTGAGCAGAATGGTTTGATCCCTTCTACCAACGTCTCAATGGCAACAATGCACTAGATGCTACAACTACTTACACAGGCCCCCAACCAATGCTCACGTGCTCTCATTCACACTGAAAATTGCTTGCAATTTCCATGAACTCCCATGCTTAAAAGAACTGTAATTACATGCAAACAATCCCTCAAGGACGACGCAGTTACCATCCTATTGAATGCTAAAGTTGATTTTTGGTGTCTGGTCCTGATTAGAAGTTACTCCATGCAGAAATATTCTTTAACCCTACTAAAAGGTCAAACTAATGCATTATAATTAGATCATATCTTGAGATGGCGGACTCCATAATTAAGAACTCTGATCACCGAAATGTCAGTGAACAATATGTTCATGACACCACAGTATAGAGGCATCCCAGAGGCAACATGTAGCAGTCCTGTGCTGCGGCTGCTTTCAGGAACATACAAATACACGTTTTCTTATGATGCATTAAAGCATTGTTGGATCGGTGAGTTAGCAGATGTGAAGTAGTGACCGTTTCTCTGGGATTGCCTTCATTTGAAACACATAGGGAGTGGCAGCTGGCAATGTTGGGTCTCCTGCTAGAGCAGACTGAGTTAGAAAAGGGACTTTGGAAGTGATGAGCATGGAGGAGATGGAAGGGGGAAAGTAGTAGGTATTGAGTGTTGCTCCCAGGTTTATACAGGAGGCCTGCCTTCCTAAATTGTCCGTTATCCAGGAGAAGATGGATGTGGTTACATGTCCTTACCGAGCAGGGCATGGTAGTACAAGGAAGGGGGCGTCACTGCCATGGCAACCTGCAATGGCTAGGAATCGCAGATGCCCAAAACCCTGTTTTTTAACCCTCTGATTTTGAATAGAAATTAGATTGTTCTAGAATGATGAAAGCCTGATGGCTCCTTTCAAAAACATTTTATGGGTTGTACTTAAGATCACTGCTGCATGTTTGGGTTAGGTGAATATTCACTGCGTTCATCGCTCATGCTGTTTCTTTGCTGCTGATCTCAGTGTTGTCCCTTTCAGGGTTCATTCTCCCTATGTCTATTTGCACTATTTGGAGTGTCTAGTGTCTGGCAAAACCTCAGTCACAGCAACTGAGCCAAAGACAAGATGGAACATGGAAGCATATCATTCAATTTAGACTTAATGACACAAACAATTAGAAGCCTTGTATTATTCCTGACATAATTATGCCCCCCACCACCAATGCTTTAAACACCTGTAGATCATTGAGTGGGACCTCAGGTCTAACAGTCATTACCTTGTTGCATAAAACAAGCCATGATCTACAATAATTGGGATAGCCCGAGTGCACCCAACTTTACGTAAATACACCAAAGATTCTGTAAAATTGGGGAACTTGAAGGTGTCTATATCATTACCACCATTATGGGAAATGATAACATGGAATACCTCTTTAACTACCTTACTCCAATTCCCACACTACTCTGGTTAGTACCAAACCCATAGTGGTCGTTAGTGACTGGGAGACAGATGATTTTGCTTCTGGAAACTTTACATTGCAGGCTCTAAGTCTAGGCTCTCAGAAACAACCATGTGGCCCTGGTAAAAGCATGGTAACGATCCACACACCCAAGCATCTACATTGACCACTTTTTAATGTATCAACACAATTCCGTTTTTTTATTTTTATTATTAGTGTTTGTGGTTTATAAAAAAAAGAATAAACCTTTACACTACATGAAATAAAACAAACATCAAGTAAAAACAAAAGAAACGGCAACTATTGAATAAACATCATAAACATTTCCTTTCAGTAAAAAAACACTTTTCGATAAGTATTATATGATTGTAATTTATGGTAATTGTGCTCTTTCATTCTCTAATTTCATTAACAATAAAATTGTGTAAATACTACATTTTAATGTTGTCTTACACAACAATGACATATGGTTACAGTATTGCCTACACTGGGAGTAGTATACATGTTGTGCTTGTTATTTTTTACTTTCTGTCTTCAATGTGTGTGAGAAATATGCGTTTGTACAAGATTCCCATTCATGTGTAACATATTTCTATATTTGGAAGTAATGCAATAAATATCTTTGTTCATAAATTGATGTAATTAACTTAGATATATTGTTGTTTCCTCTGATTTGTTATTAAGAGATAGCAAGGCAAAATCACTAAAGGCTTATGTGTACTGTGAAATGAATCCAAAATGATTTGATTTCAGGAACTTTGGACTCAGACAGACACTTCGAACCCCTCTTTTGACAATCGGAGAACTCGGTCACAGGTTCTGTCCATCTGCTAACTTACTACGCTCCCTCTCACCACTGTGATTCTAGAGAATATAGCTGTTCAATGCTATATTTTATTGTAAGTGTGCTTACCTAGTTGATGTCTCATTGTTAATAAACCTATTTGTGTGGCTATAACAAGAATTTTGATTTTGTTGCTTTGCACTCAGTTGCACCCACTCCCCATTTAAGAGACTATTGATGGAGAAAACACTGCTGCAGTGATCGGTTATACTGGTTTGTTTGTTTGTTTATTTATTTGTATAGCGCTCTTGACCCAGGGGTATATGTGCGCTTTGAACATCAGGTTACAGGTAACAGAAGGGGACAATAGTACAGTAGTAATAAGGCATAAGAAGGTTGACAGGTTATGACAAGTTTGTGACAACTGGTACTGTTCTGCTAGTGTCTAGAATGGCCTAACCTTTAGTGGCTTGCCCAAGGCATCTAGACATAAAACAGAATAAATGAAGCTTCAATAGCAGCAGGGAAACCATTACCTACCGAACGACAATAGCAATGTAAGTACTTTTGAAGGGTAGTTCAATGTTCTATTTGATTTTCTATGAAACAGAGCAGACCTAACACAGATACTTAACAAAGTGAAGAAAAAGCATGTGTAAATCATCGGTATGTTGCTATTGAGGTACTATATTGAACAATGATTGAGAGAGTGACGTCATTCTAAAAGACGTTGTCCTCTGCTTGCAATGCACCTTTTGTAAGTCAGCGGGTCAATTGGTCAACAAATAAATCAATTTTATTTCACACAATAAGTTGCCTTTCCAAACAAATAAAATCAATTCACAAAATACCAGAGTTAGAACAAAAAAAAGTCAGGTGATTAGTGTGCTTTAAAAAGCCCATCTTTTGTTACAGTACATAATAAAATCACCACTTCTTCAGGACTCATCCATTTATTTCTGAGATTGATCTCTGTGCAGTTTCAGTATTTTACACATGATACATGAGTTAGATGAAGAGGGAATACTTTTTTGGTGGATATCTAAAATCAGTCACTTCACAATATTACACTTGCCAATTGATGGTGCACTCCTCCCCAATGCACCTTTAATCCTGCAGGAGCGGAAGCAGCTGATGTGCTTATCCGATCAATCAGATACTGTATTAACAATTCAATATAAATTACAATTTAAATCCTACTAGCTAGAGTGAAACGAATCATGACTGAACACTGATTTGTATCAGCAAAAACTTGCTGTTTGTGTTTTGGCAGTTTGACTAAATTACTGATACGTGTGGGTCAGATGCAACATACGTTGATAATATTTGATATGCTCAGAAGCCAACGCACATTGTCAAAACCTGATGTGATTACCGTACAGCAAATGTTTATTTTAATTTCTTCAGAATCCTCTCAATACATTTAGATTTTCTTTTTATGGGTGGATGTATTTTGTTTCTTGTGCAATGCAGCAAACATATGTAGGCATCTTTTTTAAATTAATTTTAGCATTGGCCCCCAATGCACTCATTACATATGCCTCATAAAGTATTTGATTTAAGGGAAGTGCAACATCCCTGTGGGCAATAGAGATACATTCTTGCAAATCATCTGCAATATTCATATTCCACCCTATTTGCCTCTTGCTGAGCGACTTTTCTCATCTCTCATCCATTTCCTCTCTTTTTGATCCCCTCCGATCCCATTTACCAGTCTCAATTGTGTCGATTGTAAGTACATGATGGTTTATTTAGCTGGTTTAAAGATTCACAACGCTCTACTCATTCGCTACAATTGTTGCTTTTGGGAGAAGAAATACTGACTGGGGTGTAATGCAAGCAGCAGAATTGGCCATTTTATGTTAACCTCCTAAATCTATTCTTTTGAATGATTTCATTTAGAAGATACACATCTCTTCCTGCTCTCTCCATTTCCCTTGCTTCTTGTCTCTCTTTTGTTAGCCCACTTTCCTTGTTTTTCTCGTTCGACTTTCCTCTCTTTCTCCATCCATCTCCCACTTTCCTTTTCATCTTCTCTGTGTACTCATCTCTTTTTGTGTTCAACTTTTCACCAATGTGTCCCTTCGCTCCAATCCAACTCTTGCTTTCTGTCCCCATCATTCCCTCCATGACTCCACTCCCTTGGAATCTCTTTTGTATACCCCTCGCTCTCCCTATCTATGGCTGCTCTTCCCACCCTGTAATTTCCTCCTTCGCATCTCTGTCTGCCGGCTCTCTTGGACCGCTGATGGACCTAGCTATCTGCATGTGTCACCGCATCCACGCCATTTCAATGGAGATTCCCTACCTCTGTTTTAAGCTGCTGCATTTTGGGAATTTGGAGTCGGCGTTGGTTCCATGGCCATAACTAGTGATGAAACATTCTATTGTGTTGCCAAGAAGTTATGGTGAGGTTTTGTTGAATCTTCAGAACAAGCATCCACCATTCCATTGGTGAAGCAGGTTGACCTAGGATGGAACCATGTTTCATGGCTTTTAAAAAGGATACATGGTTATGCTTGGAACATTTGTCAGAAAGATATATTTCTAGATTAAGGGCATACTCCAAGAAAGCATAGCCACCCCACTGCCACAATTTTAAATAAAATCAAGGAGTTAAAATCAAGGCATGCCACCAATGACAACAATTGGAGTTCATGCAATTTTGAGCAATGAGCTCTTTGCCTCATCACAGTGAGCGAATCGGTTGCTATGTTGTGAGCTATTCTATCTTCTGAATCTAGACTTCTGGAAGTCTAGACCATAGAGCATTGTCATAATAGTATAGCCTGTGTTAAATGCAATCGTTGCTGAAATGTCTGAGGTTTTCTTGTTGTGAATCAAACACGTAACTTGTATTTGAAGACTTTGTGTTCGAAAAAGCAGGTGCGTGTCCCTGGTTCATATAGGAGTCATTAGAGTGGTATTCATCTAGTTGGACTGCATGCTTCTTAACTATTCAAACTGTTTCGAGGAGTTGCTTCATACATTCGGGGCAGAAGCATAAACTTCATGGCGATTTGCTGCCACTCACCACAACAGCATTGATGTTGACACAGTGGTTGCCGGTACAGTCACTAACGACTCCTGACTTAAGATCGCAGTCCAATGAAAGAATCAGAAACATCTGCAGAGGTGTTACATTTGGGGATTAGTGGGAAATTACTTGGTTCAGATGGATGCAGGGAAGGGTGTAATGATTTCTCTTGCAAGGTCAGCCAAGGCCGCTCATGAAATTAGGCAGGCGTTCAAGATTATGATAAGAAATGGTTCAAACGATGCCACATTGAGGGTAACCATGATTGAATGCCCCTTAGAGACAATGGTACATAAATCAAGCAGAGAAGTCAAAAAGACCATAAGGAAAGAACTAACACTAATTGGGAGGAGCTCCACCACCTAACCTAACACGAAGTGTAATAGAAGGGGGGACATTCATTTTTGTTAGTAAACAGATCCATTCTGATACAAAATGCTAGATATTTGCAAGAGTCCTTGGGCTACTGTATTAAAAAAAGCTGTAGTAAAGGGTAGCCCTTCAAGTGCCTGAAAACGGCTGTTTTGGTTGGACTGCAAATTCCATTAAACCTCTTTTGCAGCTTTCAGGGAACCCTTACTTTAACATTTTGGTCAGAGCCTTTCCTTAATTGCTGCCGGGCATTTCAGAAAGCCAATGGTGTAATTTAGAGTCAGTATAGGATGCTATGATTTAAGTGGCTGAGGTTGGAAATGCCGCAGCGAAGACGGCAGTGGATGGTAGTTACCACTGCTAAAGGAAAGTCCTCAGACGCAAAGAACGGGAGCATATATCAACGCGAGCAGTCAGAGAGAGTTTTGATATGAGCTGCCACTAATCTGATATGAGTGTTTGGAGGGTGGGTCCTAGACGTATGACTATTGGAGCAGCTCAGTTGGGGCACCTGTCATTGAGGAGCCATCAGTCTATCACTGACTCATTTGATGGCCAGGTATTCTTATTGTTTATTTATCCATCATTAAGTGTGACTAAGGCACAAACTGCACCCAAACACTGTACAAACCATAAGTAAAGCAATCAACAATAAAAAATAAATTAAAAAAACACAGTACACTTCCAGGATGCAATCCATCCATGAATAATTATATACAAACCAGGCACATATTTGCTATAAGAAACAGACCCAAAGTTAAGCTATGATATTTTCTTCTAAAGAAAATAAATGTAGACATAGAACACAGTGAGTGGGCCGGCTGTTCCAGCAGCTCTGAAGAAGGAAGGAGAAGTGGCCGTCACTGTCTAGACATAGAAGACTTGAAGCCTGAGTGGGTGGGACTCATATGCTCTGTAAACCCTTGAGAAATTGTTATATTTTCAGCCAAATGACTGGAAATACCAGTTTATAGGGATTTGCATGGTAAGCACGAGAGCTTGATTTGTGTGGGGGCAGGGTAGAGAGGACAGTTCAGTGCATATAGATGAGTGCAGTATGGTTCAATATTTGTTACGGCACACCGTTCTGGCAAACCACCTTCAAAGGAGGGAGGGTGAGATGAGGCAGATTAGTCAATACTGAGGTACCAGAATCAATCCTAAAAAGGAACAGAGTCAGAACCAATATTTGGAGATTGGAAGGAGTGATGTCATGATGAATGAAACAGATAGGAAAGAGGGGACATTTAAAAGATGGCCAGTCATTAAATGTGGGAGAATACAGACAATTGAGGCTAAAGAGTGAAGCAAAAAGAAGAGGTAGCATGATCATAGGATAAATAGGCCAGCTACTGTCCAAAAGGGAGCTTCAAAGAGTTGTTGGATAGAGAAAAAAACTTGCTCTTGGATGTGTTTAGTTTGGAGAAGTGGTGAGACAACCAACCCACAATGCCCTGGTGCTCATCACAGATAACCCACATTTGACAGCAGCAGAGTCATGGGTGTCATTTATGTACTGATCGGCAGGGTTACCAAACCCCATATCATATCTCCAGGAGGCTCCATGTAAATGTTAAAGAGGATCAATGGCGAGATCAACCCCTGCATCACACCAAAGGGTGCAGGGATCTCCAGGGACCCTCCCCCTCCATCTTCACAATTGAGAATGATATGCAAGGAATGAGGAAAACTAAGCCCACCTGGTACAAGTCATGGCCCTTCAGTGCTGTAAGTTTTCAAGCAGATTTCAGTTGCCGTTAATATCTAATGTGGGAGAGTGGTCGACTAAAATCAAGAGGTAGGTGCCACCACATACAGCATGCAGAGCTGCACAACACCAGCAGAGTGATGGTTTTGGAGCTACAGCCAAGTCAAAAACCAGACTGAAAAGGGGTCAAAAGATTTTGCCAAAGATATAAGTATTCTAAAGAATGTGCCATAGCCATGCCTAAAAGGATTAATGCTGTAGAATGCATTTTCTGGTTGCAAAACCAAATCCCTCAGTCTAAGAAGGTGTTCATCAATGGTAGCGGAAGGAGAGAGGGCTGTTAGCAATTTGCAAAAGCTGTAAAGGGATCATTAAAGTCAATAATGGGCTTTATCTGGCTTTTACTTATGAAGGTGTATGTCCATTATTTTCTCCTGGGTAACCATAACTATTTCTTATTTTAAGGACTGGTCTAATTAGCATATCCTGGACAAGTCTAAGATGTCAGCATGCTCTTCCAAGATCTTTGTGTGCATGAATTTGCTGTCTGAAGAGCAATTTGTAGAGAGGCAGATGTACACGGCATTTATAGAGTGCACCCTCTCACCTCCATCATATTAGAAGAACAGCAAAAGAACACTGTGCGTGACACCTGGTATCATTCCAATATCACATCTTATTTATTTATTTTATTTATGTTTTTATATAGCGCTGGAGCACGCAGGCATCAGGGCGCAGTCAAGAGAAGAGGCCGTAGCCAGACCAGAATACTTTCATTCAAACAAGGCGGTTTTCAGTTGTTTCCTAAATTTCAGGGGGTCTTTAGTGTTACACGGAGCAACCAGCAGTTTATTCAATTCCTGGGCAGCTTGCTCCGGGAATGAACAACCATTGCCTTTGATCTGCTTGCTCTTGGGGCAGATCAGTCTAATGGTATTAACATATTGTGTAGTTCTAGCAAGCTTTTGTACAGTAATTCATTCTTTAAGGTACTGGGGGGCTTGGCCATAGAGACATTTGTGGACGATCGTGAGGGCTTTAAAGTGAATTTTGGCTTTCACAGTGAGCTAATATAGCTCCCTCCGATGTGCTGTGATGAGCCAATTCCTAGGGACAGTCGTCACTATCCAAACTTGTGTCCTTTTTCAGTACTTGAAGTTTTCTTAAACAGCCTTTATTTGCCCCGATCAATAGAGCACTACAATAATTGATCCTGGGCATTATGATAGCACAAACCAACATAGATCAATTAATTTCAGAGACACAGGGCTTCACCAATCTCAACAGTCTAAGATGATATTGGGTCTTGCTTATAACAGCCTTGATATGAGTCAACATGCTCACTGATGGTTCAAGAGTTATCTCCAATGTTTTTACTTTGTTAGCTACTTTGGTATAGTGGTTCTCAATATCAAAGATGATAGATTGGGCCTGGAGCTTAGCACAGAACTGGGAGGAGCCAAAGATCAAAAGGTCAGTTTTATCTCCAGTCAGGCACATTCCGGTGAGTGCCATCCAACTCTGTATTCCTCCATAGACTGTGGAAATTAATTCTGCATCTTTTTCGTAGTTGCCATAGTTAGTGAAACGAACTCCAAGAGTGTCCAGAAGATCACACAGTGGGCAGCAGAATACATTGAACAGGGTGGGTGAAATGCATGCACCCTGCGGTACTCCACATTCCAGTAGTTCCAGCTCAGAGCACACATCTCCTCAGACAATCCTGGACCTCCGATCACTTAAGAAAGATCCAAGCCAGCAAGGGGCATTCTCCAGTTTCCCACACTACTCATTCTTTCTAAATGTTTTCCATGGTCCGCAAGATCGAAGGCTGCTGATAGTTCTAACAAAATCAGCTGCCTCGAGTTTCTTTTATCCACATTTTTTAGCACTTCAGTTTAGAGACTCTAAAAGTGCACTTTCTGTGCCGTGAAATGATCTAAACGCTGACTGTCTGTAGTGTGAAATATTTGTTTTCTCAAGATGTTGCAGCAGCTACAAGGTGGATAGCCTGTCTACAATCTTTAAAAGAAAAGGAACTTTAGTTATGGGTCTGTAGTTGGTATACGATTTATGGTCAAGGCTAGGCTTTTTGATGAGGTGTGTAAGCGACACATTTTTTTTAAATATGTCGGTTACTTCATTCCCGGCAAAAGAGGCATTGGCAAAACAAGTCAGAAAAGGAACAAATAGTTCACCATTGTCCAAGATAATTTCGGATGAGAGTATTTCACCATAACACATGATTGGCCTCATATTCGTAAGAGTTGTTGTCATGGTATCATGAGAGACAGATACAAAGGAGAACATATGTTGTTCCTGATGAGTTGTTGCTTTCGTACTCACTTCTGTTGCCACATTAGTTAATTTTCCTAAATTGTTTCTAATATTATC
The DNA here is from genome assembly GCF_040938575.1 of Ambystoma mexicanum. Classification (NCBI taxonomy): domain Eukaryota; kingdom Metazoa; phylum Chordata; class Amphibia; order Caudata; family Ambystomatidae; genus Ambystoma; species Ambystoma mexicanum. Next base: position 672,861,188 of record NC_090933.1, on the reverse strand, counting down.
CTGAGCTAATCTTTTTAGAAAAAGCCTGCTGGATGGCTTCACAATCCTCTGTCTGTGGAGAAACAATGTCTAGCAAAGCCTTAGGCTCCTTGAGGTCTCTCAATATTTCAAAGAGTTTTGGGGAATTATTTTAGGCATTAGCTATTTCGTTATCAAAGAAGCAATTTTTTCCCAATATCATTTCTTTGCGATCATGTCTGAAGAGATTTCCATACATTTTTATTTTCTACTGACTGCTCTTTCACCCAATTCCTTTCTGCTCTTCTCTTTCCTTGTTTTCGACTAGTCAGAGCTGGAGTGAACCACTTCTGCACATAAGTCCTTTCTCTAAGGGTTTTCTTCCTCAGTGGTGCTACCTGATTCATGAGGTTAGTGAACGTTCTTTCATATTCAGCTACCAATGTCTGTGGATTATCATTCTCTGAAGTTTTACTCATAATTTCATCCAAGCAACTTTTGCAGTCATCGCTACGGATGTTGTTATAATTCCTGCTGGTCACTTTATTCAGGACATTTTTCCTGTTAGTAACGCAGATTGGAAGGGAGAGATAGAAAGATACAAAAGAGTGTTATGAAGACGTTATGCACTTAGACAACCACATCGAATGTATCCCCAAACTGATGTGGTAGACATGAGCCTGCAGACACCACTGGACATAGAAGAACTATAAGTAAAGTCTGACAGGTGTGAAGTGAATTAGAGAAGATACATGGGCGCACTAAACCTGATGTATGGATATCCAGAGAATGAAGATTTGACTAAAGTGACAAAGTAAATATATATGCGAATAGGAAGAAAACCATATACACTTAGAAGATAAGTAACAAGAGATGCAGTAGATGTAGAAACGCAGAAATGCAAGATAGATAAGACAATGTAGAAGCTTGCTAAAGTAGGAAATATAACACGAGTAAAGCAGCCATGTCGAGAAAATAAATGTCTGCATCATATAATAGTAAGTAAGAAGCCTCAAGAAGGAAAACCAAGGCTGCAGAGCTGACACACGCTGGAATACAGATGTGTGCAAGAATAAAGAATATCTCATACGTTCAGAATCAAGGATTCTGCAGCAAGAAGCAACTTAAAGGCACGAAAGGAGTCAAAGAGGATAAATCATGTATGTAAGACATATTTTTCTTAGATTAAGTGAAGGAGTGAATAATTGTGAGTGCCACGTATTGAACAATTAAAGATGCAGAAAGCACATGCAAGATGGAGCAACCAAGTCTCCAGAGGTCAAGGAGAGTAAATGCATCCAATATAATTGAATCAAATAGCACTAAATAAAAGAACAGAATGGACAAAATCATGGTCTCCTCACACGTGATACAATACCAGAAGACAAGGCCTATTCATAAAGCTCCAGATGAAGATAACAATTATCCTTCACTCCCTTTAAAGCTCCAAGGAAGTGAACAGTCAGCAAGGTCAACTACAGAGAAGAAGCCTTGACTTAGGGCCTAACTTGTGAGAGATGGTAGGCTAATTAGATAAGGTGGGCAGTTGTCTGACGTTGTTCCCTTGCACCTAGGTTTCATTGCTTATTTGCTGCTAATGAGCCGAATGTCCAAGGTTGGAAGAGAGTGCCAACCAATCACGAGGGCCTATGTAATAGTGGACCATTCATTCTTGCAGAAGCCTATCCGCTGCTGTTGTTATGCTATTATCCGTATTTTATGTAGTTAGTGGTCCTTCAAGGCGTGCCTACCAGATAAGGGGCAGCCAATGATGATACTAACACTTATATAAACTATAGTTATATATGTTCCCTTAATCAATCCCTCCACCCAGTAGGATTTTACTATTTGCCACGTAGGATGATGTAATAGCTGACGTATGTTGAGGAATAAAACCTTTTGTGTAATTAAAATGCGTTGAGAGTGTGTGAGCTACGATCATTTTCTTCACCAGGTTTCCCTACTTTATTGAACTCATAATAAAGTAGTATTTTGCCATATTCTTTGAGGCTGTCTGTTTATTTGGGCCTGAGATCATTTATTTTGGTAATCCCATTCGGCACGTGAAACGCTCGAGGTGCTACTGCACACATTTCTTAGACTTCTGAGTGAGCTTACCTCTACACATTCATGCAGCTCCAAGTGGATCCTATGTATACTCCTGAAGTGTAACTTTAAGCAAATGCTCCTCTATTCGTTTATTAGAGAATGATGAAATGGAATCAAGAGCTGGATGGTTTTCAGGATACACACCAGTGAGAGAACACAGAAGCCTCTTTTCTCAGAGTGCCCTTCCGAAGAAGACAAGGGGAAAGTGAGGGGGGGGCTGACCAACACAGGTCTGTATTTAATGTCTGATGGATTGACCTGGGAGATTCCCAGTCCTGAGGGTGTGCAGAGTCTCTGCTCACCGGCCCAGCCTCTACAAAACCGTTTTAGCTTCGAAGGTTTAGTACCCACTTCACGTAAATCACAACAATGAAGAGTAAACCTGCAGGAGGTGAAGGACATTATGAGGTCCTAACATCATGTCCTTGCTCCCTTTCATACTAGAAGCAGCCATAGCAGCCTCCAGACTTGCCACATCCTGCTAGTGTAGAGCTGCAGCTGCAGATGGCCCTTACTTTGAAGCTATTTCAGTCATATCATTTTTTGTTTTACTGCTGTGCACAACTGTGTTCCCACTTTTTCCATCATATCTGTGAGCGTACAGCAAATAGGTTTTGTGATAGTACGGTGCTTGTATGTCTACTATATTACAGGAGCGTTTGAACACAAATTGCAAAATACTTTGTACAAAAACATGAGATGCATTGATGACCTGCGGGCGAAGTAGGAGCAGATGCGACAAAGGCAATACCTGCTGTACGGTAAGAGTGTGATTCACAAAAACATTTACAAAAAACAGAAAAAAAGGGTCAGACCTTGCTTAAACCGTACAAACTGCAACTATAATAAAGGGCAATTTAGAGTAGTATCCGCTTATGGGGGTACACAATCTCCCTGAGAAACCTTGCTATATGATACAGTGCCCACATGATTTATGTGATAACAGGCTAATATGGTTCTAGCTATCTAGGAAAAGTGAATACCAATGATACATTGCAAATCCAATATTAGAATTTACAACAACTATTCTGTCCTAATAGTTTTTAAAAAATCCAGCACAGGAGGGGACACTGAACATCTACCTCTCTAAATGGAAGCCTATTTGCTTGATTCTTTTTATCAGCAATGTATCGTTTTAGTAGGAATGAAAACTTGCATTGTGACGGCTTTATTGAAACTATATAATTACATGTAAAATTCCATTTATTGAGATTTGAACACTAGGTTTTATATATTTCTTTATAGTCCCATTGGTTTTTAATGTACTTCTCGCCTTCATCAAATGAATAATAGTTTTTATTATTGAGTACAGTCACCTTCTAGACTGTGCACCGCTTGTGTCCCATTGCCTCCACTTCACTGAACCTGAAAGTGGCTTGCTCGCAATGTAGTATGTTACAAAAACTACAATAAAGTAAAAAAGAAAACATGATCTCTATTCGAGTTCATCTCCATTTTACTCGGATACCATCGTTTCTTGCCATGGGGATGTAACTATTACAACAGATCACATTACATTTCTGTTAACACATGTATTCACAATTCTTTTGAAGACTTTTGGTCAATTTTTCTCCTGGAAGCGTAATGCCTTTAGCATATCTTTTTGCATTTTTGAAAAGGTTTAATCACAAATATAGAACATGCTGTACCTGTTTGTTTGTTGTTTTTCTTCTGTATTCTGTTGTGTTCCTTGCTAGACTGTTTTGTTTTATTGAGAATGTTCACCTTATACATTTTATATTTATGGGGGATATTGTTTTCAGTAATAATTGTAGTCATATGTAATTGTCCAAAATTAGGCCACGAGGGGTATAAACATATTAGATTGGCAGTATATCACTCATTAATATTTATGAAATAAATGTGCATACAGTGATTATAAATGTGTGCAAAGTACTTCTCATGCATATTAACAGCAGTCAGGGTTCTGCTCCAACACTTCCGTGGACAGCACAGTCCCATTTTGACCTAGAGTGCAGGTAAAATACTTGTCGACATCTTAGAAAGCTTGACAATAGGCAAGAAAGCGTCCTCAAGGTCTTTCCTAGTTTCCTTGGTTTGGAAGATGTTTAATCATAATTCAGGTGAGAATTACACTGCTCATTCCCTGACCTAGGATTTAGGATGGTTCTAATGAGTTAGCATGTTCTGGCTGTGGAGTATTTTGACAAGTTGTTAATAACTATTGTGTTCTAACATTGAAATACAAAACTCCAGAAGATGGAACTAGTGACTTAAAGTGAGTTGAGTGAGACCGTATTTCTCTTGACTGAAGTCGTGTTTACAATATTGAATCATCAATTTCATTTTGGAATATTAAAGAAAATGATTTGGCACTTCATGATCAACTATACAATTATCATAGAATGTATTGAACATTGATCAGACTGGTGTGTGTATTGAGTGGACTGACTGGAGTGTCCTAGTTGGCATATTTACACTGCTGTACGTCTGTTACAGCCAAAATGTGAAGGCACACATTGCACAACATTTAGGAGGCCCACCTCCAGTGTGCTTTAGCTCGCACAGAAAGCTTGCTTCCAGGAATCAGACGTCGAAGGCCATATGGCAGGAGTTTCCTGGATTGCAGGAAAGAGGAGCAGAGAGAGCAAACGAGAGAGAGAGAGAGAGCAAGCAGAGAGAGGGAGTTGCAAGAGTGAGTAAGTGAGAGAGAAGGATGACATTGGTAGATGTTTCATTAACGGAGGTCTTTACCAACTGGGAACACTAGAAATTGAATGGTTTCTGGGGAGAAAGATCAGCAAAATGTAATTGTTCTTGTGATTGGTTGAGGGTCTGAGCATATGACTGAACCCAATCAGAAAAGCATGTGCACTGCAACAAAATGTACTTAGAAGATCAGAGGTGAGCTTTTGTTTTGACATGAACATTCATAGAAGGTGAAAGCCATGACTTCCTCATAGGGCTTGATTAGAATTTGACAGTGTTGTTGGTTGGATAGTTCTTTCATTCCATGTAATTAGAAATCTCTAATGTGTCTACCATGATTCAGCAACATTCGTCCTTGCAAGGAGTGTTTCTTGTATGTTCTGTTCCTTGGGGGATGGGGTGTCACGTGTTTATTGTAGGTTACATTGACATTTAAGCCTTCACAGATGAAACGGCGGGCGGTCATTGTCGATCTTAAGTGTTTTTGTGACGAGAGAATTGAGGCAATTTCTCACCAGGCGTCTGCAGTGTAGACAAAACGAAATAAAGTGCATTAAATCGTATATTGAGATCTTGTTACATAAATTCACGGTCATCTATTTTTTTTAATGTTCCCCTACCTCCTTAATCGGGAAAGGAATGACAGATTTACAATGACTACAACTTTTTTAATGCCAGTTGAATGAAACAGCTGTACACATTTCCTTGCTATTTTGGTGTTTTGTATTCTTTATATAGATTTCAAGACCCTTGATCCACGGATAAAGAGAATTTGCATGGCCTCTCTTTGACGAATCAGTAAAACCAGTGAGAGCATTTTTTAGATGCAGCTGCTCCTATAAGGAACACAGTCGCTTGATGGTGTATTTGCACCAAATGCCTCCAGAGGTCAAGATCCCCTAGAGTGCATTTAACACACCTGCCCAAAGAGGCTAGTTTTGCAAGTCCCATGGATTGTTTAGAAGGTGTTAAGATATTAATGATTGTCTCATGCCTGGCCTAACTGCGACAGTGAACAGACACAACGTGTTTTTCATGCTTCCTGGCTCCCCCTCAAACCAACACATTTTAACAGCAGCATGTATTTCCATGCTTGTGTTAAACCAATGGATTCCTCTGAAGTCCTCTTGGCATTTACACCAGGTGAAGGCAGGCAGATGCCATAGGAATCCATAATAAATGCCTCCCATAATCGTTAATTGTAGGAGGCCTTTACACTTTTTAACAAATGTGTAAAAATAGGGTCTAAATGTAATTTCACCTGAATTTTTTCCAAAAATTACAACATGTTTAAAATTAGCCAAACTATAGGGCCTCGTTCCGAGTCCGGCAGTAATCCTGCTGGTGCTACTGGCAGGTTGTCGCCGGACTCAGAATAAGTTACTGGCGCCTGACCTCCTGGTGTCACCGGCTCATTACGAGTACGGCGGCCGGTATGTCAGGCGCTGGTATATTTGTTAATCCCCATTCCCATATATAGTCATATGGGATATGGGATTCTATGGGATTCTATGGGAGTGGGGACACGGGAGCACCGGCACCGTTATCAACGGTGCCGGTGCTTTCGTGAAGAGTCTGCCTACCGTGGCCGCTGCGCCCGGCAAGGCCAGACCTGTCGGGCACAGTGGCCATGGCAGGCAGACTCGTGAGCTTACTGGCGCACTTGTTTCCAGACTGGCAAACTCGTAATGAAACCCTATGTTTCTGTATCTATGTCACATGGCGGCAGCAACTCTGCACAGTATTGCAAATAGATTTGACTTTTCAAGAAGCTCCAATTGATAAATTATCTGTGGAAACCTCACTCAGAATAGATTGATTGACTGTTCAGCACCTTCTTTGATACTGTTTTGGAAAATAGGTTGCACCTCTTTTTTCCCCATACACTTCTCAGGAATATTGGCGGTCATTTTGTAAGAAGTGGGCATTGCATGGACTTAGCCAAACAACCCTTTGCACTTTGGGGTTTAGACGCCCCCCCCTTCCCTACTCTCTTTATTTTACTATTAGCTTTACTGCTAGTGTTTATGCTGCGAGCTAATGCACACTGTATCTTCAGAGTGGGGCTGATTCCCACACGCCCCGGCCACGGAATGCAGCGTGACATGAGCACCTTCACTGTTCTGCAACCACCTCTAGGCACTATAGGGTATTCAGGGGCTGAGGTCAACCATGAGGGCCACTTTCCCTAGAGCTTTGGATTATGGAGCTAGGCAGGGGTTGTGGTTTGGGCAAGCAACACAGCCTTGTGGATGGTTAGTTGGGGTGTCATCAGCTTAGAGACCAGGGGGATCTTGGAGTGGAGAGGGAGTTGAGTGGTTTTATAATGAAAAGATACAATTAATGGGACAATAGGTTGGTGTGTCTGGGGTTAGCAGTCATTCAATGGCCCAGATTCTTTGATATGGCTGTGCCTCAGTCACCACGATGCTTTGTTATTGCCCTGGGTACGGGGAATCATACAGGAATAGCCAAGGAGCTTGTATTTCACTAAATCAGTATGCCCTATTTCCAAGACAATCGAGACGATAGGCCAGCCTCCCCCATGCACCTCATGCTGGCCCGCAGTTGTGAATTTGTCCTCAAGGATGGGCTCTGCATGTGTGGACCTTCTCGTCCCTATACCCTCTTTCCACTGTGGCTCCCCGATGTCACCTTTTAACAGAGCAAATCCTTGGATCCATCAGTTGCCATGGCAATGCCCAGATTGTACCCATGAGGTTTGCAGGGGGCACTTAAAAATGCTTCCTGACAATTCAGGCCTCCGTATTTCAAGGCTTGCCCAGCGCATCTTGAGTCCATCACGCAACCATGCACCCACTATTTTGAGTATTTCCTTTTAAGGTACTTTGAACTCCCGTGATGGGAAATGCCTGGTACCACTGCATACCTCATTTTAAACATAAGCATAAATCAACCAGAGAGGGGTCCGGGCAATGTTCGTCATTTGCACTGTGGAGTGCAACATAAAAGTGTAAAGAGATGGTGGAAGCGTCTTTACACTACTATATTCACTCCAAAGTGCAAAATGAGCAAACAGGCACGGCAGGCAGCGTTTACAAGAATTTCCTATGTAATCTGCCAGCTTTTTGCCGGTGTAAAAAGCAGGCGGATTACATAGTAAATCATTGGTTTTACAACAGCATGAAAATCTCATTATGGCACAAAACTAAATTGTTTTTGAAGGCGGACAGAGGGTAAAAGGGAAGCGGAAACATAAATCCTTTCCATCCCCACCCTCCACCTTCAAAAACAATGCAAATGCCCCAGAGTGTGATTGGAGGTGTTAAAACAGACGTAACACAATCACGCTACAAGGACGTCCAAAATGATCCTCTTGATGTTTACTTCTCTCTCTAGATCAGTAATTTGTCAGATCCACTGCCTAGCATTACAGACGCACCCATACTAATGAAATTATTCTCCCCTTATTTCAACCCCTCTTATCTATTGAACTTGCTTATTTTTTGCCTCCATTTTGCTTTTGTTACCTATCTGCTAGCAGTTTCACGGGATATTGTCTCAGGAAAAAAGTCACCAGGTAGGTGACATTTTTCCCCTCACCCTTAAAATTATTTCCCCAAATATTGTAGGAGGGGTATAATTATATATTATCACCACAATACTAAAATATTTGGGGGAAGAAAGAATTGGATTGTCTGGAGGGTGCATTTGAAGGGAAATGTAGCCACCAGGCAGCCATTTTCACAGCGACATTATTACTGCATACGTCTATTCGCACCTCACCTTTGCCCTCTGCTTTCTTTTCTCCTCCACAGACTATGGTTTGAGAGGGCCGATAAGTTAAGTTCTTGGCCAAGGTTGGCTGTAAGATCACTTTGATGATGTTGGTGCAGTGTAAATGCTTCATAACATAACACAGAGAGAAACCCTTCTAATACACTGAGTTGATTTGTGTGCAGGGAAAGCGGCTTGCTACATGCCCAGGCGACCGGTAATCATCCACTCCATAAATTGGCAGGTAATCAGTGCACACCCAGCACCTAGGCATGCACTGGCCTTCAGCACCCACATAAGTGGGTGCATGTTGGAAAAGACCGGCCTTAGATCGCCTGTAATTGTTCTTGTGAGTTTTACATTTCCAGCTCCGTTTTCTGCTATGGAAAAGCAGAAAACCCAGAAACACGCATGCCAGCCACTAGAGATCCTGTTTCAGGCAAATCATTGCAGTCAGTAGTGCGGAAGCAGTGGTCGAACTGAGCAGGAACAGTCGTGAGCTGAGTTCCACTACTTTTTTTTTTTTATACCACCCAATATCAGTTACAGCTAAACTGAAATCTGTTTCAGCTCAATTGGCTGTCAAGCAGCATGGCTGCAACCCTTGAAAAATGTGTTGCACATTGCTCCCCACTCGGGTCACAGCTCCACTCCTTTTTTTGATGCACTTCTACCACTGGCCGGAAGGACTTCTGTCTCCATTATACTTTCCCCTGCATTCGCCATATAATGGGGTGGCTAGTCACAGGGGAAACTGTTGCAGGGACTGCCGCATTCCTGGGTGCTCCCCTCTGTAGATGCCGGTGGAGAAGCAGCAGCATTTCTCCACTTGTAAAGACAAGCGCGTTTAAGCTTTCGTGAATTGTGCTTGTGTTCCGAACCTTATAAGTGGAAAACATCCTTACCTGGAAACCTGCGAATCACTGCGTGCATGTATAGTGGTAATTCTCTAAAGCAGGTGCCTGCTACCTTTGGCTCGCCAGACGTTTTAGACTACAACGACCATCAGCCCCAGCCAGCATAGTCGTGGATGAGAAATCATGGGAGTCATAGTACAACACATCTGAATAGCCCGCCTTAGGTCACATACCCCTGGCTAAAGAAGGGTGCTGCCCATGCAGTGATGTGTTTCATGACCCAGAATTAAAATATGTTACCCTATAAGGTCACGTGAAATAAAGACTCAGACATTGACATCCACTGAGAAGTCTGTTGAGATGCATGGCAGGAGAGCTCAGATGAAGAAGGTCAGATTAGTAAACTATCTGCTTTGTCTTTTCCTGACATTTAATGTGTGTTTTCACCTGGCAGCACTCAGGTACACCACAAGGTATTCAGAAGCTTGCGATAAGATACTGAACCTGCTAGTGTCACTGTGAGCGCGCTTCACACTCCTCATTTGTATTCAGTTTCAGCGCTCCGATGAAATCTTAACAAAATGTAAATCCAGTAGTTACCCTAGTTACCAAGGGATACGAATTTGAAGTGCCACTTGCTTAAAATGTCATCTCAATTCCCCTTCACCACTGCTCTGAAGAGACCCCAGCATCCCTAATAGGCAAAGGAATATCACAGTGCAAAGAGACATGTGCTGAAGATACTACTTTTATGCCAGATGTATTCTGAACCTTAGATGGGTGCCAACATTCTCAAGAAAGAGGGTACATAAACAAAATTGTAGACTGAGCACTATGTAACCAATCATATTCTCATACTTCAAGAAGCATCCGTTTTTCAAAGATATCCTGAATGATGTGTTTTGTGTAGACTGGTTCACAACCACACTTCTCAAGATCATTGCACCCTGTCACTGAACACATGTTGGCATGAAGCCAACCTAATGTGAGTGTGGGAAACAGAATGACAAATGAGTAGCCGTGTCTCTTGTGTTTTAATCAATAATGGCTATATGGAAGCATAAGGCCAAACATGTCTATCAATGCTTTAGTAATTGGTCCGGAAATGGGGTGTCCAGAGAGGGTCTCTTAGGATCAGGCCATGTTTCTGTGGCTTCCTTCTGTAGGAAGGAATAGGAGCTTGGTCGCTCCAGGCATCACATGGGAAGGGAGAATGGACAAATGGGCAGCAGATGATAGGAAGGAAAGGGGATGGGGTCATAGGTGAATCCTCCATCCACACATTACAAAACTGAGGGTCACCAGAGAGTTTGCAGTGAAATAAGCTGGACAAGAAAAGATTAAACAGAGAACATGTTTCCCCACGCTGCAGCTGGGTAGTGGTTGCCATCAGGGGGGCCAGATTACAGAAACCTTCGACCAGTGTAAGTGCTAAATTGCACAGTATTAACACTACAGCAATGTTTGCCCTCATTTTAAAAACACTGGAACACATTAGAAAATCATTGCACCATGACAAGTGCAGTTTGCCATGTTACAAGCACTAGTGCAAAAATGGTTCATTTTTGATGCATTTTTGCACCAGGGCAGAATTTGCCCTGGTGCACCAGGGAAAAACTTGCCCTGGTGCTAATACCGTTCCGTATTAGCACTAGGGCAAACTCTGCACTCGTGCAAACATGCAGTGAAAATGTATCTTTTTTGCACAAACGCAATTTTTGCTCTAGTGCTTGGAACATGCCAACCTGCACTTGTGATGGTGCAATGATTTTCTAATATGTCCCAGTGTTTTTTAAAAAAGGGCAAAGCTTGCCCCAGTGTTAATACTGTGCAACTTTGCACTTGCACCGGTGCAAAGTTTCTGTAATCTGTCCCCAGGAAGGGCTGCATGATGGGCACGAGAGCAACAGAGAGCACCCCTTCCGGTAGGGGACAGCATGGCAGCAGGAAAGGAGAGCAGGTGGGAGTTGGGGAGACAGGCGGCAGAGGGACATTCCATGTGGAGCCCCCCCATGGAAACCTTATTACAAACCAGATCCACTGCTCTCTGTGCCTGGGGGCTCTGCCTTGACCTCATTGATGACATCCAAGGACGCAGAAGCACTCCCAGGGTTACCTGCTGTCCTATGTGGCGAGGACCTTGTCTAAAATGTTGGCAGACTGATACCGCAGTTCGAACACGACTGAGTTTAACTGAGGGAATGCCATGCAATCGATTCCCTTATGTTTAAAAGTATGTTTTCTAGAATTCTCATTGCATATTTTTCAACTCGTGTGTCCACTGCTTTTTGGAGAGGAAAGAGCAGGCATAGACATCACAATCTTCACCCTTCCGATACCTGACATGGATTTCGGTGCTCGCTCTCTTAATGCATGTCATAGATGAGCAAATGATGGAATGCTGCCCGAGGCATCCCCAGTGATTTATAGTTTAAGCCCGACCATTGAAGATGTTAGTAATATGGACAGAAAACCTCCTATATCAGGCTATAACCGGGTGTTAAAGGCCCATTGACCAAGTGAAAGTCCACAGTATAGACCCATTTTGGCCCTCATTATGAGGTTGCTGGTAGGCCGGCGGTAGTACCACAGGCCTACTGGCATCCTCGTCTTACCATTTCCAGTACCTAATATCCTGGTAATACTGGGATAGTATGGGCGGCGGAGGAACAGTAAGTCCCCATTCCCGTGGAGTCCCATAGAACTCCATGGGAATGGGAACACTGAAGCTCCAGCACTGTTAGTAATGGTAGCGGTGCTTCCGTGATATATCTGCCGGTATGGACCTGAACTACTGGCAGGTCTGGCCTGCCGGTAGTTCACAGCCCCTACCAGCAGACTGGAGTGAGCCGGTGCAGCTGCGGTAACATTGTTACCGGCACCTTATTTCCGGATCAGCTCCCTTATAATGAGGGCTAAAGTCTTTAACCCTAAATCTGATGCCTGTAAACTCCTATAGTCTACTATTGCAGATTTGAAGGCTTTTAGCAACCACGCATGGATGCATTTTGTTAGGAAAATATTGTTTGTGCTCCGAATGGAAGGCCCTCAGAACGTCAATGAAAATGAATGAAATGGTGGCAGTTGTGGAAATAGAAAGTGGGGTCCTTCTGAAACGAAAGAGCTCCATTTCTATTTTTAGCACTGACGTGACAACGTAGGCAAGCTGGAAGCTGAGGATACACTGAATCACTGAGGGAAGGAGCTGCTGCCGCAGGTGCCCCTAGACCACAGGTAAGTAGACATGATTGGTTGGAGATGCACAGAGCTCCCCTAGTGGCTCGGAATCCCAGAGACATGCCAGTGGTTATTTCGGGATTATCTGCAGCCCTCAAAAAGGGGCATCAGATTTTCAAGGGTCAACCCATTTCAAAGAGTTTTAATATTTAGCAGTTCAGCACCAAGCCTACTAATTTATTAAAGAGGTTAATTATCAGCACTCTGTGCTGGGTCACAGAGCAGACTGAAGACGCTAAGAGCCTCGAATAACGATCCACCCTCTCCAACCTGCTCACTCCATTCCCAGCTGCACACGCCTTGTGCTCAGGCTCGCTCCGGTCCTTAACTTGGGTGGCAGGACATTACCGACAGGGTCGGCCTGCCCCCTCGGGGCATATCGCCCCATTATATTCTGCTTTGGCTGTCTTCTAATTTTCAGATATGACTCAGGACAAGGATTGCAGAGGAATGGAATAATGTTATCCAATTCTAAGGAAACATCTCGGGAGGAAAGCTCAGTGACAACGTGCTCGCCTTGGAAACAAGATGGTACGGAACCACACAGGTTCGATCCCCGGGTCCGCGCTTAGAAACCTCTGGGTATTAAGTGTGTTATAAATAACCTATCATATCATATATCATCTAAGGGGGAGACTAGTCCTTGGGTAAGTGATTCTTTAAGTGCCCTAGAGTAACATAAGTTACACTAGAGTAAAGCACAAGTGAACTGAAATGTAATGGTTTCTCCTTTTAGTACAGTGGTGGGTCTGCAACGGAGGAAACGGCGCCCGTAGAAGATTAGGTTTAAACGCTCCTGTGAAAATAGTCCCGTAACATCAACAAGGGACTAAATCGTGTCATTCAAATAATGAAACCCAATCAATACATGACAAACAAAAGACGCAGATATTGTACATCGCAATAATAGATTTGTTGTGACACTGGAGTGCTCTAGGGTAAGGAATTGGTTGTGCAGGTTATCATGATCGATTACATTACATTAGGACTCTTGAAAACAATCCAATTGCATTTTAAATAATATGGCATGATGTTTTCTTTTGATATTTTCAACAAAACAAAAAATGAAAACCAGTGTATTTTTTAAGGGTCACACAAAATAGCATACAGTATGCAATTAGATGATGCCGGACATGACGTTTCTATACATTTGACCAGGATGATTGTGGGGTAATGTAAATCACGGGGAAGACATACACAGGGTAATTCATAGAATCCAGCGCACAAGTAGCGCACGCGGCTGGCGCACAGCGTGCGCCTGCGATAGTCTGCGCCAGGCACGTGCGCTAAAACTGATTTCCGCGCACAGCGTATTCATGGATTTCATGCTCCCAAACCAGCCGTGGCGCAGAGAATCGCAGCGAGCCTGCAGCAGCGCCAGTAACGCCCCCAAGAACGCCCTCGCGCAAGGAAAAGCCATCAAAATCGCTAAATCATCGCTAAGGGCTGCGCTAACCCTGGACCACTTCACAGGGCAGGCAAACAAGGAAAGCAAAGCGGGCAATCTTCAAATCAGGAGTACGCGGGAAGTACTACACGCGACTAGGCAGGGAACGTGAATTACAGGGGTACGCGGGAATTATCACACGCGAACAGCCAGGGAACGCGTATTACAGGGGTACGCGTGAAGTAGAACACGCGATAGGCCAGGGAACGTGTATTACAGGGGTACGCGTGAAGTAGAACACGCAATAGGCCAGGGAACGTGTATTACAGGGGTACGCGGGAATCATCACACGCGAACAGCCAGGGTGCGTGTATTACAGGGGTAGCGGGGAGTTCAACACGCGATTGGCCAGGGTACGTGTATTACAGGGGTACGCGTGAAGTAGAACACGCGATAGGCCAGGGAACGTGTATTACAGGGGTACGCGGGAATTATCACACGCGAACAGCCAGGGTGCGTGTATTACAGGGGTAGCGGGAAGTTCAACACGCGATTGGCCAGGGAACGTGTATTACAGGGGTACGCGTGAAGTAGAACACGCGATAGGCCAGGGAACGTGTATCACAGGGGTACGCGGGAATCATCACACGCGAACAGCCAGGGTGCGTGTATTACAGGGGTAGCGGGAAGTTCAACACGCGATTGGCCAGGGTACGTGTATTACAGGGGTACGCGTGAAGTAGAACACGCGATAGGCCAGGGAACGTGTATTACAGGGGTACGCGGGAATTATCACACGCGAACAGCCAGGGTGCGTGTATTACAGGGGTAGCGGGAAGTTCAACACGCGATTGGCCAGGGAACGTGTATTACAGGGGTACGCGTGAAGTAGAACACGCGATAGGCCAGGGAACGTGTATCACAGGGGTACGCGGGAATTATCACACGCGAACAGCCAGGGTGCGTGTATTACAGGGGTAGCGGGAAGTTCAACACGCGATTGGCCAGGGTACGTGTATTACAGGGGTGCGTGGGAATTATCACACGTGAATAGGCTGGGTGGGCCCTCACAGGTGTACCCTGTACACCCTCCACGGCCCCTGCAGGCAGCCCACAAAACAGGGGACTACCCTGCACACCTGATCATGTCCCCCTGCACCCCCATCCACCAGGGGCACCCTCCACCAGGCCCCCACCCATGTCTCCCACCACCCCCACCCCCCAGCAGTGCAGGGGCACCTGCCATCAGGCCCCCACCCATGTCTCCCACCACCCCCACCCCCCATCCACCAGGGGCACCCTCCACCAGGCCCCCACCCATGTCTCCCACCACCCCCACCCACCAGCACTGTGGGGCACGTGGCCAGCAGGCAGTCAGGCAGCAGCAGATGGCAGGTGGGAGCGTGCTCAGGGCTCTGGGGGACTGTAATTTGGCCTCCTGGCCAGGAGCGTGGTCTTTCGTGTTTGAACGCGTGGACAGCCTGATAGGGAGTGATTTTGCACGTGAAAACCCCACACTCAGCGAATCGCGCGAAAACCCGTCACCAGCATATGTGCGTCTATAGTTACCTGCACGTGCAGTGTCAAAGCGTGTGATTGGTGAAAATGGATCTACACGCAGGAGTGACAAAGCGTGTGATTGGTGAAAAGTGAGCTACACGCAGGAGTGTCAAAGCGTGTGATTGGTGAAAAAGGATCCACACGCAGAAGTGACAAAGCGTGTGATTGGTGAACATGGGCCAAGCACGTACACGCCGTAAGTGACGCTGTACGTGTGGGCCTGTATATAAGGTAGTGTAGAACACCATTTCCTTGTACGTGCTTTTCGTGGAGAGCGAGTGGGTGAATTCTGTACTTCTTGTCGTTTCACACGCGATTTACTTCACGGCGTTTCCAGTTCGTACTCCCTGTTACCTCTGACAGCTTTTTCTCTTTTTCCTCTTGTACTGGTTTACCTGGGCCTGTTCCCTCAAACAGTGTCCCCTTCTACTGTTGTCCTGTCTCCTCAGACAGTGTACACATCTTCTTTTGGCGGGGGTGTTGCCAACCAAACGCGCTCATTTTTCACGCTCTTTTACCTGGCAGACGGTGAGTCACGCACATATCTAACTTCTGTGCTTGCCCCGTGTGTAGCCTACCCCTTCAGAGGTCATTCTAGGCTGCGTGTGACACGCATACGTTCATTGAGTTACTGGATGCCACAGCGTAGTGCAGGGTTTTCCATCAGCACACGTGGTCTAGGAGGGGTATTGTGCACGTTCCTTAACTTTTCTGGGGTGCCTGTGCGTTGCGTGACCCGTCATCTTTCCCCAGGGGTGTCATATAGCCTTGCCACTGCACTAGGGTACGAATACCATCTGGTACCCAACCCCTTTGACACCCAATTGCCCAGGACAATTGTGCACACCGACTCCCATACGCACAATAACATCAGTGCCATGGTTGGGAGGCGTGCAAGCCGTAAGGGTGGCAAAGGTGGCCGAGCCACACGTGGTGGCCGTGGAGGATCCACTAGGGGACGTGGTTGTGACTTGCAGGGTGCCCCTGTCCCCCCCAGTCTGGAGGACCAGTCAGGGACACCCATGCCCCCCCCCCTCTCCCCCCAGTTGAGGGTCATGTGGCTGATACCAACCCTGATCAGCCCTTGTCGGACCAGCCCATTGTGGCAGCAGACCTGTCCGAGGGTGATCCCATCGCTGACATCCAGGTCAGCAGGTCCACTGCACGTGCACCGGTGCACATTGGTGTCATCAGGGCACGCGCATCTATGCCAGATAGGTCATCTGCTGGCCCCCGTAGCCAGGGTGTGGCTCCATCCACCCCACCTCTCATACACCCTGCCAAGACTGTGTCGGTCCTAGTTCATGCACCTCAGATCAGGCCTGACCCCATCCCACTACCCCCAATGCCTGCACCTACTCCCATGCTGAGTGTGCAATCCCACACACCCAGTACTGAGTCCACCACGGCTCCTGCCCCTAGTGTCCACAGCGGCGTAGGACACTCTGGATCCCCACCCCCTTCCAAGCGCAAGAGGAAGAGTGCACGTCCGGCACAGGCTGATTCCCCAGGCACGGCTGCACAGTCCGGCCCATCAAGGAAGCCAAGCTTCACAGACGCCGAACTGAATGCACTTGTTCAGTATGTGTCAGATCATGATAGGGAAATGGTCATCGTTGCAGGGTCCAAGACCACACATGCCAGACGCCAGGCACACTGGCAGACCATTGCTGACAGAATAAGTGCCCTTGGAGTAGTGAGGCGCACAGCTAGTGATTGCCAGAAGCGCTGGAATGACCTTAAGCGCAGGGCAAAGGATAAGCTGGCCTCAAGTCATGCCGCAACCTTGGTGACTGGAGATGGGTCCCCAGCACAGGAAATAGAACTCACACCACACGAGTCCTTAGCTGGATCCTACGTCACCGAGGGACAACTCCAAGGTGTGGGAGATCTCCCTGATTACGAGGCATCATCCGGTGAGTGCACATGCATGTGTGTATTATCCATGTGCATGGTGTGTGTGTGAAGCATTCATGTTGGGTGCCTGTCAAGGGGGTGTGTGGCAGAGTTGATAGTGGCACCCATGTGCCTCATCCAGTATGTTCAGTGCAACACCATCTGCCCACAGCACTATCCCAACTGGCAACAGTGCACATATGGCCCTACACCATGGAAGTTGCCCTTGAATTGTCATTTTGTCACTACATTGTTGCTCATACTCCCCTGTCTATTCATCTGATGTCTTACATACCATTCCTATACTTTCCCCCAGCCAATCAAGTTTCATCTTCACATGCCTGACATGCAATGATACCACATGCTAATGCGTCCTCTGTATATAAATGCCAACCAACATGCTGTCATACTGTGGATGTTGCCTTGACATCCACCTCCTACCTGTGTGCTTTGGTACCGTCTGGTTTCGAGCCCCATTCCCTCACACTCCATGCTGCTCTTCATGGTCTATCTTCCCTGACTTCTACAGTTCAGACCATCGTGCCCTACTCACGACACCTGCTTGCTAACAGTCAAATGAGGGCACCCTGCCCTCCAATGCGACCCACCCTATTGCTGACAAGTGCATCTGAGCCTACTCAAAGCCAACTCTCACTGACATCTGCTCATACATGTCTTTGCCTGTCCCATAGACCCTTCACATGGTCCCTGTCCTCTCTCCTTGCTCCTCTTCCACCATCAATGGTGGGACCCGTTGGGGTGTACTCCTGGCCTCCTTCCAATCCTCAGAGGCCACAATTGATGTGCATGGTAATGGGAGCATCTCAGTCCAAGGCCCTTAGGCCAACCTCATTCTCCTTGAGAAATGCTAGCCACATCTCATCAACTTCCTTTCCTCTCCTGCTGTCCCCCCTCCTCTCTCCTCATCAATCCTGCACTGCCTCCCTGCACCCTCCCATGATCCTTCTCCGCCTCCCACTCCAACTCCTACACATGCTGCACCTCTGATCTCTAGCACTCCCCGTAAGTCCTCCAAGGCTGTCAACCTCCTCCACAATTACACTCCTTTCACTGCGGCTGCATCAGGCATTCCTCCGATATCTGTCACTTACATGAGGTTATGCACCTTGACATCCTTGGTCTCATGGAAACATGTCTGACGGCCAGCTCTGTCTGCATCCTTCACACACTCCTACCTGATGTTCAGGAGACCCTCTCCTTGGCCCGCCACTACTGTGCAGGGGGGGTGTGCCCTTGGCTTCCCTGAGGGTATTCCTGCCACTGTCACTCCTACTTAGACCTACTCCACTCTGGAATGGCTTGTGTGACGTCTCTCTCTACCACACCTTGACATTCACAAACTGTGCGTACTGTGTCTGGGAAAACTGGTCAAATGTACTACTTCCTTTCTGAGTGTCCTCACCTCTCCTCCTCACTCATGTCCCCAGACACAGAAATCCTCTTCCTTGTTGCTGTACGCATCCACCTGCATGCTTGTTGACCCCCCCACGTGACCTTTCTGTGACCTCAGCAACTCCCTCTCACCCTCTAGACTCCCGTCTGTCCCTACTCATTCTGCAGGGCACACTCTTGATGCTCTGATCTCATCTGACTTTCCCCTCTCCGTCCATCTCTGCACTCCTCTCTCCTGGAGTGATCACATTCTCCTCTCCTCCCAGCTCACCCTCACCACCCCACAGGCAAAGCCACCCTCACCACTGTCACACACCTTCTTGGTATTCCAACCCATGAAGTGTGTGTCAGTCGAGGCTCATGCTGCCAAAATCTCCCCCCCATCCAGCTCCCCCTTAGGCTCACTCCCATCCTGACAGGGCCCACTCCATGCTCCACTCTATGTCAGGTACACTGGATGTCTTTGCCACGGTCATGACCACCTGTCTGAAGCCCCATGCCAATGCAGAGTCCTGGCATGACTCGGATCTTGTGAACCCAGACCACAGGTGCCGGGTGGCAGAGAGGGAATGTCCTGCATCATGCTCATCCTCTGGCAAACTGGCCTGCCACATGCTCCAAAGGCAATAGCGCCTCACCCTTTTCACCAAGATGAGATCCCCAATCCAAGGGCACATATCTGCGGCATGTGACAACTCTGCAGGACACATAGAAATCTGCAAGGACCTTGCCGAGCCAGATGCAGTGTGTACCTCCCCTGTCCCCTCCGAGCCCACAGCACTGCATGATTGTCTCTGTACCCCTATAGGCCACCCCCCCCAGCACTTGTCTGCGCCTAACACCATCTGCCCTTGACGTTAAGTCCTACTTACCTTGTACAGCACTTCCAGCCGCCACTTCCCCTTGCACTTCATTGTGCCACCCACCCCTGCACTTGCGTGACATGAATGACACCAGCACCAGTAGGATTGTTGACTGGCATCCCCTACTGCCCCACCACCCCTCAGTGCTCCGCTGTACCTTCATACATTTCTGGACCGGTGCTTCACGAATGCTATATGATTCCTTTACAGGTGATGGGGAGGTGGAATCTCATTGTTTACTGCATTTTGTTGATGTAGACAAGGCACTGTGCATCGTGGCCAATTTGGACTAGCAGATCCATGTACAACATGTCAACTTATTGATGTGATGATGCAATGTCAGGACCAGAGTGGTAGAAATCCAAAAAAGTTGCCCTCCTCTCCCTCTTCACTTGGTGGCTATGTCACATGCCATGTGTGTGATGGCATGTGCCTTTGACATGGCAATCACCGGCCAATGTGTATGGCAGTGCTAGGCAGCATGGTGAGCAGGCGTTGCTCTCCAATCTGTACATTGTATGCCCTGAGCCTCCCCTACAGACCCAGTGATGGTGAATGCATAGGAGGTCTCCCAGTCATGTGGGACATGTGTCGTAGAACTACTGCCTCTGTTGTTCATCAGCCCTTGTTGCATGCCATGGTGCTAATGCCTGTTTCCATTTTTCTCTTTCATGTCTTTGCAGGGGACGAAGCACTTGTTGATGCTGGGGATGTGGTGGTTGAGCCGTCCCAGGAGGGCAACCCGGGCCGACCTTCCACAAGTGAGGGACGTGGTGTGTTTGTGGGTGAAAACCCACAAGTGCTGCAGGTCGTGCTGTCGAGGGGTGTCTCTGGGCGTTCCTCCCCCGAGCAGTATTCAGGTGTAGACTCGGAGGATGACACCTATGTGCAGTCGCAGGTGAGTGTTCTTGGGAGAGAATCTCCTCTGTCCGACCCACCTGCAGCCGGGCCATTGCCCTCAATGGGGATGTCAGTGTCGGCAGCTCAGCCTCCGGTGGTTACGGATGCAGGGCCACACCACACAATCTCTGATCCTGTTCCTGGGGCTGCAGATCAGAGAGGGAATGCAGTCCTGCAGCCTGAGGCCTTGCCGGCACAGCAAGGCGCAGTCCGCCTTGCCCCAGGCAGGTGTGGTGCCCGTCAACGTGGTGGCCGTATGCCACCTGGCAATACCGCTTGGGAGCAATCCATCTACGGTATGGCCAACCAACAGGCAGCATCATCCGAGATGATTGCACAGGCCATGGATAGGGTGGCCACTTCCATTGTCCCCCCAGAAAGGCTGATGGAGCGACTGGAGCAGGCTACAGAGTCCATCTGCCAGGCACACAGGGAGGATATGTTGGCGTCCAACAAGGACAGGCGGGCGGCACTGGCGATTCTGCGGGAATCACTTTCCATGGAGTCCCAGCGCCACAGGGAAGGCCTGAGGGAAGAATTCCATCACCTCAGGTCGACCCTGTTAGAGCTTGAGGCTTCATCCCATAGAAGGACAGAGGAGCAGCTGGAGCGTCTGACACGGACGCTCTCGGCCGAGATGCAGGCAACTCGTGCGGAGGTCAGGTCATCCCGGGAGTTACTGCATGGGGACCTCCGCATGATTATAACCCAGAACCAGAACTACCAGACCCGCCTGCTTGCAGCCATGGAGGAGCAAACTCGTGCTTTGCGTGGGCTGCCTCCCATTGTCACACCATCTTCTGAGGCAGCTCCCCCACCTCCTGAGTCAGCTGCAGGGTCTGGCCAGAGCGATAGCGACTCATCTCCCACAACAGAGTAGCCGTGTGGGCCACGAGCCTATGGGGTGTTTTAGTTTCCCATGATCCACACAGGTGGATTGTGGCGTGCATCCTGTCCTCGGACCTCATAGGTGCCCCCCCCGCCCGCCGGCCCTTTCATGGCCATTTTTTCTCAATTTTCTTTTTTCTTTTCCAAGAGTGTTGCCTTGTGTGGGTACCTGGGCATACACTGTATTGTGGCTGGGCACTTGCAGGCTTGTCCTGAGTTTGGTTTAGATGCTTGGGTAGCAGACATCCACACCCCTCCTGCTTCCGTTTCCATGGGCTTGCAAAGGGTGTGCCCAAGTGACAGCAAATTACACGGTGACATTGGACTCCCATGAGCTGTTGGCCAGTCCGTAGTCAATACTGTGTAGACATTCATAGTGTACATTGTTGTTGCACCTAACTATGCATGATGGTTTGATATGTGCCTCTACTTACATATGTTGCTCATGTTTTGCAGGTATTTCACACAGTTCTTCACACGGGCATACTCTCTGGAGTCAGACTACATGTCGGTAGATGTGCACTGACACTTTTGCGTGGCGCCATCACTGTACATCTGGACGGTGAGGACATACCAGCAGAATCAGGTAATGAGACTACCATTGATTACATGCATTGTGTCTTGTTTGGGTGGGCTTCAGGGTGGGTTGGTGTGTAATTTGATTGAAATTACTCTTACACAGGTGTGTAGTAGTGGCTCCAGCGCGGTTAGCTGTTCAAGTGCGGCTATGTTCCATTTGGGGCACTGCTATTTGTGACACCGGTGTCATGTTGTGATGGCCAGTTTGTTTGCTCTCACATACCATGACATGGTGTCCTCAGTGGCGGGACTGTGAAGGGAATGGGTGACATGGCAATGTTGTCATGTAGTGAATCGCCTGTGGCAATGCATATTTGATTGATGGTGTTGTGTCTTCTCGTTGTGATGCATTGCTGGTGTATGTGTAGGTAGGGGTGCACACATAGTGACACTTCCATGTTAACAATCTCAGGCTGATGTGTATCTGACAGTTTATTGTCAAGTAATTTTGTGACATTGTCAGGTAGTGTCATCATTGATTGTCAGATGGTATGTGCCAGAGCAGTGTGCACTAGCCAGCACTGTGATTCCTAGGTGAAGAAGTTGGCCACCAGTTGCGTACGGGCTGCCACCCCCCGTGCCCTTTCCCCTCCCATGCGCAGCGGGCGTGCATGTGGTTGTGGATGTGGGGGCACCACCATGTCCACGGGCAGGCCCCGGCGTGTTGCAACGTTGTGCAGGACACATGCTGCCACTATGATCCTGCACACTATTCGGGGAGCATATAACAGCTGCCTGCCAGAACGGTCAAGGGAGCGAAAGCGTGACTTCAGCACTCCGAATGTGCGCTCCACTATGCCCCGTGTTGCAATGTGGGCTGTGTTGTACCTTACCTCGGGTGGCGTGGTGGGGTTCCGGATTGGGGTCATCATGTGGGGGCTGATAGGGTAGGCACTGTCCCCTGCGGAGGTGGTGATGGGTATCATTAGTGGTGTTGTGTCATGACCCAGTATCTGACATGCATGCATGTGCAGTGGCATTCATGCTCACCAAGCAGCCATGTATCTCCATGCTGGCCAGCCTCCAGGTCCCGGCATAGTGTAGACATTCTGTAGATGAAGCTGTCGTGGGTGGACCCGGGATAGTTGGCATATACTGATGTGATTATTCCCTTGGCATTGCATACAACTTGCACGTTGATGGAATGCCAGTGCTTGCGGTTTCTATAGATGTGCTCTGTTGCCCTGGGTGGACGTAGAGCCACATGTGTGCAGTCAATTGCACCAAGCACTTTGGGGAATTGAGCCACACCATAGAATTCCTGGATGCACGTCCGCCTTTCTGCATGAGTCCTGGGGAGATATATGTGCCTGCGGACTGATGGCCGTGCAGTGATGATGTTCAAGACCTGGTGTAGGCAGCGTGACTGCGTGGCCTGTGACACACCACCCACTATGGCACTTGTCCGCTGAAAGGATCCAGTGGCCAAGAAGTGCAGTACATTCAGGACCTTCTGCAGGGGGCTGAGTGCTTGGGAGCACAGGGTGGGTGATGTGAGGTCATCCTCCCACTCACTGACCAGGTCCAGTATGATGTGTGCTGGAAACCTGTACCTCCCATACACCTGGTCATCAGGCATCCCGAATAGGCTGGTTCTGGGTGTGAATATTCTGGCCCTGACTCTCCTCCTCCTCCTCCTTTGGTAGCCCACTGCCACTGCTGCTAGGAACGGTATGTTCATCCTGGCATCTGGCTTGTTTATTGATAAGTGCGCAAATTAATGCCTTGCGCGTGTTCTAGGCGAGCGTGTGACCCTCGCACCCCTGGAATCTAGTTCCCACTCCAATAGCGTGTGGAAATTCCCACGCAGCAGGCATACAGGTGCGCTGACGTACTTGCGTGTGTAAGTGCCCGCGCACCCCTGTAATACACGTACATAGGCCAATGGCGTGTACGCGCACTTTTGGCCAATTACACGCGATGTAATACACGTACATTGGCCAATCGCGTGTACGCGCACTTTTGGCCAATTACACGCGATGTAATACACGTACATTGGCCAATCGCGTGTACGCGCACTTTTGGCCAATTACACGCGATGACACTCTGACGTGCAGTATTTCCACGTGTGCTCCGCATCACGTGCTGAGTGGGGAACGCCCGTGCGGATCACGTCAGACGCGCTTACGCGGTGAGGGACTCTGGTCCAATAGAATCGCGTATGCGTGCTGATGCACTTACGCGCTAAGGCCCTTTCCTCGGATTTCACGCTGACGTGCAGGAATTTCACGTGCAAAATCACTCCGTATCAAGCTGGCCACCCGAAAACACACGGAACACCACGCTCCTGCCCAGAAGGCCGAGTTACTGCCCCCCCAGTGCCCTGAGCAGCCTCCCACGTGCTATCTGCTGCTGCCTGCCTGCCTGCCTGCCTGCTGCCACCGTGCCCTGCCATTTGGTGCCTGCACATCAGCCATCTGCAGGGGTCCAGTTGCTGTGTCCACCCCTGCTGGAACTGAAGACTCCCAACTGGGATTACATCGCTCCACAGCCCAGCCCCAGGACCCAGTTGCCCACCCACACCTGCCTCTGGGGTTGCCATGTCGGGCACTTCGACATCTGGCACCAGTGGCAACCCCAGGCCAGAGGGGCAGAGGGGCACCAGCTTCACTGCCACCGAAGTTGGTGTCCTGGTGGAGCATGTCCTGGGGCAGTATGATGCCCTCTTTGGATCGTCCCGCGCCAGCAAGGAAGGACGGGAGAGGATCTGGGCCGACTGTGTGGTTGCCATCAACGCGGAGGGGGTGGCAACCCGCAACGTCCAGAAGATCAAGAAGCGCTGGGAGGACTTGAGGTCCAGGACCCTTGTGAAGGCCCGGCGCCTCGTGGAGGGGGGCCGGGCCCGCATGAGTTCCATCCAGAAGAGGGTCCTGGAACGCGTACGCCCAGCGCTCCACGCCCAGGTCCTTGAGAGGGAGGCCCGTCTGGAGTTGAGCGGTAAGTGTGCAAGCATTACTGTGTGAGACAGGGCATGTTGCGGTGTGCTGGTTCTATGATACTTGCCTGTATGTGTGCCATGGGCCATGTATGCATGTATGTGTGCAGGGACATCATGGTAATGCATGTGCGACCAGTGATGTGTGACCCACATGGTTGTTGAATGTGTTGAAATGTGGCATGGGGAGCCCTATGCAGATTTAGGACATGAGAGCATGCCAGTCTCTGTACCTGGACATGGATGGGGGTGAAGGATGGGTGCTGATGCCAGGTACATATATGGTAGCCATGTCTGTGTGCCTGACCTGCGTGTCTGTGACTTGTGCATGCCATGGATGCATGACACATGTGTGTGACAATGCACAGATTCTGTGACGCACCCAACTAACCCTTGTTTCGCCTGTGTTTGTTGTGTTTGGGGCCAGATGGATGTGACTGAGGTGAAGTGTGTGCATGTGATATGCATGAGCCATGATGCATGTGAGTCACATATCATTGAATGTTTCAAGAGTCAATTGGACATGCATGGAAATGTGCATGGCATGCACCATGCCTGTTACTGTGTGTGTTTTGCCTGGACTGACCCATGTGTTGTGGAGGGACATGATGGAAGTGTACTTTGACAGGGGTGCTCATCTGCTATTGCTTCCTGTCTAGGGGACCATTTTACAGTAGCCTGATGCTTGTGTCCTTTGTCTCCCTCTACGCAGCGGCTAGTGAAGAAGAGGGCGGAGACGGCGCTGTGGAGCAAGGCGGCGGGGATGCCCCCACGGCTGCAGCGGAAGGGGTGGGTGAGCCCCCACAGGGGCCTGCTACGGCGGGAGACGGTGAGGAGCCATCCAGGTTGGTGGTTTGCAGAGAGGAGGAGGAGGCCGACACTGGTGCCCACATGGGGCCTGGTGGGAGCATCCCTGCTGGTGCAAGTGGTGCAGTCCAGGGCCAGGGGCAGGAGGCAGCACAGGTCACCGTGGAGGTGCCTGTGCATGTCGCTGTCCCTGACCCTGTGAGTGCACCACCATGCACCAGCAGGGATGCCCCGTCCCAGGCCTGTCCGCAGGTAGTGGGGATGTCCATGTCAACTGACTCCCCTCCACCTGCGGCCGTGGGAACCCCTGGCCGCGTGGAGCAGGTCCTGATTGGGGTCGCGATGCGCACGGCTGTGATTCGTGATGACGTGTGTGCTTCCCGGGAGGAGCACACACGTCATCACGAAGTGCACCGTGCCGACGTGGCCCAATTGGGATCGGCCATGTTCGGGGGGTTCCTGCATGTGTTGGCCAATCTGACGGCCCTCTCCTCCTCTGTGCAGGCTATCCACCGGTCGTTCTCCTTGCCGTCTTCCGGCCCAGATGCCACCATGGCCCCCTGTGGACCTGCCCCGACCAATGCAGCCAGCTCGGTGGGGATCCCATCCCTGCCACAGTTGGGAGTCGGAGGTCCAGCAGGGGTGGACGACACAGCAAGTGGACCCCAGCAGATGGAAGATGTGCCGGCATCATCGGGCAGGGCACGTGCACGACGGCGTCGGTGGTTACCATCAGCCTGGATGCCGTCGTGCTGGCAGAGGCAGTGGCGTCGGAGGCAGCAGCGGGCTCGACGTGGGAGGCATCATGGCTCAGGGCCATCAAGATCAGAGGGGCAGGCATCGGCCGGAGGGCAGGGCAACCCTGGCATGGCGGTGTGTTCCGTGTGGGAGGAGTTTGGCCAGCGGATAGGTGCGGAGCGGCAGCGGGCGGAAGAGGAGCGGCTCGCCATGGCCAGGGCGGAGATCTCCATGCATCGGGCATTGAGGCGGGCTGAGTGCCTCGAGGAGGCTCGCAGGGATTTTGGTGAGCACATGGGGTTGTCCCTGCGAGACCTCGGGGCCAGGACAGAGTCCCGCCTCCAGGACATTGACATGGAGTTCGAGGATGCCCTGGCCAGCATCACCAAGTGAGCCGCAGGACTAGCCCGCTGCCTTTGTATATAGTTTTTTAGTTAGTTAGTGCTAGGTTTCCTTTATTTATTTTTATTATTTTGGACCGCTCGGACAATGGCCACTTTTTTGTACATATTTATTTTATTAGTTAGTATTAGGTTTCATTTGTGCTGTTGGGCTCATGGACCCTGGAACATTCCTGTATATATTGTTATATTTTGGGAGATACATTTTTTAATTTTTTTATTGTTTACACCATGACGTAATGGTTTTTCTTTGATTTCCTACTACATGGTTTTGCTTTGGACAAATTATATTGATTTTTTAATCCTTTGTTTTTTGGTTTATCATTTTTGTTCTCGGACATGGACCTTTTATTTACTTTGCCACATAGTTGTATGTTTTATTGGTTTACTTGATTTGTGTTTTTAATACATTTTTATATTATCTTACACTTGTGTTATTTTCTCTTTGGTTTCTTACATGTCATGATATGGGTTTTGACATTCACTTGCACCCATTGTGTATGTGTGTGTGACGGACATGTGTTCTTTTGCATACTTGCCTTTGGGGTTGTGTCATGTGATTGCATTCACTATGTGGGTGCATGCAATCCTTGCCTGGGTGTTTGTGCTGGGTATGCTGGCCATTACTGCCATGATTGTGTATCGTCAGGACCTGGGGCCAGGGGGACATGGGTGGGGGCCTGCTGGCAGGTTCCCCACAGTGCTGGGGGTGGGGGTGGTGGGAGACATGGGTTGGACATGGGTGGGGGCCTGCTGGCAGGTTCCCCACAGTGCTGGGGGTGGGGGTGGTGGGAGACATGGGTTGGACATGGGTGGGGGCCTGCTGGCAGGTTCCCCACAGTGCTGGGGGTGGTGGGAGACATGGGTGGGGGCCTGGTGGAGGGTGTCCCTGGTGGATGGGGGGTGGGGGTGGTGGGAGACATGGGTTGGACATGGGTGGGGGCCTGCTGGCAGGTTCCCCACAGTGCTGGGGGTGGTGGGAGACATGGGTGGGGGCCTGGTGGAGGGTGTCCCTGGTGGATGGGGGGTGGGGGTGGTGGGAGACATGGGTTGGACATGGGTGGGGGCCTGCTGGCAGGTTCCCCACAGTGCTGGGGGTGGGGGTGGTGGGAGACATGGGTTGGACATGGGTGGGGGCCTGCTGGCAGGTTCCCCACAGTGCTGGGGGTGGTGGGAGACATGGGTGGGGGCCTGGTGGAGGGTGTCCCTGGTGGATGGGGGGTGGGGGTGGTGGGAGACATGGGTTGGACATGGGTGGGGGCCTGCTGGCAGGTTCCCCACAGTGCTGGGGGTGGTGGGAGACATGGGTGGGGGCCTGGTGGAGGGTGTCCCTGGTGGATGGGGGGTGGGGGTGGTGGGAGACATGGGTGGGGGCCTGGTGGAGGGTGTCCCTGGTGGATGGGGGGTGGGGGTGGTGGGAGACATGAGCAGGTGTGCAGGGTAGTTCCCTGTGGTGTGTGCTGCCTGCAGGGGCCGTGGAGGGTGTACAGGTAATGCCTGGGAGCACACAGCCATATCGCGTGTGGAACTTCCCGCGCACCCCTGAAATCCACGTACCCGGCCATATCGCGTGTGGGACTTCCCGCGCACCCCTGAAATCCACGTACCCTGCCATATCGCGTGTGGAACTTCCCGCGCACCCCTGAAATCCACGTACCCTGACTAATCGCGTGTGGAACTTCCCGCGCACCCCTGCAATCCACGTACCCGGCCATATCGCGTGTGGAACTTCCCGCGCACCCCTGAAATCCACGTACCCTGCCATATCGCGTGTGGAACTTCCCGCGCACCCCTGAAATCCACGTACCCGGCCATATCGCGTGTGGGACTTCCCGCGCACCCCTGCAATCCACGTACCCTGACTAATCGCGTGTGGAACTTCCCGCGCACCCCTGCAATCCACGTACCCGGCCATATCGCGTGTGGAACTTCCCGCGCACCCCTGAAATCCACGTACCCGGCCATATCGCGTGTGGGACTTCCCGCGCACCCCTGAAATCCACGTACCCGGCCATATCGCGTGTGGGACTTCCCGCGCACCCCTGAAATCCACGTACCCTGCCATATCGCGTGTGGAACTTCCCGCGCACCCCTGAAATCCACGTACCCTGACTAATCGCGTGTGGAACTTCCCGCGCACCCCTGCAATCCACATACCCGGCCATATCGCGTGTGGAACTTCCCGCGCACCCCTGAAATCCACGTACCCGGCCATATCGCGTGTGGGACTTCCCGCGCACCCCTGAAATCCACGTACACGGCCATATCGCGTGTGGAACTTCCCGCGCACCCCTGAAATCCACGTACCCTGCCATATCGCGTGTGGAACTTCCCGCGCACCCCTGCAATCCACGTACCCGGCCATATCGCGTGTGGAACTTCCCGCGCACCCCTGCAATCCACGTACCCGGCCATATCGCGTGTGGAACTTCCCGCGCACCCCTGAAATCCACGTACCCAGCCATATCGCGTGTGGGACTTCCCGCGCACCCCTGAAATCCACGTACCCTGACTAATCGCGTGTGGAACTTCCCGCGCACCCCTGCAATCCACGTACCCGGCCATATCGCGTGTGGAACTTCCCGCGCACCCCTGAAATCCACGTACCCGGCCATATCGCGTGTGGAACTTCCCGCGCACCCCTGCAATCCACGTACCCTGACTAATCGCGTGTGGAACTTCCCGCGCACCCCTGAAATCCACGTACCCGGCATTATCGCGTGTGGAACTTCCCGCGCACCCCTGCAATCCACGTACCCTGACTGATCGCGTGTGGAACTTCCCGCGCACCCCTGCAATCCACGTACCCGGCCATATCGCGTGTGGAACTTCCCGCGCACCCCTGAAATCCACGTACCCGGCCATATCGCGTGTGGAACTTCCCGCGCACCCCTGCAATCCACGTACCCTGACTAATCGCGTGTGGAACTTCCCGCGCACCCCTGAAATCCACGTACCCGGCCATATCGCGTGTGGAACTTCCCGCGCACCCCTGCAATCCACGTACCCTGACTAATCGCGTGTGGAACTTCCCGCGCACCCCTGCAATCCACGTACCCGGCCATATCGCGTGTGCAACTTCCCGCGCACCCCTGAAATCCACGTACCCGGCCATATCGCGTGTGGAACTTCCCGCGCACCCCTGCAATCCACGTACCCTGACTAATCGCGTGTGCAACTTCCCGCGCACCCCTGAAATCCACGTACCCGGCCATGTCGCGTGTGCAACTTCCCGCGCACCCCTGCAATCCACGTACCCTGACTAATCGCGTGTGGAACTTCCCGCGCACCCCTGAAATCCACGTACCCGGCCATGTCGCGTGTGCAACTTCCCGCGCACCCCTGCAATCCACGTACCCTGACTAATCGCGTGTGGAACTTCCCGCGCACCCCTGAAATCCACGTACCCGGCCATATCGCGTGTGCAACTTCCCGCGCACCCCTGCAATCCACATACCCTGACTAATCGCGTGTGGAACTTCCCGCGCACCCCTGAAATCCACGTACCCGGCCATATCGCGTGTGCAACTTCCCGCGCACCCCTGCAATCCACGTACCCTGACTAATCGCGTGTGGAACTTCCCGCGCACCCCTGTAATCCACGTACCCGGCCATATCGCGTGTGCAACTTCCCGCGCACCCCGGTATGCACGCACACGTTTATTTTTTCTCTCAGCGCGTGTCTGTGTTTGTGGGTACCCCTTTGTACGTCATTTGTCCTGGAGGGCCACAGTATTGGACATTGATCATGTCTGTATATAGGTGCTATTTGTTGGCGCACCTTTTAGCGCACATTTCTTGCAGGCGCAGAGACGCTACCGCCTGCTTTCTTGTGGCGGTCGTGTTTGTGCCTGTTTGTGCCTGTGCGCTGCTTTGAGCGTGCGCTTTTTTGCCCTATTCTATTCCATGAATACGTGTTGTATGCGAGCGTGTGGGCGTTCCGCGCACTTGCCTCCTATACTTTCCCCGTGCCGCCCACATTCTTCCCCATTCCGAGTGTTGTGCCCCATTTTATTCCCCATTCCGAGTGTCCCGCCCTGTGTTCCGCCTACTTTAGAGCTGTGCGCTGCGCTCGGAGTGATAGCGCAGTGGCCGTGGCGCACGACGTTGGTTGACCTGTGCGCCGGCCTGCGCCGCGCGCTTTTTCAGCGCACGTCCTCTGCTTTTCTTGCGCACGGACTTCCATGAATCGACGTGCGCTGGTTTCCCTGCGCTTTTCGCTAATTTTCGGCGCAGCGCACGTATTGGCCCCTCTGCGCCGGGATTTTCGGCGCACATTTATTCCATGAATCGGCCTGACATTGTCCATTTGATAGACTGACTCAGTGGACTCACTGCAAATTACCTGGTCTTCTCTCAAATAATGTACATCTCAAAACAAAGAGAAACCAAACAAGGGTGTCACAATTATCACAATTTGTGCCATTGGGCTCTATTTAGAGAAAATAAGAATTTAAAGACTTATTAAGGAAAATGAGACACATTGTAAGGAGGTCGTTTGTGCTGCTTTCAGCCATGATGATATTATAAAGAGCAATCCTTTTTGATAAAGTATTAGGTTAGTCACAGGTTAAGCCCTTGCCTCTGTCATGGGGCACGTTGCCAAATGACTACCAATTCATTCAGACTAATGAAAGCAATTACGACAGCACTTGGAAGCCGGAGGAATCCGACAAGAAATGATTTATGGAACCCTGATACTAAACAACAATAATAATAATAATAATAATAATAATAATAATAATAATAATAATAATAATAATAGTAATGACTGTTCCATTGGTTAGGATAATTGTGCCCTTGTCGTGCCACCTGTGTCTTTGTTAATTAATAATGTAAATTTCCTTAGAAGATGTAAGTTACATCTTGTAATATTAAATATTAAATATTAAATGAAAGCGAAAATGAGCCTGTGTGTAGGGATCGTGTGCAGCTATACATAAATCGTCCAACAAATAAGAGACAACAGTAGATTTTCACTTGGGCCCATTACATCCTTTAAATGGCATTGCACGCAATTGCGTCACCGTCAATCTGGTAGACAACATTGAGACCTGATAGGGTATTAAGCCCTAAGTAGGCCTGTTCTTGGCAGATTTACTTAGAGGATATTGAGGTAGAATTGCAGACCGTAGACTCAATGTTCCCTGGATGAATTGTTTTCCCTAAAACAGCAACATCATATAACTGTTTAAGGGAAAATAATTAACAAGTGGGGTTGAGATATAGACATATAGAGGAAGAAGAATGAAATCTCAAATCCTTATCGTGACCTCTGACACATATGGAATTTCGAAGGTAAGTTTAGCCATGTGGACATTTCTATAGCAGGTTACAAACTGTCACTAAAGAGTATGTTATACTGATTTGTCAGGATTTTGGGGAGGGTAAGGTTAGAGGCACTTAAGGATCAGGGAGAAATACGTACATAACTAGGGTATCTGGCTTGATAACAGCCCAACATATTGGGAACTAAGCCCAGGAAATCCAGCCGATTGTAAACAAACATTGGGGCTCATTATGGGGGTTGGTGGGTTACCGGCAACTCAATAACACTGTTTCATCCACCTGACTTCACAGTGCCGCCGGCATATCATGGCAGAGGATGGAAATGGTAAATTCCCATTCCCTACTCCATGGGAATGGGATCACTGAAGCATCGGCAACGTTGCTAACAGTAACGGTGCTTCAGTGAAAACATTGCCGGTAGGGGCCTGAACACCTGGCAGAAATTCTATGCCCCTAACGGGAGACTCTTAGTTTGGTGGTCTGGAAAGGCTACGTTGCTGGCAGCACCCTTTTTTCCACACTGCCAAACTCATAATGAAGCCCATTATCTTTTCTCTACTCAAATGATCTTTAATCACCTAATATGTTTCAGAGAAATGTAGTCCCAAAGCTCTCCGAACCCATAAGTAGTATTTTCAGGCAGCTTAAACTAACGTGGTCTACTTAACAAACTTGAATTTTAAAGTGAAATTTAAAGTTTTATTTTGTAGGTTTATATCTGAGAATCAAAGAGCATTTTCTAAATCTAAGATCATTTTCAAAATATTAATCTTTAACACGTACAATGTATAAAAGCAGACATTTCTTTTTTAAATAAACATAATAAATATACATTTAACATGACATACTTGTGAGAAAGTAATACTAGTTCTTTCCACTAATGTCAACTACCAATCCTCATCGATAATGCTTAAATCAATGGTAAGTCTATGATGCAAGGAAATAACCAACCACAAGTTAATAGATGTTTCAAGTAGCTCGGTGCCTCACGCTCATTTAGCATCTTCGAGTCACAAATATTTGAAGATGGATGTTGTACAACTCAAGACCGACCCATAAAACTATCTCTCACATTAACCTTATTGTGATTCAGACCTTGAGATAGCAGATAGTCGTCAAGCGACCCCAAAAGACGGTGGCCACGTACTTTTCTTTTAATGTTTCTTTGGTGAAGTGTTATTTCTGGAAGCACTTGGGGTAACCTTTTCTGAGTCATGAAAAGCAAAATGTTTTGATGGCACATCTGTTGATGTAGCCTTCTGTGTTTTCTGAAGAAATCTCTCATGTGGGCCCAATGGATACCAGGATTGATGCATGAAGCGCACTTGTGCAGAAATTAATTTTGCTCGAACAGAAAATATATATTTGATATATTCAAGCCAGTGTTTATCGAAGGACTTCAGTGCTCGATTTCCTCACCTGTTGTTAAAGAATTCCTCCTCCGGGAGAGGCAAGTCAAGAGGTGGAGGTAAGTCATACAATGCTGTGTGGGTGGTCTACCAAAAGGAATTGCACTCTGAATCCAGAGGATTCCACTTCTGATTGACAGCACCCAAGAGAAAAGGTTGCATCAGAGGATTTGCTTATGGAGAGGGCAACGTTTCAGGACTTGCCTTGAGTGTGTCTTCCAGGCAGGGATCATCTTCTTGCTTAGGTAGTTGTCCCCCGTTATCAACAGAATTCCATCTACATGCCAAGGTCTTTCAGACAGTGGAACATTTCAGGGATCCATAGAAGTACTCATTGGAAACTTGAAACCAATGCTCTTGTCCTGGGTCCTGCTCCCAAGCTCTATGCCCATCGGCTTGGGAGGTGGATGTTCTGCATTTGGATTGGCACAAACAGCTGCGGTTTACATTTATTCATTCTCTTTGACTCTCAGAGTCTAGGTAAACTTTTCTCCTCTTGAACAAGCATCCATTGATCCAGTAGTTCTGAATTGCTCGAGGAAGCACTGGTTTCCATAGCATCTATGCATGTCTGTGCGTCTAGGTTTGCTATTTCCAAAGGGGTCAGCACTGGTAGATTACTCTGTGCTTTCCCCACAAACCTTTGGCCAGTTTGGCTTCAAGTCTTTCAGATTAAGAGGCTAGACCTACAACTACGGGGGTGCCAGGAGTTATCAGCAGGAATGTATCAATCATAGTGATCATTGACAATGACAATGTATGGTTAGCATAGTGCTCATTTTCTTGTCCCTGCAATAGGAAAGCTCCGGAACCTGTGAAGACTTGGCATTTCTGACAGATGATTTCATTTGGTGCTCCCAGAATTTCCATTCAATGACAAAAAGCAGCACTCAATGGGGGGAGCTTTGTGCTGTGGACTCATGCCATGTGTTGCTAGTTCTGAGGATCCTGCTAGAGGAGCCATTTGAATCTCTTGTGAATTCATTATTGTCTATTTTATCAGCAAAGATAATAGTTCTCGTATCCCTGACTTCATTGCAGTGCATGGCAATATGCAGCAACATTACCCCTATCTCCATTTCCCATTAACCATATCTGAAATTCTGATCTGATAAAGTGATCCTGATGCCAGGTGTGAGATTTACTCCTAAGGTCCTGGGGGTCATTACGAGTTTGGAGGTGGCCATGGTGCTTTTAGCGCCATGGCTGACTCCAAAGTCGTGTCTGGGTCCGGGTTCCCTGAATGGGGACTTACCGGGTCATTCCAACCTTGGAGGACCCGGTAAGTCCCCATTCAAAATACCCATCCCCATTCCCATTCAAGCCCCCATAGGGCTCAATGGGAATGGGGAGGGAGCTAATAACGGGCCCGTTAATAATGGGCCCGTTATTAGCTCCCTGGTCCCTTAGCGGCTCCTGCTAAGGACGGCTGGTTTCACCAGCTGGCCTTAGTGGGACCCGCTAAGGGACCTCGCAATGCGGTGGTAAGGGGTTAACAGGACCGGCATCCTTACCGGCGCTGTTAACCCCTTACTGCCGCACTCATAATGACCCCCCGTCTACATTTCATATTGACAAGAACACGTGCCGCCCCTTTATACTTTAGCATGGGGTCTGGTATAAGAACTTCTGATTGCTACACAGAGAGACCTCCAAAATATCTGCAAAGAACAGTGGATTTTCAGGTGGAACATGGAGGAAAGAAGACTTCCAGAGTCACTGTTGCACTGGCTATAGTTATGGTGTCCAATCCCTCGGATGTTCCTTTGCCAGATGCAGTGCAAGCAATTCTTCATCTTGAGAAGAGCTAAAAGGGACTTCATTTCTGGACTTTGTCCTGGAGCCTCATGCCTCCCCTCAAACAGTCATCACTGATTAAAACCAGACTTGAGGAAGTATCCAAGATCTGGTTCATGCTTATTGGATACAGCAACTTCTGTTCAAATTTTAATAAATTCCAATGTATACGGAAGTTCTCACCTACGGTACTAATTGGTCATTTGGTAAAAG
This sequence comes from Ambystoma mexicanum, assembly GCF_040938575.1. Taxonomy (NCBI): domain Eukaryota; kingdom Metazoa; phylum Chordata; class Amphibia; order Caudata; family Ambystomatidae; genus Ambystoma; species Ambystoma mexicanum. The sequence goes on along the minus strand of NC_090933.1, from coordinate 672,825,544 downwards.
TTAAAGATATGTGCTTATTTCGTGTATCCTCAAGGAGTAAAGATGGGTGCAATGGCAATACTATCATCATTTACCAGTAACCTTCACTATGCTGAGTCACACACTTCATGTCACAGTCCGAACATTGGTGCCTTGTGATGAAAGGCCTTCTACAATAAGCATCTGCTGGAGTAAACTATCTAGATTGCTGTAGTCAAGAGGAGACTATTTTATTAATTGAAAGGGTTAGGGCAATTATGTTTCAAATGAACAGCAGTGTTGACTCAATGGATGTATTGATTTCATAAAGTAAGGACTTCTATGAGCAAATTAAGACTTGGCATAATGGATGGAACCAAGTAATAAAATCAGTTGCGCCAATGGAGTACGCATAGGAACCTTCATGCATTTGACTCCTAAATTGCGGTAATACTAACAGGATAGAGCATGGATAATAGAACAGAGTCCCAGTGAATGATGGTGGCAAAAAGATACATTGATGCATTACAAAAATGTATAATCAATGCAGAGCACGTGATCTGTACTGGTAATAGATTCACGTTTTATGAATATACAAGGCTAATAATGTTTTCAACAATAGTTTTAATCAAAAAGATGCACTCAAAAAATAGCCAATGCCTGTTTCGCACTTATGAGCTTCACCGGGACTAGACAGAATGTATTTATCTGTGTCTGGAGATAAATGTATTACAGTTCATATGAGAGTATTATAGATATGTCAAAATTAGAACTATGGTCAGGAACATCAGCATAATAGTCACCTCGTCTTGGGTGAAGATATTTTATCGTTTGGTATTTCTGTACAAATGATTCTATTATCAGGTGAGGATTGTGTTTCACATCAATCCATTTAATTCAGTGTTTACTCTATTTTGCAACAAAGTAGTCGAATGGAAGTTGCAAATGTTCCTGCTGTTCAACATTAAAATATAGTATGTGAGTAAATTTTGAGCAAAATATATCTTTGCTTTTCTTTGTTTAACTTTAACAATATGTTTTTCTACGTGCAAACTGCAGTACTTGTATCACAAAATTTACAATTTAAAAATAGTGTATTTCTTTTGGAAATTACCAGCCAATGAGAGATGTTTGTTTACATGCTACTGCTCTGTAAACAAAGAAACGCAGAAAGGCCTTGACTACCATTGGGAACAGGCTGGATCAAAAGAGCGCTGACGATAACATCAGTGGCTATTTTAATCTCTCTTTAGTGACAGAGTTAAAGCTGAACACGGCCATTAGCTGTATGTGAGAGAGAACACAGCAGCGTGCTTTTCCTAGAAGCATTTTAGGCTTTCTGTCATTTCATGCTTGCTCGGGGATTATTTAATAAGCACAGAATGAATGCTAGTTTGAGGTTTATGACATTTTAACCGCTGAGAAGCTCTAAATCCTGTTGCGCCAGGAGGAACTCCTGCAGTGTAAGTGGTGTAAGCAGGTACTGTGTTTTCTGGATTGAACCATCAGCCAGTAATGTCTATATGAGTTGTGCAGAAAGCTCCACAGATCATATTATTAAATGTTGTTCATTTTGACACCAGCTCAGTTACCATGAGTTTTTTTGTTTAATTAGTGGATGTGCTGTGAGAGACAACAGATGATGTAGTACCATTGGAAGCACATCTGTCATGACAACAGACTCCATTATTTTCTTGCATGGCCTTAAAATGCGTTCCAAATTAAGAAAGCTCTTCCCATTCCTGACTTCTACGTCTCAGCACCGGTGCTCCCCAGTGACCCTTTGATAGTAGGTTTGATCTTGAAAGAGGAGGTGGGAATGAGAGAGAACCCATCAGTCCCAAAGGCGATTTGCATAAAGATGACTTCTGCATGTACATATGGTGGCTTGTGCATATTTACCAATCTAGTCAATGGGCCCCAGGTGGCTGATCTCATTCGGGCGAGTTAAATCATCCAGCACAAGGAACCTGCACAGCGCAGACGTGGAGGATATTGCAACAAGAAGAAGTGGCCTGTGAGAAAGCAACACAACCCTTCCCTTTCCACGACTCTTCGTTTATTTTGACCACTCGAGAATATGTGACTACCAGGAGGGCAGGAGGGGCCAGCCCTCACATGTGTTTCCTTAGAAAAGGAGGAGGAGAGAAGGGAGAGTTCACAGGAGGTTCAGGATAGGAGGAGGAGAGAAGCAGAGGAGAGAAGTTCAAAGGGAAAGAAAGAGGATAAGGGAAGAACCAGGATAATAACTGTTTTGGAAGTGTCCCGGGGCATCTGTGTTTATTTTATGTTCCCGCTGGGATCTCGTTCCAGTGGAGGCCACCCCAGATCATGGTGCGCCCTATAAGGATTTGGTTTATTGGGGCTGTAAGGGACAGGGAAAGGATGTAAGGAGTTTGCCCACATTTAGAGAGTTTTGAGTCTGTGCGCTCCAATTCTGAATGATTCGATGTCCCTCGAAACAACGAACTTTAAAAAAAAATGTTTTTATTAATAATCTGTATCAGTCAAACATATGACTTTTCACATAAATACAAAAACAGTACAATTTAAATCCATTATCAATAATCCTAACCAAAACACCGAACTTTAAGGATACTTGAGATGAAAGGGAATGAAGAGGAGGCTGCAGGGGAGGGCAAGTTACCATCCCTGTGGTAATTAAACATGTCCCACCACCCTTCAATGAGGGCATGTTTTATTATGTTTTAGTGCAGGGACACCTCAAGCTCGAAGTAGAAAAAAATATCATTTTGTTTAACTTCTTGTATGAGCAATGGCCACGCTGGCTACAGGAAACAATAGACAAGGGGTGCTGCAAATACATTATTTTAATTTCAAGTGCACTATTTGTTTCCAATTCTAACAGAGCTCCTCCTTGCACTGGACAATGGGGCAAAGGGTGTCAGAATGCAATGGACGCAGATTGGATAAGTGCTCTCGCTGGAGGCCAGATAGGCAGTCTTCAACTCCAAGGCTCTCCAATAGGATCAGAATTTGAGCTGAGGTTGGAGATCTCTAGTGGTTTGAATATTTGTAGGTCACCACATGTTTTCGGAGGTGACATGAGGGTATTTGCAGGTCACATTTAGGATGGCTTGAGCTGGCCTAATTACTTACATGATTTCATGATTCCCTAGATACTGGGAGGTATCACATTGGTCCTTTCTGCTCCTTTGCCGGGGTAGAGTGGCTGTTGAAATCCTCGAAAAAATATCTTGTTTAACTTCTTTGCAATGTAGGGCAGAGCTGCCTGCAATACTCTTATTGGTCTGGATTCTGCGCTTGGGGGCTGTGGTCACGTGCCTCCCTTTTTACTCAATGTATGATTACCAGTATACCAATCATCTTGAACATTTTCATTTAGACCAAGGAACTGGTTGTCACAGAATTCTTCCGGGTGCAAATCAGGTGATGCCAGTAAGCATCTGAGATGTGAACCTTCCACCTTCTATTTGATGTTTAAAGTTTAATCCTGGAGCAAGTCTTGAGATGCCTGGTATCTCGGAGATGCCCTTGCGAAAATCTTTGTGAACCACATTTGCACGTGAACATCTCAAAGATGCGCTAGGCATCTGAATTTTGGGTTTATGTCTTTCACCCTAGTTGTTGTCCCCATGCAGTTAGTCTAGCCCGGGGACTTGTTTACTTCTCAGTCTGCTTCGTTTCCCTTTTATGCTTATTCTTGTCTAGACGACAGGGAAGCCGATGACTGCTCTTCCTGGAACTGCCTTCTTGTTCCTGCTCCTCTGCCATGAAACTGTCGTCACGTTTGTCCTCTTCTGAGGTCTGCCTGCTTCTGTCTCCCTTCCAAGTCAGTGTGCTCTTCTCCCACCTCTTGAGGCTGTGCTCTCCTGTCCCCTTCCAGAGCGTTTGCACTATTGTCCCCTATATTAGCCTGTCTGCTTTTGGCCCATCCTAAGATTGAGCACATGTTTGCCCACCCTGAATGCCAGGTCAGATCTGCTTTCAATCACAAGTTTGTGTTGATTTTCGTACTCCATTTCTAGCATGAAAGGTCTGATGGGTAACATATGTTTAACATGTCTCACTCGATAATCCCAGTAGACCCACATTTGGCATCAGCAGTAAGCTTAATATTACCTAAGCTCCAGGTGTGACATTCATTCTAAGCTACACATTGCTAGTAAGATCTCAATTTGACATCCCCAATACTCTCCCAGCATAACATTCCTATGAATTTCCCAGCTTGACGTCCACAGTAGTTTTGACATTCCCAGTATGCTCCCAGTGTGACACTCATAGTAAGGCACCAGTTTGGCATCAACAGTAAGCTTGATTTTCCCAGCAAGGTCCAAATTTCACATGCTCATTAAGCTTTACATTCCCAATTAGGTCCCACTATGTTTGACATTCTCAGTGAACTCACAGTATGCACATTGCTCTTTCGGGTAGACATGTCCAGTGAGCTCCCAGTTTAGACAATTCCTGTATACTGCATTGAACATAAGTAAATCAGCCCCGGACACCATGGAGAGTGACCTGCAACTGAAGAAAACTGAATTGTGCAGCTCAATCTCAAAAGGGATAACACAACCCCCTACTCCTTATATGACATAATAGCAAGAAGTAAAACTGCGATTGGAGATCATCACACTAAGGTAAAACTTTCCAAATACTCCCATAAACATACTCACTCCTCCCTCCTCTTTCCATCCTTGTCTTACTCTCCCCTTCTCTGCTTTCTCTCTCTCTTTCCCATCCCCTCTCTTCCATTCTCCCATTCTCCTCTTTTCTCTCTTTGGTGGTGACCTACCCCCCTCTCTCTGTCTCTCTCTTGTCCTACCCTCTCTTCCACTCTCCCATTCTCCTCTTTTCTCCCTTCGGTGGTGACCTCCCCCCCTCTGTCTCTCTCTTGTCCTCTCCTGTCTTCCCTTCTCCCACTCTCCTCTTTTCTCCCTCTGATGGGCACATCATCAGTCTTCCATTCTCCACTCGCTCCTAGTTCTCTCCCTTGCCCCTCTCTCGCCTTCTGTCTCCTCGGCTTTCCTCTCCAATCATACCTCCCCTTCTCCTTCTTCCTGCTTGCTCCTCTCTCTCTCTCCTCTCTTTCGCAACACCTACTCACTCTCTCACGACCCTGCTGCACTCAATCTCAGAGACGCACACTCATTCTTTGCATCACTCTCACTACCTGGAACTGCTCTCTCGCAACCAACATCGCACCTTTAACAATCTCAGTCCACTCCATTCCACCTAACCTCACCCAACACCTTTCACCCTGACTTTTATTTATTTCTTTTTTATACTCCTCGCTCCCTGTTTCTGTCCTACCCCTTCCAGTGGTCAGCTGTCTCATTTGAAACTACAGGTTAATCTGTGCCTGCTCTTTCCACCGGGGCTGGGACTTTACATCTGTTGGCCCCACCCCCTTTTATCACCCAGGTGTCGACTTTGTCTTTGGTCACTGTGTGGTCCAGTGCTGGTTCAGTGCTGCTGTCTCTATTTGTTGTGGCTAGTTCTGCTGGGTTAGTAAAGCACGCAGGTGATTGAATGCTGGTGTGTCTACGTTTGAGCTTGGACTGCCGTTTTCTCTCTGCACTCTGTTACAATCTCCAGCACTTCCAAGGCATGTTTGTACTTGAAGTTCTATAACAAAACAAAAAGTAGTCAGGCCAGCATCAAAGCGGTAAGAAGGCATTGGGTGATGGAAAAACGTACTAGAGGTATCAATCACGTATGGGGGGGCGCAGACCTGGGCCCTCCATACTCCCTCATCCCACCTCTGAGTCAGCACAGGCTTTGGTATAAATCCCAGATAGGCCTCCTGCTACAGGACGGAGGGGCCCCTGTTCTTCCCTGATGGGGTCAAGTCCCCAACCCTAAGGTAACAGGAGGTCCATGCAGATATGTAGATTGTGCTTTACCTAGTGTATCTCATAAAAGCAAGGGTCAGTGTTTATTTCAGAAAATCTCTAGCACTGCGTTTTGGCACACCTTTCATTTAATCTGTTTGCAGCTGATTTTAAAAGCCCTTGTTGGATTACCACACAGTAATGGAATATGGTATTCATACCTGGTCAGGAGGGCAGACATGGCCGGTGATGCCGCGCCAGGGCCTCAGCTCGGGCTATGGGGCTTTTCTGGCCATGTTTGCAATCCTGAGTGGGCATGAAAGCCATTCGCACCCCGGGGTTCATCCAGGGTATGAATGACATTCATTATTTTTCCGTGGGAGATTCGCTCTCCTTGCGCAGCTGATCTGAGGAAAAAGAAAAAGAAAAGAAAGAGAAAACGTCCGCCACCAAATGGAAAAGGGACTATGGGCCTTATTACGACTACGGCAGTCATTTTTTTACGGGCACCCGGCAATTGGGAATTATCGGGGCATTACAGCCCCGGCGGACCTGGTAATTCCCCATTGCCGTGTGCCGGTAAAAATTACTCCCCATTCCCATTGAGTCCCATTGGACTCAATGGGAATGGGGAGGGCGGTAGCATCGGCGCCATTCAGAATGGTGCCGGTGCTACTGTCAAGGTCTGCGGGCGGGTGCCGGTCCGCCTGGCAGGTCAGACCTGGCGGACTGGAGGGTACCTGCCCGCAGAACTCAGAGTATGCCAGTCCGGAAACAACAGTACCAGCAAGCTTACCGGCACCGTTGTTTCTGGACCAGCATACGCATAATGACCGCCTATGGCGCTTTTCCATGTATATGGTGGTGGACAGGAGGGACCGCAGGGACCGGAGCACAGAGCTCCGGTCACGCAGGTAAGTGGGGATGGAGGGAGGGGATGGAAAGGGGATCAGGGGATTTTTGGAGGGTTGGGTGGGGGGGCAACAGGGAGATGCTCCCTGTTGCCTCACAACATTAACAAAATAATAATTAATGCCGCCACCCGGGGAAGGGACTCAGGTGGCTGGGTCAGCGGATGGCGAATGTGTATCCTCACCCACAATTTCAGCCACCTGATTGGCTGAGCGTCCTTCCCTAGGTGCAATTAAATCAATGGCCAATATTTATTTTAATGCTGATGACGTTGTCCTCTCACAGTGGCTCAGGTGACTTAATAATTCCATAAGGCCCTGGATATTTGTTTAGAAACCGATGGACCTGTAGAACAATATAAACAAGACAAACACCTTAGTTTTTGGCAACCAAGTGGTTTTACAATCAGACTCCCATAGGGATGTTTAAGAAATGTAGCCACTTGAGCTTCTTGTTTACCAGAAGGATTAAATGGGATAGACATATTGAATCATAAGTGTGCAAGGAGTCTGTCCATGGATGAAAAATCAGAACACTCTGGATGGAAATTTCTAGGTTGTTCTTCTTTACTAGCAATCCAATTGTTATGAAAAAGATTGTCCTCTATGGAGTTATACAGTGCTCCACTGTGGGGAAGGACTGGACCCCATCATTTGGTCATGATGATGGGCAATGTATGGTGTCAGGGCTTCTCTCGCTGCCCATGAAGAGAGAGCTTGCTGTGCTGTGTATACACCTTTAAGGAACCCTAAATCAGCTGATTCCAGGCGCTGAGAGTCGGGCGCTAGTTCAATCATTCACCAGTAAGCCACAGGAGCCTGCGTGGCGAGTGACAGGAGATGCAGAAGTCAATACGGAGACCAGAGGGAGCCCTGGTGTCAATACGACAAAGAAATATTTAATCCGGGAGGAAGGAAAGGACCAAGAAAAGTGACTGATAAGTTTAAGAAGCTCATGTCGACCCTTGGAGGCCCCTAGTGGCTCGCCAGCATCAACTACCTCCTTGCCCCTAAACCCGAGCTACACACACAAGAGTAATCCTGTGGAGAGTACCAGTTGCCTTGGTTGAAACTGTACTTTACCGACCCCACCTGCTACTCAACACATACCCATAGAGAGTCCAGATGCAGTCTAAGCACTCAAGCCACCAGACTGCCTTGACCCTTATATGAAGCTGTGTAATCCCAAACTAATTCCCTATATGGAGGGAGAGGGTTTTGAGAGAGAACTCACTCGATCTCGCACATGAAGCACAGACATCTCGGTCCCTTTAAATGCTGTGACCCAATGGCTAACATTCCCAGGTGGTGAAGTGTAAGAGGGGGCAGGGAGGATGCCTGCCTCGGACTCGGCTGAACTTAAGGTCCTTTGAGTAGCGTGCATGCAGTGGATGGGAAGAAGAGAAACTCTTACACCAAATAATCGAACCAACTCAGGAAGATGGCAAAGTTCACTGTTTTATTATGAATTGTCTAAAACAGGGAGTTACAATGGACATCACCGGACGTCGCACAAGCTCTCAATGCATCTTACAAAAAATCACAGTTAATATAGTGAAAATGCATCATATGTGATGTCATACTACGTGGCAAATAAGAAAAACCTGCAATGGATTGTGATACGCTCAAGGGGAACATCCAAGTATACTCTCTATGAGGGGTTGGGTTGTGATTGGATATCTACTGTCAGAGGGACAATTTATGCCCACCTCTAGTGCAAGTCATCGTCATCATTATTAGGTACACAGTATATCATTGGCTCTCAGACTATAAGGCCCATCGTTATATGGCCCTCTAGAATTGGTTGGCACGCTCGTGCCAGTCCGGAACATTCGGCTCGCTATAAGCACGTAAGCTTATACCCCAGTTGCTAGGAGGTTGGCTTGACTGAATCACCCCCCCAATTAGCCCAACATCTCTCATTACCCATGCCTTATGCCATGCAGATTATCTTTGAACTTGGCCTTGCAGTGTATTCTTGTCTCTGGGAATAGAAGGGAGTGTGAGCATGCACTTTCGTTATTCTAGGACTCCATGCTCACTCTATTGCCATCCTTGGATCACTTGACAGGAGACCACAATTTGGACCATTTTGCAGCAATTAAATGTCTTAAATGAATAAAACTTGGCACACTTGGTGTTCTTTCTTCACAGTTTAACAAGGGATGATTCAGCTTTTCAAGTTCACTGCCTTGAGAATAGATAACCGGCCTTGGCTTGCTTCAACTTTGATACCAGGCCAGACAGCTTCACCATTCAACTCTGCGATCTCCGCTGATTCTTGCTGTGACACAGTTCTCGGTGCTTCTTCTTGATGGGTCCGAACGTACTAAATTCATAAAACCGATGTCCAGCTTCTATATAATGGAGGCTCAACCTGCAGTCTATTCACTACGTATCGCCAGGTTCTATGATCACTTAGTCTACTTGCGTTACTGCATCTGTGCAGTTATTGAACAGCTTGCATTTTCTGCAGTGCTCTTCACACATGCACTCTTTTCTTCGCACATGAAAGTTTACTCGATTCTTTATTTTGTCATCAGTTTCTATAAGGGTCATGCACTTTCTTCAGCTAGTCTTCTCTGTGTGTCATGCTCGCTTCTTGTGATGTCACCAGCTCCTTTTCTTGCTCTTTTTCATATTCCTTCAGGGATTTCCTCCATCCTATTGTCATCTTTTCGGGGGTACATCTGATAGGGTTTTCTTAATGTATACCTTTTCTCGAAGATTTGCAGCGGAATGGTCACAGCTTCTGGTGTCAAGCATGGCACAATCTCAGGCCTCCAACATACAGGTGGGAGGGGGGCGGGACTTCCTGCAGAGGCATGTGGCTGCTCTGCTACACGGCTGACACAAGGGTTCACCTGGTTCGTGGTAACGTAGGACTTGAGAATAGCGAAGAGGCCACAACAAATAGCGGGGAAGAGATCAGTAACCCTCAAGCAAAAATAATAGAGGAGACAGAGAATGTGTGGGTCCAAGGGGCACGAAAGGCTGATTGCCCAAACCTGCCCCCAATTGACCCGCACAAACCGAGAAAGGAAACGCTGTGACATTATTGACTGGGGGTGCGGCTGGGGAGAGGTCAGTCAGGATGGCATGTCAACCACTTGAAATTGCCAACATTACTGGACACAAGACAAACAACGACCCCTGGGCACTCCAGAAAATATTAAATACTATCCTAAACCAGCCTCTGAGCCGAGGCGGAAATGGTGGGGTTCGAGGACCAAGAGAAAGGAAACTATGGCTCGTCCTCAAAGCCTGCAATAACACGTGACTAACCGGGAGGAAACACCTAGACCCGAAATAAAACAACTTTTGGCCTCTTACAAAGAACTCACAGATGTGGTATTGTTAGAGGGAACGCTGGAAGTGGTACCTCTAGCAAATGTCCTCCGTTATAGGCCAACTAACACTAGGGAGTACAGTATGCCTCAGGGCTGTCCGCCACCTCAAAAAAGGCTCAGGAACTCCTCCCCGGACCCAGGCGTAAGCCTGCCAATATGGATGGGGGAGAGAGATTGCAGCCTGTTGGTGGGGCGAGGAAAAGTTTACCAATTAGCAACAGAGAAAATCACCCTGAAACCCCCTATTGTCCAAAAACCATAACACCATCAGGTCAGACTGAATTAGCGATACATCTTGAGATTGAAGGAAATGATCAAGCAGGTAGATGCAAGATTGAGAAAGGACTCCAATAAAGGCGAAGACTGCCTGGACAAAATGGAACCCATTCCATCAGCCCAAATTTAAAGGAAATGGTGAGACTACGTGTCTGAATGAAAAAGCTTCGATAAGGAGCCAATTGACGCTAAGGAGAGTGATCTTGGAAACAAGCAATTGGAGCAGAATGGGACAAGTCAGGAAAAGCAAAACGCTAGTGGCACTTGAAGCAATCCAATAGGAGGGATATGGGACTCCTCAGATTTGCAATCACCCACACCACATGTAAGATCTGAGAAAAGAAAAGACAAATCCCAAAGAAGGGAAAATAGCAACAGAGAAAAGGGAAGCCAAGTTCTCAATAGTCAGATTCCAGTGGTGACAATCCCAACGGCACCTTTTGTAAAACTTTATGAAGGTATTAATGACACGCTGAAGACCACACCACTTTATTGGCAATGCAGCACTCTAAAATTATCTTTATAGAAGGATTCATTGCAGCTGGGAACATCACCAAAGATACCCCTTGGGCAGGAACCCTTGGTGGGGCTTGAAAGTCAAAAGGAGAACAGCTTGGGGTAACAGCTTTACCCCGGGAGATGATTATGGTCCAAGTGAGACAACAGAAACAAGTTACCCTGCCCCTCTCTGACGGTATTAAGAGCTCAGATCATATTGTAGAACAGAACATGCCAACAGAACAGGAAAACCCTGAGGAGGTGGCCATCAGTGAATCTTCTGAAAACCTGGTCTCTCCATTTCCGGCGCTGTTGTTGGAAAATCTGGGGGGAAAGAACAATGTTTCTTCCTTAACAAAGAAATACCCATTGTTCGCTTCAAGAAAGAGAAAGAAACCAAAGTTTACCGGTAATCTGAAAGGACAGAAAAAAAACTTCCAGTTAAAGCCAACAACACGAGGAACTTTTTCAGAAGATTTCACTTCCAATTACAGAGAAAAATCGAAATAAGAAAGCAGGAAAAACATAGGGAAACCACAACCTAAATACGCCAACAAAAGCAAACAGTAGGGCCCACCCAGAGGAAGCATTGGATCCGGAAAGGCCAAAATTTCTGTCTAAAATATGTACCTATTCCGTGGAGGAAGATGAAGAAATACTAGAGGTCTCTCAATCTAATCCATCCTCCATAAGGGCCACCAAAGAGATGCCATAAAGCAGTGCATCAAGGGGCGAAGACGACGACTCGCCATTCCTTACTTTGACAAAAAAAGAGAGCCTTTAGCCCAAAAAATGAAATTAATGGGAGAGAATAGAGAGTATGAGGATAACCACCAGGCCTGCGTCATGAGAAACATGACTGACATCTGGACTGACAAATTAATACCTATAAAGGAACAGAGCAGGGAGGCAAATCAGAGAGTGTCAACCACAAGAGCATCACTGAGGAAAGAACTTCCCTCGGCCTCCATTTTTCCAGGTAAAATAACCCGAATTTTAACGAACACCGACAACAAAGGACATCAGGGTTACATCCTATTAAATGATAGGAAAAACAGTACCCTAGATCCACAACAAAACATCAGGAGAGACGCTACTAGATGCCTCAGTTCGAAAGAGTGGTGGACACAGATTTCATACTAAAAAGACATTGGGCATCATTACGAGTTTGGAGGTAGCCATGCCGTTTTTAACAGCATGGCTACCCCCAAACTCGGGTCTGGGTCCCGCAAAAGGGGACATCCAGGGCCACTCTGACCTTAGAGGGCCCGGTAATTCCCTTTTGCGGGCCTGGACCCAGTATGTCCCCATTCCCATTTGAGCCCCCATAGGGCTCAATGGGAATGGGGAGGATGCTAACAACGGGCATGTTAATGACGGGCCCGTTGTTAGCATCCTGGACTGCTAGCGGGTCCCGCTCTGCACGTCTGGTCTGGCCAGGTGTACAGAGCGGGACCCACAGCAGAACTCGTAACGTGGCGGCCCTGAATGAACGCTGCCGGTGCCTTACCGGCACCGTTTATTCCGTGGCCGCCACAGTTGTAATGAGGCCCATAATGATCTAACACTCCTTCAGTGTATCCCGAATACGCGTCAAATAAACTCAGACGATATTTTAATCATGGAATTTGTACAAGAAGATTGTATGGACTTAGTATACATGCACCTGTGCTCTTCGGTGGTAAAACACCTAATGCTGGACTCAGTTAGGAGTTTTCATTTGTTGGGGTTCGATTTGACAGAGATACCTGATTTAACACCAAAAGTTCATTGAGTAACCCAGGAGAACAACCACCTGAAAGTTAAAGCAAAACATGGGGAACTAATATCAACTGCACAGAATGGGTTTGCATGGGATTTACAGATAACAGGAGGCAAGATGGACTCACAAAATAGGTGGTTCCGACAGGAAACTGTTAAGGAAGGGAAAGAGGCAGGGAAGCCTATGTCGAACATGCCCCTAACAATAAGTTGCATGGGACAGAAAGCTCCTCATCCCAAACCCAGACTAAGAACACAAGGCTGTACAGAAACACAAGTTGATGCATCCTGGTCCTGGTTACCAGCAGCATTGGGGAGAGGTGCTAACCATTAGCTAGACTGGAAAGATCCCAGAAGCTCAACACTCTCACTATCCTTGTGGAACAGCAGGAGAGACACACACTTACTAAAGATTGGAGAGCTAAACTTGAATTTGCAAGACTTCATATGTGTCCAGGAGACCTGGTTGACTACAATGGCCACATTGGATGGATACACTGCAACTTTTAACCCGGCAGTGAGAGGAGAAAGAGGGTGAACATCGGCGGGCTTGCTGACTTTAATCAAAAACTGAAGTGTCTATGAAGCAACGAGATCAAAGAACATTGGCCCATACATCCAACAAACATGTCTCAGAAAGAAAATTATACAGCCAAAAAATCCAAAAGGAAGTCGGAAATTCCTCTCTATAATCAACGTATACTGGAATCCAGCAGTAATTAAAAGCAACATAATGGTGGAGACAATCTCAGCTGCAATTGAAGAGGCATACAGTCTGGAAGACACATCGCTTATTGTATGTGGAGATTTAAACTCATCATGCGTAATCAATAAGCTTGATCCAGCATGAGCTAGTAATCGAAAACTTAAACCACAAAAATCCTATGGATGGAGACATTGAACAGTCTTCACATTCTTAAATGGTCACTTTGAAGTAGATAACTTCTACCACCAAACTTGGAAAAGAGGGAACCAAACAATAGATTACATGTCTGTCAAGAGAAACCTGCTGGATGACATTGTATCCTTCGAAATTCGATCAGCCAGAGCGAGCGATCACAACATCCCGGAAATGTCTTGGCTCGAGGAAGTGATGCCGCAACCAGAAAAAATGTTGATACCCCTAGAAAGTGTAAACAACGGTCGTCGGCTAAAAATTAAAAAGAAAATTGTGAATTGTATGAGCGCCCAGTACATAGAAAAGGGGGGGGGGTGAGCGGGATAACAGAACTGTTGGACTATAATAATATCCGTGCACTCTTCATGATTAAAACCAACACAGGTGGGAAAAAGGTTACCCATCAACACGTTTTTTACAGTATCTAATTTTAAAGAAGCAGGACCTAAAACATGTGATCAAGCTAGCTAAATGCAAAAGGATAATCAGGAGTCTCCATAACTAATACAAAAACTGGCTCAAGTAGTATAAGAGTATATTAATCCAAAAGGATGCTGAAAACATGATGAGGGCGATTTCCAGCAAAAAAACTTCAGAAATTTGGGGCTACATAAAGTCACAGGGAGATCATCCTAGGGCCTCCCAGATAAATGTTATTGCAGAGGCAGAGTGGAAAAAACATTTTAAGACTCTATATGCAGCTCAGACCACAAAGGACCCTTGTTCACCAAGCTCTGTAGCACCCTGGTGAACGGACCATGATCTGGACGATGTAGTGAACTTTTTAAAGCAGGCAAGGTCCTTGCGTGCACCGGGCTCAGACGGCATTTCTAACTACACGTTGAAGGACCACCCTGTTCACCGGGCAACATTGATATGCCAGATCATAGAAAATGAAAGAAGGGCACAAAATATCCCCAACTCATGGAAGAAAGCAAACGTGATCCCAATCTTCAAGAGTGGCAGTAGGGACGATCCAAACACCTATCGCCCTTTTGCCCTCTTAGACATGATAGGAACGATCTACGCCTCACTTCTTTTGAGAAGGTTAAATAAGTGGAGACACACAGAGCGGAAAGACACAATGCCTTCCAGAGTGGATTTGTTAAGGGCCTTGGCACGACTCCCCCGATGTTCTTGTTGTCAATAATAAAAGAACAATCCAAAAGAAAATCCAACAACATGTTCCTAGCTTTTGTAGACCTGGCTGAAGCCTTCAACACCATAACAGACAATAGCTAGGGAACAAGATGATGGACTGGAACTGCCTGAAGACCTGGTGGCACAAATCAGGACCCTATATACTGACACCTCGATGGGAATACGTTTAAATGTAGAAGGACAGTTGTCGGTATAGATTGAGACAGCATGAGGAGTAAAACAAGGCTGTTCCTTAGCGCCAGCTCTTTTTAACCTATACCTCTCTGACCTGGGTCCCTTCATGGAGAACTGTAAATGCTATCCTCCGAAAGTGGGGGGGGTCTACGTGAGTAACCTTGTCTACACGGACGATTTGATCTTATTAGACCACACAGAAATTGGTCTGCAAAGACAGCTGAAGAGATTCAAGGAATACGCTGCAGAGAATGGTTTAACAATCAATTCCAAAAAAACAAACATACTATGCTTGAATAGCAGAGGGGGTAGGAAAACCCAAACCTTCAAATGGCATTGGGTGATCTCCCACTCGGAAAAGTAGATTCATTCAAATACCTAGCAATGACCATTAGCAAAACCCCAGTGGGAACACAGAACACCCTGAGTTTAAAAATGAAGATGTTGGCCAACCAAGCCCTGGCGTTGAAACGGAAATACTACTGCTATTCCCTGCTGCTGTTGACATTTTATAAAGGTAAGTTTGTGCCAACCATGACATACGATGCAGACAGCTTGACACAGTTCCCCAACAAACAATGGGCAATCTTGGAAGTTGTGTTTTGGAAACGAGTTCTGGGACTCCCGAAATCCACCCCTACCAAAATAATTATAAGAGAGCTGGGACTCATCTCGTTCGGGGCAATTGCAAACTTGACATTCTATGAAAAGTGTATGAAAGACAAGACAGGACAAAGACTGATATGTTTGGGATATTTCTTCTCTGTGAAAGATAGTGAGCTAAAGACTCTGGGTAAGTCTCTCGTAACCAGGACTAATGTCTGGCAGAGGGACACCCAGGACCCCCCTTGTTAATTTGCATATTTAAGTAACTTTGGGTCTCACCCTAAGTTACTAGGGGAATCCAGACGTGGACCCCTTGCTCACTTATCTTAGAGAGGCACAGCTCCTCCCTACTGACGAGGTCCAACCAAACCGAAACACGTGTCTGGGGATGCTGTTGGTACTCTTGTTCAGAGGAGAATTGCCTAGCATTTTGGTGCTGGACTGCCCCAGGGCAGGACAAAGACTGATATGTTTGGGATATTTCTTCTCTGTGAAAGATAGTGAGTTAAAGACTCTGGGTAAGTCTCTCGTAACCAGGACTAATGTCTGGCAGAGGGACTCCCAGGACCCCCCCTTGTTAATTTGCATATTTAAGTAACTTTAAGTCTCACCCTAAGTTACTAGGGGAATCCAGACGTGGACCCCTTGCTCACTTATCTTAGAGAGGCACAGCTCCTCCCTACTGACGAGCTCCAACCAGACCGAAACACGTGTGTGGGGATGCTGTTGGTACTCTTGTTCAGAGGAGAATTGCCTAGCATTTCGGTGCTGGACTGCCCCAGGGCCGGACAAAGACTGATATGTTTGGGATATTTCTTCTCTGTGAAAGATAGTGAGCTAAAGCCTCTGGGTAAGTCTCTCGTAACCAGGACTAATGTCTGGCAGAGGGACTCCCAGGACCCCCTTGTTAATTGACAATGTGGCACCAGTTCTGGTAATAATAAAAACAGAACTGAAGTATTGACCAGAAAAAGCAGTGCAAAGCTGGTTACAGAGCTGTAGAGCCCTATTAGAACAGGTTAATGCTACATTAGAGGAGATGCACAACAACCCGACTAAAGTGAAAAAGAAACTTCAAGAGTGTGACTGAATACAAACGTGCGATGAAGCGAATC
Organism: Ambystoma mexicanum; assembly: GCF_040938575.1. NCBI lineage: Eukaryota > Metazoa > Chordata > Amphibia > Caudata > Ambystomatidae > Ambystoma > Ambystoma mexicanum. The sequence goes on along the minus strand of NC_090933.1, from coordinate 672,809,020 downwards.
GATTCAAAATGTTTCGGATCTTAGCAAGAGAAACTAGAGCCTTGGGAAACATACCTTCCTATATAAGAACATTACAGGACACAATTTATGTGGTTAAGACTAAATATGCATAAAACGAAGGAAGCCCTATCAGTGAGAAACCAAAAGGGCCCCAGAAACATCATGTGTAGATTCTGTAAATGTGATGGTGTACTGGAAACTATGCAGCATATCTTCACGGCTTGCAATGCATTGACAAAGACAAGGAAGAAATTCTTCTCCCGTTTTCTGGAGGCCACAGCTACACTCTCCAGGGCGGAATAGTGGAAGTATCTGATGAGGGGGGAGAAAACCTCATTGGTGATCGCCTCAATTGAATATCTAAAATCATGTCTGGGAAAAGAGGACCAGGAGGAATTCTACTTTTAATTTTAATGATTAATTTTGAGGATACATTTGGATCAGATTTGAAGGATCAGATAAATGTGAATGAAATGAGATAATACATTTGCTAAAGTTTTTAATAAACTAAGAGGCAAATAAAAAATAAAAACCGTCACTGGCTATTTGGCTCTGCAGTATTTCAGAGTGTGAGGACAATTAAAGCTTCCAGCTTGGTTTTCCGATAGGACTGCAATATCATACTGGGATTTCAGCTAGGATGACTGGGCGAACATATATTGTCAATGCGTGCAGGTAAATGAATCCCTAGCCAGGTCTTTATTATATGTCAATTGTATGCTATTGAATGCAAGGCCTTACAGTGTGGGAAATCAAAGATTTTCAAGCATACAGACAGCGATGAGGGGTGGCTCTGCATGATAAAATGGGTCCATCAACAGACACTGTTATACTGTGATGGCCTTTGTAAAACGGGTTTGGGTAAGCATAATGAGCTGTTCCATGATCTTGAAACTAAATGAAATGCTAGCCCCTGATACATTTTACAAAGAAGCAAGAGCAGAGTGAGAGGTGGATTTGTTTAGTTGAAAGTATCAGCTTGGTTAAGAACACTTTAAAGAAAATCATAAAAGAATTCATAAATGCTGATCATGCTAAACAATAAAGTGAATTGAACAAATGCTAACAGCAAACAAAGGTTGGATGTTTTGATTAAGGATATTTATAAGAATTATAGATTAACTGATGTTGAATCTAGTCTCAAGAGAATGTTGACTATAATCTGGAAGAGACAATGACTAATGCTATGAATGGTGGTACCTTCGAGTTATAGGAGATTATTTAGAGAATGCAAGGTATAATAGGGTATACAATGTTAAGTTTGAAAGTCCTGAGCAGCGTCCTTTTAACCTTCTCATTGTTTCCCTGACTGGTTCAAGACATATCGATGCTGAGCTCTGACCTCATCACTTGATAGGGATGCAAATCCTGATGCCCCCTTGAGGGCTCTAGGTTGTTGGATTTTGGGGTTATGAGTCACACCATGATCCCATAACTTCCCCAAGTGAGTGCACCTGCCTATGAAGAGCCCCCATTGTTTGTGTTCACCTTTCGACCAATTTCAGGGATCACCACAAAATCGAACTCTATAGAAGAGTACATTGACCCCCCCCCCACCCCTACCTAGAATCTAGGTCAGGGTCTAGCTCTCAGACATTGTTCCTACACAATGTAATGACTTGTATGTCCTGGATTTCCGAAAAGCATGGTGGGCAGAGGTTAGTCTGGCCAGTGTTATTGGGATGTCTGGAGGAAATTCAGTTATGCTTTGCAGGGGGAGAGGCCAGTAAAAATACTGACATTCACTTTTCATATGGCTTACAAATGTTTGAATAGATGCAGCCAAAGCCCAGTGATTTTGTCTTAGACTCAAGCCTCACCCCCATTCTCTGTAAAAGTTGGAGGTCTGTCAGATTGTCTCATCAATGTTTGGAAGACAATGCCTACTCAGTGATGAAGTGTAAAAACCTCTTGTCAAAGATGCTGAAAGAAAGACTTGCAAGACTCTCCTGATGGGAAATATATGACCATATCTTAAGAAATAGCACTTTCTACTTTCTAGCATGATAAAATGACTCATGCTCCTCTCCCTTTTTTAATTGGGACCAGCATGACCTAAGTCTCCAAAGTACCGCCATCCCTATCTACCAGTCCCAGTGAAAGATGGTGCCTTCATCTGAGGTAACATCAGTGTTTGTTTACCTTTGAGCCAAATTCAACTTATTTTGTCAATTTCTTCATCTTGGTCATCAAGTACTCTCACACCAATTACGACTGCATTTAGCATGAGGATCACCTCGTGATGGATGCATCCTGAATCACTTTGCAAAAACCAATCTTCCTAAGTAAGCCCAACATGGCGGTTGCTTAGAGTCATGCACTGTGCATGTAGGACACCCCATTAGTCCTCAATTGACCAAAGAATTCCAGTGTGGCCGGAACTGCAGTGACCTTGTCTCTGAACCTGACTCTAACCGTTATTGACACTTCAATACCTGAATCTAGAGTTTTAAGGGTTTTCCATATAAGCCTTTAAATCTACTTCTTGCAGAACATATTTTGCTTTCGTCTGTAAAAGCAAGCAAACGCCCATCTACTCCCTAGGCCTAGGGCTGACTGCTTGATCAGCACTACCAGTAGGTGAGCATGGGCAGCTGAAGGATCCTTGTTTGACTATGTTAGGGACAATAGGCATCCTCTACTTTAAAGCTTGGAAAATAATCCTGATAGTAATAAAGCAGAAGGTTACAGTTAGTTTGGGTATCTATGGTTGTTTTATATTCCAATCTATCAACAAATAGAGTCATCCATGCAAGGTAGGAACTCAATAACACTGGATGGAGATGGAGAAAAGAAAGGAAGGCAGAAAGAAAGAATGAAAGAAATACAGAAAGGACGAAAGAAAGAAAGGAAGAAAGAAAGAAACGAAGGAAGGAGGGAAGGAAGGAAGGAAGGAAGGAAGGAAGGAAGGAAGGAAGGAAGGAAGGAAGGAAGGAAGGAAGGAAGGAAGGAAGGAAGGAAGGAAGGAAGGAAGGAAGGAAGGAAGGAAGGAAGGAAGGAAGGAAGGAAGGAAGGAAGGAAGGAAGGAAGGAAGGAAGGAAGGAAGGAAGGAAGGAAGGAAGGAAGGAAGGAAGGACAGAACGTTTTAACGTTTTAGAAAGGGAGAAAGTAAGAAAAAAACAATTAAGTTAATTATGTACTGTGCTACCTAAAGTAGGTATTAAGTGCCAGTTCTTCTTATTAGACCCTTTGGCTAGATGACACAACTATTCAAGAAATATTTCACCAGTAACAACATTGTATCTTAGGGCACAAAGCAAACGAAGAACCTTTCAACGACAACGTTTATATGGCAGAATACACATTTGGATCTGAAGACATAAGAGGTCGTGAAAGTTCACTGGCTATGAATAGAGCCTCCAGCTGCCCTTCCTTACCAGAAACAAACTTCTCTTTAAGAACATATGTTAATGGATCCGCTGTCATCTCACTTCTTTATACTGTAAATAAAAAATGCTGACTCTTCAAACTGAGGTCACGGATACATTTAACTTAAAGACACGAGCAGACACTTTAAGCTCCCTGGCCCGTCATTTCCAAGGGATGTGTCATGTCACGCTTCGGATCAGAGCAGGAGGCTTGCCTCTGCATTTTGTACAATATAAAAATGGTATTATGTGTAATATCACACACAATAATTACTGTGAAACAAAACTGCTTTAGAATATTGATTTGCCGGAATGCAAATCATGTTATATGCTAACATTATAAAGGTGGTTGCAGAGTGTGGATAATGGCGGCCACTTGGCACCACCGTGCAACTGTTTGCCTGGGAGGTGTAATCACCTGCCACCTCCTTCATGGCCTTGGGGACTCTGCTGACAGCTGAGATAGAATTGTTGGGGCGTGGGGAGAGGGGCAGAAGCAACCATAACTATACGGTGACAACCGACACTTTACAATAGCTGTACACTAAATCCATGTCAGGCAGGTATAGAACACCCAGTCCTATTTTTATTTCGCATGCTGGCACCTGTATTCCTACATTCGTACTTAAAAAAGCAAAAGTCAAACTACCATAACAAACCGAAATGGATGGACGACAGCTACCTGGCATGATTCTATCTGACAGCTATGCAGTTTCTGCTGGATTCAGTTGTGGCCATGTAGACCCCTGTTCTGTGCTCCCCCCCCCCCCCCCCGCCCCACTTTAATGTCCCAGCTCCAAGCAGAGCATCTTTAAGGTAGCCAGTGGGTTTCATCAGGGTCGTGAGTTATCAAAGCTATCTTCAGTAATCTACCTGCCGATGCACAGACAGTACTGCTGTACTAAACTGAGTTCAAGCCCCATGTTTAAAAAAATATATGAATGCAGATTAAGCCACACAATTTCTAGCCTGGGAGAACGGTCAAAAAAAGGTCAATCATGTAAGCCCAGCAACTGTTAAAAGCTTGACTACGTTCTAGCCCCCAGGAGACCAATGATCCTATCGTTGTCAAGCAACCTGTTTAGAAGCAGCAAGACAGAGTGGCGTCTGCAAAGGTGAATTCTCCTGTGCTCTTTCTGGGTTTTTGCAACAGAAAGTGAAGATGGTTTTGTGCAAGAAAGTGTGCTCTGCTAAACGGACACACTTTCTACATGCGCTCTGTGATTAAACAGTGATACGTTTGAGATGACGTCTGGCTCAGTGACTGAGTAACATAATCACTTTCAATCATATAGGGGATACATGTATACTTCTGCTGTGTACAGTCCAAGGACATACCGGCAGCTGGAAAGGTGATATGTACTTTATACAATCTTTGTAGCTATGGTTCATCCTATCTTCGTTTACGGGCCAATTTGCCACTATGGAGTTGGAATACCATTATCCAGATGCTTTTGCCCTGCACTGGTCCTATCAGTACTATAAGATTCCAGAAGAGTCCAGTGAAAATATTATATTAATTTAATGAGTTTTTCCAATGTTCAATCATGCCTGGTAGCAATGGCACCTGTCGAATGTGATGCTCGGCAAAACTAAATATAAGGCAACATGTTGCCATAAGAGAAGGTTCTGGTATGATTTAAAACAAAGTTATAGACATAACTTTAACGAATTGGTTTGCGAGATAAAAGGAATATTTGCAGAGAAAGGTCTCCATCTTCAGATACTATGCCATATAGTATTTCATGCCCCCAAAGTTTCAGCTTCAGGCCTCGGCAGCATTGAGGGGAAGACTTGCTGAACCCATAACAAACCGTTGGAGCCTGTCCTCTGGGACTGATCTGATGAATGGAAAGGCCTTTATTCTTAGAGAAGCAAGACATAGGCACAGCCACACCAGCGCGGGCGCTCTGGCAAGAGAAAGATCTGCTCCATCTTTCTGGATCCTACACGCTTAGCTCTGTCCATCGGTAGCTCTAAACATTGCTGTAAACATGGTGGGCACCCTCCCCTGGAGAGGTCCTATTTAGATCTAAGTAGCGGGCTTAGAATCCACCAATCCTCTATTACGATTCAGCTATAATGGAGTATGAGCCCTCCATCTCTGTTGGTTCTTGTTGGAGCTGCTGTCAGTTCAAAGTCGCCTTTCACAGGGGGCGGAGGGGGGGGGAGATATCTGATCCAAGGAAGGAGAGAGGCACATTACAATAATGTCCCCGGGGCACATAAAGTAAGGGGAACATTGAAGCTCTCCTGCACTGATACCCGAACCAAGAGACCAGGACACTCAGGTGCAAAGAGGGATACATTGTGCCTGGAGGTGTCTCGGCATAACTCAGCATGTAGCGGAAGTGCAGAAGGATACTCCAGTTCTGTTCGGTTCTCTGGATGAGACCCCACCGTCTTTAAATCCAGAGACATTACCTCTGGTACTTGCAGCTGTTCAGCAACACAATGAAAAGAACTTTGTGCATGTTTTCAAGTTGTCAAGTTTACATCAAAACGCAATCAGGTAGCAAGACCGAATTTTGTACCTAGCCTGAGGTACTGCTGTGCCTGCCATGTTGTCCGAGAATGTCAGTTGAACTGTCTGGTCGTATACTGAGATATCTAGATCGAACCTTCCACTTCCCATTGGACCCATCGGAAGTGCCTAGATCACCTGCATAACACTGTCAAACCTTCTACCATGACGGAAGCAGAGAATGCGTGAGCTACAATTTCCAGGCATCCTAGGCTACATATCATTTCCAGGCATCCTACGAATCCTGACCAACTGGCCTTACATTCTGCTCCAAGGAATGTTTAGATGCCTATTTCCAAACCTCATCAAAATACATTTAAAAAACGAGTCTTTTGTGTTTCCTGTCTTAAATCATTTTGCCGACTTTGTCCCTTCTGCAGTAAATGTCCAGAGTATTCAGCCTGTAAAGGAGCACATACTTATTTGCATCCAGCCTGTACTTCTGTGTATTTTCTTTTGCAGGGGTGGGGCCTAGTGTGTTTTCCTCAGTACTTATTTTTTTACTAAGAACTATATATTTCTTTTTTCCAATTCCCCCAAACGTTCCAAGGGTAGGTAGTCTCCTTCCGCCCACATCTGTCCAGCCCAAGTCAGACCTGCCTCATACCAGAGTTGAAACTGACTCAGATCGTTAATTCGGTCTCTCATGGGTGGGGCCCAAATGCAGCTTAATGGCGAGGGCCACGACGTGAGCCATTGTGTGGCATTACCCTCCTTCCACAACGACTAGAATACTTTCAGGATAGGATGCATCGGCACTCGATTGGGTATCTCCTTCTGTTGGACCCAGTGCCATTCTCTCAATGTTACCAGTGCCAGAACAGTGTTGACCATATGGATCCACTGCTTTTGTGTTCCGGGGTCTAGTGATCCACCATTATTCGTAGCTGTGCTGTGCTGCCTTGTAGTATGCCTCAATTTCAGGGAAGCCCACCCCCTTCCGGTAAGAACAAAGTCTTGTAGGCCACTCTAGGCCGCACCCCCTCCCACAAGAAATGCAAACTGGCCTTTCACACTGTCTCAAAGTAGGACATTAGGACAATCGTCGGTAACATCTGGAAAAGTAACAGAAACTTAGCGAGGACCGTCATTTTAACGCAATGTAGGTGCGTCATCGATGTGAGATTTAACCTTCCCCACTGCTGCACGTCTAAGCGTATTCTATCCCAGAGGGAGAGAGAGTTATTTTCAAAGAGATCCCTGTCATCTCTTGTAATATCGATCCCCAGGTACCTGAACCCTTCCTGCTGTTTGTTTGTTTGTTTGTTTGTTTGTTTGTTTGTTTATTTATTTAGTATGGCGTGCAAAAACCAGAGGTAACAGGGCGCAACAGAGAGCAGGAAGGTAGGATTACATAAAAACTTAGTTTCAGGATAAGGCACACATGAAAAAGAAGCATAGCATTACATTGCGAGGAATGTACATATATACATATATGCATATAGTTAATAAATTGCTTACATATTTACATGTTTAGTGTTGTGCATAGCGACAGTTTGGTTGAACTTACATATTTACATATTTAATGCTGAACAAAGGCATGGGCAGGTGAGATGGCAGGGTTAGTCATGGGGATCATTGGACCGCAACCAGGTGAGGGTGTTTTGCCTGAAGCTGTAGTAGGATTGGTCTGTCCTAATGTTGAGTGGGAGGGCGTTCCAATGTTGGGCTGCCAGGACAGGGAAGCTACTGCCGCCGGTTTTCTTTTGTCTGAAATTGGGTACCTGCAGGCAGTAAGAGTTAATCGATCTGGTGGGGCGGGTGGAGGTTTTTTCTTTATTCGGGCTGCGTTGTTTAAGCATTTGAAGGTGAGTGATGCCATTTTGAGAGAGATGCGGTCAGTGATTTTGAGCCATTTGTTGGAGGTGTGTTCCTTGGTGGGTAGCTTAAGGGCTGTTCTGAGAGCGTTATTTTGTAGTGTCTGTAGTTTGTTGGTTATGTATTTGTTGGCTCCTAGGTACATGGCATTACAATAGTCAAGTCTGGATAGTATTAGGGCATTGGCAATGATGATGCAGCTAGCTTGGGTGAGGAAGGCTCTACTTGCCCTGATTAGCTTGCATATGTAGGCGGTAGAGGATGGTAGTGAGTTGACTTGTTTTTTTTAGTGACATGGTTGCATCAATGTGAAAGCCTAGCGTTTTCACTGTTTTGGCCACTCTGATGGTGTTGCCATCAATGTTGAAGGCATTATAGTTGCAGCTGAGTTTTTTTAAATTAGCGTTGGATCCGAGGAGCAGGATTTCGGTTTTCTCATCATTCAGGCATAAGCCGTGTGTGGCCATCTATGCCTGAATGATGAGATATATTTTGTTTACCAAGGCCGTATCTGAGTCGAAGTTGCCCGAAAGGGGTATGAGGATCTGTGTGTCATCTGCATAGTTAGTATATGAGACACCCAGTCTGTCCAACTTGTCGAATAGGGGCTTGGTAAAGATGTTGTAGAGGGTGGGAGAGACACAGGAGCCCTGGGGTACCCCGCAAGTTATTTTGATGGGGTCTGCTGAGGCTAGGGTAGAGAAGACCCTCATGGTTCGATTGTCCAAGAATGATTGGATCCAGGCTATGGCCTCTTTCGAGAAGTGGGCAGCTGAGGCCAGGTGTTTGCACAGGACTGCGTGATCCACCAGGTCGAACGCTGCCGACAGGTCGAGGAGGAGTAACATGGGGTTGTTCCCTTTGTCGTTAATCTCATTGATCTGGGTTTTGAAATCAATTAGGGCTGCTTCGGTACCGTGCTGCGGTCTGAAGCCCGATTGGCGGGTGCCTAATAGTTTGTGAGTTTCAAGATATTGCTGAATTTGTAGGTATGCTACTCTGTCTATTAACTTTAACAGGAACGGCATTGTGGTGATGGGCCTGTAATTGGTGGGAATAGCAGGGTCTAGGGTTTGCTTCTTGAGGAGAGGCAGGACCCAAGATTCTTTGAGGTTGCTTGGTATGGTGTTGGAGGAGAAGGATGCGTTGATCAGCTTGGTTATAAAGGGGGCTAGGTCCCTGGCAGCATCCTTGATTATCTGGGGAGGGCAGTTGTCGCCTTTGCAGTTAGATGGTTTAAGTGAGGCTATAACTCTTTCTGTTTCTGGGATAGATATTTTGGTGAACCTGAAGAGGTTCTGGCCTGGAGGGTTGATTGTTTTTGCGTGGTTGCTGGGAGATGCTTTATTAGTGGTGTGGGAGTCTTTTCTTAGTGCGATTTTAGTTTGGAGAGTTTTGATTTTATTAGTTAGGGCGTTTTGGACGCTTGTGCACCATGCTTTGTCCTTAATCATGTTGTCTGGAAGGGGTATGGGGGATTCTAGTTCCCTTAGTATGGCAAATAGTTCTCTGGTGTTGGAGCTAGATATTTGAATTCTTTCATTGAAGAGATTCTTTTTAGTGAGTAGAATTTCTTTTTTATAGTTGTTTGCGAAATGTTTAAGTTGTGATTTGTTCTCTTCTGTAGGGGAATTGCGCCATTGGGTTTCAAGTTTCCTTTTGTGCAATCTAAGTTCTTTCAGGTGTGGGGTGAACCAGGTGTTCAGGTGGGCTTGTTGTTTGCTCTTTTGCAGTTTGAGAGGGGCAATGATGTCTAGTCCTTTCTTTATGGCATTGTTATAGTTTTCTACTAGACATTCTGGATTTATGTTGTCGGGAAGAGCATTGAGGGTTGGCAGTAGTAGTGGTAGGAGGTTGTCAGGGGTTATATTTTTTTTTGCTCTAGTGCGCAGAGGTGGTGCCATGATTTTTCCTTTGTTGACTTCTTTATTGAGAGATAAAGTGAAGTTAATGAGGGGATGGTCTGTCCAGTGTTGGGGGGCGGTTTTGGTGATGACGGTGTCGCAGTTCAGGGTGGCGATCCAGTCCAAGGTCCTACCTTTATTATGGGTGGGGGTAAGCACTCTTTGGATTAGGCCGTGTTCATCTAGCATGTTAGCTATGGCTTGTGCTGGTTTGTCGTCAGGGTCATTCAACCCAAGGTTCAAGTCGCCTAGCAATAATATTTGGGAGATGTCTTTTATGTTGTTGGCTAGTAGGCTGGATAGGTCTGCTTCGAATGAGCCAATGGGGCCAGGTGGCCTATATATTAGGTAAATAGTTAAGGTGCCACAGCTGGATATAGGCAATTTGGCTACTAGGAGCTCGCAGGATTTGAGAGGTTCTTGAGGCAGTGGTCTTAGCTCGAAGTTTGTTTTAGCTATGATGGCTAGGCCACCTCCTCTGTTATTGGGCCTGTCCATTCTGATTATTTGGTAATTTTCTGGAATTGCTATTGAAAGTGCTGGGCCTGCTGCTTCGTGCAGCCATGATTCGGTGATTGCTAGGAGGTTGTTTGAGGATAAGGTGTCCGCTATTTCTGTGGCGTGGGCCACTAGTGATCTAGCGTTGATCAAGGCTCCGGATATAGTGGTAGTGTTGGGTGTGTCCTGGATTGTTATAGGGATGTGTTTGGGCTGGGTGGAGTTGTGGCAGGGTGTGGTTTGGTTTGGACGGGTTTTAGTGTGTTGCGGGGTGGGTCTCTTGTTGTGGTAGATAGGCTCGTAGAGGCGGGGTAGTCTGGCTCGTAGTCTGGTGTTTCTTTCTGAGGTTGGAAAGGGTGCATATTCTGCAGGGTACATAGTTATGGCAGCAGTAGAGATTGCAAGGTGTAATAAAGGTATGAGGAGGTATGGTAGGGTGGCTGTTTGGCTCTTAGTAAGGTACATTGTACGATTTGGATCCGGGATGAGCGATAGTAGTGTGGTACGGCTATTGTATAGCGGGGCTGTTCTGGCTATAGCGATAGTAGAAGGGTGTGGTGACTAACATCAGGTAAAGTCTAGTAGTAGTAGCAATAGTAATTAGGTGCAAACTAGTATAAGGCAATATTGAGTAAGGCACAACAATTGGTATAATGCAGGCAGTGTCTTTGATTCAGAGGCCTAAAGGGGGTTCTCCTAAATTCAGGAGTCACAGTCTGCATGTGCAAAAAAGGTGCAATTAGACAAGGGGTTCACCTAAATTCAGAAGTCACACTCAGGCTGAAAATGGCATGTGCAAACAGATGCAGTTTAGACAAAGGGGTTCACCTAAGTTCAGAAATCACACTCAGGCTGAAAATGGCATGTGCAAACAGATGCAGTTTAGACAAAGGGGTCACCTAAGTTCAGAATTCACACTCAGGCTAAAAATGGCATGTGTAAACAGATGCAATTTAGACAAAGGGGTTCACCTAAGTTCAGAAATCACACTCAGGCTAAAAATGGCATGTGCAAACAGGTGCAATTAGACAAAGGGGTTCACCTAAATTCAGAAATCACACTCAGGCTAAAAGTGGCATGTGCAAACAGGTGCAGTTAGACAAAGGGTTTCACCTAAATTCATTAATCTCACTCAGGCTAAAAGTGGCATGTGCAAGGTTCACAATAAAGGCGAGCAAGTGGCGTGTGTAGGCAGTCTGGGTAGGTTCCGAGCGTCATTTGCGCAATGTGGTAGGTATGTTTTCAAGGTGTAAATTTGTCATTGATAATAGGCTGGGGTTAAGTAGCTGCAGAGGGCAGTTCCCAAGCATTAGTCAGTGCAACTGTAGATCTGTTGACAGGCTGGGTTACAGGTTAGATACAATTTAGTGTCAGGTAGCTGACTCAGATGCAATAGGCGGCACCTGGTTGGAGATAGTTGCAGGTAACTATGGTGCAATGGGACAACACATAGGTTAACACTGTAAAGTTGACTCAAGTGCAGTGGGGTTGAGTAAGTGGGGCGATATTTCACTTAGATTAGCGAGTCACAGAAGCATACTAGTATACATCTACCTAGGTTTAAGAATCACAAAAACATCGAGAGCACACTAAGTTTCATTAGGTAGCAGGGCAATATGGCACCTAGATTTGAGAATCGTAGAGACATCGAGAATCATGCTAATTTGCATTGGGTAAAGGGCAACATTTCGCCTAGGTTTGAGAATCACAAGATCAGCAAAAAGCTAAGTTGCATTAGGTAAGAGGGCACTATATTAAAAATCAGAATAGAAGGTGCGTGTTTGAGTAGAACACAAACATATAGAATAGGAGTTATAGCAGTAGACACTTCAGTTGCGGCGTGAGTCAATACCTTGGTAGTGGAGGATGACCATCGAAATGGAGCAGGCTGATAAAGGAGTGCATTGGCCTTATCTCCTAAACGACGTTTCACTTACCAGCAGCTGTTTCACTGTGGCGGTGCTTTGGTTGCTTGGTAAATGTGTCCACAGGCTAGAGTTTCATTTTCATTCCGCGCAGCGCCCACTCTTGTGGGGTCAGGCGGAAAGAGGGTTAGGGTCAGGCAGGCATGCTGTTAGTCATGGCGTGATAAGGCAGTAAGGATATTGCAAGTAGGTAAGGCCGCAGCGAGATGAGGTTCTGGACAGATGGGATGTCAGCCGAATATATTGTGCGGCGGTGTGGAAGGCACTTAGGCATGTTCTGCCAAGGACAGGCACAGACAGGCGGCAAGGTGCCTTAAAGGGGTGCCTTGAGTGGGGTGCCGGCTCATGCCTTCCTGCGGAACCGAGCCAATGATAAGCAAGGATCGGCCAATGAGCTTCTAGTAAGGTTGCTAGGCAACCATTCAAAACAAAGGTATGGCGGCCATTTTGGTGGGCTCCACACGGTATTATACGCGGAGATGGCGAATAGGGGCTAGAATCTGGCCCAAAAAGATATACGAACGGCTAGCGAATGAAGGGCACAGACAGGCAAGGTGCCTTAAAGGGGTGCCTTAAGTGGGGTGCCGGCTCACGCCTTCGGGCGGAACCGAGCCAATGATAAGCAAGGATCGGCCAATGAGCTTCTAGTAAGGTTGCTAGGCAACCATTCAAAACAAAGGTACGGCGGCCATTTTGGTGGGCTCCACGTGGCATTATACGTGGAGATGGCGAATAGGGGCTACAATCTGTGCCAAAAAGATATTCTGCATGTAGGTAGCTGTCGGTGTTCGGGTCTCGCTCATCAGCTGTTTCCTCGTCAGGCTGAGAGCAGTCGCGTCGGATCGCACTGCTGCCCGGTCCTCGTGGCTGCAGCTGACGAAACAGGGAGGGATGGGCTCCTGCCCACCCAATGAACAGCTAGTGAATCTGTAAACCAAGGCCCCAGACATAGTCCTGTATCTGTAAACCAAGGCCCCAGACATAGTCCTCAGTAACTTGGCTCCTGCGCCCCAGCATAAACGCCACTGACTTATCTAAATTTATCTTGAACCAAGACAGCTCACCATATTGCTCCAGAGTCTGTAAGAGATGAGGGACTGACCTGCTAGGGTTAGTAATAAAAAGCAGGGCATCATCGTCAAAAAGGCTCATCTTATAGTTAACATTTCCAATTTGCACCCCCTTGATGGTCTCGTCTCCCCATACCTCCAGTGCCCACGGTTCCATTACCAGGGTGTATAAGAGGGGTGACAAGGGGCAGCCCTGAATGGTGCCCCTCTGTCGCTCCAGGACCCTCGACATTTCACCATTAACCACTACTCTGGCCCTTGGTGATAAGTATAGAGTCGCAATTCCAGCCTAGCCATTTGGGTCCCATGCCAATTGTATCTAAAACCCCATCATGAAAGACCAGCTGACCCTATCGAAGGCCTTTTCTGCATCAAGCACCAGAAGGAGGGCCCCGCTGTGCCTCACCTCGTGTACTGTCATGATATGTAGGGTCTTGCGCAGGTTGTCCGATCCTTGTCTGTTATGCACAAATCCCGTTTGGTCAGGATGGACGAGCTTGGGGAGGTAAATCTCTAGTCTAGTGGCCAATGCTCTAGCAAATATCTTGGCATCTGCTTTTAGGAGAGAGGTATGTCGGTATAAAGAGCACTGTTCCCTGTCCTTATCCAGTTTGGGGATGGCCGCTATCAATGCTTCCAGAAACATGGGTGGTATATTTCCCGCTCAATGTAGTCAAATACCTGAGCCAGTGGCTCCGCAAGGAGCTCCTGAAATTGCTTATAAAAATCTGAGGTATACCCATCCTCTCCCAGAGCTTTACCTGACTTGAGATTACCTATTGCCTCCCGCATCTCCTTAACCGTGATGTTCCCTTCTAGGATTGAACTCTCCACCACTGTCAACCAAGGCATGGGGAGCCAGTCCAGGTATTCCTGTACCTTCTCAAGAGGTCATGCATAGAGACATTCATAATATTCTGTGAAGCAGTCTTGCATATTTTCCCTCGCCGCTTTCACTTGTCCCCTACTGTCCCTGATCCGGTCTGCCCTCCTCTCCACCTTAGCCCTCCTTATCCTATTTGCCAAGAGAGTCCCTGCTCGGTCTCCTATCTCGTAGTACCTTTGTTTAGCATACTGTAGCCTCTTAACCACCTCCCCTATAAAGAACGAGTGCAGTTTCTGCCGTTTGTCCCTCATGTCTTTCAGGAGTACCTCCCTTTCGGTCCCTGGTTATGTCATTTGGGTCTGCATGTTTCAAAGTTCCCACCATATCCGTTGCTCTATCAATGCCCTCTCCCTTTTCTTCTGCACTCCGTGTGCTATCAAGAGGCCCCAAAAAGTAGCCTTAGCTGCCTATCACACATATTTCATATGGGTATCCCCATTGGTGTTTGAGAGAAGCGCCAAATTTCCTTTCCCATGAACTCCCTGGAAGTAGGATCCAACAGGAGGTCATCATTACAGCACTACCAGGCTCCCCCATGTCATTTCCAACCCACCACTCCCCCAATGACCATCTCATGGTCAGACCATGCCACTGTTTCAACCCTGGGGGAAGTGGCGAGGTCTCCATGCTCCTGAGGTGTCAGCAAGAGGTCAATACTGGTATATTTTTGATGTGGGGGAAGAGAAGGTGTAGCCTCACTGCTGTGGGTAATAAATTCTCCAAATGTCTGCCCAGAAATAGCTCTGGAGGAGCTGTGCAAAGTCCCTGTGGGCTCTGTCTTGCGTCCTTTTCCTGTCATCTTGCACAGACCACCAGTCTAACCGCGGGTCCAAGATCATTTTAAAATCCCCTCCCACCATCGTAGCCCCTTTGCACCAATCTTCGAGCACAGTACACACCTTTCTATGAAACGTCATCTGGTTCACATTGGGACCGTAGACTGAGACTAGGGTGATCATTTTCCCCAAAAACCGGCCCGTAACTGCTATGAAACTGGCTCTGAATGCCCTCTTGATTTGGACCTCCTTCAGGCGCATGGATTTTGACAACACCATCCCCATCCAGTTCTTCTTTGAGGTTGCATGTGAGGCCCAGTACATTTGCCCAACCTCTGCTCCCTTAAGAGCCCTTTCCTCCCCCTTAAGATAGTGGGTCTCCTACAGAAACAACTGTGCCAACTTGGATTTACGGAGCATATTGACCTCTTATTTGGGGAGTTTAGCCCTTTTACATTTAGGGTTGCCACTTTCAGTTTATCCATAGCCTACCCAGGGTATTTCCGTATCAGCCACCTAATCCCCATTGAGAGGACCTTGATCAGAGCCAATGAACCTGCAATGCATGAATTCCCACCTCCCTCCCCCATCCCTTTCCACTCTTTCTGTAACTTGAACTTCCCCCATAGATGGCTTGTGAAAGCCAAACCCGGCTTGGGTCGGTGACGCAGCCGCCCTGAGAGACCCGGACATGTCCAGGCTACTAGGAGAGCATGGGGCTCCTCACCCCGCCATAACGTGAACCAAACCTTAAACCAAACGTTAAACCATAACATCCTTTTCCCCTTCCCTTGCCCGAAGCAATTCACCATTTAGAAATATCACATCTTATCATATCATTTGTAGCACATGTCCCAACCTCATCCTTGGCATTTAGATAGCGAGGACTGGAGCCTCTTAGATTTTTTCACACCTCCTCCTTTCTTGCGGTCCTTTGGCGGCACAAAAGCCTTGTGGAAGCGCTCTCTCAATTTACGTTGCCACTCCTGTTCCTGTGGCTGTCCCTCTCTTTTAAGCTCCTGCAATAACGGAGCTGCATCTTCACCCTGCAGTAGTTCATACTGCTCACCACCATAATCAAAGGACACTGCGAAAGGAAACTGCCACTGATATCGGACCCCAACCTCTCGGAGCCACCTCGTCGGGCTCTACATTTTCTCCTCTGCGCCAGGGTGTATGATGATAAGTCCTGAAAAATGGTTACAGAGGTCCCATCCCATTGTATTTCAGCCACTTCCCAGACTTTCCGCAGAATCTCCTCTTTGTCACTATAATAGTGGCATTTGGCTACAACCGAGCATGGTCCTCTCGCTGATCCGGGACCCTTGTGAACCCTGTCAAATCGTATTAGCCTGTCTGTTCCCCACTCCCAGAAATTGCTTCAGTAGGTGGGCCAGTTGGAGCTCCAGTTTTCTTGGGGTTTCCGACTCTGCACTGGGGAGCCCCCATATCCTCAGGTTGTTCCGTCTCTCTCTTTTTTTCCACATCGTCCAGCTTGGCTTTCGCTTCTCTTTTCCAGCATTCTAGTTCCTGTACCCTCACCTCCAAGCTCACATCAGCTATGTCAGCAGACCTTTGGTTATGTTCTAGGTTCTCCACCTGGTCCTCTACTTCTGATACCCTATCCACAATTGCCTGCAGTAAGGTCTGCAGCTGTCCTGAATGCTTTGAGCTTGATTGATAGATATTTTATTTATATCGCGCTCGTACACAAGTGTTTCAGAGCACAACCAGACAAGGGAGGGGAAACAAGGGAGAACAAAAACAACGGTCTTACTAGGCCCAGTGACATTGAGAATGCACAAGTGCATGGGAGAGGGAGAGGGGAAAAGTGCATAGGAGGGGGGAGTAGTGAGAAGTGTGGAGCAAAGGAGAAAACGATAAATAATAATACATAATATAATATAAATAAAAACAACAAACAGTGGTAGTGCAGCCAGCAAGTGGCAAGTGCTGGGTATAAGGCAGCAAACAGGGTATGACTGATAAGTTCAGGAAGAAAAGGGCGAGATGTATGGGTACATATACAGACCCTAGTGCAAAGTGTGGCCCGGAGGCAATGCAGGGGGTTGGCATGGTGAGCAGATACCATGGCCCGGAAGACAGAGGGTAGGCCTGGTGCACAGTGCCGAGAGAGAACAGATCAGCTGGGGAGAAGGGGGACAAGGTAGAAGCAAAGAGGAAGGTTTTGAGGTGCTTATGGAACCAGCAATGGTTCTCCTCCAGTTTCAGATTGGCAGGGAGGCTATTCCAGAGGGAGGCCCCAGCCAAAAAGAGATATCTACCCCCAGCTCGTTTCTTTGCAAAACGACTGACCCTGAGGGAGTTACAGGTAGAAGAGCGAAGAGCTCGAGAGGGGAGGTATTTGTGGAGGGAACCCTGAAGGTATTTTGGACCCTGCCCCAGAAAGCCTTGTGGACAATGCACAGGGTTTTGAATTTAATCCTTGCATCCACTGGGAGTCAATGGAGAGATTTCATAGCAGGAGAGATACGTTCCTAGGGCTTGAGGCCAAGGGCAAGTCTCGCAGTCCTATTCTGGATTAGTTATAGAGGGCAGAGAGCAGAGCCAGGTAGATTTAGAAAGAGACTGTTACAATAGTCCAACCTAGAGAGAACCGGAGCTTGTGAGACAGTGAGCTTCTGGGGCAAGGAGAGGAAAGGCAGAGTAACTCTGAGGAGGTGCAGTAGGAAGTTCGACTTTTTTGAGACAACAGAGATGTGGGAGGAGAAGAAAAGTGTGCAGTCGAAGATGACCCTGATGTTCTTAGCCTCGCAGCTGGGGGTAGGAGAAAGGCCAACAGAGGCCGGCCAGAGAGTGAGGGGAAAGGAGGGTGTAGGTGTGCCGATGAGGAGGATCTCCGTCTTGCTGGCATTCAGACAAAGATCGTTAGCAGCGCACCAATCATGAATGGCAGTTAGGCCTTCAGAGATGTGAGAAGGAGAGGAGGTGGCTGAGGGCAGCCTAAAAATGAGTTCAGCATCATCAGCATAGCACTGGAAATTGGAGCAGAAAATGGCAATGCAGTGGGCAAGAGTTCAACGTCGTCTGCTTTTTTAGACCAACGACCGTCCATTAACGATTGGGAGTACGACCAATGGGGGACAAGGAGCAATCATCCTTATTAGTGAATCTTTCCGATTACACTCTGAACAAACAGGAAGTGAATGTGATAAACAAAGGTCTTGGCTTTGTACCTACAATGAAATATGATACATTTTTAACTTGTGTAGAAATAAGCCAACTCTTAAGAAAGATCCACTTACGTCAATATTTTCAAGACAAAGTGTTCGATGAACAGGTCAATGAAAGTGGTCTGAAAGCTAAATCCACATTTGAACCTCCAACCAATAGTCATACCCCAGAGGCAACCGTTTTTGCACAACGGGTGGAGGAAGATCTCCACAATCTGGAACAAGAGTCAGATGCTGGTGTATTTCAGAATTTCATCAATTTGGAAAGGAAGGCAGTGAAAAGTCTTGCTCAAAATTCCAATATTGTTATACGTAAAGCAGACAAGGGCGGAGCTGTGGTAGTGCAGAATAGAGTTGCATATATTGATGAATGTACTAGACAGCTCGCAGACAGCACTTTCTATCAGTTGATCACAGATGACCTGACCAATCGGCTACAGAACATAATCAATGACAAACTGAGCAAAGCACTAGAGAGGGAATGGATTTGTCAAAAAGAATACGAATTTTTGAAAGTAGAGAAACCGGCGATACCGAAATTCTACACCCTTCCAAAAATTCACAAGGCCCTAAGGCATCCACCGGGCCACACAATAGTGTCGGGTAATGGCTCCTTATTAGTGCCGTTGTCCAAATATGCAGATACATTTCTGAAACCTTACATATAAACAATGTTTTCTTACATCCAACATACGTCAGAAGTGATCAATCTGATTGAAGGGCTAAAGTTCGACAAAGATAAACAGCTGTTGGTAAGCCTAGATATTGGGCCTCATTCCGAGATTGGAGGTAGTCATGGTGCTATTTGCGCCATGACTGCCTCCAATAACGGTACCGGCACCGGTCTCGTTCAATGGGGACTTACCGGTGTAGTCCGACCTTTGCGGGACCGGTAAGTCCCCATTGAAAAAGCCATTCCCCGATAGGGCTCAATGGGAATGGGGAAGGCGCTAATAACAGTACCGCAAATTGCGGTACCGTTATTAGCTCTGAAGTCCCTTAACGGGTCCCGTCCATAACACCTGGTCAAACCAGGCATTCAGGAAGAGACCCGCTAAGGGACCTCGTAGTAGGGTGGTAAGGGATTACCGGCATCGTTCTCCATACCAGTGCCCGGTATCCCTTACCGCCCTACTCGGAATGAGGCCCATTGCCTCTTTATACACTTGCATTCCGCAAAAAGACACTTTGACTGTGCTGGAAGAGACACGATTGGCAAAAAGGACCACGGGAATTACCCCTAACAGTTTTATCTTTTGGTGCACCGAGATGGCCTTAACTGAGAATTATTTTATGTTCAACCAAGACCTGTACCATCAAATCCATGGAATGGCAATGGGCTCATCGGTGGCTCCAACAGCGGCCAATCTGTACGTAGAGTATTTTTAAACTCAGGTGATCTATCAAGAAATGATATGGGACGGAACAGAGTTATCTTTTTTATGTTTATGGAATGGATTAATAAACAGAATCCATGCCTGAAATTCACCTCGACCTGTGACAACATGGAGGTGAACTATTTAGATATTACCATCAGTACAGATATTGAAAAGAAAATACTTCAAGTTCGGCCGTTCCACAAACCAACAGATAGGAATGCATTGTTGTGTTTTGACAGCTTCCATCCCCAACATACAAGGGAGAATTTACCTTTCGGTCAATTTTTGCGTTTAAAGTGCAACAGTACACAGACGAGTACTTTTCAAACAGAAGCAGAAGCACTATTCTCTAAATTGCTAGCCAGAAAATATCCACAAAAGATTGTGAAGAGGGCATTTAAAAGGTCTGAACACAACAATTACGAAGCACTTTTGGAATACAGAACCAGAGAACTTAATAATTCCAAAATGGCGTTTGTGAGTACTTTTTCTCCCAAGTCCAGCAAAATAATTGGAATTATCAAAATAAATTGGCACATTTTACAAAGAATATCCTTTAGAAAAACCACTTTGTGCCTTTAAACGCATGCCCAACTTGAAAGAACTACTAACATAAAAAACGACATCTCAGTACGCCCACCAAAACAACAAAGCATCGCAGAAAGTTGGATACTTCCAGCGACAAAGGGGCACACACCCTGCGGGGGATGTGTAAACTGTAAATTTACCTCGAGATCATCAGAGGTAGACATAGATCTTGCTAAACCCAGGTCCCAAATGCATTTCACAAATTGTAATTCATCAAACGTGATATATGCTATTTGGTGCCCTTGCTCAAAAATATACATTGGGATGACCAAGCGGTAGGAGAAAATAAGGATCAGTGAACACGGAAGCAACATTAAGAACAAAGTGATCGCAGTACCGATGGTAGGACATTTCCTATCAATGGAACATGGGCATGATGCATTACTTTGGACTGTTTTACTTCAAGTGAAAAATATTTCTCCTGATTTGAGTCCCAACAAAAGACTTTTTAGTCGTGAACAATGGTTGATTTTCTTAACTAATTCATCCGAGGTGGGTCTCAATGAACAAGTGGATTGGATGAAGTTATGTTAAAATATAAAGAAGCAATCCGTTGTGGTATATATCGCTCTTGAAGATTAACTATGAGTGAGTTTACACTTTACCACAAACAGCCAGAGATGGGGTGCGAGTGGGGTTTGTGCAGAAATCCCATGAATTAAGGGGTGTCTCCTAGAGTGACAGACGCGACACGCGACTAGTACCACCCCAGCGCCATGCTGTCTTGTTATGCAAGTTCTCAGAGCCCCCAACAGAGGAATACCTATAAACGGTGCTCGACCGTGCTTGCGAATGCTGAGGACCGTACATTGAGATGCGATACATGTAGGTACCTCCGACAGTGCGATTGTACGCAGAGTGGGCGGACCGAAATTTGTAAACAAAGTGGACGTCAGCATTCTGTATTTGAATGCAAAGATGAGATT
The DNA here is from genome assembly GCF_040938575.1 of Ambystoma mexicanum. Taxonomy (NCBI): domain Eukaryota; kingdom Metazoa; phylum Chordata; class Amphibia; order Caudata; family Ambystomatidae; genus Ambystoma; species Ambystoma mexicanum. The sequence continues at coordinate 672,788,164 of NC_090933.1, read as the reverse complement.
GGTAGTAAGAAGGATGCACGACGTCAAGCTCCGTCCTCGATACGTGTCGTCACGTGATTGAAGTACGGCGCCAACAACGCTATGAGGTCCGACGAAAGGGACGGAAAGTACGCACTGCATTACTACGGCGAAGACAGACGTATAAGAATATGCAAACTCCATAGAGATTTCAATGGTGAGAAGAAGGGAGATTTCAATTTAGCCGGCAGATGGCAATAACAGACAGGAATTGTTTGAGCTAGGAGGCAAGAAACCCTCATTGTGACCGTGTTTTGTTGCTTCCTAGTGCTGACCAGCACCATTAGCGAGCACAGGTGCCCGATCGAGGCCAAGAGGTTCTCGTGTGCATTGAAACCAACAACCACAAAACGTACGGCAGCAGGCGCTTCCGGTAATCTCAGAAGTAACACCTGTGGTAACAAGGTAAATTGCTACAAATGAATTATGTGACCATGTTGGTTTATATACAGATATTAGCCTATAAGAGCACGTGACCAATAATTTTTTAATAAGACTAATGAACTGCCTTCTGATGAGGAGGGAGTTGTGGAAAGATGTAGAAAGATTGTTTGTGGCACGTCTATATCCAAGCCTCTATGGTGTTTTCACAAGGAGCAGTCCAGTAAAAGGACACCTGTATATTCCCATGCGCAGGACTAAAATTCAACCAGTGCATGGTAAGTGTGTTGAAAGCATAATCAAATGCTTTCAAAACTTTTTTTGTAGCTGCCATTAGATATAATTTGGTAATTGCTACTTTTCCTTCTTTTTTCTTTTCTCTCTCTCTCTCTCTCCTGATATAGCTTTGCTACCCTCTCTTTGACTTCAAGACGTAAAGAAAATTGTCCCGAGAATTAATTTCCCATACGGGACCTAAGGAGCCACATTTTTGTGTCAAAATTATCCTGAAAAATACGTTTCTAATCAGGATTTAAGTAGTCTAAATCTTGTGTTTTGTGCGTGTAGTGGGATTATGTTGGTCCACTGAAGAAGTTCTCACATTAAGAGCAAAATAGCTCCATTAGAACGAAACATGTTGGGTATGGAGCGCTGTGATTTAATAACAGTGTTGCATGACCAAAGTTAGTAATTGTGAGATACCTTTCATAGGAAAGAAGTGAGGTATTGCATTCTAATAAAAAGACTTAAGGGTACCTAGATGAAAAAAGGTCCTTAAAAAACTGTAAAGGTCCAACGCAGAATTTGCACTACATTCTTTTTGACATTACTGTTCAGTTTGCAATTTGCACTTTGCCCTTTGGGGTTGATCCACCCACAGTGGGCAATTGACCACTGCGGAGGAATCAACCGTACTAAGGTAGTTATTTATAGGTACGGTTTACAATATGTATTATTTATGATTGTCTACATTGTATTTTGAATGTTTTTAACCACATTGGGTTGTAAAAAGATTGTGTTTTTGAGATATTTTTTTGTGAGATATTGATTATTGATAAAAAATATTAAATACATTTTCTATATGATAAATGCATTTGTGTAATACCCAGCACCTATTTGGTACATGGACGGGGTAAGTACTTAAATAAAAACATAAAAAAGAGGGAGAAGGGAGATATCTGGAGAAAAGGTTTTAAAGAGAGGAGACACACTGGTTCTTTGGTTGTGACTTCATGAGTGCTTTATGGGCAGAACCTTTGTGTCATTAAAATAGCCCACAGTCTCCTTTTGTTGTTTCTAGTGGGCAAGAGTTGCCAGGTATTGGTTAAAAATTCAAGGCGAGAGGTTTGACCCCTGGGGAACACCACAGTTAGAGAGGGAGATAGATGATAGGAAGGACCCAAGTTGGACCTGGGAGGGTCGATCAGAGAGGAAAGAGGCAGCCAGGCCAGAGCCTGATCGGTCATACATAGATTATCACGCAGATGATTGAGCAGGATGGTATAGTTGACAGTATCGAAGGCAGAAGAGAGATTGAGTAGAATGAGGACAGAGGGATTATTAGAATCAAGGTTGAAGAGCGCATCTTCACAGATGTTCAGGAGAGCAGTTTCCATGCTTCTGGCAGCTCTGAAGCCAGACTGGTGTTCATGGAGACAGCCAACAGAATTTGAGTGAAGGGTTAAGCTGGGAGATGGCCTGCTTTTCAAGGAGTTTGCCCAAGAAAGGAGTAATGGAAATTGGGGGATAGTTGGACGGACAGGAAGGATCAGCTGTGGGTTTCTTGAGAAGAGGATGCACAAGGGAGTACTTCAGAGGGGAGGGGAAGTAACCTGAGGCAAAGAAGTGGTTGCAGAAATCAGCATGGGCCAGAGCAAGGGTATCGACGTGGTCCTTGATGGTTTTAGAGGAACAGGGATGAACCTGTTTAGATTAAGCTTTCATAGATCTGACTTGTCTACTGACCTTTTCAGGGGAGATGAGAGGAAAGGATGAGTGGCTAAAAGGAGGTTCAGCTTGCACATATGGAGAGGGGAGAAGAGGAGGAGGGGAGGAGAGGGTGGACAGGATGACCTGGGTTTTGTAGATAAAGTGAGAGGCAAGGGCATTGCAAAGAACCTGGGAGGCAATGGTAGGGGTAAAGACTGCAGCAGGATTTTAAAGAGTTTGGCTGAGTTGTTAGATGCCGCAGAGACACAGGCTTGAATGTGGATTCTCTTCTTGGTGAGGACAGAGAGTCAGTATTGCCTTAGGAGGATAGTCTGCATGTCTTTTTGCAGGGAATCCACACCTCCTTCTGCCATTGCTGTTCCAAGTTGTTGTTGTGCTACAATAAGTCTGTGTATGATGCTGCTCTTGACCCCGTGCTTTTCTCCTTGGGGCTCTCTTCTTGGTGGGCGGGTGTTTGCTGCGCAGGTTTCCTCCAGCTGCCACCACCCTCTGAGTGAGAATCAGTGGTCCCCCGCATCCCCTCTTCGCTTGGCTGCTTCTGTCATGTGGTTTACCGGTGTCCCCCCTTATCAGTGATCCATCCCAAACCACAGGGCCGTTGCCTGCCCTAAATTCATTCAGGCTGCTGCATTCCCAGTGAGCAACCTATTCATCTGCTGGGGTTCTCCTCTCTCCTCACCTATGCAATGCGCCCTCCCTTACCTGCAGTTCTTCCAGGCTTGTATTTGGGGTGTGGAGTATCCCACTTCTTCCCCTTCTGCTCTGCATTCAGTTTCCCCTGTTTATTGTCCCTTGGTGTCTGAGGTAGGCCAACACACTGGGAGGGGAGAAAAAGGCACCCTGCTCTTCACTGTGCCCCTACTGGACTTCGATCCTCCAGTTCACTTTTCCATTGGATGGGGCCCGGTCCCGCCGTGCTCTGCCTTTCCACACTTTGCACAGTCTCAGGGCTGGGGCTTCTCCCGTATTACCGCCACTATCGCCGGATTCCCCTTGGGGTCACAAATATGCAGCCTCGCAGCCCCTCCTAGAACTCCCTGCAGTGTCACGTCCCCGGAACTCTCCTCTGCGTTCCATTGCGGTGGTCCGGGAAGGTTCCCGCAGCAGCTCCCTTCTTCAGCCGCTGTGGCCCCCAATGGGTGTCTCTTTATCACAGCAGCCATCACAGCTTCTCGGCCTGACAGGCCACGGCAAGTCTGACCCGACGTGCCTGGAACTCAGCACTGCTCTGTGGGGCCATCCCGGTGTTGGGTGACTCCCCGCACTCCCTCTGTCACAGCACTGCTTCAGTGGGGCAACATCACGGGGGCCTGGCTTGGGCATTATGTTTATTTTGGTAGACACCACACTATGTGGTTTGGAAGCTTCCACTGCCGATCCACAACTGTGGAGTGTAAAGCCACCATCGGCCAATGCTAACAATATAGATGAGAAGAATGTAAACTACATTTTCCTGTTTATCTTTATGACTGAAATACTTCTTAACCAAGTTTTGGTATAAGTTTGGGCATAGAGCATAGAGGTCTTTGTACCCCACGACCCCATGTATATCTTCTAGCAGAGTAGGATTTAATCACAAACACTAATACACATTTCAAACAATATTGATTATTTCACACATGTTTTTTTTCTCAATCTGACTGAAATTTGCAAAACATTTTTTTAAAACACCTAGCCATAAAACATACTCCATGGAGGAGCTAGACCTTCACAACCATCAAGAAGTCCTGTTCACTAGGGTATATTTACATGTGTGTGCATGACAGCCTGCTTTCTCGGTCACTGACCATCAAATTGTGATGCTGGAAATGCATCGGAGGAAAGGGCCCCCTATCCTTGTCCTTTGCTGCCTTTTATTGTGTGTTCTGTCATGTTTTCCGCACAGGAGTTCATGTGGGACTCCTGGCGGTGCAGCTCTTTGTTTTGGTTTGATGTACAGACCCATGGGATACCCTTATGGCACCCATGGGTGAGGGTACAACCCTGTGCCCTAGTGTATGTTTTGGGCACCTGTGTGTGGCCCACAGAGCAGGGTATGGGCTGGTGGTAGCTCCATGCTGAATTTCACAGGTGCTCTCTCTGAGTATCCTCCATTTTGGGATACCCAGGCCCTGCCATTGGAATCAGTTGATTCCTGATAGGAAACAAGATGGTCCCTTTGGCCTCTTGCCTTCTATTGCCTGTTACTTTGTTTTCCCAAAGTCCTAGGAAGCCCTTGCTCTGTCCCTTCCCCCTGACCGGTTGTTGGGTGGAAGTTCCATATATGGTGTTGTTGTGAAGTCCAGGCCAGACTGGAGCCTTCCCAGTGACTGGATGTTGTGGGTATGCCCTGTGGGTGGGACCTGGGTGAATGGAGTGTGTGACGAATATGCACTTCTTGTGGATGTCCAGTTTCTGGTGTTTGACACAATGACTGAGACAGCCCTGCCCGATACTGGTATGAATACAGTGTGGAGTGTTGAATGGCTGGGTGCTTGTCCCAATACACATAACTTGTTGTGAGTGTCCAGAGAGAAGTGAATGGCCTGAATGAACTATGCATGTGATTGGCTGCCTGCCTACATGAATGCCCTTCTGACCGATTGGTTGCCTGAGTGTGACCAAGCAGAATGAATGGGAGATCAACTAGTATAAGAGGGGGCCGCTCACTGCTAGAATTCGTGTTCAGAAGCTGAAGAGAAACCGGAGTTGAAACTGAAGCTTAATCTTGAATCCCTGCTGGAAGAGAAGTCTTGCTGCTGCTCTACTTCACCAATCTGAAAGCTGCTGTGTCTCCAAGGACTGACCCAGAGAGGACCTGGTTAAGCGCCCTCTTCCCGAGCTACGAGGGACCATCGCGCACCAGCTGATATTTGACAAAAGCTCCCTGGTAGACAGACCTACGACAAGCTGCCGACCAGAGACGCGGACCACTGCGGAATCACAAGGAGAAGCACCCGGACACTGTTGTCCATCACCGTCGACGACCGCCATCGCCGACTGGAGCCGCTTGCTCCCTTTGCCTAAGAACTTTCGATTCACGAACGCACTCGTCCGCACCGCCGCCCGCCTTATCCTGCCGGAGAAGGCCAGGCCGTCGACGCGCCAAGGAGTATCCGCTGGTGGGTTTACCACCACCCAGAGACCACAGAGACACTGATGACTCAACGCTCTTGCTGGGCCACAGTTCTTCAAACTCTTTGCGGTCCAGAACTTTCAACATGGTGGTGCCCCGCACGCCTCTTCCTTGCAGGACGTTTGCGCTTCCCCGTCGACAAGCACCGCTAGGAAAGAAACTGCCACTTCGCAGCCGTAGTTCACCCTGTTCTCCGTCGGACGTTCGACGACCCGTGACACCTGCCTTAAAGGGAGGGCACTCAAGAAGGGCTGTCGATTCCCTGAGGAGGAACGCCAGGTACTTTGGGGTTGCTGAACTATTGGGAAGACTTCTAGAACAATATATGGACTGAGCTTGTATGATATATCTTTATTTACAGGTTGTCCAAGTGGGGGGATCTCCACACAGAACGGTGTCTAGGTAGCAGGGCCAGTATTCTGACCATTGTTCTAACGAACTGCTTTCCTCTTTTATCTATTGTTGGTAACCATACAGTTGATGCACTTTAAAGAGATCCAATAGTAACTGTGGTACCACGTAGAACTGTATTTTGCCATTATAGATATCCGAGTACAAAGTGAGTTATTGTGATATTGTACATAACCTTGAATATCAATTATATAACGACTGTGTTTTAACTAAAGGAGTGTGCAGACATTCCTTTGTGGTTGCTTGGGGACTACACTGTACTTAAGGACCAGCCTGCATCACCTCCTGAGAAGCTAGGCCTTGATTGCTCTGCCACGTACCAATAATAGAGAATCTTGGCTGGGGTCCTCTGTGCCTCTCTTTGCCATAGAGAGAGCAGAAGTACAGACACCCCCCTCCAGTCTTTACACAAATATCCGACACACTGGAATGTGAAAGAGCTAGGAAGGGATGGCGGAGGAGAATGTATTGTGTGTCTAAAAGATGACAGGAGAAAGAAAAAAGGGCCTTCCGCCCCAACCACTAAACAAAAGAGGGTTACATGTGATTTCATTGAATCCCACAACAACTAATGACATTTCAACTAATTCAAAACAACTAATACCAAAATAACACATTTCTTTTTCGTTGTTTGAGGGGGTAGAGAATGCCCCCTCCCAAAGTTCCTTCAATGGTAGATTCAAAACTCAAGTAGAAATATCACATAGTACATTCATGTTTTGTCAAGTCTAGTTTATTTAAGAGACAAAGGCAATTGTAGAGATCCGATGCATTTTGGACTTTAGTCCTTCTCTGGGGGCCACAAACTACAAAAAAGTAAAAATGAAAAAATAAAACTAACATTGTGACCAATATACAGTGTATTACAAAAAATTGAGTGTAGACCTCTACAATTGCCTTTATCTCTAAAATATGAGTCTTTACTAGACATGAGTGTACTATGTCAGAGCCACCGACCAATGCATTGTGGCATGCAAATTAGCTCAAAGCATCTTTCTTACAGGGCAGTGATCATTTATACATAACTTTATCACTCCAAGATTGTCAGTCCTCAAGGTTTCAGGCAACCACATACACATTTTACTCTCATTGATGTGGGATAATCTGACATCCTTGTGATGGAGCAGTTGGTTATGTTTAGCAGACATTCTCAATGTTGTGGTGGTTCTAACAAATCCTGAACAAACCTTTATACCTGAAATGTGAGAGTAGAATGGTAGATTCTGGCTAACAAGTCACACATGCCACAGTGCTTCACAATAGCCACCCTTTGAAGGTCACTGCAAGTTGATAGCTGCTAAGCAATGCATTGAGGATACTGCTGCAGAAACCTGTCTTTGTCTTATAGAGCAGCTCTGCTTTATATATAGCTTGAACGACCCAAGACAGCCAGTTCTCAAGGATGCAGAAAATGGCATGTGTGTTTCAACCTCATTAGAGATATTTAGTGTGGTATAGTCTAACATCCTTGTAATTAGAGCATTGGTTCGTGTTAACACAATACCACCTTGATGGTCCCTAACGACAGTAAAACAACTGGCTGTCCTGGGTTCATGAAGCTGTGTATAAAACAGCATTCTATATGAGACAAAGACCATTTTTGGAACACGAAGCAAGCAAGAAGCAAGAAGCGAGCTTTGGAGCTAATTTACAGACCCACAATTCATTTCTCAAGGGCTCTGAACTGTGGGAACCCTTTCAGGTGAAAGCCTTTTTTCATACTTTTTAAAATCCCCACCATAACATTGGCCGGGTTTGTTCACTGTTTCATTTGGCCTAATTTACCATAATGCTGTTGATTACATTTCACATAATATTGCACATATAACCTACTGATGGTCGCTTTTTGGGAGTGAGTGTGAGGAGCTAATGTATTAAATAAATGTAATGCACAATTCCACATAAAATACGAACAGCAGGTGCCTGATAGGCCAGAAGATAGATCAATCAATGGACAGGTGGCAGCACTTATCAACAGATAAACTGAAATATAGGCATTTGATCAGATTATATTTTCACACACAAAAATAAAGCAACAGAATACATACGGAAAATAGGACATTATTTTCATGTATTCTTGCAAAATGTGCTGAGCTGTTGTAATAAGACAATTACATTTGTTTTGCAATTGACTTTAAATCTACAGGTGCACATAATCAATAAGGTGGCTGTGAAAACTTCACCGTTTTTTTTATTATTCTTGGCTATATATGTATTGAATGTGTTTTTGTTCTTTTGTATGTCGTGTACGTGCCTTGATGCTGCTTGTGAAGCAGCAGTTTGGCATATATTAAGAAATAAAAAAACAAAAAAAAAGGTTTGATTGCTTTGTAGTTTTTCCTTTTTCACTGAATTTTGTTAAGAGACGTTACTATATGCTGCCTCTACATGTAAGCTAAGAGCCAATCACTGTTCAAACAGTTAATGAATGCAGGTGTGATGCCGCATGATGGTTAGCACTCAAGGAGGTGACACGTTGCATTGGGGAAAGCTAAAGGCGGATTGGCCTGCAGGGAAAGTGGGAATTTGCCATCAAGCCTGTACAGCTGAAAGGCTGGTAGGAGTGGGTTGGAACAAAATGGCTGTGTCCCTCCCTTATCGGAGTCTCATTGGGACATGTTCCTGCTTCCTTTGAGGTCAATCCACTTCTGGGAGAATGGCAACAGGGTGGATTAGCTGCAGGCGGCTGGTATGTACACACATGCACTGCTTCCATCATAGTCCCTGTGCTTCTGCACAAGGAGGATGGACTCTTTCCAGGCACCTAGAAAGATGGAAGTACTAATGATGTTAAAGGATGGGAAAAAGAAAATGTTGCCTACCCAGTAGAGTAACAATCATGTATTGAATCTGACGCCAGAGGTGATGCAGTATGATAAGAAAAGCCAAGAGTGACAAGCAGAATGCTAACTCCTGTGAGGGAACAAGAAGAAGGCTTCACTGACATTGTCCAGGTCATGGGAGAACACTGATTTCATTGCAGGATCAACTGGCAAGAGAACACACAATTTCTATTGGAAACAAACACATTTAATTGGCAGGAATCTGTGGAGAATTACCCGTCACTGGGTGGAAGGCAAGACCATAGATGACAACACATCCTATCAATCACAAGCAACATAACTTCCCGAAGTCTAATCCCCTAACAAAGAGCTATATTCTACATGCAAATGATGTTCATGTTAATGACTGTACATGCCACAGCATCAAGGAAATACTGTACATTAGTACCCGGCACGCGCGGCGCAAAGGGAATACTGGGTGGTGATTGGCTCATTTGCGAGCCATACCGCACGGTATTCCCAGTTACGCCGTGCGTGCTGGCTACTCTGTTCCCGGCGAGGGGCGTCGCAGCCCCTCAGCCAATGAGGAGGCTCAAAACGGGGCCATCCCCGCCCCGAGCCTCCCCGTGGCTGAGAAGCTGCCTTCGCCTCCCGCCGGGGACTCGGCTAAGTCTTTTTTTTATTCCCTTCCCTCCCACCGCCCCCCCCCAACTTAACTTCTTGTTCCTGCATCCCAAACGGGGGACGATGGAAGCCTCCAGCCGTGTGGAGACTCGGAGCGGGGCCATCCCCGCTCTGCGCCTCCACACGGCTGGGGGCTTCCCTCGTCCCCTGCCGGGGAGGCAGGTATGTTTGTTTGTTTTTTTTGCCCCTCTCCCACCCTCCCAACCCCACTTACCTTTTTTTTAATCCTTTTTCGAGAGCGGACGCGCTGGGAATACTTGTGTTCCCAGCGCATCCGCTCCCGATGGCTGCAATTGCGGCGGCCATTTTCTTCGTCGTTTTTTTTTTTTCTGTTCCGAAACGTTTCGGAACAGAAAAAAAAAACGGGCCGGGGTACTAACGGTAATGCCCAGGGCTTCGTTAACTACGGCCCCGGGCATTACCTGGGGCGGTATTGGCCCACCGCCTTGGGTTTTATTGCCACAAGAATATGTCCACAAACTAAAGGGTGCCTGGTAGGCCTTGATCTTCCAGGCTATCACATATAATAATTTACAGAAAGAGATCAAGGCCTCCGTGTCACACACCACCGGCCACATTTTTTCAACCAAATTGAGTTAGACATATGATTTTATTTAACAATGTATCAAAAGGTTAAAACTACAAAGACTTGGTGCAAGCACATACATGAATGCCCCCACATATACACATACCCCACAGAAATACTCAGACAGATCTAATTGCAGAAACTAATACACAATACTGCCTAAACTGCAACTCATATTAATCACAACAGAAATTAATAAACAAAATTATACAAAACACAAGAATAATGAATGCTAGATCGTTGACACCTTTAAAAGCAAATGAATGAATCCTCATATATAGACAACCCCCCCATCACCCTTTCCAGACAGGGGGAGAAACCTAGCTCACAATCGTTATTGGGACCTACCCTTATTTAGCAGTGTTTTATTTATTTATTTATTTATTTATTTATTTATTTATTTATTTATTTATTCGGTTGTTTTTTTGTGCTGTGTTCTTAAATCTTGCAATATTTACTGGCTACCTTAAAAGACTCATTGGAAATGTTATTTTTGTTAACTACGAAAAACCAAAAAGAGCTTCACTTAAATAAAGACTTTTGGGTGTTAAAATTGGATCAATGAAGCATTTGGTAGAGTTAAGTTGAGCACTTAAAGCCCTTGATATCTATCAAAGCAATGGCATTCTTGAGTTACTAGTCTGCAAATCCTGGCCAGCTGGTCATTGTGAAGTCCTCTACTGAATGTAGGGTGAACCACTACTAGGTGCGATTTTCTGGGTGAAGCAGCTTGGAAAAGGGTGACAGAAATCCCAGTTCTTGCCACTTTTTCCGACCCGCCAGATTTCCTTGCATTGTCTGGGGAAGTTGAGGTGTGGGCTGGGCATACCACGTCCACCTCCATCACCTGCGCCACTGCTCAAATGCAGCTGCCTTATTGCCAGCATGGTTTTTCATGGGAGAAGTACAATGCACCCCTACGGAATCAGCCTGCAGTTACCACCTGGCAAAAGCAGGCGGATTCCAGAGTAATCCATAATAAGTGCTTCCCGCAATCTTTAATTGTGGCAGGCGTTTACAGTTTTCCACAAACACAGTGGAAAAGTGAAGAGTAAAGGCGGATTTTGCTTATGTTTTACTCTTCACTTTTGCACTGCGTGGTGGGAAAGGTGACTATTGTGCGGAGGGGACATTTTGTATTTAAGTGCAAATGGAGGTGGTCACATTTGTACAACATACTCTCGAATTGAACAAGACCCCTAATGACTTTACCGGCTCTTGTGTCTTCAAGAAATGGGCTAGGCTGGCTTGTCTGATGTTGCTATGTATGCTTTTGGGAAGCAGGCTGTAATATATAAGAAATGGGCTAGGCTGGCTTGTCTGATGTTGCTATGTATGCTTTTGGGAAGCAGGCTGTAATATATAAGAAATGGGCTAGGCTGGCTTGTCTGATGTTGCTATGTATGCTTTTGGGAAGCAGGCTGTAATATATAAGAAATGGGCTAGGCTGGCTTGTCTGATGTTGCTATGTATGCTTTTGGGAAGCAGGCTGTAATATATAAGAAATGGGCTAGGCTGGCTTGTCTGATGTTGCTATGTATGCTTTTGGGAAGCAGGCTGTAATATATAAGAAATGGGCTAGGCTGGCTTGCCTGATGTTGCTATGTATGCTTTTGGGAAGCAGGCTGTAATATATAAGAAATGGGCTAGGCTGGCTTGTCTGATGTTGCTATGTATGCTTTTGGGAAGCAGGCTGTAATATATAAGAAATGGGCTAGGCTGGCTTGCCTGATGTTGCTATGTATGCTTTTGGGAAGCAGGCTGTAATATATAAGAAATGGGCTAGGCTGGCTTGTCTGATGTTGCTATTTATGCTTTTGGGAAGTAGGCTGTAATATATTATTCTTCAGTGTCACCCCCTGCTGTTCAGTTTTGGTATAACAGCTTCTTAAACAGATGGCTCCTTGGAGCCCTCTGGTATCGGGGCCCCTGGACTAGTTGGACAGAGGCAGACAAGTCGTGTTGTTGTTGTCCACAACATATTTAGCTATGTGTCATTCTGAGCACATTCTACGTCTGAGTACACAATATAGGTGTGATTTAGGAAACATCATTGTGAGTTCACACTGTAGAGCGTTAGGTCACTTCACAATCCATGCACCAGTTGAGTTTATGTGGGGTAACAATTTGAAATGCAGCACTTTATTTACTAAATGGCTTATTGTTATTTCAAAGTGCATTGGTGGAGGTGCACCCTTGAATAAAACCACTATTAACACTAACCTGGGAGCTACTTGCTGTGGAGCTGGCGTCCTTGCTGCTTTCTGCTGCGGGAGTAGGTTGCTTTGCTGCCTCCGGCACTTCTGACTTCTCGCCCCTGACTGGTGTGGGCAGCGGCGAGCCACCCTCCGCCAGGCGGTCGCTCGTTTGTGTCGGGCTTGGGCCACTCGCTTGCCTTGTTTGGGCTGCGTACCAGCTGGGGTGCACCGTGAGGTTGGTGGCCTCTGCTAGTGGCAGAACGTCGGTCCCTGCAGTGAGCGGAGCACCACTGGCGGCGACGTCACCCTTTATCAGGACAGATAAGGTGGAGAAAAAGCAGAACCGAATGAGTTACCCTCGAATCCTTCGGCCAACATTCTTTCCATGTATAAGTATAGATCACAGTAGACGAGCCCTGTCCGATGTTTGCGGCTAAGGGAAGTGGGACTAGAAATTTTGGAAACATAGAAAGGACAAAAGGTTTAAGGGGACTGAATGATTTTCATCTACCACTCTCCAAATAAAACTTATTTTTAATAAAGATCAAGCTCCTCTGCATCTGGGTTTGTTTTTTTATAAACACATTTATGTCCCCAAGTCGCAACCACAGATTTCAACATTTGCCCTGATGGTTGAAAGAAAATGATAAGCAGTTCGATTTCATACTCATTGCTGTGCAGTTAGGATTCTGGTCACATACATGTTGATCAAACAATGTCTGCGTCACTGTCTCTTCCTGCTTTAAAATGAACACGTCCACATTTAAACTTTGGCCTGCTCACATCTGAAAATATCATATGCCATCTCTGTGTATAGATTCCGATGCATGTAATGAAATGTAATTGAATGTATAACGCGCTAACTGTGGCACAAGGGCATCTGTGCGCTAAAAGACAAGCCTCCAAGACCAGAACCAAGAAAAGGCCATGCCAGGCTAAAAAAAGATAGGGTTTAAGAGCCTTGCAAAAGCCAAGAAGATCCATAATCTGACGGAGCTGTAAAGGAAGAGAATGCCACAAAGATGGGACGAAGACCGAAAAGGACCGGCCTCCCGCCCGAGGTCTGCGAAACCTGGGCATCATCAACAAATGAAGTGAAGCAGATCTCAACAGCCAAGCTGGAGCATAAAAGGTCAGTTTCGATTGTAAATATTCTGTCCCAGCTATATGAATTGTGCGATGCATAATACAGAGAACCCTGAATGTAATATGGTTATTCACTGTCAGGCAAAGAAGCTGCTGTAATAGGCTGCGACAGTGAGAACGTTTTGTGGCTCCCAAAGCCGAGCGAGCTGCAGCGTTTTGTAACAGCTGCAGACGCTGAATCTGGAAAGCTGGCTGGCCAAGGTAGATTCCATTGCAGTAAACCAAGGATCCCACAATGGATGCAGTAACTACCTTGGTCCGAAGATGTCTTTAGCTTGAAAAAAACAGCATTACACACAGACAGGGTTCGGGCTTCCCTGATACCTGATGGTAAGAGTTTAATGCCAAGACTCTTAACTGAGTTTAGATTTCTTTACTATCCAATTCGAAATTGCCACTAAGCAATTTCGCAGTTTTGAGGCAATATCGGAGACAGGCAAATTCAAGCAAAAAAGCAGCTGGGTGTCATCGCACATGTACAGAATCGAACCTTGTGTTCAGAGATAAGGTCTGCAAGCGGTTGAAGATAAAGATTAAAGAGAAGGGGATACAGACAATAACCTTGGGGGAACCTGCAAGAGAGGGCCACAGGGGCCAATCGAAATGGAAACAGGGAAACCATTTGGGTATGACCTGTGAGAAAGGATGAAAAACAATTGATCAGGGAGCCAGATATCCCTGCGTTTTGAAGGGTCAGAAGAAGGATGTCATGATCAATTGTATCGAAAGCCGCAGAAAGGTCAAGGAGAATCAAAACTCTGACCTAACCATGGTCATGAAGCAGGGCAAGATCATGAAGAACGGAGATCATAACTGATTCTGTGCCCATGAATGGTCTAAAACCAAAGTTGTGGGGTGACTATTACTTCCATAAGTTTAATTAAAAACAGAAGAAGCAAAAAGGGCCAGTAGTTAACTGTGAGGGTTACATCCAAATGGGGCTTCTTCAAGAGTGGGGTCATCAGCACATGTTTGAGGGCCGCCTGGATTATACCCATAGAGAAAGAGCAGTAAAGAGCCGCACAGAATATGGGAATTGTTGTAGGGCCAAAACGACCTGATGGGTGACCGGATCGAAATGAAATGGTTCAAGCACATTTTCCCTGCTGGGAGATTAAGGAACATGAAGGTCGACTGGGGATTTCAGTTCAGTACTGGCAATGGATTGTAATATCTTGCACATTTCTTCAGAAAGAAACAAGCTAATAGAATGACATTGCGCTTCAGAGCGTGAGGCATCCTGTTTTGGCAGGCACAAAGCCGTAAGTTCCTTCACTACCTTAAAGAGTTCCCGTGAGGAACAGAGGCTGATAAGATGTGATTAGCAAAGAATTGAGATTCTTCTGAGTTGACAGCCTCATAATAAAGGTGAGAGGATTGTTTATAGGTCTGTTTAGATAAGAGATGATAATTAATGTGCCATTTAAGTTCCAGGCGACGACATGCTTGTTTAAGAGCTTCAAGATCCGCAGAGAACAGGGGACCTGAAGGTTTGGAGCTGATGTTACTAATTACGGCAGGGGCAAAAGTTTCCTCTACATGCGCCATGGCATTAAGAAGTGAGCTGCCAGGATCATAGTTCTCTGTCACTATGAAGTTGCCAGTACTTATCATAAGGTGGTTTGCCAAAGAGGTGGGGCTGATCATACCCCAGTGTCAGTGAGAGGAAAAGTTGTTTGAGGGTCTGGAGAAAGAAATATGGTCCAAGTAACTGGTAATGGTTTAAAAGGAGTGGTCATGGACTTATCAGAGAAAATCAAACCCAGGACATTTCCATGCATGTGCGCAAAATCATAGAGAAAGTTGGTAAAGGAGTTGGGAGGCAGACGATAGACCAATAAAATGTGGATGGAAACCTTGGGTGAAATTTGGAGCCTGGGGCCCCAGCAATCCAGGGGGAAAACTGACTGTGGTGCCGTGCCAGAGGGAAAGTAGAAAAGGAAGAAATACTTTCAATGGAAGCTACATTTTAAATGAGGTAACAAATGAGGTAACAAGTAAAATCACAATATATCGAATATATAAAAGTGGTAATAAGAAAAATAGCCCCCACAAGAAGAACCTGTCAGTTTGACATTCGCTAGATTTCGAGGGAAATTTAGAGCCAGTAACGGTATTTAAATTGCACACTCTGAGGAGCAGCCTCACCGATTGCATGAAGCCTAATACGCAGCAATCAGTCACCTAAGGAAGAACCAGCAACAGCACTTCGGTAAAGCTAGGGGCAGCATTTGCTAAAGTTATGGGCAGCCCCTGTAGATTACATCTTACCCAGTGGCAGATTTAAGGGAAAAGTCTGCCTTTGCCAGGTGGTAATTTCATGATGATTCCATATAAACCCATTGCACTACTGCCATGAAGACCATTAAGGAAGCTGCATTTGACCAACGGCACAGGTGATGGAGGCAGACATGGGGGGCAAGATTGACAAGATTGTAGTCTCATTTCACATTTTTGGTGGAAGAGTTTTTTTAAAGCCTTTATGAACCCACGATAGATTTACTGGTGTTTGAGATATAAACGCACTCAAACACAGGAAGACGCGCGCACGCACACACACACACGCACGCACGCACGCGCACACACACACACACACACACACTCCAGTCATAATGTTCCCATGAAACTGACCACAAGGTGGCGACATTTCCTTAGAAATGCACCCTCCAGATAAACTCTTTCCCCAAATATTCTAGGATTGCAGGTAATAATATATAACTCTACCCTTTCTAAAATATTTTGGGGAAAGAATTTTAGGGGTCAGGAAGAAAAAGTCACCGACTGGCGACTTTTTCACAGTGACATTTTCACATAGAACCCATATTCATTCGTCCCAACTTTTCCTTTTTCTTTGATTCTTTGAGGTTATCCATTAAGTGTCTCCTTTGGACTGTTTATGGTTGCCTAACCCCACTAATCCATCTCACCAAACTGATACATTCGATCAGAACAAGGTATGGATGGGCTATAATCATGACCATTAAGTCTATGGACGCTTATTAAATAACGTGAAAATATCTACAAATGCCCTCGACTCTGCAAATATTGCCATGTCTTTGCTACCTTTAGACTCTTCTTGTCTAATTAATTGTTGCTACTATTCTTCTGTCTTGTCCTGATGAAGTGAGATCATGAAACATCTTATGTGTATGGGACTATTGCATTACATCACTTGAACTAAGTGAACACTTTGAATAACACATCCTTGACTAAAGGAACCCTGAACAACACAGCAGCATGTGGATATAATTAATTAAGTGAAATCAGAGCCGTTGAAGGCAGAATAACACGTGCCTATGAGCGAGGGACTGATTAGGTGACCTGAGCATGAATGCAAAGCATACCGTGTTGCGCATGCGCTCTTCCCATCGAACATTTCAGCTAAAGACAATTTTGCAGCCTGTCCTGTGTTTGTAATGCACCAGCCACACATTTGACCCTCTACCTCCCATGCCCTTTCTGCTATCAAATCCCATATTACAGCGCTCTTTTCTCCGTGCCATACCACCAGTTTTGGACTGGCCCAATGGTCACTAGGGAAATGCCCAACAGGCTGGCCTTAGAGGTCTGTCTGTGTTTGTTTTGCTGGCCCTGGTAGGTAAGTTTGTACACTTCGTATATTCTGTGGCCCTCATTAGGACTCCGGCGGAAAACCATAGTGCTATTAGCACCATGGCCGATGCCGGAGTCTGCCATGGCGGAATGGGGAATTACCACCCCATTCCGAGGTTGGTGTGGCGGTAATTCCCCATGCCGCCATGGCCCTTCCCCATTCCCATTTTTGCCCCATAGGGCTCAATGGGAATGGGGAAGGCTCTAATTACGGTACCGCAAATTAGCACCAAGGTCCCTTTGCGGGTCCCTACTTTAACGGCTGGTAAACCATAATTAGGCGCTAGGTGTTTTAACAGCGCCGCAGCCTTTTACGGCGCCGTTAAACACTTAGCGTCTGGGTCATGTATCTGGTAGTTTTAAAAGATGAGCTTTAAAATCTTCATTTCCCCAAAATACCTCTCAAATGTGTGACCCCCAAGTACTAGCCAAACAGTTTTCTATGAAAAGTCACAATTTAAGTTGTACAAACGTGGTCACTTGTTTGGTACCAGTGTGTCTTCATTGTTCCCGTCCGGTCCTGCATGCCACTGCTAAGCGTGATCCACTCGGGTAGTGGCAGGATTCATTACCTTCACTGAGGTGCTTAAAGGCGGGGTTTTCAAAGCGACTGTGTAATGCAATGCAAACACCATGCACTTTAAGCTATGTTCATTAATAGGGGGCATATGAACCACCTGTTCATGGTAATCAGTAGGACCCGAAACACCACGTTCAAATGGAAACTCACAGTTCTCAAGGTGCGCACCTCTACATACTGTGCATCAGATAAGCACACTATGCACATCTAACTGACACTGATGAAAGTGCCCCCGCCCTGTAGCACGGCTATATCACTAATAACCTAAGAAAAGATTTGCAGAAATGCTCTGTAGTGGGGATAAAGGGTAAATAGGCGGCGGCGTACATGTCTGTGTGTGCGTGGGTGCGTGGGTGTGTCTGTGTGTGTGTGTGTGTGTGTTCGTGTGCAATATCCCACAAAATCCTACTCATTTCAACATGGAAACAGGGTGGCTACTTCCTCTCTGAGTTGCTAGAGATGCGTTATCATTGATTTGGCTACACAACACATCAATAATATAGCGGTAATCACCCACACTGGGGGCTTTACCATTTGATAACAGCCGGGGGGCCATGATATAGGACCATGGTAGTGAGAGCCTTCATGCCTGGCCCCAGTGCCGTTACCAGCCAATGTATGCCCCAGATCAGGGATTTATTGCAATTAGCATCCTGGGGCAAAACAACCGTGTGCTGAGAGCAATGCATTTGACCAAAATAACAGGCTGCTGAGAGCACACGACCACTTGTTTCTAACAAAGATATGCTCACCTAAAATGGCTGCCATTGAACTGGTGGGTGGGGCTCCATGCGGGGCCGCTCCCCCTTTCCATTGTGGCCAGGCAAGTGATGATGCAAGGTGTGGCATGGTGGCGCAGCAACAGTGAGGGGTAAATCGGGATGGGCCAGGGAGTGAGGTGTCGGGGACGAAGAGACGAGGGAAGCGATGCGAAGGGCGTGTAACTCATGGCTTGACCAAAACTCAATCTTGAATCATGAGATTAACCCTGGGCTTTGAGGAGGCTGACTGGCTGATGCAAACATCAAGGATGCTAATAATTAGACATTTTGCAGATTTGCATTACCAATCTATCAAGCTCGACAATGCATGTGAGTAAGACTCCTAACGACCCATAGGAAGTCAGACATATATCAGAAATAATTTCAGAAATATTCAATATTTTAGATGGCCATTGAACTGTATGTAGGCAGGTGTACACGTTGTCGTGCACCGTGTTTCGTGGATAATGTTCATTGGAGATGCAGAGTATTATGTCCAGGGGGGTCAAGATAGCATGCCTTTGCTGACTCCGAGAACAAACCTCAATATTCGAAAGAAAAAAAACTGGAAAATGTTATGTTGACCAAGGTTAAAGCTGAGAATGACAACTTGGAGTCAGGGGTATTTTGATCACATTTGAAAGCCGCGTGTTTTTTTTTTTTCTTTCAATTACTACATTGAATTACAGACCTCCACAATGAAGCTGGTTTGAGAACTGCCGGATGTCTTGCAGATGAAAGCACGCGGCCTAAGAGGAAGAAATGTCGTGCAGGAGCTGTAATGGCCACGTGATCAGTCCCAGAAAGGAAAGTGAAGGCGCCCTGATTGATGACCTGATTCTAGACTCAGAGGAGGTCAGGCCAACATGTCCTAGGGAGATAATAAGAGCAGCAGAAGCATGATGCAGCTATACAGCTTCTAAGGTTTATTACGAATGGAGATAGGTTTCATGCAAGCATCATCGTAGAGAGTGGGAATATGGAAGATCCGCTGAGCTTTTTTTCATGACTTTTGCATTGGCACAGACATAGATTATTTGGGCCCAAAAAAACGGAGTTTAACAAATGGGGATTTGTTGGCAGAATGGCGTACAAATACCAGTTTTTTCGGCGCAAATAATCCATGAATCATATAGTTAGTATCAAGGATTTCACCCTGATTTTTCCACATTTAAATACTCATTCTACTGTTAAGGTGAATGGCAGATATCTGGGCAAAGACCTTTAGACCAAGAAAAAAATGAGACACCAAACATGGCCTCATTGTGAGTTAGGGAATGCGAGTAGGGTACATGACCATCTCGTCGCAGCTGTTTCACCTCAGTTGCTGAAAAGCCTGTTGGTGAAACGACCGATTTCTAGCATTTTTCACAGATTTATTTTTAGGGAGACGGCCGGGCTAAGGCTACATTGATTTTTAGGGCAGTGGGGCAGGGCGAGGGATGGGCATGGGCTAGGCATATGCAGGGTCCTCCCCTTCACAAAAAAAAATCCAAGATAAATGTGGTAAAAAAGTCAGCATGATCATTTGTCCTTGATCTAAAAATACCACCCGTTACAGCAGATGGTAAAAATATTAACATCTGCGTTAGAGCTAGGAGTACGCCTCATCCTGAAGTCACGTAGGACTTCATTGAAGATTGGTGGTATTACCACACGCAGTAATACTGCTGACCATTACCTACACCTGCACTGTCACAATTACCACCTCTTTGTGGAGGCAGTAACTGCACTTACAAAAAGTGACAGTTGTAATGGTAAAAAAAAGCAGCATTCCAAATATCACCTGTTTAACTGTTACTGTCTAATTAGTAAAGAGGTCCACATCCGAAAAGTGGAGTATTTGTGCACTTATTATTACTTTGTTCATGCAGTAATACCAATTTCAAGCAACAATACTAATATCATCACAAATGCATAGAAATGTCACACACTTGTGGTAACATAATCTGCGTTCAACAAATGCATATGGTATATTTTACTGTACTAGCTGTTCCCGGCATAACATATGCTTTTCTAGCATACGTTAAGGTCAATATTGGTTGGTAATTCATAGGGTGACTTCTGTACCCCTTCTTAAATTTCAGAATTACCACTGATCGATTCCAGGAAGGGGGCGTAAATCCCTGTGACTTATTGGTGGTCATTGAAAAGGCTAAACATATAGGAAACTGTCTTATTTTGAATTTCAAAGGCATATTTGTAATAGATGGAATGAGAGGTATGCCCAGTATAAGAACAGTATCAAGTACAATCCATCAATTACACAGGCCTCTATGATGTGTCTTTGTAGATGCGTAATTGGTAATTGTCAAACTTGTTCCATTGCAGAGTCCCCGTGATGGCATAGGATTGTGTAGTAGCATAATTACAGCACGTACTTTCAATTTTAGCTCCTGAGGTGGCGTTCGTCCTACAGCGTTTCGCTCTTTAGAGACTGAAACGTTGAGCCGGTAATTAACTGTTCATTGACACTTAAACCGCCATGCCTTGTGTGCAGAGAAGTGGGGGTGGAAAGAAGTTACTTGAAATTATTGTGAAAGTTTGCGATAGTGGAAGGTGAAGGTGACCGTGTAGAACCGTGCTCATTCTGTTTGTTAAAATGATAGCTGTTGCTGAAGGGCACAGAGAGGTGCACTTTGATAGTCGGACAGCAGAGGGCAACCTAAGGTATTAGCCTACTTCTTTTAAAAACATTTGACCTTTTACTTTTGTCACTTTTTTTAATCTTTTTCTTCGTCGAAATTCGGTCACATTGAATTAAATATATAAATGGAGTGGGGTAAGAGAATAGGGGTGTTGCGGGCGGTCTCCCCCTTGTTCTTGTTGCTGTGATAGAAACGGTTAGCAGGGAAGTCTTACGTAGTAAAGGGACAGAGCACAGGAGCTAATAATGAAAATAACATACAACGACTAATATCAGTAGGGAAACAGACTGTTTAAAGAAGTTGCCTTGAGGAAAACCAGAGAGGTCGAAACACACGTCGGCTGAGATAAACAATAACTTTAAAATTGGATGGCAAATGTGACGATTTAGGCATTATTAATTGGAATACCATTTCAGGATACTAATGATTGTTATCATACCTCTGTTTGTAAGCAGTATAATTGATGTTTTGCACATTTTTGGGAGGGTAAGGGGTTCCCCCTATGTTGATACTGCTGCAGGTGACACACATATATATTTCAGGAGAATTAGCAGACTCTCCACAGGTTACACCCCAGGTCTACTTTAACAACTCTTTTTAAGCCAAATGGCCCAAAGTGATTGGTAAAGGCTAAGCCTACCTTAATGAACCAACCGTGGTTACCCACGAACAATCTCCTGCATGCACGAGGTCATATCCAGATTGCTTTGCGATAGAAAAGGTAAAAGGGTGAAAACGTGTAATACTAAGTCCCACCCATCTCCCTGTCTGTTGTGGATCTAAGGGTCTATCTAGTCAATGGAGCTCTCTGCAATTTCTGATTAAAGCGGCAGGCCTCTCTTGAAGCTGCTGCGGGAACAGACTTAAGCACCGCCAATCTACATACTCGTACCTATTGAATGGGGTCTCCCTATGTGGCTGACTACTGTAATACACATAGCCCGAGATGACATGTCACTATCCATTGATACTAAGGGCAGGAGCTGGCTTCAGGTTGGCACAGTGTTGGGGTTTCCTGTCTGCTTTGTTAACCTCTGCAGCCAGTCCCCATGTGGGCCTATTTGAAGTAAACTCTTTTAGTATGTTAATTATGTTAATCACTGCCACCCTTCTGTAGGGCTCAACAAAAGGACAGGGTGCATCCATGGAGCCTTCGATAGTTAATTAGGCTGGCCATGGCAGGAGGACGGTTCTGCCCTTTCCCTTCTGAGAGGACATAGTGTAATCCTGGCTGTCATATCTTAAATAAATATGACAGGGGGGACGGCGCCTGACGGCTGTGTCCACCTAGAGTACACAGGTCTATGTGTATGTCATGCAGTGAGCATAGGATAATGTGTGCGGATTAGACCCACACATTTTTTGGAGGCGGATCTAAAATCATTCAATTTCTATAACAAATGTTTAAAAACACAGGCAAGTGCACACCCACTATGCGGATGGTCGAATTCCTCACAATTAGACCACTTGGTTAATACAGAGATTGGAATGCAATATTTTTGCTACTGAGGTTAAGGAATGTACACATATATTAAAGCATCAGAGAGGGTATTGGTGATACATTTGGTCGTAATTTAGATGAGAAAAGTAGCAAATAGCAGCAGGCGTAAATTGCATCTGCAATTATTTGCACAATTCTCTATTTGCTGATTCAGAAATGGTACTTTGTGCTCCATGTGAAAAGTGCATATGAAGCACAATGCAAAGAGAAGCACTTTTGATTCAGGTTAAAAATGGCAGTTTTAGGACTTAGCATTAGGAACAAGTCATGAGAAGGAGTACTGCTTATCCTGTTACTATGATGAAGCTCAATTGAAGTGTGGAGAAAGATTTCCTCTTCTAGGAATAAGTGCTGAAAAAAACAAAAGGTTAAGCCAGGTTTCAAAAGGGGCTAATCATGTGCTCCTGTTTTGTGAATCTCCAAGACTCCCTGGTCATAGCTCTGATCCTCTCATTTGCATTGCATGTCCTTAGCTGCTGATTTCCATATGCTACCCCAAATTCCAAGGTAAATCATCAGGGCTTTGCAATGTGTGGTTCAGGATCCACTTGTGCACTGTGTAATTTCCCTTTGAACCTGCTTATTGAAACCAACTGTACAATTAGTGTACATTGTATATAAATAAACTAAATAAAATAAATAAAAAATACAAATACTGAGCTTTCTAGCACATAGCACATGAGAGTGGGCCATGTCGCCATGAGAAAACATGAAAGGGGGATCTTGTTCACACTAGAAGAAACTAGGCATGGTATTTGGTCAGTGTAAGATGTGAGTAGTATGCATTCATCTTGCACTTAGCTCGTCTGCGATACGTAGCACTGCTCTTTGGACATAGATGGATCCAGGATGTAGACATTGTTGGTTGTACAGCTAACCCATGTTCTCCCCTCATACACCACACCTTTGTAACTTAGCAGAAGGCACAGGCTCATTCCACACACCCTGCACTGACATATAACACAAACACTATGGAAGGTGGTGGAAACACATACAATTGAGGGACATGATAAAGGAAATGAAAATGCACTTTAATATATCTTTGCCCCCCCCGCCACCCCTAAATTGGACACATAAAGTTATGAGGATATGGTGAGCCAGATTTTATTTTATTTTAATAATTCAATATCTTAACATATGCTGCTATACTAGTTTGGTTATTGGTGTACTGTCTTTTATCGTTTTTACAGTTTCTACTGTTCTTACTGTGTTTTTACTGTTTTGACAGTTTAAATTGTTTAAATTGGTAATGTGCTTCTAGGCATCTTAATATCATTGATATACTTTATCTTATCTCACTTTTTAGTCGTGCAAGGTGACTAATATGAATTTGAATCTAAATTTGGCATAGACACTGATTGTGATTAACTGCTGATTGATTGTAGATTGTTTGAGACAGCGCTTTTCTCACTACTTAACTAATAATGTTTAATAAGTGTGTGGATAAGTGCATGTAATTTGGTTTTATTTCATTCCTGTGTATTGTTATTCTGTGTATTATTTATTGAATATGTGTAAAGTTTTAAATCAAAACTATAACACATAAAATAAATAAAAAATTAAAAAATTAAAAAATACAAAAATAACAGTATTGCACAACACCTCTGCCATAAGAAGCTACCCTTAATGACAGCAAATTTGAAATGTAGCTTCTCACATAATTCTCTATCTCCTCAAACACAATAAACCCCTGTTTAGTTCATAGTTTACCTCTGCTGCACCCATCCACACGCCATTCAGACATGGGTGACTAGCAGGGTCTTGGCCACGCGGATTTAACTGTAATGGTCAAAATACACACACGCATAATAGCACCTTCCAATTCTCCCAAATGTGGACTCCGGTCCATCCCACAGCGTTAAACCAACAGCACGTTGGAACCATAATCATGGTGAAAGGCGCCATACAAAGAACAAACTGAATGAATTAATATTGCATCAGTGTATCTTCTGATGGTCAGAGTTTATCGTATTCTGTGGGCTCCTTGTGCTGTAGCACAAGTAAAATGTATGGCCATTCTACACCTATTCAACATTTGGTGTTGAGCAGCATTAATAGAAGGTGAAGCCCTTGCTCTCAAAGGCAGGCAGAGGCCATGACCATAAATGCAAACATATGCGTCCCACTCTCTCTCGAAGGACTCAGCGTTCGGCTGTTAAACACGAAACTGCATTCATACAGTGGTTGTCAGAGGGACACCTAGAAAACAGCAGGCTGGACCTAACTATAACCCATGAAGGCTTCCGTCCACCCAGGGACGTCATTTGGGGGTTGTCAGGGGTTGCTCCTGTGACCCGTGAGGCCTCCCTTGCTACCCCTGTTGTTACCCCTGAAAAAAGGAAACTATATATATGCTTTAAAAAAAAATACATTTAATGGCATCTTCTGGGCTATGGCCAGCAACATGTGGCACTTTGTTTCTGGAGCGGCTGGCTTTCTTGTTCAGACCTCTTTAAAAAAAATAGGAGGTTCCACAAGTGTAACACTTTAAGCAGTGTTTCTAAATAAGAAAGAAAAGGAATAACAAATAGTTTGACTTTCTGGAATTCAATACAATAATTACTAGAATCATTAAAGGTTTCTTTAAGGCACACTTGAGGGGGTGAGTCACAATGCAGACAAATATTTCCAAAATGCAATAACCATCCAGTAATGCAATAATCATCCATGTCAGACTATGAGCCTCATTACATGGTAGGCGGTAAGGGTTTACCGGTACCGGTATTTTACCGGTACCGGTAAACCCTTACCGCCTTACTACGAGGTCCCTTTGCGGGTTATGAGCACATGTCAGGCATGGTTTACTTGCACAGCGGAGTGCAAAAGGTTCACATTTTGCTTTCTGCCATGCAAATGACAACAATTTAAAGGCAGGAGCCCACACACGTGGAAGTCTAAATGTAACTGGTCCCAGCCGCCAAATTACACGAATACTTGAATGTGCTCCTTGGTGTCATATCTCCCACCCAGGGGTTAACTGCTCTCACTCTCGAAACCGAAAGTAAAACTTAAAACAAACCCTAGGATTGGCTACATTAAAATTGGGGAAGTGACTTTTGGGGGAAGAGAGGAATTAGCACAGTTTTTTCTTAAAGGGGCAGTACACAGGAGGACAGGGGAGTAGTCAGACATATATCTGTAGCAAGTCTGCTTAACCTGTTGAACATTTTAATGTGAACAGACTAACCCAAAGTCTTTGACACACACCATCAGAGAATCAAGGCCTGACCCACCAAGTCCACTGGCTCTACAGGAGGCAGCTGGTAGAGGATAATTGTACTAAGAAAACTCAGGAACTTTCCATCACGCCAATCTGAATAGCTGGATGCATCACACAACCCCTTAAAAATTGACAGTTCTGGAAAATACCGGACTGTAGGCCACTGTAGATTTTCACAATCTCATTTTATATATGCAAATATTATGTTTCAATTCTGCCTCTCTGGTTTGACCCATATCTTTGTTTGAGCGCACACTGTGCGCAATCACCAATAAAACCACCACACACCCAGACCCAAATAGAAACCAACTAACCACTGCCTCTTTTTTCCTGCACCTGCAAACCTCTTACGTACTACGCACGCCCAAAAGGCCAACAAAACTACACATCAACAACACGCAACCCACACCCCCACGGCTAACCACACCACAAAACCAAATAGTTACAAACAGCAAACAACCCATACACTGATCGCTACTCCTCCAGACAGTGCTAGCCCAGAGCACACAACAAAGCACAGCCTGAAACCTCACACACACAGAGGTCAGTTCCTCCAAGTTCTACAAGCATCAACAGAAGAGCACAACCTCCATCCTATCCCTCACCCCTCACTAACCAACCCCACCCACTTTTCTTACAGAGACATGTGAACGCCTGGAGACCATGCAAATGGCAGTGGTGCGTTGTATAAATCATCATAACATAGCATAACATAACACACACAGCAATTTGTGAATTTCTTTGTTTTTTCAAAAGCATCTCAAAACGTTTTATTGGGAATTGGCCAGATTCTGCATCCAAATCATTTAGTGGGTTTTTCGTTTTCTGGGAGAAAGAAGGGGGAGCGATTTGAAAGCCACCTGCTTATGAATCGCGGCCTAATGGACAATGCGTTTTTAGTGTATTCACAATATTCGCAGGGCAATGTTTAGAATTTACAATGCCCCCACCTGCTTTGTCACAGGGATTTTTGTTGTAATGTGTAAAACATGATTTCTTTCTGGAGCACTATTTTATTTTCCATTAAAAAATGGCAGGGCGGTTTTTAGCAACTCGTTTTTATCGGCCCACTCCTCTACTCCATGTCAAGGATATTATGGTTTGATGTGTAAACTGCACTTAAAACCAGGTTGGCTGAATCTGGGTGTTAAAAAGTTGCAAGCAGCACCTGTCGGGACGTGGACGTAGCCATTTTAAATACAGTTCTTAGTCATTCCTAATGGTGTTTCTGCAGTGGAACTAAAATGTCTGGCCAGTCTTCACGTAGTGCACATTTGCTGTTAAGGAGCATTGCTGGCAGCTTATGCCTGAGTCAGGCAGAGGGCATGACCATATATGGCAACATATGGTTTTAATAACAAGTTGCAAGCAGGACTCATCGGGACGCAGAGCCTTACTTATGAGTGAATGACCCAGGATGGGACCAGGGCGCTGCTATGTAAAGCTAAACTGGATATTGTAGTAGGAAAGACCTACAGCACAATCAGACAAATCTCCCCTAGGCACCGTGCTTTTGCACAGCAAGTTTCACTGCTCTTCATCTGTGGGAAATGCACGCAATTATATTCATATATGAAAAGTAACCGCTTTTTCTGCACAGGAAATGGCAGCCAATGATACACTACTTTCCTGTTAACCAGAAGTGACCCCATATTACATATTTTCAGCCAGTCCAACCCTTCTCCTATGAGAAAATTGGGAAATAAAATAGGTTACAACTCAAAAAAGGCTCAGGGTGCAGAGGCCTACTGGGAAATCTCCAGTTACCTATAGACCAGTCCACCCCTGTCCTCCTCCAACTCACCTTGCCCTCTCCCTTCTTCATAAAGGGTAGGCTAAAACTCAAGAGATCAAAATGGCCTGGGGATTGGGAGTAGACAGAGAAAAGGGCAGGAGAAATGATTGAACCTGGAGACCATTAGGTGACAACAACCTCTAATTGCTCAATCTCAGAGAAGTGAGCAAATATGAACAGCACAAATAAGCAATGT
The DNA here is from genome assembly GCF_040938575.1 of Ambystoma mexicanum. Classification (NCBI taxonomy): domain Eukaryota; kingdom Metazoa; phylum Chordata; class Amphibia; order Caudata; family Ambystomatidae; genus Ambystoma; species Ambystoma mexicanum. The sequence continues at coordinate 672,760,579 of NC_090933.1, read as the reverse complement.
TGATATGTGTGCACATGTAAGCCACACACGTAATGGTTTCTAAAACACAAACCAAGAAGCTTCCCTTAGTGCAAAATACAGATTTCCAGCTGGCTAGCAGACTTATGAAAATTCATCGCATCCCAAAGTGTGACCGCTGCTGAACTGGCTCTCGGTCAAGGTCCACGTCGCCAGGTAATGCTGTATGCCAGGGATCAGACCATTTTAAAAGAAAGGCCTGATTTACATATTAAAGGATAGTTCCGGGACTTTTTTTTTATTGTCCCTACGGGTCGGCCATGTGTTTGTAAGCATAAATCGGTAGATCGTAGGAAACTTTCCTATGGACCTTACCCGACTTTTCGCCCATTATCGCACTCGAAATCAGCCTCCATTTTGTGATAATCCTATCATTCCGCCGCATCGACCTGGCTCACCTGCCTTTGCGGCACTAAATCAAATCCCCCGCCCCTGAAACAGACTTTATCAAAACATTCATATTCCCCGCCTCTATCCGTGACGTGACTGAGCTGCGTAGGCAAACGCGCCCAGGCGTCTTCTACGCGACTCCACACAGACCCCGGAAATCAACACAGATCAGCTCACAATACAGCGCACCACAATTCGGAATATGAAACTGTACTTTGAAATCAAACCGCAAGATTGTAAATGTGGTAAAGTACATTTATTTGACATCAAATGTTTAGAGAATATTCAGCGATTTGCATTTTTATTTGCTCATGTTCCAAAAAGTTCGTATTGAGGAACGCGATGGTCCTTTGCTGTACACAGGGTCTTAGAGCATCTCACAATACAGCACCACAATTCGGAATGTGAAACCGTGGTTTAAAAGCAAACGGCAAGATTGTACATTTGGCAAAGTACGTTTATTGGACATCAAATGTTTAGAGAATATTCAGCGATTTGCATTTTTCTTTGCTCTCGATCCAAATTAGTTCGTCTTGAGGGAAGCGATGTTCGTGTGCAGTACACAGGGTGTTGGTTTACGATAAAAATAAGCTCTTCTGTCGCACTGATAATCGCATGGCTGTTCCAACAACGAGGCACTAGGCCACCACAACGGTAGGTATGTTGCATCTAACCGTTAGTACCGCGTAAGGGCATACTTGTACTTGGCGATCGTCCCATAAAATGGTCAGGGTGGTAACGTTGTTCACGCGGAGAAGCAACTGGCGGCTGTAGAAGCCGTCCGCCGGTGTCTGGTACTCGTGACACAGACAGTAGTGAATGATGTACCTAAAAACATAAAAAATGAAATTAGTCTCACCATCAGATCCTTATTAAAATTATTCATTTCATAGCGAGGACAGCGCTACTGGGTGTACACAAGTGTTTAAAGGCGTGGCGAGGCATGGAGGGGGGGGGAGTGGAGTACAAGGTAAGTAGCATAAAATAATAAATAAATAGGGCCAGCTGGTGGCAAGTGCAAGGTAAGTGCAGAACAAGTGCTGGGAAGGGGGGGCTGTAGGATACTGAGACAGTCCCCCAGTGCAGGGGTTGACAGGGAGGCAGTGCAGGTGGAGAGTGGAAGGGCCCAGGACCGAGGTCGCAGACAGTGGACCAGTTGTAGCAGGGGAGAGGGAGAGAGAAAGCAGAAGCAAAGAGGAAGGTTTTGAGGTGCTTCAGTAAAAGCAGATGTTTCTCCTCCAGATAGTGCGCGGTAGAAAACACTATGCCACATAGAACGAACAAGTACAACTGAACCCGTCTTTAAAGCCACTGTATAGTAATGAAATTGCGGTATAAACTCATCAAAAGTTACTTACATTATATTTGCATTTTCCATTGTGTCTCTGTGTAGGGCAGACCCGAAACACCACTCCTTCTTTGCCGACGTTACTTCTTCTAATGAACGTGGCTCATCGTTTCGTTTCTGAAATTTTATTCATTATCTTTTCTTAGTCTTTCAGGATGGTCCCGGCCTGTCAAGGTCAAATCACAATAGAACCTTATATTGGGTCGTGGGCCGTTCCGCCACCCGAGCAAAACATCAAAGCAGCTGACCTTCACTTTGAGCGAGCACACATTTCTAGTTAGCTCCAGTTAGTGTAAGGGCATCTTGTCTGCGTGCCTTTTTTTTTATTGTCCCTATGGGTCGGCCATGTGTTTGTAATACGGAAACATTCTATAATTTTTGTAAAAATGATTTATATTACTGTTTGGTTTAATTGCAATGGGCCTGCAACATGAGGAGACTCGAGAGAACAGACAATCGAATTACAATCATTTAAACCGTGATGTGTATTTCTCAATGAGCTCTGCTTTAGGTGGACATGGAACAGAGGCAATGTTGGGTGGCAATGCAGTTGTCCCCTGCATAGGTTCGTTCACCACTCCATGTATGTGCCTATCGAGGACATCTACGATAAGTCTCTCAATAAACTCATATTGCATATCCTCAAACACTGGTTTGATCACCCATTGTTTACTTCTTTTAGTGAAGGCCTTATTGTAGCGAAGCGTCCCTAAAGTTCCGGTCGTCCTACTTTGTTGACGGCCAACATTATGGTTATGTGCCAAGACCGCTAGAAGAGTCCGATTTATCATGCCTTCCATGCCAAAATGCAATCTTTTGGGCCTGTACTTTAGGCACATATTGTGGAACACCTCCAAATCTCCTGTGTGGCAGAATTCCGTGAGTCCCCTCAAATCTCTTGTTATAGTTTTATCAAATACAATCTTTTCAATGGCCTTGTGAGTGGGTGATGAAGGAATCAACCACTTCTTCTTCCGTGCCTCCTCTGTGGACAAATGGCCATGTTCACATTTGTGGAAATGCTCATTTGTCGACCATCGATGTACGTTGCTACAGTGCAACATTACTGACCGCCATTTTTCCAGTAGAATTTCCAACGACCCTTCACATGTTTTTGAGCTCCACCAAAGATGGTTGCTGATTGACTTGGACCACTGTGAAATACCTTGCATATCTTTTTTTTTTCCTGCAGCCGACAATTTTTTATTGATTGATTTTGCAAGATGCCAAACGTCAAATTGGTGATTTATATTTTTGTACTGTTCTCTCATTGTCTTGGCAATTGAAACGTGTCTGTCCGTGGCTATCAGGTCGATCACCATTCCCCGCGATTGTAGTTCTTGCAATGATGCTACAAAGCCAACTTTCTCCATGGCCACTGAGGATGTACTTTGTGACACCTGCACGACCAACGAACTCACAATTTTCTTACTTTCCATGTCCTGAAAGTGGTAGGTGCAGTACTTGGCTGAAAATCCTGGACTGTCGCATTGTCCATCACCGGCTAGCCTGAAGCGTTTGCCCGCGAATGTACTTTCCATTGACATTTTTTCCATTCTCCAAGCTTCGCTGATGGCTGGAAATAGATAATCGGTTTGGTATTTGTAGAACTGACTTTTCGCAATGAAATGGATTCCCACAAACTGAAAGAAATACTGTAACTTTTTAAAACTTGAACCACTAAAAAGTGCGGCCGCTGCACAAAGTAGATTGCCTGCTGGCAGTTGCCCCAGCATGGGTTGTGCAGACCATGCGAACGGATGATATTGTGTACAGGTGGCATGTATTTTAAGGTTAGTGCCTCGAATTGCACGAGTCACATTAATCAATGGCTCCCCACATACTTCCCCACCAACCCAATGCCCACATTTCATCATCATAATAATATCCATCAAACAGCTATCGAATACAATGAATTTGGCCTCTTTCCTTATACTGTCACTCTGCATCCCAGCTGGTTCGGCCTGTAACGTTGAGGACATGTCACTCGCATGAAAGGTACAATCTCTGATATCGTCTTCCGCTATGCTGAGTGATATTGATGGTGTTTCATTGTCGTCCACTTCATTCTCTTCCATTGCAACATCTGTTCCTTGTCCGGAGATGGGAGAAAAAAACAATGTCTTCAACTTTCGCGTGCTCTTATTTTTTGCGGGTGTGGATTCTGTGAATTGATCTACGACTGCATCCAAACTACCAGGAGGACATTCACTATCAATGGCTGGTGGTGGTATAGCTCCGTTGTCAATCACTTCATATTCTTCCCATTGGCACGATGCATCTCCAGTCTCAAGTCCCTGCCAAAAGGTTTGACAAGCAACATCTCTCGTTCGCTTCACTGTCTGTGTAGATCTAGTTCTTACACCCACTCGCAACTAGAGGACAGATTAGAAAAGGGATGTTCAGTTTAAACACAACTTACAGTATTGAACTATTGACAGTGAAAGACAACATAATATAGTGAACAGGACACTAACCTTCTTTTGCTTTCTTTTCTTTGAAACTTTCTTTCCTCGAACTTCAACATCTGGACGCTGTTGCTCCGACTCGTGTGTGCATGTCTCCACTTCCTCTCGCGCTGCAACGACTATACTTTCATGATAAGCACATCCATCACTCACTGAGGCTCCATCGACTCGCTGAAACATAGAACTTTCATTAGTATGTATAATAATATTGAAAACACAAAATGTACTTGGGGACCAATACCCATACGTACATCTCAATAGCAAAACACGAATGAACGCATTGTGTAGAACATTCAAACGACAATAGTTCACGCATTGTTGATCTAGTTAGATTGAACTGTCAAGATCCATACCTCGGGCTCCGCATAGACTTCCATTGATGATATTATTGAAGATGAGGCTTCAGCAACTCCCTGAAACACAGTAATTGCATTAGTATGGTTTTGTATTTTGTTTAAAAGAACATAAACTTTCTGCAGGCGTCAACGGCTCATCTAAATAGACCTGCACAAATGATCAGTTGTCTAAAATAAATAATGGATATCTAAATATGATTCGATTTGCTCCATCGTTGGAAGTGTCACCACCCAGAGATCTGCATCAACTACTAGGGGTGATGTTCTTGTTGAAGAAGCTCCGTCAGCTCCCTGAAACATAGTACTTGCGTTAATAAAGAAGGAAGTATAGCGGATGTAATCACGTCATTTGATCTCGCATGATTGATCTGTCAGTATCCATACCTCGAAATGCATAAGAACATCAAGGGACGCTGTAACTGCGGTGCACACTTCTGCAAGCTGTTGCGCCGACCCGTAACTGCATGCTCCCCCTTCCTCTTGGACTAATGCTCCATCGACTCCCTGAAACATAGGACTTTCATTAGTAATGAACACAATATTGAAAAAAGAAGACACATAGGAGGGCGACGACAGAAGGACATACCAATGGCTAAAAACGAAAGAAACATTGTGTGTAACAATCACGCTACAAGAATGCAAGATCTGATGATCTCCATCGATGGAACTGTCTGGAAACGTACCTCGAGCATCTGAGTGACATCTACGGTTGTCGTCAATGCGTTGGACTCCTCAGCATCTCCCTGAAAGACAGTACTTGCATTATTTTGGATAACAATAATTATAACTGAAAACAAAGACTAGAGGACGAGTACTGTGGTGTACCATTAGGTAAAATAATTACACGATCAATTAAAACTATTGATTTACATGCCTAAAACAAGTCAGTGTCAGAATAGCTAAGTAAGATTACCCGATAGGCGCTTGAAGTGGCTGATGACTGCAATAACGACACGGATGGAGAATCTTCAGCCTTCATATTGAGTGGATACATAAATGGGGAAATTATTGTTAGCTAATGCTACACACTACCGCAATGCCGAGAGATAAATACGTAAACTTGACTCACCAGTGGAGGGATGTGGACGAATAGAGTGGGAATAGCGGTTGAGAGCAATTTTCGCCTCGCTCGCGGTGTTTTCGTCCTTATTAGCAATGATGTGGAGTACATGTCTGGGCTAAAGTGCCTGCTGCAGATGCGGTATCGATCACCCCTCTTGTCCGCAAAGACTTCTAGGACTCTACTTTCTATCTCAGAGGCTGGATATCCGCAATATCGGACCCATTCTCTTATCTGATCTATTGTCTTAGGGAAAACATGCATTATAGTACCTTCAGATTTGTTATGGGTCTTCGAAGGGCAACCGCCAATGGAACAGGCAGGCATTATGGAAAGTTCTGAAAAGTAAAGATCAACAATTCTCTATGAATACCAATGTGTTAAAACATTAAATGACACATAAAAGGTTCAATGCAAGGTCCGTTTTGGTTCTTGGAACTATACACGTTATTCACATGCGGATAAGTATTTCAATAACTTTCAAAAAATAGAAAAAGTAATTTGACTAAACTCAGAACATGTGACTAGTTCCTTGCATGTACTGTCGTGAACGAAAAGAAAACATGGATGCAATTTGATGACTACTAGCAAATAGATATAAATTAAAAAATTGGACGCAAAATGATTATGGTACATGGACTTACCTTGACGAACAAACAGTTAGATGCAGGGATCAGAGTAGTTTCTTGTCGTAGAACAGGGAGCAGTTCACAGGTTGCAAACTGACGAGTTTGCTCAAAGTGGTCACGGAAGTTCACAGAGACGAAGAGCAGATAACCAGCACCTTCACGGGTTGACTAGCAAAGCGCAAAGAAGTTCTCATTAGAAATATGAAGTGGGTTATAAAGAATTCGAAACAGGGGTGTGTTTGTGAATGAATGACGTGTATATGTCGTGGCATTATGCGGTCTGCAGGGGGCCGTCCAGCGTGAGGGGGGATGCTTGGCAGGAGACACGGGGTCTGTAGGTAGACATGGGAACAACAACCCATGCTCTATAGACCACTTTGAAGTGTACATGGTCTTTGGCACCTCTTGGCCTTTATCGCTCCCTGACAGCTCCACTTGCCAGCACAAGTACCCCGGTGCGAACTGCCTTTGATAGGGCGGGGGGTGGATCGGGGCGGTGGTCGTGCAGACAAGACACAGGAAGACTCATAAATGGAGACACACTTATGTGGATTGCAGGGGGCCGTCCAGCGTGAGGGGGGATGCTTGGCAGGAGACACGGGGTCTGTAGGTAGACATGGGAACAACAACCCATGCTCTATAGACCACTTTGAAGTGTACATGGTCTTTGGCACCTCTTGGCCTTTATCGCTCCCTGACAGCTCCACTTGCCAGCACAAGTACCCCGGTGCGAACTGCCTTTGATAGGGCGGGGGGTGGATCGGGGCGGTGGTCGTGCAGACAAGACCAGTTTGCCGCAGGGCCTCACCAAGGAGAGGCCATCTAACTGAATGTAAGAGGATGGCTGCAGGATCTACTACATGGAATGCAGGGGGGTGAGTTTATAAATACCTCACCCTCCCAGGAGAATATACACTAGATTCATTTAAAAAATCAAAACAACCATTGTTAAAATATATGTTGGGCTTTATTTTAGATTTTAATTAAACATAAATAATAAACATTACACATTGTAAAGTTGAGGTTGCAGCACATCGAGGGAAAATCCGCGGTATTGTCCACTGTCACTGGGGAAATGTTGTCTAATGGCAAGTACCGCACAGGCAGGTATTACTCTCCGAACGCGGTGTCCGAGCCTCCCGTGAAGCCACCAAGTGAAGCAACGATAGGCCACCAGCCTGTACCACCGGTGAAAAAAAAAGATGCAAACTGTATTAAACTGACCAAACTTTCTTATCAATGTCGATTCAGGTAACACATGTCATTTTTCTTAGAAAAAAATTATATCTAGAAAATGCACTATATGGAACAAATTTACATGCGTTCGAATGATATGTAAATGTAATTTTATATGTGGGAGACGACCATGAAATAGTGGTGGCATCACTGACATCACAAACAGAGTATACTTACTCGTTACTCGGATTACGCGGACGAACAGTGCCGCGAAGTTCGTGCATAAGCACCATCATCATCCTCAACACGGTCCGTGAGAGGCAGGCTTCCCTGAACTCTGGCAGCTCGGTGATGCATTGCGGACTTTGCTCGCCTTCCTGCAGACTTTGCTCGCTTTCCGAAATGTAGGCCAAGCACCCGGAATTTTCACGGCAGCAGCAGTTCTCCTCCTCAGTTGGCATTAGCTCGCACCGATTGCACGTGCACCAGGTGGAGACGCCGTCCATGCGACATGGTCCAGGCTCTTCATCCGTTGACTGGTCCTCCCAACTGCCGTCCGAATCCCCATCGTTTTCGCGTGCTTGACTTTCCAGTAGTTCTTCCTCGGTGTACTCGGGCTCGTACATATACGGCATTATTGTGGCCATTGTGCGGTAAAGATAGTAAAATAATTTACAGAGATGGTACAGGTGTTCACACGGGCTACAAGCGGCGAAGGTAGCTGACCAGAGCACTGAAACGAGTCACAGAATACTCAAAGTAACACAGAGAGAGGAATGGAATCGAAAATCTGCTGCTGTGTGTTGTGAAACGGTCTGTTTATACTTATTGGGGAAAGAGGCGTCCTGCCATTTCCATGGCAACACGTCAATAGCTGAGGCGCAGCGATTGTTGACACGAGACGTGCTTGAAATGGGCAGTACGCGTCTGCTGATGTCAGGCTCAGGGGCGGGGGATTTGATTTAGTGCCGCAAAGGCAGGTGAGCCAGGTCGATGCGGCGGAATGATAGGATTATCACAAAATGGAGGCTGATTTCGAGTGCGATAATGGGCGAAAAGTCGGGTAAGGTCCATAGGAAAGTTTCCTACGATCTACCGATTTATGCTTACAAACACATGGCCGACCCGTAGGGACAATAAAAAAAAAGTCCCGGAACTATCCTTTAAGAAGGGAGAAAATGCATCACTTTGTGCATTCGACACAACTTCCTAGAGCTAAGTATGTGACTAGGAAGAGTGGCAGTTTTCAGGTTAGGGGAATGCTGGCCCTTTTGAAAAGCCACACCAGGCTTCCTGGCATTGACCCAGGGTGAGGTCAAGCGGAGAAGAGAAGGACCAATAGATGAAAAGCAGAGGAAAATAGCCAGTTCTACAGCCTGCTGTGAATGAGGAGGAGTCAAGTGACGGCTTTAAGGGTAGGGTTGGAAAGTTGAGAAGGGAAAGACCAAGAACCGAAAAGGCACAACCTCCCATGTGTGAGCGGCGAATACAAGGAAGTGAGAGAAGAGGCAGATGGACAGAGTGGGGGCAATGAGCAAGAGAACAGGATGAGATAAAGGCAAGGTGGATGTTATGTATGGCCTTGAGGACAGTGCAGATGGAATTAAAAACATTCTGCTGTTTAATGGGGAGCCAATGACGTTTTATAAGGATGGAGGAGATCTGAGTAGAGCGACAGAGGTCAGAAAAAAAACAGATTTTGCTTTTTTCGGAATTTAAATGCAGTGAGGTATCATTCATCCAGGTGAAGATGGATGGTAGACCTCACTGTCATTTACCAGCAATGCCACCCCGCTCCCAATCTAGATGGATTCGAAGCACAGTGGTATTGGTCTATGTGAGGAAGGAAACATCAGAAGAGGAAGTGAAGGCGGCAAGGGGCTGGGCATAAAAATTGAAAAAAAGGGGTACAGGGAGGAACTCTGCAGAACACCACGGGGAAGAGAATGGGGCAAAGGAAAACAGGTGGAGAAACAGATTTACAGCAGTTGCAAAGGAAACAGGAAAACAACATACATCCAGTTCCAGGGATGGGGCAACAGATTAGAATGGTAGACAGTGGGGGGGCAGGCTGCAGGGAGGTGCAGGAGGACCAGATCAGCAACACTGCCAGTGTCAGTGGTCATCTGGAGGTTTACAAGAGCAGACATAGGAACAGACCTAATGCTGTAGCCAGTAAGAAAACCCCATGAATCATCATAAATAGAATACATTCTTACGTGGAAGTACATCCATCCAAACCCCTGTGATGTCCCCAGTCTGGTCAGTCTACCTTTAACAACTACTAAAGAGCTGTTGGTCCCACAGAAATGGCCAACCGGACATGCATGCCTTCCAGCTGCTCCACTGCTAATGAATCAAAGAGAGAACTAGTTTGTCCCTTGCTGCACACCGCAACACTGAATTCAAAATACATCAATTCCAATATTCAGTCCACCACCTTAACCAAAGCCAAAAGCAATGGAGACTAGATAGAGTGACGAACACAGAGAGAACAAGTCTCCTGCCATCCGCGCTCGGTGTCCTTTTTCTCCTTTTTATTTTCAAAATCATTTTTATGTGCTAGTCCAATGAAAAAATGATAAAATTCCACTCCCAAAAATGTTCAGCTATATATTTATTTATTCTGTGTACATCACATCATTGTGTTTCGACCGGTGACAGTCCTCTGCATGGCTGCTTGAATTGTGTAAATAAGTGATATTGATTTTAAAAAACTCATAAAGTGCAAGATAAGAGTACAATTGTTAACAATATCCAACACTTTATTTACATTTTTGGAACAATATTTAAACAGCACAAGATGGAACAAAAACCATAAAGTGCAATTCCAAATGACAGTTATTATGGTAAAATGGAACAGGATTGACACACAATATACAAATCAAATAATACGCACCAGAAACATTATGCAACAATAAGAAAAAAGCAAAATAGAAGGAAAAAGATGGGGGCGTGGCTTGGCGCCGATGGCGAGCGGTAGCTGATCCGCCGAGCTCCGGCCGAGACGCCGTTTCCTGATCCTTTTTCTCCGGCTCGCGTGCGACCCCGACTTCTGAAAAGGAACGAGCGGTTGGGCGAAGCAGCCCTGCACCTGAATAGTTGTTGGGCCCACCAAATTGGACCCCCCTGAGACTCCGGTGGCCCTGAATCGGTTCTCCCCCCCTCCCGTTCTTACTGGATCCAAGATGGCGCCCCGCGCAGCATAGCGGTGCCTGCGAGGGGTACCCCCTCCCCCAACGGATTCCAGGGCCCGGCGGGGAGAGGCAGCAGCAAAAGAGAGGCTCCGCTCTTCTAGAGACCACCTCTACGGACCACACCATCACACACGGGGGCAGACCACAGCTCACGACCCGATATTTGGCCAGGTGAAGGGCCCCACCAGTGATCTCACAAGTGAACTAACTTTTGAGGCCTAAAACACCCGCAACCATCGCCCCAAGATGGCCGCCAAGAACAAGACCAGAGCCGCCACCATGGACTCCTTTGTTTCCACCAGGGCGAAGACCCCCACTCAATCCAAGGCCAGCTCCTCTGAAGTTGCCCAGTCGAGCGAAGAGGTGGCGGCCGATAACCACTCTCAGATACTTGATGCTATAGCCTCGCTAAAGACGCATATAGACTCCAAGATCGACGAATTCAAAGTCGATATTCAACTGATCCGCCAAGACGCTCGCAACTTAACGGAGAGGGTCGCGACCGTTGAACAGTCGGCAGAGGAAGCCTCCACGGCCATCACAGCCATAAAGTCCGAAGTTGTCCTCCTGAAGAGGAAAGTCACCTTTTTGGAGGAAAAGGCGGAGGAGGCCGAAGGTCGGGCCAGACGGAGCAACATCAGGATCCTGGGGGTCCCGGAGGGGAACGAGGGAGTAAATACCACATCCTTCGTCGAAACCCTTCTGCTACAAGAAATAGGGGCCGGCAAATTGACCCAGGGATTCTCTGTCGAAAGGGCCCACAGATCCCTTCAGAGGCGCCCTCCCCCCGGATCGCACCCCAGACCCATAATCGCTAAGATACTGAACTTTCAGGACAGAGAAACTATCTTACGGCGATCCAGGGAGGGGGGCCCCATCGAGCGAGGAGACTCCAAAATCTCCATTTATCCGGACTACACGCAGAAGGTACAAAGAGAGCGGAACTCATTTGTCCCGATAAAAGCCCGGCTCCGACAACTGAACCTAAAATATAGACTACTTTATCCATCGCGCCTAAGGGTTGTCTACAAGGAGAGAGTGGTATTTCTCGAGAACCCAGATGCGGCCAACATGTGGCTTGAGGATAATAACCTGGCGGATGGCAAGGACAACTCACAGACTGAGACCTAACCCCCCAGCGACCCCCATGTAAGAAACATCGCACGTGAGACCGGAATACAGAAGATAATCCAACTACAGTTTTTTCACTTGGAAACGGCCTCGTTCGGCTCTGCCGCCAGGCCCTTGCCCCACCCCCAGCGTAGTATTTACCCGGTCTGGGCACCTGCCTGACCCAGCTCGCGCCCGACTCCCGGATGGGCTCCGACGGCTCGAGAGCGCCTGAGCACCGCGACAATGTTGTAGTTGCTGGGCGCACCAGTTTAAGTTTTGTTGTTAGTTTTATTAGTTGTACAATCTTCATGCCTCTTTTGCCAACGCAGACCGAGATGGGTCTGGGACATGACACCGATGAACGAAATGCAGTGGTATCCCCCCTGCAGCCCACCCGAACAAGACTAAAGTGGAGTCGGACCCCAGAGTCCCACACCAAATCTGAAACTCGAACCGGATGGCGGCACAGCTTACTGTAATGACCTGGAATGTGCGGGGCATGGGCTCATACCTCAGGCGCAATCGTATACAGTCCTACCTCAGGAGGAAGAAAATCTCCATTGCACTCCTTCAAGAGACTCACCTCACGACGGAGGCCATGTCTAAAATTGCAGACCGATGGGCTGGGACTGTTAGAGGGTCCCCCTACTCTAAATACGCCAGAGGGGTGCTAATATGGATAAGCCCGGACGTCCCCTTCCAGATGGAGGGAAGTGAACAAGATAAAGAAGGGAGATTCACAGCGATTTGGGGCACATTGGAACAAACCCCAGTCTGCTTCATCAACTCTTACTTCCCTCATCACGGGATATCGGCGTACTTCGCCACATTGATAACGAAGCTGACTCGGTACCGGGACCGCACCTTCATATGGGGAGGGGACTTCAACTGTGTTGCTGACACGAGTGCAGACAGATCGCTGCCCCCCCCACGCCCGAGCAGCCTCACATCCGGTGCCTTGAGGGAAACTCTGGAGCAACTCAACTTAGTGGACATCTGGAGGGAACACCATCCGACCGACAGGTCCTACTCCCACTACTCAGCTCCACACGGAGTTCACACAAGAATTGACTATCTGTTCATCAATAAGGAACTTACCCCACACATAGCAACCACAGAATACCTGGGGCGGACGATCTCCGACCACTCCCCACTGACCATGTTATGGCAAATGAGAGGCCCCAGACCCCCGATCCCCATGTGGAGGATGCCGACCGCGGCACTTGCGGACCTCGAGTTCAGGGAAACCCTTGCCGAAAAATTGGAAGAATACTTGGAGAACAACATCGGTTCGGTCCCCTCCTGGGGCACATTATGGGAAGCAATGAAGGTGGTGACCAGAGGCGAAATCATATCGAGAGCCGGCGGAACTCGCAGGCAGTTGCGGAGAACCCTGGAAGCACAGGAAGCTGAGATCTCCCGACTGGAGTCCACATGCGACAACTCTATGGAGACAGAGACCAAGCTGAAGGAAGCCCGCACAGAATGTCAGCAGGCATGGGAAAGACTGGAAAAATTTGATTTCGCCACGCACACCGCCAGATCTCATAAAGAATCGGACAAACCGGGAAGACTACTAGCATGGCTCTGCAAACGGGAACACCCCAAACATCTCCCAGTGGAGATACGGGACGCTAATGGGTCATCCCACTCGACTCAGCTAGGGATCAATGAAGCCTTTGCTAAATTCTACACAGAACTGTATACCCACAAGACCCAGATTCCTGCTGCAGACATCATAGACACACTCGAGGAGATAGAACTTCCCCACATTTCGCTCGAGCAGAGAGAGGAGCTGGAAACCGAGATCACTCTTGAGGACGTTCAAGGGGCAATCAGGTCCCTCTCCAACAACAAAGCCCCTGGCAGTGACGGCCTCCCACCTGAGTTCTATAAAGCGTATGAGTCCATCCTTGCCCCAGTTCTCCACGAGGTCTACCAGGAGGCACACACGGATGGGATTCTCCCCAACACCATGAAGGAAACCATAATAGTCCCCATGCTCAAGCCACACAAATCGCCCACCGACTGTGAGTCCTATCGCCCTCTGGCTATGCTAAACTACGATGCCAAGATCCTCACATCCATATTGGCCCGCAAGCTAGCCAGGGTGGTGGGTTCCATCGTTCACGAAGATCAGAACGGATTCGTTCCTGGGCGCAACACCACTGCTAACCTCCGGAGGTTGCAGCATGTAATGGCCGAAACATATGACAGGGACGAGGACCTGGCGGTGTTGTCGCTCGACGCCATCAAGGCCTTCGACTCCATATACTGGGAGTGGATCAGGGAGGTCCTGAGAAGATTTGGCTTTGGAGGGGGCTTCATCAGGTGGGTTGAGGTCCTCTACAATTCCCCGACGGCGAGAGTAAGAACGGGAAGAGTGGTTTCAGCGGCTTGGGATATACAAAGGGGAACAAGGCAGGGCTGCCCGTTATCACCCATGCTGTACATACTGGGCCTGGAACCGATTGCATTATACTTCAGGCAGCAGCTTTTCGATGCTGGCATTAAGGTGGGCAATGCACACCACATAATATCCTTGTATGCAGACGACGTCCTTCTTTACCTAAGCTCCCCCGAAGTTAACGCGCCAACCGCGTTGGAGATACTGGACAACTATGCGAAGTACTCAGGGATCCGCTTTAGTAGGAATAAGTCCTCTGCCTTCCCCTTGGCGGGCTTACGCAACATTCCGGAAAACAATCTCCCAGAGATAGGAATAAGCTGGCAACTGGTCCAGTTCCGTTATTTGGGGATCAACATAAGCCACACCCCGCTACTCATGCATGAACACAACACCGAGGCCGCCATCACGAGTCTCCGAAGTTCTATAAAGTTTTGGTCCAAGCTCCCATTGGCCATGGTGGGCAGGGCAGCGATTGTCAAGATGATCGTACTCCCCCGATTCCTGTATTTCTTCGTAAACATTTGCCATTACATTAGACCGTCCTTCTTCAAGAAGCTGGAGGCCATCATCAGGGACTTCCTTTGGGGCCCACACAGGCATAAACTGTCGCTGTCCGTCCTCTCTCTCCCACACAAAGAAGGCGGAATAAAGTTACCGGATCTCCAGTTGTACTACCTGGCTGCCCAGCTGAGTCACATAACGAGATGGCTCTCGGATGAGCCTTCAGCAGAGACCGAACTGCTGAGGCAACCCTTGGACAATGTGATCCCCAAGGAGATCCTATGGCACCCTACATGGCAACCCCCGGTCCCCTCCATGGTGATTGACCTGGGAAGAAAGATATGGGCCAGGTCCTGCTGCATCAGGCGAATACGACACCCATACTCTCCGGACAATCCCATCCTAGCAGACACCTGTCGAACGGCTGCAGACATCTCTACGGCAAGGAGGTGGGAAGAGGCCGGCATTTACACATGGAGCGACATGTATGAGGAGGGAGAATTCAGGGATTTCGAATCTCTTAAGGCTGCCGATGGAATTCCCCCGGGCCAGTTCCTCTGGTACCATCGCCTCAAACAAACTGCTAAGAAACAATGGACCGGATGGCCGGAGGAGCCCTCCCCTGACCCTCTGCTACAAGAGATGCATGACCTCTCGGACGGCTGGAGACCTGTCTCCAGGCTTTACAGCAGACTATGTGATAAAACCAACCCTAAATGCGAAGATCTGAGGACAAAATGGGAGGCGGACCTTGAGACCCCGATTTCAGATAAAGAATGGGAAAGAGCGCTGATATTTCCCAAAAAAGTATCCAGGAACACCAGGTTTGGCCAGATCCAATTGAACGTTCTTTACAGGACATACATGACCCCACATAGGGTTGCCTCCTTCAATAAGACATCCTCCCCTGCATGCCCCTGGTGCGGGAATGATAAAGCAGATGTGATTCACATGTTCTGGACCTGCACCAAGGCGATGGCACTGTGGTCCAAGGCCAAACAGACCTGCATGGACGCCGGAATGACAAGATACGAATGGACTCCTGGCGAGTGCCTCCTGGGGACCTACCCCAGACCTAGCAAATCCAAGCACGCTGTTAAATTAATGGACATCTCATGTATCCTGGCTAAAAGAACAATAGCGATGGCCTGGAAGACGCCGTCGGGCCCCAGGCAAGAGAGATGGCTCAAAGAACTCGAGAGATGGACAACAGCTGAAACCAGGGCCTGGCAGGAAGGAATCACGAACAGTGGCGAAACCGAAGGTGGCACTTTGGAATCATGGAAGGCCCTCCTCAGAGACATACGCTTCAGCGCTGACTACAAACCCCCCTGAAGTCCCACACCACTGCATTGACACTGCTCGGATGCCGGCATTGGTGGAACCACCCCTGTGTTTGACCCCTCTTGCTTCCTGAAACTTTGGGTCACTGCCCCTAACCCACCCGTCCACTGTAAGTTTGCTACAACATGAAGACTGTTGTTGATTTGTTTGTTCCCCCCCCCTTGTTTCCCCCTCACCGTCTCCTCCCCAGTTCAAACCAATGTTGATTTCTTGTTGTATTGCACGTTTTTCTTTTCTTTTTTCTATCAAAACCAATAAAATACGTTTTAAAAAAAATAGAAGGAAAAAGAAAGACAAAGATAAAAACATTAACATGAAACAAAAAGTCACATTCGGTTAGTGCACTAACAATTCACACTTAAAAACGTAAACATATCAATGGTGCATCAACATGCAGACCCACACATTAGTGTCTATGCCAAACATCGCAAACATGCTGGATTCCCATCCTCGCCACAGTGCCAATGATCTACACTTATGTGTTGGGATGTGAAACCCATGCTCAAACCTGACAGAAAAGTCCATTATCATCAACCTATTCATACCACATGAATGTGTGCGTGCAACCTATGCCCCACAGCATGCAATTCTGTGATAAAACAATTATTTCCCCAGCACACTGTCTCACCATCTCTTGGTGAAAAGAAAAGAAAACAATGTGCCACTTGGCAAACAAGACACACCTTACCAAAATCAATAGTTGTGATAAACCCCAATTATAGGCATGTGTGCTCTATAAGCGTCCTGACTGCAAAGGAATGATTAAAAACCATGAATAAGATGATGATGTTACTAGTTACTCTACCCTTAACGGTATGCATCAATACTACTGGAATATCCAACCAATTAAAACACCTTGCAGTCCACACCAATTATAAGTATTTGTAATACTCACCAATATAATAGGTGTTTTAATACTCGCAGCCCCAGTGGGCAAACATCGGCATTCTGCGTGTAAGTGGGCACAATTTTGTGTGAACCGGTATAAATAGTACTGGGTCATGACGTTGCAAAAAATCTGACGTCACATCCCACAGTGACGTGCAGATGTAAACCAAGCAACGCATCGGCCACAGTGGATTGGCACAAATCCTGCAACCGGCTAATCATTCCATTCTTCTTAGACATTCTTGGAAATGCGGACAGTCAAACATCACGGCGATTGACGTTTCTGACGCGACATCTGCGACGGTCAAGACAGTTTTGCTGAACTTAGACTTTCATCAGCACATTTCCCAGCCTACCCATAAGAAAGAGAATTTTAGACTGGGTTCTGGCACAGAATATCACTATTGGTGACATGCTCAATGACCAATGTCCATTGTCAGACCATCACCTCTTGGAGTGGAATATGTCTACTCATACCACCATCAAACCACCACATGAGAAATGCTGGGTATCCAACAAAAATCACAGCAAGTTCACAGCTGCGGCCATGGCACCCTTCATTGCACCCACCATCGATATTCTAGCCAACGCATACTCTGCTGATGAGCTGGCAGTTGCCTATCGTGAAACCCCATAGACAGCTCCAGACAACGTGGCTCCTGTTAAAACACAACTTATGAAAAAGCTATTGGATAAAAAGTGGTATTCACCAGACATTCAGATTTTAAAAAAAAGACAGAAATATCGCATTGAGATGCTGGGAAAAACTAAATCTGATGAGGATAAATCCACTTACTCACAGACAGTCAAGGCACATAAGACCATCATTTCCCTGATCAAAGAACAACTACAGCAATCAGCATATTCTGGGTGCTGTCTCCAGCTCCAAAGAGCTGTTCAGAGGGCTAAAAGAGCTTGAGGACCTCTGTGCACTGCTGGCCCATGTCATCAAAGACATGACGTGGTGTACCACCATTCAAAGAACCTTCGGGATAAATTAGCAAACATTCAGACCAACATCGCAAGCAAAAATGCTTGGAATAACGCTGAATTTAGTAATTTGCCTGTCTCTAATCCAGAGATGACGTGCCCTGAATTTAATTTCCATTCGATCTATGAGCAAGAGCTCACTGATATTCTCAGCAAGTTAAATCCCACAAGCTGTGAAGGGGACATTTGTCCAGCTATTGCAGTACAATCTTGTACCCCGCTCATGCTCCCTCACTAAATTTGTGAATGCCTCATTCAGGAAAAATTGTGTTCCATGTGATATAAAGCAGGCCTGGATCTTCCGCCTGCTAAAAACCTCCCTTGATCCCGGCATCCCAGTCAATTATCGACCCATCACTAATGTCCCCTATCTGCTTAAGATTTTGGACAGAGGTCACACCTGCAGATTGAGGCCTTCCTCACCAAACCTTACATCCTTGGCCATAAACATTCTGGCTTTAGACGGGCCCACAGCACCAAGTCCACACTGCTAGAATTAAAGACCAACATACTCCAGACTATGGAAGGTGGTTATATGGCCTAGCTTGTGCTGTTGGATCTCTCTGCCACATTCTACCATATGGACCATACTCTTCTGGCAGAGAGATTATATACTTCAGCACATTTTTCCATAGCAGCAGCTGGCTAGGTAAGATCTTTCTTGGCCAAACACAGAGCTAAGGTTTTCTTCAAGGATGCCCATGCTGAAGAATTTATGGTCACCTGTGGGGTCCCACAAGGTTCATGCGTGTCACCAACTCTTGTCAACATCTTTACTCTCCCATTGTTTTAACATCTGAACAGGGTTGGCATTATATATGCTAACTACGCAGATGACACTCTGTGTCTTCTTCCCCTTATGGGGGACAATATCACTGATTCCACAGTCCTGAGCTCCACTTAGGAACATTTTAAGACCTGGATGAAAGCTAACAATCTCGCTCTTAATAGTTCAAAAACAGAATTTATGGTGCTGGGCACAGCAACACAGCTATGCAAACTTAGCTCAGAGTACAAATCCATCATAAACGATAGTTGTAGCTTCCCTACTCAGTCTAAGGTCGAAAATCTCAGTGTCACTCTGGAGCAAGAATTGACCATGAAGGGACAAGTAAACAGTCTTGTATCCAGTTCCTGCTACCATCTGAAATTGCTTGCCCAGATGCGCACCTTTCTTTCTTCTACTAATTGTGCTACCATTGCACAGACTATTGTTCTAGCTAATTGCCTGGTATCTCGAAACACAACCTTACTCACGAGAGGTTGTGCAACATAACGTGGTAGGCATCATTGAGGGTCTTCACAGTATGGACCACATCACTGCAGCTAGGAGAGCTCTGCATTGGCTTCCTGTCTGTAGCAGAATCACCTACCGTGTGTTGTGCATTACACACAAATACCTCTTTGAGCAGCCTCCTAAGTACTTATCCACTTACATCTCTCGGCTGCCGGCCAGCAGAATGCTGAGATCTAACAAAACTGGCATGTTGGAAGTACCTAGAACCAGACTTTCCTACGTAGCCCAGAGAGCCTATGTACATGCTGGACCACGGATCTGGAATTCCCTCCCGCTCGACCTAAGATCCAGCCCCTCATTTGCACTCTTAAAGCGAAGACTAAAAACTGTCCTGTTCACCTGATAATCCTGATCGATCGGTGCTGAACCCCACCCTTCGCCCCCATCCTATCCCTCCCTTTTTGTTGCTTGTCTTGTCTAGCGCTGCTATTCCTCCAGGCCTGTGTTCATGCGCTTTATAAATACATTAAATAAATAAACTGTAAAAGATACACTAAAAGTTCCTCCCAAAACTTGAAAATAACACATTGTCTAAACTGTCGTCTCCCAGTAGACACCAAGCAATATGAAATACAAATTCTGTATTAAGCAAAAACAAATGATGCTACATGCCTGCATCATGCATGTTAATCACTGGTTGAATCCGATCCATGCAATCCAGTATATATTATCATGTACCACTTTGAAATTATTCGAAATACCATTCTGACAAATTAAACGTTTCCAATAAATGACCCTGAGTCATAGCGTATTATCAATGTCTTCAGAAAGCAAACCCCTAATGGTTTAGGGTGGACGTGATGGTTCAGTTCTGGTAAAAATTACAGTCCTTTCCACATTACCAACACAAAATATGGGCATTCATGAGAAAAGATCATAATTATACAGAAAGATACTGATCAGTTACTTACTTCAGAAAAACAATATACAAGCCCTCTCAATGTAAGCAACCCATGTTAAGAGCACTTGTAAAAGAGAGAATGTTTGTTATACAAGGATATACTCATCTCGTGCTCAGTCTCCAATCCAAAAGGCATGGTTCTGTATCTGCAGATCATGCAAGGTTTGCCCTGCTGTAATTTAATTTGTGTTGACTTCAGCACAGATTTTCAACACATGCTTTATGCTCACCTTGCAGTGCAGAACATTGAGTCTCTCACTCTACATTTTCTTGCTGCTGTGTTTTCAACTCTTTTAGCTGCTCAATAACATTTTCTAATTTTAACTGAAAATTGTGGCTCTGATGCGCTTTTGGGATTTTTATTTGAAAGGCAAACTTAAGAAAGGAACTCAAAGGGGAAATAGTTTTGGGCTTTTTATTTGAATGAAATGCAGGACCTTGGGGTTCTGATTTAGGAGGAAAGTAAATAAATCGGAAATGTTGTTTTGCACACTCTATATTCACTGGAAGGCAGAGTTTTATGGTTACTCATTTTGGGATTATGCACACCCCCCTTCTGTACAGAAGGAAGGGGTTTCAGAAAGGTAGATTAAGCCAAGTTTTTTTTTATTATTGATATAGTTGAAATATACAACTTTTCAATACAAATGAATTAAAATATGCAATTTAAAAAAGGGAAAAGTGAAAGAGCAAAACAGAACAAAATTATATATATCTTTTTGATGAGGGGTCAAACATTATTCTGGAAACACATTTTTTGTTCAATGCTATGATAATCATACTGTTATTCTGCTTGGATTTGTTCAAGCTTCAGTTCCTTTAGAAAAGCCAGTGCCCCAATTGACACAGCTGTTGAAATCCCAGAATATATAGTTCTCCATAATACGTCAGATGTTGTAACCCCAAATGGTTCAGTTAGGTGTTAAAGTATTTAACATGAGAATGTACAAGGAGTTCACATTCGGTAAGTACATGTCTCAATGTTTCACTGGTGTCTTGGTGTTGACAAAATCTACAGAACGCTTGCTCTTTGTTGATAAGATTGCGACGGGCCAACACCTGTCTCGTCGGCCATAGATTGAGTCTTAGCCGTAATAGCTCATTACGATATTGGATAGATGGAGATTTGATCAGATAGCGTTCTGTAAATGAGTGCTTCTTGAATGTGAAGGTTGTAGGATCATGATCACAATACTTTGTGCATTTGGCTCTGGTGTTATTCCAATCCATTCCAAATAGTCTTGTTTTAATGTTATCTGGGTTTTGAAGGAAGCTAGAGAGAGAAACATCAATCAAAGCCAACGTATCAATAATTCGCCATTTTTTTATAAAGCTTTCTTTAGAGCCAAAGATGTAATTAGACAGTATTCCCAAGACCGTTGTAGCTTTCCACGCCAATAAGCATTTCCGGAACAACGCTATTATTAGCCATATATATCTGGAGTGTAAGGAAATAAGGCCCAATTCATATCTAATGATGACTAGTGGCGTTGATGATGGCAGCTGGAGAACACTGCGCCAATACTTTGATTCCAAGGAGTTACAAAATTTGTCAGTCATGACCGGTCTCGATTCTGATGAACATAACAAAATTTATGAAACTTTTTGATTATAGAACGATAAAGCCGGGGCCAGTGTGAACTTTCCGTATTTCCTTAGAATTATTTTGGATTGCCGTAATTTGTGTTCCCGATCTCGCCCCTCAAGTCACTCTTAACAGTCTTCAGCCCAATAAATCGTATTTCCTTTTTCGCAGCTAATTGATGATTTTCCTGCTAATTCAGAGCCAATGCTAAGCTAAAATCCTGACTACCAATAGAGTTAAGATGGTCCCGGATTTGTGTGCATAGTTTGTGAATAGTACTTCCTAGATATACAAGATGCTTTCAAACATCCCCTAAGGAAATTAAAACCATTTGTTTGGCGATTGGATAATTCTCTGATTTCTACTTCTAAAGAGGTTTTCTATTTGGGCTCAAAGATAACAGCTTCTCCCACTAAGGCTGACCTACTATCAACTATAGATCTGAAGGTGGTCAACTTGGTCAAAAAATGAAGAAAATCCACCTTAAATATTGTACATTTTCCTTGTTGCCTCTCTTAAAATTATATATTGGTAAGGTGGTCCCGGTGATCACATTTGGTATAGAGTGCAACATTTTGGCCTTCGATATTGACTGGGGTAAGATCGAGGGAAACATTTGGAAAAGATCTCTTGCGCTCCCCAACTGTGTTCCTATATCCTGTATAAGGTTTGAACTGGGTCTTTTCTCACTGGGTGCATGGATGAAGTGGAAATGGGTCTCGATATATAGGCTCATTTTGGATCTTCCAAAATCATCTCGGTATGAGGAAGTTGCCACATCCATGTTCTACCTGTCTCTTTCTTAACAAAGTGAGACCTAGATGCGATGAGACGCTAGCTCTCTCGGATAGTAACATTTATACTCTTATTCAAAATCCCATGAAAACAAAAGGAGTCATTGCACCGTATGGACTGGATAAGGACCACAGAGAAAATGAGGTCATATAAACTCTCCCCATCGCCTCAGTTAATTGACAAACCCAGATCATGTGTTCCTCAGTATTTGATAAAATTTCTTGACTTCAGAATACAGATGGACTTCATAAGGCTAAGATTAAATTCTTCATGGCCGGCATGGTGGAATATATGTAACAGACATCTGTGATAAATGTGATGCAAATGTAACTCAAACTATACATCATCTTTTGAAAGATTGCTCTGGAACCTGGCCTCTTAGAGAATCAAGATTCCAGAGATGTGTTCACAACTCTCGTTAGCTTGTCTCAGACATGCTTAGGGACAGATACGTTTTTCTCACTTTAGAGGTGGCTTCCATACTGAGAGGACTTAACCTCACCATAAAAGGGGGTCTCCATCTGCTTCCCAGCAAATAAATGATAACAGCTCCGCTCTGTTTAATTGGTCATATTATATGATACGAGTATACTGTATATTCTTTTTGTTTTCCCAATGTTTCTTTTCATATAGTGAGCTTGTTATTTTTGTGTTGTGTTTTTACATTCCTGCACAAAGTGCACTGCCATTGAAAGCTCATTCGAGCCTGCCACTAAATTGTGTTTTAAGTTGCTTCTAGCCTGTCACTACACTGTAATTTGATAGTCGCATCTAGCCTGCCACCACATTGGGCCTCATTATGACCCAGGCGGTAATCTGCCGACATTACCGCCATGGCGTAATGAGCGTTTACGCCGTGGGTCGATGGCGTAAAGAGCGCCACATTACGACCCATCGCGCACGAGCATTACGCCATGGCGGTAATGTAAATAACGCCATGGCGGAAAAGGCCCCTACCGGCATCGTAGGCCGAGCAAGGTGCACTTCCGCCACCGTAAGTAGCGGCCACCGTAATTAGCGGCCACCGTAATTAGCGGTGGCCGCAATTAGCGGTCACCGTAAAAAGCAGAACCGGAAACAGCGTCATCGCGGCGGAACGGGAAACAGCACGTCGGCCATCTTTAAAAACACAATCCATTGCCATCCTTCCGAACAACACCAGATCCAACCCTGACACCTGTCCCAACCCATCACCCACCCATCCAACCACCCAAAAATGCCTAAAGTTGTTAAGAAGGCATGTGACCGCCAGCGCCAGGAAAGATTTAGCCGGGAGGAACTCTGCATGCTTGCGGAGACCCTGCAAGGCAATGCAGCTGTCGTTTTCTCGCCGGAAATGACCAGGCCAGCGATAGCAAAAAAGAAGGCCATATGGGCCCTGGTGGCCGAGCGCGTCAGCACGGTGGGGACCGTACCCCGCACCCCACAGCAGTGCAGGAAGCGCTGGGATGACCTTCGCATACGGGTCAGAGCCGTCATCTCTGCGAACCGCAACCTTGCCCTGGGTACCGGTGGAGGATCGGAATCTCCACTGAAACTCCAACCGTGGGAGGAGATTTGTGCAACCACGATTGGCATGGAAGGCATTGAAGGCGTCGGAGGGATGGAAAGGGGAGTTCCGACATCAGGCGATGAAGGTAGGTGCCTCAAACAAGACATGCCATAGTCACTGCAGACCATTTATGTGTAGCACAATGTTGCCCCAGAGTGTAAATGCAACACATTAGCTCGACACTGCCCATAGCCACATGCGAGCTCCACCCTGTATACGCTGCTGGCACCCACATACCTGCATCCACATAACACACAAAAAGGAGACAACCTGCATGGCCCTGCCTGAAATCTGCCTCATCTACTGACCAGATTCATGTCAATCATTGTCATTCCAAAGTCCGCAGACCCATCAATAACGCCCTCCCTCCTTTGCTCCACCACAGGCACAGATTCACACCCTGAGGACCAGGACACCCCTGCGACGAAGAGAGCCAAGAAGGCCAATAATACCATCCCCGCACCCTAAACCTCAGCTGCAGTGAGGCAGACCCCACAACAAGCAGAATACACTGCAAGCAAACCGGACGGCCCACCGGCAAGCACCCCAGTAGGCAGCAGGCCAGCAGCAGCAGCTCCACCTGTACCAAAATTGCCTGCCACAGAAGGCACCGGGTCTGCGGCCAGCAGCAACATGAGCGAAACAGCTGCAGTTGCTGCATGTTTAGACTCTGACATTGAGGAGCATGAAGTCAGAAGCCCCACTGATCTTCTACATTCCCCCTGTTTGTCAAATGCCAGCCCCCATGAGGATCACACACAGGGGCACACAGAGGAAGAGGAGTGGCCTTCTACCCCATGCCCAGTCCTCAGTCCACAGGAGGGGAGCAGCCCCTCCATCGCACCACCAGCACTGGGCATGGCCCAGCAGGGGCAGCAGTCCCTCGAGGACATCATAGAACGGCAGCAACAACTGTCCACGATGCTGACTGAGCATGCTGCGGAATGTGTGGGGGCTAGGGCAACCATTGAACAGGCCACGGAGACCCTAAGGGCCGACATAGCGCAGAGCACTGCCACCCTGAGGGATGCTATGTAGGCCATGTCTAGGGACATTTGTGGTGAACTTGCCGGGTTGCGTCGTGCGCTCACTGAGCTCACCCACACCCTACAGGACGTGCATGCACGGGGGCAGGCAGGGACATCCTCCGCTGCCAGTTCTGCACAGAGCAGCCCCGTCCGACGTTCCGGACGGAACCTGCGCTCCATAGCCAGGGGTGCCCCGGGGCCGGGAGAGGGGGCTTGTAACAGCCTGTGGCCACTGTCACAGGCATCTGTTGACACTTACATGGGGTGTGTTGGGGTGTGCAGGGAGGAGGGGGGAGGTGGGAGGGGGTGTGTTGGGGTGTGCAGGGGGAAGGGGGGAGGTGGGAGTGGGTGTGTTGGGGTGTGCAGGGGGGAGGGGGGAGGGAGTGTGCAGGGGGAGGGGGGAGGTGGGAGGGGGTGTGTCATGACGTTTTATGATTGAAATACACTTTTTGCTTTTCCGAAATGAAATGTGTGGACATTTTCATTGCATATGTGTGCTTTATTGGTGTACAGTCCACAGTGTGCATGTCCCAGAGACACACAGTGACCCAAGTGCAGTCTCCATGTGATACACAACAGCCGTGTGTGCTAGAAGCAGTGGTTGATGATATTTTGGCGCATTGCACGCCCCTCCTGTGCATCGCCTCCTCCATGGGGTGCTGCCCCATCTGCACCCTCCTCATCCTCATCGTCAGGTGGTTGCAGTTCTGCGTCAGGGGGCAGGGGCACATTCAGTCTGACGCACATATTGTGTAGCATGACACATGCCATGACGATCTTTGCCACCTTCTCATGGCGGTACAGGAGTGTCCCACCAGACCTGCTGAGGCATCGGAACCGTGCCTTCAATAGGCCGAATGTCTGCTCTATGACCACACGGGTACGTGTATGTGCACGGTTGAAGTCCTCCTCGTGCTGGTTCTGCGGGTTCCGGACTGGTGTAAGGAGCCACCTCTTCAGGGGATAGCCTGTATCAGCTGTATGTAGGCGAGAATGTATGTGTCAGTCATGATGTCTGATCAAGAACATGACGTGCCACCATGGCTTGCATCCAACTGTTACTTTGGCTCACTTCTACATGCACTAATTGATTCACACAATGCAACCTGTAAATGCTCATGGCTCCCATGGCCTGTTTTGCATGCCATCACCCAATGTATGCAGAGGGGTGGAGTGCATTGTGAGTGCCCATCCACTGTGTCCGTTCATGCCGTTTGGTTAGTTGGCCTGGCACATGTCCTGTGATGGCAATGCGCACATCATTGCAACATTGCTGTGGGCCTCATCATGACCCCAGTGAGCAATGCTGATGTAGACAGGGACATTTTGGGGGCCCTGCTGTCTGTGTAATGGTGTGTTGATGTTTCTGTCCATCATGTGCCTCCTTCGTGGGCAGTTATGGGGGACAGGCCTATCGGTTGATGGTGTTTGGTGACGTGCATGTAGGTGCTTTTCATTGTTGACAATGTGGTCTGATTTGGTAGAATGCACTTGCAGATGGTTGTGTCATGGTTGGGACACAACCTCATTCACATGGTAGGGCTGCATACATTGGGTATTGGCTTTACTGGTGTTGGGTGGAGTTTGGGTTGCTTTAGGGTATCATCTGTCTCCGTTCTCTCTGCTACTCACAGCCAGGTGGAGTATGCATCATTCCCCCCCCCTTCAGCCAGGTGGAGTATGCATCATTCCCCCCCCCTTCAGCCAGGTGGAGTATGCATCATTCCCCCCCCTTCAGCCAGGTGGAGTATGCATCATTCCCCTCCTTCAGCCAGGTGGCGTATGCATCATTCCCCCCTCCCCCTTCAGCCAGGTGGAGTATGCATCATTCCCCCCTCCTTCAGCCAGGTGGAGTATGCATCATTCCCCCCCCCCTTCAGCCAGGTGAAGTATGCATCATCCCCCCCCCTTCAGCCAGGTGGAGTATGCATCATCCCCCCCCTTCAGCCAGGTGGAGTATGCATCACCCCCCCTTCAGCCAGGTGGAGTATGCATCATTCCCCCCCCCCTTCAGCCAGGTGGAGTATGCATCATTCCCCCCCCTTCAGCCAGGTGGAGTATGCATCATTCCCCCCCCCTTCAGCCAGGTGGAGTATGCATCATTCCCCCCCTTAAGCAAGGTGAAGTATGCATCATTCCCCCGCCCTTCGGCCAGGTGGAGTTTGCATCATTCCCCCCCCTTCAGCCAGGTGGAGTATGCATGGGTACGTCATTCAACTACCCACTTCACATTTCCATGGTCATGACATTGGACTCACCGATTAGCCAGGATCTTGGGCCTGCATGTCGCTCCATGTAGCGTGGTATTGTGGAGTTCCTCAGGACCATAGAATCTTGGGTTGATCCGGGGAATCGGGCACAACAATGTGTGATGATCTTGTTGGAGTCATAGACCATTTGCACGTTGATTGAGTGGAACTGTTTCCGGTTGCGGTACGGTACCTCCATGGCACGTGGACCACCAATTCCACATGGGTGCAGTCGATGGCACCAATGCAACCAGGTATGCCGGCTAGTGCATGGAAACCCACTTTGGTGTTTGCAATCTCCTGGGCAGTCCGTGGAATTGAGATGTGGTCGTCTGTGTGCTTGAGGAGGGCATCGAGCACTTGGATGAGTGTTCGTGAGAATAATGGTTGTGAGATGCCATGCAAGTGCCCCACTGTGTGCTGGTAGGTGCCTGTGGCCAGGAAGTGGAGTACAGACACTACGTTCAGTCGGGGAGGGATGGCGGTTGGAGTTTCTATCATGCTGACAATGTTGTTGTGTGTCATGTCTACGATGGCGGTGATGGTGTCCCGGCCCAAACGGTACAGGGTGTGGATCTGCTCAGCAGTGAGGTTGAATGGATTGGCTCTGATGCGTGGGATTGGGGGCCACCTGCGTGGTAGCACTGGCTCTGCTGGTGGGGCTTGCTGGGCCTGCCTTGCCCTCCTTCTCCTCCTGCGTCTCCTCTGTGCTGCCTGTTGTTGTTGTTGCTGTTGTAGCACTTGCATTGCTATCAGGTCCTCCAGCCCCAACATTGCTAGTCGTATTGGTATCATTGTGGAGTGTGACTGGGTGTGGGAAGGGGTGGGGTGTGCTCTTTTTGTACTTCCTGAGTCTGTATTGCCTTCACCTGTGCTGTTTCTGTGCACCTGTGGCAGCTGCATTCACTTTACATGGACATTTACGGTTGGTTCGCGATGGCGTAATTAGCACCATGGCGGTAAGGTACTTAACGGGCTGAGTGATGGCGTTAGGTGCATGTCCGCTTGGGTCGGCATTCGCGTACCTTTCCGCCATGGCGCTAAGTACAGTGTGGGAGGTCGCGTGCGTGCGCCCTTGGCGCAATTAGCGGCAGCGTTAACTACGATGCCGCTAATGGCATCGTAGTTAACGGTCACGGGTCATGATCGGACCTAGCGGAAAACGATGGCGGTAACCATTTACCGCCATCGTTTTTCACTTAGCGCCAGGGTCGTAATGAGGCCCATTGTGTTTTAAGTTGCTATTAGCCTGTCACTACACTGTAATTTGATAGTTGCATCTAGCCTGCCACTAGATTGTGTTTTTAAGTTGCTTTTAGCCGGTCACTACACTGTAAGTTGATAGTTGCATCTAGCCTGCCACTACATTGTAATTTGATTGTTGCATCTAGCCGGCCACCACTGTGTTTTTTAGTTGCTTTTAGCAGAATACATTTTAGCACGACTCTATCAACATACGCCCCAATGCTGTTATTACAATTAATACTGGTAACTATGGACCAATTTAAACATGTACCCTGCCCTACTCCCCATAGAAACTCTAGGCTTGGCGCTAGACTCTCCACCCTCTACGAACCGCAGGTACCCAGCAACGCCTATTTGAACCGTCGCACCATTCCCAAAAACCAGTCCAGGAACTCAATGCATCCTAACGCACAATTACCGGCTAGCACCATAACGAAAGAACCGATCCTGGTTACCTCTGACACCAACTGCCTTCCTAAAACAACCTCCATAACAGGAGCACTGATCAATGCTAGATCAGTTGTGGGCCACTGAAATAGCGAGACCTCCTTAGATTAGATGACCTCGACCTCCTAGTAGTCACAGAAACCTGGCTACATGAGGCAGCAGGTCCAGTCCTCTCCCTAGCAATACCCAAAGAATACCAACTACTAAGACTAGACCGCCAGAACGCCAGAGGTGAGGGCTTAGGCATGATCTCCAAATCCAACCTGAATGTAAGATTAACAACACCGCCCACCCTAAAATCCTGCGAACTACTGACCGCTAAATTACCAATATCCCCATGCCAAACCCTAATTATCTATCTCATTTACAGGCCACCAGGGCCTTTACGCCTATTCGAAGAGGAATTATCCAGCCTCTTAGCGAGCAACACAAAAAAGTCATCCCAGACAATGATCCTTGGTGATCTTAACCTAGGTCTTAACGACCCAGATGACAAACAAGCGCAAGTTATTGCCACTATGCTTGAGGGACACGGCCTCACCCAAAAAGATCTCACCCCCACCCATGACAAAGGGAGAATATTAGACTGGGTAGCCATTTCCAACTGCCCTACTACTATCACCAAAATTACACCCCAGCCGTGGACTGACCACTTCCTCATTAATTTCTACCTAACATTCAACAAGATGCTCAGAATTGAAAAAATAATGGCACCATCGGTCCCCACTAGATCCAGAAAAAACATTGCACCTGACAATATCTTACCCCTGTTCCTCCCTACTATCAATGCCCTGCCAACTGATTCTGACCCAGACACCATGGTCAAAATATACGATGACGCCATGGCCATAGCCATGGACACCGTTGCCCCACTGAAGAACTGCAAAAGTAAACAACAATCCCATCTCAATACTTGGTTCACTCCCCACCTAAAAGAACTGAGACTGGAAAAAAGGAAGCTTGAAATTGTATGGCGACACACCCCTACAGCTGAAAACAAACTTAAACTCAAACTATGCGCTACTAACTACAAGAAAGCAATCATCGAAGCTAAAAAAGACTTCTATAACGATAGAATCTCCAACGCATGCTCCAATACAAAGGAATTATCTGCAATCCTGCGAGAACTTGAATCTCCCATACCACCACCCGAAAACATACCCAAAGACAAGCAATGGTGTACCAATATCCAAAATGCCCTCTCAAACAAAGTGAAAACATTCCAATCTAAAATGACTATAAAAAAAGCCTCGCTCCCTCTCAGCGAAACTCCCAGTACGCCCATGCCCACGCCCACGCCCAAACCTAGCTTAACACCTTTCAAATTTGCTAAAGTTTCCGTTCATGAAACCGAAAAAATCATTGCCTCACTAAAACCTTCCAATTGCAAAGGCGATTACTGCCCGGCCCAGATAATTAAGAATGCCACCAGAAACCTAGCCCCCTTTGTCACCAAACTCATCAACGCCTTCTCATCTAGCACAGTCCCAAGCAGCTTAAAAGAGTCCTGGGTTCTCCCCCTGCTAAAAAAACAAACCCTAGACCCCTCCATCCCCACCAACTATAGGCCCATCACTACTGTCCCTTTCCTCCTGAAGATAATTGACAGAGTGGCCTATCTCCAAATCCAGAAATACTTGGAGACTAACCAACTCCTTGGCACTCGTCAATCGGGCTTCAGACCTCAGCATCACACTGAGACTGCACTTATAGATCTTAAATCCCAAATCGACAAGCTCAACGACAAAGGAAACACAGCTATGCTACTCCTCCTTGATCTGTCGGTGGCCTTCGACCTAGTGGACCACGCAGTACTCTGCAAACACCTAGCGTCAGCCGCCCACTTTTCAAGTGAAGCTATAGCCTGGGTCCAATTCTTTCTCGACAACAGAAGTATGCAAGTCTTCTCCACCTTAGATTCTGCAGAACCTATCCAGACAACATGTGGAATCCCACAGGGCTCCTGTGTCTCGCCAACGATGTACAATATCTTTACTAATTTTTTTATTTTTAAATTTCTTTATTGGGATTTAAAGTGAGTACAACAGCAGAATGGCAATGGATGCCAACTGCAACAGAAAGTGAAATTGTTTGAGTAAGCCAAGCAATTAGTGAACAACTAACAGGTTCAACATAAAACATTAACAATAACAGTGGTGTCTCCACATGATAGATAAGTAGATCAGTTCAAGACGGTCATCAAGGGGGAGGGGGAAGGAACCCAAACAAATGGGCAGATGGGATGTCCTGTAAGGGTAGAAGAGTTTAGGCAGGGTTGTATCATTCAAGGGGGTTTGTCATCGTTGGAGGGATTGAACAAAGCCCATGTGAGGGCCTTCCAAGCATCCAGTGTCTGACTCGCATCATCGGGAGACCTGGCAATGTTTTCTTCCCAGGCCAAAGTTGCTGCTCCTACCCAATGTTCAAGTTCGCTGTACCATTCCCGGATTCGTGGGCCACCTGGTCGCTTCCATGCCATGGCGATGGTCCTCTTAGCTAGGATACAGGATAGATCCATGAGCTTCACTGTATGCTTAATTTTGGCTAGTCTGTGATAAATTCCAAGAAGGCACTCTCCAGGAGCCCATTCATACCTGGTCATTCCAGCCTTCCTACAGGTTTGCTACACTGCAACCCAGAGTTGATGGACCTTGATGCAGTCCCAGAACATGTGCATTAGGTCCGCCTTGTCTCCGTTACACCATGGACAGTTATGTTGGTGTTGCTCGTAGATCTTCACTATTCTGTGGGGTGTTAAGTACGAGCAATATAGTATGTTAAGTTGGATCATTCTGAATCTGGAGTTTCTGGAAACCTCCTTCGGGAACGCCAATGCTCTCCCCCATTCTCCGTCGGTCATTTCGCGCCCCAGGTCCCTGTCCCATTTAAGTTTTAGGTCAGGGCTGCGGGGATTGGGCCTGTCTGCTAAGTGACTGTATATTTGAGACACTGGTCTCCATCCCTCTCCCAACCCGTATAGGAGTGTCAAGAAGGGGTTGGACTCAGGGTCCTCAGGCCAGGAATCCCATCTAGAACATGCTCTTTAACGGATTCTGAGATACCACAGGAATTGGCCGCTGGGCACGCCCTCGTTACATTGTAAGGAAGAGAAGTCACAGAAGGAACCCTCGCTATATAGGTCCCCCCGGGTGTACACGCCCAGCCTTTCGCAATATCTGATGGCTGCTAGGCAAACACTGTTCTGGCATAAATCGGCAAGGAGCGGAATGTCCCGTGCATATGCATGCTTCAGGTAGAGGAGCAATCCTGTTCTATGCCATATTTGACTTCCGAGGGCAACTAAGAAGGGGGTCTCACCTGTGAGGTGTTGGGGAGCCCAAATGAGCTCATTCAGCCGTATAGGAGCAATTGGGTGTTGGAACAGTGCTGTTTCTGGAGTGACATCGTCCGCCAACCATTTGGCTACAAAGCTGAGCTGGGCTGCTACGTAATACTTCTCCAAATCAGGGAGCAGGATGCCGCCCTGTGCGTACGGGAGGGTTAGCGTGGATAGTGCCAGTTTGTGTCTTCCCTTACCCCACAAGAAGTCCTTAAGTATCATTCCTAGTAGCTGAAAAAAGGGAGCTTTGATATAGTAGAACACATTTTGAAATCCGTAGAGAGATCTGCGGAGAATGATCATCTTAACGATGGAAGCCCTGCACAACATGGACAGGGGGAGTTTAGACCAAAATCCAATTGACCTGCACAGGGGGGGCAGCGCCACCGCTGTGTTGTTTTCATGCATGAGTTCAGGCGTGTGGTAGATGCTGACTCCTAGGTAGCGGAAAGTGGTGAGGTGCCAACTCACCCCCAATGAAGGCAGATCATCAGGGTGTCTACCTCTGAGGCATCCCAATGGGAAGAGGCAGGACTTACTTCTGCTAAAATGTATGCCCGACACTTTAGCAAAGTTGCTGAGGACTTCCAACATGGTCGGGACATTCAGGTGTGGGTCTCTTATGTAAAGGAGGGCATTGTCCGCGTTCAAGGATATTATATGGTCCGTCCCATCTAGCCGTATTCCAGCATCAAAAAATTGTTCCGAAAATAGATGGCAATGGATTCAAGCCCAAGTATGTATAGCATAGGGGAGAGTGGGCAACCTGCCTAGTGCCTCTTTGGATGTCCCATGCTGCAGAAATAAGCCGACCCGATTTCACTCGTGCTTTCAGTTTGGTGTAGAGGACCTTGACCCACCTAATACATTTTTCTCCAAAGCCGAATTCTCGGAGCACTGCCAGCAACCACTCCCAGAAGATGGAATCAAACGCCTTTATGGCATCCAGGGAGAGCAGTGCGTAGGATCCCCCATCCATGCTGGCTTCTGACAAGACATGCTGAAGTCTACGGAGATTGGCGGTGGTGTTACGGCCCGGAACAAAGCCATTTGGATCAGAATGCACCATTCCTCCTATTACC
Organism: Ambystoma mexicanum; assembly: GCF_040938575.1. NCBI lineage: Eukaryota > Metazoa > Chordata > Amphibia > Caudata > Ambystomatidae > Ambystoma > Ambystoma mexicanum. Next base: position 672,727,170 of record NC_090933.1, on the reverse strand, counting down.
ATGAAGAGTCGCTTGGCTAAAAACGTTGTCAGGATCTTGACGTCATAGTTGAGCATTGTGAGTGGGCGGTAGGAGTCGCAATCATCAGCAGGCTTGTTTGGCTTAAGAATAGGGATCACCAGCGTTTCACGCATGCTTTCAGGTAGGATCCCCAACTCGTAGGCCTCCTGAAAGACCTCATACAGCAGGTTAACTCAGGTTCATAGGTCTTGTAGAATTCAGTGGGCAGCCCGTCACTACCAGGGGCCTTGCAAGTCGCCAGGGACTTGATCGCTTCTGTTATGTCGTCCTTGGTGATATCTGCGTCCAGGACTTCTCTGTGTGCAGATGACAGCGTCAGCAATCTTATCTCTTCCAGAGTGTCCGAGATCTCGCCCGAGGGCACTTGGACAGCATGGGAGTAGAGCTGAGTTTAAAAGCGTTGTTGATGCCTTGTTGGGTCTGGTGTAACGTGCCATCTGCATCTTTCAGAGCCATGTCGAGTGCCTAGGATGTTTTTTTCTGCACAGCCAGGCCAGTAGTTTGCCGGGTTTATCTGCTTGGATGTGTGCCCTATTGGTCCTGGTGGTGTAATCAAACTTAGCTAACCTGTCCCAAGCCGTAGTGCATTCAGTCCTGATTTGAGTGAGCTTTTCTTCTTGCTGGGAATCTCGGGTGTTGGATTCCAACTGTTCTATTTCAGCTTCCCGTCGCTCAAGTTCAGATTTCAGGTGCCTCCTGATTCCACCAGCCTTTGCTATGATTTCACCCCATGTAACCACTTTGAGGGCATCCCATAGAGTGCTTAGGGGCTCAACGCTGTTCGTGTTTTCGTCAATGTAATGTACCAGGGACTCCCTAAGATCTTCTCTGAATGATGGGTCTTTTAGCGCTTCAGTAGGCATCCTCCATGTAGGTATTGGAGATCTGGGCCCTGCGGTGCTCCATTCAATTAACAAGGGAGAGCGATCGGAGATGGTCCGGACCAGATATCTCGCTGTGTTGAACTGGGGGAGATTCTCTCTGCCAGAGAAAATGTAGTCGATTCTAGTGTGGAGGGACGAGTAGAAGGAGTAGCCCCGGTCACTTGGGTGTAGCTCCCGCCAGATGTCCACTAGATCAAGGCGGTTCAGAATATCCTTCAGTGCCGCTGTAGATGCCGACGGGCCTCCAGAGAGTGGGATGGACCTGTCAATGTCTGTACAATATCTTTACTAAACCTCTATTCGACAAATTGGACAGACTGGGTGTCACCTACACAAATTATGCAGACGACACCCAGTTCCTCATCCCCCTTTCAGGCAATTTCACTACGGATACAGCTTTAGTAAACAAAATGTACACACTCATTCAGGCATGGATGGCAACCCATGGCCTCTGCCTGAACGACAAAAAACAGAGATCCTTATTCTAGGCTCACCTAACAACTTAAAAAAACTTGATTCCAATTACAGCTCCTTCAATATTGATGGCAATATAATCCCCGTTGCCAAAGAGGTGCAGACCCTTGGTTTCTACTTGGACTCCACTCTGTCCCTAAGGAAACAAGTGAACTCCTTGGCCTCATCCATTGCCTATACTGGTAAACCTATTAAAGCATACAGACCCTTCCTCTCACCAGCTAGCTGCATTATCCTAGCCAATGCACTGATCCTTTCAAAACTGGATTACTGCAATGCACTTTATGCAGGCGCTAACAAATACATCATCAATAAACTTCAAACCCTGCAAAACAACGCGCTCAGAACGGCTCTGAACCTCCCAGTCGAATATGCGTAGAAACTACAACTGGCTAAAAATTAGCGATAGGATCACCTTCAAAATTGTTACACTAACATTCAAATGCCTGAACAATGCAGCCCCCCATACCTCAGGGACAGAATAATAAGAAAAACCTCTGCACGACCAACCAGAACAGCCAACTCCTTCTGCCTCCAAACCCTGAGATTTCGACTAAAAAAACAGGAGGCAACAGCTTCCCTGTGCAAGCAGCTCAGTACTGGAACGCCCTTCCACTTGAACTAAGAAGGGACCAGCCTTACAACATCTTCAGGCACCACAACACACCTGGCTCACCACGCAATGACCTTTGAAAACTGAGACCTAGTGCTTTTGATCTGATGCCATATGATGTTCAACTCTCACATGAAAAATGTACATAATGTATTTACTGTTTATAATATGCTACACTCTATCCTTACATGTAAAGAATGTATATAATGTAATTACTGTATATAACACATGATACCAACAACCTGTAATCTGTAACCTGTAACTAAGTTCTAAGTATTCTTGTTATTCTGTGCGCCCAGTTACCCAAGGGTTTTCTGGCGCCCTATAAACAAACAAACAAACACACAAACTGTATCGCATAGACTACATATTTGGTATGACAATTCATGAACTCCTTAATCTCAAACGTCTTGCAAGTCAGAGTGCAATGGCAAATTCTACAGGAGCCACACTTGTAAAAACCATGGTTATGAGAGTAGGGACTCTAGCATTCACAAGACTAGGTGTATCCTCATTATAGTTTGTCAAGTCTGAATCTCGTAATAGTAATGGCCAATGTCTCTTGAAAGTCCTGAACAATGATTGACTGAATATCGGGTAATCATCCTTAAATGTTCTGGAAACATTTAATCCCTTTTTTCTTTGCGTCTCAATATATTTTTCTGATCCATATTCAGGCTTTTAGTCTTTGCCTTCAAGGCTTTGTCCTAGTTATAATCATGTTCCAAAAAACATGTTGTCAGCAAACTGGATTCCTCCACAAATGTGTCCTTCATGCTGCAATTCCTGCAGGCACACATGAATTCATCTGCAAGTACATTTTTTGATTACACTGGTCTGATGACTACTTGAGGCAAGAGCACAGAAATCACCTCAGTGTGTTTCCTATCATTCATAGTGGGCCGTGTCGTGCAGGCAAACAAGATTGCAAAATTGTTTTCATTCAGATGTGCTACGAACTCATGGAGAACACTCTCACTTCCTCGCCAGATTAAAAAAAAGCAACAATAAATCGATACCACTTGAAAATATTGGTCCTTAATTATAAGAACACACATGATCATGATTAAAAACAATATAAACTGGTTTGCCATGGGGTGCATACTTTGCTCCCTTGCCCACCCCCTTTAGTTGTCTAGATTTCTCCATTGAGTAAAAAATGGTTGTTCCTAAGGGAAATGTCTAGTAGTTTCTTGATCACTAACAAATTAGCCATATATGACTCTGATCGGTTCTCATGGGTAAAGTCAATTGTGCATAATATCAGGTCATAGCCGATTGAAGTGTATAACAATTTAACATCTAAGGTCACAATCCGCAATTCACTGCTCCACTTATAATAGTCCAGAAGTTGGAAGGATGCACAGCATCTCTCAGGTCAGCTGGATATTTAAGAACCTCATCATTGATAATGGAATCAATATATTTGAAGAACATTTCTGTGGTCCACTCCATCCCACTAACAACAGGCTCTCCTTCTGGGATGCAATCATATTCCTTGTGAACCTTTGACTGGAAGGAGGCCTAATCTGTACCATTTTGATCTAAGATCACCGGCCATGGTAGGGACCTATTTACTGGGGTTATTGGCAGGTTTCTGATACCAGCCCGGGGTTTCCAAGTGGTTTCTGCCATTGTGATATAATCCTGCTTATTGAGTACCACAATGTTGCTGCCTTTGTCGTCTTGTTTAATGACTATTTCGCCATCTTTTCCCAAGTTTTTAAGATCTCTTCTTTCCATAATTGTAAGATTATTATGTTTGCTTGCAATGTTACCCAGATCAATGTTTTATGTATATCTAAGGTAACAGCCCAATGGAAAGTATTGAATGCAGATTGTTCTTTGAGTTTACTTGCTGTGAGATATTTAGGACTAATATCAAAGTGCCAAATGGGTTAATTTCCTCCATGTTCTCTAGGTCTTGTAAGGATAATACTAATTGGATGTTAAGTACATCCTTACATGTTTGTCTGGCTTTCTGATATTTCCCTTATTGAACCTTCTTATTTGGTCTAAAAAACTGTTTTATTTGGAGTGCATCGTATCTGTTGTGTATGGATCTGAAGTATTTGGATTCAAAGATCTGATGGATGAGACTTGCATGTTCACGACTCGCAATTTCTAATAGTAGGCCAATCATGACACTCGAACTTTGATTTCGATTTTCTTCTAATTTTCCCTCTAAAACCGAATCCTCAGTGTTGGTTAAGTCAGGAAAGAGTAATATGTGTAAACCACTAGGGATCTTTGTTCGTTCTTGATCATTCCTTAAGGTGGTCATTTCCCAAAATGTGTTGATTTCCTTTTTTGATTACCTTTCTAATCTAGCACATTTTTTTCTCAGGGTTTCCTGCAGAGTATTAGTGTTGGATTTGAATGCATTAGACATACTTCCTCTCAGGGCAAATACTGCCTTAATATATTAGTCCCTGGATTGTAAATATGGCACTTGCATGTTGAATGGCAATGTTTGCCCACTGGTGCTGCGGGCATTAAAACACCTGTTATATTGGTGTGTATTACAAATACCTATAATTGGTGTTGACTGCAATGTGTTTTAATTGTTTGGATATTCCAGTACTTTTGATGCATACCGTTAAGTGGTAATTGGTACCATGATCATCTTATTATTGGTTTTAAATAATTCCTTTCCAGTAAGGAACCTTAGAGAGCACGCATGCCATTAGTATGGGTTAACTACAACTAATGATTTCACTAAGGTGTGCCTTGTTTGTTAAGTGGAACATTGCATGTTATTTTATTTTATTTTCACCAAGACATGGTGAGACAGTGTGCTAGATAAATAAGTGTTATATCACAGAATTGCATGCCGTGGGGCATTGGTGGTACAACAACATTTATGTGGTATTAATAGTATGATGATTACAGACGTTTTTGTCAGTTTTGAGCATGGGTTTCACTTCACAACACATTAGTGTAGGTCATTGTCATTGCGGCGAGGATGGGAATCCAGCATGTTTACGAATTTTGGAATAGACACTAATGTGTGTGTCTGCATGTAGTTGAAAAATTGGTACTTTCAGGTTTTTAACTGTGAATTGTTAGGGCACTAAACAATTGTGACTTTTTGTTTCATTATTTTGTTTTTATCTTTCTCTTTCTATTTTCTTCTATTTTGCTTTTTTCTTATTGTTACATCATTTTTCTAGTGCATGTCATTTGATTTGTATATTTCTGTATCAATCCTGTTCCAATTTATCATAATAACTGTTTCTGTGAACAAAGATAATTTGGTGTGCACTTTGTGGTTTTTATTCCATCTTATGTTGTTTAAATATTGTTTCTGTAAATGTAAATAATGTGTAGGATACGTTTAACAATGGTAATCTTATTTTGCACTTTATGGGGTATTTAAATCAATATTACTTATTTACACAATTTAAACAGCCCTGAGGGGGACCGTCACTGGTCAAAGTTGGGATGCACGTTCTGTCCACCACCCCTACCAAAAAATTTAGATTGTTTAAAATATATTAAAATATGAAAATGAGTATGGGACGGTGTAGGTGTATGGGTGGGGGTGTTATGGGTGGGAACAATTGGCGTTGAGTGGGTGCACCAAAGTGTCTGGGTTGAGAAAAGGGATGACCTCGAAATTACCCACTGAGTTCATGTTGATAACGAGGTGCATATCATGTGGTTAGTATCGAAGGTAGGGTGGTGTCAGTTGATGTTAAACAATTGCTTTGCAGAATTCCATGATGGACAAGGACGTTACTCATGTGTGGTGAAGATGAGCAAGAAGACAGCGGAACCAATAGGAGGATGGGCTACATGTAATCCTTAGCATGTATATAGGTGGTAGCCAATGAGGGTGGGGGATTAACAATGTATCGAGTGCGTCATGAGTGTCAATTTGCGTGCTTATAATTTGAATCTTGTACGGAAGAAGTTAGAGAGCTCTTTGGCAGTGGATTTGTAATGCCCTGTCACCTTACACAAAATAAATATGTAGCTGAACATTTGTGGGCGTTGAATTTCATCCTTCTTTCATTGGACTTGTTTATTAAAATTCTTTTGAAAATAAAAGAAGAAGGACACTGAGCGTAGGTAGCAGGAGACTTTATCTTTTTGTTAGGTCATCACTGGTGACATTGGCCAAGTTCACCAACACTCTCTAACCCCTGCAGCTACAGATCAGAAGATTGTACTTCTGCCTAGCTCTAACCCTGCAATGGCCCAACATTGATTCTCTAGATAGAATGACATCTCACATTAAAATCCCAAATGAACATAGTCATTACTGTCTTTCGGACTAAAGTAAGGGTGATAGTCCAATGCTTCATCTATAATATTATAAAATCAGCATAAATTGGGTCAATCCAGACTATGTTGAATACATATAACTGATTTTCTCAATAACAAACACTCTCTGTTCTACAAAATGCCAGACACTGTGAAAAATAATCTAGCCAAGAGAAATATCCTCGACATTCTTTAGAGAATGATAATGACCTTTCACTGGCAAATGATCAAATTCAAAACATGTAATATTACACAGAAAGCCATGTAAGGGTAAGGCCATACAAACTGACATTTCTCTCTATTCCATCCCTTCAGAAGAATATCAAAGGAAATTACCTCTTTCCTAGTAGCTAAGTTCTAGAATGCTGAAAAGAAGGAAGACGGTTGCACAGGACTCTCCTACAGTTGAGCAGGATAGCAGCCAGGAACATGTTCTGTGCATAAAAGGAACATCCCATCCTATAACATGGTGAGCAAGATGAGCATTGACAACATCCCGCCACCTATGGCACCCACTATGACATTGGGCAAAGGTGGTGCATGCGGTCGGTTGCCTTTCTGGTCCTGCTGCTTCAATGGCATGGACTTTCTTTAGCCCCACAGTTTGATTGCTGGTGCTTTATTGCAAAGTATATCTGTTCTTAACACAGGTTTATGCTTGGTAAGCCTAATCGGTTAAGTCACCTGGTTGTACCGCCCTACGATTTGGCCAGGGATGTTATTGGTAGTCGGCGAGAATGGATGCATATATAAGGAAGATGTAATATATGTAGCAGCAGACTGGGTATAGAGCTGGGTAGTGTGTTCACACCAGCTGGCACAAATAGGATACTTGGCAACTGGCAAGGGCATAATAGCCTGATATGGAGACAGTAAACCCAGAATATCTCTGACAGGTGGCTGTCATCTCGATTGAAGGTGTAGTCAGTAAGCTCCAGGATTACCCTAGAAAGAATTTCACCTACATATGAACGCACAGTCGGTACACATTTGTAATAAATACTTGTGCAGCGGTATTCAAATGCACTGCAAAGAGTTAAGTTGTCTTAGCTACATATGTAATCCTGTTTGAGGTTTACTGTGCTGATTGGCAGAAGGATAGCCCTGTCTGAACATGGCAACTTCCATCCCATACCATCACCATCACAATTCCACATAGGCCAGGAAAATGTACGCGTCAAGACCTAGTGAGCAAATGTACACTAGATTATTATTTTGTCACTGCTACACACTGGGACACATTTATGAGCATGCCTTGTTTTGAAACCACCTTTAGTGATCATACACTATTAAAACTAAGGGAAATGTAGCATGCAGCCCACCAAAACAAGTACTTTAACCCCTGTACTTTATTGTAACCAACAGGGAAATAGGATTCAGTCTTCCTTTAAAAACTAAAGACATCTTGCTACCCTCTTACAGTCAAGACACAAATCCATAAAGGAAGGAGGCAAACAATTGGAAGGTATGGAAATAATGTCAGAATATGAAAAGCTGTTGGGAACATGGCAGAGAGACAAAGAGCTTTTGCTCACACTGACACAAGAGGGCGAGATAAAGAATCCATATAATGAATGGGATATTAGATATGATAGGGTATTTCTAACGTGCTTAATACCCAGAGGTTTCTAAACGCGGACCCTGGGATCGAACTTGTGGTGTTCCGTGTCGTCTTGTTTCCAAGGCAAGCACATTTCCCCTGGGCTATCCTCCCGAGACATGGGAGGATAGCCATAAGAAATAGAAAGAGGATTTTCAGAGATCAACTTTTGCAGGCAAAGGTAATTAGTCAAAACAAGGAAGAACATATTAATCATAAGAAGAGATATAAATAGAATTACAGAAATTGCCTAAAAACATCATAACATAAGAAATCATAAGAAAACTGGGAAAAAAATTAGTCACAATATTGGTAAAATATTCCGAATATTTTTTGGCAACTAATTAATAATTCAATTGAGAAATCTAACATGAGACAGCGGTGCCCATCAGTAGTACAACATGGAGTTTACATATACAAGTGCACTTTCAGATGTAGGAATGTACAAGAAATAATTCTGAGAGCCACAAAATACCAGGGTTAAAGTTTTTAGAATGCCCAGATCAAGTGGAAGTTCGAGGAATAATGAACACCTTGAAAAAATCAAAAGCATCCTGACCCGATGGCCTACCTAATGGAATATTAAAAGTTAACCTTTTGCTATCAGCTAAACTCCTTCCTATGTGATATAACTATTGTATTTCAGGAAGAACCATCCCAGATTCATGGAGAACTGTTATTCTGATCCCAATCCATAAGAAGGGAGAGAGATCTGGCCCTCAAACTATAGCTTTACTGGAATATGCAAGCAAAATCCTAACTACCATAATATTAAACAGATTAAAAAGGTGGGTGAGGGAAATAAATGTATTGCCTATGAACCTAATTAGACTTAGAGAAAACTGTGCAACCTCTGATAACCTAAAAATTTTTAATATGCTGACCAAAACAGCCCCCCCCACCAATATACGTGTTCTAGGAGATCTCATTGCAGCATATGCCACGATTGCTTATGGAATAAGTTGAAAAGAGCTGAGTTGGACAGCACATTGGTGGGTGGAATGCATAACAATGCTACATAAAGATAAAACAGTCCATTTAAGAATCGACAGAGCAGGAAACTGTACTCACAAAATCGAGACAAACAAAAGTTTGAAACAAGGCTGCAACCTAGCTCCCTTCCTATTTAACGTATACCTGAGTGACCCAAAAGAAATGTTAGATAAAGCCAGTACATTTCCTAAAAATTTGGGTAGCACACATGTTGGCTGGTCTGTGTATGCAGACGACTTATTACTGTACGATCATATGGAGAAAGGACTGCACCCAGATGTAAATGCTTTCAGCGCTTTCACCACTAAAAACCACCTAACAATAAGTAGAAATAAAACAGAAATTCTGTCTTTTAACGCAAAAAAACCCTGCAGAATATTCTCTTGGCACCATAAAGGTGTCAAACAGGAAGTGTTTAAAGATTACTGCTAACTAGGGCTGGACAAAAATAATAAGTACTCAAGTAAAGACCTATGGGCGAAGAGAGAGCAAAGAGGGAAATCCCCAAGGTTGCAATACAAGGAATTGACAAAACATATAGAGGCTTTTCAAAAGTGCCCCAGTGAAGATACTCTGTACACATAAATGTGTCCCATCAATCCGTGAAGGACTTGAAAATTCATCAATTCACCCCGAAACAACCTTAAAACTGTTGGAGCCCCTCTTTTGGAACGGTTGCTTAAGAGCACCCAATTCAATTCCCATAGAATTAAACAGATGTGAGTTGGCTCTCACGTCCGTAAGCAAATAATTATAAATATGAAGGGCCACTTGCACCATGAAAATAAATAAATATAAGGACATTAGTCTTATGAAAGTATTCCAAGAAATGTTCGAGAACTGAAGAAATAAAAACATAAATAAAATTAAATAGACAATTTCTAGACTTTACCCAAAGACATTAGGATCCGTTGGAAGGAAAACTGCAAAAGCTTAAAAAAAGAACTAGGTTATGTGTTTGGAGAAAAAACATCATGCCTCTGGAAACATTCAAATCAGGCAGTGAATATCTAAAATATCCCAGGCTGTCAAAGTTTACCACAATCCTTATACTTCTCCCCTGACAAACATGTGAGGAGAACGTAACTGACATTCAAATGTAACCAACTAGAAACATTGCAGGTTGTAGGGCCTAGAATGGGTTTATTAAAAGTGGACCGTAGTTGCCGTCTTTGCCATAAGAATGAAACACAAGAAACACTAAAATATCTTCTTCTTTGTTGCAGTCACACAGAAAAGGCACAAAAGCACTGTTGTGCAAGATTTGTGGGTGACTACTTCCCAGAAACAATTGACTTGTTCTGGAATAAATTATTGAATGCTAGACAGACTAGTTAATCATAGCCATTGTTACATTCAGGAAATACCTGGAAAATGCAAGACGGCATGGTCCACAAAAGTATCAGCGATGGGGAATACCTCATTAATGTATTAAACCCTATGCAGAAAACCAACTCCGCCGTAATACTACTGGGAGACCTAACTCTCTGGAAGGGGCATTCCAAAGACAAAAAAGCCTTGGAATTAGAGAAACTTCTCAAAAATGACATTATCATCATTCACAACACCGACCCTACCCACGTAAAAGAGAACACCTTAGATTGGGTGGCTAGTGGTAACATTTAATTGACAAGGATTACGACAACACCCTGTGTATGGTCCAATCATTCCTCTATCTCATGTCAGATACAGCTCCCTCACCCACCCAGGAAACAACATGAACCATCTTCTAAGGTTCTAAGTTGGAATTACCGGGCCATTACAGCTGCTGACCGGTCTGACTGTATGGTGGCCTTAATGATTAAATCTAATGACTCGGACCAGCCTGACACACTCATAGAAAACTATAACAATTACATGACAACCCTACTAGACAGACTTGCCCCTATGAAACCTAGAAGCACCAGAGATGCACCAAATCACCAAAAATGGTTCTCCCCAGAACTAGTCCAGCTAAAAGCCGGTTAGAGGCATGCAGAGCATGTCTGGCTTAAAGACAAGAACACAGAAAATAAGCCAGCTTGGAAGCTCATAGAAAAAGAATATAAAGACACGATCATTGAAGCTAAGCACAGTCATTACAATGATCAGATAAATAGGGCTGGGAATCAAACTAAGGAACTTTTCAAACTTTTTAGATTATTGGAAAAAACAAGAGTTCTTAACTGGACCATTAATGCTACATGGGACGATTGCACGAGAGTCCAAAACGCCCTCTCTGACAAACTCTGGTGTGCCCAAAACAAGATCCGGGAAGAGTTGGGGGGCCAGAAATTAATTACTGATGTGGTTAACCCTGCAAATGGGCATTTAAATAAAGATGCAGACAGTTTGTCACCTAATATAGAGGACCAAAACCAGGGGAACCTCCCCACTGGCTTTTATTTTTCTATGCTATCTATTATAGAAATTAAAAACATTCTTACGGTTATGCACCCGACAAGCTGTCCTGGGGACCTTCTCCCATCTAAAATAATTCTGGAAAACCAGGATATTTTCTCCCCCTATTTGTGCAGATTCATCAATGTGTCTTTTAAACACTGCACCATCCCGCATTCGATCAAAGATGTGGCGGTGACCCCCCTATTGAAGAAAGTGTCTCTGGACCCAAACGATGCAGCTAACTTACGACCCATCATGAATACGTTCTTTTTTCTGAAATTGGTTGTCAAAGTGGCCACGACTCAGCTCCAATCTCACATGGAAGCTTCCAGTACGTTGCACAAAAAGCAATCAGGTTTCCAATGTTTCCACGGCACCGAAAGTAACTAATGGACTTCAGACCCAGATGTTGACCATCTTAGAAAAAAATAGATCAGGGCTGCTGGTGCTACTGGATCTATCGGCAACCTTCGATCTACTTGACCAAAAGATCCTATTGGAGAGACTGGCTGACAAGGGGGGTCTCTCAGAGGAGGCAATAAAATGGATCAAATATTTTTTGGAAGGCCGAAGATCTAGGGTTCACTGGGAAGACACTTCCTCTGAGGCCGAAACTACATTCTGTGGAGTTCCTCAGGGGACATGCTTGTCCCCATTACATTTTAATATGTATATTGTACCCCTATGCATAGAGCTAGAAAGACCAGGACTCTTTTTCACGAACTATGCAGATGATTTCCAGCTGTCCATGGAGATCAGCAGTAACTATGTAAAGGATCAGAACAAACTAAATAATGTCTATCAGACCATAAAAAACTGGATGTCTGCCAATTGGCTAGGTTTGAATGCCAGGAAGACCGAGTTAATGATCTATGGGTCTAAGCAAGCCAGGGAAAGCCTTGACCCAGATATTGCTAGCTTTCTGATTGAGGGCAGCCGGATAGCAGTGGCCGCCAAAGTAAAGACCCTTGGCACGTAAATTGAGGCTACCCTGAATGCAGGTTCTCACGTGGATGCCATTGTAAAAATACTAATTACTACCTAACAGTCTTAAGACAGGTGGCCGCCATGATCTCTAAAGACAATAGGGCCAAGTTAGTCAGAGCTGTCATACTCCCTCGCTTGGATTATTGTAATTCCCTCCTGGGCGATGCTAGCAAAGGGGACATTCTTAAATTACAGAAAGTTCAAAATGCTGTCGTACGTACTGTCCACAGTATGGCTCAAAATGAACCTACAACCGCTGCCAGGAAGGGGCTACATTGGTTACCAGTATCAGCTAGGATGCTGTTCAAACTACTGACTCTTGGTCATAAATGTATCTTTGGAACCACCTGAGGTATCTCAAAGAAAGGGTCACTATTCACCACCCAACTAGTGACCTCCTAAGAGTGGGCGGTGTAAAGAGAGCCCAGGGCAACGGCCTCTCCTTCCTTGTCTTGTGGCATGTGCCTGGAAAGAGTTGCCCAAACCCTTAGAAGGGAGGAAGATCAACTGGCTTTCAGAAAATTCCTAAAAACCAGAGTGTTTATGTAAATATTCTGGGATCTGGGCTTCTCTGACTTTCCAGCTGTTTCTACTTTCAGCACATGGACACCCTAGGGCTTTGGCGCTATAAAATAAAGTAACATAACATAACATAACAACAATGATATATCTTTTTTTACAAGAATTCTTTATTTTGTTTCCCAGCAAAGCATAATTTTTCATTTCCGTGTACGTTTGGCATCATAATCTTGTACACAATGCAGTTTCTTGTTATGTACTATGCGTTACAAGTTATAAATTACCCAACATAACATCAACAAACAACCAGTTGACACCCGGCTTTCAAGGAAGTATCTCCAATAACATTCATCCCCAATTTCTCCCCCCGCCTGATTGTGTTAGCAATTTTCCCCATCACAAAATAGAGAAATCCTGCATTAGACCAGGTTTGTGATAGTATTGCTCCCTTTCATTCACAAGTACATGAAATGGGTGACACACTCGTATATATTTCTGGTATTCACCTGTAGCAAGGGCTGTGATCTTTTCCATTGTAAGGACCCCCCAACCCTTAGCTACCAGTGCACCTCTATCGGGCCCTCCTCTGTTTTCTAGAACTGAGCTATTGTTTATCGATCCGCATTCAACAGATGCGTCATCAGGATTGCCACTGGTCCCCTCATCGAGTATAACCCTTCCACAGTATTACCCAAGACCAATACCAGCAGGTCTAATGGCCATTGAATGCCCATTATATCTTTAATATGCCCTAGGATTTATTTTCAAAACACCTGTAATTTCGGACACGTCCACCACATATGAACCAAAGTACACATTTTCCCACATGCCCTTCAGCACAGTGGCGAATACCATGAATTCTTTGAGGGGTGAGGAACCATCTATTGCAGATTTTGCATATTGTCTCCACATTTAGAAGTTCTATCAACTCTTTCCCATATGTGACCCTAGTCTTCCTGTGTGATGCTCAGTCCCAGTTATGCTTCGCAATGAGACATGTAAGCCAATTTATCATCCGGGACATCTTTATCCATCAATTTGTACAATATCAGAATCCTAGCCTGCTTAACCCCCTCCTTCAGAGATAAGTCTATTCCCCTTGGGCTATGATTCCCTGAGTGGTGCACCCCCCCCCCCATATTCATAATGAAGTGTCAAATCTGGGCATAACGATATCTATCTTGCTCACAATGTTAAATTTGCTGTTACAGTCGTCAAATGACAAAGGGCTTCCCTTATTATAAAAACCATGAAATCGGAGCGATCCATTCTGTTCCCAATTCTCCATATATGCCTCAGACATTCATGTGGAAAACCATGGCTTGTGTCCAATTGGCAACAATGGTCCCAATCCTAAAGCAATAACCCACCTCTTCAGGGCTCTATACCAACATTTCAATGAACAGTCAGTTGCATCCAAAAGTCAACCCCACTATCTCTCCTGTGCCCCATCTAGGAACGGCACCATGTTCAACGGAATAGATGTAGCTCCTTGTTCCGCATATTTCCAGTGCTTAATTCCATGGGCACTAGACCATTCCAATAAAGGGGCAATCTTGGCAGCTAGCAAGTAGCGACCCATGACCGGATTTCCCAGACCCCCCAACAATGGAAGGCTAGTAAAAATCGTCCTGTCAATTCTTGGATGTTTCATGTTCCAGATGAACGCAAATATTTCCCCCTGCAATCTCTTAACCATTGCCACCGGGATCAGTATAGAGAGGTCACAGAACATGTACAGATCTCTTGGGAATAAGCACTGTCACTGCCACAATTTGGGAGACTCATAATACATCTTCAAGATCTCATCTTCCTAAGTCCTCTATAATCTTTTCCAGAGATCTGGAACATTGGCATCATACTGATCTCTATAACACTCCATCAGTTGCACTCCAAGGTAGGCCACCATATCCCTACCTCAACAAAGGGGGTATTCATTTTCCTATTCGCTCACCTCAGTCGGGTTCTTGGTAACGTTAAGGCTCTCAGATTTCACGTAGTTAATCGTGAAGCCTGAAAGCCTCCCAAACTAACGCAGTATCTCCATTGCTAGGTGCATATGACACCAACTTATGCTGCTTACCCGCAACCGTTATGCCCTGAATCCCCCCGTCTCTCCGTACCAGGCAGGTCAAAGTTTCCATGTCTATTGCAAATACCAAAGGAGAGAGTGGCAGCCCTAGTGGGTGACCCTCAGTATTGGGATTGGCAGCGTAAACTCACCTTTAATATTCACCCTCATTGAAGGGGATCGACATTTCGCTAAGATCATGCTCCTAAAACTAGGACCCAACCCAAACACCTCTAGGGTATATGCATAGTAGGTTCAATCTATGCTATTCAATGCTTGTTTGGCGCCTAACATCACCACCGAGAACCTCTGGCCCAATCTCCTCCCCCAATCCATGAGATCAATCACTCTCTGTATATTGTCATGAGTGGATATTTCCAAAATAAAACCTGTCTGATTCGTGTGAATCACTTCCGGAAGAACCCTCCTTAGGTGCCCTGCCAATACCTTGGCATACCTTTTAGCGTTGCCATTGAGAAGTGATATGGGACGGTAACTCAGGCAATCTCTCAATTATTTACCAGTATAAGTGGCAAAATAATTGTTGATTGCACCATATCAGGCAAAACTGATCCTTTTCCGCAATAGTATTAAATAAAACTTCAAGTCAACCAATCAAGAACCATTTAAACACCTTATAATGAGAGCTCCCCAAACCATACGGGGCCACAATTTTTTTGTTTGGCAAGGAATCTATTTTCTTGCCTACCTCCTCCTGACTAATCAGATTCTCTAAAAAGTGTTTTATCCCGCAGTGCAATCGTACACACATTAGTTTCCCCTAGTATGTCCTTTTGCTCCTCAGGATCCATTTCTTTCATGTCCATTATCTCCCTGTAATACCTGCCTACAATTCCCCATTTCTATGATTCCCCCTGTGAAGGAATCCTGAAGCAAGACACAGACAACAGATTCAAAGTTCAAACAAAAGTAGTTTTATTAACTTACATGTCAGGAAGGTTGAAGGCCTAATGTGCCCTATGCCAAGGTGGGAATTCCCTACCTAAATAAACTAGGGAAAATCTGAGTCAGTGAGTTCAACATAAAGGTCTGTCTGTGTCCAAAACCTATGCTTGCCCTCACAGCTAAAGTTAAACAATGTGTAGGGATGTCAGCATCAACAGGAAGAGTGTTCCAAATAAAGTTATGAGGTTCTTCCAGCTATGGACTTACTTTCCAGCTGCCCTTCCCCATGTTCAAAGCAGTTCTACAAGCTCTTGGGGTTCCCTTCCCCAAGAAGACAACACAGTTCCAAAAAGAGGCCTTGAGGTTCCCTTCCTCAAGACAGCAATAAAGTACATAAGGTCTTAGGTGTCCCTTCACCAAGATGTCAGCTTTTCCAGCTTTTAGTTAGTTTCTTTATATTCAAAAACCAGTTCCAGGTCAACTTTTGACAGCTCATAGAAATTGCTTTATTCTGCTTCACTTCAGCAATCTTTTTCATACACTTAGATTTGCTCTGTGTATGGTTCTTAGCTTTCACTGATAGGGTATCCCTGTCAAGGTGCAGTTGTTGGACCACACGGTTGACCCATTAAAGGTCACGCAACTGGTAACCCTATGCTTTCTTGTCCATACAGGTTCTTTTGTAACTACACCTGTGGTCTGGTTCAAATTCACTTGTCTTTTTCCTTGCCAGCCTTTTGGCTTTGCCATAATGTGTTCTCCTATTGGTCAGTCTCTTGACTTTGGTACAATGTGTCCTTTCATACAGTTCACTCTGTGGTGCTCTCTTACCTTCACCACATCACTTTCACATTCTTCAGCAATATTCAATACTTGATTTTCACAGCATTTCATGAGATTTGTTCTTTGCTTGCACTATATTGTACGTGTAATTCACACAAACTTGTCTTCTGTTCACAGGCGTTTAAAAAAGCTTTCATAGGTGTTTCAAAAGCTTTTCTTTAGTTTGGTATTCAAACATTCTTAATTCTTATTCTTTTGCTCATGGTTCATCTTATTTGTATTGCTCACCATAACCCTTCACTTTGGGTTCACAGTATCTTGCACATCTCAATTTGTTCATTTGGCAAATACTTTTGCCGCTAACAGCCCCCAGGAGGGCCCCGGTTCGAGTGTTTCCTTGTATTCACTAACCAGTCCTTGCGGGTTACTCTTGGGAAGCTGCTTTCCTCGTCTTCTGCTCCGCATACACCTTCCGTCATGTCTTGAGTCTTTCTGTGGGTTGCCGGCAGCTCCGCTCGCTTCCCACAGACACTGCCGGTAGCTTACAACAATCAGATTTCTTCTGTGCTTCCCAGCTCCTGCTGCGATCACCAGACCAGGGAGGCACCCACCACCATGCCCGTCTCACTGCCCGCCTGGGCCTCGGCACCACAGTCTCTCCAGGGAACTTGCCGTCATCCTGGTTTCCTGACAGGACCCTCCTTGGCAGCCTCCATCTCCACAGGTTTTCTTTCCCTTCCGGCCTGCAACAGCCAGCCTTGCTCATCTCCTGCTGGTCTCTCTCCTTCTGTACTCTGCCCTTTTTTATACACATCCAACCATTTAACAGGTTACTGGTGTGCATCCTCAAGCCCAATTGCTTGACCATAGTTAGCAGAGCTTTCTGGACATGCCTGACCCTCACAACAGTCTGCAGGCTTCTTCCTTGTCACAGTACCATAGTGGTGAAATGGCATGTTTAGTGTGTACCACTCCTAGTTGCCTCTTCCTCGTCCCAGTATTATAGTGGTATGTATGTGGGAAAATGAGGGGAAGTGATTGACAACAGCCTATATAAGTAGGGGGAGAGTGTGGTTGATTATGACAAGGAAAAGAGGGATACCATGTCTCGCCTGTGGACTTCCTCTTCCTAATCCCCAAAGACCCTCCACCCAGGTGATCCTCCCTCGCATCTCCACCCCCATGGTCAGGATCCAAAAGAGATGGCCTTTCCCTGGCCACCCGTTACGAGGATCCAAGGGCGGTAGGTGTGAGGATCACCCCCAACATAGGACTCCTCTCTCAATTTGGCTATATAGTTCATCAATTTCTGTTAGTGTAGTTTCACTGCCAATAATCAAATTCAATATCGCCCTCATTAATGCTGCTGTCTGTTCCATAAACTCTCCCTCACCAGGGCCTTACTAGCATCCCTGATGTTCCACCAATCCATTTCCTCTACCTCATTCTCCCTGAAGTAGTTCTGAAGTACCTCTTCCATGTGTGTTTTGATCACCAGGTCTCTCTAGAAACTCCAGACAGCTTTCTAACCACCACAGGAGCATGGTCCGAGAAATCACAAAGGCCAATCACTACTGGTAGGATCCTGGGACCAGAGTGGAGAAAATCAAGATCATGTCGATCCTAGAGTAGCCTCTGTGGACCACAGAAAAACTGTTGTATTCCATATCTTCCTGACGAAAAAATCACCACGTTTCAATCAATCCGAATTCTCTGAATAGCTGTGCAAGAGCACTTCTATCGTGCTGATCCACTGCTGTGAGGGGGAAACATTGTATCCATCTCCAGATCCCTCATGCAGTTAAAATCCCCTCCTATCACTACATATCCTTCACAAAGTCCATCCAACTTTCCCAGAGCCCATACAGATAGTTGTCTTGATGATCATTTGCGGCTTAAGATGCAACCAGCGTGCACAGTCTGTTATCCAGGACCCCCTTGACAATTAGATATCTACCTTCTCGGTCTTTATACATATATTGTTTAGTAAAACCCACTCCTTTGCCCACCAGTATCACCACTCCATGCTTTTTCCCCCCGCTAGAGGCAAAGTATTGCATTGGGAATGGCATATTGTTCAATCCCCTTCATCCCGCAACAACAGATGGCTTTTGTGTATGAACACAATAGCGGCTCTCACAGCTGTGAGTCTTCTCAAGATCGATCTCTTTTTCTGAGGGGAATTGAGGACCCGATCATTCATGGTCACAAAGCCTTAGTCATTCATTGGGGATAGGGTGCTATCCCAAAACCCCCAATTGAAACCATTTCCTTTCCTTTTCCCTCCAATGATGTCGACTCTCCTCCCCTCCTCCCTTCAAACCAAACTTAAACATAACATAATCCATTTGAACCATGTATTCTCGACTCTCCCAACCATTTTTGTGTCTGTTTCCACAAACCCATGCCCATCCGCAACCCCAAAGCCCTCCGAATGTCCTCCAGACACATATCAGTTAGCATTCCCTTCCACTAGAAAACTTCTCCCACTCTCCCTTGAATATTTTCTACAGCTTCCATTCAGAAGCACAACTCTACCAAACAGAAATCAGAATTTCAACCTCCTCAAAACCTCAAATCTCATCAGGCGTGGACACCTCCCTTCCCACCCCTCCAATATCCAAGTGACCCCCCCACCCCACCCCCTTTCAGAGCTCTTATTTGATATTTTTCACTAGGTCTTTCAGGTGCTGGGTTGGCTCTTTGATTAGCAGTGTCTAAGTCCATCAATTCGGACACCTCCTTTTCTCTAACAATGCTATAACTGTACCTCCATATTCAATCATCAGCCTGCATGGGTGGCCCATCTATATTTGATATTCTTATCTCGGAGCCAGCTTGTGTCCAGCCTCAAGCTTTTCCTTTTCTGTAGCGTGGCATACGCTAAATCTTGAAAATTGTGGTTCAGTGTTCTATAAAGCGAATCACAGACCGCGACGTGGCTTTGGCCATGAGCTCATCTTTAAGCTGGTAAAAGTGTTCCCTTGTCAGGACATTCAGGACCAAATTTTGTTGTTGTTGTTGCCTGAAATGTATACCCTTTGAATTCGATCTAGGATGATAGTTCGGGGTCAGAATCTTCCAGAATCCACCAAAACAGGTCTATCAGATTCCATCCCAGGTCCTCGTCAGTGATAGATCTGGGAATCCCTCGTATTCCAGACATTATTGCATCGCATCCTGTTTTCCGCATCCTCCTGCTTCGTAAAGACAAATTCCAATTGTTGTTCCAACCCCTTTAGCCATTCCGACATCTGTGCTTGTTCATGTGCTTGGTCACACAGCATGGTTTCAACCTCCTCCAACCTCTTCTCTGCAATCTGTACATGCTTATCAAGATCTGCTATGGATACAGCCAGACTGGTAGCACTCTCTTTTATGTCTTTCTTTAGTTCTGTCAACATGACCTGCCAATCGGTTTTCATAGCAGGGTCATCCTCTGCTGGCGTATATGCTGGTTGGGAGTGTATCTGTGTTGCTGTCTGTTGCTGGATGCTCCTGGAATTATTCTGCACCTGCATCAAACGTTTAATGTCACCAGACTGCGGCACGTTTGCTTAGTTAGTGGCTTTGCCATTGTAGTACCAACAGCTAGGCTCTATGTCACTGGTGCCCCTAGGCTCCACTCGCCTACCCTTCGATTATGATCAGAGGGTAGTGTTACTGCAGGCAGCCCCAACTCTTCTCCACTGCGTTTACAGCCCAGGTCTAGCACCAGCTCTACTGAATCAAGGGGCACCATAAAAGACCCCACCTCTCCATCCAGCAGACTGCTGCAAGCAGGAGGTTCCGTGCTCAACTCCAGCACATAATATCTTAGGCACGCTTCCCACTTACAACAAGGTTGGGACGAGGAGAAGCGCAGTCAGGTCCGGACGACTAGGTCACCCCTTGTTGAGTTTCCACAACAATAAGCCTCCAGCTCGGGGCACCTCAACTCTGATTCTCTGTCTGGTATCTCCGCTCCCATTCCTCCCCTTTCAATATCCCCCCATCCGTCACTCACTTTCAGCGAGCTCATCAGTGCAGTGTACTGCTTCAATCTCAGGCCAGGAGTGGTCCAGGCAACATCAATCCAATGGGTGGTGGGGTGGTACCAATCCATTCTGCACCATTGTTTGTTCGTAGAGTCCCCCTAGTCCAGCAAATACAACTCCTCTTCAGCGCATCGGACCATCGTATTCAGTCATCTTCCATTCGGTTTCCTGGTCACCACGCCATCTTGCCTTCGTTTCTCAGGGCCCTCACCTCGCTCCTGCCCACTCATCCAGGGCACTTGATGCCTATGTTTTCATATCGCAAGATATGCTATAGTTCAACTATAGCTCCAGGGGAGGGTGCAGTCAATTTTCAACTCTGTCCTGTAATAAGACCTGTGACTGGACGTCGAGCTGGTTCTAACGAAGGCTAGGGGTGATATAGTTAGAGGCGTGGATTATGAGTGATTGTCCATAGCCCAGGACTCAGCATTGGCTCCTGCTAAATTATAGGCTGGTTTTTAAGAGCTCCTACCTTGCCTAAAAAGACCTTTACCTCAGTATACAAAGTTGCCTGTCACAGATAGTTGTGCTCAGGGGCCTGGGAACCTGGAGCAGCAGCTTTGTGCTTTGGGGGTCTCCGAGGCTTAAACAAAAAAGCCAGACGCAGCAGCACTATTTTTCTGGCCTCTGTACCTGTACCTAGAACATGCTTGTGCCTAGAAACCTCCCTTTTACTGTTTCACAGTGCCAAGGACGAGTATGCTCGTTCTTTTTGCATAGACTTGCATAGTAGCCTGGCAGTTAAGGGGTTAAGGCATGACTGTGCGTCTCTACTTTAAGGGAATGGGATAGCGATAACTCTTACATTAGGCCAGTGTATGGCCATTTTGAGTTTCTGCTGCATCTCTTTCTTTGGTTCTATTCCTTTTAAAACTGTATTTTTATTATGGCTGAAGATTTTGAACAGTGTCTTGTTTTTATTCATCAAAGTAATTTAGATTTTCTGTTTTTTTGTTTTGTTTTAATGCAACTGTAGAGTGATGCAACATCGGTGGGCTCTGTGGCGGTGTCAAGCACCATATAATGTTATTGAAAATTAAGACATTTAATACAAAACCTGGATGTAATAGACAAGTACTACAACGAGTGCACATAAGCCACACCCTTGCGGTTGTATATTAACTAAGAGTGCAATTAGTATATAACGAAATTGAGGCGGCACTGCATATTCTTGGTTTTGGCGCTTTGTGACATAAGCAACAAAACATCACCAAAAACGTTGCTACTGTAAAAGATAAAGGGGAGCTTGGGAGTAGTGTATGGTGTTGCAACTTGCAGATAATTGGAGATGAAATGGTCGACGCACCATCTGTGCCTTGTTTTTTCATGCACTTCCGCCATTTTTGATGTGCTTTAATGAGTTCCTCAAACTAGCATCCTTGTTTTTCTTTTACTGTCTTTCCCAGACGGAAATGGCTTGTTTTTTATTTTACTAACACTTATGCATGTAGCATCTGAAGGAGCGTCAGCCAAATGGCACATGGGGGAATACCAGCATTTGTCAACTTTCCATCGCTTTTTTAAAACCTGCCCACTCACCGAAATCATACAAGTGGGTCAGCACCGAGTCCATGCAATGCTGCTCACCGGACTCTTTATCCGCCATGAAAAGGAGATAGCTGCCACTGATCCCTTCAGTCTCCTGAAAACTTAACAGAGATGCCGCACCTCATGCCAGTGTTTGTGATGTGAAAAAACAAGCCAAATGGCTGACAAAAGAAGCTGTAACTAGTCCCATCAGAAACGCTCGAAATCTACGTATTCCTTTACCAATACAAATCACTAGTATACATTTGAAGGGATTCTTTATGGGATATGTTTAATGTTCTTTTTTGGGGGGTCGGTGGGGTGGCTTACATGACAGCATTATTGGTGGCTTTGTCCGTTTTAACAAATGCTTGTTTGGAGTTTCTTTTCATGGGACATTGTCCAAGTTGGAATGGGAAAGTGGCCCTGCCACCAGACCTAGAAGGCTTTCTGTACGTGGCCGTCTCCTGTCCCGTTTGCGAGCAAGGCTTTTTGCTCTTGCTGCTGTCATTCGACTGTTGTGTGCTGTTGCGTAAGCGTCAACACCTGTCAAAATTGTAATGGAAACGTGGCATGACGGAAGGGCTCTGTTACTTCTTACTCTACTGTGCCCTGAACTCTCAACCAATGCACTCGTTTTGACGGATAAGCCGCATAGACCAACTTAAACTTTCAAATTAAAAACGTTAAGTTGCATGATTCTACTTTTTGGAGGAACAGCTCGAGCGATGTCAGTACAACTTAGGCGTTTGAAAAGTTCAGTGTAGATGTAAAAAGTGACATTATTCAAGTTCAGTGTAGATTTAAGAGAATCAAAGATTGGAATCAAAAGTTCATATTAAACCTGAAAAGTGAATGCACACACATTGCACTCCATCCCGTTGCTTGTGAGGGGATGACACAACCAAGTTGGCACTTTTACACATATACACACGAAGATGCCTGTCTGACCCCTAGCCGATCTCGAATAATTTCAGGTACCCACTAGCCCTGTGCCAAGAGTGCCCAGCTTGTAGCTCACTGTACATCCCTCTGTGCCCAGTACTGTCCTTTGGCAGAAGGCAGGGAGGTTACATAGAAACTGGCTTGCCAGTCCCTCCCACCCCTTGCCTTAAAGAAGCAGGGGGGCAACATATAAACGGGTTCCACTGCTGTGACCCCATTAGCTCCAACCCCTCCAGTCCTGCTGCCCTGGTAGAACTCTCTGCTAGCAGCGCTGCTGATGTTCACCATTCACCCACCGCTCCCCCGATTCTGGTGCAGGTGAAGGGTGCGGGGAGTGATGCTGCTGGTTGCCCGCTGCCCTCTCCACAGGGAATGGGGAGGGATGGAGATCAGGCAGCAGTGAGGAAGGTATGGGGGGCTCGCCGTGCCTCTCCCCCTGCGTTCCTACCATCCGCTGCTGGAGAGTAAGGCAGCTCACAGACTCCAGAAGCAGGAGTCCGCCCACCTGCTCTGCTGCATGCAAGATGGTGGACTGCAGCTCTCCTGAAGGTAAGTGGACCTTTCCAATCCAGACACTCCCTAGCATGGATGGGGGCACTGCCAGGATGCCTTCCCTGGCTGGCATGCTTGTATTAGGCACACTGTGCCATCAGAGTACAATTCAAAGACATTAGACCCTGTTTTTGGTGTTGGCAGTTTTATCTCATCTTCATTTCAAACTTTGCAGTCTCCTCTTTGCACCCTGTTGCATATAAATGCATAATACAAAGAATAACTGTAAACGCCAAAACTATTGGTAATGCCAATGCTTGTTGATCATTTGCAACCTGGCAGGCGGCTCAGGGGACCTCCTGGCCAATCAGGAAGCCTGCAACAGGGCTTTGACCTCGTGCAAAAGTCTGCATTCTAAGTCTCCACAGATGCATGAGGCTGTCATCTCCCCTGCAAGGATGTAGGTGCTTGTTCCCCTGTGGCCTCTGCCCTCTGAACCCCACATCTCAAATTTCCACCTCCCTCCACCCCCTCCGTACTCCTGTTGTGCCAATGGATGTCATGGAAAGGGAGATGGGACTACATGTAGTTCCCTTCTCCCTTGTCAATGGTTCTCATCGTATTTTGTAGTTTTTTCTAAAGCTGAGACATGGCAACCACGCTTTCCTCAACTTCAAAAACACATATTAGCATTCTGGAAAAGCACTCCAGGATGCTAATAGCAATAAATCTCTCTGGGTGGGAGCCTTACTAGCTCTGGTAAGGCCCAGGGGCTAACGTTAAGGCCCTCTCAAACTCGGCCCTGGGGCATTGCCAGACCTGCTAATGCCCCCGCCCAGAGGAGGATATTTCTTAATTCAAGTGAGGTGTTCTGCTGTTCCTGGTGCCCATTATGTCTTATGTGGGTAAATGTTATATTCCCTGAAGATGGAGATGGTCCCAGCTTACAAAGGTTGATTTTGGAATGTTTGTTGTATTTGCTCCAGTGACTTCAGCCATTTAAGCCTCTGAGAAATGGCTGCCCTAGATGATTGGCTGATCTGTTGACTTATCTGAAGATGTGAGGTAGGCTAATAAAATAAGGTGTTGATAGGAAATGGTGCAGTCCCCAAATTAAGACTTTGCTATCTGGTTGCTGGTAGGAACACCATGAATGATGTTGTCTTTAAATAGATGCTGACAGATGGCACCATCATCAGCCGGCCAATGGAATAGGCTTCTACTTTTACATCCTGCCATCCTTTCATTGGAATGGATCAACACCTCGGAAACAATCAAGAAGCATGTTCTTCTTTTCTGCTATTACTGCTTTTCTGTTAAGGTATGTTAAGAAAAACCTTATTGTGAACCAAGCTGTGCTGTGGTACTTAAATTAGCCCATGAATAAAAATTCAAAGCAGCTTTATTTGTTTTACAAGTGTTGTCTGTGGTGTCGAGAGCACAGTGTGGTAAGTGGTTTAGGCACCCACTGAAATAGCAGATAACACATATACTAATGTTATAATCATCAGGTCAGTGCAACAGCATTTGAGAGTTTTTCTCAATCATTAGATGTTATATTCTTATTATTTCTTTATATTTGTATACTAAATATATTAAATAATATCATATAATTAGTAATATATTTGAACTTAATGTGTTGTCTGTATGTATTAGAATGTTCCTGACATTTATGGTATGAGTGGCCTGTGACAACACACTTGCATAACAATATGCCAACGTACCTGTGCACTGAAATCTGCTGACCGACACTGAAGACCGGACACTGAGTTGTCACAATGGAAAGGAGCTTTGTTTGATCATTTGGAATCTGGATTTTGGTGAGGGGCAGTGCAGTGCTCATCCCACCATGTGCAACAGCATGGAACGAGGTGGCACATAAATGTGTGGGCTTGGTTCCACGCATCTCTAAACAGTGACAACATGCCTAAACATAGGAAGAGGACCCCACCAAGTGTGTATTTAATCATGAAAACTGACCGTTTGTTCCATTGGGCCTCATTACGAGGAAGACGGTAGGGGGTTAACAGGCCCGGTAGTGCTGCCGGCCCCGTTAACCCCCTATCGCCTCATTACGAGGTCTCCAGGCATCCTTAGCGGGCCCCACGAGCAGACCAGGATGCAAACAACGGGCCCGTCATTAACGGGTCTGTTGTTTGCATCCTCCCCATTCCCATTGAGCCCTGAATGGGGAAATACCAGGCCCTCCAAGGTCAGAATGGCCCGGTATTTCCCCATTCAGGGAACCCGGACCCGGTACCCGGAATTGGGGTAGCCATGCCGACAAAGCGGCTTGGTTACCTCCATTCTCGTAATGAGGCCCATTGAGATAGAAGTCAATCCCAGTCCTACAACAAATAAGGCCCAGCAACACCAGGGACATTATCAAAGAGGCCAACCACTGATGAACTAAGCAATCTGGTGGCAAGAGCGTGTGTCGTCCCTTCTGAACTACCTAGGGGCATCCAGCCAGGGGCGGCCCAGTTAAGGGCGAAACAGTGAAGGCTGAAGACAAGCCCTTGATCAGCCTCTTTGCCTCTTAGCCAATGAGCCTTTGATGTTGCCTTTCTCTATGTTGCACCTGTGAGTACCCCAAGCTTCCTAATTACTGTACTGTCTCTCCACACTGTGCTACTCACCTATAATGCATTCACTCCTGCTGCTCCTCCTACTCATCTCGCCTTACACTTTCTCCAATCACACTACAATGTCCCCCTTTCCTATACCTATTTTAAAACTCACAACTCAAAACTCTCAATACTCCATCTCTCTTCCACCTCCTTCCTACAAAAAAGCGGATGAGCTAACCATACTTCCTCTAACACCTATCCATCTCTGAGCCTCAACTTCTCTACTCTTCTTTACCTCATCAACTGAACATTGTACTCTGCTCTGGAGTACTCTGTATGCAACAAAACATTCATTATCACTCACTACTTTCCCTCCAGCTCTCCTCCCCTAGACCGAATTGCTATCACTGAAACCTGGATTTCACCATCTGACACTGCCACTCTGGCCGCTCTACATGACTCCAAACTATCCTTCATTCACTCTCCTCGACTGACTGGCAGAGGTGGAGGTGTTGGGCACCTACTCTCTTTCCGCCTCAATGCCTCACAAATATCCAACTTCACAAATCTCCAATGCCATGCCCTCTCCTACCTCTTTTGAATTCACCATCTCTATTATTGTTCTGCCTCACTCGGTTCACATCATCTCCATCTATCACCCTCTTGGTCCTACTGGACCATTCTTTGATGATCTTGGGCAACATCTTGATTCTCTTTCTACTTAACATCATCTCATTCTCTAAGGTGACTTCACCCTTCCCTCTCCTGCCACTTATCAGAAATCTGAACTTTAGGCTTTTCTTAGTGACCACACTACCCACAGAGGGGCTAACTCTTTGGATCTCTTATACCCCTCTCTCAGCCACTAATACTACGGTCACACCATCCATATCTGATCACTCAACTGTTTCTACCACTATCTCCTTTCCACCCTCTGACCTTTCCTCAGCACTTGTTTCACCTATTATTAAACAAAAATGTAAACCTTCTGCCATTCCCCCTTTCTCTCTGACCTACAGTTCTCACTCTCTTCCTTCACTCCCGATGTCTCTTCCACCAACACTGCCTTCTCCAGTTCTCCAGCTTCAAATCCCTACTATATGACTCATTCTCCTCTCTTTTCCCACTGCTTACTTTCATATACTCTCTCCGCACAGACATGCATTGGCCGCTTTGCAAATGGTGGTGCTGTGCAAATGGAGGACATGCAACTCTACCTCTCTGTCCTAAACTCTCTCCAGTCCACTTTTGATAAAGCGAAAAGGAAATTCTACCTAACTCTCAATGACTCTCACTCCATCCATCCTCGCCGGCTACAGAGCACCCTAAACTCAGTCCTCACTACTCCTAAGTATATGACTATCAACTCCACTCTCATAGCTAATGACCTGGCTGAATACTTTGCTGCCAAATGTAAAAAATTAGAGACTTCTTGGCACTCCCTCCTCCTACATTTTACACTCCACCTACCCTACAATCATCATCTGCCTCTATCTCCCACTCTTGTTACACTAATACCGGCAAGGTTCTATCTCCAACCCCTCTTGTGCCCCCTCAGACCCTCTTGCTCCTCAGCATGTCAAGCTTATTGCCCCTTTAGTGGCCTCTCACCTCACTGAGCTCTTCAACCTGTCCTTTGACTACGCTTGCTTACCCTCTGTTTTCAAAACAGCCACGGTCAACCCTCTCCTAAAAAGAAAGAGGCTAGCATGAACCCATTGGCTAACTTTCCCCCTGTGTCCCTCCTTCCGCACTACTCTAAAGTGCTTGAAAGGGTTATGTTCAACCATTTTACCAATTTCTTAGACATCCACAAACTTCAAGACCCCCTAAAAGCAGGTTTATGGTCCTGTCACTTCACGGAGAATGCTTGTGAATGTGTACAACGTCATTGCCTCTGCCAAGCATTCAAACCTATCCTCTGTCCTAATTCTCCTTGACCTGTCTGCTGCCTTTGACACTGTTGATCACTCTGATATCCTTAATACTCTCTTTCTTCTTGGGATTCACAATCAAGCCCTTGTTTGAATTGCATCCTACCTTGCACCTCACCAATTTTCTGTCTCTTGGAGCAACAACACCTCTTAACTCACTCCCCTAACTGGTAGTGCTGCACAAGGCCCTGTCTTGGGTCCGCTCCTCTTTATACTCTATACCTCTGCTCTTGGGGCACTAATCTCCTCCTTTGTGTTCTTGTGCCAACTCTTCTCAGACAACACCCAAATCTTCTTCTCTTTTCCTGAACTCTCCTCTGTGCTCTCTATCAGTAATTCCAACTGTCGTTCCGTCATTAAATAATGGATTGCTTTGCACTCTCTGATATTAAACTCTACCAAAACAGAGGTACTCTTATCCCCTGCCAAAAGCTCTTTCATCTCTTCCTCTGCCTATCTAGTTCCTATCTGACACTCTCCCCTACTCTTCTTCAGCTAGAAACCTTGGCGTTGTCTATGACCATTCTCACATCTTCTCTACTTTCATCCCCAAAACTGGAACAGCAGCTCGCCTCAACCGCCTTAAAATTAGGAAATAATTCCTTTCAACACCACCAAGCATCTCTTAACAACTCTTGTCTTCTGTAAACTGGACTACTGTGCAAGCCTTCTCTTTTGTCTCGCCAACTATGGTTTCTGTCCTCTCAACAAGATCATTAACTTTGCCACCAGGACTCTCTTTGAACTCCCTCATTTGACACCTACGTCCTCGCACCATAACCAGGCTGAGTTGCAGACAATGCAAAACAGGGCCAGATTTAAATTTCATCTCCTATTCACAAATCTATCCATGGTAAGGAACCACTGTATCTATCCTTCTCTATCTAACTCTACAAGCATTCTCACCATCTCTGCTCTGCCTCCTTGACCACCCTTGTGGCTCCTGGGCACTCCCTGTGCTTCCACTCGCTTCCGCGCTTTCTCTTTTCTTGCTCCACTTGCATGGAATTCTCTTCCCCTGGACATCTAAGAAACAGTCCACATGGAATTGTTCAAAACCACACTAAAATCCTACCTCTTCTCCTCTGAGTTACCTTCTTAACCTACCTCTCATCTGCCTGCCAGCTAACATTTTTCCCTTGCCTCTAACCATGTCTCTGCCTTTCACTTCCTCTGCCTCCTCTCTAGCACGTCACCCATCATGGTCACAATCTGAGCACAGCTGGCTGTACCGCCTACCTGCACTTAAAAATGTCCAATGTTGGTTGACCTTAATCTATGTATGTCCACTTATGTATTGTCCCCACTGACTGTTCCATTTACTCCCCTCAACAACCTAGTCATAATGTCCCTCAAACTCACCCTATTGTAAGAACCTTACTGCTTCCATTCAAATCGGATTTCTTATCTATTGTGCATTCTTTTGTGATCAAAGGAGAATTGTTCCTCCGCTATATAAATAAACAAATAAATAAATAGTGGCCATCTTTCAATGAAATACAAATCGACCATTTCCAAGCCAAAGCCATATTATAAATAATTCTACCTGCACTGTTTTGTATATCATATCACTAGCAAGCACCGTCATTATTCTGTTGATATTCACTTAACTTACAGTAATAATGTCCACAATAGGGCTGAATGCTACACAGTAGTAAAAGGGCCCTTTTTAAAAGAAAGGCCATGACCCAGAGAGTCAAAATAAACCAATCAAGACATGGAGAACTGTCAACAGGTCTCCCAACTGACTCTGGAGCTCATACTACAAGAAATGTCATCTTTGAAATCGACGATCAAGTTCATTGCTGCAAGAACATCTGAAACACACTCTGATTTATGTAACCTTAAAGGAGACCTTAAGAGCTGTCCAGTTGACTTACTGATGCAGATGAACAAATCAGGACAGTGGATGAAATAATGAAGGGAATGGAACAACCATCTACTCTAACAATATAATAAAATGCCAGATGTATGTTTGTCCCTGTATGTTTGTCCAATGTAGTAGCTTTGCCTGTTGTCACCGCTAGAAGGAGTTGTTGCCTTAGTATACATAGAGACAATGCCAATTCGCATAGCTTCACCTGTTACAGTGGTCCAGTTTGCATAGTTTCACCTGTTGTCACCGCAGAGGGAGCTGTAGGCTTAGGATTGATAGTGGTCCTACTGTGTCAATGAAAACCTACACGTTGGCCCCTGTACAGGGCATTTATACTAGTTCTAAAATAATTTAATTGGAAAGAATGACTGCATACAAGATGAGAGCCATTTTGCCATTTTCGGACCGGCAAACTACGAGTCTGCGTGTGGGTGCTGTACCGCCCGTCAGGCTCAGACCTGGCGGGCGAAACGGCACCCGCTCGCAGACTTTCACTGAAGCACCTCCACCAGTATTAATGGTGCCTGTGCTTCCATGGTCCCCACTCCCATAGAGTCCTATTGGACTCTATGGGAATGAGGATAAACATTTTACCGGCGCCTGACTTACCAGACCTCTGAGGTAATGCCCTGGTGTTTGCGGCACGTCAGGTGGCAGTAAATCATTACGGGTCTGGCAGCTACTTGACCCGTAATGAGGGCCAATGTGTTTTTTTGAATTGCAGAAGGAAAGGAAGGGTCAGATCCTATACCATTCAAGGAAACATGTATTCCCAATTAACTGGACTCAAATGTGGACATGCCTAGGAACTACAAAGAGGTCAAAGAGTTCAGATTCACAATCATGTCAATAAAACAATACTCTCTGTCGTTTTGTAGTTTGTTACTGAGAAATAAACACACAAGAGCTATTCTACAGGAAGTTCGGAAACATAACCCTTTTACATATGGGGCCAAAAAAT
This sequence comes from Ambystoma mexicanum, assembly GCF_040938575.1. Classification (NCBI taxonomy): domain Eukaryota; kingdom Metazoa; phylum Chordata; class Amphibia; order Caudata; family Ambystomatidae; genus Ambystoma; species Ambystoma mexicanum. The sequence continues at coordinate 672,696,323 of NC_090933.1, read as the reverse complement.
GCATATCTCACAAGATTACTCAAAAACGACCATGGATGAACAGAATGATTCCTGGCTCGGGGACCATGCATGATGGAATGGAATCTTTGATGGAGGTTGATAGGCCAAGCCAGGATGTTAGTCACCAAAACCATAGAATTAATTAATTTAGAATATCTTCAGGTGATCCTGCAGGAATGTGACATGAACATGACATGAAGGCAATGGACACGTAACCAATTTTCAATACCTGTGGACATAACATATATTCGGATTACTGAACTTGAGAAGATTGATGGGATTGATTCAGGTATAAATCCAGCAAAGGCTGCAAACATATATCCCCTCTAACAAAGCAAGCGGCACCTGCTTACCAATCGGACGACCACTCTAGAGATAAGTTTATATCACCAATAGTCTCAAGGAGAGCACAGCAGAGATCTGAGCAGTCTTCAGGTTGAAAGGGAGTCTTCTGTTGTGCAGTGTGTCATGTCCTCTAATGATACATTGCACATTTCACTATGGTACATACTTTTGGGCCAGGAACATCTTTGATTTATCCAATTCATCATGCACATGCAATGATGACAACAGCATTAAAATGTATGCAAGGACGTTAATGGGGGGATTTCGTATGTCCTTACTTCTACATATTTCCATGTAGTTTTAACGTAGATGGATGTCCTGAAAATACAAAGGTTGAAGCAGTGTGAGGGCCAGTTCCCGGACTTTTCTTGTATCATAGAGTGTTTTCAAACATTAGTTATTGTTGTACTGTTTAGAATGTTCTTACTGTGGCAGTTGTATTACTGAAGGTACAAAATGTTGCTATATTAATATATAAGAATTTGACCTGTATGATTATAATTCATTGGATGGATGGAGAAGGCCATGTATGTTTAGTCAAACTTAAAATACAGAGAAAGTCCAGTATTATTGGTTCTGTCTATACGCCTGTTGGGTGCAAGAGTGGTATCTTATCCTTTCTCAGCAGGGTCCTGGCAGAGGTTGGCAACACTCCAATTGTAATAGGCGTGGGATGGAAAATATTGCTAGTGCACTAGACGTATCTAAAGGCTATGATGCTATACCATAGAAACATTTTGAAACGTGTAGCAGCAGACCACGGATTAATAATTCACTCTATGGGCCTCATTACGACTTTGGAGGCAGCCATGGCTATTAGCACCATGGCTGCCTCCAAAATCGTGTTCGTGTCTGGTCTGGTGGAGAGGGGACTTACCGGGACTTTCCGCCCTAGGCAGACCCGGTAAGTCCCCATTCCAAATGCCATTCCCCATTCCCATTTGCTCCCCCATATGTTTCAATGGGAAGGGGGAAGGCGCTATTAACGGGCCTATTAATTTCGGGCCCGTTATTAGCTCCGAGGTCCCTTAACGGGTCCCGTAAAGAACGTGTGGTCAGACCACACGTCCTTCACGGTTCCTGCTAAGGGACCTTGGTATTGGGCGGTAAGGGATTACCGGCACCGGTCTACTTACTGGTGCCCGGTATCCCTTACTGCCCAACTTGTAATGACCCTATATCTAATGGATACACTCCTATGTCAAGCTCTATTGCTAGGTGGTTGAGGAAAGACTATTTTCTTATAGCCAAAGTATTATTGAATTCAACCATTTCTAAGATATCCTCCCATTGGGTCTTTCAGAGGAAACTGCAGTCATATTACAAATTGCAATTGACTCCTTATATGCTAAAATATTTAGATGGTGTTTGAATACAAGTATATATAGAGAGCCTATTTATAAACAAGAACTATAAAATAAACGGAAAGAGTACTCAGATCTTAATGAACAATCTGTCTCCTCGTCAGTACTTTGTGGGCCTCAAGCAAAACGTTTATACAAGGTTATACGTTGAATGATGCCTGATACTGTATGCAATTAGCTGTGGAGTCTAAATAAAGAAAACAAGGATCGTACCCGAAATCAAGACTCTTATCCATCATTACTTGATAGACCCCACTCCTCCCTTATAAAGAGAATTAACCAAGGCCACATTTGAACTGAATTAAATATTCTCTAGGAAAGCTGAATTAACCTTATTTAAACTTAAATATACCCAATACGAACATGGTGAGAAGGCAAGCAGACTATCAGCATCCCAGCTTAAAAATAGAGAAAGTGAACTGACAATTCCACTTTTGAAAAATACCAACAACTACATTATTTTTGACCTGCGAACAATAGCAAATACTTGTGCAGACTTCTAAGAATCATTGTATACCATTGAATCTGGACATGGTCATATAGTTAGAGCCAACTTTTTAAATTCTCTTTATCTTCTTACCCTAACTCACATAAACGGATAGTTTCGAGGCAACACTATTGCAGAACAGTAAAAGCAACAAGCTATAAAAAATATTTCCACTGGTAGTCCCTGAGCAAAGAAGGATTCATGTTGCAATTCTATATAAGATTGGTATAAATAATATACCTCCTTGATTAGTTAAAGTATATCTGGAAGCAGAGAGACCAGGATTGTTCTTAGAGGAATCTAACAAGGCACTTATCTCAGTCCTTCCAAAGGCTGGAAGGGACCCCACAGGTTCATCCAACTTTTGCCCAATATTCTTACTTAAAATGTATGCAAAGGCTACACGCTTGCAAAGATGTACCTCATCTTTGATTCATGCATCACAAGTAGGATTGTCTCCTAATCAATCACCAGGTGATTATATGTGGAAGTAATTACATACATTGTGGAGCGTGAACTCATCAACCACACCCAAGATTGCTTTATCATTGAAAGCTAAGAATGCATTTGATAGGGTCCAGTGGGAGTATTTATTTCAGCTCCTATTGAAATTCGGGCTTGGGACCTCTTTAAAGATAAGGTATGCCTCTTACATCTCAATCCATCTGCTAGAGTTATCAGCAATGGGCATATGTCAAAAATCCTTTTTAAAAAGACAGGGGACAAAAGAAGTGTGTCCATTGTCTCATTTATTATTTCTGTTTGTGTTGTAAGCATTATCTATTGAGATACATAATGAGGTAAAAATTGAGAGAGTAAAGAGACTAATTGGCATTACTAAAATGACGTTATATGAAGATGATATTCCACCAGTAACCATGGCATAGTCAAGGTCTAAAATAAATACTGCAGCATTTCATTCTAATTATGTGGCTATTCTACATACCAAAGCACAGCATGTGCTTTCATCTTTTCATGCACATATCTTTCCAGAATAGTCAAAATATAGCTGTAGCGATAGAAATGATGCCAACGAATGATATTGTTAAGATGTTGATAAAGTTTGGAAGGGATCAGCTTTGATATCTGTTTGTTGGTAGAACCATCATCAATGACTTTGTTTTTACATAGATGCTGACAGATGGCAGCAGCAGTGTGAAGCCAATAGATAGGTTTCTATTTTTACACCATGCCCTCCTTCCAATGAAATGGATCACCAGATCTGATCCAATTAAGAAGTGTTTATTGGTACTGGGTACATCTCTGTTTTTTTCTGCAAAGATATTTGTATTAAAAAATAAGACACATTTATATCCAACATGTGCATCAGTATGTAAAATAACCACAGAATAAGAAATAAGAGCAGTATTAATTTTTTCAAAACATTTCCATGCCTACGGGGTCATGCTCTGGTATCTGGCATGATAACTGAATTAGAGCACCAGTGACATTTCCCATCACACATATAGCAATATCTTATAACTCTCACGTCAGTAAGGAGGGGTTTTTAATATTATAAATGCCACAACGGTGAATAGAAATCATGAAGGGCGAGGAATGCCAAACTAATATGCAAGATTCTCAGCTGCTGAAATTATATTTTTACAAATGTTTTTACAGCTGCTCTATGCGTTGCATCTTGCGGGCCCTGCATGTGGAGAGGATGCTTCGATGGTGGTGTGGGGTAGGTGTGTGTTTGTGTACTGCCATCTTCTTCCCCCTGTCGTTCTCTGTGCTCTCACCGGATTCCTGCATTTTCTCCTTCTCCTCGTTGTTTTCTGTCTAGTTTCTCTGCCACTGAAAGCCCTGTATTATTCCCTGTGCTCGGCTCACGCTCCTATCTGTGGCACCCATCGTCCCTTCTGCTCCTCACAGTGTGGGCAAGGTCCTCTCTTCCTACTTTGCTAGCCGTACATTTATCCTCTTATCCTTCCCCCGCACTGTACGCATGACCCTCTCTATGCCCCCCCATTTCACCTCCTCGCTATGCTCTTTGCTGGGTTAAAGAGAATCTCCTCTTCCTTCCTCTTTGTACCCCATGTTTCACCACCTCCTCTCAATACCACAGACTGTAAACTCCTTTCTTTCTATGCCCTGTATTGTGTGCACAGTGTGCTGTGTGTATGGGGCACAGCTGTCAATGTTCTTTGAGTTGCAGCGGTGTTCATCAAATGAAGGGCTTGCACAGACATCACTACTCTACTGTACATATAGTATAGGGTTTCCAGAAGAGTCAAACTCTGGTTTCAAAGTTTAGAGCAATATCGAGCTTCAGATCCAAATAGTTTAAATCTTTTGACCGGATTCAAACCCCCATTGTTTGGATAGGCTTGTCTCCGATTAGAGCTGGCTCGCTCATCCCTAATTTAGGCTATGCCAGTTTTACCTCCATCTATGACTTGATATGGACTACGAAAAAAGTACGTTAAGTTGTGTACTTAAGGCCATGATTAGTGAGCTTAAAGAAGAGCTGAGATCATCTGCGTCGCAGTAACAGCCTAAATCAAGTTGTTCTAAAAAATCATGAAGACAATAAACATTAAAAGATAGGGGAGAGAGTGGGGGCCTGAAGGACACCACACAGGGCATGTGGAAACAGGGTTTCCGGTTCATTTGGCTTGCTTACACAGATATATGACGGTTGGCTAGACTGACTCAAACCACCTCATTTGACACCATGGCCACCAAAGTTAATCTTTGCAGGATAATGAGGCAATGAGGCATGTGTGCTTACGGAGATGAGTCGATATTTTTTGAAATATTTAGTTTGCTTATTTGGGCGATAAAGTGGATTAAGTGGACCCAGCACATTGCAACAGTGCCAAATGTACCCACAACAAATTAGAATTTATTTCAGTCAGTTTTTTGACATTTAAAAAATAAAATACACATTAATATATAGTTGATATCCCCATTTGAATCCCGAGCTCGGAAGATGATTTAACGGTTTAGAAAAAAATACAATACCACACATTTTTTTCATTAATTGTGAAGTTTAGGAAGTTTACAGCGAGTGCCTTGCTTTACAAAAAAATGTCAAAATTATGAAAAAACATCATTGTATTTTCGGAAGGTTTAAGGGTTTTGAAGAAACCTTCTATACACCATTTCCAAATCCTAACTGTAGCAACTTTTTGAGAAAACAAAAGAAGTATACGACAAATCCTAATTATTTTAGAAGCATTTTATGCTTTTGCAAATTGTTGAACCATCTTGGCCACTCAAGGTTCGAAAGAGAATGTTCCCTTGTTTCAACAGCGACTTAAATAATTAAGTCGTATGTATGTTAAATTGTCTTTATCACCCGTCTCCCATTGTTGGCTTAAGAAGGGTGAATGTTAAAGGATCTGTGGAAATGGGAAAAAGAGGGCGTTTCACCCTTTTTTAAAACAGATTACAAGTAGTCTAAAGTTGTGGCAAGTGGGCGTGCGAGTGGTGGGATGAAATTTGCAGTTGCAGTTTTATTGTTATTTGAAAACACATTTAGCTTAGGGTGGTAGTAGACTTTCAAAATTCTCTGTTAATGTTTTGCTGAAATACAGCTAAAATAATAAAAAGACTGGAAACGCAGTGTTGGTGAAACAAAAATGATTGCAATGAACACAATACCACTGAAATGAATACTACACATGGAACAAATTGCAACGGTGTAAGGGGTTGTCTTGGGCGGAGTCTTCTCCATGGAAAGGGGTGGTTAGATTTGATCCCTAAGGCACTGACATTGAAGTTGTTATCTTTGCATACATGCCATCATGCCCCATTCCATTTGGGAGGTGCAAGTATAGCCCCATAGTTTTATCTGCGTTCTGGTACGATTGGTCCGGGGCTTTTCCATTATATGTCCAGGACCACAAGTCCCAAAATGGGACGGAAAATAACAGTACAGGAACAGCATCTGCCAGATGGAATACATACAAGGTGCTGTCATTACATTTTATTATGAGTTATCTCGTTTAGTTGTACAGTTCTTTGATGCATTGTGGATATATAATACTGCCTTCCAGCTTGTTTTGTCTAATATAGAAATTCATTTGGGCTTTGCTTGAAGCCCCCCCCCCCCGTATGCTGACTCAGCCTTTCGTTCTTCCAAGCTGAGTGAGTAATAATCTTTAATTACTGGTGCCACCTAGCTACGCACAAAAGCAACTTTGTGTGTAAATTATGCTGTGCTGTTACTGGCAACTGTTTTAAAGTTTCAAATAGAGCAGGAACATACCTCCACGACCCTCCAGTTTGCCTTTACATTGTAATATATGCACAGGGCAAAGCCTATATTTGGTGCTGGTATTTGGCAAAAAGCACAGTCAGTGACATGCCCCTGGTAAGTTGCAGGTAGTGCAGTCCCCTGTGAAAAAAAGCACACAGGGCCTGTACAGCCTGACACTCAGGCGAGGTGGCACCCAACAACTCTGGTGTGGGGGTAGCGTTCAACCACCCATACTAGTGAGCCACTGATAAAAGTACATACTTTAATCAAACACACCATATGCAATAGCAAATATATAGAAAACACTACACAAAACCCACACATTTGGAAAGAACACAGACTAAGCAGTGATAGAATGAAGCAGTACGCTGGGTAATAAATTACTGGTGAAAGTAAAGTAAACGACACAATGGGCCTCATTCTGACTCAGGCATTAAGGGGTTTACGGCGCCGTAAACGGCGCCGACCCTTAACGCCTGATTACAAGGTTCCCTTTGTGGGATGGCTGTTTAACGCCTGCTTTTTGCATGCGTTAAAAGCCATGCCGCAAAGGGACCTTGGCGATAATTACGGCACCGTAATTTACGGTGCCGTAATTATCGCCTTTCCCCATTCCCATTATGCCCTATGGGGCAAAAATGGGAATGGGGAAGGGGCCATTGGTGAATGGGGAATTACCGCCCCACTCACCTTGGAATGGGGCGGTAATTCCGCCATCCACCATGGCGGAATTGCAACCTTAGCGGCATGGACCGTGGTGCTAATAGCACCATGGTCCTCCGCCAAGGTTGTAATGAGGGCCAATGTTCTTTAAAAGGATATGTTCTTGAAAAGGGATATAAGTGACCTAACCAGTCTCTAGGGCCCAAAAATGGACCAAGGGATCAGTTAGTAGTCAATAGTAACTTTTTGCGGTCCATGGTGGTGCGACATCATCGAACCAAACTTCGACCTGTTGTGCAAGTGTTTAGTGGTTTGAGCCAAGTTTGGGGGCAGTGTGTAGTGTTGTTTCTCTCTGTCTCTATACTGCTTTCCTGTCCCTCCACTTCCTGTAGCACAAAGACCTTGGGTGTGATGGCAGAAGGCAAAGTCCACTTCCTCTAAGAACAGGGATTGGGCTCCTAATGCAGGCTCCCACTCCCACTGTTTCTTTGATTTACTTTCAGACAACTTCTGTTGGGAAAGTTGATGTTTCCAAGTTCCTCCAACAGTGTGATAAAGACTGAGGGCCTCATTCCGAGTATGGCGGTAAGGGATAGCGGCCACCGGTAACGAGACCGTTGGCGGTGATCCCTTACCGCCATACTCCGAGTTCCCTTTGCGCCCTCGCCCTTAACGCCTGCTTTGAGCAGGTGTTAAAGTCGAGGGCGCAAAGGGGCCTCCAAGCCAATAACGGTGACCGTAATGAACGGTCACCGTTATTTGCATCTTCCCCATTCCCATTGAGCCCTATGGGGGCTCATTTGGGAATGGGGAAGAGCCTTGGTTAATGGGGAATTACCGCCCCGCCAACCTTGGAATGGGGCGGTAATTCCGCCATCCACCAAGGCGCTGCCGGTCCGGGTACGGCGTCAACCAAGGCATTAATAGCGCCATTGGTTAGCGCCGTACTCGGAATGAGGCCCTGAGTCTATAAGGCAGAGAGAAGCTCTGTCTCATAAACAACCCAGGGAACCAGTGGGAGTGAACTGCTGTTGGGGCAAGACCTGCCTCTCTGCCAGCTTCAATGGTAGCCAGGACTCAACGTATTAAAGGTCCCCTACAGTTGTGTGCATGCCTCCTCCATGTTTGGAGCCCGAGAACAAGGACTAAACTTATCCCTGAGCCACCGGATTGGGACTCACAACATACTGAGTGCCCCTGTTTTCATTGCATCTGACTGATCGAACTGCTTTAGAACCAGGTTCACCACATTTCGAACAAGAGGGTACAACCCTGACACAAACCACTTGAATGACGCCTTTAAACTGCTCTGAGCACCATGTTTGCCCCAGCTGGATGACAGTGCTAAGCAGTTGATTCGAGCTTGGTAGGTGACAGACCCTGCGAGGCACAATGCAGCATTAAGCTGGTTTCGAGGTGCAAGCACTCTGGTTCGAAGAGTTAAATTGAGTGCTAAAGGCAGCAGCAGTGGGTGCTGTGGTTCGAAATACGATGAACCTGTATTCCTTTCAGAGATGGAATTACCTGGATCATTTTGATTAATTAATAACAAATTTAAAAAGCCAGGGCCTCTACACCATTTCCAGATGGCAATTCTTCACACAGGGATGTTTAGAATTGGTGTACCTTTTTCGAATTCAATCGGTAAGCATGATTTTGTATTACTTACCACTCGAAATACCATCTTGCAGAGCACCATGGATCAACTGTCTCAGAAAGAGACACAAAAAATAGACTGAGTTGGGGGTGGCGATCTGCATTTATAGAAATACGAGTTAAAAAAAAAGATTAAAAAAATTATGGTTCCCCGGCTCTTCGAGTGTGTAGACACCATTACCTGACAATAATATATATCATCCGCATTCAAGAACCTGAGTGCACATATAGGGGAAATACAAGCCCATGTACTGTGCCTTGAAGACGACCTATGGTCGAAACAAGTGTCGGCTCTAATCAGAAATTGTTATCTGACCTTGAAAAAATCATGCATATGACAAACTGTGTTACTATTGGATGAATTCATGATATTTACAAACAGTGTTAATATTGGCTGAATTTATGATATCTACTGATGACCAATAGATACCTTGCTGGCCAAGCGCGATCTGCCAACCTAAATGGAAAAACTTTTTACCAATTTTGGAGGCCTGGGGTAGAGCCTCCTTGAGTTGGCAATGCATCAGCCTAGAACTGATACTTGTTTAGAGGGCCAGGGCGCAGCCACCAGCTGCTTTACCCCCAACTATTTTACCCCTTGCATATTTTATAGTTTTACTTAAAACTTCTCTGGATGTTTGCCTTTTGGTGGATTTACAAGCAAAGCTTTAATTGGCGTAAACCTGTGAGTTGATTGTCTTCCATTTGTATGTGGGACACTCTCCCTCTCTGTACCTGCAGGAAGAATCCTCGATGGTCATTGCAAAATCTCACCACACTTTTCTGAGTCATACTCAAGTGTCCATCTTTTTCTTTTACTCCATGCCGTTTTCTTCCATCATGTTGCAAGAGCCGCAAAAAGATGTCATGATGGAAAAGGGGGGTGTCAGCATGCCCTTTGACCAGGGATTCCAGCCTCCCCCACAGCGACACCCTTGCCCCCAAGAAGTCTTTATTCCTCGCCTTCCAACAACGCACTGACACAACCTTGTCAGCCCCTCCTTTTCTGCCGCCCTGCTCCCTGTGGCTTCCGGCGCCCTTCCGTCATGTGACACGTCAAACAAAACACTACAACCTCCCCCCTTTTTAAACATGAATTTAACTTCACTCCATTTCTTCAATTAGTCTCCTTGTCCTGTTCCTGGCCGGTTGTGGTCACCCTGACTGGAATGGTCAGGAGGGTTCCAAGTCTCAACCTCAGATTCTTCCCCTACACCATCATAGGGTTCCTCGGGACTCTGAGTTGCGATATCCTCTATCCGCCTTCCTCCTTCCAGCATTTCTGGGTATTTGCGAAAATGCAAGGAGTTTCTGGTTATTTGCCACTGCCTATCCTCTCCCATTATTAACGGTCCTTTGACATGAGTAACAGTCAGCGGGACACTTCTGAATTGTGCATTGTGTTTGTGGGTGCGAGGCTATCTTACACCAACGGTATCACCTTCTTGGATGTTTGCCTCTTCGGCCCATTGCCTGTCATCAGCATGTTGTTTCCTTTCGTCTTCATCGCAATCTCCAGATTATTGGAGTACTTTTCCTCTGGCAGAGTGATGTGGGGCAATCACGTTTTGATGTTTCACCAGAACATGACCTCGGATGGTGTTTTTCATGTGGTAATATGTGGGGTATTTCGATAGTCCCTCAGGAGTTGATAGAGTATTTTCTCTATGGGCTCTCCCGACAAATGAGCAATCTGGATGGTCCTCTTGATGTTGCTCATGAACCGTTAAACTGTTCCGTTGGCTTGAGGCCACAACGGGGTAATCTTTCTGTGCCTGTAACCCATATACACAGCAAAGGTTTTGAAGTCCTGTCCCGTGAATGGGGGACCATTGTCAGATTTTACCACCTGGGGCACTCCACATGCTGTGAGCCTTCTATCCAGGGCTGGGAAAGTGTGATAGGCCACTGTAGACGTCACTATCTGTATGCCTGGAATTCGGGAGCACTCGTCCATGGCTACGAGTATGTGCTTGCCTCCCGTGATGGGCCCCAAGAAGTCTATGGCCACTATATCCCATGTGTGTTCTGGCAGCTCAGTCATCTGTAGAGGTTCTGGTCGGGTGTGAGGATTCAGGACAGTTCATGTGGGGCAAACTTTGACTAGCGCTTCTACTTGGCCATCCACGTGTGCAAACCAAATCTTTTGGCGCAATAGCCTCTTAGTGAGTACGATGCACCTATGACCTTCATGAGCCAGTTCCAGCATTTTCCTCCTCAGATTCTGAGGTACCACAATTTTGGTTCCTTTCAACAGCAGGCTTTCTTCCGCCCACTTTAATTGTTCCTGCACCAGCAGTAAGCCTTGAATGTCTCATTGTGTCTCCAGACAGGTGCACACCACCCGATCTGTTTAGCTTGCTTCCACCATTCGGATCGCAGGCAGGGTAGGAAGATTTAAATGGCTTTGTCATTTTCTGATTCTATATAATGTCAACACCTTCCGGGGTGGCCGCCTTAACTACGTAGTATAAGTACTGATCCACAATTGTCGAATTCGTCTCTGCCGATGGGACGGGTGACAGGCCAGAAAATCCACTGGGTCTCCTCCTTGCCTGGCCTGTGCAAAATGAAGAATTGGTAGTCCTGGAGATGAACGCCCCACCTGGCGATTACAGTAGACATTTTTGCTTGTGGGTTTCCAAATATGAATGGGAGTGCTTGATGGTCTGCCACCACTGGAAACAGGTTTCCATATAGAAACACATGAAAGTGTTCACAGGCCCACACAACCACTAACCCCTCCTTTTCGGCCTGTGGATACACCGGTTCCATGGGAGAAAGTCTCCTGTTGGCATATGCTACAATGTGTCTTGTGTCGGGTGCCTCCAGGTGTACTTGAGCCAAAACGGCTCCCAATCCCACAGGACTAGCATCCACTGTGAGTTCAGTTTCTCGGGCTATGTTGAAACACGGCATGTTGTCTGCCGATGAAATGCATAGCCGAATGGTCGAATGGTCTCAAATGCTTCTTGGCAGGCTTTCGACCACCCAAAAAGCACCTGCTTCCTGGTGAGCGTGCGGAGAGGTTCACTCACAGATGCGTTGTTGTGTTGGTCCTGGTCTTTTCTTTACACTAGTATATCATCGGTATAGTTTAGGCAATTTGGGTGTTGTAGATTTCTGATTGAAATATTTGAGCAGCCGGTGACAAAGCTCAACCGCTTACATCTGAAAAATCCCAAATGCATGATAAACGTGGTAATGTATCTTAACTCTTCACTAAGCTCTAACTGGTGATACCCCTTGTTGAGGCCCATTTTGGAGAAGATTTGTGCACCATTTAGCAAATGTATCATGTCCGTATTTTGGTGCTTGATGTCTCTCAGTCGTGATTGCTTCATTAGATCTGCGCATATCCACACAAATTTGAATGTCGTCAGATCCTTTTTTGGGGACCATGACCATGGGCGAGATCCACGTAGGGGGACCATTTGCTGGTTCAATTATGTCTTGTTGAAGTAAGTGGTGCAGTTCCTCCTCTGCCTCCTTCTGAATATTTATTGGAATCCCCCTGTAGTGTTGTGCTATGGGGCACACTTCTGATGTGTAGGCTTATCCATCTGTTCTTTAATTTGCTTAGTCTTTTGAACAACTTGGGGAATAGCTGTTCTATTTTATTGGGTGCATCAATGTACTTGTGTGCCATGAGACAATATAATAAGTGAATTAGACCCATGTCTAGGGCGGCTTTGAAACTGAGCATGCCCCCACTTTCAGCTGCAGCTTCCAGCACGTGTATGGGCAGTATCTTGGATTGGCCCTTGTATTTGCATTCTGCCATAAAATAACCTTTGCACGGCAGGGGCATTTTGGATCACTACGGGTATATGTTTACTTCTGACGGTTTGAGTCTCGGGCCTTTGGGATTTTGCCATAGATCTCTTCACTAATGACATTCACGGTTGTCCCTGTGTCTACGAGGAATTCTGCTGACAGTCTTTGTATTTGGAGTAGTAATAGAGGGCTGTGTTCTTTGGCCGCGGGGTTTCCCAGGGCATATCGATTGCCTTTCCACTTTGCTTCTTCCTGAGTTGTTTGGATTTTTGTTTTTTTGAGCCTCTTTAGCCAAAGAACAGCTGGAGCCATTATCCAAAGTGATATCTCATCTCCTGGGCCTTCGTTGGGATCTCAAACTGGAGGGTTTCGACGAGTATGCCATTCCAGTGCAGGTGTATCATGTTTTTGACTCTCTTCACATCGATCCTTGTACCGTCTGTGGGAGGGTTCGTATGGTGCTGGCATCACCGTTTGTGGAGCGGTTGACTTGTCTTTTATCCTGGGAGGCCCCACTTGTGAATTCTCTACCCTTGCCTGGCTGCAGGACATGCGGCACACCACTTTGAAGTGGTTCCCCCCCACGTGCTGTGCACTGTTGCCCCAAGACAGGGCATGCACCTTCATGTGGAAATTCAAAGCCGCACCACTAACAAAAGGAGTCATTGTTCTGTTGGGGTGCTGAGAATGTGGCCATCTTGTGAATGGTTTCAAAGGACAGCGCTGACACCTTGACGTTTCCCAGGGTTTCCGCCTGTAGTTCCAGAGTGGTGTCGGACCTGGCCAGCTTCAAACTCTCATCGAACGACTGTTGCTTCTGTAAAAAGCGTTTTTGGAACACAGGGGATTCACAACCAGCAATGATTTCCAACCTGAGCGCTTCTTCATTGGAGTAGTTATTGAAATTGCAGTGTTTCATCCTCACATGCAATTGCATCACAAATGCGTCCATCGACTACCCTTTATATTGCTTGGTCCTGTGAAACATGTGGCGTTCATATTCAACATTAATGTGTGGGGTGAAATATTTGGTGAGGGCGTCCCTGAGACCTGCGTAGGAGTCTGTGATGTCAGCAGGGAGTTCATTTACGATGTCCCTCACATTCAGCCCTATTGCTAAGTGGAGCAGGCTGTGTTTCTTTTCGTCATCAAGGGGCCCTACTGCTCGTATGTATACATCAAAATCCCTCATCCACCTTTTCCATGGTGCCGGTTTCCATTAAGTCGAAGTGGCTAGGCAACTGCAGGACCCAGTTTTGCTGTAGCCTCGATGGTAGGCCTCTGTGTGGCGTAGGTGGTGGTGTAGCAGGTGCTGCCAGTTGAATTTGTTCGGACATGACGTGACTATATCAGGTCTCCCTTTGGTCATCAAGCCGTTTGACTGCCTTTGCTGCACACAGCACTTTTCTCCACTCCCCACCACAACACCTTTTGGTATTGCTCGATCTGTCCAGGTGTTTGTTTTTTTTTTTTTTTAACTTGTTTATTTTTCGGTAGGCATACAGGAGAATGTTTGTTTGTTTTATTATTTATAATGCGCGAGGGTACCCGGGGGCATCAGGGCGCAGCCTTTACAGGAATATTCAAAGCTTGGTTACAAGAATATACATAATAAAAGAATAAAAGTACAGCAGTGTTATATACAAATCAGAGGTAGGCCAATAGGCCATTTTATATCAGGTAAGCAGGAAGCACACAAATTACAATTGGTGGAGTCAAATTGTGAGTCCAGTGAGGTCTCCCCACCATATGGATGTGCAATGAAGAGGTTTACACACTAATTTATCTGCTCTCTCTCTCTCCAACGCACCCCAGCTTGACTTTAATTAGCACAATGGGACATCCAGGTCTAGACACCACTCAGGCTTCTTCAGCTCCAGTCAGAGCCACAGTTGTGAGGCCTGCATGAAGCCGCAAGCTCACGCAGTATTATTATGCTGCTCCTACCGTATAAAAGACAGAGCTGTAAGGGTCGTGGTCCTCGGGCGTTTCCGCGCTGACGTGCCAACTCGCAGCTGCTCCGGGACATGAGCCAACTCTTCCGTGATCCGACGCGGTCAGGCAGAGCACACCTCCTGGCTTATGTAACACTCACGGGTACGAGTATGCTCGTCGCCAATGTCAGCATGCCCTTTGATCATGGATTCCAGCCTCCAACAAGGCGCGACCCTTGCCCCGAAGAAGGTGCAGACACAAGCTGGCTAATTAGGCAACTTTTTTCCTCGCCTTCCAACAACGTACTGCCACAACCTTGTCAGCCCGTCCTTTTCCGCCCACCCCGTTCCCTGTGCCTTCCGGCACCCTCCTGTCATGTGACAGGTCAAACAAAACACTACAGGGGGAAATATATCTTTTCATGGTTAACAATCTCAGCGCGCCCAGGTATTGCACAGATGTACTGCACCGGGGTAGTGCACCCCTGCAATGCCGGGTAGTGCACCGCTGCAATGCACTCATGTATTGTCTGTATTACATCCAACCATCAGGCATAGCCCTGGAGACACTATTGCATCATTGCATTTAGTTTTGGCAGGGAAGCAAAGTCCAAAACAACTCCTTTTCTTGTATATGCCTCATAACTGTGTGACTAATGCTGAATAAGATCCATGATTTCACGTCATGATCTGCGTCTGCAATCCTCAAGGCCGGATCCAATGTAGCAAAAATAGGGAGCAATTACAAGATACTTCAACAAGCTCTGGAACAACATGGGAATACAGTTATCTTTTCAGCCATGGAGCGGATAAATGGCGTTAAAGCGATGCGAAGCTAAAGAGTGAACTCATAAAACAACACGATCATGCTCTGAAAGAATTGTAGAGCAAAGCAGACATTTCCGAATTGTTCTATTTACACTAGGCTTGGGTATACAGAGGATAGCCCATTAAATGTTCACACGTGTTAGGTGGCAAATCTAGGTTACATTAAATGAGACACTATTGGCATTATAGTCACGTAAGATGTTCGGTTTATAGTTTTGATATTTTTATTTTTAACAACACATAAAGCAAAGTAGCGTGCGCAACCTGTTAACAAACCATTAATTACCCAGAGGCATTTTTGACAGATGTGCGGTTGGCAAAAACACACACACACACAACCACCCACACACACACATGAACGCGCGCACAAACGGGTCAGCATATTGATAAAACCAGGATGTAGATATTCATGTCACTCGGGTTGCTGACCAAAAAAGCAAACTGTACTGCACACACTACCTATGCAAAGAGAAACTGTCACGCATGTGCCCATCACACATGTCTCCTATTTCGAAATCAGTGTTATCTGGCAAAGCCTCAGTCAGTCAAAGCCACACCCTCATGATTACACCCCCAATGCACATTTTGCCAGCACACAGTTTTAGCAAGCAGTTAAGAAGGTGTATGTGAGTGGGGGGTGCTCGTGGTGTCATTAAATTGCAGAAACTCAGCAATTCTCATAGCAAGACTCTTGCCACTGAGGTGCATTTTAGTATTCTACCCAATCCGTGGACTCCTCTGACTGAGCACAGTTGTTCTCTTTAAGCCTTGCTGCCCATTTCCACACACATTTGGCAGACCCTTCTTAGACTGAATAAACATCCTAATGACGAGCAGGTCACACTTTTCAAATGAAGATGTGCTTCCTGTACGTGATGAGGCCTTGCCTTTACATCTTATGCGGTTTTATAGAAATAGGGCATTTCCCTAGAGCACAACACATGTAGGGCCCGATTTACAACAATGGCGCAATCCCATTAAAAACGCTTTGTAAATTAGGCCCATTGGGTTCAATGCATTTTTGCACCTGGGAAATGTATTCCCTAGTCCTAGTTCTTTGCCCCCGGCGCAGAAAAGCATTGAAATAATATGTCAACAATGGCGCAATCCCATTAAAAACGCTTTGTAAATTAGGCCCATTGGGTTCAATGCATTTTTGCACCCGGGAAATGTATGCCCTAGTCCTAGTTCTTTGCCCCCGGCGCAGAAAAGCATTGAAATAATATGTTATTTGCACTAAAAGGTGAGATTATATAAAGCATGGACAGGTTCACGGCTCACCCTTTCCCCAGGAATACACTAAGCTGGAAACTCGGACCTCTACAATTATTGGTTTGTTCCCAGAACGCGGGCCAGATTGCCTAACATTAGCACAGGTGCTAAAAATTGAGCAGATGCTTAGATAATAACGAATGGAGCAAACAGGTATAGTCACAATCTGTGTTATCTAAAATGTTTCTCTATTACCTGCATTGTGAAGGGCATGGCTGATTTTGCTCTCAGGAGCAGTTGCAGCAGTAACTGTTGAGCTCTGCCCTTTGAACCACTGACTTGCCTACTTCATGGACATCCTAGCACGGAAGCAATCCATTAGCTGTGTGACATCGAATTCGCAAAGTGTGCAAAGCGTGTCGCCATCATGCCATCTCCCAGAGACACGGGTCCGGCCAGGAAGTATCTTGATGGCGTCGTCTTCTATTCTACCCCACCTGGAGGGCAACAGCTGCAATGAGGAAGCAAGGCCGACATTGGTAAGTGGCACTGTGCCACCCACTTCATTTAAGGCCTTACCCTCTCATCAGTATGATTTAAGGAAGACGAATTTGAAAATAAATAACAACAGTAAGAAAAAAGGAGGTGGGTTGAGTGGTCGTGCAATCAATAGTAAGATCACTAATGTATTCCCATGCAAACCAGCTGTTAACACCAGTCGTACTTTATCCGATCACTTGAACTCCATATTAGCTTGCTTGGGATCGAAAATGATCGAATCCATCTTGACGCCCTTTGAGGCGGAGATTAATGCAGCTAAGATCATGGCAACACATATCTCGATTCCATCACATCCGGGGGGTTGAACTAAGGAGGCAGGGGGAAGATACCTCCACCGATACAATTATTTATTGACCGAAATAAAGAAGGAACACAGTGATGTGGATGGAACTTAATGCACATATCGACACGACAGGACTGTTGGAGAAGAGCTTTCTATGTACAATCGTAATTCCCCCACTGAACTCCAGCCATCACCGACTGAGACCGTGGGGAAGACACAGATGCTGATTATAACCTGTATACATCCTGGAGGAAAATTGCCTTCTACAAAACTCCCTGTCCTCTACCTAAAAATTGAAAGTTTGTGACTTCTTACTAATCTCATTAGTTCATCCTTGTGAAAACAAATAAAGAGAAGTCACATTGCATACCAAACTATTATGGTTACCAAACATCTGGCCATTAAACCAGTACTTACTAATGCGGCCTGCCTCATTTCCGATCAAATTAGGTCTGATGAGGAAGTCAATAAATTGCCTGGGTAAAGATCGATGAGGGTGGCAAAAGCAAATCAATTAATCCAACACCAAACAATCATTACTTTGCCTCCACAAATAAATGAACTTGGCCAGGAGCTGATCATGCCGGAATGTAGTGCAACGATGCTGCAGGGTATTTCCATCACAAACAATGCCTCCTGGAATGCGCTGCCACAGAACAGCAACATTAAAATTAATTAAAAAAGTAAAAAAAGACCGGCAAATACAAACAACTGTCAACTACCGCTAAGAAAAATACTAGAAAAATTTAGAAAGTATCCAAGCAGGTCATTGTTTCTGTTTCAGGCAATGTTAGGTTCAAAACAGCCCCTGATGGAAGGGTCACAGGGACGTCATTTGTAGGGTTGCAGGGGTAGCAGTTGCTACACCTGGCTCCCAGTATGCGAACTCTAGACCTGTCCTTGCGACCCCTGGACCACTGGACTTTTTCAAGATATCTGCTCACCAAACAGATGCCGACTGCAGAAGGTCTATGATATTGAGGGGTCAGGACAGAAAATGAATACATACCATTGTGCAATTTCTTTCCCACATTCTGGCTTTGGATAAACCAATGAATTAATGTGTTGCAGCTGTGGACACATTTACCACTAGAATAATCTTAAAAATGTTTAAATTAAAAGTTTATGTTTAAACTATATCATTAAT
Source organism: Ambystoma mexicanum (assembly GCF_040938575.1). Lineage (NCBI taxonomy): Eukaryota > Metazoa > Chordata > Amphibia > Caudata > Ambystomatidae > Ambystoma > Ambystoma mexicanum. Next base: position 672,677,859 of record NC_090933.1, on the reverse strand, counting down.
AAAAAATAAAAATAAAATAAAAGAGGCAGTGCCAAGAGCAGATATCTCTTTTGCACCTGAAAAAGGCAGTTGTGAATGCAGCTAAATGTGCCACAGATTTTTTCACCTGGAATCTAGATCTCGTTCGCTGCAGAAATAACAGGGATGCAGGAAAAAACATGAAGTCACCACCACTAACAGGTTGGCAGTCCATTAGTGGAGAATGCCTGAATGGTTGGGTTCAGAGGTGGTGCTGTCTGTGCAGTTCATACCCAGTACTGTAGCAATAGGGAGATCTAGGTAGGTCTATCCAGCTGGGAATGGGTAAGAGCAGCCTGCAGTACTCAGTGACAGCACAGCATGAACGCACATCTCATCAATGTTTCTCATAGTCTGCTTTGCACATCCAGCCAACTACTGGGCCTGTGATGAGAGGGCTGTGCCCTATTGGCTTCTGCCAGAAATCCTGCCTAGGCCTCGATCTGCCAGACCTTCATCACAAGCACACTGAGAGGCAAGGTGTGATAATTCATATACACAAAGTTGCCATCTCTTGCTTCCTCAAGCTAAGAAAACATACGTTTGGAAGCATAGCTCAGGGGAACGCCCTTGCTTTGGGAACAAGAGGATGCTGTGCAACATGGGTTCAGTTCCTGTTCCTGTGCTTAGAAGCTGGAGGAGGCTGGCATTAAGCAACATATAAAGGACCAAGGAAAATAATAAGACTGGCCTTTTCTAGGGGTGATTTCATGGACCTGCTGCTCCAGTTTACATTTTAAAATATAAAATCCTGCAATTACTGTGACCTGAAACACATCCATCCCCTCTACCTCCAATCTAACAAAAAAACGGTGGGTTACTTAGCAAATAAGCAAAACAGAAAGGTGATGGCTGGAAGGTTTCAAATCATTCAGAACCACTGTCACAGCTCTGGATTTGAAGTGCGTGTCCGAGGCTCAATTGTATGGAGGCTGGTACTGGAGACTTAAGATGTTGTATTGGTGATTTACAGATGTTGGGAGAGAGTGTGTGAGACGTAATATGTTGTAAGAGAGTTGAAATGCATTGAATGCAGATAGGAGGGCAATAGAGACTCACACTGTTGGGGTGTTGAAGGAGGGTATGGAGATTTAAGAATCTAGGTTGCTTGAGGTTGAGGGTTTGGGAGAATGCTTCCTAAGCTACTAGAGGGTGGCACTGTATAAACATGAAGGTGTTGGAGAAAGAAACTGGAGGTGCAAGATGTTGAAGGCCGAGAGTGGGTGCCAGACAATTAAAGCTGTTGACTGAGGGCCCCTGGCGACACGCAGTGGATGGTGGGGTGTCCGTGGTGAAAATTCTTGGGGATATTCAGGCTCTGGGTGACTGGCCGGAGTGGTTTGCTATGCAATGGTTCAAAGTGCACTATTGACAGGAAAATCCATGCTTGTATTGTCCAAGTGTAAAAGCATGACGTGGTACAGCCTGTGATTGTCTTCTGGTTGGACTTGTGTTCGTCAGTTGCTGTTTGCAGTCTGTGGCCAGACATCACTTTGGGGTTTAGGTCTCTTCTAGATGCTCTGTCTGTTTACAGTTTAGCCCGAGTAATGTACAGTAGTCCAGGTTGTTGTGTTGGACATCTGCTTACATTTACAGTAATTTGGTAATATGGACCTACACACACTGATATTAACGCTACGCATGGTGATCCATTCTTGTATGAAATGTTTATCATATTACAGTGATACCGTAACCATATTTTTCTTAGTGTACTGAGGAACACTGTTATGTGATGCCACTTCCTGTTTTGTCAAGTAGTGAAAGGTTGTGTGCCATCACTTCCCGTGATGTCACTTGGGGGTGGGGTTAAATGACTTCACTTCCTGTACTGCCATCAGAGGTCAACGATCGTGTGATGTCACTTCTGCTACCTCCGGTATTTTGGTGAAATGACATCCCTAAAGGCTCACAAGCTCTAAAAGGGAAACAAAGATAAAACAGGAAGGCAACAAAAAAGAGAAGGCGAAGGAATACAGCACAATGGTAACCTCCAAGCAGGGCAAAGGGACTAGGACTGAATAGAGTAAACCCAATGAGCGAAAGGGTGAGTCATTCGAGACAGCTAATAGTTTAAAACACAAGGCACATCGGAAACAAACGGATATTCAAGGGTTCTTTGCGACATCCAGTATACCGACAAGGACACACCTGAATTTAATTCTAAGCATCTGCGTGAAGATTCTTTTATTCTGGAAGGCGTATGTATGCCTCCTTTTTAAAGATGCAGTTGAAGAGATTCAACACAACTGGAATGAGGGGGATCACCCTCGTATGAGTGATTCTGACCAAATAGAGAGCTACAAATATAATTCACTCCCCCAGACAAAGATGTCACTGATGAGCAATGCTACTGCCCGAAAAACCTTAGAGACCAGAGACAGGGAGCACTATTCTAACTTCGTCCTGAGACGGCACAGACCTGAGCTCGACCCTGACCTTGGTGTTAAAGTATGTTTTTCTGTGCTCATCCAGCGATTGCACTCTCATAAATCTACTACAGCTTATCCTTCCACTCTGACTGATCGAGTCCAGTGGCATTAAGATCATGGATCACCTAGACGATGGGCATCTGTTGGGGACAATGGTATATTTTTACTCTGAATCAGTTTGATCCACGTTGTTGTCATATCCACATGAGTTCTTGAAACTGGGTTAAGAATGTAGCAAAATTACATTGGGCCTCATTACACGGTAGGCGGTAACCATGGCGCTATTAGCGCCATGGTTGCCACCGGTATTTTACCATGTCCGCCTTGGTGGATGGTGGAATTACCACCCGACTCTAAGGTGAGCGGGGGCGGTAATTCCCCATTCACCAAGGCCCTTCCCCATTCCCATTTTTGCCCCCATAGGGCATAATGGGAATGGGGAAGGCGCTAATTACGGTACCGCGAATTGCGGTACCGTAATTAGCTCCGAGGTCCCTTTGCGGCATCCTACTTTAACGGCTGGTAAAACTAGCCATTAAAGTCGGGTCCTGCAAAGGGAACTCGTAGTAAGGCGGTAAGGGTTTACCGGTACTGGTGCCCTTACCGGTACCGGTAAACCCTTACCGCCTAGCGTGTAATGAGGCCCATTGTCTCTAACGAATGGTCTGCTGACTAATTCCATCAAAAGGTGCTTACGACCCTCCCATTCAATTATGATTATGACCGTTGCAGTATCAAGGCAAGGTATTAGGAAGGCCTCTATTAACTGCACCAGATAAACTAACACCATTAGTATTGACAGGGAAGACAGGTAATGGCTGTCATTGGTGCTCCAACCATAAGAAATAAGTAGGCCCTACCACACAATCATGGCTTGGAACACTAGAGGCCGCACGCATTACCTGGAACAGGGGGGTATCTGGACTAATCTTGAGGACTATGTTGTGGTCGCTCTGCAAGAGACTTGATCATTTGAAGCTCTTAAATGTGATGGTAGAAACCACATGCAGATTCCACCAAAACAGGATTTAAAAGGCAGACTCAAAGGAGGCCTGTAAAATAGTGTCTCAAATTCATATTCTTGGAATCGTGTTTTTGATTACTCGGATCATATACTGATCTGGCATATCTCAGGGAATTGGTGAGGTCATCATTCTGCATCATAAATATTTATGACCCACCAGGTCTTGAAAACACAGAGAAAATAATGGTACATTTGGAATCCATATTGGAGACAACTGTGTTGGCTCAATCCCCATTATACTCCTTAGTGACCTAAATGCCAAGTTTCCCTGTACTGAAATTGATGATCTGTAAAAGGCCCTAAATATCCCCTCAGCTCAATCTAAACAAACATTGAGTAACGCTCAGGGGAACAAGTGGATTCCTTTTCTAAAAATCCATTGGGTTTATCATGCTGAACAGAAGATGCAAGGGAGATATACCCGGAGGCTACATTAAAGCAAACATTAAGAGCGTGACTACTAAAGACTGTTGTTTCATACAAGGCCATTGATTTTCCCATTGATTGTACTTGTAGCACATCTGAGAGATTAGGGGATCTTGGAGGTGGGTTGCATATCAACGAGGGGTCATATTGTATAATTCTTAAACACAACAAACTAGAAGGCACCAGTCTGTGTTTTACATAAGAAAATAATTAATTAAGTTGCCTTTTCATGGATAGTGACTAACTCAGACAGAACACCAGCCCTTTATTATTTATTATTTATTATAGCCTTTATTATTTATTTATTGTTATTTATCTGTTTCTCCTCTGCTTCGCACTTTCCACTTCTCCCCCCTTCCATGCACTTTTCCCCTCCCCCTCTCCCATGCACTTGCGCGTTCTCAATGTGACTGGGCCTAGTAAGATCGCTGTTTTGTTCTCCCCTGTTCCCCTCCCTTGCCTTGTTATGCTCTGAAACACTAGTGTACGGGAGCGATAGAAATAAAATATCAATATTTATATCAAGACTGACGTCAGAGTGGATAAATGTACACACAGTCAAAATCCAAGAGGAGTTTGACCGAATAATTACTAAAGTAATTTCCTTAACATTCGCTAACGTACAAATTATGGTAGATATATGTGGGGTAGGAAAAGGGAACTCAGAAGTAAGTTTAGGGAAGTTGCCCGATCCAATGATGAGCTAGCCTCCATTGCGGAATGTTGCAAGCTACTTAAACAACAATATTGTAGTTGGCTGCCGACATATAGTAGACAACAGAAACTTGTGCTGTGAAATAACCTCATCCAGACCATCAAAGAAAAATGACTTGCGTGAGTTTTGGAAAGTATTAAATGACAATCCTAGAAAAACAAAATTGATTATAGGAGCATCAAAAGAGGCTTGGGCCCCCGACCCAGATGGTATTTGCAATGCCTTGATGAAAATAAATCCAGAAGTTAGGCCATAGTTTTATATCAACTCTTTCTAATAATAAGGGAAACAGGGTGATTTCCGAAGTCTTTGTCAAGAGCATTGCGGTCCCCATGTACAAAAGGGGCCCTCATAATGAGCCCACAATCTATGGCATACTAGCAAATGCTTGATGCTCATGCAAAGATTTTTGCAAGGGTTTTGTTGGCAGAATTAACCGATTTGGTGGATCAAAAACAGGTCTTACCATTGAACTAAGGCTCAGCAAATCCTTTTCCGCAGATGAAAATCTAATGACACTAATTACTTTATTTGAAAGCGCCTGGAGTCTTCATAGCCAACCAATCTATGTGGTATACATCAATTTCAGTGTGGCTTTCAACTCAGTCAATTGAAACAAACTTTGGGCTAAACTTGATGCTTTCGGAATGCCACATGGCTAACTAAACATCAGTAGTGAATTCTACTGGAATACAACGATAAGGGTAAGATTGTATGCGAAGCACACTTTAACATCTCGTGGCAATTCTGGACAATGCAACCCTTCTCCCAGAGGAAAGCCACCCCCTTTGAGGCTAGGGAGGTGAGCCCGCTAAGCAAGACCCTCCCTAGGGGTCTGGGCAAGTGGGACATCACTGGAAGTGTTTCCCCTCTTGGATACAAGGACTCCCATTCCATAATGGTACTCCCAGTCCAAACCACCTTGTCTGCGTATATGGGTATGGAAAAGACTTTATATCTTACCCAACAACTGGATTTCACAAGGATCTTTCACTCTATTGGCTGCAGGCAATGCTGAACACAACCTGAATGCCCTGGACAATAAAGAAGGACACTGTTTCAGCTATACCTGTTACGTGTATAAGTATAAGAAGAGGATGGATTATAAAGCATAGGGGAACTCCTACGGATGCAGGCGAACTGCTACGCATAGGCGAGCTATTGCATTATTCACGTCCTGGGGGGGTGGAGCCATGTTGGGTTTCACAGCCAATGAAAGCAACGAGGATGAAGAAGATGCTAATGGAACACCCATGGGTTAGCGTTCTACCCAACTGAGAACCCCAGGTCCGAACAGGAGCAGATACGGAGAGATCTCTGCACCGTCTGGTGGCGCGCCCATGAAGGAACCATGGTGGCCTGGGAGGCCGGCTAGAAATGCTGAGACCAGACCGTATGCTGGAGCTCAAATCCCTGGGATATGCACACGTCAGACCATGGTTGCAAAGATAAGTAGCCACGGGGCAAGCCAACAAGGTTTTGGAAACCTGAGAAACCTGACACAAAACCTACCGATACAAGGTGCGAACATTGTAAATAATGATTGGAAAGCCTATCAAAGTTACGGCAGTCTAGAAAACCCAAGATTGAAAAAACAGCTATGAAAAGGGGATTGAGAGAAACACAAACAGTGCAACTAATGACTGGGAAAACTATCCAGGTTACAAGAGCATAAGCAACCCGAGTCGCCAACCCAGTAAGGAAGGGGGACTGAGAATCAGACAAATACTGTGAAAGTCTGCTGGAAAAGATATTCAGGCTACGGTAGCCTGTGGGGCACTGAGAGAAGAATCAACTCTGTGAATATTGGCTGGGAAGGTCTCTAGGTTACGGAAGACTGCGAAACCTGAGTGAGCAAATACCTTAGAGTGGGGGAAGAAAAAAGAGAAATAAATACTTTGAAGTAAGACTATGAAAGCCAGAGAGAAATGTCGAACTTTGAACAACCAGGTTGGACCTCTGCCCTATACATATATTTAGCATGATCAAGGGCCCAGGAGCCCTCGAAACCCGTAGCTGTATCTTTTCATTGTTCAGACTTTTTGCCTGTTTATCATTAAAGATTATTGCTTCAAAAACCTTTATTTTTTTTCAGTTCTCTCTCTTTGAACCCTTGTGAGTGCAACCGTGACGCACATTGTGTGTCAGTTTTGGTATGTATATATATATATCCTTTGTGTGAAAGAAAGCCAATGGTACAAGGATTGTGGGACTGTGGAGAGTCCAAGTGATTCGAAGGAGAAAAATACAGAAACGTTTTATTTTCTCAACAAACCTCGAGGAATGGGATTGTTTCTTTGAAGAAACAGTTTTTGTTAACAACAAGGAGATAGTGAAATCTTTAACCTATTATCAAAGCGTCAAAGAATATCCTGCTTTGAAAAAGGACATCTGAAGACTGAGAACCAATCAAGTGTGAACTGGGCCATACAGAGGTCTTGCTGAGGCTAGTATAAAAAGCCTCCTCTTTTCCCTTTCTTTAGATGGGTGTTTTCTAAAGTAGTAGGGACAGTTAGTTTGATAGGATTCGGATTAAAAAGACTTTATTTTGGACTTTTACATATATCCTTAGCTTTTGTTTTGCTAGGTAGGAACTTCCCTCATGGAAATAAAGCAAATTAGGCATGTTCATCTTTTAAATTGAATAAAACCCTTGGACCATGAGTCATAATTGTCTGAGTCCTTCATCTAGTTTGCCACAATTTACCATTAGTACCTATACAGGCTTGAAACAACATTGCTTCTTATCTCCACTCATATTCAACCACTGCAGACCAATCCACCTATCTTGATGTGGAACAATCGCTTCCCAGAAACATTGTGAAACTCGAATGTCTTGGATAGGGTATGCGGGTGACCTGTTGCTCATCAACCTCACACACAGGGGCCTGTCAGCATTATTAGTACCCGGTGGGGGATAAAATATGATATGATAGGTTATTTATAACGCGCTTAATACCCAGAGGTTTCTAAGTGCTCTGTGTTGTCTGGCTTCCAAGGCGAGCACGTTTCCCCTGAGCTATCTTCCCGAGACAATAAGATTGTTACAAACGATCTGATTGGCACTTGTCGGGTCATTACTTGGTGGGGTATGACTTACCTGAAGCAATCAGTTCGTAGCGCAGAGTCCCAGCATTCCTTCCCTTTGTCCCCCAGCCACCATGGAAAGGGAGAAGGGACTATGTGTAGTCTCTTCTCTCGTTCAATGGTGGCCATTTTATTTGTTTACTTTTTTTTCTATTTTTTTAATAGCAGCCATGGAAAGGGAGAATGGAATAATGGAGTCCCTACTCACAGATCCCTGGTGGCCATTTTTTGCTTTTTTTTCTCATTTTGAGAAACGGTTTCAATGCCATTTCGGAGCTCAAGAAAACATTCCATACAATTAATGCAGTGGGCAATGGAAGCTAGTAAAATCGGGTAAAAATACTTTGCTAATTTCTTTGCATCTAGAAGGCAACACACTGTTAAGCAATAATAAGAAAGTCACTTGTGCAGAGGTCACAGTTTGACTAACCCGACCAGAGCAAAATACAAAAAGCTGTAAAAAGAACATATTATAGAGCTAGATAGAGAACTGATTCAGCTTGTATTAAAACGCTTCCAGCAGAGATTATATAGACAGGCAATTAGCACCTGCTTACTTAAGTTATTATTTAACAGAGTTACCTAACTCATTTCATCGCGATGAATACATATGAGAGTGAAATTCAGCTTGGTAGATACTTTGGACACAATTGGTCCCAGAGCTGCCACACCAAGAGAAATGTGATTGAGACTGATAAACATCTTAGGTGCTTATGCTCTGTCCTAACAAAACTCTGTTAGCAGCCGGGGAAGTAACAATCCCTCTGCAATCACCCGACATGATGTGGTGAAAATATATGAGGGAAATAACATGCCATTAATATACCACGTGACGAGAAAATTGGTGGATATTAAGGAATTGCTGTGCAGTGGAGGGCCAGGAACATTACGGTGTAGTCGGCTCTTGAAGAGCTAGTCGATTAAGTGGGTGACAAGTTGTAAGGACCACTTTAATATTGTTATGCATGCTGTGTATAATGCAGTATAAGGATGAAATCGTTATTGTAATTATAATGTATTTTTATGGCTCTATTTTGATTTTAAAAGTATTTCACTAGGGAAAGAACAAATCACACTGGTGTTGTTCTATGTTTCGTACTTTGCTACATTTATTTTAATTTTTCGCAGCAAGCATACTAAATAAAACAGTCTGCTTCATATTTGCCATAGTAAAAACATTTTTGGAAAATACAGATCAAGGCCAAACAGGTTTGTTCAAATACGCATTATCCATTTGAGTGTATGAGGGCAACGTTTAGATAATCTGGCCCCTGATGGTGATCCTGTTTTAGTCATAATCCATAGTTGATAGGGCTTATCCACTGCTACCATGACATCCTATACCCATTGTGTACTTCAACAGCACACCATAAGGCAATGCACCCAATCACAAAAAGACACACAGAACACAGCAGAATCAACATATAAACTTCATCACAGTCAACTTGCAATTGTTCTAGAGTCTCAATAGTTGATCCATCCCTACAAAACGACACAGTCTTGATGCATGAGGGATTGAAAGACTTGCTCAAATTATTTCATGTGTAGATAATGAATTGATGAGAAATCTTTAAAATTGGTGAAGCCAAAAGGAATTAGGGATCTTTGTTAAATACCGGGTAAGTGAATTTAGAGGTTTCTCAAATAGACGGCAAATTATCTTCAGGGTGGCTTACATATAGGAGAAAATCATCAGCTTAGAATGACGTTAGGACCCTCTGGTTATGAAGGAGTAGATCCCCTAGAGACACCAGTATCAATATACAGCAGAGTTTTGCTAGAGAGCCAACCTGGAATATGTGCTGTGAACTGTTGAGTAAAGTAAATTCCCCTCTTAGACACATGTACCCATTCACAAGTCCAAAGACACCCATCATGTATTGAATGAAAACAGTTGAATTGGTGTGTGACCTGTCCATAAACAAGTATTAAGGCAGGCCCTCATTAGGAACTTGGAACCAAGAAAGGAATGAAATCGGGGAAACACTACTTTAAAGATCTCAAGGGAATCAATATAACACATGTGATGCCTACATCTGCCAACTTACCCTCTACAATGACATATCTTCTCGCTGGAATTGAAGATTTTGGTGAACCACTATGAAAACCTCTCTGCACAATTTACACACACAGCAGGTATGTGCAATATGTGCAGCATTTTGCACATTTTACTATTGTTTATTAGAAATTGGAAGGATGTTGGTCCTTACCTGAGCAACGCCAACAACAGGCGAAGGTGGTGTTGCCTCTTCAACTGGAAGTAAAACAGGCACTGTGTTAGGTGTGGTAACTGCAAGAGGTTCCTGCGACAACCTGTCTACACCCTCATCTTCTTCACCGGAGGATTCGGTGTGAACGTCTTCATACTCTTCACCTTCAACGCCTTCCTCATCTTCATCATCCTCTAATACACATTTACATTATTGAGAAATAACAATTACAGGTTATCATCAGGAGTATCTTACCACAGAACAAAAATGCTTAAATTAAAAGAATCCATGTTATTTCGAATTTATTTGCATTTCTTCAAATCTGCAATAAAGGATAAAAAGACAGCAAGCGCAATTTGGCATGATTAACTTGATATTGATGTCAGAAATGGCCACCTGCCAAATAATGTTTGACCACCAGTACCTTTGATGTAACATGATATGCACCATTAGCTATAATGACCTAATGGTCAGGTCGTAGACAAAGAATGATAGCTAATGGACCACACTAACATTTTGCATTTTTGGTAGGCCATTGCCCTATTGCACTATAGGCCAGTCCAAGCCTGGCGGCTCATCCATAATGGACGTGGGGGCGTCCACCCATTGGCCCATATGGAGGAGCCGAGGAGCCAGCCCAGTGAAACACTGAGCACTCCCTCAGCTGCTTTTTCCAGCTGAGGGAGTGCTCCTGGGCTGGCTGAACTGTCAAACTGTCAAACACATTTTTCCTTTGACAGTTAAGTTCAGTTCCCCAGCTGGAATTGCTCATTGAGCCATGCAAGGCTGTGGGTGTTTTGCTTCGCCAGCCTTGCATAGCTCATTGGAAATGCTGGTTGGGGCACTGCCTGTTTGGATGTGCGAGGGGGAGCTCCTGAACCTCCTCGTACATACGGACAGAGACGCCTGGATCAGAGCATTTCAGCACCCACGTGCAGGCCCCTGCGGAAGGTATGTTTATGTTCATTTATTTTTTATTTAAATATGTGTATGGACCCTTGTATGCTTGTGTTATGAGTTAGTGTATGGTGATGGGTGCTCATGTGAATGATAGAGTGATTGCTGTGTGAATGTGTGTGTGTGTGTGTGTGTGTGTGTGTGTGTGTGTGTGTGTGTGTGTGTGTGTGTGTGTGTGTGTGTGTGTGTGCGTGTGTGTGTGTGTGTGTATTTGTTTTGGTCAGTTTAGCTGATTTTGATGAGTGGCGGCTACAGGGGAAAGGAGGGTTGTACAACAAAGGCATTTTAAAAATGCCTTTGTTGCACAATCCCCCACCCACCTGCCAAAATCAGCTCTCCTTCTGAGGCGCTGTGGAGCACAGGGGACAGGGATGGTATTTTTTTACTGGATATCTATCATAAATGTCCAGTCAAAAATACCATGCTTTCCCCCTTGTTCCCGCAGCGCCTTGTATACACACATAATAATGTTGATTGTGTTAGGCACTGTGGGGCCCAGGGGACAGGGATGGTATATTTGTACTGGACATCTATCATAGATGTCGAGTAAAAAATATCATGCCAGCCCTCTGGGCCCCCCAGCACCAATTGTAAATTGTTTTGATTTTTCCCATTTTTTTTAAAAGTATGCTCTAAAATGCAACATGATAACCCATTAATTAAAAACAAATTCACAGGGGAAAACCCTCCGTACCCCCCTTGATTGGTTTGGGCTCCCTCGTTGTGCTCGGATACTACGGCATATTTGGTGAAAATATGTATGCCTCTCCACTTGATTAATTCACCAGCCAACACTGGCCCAGGGACTGTGAGGGGAGCAAGATGGACGGGATGGGCGGGAGCCATGGATAAGTGGTGGCAGCAGCGTTTCGAGAGCCCAGGGTCTGTGGTGGGGTGGTGAGAGCACAGGGACTGGGCTAGAAGTGGGATGAGGGAGTCCAGAGACTGATTTGGGAGCAGGTGGGGGAGCCTAGGGACTATACTGGGAGTAGGGTGCAGTGACGGCGCAGGATAGTTCATAGCCATTTGGACTTACTGTCCATTTGGCATTTTTTGGGGGGGCGCCTGGCCACATTTTGCTCAGGGGGGGCCCAGGCCTAAAAAGTTTGAAGACCACTGGTCTAGGATATTGACACATTAAGTTATCATAATGGAAGTTATACTGTGTCCAATTCTTCAAGCCATCCATTAAAACAAATAGGGTATGCGCTCACTGCCCAGGTAGCGGCATCAATTACTTCTCCCTGTTTTCTGTATGCCTCCCTACTGCACTGCTTCAGCACAATAAAAGTCGTCAAAAGAATTCAGAAACTGAGATTAGACAGAGAAGGAGAATTTACACCTAAAGATTTTTGAAAATCTTTTCAAAATAAATGTCTTAGGCTGTTTCCTCATGGTCAGGTGGAGCATCACTCTGTTTTCTCTGTGCAATGCATTCAAGAGTTGAAATCCAAAGATTGCAAAACTATAACCCTACCCGATCTTTGCTTCTTGCCAGATGTTGTAGGCAGAAGTCCAGCTTTGTGAGAATGTATACCAAGTCCTGCTTGATAGGTGGCCAGATATAAACTAAGGGGAAGTGTGCCCTTCTTTCTCCTTGCCATTTGAGCTAACCCTAACGATTTGAAATCCTCTTTTTTTGCTTAATTTATAGTTGATGTAGTTTGTATAACAATGAGGCTCATTTGAGTTTTCCGGTCCCGGACCAACTACAAGTCTGCCAATAGAGCCTGTGATCTACCAGCAGGCCTGACCTGCTGGTAGTTCAGGCCCCTACCGGCAGACAATTGCTGCAATCAATGGCACCGGTAAAACCGGTGCCAATGATTGTGGCATCCCCATCCCAAAGAGTCTTGTGGGACTCCATGAGAATGGGGATTTAACGGCATGTCCATCGCCCGTAATATTCCTGCAATACAGGGATACCGGGCGGCAGAGATGGTACAGTAGTTCTCCGTTATCCCACTGGAATTATCAGCGGGATACCAGGGGACATGTAATGAGCCGCAATGTTTTGTTATTTATTTCATTATTATTTAAAATGAGCATTGCAGTTATTTTCTCCCCTCTTAATAGAAAATGGACTCTAGGCAATCTTCAGAAAGACAGTTACAAGATTCAAACCATGATGGAATGAAGCTCTGATTCAAGTTGTCCGAAGTAAGGGCAACACTAGATCGAAATGATAAACTGAGAGAGAATTCTCTTCATTACATACAATCTGAATCAATCTACTAATTTTGCACGAGTTATTTCATGTTCTTCTCAATTTTTAATTTAACTCTAAAATGTGCAAGTTTTAGACATGTTGGGTATCAAGACTAACTCCCAGCTTAGTAGCCATGTAAGATCATTTGTGATCCCAGCTGCTAGACATTCAGTCACAAAGATGTCTTGTGAGTGCTCAGTATGTGTATGAATGGTTTCAATGTCACATTCTGAAGTGAATACTGTGTACTCCTAATCCCTGAGATGTTTCTATCCGACATGGCTTCTGTCTGATCTTAATCTTAACATACATTCATAGTAGCACTTTCGCTTTCATATGCTTAGCATTAAATGAATACAAGTGAATCCCGGTGGGGCCAAGAACCTCCTTCCAGTTCCCACCCAATATGATCTTAGTCCATTAGTAGTTAAAAATAGCGTGGTTCGGTTTGTTATCCAGGGCGGAATTCCCCATGATTTGGCATAACAGATGAGATATGAGCAATCAGATAATGCCCAGTATTTCTTGATTCACCCTGGCCCTTTTGTCCCCAAGCGTTGTGTGTTCAGAGTGCTGAAGATGTATGGTATGCATAAGAACCTTATCAACATTGATTGTTTGGTAAGGCAAGTTCTTCACCTGAACTTGCTAACCATATATATATTCCAGAAGGGTTTAGCCAAAGAAGGGAGACACGTGCATCCCTGTTTTGGTGTATTTGTTGGCAGAAAATGCCACCAGAAATCTGAAACCATTGCTACAGGTAAGAGAGAAAAAGGAAATGGTGTTGTGAATGCAGAATATATGGTTGGCGAAGCAACTTGCAATGCTTGTGGCATGAACTCCCCTAAATACAGTATGTTATAATGTGCCATTCCACAATATCCTCCAATGATATCTTGTTTAACAACATCTTGGTCAATTATTGATTCAACATTTTATCCCTCCTCTCCTCCATCGTTCCCTCCTTGCCTTTTTCCCCAGCGATGGACCCGTGTCAAATAGAATGCTGCCTTCTTGTGTTGTCGATGTGTCCAGACTAGAGGGACAGAGGACACTGGCAGGCATCATCCCATGGAAAAAGAAAGGCAAGTTTGCAAAGAAAATGTGTGTGTGCGGGAACACATGTGTTGTCAAGTAGATGTGTGTGACATTATTATTATAATTATTGTTATTGCTACTATAAGAGTATTTATTGCGCACAGACCTTGCTTCTGTTTGCAAAAGAGTGCTTTGCAAGTCATAGGACATGGTGAGGGAAGCAGAGAACCAAGGGAGCGGGGAGGTACCAAAGGGGAATGGGGGGGGCGGCAGTTTGGCAGCAAAGGGAGTACACATGGGGGTGGTAAGATCATCCAGTCTCAGGTTCGTTGGGGTGCAGAGGGTGTGTGGACCTAAGTGTGAAATGTAGAAGCGAGGGGGTGAGTCTGGTGTTGATGGGGAGGAGGTTTTAGAGACTGGGGCTCTTTCCTTCCTGCACCAGTGGGGTTCAAGTCTGCAATGTCCTTAATTCTGGTGGATCATAGGTCTCCATAGATGTGTTTTTCTCACCAAGGTAGCTTGGGGACTTCAGGGTGACATCCTTGGAGGTGATGCAGCAGGTTGTGAAGATGATAGATGGTTGTGGTCTGATGAGGGTCGGGTGATGTGGTCAAATATGGGAAGTCCTTTGATAAGTCCTTTGATGAGTCGGGTTGCAGCATGCAGTACATATCTCAGGGGTGCCAGCAGGACTTCCAGGACATTGCAAACATCAAGTTGGGAGAGGATCAAGGCTTGGGCAGCAGATCTGAAGTTGTTTCTTGGGATGAAGGATTGATTTTCTACAGGAGAGAAGGTTGCTACCTAGGCGTGTGTGTCTTCCTTGCTATATGCTGCTTGAAGGAGAGGTGTATGATGAATATTAAGCCCAAGGGACTTTGCACAGGTGGTCATGTGAGGTGTGAACCCCTTGAGGTTCATAACAGAGATCCAGGTCCGGATGTTTTCGTGTTTGTAATATTGGTCAGCAGTAGGATTTTTGTCTTAGAGGGGTTGAGCATCAGATATGTAGTGGACATTCAGGACTGAATCAATGTGAGGCAGGCCATGAGCCTGGGGATGTCTTTGATGGAGGAAATCTATAGGTAGAGCTGAGTGTCAACTGCTTTTTCGTGAATGTGCATGCTTTGTGGAGCCAGGAGTTGTTCCATGTAAAGGTTAAAGGTGGAGACGATGCAATCTTGCGGTACTCCATGGTTGATGAGTAGAGTTAGTGATCTGGAGGAATCCGTTTGGACGAATTGGTGGTGGTTAGCAAGGTAGGATTTGAACCAGCTGAAGATGATCTAGCTGATCCCCATGAGGCAATGTAGCATGTCGGCGAGTGTCTAGTGGTCTACTGTATCGAATGATACTGAGAGGTTGAGGACAAACAGAAGCAAGGATGGCCATCATTGAGGATGTTAAGGGCATCATTGATCACCTTGATGGTAGCTGTTTCCCTGCTGCATCTGGATCTGATGCCATATTGGTAAGACTGAAGAAGTTTGTTGGCTTCGATGTGTTGGAGGTGTTGCGTGGCAACTGCGTTCTTAAGGATCTTAATTAGGAAGGGAAGTTGAGCAATGGGGTGGTAGTTGGTAAGGTCGTCTGGGTCCATTGCTGGTTTCTTGAGACATGGGTGGATTTGTCCTGTCTTGAGGGTCAAAGGGAGGGTGCCTAGAGTGAGGAAGCTTTGATGATTGTCAGGTAAGGGTGGAGTGCTTCAGTCAGAAGGGTCTTAAGTACGGAGGCAGGGAATATGTCATCCATGTACGATGCAGTCTTGGGGGATGCTACGGTGACAGTGAGGTCTCTATAGAGAGTGTCTTGAAACTTTTCCAGGTAGTGTTGGTTCAGTGAAATGTGTAGTGTGCTGTCTGTTGCGGCATTGGTGCCTATGGTGGTATCTTGTTGACAAAGGAAGAGTTGATGACAGTGACATTTTATATGAAGTGCAGTAGGAGTGGTTTAGACAGAGGGTTGATGCAATGCTTGATGAAATTGAAAAGGGCTCTGATTTCTTTGTAGTAGTTGGCTTTGGCAGTGGTGATTAGTTGTCTGGGTGCAGCACAGAGATCCTAGAGCCGGGTGAGGTCGAACGTGCTGCAGGATGTTCACCAATACTTTTCTTGTATTGTGATGTTTGTTTGTTGAAGTTGAGTTCTTTAGTGTACCATGTTGCGGAAGGCTTAAGCTTGAGGGTGTGTTGTGTCACTGAGGCATGGAGGTTGATAATGTTCTTGATGGTGGTGTTGATTTCTTGGAAAAGCAAGTCACAGTCTGGGTTCGTGTTTGATAGGCCAACGTGAGGTGGAGGTTGGCGAGGACTTCCTCGAGAGCATAAACTGAAAAGTTGTTGAATAATCTGAAGGGTTGATTGCTGGGTTTCCAAGGGATGTGCTTGTCTGGGGTGGTGTGACTAATATAAAAGGGGATTGCTAAATGGTCCAACCAGTTGAGTGGGATTGGAGAAAGGTGAGCAGGGCAGTAATGAAGAGATTGAGGCTATTACCTTTGCCGAGTTGGGTATTTTGCGTGCTGTGCGAGAAGCCAGTGGAGATCTTCCTTCTTTGATTTGGTTCCTGGCCTGCCAGGGATGTTGAATTCACTGTGGAAGATGTTGTTGGTGTGCGTGAGAGACATGGTGGTGACCAAATAAGTGAGGTCTCCGATGAAGGAGCTGTTGGGAGATGCTGTTGCCATGTGTGAGAGACATTGTGATGACCAAATAAGTGAAGTCTCAGATGAAAGAGGTTTTGGGGTTGGGTGGTTTGTAGATCAGGTGAAAAGTGACTTTCCATTGGGTAGAGTGGAAAGTGGCAGGGAAGGTTTTCGAAAGAGCCGATGGTGCCTATGTCCAGTTAGGTGCTTGTGAATTGCTCAGACTACACCGATGAACAGTCTTTGCTAATGGTCCCTGCCTTAGAATGTTAAAATAAAAAATAAAAACATATGTAGGCTATTTGGCAGCTGACCACAAATAAGGCCTCTTAAAACAATGCTTATAAGCCTGTCAATTTCAAGCATTCCCCAATGAATTAAGTGAATAACATGGAGGAATTCTAATCACGTGATGAGGAACATGGCAATAAAGCAGACTACACTGGTGGATGGTGTGTGTTAACGGTGGCCAACTTAAAATGGTAAAATGAAATAGACATATATAGACTACTTGGTAATTGACCACAAATAAAGCATCTTAAAACCAAAATATCGAATTAAATATAAACTAGATACAATACAGAAAACTTATTGCCTGACAAACACATTCATATTATATCTGGGATCAAAATTTTAATCTTGTATTCATAGTTGAAAACCTTTATTTATAAAATCAGGGAACACATAATTGTAAAGGTTACTCAATAACCTTAGCTTCATAGCAATTATAGTACATTATACTAGAGGGAGTATTTTTTTTTAAACACTTTATTTGTCATTTTTAACATACATCATGTTACAAGTGCAGATCTTGATCTTAGTACACTATTATCAAATTACACTGCCCATTAACATTGCAACTAATCAGAGGAAAAGCATCTGAAACCCCTACACACAAAACCCCTTTTTCACAGCTCCTTGTCACCACCCCTTCAAACTTGCACCCCCTTCCAATAGAGTCACCCTGTCCTGTGCCAATGAATGGATAGAACCTCCCACCCCGCCCCCGTCTTGACTGCGGGTAGTCTAAGGCGTTCTTAAATCTAACCGTGCCTCAACCTTATCCCAGACCTCGTGCCATGTGGAGTACCATGAAACTCTGTACCCTAGTGGAACCACCGATGATGCCACATCCCTTTCAGCCTGTACCCACCTACGCATTGCCCTATGCCAATCGCCCATCTTAGGCCCAGCCTGCGATTTCCAAGCCATGGCAATCACCAGTTTTCTGAAGCTAGCCCTACACTGAATTCCTTTCCTGAGGAGGATTCATCTCACAGTTGCCAGCAGGCAACTGTGAGATGAATCCTCACCTAAACCATCTAACACATCTCATAGCAGACCTCTTCCCAGAACGCCTTCACCCAGTCACATCCCCACCACATATGGAGATACGTTCCTCTCGCCCCCTTGCATCTCCAACAGGTCGGGTCTGCATAAGGAACCATTTTGACCAACCTCACCGGAGAGACATAAGCCCACCTTACACTCTTATACTGTATCATTGAAATCAGACATTCCTAAGACGCTTGTTTTGCAGGCATGAGAATCCTACCCAATTCTTCATCTGAGAATTGTACCCCAATATTCCCATTCCACTTAAGTGCCAGGTCCCCTGGCTACACGTCTAGTTCAGCCCTATCAGCTGCATACAATTCATAGACATTCCTACCACTCTCAGTGAACTGCACCAGTGTTACATTCACCCTGTGGGTATGAGGACTTTATGAAAAACCCTCCCAGGTTTCTCTTACCCCCGCCACCCAAGTAGCAAACTCCAGGAAATTAAGTCGAAATGTCAGGTGGGCAACCCTAAACTCTGTGAAAGTGATGGCTTTGTCCTCCCTGCAAAATATCACCAACTAGACCCCCGTGTGCCAGAAACCCAGCGGTTCTCCCCCCTTCCACTGGAGCACATACCCTGATCTACTGCAAGTCAGGGGTATTTCTGACATGAAGGGGAATCTCTGCATCAGTACCGTGTTAGCCCTCCACCAAGTCTGAATAATGGTATGTACTGGGGAGCTACCCAAGCTCCTTTTCCTATCCCCCAAGCAGTTACAGTACCCATTTAGGGACGGACTCAATCACTACGGCTGTCACCGTGTGGGAGAACACACCAATCCACAATATGCTGCAACATTGATGCCCAGTAGTAAGATCTGAAATCCAGAACCCCTGTTCCCCCATTACCTGCCGGTAAATGCAAAGTGCCAGTGCAATCCTCGGAACTCCTCCCCTGGATAATATCCCATGAAGAGCCTGGAAGCAGGCTGCTGGCAGGACCATGGGTATCACTTGAAAAACATACAACCTTTTTGGTGGCGTAATCGTCTTTACAAGTGCTGCCCGCCCCATCAGAGAGATAGGGAATCTTAGCCAAAATTCTGCACGTTTTTCAAAGGTGGCCGCTGCCTTATCCATGTTCTGCGTGTACAGCCATTCCCAGTGAACGCTTATCATTATGCCCGAATAATGGAATCCCCTTGTCAGGATCGCCATTCCGTAATGTGCCAGCTCACTTCCCACCTCCATGGGTAATGTGTACATGGCAGATTTGGAATTGTTAATACTTCAACATATGGCTCAACATCCCCACCAGCCCTATGACACACTCTCTGGTCGACGGTTTGGACGCAAATAACCTCCAACCCCACACAACCAGCCTGACTCACTACAAAGGACACACTCTTTATGCCATCTTTAGCTCCAACACCCTGATTCATTTAAAGTCCCACCCCTATCTTCTGGTCCGATCACTTAATTATCTCGTTCACCATTCACTCACCCGACTGCCTTCCCGTACTCGAATCTGAACATCCGAATCTACGCAAATGTTGAAAAAACGAATAATCTTCCCAAACAACTAACCCCCGACACCTTTGACTCATGGCTCAATGCATCTCTGACGCAGCTCACACCCCCTTGCAAACCATCAACCCGCCGCGGCCTCTTCCCCAGATGGTTCACTCCTGAGTGGAAGATCACTAAACAACTATATAAATACCTGGAATGCAAATGGCAGAAAGACAAAACCCAGGTGAATAGGGCCACCTTGACCCGACACCTTTATCAGTAAAAGTATCAGTACAAGGCCGAAATCCGGAAAGCAAAAAAAGCCCACTACAACTCCCGAATCCAAAACTGCAAAAACCCAAGCAAAGAACTCCACAAAGTAATCTCCGAATTCACCCATCCGGCTTGCAACACGACCGTTCCGACTCCCACACAGTCACTGTGCGACTCACTCTCCCTCCACTTCTTCACCACCGCTCTCGAAAGAACAAATACTCTTGCCACCAACCTAGCTCTCTTACATCCTCCAAGCAATTCTCCCCCCATACCGGCCACCCCACCAGATGCAACCATTACGCAACCAACGTTTGATTCCTTTAGTCCAATATCACCAGAGTAATTTCACAAACTTCTATCTGCCCGCAAACCATCTGGCTCGCCACTGGACCCTTGCCCTGCCATAACCCTCAAAGTAATTTTCACTTCCACCTGCGTAGGTGAACACGCAAGATCCATCATAAATACCTCCCTTTCCTCTGGTATCTTTCCCGAAGCATTCAAAACGGCTTATCTCAAACCTCTAATTAAAAAACCTTCGCTCGACCCTCTCGAGCCCAAAAACTACCGCCCCCTCTCAAACACCAGATTCCTTGCCAAACTCATTGACCGAACTGCCTACTCCCAACTAAATGCCTTTGTCGAAGCCAACAAACTCCTAGACCCCGCTCAATCAGGTTTCAGAGCCCGTCACAGAACTGAAACCACCCAACCTCAATTTGGGATGACCCTAAAATGACTGCAGACTCTGCGGGATGCGCAGCACTAATCCTTCTTGACCTATCCGCCGCCTTTGACACAATCAATCACTCAATCCTCCTAGACCGCCTCCACTCCCTAGGAATTCGTGGAACCGCTCTTAAATGGATAGCTTCATTCCTCAAGGATCGGTACCAAATAACGATACTCTCCAACTATACCTCCCAAGCCCAACCAGTCGACACGGGAGTCCCACAAGGAGCGTGCCTTTCCGCCCTCCTGTTCAATCTCTACTTAATCACCCTCCCACCAATAATTTGTGCGCATAACATCCTGTGCTACAACTACGCTGACGACACTCAGCTAATTTTAAAACTCCTGAACTCAAAACCCAACTGCAGACCTGACCTGGCCTCCTGCCTCCTTGACATAGACCTCTGGATGACCCAAAGCCACCTCCTGTTAAACCCCCCCAAAACGGAAATCATGGTGTGTGGCAACCTGGAACTTCTCCCACAACCACTACCCTGGCCATCCGCCATGGGCAAGTCTCTGACCCCCTCCAGCTCAGTGAAAAATCTAGGATGCACCGTTGACTCTGACCTAACACTCTGCGCCAAGTCAACAACGTCTCAAAGTCCTGCCACTACCACCTTAAAACCCTTAGGCGCATCTTTCCATATCTCTCCTTTCCCAACAGACTCTCCGCGGTCCAATCAATTGTTATATCAAGACTGGACTACGCAAACATCCTACACCTCTGAGTCCATGCGTACCAACTGAATAAACTCCAAAGGGCACAAAACGCGGCAGCCAAATTGCTTCTTGCGCTTGGCCCAAGAGACCACATCTCCCCAGCCCTTGAGACGCTGCACTGGCTTCTAGTAGCCCGCAGGGTGACTTTCAAAACCTTGTGCATCTCCCAATGAGCACTGCATAAAACCGGACCTCAATATCTTCAAGACAAGCTAAAACCCTCCACCCCACATCCGCCAGACTGAGGATTTAATGGCTTTCCGCAAACTGCTGAAAACCTGGCTCTTCCCCTAAAAACCAACCTGTACCAAACTAACCCAAACAGACCAACAGCAACTCAATGACACCAATCCATCAAACCTCCTCATGCGAGAAACTGACAGCTAACGACCCCCAATGTAATCTAGAAGGGCAAACAGAATTAAATTAATAAAGTAGATCAAAGCAGTGAAATGGTTAATAAGAGTAAATCATACGGGAACAGGAAAGAGATTTAAACTCCCGAAATGGATAGAATGCATGCGGAGTAAACAAAGTGAATGGCATAGATGAATTACTTAGAACAGATAACTATATAGTCTGAATGAATGTGGGCATCGAATGAATATGTAGACCGGATGAGTGCATGGAATGGATGAACATGTTGAGTGGATGAGTGTGTAGAGCGGCTGGATGTGTAGAATGGACAAGCATGTAGAGCGGATGAGCGCGTAATACAGGGAAGCGAGTAGAACGCAGAAGTGCGTAAAACAGATGAATGTCCAGAACGGATGAGCGTATACGGGATAAGTGTGTCGAAAAGATGAGTATGTGAACCTGATGAGCATGTAGAGCACATCAATATGGATAACGCATGAATATGGAAGTGTGAAGAGTGTGTAGACCTAACAAATGTATAAAGCGGAGGAGCGTATAGAGCAGAGGAGTGTATAGAGCGGAGGAGTGTATAGAGCAGAGGAGTGTATAGAGCGGAGGAGTGTATAGAATGCAGGAGTGTATAGAATGCAGGAGTGTATAGAATGGAGGAGCGTATTGATCGGAGGAGCGTATAGAGCGGAGGAGTGTTTAGAGCGGAGGAGTGTATAGAGCGGAGGAGTGGACAGAGTGGAAGAGAGGATTGAACGGATGAGAAAATGAGCGGACAGGGCGGGTTAATGGATAGAGCGGATGAGCGAAAAGAGTGGATGAGAGGATAAAACGGATGAGAGAATGAGTGGATAGGGCGAATGAATGGATAGAGCGGAAGAGCGAATAGAGTGGATCAGAGGATAGAACGGACAAGTGGATAGAACAGATGAGAGAATGAGTGGATAAGGCGGATGAGTGGATAGGGCAGATGAGTGAATGGAGTGGATGAGTGGATAAAGCGGATGAGTAGATAGAGCGTATGAGTGGATAAGTGTACAAAGTGAATGACTGTACAGAACGGATAAAAGTATAGAACAGATGAGTGTAGAGATGTATATATAAAACAGAATATCGCTGCTGAATGCGTGAAAAGCACAAATCCTTAAAGCTGATGACTACGAGGAGCAGATGAGTGCAGGGAGCAAATGAGCATGGAGATCAGATAAGTGCGTGGAAGGGATGAATGCATAGAGGGATGAGTGCGTAGTGGGGATGAGTGAGTAAAGGGGGTTGAATCGCGTAGAGGGATGAGTGCGTAGAGAGGAAGAATGCATAGAGGATGAGTACGTAGAAAGGATGAGTGCGTAGAAGGGATGAGTGCGTAGAAGGGATGAGTGTGTAGAGGGGATGAGTGCGTAGAGGGGATGAGTGCGTAGAGGGGGTGAGTGCCTAGAGGGGGTGAGTGCCTAGAGTGGGTGAGTGTGTAGAGTGGGTGAGTGCGTAGAGGGGGTGAGTGCGTAGAGGGGGTGAGTGCGTCGAGAGGATAAGTGCATAGAGGGGGTGAATGCATAGAGGGGGTGAGTGCATAGAGGGGGTGAGTGCATAGAGGGGGAGAGTGCGTAGAGGGGAAGAGTGCGTAGAAGGAGTGAGTGCGTAGAGGGGGTGAGTGCGTAGAGGGGGTGAGTGCGTAGAGCGGGTGTGAGGATAGAACGGACAAGTGGATAGAACGGATGAGAGAATGAGTGGATAGGGCAGATGAATGGATAGGGCGGATGAGTGAATAGAGTGGATGAGAGGATAGAACGGACAAGTGGATAGAATGAATGAGAGAATGAGTAGATGAGAGGATAGAACGGACAAGTGGATAGAACGGATGAGAGAATGAGTGGATTGAGCGGATGAGTCGATAGGGCAGATGAGTGAATAGAGTGGATGAGCGGATAAAGCGGATGAGTGTTAGAGCGTATGAGTGGATAAGTGTACGTATGAGTGGATAAGTGTACAGAGTGGTTGAATGGACAAAGATGATGAGTAGATAGAACGTATGAGTGGATAAGTGTATAGAGTGGATAAGTGTATAGAGTGGATAAGTGTACAGAGTGAATCAGTGTACAGCGTGAATGAGTGTACAGAAGGTATAGAACAGATGAGTGTAGAGATGAATATATAGGACAGGATACTGATGTTGAATGCGTGAAAGACACGAGTGTTTAAAACAGATGCGTGCCGGCAGCAGATGAGTGCGGGGAGCAGATGAGTGCGGGGAGCAGATGAGTGCAGGGAGCAAGTGAGTGCAGGGATCAGATAAGTGCGTAGAAGGGATGAATGCGTAGAGGGATGAGTGCGTAATGGGGATGAGTGCGTAAAGGGGGTTGAATTGCGTAGAGGGGTTGAGCGCGTAGAGAGGAAGAATGCGTAGAGAGGTTGAGTGCGTAGAAGAGATGAATGTGAAGAAGGGATGAGTGCGCAGAAGGGGTGAGTGCGCAGAAGGGGTGAGTGCGTAGAAGGGGTGAGTGCGTAGAGGGGGTGAGTGCGTAGAGGGGTTGAGGGGGTAGAGGGGTTGAGGGGGTACAGGGGTGGAGAGGTTGAGGGTATTTAGGGGGTGAGTGGGTACATGCTTGAGGCCGACAAGAGTGCACGGGGCCATAGAACGGACTGAAGCGCATAGAATTGCGTAACGTATAAAGTATGGTTTGGAACGCAGATAACGCTTAAAGAGCATTTAACCCACAATGACTGGAGTACACATGTCGAACTAGAGCGCACAGAACAAACTCGAATGCACGCAGCAAGCCGGAATGCATGAATGCGTGACCGAAATATATGGAACAGACTGGGATGCATGGAGTGGATAGGAGTGCATGGAACGGACTGGAGCATGCGACGTATATAGTATGACTTGGAATGCAGAGAATATCTGAAAGGGTATATAACCCATCTTATCCCACCACCACGCTTACTCTCTCCTTACATCACCACTCAACTAGAACACAGTGATACTATGACACCATTCGGTATAACTGTTCTCATACCAACACTAGCCGCTCTCTCCACATCATTCCAAGTAATCACTGCTGGTAACACACCCCCCAGCCAGGCGTTCTCCTCAGGCCTAACGCAGCCACATCTGCTCTGGATAAATCCTGCCAGAACGAACACATACTCCTGACCTCTCAACCAGCACACCTACCGCTAGAATGCAGTTATTACACGGATACCGCACGACCTGCACACATACCCGGTGCCCACACGCACCCTTTTGACTCTCTCTACTCTCTCTACTGATATGAACTTCGTTGCCCAAGGGCGTTCAACCTACCAGCGCCTTCAGACCATACCAATGGTATATAAGGCGCTATATAAATGCAAAATAACAATAACAATAACCAGCACCAAAAGCCTCCCAAACTCTCCTACCATTGCCATAACCTGGTCTGCTCCCACAGATATAAAAGCATATCATCAGCATATAGGGATATGCAGTGTCTAGCCCACACCATCTGAAGGCCCACAGCCTCTTCTGAAAAACACTTGCCAGAGGCTCGATAACCAGCGCAAAGATCAGAGGGCACAGTGGACACCCCTGATGCGTACCCTGCGGCAGTTGCTATGGCTCTAGACCACCACACTAACCTGCACTCTCGAGGTCGAGTCCCCTTGCAGGAGCCTCACCCATTCCATAAATTGAACCCCCGTCCCATCTTATGCAGCTTTATGCATTAAAAATCCCAAGTAACTGAGTCAAAGGGTTTTACAGGTCCAAGCTGACCTCTGCCACTTGCACCGATGCTTTTCTATATTTACTCAGGATAAGGAGCAGCCATCTTAAAGGCAAGGTGTACCTACCTGCTATGAAATCAGTTTGGTCTGGATGCACCAGACCCTGCATAACCAGCACCAGGCGACCTGCCAGTAGCTTGCCCATGGTCTTGGTGTGTAAGATACTTTAATCATCAACAGTGGGCAATACGAGGAACATGCTCTCTCGTCCATGCACTCCTTCGGTAAGAGTATCACAAGCGCTTCAATCATCGAGTCTGGGAACTTGCCACGCTCCCCTGACTCTAGAAAAACCTCCAGGAGGTTAGGTACCAACAACTCCCTATATGCTTTATATACCTCCACTGTAACCTCATCTATCCCAGGTGTCTTACCCAGGTGTGATCTTTCATCTGCCAATTATACCTCATAGGTGTCCATATCATTCCCCAGGTACTCCCTCCCTTCAATACTAAAGGGAGTTTTAATCACATAAGGTTACAGTCATGTGTTAGCTTACGTGTAAATGTTTAAACAACACTAACAAATAGAGTATGTTGCTTGTGACCAACTTATAATGGTCGAGTTCATTACAAAAGAAAGTGGGTTGACAGTTTGCTCCTACATCTTTGTTGTGCTGCTATAGGTATAAGGCCACGACATTCAACTCTGTCATTTTGAAATACAAGTAAAAAAACAGAAGCTGACTCTATGCTATGTGCCCTTGGTACATTTGCTTACTATTAACCTTCTGAAAAGGTATAAAGTCACTGATACCTGTATTCACTGGAGGTAGATAAGTAATGTATTGCAACAACAAAACCAAGTGTTTCGCCCACCAACCTTTTTCAAGGCTATAACTTAAAGATACGTTTTCTATCAAATGCACCCTCTATGCTATTTCAAGATTATAAATAAAAGATAATGTTCATCAAATGTCTAATATCCTGCATTAACAAAGGTTCTTGTTCCAAAATTTAGTATAAGCATGAGGCTAAATTAATATGCCTTTCAAATGTCTCCTCTGGCATGATTCCATCAGTTAAGGTGGTCTATATACCTCATTAGGTGCTACTTGATATTATCAAATGAAAGTATGTTCTTCGCCATGTATGGTCGTCAATTTAGTTGTGTTATTCTATGCTTATCTGGGTGTGAATCATCCTGCCATGATCAGCATTTATTGGCGTCCTGCATGTTGAACACACAGAGCGCCAATATATGCTCTAAATCTGAGATTAATCATACCTGATTTGATTCAGTTTGCCTGAAATGTGTGCCAAGCATTTAATATGTTAAATGTGATTTGAATCTACCAAAGGATTGTTGTAGTATATATTTCAGGTATGGCTGTTTGCACTTTAAAAGATGTTTTTGGTGATCCTTATATATGTTTGCAATTTGTTTGTTGAAGAAATAATATTGTAAGACTTGGGAAACAATCTTTCTTTGAGCTTTAAACATGTTTACAATAGGTAAGTAATAATATTGTAATACTCTGGATATTGTAAGTATCCCTGGAGAGTGTTTCTCTTGGAGAGTGCAAATACTGTTCATATAGGTGTTGTCTGTGTGACAAGATTTTGTTGATTACAATGAAGGCTATAAATTGAAGGCCTGTGCGTGTTTGCACCCTTAATTTAAATTAAAGGAAGTACATATTTTTTCTATAAACAACCATTAAGCTTTGGCCCACATCTTTTACTCATTGTTGAGGTTGATGATGTCTGCTGTGTGATTGATTTCTGGAAGACCATTGGCCAGCATTAATTTTCATGTAGTTGTGAATGATCGAGTGGTGATGGGGTCAATAGTGACGCCGGCAAGGTTGCTGCGATACAGTGTCCATGATGTTGCTTGTTAGCAGCGTAGTTGGTGGTGAGTGATGATGGCCGGGCTGTTGGGAGAGAGAGGGGTGAAACACATATTTGCGGGGGCCTACCTGATATTTGAGGAGCAGGGGCTCGGGTCCTGGGTCCTTCTTGTCCAAACAGGTCCATACTGCAATTGACCTTTTCTTTGTATGCCCTTTGCTTCAGACGCCTGGGTGAGAGATCTCATTTTATCTAACAGTTAAGAAAGGAAAGGAAGGGGTAGGGTGGGGTTTAGGTCATGTGACCTAGATCCACTTGCACCATCTCACCAACTGCAAAGGGAAAGAGGCTGGTGGGGTAGTTAATTGGGAAAAAGAGTGTCATAAAGGCAAAGCACCAAAGATTAGCAGTGATGGACAGGTGGGTGGGGCCTTGCTAACATGCACTGGATCCACTTGCACAAGCTCACCAACTGCTACATAAGTTTGAAAGTGGGTGTGCAAGTGTGCGGGTGAGCGTATCTGGTTGTATGCATGTGAGTGTGTGAAGTGCTTGTTTGGGTGTTTGAGTGTTGTTAATGAGATATGATAAATGAGAGTGTTCAAGTGTATGAGTGAGCGTGTTTGCATTCATTTATGTGTGTGTCTGATTGTGAGTGAGGTGTGTCTGTGCGCTGGGCTGAGTGATATCACCAGCACCATGAACGTACAGTAGCCTGCTGGGATATATTGTGGATACAATTACGAAAATGATTTTCTGTACCAATTTTGGCACATGCAGTATGAAAAAGTCTTATGTAGAGAAATGGTGTCATGGTGTCATATATCATAGATGCAGGGCCCATAAGCTTGTGTTTTTCAGTGACTGTGCTGGCATACATTGTGGGAATCATCATGAAAGTGTTTTACAGAGGCAATGTTGGCATATATCTAGGCACCAACAGCACAAAATGTGTTTTATAGGGTCATGCTGGCATATATTCTGGACTGAGGCAAGATTATTATGTTCTTTATAGTGGTTGTGTTAGCATATACTAATGCCACCATCATGAAAGTGTTTTACAGTGGCAATGCTGAGATATGTTTTGTCACAGGAAGCATGAATATGTTTTTCAGATGGCCATTTTGGAATAAATTGTAGACTGAAGCATCATGAACATTTTATTTGCAGTCACAGTGCTGGCATATATTGCGGGTATATATATATATCATGACAATATTGTACAATATCTGAGTACTCTTAATGACCTAGTACCCATCTATTTGTTTAAACTATTGTGCAGCCATTATTTCCCCTTGCACTTTCACTCTTCCCCCTTGCCCTGCCATTCCTCACTCCTTGTACTGCCATTCCGTCCCTCATGTGCTGTCATTCCTTCCACGATATGTTGTACAATGATCCTATGTTCCAGCCATGTTCATTAGCGTAACGATATTTGCGCTGGTGCTAATAGCACCACCCCAACCCCATTTGGTTTGATGGGGAATGTGGACTAACCGCCCCTACAACTCAGGATCCGGTGCAAATTGTGCCTGATCGGTTTGCGGCAACGCAAATAGCACCGGGATACCGCCCAACTCGTGATGAGGCCCAATGGTATTCTGTTTTACAGTCTTGCGAAAAGGTCTGTTTTTGGAGTGCTATTATAGCTGTTTTGGAGCATTTTGTCTTTAAATAATAGTGAGACCACCGTATCCCCCTTTACATTGCCTAAAAAATGTCTTCTACATTCACTTCGTCAGACATTTTCTTCTTCATGCATTTACTACTTCTTACATTTATTTCGCCTGCATCCTTACATTGTCAAGGTGGCATTGGATATGGTAAGGTTAGCTCTAAGGATAAGGTTGCGGTTAAGAAGGAGTTATGGGGAAGAATATGGGTTGGAAAAGAAGTGGGGTACAGGGACGTCTCCCTGTAACGGCCAAGTGAATGTTAGAAGAAGCGAAATAAAAACGCAGTAAAAGTAAGAAGAGGTAAATGTGACAAAGTGAAAGTATGGCGAAGTGACTACAGAAGTAAAGATCAAAAAAACACTGCTGATTGGGCTACTTCTAACCAACAATCTCGACTTGGTGATTTAATTTGCATGATGGGTAAAGTCTGCCTAACTCAAAATGTTAGCCGTGGCATGCTAACCCTGTCATGCAGCTAATGGGAAGCACATGTGATCTGTAGCCTGATGTTAGCATTAGCAACCATAACTTGGCAGGCACCAGTGAAGCATACAATACATGACCGCCCATGGCCATTGTTTTTTGATTCGCCACATTCAACATCAAAGATAATAGTATCAATATATTTCCAAACAATCGCTCTGTTGTCTAGGCGAATTTCCCAGTGCTGAATTCTGGTGCTCTTGCCTCTCACGGCCAACCGGGAAAGAAGTACCATACTTTTCTGCACGCTCAAGCAAAAATTGGAAGTTGTATCCAATTCAACTAGCACTATAAGATTGATATTTGTCTGGTGACCCAATACAACTAACATCCACAGCTGGATATGTTAATTCAAAATCAAGAATAAATGGACTCCTGAAAACCCTACTCTTAACTCCTGAAGCTCCACACTCTGTGGTGAAACAGGTGTAGAGGTTTATTATTGTGAAGAGCTGCTTTTGAAACAAACTGAAACCTGGATACAGATCTTACAAATACAAAATGAAGGAACTGTGCCACTAATCTCAAGACACCAGATGACTACTATAATTTGGATATTGTACAAAGGTTCAGATTATGAAATTATAGTAAAAATATGAAAAAATCATTTAATTTACTCTTTGGCACATGATATCTAAAGATTGTAATTCATAAACATCAAAGATAATTTTAAAACACTTTGGAGGTCTTTATGGAAAAATAACACCCACCTGGTTAGGTGGTATTTGAATCTGTTTGGGTAGAAAATTTGAGTGAAGAGGAATCATAACATTTTCTCTCCCTCCTCATGCATGATATAAAATGGGTTATTTGGCATGTTTAACATGTTGCTGTTTCTTTTTTCCCTGGTGCAAGAGAAATAAACCTGCCAGAAGACCCTATCCAGTGTGATGACTCCCTCAACCAGTGGTTGGACTTTCTTGGATCGCCCTTCAAGCTGTTGGTGGGTGGGATTTCCTGGGAATCATTAACACAGTGGGTCCTATTAGTACCCCAAAACCACATTGGCCACAGTACGACCAGCAAACATCAATTCTTAATTTGGCCAGTGATTTACTTGCAGCCACCTTTTCTCTAATTACACATTCCATTGCAGCATCAATGGATCTAAGGTCCTGGACCTGATTGACGCTGGACACCTAGAACAACTGTGATCCTGTTGGAGGAGTTGAGCAATGGGTTCATTTCCCTGCTCCACTATCCTTCTTGCAATTGGGCAAATTAATGTAGGCTGAAACTTAGTTTGCTGCCCAGAGGCAGCAAATTGCCACATGATAACGTACTCACCAACAAGCAAATTGTTTCCAGTAATTATGGAACATGGCCCATTGTGCAGTAGTTCTGCTGATTTGTTGAGAATAATGTTTGATGTGCGATGCATGAATGATGTTAAATTAAGGCAAGTGGATGAATGGCTCAAGAGAAATAAATTGCTTACAGAATGATCATGTCCCGGCTCGCTCTCAATCTCAACATGAAATTTGAGATACCTAGCACAAGAGCAGAGACTGTGACCAGACGGGTAAACTACTCCTGGGGAGAAGTGGATCCTCATACCACAAAATAAATACATAAATGCCAGAAATTACAAAGATAAACCACCTGTCAGCTGCAACAGAAATGGAGGTCTTCTAGGTTGACACAACACCAACGGAAAATTATATAGAGGAAACAAATGTTCTTCTCACACACTGTGAATTAATGATACATTGGGCAAATCTGGCTAACAGCTGCTTCAGAAAAGGAATGGTGCTAAACTGAAGATGGCCCTGGCTCAGGCAACATTGTTAATCTTCCATATCTGACATATGGGCCTATTGGTATTGTATTAAAGGTGATAATTCAGCGTTACATAGAGGGCGCACCTACCACCTTTTAAAGTAAGCAAGGATGGACAGGGCACCTTCCAGTGGGGAAAACACATGGGTACCCAAACAAACTGCAGTCACACCATAAAAGAAGGCCTTGTGGGGAAAGGCATGGGTAGGGATGCATCGTGTATACCATCGGCCCAAGGGACCTTTTCATAATTAGCACGAGATAGGGAAACAATATCCTTGGTAAACACGGACAGCAGGGATGCCCCTTGGCCGGGCCCTGCCAGAGAAACCGTATTCTGAACACATGATCAACACCCCACGGGCCGGGGGGGGGGGGGAGACTGAAGGAGCTACGACAACACTGGGTGATGTAATTGCAGAGCAGAAAGCCAATCCAGTGGGCACACATGGGTAGAGGGGAAGTGGATCTTAGCCAGCGACCATTCACATGGCCGCTGCTGCCCATCAGCAGGTGGCTATGGGAAGGAAACATTGGACAGAGTGGCGCTCCTGGGGGGACCAATCAGATGATAAGTCTCTGTGTTCCTGGGAGATGTCCAGCCTTCAGAGTATCCACCAAAAGGTTTGTGAAGGCCGTTATCCAGCATATACCATGTGAATGTCTCCCTTCCCACCAGAAGCAGGGTGTCTCTTGTTCCATTCTCAATGTTGCTGACCAATGGCAGTATAATAAAGTTCCGCCGGTCAGCACAAATGTTGTTTTACTAATTGGAAACTGTCCCTGAGAGGGGTGAGAAACAATGTGGCACCACATGGGGAGGCGAAGAGTTGGGATACTGTTGATCTCTTTGCTCCAGTCATGTTTCACTAACCTACGTTTAGCACTAAGGATATGATGTAGCCTAGCCAGTGAGATTCTTGGGAAACATTGAAAATATGAACACACGAAATTGCAAGTGTTTGTAAGTGTCTTGACCATTGTGTTTTATAGTGTAAAACTAATGTTTGCTGTATGCCCAGATGTCAGCCCTCATCAATCAGTTGTAGTCCACTGTTCTGTTTGATCTGTGCTTGCCCAGCTGTAATAAACGGCGTTGCTTCTTGCCCGGCGGGTGCTCCTTTTTTATTACGATTTTAATATGGTGTAATCAGAGGACCCCAGAGTACAGTATAGTGACATATGGCATACAGAGGACCTTAACATATAGATTAACACACAATGATTACACAATGGGGAGAATCCTCTGCCTCAATCAGAATTCAGTGTTTAAATTGTGCCAGGACTGCCCTTCTGGTTGTGTTGTATACAATGCTAGCTGTGCCGCTATACTGTCCTCAGTGCAGATGATGTCCCGGCCCAACCCTCTCTGAGTAACTGCTTCTGATGCTTAGCAGAATGCTTCTGGGTAAGTAAATTGCACTTTTTGCAACCGTTTAATAATTCTGTTTCTGGCTGCTGTGTCGCATTTGAACGTATGTATTGCATTAAAATGCATCATAAGGATCACCTTTGCCAAATTTCTGCAATCTTGTGTGCTTTGCCCCCTAGCGTAGTGTTCACCTCTGCCCCAGTTCCAAGGTTATTAGAAGAAAGTATGCTGCAAACACTGCACAACTGAACGATGCAAAAATGTTTTTAAAAAACTTAAAAAGAGCGGGATCTTTATTGTAAGCACTAATGTGTTTCCAAGTAGCACAGACTATTTAAGGAATTAGGCACTCAAGGCTCTTGAGTCCTCAGGATTCCGTTTTGTTGAATCCAAACGGTTGAGGATCTGCTTTGTTAACACATTTACACACTTAATAAGATGTAAACGTGCAGAGGATCTGACTTTGAATTTCCCGTCGAGTGCCAGTGGACATATTTTAGGCAAGTTCCATTGAACGTATAGGAACATTTAGCACAGATTGCTTTCCCCGCGGGGTGCCAGGGTTATTTTATAAAAAGTGCTCATTACATCGATGGGATCACCAACTTTAGCTCTTAACGTGCTATTTGGTCCACTGCGTTCAATTTTCATCTTTTACAAAACATGTGAAGAGTAAAAACAGGTAAAATCTCCTCTACTCTGAGCATTTACAATGGAGTCCCATGAAATACCACTTGGTTGTAACTGGTGCTAAATTAAGGCAAATTACACAGGTAAAAAACTGCTAAAAACCTGGTTATCTAACCAATATTAGTATAATGTTCAACTGCTGAATATGTAAAGAATGCTTACGAGCGTAATGTATGATCTTTGTTTGTAAATAACTTCTTTGTCTGTTCTCTGTACAAGGTTTTACCAATGCCAAAACTGTCTGTAACCACGCCGACACCCATGGTCTGGGCGTTTAACAAATGTATATATATTTTTTTAAAACAGGAATCCCTTCCTTTTGTGCCTGCATGAAAATGTCAAGCAGACATAAAACAATGAACACTTTTAAGCAGTGATAGAAGTGTACCTCAAAAGTAG
Source organism: Ambystoma mexicanum (assembly GCF_040938575.1). Lineage (NCBI taxonomy): Eukaryota > Metazoa > Chordata > Amphibia > Caudata > Ambystomatidae > Ambystoma > Ambystoma mexicanum. Next base: position 672,644,253 of record NC_090933.1, on the reverse strand, counting down.
TGGAACTGTGACTCGGCGCGGGACAGGGTAGGAAGGAAAGGAGCAACTTGCAACACAATCTTGAAGGGTTGCAGTCATGCTGGTTGACAGCCAATTGAGTTGAAGTAGATATCAGTTTAGCTGTAAATGATATCCAATGATAAAGTGGAGAAGTGTGCTTTAACTTCACTAAGTACAGTTCTGGAATAGTGAAAATGTTTGCAAAAAGTACAGCAGCTGTTAACAGTAAAAAATAAAAGTAGTGGAACACCGCTCCCGACTGTTCCTGCACACTTCAACCACTGCTTTTAAGAAGGAGGAGATAAGCAAATATTGATTGCATTTTGTGCCCCTTCTTCTCATTCAAAATGATTGAAAATAACCCTGAGGGGTAAACCAAGGCATGAACGCATTATGCCTTTCTTTTACAACTTGGTTTACTGCTCCTATGGCTTTAAAATGGCCCTCACAGAGAGAGCATGATCCCAAGCCAAAAGCCACCCAAACTCTTCCAGACGTTTCGCCAGCAGAACACTTTAGGACACCAGGAGTTCTGGTACGACAAGTGATGGACTATGACACAAATTATTGTACAAATTAACTGGAGATCACAGCAATGTCAAAAGGGATGCCACCATGAATTGAATGCTAAATTGCAGAACAAAGTGAGATCTCCTTTCATGAACCATCAATTTGATGGGCATGCGGGCTCCAGATGGTAGAACACACCCACCCCTGATATTGAATCCCCTCCCTCCCAGGGAGCCTTATTCGTTGGTACATCAGACCCTGGAATCAATGCATCTTCAGTAACATTCCAAATATACCTCCCCAAAAGCAAGAGGGAGAAACACTGCGCATTACAATCCAAGCCAAGTCCTTCACAAGCTCCTTGTCAACAATAATACATGTAACTACTCTTAAACCCGTGATCTTGTCAGATCCAAACGATGGAACAAACCAGATTGCCGGCTTAAGCAACCCACAATATATTGCAGGACCTTAATTCTATCAAGAACAATATGCCTCCTTGAGTAATCTCTATATGAAAGCTTTGAGTGAGTAATCTTTGTGGGGGGAGGGGTAAACACGAATACTCCAGTAGAAGTGTCAATCCAGAGCACTGTGGAGTTGATTTTACTGCTTCTGAGTGAATGACTAACCTTTTCGAAGTACTATATGCCCTGTTGAAAACCTTCAATGGCTGAAAGAGGTCTGGGCTGTCCTGTTTGCCTATAACATGACCTTTCTCTGAATACACATTTCTTGGAGAAAAATTCTGCTTGATGAGTTCGTGTTTCTTGATCACTTCATAGATTTGAGTAATGTAACATATAATTAATTCCTTTGTGTTGTTTCATGGGAGCGCACTGAGATCCAGACACATTTTTGCACATGTTGTATTAAAGCTCCATCGCCTCCGGCCGGATCCACCCATGCCGCACGCCAGTAAAGAGACACTGCAATGAAGCAATTCATGAACAAGATCAGAATAAATTAGTAACACATCAAAGGAACCATAAGAAAAACCTACATTGAAATCCTTCAAATATTCCATATGTGACTCACTTTTAAAAGACTTTCAGCCAAGAAGATTTAAAAATAAAGTATACCGACTATCACTACATGATAACAACAAACCCTCTCTGCTCAAAGCCAGCTTCAGGCTAACAGGACCATCCCTGGACCCGGCTCGTCGATAAGGAGAAAATGCCATACTAAAGGGTTTATCTATATCAACTTTGGCACCAAGGAGCACCATCTACCATTCAGCAGACTGCCTCAGCAAGGGACTACCCAAGTTCAACCATGTCACCTGATCGAAGTACGATGGCTCCTCATGCAAGCGTTTCTCTTTTTCAAAGCATGGCGCATCTCCTGCAAGGATATGTGGATGCAGTCTCTGGCTACCTGGCACTATCTCAGGTTGCACCAACACACCAGAAGACAAGCCAAGAAATGATTCAGGCCCCAAAAGTGCAAGAGGGAGAAGACAAGCAGGAAGGAATGTTCCAATTCAAGATCTCGATGGCAGACATCAACCCACTGCACTTCAGATCCACTCTGAATCTTATGCAAAAGACCAGCGGAAAGGAATGTTCAGGTTCCAGATCCTGATGGTGGTCATCAACCCACTGCACTTCAGATCCACTCAGAACCTTATGTACAAGACCAGCGGATGGAATGTTCAGGTTCCAGATCCAGATTGTGGACATCATCCCACTGCACTTCAGATCCACTTCGAACCTTATGCAAAAGACCAGAGGAAAGAAATGTTCAGATTCTAGATCCAGATGGTGGACATCAAACAACTCCACTTCAGATCCACTCCGAACCTTATGCAAAAGACCAGCAGAAAGGAATGTTCAGATTCCAGATCCAGATGGTGGGCATCAACACACTGCACTTCAGATCCACTCCGAACCTTATGCAAAAGACCAGCGGAAAGGAATGTTCAGATTCCAGATCCTGATGGCGGTCATCAACCCAATGCACTTCAGATCCACTCCGACCCTTATGCAAAAGACCAGCGGAAAGGAATCTTCAGATTCCAGATCCAGATCGTGGACGTCAACCCACTGCACTTCAGATCCACTCAGAACCTTATGCAAAAGACCAGTGGAAAGGAATGTTCCAATTCAAGATCTCGATGGCAGACATCAACCCACTGCACTTCAGATCCACTCTGAATCTTATGCAAAAGACCAGCGGTAAGGAATCTTCAGATTCCAGATCCAGATCGTGGACGTCAACCCACTGCACTTCAGATCCACTCAGAACCTTATGCAAAAGACCAGTAGAAAGGAATCTTCAGATTCCAGATCCAGATGGTAGAATTCAACCCACTGCACTTCAGATCCACTCCGAACCTTATGCAAAAGACCAGCTGAAAGGAATCTTCAGATTCTAGATCCAGATGGTGGACATCAAACCACTGCACTTCAGATCCACTCCGAACCTTATGCAAAAGACCAGCAGAAAGGAATGTTCAGATTCCAGATCCAGATGGTGGACATCAACACACTGCACTTCAGATCCACTCCGAACCTTATGCAAAAGACCAGCGGAAAGGAATGTTCAGATTCCAGATCCTGATGGCGGTCATCAACCCAATGCACTTCAGATCCACTCCGAACCTTATGCAAAAGACCAGCGGAAAGGAATCTTCAGATTCCAGATCCAGATCGTGGACGTCAACCCACTGCACTTCAGATCCACTCAGAACCTTATGCAAAAGACCAGTGGAAAGGAATGTTCAGATTCCAGATCCAGATGGCTGACGTCAACCCACTACACTTCAGATCCACTCGAAACTTATGCAAAAGACCAGCGGAACGGAATGTTCAGATTCCAGATCCAGATGGTGGAACTCAACCCACTGCACTTCAGATCCACTCCGAACCTTATGCAAAAGACAATCAGAAAGGAATGTTGAGATTCCAGATCCATATGGTGGACATCAACCCACTGCACTTCAGATTCACTCCGAACCTTATGCAGTCCACAAAGGAGACCTAGAACCACCTCTTCAAGAAGCACCTTTGCCCCAACTAGAAATCCTGCTTACTTTACTTCTTGCCCCGATTCCATCCTACGTACCCTCCCCTCCCTCCTCCCTAAGACCACCCTGCTCACACTCAGCCAGCTCCTTCTTCCTCCTAATATGAACTTTTTAACCTCCCATTACTTTTGTTTGGTTACACAGATCCACACACTGTGCATATTCAGCACTCTCCATCCATGTGCACCAATCCCGTACTTATTGCAACTGTTCCTCCAAAACAAAGGTCAAGAAGCCTTTTTGATTGTCATCCCTTTAAAAAAAATCTTTTTCAATAACATTGTCTCTCACGCTCTCTTTAATTACCTTTGGCTCTCCTTTTGTCTCTTTCTTTTTTCTCTTTCACTCTGCCTCTTTCTTCACCATCTGTCTCTCTCACTCTCTCTTTTACCTCTTCTCTCTTACTCTCTTTTTCTCTCTCTCATGCTCTCTGTCTCATCCTTCTCTCCCCGACTCTTCCTTGTCACTGCTTTTCACTTTTTCTTTATCTCACTCTCTTGCTTTGACCACATCTAATCACTCTCCCATTTCCTTTTACTCATTTTCCACCCTCACTTGTTCACCCCCTCTCTAGCTTTCTCTCTTTCTCTATTTCTTTTGTATCTCTGTCTTTCTTTCCTTTTCTTCTCTCGACTCCACACTTTGGACCAGATTTACAAAAAAAATGTCAATGGGACTTTCTCACTCTTTTCCTTTTATTGTTTCATTGTTTCTTGCTCACTCTTACTCTCCCTCTCTCTCTCTCCCATCTCTCTCTCATTTTTGCTCTCCCTCTCTATGCCTCGTCTGTCTCGCTCAATCTCATTTTTCCTCTCACTTTTTCTCTCTGTCTCTTACCCTCTCTCTCTGCCTCGTCTTTCTCCACCTTCCTTTTCTGTGCCCTCTCTCTTCCTGTGTGCCTTGGCGTCTCCCTCGTTCTCTCTCTCTCTCTCTCACCCCCTTTCACTTTGTTCACATCTAAGTACACATTTGCTCTTTTATACCATTCACACCATTTAAAGCTGCTTTGTGTTTATTCATGCATATGCACCAGAAAAGTTCCTTCTGCTTATTCAATACTTCTGGGACTCCAAAGAGTTCATTTATGGAACCCACCATCTCAATTTAAAATCAACATTTCTAAGGAAAAGTGTCAACTTTCAGGTGTCACAATATTGGTGTTTGTTTGATTACCTAAGCATGCATAATGGGAAATATTATGATTCTCATTTACATTGAAGTGATAAATCTAAGGGACTGTGCATAGTTTGTATTAGCACCATGGGTGGGGGAGCCAGCCAATCAGGTGGCTAGTAACACTGGCTTAAACCGCCAGTACAAGGTCGCTTTCCAACCTGCCTGACAGCCGGCTCTCCCCGCAGCCATATTACGCCCCACCCTCCATCCCATTTTCTTTTTCTTTCACCCTCCACCACCCCTATTTATGTTATTATGGTGGCAGCGGGTGCCGCCGCCACATCAGCTCCTATTGTTTACCTCCCGCAGGCCACCATGGAAAGGGAAGAGAGGCTCTGTACAGAGTCCCGCCTTCCCAGTCCATGGTGGCCATCTTGGAAAAGGATGTTCCTTCCTACACCAGGACGATGCATCCTGCTGTAGGAAGGAAAATCGTTTTTTTTAGCACCCCTGGGTTACAGCTTTGGCAACCTGGGGTGCTAATGGACTTCATACCCCGTTCGAGGGGCTGAAACAGGGGATAACGGCCCGGAGCCCTCGTTATCCACCCTTGCTTTGAGCAGGCCGATAACTCGACCTGCGTGCTGTTATCCCCCATTCCAGCTCCTGGAACGGGTGATGAACGGCACAAGAATATATGTGCCAGGGCTCAAATATGTTCTAGCATGCTATGACACATCGGGTGTGCAGCTCCAGGCCCACTGTTGACACCACCCATGGCTGCTCCATGCAGTGTCAACATATTTGGGATTAAAGTTGCATCTCCCACTTGTTCACTCAGGGTGATAGATGCACTGTGTGATTTACAGATACCAATTAACATAAAATATTAGTTGCGTCTTGAAATAAAATACATGTTTCAGTGTTTCTTTAAAAGATATTGGGCCTCATTACGAGTATGGAAGTAGCCATGACCTTAATAAGGGCATGGCTGCCTCCATACCGGGTTTCAGCTCCGGGTTCCTTCAATGAGGAATAACCGGGCCATTCCAACATTGGAGGACCCGGTAATTCCTCATTGAAAAAACCCATCCCCATTCCCATTTGAGCCCCCATAAGGCTCAATGGGAGTGGGGAGGGAGCTAATAACGGGCCTGTTAACAACTGGTCTGACCAGACGTCCTGAGCGGGTCCCGCTAGGGGACCCCGTAATAGGGCATCCCGTAATGAACGGTGCCGGTCCCGTACCAGCACCCTTCATTACGGGAGCGCCAGGGTCGTAATGAGGCCCATTGGCTCTCATTACAGTTTTGCCGGTATCCCACTGGTAAATCCGGTGGGATACTGGCAAACAGTATTACCATTGCCTGCCTCCTGATATGCTGGAATTACCGGCATATTACAGGTGGCAGGAATTATGGTAAATCCCCATTCAATGAAGTCCAATAGGGCTCCATGGGGGATTGCCAGTATTACTGGCACCATTAATCCTGGTGCCCGTAATACCGGCAGTTTATTGACAATAAAGTGCCTGAGTTAACTCCGGAAACATGCTGGTCACCGGAATTACCAGCACGTTAATTCAGGACCAGCAAACGAATGAGGCCCATCATCTTTAACATTTTGCTCTGATCCTATTGGTGGAAAATGGAGCATGTTAAGCCTTTATCCACAAAAACAGCAAAGATTCAACATGCTATCCTCCTATAGCAAATAGATGTAGAATTGCAGGCAAAATCATTAATGAACTGATGAACTTGCCTGTCAAACACTGCAACAAGATCTTATTTCATAGGTTGACACTCATGACAGGCACTACTCTTCGATATTGGCCTTTTCACTGAACTTGCCCCTGTGATGGGGCAGCTGGCTGGTGACTGTCCTGTTGTTGTCAACCCGTCCTGCTGGTTATAAAAGTATAGAATATGTATCAGTGTCATGCAGTGTGTGGGCATGGATAACATCAGTGCCCAGCATTGTCACCTTACAACTCACTGGGCCTCACTATGACTTCGGCGGTAGCTGTGCCTGTAATACAGGCACGGCTGCCGCGGGTCTCATTTTGCCAGTCCCGGTAATTGCCCATTTGCGGGCACCGGAAAAAGGATGCTCCCCATTCCCATTCGGCACCATAGGGCAGAATGGGGAGGTCGGATGCACCAGCACCGTCTACAATGGTGCCGGTGCATCCGACATGCTGTGTTTACGGGTGCCGCTCTGCCTGCCAGGTCTGACCTGGTGGGCAAAAAGGCACCCGCGAGCACAACCCGTAGTTTGCCGGTCTGGGAACTACAGTACCGGCAAGCTTACCGGTACCGTAGTTCCCAGACCGGCAAACATATAATGAGGCCCACTGTTATTCATGAAAATGGATAACTAGACCTGCCCTACTAACCAGGGTCATCAGGTTTCTGAAAAACAACGAGCAAGCCCAGGATGCAGATGCCCTGGCCAGTGCACACTGTTGTTGGTTGTTATATCACTGTGACTGAGTAACAGTTAAAATAATGAAGTTGCCAAAATAGCACAACATAATGAAGCTGGGCTCAGAAATAAGTGCTGTGGCTGAGCCCTGGCAAGCACTCCCACAAATGAGGCACTGCTAAGGGAGCAGTAAGCCTGTGCAGGGCCACCACATCCACGGTCGGTCCTGCTGGATTTTTGCTTTTTTTCTGGCTGGTTCAGTAAAACGCTAAGGAATGGAGAGCTGAAAGATTTCCAATGCCATTTACTGCCCCAGCCAGGCATTCTGCTGAGATCACCACTGCACATACACGCACACATGGTTGTAATGCGGCTGCCATACACAAAGACGGCAGCCAACGTCACAGTGGTTTGTCATGAAATCATTCTACATTTGTAGGTGTAAAAAAACTGATGCAATCAACATGGATTCCAGAGGCTTTGTCCACATACCGAAATTTGGGCGGGCATGCTCTTGGTCTCCTTGTGAGGAGTGGGTAAGCAAGAAGAGCATATTTCCGGCTCAGTGAGCTGCCCTGCAGAGGAGGTGGGCGCACCCACATGGCACAGCTCTGCATGTTCATCCGCCGCCTTTTAACAGTTCAACAAAATGGAGCCTGCACCTATATCATAGCACCATTTAAGGACTGTTGCTGAAGCTAATTAAAAAAGATATTATTCAGGTGGGAAAAATCACGATATCAGTGCATCACCCGGAAGGAATACAATCGTTACTACATCGGCAGCTCTGGAGCATCACCATACAAAATGGGCACCCCTGCGGTTTCGGAAAGCTTCCGCACGTGGCAAGGCAGGCCTACCTCTGTAAAAGTCTATTTCTCGGATTATCCGCTCTTCTCGGCTCAGGTTGATTATGAAATTGTTCATATTTTCGTACCCGGGCTCCATCTTCTCCATCTGCAGTTCTTTGGAAGCTTCGGTGATTCTGTGAGGAGAGACAGCTGCGCGTAAGTGGAGACTTATAAAAAGCAGGCAGTCAGAGGATAAACACAGAGAGACGCCGAGGCTGTGTACTTACTTCTGCAGCAAAGCTTTAGCGTTCTGCGAGGAGGAAAACAGAAAAACAACACGTGTTAGAGGGCACCCCAAACAGGGAAGGCAACATGTCTGTGGATAGATGCACAGTAAACATTGGACTCCCCCACACCTTCCACCGAACCCCCATTCAGCGCCGTTCGGTCACTGGTATATACCGGGAAGTATAGGAAAACAGTGCAAAAACTGGACCTGCATTTCAACCTATATCTATAATCTGCATGTATACATTTATATTGATTTCCACTTATCTGTGTAGAGGAATACACTCTCAATGTGGCATTATCCTTTTCACACCAGCCTTTACAAGTCAAAGGCCCAATACATGACTGATTGTTCCAGCTCACGAGCGGCCTTCTAGAGGCACAAGCCCAACACCTGGATGACTGGTTCGCCCCAACCTCACTTTGGGATCAGCCAGACAAATGGCTTCCTCTGTTTCAGTCCGACCAGCCTTTGAGAGGTGATCATGAAAATGTGGCCAACAACCTGAATCATTTTTTAAATACAATTGTCCAACATGTGGCTGACTGCCTCTCCTACCCCAAGCTGAAACATGGATGGGCATGATGGCCAACAGGTTCAGCCAATATGGACAACCAGCTCTGGCTAAAACATACGGGCCTTCAGTAGGTTTGCACATGCCATGACTGGCACTACCCCATCCTTTCACACCTCTCGGAAAGCGACTCAACAGTGTTTCTTTCCCTTGCCTGTTTGCTTGGAGTTTGCAGAGCCCCATTTAAATCTGTTAGGCTGGGTTATGTGGGGGTAACTTTTGAAGTATATGGTTCTTTGTGAAGGAACCACAGGTCAGAAACACAGTTCAAACGGAGAAGAGATTCCAGAGGCGAATGTGTAAGCTGTCCTGCTATTCCAAGTGCTTCCTTCTTCCTATGCCGGAGGAAGTGATATGGATGTTATGAAAGCTTGCAAATACATGATTTTCTTTAGCTAACACGGTACAAGCGATGCAGTATTGAAAAAAGTGGACACACCAATTCTAAGTTAAAAAACATCATGCGTCAGAAGCACAGGCAATGAAAAACAGGATAATAATGGACACTAAAGGTTGAACCCTCAGGATTGGGATTCTGATATCTTAGCCTTAAACATGAGTTCGCCACTTGACCAAATTATGTGATCCACGCTAAAGCACCTCATCTCCCTTTGACTTGTTTTCCTTAGGTTTTGAAAATTGGCAGAGCTCAGAAGTACGCTAGAGACAAATGACAATAACAATGGCAGACATCACCTCCTAAGTGTCTATGGTGCATGATGATCCACCAATAACTCATAACCTGGGCCAGACAGGGTGGAATGAGCAGGATTTAAGATGTGTACTCTCAGAGTGATGAAGCACACTTCAGCCATTCTATTGTGAGTCCCATCCTCCTTTTTACCCATAACTCCCAGGAAGGGAGGTAATGCACACTACTGGTGGAGGCCATGCAGTTCTCGCAAAGGTTTGTGAACTTGTAAATGCCAAGTGCACATGAACGTCCATCAAAACACTGGGTTCACCGGGTGGGGGTTTCTCAAAGGTGAAGCCGTCGAAGCAAATGCCTTTACACAAGCAGATTCCTCACAACCACAGAATTGGTGCCTTGGGGATATTACTGAAGAGTGAAAGGTGAATTCTGGAGTGCATCTCTGATTGCTCAGAGAATCACTCTATCTGCAACATCATTCCCCTGTGCCTGGTCTGACCTCTCGCAAATCGGGCACTGGAGAATGTGTAATGGAGACAGTGTTGTTTCAGACTGCAGCTTGCATTTCCATCCTTAAAATTACTATCGTAACAGCAGAATTCACATTGACAGGCACTTTAAGGCTTGCACACCAGGCACTCACAGGCACTCCAGCTACATAGCTGCTGAAAATCAACATATGGGATTGCTGGGAGTATGACTACTCATATACCCATAGAAAGCTGGCCGTGCCCCTGAAGCCAGTCGTTCCTCCTGCATGGAAATCCCCCTAGTGCATGGGTCTGCAACTTTTTGCTCTCCAGACATTTTGGACTACAATTCCCATGATATCTGGCTATTCACTATGCTGGTTTCCTTATTTTAAAATGTTGTATTTATTAGGTATTTATAATGCGCCTATACACAATGTGGTTCGAGGCGCAACAAGACAAGAGGGGGGACGGGGAAGACAAAAACAACAGTCCTACTAGGCCTTATGACATTTGTATCATGCAAGTGCAGTAACTAGAAGTGCAGGGGAGAGGGAAATTGGGGAAGTGCCAGTCAAGACGGAAGGGCCTGTGAGGAAAAGTCAGTGCCAGGAGAGGCCACGTGGACAGAGCCACAGGAATGCATACAGTGCAGGCGGAGGAAGGTCCAGGAGCTAAGTGCAAGGTAAGGAGCTGGGGGGGCTACAGAGGTGCAGGCCCAACCAGTCTAGTGTGGGGGGGGGCCCAGAGGGCAAGTGCAGGTTGTGGGGTGGGGCCAGGGGAGACCAAGTGGGGGTAGACTGGACTAGCGGGGCCAGTCCAGAGGCAGAGGGGACATTGGCAGAGGAGGGGGAGAGTGAAGGAAGAAGAGAAAAAGGATGGTCTTGAGAAGCTTCTGGAAACTTAAGGAGATCTGGCTAACGTCTGAGAGGGGCAATAAGGCCGTTCCAGAGGGAGGCACCTGTGGAGGAGAGAGACGTACTCCCATTCTCTCCTTGGAAAAATGTATAATCTGCGGAGAGTTAGAGGTAAAAGACAAAAGGTGTTATGCTAACCTGGTCTCTGTGGACGCGTTGGGGCACGGTTGCAGCCGTCCCTGAACTTGAATCACCCCCTTCAGGCCTCTCCCTCAGTAGAAAAGCTGTGAGTGGTGGTAAGTGGTGATACTGCTCCTGTGCTTCACCCCAAAGTACGGTTTCTGTGAGCATACGCCGGCCCATAAAGCTCACCTGTGAATTATGGAAGATAAGCTCTCCATCCTGCTACTTCTGGCAGGGGCGCGTCGAATGGGATCTAGTTCCTTCACTGATCCCTGATAAGGATTAGTCCAGTCCAGCTGCGACTATGCTTCTCCTTATGATTGGTAAGTCTTTTTTGAGCTCTTGTGATGCTATTCGTTCTGTTCAATGTCTTTATATGTTGTTCCTATTTATGCCTGCAATAATGGCTCTCTTCTGTTTTCTTCCCTTAGATGGAAATTCAGCCTCAATGCAGCTGTGATATGCGAGACGCGGCCGGATGGAAGATGGATGCTACCGCAATGTTCGACAGCAGGTAAGTGATGGTTAAGGGAAGCGCAAAGTATGGCAAAGCGCAACCTTAAACGTACTGTTTTTACGATGTCTAACCTTGTCTTCTGTTTTTCCTTGCAGACGCTGCTGTGGACGATGGAGCATGTCATGCTGCGGTGCCAAGATGAAGATTACGGCATTCCAGAAAGTGTAAATATGAATACTTGGTTCACTGAAGAGATGTACAGGTAAGAATAGCTTCCCCCAGTTGGTAAGTATGCTGGCAGGAAGCAGAATGTCCAGGAAACAGGATCTTCAAATGTAAGTCTGACCTCAGGCGACGGTGAGCGTTACGCTGCTTGCAAGTGCAGAATAACGCAAAGCGTCTGTCTTGAGGATCGGGGCAGCTTATATAGCTGAGATCGTGGGCACGCCCATTAGGGCCGGTTTACCAGCCACACCTTGCCACTCCTAGAGTGTGAGCACGTGCAAAGGCAATCCATTAGCAGCCACACCCAAGAATACACTTGGGGCTGCTTAATGGATGGAATGTTCAAAGTTAATGCATCCTCCTTAATGGATGGAATGTTCAAGGTTAATGCATCTGAAGTGCTATGTCCATAATAAAAGCTTTTTGGTGTTAAATGGATGTTCTTGTTCACTTTTGTTCATGAGCCTGGTGCCAAAGGCGCCAGGACAGTGTCCACCCAGGTCTCCTGTGCATGTGACCCCTGCATGCCAGTGCCCCTGACTTCATGACCATGACAACACTCCTCCTCAAGGTCCCTCTCAAGGGTGGTTCTCCTCCAGGTCCTAGTTTGGTGGTAGTATTGCGATGGAACTGTCTGATTAAACGTAGAGCATGGACGTGTTCACTGGGTTCCCAAGTTCGGTCTTGAGGTCCGTAACCTTTCCAGTCAATTAGGTAATACAATTTTGATCGAACCACCTTGGACTCCAGGTTGGATTTGCCTTCATATTCTGGTTCTCCATCTATTACTTTGGGCTCTGGCGGAGAACTAAGCAGTGTATTGGACTTTGTTGGTTTGAGGAGCGAGACATGAAATACAGGGTGAATTTTCATGTGAGATGGTAACTCCAATTTCATGGTGACAGGATTGATTATGGACTTTATAGTATAGGGGCCCAGGTATCTTGGGCAGAAAGACCTTGGCCCCTTAAGGGGAATATATTTGAATGCTAACCACACCTTTTCTCCAATCTGGTAGGCGGGAGCTTCCTTCCAATGTCGATCAGCAAACAGATTGTGTTTTTCCTTAGCCTTGGTCAGATGCTCTGTCGCCTCCTTAAGAACCTCAGTGATGGTTTTACGCATGTTTTTTATGGCTGGCATTTCCATGGTATCGGGTGGATGAAATACTGATGTCCTCGGATGTCTTCTGTGCACAGTGTAGAATGGAGTTTGCCCTGTGCTTGTGTGAACTGAGTTGTTGTATGCATACTCAGCTATCCAGAGTATATTTTTCCAACAATCCTCAGACTATTGCAACATACACCTGAGATATTTCTCTAAAGTTTGGGTGGTTCGTTCAGTTTGCCTATCAGTTTGAGGGTGATGGCTTGTGGACAACCGGAGATCGATTTTGGCAATCGTACAACACTTTCTCCAAAAGGCAGAAACAAATTGTGTTCCACTATCACATACTAATATTGATGGAAATCCATGAAATTGAACAATTTGCTCTAGGAACACAGAAGTGAGAGTTGACACAGTTGGGAGTCCCTTCAGAGGGATGAAATCGGCCATTTTGGAGAATAAATCCACAACGACTAATACGGTGTTGTATCCATTGCAGGGTGGAAGATCTGTGACGAAGTCCATCGACAGGGTATGCCAAGGTGCTTGCGGTACTGTTAGAGGATGTAGTAAGCCAGCAGGGTTCTGTTTCTGAGGCTTGTCTTGTGCACAGACAATGCAAGTTTCAATAAATTGGGCGATGTCTTTTCGCCAGGTTGGCCAGCAGTAGTTTTGTTTTACCTTAGCCTGAGTTTTGGCTATTCCTGGGTGTCCTTCCACTAATGAATCATGGTAATTTGTGATGATTTGCTTTTGCAGTTCTTGGACTTGGACATATAATAGTCCTTGGAAATATGGTAGATTGTCTTCGATGGTGTACTGGTTACCTTTTAACAGCCATTCCTGTCGTGTTGATTGATCCATTGGGGATTGCAAACTGGTTCTTTGGTCATCCACACACGTGGTGGCAGCTATTCTGGTTTGAATCCTTTCCTCAGGAATTATAGCCACGGGGTCGGATGCTGTAAAAGCCTATTTTTCTTCACTCATGTGTGATAGAGCATCTGTTTTCCCATTGCGTACTCCAGGTCTATAAGTGATAACAAAATCGTATTCCACGAAAAAGAGAGCACAACAAAGTGGACGCCAGGATTGTGTTTTGGCGGTTTTCAAGTATTGCAAGTTACGGTGGTCCGTGATGACAGTGACCGTATGTCTCGCCCCAAGAAGGTAATGTCTCCAGGCCTTGAATGCTGCTTTAATCACCAGTAATTCCTTTTCTGTGATTGTGTAGTTCAACTCGGGGGCTGAAAATTGGTGGGATCAGAATGCGACGGGGTGTAGTTGTCCTGTTTCAGGGTCTCGTTGTGACAATACTGCTCCCATGGCTATTTTTGAAGCATGTGTCTCAACTATGTAAGGTAGGTCTGTTCGTGGGTGTTGAAGGACTGGTGCTGTAGTGAATGCTACTTTTTAACTTCTGGGAGGCTGCTTCAGCTTCTGTCGAACAGCGGAACCTTTGATTTTTCTTTAACAAGGAGGTAATTGGATGTACAATTTGTGAACACCCAGGTATAAACCGACGGTAAAAGTTGACAAATCCGAGCACGCTTTGCACTCTTTTTATGTTGGTGAGGGCCATTGGAGGATTGCATCCAACTTTCATGTATCCATATGTACGCTTTATAGTGTGAGCATGAATCTGAGAAACTCGACCTTGGTTACATGGAAAAAACATTTTTCCAACTTGACACACAATTGGTGTTGTCGAAACTTCTCTAAGACTGCCCAGACATGGCCTATATGTTCTTCCATGGAATTTGAGTAGATAAGAATGTCGTCAATGTAAAAAAGAGCACAAACGTCCAGTAGTTCACGGAGTACATCATTCATAAAGAATTGGAACGCCGCTGGGGCATTGCATAGCCCAAAGGGCATGACCTGGTATTCAAAGAGGCCGTACTTCATGCAGAACACTGTTTTCCACTTGTCTCCCTCTTTTACTCTTACAAGATGGTATGCTCCTCTTAAATCCAGTTTTGTGTAGATTTGAGCCCGTTTCACTTGGTCCAGGAGCTCTGGTATAAGTGGTAAAGGATATCGATTTTTTACTGTGATCTGATTGATAGCCCTGTAGTCGATGCAAGTTCTTAAGTCCCCCTCCTTTTTAGGGACGAAGAATAAGGGTGAGGAGGCAGGTGACTTGGACAGGCGAATGAAACAGTTCGCCAGGTACTGATCCAGGTAAGTTCAATCGTAGGGTCTGTGCGGGGGCAGAACGTTGGCTTGCTCTTTTTTGAAGACATCCTGATAATCTTGGTATTCAAGCGGTAAGGCACTGATGAGGCCCAACACGATTCCTTTCTTCGGTTTCAGATTGGTGTCATCTTTTTTATAATATGTGTCGGCACAATCATGAGGAAATGTCAGAACTCGTTTTCGCCAGTCGATCCTAGGATTGTGGGTCTCCAGCCAGGGCATTCCCAATATCATATGGAACTGAGGAGCACCGATGAGATCGAAAGTAATGTCCTCTTGATGCCCGTCCTGACACAGAAGCTTGACTTTCTCTGTGTATTGTGTCTCCGGGCCGGATGATAGCTGAGAACCATCCACAGCAGTCATGTTTTCTGATTTCTGCTTCTGTCGGAGAGGAAGGCCTATTTAGGGGGCCAAATCTTGGTCAATGTAGTTACCTACAGCTCCACAATCAATATATGGCTCCAAGGCATGTATTTTCAATGGTTGCTTGTGATTCACTAAATGCACTGGAAGGACTAGATGTGAGGTCTGTACGGATTCCTTTTTCATGCTCGACAAACGGACCCCTACACTTGCCGGGCATTGGTATTTCCTGAGTTCTGTTCTTCTTCTTCATCAGTTTTGTCTGTTGCCCCAAGTTTTCTTGGGTGGTTTTACCGGGCAGTACCAGAGGAAGTGACCTGCTTGTCCACAATATAAGCAAAGCTGTTGTTGTCTTCTTTTTTCCCTTTCTGCTTTGGTAAGGGATCTTCATAATCCACCAATTTGCATTGGCTCAGACTGTTCATGTGGTTTAGTCTGATTCTCACAAGGTCGTACGTAAACTGACCGTCCCTCTGATCTAGCTCGATCCATTTTCCGATTCTGCAACCTATGATCGAGTTGCACCGTCAGGTCTATGTAGTCCGCACACCTCTCAGGGGGATTCTTTAAGTTCTCCATGTAACCCTCGGTAAAAGAGTGTAGTCCTCTTCTCTTCTGGCCAGTTGGTCTGGGCTATGAGACAATTGAAGGTTGCAATACAGGCTAATAGATCTTGACTCCCTTGTCTGAGTGACAGCAACTTGTTGTCCAGAGCTTGTCCTTGAGTATGACAGGCAAACAATTTCTCCATCTCATGTTGGAAATTCCCAAAGTTCCAGAGTAAAGGGTCATCTTGATTTACCAAAGGTATATACCAGTCCACCGCACTACCTCCTAAAAACGAGAGAACAAACGCCACTTTGGCTTGGTCATTAGGAAAGGCTCCTGGTCTGCACAAGAAATGAGGGCAAAATTGGTTCATAAATACAGTGAACGTGTTTGGGTCGCTGATGAAGTGTTCGGGAGGGGCTAGAGGCACTGCTCCTGGAAGAACCACCTGAACCGGTGTTGATTGTTGTGGTGTGGAAGAATAAGAAGAATGGGTCACTCCAGGCAATGGAACATGTCCTGCTTGTGCTTGTAGCATTCGTTTTGCTAATTCGTCAGTTCTTTCTCGAGTTACAATAAAATCCCTCCGTAATTCATTGGTTTCCTGTCTTGAAGCATGTACTTCTGCCCATAATTCCCCTAGTAAGAGGGCTAATTGATCTGTATCCGAAGTTTCCACAACACCCAGGCAGAGAGTATTAGAGGCTTCACGTTCTGTTACGCTCACTTGGTTTCTGCGGATGCGTTGGGGCACCGTTGCAGCCCTCCCTGAACTTGAATCACCCCCTTCAAGCCTCTCCCTCAGTAGAAAAGCTGTCAGCGGTGGAACATGGTGATACTGCTCCTGCATGGAGATAAGAGTGTGTGAGTGCGCCAATCTGTGATTGTTGTACCTCTCGAACCCTTCACCCCAAAGTACAGTTTCTGTGAGCATACGCCGGCCCATAAAGCTCACCTGTGAATTATGGAAGATAAGCTCTCCGTCCTGCTACTTCTGGCAGGGGCGCGTTGAAAAGGATCTAGTTCCTTCACTGATCCCTGATAAGGATTAGCCCAGTCCAGCTGCGACTATGCTTCTCCTTATGATTGGTAAGTCTTTCTTGAGCTCTTGTGATGCTGTTCGTTCTGTTTAATGTCTTTATATGTTGCTCCTATTTATGCCCGCAATAATGTCTCTCTTCTGTTTTCTTCCCTTAGATGGAAATGCGGCCTCAATGCAGCTGTGAGACGCGAGATGCGGCCGGATGGAAGATGGATGCTACCGCAATGTTCGACAGCAGGTAAGTGATGGTTTAAGGAAAGTGTGAAGTATGGCGAAGTGTAACCTTAAACTGACTGTTTTTACGATGTCTAATCTTGTCTTCTGTTTTTCCTTGCAGACGCTGCTGTCGACGATGGAGCGGGTCATGCTGCGGTGCCAAGATGAAGATTTTGGCATTGCGGAAAATGCAAAGATGAATACTTGGTTCGCCAAAGAGATGTACATGTAAGAACAGCTTCCCCCAGTTGGTAAGTATGCTGGCAGGAAGCAGGATGTCCAGGAAGCAGGATCTTCAAAGGTAAGTCTGACCTCAGGTGACGGTGAGCGTTACGCTGCTTGCAAGTGCAGAATAACGTAAAGCGTCTGTCTTGAGAATCAGGGCAGCTTATATAGCTGAGATCGTGGGCACGCCCATTAGGGCCGGTTTACCAGCCACACCCTGCCACTCCTAGAGAGTGAGCATGTACAAAGGCAATCCATTAGCAACCACACCCAAGAATACACCTGGGGCTGCTTAATGGATGGAATGTTCAAGGTTAATGCATCCTGCTTAATGGATGGAATGTTCAAGGTTAATGTATCTGAAGTGCTATGTCCATAATAAAAGCTTTTTGGTGTTAAATGGATGTTCTTGTTTATTTTTGTTCATGAGCCTGGTGCCAAAGGTACCAGGACAGTGTCCAACCAGGTCTCCTGTGAACGCGACCCCTGCATGCCTGTGCCCCTGACTTCATGACCATGACAAAAGGACTCTAGCAGGAAGGTATTTAGGGAGAGAAAGTTGGATGTAGTGGGGTCCGATGCCCCAGAAAGCCTACTGAATGATGCAGAGGGTCTTTTTTTTTAAAAACTTTATTTTTGGTGATTTTTTCATAAAAGAACAGTTACAACAATGTCACCCCATTGTGGGGTGAAACACCCAAGTGCCTTCCCGCCCTCCCCTTCGCCAACCTCCCCGTCCACACCTCCCTCCCCCCGCACCAAAGTCAATGCTGAGGTGCTGTCCCCTTGATGTGCCGTCTGCTGGTGGCTAGATCCTATATTTTTTAAGGTTAAGAGTCACCGTTTTGGGGACTGTGTCTCTCTGAAGCTGCTGATGAAGTGTTCTCGTCTGTTTCGTTGAGTCAGAAAGACACCAGTGGCCCCCAGATGTCGGGTGGGCGGGCGTGCTGGGGAAGTGTTCTGATAAATTCGTATTCAACGTCCTGACAGTATAGAATGTCTTTTCGCCAGTTTGCCACCGACAGGGTTGGACCTCTGCCCCAAGACATGGCCACTCTCCTTCGAGCCAGTGTTAATAATAGCCCTGCTAGTTTCCTTATACCAGGTGAGAGTTGTTTCGTCATCCCAAGCAATGCTGCCGTTGGGGTGGGTTGTATCTCCTCTCCTATTATTGCTGCCGTGGTCTGAAGGACCTGGGACCAGAACGGGGTGAGTTTGGGACAGTCCCAAGTGAGGTGGAATAAGTCTGCTGAGGAGTTTCCGCATCTTTCGCAGATTGCTGGCTGGTCTGGGTGTTGTTTATCTTTTTCGCAGGGGTGAAGTAAGTCTAATGTAGGTAATTGAAATGTATTTGCTTGAAGGGTGTGTTGAGGGCTATTTTTTGGGTTTGTTTCAGTATGTACCACCATTCCTCTTCTGGGATTGTTAGCTGGAGGGACCTTTCCCATCTGGATTTCGTACGAGTATCGATGGATAACGTGTCTTATAAGAAGGATTTATAAAGTGATGAAACTAGTCTGCCGGCGCCCTGGCCTATGATCACATTGTGTAGCAACTGCCAAGTTGGAGGTTGTTGCGGAAAAGTACGAAATAGGGCCTGCCGGGTATATCTGGTCCTAAAGTAAATGAACTTGTCTAGTGGTGTGTCACCTCCTCTTTCAGTAGCTTGTTGGGGTGTGATGAATGAGCCTTCGTTGAAAAAGTCTCCTAATGACTTTATCTGTAATTTATCCACCCATTGGTGGAAGACTCTTTCCGAGGTGAGGGGAATTCCTGGAATAAATTTGATTGGGAGAAGGGGGGAGTATCTCACTTGTACTTGTATATTTTTGTGATAGTTTTTTCCATATTGCGTATGTGGTGAGGACCACGTTCATCATGTCGACAGGCACTGGGAGTTGGCTGATAATGACGGCCCTTAATAAACTGGGAGTCGCTAGTGCCCGTTCTATCTGCACCTGTGGTCTGATGGAATGCGTGGCATACCAAAAGCTAAGGAATTGTGCTTGGGCTGCCCAGAAGTATCTTTCTAGGTCGGGAAGGGCTAGTCCGCCGTTGGATACTGGCAGTATCAGCGTTGAGCGAACGACCCTAGCTGGCTTACCCGCCCATAGGAGGTCAAGAAAAAGGCTTTTGATTTTCTTCAAAAAGGATTGTGGGACTAGAATTGGGATGTTGGTGAATAAATATAATAATTTAGGGACTATGACCATTTTCACCAGTGAGGCTCTTCCCCACAAGGTTAGTGGGAGAGATTTCCACCTGTTCACTTTTTCCTGTAGTGTTTTTGCTACTGTTTCGTAGTTGTCTTGAAATATGTCATGATACTTCAAGGATATTTGTATCCCCAGGTATCGTACCTTTGAGGTTTCCCATACAAAATTATAGTCGTCGGTGAACTGTGTGGTATTTGGCATGAGTGGGAGTATAATAGATTTTGTGTGATTCATTTTTAATCCTGATATCGCCCCGAATTTAATTACTTCCCTCATAATTGGATTAAGGTTTTCTACAGGGTCATGTATGAATAGCACCACATCATCTGCATATAAAGAGATAATTAACCTGTGTGGTCCAATTGTGAGACCCCTGTGGAGTTGCTGAGCTCGAAGTTTCGACGCTAGAGGTTCCATTATTAATGAGAAAATTAGCACGGAGAGAGGACACCCTTGCCTGATGCCCCGCTGTAGTTTGATGGGAGCGGATCTCACCGAACCTACCAGTATTGTGGCTTGGGGTTCATTGTATACTAAGGAGACGAGTTTGATGAAGCGGGACCCCAAACCCATCTGTGTAAGTACAGCAAATAGGAAGGGCCATTCCACGGAGTCGAAGGCCTTCTCGGCATCGAGCAGAACCGCTACAGCCTGGCTAGTGGGGTTAAGGGCCTCAATAATGCCGAAAAGCCTTCTGATGCCGAATGTCGTACAATGTCCAGGCACAAATCCGGCCTGATCTGCGAGTACGAGGCTCAGCATCAGCATCAGCAACCTGTTTGTGAGAATATTTACCGGTATTTTATTATCAAGGTTGAGTAAAGAGATGGGTCTGTATGATGCGCACTCTTCTGGGGGTTTGCCTGCCTTATGTAAGAGGATGATGTTGGCCTCGTGGAGCGACTGTGGGAGGGAACCTGTTTCTAAAGCTTCGTAGTATACTTTTGTGAGTAAAGGGGCGAGAGTTTCAGCAAAGGCCTTGTAGAATTCCCCGGTAAGACCATCAGGCCCCGGGGCTTTGTTATTAGGAAGGGTTTTAATGGCTTCCTTGATTTCCTCTGGGGTGATGAGTTCATTAAGTGGTTTGCGTAGTTCTCCTTCTACCCAGAAGAGTTCAGTGTCTTTGAGGTAATTGTTTAGGGCATCCGAGTTCGAATTAAATTTAGATGTATATTGGTCTTGATAGTATGTTTGGAATTCTTCAGCTATTTCTTCGTCAGTGTGCACAAGCGTGCTGTGTTTGGAGTGTATTCTCTCGCCCATTGTCGGCTTCCGGTCGGCTCTGATCAGTCTTGCCAGGAGGGCTCCGGGCCTTTGGCCTTCACCATATTGACGAATTTGAGTGTTGCGGCCTAGGAATTTCAGCTCTTGTTCTGCCATGGTCCTGAACGTTTGTAGCTCCTCCTTAAGTGCTGCTTGGGTGCTGCGGATAGCTTGAGTTCAAGTTGTTTCGGTCGTTCCTCACTGGCGGTGAGTTCTCGCCGGATCAGCTGAATGATTCCATTTTCTTTGGCAAGGCAGACCCCTCTCACGAAACATTTCAGAGTTTCCCAGATTGTGCCAGCAGACGTGACTGTGCCTAGGTTTATGTCTAGGAAGGTTGCGATTTCTTCTTGAAGTTCAGATGAAAATGCTTGATCTTGTAAGGATCCGGATTTGGAGCACCACTGAAGTAGCCGGGATTTCGGTGCAGATAGATTACATATGAGAGTAACCGGTGAATGATCGGAAAAGGTTTTAGGTAAGATTTGACATTGTTCCCAGCGGAGGGGGCCACTGGAGGATACCATTAGATAGTCCAATCTGAAGCTGGTGATGTGGACTGCCGAATAGAACGTGTAGTCACGCTGATTCCAGTTGTTGTGTCTCCAGGTGTCTGTTAGGTTATAGGGTCTGCATATTTCTTGTATTTGAAGGCTGGTTTTAGAGGTCGGTAGTGTCGTACTTCGCGATCTGTCTTTCATGGGGTCGAGAACAGTGTTTAGGTCGCCTCCCCAGATGATTGTCGCTGAAGTATGCATTGTGAGATGCTTCAGCACCCAGTCGAAGTTGTTTGCCCCGTCTACTTTGGGGCCATAGGAGTTGACGAATATGATTTATTTGCCGGCAATGATCCCCTTCACTAGCAGTGCTCTACCCTCGGTGTCCCTCTCAGTGTCTAACATCCAAAAGCCGGTTTGGCTGTTAATCAGGATTGCCACTCCCCTGGCGTATGATGAAAAGGAGGAAAAGTACCTGTGGCACCCCCAGTTTCTGGCCCACTGGTGCTCTCTTCCATGGAGGAGGTGGGTTTCCTGAATCAGGGCAACGTCCACTTCATGTCTCTTTAGGTATTGAAGGATCATCGTTGTTTTAGAGGGAAGGTACTGGCCTCTCACTTCATTTCAAAAACTCAGGACATCCTGTCCTCTCTCTCCTCCTATCACCAACCTCCCTCTATTCCCTGTTCTTCATCTGTTCCATCTTCAGCCACCCCTCCCTCCTTCTCTGCCTTTCCCCTTTTTTCTGCTGACAAGGTTTCCAGACAAGTCCGATCTATGAAAGTCTCGTCAAAACAGGTACACCCTTGTTCCTCCAAAACTATCAAGGACCACATCTACTCCCTGGCACCTGCCCTTGCTGACTTCTGAAATCACTCCTTCGCCTCTGGAGTCTTTCCATCCCCCCTTAAGCACTCCCTTGTGCACCCTCTTCTTAAGAAACCCTCTTCCGACCCCTCCTGCCTGGCTAACTATCGCCCAATCTCCATCACTCCCTTCCTGGGTAAGCTCCTGGAGAAACTGGCCATCTCCCAGCTTAATCTCCATGCTGAATCTGTTGGTAGTCTTCATGACCATCAGTCTGGCTTCAGAGCTGCCAGAAGCATGGAAACTGCTCTCCTGAACATCCGTGAAGACTTGCTCTCCAACCTTGACTCCAACACTCCGTGTGTTCTCATTTTGCTTGATCTCTCTTCTGCCTTTGATACTGTCAACCATGCCATCCTGCTCAACCATCTCCGTGATAACCTGGGTATCACTGGTCAGGCCCTGGCATGGCTGACCTCTTTCCTCTCCAATCAACCCTCCCAGGTCCAACTGGGGTCCTTCCTCTCTGACATCTTTTTCTCTACTGTGGTGTCCCCCAGGGATCTAACCTCTCTCCCTGGCTGTTCAACCAGTATCTGGCACTCCTTGCCCCCCCGCATCGCCGCTCTCTGCCCCAACTTTCAGTGCTATGCAGATGATACCCAGCTCATTTTCAGGCTACCCTCAGCCTCCTCCTCTCCTTCCCTCATCTCTGACTGTCTGCCTGCTATCCATGAATGGTGTGCCGCCAATGACCTCTGCCTTAATGCCAGCAAGACTGAGATTCTACTCATCAGCACACCCACTCCTTCCTTCCCTGCAGCTCTCTGGCCGGCCCAGCACTTGTCTGCACTTACCTTGCACTTGCCACCAGCTGGCCCTTATTTATCTTGTTATTCTACTACCCCTGTACTGCACTTTCCCTCTCCCTTTCCCCTTGCACTTTTCCCCTCCCCACTACCCATGCACTTGCGCGATCTGAATGACACCAGGCCTAGTAGGATCGCTGTCTGTCTTCCCTTTGTTCCCCCTCCCTTCCTCGTCGCGCCTTGAAACACTTGTGTATAGGCACGTTACAAATACCATATCATATCATATCATAAGGTTGCCTCCTCTAATGTTCCATGTGGCGACTTTGAATTGTTCGTCCGGTATGGATGGTTAGGCTGATGATGTTGTTGTATTCCTCCAGTAGGGACGTAGGACTCCGGGGGAGGCGTGTTTTGCTGATCTTGGGGGAGTTCATCAGTGTCTGGTGTGGAAGGTTTGGTCCGGTGCGGTGACTGGGGGGTGAGGCGGGGTGTGGCAGGTCAAAGGCACATTCCCAATCCCATTCTCTGGCTTCCTTACACGGGAACGGGACCCCCAACTGGCCCGTTTGCTTATGCCATTGGAAACTGAACCGCAACAGTGCGTGTCCGTCTCCCGCTTTCCCTCCCATTAACATTGAACTTGTTTGAGAACTTTTTGCTGTGCAAGGGGTACCAGGGGGCCTCCCAAGTTGCACGGCCTTGGAGTGATTAACTCCCATGTGTATTTCGGTCGGGTCGGTGGGTTTCTTTTATGCATGTTATAGGACGTCGATCCCGTGCTGTTTAAGGTGGGTTTCTGTTTGCTCTCTCTCGTTGCGTTCTTGCTTGATTGGGGTTTGGCCCGGGGCATCCTGATCTATCGAGGAAGGTGTTGGCCTCCTCTGGCGTCTGGAAGAAATGGACTTTGCCGTTGTGTTGAATTCTGAGTCGTGCTGGAAAGAGCATGGAGTAGGTGAGTTGATTTTCCTTGCGCCTTTGTCTGACAGAGGTGAAGGATCTTCGTTGTGCCTGGACTGCCGGGGAGAAATCTGGGTAGAAGTGTATTCTGTCTCCATCATGATTTAGATCACCCTTTTCCCTGGCTAGGCGAAGGATGTTGTCACAATCTTTATAATTTAGTAGTCTGGCGATTATTGTCCTGGAGGGTGCCCCCGGAATGGGTTTGGAGGAGGGGATCCTGTTTGCCCGTTCTACCACAAACATGTGGGAGAGGGCTTCACAACCAAAGAGGGTAGTGCAAAGTCTTCAATTTTTTGCTGCATCTGATGTTCCCTTACCCCAATGATTCCAATATTATTCCTCCTGGAACGACCCTCCAAGACTTCGCATTTGGCGTTAGCTGCTAGCATTTGGGCTTCCAGTCAGTTTACTTTGGCCGCCAGGGTCGCCGTGCCATCATCTAGGTTCGAGACACATTGTTCCACCTCATTGAGGCGTTCTGTGGGGGTATCCATTCTATGTTGCAGGAGATCCACCTTTGATGCAAGCCCATCCATTTTGTAATTAAGGCTCCCAAAGCCGACTTTAAGGTCCAGTAAGAGGCTTTTGATATCTGTGGAGGAGGTATCCTCATCCATCTGGGGGGTGCTGCTTGCGATAGGTACTGGGTCCTCTTGGAGCCTGGGGGTTTTGGGGAGTGCACCGGATTCAAAGGTCAATTTCCTTTGGGACCTGTCTGTTTTCCACATTGGGCTGGGGTCAAGGGCTTCGGTTTGTAACGAATGCTGATGGCAGGTAGTGGTTGCGCTGGCTGGAGGCTTTCAGAGGCAGGGGTAAAAATACACTGGAGTAGTTTGTGGGGTAACTGCGCCTGCAGGACCAGAAGCAGCACTTTGGGCGATTGACTCCCGGGGAGGTTGCTCTTTTTTGTAGGTCTCTGGAGGATCTTAGTCGGGTGAGGAGGACTGGCGTGCTCTCCCCGGTGACAGAGTGACCGCATTGGGAATCAGGCACCAAAGTTAGTGGCTGGCGTGCGCTCACCACCGGGGGGGAAACAGCTCCAGCACGGTGGACTCAGCCAGGTGATGTGTTCTCGTAGGCTGCAGTCGCAGGGGATGATAGGGGGGAAGTTGCTGGGGGGAAGGAGGATTAGTGTCACGGATATAGGTGGACTGGGCTCGTCTCCCTCAGCCCGCTCTGCGCCTCAAATGTCCGGTTTGGATCAGAGTGTATTTGGCCAACCTGGGCTGCTGCCAGTCCGTGTATGCTCCCCCCCAGTATGCTCCGTACCTGGTGCGGGTGTTCAGCTGCTGGGCACACCACCGCGGCGACTTCTCGCCTCCTCCGCCCCTCGTGGGCACTCCGCAGTCTGCGTGTAGGTTGAGACTGGGAGGGGGCGCTCCTTAGCCCCGAGTCGCGGCCGCAGTACCGGTGCCCCGACCTCGCGTACGGTGTCTTAGGAGCCAGGAGGGGGGGCCTGGACTTGGCATGGGCCCACTCTCCTCCCAGCGGCTGCCGTGCACGGATGGTGACCGCACAGCCCTAATGCGGCCCTCCACGGTCTCAGGGGCCCGCACCAGCCCAGTCCGCGGGAGTCTTCGCGGGTGGGCTGAAGTCAATGCGGAAGGGGGAGGCTCTCCCAAGTCGGCAGCCGCGATCCGCCGATGCGTGCCCCGCTCTCGTCTCTGGCGATCGCTGTGTGTGAAGCAAGTGGCTCCCCCTCTCTAGGGCCCGGCCGCGACTCGGCTCGGCGCCCTGAGTCCTGGTTCCCAGCGGGCCTGTTTGTTGCTCAGAGGTATGCATGCCGGGGTGAGCAGCGTTTTGGTTCTTTGCATGTTCGTTTTTCCCCAGGTTTCTCAGGATGGCAGAGTAGTGTCTTGTAGACACGGGCAGTCGACGCACAGGATTGGGGTATACGGATTGAAGGATGATTTTACCAGATTAATATTCAGCTGTGTGGGAGCTCTCTAGGAGGCAGCCATCTTGGTTGGCCCTCTAGCGCCCTCATGCTGAGGGTCTTGAACTTGATCATTGCAGAAACCGGGAGCGAGTAGAGACATTTTAGGGCTGGAGAGATGTGGTCCCTGGGCTTGAGGTCAAGGATAAGTCTCACAGTCCTGTTCTGGATTAGTTGAAGGGGGCTAAAAGAGGAGTTAGGCAGATTGAGAAAGAAGTTGTTGCAGTAGTCCAGCCTGGAGAGGACCAGAGCTCTGGAGACATTGAGTTTCTGGGGGAAGGTGAGGAATGGAAGAATGTCTCTGAGGAGGTGCAGCAGAAAGTGGGCCTTCTTGGCAAGGTCCGTGATGTGAGGAGAGGAGGAGAAAGAGAAGTTGAAGATGACACCAGGTTTTTGCCTCACAGGAGGGTTAGTGGTGGGGGCCCATGGAGGGCAGCCAACTTGTGGGAGGGAAAGAGGGAGAATGGGTCCCAATGAGAAGGATATCTGTCTTAGTGGCATTAAGGCAGAGATCAGTAGCAGTGCACCAAGCCTGAATAGCAGACAGGCAGTCAGGAAGGAGAGAGGCAGAGGAGGAGGCAGAGGGGGGAAACTTGAAGGAGAGCTACGTGTCATCTGCATAACACTGGAAGTTAGGAGAGAAGGTGGAGATCAAATGGGCTAGATGGGCCAGTTAGATATTGAAGAGCCAAGGCGAGAGGATGGAGCACTGAGGGACTGTTAGGGAGAATTCTCCAGAATGGGTAATTTCCCTTACTTACTGAGTCCCTCCGCAGTTTTGCTGGATTTCTAGGATTTTTTTTCACCTGGTAAGAGTGTGAGCCTTTCTTCCCACTCTTACATGTGTTTTGCTCTGTGTTTAACATTTTTGTGTTCATAGACTGTGGAGCCTCACCTACTCCATAGGCATCATCTTTTACTGTGTGTTACACAGCACATTTAGTGCAGTGACACAGGGTTGTCTTTCTCAGACTTCCCAATTTAAACTCCATTTTCTGGGACTGACTACTGTCTCCCAGAACATGTAAAATTGCCATTGACTTTATTAGTCTCTTTAAATTCACAGAACCAGTACAAACTATCTCACATAGAGTTCTGGAAAGGGTTAATAGTTATCCCTTTTTGTCTGTTCCTCATGGAACATTATTTCATTCCCCTTTCTTTAAGATTTGGCTGGGGGCAGTGGTATCACCCTATTTTTCCCGCCACGGTCTATTTAAATAGCCTTGATACTGTTTAGGCTAAGTTAGTAGCCTCAAACTTAAATCCGCTGGACCCCATTTACTTTTATCTGGTTCCGGCTGGGTTTATTCGCCATTTCTTTTTGTAAAGGTCTTTCTCATGTTTTACTCCGCGTGCCAAGCCAGGTTTGGTTCCTTTATTCGCTGTCCTTTGGCGAGCTTCTACACAGAAGCCCTCCTAGGCGCCTGAATGTCTGAGGGAGACAGGATGTGATGGAGGGTTTTGAGACTCCCTGCACAGGGTCTCCTTGGAGACCCATGTAGCACTCTGTATGATTGGCTGTGGTGACTGTCCCGCCGGGATAGCCACCCTGCTGTGTGATTGACAGCCAGGCTGTGTGAATGGGGGAAAACTGCATAAAAGGCAGGTCTCTGGTACTGAGAAGGAGAGTCGCCACTGGATCGAAAGACCCGAAGAGAAGCTGACAGAAGAGAACCTCTACCACAACTGAACCTCCCGGTGAAGCCCTGCTGCGTGTACTAATCTCCAAACTTCGATGACAGGGAAGATCTGCAAGGAATCTGATCCCCTTGAGCTGGTGGGACCAACCAGTTCACCAAACTGCAAGCCAGGTCTCCCTCCTCTGGTCGAATATGCTGTGCACAGCTACAGTGAACTGGATAGCCAGGAGGACCGGACCCTGATTGGGTTTTAAGCAGCGCACCTTTTACTCGTTTCTTTGTTCTGCTGCTGGTTTCATCCCTGGGCAGTGCAGGACTCTCCAGTTTTCCTACTTTGTGTCAGTCCGACAGTCGTTTCAGGGACCGTGAGCCTGCAGGACCTGCCAGGAACGTCTGCCTCAACTACAGCCTTCTCCTTCATTTAAGGTACTGTTCAAACACGGTTGTTCATTCCGTCCGACCGCAGTGAAAGTGTTTGAAATCTTTCACCAATCCGAGGGCTTGTCCTTCTCTATTCTTTAAAGTAACTTTTCTTCTGACCAACTTCGTTCCGAACTCTTGGCAAAGACTTAACCGCAAACTACTCTGAACTGTGTGATCCTCTGCAAAGGCTTTTGTCCATTGACTTTGGCCCAGGCTTCTTAGTTTGATTTCCTCACCATAGTTGCCTTTCCTAGATTGCCCTGCTTACTTGCTTGTTGGTGCTGCTCAACTTTTGTCTAACCTTGTCTTTCCCTCCCTTTTAAATTGCTGGAGTGCCATTTTGCTCACACTTAATTTTGAGCTTAACTTGTCCAGAATCTATTGGGTGCTGTTTAGTGTATTAAGAGTATGATTTTTCTACTGCTTTACTTTGGTGAATTGTTTTACAACTGACGTGTAAATAAATGTATATTCTTTTACTTAGAAACCTTGAGTCAATGTTTGTTTGAACCATAGTAATTGCTGTCCGTTGTGTAACTATTGATACTGCTCACTTTACTCTTGAGATAAGTTTGGCTGCTCAGCCATCATTACCACTTTACAGTGTAGTACAGGCTTGTAATAAAGGTGAATTTGTACTGTCACTTGTAGTCTTAATTGTGTGTGGTGTCCCCAAAGGGTACTGCATATGCTTCTGCCTAACACTGGTGTACAGCGGTGAGGATCAAGTGTAGTGATTACACTTAGAGTGCTGCTATTACCTTGGATCAACTAACCACAAGGCTAAACATCACTAACAAGCAATATTAATCATGTCTGATATGCAAGGCTACAGTCAGGAGACCCTCCTTAGTTACACTGTGGATTATCTGAAACATCTGTGCAGAGATAGGAATCTCTCTGGTAAAGGCAAAAAGTCAAAATTGATTGAAAGGTTGTTAGAGAAACAAAGTCTGGAGGGTGGGTCTGAAATACCTAACCCCTCAGCAAATGTGGAAAATGATGAGGATGATAATGTGTCTGTTATTGATTAGTTAGATGAGGCAGATGTGTCTCACAGTGTAGGCCTCACTGCTCCTCTGCCTGCTCAGCAACCTCAACCTTTGTCCACTGGGACTCCTATAGGTCCTACACTCAGTCCTGAATTCATTGCTCTGGAAAAGAGGAGGCTTGAATTGGAATTTAAATGTACTAATGCTCAAACTGAACAAAAATATCAAGAACTGAAGCTCAGAGAAATGGAGTTGAATCATGCCTTAGAAATGAAAAAGTTGTCTTTGGAAAATGCTTCTCTCCCAGAGTCTTCTATGTCTTCCAGTCCTAAGAGACCCCGTATGCCTAAAGAAATTGTTGGTATGTATGAGCCTAAGCTTGATATTTTGGATTGGTTGGCAATGTTTGAATATAACCATGGGATTCAAGACATTACAGGGAATCAGTTGCTTCCTTGGCTCTTCTCTAGGCTACCCACTGTTGTGTGTTGTGATGGAGTTGGGGGAGGTAGATAGAACGGATTATGAGTGTGGGAAACTAGCTTTAATTGCTAGATTTGGGAAGACCCCTTCCCAGTACCTTAAGAGATTTAGGACCCTCAAAAAGCATGATGGTATCCCTTGGGCTACCTGGGTATGTGAATGTTTGAAAAACATAGATGGTTGGGTTAAGGGTTACAGAGTAAACACTTATGAAGGTATGATAAATCTTGTTATGGTGGAGTCAATTTATGATGCATGCTCTCCTGAGCTCAGACAGCACTTGGCTGATTCTAAGGAGATAGATCCCAAGAAGTTAGCTAAGGCTGCTGACTTGTGGGTTGCCAACAGGGCTACTCACAAGGATTCTGGGGCAACCCAGAAAAGGATGGAGGAAAGCAGCCAAAGAAAGATAACAAGGAGAATTCTAATACCCCAATCCAAAAGAGGGCCCCAAACAAAACAATAAGGGTAAGCCACAGGGGAAACTGAATCAGGCTAGTGTACCATCTGGACCCAAACCAGATGGAGATCAGAACAAACCCCCATTCATCAAAACATTTGGGAAATGTTATGTTTGTGGGTCAACTGGCCATGTGAAAGGGGATCCCAGATGTAAGGGTAAACCTTCAGGGGTCCATACTGTCTCCTTAGCCTTCGCCCCAGAGGAAGAAGTACCTATGGCAAGTGGAAACTTTGAACCCATGAGACTCCCAGCTAGTGTTTCTTTAGTGTCCGTGGGTTTGTGGGAACAAGAGACTTTAGATGTCTATAATTCCATCCCAGATAATACTAAAGAGTATCATAAAGATAGTGTTCTTGTGAATGGCCAGGAGACTCCTGCCATCAGAGACACTGGAGCCAGCATAACTGTGGTTGATGAAAGGTGGAGGATGTTGCTAAGGCACCCAAACGCCTAACCAAGTTAGCTAGAGGCCTTGTGCAAATGCTTCCCCGGTTACCAGCTCTCATCCAGTGTAATGATATAGTTGTCAAGATACCTGTTAGTGTGCAGAGTGAAGTGCCTGGGAGAGTCCTGTTTGGTAATGACCTGAAAACTCTTGGAGTTGTATCGAGTACCCCCAGGCCTCCCAGTAAAATGAAACAGGAGCTCACTAGACCTGCAAGGGAGAGGACCTTGAGAGGCTCTCCAGAGGAAACTATCACTCCCAGTCCACAGGACTTGCTACTCTGTTATTTATGGAAAGAAAGAGGCAAAGGGGAAACCCAAGACCTCCAAGAAAAAGACAGATAGCACCCCTGTGCTACCAACAAGGACATCCCAAAGATTGTCCAAGGTCACACCTGTGACTCTTCTACTTGCTGAGGCAGACTGTAAGGTACAACCCTGTGTGGATTATACAGTTTCTGAAGAGTCAAATCAGGAAGAAGACATTGAGCCTCATTACGGGTCGGGTGGTCCGGAATTAACAGTGGCGGTAAACCCGCCGCCACTGTTAATTCCGGACCTCCCGATCGTGACCCCTGCGGGCGGAAGGTGATCTTTTCGCCAGGTCTGAACTGGCAGGTTGAACACCTCCCGGCAGGCGGACGTGGAAACACCAGCACCATCACGAGATGGTGCCGGTGTTTCCACTTCCCCATTCCCATTGAGTCCTATGGGACTCAATGGGAATGGGGATTAACACCATTCCGCCTCCGTGACTCCCGGGACACTGGGGCTGTAATGCCTTGGTAATTCCGGGAGTCACAGAGGCAGAATGGTAATACGAGTCCGGTGGTAACCAGGCGGTTTTACCGCTGCAGTTACCGCCGGACTCGTAATGAGGCCCATTGTTTTGGTTTGGGATCTAGACCCTGTTGACCATCCTGGGCTGCAGTCTTTACTGGCAGAAGGTGGACCCAACAGGGCAGACTTCTGCAGAGGATAAAGAGAGTGTCCTACTCTTGAAGGCCTTCTCCTACAGGCAGATTCTCTGCTCGATGGGCAAGAGCCTGGGAAGCATAGGTTGCACTGGGAAGACGGCCTCTTCTACAGTGAACTGACTGAGTCTATCCCTGGGACAGCAAAAAACTTGTAGTGCCCCTAGCAAACAGACTCCAGTTCCTACAGCTGCCCCATGAGATACCTTTGGCTGGTCATTTGAGTTTCAAAAAGACCAAGGAAATACTCTCCCTATACTCCTACTGGCCTAAGATGGGTTCAGAAGTTGACAAATTGTGTAGGAGCTGTCACACTTGCCAGACCTCTGGCAAGAGTGGAGCCAAGAATGTGGCACCCCTGGTTCCTCACCCAGTGGTGGGAGTTCCTTTTGAGAGGGTGGACATCGACATTGTTGGTCCTCTTGACCCTCCCACATCTTCGGGAAACAGGTTTATCCTGGTTGTAGTAGACCATGCTACGAGGTATCCTGAAGCAATACCTATGAGGACTGTTATGGCTCAGGCTGTGGCTAAGGCTCTACTTGGTAGTTTTACCAGAGTAGGGTTTCCTAAGGAAGTGATATCCGACAGGGGATCCAATTTTATGTCCCACTACATGCAAGCCATGTGGAAAAATGGTGGTGTCACTTACAAGTTCTCTACAGCCTACCATCCACAGACAAATAATCATACTATGAAGTGTATGATAGGTGCCCCTTAAAAGAAAGTGGCACCTTCTACTGCCATGCCTTCTCTTTGCTCATAGAGAAGTCCCTCAGGAGGGAGTTGGTTACAGTCCCTTTGAACTTCTCTATGGCCATACAGTCAGAGGCCCCTTGGCCCTGATTAAGGAGGGGTTGGAGAGTGCTTCTTCACCCAAGCCAGTCAGAGTGAATGATTATGTGATAGGTCTCCGGAGGAGAATGTCACACATGATGGCAGAAGCTAGTGATAACTTAAAAGGAGGTCAGACTCTGGTCAAACATTGGCATGACCAGAAGGCCAGCATGGTTGAGTTTACTCAAGACCAGGACCCTTCAGGGTTGTGAGCAAACTTGGAGATGTGAACTATTTGGTGGATTTAGGCAGACCTAAGGAGGCTCCCAGAGTCTTTCACACCAACCGTTTGAAGGCACATGTCTCGAGACCAGAAGTGGGAGCTTTGCTTCTAGCTTCAGCTCAAGAGGAGCAGGAGAGTGAACTGGTGACTGTTTACCTGTGAAAAGCAGAGGTTACAGAATGTCAGAACATGTGAGATCCCACATCAAAGGAGAGGTCAACAAGATGCTTGATCTCGGGGTTATAGAGCCCTCTACAAGTCCATGGTCTAGTCCAGTGGTTCTAGTACCAAAGGCAGGATCCAAGGAGTTGGGATTCTGTGTGGACTATAGAGCTCTAAATGCAG
This sequence comes from Ambystoma mexicanum, assembly GCF_040938575.1. Lineage (NCBI taxonomy): Eukaryota > Metazoa > Chordata > Amphibia > Caudata > Ambystomatidae > Ambystoma > Ambystoma mexicanum. The sequence goes on along the minus strand of NC_090933.1, from coordinate 672,611,652 downwards.
TCACTAAGGCTGATGCCCATCCTTTGCCAAGGACAGATGAACTGATGCAGCCAAGTACCTCAGTACATTTGATCTGATGTCAGGCTATTGGCAAATAGCCCCGACAGACCATGCCAAGGAGAAAACTGCATTCTCAACCCCAGCAGGCCTCTACCAGTTTAAGGTCATACCTTTTGGATTAAAGAATGCACCTGCTATATTCCAAAGGATGGTCAATTAAGCTCTGAATGGGATGGGGGACTTCTGCATGGCATACTTGGATGGCATTGCAGTGTTCAGCCCGACTTGGGTAGAACACGTTGATCACTTAGTATATGTTTTGCAGGCTCTTGAATAGGCCCATCTGACCATAAAGGCCATCAAATGTCAAATTGGTCAGAGCAAAGTGGTCTACCCTGGTCATGAGGAAGGAGGAGGTGGAATAAGGACATTGCCTAGCAAAGTACAAGCTGTACAAAACTGGGCCACCCCTACTACTCAAACCCAAGTGAGAGCCTTCCTAGGTCTCACTGGGTACTACAGGAATTTCATTGAGAACTATGGGTCCATAGCTTCTCCTTTGAATGTAATCTCCTCTCCAAAATCCCCTAAAATATTTAGATGGAATGGGGAGTGCACTCAATCCTTTGAAAACCTGAAGAAAGCCCTTTGTCAAGCTCCAGTCCTAAGAGCTCCTCATTACCACCAACCCTTCATTGTGCAGAGAGATTCTTCCAATACAGGTATAGGTGCAGTCCTTAGTCAACTGGATGAGAAAGGTAGGGCGCACCCCATTTGCTTCATCAGTAGGAAACTGAAGGAACCAGAAACAAGGTGAGCAACCATAGAACGTGAATGTTTTGCCATTGTGTGGTCTCTGAAGAGGTTTAGACCATACTTGTATGGATCTACTTTTGTGATTCAGACAGACCACCAACCCTTGAGATGGGTAATGCAATTGAAAGGGGAGAACCCAAAAATTCTAAGATGGTCAATCTGCCTGCAAGGGTTTGATTTCACCATTGAGCACAGGTCAGGATGTCACCACCAAAATGCTGATGGTCTCTCTAGGATGTTTATAACCGACTAGAGTGAAGAGATTCATCCAGGAGTGGATTAAATCCTCCTGTCCCTTAGTCTGGGGGGGCAGGGGGAGTGTTATGGAGAATTCTCCCGAATGGCCAATTTCCCTTACCTACTGAGTCCCTCAGCAGCTATGCTGGATTTCTAGGATTTATTTTTTTCACCTGGTAAGAGTGTGAGTCTTTTTTCCCACTCTTACATGTGTTTTGCTGTGTGTGTTTAACATTTTTGTGTTCATAGACTTTGGAGCCTCACCTACTCCATAGGCATCATCTTTTTACTAGTTTAAAACTACTTTTAGTCTTAATTGTGTGTGGTATTCCCAAAGGGTACTGCATATGATTCTGCCTAACAGGGACACCGGAGGTGGAGAGTGAGATGGAGGAAAGAAAAGGTCCCAGTTGAACCTGGGAGGGTAGGTCTGGGAGGAAGGAGGTAAACCAGGCCAGAGCCAGGTCTGTGATGCCAAGGGTATCACAGAGCCGATTTAGCAGGGTGGCATGCTTGACAGTGTCAAAGGCAGAGGAAAGGTCAAGAAGGATGAGAATGGAAGGAGAGCTGAAATCAAGATTGTGTGTCGTGGAGAAAACCAACAGATTCAGTGTGGTGGATAAGCTGGGAGATGGCCAGCTACACCAAATGTTTGCCCATGAAGGGGGTAATGGAGATAGGGTGGTAGTTAAATGGACAGGAAGGGTCGGCAGAAGGCTTTTTGAGGAGAGGGTGCACAAGGGAGTGCTTGAGGAGAGAGGGGAAGGATCCAGTGGCAAAGGAGTGATTGAAGAAATCCACCAAAGTTGGAGCAAGGGAGACAATGTTGTCCTTGATAGTTCTGGAGGAGCAGTGGAGCACCTGTTTGGATGAGACTTTCATGGAGCGGACTTGTCTAGAAACCTCATCAGGTGTTATGGGAGAGAAGGAGAAGAGAGGGAGGGGAGCGAAGAGGGGGCCAAGGGAGGCCTCAGAGCAGGTGAGGAAGAAGGTTGTTGAGTACAGGAGAATAAGGACAAGATGTCCTGAGTTTTAGAAATTAAGTGAGAGTCCAGAGAAGTGCTGAGGGCCAGGGAAGGCAGATGAGAAGTGAAGACTGCAGTAGGGTTGGCAAGTTCATTGCAGATTTTGAAAAGTTTGGCTATGTAGTTAGAGGCCACAGAGATGCAGGCTTGGATGTAGGCCTTCTTTTTCGAGCAGATGGAGAGTATGTATTGCCTTTGCAGTTTATCAGAGGATGTGCTCGAAGCCTGCCACTTCTGCTCAGCAGCTCTGCACTTGCGGTTCAGATCGGCCAGGTCAGAGTCATACCAGGAGTTGCACTTGGAGGCATTTTTCATGCGGATCCTCATGACAGGGGCAAAATGACAGAGAAGGAGGCTGGCAGTGCAGGCAGGGGTTAGGCCGGGAGACCCATGAGGTCCAGGTGAGAGGACAGGAGAGAATGATCGGACCAGGAGCATGATGATGGAATGATGGGAGTTGTAGTGCAAAAACATCTGGAGAGTCAAAGGTTGTTGAACCCTGCCCTAGTGAATGAGGACATTTGTTTACTCACATTATGCACTGGAACCTGTTTTATGTACCGCCCCTTTATGTAGTTCAGTTTTTGTGTTCTAAATAATTGTACCACTTGGTGTCTTAAGTATTTCAGTAACTGATTGCCTTGTGTGCAAATTAAACAAATTGTAATTAATTATCAACCATGCCCCCCTCATGCCACTGTTTCAGCTTTAATTTCCAAACCTGACAACTACATTTGGATCCCACCAATAATTTTGGAAACCTGCATCTCATGAAGAAATCCCATTCATTGAGTTCTGCAATTTTCAAAGTAAATGGAACAAGACTAAAGAAGATATCACTCGGTTCAAAGCCCTTCTCTTCTCACCCTGACATGCGGTCCTCAGATCCCCATCCCTACAAGCCACTACTGATAACTGGATCCTGTCGATATGTACCTGCAAGAAGAGTGCCATTTCTGGCTCCTCCATGAACTGGATCCCTGACTCGACCAGCTTGGACACCGTCTCCAAATGGTCGCCGTGCTTCTTTATCAGGGAGCGTACGTGCTCCAGCTTTTCCTCCTGTTCCCTCGTGATCATCTGCGTCATTTCGCTTCTCCTCTCTTCCAGCACGGCATACAAGTAATCAAACTTTTCACACAGGTTCTCTTTCTGCCTTCGACAGCTTTCCTGTGGATCAAATGGTTCAAATAAAAAAAAGTCACAAGCTGGCATCAAATGCGTTCATATTTATCATTCAGTACCAACCATATTGAGTTTTCCAGTTGAGCATGCATGTAATACTCCCCCCTTTAATCCTTGTGGTGCATGGGGAAACATGCTATTTACCCCCGCTCTGCCCCCTCACTCCACAACCCTCCCTGATTGTTGGCCCAAGGCCTTTTTGTATTTATATATGAAGGGTGGCACAGTGGCCCAACAGTTCCTTGCAGGAGCCCTGCAATGTTGTGTTGCACCACAGGAAATGACAAATTACAGATGAGTACTTCCCGGATCCACTTGCTAGTATATGGATTTGTAGGCATCTACTAGACTGCTTTGCAGTAATACCAAACGTGTCCTATTGTCTAATGGAGACTATACGTTTGAGTCTGTATTTTTAAAGCAGTAGAATGTTCGAGACCAACACGGTACCCAACAACCTCAAGGAAGCTTGAGTCATGCCCCTCTTAAAAAAAAAAAAACCTTGATCCTAACATCCCACAAACTATAGGCCCATCACCACTGTTCCCTACATCCTAAAGATCCTAGACAGAGTGGCTTACCTCCAGATCCAGAAACACCTCGAGGATCACATCCTACTAGGACTCAGACAATCTGGCTTCAGGCCCAGACATGGAACGGAAACAGCCCTCCTGGATCTCAAAATCCAAATGGACGAGCCTAAGGAAAACAGTAAGCTTATCATGCTCCTGCTGTTAGACCTGTCAGTGGCCTTTCACCTGGTCGACCAACAAATCCTCACTGATCATCTGTCTACAGCAGCTGCCTTCTCCAGCAACGCCTCTACCTGGATACAATCTTTCCTGTCCAACCACACCAACAGGGTCTTTGCACCCTCTGCCTCTGCAGATCCAATTTCCATCCACTGTGGCTTTCCACAAGGCTTGTGCATTTCTCCAACAATTTTCAACATCTTCACCAAGCTCCTCTTCAACCATATTGACAACCTGGATGTCACATACACCAACTATGCTGATGACAAACAGGTTCTCATCACCCTCTCGGGAAGCTATGAAGATGATTGCAAAAGAATCAACAAGATTTACCTGGAAATCCAGGCGTGGATGGCAGATCACTGCCTTTGCCTCAACGACAATAAAACTGAGCTTTTGATTGTCGGATTCCCAAACTAGACCCCCGCTATGCCTCCATCAACATCAATGGTAACCCATTCAAAGTGGCCAAAGAAATCAAAACTCTGGGAGTCTACCTAGACTCCACACTGTTCCTCAAGAAGCAGGTGAACTCAACCACGTCCTCTACAGCTTACACTAACAAACTAATTAACGCCTGCAAACAATTCCTCTCGCCCAGTAGCTGCATCACACTAGCCAGGGCTCTAGTGTTATCCAAGATCGACTAATGCAACACTCTCTACCTGGGCACATCCGAAGGGAACCTCAACAAACTCCAGGTCCTTCAAAATAACACCTTAAGAGCAGCTCTAAGTATACCAAAATCCATGCAGATTTCCAGTTTCAGACAGGACGCCCACTGGCTCCCGGTACGGGACAGAATCGCCTTTCGCACGCTGGTCATCACCCACAAGTGCCGATCAAACACCGCCCCCAAATACCTAGCTGTTAAATTCAACATATACCAGCCTTCCAGACCAACCAGAACCATCTACTCGCACTGTCTAACTGTGCTAAGATTCCGACTGAAAAGAGCTGGGGGAACTAGCTTCCCAGTTCTAGCTGCCAAACAATGGAATGCCCTTCCCCTTAGCCTCAGGACGGAATCCGCATTCTGGACTTTCAGAGCTAAGGTCAAAAGCTGGCTCTTCGGGAAGCTCCCTGCTTGCTCAGTCCATATCCCAGCCACTCCACCCTGCCTGAAGTAACCCTTTCCCTGACACTGTGGCTCTCCTCTGTCTATGTATAATCGCTGTGTCCTAAATCAACTGTATCTCCTGTAAATTTCCTCTATTACCTGTATTTACTGTATAATCACCTGTACTAACTGTAATTTTTGCGTTCATAACTTTGTAACCACTGTATAAGCTTTAAGCACCCAGTTACCTGAAGGTTTGGTGCGCGGTACAAATAAAGAAACTAAACTAAACTAATATTTTTTGTTTTTGTTCGGTAGACATAAATAGGTGGATAGCTAAAAAAAAAGTTGCACAGCTGGATCTAGTAGAAGCCACGTATTTTGATGTTCAATCATGCAAACATTTACTTTTGGAAATGCACTTTCAAAAACAGCTTTTGTTTTAGATAAATGAGTTTTCTTTTTTGGACAAATTGAACCATCATGAAATGAAATAGAAATCTTTCGACTACTTGTTTGAAACACGAGTATGAGTTTCTGGGCAGAAATGTAAAACCCACACGATTTTAAAATAATGCAAATCTATACTTCAATCATGATCTAAGAAAAACTTGTGGGAGGATGCATGTCACCCTAAAACGCAAGTATAAAAATAAAAAAAGAAAAAGAAAATAAGGATTTTAACACTAGCTTCTAAAACCGAGTCAAACACCAACTGTGTGGGAATATCAGGTCAGAAAAGGTAATACAAGTAATAATATGAAATCCTTTTGGAAAAACAGTAACGTAAGTAAATGTAAGTAAATATTGTTTTTAGATGCTTAGAGAACTTTTCATTGATACCACTTGATGACCACCGCAACCTATTTAATGCAAAATTCCAATGTCGCAATGGTGTGTCAAAGCGACCAGAGACCTTGAGTTCCCCTACTCTGTTTGCCAAAAATAGAAAGAAAATGCTTTGAAACATCTTATTACTGCGCCAAATGATGACTGCAACGTATTGCGAGACGCGAAAGCAACATTTGCCGATGGGATTAAACCCGGTAACTTCCTACATTTTCTAGCCAACACACCGGCTGAGACCAAAGACACAGGATATGCCCTGATGTGAGAAAGGCAGTCAAAATGCCGAAACACGTGTCATAACAAAAGGGCCACCAATAAAACAACTAATTAGTCACTGAATACGTTGCAGTCATCATTTGGCGCAGTAATAGGGTGTTTCAAAGCATTTTCTTTCTAAATATTGCTTTTAGTTTGCTTTAACTGTATTATGATGTGGTTAAACCTTTCACAAACAATACAAAGAGCTTAAGTAATACAATTACAATATAATTACAAAACATTACATTATCAGACCAAGTTAAAATGTATCCATTAAAAATTCATCCAATGAACAGTGACAGTAAGAAATAGTAAAACAAGCACATTTTCTGACACAACCTGAAACCAATAGGATAATCACACATAATTAGAAAGAAGTAGAGAGAGGTTATCAGCTGAGCCATTCATCAAGAATCCCCTCCTACCTATCTTTATACCTTTCCCCTGCAATTGAGATTACATTAAGGTTGCTTACATTTTTTTAAACTACAATGGACATGGAGATCTCATGTCCACAAGACAAAAGATTCCAAAAGTCCTCAATCGTTAGCCACTCTGAATTCTGCATGTGCCCTCGCAAACACAGCAATCTTACATTCTGTACGACTGGACAGTCAATTAGGAGATGCTTTAGAGTTGGAATCTCTCCAAGGGGTTCACATAAAGGACAAATATTGGAGGCTTCCTTATTAGAGGATCGCGCCAATTTAATTTCTGCAGTACTTAATACATTAATCCTAATATGTAAAAACAGAGACCTGCAATATGTGTAAGGAAATTTACACAGAAAATTGGGAATAATGTCCAACTTTTTATCTGCTTTCGTGAAACTCTGATACAAAGCATAGGTGCAGATCTCCTCAATAGTAGTCACCCAGTCTGCTCGAAACACAAACTTTTTTGAGAGTGTTCAGGGGTTGTTTGTCAAAACAGACCTAACCTGCTATCAAAAAATATTGTTTCAGAAAGAATTCTAATATTATTTAACACAACATAGCTGCCACTAAGCATACTCTCCTGTAGCTCTATAAAGAGTGAAGCTTTTGGGGGGACTAACAGCGTCCGGTACAAAGAAAGCACTTTCCAATAAAATAACCATCTGAGTGATGACAGACCCAACTAAAATCCTAAGGTTGCGATAGGTAATGTAGGTGGAAGGGTGTGAGCTTTCTTCCAAATCCACCCTTCCATTAAGTTCTAATTAAAATCTCTCACTAAGGACGTGATCTCCAAGCCATATAAAACCACTGGCATGACTTTAAGTTTATAAAAATCAGTAAGAGGAAGGACAATGAACCTACAATACTTGTTGATTTTTATCATTTGGGAGGCAAGTTGGAGCGCTTTGTTCTTTAACCTACTCAGTATTATACTTCTATTTGGGGTAGCTTTTAACCTAAATAGACCACATTCTGGGGATATTGTGGGCTTCCCTATGGCCTATGTGTATCCATAAGGCTTGTTGGAACTACTGTTAAAACGGATCACATTTGATTTAGTTTCACTGATGGCCAGTTCAATAGAGGCAGCGTATGCAGCCACAGAGTCAATGAGACATTGTGGTCCCCGCGGGGTATGGTCGTCGAGGAACACATCGTCTGCATACACCATCCAAGACACACATAGAGAACCAATCTTTGGTCTAGAAAGGACCACTGGCTCATGATAATCACCAAAGTCTGAGAGGTACAGGTTGAACAGGCATGACGCCAGGACACAGCCCTGGCGTAGTCCTCTATAAGTCCAAAAATCCTTCAATAAGTGGCTGTGTCCGTTCAACCTGACTTGAAGACTAGTGTCCTCATGTAAGTACTTAACAATGTCTAAAAGAGAAGGAGGAACTCCCCATATGTACAATTTATACTATAAAAAACTACGGTTCACAGTGTCAAATGCTTGGGAAAGTCAATCATGGCCACATACAGGGGTGGAGAACCATTTCGCAAGCATTCTCCTGGAGACAGCACATGATAAGTCAGTTTAAAGCTGTCCCCATCCCCTTTTGGAATCCAGTTTGTTATTTACATGGTCTACCTATCTTAGCTGCCCATTCTTCCAATTCTTTTAAAATAACGGTGGCAACGGTGGTCAGCATCAAGAAGGCCGATCAGCAAGTAGTTAGGACAGGTAAGATCGCCCATCTTGTAAATAGGAATAGTTATAGACAGCTTTCAGGAGGCAGGGGTGCGTTTTGTGACCAGACTATCTTTAAATAATAAATACAGGACGTTTGCCCACATGGTTGTATTACTCTTACAGATAAAGTTGTTTGGCCCATTTGGGCCTGCAGCCCTACAACTAGAACGGACGTTTTAGAATGCCTAGAATGTTCAGGAGGAGCGGGCCTATTAATATTATTCCCTTTGAGTACCTGGTGCGTATCTGCTGCTGCTTCAATAGCATGGACGTTTCTTAAAAACGTTGTTCCTAATTGTGCTTTTCCTGTTGATTTTTTACTGGCCGTCCGGGGTGGTTTGGTTGACTGTTTGAGATGTTTTGGAGCTCTGTGGTGTCATTATCCGCGTTGCTAGACATTACATTGTCCATGCTTTGGGGGAGGAAACCCCCATATCGGAGTCTCCAGTAAGGGTAGCTAAACCACAGAGCCCTCTATCTCGTAATAGGCCTTGAACGGTCTGCAGCGCAATTTTTATCTCGCTCAATTACAGTGTATGGGCTGAAAGTTCTATCTTTATTTTGTCATATTACTTGACAAAATAACTTAAAACAACATGCAAAGCAGAGATTGCGGGCGCTGAAAGTTTGATCTGATCCTCTAGGTCCCGCAGATAATGATGAAGGTTATGTTGAGACACCAGACTACTTGTTGAGGCAGAATCACTATCAGAAAGAGTATAGAGCTCTATCATAAATAATGGTAATTCCTCAAAACCTAATGATACACTCCTCAATATATTAGAAGTTACATTTTATTACGGTGGCTAAAAGTAGGGGATTACTTTGGAGACCCCATCATTTACGAATGGGTCGAGACCAAGCAGACTACTATCACTACTGTAATTACTTTCCCCCTGTAAGTGCATTCTACATTTACCATCTGGGTCCGTTTCCGTAGTCGTACCAGCCGCGGGATAGAAATATTTGATCTTTTTCTGCAGCGGACATTGAATTCTTCTTATTTTTCTGAGGCACTTTTTTCCAGGTTCATTCAATGTATGTGAGATGCTTTCTACAGAATCACCAACTAGACCAATAGTGCTTCTAGGATTTCCCTGAGGGGCAGCATCTATTTGCTCCATCTAACCGAAAGAATCCCAAAGCCCCAATTCACCAGATACTTAATTTACATCGTCGTGGACTCCTGAGGAAGCTTACTCACCTGGAGGAAGGTTGTTGCCATTATGAAGCTGCTAATAACAGACTGGTTAAGTTCAGACTTTTCCTCAATGCCGGATACTGCATTTAAAGCATCCAGTTGGTGTGAAGTCAATTGCTCAGATGCGGGGGTACAACTACAGCCCATTGCATTACCGGGCCCTAAATCGGAATCTACATCTGGGAGATCAACGTTAAGTGTGCATCATTTGGGACTGACTTACTCCGTAACTCGTACATGATGATCCTTGAGAGAATCAACTCACAAAGCGAATCCGCTCACTGTTGGCCGTCAAACACGAGACTGCAGAAACACTTTGCAACATTTTTGCGTGCACTTTGCGCGTAATTCGCATATTTGAAGTCCATGGGGCGTGACTTGTAGCAGGTCACGAGTAAGCAGACTTCAGTTAGAAGGTAAGGACAGCAGCACCGAAGCTAGTCTACTGCCAGACTGCAGACACAATTTGCAACACTTTTGCGTGCACTTTTGCGCGTAACCCGCACATTTGAAATCCAGGGGCATGACTTGTAACAGGTCACAAGTAAGCAAACTCCAGTTAGAAGATAAGAACAGCAGCAGCGATGATGGTGTACTGTTGGACTGCAGACACACTTTGCAACACTTTTGCGGGCACTTTGCACGTAACGCGTAACGAGTAAGCAGGTAAGAAGGTAAGAACAGCAGCAGCGAAGAAAGTGTACTGTTGGAATGCATAAATACTTCATAAAACTTTCGTAGGTTAATCACATTCTCGGATACTATAATTCTGCCCAATGAGCTGAGAGTTTGGCACCATTAACCAAAGCATGTACCTGGGCTGGAAAGGAAGTATAATATGTGGGATGCTCATAACATAATACGCCTCTCTCCTCCCTCTTCCCACATCTCAGTCCTCCTCCACTTGCCACAATCACCATCTGCTCACTCAACCTTCACCCACTCCAATTCACCATCCCCTTTTATCTCACTTTTATCTCACTCAAGGAACACCTACTCTTTCCTCCACTGATTCTTTTTCCCCCACTGAACTTTCTCTTGTACGTTGTTTCAATCCCACTCTTGCCTTTATCATGATGTTTGTCAATGAAAAACTGTTCCCCCATATGACAGTGAGCCTCTTGCACACTGGCTCTGCTACCTTATCTCATGACTCCCACCTGATAAGAAAGGAGGTGTGATAAACACAGTCAACTCATCAATCACCTTTCCCTAATATCTCTCCCCTCTTTTCCTGAACACATTGCTACTCACCTTTTCACACCAGCCCCTCCTAACATAGTCCTTACCTACTGCCTTTTGTAGTCTCAACTTAATGGGCTTCATCTTGACCGCCTCCTCAAATCTCTTCTCATTCTTGCCCCAATTGTACTCATGGGGTACTTCAACCTCCCCACCGTGTTGAAGACCCACAAGGTTCAGCTCAGATCCACCTTCTTTGACCATTCTCTGATCACCCTCCATAACCCGCCAACCTGCAATCATAGCAACTCACTTGATCACATCTTCTTCTCCTCCTTGCTCTTGTACATTTCACTATCTTTGTTCTTCTTCCACTCCCAAACCCTCCTTCTGAATCACTAAACAAAAATCCAAACCCGCCTCTGCAGGCCTAACCTAGAGCAAGTGAGGGTGTTTCTTCAATCTCTCCTTCCACGTGTTACAGACTCCATCGACTTGCATTTCCTGAACTCATTTCTGCACCGACAGCTCCCTTTAAGCATCACGTCCCTCTCCCTCATTCACTCCCACCCACCCACATCCCCAACCATGGACCTCGCCAGTCATCTACGGCCTGATGGCAAGCATGCACTTCATCCCGACCAATGGTGCAACACCCACTCTCCATCTCTGCTTTCTTCCTATAAGGGTTCCTTCAATTGACTTAATACTGCTCTGGGCTCAGACACACACAGCCATTGCAACAACTTCATCTGCTCTCTCCATTATTATCCACAGAAGCTATCCATGACCCTCCAGTCAATGCATCCCCCTGTGACTCTGCTCTTTCTGTTCATCACTCTTAGGTGACCACTTAACCAGCTACCTATTCACCAACACGTTTAAGCTGTGGGACACTCTGGCTGGCCTTATCCTTCCTTCTCTCTGCCACACCCCGCTTCAAACTCTCTGCAACATCATACTCGTTCAACCATACTGGCTGATCTGCCACATACATGTTGGGCTTCAATACCATTTGCACAACCCACAGTCAAAGGGGCTAAAACCCCTTTGTTACCTATTCCTATTTCTCACCTCTTTTTACCCTTCTACATGTACCACTTACAGCATCCCACTAATCCTGATCGACAATGCGATGTCTTCCTGTTCCACTGACACACCTTCCCGTCTCCTCATTACTGAAAATCAAAACTCCTGAAATTAAGCTCATTCCAATAGTCACTAGATTCACTAGAGTCTTAGAGGGGAGAAGGAGGAGGAAATTAAAGGAGGAGAATGAGAAGGAGTGGGAGAAGAAGAACGAGAAGAAGATCCAGAAGACGAAAAAACAGAATAAGAAACAGAACCAAAAAAAGAAGATGAAGAATCAGAAGAAGAAGAAGAAGAAGAAGAAGAAGAAGAAGAAGAGGAAGAACCAGAATAAGCAGAAGAAGAACCAGAGAAAGAGCCAGAACCAGAATCCGGAGAAGAACCAGAAGAAGAAGCACCAGAAGAAGAAGAAGAACCAGAAGAAGAAGAAGAAGAAGAAGAGGTTCATGTCACCAAAACAAAACTAAACATTAGCACAAATAAAACATGACAAACAATATTAAATACGGGAATCACAATGAACATCCAATAATAAATACATGTCCAATCAAGTAGCATCAAATCACTCAAGGACGCTCTAGTAGGGAGTAAGCAACGTTTCAAAATAAGCTTAAACCGACTCAGCAAGGTGCATTTTCTGATATCCAAAGAAAAACATTCATAAGCAACTGCCCAGTACATTAGCAGGGTCATTTTAAATGAACTGTTAATAGCGTGCAAGAGACCACCAACGTTTGCACTTACGTGCGGTTGTGTCCCTTGCATGCAACTTAGATTTTCCTCACCATCTTGGAAAACAAGTAAAGGTTTCTGCAAATACGCTTTTCAGGCGGGTATTTACTACAGAATTCCTTATAAATCTGCCTGGCTTTGACCAGGTGCAAAACCAAGGCAAATTCCATAGGATCCGTTTCCCACCAGGATGAACATTTCATGCAGGTGTGAAACGAAACACGCTGACAACATGGAAGAGATATGCACAGCACGGATCTTATCTCCGCTCCATAACCCTCCTCCGCCTTCTTATGGCATCAAAATGGCGCCAAGAGCTAAATTAAGGCGCAAAAGCATTACACATTGCTGATGAACTACTCTGCTCCATTTAAAATGGGGCGGATTGATATACCAAGTGAAATCTACCATCAAGTTTGGCCAGGATTTATGCAAACCGAGCGGACCAGACACAAAGGATGGGGCCGCCCCATTAATCGTCTCCGAGACAGCAATTCAGAATTGGATTTGGACATTCATCTTCAAGGAGCCAAGCTACATCCACACAAGGTCATATGATCAGATTATAACATATGAAGGAAAATAGTCCATATTGCTTGATTTTGGACCGCCTGTAATTTAGCAGTTTTTATTGTTGTTGTAAACGCCCATGTACATAGAGAAGCATTATTGCACTCTTCACATTACAACTAACGTTACCAGCAAGATACAGTGCTTTATGTGCCACGAGGGGCAGACCCTCCTGAGGGCATAAGGATAATAATGGGCTCCCCTGACTACTGCATCTCCCTGTGGCCATAAGCAGAGCAAGCATGGCCTACTCAATTTCCATAAGCTATCACTGTGGGTGCCGCCCACTGCTGCAGTTAAAGTGATACAGGGATGTCGGGCGGCTGAAATGGTGATCTGAGGTTGCCGGTTGCTTACCGGCAACATTGTCATGAAACCCAATGGGCCTCATTACGAGTTTGGAGGTAGCCCTGCCGGTAAAACCGGCAAGGCTACCTCCAACCTCGCATCCGGGTCCCGCACCCGCAAATGGGCAATTACCGGGCTATTCCGGCCCAGCCGGACCCGGCAATTGCCCTTTCACGGGTGCCAGGCCTGGTACATCCCCATTCCCATTTGAGCCCCATAGGGCTCAATGGGAATGGGGACGTCGGATGCACCGGCCCCGTTTACAGGTGTGCCGGTGCATCCGACTTGCTGTGCTCGCGGGTGCCTGGGCAGTGCGACACCCCTGAGCACAGCTCATAGTATGGCGGTACGGTAGCAACGGTGCCGGTAGCGCTACCAGCACCATTATTACCTTACCGCCATACTTATAATGAGACCCAATGTCATTTATTCATAGGGAATGGAGCGGGCGTAGGGCAAGGCCTTTGCGTGATATTTCTGCAATGTATCAAAATCCATGTGCTCCCTTCCTTAATAAGTTTGCATAAAAAATATGGGAACATATTTGTCCCCTCCGTATTAAGTGGTGGTAGGAAGCAAGCATATTTGTGGTACATTTTGATCACATCATGGACAAGCGTTTGTGTGAAATGCCATGGGTTCCAATATTGATTCGTGGTTAGAGAGCGTGACTGGATTACTTCCACCTCACGTCAGGAGAGCCTTAGGGCCGCAACTTTAGACCTGTGCGCCCGAGCTCTATTAAGTCACAAGAGACTCTTCTTTTTAAAGGCCATTTCACAACAAATCGATATCCCTACGCAAGTGAGCTCTTGTTAGGCAGATGACGTGCCCAGCTTTATTCATTAGGCTGCACCGCTTTAGGTGTTGATCTAAGCCATGCCCACCCATATTTGCAATGCTCGGTCAATCGATGCACATCTTTGGAAGGCTGTCATTGATATGATGTTGAAGGGATCGCTTCAAGCGGCATCGATGACACAGAGAACACATTCATCCTCATCAGGGGATGATGTGCTTGTCACCGGGTCCCCCATCTTGGAAACAGCGAAAGCCGGGCAGCGCTCAGAAGTTGCGGATTTTCTAGTGGCCGCTTCTTCCACTTGCAGTATTTCTGTTTGTGTGAGAGGTACATTTGCAGGTGTAGGACTATGCTTAGCAACCTTTATTTTAATGCAGTACGTATCATATGGAAAGGCAGCGACACCAATGGGCTTTATATCGTTAAACTTTTTCTGTGTCCCATGACGTGTTGAGTGCATAGTGACAGGGATGTTTCTGATGTATCTCAGACTGCATGGCAAATCAGGATCCTCGTACCAAAACACTAGCTTCCGGTCTATCGTGCAGGACCTGCTCCTATCGCACCTGTATGATCACCATAGCACCTATGAGAAGTGTCCCCCATGCAACTGCCTGACTTATCAATGGATTCGGCAAATGCCCACATGAGGCCCACACTCATCCAACTTCACTTGGCAAGCCCTTCAAGGCCGTCTAGCTGTCAAAGGCAGCTACATCTTATGCAAAGCTGCCACCATGCCTGCTCGCTCCAACCTGGCAGACAATGCCACCATCTCTGGCAACCAGCATGTCGCCATACACCAGGCCCTGGCCAGACTCAAGCAGCTGGAATGTAGAAAAGATGGGTCCAAGAAGCAAGCCATCTTGGTCTACCCACCCCCCCACTCGCTCCCACCCTCATGCATTTCTGAACAGGAGTCAAGAGACTGCTCTTCAAGCTCCACCTTCTTCACTGCCCACAAGTTACACACCCTAAAAGCAGCCAACCCAGTGTCCCTCCAGACAACCACCCTTTACAGTTCACCCCCCTTTTCCTCACCCAAATCGTCTTTCAGGGGTGTTAGGAGTTATCCACAAACTGAAAATGTGTAAATTGAATATCAATAATAAATACTATGTGAAAGGAGTGTACTCTCGTGTAGCTATATACACCCTACCCGTGTACAGTGTACAGTGCGCTGTTGCTTCCAGGCGCTAAGCAACATATGCCACTGAAACTGAACTACAAAAGGAAATTAAGGGAACTCACAGCAGGTTTCCCTTTCGTGGTTGCCCCGAATTTTCAAAGTAATTATTTTGTGTTTGAAACTGATACACATGGTCCCAGGAAGTCATCTTTCGAGAACAATCACAACGCTTGGTATTAATTTATTGTTTTTAAAACTTTTTAAGCAACCCCTTTCCTCTTTGGAATGGATTGTCTGACCCCATAACACAGCCAACAATCAGCAGAAATGGCCTTGTATATGTTCACACTGCTGTACAGCTTAGGAACCTCAGAAGAGGAGATGGCATTCAGTGATAGCCTCGATCTAAACATCTCATTTCCCAAGGAAGAAGAATAGTGAAGCACCACAGTCCTCGAAGGCATAGTGGCTGTTTGATGTGCATCAAAAGTCAGACGTCACAGCCTCCGCGTCTCAGAATTTCACTGGGAAAATCTCCCATGTGCATGAGGTCATCAAATGTATTTATTTATTTATTTATTTATTTATTTATTTATTCGCATTTGTTAAGCACACAGGCAGCCCAACGGTCATTGTGGCGCTTGTTACAGCATTTGAGCATGACTTATTAAGACATACAATGAAGTCATTGCTTGGTTACGAAAGTAGAGATAGCAGTTGCGGAGAGGAGAGAATAGAGAAGAGAGAGAAGAAGTGTTAGTTAAACAAAGTAGTTTTTAGTTTTTTACGGAAGACCGGAAGAGAGGTTTCTGCTCTGAGCGTGCTGGGTAGTGCATTCCATAGCTTTGATGCAATGTAGGGGAAGCTTATTCCTCCAGCTCTAGCTCTTTTGATGCGCGGGACTCTAAGTTGGTTGGTGTGACAATGTCTAGTGGGTCTGGTGGAGTGTGATCTGGTTATTGTATCAGCATGTTGCATGTTGGCATAATGTATCCTGCGGAAATTCCACACAAAAGGGAATCGCAGCTCACCAGTCCAAAGGTTTGGTGTTCTGTGAATATTTGCAAGTCACTTTTGGAGGTAACCACCCCCCTGGATTCCTCCCAAAGAATCCCGCTGCCGCCAGCTACTCCTAAAGGCCTCCCACAACCCTGACCACCGGAATAATTGCTTACACTGATGTTTTCAAATTCCAGTGCAACAGCGGTGGAAATAGAAACAGGTTTAGCATGCCCCACTGGCTAGCAGAGGACTGCAGGGCCCCAGTAGGGATGTGGGGCACGGCGTTGGCCCTTGTGCAGGTGGCACCAGCCCCCCCCCTCACAGAGATCTAACATAAGCGAAATTCTGATGGTTCAAGTTATTCCGAAGCTGGTTTGTTTAGCAGGAGCCGTCATGTAAACATGACAAAATGGCACCCTCAGCTACTGCCATGCGCACTTGAGATGAGGAAGAAACCAATACACTCTGGTGTATTCCTAATGTCTTTTACTCGTAGCCATTGAATGAAGGGCACATATAACTGCATGTTGGCACGTTTCTGTTGCGCTCTGTACACGCCTAGTGACATGTTGATGCTAGTCATCATTGGATAATGTTGAGACCGTGGTGTCAGTCACTGGGTAAGCAGGTGTCAGTCAGGGCAAGACAGAAGAACCCTTGACGGCATGTAATACTACACAATGGGAGGTCAGACTGAAAAAACGAAACAAGGTTTATGAGGTGCACTGGACAGAAATGTGATGAAAATAAATATGAAGGGAGAGGCAAATGCGAACACGGAAAGCAACCACCTTGGGCTCTCTGTAGCGTTGTGCCAGTGCTCACATAATTCAAATGGTTCTAACCGAATAACAGGAGATTTGGAAGTACGTGATTTTTAAAAATCTTGTTTTGATGTGGGGTTGCCCCCTTATTGCTCTGCACTCCCACTTCCTACCACCTAAAATCGACACGTATCCGTTAAACACACCTGTGCGTTTAAAAAAACCTCATTGTTTTTTCATTTTTAAACCGAAATGCAATTTTCGGTTTTAAGGGAGTTTTGATCCGCTTTGCTTTTTCTTGCAGCTTTTCCACATGCAGGCTGGTAGGAAAGCTTAAGGAGGTGCGCGCCCTCCAGTGTGATCTGTTTGTGATCTGCTGATCGATGGTGCAAATCCCAGAAAGGCTAACTCAGCATCTCATCCTTCCTAGGTCGATCACATGAATACACATTTCAGCTGGATAATAACTGCATATATACATGTTCAGTGTAAAGTGCTTTTGAAAAAGTGCTATATAAACACCAAATTATTATTACTAAAAACAGTCACATTTTACAAGTAGAACATTTCATTGTGTATGAAAACCTTCCAGTGTAGTTAACGACTGACTGGTAAGCAGTGTTCTTCATATTGCCTCCTTGACCAGCAACAACGCAGACTCACAGGTCACGGCTGGGCTAGATTGCTCCAGGATGTGGGCTGTTGAGCCGCATTAATACTGCTGGACTTTGTGCCCAAGCAATAAGTTTGTGTGAGTAAATGGGGATTCCGTAAGGGAGCCAGCCTTGGGATGTTTCCTTCATTCGCTGTCATGACTAGTAATCCTGTTACCTGCATGGAACGTGTTGCAAAGCGCTTTAAGGCAAGGGAGGGAACAAGGGAATATACAATGACATTCTTACAGGCCATGAAGAGTAAGGATGTGAAATTAACTGTCATACTCGGCCTGATGCCATTTCAGATAGTGCAAGTGCTAAGACACAAGTAACGGAGGGAGGGGGTGGGAAGGAAAGGGGGTGGAGGAACAAAACAAGCGACTATCGTATTGTGTCTGACGAGATTTCAGATAGTGATGCAGGGGGGACAAGTAAGGGGAGAGGGGAGGAGACCGACGAGGTTGCTCTCATACTAGGTTCAGGGACAATTCTGATAGAGTAAGTGCATAGAAGAAAGTAAGGGGAGGAGGCGAGGAGATAGGAAAAGGGAGGAGGGGAGAGGATGAGAGAACAGAGAGTAAGCAGTCAAAAGGAGTGGAAAAGCAAGAGGGGAGAGCAAATACAATTGCAGAAGTCAGTAGTAACACATAAGCTGCATGCAACTGTAATAACCTGTGTTGATTCAGTGTGTTGCTGCATGGCACATGCATTTGTTGATGTAGTATTACGCTCTGGGGAGGTTTTTCAGAGTACTGTAAAATACATTTTCGTGGGTGTTTCACCCTACATTTAGCTCCCCAGCTAAAGCGACAAGGAGCTTGTGGTTGTCAGGGGCGTAACATAAATGGAAGGCGCAAAGGCCTTGTGTAAGGCTTTTATGCCATCCATTCACGTCACACACCATTTTCAATCATTTGTATGGCAGAGAGGAAGGGTGGAATGCAACTTGTGTTTCCACCACCTTCCTTCCTTTCTGCTATACAAATGCCTCAGCATTTGCGATGACATGCACGTTCATGCTGGTGCAAATGCTTTGGATTCCTGTGGAACTCACTGGCTTTATGCATTAGCATAAAGCCAGCGTACTCCATAGGAATCCATTGTAAACTCAATGTTGCCTACCATGCATGCATATCAGGCAGCGTTTACAATTACAATTAAACACTGCCTACCAATCTTGCAAAGCAGGCATTGTTTAATTGTAATTTATTTTAATAATGTGCATGGTGGAGTGAAATGTGCATGGCAAGCACATTTTTCCTTGCACATTTGCACTCCACCATGCAAATTACCAACATTTGGTGGCAAGGAGCAACCTATGTGTATGTCTGCACATAACAGATCCCTGCCACCATCATAACTCTTTGGAGCAAAATGATCTCAATGGTTTTGAGAGTTCATTAAGCTCAGGCCTTCATTACTCCCCCTTTGCCCCAATGTAGATTGAAGAGGAAAGTAATTAAGCCACATTTTCATTTTTCAGCTAGGAAGATAGCAATCTCCCTTAAGCACAATTAACTTTGGCGTCAAAAGTAAATGATGGCATTGGCATCACATTTGGTGCAACATAGAATGGTACGTTTTTGATTGGTTAATAAAATCAAAACATCATTAGTCCCATGCAACGAAAAAGGACCTCCTGTAAGTTAAGATACAAGTACATCAAAGCAGGAGGAAAGAAGAGGGGCAGGTAAGGTAACCAAGAAGTGTATGTTTTCCATAAGTGAAAAAAAGAAGAACCAGTGGGGAAGAGAGAAGCTGGTGGACTTTCTTCTGGCCACCTTGCAGACTCCTGCTAGACAATCAATATCACAGTGAGGTCCTTGCTGCCCCTTTTGTAATATTCTTTAGTAGCAGATATCGCCATGTGCTATTTGCACAGCGGTCGCCAATAAGCTACCGTTATACTAAGGCTGTTGGTTGCTTCTCTACATGGGAAAGCTTTAGCTGTACCTTCCCCACTGTGACAAGTGGAAATGTGCATGGTATTAGCATTAGGGCAAAAATGGCCCTAGGGTAAACCACATAGGTTTGCCCTAGTGCTAATACCATTCCACATGAGCACTGGGGCAAACTTTGCCCTGGTGCAACAAAACATTGAAAGAAGAGGTGTTTGCCCAAAGGCAAACTTTGCCATAATGCTAACACCGTGCACAATTGCACTTGTCATGGTGCAAAGGTTTTCTAATATGGCCCGAATGTTTTTTTTGCATTAAGGCGAACTTTGCCCCAGTTCTAATACCGTGCAAAATACCGATGTCTCCTGTGTACGAGCTTTGTTAAAAAGGACCCATTGAGAGCAAAGATGATAAGGGCGTGTGTGTACATGGCAACTCATCATTATTTATTTATTTATGTGGCGCTTACTTTAATTCTTCTCTAGTTGAATGCACCCTCCATCGCGTGCCCTCCATTCCACCTCAAGGCAAGGCAGCTTATCCCCACACCTTTCGCAGATACTTGCAGCTAATAAATCCCTTTTGCTTCTAAAGTTGCGAATTATGGTTTTTCGAAGGTAACCTGCAAAGGCGAATCATACACAGTTTATTAAAGCAGCCTTTATAAGACCGTAGGTGGGCGTCACTACTGCGTCCCTCTTTGTATGAGGAGAGACATGTTTGTGAAAGGGCTCGTGCAGACTGGTCTCTGTATTTGAAACCCCAGGGCTCCCCAGACACTGTCCCTCTGCCGTCCTATATCACGGGACCTGAAGAAGCGAGGCACCTGTTTTCAGGTTCACTGCAGAACAACCGCATTTAAGCTTCAATCCATCCAATACAAATATTGTAATGCTATCATAACCCAACAAAAGTGTTGCTTTAAATGTGACTTTATTAGCTTGAAATAGTTATCTCTCAAAGATGTTTAACAATCACAGATATTCTCGCCTTATCATTCTTTCAGTTAGATGTGGGGGACATGGCTTGAGATATTGAAACTAAGAGGAAGTTACTATGAAGCTTTCTCAATGACATGATCAGGTAAACAAGGGGTGAAAAAACATGTATATGGGCAGTTGGAAATAATAATTTGCTTTGACCACCAGTCTTCCCTTTGTTGCCTATCGAGGGATTTCACCCGGGGATACAGACACCCCTCGGTCCCCCCATTGACTGTTAGTGTGTCATTTTTCTCAGAAGAGCCTCAGTTTTAGTTGCAATAATTCCAAGAAAACAACCGAGAATAATGTTACATTATAAAGGCATTACGCCTCATTATAAATTGATCGGTACACAGTAAAAGTGACGATAATAACGTTTACCGGCACTTTTACCAGATTGGCCAACTACAACTTTGCTGGTAGGGATAGAGGTAAATCTGACCGCTACTGGCAAAAAACTGCTGGTATTACCAGCACGGTAATACCGTTGCCAGTAATACTGGCAAAATAACCCCATGGAGTTCTATGGGAGTCCATGGAATGAGGATTTACCATTTGAACCGGGTCTTGTAATCTGCTGGTAATACCGGCAGATAAGTGCCGGTAATGGTATCATCGTTTGCCAGTATCTCACCAGAATTACCGGCAGGATACCAGAAATCTTGTAATGAGGCCCATTGTCCGTTTCCATTTCAATGGCAGACATTCTGGAAGAGTTTCAACAATCACAGAGGTGTTTTGACCCATAGGAGTTTATCTGTGTGATTTCAAGAAACACCTTTGAAACGACCATTAATCCCCATGGTAATCTCAGTAGATTTTGTTCATGAGATACTGTGGACACCCGCTACCACCTAGACTGCTTAATTTCTACCAGGTCACCAGCTTTTCCAAATCACTTGTAACGGCACGCTCCCCTGCACCGATTCCACCTGACACTAATCTTTTCCTATGCGCTATGTATATGGGTAATTTAGAAACTTTGTTTGGGATTCCCTTTTAAAGATAAGACCTATCCTTTCTCTACTATATATTTATCCGAGTAAGCCACGGTGTTATTGGTCACTCTTCTCCAGTCTGCTTTACACTACTACCCATTTTGACAATCCCCTTCCACATTCAAAAATGTGCATGGATTTTGTATTGTATAGTAGCCTTAGTAGGCCACATTTCTCACATTTAATCTGGTAAACATTTGTGGATCTGACCACTACCCTGCTACACATTGCAGGCTGTCTTTTTGGTGGCATATACTCCCTCAGTGAAAGGCTGCTGGCCGTCTTGCCCAAAAGCGGAATAATATTGGCTGCTTCCACTTGACTTCCTTCCCGATATAAGCCACTGCACCCTCCAACCAATTGGTCACTACCCCACTTTCCAAGGGCATTTTTTACTTTACTTTATTAGATTTATACGGCGCACATCATAACCGGCCCGGAGGCATACAGGCACAGACGATGACACCTAAAAAAGAAGGAAAGAATCAGACAAACACGCACCAACATAAAGGCTAACCTATTATACCTGTCAAAAGGTATGAACAATGGCAAGATGATAGGGAGCTACTTAAAAAGATAGGTCTTCAGTTTCTTCTTAAACTTGACATGGGATTCTTCCCCTCTGAGCTCAGACGGAATTGAGTTCCAGGGTCTGAGGACTGATGTATAAAAAGCACTCTCATTGATTGGCTCTTGAAACCACTGACAAATGAGAGTTATCTGAACTCAGGTTTTTTATAGCAGGCTTTTTTATTATTCCCTTTGCCAGAAATTGCAAGATTTGAGCCAACCAGACATTTGTGGACTATGGTCAGCAAGCGGAACTGTATCCTAGCCTCCACCAGGAGCCAATGTAGACCCCTCCTGGATTCTGAAATACGATAGTAGATTTTAAGTCCAACAATAGCACAGACAGCACTGTTCTGGATAATATGTAGTGTAGCAATTTCACCTTTATTGACTCCTGTCAGAAGGCTACTACAATAGTCAATCTTCAAACCTATTATTGCTCTAGCTATCGTCTCACTGCTCTTAATGGAGAGATAAAGGCGTATATGAGACACAAGTCTTCTGCAATAGGAGGAGGTTGACACAAGATTACTTAAATGCAGTCTCATATTGAGGTTTTGATCCCAAAAAAATCCAAGTGTTTTTATCTTCTTTTTAGTGGGAATCTTACAGTCTGCTATACTAAACTCTGCATATTCGAGTCCCAATCTAGCAAGCCTGGGACTCGTGTCTATAATCAAGTTCCTTTTTTTCAATATTAAGCGTAAGCCCGTTCTCCACCATCCAACGTTGAATGAAATCAAATATCTAATTAATAGTGAGTGCATCCTTGCAATAGTCACCTCGAAGAGAGATGATGCCCTGGCTATCATCAGGGTAATTGGAAAGGCAGATACCAGTGCTCTGCAACAGTTGACAGAGAGGAACCATGAATATTTTACAAAGCAAGGGAGACAAACAGGCTCCCTGTGGCACACAGTAAGGCAGAGGGACAGGACAGGTTGCATCGTCATGGCTACAAACCCTAACTGACCTATCTTCCAAGAAGAAACGTATCCAAGCCACTACACCATCACTAACATTGACCACCTCCTTCAGTCTATGCAATAGGAGAGAATATTCCACCAAATCAACAAATCTAAGACCGTCAGCAGCATAGTTTGGCCTTTATCCATGTTGTGCAACATATTCGTTTTTAAATCCAGTAGAGTCAGCTCAGTACTGAGGCCTGGTCTTAAACTTGGCTGTCATTTATTAAGGACGTCTTGCTTTTCAGGTGATCCAGTATTTGCTGGTAGGCCACCCTTTCAGGAATCTTCAACACGAATGGAGAATGAGTGATAGGTCTGTAATTACCGGGTATATCTGGGTCTAATCCAGGTTTCTTTTGTTAGCCGAGTTATCCATGTGCTTTTTAGATCCATAGGCACATGGCATCCACTTAATGAGGTGTTTACAATTCTTGTCAGGGTATTAAGAAGTAAATCTGAGCAAGCTTTAACCACCACAGCTGGACAGGTATCTATCTCCCTTACAACTTGTTGGTTTAAGGTTGCTTAAAACTGTACTGAGGTCCCCTTCTGTTAGGTTTCTAAACTTGAAGGTAGGGATTCACTGTTTTTGGGGTGCTGCTGTTGTAACTGTGCAGCTATCACATGGCCATACATCTGTAGGATCAATCAATGACCCATCCTTCTGGATCTTACCTTTTATTTCCTCTAGTTCATTTACCATGGCATCCTGTATTAGAGTGCACCAGGCTTTGTCTTTCACTGGCCCCTCCCGGGTCTAGCTATTGGTTTTTCCAATTCGTTAAGATTATAAACAGTTTCTTAGAATCATGTTCAGCTTTCTCTTATCTAGTTTCAAAGGAATCATTTTTGGCCTGACTCACAGCTATCTTATTTTCCTTTGCATCCCTACGATATATTAATTTGTGATACTCTGATTGGGATTGTTTACGTGCATAAAAGCTTTTCCTCTTACAATTCCTAAGGGTTCCCAATTCAGCCTAGAACCATGTGTTACATTTCTTAGGAGCCACCTGTTTAGTTTTAAGTGGGGCTAGGTAATTCATGGCTTTCTTCACATGCTCTTGGTAAGATTTAACTAGTTGTTCAGCGGTGTGCATGCTAGTTAGCTCATTTATCAAGGGAAAAATCCATTCCTGCAAGTTGTCTGGATTCACTTTCCCAGTATTTCTTCAGGTGACCCAGGTTTAAGGCATTACTAATGGTTTTCATTTGTTGGGACACATAGTGAAATGAAAAAAAAGTGGTCAGACCATGGGCATGGCCTAATCTTGGGTTGGTTCAATGCGATGTTGTATGTAGCAATCCAATCTAAGATATTGCCTTTTATATGGGTAGCTTCTTCAATACATTGAACAACGCCCATATTGGTTAACATGTTCTCCAATTCTAAGGCCTGTGCATCACTTTTGTTAGCTTTCCACAGGTTCAGATCTCCCAACAGCATAAATCTAGAAGAGTGTTTAAGCAGTTGTAGAATTAAGCTACCCATTTGAGACGTAAAATCATTCATAGTGCTGGCAGGCATATACAATAACATAATATTAATTGTTATTGTAATCTCAGTCCGTACCTTTATCAGTAGAAGGTCACACCCCTCTGGACTAATGATATCTGTTTCCCAGATAGCCAAGTACATTTCAAGTAAAGGCTAGACCTCCTCCAGTTTGGCTCGGTCTATTTCTGCATCGCATGATATAGTTACTAGGCGTGGCCAGAATCAGAGAGGGGCCGGCTGCCTCCTGCAGCCATGTTTCCTTAATTGCACATAAATCCACGTCATGGTAAACAATATAATCTGTCACCTCTAACGCATGTTTAACTAGCAATCTTGTGTTGAGCAATAACATATTCAATTGTTGTTGTTTCCCACCCGTATGTTTCGTGTTTTCAAGTGCAACTGTATAGGGGATCCCTACTTGCTCTGATTCGTCCCCATGTTGCGTGACCGTCCTAGAATCATCCTTGCTTCCCTGGAGTATATCAGAGTGATACATGCCCCGCTGTGACTAACTACGATAGCACAGAGTCTTACCTCAAGGACAGGGTAGCAACAGCAACACGTAGCGGCACAGACTGGCTTAGGTCTGTTGCACCAGCGTTGTCGCGCCTTTTGGCTAATGAAATAGCAGAGGAACTACAACTCTGCTATGAGTTGTAGTTCAACAGACAGGAACGCCAAAAAGAGGAAGAGTTTAACAGCACAACAGCGTTCCTGAAGCAAAGGTGGCTACAAATATTTTTTTTAGCAGTTTTCAGTTAAATTCAATAACGTTTTACTATCTCGCAGCTGACTTGACCGCTGCCCAAACCATTGAACGGCATTGTCTCGCTGCCTCGAATTGTGACTCGACTCATTGGGAGCCCGCACCTTCTGAATGAATTGACGCCGACTGCCAGTGGCATTTCTTCAGCTCAAACATCTTGATGCTAGTTCGATCAGAGGAAAAGCACCAAGAAGCCCAGCCTAGCTGTTGCATGCTCTAGACAAGAATAAAGATATTGTGAAAAGGATGTTCCCCATTCCAATTTTCGGGACCATAGTCACTTTTAGGCCCCTTTCTCTAACTTTTTCTTCAAAGACATATGCATGGAAAGTAACATTGCTGCTTATCTATTGCTTGAACATGCCTGCTCATCTATCCAGTGCGCCCTTTCACACAAGTTTGCATTCTATGTATTTCTTTTACCGGGGTGAGTTTTTAGTGTTTTCTGATTAGCTGTTTGAAATTCTATTCTTTGATTAAAAATCTATATTTTTATAGACCTTTGACTGGACATTGGGCTTCATTACGAGGCTGATGATAGCCGTACCTGTAGTACAGGCATGGCTGCCGCCCCCGGTTTCATTTTTTTCCGGCACCCAGAAAAGGGCAATTACCGGGGTCATTACGACCTTGCCGGACCCAGTAATTGCCCTTTTCTGGGCGGCGGCAAAAAATATTCCCCTTCCCATTTGAGCTCCATAGGGCTCAATGGGAATGGGGAGGGTGGTAGCACCGGTACCATTAATAACGGTACCAGTGCTACTGTCATGTTCTGCTGGCGAGTGCCGGTACAGCCACCAGGTCAGACCGTTGTTAATGTACCGGCAAACTCGTAATGAGGCCCATTCTTTTATTTTGGAGTCTTTGTACTACAGCTGTTTGGGTGTCAAAGTTTTAGAGACAAGGGACACACTTCCACAGATAGAGTTTGTAATTCGAGATACAGTTAGGGGACCAAAGAGAGGAGGTAATGTGCAACAAATGTTGGGAAAAAGAGATATACAATATATAAGAAAAATGGTAGCTACGGCACCCGAAGGGACTGAATAGTGAATGGGATTTATCTTGTTATCTATAAATACATTTCAACATAAAGGCATGCAATTGAAAGAAACTATGTTTTTGGAAATATAGGTAAATCAGTGAACCAAAGTGGGGCCCCTTCCTGATGGGTTGCAACGTTTATCAGCTCGCACACACCCTGACGGGATAGCCTGCCATCACCTGTCTATCCTTTCCTTCTAACCTGCCCAGAAAAATGCCGTCACCTCCGATTCATCTCCCACTTTCTGAACGTTTGAACCTTGTAAGGTGCACAGAGTCCCTCTGGGTAGGGCCAGCACTGGGCAGAAATTCAAATAAAATAAATAATACAATTGTGTCTGCCCTTGGACCACTTTACCAAAGGAGGCAAATGAGAAATACTTTTCAGGCTGTGCCTGTGTCCCCTTTATGGTTAGGATCACAGCTGGTAGTTTGGGGATAAGAAGGCAGTTTTGCCGCTACTCGTCTCTGTACTCTTGCAGAGCAATACTCATTTCATCACAGTCATCTACCAGAGATCAGCACTTCCTTAAAGAATGTAGGGACAGTGCTGGAGAGTGTGAAGCTCACAACACAGAAGAGGCATTGTGAGTATGGTTCCAGGGATATGAACATTTGTGTGGAGAATGAGTATCGATCTAGAAGTACACAAAGGTCCTTGCATTCAGAGAGTAATGTGTCAAAGCCATCATCCCAAAGAGGGGATAAGCTTGGCAGTGAGGGGGAAGAGCTGGGTTACTGGAGATTCTTTTCAGAATATCAGTGATCTTGGTTTGGGAAAAGAAAGTTGAGTTGTTGCAGAGTATTTTGTTAAAAGGTGTAAAGGGGAGTCAATTGCTGAATGCATTTGCATGTCCACCAGTACTTTGACTGCTTGTGCTTGCGGTTCTTGACACTGAATATTCTAGTGGGGCAATATGCTTTATGGCAAATAAGGGATCTCTAGTGGTGGAGATGGTCAGATATGCAGCTTTGTCCTGGAAGAGGAGTAATTTCCTCCAATGTATTGTAGAGGCTCTGCCTTTCCCCAAGAGGTTTTGCAAGCTGGGGCAGAGCCAATACACAAAGACAGATGCAGTACAGAAAAGGTCTAACGTGTTATCTCAATATGAACAGACATTTTAAGAAGTATATTTTTGGGATACTTGGTATAGTCCAGTGTGAAAAATTCATGGCGTGCTTAATTGATGTTTGTGCCCAGGAGAGCTCTGTGATGATGGATATTTAGCAGCATCAAGATGTTCATTGGCTTCCTAAGGAGTGATTTGCCCATTATGTCCCAGGAGCTGCAGTGAACTGTCTACAACACGTGTTCTTATGTCTTGAAATGTATTGAAAGTCATTGATAAGCACTCATTATTTCAGGGAATTCCGTATTTCACATCCCATCTGGTAAAATAATTAATTTTCTGAGTGGGCTGAGAAGGGTCGTGCGAGACATCATCTGGAAATTGAGAAAGAACACCCATATTTATTCACATCATTGATATATAAAGTGTCGGCATCTCACCTTGTTACCACTTAATAGTGCTGCAACAAAGTGGCAGGGATAAGGTAGTCTGGGACAGATATGATATGATATGTAATTTTATTTATATCGCGCTCATACACAGGTGTTTCAGAGCGCGACAAGGCAAGTAAGGGGAACAGGGGAGAACAAAACCAACGATCTTACAGAGATGTGGGTTGTGTTATTCTTTTCAAATAGGATGACATTTAAAGATAGCTGTGAGGAATTCGACCATTCTCACGGTGGGTGTGCACTCGCCTGGGCTTTTTTGAAATTTTAAATGAAATTTAATGATAGTAGATCACCCTCCAGAAAAATTGTGGTGCTAATCAGCACACATTTTCCTATGCACACCGTACAAAGGACGCATCGAGCCACGTGTTCTGGGTGGACACAGCCTACAGGCGCAGTCCCCCCTGTCATATTTTCGGTTTCTGTTGGGATCTGACAGGTGGAGTACACAATGCATCTCTAGAAGGGGGAGGGTTAAACCTTCCCACTGCCATGATCAGCCTAATTAACTAACAAAGGCTACATGGATCCGCCATGTCCTTTTGTCAAGCCCTGTAGCTGGTGGCCGCATTTGAATATTGATCAGAGTTTGATTCAAACAGACCAACATGGGGCCTGGCTGCAGAGGGTACAAAAAGAGACAGGAAACCCCAAAAACCTTGCAGAAAAGTCTGGTCTCGCTGCAGCTTCAAAAGAGACCTGCCGCTTTAATCAGGAACCTCAGAGAACTCCATTAACCAGAGGGATCCTTTGATTCACAACAGACAGGAAGATGGGTGGGACTTATTATTACATGTTTTCACCCCTTTACCTTTTCTGTCGCAAAGCACTCTGGTTACCACCTCAAGCATCCAGGAGATTGTTGGTGGGACCCAGGATTGGTTCATTAAGTTGGGCTTAGCCTACACCAATACCTGTGGTCCATTTGGCTTTAAAGGTGGGCTGTTTCCTTTCTTTGGCAGATCATCTGAAGGCCTCATCATAAGCAGAAAGAAAAACTCACTATGGATCCGGGCTGAAGATACAGTCTGCCTTACATCATCCACAGTGAAGGAAGGCCAGGACAACCAAGAGGGAAGCAACACCCCTCTCTAAACATCTCTCAGGGAACAGAGGGTGATACCGGATCCAGAAGACCCTCCAACAGCTCCTGAATTGGTACCCAGCTGGCACACAGCATGCCCTGCACAGGCTCTGCAGCAAGATTCCTTGCCTTGGTGGAGAGTCTCTGAACCCTAAATCAAGGACAAGGCAGCTGCCTGCAACACCTTCCTCAGCTTTGGGCTGTCCTCCTTAAAGGATGACACAAGCCCAGTAAAGAAGCTAGGAGAAGTGCATCGATGAGCATCTACTGAAGTCCACCTTAAAGGACATTTTCTAGCCAGTCAAGTCCCTCGAGCAGCAACCAACTGCAACTCTGACGGTTGATACATCACAGTTGCTTAAAGACTTCCAAGATGCCTCGACCAGTGTTTCAGAACCGCCGACCAGCACTAAAACTATGATTCCTGACCCCGAGCCGCCATGTAGGCCAGCTTGCAGTCATCCATCTAGCTTCGCTCACCGAACCGATTTCTGCCTGATACCCGCAGCTGTCTCCCATCTTGAACTCTGTCGCAGAAGCTGCAAAGTGCTCTGAAACCGACTCGACCCTGTCGAGCACCAATAACTCCTACAAGCACAAGGTACATTGTGGTTCTGTCCCCCTGGTCCTTCTCTGAAGGCCCATGGAGACATTTTACGACCCATTGCGCCCTTTGTGCTAAAACCAAGTATCGTTGAACTGCAGTGATTATTTATTATACCGACCACCATCCTGTCAGTATCCAGAGTGCATCTCTTTTCCTTATTTCAAACTGTCTGTCCGCTACATTCCTTTACATGGTGGGTTGTATTCGCAGTGTTGCTAGAACTGTCTGTTGTGATAACAATAAAGAAGATATTGTTATTACAACCTTGACTGGACAGTCTCTTTTATCATTGGGTAATGATTGTATTTTCGCTGTGTTGCAACTAACCAACGATCCACAACCTTTCAGAGATAAGCCTGACGTTCCATCCACGTTACCAACATTGGACAAAAAGGTTTATAGTTTGCTTGTGTTCCAATCTGTTTGGATCTTTTCTGGTGTACTAGAGGTGTGGGACTGATTGATGGTTTTGAAACCGATGTTCATTCCTGGACCACAGGTGCCCTGGAAGTTTGTTTGTCGCAATAGCATATACATTTAAAAAAGTGAAAGGGCAGTTGAGTGAAAAAGGAACAAATGGAAGAGTGGAATCTGACAAAGGAGAAGAGGAGTTAGCGAACAGTAAAGTTATCTGACAGGGTTGAAAGTAAAGTGAAAGTGCATTACTGTTAACAAGCAAAGGAACATCTGGCAGGTCCACTAGATTAAGAAAATAATCAAACAAATAACTTGATGGCCATAACATCATACTTATGTAATGTTTTATGCAAGTGGTGAGAAACTCAAAAATGTATTTAGAAACATTTAGTATGAAAGAACATCCCATTATATAGGCGGCAGACCACCATCCCTGGCAAGCATTGGCAAAGTCAACATTTGTGGCTTGTGTGTGGGTATTGGATGGGCATTTGTTGGGTGTGCCATCATATGCCCTGGTACTGAAATCATTTACCAGCTATTTACATCTAATGGCTATATAGAAGCATAATTTGCCATATATTTTCATGATATGCCCAGGTACTTGCATCCTATGATAATAACACGACCGGTACTGCTTTCATGTAACACGCATTGTCAACATATGTAGGTACTGACATCTTTGACAAGTATTGCCATTGATGTTCAGGGACTCACAATGATCATGTGTTTCATAATGTGCACTCGGTGTGGCAGCAAGACTGAAACATTAATGTACACTGAGCTGGCCCTTAACACCTCATTAATCACCTCAACTAATACTCCTGCGCCAGATATTTAAAATCTGACCAAGGGTTTACATTAAGTATTCACCGTGCAACTATGGCAGACAGCGTTTCCTCAGTTATGACAGCACCCATCTCTAGAACCTGCGACCATAGATGGTCCTGCTATTTTAGGAGATGTGGTAAGAGATGGGTGGTTCCCCAGGAACCAGCTACTGCTTGAAGGGATGCCTCTGGGGGCTTATGTCTCCCACAGAGGTTGCTTTTCATATTGGGAAGAGTCTCTCATAACTCTAGCAGTAATAACCTAGAGGACAGGACCAAGATGCCACTCTGGTAGTAATCAAGCACCATACAAACACAAACAAGTCATGAATTAAAAAGCATATTTGTATTATGAGTGTATTAATAGAACACGCTTGGTCCTGCATAGGTGAAAGGTATAGTTATTGGACATGCACACATGTACAGCTTTCAGGTCTACTCCTTCAGATAGAACCTTCTTTATGCAACCTGTTATTGCCCCTTAGAACTGATGATATCTGACACTTGTCTCTCCCTGCGCAATACAGACTGTGGACAACCATTCTGTCAAATTTCTGGCCTGTGATGTAGTTGGCACAACCCTCCAGGCAGATGGTGCTTTCATCTGTAGGTTTATCTTACTTGCTTTCCCATAGTTTCAATATGTCCTCCAAATTACTTTATAGGGACCTGAGATTTTAAAAAAGGGCAGTTTCAAAGAATTCTGCTTTGGTTTGTTCGCAACATTGCACTGAAATGCAGAGGGTTATCTGACTGGCAATTCCTATTGCAGGGCTGCCTGTAGAGAGGTGCTGAGGCCTCCTGAGTAACTGAGCAACCAAGGAAGAGTTATGTGCCATCATAGCTGCGCATTTCCCTACGTCCCCTGCCACAGACCCCCCCTTGGGCTCTACCTTATCCCTGCTTGTACCCATTCCCATTTACTGTTTGTGTCCTAGCAGCTGTGTGTTGCTTTCTTTTTGCCAGGCCAATAGTTAGAGGTTACGCCAGAAAATGGTATTTAGTAAAAGGGTGCGAGATTTGCAAGAGGTTTTTAGTTGTGTTTTGAGTAGTGGCACTGTTAGCATCTGACGGTGCATCCTTTAAGGGGGTGGGGGGTTA
Organism: Ambystoma mexicanum; assembly: GCF_040938575.1. Taxonomy (NCBI): domain Eukaryota; kingdom Metazoa; phylum Chordata; class Amphibia; order Caudata; family Ambystomatidae; genus Ambystoma; species Ambystoma mexicanum. The sequence continues at coordinate 672,579,567 of NC_090933.1, read as the reverse complement.
ATGCCATAGTACACAATATCATTAGAGATTTCTGTACACAGGAGAGCTTTTGGCACCAGGACAACATGGAACAACATGTTGCTTGCTTGTAAGATAGCATCTTGTGTTGAGAACCTTGTGTGTGCGTGCGTGCGTGCGTGCGTGCGTGTCTGAGGGTTCAATCCCATACGGAATGACTCAACCCTTCACACTTGCAAGGTCAAATCATTGAGTGAATTTACATTTTATAATACCCCCCATTATTAGAGTGCTTAGAAGCGTATGAAGAGCTCAACCCACAGATGGGGACAATACATGCACCAAACTGGTGTTCATATTTCGCTGCTGTTGTAGATACACATGGGTATACTATAATGAACTTTGCATTACATTTATTGTTAGAAAATGTGAAAAAAGTCCACATGTACAAAATTCAACTTTTAAATCCAAGCATTGGCTTTATAACACATGTAAATTGTGGTTTTGGTCACATATTGACAACAGAATTACAAGAATAAACCTTCATAAAAATGTCAATAAACTCCAAACATTCACAATTGCCTATTTCTTGCAGAAATACACATTGTCATGTCATCACTGTACTAAAGCTAGAACGTTTGGCTTTGTCAATCTTTCTTTCCCATACAACTGCACCCAGGAACTCCCAGTAGTTTTATTTGAGACAGATTAATTGTTTCTCGGAGCCGCTGTCTAGTTTATCCCACTTATCCAGGCCATTAGTTCGAGAAAAAAATAATTTTAATGTGACAGGGAATGGGATAAAAAGGCTACAGAGCCGCATTCCTGATCCACTAATAACATGAACAGAGCCCTTGAAGTGGTTAGAAATATGTATCATCTAAAAAGGCTACGTGAGCTCTGTCTATCAGAGCAGCAACCAATAGAAATGGACAAACAAAGCTACCAGGAAATGCCAACGTACCCTCTCTTCCACAAGCACCACCTATGAGCCCAAACTCGAAGGGCACCTAATTAGCCGGAGCAAAGGTTGGGACTTTTATTGGGTCTTTCAATCATCAGCCCACAAGGAAAACGAGTCTGTCTAAATGGGGCATTCAGCTGTTGAGTGCTATTGCCGTGGGACGCCATGTTCATGCAGCTGGGAGGGAGATGGGGCTAGGAGAAATTGCAGCCCAATCATCATCCAGCATGTGACGTGAGGCCTTGGAGGCTCAGGGCACATTTCCCCGGAGGTCTAAATGTCCGGCTGTTGTTTTTGTTTTCACGCATGTTGGGAGCCGTGCGGTGGGCGCGCTGAAAGATGAGCCCTTCACTGACAGCACTGAACACCTTCCTGGGATTCTTTCCGGGAGCGGTCAGTGCACACAGAAGCAAGAGGATCACACTGTGTGTTGAGTAATATGTAGCATGAGGGCAATGCCAACACACTGTTAATGCGTGAGCCAAAATATAGCCAACGAAAACAGCCTGCAATGGTATTAAACGCCAGGATGGACAGGCCCTTGAAGGGAAAATCTGAACTGTGTCATGTGGCTATTTTACGTCGATAGTGTTTGTGTTCAATAACACACTTGTTCTCACCCCTGATTAAATCGCTTAAGGGGAAGGCTACAATTCTTCACATTAAGGATAAAGTGGAGCACGTCACTGAAGGTTTAAAGTCAGTACATCACAAGTCGCCTGTCACAAAACTGTTGATAAGGTCTCCCTGCACAAGCAAATATTTACCTGGGCCCACATAAGAATATGTTGTACCAGTGAAGGTCAATTTTGCAATTTTTTTTTTACACTGGGTCAAAGACTGGCCTGGTGTAAAAAAAATGCCCTTTATTTTTTCGAAAAAGTTTACTTTAGTCTTAATTTGGACAGGCTTTGTACTGACCATGTCAGGAGAGATGTAGTGGTCAAGCAGGGTTCTGCGCTCACACCCACCCTCTTTAACCTATAACTACCCGATATGAATGCTGCCTTCAATCATATTAACACTTTCCCACCAAAATTGCCTCCATTCAAGCTCGGGCGTCAGGGTACGCTGATTTTTAAACTGGGCTTTACTGCTTGTTAAATGCCTTGTTTTATTATGCCTGGGAAAATGAGCTTCAGATTAATACCCCAAAATCTAACATAATGATTATTTCGACAAAACAAGGTCTTAAAACTAATTGTGTGTGGAAGCTGGGTAGGGAACTTGCAACAGTGCTTTTTTTCCGAATATAAATATTAAGGAATAAAGTTTCATCGAAGATAGCTAGAGAAAATATACTAATAAAGTGAACTATACTTTGGCTGCTTTCAAAAAGTATCCAGAATAAATATGGGGGGTTCTCTTTAAATTCCATCAACATAGCGTCCAGATAGAATCCAATCCTTCGTCCACATATGAGCCTTGCCAGTGAACTCGTAGAACCTCCAAACTGGATCGACTGCATGGAATCCACATTCTGCAAATATATCTTGGCTTGCCAAGCTCCTGCCAGATTGCTATGATCTGTTTGGATTTAACCAAAATCTAAAGGCCATGTTTTTACATTAAAATATAATGGCCAATCCAGGCTCTTTGTTGTTCATGGTAAAAGTGGTGCTGACCCGGGCAGTAGCAACCCTATTACGGTATTCAAAGACCATATTGTGCCCCTTCTTCGATAGGATTGGGCTCTTCATAGACCTTGCCTGGGCATTTGTGAATTATGTCCAAAATATTTTGATTGTAGAAAAGACGAGGAAGGCAAAGAAGCTGGTGGGATTGGAACAACAATGTAAACCTGTTGGCTGGTAAAACATCAGCAATAGAGTTTTTTTTAATGTTCTCACTCCATCTTATAAAGCAACTCCCTCCTCTAGGATTTTTCTGGATAGGGTTTTAATGTCAGTGTATATGCACAAGTAAAAAGGAACTCACTAACATCTCGAGAAGTTATGGGCTTCGTTAGGAGTTGGGTGGTGGAGGTAAAATGTGGCAGTAATACCATGGCTATAGGTTTGTCGGAAAGTTGGAGGATTGACGTCAAGCTCGGAGCAGTAGTTAAATCCGCCACATTTCTGCCAAATTTCAGATGAATTACCGCTGTGTAATTCCACTGAAATCCCCCATGGAGCCTATGGATTTCAATGAAATGCAGACTAACACCGCCACCGGCACTTGTAATCTGGCGGTAATAGCAGCAGAGCAAGTGGTGGTAACAGTGTTACAGTTCGGTGGTATCTCTGCAGATTTGCAGGCAGCACCTTGAGGTGTAACAGCCACAACCTCTCCATAGCTCTGCCCTTATGGTGAGGGAGCAGCCAGTCGGGCTTGCGGTGTTGTCATGGAGCTGTGTGTGGCTTTTCCGTGAGGATGGGCAGCTGGGCCTGTTATTATTAGAGCTCTGGCCCCCAGCTTTCTCGATGGGTGTCATTTGCGGTCTTTGAAGTCTATTTATTGACACCAGGCTCGATCAAATCCAGGGTGCAGGCTGGTTTTTGATAAACACCCTGACACAGCCAATGGGTCTGACGAGTTTGGAATGTATATAATATATAGAGCATAAGTGGGTGAATCGCTGAGAAGTAGAATATATGTTGGCATAATGTGCTCTTGCACTTGTCAAACTGTGCCCTGAAATACGCTGGGCAAATATTCAGAGACACGTCAAGAGATGCGCGCATCACTCAGGCGACAGTGCTGCCTGCGAGGTTCCCCCGGTCAGCATGCAGCACTGATGGCAGCACTCTGTCGGTAGTACTGTGTTGCGGCAACAGTTGGGTACACAAGAAATGTTGGTGACATGCACTCTTGGTATGGGTACACAAGAAATGTTGGTGACATGCACTATGTATGGGTACAAAAGCAATACTGGTGAAATGCACTCTATGTATGGGTACACAAGATATGCTGGTGAAATGCAATATTGCTATGTGTACACAAGCTATGATGGTGAAAACGCACTCTTGGTATGGGTACACAAGCTATAGTGGTAAAATGCATTCTCTGTATTGGCACACAAGGTGTGCTGATGAAATGTACACGACGCGCTGGTGAAATGCATTCTTGGTATGGGTACACATCTGCGCTGGTGAAATGCATGCTTGGTATGGGTACACAAGCAATGCTAGTGAAATGCACTCTTGTTATGGGTATGCAAGATATACTGGTGAAATGCACTCTTGGTATGGCTACACAAGCTGTGCTGGTGAAATGCTCTTGGTATGGATGCACAGGATATGCTGGTGAAATGCACTCTGTGTATGGGTACAGAAGTTATGATGGTGAAATGCGCTCTTGGTATGGATACACAAGCTATAGTGGTAAAATGCATTCTCTGTATTGGCACACAAGGTGTGCTGATGAAATGTACACGACGCGCTGGTGAAATGCATTCTTGGTATGGGTACACATCTGCGCTGGTGAAATGCATGCTTGGTATGGGTACACAAGCAATGCTAGTGAAATGCACTCTTGTTATGGGTATGCAAGATATACTGGTGAAATGCACTCTTGGTATGGCTACACAAGCTGTGCTGGTGAAATGCTCTTGGTATGGATGCACAGGATATGCTGGTGAAATGCACTCTGTGTATGGGTACAGAAGTTATGATGGTGAAATGCGCTCTTGGTATGGGTACACAAGCTATAGTGGTAAAATGCATTCTCTGTATTGGCACACAAGCTGCTCTAGTGAAATTTACAAGATGCGCTGGCGAAATGCATGCTTGGTATGGGTACACAAGCAATGCTAGTGAAATGCACTCTTGTTATGGGTATGCAAGATATACTGGTGAAATGCACTCTTGATATGGCTACACAAGCTGTGCTGGTGAAATGCTCTTGGTATGGATGCACAAGATATGCTGGTGAAATGCACTCTGTGTATGGGTACAGAAGTTATGATGGTGAAATGCGCTCTTGGTATGGGTACACAAGCTATAGTGGTAAAATGCATTCTCTGTATTGGCACACAAGGTGTGCTGATGAAATGTACACGACGCGCTGGTGAAATGCATTCTTGGTATGGGTACACATCTGCGCTGGTGAAATGCATGCTTGGTATGGGTACACAAGCAATGCTAGTGAAATGCACTCTTGTTATGGGTATGCAAGATATACTGGTGAAATGCACTCTTGGTATGGCTACACAAGCTGTGCTGGTGAAATGCTCTTGGTATGGATGCACAGGATATGCTGGTGAAATGCACTCTGTGTATGGGTACAGAAGTTATGATGGTGAAATGCGCTCTTGGTATGGGTACACAAGCTATAGTGGTAAAATGCATTCTCTGTATTGGCACACAAGGTGTGCTGATGAAATGTACACGACGCGCTGGTAAAATGCATTCTTGGTATGGGTACACATCTGCGCTGGTGAAATGCATGCTTGGTATGGGTACACAAGCAATGCTAGTGAAATGCACTCTTGTTATGGGTATGCAAGATATACTGGTGAAATGCACTCTTGGTATGGCTACACAAGCTGTGCTGGTGAAATGCTCTTGGTATGGATGCACAGGATATGCTGGTGAAATGCACTCTGTGTATGGGTACAGAAGTTATGATGGTGAAATGCGCTCTTGGTATGGGTACACAAGCTATAGTGGTAAAATGCATTCTATGTATTGGCACACAAGCTGCTCTAGTGAAATTCACAAGATGCGCTGGTAAAATGCATGCTTGGTATGGGTACACAAGCAATGCTAGTGAAATGCACTCTTGTTATGGGTATGCAAGATATACTGGTGAAATGCACTCTTGATATGGCTACACAAGCTGTGCTGGTGAAATGCTCTTGGTATGGATGCACAAGATATGCTGGTGAAATGCACTCTGTGTATGGGTACAGAAGTTATGATGGTGAAATGCGCTCTTGGTATGGGTACACAAGCTATAGTGGTAAAATGCATTCTCTGTATTGGCACACAAGGTGTGCTGATGAAATGTACATGACGCGCTGGTGAAATGCATTCTTGGTATGGGTACACATCTGCGCTGGTGAAATGCATGCTTGGTATGGGTACACAAGCAATGCTAGTGAAATGCACTCTTGTTATGGGTATGCAAGATATACTGGTGAAATGCATGCTTGGTATAGGTACACATCTGCGCTGGTGAAATGCATCCTGTATTTATCTGTATGTGCACCTTGGGGATGCTGCACCAACTGCACCTGTGGTAGATAATCCATTGAGAAGGAGGAATCTGTGCCGCTTATGCACCCAAGAGTGCAGGAAATAGGGGCAGCTCGGCTCAGGGGGTTCGTGTGAATGCTGGGGAGCCTGATCTGCATCTGGGAGAGCAGCCGGAGGTGCATCTGTTGCAGGCAACTGTCCCTTCGCCTGATGCACCCTCGTGCATACTTATAGAAACATGCTCAAAAGAGTTGCCCGCATATATGACAGGATGGGCCTCATTACGAGTGAGGCGGAACGGGTTAACGGGCTCCGCTAAAGGAGGCAGACCCGTTAAACCCGTTCCGCCTCATTACAAGCTCCCCTCGCGGGACCCGGTAAGTAACGTCTGGTCAAACCAGGCATCCTTACCGGGAAGAGGGAGCAAACAACAGGCTGCTCGTAATCGGCCCGTTGTTTGTACCCTCTCCCATTCCCATTGAGCCCTATGGGTTCCTCGAGGGAGGAATTACCAGGCCCTCCAAACTCGGAATGGCCCGGTAATTCCCCATTCTGGGAACCGGGACCCAGACCCGATTTCGGCGGCAGCCATGCCGCCAATAGCGGCATGGCTACCACCGAAGTCGTAATGAGGCCCGATGTGTTGTGCATTAGGGAGCCGGCCAAATATCCAGAAGAGTGAACTGTGTTCCATGGGTGATCTTGATGTACATCCTTTTATATCATTGTACAGCCACGTGTGTACTGCATGATTGATGAGCACATTTACATACATGTTTGATGCACATGTTTTGCTGCGGTCACCACCTAGAGTTAAGATAACACCAGTTTGCAAAGACGTTTTCCAAAATGCTATTGCTGGGAACGCTTGACAGGCTGGCATTTTCTACAGGGAATGTTTGCCACAGGCCCCACAACCAGGACATTTTGTGTACTGCAAAAGTTCCTAACAGATTTGTGCCAAATAAGAAGCAAGTTTGGTGCGAAGCTTTGCAGATCTAACTTGTTTTGGTTTGGTTTAAATATGTCCTGTAGTTGTAAAACATGTTGACGGAGACGAGGGTGTCCCCTGTCCCTAAAATAATGTCTATATCTCCCATGCTACAGAACAGCATTGAGGATTTTCCGTACTGGAAAGGCTCTTTTTTGTTCTATCTGAGCAATTCCCAAGGTAATGCTGCAGGAGGCTGAAAAAGAAAAGGGCTCAAAATGATATTTGCAGGAGGGAAAGGGGTGGTTTCCCATCAGGGTAGGAGTGCTGAGGGCCCATTAGATAGGTGGCCATTTTTGGGAGAGCTGCAGTGCCGGCTTTCCATCTCATCCATATCATTTTACCATGGGAATCCCATGGGAAAACAGAAGGACCCAGTCGTAAAACATAGTATGTCTCTGAAAAGAGCATGGGAAATTGAATGAAAGGAGAGGGGAAGGAGTGATATAGACAGTGATGTACACAGTGAGGAGGAGGTGAGGGCACCTAAAAGGAGGAGAGCGCATGGAGAGAGGCATTGGGGATGGAGAACACTATTCTCCAGCGATTGCTCGGTACTGTTGTACTGGGAAAACGCTCCCCCCACCCCTGACTCTACATCTGACTCTGCTCTCAGTAAATTCCATCTTGCCATTAATAACACTGTGGGCAGTCTTGCCCCAGTCACGAGGATCCACCTGAAACCTGCCTCTAAGCATAAAACCTGGTACGACTCCGATCTTGCAGTCCTGAAACGCAAGTGCAGAGCTGCGGAATGGAAGTGGCAAACCTCAAGCTCACCCTCTGACAAACTGGCCTGCTGCCTGCTCCAAAGGCAATGCAGACTATCCATCTGTGCCAAGAAAAGGTCCCACATCCAGGCACGGGTATCTGGTGCATCCAATAACATGGCTGAACTCTTTAAAATATGCAGGGAACTAGCCAACCCTTCGCAGTCTCCTCCTCCCCTCTTCCTTCCTAGGCCCTCTGCAACACACTGGCCACACTTCACCACTATAACTCTGGACACCCTGAACACGCTGCTACCTTCTTCCCTAACCCCTCCCCCACCCCGTTGCCTCCTTTGGCCTCCCACCCTCCTTCCTCTCTCTCCTCCTTCTCCCCTGTCACACCTGATGAGGTCATCAGAGTTGTCCGCTCTATGAAGGTCTCCTCCAAACAGGTTTTCTCTTGCCCCTCCAGAACCATCAAGGACAACATTGTTTGTTTATTATTTATAGTGTGGACCATACCCTAGGGTATCTGGGGACATTTACAAGACAGCTTAAGTCATGAATAGGTACATGGATAGAACATAGTGCCAACATCAGGCAAATAGAATATTCAACATGTTGTCAGGCAGATGGTGAGTAAAGTATCTACAGGTTACAGACATATATGTGCACAGGTATATACAGGTTATAGATATATACGTGCACATAATTAGTTACAGCAGGTCAAGTGTACAAAAGCTCATGGTGTATTTCAGTGCTTAGATACTCTGAGCAGTTGAGAGCGTGTTATCATTAGTGAGGAGCCATTTTTTGGTGTTAGACCTAAAACTGTAGAAGGTTTGGTCAGAACGGGGATCAAGCGGGAGGGCATTCTAGGCTTGGGCCGCTTGAACAGGGAAGCTAATACCATCGGCTCTTTTGAGGTTGAAATGTGGGGTAACAATGCAGAAGCTGTTAGCTGACTTCGTAGGCCTAGGCAATGTTTTTAAGAGGATTTTGGGCCTCATTAGGAGGTGGGCAGTAAGGGGTTAACAGCGCCGGTAAATGTGCCAGAGCTGTTAACCCCTTACTCCTCCATTACAAGGTCCGCTTGCGGGACCCGCTCAGGACGCCTGGTTTCACCAGACGTCCTTAGCGGGTCCCGCGAGTGGCCCAGCATGCTAACAATGGGTCCGTCATTAACAGGCCCGTTGTTAGCATGCTCCCCATTCCCATTGAGCCCCATGGGGGCTCAAATGAGAATGGGGATGGACCGGGTCTGGGTTCCTTGAATGGGGAAAAACCGGGCCCTCCAAGGTCGGAATGGCCCGTTATTTCCCCATTCAGGGAACCTGGACCCAGGTTTGGGGGTAGCCATGCCCTTATCAGGGTAGCATGGCTATCTCCAAACTCGTAATGAGGCCCTTTGTCTTTTAAGTATTTAGGGGCTGCAGTGTTGATGCATTTGTGGGCAGTGGAGACTAGTTTGAAGAAGATTCTATCCTGTATTGAGAGCAATTTGAAGTTTCTTCTAGTTCCAGAGATGTGTTTTCTCCTGGGAATACTAAGTGCTGTTCCTAAGGCGTTATTTTATAAGGTTTGAAGTTTGTTTAGTACTTGTTTACTTGCTCCCGCATAGAGTGCGTTACAGTAATCAAGTTTTGACAATAGAGCTCTTGCTAATATGATGCAGCTGTCTGTGGACAGGTAGGCTTTGCAGGCATGAATGAATTTACAAGTATAGGCAGTAGCTGATGCGTTGCTTTAACTTGTTTCTTGAGGTTCAATGAGGAGTGAAGGTAAAAACTTAGAGTTTTTGTATCATTGGCAGTTTTGATAATATTACCATCTATGTTGAATATTGTGTATTTTATGTTCAAATTATTCGTATTCGCAGGAGTACCTAAAATGAGAATTTCGGTCTTCTCGTCATTCATGAAGAGGCTATGCATTGCCATCCAGGCCTGAATGATGAAGTACATTTTGTTTAGGAGGGTAGTGTCCAAGTCGTAGTTACCAGATAACGGAATAGGTATCTGGGTTTCATCAGCGTAGTTTGTATAGATGACACCCAGACGGTCCAACATGTCAAATAAAGGTTTGGTAAACACATTGTACAGTGTTGGAGATACGCAAGAACCTTGAGGTACTCCACATGTAATGGGGGATGGGTCTGCGACATCGGTGGGAGGAAAGACTCTTATTGTTCTATTGTCTAGAAAGGATTTAATCCAGTTTGCAGCCTCTTGTGAGAAGTTGGCCGCTACGAATAGATGTTTGCAAAGTATGTTATGGTTTACCAAGTCAAACGCGGCGAGAGGTCTAGCAGAAGGAGGAGTGTGCATTGTCTGTTGTCTTTCAGTAGGTCTATTTGTGTTTTCAAGTCGATGAGGGCTGTTTCAGTTCCATGGAGAGGCCGAAAGCCAGATTGTCTGAGTCCTAAAACGTTATTAGTCTCAAAGTATGTCTGGATTTGAATGTAGGCTTCATTATCGATTATTTTAAGTAAAAAAAGGGACAGTTATTATGGGCCTGTAGTTGGTTGGGATGGTAGGGTCAAGTGTGGCTTTCTTTAGTAGAGGGAGTACCCAGGCGTCTTTAAGGTTTCTGGGTACCTGGCATGACTTGAATGAGGCATTTATTAATTTGGTGATGAATGGGGCTAGGTCTCGGACTTCGTCCTTGATTATTTGTGCTGAGCATTGTTTCTCTTGCCCCCGCTATTGCTGATTTCTGCAACCATTCTTTTGCTACTGGATCTTTCTCCTTCTCCCTCAAGCGCTTCTTTCTGCGCCCCCTCCTGAAAAAAACATCAGCAGACCCTACTTGTCCCGCTAACTGCCACCCTATTTCCATCACCCCCTTCCTTGGGAAACTCCTGGAGAAGATGACATTCCTCCAACTTACCTAACACACTGAACTTGTTGGCGATCTCCATTACCATCAGTCTGGATTCCAAGCACCCAGAGGCATGGAAACTGCACTCCTGAACACCAATGAAGAACTGCTCGCATCCCTGGACTAGAACTCTCCAGCTATCCTCATTCTACTTGATATCGCCTCTGCCTTTGCACGGTCCAATCCATCCTCATAAAAAGGTTTCATGATACCCTGGGTATGTTGGAGCAGGCATTGGACTGGCTGGCCTACTTCCTAACTGACCGTCTGTCCCAGGTTATTCTGGGCACCATCTCCTCACCTACCTCCTTCTCCACTGGTGGTGTCCCCCAGGGCTCCAACCTCTCTCCCTGTCTCTTTTACACTTAGCTTTCTCGGCTGGCACGCATTTCCTCCTTCTCCCCCAACTTCCAGTGGTACGCAAATGAAACTCAACTCTTCTTCAAAGTTCCTGCTGACCCTCTGCCTATCTGCCATCCAGTCCTGGTTCACTTCCAATGATCTCTGACTCAATGCCAGCAAGACTGAGATCCTTCCCATTGGGACCCCTTCTCCCTCTTTCTTCCCCTCACTCTGGCCCTCCTCTATGGGCTCTCCCCCTTCTGCTTCATCCGAAGCCAGAAACCATGGAGTCATCTTCGACTCCTCTCTCTCCTTCTTCCCTCATATCCAGGACATTGCCAAGAAGTCCAACTTTCAACTCTTCCTTCTCAAAGGAATTCTCCCTTTTCTCACTTTCACCAAGATGTTCAATGTTACCAGAGCTCTGGTTCTCTCTAGGCTTGACTACTGCAATAGCCTAATCTTAAATCTACCATCTTCCTCTCAACGCCCCCTCCAACTAATCCAGAATAGGGCAGCAATACTTATCCTGGGCCTCAAGCCCATGGACTGCATCTCTCGTGCCCTAAAATCTCTTCACTGGCACCCGGTTGCTGCACAGATTAAATTCAAATCCCTCTGCATCATCCACAAGCACAAGGCTGTCTGGTGCCAGGGGCTACATTATCTGCAACTTGCTATCACCAAATATTGTCCCTCTAGGCCTCTATGTTGCTCTGGTACCAGCACTCTGTGTGTGAAGTGGTTTGCCTCCCTCTTTCTCTTCGTCTTGAGCCGGACCTCTTCAAATTCCAGAAGCTCCTCAAGATTTTCCTTTTCACTTCCTCCTTCCCTTCTTCCCTCCTCTGCTAACCTCACAGTAGCTATGATTGGTGACCAGGGCCCATATGTGTCCTCGGGCCCTGGCCTCCCACACCCAATCACCTCAGCTTCTGCCTACACACAGCACTTGCTTCGGCACCCACTGGTCTACGCCACTGTAGACCTGCACTTGCCCCTGTTGCCATGTGGGCGTTTTGAAACACAATTTACTTGTTGTAAAAGCGCCTAACAAATGCCCAATAAATTAATACAATAAATAAAGGACACCTGGCCGCCCCCACTGCCCAGTCCCTTCTACTTGCCTTCAGGACCTCCTGCACTGCCACCTGGACTTCCTTGCACTTCCGGGGTATATTTCCCTATGAGGCCCTGCCTTCCTGCCACTTAACCGAAGGCACTGTTCTACTGGGTGCACTTCTACGCCTTCCTCTACTCTGCACTTCTTGTCTGCGCACTTGAACAATCTAAATGATACTAGGCCTGGTAAGATTGTTTGTCTTGTTCTCCCCTGTGACATCATGACATCACTGATGACATCACATGTGCATTAAGTTTTAATAGGAAGCCTCCACAAGGTATTGTTATTGTAATGGTGGCAGAAAACTATCAAAGATTATTGGAAGAACTATCATCAGACAAGCAGTTCATGGAGGAATGCATTCCTATACACACCATTGCAGTACACACTTCTTCACTGTACATGAAGGAACTCATTAGCAAATGTTGCCTTTGTCTGCATCATGCCTCATGGAAGTGTAATCTTCAAAATCTTTCCAAGTTACATAGTGAAATCATGAATGCATTCGTTTTACATTTTTTGGTACTGTGAAACATGTACGAAGTAGCTACCATGCTCTTAATAAGTACATAATTGCACTACTGCGTATTCAACATATACACACAAGTATGCATACCAATATGAGCATATGCAGGGACATTATAGTAAGCAAAAAATGAACACTATTACCAGAAAGTGTTCATAACATAACTGATTATCTTCATGCACAAAAATGATTGCTGTGCTTTACGCTTTATCCTTCTCCTATATGTATATGTATGACATCATATAAGTGTACCCTAAGGAAAGTAGTGTAAGAACATATGAGAAGGGTGCCGTACACCAAGATAGAACCTTTTGAAGTGTTACTTACTGCATATTAGTGAAGAAAAGCACCTGGCCTATGTATGTGAGTGAATATGAAAGAGGGTGGCACACATGTGATGTCATCAGTGATGTCATGAATGAGATTTGTGATGGCATGTTTGAAGTCATGGGTGTTAGTCCTTGCAGCGCACACTGTGAAAGGTGCATTAGAAGTGAACATAATATATCACTCAGTTTCCTACACAGGCAGTGTGATCTCACAAGGAACAGATACAGTATTAGGGGTTTGTGAATGGTGCATAGAGGCTCAAAGAACACATCACTAACTTTCCTACACCGTCACTCAGACCTTACAAGATACACATACATTGGTGGGGCCTGTGCAAAGGGCATTAGCGACTTCAATAAGATATCGCTCACTTTCCTAGACAATCGGTCAGACTGCACACAGTACACAAACATTGCAGGGGGCCTGTGAATGTTCTTGAGCAGTGTGTCACAAAGGCATGTGGCAGGCCTGGGTAGGCTGGGGTAAAAGAGTGTGTCTTGAAACCTTTTCTATAAGAAAACTGGTGTGTTTCACTTTTAGCAATGCTGAAATGGTCAAATGTGCTATTCTACAGTGTGTCTGTGACTACCAGCAACCATTTCACTCTGGCTGAGTACGCACAGTAGTGGAGAAAATTAGGAATGTCCCTTCCTGTCACCCACACCCGAAACAGCGACAGTCCCCATTGTCCCAATGTCATAGGTAGCGTGCAGAAAAAGGGAGTATACGCATGTGTGTTTACCCAAGGATGGCGACTGCTTTGTCCGGATGAAGGTGAAACTTCTTCCCTTTGCAGTGTCTTCTTTGCAGCACAGCTACATTGCGTAGTCATACAAAGTTGCACACGCTTACACCAATGACATTGAAGAGCTCTCCATGTCACAGTATTAGTTGATTACAACAGGCCTCTGTGTACACACCGCGGCCACAAAGGTAGTTGTGCAATCCCTGTGGCTGTACAGTGCCATTTCCATAGCCGCCATCCTGAAAGTCCCCGGATGTGGCTTTCGAGCTGCGTGACGACAGCAGTGGCAACATGACCAGCCGACCACACCGACGGTGCGCATGGGCCCTCATTTCCGGGACAGGAGATGGACTCTCCGACAGCGGCAAAGCATAGGGTTGAGCAATGTACGCAGTATTTTTTGGAAAGGGCAGACTTACAAACACATCCCTATATCCCATTGCACATGCATGTATGTTTGCGAATAATGTACGGCTGCTTTCCGAGTGAAATATTTTCACAACAATCTACCCAAAAGGCACACCATAGAAGTGCTGTGTAATGTATTTGTGCCTTTTGTGAGCTATAGAGTATGGCACATAGGTTTGCCCTGCAAGTAAAGGTGCACCACTTCTGCTCACCTACAGTGCATCTGCAACTAGTACCAGCCATGTCACTGTGCCTAGGTACACACACTAGTGGCGAAAATTATGAACAGGCCTTGGTGGCACGCACACCCGCAGCAGCGATAGTCTCCATTGTCGCAAAGTCATTGGTAAAAGGGAGTATACGCACGTGCGTGTACCCAAGGACGGCGACAGCCTTCTCTAAAGAAAGCACAAACATTCCTTCTTCCCTTTCCATTAGGTTCTTTACAGCATGGCATGATTGTGTAGTGGTGAAAAGTTGCACACACTTCCACCAATGACAATGAAGAGCTTCCCATTTCACAGTATTACTTCTGTACAACAGGCCTCTGCGTACACACCACGGCCACAAATGCTATTGTGCATTCCCTGTGGCTGTACAGTCCCATTTCCATGACTGCCATACTCAAAGTCCCCGGATGTGGCTTTGGAGCTGCATGCGGCCGTGGGGGAAGAACTTGAAACCAGGGTATGGGAAGGCCATTGTACGAGGCGGCTCTCAAGAAAGCATTTTTATTTTTACAAGCTACATCAAAACACCTTTCCTTTTGGATACTATTTGATTTACTGTTTTCTTGTGCAAACATTCTTATAGTAAATTCTTTGCTGCTTCTTGTAGACGGGCAAACAACACAGTATTACCAGTGGGAGACAAAGAAATGCCAATTTCTTGAAAAAACTCCTCATTCCCACAACTAATGTGGTAATTGTTGCAGAAGTACATTACAGCACTGGATATGAAAGTGTACATGCTTCTGTTAATGAGAACCCTTCCTGCCTGGGGCTCCGAACAAAATCCAGGAGCACTGTCCCATACTCTGCGTGGAGTCATGGATGAGGAAAGTGCCTTCACAGTGGGAAAAAGCAACTTTAGATTTACCAACCTCCTCAGGCAACAAAACAAACCTTCACAACGCCAACGCACGTAACCCATATGCATGCCGCCGTAGTGGATGACGCTTACATCTGCTCTACCAAAAGTGGCCAAGTCTTTGCAAAGTGCATGCATGTCGACAAAACTGTGCTCGTACACAGCGTTCCACAATACGTCCACTCTTTCCAATGCATCCACTCCTTGGCAGCAAGGTTTCTTTCCAGGGCATACTTGTGCAGATCTATCACAAAGGCATCTCCGAAAGTTCACACAATGCTTGTACCTCATTGGATAATCCCGACATTTCCCTTGCCTATTGGGCAGGATGGTGAGATGAACAGATTGTGGCATGTGCAATGCTCAAAATACTGTGAGGGCTGCACCCCAGAAAAGCAGGAGTAATCCATCTTCCCTTTCCACTAGCTTTTCTCCGCTGCTACCTCATTGGATATGAGTAAATAGGCACACACAATTCCGCCAATGCCATGGAAGACGTTAGCATCTAACACTGTTTGTTCTACACAACACTTCGTTGGTACCATTACAAAATGAGCCTGCTACTGTGCTGTTACTGCAACACAAGATTTTGTGTGTACTGTATCATGTGCATGTGTGAACAGCGCTATATTGGCAGTACTACTAAACCTCTCAAGATCAGAATACGAGAGCACCTGTCCACTATTTCCAATCAGGACTCCACATGCCCTCTTGCGACACATTGGCAAAAAGCACATCAATTAGATAATAAGACAAGCATCAGATTTGCGGGCATGGCAAAAGTCTCTTTACCACAACATGGAGGTAATCTTGCCCTCAAACTGAGACAATTGGAAGCCCGCCTTCTCTGCCAATATTGCACTGTTGTCCACGGACTCAACACTGATCATTAATTATCTGTGTTTCTCTGAGTAGATGCACAATATATGCATCAATATTGCTGTGGATATCCACCCATTGCTAATATATTATTTGTACTATGTACGTAGGACTGGTTAACATTGTTGTCTCTCCAAGTTATGGTTCTCAATAATTTTTTTCTCATGTCTATATTTGCCTTTAGTCTCATTATTCACAGGGACGGGGACAATTGAGAAGGACCAACACTGTCAATTAGTTGGCATGAAATGTCTCTATTTCCGTACTAATCATCCCTCACTAGATGTTAATATTAACAGGAGAATTACTGAACTCTTCGTTTTTTCTAATATTTCAAAATCATCTTTCCTTGATTCCCCCGTGTTATATTTAAATACTCACTGTGGGGTAGTCCAACATGCGGCCAAATGCGTTGCTTTTTTATTGTTTTTTTGTATATATTTTGTGCATCAGTACTCAATTATTTGCTGTTTATAATTGTAACACACCCCATTTTTTCAAATGGCTCGCTATGGCTTGCTTAATTCATTAATTTAATCTAATAACCTCTAGCAAGTCCGCCTGACTTGATAGTAAAATCAGCTTAAGTCAGACAATGTAACCCTCAAATAATGTCATATTCCCTCCGCTACACAAGAGTAAGTGGCTTTCTGCCCAAACACTCAACATGGGGGCCCTCGCCGCATGCGCGCTGCTCGCGTATGCCACTGTTTCTGCGGTGCACGCTATAGTAAATAGCATGCAAATTCCAATATGCGAGGCTCCAGTAACCACACACAGGCGGAGACGCCGGTGCGTAGAAGTCTTTCGCACCAGCCCCTGCGTTCTTTAATTAGTCCTGAGGGCAGCGCACGTGACCGTCTCGCCCTACATCCTGAAAAACCATGTAGGGCTGCGAAGGGAGCATAAAAACAACGGTAGGACAAACGCTTGAATCGGCAGAGGACAGATCATGCAGGAGAGTTTGGAAGGCAGGCTTTTACAGATGGTTAGAGCCCGCATTCTAAGCTCAGTAGAAGAGCTGACAACATTCTCTAATGCTGTATCGTGATAAAAGTAGTTGCATTTCATGCGTTATAGAAGTTAAAATAAATTACTTGTGGACCACACGCGCGCGTGCACACACACGCTGCTTTGAAACAAAAGGCAACATTTGAAAACTAGGCATTGAAAAGATATACATTTACTACCAAAGAAATGTGCAGCATTTTTAAAAAAGGTTTTACAATGAGATCAAAGTGAAATAAAGATTCACGCAAAATACAGCCACCAAGTTCACTTCAGTGCTTATTTGAATGTATTTCTCTTCGTATGATATGATAGGTTATTTATAACGCGCTTTCGCGGCCGCTGAGATTGATCCTGTGTTGCTCCTTGTCGTCCTGCTTCCAAGGTGAGAACATTGCCACTGAGCTATCCTCCCGAGACAATTTAAATAACTATGAAAACAATGTTCACATAACAGAACTTCAGACACAGGAGAGCGCACCCCACAGAATCTTTAACCATGGCAAGAGCGGTGAATACACTCGGGGAAAAATGATAACACAGACCAGAAGACCAAGACTACAAACCCCCCGAATCAACGTAGAAAGGGGAACTAATGTCACCGTTAGGCACGAGGACGTGAAGACATAGAGGGGTGTTGAGCTGCGAGCACAACAGATGTGAGCGGAATTGCTTTCTGTCAGTGGGTCGGCGTGTTGTCCAATCTGTAGACGGCCTCTTAATTGCAGCCATCAGCACACGTTAGCCACGAGCACCTGAGCAAAGGACGAAATGGAAGATGAGAGATGATGGACGGCGAGCTTTTGAATCAGACGCAGTGTTTGCGTGAGCAGCGAAACGGTTTGTCGAGTATCCACGTGCATCCGCTCATATGGAGTCAATTCCGGGCCATCCAGGAGGCAGATGTGGCCCCTCTTATGGGTGACGCCATTTTACTGCAAGCAGGTGGAGGGAATCGGGCACACATTTATCTACTAGGCAGCACACCAGGAGAGGGAACTTATCTATCCATAGTAGCCCTGCTTCAAGCTGGGAACCTCCAAACCCCCAGCAAGGCGGGCGAGGACCTTAGTTGACACAATAGCTGCCTTTTGTTGAATGTGCGATTGTCAGCACTTTTTCTAGCTTTGTAACAATGTTTTCTGTATTTTAGAGGTTCTGCAGTTTCCAGTTATAGTGTCCCTTATCTTGTTCTCAGTGGTGTCCTTCCATGTGCCTGGTCTGGATAATTCACACAGTGCAGGTTCTAAGTTAATGGTTAGGTTCTGTGTCACCTACTGTTGAATTCAAGCCTGTGAAGGCCTGGATTGCTGTTACATCAAATTATTTCCCCAGCATCACACTTTCTTCCTTGGTCATTTCACTATCTGCAACCAATAGCTTGTTAAAACATTACTTTACACGTTAGCTTTATTTTGGAAAAAGATACAAAGTTTCCATAAAAGCATAGAAAATTCTTGATAACATTAGTTAAGGCATAAGCCCCCGTTCCACGGGCTGGAATGAGTGGTAACGGCCAGAGCCTGAGTTAATAGGCCCGAGCGAAGCCTTTACCCTGTCGCCTTACAATAGCAATCTGCATCCAAAGCAACTGCTCGCTAAGAACATTCTGGAAGTTCGCTAAAGCTAATAATGTTGGCAACCTACTGCCCACTTGTGGCATTCACCATAACTCGTGTCAAACTCATGCAGAAACAGCGTGGCGTTCATGTGGGATCTGAGATGTTCTGCCAGTCTCCCTGTTTGCGATCATTTTGCTTTTTTATACACTATTTAACTTTAAATTCCTCATTAGAAATTTAGGGCTTTCGAAAAAGCTATGAAAACCTTTACAGTTCTCATAACTGGCTCTCCCTTCTATTCATGGGCTGATCCTAAAAGCGCCTAGAAACGATTTACTTATGGAGCACACTCTACAAATCCTTACATCAAATCAAAATCAAATCAACCCAGTTCTACAAGTAGATGGTCTCTGCAGAGTGATGTGGGCATGGATGCCAGGACCAGTGGAGTATACAACACCTTACATGGTACATCCCAAAACATGTACAGATGGGGTCTGAATTTCAATGAGCCAAACACCTTCAGCTCGTGGTCCAGCAGAGACAATTCCAACTAGCCTCTGCTTTTCAGTCAACAGCGGAATAGAATCCTGGACCTTGTAGTTTTGTTTTTTCCTTATGTTTGGACCCACACATCCTCAAATACCAGATGCTACCAGCCAAAACTCAAAGGCTTGCCACTTGGCAGATACTTTCCTGGTGCTGACAGGGAGGGAACGCTACTAAAGGAGATAAGGCTGGATGAACTATTCACACATGAAACATGCATCTTGCGATGTGTGTAAACCTTTGTGTTGTATTACCAAGAGAACATTGCAGTCCAACCCAAAAAAGTCCAAAAAAAGTCAATTCTAAAAGAGGGAGACCTATTTGTGAAGCTTGGCATTTATTCACTCTAGGTTTTCTTTGGCGAGTAAACATCTACAAGGTGTAGAAGGGATGCAGAGAGTGCATTGCACAGTGAGTGCTATCACTTCCAGAGAAGGTTTGTGATTACATATAAAAGGGTTGCTGAAGATTACCTTTGCGGTTCTATGACATCTCCTCCCAGCCCATCTCCTCAAATCCCAGTTTCATGAGTTTTTGTTTTACCGCATTCACCGAACATTCAAAATATATAATATCACAGATAAGTCTGGACATGCGTTTATTTGACTAGGGGGACATTCTATTTGAATTTTATCTAGACGATCTTTGCTGCAATATGAGTACATAGTAACGCCTTCGCTTGATGCTAAATTTGCCTTTTATCAAGTCCCAAAAATAGAAGACAGAAGCTTGGCTTCTGATAATAATTTACTTATAAGCTTTGTTTCCGCTCCTGTGTGTAAAATCTGTAAGGATCAAATTATCACACCAGTGTATCATAGGTCCTAATGCACAGCTGCAGCTCTCAAAATATTTTACCTGGCTTGTGTGTCTTGAAATTCAACTAGCATTGTCTCTAAGCCACCTATAGCCTCCCTGATCAAACTGAAAGGCATTTGCGTCTTCTCACTTTATTGAGGTTTACGTTGGATGACAGAACCATCCCCATAGAGCTTGTCAACAGTCCCCACCCTTTACCCCCACCCCAGCAAGGGACCCTCAAGGCTCTGATATACAGTTCTGTCTCCTGAGTATTCCTGTCATATCTAATCCTCCCAAATGTGGAAGTATCCCTCTATGTGTAGTGCTCCCTCTCCAATCAAGCCTTTACAGTGTAGTCGCAGTAGAACTTTAGGGTCTGGTGTCTTGGGATCTTCTGGAACATATGCCCGGCCATCTCATTGGAGATTTCATCATGTGAAACTTTGCAGCAGAGGAAGGGTACCGTCCCCTCAAAACCTGATATTTGTCACCCCCAGAACATCAGTCTGCATAGGTATTTGAAAGGGTTTGCACCAAGCAGGGCCCTCAGCTCTATCACTGTGCACACTAAGCTCTAACTCACTGTCAGACTCAATCGTACACTTTTGATTTAACTTTTTGTTTAACAACTCACTGCGTTCTCACTCTCCCCTTCCCGGTTCCTTTTCTCATTCTCCCCTGAAGCTCTTGAAAGTGATCTGGGGTGGCCTTAGGCGCCATACAATAGGCCTACACACATGCGCATGAATGTCAGCATATATGCTTCTCTGTTCTGGCTCTCAAGCCTCCTCTTGTAGGGTGGAGCTTGTAGTGTTCTCCTGGAAATCAGCACACAGTGTCACCGTGATAGCCAATTTCTGCCTTATCAATTAACACTACAATCGTGTGGTTGTGCTCCTTCTTTCATTTGTTTGTTGGGCACGTACTATGTTGCCAAACTATCGTCTTTAGCTGTATATTTCATTTAGTGTGCTATTGACGTGGACAGAATATTGTGAGGAACCTGAAGGCATCCTCCCATCTACTCTCATTGGATCTTCCTCTCAGGTGGCCAGGGAAAGGCCATCACCTTTGGATCCTGACCCTGGGGGTGGATATGTGAGGGCGAATCACCTGGGTGGAATGACCGTGGGAACTGGGGGAAAGATTTGGCAGGTGAGACATGGTATCCCCCTTTTCCCTGTGAGAATGACTACCCTCCCTCTTCTTTCATACGGTTTTTCTAATCCCTATCTCTTCCAGACGCACATTATGACCCCCCAATCATAAACCTTTAACACGGGGATGAAGAAGAGGTGACTTGAAGTAATGTACAATTCTAGTCAGTTTCACCACTGTGGTACTGAGATGAGGAAGACACCTATGGAGGATCAGGCATGTCCAGTTCATTGGTGTAATGAGAGTGAGGCAAACTACACGCACCTGCAACCTATTGGGAGGCTACAGGTGCTTAAAAGGAGGCCCAAGCAGCAAAGCAGGGAGAACATGCCTGGAGAGAAGGTGGCACCTGAATGGCGAGGAGTAGGCTGGAGCAGGACTGGCAGAGAGAACGCTGTGTGTTGACTTGGGAAGAGAGAGGTGCCACGACTCGAGTGAAAAGGGCAATGGCTTATATTGAATACCAAACTAAAGAAAAGATATGGAAATCATGTGAAATTATAGCAGGAGTGGAAAGTGAATGATGTGCTATGGCGAAAGGAGTGAAAGTGAAAGCTGTCATGAATACTTATGAACTATGTGAAAAGAAAGTATGAAAGACAAATGGATGCAGCTAAGAGGGGCAAGGTGAAAGCAAGGTGGTGGAAGAAAATATATGCCACAGAGAAAGGTGAATGCAATTGGTGGCAACTGCCAAAAGACTGCCAATATACAAGCGGCAACCAAGCCCTAAAAACTGCCAAAGAGAAATCACATCATATGTTAAGTTCTGACACTGGTGCTACATGGAAAACCAGTGTTAGTCAAGAAGACTTAAAAGCATCACAAAGTGCCAAGGGTTATCGGTTGGTGACCTGTAATGGGTGGACCATGTGATCTGACAACTGCACCTAGACCGAGTGGCCCAACTCGGGAAAGAGTCAAGAAAAGCCCAAAGACAAAGGCTGCGTGATCCAAGTTCTGAAGTGAAAGAAAACATCTGTTTGAATTGATACGAGTCAAAAGGAGTATAATGTGAAGCTGACAATATTGGTGAAAATCAAGAGACTTGAACTGTGTGGAACTGGGTTGATCTTGGGGAAGGAAACCCTGAGATATCCTGGAACTTTGTTACACTTGGGGAAGGGAACCCCAAGTCCTTTTTGTGGAACTATTTGAATTTGGGAAAAGGGAAGCTGAACCAAGCCCGAGATGGAAGAAGCTTAGAACTTTATTTGGAACACTGTTTATTTTGGTGCTGACATCCCTACACAATATATATCTTTAAAAAAAAATATATTAATTTTATTCCAACAAACAATACAAACCAAACTTGCAGTGCATAAAATAACATCTTAAACATACGTTGCTTCATCATGTCCACCGCTTCTCCCTTCCCCTCCCCCCCTTTCGAGCCTACTCCCAATCATGTTCTGTTACTGCACCTTGTAATTGGGATTATTCTTCCATGATTTCCGTTGGGTCTCGCGTTGGCCCAAATAACTCTGCTATTAGTAGTTTCCAGGCCATCAGGGTCTCTGTTTCCTCCTCCCCCCCGACATTGCTTGCTTCTTGCCATACCATAGTTTCTGCTGCAGCCCATTTCTGTAAATCTTTCCACCATGCTTCTAGTCGTGGTCTATGGCATGCCTTCCACCCCATAGCGATTCTCCTCTTTGCGAGTACATACGCTAAGTCTTTTAGTTTGCTCACATGCTTAAGTTTACGTGATCTAGGAAACCCTCCTATCAAGCAGGCCCACACTGTGTCCACCACAATCTTGATGCATTTTTCCTCTAGCTTGTGTGTCACTTCACCTCAAAAACGCTCAATGACTGGGCATGAGCAAAACATATGCACCATTCCGGCATTCTCCTCATCACATTTGGGACATGCTTGCCGTCTTGCATTTTTGAATTTAGCTATTCTCTGGGGTGTCATATACGCCCTATGTGTAATATATAATTGCACCTGTTGTAGTCTTGCATTCCTTGACACCTTTTTGTGATACCCTTGGGCCCGTTCCCACATCCCATCACTCATTGGGGCTCCCACTTCCTCCTCCCAATCCCGTCTCAGTTGTGCCACTTCCTTTCCCACTTTGGACATCATCATCTCATATATTCTGGATATCTCATGTCCCCTTCTGCTATGTCATATATCGTATCTATGGTGGTGTCTGGTTCTTCTCCTAGTACTACCTCAGACCATGTCTCCTTGATTCTTCGCACCACTCTATGATATGTGATATACTGGCCTGTGTGTAACCCGTTTTCCTCCCCCAACACTTCAAAGTCTATTATAGTCCCCTCTTGCCTTATGTCACCCATTTTTGCTATCCCTACCGGTTCCCAGTGTTTCCTAATCATCATCCCTAGTTGCTTTTCTCTACCCGCCAGCGCCACTAATGGTACCTGCGGGGAACACAGGAATGGGTTCTCCCTCAGCTGGCAAGCCCTGCGCCACATCTTCCACCCAAGTATCATCATCTTTGGGCGCCCTTCCATATCTGCCTTTGGCAGCCACATCATTTCCTTTAGGTAGTATGGAGCACAGTCCTTTAGAAACAGCCTGGACTCAGAAGTTGTCTCTTCAGAGAGCCATTTAGCTACATATTGCAGCTGGCTCGCTATGTAATAAATTTCATAATTTGGCAGTTTTATACCCCCTTTCTCATGTGAGTTTTGTAGCTTCCAGAGGGCCACTCTATTTCTCGTTCCGTGCCAAAGGAAGTCCCTGCATATGCCGTCTAACCTAGTAAAGAACCTCCTTGGTATCAGGTATGGTATGTTCCTAAAGTAATGCAAAAGTCTAGGTAGGACCACCATCTTCAACATTGCCCTGCGCCCCATCATTGCCAAAGATAGTTTCACCCAGAACTTCATGCTGTTTCCAATTTTCTTGATCGTTACCTCTGTATTATTCTGATGTTCCTCATCCACCGTATGGTATATATCTATCCCAAGATATCGAAATGTGCTAACCTCCCATGGTATCTGTAGCACCGGTAGCTGTTTTAACAGAATCCCTTTATACCTACCCAATGGGAATATGCTAGATTTTTGGGGGTTTACAGCTATACCAGACAGCCTTGCATATCTATCCATCACCTCCAGAAAGTACTGGAGGTTTTCCTCCGGGTGTCATAAATACAGCAACGTATCATCCGCATACAAGGAGATTAAGTGTGGTTCCCCTCCCACGGTGATGGCTATCGTGTCGTACTGTTGTCTCAGGTATATCGCCAGGGGTTCCAGGGCCAAAATATACAGCATAGGAGACCACAGACATCCCTGTCTAGTGCCCCTGCGCAGTTGCCACCTCTCTGATATCACTGCTCCTCTTTTAACTCTTGCCAAGGGCTCACTATATAACAATTTTGTCCACTGCAGATACCCGGACCCCATTCCATAACCAGCCAAGGCCGTCATCAGCCATGGCCATTTGACCGAGTCAAAGGCCTTTATTGCATCCGATACAATTGCCAGTTCGCCTTCGTCCTCACTTACATGCTCAATGACTCGATGGAGTCGCCTAAGATTATTGGATATGTTCCTGTTTGGGACATAGCCAGTCTGGTCTGGGTGTATTAGTTTACCAATAACCCCCCTTTGTCTGTTTGCCAAGACAGCTGTCAGTATTTTACTGTCCTGATTTAGCATTGATAGGGGCCTATATGAGCCACAGTTGTGACAAGGCTTATTAGTCTTGGGAAGCGGTATACTTATCGCTTCTCTGAGGGACTCTGGCAGCCTTCCTACTTCATATGCTTCATTCAGCATCTCTAAGAGCGGGGGGAGCACCTCTTCCTTATATGTTTTATAGAATTCACTTGGGAATCCATCAGGCCCCGGAGTCTTGCTGGTGAGCAACTGCCCCACTACCTCTTCTAATTCCTCTAAAGTGATCGGAGCGTCCAGCTCCTCTCGTTCTTCAGCACTGATCTGCAGCAGTTCGATGTCCTCCAGTGTTTCTGTTATTTCTGTGCGATTGCTCTCCTCTTTATCTCCGTATAGGAGTCAATAATATTCTACAAATTCCTGGTTAACTCCTTCCTGGGCATCCACTATGTTCCCATCTTCACCCGTTATCATTCTGATTATGGGCCTGGGGGTCTCACTCTTGTATAACCATACTAAGACTCTTCCTGGTTAGTCCCCTCCTGCGTGCTGTCTCTCTATGTAGTTTTTATAGTTAAGGTTACACAGTCTCTCCCAATGCCCCGCACATTTCTGCTGCAGCCTAAGTATTTTCTCATTGTCTTCCTTTGTATTACCTCCTCCCCTTAACGCCCTTTCCAACTCCTTCTCCCTATCTTGTAGTTCAGCCAGGACCCCTCCTTGTAGCCCTTTGGACTTTGCTATAGCTACCCCCCTCATCACCACTTTAAAGGCATCCCAGAGCGTGCCCGCTGAATCCACACTACCAGCATTGATCTCAAAGTAGTTTATGATCTCCTCCCTCATGTCCTCCCTAAAAATGGTATCTTTTAGCGCCTCTTCTCTGAGGCACCATGTCAGAATCCTTGCTCTCGGGGGTTGATACTGCCACCCCAGGATTAACGGCGAGTGGTCTGAGCGGACCCTTGCTTTGTATTCCGTCTGGGTAATCTCTGTCATTAGCTCCCGTGTGGCAAACATATAGTCCAGCCTAGTATGTAGGTTTTGTGGAGCTGAATAGTGCGAATATTGTCTCTCTTGGGGGTGTTGTGATCTCCATACGTCCTCGAACCCGAAATCCTCCAGCAATGTCTGCAGTGCTTTAGTGGCTGGGGCAGGTCTATTCAATTTACCATCGGATCTGTCTACCTTAGGGTTTAACACGCAATTAAAATCCCCTCCCCAAATAACCACCCCTCCCACGCACGTGCTAAGCTTGCTATACAAGGTTCTAAAATATGCCGCCATGTTTTGGTTCGGGGCATACGTATTTATAATGCTTATCTCCCTGTTTTCCACCAGTCCTCTCATTATGACCATCCTTCCCTCCGGCTCCACTATCGTCTGTAACAGCTGGAACGGGACATGCAGCGGCACCCAGATGATCACTCCCCTAGCATAAGCTGAATATGATGCACCCACCACTTTCCCCCTCCATTTCTTCCGGATCATCTCCATCTTATCCTGCGTCAGGTGAGTCTCCTGCAGCAGGGCTATATCTATTTTCTGTCTGCGTAGGTACAGCATAACCTTGTTCCTCTTTAGATAGCTATTAAGACCCCTGACGTTCCAAGTAATTATCTTAAGATCCCCCATGGCTTGTTAGGGTCCTGCTTCTCCCATCACAAGTACAGTATTTCCCTTCCGTGTAGGCTTCTTTCCCAATTTAAACTCCCCCTAACTAAAAACACATCAAACACCCAAACCTCCCTCCCTCCCTCCCGCCTCCCTTCCCTGCCCCAACTCACTCCCCTGCATCCCCTCCCCCCCCAACACCCTCCCCAACTGTTGCCCAGCTCCATCCCTGGATCTCAGGCACCCCCGCATCTAGCCCTTTTCTTGCAATAGCCTGTACTCGCAGCTCAGCAGGGTGAAGTCGCCCTAATGGGTGTCCTACTACTACTTCCAGGGGGTAGGTTGCATCCATCCTGCTGCTCCTGTTTGCTTTTAATTCAGCGTGCTTAGTGCTACCCAATTTACTTGTGCATCTTATATTCTAGTCCAACAAGTCCAACAAGTCCAAGAATCCCATGTTACAATTTTCAATATTATCTGTCTTCGCCCCTCCCCTGTTATCCATAGCACTGTCTTCTCCAGGCCTCCCCCCACCCATCCTGCTATTATACATGATATATCCCCATCACTTATCGTGATCCTCACGATCTTGCTCCTCATCTCGTTTTGGGCTTCCCTGCGTATTCAGCCATGCCGCTGCTTCCTCCGGGGTATCAAAAAATACGTCCTACTTTTATGCAGGACTTTGAGTTTCGCAGGATACAAAAGCATGAACTTGATTACAGCCATGCGCAGTCTCCTATTGACCACCACATAGCTATAACTCTGTCTCTGCACCAGCATGGTATAATCAGGATATGCCGTGATGTTTGCATATGCCCTCTTTATCATTCCACCTTTGCGAAAATACTTCAAGATCTTCTCTCTGTCTTTGTAATTCAGGATCTTAGCTATTATTGCCCGAGGGGGGGCTCCAGGTCGTGGTTTCCTCATCAGGGCCCTGTGCGCTCGTTCAACAGTAAATCCTTGTGAAAGCTTGTCGGCTCCTATCTCTTGCAGGATCATATTCGCCACATAGTCCGCGGGGTCCTGGCCTTCCTCTCCCTCCGGCAGGCCGACCACACGTATGTTGTTACGTCTCGCCCTTCCCTCAGCCTCCTCCGCACGGTTCTCGAGGTTAGCCTCCTGTTGCTTCAGTATGTGGGCCTCCTTTGCATTGCATGCGCTGGTTTCTGTGTTGGTTTTCACCGCGCTCTCTAGGCCGCTTGTTCTTTCCGCCAGTGCTCTCACATCTTGCAGCAGCAAGGTGACCTCTATTCCCAGTGCATCTATTTTGTTTTCCAGGGCAGTCCTCAGGTCCGCCATTGCTGTCCCCCATGAAGCTTTTAACTCAGTGATGGCTGTTAGGATCAGACGGTCCTCTTTTGCCGGGGTACCTTCTACAGACGCGGCCACCGCGCCTTGTGCCAGGCCAGTTGTGTCTTAGCAAAAACGTCCATTGTGGGCTGCTTGCTCTTGGCCTTGACTCTTCTTATCGACATTGCGCAGCCCTGTCTATATACCAGAGTCTAGTTCTTCTGTGGTGTACGAGTCCTGCTTCCCCGTTCTTCTATAGCGCCACAGGGATAGTTGGTGCTTGAGAGTGTTTTCCTCAGGGGGCTGCAGTAAGCGTTAGTATGCACTCTCTATGCTGTGCCCCGAGTGGAATGTGTCTCCCCACGTCTTTGACTGCTGCTATTTCTGCCGTTAGGCACTCTCGGGCTCTTGGCAGGACCTCTTGTCGTCTGCGCGTTCTCTGTTCTATGAGCCGGTGTCAGTGGTCATGCAGGTCCTCCCTGGTCTGGCACGTTTCTTCATACAATGTTTTACAGCCTTAGTAATCTATAGCTTACTTTGCTTGTTTCCTGGGGCCGTTAAATGCGCCTCTCTTACCGCCGCTGCTGAGTCTCGGGCTTGTGTGGTGTCCTGTGCCGTGCAATCCCATTGGTGAAGGCCCGTATTCAGGTGTTGGCGTTTAGCGTGCCTACCGCCTTTATTTCCTTCTTTCACCTGGCGGACACCCTTAGTAAACCAGCTTCTTTCACAATCCTATTCCCTGTCTTGCCTTCTTGCCCTCGCCAGTATTAGTTAATGTGTGTTAACCCAGTCCCCTGCCTCCGAGTTCCGTTGTGCCACTGGGGGTTTTGGGTCAAGTATAGTAACGTGTTTCTATGGGTCAGACCTCATGGCATGGGTCTCAGCAGAGTGGGGAGGTCATCTCCAATCCGCTCGATCAAAGTGCCGGCATCCGTGTCCGTGGGACACCGATATGGTGCTTCATTCTTGTGGGTTATTTCTTCCTCTCAGCGGAGTGGCAGGTAAGAGTTACTTTCAGTTTCCCATCTTGGCACCCGCATACGATTGCGAGTGGGAATGCTTCATATGAGCCGTGCCGGTCTTCCTGCTCGCCCAGCGCAGCTCGCTCACCATTGTTAATTCAGTGTAACAGTGTATCAGCTCCCCTGGCTCTTCGCATAATGCTACATATGCGGCTACTCATCTCGTGCCATTCGTTTCCCAGGCTCTGCTACTGCAATCCGTGATGTTTGCATAACACAGCACCGTCTCTTCCATGCAGATCCCTACGTTGCTGCAGGTCTGTGGCTGGGCATGCTATTACGCCACGTGATTTTCTGCCAGCAGCAAAACGCCTTCAACGTTGCCAGCAAACAGGGGTAAAGTCCAAGCGCCGTATGTGCGCTGAATGCCAGTCCCTCATTCAAGTTTTCGCCACACAGACCTCCTTGGGGAGCAATTTATTTATATCGGAGTGCCTGCACATTACATTGCATGCGGATTGCTGTTCGTATATCTTACTTGCAACATTGTTGTAGCTGTATCCACTGCGCGAGCTTAGTCTCGCAGGGCATGCCAGTCCTCGGCTTCTTATTTATTGTTTCGGCTGAGTTCCGTGGTCCGCCAGAGGCCACTCGCCTCCCCGCTGCAGCGCATCTCACGGAGGCTCCAACCAGTCATTAATTTAGCCTCGCCATGTTGCCAATGCCGCCCGCATTATGCTGCCCCAGGCTGCACTCCCCAGTACTCCGGTCCGCACAAATCATCGCCTGCAGTGTCCACGTCGCTGGGGGACACATGTAACGCTCACCTGATTCTCGCAGAGGCGCCGGTCTTGACTGGGCGACTACCGTATCTTCAAAGGTGATGTGTAGCACCCGGTTGGCTCTTTGGGCTGGACCTCTGTGCACTGTATGCCTGACGTGTAGAGTAAGATGTCTGCAGATAGAAAATATGGGGTTAATGAACTGGGGTTATTGGGGTGTTCCTATCTCTTTCCTCTTCTCCTCTCCTGTAGACCCCCAAAGGTTAACGCTCTCACCTTAGGTAAGTGAATGCCAAGCTCTCCATCTGCCTCGGGGCAGGGTGCTGTAGCCAGTTTCTTCACTGGATAGGTAGCACAGGCCTCTTGACTTCAGAGGACTGCTGTCCGTCGTTTACTGCACGAACGGTACGTTTCGAGTCATTCAAATGTCTTTTTAAAGTCTTTAGTAATGATGTCTCTTGTTTTGCAGGGTTCCGGCGATGGCGGATGACGGGCTGAAGTGAGTTGAAGATGGAGCCCGTGTGATGAATAGAAGCGCCTGGAAGCACGTGAGTAAGCGCTTGTTGCCTGTTTCACGATGCGCTCTAACTGTCTTTTTATTTTGCAGGTACGAGTTCGGAGCGGCTGCAGGGTGCCGGAATACCCACTTGATTAGATGTGGAAAGGAGTAATGGCACGTGAGTATTAAAGTTCCCCAATGTCTTTAAACGCACCTTGTTTTGTCTTTCAGATGCGGATGCAGCGCCGAAGGCCTCCGGAGCGTGCGAAGAGTTGGTAAGCTTTTGTCTTTCAGATGCCGGAATGCAGTATGAAGACCTCCGGAGCGCACGAAGAGTAGGTAAGCCTTTGCCTTTCAGATGCCGGAATGCTAACCTGTTCTTTCTTGTCTTTATAGGTGTTGCTGAAGACTGGATTCAGGATGGTAAGCCTTTTTCCTTAGGCCCAGGACTGGATGCAGAAGACACGATGAGCGTCCTGCTGCAGAGGGTGCAGAATAACGCAAAGCAAGATTCATCCACCGGGTGTGGTTTAAATAGCCTCCTGTAGTGCTTAGATGTCTCCTTCCACAGCCACGCCTAAGTAAGAAAAGAGTTCCTGGTAAGAAAAGAGTTCCTGCCTTCCAGAAGAGTTCCAGTGTTCTAAATCTAGGGAGTGGCTCCAGCCCCACCCAACAGGAAAAGTAGTTCCAAACAGAAGAGGATCAGAGGCTCAACTGGCAGGCAAGTAAGCAGCATGGTCTGCTGCAGGTAAGTCCACCCAAGCATTATGAGCCCGGCGCTTCCAGCGCTGGGACTGGGCATATTTATGAGCCTGGTGCCACTGGCGCCAGGACTGGGTCCAAAAGGTCCCAATTGGGACTGGTTGGCACTCGGAACCTGGGTTATGGATCTGCTTCCAAGGGAGTTGGGAAAACCCTGACCTTTTGGAAGCAGAGATCATGACAGTACCCCCCTTCAAGGCCCCTCCCAAACCGGGCTTCTCCGGGGGTTTTGGCTTGTCAGGAAATGTTCGGTGAAATCTTTTGATTAGGCGAGGAGCGTGGACATATTCAGCAGGTTCCCAGGATCTCTCTTGGGGGCCGTAGCCTTTCCAGTCAATTAGGTAGAATAGTTTAGATTTGGAGATCTTGGAGTCCAGAATGCTTTTGACTTCAAACTCGAGTTCTCCATCCACTAGGATAGGTTTTGGAGATTTGGTTAGTCGGGTTTGAGGTTGCACGGGTTTTAATAGAGAGACGTGGAAGACCGGATGTATCTTCATGTGCGGGGGCAAGTCCAACTTGACCGCTACTGGGTTTACTATGGTAGTGATGGAATAGGGACCAAGGTATCTTGGGTTGAATGTGCGTGGCCCTTTTAGAGATAGATATTTGGTGGATAACCAGACTTGATCCCCTACTTGATAGTGAGGGGCTTCCTTCCGATGTTGATCTGCTCCTTTCTTGTATTGTTCTTTAGCCCTTTGAAGGTGAGAAACAGCTTCCTTAAAGGCTTGGGTGATTGTAGAATGCAGGTAGTCTACTGCTGGTGTTTCAAGATCTTGGAGGGGATCCAACTCCGAGGTTCGAGGGTGACTGCCATACAAAAGAAAAAACGGGGTTTTCCCAGTTCCCGAATGGACAGAGTTATTGTAGGCATACTCGGCTATCCAAAGGATATCTTTCCAAGTTTTTTCAGTTTGTTGCAGCATGCAGCGTAAATACTGTTCCAGAGTTTGATTGGTCCTCTCGGTTTGTCCGTCGGTCTGAGGGTGGTGACTGGTCGATAGTCTCACATCAATTTGAGCCGACCGACAGCAACTTCGCCAAAAATGAGAAATAAATTGACTACCTCGATCCGAAATTAGAACCGAAGGAAAACCGTGCAGTCGGACGATGTTTTCGAGAAATTCTCGGGCCAGAGTTGCTGCTGTTGGCAAGCCTTTGAGCGGAATGAAATGCGCCATCTTGGAGAATAAGTCCACGATTACTAGAATCGTATTGTATCCGGAGCATGGAGGTAGATCGGTGATGAAGTCCATAGAAAGCGTATGCCAAGGGCGAGGTGGGATGTCAATAGGGCGTAAGAGGCCTGCTGGTCTTTCCTTTTGACTCTTGTTTTGGGCGCATACTCCACAGGACATTATAAAGTCTCTGATATCTTTTTTCCAAGACGGCCACCAGAAGTAGCGCTTGATCTTTTCTGAGGTCTTGGCTATACCGGGATGACCTTCCATTAAAGAGTCGTGATAACAAGAGATTACTTTTTTCTGTAAATCTGTGCTGGGTAGGTATAATCGTTCTTGGAAATACAATAAGTTGTCCTTTACTGCAAAGTCCTTTCCCTGCAGATGCCAATTCTGTATATCTGCTGGAGTTACAAGTTGCCTGGCTTTATCCTTAACTTCCTCTATGGATTCTGTGGCGATTACACCCAGAATTCTTTGTTCGGGAATGATTGGTACAGGTTTAGGGTTGATCAAGTGTTCTTCCACTCCCATCCGAGAAAGGGCATTGGCTTTACCGTTCTTTGTACCAGGTCGATAGGTAATTATGAAGTCAAACTCGGCAAAGAATAATGCCCAACGGAGTTGTCTAGAGGATTGGGCTTTTGCGGTTTTCAAATATTGCAGGTTTCGGTGATCCGTAATCACAGTAACGGTGTGTCGGGCCACCAGCAGATAATGCCGCCAAGCCTTAAAGGCAGACTTGATAGCCAGAAGTTCCTTGTCAGTAATCGTGTAATTGACTTCAGGAGGCGAGAATTTGCGGGACCAAAATGCCACGGGATGCAACTGATTGGTTACCGGGTCCTTTTGTGATAGAACTGCCCCCATGGCAAGGCTTGAAGCATCAGTTTCCACGATGTAGGGGAGTTCGGGGCAAGGGTGTTTTAAGATTGGTGCAGAGATAAATTTAGTCTTCAAATCCTGGAAAGCTTGTTCCGCCTCGGTAGACCATTCAAAACGTTTGTTTTTCTTTAACAAGGCAGTGATGGGCTGGACTATTCGAGAGAACTCGGGGATAAACCTGCGGTAAAAGTTAGCGAAGCCTAACATGCTTTGCACACCTTTTACGGAGGATGGTGATGGCCATTTGAGAACTGCATCAACCTTCTTTGAATCCATACGCACTCCGCCAGGTGATAATATGAATCCCAAGAATTTAACTTCAGTCACGTTGAAAACACATTTTTCCAACTTAGCGAAAAGTTTGTGTTGACGCAATCTTTCGAGGACCATTTTCACGTGTTTCCGATGTTCAGATTCCGATGAAGAATAAACGAGGATGTCGTCAATGTAAACAACAACACATACATCTATGAGCTCTCTGAGGACATCGTTCATAAAATATTGAAAGGCGGCCGGGGCATTGCAAAGTCCGAAGGGCATGACCTGATATTCAAATAGCCCATACTTGGTGCGGAAGGCCGTCTTCCATTCATCGCCCTCTTTTACTCGTACCAAGTGGTAAGCTCCTCTAAGATCCAGCTTTGTATATATGCATGCTTTTCTGACTTGGTCCAGGAGTTCAGGGATCAAAGGTAACGGATATCTGTTCTTAACGGTGATCTGGTTCAGGGAGCGATAATCGATACAAGTTCTAAGGTCTCCTTCCTTTTTTGGAACGAAGAACAAAGCTGAAGAAGCAGGGGACTTGGAAGGACGAATAAACCCATTTGCCAGGTATTGATCCAGGTATTGTCGAAGGTGAAGGTTCTCAGGCTCGGTGAGGGCATAAATTCTACTACAAGGAGGAGTAGATCCAGGTATCAGGTCTATCTGGCAGTCATAAGACCTATGAGGAGGTAGAGAGTTAGCCTGATCCTTCCGGAAAACATCTTGGTATTCTAGGTATTCGGGAGGTAACTGGGGAGTCTCTGAAGAAATTGCGGCCAGTGCAACACCAGGTGGAGGGTGACAAGTAGAGACACATTCTGGAAACTGGACCGTTCTTGCTCGCCAATCGATCAGAGGATTGTGTTTCTCTAACCAAGGTATTCCTAGAATAATCTGAAACTGAGGGGCCTTGATCACATCGAACACGATCTTCTCATGGTGTCCATCTTGACTTACTAGCGTCACTTCTTGAGTGGTATGCGTTACTGGCCCGGAGGCTATCTCCGTACCATCCACCGTAGTAATGACGTCCTTTACAGCCTTGGGACAAAGAGTTAGATTCATCCTCAAAACCATTTCATGATCCACATAATTGCCGATGGCACCGCTGTCGACGTAAGCTTCAATTGCATGTAATCGATCCGGATTATCAGGGCTAATGAGGACCATAGGTATCACGAAATGCGAGGTCACGGAACTGGTTTTTACGCTCGGCAAGAGGACCTCTATTCTTGTCGGGCGAGGTCGTTTCCCTGCTCAGAGTTTGTAACTTTGGTAACTGCAGCTCCTACTGTCTTCTTGGCAGGTTTCACCGGACAGTCTCGAAGAAAGTGCCCTGAGTTTCCGCAATATAGGCATAATTGCAACTGTTTCCTCCTATCCCGCTCCCGTTGTGTTAGAGGACCTTTCAGACCCCCTATTTGCATGGGTTCCCCGGAGTCTACTCCTTTGGAAGGAGTTGGCGGTTTGGAAAATACTCGAGCATCAAACTTGGAACGATCGGCCTTCCTGTTCTGCAGCCTGTGATCTATTTGAACGACCAAGTCTATGTAATCCGAACAGTCTTGTGGGGGATTCACTACTTGGGCTAAAACGTCTTTGAGCTCTCCACGTAGACCTCTATAAAACAGCGTAATCCTTTTGTCCTCAGGCCATTGAGTTTCCACTATTAGTCTATTGAAAGATGCAATATAAGCCAAAAGGTCTTGATTACCCTGTCGCAACGAAAGAAGCTCATTGTCCAAGGCCTGCCCCTGTGAATGTCTTGCGAACAGTTTTTCCATACTAAGCTGAAAGGCTTGAAAATCATGGAGAACCGGATCATCTTGATGAACTAGAGGGATCGACCAGTCTGCCGCATTGCCACTAAGGTACGAAAGTACAAAAGCTACTTTAGCTTGATCAGTTGGAAAGGCTGCTGGCCGGCATAAGAAGTGCAACCGGCACTGATTGATAAATACTGCAAACCTCTTTGGGTCACCAGAAAATCGCTCGGGCGGGGCCAGAGGTACATTCCCAGGTAGGTTGATCTGCACTGGATTCATAGAGGATGTTGAAGGAAGATTTGCCCCTGATGCGGGTAACGGGGTCTGTCCGGCTTGTGACTGTAGCACTTGTCTAGCAAGATTGTCTGTTCTCTCCTTGGAAATCATTAGTTCCCTTCTTAGAGCATTCGTTTCCTGACGAGTTGCATGCGCTTCTGCCCTTAGTTCCCCAAGTAACCGGGCTAGGGGGTCAGTATCCGAGGTTTCCATAGCGCCTGGGCGAGAGTTTTGCGGTAGGCTTTGCGTTCTGTAACGCTCACCTGATTCTCGCAGAGGCGCCGGTCTTGACTGGGCGACTACCGTATCTTCAAAGGTGATGTGTAGCACCCGGTTGGCTCTTTGGGCTGGACCTCTGTGCACTGTATGCCTGACGTGTAGAGTAAGATGTCTGCAGATAGAAAATATGGGGTTAATGAACTGGGGTTATTGGGGTGTTCCTATCTCTTTCCTCTTCTCCTCTCCTGTAGACCCCCAAAGGTTAACGCTCTCACCTTAGGTAAGTGAATGCCAAGCTCTCCATCTGCCTCGGGGCAGGGTGCTGTAGCCAGTTTCTTCACTGGATAGGTAGCACAGGCCTCTTGACTTCAGAGGACTGCTGTCCGTCGTTTACTGCACGAACTGTACGTTTCGAGTCATTCAAATGTCTTTTTAAAGTCTTTAGTAATGATGTCTCTTGTTTTGCAGGGTTCCGGCGATGGCGGATGACGGGCTGAAGTGAGTTGAAGATGGAGCCCGTGTGATGAATAGAAGCGCCTGGAAGCACGTGAGTAAGCGCTTGTTGCCTGTTTCACGATGCGCTCTAACTGTCTTTTTATTTTGCAGGTACGAGTTCGGAGCGGCTGCAGGGTGCCGGAATACCCACTGGATTAGATGTGGAAAGGAGTAATGGCACGTGAGTATTAAAGTTCCCCAATGTCTTTAAACGCACCTTGTTTTGTCTTTCAGATGCGGATGCAGCGCCGAAGGCCTCCGGAGCGTGCGAAGAGTTGGTAAGCTTTTGTCTTTCAGATGCCGGAATGCAGTATGAAGACCTCCGGAGCGCACGAAGAGTAGGTAAGCCTTTGCCTTTCAGATGCCGGAATGCTAACCTGTTCTTTCTTGTCTTTATAGGTGTTGCTGAAGACTGGATTCAGGATGGTAAGCCTTTTTCCTTAGGCCCAGGACTGGATGCAGAAGACACGATGAGCGTCCTGCTGCAGAGGGTGCAGAATAACGCAAAGCAAGATTCATCCACCGGGTGTGGTTTAAATAGCCTCCTGTAGTGCTTAGGTGTCTCCTTCCACAGCCACGCCTAAGTAAGAAAAGAGTTCCTGGTAAGAAAAGAGTTCCTGCCTTCCAGAAGAGTTCCAGTGTTCTAAATCTAGGGAGTGGCTCCAGCCCCACCCAACAGGAAAAGTAGTTCCAAACAGAAGAGGATCAGAGGCTCAACTGGCAGGCAAGTAAGCAGCATGGTCTGCTGCAGGTAAGTCCACCCAAGCATTATGAGCCCGGCGCTTCCAGAAGGTCCCAATTGGGACTGGTTGGCACTCAGAACCTGGGTTATGGATCTGCTTCCAAGGGAGTTGGGAAAACCCTGACCTTTTGGAAGCAGAGATCATGACAACACAGCCTCCGCTGCCTGTTTGCTATGCGCCTCCGCAACAGTCCGTTCTCCGTACCTCCGCTTCCCGAGGGGGCCCGATGCCGCGTGTTAGTGCCAGTGTTCTCTTTACGCAGTCTCTTAGCGTTGTCCGTACCCACTGAGCTTTTTCCACCTCGATTGCTGCAGATTGCGCTTGGGGAAGGCTTTGATATCTCGCAATTGTTGTTTTTTTTTATATCGTTCTCCAAGGTTCCTTTGTTCAGGGGACGACGGCCATTTTGATTTTAGTTCCTCGGTTGTAGACCGGAGCTTCTATCATCCATAACTTTAGCTGTGCATGTCCCAGCTGTATGAAACCACTCTCATCCAGGCGCGCTCAATCTCATGGAGCATATTGCATCTTTGCTCATCGGTTCGCAAGGTTTAAAGGATTGCGCTTCAATTGGATCATTTGTCGGATACTGGAGCTCAGGATGCGTGCAGCCTATTCCATGGCTGCCAAGCCACGCCCCTACACAATATATATCTTTAGTCTTGAGGGCAAGCATAGGTTTTGGACACAGACAGAATCTTGAGATGAATTTATTGACACAGACAGTATCTTTAGGTAGGAAAACCCCGCCTTAGCATAGGGAAAGTTACGCCTTAATCCATCCTGACATATCAAATAATGTTCTTTTAGTTAAGAAAGTGTATCTGTTGTCTGTGTCTTGCTTCATGATGACTTCGTAATATGTCAACTGTGGACTTGCTGCATTTTGTACCCAGCTGTTGAAGATGGATCCTCCACAGGCCAATAACAGGAATGGGAGGATGGCTGGTTACACAGGTTGCCCATCAGGAAGGAGGGAGAGTCTTGGGAACATCCTTCATTGACATATGGATTTATCATGCTTGCATCTGCCGATTAAGCAACTCGTTTCTGGTGGCTCTGACTCTGCTTCACGGATCATGGTCACATTTCGTTGTAACACTGATGGCAGGTGGATCTTTGGTGGATCTTTGCTGAGTGCAATCTAATGTGGCATGGCTTACTTCTAAATCTCTATGCAGATTATTGACTGCCTGTAAGAGGGCATTGGCATGGGCACCAGCTAGAGGGATTGTAGCTCTTCCCTTTGTGCCTCTAGATATCCGCAGACAGCCATTTCTTTGCATGGAAAGTAATGCGAATATATTTCATTTTAATAAGCATTAGTATGAGCTGGACAGCAAAACATGAAATGTAGAAGGCAAATTGCCATGCATCCCCAGCGAGTATGAGTATAAGTCATTTCAATACTCAGTATAATGGGCCTTCACAGTTTGCTGCTCGGACACGAGATCAAACTCCTCTATAGCGAGCCAACTCTCAGACAGGTCTGAGACAATTGACAATGATGCAAGTCGTACCTCTTGGGCTGTCACTCAAGTAATCAAATAATCAAATAATCAAACTCAGATATTTAAAAAAAAGCAGCAAAGTGTCTGCTTGGGATTTGTGCTATCACAGCCCAAGCAGCAGTTCCTCTGTAAGAGGAGATCCATGGATTCAGACCGCAGCCCTCTTTGTAAGTTCACTAATTGATCAATCATTGTTT
This sequence comes from Ambystoma mexicanum, assembly GCF_040938575.1. Classification (NCBI taxonomy): domain Eukaryota; kingdom Metazoa; phylum Chordata; class Amphibia; order Caudata; family Ambystomatidae; genus Ambystoma; species Ambystoma mexicanum. The sequence goes on along the minus strand of NC_090933.1, from coordinate 672,541,352 downwards.
GTCAAAACACATTTCGCTGTGAAGTACATCAAGCTGCGAGCAGCTGGACTCACTGGCATCAAAGTTCAATTCATCTTGAATTGTAAAAATGTAGAATCCAAGATCAAGTGAAAACCCCAGTCAGATTACACGTGGCCTGTGCCCTGCAGTGAAAAGACATATTTTTACAAAGGACAATCCTTCAAATTCAGGAAGAGAATTTTCCTTGTTAACTTCAAAAAGTTAACTTTGGATGAGCTGCTAAATCGAGCAGGGCGGACCATCTTTGCATGCATGCTCATGCATGTGGTTTGCTCCACCACATTTTGGCTATTTTCCATCCGGCAAGGTAAAAAGCATGGGGATCCGGGTGGTTCCCGTGTTTCCTTGCCTTTTACTGTCCTGGAAAAACATTACCACTAGAACACAACCATGTGACCAGTCAGGCACAGCAGTGAAGAGATTCTGAACACAAGGATCTTCAAGCCTCTACTCCCACACCAGAATCAGCAGCACCTGGAGAGCCTTTACATTTCCCTTCATAGAGCCGTGGAACACACAGAGGAAACCTAACCAAAATGACACTGGTGAGTGACATCAAGCTATTCACATGTTTCATGTACCATCCAACTCATTTTCTGATATGAAGGAAATTAGGGTGTATGTGTAAGTTAAGTATGGTACTGTGGAATTGAGAATTAACAATTTTCCTGCTGTCAAGTGTCCAATCACCCGCTCTCACATGTTCACAAGCTCACCTTGGATAAATAATATTGCGTGGAGACGATGTGCTTCAATAGAAAGCTCCATTGTGGGTGGCATTTCTGTATTTGAGCAAATGAAGATCAAATTCCTATTTCTTCAATGATTAAGCTACGGAAAGTCAGATATCTAAAATTTAGAGGCTGGGTAAATATAACACGTTTTCAACATTGTAGTTCCTCTCTTGGTCAGAAAGTGGAAATAGCTTTTGACCAGCTTGTCGCGACTACTTTTAAATGACCATCTGCACATCGTAACACTGGTAGATCACAGCTTTGAATACTGGCAGGACCTATTCAGTCTGAACTGGGTGATCTCTAGCCCTTTAAGATGAGTAGCAATACCCTTGAGATGGATGGGGATGCAGAGTTTATTCAAACATCAATAATCGAAAAGACTCAGGTAGGTGGCAAAAAGAATAACTGTTTTAATATCAATTATCTAAAACAGGGAGTACAATGGACATCATCCGACGTCGCATAGCAATTTCTCTCAATGCATTTCAGAAAAAGTAATGATATGATATGGCATTTATAACGCGCCTATACACAAGTGTTGCAAGGTGCGAGCAAAAAATCATCATAGTGACGTTCTACCTGCGTTTTACCAACGTCATCCTACGTGGCAAACTCCAAAACCCTAGTGGCAAATGTGATTGGGTCTAAGGAACTATCTAAGTGTAAATTTTTAGCAAGGGTGGAGTTAATCGTGGCTGGACTCCCTTTCTCGTGCGCACCTCCTCTTTTCTTGTTTCCGAATCTGACCAGCAGCCTGAATCCTGGTTTGACGAGGAACCAACTCCGGGGTTCCCATTTATTTGTGAGAAATGTGGTATAGAGTGTACACTTAGATATATGGGGATGACAAACTCTGGATCAGTTGGGCGCTGGTAGGGTATGGTGGTCCAATGGTCGCTGTTGAGCGATTTGATCAATTATATGGTCCAGTCAGGTCATAGTCATTAATTTGTTTATTTTTGGTTAGTTAGCACCAAAGAAAACATCATTGTAGAAATGAATGACACGTTTTTTGACATGGTAACTCGCTACACAGCCGACGCGCGTTTCAACCTAAGTCTTTTTCAAGGCTTTTGCACGGATTTCCGAGAACTCTCGCACACAACGAACTCGCCGGACCCGGCCAACGATCGGCTATCCAGCCCCCCTAGCGCCCTTATCTGGGAGGACCAGTTAACAGCATTTTGAAGTCCACCCCTTAACTGAAACGGCCTTGAAAAAGACTTATATCTAAGTGTACACTCTATACTAGTATGGGACAATGAGTAAAAGTGATAGGCTTCTTAACATCAGGTGGGGCAACAAAGCCCTCTCCTCAAAAATGGCTACTATAGACATCACTAAATACACAACGTCCTATTGGCTACACAAACTATAGGACCCCTAATTACGTGGCCCCTACAATTAGCTTGCACTCTAACCTTCGTCAGTACTTTTCCACCTACGTCTAGCAGCATGCAAATTGGACTTCCTGGTGCTGATGAGCTCGTCTAAAACAGAGCTTCCCACCAATTAGCATATCCATCTATCATCATCTCAGTGGTCTGCTGACAATTAAGACTTTGAACTTGTCCTTGGGAGTGTTCTTAGCTCTGGAGAATTCAGGGGAGTGAAGGCACGCTCTGCCCTCATGCCTAGGTGTGACCATCTCGTCCGTCCAACTTCATCTGTCCTCGTGACTGTAGACTATGATTTTTAGCTTCTTGTGTATTAAAATACTATTTTCTAATAGACCTCTGATGTCTTCCTTGTTTGGTTCATGCCTTTTGAACAAGAGTTTTGTTCTTTCACACAATTTGTATCCAATGCCTGCCTACTCCAGCCTAATAAGACCTTGACTTTCTTGGCTTGGCTTCATGGCTCATTCAACCTCGCCTTTCCGTGATTCACTTTTAATTAATTTATTTTCTTTACTGCAACACACTGAAAATGAGGCCTTCCTTTTTGGTCCAATTCTGCTATTACACATAGTGGAAACATCAATTCTTTATTCTTTATGCATATATGTATATGCTGGTGTATTCCGCACCTTATTCACTACTTAGCTAACCTCAAGAATTCTTTGTCTGCTTACGTTTCTTTGCATCTGTACATGTGTAAAACAACTTGATATCTTCGTTTCTATGGCATAAGCTTCTTCACCTTGATCCCAAGATGTCACTTATCCTTGATTCTTTCTTGATGCCTTATAGAATATCTTCATTCTCTTGTCTCTGCATCTCTTCTTCACATGTCAGCTCGATTCTGCATGACCTCACCATTCATCTTGGCCATTAATATACTCTGCTTCTTCTGGGATTTCATTCAAATGACCATCATATTTTATCATATGCAAGTATGGTTTCCTCAATGGGAACCTTGCTTCTAGGATTCTCTTTGATACTGGTATTCTTACTGGTACCACACGTGTCACACACTCTGGCTCCCAACAGATATGCAATATGGTTGAAGTGGTTGAGGTGGGGGTACTTGGCTGCTCCTCTACAAGTCTTTCACTCTCCTGAGTTCAATACAATGAATGACATTGGTGTGGGTAATATTAAGCACCCTGTAGCTCCCAGAATCGAATTTCCAGTTTGGCAAAGGCAACCAGCAGATGCTTTACAGTGGGGGGAAAGGTGGGGAACTCATTCACATAGCAAATGAATGTGGCGTGACCAGAAATTAGCATATCAAGGTGCCCTGTGAAAAAAGTGGGGGGTACAGCTGACAAAAGTGGAGGACTTGGTCCTCCCATGCGTACCCTCGACTTGAGCCGTGGGTGATACAAGGATTATGTTGGAAAGACTGGGAACTGAGCTGAAGACCAGGAGGTCTCAGTTTGAAGTCTGTGAAGCAGATAGAGGACGGCTGTAAGCACCCGGTAGAAGGGTAGAAAAGGTGCACAATCACCGCTAAACATATTTCAAAGCAAGGTTAAGGTATTCATTGCTTTGCAATTCATAACACAACCTCTGAATTCCAGCACATGTCCTTACTAGAAGGCAAAAGCCACTAATCCAATTGGAGATGCTTGCAGGCTTAAGAAATTCACAAATATTCACTCAAGAGCATCTGAAAGGTTCTCCAGACAGCCCCGTATGTGATCCAGCTTTGGGCTTGTTGAATCAGGTACGAGGTGGCAGGAGCAACTCAGAGATGCTCATGGGAGCCACTTGGTTTGCTTCAAACTGATCTTTATGGATCGGGCTCAATATCTCATTCACGCTGAGTGTACTAATATTGGGTGAAATGGAGTTGGATTGTGTGCACATCTTCTTTAGCGAATTTGCAAACCAATTTAGTTTCCTTGTTTTGGAAAAACAGTTACAAATGTCCAACAGCATGCTCTGCTCACCTCTACAGATTTGCAGGTTTCCTCCAGCTGGCTTATAATGGCCTGAATCCTGTCATTGCTTCCCACCAGCACTGCTATGCCTTCGGTGAGCTCAGACTGAAAGATAATATGGATATAATCAGCAGTGTGGTACATTAATTAAAAGCTGATTGGTTCATTCCTGACACGGCAGAACACTGTCTGTGTGCCATCATCGCACAACATAAAAAGTACAACACAGCATGATGTCATCAGGAGCTAAAGATGCAATGTACTGTTGAGAGTCTGCGGTCTGAATCAGGACCAAGCGTCAAAAAAAGAAATCCAAGCTGAATAACCATACAGAGCAGAAGCACACAACTGAGCACAGTAATAAAGGGAACTGTGAGGAAACACCAGGGAGTGACACTGCTGGGATGGAGCATCTCCTAAGGAATATGACGAGGAGTTAAACCCTGGATTGATGGAGTAGCCTGAAGGCCTGATAAATTGGCACACTTAGAAGAGTTTCCATCCAAAATGAATGAGGCCTAGCAGTGAGTGGGATCACTAGAAGATGATATGGCTCAAATAAATAAAAAAAACTGGACCATATTTGGAGAGAAACAATGAGAACTTGAGCTTGGAGAGGTGCTCTTGCAGGAATCATGTTAGGGTTGTAGGCATCGTGCCAGAGTCCACACAGATTGGCATGCCGCTAATCTTGTTAGGAAAGGACCTCTCTGGTCTTCTTTGAGACCCCACTGTGGGATCTCTTCTTCATCAAGTAAGTATGTCGTGTGCTGGGCCACAGGTAGTACCAGGCAGGCCACCTGACCGGATATTTGCAAGGATACTGAATGAGAAAGATTGTGACCTAATTGTGAAAATAGCTAGTAGCAAAGGATATTAACATACAAGGGAGCTAAAATATTGATATTACCTAATTTCAATCCCAGGGTCCAACAGGCAGAGAAATGGTTTCCTGAGGTCCATAGGATCCTGCAGGAGTATGTCTTGAAATATGCCATGATGTTTTCAGCCATGGTTTCTCCCCATCGTGCACACTGAACCCACCATTCTGGCTTCCATGCTGTGTTTTTGATACAAAACGCATCTCTCCTTCATGGAATGCTTTCCCGTAGGCCCCAACGCATGCCTTCTGCAAATCACCCTGCTCACATTTTTCACATGCCCATAATAGGATTAACTGCTGCTGAACACCCCTCAGTATCATTACTGCCTTTATGCCACATAGGTAGGCGGATCAGAATGTATTGCCCTAGATTAAAAGAGTGAATGAATAACCTTTAAGTGGTGGTTCAGTTCATTGGTCTAGAGCCAAGGATTCCAATGGACTTGTGTACTGACGCACAGACCTCAACTCTCAGTGCTGCACTACTGTTGAAAGATACCATCCCATGTGCTGGCAACACTCACTCTGCACAGCGTTCCGCTGCTCAGTCTAGGTCTGTTTTTTAAACAATCAAAAAAATAAACTGCTATACTGCAGTCTTGGTTGTGATATTTCACAGCAATTAATAGTGTGTCTGCTATCAGTATAAAGCCATTAGCTGGCCTCCTCTCTCATCCCTGAATGTCTTACTGCTTTTCAGGCATGGTGTGCTGCCAATGATCTCTGCTTTAATGCCAATAAGACTGAGATCCTTCTCATTGGGACCCCAGCTCCCTCCTTCCCCCCTACCCTCTGGCCCCCTCTATGGGTCCCCTGCCCTCACCTTCTTGTGAGGCAAGAAACATTGGTGTCATCTTTGACTCCTCACTCTCCTCCCCTCCTCATGTCATGGACCGTGCCAACAAGGCCCACTATCAGCTGTACCTCCTCAGAGGCATTCTCCCTTTCCTCACCTTCCCCACAGAAACTCAATGTCTCCAGAGCTCTGGTCCTCTCTAGGCGGACTACTGCAACAGCCTCTTCCTCAATCTCCCTAAATCCTCCCTTTGCCCCTTCAACTCATCCAGAATAGGACTGCAAGACTTATCTTTGGCCTCAAGCCCAGGGACTGCATCTCTCCAGCCATGCAATCCCTCCTCTGGCTCACGGAGGTTGCGAGGATCAGGTTCAAGACCCTCTGCATCATCCATAAGGGTTTCTGGGGCTGAGGACTCAGCTACCTCCAACTTTCTCTCCCTAAATATCCACCTGCTAGAGCCCTTCAGTCTTCTAGCTCCAACTCTCTTCAGCTCAGATGCTTTTCCAAGCAGAATGTGGGGGGGGGGGTAGATCTCTCTCTTGCGCAAGAGCATCCCTCTTGAATGGCCTCCCTGCCCCTCTCAGACTTGAGCCAGACCTCCTTAAGTTCCGGAAGCTTCTTAAGACCCTCCTTTTCTCTTCCTCTTTCCCTCTGCCCCTCCCCTTCTAATGTCCTACACTGCTGCATTTTGACTGGCTGCCTGGTTCCTTCTGAGTCTTACAGGGCACCAGCACACCCTCCTCGCCCAGTCTTCGCCAGCACTTCATTCTCCCCTGACCTCTACCCCAAATCTACACTTGCCTTACTGGGCTCTCTCCCCTGTTTTCGTCTGGTGGGGCTTACACCCCAACTGAGCCCGATCCAGCCCCCTCACACTTAGCATGTGGACCCTAATTCCCTGCACTCCCTGCTTGTCCTGGCACTTGTCCACCTGACCTCCCCGTAGCACTTGCCTAGCTCAGGGGCTCTCTTCCACCGCATCCCTCTCCGTCCCTAGCACTTGCGTGCTCTCCACTCTTCCCTTCCCATCTTAGCATTAACGCTTTCTGCTCTGACCGGAAATTCCCCCCCCCTTCCCACTCCCCTGCACTTCTTGCTACTGCATTTGCACGATCTGAATGAAACAAGGCCTACCAGGACCTTCTTTTGTTATTCTTCATTCCTCCCCCCACCCCCCAACCCCTTTCTCTTGTGGCACCTTAAAACAGCTTTTGCTCTATAGGTGCATTATAAACATCCAATAAATAAATAAAAATGAAAATAAATAAATAAATATATAAATAAATAAATAAATAAATAACAAGAGACACATTAAACATATCCATCTTTTCAGAGGTTTTCAACCTGACTAAAATCAAGCACTTCCCCCAAATATTTTTGGACAGGAGAATAGTAAATAATAGCAGTGCTAGAATATGTGGGGAAGGCTTTTTAGAAATGAGGAAAATAAGAATCATCTCCCTGGTGACATGTTCCAGAAATTTACCATCAACACTAGAGTATCTTATTGAGGAAGGGATCCTTCAAACCTCCAGTCTTTGGTTCAGTTTTAGATAAGGAAAGGCTCCATCCCGATTAATTTACAGTCCAGAGAAATCCCCAATCCCCAAATGTGTTGGTCTTCTTAAGTATGGGTGTCAGACTCACATACTGGGACGTGGTTTGTAGCCTGATGCCTCTCCCATGCAATTGGCCCTGATTTATTGAATTATTTATGTATTTATCGGATATTTGTAAGGCGCCTATACAGCAAATGGTGTTTCAAGGCACCACAAGACAAAAAAAGTTGGGGGGGGACAAGGGAGAAAGATAACAATACCAGTCCTACTAGGCCTTTTGACATTCGGATTGTGCAAGTGCAGTAATAAGAAGTGCGATGGAGGGGGGCGGTGCCGGTCTCCGCTAAATGCAAAATGTTTCATCCTTTCCTAAGGGTTGTCTTCTGGGCTTCTTTGAAGATCTATCTGTGATAATGAGAAGATAGGCTTGTCTCTGCTTGCTCACCGCAGAATATCCTTATGACGGAAATGGACTGACCTGCTTTCGTATAAATCATGGTTCCAGGATCTTATTCATTGGAATGGCATAGACGACTTTCATGTTATGTTGTGTTATGTGAGATTTGTAAGAGCGCCTCTGCCATTTGCTAATAATCCCTGCTATCCATATACTGGATGTTGTGGGCAGGTCCGTGCCTCGGGCCACCCCGCACACGCACTCGCTCACACGCATCCACACAAGGAGACACAGGACACGCGTGTGTGCCTTACGGCGTCCCGGCGGCAACTGCCCGCACGGACGTTCTTTATTGTGTATGCACATGCGCGGACCAAAACGAGGCTCGCGCATGCGTCGTTCATGCTTGCAACATCACATCAGACACATCTATGCTTCTGATGTGCACAGGTTAAAGACACGCCAACAGCAGATATGTGATTTAGACACATTTCAAATAAAGCGCCGCATGTGCACATTAAGAAATTGTTTCACAGCGTCTAATGCTATCTCACTTAAGAGCATATTTGGCACTAGTCTGATATACTAAAATCGTACCATTGGCAGTTGTCGGCATTCCTCCGCTGCCTTTCACTACTAAACAATAAGGTTCAGTCAAACTATTGTGGGAATCAGGAACGTACACTGAGGCCTAAATTATCTGGAGGCAAGGGGGTTCCATTTCAAGTCAAAAGGCCCAATATTAAAATGCACTGGTATCTCCAATGTTCCTCATACCTGAAGGTAGTACACTGCACATTTGATGCTATCCAGAAATAGATATAAATCAATCTTCTATGAAAGGGAGATATTGTAGTGTTAGTGCAAAGAAAGCAATTGGCAATGCTGCGTTAATTGAAATAAAGTTAGAAAACTTGTGCTGCACTCATTGGCTAATCAAATAGACACAACATTTGCGGGGATGCATTCCTCCATTCAAGACTGAAACCAAATGGTTTCAGGCCACCCTAGAATGCCCTTTGAATTTGCAAAGTGAGTTGTTTACCAGCATGTGAGTGAATGGCTACTAAAGTTTGGGCTGGACCCAGAGCAGTTTCTTGGCGCTGCCTTAGAAGGGGATGACTTAGTGACCTCGGAAAGGGAAGATGTCGGAGATAGAGACTTGGGTTCCCAGGATGGCAGGACCTTGGCAGAGTATGGCAGCATAGGAGCTCTGGGTCAGGGAAGATCCTGTCCACCATTTTAGTTTCTGGCTGTATGTTGAGCTCTTACCCCAGCTGCATCTCCATTCAGAGCTTAGATCTCTGGGAATGTGTGAAAAGAAGTGGCCATTCATCTAGGAAGGCATCCCCCTGGACCCTTGCAGGAGGCTCGAAAGCCAAAAATCCCCCCTTAGGGATTACCCTTGAATGGAGTGGAATCCCCACACTCTTTTGATGACCTGTTGGAGCTATTGACATTTGGAGTCCCCTTCCATATACACGAACATGGCTTCTCTCAGAAGGGGGAGGGCACCTTCCCTTAACATCCACGAGGAGCATAAGGGACATTGCTGGATGGACTCTGGAGCATGCCTGCACTGAGAGCCAGGGATGAGAACACCCAAGTACTAAGAGAGGAGACAGCAGGCCTGGAAGTGCCTTAGAAAACTTCAGTCTCCAGTGGAAGAGCAGAGTAGAGCGCCAGTTCTGCGTGGGTCCATTAAGTAGACCCGCCCCACACACACTCTATAAGTCTAGTGGCATTACCTCTCACACCTTCTGTTAATCAGCAAACCTATGGACGACTTCAATCCATTGAACCGCTTTCGATCCCTGATAGATCTTCACATGTTCTGTGCTTCAAGCTACAGATATGCACCTGCAGTAAATATATAACTGGCCTGTTGTGTCTGTGGGGGTCCTTTTGAGGGACCTGCGGAGTGGTGAAGATGGCAGTAAAAGTGGTGGTATGCTGTTCCCAATCCGCCTATCACATGTGTCTGCTATTCTCCCCGCACGTGTTTTCATGCTGACAGTAATGCAAGGGAGTTCTAAGGAATCCACCTGCAATGACCCCCTGGCCAATGCATGCAGACTCATAGAAGTCCATTTTAAATGCTTCCCGCAATCATTACATTTGGGAGGCATTTAGATAGCTGAGGGTTAAGTGCGCTTTACAAATAAATACACTAAACTAATTTACACTTTTCAGAAAATGTAGGCAAAAGTAAAGATTTATGGCAGGGTTGACCTTGTTTTACTCTTTCATCTTCCATCACGTGATGGGAACATTTTAAGAATTGCACATGCTGCATCCGTTGCACTTCAGCGCAAAGGGAAGTGGTCTCTTCCCTACAAATTCAATTTCAAATTAAGATTATCCCAGAGTGTTTCCTTTGGAGGGGTGGGTTTGTAGTGTATTTGAATACTACTTTTACCTCCCTACTATTCTTAAAACTGAAGCACCTTCTGTGAGCTAGGTTGTGGTAGAATGTGGCTGTAGCGCATAGAATTTTGCTCCCCGCTGTACTTCTTCTGGTCAGGATTTTTGTTGCCACAAAACACTATTCCCTCTGCAGTGTATGAGCTAAAATCCATTTAGAAATATAGTGATCATAGATACTTTGCAATAATGAAGTGGGTGGAGCTGGCGCTAGACGTCTACAGAATGTCTATTGACCCAGCGAGAAGTGGCTGCTGCACCCAGTGCTGCCTATCCTTTTGCCTGTCCACCAGGTCTGACAGTTGTGGGCTGAACATGTTTTGAGAGGTCACAAGACACACGCATGCAAAGAACACGGGATGTACCTTCTGTCCTTGGAAAACCTGTGAGAGTGGTGCAACTTGGCAGTCCTTGTGAACTCCAAACACTTTGCACATGGAACAGGTTGGCACTTCACAGTTTAAGCAGTAAATATTAATTTTCTCATCCTCGTGCTCTTCACACATCGGTTGCTCTGATTTTCTTTCAGGTCTGTGAAAAGAAGCATTGACATGAACATAAAGCAACAATTTCTATGAGGCGGCCAGACATACACATGATTCCCCAATGTCTATTTTTATTGTAAGATAATTAACTTGAACAATGACATTTGATATTACAATCTCTGGTAGGTATTCATTAGGTAATAATAAATAAAAAAAGTACTATATTTCTAACAGGGGAGGGGGTCACTTGAAACAATTGGAGTAAATCACTTCTGTATTTTGAAAGGTTAAGAGGACAATGCCTTTTTAAATGGAGGCCGTGAATGTACAGCCCTGCGTGCAATTCTCTTAGCAGACCATGTAGTAATATACATTGGGTTTTGAAGGCACACAGATAAACTGCAATTTTGTTCTGGTTAAGATGGAATTGGCCAGCAGCAAATCTCCCAGCTTTAACTTGTACCCTCTCCGACATGTTTGTGTCTCCTATGCTCCTGCTTTGCTGTTATGTTATGTTATGTTACTTGGTATTTATATAGCGCTCTATATATCATTAGTATGACCTCAAAGCGCTGGTAGGTTGAACGCCGTTGGGAACTGTAGTTCAGGTCAGTAGAGAGGGATAGTGTCGTAGGGTGCGTGGGTGCCCCGGATATGTGTGCAGCTGATGTAATTGCCGGATGGTTGCTGCATCCTACCGTTAGGTGTGGTGATGAGGATATCAGTTAGATGTGTGCAGTCTGGTGGGTGGACACCCAGACTGGGCTTTGGCTGCGTTAGGCCTGAAGGACGCGTATGTGAGCAGTTAGCCGGAATGTGCTCAGCTAGATGCGTTTTATAGGGTGATAAGGTGATCATGGGGTCGAGTTGTTATGTGGACAGCTAGGCCGAATTAATCAGGGGTATAGCTGTGTTCTAGTTGAATGATGGTGTATAGTAGAGAGTATGCGTAGTGATGTGATGTGATGGTTATATTTAAGGAGCCCGAGACAGGCATGTGAGCAGGAAGGCAGGGAGCAGAGCGACATACGGACATATATAGACTGGGGGCTGGGTTTACAGCGACAGGAGGGGGATACAGATATAAAGCAACAGGAAGTGAACTGGGCAGCAGGTTAACATTTACATTCGGATTTCATCCGCTCTGTCAGTTCTGTCCGTTCTGTCCGTTCCATACATTTTGTTATTCCGTCCACTCTGTCCAATCTATCCACTCTATTCAGTACACTCTGTCCATTCCAGCTACTCTTATTAAATCTATCATTCCATCTATTCTGTCCTTTCCCTCCACTCCGTCCATTCCATCATTCTGTCCACTCAGTCCTCTCCAACCGATCCATCCACTCCACCCAATTCCATCCACTTCGTCCACTCCACCCATTCTGTCCTCTTTTATTTATTCCATCCATTCCGTCCACTCCACCCACTCCCTCCACTCCATGCATTCTATCGACTCTTATTTAGTCCATCCATTCCGTCCACTCTACCCATTCCACCCACTCCATTCATTCCACCCACTCCATGCATTCTATCGACTCTTATTTATTCCATCCGTTTTTCATATCATTGCTCTGGTCCCATGGACAGATCTGTGCAGGAACATTAGTGTTTACGATCTGACTTTTGTGTTCTATGATGTAAATGCGCGTGTATAGTAACCATTGTATGTGCAGAAACACATGAGTGCCATGGCTGATGTGTCAATAGTAGCAAATGGAAGGAAATGTGTGTCTGTATTAATAAATACACATATAGGAACACGTGTGAGTGTGCGTGTGCTTTTCAAATGTTTTATTATTTAGTAATACAAAGTGGACATCAATTCTACAACTGCTCATTAAAAAAGTATTGCAACCAAGAGGGTGCAAAAGACTGTGACAAATATGAAAGCACGGTTTCACTACATCTAAAACCGAACAGGCACAAATCTAGTTGGGCTGCACTCCCAATACTTATGCCAGAATGCACAGTGCCACCTATTAACATCAAGTGGTAGTGCACAGGCATACAGCCAATGTTGGTGCCCAAGTGCACAAGAATACCTTTTATAGGACTGTAGTAATGGACTAACTTGGATGCTGCAAAATCCCAGGAAATATAAAGAAAACTCAAGCATTCAGAGCCATATGTTTGGCGAGGACAGTAGTGAAGTACAGGGGTAACATGTCTGTAGGTAAATTACTCTGCAGAACTACATAGCGTCAACCCTTATGTGCTTGTGGTACTCCGCTGCTGTAGGCATGTGTTAGTGCCGGATTGTGTGACACCCCCAATTAATGGCCAATGGTTGGCCACTGGTACTGCAACTGAATGCACCCGATGTTGGTGCCCAACTGTACAACGTTGCATATTAAACCGTGTGATAGTCCATTCCTGTCCACCAATCATTGGTGCTTGGCTCCACAGTCCTGTGCAATGCAATGTTAGATAGATGGAAACGGTGGCTTACCCATGCACATACAAATTCCCCCCACACCAAATATTTGTCAGTGTTTAGCCATGCACTCTGGGGCAGCCTGCCCCTTTACAATAGAACAAGGATAAAATTAAATGCAGCACCCAAGTGGAAAAACAAAACTGCACTATGCAGGATAGACGAGAGGCATACATGCCAACCCTCCCTATTTAGGTGAGGGGCTCTGATTTATTTTTAGAAAATAACTTTTGCAATTTCTCAGAGATTTGAACTTTCTCCCACCTAAAATATTCCTCTCTTCAATGCAAGTCAAGGGACAAGATAAATGTCTCCTCTTTCTGTGTGAACATCTCCTTCTTGGGTGATCTCAGGTGCTGGCCTGCATGTTAAAGGAGCTCCTGCAGGCAACAGTCTACTGCTCAAGCTCCAGCTTACACTGTAGGCCTGTCTTTCATGAAATGGCGGATGCTATGCACTGAGAAGCCATGTTGCTCATTCATCAGGGAGCTGCATGTTTCTTTGCATTGCACTTCTCCCTTCTTAACTTTATCAGCTGTGTCCGCCAGGGATAGAGGAAGGCAATGTTGTATCATTTTTCCTTTCACAAGTCATGTTTGTGAGTGTTTAGCCATGCCTTATTTGTTCTGGACTTCCCCAGCACCACCTTTTAACCACTTTGGTACTGGGATGTACAAGCAGCATGATATAAAAAAACTGACTTAGACAAACACTTCTACAATTCTCTCCAAAGTGTGCACAGTTCCACTAGCTGCAACATAAATTAACAACAATAATGTGCCAAGCAGCTTGAAAACAATGCTTAAGCACTTTAGAGCAGCATTCAGTATGTTTACAAAAGAATCAAAATATGTGAAATACAGCACCTGGGTGGATAAAGATCACTGTGCCGGGCAGAGTAGGAGCTCATACAGTCAACATTTTCCATCTCTAGCGCCAACTTGCAGAGACGGCCAGGCTTCTGCAAATGACTGATTCTATGCATGCTAACACTGTTTTACTCATTGTTCAGGGTGTTGCAAGCCCACTCGGTGCATTACCTGTCTCTCTCTTTATCTGTATCTGCTGTTCTAGTTTAGTTTAGTTTAGTTTATTATTTATATAGCGCACCGCTAGACCCTCGGGCATCCAGGCGCTTGATATGATTACATAGTAGTGAAAAAGTGTTGCGTTCAGAGGTTCCAGGCTGGGTAAGAGTCGGTAAGCTTTACAGGCGTATGTGAACATTACATGCGATGAGTACATTATGAAAACAGTTACTGGTAATATGCACATTGTAGATGGTTATATATTGTAGCTCAGTTGCTAGCAGTATGCAGGTGGAGACATATTTGTGCGATTTGAGAATGATCAGGATATGTGGTATATGCAAATGAGTTGTCATAAGTCGGTGATTTTAAGCTTCCTTGGCCAGGATCCAGGTTTTGGCGCTATGTCTGAAGCTCTGGAAAGAGGGTTCGACTCTCAAGTCGGTTGGTAGTGTGTTCCAGAGTTTAGCGGTGAGCACAGGGAAGCTTGAGCCGCCTGCTTTTTGGAGCTTGTATCTGGGGATATTTAAGTAGTGTGTTTGGGCTGATCTGGTTAGTCGGGCTGGTGTATAGAACGTGAGGTTGTCTGAGAGGTATCTGGGTGCTTGGTTGGATAAGCATTTGTGTGTGAGAGAGAGTGTTTTATATACGATTCTCTGAGGTATAGATAGCCACTGACAGTCGCGTCTGGTAGCAGAGATGTGCTCGTGTTTGGGGATGTTCCTGGCCGCTCTTAGTGCGTTATTTTGTATAACTTGCAGCTTATTAATGTTCTTTTGGCTAGTGCCCAAGTACAGAGCGTTGCAATAGTCAACTTTGGAGAGTACTAATGCTCTGGCTAGGGTGGTGCAGTTGGAGGTAGAGAGGTAGGGTCTGCTGGCATTGATGAGCTTGCAGGTGTAGGCGGTGGAGGATGAGATAGCGTTGATCTGTCTTGTTAGTGTGAGGGAAGAGTCAAGGTATATGCCAAGGGTTTTGATGCTGTTGGAGACAGATATGCTGTTGCCGTCGATGGTGAATGTCTGATAAAGTTTGTCGAGTTTGTTGAGTCTTTCTTGGGAGCCTAGAAGAAGGAGCTCAGTCTTGTCGTCGTTAAGGCAGAGTCCGTGTTTGGCCATCCATTCTTGGATGATAGAGTAAATATTGTTAAGTACTGTATTGTCGGTGGTATAGTCGCCTGTTAGTGGGATGAGTATTTGTGTGTCATCGGCGTAATTCGTGTAGATAACACCCAAGTGGTCTAGTATGTCGAAGAGAGTTTTGTGAATACATGTATAGTGTGGGGGAAACGCATGAGCCCTGGGGGACTCCACAAGTAACGGGGGCTGGTGCGGCAGAGGCTGTGGGAGCGAAGACTCTCATTGATCTGTTATTCAGGAAGGATTGTATCCAGGCATTGGCTTTGTCGGAGAAGTTAGCGGATGAGGTTAGGTGATTGCAAAGAATGTCGTGATTTACCAAGTCAAAAGCAGCCGATAAGTCGAGGAGGAGAAGGAGGGCTAGTTTGTCATTGTCTTTGAGATTGTCCATTTGTGTCTTGAGGTTGATCAAGGCTGTCTCTGTGCCCTGTTTGGGGCGGAAGCCTGATTGTCTTAGCCCTAACAGGTTGTTTTTCTCTAGGTGGTTCTGGATCTGCAAATAGGCAGCTCTGTCGAGGATCTTTAGGAGGAAGGGCACAGTGGTGATAGGTCTATAGTTCGTAGGGACACTGGGGTCTAGAGATGGTTTCTTAAGTAGCGGTAGGACCCAGGAGTCCTTTAGATTATTGGGAACTATGCTAGAAGAAAAGGATGAATTTATTAAGGATGTGATGAACAGTGCAAGGGGTTTGGCCGCATCTTTGATAACTGGAGCAGGGCAAATGTCGCCTTGGCATTTGGAAGGTTTAAGAGAGTTGATTATGTCTTCAACCTCTTTAGTTGTGATGGTAGAGAAATCAAATAGGTTGTTTTCCGATCATGAGGAGTGGGTGTGAGAGATGGGATTGTCAGTGAAGGTAAGACTTTCTTTTTTAGACTCGATTTTGGCTTGTAGCATGGCAATTTTGCCAAGGAGTGCCTCTTGAATGTTGGTGCACCAGGCGATGTCTTTGGTGCACGTGTCTGGTATAGGAGACGGAGACTCTAGGTCTCTCAGGATGTTTAAAAGCTCTTTGGTGTTGGATTTGGCATGGCAGATTCTCTCATTGTACATGTTCTTTTTTGTTTGGATGATAGCTGTCTTGTAGTTGATGGAGGCTAGTCAGTAGGCTGTTTTGTTGTTGGCGGATGGGGACTGCTTCCAAGCTGATTCGGCTTGTCTTTTATTTTTGCGGAGAGGTTTTAGTTCAGGAGTGAACCACGAGTTGAGGTGTGCGCGTGGTTTGGCTTTCCGCAGTTTCAGTGGTTCTACTGTGTTTATGGCCTTGAGGATGGTGGTGTTGTAGTGGTCTACTAATTCAGTGAGGTTGGTAATGGAGGGTGTGAAGTCGATAATGGGTTGGAGCAGAGGGATGAGTTTTTCAAGTGTGATGTTTTTCCTATTTCTTGTGAGAGCGGGAGGAGCGTTGGGTAGGGTTTCAGATGTTTGTTTGTTTTTGTTAATGGTGAAAGTGATGAGGTGGTGGTCAGTCCAAGCACAAGGTGAGTTGGCGAGGATGGTGGTGTTGCAGTTGAGGTCTGCTATCCAGTCGAGGGTACGGCCTTTGTTGTGGGTGGGTTGCGAAGAGTGGTGAGTGAAACCTAGTTCTGATATGGTGTTGGCGACTGTGCTTGCTTTATCATCTTTTTTGTCGTTATACCCTAGGTTAAAATCACCAAGGATAAGTATTTGAGAGTTGGCTTTAGTGTTGTTGGACAGCAGGAGAGCAATATCGTATTTAAACGAGGATATGGGGCCCGGCGGTCTGTAGATGAGGTGGGTAGTGATTGTGCTTGTGTTGGATGAGGCTATTTTGATTGTGAGTAGTTCTGCAGATGGGAATGATTGATTTTGTATAAGTCTGATATTAAAGGAGCTTCTGGCAATAATGGCTACACCACCGCCTTTGCTTGTTTGTCTGTCTGTGTGGTAGATGGTGTAGTCATTAGGTATGGCTAGCGCTAAGGTGGGACCTGAGGCTGCGTGGAGCCAAGTCTCAGTAATGGCTAAGAAGTCGAGTTTGTTGAGAGAGATGATGTCAGCTATGTCTAGGGTATACCCTAGACATAGCCGACAGGGTTTTACCCTGTGATGGAGGGAGGGTGATGCTGCATTAACTTTGTGATCACAAAATATATTTGTCAATGTTCGGAATGTGGTACTACATATTAACCCCGTGCTGTACTGGATTGTACAAACAGCATCGAAATTAAATACGCACTTAGACGCATCCTTCAATAACTCAAAATCTCTCCCCAATGTGGACTGTTCCAATAGCAGCACATAAGCGCAAATAAATCTATGTACCCGGCAGCATAAAAAAAGTAAGACCTTTTTAAAGCAAAATTCAACCAATATGTCACCAGCTAAACTGCTCCACTGGCCATTAAACATATGCTACTTCTCTAACAGAGCTCTGAACAGGATGCACTGATTAAGCATAGCCGAGCACCTGATTGACACCAGAACTCATCTCTTTTATGTATCTTTGAAAATGTGAAAGCTGGTTATTTTTCAATTTGGAAGGGTTTAAACATGAATTTGTGTGAGCGAGCAAGAATAGCAAGAGAGCCCAAACCATCCAATAGGAGCTCAGGGGGGTTCTCCCATGAGAAAATACCTCAAATTAGCAGTTACAATGATGCACTTTACAGCACACTTCCTGTGAAAAAATGGGTAAAAGCCACACAGTTTACACCAACAGTGCATATGAGCAATTTCCAATACATTTTCATGATGTCTTTTCACACCACATGTACGTGTATTATGCCAGTGTAAAGAAATATATCATTTCGGCTGCTCCCTAATATGTCCATGCTGGCTGCACCAATGTATGCCGCATAAGAACATACTCTTGTTTGTTATGCCCATAAGGCCAGTAATGATATTATAAGAAAACATGTACATGCTTGCTCTGCCAATATATGCCTAGCAGTATCCCCATGTAAGAAGATACTTCTGTTGGCATTGCCCACAATGGCAGTAGAAAAAAAAGCTAGTGCAAGAAAACCATCTGAAGACACTGCAGTTAACTGTAAATCAGTTGTGTGTGCACACACCTTACAGGTAAACAGGCATTTAGGCAGTTATGGCGATGGCATAAGCTAAGCAAGAAAGAGTGGGAGAAGGACCGCTCTCATACAAAGGAGGAGATGGCAGACTCAAACAGGGCCCAGAAATAAGCCAGGCATCAAAAGAAAAGCGACCCACATTGTCTAGTTGAAGTGTGTGATTCTCTTGGCCATCTGTTTGAATAGTGCCTGGTGGCCATTTTTAGGACATTTGTGCAGATTGAACCAGCATTATTAGCCAAATGTACTAGCTGCACAAGAAACTGGTCCACATGTGCTCACAAAGCATGGCTTACACTAGCTGCTGGAACAGCCCTGTGGGCATTGCCCTAATATCCTATAGGCCAGTCTGATATCCTCTTTCTCCCATTTCGGAACTAAGGGCATCTCAACCATAGCAATTGGTTGGCATGAAGATGTCAGACATATTATCGAAGAAGGAAGTAAGACCATTATTATAAACGGCACCACTTATCACCAGTTACTAAATATATTGTGTGGGACGGACACACACAACCCTTATTAGATGTAGTGTCTTGGAAGCTGCAATTTCTCACCTAGCATCTTCCCGTCTCACTCAATCAGCTGGCTGTTCACAAGGTAGAATACAGGCATGCGCACATACTTTCTATTGACATAAACCGGTGGACACACACATTGTGTAGAAGACTCCCCTAAATCTTACCAGTTGTAGAAGTGTGTTTGCTACTCTTGTTCACCACGTGTCTCACCTTCTCACTCGTTCAGGCATGAATACACCCTTTCCTTTGCTAGACAAATCCTTTTTCCCAATCTCTCAACTAATTCCAACTATTTCTGCTGTCTCTGCATCCTACATGTAACACGTTCAGGAAACAGTTCAGACTTTCTACTGACAAAAAGGTTCCTCTAAGAAGATAATTTCTTGGTATTTAAAAGAAATGTGTTTTAAGAATTAAATTATCACCTGCCGACTGGGGAACCTCGCTTTTTGTGAATAGTTCATATCTGATCATGATTACAATCCTGATGAATGTTCAATATTTACTATGCCACTGAACAGAAACATGTTCATGTTGAGTAGTTTATGGTGATATACATCAAAATATGTAAACGAATGTGTTTCATTTAAAGAGTAAAAGAAAATGGTTTCATTAATGATAACAGGGTTAACATGATTAATTAATGTCATATTGTTAATTTCGTGTGAATTAAGTGAAGAAGAGAAGGTGTCACTCAATGAATTGTAAATATTGTGGATGGGTGATATATATTCATATATTTTTTTCATGTGTTTGTGTAAGCTTTGTAAGATTTTTTATATATAGCAAACTGAATAAATAAATGTGAGAATATTATAGCTTTATAGTGCTGCAGCGAGGGCCGTACCGGGCGTTATAGGCCCTGAAGACTGAGGTCTGAGGGACCATAACGCCCGGTACGGCCATCGCTGCAGGTCTATAAAGCTATTAGAACACCCTCACTGTTTAATTAAAGTTGAATAAATGAGACATGTTTAGTTGAAGTACAAAAAATTGCAAAATGGTAAATGTTGCAGACATTATTTGTACTTCAATTAAACATGTTTCATTTTTTAAATAGGGTGGTGGAAGGTGCTAGGGTGGGAGGGGTATCATAGTAAAGTGGAATCAGTTGTGGGTATGCCTGCCCCTGCTTAAATTAAGTTTACTTTAGGTGTGCGCCTCCCCCCATATATACACGTTAGCTGCCAATTACTCAACACAAACATGCAGTTCATATACATCTGCAAGTTACATCTGCACATACATTAAATTAACAGGCAATGTACTTACCTTTCTGTGCCCTTCGTCTCCATTGGCACTTCCCTGCTCCACTGAACGCCCAGAAGTGTGCGCAGCATTTCCTTTAATTTCTCTGCTACAAACAAACTTTTTCATACGTTCTACCTAACGCTGCAGTGCAGTTTATGTCAGTCCCGTTTCTATTTATGTCATAGCTCTCAACCATTTATGTCGCAAAGGCGGGTGAAAACACCCGATTTTATTTTTGGCGGGTGAGAGGCCCGTTGAAACGAATGGGCGTGAAGGTGGCTTGGCGGGTGAGTCAGCTGTTTACAAGGCGGGTGACACCCGCCAAAAGCGTGTGAGTTGAGAGCTATGTTTATGTGCAAAGCTACGAAAGAAAGCGTACCCTTTGCTTTCATTCCCCAGTTTCATTTCCCTGGGTTTGCCTACAGTGGGCACGTTGGTTTTGCTACGTGCATTTCGGAAAGGGAAAGTTAACTCTTTCATTCCAGAATGACACGCCAACGCATCCACTTCCCCGCCCGCCTACAACCTCGGGTTTTCAGGTAGTAAATGTAACCCGAACTACGGGCTGTAATCAATCTGCTGGCTATACCAGTGCGTATAGAGATTGACCAATCAGCTTCTTGCAAACACCACTAGGGTGTTCTGATTATACATATATAAATCAAATCTGTTATAGGAAACATGAAGTGTTTAATCCCCTGTGGTGGACATATGGTAATAGTATTACCAAGTCTGTCAATGTATCTCTAGAACAGGGCCATTATGTCGAACTCCTGTTATGTTTCTAAAATTACACTTTATAAATACCATACCTATATCGATATAAATAATTAAAGGGAACATTAACCATCGCGTCTCAGAAGGACTTTCGCATTCCTAATGGAACAAAAGAACACTTCTTGGCAGAGCTGCTGTACGTTTAAAGGCACAGGATGGTATATGTATGCCGGGTTTCCTATCCAATTTTAAATGGATTGAATGCTAATTAAGCGGTCTATTAATGTCATCTGAAAATGCCTGCACCTCTCAGCAGGGCTGCCATTCTGCGAGTGTGAGGCTCCTTCTGTCAGCAGCACAGGTAGAACACCCACCAGACTCCACTCCACCCACCAGCACAACACTCCGGCAGGGAGAATGTATGTCTCCATTGTCAGCTGACAGCAAAGGGAGACTGAACCAACTGTTGGCCAGACCCCCGACTCAGCAGTTCTCTTCACGTTTTATTTAAATGATTCCTGAAACCAGCACTAGAAATAGGTGGTGGAGTGAGGCCGGGAAACAGCTGCTCCAGTCTCCTTCTGCTGTCAGCTGACCTTTCAGACACAAGTTCTGCCCTCCTTGTTGTCATGGTGGCTGAGCTACTGATCTACTGAGAACTATTATTCACTGCATATGGCAGAAGGAAAAACACACATTATGAGCAACATTACTAATTGTGGATTTCAGATTGCCCAAGCAATTGATAATTGATCCATCCTGTAATGGTGCAGATAAATGTGCCAGCACCAACGTCTGCCCCTCCCCCTCCTTGTTACTCTAAAGATGAGAAAGAGTATAAACAGACCCAGCTGCCCCGTGAGTCTGGGGGTGAGAAACAATACAAGTTGAGGCAGAGCCCACAAAACAGTTAAACTATAAATGCATATACATCTGTCATAACAAATTAGCTAGGTTGAGTGACACTAGTAGGGATTTAATATAGACCAAATAATGTACATGGTGAATGTGAATGTGAAACAAAACAAGGAACCACTAATGCATTTGCAGATAAAATACAGACCACTGGCAAACTTCGTTTTAGTTTTGATTAATGGTTGTCGCTGACCTGCTGCTCCAAATATTGTATCTGCCCAATACTGGTTGAAAATGGAGTTTAGAGAGAAGAGCAACACTTTGCGTGCCAAAACTTGTTGTCCGTGTGTTTGTAATAGGACAAAACAAATACAATCATTAAGTCACTTGTTTTTTGCGAAGATATATTTCTTGAAGTGTGTCAAATATGAGTCATTAAAAGAGTATTTTGTGGTAAATAGTTCTAAATAGAATGTTCCTCTACTGGTGTTTGTTGTCCAGCAATGTTAATGCTGGTTCATCAGGAGGAGCTTCAGGGACAATTTTCGAATTTTGAAGGCAGTTACAGGTTTCAGTATTGACTCTGAGTTTACAGAATGAAATCTAAAATTTGGTGAAAAAGCTTCAAAAAGGGAAAAAGGAAGAAAAGGGAAAAACAAATGCAAATTTCCCGGCAATTGTGCATAGATGCATTCTTGTGGCATACAGTGTCAACGTCAAATAAGTTGCCAACATCGAGTCACCAACATGGAGGCAAAAGTGCAGGAGTACAGACATTTTCTTAACATAGAGGCCGCAGCAGGCCCAACATTTTTTTTAAAGTATTAGAATCCAAGATGTTGAATTCACAACAACACATCTATTTTAGAACATCCTGAAGCTGCACAGATTGTAATTCACAGTGAATGCCGTGGTCTGAATGTCAGGAACGGAGTAGTGGGTAAGCAGAACATAGAAGGACAATAACAGTTCTCAGGCCGCAAAGCACTAGCCTCCCAAGTTAATTAAATTAATAGGAGTGCATACAGCCATTGATGTCCAGTAGCATGAGACTTTTATGCGAAAGACTCTATAGAGAGAAACAAAGGGTGTCTCAAGTGGTGACAAGGAGTATGACATATGCTTGAATTAGCTGAAAAGTTCAATAAATAGGAAGAAATTAATTCTACAACAAGGCCTTCTAACATGTGAAAAAGGCGCTGAGAACACTGGCTATTCATTATGATACAAGCACAGATAAGACACCTGCCAAACTCCCTAACACACAGACAGACACAAGATAATACACAAGGCCATGTACAAAGTGATGGCCTGGCCTAATCGCCTGGGAATGACAATGAGTTGCTTTAATTACAATTATAGCAGCACATCGACTTCTCTCCCCCACCTTTTGTCTCTCTCTCTCTCTCCCGTATCTTGATGCCTGTCAGGATGTCCAAGATTGGTGAGAAAAATGCCAACCAATCGAAATCCCTTGTGTCACACCACCTATAATGAACAACGCCAACCAATTAATTATCAATGTTATTGAAAGTATTATCTCAGGTAAAATGGGCCCAGGAGGAGCCATCCAATATGTCTAACCCAATCATATACACTCTATATGTAGCTTACAATGTTAACCAATCTCATGTATCCATAAGTTTTGTAATTGATATTGTATTATGATGACACAGATGACGTGTCTTGTGTTTAAAAACGGCTCACATCTATTGTAACATTGAGAGCTGTTGTATGCTGGGTTTTCCCGTGCACTTTCAGTACTCCATTATTGAACTTTTTTTTTAACTAAGCACAGTAAATTGGGCCCTCCTCTGCAGCGTGGTCTATTCCATGTAGAGGATTTCTGTTTTTTTCCGGCACCGGTAATTCCAGTGCCAGAAATAACAGCAGTTTTCTGCTGGTGGGGGCCTGATTTACCTCCAGCTGTTTGCTTGCAATCTGCAATTTTACCACAGGACCAGCCCTGACCACCACTCATTTGCCTTGCCAGGCCGCACCTGGTAGATGAGCCTGGCTGCAATCTAAGCCCTGGCCCCCCTCCTCATCACATTGTACGTGGTTGCTGAGAATAATCTAGTTCTCAGCAACCACTCCAGGCAGATTGTTCTTTTTTCATTTTTTAAAAAGAATATTTCACCCACCTTTGCCCCCAGGGACATAATACCTTTATAGACCATGGCCTCAGACTGTACCAGGGGCTATGGGCCTGCAAACTTTGTTAAACCCTGTTGCTACACTCAGGCCCTTAACTTGTTCTTTTAGGCCCATAACTCCTATAGGACTTTCGGGTAGGTCTATAAAACTTAACTATTTCAGTATGCAATGTGCCTAGGCACCAGTCCATCTGAAATTGTATTAGCTTTAGATGTAAATTGTTCTATGATGATTGTCCAACAGGAGCAGCCTTATTTGTTTTGTGTAAAAGCAAACGTTCGCATAGCCAATAGATCTGTTTTTTAAAATGTACATGGGAGTGGACAAATCTTGGAAAAATGTACAACAAAACCATGCCTAATGTCCTTTGAGTGCCTTGCCCCTCTCTCGGGACCATCAATAATATGTTAATTATACGCCAAAACTATTGCATTGGAGTACAGATAGGGAGGAATGGCATATGAGAAGGGACACACAGCTTGTAGGTGTTGTTTGGTTGACTGACCATGGCCATGCTAACCCTATGGCCATTCTCACCCAGTTCTTGCCCATCCATGCCCAACACACCTCCTCATGGGAAATAATTGAGCTTGCTTTAATCAGGCCTTACCATCAAACGTTGCTCTTAAGTGCCTGGAAGTGTTTTTTCAATGCAATCTGCTGAGAGGCATTGACTTAATTGGAATTGTAAACCCGCTACTGGTGTATAAAACACACCTTAACATGTCTGCCTTCAGTCACTCGAATTATAAGCAGTCTGTGTGTCCTTCACTGAAGTTCTATTAAAAACAAGCATTGGCAAAGCCAACAGTTTTGGTTTGTGTAAAAGTATTGGGCATTTGGCAGGCACTGCTACTATATGCCCAGGTACTCGCACCATTTTGCACCTGCTACCATCAATGGCCAGTTAATACCACTACGGCTGTGCCGGCAAGTGCCTTTCCCATGCCTACATAAAAGCCCAAACTGTTAGCATTGCCAATGTTTGCTTAACAAGGAGTGATCCAAACACATGTATTAATGTTTCTGAAATCGTTTTGAAGACCCTGGATTGGGTTAGCATCCTAAGGAGTGTATGATGTTTACTTTCTTTTCATAGACTACCTAGTACTAATTATACATAGATTTTGTTTTATTTCTTATAAAGACCGGGCAGGTCTTTGAAAAAAAGAACAATTTCTACAGCGTTGAAAGCACAAATATGATTGGAAGAATTAACGCTTTTTTTTTTTTAAAGAAGTTGTCACAACCCTGTGGACAGTCTTTTTTTATCAGGCTATTGGATATGGGTGACTGATTTAAAAAAGTAAATTGATACCTTCACAGTCATATAGAAATCTCTGCAGGGGAATCCAGGAATTATTTGTGCTAGTCTATATTAGAAATAGAAAAATAATTGATTTGTAAAGGGGATTAGGTTGGTATTTGAAACCTATCATAAAAACCCACAGTCCTGCATGGGCCTGCCCTCCTTTGGAAGACCGTAAATATGAATTGTAAGTATTTAGACACTGGGCCTCATTATGAGTGTGCCGGTCCGGTAACATCGTGCCGGTAAGCCTACTGGCACCATTGTTACCGGACTGGCATACTATAACTCTGTGGGGGGTTGCCGTCTCGCCCGCCAGAGTCAGACCTGGCGGGCTGGACGGCACCCGCTCGCAGAGTTCTCACGGATGCACCGGCACCGTTGTTAACGGTGCCAGTGCTCCTGTGTCCCCCTTACCATGGTGTCCTTTAGCACTCCATGGGAATGAGGACTAACAGAATTATCGGCGTCTGACTTCCCGGCCACCGGGGTTGTAATACGCTGGTGTTACCGGGAAGTCAGGTGTTGGTAATTGTTTTCGGGTCTAGCACCAACCCACCGGTATCACCGGCAGGGTTAGCGCCAGACCTGTAATGAGCCCCACTGTTTTAAGGAATAACACTTAATACCTTGAACACAGTCTTTTGTCTATGTCTGTGGGTTTTGGGCAACAACTTAACAATGTATTCATTTTTTTGAAAACAATTTAAAGTATTGAAAGTGGGAAGGAAAACAGCCATGATAATTCCAGGGATTTATTTGTGCATATATATGTATGGTCCCTTCTAGAAATGTTATTTTTAGTTTGGGCTATTGGGTGTCGCTTGCAACACCTATAAGCCAAAAAGATTGCTTTGAAGTACAGAAAGGGAGCAACAGGGATGCACTGGGAACAAAAGAGGGACATTATTTTCATTATATAACATATTTTGTAGCTATGTTTGTGGTTTATTCTCCGATTTACCAAACAGTAAAATCATTTCACCATGATAATATATTTGGTGTACTGGGAAAGCTGGTATTCGAGCAAAGTTTTAATTGTTTTGCAGTTTGTATTTTGATAGCAGGCTACATCTTCTCCTATCCCAGCACATCATTAGTTTTAGAACAATGTAAAGAGGTGGTGAAGCTAGAGAATTAATTGGTAGAACAGAGCCATTGCTGATCCAGGGAGTCTGCATTTGCTCTCAGAACCAAACTTTAGCTGGCATGGCACAATACCCATGCCTGGCGTCCTGCCTCCCAAGCCCACAACACAAAACCCATACCTGCAACATGTGTACCCACCACCCACAACATAAGACCCTCATTTATCATCCTGCTTCCTCACCAGTATGCCTAACATAAATTGTTAAAGAGTATCACTATAGAATATAAACTCATATGAGTGAGGCTTTCCCTGCAGATAATTAAGGAAAGTAAGGCACAGTGATGAAAAGTGATTTTCTCAGGATCACATAATGTCTGAAGTGTGGAAGGTGGGGATTTGAGCCCTGTGTTCCTCGTTCCACAGCTTCCAATGCAGAAAGCAGGGGAGACTTAGGGCCTGATTCACAGAATGTTTTCCTATGGGATTGCGCCATTATAAAACGCTTCTGTGAATTAGGCGCTTTATCTTTTCCTATTCGATCTTCAATATTAGAAGCAAAAAAAAATGTTTCTGCATAGTTGTTATTCAAGGGATAAAACTAGTATATTGTTCAATAAATCTGGTTTTCAAGGCATCAAAATATCTGCACGGGGGAAGGCTATATAAACTTAGCCTGTATATAATTGTGTGCACTTTCAAAGCACCAAGTAACATGTTATGTTATGTTGATTTATACCGTTCACTGATACCACCCAAGGACAGTCTCCAGGCTAAAGCATCCTGAAAAAATATAAAAGAAGTAGTAATTGAAACATATGTTCATAAATCAAGTATGCATCACTTAGTCAGAAAAAAGAAAGGGGTTCAAACCAGTCCCACAATCGAGTGCAGCTGCATTCGGGTCGGACATAGATCTCAGCAACAGTCAATCTGCTGACCTACATTTCTGGACATGTACCTCTGTCTCCATTACCCTATTTTCCTTATTCATCCTCTGGTGTCCTTCCCTTGCACCGCATTCTCAATGCCACCTTGTTTCTTAAATTAACTTTCAGATCTCTGCTCCCCTTTTTCTCCATCCTTTAACTATTAACTCAATCCCCTTACCTTACCTTCTCCTTCGCTTGCTGACATTGCTCAGTCACTGGTTCCTTGCTCCTCTTGACATTTAATTGTCCATCACGCTAAGCCCAAATCCTTTGCCCCTCACCCCCTGCCAATGCCCAGGCTTACAGTTAGACAGTAGACCACCCCATTTTGCCAGTGAACCTCTGCCAGACACTACAAGAAGTCGTGGTCTGGGTCTTGCTGGTAATTCTATCTATGGGGTCTGCACTTGGATGATGCAGAGCGAAAAATGGCTAGGGGATGTGGCTTGTTTTGTGCTGCCAAGTTGCACTTTTTTGGAAAGTTGGCTGCATATTTCAACTCACAGAAGCAGAGAGAACAGCACGGAAAGGCTTGGACCTGGTGATGGAGAGGGAGCAAGAGTGGCCCATTATATTTATGTGTGTTTTCAAATAAAGTGGAGTGTGTTTGTGTTTGAGTGTACTTGTGATAGAGGAAAGTGTCGGTGGAACAATGTGTCTGTGTTCATATGACCTTGTATATATGTATCTGAATCTCGTGTTTATTTGCATATATGTCTGTTGTTGGTCACATAAGAGAAGAGTGTTCTGGACAAGACAAGGGAAAACGATCACAGGTTTAGGGGGTCATTCGGAGTTGGGTGATAAGAATAAAATCAGCAGTATTTGGCAAATACCATTGATTTTACCTTAAAGGTGGAGGTAAAAAATCCCAACGGACTCCACATTTTTAAAATCTTTCTTTTTACTGCACAGAACAGAAGCACAGGTGTTTCCCTTCGATACAGTGAAAACATGTTTACAATGGCCCATGTGGAGGGGTTAAAAAGGTGGACATCTCTGATTGCCTCCTCGCATCGCTGTACGCATATAATGCATAAAAGGGCATAAAGAAAATCAACAATTGTGATATAAGCCACTACTGTACATAATCCATTTCTCCCTTCACATTGATGCTGAAAATGGCTGAAAATAATGTTACAGAAACCTGTTTACATTACCACCACCAAAGGTGGTATTTCTGAAATAGCACTGGAGGTACTCTGCTGGTGGTATACTTTGAGTAGGGTAGATGTTTAGAAATTCCACAGGCGGAGCTGGTAACATTCTTCAGCAGTATGAAAAAATCTGGCCAATGCTGAATGACCCCCTTAGTTTGCAGTTTTGTAATAATTAATACCTCAATAGATCTTTCTATGTGTGTTTTTCAACTTTGTCCAAAAGTAAATACCACAAACAGTCCAACAGCAATTTCTATAACCACTGTATAAGTAATGTTAATTGGTGCTATTCAGGGTGCTATTAAACTGTTTTTGTATGAACACACTGGTGATCAAGAAATTCACCGGAACATAGGGGAAGCATTCGTACAGAATCAAACTGAGGCCAAACTCTAATAAGACATGGACCATTATGAATAGGGGTTGTGCCAGGCTGTTGTGGATTGTGACAGACCAATGATGTATGGGGAGCAGTGGTGGCAACATTACCATCCAGGGTCACATAATCTGCTATTGAAATACATACATTACCACTTGGTGGTATGAACATGTCTCCCTCTCACTCACTGTGGAGACCTATTAGTGGGAGCCATCCAGGCACATCTACAACATTGCTGAAATCAGGACGAATGACTCGCCCCATTTACAGAGAATTCACGCACCACCTATAAATTGGAATTATGGCATTGGAAAATGAGGAGAGCGAGATGGGATTTGAGGAGGGACACACAGCATATGGGCGGTGTTTTGTTATTTAATCACTCTTTGATTACCCATGGCCATACTAATCCCTATAGCCAAAACCACCCCCAACCTGCCGTCCCATACCAACAACCCATCTTTGAGCTAGCTCTATCATGCAGTAACATCAAACTGTGTGCTGTAAATAGCCTGACAGTGTTGTTTCAAAGCAGTGTTCTTAGAACAAAAGGCTTAACTGGAGATGTAAATATACTACTTCTGTAATACACGTCTTAAACAAGAGCACCTTCAGCCACTTGATTTATAACAATATTTATTTATATCCTTGCATCTGTTCCTTGCACAAAGTCCTGTTAAAAACAAGCATTGGAAAAAACATAATTGTTGGCTTGTGTGTATTAGTCAGACACCTGCCAGGAACTGCTATCATATTCCTAGGTACTCAGATAATTTTACAGCTCGTCCCTCCTTATGGCTATTTATCACCATTACGGCAGTGCCTGGCAAATGCCTATCCAATGCTTGCTCAAATGTAAAACTGTTGGCTTTGACAAAGCTTGTTTATGGACTTGGGCAAACAAAGTGACTTTCTCAGCAGCATGAGAGGAGTGTTTTAACTCTTGACAAGCTTGGAAGGAGGCTGGCACACCAGCTAGCTAGGAGGTTTACATTTATCCCTGTAGAAGGGAAAGGTACCTGTTAGGAGAAGAGTTCTGGCATCACATTTTAAGCTGCCACAATGAGTAGCAACTGACAATTAATAGTGAATTGAAATAATACTCATGCAGTTTCAGGTTATTTTCATGTACCTTTTCTCCTGAACGTTCACAGCCATTAACTAATAGGAAAACACATATTTACCACCATGTGCATTTTGTGCACTGCTGCAGTTTTACACACATAAGCACCTGCATATAGACGTACATTTTAAAATAGGTGGTCAACAGGCAATTAAACTGAAATAAAGTAGGATCCTTAGGCTCTCAGGTAGGTTCCAGAAGTTACTTTATTAAGGATATTTAACTTACATATAAATAGCTCAGCAGGAACACCACTGGCTTCCATCACCCAGGCAGGGGCTCTCCAACTGCCTGGGTCTAGATACTTCACCACTAACATTCCCTCACTCACACCATAACATTCTATCTTACATCACTAGACTTCCACAACCATCCCAAGCACTATCTAACACATCTCCTCTCTTCACACACCGCATTCACCCAACACGCAGTCAGACTCACTGGGTATCACATCTCACCAACTCACACACAATCACACTGTGCGCCTTATTTTATGAGAGGTGCAACTCTGATACTATAACACAGAAGGCGCCCCCCGCCTTTCTACTCAGGCTGATACCACATAACAGCCATTCTCATATGGCGGGGGTAAACCCCCTTTCTACTATGGTTGGGATACCCCACACCACTACCACACATTTTTGGCAGAATGCAAACACACACCTGTATCTACTATGGTTAATGCAACAATGCACAATCTCTCACATTGTACCCATAACCCCCCCTATCTACTCTGGTTGACACAAACGCTTGACACAACCACTCTCACATGGTGTAAGGCATTCATCCCCATTATCTACTCTGGTTTGCACAAATGCATGACACAACCACTCTCACACGGCGGAAGGCATACATCCCCCCTATCTACCCTGGTTGGCACAAACGCATGACACAACCACTGTCGCAAAGCGGAAGGCATACATCCCCCCTATCTACTTTGTTTGGGACAACCACTCACAATCACTCTCACAAAGCAGAATGCATACTTCCCCCCTATCTACACACCCTCTCTTCTCAATTCACCATGTCAATAATAGCCACAGAAATACTCAAGATTTTACAATCCTCCATCCATGTTAAATATTCAGCTCTACACATCATGACACTTACCTTTCAAATTACATTGCTAAGAGTCCATAGTTGATTAACAACTTCTATAGCAGCAATTCCTCAAAAATGTGTATTTCTAGTATGTGCATCACATCTATTTACACATGTCACTTCAACATACATATGTCCTTATACATATTAGAATGAATACCTTTGACTTTGCCAACTTCTTAAGGCCTAAATGTCCATATCTGATCTCAGCTCCTAACCTAAAATTCCTCAAACAGGTTATTTTAGCGCACTCTCTCACGTTAACCGTTCTTACTGAACACAAGTAATTAACTTAGCCATGACACCCAAACTAGAACATAGCTCTGAGTCTAACCTTTAAAATCTCACATGAGCAGAATGAACTATTTAAACATAAGCATGAAATGATTTAATTAGTGCATATTGCATACCTGCAACCTGCAGTTGCTCAACTGGTGAATTCAACTTGTTAACTCGGTAAATAGAAAATCCAGATACAAACTATATTTTGGCCATACTCATACCACTCATCTGCAACTGCACCCTACATAACTCTGTACATAAATGAATGAAATAAGCAATAAACGGCATCTCGTCATCCACTGCATTACACATTACTAACATGAAAGCTCTATTCAGGTTACAAACACAATGTTAACTTCACATATGTGTTGTAACGTCAAATATTCTCAACTTGGTCCCGGCGAAACACTCAACAACACCACATAGCTGTTTCACTGTACCTCAAAGTACCTCTTTTTCCCAGACCCTCACTCTCTGTTCCTTGCTGACACAGTTCTTCCAATTTTCTCTTAGACAACTCCCGGCATCACCACCATGTCGAGGTTGCTCTTTCAATGCATACTAGAGCCTATTTGGCGAACCGCCACATCATAGACTCTTCTATATGCATTCCGCTCACCGCTTTTGTATCATCCACTGCTGAATCCTCACATCGCTGGTGAACAACAGCTGTGCGATCTTCCTCATTCGCTCTGCATCGCATCACAGCACGGATCAGTGCTCCAACGCTGCCAGGTCCCTTACTCTTATGTTGGACGTATTAGCTCTGCGTTCGTTGGTCATTCGCACCCCTGGAATGCACACAGAGTGTTTTCAGAAGGATCACGATCTCCTTCTGTGACTAACGTGACGTCATCATTTCTACCACGGCAGCCAAGCCCTTGGAAGCTCTGGTTGCCCAACTGTCATTGCAAACCCCCTTCTCACGGCACGGTAAGCTGCGTTGAAGGCTACATGACACGGTTCAGTTTCTTGTCCCCTTGACTCGCTGGAACTGTACTTTTAATAACTCCCAGGCTGCCACACCCCTCTTCTTCAACGTGCTCAGTGTATTCATTTTCTGGGGCTTAAATCCTTGAATCTGACGGCTGCCCCCTCTTTCTCCAGTCCAGCTAGCAGGGGCTTATGCAGTGCTCACTTTACTTTCCGCATCCTGGCACCTGTGCTGGTACAGCACTCTGGGTAATGGCTCTGTACCCTGGGATTGCTTCCTGTTTCTCAGCCCTGGGTTCAGATGGGCTGCAACTCCCCCTCCTTCATCGTCCAGGCTTTTCTTGCACCCTGGGACTTCTGCAGAGCCCTGGGTTTTGCGTTGGGGATTTATGTTCCTTTACCCCTGGGACTACCTGCAACTCCCCCTCTTGTTTGCCCTTGGTGATGGGACTTACTTGTGGGGGCAGAGGGTCTTCTCTCTTCTTTACTGCATCCCGCGCAGCAGACTGGTCACCTTAACCTTCTCTCTTTTGCCATGCTGGTTTCTTGTCTTCATGAAGACCAACTCGTCGGCAGTGTGTTGGGAAGAACTCCCAGGTATGCAAGAGCAATGCTGGAAGTCCGCTCTCACATGTCAGGTGGCTGGCCTGTCCCATCCCCAATTTACTAACTAATACATTGTTGCAGAGTAGTGGATTTACCATTGGTTCTTGCCTGTTGCTACCCACCCCTAGGGTATTAAACTGTGATTGGCTAGAGCTAACGTGCCCAGGCCTGGAACCAGAAATGGTTCTCAGCTCACTGTGCATCCTTTTAAGGTGATGTGAATGACTATGTGTCTGAATTGTAACTTGTGAGTACCACCTTTGCCTATGAGACCATGTCACACTCGTTGCAACACTTGTTGCACACTTGATGCAGCCTCCGTCTGGCTGCCTGGGATCGGCTCCTTTCCCACCACCGATCACTATTCATTGTTTCACTCGGCCATACCACATATTTAGAGACCACAAAATTGAGCTCTGCATCTCTGAATTATGAGGATGTATTTTGTTTCCCTGCAGCTGGTCCCTTTGTCGTCTGGGGATTGGAATGTCTTTGTATCTCTCGACCTTGGCTGTGGGTCCTGTCTCATGCGTCTTGCTCCCTGTCCAGCCTGAATCGGCTCAGCTTCTCTACTGCTCAATGATTTGAGGCCTGCTGTAATTTTCCTTAACCTTATAATGTGGTTTCTATATTGTCCATGTTATACTACTTTCTCTATGGGTTAGCTATGCATGATTTGATCAGGTTTCATATGCTCTCCTATATATCCATGTGACTATTGGCTTTAAGCATCAGCAAGCTTGCTCAGGATCTCTTGGGCCATGTGGTTTCTGCGTTACTGCATTTGGCCAATACATTGGTGGTAATATGCTTTTTTGTTATTTGATTTGAAGTTTAGAGAAAAGTGAGGGCCAGAGTATTGAGGCCCGCCAAGTCTGACGGAAACACGTGTCGACAACATTTGACAACATCTGTTGCAGAATAGAGAGACACACCAGTATACATATGAGGTGTAGAAAAAATGTGTCTGAATAAGTGTTAAAGGTCCTGTATGTTACAAGACTGATATATGATATGCACAGTGAAGAAGTATGATGAATGTATGTGTGAATGAGTATGTTTGATGGAGAAGACTGATTGGAGGAGGAGGTATTCCAGATCAGTGTATAATTAGATTTTTTATGTTTTGGTTTGACTAGTACCACTTTATATTTGCAATTTATGAAAATAAATTTATATTTTTGTGAATTGGGTTGAACTGTTTCTTTCCATCCTCTCTGTCCATTTGTTTGTGTATGCATTTGGCTAATGACAAAAATAATAAAATCAAGACAATGAGCCTCATTATAACTCAGGCGGTCCGGAAATAACGGTGGTGGTAAACCCGCCGCCACCGTTGTTTCCGGACCGCCTGATCCCGACTCCTGCAGGCAGGAGGTGATGTTCCCGCCAGGTCTGACCTGGCGGGTTTAACACCGCCCGCCTGCAGGTGGCCGAGGAAACACCGGCAGCATTACGAGATGCTGTCGGTGTTTCCATGATCCCCATTCCCATCGAGTCCCATAGGACTCGATGGGAATGGGGATTAACACCATTCCACCTCCGTGATTCCCGGAAAACCGGGGTTGTAATGCCCCGGTAATTCCGGGAATCACGGAGGCGGAATGGTAATACAAGTCCGGCGGTAACCAGGTGGTTTTACCGCCGCGGTTACCGCCGGACTCGTAATGAGGCCCAATATGTATATATATGTCCCCTAACTATAGAACTGTGCACTCATGTTCTTCATGTATTCGGGTGTGTGTTTATGTAGTGCAGTACAGATTGCACATGTGCTTCATGTCTAACACTGCTATGCCGTGGTGTCTCTAATGACGTCAGCAACATGGCTTCTTGGTGCTTAGTCCAGGTTGTCCATATAGGTGTCTCTGACCACAGCATTCAGCTCTTCACTCACGCATGGATAGATTTCTACTGTATAGAGGAGGTCCCAAGTAGGGCCCGCACTCCAACCGTCCATTTTGAAGTACCAGGAACGTTCACGCCAAAGTATGTGACGTATGATGAGCAAATAAACCAGCAGATAGCTGCTGTGGGGCTCTGTCCAGTACCTATCAGAAGAACAGCACCTATTGAAGTACCAACACCAAAGAAAACATGGACAGTAAGGTACCCATTGAGAAAACCATATCAACAAATTAAACAAAATGAAGATTGCCAGAGCACAGTCCCTGAAGAAGCCAAAAAGGTCTTACTGGAAGATGAATGGTGACGTCACAAGAACCTGGACTGACTCACATATAGAAGATATGACGACCTGAGAATGACTTAAAGAGAAGGAACACCATGGACAAGGGACGTCATGAACCTAAGATGAAAGGACGATGTCAAATGTAAGAAGCTTATGCTATGAGCATGACGAAGATAGTCGACCAGTTTACGCATCTACATATACTTGGAACTGCAAGAAAGCTAAGAAAATCGTGCGGCTTGCTATGCTTAGTAGTAAGATAGATTGCGGCAAGCGCCAAAAGATGCACGTTATATAAGTATACTTCCACAATGCACAAGAAGCAGAATCAACCAAAGGTTACTAGAGGCCACATGAGGAGAGCTCATATTTACAAATCAAGAATAAAAGGCAGAAACAAAACTCAGCAGAGGCAAATCGTGCCAAAAAAATCCAAGGTCGTATCAGCTAAAATAGACGAACAGTAGCTACAATTAATGAAGCAAGGAACAGAATATCCTGCTCAGAAAGGTCAAGATAAGAAACTGAAGGCGTGTGGTGGGCAAAACGAAAATCAAATACACAAATTACATGGAGAAGAAGGCAATTTCACGGTGTATGAATCACGTGACCAACCAAGCGAGAAGAAGTGAGACTTTCACACCTACGCATGGCAGTGGGCCAGGCGAAGATATCAGAACTTTTCCAGACAGGAGATGCAGTCTCAAGGCCAACCACAGTGAAATAATTGACACGTGGCCACTAAAGTGATGATTGATTGTAGCAATAATTGGAGGAAGGCCGTTGGGAGCTGGTGGGCACCTTGCACCTGGCCGACCATTCTGCATGCTGCTAGGCAAAGTGGAAAAGTATGAGTGGGGTTGGTGCCAACCCAATCATAATGGACCAAGTAATCTAGGGTCCTATAGTTCGTAGAACCAATGGGATGTCATACTTTTAGTGACCTCTACAGTAGCCATTTTGAAGGAAGGGTTTAGTTGCCACACCTGACAGTGTTTACCCAATCCCCTTATTCCGTTACCATATACAGATATAGTACCTATATCAAAAGTACTTTCCTAGAACCAATAGAATTGTATGCCAACCTTTAAGCATTAAACATCAGTGATGACGGGTTTTTAGTATAAATGTTGTGTTTCTTATGAAGTTCGTTGGAGTAGTGAAGCGAGAGGGAAGATCACGCATCCGCTGATATTCATGAAACTCCCCGTTTTTTGTACTGTTGATTTGTCATTATTGATTTGATGCTTGAGTATTAATCTGCATGCCCATCCATCTCACGGGTGCTGCTATTCAATCTTAAAGTGCTATTAGGCAAACCCTAGCTCTATTGGCCGGTTGGGGGTCGTGGTGCACAACCGCACCTGGTCTGTATGGCTGACTGAGAGGGTACCACTCAGTGTATTTGTGGATCATTGGCGCATTTGGGATTCGTCGGGAAAGGATGGGTGGTTGGAGGCTCTTCTGACCTTCTGTCTTATCATGAGCTTGATGGGAGGAGAAGTGGTCACAGGATCCCGACTCCATCTTCAAGTGAAATAGAGTATGATCCTTAGGCTCTCATGTAGGTTACAGCAGTTACTTTATTAAGCATACTTACGTTACATATAACTAGCTCAGCAGGAACACCACAGGCTCCCATCACCCAGACAGGGTCTCTCCAACTGCCTGGGCCTAGAACCTTCACCACTAACATTCCCTCACTCACACCATAACATTCTATCTTGCATCACCAGGCTTCCACAACCATCCCAAGTACTATATGACACAAACAGAGTTATGTTAAACTGCTTCAAATATTAGTTGGCCACAAATTACGGGCAGCACATATTTTGATATAGTTCCGACATACGGGTTGACATATTTGTACATAAGGGCTTGAGGATGTCTATTGCCACTGAGGGTCGACTATTAAAGGAGGGTTGTGGGAATTGTGGACTGCTCTGCAGATTGTGGTAGAAATAAAGTACTCAGCGATGCAGAAAGATATGGAAAGTCACCTCAGAGTTCCCCGACCTTATAAGGAAAGCCCTCCTCGACTTGCAATTGTCCTATCACATGCAACAGTGGGGGAGGCATGTTCCCATAATCTTGTGGGCGAGCAAGCAAAGCATGGATCCCTGAACCCAAAAAGAGGGTAGGAGAGGATTTTTCGACCATGATGTGCTTTTAAAAAAATTGAATGAATTGGCCAATTTTAGGGCTCATTTTCTTTGAGAAATTGAACAAAAAGCCTCATGATTTGCAGTCGGTTTTGAAGGGGGATAAAATATGTAATCAAATACTTGAGGTGCTGAGTCACTCATGTGCTACACATGTGGATGCAGCAAATTATGTACAGATGTATCATAAAATTGTGTGCACAAAAGAAACCGAAGATGCACAGTAGTTTTCCACTCTGGCACTTTAAAACATGTCCATCAAAAGCCATATGCAACTAGACAATACACCATTTGAATGGCTGAAGTCCTGCTAAAAACAAAGATTGGCAAAGGCAACATTTTTGACTTGTGCATACGTTTTTAGCTTTTGCAGGCACTGCTATTAGACGCCCAGGTACTCACACCATTTTACGCCTGCTACAAACAATGGGTAGTGTATACCACTACAGCTGTGCCTTACAAGTGCCTTTTCCCATGCCTACACAAAATCCCAAACTGTTGGCATTACCAATGCTCGTTTCTATTTATAATGGGGATCAGGATGGTCTTTGGAAAAAATAGAAAAATACCTCAAATGCATGGCAACCATGAACTTTGTCCGACCTCTCCGCTATGTTACATGCATGTGATTGCTTCCCATATATCAGTGCAAACAAATTACTTCCTCTAGGTAGTCAGTGGTAGTGGTGCAAGCACATTTTTTCCAACTTTGGTCAAAAATAGCAGTGTAGGTTCTCTTTATAAAACAGAGTATTGTTGAAAGCCAAACATGGGGGTGAGAAGGGTCAGGATGAGAAGGCATGTGTCATCAAACCACATGCCTACTGTTTGGATTTTGTTGTCCTTGGAATATTTCATTATAAACGATTGGGTTTACAAGGTGGGCTCCTTTTATACTTTGCCAGCATAGTTATTGGAAATTCTCCTCCCTCATGTTATTTTTTCAGTGTTGATTACTTTTTTGAATGGTCATTTGTCTTGTGCCCTTTCTTCTAAACGGAACGCTAAATTGAACGGACGGACATCGGAGGACCAGGAGACTCGCCCCCACTGCAGGCGCAGTGCGTCGTTGGGGAGTGAAGCTGGAGCTTCCTCTCTCACTAAGGTAGGCCCCTGGGCTTTCTGCTTCGTTTTCCCTTTTCTTCACGGATTTCACTGAAATAGCGTGACTGCACGCATATCAGATCCCGCTCCGGATGACTACCACTGCTGCCTCCAATTGCCCTCACGCACCCGCGCTGATCCAGAAGTCACCTGTATCCCCATTGTCTGAATAGTGGGGCCGCCATTCCAAGATGGCCGCCCGCCGTGTCCTGGGTCTGCCCTCTTTGGCTTTGGTCCACCTGGGCTACTAGTGGCTCCCTATTGGTTGCACTTGCTCTGAAGACAGCCAATCTCCAACCGGCAGGCGCAAGCCAGCATCAGCACGAAGGCGTGCACTAAGGGGAATCTCTCTGTCCTTGCCTGTGACTGATCATTCACACACGGACACCGAAGGACCAGGAGACTCGCCCCCACTTCAGGCGCAGTGCGTCGTTGGGGAGTGAAGCTGGAGCTTCCTCTCTCACTAAGGTAGGCCCCTGGGCTTGCTGCTTCGTTTTCCCTTTTCTTCACGAATTTCACTGAAATAGCGTGACTGCACGCATATCAGATCCTGCTCCGGATGACTACCACTGCTGCCTCCAATTGCCCTCACGCACCCGCGCTGATCCAGAAGTCACCTGTATCCCCATTGTCTGAATAGTGGGGCCGCCATTCCAAGATGGCCGCCCGCCGTGTCCTGGGTCTGCCCTCCTTGGCTTTGGTCCACCTGGGCTACTAGTGGCTCCCTATTGGCTGCACTTGCTCTGAAGACAGCCAATCTCCAACCGGCAGGCGCAAGCCGGCATCAGCATGAAGGCGTGCACTAAGGGGAATCTCCCTGTCCTTGCCTGTCACTGCCTGGCACCTGCCCCCTGCCTGAATCCCTGATCCTCACAGTAAACATCCTTAAGGTACTGTGACCCATTACTTTGCCCAGCCTTGTCCATCGCGGAACTGTACGCCCAGAACCGCCACTTCAATACATTTGTATGTTTACTGGCCCAAAGACTCTTTAAAACTGCTCCGGATGTCTCCCTTTGTATAACTGCCACATATATTTGCAATGACTACTATAATGTTGACATGACACTGTATATGTACCTTATACCACATGATATATCCCTAGCTCAATACACTATTATATTGCACTGTCTGCTGCCGCCTATGTAAGCTTGCCTCTAACCTATATTGTACTGAGGCCTTGTCTGCCTAATTACTAGCACACTGCCATTACTTGTACCTGTCCAACTTGTCTGCCCAGCTAGGCCTAGACCATTTATACTTGCCTTGTATGCACCTAGGTCCTAGCCTATCTATACTTGCCTGGTATGCACCTAGTTCCTAGCCTATTTATACTTGCCTTGTATGCACCTAGGTCCTAGCCTATTTATACTCGCCTTGTATGCACCTAGGTCCTAGCCCATTTGCACCTGCCTAGTCTACCAAGTACTAGTTTTACAGTCCTAACTATACTGCTTAGACTTTCCTGCTACCGAACTATCATTACTAATATAGCTACTTGCCTTTGCACACGGCACCAGTCCATTCCGATAGCCCAAATTTGGCTTTGCCTATCACTAGCACCTCCCCACCCACGACCATAATGAAAATCCCCCAAGACCGGACACTACACTTTGTTCTGAGCATCCTCACCACCATGGCACTTGCTTCCGCTGCCTCACACGCCCCTAAGGATAGAAACATGAGACTGAGGGCAAGGTTGTCCTGTCTCTGTGAACCATCTTCCTATCATAACCACAGAGGTTATATTGACCAAGCAAACAAACGTTCACATTACCTTAACCCTACCCTTCTCCACCCTGTCCCCATATCAGCTAACCAGTCACCATCACAACGAGTCACCCTAACTAAAAATAAACAACCTACCACTACCATACTAACCACCACCCTATCACTAACTGGGTCACTTGTCAATGCGAGATCCATGGTAGCCCACTCTACAGAGATCTCCGACACCCTAACTAAGGAAAAATTAGACCTATTGGTCATAACCGAAACCTGGCTTCATGAGGCGGCTGGCCCAGCCATCATGCTAGCAGATGGCTACCAACTACTAAGTGTCGATAGACCTAATACTAGAGGAGGTGGCCTAGCCATCATTCACAAATCCACCTTACCCATCAGATTAGCTACTACCTTGCTATTCCAATCATATGAACTCCTGACTGCGAAACTCCACCTTTCTTGTAACCGCACCCTTACCATGTATGTCATCTACAGACCACCTGGACCACTAGGATCCTTTGAAGATGACCTAACTAGTATCCTAACCAATAACACCAAAGACCATGCCCAAATTCTATTCCTGGGAGACTTTGACCTGGGATTCAATGACGGTAATGACAAACAAGCCCTATCTGTTGCTTCACTACTGAATGATTACAGCTTGTTACAAAAAGTTTCTTCCCCTACTCACGACAAAGGTAGAACCCTAGACTGGGTTGCCGATCGGAATTGCAACATTAGCATTACCAACATAATGCCGCAATCCTGGACTGACCACTACTTAATTGCATTCACTGCTGCACTTGACCTTATCCGACCCAAACCTATACTTATGGCCCGCCACTCCCCACTAGAAGTAAAAAAGATATTACAGCAGAACAACTCCTACCCCATCTCCTACCTACTCTTGACAACCTAGACAATACTACAGACCCTACATCTCTTGTGGAAGCCTACAATAATATGATGACCAAGGCACTTGACCTGATTGCCCCTACCAAAGTTTGTAAAAGTAAACATCTTTGTCACCTAAACAACTGGTTCACACCACAGTTAAAAGGCCTCAGAACTCAAAAAAGAAAGTTGCAGTCTATCTGGCGACACTCACCTACTGAGGAGAACAAAATTAAATTAACCATCTTCGCCAAACAGTACAAAAAGGAAATTATAAGCACCAAAAGGAATACCTTCAATGATAGAATATCTAAGGCTAAATCAGATACCAAGGAACTATTCTCCATCCTCTGCGAAATGGAATACCCATACCCTCGACTGATAACATTCCTAAAGACAAACTCTGGTGCACTAATATACAAAATGCCCTGGCGGGTAAAATTAGCTTGCTCCAGACTAAAATTGCCAACAAAAAAGCTTCCCTGATCCTGCCAACGGAGCCTACACCTCAACCACAGCTCCCACTAAACCAGTCTAACACCCCTCTCCCCTTTAGTTTCAAACAAATAACTATATTAGAGACAGAAAAAATCATACTATCCTTAAAGCCATCAAACTGCAAAGGTGATAATTGCCCTGCCCAAATTATAAAAGATGCAGCCAGAGACCTAGCCCCTTTCATCTCTAAACTCATCAATGCATCCTTTAAGTCCAACCTAGTGCCTAATAACCGAAAACAATCTTGGGTGCTTCCCTTGCTAAAAAACCAAACACTTGACCCTGCAATCCCAACAAACTATAGACCCATCACCACCGTCCCATTTCTGCTCAGAATCATTGACAGAGTAGTTTACCTGCAAATTCAGGACTACTTAGAAACCAACAACTTATTAGGCTCACGTCAATCCGGCTTCCGGCCCCTTCATGGTACTGAAACGGCTCTGATTGACCTTAAGACCCAAATCGACGAGTTGAAGGACAATGGCAAATCAGCTATGCTACTCCTCCTTGACCTTTCTGTGGCTTTCGACTTAGTAGATCATGCAGTCTTATGCAATCACCTCAGATCTGCCGCTCATTTTTAAAGTGATGCCATAACCTGGGTACAATCCTTCCTTGCAAACTGGACAATGAGAGTCTTCTCCCCCCTAGCAGCCGCTGATCCCACACAAGTTTCATGCGGCGTCCCTCAAGGATCATGCGTATCTCCCACGGTGTATAACATCTTTACTAAACCTCTGTTTGACAAGTTGGACAGACTGGGTGTCATCTACACTAACTACGCAGATGACACTCAGATCCTCATTCCCCTTTCGGGCAACTTTGTGTAAGACACAGCTTTAGTAAACAAGATATATCTCCTCATTCTGCATGGATGGCATCTCACGGCCTCTGCCTGAATGACGAAAAAACTGAGCTACTGATCCTCGGCTCAGAGCTGGCCATCAAAAAACTTGACCCGAACTATGCCTCATTCAACATTGATAATAATGTTATCAAAGTGATGCCTGCAGTCAAAACCCTTGGGGTCTATCCTTGGGGTCTATCT
This sequence comes from Ambystoma mexicanum, assembly GCF_040938575.1. NCBI lineage: Eukaryota > Metazoa > Chordata > Amphibia > Caudata > Ambystomatidae > Ambystoma > Ambystoma mexicanum. Next base: position 672,499,029 of record NC_090933.1, on the reverse strand, counting down.
CGACTCAGCGCTCACCTTCAAAAAACAAACCAATTCCTTAGCTTCCTCCACTGCATATACTTGCAAATTTATCCGAGCATGTAGACCTTTCCTAACTGAGACTAGCTGCATCACACTAGCAAATGCACTTATCATCTCTAAGCTGGATTACTGTGATGCTCTATATGCAGGATCTAACAAGTACATTCTTGATAAACTCCAAACTCTACAAAAAAACGCTATTAGAGCTGCTCTAAACATTGCTAATAGAGCTCATATCTCCACTTCCAGAAAAAACATCCTCTGGCTAAAAATTAAAGACAGGATTGCCCTCAAAACCCTCTCTCTCACCTCTAAAAGTCTTAACAATATAGCTCCCCCCTACTTGGTAAACAGAGTCAACAAGAGAATTTCTAACCGTCCCACAAGAATACCCAATGCCTATACCCTAGTGGTGCCCAGATACAAAAAGAGTACAGGTGGCGGCTCTAGCTTTCCAGTCATAGCTGCTCAAACTTGGAATAGACTCCCCCTTGATCTCAGAATGGACCAACCTTACACCAGCTTCAGGCGGAAAGTCCTCCTTGGATACGATCTAATGACACTTATTTTGACTCCCCCACCGCCTACCTGCTTTAGAGACTCTGATGATTGTAACGAGATTAACTGGTCTTAAGTCAACTAGCCTTACCTGTATTTTCGTACTCTGCACTTAGCTTGTACATGTACTTGCTTCTAACTTGAACTGTATAATTGTATTTTCTTGTAACTAAGTTCTCAAGTATTCTTGTACTGTCTGCGCCCAGCTACCCTTTGGGTTTGGTTTTGTGCTATACCAAATAAACAAACAAACAAACAAACTAAATGTGTATATTTCACTTCAAGATATATTCACTCACTGTGCCTTTATTAATGGGTGGCAGCTTTTGATTTTTGCTACAGGGGCAGAGATTTCCACACTGAGTGATGCACGGGCGCTATACCCATCCCCAGGTTGAAACAACACATTTTGCAGAGCATTTTGCAGCGGGAATAGAAAAAAAGCCATATGATTTAAACTCTGAGCTAGCTAATTGTGACACAAAATGTTGTAGAATCAATTGTGCAGTCCAAAATAAATATTTATGAGGATATCTACCCACAAACCTCACAGGTTCTTTAAATAAAGTCTAGCACTACACTTATCAGGTTTACTAGTGCAGCATGACATATCCCTGCTGCTTCTAAGCACTGTAATAATAAGTGTTATGTTAATAAGAAATGTAAGACCCATAGCCAACACATTACCAAATGATGTGGTATGCCCTTTTAAGGATAGATAGCTGGTAATACATCTCAGTGGATTAAGTGCCCACTGCTGGAGTACTTTGCTGTATGCTGTTTTGCCTCTTTTTTCCGTTAGGTGCATGTTGTATTAGTTTAAGTGTAATTATGCACCAAGACCATGCGTTGCCATTTTCTTCTATGCCAGGTTTCTGCATCCTGTGGCACAGGACTGGAGCAGGACTGCTGGAGCACACCAACACCAAGCAGGAGCAGCTTCTATTGCCTTGTCCGGGACCCTTGCAATGACCGTAACTGCAGGCAAGCCAAGGTAAGTGCAAATGCTTACATTCACATTAATTTGCTGATATGGGCCTATACACACTGATACATAAGGTGATGTGCTCTTGTATGAAATGTACAGCATATTACAGTGATATAACCATATATTTCTTAATGTACTGAGGAACAGTGATATGTGATGCCACTTTCTGTTTAGTCAAGGGATAAAATGCTGTGTGCCATCACTTCCTGTGATGTCACTTGGGGCTGGGGTAAAATGACATCACTTCATGTGATGTCATCGAGGTCAAGGGTCGTGTGATGCCTCTTCCGCTACCCCTGGCATTTTGGTGAAATGACGTCCCTGTTCAGTGCCCCCAACAAGCTCGATGAACTTTGTCCATCTTCTCATCACCACTCTCAGGCTTTTAGATGATTTCTAAAACGCCCCGCTCAAGTTCCCAGTTGCCGTCACACATCTAAGTGCGCATCACAGACTATAGATACTTTTGAAAACTTTTGACAACTTCCCTTCTTAAGATCTATGTACTTTCTAAAATGTAAGTGTCTCAGCACACCTCATATTCTAGCTGCTAGTCAGGATTCTCAAGAGATTGGACCAACATCACCCACCATCCTGCATGGCATCCAGGTACTGGAAGTCAGAGGCTGCCTCCATCCGCCTCTCTGGGCAGCAGCTGGATGCTTCCTCGTCCAATTCCAGAGGATGACTTAGTGCTTCCCAGCAAATGTGCTCTTCTTATTCCTTTTCCGTTGAGCTGTGGTTGGTAGGAAAATGACCTCACTTTTCTTTTGAATTCCATTTGCTCTGAGAGTTTTGAATATCTTTCCTTTCCCAAGAATAGCTCTCTGGCCCTTCCCCCTGTCACATAACAAGGGAAGGTCAGGCGATATAAACTAGGTGGCTATATTGGAAACTGTCCTTTACTCTGTGCTTGTGGAAGTAACGATCTTGAACTAAAATATCTTGGGGTGAGAATGTCGATGAAAGGCCAGTTTCCAGAGAACTCTGCATTATATTTTCTGTGTGTATGGCTTCTTCATAACAGGGTGCTACACAAGCCAATGGCTGGGAAATCAGAAAAGAGTGGAGCTGTTAGGAGCTAGGATTCAGTAGCCTCAGTAGACCACGGCACCCGCTGTTATACTTGTGTGTAACTTAAGGAAACCATGGGTTTGAACCTCAATGGATTACCTCTGCATTCCAAATGCACGTTATTTATTAGTTGAGTAACTGTTTGGCACATAAAAAGTGCACTGATGATGAATAATTTTGCCCAGGTGTCAGGCTCTTTTGACAGACATTTAACCATTCACTGAGCAGTAAAAGAACATCATTTCCTGACGACCCATTACCAGGAATGACACCCTAATTCACTCCCTGACTTTCCTTGTACTTTAGTTTTAATTCAGCACACATTTTACAATTGCTGTGGCCCAACTGTAGGCCCTTGGCCCCTACATTAAGCATGGAAGGCACATTGTTTTTTTCAAAGTGTCCATCTGCATGTCTGCCGTGACACTTCAGGCTCAGGCATAATTAAAGTGAGGGTACGAAATGGCACGAGCAGAGCACCGTTGGTGACAGCTGGTGTTTGCCTGACCCTCACTTAGTAGGGTCAAGGAGGCGCTCGGCTCAACACTTCTACAACAAATCCACACATGGTTGAACGTGCCACAGCAACGTGGTGCCCCATTACGATTTATTTAATTTATTTATTTGTATACAGAGAAGAACAATGCTCTTTTGATCGCAAAAGAATGTAGAATAGATATTATTAGATTTGATGGGAAGCAGTGAGCTTCGTACAATGGGTTGAGTTCAAGTGGCATTCTGACCAGGTTGTGGTGTAAATAGAGCAGTCACTGTGGACAATACATGAGTGGACTTAGATAGATTAAGAACAATCAACATTAGACATCATTTTTAAGTGCAGGTAGGGTGTACAGCCAGCTATGTTAGGGATGTGACTATAACGGATGAAGTGTTTGAGTGGAATCAGAGAAAGTAAGGGACAGAGGCAGGTTAGAGGTGAGGAAAAATACCAGATCGAAGGCGGGTGAGAAGTAGGTTAAGAGGATAACTCAGAGGCTAGGAGGTAGGCATTCAATTTGGCTTTGAACAAATCGGTTTGGTTTCTCAGTTATCAAGGGAAGAAAATTCCATGCAAGTGGGGCAAGAAGACAGAAAGAGATGAAGTGAGAGGAAGCACAGAGGAGGCCGAGGTGCCGCAAAGGTAGGCGAGGAGGCAGAGCAGAGATTACAAGAAGGCTTCTGAGTTGTGTAGAGGAGGATAGCTACAGTTGCACCTTACAGTGGAGAGATTTGTGAACCAGGGGAAGACATTTAAATCTGGCCCTCTTTTGCATTGTCAGCCATACAACCTGCTGATGGTGAGAGGAAGTAAGTGTGAAATGAGGGAGTTCAAACAGAGGGCTGATAGAGAAGTTAATGATATTCTCAAGAAGACACGAAGCATAGTTGAGAAGATCAAAGATGATGCAGACACAGTAATCCAGTTTAGGAAGACAAGTGTGGGTAAGAGATGGTTAAGCAGCGATGTTTGGCAGTGAAAGGAAGGAGGTGCCTGATTTTCCTTATATTTAGGAGGTTGAGGCGAGCCACTGTTGCAGTTCTGGAGATGAAAGTAGAACAGGTGTGAGAAGAATCAGATGACGGCGAGGTTTCTAGCTGACGAGGAGCAGGGGAGATCGACATGCGGGAACTGGATATGTAGGTGAGGAGATGACAAGTGTATTTGGCAGTGAAAAAGAGCACCTCTGATATAGAGGAGTTTAACATCAGATAGTGTGAAGCCATACAATACTTAATGGCAGAGAGACAGTTGGACACTTTGATAGAGAGATTGGATGAGAGTTTGGGAAAAGATAAGGATAATAGTGCTCTAAGAGCAGAGATGTAGAGGATAAAGAGGGGTGGACCTAAGACAGAGCCTACTGGAACACAACAGTAAGAGGCGTGAGTTGAGAAATGTTGTTTTTCCAAGGCAGAGAACTGGCGAGGTGCTAGGTAAAATTCAATCCAGGTAACAGCTCATTCACTAAGCCCAAGAAGAAAGACAGCATTAAGGAGATCAAAGTGATCAACGCTGTCAAAAGCGGGAATTAAGTTAGAGGATAGGATGCAGTGCTTAGTAGAGTCCATTGGGGTGCCACTCCCTGCAATCGCTGGGATGGCCTGGAATCCTTGTTGATGCATCACCCCTCCTGGCTAGGAGGGGTGCTGCACTTAGGACCACAGCAATGGCCTAGCTCACTGATTGGTGCTCCCCAAGGGGACAGGGAATGCCAACGTTCACTGCCTCTGCCAAGGCTACTCTGTATTACACAGTGCCCCCAGCCAGGAAGGGAATTGCGCGGCCCACGCCATGCCACGGTGGGGCTGCTCTGGCATACACTGCACAGGTTAAAGGACTGGCCTTGGGGCCCCTAGCTGCTGCAATTAAGGCCGGGCCGGTTCTGGCATACATGGCCAGTACTCCATGCAGGGGCCTCCATAAAACTGCTCATGTGCCAGGCTGTCTCTAGCATACGCAGTCCTGCTAAAAGAACTTTGAGGCCCCTTCCATATTGCTGGTGCCCTGCCTGAACCATCTAAAGACCCAGGAGCACCTTACAAGACTTTCTGCAGCACAAGGAGCTTTGAGAAAGCCCTGGCCAGGCTGTTTATTAAGTAAGAATTTGTGTGTATCATTTTTATAATCTAAACTGCACTTTATACGGACTTCTATCTTTGTTTAAATGTGTCCTTTTATTTGTCTAGCTTGCAGCTGATTAGGAATTATATTTATAATGTGTCATGGCTTACTGGGACTAATTTGAGATATACACAGCTTCAAATCAATAATTTAAAGACCTACAACAGCACTTCTGTGTCTGCCTTTCCTTGTGTTGTACCTCTATTCTAATGTGGTGCTTCTACTTAGGGGCGTGGGGAATCCTTATACCTATTTCCTTTCCTGACCAATTCCTAGAACAGCACACCTTGGGTGATCCGAGACCTCTGAAAGGAGGCAGACACCGGAGACAAAAGCGGTGGGGTAAGTACTTATGAGTCAGAAAAATAGCTGTGCCCGACCACACCTGTCTCCTGCCAAGTGTGAATAGATCCGTCCCCCGCTACTCAGCACTGCAACTCCCAGCTTACAATTGATGGACAAATGAAAGACCAGTGCTGGGACGTGGTGTCCTTGCTGACATGGAGTTAGTTACCTGGCAACTCTAGCACCAAGTGACCAGCGCAAAAGCAACACGTATACTGATAGGCCACTGCAAACATGATATTTATGACAGCATTATAGCACTTTGAGGTGCCAAAGGCACAGTTATTTTTATGTTAGTAATATTTGTTATTCAGAGCTCTACAAAATAGAAAGAAATGTGGTTGGAACCGATACATGAAAATGGACGATCCTGTTCTGAAAACCTCCAGGCGTGCCATTTTGAACAGGAATTAGCAATGGGCTGCAACCATGATCTCGTACGAATGTGCAAAGGATTCGGATGGATATCGCCCAGCATTGGTGGCAAGTAAGACGGGTATACACTCTGCTCTTGAGAAAAACGTTCATTCTGAGAACCCACTGGGGCACATGCTACCTCTAGCAAACTTGGGAATGTAAACTACATACATGCCAACCCTCCCGATTTAGGGGGGAGACTCACGATTTTTCAGTGAAAAATACTGTTATTTTTCACGTGCTCCCGCTAAAATATTTATTTCCCCAATACATTCCTATGGGGAAATTGTTGTCTCCCGTTTTCTCTGTAGAAATCTCCCTCCCAGGTGTGTCGAAATGTTGGCATGTATGAAACTATTATTTGGCTTTAGAGGCAAGGGTTAAAGGTGTTCATGACCGGGTACACAAATAATCGATACCTTACAGATTAAAAGGAAGGGCTCGATGCAGACACGAAGAATCGATGCCAGAAACTTCTAAACAGGGAAGGTTAGAGATGACAGCGCATGATCGATGCTGCTGCGCGCCGTTTATAATGGCATCTATATGGTAATCACCTGGGGACTGTGCACGCAAATTTCTCACCTTTGAACTTGGAAAACAATGTAGAAATTCTCATGCAGTCAGATACTTATTTTCATTACACAAATCTGCATTTACGAGACAGTGGCATGATTAGGGGCCGGCATCACTTATGACGCGGGCTCAAAATGGAAAATGCCGGTGGCCGCGGCGCACTGACACCAACTGATCGGTCCCTTTCCTACCTGTGACACATTCTCAGCAGATGACTTCCAAGCCAAATCATTCCAGACCACGTCATTTCTTTTCGAATTAAAAATAGGCTATTTATTTACATAGAACTGAAATAAATGATAATAATTTGGCCCAGTTTCCAGCACTGCATTTTCAAATGCTGAATTGCATCAAGAGTGCAAGATTTCCTCGAGGTCAAAGTTCTACTTCCAGGTGATTTATTTCCCTTCTTTATTCATGATTCATTTACCGGCAGCGGTCATGTGGGTAGCTACTGAGTGTCGGCCATTACTTTTTCTCTGGCCTTTCTTTGGCCCCAGATCTAGGTATATGCAATTACCATCTAATTACCTGAATGCAAGCTTCCCCCCTCTAGATGGATCTAGAAGTAACTTCCCCAGTTTCTTAAAAGCATACACCATGCATAGGAATATAGCTGGAGGACTCTTTTAATGAAACTCCAAGGTGGGCTCTTTACTCTTTTATGATGTCTGGACCCTGCAATATCACTGGTTTCTCCTGGATGTTTGGTTCAAAACATTACTTTGAAAGCAACAAATGTGTAGTGGAGTTTTTAAAAACATTTTTTTAGCCCATACCCTTCCCATTCAGGTGAGGCTTTCTTGATCACAGTCGGGGTTCATGGGTAGGACCATCTTGGTCCAGGGTCCAAGAACCAGGTCAGACTGCTGACATGATCTGCTGTGTGTAAAGATTGCACCGCTAAAGTATTAGCCCAGCAGAGAACACTGGGTGAAGGATTTTTTTTTAAAAAAAATTTTATTTAGCAGACAGTGTATAAAACATACAAACTTTTGCTGTAAAAACAAAAAAGTGCTCTTCATTACCAGCCAGGTCAACATCCTCCGATGGTTATTTTCTCCTTTTGTGGCTCTTTAGCCTGGCTGTTATAGCAATTTCAGTTGTGTCATAGTTCACATTTCCTTTAATGTATTCCTAAAGATTGCACTGTTAAAGTATTAGACCAGCAGAGAACACTGGGTGAAGGAAAATGTTGTTTTTCTTCGAGGACGCTTGGACTGATGTGTAGACCGCGAGGAGCGAGGACCAGCGTGACCAGGTTTTCATGCAATGAAGGTTGAACATCTGTCTGTGAATCAAGATGTCCTGGCTATGTTATTCCTCATTTTACAATCACTTGGCAGGCCTTTTGCCACTTGGGAGGAAATACATTTTATACAGAAGAATTGATGCATTGTGCTTAGAGTAGAGGAATTTGACAAATCCCCAGCTGATGACCTCCTCCCACTGCCCCTGATCTGACCGGAACAGGAGTGTTTTCGTGTGTCACATGCTTGTGCTATCCCTCCGCCCATCGGTGAAAATGTGTGTGCTGGTAGTTTGCTGCATATCGCCCCTTCCACCGCTGCTGTGAGTTATAGACGAGGTGAATGTCCTCTTTGCCTTACTTTGGAGAATCACAACCAGAGCTTCAATCAACTTTTTGGGAGAAGATATCAAATTCCATGCATGTAAATGAGTCAACTCATATTTTTTGGGAGGACAAACTATTTCCATGCCGAACTGGTTGGGACTCGTTCGGCCAATCAAAAACGGAAATAAATAGTTAAGTTAAGAATACTGGTATAATTATCCTGATTTCTGTTTTTTTCAGTTTGAAAACAAAAGAGAGGACAAAGTATTATTTGGATTTGCACAAGTCCCAGTTTGGCCACGCGGGGGGCAGACAGATGGAGGCAGCCAATATAAATACAAACATCACTAGCATGGTTGTAAATTATTCTGAGGCTACACTCTTGAAAGTTATATGCATATCGTATACACATCTTATATACTATATTTTACTAATTTGTAATTCTCTAAATAACCAATACCAAAAAAATAAAATAAAAACAATTAGAGTGCTGAGTGTGTCATCTTTTTGAGCCCAGGCCAAATACTAGTTGTGAGAAGAAGTCATTTATATAAATGTTTTAAAGCACTCACACAGCACAGGGGCATCAAGGCGCTGTTACAGGAATATCACTTAGTTGCATATTTATAACGCACTTAATAATAATAAACCCAGTGGTTTCTGAGCGTGGACCCGGGGATTGAACCTGTGTTGCTTTGGGTCGGGCTTGTTTCCAAGGCGAGCCTGTTGCCGCTGAGCTATCCTCCCGGGACAAACCCCGTAGGGACGGGCAGAGTATATACATTGACTGTGCTGTCTTGTAGTGGCCAGACTAAAAACGTGTAGCTTGCTAAGATATGAATAACAAACATTAAAAAGTATTTTGAGGAACGCGAGTGTATTCACTGGCTGTGACTGAGGGTATTGTCTTTTTGTGGCCAAACCAAATGCAAGTTGCAGTGAAACAGTTGTACGCTCTTGGTAGGCAGACGGAGACTGCATTCAGTGGCTTTGAAATAGTGTAAACGAGCGGCCTTCTTTTAGTGGCTGGACCAAATATGTGTCACGAGTTGCAAAGTTGCAAATGACAACCCTTAGAATGTATTTTTTTTTTATCAGTACAGTGGTGCCTGTAATTGAGTGTGTTTTTTTGTTGTTTCTAGACGAAATGTTGAATAAATGCCTTACACTTCTTAGTAAGCAGGTGGAGATTACATTCAGTGACTGTAAAACGGTAGCTACTTTTTATTGCCCAGACCAAATACTAGTTTCAGAGAAAATGTGTTCAATCCTTGGTAGGCAGGTTGAGATTACATTACATGGGTGTAAATCAGTGACCCATCTTTAAGTGGCCAGACCAAATACTTGACGCAAGTTGCAACGTTATGAATGACAAGGCAAGAAAAAGTCTTATAATTCTTGGAAGGGAGGAAGAGATTAAGGTCAGTGGCTGTAAATCAGTGGGCCATCTTTCAGTTGTCATAGAAAATACATGTCCATTTAGAAAAACAATTATAAGAATTACATTTTTTGCAAGAATTCTGTAACTAAGCATGGGCAAATCCCCTGTGAACCCATCTTTAATTCCCGGGGGTTTAGCCACTGGATTTGGGTGCATTCACTGGAGCCCGGGTGTTATTTGGAGCCCACAAAAGGAGTTGGACAAGATCGTCATGTGCATGTGGAATTCATGTACTCTAATGAGGATTAGGTAAGACTGAGACATTCATATGTGATTTGGTTACTCGCACAAGTATTCAAGTGAGTTCTTAGGTGGAAGGTGGGGTTGGATGCGCACAAAAGCAACATGGAATTGCCTGTTTCCTTTGTGGGCGGAATTGTTGTGAATCCATTGTTATTTATGTGGGTATTTTGCTCCTAATTTCAGGAGCCATTTTTACTTGCTTATGAAACTTTTCTTGTATTATTTTATTTGAAGAAAATGTCGGGGTGAGAGACTGAAGACACTGCGCTGTCCATCATAACTATACTGACCTTGACGCAGGAGGAAGGCACTATGCTGTCCATCAGTAACTATAGTCACCTTGATGCAGGAGGAAGACACTGTGTTGTCCATCAGTAACTATAGTCACCTTGATGCAGGAGGAAGACACTGTGTTGTCCATCAGTAACTATAGTGACGTTGATGCAGGAGGAAGACACTGTGTTGTCCATCAGTAACTATAGTGACCTTGATGCAGGATCACAGGTGGATGTGGACTGTTGTTCTCTCACCTTGATTCTGAAGAGAAGGAGGCACAGTTCTGTAACATGTATGGTATGGTGTAGTGTAAAGACAATATGCATCCACCTCCAAAAGATGCTACTGCTGCTAGGCTTGATGGTAGGACTGGTAGTGGCACTGGTGGTGTTGACAAAGGGGTTGACAGTGATGGCGGCAGTTATGATGAAGATGATGAGCGGCAGGACGGGGAAAAGAGAGGAAGGGAGCAAGACGAGCATGCAGTTGAGAGGATGGTGGAGGAGAAAATGTAGGAGGAGCATGTAGGAGGAGTGGAGGATGAAAGGGAAGTGGAGCATGTCAGAGGGGGAGCTTGCAGGTGAGAGGTTGGTGGAGAAGTATTCAGTCTAGCCAATTGTGGAGGGGCGAGGAGGCACAAGAGTTGGCACATGGAGGGCAGGAAGAATGCACCTTTGTCAACATCCTCTAGGGTATGGAATTAATTTAAGGTGCCTGGATGGTTTTACCAGCAGAAATCAAAAGCATTCAGCGAACTCTGTTCCTCTGTGTGTAACCCTCTGCATTGTCTACAAGGCTTTCTAGGGCTTGGAACCCACCTTTCTGCATCGATGCCTTCCTAAATACTGTCTCTCCCGGGCCCACTACTCATCTACCTATAACCTTCGGTGAGTGAGCCGGTTCTCTAAGCAGAGATTTGGATGGAGATCTTTATCCTCAGCTGGGGCCTCCATCTGGAATAGCCTCCCTGCTGCCCTCCGTCTTGAGCCTGAACTCCTTAAGTTCCAGAAACTCCTTAAGATATTACTCTTCGCCTCTTGCTTCTCTCTCCCTTTGCTCTGCTGACCTCTCTCTCTGATCCATCCCTCTCTCCCTCCTTTTCCACACAGCATGCTGACTGGCTGCTTGGCGTAACTCAGAGTTTTAAAGGTCCCTGGCACTCTCACCAGTCCTCCAGCACTTGCCTCAGGGCCTGCACTTGCCTCATTGCTACCGCCCTTCGTCAATGACCCATGAGAACGCCATCACTCAGCACTTACCCAGTTTCTGACTAACTGGGTGCACTTGGATTCTCCCCTGCACTTGTCCTCCCCCCTCCCCTTCTCCTGTACCTTCTTTGCACTTGCACTATCTGACCGTGCCATGCCTTGAAGATCGTCTATCTTTTCTTCCCTGTCTCCCCTCCTTGCATGGTGGCGCCTCTATGCTCTTGGAAAAACTGCAGAATCGTCGTCAGACTTATTTGCTGTTAACTACACTGTTAATTGTATTATATGCACTTACTCTGACTGGGCAGACTTGTATTGTTCATAAATTCAAGGGCTCTGAATGACTGTTGTTTTTCCCCTTGTTCCCTCCCTCCATGAGCACTTTGAAACACTTGCCTTGTGTATAGGCGCTTTACAAATAAACATTACCACACCATACTGTTCATGAGGAGGGATACAATCTCGGCCAGCCGTTCACTGGGTACAGCAGTCCTCCTGAACTATCTGCAATGCTGACACAGGGAAATGTATGAAATTGTTCATCCCTTCTAACCTAACCCCAAACAAGGGAGGTCGAGGAGGATCAACCCTCGGAGTGCACTTGCACATGGCATTACTCTCATAAGTACACGTTTGGCTCTCCAGTGAGTGAGTAATATTACCAAATGTGGTGTGGTACCCACACACAAACCGTTGGGACACATTACAGACAGCATCCCAGTGTGTGTCGGCACCATTGTTTTGACTGCAGAGAGCAGGGACAGCATTTTCCAGAATTGTGGGGCATGCTGCCTAGTGGGATTGGCCAGTGGACTACAGAATTGTATAAAGCTCCACTCAAAGAGTTTGAAAATGGTGGCAGTGTCGTTGTGGTAGCAATGGCAGTAAGGGGAACTGCCAATATTTTTAATTCTCTTTGCTGAGGGAGACTGTTTTTGTTTTCTTCTTCCCCTTGTTCAGTGTAGTGTGTTTTCGTGCAATGCTTTGGGTGTTGAAGAATAAAGACACATTTGAAGGTAGACATGTGAGGGGCAGGTGTCCTACATTAGAAATGCCTTTTGCTTTAGATAGGAATGAAACACTCACTCAGCCATTTTATATTGTCTCTATCTTCTTTTAGAAAAGTTGCACACCATTTGCATGTCTCGAGTGTAGTTCTCTTTCTAAACGCAAGAAATATGAATAAGTACATATTACACATCCGATTCCTGTTCTGGTAGTGGAATGCAGACAGTTGTAATAGCCAGGGAAGAGGTGCATTACATCCAACCCATTGAGCGGCAGACCAAGCCATCTAGTCCAGAACCATGATGTTTCCCAACGCCTGAGCTGAGATCCTTACTGTCCACCAACAATAGAGCAGGGAGGATCAGAAGGCTGTTGGTGCCGCCACCTGGAAGGATAATGGGAAACAGCATCGACATCATGAGCTTAATGAGCCAACTGATGCGCTGGCTTTGTGAACTTTACGGCAACTGCACTCCTCCTCCCCATCCCATTTCAAGCCTTGGGATGTTGGTGCCAGTGTCAGTGTCACCTGGAGAAAAGGCAATGACAACACCGCCCATCATTAGCCTTGGAGATATTGCCTAGAGGTGGTGCAGAGCAAGAGCAGCTGTTCAAGTGTTGAAATGCTTCCGCTTTGCTAGTGACCGAGATGTGGTAAAGATAGTTTGCAGTGAGTCACGCCACGTCAGGATGACTGAGCTCAGATGTGAGAGTGAGTCCGTCAACTTCTTTCCATCTGGGCACATGAGAGAGAGACACATTGTACATGTGTGGATATGCACCCTTCCGTGTGGGATCATGGCAAAAAATGTGTGTGTGTCCCTATTGCTAAGGAAATGCATCAAACATTAGGTGTGCATCCCTTACCCCTCAGGGGTGTGTCAAAAACGGTGTGGGCAGACCCTCTCCTGCTTGAGTGTAGGAACAATTCCATGCGTGCCCATTTCCCTGCAGAGTGCACCAAAAATGGTGGGTGCGCCCCTTCTCTGCATAAGTGTGACAAAATTATGTGGGCCTCCTACTCCATGCAGGAGTGCTTTGAAAATTAGATGTACATCCCCTTCCCTGCAGGACTTTCGAAAATGTGTGAGTGTGTGCCCTTTTTTCTGCAGGAATGCAACACAAACTGTGCATGTGTGTCCCAGCCCTGCAGGAGTGTGTGAAACATTAGGTGTGAGCTCCCTTCCCTGCGGGGTTCAGTATAAATTGTGTGTGTGCCCACTTCCCTTCAGGAGTGTGGCAAAGATTGCTTGGGTGCCCCACTTACTGCGGGGCTGCATCTAAAATTAGGTGTGCACTCCCTTCGCTGCAGGAGTGTGGCGCAAATGGTGTATTCATCCCTGCCCTGAACGATTAAATAGAATAGTGTACCTGTTCATTGTTCCTTGTGGGAGGGTGTAAGAAAGTCGATGTGTACCTCCTTACCTGCGAGCGTTTGGCAACAATTGTGTGCTTCTCCTTCCGTGGGGGAGTGTGGTGAAAATGATGTGTGCGCAACTTCCCTGCAGCAGTGAGGCAAACATTTTGCATGTCCCACCCTACCCTACGGCAGGACTCTCAAAATTGTGTATGTGCCTGTTTCCTGTGGAAGTGTGTCAAAAACTGATTATGAACACCCATCCCTGCCAGAGTGCCTCCAGGGTAGGTGTGTGCAGCCTTCTCAGCAGGTGTATGGGAAAAGATGTGTGTGTCCACTTCCCTATGGGGCTGCAGCGAAAAAGGTGTGTGTTCCCCTTTCTCTTGTGAATTTGATGGTCACTACAACAGATTCCAGTGGGGTGAAGAGAGTAAGTATCAAACAAACAGAGATAAGGCACATTAAAGGAAGAAAGATAGTATTTGTGAGAGCCTGGGTGTATATAAATCCAGCAAGGTTTTGCTTAGACCAGAACTTCAGAAATTAGGTGGGTATATTCTAAGGGGTCTGAAGGTGAAGTTAATATTCACATCAGGGCCGCTTCTGAGAGATAAATAGGTATTACTGAAAGAAGTGTGCAATTATTGGTGGTCTCAAGATATGTTCAAGCGGTTCCTTGAAACATGTACACTTGCATTACCCGGGAGTAAGTTTAACTTCTCCGACAAAACTAACAACATAATAGTAAGAGTGTGCAAGTCAGGAACAGTAGATGCAAAGAGGCGAGTCTGGAACACAAGAACATTGCAAGTAGAGAGGAATTAGACAGATGTCTGTCCAGCTAGTATAACAAACCCAGCCCTAAGGCCACACAAAGGAAATACAGAGAAGGGAGAATAAACAAATACATAAATGAAAAGGAGCAAAACTCGCTTAAAATGGAAACCAATTGTTTACAGATTCAAAATTGGGAAAGAGGAAACAATAAGAAAAACCCAAGGATGGAAGAGGAGTAGGTGTGGATGAGGGAGGGTGGAAGTCCAGTAGGAATATGTGGAGGGGTATCCCTCGAAATGCAAAAAGGTAGGTATATATCAAAAAGCACAGCTCCATGTTATTTGCAACCAAGATACATTTGAGAACAAACACAGACCAGCATTGCATAACAAGTCCCGGCAACCACCCTGACACAGAGCAGCAAAACCTAACATAGTGTTGCACTCCAAACCCAAGCATTTCAAATATATCCGAAGTTGGCCAAGCACACACACATAGCAATAGCACGGCACAGTATAGCGCAACAAGAAAATCACTAACGTAACCCACCATAAGAACACCCCCAAGCTAGCATGCTCAGACATGATGTTAGAGTGGGTGCTGGGATGACGGGGTATTTGGGACCATGAATAACCCCTGCATGACCTCGGGACAGCATGCTCCAGATTCCCCCCTTCCACTTTTGAGGTTTGCTCCTGTGCAGTTTGGCTGGCAACATGAGCATGGCGGGCTTTATTGAAGGTGGGCCCAGAAATGAAAGTCAATAAGGCTCGACTCTTGACACCTCTTCTAAATTCCTCCTTGATGCAAACTGCTCTGCCCTTTCCTCTAGACGTGCTGGGTCCTATAATAGGAACCCATTGTGGCCCTCTTTGTTGACTTTAATATCGGAGCAAGACAGCAAGTGAGGCGTGTCTAATTGGTGTCATCCTTGTACATCGAATCCAGCGTCACTGAACACAGGTGGGAACTGTGGGCTCTGCCGGTGCCCGCACCTCGGTAAAGAAACGATCCACCCAACTGCCATTTCTGTGGTGTTGGTGTTGGTTGTGTGTTCTCAGGGGCATGGTGATGGGGAGGCGGGGCGAGTGACAGTCATAGTAGGGAAGGTTGGCAGGGAGGAGGGCCAGTGGGCGGGGAAAGGGCGCAGGCGTGGATCCCTGACAGTGAGACCAGAGGGACAGGAGGTCAGAGGGGCAGGGAGAGAGAGGGGCGACAGGTGGCGGGTGTACAACGGAAGCGGAAACGGGGAGCAAGAAGCTATATATTGGGTGGGGAGTATGGGAGGCAATGGGACCAGGGCATGCGGTTTGGCGTCCCCCCATTACAGCAGAACAGAAACAAAGAAAAATGCAGTGAAGTGGGAAGAGGTTGAATGGATGTCACCATATTGATAAAAAAGGGCCACGGTGGGCGAGTCAGTGTGAGGGACTCAGCAGGAGCACGTGGCACAGAGCTATGCTCGTGGCAAGCACACTGAACCGTTATCATAGCTATCGAATTATTGATTTGCTTTTGTCATTCATATCATGCATTACATTGGTTTGCTTGAACCTTTGTTTCACCTCGGCATGGTGCAAGGAATAGTGGATAAAAAAAGAAATGGTTCCGAAAGCCGCATCGAGCAGACAAAAAAAATGAGCATTTCAGTAGCGGCCTCAACCACTGAGCGTGAGCTGCATCTGGGGACGGGGCCCAAGTACATATCATGCTAAAGAAAACACATCTAACTTCCACATGGGGGGCACTATGCACATGTATGTCCATTCCATCTGATCATGTATGCTTTAAATGCCCTCTAGTTGGGTCACAGGGCCCCCCTTACACATTCCCAAACACACAGTGTCAGATAGGAATTTTTGCACGTAACTATTTGGCATGTGGTGTCAAAAGTAGCACCAAGTCGCTGTAGTTTCAGAATTCATGCACACACCAAACCAACATAGAGCCATTTCTAAACCTTTACTGGCATGTGCATTTAGAATATTTCAAATAGCGCTTAGAATGATTGAGTTTGAGGTGAGGGAAGGGGTGCGCTATGTGCAACACTGTCTTAGGGCGGCAGATGTACAAGCCCTGCTCGACTCTCACCTGTTGGCCCTCCATGGATCCTCAGGGGTCCCTTTCACTCTGGGTGGAGCCGATGCTGTGGTGGGTTTCTTCCACTGCTCGGGGTACCATCTCAGAGCCACCGTTCACCTAGCGGGTCCCTAATGGTGGGGGCTACTTCACAGCACCCTTCGGCTCCTCGGCCAGCTGATGGATGATGCCCGACCGCTTTTCTTTGACTAACTTGACCCGCGCCACACCCCGCGTGTCCAATGTTCTCATTGCCGCCGCAGAGTGTCCCATGTCAGTTTATGACACGGAGAAATGTAGACCTGGTAGGAAATACTCGAATGTGAGCAGGCCACTAGGGGCCTCCAGAGCTTCCGCAACCCTCCAGCGGGATTCAATCTCCTGGATATGCACTAAGTTCATCATCCAGGATATCGAAAAGCGTACGTTGGTTGTGCAGGAAGGCATGGGACACAGGGACGTAGCCAGGCCAGCTCATGGTTGCCTAGCAACCATGAGTTTGTGAATTTCTCCAGTGCAGACACAGTGGCGCCTGCCACCCAGCTTCCACTTTCTTAAAAATAGTTTGCTGTTTTCAACAGGGGTCCGTTCCCTGTTGAAAACAACAAAACATTATTTTTTAAACGCAAGCTAAAGGGAAGCTCCAGTCCTGGGGTCGCAGGGGAGATGGCAGGAGTCGACACTGTGACCACAGGGGTCGCATTTGCGACCCATGGTGATCCCCAAATGATGTCCCTGGACAGAGACTTACATTTAGCAAATGTAATATTTCTCCCCTCAGGTGGCATTCCGATGACTTACACTTGTTGAGAGCACATTGTTTTTTCTTCTACTGTAGACATATTTTGACATGAATAGAAAACCATACTCCTATGACCATCAGGGGCCAGATTACAGACACTTTGCCCTGGTGCAAGTGCAAAGTTTGCACGGTATTAGCACTCGGGCAAAGTTTGCCCTATTTTTCAAAACACTGGGACACATTAAAAAAACATTGTAACTCCACAAGTGCAGTTTGGCATATGAAAATCACCAGATCAAAAATTGCCCTAGTGCAAAAAAGATGCATTTGCAATACATTTTTGCACCAGGGCAAACTTTGCCGTAGTGCTAATACTGTGAAAACATTGCTCTTGCACCAGTGCATAGTTTCTGTAGTCTGGCCACAGATAGTGTCTCGTGCATGGGCCCCTCAGCCTAAGTAGAAAGACTTTGTTTGCAGAAAAGCCCTGAGAAGCTCAAGTCATCATGATTTTTTATCAGCTATTTAGTTTTAACTGTGCAATGATGGCATCTGAAAGAGGAGGAGTGTAGTGTGGAGCACAGGTTCTCCAATATGTATCAGCCACTAATATCCTCAGAGACTAACTGTGCTTTGCCTCGGGCCGGTTTATTAAAGAATTCTACAATGCCACTTAGAGTACCACTGGAAGAACAGAGCAAGAGGGTGGCATTTTGACTTCATAATAATAATGTCTGCCCCCTTTGTAAGGAATGGGAGTAGAACAATGGCCCTTCTCCTGCTTTAATGTTAATCCATGAAACAGCCTTGCCTTTCCAATATATTTGACCCTGATTAATTTAGTTATGTATGTAGGGGCGATGGTGCAGAACCTTTCTCGCCCATCCATCCATCCATCCATCCATCCATCCATCCATCCATCCATCCATCCATCCATCCATCCATCCATCCATTAATCAATCACTCAATCAATCTTTATTCAGATATATTACATTTCCATCAGATTAAAATACACAAACTAAAGGTAAATTATACAAAGTAAATAAGGAAACCCTACAAATTCACAATTCGTGGAATACAGTCACCTACTCTTAGTCCCAGCTTTTAACAGAGCCAAAACTGGCGGCACTAGCTTCGAAGTTCTAGTCCCAAAATCCTGGAACGCCCTCCCGCGCAGCTTAAGAAACGAAGAATCCCTCACAGTGTTCAAAAAAATGCTTAAGACTGAACTTTTCAACTAGAACGCTGAACATATTGTCTCAAACTCTGTTCCTCTGTAACCTCGGAACGCCCTTTAACAATGTCATTGATTCTGTACTACAGCTTTCTAATGTTTGCCGTAAACCTGTTAAGTGAACATTTTGTTAAGTGAACATTTTGTAACAAGCGCCTCGATGCCTCTGGGCCGCTGGGTGCTTCATAAATCCAAATAAACAAACAAACAAACAAACAAACAAACAAACAAACAAACAAATAAATAAATAAATAAATAAATAAAATCACATAAAGTAAGCAAAGGTACGTATTTAGTATTCAAATTGATATATGTACAACTTAAAAGCCAGGCACTATCTGAATACTCGGCAACATTTAAAATCATATCCAGTTTACATGCAGATTTCTTAAAATTCATAGCAACAGATGTCTACCTAATTTGTTTACTCTTAAAATATGCTAAATTCTATCTAGTTCTAAATCTCCTATAAATTGGGCATAACAAAAGTAAGTGCACATTAGATTCTAATGCATTTTTTTGAAAATAGACAATACACATTTGACAGTCAAAGAAGCTAAAGGAATAATATTCAAATGAAACTTTAAAAACAGTACACTCTTGCAGGCATTTATATTTAGATTAAACTATAAATCTGGCCCAAAACTAGCTCTTAAGGTCAGATATTCGGTTAGGCACACCTGCAAAATGCCAGTTCAAACAGTGGTCCTAGCGCAGTCTACATAACTGTCCTTTACTGTCCTAAAATCTTTACTTTTCATTTTTACATCTTCATTGCACAGATGGCCACATCCAATATTGTTTAAAATCACCTTAAAAGGTGTTATTGATCTCGATTCTAAACTCTCATTATTCCATATGAAATCCTTTAAAGTCTCCCTGTACATACTTCATTAATATTTCATCCTAGATATTATTCATTTGGAACCAAAATATAAACAGTCTCAATTGTGCTTCATATGAAAAGTGGCATAAACCATAAATACATTGTAATGGGTGGGGGTATTTTAAGCTAAAGAAAGCAGTGTTTTAAAAGTGGTCTTTCTTCCAGTTCTAGCAAATCATAAGATGAATTGCCCGAAAATGATGACCCAAAAAAGAGTTGATGATCTAGCTTGGGCCGTATATACCTCTATAGCTGGAGGAGTTGCCTGTCTTCCGTACTTCTTGTAGAATGCAAGGATGAAAATCTTCCTTGGTGCCTTAACACCTTCAGCGAGTAGAGCGCTCGCTTTGACATCCATGCAGAGCCTGCCGATGAAGGTTCCAATCCCAGCAAGGCCAAGCTCAGCCTTTCATCCTTCCGACGTTAATAAATGAGGACCCCACACCGTGTGCTCAGATGCCTGAGGGTTTGCATCGCTATATACATGTAAATTATTTATGGAACGTTGCTACTTTCCATTTATAGATAACCTAAAGATAATGTAATTGGAACAATCAACTTGTATCATTACGCCTCTGATTAATTTAAAGGTAAAATTCAAGGCTTTTCGCCTATCATCAACAAAGTTTTGGCAGAATGTCAGCCTACAGAGTAGCAGCATAGACAGGTGCCACTTGCTCTCCCTAAAATGATCAGCCAGGGGATGACAACCGCTACCTGATCTTGACCCTCGGGGCGGTTAGATGAGGGAGGATCACATGGGAGGAGACAAACTACCAGGGAGATGTTATGACTTCATTTGATGAGTCACGGTATTCCCCCCTTTACCATGAAGAAGACCCTCTAATACCCGAGTTCTTAATGGTATATTGTCATTCTAGTCAGGACCCCACTTTCATCAAAAAGAAAATTGATCTTGCAGACAACCTGATCCCAAAGAATCCCAAGCAAACAAGACCTGATTTAAATATGGACAGAGAAATGCTTAACTCTGCAGATATTTATGCCCTGCTACTGAAGGTAGCTCAAGAAGTTTGTGATGTGAAATATACACTGAACTAGCCTCAAAAATCCTCAAAAAATTCTCAAAAATGTCACATCTGGAAAGCCAAATGACGAAAATGGATATGAAATCAGAAGTCCTTGCTGGTGAACTGGATGTTAGTTTCAAGGCACACAAATAATTGAAAGATGAGGAGCTGGTGTGGAGGAAACAAAGGAGGAAGAAAATGATATGAATTACTTAATTGCTAAAACGCTGACAGAAATGTATAGAAAGGGATCATTAACCCGCTGGGCATGGACTCAGCTTACAGAGCTGGGAAAGAGAAGATGTTCCCTAGTCAAATCTTTTTTACGCCAACTAAATTAGCATTAAGGAGAAGATTTTGAGAGCAACAAAAGAAAGGGCAAAAACTGTGCTGCTGGCTTCCCATATTGCCATATACCCATCCCTAAAGTTGTGGTGGAAAAGAGGGAAGCCTTTAGTGAACCAAAGTCACTTGCAAGAGACCTTAATATTAGGTTATGCTCACCAGGCCTGCAACCTTTTACCTGATGGGGTATGTGATGAATCCAATGGAGTCATCACGGATTCCTTGGTGGTGACCTCCTCCCATGTGGCCAGGGGATGGCAACCGCTACCTGATCTTGACCCTCGGGGCGGTTAGATGAGGGAGGATCACATGGGAGGAGACAAACTTCCAGGGAGATGTTATGACTTCATTTGATGAGTCACAGTATTCCCCCCTTTCCCATGAAGAAGACCCTCTAATACCCGAGTTCTTAATGGTATATTGTCCTTCTAGTCAGGACCCCACTTTTCACCTAAACACCCACAACTCACATATAACACCTTTTGTTTCTGATGTGCCTTTATGTGAAATCCATGAGAAAAACCACCTAAGCGTTAAATGTGCAAAGACAACCATGGACCCCAACTCCTATAACCACGCCCGTACTGAGACCTGGAGGAGGACGGGGGAGTTTGTGCAAAGTGGCAGGAGCTTGAACTACAAGATACAGACTAACTGTTTTTTCAAGTCTTCAGTGTGCAGGGCTTTTAAGGATGGCATTTGCACTATGGAGCAGAGCAGAGCAGTCCCTGGGATCAAGGCAGGCCTTGAGAGCTGTGCAGGAGGAGACGTTACCATCCATGCTGAGGCTCACGAACGCGAGACACATTGATGAGGAAACAGAGAAGGCTGCCGGGACAAGAGGAGAAACCCTGCATGCGAGCAATAAGGGCCATGGAGATGCTGAGAGCCCTGCAGGAGCTCCTGGGGGTTGGGCGGCTCAACGAGACAGAGTTCTCCAGCCTAAGCCGACAAGGAAAACTGATGTGTGACCATGGAGCTGCACAGGCCACTGGAGGAATTTCTGCACACTCCAAACTAGAAAGTGGGTGAAGGAACCACACTGCAGAGGTGCAAGCAGTATCAGAGACACTTGAAGGAACCAGTGAGTAGCTGTGGACCCCAGGGCATTCCGACCAGCACATCAACAAGTGATTGAATGGTACGAGATTGCTGATGCAGAAAGAATGTTTGAATGCAGACAAGCCAAAGTACAAAGGCACAGTTTGTTAGAATGCAGTGAAGGCAAAGTACAAACTCAAGACCCAATACAAAGAACGTTTGAATGCAGACAAGGCAAAGTACAAAGGCAAATCCCAATCAAGTAGAGATGCATGGGTTGCCAGTGTGTGGTTGAGAAAATATTACCAAAGATAGATATACCAAGCACCTCATGGTATGTGCTATTGCGGTATAGCTAAAGAACTATAAAATGCACAAGAAGACATGGCAGGCGAAACACCCAGGCAGCTGAAGTTGTATTAAAGAACTGTGAAACGCATAAGAAGTCCTGGCAGGCGAGTACACCATGCAGCTGAAATTGTTTGAAGATTCCTGGCAGAGGAGTTTACCAGGTTATCTGAAAAACCCTAAAACCCTAAAGAGAAGTCCTGGCAGGCGCGTATACCAGGTAAATGGAATTGTCTAAAGATTCCTTGCAGGGGAGAATACCAGGTGATCTTCAAAGTTGTAAGAATCTCTACAGAAAGACTATTACAGAACTTTTTTGTTTGAACGAGAACTTTGTGAGTCCAGTGAAGACACAAAAGAACGGTTAGCTAAAGTGACATGTTTGCCATCCTCTTTAAGAATCCAGGGCAAGGGGACCATCCTATGGATCCAAAGGTCTTTACCTCGGAGAAACGTTTCGTTGGAATCACTGTTATTCTTTTGGTTTTGAACACTTTTTATAACACTAAGTTAAAGACATTTCCTTTCATCCTTTGTTGTTTGTACACAAGGACAGCTTTTGAGTTACTGACATCCTGACACAGACAGCTCCTTGGTTTTTGGTTTCTAGGTAGGGAAGATCCTCTTTAGAATAGGGCCAGAGAGGCGTTTTGCCAACCCATTTTTATTTAATAAAAATGTCTTCAACCAAGAATACAACAACTTCGTGTCCGAGTTTAATTTCTAACCCCTCACAGGTACCAAGCACAGACAGCCCAGGAGAGACCATAAAGTGGTTAAAAGGAAACCAGATAAGCCTGAGCTAATGAATGTTATTTTATTTATTGTTGGTTGGTCACCCTAGTGCCTAGATCTACATCACACCTTCATCTAGGATTGGGAACTAACACAAGCAGATTTGATATATTATTCATAATGTGTTCTATTATATTAAAACTATTATACATCCTTTATCATTTAAAAAAAATAATTGTTAACATTGAAATTTCAGTCAAATTGGCACCATAAACCATTATCAGTTTAATGGCAGATACACTGTGCGCGATCACCTGGATCCCCAGAGGCGTGGAGGGAAATGGTGGTGTTGGTCATGTGGCTGCAGGGGCCCCCACTGCCCTGGTGGAGTTTGGTCTGCAAAGATGCCTCTGTGGGCTGTGGTGTGGTGGGCCGGGCTCTATCAGGCGGTTGGGAACGTTGGCGAAGAGATGGAGGAGGTCATGGGTTGGGCAGGAGAAGCATGGAAGGGCTGGAATTAACATAACTCGCTGCCCATTGTCCTGATCATATCGACACCCACAGACCTTTGAGAAAGGAAGATACAAGGTGACAGACAGATTGCTGATCTTTTCATAAGTCGGATAGAAAGGATTTATTATTTAATTGTCATGAAATTCAAATACATTATGGATCTTCATGAAAATACATGGAAGCCACTGATACTTTTTAATGATAATATAAGGCTGCATATATGTGGGATTTGGGGGTCCAGAGAATTAAGACAGATAACCATTAGGAAAGAAGCATGATAGGAACTATTTGACAGAATAGAGACTCTGCAAATATAAAACTGACTATACAGCAGACATTTCTTTTTTAAATGTTATTTTTATTTTTGGGGGGGCTGACTGCTTGTCATGTTCTTAAACGTGCACTCAGTATGATAGGGAGGGGGAAGGTTGGTTCCTCTTTCATGCTCTCTTTTTATTAGGTTTTCTTTTTTCTTTTTACAATAGCTTTAAAATTGAACAACATCTGACAACGGCACTATAGTAACGATTAATGGTGTTGCAGGGAAAGGTACATTGTCTCCAACAGATATGATTAGCAACAACCCCAACTCAGGGGCATGATGTAAGAAAGCCCATAAATTGATCTCTTGGATTGTTAATGGACTTAATAATCCCATTAAGAGAAAGACGGTCCTCAGCTATGTAACTACACTGGGGATATAACCATGCTTCATGGGACACACTTCACCATGCAAGAATCAGTGAAACTGCAGAGACCATGGGTTGGACAGGCATTCACTTCTATATACAATTTGCAGTCTAGCCGCGTAGCGATACTAATGCTTGAGTATATACTCACCTCAGTAATTAGTCATAAAAAAGATCAAGCAGGGAGGGTGCTTACGACCCACCTAAGAGTACAAGACAATACAATAACAATGTGCAATGTTTATGCAACATCAATTTGAGATCAGACATTATTCATTAATTTTGCACAACACTTGAAAAATACTTCAAAAGGGGATATTATAATAGGGGGGACTTTAATATGGTCCTAGATTCATTGATATATAAATATAAGGATACCAGCCAGAAGATATGAGGCAATCAAGGGCATTGGGCCCTCAAATGCTTGATAAAGGAGTCTAACCTCACGGATATCTAGAGATTGGAGCATTCTATAGCCAGGAATTATACCTACTACTCTAGCGCATACTACACCTACTCTCTAATAGATAACATACTTACCTCAAAAGGGGCTAGACAGAGCTGCAAAGGAAGTGATATAGGTAAAATTCACATTTCAGATCATGCTCCGGTTAGCTTGATGATTGTCTTGGCTTAAGCGCTAACAATGTACCCATCCTGGCAAATGAACATTTACCTATTAGAGAATGATGGGATACATGAAAAGGTAATTAAGGAGGCAGAATCATTTGTAGAGGTGAACAGAAATAGAGAGGTGGATGATAGAACAGTATCGGAAACCTTTAAGCGTTACATGCATGGCCTATTGATTGGAATGACCAACAAAGTAAAGGCTGTCACCCGCCAGAAGATAAAGAGCTTAGAGATGGAAAGTAAGGAATGGAGCATGGCTACTCCTGTCATAAAGAGACGGAAAAAGGAGAGATCAGAATGGAATAAAATGTGAGTTAAATAAAATGATAACTGAAAAAGCCGAATACGCATTGTTCAGAACAAGATGCAATTATTATGAGGACGCAGAGAAATGTAGTAGACTGCTGGTTTACAGACTAAGGGGGTCATTATGAGGTAGGTGGTAAGGGGTTAACGGCGCTGGTAAAGGTGCCAGAGCCATCAACCCCTTACCGCCCCATTACGAGTCTGCTTGCGGGACCCGCTAAGGACGCCTGGTAAAACCAGGCGTCCTTAGCGGGTCCCGCTAGCAGACGAGGATGCTAACAACGGGCACGTTATTAACATGCCCGTTCTTAGCATCATCCCCATTCCCATTGAGCCGTGTGGAGATTCCCATTCAAGACATTCAAGACATTTAAAATGCTGGGTTTTCGCTGAGACTTCATGAATCAAATTAAAGCACTATATGCCGAACCAACTGCCTCGGTCCTCACAAACAGCCTTTGGTCTAAGGCTTACCCGTTGAATCGAGGAACAGGACAAGGATTCCTGGTCTCTCCACTACTTTTTGAATTGGCTTTGGAAATATTGGCAATATGGATTAGAGGGAAAGTACACATGGAAGGAGTGAACTATGGCCATGTAGGGCAGAAACTATGGCTTTATGTAGATGACCTGTTGCTAGTATTTCAGAAATTAGAATCTTCACTTCCAGCCTTAATGGAGATAATCAACCAGAGAAGTGTTAGGATACAAAGTGAACTGGTCAAAGAGTGAACCATTACTGATTTTTGGAAGCTTGCTGGAAAAGGAAGTTCATTTCTTTTGGCTTCAAATGGTGTCCTACTAAGATTAAATATGTATGGCTCATGAAACCCCTAGATAAGATGATGACTGTGAATATGTCCATAGCAATAGCCTATCTGAAGACGGACTTAAGAAGATGGGCATCCATGTTTGTATCCTCAGTGAAAGCTCTAAGAATGATGGCGACCCCAAAGATTAAATACCTGCTGTCAATGATAACCCTTTCACTGGAGATAGAAATGTACTAATAATTGGATAGGAGATTCAGACCGTCCCATTGGAAGGAAAACCCCCAAGACTGGCTCTTAAAAAGTTACAACAACCATCATGGAATGGGGCTTTAGAGGTTCCTAATTTTAAGTTATATCACGCAAAGGTTTCAACATGACATGTAAATGCATTTTTGGAAGAAGAATCATACTCATGGACAAAAGTCGAGGCAAATTTGATGGGACCTTTAGAGCCACAGGAATTGCTGATATCAGTAAGAGCAAAAGAAGATGAACAGGAGGTTTTGACAGAATTCATTAGAAAATTTCATGTCTCAATCACTTCAATGGGACCCATACATCAGTGGGAAGGTATCACTTTAGTTTGATCAATAATGTATAATAAATAAGAAAACAATCTATTGGCCAGCATGGCATTTATCAGGAATAAGATGGTTAGGCGACTTTATGAGAGAAGGAACATGGATCCCCTTTGACACATTGCGGAAGGAATGGCAGAATGTGGTTATGGGGACTACAGAACTCTGAAGAGCTTAATCAAAAAGGTGGAAGTGATGGAGGACTAAATATTCACAAAGAGAGAGTTAGGAGAGCTTATTTTGCAAATCGGGTATCAGGATCACATTGCTTCTACAGATTACTCCCTCGTAATAAACTCAAGCTCAGGGAATATTACACATGTTTTGAAACCAGCTCCCATCAGCTCCCATTAGACTAAGCCAGCATGGTCTATGGTGAGGGATCATGGGAGTCTGTGAGGCCACAGCATCCATCACGGGCCCCAAAGGAGTACCTCGGCGCCCGCAAGCGGAACCTCAGTGCCCAACACGGTCTCCGCAGGGGAAGCCACAGCATTGGCCACAGACACCACAGGAGAAGTTGCAGCATCTGTCACGGTTCTCACAGGGGGAGTGCGAGATCCGCTG
The DNA here is from genome assembly GCF_040938575.1 of Ambystoma mexicanum. Lineage (NCBI taxonomy): Eukaryota > Metazoa > Chordata > Amphibia > Caudata > Ambystomatidae > Ambystoma > Ambystoma mexicanum. Next base: position 672,472,041 of record NC_090933.1, on the reverse strand, counting down.
TAGACAACAACTCGGAAGCAGCCACGACAAGCACTGCAGAGGCTGTGGTGAACCCAGCACACATAATACACAGAAATCCCTATGCTTCACAGTCTCAGTCAACTTATCTGGATCACTGACCTGGCAGAGAGCACAGTGTTGCAAGGACGGAGGCTGAACGCCTCGATGTGGTGGTGTCTCCTGGTGTGGGAGGGCCCTAGATGTCAGTAGAGATGTGGGCGGCATGGAGCAATGGAACAGTGGCCATGTCAGGGGCCGGGGCTTCCTTAGTTAAAGGTCCAGAGTTTGTCCATACAGGATCAAAGATGATTGGGCCATGAGGGAGGGATGGACTATAAAAGAAGCTGGAAAGAACATTACAATGTTGCCCTTTTTGCCTTACATCATGACGAGCAGCGCTACAGTGAAGCTGAAGAGTGGTGGGCCTATTAGAATCAACAGGCAGGAAGAAAGAAGCCCCTACTCATAGAGAGGAGAAGGAAATACTGAGAAAGACTGGAAGGGTGAAGAAACCATATTCAGAAGTAATCCCTGTATGCCTTATTCAATCAGAGAGTAAAATAACTGAAGTCCTTGAGTCGGTGTCTGTTTGTCATTCCTACAGAGTCATAGTCCAAAACATCTGTAGAAGCACAGATTGTAGATCCCTTGGCTAGATCCCATTGTGCTTCATAGTCACACTGACCTGCAGCAGAGAATGTGGACAAGATAGTAGTCAAGGTAGCCTAAAAACTGAACTTAAACATATAATGAGAAATAACCTGTAGTGTTGTAACTAAAGGTTTGGTTAAGGGGATTATAGAAGAAATACTGAAGGGGCCAAGGTAGGGTGTGGTGTGCCTGTAGCTCAAATGAAGAGCATTGGTGGCTACTGCCCATTCAAATCCCTTCCCCGATACAGGTTAGCATAGGTGATCTCTAACAGGTTGTGGTCTTACTTCCTCTAGAATGCACTGAGTCCTTGCCAAAGGACACAGTTGTTCAGTCAGTCAGATCTCAATGATTAAAGAGGCAGAGTGCGAGAATGGGGCAGTAGAGCAGCAGACAGAAATATAAAGGCTCCTAAGAGATCATAGGAGAACAGGAGAGTCACTGTTTAAAAAACCTCCCTATGGAATTTAATCAGGTGGATGAACCTTGTCCACTGGGAAAATGTTGTTCTGAAATATGGCTACGGTGTGGCTACTGAGAAAAAACGTAGTGTCCTAAGTTGGAGGACACTCCCGTCTCCTGCACCCTCTTTATACTGAGATGACACAAGTCAATACTTGTAGTTTGTTGTAAACGATTTTCATAGGATTAAGTACAGTTCAACTGATTTCTATAGTGCTGGCAAATAGTCTAGTTTCAATACAAGATTGGTAAACATTTTCTAACAATAAACATAAACAGAGATGAGCTCTGTGCCTTTTGGGAATAAGTTCCCTTTATCTGAAGCAGAAAAACGTTTACAATAGTGGTCTCAAATACATCTTCAAACTTCATTTATATACAAAGTAAGTCGAACAAACTTCAATGAGCAAAGAGGATGGTGTAGATATATTCATAACATGATCTCAATATTGCTACAATAAAAGTGAATTAAGAGTTTGTAATTCACCTTAATGGATGCCTGAAGACACTTGTCTAGGAGGATCTTCTTATGGCAATACTCTCTGAGGGATGACCTAATGGGATATATCTTATGGTTAGTAAAGGTCGCATGTCGTGCTCAAAGATCAAAGGAGGATAAAACCAGTTTTCTACTAATGGGGGGGCCTACCTTGGTGGAGGTCGACACTGGGGTCCAGTGGGAGGGACACTGTTTCAGGGTCAAGTGTTCAAACTCTTGTAATGGATGACAGGTCTATCTGCAAAGCTGCAATAGGATAAGCAATTCCATTTCTGGCACGCTTTATCATCTAAAAGGTCTATCTAGTGAGGGTGAAAGGTACTCACCTACTCTTGAGGTTGGACTATGTGTGCCCTTGTGCAACTTGATTGCCAGTAGCGGTCTGTCAGTATAGGGGATGGTATGCCCTTACATCTAAGGATGTGCAGCTTGTATTGGTAACAATGATGTTTTGAATTATACTGTGCGGCTATTATCAGCATATATAGGTCTAATTCAAAATAAGTATCAGGTTCATCTTAAAACCCTAGATCCCATCAGCAGGCCAGTACTGCAGTTCCAGATGCACATTGCTATGTATAACAGCAGTCTGCTGTGCTAACATAACATGAATAATCCCAATAGAGCTTTGGTAAAGCAATCTGTTCATTTATTTTAAGGTCTTAGTACACATTGATTGTCCTGAATGCAAGTTAATGTTTTTTCCCACACCTCGGTTGCCATTGCACTATTGTGGTTTTCAAACATGCCAGTGGTGTCCATTTCATGATAGTCTGTCAAACAATTAGCATGTTTAAAACATAATTAGGGCCAGTTTATTTGTAACATACAGAAAGATAAAGTACTAAAATAAAAAAAGAATACATGCAAATATTCCCTATTTGTCTCAAAATCCGCACCTCTTTTCATCACTCTCATATCACCTGAACTAACTCTGAGGCCCAAGTTTAAGGCTAGGCTGAATGGAGCCAAAAATGCAGATATGGTATGTGAACAAATGTCACTGCATTTCATCCTATGGGTGCCCCATTACTGAGGATGTAAACAGATGCTGTCTTCCCTCTCTGAATCCGCCAGCACAGCTCTACTGATATCTGAAGCACCTGGGCTGTAGAGAGATTCCATCATGTAAGACCCCAGTCTCACAGATGCCCAAAAGATGCCCCTCATTAAAGGAACTCAGCATTCAGTCTTTTTGTACTGAGTCAGGATGCAAGGGGGGACCTCAGGCAGCAGCTGGTAAGGAGCAAGCTCATTTCACTAAAGAGAAGGAGGGAATACTCCTTCATGGAGGGTGATCTAATGCAGCGACTGACTCAGTTGAAGGAGAAGATTACTTCCTCAATAAAAAAAGAATTCTGTGGACAGTAGCCTTGGACCTGGGCAATTTGAGCAATAAAGAAAGCTGTCTCCCAGCTGGGCAACCAAACTGGTGAAAATGAGAACTGGAGACTATGAGACATGAACTTAGAGAAGTGAAGCATGACCTGGAACTGGCATTTCATAATCTAGAAGACCTGGAAAACTGCCACTGGCAGGAATAACTCAGCATCAGAGGCCTCATTGAAGGAACCAAGGGATCAACCCTGGAGGGCTACTCTAGACAGTTCTGGCAGGAATTTGCCCCTCATATATAGATAGATGACACAGAGATACACAGGGTTTGACCACGGTGACCGTCAGAAAAGCACCTTCAAGAGATATAATCATGGCACTCCATGCATACCACACCAAAGATTGCCTGTTGAGAATATTCAAAGCAAAAGGAACGATATCTTATCAAGTACAATCCATATCAGTATATCGGGACATGTTGCCAGAGACATTACACAACTTAAGGGCTTTTAAACTAACCACGGACAGGTTGCACAAATAGAATATTAGATACTGCTGGACATTCCCGTTTAGTCTAATTTTTAATTGGAGGATAACACCTATATATATATGAAAGCCAGCCAAACTGTGCAGTTAGTGAAACTGGAGCAGTGCAGAAATAACCATACATCCCATCCCAACAGAGAAACACTGAAAAGTCCAAGAAGGTGGAATACAGCTTTCGGACCGGAGAAAAACAAACAACAGAATCCTCCCACAGATTCTATACTCCCCTGAAATAGGGCCTCAGATGCTCTGTTTGATGTGCATGTTTTTTCCTATGTAAATTGTTTGGGGGAGTGCGTAGATCATGAACGAGTCTGGAATACCATGATTAGCTGTATGCCTCATAGTAAATAGGCAGATGTGGTTTGTCCCATTGACACATCAGCTAGTGGCCTGTGCTGGCCGGTGGTTTGGGGGCTGCTTTGGTGTGTAACAGGGTAGGTCTTTAATGTTAAGTTGATATAGAGACTAAACCTAGAAGCAGCCCATTGGGTTACCTGTGTTTGTTACAACATCTGAGCGGGAATGCCCTCACGGTTGGATACATATCTTTTCCTTAGAATTCCAATTCAAATACTTTATTTTTGATATAGACATCGTCTCTTCTAGTCTCCTTTCTCTAATAATGTACACAATGGTCACTTGTACTTCCTCATCAGGATGCTTTCTTGGCACTGTAATCATTTTTTACGGGAGGGAAAAGGTGCTGCTCCCGCCATGTTCACTGGCCAATCGGTATAGTTTGTTATGCTCGGCCCAAGACCCAGGGGAAAGCTCAGGTACTTTGGGTTCCACAAATAACACGTTTTCCTAATGTTTAATGTAGAAACACTTAATAGCACTTACACAAAGTGCTTGAATTCCAACCATAAGCACATCTGCCTGTGGCACTTTCTGCACAATGGTACAATCAACGTGGCAGTCACAAATAGGTTCTATTTTTTCCGCCAAAGAAAAAAAGAAGGGCTTGGGTATCCTATTTAACCAAAAGGTTCAGTTCACCCTTGAAAAAAAGCTTACGGATAAAAGCAGAAGTATCCTAGAGTGCCTTTATATCACTCTGGCTTTAATCTATGCACAGGGAACTTTAATGTAACCTTTGACTCTTTGCTAGACAGACAGAGGAACCATGAATAGGGTACTGACCAAGCTACTAAACAACTGACCAAGCTACTAAAAACAAACCTGCAGACATTTGGAGTTTACACAATTCAGAGGACCATGAATAGACATTTCATTCCCGCACACAATGCCTACTCTAGGGTAGACTACGTCATGGTAGAGAGTTCTCTCTCCACAGCAGTAGTACATTTTAATATTGGAGATATCATATGTTCCGACCGTGGTCACATCTCCTGTACTCTAAGGCTGGAACCGGAGGTAAAGAGGTCTCAAATGTGGAAGTTAGATGGCCTACATTGGTGTGATCCGGTACTGAAAAGAGAACTGGAAACTGAGATCCAGGTTTATTATTTTTATGAATAATGCCACAGACCAACCAAACATGAGTATCAGGTGGGATGACTTCAAGGAAACCTTTAAGGATCAGCATTATTGAGTAGGCAGCTGGGCTCAAGGAACTGAAAGCATCTGAGGCTGAGAAGACTATGAGGGACCTTAAAATTCTTGAGGCCAAATAGGGATGCTCAGGGTCCTGTAAGGCTTACTGCCGATTAGAGGAGATAAGGAAGCAATTAAATGTTTTTGGCTCTAATAGAGCTGAATTTGCGCTGCGCGTGGTTAAGCAGATTTAGTACGAGGGAGCGTGCACCAAGGCTAGAGGGCTTTTGTCCTGTAAAGTAAAAACTGAAATTAACGTGAGCTATGTATGGTGTCCAAGGAATCCAGAAAAGGTGCACATTTTAGAGTTTTTGCAAAATTGGCCCGTTTGAATTAATATTACTCCTCTCTAGGTTCTGCTGAAAATTCAGATGGAAGTGGGGTCTCGGAAATCCCGGCTAGCTGTAATCAGCAATCCCTGTTGACAAAAAATCCTTGGAAAACGCTATCACTAATGAGGAGATTCCAACGTATAAAGTGCCAGGCCCAGAGTGATTTACTACTCCATTTTATATAAGACATTTCTGTGTCTGTTGGCCTGTTCCGTGTGGGGTGTTGGGTACACTAGGTTTTGGGGACAGATTCATCAGGGCAATATGTTTTGAAGACGAAAGGGGACCTTAAGGCATGGAAAAACCGGGCAATATCCATGTATGGTAGGATTTCAAGAATTAAGTTAGCCCGTCGACGACTCCTTACCTTTTTCAGACATTACCGGTGATGGTGCCAGAAGGCTTCCTGCACAGCATGCTAAATTTTTCTTTAATTTGGAGAGGTTCCCTCCATAGAGTAGCCCATAGAAAGCTTTTCCAGTCCAGGGAGTGAGAGGGACTGAGATGCCATAATATAATAAAATATTTTCAGGCATCACGATTGCGGGTCAAAAGGGACTGGACTGATCCAATCTCAGGAAAGTATTGGAAAACCCTAGAAGACAAGGTAGTTAGCAGGCCATTAGGATACATGATCTGGCAGGCCCTGCCAGGCCTATGAACATCCAACAACAGCCACTACTTTCAAGGACTGGGACAAACCGGCACATAAGACTCTCTTGGCATGCACTCCAGGCCCAATCATAATGATACATTGTTTTCCGCAGTTCTCCCTGGTTTATAACTAGGAGGGCTTGGAATACTGGAGAAGATGAGAATGTGAGTTTATATCTCATCTCTTCACTGGGGGGGAGGTTGTGACTTTCAATGACTGTAAGGCTACCTTTGGGTCGGGGAATCATGAACGCACGCATCATTTACAGAGGCGCTATTGGATCTTCAGTCCTAGAATAATAGAGGGAGCCACAACAACGCCAACTGCATTCGAAAAACTCATGTTCTCCTTACAGAAATGTATGGGTCTAATCTCTAACTTTTACAAACTCTTGCTGGCACCTGCAAGCCCATCTCTATCTTCGTACACTCACTCATGACACAGACCTAGGTAAGGACCCAGACGGAAAGGCATGGAAGAAAATATGGTACGGGGCGAAGAAGGCCTAACCTAGTTTTCAATACGCAGACTTTCAAAACATCCTCACAATAGTATCTTACCCAGAGGCACATAACACATTTCTCTAAAAGGGAATCTGGACTATGCTGGTGCATTGCAGGCAAACCAGGATATATCTTCACATGGCGTGGGACTGCCCCAATCGCACAAGATAGAGGAAGAGGATTGTTCAGACTGTTAACGAAATAACTAGAGTGTCTTTCTCACGCGTTGTAAGTTCTTGTTCAATGTTTCTTAACATATCCTCTGAGTCAGCCTCTAGTCCTACCTACGTCCAATTGCAATTCCTTTATTTTGCCTGATTTGCATTTTGCATGAATTATTTCCGGTTTCTCGCTGGACATGTGTCTTCTGGTAATACATTTATGATTACGTGATACATGGAATATTGAGTTTTCTTCTGTTTCTCTTCTTATATGTTTTATTTTCTAGCCTGTTGAACTCAATGTGCAGGTTAATTCTACACTAAAGAGATTTTCATTCAGCCTGTTTGTGTGTTTGTCAAGGTCTTGTGACGTGCCTGTATAAATTACAAAAATCTCATGTATGTTCCTCCTCCACATTTGCACATTCCATTCCAGTTTGGAACTAGACAGAACATTTTCAAATTCAAACTAAATAACACCAACTAGACAACAAGAAGACATTGGGCCTCATTACAAATTTGCCAGTCCGGATACAACAGTACCGGTAAACTTACTGGTACCGTTGTATCCAGACCGGCAAACTCTGAGTTGTGTCTGACCTGGCAGAATAAAAGGCACCCGCTAGCACAGCATGCCTGCAGCACAGGCACTGTTATGGACAGTGCCGGTGTTACAGGCATCCCCATTCCCATTGAGCCCTATGGCGCTCAAATGGGAATGGGGACCACCCGATTCTGACACCCGCGAAAGGGCAATAACTGGGTCCAGCGGGGCCGAAATACCACAGTAATTGCCCATTCGCGGGTGCCGGACTTTCTTGCAAGTTTTGAGGTAGCCTTGTCGGTTTTACCGGCAAGGCTACTTCCAACCTTGTAATGAGGCCCATTGGGTTTCATGGCAATGATAAAGTTGAAAGAATGGATAGAGGAGGAGACCAAGAACTATTCATCTGCAATTTAGGATTGATGAAGGAATGACTCAATTCTGATCATGAATTACACATTTTTCCACATGACCCTGTGGCTTTTATACAATTGAAATTAATCTTTATACTTGCGATATCCAATGAAATGCTGTAATCCCTCACAATAGTACTAAATTGAAGTCATGGCAGGCATGATGGATTAAAACAACAACATACACCTTATATAAAAAAAAGTTTTTTTGTGTTTAGCATGATCAGTTTCTTGACTAAACTCTCTCTTAACAAAGAGTATGTGAATAGTGCTTTAACAGGAAATATGGGTTACGTTGCCAGGTTCACTCATACATTCAAACATTCAAACATAATACAAAGACACAGGGAATAATGGACCTCATTACAAGTATGGCGGAGTGGGAAAAAGTTGACGCTAACGTAATTACTGTCAATGTTCCCGCTCCGCCATACTACGAGTATGGCCCTGGAGTGGAGGATTTACCTCCGGCATCAGGCTCGAGGTGAGAGCGATATAGAGGGGGAGAGACAGAGATAGAAGAGAGATGGAGAGAGAGAAAGAGAGAGAGAGAGAGAGAGAGAGAGAGAGAGAGAGAGAGAGTCTGTAGGGCACACACGTATACCAGCACATATTTATTACCACCGAAATGCAGTACGATTGACCTGTAGGCCTTCAAATATTAGATTGCCATGTACATGCCATTGGCTTGATTTGTGTTTGCTTGTCACGTCCAGGATGTATCTTGTGCAATTTTTAACATGGTGAACTTGCATTTCCATATTTACAATCAGAAAACCTGTCCCTTTGTAATCGAATTCCGTCTATGATCTGGCCTTTTGAAATGTAATCCTTTTACTGCTCTTGCCCTGCAGTGGAAAACGAATCCCATTCCACCTTGATACGTCATTCTGACGACTGTGAAGGTGGGCCGACGCCTGATGTCTACTAGTCTGTGCTGCCATCTCGCATGCATCAAGCAGGTTCTCAGGATCCTCACTAAGATTCCTTCTACTTGAGCAAGCGTTGACATATGGAATAATCAATCTGCCAGGTAAATTTACACCACTCAATCCTGCCACTTCCTACTCTATGGCATGGTCAGGCCACTGGATACTCTTCACCACTCAATCCTGCCACTAGCTACTCTATGGCATGGTCAGGCCAGTGGACACTCTTCACCACTCAATCCTGCCACTTCCTACTCTATGGCATGGTCAGGCCACTGGACACTCTTCACCACTCAATCCTGCCACTTCCTACTCTATGGCATGGTCAGGCCACTGGACACTCTTCTTTTCTGTGGAGAAATAAAGGCTGCGGTCATGCTAAGAAGCAGTGCACAACTCTGAAAGCTGGGTTGGTATTTGGTGTCTATTCGAAATTCTGTCATTCCAGATGTTTTACCAATCTGCCAAATTCATGCTTGAAAATCCACCTCGCACCTGCTTTTGTGTGGCAGTAATCATTATCACACCAATGCATTACAACATACGGTAATTACCGAACCCCAGCAGTTCCTATAGGACTCCAAAATGACGACAATCTTAGAGGTCTGCATGGCTCGGAATCACCGCAGGATTACCGCATGCGGTAGCAATATTACACTCTGGCAGTATTTCTGAAGGAAACACTGCCAATCCCATAATGTATCCCTTGGTGTTTTGCAAACCACCCGAACCGTTAAGATTTTTCTGTAAGGAGTGGAAAGGTCATAACTTCTCTTACCCGTGTCTCTCCACAAGGGGAAACACGTGCAGCTGTTGCAACAGTTTATTCTCCGATGGAATGAGACATTAAATCTGTTTTCAGATTGTGAAAAAATAAATCTTTCAAAGCAAAAACCAGTGCAGAGATCTGCCAACACTGACCTTTCCTTCACGGGTACAAGCCCTCCAGGTATGTTCCCCTAATACTATTACCCAGCGCAATGATGCCCGTTTAAGTCGGAAGGATGATTGACAGCATTATGCATGTTTGACATGTAACAGACTGTGGCCGAGCCCCACATGTCCAATCCTGGAATGATCTCTCCAGGTGAGACACATGAGCACAGTGCAGGCCACGGTCATGTACAAGGGCACATGATGTGGGTAGTGTTGGTAGTGGCACTGTGATTGGCACATTGGTGTATAGGATACACTTTGTGAAATGCTTATGGCTTAAAGCTGCATTGCACCCATCGTTAGTGATGTCATCTTTGATATCACGTATGAGATCAATTGTGATATTATTTATACTGTCATGTGTGACATCATGAAAAGTTCTAGGCTGGGGTAGAGTTAAGGTTGCATTGGTAAACATTTCTGAATTTCAGTGGATTGAATGTTTTGCATTCATAAGATGCCCTCATTTAATGTTTTTGTTGTCTAAATGTGCCATTCATTATTAACATCTTGCCATTTATAACCATAAAAGAGAACCATGTCTTCTTTTCCCTTGAAAGTTTGTAATCAAATATACATATATGCCATCCCAACATCCCCTCGTCCACACAATAAGCTATCTCTTCCAGGGGATGTTATGCCAGAAGTGGTAAATATCGGCAGTGCTAGGGAAGGCACTTGTGTCAGTCTTTACTGGATGTAAGAGGAAAGCATATGGTGTGTGACGAATCAACTTCTGTGGCACCGTTGGTCGCGGGATGAATATCGGTTTACTACAACAGACAATTCTAGCACACTACAAAGTAAACGAACCCTGTAAAGGAACACAGAGGACAGAGAGTTTCATGAAGGAAAGGGATGCACTCTGGATACTGACAGGAGGGTAGTTGGTAAAGCAATCCGTCTTACTGTTGAAGGTTGTTTGGTTTCAACACCAAGGGGCAAAGGGTCGTAACTGTCTCTAGGGGCCTTTGGAGAAGGACCAGGGGGGCAGAACCACAATGTACCTTGTGCTTAAGAAGTTGTTGATGCTTGATAGTGCAAGGCAGTTTCAGGGTGCTCAACAGCTCCTAAAACAGAGTTCGTGGTGGGAGACAGCTGGAGGTATCAGGCGGCAGGCAGTTCGGCAAGCAAGGCTGGACGGAGAGCTGCAAGCTGGCTGGCGTGGTGGCTCGGGCCAAGAATCGCTGTTTCTGTGATGGATGGCAGATCTGGGACGCTGGTCGAGGCAGCTCAGATGGCTCTAAAGACTGCAGCGTGACAACAGTCAGCAGTGCAGCCGGACACCGTTCATGGTCTCGACGGTCTCAAAAATGTCCTTAAAAGATGGACGCTGGTTGATGCTTGTGTGGTACTCCTCCTAGCTTCTTTTCAGGGCTCCTCGCAACAAGGCAGACGGCTCAAAGCATAGGAGAGTGTTTGCAGGCAACAGCATTGTCCTTTGTCCAGAGACTCTCCGGCACTTCCCACCTAGGAAGCTTGCTGGCAGAACTTAGCAGTGCACGCTGTCTGCTGGCTGGGTACCGGTTCTGGAGCTGCTGGATGGGTCCTCTGAGTCCGGTATCTCCCTCTGTTCCCATTGAGATGTTTAGGGGAGGGATCTTACTTCCCTCTTGGAACTCCTGGCCTTCCTTCACTGGAAGAAGAAGTAATGTAGACTGTACCTTCAGCTCGGGTCCATATGAGTCCTTCCTCTTACTCCTTTTGAAGTCGTCGGTTGGTCTGCTAAGTGAGGGGTTCAGCCCCCTCTTAAAGCCAAATGGGCCCCAGTGATTGGTGCAGGCTAAGCCTACCTTAATAAACCAATCCTGGGTCCCCACCAACAATCTTCTGTTATGCATGAGGTCATGACCAGAATGCTCTGCGACAGGAAAAGGTGAAGAGTGACAACATATATCTAAGAACCACCCATTTTCCTGTCTATTGTAGATCAAAGTGTCTCTCTGGTTAACTGAGCCCACTGTGACTCTTGTTTAAAGCGCAGGTCTCCCTTGAAGTATGTGGCGAGAGCAAACTTCGTGTCTCCCCCAAATCACATACTTCTCCCCTCTGAAAGGGGTCAGCTATGCAAGGGTTTTCCTATGGTAAATAGTGGACCCAGAGATGCATTTAACTGCCTTTCATACAGAGGGGTGGGAACTAGCTTCAAGCTGACACATTGCATACCAAAGGGGTGTTAGCTCTCCTTTTCCTATTGTCTGTTCTGACAACCAAGCCACTTGAAGGCTTGCCCCAATTATCTCTCATTAGTATGCACTGCCACATGCCAGATTAGACAAGGGAAAAGAAGATCCATGGAGCCATTGATATTTGAATTAGGCTGTCCATGGCTGGAGGAAGGCATGCCTTCCCCCTTCTTGAGATGCTTTGATGTACCTGTGGCTGTCACATTCTAGCTGCATATGAGTGGGGAAGATGGCACCTGTAGGATGTGTCTTCCCAGAGTACACGTGACTATGCGTTTCATGCAGTGAGCATATAAAATGGGTGCAGAATGGCCGCACACATTTTTGGAGGCTAATCTCCCATCATTCATTCTCATTATTAAAAAATCAAATAGCCCAGGTGAGCGTACTGTCTCTGTGCGGATGCTCGAATTCCTCACATGGAGCTCTTTGAGGATGTATATTTTTGCTGAATATATGGGTGAATGTACAAGCTGCACGCCTTTGTATGGTGTCTCTACACACACATTGTGCCAATTGTAGACTTTTGTATGTTTGAAACATGTGTAAAACACTGCACTGCACACTCGTATTTAAAATGATGCAGGTGCATTTGTTCAGGTTTACCAGGCAGGGTGCACTCAGAAATCAAGGGTGTATCAAGAGTAAATGCAGTTATTAATCTCCACAATATTCTCCAATTCTGTTAGATTGGATTTATAAAAGCTCATCTTGGCATTGCTACTAAAATCATGGGAGAGGTATGTGAGGTTTATAAAGACGCCATCCCAACATCCCCTTAACCCACAAGGTAAACCATACCTTCCAGGGGCACAGTCTGCCTCACTTCACTTTAACATTCCCACTGAAGTTTCATCTTTCACTTATAAACAGGGGCTGGGCAGTTCCCCTCTTACCAGCCCAGGTTTATATATCGGTGCTTCTGGTTAAGGGCACTCACCTTGGACTTTACTGGAGGTGAGAGGCAAGTGCATGGGACTCTTGGAGGACGCAGATTTTTGAGGTGTGCATGGTGTCTCTGTTCACAATGTCTACTTACAAGTTGTGCCTATAATGTCTTCTAATGATAATGAACAAAAGCTCAAATAGGTTGACGGGGCTAAGTCTAAGTAACCCGTCCCTTCTATTAAGTCAGTTTCTCATTACTCTCTTCTTTGTTTAGGGAGAGTAGGTCACAATACATATCACGCAAAACACGCAAAATCTGCCCTTTGCATAAGGTTCCTGTTGCATTTTTAATTAATGAAATATATCAGACATGCCGTGCCGTACCTTTACGACTGATTCTGTTGTCTTCTCAGTGATTTTGCCATCATACTGGGCATTTCAATGACACAGACTAATCACAGCCAAGACAACATTGAATCATGTCAAAATGCATTTAATGCATGGTCAGAATCGTGTTCATCTTTACTCAATCCCATATTCTAAGTCTAATCATTTATCCAGTCTTTCAACGTTCTCAATGCTAAGAAATGGAATGTCCCCTTTACTGCCCAGTCGTAGTTGTTTTTGACAGCAAGTACATTTCATCCTTGATTTATATGCCCGGAGATGTTCCCAAATTCGTACATTCTCTTATAACAATTTCTCTATTGTTTTCACTGTAATACGTTTGAAATTTGTGCACTGCAAAGAGGCACATATGACATGCCCCATATTTGAAAAATCCCTTAAGGTTGTGGGCCAACCAAGGGCCGTATTACAGAAACGTTGCACCAGTGCAAGTGCAATTGTTCACTGTATTAGCACCAGGGAGAACATTTCTCTAGTGCAAAAGAAAATATTATTTCAATGAATGTTTGCACTAGGGCAAAGTTCATCCTACTGCTAGTACTGTTCCGCTTTACGTTCTAGAGCAGACATAGGGCCACATTATGACTGTGCCGGTCCGGAAACACCAGTGCTGGTAAACCTACCAGCACCCGTGTTTCCGGACCAGCACAGTACGACTCTGCGGGCGGGTGCCATCCCGCCTGCCAGGGCCAGAGCTGGCGGGCGGAACGGCAACTGCCCGCAAAGTTTCACAGAAGCACCGGCACTGTTATTAAGGGTGCCAGTGCATCCGTGTTCCCCATTCCGTAGGACTCGATGGGAATTAAAAAATTATTGATGCCTGTCTTCCCGGCCACCGGACTCGGACTAGAGCAGTGGCACTGGGAAGTCAGACACCAGTAATTCATTAAGGGTCCGGCGACAACCTGCCGGTTTACCAGCACAGTTACCACTAGACCCGTAAAGAGGCCCATAGACTTGTGTAAAAATCTATCGAAAGAGTACGTGTTTTGCACTAGGGCTATTTTTACCTGATCTCTAATAGTGGGAAAAACTGAGCTTTTAAAGTTTCTGTAATATGCCTTCAAGATGTGTTTGTTCCCGTAGGTTTGACGCACATATAGCTAGGACTCAATTGATTTGTAATGTGGTGCTTGCTGGTAAACCATTACTGGTTTAGCAACAATCTATTCCTTGAATACATTATCAAATGTTAGAAAATGACAATGTTTTTGTAATTTTTTGTAAATTAGACAAATATGTGATGAATATTCGGCATTGAACCTCTCTTAATTTTTATCTTTCAGAATCTTTGTTTTATGCTTTGGCGTGAGCAGGTAATTTGTTACGCGTGGTGAAACTAAGAGTTGCTTGTTCAATGTTTCTTAACATATCCTCTGAGTCAGCCTCTAGTCCTACCTATATGCAATTGCAATTCCTTTATTTGGCCTCATTCATTTTGAATGAATTATTTCCCGTTTTTCTCTGAATATGTGTCTTATGGTAATACATTTATGATTACGTGATACATGGAATATTGAGTTTACTTCTGCTTCTCTTCGTATATGTTTTAGTTTGTAGCATGTTGTTAGTAACATAAATATGCAGATCTAATAATGTGATGGCATCTGAACTCAATGTGCTGATTTGTTCTACACTAAAGAGATTTTGATTCAGCCTGTTTGTGTATTTGTCAAGATCTTCTGACATGCCTGTATGAATTTAAAAAAAAAACATATTTATGTGCCTACTCCACATAAGCACATTCCATTCTAGTGTTGAACTAGAAAGAACATTTTTAAGATCAAACTAAAGATCATCACTAGACAACAATGAAGACATCTGGTTTCATGGCATTGATAAAGTTGAAAGACTGGATAGAGAAGGAGCCCAAGAACTCTTTATCTTCAATACAAGATTGATTAAAGAAGGACTCAATACTGATCATGAATTAGAATGTTTTTCACATGATCCAGAATTTTAATGAATCTTTGCACTTTCAATATCCAGTAAAATGTTGTAATGTCTCACAACAGTACTAAATTGAAGGCATGGCAGGCTTGATGGATAAAAATACAGCATAAACCTTATATAAAAGAAAGGAGTCTGGTGTTTAGCATGATAAATCTTTTGACTAAACTCTCTCTTAACAAAGAGTATCTGATAGTGGTGTAACATGAAGTGGGTTGTGTGGCCCGGTTCGCTCATACATTCAAACATTCAAACATAATACAAAGGCACAAGGCAACGTGTCCCAACCCAGATGCACCATGACCACTCAATATTCCAGACTATGCCTAGATAGGAAATAAACACCCATTCCTTTTCACAAAAAGCTAAAATAATTTGCTCTGTGGTCTGTATGGCTTTCAGGGGTATCTCAACTGTTGTACAAGAGGAAGATATCCTTTTACATATTAGTCTGATCTAAGGGCAGTCCAGTGCAGTTTGATGAAAAGATCAAACAATGTTAGAGTCCCTCACAGTGTTGCAGCAGTTTTGGCCGCTGCAGAATTCGTACAAATAGATTTTGAAGAATTTGTTTTCACATATTTTGCTGAAAAGATATTTGGGGGTGGGTTTAGGATAATTATTAATGTAGGGGGGCCAATGGAGGTTGTAGGGGGGAGGGGTCCTCACCTCTGCATATATTTTTGGCAAAGACAAACATTACAAAATAAATAATTCAACCAAATCTACTTCGATAAAAAGAAAGCAATGAAATCACACAGAACCAATCACAGCAGACAAAAAAAGTAATGACATTGCAGTGTCAATGCGCTTTATGCTTTTTCATGACAAACATATGAAGTGAACAGAACAATACTAATCAAGTGCATCAGTAGGCAGTATCTTTCAGGAAAAAGTAAAAATAAATGGAAGACAAAATTACAGGCTAGCAGGTGTGTTCAAAAGACAGTAGCCATTAATGATGTCTGGCCCAATATCTTCTGGTCAATTCTTACAATGAAGACAGGGCATGGGCTTCTGGATCCCTCTGAGAGACTCCACTCAACTGAGCGGGGTGGTTGGTGGAAGGTTTATGGTTTTTGCATTGAAAATTATGCATCGAAATTGAAATGCTTCGTAAGAAATCCATTGAAACTAGATTCATCGAAATGCTATCTTTTGCATTAAAAGTACATATCCATCGAAACTTGTGTTTATTGTATATTGCGGGGGGTACCCACCTACCCCCCCCAACCCCACGCAGACCCCCCTTAACCCTAACCCAACCCTAACCCTAACTCTAACCCTAAATATAACCCTTAATCTAACCCTTAATGTAACCCTAAATCTAACCCTGAAACTAACCCTTAATCTAACCCTTAATCTAACCCCAAACCTAACCCTAACTCTAACCCTAACTCGCACCCTAAATCTAACCCTTAATCTAACCCTTAATCTAACCCTAAATCTAACCCCAACCCCAAATCTAGCCCTAACCCTAATTATCTATCGAAATTATCCATCGAAATTCATTCAATGAATATGCTTTTCAATGGAAACACAATTCAATTAATACATTTCGATGGATAGCATTTGATGGATAGGAATTAGATGGAAATACCAGATAACTTGGTGGAAGGCTTTAGAAGTGGCTATCTTGACTTCTTTCATGCCACGTCCCCTTGGGTTATTCTTCATTAAGGGTAAAATTACAGGCTTCTCTAGGATCACGTTCATAATTTCTGTGCCTCATGCAAGTTGATTAATTTTCTGTTAAATAAAACCTGCATGCATATTTGTTCCACCTCATTGTTGTAGCACATATTTTTGATAGTCATCTGAAATAATATAGATGACAGGTTAAGTGAGTTGGGTCGGAGTGGGCCTTTGGAGATGCAGTAATTAGGGAGATAGTGAAAGGTTTATTAAAACAAAGCGATCCCCTTAACAGTCAAGGGCTGGGAAAATTGATGTGCAGTTTGATTTCTTTTTAAAGCAGCACTAGAAGGAAATAAAAAGCGATTTGAACATTTCAGAGGTTATGCCGTCACTAAGCCTTGCACATTTTGGACTTAAAGGAACCTTCTCCAGTATAGAAAAAAAGGATCTGTTTGGTCATCGAAATAACAAACGGGGATGAGAAGAAATTCATAATTGCGGGGGCTAAGTGAGATATTAAGAGTATTGGAGGTACCTGGTGCTTTGCGAAATTACTTCAAGTCTGGGGTGGAAGATGTCAAAAGACACAGACATTCAGGATACAATGAACAAGGGCATTGAGCCAGAAGGTCAGGACAAGAGGGAGGATATAGGAGATGCAATGAATAGGACTTGGGAGAGTACATAGAGGTTTATATAGCCCAGCAAAAAGGAGAGAGTCTTGTGGTGGATTTTAATGATCAATCAAACATGTACTATTCTAACTAGTCACAGGGTGCAGGGGAAACAGATTTTAAACTACTGCATCAGGCTGTGACATGGGTACGGCCTTCTTATGTGAGAATAGGAGCTTCGACAGAGGTGGCTCTGCCAAGAGAGCAGAAGACTACTGACACCCACCATCCCGAACCGTAATTTGGTGGCATCCCCGGATCATGCAAAAGGCCGGCAGCATTAGAAATCTACCAAAATACCTTTACTTTGTTTCTCCTGATGACGGTTCTGTCTGAAATATATTCAGCACAATCAATGACAGGTTTCTTTCGCCAGACGGATATATTCGGCCTGATTCATGGAAGTGTTTTATAATGGCGCAATCCCATAGGAAAACGTTCTGTGAATCAGGCCCATTGTGTCTTCAGCCTGAAAATCAGAAGATGTATAGTACATGCGGAAGTGTTCTCCTGCAGAGAAATCTAATGAACACCTTTATCCTTTCACATGTGCCATGCAGCTAGAGTGATGCAAGTAAGTCTAGTTGTGAATCAGACTAAATGAATGTGAATTGGTGATTTTTAATGTAATTTCCTGGACACACAGCCAGATCTATTGAATTGTCTGAGTTGTTTTATGAATATGCATAGTTCGAATTTATTTCATTTTTTTAGTGTCATTGTATTTGATGCAGGGCCACACTGGGCCCATTATGAGTGCACACGCTGCTGGTATCTGCCATTTGCTAAATCACAAATCAAGAACCGTAGATGATCACTTGTATCTGGCATGATGGGCAACCCATCACACAACTTCGTGCCTCGAGTCATCTCGCCAATTACTCTTCAGGCATCTCAGAATTGCATTCTTTATTTCTCATTCTCAAGGACCATGGGATATGGAATATGTTTGTTTTTCCTAGTAGCAAGCCTGGTCTGATGTACTGCTAAAAAGACTGAAAACATTCATTTTTAACTACAGCGCTCACTGACATACTATGAAGATATCAAACTAGATAAAGAAGTCCAGTCTGAATCCCTGAAGAGATGTCACGACTCTGAATTATATTTGTCATATTTCAACTGCAGACCTCGTAAAGTCCTTAATTGGAAGGGGGCGGGAAGGTTCATGAGAATATTTCATTAATCCAACTGAACACATAATCAAAGAAGCAATTCAGATTCAGGCAATTTGGATTACAATGTCTGATCGTACCATAGATCCATACCTTGCATCCTGCGGCACAGCTCATCAATCGGACAACAAAAGATTTGACCAATTCCCCTCCTGGGAACTAGTTCATCCCTGCCCTGCTAAAGCCAGCATGGAGAACATCCCCATCCTAGCACACCAGCAGCTTCTCAGCTCAATATCTCATTGTAGTCAGATGCTTTCACTTTTCCCTTCAAGGAAACCTGCATCACACTCCTAAAAATAAATATTGACACAAACCTAGTAGCACAGCACACTACCACCCAACTGTGAACACACTATTCATTGGCAATATCCTGTAGACATACAAGAGCTGATGGAAGACACAGAAGCAAACAACCTTCACCAAGATTATCAGTTGCGGTTCCAACCTTCCAAAAGCATGGCTCCTGCCCTCTTATACAAGGGGGATGGACTCCCATATGCTCTGGATAAAAACACTGCTGCTATCCTTATCCTCCTGGACTCATCAGAGACTTTTGCCACCGTTAATCCTAGTTAATCACTTAAACGTCTCCTTTGGCATAGATAACGTGGTGCTAGAATTGATTGCCTCGTTCCTAATAGACAGAAATGCATGCATCCAGACATACCCAAATGATACACAGATCATGTTCCAACGCACAGGTTCATCCCTGGACTCTACAATAGTTCCCGGCTGTCTACTAAGCATCCAGGGTTGGATGTGCGATAACAGCCTCAGCCTGAAAGCATTATAAAATAACTGAAATCTTCCATTTTGACCCTACATTCTGCCTTCTCTTCTTTTTTCCTAGCACACCTCCATTGCGTCAGCCCACCTCCATTACGTCCCCCCATTCTCCCCAGATCTGCTAAAAATGTCTTGGGCCTCATTCCGAGTTCGGAGGTAACCACGCTGCTATTTGCGGCATGGCTCCCTCGAACTCGTCCAAACTCCGGCCTGGAAAATGGAGTAATTGCCGGTCCATTCCGAGGTCGGAGGGACCGGTAACTCCCCATTCACCAGGGCCATTCCCCATTCCCATTTCAGCTCGCATAGGGCTCAATGGGAAGGGGGAAGGCGGCATAACGGTACCGTAAATTACGGTACCGTTATTGACCCCGGAGTCCCTTTGCTAGAAGCAGGCGTTAAGGAAGAACCCGCAAAGGTAACTCGTAGTAGGGCGGTAAGGGTTTAACGGCACCGGTCTCATTACCGGTGACCGTTAACCCTTACCGCCCTACTCGGAATGAAGCAGGTTTATATCCCTTACCCAGCAGATTCATGACGTCACAAAAAATCTCTCATTTCCAGCTGCATATATTCTCAGTAGAATCCTACCAGTGCTAACTATGTCCCAAAGAGAGCAAGCTCCTTCAGCTATGATCATCTCAGGTTTGGGCTACTGTAACAGCCTCTACCCAGGTGTTCCAAAACACCTTACTCACCAACTTGAGATGAGCCAGAACAAGGCTACTGGACTGGGCCTTAAACCGCACAACTACATCACCCAAACCCAAGCCCTCATTGCTCATGTAACGGACCTCGCACAATGTAAAACCCTCTGCATCCTGCACAGAGCCTTCTGGACTTTGGCCCAAACTAAGACCAGTAAATTCTGGCCTTTAAGCTAGATAACATCATCCATTCCTCTGAACTTTATCAAAGCCCCCTTAAAAGAAAACACAGCGGGAAAGCACTTGAGACTGATGGGGTTTCTGCCTGGATTTCCCTCTCACCCGACGTGAGAGGTGTAGAAAAATATCTCTGTGTCAGAAAAAGACTGGAGGCCCTTCTCCTTAAAACATTTTTCACCCTTTTTCCCTGATTCGGTCAAAGCATTTTTCTGGCCACTTACCCACCCCATGCTTCTTTAGATTCCTGCACTTCCATTCTCCTGTCCCTCCTCTCTGATTGCCCCCCCTATTCTAGTGTGGTCCTATCTGACAATTGTTTCTGTATAATTTACATTAAGCATCATGGTTGTACCTTATCACGTTTCTTGTACTAAGCACACGTTGTCTACTGAGCACTTTCTGTATTAAGTTATTCTGCACTTGCCTGATCTGAATATTCTCCCTTGTCCCGGGACGTTAGTTCAGGGTCAACGTCCTCACCTTGGAAGCAAGACCACACAGAGCAACAAAGGTATGGACCCGGGGTCCGTGCTTAGAAGCCACTGGGTATAAAGCGTGTTATAAATACCCAATTAAATAAAAGGATCACCCAGTGACTTGTTGTAGTTGGAACCTAACAAATAACTAATCAAATTAATAAATACATGAAAACATAATGTTCCTTGAAGAACTAACAATTACAACCATTGTACAGCTATTTTATAACTCACACAGCGGGCCTCATTACGAGTTTGGAGGTAGACATGCCGTTTTTAGCGGCATGGCTACCCTGAAACTCGGGTCTACTTCTGGTTCCCGCAAAAGGGGACTTACCGGGCCATTCCGGCCTTGGAGGGCCCGGTAATTCCCTTTCGCGGGACCCGGTACATCCCCATTCCCATTTGAGCCCCCATAGGGTTCAATGGGAATAGAGAGGATGCTAACAATGGCCCCGTTAATGACGGGCCCGTTGTTAGCATCCTGTACTGCTAGCGGGTCCCACTTTGCATGTCTGGTCTGGCCAGGCGTCCAGAGCGGGCACCACTGCAGACCTCGTAATGTGGTGGCCCGGAATGAACGGTGCCGGTCCCTTACCGGCACCTTTCATTGCACGGCTGCCAGCCTCGTAATGAGGCCCAATGAGTCTTCCTTTGGTACTACACATCAATCGTACATGTTCTCTCTGTGCTCCCACCCTTTGCATCAATTAGTTGGGTCTTCATAGGAACATTCAGAAATTAGTGACGTCAGCAGTGCTTACCTTGTAGACTCCTGTTTGTAGATGTCGATGATGTTTTCCACCAGCAGGTTCCTCTGCAGTCCGTACACTCCGTGCCGGTCCAGAATCACTTCATGCCTACAGGAAGGGCACCTGAACCGGCCCCCGGAGGCCACCGTGGTCCCTCCTCTTGTTGGTAGGTAGGAGTTCGAGGCCTGTTCTTGCCAAGTAATGAGAATTGCCGTTAATAGCAGCACACATCTTCAATATTCATCACATGTCAACTCTTTCTACTTTCACATTGCTAATAAGCATTGCTGTCTTGAACCACTGGGCACCTAGTGTAAATGCTTTCAGTGAAATGTCTATATCGGAGGACAGAAACAGCTCGATAGAGTAGGCAACACAAACATGGTATTGGTGAGGGGGATAGTTCAAGGGCAACGCGTTTATCTTGGAAACAGGACAACACAGTGCAACACAGGTTCAATTCCCAGGCTTAGAAACCAATCTCGGGTATTCAGTGTGTTATAAAAGAACAATTATAATTTTATAACAGCCTTTCAAAATGCTTTTCAATGATATTTTTGCTGCAGGTTTTTTTTTTTTTTTTTTTATAAACGAGGAACCATTGTTGTCTTGAATTAAAATTCAATTGATACATATTTTAGATTATACAAATGTGTGTCTGGTGTGTGGGGGGTGGGTAATGGGAGAAATATGCACATGCATGTATGCAGTAAAGGGAATCACACAAGTTGCAAATAATATACAGCACTGTAATTGGGAGGTGAATAACGTTGCCCTCTTTAATGGAACTACATTCAACTTTTCAACTTTCCAAAACCCTTTTACAGCCAACTTCTAATTTCTTCGAAGCGTTTGGCGAGGTTCTGTACCGTGTGTATGCGGAACTGAATGAATCTGTCTGAAGAAGATTAACAACATACTCTGAACTTTTGGAAAGTTTTGAGAAGGTTCCTCTGTGAGGCAAAGTTATAAGAGGTCAAAATTAAATGTCCATTCCAAATCCAAACAGGTCATTTGTGCTGAAGTGTAGCACAAGCAGAACTGCTGTACGGATTGATAGCAGCAATGCTCTGAGAACAGTCACCACTGGCGCATCGGTAGACCGTGCTCAGTGGGCACTGTAGGTAGGTTTGGTCCTGTCATGGGCAAAGACATTGTGGCATCCTTGACCAGCAGGTTCAGACGTTGGATCATGCTGCGCCCTGGCCCAGCAAGTAATATGAATAGATTTGCTCATGCCTCAGGTACAGGGACCATAGACAATGAGACAGTGCCGAGTGGGCACAGAAGGTGGTGGCACCCAGCCCAGGGCATAGTGTGCAGACAAGTCCCAAACGCAGTGACTGCCGGGTATGGGCGGAGACCATGCCTTGTATGCACAGGTGGTAGATTGGTTCTTCCTGGGGCACTCAATTGAACACATGTTGATAGATTATTTACATAAAAAGAGAAACGAAATTCACTAGGAAATATTTGGTAAATAAAGATATGGTTAAACAGGGGCAACACTTCCTTGACCTACAAAATTGCGATTCATATTTAAATTCAGGGATTAGAAAGGTGTAGGTGTATGGTTAATATGGAGCACATTTTAAATCAAGGTTTTGGGAGTAGGTGTAAGAAGGATATTGAATTTTGAAATTACAAAATGCATAATTTCTTGATTTGTACTGATGATATAGATCTATGATTACAATCAGTGCTTTAAGTGGGTCGGGGCCAGCCGGGGCCTGGCGACGGCAGTCTCCAAAAAGTGGGGCTGAACTGGGGCCCTGCTGGGGCCCCCGATCCCTCCATACCAAGGCGGGACACATTATCCCTCCACGGCCACGACTGGAGATGCTCCACAATTTTCAAATCAGGCAAGCTGATTCACAGAAGTGCCAGCCAGTCACAGCGTCACTTAAATTCAGCAACCTTATGGTCACGAGAGGAAGTTACGGTCCCTTTGTTTCCCTACCCCCTCCCCAGGTCAACAAGTCATCTTTGACCCTCGGCGAACCTGAGGGTACCCAGATTCGCTGAGGGTCAATTGTGTACTTTTCAAACCATCTTTACATAGTATTTTGTTTATAAAGATGGCTTGGAAAGTACACAATCCAAGCCATCTTTTATATAGCTTTGTTGGAAAAGACGCCTCTGGCTTTGTCCATCGCAAAACTTTATAAAAGATGGCTTGAATTGTGTACTTTTCAAGCCATCTTGAAGTATGCAAACAGATATATAAATGCAAGCATTTATATATTTGTGTGCGTACCTTAATATGGTTTCCTTACTTTTAAAGCCATCTTTTATAAACATGGAAATATGTTACATATTTCTATGTTTATAAATGATGGCTTGAAAAGTACACAAACTATAGTAAGCTATGCATACAAATATATAAATGCTTACATACATTTATATATATGTTTGCGTACCTTACTATGGTAATGTTCAGGCCATGCCCCTCATAGAAGCCAAGCTCCCAAATGAGGGCCCCCCTCAATTTCTTACCCCACTTAAAGCACTAAGTACAATGCAAGGCCTAAAAAACACTGATCTTCCCAAGTTACGGTTAGCAACACAACCATATCTCACCTCTGACATACATAGCACATGAGACACACATGACCTCACATGAAATCACAAATGGCATCAACACTGACATATCTGATGGCATCACAAATTATAGCACCAAAGAGGGAAAGGGGACAGTGTGTTTGTGTTTAAAGTAGGAAGACATTATGAGGTATGTTTTTAAGACATGCCCAGAGAGTGCCGAGGGTAGAACTGAAGTGTCTGTGGCATGGAAGGAGGGCATGCTCCAGACAGGCTGGGGCATACCCCATACTCGAGGTATCACTGCATACCACGCCCTGTGCCTGCTGTGGAGATGGCTGGTCCCGAAGGCCATGCCCAAGACAGAGTTTCTACCATGGGAAACTGTGGATATAGACACTCTGTTTGGGGCATGACTGCCAGCCATGCCTCGGGCGCAATTCCAAAATCTCTGGGTACTCTGGAGTTGGTTACTTCATCTACTGTAGGGCATGGGCACAGGTCAACCCATGGCCACCACATGCACATGGAATGCAACCAGTCCATTTCATCTGGCTGCTGTTTGAAGGTGTACCACATGTGGTGCATAGCTATGTGAAACATGCCCTGCGAGCAATGCCCAAAGGCCAAGGACAAAGGAACCTTGACTGTGGGCATTTTGAGCATTGGAAGTTTCAGCAGTAGACACAGGGACCTCTTAACAAGAGCACTAGTGTGAGTGCAAAGGCATAAGGCAGGGCCAGTAAATAGCACTCCCGGGGCAACCCTGTGCTCGATGTCCTGTTCCTAAGTTGATGCGGGTATTATGAGTGAGGCAAAGTTCCAGGATACGCTCTATTCTCACGAGTCATAATGTTTAATATCTTTGATAATGTCAGTGGTGATGTCATAGGTCATAGCCTCAGTGATGTTGTTGATCTGTGATTTCAAGTGTGATATGAACTGTGCATGGCGGTGGGGGAATTGTGGTTGGGTTGCTAAGCATAACTAGGACATGTCAGTAATATTTCGATTTTGCATCGTTATCATGACATTCTTTCAATTAAAGTTCTTTCAGTGATAATATACTTTTATATATACATACATGGTTGTGCATATTGGCCAGTGGTTGGTGCAATGTCACATTTATTTAACTACTAAAGGAATAAAATGTGATGGAATAGCCGAGAATCATGGCGCCCCTTGCACTCACGCGTCTGTGAAATGTAAAGTGATATTTCAGATTGTACTTTTGATGATCCTGTAGTTATGGTTAATTCGGTCCACCCATAGAGTAGAACGAGGGGCGGCTTCTGCATAATGCGTGACGGGGCGCAGTCCTGCGCGTCGTCCACTATGGACAAGCCAAATGCAGCTCAAGGAAAGCAATCCCAAGACCTCCTGGATTGTCTATGACTGTCAAAGGGAAACCTGCTTCCGCTTGACACTTTAAGTTCCCCAGCGCACGTGCCCAATAGGCCATGTAATGCTGAGAGTATTTTGCTTCCCCAACTTTGCACAATCCATTCGGGATGCAGGCAGGTTAACTGCATGCATAACTGTGCGCAGGGGATGCTTGTGTGCTCCCCATGCATTTAGGCCTCCCTGGGCGTTGTTTAGGAGGTGTTCCGGCTCCCCTGCGAATGCCCTCAGGAACCAGTAAACTCTCTCTGCTTCCTGGGTACTGTGGACCTTCATGGAAGATTACCTCGGGACTGGGGTTGTAGGCAAGGAGATTGTTTCTATTGTAATGTATATATGTACGTATGGGTGCATGCAAGTTTGTGCCTCTGTGCGAGGGGAAGAGATGAGGTGCGAGAGGGGGAGCGAGGCTTCAATGCTGTGTCCTGGAACACCCCCACCCCCTCACACTTGCATGTGTTTATGACCATCAAGAGTAAATTAGACATGATTCATGTTCCCTCTACTTTTGATGCCCATTTTGTGATTTGGGGCAAGTCTGGCTTATGTTGGTGGGCCAGTCTGGATATATTTTTTACTGCGGCACATTAAAAAAAATATCTCGACTGGCCCACCAGTGTAGGCCAGCCTTACCACGTAATTACAAAATAGGCATCAAGAGTAAAGCAAACATGTATCAAGAGTACGGCAAACATAATGTATGCTGGCTTTACTCTTGATGCCCTTTTACTTATTACGTGGCAAGAGTGACCTACATTGGTGGGCGAGTTGTAAATACCAAATTCATGTAATTGCCATGTTTCTTTGCCTCAGCAAGACTTAAACCCATTGCCCATGTTATAGCATTATGTCCATGTAAAACCAACTGCATTTGTGTCCGCACACGAGGCCCAGGGTTTCGCCTGGAACAGATATTACTCACAGGCTTAGGAATGTTCCCTCTGCTCTCCGTTCCTGTAAAGGCTACATAAATAATGTCTGTTAAAACTCTTGCACTTCCCGTCCTGTCTAAAGCTGCCGTGCGAGTCAGCATGCATTCATTGACCCTGGGGTCTCCTCTATGAATGATGATTGCTAGCATCCTCACTCTTTCCCGAAACATAAGCATAAAGCGTATCTATATTCGGAGTTGTTATTCTCTGGGATATGTGGGAAGGGGAACTTGTGTCAGAGCTCGTGCGTCATTCTGTAAAAGATATGTCCTGCTATTGTCCAGCAGCCCATGAATGGATATTATTATCACTACCGCGGCAAGATATGTGTAGTTTGCAAATTCCCCACTGTGTCAAATGTGATGAATTAGCTTGTTTTTACGACCACGCATGTTAAAGATTACACGTGCATCCTGAAGGATATTTTGACTTGCTTAGATAAGCTATATGAGTAATGACCACTTGCAAATGTTCGGCCTTTGTAAAATGTCACCGCAAGGGCTGGAATAACAGCCAAAAGTGTTTTGGAAGGAAACTGTATGTCAGGAAGTGCCTGGGCTTCGTGCCAGCCATAAGACTCAATGTAATCGTTTTCCTATAAAGAGCCTGCTCACTGTAATGTTAGTAGCTCACTCTAGATATCCCTGAACTGGTGGACCTTGCAGTTGCAGTCCATCGCTTTGATGCGTGCCTTCCATTGAGCTCCCGTCTCCGGTGGACGACTTAACTGGGCCCAAACACTATCGCACCTTTTAATGCAAACAGCGCGGTCCTCCCTTGAGACGGAGATCAAGAAGAAGGAGAGAACGACTGCTCTGCCAAGGACCAGACGAACCAGACAGAGGGGAGGTCTCCTTGGTGCGGTGAGTGCATTTTGTGTCTGCAGAAAGTATTGGTGGATGGTAAGCCACATTGGTATCAGTTTTTTGGTACGTATTATTTTGATTGTAGTAAGGATATTGTAATTAATAATGGGGAATTTGTGCGATAGAAATAAGAATGAGGAACCTATGCATGCGCCTGCTGAAGGCACTCCATGTTACACTATGTTAACCAATTATGGGTTGGGGGCGGTACAATTTGGTAAAAACTGGGAGGAATACACAAAGAAGTCCATTCAATTTAAATGGCCCAAAGCAGGCACTTTTTGTATACCCATAATCGAAAATCTTGAATTAGTGTTACTAAAAAGAAGGGTTCGCCCCGCCCAGCATGATGCTATTCGCCAGTGGCGAACAGAAGCGATAAAGCAGAAAATGTCCCAAGATAAAAAGGATAGGAAAAAGCAAAAACGGACCTTACAGGAGAAGGCATGTGAATTAGATAACAAAGAGTTTGAACACCGGCTAGATGTAGAGGATCGGGCTGCATTGATAAAATTCAGTAAAGGCATGTACCCACTCCTCCCCAAGCCAGAGAAAGAGATAGTCAGCCTTGACAGCGAGGCTGATCAGGATACAATCAGATTGACAGAGAACCTTTTGCGATTAACAACACCTGTCAGACCCCAGCCTAACGGCACGCACCTTGCCCCGACTGCACCCCCTCCCCCTGAAAACCCACCCCCATATGGTACCCAGACTGGTACTATGGACCCAAATGGTGTCGAGGAGCAGGAAGTAGGGCGCTTATCTAGACAGGGGCCCTTCTTCCCCCGGTTGAATATGCAAAATTAGAGCGCATGGCACAACAAGTGTTTGATAACCCGACCTCAGGGATAAAACAAAGGTTATATACCTGCCAAAAGAAGGAATTTCGACAGGTAATGAAAATGCATTGTGACCTTCTTCATGCATGGCTGAGGAATGAGGCTAAACGCCAGTGGCCCGTGGGTTTGTTTGATATTTATAAGGCCATTGACACTGAGAAAGATCGGGCAACCCTGTGGCACCAGTATGACCAAATCATTGACGAGGTAACAAAAGTTATGAAAGATTATGATGATCAGTTAAAAGAGGAAGAAGAGGAACGTTATAGAAGAGAGCAGTCTTTGCATGATGCCAAACCGACGGGAAAGGCGCTGGTTAAAAGGATATATGATGAAAAGGAGCCAGGGAAGGTGGGATATTGGACGGATCTATTTACCACCCATAGCAAGGCAACCCGACTGGTATGCTTGCAAGAGCTTTTGAACAAAATGGGATCAGAATGTGAAACAGGAGCGCGGGAGGATGTTTGCAAAAAGGTGAGAGAGTGCCAGGCTGAATTGAAAACGTATAAACCCAACTGGGAAGCGGAGGATCTTAGGACGGGTAGATTGTTCAAAGAATTATTGGAAGTGTTTCTCCCAGGGGCCCAGCTGGTCCAAGTAATGGCACCACTGAGGGAATGTGCGCCCATTGTTACAGCAGCCACGACCCAAGTGACAAGACCCTCACGGTAACCAAAACATATGTCTATGTACCCCTCAGTAGAGCAGAACTGTTTAGTATAATAAAAAGCACCCCAGACCCTAGGACCAATGCCGCGGGATTCTACAAAGAGTTGAGAGCGCTATTTAAAATGTGTACCCTGACTCTGCAGGACATTGATCATGTAATGTCCGCCGTGACCCCGGCTGATGTATGGGAACCTTTTAGATCTCGGGACCCCCCTGGGCATGCCATCAATTGGACAGAGTTAGAAAAACAGGATACAGACCGGAAACCAACTGACCTCATTCCAGAGGACCTAAAAACGCTAGGGATAAGAATATTAAGGGCACTGAGTAGCGTGTTGCCAGAGGTGGATGTGAATGTAGAAAAAATGGATGCAGTTATGCAAGGCCCTGCAGAAACAGTTGGGGACTATTTTCTGAAATTTGAGAATGCATTTAAGGCACACAATGGCCAGTCTGTTAGCAACCCCACGGGTCAGAGATATTTCGCCATGGGCTTTGTGAAGGGTTTACGAAAAGGAATTAAGAAACCACTTAAATTGGGCGAGAATACTTGGCAGGCAAGCACCCCATCCCAGATCCTAGAGATGGCTAAATATTACGAGCGACAGGAAGAGGAAGCAAAGGAAGGTAAGAAACAGGCAGATAGGAATCTAAAAAATAAGGTGCTAATGCAACAATTGGTGCAACCACCTTACAGTAAACCAAAGGGCCAGAAACCCCAGGTAAGAAACCCTACAGGTAACACTACGCAATGGACACCCCCGCGAATAGACCAATGCTCATTTTGCAAGCAGACGGGACATTGGAAGAATGAGTGTCCCATATTGATGACGCGGAATGGTCAACCGGCGGGTGGGAGAGGAAGGGGCCGAGGTGGACCCCCCGCGGGACCACCTCAAGGCCAGGGAAGGTTTGTAAACCCCGAAAATAATGTATTCTCAAACAGCGCAGCACAGCGACAAATGGTTGGAGTGGATGGCAATGAGTTTGTGGAGGATGAACTAAGTGGAATGATGTTCTTTGATAACACAGCAGCAATGAGTTGAAACGCCCCTAGTGAACCTGAGGAGATGGTGTCTGTTCCTATAGACCAGAAAGGACCGTATGTTAAATTGCAGATAGGACAGCACCCCACCGTTAGATGCTTGGTCGATACCGGAGCAGGTAACAGCTCGGTTGACGCCAAGGCCGTCCCCTCAGTTCCACTATCGGGTGAAAACAAAGTTTCTGTAGGGTTTGGTGGGGAACCCATATGTACTCCAGTGTCCCAGAGAATTGAGACGTCTATATGTGGAGTGAAATTGACTAACAAATGGTTACTTACTAGCAGGTGCCTCGAGAATCTCCTTGGGTTGGATCTTTTGAAAGCTTTAAATGTGACTATCTATTGTTCCCCAACAGGCGTTCGTATGACCATATGTAAATCCAAAATTGGTGGTTGTTATTTGGTTGAACCATTGCCACCAGAGTTACAGGAACTGCCCGCAGAGGGCTGCTGGTAGTAATGATGTAGGTGTTTTGAACATTCCCCCTGTTGTGATCAAGGTAAAACATGGGGTCCCTTTACCCCGAACCCCGCAGTACAAAATATCTCCAGAAGGGGAAGCAGCATTGGTAAGGATTGTACAGGATCTAATGCGACTTGGGGTTGTTGAAGAGTGTGATGACAGCCCATGTAACTCCCCAATTCTCCCGGTTCATAAGAAAGGAGATGAAGTGACCCCGTATAGATTTGTCATTGATCTTAGGAGAATTAATAAGGTTGTGGACCCCAGGTATCCAGTTGTCCCTAGTGTAACAAGTATTCTCACTATGGTCCCTCCCACGGCCACTCACTTTAGTGTCGTGGATTTAAAAAACGCCTTTTTCTCCATACCCATAGCTGAAGAATCTAGATACCTTTTCTCCTTTGTATTAGCACAGCGACAATACAGGTTTTGTCGAGCACCCCAAGGTTACACAGAGAGCCCAGCTATTTTTAGCCAAGCACTAAAACAGCAGTTGGATGAAATTCTGTTACTCTCTGGTGTGATGCTCATACAATATGTGGATGATATTCTCATTTGTGGAGATACTGAATTAAGTTGTAAAGAAGGTACCCTGATTGTGTTACAGCATTTGGCATACCATGGCCACAAAGTGTCGCTTAAGAAAATGCAGTATGTACAGTCCAAGGTTGATTATTTGGGATATGTCCTCACTGCAGAGGGTCGATCACTGTCACCTGAGAGGGTACGGTTAATACAGGAAATGGCCTATCCCAGTACCTTTAAAGAATTGAGACGACTGTTAGGTATTACCTCATATTGCCGTCATTGGGTCCCAGAGTTCTCCCTGATAGCTAAGCCCCTGTTACAATGTTTGAAAACAGAAAAAGATCAGACACCCTTCACTTGCACACAAGAAATGAGAGAGGCCTGCGATGCTCTGAAAAGCACATTGTGCAGTGCCCCAGGGCTCGGGACACCCAATTACGGCAAGCCTTTTACTCTTTTTGTACATGAACAGCAAGGTTGTGCCCTATCTGTATTGACACAGGAACAAAATGGAAGGCAAAGGCCTTGTGCTTATTTTTCTGGCACCTTGGATAGTGTGGCTGCAGCGCTTCCCCCATGTATGCGATCAGTTGCTGCAGCAGCGGTAGCTCTTAAGCAAAGCGCTGGTTTAGTGTTGGGAACTGCCGTCATTGTAAAAGTTCCCCATGCTGTGGACGTATTGCTCAATAGAACTCAGACTCAGCACCTCACAGCTGCCCGCTTAACGCAATATGAACAGATATTGTTTGCACCAAATGTAACTATCATGAGATGTAATACTTTGAACCCGGCTTCCCTTTTGCCCTTGCCGAGTGGGGAGGGAGATCAAGACATGCATGATTGCCTTATACGCACTGATGAACAGACCCGAGGTAGGGTCGATCTGAGTGACCTTCCCCTAGAGGGAGGTGATGGGATTCTATTTTGTGATGGCTCATGTTACAAACTGGAAAATGGGGAGACAGTGACTGGGTACGCAATAACAACTGAAAGTGAAATTGTCCATATGGAACGCATACCCGAGTTATCAGCGCAAGCTGCAGAATTAAGGGCATTAACAAAGGCTCTGGAATTAAGCAAAGATTTAGCTGTGACCATCTATACGGATTCAGCTTATGCACATGGCGTGGCCTTTAATTTTGGTCTACTGTGGAAAGAGCGAGGGTTTCTTACCTCGCATGGAACAAAAATAAAACATGGTAATTTGATAAACAAACTATTAGCGGCATTGGCTGAACCCGCCCAGGTGGCTATAGTGAAATGCTCCGCCCATAAAAAGGTAGATTTTGTGGGGCAGGGGAACGATTTAGCAGACCAAGTGGCTAAATATGCTGCAGAACACTGTAAATTGCCCGTTCCAGAGTGTAACATGCTGCAAAGGAATGTGGAAGGGAAAGGGGATGAGGGCGGTTTGGAAAAGGGCCCTGAGGAGATAGTAAAGGACATTCAAAAGGAAGCGGCAGATTGCGAAATTAAAGTTTTGACTAAAGACAGTAACAATGGACAAACTCCTAAAGGGGTGTGGCTGGACAAAATCAAAATGAGGTGGTTGCTCCCTGACAGTTATTTACCCATGGTAGTCGATATGGCACATGGGAATGCCCATGTTAATGCAGGTGCAATGGAGGACATTCTGAGCAAAGTATGGAAAAACCGGAAAATTGGATCCTATTGCAGGAGATGGGCAGCACAGTGTGCTGTCTGCCTCCAGCATAATGTGGGCAAATCTGTGAAAGTACCAGCAGGTCATAGCAGACTTCCTACGCAGCCATTTGAGGTGGTGTATATGGACTTCATACAAATGGAACCAGTTGCTAAATTAAAATATTGTCTTGTTATGAGGTGTGGGTTCTCTGGTTGGACGGATGCTTGCCCCCTAAGAGACAACACTGCTATTTCCACAGCTAAATGCATCCTGAACTACTGGGTGCCCCAGTACACAGTGCCCAGCTTTCTGTATTCCGACAACGGAGTACACTTTACAGGTCAAGTTGTGAAGTATGTATGTACTGCCTTGGGTATCGATCAGCGAATCCATTCTGTCTATCATCCCAAGTGTGCTGGGATTATTGAACGATTGAATGCCGTAGTGAAAAACAAACTGGCAAAAATATGTGCCTCTACAAACCTGAAGTGGCCAGATGCCCTTCCCTTGGCATTGTTGAGTATGCGGACCACTCCAAAGGGGACGCACAAATTGTCCCCTTTTGAAATTGTAATGGGCCGCCCTCCAAGTGCATGGTCCATCCCAAAGCCAAGAGTTATTGGTAATATTGAACAACCACTGTTGAGGGATTATTGTGCTGAGCTCACGCATAAACTGTCTATTATCCATCAACAGGTGAAAGACGCAGCCCCGTCAGCTTTGGAAGGAGAAGGCCACGCCATCAAACCAGGGGACTACGTCCTCGTGAAGAGTTTTGATCGCACCAATTGCCTGCAGGCCCGCTGGAAGGGGCCATTTTTGGTCCTACTGGCGACGCAAACTGCTGTGAAGGTTGCTGGCCACAAAACGTGGATCCATGCCAACAATCTTAAAAAGGCACCACCTCAGATAGCCCATCCCCCGACCAAGGACACAGACCACTTCGCAGCCGAACCTACGGAGGACACTCCCAGGTATCACCTACGCCCTAGGAAGCACCATTGATTGCCTATGTTTGAACTCTGACATCTGTGTGAGAGGACTTGGTAAAGGGTCGGAACAAACAAAGGACAACCGAGACACAGATGAAGTGGCCTCAGCAGCCCCTCCTGGGTATGAAGTAGCCCCACCGAGACACAGATGAAACGGCCTCAGCGTCCCCTCAAGGGTAGGAAGTAGCCTCAACGAGACGTGTCAAGGTAAGGTGCCAGAAGCGGTGACTGCAGGACGGGTTATACTGTGCAACCCTTGCGATCTAGCGCATAAACGGACGCCACCGTTAGGGTAATTGTTAGGGACTTTTTGAACATTTTTGTGTAAATATCTAATATATATAACGTGTGACATTTAACGACCAAGTTCCGGAACTCAGCCATTTGGGATTAGCCATGTGCGAGGGAACAAAACAGGTTGTTACAATGAATGACGAGGACGCAGGGCAGAGGCGTCCACGAGTTGACAGATATGCATGCACCCCAAAGGAAAAGCTCTTCTTATCCCTTGTCTGTATTGTTATAACAGTAGGGTCCGCAATATTCCTCTGGTACCTTGAGCACCATGATATTTATGCTGCCCATAATTTGCTGCCTCCCACGCCTCAGCCTCCAACACCAGAACTAGTAACTATTCCCCATATAGATCAGGAGTATCGGAAAAGCACCCTAGGAATAGCATCCTCACATGGATGAATGAAACAAACCAGATACTAAATAAAACCAACTGTTACATATGTACATATGTTCCCCATAGCCATGAAAGCGGACCCGAATGGTACGCAACTCCTGCTACAAGTGATACATGCGTGCCTTGGTGAGATTATCTTTTGCGTGCCTCCCGAAACTATACGGAAAATGTGACACTCACATTTGTGAATAGGAAAAATTAGACAAGCACTCAGACTAGAATACAGGGAGGAATTTATATTCCTCTAACACCCAATGTAACTAGATATCTTAATAGATCAATTTCCTGCCCATCTAAAGAAATAGAAATGATTCCTCTAACCGACTATATGAGAGACAACAAAGCAGTACTACCACACCCAATTCCTGTACAAAATATAGTTCGTAGGGCCCCCTTTTGCAACCAGCGAAACAAGACACATGCTCAGGCTGTTTTCATGGGTAGACACAACTGCCAGAATATAGTAGATTTGAATAGTATATCCGCACCCTTTAGTCCCCCTAAGGGGGCAATGTTTATTTGCGGGGAGGAAGCATTCCTCTGGTTACCCCGCTATTGGAAAGGTAGATGTACCGTTGGATACGTAATGTTGGGTTTGCATTACAAATCTGTGGAGGAAGTGAACTTAAAACCCAAAGCAAAGAGAATAAAAATGGGTACACGGGATTACCAGCGAAGGAAAAGAGGTGTTATTCCTAAAGAAGAAACCACTTGGGATGAATTTTTTGATTTCCTAAAGGGCATAGTGATGCCCATGGGAATAGTTATGAATTCCAGAAGCATTAGGCACTTGGCTAGATTAGTAGAAAAGGAACTAAATGTGACCGGTGACATACTGGCAAACCTCAATAAAGAAGTACAAGCAGTCCAGATGGTCGCATTACAAAACCGACTAGTATTAGACACAATGCTGGCAGAAGTAGGAGGGGCTTGTAAAATAATTGGCACTTCTTGCTGCACTTTTATACCTCATTATAGCACTGATAACTTTAAAGGGATCGATGAAATGCATAAAATGGCAGCTCAAATACATTCTGAATTTGGGCCTGGGGATGGGACATCCTGGTTCTGGGATCTATTACGGAGCTGGGGATGGAAACTCCTCACCCCTCTTCTTGTCATAGGAGGATTAATAGCTGCTTGCTAATGTTGCATTCAGTGCTTTCCCTTATGTATGTCCGTCATAGGAGATTGCTGCAGGAAAATGATGGGAGCACTGGCACCCAAACCCAC
Source organism: Ambystoma mexicanum (assembly GCF_040938575.1). Classification (NCBI taxonomy): domain Eukaryota; kingdom Metazoa; phylum Chordata; class Amphibia; order Caudata; family Ambystomatidae; genus Ambystoma; species Ambystoma mexicanum. The sequence goes on along the minus strand of NC_090933.1, from coordinate 672,436,841 downwards.
TAATGCCATGACCACCAACAAGATGATAAATTTAGAGGAGGCAATCGAGGGGTTACAAAAGATTGATGTGTCGGACAACGACAATGAAAGAATGAATGAATACAAACTAAACCACGTGTATTACTGATAAAGTCTTGCTGATGCAAAAGGGTCGTTTGTAAATACCAAATTCATGTAATTGCCATGTTTCTTTGCCTCAGCAAGACTTAAACCCATTGCCCATGTTATAGCATTATGTCCATGTTAAACCAACTGCTTTTGTGTCCGCACACGAGGCCCAGGGTTTCGCCTGGAACAGATATTACTCACAGGCTTAGGAATGTTCCCTCTGCTCTCCGTTCCTGTAAAGGCTACATAAATAATGTCTGTTAAAACTCTTGCACTTCCCGTCCTGTCTAAAGCTGCCGTGCGAGTCAGCATGCATTCATTGACCCTGGGGTCTCCTCTATGAATGATGATTGCTAGCATCCGCACTCTTTCCCGAAACACAAGCATAAAGCGTATCTATATTCGGAGTTGTTATTCTCTGGGATATGTGGGAAGGGGAACTTGTGTCAGAGCTTGTGCGTCATTCTGTAAAAGATATGTCCTGCTATTGTCCAGCAGCCCATGAATGGATATTATTATCACTACCGCGGCAAGATATGTGTAGTTTGCAAATTCCCCACTGTGTCAAATGTGATGAATTAGCTTGTTTTTACGACCACGCATGTTAAAGATTACACGTGCATCCTGAAGGATATTTTGACTTGCTTAGATAAGCTATATGAGTAATGACCACTTGCAAATGTTCGGCCTTTGTAAAATGTCACCGCAAGGGCTGGAATAACAGCCAAAAGTGTTTTGGAAGGAAACTGTATGTCAGGAAGTGCCTGGGCTTCGCGCCAGTCATAAGACTCAATGTAAACGTTTTCTTATAAAGAGCCTGCTCACTGTAATGTTAGTAGCTCACTCTAGATAGCATCCCTATGGTGTATCTTGCAGTCAGCCCTTCCGCAGAAGTTTTGCATTGCAATAAATGATTGTTGAACTCACTTACTAGTGTGTTTATTGATGGAGACCTCCGCCTGGTGAATTTTAGCATTGACTGAGTCTTGATATATTGTTTACTGTGCCACAGTAAACAATATATTCATTCAGACTGACCCGCCAACGTAGGCCAATCTTGCCATCTTGCCACATTTATGTATCCAGGAATAACTATATATGACTTTATATGAAATTATTATACACGTGCTCATTTGAAAAAAATAATATATATATATATATATATATATATATATATATATATATATATATATATATATATATATATATATATATATATATTTATATGATCAGTATATTGAATTCCTCAGGAATCCTGGAATTTTAACAATAAACAAGAACCACCAAAACGCTGGCGACTTGACATTACATTAGTTCACAAGGTTTAATATCTCTTCCCCCCAGTACTTAGTGAAATACTCAATTCAATCCCATAATCTGTTAGTGTCCCCCCTCCCATACAAATGGGTAGTTTCGAAAAGTTACCGGCCTATAGCACTACTGCTCTTGAACTTTTACCATTTCTTAGAAAGGCACCTTGGGTACGTTTGGCTAATTTCCATCCATTAGAGCTCACACTTCCTCTATGGCCAGGACCCCCCATATCTGTAACCACCATAGAGCAACAATTTCACCTTCCGCTGCCTTCCAACATTGTGTCAACACTAGTCTCACCGCATTCAGCACATTTGTAGGTAATGCTGCATGTACCCCACCCGCGCATAGGCTCCCTCTGCCAGAGCTCCCTAAACCACCACTACGGTGTCCACGGGCAGCAGCATCCCTGCTATTTCTTAAATATGACCCAGTATTTCTTTTCAGAACAGGTGTGCCTTTGGGCAAAAACACCACATGTGCCCCAAGTGCCCAACCCCTTTGCACGCCCTCCAAAATAAAGGTGACACAGAATCAGCTATTCCGTTGATACACTGTGGGGTGAGAAACCCTGTGTAGCAACTCTTCTGATTTACATATATCGAAAGAGTTCACTTTCCCCTATAAAATTTCTCCTTACCATCTTCGAACAATAAAGGTACTCCATGCTTATATATATACCCTATAGTGATTGCATCTGGGCCTCCCCATCCTTTCCAGAAACCCCTGCACTTTCCAGGACCGAATTAATTATTATAACTGAGCGCAGATAAAGCTCCCAGCCCCGGCTTCAGCCCTTTCTTACTCAGAGCCCTATTCCAATACATTAATGAACATTTGGCAGCTTCCAACAGGGGGCCCCAACTTCTCTTGCAGGGACTCACAGAAAAGGCAGCACTTTCAGCGGATGGGCTGTAGCCCCTTGTTCAACATCACATCATCCTTTAGTCCCAGATGGTAACGATCAACGAAACATACACGCGACCTGAGCTGTGATCAAATATCTCCTGACATCCAGAATACCCAACCTGCTCAGGAATGGGGGTTTGGCTAGCACCTGTCTAGCAATCCTAGACCTTCTCCTGTTACAGATAAATGATAACATTTCTTGTTGCAACTTCTTAACCATCTACAACAATATACAAAGGGGAGATGCATGAAAAATAAGTAAGAGTCTAGGGAGTAGCGTAATCTTGACCGCAGCGATTCTGACAAACCAAGATAAACCTTGCAAACCCCAATGCTTTAAATCCTCCTTGGATCTCTTCAAGAGAGGTGGGATGTTTTCGCCTGTATAATTCCCTGTACCCCATGGTCAGCGTCACCCCAAGATAATCCACTCCATCTCATTCCCATATGAGAGAGTAGTCCCTTTTCCACTCCACCCGTTCGGGGTCCTCAAATATGTTAAGTGCTTTGGATTTAATGTAACTAATTATGAACCCTGATACCGCCCGGAACTCCTGCAAAATCTCCATTATCTTCGATAGCGAATGTTCCGTGTTATGTAAGAACAACAGGACATCATCCACATACAATGCGATTTTATGGTTTCTCCCATTACTGATGACTCCGTCAATCACCTTATCTTGCCTCATCACGCATGCAAGTGGCTTGAATGCCAATGCAAAAATTAACAGAGAAAGCGGGCAGCCCTGCCGCATACCCCTTTTCATTTTAATCGGAGCAGAAAATGACCCATTAATATTAAGTCTCATGGTCAATATTTGGACGTTTGCCAGCACCCAACGAATAAATGAGGGCCCAAACCCAAATGTTTCTAGCATATGCCACAGATACCCTCAGTCCATACTGTCAAACGCCTGCTTAGCGTCCAACGCTGTCAATGACATTTTCTGTCCTGTTCCTCTACTCCAGTCAAATAGGTTAACAGCCTTCCTGATATAACCTTGTACATGCCGCCCAAATATGAACCCAGATTGATCTGGGTAAATTATTCTCTGCAAAACTTCCATCAGCCGCATGGCTGATATTTTAGCGTATATTTTAGCATCAAAGTTTAGAAGCGATATAGGACAACAGCTTGTGCATTTGGTGGGGTCTTTGCTTGCTTGAGTAGCAATGATGTATTAGAGATTCTCATATCTAGTAAGACCATCCCCCTCTCACACTGCACTAACCATCATGGCATGTTTTACTTGGGTTCAAGAGTAAAGAAAAGATGATAAGTGTTCTTATGCGGCAAGACTAGCCTAGGTTCATGGGTGAGTCAGTATATATTTTGATACTGTGGCATGGCATGTTTTAATCGGGAACAAGAGTAAAGAAAACACGACTCATGTTTGCTGCAATCTTGATGCCCATTTTGTTATATATTTTTACTATTGCATGGCATGGTTTAGTGGCCATCAATAGTAATGAAAACATGATAAGTGTTTTTATGTGCCTAGACTGGTCTACTTTGGTGCAACCAGTCTGAATATATTTTCTGACACGGCAGTCCATTTTTTTATTTGCAATAAGGGTAAAAACAGTAGGATGACCCCCCACAAACCCTACTTGGTTGTTTCGGCTCCATCGCTACCTCAGCTGCTCCCGCATATTTAGGGAAACATGTATGCCCCTCCAACTAAAGTGTTATCAAATTCACCAGCCGCCACTGAATAGAAGAACACCTCTTGGGAGGCGTACTACTTTGCTCATGTTTGAGCAATATGCACAAAACATTCAAAAGTAATAAACCTTTGCCTTTTGGAAAAGTGCTATGGTATCGCATCAAGCAGGGAACAGAATATGGCTCTGGTCCTAGATGTGTTATTTTCTCAAACACCCATAAGAAATGTATTTGTTTCTGTATCATATACAACTTTGCAGGAATCAACACCAAACTTTGACTCACTTGAAATGCTTTTTAGTGTTATTAACAATCTATCCAACTTTGTTTTAAAAAAGGGAAAATTACTCAAAAAGTGAGCTAAAAAAGCAATGTGTCGTCCCCTGGCTCCATAGACAGCCAATTGCATGTCATACCCTTTGGGCACTACGGACATGATTAATCTGCTGACGGCAAGGCCATAAACCCTGCCAAGTGCTGTGGGTATTGTGTATGGGACATAGTTGAAAGTTAGTTTCTTACTCTCTCTCTCTCACTCTCCGATGCTCACCCTGTCCTCTCTCTTTAGTTCCTATTTTTGTACAGTGCTCTCTTGTTTTCTAGCTAGATTTGTGCTATATACACTTGTGTACAGGTGCGTTATAAATGCCATATGATATCACATCATACATCCCATATATAAAAAAATATTTGCAATATGCTCATGAAGCGTGAACATATTGATATTTATGTTGATGTCAGCGTTAATTTTATTTGTGACATCACCTGTGATGTCGTAAACTGTGCATGTCAGGGGGTGGATTCTGGTTGCATTTGTAACTTTAACAGGCACATTTCGGAGGCTTGTAAGTTTTATATTTTAACCAATCATTAAGTTGTTATTCTTAATATACATAGGACCTCATTTACGAGTAGTTCAGCCTGGAATAAATGCTGGTAAAATGGCCGGTACTACCGGCTCTGGCATTTCTTCTGCAACCACATTACTCCGAGTCTGCCAGTAGGGGCAGTGAACAACTGGCAGGCCTGACCTGCCGGTAGTTCAGGCGACTACCAGCAGACAAATAACTGAAGCACCGGCACTGTTAACAACGATGCCGGTGCTGCAGTGGTTCCCAATCCACAGAGTCCTGCAGGACTCCATGGAATGGGAAATTACTGCTTGTGCGCGTAGTGTCCCAGTAACACCGGGATATCGGGCGCTGTTAATTGTAAGGCAAGACAGTCGTTGACATGCCAGTCTCGTAATGAGACCCTATAGTCACTCTGTTTTATAAAATGAAGACCTACTTTGTTGGGCCATTTTGTTAAGAGTAATGTGAAGGTCATGAGAGAGCAGGTGTATTCTTACTAGCCCACTGGGTGCATAAGGGTCAAGATGGTCCTTTTATTCATGCTGAAATCTGAGAATAAGATGGGTGTCGCTGTTGAGCAGCCCAAGATGGCTGCCAAGCTTACCAGCTCCGTGCGGTTTGGGCACTAATCCGTCCACATCTGCGGACTGTCACGATTAATACTGCCATCGCCTCTCCGTAGAGCCAACTACACCACTGGGCGTGCACCCAGCAAGTTTGGGCCCGATCCGACATCCTGAGGCCCAGCAGTGACTTCTGTGGCAACTGCAGGCCGTGTGAGCTCCCTGGCCCCGGCACCCGTCTGACATCCATCTTCCCCCACCTCGCTTGCCTGGCTCCTCTCTCCCGCTCCCATGCTGGGGCCGCTGGGGTGGCACCCCCGGATTCCCTCTCCCGGAACCATCTGTGAGGAAGGGTGCCTGGCCTTGCTGCGGCGACTCTAATCTCCCTGCCGCCGGGGTCCCACGCGGGCCAGGCGGCTGTGCGGGCCGGGCCACTGCAGGGGCCTGCGCCGGAGCTTGGGTCCCCCCCCTGCGCCGTGAGCCCGCTCCTATCTACTGGTGACGGCGCCCTGGCCGCAGGCTGGAGCCCAGCTGCTTTCCAGGCGGAACGACTCTGCTGTCTGCGCCGTCCCCGTGGCAAAACAGGTGAGGAGAGGGGGGAGGTGCACAGAGTGTTGCCTCCGGCTGCTGCCCATGGCTGCGGGTGTCTGGGGGCACTGCCAGCCTCGTGATCCCAGACACCATCCTTCACTATTGACATTGGCCCCTCCGGGCCAGCTCAGATGACCCTTTTGTTTTCTGCATGGGAGATTTTAAACTGCGATGTAAACCTATGCAGGCTTACTCTGCCTGGCAAGACCACATCTTTACTGGCCCTAAACGACTTTAATCCAAGCGGCGACCCTCCGCTCATGAATAGCCCCTCACCATCTGGCCTCTACATGCGAGGGGTGAGTGACACCTGCCCCCTTCCTGAAGTACTTTGGTGCTAATGACTATGGTCCCTACCTGCCTCTGCTGACCCACCTACGCGGCCTCTACACTGAAGGGGACAGTACGCCACACCTACTGCTGCACCCTCTACCTGTTGGCAGTACCCATCATTCTACAACTGCCCCTGGCTGCACGTGGGCGACCCGTGCCGTGCATTTGGTTGCGTCTTCACTACCGTTGGATGCTCTCGCCGCGGCCTGTGTATCCTGCCACCACGGGGACATAGCCAGATAGCCCTCAATCTCTCTGAGACCTATACCCTCCGCACTACTATCTGCTCCTCCAGCGGGCCCTACCACACCTAGGCCTCCTCCAACATGTCGAGCCGATCCAAGGGAGCCGCCAAGGGGGGTGCGATGGACAAATTTGCTAAAGCGGTACCCAGGGCTGAGGCGGGCCACATCTCATCTCTACAAGAGGAGCCTGAGTCGGATCCACATTCTTGGATTGTTGCGCAAGACCTTACTACACTGATGGAGTCAATGGCTAAAAACGTAGCCTCTTTCCATGAAAAGTTAGAGGGCATCAACGCAAATGTTGCCTCACTAAAAACTCGTGTTGACCAGGCGGGGTCCAGGATTACTGAAGCCGAAAATAGAATCTTGTATCGCTCACCTGGTATCCACAGGGACGTCACTTAGCCTGTTCTGACCTCTTACGACCTCAAACCCTTCCCTGGAGTCTACTCGAGTGGAGACTGGGCCTGAAACACAGGATTGGTAGAGTTTAAATCCCTATTGTCTCTGTGTGCTTGAACCCCTTCTTCCCCGGGGTCCAACTCTTCCCTTTGACCCACAGCTCACCTTGTCTTCTTGGAAAGTGTGCTCCCCGTCCTGCTTTCAGCGCCGGGGCGCGTTGATTGATGCGGGCTCGTTGCTGCCTAGTTACTTCACTGTCAAGAGTCCGACAGGTAAGTATAATGAGTCTTTTGAACAGTTCTCTAACTTCGTTCCTTTCCTTCCTTAGATGATGGCCGGTGTTCTTGTTCTTGCAGGAGCTGAGCGCAGAAGAAAGATGCAGGCGTACTGGAGACCGATCCGAACACGGTGAGTGTCACGCTGCAAATGCAGAAAACACAAAGCATGTTTCTCAGCCTGGGCGTGGCTTAAATAGTCTCTGGGTATCCCAGGCGTCTCTGGGCTGACCCATACCCAAAAGACTAGACTGCACATGCAGTTCTGGGAACCGAAATATGTGGGGGCATCCATCTTGTCCCCATCAATGCACTACAAGTCCAATCCCCAATGTTATCCTATGGGAGTGAGTGAGTCTGGTGCCACAAGCACCAAGTCTGACTTCAAGTGGGTCTTTGGAGGGATGGAGAGGCCCTTGAGGGCCATGTAGGTGATCGTGGCCTGGCTCCAGCCTGACATCTTGGAGGGCTGGGGACATGAGGGGCATGAATCATGACAATCTCTACCAATGAGGATGAAATACGCACGCTTCAAGACGGAGGCCTCTCTGTCTTGAGAAATGACAAGTGTAAAGGCAAAATGTGACAATTTGGAATCTCGCTCCCGCAGAAACAACCTGCGCATAATTGGGGTTCCCGAGAATGCCCTCAAAGGGCGGATGGAAGATGCAGTAGAAAAACTACTCAAAGACCTGCTGGATAACCCGGCCCTCCCACCGTATTTCACCATAGAGCGGGCTCACCGGGCCCTATCACCACGACCTAAGCCAGGCGATATCCCCAGGCCCATTATCGCCAGAATTCTTAATTAACGGGACAGAGACCTCATCCTCCGCCTGTCAAGCGAGAACGGAGACTTACGCCTTGAGGCCCACACCATTAGAATGTTCCTGGACTTCTCCATAGGGGTACAGCAAGAGAGGCATCAATTCCTGGGCGTCAAGAAACTGCTTAGGGAGCGCAACGTCACATATGCCATACTGTTCCTGGCGCGACTCAAACTCACCCACAGTGGCACAGTGGCAAATTATATTTCTTCACTGTCCCAGATTAAGCAATGAAATTCACAGAGTCGCAAATACCACTTCATAACCCAGGAGGCGATCGCGCTAATGACAATTGACTAAGAGCTGCCTAGCACGAGGAGCCTCATCCTACCCACTAACCCTTGAGGTGTAATGGGTCAATGGCAAAGTAGTATTGCTCACTCAGCAGACTTGGCTCCCAACCTGGCCCTACGTGGCCAAACCCATCTAGTGATCCTTGATTCTGAATGTGTCAATGGCAATGTTGCAATGCAAACTTAGCGATCTTGGCCCCTATCACAGGCATCCGGCTATGGCTCAGCCCTTGTACTATGGTCATTGACACCCCCCTTTTTTTTCTTCCAGGGCATGGAGCTGGCCATGAGCCCTAAATATTTTTTCAGAGCCATCTTTCCTTTAACAACCTACTGGCATTAGGGGCCTGACACAGGGTCCGTCTGCTGCAGAAACCTCTCATTAACAGCTTACGCTGTCCTATATGACGCTCATATTGCCGACCGCACGGCAACAGCACACCTCACTGCAATTGCAATGCTTATGTTTTGTTGGATGTTACTGCTTGTTGGCCCCTGTTGGGCCCTAAAAGGGGCATATCCCCGTTGGATTTTACCCTCCGACTTCTATTTCCCAGTAAGAGTCGGTTCAATTGGTGTCACCTGCATCTGGGGTGGGGGGTTCTACACTGCAAGTTGGGGGTGGGCAGTGAGGGTGGGGGGAGGTAATGTTGGGGACTGGGGAAACGTTATTACAAAAGGCAGAGGCAGACTGGCAGATCACACGACATCGGGGCACCCACATAGGGGCGTATCCCACCCTGCATGTAATCTACGGCGACAGTATTGGGATGTTCCCTAATCTCTTAAAATGCCTACAACAGTGATGTCCTGGAACATTCATGGCTTAAGTAACTACACCAAGGCTCGTAGGATCATGTCCTAGGCCAACAGACACAGCTGCAGAATATTACTATTACAGGAAACGCACTCCACTGGCCCTCTGACTAAATGTATGGCACCATCGTGGGGACCCCACAGATATTCCACCTCATACTCAACTCGGGCAAGGGGGGTGGTGACAATGATCCACAAGTCACTTAAGTTTTTACTCCACAAGAGCTATATTGACCCAGAGGGAAGATACATCATATTGCACTGCGCAATAGCCAACAGAGAATACTTATTGGTGAATACCTATGGCCCCAGTGTGGACTCCCCCGACTTTGTCGACCAGGTGGTATCTATATTGCTCAGTTATGTAGGGGTGCAGATCATCTGGGGGGGGACATGAATTTCATATTAGACATTACACTGGACAGATCAGGCACAACTGTCAGACCATTGTCCGGCGCGGCACGTAGACTCCTAGCGCACAGTACAACACTTGATATTAAAGACACATGGCGGGCATTGCATCCACAAACACGTGAGTACATTCACTACTCCTCAGTACATGACAGCTCATCCAGAATTGACATGTTCCTTCTGTCAAGCACAATGATGGGGAGAGTGGTGGAAACACTAATACTGGCTCGCACCCTATCGGATCATTGACCAATCTTGCTGTCCCTAGAACTGGGAGCATCTGCCCCTAGCATTAACACATGGCGATTCAAGTCTTCCGCCCTACAGGATATCGTATTCAAGGCAGACATTCTGGCCGACATCCAGTCCTATTTTGAGCTCAATACACCCCAGTCCACCTCCTTGGGAGTCCGATGGGATGCCTCCGAAGCCAAACTATGTGAATTAGAGAGGGCGCACCAGACGTCTGTCGACCCTGCTATTCTTTCCCAAATTAGTAAAGAACTCCAATTCTTTAATGAACAGGCCATTAGGGAAGTCCAATACTTCAAAGCTGCGTGGAAATATGGAGAAGGGGATAGACCTGGAAAAACACTGACCACCTTGGCTAGGGGAGAGTGGGGCCAAGCCCAGATCACTTGTGTTAAGGATAGCCTGGGGACAGTACGGTGGTCCGACCAGCAGATCCTGGAAGTCTTCACGGACTTCTATTTGGAACTATATTCTCAGCCCCCTGAGCACAGTGATTCACATATGCGAGCCCTCCTCAAGCAGATACCCATGACCTATATCTTCCCCGCCACCAGAGACCAACTAGACTCCCCCATTCTACTGGATGAAATAGTCAAGGCCATATCCAAGCTACCTAAGGGAAAGGTGCCGGGTCCTGACGGGCTGATGGCAGAATTCTACCAGGAGCACGTGGCTATACTAGCCCCCAAACAACTTGAAGTATTGAACAAGTCTCTGCAGCTAGGGTGCCTCCCCCCAACATTGCGCAAGGCCGTCATAACAGTCCTACTTAAACCTGGTAAGCCCAACGACGAGTGCGTATCATATACGCCCCTCTCTCTTATGAATTTGGACACTAAAATCTTTGCCAAGGTAATCGCGAACCGCTTCCTCCTGGTAATGTCATATATGGTCCATGACGACCAGTCAGGCTTCGTCCCGGGGAGATCCACATCCCACAACATTAGAAGGTTGCTCAATGTCATGTCGCAAATTGACCAGGGTGCAAGTGCAGTCGCGGTCACACTAGATGCCCAGAAGGCATTCAATATGGTGTCCTGGAAGGATATGTGGCTGGTATTGGAAACTATGGGCATAAGGCCTAACATGATCGCATATATATTAAGTTATTGTATGCCTCCCCGGTGGCCAGTGTTCGAGTTAACTCCCAGACGTCAGGTCTAATCCCTCTCTTCAGAGGCACCTGACAAGGCTGCCCGTTCTCCCCGATTCTATTTTCCCTGGCAATAGAGCCAATGGCGGACTATGTCAGGGAGCGACACTCACGTAAAGTGATACGGCTGATAGACACCCCTCAAATTATTTTGCTCTATGCGGATGATGTGCTATTGTTCATAAGAGACCCTGCTGTCCATCTGGACCCAATCCTACGCGATATCACCCGTATAGGCACACACTCTAGGTTCACCATAAATTATACCACATCTAAGATCTTCCCCCACACCAGCTCCACGTCGCAGCCCGGCACCGAATATCCGCTCTGCTGGTCCCCTGATGGGATCAAGTACCTTGGAGTCCAGGTGTCCCTGTACAAAGATACATTACTAGCAGACAACTACCTGGCCGCGGCAGAGCAAGGCGAAGCTAAAATGGTGCGCTGGCGTACCCTCCCTCTATTACTAGCTGGGAGACTCTCACTGGTGAAGATGATATTGCTCCCCAAGTTGCCCGGTAAGAGATACTTCACAAACCTACACAAACTGTGCGCTCAATTCTTGTGGCACTCTGGGGCGGTGCGTAAAAAATGGTCTGACATGACACTCCCTTACGAGAGAGGGGGTTTCAACGCCCCTGATATGCTACGATACTGGATCGCAGCACAGGCACAATTCACTTCCTACTGGTATCCTGGGCCCCCATCCCGTCCCCATGTCAAGACATTATGTCCCTAATTCTACACCAGCAGTACGAACCAGACTCGCCTATTGACCCGGTCCGAACCACTGTACAAGTCTGGGGTCAGATACTTGAGACTTGTGCCGATCAACACCCATACTACAAGTGGCTCGTCGCCTGGCTCTTTCCTGGGCTGGAACCCACATACGATACCGCCCTGGTGCGACATTGGGATGCCCTGGGGTACCTCGCTCTAACTGATTTCTACCCAGATGGGCAGTTCATAACGCCACAAACGTGGAAGCCGGGTCAGTCGGGTTGCGCCCTGGAAATTCTGCAGTTTTACAGACTCTGCACTGCCTTCCGCAATGCATGGCCTGACTTCCCCAACGAACCCCCGGATTCCCCGGGGATCGCCTACATCGCCAATTCGGGCGGCGCCTGCAGGGTGGTTTCCTCACTATACAAGCTCTTACTGACCGCTGCCCCCCCGGCCCTCTAGGGCCCGGTACGACTGGGCGGCCGAGCTGGAGTTGGAACTCACTGACCATCTCTGGGAAAGATGTGCTCTCATACCAACAGTGTTTTCCTAAACTTTCGCTATAGAACCATACAGTATAAATGACTGAACAGGCTGTACTGCACCCCGCGCTGGATCTCTGGGTTTGCGCACTCTGACCCGCGGCTCTGTCCTCGCTGCGGCGCGGAGGGCGCTGTCCATCTACACATGTTCTGGGACTGCCCAGGGCTAGCTGCATTCTGGGGCAAAATCCTGGAAACACTATCTGAAATCACTGATTCTGTGATTGATCCTGGCCCGATGGGAGTTCTATTTGGGGTGTGGTAGACCGATGGGGCTAAAAGTGTGTCTAAGTTCCTGAATGTAAGCTGTGTGGTAGCTAACAAATGTATTTTACAGAATTGGAAGCGCTCCACCCCCCCTTATTCCAGAAATAGTTAAATCTACTCACGCGGTCCCGAAATTGTGAAAAAGAGTTCCTTGGTACGATTCCAGCCCCCTCCCGCCCCAGAAATATATGTTCCGCTTTCAACAGCCACTTAAACAGTCTGGACGATACCTCCACCATGAATGATTCTTTCCAACCTTCTCCGTTGAGTGCTGTAGAACTTGATGCTCCATGATTTCTCACTCCCCCACCGCTGTTGTCTCAATGCTTTTTGTATGCTTTTGTAACTACCTACACATGTACAAAAATGTTGGTTTGCTCTGATGTATGTGGATGTTATATGCCTTTACCAATAAAAAAAAAGGTTTTAAAAAATAAAAAATCTGAGAATAAGATCCCACAAGCATATTCATTCAGGTCCCAAAAACGAGCTTTATATATTTATTTTTTAGATATACCCTGCTATCAAGACAATTCTCCAACCTTTTTTCAAACCGTGCATTTTGTCATTTGAGATGTCACAGCTTGTCTGTAATTGTGCTGAACCCCCGCCGCTATCTGACTATGACCATAAGTGAATATGAGGAATGATCAGGTGCAGCACTCGGCCCCGGCAAACTATGATTGCAACTACAAGACATACAAGGCAATCTGGCCCTCATGCAGCTACGTCCAAGAATCAACCAATGAATGGCCTATTTAACACAGACACATAGCAACCCAGTGGATGCTGGCACACATGCCACCAACAAAACGTAAGCATAGGCAGTGTCTACACATGGCCAGGCAGACCCACTTCACTCATCTGCATACCAGCACGTACAACACAAACAATTGATATTCACACTAGCCCTGCCATCACAGAACAACCCAAAGCTAAAACCCCCAGCCTTTCACCTAGCTTCACCCAAGTACACACGCCTGATATCATTGCAAGGCCACTGTTCTTGCCACACCTATCACTGGAAACAAATCAAGGCTAATACTCCCCAACAACAACTGCAAGCCCATGGAGCAGACAGACTCTGCCAGCAAACAGTCCCTCCCTTTTCACAGCACTGGCCACGCGGGTGTCTGATAGTGTACAACAGCTAATGTATTAGACCATGATGCTGCCAGCCAACCTTCCACAGAGAGTTTAGCACACACGCATATCCTGACTTTAACATGCTGCCCTTTAATGGTGACTAGCAGCTACAAAATGGGTTCATGGATGAGGACCCTAACCTGCCAAACCCTGCTGTTGCCACAAGATAAACAAGGCAATAGGAACTCAGGTTAGTCAATGCTGCTACTCCCCTCACCTCCATAGTTTCATCTTAGAGAACCCACGCATCTTCATACAAGTTACTTCAGGCACTTTGCATCCCTGTTGGTCTGCCAACAGAAAGTCTCTGTTATATAGACACCATTGCCTCTGAAGAGTTAATTGGCTTTGCACCAGCAAACACAATGCAACACAGCCTAGTCATTAAAGATTGCAACTCTTCTTCCCACTTGGCCATCCAAACCATCCAGACAAGGCGCTCGTAGTGTGGGGTGGAATGCTTGGAGGTGTTTACAGAGCCGGGGGGGGGGATGTGGAAGGGTGAAAGGGCGTAGGTGAAGAAGCAATGGGATGCCCACACAGTGTTAAGGAGACATTGAATATACATTCATCTGTTAATTATTGGAAGGGTGAAGGGTGAAGTGGTTCATTGGGACAAAGAATTACACAGAGGCAATGTAACGTTGGGAGGGTTTGTATAAGTGCTAGGTATGGCCACTTAGTGTGCCTGAGGACAAAATATGGCAACTCTTGCATTTCCCTAGTGAGAGGAGAAGGACACTGACGAGGCGGAAGATGGTCTTTGCCTTCCTTCAGTTATGTTTTCTTTAGCAGCGCTCCAAAATGGCTGCCAAGAAACTGCTCTGGCAGACACCTTGGAGCATTAAAAACAAACATTGGAAGGCAAAGGAAAATCTTGCACTTTCACACCCGTGCTTTCTCACCTCAACAATCAGAGACGTCTTAAATGGAAAGGCCCCACCCTATAAAAGCATTCACCTGCTTGCATGTTTTCAAAAAGTCAATGCACTATTTTACTAAGCATAAATTCCAAATATCATAATTTTGCATAGTTTGCACTGAGGCTCTGAGCTTATGTAATGGCTGTTGACAACTAAGTTCCACTCTTAATGATTGATAGATGAATACTGCAATTTTATATATGCTCCCTGCACTATATACAGTTTGTTCGTTCACTATAGGACAACGTGTGCAATGTGTCCACCTTTCTTTGGGGAACCTATTGATCAAGTGCAATAACCAAAGTTTAAATGCATATTGATAGGTTTGAGAGCTCCAGTCTGTTGAACACTTGTTGAAGGGATCTGAGTTCATATACTAGATCACAGTACTAAGTGCCTGTAGAGCACACTTGGCTTTACTTTCTCTGAGCTTGATAAACGTGTGTATATAAACTTTCGTGATAGGTAGACCTACTGTTCCACAAAATCACATAACTGCACCAGACAGCGCTAGTTATCAGAATGAACATAACATCAGAATGGTACAGTTCTAGACCTTGGTCCCTCCACATAAGGGTTGTAAAATATGGACAGAGGAGTCCTCCTATTCAGGATTTGCCATCAGATGATAATGTGATCCTCGGCAGATCAACTTATTTCACTGTATAGTGCTGTACTGTCGTTTGTGAAAATAAAGTTTCACTTCTCAAATTTAGGTGGAATTCTCAAGCACATCACCTGCTCTTTATTTTCATGCAGATCATTTTGGGGGATCTTCTTTTACTTGGTGCTTACTTGACCCAAAAACTGTTTTTTTTTTCTTAGAATTTCAAATATTACTATATATATATATAAGTCTGGAGTCAAACAATGATTATAAGCAGGAGATCTTATCACACATTTTCTTTTGTGGTGTCTATTTAATTCTGTAAAATACAGCAGTACAGCTGAGATGAGTTTATTTACTCTCACATATATCAATATTCTGGTACTTGTAGACTAAAGCTAAGCATGCTGGCTGTTTGAGTTGCGGAAGCAGCGCACTTAGTGGAGAGCGAGCAGATGGTGTACATTGGATGGTGGCAAATGTTCTCTCAATACCGCTTAAAGATCCAAACTTGCAGATCAGTGCATTTTGCTGAGGGAGCTGGCTGATTGAGCAGTGGAAGCAGTGCACCTAGGGGAGAACAAGCAGATGGTGCAGGTTGGACACCGGAAGAGATTCACGCAACGTCAACAATAGACAGCTCGTTGTCTCAGAAGAAATAGGGATGACATATTTGGAAAGTTTACTAGAGGTAACAATAAACTTGGCACCATCTCAGTCTTCTGACAACGGTGCTTCTCCAATTCTGGGGAACATGCAAGTTGGCAAATTTAAAGAGAAAAGAAAAAATAAGGCCCAAAACACAGTGCAGACAAAGGAACCAGAGGCGAAGAGCTCGATTTGTAGGGCAATCAGACTTTACCACGAACGATACCTCAAATTGTTTTGTTCTACAAGATAAAGGGACTACATGCAATGGGGCTTAGGGTAACAAACACATGAGAATAACCCAAAAAGCAGATATGGTATTACAGCAAACCCTTAGAAGGTTGTGGCCATCTGACCCTCAAGAAGAACTTGAAGGCCCAGTTACGAACCCAGTGAAGGGAAAACCCATAAAAAAGGGCCCTGCCACTCTACTAGAGGAGGCATTGCCTATTGGGATGCCTCTAGCAAAAATAGGTAAGAGTGTCTATAAAGACAACATTGGCCAGGAAACAACCAAAGTCTATACACAAAAATGTAATACTATTTTAAAGTTTGATGACTTGTTTTAGAACACAGCTTCAGAGGACCTATTAAATAGATCTCAGATCACCCCGCTTACGCATGAAATTCCCCATTTACGAGAACTAAATACTTATGGTCTTGACAGTGACATTTTGCGATCATGCTAATAATGGGAAGGCTTTGGTGCACTTCTAATCAAATATGTCTTCATAAATGGTATGTGATGACAGACAGCGTTATTTTATAAATGCCTTACGATGTAGTCCTAACCAGACTGATGAAATTTGATTTACTGCACAGTCCTGGCAGCGTTCCTATTATATATCTCCTACCTGAGAGGGAGGAGAGACATGTACAGGAGAGGAGCCTCTTCCTTCTGTGGGAGGCCGGAAACCAGGAGGTGCTGCAGGGACCCGTGACCTCATCCCCCACACGCATCCCACAGAGGTGTGAGTGTGGGACTACTTTGCCCTTCCATCCAGCGAAGACCAAGAACTGTGAGAATCCGTGTTAAGCAAGAGCACATGGAAACCGGCAAGGGGGTTGTGCCCTAGGGAATATGGGGATGAGGAACCACAACTCTGTTGGCATGTAAGGGTATACCAGGTGTACATGTCCTCAGAGGCTAGCAAATATGCAGCCACCACCACCTCTTCCAGCGTTGGGGAGGAGGCAGCTCCCAGAGCTGGGGTGTGGCATGGCAGTGATATTGAAAACACTATGGCCTAAACCCTGCACCCGTCCAGTCTGTTCAATCAGCATCAGTGGCACCGGCAACTGTGGCCAGAACTTTTGCCAGTGACATCCCTACAAGCGGTTGGGGGTAGTGTGTCACCACCAACAGCATGCATCTTTGGTCAGAGTCCCCTGGACTACATCATGTGGTGGCAAACGTGAGGCATTCATGGGGGAAGGATTGACCTTGTGAGAGAGGCTGCAACTTGTGGAAGAGCTGGAAAACGTTTGTAAATGCTTGTGGGAGAGATAGAGAACTGTAGTGAGACCTGCACACTATGTAAAATCACAAGAACCTCAAGGGGTGGCTGCGTCCTGTAAGAAATCCTGAGCACCTCAGTGGGCAGGTATGACCTGTGAAAAAATCTAAGAAGGTTAAAGGGTGGCTGCAAACTGGGAAAGCATGAGAACTTAAGTGAATGGTTGTGCCCCTGAGAGCATGAAAACCTTTGTGTGATTAGAATTTGAAAACACTACCGGCAGTGTAGTCAATGCGATGAAATGTGCTAGGGCCTCTCAGTAACAGTCAATACTAAAGTTATTTGCTTCCCAAACACACACTCCATAAAACAACCTTGCTCCATATTTTAGTGTCTGACATGTGCTGGGTATCAAACCATTGCCATCATCATCCAAGCTGGTGCGCTGGCTATTTGTGTATTTCGTTCCATTGTCTTCCATAATGAGGTGCTCTTATAATTCTATAAATATACATTTTTCAACATGCTGCACTGAAAGACTTTTCCTACGGTTAAAGACAATAGAGCCGTAGCACAAACAATTCTCTCAGACTGCACCTTTGCCTATGGGGGCAATTTAGCGATTCTACAGCAACTTGTTCGAGTGCTACTGGCCAGACGGATCACTTGCTATACCGATGCTGTAACGTGTCATCATCCCTTCTGATGGGTGAAGTGTCCAGTAGATAGGCATCAAGCATCATTTCAGCTGGTGGCCTGTTGTCTCTTCCTGTTCGTTCCCCGTCTTTATTCAAGATGCTTGAGTCATTTATGAGAATGTCCCAAAAAAGGCCAAAAGATGGGTTTCTATATATATTTCTTTCGAATTAGTGAGTTGGCTAAGAGTTTGAGGATGAACTAGCTAATATATCATGTATTTATTATTCATAGGAAAGCAGTTCTTATACACCCGAAGAAGGCTAGGACATCTGAAACATGCAGGGGTGTTGCTAGGTCTGGATAAGACCCGGGGCTACGCTAATGTCGGAACTATTGGGACTGGGGGCTAGCTAGCATTTTGGCTGTAGCTCCTGAGATTCTATCCGGGGCTACAACCAAAAGACCAGGGCTATAGCCCCCTTAGCCCCCCCCAGCAACGTCTCTGGAAACATGTGTATCAGTATTAGAAGGAGACAGGAGAAATTACAATGTTCTTAAAGTTGACCTTTTTCCTATTCAAACAGAGAACTGTTGGTAGACAAAACGTTGTATGTAATGCTGAAAAATGTGAAAACATCCTGAGCTTATGTTGTAAAATGTATTTGTGAGGTTAGTTTTGAATGCCATGTTAAAGGACTACTTTTATCATTTTGATGTATTTAATTAATATATCAATACATGTGCTAGAATTGATTGGCAAAATTCATTTAAGTGCATGAACAGTAATTTTACCTGATTGTAGCACCATTACTATTTCAAACCATTTAAATTATAAAAAGATATTGAATTCCCCGTGCACCCCTCTACTACACGATGCAATGTCCCAAAGATTCTCATCTTCGTAGGTGGTATCTGGACTGGTAATAAAGCTTCCAACAGTTGCATCAAAGTATCTTTGCATATTTTCACAGTCTCTCCTTCTGTTGGTGCTTGCTGCAAGATTACTTCCCCTGAGAAATACAGATGAACAGCAGCAACTTTAACTTTGAAACATAGGTCCACAAAGGAACCAATCAGTTACCCAATGTACCTTTGAATTCAAGCTACCTCTGGATCACCACACAAGGTTAAAAGCAGGTCCTGCACCAGCCACCCCTGATTGGATCTACTGGCCATGTCACGAGCCCTTGCCATGTTGTTCAGGTTTAGCTCAAACAGATACACCAGGAGAAGAACCTCACTCAGCGATGTGTTGTGATGACTGACCCTCATAGGTGTCACCCTCAAAAGGGCGCAGCATAGACCGGGCAATGGGCCGTCGCTGCCACTGGTACAATGCTAAAAATGCTGCATCTAGAGCTCAGCTTTAAATGTTGTAGTATCTATGTTGGCATTACCCAGTTCACATAGACTGTCCAGCATGTGCAAAGTAGACTTCTACCGGATGGTCACTGAGGTCTTCAGGTTGTTCAGTGCCAACCTATGGTGCACTTCAAATTGGCACAGTACATTTTTGGCATAGCAAGCCTAGCTAAAATGGGAGTGGATCCTCTGAGCCACAGCAGCCATTTATTTGACAGGCCCACAATTGCTGATAAAGTGAGTGAACACGAGGAGAAGGTGGAGCACAAAGCCGGAGATGTGCATTGTATTGACAATTCATAAGGCAGCAAGGACATGTGATCCGTTGTCTGCTTAAACCAACAAACGTGTCAAATGTACAGAACTTGCAGATTGATTTTTAATTGCAGTTATCAACTTTTATAAGTTGTCATGCATTTTTATTCTATTATAAAGAGCAAGCATTGTGAAATTTAAATTTATTTTATTGTTTGTAAATGTTGTTCAGCATAAATGTGCTTAAAGATTTTGTAAATAAACTAAATGCATAAATAAAAAAACAAATGCAAACTATGAAGCCTTACCCACTGTGCTTCCACCTCCACAACCTTCTCCCATAAATCATCTACACATTGCCTGGTGCTGAAACCCATATGCCATCTGCCCCCTTGAATTACTCTGGGAACCCTACTGCCTGTTGGATAAGGAAAGACCATCCAGTGTGCTGTGATGCCCTTTAGTCAAAGCGCTGACCAGAGAGCCACATGTTCTGGTGAAGTAAAGCTGTTGGCCCACGGACTGCTGAGGTCCCTGCTTCGCTGTTGCAATAACCTTGTGGTACAATTCCGGTACCACTTTGTGAGAAATAAATGCCAGCCTCGAGCTTGCCAGCAGTGGTTGACCTTTCCCATAAGGCACTGGAATCCAGCGTTTTCCACGAATAAGTAGGAAAGAGATCTATTGTCAACATTATAGACCGATTAGCATTGAGCAGACGCTGCATGTCATGTCAGATCATATTTCTGGCCATGCTCAAACTCTTCCTTATCAGTGCCCAGATGCAATGGGGGGATCGCTGCTATGGTACAGGGGGTGGGAGGGAGAGATTGCTGCCCTACTCCCAGTGCCAACCACTGATGCAGAGTAAGTATTTCTATGGGGTACTTGTGCAGACTAGTGGAGGCATGCTGCTTGTCTGGTGGCATGGGGAGGGTTGAACCGCAGATGTGTTGTCTTCTTCCCATGTCTGTGCATCGTGCTGCTCCATATGGGACAGCATAGATATGGTACCCGGGTTTGTCCATGCCTTCTGGCAGTACATCATGTTCCAGCAGAGTGGGCAAGTGGCCAGATTTGGTTGCTGTTTATTCCCTGTGAAGTGCTGCAACACATTTCATTTTCCATAGAGGGCAGCAGCGCATAAACTGAGTTCATTTGGGCATTATAGTGTTGGCGCTAGTGGTGTTGGTGGAGTTAAGGATGCCATGTCATGAGAGGATGTGCTTTCTGACCTGTGACAGGAGGTCTGTTTCCCAATGAGTTGGTGTACAGGTGGGGGGAAGCAGCTTCTATTAATGCTACAGCTTCTGCATCTCTGGTGGTGTCCTTCTTCTCTTCCACCTCAGTATCTGTGCTTTACAAGGGCAATGCACGCTCGTGTCTGGACTCTGGTAGACCATGACCTAGACTAGATCATCATCCGTCTGATCGTTAACTCTGTCGGACCCAAATGATGGGGGAGGTGGAGATAGAGCCCTGGCATTTTCAGTCTCCTCACACCAGTCAAGGACACCAGCTGTCATTCTTCATTAGATAAGATCAGCACAACTTCCCTTTCTGCTCCTGGGATCCTGGGAAGGACTGAAAATGCAACCTCTGTCAGGCTTGCTGGATATTCATTGTTGTGGTTCAATACCTCTGCATTTTCTTTCACTGCTGCATGCTATCCTGAGTGACTTATGATAGGGGTGCTGAAAGTGAGTTGGATGGTACCTTCCATTGACAGTTTGGAGTTCTATCCTCCACAACGCACAAAGCAAGTGCTGCTGCAGGAGTGAAAAGACCACAGTAGCATTTCGCTACCTGTCTCTTGCATGTTTGGGAGCTGAAATGTTGTTCAAAATATGTCAGTCAAGTACTTTAATTTGGCATGCTGCCATAAATGTTGCAACAAGCAAAAATTTGACAGTAACAATAAAGTACGAATTAAAATCAAAATCATCTCAATTTCAAATTCGATACAGGGAAAACGATAAAAAACAGAGTAAGGCACCCTATGAGAGAACACCGTAGGTCACATAAAACCGATAGTCCGAATCTCAAATACATACCTTCATTTAATCACAATAAATACATTAATAAAAAAAAATAGTAAATAACAGATAATGGCCGGGGGTATATGTTTTCTGCTACAACGTAAGGGATGCTATAACGGCCTATTCGCCGATTATAACTATAAAACGTATAATACAGATAATACTCAAGACCGGAAGACTAAAAATAATGAAGCATGATACCTATAATTATAAAGAAGGATCTACTAGGGGTCTGCCTGTTTCAACACGTAGGTCCTTCTCAGCAATTCAGGATATAAAGATTTGACAGCAAAATATACAATATCGAGATCTTCTGATTGTCTGCACATCTGTCATGCCTCATCTATTCTACGTATATGCATTGCATTAAGAAGAGGTTTCAAGTGCCTGGCTCTTATTATCTTGTAGCCATCCAAATAAACATAAAATGGTTCCATGTGTTAATATCCCCGCAAACATATCGCCATACAAGAATATCGCCATATTTTTGTGGCAATATTAAGCCATGGAACGTGTGGGGGATACCCCCGCAACCCCCATAATTATTTTGATGGAGCGGGGGACACCCCCGCAACCCCTGGTCCCATTAACCCCATAAATTATCCCCACTAATAATATCGCCTATGGCCTTACCCCATGACCATATATATGGCGATAATATTGGTGGGGATAATATTATCTGATACACATAAAATGACTGATTGTTTCATCAACTTGGCAACATGCGGGTCAAACACTGCTGCCTCGATTCTTCCAGGAGCTTGTGAATGTTGTTACATTTAATACTGATATTCTGAGCTTAATGAAAAGTGCACATGCAATGGATATAGTTACGGTATCCCAAACAAAATTCCTACGTTATATTCCAAATATTGAAGCCCTGTAGCTAATTGTCGGCAAGCACACTCCGTCCAGGAGTGACAAAGATTCTCGGCTGCTGATTTACCCATATTTTTAGCCCTACTATCAATGGTATATGGGTTCTCCCACAGAGACTCTAATCCTACTAGGGCAATCAACAATCTCTTTACATGGAGAACCTGTGGGAGAGAACGACCCCTTGGTAGGGACATTACATGAATTAATGCTTCCCTATATTTTATTAACCCAGGAGTAACTAAAATCCTAAGCCAAAGCATTGAGGGACACAATCCAATCTCATCTAGCATCGGTCTGAGGTCTATCTCCACCGGAAGCAGAGTATTTGGAGAACTAGTGGGAAGACATAACAACTTTTTAAAAACACATTTTCACTCAGAACAAGGTCCTGAGTCTTGCAAAATCCCCATAATTCTACCCCATATACTACATTGGGCGTCATTAGGACCCTGGCGGTGATGGTATGAACGGTGCTGATAAGGCACCAGCACCGTTCATACCCTCACGCCGCATTATGAGTTCTGCTCGCGGGTTTACTGACAGCCGCCAGGTGGCTGTGCGGCACACACGCGCCGAACTCGTGATTGCACCAGCACTGTTATCAATGGTGCCGTTGCAACCATGCTCCCCACACCCATCCTGCCCTATTGGGCAGAATGGGGATCGGGAGCCCGGCATTACCGCCACCCGCGAATGGGCAATTACCGGCCCAATATACCTTCAACTATCCCTTGGTAAATACCTCCCCTCTCGAGCCCTTCGCTCCACTACTTCTAACTCCCTCAGGGTTAGTCGTTTTGCAAAAATACGAGCTGGGGTAGATCCCTGTCTTCGGCTAGTGCCTCCCTTTGGAACAGCCTCCCGGCCACCTTGAAACTTGAGAAAAAACATCTTCGGTTCCGGAAACTTCTCAAGACCTTCCGCTTTGCCTCTGCCTTTTCCCCCCTTCTCCCTGTTGATCTGTTTCTTCTCATGGCATTGTGAACCTGGCCACCCTCTGTTCTTTCGGGCCCAGGTATCTGCTCACCATGCCACCCTCCTGCACTGCCTCCAGGCCACCATCTGCACTAGGGTTCTGTATCTCTACCCATACAGTCCCCTTCCCACGTTTCATCTGCACTTATCAGATATACCTTTCTGACTAACTTTCACCTGCCACTTGCTGGCTGCACTACAATGGTTTAAAGCCCTTATTTATTATTTATTCTATTTAATATTTATTTGTTTTTCTCTCTGCTTCGCACTTTTCCCCCATTTTCCTTTCCCATGCACTTGCGCTTTCTTAAATGTCACTGGGCCTAGTAAGATCGCTGTTTTTTCTGTTTTTTTCTCTCCCTTGTTCCCCTCCCTTTTTGCGTGGCAGCGCTCTGAAACACTTGTGTACGAGCGCGATATAGATAAAATATCATTTCATTTTCATTTCATTCAATTCGTAATGGGCCGGTTATTGCCCAATCGCAGGTCGCAGGGCCGGTAGCGAATGGCGGTAGCCGTGCCTGCCATACAGGCATGGCTACCGCCATGCTCGTAATGAGGCCCAACGGCTTTTGTCTGAATTTTATCCAGTGTCGGGATCAGGGCTCCTCTGCCATGTTTTAGGGCAAACCTCCTCAAAGCACCACAATTTCTTTCTAGAGTAATGAAGGGCTTCCTAAAGTGAGTGGTCCATTACCAAAATTCATGAAATTGCACCCCCAAATAATCATATTGGGCCACTTCCACCTGCATGCTGACTTTACACCTCTTTGACAATTTAGGACAGAACAACAAAACTTTAGTTTTACTGATGTTAATTTCTAGCCCCAAATCTTTCCATTTACTGCAAAAGATCTCTGCTGTTTTTCTTACCCTAGCTGTGGTAGTTGCCATGAAGACTGCATCATCTGGGAAGAATAAAGCTGGGATTTTAGCATGGTCGAGTGTAGGGGTGTCCTGGCTATTTTCCATTATATCATTGATAAGGTCATTTTTATAAAAAAACAAAATAACAACTGAGCTGGACATAGCCCTGTTTTACCCCCTTTTCCATGCTAAACGTCGCTGTCAGTTCCCCTGCCAAACCCCACCACACAGTTGCCTGATTGTCAGTGCACAAAAGTGTGTCAGCGGGAAGAAATGATCCGGAACCTGCCCATCCCTCAGTACCTGCCAAAATAGTGCTTGTGGAACTCAATCAAACCCGTTTTAAGGTCCACGAATACTACATATAGTTTCACCCTATTCAAGACTAGGTAATTCTGGGCAATCATGTATAGTCTAAAGGCTTGATCTAGAGTACACATCCCAGCCTGGAAGCCCGCCTGGAGTTGGCTAAGGGATCCTGTGGGGCTAACCCATTCTGTTAGATGCTTAACTAGACCTTTAGCAAAACTATTACCCATAGCATCCAAAAGAGATATGGGACTATAATTTCCAGGGTTGTCTTGCCCCCATTTTGTATACACTGGGATCATTTCAGCCCTGCTCCAGGATGCAGGGATTGTATTGCATCTGATGAAAGCATGAAAGGGAAGGCAAAGCACTGGGGCCCAGATCACTAAGTCATGCTTGAATAAGTCATCCGGTATCTTTTCTGGACCCGGGGCTTTCCCACCCATCTAATGGCTGCAGCGACTTCAGAAAAAGAGAAGCTAAAACTCAATAGCCCCTCTGCTGGCTGAATACCTTACACAGGGTCAAACTGTGCATCACCCACTACATCCCTGAATCTCTGCTGCTCCTTCCCAGAAAAATCAGGCAAGAGTGATTCTTAGACAAGCTGCCGTCAGGGATTCCTGGCTCCTCCTGCTCCTATTCCAAGGTGTCACCCGATGGCACATGTCCCATCCAATCCCTTCAAAAGACGGACACTGACGAATGTGTTTCCTTCCTCCCAAAATCTGTCCTACGCAATTGCAGAAAAATCAGGTGAGCCTTTCTCTTCCATAGGCCCAGGTAGGACTACATCCTGCTGGGACATCTCCACATTCAGATCCTACCCCTGAGCATCCTACTGACAAATACCCCCTTATTCGCAGCAACACCCATCTCATGATGGCTGAAGACAACTTCCTCATCTATGCCCCCATCCAGTAAGGACCCTAAACAGAAACCTAATCCAGTGTGCTTGCTGTGGACATTCCATCCTCTCACATGCCTGCCTGCTTCTCCAATACCTCTGTGGGGGCATCCACCAGAATCCCTCCCTCCCCTGCCTCTGTGCTTGTCTCCACTGGGGCTTCATCTGATCACCCCACCTCCTCTTCCACACCAGAGCCTCCCCAAAGCCTCTGCATCTTCAACTGACTCATCAGTGGTGATGCATTACCCAGGCCCACAAACCGGTGCCCACTGAGCATAAGGTTCTACCTGCCTCATCAATCATGGGGGAAGCCTCCTCCACTTTGAGGACAAATGCAGCTACCCCTCCCTCTCCGCAAGCCTTTTTTCCCCTCAACCCTAAGCACCTCAGCAGGTCCACCATTTCAACTGCCACAAATGCTGAGAACCATTTATGTGTGTGTTAAACCCGTGAAAACAAAAGTTTGTACCCTGAGAACCAGAGAGAAGTAGCACAACCCTAAGCGGACAAACAAGTGGACAAACAAGGCAATAAATGGAACAAGCAGAATGATTCTACTCCTAAAACATCATCTACAACTACTACATTACAATAAAACTTTACATGGCAGACACATTACGAGTCAGGCGTTAAGGGGTGGCGCCGACCCTTAACGCCTGATTCCGAGGTCCCTTTGCGCCATGGTGAGTTTAACGCCTGCTTTTTGCAGGCGTTAAAATCCATGGCGCTAAGGGACCCTGGGGCTAATTACGCCACCGTAATTTACGGTGGCGTAATTAGCGCCTTCCCCACTCCCATTATACCCTATGGGGCAAAAATGGGAATGGGGAAGGGTAAATGGGAAATGGGGATTTACCGCCCCACTCACCTTGGAATGGGGCGGTAAATCTGCCATCCACCATGGTGTAAACATAGTTTACACCATGGTGGTAAGGGTACGACCCAGGCGGTAACTTCCGCCTGGGTCGTAATGAGGCCAACATGTAATTATGTGCTTTAGTTTGAAAATAAACATTTCACATTTGTAAAACAGAGACGTTTATAAAACAAAGACAGTGATAAAAGTCAAACATCAGATACATTTACGATTTCTAGTAAACTCGAACACAGACCTTGTTAAAAACAAAAACATATAAAAATATCTAGGACTTATGTGCAATCAAAGTTGTTCAAGAAGTGAATCAAAAAGTGCTACCAAGAATCTATACAATGCTAAAAGTAACTGAACACTGTGGCTCGCCAGTAACCGGGACCACAGTGACAACTCAGCATACACATACTCATTATAAATACAAGCATCAAAGTGCTGATGGATAAAAGGTGAGTCACTGGCAAAGCAAATGAAGGTGTTTCAATGTTTCCAGTCCCTCCTCATTAGACCACACCCTACATGTAGGTTCTAGGGGAGAGAGTGCCAACCTTGTGCCTTTGCAGTCAAGGGTCGGCAATTGATTACATGTATACAGATCTTGCCCGGTTACATGTGAATAGGTGGATATATCTCGAAAGCTGATCTCTTCTTCTAATCACCAATGCGCACTTGTTATACAATTTATAGGTGATCAGAAGTTCAATAGTCCTCCTCCAATCATCTGCATCCAGTTTTTCTTCGTTTTCATGGTATTATTAATCAATTCAGCAGGTTCCGAGTCAATCTTTTGCAAGATAACAGAGATGGAATCGCCGAATTTCTTTATAGAAGAAATAGATCATACGTTAACGATTTCACCTAGACCGAGATAAAGTTAATTTGGTGGGGGAAACAACATTTTCAAGTAAATACAAAGTTTCTTCCAAATGATCTTGGTTCTCAAAGAGATAAGGCCAAATGTGTGTCTGATAATAGGATTTGGGAATAGAGAGGGACAGATTTAAAAGCCGCTTCCATATGATGCTCTGAGTGGTATTAAGATAGTCACTCATGGCAAAAACAGAAATGTCTCAACCATAGCAGATGGAGGGTTCAACCTTAACAAGGTAGAAACCTAGCAGTGGTAGAAGTGAAAAGTGGCACAATCTGGAAAATACACTTTTCATTTTTGCCACCATGGATGGAATTTTTGATCTTACTTTAACCTTATAATCATTTTTTGAAAATGTGTTTGGAAGGCAAAAATCCAAGTAGCACATGCTAGGTACCCTTTCAAACCTTGAGTCGCCAGCCGTTCAATTCATTATCTTGGGTTTTCGCTTGTTCACTCATAATTATTTTGATTTAGCCCCATTGATCATCAAGTTTTTCCTAGTGGCATATTCTGGAAACAGCGACATGTCTATGCCCAGTGGGAGTTCTTCAGCGAATGCAAGCCAGTTTATTCTGGTGGCACACAATTTGACTGGATTGGTTGTATTTAATGCCCAGAGTTAATCAATATCAGCCAGATAAAGATTGAAGCAAGAAGGGGCGAGCACACAGCCTTAATCCTAATAGAGCTGTTGTGATGTAGACATGATAACATTTGAACCAAAGGCTCATGGATTCCCCTAACCAAGAGTTTAGCCCAGGGTTTTTCATGTATAACTCGATCAAATGCATTGGTCATATTGGCCGAGGCTATGTAAGCGGTCCATATTGAGGATTTTTTCACTTCTGCCAACAAGTGCCCATTAATAGTGCCATTTAGAGTGGTCGCTGGAGCTCTTCGAAAGCCAACCTAAAAGTGGGAGTGAAGATTTAATTTCTCTATCCATGAATTGAGATCCTGTAATACCAAAGAGGCAAAAAGCTTAATGGACGCATCTAAGATGACTACAGGTCTATAATTAGATGATAAAGAGCGATCCCCCTTTTTAAATATTGGAATATTATAAGAAATGTACCAGGAAAATGGAAGAATCCAAGTTTCCAGGATTTTCATAAACACTTTGTGTTTGGGGAAGCAAGTAGGTGTGTGACTTTGTTGGCCTTTTAACTTTTATAGAGGGACAAAAAGGGGGAAACCAACACAAGACACTATCACACACTAAACAAACACTTAGACAAACAGGAACAAAAAACATGGCTTCAGAAATACACTAAACAGCAACATACTACTCAAAGGACCAACAACAAACCGATAACACTCCTCCAAACTCCTCAAAAGACTTCTCATGACTCTCCAAAAGCACCAACCACCTTCCAAGTGTCAGCCTGCCCTGTTTTACACCTTGCCTCAAAGCCTAGCAAAACCCACAAAGGAACAGGAAGTAAGCTGGTCCTTTTTCTGGGGACCGAACTTTCATTAGGAGATCTGTGGACTCTCATTGGCTTTACAAACTTGATGAACAACCCAAGAGGGCCCTGATTGCCTACATTACCTCAATGAATACACCTGTTATTCATCATAGGATCTTCTGCTCCTGGTTAGACAACTCGGGAGGATAGCTCAAAGGCAACATGCTCGCCTTGGAAGCAAGATCATACGGAGCAACACAGGTTCGATCCCTGGGTCCGCGCTTAGAAACATCTGGGTATTAAGCGCGTTGTAAATAACCAATCATATCATATCTAATCATTGTGTGATATCCGGAAGCCCACCACAAGTTTGTCGGATATTTTTGAGCATCAAATCTTCTCTAAGATATGCATCCGTTACCACTGATCCATTTGTCCAGGCCTAAGAAATTCCAAGCCATCATGCAATGAGCCACTCAGAAATTCTTTCATATAAGAGGAGCTGATTTTAAAATTGGTATGAAAAAGTGTTTATGGGAGAGACACATATTTTTCTAGCCTGACTTTAAAGAACTGCATGGTGAAGGCGACGTGTATGGATAAAGTATTTGGAAATTATGTCTCTTAACGACTTAAATAGCAATAAAACATTGATGTATAGAGGAGGAGCCACGTACCCCCCACTCCAACTGCCCCACCTACATTACCTGAAACATATGAATAAAAGTATGTGATGTATACTGAACAGTTAAACCAGCAAAGAGAAGAGTGTGGGCTCGGAGCAGGACCCATAAGAATACCTATACCTAAGAGAATATCGGAGGTAAATTACTCAGTGAGGAAACCATACCTGCATCAAAGACAATATGATGTCCATTTGAACAAGATTCCTGAAGAAACCAAGAAACTAAATGACAAAGATGAATGGTGACGTCATACAAAGTTGAATCGCCACCCATATAAAAGATAACCAGACCAGAGAGGCAGATGATTTATAAAGAACAAAGAAGTATTAATGGTAAGTGACATCTTGGAATCAAGATGACAAGACTTGCAGATCTGATGAAGATACTTAGATAGTTTAAACGTGTACAGATGCAATGAAACGCAAACAGCAAAGCAATCATGAAGCTAGCCACATGCTTTTAAATAGATTAGACAGCACCAAGTGCCAACATATACATATATATCTCAATAGATACATATGGACAAATAAAGAATAAATGTTTCCACTATGTATTAAGCAGTACTGAACAAACAAGAAGGCCTCATTCAGTATCGCAGTTGAGAAAAGCAATTGAATTAAATAGAATAAAAGTTCAGTTAAGAGGTTCACTGAGCCAAGAAAGCCATGGTTTTATCAAACTGGAGTTGGTTGACATTGCATACAATTAACGTGAAAGAACAGAAGCTCCTGTTCAGCGAGGTCAAGCAAAAACAAAAGACATCAGAGGACTATTGAAAATCAAATAAAATACATGAAAAGGCTAAATTTCATGGTGTACAGTCATGTGATAGGCGGAAGTTGGCCAAGCGAGATGATCACACCTATGCACGGAAGCCGGCTAGTACCTATACTCCTTAAAAATTCTCAGAGAACAGTACAAACTCAAGGCCAACTTCAAAGTACTAATTGACACTGGACCTTTGAGGTGATGATGGAGGATATTTTATTTGGTGGGAAGCTGGTGCTAGGACGAGCTTATCCGCACCTGGTTGTTCAGTCTGCGTGCTGCTAACGCAGGTAGGAAAAGGACTTTTGGGGTTTGGAAGCCAACCAATTGTAGAGGACCAGGTAGTTGGGGGTCCTATAGTGTGTGTAGCCAATGGGACATCGTACATTTAGTGACGTTCATAGTGGCTATTTTGAAGGAAGGGCTCAGTTGCCCCACCTGATTTTAACTACCCAATTACCTCTTTCTGTTACTCTATACAGATGCAGAACCTATGCTTAGTTATTCACTTAGAACCAATCCCACCTCCCAATAGGTTTTAGTACTTTGCCACATAGGATGACGTTGGTAATGACGCAGGTCAGCATGTCAGTGATGACCACTTTTGGGTACAAAAGCCCAAGTTTTTTTTATGAAGTAGTTTGAGTCAGAGTATCGAGCGATTGCTGATGTTTGTTGTACTCCCTGTTTTAATATTTTGACATTAAAGTAGACGAACTTTGCCTAACTATTTGTGTCGCCTTGATTATTGATGTATGAATAAAATCTTTGCTACTCATCTTAAAGGGCTGGAAGCCTCCCGTTCAGATGGAATATTTTTAATGTAAGCATGGAATAGATTGAGTTTGGCACTAACATTTCTCTTGTAAAGAGATTACTTTAATTACAATGGTTGAGAATGGCGAAATCATTTACAAAAAGTGGTAACTGTATGCAGGTGACCGTCAATATTAGCAATTAAATGTTCTTTGGTCTCCACCATGCAATGTTGATCATTTCCAAATTGGAATGAAAAAAGTCTTCAACAAGGCAAAATCACCTTTCCTACTTATTTGTACGCTCTGTGTTGCAAGACATGCAAATGCCGCCTGACAGGTATGCATGGCAGACAGCATTTACAATGGATTCCGATGCTATCCCCCTGCTGTTTTGAGTTGAAGAAACAGGTGGATTCCTCAGGAATCCATTGTCTTTACGCCTGCATGGAAATATCACGCTTGCGCAAAATAATGTGGTATTTGAAGGTGGAAGGGGAATGCATGGCAGTAACATATCCTGTTCTGTGTTCCCACTCCGCCTGCGAGTAAAATACAAATCACTTGGAGCACAAAAGCAATCTTGCGCTTTAACTTTACGCCTCACTGTTATGCTCTAGGGTTTCAGAAGAGGACCTGCTTAACGCTGAGTGATTTTTCAAGCATGTTAAGATTTATCCTAAGTCCTGGAGATGTTATCAGAATATGTAAGAATATAAACCATGTGTTCCTTGAGATAGCTGGACAAACATGAATGGAAATGAGAACATGAAATGAATTACTTTGGGACATTATTGTGGTATGAAAGGCTCCCTCTCTGGCTAATGTATTATGTTGATTGTATTCAAACTTTCCTTTATTTTAGATGTTTCACTTTCTCCCACCATAGCAAGTGACTGTTAGAAAACTACAAGTACCATAATCCTTGAAGTAGTGGCTTGACACTGGCCCTGTGCTTCCAAGATGTGCCAGGTGGGAAAAGGCTGCGGCTTTGTTCCCTGAGAAGCAGCGAGTAGTACTAATACCCATGAGGTCTTGAATTGTCTCTACCTTTTTTAACACACCATCTGGTCCTCTTGCTAACATTCTTTGAAGGGCACATTGCCCACTAAATACGGTGTTCACCTTTATTTCTCTTAAAGCTGCCCTGTTTGTGCAAATCCTGAACTGCTACCTATAGCTATGGTTCCAAAGCAGGCACTACTTCGCATCCCTGTATGGGAAGTCACTGGGATTCTCGATTGGCGGCCTGGTATCAGCTCTCAATCGTCCACAAAATCAAATTCTTCCTCCACCACCCGGAACACAGAACCGGCACCCCAAGCCCTGGCTTTCTTTCATGTAGACGTGGCAAAACCCTCCTCCCTGGTATCCCATCATGCAACGTGGTGCTGCTGGAAAGCCATCCACGTTCGTACAGATGCCACCGCATCACCCACTCCTCGGGGAACTGCATTGGCTGCTCCTGCATGCCAGCATGATCATCAATACAGCCCGAATCATCTACAAGGCGAGGGCAACCAGCGCCCCAACCTTCTGGGCTGAGCCCTCAAGCTCTCAGGAGGATGATGCAATGTCAAGGCAAGCCCAGTCTGGAAATCAGAAAACAGGCCTTTGCCCGCATTGGACCCAGAATAAGGAAAAACCTACCTACATCAGGCAGGCCTACACGCTCCTGCACTTCAGGAAGCGCTCGGTGGTGCAGTTCTCGAAAGAACAGCGCACCAAAGGTATGATGTTGTTACATTGCCAGTATATTTTTCAATGAGCTTTTTGCAGAGAATTTTTCAACTAAAAAACAAATTGGAAAAATACAGGAGGGCGGCTAAGGGGATATAAGTGGTAGGGGTTGGGGAATAGGCAGTAAATTATAGGAGAGGGGGTGCTTGGGGGGACCTCTCAAATATAAAAAAAAAGTGATGAGTTTTTTTGAGAAAAGAAATTGGCAAAAAACTCATCTGAAAATGAACTGCCGATGTAACAACATAGAACCCCACCAAACACTGTCCAGTTACATCCTGCTCCCTACTGCCCCGCTCAACTGGTCCCCACCTGGTCCCTCTCTCCCCTAAACGGATCCCTAACTGCGCACACTTGCACCCCTCATGTGTACGATGACCCGTTATTGGCCAAATGGGTTGCCACATCATACATGTATGTACTATACTTAGTAGTAGTAAGTAGTAGCGAAATCATTCATTAAGCACGGCAATACCAGAAACCAGTTTCAAGGCGCTATACATGAGACAATTGACACAATCACACATCACAATAATAAATACATATATTTAATAACTCTTCGAAAGCACCCCTGAAGCACAGTTATACATCAATAACAAAACGTATACTTATAAATCCAACCATAAAAAAATGTCAGATAACCTAATCTATGGCCTGGGTTGGAAGACCACCATAATCCCCATTAGCAAAAACCCATAAACACAAAAAAGAACGGGGTATATCAAAACACTCAGGGGAGGTATTTTTTTTTCTAAATGCACGATTCTTGGGAATGCAAATTCACAAGGATGGCCCGGGCATTTCTTGCTGGCCATGCGCTCGTGCAAACGATGTGCAGCCCTGCCCCCACGGATGCAGTAGTGCAGCACACACACACACAGCACAGTATTCGGAGTCCCCTCCCCCTCACTCACACTGGGGACAGGAGCCTTACTATGAAGCCTTGAACGGCCCTCATGTTACATGTGACGTGTGCATGGAGCGTCGCACGGGGCCGTTTAAGAGCTGGCGTAAGGGAATGCATTGCGAGTCAACACATTTACCGATTCATGGAATGTGTGCACGGTTCAAAGTGACTTTGCACTGCTCACACAAACCCTGATTCATGGGACTGTGCAAAGTGTATTTTTGCTGTGCAAAGTCGGGGGAAAGTCGTTTTGTACTGCAGACATGACTATGCGCTGACTTTGCACATTTCCATGAATCAGGGTGTGTGTCTGCGGTGCAAAGTCACTTTTCAGCAGTCCATGAATCGGGACCTTAAAGCATGAAAGGCCTGGTTCATTAAAAGCGCTTTGTTAATCGGGCCCATCGCGCCTGAGTGCACGGGGTGCACTTCTCGTCCGGGGGCACCGACCCCTCGTTACTCAGAAGTTCAGAACTGCACACAGGCAACGGGGGCCAGCTCAGGTAGCAGTTTCCCTGCTGCTAGACACTGCGCAAGCCCATAGATAATGTGGCACGGAGCCAGCAGGCTTTGCCACCAAAACCTTTGCTCCGGTACAAAGTGGACCCAGTCGGTTCCTTGCACTAGGTTTGCTGTGTCACATAAAGACGGATGTTTAGGTTATGCAGCAAACACGGTAAATAAGGCTGTTTCATTGTTTTCTCTGGTGTTTTTTTTTTTGAGAGAATATGGGTTTGGGATAAACTGCTCCATTCCAAAGCATCTCAGAAGCCAGGTTGGTACTACATGCATGTGTCCCATGTCTGTGCCCCAGGGTAGTGCTTTGATAATCTGGCCCCGGACATTGCACCCCCTCCCCCACTCTTCATGAATAGCTCGCAATTTGCTGCACTGGCGCATTCCTGCACTTGCGCAGCAACCACAAGTTGTTTGGATCAGATCCAGAAAGCCAAACTGCTTTGATGAAGGGTCACAGTGAAGCTTCTTTTAGTGAACGAATATGTGAGTCTCTCGGTAATGCAAAGGGGTTGCCCTCCCCTCTCTGGGCCTGACGCCAGCCTGTCCTTTAATGCCATAGCACGGTGTACTTAGTTTCAAATCCACCCTGGGTTGTTATTCCAGACTCGTTCCTTTTCTCTGTCATTGGCTCTTTCTGGTCGCCCATGCATAACATCCCATGGTGTGTGTTGCCACGGTTTCGAGTAATGAGCGCTTTAAAAATGCAAGTAAATAAATAAATACATAATTGTGAGGCACTTTCGTGTCTTATCCGGGCCAAATTATCTGTAGGGGCGTATGTGTCTCCGCACGTTTGGAAAGACCGTGCAGTCGCCGAGTTGCATACGCTCGAGTCGGATCCATACGGGAAAGGACAATGCACGCCAGCAGTGGCTGCTTTACACCGCGTGCCCACTCCCAGCTCAGCCAGCACTAGCTCTGGGACATCAGCCTCCACCGCCTCTCCCAACATTACTGAGCTATCTCAAAATGGCGTTCCATTTTTTTTCCTATAGGGCGACGCCCTTTTTATCTATTTTGTTAAAATATCTTTTATTTACACGAAGAAAGCATCTCACACTCAGTGATCTCCGAGCGCACAGACCACCCCTTTGTAAAGCTCATCGAAAGGCACTTGAGAGCATGCGCACAGGTAACCTTGAGGCAGGCCCTTGGCACGTGCTGCAAAATGCCGACGTGACATGGATTTTGCGCCTCCATCCATCGCGCGTTACTTCTGCCACAATTATATATGAACATATGGCCCTCTGGACATAGTCATGTATTGATCTCAAACGTGAGATCAAACGCATCGCAGCTGCACAGAAGGCGCTCAACCGACTGAGCTACCTTACCACCAGTAGGTGATTTCCCACATACACAAGAGCACGCAGGCAGGCGCCACCACCAATCAGGCAGAAGAGGAAAGGTCCCACTGGGGCTGACGCGGGCCTACCTGAAATATGTCGCTGGCACATTTGCGGCACAGATTATGCTGGCAGGGCAGGATGACCACCGGCTTGCTGAACATCTCCAGGCAGATGGGGCAGATCAGCTGCTTCTCCAGGTTGTCCATGGTTTGCTGCTCTTTGCTCAGGGAATTGTAACTCAGCGAGGTGCTCATCTCCTTGAAGTGTCCAAGGTATGGAGGCTCCGAAAATTCGCGCGGCTGACCAGTTTCCGGGTTAGCTTCCTTAAAATAATTCCGGGGCCTGCACGATCAAGTGTCCTTTGAGCTCGCGCGGCTCCAGGGCATTGTGCAGGCTGTGGACTGTGGGGCCCGGGGGCGAGGCTTTTTTTAGCCCCACGGGCGTCACGGGTTGCCATGCTGACTTGCCCATATATGAAAGTGACACGAGACGGGGCCAGACAGCTGACAGACCGCAGGCATGAATGGGCCGCATTCCTGGCCGGAGGAGAGGGTGAGCCCTGGAGAGGGTGGGCCCTGGCTGGAGGCGTTTGGCAGTTGCATCTGACAAGTGCACGAGTGGCTCTGTGGAGCGCAGCACAACTGTGGAAGCGGGCAGTGAATCACTGGGTCCAATCAGTGCTATTTTGCCCAGAAATAAAAAGCATTGGAAATGCCAGTAGGCAGTGCCATCCTTAGAGGCCGGAGCGCCCTGGACGGCAAAACAAAACATTTGGCGCGCCCTCCCCTCAAGTGCGCCCCTGGTCATGCAGGGGTGGGGGCAGTGGAGTAACTTTGCTGAAAATGTTGGCGGGGGACATGACATCTGAAGAAAAGGTGCCCCAGCCAAATGAATGGGGACACAATGGTGTGGCATGAAAGTTGGGGGGGGAAACCCCCCTGTCACCCCTTAAAATTACACTCTTGGGTGGGGGAGGCACCACATCTTTCAATAGGCGCTGATCATCTCCCTATTATTAAATTCCCTGCGCTCCCGAGAGCAGAGCCACAATAATTTCAGTAGGACGCCTGCCATGCCTTCTACCACCACACCAGCGGCTCAGGGGAGACCTTGAAAGACTCCTCAGAACTGGTGTGGTGGGAGACTAATGGCATTGCGCCCCGGCCGGGCGGTCGCCCCTGCGGCCCACCCCTAAGGCCGGTTCTGACAGTAGGTCTGACACATGAAAACATGCAATAGATGGCTGGTCACCAAGAGTTTGTTTGTTTATTCATTTATATTGTGCACCAGACCCAAGGGTATCAGGGCGCCAATAGTACAGAACATGCAAGGCTTAAAGTTACTGGGTTACATAGTAAGATGAGACAGGTATATGTACATGACAACAATAAGACAGATAAGTATTACATATAAAAGAGCATGCACGATAATCAGGAGACAGGTGTCGCAAGTGAGGTAACTCCAGGATAGTTGTTTCAGCTTATGTAGGACTACATATCCGCAGATTTCAACCTCTTTATATAATTAGCTCTAAATTTGAGGTAAGGCTGATCTTCTCTTATGAGGTGTGGTAAGGCGTTCCAGAGTTGTGCCGCTCTGACTGGGAAGCTGGCACCCCGGCCTTAGACAACTTAAATCACGGTACGATGAGGCTGTTAGTGTTAATTGATCTCGATGGTCCAGAGGAGATTCTCCTCTGGAATCTGTCCCTGAGATAACTAGGGGCTGCATTATTCAGAGCTTTGTAAGTACGGGATGCAACGTTTAGGTGAATTTCATTTTTGGTAGCTAGCCAATTGTTTTGGCGCCTTATCAAGGATATGTGGGATCTTTTAGACACACGGAGAGCCGCTCTCAAGGCGCTGTTATAGAGGACTTGAATCCTATGGATGGTAGATTTGTTGGCACCAATGTATAAGGCATGGAGCCTAGAAAGAATAAGGGCTCTAGCCAGGATGATGCAATTATCTTCCGAGAGAAAGGGTTTGCCAGATCTGATGAGCTTGCAGGTGTAGGCTGTAGCTGAGGCCATAGACTTCACCTGTTTAGAGAAGAAAAGGGTGTCGTCAAGATAGAAGCCAAGTGTCTAAGTACTAAGTAGCATTTATTCCTCTCCTCAACCTGGTCAGAATGTCCCTCAAACTCAACCCATTGTAAGAAGCTCACGGTTTCCCATCAAATCTAATTTCTTATCTATTGTACGTTCTTTTGTGATTAGAGAGCATTGTTACTCCTGTAAATGCATAAATACAAAAATACATTAAAAAATAATATATGTTCATACCTGTTCTGATACAATATGCCAGCACTGACACTCTTATGTTATGGTATGTTACTCTTACACTTTGTGAAGTCCCCAATGCAGTGGTTTCATAGCACCGAAACTTGTCAGAGGGGTGGCGTATTGTGCCATTGCCAGGGCTGACCAGACTGTAACCTGTGGAGGACCAGGAAAAGCTAAAAGCAGGCAGGACGATATTTTAATGGACGCAGAAGGAGAAAGGCTTTTGTAAAGATGCATTGTGGGTAGAAGGTGGGGACATTGATGGTGATTTTTTGCATCTGGGTTGATCCACAGGATGCAGCAATTGGAGAGGGAATAACTTGAGATGCAAAACTAACATTGGGTCTCCGTAAGGTGGAGGAGAGTAAAGCATGGTTGCAGTCAAGGGATGGATGATGTGCTTAAGGTTTGCTCAAGCGGAGCTTTGCAACATGAGAAGCTAAAATGTACTTAGTGGTACAATCACTGCTCCATGTAAGAGGCCTGGGGCCATAATTCAGGGAAATGCCCCGCCTCGTGCAAGGTGTAGCAGAGTCACGCGAAGGCTGTGCAAAAGGTGAATGTGAAAGGAGAACATTGGGTTGCAAGTGGAGAAGGGAAGGAAAGGAAAGGCGAGGAGAAGGAAAGGAAAAGAAAGGAAAGCAAAGGAAAGGAAAGGAAAGGAAAGGAAAGGAAAGGAAAGGAAAGGAAAGGGCTATGTTCACATGATTGCAAATAGTTTGGTCGTATGTGAACGAGTCTAGTCTAAAACGTGGAGAAGAACAGGGCCCCAAGGTCAAGGACCTTCATGGTGAACGATCCGCAAGACACACCTACCTGATCCCTGTGCACTGAACCCTTTGATCATGATGCCTGCAGCCAGGATCACCCGAGCTTCTGGGTCAGTGACACTCAATACATCTCTCCATTGGCTCCCACCACAGGCCAGGATCGGTTTCCAAGCCCTACACATCATTCATTGAATCTACTGGCGACAGTGGGTTGCTTGCTTCCACCGCAAGATGCCCAAGTACTGCTTGACTAGGACCTTAATATCCCTAGATGTCCTGAGTCCTAAGAAGAAAAACGTGGAGGCAGGAAGCTTAGGGGCAGCAGTGGCCCAGAACACTCTGACCCCAAACGGAAAGAAGAAAGGTATTCCTGCTTGAGGGAAAGACTGCAAATGAACCTCTTCTAAGCAAAGTTTTGACCTTTCGGTTTCCCCCTGCTCCTCGTGTCCCGAAGCAATGTCAGGCCATGTGTCCACTACACCTGGCTTTGGTTCCCCTCTGCAATATGAATTGGTACTTCTATGCCTTGGTCTTTCCACTGAGCCTATGACTTATAGGGTTGGTAACACCAAACTTTTTTTGTGCTCGACTCTGAGGCCTCTGTATTTTGACATTGTGTTCTGCTCTCCGCTCTAGCACTTCCCCTGTTAGCAAGACTTGGCTTGCTTCTTTACAACTATGGATCACAGGTACCTCTCTAAACCTTTCACGTTTGCTCATTCTCCTTTGTGTACCATGGTAAGTGTTATCGTTTCCAATTACAGATGCCAGAGTGTACCTTGCACTTTCCCCATAGCATTTCCC
Organism: Ambystoma mexicanum; assembly: GCF_040938575.1. NCBI lineage: Eukaryota > Metazoa > Chordata > Amphibia > Caudata > Ambystomatidae > Ambystoma > Ambystoma mexicanum. The sequence goes on along the minus strand of NC_090933.1, from coordinate 672,397,545 downwards.
TACATGAATGGGACAGAACAGTGACAATCATTGTTTTCTCTAGCCTCCCCTTTTCTGCTTGTGGTGCCAAAAAGTGACTGCATTTCAAAGAAGGAACCTCATACATCTATTATAAATAAATATGGTAGTGTTAAGACTATTACATTCCGTCACATAATCTCAGTGCACACACTATTTGTCAGCACTGGTTCAGTAAGGGACATGTTCAATATTATAATGCCCAAATTATATATGCCTGCATTTCCACTGTAAGAAGATATTTTTATGTGGGCTGTGCCCAGCTTATGCCATTCTTGACAGTGTAACAGTACAGTCATGCTGGCTGTGCCAAATGGTTTCTAGTTTTGCCACTGTAAAACATTTTATACTTGCTCAGCCCAAAATGTACCAACATTAACACTGTAAATCATGTTCATGCACTCTGTGGCACAATTGTGCAAGTACTGCCACTGTAGAACATGTTCATGTTCTCTTTGCTCTTTATTGACATTGCAAAACATTGGCTTGCTCTATGGGCCCGCAACATGGCACTATTGTCACCATAAAAACATATCCATATTGTGTGCCTGCTTTGCCCATGTATGCCAGTTTTGTCCTGTAAAGGTAAATGTCGGGCAATGTAGACCTGCTACACACCATGGAATCCTCACATACAGACAGACACCCTCAATCACGCATGCACCTTCATTCAATTGCCTTCACAAACCCAATAACAAATTATACACACACACTTTCGAACGCCTCATTTACACACAAACTCTTAAATGCGCACACACACATATTTGCATAAACATGCACTACACCTACACATTTTTCTCGTGCCCTAGTAGTTATGGTATATTCTCTTCTAGCCAGCACAGGCGCCCTCAAGGCCAGTGGTCGAAGTGAGCGGGAACGGTCTGAAGCAGCGTTCCACTACTTTTATTTTTTACCGTTAAAACGTCCAATACGTTTTGCAGCCATTTTCACAATCCCGGAACTGTTCTTTATTAAGTTGAAGTACACTTCTCCACTTTACCATTGTACATCTGTTATAGCTAAACTGAAATCTGTTTCAACTCAATTGCCTGTTAACCAGCATGACTGCAACCCTTGAAAAACGTGTTGCAAGTTGCTCCTTTCCTTCCTACTCTGCCCCAGAGTCATAGTTCCACTACTTATTTGGTACACTTATATCACTGCTCAAGGCCCTTGGATGGCAGAAGCAGAAGCAGGGCCAGAAGTCTCTCTTCTACAGTGAAGCTAAGGCTGAGATTCATCATTCTGACCCTGTCCTTGGCCTGAGACAGAAACCTGGAAGGAGCAGTGAAGAGGCCTTTCCAGGACCCACTGAGCAGAATGGAGACAGGTCTTCCCCAGGTCTTCTCTCTGCTACACACACAGCAGTGTGGCTTATGTTCCTAGCGCTAGCCCATGCACACAACTGTGCAGGGTGTCAAGGGCGCCAGCCTGTGAATTTGCAAAGAATCTAAATATTATTAGTCTTTACAAATGCAAAGCCTACATGTGCATTATGAAAAGAGTGAATGCACTCGCTCCATAATCCAAATTAAATTAAAATGCCACATTGCAGAACCCAGAAGGTCCTGAAAATGGAGAGGGTGCTCTTCCATCCCGCACAGTGCATTCGCGGCTGAACTCAGAAGTCTCCCTTGGTGGTTTATCAGCTTTTTTGTGCTTCGCCTTCTCACACCAGGATTTGTTCTGGCTTTGCAGAATACTTTACACCTTTATAAAAAAAAAAACATGCGGAAACATCATTAAAACTAAAAAATAGAAAAGAAATAGAAACACACAGACACCATGGGTGGCTTGAACAGTTATTTAACGCATGCACGTCTAGCTGCTTCATTGTACTTACCCTTTATTCTGAAGGTGGACTGTGCCATTAAAAGGAGGATTTGGAATGTTGACACAGGGGGACAAAGGATAGTGCACCTCTGAACAGGGGTGAGCTGAATGGTGGAAAAAAGTAGCAGGGGCAGAGAAAACTGTAAAGATGGTTGGTGGAAGAAGAGGGAAAGCAGCAATGTGGCACATCGCAGAGGACCTCGTATTCCAGGGACGACCTTTGCGAGAACTGAATTCTCCATTCAGGTGTTTGGGCTCAGGTGCGAGTGAAGGAGAATTACAGAGCACGAGACGGCGAGGCTCCGGGTGGAGGCAAAAGGCCTGGGCCACTGTGTCAGCTGGGTGGTCTGGTTGAAGGGGTGCTGTGGGGCTGGTTGCCGACTGTCAGAGCCAAAGCTGTGTCAAGTGGGGCAGGTGGGATAGACTGTGCCGCCGATGATCGGAGCTGCAACGCTCCATTGCCTAAGAACACTTAGAATCAAGGACTCCCTCGCTCATCACCAACGACCGCTTTGTTGCACTGGGGAAAGTCAAAGCCGCCCACGAACCAAGGAGAATCTGCTGGTGGGTTTCCCACCACCTGAAGACCACAAAGACACTGATGACCCGACGCCCTTCCTGGGCCAAGCCAAAATTCTTCAGTGACTCTTTGCTGCAAAGAACTATCATCGTTGAGGTGCACAGAATGCCTCACCCACACAGGACAATCATAACAACCCCGCATCTGGGCAACACGGCTTTGACGGGCCTCCAGAGTTTACGCCGATCCTCTGAATCCTGGTCGATGACAGTGGACCGAATGTCCGGGCGCTTAGCTTCGGTTTCTTCGGCGGTCCACCATCTCCAGTTGACAGTCTTTCGAAGGCTGACTTCCAGGGTACTTCAGTGAAGGTTAGCTGGTGCACGATGGTCCCTCATAGCTCGGGAAGAGGTCTCCTAGCCAGGTCCTCTCTTGGATCAGGTTCTTGAAGGCACAGCAGCATTCAGATTGCGTCGCAGGGAACAGTGGTTCACCTTCTTCTTCCGGCTTGGCTTCGAGAGTAAGCATACACTTTCGACTTCAGCTTCTGTACAATTTCCAGCAGTGAAAGGTCCCTAAATGTACTGTTTGGTCTCTCATTCATTGTGCTGGGTATACTCAGGCAACCAATCATTCAGAAGGGCATTCAGGCAGGCAGGCTGACAATCAGGCTCACAGTGCATTCAGGCCATTCTCCTCCCTCCAGACACTCACAACAAGGAATGTGTATTGGGACAAGTACCCAACCATTCAGCACTCCACACTGCATTCATACCAGTTTTCGGGCAGGGCTGTCTTATTCTTTGTGTCACATACCAGAAACCAGTCACCCATAACATGAAGTGCATGTTGGTCACACACTCCATTCACCCAGGTCCCACCTCAAGGGTGTACCCCCAATATACAGTCACTGGGATGGCTCCAGCCAGTCTGGCCTGGACCTCCCCACAATATCATATGTGGAACTTCCACCCAACAGCCAGCCAAGAAGAAGGGACAGGGTGAGGGTTTCCCGGGATTTCGGGAAAACAAGGTAACGGACAATAGAAAGCAAGAGGCCACAGGGGCCATCTTGTCTTCTATCAGGGATAAACTGATTCCAATGGCAGGGCCTGGGTATCCCAAAATGGAGGATTTTCAGAGCACCTGTTAAATTCAGCATGGAGCTGCCACCAGCCCATACCCTGCTATGTGGGCCACACATAGGTGCCCGAAAACATACACTAGGGGTGCAGGATTGTACCCCCACCCATGGGTGCCATAAGGGTATCACAAGGGTCTGTTAACCACAATCAAAAAGAGGAAGGCCTGCACTGCCATGAGTCCTGCATGGACTCCTGTGCAGAAAACAACACAGAACACACATGAAAAAAGGACTACAGGACAAGGACATGGAGGCCCTGTTCCTCCAATGCATTTCCAGCATCACACCATGTGGGCCTGTTTGAATTAAACTCTGATTAGTATGTGAATGCTGCCACCAGCTACAAGGCTCAATAAAATGACAGGGTGGATCCATTGAGCTTTTGTTAGTTAATTAGGCTAGCCATGGCTGGGGAGACGTTTGGCCCTCCCCTTCTGAGATGACATGCTGTCATATCCCAACTAAATATGACAGGGGGGACTGTGCCTGTAGACTGTGTCCAACCAGAGTACAAAGATCTATGTGCAAGTCATGCGGTGAGCATAGAAACATGTGTGCGGATTAGCCCCACACCATTTCCTGAGGTTGGTCTACCATCATTCAATTTCATATAACATTTTTAAAAACCCAGGAAAACGCACACACACCATGCGGATGGTCGAATGTCTCACAGTGTCCCCACCCAGGTAGTCGGTGGCCTTGATGGGCACCGGAAACACTGTGTGGCTTGATGACAGGCAATGGAGACAGGATGTGGAGAAGGTAGCATTTATATGCATGTGCAGGCTGGGGCCAGTGACAGTGGTCTGAGAGGAGAAAATCAAGGCCGGACTGCTCACCTTAGGAATCAGTCGGGCATTACGCTAGAAGGTGGACAGGTTCAACCTCTGTAGTGAAGCATCCCCAGCTAAGACACGCACTGTTGTACCAGGGAATAATGGGCATACTCATCTCAGGAACCTGTGGTCAGAGCACGTTAGAGCGGTCAGGGTTCTCACATAAACACTAAAGACTGATGGGAAGTGTTGGGTGTACATAATGTGATACGCAGAAGCTAAACAAGGTTGTTCTAGGCAAATAACACAAAAACTCAGCCGGGACTCTAAACCATATTTTCCTTAAAGTAAGCAGGAGGATTAAGGACCTATACCAAAATACATTCCAAATGTGTGAATACGCTTAACAAGTGACAGCACCTACTAGGGTTTAGAAATATTTAAAAATTCAAATTGTATTCAAGAAAAATACACAATATGATTCAAAGTCCAATTCAGTAATTACCCCTACAGTGATACTAATTCATTATACACAATTCATAAAAACAGCACATTATAACACAGTATAAAATACCTTAAAAACACTCAAAAGTGACTTATTTTATTACTATCCACTCTTGAATCTAGGTCACAAGATATGGTGGAGGGCAAGATTAAATTATCTCAACAAGTTTCATTTCTTCAACCCTTCGTGGAGAGCTTTCTTTAGGACCTCTTCATTCTGTCACTTCACAACAAGCTTTATTGACTTGTGTTAAATTGGAGCCTCCTCCTCATTTACTACAAAAGAAAAAAAGGGATACTCATTAGCACTTAATACCAATCTAATTTAAGGAGTGACTGGACCCTACCCTGCCACTCTCTTCCCTCCCATTTCTGGTGTAAGTACCTGTGGGGGATCTCTGGCAATCACTGGGGGGATGGGCATACACAACTCTGTATGGGCCCTCACTGCTAGTCCACCTACAATATAGGACCTTAAATATAGGTATTGTCAGTAAATTGTGGTAACAGAATAACAGCTCCTAGCTCTCTCTATAGTCATAAAAACTCCCAGTCTACACACAGAGATATGGAGGATGTCCTGTGGGGGAGGACTGATCAAGATCCGGTTCCTAACTCGTTTTTGATGTGGTGTGCTGAACTAGCACTAAATAAAACTATTTTGAGTCCAAATGTAGAGTGTACCAGCAAATTGAGAGGACGGCGAAGGGAGCCATCATGGCACCCAGCCTGTCAATTTATATGTGGAGAGTTTTGAAAAAGCAGTGATCTACACAGATACCAACCCGTTAAGGGATCACATAAGAGAATGGACCAGATACATCAATTATGTATTGATGTTATGGGAAGGGCCCCTTAGAAACAGCTAACACATTTTTTGAATGGTTAAAAATGAAAAGCCCACATTTGAAATTAACCATGGCACAGAGTAACCAGGAGATTGACGTTTTAGATATGATCTAACGTTTTACATACGATCTACCATGAAGAAGGGACAATACTAATCAAACTGTACCATACACTGACAGATAAAATCTCCTTGCTAGAGTACACAAGCCATCACATAAAACATATATGTGACAACCTGCCTTTTTGTAAGTCCCAAAATATATACTATGGAAACAAAATAAGATTACAAGAGGCACGGAGATAGATAGTAAATCAAACACTGTTTATTATGCATGGCAGGGAAAGTCAGCTGCTCACTAACAAGCCAATCCCCATAGCACTCGCATTAGCACTCAGCACTCGGCACTAGCAATAAGCACAGCACTGAAAAGAAATCCACTCTTCATACATAGTGGCAGTGATGTACATTTACATGCGTAGAAGCATGTCAGGGAAACCAACATGCTTTTGCCTATGTACATACATTTCATCATAGCATGTACGGTACTGGACATATTCTGAGAAAGCAAGGCATATATGTGAACATTCTTGTCTTTCGTACAAGACGTCCTAACTCTGCCATAAGCGAAAACATCAGTCATGCTATTTCCGCAGTCAAGGCAGTCAAGGCTGTTACTCTGTCCTAAAGAATATCTGACTGTCTGCCAAGAGACACTCTCTTATAATAACATCTATTTGCTGTTCAGCTGCATTCAGCATTTATCATGAACACATTTCCCTGCGTACTCAGCAAAGCCTGATTCATAATGGACAAAAACAGACCACATATAGCGCTTAGAAACTAGAATCTGTGCTGTACAAAATAACAAGTATAAATACAATATATCTTTCCTCGTGGCTCTCAGCAAATGCTGATCTCTGATAGCTTAGAACAAATCATACTGCTAAACAGAGTTTACATTAATGATTGAATGGATTAGCTTATGCTGACCATTAAAATGCAGATTCACATTTTGGACAGTTTTTACATTTAAAACATAATATCAGCACAATGGCATCCGTTGAACAGGAGGCGGAGACTCTTTTAAATAAATTAAGAGAAAGCGGATACCCCAAGCAGGTAGTTAAAAAAGCAGCGAAGCGGGCCTATGACAGCCATTAAGATGTCCTATTAGAAAAAACTGAAAATATTCCCATGGAGAATAAATTGATATATGTTTCTACATACACAAACTTAAGTTTTAAGATATGGAACATAATGCATAAACACTGGCGAGTGTTTGATAAAAAGGGAATGAAAGAAGAACAACCTCTCCTCACCTATCTAAAAAGTACCTCCATTGGAAACCTAGTGAGCAAAAGCAGGCTATGAAATGCGAAAGAAAATGGTAACATCATACAGAGGGCTTAGGGGATGGACCCAATTAAAGGTAAATTTCCATACAGGATGTGTGGGGCATGCAAACACACAAGAACATCCAAAACAGTGGAGACTAGATTGACCCAACCCTGGGTACAGAACAGTTTTACAAATTGTAACTCGAACTATGTGGTTTACATGATCACTTGCCCAAGTGTACTTAACTACACACGGAAGACCAATAGAAAAGTGAAAGTAACGAATTATGGAACACCAAAGTTGTTTGAAAAATAAAATTGATGTGGCACCCATGGTCAAACACTTTATGATGAAAAAACACAACTGGGGTGATTTGTCGTGGACCATCTTGCAACAAATTCATGCATCCAATGTGGGAGAAAAAGATCTTGATCCGCAGGGAACAAGAATGAATTTTTAAGATAAAAACTGACAGCAGAGGCCTCGATGAGATGGTTGAGGGGCATACAATATAAATTAACTTTCCGATAATGAGGGGTACTTTTGGGAGTCGCACTAGCTATTAAAGAGCGCGCCTCATTAGGGTCCACACAATGGGTCAACAAGATGGATGGAGATAGCCTTGTATTGGTGGTTCTAGGGAACGCCAGTATGAGACGTGCACTAGTCCACCACATCCAGAGGATTGATCCATGAGACACAACAGAAATGTGGTTTTTCAGTTCATAAAAATCTGAATTAAATACTGTAGTGCTCATTGCGCCCTAATTTGAGAGACATATGTAGGGTTAAACATAATCTAAGAGATAACAGAGTATACAGCATAGGGAATAATAGTGGGGCGATTTGAGAGTGAAAGGCACCGTAATTCTGTCCTCCCAAGATGGCCGCGATAAACAGCAACAAACCATACCAGAGAGTTGACCTCTGTGTGTGGCGCGCTCTCTTTTTCACGCTACTAAGATGGCCGCATTAGAAGGTTGCAGAACCATAGAGTGGTTACATGTATAGACACACACCGGGTTGTTTACACTTCCACCCTGGGTACTAGGGAATGCATGGAGCACCATCATGGGACAGAACTGACAGAGTGGAGAGTCAGCAGAATAACATGCCGATAGAATATCAAGGCAAGTACCAGAGCCTCAGAGGGTAAAATGAACGTGTGCCTGAGACACACCCACAGCATTGTTAATATTTACACATGTCCTCCGCTTCTAGATGTATGAATGAAGCGGACCACAGAAAACAGATGAAGGGTAACACTAGGTTTAAGAACCATGCTTGAGATGTATGAAAATCAGACTATGCTGAAGAGCGCCGGCACTGCGTCTAACTATAGAGGTATGTCTCTGCGTATGAACATGCTAGTTTTTATGAATAAAGAGAAAGCTAGGAGTTGATATTATGTTACCCCAAGTTACTGACCATACATTTTTTTATGGTTCTTTATTGTAGGTGGACTAGCAGTGAGAGCCCACACAGGACCTCAGCATATTCTGACGCGAATAGACAGAGGATCTATTTCCCACCTTCTCTATGATGCAAAACTATCTTTTTGATGACTGATATAATCTAAACCATAGGTAAATGTTCTCTTGGAATATTGACATGCCCTATTTGTGACAGCAATTACTTTATTGACTATTGGGTTTAACACAACATACCAAATAGACATTATATGTGATTCACCTTGTGATGGACTTTTTTGTACAGACAGGACACAGTGTGTCTATGACTATTAGTAAGGAACAAATTAATGAGCGTGATATGGGTTTCTTTTTGGATCTTTATCCACAAAATTGGGCGTTATGATATGACTGACTTGATTACCTTTGTAATAGTATATAAGATATTCTGCATTGAGATGATTTGTTCTAATGTGGATTTATTAGAATGTTATGTTTTTCAGAGATTGTTTGAAAAGTTAGAAAATTTGGAAAATTATGAAAATTGCCCCCGAAGAAGTGAACCAATTCACAAAACGCGTCGGGCTCCCAAATACATCATTGGATTTAAACTAATATACGTTTTGTCATTGTGTATATTTGTACATATGCAATTGAACAATTATTATTGATCATTCTACTGTTAATCTCAATCGAATATATTACCCAATCTTCTATTTAATAGAAAAAATTAATAGAGCCACCCATAGAGTGCAGAGGACGTGAGTTCCCAGATTTGGGAACTTGACTTTAGTTTTATGTCTTTGCAGCCCATATGCCAGGGCTGTCATCTTTCTCCTCCGCCCCTTAAAATGCATTATTCCCTTGTATAAAATCCATTTATTATATACACACAAAAATCAGGTGTGTCGATTGATCTACTCATATTGTCCACACACCAGTGATTGCCAGAGATCCCCCACAGGTAATTACACCAGAAAGGGGAGTGAAGTGAGTGGCAGGGTACGGTCCAGCCACTCCCTAATTAGATTGGCATTCAGTGCTAATGAGTATCCCATTTTTTCTTTTGTAGTAAATGAGGAGGAGGCTCTATATTAACACAAGAAACTATAGCTTATTGTGAAGTGAGAAATTAAGAGCTTGTGAAGAAGGTTCACCTCGAAGGGTTCAAGAACTGAAACATGTTGACCATTAAGAGATGGAGGACAACTTATTAGTTTAATCCCCCCCCCCCGGCCATATCTTGTGACCTAGATTCAAGTGTGGATAGCTAATAGAATAAGTCACTTTTGAGTGTTTTTAGGTGTTTTATACTGTGTAATAATGTGTTGTTTTTATGCATTGTGTTTAATGAATTGGGATCACACTAGGGGTATTTATTGAATTCTATTATGAATCATATTGTGTATTTTTCTTGAATATAATTTGAATTTTTAAATATTTCTAAACCCTAGCAGGTGCTGTTATTTTGTAAGTGTTTTCACACATTTGGACTCTAATTGCATAGATCCTTAATCCTCCTGCTCACTATAAGGAAAAGACGGGTTAGAGTTCCACCTGAGTTGTTGTGTTATTTATCCCTTCTGAATATAGGTCGGACGGTACACACCTCCACAGTTGAGGTTGTGATCCGGAGTCTCTTGTTTGTTAATTTATTTTGTTGTTGTTGTTCTAGGCGAATGCCATGTATCTTGTGGTAGGTGATGGTGAGGTATGTTATCACAAAAACAATGTTTACAACTCGTAGAACTGAGGAGTGTCGAAAACAGACTTCCATAGGCCCCACATGAAGATGGGGGTCCCTAGGAGCTAACACCTATATTCACATATAAGGGTAACCACAGTGGATGGTGAAGAAATGAAGTGGGTGCATCGCTCAATGTTTGCCATTTGGGCCCCTTTGGTGACTTCTTCCTGGAGATGGAGTGGCAGTGACACATACAAAAATAAATATACCAATCTAAGATGGCCTCTGTGAAACTACAGCTTTAGTCAAGATGCAAGAGGAACATGAAAGGCACACTCATCGAGCAGTTGATTGTTAGGCAGCAAGCAGCGTGGAAGCAAACGTTTTTTAAAAAGTCGCATTAGACAAATCTCTCAACAATTGTATCTGCTTGTGCAAAATGGCTGACACTATAAAAGAACGTTCACTCTATGTGCTTTATGGATCAGCTGATTGAGACCTAGCCCCACTTTACATACTACTCTAGGAGCTCTGGAAGAGGCCAGGCTCTCTCTAGTCAGACTTAAAAAATGTCTGGACACAATATTCTACTTTGTTTAATAGGATAAATTCATCATGGTAAAAGGGAATATTGTCTCGTGTACGTATTGTGAGTTTGGTATGTGCTGTCTGAGCGTTATGCTGGAATTAATTTGCAGTCCAAACATAGACGGACAGACAGACAGCTCCAGCAGCAGTGGCTTTAATGGAGATTCATGGAAATCCCATGTCCATCAGGTAAAGGCAGTCAGTAGTAAAACACATATAATGCACCTGTCAGAAAGCAGAGCAGTAACGATACACACCCCCAAAATGCCCTTTCAGAATCCGGGCAGTGGCAGTGCCAGAAATTGTGGCAGTGACAATTGTTGGCTGGTTGTTAAGCAGCACAGTCACCCAGCTGGGTCAGTCGAGCGAGGGGGCATTTTATTGCCTGAGTCCTCCAAGACCTGCCATGTTGGCACAGGTCAGAGGGTTGGGAGGAAACTGGAGAGTACTGCTGCGCGCCATTCATGTTTGCTTCATAGGTTTGGCTTTGGGTGACTCTGCTGTCAGACAAGAGCAGCTTCTTAAGCTCTGAGGTGTGCAGTGGCCACTGGGAACACTGGTCTGGTGCGTTGCCTGAAAGTGGAGACATCTGGAGAGCAGGGAGCAGTCTGAAAGGGAAACATGCACTGGGACTACCCACGTATTTTAAAACATTGCTGGTGTTTGGCTTGGTGAGCAGATTTGATGGCACTCTGCCCAAATCTTTTTCTGTCTCCGGCAGGGCTGCTGCTAGGATTCCCTCCCCCCATTACTAGCATCTTTGTCATATTTGCTAACCGTAGACAATAGGGCCGTGAGGATAGCTCAGGGGCAGCGCGTTTGTCTTGGAATCAAGGCAAAGGGCCTCATTACAACCCTGGCGTTAACCATGGCGCTATTAGTGCCATGGTTGACGCCGGTATTTTACCAACTCCGCCATGGTGAATGGGGGAATTACCGCCCCATTCCAAGGTTGGCGGGGCGGTAATTCCCCATTCACCATTGGCCCTTCCCCATTCCCATTTTTGCCCCATAGGGCTCAATGGGAATGGGGAAGGTGGTAATTACAGTACCGCAAATTGTGGTACCGTAATTACCTCGAAAGTCCCTTTGCGGGTTCCTTCCTTAACGGCTGGTAAAACCAGCCATTAAGGTCGGGACCCGCAAAGGGGCCGCGTAATTAGGCGGTAAGGGTTTAACGGCGCCGACACCTTTTACGGCGCCGTTAACCCCTTACCGCTTGTGTCGTAATGAGGCCCAAAGTATAGCCACACAGGTTTGAATACCACCCGCGTGCTTAGAAACTGGTTTCTGGTATTAAGCACGGGCCATAAAAGGACAATTATAACATGAATGAACATTTGGCGATACACAGAAGAAAAAGGGTTCAGGGATGATTGATTTGGTGCTATAGTTTGGCACCTTGCTAACATTCAGGCAAGCCTGAGTTTATATCTTGTCTGATGAGTTAATTATTTAAAGTTAATTACCTTTCAAACTGTATAGCATGACTTTGGGGAAACTCAGCGCATATGTGCTTAAGGAATATGTATGATTATCTGGGAATAAAAAAACAAATATGCAATGGGGGTTTAAGAGTTCTAATTTCCTCTATAGCTGTAAAATCCAATGAAAAGTGGCAAACTACTTCAAATGCATCAATAATGCTCTGATTACTGATCTGTGTCCCGCAGTTATGCTACAGACCTCTATTCTTAAAATGTGTCCTGTATCTATGCTTGAGGACAAGTGCCCTGAAATACCACTTGCTTATGACTCTGTTTCCAGCAAAGAATAAAAGTGGGCAAGGGGACTTAAATGAGTACCAATGCTTATTTTGATCACTGCCAAGGCAGTAAAGCAAGCTATGGGGTTTGATCGCGACAAAGGGGCGAGGGAGTGGCACATCCAGAGATTCTTGGATCGCTTTATTTCTTTGGTTTTTGGGGATCCAAGTGTATGATCCACAGGCCCCCAAATCCTTTTTTTGCATAGTTTGTTCTGTTATTTGGCAAAGATGCCTTGAACAAATATGAACAACAATAACAAATATACAGACTACAGCATCATTACAAAGTTATACACAGCAAAGTTAAAAATATCTAGATTAAATCTACCTGGAAATAGTACACATTCTTTAAAATTCTCAAATAATTTAGTAAATTCATAAAAATAGATAAAAATACAAACTACCACAGATTTCGCAGTAAGAAAAGGATCATGAGCAAGCGAGTCATGCTAACATTTGCTCCATCATTAAACTCCAGCGAGTAAAAAAGCCATGCCACAGCTATTACCATTGACGTTGTTCTACCTGCCAAAGACACATTCCACAGATTCCATTTACCACCTTCAGTATGAACATTACTGAATTTTGAGACGTAATGCATGCGCTTCTGTGAGGGATTCGACCATCTGCACGGTGAGTGTGCACTCGCCTGGGTTTTTGGAAATTTTAAAAGAAATGGAATGATGGTAGATGAACCTCCGGAAAATGTGTGTGTCAAAACCGCACACATTTTCCTATGCTCACTGCACGACATACACATAGACCCATGTACTCTGGGTGGACACAGCCTACAGGCGTCGTTCCCCCTGTCATATTAAGTTGATATGAAAGCCAGGATTACACCATGTCCTCTCAGAAGGGGGAGGTAAAAACATTCCCCCTGCCATGACCAGCCTACTTAACTAACAAAGGCTCCATAGAACCTCCCTGTCCTTTTGTTAGCTCTGCTGCTGGCAGCTCTGCGTACTAATCAGAGTTGAATTCAAACAGGCCCACATGGGGCCTGGTTGCAGAGGCTAACAAAGGATACAGGAAACCTCAACAACCTTTGACATGCACTGTGTCAACCTGAAGCCAGCTCCCATCCTTAGGATCAATGGACGTCGAAACATCATGTCTGGGAATGTGTGTTACAGTAGTCCGAGGGGGGACCCCATTCAGAAGGGAGGAGCATGTGATTTGATGGAGACAGAAAGTCTGGTCCCACCTCAGCTTCAAGGGCAACCTGCCGCTTTAATCAGGAACCACAGAGAGCTCAATTAACTAGAGAGACCCTTTTATAAGAAGATGTGTGGCACTTAGTATTACATGTTTTCACCCCTTTACCATTTCTGTTGCAAAGCACTCTGTTTATGACCTCATGCATACAGGAGATTGTTGGTGGGGACCCAGGATTGGTTCATTAAGGTAGGCATAGCCTATACCAATCACTGTGGCTCATTTGGCTTTAAAAGAGGTCTGAGCCCCTCTTTTGGGAAGCTCATCTGAAGGCTTTGCAAGGAGTAGTAAGAAGAAATCAGCATCGGACCCTGGCTGAGGGTACAGTCTGCCTTACATCTTCCGCCAGTGAAGCAAGGACAGGACCTCAAAGAGGGAAGCAAGATCCCTCCCCTAAACAACTACAAGGCAACAGAGGGAGATACTGAATCCAGAGGACCCTCCAGCAGCTCCAGAACCGGTACCCAGCCAGTACACAGTGTGCCCTGCTAGGCTCTGCAGCAAGCTTCCTGGGTGGGAAGTGTCAGAGAGTATGAACCAAACCGAGGACAAACCAGCTGCCTGCAACACTCTCCTCAGCTTTAGACCATCCACCTTAAAGGACGACTCAAGCCCAGTGAAAAGGTTAAAAGGAGTTAATTGATAAGCATCTACCAACATCCACCTTAAAAGACATTTTTGAGCCAATCGAGACCCTTGAACTGCAACCGACTGCACAGCTGACTGTTGTTATGGTTCAGTCGCTAACGCTGTCTGAGACGCCTCGACAGGTGCTTCAGACCTGCCAACCAGCAGTGAGACATCGATTCCTGATCCCGAGCCGCCGTGTAGGCCAGCTTGCAGCTTTCCATCCCTCCTCGCTCGCCGGACTGCCTGCTGCCTGATACCCAGAGCTGGCTCCTGCCTTGAACTCTGTCACAGAAGCTGCAAGGTGCCCTGATACCGACTCATCCCTGTCAAGCACCAAACATCTACAGCACAATTTACTGTGCGGTTCTACCCCCTGGCCCTTTTATGAATGCCCCTAGTGACATTTCATGACTCAATGCTCCCTTTGTGTTGAAACCAGTTATCCTTGAACTGTTGCGATTAATTACTTTACCGACTACTCTCCTGTCAGTATTTAGAGTGCATCTCTTTTCCTTCTTTGAAACTGTTGAAGACACACCCCTAAACGCTCACACCAAAATTAAATTCAACCCGCTAGGGAAAAAGGCCCAAGAAACTCTTGCAAGTATAGCAAGTGTTTATTTCTACAATACTAGGTGCATCAGCAAAGAGCTATGCTGCCATGGAACGTTTTGCCAAAAAGTATACAAGCAGAATCTTATAAGGAGACATAGCATCATAGATGATATTGTCATATACAGTAGAAACCTGCGCGGCTGGTTGGTACAACTCTACACATGGTCAGCCTGCTCCATACGGGATGCCAGGTCATTGGTCCCAGCCCAGTCCATCCGTCTTCCATCACCTGGGATCTGCTGGGCTAATCGTCTCTAGGGAACCAAGGCCGAAGAAGCAATTAGCTACTTTTGTGATAAATATTACTGTATCATTATACAGTGCACCTACAAGGCTCTGGGACTGGCACAGGGGGAGTCTCAAGGTCAAGCCAACCCGCACATCCTTCACTCATTCCCGATCACGTCATCTGCACCCAAAGCTTTCACTCTCGCTTTTGAACAATAATTTATCCCTCCCTGTACCGCGCACTACAAGCCATGTCATTATAAATAAAGGTGGAACAAACATTCTGTTAGATCTTTATGGTGATTGGTTAATGGTCGCTGGTCTGGGGTCAACTATTATCTTGGAATTCGAGGGTCTCGGGACTAGGGCAAATATGGGGGCTATAACTCACAGCTGGCTGGGCGGGGGTCGAAGGCCTGCTCCCGTCTGTCTGTGAGAACATGTACACCAAGGCACCCAGTTCTGTCTTGTGGCCTTGCAGGGCACATGCTTTTTAGACCAAACATATTGGCAACAATCTTAGAACAAAGAGGGGTTTCTGTGGAAGTTGGCGGCATGGGCCTCTCTCATCAGCGCTTGGGCCTATCCAGATTTCCCCTTCAGGCTTGTGGCCTATGTCTAACACATTAAATATTACATGTGCATGCAGGCCCTGTGCTTTGACTATATATCTGCAAAAATGGCGTTCACTTATATACGTGCACTATATCTAAATGTCTAAATTGCACAATATTATGATTTTGTGAGGACTTGTTGGGCGCCCTCCTGCCACCTAGTCTATTATAGTTCTTTCAATGGGGCTTGTATCCCCTTAAATCACCTAGGGTGTGAGATGGGCTTGCTCCCTTCCAAACACTGTCTGCCCTCTGCATTCCTGTACAGGGTGAGTTGTATTTGTAGTGTGCTAGAACTGTCTGTTGTGGTTAAAAAAAAAAGTGATATGTTTACACAATCCTGACTGGACTGTCCCTTTCATCATTGAGTAATAATTGTATTTTTGCAGTGTTGCAACTAACCAGCAATTCACGACCTTTCGGAGATAATCCAACCGTTCTGTGCACGTTAACAAAATTGGACAAGGAGGTTTATAATTTTCTGGTGTTTCCAATCTATTGGGATCCCTTCTGGTGTACTAGAGGTGTTGGGCTGATTGATTGTTTAGAAACCCATAATCATCTCTGGACCACTGGTGTCCCGGAAGTTGATTCATCTCATTGGTGGCAGGCGGTCGGAACTAGTTGGAGCCTTGCATACAGCTTAGTCACCCAACAATAAAAGTACTGTTGCAAGCAACGTTTAGACACTGCTAGGTATTTGTAATAATCATGGACCTTGACATAGAGACTGTGAAAGGCATGACCATGGATGACCGCACGTCCTCTGTCAAGAAAGGGGACTTCCCCACAGCACTAAGGTTAATAAACCTGAGTTGTGGACCAGTCTCCAGGCTTGGTTGGAACTGAGGGTGGTTTGAGAGAAGACCCCAGGGTACTGGTTGACCAATGTCCCCGAATGAAGAAGACCATCCCGGAGGGGTGGTGGAAGATGACAAGGAAGTCACCATGAGCAGTGTTTCGCAGCAACCATCCCGCCTGGGGGCAAGCATGGTTTCTCAACACTCTAGAGTGTCACAGAGGTCAGTGGCTAGTGTGGCATTCTGCAGGTCCCAGGCCTCGGCACATTCGCTAAGTTGCCCAGTAATTGCCCGGGCTGTTAACAATGTAGCAGCTAGAAAGCACTTGTTTTAGGAGAGGAGACTAGCGCTGGAGGAACAAAAACAGCAGGGCAAGGTCACAATGGAGTTGGATAGGGCCGCCATATAGCTGCGCAGACTATCACTCGATGAGAAGAACAAGGCCAACAGATCTACCTCTAGCAAAAGCAGTGGCAGTGGCTCAAACCAGGGTGCCTGCGATAAACCCCGGTGCCACATCCCCAAAGACTTAGTGCAGGCTTACAAGGTGAGGAAATATATTTTTGACTGGTTTGAAGTGCTCAAGCTTGCTTTTCAGCTACTGCAGGTGGATGAGGTACTGTGGGGGCAGCCCTGAAGAGTTGCTTACCGACACGGGGGACTGATGCAATTCTTCAGTTAATGCCTGAGGAAAGGCCATTTGATGAGATCATGAAGGCTGTCCGCCTCAGGAAATTCTGTAAAACCCCAAAACAGTATCTCAAGAGCTTCAGAGAGCTTGGAAAGAAAAATGGGCAGACATCTGAAGTGTCCACACACTTGTAATTGAAATATCTGAGCGGGTGGGTGTCTGGTAACAAAGTTGACACATTTAAAGGGATGTACAATTTGATTGCGTGTGAGCATGTATTGAAGATTTGTGAGTTTGACCTACACCAGCATCTTGTGGACAAGACTATTACGAACCCTGGGGTGCTTGCAAAGGCTACCGACAGGTTTGTAAGTACTTGCATCCAGGAAAAGGCTCAGGCAAGCACATCTAAACCAGAACGGAAATCTTTGGGAAGAAAGGTAACAAGGATGGGAAGGAGAAAGGACCAACCCATTCTTCTTCGAAGTCAGGTCCCCAAAAGACTGAAGGGAAATTCCAAAACTTTAGTTCAGCCGTACACACCGAAAAGAAGAGCATAGGCACCAGGGGTGAAACCCTAAAAATTAAAGTGGGGGGACTCATCAACAAACGCAATGGTATGTGACGTCGCCAGAAATTAGCATATCAAGGTGGAATATGCACATTTCATTCAATTGGCTTTGCATAACCACCCAAATTGAACAGGACAAATGGCATTTGCCTTTCATAAAATCAACACACAAACACAACCAAGACAGGATATTTTCTTCTAACAGTATTTTTGAAAATGTTAAAAGGTGTGCATGTTTTAAACTCCAAATGTTTTCCCTGGGACTTGCAGTACTGAAATGGGATATTTCACCTTTAGTTGTTTGCTATTTTTCATCATGTTATATAGTGCAGTGACAACGGCTGTGGTTTGATCCCCAAGTTAGGCTTTAATTCATAAATTCAAAGAGGACATCCAATGTTTCTCTTTTAGCTGGGGGCTGGGGGACTGGGTCAACCCTCTGAATAAAGTGAGTAGACTCGGTCCCCCCGCGTTAACCCTCGACTTGAGCCCTGGGACACCTATGTTCTCACCACCCAAAGGTTGTTTTGTGTGTGTAAGGAGCTGTGCCATATGAAAGGGAATCCTTCTTGCAAGGGCTTACCCAAGCAAGCCCTAGTGAATGTTGGACTCATGGGGAGGCCATCATTACTGTGAGACTCCCAGAGGAGGACTTCTCACTAGGCCAAGGTGGGGCCGAATGTGGATTGGTTACACTGAGTGGGAACGGTACTGGGTCTCCAGAAGAGACCCCAGTTCCCAATAATACACAACTCTATCTAGAACATGTCTATATCAATGGACAAAGAACTTCTTTGGTCTGAGACAGCGCCGCTAGTCTCAATGCTGTCAGCGGCAGTGGGTACAGCCAGACCAGTATATCGGTGGGCCTGATTGTAGCGTCAATGGGTTTGATGGAAAGATTAAGTGCCGCTTGGTGATAGTAGAGTTCAGCTGGCAAGGTGAAACAACCCAGCGCCGTGTAGCGATGAAAGACTCCATCTCTGTCCCATGTCTGTTGGGTAATGGTATTCCTGATCCCGGGATAGTCGTGGCGACTATGAGATCGAGGGCTCAGGAAGACACCACATTGAAGACTCTCAGAGCCTTAGGGCCTGGAGTGCTTCCACAGGGCTTGTTGGAGGGACCGGCATGGCTGGTAGCCCCTAGCCCAGTTCCACAGACTGCTAAGTCGCCTACTCCTACAGGATCGGGGCCAGTAGCCACTGAAGACCATACTTGGATAGAAGAGGACTCAGTGACTTCAGAGTTGCCTGGTACACTGCAGGAACCTGAGGTGGAGGATCAGATGAACTCAGATCTGAAAGGCCTGCCCAAGCTGGAAGAGTTTGCATCAGCTGGGGGCCCAGATCAGAGTGACAATTTTAAATCCCAGAAAGAGTGTCCCACTCGGATGGGTCTGCTGAAGCAGACAGAGGAGGAGGCTAAGGGAGAGGCCCCCGGGGCTGTTCAAAGTGTACTGGGAGGATGGACTCCTGTACAGTGAGACTAAAGACTCTGAGGGCAAGGGCATCAAGAGGTTGGTGATTCCCTAATGCCACAGAAAGTTCCTTTTGGATTTGGCTCACCAAATCCCTTTAGCGGTTCACTTGGGAGTGACTAAGACATCAGAACGATTGTGTCCGGTCCTGCCCGACTTGTCAAGCTTTTGGCAAGTCAGGTGGTGCAATAAAGGCCCCCTTAATTTCACTACTCGTGGTTGGGCGACCTTTCGAGAGAATAGGCATGGATATTGTGGGTCCTTTGTATCCTGAAACCAGCTCAGGGAACAGATACATCTTTGTGGTGGTAGACCATGCCACAAGATACCAGGAGTCTGTCCCTCTGAGGAGCATCAAAGCCCCCGCGGTTGCGAAAGCTCTGATTGGGATATTGTCCCGAATTGGATTCCCCAAGGAAGTCATTTCTGACAGGGGATCAAATTTCAAATCAGCATATATGAAGGCCATGTGGAACGTGTTTGGAGCCCCCAATGTGTTCCCTATATCCTTTCATCCACAAACAAATGGGCTTATTGAGCAGTTCAACAAGACCCTGAAAGGCATGATAGGTGGCTTGGAAGAGCACCAGAAGAGAACATTGGATATTCTCCTGTCATGCCTTCTGTTTACCTACAGGGAGGTGCCAAAGAACGCAGTAGGGTTTAGCCCCTTTGAGATTCTGTTTGGACACCCTGTATGAGGTCCCCTCAGTCTAGTGAAAGAGGGGTGGGAAAGCAAACCCTCATCCCCTACACGAGATGTGGTGGACTATGTACTCGATCCTCAGTCTAGAATGGCAAAGTACATGAAACAGTCAACATAGAACCTAAGGGCCAGTCAGGAGCTGATGAAGCACTGGCACAACCAGAAGGCCACAGTGACAGTCTATTTTCCAGGCCAGTGGGTGTGTATTATAGAGCATGTCAAACCCATTGCCCTTCAGGACCAGTTGACAGGGCCTTACTGTGTGCTGGAAAAGGTCAGTGAGGTGAATTATCTCATTGACGTGAAAGGACCTGAACAGATGTGCAGGTTCTTTCACGTCAACAGGCTAATACCCCATTATAGCCGGGATGACTTAGTCATGGCATTAGTGACTGACAGAGAGACTGAGGAGTAGACCAATCCACTCCCAGACCTCCTGCACACTGAAGCCACAGATGGGTCAGTTGAAGGTCTCATCCTTGCAACTTACTTGTCAGAACAGCAACTGACAGACTGTCGCCATTTACTGGGACAGTTTGCGGGTCTGTTTTCTCTGACTCTAGGCCACTCAGATTGGTGCACCCATGATAGAGACACTGGAGACAGTAAGCCGGTGAAGAGTAGGGTTCACCGGATGTCCGATAAGGTCAGGGACATTGTCAAGGAGGACGTTTCCTAGATGCTGTCCCTAGGAGTGATAGAGCCATCCCACAGTCCATGGGCTCGCCTAGTGGTACTGGTCCCTAAAAAGACCAGTAGTGGGATGACTGAAGTCTGCTTTTGTGTGGTCTAAAGGGGGCTAAATTCTGTCATGAAGACAGATTCTCACCACATTACTCGAGCAGATGAGCTCATTGACAGGCTTAGCGATGCCAAATACATGAGCACCTTTGACCTCACAGCAGGGTATTGGTAGGTGAGCTTGACAGATGGAGAGAGAGAGAGGTCAGCATTGTCAACCCTAGAAGGACATTATCAGTTTACTGTGATGCTGTTCAGATTGAAGAATGCCCCTGCCACCTTTCAGCAGATGGTTAACCAGGTTTTGTCCGGTCTGGAAATCTTCTGTGTCACCTATTTAGACAACATTGCTGTCTTCGGCCACAGCTGGAAAGATCACTTATTCCACCTGAAACAAGTGCTTCAGGTGCTGCAGACTGCAGGTATGACTATCAAGGCCACATAGTGCCAGATAGCGCAGGAAACAGAAACTTACCTAGACCACCTCGATGGTGAAGGCAAGAAACACACTCTCACCCTCTCGAAGCAAAGGTACAGGCTGTGAAGGATTGGGGCATCGCTGGCACACAGACACAGGTGAGAGCTTTCTAGGTCTGACCGGGTACTACCGTTTGTTCATCCATGCCCCTGAGTGATGTGACTTCCAAGAAGCGCCAGAAGAAGGTAACTTGGGCCCCCGCATGCCAAACCTCCTTTCAGGATTTAAAGGATGGATTGTGCAGGGCCCCAGTTTCTGAAAGTGCCAGACTATGGTCAGGCATTCATTATCCAGACAGACACCTGTGATCTTGAGATTGGAGCAGTTTTAGCACAGCGGAACCCAGAAGGGGTAGAGCAACCTGTCACCTCCGTTAGGAAGCAGTTGACAAAAGGGGGAAAGGAACTTGACTGTCGTAGAAAACATGGGCCCTCATTCCGAGTGGGGTGATAATGGATATAGAGCACCGGTAATCCCTTACCGCCCTACTACGAGGTCCCTTAGCGGGTCCCTTCCTTAATGCCTGGTCTGACCAGGTGTTAAGGACGGGACCTGTTAAAGGACCTGGGCGCAAATACCGGGCTTGGCATATGCCGGCCCGTTATTTGTGCCCTTCCCATTCCCATTGAGCCCTAAAGGGGCTCAATGGGAATGGGGAATAGTTTGGTAAATGGGGACTTACCAGTCCCTCCAAGGTCGAAATGGACCGGTAAGTCCCCATTGAACCAAACCGGAGTCGGTACCGGTATAGGAGGCAGTCATGGAGCAAATAGTGCCATGACTACAATCACACTCGGAATAAGGGCCATGGTGTACGTGGTTGTGTGGTCCGTAAAGAAGATGAAGCTCTACATCTTTGAGTCTCACTTTACGATCCAGATGGACCACCGGCCTCTGCAATGGTTAATGGCCATGCAGCGGGAGAACCCTAAGCTTTTGCTTTCAGCCATATCCCTACAGGGATTAGATAGGGACATCCAGCACAAGTCAGGCTCCCAGCATGGAAATGCAGATGGCGTCAGCCAGTACTTTTGCCTACACCCTCAGTAGGGTGGTGGTTCACATGTTGATGCTGGGGGGGGTATGTGAGGAATTCGCCCATCCGCACAGTGGGTGTGTATTCGCCTGGGCTTTGTTGATATTTTTAAAGAAATTGAATGATGGGAGATCAACACCCGAAAAATGTGTGGGACTAATCCACACACATATTTTCACCACACAACAAACACATAGTCACATGTACTCTGAACGGACACAGCCTACAGGTGCAGTCCTCCTGTCATGTTCAGTTGGGGTGTGAAAGCCAGGATTACATGAACGCAGCAAGAGGAGGAGGCCAACACCTTCCTCCTACCATGGCCAGCCTAATTAAATATCAAAGGCTCCATGGATCCGCCATATGATTTGTCTGCGTGCTGGTGGCAGCGCATACTGCTGAGAGTTAATTGAAGCAGGCCTGCGGGAAGCTGGCACAACTGTTTACAGTGGTCAGCCCGCAGGGGGACCCCATTCAGGAAAGCATGAGTATGTGATTTAATGAAGACAGAAAGTCTGTTCTCACCATAACGTCAAGGGAGACCAGCGCTTTGGTCAGGACCCACAGAGAGCTCCATTAACCAGAGAGACACTTTGATCCACAACAGAGAGGAAGATGGGTGGGACTTAGTAGTACATGTTGTCACCCCTTTACCTTTCCTGTTGCAAAGCACTCTGGTTATCACCTCATGCATAACAGAAGATTGTTGGTGGGGACCCATGGTTGGTTCAATACGGTAGGCTTAGCCTGCACCAATCGCTGGGGCCCATTTGTCATTGAACAAGGGTGCAGCCCCTCTTTTGGCAGATCATCTGATGACTTCGAAAGGAGTAAGAAGGACTCATTTGGACCCTGGTTGAAGGCCCAGTCTGTTTTACAGCTTCCGCTAGTGAAGGAAGCCCAGGATTTCCAAGCGAGAAGCAAGATCCCTTCTTTAAACATCTCCCAGGGAACAGAGGGATATACCAAACTCAGCAGACCCATCAAGCAGCTCCAGACCCGGTGCCCAGCCAGCACACAGCGTGCCATGCTAGGTGCTGCCAGAAAGCTTCCTAGGTGTGAAGTGCTAGAGAGTCTCTGAACAAAGGACACAGACGAAGCCTGCAAACACTGTCCTCAGCTTTGGGCCGTCCACCTTAAAGGACAACACAAGCCCAGCAAAGAAGTTAGGAGGAGTGCCACAACAAGCATCAACCAGCGTCCATATTTAAATGACTTTTTTGAGGCAGTCGAGCCCTCAAACCGTGACCGGCTGCATCACTGACTTTTATCACGCCGCAGTCAATAAAGCCATCCGAGACGCCTCGACCACCGTTCCAGATCCTCCAACCAGCACAGAGACACCTATTCTTGACTCTGTGCCACTGTGTAGGCCAGCCTGCAGCCGTCGTCCAGCCTCGCTTGCCAAACTGCCTGCTGCCTGATACCAGCAGCTGTGTCCCGTCTTGAACTCTGTCGCAGGAGCTGCAGAGCGCCCTGGAACCAACTCGACCCTGTCGAGCATCAATATTATCTCAAGCACCAGGTACATTGTAGTTCTGTCCCACTGGTCCTTCTCCGAAGTCCCCTAGTGACATTTAAAACCACTTGTGCTGTTGGTGCTGAAACCAAATAACCTCAAACTGATTGCCTTACCGACTACCCTTCCGTCAGTATCCAGAGTGCATGCCTTTCTGTTTTGAAATTGTCTGTCTTATGCATTCCTTTATAAGGGGAGTTGGACTTTGTAGTGTGCTGTCTGTTGTAATAATTATGCATTAGATATTTGTATACAACCTTTACTGGACAGTCCCTTTTATCATTGGGTAATGATTGTATTTTCGCTGTGTTGTAACTAACCAACGATCCAAGACCTTGCAGAGATAAGCCTGCCATTCCATCCACGTTACCAAAATTGGACAAGGAGATTTATAATTTCCAATCTGTTTGCATCCCTTCTGGTGTACTAGAGGTCTAGGGCTGATTGATGGTTTCGAAACAGATATTCATCCCCCTGGACAACTGGTACCCCGGAAGTTGATTCCTCACAGGTTTATAATTTGCTTGTATTCCTATCTGTTCAGATCCCTTCTGGTGTACTAGAGGTGTAGGGCTGATTGATGGTTTAGAAACCGATATTCATCCCTGGACAACTGGGGCCCTGGAAGTTGATTCATCACAGCTTCCCTATTAGTCTGAATAAATAGATGTTTCAGATCCTCCTCTAAATCCTAGAGGGCACAATATCACAAGTAGATAATTCTGCAGAGCAATGATCATTTTGACATGGGCCTGTCCCTCGCCAATGGACCGCACCCCCATCTTTATGATAGGAGGGATGAGAAAAGATCCACAAGGGGAACACTCCTTTGAACTCTCTGATACTACTTCCTGGAAAGAGAAGGGGATCATGTTTACACTTTCCTGTCCTTGAAAGCAAAGGATTTGTGTTACCAGTGAAAGGATGAATCAAGAGACACCCTTTGGGTTTGATTTAAAGAATTACGTACTCTGACCTGACCAGACATTCCATTGAAAGAAATGCCAGACAAGGGCTAGAAAGAAACTCCCTAATTTGACTTTAAACCTTGTAGTCCAGGAACTCTGACGTTGGTTAGTTTGTCTAGTGTGCTCCAATATTGACACAGTGAAGATAAATGGCATTTTGAGTGGGAATCAGAGTAGTGTGATCAGGATGATGGTATTCAGTGACAGTATTTTGTATGTCATTGAATATTCTTGTTTTAGGTTAGTTTGCCGGTGGAATATGTCGCTCAATGCCAAAGGCGCTCTGCATATATTCAGTTCCAGCTCAACTGAACTGAATGGGCCTCTGTCTGGCTCGGGAGCTACCGTGCATGGTGCACTATTCAATTTTAGTAGGTCTCCTCCTGGAGCCCCGTTTCTTATCTCTTCACCCCCCCACACTTGCCCACATTCGGTGTCATTGGATGGTCCTTATGTCCACAGAAATCACTGTGTGTAATCACCCGGCAGGGCCCTTGATGTAGACAGCTTTCTACACATATATATATGCTTTTGGTCAAGTTGAGGTATCTTTGAGTGTCAAGTCATGGGGGTTTATGGTGACAATATGGATGTGCGGCTGTTCATGGAGATGGCATGGATCCATTTTTGGGTAAGAAGTGCCCAGTTCTTTGGAGTAAATTGGAAACATTCTGACATTCAGTGGATGCGTTTGGTGCAGTGTGATGACATCCAGCCACCTTGGGGGTCAGGCAAGACATGAGGTGCATGATTGTATGCCTGTTAATAGGTATCAGAGCATATTGGAGCCTGAATGGGTAAAGACTGCAGTGCAGGTGCACCACTGGATCTGCGTATACATATTAAACAGCATGGGGGACTGGCCAGGAGTCATTCAGAGGTGCGGATATAGCTGTCTCATGTTCAAGTAATTGGGTCTCATTACAAGTTTGGCGTGTGGGAAAAAAGTGATCATTCGGTCACCGCTACTTTTCCTGCACCGCCAAACTACAAGTTTGCCGTTGTGGTGACCTGATTTACCTCCAACCAAGAGCTGGAGGTAAATCAGGCACCTCACCGGCAAAAAACAGCTGGTATTACTGGTGCTTGTAATACCGGCAATCCCCCCATGGAGTCCTATGGACTCCATGGAATGGGGATTAATTTACTGTTGCCGGCACCTGACATCTGCCAGTAATACCAGCAGATCAGGCCCCGGTAACGGTAATACCCTTTGCCAGTATCCTGGTGGTATTACTGCCAGGATACCTGCAAACATATAATACGGGCCATTGACTTGTGTTAGATAAGAAGATAAGACCATTTAGTATCCTATCACCTTAGCCCATGAATGTATACATCGGATTTGTTTCCAACCCTGCCACCTCCCCTGCAAAGCCCTCATCACTGTAACCTCCTGCCTAAACTCTCTTCACGCTGTGTGGTTCATGCCCCATCTTCACCAGGCTACCCATGCCCTGTTCTACGCTTCCTCCCACCACTTCTGAAAATTGTCAGGTTGTGCTATCAGTGGGTCATTCCAAAATGGCAGCTGACTGGACACGAGTCCACGAGGGTACGTTTTATGTCCAGCCAGACAAGTGCAGCCAGGCTGTGCCAGAATGATCCATTACCAAAGTTGCCATTTGACTACACTTTGTCTGCATGGGGGTTTCTTTTAAAAAGAAACCTCTGCCCAGGCACAACATGGTATACATTGACGTCATTGGCCAATGATAGAAGTTTACCAAAAAAGTTGTGGAACTGTGACTCTGACGGGGACAGAGTTGGAAGGAAAGGAGCAACGTGCAACACATGTTTTATTCAAGGGTTGCAGCCATGCTGGTTGACAGCCTTTTGAGTTGAAACAGATTTCAGTTTAGCTGTAACTGATATGCAGTGGTAGAGTGGAGAAGTGGGGTTTAACTTCACAAAAAGCAGTTCCGAAATAGTGAAAATAAAGCAGGGAACACCGCTCCCGACCGTTCCCGCTCACTTTGACCACTGCCATTGGTTTGAATGCAAAGGACGCACTAAGCACCATTGCCTCCTACACTCCCAGTGCTTCTGAACTGCCATTCCCCTGGCCTTTCTCAGTGAGGTCGCCATTCAACATTATATATAGTAATAATTTCCATTGAGAACTGGAACATGACAACAGGACTTGAATTATATCTGACGTGACAAAAATTGACCAACCGTCCACTGATGACGGATTAAAAAGCCCTAAATCTGCAGACAGAAGATTATATGTCTCTGAAATACTAAGAATATAGATTCAGGGCAGCCAGGTACGGGGGGCTGCAGGGCCCGGGCCCCCCAGCAGAATGAAGTCAGGGCTGAGCCCCCCCTCCCCGCCGGAGAGAAGAGGTGCAGTATGGGTGGCCCTTTGTTCCATCCATACTGTGTCTCTCTCTCTGGCGGCCCGGGTAAAAGCCGGGGGAAAAACGATGTTTAGAAATTGTGGGACCGATGCAAAGCAAGAGGCTCTTGCTTTGCATCTTTCCCTTAATTTCTAAAAATCGTTTTGGGTTGGGTATACCTCTACATCTGTGCACCAGGGTGCGCAGATGTAGAGGTACACCCAACCCAAAACGATTTTCAGAAATGGAGGCACAGATGCAAAACAAGTCTGTCTCTCAATTTCTAAAAATCGTTTTGGGTTGGGTGTATTTGTACATCTGTGCACCCCTCTTGCTAAGAGGGGTGCACAGATATAGAGGTACACCCAACCCAGAAGGATTTTTAGAAATGGAGGCACAGATGCAAAGCAAGTCTGTCCCTCAATTTCTAAAAATCGTTTTGGGTTCCGTGTATGTGTACATTACATCTGTGCATCCCTGTTGGCAAGAGGGGTGAACAGATGTAGAGGTACACCCAACCCAAAACGATTTTTAGAAATGGAGGCACAGATGCAAAGCAAGTCTGTCCCTCAATTTCTAAAAATCGTTTTGGGTTTGGTGTATTTGTACATCTGTGCACCCCTCTTGGCAAGAGGGGTGAACAGATGTAGAGGTACACCCAACCCAGAAGGATCTTTAGAAATGGAGGTACAGATGCAAAGCAAGGGAGGGGGCAGGGAGCAGGGGCAGGAAGAGGGCAAATGAGACTGTTTGCATGTCTCTGAGTGTGCACGTGGTGAGGGTGAATGCTATGGGCGGGGAGCAGAGGTGTATGAGCCAGCACTTTCTAGTAGAGCTGCAATGTTTGAAATGGGGCAATGCTGGTATCAGCGATAATACTATGCTTTTGTTGAGGCAATGCTAGTTCATCTTAGTGGGGCTGCTATACTTTTGATGGCACAACATCAGCACTTCTCAGTTGAGCTGCTACACTCTTATTAACAAGGCCCAAGTACTTCTCAACAGATGTATTTCTTTTTATTTTAATTGCTTATTTATAATGCGTGTACTACCCACAGGTTTCTAAGCGCGGACTGAGGGAGCAAACCTGATGTTGCGCGGACCGAGGGAGCGAACCTGTGTTGCGCGGACAGAGGGATCGAACCTATGTTGCTCTGTGTCGTCTTGCTTCCAAGGTGGGCACGTTGCCCCTGAGCTATCCTTCCGATACTCTAAAGATCTGAAGTACATTTCCTGATACAGAACCAGAACTATTGAGCAAGTCTGTGATCATCAGAATAACTCAACACTGTTGTGGTTATACAAGAGCTCATATATTTAAAGGGATGGAATTACTCAGAATGTAGCTGCACTATTCAAAAACCCAAAGTTCTTAAGCATAGTTAATATGAAAATACTACACTTCTCACCATTGGGACAGTACTGCCACTTCTCACAGAGGCTTCTACACCTTTTATGGGGCAGCACTGATCAAGCCTACTGCTCACATGCTCAGAATTGTCATTTCTCAGCAGGACTGCAACACTATACCATTGTGTTCTGTATGTTGAGTGCTTCTTCACCACCAATGTGGATTCATGGCTCTCTCCCAGTGTCTAAATAGTAGATCTGTCTTCATTCAATTGGCAACAGTCATGTCCGGAGCTGCCTGCTGTCCATAAGCTGCCGCTCAGGATGTTGGGAGCCGTGATGGGTCAAGGGATAGAAGGCTTGAGCCTGTCTGATAGCAGAATCAGCAGGGTCTTAAAACCTGCTTACTCCTTCTGGAGGGGCCATGGGGCAAAATGAGCCTCATCGCACATACAGGTGGTTGTTACCCCTTTATCTCTCCTGAATGAAAGAATGAGCTCTCTCAGACACAAGTTATCACCCCTGCACACAGATGGAATGAATATGGTATGGATCTATAGATCGAGAAAACTGGAGTGACAATTCAGAGTGTTTTAACAGAAATATAATTGCATTCCCAGATGTGAGACTGACTCCATTAATATACATGGGGTCACTGAGATGACCAAGAGTGAAACTGTACATTCAGTTGTGAGATTACCAGCAACGGTTGATATTATGCTCCAATGAGTGAGGTGCCCACTCAATATATCACACTGTTTATAGGTGTGAGACCCATCCTGAATGCTTGCCCAAAGAGCCTTGGCCAGAGTTTCACACTGAAGAAGTGAGCTGTGATCCAGGGTCTGCAGCCCACACACACGCAGGGGATTACCATGCTCCCACTTGCGAGATGTGCACCAAATTAGTGAGATTGTGCTCCAAGGTAGGAGGCACACGCACAATCTTTGCTCTGACATTTGACACACTCACAGGATGGGACGGCATTTCGTGCTCCCATCCTAGTTGTGTTGCTCTGCCTTTTGAGGGCTACTACAACCTGGATGATTATAGAGGGGTGGAGTAGGGGCAGTGATGGCCTACTGGAATGCAACTCGAAGGCTTAAATCTCCTTCTTATTTGACTTTAGTATATGGTATATGCTAGCCAATGTTTCCACTGTTCTGCCTTGCGCGTGCCTCCCACCCCCCCTGCGCAGTGATGTCACTTCCTCTATTTGACGCCCGCCCCCCCTCCCCGGGAAATTCATAAGTCAGCTCCACTGTATAGATTTGTTCATCTGCTTTTTTTCATCCAAGCACTAAGGTCACTCCATGAAATTAAAAAAAATGTGGGGCTTTAGTCTCATATCGCTGAATATTGACTGGCGCTTTCAGTTCTGGGGGCGCCTTCCTGCTCTGCAGTATTTCTCAGGATCCGAACCCACGGTGTCCCTCTCACACCTGTGCATGCGTGACTGGGGAAGGGAGCGCAACACTAATTGAATTGCCGTCAGGTTTGCTGACGCCTCGATGAGCGACGTGTTCATTTCCGGCCGGCCTGGTTTCCCAGGTGCCTTCAGCCCGGGCCATTGTGGTGTTTACATCTGTTTCTTAGACACATGGCGTGGCTTAGACGCGGGCGCACGTCCGGAGTTATTTTTAAAATGACAAGTACCCAGATCTTGGCTGGCATGTGATGTCTGATCTCAGGTCACAGCCATCTGTGCTGCTGTTTGCCAATATTTCACAGCATGACGGCAGGGGACAAAACAGGAAATATGCTCGTGTGCCCGTTAAACCCTTCCATTGGAAGGCTTGGCTTTTTAATTCATACCATGCACTTATATTTTCGGCCTAAGCAGCTCAGTCTTAAGATCAGAAGTTGCTTACCTCTGGCTGTCACCTTTCCATTGCTCTATTGTCGCAATAAGTTCCGGGCCCTCCTTTCATTGCTGCTACTTCAATGATTTCTTATGACAATTAGGGCCGATGTATGTTTTTCCTAAGGGCATTAGTTATTTACAAACACACTAGGACACTTACGGTGCACCCCCCACTCTCCCCTCCCAGGAAGCAGGGCAGTTTCTAGTCCATTTGGTGCCCAGCGCGAAACACTAAAATGCGCCCAGCTGGTACTCCCTCCGCGTTCCTCAATCGCGCCACTCCCACACTAGACTCCAGGGTTAAGTAGCTCCTACCCAACGTCAATAAATCATTGCTACACAAATGAAACAGGTATTATTACATTGTGATTCAAGAACTTTGCAGTAATTCCTCAGACAAAGCAGAGAACACAAACAGTAAATACTAGTCTTGGTTTTTAAGGTTTTGTGTCAATTTTTTGTCTACGCTAAGGGCACTCTCCTTGACTTTCCTGCTGCGAAAGCATTTATAGCGCCCCCTTGCCACCAAGCCTCCGCTCCTTAGCGATTTCCCCATTCCCTGCCTCCTGACACTGCAATCTCTGTTTTCCCTCCTCCCTGCAATCCCCTCCAAAATAGACAAAAACATAAACACAAAACCAAAATGATGATTTACTAAGTACCGGACTGAAAAGGTAAGGCATACAAGCAAGGTACTGGCCATATGCACATTACTTTTAAATTCCAAGGCACTTTGCAACCTTTGGGAGGATTTAATGAATCTGCTGTGCATTCTTCCTCCTCCTCCAAAGGGCACATGCTTAAAGGGAATGGATTCCCAGGGAATCTGTCTGTTGTTTGCACCTGCTAAAAGCCACCTGCTATGCATTTATGCCAGGCGGCATTTACATTTCTTTGCAAACACTGACAGTAAAAGCGAGGAGTAAAAGTGATTTTGCCTTTTTTTACTCTGCTTTTGCACTCCATTTAGTAAATGTGGAAAATTGCATGAAAAGTACCCAACAGCAAGTAAGCACTGACGTTGGCAGCCCCCTCCATAAAAATACTACTGTTTGCAAACTGATCCTGCAAGCGTTGCACTACTCTGTCATTCCTGCTGTGAGACCCATTCCCACTAAGAGGCCATTGCTGATCTGAGGTTCATGTCTCACCCGAGGCCCATCCCTGCACCTGCTGGCATAAGAACTAGGAACTATGTAGAATGCTGGCTCATAGAAAACTTTCTAATAACATGCAACCCCACAACATACATATTTTGGATAATCACAACAAAAATGTCTAACTTTTTTCAAGTTTGGTATTATAAAAAATAACATACCTCCAAAACATACAAGGTGAAGTATGCAAATGTCATTCGATTGGTTTTGCATAACCATACAAATTGCACAAGACGAATAACATTTGCCTTTCATACTATCAATAGTATGGGGTATTAATAACCCGGAAGGAGACTGCGCCAAATGTTCCAAGAGAATGTGTTTATTTACAAAAGTGCCCTTAGATAATGACACGTGTTTCGGTCTCCCAGAGACCTTTCTCAAATCGGGGCTATTAATCTGTCATAGACCCATAACGTTATAGCACAAAAGTTCAGTGTGAGCATTTTGATGGAGACATTCACATTAATAACCATGTACAGTTGTCCACATTGCATACAATGTAAGAATTAAACAAAAAAACAGAGATCAGAGTAGTGTTAAATGAACAGAAAAAGTCCAAATTGAAATAAAAAGCCAGACAAAAATAGGATGGGGAATGGGAGTGGTAATGGAAGGGGTATTTTTGAAAAAGATAAATATAAGACACTTATTAAATAAAGTACTTTGGAATGGGTAAAAGATCAGCTTTGAATTCATTGTGAGGCTCATCTGGAAAAATTGAGTTTCTTTACCTTAAGTTCCTCTAGTGCCCCTGTCACATTTGGCATTAATCCTCCATAGATAAAAGGGTTAGATCCCTACAGGTGTAAAATATTGACACAATCACCTTAGTATCCAAGTAGTTAGGTAAGTCAAAAATTAAAGCTGATGCGCAGTAAAGTCACATTATTTCTGTTATTATGGCGTTTTATAAAGTATAATAGTAATGTTAGAGCTAGCGTTTGTTTCTAACAGTCTTGCTTTCAGACTTCTTCTCAAAGAGAAGTATCATAGTTACTTAATAATCCCCCACGGGAGATGCGTGACATGAGTAGCTCACAGATTGGATTGATAAGTGCGCCCGTTCGCGTGCGAAGAATTCTACATATTTCAGAGTAAAAAGAGGGCCGTGAAATGCCAGACGGTCTCTTACCTTAGTATAGCAAAGCAGCGTCTAATCGCGTGTTGCAAAGAATCTCGAGGTGGCGCCATTAGGCGTCCTTAGTGTAAATGTTTACGTTGCTATGGTGACAAACACCCTAAATCAGTCCTTTCTCCATGTTTAATCCAGTGTAAAACAGGCGGCCATGTTAGGATGGAGTCCGTTCATATATACAATATAGTAAGGCCTTATGAACGTGGTATTAAGAGATTCAGCATGACTGTGTACAAGTCAGATTCATGGGCATGTATTAGGTATTCATATTAAGTAACAAAAATAGACCTCCAATGAAAATAGGAGAACCTAAAAGTTTGAGCGCTCTTAATGGTGGTGCAATGATGGAGCGGACAATATCTAGTCTCGAAAAGCACTGCACTGTGAAAACTACCCTGGTGACAGGCGGGTAACCTTTAACAGTACAACATTCATTGAAGTAAATGCGTGGATTAGCATAAAGGAGCAAACAAATGTATAATTGTAACAATGGGCTAGATTCACTCAGTTAATCGATAATCAAACATATGTTACTTCTCGTTCTGCTGATTGCCTGAAAAGTAGTCGGTTGTCCATAAGTAAAGAGGGAATGAGAATAAAGAGAGATTTAAGTGAAATCATATTCAGCAATGTATAGCTGGTGACTAAGTTCCTAAAAAAAAGGACACCATCTCATTTTCTGTGTTTAGGCCTGATACCGCAGAATTAAGTTTACAGATTATTTTCGCTTCCGTTTGTCTGAGTTTCTTCTCTTTGCCACCTCCACGTCTACCTAATGTGACTCTTTGAAGACCAATGAACTGGATGTCTGCCTTGTCATCCAGTTGGTGTTTCTCTTGCCAATGGCATGCAAGTGGCAGTCTGGAATCTTGGCTTCCGATTTTCGCTAAATGTTCTCGTACTCGGGTCCTGAGTTCTCTGATCGTGCTGCCAATGTACACCAATTTACACACACAGATGATTGCATAGACCACATATTTTGTCCTACAGTTTATAGGTTGTTTAATTTTCAAGATCTTATTATTGCTGCTGGAAAATGAGTCTGTTTTGTCATGTGCATATTTGCACATGGTGCAAGTTCCGCATTTCCTAAATCCATTGGTGGTTGATGTTAACCAGTTCGATGGTTCCTCCGTTGTGTCTGGTAGGTTCGAAGGGCTTAGTTTGTCTTTCAGTGTCTGTGCTCTCTTAAAAATAATCCTTGGTTTTACATCAACAAAATTGGAGATGTGCTCCTCCAATTTCAACAGATGCCAGTGTTTAGCTAGGATTTTCTTCACATATCTGTAGTCATTGCCAAATTTGGTGATGAAACCAATAGTTGGTTGTTCCAATACTTTATTCCTTTTTACTAGTGTTTCCTCTTGTGTTACTAACTGACTTTTGTCCAAAGCTTTGTTGACACATTGTTCCGAATATCCTCTAGCTAGGAATCTTGATTTCAGAAAATTACATTCTTTGACAAAGTGTTCTGTAGTCCGACAGTTTCTTCTTGCTCTTAAAAATTCCCCTGTTGGTATGTTTAGAATTGTTGGTTTGTGATGGCAGCTTGCCGCGTGTAGGGTAGAATTGACTTCAGTAGGTTTCCGAAATGTGCATGTTCTAATTTGCTTCTGATCAATGTATATTGTGAGATCTAGAAAATGAATACTTGTTGCATCACAGACACCAGTGAATTGAATACCCATTTCATTACGATTGATTCTTTTCTGAAAATCTGTGAGCTCCAACTCTGTGCCTTTCCATAGTATCAACATATCATCTATATATCTTAACCAATGCACAAGTTCCTTCTGATATGCCTTATCCTGGTAGATAACTGTATCCTCAAATAGGCCCATACAGAGGTTTGCTAGGGCGGGAGCGTATTTTGTGCCCATTGCAACTCCCTTGGTTTGCCTGTAATATGTATTGTTGAAATTGAAAATGTTGCACTCTAAGGATAGTTCTAACATTCATTTGATCATTAGAATTTGATGGTACATCGATCCTGAGTCATCCTTAAAGGTATGATCAATTGGTTGTAAGGCCCATGAGTGTTGAATCGATGTGTTGTAAGGGGATTCAATTCAGCACTACAACTAAGTTAACGCCTAGTCTGGAATACTGAATGAAAACCCTTATTGATATATCTTTAGGTCCAGTTCATGCGTTCTGGATGACTACCCCTGTATAACACCCTTCTCTTGGAATCCCCCTGACCCCACTGAGCCAAGAAGTAGTTCTGTTTTGCAAGTTTAAAAGGTTTATTTGATAAATTAAAATATATATCACACTTTTTAATAAATTAATAATTGAATATCACACTTAATCTGATATGGTAAATATTAACAACGGAGAATCTGGCACTAGCACACTTCTTTAATCACTAATGAGTTGACATGAAATGGATAAGGTAGCACACTGGTAAATAGGAACAAAAGTATAATGTGGTAGAGGATGCTTTATGTAGGCTCAGGTGGATGCAATATTCAATGAATGCAGTACAGAAAATACGCAATATGATTTCAACCAAACAATGTAATCACTTTTCTCTGGCTACTCCCCTCCCCCCCTTGATGCAAGGCAAGGAAATGGAAGGAAAACACACCGTTCTCAGAAATGCAATCAACTGTAATTCAGTTCAATCCAGCAAGCTTAAACAGAAGTTGAAAACACAGGCAAATGCTTTGATAGGTGCTAGCAATGAATGAGAAATATGCTGGAAACGCTCTTAATTCCCTTTTAGAGGTTCAGGATGAGTGGTATCTAGTTAATATTAGTCCAGGCTCACACTAGCAATGATGCAGGGATAGTTAGCAGGTTAAACGAATTTCTGGCAATTGAAATCAGGCAGCAGCAGTTTTTTTACATGTGAAGAAATTGCAAATCGCGGCAAAATTCGCGGATGCGCCGAGCGCTATTACAAAGGAACCGCAAGGACTATCTCTACTGTTTTGGGGTCCTAGGAAAGCCTGGGATCTCAGCTTCCAAATAAAAGTTATTGCAAGTCTCTAGCCCAAACGGTTGCGGAGATATGAGTAATTTAGTAAAGGTCGTTTTTGGTTTTGTAAATTTTAAACGCACACTTTTTCAAAATGACAAATTTTACTAGAAATGACAGGTGACAGCTAGGAGGCAGTTCTACTTAGGTTAAATAGATTGAATTAGATGAATTTAAACTAAGAGATTGGTTTGGTACAGTTTGGCGGTACTCACAAGAGATTTTAAACAGGAAAGCGACTTGGTCACGATCTTCAGTCTGGTCAGGTCTTTCCGGATTCTGCTCACAGCGCCTGGTCTGGTCTCGGCTAGGCACAGCACTGCTTTCTCTCTGGTCTGGTCTCTGCTAGGCACAGCACTGCTTTCTCTCTGGTCTGGTCTCTGCTAGGCACAGCACTGCTTTCTCTCTGGTCTGGTCTCTGCTCTGGATAGATTGAAGTCTCTAGTTTGGCTTTCTGGAGTTTGATGGAGGTAAGTATGGATTTTTCCGGCAGGGCTTCCAGCGGCAGATGAAATTGAATGTCTCTATGTGTCCTGACTCTCTGCTTTTATCTGTTTCTTGAGAATGGGTGTGTGTGTTGCATCACTAGACTTGCCCCTCTCATTCGTCATTGGTCAGGCTTCCATTCCTCCGCTTGATTGGCAAACTGAACTGTGAGTCAGATTGATGTCATTTTATGATCTCTTGAAACAACCTCCCTTATCATCTGTGCACCCAAATATATATATGATCAAAATCCATACTTCAGAGTTACACAGTTGTTTGAAATTACATATACATGATGTGGCTGAATTTAGCCATGTCTATGTCCAAATCTGCTCATTCTCGGAGCTTGCATTCAAAGAGTGTACATAATTGACTTTTTAACTGCTTTTTCAATTTCCGACATGGACCCAACTTTACATACATGTGTGCAGGGGGTAGGGACATTAACTGATGAAGTTTCAGATTTTTAACATGCACACATTTAGAGTAATATCCACTTTTCCGCTAAAACCCCCCTGAACATACCACCGGTTCCTACCACGTCTTAAACTGTGGGCAGAAAAATCACAAGAATTATGGTATCATTTATAAAATTTTCACATGTCCGCACTATGAATTATCCCCCTTTTTATAAAACCATATCCTTGCTGCAGGGGTGTGTCTTTTCAGGTCACATGGGACAGAAACCAGTCTTTCCAGTTTCTGCCAAGCCAGCTTGCTTCTCACAGGCAGTGCCCCTCCCAGCTTCTCCAGGAGGAAGCCACTTTTTACGACGTCTGTAATAAAAACCTTTGCCTGAGTGGAGAGGGCTTTGTTCACTCTCTGGCAGAGCACAGGAAATTCCATTATCAGATAGGTGGCATATCCTTAGTGTGGGCAGCAAAAGGAACATTGGCCTGGGAACATAGTTGTGACTCAAGTTTCACTCCTGATGGGATCCGTTGCTAGGCAAAATCAAGTTCCTTAAGCCAGACCTTCAGCTAACTTTTTGTTGCTTTTAAAATAACTTGTAATTTTACACATGCAGCTAGAATGCTGATTCTAAGTGCAAAACTATGACATTTCAACAGTTACAAAGGCATGTGACACCAAACATAGGTCACTCATTTAATTTAACATTTTCGATTTTGGTGGTTTTAAATCCAGTTGCAGTTAGGCTTAAGCTGCTGACTCCATAGCATTTTTGTTATAAGCATTGTTTTTGGGCTCTTCATTTCCCAGATTTTGTAGGCACACAAAACTCCATTCTGCCAAATGTCTGCTGGTGTTCAGTGAATATTTTGCACATGTTGCAAGGTTTGAAATAGGCATTTTGCTTGCCTTCAGAAAAACACACAGTGGGTTTTAAAACGCCGGCTTTTGGATAGTGGTGAGTACTGGTACTGCACCCATTTTTGGGATTTTCTTGGATTAATGCATTCTAAACAGGAATGGTTCTTACATGGTAGTAAATCCTTGCTTAACATTGTTTTGATGGGGCTCCTTACAGTAAGATGGTTATGTGGAACCCCACAAAAAGGGTTGAATCTTTAAAGTGGTCCAATGAGTCACGATTTCAGCAACTTTTTGACATCAGTAAAAGTGGATTTTGTTAACAAAGACCTTTCTTTACGCTGGTGGGTGGCAAGTTAGGTAACCATTTTGGTGTGCGCACAACTGCGCAGCTTTCCTGGATTTCGGCGCACATGTGGGTTTTCCGCCATCTTGAATTTCCTAAGCCCACAGCACCAAATGTTGTAGCAGGGTAGCTTAAACGTGGGTCAGGACACCCTACAAGCCCCCCCACGTGACTGCACTTTGAGTTTGGGTCGATGGGGAGTCGCGTGCCCAAGGGTTTTGACCCACGCACCGGTCTGTCCGCATAATCTTCTTCCTCTTCTGTAGATGGCACAGTTCAGCATCTTCTTCTCCATCCGGTCAGATCGATCAGTTCTCCTCGCCGGTCCTGATGGGAAGATTGGGCGGTACCCCAGGCCCGTTGTGTCTTTGCTCCCGGTCTCCGGATCGTCCTTCTTGGTCATCCTTCATGGTTTCATCTCTCCTAGGATGATAAAGGAAGAGCGGCAATATCTACTCATAGACGATTTTTTTTTCCACCACTGTTGAGATAGTGGGGCAGCATATGCATTTCATCATAATGAAATATTACATTCTTATTTTGAAACAAAACAGTATCACTAGAGACAGTTTCATGTAAATCACAATATTTTAGAGACTAGATGTGGTATGTTTTATGATTGGAACTGAATTAGTCTGATACAGTACCCGCTAGGATTCCAGAGGATTCCTCCAGTTGTTGCAGAGTGTGCCTGGGATGGCAACATTTCAACTGGTTTATGTGGACCCACTTGTCTTCCCCCTCTGCCGAACCACCTTTGGGGATGCGGATCTTGTAGGCCACAGGGGAAATCTTATCGACGATCTCAAAGGGTCCCTTCCATGTAGGCAAAAATTTGCGCTGCTTGGCCTGGTTCCTTTGGAAGTTGTATAGATAGACCCGGTCTCCCACCTGATATTCCTTCCTGGAAGTTTTCAGGTCATAATGGGTCTTCATGCTATCAGTCGATCTTTCTAGATTCCGCTGAGCATAAGCAAAAGCATGTTGGAGGTGTTTCCTTAAATTCTCTACATACTCATGAGTAGTGGAGGCATTTATCAGTGTCTGCTCTTGGGTCCTGTAGAGCAAATGCTGCGGAAGCACCATCTTGCGCCCAGTCATCAACTCAAATGGTGACATTTTGGTTGCAGATGAAGGGGTAGATCTGATGGCCATTAGGACCAGAGGTAATCGGATATCCCAACTTGGCCCAGAATCTGCCACAAACTTCTTTAATATGCTCACAATTGTCCGGTTATATCTCTCTACTGCCCCAGAAGAAGCTGGTCTATAAGCAATATGCAGCTTTCTCTTGACCCCCAGTATCTCCCACATCTTTGTCATTACTTCACTGGTGAAGTGGCTACCTCTGTCTGACTCAATCCTTTGAGGTAGACCAAAACGGGAAAAGATGTGGTTAATCATCAAGGCCGCTGCAGTTTCTGCCTTGCAATTTGGGACTGGGAGACATTCCACCCACTTGGTAAACAAGCATGTCACAGTCAACATGTACTTATTCCCCCTAGCCGAGCGAATCACAGGGCCTACAAAGTCGATTTGTAAATCTGACCATGGCAGTGTCATTCCCCTCTTTTGTAAAGGCGCCCGGTGTGTGAGGGATGTCGGCTGAAATTGTGCACACACAAGACAACCCTTCAAATATTGGTTGAGGTCCTGGCCCATGTGTGGCCAGTATGCAACCTCTCTTAAGATTTCCAATGTTGTGTGAAACCCCCTATGACCGGCAGTGGCCGCATCATGGGCGTGACTTAACATCAGGCTTCGGAATGAGGTAGGAACCACCCACTGATCGTGGCCAGCTTTGGATTTCCTTACCAACAAACCGTCTTGGATCCGGAACATTTTGGGACATTTCATCAACACTCTTAGGTCCTCTTTCCCAATGTAATCGGTATCCGTCAGGGGAAAGTTCTCAGGGTCCTCAAGGTGCTGGTAAAATTTACCAATTATTGGATCCCCCTTCTGAGCAGTAATCAAATCAGCATCAGGGGTCTCCTTACTCCATTGTGCAATTGAGAGGTCGTTATGAGCATTTGTCTGGGACCTAGTGATGGCAGTGACCTGGATTTCCCCCAACAGGGACTCAATCTCAATTAGATCCCCTTGGATGGCCCCGGTTTTGGCCAGCTGATCAGCTAAGTCATTTCCAGTTTTGTCTGGTCCCTCTACTTTGGAATGACCCTTGATCTTCTTCCAATAGATGGTCATCCCATTCGAGGTGACCAGATCATCAATGTTTTGGATCAACTTCCCATGTTTCAAGGGTTTGTTGTTAGCACATACCATGCCTCTGGTCTTCCAATTAA
Organism: Ambystoma mexicanum; assembly: GCF_040938575.1. NCBI lineage: Eukaryota > Metazoa > Chordata > Amphibia > Caudata > Ambystomatidae > Ambystoma > Ambystoma mexicanum. The sequence continues at coordinate 672,357,631 of NC_090933.1, read as the reverse complement.
CCAGGTGCTCCACGAACCCGTTCCGTACATAATCCGAATCTGTGATTATGACCAGTTCGTGGAGTTGATGCTGGACAGCAGTGAGGATGGCCTGATGCACAGCCATCAATTCTGCCACCTGACTACTTCGGGGACCAATTTTGTATCCAGCGGAGGGTTCTGGGGACTCATTCACCCATGCATTCCCTACGCCGGCCACCAGTTCTTTCTCCCCGTTGTTGTCGACATGGTAAGAGCATCCATCCACATACACAGTGGGCATTCCCTCACACTTGTCTTCTTCAAAGACTTTGTGGGGGGAATTAAGGTATGCCTCCATGTTGTCCTTTATTTTTAGACTTTCGTCCTCGAGACAGTTTTCTCTGGCACAATCATGCAAGTCAGCCAGACCTTGCGCGAGGGAACTCTTCTTGTTTTGGCCATATCTGACCTCCACAGGAAAGCCTTGCATTGACAGAATCCAGGAAGTAATTCGGGAATTACTCACATTTCCGGCCCGGATTCTGTCACTTTGGAGATATTGCAGAGGCTGGTGTGGAGTCTCCACTATGATGTGTTCCCCCTGGATAAACGGGCGGTAATTCTTCAATGCCCACACCGTTGCCAGGAGTGCCTTCTCACAATCGTTGAATTTTTCCTCCACAGAGGATAAAGTTTTGCTCGCATAGGAGATTACTTTATTGACCTTGTCATGCTTTTGATATAATACTGCCGTCAAGCACGTATTAGAGAACCCCGTCTCCAGGAAGAACTCCTTGTTTCTGACAGGGTAAGCTAGGCAAGGCGCTTGTGAGAGGCTTCTTTTGAGTTGTTTTACTGCCTCGGCTTGTTCTGGACCCCATTCCCACTTGACCCCCCCCTTCAGGAGATGAATCAGGGGTCTGGTGATCTCTGCGTAGCCCTCAATGAACTTTCTGCTGTAATTAGTCAGTCCAAGGAGGCTCCTTAGTTCCCGCAGAGTTGTGGGGTCTTTCAGTTTCTGAAGTGCTTCCACTTTCTTTTCCTGGGGACAGAGACCCTGAGGAGTAATCTCATGCCCCAAGAAATTAACACGGGTTCTACACCACTGTGCTTTCTGAAAGGAAAGTTTTGCTCCGGCGGCCCTCAACTGTGTCAGAACATAACGGATCTCCGCTATGTGTTCCTCCACAGATGAACTTTTGATGAGGACATCATCTACATAAGCCAGGTTACTCCTTGCACCCAAGTCGGGCATGGCCTTGTGTAGAAAAATGTTGAATTCATTGCCGGAGTTGAGGTATCCGAAGGGAGTCCGGGTCCATGTGTACTGCTGGCCCCCAAATGTAAAAGCCAGCTTGTATTGGTCCTCCCTACTGACAGGCACAGTCCAGTATCCATTGGTCAGGTCTATTGCAGTGAATACCTGTGACCCCTGGATCTGGGCCAGCCCTTGGTCAATGTAGGGCAGAGGCCATCGGGAAGTATGGACCCGTTTGTTGAGCTCCCTGAGGTCGGCACAGAGTCTCCACTGGCCGTTTGGCTTCAATATTCCCAGCACCGGATTATTGAAGGTGCTGTGGACTGGACGGATTATTCCCCTGGACTCAAGGTTCTTAATTATTTCAGTAAGGGACTCCATTGATGCGAGAGGCAAGCGATATTGCTTCACAAACACAGGAGTCATGCCAGGGTCCGTGGGGATTGTTGTTGTGTGGATGTCAGTGCGACCACAGTCATATGAGTCTACCGCAAAGAGATCTTGGAAATCCAAGAAAACTTGTTTCAACTTTTGCTTTTGTTCCAGAGTCACACAGGCATCAGCTAGGTTGACTCTCTCTTCCACCATCTGCCTGAAGCCTGGAAAGACTTCTGGTTTGGCTATTTCAGCGGCCTCCTCCAGCTGGGTGGAGAAGTCCCTGGTTAGAGTGCTGATTTGGACCGGAGGCTTCAGGTGGGAAAGGCAGCCCTCATGGACCTGGAAAATCACCTCATCCCTCCTGAAGTCACAAGTCACATCTTCCTTACCATAGGGGCAGGAAGTGTACACCAGGAAGTTCCCCCCATGCCGGGTAAAAATCCTGTCTGGTGTTGTATTGTCCTCACTGTCACTGTCAAAACAGTCCTTGGGGATTGGTCCTAACAGTTCATTTCTAAGATCAATGGAGAAATGTCGGTCATCAACCGCCATTCCAATAATGGTGCCTGCGGCTAGAGTAATACTCTTTAAGTCGCTGTTATCCACCTCTATTAGAATGGTGTCATGTTCTATGTTGACTAATGGTGTTGGGTTTACCCCCAACCCTTGCTGTTGGAGAGAAGCATTTAGATGTATGTAAGCATCAGGGTTTTTCAACTCTTGTCCCCTTTTAACTTTCACTTCCAGGGAGAATTGTCGGGTCCTTTCTGGGATGGTGACTTCCTCTTTGATCTGAATTTCAACTGCATAAGGAAGCAATTGAGCTGACCTAAATGCTTTTTCTGGATCATCAAAGCCCATGGGATTATCCGCTAATCGGGACCAAGCTTTGAAGTTTATTAGGTCCAAACTAATGGCAAAGCGATTGAGAATGTCACTGCCTAAGTAAAAGGCGGCAGTGACGTCTCGCACGACCCAACAATTGTGGACTATGCTCTTGTTGCCAATGGAGATTTTGAGCATACACCTGCTTGGCAGGAGATGTTTGGAATTAGGTACTTCCAGGTCCATTTCCCATTTGTCTATCAGTTTGAAGGTGGGAATGGCTGGATCTTTTGGGAGTTGGCGGAACATGGCTTCGCTGATGAAGCTCTTACCGTTGTTCACACACACTCGAGCGAGAACAGAGTCCTTCCCATCATTTAACTGAACAGGGATGAACAACTGCTCTCCAATTTGCTGAATATCAGCCAGGCTCTGAGCTGATTTCACATCTTTCTGGACTATAGGAGTGGGAGTTTCTGATTGTGGATTAGTATAGAATTTCAGAGTGTTTCCTTCCAGCGTGGAATACCACTTTAGACTGGAAGGAAGGTTGATTTTCAGAAATAGAGAGGACCCCCCATCACCAGTCTGTTGTCCTACTGCTATTACTGTCACGTCTGGAATTTGGTTATTCTGGAAGTGAAATTCTACTTGGTCAGATTTTTGTTCAACCATGTGGCAGGTGCCGTTTAAACTAACATGGTTGACACTCTGTTTTAATTTTATTGGTCGGCTAGTCTGGGTCCAGAGGACCTTGTTTACACAATCTATTAGGGGTGACAACCTTCTCAGGAGGTCATTCCCTAGTAAACAAGGGGTGCCCTCCGGGGTCACAACTATGACCGGGTGTTTCAACTTATGTCGCCCAATTTTAATGTCCAAGTCTGCAGTCCCTTCAACGGGAATTTCCTTCCCGTCAAAGTTCTGTAGTTGTCCCGGAAGAGAGGTGAGAGGAATTTGGTAATTCTCTCCCCTTCCTGCATTCAGTTCGTCAAAGGCCCTTCTGGACAGAAGGGTAGCTTGAGATCCCGTGTCCACCAGTGCCGAGATTGTATCCTGCCCCTGTACTTGTACCGGGGCATAATATCTTCCCTCCTTCTCCTCAAGGGGGCACAGATAATGCACATTTTTGGACAACTGGTGGACTAACTTTCTGGTTTTGGACATCGATAGCGAAGAGATTTGGGCAGAATTCTGTGGAGAGCCTTGGGAATCTGAAAGAAAAATTTGGCAACTGGAGATCAGAGCCATTGTGGGTTCCCCTGGTTCCGGTTCTGGGCCGCCCCCCCCTTTTTGGAGGCAGTCACCAGGATGGGTTTGAACCAGGGGATTTTCTTGCTGTTGGTTCTGGGATGAGATGGTGGGCGGCGGTAGCTCAGTCTCCACATCTCCCCAGTCTGGATTTGCATCCCTAGGGACCCATTTTTCTTTGGGAGGAGTTCCCCCCTCTCTGAAGGAGAAGATCCTTTTCCCAGGATCCTCTGAGGATCCCTCTCCCTCAAATTGGAAGATCTGTACCTCCTCCTCAAATTGAGTCTGTTTGGGTCTTTTGTTTCTCCTACCCCCCCTCTGCTCCTTAGGAGGCAGACTTTCAGGGGCCAGAGATTTTGTTTCCGGTTCCTGGGTTTCCAGGGGCTGTTTACAAGTGAGGAAGGAAGCTTCCTCCAAGGCTTTACACCCCCCTTCCCTTTGTGCCTCCTCCCTGGGAACCGGTGAGTTATCGGGGTGCTGCCCCCGTCATTGTTCTGGAGCACCAGGTCCAGAGTTGGGTGCGTTCTGCGCCGGCATGCTGATCTGAGGGTTCTGCTGCGCCCTCAGTATATGACCCATATCCCGCGCCATGTTTTGAACCTGGCGCTCTAACTGGGAAACCCGCTCAGGCTGATACGGGGCCCTGTTTTCTCCCCTGGGCTGATCCCGGGAAGGGTAGCTATCCCTCCTCTGGTAATACCCCGGGTTGGGAAGATTTGGGTACCCCTCCACCCTTGGCCTCCCCTCTCCCGGATTCAGTGGTCTGGGCTCAGGGAATTGGGGAAAGAAGGATGGATGGTTTTGGGGCTGAAAGTTGGGTGGATACCTGGGGAAAAAGTTCTGCCCAGGATTTGGAGAGTTTCTGCCCTCCGGTGGGAAGTTAGGAGGGAAGTTCCCTGGGTTAGGTGCTTGGCTGGATCCCCCCCCTTGGGCTGGAGGAGTCCACACATAACCCAGGATGGGTCTGTTTCCCTTGTAACGGGGACTTACATAATCAGGAGAGCGAGGGACCCCATTTGTGGGGCTGCCTCCCTGGCTCCCTGTCTGTGACTGGCCCGAGGACCTTCTGGGCCTAGCATTATTAGGTGCAGGTAGGTTTTTAGGCCCCCCCATCTCCAAATCTAAAACGGGGGTGACCTTTACCTCTGCCACCTTGGCAGCAGCAGGGGTGCTGTTGGCTTTGGGGTTTTTCTGGGCATTACTTTTGCTATCTATCGGTTTCTGCACCTCATAGATCCGGGTAGCCTGTTCAATGACCCAATCTAAGGATCTTTTCTCGTGAAAATCCCTCACGAGCTGGGTCATGATGTATTTGGGCAAGGCATGGAAAAACGTATTTATGAACTCTCTACTATCTGTGCGCACCCTTCTTGTGGTCTGTGCAAAAGCACGCTTTAACTCCTGCACAAATTCTTGTGGGGCCTGATCCTCCCCACATTGCAAATTGTAGGCTGCCTTGCGAGCCTCTTGAGGATTTCTGTGAACAGAAAAATGTTTCAGGATGGCCGCCTTATATGTGGACCATCTTAAATGATTTTGATCCTCCAGCCCCGCAAAGAAACTGGAGTATTCCGGGGAGAATGTCCACTTTACATATTGAATACAGCTTTGGCTGTCCTTCAAATGGAAAGTCTCCATCATTTGTTCAAACAACTCTAAGTGCTCCCAAACAGAATACTTAGCGTTCTTATGGTAAGGCGTGATGACGCTCCTGATCGCCTTAATCTGCTTTAAGGGGTCCTTAAGCAAGGCCCTTTTTGCCTTATTGGCCTTTTTGGTTCAGGTAACCCTTGTCCATTCATCCTCGGACTCAGAGGCACTGCTCCCAGAGGTTCCCGTCTGATCTTCCAGGTTTTCCCGGATTCTGCGAGCCTGGGAATGGCTGGCAGAATGTGGGGACCTGGTCTCCTGTGTCCTGCGCAGTTCAGAGGAGTCTTCAGATTCCTCCTTGCTGCCAGGATTTGATGGGTACCCCCTCCACTGACCTAACTGGGCAGAGGTTTTCAGGATGCCCTTAATGGGCCTACTCTCCTGGGGTTCCCCACTGAACTGTACTGTACTTGGGTGCCCATACCCGGATGCCCACCCCTCCATTCCTGAGTGGTACTGGCCTATGAGCCCCATACTTTTAGCTGGATAGTAATCTGCCATCCCTGTGGCCCTGTGCTCATGTGCACCAGGGGACATGGGGGTGGCAGAGTCCAGGGACTGAGAAGTATGAGGGCCTCTGGTACTAGGGCTCCTGAGGTTATGCTCCGGAGTTTCCATTTCCCAGCGAACCTCATCTCTATTCGCCCCTGCTCCCTGTTGCAATGCAAGAGCCTGCATTTGTGCCTTCAGTTCCTCTGTTAAGGCCTTACTCGACTCTATCAGTTTCTCCTGCATCGCTACCTGTTGCTGGAGCCTATCATTGTGTTGACAGAGGGCCTCATTCTCCCTCTGTGCTTCCTGGTTGGTCCTGGAGAACTGGGCCAGTCTTTGCTGCAGGAGGTTTACCTCCTGGGCAATGTCCCTATTGGCCTGCTCCTTTCTTGCTAGAGCATCTTCCACCCTTCTGGTGTGCTCTACCAAGTTCTGGTTTTCTTTTTGGAGATCACCCAGCCCCTGGAGGGCCAGGTGATTTTCTTCCATTTTTCTTTTTAAATGGCAGACTTCCTGGCCTAAGGCGTCTCTTTCCTGACTAAGAGCCTGCATCTGCGCCGCCAGGTCGTCCCTTTGCCTTTGGAAGGCGCCGGCTTTCTGGCGCTCCTGATCAAACTCTGCCTGGGTATCCAGGTCTTTCAAAATTAGTTTGTTGCTCTCCTCTTTCTCTCTGTCTAGTTGGATTTGCAGGGTGGCTACCTGCTCTGTGCATGCCCTGTTGAAATTGATCTGTTGCTCCAGCTTTTTCTGGTTCTGCAGTAAGGAGTCCAAACTGTCTTGGTGCTCCTTCTGCAGGGCCAGAAATCGGGTATCCTGGTCTGTCTTTTCCTGTTGTAGGATGCCCATATCCTCTTTTATTTTAATGATATATTGCCTACTATCATTTTCTGCCTCCTGGCTCCTCTGCAGCCTCTGCTCAGAAGAGTCCAGATCAGATTGGGCCTTCTGTAATACCCTCTGTTGCCTATTTGCCAGATTTTGGCTTTCAGCACATCTATCCTGCATGTCTCCCATATATAGGTACAGGTATGCTGTTATCCTGGCAATCTTATTGTGTTCCTCTTTGGCTTTAGGAGCCATATATAGTTCACTCAGGGCCACATGTAAGGGACCCTGATCTCTATATATATCTGACCCTGCTTCAGTGACCTGTTGTGTGATGGCCTGCAACCACACATCCTGGCCCTGTTCGGTCCATTCACCTCTCACAAATAGCTTATGCAAGAGGTGCTCTCTGGCTATTTTCATGTCTACTAAGGTCGTCATTCTAGAGATTGGTCTCTGTCCTGACTTACAGAAGTTTGTATTTTATTTTTGCAGAACAGAACTTTTCTTGGAGTGTCCCTTTTGAGGAATGCTTCACAGCGTAATGCAGCGTGGTGATCCGACCGGATGTATGTATCCCGTCAGTTAGCACACTGTATTAAGCTGCACAAGTGGTAAATCTAACCCAACGTCTCGGCTCGAGCCCCCAATTTGTAAGGGGATTCAATTCAGCACTACAGCTAAGTTAACGCCTAGTCTGGAATACTGAATGAAAACCCTTATTGATATATCTTTAGGTCCAGTTCATGCGTTCTGGATGACTACCCCTGTATAACACCCCTCTCTTGGAATCCCCCTGACCCCACTGAGCCAAGAAGTAGTTCTGTTTTGCAAGTTTAAAAGGTTTATTTGATAAATTAAAATATATATCACACTTTTTAATAAATTAATAATTGAATATCACACTTAATCTGATATGGTAAATATTAACAACGGAGAATCTGGCACTAGCACACTTCTTTAATCACTAATGAGTTGACATGAAATGGATAAGGTAGCACACTGGTAAATAGGAACAAAAGTATAATGTGGTAGAGGATGCTTTATGTAGGCTCAGGTGGATGCAATATTCAATGAATGCAGTACAGAAAATACGCAATATGATTTCAACCAAACAATGTAATCACTTTTCTCTGGCTACTCCCCTCCCCCCCTTGATGCAAGGCAAGGAAATGGAAGGAAAACACACCGTTCTCAGAAATGCAATCAACTGTAATTCAGTTCAATCCAGCAAGCTTAAACAGAAGTTGAAAACACAGGCAAATGCTTTGATAGGTGCTAGCAATGAATGAGAAATATGCTGGAAACGCTCTTAATTCCCTTTTAGAGGTTCAGGATGAGTGGTATCTAGTTAATATTAGTCCAGGCTCACACTAGCAATGATGCAGGGATAGTTAGCAGGTTAAACGAATTTCTGGCAATTGAAATCAGGCAGCAGCAGTTTTTTTACATGTGAAGAAATTGCAAATCGCGGCAAAATTCGCGGATGCGCCGAGCGCTATTACAAAGGAACCGCAAGGACTATCTCTACCGTTTTGGGGTCCTAGGAAAGCCTGGGATCTCAGCTTCCAAATAAAAGTTATTGCAAGTCTCTAGCCCAAACGGTTGCGGAGATATGAGTAATTTAGTAAAGGTCGTTTTTGGTTTTGTAAATTTTAAACGCACACTTTTTCAAAATGACAAATTTTACTAGAAATGACAGGTGACAGCTAGGAGGCAGTTCTACTTAGGTTAAATAGATTGAATTAGATGAATTTAAACTAAGAGATTGGTTTGGTACAGTTTGGCGGTACTCACAAGAGATTTTAAACAGGAAAGCGACTTGGTCACGATCTTCAGTCTGGTCAGGTCTTTCCGGATTCTGCTCACAGCGCCTGGTCTGGTCTCGGCTAGGCACAGCACTGCTTTCTCTCTGGTCTGGTCTCTGCTAGGCACAGCACTGCTTTCTCTCTGGTCTCTGCTAGGCACAGCACTGCTTTCTCTCTGGTCTGGTCTCTGCTCTGGATAGATTGAAGTCTCTAGTTTGGCTTTCTGGAGTTTGATGGAGGTAAGTATGGATTTTTCCGGCAGGGCTTCCAGCGGCAGATGAAATTGAATGTCTCTATGTGTCCTGACTCTCTGCTTTTATCTGTTTCTTGAGAATGGGTGTGTGTGTTGCATCACTAGACTTGCCCCTCTCATTCGTCATTGGTCAGGCTTCCATTCCTCCGCTTGATTGGCAAACTGAACTGTGAGTCAGATTGATGTCATTTTATGATCTCTTGAAACAACCTCCCTTATCATCTGTGCACCCAAATATATATATGATCAAAATCCATACTTCAGAGTTACACAGTTGTTTGAAATTACATATACATGATGTGGCTGAATTTAGCCATGTCTATGTCCAAATCTGCTCATTCTCGGAGCTTGCATTCAAAGAGTGTACATAATTGACTTTTTAACTGCTTTTTCAATTTCCGACATGGACCCAACTTTACATACATGTGTGCAGGGGGTAGGGACATTAACTGATGAAGTTTCAGATTTTTAACATGCACACATTTAGAGTAATATCCACTTTTCCGCTAAAACCCCCCTGAACATACCACCGGTTCCTACCACGTCTTAAACTGTGGGCAGAAAAATCACAAGAATTATGGTATCATTTATAAAATTTTCACATGTCCGCACTATGAATTATCCCCCTTTTTATAAAACCATATCCTTGCTGCAGGGGTGTGTCTTTTCAGGTCACATGGTACAGAAACCAGTCTTTCCAGTTTCTGCCAAGCCAGCTTGCTTCTCACAGGCAGTGCCCCTCCCAGCTTCTCCAGGATGAAGCCACTTTTTACGACGTCTGTAATAAAAACCTTTGCCTGAGTGGAGAGGGCTTTGTTCACTCTCTGGCAGAGCACAGGAAATTCCATTATCAGATAGGTGGCATATCCTTAGTGTGGGCAGCAAAAGGAACATTGGCCTGGGAACATAGTTGTGACTCAAGTTTCACTCCTGATGGGATCCGTTGCTAGGCAAAATCAAGTTCCTTAAGCCAGACCTTCAGCTAACTTTTTGTTGCTTTTAAAATAACTTGTAATTTTACACATGCAGCTAGAATGCTGATTCTAAGTGCAAAACTATGACATTTCAACAGTTACAAAGGCATGTGACACCAAACATAGGTCACTCATTTAATTTAACATTTTCGATTTTGGTGGTTTTAAATCCAGTTGCAGTTAGGCTTAAGCTGCTGACTCCATAGCATTTTTGTTATAAGCATTGTTTTTGGGCTCTTCATTTCCCAGATTTTGTAGGCACACAAAACTCCATTCTGCCAAATGTCTGCTGGTGTTCAGTGAATATTTTGCACATGTTGCAAGGTTTGAAATAGGCATTTTGCTTGCCTTCAGAAAAACACACAGTGGGTTTTAAAACGCCGGCTTTTGGATAGTGGTGAGTACTGGTACTGCACCCATTTTTGGGATTTTCTTGGATTAATGCATTCTAAACAGGAATGGTTCTTACATGGTAGTAAATCCTTGCTTAACATTGTTTTGATGGGGCTCCTTACAGTAAGATGGTTATGTGGAACCCCACAAAAAGGGTTGAATCTTTAAAGTGGTCCAATGAGTCACGATTTCAGCAACTTTTTGACATCAGTAAAAGTGGATTTTGTTAACAAAGACCTTTCTTTACGCTGGTGGGTGGCAAGTTAGGTAACCATTTTGGTGTGCGCACAACTGCGCAGCTTTCCTGGATTTCGGCGCACATGTGGGTTTTCCGCCATCTTGAATTTCCTAAGCCCACAGCACCAACTGTTGTAGCAGGGTAGCTTAAACGTGGGTCAGGACACCCTACAGTGTACAATGCTTTCACATCCATGGTTGCCAGTAAGCAGTCATTCTCCCATTTCCAAGATTGCAGTTTAATAATTACATCAGTCGTATCTTTTAGATATGCTTTCAAATTCATGGCTCTAGGTCTCAAAATATTATCCAGGTACTGTGAGATATTCTCCGTTGACCAGCCTATTCCACTTAGAATTAGTCGACCTTCCGGTATTAAATCATATTCCTTGTGGACCTTAGGTAAGAAATACATTATTGGTATGATCGGATCTTCAATCAGGAGATAACTCTTTTCATTATCTGTAAGAAAACCTTTTCGGTGCCACACATGAATTTTGTATTCCAATTTATGTACAATTTCCTTAGTAGGGTTAGCCAGCAATCTTTCATAGCAACCTGGGGTGTTAAGGTGCCTTTTAGCCATTTCCAGGTAATTCTCCCTGTCCATAATGACAATATTCCCTCCCTTGTCCGCCTCTTTGATCACTATTGAGCGGTCGCTTTGCAATTTATGTAGAGCTTCTTGTTCTTTAGGGGTCAGATTTGGTTTAGTTCTTGAGTGTAGTCGTCTTTGGTCTGTTCGGTAGCGGTCTTGAGATACTGCCTTGTAAAAGGTGTCAATGATATTATCGGCTGCAAATTGGGGTACAAATCTAGAGGTTGGTTTTAGTTCCTTAATTGGCAACGTATCAGGTTGCACGTTAAGATCTCTCAGTACATTGGTAATATCATAATCCACTGGTTCCGTGATTGATCTAAGTAAGTGAACTTCTTCTATTTCTTTAATGCTTAATTCACTCGGAATGATTTTCTGTTGCTGTTTATATGTCCCCGGTGCTTTAGTGGCGAAGAACTTCTTCAGTTTCAATTTCCGTACAAACTTAAAAAGATCAATATGTAAGTCCGTCTCATTATGGTGTGTAGATGGAGCGAATGAAAGTCCTTTGTTTAGTAATTTGCTCTCTCCGGGTGATATCGATCTACTTGATAGATTAAGAATAAAATTAGGCCCTATTTCACTCTGTTTATTTCTTTTGAGGTCGCTCTTGTAAGTCTTTTGTTTGTATTTTCTTGTAATCCTTGATCTATTGGATCTTGTTCCCCCCCCTCCTTCCTCTCCTCCCGGTGTGCTGATTGTTGGTCCGGTGTTCACAGGTAACTGAAAAAGGACCTGTTTAGGTATGAAATTTCTGTTGACTTTTTTATATCTCCTGATTTGATTCATAAAGCCAGAGGTAGATCTTCCACTTGTACTTTCTTTAGCCCCTGACGTATCCATTACGGTTATTGTCTCATCTGTATTCTGTGTTTCTCCTTCTGAGTCCGCATCTGAACTTGCGGATGATGTATTTGGTGTACCATCATTTATCATCACAAGATGTCGCCATGTTGGACCAAATCATAACTCAAACAGATGCATGATGGGATGCATGCGTGCTTCTACACGTGTACTGCATGCTTCCCAAAATGTGCTTCTTCAAGCATTAAGCAGTTCAAGCTGCAGAACCCCACGCAGGAGCTTGAAAGCAGCACCTAACAAGGACTCACACTTTACTGCTCAGCAGCTCAGCAGGAGCCCAGGCGAAAAGATTAGCTTCAAACAGCCTAGAAAGTAAAATGACCAGTAATGTTATGCTTTAACTGCCAAAAGATGCGTTGTGAAACTGTGAAAAATAGAACTATGTTCCTGCTCACTTCCGCCTGATGGTTTGACACTCTCTGTGGTGTTTCTGGAGGTATTGTATGAAATTATCGAGGGCAAAAAGTCTGAAGCCCAAAAGTCCGACCCCTATTTGTTCTCATATGTATATGTGGGGTGGGGGGGTAAAGTTAATAAAAATGTATAGGGGTAAGGTGGGAGGGCAGTGGGGTGGGGGGGTCTCCCCCCACCTATATGCGACCAAATGGGAAATAAAAAAAAACAGACTTTTGGGACTCAGACTTTTGGATTCGGTCATTTCACGTAGATCCTTTCTGGACACTGTAAACACATAACGCTGGGGCTCGTTTTCCTTGGTGAGTTTCATGGAGGCAGTTATAAATTGTGCTATAGACTGTCTAGTTTCCGGAATGTTTATGTATGGGATGGGTGGCCAGATGAAGGTGCCCCACTGCTGTCCCGGCCCCCATGTGAGCCTGCTAACAGTCTGTCTGATCACTCTGGGGTTTCAATCTCTGGCCACTGTTCTGCATTGGAACAGATATTCACCGTGATTAGAAGGATGGGCCACAGTGAGTTATTCCGTGACCCCGATGCATCCATGGGCTACAAGACGTGTCATGTAAGTAACCTGTATCGTCATGCTTTGCTGTATGGTGACAGCAGTGGTCACACTGCCTGCTAGGTCTCCAGCTTTACCTATACTTTCTCAGTGCTGATACGAGCGCAACAGAGTAGTGGGAATGCCATTTGTTTGATGATTGTAAAATGAAAAACGATTGTTTATTTTCATCACTGACCAAACAAGGCCAAATCCCGTTTTTGAAAACAGCTCTTTACCACCATGTGCAAGTGGATCTAGGTCCTCCGGCCTAAGCCCCGCCCACCTGGCGCCTTCCTGCCTACAGCTCTTTTTCACCACTTAGCAAGCCCCACCCACCTGGTGCCTTCCTGACTGCCGCTCTTTTTCACCACTTAGCAAGCCCCGTCCAACTGGTGCCTTCCTGCTTGCCGCTCTTTTTCCCTTTTTCCTTTGAAAATGGGGAGCTCGTGCAAATGGATCTAGGTCACCTGGCCTAAGCCCCTCTGTTCTCTCCTCCTTTCCCTTCTCCCTTTTCCTGTCTCCTCCCCTTAGTTTCTTCTATGCACTTACTCTATCAGAATTGTCCATGGAACTAATATGATAGCAACCTTGTCTGTTTCCTCCACCCTCCCATTACTGTTTTTTCCTCCCCGCCCCACCTCCATCACTATCTGAAATGTTGTCAGGCCTAGTATGCTAGTCACTTGTTTTGTTCCTCCCCTCACTTTCTGCACCCCTCTCCCTCACCTTTTGTTTTCTCCGGCTCTACCAGAAATCTCGTCAGGCCTAGTACGGTAGTCGCCTGTCTGTTTCCATTTCCTTCCCAATCTCCCCCTCCCTTCCTTATCTATGTCTTAGCTCTTGCACTATCTGAAATGTTGTCAGGCCGAGTACAATAGTTAATTTCACATCCTTACTGTTCATGGCCTGTATGAATGTAATTGTATTTTCCCTTGTTCCCTCCCTTGCCTTGAAGCGCTTTGAAACACATTGTGTATAGGCGTTATATAAATAAACTATCATATCATATCATGTGGGTTCAGCCATGTCGAAGGAGCCGGCCGGCCTGCAAGATCAGACTTTCATAGTTCTGCAATGCAAGAAGCCTAATTGGCATGACAAAAAAATGCACTTATTGTAAATATTCAAACACTATTGTAAAGAAAGCAGCTACGCTCCCATCCCCCAGCTCCCCTTTCCACAGGATAACAGGTCCTGGTCCTACAGACTCATCTCGGACGAGGCTGCCATCCTCTCAGCCAGGGTTCTCTCGTATTCCCAGCCAAACCCTTTAATGGCAATCCTGGTGGTGCAAATCTTTAAAAAATTGTGGACCGCCCTGGGATCAGAGACAGAGAACCTCTCTGACTCACGCATGTCTCTCAACTCACACGTATTTGGCGGGTGTCACCGGAACTTAGTCAGCTCCCTCACCTGCCAAGCTACCTACATAGTCATAGGACTCAATGGGCTTTCACCTGCCAAATACATAATCGGTGTTTTCACCTGCCCAGGGGCCATGAAAGGTTGAGAACTATGCTCACCTAACGTCATGTAGGTCAGAAGAAGCAGCACCTGCTGCCGCTACTCACACCAGAGCAATCACGCCTCCCCACTAGGGCAATTGTACCGCAGACGGAAATTTTGCTTCCCAGGGTAATTGATCCCCCGGAGTAATCATGCTCCCCTGGGGAAATTGCGTCTCGGGCAGCTGCCAGCTTCACCCGAGCCATGAAACGGGCCTGCCAGCAAGCTCCAGTGTATGCGAGTCTGTAACAAACATGTTGTGACATTACAAGCAGGGGCTCATTTAGAGTTTGGAAGTTTGGAAGTGTGGTCATCGTGTGGTCACACGATGACCACACACTGTACTGCTTATCCTCATTTAGTTATACGGGAAAAGAACATGTGTGCTATGTTATGATATATGCATCAGGCTAATCCCCATAAAATATTGCATATGGTCTGATTACAAATTCTTCATTCCTGTGCAAAACATTGAGTAGTTCCAAGCCCCATATAGTGCATAAATATATGATCCAAAACTTGGTGTAATTCCATCAAGCTCCCTACACGCCTCTGCATCAGCCTTCTAATTATTACCAGCTTGCTTAGCTGCCCTGGCAGAGGGGGTGAATGCCATCGAGATCCAAGCCAGTGCTAATTAAAGCTATTCTCAAGAAGTCTTCCCGTAATTGTTATGTTATGTTATATTATGTTAAAGATATGTATATAGCACACCGTCACCAACGGAATTGGTCCCCAGGCGTTCTGGCGGATCTGTAAACAAGAAGGAGGGCGGGTAGGGTTAGTCGGGTGGAGGGGGAGTAGGAGAGTGGGAGAAGTGGTGTGCTGTTGGCGGCTTCAGCTCGGTATACACCGTGTGCTGAGCTTTGGTGCAAGTATCAGATCGGGCGAGACCTCATGTGCTGTAGGTGCTGTTTATGTGTTGTTTGTGTGTTGTTGATGCAGTGTGGTAAAGTGCATGCGGATTGCTGGGAGAGAGATGGTTGTGTGAGTTTTAGGTGGGTTGAGTATGCAGAGATTTGAAAGTTGGGTTAGTGGGGTCTGTATCCTGGTTCTGATACTTCTGGTTCCGTTTGAGCTGTATTACTGTGGGTGGGTTGTTGCTGATTCCTTATAGGCCGTCTCACTGTAGTGTGTGATGGTGCGCGTGGATCCAGCAGTATCCTAATGAGCTGTATTACTGTGGGAGGGGTTGTTGCTGATTCCTTATAGGCCGTCTCACTGTAGTGTGTGATGGTGCAGCGTGGATCCAGCAGTATCCTAATGAGCATTGTATGGTGTGATAGGTACCTGAATGAAATTCTGTGACTTATCCCTCCATTACTGTTCTCCTGATTAAGTTGCTGGACAACTGCGGATGCATCAGGAATCCAAGCAAGCTCTTGGCTCTTTTCATTCGGGTTCCTGCATGAGACTGGGAACGTCTTCATAGAAGGTGGAGATGCCATCCTCCCCAGAGTAAAGTGGAGAACTCACATGATCAATATTGCACAACCTACAACACTGTTGACTATGACATCCCGTGGTCGCGTTGTCAGAGGTTGCCAAGGTCTCCCCAAAGGGTATTCTGTGCTTTTGTTCTTTTTGGGATATCCGAGTGGTGGTGGTTTCCCATGACGCCGCTCATCCCAGCTGGGTGACGGCTCCTTGTTCTGGCTTACTCTTACAGTCTAGAGCTCCACTCATACCCAACGTAACATCTTGCTAGGTGGTACCGAAAAGGAATTCAAACTGTTTGCAGACTGCATGTTGACAGGGGTGGACTGGGAACCAAAGGTGGCCCTGGGAATGTTCTTCAAAGGAGACAAATATTACAACGTATGAGGAGCAACCCCACCCTCTACGAGCAGGGCTTGGAGTTTGTTTGTTTGTTTATTCATTTCTAATGCGCACCAGACCCAGGGGTATCAGCGCACAGCAAAAAGAAAGTGCAAAGCTTAAGTTACATAGTTACAGGATATAGGCAAGGATAAAACGTATATACAGGTTGTAAGCAGGAAGAATACATAAATATAGCAGGCATGAGTCAATAAATACTTTGAGGGGATATACAGATACATCACCTAAGTGTAAGTGGTACAGCAATCAAACCTAAAGGTCTGTGGATTTAAGCAAGTTAATGTAGTTGCGTCTAAAACTCAGGTAGGGTTGATCTTCTCTAAGAGGGTGTGGCAAGGCGTTCCAAAGTTTGGCTGCTTTCACGGGAAAGCTACTACCGCCAACCTTAGTGAGCCTGAATCTGGGTATAATGAGGCAGTTGACATTACCAAGTCTCATAGGTCTGGTGGATGTTCTCCAGTGTAGTCTGTCCATGAGGTAGCTGGGGGCGGCATTGTTTAGTGCTTTGTGGGTGAGGGATGCAGTTTTTGGAGGATTTTATTAAGGGTCGAGAGCCAGTTGTTTTGGCGTCTAGTCGCTGAGATGTGTGATCTTCTGTTCACACCAAATGCGGCTCTTATGGCGTTGTTTTGGACGGTTTGTATCCTCTGAATAATGGCTTTATTGGCACCGATGTAAAGGGCATTACAATAATCTAGCCTGGAGAGTATTAGGGCTCTGGCCACGATCATGCAGTTGTCATTCGACAAGAAAGGTTTGCCGGTCCTAATGAGTTTACAAGTGTAGGCAGTGGCGGAGGCCATTGATTTCACTTGTTTGTCGAAGGTGAGGGTATAGTCAAGGTAGAAGCCGAGGGTCTTTACCTCCTTAGCTACCTTAATGAGCTTCTCATCAATGGAGAATGATGAATACTCCTGGCCTAATTTCTTAATGTTAGGGTGGGTGCCCAGGATGATAAGCTCTGTCTTGTCATCATTCCCGCATAGACCGTGGGTAGCAATCTATGCCTTGATGATGAGATACACTCTATTCACCAGTGCCAAATCCATGTCGTAGTACCCGGAAAGTGGGAGGAGTATCATCTGCATAGTTGGTGTAGGTGATACCCAGAAGGTCCAGATCATCGAACAGGGGCTTGGTGAATATATTGTATAATGTGGGGGAGACACAGGAGCCCTGTGGGACCCCACACATTATAGGGATAGGGTCAGCCGCTGCTGAGGGGGAAAAGACCCTCATGGTTCTGTCACTCAAGAATGATTCTATCCATCTGATAGCCTCTGACGAGAAGTGGGCTGCCGAGTCCAGGTGGTCGCATAAGACCTTGTGATCCACCAGGTCAAATGCTGCCTTGAGGTCTAGCAGTAGAAAGAAGGCTGTTTTACCTTTGTCTCTCAGCTCATCGACCTGAGTTTTTGAGTCGATGAGGGCGGTTTCCGTCCCATGTAGGGGGCGGAATCCTGATTGTCTTGCTTCCAAGAGCTCATGGAGTTCCAGATATTTTTGGATCTGAGTATAAGCAACCTTATCAAGTATTTTAAGCTGGAAGGGTACTGTTGTGATAGGACGGTAATTGGTAGGAATAAGTGGATCTAGGGTTTGCTTCTTTAACAGTGGGAGCACCCAAGATTGCTTCAGGTTGGTGGGAATGGTGCCAGATGAGAAAGAGGCATTGATAAGCTTGGAGATAAAAGGGGTAAAATCTCTTGCGGCATCTTTTATAATCTGAGCTGGGCAAATGTTGCCTTGGCAGTTGGAAGGCTTGAGTGAGAGAATGGCGGGACAGTCAGATGATATTTCACTAGGGGGGAGGATGAGATTGTTCAGTTGTGAATGCGAGTTAAGGGGGGCTTTTTTTGGGCTATTTTGTTCTGGAGGGTAGTTATTTTGTTGGACAGTGCCTGTTGAATATCTGAACACCATGTTTTATTTTTGGTGCAGATATCAGGTGTGGGGATAGGAGACTCTAATTCTGTTAATATGATGAATAATTCCCTCAAGCTAGAGTTGGCGTTTGAGATACGTTAATTGTAGGAATTGCGTTTGGCCAAGCAGATTTCATTTTTTATTGGGAAGAGATTTTGGTTAGCTTGGATTTGCTATCTTCTGAAGGGTGTAGTCTCCAGGTGGTTTCACATCTCCTCTTTAGAAGTCGTAGGTCCCTTAGCTGAGGGGTGAACCACTTGTTTAGGTGAGACTTAGGCTTGCTGGGTCTGAGTTTAAGTGGAGCAAATTTTTTCAAGTGCAGTTAGCATAATTTTATTGTACTTGTTGGCCAATGTGCTTGGGTCCAGGTTGTCAGCCAATAGGTTGAGGGTCGGGAGAATGGCAGGGATCACTTTGTCCACTGTGATGTTCTTTTTATTTCTTGTTAAGCAAGGTGAGGCAATTGGTGAGACCATCGGGAGTGGTCTAGTAGTAGATAGAATGAAAGACACAAGGAAATGGTCTGTCCACAATTGCAAGGATATGGAGGTGATCGCAGCAGTGCAATTGTAGTCAGCTACCCAATCTAGGGTTCTCCCTTTATTGTGGGTAGGTTTGTTGATTATTTGGGAAAGGCATAGTTCTGACAGGATATTGGCTGTATTTGAAGCGTGCTTATCTCACGGGTCATTAAATCCTAAGTTAAAGTCGCCTAGTAGTAATAGTTGGGTAGTGGTTTTAAGGTTGTTGGATAGTAAGGTGTAGATGTCCTCCTCAAATGTCCTAAGTGGACCAGGCGGTCTGTAGATTAAGTGGATAGTGAGGGTCTGAGAGTTGATTAGAGGGATTTTAACGGTAAGGACTTCGCAGGATTGCATAATTTGTGGGGGAGCTGGTCTCAGAGAGAGGCTTGATTTGGATATAATAGCAATACCTCAGCCTCGTGTTTTATCTCTGTCCTCTCTAAATATCATGTAACCATCTGGGACAGCTAGCGAGAGCAATCGTCCTGCCGCGTCATGTAGCCATGATTCAGAGATGGCCAGGAAGTCCACGTTGTCAGCCAGTATCAGATCAGAAATGTCCGTTGCATGGGCGACCAGGCACCTAACGTTTATAAGGGCTCCTTTAAGTTGGTGAGCTACGGTTGTGGCTACGGCATGGATAAGAGTGGTCGGTATTAAGTCAACTATCTTAGGTTTATGCACGGTCTGCTGCTTAGAGATGGCATGCGGATGAGGTGAGATAGTGACATGGTTGGCATTATTCAGCTTCTCAGGTATGGAGGTATGGAGGTTTATTTTCTTGTTGGTCAAAGGCGTTCTTCACCCAAGAAAATTTGGAATAATGGGTCCAAATAGGGAATTATCAAATGCATAGACCCCAATATAGGTATTAACAAGTGGTTAAACTAAACAAAAAACGGACATAAAACATTTGTTACAAGTGAGGAATAACATACTGAAAGCTTTGTGACAAATTCTTTGCTTCAAATGGATGTGGGGAATAATGAGACATGGAAAGAAGAGGACAGGACTTGAAGAGAGGGTTAGAGAAGTAGAAAACCCGACCACGCCACAAGAGAGGCCAATGAAGTAGAGGTCCACCAGGAAATATCCAAAGCTCCATGTGGGGCAGTCCACCACTGCCTGTTGGTGGTAGAACGGTGTATAGGGAGTATAGCTCAGGGGCAACATGCTCGCCTTGTAAGCAAGACGACATGGAGCAACACAGGTTCGATCCCTGGGTCCGCGCTTAGCAACCTCTGGGTATTAAGCACGTTATAAATAACCTATCATATCATACCACATAGGGCCTAAATTGAATCTAGGAAGACTGAGGTGATCTTTTAGGGATCTAGTTGAAAACCAAAGTCAATGGTGTTTGGACCATTCCCTCATCTCCCAAATTCAGGCCTCTCTTACAATAGAGCAGTCTTTTTCCAACACCACGAGTTAAGAGGCATGCTCCAGTATACCGCTGAGGAAGACAGAGCACTGTTGCTAGGACATTTTACCAACTCCAGGCTGGACTATTTAGATGGCCTACTGGTGAGGATTCCTGCAAAATTGATTCAACTGTGACAATTGATGCAAAATGCGGCTGTCTGCACGGTTTATGAAGCCCAGAGGCGCATGTTTTGCCTTTGAGGATGGCTTTGCACTCAAACACTAAGACCCAACTGTAGTTTAAGGTTGCCGGTTCAGTCTTTAAGGTGTTAGCAAGTCAAGCACTGAGGAAATTGCAGAAGCACTCTCCGTCTTAGGCCGACTAGGGAATTAAGCTCTGTTGGTGCCATCCTTTTGCTTGTTACCACATTTTAAACACTACCTTATGGTCATAAGATTTCAGAGACTAAGTCCCCAGCCTCTGGAATCCATTGTCAGCCTCTCTTTGTCATCATGGACACTCTGCTGCCTTTAGGCAGCATCAAAACGTCACTATTCAGATAATGGTTCAGTTCACAGTATGTCACACGACTGTTAAAGCATTACATGTCTTGCACCTCAGGATGGTTCAGTCTTTACTGTGCCTAATCAGTGCAGTTAATAAATCAATCAATCAATCAATCAATCAATCAGTAAATCATATTTAAATTAGAGTAAGGTGCCAGGTGGCCTTCAAGAAATAATAATAAGTTGACAAGGCAGCCCATTTCCACGAAAGTCAAGAGTTGATGTGGGGAAAGAACGAGCTATGACAGACATTAAAGGTTTATTGCAAATATGGCTGTAACTGGCTTTAGAGCACAGACCCCCAAGAAGGTATTGTAAACGACTTGCAGGTTGCCACAGGAGCAGGCACGCAGACCAGAACTCAGTTGGGTGCTTAGAAACACCATATCACCCTCACCTGATAGTGCCACAAATACATCCGGCAAGCCCACTTATAGAACAGGCTGTTCGTGTGTGCTGAGTGCTTGGATTTAGGGGCCACGGCAACAACACAGCCTCCTCAGTGTACCAATGCTCTCCTGCTTAATCACAGCTCCAGGAATCCTGGTTGTGTTTGTGAATTTGTAGCATGCTTCTGTGTCTGATGGCATTCAGAATTATCTAAAAAGAGCATTTAAGCCTTAACAGAGAACGAACCTAGACACAGAGACAAACAGATAAACATTGCATGTCTATTCCTGCCATTGCGAAATGGCTATACCAGGTTTCCACCATGTTTTGCCAATCTTCTTGACGGAAGCATAATTACCACATGTTTGCCTTGTTAATCTTACCTGTGAGTCCCGACTGGCAACAGGCTAACATTCACAAGTGTAGGTTATTTCCTTAAATATAGGTCTATGTACCCATGTTTGTTGTTGAATTTCATGTCCGGCGAAAGTGTCCGAAAGTGGTCAGAAGCAACTAAAACCTGCATTTTAGTTTATAAAGAATATCTAAATACAAACACTGTATGTCATATGCTCCTACTGCAAAATCGGTGTTGCAAGTAACCGTGATGTTTTGCCACTCTTTCTATCCTGCACATGACACGCACATATCGAGCATTTAAGGGTTACCTGTGAACACATGGGTGCATGCACCTATGCATGTCATGCATTTTGTGTCTCGTCATCTACCCTACTCCTCCCCCACCATCCCAGACTGGCTTCTTCTTCTGAGCAAGTGACATACAGTGTATGTGAATTTGTATGTCTTGTCTGTTGTTAATGTTAATGTTAATGTTAAACGACATTTGTACCGCGCACTATCACCACCGGAGTGGTCCCCTGGCGCTCTGGCGGCTCTGAAAAAGGGGAGGAGAGGGGATGGGTTAGTGGGAATAAGCTGGAAAAGTGCAAGAGAGCAGTGATGTGCTGTTGGCAGCCTCAGCCCGGTGGGTCCGTCGGCTGGGTTTGGGGTGTTTTATGGTCCGTAGTCGTCGTGTGCTGTTGTGCAAGTCTATGTGTGGTTTGTTTTGTTGTTGCATTGTTGTGAAGTTTGTGCGGATTGCTGCGTTTAAGGCTCGTGGTTGTGTTTGGTTATAGTTTGAGAGCTGTATGCAGAGGGATGGAATTGTTAGTTGGTTGGTTAGTTGGCATTGCTGTCCTTGCAATTGTGGGATTCCACCTAGGTCCGGTACATGCTAACAGTCACATTTCTATCTAGATGCCACGCAAGCTAGGTTCATAATTCTAAGTGTGGTGCATGCTAAGAATCACATATGCTAACAATCACATTTCTGAGATTCCATCCAGGTGTGGCACTCGCCAACAACCACATTTCTATCAAGATGCAACGCGGGTCAAGCCCGAGAATCCGGTCAAGTGTGGCACATACCAACAATCGCACCTCTGCCCAGAATCGCCGCAAACTATGCTTGAGAATTCCATCTAAGTGTGGCACATGCTAACAACCACATTTCTGTCTAGATTCGGCGTAGACTAAACTTGATAAATTTCATCTAACTGTGGCATGTGCTAGCCATCCTATTTCTATCTGGATGCGACGCGGGCTAAGATTGAGAATTCCATGTAAGTGTGGCACATGCTAACAATCGCATTTCTGAAATTCCATCTAAGTGTGGTATATGCTTACAATCGCATTTCTGTCTAGATTTGGTGCAGACTAGACTTGAAAAATTCCATCTAAGTGTGGGATATGCTAACAATCATTTTTCTGAAATTCCATATAAGTGTGGCATATGCTAGCAATCATATTTCTGTCTAGATGCGACGCAGGCTAAGCTTGAGAATTCCATCTAAGTGTGGCATATGCTAACAATCAGATTTCTGAGAATTCCATCTAAGTGTGGTATATGCTAACAATCGCATTTCTGTCTAGATTTGGCGCAGACTAAGCTTGAGAATTCCATCTAAGTGTGGCATATGCTAACAATCACATTTCTGGAAATTTCACCTAAGTGTGGTATATGCTAACAATCACATTTCTGTCTAGATTTGGCACAGACTAAGCTTGAGAATTCCATCTAAGTGTGGCATATGCTAACAATCACATTTCTGGAAATTTCATCTAAGTGTGGTATATGCTTACAATCACATTTCTGTCTAGATTTGGCGCTTCTATCTAAGAGTGGACATGCTAACATTCACAATTCTATCTAAGGGTGGACATGCTGGTATTATGGCCGTCTATGTTATTGGTAGGTAGGTAGAGTGGCAGGGTTTTCTGGAATAGAGTGATTGCTCTACTCCCCACCCATGCCACACTCATGTTTTTTTTTGTTGGTGTCTGTTGGCTTCCTTGGCGT
Source organism: Ambystoma mexicanum (assembly GCF_040938575.1). Taxonomy (NCBI): domain Eukaryota; kingdom Metazoa; phylum Chordata; class Amphibia; order Caudata; family Ambystomatidae; genus Ambystoma; species Ambystoma mexicanum. The sequence goes on along the minus strand of NC_090933.1, from coordinate 672,334,424 downwards.
TCCCTGCGGACACCTGCAGACACATCTTGGAGCCGCCGATGTTGGAGCCGCCCTTGGCCTTGGGGCCCTTCGCCGTGGGGGCTGCCCTGGGAGGGTTTATGATATGGGCAAGGACACCGATCGTGTTGCAGGGGGAGGGTTGGGAGGCGGGATTGGGCTGGGGAAGGGGGGTGGAAGGAGGAAGGGAGCTGCAGCGCCGAGTGCGCAAACGTTTCCATTTTTTAACACTTTTACAGCGTTTGGAAGCGTTGTGGGGCATCTGGGGGTACACTCACCTCAGCCAGGTCTTCTTTGGAGTGAAGGTGCTGGCGAGGACGCCACGCACCGGGAGTTTGTTTCCCTTTTTTTTTTTTTTTTTTTTTTTAAATAGGCCAGGGCACCAATCGAGTTGCAGGGGGAGGGTTGGGAGGCGGGATTGGGCTGGGGAAGGGGGGTGGAAGGAGGAAGGGAGCTGCAGCGCCCAGTGCACAAACGTTTCCATTTTTTAACACTTTTACAGTGTTTGGAAGCGTTGTGGGGCATCTGGGGGTACACTCACCTCTGAAAACTCAGCTATGAAACTGTAAACCCCATTGGCCCCAGCAATGTGCAGTCTACACCATTCCACTATCATTACCACTATCATTCCGATTCTGAAGAAACCTTCTGCTGATCCCCTGCTCACCTCTAATTTCCGCCCTATCTCACTTCTCCCATTCCTCTCTAAACTTCTTGAGCGCCTCGCCTATTCACAGCTCTCAACCTTTGTCACTAATCACTTCCTCCTTCCCCCTTCTCAATCTGGCTTTTGCCCCAAACACTCTCCTGAAACAGCCCTCACTTACATCCTTAACTCCCTCCTCTCTGCCCGGCACTCACTCTAAGCAATCCTCCGTCCTTATTCTACTTGAACTCTCTGCTGCCTTTGACACTGTGGATCACCCCCTTCTTCTCAACACTCTCTCTTCCTTTGGATTCAAAGTTTCTGTATTCAACTGCCTATCCTCTTACCTCTCCTCCCGCTCTTTTACTGTTTATTGGGGCGGCCACTCCTCTCCCTCCCAGCCTCTGGAATACGGAGTACCCAAAGGCTCTGTGCTTGGTCCTTTCCTATTCTCACTCTACACCTCCCTCCTTGCCCCTGTTATCTCCTCGTTTGGCATCTCTCACCATTTCTATGCCGATGATACGCAGCTCTTTCTTTCCTTCTCTTCCTTCTTTCCATATCTCCACCTTAAACTTTCCTCCTGCCGTACTGCCATTAAAAACTGGATGTCTTCTCGCTTTCTTTCCCTTAACTCTAACAAAACTGAAGTACCTTTCTTCCCCTCCACTTCCTTCCCCCTCCCTCTACTCCTCCTTTTATTCATTTTCCTCCCTTTAATCTTACTTTCTCCCCCCACGCTCGCAATTTAGGCATTCACTTCGACTCTTCTCTCACTTTTTCCCATCATATCTCTCTCACCACTCGTGCCTGCTGCCCCTCCCTCACTTTCCATGCTACTAAACTTTTAATTTCCTCTCTTATCTTCTCTCGCCTCTTCTACTGCTCCTCCTTACTCTTTGGTCTACCGACTTCACATCTCGCCCCCCTCAAATCTATCTACCACTCTGCCATCCATACCCTCTGTCTCCTCATCTCCTGTGAATCCATCTCTGCTTCATTATCCTCCATTGGCTGGCTTCCCTTTCACTCCCAACTTACATTTCATTTTCTCTGTCTAGTCTTCAAATCTCTCCATGATCTTGCTTCCCCTTATCTCTCTTCCCTTCTCTCTTTCTACACTCCCTCTCGCTCCCTTCATTCTGCTGACCACTTCCCCCTCACTGTTCCTCCCTCCCCTTGTGCCCCCTCTCGTTTCCGCTCCTTCCAACTCCTTGCCCCCCTCCACTGGAGCTCCCTTCCTCTCTCAATCCGCTCTATCCCTACCTTTTCCTCCTTCTCTCCTTCTCCATTCCCCGCCATGATTCCCCTCCCCCTTCCCGCTCCCCTTCTCCCACCCTTTCCCTCTTCCCCTTAATCCTCTCCCTCTACTTCCCCCTCCACCCCTTCCTCACCCTCACCCCTTCCGTTCCCCTCCTCCTCCTCCTACCCATCCTCCCTCTGCCTCCTAGCTCTACTCCACTTCTCTCCCCCTTCCCTTCTGTCTAATTTCTCTACATACTGTTTTGTTGGTCTGATTCAAAATTGTATTTGCTTCTACCGTTAATGTTATTTTGTTATTTTGTTATTGTTAAATGTATCATATTGTTGTTAAAATGTGCAGCGCGTTGGTGTAAAGCGCTATATAAACTTAATAAATACAAATACAAATACAAATTAACAATCCACGTCACCTGGACCAAGACCATGAACAGGTTCTTGAGAGCTGAACGGGATTTTGATTTTGTGACCGTTGTCTTGGGGGAGGATTGTCTCTTGGACAATTTGATGTACCTGCAAAAATGTTGGTTCTGTAGGGCCTCTCTGCAAAGAATATTGTATTGCGGGATTGGGAGGGTACAACCTTTCCTTCATGGTTAACTTAGGTCGAGGACCTGTGGAAAATGTCACTGCTTGAACGAGCCATTCTACATAAGCAGAAGAAGGGTCATTTGCTTGAAGAGATCTGGAACAGATTCCTGGGTCTAACATAAACACATACCACGTTTAATTTGTCTGGCCTGTTTGCATTGTTGTCATATAAAAGTTTCAATAAAAATGTGACTACAAAAAACAATCCATGTCACCCGCATATACTACAAGCTTATCAACCGACCGCTCTCTAACACATATCTGCAAGTGGTTAGCAATAGAAATTGTATAATTGTACTTATTTACAAATACTCATTTGTACCGGTATATTTTAATGTGAGAAGCTTGATATATAACGTCTAAAAATGATATCCTATTGGGTGTACATCCCAACCTAATTGTCGTACCAGACCTAATGTCTCTTTTCTAAGCATCTTCAGAAGCTTAGGGCATCAGTCAGTCTATGAAGCAGGGTCATTCACCCATTTTTATCTATTCAATAAAGGGATCAGCTATGGCTAGGCTCATTGCTAGGTATGTACACATGGATTTCTCTTTCTTAGGGCCTCAGGGCTTTTACCATAGTATGCAATATGTAAGCGGTCACTCTCACTCACTTAATCACTCACTATGCGCTAGGCGGCAATGGAAAAAACAGGACAAATTTAAAGAACTGCACGGTTTTGCTCATTGCATGATTATGACTTTTTTTATAATGTATTTGTTCATTTTACAGTATACAAACATTACAAATACATGTGGATCACAGATATACATCGGGATATATATTACAAATGACATTAAATAACAATATATTATACAATCAATATCATCCTGAATACTTCCCTAAATAAATATACATTAAACCCACAACCTAATAATTTTTCAATTAATCCAATCCAATGTAGAAAAGAGTATGATGACAAGAAACACAAAGAAACAGTACCATACACTAACACAAGACAATAAGAAGAAAGAAACAAAAAGGAGAAAAGAAAGAGAGAAAGAGAAAATAAACAAAAAAATAAAAAAAGAAAGAAAGAAAAAACACATCCTAACCATAAAAATCATTAAATGGCCTCCATAACAAAACATAAATACCTTAACGATTTTTAGTTTAATGAAACTTTTTCATATTTAGAGAATATTTGCATTTCCACTATCCAATCCTCCACTACAGGCTTTTTTCTACTTTTCCGGACTCTTAAAATCAACTTAATAGCAACCCTCAAAGCTTTATCTACCCATAAATCAAATTCCCTTGTGACTCCCTCTCCCTCTACGCATCAGTAAATGTCATGAGCACTGTTTCCAAGGAGTCAGGACAAGCCCAACATCCCCGGAAGCAGGCTCACAACCCCCGCCCCTGGTCCCAACCGACCCCTATCGGGGCCCTCTGGACCATGTCCTGGCGCCGTTGGCGTCAGGCTCATAAGAATCACTGGTCCCGGCGGCAGAGGTGCCGGGCTCATACTTTGGGTAAAGGTGCTTGGGTGGACTTACCTGTAGCAGACCATGCTGCATACTAACCTTCACAAGTCCTGGCAAAATGAAGCTCCAGCCTTCTGCTAGGTGGGACTATTTTTCCAATCTGGAACTACTTTCTTACCTGGGTGGGGCTGGCATCACTCCTTGACTCTGGAACACAGGAACTCTTTTTCTCTTGGGCGAGGCTGAGGAGGAAGACACCTAATCACCTCAACACTATTTAAACCACACCCGATTGGAAGAATGTGCTTCGCGTTATTCTGCATCTGCAGCAGGACGCTCACCGAGTCAGCTCCAGTCTTCAAGTGATATCTTCTGCTCCAGCCTGTGAAAACAAGTCAGATCTTCACTTACCATCAAAGGATCCAGTCTCCGGCCGCACCTGTCAGCAAAGGAACATCAGGTTAGCAAAGGGCAACGTTTTAGCAGCCGCGCTTACTTACCTGAATCCACGGCATCTCCCGAATCCCGCGGCCTCTACCTGCAAGACAAAGAACTCCGGTTAGTTCAAAAAAAGGGGAAATTGGACACAATTATATTTTCACTTACCGGAGCTGTGCGCTCCTCGCCATCTCCTATTCTGCTGCATCTCCGCACCTGCAAATCAAGAAAAAGACATTAAGAGGTGCGAATAAACCTGTCAGCAAGCATATTACTTACGTGCTCCTCCAAGTGCACGGACCTTCATACTTACGTGCATCCGTATGCTCAGCATATAGCATTTCGGCACCTAAGAAACAAAGGCAAAGACTTCATTAAAAGGTGCTCTCGAACTTTACAAACCGACCAGCATCCGCTCGTGCAGAAAACGACGGCATCGCTTCTTCAGCAGCTTTAAACCCTCTGAGGCTACAAGAGACTTAAAGCAATCCCAGTGAAGTAACTGGAACCCAGCGCCCCTGCATCAGTCGCAGGATAGAGAGCCCAGCATTTACATATCTAAGGTGAGAGCTCATTCAGACTTTGGGCGGCCTCAGGGAAAAAACGAATAAGGAGGAGAAGCCCAACCAACAACCAGCCATTAATCCCTTTTTCTTCCGCCTGCAGACACCTTACTCTACAAGTCAGACATTCCATAAGAGGAGGTCCGGTCCAGAGAACCACCCGAGTCCTGCGCTTCTCAATTGAAGACACGGTAACTGTCCAGCCAGGATCTGCGCCTCCGTGGGCACCAGGTGAGTGTTACAGAACGCGAAGACCTCCAATAACTTCCTACCCAGGCGCAATGGAAACCTCAGACACTGACCAGCTAGCCCAGCTATTAGGGGAATTAAGAGCAGAGGTACATGCAGCCCGCCAGGAAACGAATGCCCTGAGGAGAGAATTGATTGTATCAAAAGAACGAACTGATGATCTTGCCAGACAGATGTTACAATCACAAGCGGGGCAAACCCCTTTGCCTACAGGAGGGAGCTACATTCCTGCAGCCTCGGCCAGTCCGGTACAAATCAATCTACCCGGAAACGTGCCTTTGGCTCCGCCCGAACGCTTCTCCGGTGATCCTAAAAGGTTTGCGGTTTTCATCAACCAGTGCAGATTGCACTTTCTGTGTAGACCAGCTGCTTTTCCGACGAACCAGACTAAGGTAGCCTTTGTGCTTTCGTATCTTAGCGGCAGTGCTGCTGATTGGTCGGTCCCTCTAGTAGCACAGGATGATCCGATTCTTCACGATTTCCAAGCCTTCCAGACAAGCATGGAAAGACTGTTTGCAAGACATTCCCAGGGCCAGGCCTTGGATAACGAACTCCTTTCCCTACGGCAAGGCAATCAGGATCTCCTGGCTTATATTGCGTCATTTAATAGGCTAGTAGTTGAAACCAGATGGCCCGAGGACAAGAGGATCACGCTGTTCCACAGAGGTCTGCGGGGAGAACTCAAAGATGTTCTAGCCCAGGTAGTGAATCCTCCTCAGGATTGCTCTGAATACATCGATTTAGTGGTCCAATTGGATCACAGATTGCAAAACAGGAAGGCAGACCGCTCCAGGTTCGAAACTCGAGTGTTCTCCAAACCACAGATTTCCACCAAGGGAGCTGAAGCCGTAGAACCTATGCAAATAGGGGTCATGAAGGGCCCTTTAACCCAGAAAGAACGCGACAGGAGAAGACAGTTGCAGTTATGCCTCTATTGTGGAAATTCAGGACATTTCCTTCGAGAATGCCCAGTGAAACCTACAAAGAAGACAGTGGGAGCTTCTGATAAAAATACCGAAAGGCCCGAGCCGGGAAACGACCTCGCCCGACAAGTGTAGAGGTCCGCTTGCCGAGCGTTAAAACCAGTTCTTTGACCTCGCATTTCATAGTCTCAATGGTCCTCATGAATCCAGAGCAACCGGATCGTTTGCATGCTATTAAAGCATACATTGATAGCGGAGCAATCGGTAATTATGTAGACCACGAAATGGCTTCCAGGATGAACCTACCCCTCTGTCCTAAGGCAATTAAAGACGTTATTACCACAGTGGATGGTACGGAAATAGCTTCTGGACCAGTGACCCAGAACCACCACGGAAGTGACGTTATTAAGTCAAGATGGACATTGTGAGGTGATCATGTTCGATGTGATCAAGGCTCCTCAATTCCAAGTAATATTGGGGATTCCCTGGTTGGAAAAACACAATCCTCAAATTGATTGGCGAGCAAAGACAATACGGTTTCCAGAGTGTGCCCCCACTTGTTATCCTCGACCCAGTATTGGTCTAGCAGCGACAACGCCCGGAAGTCCGCAACTGCCTATGGAGTATCAGGAATTCCAAGACGTCTTTCAGAAGGAGCAGGCCAATACTCTACCTCCCCACAGGTCGTACGACTGTCAGATAGACCTGATACCCGGATCCACTCCCCCCTGTAGTAGAATTTATGCCCTGACCGAGCCTGAGAATCTTCATTTGCGACAGTATCTGGACCAGTACCTAGCCAACGGATTCATCCGTCCTTCAAAGTCTCCAGTATCCTCAGCTCTGTTCTTCATGCCGAAAAAAGAAGGTGACCTTAGGACCTGTATAGATTATCGTGCCCTGAACCAAATCACGGTAAAGAATAGGTATCCCTTACCTCTAATTCCGGAACTACTTGACCAAGTTAAAAGCGCCTGTATATACACAAAGCTAGATCTTCGGGGAGCGTACCACTTGGTACGGATCAAAGAAGGCGACGAATGGAAGACGGCCTTTCGCACCAAGTATGGACTATTTGAATACCAAGTGATGCCCTTTGGTCTTTGCAATGCTCCGGCCGCCTTCCAGTACTTCATGAATGACGTTCTTAGAGAACTTATAGACGTTTGTGTAGCCATCTACATTGATGACATCCTTGTGTACTCATCTTCTGAAGCAGATCATCAGAAACACGTCAGAGCTGTTCTTGAAAGGCTTCGCCAACATAAACTTTTTGCCAAGCTTGAAAAGTGTGTTTTTCATGTCACCGAGGTCGAATTTTTAGGTTTCATTTTGACACCCAACGGGGTCCATATGGACTCGAGGAAAGTTGACGCTATCATCAAGTGGCCATCACCAACTTCCGTGAAGGGAGTCCAAAGCATGTTAGGTTTCGCCAACTTTTAACGCAGGTTTATCCCGGAATTTTCACGAATAGTTCAGCCCATTACGGCTCTTTTAAAAAAGAATAAACGTTTCGAGTGGACAGCAGAGGCAGAACAGGCCTTTCAGGAGTTAAAAGCCAAATTTATCTCAGCTCCTATATTAAAACACCCGCGCCCGGACCTTCCTTATATCGTTGAGACCGACGCCTCCAGCTTGGCAATGGGGGCAGTTTTATCACAGAGGGATCCAGAAACTAACCAATTACACCCTGTGGCATTCTGGTCCTGCAAGTTCTCGGCGCCCGAAATCAACTACACCATCACTGATAAAGAACTTCTAGCTATTAAGTCCGCCTTCAAGGCCTGGCGGCACTACCTCCTTGGAGCCAAACACACAGTCACAGTAATCACCGATCATCGCAACTTACAGTATTTGAAGACCGCTAAAGCTCAATCCTCCAGACAACTTCGCTGGGCTCTGTTTTTTGCCGAATTTGACTTTGTAATCACTTATCGTCCAGGCAACAAGAATGGCAAAGCAGATGCCCTTTCCCGGATTGGAATGGAGGAACACATGGTCAATCCTGAACCCGTACCTATAATTCCCGAACAAAGAATCCTGGGCCTGGTCTCCTCGCAATCCATCGAAGATATCGAAGCAAAAGCCAAACAACTTGTGACTCCTTCAGATTTACAGAATTGGCAACAGAAAGGAAAGGACTTCACCGTGACTAGGGATTTGCTTTATTTTCAAGGACGACTATACTTACCTGGTACTGATTTACCAAGACAGGTAATCTCTTGCTACCATGATTCTTTAATGGAGGGACATCCTGGCATTGCCAAAACCTCAGAGAAGATCAAGAGACACTTCTGGTGGCCGTCATGGAGAAAGGGCATCAAGGACTTTGTAATGTCTTGTGGGGTGTGCGCCCAAAACAAAAGTCAGAAAGAAAAACCAGCAGGCCTCTTACACCCACTAGACATCCCGCCACACCCCTGGCATACCCTTTCCATGGACTTCATTACTGATTTACCCTCATGCTCCGGATACAACACCATTTTAGTAATCGTGGATTTGTTTTCTAAAATGGCCCACTTCATCCCACTGAAGGGCTTACCCTCAGCTTCAGTCCTGGCCCGAGAATTCCTCGAAACCATTGTTCGTTTACATGGTTTCCCTTCAATTTTGATCTCAGATAGGGGAAGCCAGTTTATCTTGCACTTTTGGCGAAATTGCTGTCGTCTAGCTCAAATTGATGTGAGACTTTCAACCAGCCATCACCCCCAGACCGATGGGCAAACCGAGAGGACAAATCAAACTCTGGAACAATATTTATGGTGCATGCTGCAACAGTCGGAAAGTAATTGGAAAGACATCCTTTGGATCGCCGAATATGCCTACAACAATTCGATCCATTCAGGAACCGGAAAAAGTCCCTTTTACCTCTTATACGGGATTCACCCTCGAACCTCCAATCTTGATCCACCTCAGGATCTCGGAACACCTGCCGTAGATCATCTACACACTGCTATCACTCAAGCTTTCAAGGAAGCCACGACCCATCTTCAACTAGCCAAAGAACAGTATAAAAAGGGAGCAGACCGACATCGAAGGGAGGCCCCCCAATACCGGGTTGGAGACCTAGTTTGGTTATCCACTAAACATTTAACTCTTAAAGGACCTCGCACCTTCAATCCAAAATATCTGGGACCATATCCTGTCACCGCCATAATAAATCCAGTGGCTGTCAAGTTGGGCTTGCCGTCCCACACGAAAATACATCCAGTTTTCCACGTATCTCTACTAAAACCAATGCAGCCTGGAACCCGATTGACTAAAGCTCCAGAACCTATTCAAGTTAATGGAGAACTCGAATTTGAGGTCAAAAACATCCTGGACTCCAAGATCATCAAGTCCAAGCTATACTATCTGATTGACTGGAAGGGCTACGGGCCCCAAGAACGATCATGGGAACCCTCTGAATACGTCCACGCACCTCGCCTAATCAAAAGATTCCACCGAACTTTTCCCGACAAACCAAAACCCCCGGGGGAGACAATTTTGGGAGGGGCCTTGAGGGGGGGTGCTGTCATGAGCACTGTTTCCAAGGAGTCAGGACAAGCCCAACATCCCCGGAAGCAGGCTCACAACCCCCGCCCCTGGTCCCAACCGACCCCTATCGGGGCCCTCTGGACCATGTCCTGGCGCCGTTGGCGCCAGGCTCATAAGAATCACTGGTCCCGGTGCCAGAGGTGCCGGGCTCATACTTTGGGTAAAGGTACTTGGGTGGACTTACCTGTAGCAGACCATGCTGCATACTCACCTTCACAAGTCCTGGCAAACAAGAAGCTCCAGCATTCTGCTGGGTGGGACTATTTTTCCAATCTGGAACTACTTTCTTACCTGGGTGGGGCTGGCATCACTCCTTGACTCTGGAACACAGGAACTCTTTTTCTCTTGGGCGAGGCTGAGGAGGAAGACACCTAATCACCTCAACACTATTTAAACCACACCCGATTGCAAGAATGTGCTTCGTGTTATTCTGCATCTGCAGCAGGAAGCTCACCGAGTCAGCTCCAGTCTTCTAGTGATATCTTCTGCTCCAGCCTGTGAAAACAAGTCAGATCTTCACTTACCATCCAGGGATCCAGTCTCCGGCCGCACCTGTCAGCAAAGGAACATCAGGTTAGCAAAGGGCAACGTTTTAGCAGCCGCGCTTACTTACCTGAATCCACGGCATCTCCCGAATCCCGCGGCCTCTACCTGCAAGACAAAGAACTCCGGTTAGTTCAAAAAAAGGGGAAATTGGACACACAATTATATTTTCACTTACCGGAGCTGTGCGCTCCTCGCCATCTCCTCTTCTGCTGCATCTCCGCACCTGCAAATCAGGAAAAAGACATTAAGAGGTGCGAATAAACCTGTCAGCAAGCATATTACTTACGTGCTCCTCCACGTGCACGGACCTTCATACTTACATGCATCCGTATGCTCAGCATTTAGCATTTCGGCACCTAAGAAACAAAGGCAAAAACTTCGTTAAAAGGTGCTCTCGAACTTTACAAACCGACCAGCATCCGCTTGTGCAGAAAACGACGGCATCGCTTCTTCAGCAGCTTTAAACCCTCTGAGGCTACAAGAGACTTAAAGCAATCCCAGTGAAGTAACTGGAACCCAGCGCCCCTGCATCAGTCGCAGGATGGAGAGCCCAGCATTTACATATCTAAGGTGAGAGCTCATTCAGACTTTGGGCGGCCTCAGGGAAAAAACGAATAAGGAGGAGAAGCCCAACCAACAACCAGCCATTAATCCCTTTTTCTTCCGCCTGCAGACACCTTACTCTACAAGTCAGACATTCCATAAGAGGAGGTCCGGTCCAGAGAACCATCCGAGTCCTGCGCTTCTCAATTGAAGACACGGTAACTGTCCAGCCAGGATCTGCGCCTCCGTGGGAACCAGGTGAGCGTTACAGTAAAATCATGTTCGCAGCCGATCTAGGAATAACTATGTTTGACGTAATATCTACCCCGTCTAATACTTCTGTCCAAAAGTCTTACACTTTCGGACAGTCCCAAATAAAATGTAAAAAAAGAGCCTCTGTTTCCTGTACAACCCCAACACATATCATTATCCTATAAATGAAGATTATACATCCTCGCCGGTGTCCAGTATAATCTCCCAATTATCTTTTGTCTTATGAGCCTCAAATTCATATCCATTTTTGATCTGGATCCCACTCTACCTAAATCTCCCACTCCTCTTCAGATATCATTCGACCATAAATCCTTCAGTCTTAACCATGAATCCACATATTCTTGTCCCATATCCATACATTTCATATAAGTAGACACTTCATGTTCTACTCCATCAAACAACTTGCAATTCTCCGGCTTCTCCTCCATAACCATTATCTGACAGATGAGCGTCTTTAAATCCGTGTGGTGACCCAATTCTCTCTTATTCGAGTTATATTTGTTTCTTAACTCTTCAAAACTCAGAATCCTACTCCCTTCCATAACATCTCTTACCTTAAGAATGCCTTTCCTAATTCAACTCTGCCAATGCAAACATTTGTTTTGTAACTGAATCGCTTGGTTATACCATATGGAAGCGTCTTAGCTAACCCCAACATATTGACTGTTCCCTGTAAACCAAGCCACAAGAGCATTCTAAGTCACCACAATTGGCTGGTGCCTAATGTTTCTCCTCGAGACTTTGTCCATTGTATATATGGCATCTAAAGCATAGGGTCTAGAGATATCCTTTTCTTTTTCTAACCAAATTGGGCTACCACCACCTACTTCACCAAAATAATGTGAGCCCTTTTTAATAGGAAAGCCCTGATAATATTTAAAAAGATCTGGATACCCGAACCCGACATCTCGTACCTTACGCAACAAAATATATCTAGGAAAATGTGCCTGTTTCCAATTCCCCATAATAAATCTTGAAAAACTTTATCAATTTTCTTTAAATTCTTTTCCAAATAATAAAGGAAGAGATTGAATAACATACAAAACTTTAGGCAGCGACACCATCTTAATTGCATTTATTTTAGCCCACGTCGTTAGAGACAAGCTTTCCCATTTGCTAACAACCACTGTCATTCTGCTCAAAACCTTATCAATATTCAACCTCACAATTTCCTTGAAATCCCCTATAACATGAACCCCTAGATATTTTACTTCATTTCGAGACCACTTGCACTCCCACGACTCTAACACTCTCTTATCATATACATTTGAGCGTGGAAAAATCACAGTGTTTGCCCAATTAATCCTATGACCCGATAACCTTCCTACTTCTTCTAACATTGCTTTCAGAATCAAACCACATTCCAATGGGTTCAAGAGTAGTATAGTCATTTCATCCGCGTAAGTCAAAATTTTCAGCTCAATTGTACTTACTCCAATCACTTTTATGTACACAATGAACCGCCTGAAGAAATTTAGGACCAAATCCCATTGCTCGCAATGTGTAATCTAGAAATTTCCAATTAACCCTATCAAAAGCTTTCTCATGGTAAAAAAAAACCATCAGGGCATCTGAATCTTTACTATTATTCGAACTTATTACATTTAGAATTGTCCTAATATTATCATAACCATATTTTCCGGGAATAAAGCCTACTTTTGATCTATCAATCAGATCCCCCATGTAGTTATATGATCTATTTGACCATATCTTCGTGAATAATTTCAAATCTACATTCAACAATGAAGTTGGCCAAAGTTCTCCGACTATCTTTATCTTGTTTTGGAATGACCGTTATTAATGCTTCTTTCATTGATTCACACAGCGACCCTGATAGCAAAAAATTATTAAATACTTTACATAAAACCGGTGGTAGCTGATTTGCAAATAATTTATAGAATTTTGATACCTACCCATCTGGCCCCGTTGACTTCCCCGCATTAAGATATTTTATTGCCTCTACTACTTCACATACTTCAATATCCGCTTCCACTTTATCATTACCTTCTGAAGACAGCTTTGAAAGCTTAACTTTATCAAAAAATGCTTTCAGATCTCCATCACTTGGGGAATTGTCTTCCCTATATTACTGTGAATACAATTCCCAAAAATAATCACACATCTCAGTGTTCTTAAGCAATATTTTCCCTTCATCTGTTAATAGAGATGTAACATACAATTCTTCTACCATTCCTTTTAACCTATTCGCCAAAAATGTCCCATTCTTATGACCAGACTCCCAAACTTTCTGTTTACAATAATTTACAATAAAATATTCCTTTCTCCGCCATTGTATCAAAATTGTTCATCATCTCTCCCTCTAATAATCTTAATTCCTTTCTATTCGCTTCAATATTAGAAAGAGCACATATTCTCTGCAGATCCCTAATTTTCTCTTCCATCTTCTTAATTTTTTCCAATGCCTTTCTTCTAGTAGGGGCTGCTCTACTAATCAGCTCCCCTCTCATTACTGCCTTAAAACAATCCCAAACACTTTGTTATCAGCCGTATCCACATTTTCTTCAAAATATTTACTAATGAAAGTCTCTAATCCCATAATGACTATTGGATCTTTTAACATTCTTGCCTCACTCTCCATCTCTTCTTTGTACTTTCCAAATTCATGGGCAACATCTTCATATTAATAAGTGAATGATCAGAGATCACTGTCTCCATAATTTCTGAATTTAACACATTATTAACTAATCGATTAGATACAAGAATATAATCTATAAGTGAATATGATTAAAGCACTATGAATAAAAAGTATATGACTCTTCCATATGATGCATTTCCCACCATATATCCACCAAGTTATATTTTTTGTAAATTCACGAAACATACTACTAATTCCTTCACCACTATACCTACAACCGGATTTCCTATCTAGTTTACTATCAAATATAGTATTAAAATCTCCCCCCAAAATCATAATTTCCCCTCTCATTTCCTTCAACAGATTAGTGTACCAAAGAAAAATGTGCATTTGAGGAACATGGGGCATAAATAGACCCTACAGTCATCCTTTCTCCATTATGTATTACATCTACTAATAAGATGCGGCCTTCATCATCCTTTACTACCTTTTCAATTGTTACCGCCAGTCCCCTTCTGAACAAAATACTCACTCCTCTCGACTTAGAGTCATAACAATTAGACAGTGTCTTTGTATACCTAGAATTAACTCAATATTTTTCAGATTCTTCAATCAAACGGGTCTCCTGAAGAAACACTATGGGGCTGATTCATGGAATTTGTGCGCCGAAAAACGGGGATTTGTGCTCCATTCTGCCTGCAAATCCCCATTTGTTAAACAGGGATTTGCGGGCAGAATGGAGCACAAATCCCTGTTTTTCGTCACACAAATTCCATGAATCAGACCCTATATCATCTCCACTCCTCCAGATTCTTGCTAATACCTTTTTCCTGTTAAATACACAATTCACACCTTTCACATTCCATGAAATAAAATTCAACGACATCTCATCTTAATAAATTGTAACATCTATTTTAGTGACAAGAACTGAGTATAAAATACCCTATTCGCCACAAAAATAAAAACAAAATACTCCATGACAAAAAAATCAGATAAATCAAGGAAAAAAAAACAAAACAAAAAAACAAATAAAACAGCAAACCACGAAAAGACATACAAATAGTCGACACATAACCGAAGCATAGAACCAACAACATAGTCTGATATCCATAAGACACCTTATAAGTTCTCTTATTCTCATAACCTATAGCATCCCAAACAATACTCACCAGTTTCCTATGCCCAATGTGTTAAGCCTTCCATTGATAATTATTCCCTACATTCAATATAATTCCATCTCATTTTGCACTTAACCAATTCTCCTACACAGCCATCGCAATGAACTACTAATTATATTCCAGTCCAATATTTCGTGTTTGACCCAAGTAATTGCATTTCATCCCACCAAACATATTAATGACAACCTAAGGCTCCAGGGTAACTACCCAACTTATTTTACAGAACCAACTAGACAGACCCTCAAGTAAAGACCTACAACACCTACATTATGCATCAAATATTCCTAACATAACACTACATAACATAACTATTTTACTTAGCCGCTCACCGACAAAAAACCCTTTTAATTTTAAATGACATATACCCTATTCTCCTTCCATCAATTCTTTAGAGTATCCCAAGTACTACCTCATCCCCAAGCCTAAACAACTCGGCTATTCCCCCCCCCCCAAGAAAACTTACATCAACTCCCCCTAACATTCTCATTAATCCAAACCCAGTAACCATCTCCCCTTCTATCTTCATATGCAACTTCCTTACAGAACAGTAGTATACTGATCTACTTTTGCTAGTGTTATTGTAGACTATAAATCCAAACATTTTTAACAAATAACCATAACCTTTAGTTTTCCCAATGACCACTGGCTGCTATAAAGAAAGCACACATGCAGAGATCCATACCTTCAGTCTCATCCATTTCAATAATTATGCAAATAGAACACCCGTTCAGCTGCTTCTAGTGACATGCATACATATAGGCAATATCAGAACGTTCAAGCTTCACAGGTTACTGATAAACCTTACACACCCTTCCCCCTATCACATAAGACCATCCCCATCGATCAAGACAAGAGCCAAACGTTGTAGTATGTCATCATGGTTCCACATACACTGAAACCTTCCAAGTCTGCTCACACTGTATATGGTTCCACACTAACAACATATCATGGGGCGGATAAGGAGGTGCAGAAGGAGAACTGCAATGAGTACAAACATAGGCCGGTACAACAACATCATATAAAATATTACAAAATTGCCTCACCTTCAAGCAATGACAAGGAATAATGAAAAATCACAGTGCTACTATCCCCTTCGCTAAGACACAGAGCGGCCAACCATTCAATGTCAGCATTCAACACGCACTACACTGCACATCTGTTGCACATCACCATAAATCATAACAACTGTGTAAATATCAAGAGAAAACTCCTATACATTTAAAAAAAACATCACCACACCACACATAATGTGATTTAATAAATGATTAAAGTACATATTGTAACACAGTTAGAAAGTCTCACCGCAGTATTTCCATAGCTTCTAACCACAAATCCCTTTGCAATAAGCAATAGTGAATTCATCCATACAAGACATGCTTCCATCAGTTCAAACAATAAGTAAGTAGCAGTACATTATCATATTTTCTCCATGAGGAACTTGGCATGCAATGAGCCATATGTAGTAACGTAGTATTTCATTTTTCCACCAACAGACTCCATCTACACTTATTGCAGATGACAAAAACATTCGGGGTACTCATGCCATATAGTCACAATGCACTTTCAGCTTTAAAGATGTGATATAATCCGATCCGAAGGTAAACCACTTTCGTAACAGTACAATTACTGCCAGCCCTAGAAACATTTTTTATTGCATGTTCCAGACGCATTCCAAGTAACACTTCACCAAACCAAAGAAGTCTGCATGCAGGGCATATTTAGTTCATCCAAACATAGCGTTCCATTTTTTTCCCCAACATAGGGAATATTCATGCAATAGTAAAATAGGGTAGAGACACTCACTGATCCATGCAGTAATCAGAATGGCACAAGACCAGCTTTTCTCGCAAATATTCTCACAGACTGTGTACTCTAAAACATGTCAGCCACGGAATAAGGGCAGGTATATCGTTCAGCCTTGCGTAATGTAACAAAATCTTGGTAAAACTGTTGCTGGGTTTTGCATAGACTAAGCACTAAAGCAAAGGTGGGTTTGAAACAATAAAGGGATGCAGTGACACCAACTATGCAACATTATGGACATTAATTGGGGAGGCAACAAGATAATGATTTTTGCTGATTTAAGTAAAGGCGTCCTGGAACGAAGGCAAGCTTTTGACTAAGCTAAGGTGAAAGCACGAGATAAAAAATTAAAATATTATATGATATACCCTGCTATATTTAGGGTAGTCCAAGATGGGCGTCTGCACTCCTTCACTGATCATAAAGCAGCTGAGGCTTTTTTTAACTGATCTTGATTTGTACCCTATCGAAAGCACATCATCTGAATCATGTTTGCATGATTATTTCAAGGTCGCTGCATGTCGTAATAACACATGCAAACGTTTGAAAACATCCTGCATTTGGTATGTGCTGACACCGCATGTGGTACTTAGTGCTTTTGGAAACACTATGCTGCATTTAGTGCTTGATTGTGATTTGGAAAATTGCTTTAAATCGAGGAAAAAAGCCTTAAGATTTGCCTCCAGCCAAAACAGCGCAGGTGGCGCGTTTCAGGCGATGCCACATCTGGCAGAGGTGCAGTCCATCGCCTACTAAAGGATACAGAAGATCCACAAAATTCTCCACCACACCACCACACAGCCAAGCAGAGAGATGAACCATTATGTGTGCACGCTTCTAATGTTCTTTGCAGGAAACTGGCATCTGCAGATACTGCAGGAGAGTGGGCAAATGCCACCAAGGCGAAGGGGGCGAGGATGCAGCAGCATGGCATCCCCAGGACACTCTGTGGAGCCTCACAGCAGCACCACCCATCATATCCTTCCTGCGTGTAACAAATGTAAGCCTACATGACACAATCACTATTCGCACATAGTGCTCAAGTCAAGGGTACACGCGGGGGGGACTAAAGGGGGGTGGACTCAGTACCCCCAGCTAAAATGAGAAACAGTGAATGTCCTCTTTGATTTTATCCATTAAAGCCAACCATGGGGATCGAACCACAGTCGTCAGGTGTGTAGGCCGGAAACTTCACTATATAACCTGACGAAAAATAACAAAAATACTAAAGGTGAAATGTCCCATTTCGGTACTGCAAGTCCCAGGGAAAACATTTGTATTGGTTCTTGGAGTTTAAAACATGCACACCTTTTAACGTTTTCAAAAACACTATTAGAAGAAAACATCCTCTCTTGGTTTTGTGTTTGTGTTGATTTTATAAAAAGGCACATGCCATTTGTCCAGTTCAATTTGGGTGGTTATGTGTAGTGTCGCGTGCTCACGCAATCAGCAGTGGACCGGAGGGAGAACTCGAGCGTTGGATGAAGGGAGCGAGCAGAGTTGGTTGGAAGAAGGAACGGAGGGAAAGAGGCAGCGGATGGCGCCCATGTCCCCTAATCCCCTTACATATGTTGTTTACATAGAAATACCAAGTTATATATTATTAAAATATTATCCCCGATAAAGCCCTTTTGCTTACCTTGTAATCCACGTCTGCCCATATTTCAGTGGCGACGAGGAATTTCTGTACGGCCGCTGAGAAGGATCTCCGGCCGAGGGCAGGTAGGAGTGCAGCGGCAACGGGCCCACGCCAAACTGCCAAAGACATTTAGTGATTTATCTGAAGAGCAGCGTATGAACAGAGCCGCACTTGCGTACACCTATTCATTTATTTGAAGAAAGGATGCAGCAACGTAACTATGTGACAAAACGTGATATAACTATTTCTGAAGGTCAGGTAGCAGGAAACAATCATCATTGAATCCTCATTTTCCTCGTCGCAGTACAAATTTATTTTTCTTTTCTCTTTCTCATTTGTTTTTGAAGAACAAGTTCACAAGACATCAGTAAAATATTTAGACTTGAATTATAATAGTTACATTGTTATTATTAGGTGAAAGTAAATAATTAGGTGAAAGTATCAAAAATAAGAAAAAAAACTTACCACAGAACACAATCAGCAAACCAGTCGCAAAAAAGAGGGATAATCCCAACATCACACCTCATTTCCCAAGAGAGACATTTGGATATCAAACGGACAGAACTCACAGAGGTACTGGAGACATGTCAATACATAGTGTCCCAGCTCCTCAGATGGTTCTGCCAGAGATGGGAGAACCTATTTTACCTTGAAAGAGGTGGGTCAAGAAGTTTGAGAATTATGCCAATGTGGTGTGTGGAACTACCTACAGTGTAGAAACAAAAAAATCCTTGCTACTCTACTGTCTGGGACCGGCTGGTCAGGAGAAGTATGAAGATTTGCAAGACCTTCTGATGGGGGAAAGTGGGGACATGAATGAGTATGAAAAGGCAATCCGAAAGCTATACAAGCATTACGAGAAGAAGATTAGTACAATTTTGGAAAGGTACAAGTTCGGGAAGAGAGTCCAGGAAGAAGGCGAGACTGTAGAACAGTATGTCATAGCGTTGAGGAAGTTGGCAAGGACCTGTAAATTCGATCAACAATTGGAAGAGAGAAGAAGGGATCAGATTATGCTAGAATGTAGCAGTAGCAGGGTTAGGGAGAAGCTTTGGACTGAAGACGATCCTTCTTTGGATGTGGTTTTGGGGATGGCTGAAGAAGTGGAACACACTGAAAAATGTGAGCAAACTTTGGAGAGCAGAATGAAGGAGACATCGATCAAAGCAGCAGTCATTGTTGTATAGCCAGATCTGGGGGAAACCATACGAGTAGTTGGCAATAATGCTAGAAGAGTGAATACAAGCTACCAAATGGAACGGAGAACAAGGAATGATGGGAGGTTCGATCCTGATAGGAGTGAGGCCCGAGAAGGAAGATACAGGACTAGGAGACGAGAACCAGAGCACCAGAACAGAGGTGGGAGTACTCAAAGAGGAAGAGGACGAACAATGCTGAAAACATGTTACAGATGTGGGAGTCCATCACATTGGGTGAGCAACACTACTTGTCCTGCTTTGAAGATTAATTGCAGGAATTGCAACGGGAGAGGTCATTTGGCCAGGTGTTGTAGAAGCCGACGAGATGGATCAAACATGAATTGGATTGGAGACAGTGATGAAGGAGAAGAATGTGTATCCATGGTATCAGAGGAGGGTGAGGAGATTGATAGCCCAAGAACGAGCGACTATTGTAGTCAATGGACATCCCATCGTCATGATGGTAGATTCAGGAGCTAGATATACACTAATTCCGGAGAGAGTATGGAAGAGTTGTGGACCAGAGTTTCTACATGAACTAGATCTCAGGCCAAAAGCATATGGAGGAGCAAAGATTGAACTTATAGGGTGGTTCAGTGCCATTCTAAATCAGGGGAAGGAGCGGGTCGCATCTATGTTTCAAAAAATGGAGGATCCTCACTGCTTAGTTGGACTCACCAGAAGTTATTAAAAGTTCGATTGGATCCCAATGCAAGTGATTCGGTATTTCTAGTGGCAGGAACAGAAACAAATATGGAAAGAATACAAGCCAAATTTTTCAAAGAGAAAACCATAGGATGTGTGAAAGGGTTATCTCATTGCATCTTACTCAAATCTGGAACTAAGCCAGTTGCACAAAAGCTACGCAATATACCTTTGGCGCTTAGAGAATAAGTAAAACATGAGTTAAAGAAATTAGAAGGTCAAGGGATCATCGAGAGTATTGATGCAGCTGAATGGGTTTTGCCAATGATTGTAGTGAGGAAGAGTTCCAGAAAGGTCAGATTGTGCATTGATATGAAAGAACTTAACAAGTGTATTATTCCGGAAAGGCACCCATTACCAAATATTCAGGAGTTAATATTGACAATGGGTTCAGCGAGAATATTTTTGAAGTTGGATCTGACTGCAGCTTTTCATCAGGTGAAATTACATAAGGATTCTAAACATCTAACAGCTTTCATTACCCCAGATTGACTTTACTAGCTTCGAAGAATGCCTTTTGGGCTTATTTCCGCAGCCTCGGTATTCCAGAAGATCATGTACCGGATTCTGGATGGAGAAAGTGGAGTTATATTCTTTCAAGATGACATCCTGGTGTATGCAGACAATGAGGAGGAACACAACAAAAGGTTAGAAAGAGTGTTTAGGAAACTGCATCAGGCAGGAACGGTGCTCAGCAAGGGGAAATCAAAAATTAATAGAAGAGAAATTGAGTATTTGGGGCATGTGATTTCTGGAGAAGGAATTTCACCAAAAAAAGAACTAGCAGATTCAATAAAACTCATGATAACACCCAATAATAAGGAGCAACTCAGGACCTTTCTAGGCATGGCTGAGTACTATGCCAAGTTCATTAAGGTATTTTCAGATCATACAGTCAACCTAAGAAGCCTGTTGAAGGTTAACAAGAAATTCACGTGAGATGAAGAGTGTGAAAGTGAATTCAAGTTTATAAAGAATGCATTGGCTGAAGCTCCGGCACTCCAGAATTACGTGAGAGGAAGGCAGACAGTTATTACCACAGATGCCCTCAATGCAGGACTAGGAGCGACATTAATACAATTTCATGAAGGAAGGGAGTTTGTGATAGCCTTTGCTTCACAGCTACTTACTTAAAGGAGCGGAGATGGCCTATGCGACTATAAAGAAAGAGGCCCTAGCCATCAAGTGGGCTACTGAGAAATTCAGGAGTTTTGTTTGGGATGTTAAGTTTGAGATTCACTAAGACTACAAGCCCCTGGTGGAAGTATTTGCCACAAAAGGTTTGGATAAAGTTTCAACCAGAATTCTGAGATGGGTGTCCAGGTTACAAGAATTCAATTTCACCATGGTTTATATTCCTGGTACAAAGAATCACACGGCGGACTGTCTATCAAGATTGACCAATTGCAGTGACATGAAGGAGGAAATAGATGAACATGAAATGATCTGTGAATTGTCAGATGCAGCAAAATCTAGACAAGAATGGGATGAGGAAATGATGAAGGACACAATATTATTAGAGGTCACGAAAAATGTAGAAAAAGCGAGATGGAACAAAAGTAAAATACTAGAAGCTGGAGCCATTGCATTCTGGAATGGCAGAAATGAACTATATGTCCAACGTGGGTGCTTAATGAGAAGCAAAATTTGATACCTCCAGAAGGACTCAGAGAGAAAATCATCCAGCTTGGTCATGAAGGCCATCAAGGCATGGTGAAAACGAAACGCAGGATAAGGAACACGTACTGGTGGCCTGGGTCTGACCTGCAGGTGGAAAGAAGAACCAGGAGCTGTATCCTTTGCTTGAAGAGTGACAAAGTGTTTATGGGAGCGAAGTATCCGATGGTGTTGAGAGATATACCAGAGGCACCATTGAAGAAAATTGCGATTGATGTATTGGGTCCGATATGGAGTGAGGGCGGTTCTACGTTTTGTTTGGTTGTGGTTGATATGTTGACGAGATGGGTAGAGATTGCATTCACTTCTCAGGTTACGACTCAGAATGTTATTGAATTTGTGGAAGAGATGTTGAGCGTGAAGGGTATCCAGAAGAAGTGCTGACAGACAATGGTCTGCAGTTTAAATCTAGAACAATGGAGAAATATTTGCAAGAGAGATCCTTCGTTCATAGGGTGGGTGCCATTTATCACCCACAATCCAATGGTGTTGTAGAGAGATACAACAGGGTGATCAAGGATGCCATCAGAGGGGCTTGGTCAAATGCAAAAGAGTGGAAAACGGTGGTGAGAGAGACTGTATTAGCTCATAGATTCACACTGCACAGTACCACAGGAGTATCTCCCTTTGAGCCAAGCAGAGGGAGGAAAGCAAACACTAAATTATTTCCAGGGTGGATGAGTGCGGTGGCTGGCAAAGAAGTGGATTTGGATGATGTGGAGCACAACATCAGGCAGAAGTAGTTGACCAACAAAATGCAACATGATAACAAGAGGTTTAAGAGAGGAAGGGAGCCATGTGTGGGGTGTTGGGTCCGAATTAAGGTTCCGGTAGTTTTGAGAGACAATGGTTGTCAATGGTCCAGACCGATTGAAATTGTGGAAGCTTTCCGGCATGCGATGAAACCAAAGATGGGAGAGTGTGGAACAATGAGAGAGTAGTGGTGTTGATGGAAGAGGAAAGAGCAGGTGCTGGAAGAAGTTTGGTGCAGAGTGAAATGAGTGGAAGTGGTGGAGCTGCAAGAAGTCATTCTAGTTCTGTTTATAGCCCTAGTGCGAGTTCCAGTCCTAGTTCTGTGAAGCTATTTTCTTTGGCAGAGAATACAGATATGCCTCAAGAGACATCTAGGAGGACATCAAGAGTTGGCAGGGGTTACAGGAGGGCTGGGCATTTATTGGACTATGTGAATTCGTAATTCAGGCGTTTGTCCTTATGAAAGAAAGGGGATGTGTATTTTTGCATGCTCACGCAATCAGCTGTGGAACGGATGAAGGGAGCAAGCGGAGTCGGTTGGAAGAAGGAGAGAGGATTCGGATGGCGCCCATGTCTCTTAATCCCCATATATACTTTGTTTACATAGAACTACCAAGTTGTATATTATTAAAATGCTATCCCCAATAAAGCCCTTTTACTTACCTTGTAATCCGTGTCCGCCCATCCTTCATTATGCAAAACCAATTTAATGAAATGTGCAGATTTCACCCTGATATGCAAATGTCTGGTGACGTCACATCTCACTGCATTTGTTGATGAATCCCCCCACTTTAATTTTTGGGACTTGACCCCTGTTCGCACAGCAGTGCCCCGTATCCTCCAGGTTCTGTCAGTTGCCAAATGCTCTGCCACTCCGCCATTCCAACTCGCCCTGTTGGCATGTTTCCTTCAATGTCGCAGCCGCCATTCTCTGATCTGCTAGTACAAGTCCTTTATGCACTCCTACAACGTATCCATCAACACAGTTACCTTGCCAACACACATGATGTAAGGAAATCTTAAACTAACCAGAAGAAGCATAAGGGGACAGGCTTTTATGAGCTATAGACAAGCCGGTTTGACGTTCTTACATCGCCCATTTTGTTTAGATTCGTTTTTTTACAATATTTATTTGCCGAAAAAACTCATCGAAATATATCGAGGGTAGCTAAGGGGATGTGAAAGATAGGGTGGGGGTGAGGAATAGGTAGTAGATAATAGGGGATTGGGTGTTTGGGGGGAAAACCTTCAAAAATATAAATACATTTTTTTAATGAGTTTATTTGAAAAAAAAACAGTCAGAAAAAACAATTAAAAAAAGGGCGATGTAAGAACATAGAAGCATCCGAACCTTTGCAGCAACTTGGCTCAGCGTGTTTCAATCATAAAGGTAAAAAGGCCAAAGCAGACAGCAGTCCTGCTTCGCTGTATGTATTTATTAATTGCCCATTTTTGTAGATGCTAAGAGGCGGGGTCGCTGCATAGCGCCTTAGTAGAATAAACATGACGGGGAGGGGGAGAGGAGCAAATGAGGGGGGCCCATGGTTCACAGCCTTGGTACATTCCATATTACAGTGGGTTAGGAGCAACAGGGAAGTGCAAGAAATCAGACAAGACACATTTCACGTGGAAGTGGAGTACACCAGAGTGTCAAACCATAAGTGGTAGTTTTAAAAGTGTTCAGCAAAGTGCTGTGCCAGTCCAGCAAGAAGGGACAGGCCATTAGATTTCGAAGAACTTTGGTAACATGGTCCAAGGGCATGCGATTGGATCAGCAGGGGAACCCTTCAATAAACAAGAATGCATTAAGAAACAAAATTAAACTAATGGTGAGGCAAAGCACTCTAAAATTAACCGTCTTTACTAAACAAATACAGCGCCTGATAATGAGAGTGATGGTAATGATAAAACATGCGGTATCAGCAAATATCAGATGATTTACTGCACAATACAGTTATCACATACAGAAATAACAGAGAAAAAGCATCTGAAAATAACTGATGAGGTACGCATGCCTTACCGCATCTGCGCAATACCAGATGTGGAGAGTGGCCAATACCGCGTTCGGTATTTACCATATTATTCAGACTAACATTGCCGGGTAAAATAACACATGAGACATCACAAGAAAATGCCAGTAAGACAGAAATGAAGGGCAGGTGCAGCTAAATCAATCACAGGTGCACATTATCAGCCCTCCCAACATAATATGCCGACACCAGACCACTCTCGGGACCAACAGCAACATGCAGTCCAGTGGAGAACTGTCAATATAATTAGGGGAGCTGGACCTGCTTTTTGTTTCCCGAGGAATGCAGCAATTATGCAGCAAATGGGCCAACAAGGGCAAAGGAGGAGGCAGGGGCCCCCCAATACCCAGGATCAGAATAACCCCAGGGGCATCTACTGAAGCACAGATCCTGAGGACTTCTCAGCTGGACAGGGCAACCATAATCCATGTACTCCGAGTGACCTTGAGAGGCAAATTGGAATATGAACGGCCATCATCCATCTACTTAAGGTAGTGGCTGTATTACATTTCCTTGCTACTGCCAGCTTTCAGCACACTGTTGGCATGGTGCAAGGCATGGCCCAGCCCACATGTTCCAGGATACTGAAGCAGGTGTTGACTGCCCTACTACACCATGCAGCAACACGCGTTTCCCTGCCAATAACCCTAGAGGGCAGCATTGCAATCAAAGAATCAAAGAAGGCTTCTATGATGTTGCCCAATTTACAAACATAATTGGGGTCTTGGACTGCATACATGTGCCACTTGCACCTCCCATGCAACAGAGCAGGTGATCAGAGGCATACACTGAATGTGCAAATGATGTGACACCAACATGGCCATCACAATCTGGTGCACAAGGTTGCCTGCCTCTACACATGACTCAGTGGTACTGCGGAGCAGTACCCTCCCTGCGTACATGGCTACACATAGGGGACAAAGCACATGGCTCCTTGATAAGCACAACACCAGTGATGTATCCCACTCTAAAGGTTTGATGTGTGAATAGAAGACCTAGGTAGGCTTGTAACGCACAATCACGCCATCTTCCACATCTCACCCCACGCTACATGCATCCAGTTAGGCATACACATCATCCATATAGTTGGCTGGTTATATGAACAAAGTGCATGCATTGAGTAATGTCTCAGCCACATCCTTACAGGTGATGCCATCTATCCACTCCTGCCCTGCTACTGACCCTATACAACACCTGCAGAGGACTGAAGAGAGGTGCTATAATGTGGCACACATCCAAACACGCTGTATCATAGAGCGATCCATCAGATGACTTGAAAGCTAGGCTCTGTTGTCTACAGAGGATAAGTGGAACTCTTATGTATGCCCTCAGCAAAGTTGACCACATTGACAGCATGTTGCATGCTCCACAATTTCTGCATGCAGCGTAATGTGTGAATCCCCCAGAAAGTTACTGTTCCAGAAGAATGTGACGATGCTGATGAAGATGGATCCCAAGCCATACTGCCAGCATGAGATGTGTGCGAAGGGCAGATCACAAGTCAGTGTTTGGTGGCCTCATTTTTCTGAGTGAATGTCTGGGTGGCCACTGATCAAAATGGCACAGTGATATGTATGAATAGTTCATTATCAGTCAAAGTGGACAAGTATGAACTCAATACTGCCACCGCTACACATGAATGAAGTGTGAATAATGGCTGAAAAGTTGGTCTTTACTGCCCTTTTAGGTCTTATCTTGCATCTAGTTGATCGTCGAAAAATAACATTTTTGCACCTAAGGTGACAATTGCACTTAACTGCTCTAAGGAACTGTTTTCTGTCGTAAAGTCTTTCTCTTCAACTTCTCAATTTTTCTCTATGCTGGCTCCTCCCCAGTTGCGCTGTATCACTCTGGGTAGCTTTTTTTGCACCAAGGTGGAGAATATCCGTCAGCAGTTCATCTTTGATTACACTGCATCCAGCGGCAGACCAGCTGGATCATGTAACCCTTGTGAATTGTTCTACTTTTCCTGTTCTTAATAATGGCACGGTATGTCAGGCCATTCGTCAGCTTAAAGCAGCTGCTCTTTCTGACCCTGTCCCGCTCAAGGTCTTCAAAAACGTTCTTCCAGATTTAATATCTTCGGTGACACAATCCGTCAACCTCTATTGTCAAACAGGTTGTATTCCTGAAGCTCTTGAGCAGGCTATTCTGACCCCCCCCCTGTTGAAAAAGCCGTCACTGTATGAGTCTGATCTGTCAAAAAACAAAAAGATTTGATGACCTTTTTCATGATTTCATACACGTTTAAATTGCAGGCTTCGGAATTCCTGACGATGAAGGGACATAGAACCCCTGATTGAGATTTTTCACAACTCGCAATCAAAGGGCTATGAATAGTCCCATACCATTGTTCCTGTTTGTTTAGCTGGCCATTTAAGAACTCTGGAGAAGAAGTATGTGGAACTACACTACTTAATCCCCAGTCTGCACGAAGCACGGGCGCAAAATGTGGAACTAAGTGTGTTCAGTGTTCGTTGGCCGGTGGCTGGGTGCTGGTTCCTTGCCTCCATGCTGTCACGTTGATGTTTCCAGGGCAACGCGGGCGGGATGGACACGGGGAGCAGGAGGAACGGGAAGTGACGCGGGAGGGCGGGGATAGGCAGTTAGAGAGTTGTATGTTAAGAAAGAGCACGTAATTAGCAGCGCTCCGTGTCTGCCCATTTCTTCATTGCGCAGTGCGCCTGGCCCCGAGCGGGGACAGTACAATGGCAACGAGGATGGGATGAGGAGCGGCGTGTCCCCCCCCCCCAGCGACCAAGAGAGACACGGTCCGCCCGACACACCTGCAATGGAGTACAGAGCGCTCGAAGGCACAAACGCAAGTGGCAGGATGGAGGAAAACACACGCGGAGGAGCCAGAGCCCCGCCCGATCCCCCGTGCAGCTGCAGGCCGCAGAGCGAAGAATGCGGCAGGAGCCGGAGCTCACCTGCTTCCCTATGCAGAAGCCCGACCGTAGCGGTGAACACACGCGCTGCAGCGGAAGGCCCCGCCCTCGTCCAGAAGGCGGTAACGAGGTACGGCTCACCCGCGGGGCACGTGTCATCATGGACAAAGGCACCTGCACTGCTCCAGACCCAGTCAGTGTTCAGTGTGCACCAGAAGCACGTGGTCCAGAAGGTGTGATCCCACAGCGTACCCCAAGCCCATACAAGGCGAGGGAAGCGAATCACCAGGAGAAGGCATCCAGAGGTGCCCAGGACCAAAGAGGACAGCAGGTGGTGCTGTGAAACATCCTGAAGAGGGAGGACAAGTGGATGGTGCTCGTGCCCCACCAGGCAGCCATCCCACACTGATAAAAGAGGTTACCACCCACAAGTAAGACCCAGCAAGTGGACGCACATCCACCTCAATGTCAGGTCAAGATGACGGCCAAGGAGCACAAGCTCAAGGGAATGGGCCCCAAGCGCCAGTGGCCCCGGCACCAGATCACGTGCCATACCAATTACCAGAAACTTTAGCAGCCCAGATGCCAGGTGCTTTTGACGTGACCCACACGAGCAACATGGGTCCCAGATGGACCAAATGGATTAGGGAATTCAATCTCTACATGGGAGCCACGGGACCAGTCACAGACGCAAGGCAAGTGTGCCTCCTGAAGTTGGCTGTAGGCTCTGCCACCCGTGACATAGACGAGATGCCCCAAGATTCCATAGACTCCATACAAGATCTCAAAAACGCGCTGGCAGCCTACTTTGCACCGCATACCAGCATTGATTACGAAAGGCATTTGTTCCACAGCACGAAACAGGCAAAAGGGGAGACGATGGATGCATACGTGATGCGACTTCGCACCAAGCTGAAACACTATGATTCGCTAACTACTCGAACACTGAGGCCCTAAGGTCACAAATCATATCAGGGTGCGAGTCTCAAGCTTTCCGCAGGAAACTGCTCCAGAAATCCCGCACACTGGAAGAAATCCTGGCGCTGGCCAGAGTCGAAAGAGCCATTGACTCTCAAGTGGAAAGTTTCGGGACCACCACTGCTGGAGAAAACCTAAACAAACTGCAACTAGAAAAGAAGTCGGAAGAACTTTTCTGTTACAAGTGTGGATTTGAGTACCCACATGAGGGGACATGCCCTGCTGGTGGACAATGCTGCACATCTTGTGGCGAGGAAGGTCACTTCAAGGCAGTGTGTAGGCTATTCCGAGATAGAGGAAGAGAGCGGCCCAGAGACAACACTGCTCGCACGAGGAGTCGTTATGGGGGGCCGTCCAACACCAACCCAGCCCCAAGCACCTCCAACACCCAGAATCAAGCCCCGAGTGATCAGAGGGACAAAGAATCTGGTGAAGACCGACAGAGAAGGAGGGAGAGGAGGAAATTTTGATGCGTGCTCGACCAGAGAGAAGATTGCGACGACACGTACGCTACTTGGTAGAGCAATCCCCTACTGAGTCAGAGCCCAGCTCATCGGGGAGTGACCAGAAAAAGAAGGCATATGTCTATGCCCTGGGAAACCCCACGGCGACGGCCCACAGCCCGACACTCATTAAACTGCAAGAAAGACCAACTGAATTCCTCATAGACACCGGTGCCACTGTCAACGTGGTGAGTGCACAAATATACTCCAAACTAACCCCTAAACCCGAGCTCCAGCCCCCCACGGTTGACATCTATGCCTACAGAGCCAAAACTACTCTGAAGTGCATGGGCCAGTTCAACAGGCTTTGCCGCTATAAGGGACAAGAAATGAAAGCTCCAATACACGTTCTGGTCACAGAGACAGACAGCGGTTGTGTTCTGAGCTTCAAGGCAGCCGCTGACATGGGTTTGATACACATACTCACAATATAATGGTCCACAAGTACATAGATCCTGTGGAAATGATAAACAACCTATATCCCAAAATATTCAAGGGAATCGGAAAACTCAGGAGCTGGCAAATAAAACTACACGTAGATGACTTCATACGCCCTGTAGCCCAGCCATACCGCGGAATTTCCGTCAACATTCAAAAGAAGGTGGAGGATGTGCTAAAGAAACTGCTGGAACAAGACATTATCGAGAAAGCCACCGGACCCACCACGTGGGTTTCCCCAATTGTCCCAGTCCCGAAGAAAGGATCTGAAGCCATCAAACTATACGTTGACATGCTGCGCCCGAACCAAGAGATCAAAAGGGAGAGATAACCTGCGCCACGAATCACCGACATGATCCACCTGCTGAACGGGGCAAAGGTCTTTTCCAAACTGGACCTACAAAAGGGATACCACCAGCTAGTATTACATCCCGAGAGCCGCAACATAACCAATTTCGTCACTCACGTCGGCCTCTTTAGGTATAAAAGGCTGAGCTTCGGGGTATCCTCAGCAGCAGAAACATTTCAAGCAGAGGTTCACAACATAATAAAACACATCCCAAACTGTCTCAACTATTCCAATGACATCTTGGTGTTCGGAACCGATGTAAACAAACACAACGAGACTCTCATGAAGGTTTGTAAAGCCCTACATGATGCCAACCTCAGGCTAAATAGGGGCAAATGTGAGTTCCGGAAAAACACCCTGAAATTTTTTGGCCACGTCTTCTCAGAATCTGGGATGACCCCAGACCGGACAAAGTGTCAGCCCTGAACGACACCGCAGCCCCAACCAATGTGTCTGAACTTCGGTCGTTTCTAGGTCTAGCCAGCTACTGTAGCAGATATATTTGTGACTTTGCCTCAGTCAGCGAGCCGCTAAGGAAATTGGACCCATCAGAATGAAAAATTTGAATGGACCAGCGACTGTCAAAATGCCTTCGAGACAATAAGGGAGAGGGTTGCGAAGGCGGAAAACATTGCATATTACGACCCCAACAGGAAAACAGAACTGACGGTCGATGCCAGTCCCGTAGGTCTGGGCACCATCCTGGCACAGTTTGATCCACGAGAACCGTTGCAGAAACCCATAATGGCTTACGCCAGCCGCAGCCTGTCGAACACTGAGCAGGCATACTCTCAAGCAGAGAAGGAGGGACTGGCCGTCGTATGGGCGTGCAAACATTTCCATTTGTTTCTGTACGGGAAACCATTCCAAGTCATTACGGATCATCAAGCCTTACTATTTCTTTATGGCAACCCAGAAGCCAAAATGCCTCTGTGGATCGCCTGTTGGGGGCTAAGACTTCAGGACTACGCATTTAACATCATCCATAGGCCGGGAAAAGGTGAGAACCCAGCCACTTCCTGTCGAGGAGACAAGGGGGTGAAAGCACACCTGAACCATCAGTGGCTGACCGATATCTCAGATACCTGGTTCATCAAGCCACACCGGAGGGTGTCAACACGGAAGAACTCGCTAGAGAGACGGAGAATGATCCAGCCTGCCACATCATCTGCGAAGGACTAGAGTCTGAACAGTGGCGAAGAGCCAAAGAAAGGGGAAAAGCAGCGGGAGATCAAATAAAGGAAGATGTAGAACGGCTCATCTTAGTGAAAGAGGAGAGGTACTGGCAGTGTCGGAAGATCGCCTGCTACTCAAAGACTGCAAACTAGTGATCCCGGAAGCTATGAGAGCGAAAGTCAGCAACCTAGCTCACGAGACCCACAGAGGCATAGTCTACACCCAGCGCATGCTCCGCCAAAAGGTCTGGTTTCCCCACATGGACGCCCGGGTAGAGGCCGCCCTAAGAGCATGTCCCACGTGCTCTCTCATCACACCCAACCGGCGAGCTTGTGTGCCATTTTGCTGTTGCCTCACCTGCGACCTCAGGGACACTGGCACTTGGCCGGAAGTTATTCCCACATTAGTCGAAAACACCCTTCAATCTGGAACAGTGTGTGCAGAGTAAACCCGCTTTTGCTTTTTGGATGCTGTATGCTGCAGTGGCGGATTGTGAGACTTTAGTAGAAATGAAAACGCACTTTTTCTTCCCTTGTTTGGGAGCATTTGTGAATATAGACGAGCGGAGGGAAAGCTACGCTCTTCTGTGGATGAATTCACACAAATTGTTTCGAACTGTTTCGAAATTGTTCATGGCACAATATTGCTGCATTTATTTTCTTCTTCTTAATTGGTCAGGTTCAGGCTAAATCAGAGAAAGACAAAAAAAGTGTTTGTTTACCACTTGGTCTTTGAGCTTTGTTGTTTATAAATGCAACAACTGGTTTTTGTTTGACAATAATGGTGCTTGCTGAGTGTTCTAAACGCTTAACAAATAGGCGCTTTTGTAAACTTGTTCTCAGTGAATGTTTGAAGGATGAAGGGAAAGAGTGACTGTGGGCCTCAGAGCCTTGGTCAAAATTGGTATTTGCCAAGTAGCCTAAGACCTACGCAGATAGGTGTTTTCTTTTTCATTTGGTCTCAGCGTGCATTTGAAGGACTAAGCCAGTCCAAGGGAAAGAGTGACTGTGGGCCTCGGAGCCTTTGAGCTCTCTCTCCTTGGTACATTAATTGGTTATAATTAACAAATGCTGAGTGTTTTAAGCACTATACAGAAAGGCACTTTGGCAAATTAGGTCTCAGCACACATTCAAAGGAAAAAGCTAGTACAAGGGAAAAGAGTGACTCTTGTAGAGTAGAGGCTCTGTCCCGGTTGCCTCTGTGAGATATGAATTGGGCTTAACATCACTTCAAACCTGGTATAATTGTCGTCTTAGTTGTGGGTAAGATGTATTCACAACTCAAAAATTCAATATTTGAAGATCTTGGACTAGAAATGTTGAATGAGCCCTCTCTCTTTCTTAACACTATGAATGTTAAAACTTTAGAGATCTTGAACCATTGTGACACATCGAAAAGGGAATTATTGGAAAATCCACTCTTGGGGAAAAAAAAGTATGAGGAACATGGATTGGATTAATACCACAGCGAAGGTTTGTAGCTATGAAGTACATTATACTTTCTCAAATCTGATCAAATATTTGGACTCATTACCGAAATATCGTAGACAGTTCCCTTGCTCTAATAGCAGAAGTGTATTCTTACGATTCAGAGTGAATTTACTAGTTACTGGGGAAATTCTGTTTGTTCGCTCAAAGGAGCATGACCCGAGTTTTAGGATTTGTGAACATTGTCAAAATGTGGTGGTGGTACAAAAGCTGAAGCACATTGTCATTGAATGCCCAAAACTGAAGGAGATTAGAACAAAATATGTGGGTTGTTTCTTCCAGCTCAGCCAGTTTGCGTGCATTGAGAATATATGGGATTGTCTCAGTGCACGAAATTAGATTTTTTTTAACATTTGAATTAGTGAGACTCTTGCTAGAATTGGGATTAACTGAAACAAGATAAAGTATATCTTTTGAATTTTTTTAGTAATGTGTTTTTACAATTTTGTGAATAAATGAACTGTATGTTGTAAGGTTTTGGATGCATGGTAATGGCAATTTTTAGAATGTGTAATGTTCAGAATATTTACTTCATTTCTTAATCATATTTCTTTCTTTTTTCTTTTCTCCAATAATTATGTCTCTTTTATATTTTCATATATAAAGATTTCTACCTTTTAAAATTTGATATTAAACCATTTCCTGTATTTTTGATGTACTTTGTGAAAGGCCATTGTTTTGGTCATGACACAATACAAATAAAACAAAATAGGGCATCTATGTTCAGGGTTGATGACCCTTGTCGAATGAGAAGAAATAACTTGTTTTAGCTTTATGAGTGATATCTCAGGGAAAGGTTAAGGCCAAAATAGAGGTAATATGTTTGGTGTTTCAGACAAGAAATAAAGTAACTGCCTAACTATTGTACATTCACCGGAGATAAGCACAGAGCGTGGGGGTGCCAGCCAATGAGCACCCTGAAACGCTTGGCTGATTCCCCCACTACAACTTCACATTTGAAGACAGCTGATTGCAGCTCCACCACGCACTCGGGTGCGTGCTGCCATCTTTCTCCTATTCCCCCAAATGCGCACCCGCTCATGTCCCTGATCCCTTGCTTTCCTCCCCCATACTCCGTATTACCTGCTGGACCGGTACTCCTCCTTTCCTCCTTCCGCTCCCACAACATAGCCGCCATGGAGGTTGATAAGAGATACGTTCCTACGCCCCTCTCAAGTCACAAAGTCAGCAACCTTGTCTTCTGCTGATTTTCTCTTTAATGGATGGGTGCATCACCACGCGCACCCATCCGCCAAAGGACACTTCTTGTTTTCTCTGGGAAAAAACACTTTTAGCACCTGTCAAAATGAGCAAGGTGCTAATAGTGCTCAGCCCCCCCTCGCTAAAGCGTACGCTTCAAGTCAATCCTTCCTGGGCTTAGGGTTAGGCTTGCGGACCGTTACCACTCAAGACTATGCCATAACGCAGGGTGTAATGCTATATTCAGTCATACTGATTAATTTGGGATCAGCGAATCACCCCAAAGTCCTCTGATAGCATTCCAGCCATGGCAGTCCCTTTAACAAGCCACACTCAAGAATTTTCCTGGGGAAGCAACTCATTAGCAGTGGGACAATTGCAGAAGATAACAAATAAAAATGAACTATCCCCAAAATTGTAGACCTCTACTAGAAATAGCCTTTGAAGTGTTTCCTATGTTTCCATTAATTCTGGCCTTCAGTTAAGAGCTCATAAATTACTGGCCTGCAACTGCCAGTGGGTGGCTTGGGGGTGGAGGGGCGCGCACTTGAGGAGAGAGAATAAAACTAGAACTGAGATAGGAAAAAACGAAGATAGGAAAAAAGGCATAGGCAAAGGAAATGAGAGGAAAGAATGATGTGAAAAGGAATGAAAAAGAGGATGAGAGCAAATATAAATGGAGATAGACACAATATGGAAAAATAGGAGGAAAGAAAGAAAGAAAGAAAGAAAGAAAGAAAGAAAGAAAGAAAGAAAGAAAACAGAAAGAAAGGAAGAAAGGAAGAAAGAAAGAGGCGTCGCCTTCTTATATGCCTATTGCTAATGGTGATTTGCCCCTCAGCAGCGGGCCAACCCTGTCGGTGACAGCATTGCCACCCTCATTAAGGGACCCTCTCTTCACTCAGGCCCTTAACTTGGGCAGTGGTCCGTTACCGACAGGTTTGGTCCGCCGTCTTGGGGGGCGTATCACCTCATTAGCCCTCATTAGCACCCTGGAAGGGGGCGCTGGCCAATCAGGATGATCAGAGCGTTGGCTGTTTTGTACGGTACAAGCCCGCAGTCTAAGAAACCTGGGTGCTGCTAGACAGCGCTCCCCTTCCCTTTCCAGCTTCCCTCGCACCCATTAGCACTCATGTAGATCATACGCAGGTGCTAAGGGTGAGTCTAACTTAATTAAAAAAAAGAACTCTTACCTTCAGTTGCAGCGCCACACTCCCTTTACGGAGTCTATTTCCTCATCAATGACGTCATGGGCATCAACACAGAAAACGGACTTTGAAAATGGAGCGCAGTGCCACAGAGGTAAGATCTCTTTTTTTTGTTATACTCACCCTTAGTGGTATCTTCACAGGTGCTAATGGCGATATAACCCTCGAGGCTGCCTGACTGCCTCCTGTACCGGTCTCTTGGCCCACGCTACTCGAGTTATATCGCCCCAATATTTGACATGGACTCAGACTCAGAGATAAGTGGTGTAACTGCCACGCTTAGCCCCTAAAATAGACAATTATTCCTAACCAAAAATAGGGATTGAAAATCCTTGCAACAGAAAAATAGCAAACAAAGACACATAGGATCATGTGCCTTGATTCCAGCCACAGAGCTCCACGGATGTGTTTGGATTAGTGGTACCAGCAGAGAGCATCCACGAGAAGAAGCTCAAATACTATTAATGGCAGATATGAAGAGGAACTTTACGGTAAAAGCATCTTTTATTTTCCATGAATGACTCAGTGAAGTAAAATATGCATTAGGCAAATACATCAGGTTTTGAGGTAACATATTTTTTGTGATCTCTAAAAAAAATATCCCCTTTGATAACAGGAATTACTTTTTTACGGCCATAAAAATCATTTTACTTCCACCTTTAAAGAATAGAGAGCAAAACGCTCCCACTTCGGCTGTATATTTCTACATAGAACTTGCAGAGGATGTTTTGCATGAGTAGCTAATGTCTGTATTGGACAAAGGCAGCCTTTCCCTCCAAATATGATAATGATTTGTTATTTATATCGTGCTTGGAACACATTTGCAAACATTAATCATTCCAACCAAAGTTGGTACTCATTTATCGACCTGGAAAGGATGAAAGGCTGAGTTGGCCGTTCCGGGGATTCGGACCTGTGACCTGCAGATCACACACATATCGCAGCAGCGAGGTCTCAACCCGCTGAGCTATTTTACCGGCAATCAGTCTATACAACTAGATGGCCTGCGCCCAGAAATGTGGCTGATTTGAACACAACAGTAGGCTGGACTACTGAATGCGGAATTCATTTAATTAATACATAAATAGACATATAACTGAGATGGTTTTCAAAGATCGTTTTTCAATGGGATTGCGCCATTTTAAAACGCGTCTGTTTAATCAGGCCCCTTTTATTTCTTGTTTGTGTGTTCAGTACATCTTTTTATTTCTAAATTCACTGCAGGTCTGCACTTGCACAATTTGTTTGCTACTTCTTTTGCAGAGCTGTTCAGTGCGTTCAGATTCTATGTCAAGACCAGATTCTATGTCAAGACCGGAGGCTCTGATTATGCTTTCTCTTCAACTTTACTGTTCAGCAGCAAAGAAAACATTACCAAAGAACATGAATACAAATCTTATAAAAACTACAATAACCATGTTTTTTGAACATTTGTAGTTAATTTCTATTGGTCTCCAACTGACCACGTGACAATTCCTCAACCAATAAACCAGTCCTCAATGAACAAAAACTCCTGTCCTCTTTCCCTTCTTCCTCTTTCTTTGCTGCTCGGCAGCGAGTTAAGTACTTTTCTTCTATATTTCATATTTCGAACTGTGTGTATGCATGTTAATTTCACCTAGTGTGACGCGTTGTGTTTACGATATTAGGCGGAACATTTCCGCGACGGAAAGGCGGCTCTGAGGAGCGGCGACCGCGACGGGGCTGGTGCTCCGGCGGCCGCAACGCCGACGATCCGTCATAGAGGGCACTATATAACGGAAGGGGGAGCGCGACGGGACCGTGTAGTTCCGGCGCTCTCTCCTTCGTTCTTTTTCGTGTGTTGGGTTCATTTCAAAGCGGACTTTCTGTGACGAACGTTGTGTGATCGCAGAGTGAGATTCTCTGATATATATAAGATCAAGGGCTCAACAACACGCATCGCTCGAGCGTAGCGTCCTGTTACCAGCTCTACAGCGCCCCTGCAGGCAATATTCTGTCACCGCACCAAAATCGGGCACAGTCCCAGGTAAAACCTGTGAATTTGAAATCCACTACGATATTTGGATATAAATTAAACCAAGAAAATCCTGGTATACATACTTATATATATTTGAATATATATATATATATATATTTATATTTATATATCATAACATAACACTATTCCCCAGGGCCTGGGAATCATGAGTTCCTCTAGTGATGAGGGGAAGGCTGGGGTCAGCCAAAAGAGGAGCCATTCAGAAATGAATGTTGTTTTCCAGAAAGCCCTGGGGGCTTCTCTGGGACATAATCCGCAGCAGATAGCGCTGATGGAGGATTGGCTCAGACTATCCCAGGGCCTGGAGGCGGATAAGAGCCTTAAGGCTCGGATGAAGACAAAAGGGGGCAGTAAGTTAGCTCGCAGGGCGGATGAAGCCCACACCCCCCCGAGCACTCCACCTAAAAAGAAAGGTGGCAAAAGAAAGAGAAAGGGTAAGACGGTGCCTTGCAGGGGACGAGTATCATCCTCAGATTCCTCTGAGGAGGGCGAGAATGATTGGGAGGAAGAATACCCCGAGGAAGAGGAAGTGTTATCTATATCCTCCTCAGGCGATGACCAGGAAGCGTTAAAGAAAAGGAAGAAAGAGGAGGAGGAGATAGCAGATGAAGGGGATTTCGATCCAGAAACTCTGATCCATCCCAGATCCTCAGAATGGGAACCTCCCAGGAGGATTTCGGCATATCTAAAGAAGCGCCTGAGAGCGCCATTAGCCAAAGAGGCTAGAAGCAAGATGAGGGCGGAATGCCCCAGACCTCTTCTCCCTGAGGGAGCGGCAGACACGCCGGTAATAGATGAAAAAATGATAACTTTTATGAGTAAGTTTACCAAAGATGTGAGGAAGGGCCTGGACAGATCCTGGCGTTCGTGTCAGGACAAGATGTTGGATATGACGGGGCCCCTCACAAAGATTCTCCAGATGGGAGAAGAAGCGAAGACGAAAGGAGAGCCAATTGACCCGGCAATCCTTATCGGATGGACACAGAGGGCGATATGCATGTTAGGAAACGCTAATCATGCTATTACTACAGAAAGGAGGAGATCGTTACTAGTGAAGATTGACCCAAAATTGAGTGAATTAGCCTCCTCAGAATCTGCCACTTCGGCAAAAGGGAAGCTGTTTGGGGACTCCTTCATCAAGGAGCTCACCAAATTTGTAAATTCATGTGCAGCTTTAGATAAAGCTCAAGCCTCTCTTAAAAGAATGTTCGGAAGACAGATTTTTGGACGGGCCAGCAGAGGGAGGGGTCGTTCGGCTGGCCGGTTCCAATACAATCGATCCTATCATGACAGATCACAATGGAGAGATTATGAGGAACGCAAACAAACACCGTTCTTCCCTTCGAGAGGTAGAGGAAGAGGCAGAAACTGGCGAGGTGGACGTCAGCAGATCAATCCAGGTGAGACTACCAATCCCAGGTATAAATACCATAGAAGTGGGTGGGAGAACCGCTCAATTTTTACACAATTGGTTGAACATATCAGGGGATACCTGGGTGATTCAGACTGCGCAAGGTTTTTATATAGATTTTCTAGATACACCCCAGCAGGAGAAACCACCAAAGGGAATAGTTTTGAACAGAGGAGACAAAATATTGTTAGAAAGAGAGTTGAGAGGTTTGGTAAACAAAAAAGCCATACGTCCAGTATCAGATCAGTCAAAGGGTTACATAAGCAATATGTTCCTAGTAAAAGGGAAACACAAGACAAGACCAATAATCAACCTGAGAGGTCTAAACAATTACGTGGTATACAGACACTTCAAAATGGAGGGGATACACCTACTAAAGGATATTCTAATTCAGGGAGACTGGCTAGCCAGAATAGACTTGAAGGATGCATACCTGACTATTCCCATAGCAGAGGAACACTGCAGATTTCTGAGATTCATCTGGGGAGGAACGACATGGGAGTTTCGATGCCTACCATTCGGACTGGCATCAGCCCCATGGTGTTTCACCAAGATGATGAAACCAGTAGTATCGCACCTCAGAGCTCAAGGGATACGACTCATAATTTATCTAGACGATATATGTCTGATGTGCCAGGAGAAGGAGACACTGGTAGGACAAGTGCAATTAACAATAGAATTATTAGAAAACCTGGGCTTCATTATAAATTGGGAGAAATCCAGCTTAATCCCAACACAGAAGATGGAATTCCTAGGGTTCATAGTGGACACGAAACAGGGAACCCTCAGTTTACCTATTCACAAAGTGAACGAGATCAAGAAACAATTGAGAGACACTCTAGCAAAGGGAGAAATATCACTGAGGGACATAGCGAGATTAGTAGGACGCCTTGCGGCTTCAATTCAAGCAATCTTCCCGGGGCCACTACATTACAGGGCACTCCAGAGATTGAAGATATATCACCTCAGAAAGGGCGCTTCATACGAATCAAAGGTGAACATCTCACCAGAAGCGAGGGAAGAGTTGAATTGGTGGCTCATTCATATGGATGCATGGAACGGGAGAGCCATATTTGGTTCATCCCCGGACCTGATCATAGAATCCGACGCCAGCAGATGGGGCTGGGGAGCCCGTTGCGGGAATCTATCGACAGGGGGCAGATGGTCGGA
The DNA here is from genome assembly GCF_040938575.1 of Ambystoma mexicanum. NCBI lineage: Eukaryota > Metazoa > Chordata > Amphibia > Caudata > Ambystomatidae > Ambystoma > Ambystoma mexicanum. Next base: position 672,295,016 of record NC_090933.1, on the reverse strand, counting down.
TCAGGAGACGAATCTCCATATAAACTGTCTAGAATTACTGGCCGGATCTTTTGCAGTCAAATGCTGGACACAAGAGAGAGTTCAATGTTGTGTCCTTCTAAAGATGGACAATATCTCGGCAGTCAGATATATCAACAGACTGGGAGGGACAAGATCCAGAATTCTTGCGGAACTAGCGAAGGAATTTTGGGAACTTTGTCTGGAAAGAAGAGTTTCAGTGAGAGCAGAATATCTGCCGGGCCAACAGAATGTAGTGGCCGACTGGAACTCCAGATACCTCAGAGACACCAGCGATTGGAAACTGGACGAGATGGTGTTCCAGGAACTAATGTCTCGGTGGGGTCCATGCCAGATCGATCTATTTGCATCGAGATTGAACAGACAATTACCCCGATTTTTCAGCTGGAGACCGGACCCGGAGGCAGAGGCGATAGACGCTTTTCTGCAATACTGGGGCCATCAGAGGAACTATGCATTTCCCCCGTTCTCCATGATAACGAGGACTCTTGCTCAGGTGAGACGTCAGAGGGCATCACTAATCCTAGTAACGCCAGATTGGAGAAGTCAGGTATGGTTTCCCAGTCTACTGGAGATGACTTACCAAAACCCACTGGCCTTACCCAAGGGAGAATTAATAATACGAGATCCAAGAGGTCTCAGTCACCCTTTGGTGAGGTCAGGAGGGATCAACCTGTTAGCGTGGGCGATTTCAGGGGATCTTGGATTAGGCCAGGACTATCGAATGAAGCTGAGAACATCATCAATGAATCCTGGGCCCCCGGAACACACAAGGCTTATAGATCAGCATGGGCTAGATGGAGTAGCTGGTGTTTGGAGAGGAACATACATCCCGATGGAACGGATGTAGTACATGTAGCAAATTTTTTAGCTCAGATGGCAGCGCAGGGTAAGGCTTATAGAACCATTAACACGGCCAGATCTGCGATATCGGCTGGACATCCTAGAGTTGATGGACTAGCGATTGGGGAACACCCATTAATTTGTAGACTATTAAGAGGAGTAAAAATGATTAAACCGCCTAGCGAGAGATATAGTGAATTATGGGATGTAGATAAGGTCCTGAGACTATTTTTGACATGGCCAGATAATCAAGATTTGACACGTAAAGCAATTTCAGGTAAATTAGCTATGATTTTATGTCTGTTAGCATGTAAAAGATCTTCTGATATCAGAGCACTGGAGATTAATAGGAAGAATATGTCTCCTAATGGAGTGACCTTCCTCATTTCGAAGAGGACTAAGACAGGTTTGAAATCTATTTCATATGAAGTTTTTCCAAATCAACCAAAATTATGCCCAGTTAGATGCATAAAGGCATACGAAGATATGACGAGGGAAGTAAGACCCCAGGGGATAACTCAACTATTAATAGCGATTCGTAAACCTTTTAAAGCGGTTAGACCGGCGACCATAGCCAGATGGCTTAGGTGGGTGATGGCAGAAGCAGGCATAAATATTGAGAAATATGGCGCTCACTCAGTCAGAGGAGCGATAGCTACTAAGGCATATAACATAGGTGCTAGAGTAGAAGACATTATGAAGTCGGCGGATTGGTCGAATGAATCGATTTTTAAGACTTTCTATTTTAAACCTTTAGAAAGTGCAACATCGTTAGTGGTAAGTAAGCTTTGAACAAGCATAATCAGAGCCTCCGGTCTTGACATAGAATTCAGATTTTCCACACATTCGTTACAGAAAGTCATAATTCTATTAAAGACACGGAGGCGAAGGATTATCCCACCCGATCAATCGTAAGAATGAGATGTTTACATAACATGTTTCTGGTAGTATTATGCAAAAAAATCGTATAAGAGGTATAATGAATATGATGATGTTGCTAATGATCAATGTTTATACAAGTTGTTACTAGATGTGGAATTTTACGATTGACCCACCCTGTATCGACTTATAGTCACTGTTCTAATTTATGTTTTTCTCTAGGGACGATGTCAGATGGCAAACAAGTAGGAAATTGAGAAAGGAAGAGAATATCAAAGACGTACAGAACTCATCCTCGCAGGGTCAAAGAAAGAGGAAGAAGGGAAAGAGGACAGGAGTTTTTGTTCATTGAGGACTGGTTTATTGGTTGAGGAATTGTCACGTGGTCAGTTGGAGACCAATAGAAATGAACTACAAATGTTCAAAAAACATGGTTATTGTAGTTTTTATAAGATTTGTATTCATGTTCTTTGGTAATGTTTTCTTTGCTGCTGAACAGTAAAGTTGAAGAGAAAGCATAATCCTTCACCTCCGTGTCTTTAATAGAATTATGACTTTCTGTAACGAATGTGTGGAAAATCTGAATTCATGCTGCATGCCAGGCAGGGGCAGGGGCATGCCGGTGGCGTGGCGGCACGCACACAAGCTGCAGAGCGAGGACCTCTTTCGACATCAGCTTTGGCATCTGCAAGGTTTCACTTCAACATGGGGGCGGGGTGGCAGGTGGGAGGGAGAGGAGGCCATACATTACCCCCTGATTTCATCACATGATTAGAAGTGGAACACTCTGAACTCGTCTGCCATGGAACTAGCACACGAGTCTTGGGGTGAAATAAGGATGCCTGTGCCCTGTAGTGGCATCGTTAAGGCTTGCCAGCCTATGGATGACAATGCCACCAGTCCTAATATCTCTAAACACAAATAGAAAAACAAATAGGAATTTGATGTTGGAATTTGATGAAATGTTGACAAAATAATAATATATGTGTTTTATTCAGGTGGAACGTTGGTGCCCATGTGGGCACATGTGGAACTCTAAGCTGCGATCTTAATTGACTGCGCCACTCCAAATGCACCCTACCTGCTACACTTCCCATGCCCTCCCCACCAGCAGTTTACTCATTGAGGTTGTAGGAGTAAGGCCAGCCTACCTCGGGAATATTCATGAATCATGGATCCAAACGTTTGGTGGCCTTAGAATATTTGCGGATCTCTTTTGCAAGGGCGAGCTAACAACTGACATCCTCGCAAATTAACCCTATGCCCCACCCCCAAACCCCCGCCTGCAGCCCCGGGATTCACTCCCTCACACACATCATCCAAAGTTTGGGCAACACTGTTTTCCTACTTCCAGCAGAAGAGCGCTGGAAATAGAAAAAAGCAGACCCTATTCCAATGTCCTGTGGTGCGCTTACCGGGGCGTAGTAGGGCAGTAGTGGGGCATGGTATAGGTTACTGTGGAGGATGATAGCGGCATACCTGCCCCAACCCTTGACCCTGGTTAAACCGCAAATGTTTCTGGGCAGATCTCTAAAAATGTTTAAAAAGATTACGCGTCCACGAATAAACCGAAATTAGTGTGGATTTGTTTATACAAAAAATAATTTGCCCAGACTTACCCATGTTATTATATGTTATGTCATGTTAGAACAATTTGTATAGTGCAGTTTACACCCAAAAGCATCATGGCGCTATGAAAAAAACAGAAATGACTGGAGTAGAAAATGCAAAAAATACTGAAATAAAAAGGTTTTGAGATGGTGCAGAAAGGTCAAGCGGTCTGTGGTTTCACGAAGATTAAATGGAAGCCTGTTCCATATTTGAGCCGCCGCAATGGAGAAAGCTCGCCAGCCTATCCTAGCTCGACAAACTCTGGGCACTGAAATCCGAAAGTCCAAAGCAGAATGGAGCGGTCGAGCATGCACATAGCGACAGAACTTTGACTCCAAATAATCAGCAACTTGGTTATTAAAGGCAAGGAGGACAAAACATAGTGCCTTAAACTCAACTCGACGTACTACCGGAGCCAATGGAGGCTAAGCATCCCAAGTGAGATATGACCGGAGCACTTTATGCAAAACTCTCAGTTTAGAGTGGCCTTGCTGACAGACTGAACTAACTTGCGCCTCCATAGGAAGGGAGGCTGAGGAAAACGGCCTAGGGATGGAGGCCAGTTATCCGTTGCCCAGAAGGAAACGGCAGATGAGGGCCGATAATCAAAACCTCTGTTTTTTCACCATTCAGTTTGAGCCATTTCTGGCACATCCAATCCCCAACAGACATTAGGCAATTGTTAAAATTAACAGCCCCCGGGGGATTGTCCAGTTAAAGAAGAACTATGATCTGCCTATCATCTGCATACATATAGCAGCGCAGACCAAATGAATGAATAAGATAAGCAAGAGGCTGAACATATATGTTAAAAAAATGGGTGAAAGTGCTGACCCTTGAGGGACACCACAGATGGGCTCAAAAGGGGGTGAAGTGAATGGACACAGAGAAGCGGGTTGTGAATGGTCAGTTAGAAATGACCCAAACCAGTCCAGCACCGCAGTGGAGATGCCGGCCACCGACAACCTGTGAAGCAAGATGTCATGATCAATGGTGTCGAAGTCGGCTGACAGATCTAATAAAATCAGCAGGCCTCCTCCACCCAGATCAGCCAGTCTCGCAAGGTTGAAACCAAAACCAACTTGGTGCCCCAGACAGGCATAAAGCCTGACTGAAATGGGTTGAAAAAAGAAGAGCTTTCCAAAAACGAGCTAAGCATAGGTGTAACTATGGATTCCATAAGCTTCATAAAATAGGAAAGCAAAGAGATAGGTTGATAGCTGGATGGGAGTAAAGGATCAAGTGAAGCCTTTTTTAGGAGTGAGATCACCAGGGCATAAAAGACCTATTTTAGAGTGTAGGGTCTCCTTTCATGATAACTGGTAGAGGTTTGGACACTTCTGAATGGTATATTAAAAAAGGTTACCATGTTTTATACAATTGTGACTTTTGTATGTCTTTTACATCCATGTGTATATTGTAATAAAATGTATTTTTTGTACTTGTGTTGTAATGTCTGGTACTACTGCATGACAAATTGCCCCTTTTTGTTTATGTTGTCTATATTACCCCAATGGTGGGCACTGTCACTACACCTTGTTCGGGTTACCCCATCGATTTACAAGTTATTGTGAGGCACATTGGGTCTCGGGAGGGTTGTATTAAGGTTATCTGTATTTTTGCATAGTTGATAAGATTTGCCTTGCATCTTTGTAAACTATGGCCCCAGGAGAAACATGACCACCTTATAGAGAGGATTACATTGTACAATTGTTAGGAACAGTGTTGGGCCTAAATCAACATGAGTTACCTGCCAATCTACCAGTATGTAATCAGTAAGTAAGTCCAACTCAGAAAATTACTTGTGGGTAGAGAGTTGTACCAAGCAATTATGCTTGACTATTTCAAGGGTAAAGCTTTACCCCAATGGCTTACTGTACGAAACAAACCTTGTTTTTTTTTGGTATATGAAAATGTTAAGATCAAATGGAGTTACATCTCCAATAAATGTGGTTGGGATTGGCTGGCACTTATAATTGAAACGGCTGAAGAAGTGTACAAACAGACTGAAATAGATCTAAAAAAAACAGCATGATATTAAAGCATTGTTACCATTAGATGACTTCAAGAATAAACTGGATAAATATGTGAAAGAGATATGCCAAACAATTATCGACCTATTACCAACACAGCGTTCTTACTCATATTCCTTGATCGCGTGGCCTACATGCAAATTGCAGACCACTTAAAGACTTATCCTATTCTAAATGACCATCATTCTGGATTCCAGGTCGGCTTCGGCACCGAGACCGCGCTCCGTGAACTCAAGTCTAAACTAATGGCCCGTATGGATAGTAAGGAAGTGTCATTACTTATGCTACTCGATCTCTTGGCGGCTTTCGACCTGGTGGGCCATGACATCATAGCCACCATGTTGTGCGAAGTAGCCAATTTCTCACCTCTTGCATGTAAATGGGTCCAATCATTTCTTAATAATCGTGATAGTAGAGTCTTTTGCGGCACTGCTGAATCTGAGCCCGTTACAACCACCTCTGGTTTTCCCCAGGGTGCTTGTACCTCCCCCTGTTTTTATAATATCTTTATAGCTCCAATGTTCGCAATGCTTGATCACGAGAACATAACATTCACCAACTGCGCAGATAACACTCAATGTGTCATCCCGCTCTCTGGTTCTCACAGTTCAGACGAACTGGCCATCAACAGAGTTTTTACTCTAATTGAAACCTGGATGGTCCACAATAAGTTGTCCTTGAATAAATCAAAAACTGAACTGCTTGTCATAGGCTCTCCACACACTATAAACAAACTTGGTTCACAATATGATAACTTCCAGATGGGAGAAGAATCTATTATGCCCCTAAAAAAAGTGAAAACACTGGGAGTGACCTTTGACCAACATATGACTATGAAACAGCATGTCAGAAGCCTGGTATCGTCATACGCCTACGACATTAAACCTTTAGCGCATCTAAGGCCTCTTATATCTCAGGATAATGCAGAGACCATCGCTAGAGCAATAGTAGGTTAAAAAATAGATTATTGCTCTAGCCTTCTCATGGGACTTAATAAGTCTGACTGTAATAGGTTGCAAATATGCCAAAACAGGGCTTTTAGAGCCGTCATGAAACTCAAACATAGAGATCACGTTATGGCGGCAAGACGAGAACTTCATTGGCTGCCCGTAGCATCTAGATTTCTTTTTAGAACCCTGACTGCCGTCACACAAATGCAGATCTGGCAATATGCCTGGATATTTGCAACAGCTCCTTACTATGAGAAATAATATGAGAACACTAAGGTCGAATAATCAGCACCTCTTGTCTGAACCAAAGTGCCATAATGCCAGAGTAGCCAACTCAGCCTTCTTCTCCATTGGAACAAGGGCTTGGAATGCTCTACCACTGGACATGAGATCTATTGATTCACTAGAAATATTCAAGAAAAGACTGAAGACCCATCTTTTCAACTAAATTATTTTGAGCTGTCTCTGGAATATTACTTCTTATAGCGCTGGATACCGGTTCATCCACTCTTTTTGTTACTTGTATATTTGATGTAGCGCCCTCACGACTTTGGCTCTATGGCTGCGCTATATAAATGTATTAAAGTAAAGTAAAGTAAAGAGATGACTGAATTTGAAATACAAATTACTTGATCTATAAGTGCCTTACAAATGCACAATAAATAAATACATAAATAAAGTAGACAACACTAATGAAAGAATTCGTAGACTCAAAAAAGATCTGAATCAGTTTACACATGAATTTTTTTTTCCTTATGTACGATCAGATTATGTGGTGAATTTGACTAATTCTATCTCAAGTGACTCAAGGAGCAAATGTATAGGTACCTCTTTCAGTTCAAGTGCAGATTGCTCGGTGGAGGATGTAGAGCACAGTACTTCTCATAGTATCATGACTAATACCCGCTACAATGGTTCTGACTTTGGCTCTAATCATGGTGGTGGAAGAGGTAGGGAGGGTAATAATTCCTGTTCCCAATGCCAGCCATTTTTATGATGCGACAATCAGAGGCAGGAGTGGCCACACAATCAAATGCAAATGAGGAGACAGAGTCGATGATAATAAATCTCTAACGGTATCCCTTGTCTCTGGAAGAAGACAAAGGGCCTCATTAGGACCCTGGCGGAGAGGGTGTTACGCCAGCGTAGTGCATGGCGTACCTCTCCGCCATACTACGAGTTCCCGTAGCGCCATGGAGGTTTTCTCCGCCTGGTTTTACCAGCCGGAGAAAACCATGGCGCTACGGGACCTCGTTGTTAATTACGCCACCGTATTTTACGGTGGCGTAATTAACTCCTTCCCCACTCCCATTATACCCTATGGGGCGAAAATGGGAATGGGGAAGGGCAGAATGGGGATTGGGGATTTACCGCTCCGCCGAGGTCGGAATGGGGCGGTAAATCCGCCAACCCCCATGGCGCTATCGGCGGCTTTCCGCCATGCTTCGCGGTGCATTTAGCACCGCGAAGTCCGCCTGGGTCGTAATGAGGCCCAAAGTGTTGAATAAAGGTCTGGGTTTTGTTTTAACAAAGCATCACAGTGAATTTCTGTTCCTTACTGAATTTTTTCAATTTCTCTGCAAAATACACCCACCAGAGTTCTTTAAAGATTGTGAGACTTATGAAAGTAATAACTATTCAGATCTGAGGAATACCTCTATTTTTTGTCCTCCCCTACATACACGTTCCCCAGAACTTATTTTGTTTCAAAAGAAGGTGGTGACAGATCTTGACGAACTGGAAACCGAGTCGACTTCCAAACATACCAACTTGAGCCACCATGAAGTGAGTTTGCTAAACAAATAGGGTTGCATCACAGACATTATCATTCAGCAGGCAGACAAGGGCGGGCGAATAGTAATTTTGGATTGTGGTACATATATTGAGAAATGTGAACGCTTACTTGCAGATACCACAAGTAATCGTAGACTCATGCATGATCCATCCGCAGAATTGTTGACCTTGATTGAATCTAAGTTTCAGAATGCATTAGAGAATGAATGGATAAGTAAGCAGGAAACTTCATATTTGGTCAGGAAAGTGGCACGGATCCCCATTTTCTACATCTTACCAAAAATTCATAAAAATCTTACAAATTCACCTTGTCAACCCATTGGCCCTCATTACAACTCAGGCGTTAAGGGTTAACGCCACCGTTAACCCTTAACGCCTGATTCTGATTTTAACACCTGCTTTTAGCAGGCGTTAAAATCCATGGCGCTAACCCGCCATGGTGCTAATTACGCCGCCTTAATTAGCGCCTTCCCCACGCCCATTATGCCCTATGGGGCAAAAATGGGAATGGGGAAGGGAAAATGGGAAATGGGGATTTACCGCCCCACTCACCTTGGAATGGGGCGGTAAATCCGCCATCCACCATGGTGTAAACGTAGTTTACACCATGGTGGTAAAGTTGGTGCACTTTGCACCAAGGTTGTAATGACCGCCATTGTGTCAAGGTTCTCCTCATTGTTGGTACTACTTTCTAAATTTGCAGACGTATATTTAAGACCTTTATATCCAAAATGGAGTTTTTCGTATAGGATACTAGAAGTGTGATTAACAAAATAGAAGGTTTGCCCTTTGACCCTATCAGTCAGATTATGATTGGTTTAGACATCGAATCTTTGTATACCAGGATACCCTAGTAGACCACATTGGAAGTGATTGGTGAAGTCTTTCTGGGAGAACTGATGGACACCCAGTCACGAATAGCTTTATTATGTGGTGTGTGGTAATAGCTTCAACCAAGCATTCTTTTAGATTTCAAGATCAATATTTTCAACAGATAGAAGGGACGCCCATGGGGGCAGCCATGGCTCAGAATCTGGTGAATCTATGGGCCTCATTCCGAGTCCGGCGCTAACCAGTGGCGGTAGTAGCGCCTTGGTCGGCACCGGACCCGTACGGCACCGCCCTGGTGGAATGGGAAATTACCGCCCTATTCCCCCATAGGACTCAATGGGAATGGGGAAATTGCAAATAACGGTGACCGTACTTTACGGTCACCGTTATTGGCTAAAAAGCCTCTTTGCGCCCTCGTCCCTAACGCCTGCTAAAAGCAGGCGTTAAGGACGAGGGCGCAAAGGGAACTCGGAATGTGGTGGTAAGGGATTACCAGCACCGGTCTCGTTAACGGTGACCGGTATCCCTTACCGCCATACTCAGAATGAGGCCCTATATGTCAACAAGTTTGAGCAATTGACTATATATAGCGATACCAACCCATATAAGATCAATTTAGGGAGTTGGATACGTTATATTGATGATATCCAGATCATTTGGTCTGGCTCCGGTGAGCTGACATTGGAATTCATTACTTGGTTGAACCAACAGAATAGATTTTTGAGATTCAGTCATTCGATGAGCTCAGTTGAAGAGAATATTCTAGACATCACTGTATATAGTTCGGAGGGGTGTCTACTGGTTCGTTCTTATCATAAGTTGACCAATAAGAATTCCCTACTACAGTACCAAAGTCATCATGTGAATCATGTAAAGAACAATATGCTGTTTGGGTAATTTTTGCATCTCAAATGGAATAGTAGTAAGAGACAACATCACAAAAATGAAGGCACTCATTTGAGCAACAAGTTAAGAGAGGTTACCCTACCAAATTGGAGAGACTATCTATGAAGAGAGCTCATAGCAACAACCGAGAAGCACTACTTGATGAAAGTCCCAAAGATAGAGGTTCTTCCAATAAGTTGTTGTTTGAAAATACATAGGCCCTCATTACGACCCTGGCGTTAACCAATGGCGCTATTAGCGCCATGGTTAACGCCGGTAATTTACCGGATCCGCCAGGGTGACATGGGGAATACCGCCCCATTCCAAGGTTGGCGGGACGGTAATTCCCCATTTACCATTGGCCCTTCCCCATTCCCATTTTTGCCCCATAGGGCTTAATGGGAATGGGGAAGGTGGTAATTACGGTACCTCAAAATGCAGTACCGTAATCACCTTCAAGGTCCCTTTGCGGGTCCCTACCTTAACGGCTGGTACAGACCAGCCGTTAAGGTTGGGACCCGCAAAGGGACCTCGTAATCAGGCGTTAAGGGATTACCGGTACCAATGCCCTTACCGGTACCGGTAATCCCTTAACAGCAGGGTCGTAATGAGGGCCATAGACTAATTTGTCATAGAAAATTAAAGCTTGTATTAAAAGAAAATGGAGACAATGCTTTGAAAACACCTTGCCCAAACCATTGATTGCCTATAAAAAGAGCACTAACATCAGAAATTTGGTCATCCATAATGACATACAGTTTGGTTTGAATGAACCACGTTATATCACAGAGGTCTGGGGGTTGGAGCCTATTGTGGGGCATTATCGGTGTGGTGGTTGCTCTGTGTGTGACTTTACTGTGACTACATCGTCTGTAGATTTGGGTTTACCAAAGATGTGGACAATGAAGGAATTCACAAATTGTAACATGCCCAATGTTGTGTATATGATCAGATGTCAATGCGAGATGATTTATGTAGGGAAGACCAATCGCAAATGTAAAACATGGATCATAGAACATTGGAGTTGTCTCAAGAATCAGATCATGTCTGCTCCTTTGGTTAAACATTGTATGGACCAGGGCCATGGGCCTCATTACGAGGTAGGAGGTAGCCATGGTGCTAGTAGCACCATGGCTACCCCCTTACCGCATTCCGGGTCCGGGTTCCCGAAATAGAGATTTACCGGGTCATTCCAACCTTGGAGGACCCGGTAAGTCCCCATTCCGGGAACTATTCCCCATTCCCATTCGAGCCCCAATAGGGCAGCACAGAAACTGATTTATATGACGGGGAGCCATGTGACAGGTGTTAATGAGAATATTGAGTGGCAGCATGTATGATTACCAGCTCTGCATGATGTAGTGGGGTTTGTTTAAAAATCTCTATTGTATTGAGACCATTTGAAAGTATTATGTGGTTGTGCTATAATGAGTTGGTGGTGTTATTACCCCATTGGGGTGAGAAATGAGTTCCTTTCCTTAATGACTGGTTTACATCAGATTATACTTTTTCGACTTTCACCCATTGCATCAGCTGGGTGGCCGTTGAGTGATTGGTGGTGTTTCCTAATTGGTTCACGTTTGGTGTTTGACTTCCATGTGGCAGCGTGATGTGTTTTCACTTAAAGGGGTGTAAAGAGATTGTGGTTATGTTGTACGCCTGCGTTGGAATGGAGTGTACCTGCATTTATACCGATTGCATTGCCTTCATTACCTGACTAGGGTGACTTTCCAGCACAGTGCAGGTATTAGCCGACCGCGTAGGGGTGTTGACAGGCTGGGTCTTTGTTGCCATGGATCGCATAATAGTGTCCATAGTCCGTTGTTAATGTTGTTGGCGGCGTACAAGCCTTTCCATTTGTGGACTCAGTTGGGCGACGTGCCAAAATGTACGCATTGTGCTAATTCCACGTGACATGACATGCGTTCGGGGTGGATCACATGAATGTATGTAAACCAGAAGAGTGAATTGAATGGTGAACTGACGGTTGCCTTTTACGGTGACTGCCAAGCACCACAGCAGTGTCCTGGAGAGGGTTAAGCGAAGAGTTGCTCGAAGGTAAAAGATAAGTTGATTATAGATTTCATGCCCTTGAAGATAATAATGCTGTTGAGAATGACGGTCTGAGGCTTTGAAACAAAATATTGCAAATAAAAATGAATGTGATATGGATATTGATAATTGTGGTTCGCTGACGAGTGACACCGGTCTAATTTCTTCATGATAGGATCACGTGAGAGAAGTTTAGAAGCCTGTGTATTCGCCGCATGTGCTTATCTTTTCCTCAGGGCCAGCACTATTAGTTTTGGCGAGTGAATCGATCTTGGTAAATAGAGGTGAGCTCTTGTGTCTGATCGATTAAGGTAAGTAGGTTGGTGACTGTGGTGACCTCACGGGCGCTTGTAGGTGTCTTTGGTGATGGTTTGGTGGTGATATGATAGCCCACAATTGTAGGTGTAAATTGGTGCTGGGCAGATGAGAAGTGTGAAAACATTGTCGTCTTTTTATAGTAAAGAATTTAAGAAAACTTTAGCCACAGGTTGCGAATGAGATGTTTTTGGTGATGGATATTGAACAATGGGGAACACTTTTTAATGAGGTGGCGTTCTCTTTATTCATAGAGACTTGATTGACTTTGCGAAATCCAGATGACCTGGTCCTTGGAATAAACACATTTAAGGTGTCTTCATAGTTATTACGTTTCTACCATCCTTTTTGGTGAGAGATTACAGGTATGATGGTTGTTAATAGGTCTAGACATGATTGGCACATTGGTTGTGATGAATAAAGATGTGAACTTAGTGGTTCCCACTAGTGCCTGTGTATAATTGTGTGTTCATTGGTTTTGTCTTGTAGTGTCTTCTGTTTATTAAGAGGGTGCAGATTAGGACACTCAGGGAATGCATGTCAAGAAAACGGTAGAAGAATGGTTGTCCCACAGATGAATTTCCCATGTGTATGGGAGAGGAAAAGATTGTCGAGGAGATACAATTGTGTTGTAACACCCCTGAAGAATATCAAGCATAGTGCGTTGTTGACAGAAACATGTAGGATTGAAGCATGAATATTAGCATGTGGGCGTAATAGTGATATCCAAATATCAGGTGTGTCTCTGATTTAGACATTGTGACAGGCAGAGGTATAGTAAACAAGTGTAAAAGTCCTATTTTAGAATGTAGGGGCTCCTTTCATGATAACTGTTAGATGTTTGGACACATCTGAATGGTATATTAAAAAAGGTGACCATGTTTTATACAATTGTGACTATTTGTATGTGTTTTACATCCATGTGTATATTTAGGCAATATGACCCGCGGAGGGGGGCCATTACCGATCTGATAATGCCCTCTGTGCCATGGTTGGAAGACCGAGAGAAGCAAGAGCTTTAATGGAGCCCCAGATGCATTACCAGAACAGTAATGGCCCCCTCTGATGGTCATATTACCATTAGTACCCCGGCGCGTTGTACCGGGGTATAAATTGCACTTTTTCTTGAGTTGAGAAACGGCTCTGTGTGACCGTTTTTCGACTTAAGAGAAAAAAAACTTGGCCGCCGAGGATCAGGAGAAGGGTCTGCATGCATGGTGGCCATTGAAATTAATGGAACAGGGAGAAGGGACTAGACATAGTCCCTTCTCCCTTTCCATGGAAACGATGGTCAAGACCAGCACGAGATGTACACCGCAATGTCTTCGGGATTACCATCAGGTAATGCTCGGAATCTCACCAATCGGTATGCAGCCTTATTCTCTTTGTTGGGAAAACGGATACTAATGAAAAAAAATGTATTTTTTGTACTTGTGCTGTAATGTCTGGTACTACTCTGTAATAAATTGCACTTTTTTGTTTAAAGGGGCAGCAAACACAAATGCTCTATACATTTAAGTGCCACAGACAACACCTTTATACATCTCTATGTTATATTTTGCATCCTTAGCATAGTGTAGAATTGGAGTTGAATGTGCCAAACATGGACATTAACATCTTTGCATGAGGGTGAAAAGGATGATTACGTAAGAGCATAATTATGAGGTGCCACCATAGATGCAGCTCCCTCCTCTTGCTCCCTTTCAAACCCTTTGTCCAGAATCAGGGCAGGGATATTGGTGTTGTAAAAACCTGTTACTCTCCCTTCAGCTTCTCACTTCAATACCCTCTGCCTGGGTCAAGAAGATCAATCAGTGGGTGTTTGAGAGGCTATAACAAGGAATCAATTGAGTTATTTCATTTCTCACCAATACATCCTTTTTCTGGAAAGAGTTTCCTCTGGCTTTATCCATAGGAAGTATCGTTTTAAGCACTATACAATTAAGCAGCCTCTGATAGTGAGGTCCATCAAAGGACATAGCCTCTTCCACTGCACCTGCTCTGCCGGGACATCCAGAGTCATTGCATCATACATGAGACAAGTGACCGGTCATTGATTTCAAATCTAAAATGCTGCGGCTTGGAGAGCTTTGGCCTGTTTTGGGTAAAGGGATGGCCAGGTATAGTTTACCTTGATAAAGAATTGAAATTCAGTGTAAAAAGTTTGTTAATGTGACACTAGGGTTTCAGCACATAACAAAACCCAGACAATTAGCCAATTGTGGTTTCTAAAGCAACCATAAATTGGCCACCACCATCACAGAACAACCAGAATGTGTCCACCGGCAATCACTGTGCATGGCCTTTGCTGTTGTGCTGATTCCACTGGAAATCAGGCATTCAAATTATGTTTTACAGTTATGTTTTTGCTTGTGTTGGTCATGTAACTTGTATGTAGTGTGAGGTAATGAATGTCATTTGTTTTTCCATATGTGGCGTCATGAAGAGTGAATGGTAGTGACCACATTATTGTAATAGAATTCATAACTGGCACCTTTGTTGGGTTTTGTGGTTTTGGGCTCCTTTGTACAGGGCCTTGGAACTCCCAAACCACCTGATCGGCCAAGTTGGCATAGGCTGTACACATAACAAATGGCTACATTGACGGGCAGGGCTGGAACCAAAGCTATCTAATAAACTAACTGGGCATTGCTTGGGTTCATACTTAGTGGATTATTTGGCCAAGGACCCTGGATCACTCTTTGGCCCCAGCAAATGCTTTGTGTTCAGAAAGTGCAAGAATATTGTTGTTACATCCTCTTTGAGTAATGGAACTCAAAAGGAACTTAACCTGTTTTGCTGGGATTGAAAATGTACCAGAAGAAATAAGATAGAGTGGCAACCAGGTGTCAAAGAGTGCAGACAATGCTGTTGTCTCAGTCCACAGACCTTTGAAGTGCTATTAGGGCTGGATCTGGATACAGACTACGAGGAAGCAGGTAAACAGCTAATGGAAAGAAATTGTGAAAAGGTGAAAGGATACCAGTGGCTGCAGTTTATGGTAAACCTACAAAAATCATTGCTCAGGGTCAGAACAATCAAAAGCTGTCCAAAGAGTTGGCAAACTGTTTACAGCTATGCAGTCCTTCTGACAAATTGGCCAGCAGACACACTGTCCCCCACCAGTTCCAGTGGGCAGGGGTGCCCAGGAAAGTCACAGGTATTCACTGCCATGCACAACACCAGAGTTGATGAGTAGGCCACTAGGACCATCTGGATCTCAATCCTTCAGTCATCCAGAGGTCAATATCCAAACCAGGGAAACCAAAGATTGTGTGATGAACTTGCTGGGAGTATTGCTACTGCTCCTCTGCTGCAGAACACTGTTGAGAAATATGACAACAAAACGATTTGACGCTCCCGAAGAGTGAAACTGAAGTGATGAAATGGAGTAAAAGCACAGGGTCATGCCCATATTGAACAGATGCAACCAGGGGTGGTTGTAACCGGCTTCAAATGGCAACATGCACATTTTATCTGTGAGATTTCTCCAGCCCTGGAAAATGAACAGAAAGGCCAGGTTGGGCCTCTAATGTGAAATGCATGCATCTTATGGAAAGGCACACTGCCAGAGTGCCAGAGTGACAAACAAGCCTTAAAATTTCAACACTGCAGATGTGCCTATCAAATTCAAATACATGTACTTCTGCAGTAGAAACAAGGAGTATGTGAAAAGTGAAGCCCGATTGCAGAGATGCATTGGAAAGGCACATTGTGGATGCCAAATGGCAAAATGAACAGCATTATTTAACTTGCACCGGCCTCATTAAAAGAGGCTAATTGTAAACAAAAATAAATATACTTTCTGCTGGGGCCTTGCATGTGATGAAGCTGAAATATTATGGGGAAAAATGTTGCTAAGAATGAACATATCATGATGATAAATTGAAAAGTGATGTGCAAACATGTTAAACATAATAGGGAGGCCCCATGTCTAAAGAAAGATATTGTGACAGGCAAAGTACAGAATTCTGATCATTGCAGCTGGCTTCCACACTAAGATTCAAAGCCACCTTCCCCCACAACATGCTATATTCTGTTGTCCCTCTGAAAAGCAATCGCTTTGAACCTTCCAGGCCTGAGCAGGAGGGCTGGGCTCCTCCGTGACATGAATTTATTGGGGTGCTGAATAAATAGAGAGACTGCTTTTAAGTGCAATTAACTTTGTAAAATACCCCCCAAATTCAAGAAATTGTGTGGACTATCCCTGGCCTGACTGGGGGATGGCCTGCCATTGAGAGTGTCACAAGACGTCAGAGATTAACAGGCCGATTCATGGAATAAATGTGCGCCGAAAATCCCGGCGCAGAGGGGCCAATACGTGCGCTGCGCCGAAAATTAGCGAAAAGCGCAGGGAAACCAGCGCACGTCGATTCATGGAAGTCCGTGCGCAAGAAAAGCAGAGGACGTGCGCCGAAAAAGCGCGCGGCGCAGGCCGGCGCACAGGTCAACCAACGTCGTGCGCCACGGCCACTGCGCTATCACTCCGAGCGCAGCGCACAGCTCTAAAGTAGGCGGAACACAGGGCGGGACACTCGGAATGGGGAATAAAATGGGGCACAACACTCGGAATGGGGAAGAATGTGGGCGGCACGGGAAAGTATAGGAGGCAAGTGCGCGGAACGCCCACACGCTCGCACACAACACGTATTCATGGAATAGAATAGGGCAAAAAAGCGCACGCTCAAAGCAGCGCACAGGCACAAACAGGCACAAACACGACCGCCACAAGAAAGCAGGCGGTAGCGTCTCTGCGCCTGCAAGAAATGTGCGCTAAAAGGTGCGCCAACAAATAGCACCTATATACAGACATGATCAATGTCCAATACTGTGGCCCTCCAGGACAAATGACGTACAAAGGGGTACCCACAAACACAGACACGCGCTGAGAGAAAAAATAAACGTGTGCGTGCATACCGGGGTGCGCGGGAAGTTGCACACGCGATATGGCCGGGTACGTGGATTACAGGGGTGCGCGGGAAGTTCCACACGCGATATGGCCGGGTACGTGGATTTCAGGGGTGCGCGGGAAGTTCCACACGCGATATGGCCGGGTACGTGGATTTCAGGGGTGCGCGGGAAGTTCCACACGTGATATGGCCGTGTACGTGGATTTCAGGGGTGCGCGGGAAGTTCCACACGCGATATGGCCGTGTACGTGGATTTCAGGGGTGCGCGGGAAGTTCCACACGCGATATGGCCGTGTACGTGGATTTCAGGGGTGCGCGGGAAGTTCCACACGCGATATGGCCGGGTATGTGGATTGCAGGGGTGCGCGGGAAGTCCCACACGCGATATGGCCGGGTACGTGGATTTCAGGGGTGCGCGGGAAGTTCCACACGCGATATGGCCGGGTACGTGGATTGCAGGGGTGCGCGGGAAGTTCCACACGCGATATGGCCGGGTACGTGGATTGCAGGGGTGCGCGGGAAGTTCCACACGCGATATGGCCGGGTACGTGGATTTCAGGGGTGCGTGGGAAGTTCCACACGCGATATGGCCGGGTACGTGGATTACAGGGGTGCGCGGGAAGTTCCACACGCGATATGGCCGGGTACGTGGATTTCAGGGGTGCGCGGGAAGTTCCACACGCGATATGGCCGGGTACGTGGATTACAGGGGTGCGCGGGAAGTTCCACACGCGATATGGCCGGGTACGTGGATTTCAGGGGTGCGCGGGAAGTTCCACACGCGATATGGCCGGGTACGTGGATTGCAGGGGTGCGCGGGAAGTTCCACACGCGATATGGCCGGGTACGTGGATTTCAGGGGTGCGCGGGAAGTTCCACACGCGATATGGCCGTGTACGTGGATTTCAGGGGTGCGCGGGAAGTTCCACACGCGATATGGCCGGGTACGTGGATTGCAGGGGTGCGCGGGAAGTTCCACACGCGATATGGCCGGGTACGTTGATTTCAGGGGTGCGCGGGAAGTTCCACACGCGATATGGCCAGGTACGTGGATTGCAGGGGTGCGCGGGAAGTTCCACACGCGATATGGCCGGGTACGTGGATTTCAGGGGTGCGCGGGAAGTTCCACACGCGATATGGCCGTGTACGTGGATTTCAGGGGTGCGCGGGAAGTTCCACACGCGATATGGCCGGGTACGTGGATTTCAGGGGTGCGCGGGAAGTTCCACACGCGATATGGCCGGGTACGTGGATTACAGGGGTGCGCGGGAAGTTCCACACGCGATATGGCCGGGTACGTGGATTGCAGGGGTGCGCGGGAAGTCCCACACGCGATATGGCTGTGTGCTCCCAGGCATTACCTGTACACCCTCCACGGCCCCTGCAGGCAGCACACACCACAGGGAACTACCCTGCACACCTGCTCATGTCTCCCACCACCCCCACCCCCCATCCACCAGGGACACCCTCCACCAGGCCCCCACCCATGTCTCCCACCACCCCCACCCCCCATCCACCAGGGACACCCTCCACCAGGCCCCCACCCATGTCTCCCACCACCCCCAGCACTGTGGGGAACCTGCCAGCAGGCCCCCACCCATGTCCAACCCATGTCTCCCACCACCCCCACCCCCAGCACTGTGGGGAACCTGCCAGCAGGCCCCCACCCATGTCCAACCCATGTCTCCCACCACCCCCACCCCCAGCACTGTGGGGAACCTGCCAGCAGGCCCCCACCCATGTCCAACCCATGTCTCCCACCACCCCCACCCCCAGCACTGTGGGGAACCTGCCAGCAGGCCCCCACCCATGTCCAACCCATGTCTCCCACCACCCCCACCCCCAGCACTGTGGGGAACCTGCCAGCAGGCCCCCACCCATTTCCCCCTGGCCCCAGGTCCTGACGATACACAATCATGGCAGTAATGGCCAGCATACCCAGCACAAACACCCAGGCAAGGATTGCATGCACCCACATAGTGAATGCAATCACATGACACAACCCCAAAGGCAAGTATGCAAAAGAACACATGTCTGTCACACACACATACACAATGGGTGCAAGTGAATGTCAAAACCCATATCATGACATGTAAGAAACCAAAGAGAAAATAACACAAGTGTAAGATAATATAAAAATGTATTAAAAACACAAATCAAGTAAACCAATAAAACTTACAACTATGTGGCAAAGTAAATAAAAGGTCCATGTCCGAGAACAAAAATGATAAACCAAAAAACAAAGGATGAAAAAATCAATATAATTTGTCCAAAGCAAAACCATGTAGTAGGAAATCAAAGAAAAACCATTACGTCATGGTGTAAACAATAATAAATTTAAAAAATGTATCTCCCAAAATAGATCAATATATACAGGAATGTTCCAGGGTCCATGAGCCCAACAGCACAAATGAAACCTAATACTAACTAATAAAATAAATATGTACAAAAAAGTGGCCATTGTCCGAGCGGTCCAAAATAATAAAAATAAATAAAGGAAACCTAGCACTAACTAACTACAAAACTATATACAAAGGCAGCGGGCTAGTCCTGCGGCTCACTTGGTGATGCTGGCCAGGGCATCCTCGAACTCCATGTCAATGTCCTGGAGGCGGGACTCTGTCCTGGCCCCGAGGTCTCGCAGGGACAACCCCATGTGCTCACCAAAATCCCTGCGAGCCTCCTCGAGGCACTCAGCCCGCCTCAATGCCCGATGCATGGAGATCTCCGCCCTGGCCATGGCGAGCCGCTCCTCTTCCGCCCGCTGCCGCTCCGCACCTATCCGCTGGCCAAACTCCTCCCAAACGGAACACACCGCCATGTCAGGGTTGCCCTGCCCTCCGGCCGATGCCTGCCCCTCTGATCTTGATGGCCCTGAGCCATGATGCCTCCCACGTCGAGCCCGCTGCTGCCTCCGACGCCACTGCCTCTGCCAGCACGACGGCATCCAGGCTGATGGTAACCACCGACGCCGTCGTGCACGTGCCCTGCCCGATGATGCCGGCACATCTTCCATCTGCTGGGGTCCACTTGCTGTGTCGTCCACCCCTGCTGGACCTCCGACTCCCAACTGTGGCAGGGATGGGATCCCCACCGAGCTGGCTGCATTGGTCGGGGCAGGTCCACAGGGGGCCATGGTGGCATCTGGGCCGGAAGACGGCAAGGAGAACGACCGTTGGATAGCCTGCACAGAGGAGGAGAGGGCCGTCAGATTGGCCAACACATGCAGGAACCCCCCGAACATGGCCGATCCCAATTGGGCCACGTCGGCACGGTGCACTTCGTGATGACGTGCGTGCTCCTCCCGGGAAGCACGCACGTCATCACGAATCACAGCCGTGCGCATCGCGACCCCAATCAGGACCTGCTCCACGCGGCCAGGGGTTCCCACGGCCGCAGGTGGAGGGGAGTCAGTTGACATGGACATCCCCACTACCTGCGGACGGGCCTGGGATGGGGCATCCCTGCTGGTGCATGGTGGTGCACTCACAGGGTCAGGGACAGCGACATGCACAGGCACCTCCACGGTGACCTGTGCTGCCTCCTGCCCCTGGCCCTGGACTGCACCACTTGCACCAGCAGGGATGCTCCCACCAGGCCCCATGTGTGCACCAGTGTCGGCCTCCTCCTCCTCTGTGCAAACCACCAACCTGGATGGCTCCTCACCGTCTCCCGCCGTAGCAGGCCCCTGTGGGGGCTCACCCACCCCTTCCGCTGCAGCCGTGGGGGCATCCCCGCCGCCTTGCTCCACAGCGCCGTCTCCGCCCTCTTCTTCACTAGCCGCTGCGTAGAGGGAGACAAAGGACACAAGCATCAGGCTACTGTAAAATGGTCCCCTAGACAGGAAGCAATAGCAGATGAGCACCCCTGTCAAAGTACACTTCCATCATGTCCCTCCACAACACATGGGTCAGTCCAGGCAAAACACACACAGTAACAGGCATGGTGCATGCCATGCACATTTCCATGCATGTCCAATTGACTCTTGAAACATTCAATGATATGTGACTCACATGCATCATGGCTCATGCATATCACATGCACACACTTCACCTCAGTCACATCCATCTGGCCCCAAACACAACGAACACAGGCGAAACAAGGGTTAGTTGGGTGCGTCACAGAATCTGTGGATTGTCACACACATGTGTCATGCATCCATGGCATGCACAAGTCACAGACACGCAGGTCAGGCACACAGACATGGCTACCATATATGTACCTGGCATCAGCACCCATCCTTCACCCCCATCCATGTCCAGGTACAGAGACTGGCATGCTCTCATGTCCTAAATCTGCATAGGGCTCCCCATGCCACATTTCAACACATGCAACAACCATGTGGGTCACACATCACTGGTCGCACATGCATTACCATGATGTCCCTGCACACATACATGCATACATGGCCCATGGCACACATACAGGCAAGTATCATAGAACCAGCACACCGCAACATGCCCTGTCTCACACAGTAATGCTTGCACACTTACCGCTCAACTCCAGACGGGCCTCCCTCTCAAGGACCTGGGCGTGGAGCGCTGGGCGTACGCGTTCCAGGACCCTCTTCTGGATGGAACTCATGCGGCCCCGGCCCCCCTCCACGAGGCGCCGGGCCTTCACAAGGGTCCTGGACCTCAAGTCCTCCCAGCGCTTCTTGATCTTCTGGACGTTGCGGGTTGCCACCCCCTCCGCGTTGATGGCAACCACACAGTCGGCCCAGATCCTCTCCCGTCCTTCCTTGCTGGCGCGGGACGATCCAAAGAGGGCATCATACTGCCCCAGGACATGCTCCACCAGGACACCAACTTCGGTGGCAGTGAAGCTGGTGCCCCTCTGCCCCTCTGGCCTGGGGTTGCCACTGGTGCCAGATGTCGAAGTGCCCGACATGGCAACCCCAGAGGCAGGTGTGGGTGGGCAACTGGGTCCTGGGGCTGGGCTGTGGAGCGATGTAATCCCAGTTGGGAGTCTTCAGTTCCAGCAGGGGTGGACACAGCAACTGGACCCCTGCAAATGGCTGATGTGCAGGCACCAAATGGCAGGGCACGGTGGCAGCAGGCAGGCAGGCAGGCAGGCAGCAGCAGATAGCACGTGGGAGGCTGCTCAGGGCACTGGGGGGGCAGTAACTCGGCCTTCTGGGCAGGAGCGTGGTGTTCCGTGTGTTTTCGGGTGGCCAGCTTGATACGGAGTGATTTGGCACGTGAAATTCCTGCACGTCAGCGTGAAATCCGAGGAAAGGGCCTTAGCGCGTAAGTGCATCAGCACGCATACGCGATTCTATTGGACCAGAGTCCCTCACCGCGTAAGCGCGTCTGACGTGATCCGCACGGGCGTTCCCCACTCAGCACGTGATGACGGAGCACACGTGGAAATACTGCACGTCAGAGTGTCATCGCGTGTAATTGGCCAAAAGTGCGCGTACACGCGATTGGCCAATGTACGTGTATTACATCGCGTGTAATTGGCCAAAAGTGCGCGTACACGCGATTGGCCTATGTACGTGTATTACATCGCGTGTAATTGGCCAAAAGTGCGCGTACACGCGATTGGCCTATGTACGTGTATTACAGGGGTGCGCGGGCACTTACACACGCAAGTACGTCAGCGCACCTGTATGCCTGCTGCGTGGGAATTTCCACACGCTATTGGAGTGGGAACTAGATTCCAGGGGTGCGAGGGTCACACGCTCGCCTAGAACACGCACAAGGCATTAATTTGCGCACTTATCAATAAACAAGCCAGATGCCAGGATGAACATACCGTTCCTAGCAGCAGTGGCAGTGGGCTACCAAAGGAGGAGGAGGAGGAGAGTCAGGGCCAGAATATTCACACCCAGAACCAGCCTATTCGGGATGCCTGATGACCAGGTGTATGGGAGGTACAGGTTTCCAGCACACATCATACTGGACCTGGTCAGTGAGTGGGAGGATGACCTCACATCACCCACCCTGTGCTCCCAAGCACTCAGCCCCCTGCAGAAGGTCCTGAATGTACTGCACTTCTTGGCCACTGGATCCTTTCAGCGGACAAGTGCCATAGTGGGTGGTGTGTCACAGGCCACGCAGTCACGCTGCCTACACCAGGTCTTGAACATCATCACTGCACGGCCATCAGTCCGCAGGCACATATATCTCCCCAGGACTCATGCAGAAAGGCGGACGTGCATCCAGGAATTCTATGGTGTGGCTCAATTCCCCAAAGTGCTTGGTGCAATTGACTGCACACATGTGGCTCTACGTCCACCCAGGGCAACAGAGCACATCTATAGAAACCGCAAGCACTGGCATTCCATCAACGTGCAAGTTGTATGCAATGCCAAGGGAATAATCACATCAGTATATGCCAACTATCCCGGGTCCACCCACGACAGCTTCATCTACAGAATGTCTACACTATGCCGGGACCTGGAGGCTGGCCAGCATGGAGATACATGGCTGCTTGGTGAGCATGAATGCCACTGCACATGCATGCATGTCAGATACTGGGTCATGACACAACACCACTAATGATACCCATCACCACCTCCGCAGGGGACAGTGCCTACCCTATCAGCCCCCACATGATGACCCCAATCCGGAACCCCACCACGCCACCCGAGGTAAGGTACAACACAGCCCACATTGCAACACGGGGCATAGTGGAGCGCACATTCGGAGTGCTGAAGTCACGCTTTCGCTCCCTTGACCGTTCTGGCGGGCAGCTGTTATATGCTCCCCGAATAGTGTGCAGGATCATAGTGGCAGCATGTGTCCTGCACAACGTTGCAACACGCCGGGGCCTGCCCGTGGACATGGTGGTGCCCCCACATCCACAACCACATGCACGCCCGCTGCGCATGGGAGGGGAAAGGGCACGGGGGGTGGCAGCCCGTACGCAACTGGTGGCCAACTTCTTCACCTAGGAATCACAGTGCTGGCTAGTGCACACTGCTCTGGCACATACCATCTGACAATCAATGATGACACTACCTGACAATGTCACTAAATTACTCGACAATAAACTGTCAGATACACATCAGCCTGAGATTGTTAACATGGAAGTGTCACTATGTGTGCACCCCTACCTACACATACACCAGCAATGCATCACAACGAGAAGACACAACTCCATCAATCAAATATGCATTGCCACAGGCAATTCACTACATGACAACATTGCCATGTCACCCATCCCCTTCACAGTCCCGCCACTGAGGACCCCATGTCATGGTATGTGAGAGCAAACAAACTGGCCATCACAACATGACACCGGTGTCACAAATAGCAGTGCCCCAAATGGAACATAGCCGCACTTGAACAGCTAACCGCGCTGGAGCCACTGCTACACACCTGTGTAAGAGTAATTTCAATCAAATTACACACCAACCCACCCTGAAGCCCACCCAAACAAGACACAATGCATGTAATCAATGGTAGTCTCATTACCTGATTCTGCTGGTATGTCCTCACCGTCCAGATGTACAGTGATGGCGCCACGCAAAAGTGTCAGTGCACATCTACCGACATGTAGTCTGACTCCAGAGAGTATGCCCGTGTGAAGAACTGTGTGAAATACCTGCAAAACATGAGCAACATATGTAAGTAGAGGCACATATCAAACCATCATGCATAGTTAGGTGCAACAACAATGTACACTATGAATGTCTACACAGTATTGACTATGGACTGGCCAACAGCTCATGGGAGTCCAATGTCACCGTGTAATTTGCTGTCACTTGGGCACACCCTTTGCAAGCCCATGGAAAGGGAAGCAGGAGGGGTGTGGATGTCTGCTACCCAAGCATCTAAACCAAACTCAGGACAAGCCTGCATGTGCCCAGCCACAATACAGTGTATGCCCAGGTACCCACACAAGGCAACACTCTTGGAAAAGAAAAAATAAAATTGAGAAAAAATGGCCATGAAAGGGCCGGCGGGGGGGGGGGGGGGGGCACCTATGAGGTCCGAGGACAGGATGCACGCCACAATCCACCTGTGTGGATCATGGGAAACTAAAACACCCCATAGGCTCGTGGCCCACACGGCTACTCTGTTGTGGGAGATGAGTCGCTATGGCTCTGGCCAGACCCTGCAGCTGACTCTGGAGGTGGGGGAGCTGCCTCAGAAGATGGTGTGACAATGGGAGGCAGCCCACGCAAAGCACGAGTTTGCTCCTCCATGGCTGCAAGCAGGCGGGTCTGGTAGTTCTGGTTCTGGGTTATAATCATGCGGAGGTCCCCATGCAGTAACTCCCGGGATGACCTGACCTCCGCACGAGTTGCCTGCATCTCGGCCGAGAGCGTCCGTGTCAGACGCTCCAGCTGCTCCTCTGTCCTTCTATGGGATGAAGCCTCAAGCTCTAACAGGGTCGACCTGAGGTGACGGAGTTCTTCCCTCAGGCCTTCCCTGTGGCGCTGGGTTCCATGGAAAGTGATTCCCGCAGAGTCGCCAGTGCCGCCCGCCTGTCCATGTTGGACGCCAACATATCCTCCCTGTGTGCCTGGCAGATGGACTCTGTAGCCTGCTCCAGTCGCTCCATCAGCCTTTCTGGGGGGACAATGGAAGTGGCCACCCTATCCATGGCCTGTGCAATCATCTCATATGATGCTGCCTGTTGGGTGGCCATACCGTAGATGGATTGCTCCCAAACGGTATTGCCAGGTGGCATACGGCCACCACGTTGACGGGCACCACACCTGCCTGGGGCAAGGCGGACTGCGCCTTGCTGTGCCGGCAAGGCCTCAGGCTGCAGGACTGCATTCCCTCTCTGATCTGCAGCCCCAGGAACAGGATCAGAGATTGGGTGGTGTGGCCCTGCATCCGTAACCACCGGAGGCTGATCTGCCGACACTGACATCCCCATTGAGGGCAATGGCCCGGCTGCAGGTGGGTCGGACAGAGGAGATTCTCTCCCAAGAACACTCACCTGCGACTGCACATAGGTGTCATCCTCCGAGTCTACACCTGAATACTGCTCGGGGGAGGAACCCCCAGAGACACCCCTCGACAGCACGACCTGCAGCACTTGTGGGTTTTCACCCACAAACACACCACGTCCCTCACTTGTGGTAGGTCGGCCCGGGTTGCCCTCCTGGGACGGCTCAACCACCACATCCCCAGCATCAACAAGTGCTTCGTCCCCTGCAAAGACATGAAAGAGAAAAATGGAAACAGGCATTAGCACCATGGCATGCAACAAGGGCTGATGAACAACAGAGGCAGTAGTTCTACGACACATGTCCCACATGACTGGGAGACCTCCTATGCATTCACCATCACTGGGTCTGTAGGGGAGGCTCAGGGCATACAATGTACAGATTGGAGAGCAACGCCTGCTCACCATGCTGCCTAGCACTGCCATCACACATTGGCCGGTGATTGCCATGTCAAAGGCACATGCCATCACACACATGGCATGTGACATAGCCACCAAGTGAAGAGGGAGAGGAGGGCTACTTTTTTGGATTTCAACCACTCTGGTCCTGACATTGCATCGTCACATCAATAAGTAAACATGTTGTACATGGATCTGCTAGTCCAAATTGGCCACGATGCACAGTGCCTTGTCTACATCAACAAAATGCAGTAAACAATGTGATTCCACCTCCCCATCACCTGTAAAGGATTCATATTGCATTTGTGAAGCACCGGTCCAGAAATGTATGAAGGTACAGCGGAGCACTGAGGGGTGGTGGGGCAGAAGGGGATGCCAGTCAACAATCCTACTGGTGCTGGTCTCATTCATGTCACGCAAGTGCAGGGGTGGGTGGCACAATGAAGTGCAAGGGGAAGTGGCGGCTGGAAGTGCTGTACAAGGTAAGTAGGACTTGATGTCAAGGGCAGATGGTGTTAGGCGCAGACAAGTGCTGGGGGGGTGGCCTATAGGGGTACAGAGACAATCATGCAGTGCTGTGGGCTCGGAGGGGACAGGGGAGGTACACACTGCATCTGGCTCGGCAAGGTCCTTGCAGATTTCTATGTGTCCTGCAGAGTTGTCACATGCCGCAGATATGTGCCCTTGGATTGGGGATCTCATCTTGGTGAAAAGGGTGAGGCGCTATTGCCTTTGGAGCATGTGGCAGGCCAGTTTGCCAGAGGATGGCCATGATGCAGGACATTCCCTCTCTGCCACCCGGCACCTGTGGTTTGGGTTCACAAGATCCGAGTCATGCCAGGACTCTGCATTAGCATGGGGCTTCAGACAGGTGGTCATGACCGTGGCAAAGACATCCAGTGTACCTGACATGGAGTGGAGCATGGAGTGGGCCCTGTCAGGATGGGAGTGAGCCTAAGGGGGAGCTGGATGGGGGGGAGATTTTGGCAGCATGAGCCTCGACTGACACACACTTCATGGGTCGGAATACCAAGAAGGTGTGTGACAGTGGTGAGGGTGGCTTTGCCTGTGGGGTGGTGAGGGTGAGCTGGGAGGATAGGAGAATGTGATCACTCCAGGAGAGAGGAGTGCAGAGATGGACGGAGAGGGGAAAGTCAGATGAGATCAGAGCATCAAGAGTGTGCCCTGCAGAATGAGTAGGGACAGACGGGAGTCTAGAGGGTGAGAGGGAGTTGCTGAGGTCACAGAAAGGTCACGTGGGGGCGTCAACAAGCATGCAGGTGGATGCGTACAGCACCAAGGAAGAGGATTTCTGTGTCTGGGGACATGAGTGAGGAGGAGAGGTGAGGACACTCAGAAAGGAAGTAGTACATTTGACCAGTTTTCCCAGACACAGTACGCACAGTTTGTGAATGTCAAGGTGTGGTGGAGAGAGACGTCACACAAGCCATTCCAGAGTGGAGTAGGTCTAAGTAGGAGTGACAGTGGCAGGAATACCCTCAGGGAAGCCAAGGGCACACCCCCCCTGCACAGTAGTGGCGGGCCAAGGAGAGGGTCTCCTGAACATCAGGTAGGAGTGTGTGAAGGATGCAGACAGAGCTGGCCGTCAGACATGTTTCCATGAGACCAAGGATGTCAAGGTGCATAACCTCATGTAAGTGACAGATATCGGAGGAATGCCTGATGCAGCCGCAGTGAAAGGAGTGTAATTGTGGAGGAGGTTGACAGCCTTGTAGGACTTACGGGGAGTGCTAGAGATCAGAGGTGCAGCATGTGTAGGAGTTGGAGTGGGAGGCGGAGAAGGTTCATGGGAGGGTGCAGGGAGGCAGTGCAGGATTGATGAGGAGAGAGGAGGGGGGACAGCAGGAGAGGTAAGGAAGTTGATGAGATGTGGGTAGCATTTCTCAAGGAGATTGAGGTTGGCCTAAGGGCCTTGGACTGAGACGCTCCCATTACCATGCACATCAATAGTGGCCTCTGAGGATTGGAAGGAGGCCAGGAGTACACCCCAACGGGTCCCACCATTGATGGTGGAAGAGGAGCAAGGAGAGAGGACAGGGACCATGTGAAGGGTCTATGGGACAGGCAAAGGCATGTATGAGCAGATGTCAGTGAGAGTTAGCTTTGAGTAGGCTCAGATGCACTGGTCAGCAATAGGGTGGGTCGCATTGGAGGGCAGGGTGCCGTCATTTGACTTTTGGCAAGCAGGTGTCGTGAGTAGGGCACGATGGTCTGAACTGTAGAAGTCATGGAAGATAGACCATGAAGAGCAGCATGGAGTGTGAGGGAATGGGGCTCGAAACCAGACGGTACCAAAGCCCACAGGTAGGAGGTGGATGTCAAGGCAACATCCACAGTATGACAGCATGTTGGTTGGCATCTATATACAGAGGACGCATTAGCATGTGGTATCATTGCATGTCAGGCATGTGAAGATGAAACTTGAATGGCTGGGGGAAAGTATAGGAATGGTATGTAAGACATCAGATGAATAGACAGGGGAGTATGAGCAACAATGTAGTGACAAAATGACAATTCAAGGGCAACTTCCATGGTGTCGGCCCATATGTGCACTGTTGCCAGTAGGGATAGTGCTGTGGGCAGATGGTGTTGCACTGAACATACTGGATGAGGCACATGGGTGCCACTATCAACTCTGCCACACACCCCCTTGACAGGCACCCAACATGAATGCTTCACACACACACCATGCACATGGATAATACACACATGTATGTGCACTCACCGGATGATGCCTCGTAATCAGGGAGATCTCCCACACCTTGGAGTTGTCCCTCGGTGACGTAGGATCCAGCTACGGACTCGTGTGGTGTGAGTTCTATTTCCTGTGCTGGGGACCCACCTCCAGTCACCAAGGTTGCGGCATGACTTGAGGCCAGCTTATCCTTTGCCCTGCGCTTAAGGTCATTCCAGCGCTTCTGGCAATCACTAGCTGTGCGCCTCACTACTCCAAGGGCACTTATTCTGTCAGCAATGGTCTGCCAGTGTGCCTGGCGTCTGGCATGTGTGGTCTTGGACCCTGCAACGATGACCATTTCCCTATCATGATCTGACACATACTGAACAAGTGCATTCAGTTCGGCGTCTGTGAAGCTTGGCTTCCTTGATGGGCCGGACTGTGCAGCCGTGCCTGGGGCATCAGCCTGTGCCGGACGTGCACTCTTCCTCTTGCGCTTGGAAGGGGGTGGGGATCCAGAGTGTCCTACGCCGCTGTGGACACTAGGGGCAGGAGCCGTGGTGGACTCAGTACTGGGTGTGTGGGATTGCACACTCAGCATGGGAGTAGGTGCAGGCATTGGGGGTAGTGGGATGGGGTCAGCCCTGATCTGAGGTGCATGAACTAGGACCGACACAGTCTTGGCAGGGTGTATGAGAGGTGGGGTGGATGGAGCCACACCCTGGATACGGGGGCCAGCAGATGACCTATCTGGCATAGATGCGCGTGCCCTGATGACACCAATGTGCACCGGTGCACGTGCAGTGGACCTGCTGACCTGGATGTCAGCGATGGGATCACCCTCGGACAGGTCTGCTGCCACAATGGGCTGGTCCAACAAGGGCTGATCAGGGTTGGTATCAGCCACATGACCCTCAACTGGGGGGGGGGGCATGGGTGTCCCTGACTGGTCCTCCAGACTGGGGGGGACAGGGGCACCCTGCAAGTCACAACCACGTCCCCTAGTGGATCCTCCACGGCCACCACGTGTGGCTCGGCCACCTTTGCCACCCTTACGGCTTGCACGCCTCCCAACCATGGCACTGATGTTATTGTGCGTATGGGAGTCGGTGTGCACAATTGTCCTGGGCAATTGGGTGTCAAAGGGGTTGGGTACCAGATGGTATTCGTACCCTAGTGCAGTGGCAAGGCTATATGACACCCCTGGGGAAAGGGGGTCACGCAACGCACAGGCACCCCAGAAAAGTTAAGGAACGTGCACAATACCCCTCCTAGACCACGTGTGCTGATGGAAAACCCTGCACTACGCTGTGGCATCCAGTAACACAATGAACGTATGCGTGTCACACGCAGCCTAGAATGACCTCTGAAGGGGTAGGCTACACACGGGGCAAGCACAGAAGTTAGATACGTGCGTGACTCACCGTCTGCCAGGTAAAAGAGCGTGCAAAATGAGCGCGTTTGGTTGGCAACACCCCCGCCAAAAGAAGATGTGTACGCTGTCTGAGGAGACAGGACAACAGTAGAAGGGGACACTGTTTGAGGGAACAGGCCCAGGTAAACCAGTACAAGAGGAAAAAGAGAAAAAGCTGTCAGAGGTAACAGGGAGTACGAACTGGAAACGCCGTGAAGTAAATCGCGTGTGAAACGACAAGAAGTACAGAATTCACCCACTCGCTCTCCACGAAAAGCACGTACAAGGAAATGGTGTTCAACACTACCTTATATACAGGCCCACACGTACAGCGTCACTTACGGCGTGTACGTGCTTGGCCCATGTTCACCAATCACACGCTTTGTCACTTCTGCGTGTGGATCCTTTTTCACCAATCACACGCTTTGACACTCCTGCGTGTAGCTCACTTTTCACCAATCACACGCTTTGTCACTCCTGCGTGTAGATCAATTTTCACCAATCACACGCTTTGTCACTCCTGCGTGTAGATCCATTTTCACCAATCACACGCTTTGACACTGCACGTGCAGGTAACTATAGACGCACATATGCTGGTGACGGGTTTTCGCGCGATTCGCTGAGTGTGGGGTTTTCACGTGCTGAATCACTCCCTATCAGGCTGTCCACGCGTCCAAACACGAAAGACCACGCTCCTGGCCAGGAGGCCGAATTACAGTCCCCCAGAGCCCTGAGCACGCTCCCACCTGCCATCTGCTGCTGCCTGACTGCCTGCTGGCCACGTGCCCCACAGTGCTGGTGGGTGGGGGTGGTGGGAGACATGGGTGGGGGCCTGGTGGAGGGTGCCCCTGGTGGATGGGGGGTGGGGGTGGTGGGAGACATGGGTGGGGGCCTGATGGCAGGTGCCCCTGCACTGCTGGGGGGTGGGGGTGGTGGGAGACATGGGTGGGGGCCTGGTGGAGGGTGCCCCTGGTGGATGGGGGTGCAGGGGGACATGATCAGGTGTGCAGGGTAGTCCCCTGTTTTGTGGGCTGCCTGCAGGGGCCGTGGAGGGTGTACAGGGTACACCTGTGAGGGCCCACCCAGCCTATTCGCGTGTGATAATTCCCACGCACCCCTGTGATACACGTACCCTGGCCAATCGCGTGTTCTACTTCACGCGTACCCCTGTAATACACGTTCCCTGGCCAATCGCGTGTTGAACTTCCCGCTACCCCTGTAATACACGCACCCTGGCTGTTCGCGTGTGATAATTCCCGCGTACCCCTGTGATACACGTTCCCTGGCCTATCGCGTGTTCTACTTCACGCGTACCCCTGTAATACACGTTCCCTGGCCAATCGCGTGTTGAACTTCCCGCTACCCCTGTTATACACGCACCCTGGCTGTTCGCGTGTGATAATTCCCGCATACCCCTGTAATACACGTTCCCTGGCCTATCGCGTGTTCTACTTCACGCGTACCCCTGTAATACACGTACCCTGGCCAATGGCGTGTTGAACTTCCCGCTACCCCTGTAATACACGCACCCTGGCTGTTCGCGTGTGATGATTCCCGCGTACCCCTGTGATACACGTTCCCTGGCCTATCGCGTGTTCTACTTCACGCGTACCCCTGTAATACACGTTCCCTGGCTAATCGCGTGTTGAACTTCCCGCGTACCCCTGTAATACACGTACCCTGGCTAATCGCATGTTAAACTTCCCGCATACCCCTGTAATACACGTACCCTGGCTAATCGCGTGTATAACTTCACGCGTACCCCTGATATGCACGTTACCCGCTTTGCGTTCCTTGTTTGGCAGCCCTGTAAACTGGTCCAGGGTTAGCGCAGCCCTTTGCGATGATTTAGCGATTTTGATGGCTTTTCCTTGCGCAAGGGCGTTCTTGGGGGCGTTACTGGCGCTGCTGCAGGGTCGCTGCGATACTCTGCGCCACGGCTGGTTTGGGTGCCTAAAATCCATGAATACGCTGTGCGCCGGATTCGGTTTTGGCGCACGCGGCTGGCGCAGACTATCGCACGCGCACGCTGTGCGCCAGCCGCGTGCGCTACTTGTGCGCTGAATTCTATGAATTACCCTGAAAATCTCTTCAGCATCCATTCACTCAACCTGTTTGACTTCACAGGAATGATTAAGTGTTTAACTCCAGACAAAATCAACATTACAGCACACTGGCCTGTACCAAGTGGTTTCAAGGAAATGAAACCAAGAAACTTAAACTGCGAAATAAAAGTAAGGTTTTGCATGCATGTTGAAGATTCCCATTAGTTTAAATGTACAATCATAATTGGTCATTTTCGCAGCAAAGATAAGTCGCAAAAAATCTATTCTGGTGTCATTTAAAAGCTGATGAGGAGCCCATTGTTTTGATGTCAAGTGTATCTGAGTTCAATTTTTGGAAACCCTGTCACAATCTAAAATGTGTTTCAAGCTTCCCCGAAAATGTTCTGAATTTGAAAGTTGGGGAGCTGGTGGCTTATTAAATTAGATATTGTGGTAGACCATTTCACATTCCTAACTATTATAATTTTTGCATAACGGGTGAAAAAACACAGTTCACACATGCAATACCCTGCCGAAACTGGAGACATTTTGATAGATCTGTCATGATTAGGGGAACATAAATATATGGCTATTATGACGTGTATTTGTAAATTGCAAATTTGTATCATGATGTGACCTTTTTGGTTGAAAAATCTGACACAGTTTAAATTGTAACTCTGGTGGGTGTGTCCATCCTTCACATCACTTCAATCATAGAACTCCAATGGCCTACTGGCAGGAGAGGGTTTGGACCTTGGAGGGAGGAAAAGGGGATAAAACTCCAATGAAAAGTCAGAACCAATAAACATGTACCTTCTCATTTTAATATTTGGAGGTGTGGCATATAGGGTAAAAAGCCCTTGCCCTGTGTGGAAGGAGAGAGCTCCTAAACATCTTGAAGGAGACTTGCCTTAAAACCATCTGGGTGAATCCTGACAGAGCTGCCTGACATTACCTGGGCTGCAAAGAACTAAAGATTGCTGCAGGATTATGTTACCTGGGAGACAGCAACTGTGAAAGCCTAAAAGCTGACTGGGCCCTATGATTAAGGAGAGCAAAACGGGGGATGGATGCAGGTGACTATCTTTGAATGAAGTGTTTGACCAGATCCCTGTGCTATCAATGTAAGAGGCACCCTGCTGACTTTCCTGAGTGCCAGAAACTGAGGTTTCCAATGTAAGTAGATTAATCCAAATGAAACCAAGTGTGTGGGGGATCCCCCTGTCTTAATATTTTCCCTTAATAGTGGGTGGAGGGCAAACTGTGCAGACACTTAGCATATTTTTCTGAATATTAATATAATTAACTCCACAATAGATTGATGCCGGGGGAGCTCAAAACCCCTGCCCTCTTATCTAGTGTGTGAATTTAAGTTATTGTCATTTAAAGTAATTGGGTACATCTATTTTTTCTGTCAACCCAGACTTCTCTAAAGAAAATAGGTGTGCTTGTACAAAAATGAAATTCCTATCTGTTCCCGCTCCCCAGACCTTACGTTTAAACAGAGGGGTGCTGAATATAACTGAAGCCTTGGTTGTTGGTGCTACAGAGAGAAGCGCTTGGCCAAGTGAAACCAAGTGTAATTAGCCATTGAAAACTGCACACTCTTTCCTGAGAGTGAGAATGTCTGTGTGATTTCAAAACTGCTAGCATTTTTAAGTGCACAGGGAAAAACAAATCTGCAAAGTGCTGCATATGTAATTTGCTTTTAAAAAAACAAAACTGTGCATTTGTTTGAAAACTAAACCCTTATAAAGAAATGTGAATGCTTCGGCGTCAGTAATGTTCCAAAGTATTATTTAATTTTGACATCAAAGGAGTTCGTGGGGGAAAAGAGTTTTGTCCTGTTTATTTGGCCTATATTCCCTGTACCGGGAACAAAGAGGAAAAAGTGTGTTTTGTATTAAAGCTTTGTTTTGTGCCACAGAGAAGGTGGTGTGTGTAACCATTTAGAAAAAAGATTAATTGAACCTATAATTTAAATACATATATTCTTCTGTACCCCGGCCTGGTTCTTGGCTCATTGTTGGCACAGGGGAGGGATCTAAGTGGCTCTATATGAGTTATAGATAGGGCTAGCTGAACAAAAATAATCAATTTGCTGTGGGTCATCATAATTGGGGGGAATATTAAGCATGGTCTCTCAATTTGTTGTTACAACCTCATATTCCAAAAGCCTCTGTCCTTTAAGGTTTTGCCCTTATATTGTATTTTCAGCCTGCTGAGCCACATTACCCAGAGTTGTCAAGAGTTAGCCTGGGTAAAGTTATTTTTTCAAAGGACCCCAATTTGAGGTGCTTCAAAAAGTGCAAACTAATGTCGAACATATGAAAAGTGTGAATCAAAGGTTGAAACCTGCTGTCTTTGTAGGAGTCCTCCTTAGGTGGTCGAGCTGATTCAGAGCTAATAGAGGTTTGAAAAGGTCAGAAGTTGGCTCAAATAACATTTCTATAGCCTTATTACTGAATTCTGGCATACTGGAGATTAAGGTAAATTATATCATAGGATCCTCGCTTCCTGTCTGGACAATTTGGTTTGCAGACACAGCACAGACAGCTTTCTATTCCAGTGGAATCACTTTCATTTCATAAAAGAGTTTTATTTTTAATTTGTTTAGAAAAACTGGAGAAAAAAATTGAGTGCATGGTTTACTGAGCATGTTGCTGTTCTCTAAATCAGCAGATGTTTTCTCTGTAAAATATTTGATATTATAAAAGAGAACTCAGAGCATTTATGTGCAAGTGGCATCATTGTACGTGGTGGATAGCTCAGGGGTATCATGCTCACCTTGGAAGCAAGACGACGTGGAGCAACAGAGGTTCGATCCCTGGGTCCGTGCTTAGAAACCTCTCAGTATTAAGCACATTATAAATAACCAATAATATTATTATCAGTGTAGGGGGATGAAATTCCTGACGGTGAGGTCAGCTTTGCAGTCTGGTCCATTTGGGATGCACGCACATGCCTTTTGATTTTTTTTTAGACTTATTGGGCTCTGGAGAAAATAACAGTGACACCTGGCAGGAGAACGTGGCATACCTGCAGGGAGGCAAGACATAGAGTCCAGAAATGAACACACACCCACCAAATGTGCACCCAGACTTTCAGAGGAGGTTTCACTTGCAATCCACTATTGCGGTGGGTAAGGAACAGATCTCATGTAATGAAGATCAAAACATGACAACAGACAGTGCACCTGAACTGCAGGTTGAAAGTGAAAGTTCCAGACCAATGTCTCCTCAACTCCCCTCCACTGAAGAGGAGTGTGACAAAGATGAAGGTGTTTGGGATGATATGGTTGATGATGATGATTAAGATCAAGATTACCATCCATCACTGATGGAAAGCAGTGACACTGTTGATGAAGAGCAGAAGGACACTACAACAACAGGCATAGAGGCAGAAATAGTAGAAGCATGTGCCCCACCGGTGTAAAGTTCATTTAAAAAAACAGGCTTCCTGTCGCAGATCAGATAGAGTAACGTTTCATTAGGTGCCAACGAAATCAACAACATGACCACTCCCACCGTCGCCATCACCAGCGCTGCGTTTTATATGTTTCTAGCCTGCATGCTCTTAGCCCACAACGATAATCCAAATTGTGGCAGTACTTCACACAGACTAAAAGGGAAATTAATCTGGCCACTTGTACAATGTGCCATTATTCTTGGTGACGAGGAAAGGCAGGGGCTAGCTTGTGTACCACAAAATTGCAAACCCAATAAATGAGACACCACACACAGACATGGGAAGAGCTTCTAAGCCCGAAGAACATACTTCCCCATACCAAGTGACAAGCAGTATTCCAACACCAGGCCACACTAAGCCCCAAAAATACTACTGATGTTGATTGGGGGTGGAACACCAGAGATGTCCCCTAGTACCACAGTGATGCATACCAGTAGCACCCCATTGCATCAGGCCAGTGTTGTGGAAGCATTAAAGTATGGACAAAAATATCATAGGTCACATGAATGACAGTGCCTGCTAGATGTAAATCCTGCCATTATGTTGGTGACAGAACTCTTTCCCTACTCTTTCATTGAGAAGCCTGGATTCCGGTCACATTTGGAATAGCTGATCACTGCTGGCCACTATCAAGCAAGTTGGTACCCAAGTTGTACAACCACATTACCAATCTTTTAAAAAAGTCCTGAACCTCTACCTCTTTGCGGATGACATGGGATTTGTTAGTTTTCCAATAGACAACAATTTTCATATTGCTGACGTGGGCCTTAAATCAAAAAGAGCTAGACTGGCAATCCTTGCAGCCTCAAAAGACTTAGAGAAACAAGGCCTTGAGATATTTTCCACCTTTTCAAGGGAGGAATTAAGTTCCAGCTGTCTACAGGAATATGTTA
Organism: Ambystoma mexicanum; assembly: GCF_040938575.1. Classification (NCBI taxonomy): domain Eukaryota; kingdom Metazoa; phylum Chordata; class Amphibia; order Caudata; family Ambystomatidae; genus Ambystoma; species Ambystoma mexicanum. The sequence continues at coordinate 672,258,065 of NC_090933.1, read as the reverse complement.
CCAACTCGAGGAATCTGACACTGCTACAATCTTTAGAGGTGCCCAATTTGATCGCAAGAAAGACTATGAACTAGGAAGAAATCCTGACCCACGTTCTTCAGAAATTAGGGGTGAGAAGCAAATCCCTTTAGGGAGCAGGACTGTCGGCTGGTAAGTTGGAAAACGCGGGCCTCCTGCTCCTTCAAAACTAGAGAGTTGAGGGATTAAACTATCGGCAATAATGACAATATACTTTTCCAGGAAACGTGGCTGGTTAATCCCATTGAAATTGGGGGGTTCAGAATATTTCATCAAACGCCACAAAAAAAAGCAAAAGGGAGGCCGTCTGGAGGCCTAATGATAGCTATTAAAAGCACCCTAAGTAAATATTTAGAGCTCATTTTCAATAACAGAATGGATATCATGGCCTGTAAAATACTACTAAATTCAATAAATCCCGACTTATATGTTATTATAATTAACATTTACTGGAACCCGCCTGTCTCAACCTGCAGGCCTTCTTAATGATCTTGTTGTTATTGTTGGAAAAGGTTAAGATAGAATTTGGGGGCCCCAATATAATTCTGGCAGGTGATTAGAATACCTTCTGTATCAAAAATGCAATCAGGGTGGAGGGAAAAAAACTCAAAGGTTTTCCACTAGTGGAAGAAGATGGCTGGCTGGACTTCCTAAATGATTGGGGCCTCAAAATGACAAATCGATCGGTTGCGGGGGATGTTCCGGCAATAACAACTTGGCAGCGAGGCGACTCATCCTCCACAATCGACTATATTTTTGTTGTCATCAGATCTTTTTCTGTGCTGCACTTCATGAAAGATCAAACATGGGGGTGCGAGCAATCATGCACGGTTAGAATTGGTGTTCTCTGATATGACTATTACACAAATGGCTAGACAGAATCAAACTTTAACGTCCAGGAAAGGGAAAGCTAAGCTGGTAAAATATAAAAAAGAAGGGATCTGGCTAAATGATAATTTATCATATTTTGATGATAAGGTCATAGAGGAAAACGGTCAGCATTCAAAATGTATAGAATTCATTTGGGCCACTAACTCACCAAGTCTGGTAACAACAGGGAAGCAAATTACCTATCCTCATGTATTTGACGAGGAAACCTGGGAGAAAAAGAGGGCCCTAAGAAGACATTTTCCTAAACTGCACATAATATCATGGTGAGGCTTTAAATATGTTTAGTTTGCAAAGTACTGTGTGTATGCAAATAACCCAGTTAGTTATTTACTGCTACAAACCCTCACTTTTTCCAGACTCCGGTCAACTAGTACTGGAGGCTAGCACAGGAGCCAGGGAGGGGTACGGGTGTAAGGGCACAGGAGAACACTCCTTCGGGGGTGAAGAACAAATCAGCAATTTTCAAAAACCAAATCAGACATTTTGGCAGTACAGTACATTGAAGGAAATGTGTTTGTTAGCTAAAGGATAGGAAACTCTAGTAACAGTCTAGGAAACTGCACCGTCTTTTTCTTTCTATGCTCAGCCGCTGAGGGCTTTTCAATATAATCATGTGTTTGCATTTATTGCTTCTAGCATCCCCATGCATCTTGTTCAACTGATAATAATGAATTTAAGAAGCGGGGTCCCTGGTTACAGAGAAGGCATTCGATCTGTTGTAACAGTGGGTATTGCTGCTATTGACTTAAAAGGCATATATATATATATCATTTTCTTCAACGGGGCTCCAGAAGAATCCTCAGTAAGGCTCTTGTTGATTTTGGTCCAGGCTGTGGTGAGGAAGGGTGGGCAAAACTAAAAGCTGTATTAGGTGTCCTGCTATTTCACTTCTTATGACAGGGTTACAAGAAGAGTTCTGATACGATTTTAATCCCTACTTGGAATCAAACGATTTTTCAGGGATTAAGAAAGTAATAAACTCTGCCAGTAGGCATATTTCACGCTAATTAAATTATGTTCTTTCCTCTAAAGATTCAACTTGAGATTGCACAGTAATATTGTTTGCATTACTACCAATACCACAAATTTAAACAAATATTAGTGTGGGTAGAAACAGGGGATAGTCTCCTACATGTTCATGTTTTCCTGTTTTTGTTGGGCACATTTTCCTGCTTTTAGGAAGTAAGAATGTATGGTGTGTATGCCTCCTAGCTGTGTTGGGGATGAACCCGCAGGTAATGCCAGAGAGGCACTATAAGTTCGCGAACTTGGAGGGCCCAACACCCTCCCCCAGGATACATGCAGGACTCAGTCAACTGCAAGTTCAAACTGCGGTTTATTACAGACAAAACCAACAAGGGTCAGCACAGAACAGAAAATATTCATGCACATCTCGCTCTTTCTTGACTCGCAGGACCATTTTACTCCCAGATGGCATCAGCACTTCATTACAACTTGGCCCCTCTCCAGAAAACATATCGGGCCAAGTGATTGGGTATTGAGTATTCTATTATCTATATAGGACATTATAGATATTATTTTACTGGCCCTCGCATGCCAGGTGGCTGGCCTCAACCACCCCCAATTCACTAACTATAACATTGCTGCAGTGTGATGGACTTACCATTGGTTATTTCCCATTGTTACCCACCCCTAAGGTACTAAACTGTGATTGGCTAGAGCTAACGTCCCCAGGACTGGAATCCGCAAAGGTTCTCAGCTCACTGTGTATCTCTTCAAGGTGATGAGAACGATTATGTGTCTATATTGTAACTTGTGTGTACCACCTTTGCCTTATGAGAATAACTGGCGCAACATGAGTTACATATTGCTGCATACTGTTGCATACTTGTTGCAGTCTAAGTCTGGCTGCCTAGGACCAGCTCTCCTTTCCCACCACCGATCGCTGTCCATTGTCTGCTTCGGCCACATCACGTGTTCACAGACCAGGAATTTGAGCTGTGCTGCTCTGAATTATGAGGATTTATTCATATTTTCTGCAGCTGGTCTATTTGTCATCTGAGCATTGGAATGTCATCCGTATCACTTTACCTTGGCTGCGGGTCATGTTTCACACATATTGCTCTCTGTCCAACCTGAATCGACTCAGCTCGTCTCTTGCTCAGAGGCCTGAGGCTTGCTGTAATTTTCCTAAACCTCATAATGCGGTTTCAACAGTGTCCATGCTGTACTACATTTCCATAGGTTTGTCACGCTTGATTCTGTCAGATTCCACAGGTGCTCCTGCAGTTCCATAGGGTTATTTGCGTGTTAGCATCTGCAAGCTTTGCCCAGGATCTCTTGCGCCTTGCGGTTTCTGCATTGCTGCGTTTGGCTGATGACAAAAATAATAAAAGCAATGACAGTGTGTATATCAGTGGTCTTCAAACATTTTGGCCTGGGCCCCCCTGAGCAAAGTTTGGGCAGGCCGGGCCCCCCCAAAAGTGCCAGATGGACAGTATGTAGAAATCGCTATGAACTTTTGCGTGCCGTCACCGCACCCTACTCCCAGTACAGACCCCGGGCTCTCCCCACCCTACTCCCACCACTATCCCACTACTGCAGCCCATCCTGCTCCCAGCACAGTCCCATAAAACAAGCATACACATTTAAATAAAAAAGAAATCTCCATAAGCGTACCTTCTGCAGGGGCCTGGGCGTGGTTGCTAAAATTCCCCGCTCCAGGTTGCTCTGCCCGTATGTGCAAGGAGCACAGGAGCACCCCCTCACACATACATACATGCAGTGCCCCAGCCAGCATTTCCAATGAGCTATGCAAGGCTGGTGGAGCAAAACACCCTTCACTATGCAGCTAGTAGTTTTGGCCATTGTTGCTGAATAAATATTCTTTAAATATCACCATTTGTTTACTCTTGAACAAAAAACAACCCGTTGGGTACTATTCAAACAGTCTGTGACTAAAGGACTGAATATCCATTTGCAACTGCTGGCCATTTTTTCATTGGTGCCTAAGACCGTTTTATGGTCCAGTCTGACCATGTGAGCTGCCCCTTCCCATTTCCTCCAATCTAAAAATATATATATATATATATATATTTTTTTTTTTTACTCATTTCATGCTGGGCTCTGGCGCCCCCCCTGGGATGCGGCTGCGCCCCCCTGGGGCGGCGCGCCCCACAGTTTGAAGACCTCTGGTGTATATGTATTTGTCGTCTAACTATAGAACTGCACACTCATGTTCTTCATGTATTCGAGTGCGTGTTTGTGTCCTGAAGTGCAGATGGCACGTGTGCTTCATGTGTAACACTGCTATGTCGTGGTGTCTCTTACGACGTCAGCAACATGGCTTCTTGGTCTTTTAGTCCAAGCTGTCCATACAGGTGTCTCTGATCATAGCTCGTGGCACATCCATGCATGGATAGATCTGTATGTCACTTGGTCAGTATGACTGGCTGAGGGGATACCTCCCGATGTACTTGTCAATCATAGGTCCATTAGGAAGTCGTCTGAAATAGAATGGGTGATTGCAGTGTTTCCTGACCTTCTTCCTTATCATGAATTTAGTAGGATGGGGGGTGGTAGCAGGATTCCCCATCCCTCTGCAGCTGTAAGGCTAGTTTTGAGTACACGTTGTCACAACTCACAGGGCACTGTAATGTGGACAGTAAGCAGAAGCCCAGTAGTTATCATCATATTTTGTGGTGCAGTTATTCTGATGAAACTATCGTCCTTACACAAATTAGGAGAGGCATGTTCTTCAGGCCCTTGAATTGCTTCATTAAAGTGGCACATTAAATCCTATTGGCATGTTTTCTGACACATTGCTTTTAGTTGCCATTATTCCATTTGCAAAATGGAATCCTGTCTGAATTTTGTGACAGCCACATCAGTGATAAGCAATATTTGTGTTTTGTAATAAAAAATAGTGTTTTTTTCCAAAGCCGTTAAATACTTTCTGTATTGTTTCTGAGCAGTGTTGACAAATAAATAGCCACAGCTAAACCTATTGTTTCTCCTAAGCATACAACGCTATTTTTGTGTGTACACATTTCTTTTCTCTGTTCAGGAGTACTTTTGGAAGGTACTATGGGATATCTTTAGGTCTTGGGCTGTTTGATGAGCTCTCCTTATAATCACATATGAAATATTTGCATTTTTATGCCTTTATGTATGGGAAAAGAGGTGTAAAATGATCCTTTTGCACTGTAAAGAATTGCAATGGTTGGGAAGGGGAAATTCCCTTTCCGAACTCTTTGGAGACCGTAGCTCAATAACTCTGCATGCTAACAAAGTGGTGTATCTCGCACATGGAAACTACTAAGCTAACCATTTCTGCACTTAGAGAAGAATAAGTAGAGGGAACATTGCTGGTAAGGTATATAGAAAGTGTTCTCATATTTAGTTATAACAATGAAGTGGAACTTTAGCGCCACCTATTAAGCCAAAACTATTGGTATAGGAGTACATAATGGACATGATGAGGGACACACATTGTGTGAGTGTTGCATGAATTTCTTCCACCCATTGACCACCCATAGTCCTACTAATCATTCCCTCCCCCCTCCTGTGAGGTGGCCTTAATGTGGCATTAGTGCCATCAAGCGCTACAGAGAACAGAAGCATTGGTGACTTTCATTCTAGTTTTTTTTTACCAGCAACATTCACATCTCCTGCATCCTACTCATAGGTTAGGGGTGAAGCGGGGGGGATGCACAAGCGTTTTCCCCAGGGTTTTTTTAGGTGCTGCACAGGCCAGTGAGCTGGCCTGCACATAGAGCACCGTACAGGGGTATTTAAGGGAGCAGGAAAGGTTTGGGAGTAGGTGACGGTTAGGACATAGCGTTTGTCCCAGTCGCTGCTCCCGAGCATTCCCTGCTTTTGGCCTGGTTGGTGGCGGCGGTTATAGATAGGGTTTAGGGATTTTAGATGTTCTTTGGACGGGCGAGTTAGATAATTTGAAAAAGAAAAGTAAAAAGTATACACAGGGATAACGGTGGAACTTATGGGGTGCTGTAAATAAAGCACCACCCTGCATTACCTGTGAGGGAGTTGCTTCCGGGAGCATAGGACCCGTTTATTTTCCCTCTGTGGGCTCACGTGAAGAGAGGTTTTGCTGGCCGTTTCCACTCCCGCGGGCCCAGATTCTTTCCACGTTGTTGTGTGTGGGGGTGTTGTGGACACGGGCGAGCAGGGGACATTGACTGGAGTTTAGGAAGAGCATGCTTGCTTCCAAGTTTTGCTGTTTAGCTCCGGGTGTAGGTCAGTTCGTGTGGTGCTGAAGCTTTGCCACTAGAGGGCAGTGTGGTGCTCTTAAAGGGGCAGCACTAGTAAGACTGGGAATTACATAAAGCTTTCGTCAGGTTGCCTACAGCCAGGCCTCACACAGTTGTCGGAGATAGCTGTGTTTCCGTCTGTCCATGCATACAGCCAAGTAGCTCTGCAGCAGCACTTTATAGGCAGGGGAAGAATTAATTTGAAAAAAATAATAATAATTGTGTATTTAGGAGTTAACAGTATATATTGCAGGGGATAGGTTTTTGCCCAGTCAGCAATGTGCTTGCCAGAAGCAAATGTTTCCTTTAGCTGGGACAGCCCTGCTGCTATAAGGAGTAATAGCAGAATACAGGGGATTTTAGATAGGATATATTTAAGAAGTAATGTATTACTTCCAAAAAAGATATTTAGGTAGTAGGCCACGCAGGGAGAGATATTACCAGGCTCGGGTGCTAGCTTGTTTGGGTTACCTCGGCCCGGTGTTATTGAAGTGAACTAGTGTCATTATTGGAGTAGTATGGCAAGACAGGGTTCTGGGTCCAGGGGCTTGGTAGATGCCCATGCCTTGAGGGAGACTCTGAGCATTTTTAGCAGGGCATCAAAAGCCCAGCTAGAGGGGACAGTAATGGAAGTTACGGGGAAAAGAGGGTCTGGGGAGGGGAGGCCACAGCACAGAGCGGCGTCAGATTGGGCCCCTTGGAGCCCATCAGCCGGAAAGGGGTGAGGTATGGGACAGAGGGGCCAGGAAGAGCAGTGGGGAGGTTCCTAGGAGAGCAATCAGGAGTAGGGGAGCTGATGGTGTGGTGACAGGTAGTGGGATGGGAGCTAAAGGGCAGGGTGAGGATACTAGCAGAGTAGGAACAGGGTTGGAGGTGGGTGCAGGACAAGGTAGGGTTGAAGTGACCCAAGAGGCGAGGTGGTGCAGAGAGGCAGAGGAGGGAAATGCCTGCAGAAGTGTGCAGGTGGGAGGAGGACTCTATCCCTGTTGGTTAGCGAAGAAAGGGGAAGGTGCGGAACGACCTTCCCACAAAATAGTGTGGTATTTTGTGGCTGAGCATAGGGTGGAGGAGAGAACCCCTCAACCAAGAAGAGAGGATCAGGAAGGGGTTGGCGTTACCCCACCGAGACAACATCACAAGAGCAGCGGGGCGGATGCCCCAGGCTCACCCGTGGAATAGCTGCTCGGGCCGAGCATGAGCTTGCAACAACAATGGTATTTCACTTGGGAGGGTGAGCTGGAGTTGGAAAATTGTGTGCGTTTGGGGAGATGAGGAGCAAGAGGGGATGCGGGGGAGGGAAAGGGTGCAGAGGGGTCTAAGGTTTGAAGGGGAAGAGGGGGTTGGGGGGAGCAGGAGCACAAGAGAATGGCTGGGAAATTGGCTGGGGGACTCTGCTGATGTTTTTTGTCCCCCAGCAGTAGCCTGGTGAGGAAAGAGAGGAGGAGTGTCGGAGTGGAGGCCAGGATGACACGGCCACGAAACGGCGGGGCAGAAAGAGGTGAGCAGGAACAAGAGTGATCAGTGGCATTGGTCAGGTTGGGTACGAGGTGGGTGACATACAGGGAGAGAGATTGGGCACAAGGGACAGGTGGGGAGATGGAGAGGTTGTCCGCGAGGGCCTTGGTGATGGAGAGTGGAAGAAGTGTCTTCTCTGTGGAAGTACAAACCGACAAGGTAGCAGAGCCGGTGGGCCAAGGGGTGATAGAGGTTCCTAAGGCAAGAACTGCGGAGGGTGCAGTGAAGGACAAGAAGATGCCTTATATGGGCATTACAAAGCCGCTGGGTGTGCATTTTATGGGGGCGACAAAGGAACAAATATGGGCGGGCGAGTTTGTGGATGTTTTTGAACTCCTACACTGGAGAGGTGAGAGCGAAAAAAGGGTCCAAGGAGGAAGAGCAGGAGTTGGCTGCAAGACCAAGGATGCTGGTGACAGTTGACAATTGGACATCAGCATTTGTGAGATATGCGAGTGTGTATTGCGAGAAGTTTCCCAAGAGGTGTGTAGCATTACTGAAATACATGGACGTAATAAGGAAAGCGTTTACTAATTTTGGGGGTTTTGCATGGGTGAAGAATTTAGGGCAAGGATGGGTGAGGACAGCCAAGTGGTATAGGGAGAGATTGACATGATATGATATGATATGGCATTTATAACGCGCCTATACACAAGTGTTTCATGGACCTATGGCTACAGTGGATAGCGCCTACACGCCCAGCACCAGCGCTGCATATGGTGAGTGGTTTAGCTGTGGCCTATCGGCCCTTTCATGGTTGTCCCGTCCCAGAGGGGGCAGGAGGGAGGGGGGGGAGGCAGGGGGCAATCAATAAAGAAAGCTGCATGAGAACGGTGTGCAAATTTAGGCACAAGTGTAGCCGATGCGTGTCACGGCATCCGGTTACACAATGTTTTCAAACAGGTGACAGAGGGAGGGTGCGGAGTGCAGGGCAAGAAGTTGTGGGGAAAGGCCTATACTCCAGTTAAAGTTGCGGTTCTGGAAGAGTGGCTCCGTTTTTACCCGGACAGGGAACGGGCCAAGATTTTGGGAGAAGGTTTTTGCAAGGGTTTTAGGTTGGGTCATCAGGGTCCAAGGATGCGGCAGTGGGCGGAAAATTTGAAGTCTGCGCGGTAGAATGTAGAAGTGGTGAGAGTGAAGCTGCACAAGCTTGGTGGTGTCCCTTTTGGGGGTCATGCCTAAGAAGGTTGCAGAGAATTCAGACTAATTCACCATTTGTCGTGGATGGAGGGCATGTCAGTGAATGATTTTATTTCGACGGAAGACTGCAGGGTGTCCTATGCAAGTGTAGACCAGGCAGTATTTTTGGTGATGAAAGAAGGTTGTGGGGCGTTCATGGCCAAGTGCAACATCAAGGCAGCGTTTCGTTTGTTAACGGTGCATCCGGATGATTTTTGGCTGCTGGGGATGCAGTTTGAAGGCCAAATTTATGTGGACAAAGTATTGCCTATGGGCTGTGCAATTTCACATGCGTTGTTTGAGCATTTTAGCTCTTTTATGCAGTGGGTTTTTACTTACGGCTCGGGTTGTGAAGGAGTGCTGCATTATTTGGACGATTTTCTTTTCGTCAGTGGCACAGGCAAAGAACAGTAATGTCAGAGGATCCTGGAGGCTTTTCTGACATAGGTGCAGGTATTGGGAGTGCCACTGGCAGGGGATAAAACTTAGGGGCCGGTGGTGGTGTTGACCCTTCTAGGGATAGAGTTGGATTCAGTGGCCATGACCTCATGTTTGCTGCGTGATAAGGTGAGCAGGCTTGTAGGTTTGCTTGAGAAGGCGATCGTGGCTCGCAAAATGACACTGGTGGACATGCAGAGGTTAGTGGGGCATCGCAATGTTGCATGTTGGGTAGTGGCCCTGTGTCGCACTTTTTGTAGAAACATGGCACAATCTATGGCGGGGCTAAGTACCCACATCACAGGGTGAGGTTGTCAGGAGCAGTCAGGGAGGACTGCAGGATTTGGCTAAGAATTCTGGAAGAGTTCATTGGGCTGTCCATGTGGCTGCAGAGTGACCCGGCTTCGTGGGAAGTTCAAGTTTATTTGTACACGGCAGGCTAAGGAGGTTTTGGAGTGTTCTTGGGCAGTAAGTGGTGTGCGAAAAGCGGCCTGAGCATTAGCAGAGAGGAGGAAGGAGCAAAGCCTTTTTGGAATTTTCCCCGTTGTTAGTGGCAATGGAGTTGTGGGTTGGAGAGTTGCTGAATAAGAAAGTCCATTTTAACATCGGTAATGAGGCAGTGGTCAATGTTTTGAACAGGCTGTCAGCTAAGGACCAGCGGGTAGCCAGGTTAATGAGGGAATTTGTACTGCCTTGTATGAAGTTGAAAGTGGTGTTTAGAGCAACGCATGTGCCAGAGAAGGATGACGGCATCGCTGATGCATGATCTCGTTCTCAGTGGCAGAGATTCTGTGGAATGGCACCAGAAGCGGACGTGAGCGGGCATCGGATCCCGGAGGAACTGTGGTGGCTAGGAAACTGAGAGCACTGTGCTTAGTGGAGGGTTTGCTAGCCCCGGCGTCTAGGATTGCATAAAAGAGGGCATGTTGGAATTTATAAAAGGGGGAGCGCGCAGCTGCAAGGGCATGGAGAACGCAGAGGAGAGAAGAAGAGATGATGTGGTTGATTTTATACTGGGGTGTATGGACAAGGGCTGGTCAAGGGCAATGATAGCAGGGGAATTGGCGGGCATTGCTTTTTACAGGAAATGGTTTTGGGGTTTTCAGCCCAGTGGCAGGGAGATGGCACGTAGGATGTTGGAAGGATGGGCAAGGGAAAACAGAAGGGGTAAGGATAGCAGGAGACCCGTTTCAACGGCCCTGTTAGTGAAGTTGTGCAAGGCTTTGAGGAGGGTGTGCTGGTCATCATGGGAGAGGGATATGTTTTCGACCTGCTTCATTTGGTTGTTCGTTGGGGCATTAAGGGTGTCTGAACTGGTGGGGGGAGAAGAGGTGAAGGAGGTCTATGGTGGGAAAATGTTCATTTATCAGAAATAGGAGTGGACATGAAGATTGGCAGATCAAAGACAGATCAGAAAGGAAAGGGCTGTTGGGTGCAAATGCTGGAGCACCAGGAAATAATTTATGAGGATTTTCCATTGTTTCGGGAGGATGGAGTACATCTGTCATTATTGTGGAACATGTATCAACTGGGGGATGTTAGGTTGGCGATGGAGGACATCATAAAGAGTTGGAGGTAGAGGAGAACTTGGGGAAGAAGGGGGTGAGGCAGAAAGAACACCTCAGGGGAGGGTTTTTCTGGTGCCGGGGACATGGCCCTTTGGAGGAGGGAGGGGAGGAAGCACAGTGGGGTACTAACACGGTAAAGGAGAGGGGTGGTGCAGTTTGCATGAACGGGCTACCTCGGGTGTACAAAGAGGAGGAAGAGGTATTGAAGAAGGAGCAGCGTGGCCTTGGGAGAAGATGGGAGAAAGCGGGAATGAAGGTTGAGAGAAATTTAAGGGGACGGAGGGAGCAAGGGACAGGTAGGCAGGAATTTTAAATGGTTTATGTATTTATTTGTTGGGGAATTGAAATTGTTTATTTATTTAATTGTTTGGCAATTTGTTAAAATGGATATGTTAGTCTGTAAGGCCGGGTGTTTTTGGGCACTGCACAGGCCAGCTCGCTGGCCTGCATATAGAGTGCCGTACAGGGGTGTTTAAGGGGGCAGGGAAGGTTTGGGAGCAGGCGACGGTTAGGATGTAGCATTTGTCCCCTCCCTCCTACTCCCTTGTTGGGTAATTAGGGGGGTCTGGGTTTTTCTTCATGTTCCCCCTATTTTAAGTTCAGGGTTTGAGAATGGTTAGTTCTAGGGGGGGGTGGTGGTTTTTGTGAGACATCCCATGGAGGTAGATGGGGCGATGTGATGTAAGGTGTTCATTGTTGCTGATGTGGCAGGCCAGTCTGGCTGCAGGTCATAGAATAGGGAGGAGATTGGTGTTGAGGGGAGTTTTTTGGGTGGTAAGGGGCTTTGCATTAGTGCCGAGGACATGGCCCTTTGTAGGAGGGGTGGGGAAGCACAATGGGGTACTACCGCGGTAAAGGAGGGGGGTGGTGCTGTTTGCATGAACGGGCTACCCCAGGGGTACAAAGAGGGGGGAAGAGGTATTGAAGAATGAGGGGTGTGGCCTCAGGGAGAAGATGGGAGAAAGCAGGAGTGACTGTTGAGAGGAATTTAAGGGGATGAGTGGGAGCAAGGTACAGGAAGGGAGACATTTTAAATGGTTTATTTATTTATTTGTTGAGGAATTGAAAATGTTTATTTAATTGTTTGGCCATTTGTTAAAATGGATCTGTTAGTCTGTAAGGCCAGGGAGCCAGGTTAGTGTTTTTTGTGAGCTGTGGCCTGTCACATTAAAGCAAACTTTTTTGACTTAAAAGCGAGTCTGGGATTTTGTGCAGTAAGCCCAAAAGTGCCTTCTAAATTGGCCTGGCAGCCCCAGAATTACTATTCAGGAATGTACCTGCAGTACATAAAGGACACAGCAGATATTTTAAGCCTACATATCTACCAGGATTTCCCAGGCACACCCTTGACCCACTCAAAAACTCCAAACTATTCAATTTATATCTTAAAATACTCAAAAACTTCCTTGAAATTCCAGTGTGTAAATTAGCCCTACACAAACCCCTTTTCCCACGTCTCTCTAGAAGATAGTATGTATATAAAGGATGAAAACTCATCCATGCTAAAAAAAACATTTTGCCCTCCGTCACTGTCGTTGCAAGCTCCATTCCTGCTTTCCCTCCCTCTTACTTCACCCTTACTAATTCCATTCTTTCTTGCAGGTAAGGTCTGGTATGATATGTTTGGTTATTTATAACGCGCTTAATACCCAGAGGTTTCTAAGCACGGACCCGAGGATCGAACCTGTGTTGCTCCATGTCGTCTTGCTTCCAAGGCGAGCATGTTGCCCCTGAGCTATCCTCCCATGACAGACGTATGCCTCGGACAAGGATTCAGCACTTTGAAACTACTATGGAGGTGATTTGGAACAGTAAAATAGCATAGGAACATAACATAACATGCTTATTCCCACCCACTACCTCCCCATCCTTGCACACAAAAAAACACCCCCTCCTGAGATGTCTTAAATTATGGGTTGTTATGGGCGCCCATTGTTATTTCTGAGCAGTTTTCTTAATGGTGATTGGTTAATTGTAGCAATAAACCTGTTTGTGTTCTAATAATAATGTCTTAACCACGTGTGCCTTAAGCCACTTGACTGCATAGCCATACATTTGTCCTTGCATCTGTCCTTTGCTTTGAATTCCTGTTCATAATACGCATTGGTTTAAGGCATGGTCTAGTAAAAAATTGTATTTAAAAAATAGATAGGCAACATAAAAAAAATACTAGCATTCTCTTTTTTAAAACTTCCTATGTAAAGTTTTGAGCTATTCAAGCTCAAAATTCGCAAAAGCAAGCACATGGGCGCATCCATTTTGTGAAATGGATGCCCTCCTGTGCTGGCTTTTGCTTTTGCGGCACTAATGAAGGAAAAGCCAGCCAGCTGTAGTAAACAAAAGCTACCGCTGGGTGGCTTTCCCTTCATTAGTGCTGTACGCGGAGGACGGGGACCGGAGACCAGAGCAGGAAAGCTGCAGCTGAATCTCGGTAAGTGCTATTTATTTAAAAAAAATAAAATAAGCACTAACTGCGTTTTTTTTTCTAAGTTTTAGAAATAAAACCGCAACTTTAAAAACATTGTATTTATGTTTGCGGTTGCTTTTGAAGCGAACGCAAACATAAATACAACATTATTGTGTTGGAAAACCCAAAGTGAAAGCCACAGCAGGCAGAAACACAACGCGGTTGTGTTTACATGCCGCGTAGTGTTTCTGCCTACAGCTGATTTCCCATTTGGGGCTCTCGGGCTTCCTGTGGGGAGCCCGAGAGCCCCAAATGGGAAATGCTAAATGCTGCGTTGTTTCTGCCTAAATCTGCCTAAATCTGCTTTCCCATTTGGGGCACTCGGGCTCCCCGTGGGAAGCCCGAGAGCCCCAAATGGGAAAGCAGATTCAGGCAGAAACAACGCGGTTGTTTTCCGCAATGCCGCGTTGTTTCTGCATACCCACCCTACTACTGAAATGTTCTGCACCTACTCATTTGCATTCACTTTGCTCTGTCTCACATGTCGGAATATGCCACATTTCTAGCTCTGTGGTTACCTTTTGTGTTAGTGCTAGTTGTGTGAGCAAAGGTGGGAGATGGGGGTGTACCCTAAAAGGCTGTACACATGAATATGATAAAAGGGCCCACTTTCACATTCCCAAATGTTACATTTCACGAGTGGCTCACTGACAAGATTTGCGTATATCAACTTTTTGGTTGCCCCCTTACATTGTGGTTGTATAGTGCGCATGTCATTAGGCAATGAGGAAGTGATTGTGGCTGTGTATGTTGGAGTGGGTAGGTAAGGTGTCACTGGCCAATGTCACATAAAGCCACGTGAGGAAGCAGTGTGGTGGCTGGATGTGGTTGGGGTTTGCGGAGAAGGAGAGCCCCAACAGACATGAATGAAAAGAGTCCATTATGTGAAAAAGGTGACTGGGAGAACATATGGACTTTGAGGGTCTCCCCCACAAGGATGAGGGTTGCTGAAAATAGGAAATGGGTGTGGGGGATGCCTCTGCACTGAAGGGCACAGCACCCAGGAGTGGGCATGAATGAACTGTGTCCCACCATAGCCACGGACAAATAGCCAAGAACAGGGGATAGAGGTGGTCTGCGAGAAGGGCCTCATAAAGAGTGTTGTGGGAAAAGACTAATGTGCATTTTAGTCATAAAACCAATAAAATGTTTTCCTTCACCCTGTGTCTTTATTGCTAAGTACAATACCTGAGGGATTCAGAATTCTGTAGTGATCTTCGTGGCCACTGACTGCAGTCCGCAAAAAACGTATACAGTCATGTTTGCCTCATCTTAAAAATATCAATGTACTTGCATCAATGCCTGGCCTCAGACATTTTGCCTTTGAGAGCACAAAAAAAGGGAGCTAATTTTGCTAATTTTGTAATTTGGCGGCGGGGAGCTGTTATGTGTAGCTCCCGGCGGCCACATTTTTGTCATTTTCACATCAGAGTGCAAATGTGCAGGGCGAAAGGTGGCGTACACGCGTGAATGCTGCCTTATGCCCTGCACATTTTCATTCCACCGTTCAAATGAGTAAATGCTGCCTGCCATGCTGGCATAACAGGCAGAGTGTACAATTACATTTAAATGCTGCCACCCATGTTTAATTGTATTTGCAAACGCTGCCTCTTGGCAGGCAGTGTTTAATTGCCCAGCATGTACAATAGATGCCTATGGAGTCTGCCTGCTTTATGCACCAGAATAAGAGGTATTCCCAGAATTGGGCCACCATGAAAATGCATGCCGGCAGAAATGCTGGAGCATTAGTATGGCGGCGAGGAAGGGAGGCTGTGGAACTGCAAGTTACGTTCCACACCTCCTCTCCATCATACCTGCAAGTTGCGTTCCACCCCTCCTCTCCACCATACCAATGAATACAAATGAGCCGTGGCGTCAATGGAAGGCTTTTATATCTTCCGGTGACGTTATGGCTCTGATGAAAATGAACCCCATTTTATATGTTGGCGTTGATATTTGTGCTGTAATCTAGCAAGAATTCTCCAGTATTAACTCGGAATCAACTACCACTTGGAGTGATACTTTTTAACTTTTCAATATATTTCAAAACATTGATTTTCACAAATCTATATGAATGAAAATATGGATTCACGTTTCAACAAGTAATTCACATATAGTTTTGCTCCGCTGCGGGCTCAGATGGAATGTGCAGCACTCCACAGCACTCTATTCAACTGTCGACCTTGACAAGGGCCAGCAAATCTGATTTCACATCTTTGTATAACCAATACAGTTTCAGAACCTATACATGGCAGTAAAATGCTTTCGATCTCTCCTTTTTCATAAGAAGAAAAGACAATCGTATTAACTTGAATGCGCCTTATTTCAAGGTTAACTTGCACAGGAAGTTATTTGGAAAGTCTGTTTTATTTTAAAGAAAAATGCAACTTCTGACATTGAAATAGACTTCTATAAGGCAGTGGTTACATAGGAACAATAGACACCACACCTGTATGTTGGTCCAACAAAGTCAAAGAATGCTTCATCATTCGCATACAGGGGATCATGAATGACCAGGGCATGTTGCCTACAAGGAATCCCCCCTACTCTCACTCAGGTTGCTGCCAAATCCTCCTGCTGAACTGACCTAATATCCTCTCTCTGCTCACACCCTCACAAACTACCTGTGACCCTACAGGTCATGCTCTCTCGCACTACCTATCATCCCCTCACTATACTGACAAATTTGCTACCCACATCTCCTACACAAACACTAAAATCCGAAGCCACTGTCCACCTTCATATCTCCTACTTCTCTCCATCTCCTGTCTCCTCCACCCTTACCTTACAATCCCACTTGTCTCACACATCCCCAGCCAAACCTCTGCCATCCTCCCCTCAGGTGGCCCATCTTGTGATCACATTGACCCCTTTGCACCACACGCATTTAAAGGTCTTGCATATGTCGCATCCACTTACCTCTCCAAACTCTTCACTTTCTCGCACCACAAAGCATCTTCCCACCCTTCTATAAAATAGGGCTGTAATGCATAACATTTAGAAACTCACTGATGACCCTTACAATCCCTCTTTCTGTAAAGTTATCTCTCTCTTGCTCACCACTACAAAATCCTTGAGAGAGTTGTCTTTGAACATATTGCCAAGTACCTCAAACACCACTCACTCTGTGATCCCATCTAGTCAGGTTTCCAGAGAAAACTCTCCATGGGTACCGCTCACAACAATGTCTCCAACCTTCTAAGCATTGCTCACGCCTCTCACCTCTCCTCCATCCTCAACCTATTTGTTTTGCTTGAAACCTTTGACATGGGGGGTCACCCCTCCCTCGTAGGAACTCTCTCAATTAGAACATTCTTTGAATTATTTGTTGTGATCTGTCAAGGTGGAAATCTATAAGAGGATCCCAAATGGTGTTTTTTGTTCACCTGTAGTGCGAAAATCTGCGACTGACACCAGCTTTACACCGTAAATGAGTGTTTGGTTCAAATGAAAACACTTCAGTGGTTAGATTTTGACTAGCACTTTTTGAAAAAAGTGCAAAAATGGGTTCCAAAAACTGTATAGATCTTTTGTCATGTGGTTATTGAGTTTATTTATTCATTTATTTATTCGTCATTTACATAGCGCCTATACACTTAACAAGCATTTCAAAGCACTTCAACGCAGGGAGGGTGAGTTGTTAAGCAAAATTGACATTCTTAATAGGCATTCGAACATTCAGAATGGGCACGTGATATGCATTTAGAGGTACAAAATAGAATAAGGAGGAATACAAACTGTTAACAACATATGACATAATTATTGTACGTGCCCGGTCAGTGCAATAATGCAAGAGCTATACATAAAGGAAGGGCAGAGGCGAGGGAAAAGGGAGGGGAGGATAAGACGAACAGAGCAATGATAAGTGCATGGGACATGTAGTAGGAGAGGAGGCAGATGAGAGGGGTGGCAGGGAGAGGCACACTGGACACACGAAAACTAAAATGGCTGCAGATGTAAGTCACTTAAATTCGATTTTTAGCGGAAGGACGCTAGACACACCAAAAAACGAAAGTGGCTGCAGATGTAAAGTCACAAGAAATTGAAATGAGTAAATCACAAGTAAATCTGCAGGAGTGCACAAAGTTCTGGTAGGCTAGGAACGAGTGGTCACAGTCTGCCTCCAAAGCCCAGCCGACTTCATCATGAAGTGCTGCGGGGGAGACGGAGGAGGCGAGGCATCCGGTCCAGCCAGGCCCAGACACGAGCCTTTGTGTGGGCCTTGGTGTGAGAGCCGGCTTTCGCCTGTCGGTTACCCATAGGCAAAGAAAAAAGAACTAACTGCGAATCTGGACCAAGCTGCCAAGTCGTCATGGCAATGCTCTCGAGGGATGTGCTGCTGCCATTTGGAGCGGGAAGACTCGAGGTAAAACAAAGAATGAGGCAAGAGCCCACCATGCGCTTTTCGAATTTGTGGTGCAGAATGTCCAATAAGACGTCTGGCGGTCGTCTGCCAGAGTGGAGGGGTAAATACCCAGCAAATTCAGAGTACGGGCATGCCCAATTGGCTCACTTCCGGAATAAATTGCTCAGCACTCCGCAGGCCTTCACAAAACCAATGTTGCTCCAGATTGAGAGAGCAGGGTAGCCAGTGACCACCCAGCAGTGATAATAGAGGGGAAAAACCAGCCGTTAAGGTCGGGTCCAGCAAAGGGAACTCGTAGTAAGGCGGTAAGGGTTTACCGGTACCGGTGCCCTTACCAGTACCGGTAAACCCTTACCGCCTAACGTGTAATGAGGCACTAGGACTTTTGTTTCCTAGAGTAGTGCATCTGGGCCATCTCCCCTTTCCCACCCACATTGAATTCTTTGACGGCTCTCTTCCTCTTTTCCTTCCTCTGTTATTTTGCATGGTAACACCAATAAGTAATGTTAATGTCAGACAGGACATTAGCAGGCACACCACCGTTACCTTCTGGTAATTACACTCGTTTTTGTTTTGTATATGTTTTATTTATCTGGAGGGATGTCAGAATTTGTTCTGAGCCCTTCCTGTTTCAGTTTTATTCTGGCTGCAGGGCAATCTTTGGGCACAGTGGTGCAGTGCAGATGCCTAAATGCACTATATCTAAGACCGGCTAAAGACAAAGCGCTTCTGACGCTGCAGGTACAGCACCCACA
Source organism: Ambystoma mexicanum (assembly GCF_040938575.1). Lineage (NCBI taxonomy): Eukaryota > Metazoa > Chordata > Amphibia > Caudata > Ambystomatidae > Ambystoma > Ambystoma mexicanum. The sequence goes on along the minus strand of NC_090933.1, from coordinate 672,239,634 downwards.
AGAAATATCCACACTGAAGCAGTCACAGAGAAAAAGAGTTCATTATTACAAAACCCATACATGTCACTTAAAAAACTTTCTTTAATGGAAAGTTTGGTTCCCTGCTAAGATTAGAAAGTAACCTATCTGAATAAAAAGTCACAAATTCGCTTGCATTTGTGAAGTCACCTGTGTATAGGTGCGCTATAAATGAAATATCATATCATATCAAGTCAGACGTGACATCATCAGCGGTGCAAAGTGGCAAATTATGCTTGTGTTGTCACAGTATCTATAACTGGCAAATTTGACAATTTTATAGGTTTCGGATTATAACCATAATATCTCTTCCGGTGACGTTTTTTATGTATATGAACCAATCACGGCGTGACTGATGATCCCCTCCCAGATGGCATGTGTCACACAGAGATGCTTACGCCATTATAGGCCCACACTATGTTAAAGACCCAAATACATTGAGAAAGAGTGATTTAGTGAGTTTGTCCAAGAGACCTGTTTCCTGCCTGCAGCAAGTGAACCTGGCTCAAGTGTGTGGGATGAGGGGTTGGAGGGGGGGGGGTGGGCAAGAAAACGCCTGCGAAACATGCTCTTGGTAGCTGTACCGTAGTGTGCAGCTTGGAGAGGCAACTTGTCCTTGATGAATAGTGGCATCATGCAGTTAGTCGTCTAAGTTCCTCAGCAGAAGGTCCATGCCTGTGTCTGAGTCCAAGTCCTTGGAATGCTTACCCACATGCTGCCGTATGCCCACTTTTCGCCTCAAGCGTTGTTTAACGAATGTTGCCAAGATGTGTTCTGTTTTCCCTCTCATTGTTACTATCTGGGCATTCACACACAAGGTTGCCAGCATTTGGCTCCCCAGCAAGGTCATGTTATTGCTCCATTTTGGACATGTTCACTTGCAGTAAGATTTACCCGTGCAGCACTTCACTGACCGACTGTTAGGAACAGGGAGCCGTCTTGCTCAGAAGATAGGATTAGTGGTCCCTTCTATGGAGCTACTGTAAAATGTACTAGGTAGTACGCAGTGGTATAAAAATGGCCCGTTGGTGAGCCCAGTAAAGGGACAAAAAAGCACCAGACAAAAAACGACTGTTCTGAACAGTCTTTCAGTTCTCAGGTACTGACATCATCAGCAGATCTCTAGCAAGAGACCACAGCAGCACCACAAAGAGGATGAGGTAACAATAGAAGTTGCAGTGCAAATGGCGTCCTTGTCGGTTGGCATTTACATAGTCAGGTAATCACATGACAGAAAGGAAGCACAAATGTGTCATTTTGGGTTTTGATATATTATATGGCATTTATGACGTGCCTATACGCAAGTGTCTCAAAGCATGACGAGGCAAGGGAGGGGAACACAGGGAAGACAGAGACAATGATCTTACTAGGCCAGGTGACATTGAGATCGCCAAGTGCAGGGGTGGTGGGGGCAGGGAAAAGTGTGAGGGGGATGGGAAGTGCAGCACATAGGATAAACATAAAATAGATAAATAAACAATAAATAAGAATAATAAATAAGTGGGCCAGCTAGTGGCAAGTGCAAGGGTAAGTGCAGAATTCAGGTGTAAGTGCAGACATCAGGTGTCAAGTGCTGGTAGTGGGCTGTAGGGATACATAGTCCATGTGGACACTGCCAGTGCTGTGCACAAACGTGCAGGACAAAAGACATTGACCTGGGCCTGTACAAAAGATGGGAACAAAGAGCCTTTACCAATTGCAACTCTATGATGGTAGTGTATGCCATTTGGTGCCCCTGTGATAGACTTTATATCGGAAAAACAGAAAGAAAGATAAAAGTCAGAATAGGAGAACACAAAAGCTGTATTAGAAACAATACAGCGAATGCACCTCTAGTGGGACACTTTACCAGCCTAGGCCATAAACCGGAAGAACTCAAATGGACTGTAATTATGAAGATTGAATCAACCCAAGACTCTAACGCAGACAAACGCACCTTAAGCATACAAGAACAAAAATGATCTTTTTGACAAAAAGCTATCCTGAAGGTCTAAATGAAAATATCGATTGGAATGTCTTCATTAATTAATTCATATCCACCCCACTCCCCTACGACACTTTCTAAATTTTAGTTAGCTCCCTGATATCTAACTACTACAGTATTAACTGTTACTCTGCGATTTCAGGCACACCGCGCCATCACTGAAATGTAATGCTCTTTCTTCCCTACACCTTATGTGCGTAGGATGCGAAGGACTAGTGTTTCTACCCTGGCGCATGTGCACAACCTTGCCTTTCTCCTTTCCCATCACGGGCCCACATTCGATATGATTTTACTATTATCTACTACGATCTTACCATGAACTCGCGAACTGATGAGAGCACTATTTCAATGTTAATCCCTCTTTTGTTTTGAAAGCCGGCACATCGTGCAAGCTTTCAGAGATAGGATCTTCTATCTTTTCGACCACCTATCCTCCGTAGAAACGAGCAATACGAGGGGAGCAGTGATATCTGTACAGTTTTGCACATGCGCACTGGAATATCCTCCATATGCGCATGAGCGTAGGAACTAGCGTCCTCAGTCACACGCATGCGCACATAGAACCCGAGTTAACTCACCCCTCATAAAGCGTCTGACAGCTCAGTCCTTCCGAGCATTCGCGGTGAGAGGAGCACCAGCAGTACCAACGCTCGAACACTTGCTGTGATCATCTATTAACAGGTATACATTTTGCTTCTCCCCTCACTACTTTACACGCCTGTGATTGTACCTTGATTCTTCGTGATCCACATGCAATGGTTAACCTCATGGCAACTTGATTGCCCTTACATCCACATTACTATCTCATTGGGGATGTATATTTCCAACACTTACCATCTATTCGCATGTAGCCAAATAGTCTTGCGTTTAGCCCTTTTTTTCTAGCTCTGTTCATCACGATTTACCACTCGTGAACAGAAGCACGAATGTAATTAAATCGTTTAGCACCCCACCTTTTGATTACTGAATCTAGTATTTATCTATTTTTCAGTTTGATCTACAATCCTGCTCACTTGATGTCACGCATGAAACATCTCTAGTACTGCTACCACAACAAATTACGTATTTAAACTAGAGACACAAGTCAAGTAAGTCTTGCCATTTTCTTAAAGCCAGTACCACCTGCATCAACTCGTTAATATTTGAAAATAAGGCCATTGGCCGAGATTGTTGTAATTCCTTTGCCCTATCACTAAACCATAGGGGACTGAGTGTCCTGTCATTTTGTTGTATGTCTACAGGGTTCCAATTTGAACTGCGACTTAGTAGCAAAGTGCAGTATCCTGAAGATGCTTAACCGACACTGAGAAACGGTAAGCTCCAACATACACCTTACTGAGCCAATTAATGAATGGTGTATTTGAGTTAAAGCAACCACACTAACTAGCCTGTGGTTTTTTGTTTTTATTATTAGGTTCACACTGGATCCACTTCTCGGTACTCAACACCAACAAAGTGGTTTTGGCACGTCTATTATGCACCCAAAAGGGATAAACCATCTGCAAACTCACACTGTTATGTCAACATCAAGTCTTCAAGTGTCCATCTAATACCATCACCAATTGGGTCAAGGGCGTTCGTAGGCCTTGGCTCAACTATCCCCCTGAAGAAGTTCCTACAACTAGTTTGAATCTTGGAAGGAACGAAACATGTTGGGTCTATACAGATACAACTGAGTAGTATCTAAATGAGTATCAATTAACCTTGATGCACTCTAAATATATGGTTACTGAGGCATCACAATTAGAGACATTGTTCAACAAGGGTTTCTATATGTATATATTGTGAGGTTTAATGTTCAGCGAAGAATGAATGTTACAAGTATTCAAGAACTTTTTACATGTTGACCTGTACACTTGAGGTTAGTAGAGTACCTCATAGTAGAGATACAGTTTTCTCCTTGATGATGAATACCAAGCACTGTCTATGAAGCACTTGTCACTTTAGCTAGTTTTCTATGTTAGTTTTTATGTGTTTTTATATGATTACTATTTATATTAAAATTTACTTTTGAAACAGAATTACTGATGAAGTCAGGTTGAATTCTCCTAAGACTTCTGTTTTTTAGGTTTGCACTTCCCCCAGCGAATTATGTGTCTATAACCTAACTAGCGAGGTGGCCTCTCTTTTGTTGAAAGGGATACAGAACAGCCCCAGAGTGCAAGGGTTGCCAGGGGGGCAGTGCAGGTGTGCAACTGGTGGGGAGGGGACCTGGGCCTGAGAACAGACAGTAGCCAGGTCACCAGTGCAGTTTCACTTTTAGCCAGGAGTTCTGCAGGAGGGAGGAGGAGAGAAAGCAGAAGCAAAGAGGAACGTCTTGAGCTGCTTCCGGAACTGGAGATGGTTCTCCGCACTTTTCAGAGAGGCAGGGAGGCTGTTCCAGAGGGAGGCCCCAGCCGAAGAAAGAGATCTACCACCAACTCGTTGCTTGGAGAAACGACTCACCCTGAGGGAGTTGGAGGCGGATGAGCGAAGAGCTCGAAAAGGAAGATATTTAGGAAGAGAGAGTTGAAGGTATTGAGGCCGCGGGCCCCAGAAGGCCTTGTGGACAATGCAGAGGGTTTTCAACTTAATCCTCGCAGCCACTGGGGGCCAGCGCAGAGATTTCAGTCCTGGAGAGATACGGTCCCTGGGCTTGTGGCCAAGGACAATTCTCACAGTCTGGTTTTAGATGAGTTGCAGAGGGCGGAGAGTAGAGGCAGGCAGATTAAGAAAGAGGCTGTTGCAGTAGTCCAGCCTAGAAAGAACCAGAGCTCTGTAGACAGTGAACTTCTGGGGGAAGGAGAGGAAAGGAAGAATACCTCTGAGGAGGTGCAGCTCGTAGTGTGACCTCTTAGAGACATCAGAGATATGAGGAGAGAAGGAGAGTGTGGAGTCGAAGATGACCCCAAGGGTTTTGGCGTCAAAGGTGGGAGCAGGAAGAGGGCCAAGAGAGGCCGACCAGAGAGTGACAGGAAAGGAGGGAGCGAGTGTGCCGATGAGGAGAATCTCAGTCTTACTGGCATTAAGGCAGAGATCATTGGTGGCACATTACTCCTGGATAGCAGACAGACAGTCAGAGATGAGAGAAGGAGATGAGGTGGCTAAAGGCCTGAAATTGAGCTGAGTGTCATCCACATAGCACTGAAAGTTGGGGCATAGAGCAGCAATGCGGTGGGCAAGAAGTGCCAGGTATCTTTTGAACAGCCAGGGAGAGAGGTTAGACCCCTGGGGAATACCACAGGTAGAGATAGAGCTAGAGGAGAGCAAGGACCCAAATTGGACCTTGTAGGGTTGATCGGAGAGGAAAGAAGTCAGCCAAGCCAGGGCCTGAGTGGTGATATCCAGGTTATCACAGAGACAGTTGAGCAGGATGGCGCGGTTGACCGTGTCAAAAGCAGAAGAGAGAGCAAGTAAAAGGAGGATACAGGGGTGTTGGAATCAAGGTTGGAGAGCAGGTCTTCACAGATGTTCAGGAGAGCAGTTTCCGTGCTTCTGGCAGCTCTGAAGCCAGACTGATGTCATGGAGGCGGAGTGTGCTGTGTCTACCATTTGGAGGGGTAACCCAGGAACAGTATAATTACCACCACCGGCCGCGGAGCAGGCCGCGGAGTGTGGAGGCAGAGTATGGAGTCTGCTGGAGTCTGCGGGATCAGCAGATCTGAGGAAGTGACCCATCCAGGTAGGAGACCCTAACAGTGTATAACCACCAACACCACTAGATGAGTTTTTAATCCTAAAATCCCTCCTCATATAAACTCCTTCCCTCCAACATAAATTGTCTGCAATCGGCAAAACAAACCTCAACAACCTTGATAACAAAACTGCCACGTGACACTGGGAGGAATATTAGGAGTGATTAGCATGGGGGGACTGCGGGACGTTAGCCTTTGACCCCCTCGTGGCAGATATAGAAGTACAGTGAAGTACATTGAATAATATAGGAGAAACAGCACCCCAAAATAATCCAACAATCCAACATCTGAAGTCGGAAAAGTACGAGCATGCCCGTGTCGGAGGACACATAACAGAAGCCGCTCTGATCACTCTGATCCCGGAGAGAGACTAGCATGGGGGGACTGCGGACCTAAGTCCTTTGACCCCCACGCGGCACACTTAGAAGATACTGAAACACCCCCCACCGCCATTACCTGTCATCGTGCTCGCGGGTGACGTGGGCTTGCACGCGCAGGCAGACGAGATACAAGGGTGCCTGTGTGGGAGGAGAGGCAGAGGAGTACAGTTTCCGCGGAGCGCCGGCGGCCGATTGTTGGGAGGGGGAGAGCAGGGAAAAAGAGTGGAGGAAAGTGAGGAAACAAAACAGCGATGAACGGAGCAAGTGCAAGCTCCGCCCCCAACCTCAAATACCACAAAACTATGACGAAAGTTGTAGAAGATATAAAAACAATGATAATAAAACAATTATCAGGACGAAATACAAGACTAAGAAAAAAATGAATGTCGGAGAAACAGCCACAGTACATTGGTATTAGCAGCAGGGTGACAGAGGAGGAGCATAGACTGTGTCAGTCTGAAGTCCCTGGCTGCTCGAATCTTAAAGAGACAGAACCTGACACTAATGCAAATGCCAATATGAAGGAAAGAAATACTAACTCAGTGTTGTCTATAATAGATGTAGAGAAGTCATGCCAAATAATAAAGAAAGTGGATGTATCTAAAAACATTTTAGCCCAGGATTGCAACAAGGGGCCAAGCAATAATGAAATAAAAGCTGGAGAAAAAAGCAATCCACAGCTGCAGTGAGGACATGAACAAGACTACAAGTTTGAACATCTACAAAACAGAGAGGCCGAATTATACGTTGACCCCAATGACATCATAAAGGAAATAACACAAGGAAGCGACCCCAGTAAATCTGGCAATACTTCACTCTCACAGAAAGAGAGAGCCATCAAGGCAAAGGAACAATGGAAACTATATTATCAAAGAGCGACCAAATCAGAGCAATTTGTTAAAGAAACCGCTCCAATTAGCCAACGACGATTAGAACGCCTCTCGCTTGATTTAACTGAAATGGAAGCGCTCATGGAATTACAACAAACAAACAGGAAAAATAAACGACAGGCTAATCTACCAGGAATAGCGATGGAAACAAGCAACGGGAATAACAGCACTTTTAGCTATTTAGATTCAAGCAATACAACAGGAAATAAGACATTAATACCGAATACTGAAGCAGAAACAAAGGAAAGAGCCCATATGATGGAAGAATCAGTTTGTTACTGTGCACCAAATCCAGCAAAACAACAGGAATCTGTCGCTACTTCAATGCTTGATCTCCAGAATATGCTGATTGCTGTAACAACTCAAACAATGATACCTTACATAAAACTACAAGAGGCAAACAATGAAACAACCAAAGAACATACTACGATTCTTTGTTCTATATTTACCAAACAGAAGAGCCTTGAACAACTCATATACAAGATACAAGAACGTCTTAGCATAGAAGCGGAAAATAGTTACGTTTGGCAACAACGTCTTGCCGACATAGCAAGACAAGACAGGATGGACAAAGCATCGTTAACTGAGGCCTTAATCTCCTTTACAAAGACATTGCTAACAAAGAATTGCATGCAGGAAAAAATACAAAAGACGAATGAACACACGGATGGAGTAACAAAGGCTCTCTCTTCTAAGACAAGATTGTCTCGCTCACAGACCAAGAATGGGAAGAATCACCCAGATGACGCGAACATCGATGAGGACATCCTATTGATAGATCTGACACCAGAATATTTACAGAATAAAATAAGCAAAAAGGCAGCGGATCGGATTCCGGAGTCGATTGCACCAAACACTGATCAACACAGTAAACCAGTCAAATGGAATCAGAATTCTAGCATATTTGAACAACAGCCCCAGAATAGTTCAAACAAAGTGAAAATGGCAGTGGCAAAAAAACTTACCAAAAACAACAAAGAGGCTCAAGAGCTTTCCTTAGAAATCCTTCACAGAGCGCCAAAGAAATCACCAATAAATCCAAGCACCTAGAACCAAAGGTAACAAGAACATCAAATCCTGAAATCAAGGAAAAGGGCACCGGAAGTAGAGCAACAGAAGAACCTATCCAAAATGCAGAAAGGAAACGTAGGGGTAGAAGTACTCAGTCCCCTAGCTCCATAACAACTGACCATGGAAACACCGAATCCCTGATGAATCTATCCACATATTCGACACATGAATCAGAGAGTGCCCAGAACGAAGAAATTTCTTCAACGTTGCTATTGGAATCACAAACAAACACTTCCTCAATGATTGAAATTGACTGCTACGAGGAAACTATAACAGGATCACACATATCCACAGAGCTTTCCTGCGAAGAGATTTTGGACGAAGAACTGAACTCTATAAACAACACTCTGAATTCGACAAGGCTAGAGAGATCAGACCAGGAACACCAAGTAGAAGAAACCAGCATCTCAAGTAATGAACGCACTGCTTGGAACAAGAACCAAGATTCCAGCTCAGAAAGTCTTCACCTTGAGCAACTGTGATTCGTAGACCACACTACAAAAAAAAGTAATTAGATTGAAGTTGGAAGGAAAATCAGAGAAAGAGGCCAAAATTGTGATGAATAGAACCAATATTCTACGCCTTTTTAAGGTAATACCAAAATTAAAACGGTAAAGTTAAAAGACCTCAAGTTAATCGAGTTCATAGATGAACTAAGACTCAACAAAATTTGGATACATTGCTATTCAGGGTAACTGCAGAGTTTAATAACATCATGTGCCAAAGAATTTGAATGTCTTGGATTTATAGCAATGATAGAAGGTAGCCATGATAGTAGCTATGAAGAAAACGCCAATACGAACTGGTGGGACAACAACAGTATGTACTCAGACATTAGCAGCGACTCAAGCATCATGAGCAATGAAAACGAAGAATGGAAAGAAAAAGATCAGGAAAGAAGGTACAAGGATTATCAAAAAAGAATTAATCCCCGTCAGCACACAGACAGAATACCATCAGGATGGAATTATGAAGCATCCCCTTTTTGGCGAGAAATCAATCCAGAAATGAGCAGGCAAGAGAAGTCCAAAAAACCGATGCAATAACAACGAACGGAAAGTACCAAACAATTATTTACACTTTGTGCTTGGAATACAAGGGGCCATACGCACCTTTTTCAAACTGAACAACCGGAGTTCAGTACAGGAAATGTGATATGTCTACAGGAGACATGGTTAACTGAACCACCAGTATGTGAAGGATACCTCACATACACGAATCCTGCAATAACCAACAAAGCAGGTAGACCGTCGCCCGGTCTCCTTGCCCTAAGCAGACAAGAATTGGCACTGGAAATGATTGAGTACCAAAATATAGGAAATTGGGCACAAAATACTTTATTGAAGACACAAACAATGATGCAACAACTGAACACTATCACATAAACAAGTGTCAAGTACCTAAACATCACAAATGTCTACTGGAACCCGAGGAAATTCAACGAAGAAACAGTAATAGACTCTATATTGACTAAGATCGACAACATTTCTCAGAAACACCAATATGTAGATTTGATCATATGCGGTGATCTTAATTTGCATCTATTTAATGGCAAAGGAGAAATAATAGAAGAACCTCTGCTCGAGCATAGAGCCCGAAGATGGACAATAGAGACACTTAACAGAAACTTTAAACGATTGGATTCATTAAACATATCAACTAACACACCTACACCCACATGGTCACGTGGAAAAACGAAGTCAATCATTGACTACATTGACACCAGTAAAGGCACCACACAAACTAAAACCAAGGCCACGAATATGTTTAGCACGCATAGTGACCACTACGTACTTAAGCGCTCGTGGGAAATGAATACCACCGAACGTCCCAAAATAAATATTCCCACACTGACCCTGTCAAACAGAATGAACCGTCTGAAGATACCACAAAGCAAATTAACAGATATCACAGAAACCTTAAAGAATTCAAAGAAAGAAGATACCTGCAAAATCAATTATGGATGGTTATTTAACCATTCCAACTAAAGCAAAGACAAAACAAACATTTACAGCCTGATCCAAAATACACATATAATAAAGCAATTGCAGAAAAGAAACACGAGAAGAAATCTGTTATAAAGAAAGCAAAAAAGGTATCCCCTCGGACCAAAAAAAGAATAGGTAAAGTACTTTATGGAACTCTATAAAGAAAGACCAACAGCTGGAAATAAAACCCTGAACCTCACGGAAAAGACATGGAGTGTGAGCTACGACATTGAAGAACTTACCAACACAATAAAAAACAAAATGCATCAAGAGCCCCTGGTCCTGATGGCATGTCAAACGCCACGTTAAAACAGAACCCTCAAATCTGGGCACAATTTTATGGAAAAATCATAGAGCTGATCAATCGCACCAAAAGAGTCCCGGACTCATGGAAACTAGCAACACTCATACCAATATATAAACAAGGATCATCCAAGGATCCACTGAATTATCGACCACTGGCACTCTTGTACCCCCTGGAGAAAATCTTCACTAACCTTTTACTTTTAAGACTAAATATTTGGGCAAAACAAACTAACCACCTCGTAATACGACAGACAGGATTTGTACGCAATGTTGGCACGAGTGCAAATCTGACAATTCTAAACCTGATGAAGCATGAAGCCGAAAGAACTAAAACGGACATAATTGTAGCATATGTCGATCTGAGTCTTGCCTACGATAAAATCAACCGAGACTTGCTTTGGACCAAAATCGAACAATGGAGATGTTCCAGTGACATACTTGAGCCGATAAAACTCTTGTATACTAACACCAAAATACAAGTGAGGATGACAGCCGATGGCATTATAACTAACCAAATCAATACCTGGCATGGCCTAAAGCAAGGATGTCCGTTGACTGCAGCTCTGTATAGCCTCTTCACGTTGGATTTCGAAGCGTCGATAAATGCACCAAACATTAATCCTCCGAAATTAAACGCGACTGCTGTACCGTGCTTGATCTATGCAGACGATATTATTCTGCTGGCAAAAACACTGTGTGGACTACAAATGGCACTCAGCAAAACACAAGAATATATGGAAAAAAATGAACTTACAATAAACATCAAGAAGACAAAAATGATGTCCCTGACATACAGAAAGCAAAAAGGGAAAAAAGTTTTTCCATATTATTTACAACAGGAAAAATGGACACAGGTTACGACGTACAAATATTTAGGAATATGGATCAATCAATCACTCACTGAAATTCCATGGCACAACATTTGAAGTCCAAAACCAAAGCACTAGCAGGACAGGGTTTGGTGATCCATCAGAAATTTGGGACATTTTCGCTAAGTCCAGCGGTAACCTTTTATAAACAAAAGGTGACAGCGATTCTTGCGTATGGAGCAGAAGCAATGATCAACCTGGATCGATCCATATGAACAAAATTGGAGGTGATTTATTGGTGGAAAGTACTAGGCCTACCCCAAAATATGCTGATGTCCCGCATACGCTATGAGCTGGGCCTAACATCGCTCGAATCAATTATAGAATGGAAAACATTGGATCTATTCAGAAAACTGAATAGCGAAGAGAAGATACCGGCCTTGGAAATTTTAAGAACTTCATATTTGCAGGTTAACGACACAGTACTAAAAAAATTGAAGGAAGCGGCAATGAGCATATGCAACGAAAAGGGAATCGCATTGGAGACACTGACGCGAATGCCACAAAACGAAAAAAAGAAGCTGCGTCGACTTGACTGGATAGCAACGCAAGATAAGAAAGACCAATATAAATTGAACCTAAAGTGCAACGGAGAGTCACCAGCACTTAACCAACTACCCCACTATCTCAATTTATACCCAGATCGAAGAATTCGAGACACGTTCCTAAGATTGAGATTAAACCTACTCCCCACAAGAGAAGTCTTGGGGAAATGGACTGAAAACAAAAATGCGAACAGTGACTGCAGATTCTGTCTAATTTTGGGCAAAACAGAAACTCTATAGCATGTAATAATGGAATGTGAGGCACTTAACCAAAAAAGACTGATATATAGCGGCAAATACCAAAGTGCCCCCGTGGAATGGAAACTGATGAACGATGGGGTCAAATCCTTTGGGGAAACAACAGAAAGATGGTTGCTACGATCATTCATTTCTGGGAAACCATTACCTCAGAAAACGGAACGGACTAAGTAAATTGAACTGAATCACAAATGTAAGGTTTAAGATGTAAACCAAATGCATTTTTAAAAAAATTAAATAAAAAAAAAAAAGATGTCATGGAGACCAACAACAGATTCTACATGAAGATTAAGTTGGGAGGTGGACAGCTTTTCCAGGAGTTTGCCCAGGAAAAGAGTGATGGAGATTGGGTGATAGTTAGCCGGGCAGGACGGGTCGGCAGAGGGTTTCTTAAAAAGAGGGTGCACAAGGGAGTGCTTCAGGGAGGAAGGAAAGACTCCAGTGGCGAAGGAGTGGTTGCAGAAGTTAGGCTGAGCAGGAGCCAGGGTGTCAATGGGGTCCTTGATGGCTTTGGAGGAACAGGGGTGAACCTGTTTTGACGAGACTTTCATAGATCAGACTTGTCTAGAAACCTTGTGAGGGGAGAACAGGGGAAAGGCAGAGAAGGAGGGAGGAGAGTTGGCCAAAAAAGGGCCAGTGGAAGAGCAGGGTGTAGAGGGCGGTGGGAGAGAGGAAGAGAGAGAGAGGACAGGATGTCCTGAGTTTTAGAGATGAAATGAGAAGCCAGAGCCGTGCAGAGGGCCTGGGAGGGGAGAGGGGAGGTAGTGACTGCAGCAGGATTGGCCAATTCCTTGCAGATTTTAAAGAGTTCAGCCAAGTTGTTAGATGCCTGTGATGCTGGAAATGCATCGGAGGGACAGGGCATCCGAATCCTTGTCCTTTATTGCTTTTTATCATGTGTTCTGTCTTGTTTTCCACACAGGAGTTCATGGGGGACTCCTGGCAGTGTGGATCTTCCTGTATTTGGTTTGGTGAACAGACCATTGGGATACTCTTATGGCACCCATGGGTGGGAGTACAACCCTGTACTCCTAGTGTATGTTTTTGGGCACCTGGGTGTGGCCCACAGAGCATGGTACGTGCTGCTGGCAGCTCTGTGCTGAATTGACAGGTGCCCTGAGCGTCCTCCATTTTGGGATGCCCAGGCCCTGTCATTGGAATCAGTGGATTCCTGATAGGAAACAAGATGGCCCCTGTGGCCTCTTGCTTTCTATCACTTGTTACCTTACTTTTCCCCAAGTCCTGGGAAGCCCGGACTCTGTCCCTTCCCCCTGATTGGCTGTTGGGTGGAAGTTCCATATATGGTGTTGTGGGGAAGCCCAGGCCAGACTGGCTGGAGTCTTCCCAATGACTGTATGTTGTAGGTACACCCGTGGGGTGGGACCTGGTTGAATGGAGTCTGTGATGAATACGCATTCCGTGTTATGGGTGTCTAGTATCTGGTGGATGACAAAATGGCTGAGACAGCCCTGCCCGAAACTGGTATGAATGCAGTGTGGAGTGTTGAATGGCGCGATACTTGTCCGAATCCACATCCCATGTTGTGAGTGTCTGGATGGAGAATAATGGCCGGAATGCATTGTGAGTCTGATTGGCTGCCTGAATGCCCTTCTGAGTGATTGGTTGCCCGAGTGTGACCCATCAGAGTGAATGGGAGATCAACAGTATATCTGGGGGCCTCTCACTGTTAGACATCGTTCAGAAGCTGAAGTTGAAACTGATGCTTAACTTTGAAGCCACTGGAAGAAGAAGAACCGCTTCTGCTGTCGTTCACTAATCTGAAAGCTGCTGTGCCTTCAAGGAACTGATCCAAGAGAGGACCTTACTCGGAGACCTCTTCCCGAGCTACGAGGGACCATCGTGCACCAGCTGATCTTTGCCAAAGCTCCCTGGTAGGCAGACCTACGAACGGCTGCCGACCGGATAAGGGGACCACAGAGGAGAATGAAGAGAAGCAATGGACAGCCGTCCACCGTCGCTGACCGCAGTCGCCGACCGGATACGCAGTGCTCCCTTTGCCTAAGAACATTGAAACAAGGACTCCCTTGCTCATCCTCATCGACCGCTTTCATCCTGCCCAAGAAAGTCAAGGCCGCCGACGACAGAGGAGAATCTGCTGGTGGGTTTCCTGCCACCTGAAGACCGCAGAGGCGCTTATGACTCAACGCCGTTGCTGGGCCAAAGTTCTTCATTGACTCCTTACCGCAACGAACACGCATCGGTGAGGTGCACTGCATGCCTCAACTTGCAGGACATTTTTCGATGATCGTCAATGAGCACCACAAGAACCGGAGCTGTTGCCGCAACAACAGTGTTCACCCTTTTTCCTCATGGGATCTCGATGATCTGTGGCTCCTGCCTTAAAGGGAGCCACTCAAGAAGGATCTGTGACAACCCAACATCAAACTCTGCTATTTCAGGTACATTGGGGTTTTAGAACTATTTAGAAGGAAATAAGACTCTTGTGAACAATATATAGACTGTGCTTGTAGGATATCTTTATTTACAGGTTGCCCAGGTGGGGGGATCTCCACACAGTACTGTGTCCAGTGGTAGGGGCCAGTATTCTGCCTATTAATCTAACAAACTGCTTTTCGTCCTATGCCTATCGCTGGTTCTCTTTATTACTTGATTTGTGTGACATTTAAACTAAGAACAGTTGATGCACTTTAATGAAATCTGATCGTAATTATGCAACCACTGAGCATGTTGATGTTCTCTCAATCAGCAGATGTTTTCTCTGTAAAATATTTGATATTCTAAAAGTGGCATCATTGTACGTGGTGGATAGCTCAGGGGTAACATGCTCACCTTGGAAGCAAGACGACGTGGAGCAACAGAAGATCAATGCCTGGGTCCGTGCTCAGAAAACTCTCGGTATTAAGCACATTATAAATAACCCATTATTATTATCAATGTAGGCCTCAGTGAAGACCTTTGGTGTAGGGGGATGAAATTCCTGACTGTGAGGTCAGCTTTGTGGTCTGGTCCATTTGCACATGCCTTTTGATTTTTTTTTTAGACTTATTGGGGTCTGGAGAAAATAACAGTGACACCTGGCAGGAGAAAGTGGCATTCCTGCAGGGAGGCAAGACATAGAGTCCAGAAATTAACACACACCCACAAAATGTGCCTCAGAGTGAGACTCCGATTCAGACATTCAGGGAGGCATGATATGAGATAGCATCTCCTGAATTGCAAGAAACTGCAATGGTGTCCTAGGAGGACACTTGGGTGGAGGGATGAGTAGAGAATCCCTTAGTTCAGTTTGTATGTGTGCTGAGACAATGACATGACCCTTGGAAAAGGAGAAAGTTACAGACATCCAGGGAGGCAGGAGATAACTACCAGTGATAGTCCATCTCTTGAATTGAGTGAACTGCGTAGTTGCTTCCAGGTAACACTGGGGTCCAGTGAGCATCAGAGAATCCCGTAATGCAGCTGTGCTATTGTGTGCTGAGACAGTAGCATGACACTTGGGTTGGTACACAGCTAAAGACATCCAACAAGGCAGGAGATTTCTACCAGCAACCGCCCATCTCTTCAATTGAGTAAACTGTACAAGTGTCCCTGGATTTCACTCAAGTGCATTGAGAAGCAGAGAATCCCTTAGTGCAGCTTGCACTATTTTGTGTTGTGACAGTGACATGCCACATGGGGTGGGAGAAAATTACAAACATCCAGGGAGACAGAGCAAAGAATCCCTTAGTGCAGCTTGCTCTGTTAAGTGTTGAGACAGTGATTTGACACATGTGGTGGGAGAAAGTTACAGACATTCATGGAAATACGTTATAATAACTACCAGTGACCATCCATCACTTGAATTGAGTAAACTGCGCAGGTGTAATTGGGTGGCTCTCGGGTACAGGGAGGAACAGAAAATCCCTTAGCACAGCTTGTGCTATCACATGCTGTCACAGTGACGTGACACTTGGTGTTGGCGATAGTTACAGACATCCAGGGGGAGGAGATAACTACCAGCAACCATCCATCTCTTGAATTGAGTGAACTGTGCAGGTGCCTTTGAGTGCCACTCGGGTGCAGCGAAAAGCAGAGAATATCTTTTTCTATTGTGTGTTGAAACAGTGATGTGTCACATGCGGTGGGAGAAAGTTAAAGACATCCAACGAGGCAGGATATAACTTCCAGTAACCATCCATCACTCGTATTGAGTGAACTGTGCAGGTTCCCTTGGGTGGCACTCAGTTGTAGGAAGGAACAGAGAATTCCTTAACGCAGCTTGTGCTATTACATGCTGTGACAATGATGTGACACTTGGGGCTGGAGAAAGTTACAGACATTCAGGGAGGCAGGAGATAACTACCAGTGACAGTGCATCTCTTGCATTGAGTGGATTTCACAGGACAGGCAATATTTCTAGAGCATAACAAGGCTATAGGGTCAGGGGGAGATATGCTGCTTGTCTCTTCACACCAGCTGCAACACTTGTGGAATGTAGTGATGATGCCAGAATAGCAAGAGGCCAATTTAGGATTATTTCACACATTCCATCCAAACCACACAAGTAATTCTAAGGTGCATGTAGTAACAACATGGAGGCGTACCTGAATTCCAGCACAAAGTCAAGTGCAAGGGGATGCCCACAGTTTATGTGGACGGGTGCTCCGACCATGTTGACAACAATGGGGAATGGAACTGGTGGCCGGTGTTGGGAATTCCTGGGTAAATGATGCCCCGGAACCCTCCGCTGGGTACAAAATCGGTCGCTGCAGTAGTCAGGTGGCAGAGTTGATGGCAGTTCACCAGGCCATCCTCACTGCCGTGCAACACCGACTCCACAAACTGGTCATAATCACTGATTCAGATTATGTCCAGAACGGGTTTGTGGAGCACCTGATCAATTGGAGAACCAGAGGCATGCTGTGTGAAAATAACAAGCCATTTCAACATGGCAAGCTCATACAAAATAATGATGATCTGGTCACCTCTAATGGGATGACCATCTGTTGGAAAAAGATTAAGGGTCATTCTAGGATCGAGGGGCCAGATAAAAGTTGAAACTACCTGTCTGTTCAGTTGGCCAAAACCTGAGCCATCCAGGGGGCTCTACTTGAGATCCAGTCCCTGTTGGAGGAAATCCAGGTCACTGCTGTCACCAGGTCCCAGACAAATGCTCACAATGAACTCTCAACTGCCCAGTGGAATAAGGAGACCCCAGATGCTGATTTCATCACGGCACAACAAGGGGATCCGATTATTGGGACATTTTACCAACACATTGAGGATCCTCTGAACTTTCCTCTGACGGAAACCGAATACATTGGGAAAGAGGACCTCAGGGTGCTGATGAAGTGTCCCAAAATGTTCTGAATCCAAGACAGTCTGTTGGTAAGGAGATCCATCTCTGGTTGTGACCAGTGGGTGGTACCTACCTCATTCTGAAGCCTGATGCTAAGTCACACCCATGATGCGGCCACAGCCGGTCATCAGAGGTTTCATACTACTCTTGAAATCTTGCGGGAGGTTGCATACTGGCCCACATAGGGCAGGACCTCAATCAATATTTGAAGGGGTGTCTTGTGTGTGGACAACTTCAGCCAAGTTCACTCACACACCAAGCTCCCCTTCAGAAAAGGGGGATCACACTGCCTTGGTCAGATTTACAAGTAGATTTCATCAGGCCTGTGATTCGCTCATCTAGTGGGAACAAGTACATGTTAACAGTAACATGCTTGTTTACCAAATGGGTGGAATGTCTCCTGGCCCGAAACTGCAAAGCAGAAACAGCAGCTACCCTGATGATCAACCACATCTTCTCGCGTTTTGGCTTTCCCCAAAGGATTGAGTCAGACTGAGGAAATCACTTCACCCGCAAAGTGATGACAAAGATGTGGGAGATACTTGGGGTAAAAAGGAAACTTCATATTGCATACCGCCCATCCTGTAGTGGGGGAGTTAGAGGTACAATAAAACCATTGGGAGTATTCTAAAAAAGTTTGTGGCAGATTCTGGGCCAAGTTGCAACATCCGATTACCGCTTGTCCTGATGGCCATCAGATCTACACCATCTTCTGTGACCAAACTGTCTCCATTTGAGCTAATGACGGGACGAAAGATGGTGCCACCTCAGCATCTGCTCTATAGAACACAAGAGCAGACACTGATAAACGCCTCCACAACACATGAATATGTTGAGAATCTAAGAAACCACCTTCAGCATGCTTTTGCGTACACTCAGCGGAATCTGGAGGAATCAGCAGAGGAGTTGAAAACTCAATATGATTTAAAAACAACCAAAAAGGAATACCAAGTAGGAGACAGGGTCTAATCGTACAATTTTCCGAGCAACCCTGACTAAGGAGGGGAAATTTCTCCCCTCCTGGCGCAGTCCCTTTGAAATTGTAGACTAAATTTCACCTATCGCCTACAGAATCCGCATCCCCAAAGGAGAGCTGTCAGAAGAGAAATGGGTCCACATTAATCAGTTAAGAAGTTGTCACTCCAGACACACTTTGCAGCTGATTCAGGAGCCAAGGGAAAATCAAGTAGAGGAGACACCTAGAGAATGAGAAGCATTAAAAAGAAAAAGTAGAAGGGAATAGGTAAGTCCCTAGGTATATCTATATAACAGGGAGTACTTTTTGTTATTGTTATTTCAAATATGTAATGAAACTATACTGTAAAGGTTCAATCATGTCTTTGCATTGTTAAGTAATTTGTTTGCTGATATTGTTCAAGTACCCTGATAAATGTAAATATATGCCTTCTACCACTGATGTCAACCTTCTGGGAAGACAGTCAGTGAAAGATTCTAAAACCCATTTTTATCTATCTCCTGTTAGAGTACTAATTCCATTCCCTCCTAGACTGATGAGGACCTCCACGGGGACCTGGAAAGGGAAGGAAGGAAAGGGGGTGTCGCTCTGCACTCTCCAACGAAAGACAGAAGGAAGATCTTGGCGTGCCACGCCCAGATGAAAGAAGAACTCCACTAGATGAATCCCAATTTTCCCTACTCTCCCTCAACATGATGTCACAGCAGAGGGGGGGTCATGTGGGGTACATTTGCCAGCCCCCACAGAAACCTCCTACAGCAAAAACCACATTTTCCATTGCACCCAAAAGCAGCTGCACTTTCTTTCCCTCGCACAGGAGTGGCAAGCTTTCAACACTGTCACCACTAAGAATAGCTGCATTTGCTTCAGTTAACTAAAATCAAGCTGAAAATGACCTCTGCTCAGAATGGCATTACCTTTTTCTGTTCTGTCCTGTTGAAATACTAAAACTGTGCACATGACTTCCAATACGGCTTTGAAATGGGCTCTTGATTCATTTCCACAAAGATTGTGCCCTTCAAGGAAAACCCTCTTGGCATGTTTCATTTCTGCTGAGTAGCAAGGGATGGGGCAAAGCATTCCCAGAGCAGCTGATGTGCTGGGAAACCACTTGAAAGGCCAAGAACTCAGATTTCTACTGAAACACAGCTGGAACTTACTTTTTTGGCAAACAAATTAACTCATGCGAAATGCTTCAAAAGAAGCTCTCTCTCTCACTTGCTATGTGTCAGTTTTAAAGATCCCATTTACCAAGCATAATTGTGTGTACAGAAACTGACCAGAGCTATAAAAAGCTTTCAGAACCACTAGTGCCAAAGAAAATGTGTGCTACAGAAACCACACTTTGAATCTCAAAATGAACTAAAATAAACACCTCTGTAAAAACCTGCTTTTGTAAAAGCAAGAAAATGACTCTTCAAAAAAAATGTGAAATCATCCCACTATTCACACAGAAACAGCATTATTTGTGTGGGGCTGGGGTTTGCTTTAAATATATAATATATTTATTTACAAAAAGACTGGCTTTTTGTGAAAGAAAGAAAAGAAAATGTTTGAAAGCTGTTTGAAAGCAGCAGAACCAGTTGCATGGGCAGGCACTTCAAAGATATCCAGCCCCTTGGGAAAGGAAGTCCCTTTACAACATGAAAGGCCCAGAGGTGTGGCAACTTCGTCAGACTGAATGGCATTGCTGCAGCATGGGACAATGGACAGCCCTGTCACTGAAGTGTGAATTCCTTTGACACCTCTCCTCAGCTTCAACTGCCTAGAATCAAAGGGGAGTCATGGCAACCTCTGGGCAAAGATGACTGTTTTATACTCATTGTATTTCATTGTATTGCACATGGATTATGCAATTGCCCTGCATCCACGTTTGAGAATGTTGTGGTTTGAATGAAGAAGGTTCGGGTGGCGGAGAGCGTTGGAAGGTTTCGGGGAAGGAGGACTGCCTGGATGGTTGCAGGGTGGATGCAGGGGAGCGCCGGGTCTCTACATAAATAAAGATCATCTGCGTGGCACAACAGGGACTTACTTTCTTCATTACACTCACCAGAGCAAGACTTTTAGCTGGGGGGTTGGAAAGACTGCCCACTTTTGGGAACAAAGCCGGCCCATGTGAATCAAAAGACTTTTTGCATTAAAACATTTATTTCAGCGATATGAATAAGCAGTAATGTGAAGTTATGATGGGTTAAATGTGATTTTGGTAGCAGCAAGATAAGATGATGCAGGGCTTCCTGACATGTGGTAGGCATGATTGGCATGAAAGAGGCATTTCTGAAGAAAGCGTACATGGTACAGTTATGAAAGTTGATGGGAATATGCCCAACATTGTTAGGTTCAGGTGTATCCCATTGTAGCCTTTTGGGTGAAATGTTGTCCATAGGAATGGCGAAAGATTGCCAGAAAGACAAAACAGCATCACACAAACTTGGCAGTTGGAACAGCATATTCCTTGTAAAGTATGGGGTATGCCCATTTGATTTTCAGCAGGCTGCCAATTATAAATTTAAGGGTTTTGTTTAATAACTGATTTTGGCAAAAGTACCTGTGGTTAAACAAAGCACCTCATAAAAACACCCACACTAAAACTGATGCCACTTCCCTGGGTTCAATCTTCTTACAGGGAGGCGGCGACATCCTCAGCCTGACCTATCCGATCTTAGAGGTATGTCCAGCTTAGTTCTGCCCACATAGTAAAAATCATCTGATGTAATCCTGTTTATAAAAGGAGTAAGCTTAGGGAGAGTCAGGACTTCAAGAATCAGACATTCAAGAATCATTCATCCACAAATAAACATCCAGAGATCCAGACATCCCACATTCACCCTGCAAGATTCCGGACTCCAGTGCCAGGCCAGGGGTAGCTGATCCAGATCCATGCAGTACCTACTATCCAGGCAGAACCACCATCCAGAACTAAACCCTACAAAAATCCCAATAATTCAGGCACAAAGGGGGAAAGGCTGCTGACCCAGAGGGATAATCCGTGACCAGACCTGTCCTTGCCCAGCTGATGCACCCTGCTGCCCATTGAGACCATACTCCGGTTGCCTTACTGTGTCCCTAGACGAGACCCGCCACTGTGCAGCGACCAGACCCTTGTCCCCCTTCCAGAGAGCCGGTTAGCTGTCCAAACTACCCAATTCCAGTGCTTCTTGTAAGTATAACCCCTCCCCAATATCAAAAAGCTGCATCCTTTGCTCTGTTACCTTGCCATTTGTCAAACCCTATAAGAAACCCTATAGGAAATCCTATGAGTATCCTAGTAACATCTTAAATTGTTACAATCCTCAGTGTGTACTGTCCTTAGAACAATACGAGTTAGTCTCCATTTGTTAGCGCAATTATTTCCCAATCATTTCAGTCTTTGTGTAAGTCTGCAGTACTATTTTGAAGAAAATGTATTAATTTCCCATAGAGATGAACGCGGCGTGGCTAGGTTAATTTTGCAAGTAACCTCCCCACATACCGTGTCTTTCTTTAAATACCTAGCCACTAAAATATAGTAGCAGTAGAATAAATCCATTTTAACAAAACCGAGTTGCCTGTGAAAGTGTTTCCCCGTGTAAAAATCTGATTTTTCCTTTCCTTAAAGAATCCCATACTGTCACTCATCCAGAGTCATCCTTCCACTTTAATATCATACCTGTTATGTGCCTTTATACCATAGCATTAAAACCAACTTCCGATTTTGATTGTTTAGCCCAATTCCTAAGTTGTTTGCTATTTTTAAACCTGTGAAAACTAAGCTATTGCAATTTTGCCATGTGTGATTCCTGCTGCACTGTTTTTCCTCCCAAAGTCAATTTTCTAAACTGTATGCCCGTTGTTTAGTCCCTTGTCTTGTAGCTTGTGAGTTTTCTTGCTTCGTTGATACAGCAGCACACATTCATGCCTTATCCGTTCAACCGCACCATTCAGTAATTCTGAGGGCCATTTTGCTCATTTTTAAGGGAGCTCAATCTGATTTGGTAGGTCGGATTTGAATTCTGATTTTTGCCAAGTATACCTGACTCCTTGCTGCCCCCCTCCACCCACACAAAACTTGGTTAACAGGGGTTTGAGGGAGTGTTGCAGTGGGAATGCCTGAATGTGGTGCTATTTGAAAATGCTACCCGAAAAGTAATCTGGCTTTAATTAATTTGTGCATTGTGTATCTGATGTTAGAAGGTTAAACTAAGTGTATCCCATAATTTTACTGTGTAATTATCACCACTCTGGTGATTGCTGCCCTATTTGAATGTATTTGATTTTTATTCAAAATTTAAAATAAATAAATATTTCATTGATTACATACCTGCCTGGTTCATGGTCCATTGCCACACGGGGTGTATGTTCAAGGGGGTGTGAGACGGGTTGGCTGCCTTCTCAAAAATGTAATCTGAATGTAATAAGCTTAAAAGTGTTTTATTGTGCGCTGCATCACTGGCCAGTAGGAAGAGTCCTGGTCTAGAGTGTGCCGCATCTTGACATCAATGCCTGGCCTCAGACATTTTGCTTTTGAGAGCATAAACAATGGAGCTCCTCTCTGTAATTTGGAGGCAGGGAGCTGTTACGTGTCGCTACCTGGTGCCAGATTTTAGTCATTTGTTTGTCAGAGTGCAAATGTGGAGGCCGAACGGTGGCGTACACGTGTGTGTGCCCCATTATGGCCTGCATATTTGCACTCCACCGTGCAAATGAATAAATGCTGCCTGCCATGCTCGCATGGCAGGCAGAGTGTACAATTACAATTAAATGCTTCCACCCATGTTTAAATGTATTTTGCAAACGCTGCCTCATAGCAGGCAGTGTTGAATTGTAAAAGCTGCCTTCTCAGCACATACAATGGACTCTGCCTGCTTTATGCACCATCATAAGAAGGATTCCCAAAATTGTGCTGCCGTGAAAATACATGTCAGCAGAAATGCTGGAACATTAGTATGGCGGAGAGAAAGGTAGGATGTGGAAATGCAAGTTGCGTTCCACCCCTCCTCTCAACCATACCAATGAATGCAAATGAGCCGTGGCATCAATGGAAGGCTTTTATATCTTCCAGTGACGTTATGGCTCTGATGAAAATGAACCCCATTGTATGTGTTGGCTTGATATTTACGCTGTGATCTAGCAAGAATTCTCCAGTATTAACTCGGAATCAACTACCACTTGCAGTGATACTTTTTAATTGTTCAATATATTGCAAAACGTTGATTTTCACAAATCTATATGAATGAAAATAGGGATTCACGTTTCAACAAGTAATTCACATATAGTTTTGCTCCGCTGCGGGCTCAGATGGAATGTGCAGCACTCCACAGCACTCTATTCAACTGTCGACCTTGACAAGGGCCAGCAAATCTGATTTCACATCTTTGTATAACCAATACAGTTTCAGAACCTATACATGGCAGTAAAATGCTTTAGATCTCTCCTTTTTCATAAGAAGAAAAGACAATCGTATTAACTTGAATGCGCCTTATTTCAAGGTTAACTTGCACAGGAAGTTATTTGGAAAGTCTGTTTTATTTTAAAGAAAAATGCAACTTCTGACATTGAAATACACTTTTTTAGGGCAGTGGTTACATAGGAACAATGGACACCACACTTGTATGTTGGTCCAACAAAGTCAAATAATGCTTCATCATTCGCATACAGGGCATCATGAATGACCAGGGCATGTTGCCTACAAGGAATCCCCCCTACTCTCACTACTTATCAGGTCGCTGCCAAATCCTCCTGCTGAGCTGACCTAATATCCTCTCTCTGCTCACACCCTCACAAACTACCTGTGACCCTCCAGGTCATGCTCTCTCGCACTACCTATCATCCCCTCACTATACTGACAAATTTGCTACCCACATCTCCTACACAAACACTAAAATCCGAAGCCACTGTCCACCACCATATCTCCTACTTCTCTCCATCTCCTGTCTCCTCCACCCTTACCTTACAATCCCACTTGTCTCACACATCCCCAGCCAAACCTCTGCCCATCCTCCCCTCAGGTGGCCCATCTTGTGATCACATTGACCCCTTTGCACCACACGCATTTAAAGGTCTTGCATATGTCGCATCCACTTACCTCTCCAAACTCTTCACTTTCTCGCACCACAAAGCATCTTCCCACCCTTGTATAAAATAGGGCTGTAATGCATAACATTTAGAAACTCACTGATGACCCTTACAATCCCTCTTTCTGTAAAGTTATCTCTCTCTTCGCCACCACTACAAAATCCGTGCAAGAGTTGACTTTGAGCATATTGCCAACTACCTCAAACGCCACTTACTCTGTGATCCCATCTAGTCAGGTTTCCAGAGCAAACTCTCCATGGGTACCGCTCACAGCAATGTCTCCAACCTTCTAAGCACTGCTCACGCCTCTCATCACTCCTCCATCCTCAACCTACTTGTTTTGCCTGAAACCTTTGACATGGGGGGTCACCCCTCCCTCGTAGGAACTTTCTCCGTCAGAACATTTTTGGAATTATGTGTTGTGATCTGTCAAGGTGGAATGTATAAGAGGACCCCAAATGTTGTTTTTTTGTTGACCTTTAGTGTGATTATCTGCGACTGACACCAGTGTTGCATAGTAAGTTGGTGTATGGTTCAAATGAAAACACTTCAATGGTTAGACTTTGTCTAGCACTTTTTGAAAAAGCACAAAAAGGCGGTCCAAAAACTGTATAGATCTTTTGTCATGTGGTTCTTGAGTTTATTTATTCATTTATGTATTGGTCATTTACATAGCGTCTATACACTTAACAAGCATTTCAAAGCACTCCAACGCAGGGTGAGTTGTTAAGCAAAATTGACATTCTTAATAGGCATTGGAACATTCAGAATGGGCAAGTGCTATGCATTTAGAGATACAAAATAGAACAAGGAGGTATACAAACTGTTTACAAAATGTGACATAATTATTGTACGTGCCCGGTCAGTGCAATAATGCAAGAGATATACATAAAGTAAGGGAAGAGGGGAGGGAAAAGGGAGAGGAGGGTAAGACAAACAGAGCAATGATAAGTGCATGAGACATGTAGTAGGAGAGGAGGCAGGTGTGAGGGGTGGCAGGGAGAGGCACACTAGACACACAAAAACTAAAATGGCTGCAGATGTAAGTCACCTAAATTCGATTTTTTTGCAGAGGGACGCTAGACACGCCAAAAACGAAAGTAGCTGCAAATTTAAGTCACATGAAATTGAAATTCGTAAATCACAAGTAAATCTGCTTGAGTGCATGAAGTTCTGGTGGGCCAGGAACGAGTGGTCACAGTCTGCCTCCAAAGTCCAGCCGACTTCATCATGAAGTGCTGCGGGGGTGACGGAGGAGGGGAGGCATCCGGTCCAGCCAGGCCCAGACAGGAGTCTTTGTGTGGGCCTTGGTGTCAGAGCTGGATTTCGCCTGTCGGTTCCCATAGGCCAAGAAAAATGCACTGACAGCGAATCTGGAGCAAGCTGCCAAGTAATCATGGCAACGCTCTCGAGTGATGTGCTGCTGCCATCTTGGAGCGGGAAGGCTCGATGTAAAACAAAGAATGTGGCAAGAGCGCACCATGCGCTTTTTGAATTTGTGGTGCAGAATGTCCAATAAGAAGTCTGGCGGTCGTCTGCCAGAGTGGTCGGGCAAATACCCAGCAAATTCAAAGTACGGGCATGCCCAATTGGCTCACTTCCGGAATAAATTGCTCAGCGCTCCGCAGGCCTTCACAAAACCAATGTTGCTTCAGATTGAGAGAGCAGGGCAGCCAGCGACCACCCAGCAGTGATAAGAGAGGGGAAAAAGGAAGCCATCTTTCATTCATGGACCATGACTGTCACAGGGGCCAAGCATCCTGGAGTGGATTCACTGTCCTATGTTAATGGACTATGGACATTGTGGAGACAAGTACCCAGTCAGAAGCATAGGACTACACTAGGACTTTTGTTTCCTAGAGTAGTGCATCCGGGCCATCTCCCCTTTCCCACCCACATTGAATTCTTTGACGGCTCTCTTCCTCTTTTCCTTCCTCTGTTATTTTGCAGGGTAACACCAATATGTAACGTTAATGTCAGACAGGACATTAGCAGGCACACCACCGTTACCTTCTGGTAATTACACTCGTTTTTGTTTTGTACATGCTTTATTTATCTGGAGGGATGTCAGAATTTGTTCTGAGCCCTTCCTGTTTCAGTTTTATTCTGGCTGCAGGGCAATCTTTGGGCACAGTGGTTTAGTGCAGATGCCTAAATGCACTATATCTAAGACCGGCTAAAGACAAAGCGCTTCTGACGCTGCAGGTACAGCGCCCACAAGCAATATCCACACTGAAGCAGTTACAGAGCCAACGTTCATTATTACAAAATCCACACATGTCATTTCAAAAACTTTCCTTAATGGAATGTTGGGTTCCCTGCTAAAATTAGAAAGTAACCTATCTGAATAAAAAGTCACAAATTCGCTTTCATTTGTAAAGTCACCTGTGTATAGGCGTGCTAAAATATCATATATCAAGTCAGACGTGACATCATCAGCAGTGCAAAGTGGCAAATGATGCTTGTGTTGTCACAGTATCTATAACTGGCAAATTTGACAATTTTATAGGTTTCGGATTATAACCATAATATCTCTTCCGGTGGCGTTTTTTTTTAATGTATATGAACCAATCACGGCGTGACTGATGATCCCCTCCCAGATGGCATGTGTCACGCAGAGATGCTTACACCATTATAGGCCCACACTATGTTAAAGACCCAAATACATTGAGAAAGAGTGATTTAGTGAGTTTGTCCAGGAGACCTGTTTCCTGCCTGCAGCAAGTGAACCTGGCTCAAGTGTGTGGGATGAGGGGTAGGAGGGGGGGTGGGCAACAAAACGCCTGCGAAACATGCTCTTGGTAGCTGTACCATAGTGTGCAGCTTGGAGAGGCAACTTGTCCTTGATGAATAGTGGCATCATGCAGTTAGTCTTCTAAGTTCCTCAGCAGAAGGTCCATGCCTGTGTCTGAGTCCAAGTCCTTGGAATGCTTACCCACATGCTGCCGTATGCCCAATTTTCGCCTCAAGCATTGGTTAACAAATGTTGCCAAGCGGTATTCTGTTTTCCCTCTCATTGTTACTATCTGGGCATTCACATACAAGGTTGCCAGCATTTGGCTCCCCAGCAACGTCATGTTATTGCTCCATGTTGCACATGTTCAGTTTCAGTAAGATTACCCATGCAGCACTTCACTGAGTGACTGTTAGGATTAGGGAGCCATCTTGCTCAGAAGATAGGATTAGAGGTCCCTTCTATGGAGCTACTGTTAAATGTACTAGGTAGTACACAGAGGTATAAAAATGGCCCGTTGGTGAGCTCAGTAAATGGACAAAAAATTACCAAACAACGACTGTCCTGAACAGTTTTTCAGTTCTCAGTTATGTGACATCATCATCAGATCTCTAGCAAGAGCCCACAGCAGCACCACAAAGAGGATGGGGTATCAATAGAAGTTGCAGTGCAAATGGCGTCCTTGACGGTTGGCATTTAGACAGTCAGGCAATCACATGACAGAAAGGAAGCACAAATGTGCCATTTTGGGTTATGATATATGATATGGCATTTATAACGTGCCTGTACGCAAGTGTTTCAAGGCGCGGCGAGGCAAGGGAGGGGAACACAGGGAAGACAGAGACAACGATCTTACTAGGCCAGGTGACATTGAGATCGCACAAGTGCAGGGGTGGTGAGGCAGGGGAAAAGAATGAGGGGGGAGGGGCAGTGCAGTGCATAGGATAAACGTACAATAGATGAAAAACAATAAATAAGAACAATAAATAAGAAGTGCAGCCAGTTGGTGGCAAGTGCAAGGGTAAGTGCAGACATCAGGTGTAAGTGCAGACATCAGGTGTCAAGTGCTGGTAGGGGGCTGTAGGGATACAGAACAGCCCCAGAGTGCAAGGGTTGCCAGGGGGCAGTGCAGGTGTGCAACTGGTAGGGAAGGGACCTGGGCCCGAGAACAGAGGGTAGCCAGGTGACCAGTGCAGTTTCAGTTTCAGCCAGGAGTTCAGTAGGATAGAGGAGGAGAGAAAGCAGAAGCAAAGAGGAAGGTCTTGAGCTGCTTCCAGAACAGGAGATGGTTCTCCTCACTTTCCAGAGAGGCAGGGAGGCTGTTCCAGAGGGAGGCCACAGCCGAAGAAAGAGATCTACCACCAACTCATTGCTTGGGAAACGATTGACCCTGAGGGAGTTGGAGGCGGATGAGTGAAGAGCTCGAGAAGGAAGATATTTATGAAGAGAGAGTTGAAGGTATTGAGACCCCAGGCCCCAGAAGGCCTTGTGGACAATGCAGAGGGTTTTGAACTTAATCCTGGCAGCTAGAGGAAGCCAGTGCAGAGATTTCAGTCCTGAAGAGATCCGATCCCTGGGCATGAGGTCAAGGACAAGTCTTGCAGTCAGGGGTGTTGCTAGGTCTGATAAAGATCTGGGGGTACGCTAATGTTGGGACTGTTGGGACTTGGGGCTAGCTAGCCTTTTGGTTGTAGCCCCTAAGCTTCTATCCAGGGCTGCAACCTAAAGACCAGGGGCTATAGGCCCCTCAGCCCCCCCACCTAGCAATGCCTCTGATCGCAGTCCTGTTTTGGATGAGTTGCAGAGGGCGGAGAATAGAGGCAGGCAGATTAAGAAAGAGGCTATTTCAGTAGTCCAGCCTAGAGAGAACCAGAGACAGTGAGCTTCTGGAGGAAGAAGAGGAAAGGAAGAATACCTCTGAAGAGGGGCAGCTGGTAGTGTGACTTCTTAGAGACATCAGAGATGTGAGGAGAGAAGGAGAGTGTGGAGTCGAAGATGACCCTGAGGTTTGTGGCCCTACAGGTCGGAGCAGGAAGAGGGCCAAGAGAAGCCGGCAAAGAGTGACAGGAAAGGAGGGAGCAAGTGTGCCGATGAGGAGAATCTCAGTTTTACTGGCATTAAGGCAGAGATAAATGGTTGCATACCACTCCTGGAAGCAGACAGACAGTCAGAGATGAGAGAAAGAGATGAGGTAGCTGAAGGGAGTCTGAAAATGAGCTGATTGTAATCCGCATAGCACTGAAAGTTGGGGCAGAGAGCAACAATGCGGTGGGCAAGAAGTGCCAGGTATTGGTTGAACAGCCAGGGAAAGAAGTTAGACCCCTGGGGAAAACCACAGGTAGAGATAGAGATAGAGATAGAGATAGAGATAGAGATAGAGATAGAGGAAGGACCCAAGTTGGACTTGGGAGGGTCATTCAGATAGGAAAGAAGTCAGCCAAGCCAGGGCATGATCGGTGATACCCAGGTTGTTATGGATACGGTTGAGCAGGATGGCGTGGTTGACCGTGTCAAAGGCAGAAGAGATATCAAGTAAAATGAGGACACAGGGGGTGTTGGAATCAAGGTTGCAGAGCAGGTCTTCACGATGTTCAGGAGAGCAGTTCCTGTGCTTCTGGCAGCTCTGAAGCCAGACTGATGGTCATGGAGACAACCAACAGATTCCGTGTGAAGATTAAGCTGGGAGATGGCCAGCTCTTCCAGGAGTTTTCCCAGGAAACGAGTGATGGAGATTGGGCGATAGTTAGCTGGGCAGGACGGGTCGGCAGAGGGTTTCTTAAGAAGAGGGTACACAGGGAGTGCTTCAGGTTGGAAGGAAAGACTCCAGTGGCGAAGCAGTGGTTGCAGAAGTCAGCCGAGCAGGAGCCAGGGTGTCAATGTTGTCCATGATGGTTTTGGAGGAACAGGGGTGAACCTGTTTTGACGAGACTTTCATAGATCGGATTTGTCTAGAAACCTCATCAGGGGAGAACAGGGGAAAGGCAGAGTAGGAGGGAGGAGAGGTGGCAAAAGAAGGGCCAGAGGAAGAGCAGGGAGTAGAGGGAGGAGGCAGAAAGGAAGAGAGAGAGAGGAAAGGATGTCCTAAGTTTTAGAGATGAAATGAGAAGCCAGAGCCGTGCAGAGGGACTGGGAGGGGTCAGGCGAGGCAGAGACTGCAGCAGGATTGGCCAGTTCCTTGCAGATTTTAAAGAGTTCGGCTGAGTTATTAGATGCAACAGAGACACGGGCTTGGATGTGATCTCTCTTCTTGGTGCAGACAGAGAGCCGGTATTCCATTTGGAGCAGCAGCAGGCTCGTTTGTCAGAGGATGTACCGGAGGAACGCCATTTCCTCTCAACCACCTTACACTTGCATTTGAGGGTGACGAGGTCTGAGTTGTACCAGGAGTTGCACTTGGCTCTGGGCTTCAAGCAGATCCTCATGACAGGGGCAAGAACATCAAGAGTATCAGATATATCAGAGTGGAGCATGGGGAGGGCTGTGTCAGGGTGTGAGTCAGCCAAAGGGGGAGGGTGGGGTGCGAAAGTGGCAGTAAAAATCTTGACTGACACGCTTCATGGGTCGGATAACCGAGAAGGTGGGTGGCAGTGCTGAAGGTGGCTTGGCCTGAGGGGTAGAGAGGGTGAGCTGGGAGGAAAGGAGAACGTGATCACTCCAGGAGAGATGAGTGGTGAGAGGGATAGAAAGGGGAAGGTCTGAAGAGATCAGAACATCCAGAGTGTGCCCTGCAGAGTGAGTCGGGCCAGAGGGTAGAATAGAGAGTGAGAGAGAGTCACAGAGGTTGCGAAAGAGTCCAGAGGAAGGACAGGAATCATCCAGGTGGATGTTAGTCTCCAAGAAGGAGGAGTTCAATGGTCGAGACCAGGAGGGAAGAGGAGAGGTCCACCCACTCGGAGAGGAAGGTGTAGATTTGACCAGATGGCCAATAGATGGTAGACACACTAAGGGAATGGCCAGGAGAGAGAGAGAGAGCCTGCAGATGAGGCATTCAAAAGAGGAGTAGGCCTGTGTAGGAATGACAGAGGCAGGGATCCACTCGGGGAAGATCAGGGTTACACCCCCTCCAGAGCAGTTGGATCTGAGCACAGAGAGGATCTTGTAGCCATCAGGGAGGAGAGTGTCAAAGCTTGTGGCAGAGCTGGCTTTGAACCATGTTTCAGTGAGACCAAGGACATCAAGGTCAAGTTCTTCGAGGAGATAACAGATGTTAGGGAACCTTCCAGCAATCTCATTAGAAAGGACACAGCAAGAACATTGGCAGTCATCTTACAACAGAACACACAGCTTGCAAAGTCATGAAGAGACTCTGGGCTACCACAGCAGGTGCAAGTCTCTGAAAAGCTCATGGCCATGAACCCTAACACTCCGACAAACAGGACCATGCCTCAGACGTAACTCTGGATATCAGGCCCTCTAAAAACATTTTCATGTCGCTGGAGCCCATTCCTGGGAAAGTGGGCCACCATGCTAACCCCAGGAGATAACACATTTATTTACATGATTGGTGAACTACTCAAATGATCATACCACAGAACTGATAATACAAAGCAAGCACTGCCTTGCTGCGATGAATGCTATTCCCATTGATTGGCTGTGTCTGGTTCAGTATCTACCTACCGCATTGCTCACATAAGCTATCCAGGATGTATAGTTTACACCTCCAGTAGGTTGGCACTGCTTCCTGCAACTGGTGATGTGGAAACGTGTGACGTACCTGCAATTGGCAGTGCACATTTCTGCTACTGTAGGACTGGCTGAAATGTGAACATATGTAAGGGGTCTTGAATAGCACTCTATTACCTCGGTCCTAAGTGAAGAGGTATTTTTAAAAAAAAAAAACAACCCCATAAAAAATCAATTTGGAAAGACTGCTCCGTGACTGCACGGAGCAGTCTGGACCCGGAAGCTGTGTCGAGGGAGAAGAGTTAAGTGTATGTATGCATGTGTGCTTGTGTGTGTGTTGGGTGTTTGTGTATGTTTTAAAATTGGGGGAGTATTGCATGAGGACTAGAGGGGTGTCGAGGGGGGTGAGGGAATGTGTTTTGTTAGTTTTTTGTAGGCTGCCTAAAATCGGCCAAAAAAAATACACTAAAGTGCTTTGGATCTGGTTAGCCACGGATATGGTGGAGTGTGACAGGGCTAAAGGACTGTAACTACTGTATTTACATTTGTATTTTGTATGAAATGTATTTTCTTATATTACTTCTGAAAAATGGTAATACTAAAACACATGTAACTAATAATAACAAAGATAGGGCTGAAGATGAGAGGTGGGACCTTGGTGATTGCTCTCTTAGTGCTGATTGTCTAATGGCTAGGCTTGTGGTAGCCGTATCTGGGTATTTGTGTGTGTAGTGTAAGGTGGTAGGAGATCTTAGAGGGGAGTTGGTTAGTCGGGGAAAGGGGAGAGTAGGCAAAACAACCTTGACTCCTATTACTGGCCTCTTGCAGACAGGCCCCATGTCATTTTCTCACTTTGCTACTGTTAGTCTCTGTCCCTGTATGTCTCTCTACTGCACTTCTCTGTCTCTCTCTCTCATCCTCAAACACACTTGCACACTCTCTCTTGCTCTCACTGTCTCAAATAGATAGATTGATCCTACCGGCACTGTTGTTACCGGACGGCACAGTACGACTCTGCGCGTGGTGCCATCCCGCTGGCCAGGGTCAGACCTGGCAGGCGGAACGGCACCCTCCTGCAGAGTATCACGGAAGCATCGGCACCATTATCAACGGTGCCGGTGCTTCTGTGGTCACCATTCCCATTGAGTCCTATGGGACTCAAATGGGTATGGGGATTAACAATTTACCAGCGCCTGACTTCCTGGAACACCAGGGTTGTAATACCCTGGTGTTACCGACAAGCCAGGCACCAGTAAATATTGCAAGTCCGGGGCAACCCATTGGTAGCGCCGGCTGGGTTACCGCCGAACTTGTAATGAGGCACATTGTATCACATGGCCAACAAAGCTAGCATCTGCAAATTTACAGATGAAGGAAAGGGGGCAGTGTAGAAATTTCACTTAAGGTCAAATGTATCTAATACTCAGGTCAGTCAGTGGGATTGTGTGTGCTCCCCAAAAAGTCAGATGTGTGTATCCCACCCAGCCCCGTGTAGTTTATGCTACCTTTGAAGAAAAACTGACATAGATTTCACACTCTCTGAATGTATTCTACACATTCCTCTCAACCCAGTCATTGGGTTTTACATTCCCTCCTAAAAAGTCACTTATGTGACACATGCATTTCGTTTTCTAATAGATGTCTCTCTGAATCCACCAGTGAGAATGATGCAACAGAAAACATACATTGCATGCATGCGTTCACTGAACGTAACCTTCCGTCGTCCCGCAAGTCAGTCACGGGTATTTTGAGCTACCCTCAAAAATCATGATTGTGCTTAACACTGAAGCCACTCACTGTGATGCTCTACCTCCCCAGAAAGTCGGATGTGTCTATCACACTCAAGATAGTCACTGAGATTTTCCCATCTTTTCCCCACTTCAATGTAACATTATTCCTGTAGCAAATTCAGAAATTCAGTCTAACAAAAAACCTACCCAAACATATTTGTACTGTGTTTGCGATATTATATCAGTCTTATTAAGACGAATCTTATTCTAATTCTACTGTAATTTTAAATATACTACAATTATAATTTTAAAAAGTGCCGTATAGCGGTACCAGGGTAAAAGGCTGTAAATAATGCCCGTATTACATCACTCCTGACCTGTAATAAGAACATGACATCATTAATGCTCTGCAAACATTCTGTGAAACTTTACTTTTTTGTAGTATTTTTAGTTTTTGCACGCAGATGGAAGCAAGAATCTATCTGCTTGGAACTCCTTATTGTGAAACCCAAAACGATTTCGATGCATTCCATTAAACTGCTTTCTGTTGTTTCCCTAACACAGTAGACGTTGCATAAGCGTTCTTTAATCCAAACCAACTGTATACTGATTATACATATCAACTACTGGAACATCTCTTATTTTCGAGTGAGCAAGAGGACAGGTATTTCAGGGTATGAGAGTGTTTGGCCTGTTTGCAAGTCACTTCGGAGTCCCATGACCTTAAAAGGAAACTGGCCTTTGGCCTCGTCCCTCTATTTGGTCACATAACTCAAGTAATGTAAATTAAAAATGCCTCCCTAACCAGGAGAGGACTGGGAACCAAAAGAGGCCCTGGAAATAATGTTCAAAGTGGCCCCATGTTACATATTTTCAGCAAGCCCAACCCTTTTCCTATGGGAACATTTGGAAATACCACACAAAAGAGACCCAGGGTGCAGAGGCCTACCAGGGAACTTCCAGAGTTCTCCATAGGCCATTCCAGCCCTGATCCTAACTTCATAGTTTTGCACCTGCTGCCTGTTTGAACACCTTCTACAGACTGATCACAATCTCAGTGGTGACGTTATTCGTATGCATAGGTAAGCCTTGTTTGCTTCCTTGAAGAAATCTGCCATCAGACCCCTCCAGCCACAGCAACATGGTAAAACCGATAACCCGATCATCAAGTGGTCTGTTTTAAAACATGGATTTGGGTGCCCATTGCCTCATGTTGATATTAATTATGCTATAGCGGGGTCAATAGTGGAGGCAGCCTTTGGTGCCAGGGGGTGGATACAAGGGTGCCAGCAGGAGGCTGGGGGCGGCACTGAGCACCAAGTAGGAGCCAGTTGTGTGAGGGCAGCCGGCCCCTTACCCCTTTCTCTCCATCTCCGACACTGCTCTGGGTACTTAGGTGGCCTCTGCTTGTGCTTTGAATAGACTTCCTAACTTGCAAGTCTGTTTTCCAGATCGATTGTTGTCATTAAAAGGAGAAGGTGAGGACATACATGAGTTGATTTTCATTGCAACTGCACATGGAGTTAGCATTTTCTTCTTTAACTGTGAAATGTAAACATACTTTTCTTTCCTCTGTTTCTTTACTGTATTGTTTCCTCTGTCTCTACTCGCGTCATTCATATTTTTGTTTTTAACTATTACATTCATCACCATCAGTGCTGATTGTTGCAAGTCTAATAAGGTGGCAAATGCCAATTCCCTCTCTCTTCTGATTTGCTAAGTACAGTGTTAACGGCTTCTCCGTGCCACTTTATTCAATCCACTATTTGCTTATTCTGACTTTCGTGACTGCAACTTCAATCGATGGGCCCCCAGTATTCATTTCCCAAGCTTTCACACAATCCTAAAAGGAATCCCCAGCACAGCACGTTGTAATGTTGGTAGTGAGACAAGGGAAGTCAAAAGAAGCATGGGTCAAATAAAGTGGACCTGACGACATACTAGGCCTGATTCACAGACTGTTTTGCGCACTGAAAGGTGACTTTGCCCACATTTCAGGGCGCAAAACTCAATTCACTGATTCATGAATCAGACTTTGCATGACTTTTCGGAACTTTGCGCAGGTCCGTCATGACTTTGCGCGCAGTCGAGCGCGACACAACAGTGCAAAGTGTGGAACAGGCCTGCATGAAGAAAAAAGCAGGCAGAACATGCATATTCCCCATTCTCGTCGCAAAATGAGGAAGAACGAGGAATAAAATGGGCATGTCGAGGGATGCGCCATACAAAGAAATTGCACACTGAGTCAAGTGAAAACCCAACTGAATTCATGGATTTCAAAGCACAACTTCATGTCGGGAAAAGGCACATGCAAACCTTGTGATCTTACCACCATATGATAGGAGATGCGAAGTACAACGTGCAAAGGCTCCGACTCCTATAACGCACGCAATGCACACCATTCAAAAGGTGTTCAGCCAGGATAAATGCAGGTGTACTGAGAGCCATCGTAAATGGCCATAGAAGGAGAAGAATGAGGATGACGAGGGACAGGACTTTCCTATCATGTACCATGCTCTTTGGGCTGCCAGATGACCAGGTGTATGAAAGGTACAGGTTTGCCCCCCTGCCATTCTAGACCTGGTCAGGCAGTGGGAGGAAGACCTTGCATCACCCACCATCTGCTCCCATGCTGTCGCAGTTTATTAAGCGGCCACACTCAACTCAGGGAGTGACTTTTCCCCAATGGATGTGTTGCACAACAAATCACTATGGTTTTATTTGGTTCACTTTGGTGAGGCCTCCAACCTGTCTCGCACACAACCCCAACAAATACCTGGTGCCACAGTGGATTAGGAACCAGGCTCGTGGTCTGGATATATATATATTTATTAATTTAATTAAATCAAATTTCACAAACGGATTAACATCAGCCACCAACGCTGTGGCAACACAAGAATAAAATGACTTCTTTAAAGGCACCAACACAATTAATTCCTTTTAAATCTCCCACCAATACGAGAAAAGAACAACTCAACACACACAGTGATTTCAAACATGGTTATGCTTTTCACCCAGCAACCTTTGCCCTCCAAACATCAATTAGACTTGACTCCTCTGAATGGAAGGCCAGTGGCAGGGAGTGGGAACACAATGGAAACATCGTTTTTTGGGATATTTGATCACAGAAGCAATATGGGAGACAGAAAAGCAATGGGAAACATTAGTTTTGTCACACCTAACAATAACACACAGGGCTTTAGGGTCTTTATCAGAACACAATGGGAAGATCGATTTCGGGATATTTAGCACAGCTGCAATGTGAAAGAATAGAAAAGCAAATGGGAAATATGTGTTTTGCCACACCTAAAAAGAACAGGTAGGGCTTTGGGGTTTTGGTCCGAGCACAACGGATACAAAGGGGCAATTTCGTTTTGTACCTTGCATATGCAAAGGCACTACCAGGCTTCACACTTCTGATTTAAAATGAATGGGATCAAAGGGGAATTTCGTTTTGCACCCTGCACCCACACGTGGAAAGAGGGTTTGGTATTCATTCTTTTGGGCAGATCTTTATGTGTATACCAGTTCAAAACACATTGGGACAAAATTGTTGGTTTTGAATGCCAACTAAACAGATCCGTGAATTCAATAGGGGAATTCATTAATTTACTTTGATTAAATATGCTAGGGATCTACACACACAACAGGATATTTTCACTGGAGAAATAACTAAAACAATGCTGGACGAATATAGGGCATGCAAAATATTTGGCTTTGGGGTAGTTCTACTTACCGGAGAGACCTGGAACTGGGCATTAGGGAGCATCAGGGCACCACTGGGACAGCAAGGGGGCCAGTCAATGGTCTTCTCTCTTTCCTCCAATGGGTCCCAGTCAGCTTCTATGTCTCCTGGCTCCTCTCTCCAAAGCAAGACTTAGGCCTCTCGGCTGGGATGTTTCTCACCAGATTTTGGTAGCAGGTTGGACCTCCGAATTAGTGGAAGATCTCCAGTTCTGATGCAAATGGGCTTATTCATAGGGCAAATTACATCACTAACTTGTCATGATTATCACGAAAGGGATTGGCTAGTCTTCACTACCCACCTCCCACCTGTGTGCTGATAGGACAATGGGATGGGGGAGTGCTTTAGGATAGCTGTGGGAGGAGAGAGCTTCATCATCTCACTTTTACAGGTAGGCTCAGCATGCTTTAGGACATAGAAATCTCACAACATGGCAAGTACCCTACATTTCCTAATCTTTACATGTATGAATATATTTATGAGAACTACATTTTAAGGCACATCAGGAGGCTAGTCAGGAGTCTGCACATACTTCCTGTGCAGAGATACAGTTTTTCTTAATTTACTCAGGTGCCATATCAGTGAAAAAATATGCCACTTACGGTTGTCATATTCATTATTACCAGCATGCTTTTCCCAATTTTCGTATCTCTTCGAATCAAGGGAAGGCCCAAATCACATTTTCATTAATAACTTTAGTTATTTTTATCCCACCAAAATCATTTTAGCATGGCTACAAGGGGGTGACTGTCACCTTTAATACAAGTCTGAAAGGACCGTTGTGACATGTACGCTGCCCATGTAATGCGATAAAATGTATTTCTCCCAATTTAATCAACTGCAGTTTCACAAGTCTCTTGCACTCCTGACCCCACCTTTTTTTAAAGTTGAATTTCTCTTTTTAGGCATGTGACTAGCAGAGAGGTTTGTGTTTAGATTCTGCCTCCCCCTTCAATGCCTAGTGGCCACACTAATGACATGTCTTTATCTGGTCTTCACTGTGTTTCTAATCTAAAAAGTATTCCGTCTTGTATTTCCAAGGAAGGACAATGATGGATGAGGACAACCTTGCCTGAATCTCCAGAGCAACAGAGGGAGGTCCTGGAGATTAGTTTCAAGTTTAGAGAAATGACCGTCCATGTACCCTGCAGCAAGCAGCCTTTAAACTTGCACATACTTTACACAGCATCTTATAAGGATTTCACAGTTTCAACATACATGTGTGTTGCATTTGAAATGTTGCATATGGATAAGCTTGTTGTAGCAGAAACCATGTTCACACTTTGAAAGTCGGGTGAGCACTTTGCTGAGCATATTGTCAATCTGGATGAGGGAAAAATGAAAATGACATTCTTTTATTTATTACACATGAAATGCTCCATTTCACTTCAGCTGCCTGAAGCACAATTCTGGTATCCCATTGAAGATATTGTGCACTGCGGTTTATTTATATGTCAGTGTAGCTCTCCATAGAAGTCTTCCTTTTGCTTCCTGAAATGCATTGCACACATCTTAGCATTTTCAGATTTAGGCCCACTTCCATTCCTTTATGATTTACGTCCAATAGGTCTTATGTCGGACCTCATTTCTGTGCTGGCTTGTATTTCGGCGAGCACTCATAACTGACTCTGCCCTCTGTGTTTCTGGCATCCAGGGGTTATATTTCACCCTACAAGTTTCCCCCTCATGCTGTTTGATTCACCTGAGACAGAGAGAAGATCAAGGAGAGAGTGGGGTGTATGTTTCCTCGTGGCCTGGGTTCGTTCCAGGGGTCTCCTTTAGAGCAAGTCTGCTCTTTTCCTGGTCCTGAGGGAGTGGCGCTGTGATCTGCACTCCACTCTTTTCAGATTTTGGATTTTGGTCCTGGGCCCCTCCCTTTCTCGCAGCTCCACCTCTGGCCTGTAGAGGCAAGGAGTTATTCAATCTGCCAGGAATAAAAAAGAGGTTAAGTATTTCATACAGAACTCATTTCCCCGGTGGCAAAAAATCAACGAGATACATTTCACATTTCATGGCATCACAAACTTGGACATGACAGTAATTCTTGATAAATTCATAATAAGGTTAAGTTGTTCTACTCCCTGTAAATATGTGATTTTCTCTGTCCAGGTTCCAATTCATTATTTCTACTCTTCAGATGGTTCCGGGGCTCTACCCTAACTGAGTTCCTCAATCAGTCACAAGTTCTGTCTGGGATAACAGCTTTTCAACCGATTGATAATAACCCATTTCTCTTCCATCTGTTCTTCTTTAGGGATGCAGGTCTTATTGGCGACAGGTGAGATTAAGGGCATTAAATATCGGTTGGCTAGGCTATGCAGATTACCTCCTCCTACTTGATTACACCCCAAAGGGCATCCAATTAATGCTTGATGTCTTGGGTAATTATGCCAGGGCCAACAGCCTACACATTAACATTGGAAAATCCAAAATAATGGCATTCATTGGGAACAATAAAAGAAATGCTTGCCCAAAATGCATGTGGAAGATTGATGGGAAACCGGTTGAACTGTGGGATGTTACAAATATCTGGGTGTGCCCACTGAGAACAAGTTAAAATGGACATCTCAGTGCAAAGAAAACCAGGCTAACCGTATGAGAAATGCACACGCTTTAAGTCTGTTCATTAGTAGACAGGGTGGATGTTCTATAAAGACCATTTCTGTTATACATATCCAACATTGTACCATGTATGTTGTATGGTGTGGAAGTGTGGGGAAAAAGTAATGGCAGAGCTGACTAAACTTGAAAATACAATTCTGCACCTTTTGTTTAGAAAAGTTGCTTCCAGTTGAATACATGCGCTTGGAATTTGATCTTATGAGTATATCAATGCCGATCTATTGTAAACTGGTTTTGAGTTATGAAAACCTTTGTGGCTGGACAGTGAAACCCTTATGGTTGATGTTTTCCAGGCCTATACAGGGTTAAATTACTTTGAACAATTTGGTACCCTTGGAAGACTGTGGGCTAAACACAATACCTGGATGACAGGATATGTTGAATGGAACGTGGAGTCAACACAGTTGGGGTTAAAAAGATGGCTAAAAAGATGGCTAAAGCGAAGATTATGTGAGTTCAGCAGTTAGGTAGGTATTGTCCGGTTAGTGTCAAATGTCAACAGTGGCCCTTAAATACTTTATCGGATGAAGTGTCAACCGGCCCAAAATACATTGAGGCCTTCCCTAATAGTAATATCACTAGGCATTACCGTCTGTTTAAATGTAATTCACCCAGGTCTTGGAGATTGAGGGAGCAAAAATGAGTATACTACGGTCTGAGCGGCTCTGTCGACTTTGTTGGGAAATGGTAATTGAATCTGCTGAGCATATCATGTGCCATTGTGTTAGTCTAATTGTCCTTAGAAGCAAACACATCCAATATTACAGTAATAAGATAAACTGTGATGATTTAATTATTCTGTGGAAAATGCTGCTAGAAGGAAATGATGCAAATCTTGTTTACCATATGGTCAAATTTTACTATGTATGTATTGACATCTTAGGGTTATTATCGCAGGGGATTTTATAAGTGACAATGAATCTTTGTATGAGTTGTAAATTATGAATTTTATGTTTTTATGTATTTATTGTATGTGTGCTTTAAATGTGT
Organism: Ambystoma mexicanum; assembly: GCF_040938575.1. Classification (NCBI taxonomy): domain Eukaryota; kingdom Metazoa; phylum Chordata; class Amphibia; order Caudata; family Ambystomatidae; genus Ambystoma; species Ambystoma mexicanum. Next base: position 672,198,857 of record NC_090933.1, on the reverse strand, counting down.
TGTTTGTACAAAATCTTTTTTGTCTGCAAGTTTATTAAAATTAAATTTAAAAATAATAATAATCAAAATTCCATGTGCTACAATAGTTACATAGGCCAAGAAATGTCTGCATATCCTTCACTGTCACTGGCTGGAGTGCGGCATGCCCTTCTGCTGCTCACTCTGGGGTTACTCTATTACCATTCACTGAAATCAGCTATCCTAAATACAACACATCCTGCTGACAATATTGCAATTTTGTTTGATCCACATCGTATCCTTTGCCAGCCAACAATTGTATCAACACTCTAGAGTCTTCCCTGCATTGATTCTCTGTGCTGCTGCACACCAACAAGTCATCCACATGTTGGATTATGGTACTAGGGACAGAGATGTTATCTACATTTTCAGTTAGCGCCGCCCTATTGAAAATACTTGGGGACTCACAGTAACCTTGAGGAAGCCAATTATGTTGGAATCCAATCCTGACAAATGTAAAGGCTGTGAGATGAGTCAGGATGCAAGGTCGCTGAGGAAAAAGCATTTTTCAAATCCGCTACAATGAAATGGGTGGCCTCAACAGGTATATTGCACAATATTTCAGCAGGATTTGGAACCATTGGAAACTCTGCCTGTACAATGTCATTGAGAGGGCGTAGATCCAGAATCATCCTCCAACTAGCACCTTTTGATTTCTTCACCAGATAAATAGCTGTGATACAGGGTGAGTTTGTGGGTACTATGCTGCCCTGATGCAAAAGGGCAATAATAGTGTCATAAATCCCTGAAGGAGCAGTTTCTTCTAGCAGCATGGGACACACTACATGTCTGTACTGTATCATTATTTCACAAGGAAGACACACATCCAATATTATTTCTCCCTCCTTTTCTCGGTTCTCAAACAACTCCTCATTTGAGAAATTTTTCATTGGATTTGTAGGCTCAATGCACAGAACAGTGTGCTATTCCCCGTTGTTGGAATCAACTGCTATCAAAACAATTTGCTCTTCTGCCACAAGAACTCCTTCTATATCCAGTTCAATGATGTTGCCTGCAACTATCTTGTGAGGTTGAGTGGGCCTAAACAGAAACTCAGAGGGTACCTGCCAATATGTGTTTGCCACCTGTGGCATGGCACACAGTAGTATGGTAATGCCATATATAAACAAGGGTCACTGGTATTCCTCGTGCCACAAACTCGACGTCTTATGCATGCAAAGTCAAAATGTCTGTCATGGCACACATACCGGGCGTGGAACACCCCACACCTCTTTCGGTGAACAAGATGGTCATGTTGAGCTTACTCAAAATATCCCTTCCCAACAAACTGATTGGTGTTGCAGTGGATTATAACAAAGGAGCCCACACCTCGCTGCCCCTGATAGGTCATTTCTTTGTATATTTCCATAATCTCACCTGATAGAGGGAATCCCCCCTTGCTAGTGCATGATTTAGTCACACCTGTGTCTACCATGAAAAAGAATGAACAATAATGGTTTATGCACTATCTCCATGTCTACCAAAGGCACCTCTTCTGGGTCAGCAGTTACTGATAGAACTGGACACGCTAGGCCTCTCTGTTGGCTGTCCTAATTTGGGTACGTGTTTGTCCCCAGAAATACAAATGGGTTCCCTCTGACCACAGTGGCTCCCTGATAGTGAGTGTTATTGCTCAGGATAGGGGACCGTGTTGCTGTCCCTGATGTACAGCATATGAGTTCATATTACTAGCTCCCGGGGAAGGCAACTGCAGGAAAGTTGGTGGGGGAGCAGGCATAGCTGTGGGCATTGATGCACAAAAAGAAGCCACCAGAGACATCTGTCTGTATGACTGGGGGTATGAACTGGGACCTCCGTGCAGATAAGGATATGTCTGTTGTTAAGGATACACTCCTACATTCCTTTGAAAAATCACCCATTCCTCTGCATAGCCAACACTGGCCTGCTCCTCCTCGCGGTCCCATTCCTCCAAAGCCCCCTCGCCCACACCGGGGCACCCAAAAATGTCCCTTTCCCTGTTGAAACTCCTCTGGAAACGCCCCTTGATACTGAGGTTGGTAACCACCTGTCCACCCATTTTCTCCTCCCCATCCGGATGCTATGTGTACATGCGCCTGAATCGCCCTGAGGTCTGCCGACCCTTTCATCTGCATTCTTGCCACAGCCCCCTCCAATGCAATCTTTGCTAACTTCTTTTATACCAATTTTGCTTCCCCTGCTTCTGCTCACTGTGCCGTTTCCTTCTCCTTTTCTTTCAACCGTTTACAGTGGTGGATAATGATAGACTACATTTCCGCCCAACCATTTGCCTCAATCACCACTATTATGTCAAGTGCTTTCTACACCTCTTTTGGGAGACCTCTTTTAACCACAAAATGGAAAAAAGGAATCGCTCACTCCCATGAAACCCTGTCTCCGCCCCGCACATTTCTTGTATATGTAATATCTATTGGGCAGGGTACTCATCATCACGCATTGTTCGTTGCATAATTGTCTGAAGATCGGGTATGTCTGGGTACGTGGGCAGTAATGCCACCCATACTTGGGGCCTGATGTCATTAAAATGTGCTCCATCATGGCTATCGTCACCCAATTTCACACCCAGATACCTGGTTGTATACATATATCATCAGCCTGATCTCCAAAGTATCTTTTCAAATCCCCTACAGCCAAAGTGGTCCCAGCTGTATGCTTTTCGAATGGGTATATCCATTTGCCCATCCCAGCTCTGAGGCACAGGAGTGTATTTATGAGTGTATTGTTGTCCATGTGGGCCCAATATACTGTGCTCTCTCTGTGCCATTACGCAACAGTGGAAACTGTGCCCCTACCGACTTCCCAACTTTCTTCTTTCCATCCACCAATCTCTTGGCTACTGCCATCAGCCCAAACATATTATGTAACCTGGGTCCCCACACACTTTCTACTCTTGGGGATATTAGAGGTGCCTTCTCTGTTTCTTCCAACTCATCTACCATGTCCTAGTCCTCTTCACCTTAATGTGTGTAATCCTATTCTTCCTCTGACCTTGCCATTGTATAATCCACACATTTTTCTCACTTCCTTCTATCTTCACATTCCTTTTCTACATGCACATCTTTGATAGCTGTACTATCTATGTGGAACAAAATGTCCCCTGCCCTCCATTCATCCACCCCTATAGGCATCTGTTGTCCATCTCGTTGTTCTAATTTTAGTTGTGCCAACTCACCCTCTACCGTCCTTAATGCACCCACCAGCTCTTTCTTTGGTTTTGCATCATCTCCCTCTGGTCTTTTACCCCTACCAGCTGTTGACGCTGTGGTATTGGGAAGATTCTGATAGTGTGCCGACGTAGATGGTGGGGGTATGGTAGTAGGCAGTGGGCCATACATAGGATTTGTTTCTCCTGACGCAGCGCACATAGGGTAACATCCTCATGGTGGACACCTATCTGTTTCCATAGGGGCCCTAGAGGTGTTTGGGACAGTAACCACGGTAGCAATAGTACCACACAAGGTAGTCACCTCACATGCTGCCTTAAAATAATCAGTAATCAGTGTAGCAATCGTCTAGATCTTCCACCATTTTTGACCATTGCAGTACCTCCTTTCTGTTGTTTTCATTTTCTTCCCTTATATTTAGCTGTTAAGAACGTATACATGTGACTTAATAGCTCTCTATTATTTGTGCCCCATGGCTTAAAAATTCCTCCCTTTGTTTCTGCACACCGTTTCCTATGATATTTAAGAATGTTATCTCAATACAACAGAAGGACTTTGCACATGTTATCCAACAGGGTTGTTGCTTCCATAATAACTACCCTGTCACGTCGATATTTTTACAAAAGTACTAATACCCTTATCCCAACTCAACAACCCATATCTCTTCCCCGTACTCCCTTCTTATACCCCACACTCATCTGGCTTCGCCCACACACACAAGTACACACATTCCTTTCACCCGTCTCACGTTACACCTCAACCAGCTCTACTTTTGTCCAATACTAACCATACCACAAGCGCTAAATTATTATATAACTTATGATATAAATGATATTAGACCAAGAAAATACAACCCGCTAGTGAAAAAGACTTGGTGCACCTGCTTTTGAGAAAGATGAGAGTTTTATTTTGTATGTAAAAGAAAAAAGGCAACAAGGTAATAAGTCTGCTGAGCTCTCGGATGTCTTCCGTACAAGATTCAGGTTCTAAACACACACACATCACCACTCATGATGTAATCGATATACAGTGTAAATCCTCCACCCTCATTGGCTACTGCCTACATAGATGCTAATGATTACATATAGCCCATTCTCCAATGGGTTCCAATGGGTTCCGCTGTCTTCTCGCTCATCCTCACCACACATGGGTGACGTCCTCGTCCATCATGGAATGCTGTAAAGCAATTGGTTAATATCTGCTGGTACCACCCTACCTTCTATCCTAAACACATGACATGCACCTGGTTATCAATGTGAACTCAGTGGGACTGTTCGAGGTGAGCCTGATCCTTGCGGACAAAGCATCCCTTTTCTCATCCAAGACTTAACCCCATCATACCCTCCCCACTGTATTGGCATTATTCTTAGCTTAGATCATGTTGTCCTCTGTTGTCCGTTCTCCTCCCCGAGAGTGAGCATGTCGTCTCACTAATCAATCTAATTAATACAGGATTTACAGCCCTTTTCCCACATCTGGTAGTTCAAATACAGTGACCATAATTCTGGGGGAGCTAATGCCTTAAATCTTGGTTCATGTTTTGGCATCCCGAGACCTTTGCCTTCACTCTCAGGAATACGACCTCGGTACTAGGCCCCAGCCCTTCACTTCTTCGGTTGCACACATTCCTACCTAATTAGTTCAGAGGCCTAACTTATGTGGGGGCATACGTATGTCCTACATAATGTAATTACAATGCTACTAACTAACTTTACCCTTCAAGATTTCCTACTCCTGCCAATTATACCTACTCATGACACACTCCCCTCTCCTGTCCGGTGCTCATTTCCATATTCTATTATAGTTTTCGCAATCGAAATCATCTACGAGGGGCGGTGGTCTAGACATGCACCCCATCATCACGTAAGCAGTATTTTCAGTGGCACATCTTGGATTAGTAGGGCCGGCCATACAATGCAATCATCTAGTATTATGTGTCATACCCATGATATTGGTTCTATTGTGCATTGTTCTTGTAGTTGTCAACTTTGAGCTGAGATATTTAACAATAAATTTAATACATCACACTGCATAATATTACAGGGACACATTTCCATTTACCGTCTTATGTTGCTGGTGCGACTGTGGCATGCATCATAACGTAGCTTGTGATATGTGTTGTCAGTGTATTAGACTGAATACGTTTTTCAAAAGTACAAATAATCCGTATGTATACAACTATTTATGAAAAATATCCAAGTTAGGGTGAACAGGATTCTTCTCACCCCACTGTAAATCTCTTCACTCAAACCTTTGCAATCAATCTCGTGATAAAATTACTATGATTTACAGGACAAACGCATCAGTGTTTTATCCCAACAACAGGACTTCATGGGTATGCAAATGAGATCGGTCTGATTTCTGGACAAGGCATGATGGGTACTGGTTAACGAAAGTAAAACCCAAATAAATATGCACGTCTAACAACGAGTTTGCTAATCGGACCGACATGATTACTCTGTGACTGATCTACCCGGTCTGCATTGTGTTTTCACTGAGGTGGAATACATTATTAAATCGTGTGATTCTTCTGTGGAGAGACTGGGACATTCTGGCAGCAATTTACAGATCAGTTGTGTAGTCACAGGAAACCGAGGTTTGCGCTTGAATATTTGAGTCCTTCATCTAACCACAAGGCAGGTGAAAACATGCTGAAATATGTGTTTTTGCATTCAAAACTTTCATTGGGCACTGGTGCAGAAATGCATTGAAAGAATCCGTGTTTCTGCAAAATGGCAGTTTTTGCCCATCTGCTAATAATGTGCAAAAATGAACTTGAAGACGCGGCAGAACTACAGGTTGACTATTGCTATTGTAGTGCAACAATAAATGAAAACTTGCAATGAATGCTTCCCTGCATCCCAAGCAACCAAGAGTTATTTAGTATACAACTATTTATGAAAAATATCCAAGTTAGGGTGAACAGGATTCTTCTCACCCCACTGTAAATCTCTTCACTCAAACCTTTGCAATCAATCTCGTGATAAAATTACTATGATTTACAGGACAAACGCATCAGTGTTTTATCCCAACAACAGGACTTCATGGGTATGCAAATGAGATCGGTCTGATTTCTGGACAAGGCATGATGGGTACTGGTTAACGAAAGTAAAACCCAAATAAATATGCACGTCTAACAACGAGTTTGCTAATCGGACCGACATGATTACTCTGTGACTGATCTACCCGGTCTGCATTGTGTTTTCACTGAGGTGGAATACATTATTAAATCGTGTGATTCTTCTGTGGAGAGACTGGGACATTCTGGCAGCAATTTACAGATCAGTTGTGTAGTCACAGGAAACCGAGGTTTGCGCTTGAATATTTGAGTCCTTCATCTGACCACAAGGCAGGTGAAAACATGCTGAAATATGTGTTTTTGCATTCAAAACTTTCATTGGGCACTGGTGCAGAAATGCATTGAAAGAATCCGTGTTTCTGCAAAATGGCAGTTTTTGCCCATCTGCTAATAATGTGCAAAAATGAACTTGAAGACGCGGCAGAACTACAGGTTGACTATTGCTATTGTAGTGCAACAATAAATGAATACTTGCAATGAATGCTTCCCTGCATCCCAAGCAACCAAGAGTTATTTAGACATGCACCTGAAGCCCTCTCGTGGGCCCTTTGTGAACTGCCTGTCTGTAGCTGTGCGGCGTTGCATGTCCCACTGTAAAGTTATGACGTGCTCTATTCTCCTCCACAGAGCATTTTGTAGCTAGTTTTGTGACGTATATTTGTAAAGGGAACAAATAAATAGCATTGTTTTTACTTCTTGCTATAAGAGGAAGAACCCGAGAGCGGTAAACAGTGTTTATTATGCACTAAGGAAGACATTGTTCTCGGGAGTAATAGCTTCTCATTCATGCATTTGACAATGCACTTTGGGGAGTCGTTTAACTTCTACCATATGCCAGGTTATGCTACAATTACCTGCACATCAGCAGAGCAGCTCTGTAAAATGTGTGGTGTTATGTATAGACACAGACGGTAGTATACCGGGAAGCACAGCTGTATGTGTAAAGTGTCCTGCGTAAACATATACAGGCCTAAATAAACTAACAGACCTGTGATCTAAAAAAAAACACAACACGCGTGTTGAGCGCCACGATTGGGTACAAATAGTGACACCAATTATTACAGAACTTAGAAGCTGAAGAAAGGTTTCATGGTGCACCATATAAATCACAGATGTGCTTAAGGTTTGTAAATAACCAGAAATTGCACAACAAAGAAAACAAAATCACCAATGTATTATTGTTATTGTGCATTAACCTGCACATAAGCAGGAAGTATACTCATTTTTGGTAATTTGCTATTTTAATAGTCCAGTGAGCTTTTCTAAAACATCAAAGATAATATGTTTTTCCTCAGAATACACAATTTTTATTTCGATTCAGCATACAATATAACAAATGACAGCACAACATGGCAAGGACAATAGTAATCCTTACATTTAAATAGTTAAGGTGAGTCGGACTCCCATAGGAACCTTAAAAGAATTGGCCAAGATATTGAGGTCAATTAGGGGCGTGCAGACCCCTCCCCACCACCCACCCTGTATTGCAAAGTTTGGTAAAGATTTGTTAAAAAAAGAATGGCAAGCTCCTTCCATTCATTTTCCATAGAAGGTTGATTTTTGCCATATCGCACAGCGCAAACGGCTGGACAGATTTGGACCAGGTCCAAAACAACTTGGGCAAATAAGCGTTAACTGGAGGCCTTTTTGTGGTTTGGAGTTATTCCGTGCAGTAGTATTTTAAATATTTGACTGAGAAGGGGGTGCCCACTTCTGGAATATAGATAGCTATATCTCGGGTAAATGGCCAAAACCAGGATTTTTTAGAAATGAAACAGCCGCCATCTTTGTTTTTGCTCGATGTGAGAGATAGCTGGCGATATAGTCGAGGTCCTCAGAAAATGTAATGCTGGAAAAAAGCAATTTGCAGGTAGAAAAAACATGCACATGCCCTCTGTCTAGAGGTGGAGGGGAGGTAAGAGGACACCAAGTGACATTTGGGAGTTGGACGGGGTCTGGGAACTGAGTTTGCAACACAAAGCTTTATTGTAACCCCTGCTACAGCCGCGAATAGCTGACATCTCAAAGCTACCACCTGGCTCACCCCAGGGGAGATACTACTTCTGGCACTATAATAGCATGTTGGGTGGTGGTTGTTTGGCTTGTTAAGACTCCTCGGAGACCTGGGAGAGAGTTACCTGTATTATCTTTGCACTAGCGATATATACAGAAATCTGTGTTAATTACAGTTGTCTAAATGATTTAACAATTATTCAGGCCTTTACAAAATGTGTATTGTTATGTTGTTCCTCACATCACACAATTAATATATTTCCATTATTTGACCTTGAGAACTGTCAGGATACCCAGATCCAGACATTATCATTGAATGACTGGGAGTGTCAGAAACTCCAAGATGGCTTCCTTTTTAGCATGGAGGATATCACCATCTTGAAATGTGTGGTCACATGATGCTAGTGTGACCTTTAGGAACACTATAAAATGGAGTCTGCAAACAGAGATTGTAAAACTTTACCTGAGGAAGCCCTGAGTGAGGGGTAGAATGTGTGGTCACTATAGGAGTGCAGATATGACATCAGGTACAGGAGCTGGTAGCAGAATCTTACCCCATTATCTCCTGCGTTGTGTTTGTTTCCCCCTGCTTGTTTGGGGTTTGCTGAGTCTGCCTTTTTGGTTGTCTAAAGGAAGGAGGTGTGTTATATCCTACTTCCTCACCTCCTGGCTCATCTGTGTAGATTCATCCTGTGTGGCTCTGATGTCATAGAATACACATCACATGCTGATGCAGTAGCCTGGAATGTTATGCCTTAAGCTTGGCTCCGCCCAGAGACAATTAGAGAGAGAGACATGAAGCCTGGGTGGTAGGAGCCTCTGCAAACACCAAAGAAGCAGGGGGGAACAAACACAACACACTTTCTCTCTTTAACCAACCAACAAGCATGTGCAGCCTAAGGAAGGAAGATAATCGGGTAAGATCCTGCTACCAGCTCCTGTATCTGTTGTCATACCTGTATTTTATGTGCGTGCAACTTAATAAAGTGGTGTTTTTCAGGAAGAACAGGAGGGGAGAAACACAGGCAGGAAACAACCTCCCGCTCCTTCCAGAAAAACGGCAAGACATCGGACCTGCAAATGGCTTTTTTTCTGCGTTTCATTTTCCGATATCCTTGGCAATAGCCGTGGCTATCTCTTTCATCGAGGAAAAAAAAGATGGCAGCTGTTTCGTTTATAAACACTCGGTTTCTTGGCAATTTGCCTGAAATATAGCTATCTATTTTGGAGAAGGGGTACCCCCTTCTCCATCAAATATTTAAAAAACTACTTGGCCGTATAACCCCAAACCACAAAAAGGACGCAAGTTAACGCTTTGTGTCCAAGTTTTTTAAAACTAGGTCAAAATCCAATTTGGACTGTGCGATGGAGCAAATGTTGACTTTTTTGTATATGGCAAAATGAATGGGGACTAGGCTGCAACTTTGTTTTTATTTGTTTTGTTTTTCTGTTTTCTTAATAACTTTTATATTTTTTAACAAACCATTCCCACATTGTGCAGTGTGGGAAAGCCTGACCATACCTACTAGTCTTCACAATTTCTTCTGAATCTGTTGCACGAGTCAAATGTTATAAGTAATGAATTCTTTTTTGGGTTTCCTATGGGGACCGACTCACCAAAACTATAGGGCGGTGTCTGCCGCCCTATAATATGGTTTATAGTGTGGCGTCGCTGCACTATAGTTGAGTATCGAGATACATACGAAACCCTAAAAATGTATTCTTAATAACTTTAGACTCACATGACGGATTTAGCTGAAATGTTTGCAAACAAAATGCTTATCACGCCCCCACCCCCTAGCCCCCCCAAGGTTTGACATTTTGGGAAAGACCCATAAAAAAATGTAAAAGTTATCAAACATTTTAAAAACACTGTTTCAGCCTACTCCCCATTAATTTTCCCATACAATAAAGGCCAAATTGCATCTGAGCGCACAGCAAAAACTGCTGCATGGAAATGGACGAAGCACGAAATAACTTGGGCACTAAGCATTGACTCGATTTCCGTGAGGGGTCTGAGGTTATTGTTTTTAAAATATTTGACGGAGAAGGAGGTGCTGCCTTGTCCCAAAATTATAGCTATATCTCCCATGGTGCTTTGCAGAAGAGTGGCTTTTCAGAAATTAAAACCCAGCAATTCTTTTTTTTGTCCGATGCAAGAGATAACCGCGACTAGCTGAATTGAAGTGGAAAAAAAGGCCATTTGAAGGGGGAAAAAGGATGCAATGGCAAGGTGGGGAGAGGGAAAGAAGACACCATGTGAATTTGGGGAGTTGGGGCATTTGGGGACCAAGTTCAGAGCTCAAAGTTTCCTCATAGCTTTGGTTATTTGGCAGGATAACCACAGTAATAAAAAGAAAAGGTGATTGGGAAGGAACATGTGCAACATGAAACGAAGAGTGTTGGGAATTAATGAGGGCTGAGGAAGCTAAGAGAACTTAGGGGAAGTGGGGGAGTATGCCAAGAGGAGTGGGGCACTTGGTGAGTGCCTGGGAGGCCACGAGAGGGTCTTGGATTTGTCATGCTTTATTTACGGATTACCGTGATTATAACTGCAGCTATGTGTAGTACATTGCAAAGATATAACTGCTATTATTCTTTTTTTTAAGTGAGAGTTAAAAAAACGGATTAATACGCACAAAATAGCATTTTACAGCTACAGTGAGTTGAGGGGTAATGTGTGTGGCCGAAGGATATGGCTACTGGGTTACTTTAAGGAACCGAATGGTGCGATATGGAAAGAGTGGAAGGGAATTGTTTTAAAATATACAATGAGCTCAACAGACATGTATAGTGACCACGGCCAAAACCTAGTGGGTCCAAAAGAAACATATTGGGGAACAACAGTAGTGGACACAGCAGATGGACTTGTAGTTCTTTAAAATATAAAGTGGGCATGGCCGAAGGGATGGCCAAAGCCACTGGCTAGTGGGCTCTAAAATACATACCTAGTGGGCCCAAGAAAAACATTGGGGGAACATGTGCGATGGACATGGTCGAAGGCCCTAGTTAGTTGGCCCAAAAGACTTTTATAGTTGCCACGGCTAAAGGCCGTGGCCACCTAGTGGGTCCAAAAGAAACATATTGGGGGAATATGTACAGTTGCCATGGCCAAAGGCCATGGCTAGTGGTCCATAAAAACTGTAGTATAACAAACCCTTGAAATTCACTGAAAAAACATTAGTTAAGGTGCAGTTAAATTGAGCAGGTGTAACTCAACAAAACCCTTGAAATTCATTGGATATGGGAAGTTATGACCAGCTTAACGTATTATAAGAGAATGGATTCATTATGACATACAAAAATAGCAATATAGCATTATGGGGACATCAATGGGAACAGGCTGAGTTTAGCTGGTCATGACTTCCACATCCGCTGAATTTCAAGAATTCTGTTGTGTAACTATTGACTGAAAAAAACTTTAGTTAAGAGACAGTATAGGAGAGCTGATTTACCATAACAAAACCATTAAAATTCACTTGGTGTTGGAGTGATGACCATCTTAACTCGGTGTGTACCCCAGTAGATGTCCCCATCATGTAATTTTGTATATCATTGTGAATCTCTTCTTTGATAGTGTCTATGTTGGTCTGGGGTTTGCAACAGTGGGGGGATGCCAATTTAAGATTGTCATCACTTCCTACACCCACAGAAATTCAAGGTTTTTGTTGCGATTAATCAGCTCACCTTAAGTGTTTGTTACGTTATATTTTCTTTGGGCCCTCTCACAATGGCATTTGGCAAGGCCGTGGCTACTGTCCATGTTGCAAAAAGGTAAGGCCACTAGACATGGTCTTAGGTCATGGCCAGGGGCCTGGCCTTCTGGCCTAAGCATCCATGCATAGTGGCGCCAGGCATCACTAGCCTTCTTCCACTGCCAGTGTCCACTGCCAATGTAGCAGATCCCACCAAGTTTAAAAGACTATGGCTATGCTCGAGTGGCCCATAAGCTATTTTTAAATGTTTGCCCTTTTTATTCCCAAGTTAATTTATAGTGCTAACAAAGAATAACTTCATTGATGGCATCCTTTCCTCCGGCAGAAATCATTCGCAGTAATCATCCAGGCCATAATACAGTGTGATTCGTTTGGTAACGTAATGTTTGTTGTGTCCCTTGACACTTTTTTGTTAATTCCAATTGAGTTTTATGGAATTACAGCAGTAATATTGTGAGATTCCTACAGGACATCTCTGATCAGCCACAAACTTTTTCACCCAAATGGACTCCCAAGCCCACCCAAAACCTCCCCACGCACATGTGCTCCTCTTTCACTCCGCCCTCTTTCCATTTTGACTTCCCTCGGTATAACCATGGGAATCACCACTCATATCGAGCAAAATTAAAATGGCGGGTTTCCATTCCTGAAAGGTCTCTAAGCCTCTCTGTTGCAAAGCATCATGGGAGATATCATTTTTCAGCAGCAGGGGCCACCCCCCTCTTCATCGAATATTTTAAAAACTGCCGGATGGATTTACCCCAAATTAGCCAAAGCCACATCTGCAGCCCAGTGCTTTGTGAACTTGTTTCTAATTTAGTGCAAATCCATCCAGAGGTTTTCACCCTCTGGATGTTCATTCGAGGCCCTTTTTCTCTATGGGAAAATGAATGGACTAGGCCAAAAACAGTGATTTTAAAAAACAATGTCTTAATAACTTTTCCACCTCTTAATTCATTTACCCGAAGATTTCCAGTTTGGGGGGGGGACCCTGGATAAACTTTTATTTTACGTTTTGCTAGTGTCCCATGTGCAATTCCCAACACTCTCAAAGCAGAGTGTTAAAGTAAAGAGTAAAACAAGGCCACATCACCTTTAATCTTTAATTTTCCTCACCACTTTGAGAGAACTAAAACAATGTCTGCAAATATGCTTTGCAGGCAGTATTTTAAAATGATTTAATTGGAATCCCCTTATTCATTAGTGGGTGCTAATGTGAAGCGTACCCCACTGCAATCCATTTGTTTTATGCCTGCAGGAAGATGTTGCACAGGTGTAAAACAATGTGCTCTCTCGAGACAGAGATGGAATGCAAAGCCAGGATAGTATCTTCACTTTGCTGCCGCCTGCACCTCAGGACAGCAGGAAAATGAACTGGAGCAGAAAATAAAAGCGTATAAGCAATTGTATGCTTTAATTTCCCACTAGGCTCACTTTAAACTCATGCCCTTTGTGTCTATTTAATGCACCACACGTTACTACATGAACCCCCAGATGGGGTTATTTTCCATTGAATGCTAATTGCATGCTCCTGCAACCAACATTTGTACTTATGTGCTGTTGGGTTTTCTGCTTGTCATTTTAAGCATTCATATGGTGGAGGGGAATACTAAAGCGTAAAACGGGGCATATTCACATTTACTCTTTAGTTTTCCTCTTCGCCTTGTGAGGAAATAAATACTGTCTGCAAATTACGTTTCGCAGGCTGCATTTATCAATGGATCCCTATGGATGAGCTAGCGTTTTAGCAGGTTTAGATTTCATCGGAATGCATTTGTTTTACACCGGCATGAAAAACTGTTATAGGAAATCATTTCTGTAGTGCGGTCGTTGACCGTAAAGGTCCAAACCTTACAAATTAAGAATGCCAGGTTACGAAAGGTGGTTGCTTCCAGAGAGACCACACTGCCAGATCCACCACTGGGTTCCCTGGTTGTAGAAAATGTAATGTTAACCTTTAGAAAATGCAAAGGTTTGTGAATGCCTGCATGATCCATCCAGTATATATTTCAGCCACTTTAGTTTGCCATCGATCGTACCCAAGGTCGGCTTTATCATCACTCATAGGGTCGGCAGTGCCCTGGCATGGACCTTGCCACTAGTCACCATGGATAACCAAATTTTAAACAACTATCAGTATTTTTCTGAAAGTCTGTGGGTCATGTTTGATCACCTTGATGTGACTTATACCACCCAGGAATCCCTGTTCTAGTTCAGGCAGTAATCCACAGTTGCCTTCAGAAATCAATTAGCCTGATTCGTCAAGGATTACACAATAAACTAAAAGACAAACTCACTAGGGGTCCTCAGCCCACATACAGATAGACTATAACCTTCAAGAATGCTGGGTCACATGCAAGAAGGGTCGTTCAGAGTTTGCTAAGTCATCCTTCCCAGCTCAAGCCACACAATCAGAAGATAGAGAAATCTAAGAACCAGTGGAGGTGGGGACTGCGCACAGTCTTCTCATACTGCAAGAATGGAAGTGACAGCGCACACTCAGATTGTGCACGTATTGTGGGGTCTATACACATTTGATCTGGGAGTGTGTCTTTAATGTGTTCAGAAAACATCATCTTCCAACCCTAAAAGGGACGTAGGGTTGGAAGAACATTAGTGTGAGTCTCGCCTTTGGCATGACAATGGATATGTCTACTGCTCTGCTTGTATTGACGATCATAATTACGTCTTAGTTCAGATACCGCATAGCTGCTCAAGCATTGGTGGAAAGTGGTGATGCAGGATTATTCATAAATGATAAGAGGACTGCCACGCATGCAATCCCTATAACTGACAAAGCAATTATACAGGAAGGTCAGGTATTTCTTGTCATTTAATGTGTTGTAAATGATCCACTCCAAGCAATCAAGGAAAGTGAAGGGTTTATTTCTTGAGATACTACAACAGAAGCTCACTCCAAGGCCCCAGTGTCTAGCAACTGGCTGCCATTTGTAGGATGAACATACTGGTTAAAATCCTGGGGCAGGGCATTATGATTTGATGACATAGCATTACAACAACATGGCCCACCTATAGCCCTAGAAACAGCCTGATGCTTTTTTTGGGTGGTGCTTCACCTACATAGTCTGGCAATGAACACCATTTCCGTCAGGCGACCGCAGTTTGTTTCCCAATTCTGGATTGCCCTGAGTAAAAGTCTGGGTATCCACTGAACACTTTCTTCTGGGTATAATCCTCAGTCTAACAGGCAGATGGATGGGATGAACCAAAACCTTTATCAGCACCTCCATTGTTTTTCATCAGCAGCACTGAACAATGGACTCGACCTTCTCTCAGTAGCCAAATTCTCATATAATAAAAGCACCAAATTCAGCTTTGAAGGTTAGTCCATAATACGGTTCCCAAGGCTTTCATACCTGGATATATCCATCACCTCTACGCACAGAAGGAACCATGTCCAGTGCATACACATTTGTGTCTACTGCTCAGGAGATCCTCTCAACTTCTCCTCCTCTGAGACCTCAACATCCACCTGGATGCTTCTAATCCCTCCCCTGGGCTCTTCCGCAAACCTTTGTGACTCACTCTCCCATTCCATTCTACCCTCTGGCCCGACACACTCAGCTGGACACACCTTCGTTGTTCTCATCTCGTCAGACATCCCCCTGTCTAACCCTCTAACCCTCTCACCACTCCTTTCTCTTGGACTGACCATTTTCAGCTTTCCTCTCACCTGAAACTCTCTGTCCCACAGACTAATCCCACCCCAGCACTGTCACCTACCTTCTCGGTCATTCGACCCATGAAGCGTGTGTCGGTGGATGCCTTTGCCTCTACTTTCTCTGCTCCTCCTACTCCTGCAGCTGACTCACACTCTGACACATCCCTCCCTATTCTGTATCTATCTCCAACATTCTGGACATCTTTGGAAGCCTACCTCCAAGTGCAACTCTTGGTATGACTCCGACCTCGCCACTGTGAAACGCAAGTGCAGGGTGGCTGAGAGGAAGTGGAGGGCTTTGGGCACATCCTCTGACAAACTGGCCTGTTGCCTACTCCAACTGCAATACAGACTCTCTGTCCTGTCCAAGAAGAGAGTCCACATCCAAGCCTGTGTCTCTGGGGCCTCTAACAACATGGCTTAACTATTTAAAATCTGCAAGGAGCTGCCCAATCCTTCTGCAGTCTCCACCCCTCATGCTCCCTCCCAGGCCATCTGTATGGCTCTGGCTTCTCACTTCATCACTACAACTCAGGACATCCTGTCTTCACTCTCTTCCTGTCCCTCTTCCTGTCTCGGCCCCCCTCACGCCACCTCTCCCTCTCCTCCTCCTTTCTTCTCTTTCTCACTGATATCACCTGACAATGTTTCTAGACAAGTCGTTCTATGAAAGTTTTGCCCAAACAGGTGCTCCCCTGCTCCTCCAGAACCATCTAGGACCACATTGAAGCCCTCGCTACAGCGTTGGCCGGTTTCTGCAATAATGATTTCACCACTGGATCTTTCCCCTCTCGCCTCAAGCACTTCCTTGTGCACGCCCTCCTCCAAAAGCCTTCTGCTGACTCTACCTGCCAGGCAAACTATTGCCATATCTCTATCACTCCTTTCCTGGGCAAACTCCTGGAAAATCTGGCCCTCTCCCAGATTTCTCTCCACATTGAATACATTAGTTGTCTCCATGACCATAAGTCTGGCTTCAGAGAAGCCAGATACACAAAACCCAACCGGTTGCTGCCAATCGGTAACCCTATTCTACACTCCTAAGAGGACATCAAGTCCCAGGTATTTTTAAGGTCAAAGATGAAAGAAGCCCCAAACTGGGTTTTACATAATAGACCAGTTCCTGTAGTGACAGGATTTGCAAGTTACTCAGTATATAATTTGCAAATGAGTTGTAGGTCAGAACCAAATTCTGTAAAAATGAATTACTAAATAATGTTCAATAGATAACAGTATGAGTAAAGAAGTTATCCTGTAAAGAATAACAATAGTCTCCAATGTATTCCAAAATTATATTCAAATTAACACAATAATGATGCATAGCAGTGTTCATATTTATTTATTTATTTATTTTTTATTATTGTGTTTATCCATCTTTCTGGATTTTAACAAATGCTTGATTTTGCTTTGATTAGACGGTGACTTTGTCAGACGCCCCTTGTAAGCACTGCGCTAAGGCGACTTGTAAGATTTTTGCCGCTGCAATAGACCAGTTTGTCTTCTGGCCGCTGATTAGACGAGCCCACCATATTTCCTCTTCACTCACAATGTGGGTTTCCAGGAGAGGGAGTAGATAGGCTTGACGAGCGTGTTCAGTCCCAGGGCATTGGAGTAGCAGATGTCTAATTGTTTCTGTGTCAGCTTTGCATAGGCGGCAGGTTTTGGAGGGAGACTGACCTCTCAAGAACAGGATTTCGTTGGTGTGTAGCAAGTTTAAGCGGGCTCTTAAGAGGAATTGCCGTAATGGTTTGCTTGGGAATCTTCTGAGTAGTTGTGTTGTTTGATTTAGCTTCTTTGGGGAATGAGGAAAAAGAGCCAGTGTTTTGTTTCCTTTGGCACGCTCTTGGGTGTCAATCCAGTCTGCTTCTTCCAATTTTTTTTAATTTTATTGGGGTTCTTGATAAAGTCTTTGTTGGAGCAGCCAATTTCGGTCAACTGCGATTGTATCTGCTCGGCCCATTTGACAATCAGCCTACAGGTGCCTACTTTGATCTCCAGATCTATTAGGTTGTAGAGGCGGGGCGCGTCAGGAAGGATTGTTTTCCTATATAGGAATATGCTCGCTAGGTTCACTTTGGCACTCAGTGAAGAGAGGCCCAGTTCACGCCTGATTGCTTCGATCTGGGTGGAGTTCGGGAGATTCAGGACTGCTTTCCAAAAGAAGCCTTCGAGTTTTTTCCATATTGTCATTGGTATGGCTGGCATCGCCTCTGCTCCATACGTCAAGGCAGGTATCACCTTGGCTTTGTAGAACCTTATCATAGGTATCAGTGAGAAGCGACCAAACTTTTTATCCAGAAGACGGGCTTGGGAGGTCAGTAGTCTGGCTTTCCTCCAAAGGTCTTTTTGCATGGCTGAGTCTGTAGGAGTGCTATCTATTATTATTCCCAGGTATCTGAAGTTTTGCACTGTTTCGACGTTGACATTTTCCAGGCTCCAGTTGAAGCGCTTCAGCCTTCTGGTTTTTTTTTCCAGTATGAGGACTTTTGTTTTTGCTTTGTTTATAAGAAGGTTTGCCTGCTTGATGTAGTCAGCCAGGTCCGTCATTTGTCTCTGGAGACCGATTTCTGTTCTGTCCAGTAAGGTGATGTCATCGGCATATAGCAAACGTGCTGTTGGTACGTTGCCTATTTTGGGGGGGAATGATCTGGAACTCTTGTTTATTCCTTTCAGGTCACCAATGAAGGCTATGAAGAGTTCTGGTGCCAACGGGCACCCCTGTTTCACACCTCGATTGGTCAGAATCTCTCCGGAGTGTAGGCCCTGCTGGTTTAGCTTGACCCTCAGGGTGGTGGCCTTGTGGAGGGCTTTTATTGGGGTGAGGATGCTTGGGGGGCAATCCCATGCTGTTAACTTCTCCCATAGCTTTGTTCGATCCACCAGGTCAAATGCTTGCGATAGGTCTATAAACGAGAGAAAGACTCTCAATGTGGATTGAATGGCCTTGCTTTTGATAATGCTCAGTAGCATAATGTTTACCGTGGCGGATGAGTTTTTCATAAAGCCTGCTTGAAATGGGTCTGCACACGGAGCTGCCCTCGCCCATTTTTGGAATCGTTTTAGCAGCAGTGACCTGTATATCTTCCCGATTGTGTCCAGGAGTGCGATTGGTCGGTAGTTCTGTGGGTTTGACTTCACTCCCTTTTTGTAGATAGGGACCACTGTGGCAGAAGTCCAGGACCTCGGGATGGTTCTAGTGGTTGAGCAGTTGCTGAACACCTGGCTGATGAAGGGGACCCAGTTTTCAGCGTGGGATTTCAAGTCGGTGTTTGTGATCCCGTCTGGGCCGGGTGCTCGCGAGGCTTTGAGTTTTCTGAGTGCGTCTTGGATGTCTTCTTTATCAGAAACATTGACCCACTCTGATTCAGCCTCAGCTTGAATTGAGGCCGATGCTGATGGTGGTTCCTGAAACAGATCGGTGAAGTAAGTTTTCCAGTTTTCTTCACTTACTGCGTTGCAGGGGCTTGTTTGGTATGCAGGGCCCGCTTGGTTTAACAGTTTCCAGAATTCTCTGGCGTCTTTTCCGGCCCCCTTTTTCAACATGGCTTCTGAGTCGTTTTGATATAAGGTTATGTGGTAGTTTTTTATCCAGGCTTTGTATTTTTTCGTTTCCACTGTCAGTTCTTCTTGCATGGCTTCCGAGTAGTTAGTTTTGATCCGCCTTCTTAGTCTTTTCAATACTGCCCTTCTTTCCACCACCTCTTTGTCGAAGTTATGGGATTTGGTCACAACCGTGGATTTTGTCCCTTTCGAGGTGACTTTGAAGGGGCTTAAGAGTGGTTGGTAGTCTGGTGATGGACTGCCTGCTCTATATTTTGATGTTAAATGGGCGATGCGTTCTTCCGTTAGTCTGAGGCGGGTCCCTTGGTTGTTGCTTTCGACCGAGTAGCCCGTCGAGGTGTTTTTTCCTCTGAATGAGTACCAGGAGGCTTGAAGTAAGTTGTGGTCACTCGCTTCGGTTTCGATCACGTCGAAAGAGGACATCACCATCTGAGTTTCTGGGGATATGAAGATGTAGTCTATTGTAGCAGACTTATTCATTCTTTCCCATGTCGGGAGTCTGTTTGGGTTGGGAAATAGCTGGGCCAAATTGAGAAGCCCTCTTGACGCCATCAAGTCGTTCCATTGGGTTCCTCTGTCTTCAGATTTGCTCTTTCGGTTCGCTGCTCTTGGCCATTCCGTTCTTGGCTGGCAGGTTGCGTTTAAGTCTCTGCATATTATTATGTGGGCTGTATTTTCATCCACACAGAGGGAGTCGATTGCTGTTTCGATCAGTTTGAGGAACTTTCCGTCCGAAATTACTTGAGGGTTCCAGTACACCACGATGATTCCAAGGATAACCATCAGACCCGCGTCTTTGTTTGGTTTATCTCGTGCTGGTTTATTGTCCCATGACAATGTGGCGACCAGGTGATGTTTCGAGGTTGCTAGAACTTTTGATATGCTGATTCCGCTGCCCGCTCGGGCCGCCAGGAGAATTCCTGATGATGGTCTGCCAAGGCGGCTTTTCGCAGCAGGCGCGAGCACAATTTCAAAGCCATCAAGAGCTGGAACCTCCGTAAGCCAAGTTTCTTGTAGGGCCAAGATGTCAAACTGCCCTAGGTTGATTCCTCCTCTTTGCGTCAGATGTTTGAACCCACACGTGTTCCAAGATCCTAGTTTGAGGATGTTAGCTGCAGCCCTGGGGGATTCTTCTCCGTTCGCCCGGTCCGGCCCTGCTGCGGGGGCCTCGGGTTGCTATTTTTTTTTCGAGGATAGTGAAAAAACGTTTGGCAGCCTGGACCAGAACAAAGTCCTTGTGTTTTGATCCTCCTGTAACAGTGGGTGTTCTCTGATTCTGTCGTTGATTTGTTTTGAGGACGGTTGCACGTCCTGGGATTTGAAGTCTCGAGCTCTGACTTGGGTGTAGTGCTGCCGCTTTTGCTCTGTCGCCTTTGCTGTTACCACCCTTACTTCTTTGGCACTGGCTTCCATGTGGGAGTTATGATCTGAAACTCGTTCTCTCGAATCATTGTTCTCAAGGGCTTTTTGGGGTGGGTTTCTCCGAAAAGGTCCTGAGTTAGTATTCTCTTGGTTAGTTATGTGATGTTGACTTGCCAGAGAAACTGTTTTCTTTGCTCTCCATCGGGGGGTGCGTGAGTAGGAGTCTGAATGAGGTCTCCTCCGATTTGGAGTTAGTTGGCGTCTCGTTTGCGGAGTTCTGGACTTTTCTCTCCTCCGTGATACATCACCTCTGTTCTCCACCCAGTCCAGTATCCTGATTCCTTGCTTGTGTAGCTCTCTTTGGACCTCCTCAAAATCTTTTATCTGGAAGGACGATTTTAGGTGTATGTATGCTTTAGCTATTGCCTTTTTGTGGTACGGTTCTACCAGTGCCAGATCTTCTGACCTCAGGTTTTTTAGCGAGTTTGTTTTACTGGAGATTCTAAGTATGGTGTTTCTGTTCAGAGTTTGAAAATCTTTATTCCAGGCTTTCTGTTCAAGCTTGTACGTCGTTGTTTGCGGTTCTGGTCTTTGTGCTGACTGTTTGTTTAGGGGGTGAGTTGTTTTCGGTCTTCTATGGACTCTTTGAATTTCCCAGGACCTCGACCGGGTTCTCTTCGCTCGGGTTCTTAATGATTCCGCCCAGGGAGCGACTGTTTTTTGTTTGGAGGGCTGTTTCGGGTGGGTCTCTTTGTTTGGTCTTGCCCGGGGGTTCGACCTGGGGTGTGGAGGTCCCGGGCTCCCCTTTCTCCCCGTCTGAGGCTGGATGGGAGAATAGACTTTATCAGATGTCAGGTCTATAAGGTCTGAGTCGGCCGTTGAGTTCAAGTGCTGGGAGATGTTCATCGCGAACTTGTCCCTCAAAAAGTCTTCGACCGATTTGGGAGATGTTGAGGGGGGCTGGTTATCAGGCGGTTTATTGCTTGAAGCAGGTGCTGTGTCCGGTGGTGTTTTGTTCTTAGCCGTCATCTCTTGGGGGGGCCGGTCAATTGCCAAGATTGAGCTTGGCGGGGCTCCGAGAGTTAATACAATTTGTGCAGGGTTGGACCCAGGGGTTGTGGTACTGTTCTTGATACCCAGGGAGCGAGTTGCCTTTGCTGCCGGGACCTTTCCGGCTTCCATTATGGGGATTGAGCTATCCGATGTTGGTGCCAGTGCTTTTGTTGACGTCGAAGTAGGCTTAGGGTTGATTGTAGGCACGCTGAAAAGCGCATAGTTCCCTTCCCGCTTTTGTTTTAAAGTTGTGGACAGGTTTTCTGCCGAGCCCCTCGGTGGGCAACGGGGTTCTGTTTGAGAGGCGGTGTTTGTCCTTAAGTGGGTCTTTGGTACCTGCCTGTCCTGTCCCATGAGCACTGAAGAGCACTCTGAGACAGGTGTGGTCTTTTCGTTTGTGCAGACCTCCAGGGCTGTTATATACCCTTCAAGGAAAAGCAATTTGGTGTGGGTCATTGCGAGTAGGGTGGTCTGATCTTTCAGTGAGTTGCTCAATGCCTCGTAGAGCTTGCAGAAGGGGGCGAGAGCTATTGTTATTGCTGACATGAGAGCTAAGGAATCATGTTTCCTGCCAGGAGTTTCCAGTTTGCTTTGTGGAGCCACCTCGCTGGTTCTTCTTGCTTTAATTGGTGTCGCAAAGATCTCATCCAGCGATAGTTGTTGTGCCACTTGGTGAGGAGTGAGGGCGCAATGTTTGTTCGGTTTCTGGTTTGCTGCCTCCTGGAGTTTTTTGTCAAGGGGGGCCCGAGGATTTGGACTTATCCCCTCTGACTGAGATAGAGGTTCCACTGAGGTTTGGCATGATGCTACCCTCGGTAACCCATCTGCGGACTTTCGACGTTGCCTTGGTTCTGGCTGGGTTGGCATCTTTGTAAGTCCGGAGATGGGCAGTGTAGATCCGGGGGCCAGCCTTTCCCGGATGCCCGGGGACTGTGGTGTTTGGTGCTGGAGGGGGGGTAGATCGTTCTTAGCGCCCTGGATGCTAGAGTTAGGGAGGAGCACTGACGGGTCTGTTTTCTCGGGCTGAGTACTGGAGGGCGGGGAGTTCCTTAGGGTGCTCGGGGTTGCATCGCCAGGGTTCTCAATCGCGGGTATTGAGGTAGTTTCACTGAAAAGCTGGGGGGCTGTGCCTCCCCGTTCGTTGCCGCCTGTTGATGCGTCCTCTGGCGGCTAAGTGGAGGTGAACCCGGGATTGGCTGGTTCTCGCTGTTTCGGCCAATCGGCTGGGTTTCTGTCCGTGGGGGCTGCCTGAGGCCCATACTTCCTTCTGTTTTCCTCAGTTTGGAGGAAGGCGCTGGATCAGTGATTGCTTCAAGAATGTCCGCGTCCGAGATTTCTGCATCAATGGCAAGTTTTCTTTTACCCAAGCGGTTAAAGAAGTCTACCACCGTCATACCCAGCTGATTTTTGCCGTGTGCTGTCTTCACGGGGCCATTCGGCCTGGCTTTGATGGGCTTGTGGTGCTTTCATTGTTTTTTGATGTCGTGTTTTTTTGCTTGGATTTTTTTTTTGTTGAAGGTCGGGTGAGCTTTGCTCTCTGCTTGAATGTCGGGTGACCTCGCATATGGGGTGGCGTAGGGGAGGGAATGCTGTTCACCTCCTCAATCTCTGCCCATTCCCCTTCTGTTGTCAAAATTCTCTCGCCGTTAGAGCCCAGTGGGCCAGTTGAGTGGATGGTTGAAGCCGCAGTACCTGGACTGGACGTGGGGGGAGCTCTTTCTGGAGAGGCGTGGATCAGCGCCGTGGTTACGAGAGCTGCTTCTGCTCTTGCTTCTGTCAATCCCTGAGCTGGGCCCTCCGCCCCCTCCACCGCCGACGACCCGAACTCCATCAGCTCCGCAAGCAGAGGCGGCGGCCCCGAGGCACTCGAGGTGCAGATGGGACTCCTTACAGACGCCCCCGGGGGGGCCGTGGACGGAGCCCCCAGGGCGCATCCAACGCGGGGGACACTCAGCCCCGTGCTCGGAAGACCGCGCTCGAGGTCGTCCGCTCTCTGCGACCCCCCCCCGGCCCTGCGCCGGCAGCGAGCCACAGGAGCCGCTCACGCCTATAAGTGCTGGCTCGAGCCGAAGTTGGGAGGCCGCGTCTCCAGGCATGGCCGGCATCCCCAAGGGGTGCAGCTAGACGGTTGGAGCTGTCGGGTTTATCACCGGCTCTGAGAGTTGAGTGCTGCATGTCAGTGTTGTGGTTGCTGGCATTTTGCTGCGATCCCGCCCCAGGGGATCGAAAGTGGTTTGAAGTCTTTGGCAGCTCGGGGGTGGGGGAAGCTCAATCGGGGGCGGCTCGGGGAGAAGAAAGGAAATCTCCCGTTCATGTCTCTGATCCGAGGTTGGACTCGGGTTTGTGAGGTTAGCCGCCCAGTGCTCAGGCGAGGATTGGGATGAGTGGAAACTTGGCGAGTGTGAAGGGTGTTTAGGCGCCTTTTTCAAGATGTTGCTGGGTTTGGAGCTTCTTAGAAGTCTTTTCCCCCCATCTCCCTCCCCCGACCGGAGATTCCTCAGATTGAGCAATGGGGAGGATTCCATCCTACCTCCCTGCTCGCTGGGACTTGCAGGGACTGCAAGGACTGCGACTCCCTCAGCGACTGGCTCCGCGGCCGCTCCGCGGCAGGGAGGACTTTATGTAGAGACTCCCTTTCAGTAGAGACTGTAGACAGACTGCAGGTAGGATCAGGACCAGGAGAGAGGGATGACTGCAAGGACTGCGACTCCCTCAGCGACTGGCTCCGCGGCCGCTCCGCGGCAGGGAGGACTTTATGCAGAGACTCCCTTTCAGTAGAGACTGTAGACAAACTGCAGGTAGGATCAGGACCAGGAGAGAGGGATGACTGCAAGGACTGCGACTCCCTCAGCGACTAAAGCATAAAAATGCATCTACAGAGCAAACCAATTCTAAGACACTCATAGAGAGAGCTTTGTGTTACATTATTCACACAATGGACTTGCTACACATAACCATTCGGTAAATAAGAATGTCCAATGGGCTCCTATTAGAGTCAAAATTGCCAACGCTTTTCGGATTGTAAAAAATCTATATTCAGGGCTTGGGAGCTTATAGTTCCATATTTTTCCAAATATTGCTTCTCTATTCTCATATACACCTAAAGGGCAATAAATAGACTTGCTTAGTCTAATCAATTCTTAATAATTAAACGTAAGGTCCATGTGACACTAATAGATTCATGTGCAATTAATAACCTGAGGTACTAACCTTAAATCCCTAGGGATACGGGGCAGAGAACATAGCAGAGTCCTGCATGTTGAAAAAACATGTGTGGGATTAGCCATTGCAGTTGTGAACTGTGATTTGGAATCTGCTGTAAGAACCATCAAGCTACTCACCCGGCTGTAGTGGAAACAATACTGGCCGGGTCTGTGGTATGTATTCGGGCAGCTGGGTTACTGTCTTCTCTAACACAGAATCAAAGAGAAGGAGTCAAGGGGTAAGGGTGGTGTCCAAAGGGAGACCCTAATGCAAATGTATGTAAATACAAGAAATCAAAGCAAAAATGCTCAGAATAACAGTAAGTGTCACTGTATATTGTGTGAAAGCTCCAGCAATAAGGTTACACGTTTTCATGGAGACGCCACATGTCAAAAACAAATGCGAGCCTTATGCTCACTAAGAGTATGTCTCGCATTGTATAATGCGCTCCGCTGGCTACCGCGGATCATATTCAAAATACGGCCTGGGCCATAAACAGATGTTATCTACATATGAAACATCTGTTGTTCCTGTATTAACATATCAAAAGTGCACGAAATGCGCTTACCTCCCAATTAGCAGTGAGGGATCAGAGCCGACCATCGAGACGACGCGTGGCGATCCACCACTGTGTTTATGGTAACCATGGCACTGGCACGCGTTCCAGTCGGTGCCACGTTACGTGATTCTCCATCTTGGTGTGGGACAGGGGGAGGAACGCTCCAACTATGCTTACAGCCAAGAAATGCAAGAAAACAACATCTTTGAAAGGATCGATCAGTTGCACTTGATAAAAAAAGTATAATCTTCCTTTACACGTGGGATTGATAATCAAAACGCATATAAGCTGTATAGTAAGTGAATACTGGCATGTCAAGGGGGGAATTAGGTACAAGCAAGGCGTAGGGCCATGAAGCAGAAGTATTCTGCTCGGTGCACTACCCTTGCTTTAAATCAATGTGGGTAGGATGGCACGTTGGCCAGTTCAATGAGTTATAGAACTGTAAGAGGTATTATCTGACCAATTAAAAATACATTAGAAACTCGAGATGAGTAGGTCATGGGGCAGGTGGCAGAAAGGGAATTCTGCTGGGTGCCCTATTCCTGTTGTCAAGAAAATAGGATTGGAAGGCACAAGGCCATGAAGTCCAGTCACAGGGAATGGTCGAGTGAAATGTTCTGCAGGGTGCCCTATTTCTGCTACTGGTAAGAGGGAGGAACTGTATATAGGGGGCATGAGGTAGTGTGACGCAGGGTTTTGAACCCGCCCCACCACTCCGCATTTAGCTGTGGCAGCATGAAGGCAAACTCCTCAGTGTTAATTCGCTGAGGTCATCTAAGGGGGGCCAAGTGGCTCTTCTCTACTCATATCTAGTACAGAGATCCGCTAGCTCTCTTGGGTTAAAACCCGCTCACATTCTGTTCCGCTCACATATGATCTGGATACCACCGTTGAGCTCCTCAATCATACAGCCTCGTAGGTAACCCCCTGCTCACAGTCTAATGTTTCAGATTGTAATTACAACACTCCATAGATCTTACACGACTATGCAAAGCACTTTAGGTCAAAATCACAGTTCATTCCCTTGGGGTGTAGCGAGTCAAGAAGATCGATCCATAAAATGTCCCTTTATAACAATCATTTATGTACATCTCCTCCTCTACTGTCCAATTTGACCTGTTCTAAGATCACATATTTCAACTGTGCCACAGTGTGTCTTGCCTCGATAAAATGCATGGCTACATGAGATTTCAAATTCTTGGTGCCAACACTTGACTTATGTTCAGTCCATCTGGTCTTAGCTTTCCTCGTTGTCATACCTATGTAGTAGAGACCACAAGGACATTTCAGTGCATATACTACGTTTGAGCAGTTGCATGTACATGAATGCTTGAGCCAGATGGACTTCCCTGACTGCGGGTGTGTGATGTGTTGCCTGTTTTGATGTTGTCACAATGTTGACAATTGTGGCAGGGCTGTGTCACTTGTATTGAATCTTACGTGTTGGGGCAATGGGCATTTCTGCTCTCACTAAGCCGTTGCACAATGCCTTGCTATTCCTGTAGGCAAAGGTTGGTGGTTGTTGAAACAGTAGCTTCAATTGGGGGTCCATTTGGAGCATAGACCAATTTCTTTGTATGATCTTTTACATTTTGTGACTTTGAGTGGAATGTATCATCACATAGACAAGTGGTTTGCTCCTCTTGGGAGGTTTGGGCATAAGGAGCGTTTCCCAATCAATAGCTTCTACCTTCTCAGCAAAGTTTGAGATGAGGATGGGGCTTTAGCCTCTCACCCGGAATTCCTTTTGAAGGGACGTGGATTGTCTCCCATATTCCTCAGTATCAGAGATGTCCCTTCTGTATCTGTGAAATTGACTCAGGGATACTCTGTCTATGGTTCGTTGTGGATGGAAACTGGTGGCCAGCAGCAGGCTGTTCCTATCAGTGGGTTTCGTGAAAATCCTGGTCGCCAGATTGTGGCCCTCACTGTAGATCTCCACATCCAAGAAATTGATGACAGATTTGCTGGTTTGAATTGTAAATTTGATTCTCGGGTGCATCCCACTACATCATTTAAAAAGATTTTTGTAATTCCTCTGGTGGACCTGTCCAAATGCCAAAGACGCCATCAATGTAGCATACAAATTCCACCAACCTGATCAGTCAACTCTGTGAGAACCTGGGCATTACAGATCAGGAGTGGTTGACCTCCTTCCTCCTGGACCAACCCTCCCAGGTCCAACTTGGGCCCTTTCTCTCCACCACCTCTCTCTCCACATGTGGTGTTCCCGAGGGCTCTACCCTCTCACCCTGACTCTTCAATGTCTACTTGACCCCTTTGGCCCACTTGATCTCTACCTTCTCCACTAACTTTCAGTGTTATGCAGATGACACTCAGCTTTCTTTCAGGCTCCCCTCAGTCTCCTCTCCTCTCTCGCTCATTCCTTGCTGTCTATCCGTGATTCAGGATTGGTGCACCTCCAACAATATCTCCCTTAATGCCAGTAATGCGGAGATCCGTGTCATTGGGACCCCTTCTCCTGCTTTCCCGCTCTCACTATGGCCACCCTCATTGGGCCTCTTCCTTCGCCTTCTTGTGAGGCAAATAAACCTTGGCATCATCTTCAACTCCACTCTCTCCTTCTCTCCTCATATTATGGACCTTGCCAAGAAGGACCAGTACGAGCAGCACCTGCTCAGAGGTATTTTTCCTTTTCTCACTTTCCCCCAGAAGCTCACAGTCTCCAGAGCTGTGGTTCTCTCTAGGCTGGACTATTGCAACAGCGTCTTTCTCAATCTGCCTTCCTCTAAACTCTGCCCTCTGCAACTAATCCATAATTGGACTGCAAGACTCATCCTTGGCCTCCAGCCCAGGGACCGTATCTCTCCAGCCCTAAAATCCCTCCACTGGCTCCCAGTGGCTGCAAGGATCAAGTTCAAGACCCTCTGCATTGTCCACAATGCTGTTTGGGGCCAGCGTCTGCACTACTTCCACTCTCTCTTCCAAAATACCTTCTTTCTCGAGCCCTTCGCTTAGCTACCTCCAATTCTCTGAGGGTCAGATGCTTCTTTAGGCAGAGCATGGGGGGAATATCTCTCTCCTCTGCAGGTGCCTCCCTCTGGAATCGCCTCCCTGCCCCTCTCAACCTTCAGCTGTATCACCTGAAGTTCCTAAAGCAGCTCAAGACCTTCCCTTTCTCCTCTGCTTTCTCTCTCTCCCTCCTCTGCTGCCCTACCTTTATGCTGTGCCAATTGATTGCTTGCCACCCTCGGAGTCTCACTGGGTACCAGGCTCCTCCATGAGCAGCCTCCCCTGCACTGCCTCCGGGCCCACCGTGCAATTTATATGGTCCACTGCCTCCTTGCACTTGCCCATAGCTGTGTTGCCCTGTCTGCACTTACTCAGAGCAATGTTTCCCTGAATGCACTTCCCCCTTCCCTCTCCCTGACACTTCCCCCTTCCCTTCCCCCTGCACTTTGTGTTGTCACACTTGCACGATCTGACTAACACAAGGCCTAGGAAGATCGTTTGTCTCTTCCTCTCTCTGTCTTCCCTCCCTAGTCTTGTTGCACCTAGAAACACTTGTGTGCAGACGCATTATACATTACTTATCATGTCATATCATATCCACACTGAGTCTCTGCAAAACCTGAAACAAGCTAGGATTGTTACCCAGAAGCATGTAGATGCATATCGCAGTAACGCAACCAAATTTGCAATTGAGGTTGCGTTTTTGCTATCAACTCGTTACCTCCCACTGAACATCACTCCATCTAAGCTGTCTCTAAAATATTTCAGTCAATTTAATAGGTCTGTAGAATTAACCATATTGCCTTCACTCTCCAATTGCCTTTATCCTGATACAGGATCCATGTTGGCCAGATGAAGAAGCATATGTCTTGTAGATTTCATGGCCGTCTTCTCTGACCCCATCCTCTGGTGTTGCTTGATAGTGTGCCACAATATGAGGTCTGCAGCATTTGTAATGCTACGATTTGGTGAGATCACTTACAATATCTAGTGGACTGGAAAGCATACAGGCCAAGTGAGCGTTCCTGGGAAATGTTCCCTCTAAGCTGTGCAACTGTGCACTTTCCGAGCTTCCTTCTGGGTGCTGCTGAGAAGAATTTTAGCAGTGCACACAGACAATTCTCACCTATTCAAAAATAAGGCACAAGCCACAGCAGGTACCTAATATTTGCTTTCTCTCAAAAGAAAGCTAATTATACAATTAGCAGTTGATAGCTGCAATAGCCTATTTACATTGGCCTACTATGCAAGCTTGACTTTAAAAACCAAAAAATAAAAAATAGCATACACCCAGAAGGAGGTACAAGCTCACATAAAAAGTGACTCCATGAACAAAAGATATAACTAAGATATGCCTGCACACATTAACCAAATTATCTTCCCTCCCAACCCGACTTTACCAGACTTATATATTCTGCCCCAGGCCACATTCAGATATTACCAGACAACCTTAACTCTGTCTATTTTGGCTCTGCAAAAGTTACCAGACTTATACCTACATCCACTTCTTTTATGTTTGTTGTGATATAAATGACTTTCAAGCATAAGAATGTATGTTACTCATGGTGCCTTAACCAAAGCGTAACCCAACTGTCAGCTGAAATATCCGATACTGGGCCTCATTAGGACCCTGGCATTATGGGTTTAACGGCACCATTAAAGGCGTTGGCGCCGTTAAACCCATACTGCCCTATTACGAGGTTTCCTCGTGGGACCCGCGAGGGGACCAGGGAGCTAACAACGGGCCTGTTATTAACTGACCCGTTGTTAGCTCCCTCCCCATTCCCATTGAGCCCTATGGGGTCTTGAATGGGAATGGGGATGGTCCGGGTTCGGGTTCCCTGAATGGGGAAATACCGGGCCCTCCAAGGTCGGAATGGCCCGGTATTTCCCCATTCAGGTAACCCGGACCCGAGTTTGGAGGCAGCCATGCCCCATGCCCTTATTAAGGGCATGGCTACCTCCAAACTCCTGATGAGGCCCACAGACTGTAAGTAAGGAGGCTACTTGGATGTGTAACCTTCCTGTTCTTTGTACATATGTCAAACAAGCACATTGAATCAGTGAACTGGCAAAGTAACAAATTATCAACCTAAAATGTTAATTTGCCCTCCAAGGATTTTGAGTATTGTGACGAATCGCGGGACTAGACACTTCTCCCCAGGGGGGAGCCTTTCCTTATGAGACTAGGAAGGTGAGCCCACCATGCAACATCCTCCCTAGGGGAAGAGGCAAACAGGACCTCACCGGGAGAGGCTCCCCCCTTGGGGACAAGGACTCCCAGTTCCCTCACTGACAACCCATCATTTACAGCAACAATACAAATAAGCCAAGAAAAATAAACTACTGTTTGCTATTGTGATATAACACCCGTAGTTCATTGTGAAGAAACCTATCTTGCCAATACTGAGAATAAGAGTGATCAAGCGATACAGAATACTCAATGGAAAGTGAGAGAGGACTATTTATCTTCGCTGGGGAAGGCCCAGAAAAAAAGAGAAGTAGGAGCTCTATCCTTGAGGGAAGCCTGGGAGTTTCAAACCTGTGTTGCTGCGAAAGCTGAGAGAAGCCAAAAAGTGCCCTGTGCAGACCGGGAAGACTAGTGAAGTGAAGACAGAGAAACTAGTGAAAGGGAACCCCAATGAAGAAGCCAAACATTGAGTTGTGGCGTGACCGCGATGCAGGGGACTGTCCAGTCCAGTAACAACGCTGAGACCACGGACCCTCCCGCATCACAGAATGGGTGCAGAGGGAGGCGCAACAAGGAGAGAAGAGTGAACTCAACCTGACATCACAAGAAGAGTTTCCCATCTTGCAGACAGGCCAAGTGATGCTACTCCCAAGGAAAGGAGGTAACAGGGATAGAGGGAGACCCAGCAGGGATAATGAATATAAGGAGCATATGAATCATATGAGTAAGAGAGAAGAGTGGAATTCAAGTGATATTCCCAGGAGGGATAACAAATCTAATGATTATATGAATCATACTTGTACCAGTAAAAGTGAAGAGTGGAATTTGAGTGATAATCTCAGAAGGGATAATGAATATAATGAGTAAATGAGTCATTACCACCCTGCCGGTCCGGAAAGAATGGTGGCGGTAAAACCGCCACCAATGTTGTTTCCAGATCGGCTGATTCAGGGTCCTGCAGGCGGCAGGTGTCACTCCCGCCAGGTCTGACCTGGCGGGATTAACACCACCCGCCTGCAGGTGGACATGGAAACAATGGCATTGTCATAGACGGAACCAGTGTTTCCATTGTCCTCATCCCCATGGAGTCCTATGGGACTCCATGGGAATGGGGATTTACATAATTCTGCCTCCAGAATTGCTGGGTCACCGGGGTTGTAATGCCCCAGTGATTCCGGCAATCACGGAGGCGGAATGGTATTACGGGGCCGGCAGCAGCCTGCCGTTTTTTCTGGCACGGCTACTGCCAGACTCGTAATGAGGCCTTCACTCTTCCCTGTAAGAGTGAAGAGTGGAAGTCAAGTGATAATCATTACTGGCACAATCATAATTGTCCCATTGAGAGTGAAGAGTGGAACGCGAATGAGAAACATTACTGGGACCTCCCGACTCGTCCAAGTAATACAGAAGAATGGAAGCAAAGTAAGAAACTTGTTGAAAGTGTTGTTAACTGGCCCACCCTGAGAAGAGGGTGGACATTAAATCATGAAAGAGTAGTACGTATAGAAAGCCAAGAAAGAGAGCGAAGGAACCCCAGAAGGGAAAAGCACAGTGTCAAGGACACGTTAGAAAAGTAGAAGAATCCTAATTCTGAACTGTATCAACTAGTGAAAGTAGTTGCCAAGAACTACCTGAAGATCAACTACTAAAGTGACTTCGTTAAGAAGCAGAACACAGGAGAAGGGAGCCATTCTCCTGTGATTTAGTTCTTTGTCTGAATAGTGGTAGGGACAGAGTAGATTAGATTTGGGCAGAGGACACTTCTTCCTTTTGGACTCCACAATGACAGACAAGCACCCTAGTTAGTTTGTGTAAGGTAGGGAAAACCCATAGTTTAGGAATAGTAAATAGTTTATGTTATTCATTTAAAAACTAAAAACTCTTGAAATGGAAGATACTCATCTCTGTCCTTCTTCTGACCCTCCAGAGAAGGCAAATGTAAGACAAAGCATCTCCTGCTTTAGCATTGCTAACATTACTCAATAAGTGGAGAGCAACATTGGAATACAATTTACTTGGTCTGCATACAGTAGTGGGCATGGACTAAATAAATATTCAGATACCTAGAATGCCTTTGACACAATCTGCAACATTTCCAAGTTTTCAGAGTTCTAGAGGGCATGGACCTTAAAGAAAATGTATGGTAACGGTTTCATGAGCAATTGTATAATCCTACCCAATAATTGAAAGATGGGGTATGTGGCAAACAATCTTGTATGCTCTTTATAGTAATTGCACACATGAAGATTCTTGGCATTTTCTTAAACTGCACATAATATCATGGTGAAGTTTCAAATATGTTTATTTTGCAAAGTACTGTGCGTATGCAAATATCCCAGTTAACGTTTTTACATATCCTTACTTTTTACAAAATGCTGTCTACTACTACTGGAGGCTAGCACAAAAGTTGGGCAAGGGTACGGGTTTCAGGGCACAGGAGAACACTCCTTCGGAATGAAGAACAAAACAGCAATTTAGAACAACCAAATCAGACATTTTGGCAGTACAATACAGTGAAGAAAATGTGTTGTTTGTATGCTAAATGATAGGAAACGCTAGTAACAGTCTAGGAAACTGAACCTTCTGTTTCTTTCTATGCTCAGCTGCTCTGCACTTTTCAATATAATCATGTGTTTGCCTGTATTGCCTCTAGCATCCCCATGCATCTTGTTCAACTCATAACAGTGAATTTCAGAAGAGGGGTCCCTAGTTACAGAAGAAGGCACTAAGTCTGTTGTACCTGTGAGCATTGCTGCTATTGACTTAAAAGTCACATATAGGTGATTTCCTTCAACGGGGCTCCAGAAGAAACCTCAGTAAGGTTCTTGTTGATTTTTGCCTAGGCTGTGGTGAGGAAGGGTGGGTAAAACTATAAGCTGTATTCTGTGTCCTGTCATTTCACTTCCTATGTCAGAGTTACAAGCAGGGCTCTGAAAATATTTTACTACCTACTTGGAATCAAATGATTGTTCAGGGATTAAGAAAGTAATGTGCTTTGCCAGTAGGCATATTTCACGCTTTTAAAATATGTTCTTTCCCCTAAAGATTCCTCTTGAGATCGGGCAGTAATAATATTTGTGTTCCTACCAATGACATTGCTCTGTTAATCACTGATTCAAAAAATATCAGTGTAATTTTGCAGGTAGAAACAATGGATAGTCTCCTATATGTACCTTGTTTCCTGTTTTTGTTGGGCACATTTTCCTGTTTTTAGGGAGTAGAAATTGATCGTGTTTTTGCCTCTTAGCTGTAAGGCTAGTTTTGAGTAAATGTTGTCACAATTCACAGGACAACTTAATTTGGATAGTAAACAGAGGCCCAGCACTTCTGAACATCTTATTCTCTGGTGTCCTTATTCTGATGCAATTATCGTCCTTACACAGATTATGACAGGCATGTTCTCCAGGCCCATGAATTGCTTCAATGAAGTGCCACATGCACTCCTATTTGGCATGTTTTCTGACACATTCCTTTTAGTTGCCATTATTGCAAAAATGTATCATGTCTGAATTTATTGACAGCCACCTCAGTGATAAGCGATACTTGTGTTTTCTAATAAAAAAGGAGTGTTTTTATCAAATGGCATTAAACACTTTCTGTATTGTTTCTGAGCAGTGTTGACAAATGAATAGCTACAAATAAACTTTTGTTTATCCTAAGCATACAAATCTTTTGTTGTGGTTTCACGTTTTTTTCTCTATGCAGGAGTAGTTTTCGTAGGTACTATGGGAAATCTTAGACAATTGCAGTGGTTGGGAAGGGAAAATTCCCTTCCAAACTCTTCGGAGATGGAAGCTCACTAACTGTGCATGCTAACAAAGTGGCTTACCTCCTTACTCAGTTGCACACTTGGAAACTACTATGTGCATGAAAGTTAAGCGCACTTAGAGAAAAATAATTAGAGGTAACTTTGCTTCCTGGGTACTTGCTGTCTGGCCCCATGCTCTTGTGTTGGCCAGATGGTTCTAGAGTTTACATCTGTGTAAGCATTTTTCGCCATGGCCCTGGAGGTAGCATACAGTGATGGCCACTGCCCGTTCACCTCACATTAACCTATCTGTCTGATACCATTGGGGGCTCTTCCACGCAGAATGCTGTTCCCATCCAAGATAGCGATGACTTGCGAACATTGGTGTTATATTACAAAGTCATCCTTAAGGACCTATAGAGCGCTGGTTCCTTGCATTGCAACAGTACTGTGTTAAAATGACGCTTATTGTTCCCATCCTTCTGTCTCTTCTTTCCACCTTCCTTCTTGGCGTGTCCTCACCTTCCTTCCAAAGCGGGTGCCCTGTGTGTTCCAGGATTCTATGTTAATTGGAGGTTTTACCCCTTCTGGGTTGTTTTTTTTCTCCCTCTGGGGATCGCCATCGGTACAAATGATCCTGTCCACTATTCTAAGTAATGAGGGGGTTCAGTGGACCATTGGAGGTCATCCTCTCTCCAGCTAATTGCTCACTGAACTCTAGCATGCCAAGCAGGTGTGCACCCATAGCATGTCATTTTAACTAGTTGCTCTCTCAATGCATTTGGGAATAGTTCATTCCTTCTCTCGGTCGGACAGTGGACTGGGTGCAATGTTAGCACTGTGACTGTCCACATATTGCCACTATTTCTCTTTGGCTACCCCTAGCTTTTCCTACTTCAGGGGACTGCCGGTTTATCTTGCTAGATTTATGGAATGTACTTTTCCTTGATTTCCCAGTAGGTTGACTAAATACCTGTTCTGCTGGCTTAGGAGATTTTCCTAGATAGTCTGAGTTTGTTTTTAATCTGGGTCCTCGGCTCTTTCAAGGTTTATTCAAGCATGCATGATCAAACCATTTGTTAAATTCAGGGAATTGTGTCCGAAGCGAAGGGCTTCTGGTAAACTCAGGATTCCTTGATACTACACCACCCATGACCTTTTTGTCTTCTCCACTAACACCATGGCCATGTAATCACATTTCCTACAGCCATGAATGCATACGGGTGGCACTTTGGTTTTCCCTAGCCTTGTTTCTAGAGTTGGTTTAGTTGAACAGCATTCTCTTGGCTTCCCAAGTCTAAACTTGCTAATTATGTTCTGACCATTTCCTTTTCCTGGTACCTGAAGTCTTCTTTGGGTCTGGTCGGGTCCATTCAAAGACTGGAGGTTGTTTTCTTCTTCGGCCCTTCTTTTTTGTGGGATTTCCTTGGGTAAATGGAATTTCAGCAGCGTTATGGATTCTACTTTCCTAACCTCTCTGGTGGTCTTGACAGATTAACTACTGTTTTCTGAGTTGCATCCTTTCATACTCCCTACCCACTCATCTGACAAACACAAGGTAATGTGGGGCAAACACCCATACCTGTTCAAGGATTTCCATCAGAACTTCTGGGCTTGGCTCCCTTTCATACTCTGAAACAGTTTCCTCATTGGTAGACCACCTCTCTGCATGTTATTTAGAATCCTATATGATCTGCATTGGATGTACGTCAATATCACGAAAATGAAAAGCTTGAACTACAAAATCACGAACACAATAGGTTCGCATTTTGTAATTCAAGATTACATTTTTTTGTCCCCCGTAACACATGTTGTGTATGTGGGGGACACCCCTGTGACCCCTACAGACCAAAATACCGAATTTGGGGAGCAGGGATACCCCTGCAACTCCCGCTACCCTAATTGGGTGTTTTGGAAAACAAGATTTTTGTAGTCCCAAAATGTGGGACTTTGGGTGATGCAGGATTTTAGATACGTTTTTCTTTTGTTGAATACCATCTGCATCATCAGGAAATGCATTGGGAAGGTGATTAGTGTCATAAGGTGTCTCTGTCACTGCCTTTGGCTTGCACAGCATTCTGTCCAGCATCTCTCCTCGGGACACTAGAGGCTGTTCCTCTGAACTGGTGACTGTCAAACTGCTTTCCGATGTCTGGTGTGCTGGTGGTCTGATGCTTCTGGCTTAGGTGGTTCTTTGTCCTTATCTTCCGTTTGTTTGTTTTAATATGTATAATGTGCACCAGACCCGAGGGTATAAGGCCGAAATAGGCATCAAGCAGGATTGTCAGCTTTGGTTACATTGCTGTGCAGACACAAGAACATGCATTATATACAGGATATGTACAGACCATTGGTCATATATAAAAAATACAGTTAAGTCATATACAAAAATGCAGAATGTTAGGGAAGTAGGGCAAGGGAGGTGAGTAAGGTGAGAAGCAATGGTGTGTCGTAGCAAGTTAGCGGTCGTTTTCCTTGATCCAGTGGATGAGGTTGGACCTAAAGCGCAAGTATGATTGAGCTTTAACCGGGAAGCTGCGTCCCCCAGTTTTGGTGCGTTTGAATCTGGGTACTGTTAGAAGATTGGTATAAGCAGTTCTGGTGGGGCGGTTGGAAGACTGTCTTGTGAATCTGGCTGTGAGGTATTGTGGGGCTGCGTTGTCGAGGCATTTGTGAGTCCGAGAAAGTGCTTTTAGTAAGATGTTGTCTTTTGTGGTAAGCCAGTTATTAGCTCATGTCAGAGATGTGTTTTTTTGGGGATATTCAGAGCTGCTCTGAGTGCATTATTTTGTAAAATCTGGATTTTGTTGGTGATGTGTTTGTTGCTCCC
Source organism: Ambystoma mexicanum (assembly GCF_040938575.1). NCBI lineage: Eukaryota > Metazoa > Chordata > Amphibia > Caudata > Ambystomatidae > Ambystoma > Ambystoma mexicanum. The sequence continues at coordinate 672,161,701 of NC_090933.1, read as the reverse complement.
TAAATATAGGGTGTTACAATAGTCCAGTTTTGAGGGTGGCGTCTAGGTAGAAGCCAAGGGTTTTGACTTCCTTGGCTACTTTAATATTGTTGCCATCTATTATAAAGTTGGTGTAGTTGTGGCCAAGTTTATTGATGTTGGCGGGGGTGCAGAGGATAACAAGTTCCATCTTGTCATCATTCAGGCATAGGCCATGAGAGGCCATCCATGCCTGAATGATGAGGTACACCCTATTCACCAAGGCCAAATCCTTGATGTAATCTCCCGTCAACGGAATGAGGATCTGGGTATCATCGGCATAATTCGTGTAGGTGATGCCAAGACCATCGAGATCATCATAAAGGAGCTTTGTGAATATGTAATACAGGTGTCAGGGACATGCAGGATCCCTGGGGCACTCCACAGGTGATACTTATGGGGTCAGCGGATGCTGAGGAAGAGAAAACGCGCATTGTCCTGTTGTCTAGGAATGATTGAATCCAACCTATTGCTTCTTGCGAGAAGTGGGCAGCAGAGTTCAGGTGGTTACAGAGGATTCTGTGATCTACTAAATCAAACGCCGCAGAGATGTCGAGTAGAAGCAGTAGGGCTGCTATACCACTGTCTCTGAGCTAGTCAATTTGTGCCTTTAAGTTAATCAGCACTGTTTCGGTCCCATGTTGGGGTCTGGAACCGGATTGACGGACTCCTAAGAGATGGTTAAGTTCTAAGTATTGTTGTATTTGGAGTATGCTACCTTGTCTAGTATTTTGAGAAGGAAGGGGACTGTGGTGATGGGTCTGTAGGTGGTGGGTATAGTAGGGTCCAGAGTTTGCTTTTTGAGTAGTCGGAAAACCCATGACTCTTTGAGGTTGCTGGGGATGATACCAGATGAGAAGGAGGCATTGGTGAGCTTGGAAATGAATGGTGAGAGGTCTCTGGCTGCATCCTTTATGATTTGGGCTGGGCAGGGGTGCCTTGGCAGTTTGAGGGTTTGAGGGAGGGTAAGACTTTGTCGACCTCTAAAATGGTTACTTTGGCAAAACTGAAGCAGGGGAGACTGTTTGGATGGTGAAGGAGTGGGTTAGGTAGCATTGGGGGTGGGAAGGTAGAGTGTTTCGTTTTTGTTAGCGATCTTAGCTTGAAGGGATGCTAGCTTGTTGCATAAGGCGTTTTGGACTGGTACACTATGTTTTGTCCTTCACACAAGTGTCAGGGGCCTGGATGGGTGTTTCCAGTTCTTTGAGAATGGTGAACAGTCATTTTATACTGGAGTTGACTTGGGAGATTCTTTGATCGAAGGAAATTTGTTTAGCAAGTACAATTTCTTTCTTGTAAATGGAAGTGAGTTTACTGAGGTTATTTTTGCTGTTTTCGGCGGGGTCTTGTCTCCATATTTGTTCATTTTTCCTTTTTTCAAGCCTAAGAGACTTCAAGTGTGGAGTGAACCATGATTTCAGGTGCTTTTTTCGTTTGCTCTTTCTGAATTTTAGTGGTGCTATAAAGTTTAGGGCCGAGGTCATTATTTTGTTGTACTCATCTACAAAAGTGAAGGGATCAGTAGAGTCGGGGAGTGAGTTCAGGGTAGGTAGGATGAGGGGGGTAAGTTTTTCAGCTGTAATATTTCTTTTATTCCTGGTGAGAATGGCGGGGGCTAGAGAGTTGTTTGGAGGTGTAGTGAGAGTGGCCTCTAGAGAGAATGTTATCAGGTAGTGGGCGGACCAAGGTTGGGGTGAGATGGATGTGATGGAAGTCTGGCAGTTGTAGTCTGCAACTCAATTGAGGGTCCTTCCTTTATTGCGAGTGGGTAGGGTCACTTTTTGAGTGAACCCTACTACTGCAAGGCAGTCAGTGATTTGGGCTGCGTGGTGGTCTGAAGGGTCGTTGAGCCCTAAATCAAGGTCACCTAGGAGAAGGCATTGGGATGTGTTTTTTAGGTTGTCAGAGAGTATTGTTGTTAAGTCCTCTTCAAAAGACCCTAAAGGGCCTGAGGGTCTGTATATGAGGTGGATAGTCAGGGTTTGGGTGTCAGTGAGAGGTAATGTGGCTGTGAGGGATTTGCAGGAATCGGAGTTGTGGGGTGGGGTGAGTCTGAGGGCTAGGCTAGTTTTAGCAATTAGGGCGAGGCCTCCGCCTCATGATTTGGTTCTGTCTGCTCTAAGGAGAGAGTAGTCCTCTGGAATAGCTAACATGAGTGCGGGACCTGCTGCAGAGTGGAGCCATGATTCTGTGATGGCTAGGAAGTCCAATTTCTCTAGCTGTAGAAGGTCTGCTATTTCTGTGGCGTGTGCTAGTACAGATCGGGCATTTATTAGGGCGCCTCTGATGTTAGACATATTAGTCTCAGTGGGTGTCATAGGAGGTACCTGATAGTTATGATTGTGCTTAGGAGAGGTATTATCCGTCTGAATGAGTTGGGTGTTCTTGGGTGATTGAGAGTGGGGAGATGTGGTAGGGCTGCAGAGTGAGTTGCTGGGCTTATAGTGTGGGGAGAGGTTTCTAGTAGTTCTCGTTGTGGTAGGAGGGGAGGCTCTGGTGAGGGGTCAAAATTATTTAGGAAGCCTAGCGCAATCTTTGAGGTTCCTCGAGTGAGCCTACATGGTGTGAAGTCCGGCTGGTGCTGGCTGACGGGGTTAGGTGGAAGGCAGTTATCGAGGGTCATGTAGTTGGGTGCAGTTGCTGGTACTAGTGGGGTGAGTGCAATAGTGGGACTAGATGTACAGATTAAGTTGAGGATAGTCCTCAGTAAGATGGTGTAAAAGGTTGGCCGATACATAGTGGTGTGGTTGTGCTGGCGGTCACTGTTAGCAGTGCGTATGCTAGTGGTCACTGTCAACAGGAATAGGAGTTGGCAATTGACTTGAAGCGGTTGGGTGTTGTGGCAGGCATGTACATGCAGAGGTTGACTGTTTCCAGGTAATCTAGGTGGGCAGAGGGTACTACTTTGTGAGGATTGTAAACTGTGAGATTGGACCTGTTAAAGGCTGTGCAAGTCACTCTGGGCTGATTTGAATGGAATACACATACATTGTTTGAGATGCAGAAGTAATGCATTTGAGGTTACAGCGGTCATTCAGGTGAGTATTCATTGTGAAAACAGTGGAACAGGGGACAGTAGGTGAAGCATGCTAGATGTGATAACACAGTGTAGGTTACATCAAAAGTTTGTAAAACACCATGGAAGATGCACGTACTGGGTAGCAGTAGTAGCTGTTATTTTAAATCCAGTGGTAGGGCGCGGGTGGCACCTGGAATGGGTTAGGACAAATGGGACTAAACATGCATGCAGTTGCGCAGGGATAGTACGTAATGTGGTACAATATGATTATAGAGCGGGTAATGGGCTATAGAGGCAGGGCGGGAACACAAGAGTATGGAGGTCAACATGCAGACATGACAAGAGGCACCAAAATACCGTAAGTGGTGGTTGCAGGGTAGTCCTTGCAAATGGTATCAGCCTCAAATGATACTGTGTATCGCGGAGCTGCGGGTTCATAATGGTCCGTGTAGGTGTAAGAAGTTTTATCTCTTCTGGGAAGTCCAGCTCCTGTGCTTCTTCATCCATGAGCAAGGATCTTTCAATATACTTTTTCATCACCTGGACACTATTGGCCTGGCTCACTCGGAAGATGACTTCCTCTAATCTTGAGGGATTTTCTGGACCTTTGGGATATTCTGCAATATCTTCTCTGGTGAGTTTCACAGAATCTTCCCTTTTCTTTACCAGTGGCTGGACAGGGGACCGCATTGGCTCTCTTCAGGGTTGGAGGCCTTCTGAAGGGAAGGGAAGCATTTTCTTTACTCACTTCTTTTCTTCCATTGCTCTTCCTTTAACTTTTGGGAGGGCTATGTATACCAGACCATGTCATAATGGAATTGGGAGATGATATCTCCCTTCTTAATCTTCAGTTCGGTGGAGGAAAAAGTTACAGTGAGAACAGCTAGATTGCTTGGATGAATTGCAGACAATATACCATATAACCTCTATCAAGACTGCTGGCATTTGAGGCATGAGGTATCCAGAGCACTAGGAGGGTAATTCTACATCCAAGTCAGTTTCCATGCATGTCTTCTCTCTCCCAGGTGTCAAGTGATCATAAACACTTCCAGGGAGAGCTACTGATTGGGATGTGGCCTGAGGGGTCAGGAAGTAAACAATTTATCCAGATTTTCTAGGTTTCCCTCCTAACTGGGGAGACTCAAAGCTTATTCCATTTTGGGTTTGGGGAACTTCTCTTAAGCTTTTAGTGGGCGCCATAATAAAGGTGGGCAGAACTACCCTGATCTACGGTCTTTAACGGAAGGGAGAAAATCATTTTTGGGGTATGGGTCAAACTTTGTGTCAGGCTTTGCAATCCCATGGATGGCACCTCATGGCACATGGCAGAGGGAACACACTAATACTGCTACTAGAATAAACCGGAAAGGTTTTAGTAAAAAAGAAGTAAACCACAATATTGTCTGGAAATTGATTCAGGATGGCTATAACAAAGATTGTTGGGAGACATAGTCATTGAACTCAGTATCATGAATGAAGGACAACAAACAAAAAGACATTCAGAAAGCTCCAGGCAGGATGGTCTCCCATATAGGTCACTCTAGCATTCATTCTATATCACATCATTTGGGGCCCACAGGGCTTCTCTGCCTCTCGTGGAATTGAGGGCTTCCTCCCTTTGCTAAATGTTCCAAAGGTCAACCCCTTCACTGGGACTCTCCTTCTATCTGTTATTTATTCCACTCTTCCAGGGCTCTCTCCCTCTGTTTTTTACTTAGCTATATCATGCATAGCTAGCCCTCCCATCCACTCCCAGGGATATTGTGCCCTGATCACTAATCTGCACCCAGGGATATCATGTCATTAGTGCTGTGCTCACTCTCCCAAGGATATGGTGCCCTGCTCACTCTCTGTTTTTCGCTTCAATTTCACACACCCCTCTTCTGGGTTTCAGGGGCTCTCCTCTGCTGCAGCACATCCCCTCTTCTGGGGTCAACGTCACTCTAGCTCTTACTGTTTCACAGCCATCCCTTCTCTTGGGTCAGGGATCTCTCCTGGTCTCAAGGGGCCCTCCTCCCATAAATAGATCTGTCCCCCTTTCTGGAGTCCCAGGGGCTGACCTCTTCATCAACAAGAACACACCCTCTTCTGAGGTTCAGGGGCTCTTGTCTGCTTAACCGGAGTACACCACTCTTCTGTAGTTCTGAGGGAGGCCCCCAACTGCAGCTCACTCCTCGTCTTGGGTTCAGTGGGCTCCCCTCCTCCCCAACGGAGCAGAGCCCATTTTTGGAGTTCTTGGGGCTCTTCCCCCTCTCACTTGAGCACACCCCTCTCCCAGGGGTCATGGGAACTCTTGCCCCCCTCAATGGAGCAGACCCCACATTTGAGGTTGCCTGGGGCTCTTCTCTCCCTCACAAGAGCACACCCCTCTGCTACAGTTCAGGAGGCACCTCTCCCCTTACATGTGCACACACATTTTTGGGGTTAAGGGTGGCTCTTCACCCCCTCACTGGAAGACAACCCTCTTCAAGGGTTCTTGGGGCTCCTCGCCCCCTCAATGAGGCAGAACCCTCTTTAGCGGTTCAGTGAGCTCCTCACTGAAGCAACCCATCTTTTGTAGTTCACTGGGAGTTCTCCTCCCCCTCTCTGGAAGACACCCCTCTTCAGGGCTTCAGGGGGCTCTTCTCTCCCTCACTGAAGCAGACCACTCTTCGAGGGTTCAGGGGGCTCTTCTTCCGCTCACTGGAACACACTTCTCTTCTGGGATCCAGGGTGCTCCTCTCTTCCTCAATGGAGCACACCCCACTTCTGGGCTCAACTGGCAAATTTTTTAATTGATTGGTTAAAAGTCTTCCTGCTCCACCTCGGTATTCACTTACTTTGGGTCCTGGTGTGTTGCTATTCATATTTTTCTATACTGGTCTGATGTTAAGACATATTTTTCAAGTCAAACTGTGTACAGTCTCATTTCAGTCAGGCATGCCTCGCAAGGGGTCAGGAGTTCACGTGGATAAGTCAAAAAGGTTTGCCCAATGATGAGTAGCACCATGTTTTGATGTATGCTGCAATCTCGGGGGTGGGGGGGTGTAGTAACTAAGCATGTCATTCTCATCTGCAAATGAAAAGGTGATCAACCTCCTCCTGTATGTTCTTTTACTCTACATCCTCTATCTCAAACCTCTGAGTTGGCACGCCAGAAGGATGCTCCCTGGTACGGCCATTCTGTGCATGTGTGTTTGACTGCTGTCTCTGCTGAATTAAATAGGTAAATGTATGTGATATGTGCCACTTGATTTTGTTGCCTCTTGACTTGCACCCTTTCCGGGCCCACTTGTTCCACTTTTATTTGGACCAAAAGGAAATGGGGATTTTAAAAGAAAATCTTTTGTTTTAACTTTTGTGAATTGGATTTTCTGAGCATCTTTGCCTACGTGTGCTCATCACTCCCTCTTGCACGTGTAATTTGGCTGCTTTACATGGTTTTCCCCACTTTGAGCATCTTTTGCACTCCATTTATGCGTCTTTTTTGCATTATAGCATCGCTGAGATTCACACGTGTGAAAATCATGCACATTTATTTGTTGCACATTTCTTGCCTATCTAGGAATTGCTCGCTTTTTTGTTTTGGGGAATATGCCCCAAGGTAAAAAAACATCTTCTGCCCTTTTCTGTATTCATTTTTTAACACGTGGCCCTATATTTTTGAGTGCTTCCATGTCTCTATGATTTCACTTCAGTTCATTATGTTTACCTTTCCCTTTTAAAGCATGTTTCTTTCTATTCATCGGCTGATGCCTGCTACCAGACAAGCATCGAATTCAGTTGAATGAACCCCACTGGTGCCTGCTGCCACCGAAGCAAACATCACTGCACCGCTACTGCTGGGCTCATCGATTCGCTCAGAAGTTAAATCCTACCAGATTTTCAGAATGACCAAAAGATGTGAAAATAACCTCCATGAAACTTCATTATATGCACATTTTCCAAAACACAATCATTGTTTACACCTTTAAATTTTGACTGTGGCCACTTCTGCAGAACACACAGCAAAATGGCCTTTTTGCAGTCAGAAACAAAATGGTGGAGGGCTTCTGAAATATAAAATGTGTCTCATATTGTGAACCTGAAAAGCACTAATAAACATTTTCAATGGCTGTTATTCATTTTATTCATTAATATTTATTTGAGTCGTTTTATATAGCAGAAACAAGACCAAAGAAAGCATCAAAGTGCTGTACATGATTTACATAACTCAACAGACACCGCTCTACATGATTTACCAGGTTGAAGACATTACATGATAAATGAGAATTAAGTCGCAGTTTTCTAGGGGATCACAACAAATCATCTTTGGTAAGGGTTCATTTTCGTCAGGGTATCCTTGCCCCGCAAGATGAGCAATATAGGGTTGAAAGGACTATAAACAAATTAGTCGGTCCTGGTGAAGTGCTGTAAGTACGTAACACATGTTAACATTTGGTTTTATCTAGGCATTGCTGCAATTGATTTCTAACTGTATTTAATTTCATTGCTCGCTCTATAAACATATCTTGACTGAATGTTTAACTGGAAGTCGACAGGTTTGTCTCTACATGACGCACACACACACAGGCTTTTGCCCATGCAGGCAAGGCAAACAAAGCGATTTCTAGCTACACTGATGTTGTATCAGCTCTAGTCCTCTGGTTGTGATCTGCCTTAATTTCCTGCATATGTGTAAGGGTTTTACTTCATTGCTTTGTACATCTCTACAAGGATATTGTGAATGTTTCAAAACAGGCATGAACTAATCATCATCCAGTAAATAACGTGTTTTTATTGTGCAGGTTTATGTGGACTCGAGGAATGCTAGGCACTTTCTTGGTTGGTGCCATGTTCCAATGATTCTGCAATTCTCAACAAAAGTAATCAAAGCCTTTGTAAGTCACAAAATGTCAGATCATATGTGCATTAAAGCTATGCAGTAGCAGGCATACAATTTGAATAAAATACAAAGATTTACAAGCACTGATAATTTGAGTACATTATTGATTACATTCATGTACCTTTATCAAAGCTGCAATCTGACGTGCATTTGACGTTTTTCTGCAAGTTTAACAATGGCTTGTTATGCTTGTGAGCAAATTCATAATGCCATCCAATTGGAAGCATTTATGGGTGCAACGTAATTGAAGCCGCCAGGAAGTCGCACTGGTATGTTCTGGCGTTCAAGACCGCCTGTACATATTTCAATTATAAAAGGTGTCCTGCTTGTTAATTGGAGGAGAGGATGAATAAAGTAAAATAGCGCATTCAAGTTCATCTACTTCCGATTATAAATATTGTTATTTTGAGTATTTTCAATGGGCCAGAAACAGTACAGGAAGGAGCACGAAGTGAGGAGGAGCGGAGCAGCAGAAATGAAGGGCAAAAATGTGTGTTCATCGAAAGGATGGCAGAGTTTCAAAAAACCCACCGAAAGAGTTACAGCCAGACAAATGAATACAAGAATGTTGCAACATGTAAAGCAAGCAGGTGTTATCTTTATTGAAAGTGACGTAAGGGTACTCTGAAAACCACTGCGAAACATGTGGGGGAATGTGGGGACGAGCCGGGCAGAGTGGTCATTATCTATTGTCCGTCGCTTATCCCTATGAGTCGGTTTGGTAGCCACGGTGACCGTCTCCGATCAACTGGGTCTTCTCATTTGCATTTGTCGGCTGAAGTACAATTGGTGTATCTCCATCTAGAGTAAACAAAAACATACAATTCATTAGATTCATTGAGCTTCAGTTCCAAATGTGAATTTGAGAGACGCCATTTGCAATGATTTCGACATGCCTGCAAATGAAGGATATCTGGCACGGGTATCTCAAACAAGCACAATCTGGGAAGACTCTGCTCATCCTTAGTTTAAATGAAATATGCAGCGGATTCAGTGCAATATTAGACGCTAATAGGCAAGTAAAATCTTTATTTAGAGTGAAACATTGTACATTAGCTGGACCTGGTGTATTATTCACCAATCTAGCACTCTCTGTCTCTCACTGAACAACTCTCTTTCTCTGTCCTTCTTTTCTCCTTTTGTCTATTTCCCTATATCCGTCAATCTCTCTCTCTGTCTTACTGTCTCACTCTATTTCTCTCTCTCTCTCTCTGGGTGAGAGTAACATTGCCAGATGCTCATATGCTAGACCCACCTGAACAATTGCTGACATCAGCTTGAACAAAGAAAACAGCACAGGAAGCCTGGAAGGGGGAGCTGCTGTATCTTCGATGGTTAAAGTGGAATATGGACAGCAGCCACTGAGGCAGCCCTTGAGGTGGGTCCCAGACTGGTATTTGGATGCTTACATTGCCATCACATGTGTCCTGTAGGAATGCTTCATTCACATGGAGGGCCCATTGTTCATACAAGGGGAGGTGAGAAGGATGCAAATTGGCTCTGCATGGAAGGGGAGTTCTGGCACACCTTGTAAGGTACCAGAGGTTCAGACTGCCAGGTCCAAAATTACATTTATTTTCCAATTGTTCTGATTTACCAGTGTTTGTGCATATTGTAACAAATCCATTTGTTCAGCAGCACTACTAACCAATCAGTGGCCAGCAAGAAAAAAGTAACATTGCTTCGGTTCTCAACAAAATGGTGTGTATTCTCTGCAAAATGAGCTATTTAAAAAGAAAACTGGTTTAAATGTACTACCATTGTAAACTGGCTCTTTTTTAAATATTTTGCAGCTGTATGTTCTAATGATTACATCGATTATATTTTGCACTCATATTAATAATGCCACACTTATCTTACTGAGCAAAGCCATAATCAAAACCTAGAATAACCATATGCATTATTCTCTGAAAGAAGGTTATCATTCTAAGATGAACAGTCTGGTAAACTCGTATTCTACTCTTTTGAAATATCCTTATTGGAAAGGGGCGTGGACAAAAAGCACCAATCAGGGTCCCTGGCTGTTTTGTACAAAATCAAAGATCATTCTCAGAACATAATAACTAAAGATCTTTATATCTTACAAATATACCTGTGATACAACATGTGTTATGCTTATATCACTAGTACATAATGCACACTGGGCTTGGTGTTCATATATATTTTCACAACACTCACCCTAACAATAAAGACATTTAACAATTATCTATTTATATTCATTTGAACAGCCTCAGGATTGGGATGTGATGATAAAATAGCTGATTCTGATTTCCAGAGATAATGTTACTCACTGAATTTGGTAGTCTAGCAGAATTTTAGAAGAGGAAGGGCTGAGAGGTGAAGCTGGGTCTCGAGATAAGGATGTCTGTGCATGTAGTGTTATAGGATAGGATTGGATACTTTACTAATATCGATTCAACTGCTTGGCAAAGTGGTTGTCATACATTGACTGTTGGATATGCCAATGAGCCGGTATGGTAGCTGCAATCACCAATCAATTTGGCATTCCCAATGTACTCTGTTTACTTTGAGGTTGCTTTGATCCTTGCTATTTAACAATATTTACCACACGTCAGTTAATTATTTGTGTTTTTCTCTTTTGCTGCACATTTTCAATAACCATTTTTTAGGATGATGCATGGTTATATGACCATAGGGAAATTAATTAGTACTGAGAGACATGGCATTTGTGCACATCAACAATAGAGACCGGCAGAAGACATGTAGTGCCAGCACAGGAAGCTTTTCTATCCCGAGGACCAGGACTAACCCAGGAAACTCCCAGATCTGTTGCCAAGCCCAGCTTCAGAAGATTTGGCACGAGAGGGAATCCAGAAACAGCCAGCCTTGCATACTGTTCTAAAGATGTCAAACTGGTATATATGTGTTGCAATGTTAAGACTTGTTTTGTTTGGGTGGGTATTGTGACCAATGAAAACAGCAGAGCCCAGCTTCCATTACTCACTCAAAATAATTTTTTGCTGAAGAACTATTATATACATGCCTCAGATGTAAAATTGTGGGCATTACGAATGCCCACAAGTTTAAATTTGAAACATACATTTTGCATTAAAAGATGTCAGGCTAGCTCTGTTGCAGAAACCTTGGCTCCACCCTACTCCTTCCCCAAGGAGGAGGGGAGCCCAGAGTATTTTCTTTTGAGCCGCGGCACCCTATTTACAGGTGTCGACGAAGGCAACACAAAATGGAGGAGGCACCCCGATAACTTGGGCAGTGTCCCCTCTCCTACCTCCCCTTCACGGATGAAAGGGGAGGAGCCAAGCCCAGCGCTGCAAATACAACAGAAGCCCGCGAAAAGGCGAGGATGCGCAGCAAATCTTAGGAAAGCCCGCGAAGGGTGACAAAAGAAAGGGGAGGGGCTTCTACTTTATAAACAAACGGGAACTCCAGGGAAATCAGCAGCCAGCTTCGCAGGAGAACCCCGCACGGACTTTAAGGAGCTTTTCGTTTTGTTTTAGGAGCAGCTGAGTGATTCGTGGCGTGTGCTGGATGAGAGGAACACCGGAGGAGCCCCCGCCCAGTGAGAGCGCGAGCGAGCACAGGAGAAAGAAGGGAGGCACGGAAGCCAGGAGCAGCCGAGGAGCCGCGGCGTGCATCGAAGCGCCAGCCCAGCTGTGAGGAAGGTGAGCGCGTCAGCCGGAGGAAGCACCGAAACCAGGAAGCCGCGGAAAGCGTGACCGGGAGAGAGCGAGCAACGCCCGGCACACAGCGAAGGAACAACGTGGCCGAGCTAAGGCCTTATCGTCGCAGAAGGAGCCAACGGTCCTCTAAAGGAACGTTAGGCGGGCATCGTCCGGTGGCCATACAGCAGTGGTGAGGTAGGGGTGCGAGAGCATTCCGAGGCACGTGGAGACCGGCGGCGGCAGAGGGGCCTGCGGTCCCAAAAGAACTGGCAACAGGCAGGGGCCTGAGGACAGATAACCCGGCAGGCACACGTGAAGTGGGGGTGTGCGAGTAAACTGGGACACGTGTTATTGAGCACACAAGGCGACAGCGGGCCCCCAATACGACTTGCTGCAGGCATCAGGGGTTGCAGCAAGGGGAAACACACTGCATTGTGCCCTGCAAAAAGGTGGACACGGGGGCAGCAGGGCATCGGTGCACCAGGCAGCAGAAAGCGCCAAGCATGGATATGGAGGCTTTTATCTCCATGGCCAAGCTGGTGGTGGCTAAACACGGCAGCAGATGGATGGAGGCACTGGCTTCTCAAGCAGAGGATGATCAACCAGGGTCAAGCGAGGGCCCGGTTTCCCCCTTGATGTTTCCAAATGAGGAGGACGTGCTGGAACAGGAGGAAGAGGGACGTGAGGAAGAGGAGCCAACCGGAAAAAGGAAAAGAGTCATGACACAAAGGGCTTTGGCAAGCAGAGAGCAGGCGGCCAGAAACAAGAAAGCTAGAGCTACCGGGACAAGTAGCAAGGGGAAGACACAGGAGGCTGTGGCCGTACCGGCGCCCGAGCCTGTGGGGACACCGAGGAGACAGGGAGCACCCAGCACGCCTGCAACCAGACCGGTGGCTGCGAGGGACGAAGGCCCCACATCCTTGGAAACAGTTAAAGGTATGGTGATGCAATGTATGCAAGCTTGGGGGAATGGTGTGAGTGGTCAAATGTTGAGCGGGAACATAAATGCGTTTAACCATTTGGGTAATGGGGCGGCTGTATTGCAACAATGCAGGGTGGCACCAGGCTCCGGGGTAGTGGGCTCCGGGGGTTATCAGCATGCCATGGGGAGCTCGGGGGCAGGGAACCTGGGTATATGGGCAGCATCAGCAGGCCAAGCCACCGGGGGGTGGCAGGGTCAGGGGGCCAAGGGCTGGGGGGCTGGTCCACAATGCCAACTCCAAATATGGGAACACAGCAACCAATCACCCAAGACAGAGGCGGAGCGGCACAACAGCCACTCCAGCAAGGTGCAGGGGCGGGGGTTAGTGGCGACAATGGGGGTATCGCTGCGGGCCAAACCCTGCAAAGTCAGCAATCCATGCCGGCGACAAGCACTGGTGCAATAATTGGGGTTGCCTCAGGGAACCAGCAAGATTTAGCAAGGGGAGGAGTGGCAACGCAACCCCCCTCATGGTGGGGGCAGGGCGTAGCGAATACAGGTTTACCCCCGGGGCCTAGTTCCTTTGTCAACCAGGACGGAGTGTGGGGTACTATGACGCAATATGGGAGAACAATGCCGGGCTTCGCGCCGGTGAGGGTAGCGGTTAATTCTCTGTCTTGGCATATACCATTATCAATTAAAGAGAAAGTATGGAGGAAGGAGTTCATAGACATTCTAGAGCTCATTGGGATGGAGCCTTTGGGTAACGGGTTGAAGGAATTGTCAGAGAAAGAAAAAGAAAAAAGAGAGAAGGAATCACCTAAGACAGAAGCTACTATGCATAATTGGTTGCAGGCATTTTTTGTGTATACGTCAATAATGGTGGAGAAATACCCGCAGGACGCTTTGTCAATGCTGGCTTATGGTCATTACATTCAAAGTATTTATTTGAAAAGAGGGGGTGAAGGATGGCTGCAATATGATAGAGCGTTCCGTTTAAAAATGCAAGTATGGCCAGCCTTATCCTGGGATGAAATGGATGTGGGCAGGGTTTTGGATAAATTGGTGCTTACGGGAGAGGGAAGTGAGAAATCTGCAGTTGAGAAACCTCAGTTTTGGAGAGGCAGGGGGGTTTCACCCGGCGGGCGAGGGCGTCTTTTCACGGGCACTCCTCCTGGAACAATAGATCCAGCTTCCAGGGGGAGCAAGCAGAATGCTGGAGGGTCAATTCAGAAGAGGGTTGCCCCTTTGGTAAAGCGTGCCGGTTTAGGCACCCTCGTGGAGCCAACAGCAAGGAACGCAACACCGCTTCCAGCGAGGGGAGGCGCAGGAGTAGCCCAAAGGGTAGAGACAAGGTCAAAAAAGATTAATGCGGGTAACACAATGTCAAAAATGATCCAGAATGAGAAATGTATTGGTATGATTAAAATGGGGTTGCCAACCCCGGTTAAGCTACAGGCAATGACTCCATGGTTAAATATTTATCATAATTATCAAGATGCCAGAATGTTGTGGGAAGGTTTCAGGTGGGGCTTCAAGATCCCGAGTATAGTGAGAAAAAAGGGCAAAGAGGCAGCCAACCTGCGGTCAGCGCTGGGCTTGCCGGAAGTGGTGGCCAAGAAAGTGGCCAAAGAGGTGGCGCTAGGCAGAGTGGCTGGCCCATTTGAGCATCCTCCAATGCCAAACTTAGTGGTATCTCGACTGGGGCTGGTGCCCAAGAAGGAAGCAGGGCAATTTCGGTTGATCCATCACCTCTCTTTCCCAGAAGGGGAGTCAGTCAATGATGGGATTAGCGAGGATAGGGCCAGGGTACATGATACATCTTTTGAGGACGCCGTGGAGGTGGTGAAGGCTGCCGGGAAGGGAGCCCTTATGGGAAAATCAGACATAGAGTCAGCATTCCGGTTGCTACCCATTCACGAAGAAAGCCAGCACTTGTTGGGCTTTAAGGTGCAAAATCTGTATTACTATGACAAATGTTTTCCGATGGGGTGTGCCATTTCTTGTGCCTATTTTGAAGCATTTAGCAGCTTTTTGGAGTTCGCGGTGAAGCAAGAATGCCACGAAGGGGCTGTAGTCCATTACCTGGACGATTTTTTGTTCATTGGGAGTGAAGGGTCTAGGGAATGCGAGAACCTCATGGCCACGTTTGAGAGGCTGATGGAGGTCATGGGGGTACCGTTGGCCAGAGAGAAAACGCTGGGCCCAGTGGCATGTCTTACCTTCTTGGGGATTGAGATTGATTCTGTGAAGGGGGAATGCAGGCTGCCCCAGGACAAAGTAGCAAAATTGAAGGGGGTTATCGGGGGGTTGAGAGGGAAGAAGAAGGTGACACTCAGGGAACTGCAGGTACTGGCCGGTTACCTTAATTTTGCAGGGAAAGTCATCCCAGTAGGCAGAGCATTTGCAAGGAATGTGGAACTAAAAATGGTCGGCCTACAACATGCAAATCAACACGTCAGGCTAGGGGCGGAGTTGCGGGATGACCTAGAAATGTGGGACAACTTTTTGGACAACTTTAATGGGGTGTTGATCTGGCGCAGCCAAGATGGTCGCAAGGGCAGGCATAAGTTGGTCACAGACGCATCAGGAGCAAAGGGGTTTGGTGCAATTTTGGTAACAAATGGTGTGGGAAGGCATGGCCCCAAGAATGGCAGCGCAAAGGGGTCACAAAGGACATCACTCTGCTGGAACTCTTCCCCATTGTGGTAGCATTCAAACTGTGGGGGGAACAGCTGGCGAACAGCAGAGTCATACTCTGGTCGGACAACTTAGCAGTGGTCCAAGTCATTAACCAAGGGGCTGCCAGTGGCAGAAGAGTGTTGCAGCTGCTAAGAGAGTTACAGAAATGCATGTTGGCTGGAAATATTGAAGTGCAAGCGAGACACATTCCTGGGGTGCGGAACGTGGCAGCTGATGCTCTCTCTCGTTTACAGTGGGGGAAATTTCAGGAGAACTGCCCGGGAGCAGAGAAGGTGATGTCCCCGTTCCAAGCTCAGTGGTGGGACATGATTGGGGTAATCTGAATGCCCTCATCCAGACGGCTCTGGCACCAGGCACGACAAGGAGGTATAAAGCTGGCTGGGAACGCTACCAGACTTTCAAGCGGGAGGTACTAGGGGTAAACCATCAAGGTTTGCCAGTAAGGGCCTTCATGGGAGGGGGGTGGCGTGCGGGGAGGTCAAGATCTTGGATGGCACACCATCTAGCAGCTATCACTCATTTCAGCAAACTGGAGGGGGAGACTGATCCAACTAAGGAACACTATATCAGAATGGCAATGAAGGGGTGGGCTAGACAGATAACAGTGGAGAAGGACGCAAGGAGGCCCATTGATGTAGACAAGTTGCAAAAAGTGGTATGTTGTCTCGGGGGGATATGCCACGGGGCCTACGAAACAGCATTGTTCAAAGCAGCTTTTACCCTGGCATTTTTCGGGGCATTCAGGGTAAGTGAATTAGAACCTGAGAACAAAGGCGCAAAAGGGCTTAAGTTTTTGCAAATTCAGGATGTACAATGTTCAGAGCAACAAGTAATGTTATGGTTAAAAAGGTCTAAAACAGACCAGGATGGCAAAGGCTGCACGGTGTCATTACAGCTCATCGCAGGGAGCCCGATATGCCCAGTCAGTGCAGTTACAAGGTACCTCGGCTTGAGGCCACCGTCAGTAAAGGAAGCCCCGCTGCTCATCCATCAGGATGGTTCATCGCTAAGTCGCTTTCAGTTTAAAAGGGTGATGGAGCTGGCTTTACAAGCCATAGGGGAAACGGAAGGGGTTTTTGGTACACACTCTTTTCGTATAGGGGCGGCGACTTCGGCAGCAGCAGTGGGCATGGGGGAAGTGGCAATCAAGCAGATTGGGAGATGGAAATCAGGTTGCTACAAACGGTACATTAGACCCGAGAAAATGTAAAGTTACATGTTTCCCCCCTTTTTTCTCCAGCAGCTGCCCAAAGAAGGAAGATAACAGTTTGGGTGGTAGGGCATTCTTTTGTATCTAGGGCAAGGGCAAGCTGGTCGGCAGAACAGGAAAAACCTGACGGCGGGCAAGTTCTCAATAGAGTGGCACGGGGTGCCGGGGATGAGATGGGCCCAACTGCAGGAACAGGTTCTTAGGTTGGGGGAGAACAGGCGAAAGCCAGACATACTGGTTATCCACTTAGGGGGTAACGACCTCACAAGCTTGGGGAGGGGGGCGCTGGTGCGCGAAATGATGTTTTCTCTGCAGGAATTAGCAGGACAGCTGGGAGAAACATAAATTATTTGCTCGGAAATCATCCCGAGACAGGAATGGAGAGGTGCGGACAAGCACGCAGCAGTGGAGAAATCCAGGAGGAAATTAAACTGTGCTATGGCAAAATTCTGTAAGGGCAGGGGTTTTGGCCAGATCAGACACGGGCTGATTAACCTGAAATCACCAGAATACTTTTGCAAGGACGGGGTTCACTTGACCCCGCTGGGCATGGATCTATTCTTCTGGAATGTTTGCACTAAAATCCTGGAAATGTAAGAAGGAAGGGGGAGCCTCGGTGGACGGTAAACCCACACAAGGCGTGGCGGTGTTTGCCCGGACAAACACTTGAGACAGACTCCGGATGAGCCAGGGGAAAGCGAGAAGGGTCGTCGCTCTTCTCAGACCCAGCACCCCTTGGGAGCCTAAGCGGCAGGGGCGTCTGGGAGGAACATCTAAGGCTCAGCTTCCCCCATGGAAACAGCACTCTCCCCGCCCAGGAGCACCTGCAGGGGCAGGAGAGGCTCGGACGCCAAGGTTGGGAGAGTTGGGCCTATTCGCTCGGGGAAGAAAGGGGGAAGCAGTTTACTTTTGGACACGGAGCAATCGCCGCATCTTAGGAGTTATGTTTTCACAATGTGTGCAGTGTGGTTTTGGTTTATGTTATTGTGGAATAAATCTGCGGCTCTTTTATGCCAAAAAACAAACAGGTCTCATGTGACACTTTTCTGGGGGGAAAAGGTAATGAGCCATGTACATATGGGATACAATTGGACAAATGCCAGGGTTATACAGGTGTCGACGAAGGCAACACAAAATGGAGGAGGCACCCCGATAACTCGGGCAGTGTCCCCTCTCCTACCTCCCCTTCACGGATGAAAGGGGAGGAGCCAAGCCCAGCGCGGCAAATACAACAGAAGCCCGCGAAAAGGCAAGGAAGCGCGGCAAATCTTAGGAAAGCCCGCGACGGGTGACAAAAGAAAGGGGAGGGGCTTCTACTTTATAAACAAACGGGAACTCCAGGGAAATCAGCAGCCAGCTTCGCAGGAGAACCCCGCACGGACTTTAAGGAGCTTTTCGTTTTCCCACCCACCAACCCTATGGGTAAGGAAAGCAGAAGGGCCTGGTCGTCGGCGTCGCAGGACGGCAGGCGGTGTGGCGGTGTTTGCCCGGACAAACACTTGAGGCAGACTCCGGATGAGCCAGGGGAAAGCGAGAAGGGTCATCGCTCTTCTCAGACCCAGCACCCCTTGGGAGCCTAAGCGGCAGGGGCGTCTGGGAGGAGCATCTAAGGGTCAGCTTCCCCCATGGAAACGGCACTCTCCCCGCCCAGGAGCACCTGCAGGGGCAGGAGAGGCTCGGACGCCAAGGTTGGGAGAGTTGGGCCTATTCGCTTGGGGAAGAAAGGGGGAAGCAATTTACTTTTGGACACGGAGCAATCGCCGCATCTTAGGAGTTATGTTTTCCACAATGTGTGCAGTGTGGTTTTGGTTTATGTTATTGTGGAATAAATCTGCGGCTCTTTTATGCCAAAAAACAAACAGGTCTCATGTGACACTTTTCTGGGGGGAAAAGGTAATGAGCCATGTACATATGGGATACAATTGGACAAATGCCAGGGTTATAAGTGAAAGCTTCCAAGGAGCTTTCACTTTACTAGGGCTCCGCCCACCACACCAGTTCAGGGAAGCCTTTCAATGGCTGCCTTGTGCTGGCGTGGCAGCGGCAGCCTATTAACACATATTATCTTGCTAGGCTCACTGTCATTTCTTGTTGCCTTTTGAAACTTTGAGTCGGGGACTTACGTTTAGTTTTATAACGCTACCTAGATTTGAAAGTAAAACCTGCTAGCCTGAAACTGTGATTTAACATTGTTTAGTTTTGTAACGCTAGCTAGATTTGAAAGTAAAACTCGCGAATCAGAAACTGTGAAACTGTGATTTAACATCTTACTTGTATTGTGTAAAGTTTGACTGAAGTGTGTACCAGAGACACGTTGCTTTGCAAAAGCTCAGCATTTCCATTGCCTTAACTGCTGCATTATGCATTGTTAAGAGGCTCTTGGCTGGGAAAGCTACGCTTCCCATCTGCCCTAAATGCCTACTTATCCTGCGACCAGGTGCACCACCGCCAGTGCAACAGGAACATGCCGGTCTTCGCCGGTCATTGACATGCTCGGCGTCTCGCCACCTGGCAATTTAGCCTACAGGTAACAACAGTAGTGTTCTCTGGTTAATGGTTACCGACCACCTTTCAGCGAACCCTCGGATCTTATTATTGTTACTATTTCGGTGTGTCACCTCTGATTACACCTCTGTCTGGCTGAATCGTTATTTGCAGAGTTCACTACGATCGCTGTAATACGCATGATCGAGTACTTATACCGCGGAAGTCTGTGCCGCTAGTTTCATATCTAATTGCGTGTGCCGGCTTTTGACCATCTCATTTTGGGTCAACCACGCTAGATTAGTATCAAGTGCGGGTGTCCTCACCATCTGTTCTTTTGGTTGCACATGCAACAAAGCCAAACTACAAAAGCGTGGGTTACTTGGAGCAGCTTAATTTATTGTTGGAGCTCCAAGGTGCTCGTAGGAAGGTGATTGTTGATAAATACATACAGGCAAAACTTGATGACAGCAAAACCATACTTAGGAAGCATGGTATTGTACTCTGCCCCTTGCACTCATCTTTCAACACCCCACAATCGGTGTCTCGGTCGTGTGGCGCACAGCAGGCGCCAAACATCGTAGCTGGACCAAGTCCACCTTGAGGCAGATGCAGGGTCGCCACTAGTACAGGCCTACTTTCAACCACCATCTCAGGAGATGGCCCAATTCATGAACCTTCACCCCCCACTCTCCACCGGCTTACTGCCTCTCCCAAATTTAGCTCCCAACAGTCGGATCTGGATAGCCTCTCCCAGGCAGAATCCAGAAGGTATCAGTTAACAAAATCATCTTCTTGCCAGGGAGCTCCAAAGAAATTTAAATGAGGCTCCTTAATACAAGGTCATTGAATAAACATGCACATAGTATCCATGATCTCATTCGGGACAGAGACATTGATATAATGTGTCTTATGGAAACTTGGATTAGGGACTCTAGTGGTCACATGATTGAGATAGCCATCCCAAAGGGATATTCCATATTTAGTGGAAACAGGGATCATGGGAACGGCTGGGGGAGTGGAGTTCTTTGTTAAGAACAAGTTTAAATTTGTCCAGTCCCCATGTTCTTGCCAGGGGTGTGAAATTCTGCACATCAAAATAACTCCCACCAACCACAGTTACGTTAACCTCATCCTGATCTACCGGCCAACGTCGCTGATGCCAGGATTCAATGAGGAAATAGCCCAATCGTTGAGTGGTTTCAGTGGACCAAATTGCTCTACCCTCTTTTTGGGGTGTTGAACCGCTGGAGGGGTAATCCCTCGGGCAAAGAAGCTTTGGACTTGGAAAGGTCTCTTAACAATCTCAACTACGCTGTCTGTAATAATTAACCCACTTCGGAGAAAAATAAGGTACTTGACTGGGTGGTGTGCCGAAATCTGGAGACTATAATTGACAAGAGTCTGCCCTGTGTATGGTTCGACCACTACCGCATTGACTTTCTCATTCTGTTACAGGGCCCGTTACCCCGAACCGCTAAAAAAACACACAAAAAGTTCTAAGTAGGAATTTCAATAAGATCGTTCCTGCAGATATTGCAACTAGTACCCAGAGTCTCATGGCCCAGACGATGGATAAGGACTCATGCGAATGTTTGGTGTCCACTCTCACATCTACCTTCCAGGAATTGGTGGATAGAATAGCCGCTATCCAGTCAAAACTGGTCAGTTGCGAACACTGGCCACCAAAAATGGTTCACACCTTTATTTAAAACTCTTAAGAAAGAAAAAAGGAAGCTGGAGGACATTTGGCTAAAATGTGCCTCATTAGAAAATAAGAATAAATGGAAGGCAGCAGACAAACTCTACAAACTTAACATCCTGAATGATAAGAAAGACTTCTATAATGCCCACATAAGCAGTGCACCTAATTCCACCAGGAAACTCTTTGAGATTCTTCGATCCCTTGAGTAGCCTAAAGCCCTGGTTATTACAGTCCAGCCCACAGCGATGGACTGTGTGGATGAGCAATGCGCATTCGAAGCCAATATTTCCACAGCCAGGGAGAAAATTAGGCATGCATTATCCAAACCCTATTCGACTTCAGGATCTTTTACCAGCCATATTATGTTATCACAACTGGACAAATGTCGCTTTACCCCAGTCACAACCTCTGATATGGGAACACTGTTGACCACCATGCGACCCACTTCCTGCATGAAAAACATTCTCCCTCCTAGGATTATGCTGGAACATCAACAGCTGTTCATTCCTTTTTTCACTCCCATGGTCAACGCCTCTTTCAGAGACAGTTACATCACTGAAGCCATTAAAGTCGTGATGGTCACACCCCTGTTAAAGAACCCTGGCTTAGACCCAAAAGACAGAAGTAATCTTAGACCGATAACCAATAGTCACATTGTGTTGAAAATCCTCGACAAATGTGCAACGAGGCAACTCCAACGCTTTGTCGAAGGTAAGAACATCTTACATAAACAACAATCAGGTTTCAGGCAAGCACACAGCATGGAGACAGCACTTATTGACCTGCAGACCCACATGCTGAAGATAATGGATCAGGGGAAAGCCTGAGCGCTGGTCCTGCTCGATCTGTCTGCAACATTCGACCTACTGGACCATGACCCGTTATTGCGATCACTTGAACATGCAGGTAACTGCTCAAAGGGGGCAGTCGATTGGATTCACTCCTTCCTCTCCAATCACATATCCAAAGTTCACTGGGGTAAAGCATTTTCACCGCTGGCCTCCATCAGCTGTGGAGTACCGCAGGGTGCCAGTTTGTCGCCTCTGATTTTCAATTTGTATCTCTGACCTCTATGCTCCCTGCTGGAAAACACTGGCGTGTTCTTCACAAATTACGCCGATGATACTCAGCTGGTTACAGAGCTGAGCGGCAACCATGCACAAGACTCCATCAATATTTCAGGTGCCTATGATATCATCGAGGCTTGAATGACCAGGAACTGGATGTGCCTAAATGGCAGTAAAACCAAACTCCTCATCTTCGGTTCCTGGCGGGCCCGGGCCAAGCTGAGTGTGGACTTCATAAAAAAGCTTTAACATCAAGAGCAGCGCAATCCTGGTCCAAGGCAAGGTAAAAACTCTAGGTATCACACTAGAATCATTGCTGAGCGCAGAAGCTCCCGTAAATCACATGAGCAAGAACTGCCAGTATTACCGCTTCCTGCTTAGACACATCAGGCCCCTGTTAAACGAAAGAACTGTGCTACCATTGCCCGTGCCACCATTCTCTTGAGGCCAGATTATGGCAATGTGTTATTAAAAGGGGCTAACATTGCTTGTCTGGCAAAATGCCAGACAATTCAGAATAATGCTGTGCGCATTATAAAAAAAATACCAAGAGGTGAGAATATCTCGGCCAATGGAAGAGGCCTTCATTGGCTGGCGGTGAAAGACCAGATCACTTTCAAGTCTGGCACACTAGTACACCGATGCCTTTTTGAAGCTGCTCCTCTCTACCTATAGTCACAGGTCTCTCCATATACTCCCAGTAGGTGCCTGCGCTCAGGAAACCAGGGTCAGATCAACTGTATAGACTTCAAACTGTCAAATGGATTGGGCAGATCCTTCCCGGCTAGATCCACTAAGCTCTGGAATGCTCTCCCGATGGCAATAAGACTTTAAAAAAAAATAAACATAAAGTTCTGTTGAGTCTTGAAGACCTCCCTATTTAAGTAATCTCCAGGTCACAGATTCGTTGTGCCTTCCGAATTCCTGGTTGTCCCGTCTAATTTTTATGTTGTCCTGTCTTAATTTTGGTGCCCCGATGCCTGCGGGCTGCGGCGCCTTATGAATCTATAAATAAAATAAAATAAATAAATAATTTAAAGTGAAAAGCTTCCCGATCCAGCATGGGAGCGGGGGTCTTTTCACTTTAATAGGGCGTCGCCACCGCGCCAGCTTGGGGAAGCCCTTGAAAGACTCCTCTGAGCTGGTGTGGCAGCAGCGCCCTTTGTAATATCAAAGCTTCTCAGCCATGCTGGCGTGGAAGTGACACCCAAAGTCAGTGAAAAGCTCCTGCCATAGGGGAGGAGCGTTTCACTTACATTGGGCATCACTGTAGCGCCAGCACCAGCACGTGGGGAGCCACGGCCGCTGATGCGCCAGCACAAAGGAGCTGTTGAAAGGCTCCTCCAAGCTGGAGTGGCGGAAGTCTGGCCCTGCCCATATGTCTCTCGTAGTTAATGACAGAGAAGCATGAAAGTCGATATAGTGATGTCCACTAGTTCAAAATCAATATGGTCTTACCATTTATCCTAAAAGAATTCTTTTTAACGAAAATTAAGTGACCAGAATAATGCATTTAGTATTATACATACCTTACATCTATTATAATTGTTCTTTTATAATTTTTCCTTTTGATGTAAAAAGCTTTGAAAATTAATTAATTCCTTTCTTGCTTCCTCCCTTGTTTTTTCTTTCCTTCCCATCTCCCTCCCTCCCTCTCTCCCTCCCTCCCTCTCTCCCCTTCTTTCCTTCTTTCCTTCCTCTTTCCGTCATTCTTTCTTCCTTCCTTCTTTTGTTTCTTTCCTTCCCATCTCCCTTCCTCCCTTTGTATCCTTAGTTTTCCTTCCTATTGCCTTCCCTCTCCCTCCCTCCCTCCCTCCCTCCCTCCCTCCCTCCCTCCCTCCCTCCCTTCCTTCCTTCCTTCCTTCCTTCCTTCCTTCCTTCCTTCCTTCCTTCCTTCCTTCCTTCCTTCCTTCCTTCCTTCCTTCCTTCCTTCCTTCCTTCCTTCCTTCCTTCCTTCCTTCCTTCCTTCCTTCCTTCCTTCCTTCCTTCCTTCCTTCCTTCCTTCCTTCCTTCCTTCCTTCCTTCCTTCCTTCCGCAAGGTTTTAAGACCACAGTGTGACCTCGGAAGCCCCTCTGCCACCTGTGTCTCAGCGGTGGGGTGAGTGGAAGCTTGTTACCACCCAGCTTTCTCTGTAAAATGTAATCTGAAAAATAAGAGCTGTGCAACATAAATGTTTTGTGGTATGGTGTAAATATTTCACCACTTGAAATGTACCAGTAGATTAAAAAATAGCACCAGCGAAAATAGTGCAGGTGAGCTGGTCCTTGGTGACCACTTTTTCCGTGTTTAGGTAGTGTTCAACCATTTCATTCTTTAAGTGTTTCCCAAAGTACACATTCACTGAACATCACCTCTCTCCATGTCTGTCTTGATCTGCTCTT
The DNA here is from genome assembly GCF_040938575.1 of Ambystoma mexicanum. Lineage (NCBI taxonomy): Eukaryota > Metazoa > Chordata > Amphibia > Caudata > Ambystomatidae > Ambystoma > Ambystoma mexicanum. The sequence continues at coordinate 672,137,683 of NC_090933.1, read as the reverse complement.
CCAGGTCTTCAGGCGACACATAATACTCATAGTCTTCGCCCCCGGGTGATTTGGGTTTGCATTTTCCGCAGCAGCAATTGAAGCAGCAGCACAAACAGCAGCAGAAGTAGCAGCCTGTCAGCAGCCCACAGAGTGCAAACAAGCCCTGGGGGAGGAAATGCCTACAATCAAATGAAGGTATTGACAAACTCTACAGGTTGTTGCAGCAACACTCACCTTTTTGAATAGCCAGCTGGCATCACTAACTATATGTGACTCAATACTCATTGTTAACCCTCGAATAGTTAAACACATTGACTTTAATTGTATTAAAGTGGTGTTGGGTGAAAAAATAAATAGGCTAAGGGTAGAACAAATAGGCAGAACGAATGAGCAGGCACACCTTAGAGTGGCACACTGTAGCAAGTGAAACCTGCGTTTAGTCGTAGCGGAGAGTGAAAGTAAGTTAAAAAAAAGTCAGAATCCAGACAGGGGGCTGGTGTATTAGTTATTCATCAGAAGCCTGAAGCATAATAATAAGAATTAAGTCACAGGAGCTGAAGGGTAGTTGTGAGGGGTGGTCAGTTTAACAGGGGTGATAGGAATACGATTGGGTAAGAAAGAATGTAGGGAAGCATGCAAAATCAGGAATAGAGAGAGAAGAAAGACCACCAGCAACAAGAGAAGGTAGATGTTCTGTTAAACTGAATTACAGTATCCGCATACACCAGTGAGAGATCTATCATCTAGCAGGAACATTGCTCAACCACTGTTGCCATCAATGTCATGTCAGAGACTATCCAACATCAAGGGAGACATTTATTCAGTAGCCACTGGTGCAGTGCAATCCAGCTTTCTAGGGGTCCAAAAAAACTGAACACTCTTTAAAGTGGTCGATACTGTCTAGTGACTGCACACCAATGACTCTTGATAGAAAATGTTATGAAGAAATGGAGAAAATGATTTCTGGATTGGTCAATTTCAAGGAAGGTCTTCAACAAAGGCATTTTTCTAATTTGTTTAAAGGCTTGGGCATGTTTAATAAGCTAAACGGATCTGACCTCCCTTGGGCCGGGTTATAAGGGAACAAAGACTGGGTTATGACGTATGTGGGAAGGCCTACAAATTAGCAGAACGGCCATGGTGGACTCGGGAATGGATCAATTTGAACAGAAACCATTCAGCTGAGAGAGGGCTTGGGGTCGAGTAACAGATGAGCATGAGTGGCAATAAAAGATGGAAAACAACCTGCAGGAGAAGTAGAGCAACTGGCATGCTGGCTGGTATAACTTGTAGGACGTTGTGAACCAGATAAGGGCAGGGGCCTCAAGCATCGCTTTTCAAGATCAAAATAATATAACTATAGAAAGACATAAGGTCAAACAGCTCACATGTCTGTTGAACCATTGATTAAGCATTAATAGGGAGGCCAGTAGGACAGGAAAGGGGAAGTGCGATCAAGGATCAAGTAGAAGGATTTGGCTGACTGCAGGGTAATGGTCTTTTATTAGCAGAGGCTGCTATGCATTCTCTAGTCTGTAGATGGTGTGATTAAGGAGGGACAGCAAAACAAGTTATCAGAAAGAATGGAGGACTAAGGAGTACTTAAAATGCCCGGAGGTCAGGTGGTGGGAGGTGTGGGCCATGTGTGTGTACTTGGAATGTTCATGCACAGTCGAACTTGAATGGGCAGCTCTGCCAACACGTCTACTGGGTGAATGCCTCGAAGCGGTTTTATCAGGAGCCATAATGAAATAAAGAAAGGACTAATCATAGGTCCTGGTGAGTCCAAGAAACCCCGTGGTGCTAGAGTACAGAAATTAAATATCAGGATGTAAGAAAAGCAGTACCAATGGGATGCCTGGCAAAACTCACATCTGTAAATGGGTGATGGTGGCTGGAGACAATACTTTTGTGTATGTAGCATGGTGAGTGAATAGTTAAACCACAACTGAGTTGGTATATGAGAGTTAAAAATATCCAGGCCAAAGACAACAACTAGGCCCACATTGGGATAATTATTGTAATAATTGCAGTCACTAGACAGAAAGAATTACATGTATTGTTTACAATCAAAATAATATAGACACCTGTATGTAATGTATATATCTGTATTAAACGCAAATGAATGTGGCTGCAAATATATTTCATTTACAACGTGAACCATTTATTATTGCTGTCTTCAATATTTTCATCTAAATCTGTGGTGTGGGTGTTCACATAAAGTATACTGACTTCATGTGTGTTTGTGCCGCTGTAAGAGCCACTCTCATTGGAACTGGGCAGTGTTTCGTGTTATATAAAAGAACATGTTTCTTGCATGCAGGATAAACAGATGTTTAAGTATAACTCACCTTTGCCCACCAGCTTGACAGCATGAAATAGGTATTAACATTTTCTTCTCCAAACTGTTCTGCGACATATAGTCCTAACGATCCATACTTGTCATATATGTTTCTCTTCGATGCATCGTTCAGTATTGCATGTGCATTGTTGATCTCTTTGAATGTATCCGAAGCATCTGGATTGTCTGGGTTCTTATCTGGGTGATGTTTTAAGGCAAGCTTCCTAAATTGGCATATAAGAGAAGGAGAGAGAGAGAATCACAATAATGCCTTCGATTTTTTTTATTTTTTTTTATCATGTTTTATTGGTTAAAACAAACAATGAACCTTTAACACCATAAATAAATAAAAAGTGAAACAATAAAAAGGAAAATCATGAGTAAAATAAGAAAACAAACAAATTAAAAAAAATATTCACAACATTTTTTTTCACAACAAGGTTATGACATATAACAATAGTAACTAAGAATTAGAATAAAAAGAAGAGAAAAATTAACCATCAGAATTCCTGTCCGTATCCAAAGCTCTAAAGAATGACACAACTGCTTCAACAACGGAGGTAGAAGATCCCGATAAACAATAATTCCACATAGCCTCAGAGCCTCTAACATTGAACCTGTGGACATGCTTTCTAAATGCATTCTCTCTAAGGCCTTGGACCACACAGCAATGGGGTAATACATGTTTTATTGATTCCCTCTGTTCCCTGTCTTGACAAAACCTACAAAAAAGTAACTCTTCTGTGGAGAAGGAGCTATGTACCCCCACCTCAAGCATATATGTTGGGAACTCTCTCGCTCTTTTTTTCATGCTTCCTCTGGGATTTCATACTGTCTTGTATGCATGTAGGGCTTTCTCAGGATTCTCCTTGGTATCGGTATTTTCACTGGTAATGCACTAGGTAATCCCAAAGGAAGCATGAAAAAAAGAGCGAGAGAGTAGATTGGTGACGTCACACGAAGTAAAACTGACGCACCTAGAAGAGATGCAGTGACACGAAAGTGAAGTTGCAAAGATAAGTGACATCTCAGGCTCGAGATGAAAAGGCTTATGCTACAGAAATTATGAAGATTTCAAGTCATTCTACATGTGTACTGATGCAAAGAAACGCAAGCAGACAAAGTATTCTTGAGGCTAGCTATGTAGTGAATAGATTGCGGCAAGCGCCAACGTATACATATATAGGAACAAGTAAAGAATGGATTTTTCCACTACGTGTTATAGCAGAGCTGGACCAGAGAAGGAAGGCCTTTTCCAGTGTGTTGCAGTTGAAAAAACAATTGAATAATAGAAGTGAATCTCAGGAAGACAAGGCTGGATCAGCCCCAAGAAGCCAAGGTCTCATCAGACGGGTGAGCAGACATTAGTTACAATCGTGTGAAAGAATGAAACTCCTGTTCAGAAGACATGGACGAAAACAAGGAAGACGTCAGAGGTTCATTAAATAATAGTATTTTAAATGTACCAGGGCTAAAATGTGTGGTCTTCAGTCACGTGGAGGGATGAAACTGGACAAACATGACAAACCCCACCTACGCAGAGAGGCAGAGCATGCCTCTACTCCCCTGAATTCTCCAGAGCAAGGAACATTTCCAAGGCCAATTTCAAAAGCTTAATTTGACATGCAGACCACTGAGGTGATGATAGATGATATGCTAATTGGTGGGAAGCTATGGTTATGACCAGCTCACCAGCACCTGAAAGTCCAGCCTTCGTGCTGCTAACATGGGTGGAAAAGTACTGACGGATGTAAGAGTGCCAACCACTTATGGGGGCCCACGTAATTAAGGGCCCTATAGTTTGTGTAGCCAATCGGACATTGTGTAATTAGTGACATTCATGGTGATTTGTTTGCGGGACGGGCTTAGTAGTCCCAGCTGATGTTAAAGAGCCTATCACTTTTTACACTAGTATGGAACATTTACCTAGATGTTCCCCTTGAGCCTATCACATTTGCCACTAGGTTTTTGTAGTTTGCCACGTAGGATGACATCAGCAAATACATAGGTGAACGTCATCAATGACAAGTTTTTGTTATAAAAAGAATGTTTTTTATGAAATGCATTGAGAGGCCACGCTATGAGACGTCCGCTGTTGTCCGGTGTCCTCCTTGTTTTAGATAATTGATATTAAAACAGTCAACTTTGCCAACTTCCTGAGTCGTTTTGATTATTGATGTTTGAGTATCTTCTGCATCCCCATTCATCTCAAAGTATTGCTACCTCGTCTTAAAGGGCTGGGTCAACTATCCCGGTCCACTTTGTTAACCTGCCCATATCGTAAATCCTCAACTAGTGTTTTTTCACTAGGTACCAGGATTTTCCTGTATAGTGAGAGGTATCGCCAGTAAGCACTGGTTTTCAGGGAAATTAGGACCAAATTATATTGTATGACAGAGTGAGGAACTGAGCAGGGGAGACATAGCGCTTACCTCCAAATCAAGGCTTCCAAGAAAGGTAAATAGTCGACTGTTGACAGAGCATAAACTTCGATCCCATAAAGGATCTTCGGGAAAATGTTCCCTTCGTAAAACCGAATAACTGGTAAAAGGGAAAATATGCCGTATCTAGAGTCGACTCTGCACAGCTGATTTGATAATTTGGTTACACGTGCAAGAAGCCAAGACTGAAGTACTTTTTTAATTGTTTTTTGAAGTAATCACGAAGCCCAGATAGAGAAGGGAATCAATGGTCTCCACTCGCTCGGCCTGCATCCACCAAGGGCACTGTTTTTTAGAGGAAGATGTTAATTGCATCACTTTGGTCTTGGAGGGGTTGATGGATAAAGAGTGGGCCTCATCGAAGGTAAACAATCCGTCAAGGAGGTACTGCAGACTTATTGGAGTGCTATCAAAAATCAAAAAGTCATCAGCATAGCCTAGCTATAATGATCTTAACTTATGGAGTTTTTTGGTTACCAGGTTGTTTGGTTGTAAATATTCATCTATATCAGCCATATACAAGTAAAATAGGCAGGGGGCCAACACGCACCCCTGCCTAACGCCCCTAGAGGAAGAAATTGGATGAGACAACTGTCCTTGATGGTTTAAACAAATTTGGGTAGTCGAATGTTCGTAGAGGCCCACTATCAACCTCAGCAGTGTAGACGGTATCCCCCACTTCTATAATTTACGCCACAGAAGATCTTGATCAACAGCGTCGAAAGCTGTTGTGAGGTCCACAGAGCAAAGTAAACTGGATCACTTCCCTTTGCCCAGGCTGAATGTTGAAGGCATTTAATCATTAGACCATTAAGTGAGGCCCCCATATTTTTCCTAAAACCTATCTGCCACTTTGAGATTCTTCCAAATTCCCCGGCCCAGATCTCTAGATGCTGGAGCAAAATGCAAGCAAACACTTAGCTGACAGCATCCAGAATCACAATGGGCCTATAGTTACATGGATTCGTTCTTGCACCCTTCTTATAAATGGGAATTACATGGGCCTGTGACCAAGAAGGGTGAAATGCTCTGTCAGCAGCACATGACTAAACAAAATCGACAGTACCCCCGCCCGGGTCGTCAGGTCTGATTTGAATAGATAATTAAACAGCCTGTTTGGCCCTGTAGCCAGGGATGGATTAATGCCTTTGATCACTCCAATTACCACCTCTAAACCAGCATTGGCGTTATATGTTGTGGTGCGTGGTGGGGAAAAAAAACGGTCCGCAGGCAAGGACCGCTTAGGGAGAGCATAAAGAGATTCAAAGTGACATACCCAGTCGGACTTTGTTACCGCGTTGACCATCCTACCAATTTGGTGGATGTCTCTGTCGTTAATCAAAGACCAAAATGCTCCAGATTTATTGTTGGAAAGGACTACCAGTATAGCCTCAGCATCCAACTGATACCTTCGTGAGAGCGAAGCACGCAGCCAGTTCTTATAAGATTGACACGTTTGTCTTAGGTAATCACTTTTCTCTGAGGTGGTCAGGAACCTATCACTTTGAATGTTCCTGATGAACCATCTCCGCTCTCTTTTCCTAAGTAAAAGATCTTTAGAGTATGCATGGCAGTGTTTCCTGGGACCCGACCCACTCTTGCTTTTTCCCAGTAGGCTAGCCTCAATTGTGTCCACCACAAAACATTCAAAGTTGTCCACCGAGAAAGTATCCAACTGTCATTCCCAAGATGCTAAGACAATGCATCTATTAAGAGTTTCATTGACTCTCCGGCCAATGCTAGTTACCATGTAATTCGGTCTCCCTTGCTATTCTGAGATATTGCGGTCAAGCCATTAGTGTGAAATGCAGTGCCCACACTGTAAACAAAACTCGTGCATGTGGCCTGGTTGCACCAATGTAACATTCTCATCTGCACTTAAGAAATTGCACCATGCTAGATCTGCCCAAAATGCAAGTAAAAATGATATGCCACTGTAAGAAAACATGTCCACACTGGCTGCAGCAATGTGGACCACACCCACCTAGGAACACTCATCATGTTTGCTTTGCCCACTATGCCAGTAAAAATGCTAAGGTCATACTTTAAAAAAAACATGTTCATGCTGCCTTCCCCAATGTTCCGCTGCAGCTCCGCACAAGAAGATTCATAATGTTATTTTATCCTATAATGTCATTAGAAAGACTATGACCACTGTAAGAAAACATGTTCATGGCCACTGCACTCATTTAGCCACCTCAAACCTCCATGTAAGAACACTCATTGGGCCATATTACGAGGTTGGAGGCAGCCATGGAGCTATTAGCTCCATGGCTGCCCCCAAAACCCTACCGACTCCGCCCTGGTGAATGGAGCAATTATCGGTCCATTCCAAGGTTGCCGGGACCGGTAATTCCCCATTCACCAGGGCCCTTCTCCATTCCCATTTGAGCCCCCATAGGGCTCAATGTGAATGGGGAAGGCGCTAATAACTATACCGCAAATTGCGGTACCGTTATTAGCTCCAGAGTCCCTTTGCGGGTCCCGTCCTTAACGCCTGGAAAAACCAAGCGTTAAGGGAGGACCCACAAAGGGAACTCGTAGTAGGGTGGTAAGGGATTACCAGCACCGGTGCCCTTACCAGTGCCGGTAATCCCTTACCGCCTGCCTCGTAATGAGGCCCATTATGTTGGCTTGGCCCATAGCATCAGTAAAATCATATGCTAATCTAAGAAAATATGTCTGCACCAATGTCAACCCATCAAGCAGAGACTTGCTCCCTTTCCTTCATGTACACACATTTATGCACGCACCCACACACTATATACACTATCTCAATCACACAGTGACCCATTCATCATACACACTGACACATTCAAACGCACACCCATACAATATACACACTGCTAAATCATTCACATGCTCACACATACACATTGACTCCACTCTCATTTGCATGCACACACATATACATGCACACTTAACACGACAGAAACCCTTTCATGCACATACAAATGTACAAACATACATACACACATACATATACTGCTCCAACTCCAGATGCTGCCAAACACACTGCCAGCATGTCCCTCTGACTCTTGGACATCATGTAAACAGGAACCAGGAAACAGGTAGAGTTTCCTGGTCCCTGACATGCACAGTGGAGTGGGATCACCTCCATCTTGCTGCCCCAGGACGGTTCCATTCACAGTGATGCACAGGGGCACCTCTACATCCATTTGGCCCTGAACAACTCCAGCCTGCAGGCCAAATTGATCATGCAATGCTGGGGAAGCATAACACCCCTTGCTTTTCATGGCCACTGGGCATGTGCAGCTGGGATATTGTACTACCAAAGGGAAACCATTTTGGATGAGCCACTCTAGCTTCTTCACCTTGCCCTTCAGAGCCCTAGAAGATGCCAGTGCAATATAAAACAATTACAGGTAATTAATCGGGATGAATGCTGACGATGATCCCTATCCAGTGTTCATCAGTCACTGGGCCTCATTCCGACTTGGGCGTTAAGGGTTAAAGGTCACCGGTAATGATGCCGGTGCCGGAAAACCCTTACCACCCAATTCCAAGGTCCCTTAGTGGGAATCGCAAAGGACGTGTGGTCTGACCACACGTTCTCTGCGGTTCCCGTTAAGGGACCTTGGAGCTAATAACAGTACCGCAATTTGCGTTACCGTTTTAAGCGCCTTCCCCATTGAGCCCTATGGGGGCTCAAATGGGAATGGGGAATGGTCTACAGAATGGGGACTTACCGGGTCCGCCAGGGTCGGAATGATCCGGTAAGTCCCCATTCTGCCAGACCGGACCCGGACCTGGTTTGGGAGGCAGCCATGGTGCCAATAGCACCATGGCTACCGCCCAACTCGGAATGACCCCCACTGTCTTTTGAGAAAGAAGACTTTAGTAGAAGCAAAATAGGCTGAACCCCTCACTGGTGCTATCTGTCCCTGTTCCCTTTCTCATAGAGGTATTTTGGAAAAATACTATAGGAGTGTAAGAGACTGTCCAGCTTGGAATGATAACCTTCCGTCCGAAAAAATTCAAATGGTTTTTCTAGGTTTTGATAATTTATTTTGCTCATTAAGAGAAGTGTAAAAATCTTCTTATTAAAATGTGCACTGGAAGTGACCATTAAGATTGTAAAATATAAAAAAGAGCTAGTTTAAAATTAAAATTAAATATTCTGCTTCTTTAATAGCTGCTCAGGAGTATGCCAACACAGTTTCAGTCGGAGAACTGCACCAAAGCAGTCCTGTGAATAAGTGAAATTTGTAGGTGGGGAGTATGCCAGAACAGTCTTAAGTAAATGTGAATTTTGCAGGTCGGGTGGTGCCAAAGCAGCATAAGTCACATGTGAATTTTGTAGGCAGAGGAATATGCCGAAGCAGTCCTAGTCACACCTGAATTTTGTAGGCATGGGAGCGTTCTAATGCAGTCTTAGGCACACATGCATTTTGTAGGCTGGGTACATACACCAACACAGTCCTACGCAAATGTGAATTTTGCATTGAGGGAAGTGCTCTAAGGTAATGTTAGGTGCATGTCAATTTTGTAGGTGGGCCGTGTGCCAAAGTAGTGTTAGGCAAATGTCAATTTTGTAGGCAGGGAACGTGTCAAAGCAGCCTGAGGCACACGTGAACCTTGCTGACTGTGAAGTGCACCAAAGCAGTTGTCGGCACACATGAATTGTTCAGACAGAGGTAGCTTCCCAATGAACATCTGATCCAGATGGACGGGGGTTGCGCCAACCTAATCAGGTAGGGGTTCACTATATCTCAGATGAACCTTCACCTGGATCATGTTGGCTCATGTTTCTTTGACCCAGGTCAGAAGAGTTAGCCTTATTACAGGATTCACTACAAGTAGCCACATCTAGCCATGTTTATCCTCCATCACTAGGCTGAGACTCCTGGGTCATTGTGTAGAGGAGGTCCCAGACATGGCCTGCACCCCATCCCCTCATTTCAAGGTACCAGGAGCGTACTCGCCAAGGTATGTGACGTATGAGGAGCAAATGAACAAACAAAGAGCTGCACTGGGACTCTGCCCAGTGTACATCAGAAGATCCATACCTTTTGAAGCGCCCATAACCAGACAACCCTGGGCAACACGGTACCCTATCAGACAGCTGTACAAGCTGCTGATACGAAACGAAGAGTACCTACAGACGGTCCATGAAGAGACCCAAAGAGCCCTAATGGAAGGCCAATGGAAATAACACAACGGCCTGAACAGACTCATGAATGAACAAAAGTGGCTATCGAAGACAAGCACGCCAGTGCGAGTAACTACGAAAATAAATGTAATGGACACAGAGAAGAGACAATGTTAAAACGTAAGGAAACGTTGCTACGAGGCAAGATGGAAGCAAACGACCAGTTAAACGGTTAAACGTGTGTAAATAGGCTTGGAACGCAAGAGGCTAAAGAAATCGATGCTGCTTGCAATGCTACGTAGCAGATTAGAGCGGCAAGCGCCAACTATATATCTACCTCAATAAAACACATTATACAAGTGCGACTCCATTTTGTAAAAGCAGAAATGTACCCAGGCTGCCAGAGGCCTGACAGACCAAGTTTTGTAACCCAGCCAGAGGCAAGAGAAGGAGTGGAATCGAAACTCAACAAAGAGCGGCTCATGCCTAGGAAATCGAGGTCATCCAGAGAAAGGGAGGAGAGCATCAGCTAACAAGACTCAAACTTCAGAGCTTACCAGCCTGCCCCATGAAGGTCAAGATAAGGGGGGCCCATGCAGGTGGCAAGGCCGAAACAGAATTAAATACATTAAAACTGGAAACTGAAGCAGATTCATGGTGCACTAGCACGTGATCAGCCAGGCGTCAAGAGGTACCACCGCCTGATGTCACCCAGAAACCGAGTATGCCATAACTTTTCCTGATAGGAGGCTACAGTTTCGAGGCCATACCCAGACAACTAATTGACACGTAGCCCAAGATACTGATTGATGGAAGGGAGGCAGGGTGAAACTTGGGACACCAGGCACCTGGGTGTCCATTCTGCATGCTGCTAATTAAAGGTGGAAATGTATGTCTAGGGGTGTAATCTGCCCAATCACAATGGACCAAGTTATCTGGGGTCCTATATATTGTAGAACCAACGAGACGTCGTACTTGCAGTGACGTCTATCACGTGTGATGTAGAGGGAGGGGTGTAGACGCCCACCCGATAAGAGTCATCCGATCTGCATGCTCTGTTACAATATACAGATATAGCACCTATATTTAAGTTACCTTTCCTAACCAATTATATTGCATGTCGAGTTTTTGTAGAATTAGACGTCAATGGTGACGTGTTTTATGCATAAAGGTTGCTGTTCAACTGAAGTTCAAGGAAGTCGGAGCGAGACGGGTGGTTGCAACAATGCTGATTCCTAACTGCTTCCCTGTTTGATGTACTTGTCATTTAACAGACTTCCCTTTGCCAAACTACTGAGTCCTCATTATTGAGTCGTGTTGGAGTAAGTGAATCCTGCACCCCCATCCCTCACGTTGTGCAGCTATCTTGTCTTACAAGTACTAGAGGGTGAGCACCGACTTATGGGCCCGTTGGTGGTCATCTCACCCTCCTGTACAATTGGTAGCAGAGGATGGTTTCGCCAATCGATTATGGATTATTGATTAATATAGTAATAAGACGCCTATAGACCGATGGCATGAAGTAACTCTAGGCCTTCGGCAATATCACAAGTCCTTTCGCCATTCCGGCTGAGTAGGCTGAGAAGCTTCCCGTGGACAATGATAGAGTAAGTCCATAAAAATCTGCAGTGGGTCTGAAGGAACCCGCCTTTCCAAGCATAACCCTTCTCATTCCCACGGGCAGCCAATCGGACGAAAAACCGCAAGAGGCTGAAGAGGAAGGGGCGGTGATCCCGAAGCTCCAGAGAGGAAAAGATGCGATCGGTGAGTAAAACAAAAAACTTGTTACTTTGGCAAATGTCTTGTAGGCATTAGAACAAGCAAGGGAAAGGTAACAGAGGGTGGCAGAGAAAAAAATAAAATAAAATAGTCAGAAGTAGAGAAGACTGTATATATATATATATATATATATATATATATATATATATATATATATATATATATATAAGGGGTTAATAACTCGAGTATAACAGAGAAAAACGTAAAGATACCGGGAGGGGCACCCGAGAGAAAAATGTACGGATACCGGGGGGCACCCAAGAGAAAAACATAAGGATACCGGGGGGGGGCACCCGAGAGAGAAACGTAAAGATACCAGAGGGGCACCCGAGAGAAAAAATGTAAGGTTACTGGGGGGGCACCCGAGAGAAAAACGTAAGGATTTGCCTTGTTCCTGCGCTTTAATACAGCGGTCAGAAGAAACGTGAACTCAGAGCCTATATAATAAGGGACAATTAGACTATGATGACATTTAAAGACACATTAAAGGAGTTCGCTTAAAATCCATGACGGGGTATTGATTAGAAGGCAGGTATATATATGACCAGCTGGTGTCCGTCTAGTCTGTCAAGTGGCTGTCCTATGTGTTCTGTTGTGTGCTAAATGTAAGAGAACTGTATTGTTGATTGTGTGAGGTGAAATTTGATTTTACACGATTCTGTGAAGAAGAGGGAATAGCCAATGAATTGATGGTTTTGAGTTAATTGATAGTATACATTTTGGCGGGAACAGATTGGATTGGAGCTTGCGTATCTGGTGCTTGCTCATACTAGTAGAAGGATAACAAACTGTATAAACATTATTGGTAACGGAATTGGTATCGAGGAGGTCACCCCACTTGCGCATCTATGCAAGCAACTACCTAAGCATGCACCTAAATTAAAAAAGTATAGCACAGAGTGGGTTAAGGTACCGCCCACAAGATGTTTATGCCTTGGCCACAGAATGGGTCCATATCAAAAGCCGTCTTACAGCACATGACGACTTATCTACATGCCACATATACAGGAAAGAAGCTAGAGAAATGTCTTGCTGTTCTAGAACTATGGAAGATGTTTGAGCAGACGAAGGAGGAAGAGCCTCCTGCAGACTGGATATTAAACGTATGTACGGAGGGGGGCGAGACGCCTACCACGCCACCGGCCCCGCCTGAACCAGCCATCGAGGGTAGTAAGACAGAGGGGCTCTACCCGCTAAGAGAACTAAAGGCAGCCACGGGGTATAGCAACCCCGCATATGAGTCGCCTACGTATAGTAGCAACGACAATAAAGAAAAGGACCAGGAAACTAATATTGCCTCTGCAGTCCCGAGGGACAAGGAGAGACGCAATGACGAAGGAAAGGATCAGGCACAGAGTTGTGCATCTTTCGTTAGGGAGAGAGAGGGAAGGAAACAAAAGGAAAATGAAGGTAGAACTGATGAGATAACATTCGCAAAAGACGAATGGATGGGAGGGCAGATATTGCTGAAACTAGATGGAAAAGGAAGTGATGATAAAAGGACAAGAGGGAAGGATAGGCTGAAGCGAGAACAACTATATCGCGAACACCAAGAGAAACAGCTTGATCGCAAACAGAAGGCAGCCTACGACCAGTGCAGACAGAATAAGCAAAGGTTGGAAGAAGAGCAAAGGGTATGTGAGAAGAAAGTGAAGAGAAGAGAAGATGAGGAAATTAGAAGGGCAAATGAACGTAGAGACGAAAGGATGAGGGAAATAGATAAGGCTAGAGAAGAAGCGAAGAAGCGCAAAGAAATAAATGAGGAAGCAGAACGTAAGCGCAGACAGAGAGCACGGGATCTGGAATATTTGGAGCGTAAAGTCAAAAAACCCAACCTGTTGTAGAGTGGGAGGACATAGAAGAATTCTTTCCTGCAAATGACTCGGTACCAGGTACGAGTGGGACAAATATTGAGGATGACTCGACACCAGAAGCATCGGAGAAACGATTGATAAGATATACGATGAGATGGGGCTAGAACAGAGATCCCATGGGGGAAGGGAAGATGAGCGCCTGGAGAGCACTCAGCTATATGACACAGAGGATGTCACCCGAAGTAGTGGGAACAGGGGACTGTCCCTAGATAGACTGGAGATTGGGCAGGACAAATAAGATGCGAGGAGTTGTGTGGGGAAACGGAGTATGAGGCACACAAGGAAGAGAGACAGTGCGAAAAACAGCTCCCAGGGGACCGAGGGATACGATGATCAGACGCTACTGAGTCCGCAAGTAGGACACCGAAGTCTGCCACGCAGTCCGGCCGACATGAAGAAACACCCCATGGTCAGAGGGGGGCATGAGCACCTGCCTATGCAGATAGATTAAGGGCATTGCCAGGGAGATGGCAAGGTGGAAATGCCACCCCTGCTATAGACTATGAAGAGCTATGGGGAAAGAAAAGGAAGACTGCGCATTCCAATTCCCGCTGCTAGAAAAGGGGGGAGCAAGACCGCAATATATTCCATGGCCACACATGGACCGAGAAAACCTAAAAAAAAAAAAAGCTTCCAATGCTGACATCGGGAGCCGGGAAGTGGATGCATGAGTTAGAGAAAATGACTGGGGGTGTCACCTTAGCTATAGGGGATATTAAGGGCCTCCTAATCACCATACTTGGTGAAAGAGCGGACGATGTATGGAAACGGGCAGGCTACCCTCGGGTAACCATAATTGACACCTCCCATGACAGAGCGCCATTTAATAATTGTAGAGTAGCAGTGTGGAAAGCGCTGCGAACGCTATATCCAGACACTTCTGATATGGGGGCTATAATGACTCGGAAAATGAAAGAGTCAGAGGATCCGTTGATTTATATCCAGAATTTCCAAGACACGTGGGTGCTCGAAACGCATGAGTCTTGGACGAAATCTATCCCTGTATTCTACCATATATTATGCCAGGGGTTGCCCGAGCCAGTGCAAAAATAGCTCAAGAAATTGGTTGGAATAGAAGCTAAACCATGGGCTGAAATACAGTTGACAATTGCACATTACTGTAGATTGTTTCAAGAAAAGAATCGGAAAAAGGAAGCAACTCGTAAGGGTGAGGAGGCGAAGCTGGTGCAAAAGAAACTCTCAAAGTATGCTCTCAAGGGAGCCATGCTGACAAGCCCAGCTGAACCACACGCACAGCAAGCGACTAACCCATCGCTGAATAATCAGGGTAGTGCGGGATTTTACCCGAGGGGAAGGGGTTTTGGAGGAAGAGGATGGCAGAGTAATCAGGGTGGGTTTCGAGGTAACCAGGGAGGCTTTCAGAATAATCAAGGTGGCTTTCAGCTACTGTCCAGCTGGCAGTCCAGCTACGCCAGATGGACAGATGGCCCGACCACCGCCAGTGTGTTGGCTGTGTGGAATGACAGGACATGTGGCGCGCATGTGCGGAAGCCAAGGCATGTGGCAAAAACGGCCAAGGAATTGGAACAGGCATGGTGAATCAGCCTGCCATCTCATACCAGGGCAGTACCCAAAATCACACAGTGCAGCAAGGTGCGCAGCAAGTGGTTCAACCCTCGCACATGGGGAACGTACCGCAGGGACAATCCCAGCAGGCACCACCGCAAATGTCCCAGGGCATCAGCTCCGGAGAGGGAGTCAACCCTGGAAATGGGGGAAATCAGCAAGTATACAGTGGGCCGAACCTATATTTGAAATAGGACAGCTCACGGGGGACTCTGATGTGCTCTATCCTATCAGTGACACCAGACCCTAATAGGGAACCTAGGGTGAATGTCGTCATAGGGGGTAAAGAATATTCCTTCTTAGTTGACACGGATGCGACGCTCTCGTGCATACGAGAAGGCAAGTTTTCCTTGTCTGGCGATGCTATAGATACACAGAGTTTCACTGGAGCTCACAGTAGAGTTCCTTTTACAGACGCACTCCCAGTCTCTGTGGGAGAGCGCAAAATGAATGTACCCTTATTGTATTCACATCAGACCCCAGTAAACATTCTGGGTCGGGACTTAATGACTAAGTTGAATATGACAATCTCATTTACCGAGAACGGTATAGTGTGCTCCACTCCAGGAATGCATTATTCGAATGTGTGCAAAATGATCAGAGCATACTCAGGACGCGTAGCCAGGAGAGCTATACCGTTAGAGCCAGAAGTCTTTGCATATGGTGTGTGGGTGCTCATGGCAGGATTGCCAGGCCTCACTGATAGAACTATGAGGACACCTGATGAGTTTCTAGTCAGACCAACAATACCTATGCATGAAGAAGAGGGACAAGTATTTCCCTTAATGATACAATCTGCCACAGTTCGAGGGAAAGTGGTATTGGTCGAAGGATATGACGACGAAGGCAGACAATGGTGTGTGATAATCGCCATCGAAGAAGGGTATCGAGTGGCTGACGTCACCGATGACGATTTGTTTGAAGAACACCCTGACCTAGAAGAGACAAGGATAGAAGTGAGTCTTGTATTTTGGGTCAAAATGATCAAACGGGAGGTGCCACAGAGGATGATGCTGGCACTGATACATCCAGAATACTTCGAAGATGACATGGCCCAAGTGCCTGTCACAGTATGGACTACAGGGGCCTATGATGTAGACCTCCTGAAGGGAGCAGGTGAAGTGAAAATTAAACTAAAACCAGGAGCAATTTTACCAAGAGCACGACAATATCCTATGTCCAGAGAGGCAGATGAAGGAATCGCGGAGACAATTTCTGTCATGATGGAGCAGGGCATCCTATTGACGTCAGAATCATCTTGCAACAAGGTGATTTACCCTGTCAAGAAATCAAAGGGAGGGTCTTGGCATTTAATCCAAGATTTAAGAGCATTAAACGATATAGTTGAAGCCAAATTCCCTCTAGTCCCTAATCCATCCACAATTCTATGCAACATACCCACGGAGGAAAAATATTTCACGGTGATTGACTTGAAAATGCGTTTTTCTCAATCCCGTTGCACTGTGACTCACAAGACCTGACGTCATTTACTTTCAGACAAATGCGCCTGAAAAGCACGAGGTGCCACAGGGGCACTGTGAGTCTCCATCCATTTTCAACAGAGTCCTGCAAATGGACCTAAGCAATGTTGCAGTAGACAGTGTTGTTTTGCAGTATGTGGATGACATTCTGATCTGCAGCATCACTGAGGAACAATGCAGGCACGACTCTGTCCAGCTACTGACTATCCTGGCTGAGAAAGGATATAAAGTTGATAAGGAAAAGTTACAATACTGTCAGCGAGAGGTGCTGTACATAGGCCAGCTAATCCCACACAAAGGGAAAAAGGTAACCCCAGAAAGGGCTGAAGCTATCATGAACACAGCTAAAGCACTCACGATAAAACAAATGTAAAGCTTCTTAGGCCTGTGCAATTATGTCAGAGCATGGATCTTCGACTACAGCTCGTATACCAAGCCCTTGCTTCAGGCTTTGAAGAAAGCCCAGGCAACAAAAGGAGAAATTTCATGAACTGAGGCAATGGAGAAGGGGTTTGCAGAACTTAAAGGGGCAATTTGTAAGGCCCCAGTTCTCAGGATTCCTAATTATGCAGAGGAATTCTACCTGTTCTCACATACCGATGGCAATTGTATGACGGCAGTACTCGCTCATCGAACCTCACTGGGGTACAAGCCCCTAGCGTATTACAGCGGGAGTTTGCACTGGTCATGAAGGGCCACTTCCCATGCAAACAAAATCTAGCTGCTGCCGCGTGCGCCATTGAAAAGGCATCATCCATTGTGATGGGGTGCTCCATGACATATTGGCCCTCATTACGACCCAGGCGGTAAGCGGAAAACGATGCCGGTAAATGAATACCGGCATCGTTTTCCGCTAGGTCCGATTATGACCCGCGAAAGTGCAATTAGCGACATCGTAGTTTACGGTGCCGCAAACAGCACCAAGGTCACGCGCGCGCGACCCACCATGCCGTAAATACCGGCATGGTGCAAAGCTACGCAGATCACAAACCAAGCGGACATGCCCCTAACGCCATCGCCAATGCCGTTAAGTACCTTACCGCCATGGCGCTAATTCCGCCATCGCGAACCAACCGTAAATGGCCATGTGCAGTGTTCCCAGCTGCCACAGGTGCACAGAATCAGCACAGGTGGAGGCAATACAGACTCTCCCAGTGCAAAAAGAGCACACCCCACCCCTACCAGCCCCAGTCACACTCCACAATGATACCAATAGGACTAGCAATGTTGGGGCTGGAGGACCTGATAGCAATGCGAGTGCTACAACTGCAACAACAACAACAACAACAACAACAACAGGCTGCACAGAGGAGACGCAGGAGGAGAAGGAGGGCAAGGCAGGGCCAGCAAGCCCCACCAGCACAGCCAGTGGCACCACGCAGGCAGCCCCCAATCCCACGCATCAGAGCCAGTCCATTCAACCTCACCGCAGAGCAGATCCACACCCTGTACCGACTGTACCGGGACACCATCACCAACATTGTGCACATGATACACAACGACATTGTCAGCATGATAGAAACACCCACCGCCATCCCGCCCCTACTGAAGGTAGTGTCCGTGCTCCACTTCCTGGCCACAGGCACCTACCACCACACAGTGGGCCACTTGCATGGCATATCCCAACCATTATTCTCACGTACACTGATCCAAGTGCTCGATGCCCTCCTCAAGCACACAGACGACCACATCTCATTGCCACGTTCTGCCCAGGAGATTGCCAACACCAAAGTGGGTTTCCATGCACTAGCTGGCATACCTGGTTGCATTGGTGCCATCGACTGCACCCATGTTGAATTGGTGGTCCCACATGCCATGGAGGTACCATACCGCAACCGTAAACTATTTCACTCAATCAACGTGCAAATGGTCTGCGACTCCAACAGGATCTTCACACATTGTTGTGCCCGATTCCCCGGATCAACCCATGATTCAATGGTCCTTCGGAACTCCACAATACCACGCCACATGGAGCGACATGCAGGCCCAAGATCCTGCCTAGTCGGTGAGTCTAATGTCATGAGCATGGAAATGCGAAGTGTGTAGGTGATCGACGTACCAATGCATATTTCACCTGGCAGAAAGGGGGGGGATGATCCATACATCACATGGCTGCGACTAGCAGTAGCCAGATCATACCCTGAGGCAGCACTCACGTCATCTGACAATTGTATACATGATGCCTGATCTAATCAGCCGTAACATGTGAATGAAAGTGTACCCCAACCATGACACAACCATCTGCAAGTGCATTGTACGAAATGTGACCACATTGACTCCAAAGGAACGCACCTACATGCACGTCACCAAACACCATCAACTGAAAGGCCTGTCCCCCATAACTGCGCACAAAGGAGGCACATGTCGGACAGGAACATCAATGCACAACTACACAGACAGCAAGACCCACAAACTGTCCCCATTGACACCAGTATTGTTCCCTGGGGTCATAATGAGCCAGACAGCAATGTTGCAATCATGTGAGCTTTGACCTCACAGGACACGTGCCAGGTCACATAAAATAACGGCCTGAACGGACACAGTGGATGGGCACTCACGAGGCAATTGTCCCCCCTGCATTGTGTCTTGGCATGCAAAACAGTACATGAGAGCCATGAACATATACCGGTTGCATAGTGTGAATCCATTAGCACAACTAAATTTGGTGCAAAGTAACAGTTGAATGCAAGGCATGGTGGCACGTCATGTTCAGAAAGCAATCTCATTCCTGACACATACATTGTTGCCCATTTACAGGTGATGCAGGCTATCCCCTGAAGAGGTGGCTCCTTACACCAGTCCGGAACCCACAGAACCAGCATGAGGAGGACTTCATGCACGTACCCGTGTGGTGATAGAGCAGGCCTTTGGCTTACTGAAGGCACGTTTCCGCTGCCTCAGCAGGTCTGGCGGGGCACTCCTGTACCGCCATGAGAAGGTTGCGAAGATCGCCATGGCATGTGTCATGCTACACAATATGTGCGTCAGACGTAACGTGCCTCTGCCCCCTGACGCAGAACTGCAACCACCTGATGATGAGGATGATGAGGGTGGGGATGGGGCAGCACCTCAAGGAGGCAGCGATGCACAGGAGGGGCGTGAAATGCGTCAGAATCTCATTGACCAATACTTCTAGCACACACAGCATGTGCGTGTAACATGTGGACGGCACTTGGGGCATTGTGTGTGTCTGGTATATGCACACTGTAGACTGTACAACAATAAAGCACACATACACAATGAGCAATGTCCACACATTTGGTTTGTGATAAACGAAAAAGTGTATTGTGCTTCTGAAAAGTTATGACACACCCAATCCCCCCTCCCGCTCCCCCCTGAACACCCCAACACACCCAATCCCCCCTCACCCTCCCCCCAGAAATCCCTGCAAAGGAGTGCCAGTGCCCGTGGTGAAGTGGGTAATGTTTCCTCGGGGGGAATTGCTGCCCTGGGCTGTTTGGCAACAGGAATTTTGGCCTGCTGTGGGTTGGCCATGGGTCCAGCAGAGGTGGATGGTTGGTGGCCTCTTCCCTCTGTCCTGGGCTTCTTGGCTGGGGTGGTGCCACTCTCGTCCCTGCCGGTGTCCGAGTGTGAGCCTGTGGTGGAGCAGAGGAGGGAAAGAGTTATTGATGGTTCAGCGGACATTGAGCAGGCATTGTGATGAGTGCCATGGTTTAGATGGATAGATGGTGGACTTTGTAGGCCGTGACATACAGGTTGTCTCCCTTTTGGGTGGGTTGAGCATGCAGGAATGTGTGTGCCTGCTGTAGAGTGTACATGCTGCATGTGTTCAGGGTGTGGGTCTTCTGCTGATGTGTTGCGTTTGCCATATGGGGCAACATTGTGATTCCCATGTAAGTGTGATTCAGGGTGTTTTGCAAGGCTGAATTGGAGGCACCTACCTGTGTCTCCTGATGTCGGGGCTCCTCTCTCCATTCCGCCGACGCCCTCAATGCACTCTATGCCGATCAATGAGGCACATGTCTCCTCCCATGGCTGCATCTTCAGGGGGGAGTCTGCTCCACCGCCAGTTGCCAGTCCCAGGTTGCGGTTTGCTGACAGTATGCCCCTTACTCGGAGCCGGAGGTCATCCCACCTTTTGCGGCACTGTCTGGCGGTGCGTGGGGTGGTACCTACGGCACTGACGCGTTGTGCCACGAGTTCCCATACTGCTTTTTTCCAGGCTATGGCTGGTCTCGTCATCTCTGATGAGAAGACGATGTCTGCCTTTTCCTGCAGCGTTTCTGCAAGCATAGTTAGTTCTTTGTGACTGAAGCGGTCCTGCCGCTGCCTGTCGCAGGCTTTTTTAACAACTTTTGGCATGGTTAGGTGAGGAAATGGGTGGGTAATGGGATTCACAGGTTTCAGGGTCGAATGTAGTGTGGTTGGGTAGGATGGCAATGGATTGTGTTTTTAAAGATGGCCGCTGTGCTCTTTCCCGTTCCGCCGCAATGACACTACTTCCGGTTCCGCTTATTTACTGTGCCCGCTAATTACGGGGCCCGCTGATTATGAGGCCCACTGATTACGGGGCCCGCTGATTACGGGGCCCGCTGATTACGGTCGGCGCAATGATGGGTGGCGGTAGGTCACCCTGCGCAGCGTTCGATGCCGGTAAGGCCTGTTTACGCCATGGTGTAATTTACATTACCGCCATGGCGTAATGCTCGTGCGCGATGGGTCGGAATATGGCGCTCTTTACGCCATAGGTCCATGGCGTAAATGATGATTACGCCATGGCGGTAATGTCGCATACTTACCGCCAGGGTCGTAATGAGGGCCATTGTACGTCGAGCATTCGTTATTTGTCATACTAGAGAAGCCAAAGGGCTCGCTGAAATCTCTGAAAACATCCGCAAATGAAGTAATTATCTCTAACCCATTGATCAAAATTGTTCGATGTAAAACAGTAAACCCAGCTACATACATAGCTGAGCCAGTCACAGAGGGAGAATCAATACATGACTGCGAATTATGAGGAATTCTATGATGAAATCCCCAGGGTAAAGGAAAATGCCCTGGCAGGTGGCGAAATCGTGTTCATTGACGGTTCTTCGAGAATTGATCAAGAAGACGGACAAAGATATACAGGCGTGGCCGTGGTAAAACACCTAGCGAATGGAGAGTTCCAAGTACTCGTCAGTGCGCGAATACCCTCTAACTATTGTGCGCAAGATGCAGAACTATTGGCGCTGATACTCGCCATTGAGAATCATGCAGACCAGGAAGTAACTGTGTACAGTGACTCCGCCTATGTGACATCCACAGTACATGCAGGTCTAGCGCGCTGGAAAAGGAGGGGCTACCTCAGAGCGGACGGCATGCCAGTGCAACACGCAGCCTTGTTGGACAGGTTGATAAAAGCACTACAGCTCCCAGTGGGCATAGCGGTCGTGAAATGCGCCGCCCACACAAAGGGGACAGATTTCGTGACACGTGGAAAACATGAAGCAGACACGGAAGCCAAGCACATGGCGTCCAAAAATGAAACAATCATGGACGTGGAGGTGGCACGTACCCATGAGAGGATGATGGTAGCACAAGCCACACCTGAGGCCTATAGTAACATGGGGCAGACTCAGCTAATGGAACTCCAGGGGAGGCACCTCAGGAAGAGAAAAATTTATGGAAGTGTCAAGGGTGTTCCTTAAACCCCTCTGACAGGTTGTGGAGCCAAGACAGCACTGGTAAACCAGTAATGCCTGTCGCCCTACTGAAGGTAGCATTGGAACAACTACACTACCCTATACACATGTCTAAAGAAAATATTGCTGCAACGCTCGCAGAAGACTGGTTTACACCGAATTTAGCGGAGCATGTTGCGTTCTTCATGGTGAACTGCATAATCTGCCAGCAGTTCACCGCTAGGCACACAGTAAAAGTAATAGGAGGAGTTATCCCCCGACCAAATGGCCCATTCCAGCACTTGCATATCGACTACGTCAACATGATTTAAGTGTGCAATTGGTACAGGTATTTAATTGTGGTGGTGTGTCCATTCTCTAGATGGATAGAAGCAGGTCCCTGTACACACCCAGACGCTACCTGTGCTGCCAAATTTCTAGTGAGGGAAGTGTTCCCTAGATGGGGGGTGTGCGAGGTAATGAGATCAGACAACGGAGCTCACTTTGTTAATGCAGTTTTCGAGCAGATCAGGTTGTTGCTCGGTATAAAGCACAAGTTCTCGTCGGCGTAGCATCCGGAGGGGAATGGGATATGTGAGCAGCTCAATGGCATGTTAAAGGAGAAGATAGCCAAGTTGAAGCTCACATTAAAAAAGGGATGGTTGCACTGTCTACCATCCACGCAAGATCTATGTGCGCCACCCGTCTTCCCTGGTGATGTAGTTCTCATAAGGAACTTTACAAGGAAGAAGGGGGATGAGCCACGATTCAATGGCCCTTTCATCCTAGAGGACTGCACTCCTTCAGCCGTCAAAGTCCAGGGCAGAAGGGCATGGCTCTTCCTGAATGACATTAAACCTTAAATAGGAGAGAGCCCCCAAGCTACATCTAACCACGAAGAAACCACAGAAAACAGGGAAGAACCTCAGCACGTGCAGACAAGATCCATGACGAGGAAGAAGGACGCATGAGTAGCAAAATAAAGGCGAACAGAACTCAGTTTTAAATTTTGGCTTTTAAACAAGATATTTTCTCAAACCAGTGAAAGATAATAAAGGACATAAAACGAACACTGTGCATCCTAGTTGCAGGGTAAAGAGAAGCACATCCAAAGCCACAACAACATTGATAAAACGAACATTTGAAAGCACGTCATGCCCAAGTAGTACAAAGAATCAAGACTGCAAATAAAATATTTTCTGAGAGTGTACACAGTATCCTGCAGCAACCACTGTTAAGACTTTGTTCACAGAACTCATGGTATCTCCTAGCAGAAGACTCAAGTGGGATGTGCTTACGTATTTTCAATTGGTGGTGCTGTCATACCCATCACTCATAGGGAGAGAGACCAGTGTCACAGACTTTATTCAAGATCCTGCAAACAAGAAGGTAATTTGGCAACTGCTGACTGTCATCACGGAAGCCTTCGCCGAGCTACCCAGCACAGCAAAGTGGACACAAATGCTTCCACCGCCAGTAGACATTGATGAACTCACATTTAATTTGTTCTTTCAAATAATCGAGAAATGCCCAGGACTTGTCGGGAGAAGAACTGACACACGCACTTTCATCAGCGACCCAAGAAACCTAGCTCAGTTGAACCAGCTGTGGACTAAACTAAATCACTTCGTAGTAGTCCACGCAACAGGAAGGTGCAGAGACTGTGCGAATCAAAAGAAAAGCTAATGACCAGAACCCAGCAAAACAGGACAAATGGCCCTATCACCCGAAGACACCCGGCTGGCGCACAACGTCCTGCTTAGACTAGTCACAGACTATCCGGAAATGGTGGGGAGCCCTGCAGATATTGATATCATCACCTTCCTTAGAGATCCGGCCAACGTCCCACACATGGGTACACTCCTCCATGGCATAATGCTCCAGGTGGAGCTATCTAACTTCCAGCGAGAGTACCTTAGGAGATTCCAGTAAGACTTTCTGCCGTGGGACAGATCATGGAAAAAAAGAGACAGTACTATATCTTTTCGCTGTGGGACAGATCGAGGACAGAGACACAGTTCTTCAACTATTCAGCCGCAGGACAGATCGAGGAGAGCAAAGACAAGAACTCCACCATCCTTTTTTCTTTGTACTTTTTCCTCTACTTTTCCTTATTTTTTATTTTTATTTTTATTGTTCATGTTCACTTTCATTTTTATTTTCATTTTTATTTTTACAACATTTTATTTTTGTGTGATTTTTAGCAGTTCCATCTTTTCACTCCTTCGCATTGAACAGGTTCCAGCATGTCCTAAGGACGAAAGCAAATTCGAGGAGTGCACTGGGACCTTACCTACTATAGATATGCATTATGAATGTGATGTATCAAAGTTGATAGCCTAACCCTTTTCCATAGTCTAGCAAAAGGAACTGTACTGCATACCCAGAGATCACCGACAGCACCCACAAGAGGGGGGACATTTGTAAAGCACTCGTCACTTTAATAGTAATGAACTCTTGAACTACGAGATCAGAGCAAGAGAAGGAATAAATAACTGACTATGAACTCGTTAGAAATGGGGGCCCAGAACAGTAACTTAGTTTTACCCCCAGCAGACGGGTGCCCCCACTTCCCTGGAAGAAAATGTTGCAAATTGTCTTTCCGAATGATAATGTGCATAAGTATAGTAACTATTATTGTTTTTCTGTCAGTAACAATCAGAAGTGCTTTCTTTATTGGTGCACAAAGTGTCCCAATCTCAGTACACCCAACACATAATGAACGTCTTGGGCCCTTCGAAAGCACCCAGACCTTATATAGTTATCCCATTCCCAAGAAAACCTGATGGTGAAGTCAACAAACTAAAATTAAATATAATTAGCAGTGATTCAGACACACTTGTGGTAACGAATGATGAGAAAAGCTGGAGACAGGGTCAGCACGGAATGAATGAAAACGCAGCACTGACCACTGCACCCACCCACACACAGAATACACACAGACAAGGGCAAGTGTCCATGGCTACAGGGCCTCTAACGAAGGCAGCAGAGAAGGGAAGACTGCCTGCTGAAGAATCAGTTCCAGAAAATAGCAGAAGCAACCGAGGAGAACCAAGTGAGAAACCAATGAAAGAGGGCATAGCAAAATCCCTCAAAAGAACAGAAGTAGCCACAAAGGAACCCACAGAGTAAACACAAACACTGATAGACTATTTGTTACCATTCTTAGTCAAAGCAAGGAAACTGCACGAGGAGCTGAAAAATAGAACTACAGAGACAGGAACAGTAAGCACGCCAGCTCAGACGCAAGGAACAAGCACCAGACGTACAACACAGCCAAGCATTGGGGAGTTGGTGAGCCAATGGTGGTTAGAGAACATCGACGAAAAATTACAAAAGGAAAGGAAAAGAAACCAAAACCTTCTCCTACCACAGCGATACAGGTAATGAAACCCGCTATATTAACAAACATGCCCAAAAATCCTCCAACAAGAAAGAGTCATGTAGACGCATTTAGAGATGTGGTTATAGCTAACTACAAAAGGACATTGAGGATTAAGAGAAACCCACATGAAGACAACAATGAACTCAATGATTACCTGGACAGCACAGCCCACCTCGGAAACAACATATGGTACAAGCACATGAAGGGAGTAGGACAAAGGCAGTCAGAAGGAGAATGCTTTGTCTGTGCACTCCTACCATACAATATGGGAAAATCAAAGATCTTCGTGGCTATAGAAATTGATGTACTCACAGCACACTGTATATCACATGTAGCAATGTGCAACATCAGAGGACAATTTATGGGAAGAGACGCCTCGTTGGTATGGGCCAACGAAAAGGATTACCCGGATGAAGATGGCTACGTCCAGGACATTAAGACTAGAAACAGGGAGCACACAAGGAATCACGTGATCAGATACGAGAATCCAGGCGTCAAAGGATCAGGAACACGTTGGGTAATAAACCCAAGATTGAACTATCAAGGATAAAACTGCAGAAGAGGCGCAGACCAGGAACAACAGAGGCCAAATGCAGATTTGGGGAACAGTGGTCTCTCCAGGTGGATGGGACGGAGTAGTAATCTGCCGAGCTTGGATGGTCTTTGGAGCCTGCCGAGAAGCAATAGAGAATTCGCAGAGGTTGTGCAAACCTCTATGGCCAAAACTGGTAAAGCTGCTAACATGGGTCAAAGATAGTACCACTGGAAAGCCCAAAACTATGCTTCAGAAGTAATGGCATGAGGAAGTCGGGAGAGAATGTAAACTGCGGGCGAATCTTTGAAGCCCCAGGAATGACACAAGGAACCGCAGTTATTATGGACCATTACTGGGCGTGTGGATCCAAGGCATACATAAGGCTGCCGAAGAACTGGGGAGGCATATGCACACTGGTGAACGTCCATGTTCCCGTGCTAGTGATCCCTAAGAATGACCTGTGTATTGACAGTTTCCCGAGGACAGATGCTCATCTAAGAAAAAGGAGATCTGTGGAACTAGTATCCAGGATAAAGAGAGAGAATTACTTTTCTACCAAATCAGAAGAAGCATTCCATGCAATCCCTTATGAGCACAGACTGTTTAGCTTCACCGCAACAGTATTAACAACACTACTCCTGCCCCACATCCAAGTTGGGGCAAATACGAAATGGTTACCGATAACCAGATGGGAGTTATTGCAGACCATCAATATCACTATAAAAGGATTTAACGCGATCAAAGAAGAACTGAGAGCAATCAGACTGATGACCCTCTAGAACAGATATGTGCTTGACATGATCAAAGCGATAGATGGAGGTGTTTGTGCAAAAATCAGAGAATCATGTTGCACATTTGTACCATCGTACGATGAAGAAAGCGGAACCCTAACAGAGGCCATAAGTATGTTGACAAACTTAAAAAAACAGATAATCGATGAAAGTAGCCGGTCAAGTGGCACTGCGAGTAGAGCGCTCGCTTTGACACCCGTGCAGAGCCTGTTAACGCAGGTTCGAATCCCGGCAGGGCCAAACTCAGCCTTTCATCCTTCCGAGGTCGATAAATGAGCACCACACACCGTGGGTAATAATAAGCAGCGCTCAGATACCTGAGGGTTCGTAGCGCTATATAAAAGCCTAATTATTATTATTATAATTATTATTATTATTATTATTATTATTATTATAAAGTGATGAAGTGGACGATGACAGCTGGTTTGGAGACCTATTCTCGTGGGTCCCACAATGGATGGCAGATATATTCAAGTTTCTGGGAGCCCTACTAGCAATGGTATTGCTAGGATCCTGTGTTGTCAAGATAATCATTACACAGTGCCAGAAAACTGCGAAGAAAGCCATAGGGATGAAAATAATGGTTGATGTCGAACAAGGGTGGAAGCCCAGAGACCTGACTGATGAAGAAATAAGAAACTTTGTGAAGGCCAGCAAATTTGCAACAGAAGGAACAAAGTTCACATATCCAAAGAAACGAAGAAGATATGAAGGAAAATGGATCTACTGCAGTCCAAATGGACAATGTCAGCTAATGACATGGAACAAAGACGAACATGTGAAAACAGCAGGGAGTTTGAAAGGATTGATAAAAATATGGACTCCAAAGACTCACACATTCACACCATCATGTACAAACCCTGAAGACGATGAACATGACACCGAAGAATCAAAAGAAATAAATGCAAAAGAGGTTGCAGAAGTGGTCGATCAACTGACCAGAGTGGGGAGTGTAGAGGAGGTCCCAGACATGGCCTGCACTCCATCCCCTCATTTTGAGGTACCAGGAGCGTACTCGCCAAGGTATGTGACGTATGAGGAGCAAATGAACCAACAAAGTGCTGCACTGGGACTCTGCCCAGTTTACATCAAAAGATCCATACCTGTTAAAGCACCCATAACCAGACAACCCTGGGCAGAACGGTACCCTATCAGACAGCCGTACCAGCCGCTGATACGAAACGAAGAGTACCTACAGACGGTCCATGAAGAGACCCAAAGAGCCCTAATGGAAGGCCAGTGGAAATGACACAAGGGCCTGAACAGACTCGTGAATGAACAAAAGTGGCTATCGAAGACAAGCACGCCAGTGCGAGTAACTACGAAAATAAATGTAATGGACACAGAGAAGAGACAATGTTAAAACGTAAGGAAACGTTGTACAAGACAAGATGGAAGCAACCGACCAATTAAACGTGTGTAGATAGGCTTGGAACGCAAGAGGCTAAAGAAAACGATGCTGCTTGCAATGCTTAGTAGAAGATTAGAGCGGCAAGTGCCAACTATATATCTACCTCAATAAGACACATTATAAACGTGCAACTCCATTTTGTAAAAGCAGAAATGTACCCAGGCAGCCAGAGGCCTGACAGGCCAAGTTTTGTAATCCAGCCAGAGGCAAGAGAAGGAGAGGAATCGAAACTCAACAAAGAGCGGCTCATGCCTAGGAAATCGAGGTCATCTAGAGAAAGGGAGGAGAGCGTCAGCTAACAAGACTCAAACTTCAGAGTGTACCAGCCTGCCCCATGAAGGTCAAGATAAGGGGGGCCGATATAGGTGGCGAGGCCGAAACAGAATTAAATACACTAAAAGCTGGAAACTGAAGCAGATTCATGGTGAACTATCACGTGATCAGCACTGCGCGAAGAGGTACCACCACCTGATGTCACTCAGAACCTGAAGATGCCATAACTTTTCCTGATAGGAGGCTACAGTTTCGAGGCCATACCCAACTAATTGACACATAGCCCAAGATACTAATTGATGGAAGGGAGGCAGGGTGAAACTTGGGACACCAGGCACCTGGGTGTCCATTCTGCATGCTGCTAATTAAAAGTGGAAATTTATGTCTAGGGGTGTAACCTGCCCAATCACAATGGACCAAGTTATCTGGGGTCCTATATATTGTAGAACCAATGAGATGTCGTACTTGCAGTGACGTCTATCACGTGTGATGTAGAGGGAGGGGTGTAGACGCCCACTCGATAAGAGTTATCCAATCCGCATGCTCTGTTACCATATGCAGATATAGCACATATACTTAAGTTACCTTTCCTAACCAAATATATTACATGTCAAGTTTTTTGTAGAATTAGACGTCAATGGTGACGTGTTTTATCCATAAAGGTTGCTGTTCAACTGAAGTTCGAGGAAGTCAGAGCGAGACGGGTGGTCACAACAATGCTGATTCCTAACTGCTTCCCTGTTTGATGTACTTGTCATTAAACGGACTTCCCTTTGCCAAACTACTCATTATTGAGTCATGTTGGAGTAAGTGAATCCTGCACCCCCATCCCTCAAGTGGTGCAGCTATCTTGTCTTACAAGTACTAGAGGGTGAGCACCGACCTATGGGCCCGTTGGTGGTCATCTCGCCCACCTATACACTTGGTAGCAGAGGATGGTTTTGGCCATCGATTATGGATTATTGATTAATATAGTTATAAGACATCTATAGACCGACAGCACAAAGTAACTCTAGACCTTCAGCAATATCACGAGTCCTTTCGCCATTCAGGCTGAGTAGGCTGAGAAGCTTCCCGTGGACAATGATAGAGTAAGTCCATACAAATCTGTATTGGGTCTGAAGGAACCCGCCTTTCCAAGCATAACCCTTCTCATTCCCACGGGCAGGCAATCGGACGAAAAACCGCAATAGGCTGAAGAGGAAGGGGCTGTGATCCTGAAGCTCCAGAGAGGAAAAGATGCGATCGGTGAGTAAAACAACAAACTCTTTACTTTGGCAAATGTCTTGTAGGCATTAGAACAAGCAAGGGAAAGGTAACGGAGGGTGGCGGAGAAAAAAAAATAGTCAGAAGTAGAGAAGACTGTATATTTAAAGGGGGAATTCTGTTATCCTTGTGGAATCAGTACCAAGCAAATGGGTTTGAAAAAAAAGTAAACACCAGAAGCACTGCAAACACCTTTGGTAATAAGCGCCTTCAAACCTCTCCACAAATTTCCAAAACTCATCCAAAACCACCAATGTCTGAGCCTGTTCTGCCCAGTCCTTGACAGTCAGACACAGCCCACAAATAAGCAAGAAGTAAACAGGGACTTATTTAAAAATGTAAATGGGTTTGTTAATAGAAATACAAATGGATGTGATTAAGCATGGATGAGGTAATCAGCCATACTATTTCACTTTATCACTAAATGAATGTCATCCCATTTACTGGTGTGATACATACAATACTAATTTTTGCATGCTTGTATTGCTTTTTAGAACCAACATCTTATATTAATTCGAATAGTTATGTTTAGGCCCAGAATAGGATAACCAATACTGTCCCTCCAACACATCAGAGAACATCGACTTCCTTGTGCCAAGCAGAGACGTCGCTAGGAGGTGCTGGGGGGCTAGCCCGGGTAGAAGCTCAAGTGCTACAACCAAAAGGCTAGCTAGTCCCGACAGTCCCGACATTAGCGTAGCACCAGATCTTTTATAAAACTAGCAATATCCCTGGCGCCAAGCCCTACAGCCTGGCTATGTCTGTGTGAATAATCCAATGAAGCTTTCCTGTCCGAGACAAAGAGGCCTTTCTCTTAAACCAAGAGCAGTAGTAGTATGGAAGTTAGGTGCATATTAGGTACAGAGGTCATCAAAGAGGGGTTCAGGGCTTACCTTGTGTCCCAGTGTATATAGTAAAATATATTGATATACAGAAGTAATTTATGCTTATGCAATTTCCTGTCACTGGTTTAGAGCAAAAAGAGTGCTCCATAGACAAAGGGCCTCATTACGACCCTGGCGCTAAGCGTAAAACGATGGCGGTAAACGATTACCGCCATCGTTTTCCGCTAGGGCCGATTACGACCCCTGACCGTTAACTACGATGCCATTAGCGGCATCGTAGACAACGCTGCCGCTAACTGCGCCAAGGGCGCGTGCACGCGACCTCCCACACCGTAACTAGCGCCATGGCGGTAAGGTACGCGAATGCCGACCCAAGCGGACATGCACCTTACGCCATCACCCAGCCCGTAAAGTACCTTACCGCCATGGCGCTAACAACGCCATCGCGAATCAACCGCAAAGGGACAAGTTAAGTGAATGCAGCTGCCACAGGTGCACAGAAACAGCACAGGTGAAGGCAATACAGACACAGGAAGCACAAAAAGAGCACACCCCACCCCTGCCCACACCCAGTCACACACCACAATGCTACCGATAGGACTAGCAATGTTGGGGCTGGAGGACCTGATAGCAATGCGAGTGCTACAACAGCAACTACAACAACAACAACAACAACTACAACAACAACAACAACAACTACAACAACAACAACAGGCTGCACAGAGGAGACGCAGGAGGAGAAGGAGGGCAAGGCAGGCCCAGCATGCCCCACCAGCACAGCCAGTGCTACCACGCAGGCAGCCCCCAATCCCACGCGTCAGACCCAACCCATTCAACCTCACCGCTGAGCAGATCCACACCCTGTATCGACTGGACCGGGACACCATCACCACCATCGTGGACATGATACACAACGACATCGCCAGCATGATTGAAACACCCACCGCCACCCCCCCCCCCTACTGAAGGTAGTGTCCGTGCTCCACTTCCTGGCCACAGGCACCTACCAGCACACAGTAGGGCACTTGCATGGCATATCACAACCATCGTTTTCGCGTACACTGACGCAAGTGCTGGATGC
This sequence comes from Ambystoma mexicanum, assembly GCF_040938575.1. Taxonomy (NCBI): domain Eukaryota; kingdom Metazoa; phylum Chordata; class Amphibia; order Caudata; family Ambystomatidae; genus Ambystoma; species Ambystoma mexicanum. Next base: position 672,105,874 of record NC_090933.1, on the reverse strand, counting down.
ACTCCTCAAGCACACAGATGACCACATCTCACTACCACGGACTGCCCAGGAGATTGCCAACACCAAAGTGGGTTTCCATGCACTAGCTGGCATACCTGGTTGCATCGGTGCCATCGACTGCACCCATGTGGAATTGACGGTCCCACGTGCCCAGGAGGTACCGTACTGGAACCGCAAACAATTTCACTCAATCAACGTGCAAATGGTCTGTGACTCCAACAGTATCTTCACACATTGTTGTGCCCGATTCCCCGGATCAACCCATGATTCATTGGTCCTGAGGAACTCAACATTACCACGCTACATGGAGCAACAGGCAGGGCCCGGAACCTGGCTACTCGGTGAGTCCAATGTCATGGGCATTGAAATGTGAAGTGGGTGTGTAATTGACATACCAATGCAGGGGGGGGAATGATGCATACTCCAACTGGCGGGAAGGGGGGGGGGGGAATGATGCATGCTCCATCTGGCTGCGACTAGCATTAGCCACAACACACCCTGAGGCAGCACTCACGTCACCTGACACCTGCATACATGAGGCCTGACCTAAGAAGACCTGACATGTCAATGAAGGTGTCACCCAACCCTGACACAACCACCTACAAGTGCATTGACCATACCGTGACCACATACACTCCAAAGAAATGTACGTCCATGCACGTCACCAACAGCTCCTACTGAAAGGCCTGTTCCCCATGACTGTGCCCAAAGGAGGCACATGATGGACTGGAACAACAATGCACCAAAACACAGACAGCAAGGCCCACAGACTGTCCCCATGGGCAACAGTCTTGTTCACTGGGGTAATGATGAGCCAGACTGCATTCCCGCTATCATGTGAATGCAACCCTCACGGGACACGTGCCAGGTCACCTACAGAAACAGCCTGAACGGACACAGTGGATCGGCACTCACAAGGCACATGTCACTCCTGCATACCTCGTGCCTTGGAATTCAAAAGCGGCACATGTGAGACATGTGGCACACTCTGTGAAAGTCGATTATAGAGGTATATCCAATAGACGCTCCATAAAGTTGCACCTAGAAATGTACCCAATAGCCTCTAGACAACTGAATTTAGAAGTGTGCCCAATAGCCTCTCTATGGAAAATAGTATTTAGAAAACCGCCCATTAGCCTCTCGTGGGAAAATGAATTTTGTAGTTTGCCCGGTACCCTCTCTGGGAAAAGTTGCATTAATAAATGTGCACATTGAAAGAGCATATAACCCATCAAATCACACCACCACGCTTACTCTCTCCTTTACATCACCACTCAACTAGAACACAGAGATACTATGACACCATTCGGTATAACTGTTCCCATACTAACACCGCTTACTCCACATCAATCTATGTAAACACTGCTGGTTTCACACCCCCAGCCAGGCCTTTTCCTCAGGCCTAACGCAGCCACATCCGTCCTGGATAAATCCTGCCAGAACGAACACATTATCCTGATCTCTCAACCACCACATCTGCCGCTAAGAAGCAGCTATTGCACAAGTACCGCACGAGCTGCACACATACCCGGTGCTCACACGCACCTTTTGACTCTCCCTACTCTCTCTACTGATCTGAACTTCGGTTCCCAAGGACGTTCAACCTACCAGCGCCTTCAGACCATACCAATGGTATATAAGGCGCTATATAAGTGCAAAATAACAATAACAATAACAATATAGCGGTTGCACGGTGTGAAACCAGTAGCACAGAAGAAACTGCTGCAAAATCAATGTTCAATGCAAATCATGGTGGCATTTCATGTACATCACTCAAGCTCATCCCTGACGCATACATTCTTGCCCACATACAGGTGATGCAGGCTATCCCCTGAAGAGGTGGCTCCTTACACCAGTCCGAAACCCACAGAACCAGCATGAGGAGGACTTCAACCGTGCCCATTCCCGTACGCGTGTAGTGATCGAGCAAGCTTTTGGCCTACTGAAGGCACGTTTCCGCTGCATCAGCAGGTCTGGCGGGGCACTCCTGTACCGGCATGAGAAGGTTGCAATGGTCGTCATGGCATGTGTCATGCTACACAATATGTGCGTCAGAAGAAATGTGCCCCTGCCCCCTGACGTAGAATTGCTACCACCTGACGATGAGGATGATGAGGGTGGGGATGGGGCACCACCTCAAGGAGGCAGCGATGCACAGGAGGGGCGTGTCATGCGTCAGACTCTCATTGACCAATGCTTCTAGCACACACAGCGTATGCGTGTCACATGGAGACGGCACTCGGCGCACTGTGTGTGTGTGGGACATGCACACTGTGGACTCTACAACAATGTAGCACATGGACGCAATAAAGATGTCAACACATTTGGTTTGTGGTAATGATAAATGTGTATTGCAACAGTGAAATCTTGTGACACACCCCCTCCCCCCTCCCACCTCCCCCCTGCACACCCCAACACCCCCCCAACCCCCTCCCACCTCCCCCCTGAACACCCCAACACCCCCCCAACCCCCTCCCACCTCCCCCCTGAACACCCCAACACCCCCCCAACCCCCTCCCACCTCCCCCCTGAACACCCCAACACCCCCCCAACCCCCTCCCACCTCCCCCCTGAACACCCCAACAATGGTGCAGTAGTGTCCGTGCTACAAGGTGCGGAGTAGTCCTGCTGAACAGGCAAGTCAAGGATGTATATCCCCTCCCATGGCCCCTGGGGCACCCCTGGCCGTGCTGCGGAGAGTGCGCCCAGATCTACGGACGGGGCTGCTCTGTGCTGAGCTGGTGGTTGATGAGGCTCCACGCCCCACATCCGGTCGCTTGTCCCTGATGGTGTGCACAAGTTCACTGAGTTCATTGCGCACAGCCGCTAGCTCAGTGCATACACTCCTTGTGGAGTTCTCTATGGCAGCTGTGACACGGTCAGCTGACCGCTCCATGGCATCCCTTGGCCCACCACACTGTGCCACATGTGCATTGAGGAGGTCAGTTAGTTGTTGCTGCCGTGTTGCAATGTCCTGTAGTGCCTGCTGGTTCTGCTGGCCTATGGCCAGTGCCATTTGCATCTCCGGTGCGATGCCCACCTCAGACTGGGGGGATGGGGAGGCTGGCCATTCGTCGGAGTCGGACTGCCCCTGTGTGGCATCCGCCTGCAGGGGGCTTAGGGAAATTGCGGGGGAATGTGGATGGGCAGTGGGCCCTTCAACATCAATGTCCTCAATGCTGCCTGGCCCGCTGTCAGAGTCTGCCGCTATGGCTGCACTCTCCCCAAGGGTGCTGCTTGCGGCAGAGGCTGTCCCCTCAGTGGCCACAACTAGTGGCATGTCTGCTGCTGCTGCTGTGTCTGTGTCAGCAGTAGTGGGGGCTGGCACTTGCCTGTCCTCTACCCCAGGCAGGGTTGGCGGCTGCCGGTGGGTTCCCTTCCGGACGGCTGGGGTGGATGCCTGCAGGCTGGCCATTCTGGAGGAACAGGATGCGGTGTTGCCCTCTTCCTGGGGCTCTGTGTCGGAATCTGTGGTGGGGCAAAGGAGGGATGTGTTATTGATGGGTCCGCGGACATTGGACGTGCATTAGGGGATGACATCTATACAGTCGGTGCATGCAGCGCATTTCATACAGGTTTGGTGGCTTTTGTGTGGAGGTAGCATGGTGCTATGTGTGTTCCAGCAGTTAGGGTGTGCATGCTGCTTGTTTGCAGGGTGGTGTTGGGATGTGTCTGTGCACGTTCACCTGTCGATGTGTTGCATGTGCACTATGGGGCGACTGGGTACTTCGCACAGTGGGGCTTTGTTGAGTGTGGCATGCATAGCTCTGGCCACCTACCTGCGTCTCCTGGGGTCGGCACTCCTCTCTCCATGGCTCCGACACCTTCAATGCTCTCCATCCCTATGGTGGATGCGCATATTTCCTCCCACGCCTGGAGCTTGATAGGTGATTCTGAGCCTCCGCCAGTTGACATGGCTAGGTTGCGGTTAGCCGAAATGATGCTACGGACACGGAGCCTCAGATCGTCCCAGCGCTTCCGGCACTGCTGGGCTGTGCGGGGTGCGGCCCCCACTGCACTCACTCGCTGTGCCACTAGGGCCCATATTGCCTTCTTCTTCATGATAGCCGCCCTTGTCATCTGTGTCGAGAATACGACTTCCGCATTCTCTTGCAGGGTCTCTGCCAGCATGTTAAGTTCCTCCTTGGTGAAGCGGTCTTGGCGCTGCCTGTCACATGCCTTTTTTGCAACTTTGGGCATGTTGGATGTGGTTTTGGGGTGGGTGATGGGTGTGGATGGTTATGGGGGCCGGATGAGGTATGGTAGTGGAGGATGGCGATGGATTGTGTTTTTAAAGATGGCCGCCATGCCATTTCCCGTTCCTGCGCGATGGCGCTATTTCCGCTTCCGCCTATTTACGGTGACCGCTAACTGCGGTGACCGCTAAGTACGGTGACCGCTATGGTGTGCGTGGCGGTAGTGCTCCATGGACGGTGTGCGATGGCGGTAAGGGCCGTTTTTGGCCCATTAGCGCCATGGCGTACTTTACATTACCGCCATGGCGTAAAGCACGTGCCCGATGGGTCGGAATTAGGTGCTATTTACGTCTTCGCTACTCGGCGTTAACGTAATTTACGCCATGGCGGTAATTTACGGAAGTTACCGCCAGGGTCGTAATGAGGCCCAAAGTATGAAGGTCAAGTACTGCATGCTGCTTCGCTGATCGAGGAAGACTCTTCACTCCTGACATAGGCACCAAGTATGTGGGGCAGAGGGGCTATTGTCCCAATTCTATTTGAACAATGGGGGCAGCGGTGCCATTTTGTTCTCATGGAGATTCTGCAATAATGTGTATGGGGCGACCAAAAATGAAACTAAAAAGAAACGGATTGAGTGCTGCGCTATCCTATATCACTGGCTGTGGCAGGGCTCCTCTCCTGCTGGGCTCAGGCTTGGTGAAGTGATGAAATGCCACCTCCTCAATGGACGACATGTGCCTTGATTGTCGGGGAAAACTGACCAAAGCTGTTTGGGGGGCACGGGAGAGGAAGTGAGCTTGCTGTGTCTAAATAGGCCACCTACCTGCTGAGTGGTGCCCGTTGCCAATTTGTCTCAGCAGGTCAGATGGAACCACCAGAATCATAGGTGCAGAGAGCACAGGGACAGCGAGGGCAATTGCCCCCTTAATTATTTATCAATGGGGCATTGACCCCACTTTGCCCCATAGAGATATTAACAGTTTTCGATTTGCAAATATCCATCCTAAAATAGACTGTGCAGTGTCAATCAAGATTACCGTAAATGAAACGCTATTTGGCTTTTAAGGGGTGTACTTTATAATGCAGTGATTTTAGCAGTTTCAGGGATCCGCTTGGATGTTGAGGGAGGAATTCTAAACCCGTATGCTGCAAAGAAAGTTCAGCAGGTTAGGTGACTGTTGCTGAGATTGTATATTTTTAGACCACCCTGTAACTTCTATGGCTTATTTCCAATTCTGGATGCAAAATGTGGCGCCAACTGTGTTGTTTCGACCTGGGGATGGATAGGATCCCTCGCTTTACTGATTGTGGGGATGTCTGGCACTGTAGCGAACATCAATGTTTGGCACCAATGATGCCTGAAGCGCATTTTGGATAAGTGCACCATGCCATTTCTATCAAACAACTGCTAGACAAGACCTGCAATGAACAGAAGAAATGCTTTGCTAAATTGGCCAGGAAATCATTGGTACTCTTTAAACCGTGTCGCCCAGAGTAGGTCAAATTAATTATGCCTCTACAATCTTACTTGACAGCATCATTTTTTTTACAAAACATTCCTAAAAGGCAAGGTTGGGCATTAGCTTGTTTCTGGGGTTCAAGTGTCAACAATGGGGTCTTAAACACTGGTCCCGTCTATGACTATTCAGATACCTAGGGGTCCTGCAATCACTAAATCTAGGTGGACCAGCTCAGCAACACAGCGAACAAGCCAAAGTGGATCTAATTAGTCAAGATACTAAAGGGTGTAGGCAACAGGTGTTTCATTTCAACCAAAATTCAAATCGTTCAGAATGCTTCTGTTTGTATTATTAATGGCTTAAAAAGCACCACAAGTCTTGAGATGATTTAAATTGAGTGGAATAAGAATAAAATATTAATAGAATACAGATCCTCCTAGTAACCTGAATACATTGGTCCCCTTTTAATTTCTATGAACAGAGTTATATGGCTTGACCTAAAAATGGCATGAAATCAAACACAGGTGGAAAGAGTGTACTACTCAAATTGACTGCTTCAGATAAGTGTAAATGTTTAGAATTGATAACGAGCTGCTTGTATTCATGTACGACTGTTGTAAAATACTATGAGACTGGTATGCCATAATGATGTATTCGGTTTACAAAATAATCAATGTATGACACTTGTAACATGAGTAGTGAGGCTTTGACACAGCAGGCGCTATGCAAATGTAGAGGAAGACCACCTTGCCTTTAGAATTGAGAACACTTCCAGTCCTGTAATCTGAGAAAGTAACATTTACAAAATATAGATGTTCCCGCATCTCAGCAGCACTGATTAGTTATATCAGATGGATGCAAAAAACCTAGATAGAGTTGAGAGTATATATACTACAACAAGAGCCCAAGAAAAGATGTTTAGACAGCCTGTAAATAGAGGCATATCTGCTAGGAACAGTAAGAAGATGGAAGTGAGACAACAAGAAATGGCTCTAGGCACACCTCCATGGTCCAGGTTATGTATACATCGTGCATAGTGAGGCCTAACATCAGCGGACCAGGTTGGTTAAGGTTACAATATGAACAGCGTAAAGCACAAAGAGTGGAGAGGAAGAGCAATTAGGTGCCATGGTAATGGCAAAGAGGAACACTATGGATTTGACATGATAGAACCCTGCCAGCTCTGCTATTAGAGTAATACCTAGCCCACCAAAATTCAGAAACACTAACTTTGGCTTTATATAGATATACGAACCCATAGAGCTGCGCTATGAGGAATTTAGAAAATACATTTAATAAGTGTTGTAAGTATAACCAATATTGATCAGCGAAACTGCAGGTGGAAAAGAAATGTGAAAATGGCTATTAAGTAGCCCCTAGGGAATATGGATTCATTAAATAGTAGCCAGATCTGAAGTAAAAAGCTTCTACAAGATGGCGCCCGCATTTAAAACTATGCAAAACCGAGGTTTAATGTACATCACGTAATCGTGTCGCACATAGTAGTAACCAGCATAAACTGCTGGTGGCGTTCACATGGCAGAGAAAAAGAGACACACACGATCGATACAAAGTGGCCCACTTTACAGTTAAAGCCCCGCAGATGAGCCGGTACGCATATCCCGATAGGTACTGCTCTTTGAATATAATTTATATACAGAATGTGTGCACTTTACTTAAACCATTAATCAGACATAAACTTGTCTCCTGCAGTATGCAGTATAAGCCGAGCAGAGACTGGAAGACAGGTAGAAGCAACAACACAATAGAGCCAAGTACTATGGACTGTTACTGAATGTGCAGTAAACGTTTTTGGGGATTTGAAACAGCCTCCGGTAAACATAATTTCACCCCTTTACATAAAGGAAGGGAAAACACGGGAGGAGCCGCTCTTCATAGCAGAAGACGCAAATCACCTTACCCACAAGTATTTATTGGGCTAAATGTAGAGTATTGTGGGTTCTGCTATTATGAAACTCTGAAGCCATACATTAGAGACACATAGCCTCCAACTAGTCTTTATTTGTATTTAGATGGGTACAGATACAGAGAAAAAATCTTTGTCCTCGCCAAAGATGAAAAATGTGAGAAGACAATAAATATGACTACATGAAATAGAATAGTCGTGTTGCTGAAATAGTAAAGCAGTAGCTAATTCATTTAGCACATGATTTGCCCACAGAGAGTCACGAACTGCAAGCAGCAAAAGTCTGGATGCCATGCAGTAATGCAGGACCTTCTAAAACAGTCTACAAAGTTAATCTGTAAATCATGGCAGGCTGACTAAGAGAAAACAAGCTAGACAAAAGCTTACAACTGGTGTACTCTGAGGATGTACATGATATGAGTCAAACTACCCAATCCAGACTTCTAGAAAAGGTGAATTGAAAAGATTGTACGGCTCTCAGCAGCATAGAGCTGTGACTACCTGCTGTGACTACCTGCTTGAAAGAAAAAGGCAGGATGGTCACAGATCACCTTAGGTATTAGAAACCTTATAGAAGTGTGAAGAAAGCTCCTGAAGAAGTTCCACAGATTGGGTCTGATTAAACAGGAATGAAACATGTTGGGCAATGTAAGGGTTATTAGATCTTTCACAGGATCTTTAGATTAGTTGCAATAATTTCACAAATAGAGGTGCACAGAATTGGTAGCACTTAGCATGGTCACTTTGGCACATTACACTTTAATATATGTTTATTTTTTTATTGTGTTGTAGTTTATTATAAACTGTTTTACACACTTAAAAGGAAGAAAATCAGAGAAATACATTGTCTAAAATGTCCTTGTTTGTTTTCTCAACTTTACACATCCATTCACAATATTTCTTGTGTTTCATCATCTCTAGTGCCGTAGTTTTATTAGCCTCGCATCCCGCATTACTTCATGGTTTTCATTTTGGTTCAGCTCACTGGACAAAAGTACATCGGCCGCTTAGGGATTTTCTAATATTTTATCAAGAAGGTTTATGCCAGCACAGACACAGGATGATTTTTAACCAAGCAGAAATAGACACCACTATTCGGCTGGCGATAGTGAACTTGCATCATTAATGTATTTTCCTAGATATGTTGTTCTCTGTACCTTTACTCCAGGACACACAGTTAACAGATGTTTAACTGATTCAGTATTGGAGGTGTGTTTACAGAACCGGCATCGATTGTCATAGCAGTCCTTTTGCTTTCTTCTGAACATAACCTCTTTGGTCTGATACAAGTTAAACCTTAGGTGTAAAAATGGATTGCGACAGTATCGCTAGGGTACTTTTGGAGATACTTAGGCATGGTGTTCAACCTATGTGGTTCATTTGGATGCTAGCTTAGAGGCTTATATATGTATTTATTGTTGTCTTGTTTATATGTGAGAATACCTTCTTGTTTTAAGTGAAGGGTGATCAGGATTTTACTGATTGAATACTATATTGTTAAAATAATTGCAATTTATGAAGTTACATGTTTGGTCTGTAGTGTTTTGAGTCTACCTATACAAGCAGTCCAGAAGGGTTTGTTTACTATAAATGATTTACATCGTACCCTGCATGCCGGAGCCTAACCTCCACCTTAAAGGTGGTCTAAATGCCACATGAGCTGTGACAGGTTTTGTGGCAGAGAATAGTGCTGTACCTGAAGCACAGCTCTGTAGAAATGTGGATCTCTGCACTTAGGTTCAAGAGAAATTACTATCCCTGAGCACCTGGCAGGCTTATCACTGGGCAGCAATATTTCTCTGTGTCCCCCTTCTGGGTGTATCTATATATCAAAGTGCTGCACTTGCTATATAGTGTATTTAGTACTCATAAATATAAACACATTAATAATGCACTCACTCTCTTGTTTGCATTTATGTATATGCATTCACTCGTACAGAAAATATATAAGAATGGAAAACAGCATAGTCAAACAACATACAGTTCCTAACATTAGAAATAAAGTAGTTGAGTGGACACCCAGCATCCTACTCTAAAATTCACCTCTAATACGTTCTAACTACCTGCTACCACTCAAAAATGTGTATGTAGCCATTGTGGCCCAGTAAAACCTTAAATCATACCCTGGTAATCCAGAGGACAGATGAGGTTATACAGACCAATGTCTGAATAACCCATTGGGTGGAAAGGGTTCAAAACGTTGTCAAATAATGTATGGCTTCTATTGGCAGTTAATTAAGAAAATCCAACAGCAATCTATAGCAATGGATGATCATACGATACCAAGGAGAGGCACCAGGAGAAACAGTAAGGAAGGGTCAGCCTTGAATTAAACAAACTTTATGACCCTACTTACTTTGCACTAGTAAAGTGACTACATTTTAGATGTGAGAAGTTGGTAAGGTCTTTTTTTTCATGCGCCTTATACGTTCTTGCATGGAAAATTCCTTGAATTCTGCAAATGTATCTCACCTATTTTTTTTTTAAATGTGTCCAATGGAACTCATTTTTTAATTTCTTTTTCCATAGATGTTAAGTCTGTGATGATTATTTGAAACATTTCTTTGGCCGTGTCGATGATCAATCTCACCCAATCATGGCCACATTTGTTTGCAATATAGTTCCATTGGATCACAACATTTTTGTTATCTAGGAATAATCTTGGTTTGTTTCAGACTATTAGTCCTTGCGGTAGGGTGCCATTATGGAGCTACTCCATCATAATGGAGCCGTGCAGTTCAGTTCTTATTAACAGTTTTTTCAATTGTAGGCGTTCATCCCAGTACTTACATTTGAAATAAGTGAACCATCAACCTCTATGGCAAAGACAGAGGACCTGACCTGTAACTCATTCACATATCGATAATCATAGCTTTTGACTTTGTCAACTGCCATGATAGTGAGATTATAATGGTTTTATCAAAGAGTATGCAAAGGTATTTAATTGATTGAATTTACTCTTGCGGCAAACTGCTGTGCTAGCAATACGATACCAAGGTGAGACACCAGGGGAAAAAGTAAGGAAGGGTCAGCCTGGAATTGAACACACTTTATGAACAAAGAGACCCTACTTTCTCTGCACTAGTAAGGTTATGTATTTACTTGTCTAAAGAACACTGCACTTGTCATTTTTGTTGTTTGCACTAGTCACTTTCTAACAATTTTCTTTTGTATTGTGATAAAGAGTATATATATTTATATATATTTTGTTATACTTGTTTTAATTAACATTATATGTCAATAAACATTGTTTACGAATAATAGCCTTTCGATAGGGTCATTTTGATATATTGATTCTAAAATGAAGGGGTTATATGAGTTTGAAACTCCGGTGAGTCTGGCAGTAGAAACTGGTCACTTTACTAGTGCAGAGTAAGTAGGGTCTCTTTGTTCATAAAGCCATGAATGATCAAACATATACGTTGAACAAATGGGTGGAAACAGCTAATTTCAGCCCCATGAGCAGTTTACTGTCTCAAAGTGAAGGCATCTGAAAGCTGTCTGCTGATTGTTTCCAAAGCAGTTCAGCTTTGTAATTTAGCTCTGCTTCCAATTTATTAATTTTTAAAAAAAAATGTAATTTGTATATGGTTTAATTAAACCTTTACAAAACTTAAAACAATTATTAAAATTCAAGATAAAATCTAGAAGATAATAAAAAGAGAATTTTGACATCTAAAAGCATGTAAAAAGATAACAACAATATAACACAAACATTGTCCTCTAGGGACTAATGGTGGCGTCAAAATTTTCAATTGCATATTCAGATGGAATTAAAGAATTTTACAAACATCTTTCAAAAATCAAACAACTGCTATCTTCAAAGGTATACCAGAGCCATGCATCATTTCCCACCATAGAGTTTCAGTTAGCACTCGGTCTATTGAATTTACAAATTTAGCAAAATATTTGATTCGTGCTGCCATTAACGGCTTACATTCTAAGAGGAGATGATATAGAGTTTCTTTCTCACCAGGGACATGACAGTACCTGCAAAGAAATTCGATGTTAGTTGTCTCTCTATGTGTATTTCTAGTCTGAATCTCCATAACTTCGCCTATATTACAAACATTAAATCAAAAACGCATAATCTCATTACGGAAAGCATGGCCTATTTATTTTTAGAGATACGGCTCCACCTCCCCCAAAGCTTTCTGGTGGGTTATTAGATGATAATATAGTTTAGAATTTGCCACCTTGTAGATGGTATTAGACCAGTCTACACATTTAAGCAGTTTTTTCACATAGACAGGATTTTTAACCAGGGTATCGGTATCCAGCCCCAAATTCGAAAGGGTTTCCTTACTTGAGATTTTTAATTTAATCAATCTGTCAAGTCCACATGTCCCGGCATTAAGTCCTTGGCCCAGAATTCTGTATAGATTATCGCCTGAATCGTACACTAATCTTCTATAAAGAGATAGCCTACGCCACTTTATCCAAAAATTCCAAGTAAGGAGTCCCAGCTCATAGTGTAGGACTTCCACAGGGATGGCTTTCGGTAGCCAATACATGTAACGAAGCAATGGCAAGATGGAAAATTTGCCAAATTTTGAATCTATTTTTTTAGTTGTGCTATCAAGGGATTACCTTTAGATCGCAGATGCTCTTGGTACAACCCTTGATTATTTGTACTCAGGATTGGAAAACCAAGGTACGTCATTGCCGAGTGGACCTTCAGTTTTTCATTATTCAACCACCAGGAGTGAACCTTCCCACTTTTCTTTGGGTTCTTGTAAGAAAGAGTGACAATAATCGTTTTACTTGGATTTATTTTAAGATCATTTACTGCAGTGTATTCATAAAAAGCAGTAATCATACGTTGTAAACCTTTAGGGGACTGATCCATGAGAAGGAAGTCATCTGCATATGCTACCCAGGGAATGGGGATGGTGCCAATTTTGGGAGGAATAAAAGAACTTTTCTCCAAACAGACTCCCACTTCCGAAACATATAGGTTAAACAATGTCGGGCCAAAAAGACATCCCTGTTTTAGTCCTTTAACAATTTCCAAAGGGCCCGAAAGAAGGCCATCCATGTTCAACCTAATCGGTACCCGAGAGTGACGATGAAGGTGAATTAAAATTGAAGGTGAATTAAAATGGATAGCAAACTTAGGGGCATCCCCAGGATTTTCAATTTCCCCAAGAGTATATCTCTATCCACGCTGTCAAATGCCATACTAAGGGCCTCATTACACGGATGGTGGTAGGGATTTACCGGTACCAGTAAAATACCGGTACCGGTAAATCCCTACCGCCTTACTACGAGGTCCCTTTGCGGGTTGGGGATTTAACGCTTTTTGCAGGTGTTAAAATCCAACCAGCTAAGGGACCTCGGAGCTAATTACGGCACCGCAAAGTTGCGGTGCCGTAATTAGCGCCTTCCCCATTCCCATAGAGCCCTATGGGGCAGAAATGGGAATGGGGAAGGGCAATGGCGGAAGGGGGATTTACCGCCCCTCCAACCTTGGAATGGGGCGGTAAATCCCCTTTCCGCCAAGGCGGTGCCGGTATTTTACCGGCATGAGCCATGGCGCTAATAGCGCCATGGCTCACCGCCTACCGGGTAATGAGGCCCTAAGAGCTATGGCTGTCAGGTAAATAGGGGGTGCGTCTATTTTCCAAGCCTTAGATTGCAGAGTGGTTAAAAGAAGTCTGTCCACTTCTGTGCCTATCCCCTTTCAAAACCCATATTGCAAGGGTGAAAGGATAGATTCTTGTTTCATCCATTGGTTAATTTCCTTTAATATCAATCCCTCAAAGATCTTTGAATCTGCGTCGAGAATGGCAATGGGGCGATAACTCTTCAGGGAACTCCTATTTCCCTTTTTAAAAATTGGGAAGATATATGAAAGATGCCAGGAAATCGGTATCATTTTTGTTCTGATGACATCTTTGAACAAAAAATAAAGAATCTTAGCCCAATCTCCCGTGTCCCCTTTAAATGTAGCATTTGAAAGGCCATTAGGACCTCCCGCTCTTGAGGAACTTGATGATTTTATTTGATCTTCTATATCCGTTACAGAGTATTTAACAGACCATGGTAAGGATAAAATCTCACTCCAGTTTCCCGCAGGTGTTTCTTTTCTGTAAACTTGATCAAAATGGCCCAACCACACCTGTTCCGATATCAGATTAGTTTGAGATGTAACTTGACAGGATTCCAGATTATTAAGAAATAACCAAAATTGTCTGGATGAACCAACCCTCAATAAGGATAGCATCTGCTCGTTGTCTCCCTGATAAAGAGAATGCCTGAAGCCAATAAGCCAATTTTTATAGGATTGCTTAAGCTTTCTGATGTTATAATTCAATATGTCCACATCAAGGGTGAATTTCCTAAGGTGTCTTATTTCCTTCTGAAGGGCTGATTTCTTTGCTCTAACTTTCCCATCATAAGTATGGGAATGTTTAGCCCCACACCTAAGGACCCGCTTCTTCACAGAAAGAGAGTCAAGTGTAGAGTTTACCAATGTAGTGAATTTATTATGGGAATAGAGGACGGTCTTCTAATCTATCCTCAATTCCTCAAACGTTTTCAAAAAGAGTATGTTGGCCTTCTTAATATTGCCCTCATGCCATCTTAATCTATTTTTGGAAGGATTTAATTGGACATTAATCGGATAAATTAGCCCCGGCGATTGAAGCCCCTGTGGCGAAAATGAGACTGTAAGAAAACTATGGTCACTATAAGAGGACTTGGTAATCTCGAACTTTGTCGCCAATTCTAGTAAAAATTGTGACACATGAATGTAATGTATTGTTGAAAAATAGGCAGCATTAGACCATGTAGGAATCAAACTTTCCTTATCTTGATTAACACATACTGATGACAGTCCCCATTCCCGAAAAAAAGTATACCACAGTTTCTCAGATCTTAATTTTCGGCCAGTGTTACCTAAGATGTTCGTCTCAATGTATTTAAAGGATTCCATTTCACTCCCAGCTAATGTATCATCAGAAATATTAGCATTTAGGTCACCCAAAATCATAATTTGGAGTCCCGGATACGGAGAAATTTCTGTTGAAACATAGTCGTTGAGAATTACCAAAGCTTCTTCCAAGTCGCCTTTTACTGACCAATAGATGTTAATAATTAAAATTAGTACTTTCCCCATCTGCGCTGTCACCTCAAGAAGCACTGATAGAAATCCTATTGCAATCCTTTTATAATTACAAACTTTCAAAGATCCCTTAATGGATACTGCCGTTATTAGGTCCCCCGAAGGGCGACCCAAAGGGCCCTGGGTGGCCAATTCCTGGTAGGATGAATATCCATCCATCACAACCAACCCTGTCATCCAAATTTCTTGCAAACATACTACCGAATATTGGGTTAATTTTCCACATACTTCTATAGAATTCAACAAATGGCAATAACCACTTGAGTTCCATGATAGAACTGAGAATTCATTCACATTAAAGAGACACCTTCATTTCCTTCAACTGTGTAATGGAGTCAATCAGTGACAGGGCTAGCCATCTCCAACTTGATTCCTCTTCTGGCACAGCCGTTGACTTTTCAAATCCTACATTAGAACCAGCGCCACTATTCTTTTTTGGGTCTGGTTTCGCCCCGCTCACAGATCTACCCTCCTTAGGAGGAGGGAGAATATCATACCCCATTCTATTAAGTCCTCTGTGGCATTAAGAAATGCCTCCGGCAATGACTTTGTGTAAAACACTATACGAACACAGTCATAGCAGTCTGGGTGAATGAAGTCTACCATTTTAATGTCCGCTGAGGAAACTGTCCTAAGTGTTTCAATTTCATTGCACATGGCTAAGATTCTCCCCCTAGTTAATGAGATTTTACGATCTTGATCGAATAAGTAGTACAAAATTACACTAGGATAGTCTGGAAAACTAGCCTTTCTCCATCTAGTCTCTTCAAAATTACAGGATGACCATGAATTGCAATGGACTCTAGGAGGAGAAACTAAACCCTCAAACTTATCAGATTGTGTTTCCTCTAACCTTTTGATGTATTGGGAATCCCTACCTTCCCTAGAATCACCCCAAGTTACCTCTCTCTGTGAAGGTCGCTGTTTTTGGATTGGGTGAGGATGTTTCTCGGCCTCAAGGCCAGCTGAGTCCTGATTTATCTCGGGTGCCTTTTGCGGAGGATATACCTTTGTTATTTCTGCATTTGTGTGCTCATGCAGAAGTGTTTTAACCAACAGTCTCAGAGCGCCTTTTTTTCCAGAATCTGTTAAGTCTGGCAAGACCTTAGACACCCCATTTCCATTCTGACCCAATTCACACCTTCCATCTAAACAGAGATTGCTTATTTCGAGCTCACTTCCTCCACGCTTTTCCAGAGAGCTTTTCTGCGGGGGAAGTAAGTCTTTCTGTCTTGCCTGACTCAGAAGTCCCTGTATTAAAGCATTCACATCTTTGAAGTCATCCTCTTTACCGTTTAATTTTGGTGGTTGGGCTGGTAACTGTAGGCACTCTCCCATTTTTAGAAAAAGAGGAGAGTGCCAAGCCCCCTCTACTGAGGCAGCCATTCCTGCTGTTTCATATAAGCGGAACGTATGGTTAGATGCCCTAATTTCCTCCTTTATCCCAGAATCTAATGGATCTGTCTCTTGTGGATCCATGGCAGAACCTGCCCCAGACTACTCTGTCTGGTTAAGGGAACAATTATCTACATTCCTTGTAGTCACATTCTCCAGGGTCACAAATTGGTTTTTCGATATAATTGAGGCTAAATTCTGCCCCGGAGGGGAGTAGGATGCCCTCTTTGCTGGTAAAAGAAAGGAGATAGCGCCCGCAGTTGGAATACGGCACCCTTCTCTAACAAGCTATATCTCATTTTTTGTAGGGAGATCATCTAGCCGTTGGAACACCACTCACGGAGAGCTATTTGTTTTAAAAAAAAAATTAAGCACACTTTTTTTTAAAGGAAACCGAGATCTGTTCCCCCACTAGTATCTTTTGTTTCCACTTAAAGTTCTTAGAGTGGGACTTTGCCTTCAAAGCTGAGGATAAGGTGTCACTCGCCAAGGCTCCGCCTCCCTTTTTAGAAATAGGGATATCCCTTCCGTCATTCTTTAATTTTGTTGCCTCCATTATTGTGCTAGGACACAAAGACGGCCGATTATCATTCAATTCTAATGCTTTTTTACTGGCATCATTTAATTGACTCAGATTCAGGGCACCTTCTTCCCGATCTACTATAGGGTATGAAGTTGTTATTGGTGGAACTTTTGCCCTTTTTTTTTTTACCTTTGGCTAACTCTATTTCTTTTTGTCCATGGATCGGGTCTTTCTGGGCTGAACATTTTACACCCTGCATATACCGTTTTTTCTCTTTATGAGAAACAAAAAATCTGAAGTTACTTTCTTCCATCTTCCCATCACTAACCGTAGATGCTAGTGAGTCCAACGCCGACTCTCTTGCTTCCTTCTCAAGAATATCTGTAAGCATCGATGGACTGTCCAATTTTCCTTCAATTAACAGTTCTACTGATTTAGGGGATTCATGCTGATATCTTTGTAGCATCAGGTCCTCCAGATGTTTCTGAATAATGGACAATTTGAGAGCCTGGTCAGAATTCTGAGTAATCAGCTTTGTCATGAAGTCTATTTCCACCAATTTCCCAGAGGATAAATTCAACTCAGAAAGTTGGCCGGCATCTAAAGTATTTTGTTCCCTAGACTCCATTAGAGAGTCCGTTTGAACTGAAGCATCTTTTGTAAAAAAAATCTTTTACCTGTGTGGCTTTAGAGCGACATGCTGGAAGAGAAAGGGATGGAGGGATTTCCTTCAACTTCTTTAAAATTTCCTGAGTAAAGTTAAGTCCCTCCAATTTATTTACTATGGTGAGGATTTCAGCCAATTTAATATTCAAATCCCTAATTTCATAGTGGGTACGCTCGTGACCTTTGTCTAAGAGATTCAAGATCCTGGTCAGTACTGGAAACGTGAGATCTGCTTACTACTGATCTTGAAGAAATGAGGCATTGATTTTATTAACTACACTTGGAAGGGAAGTTGGAAAGGGAGGAGGGGAAATTGATCTTGGACTTGAACAGGATTGTTTTTTATTCCGATGTAAATGGACTTCAGGATCAGAAAAGGAAAGAAGATTATTATTTATTTTTGTTTGATTTTTATATTTTTCTTTTTTGTCCTCCTGCCCGCCAATCAGATTCTCTAAAAGAGAGACATTATGCGCAGGATAAGGAGGGTCGAATCTGGGGACGTAAGTGCTATCGTAATCCATTTTATGGAAATGTACCCTGTCAATCCCTCCTCCCCGTGGCTGAATGGGAGTAGAGGGCCCCAGTGAAAGGCCGACCCATCTGTCGAGTTCTGCAGTTACTACCGGGGCCATCATTGAGTTATCCAGAGAAGGCTTAGTATAGTCACTTCCTTTATTGAATAACTGGCTATCCGGAAAATCCCGGATGCTAAGGAAGCTATGTTGGACCCATAATTCTGGATCCAGAACTACAACAAGAGGGAAAACGTTAGGGATCCCTGCTTGGGACGGAGTAGGCGGCCCATCCATGGTGGTTTGAGGGTGACCTTCCATCGGGGGCCCAGTTTTTCCCGCCATCCCACCCTCAAGAATGTTAAGATCTCTATTCGTTATCACCTCTTCCTTATGAGGCAGGATTGGGTCTGAAGCCCTTTCCCTATCCTCATTATCCAAGGAGCTATCCCCAGAATTATCTAAATAGCTTTCTAAGGGCAGATCTTCAGCCTCATTTTTTTCCAGCTCTTTTTTTGTTCAGCGTGGAGGGCCTCATTTTCTCACTCCTAAGGGGACCCGCCATCCCTCACCAAAAGCGAGAATGTACCCAGAGAAGAGGAGAAGTTATGTAAGAAAAAACCTCCCCTCCACTTCCTTAAAAGTGCAGTGTAAGATGGCAATACTCAAAAGTCACCCCAACCTCCAAATAGCTAACTTTGACGTCAATTCACAGAATCAAACCTTCAAAATAATGCCACAGGGCATTTAAAGGCTTCCATATGGGAGTAAAATAGAGTAAAAGGCAGTATAATAACTCATAGTCTGGTACAAGAACAATTCACAATAGCCCCAATAGAACGTTCAGTGATCAGCAATGGTTAACTATAAACTTCAGCAAAAAGAATGTAATTTTTATCAAAATTCTCAAGAGGACTACCATGATAATTATACTGTCTAGCTGAATAATGCAGCAGCATTAGAATACAAATATATACTAAGGCTTGTGCTCTTACTTCGAGAGCGTGCTCAATGCTGCTACTTCCAAATGTGACGCCGTTTTGTGTAACCGGAAACTGCCCCAGGTTCCGACTAGACAGAAGACTGAAGTAGCCGATAGCCGATTTCCAGAACTCAGGCGATCTCCCACAGTGCTGCCGCGGCTCCAATGCACTTGAATGTGCAATAGGCAGCCCCACAAGCCCCTGCAACACTGCCTGTGCACTGAGCGAAAAAAAAAAAAACTAAAGCCCACACCCCTACCAACAACCACAGAGAAATATCACTAGTTGGCACGAGGGAATCAAGCCACCCCAAAAAACGCTTGAGCACCACAGTCAGGGCCGCTGCACCGCCGCTCAAGAATGGCAACGGGAACGGGCATGAAGAGTGCAAACGGACAGCCAGCCACAAGACAAAACAAGAAAACAGCGAGCCCGCGGACCCGACCCCCCAAGGACAAGCAATCCAAGACAGAGAAATCCCCAAGAAGGCCACTCACCCACCGCGCGCCGCCACGCAGCAGCACAGACAGAGCTCCCCGCAAATAGGTAGGTACCCTTGCTGTTCTACGCACAACGTGCTCACGCTCAGTATCTGTATTGTTTTTTTTTTTTTTTTTTCCCTTTTTGGGGGGCAAGACCGCTCCCATATTACTCAAATAGAGCAAAAAAAACACCCCATTAAGCTCAAAATGTTTAGGAAGGGGTCTCCAATTCACTTGTACATATACTTAAAAAGTATTAGTTAATAGTCCAGTCTGGCTTATTCAAGTTACTTCTTAGAACAGGATGTTGAAGGGAAGGCTTATCCCAAGTGAGTCCAGTGTGAGTAAAGTGTGTATCGTAGATCACTCCCACGACCCACAGAAACACAAAAACACACTGCCACACTCTGCTCGCTCCACTAGGACTGGGGTTTTTGAAGGTTAACACCCACTAGGGAGTGGGAGTCATCCTCTTCCCCAGTTTTGTGTTCCAATGACTGCAAGATACCTTGACTGTTTAGAAAGAAATGTTTTTCTAAATATTGTGGAGGACCCAAAAATGATTGTCTTGTGGGTTTTCTTGTATAGGTGTGTTAGTGAAGTCTGCTTAGATAAGAAGGCATCCTTTGCCTGCAAGTGCTATATATACCAGCCGTGAGCGGCGTAACCTGTACGAACCTCAATTTATGTGGAGGCCTTGCAAAAAGTATTAGGCTGCAGAAATTAACTGTACGTTTCCCAAAGTGAAGACTTGCTGTGTAGTAATGCATTTGATCCAATTAATTGAAAGCTTGAATACTCAGGAAAAGCTTAAGTCATTGCTTCAATGCGCAGTCCAAACACCATTCCATCTAATGATTTAAGCAAGCATTAAAAATCAGATTTTGAAATATTGACAAAGTGCCCATTTTTAGGCACAACAACTAGAATTACAGTCTTGGTCTAGTCATCAAAGTTTCTGCTGGCTTCCTTACATAGACATATCAAGATCATGTGTGTCAGCAGTGTCCTCCAGCCTCTTGTTCACTTAGGAATCAGAGTGTTGTAGCCTTCAGTGAAATTTCAGGAACTCCTTCCCAGCTTCTGAATCAGCTGGTTTATAAGGGCTTAGTCACACCTATTTCCCTATTAACCAATCAATTTCTAACAGATAATTATGGCATTCACGTAATCAGTAGAACAGTAGAAAAAACATGTTTGTTTACATTTGAAATGTAGCTAATCCTATTGTTATCCGCTATCAGTGTGTTGTGAGAAACCTGAGGGTATTCTCACTCCTAAACCCCTTGGATCCTCTGCGCAAGTGGCCAGGGAAAGGCCATTGCTTTTGGATCCCAACTCTGGGCGCGGAGAAGTGAGGGAGGATAACCTGGGTAGAGGGACCTTGGAGACTGGGAGTGGGGTGCCCTTAGGCGAGACATGTAGTCCCCTTTTCCTTTTAACAACCAACCCAACCCTTCCCCAACCTTTATTTGCTAATGTAAATCAGCTCCCCTTGGCTCCCCACATATGACAATTGACAGTAATGGGATGAAGAAGAAGCAGCTAAGAGCAATTTAGACTATGCTCTTTTACCATTCTGGTACTGGGACGAGGAACATGCCTGTTAAGAGCTGCAAGGGTCAGGCATGTCCCTTTGATTGTGGTCAGGCAGGGCTAATTGGACATTCACACCTGCAGCATGTCATTGGAAAAGATATATAGACGACATATTTTTCATCTGGCATGGCAGTAAAGAAACTTTGGATGATATCATAATCTGGCTCAATCAATGCAATAACAATTTGTTTTTCACTTGCCACTGTGACAAGGGGACGTTGTCATTTTGGGATCTGTGTATCTGCCATCAAAATGAATATCTGTACACTACCTTATATCGCAAGGAAACTGACCGGTATACTTTATTCTTGTATTACAGTCAGCACCCCTGTTCACAGAGAGATCATTTACTCTACGGTCTCGGGAGGATAGCTCAGCGGCAACGTGCTCATCTTGGAAGCAAGATGACACAGAACAACACAGGTTTGATCCCCGGGTCTGCGCTTAGAAACCTTAGGGTATTGAGCGCGTTATAAATAACCTATCATATCATATCATACAGACAATTCTTACGAATGAGGCGTAAGAGTAGCAATTTTGAACATCATGCACTAGCTCTTGGAGAAAAATTCTTGGAGAGAGGGTATCCACATAAATTGATCAAAAGATCTGCAAAGAGGGCATTTTTGACTAATAGGGAATATCTTCTTAGTCCATGAGAAAACAAGAGAGAATCAGACCGTATTGTCTGTGTTACCACTGTCTCAAAAAAGACTGTAAAATTGAAAAAGGTGATTAGACAACATTGGAATCTTGTCGCTAACATAGGGTGCACAGTGGGCCCCCGCTATTTGCGTTTGAATGAGGATAATATATCAGAGACAGTCTGGTCCACTCAAGACTGCAGATCCCTCCATCAAATTGTGCACAAAATACTTTACGTGCTGCTTGGAACCATGAAGTGGTGGAGCACTACGCATGCAGCAATTGCAGCATTTGTCACTTTATAGTAAGGATGCAAGTGTTTGTCCATGAAAGTTTCACCTGGCAACTGCAGCAGTTTACCAATTGTCAATCAACTAATGTCATATATGCCATTAAATGTCTGTGTGACCTGGTCTATATTGATATGACTACCAGAAAGGCTCTCACACGGATTAATGAACATAGATCACGGATTTGTACCAAGACTCTGACAGCACCATTGGTGCAGCACTATGTGAAAGTTAACCACATAGAAAATGATAGGCAGTGGATTATAATAGATCAACTGAGGCAAGATGTCGGCAACTGCTCAATGTTGAACAGGCTATTGAAATTAGAACAACCATGGATACATTGTCCTCACACGCACGTCTCAAGCCTCAATGAGGAACAACAATGGTCGGTCCTCCTTACATAAATAAGCAAGAGGTTGTTGGCCCCATTGCTATATATGAGGGAGAACATCATGTAGGAATATAGATTTCATTAAGAATATACCAGCCTATAATATCTGCGAAACAGGTTAAATAATGTCCAACATGGCAATAAAACCACTGCATGTCAAGGTAAGTGGTATATAAAGTAAACAGTAGAATTCTGCAACATGTGGGTTGCAGCCGTGAAAATAATGGCACTAGAATGTGGTCTAGTCTAGCGCTAGGTGAGCAGCGTGGTCAACACACAGTATAGAGTTAAGGGAAACAGCAAACAAGGAGAAGCTACATGGATCAGACGTGGCTCGACTTAGATGGCAGGTCCCGCTGGAGCGGAGAGAGGTAATCTAAAATGGTAAAAGAATTGGGCTTTCATACTGCGGCTCAATTCACTGAGTGCTTCACAGTCCGTCGGGAGAGCATAGTGGGTGTCAGACCGCCGGTGAGTGAGATCCTTTTGATCTTTTTGTGTGAGGCATTATATTACTTTACCGAGCGCAAGAAAAGAAGCTTTAGAGGAGGCATTTATTGGGAGTCACATTCCCAGTGACTCATCTAGATATGACCAATTGAGTAATTCAGCTGTGTTTGGTTGCAGGATTGGTCCAGAACCGGGTGGCTACAATTGCAATAACCCAGAGGGAATGCGGCATTCCAATACTGAGTGACACCTGATCTTGCATATAGAATTTATTGACCGCTTTTGAGAATGAACAAGGTATGAACATTGGTGCACCTTTTTCAGACTATGTTCTAGTCACAGGAATATTAGTTATTAATTTCCACTGGACCTCCCAATGTATGGCGTGGGCTGCAATATGGCACTCATGATAACGTGCAGCTTGTGAGAAATTGGATGTGTAAACGAGAGGGTACTGAATTTGGAAGTTGGTCTTCCACATGGAATTAATCTTGCAATGTAAAATGGATACATTTTGACTGACTCTATAAGCAAAACAGTTACATACAGATTTTAAGGTGAAATGTTTGTTTTTTGTTTCAAAGATTGGGACACATACCTGCAGACCAAATTTGCAATGCCCTGAAGATGGCTGGTTTATGTAATGCAGACAGATTACCCAGCCGAAACTTTAGTCGACGAGTTTGAAATCGCTATTGGACTCAAATGTGTGACCGTTTTTCAAATTGAAAAGGGCTTATTTTGGTACTGAAAATTGGAAAGATACATGCCATAAAGAAAATAATGGTGAATTAACATCTTTGATAGCTCCCTGCAATTTAGTCGAATTTATCGAACTTCCTAAAATGTTTAAATTTAGCACAGTATGAATGAAGTGGTGTGAGAATGAGTGGTTTGTTTTGATTGTGTTTTTGGATCTACATTTTATCAATTAATTGTGGCTATGTGTACAATATAGATGAAATGTTTTTAGTAAGGATGTATTTTTATGTATGAATACATTTATGAAGAAATGAGTTTGAAACAATAATTGGAACTAGATCTCACTTGTGGAATTGGACCATAGCACAAAATATGTGCTAAATGCAAAGAGAGTGTGATTTTGTGAGTTTGGTGCAGAAAAGGAGGCCAACCCAGCAGGGTAGAGAGCGACATGAGCAGCTACAAGGAGGCTGTTGCAAGCAGCAGTGAAATTTATTTGAGCAGAATGCCGAGACGCTGGGCACTGCAGAGAGAGGAGGTCCAAGCTTGGCGTGGGAGCTGGAGCTCCATGAAGCAGATAGAACGAGGTGAAGGGGAGCCGTGTAGGAAGGCTGCCCCTTTTCTTTATGCTCAAGAGGCTCATTACCTTGTGTTGAGAGGCTAACAGAGGAGTGCCTGAGGGGCAGAAGGTGGAACCATGTCCACAAAAGCAGAAGGCTGTGTGATCCACGCTGCAGCAAAAACTGTTAAAGCAACCAATGAGTTTCAGGTGAATGCGAAACCCGGTGTGCGAGCATATGAACTTTACTATTCTGGAATGCTTTGTATCGGATTGGTCGCGTGTCTCAAACAACCATGCTTTTGAAAGTCCCCGATCTTTATGATTGTCAATCACCGAACTGTCAGGAATACTTTTAATTGGAGTGGTGGCTTGTGGCAGGAAACACGTTTTTGATGGTCTCAGAACAGTTGGCAATGCATTTAAAGCAAAACAAACGAACCTTGAGTAACAGATAAAGTGAAAATGAGCTAAGAGCGGAACCCATTATTATTGAATACTGAATTGAATCAAACCTTTGTGAACAAACAGACATTTTGAATCCATAACAAGCAAACCGCTATATGCTGTGTTCTGAAATGAATAGGAGTAAGCAAGCTACTGTATGCTGTATTCTGGAATCAATGTAACTTCAAGGAAGCTAAAGAGGGAATGAGACCTCAGATTCAAGCAAACCATTATATGTTGGGATCTGAAATAAATATAATTCTAAAGAGTGAGCAAGTCACTGTGCGCTGAATACTGAAGTGAACGTAGCTTTAACGAACAAGCGAAGCAAAAGATACGTTTGATTTACTTTACAATTAAACAACAGAGAGGAATGTTGATACTAATTGGTGTGAAAGCTATCAACTGCAGGAGCAGATATTTAAAAGCAGAAATAACTAATCTTTGAAAATTAAAATGAGGAAGACAAGGATATTTTCTTTTGAACTCTGCTGTTTAACAAAACTGCATCTTGGGGAAGGGAAGCCTTGAGAAGGGAGACATTTCCTGATGTGAGGACAGTCTCAAGGTTCCCTTGTGTTTTAACTGTTTTAACTGTGTTGCTTGGAACTTGGGGAAGGGAACCCCAAGTACTGGGTAAGAACATATCTTATGGTAACCTTAAGACTTTTTGTGGAACTGCTTTACACTTGGGAAAGGGAGTTGAAAAGAAGCTGCAAACTGGAAGAAGCCCAGGCCCTTGTGTTGAACACTGTTATCTTTTGGTTGCTGACATCCCTGCACATTGTACAGATTTAGTTGTGATGGCATGTAAAGGTTTTGGACACAGACAGATTCTTAAGTGGAACTCTTTGACTCAGACTTTCCTTAGTTTCATTTAGGTAGGGAAAGCCCACCTTATCATAGGACAAGTTAGGCCTTTTTCCAACCTGACCTTTAAGTTAATAAAGTGCTTTATTTTAATTCTGAATCTGTTGTCTGTGTCCTGCTTCATGTTGCCTTCACAGTGTCCTAATTAAGCATTCAAATTTGGTAAGTATTTTATCTATATTATCCTGTACTTGTGTCTTTTTTTGTTTATATAAATACCTGATATGTTTGCAACCCATGTTCTGCAGTTTGCAATTAAATATTTTCAAAGTAATGGTCTAGTTTAACAAAACATCTGTGCTTCACAGTGTTCTAATTAAGCATTCAAATTTGGAAAGCATTTTATCTATATTATCCTATACTTGTGTATTTTTTGTTTATATAAATACCCGATGTGTTTGCAACCCATGTTCTGCAGTTTGCAATTAAATATTGTCAAAGTAATTGTCTAGTTTAACAAAACATCTGTGCTTGTTTGCAATTGTTGGGCTCTCTGCTGCTATGTTTTCATCCTTATGCAAGCACATTGCTGCACGCTAATTAGAACAACGCAGACTGGTTATTTATTTTAGAAAACAATTTGCAAATGGGACGGCAAGGTTATAAGATGTTAATGTTAAAGGTCTCCAGGCGCTCTGAGCAACAACATTTCTTATCTTGTGTCATCCAAAAAATAAGAAGTCAAATAATTTTTGGAATGCACCATTACCTTTTGGTTTCCAATGAACACATCAGTCCCATAATTAATTCTGAAAGGTTCAGTAATGTTCTGTATATATTTCCAATTGTGCTCAAAAGGGCTGTTGAAGTCAATAGTTGGAATTCACATAGTGAAATGCATCCCTGCAAAAGTGAGTAGGAATATTTTATGGCTGCAGGCTATGTGGCCTGGCTTGTACTTTAGAGCTTGTCATAATATAAGCTTATAATGTACCTTAACACAGTCTGTGGTTCCCAATGCAGACACTTGGACTAGCTCCCGGTGCTCTCTAGGATTCAGTTCAAAGTTCCTTGAATCAGTTTTAAGCATCTGAATGGAACCGCCCCAAAATATCTTCAATGCAAAATTGTCTGACACGCTGTTTCAGAACTCAAGTCTCCAATCTCCTCGTCCTCCTTTTTGCAAAATGCAAGTTCTGCGGGACAAACGATTCTCAGTTCTCTGCAGAAAACTCTGGGAACATCTCTTGATGGATCCGTATGAATCACTTCCTCTCACTTTAATGTGTTGCTCAACTATAACTTCTTATTTTCTATTTCCTAATTCTTGCTGTCATGCCACCACCTTACCCTTTCCTTTCGATTCCTCTCCTTCTTCCCTATTTCTCCTTGGTGGAAAAACTCACTCTCATCCCCTACTTTGTCATCTCCACTATCTGCATGTCTCTCCCATTTCTGCACTTTTGGGATTACAGCGCATAGAAGCAATTGAGTCTGCACTGTGTACGCGCAGTACACATCAATAGACTATAATAGATACAGATAAACCAGGCTGAAATGTTGTAGATCTCAGATGGCTGAACAAGGCTGTAGCAGTACAGCACAAGCTTTGCTTACGTGCCAAAATATGGATAACAGTTTTGGGTCCTGAGAGGATGATTAATGTGGACATGAGAGGATGTATATTTTTCAATTTATATTAAGAGCAACAGTTCAGTCATGTTTAAGACCAATATGTTGCAGAAATGTGCTTCTTTATTCTTCCAGTCCTCTTGCCCGTGTGGCATTTAGAGAGTATCATTCAACATAGCATGGCAAGAAATAATGGGCAATTGTAGAGCACAATAAACATAATAAGCTATTGCTTTCTTTAGTGCTTAACCAAATAGTTGTTATTTCATCAAGTAATTGTACTTGTTAAAGAAGTAAGGCATTGCCACCCCTGCCTGGATTCAAACCTGTGACCTAAAGATCGCACACAGATATACGCAGCACACACAAGAGCTTTGGGTTTAGCCAATCACATGCAAAAACAAAACAAAAATGGAGAACATCTCAGCCTTTTCTCACCCTTTCCTTTGTTATGCCCCTCACCACATTACTATAGATGCACTAGATGTTACTTCACTTCCACTATTGACTAAGCAGGTCGCCTTGATTAATCTTGACAGAAACAAACATATGGATTTCCCAGTCCTTAACCTTGATGTTCAGTGTATCAGCGAGAGATGACAGTGGGGGTCATTTTGTAAAAATCAGAAATTGCATGCAGGGGACCTCACTCTCAAAGAGGAGAGTACAACTAAAGGGTAAAATTAGGCAAAATCACCTTTACTCTTCGCTTTGAGAAATACAAAACACTAGCTACTAATTTGCCTTGCAGGCAGCGTTGTAAAATGGAATCCATTTTTTTTTATGCCTGCATAGAAATATCATGTATAGGGGGCTGAACCTCCATGTGGTACGCTTACTGGCATCCTTATATGTCTATGACCTTATGCTGCATGTTAAAAACCCTGTTGAAAATCTGGATCCCATATTTACAGAGGTTGAACCCTTAAGTGGAGTATCTGGCTTAAGGGTGAACCCTTCAAAATCTGAGGTGTTCACGCTTACAGATTCTGATGACATTACTGAGCTAATGCTGTGGCGCCCCAAAATATGGGCACTAACACAGGATCGCTAGATAGAACTTAATCATACAAAGTTGCCAAACCACATTGAACAAGAGACAGATAGAAGGTCCATTAGGTCATTATCAATGTTGGGGACAATGTCTATAATTCGAATGGTGACCCTGCATACATAGCTATATCTATTCATGAATATACCAGTTTAACTACTGTCACCTTTTTTTTAAAGAAACTCTGGCAATAATTAGGGAAATTGGTGTGGGGCAGAGCTCAGCCTAGGGTGAAATGGGAAACACTCCTTCAACCATTGGTTAAGAGTGGACTGGGTATACTTGACTTGGAAGTGTACTACTTGGTAGCTGTGGCAGGTTAGAAGTAGAACACAAACTCTGATTTTCCATCTCCTATCTTCCCAAAGATGAGGGTGTTCCCTACCCAACAAAACAAACTAAGGTGCTCATCAGTCATCAGTGAGAGTCCAAATCAAGATCAGTCCACTTTTCAAACAAACCTATCCTAACCACTATTGGAACAACAAAAGCACAGGAGAATTACTCCCTTGTCCTGTCAGCTGGTACTTCACCAAATTCAGTTCAATTATATATCCTTAGGTAGTTCTGGTTAACTACTTTTATTAAATCACACAGTTCTGATACTGGGTTCATCAAGGTTTCAACCATCTCTTTCACTCGATTACTCTTTCTTTCCTTATTGTGCTCTTCTTGTTTTATTCTAGTTGGGGTTGGCCCTTTTCTTCCATGGGACACGTTCCTTCATTTATCTTCATCCACCAGTCATGCTTAACAAGCTTTCCAGGGCACCTGAATAGGATCCAGGCACTGGCAGCCACCCTTTATAGAGCAGAGTTGTAGGGCTTCTGTAAGTCTAAAAAGAAAGCAACATTACCAAAGGTATTCCTGGATAATATCTCTACAGGAAAAGATGAACAAAGTAGAAGACAAATGTACCACTTCTAATTAGCAACTCTTCTGTGTCGTCTGCTATATACAGTTGTGTCAGTATGCTTCTGCTTCAAAGTATCTCTTTCTTCAGCAACTCCCTTGATGGAATTTATGTGATCACTGCACCGCCTGAAATTCTACCGACGAAAATGTCGACAACCATTACGGTGCAGCGCAGTGATCAGCTAGTTCACTCTGGTCCGCATACGCCTACCCCATGCCCCCCATGGCCACTTACCTTAACAGCAGCATGCATGGACGAGTGCCGCCAACTACTATCGATCACTGCAGCATCAGTTACCACCCACTAACATGGGTCAGTGCTGGTGCAGCAGCATCCAGCATCCATTTTTCTCTTTCTTTTTTTATCTCTAAACTTTCTTGTCCCCTGCTCTCCATTTAACAGAAGCGGGGGGCAACCCTGCAATCGCCGACCCCCTTTACCACAAGAGGAGCAGGGGACAGACCCGCAACCTCTGCTTCTCTAAGTCGCAGTAATGGGGGGTCAGCATTTTTTTATTGCGCAAAGGCGCAGGGCTCATACCAGGCGACATAGTGTAGTCGCAGTAATGGTACGATTTCCCTTGATACAACTGTGAGTGCAGGCTTCCTTACCCACAGTTGACTGTTTGGCTTCTGCTACATTCAACAACTACAGTACTGAAAATTGTATTTTCGACCTCATGTGGTAAGAGAGGGCAGCCTCTTTGCCTTTCCTCCGCCTTGTAGCTAACAACCACAATTATACTGCTACTGCTCTGTTACTTGAACTTTAAAATATTTAGGAAACTTCAACAGGACTTCTTCGACTTCTACAGGTTGGCAAGGCACTCTTCTCTCTTGTGTCACAAGAAAGGGCAGCCTCTTTGCCTTTCCTTCCGCCTCTTAGTTACCAACTTCAATTATGTTCAACAAGTACCAAGCTCCCTTCCCTTCCCCAGCTTCAAGGACACTGTGTCTTCAGTGGCTATCCCAAGGCTATAGTGCCACTTTTTCCAACCTTGCATAACCTTTGTCCCCGCTAGTGTTGGAAATCTCTGAAGTAAGGCAGCTTCAACAACTCTTAAAAAATAGTGCTTATCTCTTTGATCAGTTGGATATGCTGTAATAGGGTTTGGGCTATTGGCTTTGGCTGTACTTATTCTCTGCTCAGCTTCTACTGCTTTGATAACTTCTGTTTTATTGTTTGTGATGCTTCAAGTTATCAGTTTTCTAACAAAAATGAAATTAGGCTTGCACGATTTTGTTTTACCTTTGAACTGCCACTTCAAAGGTACGTGTTTCCACCTTTTGGTCAGCTTCTTAGCCTCCAAGGTACAATGTTTCACACACAACTTCTTAATATGCGAAAAATGGATTGTAACACTTCAGGAGATTCAATTAAGATTCTTTAGCTTTACCAGCAGCGTTCTCAATGTTAACAACCACTCGGTATCAAGTTGTGCTTAACAAAGGGAAACAAAAAAGGCTTTGATAACACGGGGGTGTTTCAGCTTTGATATTTCATTGCATGTTAAATTTCCGGTTCTAATAGGACTTCCCACTTCTATGAAGATGTTTATCTCACTTCAATCTGCAGGCTAGTGTTAAGAAAACTGACTACTGTTACCGGAAAGGTAATTTAGTTTATTTGGAATGCACAGCTTCACTTTCCAATCTCCACACTCACTGGAAGTGTGGGCTGCTTCTGCTTCACGGCTTGGTTTCTTCAACTCCTACTGCTGCAGACACTCTTGGGACCAACACCCCCCAACTGCATGAGTGTCTCCGATCCGGCCTCATCCGGCCTCATCAAAGGAGAGACTTCTACTCTCCAGTTTCACTCGGCTTGCTTCTGCACACAGGCTTGGGTGGATTCACGACTTCAGCTCGACAGTCACAGCACTTAGGCGCACCTGGAAAGACTGCCTGATTCCTTCAATCTTTTCCAATGCTGCCACAGCCAAACAGGGTTTGTAAGGACAGGACCAAGAATTTTAGGGGTACAAAAGAAAGGTTCTTTAGGTTCAGTACTCGGTGGAAGTACCTCTCTAGATTTTACCTGTATACCCTAGTAGACGGCTGAGATGTATTAAAATGGCAATAAGTCAATTCCTCCTCTACGTTTGGGATAAAGGAATTCCTCCCCCATGAAAAGTACTGTGTCTCCTCCTAAGGAATTCCCCCACATCCCTGTGCCTTTTCTCCACCCAGGTGATCCTCCTGCATTACACCACCCCCAGGATTGGGGTCAGAAAGCATCTGCCCTCTCCTGGCCACCTGGGAGGAGACTTTAGGCATGGTTTTAATGGGGGATCTGCAGGATTCTCCACAGTGCTAGATCACAGGTAAAAAAAAACAGTAATTAAGACCTGTAATATGCGTGTGCATTTTATGTATCCATCTGGCCTCGTTTTGGAGAAGTAGACATTCCATATTGTTGCCAGGTTTTGCCACATCTGCAATCCATCAAAGAAGGTAATCTGGTGTGTGCTGTAACTCCTGGTAGTGGATAACAAGTGGTGCTGATATGTTTTTACATCGAATATGCGATCGATGTTCTGAGATGCTGACCTGTGCCGCTCTCATAGTTTGACCTATGTACCTTTCTGATTACCGGCACTTAGCCACCCATCAGCTTCACTCCTCCCTCTCCCCTGCCTTTTGCACTTCTTCTCTCCCACCTTCCCTGTGCTTGTGCGATCTGAATGGCACAAGGCCTAGTAAGATCGTTGTTTTGTCCTCCCTTTCTTTCCCCCTCCTTGTCTTGTCGCGCTTAGAAACACTTGTGTACAGGCGCATTATACATACCATATCATATCATACCTAAGCCTACAGGGGCATCTAGTTTTACAGTTAGTCATGTTCTTGATCTCCCAAGATGATTCGCATACTGTGAACGAGTTCATTTTTTCAGTACATTTGCACACAGAGCATGATCGGTAGAGAAGGTGACCTACTAGTCATCTTAGGTTCCAAAATCTGACTTGAGTGTTTGCTCTTTTATGGCAAACATGGTAATTTGTTGATCTGGGCCAACGATCAGTATTTTATTTACAATTTTCCAGCTCAGGAAAACCAGCTCAGGGAACAGATACATTTTGATGGTAGTAGACCATGCCACAAGATACCCGAGACTGTCCCTATGAGGAGCATCAAAGCCTCCGTGGTTGCAAAGGCTCTGATTGGGATATTCTCCTGTGTTGGATTCCTCAAGGAAGTCATATCTGACAGGGGATCAAACTTCATATCAGCGTATATGAAGGCCATGTGGGAAGAGTGTAGAGTCACCTACAGGTTCTCTATATCCTTCCATCCACCAACAAATGGACTTGTTGAGCAGTTCAACAAGACCATGAAAGGCATGATAGGTGGGTTGGAAGAGCACCTGAGGAGAAAATGGGATATTCTCCTGCCATGCCTTCTGTTCGCCTACAGGGAGGTGCCACAGAATGGAGTAGGGTTTAGCCCCTTTGAACTTCTGTTTGGACACCCTGTATGAGGTCCCCTCAGTCTAGTGAAAGAGGGATTGGAAAGCAAACCCTCATCTCCAACAATGAATGTCGTGGACTATGCACTCGGCCTTCGGTCTAGAATGGTAAAGTACATGGAACAGTCATCAAAGAACCTAAAGGCCAGTCAGGCGCTGATGAAACACTGGCACGACCAGAAGGCCACAGTAAAAGTCTATTCTCCAGGCCAGTGGGTGTTGATTATGGAGCTTCAGGACAAGTGGACTGGGCCTTACTGTGTGCTAGAAAAGATCATTGAGGTGAATTATTTCATTGAAGTGAAAGGACCTAAACAGATGTGCAGGGTTTTTCACGTCAACTGGCTAAAACCCCATTATAGCCAGGATGACTTGGTCATGGCATCAGTGACTGACAGAGAGACTGAGTAGGAGACCAATCCCCTCCCAGACCTCTTGCACACTGAAGCCACAGATGGGTCAGTTAAAGGTTTTAGCCTTGCAACAGACCCTTTAGAACAGCAACTGACAGACTGTCGCCATTTACTGGGACAGTTTGCCGTTTTGTTTCTCTGACTCCCGCTCACGCAGATTGGTGCACCCATGATGTGGACACTGGAAACAGTAATCTGGTGAGGAGTAGGATTCACTGGATGTCCGATAAGGTCAAGGATGCCATCAAGGAGGAAGTTTCCAAGATGCTGTCCCTTGGAGTGATAGAGCCATCCCACAGCCCCTGGGCTAGCCCAATGGTACTGGTCCCTAAAAAGACCAGTAGTGGGAAGACTGAAGTTCACTTTGTGTGGACTACAGAGGGCTCAATTCTGTCAGAAAGGCAGATGCTCACCCCATTCCTCAGGCAGATGAGCTCATTGACAAGCTCTGTGCTGCCAAGTACATGATAACCTTTGACCTCACAGCGGGGTATTGGCAGGTCGACTTGAGAGATGGAGCGAAAGAGAAGTCACTGTCACTTTTCAGTGGATGGTAACCAGGATTTGTCAGGTCTGGAAAACTTGAGATTCTCCTATTTAGATGACATTGCTGTCTTCAGCCACACCTGGGGAATCACTTATCCCACCTGAAACAAGTGCTTGAGGTACTGCAGAATGTAGGTCTGACTATCAAGGCCACAAAGTGCCGTATAGCGCAGGACACAGTGACTTACCTAGGCCACCTGGCTGATGAAGGTAAGAAACAACCTCTCGAAGCAAAGGTACGCATTTGTGAAGGATTGGGACATCCCCACTACACAGACGCAGGTGAGAGCCTTTCTAGGTCTCACCGGGTACTACAGGTCATTCATCAGAGGGTATAGTACCATTGCCATGCCCCGAATGATATAACTGTCAAGAAGATGCAAAAGAAGGTTACTTGGACCCCCGCCTGTCAAACCTCCTTTCAAGATTGAAAGGATGGATTGTGCAGGGCCCCAGTTCTGAAAGTGCCAAACTATTGTCAGGAGTTCATTATCCAGACAGACATCTGTGATTTTGTGATAGGAGCACTGTTAGTGCAGCTGAACTCTGAATGGGTAGAGCAACTTGTCGCCTACATTATCAGGCAGTTGACAAAAAGGGAAAAGAACTGGGCTGTTGTCGAAAAAGAGGCATACAGGGTCATGTGGGCCATAAAGAAGCTGAAACCCTACATCTTTGGGTCTCACTTTATGATCCATACAGACCACCGGCCTCTGCGATGGTTAATGGCCATGCAAGGGTAGAACCCTAAGCTTTTATGTTGGTCCATTTCCCTACAGGGATTATATATGGACATCCAGCAAAAGCCAGGCTCTCAGCATGGAAATGCAGATGGCCTCAGCCGGTACTTTCACCTTGATGACGAACAGGACCCTCAGTAGGGTAGTGTTTGGAGTCCGACCATCCACACGGGGAGTGTGCTCTTGCCTCGGCTTTTCTGAAGTTTTGTGATGAAAATGAATGATGGGAGATCAACCTCAGAAAATGTGTGAGGCTTATCCGCACACATTTTCATCTGCTCACTGCATAACAAACACATAGTCAAGTGTACCCTTGGGGGACACAGCCTGCAGGCACAGTCCTCCCAAGTCACATTTATCTGGAATGTGACAGCCACGGGTACATCAAAGCATCTCAGGAAGGGGGAAGGCAACACCTTCCTCCGGCCATGGCCAGCCTAATTAAAATATCAAAAGCCCCATGGATCTGCCCTCTTTATTGTCTAAGTTCTGCTGGTGGCACTGCAAACTGATGAGAGTAATTTGATACAGGCCAGAGCCGCCAATCGGGAGCCTAGTCCTCATATAATTGAATGCTATGGTATAGAACTCAAAATGCTGCTGATAGACTGAATAGTGAGTCCAATGTTGCAATGGAAATGAAAGTTGGTAATATGAAATTTAATAATAAGTACAACTAAACTGAGTCTTTCTGCCATGTTACATGAAAGAAACACTTTGCTTCAACTCTTCGGAAATGGGAACCAATGCACTGCTGATCTTGTGATTAGTTGAGGTGAGTTTTCTGATGGTTGATCTCAAACGCCAGAGATTGCACAGCCTTACAATTCCAAGACATCTGGAATATGTAGAGAGAGGGGACTCTGATCACCCAGTTGTTGAGGTGAGGTCAGGATGCCCTCCAGTTGGAGAACCATTATTATAATTGTTTTATTCTTTATTGAATATAGCTGAATAAATCAGCTTTTTCAATATTCAAACAGAATTCATTTACATATTAAATACAACAAAAGTCAAGTAAAATTCAAATACATTATGAAACAAAATGAAACTGAAACAACAAAGAAAAAAGAAAGCATACAAGAATAAAATGTTTAAAAGTGTTGAAATCATTAGGAAGGGTCAGACTTGTGAGAGACTTGGCTAAAAAGAAAAATATGGTCGTTCATATACAATATTAAAAAGCATGAAATTAGACTCATGATACCATTTAAACCTCATTACATAATATAAGACTCATCATTATTTAGTGATGATAATTTATCCTGAATCGTGGTCAGGCCCGTCCAGATTTTAACTGTTCCTATATTTTTGCACTACACCAGGCCTATAAACCCTTATAATTCTATTCCAGGGAAGGCACAATATTAAATTTCAACATAATGGCCATCAAAAAGTTATTGGTGGCAATGCGAATACTTATTGAGTTGGTAGAAAGTAGCACCGACCACCGGGTTTCAGGGGTTAGTGCACTGAAATAAGACATGTGGGATTCAAAATGTTTCCTTCTCAATTCAGTTAGCGCTGGGCACTCGGTGATAATGTGTTTGAGGGTTTCTTTAACCGCCAAAACCATGCAAAAGGTACAATGATTCTCGTTTGCCGGCAACAACTTCCTTCTAACCAAAACGTCGCGAGTTGAAAACAATTTAAATCGCAGACGTAAGATGGTAGTTCTTACTTATGGAGAAGGAGATTGATTTAGGTATGGAGTCAACCTCCAAGACTTTTATGTTCAAAGGTCAGAGCCCCAAAATCTTTGTATGACAGACACACCATTCTCGTATTAATCCAATCTGATCTGAACAGTTTCTCCTTTGCTTTAGTCGGATTAACAATAAGAGCTTCCAGAGACAGATCAGCTCTCGCTAGAATGTTATGAATCTGTGAAGTCCAATTTTTAACAAATGAGTGATCAGAGGTCAGTATGTAAGAGGATAGTATAGTCAAAATGTTATCAGGCTTTACATGAATGAGGCACTTACGAAACAAGGCCCAAAGCCTCCAGTGATATTCTGCACTCAAGGATGTCAGACCTAGTTCAAGTCTTAGCCAGGGGGCGGGGACACATTGAGGAAGTTGTAATACACCTCGCCAGTATTTCGCTTCTAGCTTTTGCAATATGCTTGGGCAGACAATTCTTTTGGTCTCCAGACCATATAATATGGATGGTAATACTTTTTGTCTCCAATAGGCTATAGCTGGCCTGATGGTGAACTTCCCAAATTTGTACAAAATTAATTTTATCTGAGAACTGGCAGACATGATCTTATGGTCTAAGGACCTAGAGTGCGAATCAGTGGTGGGTGAGCCATCAAACAAAATTCCGAAATAAAGATACGTTGGAACCACTTCCACAATCCTGTTATCTATTTTCCAGTCAAATTGCGATCTTCTCGAAGGCTTGGGAGCATAAATAACAACTTGTGTTTTGCTTAGATTAATTACTAGCTCATTGACTTCCAGATAATCATGTAGCGCAGAAAGTAAGTTCTGGAGGCCTATCAGTGTTTTCGAGACCAGCACCAAATCATCCTCATACCATAGGGCTTTGATGAGGGCACCATTTATTTTTGGAGAGTCTGAGACTACATCCAGAAGGGTCTGATTTACATCATGAATGAAAAAGTTGAAGATGGCAGATGCCAGCACACAGCCTTGTTTCAACCCCCTAAATGTGGGTATTGCCGCAGACAATAAACCTGAAACAGATAACCGGACCATTATAGTAGTTGACGAATACAGGGCATGTATAATATCACAAAGGGTTGCAGGACAATTTTCCAAATGTAGTTTTTCCATCAATTTGATTCTAGAAACAGAATCGAAGGCTGTTTGTAGATCAACAAAGGCAAAATAAAGTGGTTGTCTAGTTGATTGGGCTTGGGCCTTTAAAGCATTAAGGGTCAATACATTGATGGAAGTGCCCAACCCGGCCACACAACCCGTTTGGCATGGATCCCGCTGTTTATTTCTCTCAGTCCACCAGGAGAAATCTCGTAACACTAATCGAGCAAAGATCTTCCCTGGCGCGTCGAGCAAAGCAATTGGACGATAGCTTGCAGGGGATTCCCTGTCACCCTTTTTAAAAATTGGAACAAGTAATGAGGACTGCCATGAGGTAGGAATTTCTTTGAATCGAATAACCTGATGGAATAGAATATTCAATATCATCGCCCATTCAGATGGATTCTGTTTGCACATTAGATTGTTTAAAACATCAGGCCCTGCTGCGTGATAAGAAGAAGATTTCTTTATGAGATTTTCAACTATGCTGGGTGAGCATTCAAAGCTCCGCTGGTCTAGAGACACAGGAGCATACACAAAATCAGCATATTTAGTATCTGCATATAACTTCAGAAAATGTTCAAGCCACTGTGATTCAGTAACACCACACAATTGCTGGTTAAGTTGGGCTTGAGTCGTTACGCTGTTAAGTAATGACCATATCTGAGCAGAATTTGTATTGCTTGCAGCAGCTAAAAAGGCTTCATCATCCTGCTGGTAGAGAATGGCCTTTCTCGCTCGACACCAATTTCGATATTTACATTTAATTGTTCGACGACTACATTCTCGTATACTTAAAGGAAGTTTAAGTGTAGCTCTTATATCTTTCCTGTAGGTGCTTCTTACTTGTTGCAGTGTCTGATCATATTGGTGCTTATGGGTCAGTGCATTGAGAGATCTACCAATATATAAGGAGCCAAAAGACGGAAGGATGTCAGCATAAAAATCACGCTGCGAAAGGAATAACCCTTGAGTGGTGAGATTGAGAGCGTGTAAAGAGGCATCAGTCCATTTAAAACGCATTCTAGCAGCATTCAGACTTAGAACCTGCTTGGACCAGCGTTGTTTTAACAGTGTGTGATCATGACATCCCTCCCATTCAAAGACCAGCATGTGGTGATCACTGATAGATTGAGTCAGGACTTTCAATTTGATGGCCCTATGAAAGAGGCTATCCGAGACAAACACGTAATCATTGATTGAGTCGGAATTGCCTCTTTTCCATGTCACCTTCGCGGGGATGTCACCTACAATTGCCCCATTAGTCATGTGTAAATTTTAATCTTTAACAAAATTTAGCCATCTCACACTCTCACGCTTTTGGCAGATTGTTTTAGGTCTAATACAATTGAGATTTAAGACACCAACCATGATTGTGGCATTGATACACTGATCACAAGATATCAGTTCTAATATCATAGTTAGATCTTTATAAAATGTGTCATCGGTCAACCCCAACGGATTCCGATATAGATTTATTAGTGCAAGGGATTGAGTGGAGCTAGTGATTTTGACTAGTTGAATAAAAT
Source organism: Ambystoma mexicanum (assembly GCF_040938575.1). Lineage (NCBI taxonomy): Eukaryota > Metazoa > Chordata > Amphibia > Caudata > Ambystomatidae > Ambystoma > Ambystoma mexicanum. Next base: position 672,067,623 of record NC_090933.1, on the reverse strand, counting down.
TGTTAGGTGAGGCCCATTTAGTGATGCTTAGTCCTTTACTGGTTCTTACGGCCACCAATAGTCCAGATGTTGGTCTCCCTCTAGAGGCTTTTAAAGCCGGGACCAGGATGATGTCATGGTCATCCCATACTGGAGTTTAGACAAACCAAGTTTCCTGCAGGGCTACAATATCATACTTGTTAATATTTGAGGGTGAGGGCCATTGGAGATGAGAGTGGCCTCTAGTGTTCCAAGAAACCAAAGAATACGTTTCTTGAGGACACTCTGTTAATGTTTATGCTTGGGGAGTGCCAGATGTGGACTTGGAGGGAATTATTACTGGCCCACAGTAAGAACATATACACACTGCAGGGCCTTGAGGAACAGGGCTTGAGAGATGAGATACGTCACACACTTTAGCCTCCGCTATTAGATGTTCGGGATCCTGGGCAATCAAGAAACCCATTTTAAATAGTTCCATTTTCTCCTTCCAAATCGAGTTCAAGACTAGCCCAGATTTGATCCACAAACGAACAATTGCAAGGTTTTGGTCACACATAAATTCGACTTGTTCGATATCACTTGAAGCAATATCCTGCAAATTGCTAACATCCCCAAAAATGTTTAAAATACTTGCCCTACATAGATCATATTGTTCATAGGGGGCATCTCTACATTTGAGGATCAGAGAGTGACAATTAGCAAAGGAGTTGCTACATGTCGGTTTGCGATTTCGTACACCCATCTTTTTAACTGCAGCTGTTGATGATTGGTTGTCTTTTTTCAATTCAGGGGCAAAACTGACTTTCTTCCAAGCACTAGGCAGCTCATTTGATGAATTATGATTAGGCCCCATTTTGTTAATGTTAGTAAAAACTGAAGGCGTGTTTCCCTGAGAGCTAGAATTTGACCCACTTAGAACATTGGCAGTAGGGCAAGATGCAGCACTCTCAGTTAAATAGGCATCTACAGCCGCCTTTATAGAAATAAGTCGCTCTTGAAAGTCAAGTTCGTTTGAAGAAGGCCCCGACACCGGACACCCCAACGCGACTTGTCATGTCTGATATCCGTTACAGTAGTCGCAGTGATCTGAGGAATTTGAGGAAAAGAATGATTCCTAAGCATAGGCCCATCAATTAAATCTATGATCTCCGTTAAAGGGGCATACTCGATTGGATGGCTAGATGGAGCTAAGCTCCTAGATGAGATCGGCCTATCAATAGGAATAGTGGGGGGATTGAGTGGAATTCTTACTGAGGAGGATAGAGACATACTTGTTGGAATGAGAGGGGGGCACGATGGTGCTGGAATTAGCAGTGCCACCTGCGGTTGGCGTGCTACACCAACCTTCTTTCTGGGCACAATTTTAGCCTTTGATTTGATCACTCTTGCACCCCAAACTTTTGATGCTCTTTGCTGGTCAGTAATAGTAATAATAGACTGTCTGGCAGCATGAGTACTTTTTTTTGGGCTGCTATCTAGATTAATCCAAGAATCATTGATAGTCATGACATCAAGAAGGGGGGACATAACAGGACGAATAATGTTAGAAAAAGCAGATAATGCTGGGTTTGAAATGAGCGTGTCCTTGCCCCCATGTATTTCAATAATAGGGTGGTCAGAGCCCACCGCAACGTCTACCTTACAAATGGACTTCTGTATACTCAAGAAGGTGTCAGGCAACCTCACAAACCCTTCAGCCAATTGTTTTATTTGGGAAGCTTGTAATGATATTTTTTGATCAAGAGACTCAAATAATTTATATAAGCTGGATAGAGTTGTATTTACGGCTGCTAAAGTAATTTCAATTAGAGCCAGGTTTTCCTTTGGGTTTGCAGAGGTGTCAATCGGCAAACAACGCCGAGGTGTAGGTAATAAGAAGGAATCATGAAAGGAGCGGATGGTAGAACCCATGATACTTTGAATTGCTTCTTCACACGGATGATCCTCATGAGATCTACTTAAGTTCCCATCACTTGCATGCATAGAAATATTAGAAACATCAGACACATCAAACACCTGAGCAGAATCTTCAATCACTGTAACTGGAGAACGTACATTAGGCAAGACAATTCTTACTTCCTGACACACAGAATCAGATTCAGCATTAGCCAAAATAGTGACATCCGATACAATGGGAAGGCAGCTCGAATTTCCTGAACCTGTACTGACAGAAATAGGCATTGTTGGGTCAGAGATCTGTGGCATGTTGGAAGATTCACCTGGCATACATTCCTTGCGTTTAGCGCAGAAGGTACGAATGTCTTTGTTAGCCAGGGGGGTTCTTAGAATCGCAGTCAAAGTGATTGATTTCTTTGAAATACGGGATAGTTTCTTTTGTTTAGAAGTTGTTAAGGAGGTGATGAGCGAAGCGCTCAGAGCAGCGGGCATGTTGGTTTTTAGAGTATAAGGGCAAAAGCGCATAAATATTCCTTTCTTGATAATTAAGGCAGAGAACAATGCTAGCCCCCAGTCACAATTGCTCAATAAAATGCTCTCCCAAAGTGGGACTTTACCGGGACTTTCTCCGGTGCGCGCGCGTTCACAGTTTTATAGTACCGCCCACACTTCTCACAGAAGAAAGGAAAATAATGTTAAAATAAGTCCGTACATACTCGTTGTAAGCGTAGTATGTAAACGTTGTTGCTTGTGCACAGGTTCACCTTCTGGTAGCTGTAGTATTGTCCACAGAGAATTCAAAAAGCGCCGCAATAAAGTTGAATCCACAAGAACAGGAGCAGCGTATAGCGGCAAAGCGGGACTTTACCTGGACTTTCTCCGGTGTCACACATTTCATCCTGAAATCATTGCCTATTGGTCATGGCCACTGCCTTCATACCATCAAAGTAAAGGTCCAATAAGAATTCCATCTGATTTTTCATGGCCCCCAAGATATTGCATCATCTGTCCAATGAGTAATAGCCTGGTAGTCCTGGAATCCTCTGAGAACTGACTTGGAAGTATAGAAAACATAGGGGTTGGATATGAGGAATTAATCGCCTTCTCGTATACCTGATCCTAAATGGGGGCTCATCATTCATAGACGAGCATCCGGTGAGGTTAGGCAGAATCACATTAGCCTGCACATTTTGTGCCATGGACTTCTCATCTCCCAGGAAGGGGTAAAGCTTTGACAAGAACAGTGGCATGGAAATCCATCTGGCTGCTTCTACTATCTGAGAATATTACTTTTGATGTCTGAGATAACTGGTAAATATCCTTTTCTTTTGACTGTTTAAAATCTCGGGATCCCGGTCAGAGGAATTAAATGAGAGGAAATCCATGCGCTCTGCCACTTCCTCCACTACCTACACCACTGCTATTCTAGACCAGTACTTCCCTTTCTGGTCACCTTCTATACAAGACTCAGGCTTGCTGGGGGGTGAGAACAATCAGGATGAAGAAGACACGACGAAGAAGAAGTTGAGGAGATGTTAACATGCCTCCTGTTTTTCTTCCCTTTCTCTATTCTTAGGGTTTGTTTAAAAATGGTCTTAAGCTCAGCAGAGGAGGGTACAGATTTGTTGTGCTTTTTCTCCTTTTATCTTGCTTTCCATAGAGAAGAAGAGGATTCTGACTATGAAGGAAGAACTATCAGAGTGTATGCTAATGTTCTCCCATTTGGAAGCTTTCTGCACTGTGGAGCCTATCTTAAACCTTATCACAAGTAACACTTGTGTATCTTGCCTGGGACATTCATGCACCTAGAGACCCACCGTATCCCAAAGTAAGATAGCCACCAGCTGTCACTCAGCAGGGACAGCATGGCAATCATATTGTGCATAGTTACTTGCATAGGTTGCTCTCATGGTCATTGACAGGTAGCCAGGCTGATACCTACTCATTGGCTGCCCGCAACTTTGCCGAGCATACACGCTTCACCCCATGACATGTTTCCTGGTGGGTCATCTACGCAGCTGCTAACAGGCCCCATCCAGAATGCTGCTGGTTAAATGTTGGAGCACAGTGAGCCAATTCCTGCACTGCACCCCACGCAGGCTCCACATACAAATTAAGGTCACATTTAAACTGCTGGGACGAGGCCTCCACAAGCCTGCAGCTCTGTGGTGCAGCCTGTCGATGATCCGCCAGGCCTTTTTCACATAGCTCACCCAGGAAGTTCATAGAATGGCCTCTGCTCTACTAGCAGGAACGAGCCCTGCAGGGGCTTGGCCAGGAAAGAAGTGGTGAACAATTCTGAACAATGCTGGTTCCAAAACCATGAACTGGAGAAATGCATCAGGCAGCAAACTGCCGGTGCTGGTCTCTGTCTGGAGGTATGAAATAAAAAGACTAAGGTTTGAGGGATAGATGAGGCATTATTTGCCTCCAAGAAGGGAGAAGGGGTGGGCAAAACACCTCCAAAGTTGGAACTGGGATAGGGAAGAGGGGCCTGGAGGTAATCGCAAAAGGATGTGACTTATAATCATGTATGGTGACCAAGATGGTTGCAATTGGACTGCAAAGTTTTTTGGATCAGGTTAGGCTTTGTGCATCTCTTTAGCTGCATTCAGGGCCGGTTCTACCACTAGGTCAACTAGGCTTCCGCCTGTGGTGGACTCAGTAGGGGGCACAAGTGTATGAAAGAAGGAGATGGGCTGCACTTGCCTCCATAGTCACACTGTGTTAATTTACATTGCAGAGTTTGTTTTCACTTTTGTCTTTGCAGGTATCCTTGCAGTGACTGATCTATGGAGTGGAGTTCAGCAGGGGTATGGGTGAGGGAAGGAGAGGGCATGCTGTTCCCCTCAACCACCTAGGCACGTGAAGTGGTGGAACACATGTTGAGCAGGATGGTCAAGATAAGGCTGGCATAAAAATGATCTGAGGCTCAAAACACACACTCAAAATGGAAAATAAAGGGATTTCTTCCTTGTTCACAGTCTTTGTCGTTCAGAGATATTCTGCAATGCTGGTTGCAGGGTTAAACACACATTTACTAATATGAGATGATATCCTAAATCACACTAATTGCTCATTGTATTCACACACACACACACCTTTCCCCTTCCCAGGGGTAGCATCGGCTATCCCTGGGTACGCCCTGCTACTCCTAGACCTGTCCTTGTGACCCCAGGGCCACTGGACAAAGAGGCAGTGCCAAGAGCCGATATCTGTGTTGCATGTGAAAAAGGATGTTGTAAATGCAGCTAAATGTGCCACTGCTTTTTCACCTGGAATCTAGATCTCGTTAGCTGGAGAAATAACAGGAATGAAGGAAAAACCATGATGCTGCCATCACTCACAGGTTGCCAGTCCATTACAGAAGAATGCCTGAATAGCGGGGCTGTCTGTACAGATCATACCCAGTACTGTAGCAACAGGAGGGGAATGGGAGCTCTCTGTGGCTAGCTGGGAATGGGAAAGAGCAGCCTGCAGTACTCAGTGACAACACAGCCTGAATGCAAATCTCAGTGTTTATCGCTGTCTGCTTTGCACATCTAGTGAGTCACTTGGCCTGTGGTGAGAGGGGTGTTTCCCAGTGGATTTTGCCACCAATACTGCCTGGGCACTGTGTGACCTGATCCAGATCTGCCAGGCCTGCATCACAGGCACACTGTAGATAGATGAAAGGTGAGATCATTAATTTACATGAAGTTTCCCTCCTCCTTTGATGTAAACCATCTGTTGCTTCCTCAAGCAAAAACAATATATATTTGGAAGGATAGCTCAGGGGCAACACACTTGCTGTGGGAACAAGAAGATGCAGTGCAACATGGGTTCAGTTACTGTTCCAGTGCAGAGAAGCTTGAGGAGCCTGGTGTTAAGAAAGATAAAGAGGACAAAAGACAACAATAAAATGGGCCTTTTCTAGGGGTGATGTCATGGAGCTGCTGCTCCAGCTTACATTTTAAAATAAAAACACTGCAATTACTCTGAACTCCAACACATACTTCCCCTCTTTCTCTCATCTAACAAAAAACTGTGGGTTACTTACCAAATAAGCATAACAGAAAGATGATGGATGGAAGGTTACAAATAATTCATAACCACTTGCACATCCAGACCATTGTTCTTCTGGTTGGACGTATGTTGGTCAGTTGCTGTTTCCAGTTTGTGGCCAGACAGTTAGCAGGCAATGGATGTCTGCACTTTGGGGTTTAGGCCTCTTCGAGGGGCTCTGTCTGTTTACAGTTTAGCCCGAGTGATTTACGATAGTCCAGGTTGTTTTGTTGGACGTCTGCTTACATTCACAGCAATTTGGTAATATGGGCCTAAATACACTGATAGTAATGCTACATATGATGATCCAGTCTTGTATGAAATGTATATCATATTACAGTGATATCATAACCATATGTGTCTTAGTGTACTGTGGAACAATGCTATGTGATGCCACTTCCTGTTGTGTGATGGGGTGAAAGGTTTTGTGCCACCACACTCAATTATGTCACTTGGGGGCGGAGTCAAATGACATCACCTCTGGTTATGTCTTCAGTGGTCAAGGGTAGTGTGATGTCACTTCCGCTACTCCTGGCATTTTGGTGAAATGACGCCCCTGCCCCTTCCTCAAATATACTTGCCAACCCTTCATATACTTGCCAGGTCGACAGCCTTTGCCTTCGTTCTATAATAGTTCCACAATGCAGACATGAGCCACAATATTGTACACATGTGTGTTTTTTACTTCTTTTCTTCAATCGCAGGCCTTGACACAGCATGCAGCAAATTACTAGCATGAACATGACTGGGAACAAACTATTAAGTATGCTAGATTTCGTTTTCATTTCTAACTTACATGGGAATTTTAGTAATCACTTGACTGGAGATTCGATTAAAGTCAGAAAATCCAAGCTCAGTGTGGCCTCAAGAAAATTGAAATGGTTTTGATTCATCATTTGGGCCACTAGGAGAAGTTCTGATTTCGGATGGCCGAACCTATCTGAGTAGATTGGTTTGGGCTTTAAAGGGGTGTGCATCTAATGCACAAGATTGTGGAGCATTATACAATGTATTAAGACATCTACAAATTGAAAGCCATATATTCAAAAAGGGTGCTTCACCTTTTGACTCAAGTTCAACCACCAAGAGGTAATGATCTGGAAGTCAACTAGCACAGCTACGTCCCTTGCGGTTATGTGGTGTTATGCCAATCTTTTTAAACCATTACACTGAATACAGGGAGCAAATAGCACAGACAATTGTCTTAATGCTTTATAGTACAAAGATCACCACACCTATTTAAAGACATCAATTGTCAAGCAATTCTCAACAACGTCGGCCAGGTGTTAGAGCCTTTGTCAAATTAGTTAATTCCACTCTAGCCGCAAGAGTTTTTGCACAGATTTTAGCCACCAATTCAGTGGGTCTTAAGAAGGAGAAACCTCTTTCCCGACAAGATCTATAGGAGGGAATAAGATTTCCTTAGAACACGGTCCGGCTTTCCTTCCCCAGGCACTAGACTCATTCTCCTGGTATATAGAGGTACGTGATCAATATGAGTTCCTTATAGATTTGCATCATTAAACGTTACCAAGCTTCAACAGCCAAGTCTAACCTTATAATGTCATCCCCATTTTGTAACTTGGAAGTAAATGAAAGAATGAAAATGCTCCTGGGTGAACGCTTCATGCAGAGTCACGGATGCTGCATTCTCATCGTATTTCACACAGCACCCGAGATTGCCCTCATCATAGGCTTTTAGAGATGTAGATCCAAATGATCATATGCTAAAAGATTAATTAACATTAATCAAAGAGAATTAATCATACTTTGTCTTGCAAATATTTACAACTAATCTGTTTAATGTGAATCCCTTAGACATTTCGATTTGTATTCATAAGTGGTGTATGTTTTCATCTGTAATTGGTAATAATGATGGGTGAAACATCCCAGCTAGTTTTAACAGGGACTGCTATGTTAATGCTCTTTAGTCATCACGGATTGGAAATGACAACTTGGATTTTTTTTTGCATGTGGTCCGTGACAGCGCGCATCTTCTGGGACCCAGGGCTATTTTGCAGGCATGTGAGGCGTAAAGGAAATCAATACAATAAAGTGAGTTTTCATATGCAAGGCACTGCTAGCTGAAGGCAGGAAGCAAAATGTATTATGCTGCGTCAAAAATATATTCATATTATGCTAATTCTGCCAACCTTCGGTACTTCAATCAAGACAAAGGGTGCAAAGAGCTGAAAACATTTGCAGAAACGGTCCCAGTGACACCAGGACTAAATGTCATACAAGTTGAGGGTTTATTATCCATCAATGAGAGGGGGTGACCTGCTCTCAATCTGGGAGTGTCCTTCTACTATTCAGTAATAACGTATGAAGCCGAATGCAAAAGGCAATGAATGCAAAAGGCAATGAGGACTTTAGAGAGAGATGTCAAGAGGGATGGCATGTGAAAAGTAATATCCTTCCATTCTGTTTCAATTAAGTCATCTGCAATAGCGCACACTTCTGCGTGGATAGATCACTGCAGTTGCACTATTAAGCGTATTATTTATTATTTTCCTGCTGGCTTAACTCAGAGTTATTGGCTGCATGTCTGGACCATAACATTTGTTATTGAACTATTTCAAAGTTCTCAGTCCAAAGCAAAGTGAGAGCCAGTAACAAATAAAAAGATCAATTATCAAAGCATTAATGACCGAACATTCAGTCACTATCACTCTTTACACACATTTCATCAAGCATTACACCTCACTCTGAATATAGTATGCACTCGACAGGGATTGTGTATGTGAGCAAGAATTTCATTCAAGTGGACCAAATGCAAAATGCATATATTTAACCACTTGTGTGCAAATATGGTGCACGCCAACTGGGAAAAAGTTCTGAAATCAGGCCCAATGACCATTTGTTTTGCTTTGTTGCCTCTGATTTATACAGTTTATGATCATCTTCTTTTAATTAAAATAGAGCTTTAATCTCAGCTCTCCCACATGCTGCATGAGTATCATGAAACCCTACCAGGTCTTCTCAGTGCATCCCACAAATCCCCTCCCGATTCAACTAGCTTACCACCTCGACTGGCGAGCCGAACCAAGCGAGGACGGGGGCTTGGGGCTTTCTGATATGATGCCCTCTATTCAGGGTTAGACTGGGACAGAAAAAAGCCCCGGGAAACAATCAAAAAGTGTCCCACAGTTGAAATCACTTTTGATTACTATGCCACAAAATATTTGTGTAGTACCTATAGGATCTTCCTCAGTAACATGTATAGCAACTAGTACCTTTTATTGCCTATTGTGTCAATAAAATTGGTCAGTACTACAAGCTGCATAGTGCATTAGCTCAACAAAGTGGCCCTCATTGTCTCAGATAAGTGGCCTACATTTTTCCAGAACGGTGGCCCACACTTGCTAGGTATACCCGCCCCTCAGGCATTGACCTATTGCCCTACAAGCCAGTCGAAGACTGCCTCTAGTTGCTTGTCACCATTAGCTATTCTGGCCTTACCTTACTTCAGGATCCATCGAGAGACATCAAACTGGGCTAGCAGGTGTAGTTCCCCTGTACTACTGTCCTACTGCACCCAGGAAAATGAGTCCCAGGTGTAATCATAAGTGCCAATGTACGGTCCTCGTAGTCTGGGAAATCGTCTTACTTGCCCTTCGCTAAGTCTCTGTCCGTGTATCTCTTCTGCTGCCTCCTGATTCCACCCATGTCATGTCCTGGCCAGTCACCATTGGAATGCTAGTCCGGCAGATATCAAAACAGTCCAGTCAGCAAACTTCTCTAAGATCAAGCTGGAGCCCCGTCTTGTTGCCAGTAAGCGTTGCCCCTCCACCAACCACCCTAAATTCCCCTCCAACCTTCTCTTCACCACTCATGACCTAATGTAAATTTGTTAAGCTGCAACAACCAAACCTTGGTCTAATGTCTAAATGTACAGAATATTGATGTATGCTGTTATGTTAGTACCTTTACCCTCTACCTACCTCTCCACCCACCACCCCCTCAGAACCCGTGCTTATGACCACTCATACAATAATTGCTACTTTGAAAAAGCCTTTAAAGTGGGACTCTCTATGAAAGCTGTTGATAGAAAGAACGGACGACACTATTGGTAGAATTGCCAACCCTGCTACCAAATAAATATAAAACAATAATTAGAATTACAAAACAAATACTTAGTTAGTCAAACTTTGCTGATGAAGGGTGACACAAATGCTAAACATAAATGGTTGTGGGATGTCAGATAGCATAAGTGACTGACTGTGTCACACATCTCATTTGCTGATGTAAAGACAGTCAGAGGAGTAGGGTCCATGTTGGCATATGTGTTCCCTATAGAAACATAGAATCACAGTGACCTTATTCAAAGTGAATGTCACACACATGTCCTTCATGAGAGAGAGGGAATTCACTGTGAGTGAGTGACACACATAAGGGCTATTTTTATAAATGAAAATACATACTGCTGCACGGGATCGCCAACTTCTGCACTTTTGAGCTGTTGTGTTCCCTGCAGGGGCATCATTTCACCAAAATGGCAGGGGTAGCGGACGTGACATCACATGAACCTTGACCTCTGATGACATCACACGAAGTGATGTCATTTGACCCCACCCTAAGTGACATCACGGGAAGCGATAGAACACGACCTTTCACCCCTTTGACAAAACAAGAAGTGGCATCACATAACATTGTTTCTGAGTACACTCCGAAAAATATGGTTAAGATACCACTGTGAAGTGATATACATTTCATACAGGAATGTATCACCATATGCATCGTTAATATCAGTGCATATAGGCCCATATTGCCAAATGACTGTGAATGCAAGCAGACGCCCAAGACCAAATGATAATGATGTGTTATAAGCGCTTCATATAAAACAAATATACATGCAATATCACCCAGACTGTTTTGGTACTCATTTATCAACCTCAGCAGGATGAAAGGCTGATTTGACATTGCTGGGAGTCGAACCTCCAACCTGCAGATCACACACATATTGCAGCAGCCAGCGCTCAACCCACTGAGCTATTTAACTGGTTATAGCTATGATAAAACCAACCACTCCAGAAACAAAGAGCCGCATGCTGCTGGCCACAGCCCATGTGCTTCAATATAAAAAAAAGTTATTTTTTTAAACATTTTTTTTTAGGGATAGCAAGGGAGACCAGAGGGGTAGCAAGGGAGACCTCAGGGGTCGCTGTTGCGACCCCTGGTGACCCCTAAATGACATCCATGGTTCCCTGCATGCAATTCGAAAGGTGGAGTGGAAACGTGAAGAGTAAAACCAGGCGAAATCACCTTTGCGCTTCAGTTTATCTGTCTTTAAATGCTGACTTCAGGGACGTCATTTCATCAAAATGCCAGGGGTAGCGGAAGTGACATTACATGACCCTTGAACTCTGATGACATCACAGGCAGTGATGTCATTTGACCCCACCCCAAAGTGACATCACGAAAAGCGATGGAACACAACTGTTTATTTACCCCTTGACAAAACAGGAAGTGACATCACATAGCTTTGTTTCTAAGTACACTATGAAAAATATGGTTACAATATTACTGTAACGTGATATACATTTCATGCAAGAATGGATCACCATATGTATCGGCAGAAAAAAACATGCTATATCTGCAACTTGCGAAAAGCAAAATACATAGTCTGAAATGGATGCTTATTCTACTCTAAATGCTTTTTTGAGGATTGTGTCTGCATTGTGAATTTGATGTGTTTAAGAACAGACTAAATCAGCGATTTCCCCCCGGAAGTGTGCCTGAAATAAACCTTTAATGAGTTTAGCAATTATTGTATAGAATTCCAGAAAGACAAATTATGTATTATTCATATTCTTTCTTATTTAGGGTCACTGCTCAAAGTGTTACACGCCACTCCAGAAACAAAGAGGAGCTTCAATTTGTAAAAAAAACCAAAAAGAAAAAAAACATTTTTTTAGGGGTAGCAAGGGAGACCTCAGGGGTCGCAAGTGTGACCCCTGCGACACCTAAATGACGTCCCTGACTGACTTCAAACGACCCTTTACAAACGTATTACAATGGAATCCACCTGCCCATAAGCAGGTACTAAATCAAGGCGGATTCTGTAAGGATCCATTAGTTTTCGTCTTGCATGAAAATCTCATGCAAACGTAAAATTAGTTGTACTCACAAGACGGAGGTGCAAAGCGCAGCAGGGATGGGAACTCTGCTCCATGTCCCTTCTCTCCCGTGCGTGCAGACGAAAATGGGCTGGAGTGGGAAATGGAGGTGTAAAAGCATTACACCTCGTTCTCATGACTCCATTTGCCACTCTGACCCTTACAAAATGGCCACCCTCATTTTTTCACAGGTGGCAAAATATCAAAGTGTCTATATTCATAGAGACATGTTTTTTTTCTACTTTCGAGGGAATGAAAACAAAGAGACTCAATTCAGTGACAGAGAGAAGTGAACACAGATCCTAGCAAAAACTTGACAGGACAACACATTATATTGGTGTTGTTCCAACGATAGAAATTGAAAAAAAGAGAGTACTTTCATTTGTTGACTCCCAATCCTGAGGCTCTCATTGAAAAGCCTCTATTTACTCTGTCACTGAGAATGTTTGCACTAGAATTGTGTCTCATTCACCTTGCTTCTTCCCTGAGATGTATATCCAATAAACATGCAGACTCTTTCCAATGCACACATTGCACTCCTCTGCAGGCAAGAGACAGCACATACATGGGTATTAAAGCTCTGTGAACGCGTAGGAAGTGTGCCTGCATTTATTCCAAAAGTATTATCTTTTGTAATGTTTTTTTTGTTTTAAAGACAATAAAGTTTATCTGATATGTGTGAGTTTCACACACAAGACCTTCTATGTGTTCAGCATCACTTTGGTTGATCAGGGAGTCTTTGTTATGTCCTTTACACTTAAGACACATGTCTGTGGATCAATAGACCACCAAAGGTTCCTTGAATCTTTATTAATGCTCAATTAGATGCCCATTATACATGGCGGCTTTACCGTTTGCCAACATATTTATCAGCAGACACTATGTGATTCAAAGCTGCCTTCTTATGGACACCAATGCATCTCACACATGATTGATTTACTCAGAAGAAAGACCAGGAAGTGGAATGATTTTCCAGTTGAGAAATAATCAGAAATGAATCAGTGATAGTGACAGAAGGGTTCCACATAGCATGTACTTGAGTTTTTCTATCAATAAAAGCCACTACAAAAAGCACATTTATTATATGAAGACAATGATTTGAAACTGTGATGAAATGACTACTGCTCTGCAGGACTACAGGCATGAGTAGTGGCAAAAGTACTCACTCAGCCCCCCACTACTACTAAGCCAGCAGTGAACCCATCATACATGTGGCACAGACACAGCCCGACAGAATACCTTGTTCGCCAAGTGGCTGGTTACCAGGCAGGCAGTGTCATGTTGTGGAGACTATAAGGCTCTGCAGGACTCCGATATGAAGACAGTGAAGAGTCGGTGTCAACTGAATCTCACAGTAGTGTCAAGGTTGAGGAAGACTTCTACAGTTCTTTTGCAGCAACTTGGACAGCATCATTAAAGGTGCCCCAACCAGCATCAAAATGGTCCAGAGATGCAGGGAGAGCCAGGGGTTACTTCTTTTGGTCTTTGGTTACTGGGAGACAATGTCTACAGTCTCAGGGGCAAGGTAGGTGAGCCCTTTCCTCTGCCCTTACCAACCTGGAGGTTCTGCAGAGAGCACTTGCAGGGTTCCACCAGTGAGCAGGGTCCTGGGTGCAAGCCTACAAGACTTGTCCAGCCAGCTGGTCATCCCAAATAGGCCATTTGAATCGTTGAGAGAAGAGATTTCTTCATTGGAGCTCCTGGTCTTCATCTCTCTGGTGGAAGACTCTGGAGATGACTGTACTCCAAATCAGGTTCCAAGGAATCCTTGTTCAAGCACTGTTTAAAGGTGAATCTACTAAAGCAAGGGTTATCCTTGCCTTAGTAGAGGGTTAGACAAGGGTTATCCTTGCCTCGGGAGGATAGCTCAGTGGCAACGGTCTCGTGTTGGAAGCAAGATGACACGGAGCAACACAGGTTCGATCCCTGTGTCCACGCTTAGAAACCTCTGGTTATTAAGCACGTTATAAATAACCTATCATATCATCCTCCTCATATAGGCAAAAGGCTACAGCGGATTGGTCCAGAAAAAGCCTGTGGTTAAGGTACATTCCAGGCCTCTGTAACAATTATCCTAGAAAGATCCAATATTGGCAGACCTGTTGTTTGACTTAAGATCTCCCATGGGCTATTCTAACTCTGCTCATTGCTATGTCTGCCTGCATTGAAAGGTCCACAGTAATCAGCACCCTTGTGAGAAGTGGCAATTGGAATTGTAGGGATGTCTTTGAAGTCACCAGGCCCTCTCATGATTGAGTCACTGTCATCCAAGTGTCACAGATGGCCTCAATAATTCCAAAATTCACTTAGATAAGTTCAAGAATGTTTTGTCAATTTTTAGCAACAAATTCAAAGCTGGATTGCAGGAGGGCCAAACTAAGGAGATTTCCTAGTCTAATCCTAATCCTCAGCCCTCTGTGGGTTCATTTCACTCCAGCCCATTCTTCCCTATTCCCCAGATGGAGGTATGGTAGGACTAGAGAAGGGTAATCTCTACAGTCAGTTACTAATCTCATCTATTAATGATGGCCTAAAGGCAGCAGCCTTCTCTGTCTAACTCCCTCTGGAAACTTCTAATGGCACCTGCTATAGTGTACCTCAAAGATAATGATCATCAAGATGTGCCTTCTTTTCTCTCTACTTTCTACACTCTCCTTCACTCTCTTACACTATACTCTCCCTATTTTTGTTCTCTACCGCGTGCCCCATACTTGCCTTGCGCCCTAGCCCATGTGGTCCCTTCGCAATCCTTCATTGCGTGGTTCCTCCCAACTCCCTTATAGCGTGTCCTTGCATCTTCCTCATGTCTCCCTGCCTCGCGCTTGCCCACGTGGTCCCTCGCAATCCTTGACTGCGTGGTTCCCTTATCGTGTGTACTCGCAACTTCCTCGCGTTCCCTGACCACATGCCCCGCGCATTGCCTCACACTGCCCGCATAGTCCCTTGCAATCCTTGACTGAGTGTTTTCTTGCAACTCCCCAACCGCGTGTGTCGCTACTGCTTCGCGTTCCACAACCGTGTGTTCCGCGCTCTACGTCACGCCCCCTTCCTCACCCCCCCTGCTCCCACATGCCCCCTGTTCTGCCTGAACTGCACTGATCACTGTTTGTCCTACTGTCCTGTTTTCTGCCATATCTTTGCCTACTTGGTCATCATTCTTCTCTGCTGTTGTTTTATCCTCACTGACTGCCTTGTTTTGCTTCACTACCTGACTTCCTCCTCATATTCCTCCCTCATCTAGGTCTGATTTCGCTGATTTCTCCTTTGTTTTTTTTGTAGTTTTTGTAGTCGCCTCGTACTGCTATGTATTCTGTTGCACACTTCCTTCCTTCCTCCAGCAAACTGTTCTACCATTGTCTACCATTGTTCTACCATTGTGTGAGCTCTTGTTGTTTTGGTCAATTGTCTTCTATTGTCTCATCCCTCTTTGTCTCGTCTGCTTGCATCTCTCCTTGTGTCCTTCCCTAGTGTCTCCCCAAAACCCTCCCTCCCCATTTCTTCTTCTCTCCTCTCCCTACCTACTCTATAGTGCTCTCTGTTTCTCCTATCTTTTCTAACTGCTTCTCTATTGACTATCCAGCTCTCCTCACTAAATCTGGTAGGAAGAAGCTTAAAAAAGACATCCTGGTCTCCAAACAAGGGCTCCCTATCGCTGACACCTATACCAGTGCCTCCTCCAGGCAAACCCTCACCGACATCCTTTTTGTCGTTCCCTCGCCAGACCTATGGACTCTTAATATGGTCTCTGTACTTTCTCCTTTCTCTTCTTATCCCATTAATGGTGGCTCCCGGTGGGAGGCCCTCCTGGTCCCCTTCCACTCTTCTAAGGTCATCATTAATGTTTACCTGAATGGTACCGTCTTGGTCCAAGGCCCTCATGCCAACTTTCTCCTCTTTGATAGACGCTTCCTGCGCCTCATCAATTTGCTTTCTTCTCCTGCTGTTCACTCTCTTCCCTCCACGGCTTCCTTGCCTCCCCCCGCTGTCTCCTCCTTGGCTACCTTGCCCTTCCTCCTTCCTCTTCTTCACCCCCTCAGGCTTCTTCCACACCTGCGCAGGGCGTACCTCTGATCTGTGCCCCTCCCTGGAAGTCTTTCAAGGATGGCAACCTTCTCCATATTGCCACTCTCAACTCTCGCTCAGCTGTCAAACACTCCTCTGACATCTGCCGCCTCCTGGAAAAACTTGACCTCGATGTCCTTGGTCTCACCAGACATGGTTCACGGCCAGCTCTGTAACAAGCTTTGACACTCTCCTCCCTGATGGCTACAAGATCCTCTCCATGTCCAGATCCAACTGTTCTGGGGGGTGTAGCCCTGAACTTCCCAGAGTGGATCCCTGCCTCTGTCATTCCTACGTAGGCCTACTCCTCTTTTGAATGCTTTGTCTGCAGGCTCTCTCTCTCCTGGCCATTCCCTTACTGTGGCTACCATCTATCGGCCACCTGTTTGAGAACAGCAGATGTCCACAGTTTTGTGGATCAGATCTCCTCCTTCCTCTCCAGATAGGGCAGACCTCTCCTCCGCCTCTCTGGTCTTAACTACTTAATTCCTCCTTCTTGAAAACTTTAACATCCACCTGGATGCTTCCTGTCCTTCCTCTGGACTCTTTTGCGACCTCTGTGACTCTCTCTCACTCTCCATCCTCACCTCTGGCCCAACTCACTCTGCAGGGAACACTCTGGATGTTCCGATCTCTTCCCCTTTCTGTCCCTCTCACCACTCCTCTCTCCTGGAGTGATCACTTTCTCCTTTCTCCCATCTCACCCTCTCTACCCGTCAGGCAAAGCCAACTCCAGCACTGCCATCCACCTTCTCGGTCATCCAACCCATGAAGCGTGTGTCAGTTGAGGCTTTCATTCCCACTTTCTCACCCCACCACACTTTGGCTGACTCACACCCTGACACATCCCTTTCCATGCTCCACTCTGCTATATCTGACACTCTTCATGGTCTTGCCCCTGTCATGAGGATCCCTTGAAGCCCAAAGCCAAGTGCAAATCCTAGTATGACTCAGACCTTGTCACCCTTAAACGCAAGTGCAGGGTGGCTGAGAGGAAATGGCGTGCTTCTGTTACATCCTCTGCCATCCTCTGCCACCTGCTCCAAAGGCAATACCGGCTCTCTGTTTGCATCAAGAAGAGAGCCCACATCCAAACCCGCATATCTGCGGCATCCAACAACTCTGCCGAACTCTTTAAAATCTGCAAGGAGCTGGCCAATCCTGCTGCAGTCTCTACCTCTCCTGTCCCCTCCCAGGCCCTCTGCATGGCCCTGGCTTCTCATTTCATCTCTAAAACTCAGGACATCTAGTCCTCTTTCTCTTCCCTTCCCCCTCCTCCCTCTACTCCCCTCTCTTCCTCTGGCCCCTTACTGGCCACCTCTCCTCCTTCCTTCTCTGCCTTTCCCCTGTAAAACCCAGATGAGGTTTCTAGACAAGTCTGATCTATGAAAGTCTCGTCAAAACAGGTTCTCCCCTGTTCCTCCAAAACCATCAAGGCATTGACATCCTGGCTCTTGCGCTGGCTGACTTCTGCAACCACTCCTTCGCCATTGGAGTCTTCCCTTCCCCCCTGAAGCACTCCGTTGTGCACCCCCTTCTTAAGAAACCCTAAGTCAACCCTCCTACCCAGCTAACTATCGTCCGATCTCTATCACTCCTTTCCTGGGCAAACTCCTGGAAATGCTGGCCATCTCCCAGCTTAATCTCCACACTGAATCTGTTGGTTGTCTCCATGACCATCAGTCTGGCTTCAGAGCTGCCAGAAGCACAGAAACTGCTCTTCTGAACATCCATGAAGACCTGCTTTCCAACCTCAACTCCAATACCCCCTGTGTCCTCATCTTACTTGATCTCTCTTCTGCCTCTGACACAGTCAACCATGCCATCCTGCTCAAACGTCTCTGTGATAACCGATCATCGGTATCACCGATCAGGCCCTGGCTTGGCTGACCTCTTTCCTCTCCGATCAACCCTCCCAGGTCCAACTTGGGTCCTTCGTTTCCTCTATCTCTTACTGTGGTGTCCCCAGGGGTCTAACCTCTCTCCCTGGCTGTTCAACCAATACCTGACACTTCTTGCCCACCGCATTGCCGCTCTCTACTGTAACTTTCAGTGCTATGCGGATGACACTCAGCTCATTTTCAAGCTCCCTTCTGCCACCTCTTCTCCTCTCATTTCTGACTGTCTGTTTGCTATCGAGGAGTGGTGGGCCGTGAATGATCTTTGCCTTAATGCCAGTAAAACTATGATTCTCCTCATCGGCACACCTGCTCCCTCCTTTCCTGTCACCCCCTGACCAGCCTCTCTTGGCCCTCTTCCTGCTCCCACCTGTGAGGCTAAAAACATCGGGGTCATCTTAGACTCCACACTCTCCTTCTCTCCTCACATCTCTGACATCTCTAAGAAGTCGCACTACCAACTGCACCTCCTCAGTGGTATTCTTCCTTTCCACTCCTTCCCCCAGAGCTCTGGTTCTCTCTAGGCTGGACTACTGCAACAGCCTCTTTCTAAATCTGCCTGCCTCTACTTTCCGCCATCTGCAACTCATCCAAACCAGGACTGCGAGACTTGTCCTTAGCCTCAAGTCCACAGATCGTATCTCTCCAGGACTAAAGTCTCTTTACTGGCCCCCAGTGGCGGTGAGGATTAAGTTCAAAACCCTCTGCATTGTCCACAAGGCCTTCTGGAGCCTGGTGCCTAAATACATTCCACTCTCTCTTCGTAAATATCTTCCTTCTCAAGCTCTTCACTCATCTGCCTCCAACTGCCTCAGGGTCAGTCGCTTCTCCAAGCAATGAGTTGGTGGTAGATCTCTTTCCTCGGCTGGGGCCTCCCTCTGGAACACCCTCCCTGCCTCTTTGTAACTTGAGGAGAACCATCTCTGGGTCTGCAAGCACCTCAAAACCTTCCTCTTTGCTTCTGCTTTCTCTCTTCCTCTCCCCTGCTGAACTCCTGGCTGAAACTGCACTGGTCACCTGGCTACCCTCTGATCTCGGGCCAAGGTCCCCTCCCCGCCAGTTGCACACCTACAGTCCCCTACCAGCACTTGACAATTGATATCTGCACTTACCCTTGCACTTGCCACCAGCTGGCCACACTTTTCATTTATTGTTTTTATTTGTTTATTTATTTTACTGTTTATCCCCAGTGCTGCACTGCCCCCTCCTCCTCTCACCTCTCACTTTTCCCCCTCCCCCTTCCCTGCACTTGCGCAATCTAAATGTCACCTGGCCTAGTAAGATTGTTGTCTCTGACTTCCTTCTGTTCCCCCTCCCTTGCCTCCTCGCGCCTTGAAACACTTGTATATTGGCGAGTTATAAATACCATATCATATCATATCTCCTACACAATCACGTATGTTCTCTGTCTCCAGTCTCCTCTCTTCACCTGCCCCATTCTCTCACTCTCCCGCCCTTCCTACTCTATTCTCCCTCTCGCTTTCTCACTTTCTCTCTTGCCTTCTCATACTTCCTTCCATTCTTCCTCTCTCCTGCCTCCCCTTTAATCCTAGCCTCACCACTCTTCTGCCCTCTCTCTCTCTCCCTTCTCATCTTGCCTTCTCCCTCTTTCCTAAGTCCACCTATTCTTCAGTTCTCTCTCTCCTCCCTGCTCCCTCTACTCATCCTACTACTATCTCCTATTCTCCAACTTCTCCCCCTCCACACTTGTCTCCTCTCTCTTTCATCCTTGCTTCTACTCACTGTTCTTTTCATTCCCTCTTTCTCTCTCTCTGGTCCAATCTCTCCTTCTAGTCTACACTGACTCTCTCCTATTTCCTCTCTCTCTCTCTCTCTCTCTCTCTCTCTCTCTCTCTCTCTCTCTCTCTCTGTCTCTCTCTTTCTCTCTCTTTCTCTCTCTCTCTCACACCAGTTCCAGCACGCACTCCCACAACAGTCACTCCACTCTTTCACATTTGGTACCATTATCTCTCACAAACAGTACCTCAACTGCACTATATTCCGCAGCCTCCAAAACGTCCTCAGCACTCTGCTCCAAGTTCTGCCCTCCGTCTGGTCTTTTGGTCCACCACCTTCATCAAACCCTGGTCGTGCAGATATTTAACACCCAGACATTCATTTATGTCTGCTTCTACCCCTTTCCCATTGGTTCCTGCCTGCACATAATCTCTTGGACCAAATGCTTGCTTCCTTTTACCCTGGCTACCCATCACACATCGCATATCCCTCAAAGCACGTGTTCTAACTCACAAGGCCCAGAACAATGCAGCACCTACCTACTTGTCCACGCGCTTCACACAACGTACAGCATCCAGACCTCTGAGATCTGCAAAGGCGCACACACTAACTATTCCCAGTTTCAAGCTTCAGACAGCCAAAGGCTCGAGCTTCCAAGTCCTTGCGGCTAAGCTCTGGAACTCATTACCCAATGCTCTTGGAAATGTTCCATTCATCCAATCCTTCAAAAATAAAACCAAACTGTGGCTTGACGAACAGGATGCCCTGGCCACCTCACTGTAACCCATGCAGCTGTTACCCACATTGTATATACTGTATATGAAGGCTGCTTTGCCCTTCCGTGCAATGTTCTTATTCATGTTGTAAATATGTATATAATTTAATATGTACCTTTTACTGTAACATGTAACTGCCTATCTAAACATGCGCCCAGATGCCCCTGGGCACGGTGTGCACTACAAATAAACAATATACAAATACGAATACAGGATCGGATCACTGAGTTCCATGCTTTTAAAATACCTCTTTAGCCCCACCCATTGTTCCCAAATAGGCGGTTGTCGGGTTGCCGTGGTTGTGTCCCAGTGTTTCTGGCCACTCACATCACCAACCTGCTGTCCCGCGATCGGTGGACTGACCGGATAGCTCGAGATCATTAAAGGAGCGAAACTCAAATTTGCCTTGGTGTCTCTATCAACCGACTTTCCTGCTTATGAACCTTCTCCCCCTTCTCGCTACTTGCCCCTCTCAACTGGAATGGCCTCCTCTAAAATTAAAGCCATCCCATCAGTAGCCTCCCACCCCTCTCACTACTAACCATTAACTGACGCTAGTTTACCCCTCTGAATAAAAGCACATTTGTTTAATTATAATTTACATATGTATATTTGAGATGTAACCAAGGAAAATTTGCATGTAGAGGTAACCACGCGTGGTTAACGGATACATCTGGTGCTAAACAGAGGGTTGCTCAAGCAATAGTGCAATATTATGCCGCCACGCTTAAAGAGCGACACTGTATACATTGGTATTACACATAAAAAGCGAGCTGGTCATTACTTTATTATTATACGTTGCATTTAGCATTATATAAAATGCAAAAGATATATACGTGTTAAGGCTCTAGGCTCTTAAATTACATCTTACTCATGACTTTTCTTCGGTCCTTATCCTCGTTCTATGTTAATGTATATCACCCCTGCATTACCTTGTCTTAGGCTCAATTAGATATCTACCCCTATTGTAGAGGTAGCCTGCACAAGGCTGCATCATTATCTGTATTGTCTCCTATGTACATCATGTTTGTAAGACATGGCAACCCAGAGGTGCAATAAATGCACATAGACATTATGCCAATACCTATACAATGCCAAAACATCAGCCAACACGATTGACTTTTCCAATGCTCGTTGATGTGCCCACAACTCTTGCTAACCTCTTCTGCTCTTTCGCTGCACTGATATTGAGATATTTTGCGATTACACATTTGTTTTCTGGGCTGAATTTCTCTGTAATGACTGATCATTCAATTGAGTGAATTATATTGGGCCTCATTACGACCCAGGCGTTCAGGGGTTAACGGCGCCGTAAAAGGTGTTGGCGCCGTTAAACCCTTAACGCCTGATTACGAGGTCCCTTTGCGGGTGGCACTTTAACGCCTGCTTTTAGCAGGCGTTAAAAAACCAACCTGCAAAGGGACCTAGGAGCTAATTACGGCACCGTAATTTACGGTGCCATAATTAGCGCCTTCCTCATTCCCATTGAGCCCTATGGGGCAAAAATGGGAATGGGGAAGGGCCATGGCGGCATGGGGAATTACCGCCCCGCCAACCTCGGAATGGGGTGGTAATTCCCCATTCCACCATGGCGGACACCGGCATGGACCATGGTGCTAATAGCACCATGGTCCTCCGCCTGGGTCGTAACGAGGCCCATTGTCTAATTCCGGGAAATGCAGGGCCGACGCGGCCAACGCTTCCATGACAAGAACGTTTTTGAAGATGCCTCTGTGTTTACACGTGCGCTAGAACTATGTGTCATACCGATTATCCATACCGACAATATGCATGCTGGCAATTGACCCTTGATCTGGGTTCGACATCATAGCATTGTGTGCACCCATGTGTGGTACTGATAGAAGATGTGTGGACATGTTGGTATACAAGGGCTGTCAACACACTTCAAACATGCTCCCCAGAAAGTATGAGTAGTCATCGGTCGGTGTCAGGCAGTTTTGTGTTTTGTAGCAGCCATTTTAGAACACGAATGTCAAATTGGCACGTAGGCTTCTCTGTTCCTAGTCCATGTCATTTTCAGAAACATGTGCATTACTCTTGTATTTGTACATCATATAGAGTAACCTGGACCGATGACTGAACCTTCGAATGGATACAGTATGCTGCATCACAAAGGTATCTGATCCGTGCCTGCCATGTCGCCTTTTTTCCTAGAATAACATGTTTTATCTAGGTGCATTCTGGATCATGTACTATTTGTCGCATTATAAAAGTCATGTCATCTATGGAAGCCACTGTAACTCCTTTACTTGTCATGGAAGAACTGGGCAGTGCAGTGGTCAAAGTGCACAAAAAGAAGTAGTGGAACTATTTCCCCTGCTGGCGCGTCCTCACTGCCCCCAAACCCCATTGCCACCCACCCCTGCCACAAGCAATACAAACCCCGTACCTGTGTCCCACCTTGCCTTCTTTCCAGCCCCACAACTGTGTAATGGCTGAAAGAAACCCGGTGAAAGAAAATGTGAAATACATTTTAAACAGCCCCCATTACCATTATTCGTTATCCTCAACAGCATGCTGCATTATGCAACCTCCCCTTTCTAATCACCCACCATTCTCACCTCTTATGGTGCATACTAGATGAATGCCACCCCTCCCACCTACCCATTAACTGCACGTACAACTGAGCCTGCAGTATTTTCACGTTAAGTTGCTTAAAGGCAAAAGGAAACCCCTGATTACGTGGGAGGCCGGCTATGATGGGGCTTGTAATGGGCTTTGTCCCAAGGCAACCACTGGAATAATAACAGCAAACCAGCTGTTTTAGTATCCAGCAGGTCCCAATCCCCAGTAAGGTAAATGCACCTGCTGTTTAAGGGGAATTTAGTGCACGTTTCAACTTTTTCCTACACTTTTATTTTAAAACGAAACCATTCTGGAACGGTTAATTTAAAAAAATAAAATTATAGGAACTGTAAAAACGTAAGTAAAAAATGTAGTGGAGCACTTCTCCCAACCGTACGCGTCCACTTGAACAGTGGCCGGCAGTGTGGTTTTTGCCATCAATCGTATGGGTCATAAAAAAGTAAATGTCAATTTTAGGCATGGTTGAATCGAGATTATACTCCAATGTATCCCTCTGGACAATCCTTTTTCGCTTTTTGAAACAGTTCAAACCCGTTGTTATAAAGAAGCTGCGCCATGAAGCTACCCATCCTTGACATTTCCATATTTTCTGGTTTCATGGAACACAGGACCTGTAAGGACATTTTCTATAAAATCAACTGTTTGGTTATCCCACAACAGAAAGCCATTATTCGTTGGATAAGATTTTGTTTTCTTTCAGTGTGGGGAGATGGCCAACTTTCCTGGTCTTTCTTGCGAGACACAGGGCAGTGGGATTTCCTCACGGCGTAACGACACACACATAAAATGGCAGCCCTGCTTGGGGTGCCTCCACAAGCGCAATTTTCTGTTAAAAGGAATGCTTCATTTTTAAGTCATTGAGGCAATGAAGACCTGCACACGTGAGTGAGCAGCTACACTTTTCAGGGGGTTCACGGGTTGCCTGAGATAATGAGGTTTTAGGGTTAGAAACACCATGGGTGAATAGAGAAAGAACACTCAGGAATCATTGCTAGAATTTCCCCAGTGTTGTGGACAGAGGCGATGCTAGAAGGGGGCTGAGGGGGATATCACCCCAGATCTATTGGTTGTTGCGTCGAATAGAAGCTCAGGGGCTACAACCAAAACCGAGTCCCGACAGTCTTGTCATTAGTCTAGGCTCGGATCTTTTCCAGACCTAGCAACACCACTAGTTGTGTAATTCCTTGCTCCCTCTCCGTGTTTAAGAACCTCCGTATTAAACTTTCAAGGGCAAATGAAGGCACTGTTGTCAACATAGTAATTGGGGGGCGTAAGTGGCTTCAGTGTAGAGAATAAGTAGAGAAATTAATTGCTAGATGGCAATGTTTTCTCTACTGCCGCTCTTGGTTATGCATGATGATTTGTATTTTTATTTCTGCTATTTAAAACATTTAGAATTATTGATTTGTAGCTAAGGAACAATTCAGGTATTTTTGATATTATGCTGTGTGTCACTCTGGTGCTCCTTGGAGAGTTAGGTTCGCACAGGGCTGATAAATAAAATAAAAAGAATAAACAAAAAATAAAAAATGTCACAAAAATGTTCTGTGTTCACCCTAACAGTTCATATCATAATGCAAGTTACTTCATGCATCAATGGCTACCTCACACACGAATTGCTTCCTAAAACTGGAAAGGTGGGACTGCGTAAAGGGAGTGGGGAACTAAGTGATGCACAGCAGCTAGCTTAAGTGCAGATGTAAGGGGGGGAGGTGGGGGTATGGTAGAAGTAGAACTGCAAATCCACAGAAGGAAAGTCTTGTATCATTGAGACATCTAGAACAACTTTCCACGACGCTCTGTGAGTAGCTCACTTTCACCCCACTCAGGTAAAGGGGGCACAGGGATTGACTGTACTCATATCCAGGTACTGGATCACAGGTGTACAGTGATTCTACCTCAAGGAATGGGTCATAAGGGGCAACTGGAGAAGGCAGTCTAGAATTTGCATGCCAATGTTCTATGGTGCTAACCGCTCTGGAGTACTCAAGGATATTGAGTGACACGCCACTCCACCCATCCCGATAACCCAGTAGTAAAATGAGCCACGTGGGAGGATTCCCTTAACTTGAAAAGGGAAAGAAAGAAGCGAGAATGTTTCATTTTCCTGGTTCAGGGCGCTATGGGTTCGAACAAGACCTGAGATCACAACCTGCTTGATGATCATGGCCTTTGGTGCCTCTGGCATGTCTGGAACCAGAAGGCAATCAATATGGGAATCTGATTGGTGTGGCATGGAGTATTTCTAGTAGTTTCAAGAATCAGAATCAGGAATCAAATTAGTGAGGAAGTGACTCAGTGAATTAGCTTTCACAGCATAGACTGCTGAAACAAATGTATTTTGCCACTTTTGCCTTGCTGCAGACATACCACTTTTGACATTAAAAGAAGGAGTGAGTTTATGAAACAAAGGTGTGTTTTACACTTTTCCGAAGACAATGGGGCTGTTATGGCTTTCTTTATAGTTACCTAAATGGCATGCTTTAGAATTGAGCCATGAGACTAAAAGGCCTTAAACCACACAGTGGACAAGGCAAGCTCTTAAAAAAAACAAAAAAAGGCATTAATAGCATGCAAGGCACTCCTAAGCATTGTGATATTTCACGTCATTGATACATATGCAAGCGGTTGCACATGCTTATTAAGGATAGAACATTAACTCTAATGTAATCCTCAACTGATTCTCACTATAGTTAATGCAAAGCCCTTGATCTTAATAGATGGATAAAATGCACGTTTAAATTCTAAAATGCCTGCATTTTACTGTGATGACGGCCCATGCCTGATAATGGGGACAACCAACGGGGAGACTCAGGGTGGCGGGTACCTTGGCCAAGTGCCCCCACGAGCCAGTGAATGATGGGTTTATGGCTTCTATTTGGGGACGATCCCCTGGCCACTCTTGCTCTTTTCACATACCAGCTCAGGGACTAATCACAGTAGCCCACTGTGGGACTGTAACAAAATGATTTCTGCACTGTAGGAGGATAAGGATAAGTAGTGGATAATCTACCTACTCAACCCACACTATTCTACAACATTCCAATCATAAAGGTAAAACTGGCACAGCTAAGAACTATACTCCCTTTGCCTTTTGTGGTAACGTTGGCCGAGGGAAGGCTATACTCCCAGATGGGGTTTGAATCCGATGCAGTAGCAATCCAAACAGTTCCAAAATAAATGATTGTCTAATCATGGTTTTATAAACATATATAATTTAATTAATTGCATAAACACATTTTACACTCAACTATCAAACCCACTATCAAAACCCAACCCCTGTAAAGGAAAGACAGAGAAATGCAGAATATCATGATGCTGCACTCTGGGTACTTAGCAGGAAGGGACAAAAGAGGCAGAAAATGCAACAAGGAAATCAAAAAGGATATGTTCTTAGTGGGAAAGCCAGTCTCTTGGGCCCCAAAAGTTAGACCAAGGTGACAGGGTCAGTTCATAGTATCTTATTCCAAGTTTAAGTGGTTCAACAGTGTTGAGGCGGTCTTCAAGCAGTTGTGTGTGTGGGTCAAATCATGTTAGAAGGCATTAAGTCATGTTGATCAAGGCAATGAGTCGGTGTCGAGTTGGGTCTGAGTGGGTGCTTCGAGGGGGTTTCAAGACCATGGTGAGCAAAGCAGGTTGAATGGATCACCAGGACTGGTCCTTTGATTTTGCATGTTTAGAGATGATGAGCACTTCTGGTCTGGATCGATAAATGGCATGGTGATCTGGCGGTTCAAGTCAAGCTGTGATGGAAAGTCCTGGTGGTTCAACACCTGGTTCCATGCAGCAATTCGAAGTCGAGTGTATTCACCTCTACAACATTCGTAAAAATCGGCCCCTCCTTACCTTTCACGCTACTAAACTTTTAATTACCTCCCTCATCTTCTCCAGACTCTTCTACTGTTCCTCCCTTCTCTTTGTACTCCCCTCCTCTCATCTCTCCCATCTCAAGTCTAGCTACCGCTCTGCCATCTGCTCCCTATGCCTTCTCTTCCCTCTTGATTCCATCTCCTCTTCTCTCACCTCTCTAGGTTGGCTCTCTTTTCACTCCCAGCTCAAATTCCAGTTCCTTTGTCTTGTCTTCAAATCCCTCTATGGTCTTGTCCCCCCTACCTCTCCTCCCTTCTTACTTTCTATACCCCTTCTCGTTCTCTTCGCTCTGCTAATCTTTTCCTACTCTCTCCTCCTCCACCACCCTGCGCCCCATCCCGCTCTTTCCAACTCCTTGCTCCCTTCCACTGGAACCGCCTCCACTTCACATCCGCTCTTCTCCCTCCGACCCTTCCTTTCGCTCGTCTCTAAAATCTTATCTCTTTCACTCACCTCCCTAAAACCCTACGTTTCCTCTCCTTCTTCTCCCTACCCCTCTCTTCTCACCTCTTTCTCCTGCTCTTCCTTACCCTCTCCATCCTAGCTACTGTAATGAAGGACCCAAATTAAATATATATGAAATCAACAGCTGAATGAAGTGGAGCCCCCCCCAATTCGAAGGGACTCATGTGGTGTTGCAATTATGTGAAAATGGTATTTATAAGGTTACAATATATTAGTATTCAAAAGGCATTGTTTTTATAATGTCAAAAATGTCATTACCTTGATGTAATAAGGTGGCGAGGAACAGAATGGACAATAAGATGTTTTGTAAACAGATAAAAAAATGTTCGGTATGTACTGAAAATGTGGCTAAAACAAGAAGAAACTGAGTAGTGCTCAAAGTATGTAATGATGAGATCATTTTAAAGTTGAGATGTTCGAGGACACCATGCCTTCAGAAACTTGACTAATGGGCAGAAACCAGACATTAAATTGGGCCTGGTCGAAACCCCGTATCTAAAGAATCCAGCTGCACAAATTATAATTCAGCAGTGCACCAAAGAAGAGTCAGGAATGCATGCTAGAGTGTATTTAATGCTGAAGGTTAGTCCAATTAAAATTAATTGCCCAATGAGCTAATGTTTATTGATGAAGTTGTCTAAGACTGTGCAGGAAAAGGTGAGGGCAGATTTGCTCCCTCACATTTTGCTATAAAATGAGCCTGTGCAATGCTGGGGTGGGAGTTGAGTGAGGGAACTTGACTACCATGGTAGGTGTGCTCTGTGTTAGCTGTGACATGAAATAAACCCTTATGAATTTAACAGTCTCTGTGCTGATCCATTGAGTGGTCCTTATTGAATTGTGTTGGAGTGTGTGAATCCTGCACCCCAACCTCCTCAAGGTGCAGCTATCTTGTTTTACAGGTACTAGGGGGTGTGCTCTGACCTATGGGCCCATCAGAGGACCCCGCACCCTCCTGTACATTTGGTAGCAGAGGATGGTTTTGACCATCAACTATTGATTAAAATAAGTCACCTAATGGCAGTTGACACAAAGTAACTCTAGGTCTTCGGCAATATCATGAGTCCTTTGCCATTTTGGGCTGAGTAGACTGTGAAGCTCCCCGTAGACAATGACTGCAGTCCGGGCCTGAAGGACCCGGCATATCCCTTCCCATCTCTACGGGCGGCGGACCAGATGAAAACCTGAAGAAGGCAGTGATCGAGAGGGTCGGGAGAACAAAAGGTGAGTGAAAACTGCCCTAGCCGATAGAGACAGGGAAATGGGGAAAAGGAATAATGGCAGTCAAGATTTGGAAACAAACCAAAAACATTAATTACATTTAAAAATCAATAACAAGAGTAAAATATTAATGAGGGACATGCATGCAGGTGGTCGGGGTTTGTGTCTGACTTGTTATATGTCACGCTATGTATGTGTCTAAATTTGTATGTTGTGGCTGTTCATGTGGCTCGCTTCATGGCATAACAGTCTGCATGCACAGTAAAAGCATTGGATCTAGTATAAAAATGATATTTTAAGCTGAATAAAAATTAGCGTCAAGCCAAGGTTTTGAAATTGCAAAGAATTGGATTAAAATAGGTGTTCAGATATTATAGTTTAAGCACACAAATTCGTGGTGATTGCAGCCCAAAAAGAGTTAGACAAGCCTGTTGGAAGTGCAAAAAGCTGGTACACTTTAAGCAAACATATTTTGTTTCAAACCAGCAGCTATGGAGTTAAATTTGTAATTTCCTTGTAGCAGGCAAGATAACCGATAAATCATGCTAAGAACGATAGATTTTCGCATTAAATTGGCTGAGCTGTAGTGATTTAGGGAAGTGCTGTCCTCGTGCTTTAAGAGCGCGACAAGAGAAATAAAAACATGCTTGCTTTATGGCCCATGAAAGTGAGCACTGATTTGTCAAGAAAGGACTGTGCAAAGACAGTTTTGAGATAAAACACTGCCCGGCAAATGACCGGGCCTTGCAAAGCTGTATGGAAAAAGAGACAGGCTAACAGCCAATGTAATTGTTAGGCTATTTCAGTGATCTAGGAAATGCTTGAATGTGTCTTATACATTGCATGTATTTTTCTTTTTAAATAAGGTGTTTTACATGCAAAATGAGTGTGTTCCATGGTAAATCAGCCCAGTTGTGATTGTTAAAGGCATATATATATGGGAATGACAAAAATGGTTCGTAGGGCCAACAAGAGTGATGCATTCTGATAAGTATGAACATGCGTGGGCAAAAAGACATCTTTGCGTGCTGTCAATGAGTTTTGGCAAAGAAATGCATTAGTTTTCTGATAGCCTGTGCACATCGCACCCGGCTTATGAGAGGCATCTGTGTGGGAACATTCAGTATTGCCTAGAGGCCTTACTCACTGTGAGACATAGTATGCGGCCGTGCAGCATTTAAGACAAGAATTTAAAATGTATAGAAGATTAAATGAAATGCCTATGATCACACAGCGTTTAAGGGTAGAATCTGGGATTTGTGCCAATATTGCAATTCCAAGCAGTTGAGCACTTTCTCTTCCAGCTCTCAACATGAACTAAAACAATCTAATGTTATAAAACTGACTTGCAAAAGTACACAACCCGTATTTCCAAACCTGACAATTCTAAAACCCAAAATATTACAGACGGGGGCTGCACAACATAGGAATGACTTTTAGCATCAGTTCTCAATTATCAAGGGAAGTTCCCGCGTACAAGTAGGTAAAACCTCACAGAAAACAGCACAGTAATGCAAGGGATCGTATATGATTTGACCAGGATCACTGTGCCGTCTGCTGGCATAGCCAGGATACAAGCATGAACACTTTTGCTGCAGTCTCGAATTTGCATACTTGTTTGCCGCTTGGACAGATATGTTAAGGGATTGCTTAGGTTTTAAGAATGCCCAGATGAGCAAACTAATTTTAACCCCTATCTGGTGCAGGAACAGTGCTGCTAATCACGCCGCTTGTGCTGCAAACCCAAGTAATTGTGCAGGTATATTTGTGAACTTCCGATTTAAAAACGGTTCAGCAAGCCTCACTGGGATGTGCCCTTCTGACCTTCAACTGAACACATATCCCTACGATAAGTGCTTAACACACTGAGGCAACTTCTGAACCTCTGTGGATGAATATGGATTTCAACTTTAGCTAATGCACACGATCAGCAACATTCCCACAGAGGGGAAGCAACGCTACAAAGGTCGTGTTGCCCAAACTATGTATTCCACAATGAAAACGAAAGGCATTGCATGTTTTAATTGAACAAGGCAGAAAGTACTTGTCAAAATCGACAGGCAATGGGTTTGGAGCCTCAGCAGTATGCAATCAAACTTTCCTGGCATGTGCTATTTAAGCTTAATGTAAACTGGAATCTTGCTTTAGACCAGGCAGCATTGTGGGGGGTCTTGAGCAGCCACCCCATGAGCTCTCCAATAAAAACGGCTCTGAGGTCTACTGTCGTGTGGCAAGGAATAAGCGATTCCGAGTAGCATGGAGCATGCAGAAGCCCGTAGGCATTGTGGTGCTATTAACAGGAAGGGGCTTGTAGATTACAGTAAAAGGCATACACTAGGGGCTGCGGGATGAAGCATGCATCGCTTGTGGTTATAGGACAAATAGATATATTGTAGTTAATATGAATGAGCTGCATGTTAAGCTCACACTGGATAGAGTACATTAAGTAAAACACAGCATAATGGTTCATTTAGCAAAAGGGGGAACTGACAGAGGCAGGTAACCAAAGCAGGGTTGAGAATTTTGCGAGAAATGAGGAGGGATGGTTCTGTGCCAAGTTCACTAGAAAAAGCATTCCATGATTTGGAGACAAGATGGGGGAGCTTAGCCCTGCGGCGTTTACTCCTTTGGTGAATGGGGACAGCAGCTGGTGACAAGGAGTCCATGGGCACGAGCACTGGGTGGTAGCTTAGGATTCAAGATATGCTTGCCTCTCGCATTGCATGTCGGAAAAGCTTCTCACCTAGGTAGGCCCTGCTGCGACGCTAATGCATGTGTTTATGTATTGTTAAGTGCTGTTTGGAAACAGAATGCTAGCAGTAGTGGTGAATTTTAACACTAAGGTTGCAGGGTGAGCGCGCCTAATAGACTTGTTAAACTGGGATTTTAATCCGTGCATGGGGAGGGGAATTCAAGGCAGTGTATGACCATCCTGCACACCCAATAGGGAACCAGTGATGACAATGAAACAGGTCTTAGCTCCATTTCTATTTCTTTTTATATTGTGGGGTGGCAAGCAGCCTGGTGCAGGTAGGCAACCTGACCCTGGCTGAGCATCACAGGAGATATTGGCTGGGTCAGTGCGCCAGCAGTCCCAGGGGCACATACATGCAGGACTGCCAGCAACTTAGGCAAATGGAATATTGTATTCAGTGTATGAATGTTGCTTTCTATAGCATGCATGGCTCTAAAGGAGCTAGAAAATTGAGGTTATAGTCTAATTTAGCTGTCTCCTCGCTCTCAACCCCTTTCTGGGCTAGCAGAGATCCTTTAAAGGGCAGAGTCTGTGTCTGTGCATTTCTGTGAATGCCACCAGCCTCATACATGTCAATCAATGTTGTGCTGTTTGGACATGTGGCTTTCATACCCTTTGTTTGCAGACACCTTGGCTCAGATATTGCTTTGTATTTCTGATATGTAGACTTTTAGTTAAGTCTATTGTGTGTGTGCGTTGTATGGCAGAGGCACAGTGTTCCCAGTTTTTGTGAACTGCCTTTGGGGGTGTTGATATGTGCTTTATTTTAGAAAATTGTATTCGTATGCATTTTTTGTTAATGCCTTCACATTAGTCCAGTCCAGATGTCCGTGAGCTGGGAAAAAAAACAAAAACATTCCAGACATTTCAGTGGATTCCAGGCTGTTTAGACTCATAATTAGGCCAGGATTTGTGATGTCATATTTCTGTGGGCTTGGACAGTAAATTGCACATCTTGGAAGCCATTTTCCAAAATGCCTTGCATAGGGAGAAGCCACCGGCACACTGGTTGGTGTGAGGTGGCCTAGCTCGCTCCCAAATTCCCACCAAGATGTGTACGCCTCACCAACTTCCAAAGTCACCAGCCCCCGCTGGGCTGAACTGACCCTAGCAGCAGCATCAGTTAAATATGCCAGCGCTGTGTAAGACTTACATTTGTGTCTTTAAAAAAGTAGCCTTTCCTCCATGGATAGCCAGTGAGCAGCTCATCTGGCGCAAAGTCATGTGTATTCTTTCAAAGAATACTGAGAGTTGCATACTGCGACACTCTGCATTTTTAGAGCCTGTGAGGATTTTTGTGAGATGCCTGCAAGGATGGCAGTGCAGTAATACAATTTAACACTGATAAGGACACAAGAAATGAATGAGCAGGGTTTCCTTAAGTATGGCGGGGAAAGGAAAGGGCCGGAGGCATTAGCATATATGATATTGAAAGGGAAGTAATGACACAGGGACGTCGTCCCACCAAAAGGATAGAGGTAGCGGAAGTGACATCTCATGACCCATGACCTCTGATGACATATCCGTAGGAATTTTTTAATTTTCAGGGTAGCAAAGGGGACCGCGGGGCAACAAGGGATAGCTCCGGGGGTGCAGCCACGACCCCTGGCGATCCCCAAATGACGTCCCTGAAATGGCACTCTAACGATAAAGTGCAAGAGAGTGTAGCATGTAACCTGGCATGGCACGAGCAAGGGTTATTTTACAGCTACAGAAGTAGTGTTAGAATTAAAAGAGGTAGTGGTAAACGTCATGAGATGAGGAGCAAGTGATTTTACATGGGGTTTTAGATTAACGTGCAGGCAGGAGCAGGCATTGCCCTGTAGCTGAAGGGTGCACTGCCATTCATGTTTTCTATCATTTTTGACTTAGAATGCCCCCTTAAAGTGAAGGAGGTTACTGGGTCATCTGTGACCTGCTTTTGGGGAATTTTTGGGGATAGCACACAAGTAGATAGGGGGATTTTTGGGGTGCTCCTAAAGGCTTATTTTTTCTAGGAGCTCCACTGAGAGTGGTAGGACAGTTTGCATGGAGTCATACCAGGGGTGTTAATTTACAATATTGAGGCCTTGTCGGCCAGAGTGAAGAACAGTTTTATTAAATAGGGAAAACCCTTTTTGTGATTTAAGATGAGAAGTTGCAATTCAGGTATTATAGGATTTTGATAAATGAAGAAAGGTTTGAATGAAAATACGTGAAAGCATGATGATAGCATATAATTTGCCAAGGAAAGCATGCTGTATATAGAACATGCCCCATTTCAGGATAAGCACGATTTTGAGGCATGAAAACGATAGAAGGCCCATGAGAATGTTTGAGTGAAAACTAAAAGATCTCATTATCATGGCAGCATGGTAAGGTACAGCTAGCTGTATAACCTCGTAAAGAAATAACAAAGAGATGAAGGATTTTAGAAATTCAGGCGCAGGCTGTGAATTATGAACATTTGCAGGCACATGGTAGAAACAGATGGCCTTAAGGAAAATAAAGGCAGCCATAAAATAGTGAAATATGGCAAATAAATAAAAGAGCAAGCAGAATGAAATAAGAATCATGAAGGACAGTAGTGGTTCAAGAAAGGATTACCAGCGGGGGCACCTGAGACAAAACGTAAAGATTACCAGGGGGGCACCTGAGACAAAACGTAAGGATTACCAGTGGGCACCTGAGACAAAACGTAGGGATTACCAGGGGGCACTTGAGACAAAAATGTAAGGATTCGCCTTGTTCCTGCGCTTTAAAGAGTGGTCAGAAGAAACGTAAACCCAGAGCCCACATAATAGGGGACGACTAGGCTACGGTGACAATTAAAGATGGCATAAATGGGATTCGTTTACACCCCATGTCGGGGTATTGGTTAGAAGGCAGGTATATGTGTGTCCAGCTGGTGTTTGTCTAGTCTGTCAAGCGTCTGTTATATATGTCCTGTTGTATGTCATACGTAAGGAATTTTGTCTCCTTGTTGGTCGAAATCAAGCAAGGGTTTTATGCGATCCCATAGTTGAGAGGGAATCCCAGACAGATTGATGTTCTTGAGTAAATTGGTGGTATAAATAAATTGGCGGTAAGAGACTGGATTGGAGGTTGCAGTATTTGGTGCCCGCTCATAGTAATGGGAGTGGTGGGCTCACATAAGTTTATCGCTAGAAACAGAATTAAGCCCGGAAAACATTGCTCCAATTGGAGGAGTGGGTTAAAGGTACCGCCCACAAGATGTTTATGCCGCGGCCACAAATTGAGTCTTCATCTAAAGCCATCTTAAAAACGCATGGCAACTTACTTGCATGCCGCTTATACAAGCAAAAAAGTTAGAAAACACTATGCTGTTCTCAAATTGTGAAAAATATAAGAACAAGGACAGGAGGAAGAGCCTCCAGCAGATTGGGTGCTAACATCATGCAATGAGGAGGGTGAGACACCTGCAGCGACGCCTGCCCCGCCTGAAACAGGAACCGAGGGAAGTAAGCCTGAGGGACTCTACCCATTAAAGAAGAGCTAAAAGCAGCCACAGGGTATAGCAACCTTATGAGTCGCCTTCTTACAGTAGTAACAAAAATCAAGGGGAGGATAAGGACAAGAATCTCGCATCCCTAGCCAAGGGTCAAGGGGAGACGCAATGATGCTTTAATAAAAGAAGGGATCAGACCCAGACAAGTGCATCTCTCGATAAGGGGAGAGAGGGTAAGAAGAGGAAAGAAAGTGAAGACAGAACTGATGAGATAGAATTTACAAAAGACGAATGGATGGGAGGACAAATCTCATTGAAACTCGATGGGAAAGGAACTGATGATGGGAGGCCTAAAGAAAAGTTAGATAAGGCACAGAGAAAGAAGAAAGAGAAGGAGCTAAGGGACAGAAGGATAAGAAGGAAAGTTAGGCTAAGGCGAGAACAGTTTTATCGCGATGAGCAAGAGAAGCAGCAAGATCGCAAGCCAGAGAACAGCCTATGAACGAGATAGACAAAAACTGCAGAGGTTGGAAGAAAGCAAAAGGTACGAGAAAGAAGGGATGAGAAAGTTCAAACGAAAGATGAACAGAATAAAGGGAAAAGAAGAAGGTAGGGTCAGAGAAGAGGCGAGGAAGTGCAAAAGGATTGGTCACAGGAATGAATAAATAAATAAATCGGGAAATACTGAAAATGAGTGGTTGTCTTCAATAAAAAATGAATAAAGGGAAAATTGAGAAATGGGAACAATTGGGCAAATGAATAAAAGGATAAGGGATACACTCAAAAGAAAAATAAAGTGGAAAACAAACAGCACTTATGAGGTTTCCTGGCTAACAGAAAAAAAGGAGCGTTGGGCAATAAAAAACATCAGGAGACCATGAAGACCAAGAGAAGGAGTATGCCTGATAAAATTGGGTCAATTAAACGAAGGAAACTCGCACAAGCCATTTTAAGTAAATATGGTGAAGTAAAGCAAATCAACTTGTGAATGCCAGTAACAATTTTGATTTATTTTACAGACAAGCTATGGATCTCTTGCGTGAAAGCACAAGAAAGTGTCTACATGGCCTTAAACTAGGGAGAAGAAGGAAAAGGTAAGTAGTAGTTCACGCCAAAAGGGCGTGGACACGCAATTGATCAACACTAAAGGTAAGAGGATCTTCAAAAGTTAGCTGTTTTTCCCAAGATAGGTATAATCAGGTGTGGATAGAGTAGAGAGATAGATGTCAATATGGCCATTCCAGAAAACCACAGAAAACAGAAGTAAAATTGAAGGTGAGTAATCATTTTTCGTGTTCATAATGTCAAAAGGATTGATATGATCGCGATATACAAGCATTAGAATAGGCAAACATTAATGGGAACAATAAAGGTGGAGGCACGTAGTAAGAATTGGTGCCATAGTGTTAGAAGACAGGGGTAGGCTAGATCAAGTTAGAAAGGGACGGTGTGCAGCGAAACGCCTCTGTTTTATCTCCCTAGGATGAACACAAAGCACAAACATAGACCATGGTCCAATTAGAAAAAAAAAAGAATAGGAAGAATGATTGCTAAACTGAAGAAGTATGTGCAGCTAACCAGCAAGAATTTACTGCTAAGCTGAAGAAGTATGTGCAGCTAACCAGCAAGAATGTACTGCTAACCTGGAAGAATACAGCTAAGCTGAGCAAAGAACCCAGCTGAAACTAAGTATCCCCGCGGGATGGTTAGGAAATAGTTGTTTATGTGCACCAATGAATAAGGGAGAATGACCCAGAGAGTATTTATTGAGGGAAAAGGAGGAAGGGGGTTAAAATCGGGAAGAAAACCTGACCCCTTGCAAATGCCCGAATGACTTTTGCCTTTATTTTGACTTTCTACAGATGACGGGGATCCCCAATGACGTTTCTGTCATCTACTGTGGACGTGCCTAGAAGACCAGGAAAGAAGAAGAAATCCTTCTTTAATTGTTTTGTCTCCTTAGGGTTGCATGTGGCACCCGGAAGGGGAAAATGTATCCCATGAAGGACGTGATGTATTGAGTGGTATTGAAAACAAAAATCATTTTCTAAGCCAGCTGACACAGAGCTAGGAGTGGGGGGTATTTTAGTTATGGTGTGAAAATGACCCACAAAGCGGAATGTTTAAAGGAAATGTTTTGTAGCTTGTCTAGGAGGCAGAGGTGTCAAATAAGAGGGAATGTCTCGATTTCTAGGGAATACGGTAAAGAGCAAATGCGAAAAGAGGTTTTAAGGAAATGGGTTGTAGGAAATGTGTTAAATAAGTAGAGACTTGTTTATTTTACAAAAGAAACTCATTCCGTTTTATATTACAGGTATACGCCGAGGGACCTGTATGCCTTGGAAAATTGACGTTGAACCGCGTGAGGAGAGAGGAAGGTTGTAGAGGAACCCAGTGAAAGCCAGAGGCTGAATTGCGTCTGCAAAAGAAGACTCCCCCAACCCTGCATCCCCATGCTGAACCGACCCCCTTTGTAGACCTATTGAACAATAAACCCCTTTGAAAGAGAAACACACTGGAAAAAGTGAACGTCATGTGAAAAGAAAAACAATGGACTTCTGGTCTAAGCATAAAAAGAAGCTGGGAGACCAACTGTGAAAACTGCAAACTGGAAAGGAAAAGGCGACAGGACACAGATGGTCCACTAACGCCAAACTCATGACAACTCATGACAACTAAAACGGAAGATACAGAAAAAGAAAGAATGTGGAAAAGAGGGACGGACAAAGTGAAAACAATATGCATGGGCAGGAGAAGATGATCAGGGAGAGATTGTACTTTGTTGGGGTGGGAGATGCAGACAAGGTGTGGCATACAAAGAGACAAGGGACTAATGGGTTACCTCAAAGCTTGACCAAACCTCTCGAGTCTCACAATGGCTGTGAATCATCCAAGGCATACAGTTAGATTAAAGGCACACAATTACAGGAAGTAGGGCTTACATGGAAGGAGATGACACACATGTTTGTTCTAAGAATGACGATACGTTATATGTGCTAAATTATAAGATTGTGTTAAGATGCGTTTAGATACATATTAAGGAGAAATAGACATCGAATATGTTTAAAGTTGTTGTTTTACAAACAACTGAACTTTCAAGACGGGGGAGTGTAATGAAGGACCCAAATTAAATATATATTAAATCAACAGCTGAATGAAGTGGAGGACCCCCCCGACTTAAACCTAGGCAGAGAAATTCGAAGGGACTTATGTGGTGTTGCAATTATGTGAAAATGATATTTGTAAGGTTACAATATATTAGTATTCAAAAGGCATTGTGTTTATAATGTTGAAAATGACATTACCTTGATGTAATAAGGTGGTGAGGCACAGAATGGACAATAAGATAGAAAATCACTCTGGAAAAAATGCCTTTAATGAAAATGTATGTACTGAAAATGTGTAGTGCTCAAAGTGTGTAATGATGAGATCATTTTAAAGTTGATACGTTCGAGGACACCATGCCGTCAGAAACTTGACTAATGGGCAGAAACCAGACATTTAAATTGGGCCTGGTCGAAACCCGTATCTAAAGAATCCAGCTGCACAAATTATAATTGAACAGTGCACCGAAGAAGAGTCAGGAATGCATGCTAGAGCGTATTTCATTCTGAAGGGTTAGTCCAATTAAAATTAATTGCCCAATGAGCTAATGTTTAAGGATGAAGTTGTCTAAGACTGTGGAGGAAAAGGTGGGGGCAGATTTGCTCCCTCACATTTTGCTATAAAATGAGCTCAGTGTAATGCTGGGGTGGGAGTTGAGTGAGGGAACTTGACTACCGTGGATAGGTGTGCTCTGTGTCAGCTATGACATGAAATAAACCCTTATGAACTTAACAGTCTCTGTGCTGATCCATTGAGTGGTCCTTATTAAATTGTGTTGGAGTATGTGAATCCTGCACCCCAACCTCCTCAAGGTGCAGCTATCTTGTTTTACAGGTACTAGAGGGTGTGCTCTGACCTATGGGCCCGTCAGAGGACTCCGCACCCTCCTGTACACTACCTCCTTCCTCCCTACCCCCTGCTCTCATCTAGTCTTACTTTTTCCACTCTTCTTCCTCACATATGCTTGCATTCCCTCTTATTCACGCTCATACCTCCACTAACATCTACTATTCCCTTGCACGCTCTGCAATATTGTACATTGTTCTTTATACTGTTTTTGAGTTGTGATTCAATTGTCATCTTATGCTTTCTGTATGTTACTTGTTCTCATGTAAAGCACTTTGTATTAAAGGGCTGTATAAATTCAATAAAATACAAATACAATACAAAATGGTGGGCTGGTGCGTAAGTCAGACAGGTTATGAGAGATAAGACATTGAGCTGGTTCAATCATGCAAGCAAAGTGATTTTGAAGTCAAGTGCCAAAGACAGCACTGAAGGTTGGGTTGATGTTGGGTCAATGGCATCAAACATGTCTCACAGGTAGATTGAAATGTTTGATGGCAAAAACAGGGCTCCTGGCTCTCAGAATGCGGCAAAGCCCACTGCAGGGAGATCTAGGACAGGGGAAGTTCTTTTAGGTTCCGCTCATCCACCTTAGAGGGGTTTTTCAAGCAGAGGGGCAGGTCCGGGCCCTCACCAAGAGTCACCCCCAATGTGCCCTGTGAATGGGCAGGGATCAGAACTTTCCTCTGCCTTGGCACACTTGTTCTTCCCCACAATGGGTGATGGCTTTGAAAAGGCAACTCTCCCAAAAGAGGTCCAAATTAATTATTTCTTGTGTCCTGAATGGTCCAAAAGTGAGTTAATGAAGCCGGGGAGAATCCCCTTTTTAGGCAAAGGTCCACAGGTGATTGGA
Organism: Ambystoma mexicanum; assembly: GCF_040938575.1. Lineage (NCBI taxonomy): Eukaryota > Metazoa > Chordata > Amphibia > Caudata > Ambystomatidae > Ambystoma > Ambystoma mexicanum. Next base: position 672,027,939 of record NC_090933.1, on the reverse strand, counting down.
TAAAAGCAAGACTGCTTCAAGAGGTCCAATCCCTGTCCTTGTGACAAGAGGTCCTTACCTTCTTGCATCATAGCCAAAGTGTTTTTTTGCTAAGGAAAGTTTAGGGGGCAGGAAGGATGAAGAGATACAAGATAAACAAGATGCTCCTCAACAGTGCTGAGCACTCCCCGACTACCCTAACCTTGTCACCCTTCCCAGACCCTTAGCAACAAAGGCCCCTTGGTGTGTAACACCCTTTTGTCCTTTAGTGTAGGGTGTGCCCTACTGAAGGGCTCTATTGCTGGAGGGAGGTGTTACCTGAGCTCACAAAAGATCAAAGAGAGGCAGCACCCTCGAGCTATGGTTCTGCTGGGTGCAGCAGAGTCAGCCAGTCTTGCCAGAATACACACAGCCAATCCATGGCCAGCCTGAGCTCACAGTGTTGACACATGTATAATACAGATCAGATGTGGATTTAACAGTTATATGAAATACTATCCACAACACCACAAACTCAGGCATGGCTTATGCCTAAAGACTGCACTGTCAACAGGATGGCAATTCATCAAAATGATGTAGTTTGGGGAACAGAGGTGCCAACTTTAAATGAAGCCTCTGGGGTTGTTACAATTCTCAAAACGTAATGCACCAGGTATTATCATGGATGTGTGTGCAAATGTGTATGGCCTGTCATTACAGGTGGGTGAATTGAGAGCAGCACAAAATTAATTAGAGGATCGAAGTAGGAGATGGTGTATATGTTTCTTTGGGTTTCTGGAAAAAGTAAAAGTAAAAGGAGGAGATGCAGCAACCTTTCTGGAAAAATGTATCCGAATCACATTGAAAATGGAATTTACATGCCAGCTTGAAATCCAGAGAGCCCATATTGTACAGAAAAAAGCTAATACAGGTTCTAAGACACCCATGACCATTTATTGCATGTTTTTCAGGCATCAACACGTGCAGAAAATCTTCACAGTTGCTTGACAGGAGAACCTGATATTATGGGAAGGCCACAAAATCTACATCTCAGCTGATTTCTCTAGGGAACTATGGACATCAGGCAAAGATTTCGGGATTGAGACTAATGCTGCAGAAATGGGATATCCACTATGGCTTGCTTGAATTTGCCAGGATGTTGATCACAAAGAATCAAATACAAAGAGAATTCACAGGCCTGGAAGATGTGTGGGAATTCTTACAGGATCTAGATGTACAAGCAATGGATGCAACACAGCAACAACAGGTGGGCAGAACTGGCAAAAGGGTGCAACAGCAAGGTTTGAGACCAAAGTGGTGACAGACGGATGCCAGAGGCAGATTTGAAACCCCTCCAAAGATGCTGATGCTGGAAAAGAAGATTCCTGCAGAAGGAGTTTCCTAGGCAGATTAAACAGTCAAACAGAGAAATTGTTGGATATAGTCTGGAGTTACATCTAATTCTGTAGTATTTCATTATGCTGGTAAAGAGTGGTATTTTATTGTGATATAATATCTCTTGTGATAATTTGTTGCTAAATTCCCTTTTACAGTGGTAAGACTCAATTCAGAATATATCATAACACTGTCCATTTTACCAGGGTTACTCGATACTGGACTTGGTATACTGAGTGGGGTGATCAGTGCTTACAACTCACAGCATTTTATGAACAATGCCGCTGTATGCCCTGATGGTCAAAATGTAACACATATAGCTTATATCATAAACAAATAATTGTATACACACGCACGTCTTTCACTCCTAAAACTCACTTATTAAAAAACAATCTATTTCAGATTTTTCCACACGTGGCAATATGAATTACCGCCTATGGTAAAATATGCCTATCACCTGTTGGACCTCAGTGTATGTGCTAATAAAATTGCAGTCACATAATAAGAGCACAACCAGTTTGTTTTCAAACCTCTTAGTTTTTATATAATGTTAAAATTCGAAGCTGTTCAGACAATTACATTATGCGATACAAGTTACTTGGATATGAGAAAACAAAATGCCTTTCATTAGAGTGTTCACGCATATAAAATAGCCTTTCAAATGATAAGTTTCACTTACAAACGTGTTGCCAGTTGTCCAGCCATGCTTGGCAGGCAACCTTGAACTGTTAACTGGCGAGATGGGGACTAAGTAATCACCATACGAAGGTGTCCTGCAGGTGGAGTTTTAGAAAGCAGTGGGCACCGAAAGTAGTGGACATTCTGATTAACACAGACATTAAAAACCTTTAGCCACACAGGTAAATAATTATTTCAAATGTGGTGCATGGAACATAAGTGAGGTTTACGGCGGAGAGGGCAGGAGAAGACAATGTATAACTGCTTCTGCATGTATTGTGGCAAAAGAAAGAGGTAAAGCACCCTAAATGTTCACTTCCTCTAAGGGCAGAGAAGGCGTTCGAAAGAATGTTGCCTAGAGATGGGGTTTCTAAGAGAAGTGAAGCTCATTTTATACCCAACCACTGCTAGCTCGAACATGGTGGATTTGTATCAATTCTTTTTACATTAAAAGAGGAACAAGGCAGGGTTAGCGCATGTCGGCCCTACTTTTCACTCTGGCTCTGGAGCTGCTCCCTATTGCCAGCAGACAAACCATAAAAATACGTGGTGCCAAAGCACCAATAGGAGATATGAAGGCTCTATTTTATGCTGAGGACATTATGTTACCATATACCCTTGCCTAACGTGACTCCGTTGTCAGAGAATTAATGAAGGTGGTTCAAACCTTATCCATCTTTGAAATGTGAAAAGATAACTGTGTGTGTGAGGCCTTACTCATGAACAGGATACCCACGTACATTGTATTGGAGAAGCACAGTTTTGCTGGGTCACAGCAAGTCACACATCTGAGAATATCTCCACGTTTATTTAAACCAGAGACTGGTCAATACTGAAAAATATAACAATACATAGTGTAGACTAACACACAGCAACAATGAAATACGTGGGCTTCACTTAACATATAAATCTGGGGACAATCCCAATTTATCACAATGCTAGTGATAATGAGACTGAATTGCATAGTAAGTGTGCCGCCTCTGAAGGTACCGACCACTCTCATCAGGAAGATCTCTAAGGGAATAAAACATTTTATCTGGGGTAGCTTGCAGCCGAGACTAAAGCTTGAGAATCTATTTCTGCCAACATCAGGAGGTGGTCTTAGACTTAGACTCCCTTGCGTGAAATTATACTACCTTGTCCAACAAATCTCACAAAAAGCTGCATATTTGGGAAACAGGAGGCTCACCTGAGCAAGATTTAGGGCAGAAAGAGGGCAGAGCAGTGATATTTGGCAATGGCAAAGCAAGTAAAGTGCTCCCCATTTTGTAAACTAACATACCCACTTGGGAATAGGATCATATGTTACTTAAAGTAGATAACTAGTGGCACCTAGAGGTCCCCGTATCATACAAGAGGCCAGTGCGGATAGCAAAGACAATGGTATTCTGGGAAGGATGATGTAGAGAGGCAGATGAACATGTCATCTATAGAGCCCACCCCCTGGCCTCTGCCAATCTGGAAGAACAGCAAGAGAACATTGTGCATGACACCATCGAATGTTTGAGAGACATTACAACCGTTTCCAATGGACCCTCGAACTGGAGACTCCACTAGCCATAGAAGAACTATAGGTAAAGTTTGACAGGTCTTAAGTGACATGATGAAGAAAAGAAGACACGTGGGCGCACTAAACCTGATGTATGAATATCTAGGGAATGAAGATGTGACTGAAGTGACAAAGTAAACATATATGCGAATATGAAGAAAATCATATGCATTAAGAAGATAAGTAGCAAGAGATGCAGTAGATGTATATGCACTGAAACGCAAGGTAGACAAGGCAATGTAGAAGCTAACTAAAGTAGGAAATATAACGCAAGTAAAGCAGACATGTTGATAAAATGGACGTCAGCATTGTATAATAGTAAGTGAGAAGCATTGAGAGGAGAAAGACCAAGGTTGCAGAGCTGACAGGCGCTGGAATACAGATTCTTGCAAGAACACATGATATTTGCTTGGTTCAGAATCAAGGATGCTGCGGCAAGTAGCAACTGCAAAGGCATGAAAGGAGTCGAAGAGTATAAGCTAGATATGCAAGACATATTTCTCTTAGATTAAGTAAAGGAGCGAATAATTGTGAGTGTCAAGTACTGAACAATCAAAGATACAGGAAACATATGCAAGGCGGAACAAAAATGTCTCCCGAGGCCGAGGAGAGTAATAGCACCTAGTATAATTGAATTAAATAGTACTAAATAAAGGGACAGAATGTACAAAATCATGGTCTCCCCACACGTGGTACAATACCAGAAGACGAGGCCTATTCATAAAGCCCGAGATGAATCTAGTAATGTACCATCATTCCCTTTAAAGTTCAAAGGAAGAGAACAGTCAGCAAGGTCAACTAAAGAGAAGAAGACTTGGTTTAGGGCCTAACTGATCAGAGATAGTAGTCTAATTAGTTAAGGAGGGCAATTGTCTGACGTTTTTCCCTTGCATCTGGGTCTTACGTGCTGTGTATGAGCCAATTGTCCATGGTTGAAGGAGGCTGCCAACCAATCACGAGGGCCTGTGTAATGGCAGACCATACATTGTTGCACAGGCCTCTGCACTGCTATTAAATTATTATCTGTATTTTATGTAGTTAGAGGTTGATTAAGGCATGCCTACCAGATGAGGGGCAGCCAATGATGATACTAACACTTATATGACTATAGGTATTTATGTTCCCTTAAGCAAACCCTCTGCCCTACTGTTTGCAGTGTAGGATGATGTCATAGCAAATGTATATTGAAGTATAAAGCCTTTTGCGCAATTGTAATGCGTTGAGAGTGTATGACCTACAATCTTTGGTTGCCAGGTTCCCTACTTTATTGAACTGATAATAAAGTAGTATTTTGCCATATTCTTTGAGCCTTTCTGGTTATATGGGCCTGAGATAATTTATTTGGTAAACCCATTCGGCACTTGGAATGCTTCAGGTGCTACTGCACAATGATATGCACAGGAAAAGGAACACATTGGAGACATGATGGAGGAGGGACAGGTGATATGTTTTGAACCAGCAAAGTCTAGGCACAGTTTAAACCCTGTTGGTGCATGGACCATCAGTGTCTAATGGCTCACAGTGTAATGCTATGTTGATAACAGAGCAACGTGAGGACCCTCTGCTTCCCGGAGCTCCTTGAGACATTGTCCTGGCAGTGGGACACCTCTACCGTTCAGAAAGGGTAAGATGTCCTGCTGCCAGGAAAATAAGCGTGCTGAGCAGGAATTGCTTGCCACACATTGTCCTGCCAGTGGGACACCTTTCCCTTTGGGCACCCTCTTTGAGGTGCCAACCAGGAGTGGCGTCCCAGTGACAAATGTCCCAGTCTGGCCGCCTGCTTGGTACGCTACTGCTTGGGGTAATTTGAACACAGGAAAACATACCTTAATTTTAATGAGGCCGAATGTTGCAAGTACTTAATGAAATCAGAATAAGCAACCTAATGTGCTGTTTTTAAATCTTGCAGGCATCCATTTTGTATTATGTCTATATGCTTGTTTGAGTTAGTGCCCTGGTGCCAATAATCAAACACCAGCTCCCTTCAGCCTGCTTGCAGGCCCTCTTTAGGTAGAGCGGGCACAGGCTTTTTTTTACTGTTGTCAATGCATTGATCTCTAAAGACCAACTGTGGTGTTATACGTTTCAGAAGACTGGCGTGTCTTTAGAATTTAATTTTAATGCTACGCTTATGAAAGTTATAAAAGAGCGCCCGCAATGGACTCTAGTGGTGTAGTAGTTTAGTGTTATCCCTCGAAACCAGGCGCCAATGTTATCACAAGGCGAAAACCAAGGGTCAATCTGAAATCTCCTGAGAGCTGGACAACGTATTCAATAGTATGGTCCCAGCCAAGAGAAAGGTAATAAGGGAGATGTTAGCTGCAGTCACATGAAACAATCCACAGTGATAACCCGCTCAATGTAAAATATTATGGCTTCCTTCGGGGCGGTAAGGCCCCAGTCCTATTATACTTCGGTAGTGGGTATATTGGCACATGTACTTTTACAGTCAAAGAAATGTAACCTGGTAATATTTGTTGCTCTGAGTTTATTATAATTGTTTCATTAGAAGGTTTTCTTGTTAATTGGTACCACAGACATTGAACCTATGCTAGGGTTTCAAATCATAACCTTCCTAAGAAATTCTGATAGTGGTCGCTCCTTAAGAGTACTATCTCGACAATGACATCCTACTAGCTACAAAGGTTAGTGGAGTCACTCTATTGACTACTTTTCACATAGAAACCCTTGAGGGGATTGTTCATTTGATCAAGGAGGTAGCCTTGTTAATCCTATGATGATCAACAACACTTAGATTTGAAAACTATAGAAGAAGAGGTTGGGGAATCTGGTACGTATCTAATTACATTTTGCATGTGATGTTATCTCATGTTTTTTGTATGGTTTTGCCTAAAGACAATTAAAATCATACTGACAAAAACAGAAATAGCATGTGAAACAAAGAGACAAAGTGGGAGAGTGAAAAGGAGAGGGAGAGAGAGAACGAGGCTTGGAGCAGCGACAGCACCATGGGCCTTTCAACGTTTTCAGTTGAAATGGGCTTCGAGCCTCATGGGGGCCCTGAGCAGCTGCTGCCATGCTGGAAGTCTTGTTACAAAACAAAGAACTTTAATTTAGTACATTTAAAGGCTGCTTTGCAGGGCACATTTAATAGGCTGCCTTTGCTGGCACCGTCAGGCTGTCACCTCCCTCAGGCCTTGAAGTATGCAGCAGCATTCTTATCTCCTTGTTGCCTTTTTACTCCAGTGTTGGCTACATTAACACCTTGCCCACAAAGATAGTTGAATAGCTTGTCAGTGAACATTTTGTTCTTCAGCTCTCATCAAGCTACCTATGCATCAGAATGGTTTTCCCTGCTGTGGGCAAGAGTACCACACAAACATCATATTGAAATGGGCCCCCAAGGTCCCAACACATCTTCATCTGGCCATGGCTGGAAGAGAGCGTGGAAGAGAGACAGGTAGAAAGTTGGAGAAACATGAAGGATGTCAAAGATACGGCGGGTTGTCACTGCACAAATGGGGTCACCAAAAATCTAAACATCTGCCACTTTCATTCTTACATTTTTACAAATCAATGATATCTGGTTTGAAGGCATGCCCCTGTACACTCACACCTGAAAAAATACAACCCGCTTGGGAGAAAGGGCCAAGATGTGCTTGCAAAGGTAACAAGTATTTATTTTCACAAAACAGAAAGAGTATCATTAAAAGACTTTGCTGCACGAAAACATTCTGAGGTCCGGGGGCACGTGCAGTACCTTATAAACACACACAGCGTGACCCATGACGTCATAATATATAGCACAATTCTACCGTCCCAATTGGATGGGCACTACACATGTGGGGCCTGCTCCATATGGGATGCCAGTCCATTGGTCCATCTTCATCTTTTCATCTCCGTCCACATGGGTGCTGCTGGCCTCGTCATCCACGGTGAGGTTGATCAAACAATAAATTGGCTACTCTGTTATGCAATGTTACCTTATCATAGTTGCGAACACCTGGCAGATATATCAATGGGCAGGAGAAGAGCCAAGGTCACACTACCTCACATGCTTAACTCATTCCGAGCAACTTCAAAGGTCCTCCACCTTAGTTTTTGGCTACAATTTAGTTGCTACCCTGCACCTCTCTGCACAAATCACATGACCCATTTCTGAAGACGCAATAGCCTTGCCTTCTGATTTTAGTGATCAATCGAGGGGTGTAAAAGTGTATGGTCGGTGGTCTGGGTTTGGATTATACTGTGGTCTGCGGGGGTCTCCGGATAAAAGCATTGCAGAGCTGTATTTCTCATGCGGGGATCATTGGGGGCAGGAGGGCCTTACTATCTGTCTTACGGGATGGTTCTGCCAAGAGGCGTGCTGCTCCCTTTCCATGACCTTGCAGGGCACATTGGAGGATTTTGTGGGCTGTGTGGGACCTGGCCAGGGTGGAGGTGTTGTTCGCGCTCATGCGAGGGACCTAATATCAAAGCTCTTAACACTGTTCCCCAGGGACGCCATTTCACCAAAATGCCTGGGGTAGCGGAAGTGACATCACACGACCCTTGGGACCCCACCCCAAAGTAATATCATGGGAAGCGATGGAACACGGCTTTTCACCCCTTGACAAAACAGGAAGTGGCATCACATAGCATTGCTCGTACGTACACTACCAAAAATATGGTTACAATATCAGTATAATGTGATATACATTTCATGCAAGAATGGATCGCCATAGTTATCAGTGTGCATAGGCCCATATTACCAAATTACTGTGAATTTAAGCAGACGTCCATGGCCAAATGATAATGATGTGTTATTATATAGCACATATGCTTAAGTGCTTTATATAGAAAACATATACACACACTATCACCCAACCTGTGTTGGTAGTCATTAATCGACCTCACAAGGATGAAAGGCTCAGTTGAGCTGTTTAAGAACGCCTGAAGTGTGCTGGAAATAAGCCTTTAATGAGTCTAGCAATTATTGTATAGAATTCCAGAAAGACAAATTATTTGATATTCCTATTGTTCCTTAATAAGGGTCACTGCTGAAAGTGTTAGACTTGTGGAACCCCTGTTCATTCTTTAAATATTTTATTTTTTACGAGGCCTGAACAAGTAAGCCAGCCGCTCCAGAAGCAAAGAGTCATATGGCACTGGCCACAACCCAGAACCTTGCATTAAAATATATATATATATATATATATATATATGCATATATATATATTTTAGGGGTGACAAGGGAGAGCACAGGGGTTGCAAGGGAGACCTCAGGGGTCGCAGTTGCAACCCCTGGCGACCCCTTAATGACATCCCTGCTGTTCGCTGTGCTTGGGTCTCCTTCAGGTGTTAGTCCTAATGGATCAATTGAAGTCAACAAAGACTACAACACCAAGCATGCACTTTTTGTCAAAAACGTTTTCACATAAAGCATACCACCGATATTGAATGATCACATTATCAATTATTAGTATCACATGAGGGTTAAATATTGGGACTGACCCTGAAGTGCAGATTGGCAGGTATGTGCAAAAAAGGGTATCCAGTGATGTTAACAAAAAGAAAATAACGAATAACATTTTTAATGACACTTGAGTAACAAAAATCACAGAATGTTTTAATTAAATAAATATATGGGTGGTGGGATAAGGGATTAAAAAGGGTGGAGAGCCGGTTAGGGTGGGGTTATAATTATTGCAAAATGGGGGGATTTGGGAGTGGGACCCCCCCAAATTACAAAAACATTTAAAAAACTGTATTTCTGTTCAGTATTTAAGTGTCAGTAAAAAGGTTTTCATTGTGACATTTTTCGTTAACTTCACATGGAGCCCAAAAAAGACATATTTTCACTGCATCGAAAATGCACTAAAGCAATTTTTGCCCTGTTGCTTATACCATGCCCAATTGCATTTGCCATGGTGCAATGGTTTTCTAATGTAGCAATGTGTTTTTTAAAATAGGGCAAACTTAGCCCTAGGGATAATACCGTGCAACTCTGCACTTGGACCAGCGCGCAATTTCTGTAATCTGACCCCAGGTTGGCAGCACGAGAACTGGGGATTGGGCAGTAGGCACATGCATAAACCCAAACAGCATTAAAAACTGATGGTAAAAATACAAAAAGAGACTGTTTTAAGATTGAGTCCGGAATGAGGCCCCATCTAGTGCAGGAGGAGAGATGTACGTCACATGGCATGTGTAAAGGGTTGTACCATCTCCGGTATGGCCTTGAATCACTGAGGCAGCCTGAACCGTCACTGCATTGCACAGTCAAGCAGCACACAGCATCATATCGGGGAGGAGTCCGCAATTAGCATCACCCACTCAGTCAATCTAATGATGCTGCATGTAAGGATAATGCGTGTGTGCTCAATTCATATTGCATCTCATTATCCCAATGCAGCTGATTGATATGCTATGATTTGATATGGTATTTATAACGCGCCTATACACAAGTGTTTCAAGGTGCGATGAGGCAAGGGAGGGGAAACAGATGGAAGACAGAGACAACGATCCTACTCGGTCAGGTGACATTGAGATTGCGAAAGTGCAGGGGAGGGGAAAGGGGACAACTGCAGGGGGAAAGGGGAGGAGGAAGTGCAGTACATAGGATAACAGTAAAATCAATAAAGACATTAAATAAATAAAAGTGCGACCAGCTGGTGGCAAGTGCAAGTGTAAGTGCAGACATCAGGTGTCAGTTGCTGGTAGTCGCTGGTAGGCGGCTGTAGGGATACAGAAACAGCCATCCTGAGTGCAAGGGTTGCCAGGGGGGCAGTGCAGATGTGCAACTGGTGGGGATGGACCTGGGCCCGAGATCAGAGGTTAGCCAGGTAACCATTGCAATGTCGGATTCTGCTAGGAGATCACCAGGGGAGAGGAGGAGAAAAAGCAGAAACAAAGAGGAAGGTCTTGATGTGCTTCTGGAAACGGAGATGGTCTTCCCCAAGTTTTAGAGAGGCAGGGAGGCTGTTCCAGAGGGAGGCCCCAGCAGAAGAAAGAGATCTACCAGCAACTCGCTGCTTGGAGAAGCGACTAACCCTGAGGGAGTTGGAGGCGGATGAGCAAGGAGCTCGAGAAGGAAGATATTTAGGAAGAGAGAGTTGAAGGTATTGAGGTCCCAGGCCCCAGAAGGCCTTGTGGACAATGCAGAGGGTTTTGAACGAAATCCTCACCGCCACTGGGAGCCAGTGCAGAGATTTCAGTCTTGGATAGATACGATCCCTGGGCTTGAGGCCAAGGACAAGTCTCTTGCAGTCCTGTTTTGGATTAGTTGCAGAGGGTGGAGAGTAGAGGCAGGCAGTTATAGAAAGAGGCTGTTGCAGTAGGTAGTCCAACCTAGAGAGAACCAGAGCTCTGGAGACAGTGAGCTTCTGGGGGAAGTAGAGGAAGGGAAGAATACCTCTGAGGAGGTGCAGCTGGTAGTGTGACTTCTTAGAGACATCAGAGATCTGAGGAGAGAAGGAAAGTGTGGAGTCGAAGATGACCCCAGGGTTTTCAGCCTCACAGCTGGGAGCAGGAAGAGGGCCAAGATAGGCCAGGCAAAGATTGACAGGAAAGGAGGGAGCAGGTGTGCCCTGATGAGGAGAATCTCGGTCTTACTGGCATTAAGGCAGACATAATTAAGACACACCACTCCTGGATGGCGGACAGCCAGTCAGAGATGAGAGAAGGAGAAGAGGTGGCAGAATGGAGCCTGAAAATGAGTTGAGTGTCATCCACATAGCACTGAAAGTTGGGGCAGAGAGCGGCAATGCAGTGGGCAAGAAGTGCCAGGTATTGTTTGAACAGTCAGGGGGAGAGGTTAGACCCCTGGGGAACACCACAGGTAGAGATAGAGATAGAGGAGAGGAAGGACACAAGTTGGACCTGGGAGGGTCGATCGGAGAGGAAGGAGGTCAGCCAAGCCAGGGCCTGATTGGTGATACCCAGGTTATCACGGAGATGGTTGAGCTGGATGGCATGGTTGACCATATCAAAGGCAGAAGAGAGATCAAGTAAGATGAGGACACAGGGGGTGTTGGAGTCAAGGTTAGAGAGCAGGTCTTCACGTATGTACAGGAAAGCGGTTTCCGTGCTTCTGGCAGCTCTGAGGCCAGGTAACAATATATGGGGAAGTTCTTTTTTGTTCACGGGGTGTTGATCTGATATAGGGACAATATAACATATACTAAATGAGATCAGATCAACTACCCCTTTCTCAATTCCGCTTACTTCCGAAGTTCAGGTGTGATACTTGCGTGACACATCTGGAAAAGTTTATATTGTAATGAACATATAAACTAGAAAAACATCTGTTGATTAAGAGCAGTTTTTTCTGTCACATACTAACCTCACATTTAGCATTAGTTGCTTGTATAAAATGAAATTGTTTGTTTGTTTGTTTATTTTATTTTTAATGCGCACCAAACTCAGAGGTAACAGGGCGCAGCAGTAAGAAGATTCAAGGCTTACATAGTTACAGATTTGTGCATACTACATAGTTACAGATTTGTACAAATAGCATAATAATGTACAGAAACAATAATTTACAAATATCATTGCAAGGCATTTAACATTGTTCAACTAAGGTTCTAAGAATACAGGTTATATACAATGCAGTTAGAAGGGACTGTTGAGCTGAGGCAGCTCAGTTGGAGGACGACAGGGTGACTAGTGGTATTTGGAATTGATATATTTAATATCGTTCCTTCTAAGGTGTAGGTAGGGTTGGTCTGCTCTCAAGTTATGTGGCATGGAGTTCCAGAGTTTAGCAGTCTTTACAGGAACGATTTTGCCACCAATCCTGGATAGTCTGAATCTTGGTACTACAAGGCAGTTGGTGTTGGCAGCTCTAGTCTGTCTGATAGATGATTTTCTGTTTAGTTTATCCATAAGGTAGCTAGGGGCAGCATTGTTTGAAGTTTTAAGGGTTAAGTAGATCATTTTTAACTGTATTTTGTTGTCGGTGGGGAGCCATTTGTGTTGGCGTCTAGTGGATGAGATGTGTACTCTTTTGTTTATGCCGAGCGCAGCTCTTAAGTCATTATTTTGTAGAATTTGATTTGTAGCCTTTGAATAATGGCTTTGTATGTAAAGGGCATTGCATAATCAAGTCTGGAGAGTATTAAAGCTCTAGTCAGAATCATGCAACTGTCATTAGGTAGGAAAGGATAGCCAGCTCTTATCAGCTTACAAGTGTAGGCAGTGGTCGAGGCCAGGGAATTAACTTGTTTAGTTAAAGACATGGTGGAATCAAGGTAAAAACCAAGAGTTTTTACTTCCTTAGATACCTTGATGATATTTCCGTCTATATTGAATGAAGAATATTCCTGGCCTAGTTTATTAATGTTAGAGTGCGTGCCTAGGATTATCAACTCTGTTTTATCATCATTCGGGCATAGACCATGTGTTGCCATCCAGGCCTGGATGATAAGATATACCCTATTCACCAACTCCAGGTCCTTGCTATGATCCACAGAAAGTGGGAGGAGAATCTGTGTATCATTAGCATAGTTAGTGTAGGTGATACCCAGATGGTCCAGATCATGGGTTTGGTGAAAATGTTTTATAGAGTTGGGGAGACAAATGAACCCTGTGGGACACCGCACAAGATAGATGTGGGGTCTGCCACTGCCGAGGGGGAGAACACTCTCATAGTACTCTCGCTCAGAAATGATTCTATCCATCTGACAACCTCAGTTGAAAAGTGAGCTGCTGAATCCAAGTGTCTGCAGAGGACCTTAGAGATCAAGTAGGAGGAGAAGTGCTGTCTTCACTTTATCTCTCAGCTCGTCAATGTGGGTCTTTAAATCAATTAGCGCAGTTTCAGTCCCATGTAGTGGACGGAAGCCAGAATGTCTAGCTCCTAGGAGTTTATGCAGTTCAAGGTATTTTTGAATCTGGGTATATGCAACTTTATCCAGTATTTTAAGTAAAAATGGTACTGTAGTAATGGGGCGGTAATTAGTGGGGGTGAGAGGATCTAATGTCTGCTTCTTAAGGAGTGGGAGCACCCAAGATTGTTTTAAATTGGCAGGAATACTGCCTGTAGAGAAAGAAGCATTTATCAATTTAGAAATTAATGATGATAGGTCTCTGGCAGTGTATTTTATAATCTGTGCTGGGCAGATATCGTCTTTGCAGTTGGAAGGTTTGAGAGATAGGATAATTTTCTCTACCTCTAGGGTGGAAGTTTTAGTAAAGTAAAATGTGTTGGTCTGGGTACTGGGTGTATCATTGGCCGGCGGGATATTGGACAGGTGCTGTAAGTTCAGAGAATCTTTTTTTAGCTGTATTTTATTTTGGAGTGTATTTATTTTATTTGCTAGTGCGTGTTGCATGTCTGCGCACCAGGTCTGATCCTTGGTACATGTATCCGGTGTGGCAATGGGTGACTCTAGTTCTTTCAGTATGGAGAAAAGTTCCTTCATGCTAGAGTTAGATTTGGCAATGTGTTCGTCGTAGGAGTTCCGTGTTGCCAGGCAAACTTTGTTTTTATAATGCAGAGAGAGAGAGGTTAAATTTGATTTGTTCTCGTTGGATGGGCATAGTCTCCAGACGGTTTCACATTTTCTCATTGTAAGGCGTAAGGCCTTTAGTTTAGGCATGAACCATTTATTTAGATGAGCTTTGGGTTTGCTTTTTCTAAGTTTAAGTGGGGCAATATTGTGCATAGGAGCGAGCATGATTTTGTTGTTCTCATGGACGAATGCACTAGGGTCTAAGTTGTCTGGCAGTGCATTTAGTATTGGGAGGATAACAGGGATAATTGTGTCCACTGTCATATTCTTTTTGTTTCTAGTTAGGCATGGTGGCGGCGTTAGCGAGGCTGTGGGAGATGGTCTGGTGTTTAGTAGATTAAAGGACACCAATGAATGGTCTGCCCAGAGTTGTGGAGAGATGGAGGAAATGTCAGCTGTACAGTTATAATCGGCAACCCAATCTAATATTCTCCACTTCATATGGGTGGGATTGTTGACTGTTTGAGACAATCCTAACGAGTTAAAGGTATTGGCTATGTCCAAGGCATGCTTATCCGCTGGATCGTTAAAGCCTAGGTTAAAGTCACCTAGTAGCAGTAGTTGTGAGGTTGTTTTGACGTTGTTGGTTAATAAACTGTGCAGGTCCTCCTCAAAGGTCCCAAGAGGACTATGTCGTCTGTATATTAGATGAATAGTAAGTGATTGGGAGTTGTTTATCGGGAGTTTGGTAGTAAAGATTTCACATCATTGCAAAATTTGAATAGGGGCTAGTCTTAGCGATAAGCTCATTTTAGATATAATGGCAATTCCACGGCCTCAGGTGCCATCTCGGTCTTGCCTAGATATTGTGTAGCTGTCTGGGATAGCTAACATAAGCGACGGTCCTGCAGCATTATGTAGCCAGGTCTCTGTTATTGCGAGGAAGTCCAAATTACCTTCAGTGATTAGGTCGGCTATGTCTAGGGCATGGGCAACTACCGATCTTGCATTAAGGAGTGCTCTTTTAAAGGAATGTGCCTCCGTTTCAGCTTTGATCTGGTTGGGAATGTATATGTTTATAGCAATAGGATTGGACTTGTGTCTTGGAATTTGGAGGGTCTTAGTGGTGGAGGCTAATAGGGAGGACGGCCGTTGGTATGGTTAGTACTATGTTGGCAGTTTATTTTCAGGTTTGTTAGTGGAAGAGATCTTCTGGGTGGCTTGTGCAGTTTAGTAAGTCTAGCATGGGGTTTAGAGTTCATTCATGGTACATGGCCGGGAGGCATAGGCTTCTAGCCCTAAATCGTGAAGGTAATTTGGGCGGATGGTGCCAAAGTTATTTATAACTGTATCTGGCAGATTAGGTAGGATTAATTCTGTCTCTGGTGGGGGGAGCCCAATGTAGCATTCCTGACTACTAATATCAAGGAGTGTAGTGGCAGCCATTATACAATATGTAATAATTAGGCTTAACGTCTTGCGCAGCTAAGGCTTTGGGTGTAATGAAGGAGGCAGTGCAAGGCAAGAGTTTCCAGGGCGCGGAGAGCGGTAAATGTAGCCAATATGAGGTGGAGGTAAGACACACAGAAGGAAGTCGTAAATAGGGCAGTAAATTAGGCAATAAGTTAGGTACTCATGCGTACATGTAAAAGGCGCTAAATCAGCACGCACATGCAGGCAGTGGGCCTAAGATGGTTGCACAAGGCTTGATTTACTGAATACAGTAAGCACACGTTCAGTAAATCATGGAGCAATGATCAATAAAGATGAGACTGGAGATAGAGGTGGGAACTGGCTAAGGATTAAGCTAGAATAGATATGCAGATACATAGTCATAGACTAATCACAGTAGTTATTGTATAAGGTACGTTATCAGGCAAGTTAGACATACTCAGGTTAGTTAAAGCGGTGCCGTGTGCATATTGCTAAAGCAGATTAAACAATTGGCAAACTGGCATCAATACACATGGTATGGGTGCATGGGTCAAAATACATGCAAGTGCACCATATCAGATCACAGTAAAGTGGGGCGCAGTAGGGTGGAGACATCATCTGGTGGTTGGGCAGGTGGCATGATAAGGCGAGAGCAGTTTAGAAATGGGATTTGTACTGGGTAAAGTAATAATAGCTTGAGTTGATTCACAGGTAGTGCAGGTCGGGATACGTAGACGGATTGGGCATGACACAGTAACAGGCTTGTGTACGTAATACAACGATCGACAGGTGCACAATCAGGTTAGTGCGTTAAGGCAGTTCGGGTTACCGGTGGAGGCAAGAGTCAGTAGTCAAGTGCGTGACTGTGAACGGTTACCTTGGCTTTGTGTAGCGGATGCTGGTCCAACTTAACCAGGGGTTCTGGCTAACGGCGTAGACGGCTTATGACAGGCTCGGGACAGGTGTTGGCCTTGTTTCCCTGGGCCTTGGTGTAAATGGGCCGGCTTACGCCTGCCGGCATTCGATAGGTGATGTTTGGCACTGTAGCCAATCGGATCCCAGGCAGTGTGGGCTGGGCCTAGTTAGGCTTGGGAGGCCGAAGCAAGACGTTGGGCGGCCATCTTGGAATATTCTGCCATCATCATGGTAGTTAATGGCGAATTGGGAAGGTGAAGATCGTTGGAGTAGACACGGTGTATCTGGATATCAATAACGGATGGCAAAAGGGGTATTTTGCAGAGCGGGCATCAAGGGTAGCTTGCATGCAAAAAAACGGGCATAAAAGTGAATTTCGTTTTTTCATGCGCAATTGCCTGTGTGCTTACCGCAATTGAGGGTGAGCAGGGGCGACTTCTTCTTGGCTGACCATTGCTCCTGCAGGGTCAGAAGGAGCTCCTGCTCTGTCGAGAGGCTGCAAGATCTGCTTCTCAGGCTCAGGACAGGTGTTGGCCTTGTTTCTCTGGCCCTTGGTGTAGGTGGGCCGGCTTACGCCTGCCGGCGTTCGATCGGTGGTGATGTTTGGCACTGTAGCCAATCGGATCCCAGGCAGTGTGGGCTAGGCCTAGTTAGGCTTGGGAGGCCAAAGCAAGACGTCTGGTGGCCATCTTGGAATATACTACCATCCTCATGATAGTTAATGGCAAATTGGGAAGGTGAAGACTGTGGTAGTAGGGGATATCAATAACGGATAGCAAAAGGGGTATTTTGCAGAGAGGGCATCAAGGGTAGCTTGCATGCAAAAATATAGGCATAAAATTGAAATGCCAAATACTGATATAGGCTTTTCGGTGTTGTTCTTAACATTTTAGATTTGCGATTGAATACAATTTGTATCATTTTATATTATTACAGCCATGTCTGTCATATCGTTTTTGTGATTTATATGAAATTGATAAAAGTACCACATCTGAACTTCGGAAGTCAGCGGATTGAGAGAGGGGTAGTTGATCTGATCTCCTTTAGCTCTGAAGCCAGGCTGATGGTCATGGAGAAAACCAGCAGATTCAGAGTGAAGATTAAGCTGGGAGATGGTCAGCTTTTCAAGGAGTTTGCCCAGGAAAGGAGTGATGGAGATTGGACGATAGTTAGCCGGGCAGGAAGTGTCGGCAGAGGGCTTCTTAAGAAGAGGGTGCGCAAGGGAGTGCTTCACGGGAGAGGGGAAGACTCCAGTGGTGAAGGAGTGGTTGCAGATATCAGCCAGAGCAGGAGCCAGGGTGTCAATGTGGTCCTTGATGGTTTTGGAGGAACAGGGGTGTACCTGTTTTGATGATACTTTCATAGACCGGACTTGTCTAGAAACCTCGTCTGAGGAGAACAAGGGAAAGGCAGAGAAGGAGGGAGGAGAGGTGGCCGAAGAAGGGCCAGAGGAAGAGCATTGAGTAGAGGGAGGAGGGGTAGAGGAAGAGGGAGAGGACAGGATGTCCTGAGTTTTAGCGATGAAATGAGAAGCCAGGGCCATGCAGAGGGCCTGGGAAGGGAAAAGAGAGGTTGAGACTGCAGCAGGATTGGCCAGCTCCTTGCAGATTTTAAAGAGCTTGGCCGAGTTGTTAGATGCCGCGGAAATGCAGGCTTGGATGTGGGCTCTAGGATCTGCAAAAGAGGAAGACTTCTGTGTATTCTGTGTATGTAATGACATTTCATAATCTAGATTAACCATGTAAACTGCATGCCCAAATCATCTGCACTGAGGCACCTGCAATCTTAGGCAGTGTTGCAAGGTCATGGCCAGACCAAAGAGGTAACAGGGGAGGGGTAAGGATGTTGTCTCCTTCAGCAGACTCGGGTCTCTTGAAACTAGGCCTGTACTTGGAAACCCAAAGGGTTCCCTGGAAAGAGAAAAACCTGAAAAGTCTCTGTTGTGTAAAGCAAGAGAGCCATATTTATTTTATTTTAGTTTTTTGGATTTGTAAAGCACACTAACAGCCCATGGGCATCGCGGCGCTGTTGCAAGAGAGTGTCTTAGTTACATGAAGAATACTTTGCTCATGGTTACAGTGAGCGTGTAGCATGACAGTGCGAGTTTATAAGGTTACATACATAGGTGGCTACAGGTTTAGTAAATCATACAGAGCAATGAAGATTACATCACATAGATGGGAGAAGCATGCAGCCTAGGTGGAAGCACTGGGCCCAATAGGGCTAGGTTTATATGGACAACATTGTTTTTATTGCTTTACGGAAGGCTAAATGTGACTCAATGCTTCTAATGTGAGGTGGTAATGTGTTCCAGTGGGTAACAGCTATGAGAGGGAAGCTGGCACCTCCTGCCTGAACCCTCCGGGTCTTAGTAGTGTAGATTCGGCTGGTGTAAGCTGTTCTTGTGGGTCTAGTTGTGATAGGTTTGGTTATTCTTTGAGATAGGTAAAGGGGGGCCATTTTATGGATGCATTTGTGCGTAAGGGCGAGAGTTTTAAAGATGATCCGTTCCATGATGGGGAGCCAGTGAACCTGCTTCCTGGTCTCAGAGATATCGTCCCTCTCAGAAATGCCTGTGGCAGTCCTGAGGGCATTATTCTGGACAGTTTGTAGTTTACTGATGTTGTTGGCGGATGTCCCTGCAAAGAGGGCATTGCAAAAATCCAGCTGAGACCCAATTATTGCCCTCGCTATAGTGAGGCAGTTCTGTTCTGACAAAAAAGATCTAGCTGCATTAAGCAGTTTTGAATGGTAGGCTGCTGTGGATGCAATGGCGTTGACCTCCCTGCTCAATGAGAGGTTAGAATCCAGGTAGACACCCAAGGTCTTGACAGCATGAAATGCAGAGATTGGCATGTTATCAATCTTGAAGGAGCTGTATTGATTGTCCAGTTTTTTAATGGCTGCAGGTGGTCAAATTACCAGAAGTTCGTTTTTTACACCGTTAAGGTATAGCCAGTTTTCTGCCATCCAGGTTTGAATGGTGGAGTAGATGGAGTTGAGGGTTTTCATGTTGGTCTCATAGTTGCCAGCGAGGGGGATGAGGACCTGTGTGTCATCAGCATAATTGGTATATATGATGCCCAGCGCATCCAGCATGTTGAACAATGGCCTCGTGAATATGTTGTAAAGTGTTGGTGAGATGCAGGAGACCTGTGGGAATCTGCATTGTATCTTGCTTGGGTGGGCACAGGCTGAGTCAGAGAAAACTTTCATGACTCTTTCCTGAAGAAACAAGGTGATCCAAGCTATGGCCTCAAGGGAGAAATTGGCAGCGGAAGAGAGATGGTGGCAGAGGGTATTGTGGTCCACCAAATCAAAAGCTGTGGACAGGTCAAGGAGCAGAAGTAGAGCTGGTTTTCCGGCATCTCTGAAGTCGTCCATTTGGTTTTTGAGGTCTAAAAGTGCCGTTTCGGTCCCATGTCCAGGACAGAAGCCGGACTGCCAGAGTCTGAGAAGGTTGATAGCCTCAAGGAATTTTTGGATTTGCAGATAAGCTGCCTTGTCGAGGATTTTTAATAGAAAGGGGGCTGTGGTGATGGGTCTGTAGATCCCTGGGACAGTTTGGTCAAGTGTAGATTTCTTAAGGAGAGGGCATACCCATGCTTCCTTGAGGCCAGTTGGGACATGGTCTGTTGTGAAGGAGGCATTGATGAAGGCTGTAAGGAAAGGGGCAAGGGTGGGGGCACAATCTTTGATGAGATGAGCAGGGCAGGTGTCCCCTTTCGAGTGGGTTGGTTTGATGGATTTGAGGAGGGCAATGACTTCTTGTTCGCTCATTTTCTAGAAGACAAAGTGGGTGGGAGTCACCTGAAGTGCTTCTATGGAGGTTAGATATTTGATGGCTGAGTACCTGCTGATGGGTAAAGATTTTATTTTGAAGACTGTTGAGTTTGTCAAACATAGCAGATTGGATACTATTACACCAGTCTTCGTCTTTAAGGAGGGCCGGCGGAGGGGGGGTGGGTGTTTCGAACTCTTTGAAGATAGCAAACATTTCTTTGGTCCCTAATTTTGCATTTGCTATCCTAGTGTTGAACAAGGTGGATTTACCTTTGACTATGGCGGTTTTATATTCCTTGGAGATAATCTTAAAAGCTAGCTTTGAGGAGTCATTCGGGTTAGTTTTCCAATAGTAGAGTGCCGCCCTTTTCCTGGAACGTAGCTCAAGAAGCTCTTGGGAGAACCAAGCATTTGAGTGCTTGGTGCACTTAGCTTTCCTTAGGGTGAGTAGGGCGATGGCGTCAACCGCTTGGGAGATGATGGCTTTGAAAACACTAGCAAGAGTTTCTGAGTTGCTGAAGAAGGGAGACTGAAGGGCAGGCACCAAAAGGTAGCATGTGAGCTTTTCCTTCGTGAGCTGACAAGAGCTTCTGGTGAGTGCCAGGGGCAGGGGAGTCTCTTGCGTGGGGGACCTCTTAGTTGTGATGAGGTCAAATCGAATGGAGTGGGGATCAGACCAGGGATAAGGGAGATGTCCATGACATTGAGAGAGTAGTTATGGTGGTCAACCCAGTCAAGGCTGCGTCCTTTAATGTGAGTAGGCTCTGTGATGGCTTGTATGAACCCTAGGATAGATAGGGCTTCATTGAGGGAGGCTGCTTAGGAGTCATTAGGGTTGTTAAGGCCTTGGTTGAGATCTCCCAGGAGGATAGATTTGGTGGAATTTTTAAGGTTATCAGAGAGGGTATGAATAAGGGAAGTCAGCAACTGGGTCTGGTGGTGAATAGACAACATGGATGGCAATGGTACAGTTAGCAGAGGGGTTAACTTTAAGGAGTAGATAATCACTATTATAGCCTAGTTCCCCCTCCATCCTGATTGGGATGGTCTTTTTTGCTATGAGAGCTACTCCTCCACCTTTCTGGAGTGAGCGGTCTTGCCTAAAGATAGTGTAACCTGATGGGATGGCAAGGGCCAGGGCAGGGCCGGAGACTTCGTTAAGCCAAGTTTCACTAATTATCAGGAGATCAAGGTTACAGCTGATGATTAGGTCCTGAACGTCCAGGGCTTGGGCTAGGAGAGAGCGGGTGCTGATCAGGGCAGAGCCAAGGGAAGTATTCGATGGGGCCTTCAGGGTGTTGTTGGCTATGGATGTTGGGACAGATACATTGAGAGCTCAAGTATCGGCCATATTTGGCAAGGGCAGTGCTGAATCAGCACTATTTTGCACAGGCATTACTGAAACACTGTTTGGCACTGGTGGTACTGAAACAATGCAGTTTGGCACAGTTTGTGTCAACACTATTCAGCACAGGCAGTACTGAAACAAAATTATTTGGCACAAGCAGTACTGAAACAACAGTATTTGGCACAGGTAGTACTGTACCATCACTATTTGGCACAGGCAGTACAAAATGAATAGTAGTTGGCATTGGCAGTGAAGAGTTGGCAATATGTAGTGCTAGTCAGGCATACCATGAGGCCTGGAAGGTAGATGGTAGCATACATCGCTTTATCGTGGCATCAATGGCACAGTTCGATGAAGCAGTCTGAGGCAGGATGGGGGTGACCAGGTGCGTTAAGCGGGAAGTGTTTAGTACTGAAAAGTCATCCGGTTGTGAAAAATTAGAACCCGACAGGGTTTCATGCGACAATGTCTCAAGTGCGGAGGGTTTAGCGTGCGCGGGATTGCAATTGTCGTTTTGTGAAGGCTCACAGGGTGGAGTGTAAATCTCACCCCTAGCCGCACATTCCTTATGTGAGGAGGTGGCTGAAGAAAGATTAGTGGCGCGGGGAAAGGTACGCGCACAGAGGCGTGTGCTCCTAACAGCTATTATGGCCGTCATGGGATATCGCAGGGTAAGGGCAGGGCCCTCAGAAATAGCACGATTATGGGTCGGAACGTTTTATTAAATGCTGTATGACCCTTACCTTGTCGGGATGGTGTGATGAGGTGAGTGGTGGCACACGGCATCCTCAAGCAGCAGAGAGCTGCAGAGAGAAGCTGGGGCCTTTTCCTTTGGCCTGTTCCATGCAGCATCGCCTGTCTGTCTCCTCCCTCTCCCTTTAAGGCAGGAGGGGAGGAGCAGGCAGGCTGGAGAGGCCAATCGACACTTGGGCCTGCGGCAGTGTTGTTCTCTGGGGCAAGGATGTTTGGGCAGGTTGTCTTGGTAACCGTAGCGGCCATTTTATGGCTGCTGTATGCCGCGCTCCACGATGCACACAAAGGGGATGCCATAGAACGCTGTGATGATCCCGTGATTCCCAATCAGCTGATTCTTCTGATGTACGAACGCTGAGCTGCAGAGAACAGCTGAGGCCTTTTCCTTTGGCCTTCTCCTTGCGGCCATGGGATGGAGGGCTTGCTGACAAGAAGGTTGGGGGGTCTGGGAGTCAACATGAAACGGACACGATGCAGATAAGTCTATCACACCCATGTTCCTTTCACTTCATCACATCTGGAGACTGGCGAGACAATTCTCTGGTACAGCTGCATTTCAGTCAGCAGTCTGCATGAAGCTGGAGACGGGTATTTTGCAGGGCCCGCACAAGAATGGCAGCAGCTACATGTCACAAACAAGCCATTTGCAGAGAGCCTTTCTTGCAATAAGAAACACAATTAACACAGCACTAGGAGTTGGAGATGAGGGGGAGGGGGAGCGTGGAGTGAATACATTGCTTCAAAAAAGATGAGCGAACTTGTGAGTGTCTGCTCCCTGGAGCCAGAAACATAATTCCGCCCACTTGAGTAGATGCGCCAGAGCCATTTAAATCTTCTGTTTATATTTTATTTCCATTTTGGTACAAAATGGTGACTGTGACGAAGCAAAAAAAATGTGCCGCAGCAACTTGACCTGACAAAATATCTCAAGAGAAAATGTCATGATAAATGCTGACCCATTCCATGCGTGATTAGGAGGGACCCAGCTAACGAAACTCAGTTGTTTTTTTAGTCTATCACTCCTAGCAAACTTCAAAGGCTCTAATGTTAGAAGATATACAATGCATGAAACAACTAATAAACAACACAGTTATGGACAAAGGTTTCAAGACAAAAGAGAGATTTCGGAATAAGGAGCGAGTGAGGGAATGCGTGAGTCTGTCTTTCAGTGATGTCAATCAGTCAGTCAGTAAGTTGGTCGGTTAGTAAGTCATTCTGAGAGCCAGTAAGCCATAGTGTCTAGATACTATAATTTGGCTCGAAATTCATCTGGTATGCGATGAAAGACCAATTGGGCCACCCTTCTCCACAAAATAGCGTTCATGATAGTAATGTTTAATTTAGTGAAGGGGTTTCTAAACGGGACATTGATGGGTTGTGAGCTAACTGGAAGTAGGAGCAATTAATTGGGCCTTATTATAGGGTTAGCGGTAGCCGTGCCGGTAAATACTGGCACTGCTGCCGCCAGAGTCCGTTTTTTACCAGCAATCGGCAATGGGCAATTACTAGGGCATTCCGTCCCCGCCCATAGGGCTCAATGGGAATGGGGAGGCCAGTACCGCCGGCACCGGTAATAACGCTAATGGGTAGGTCTGCTTGCGGGTGCCGTTCCGCCCGGCAGGTCGGACCTGCCGGGCTGACAGGCACCCATGGGCAGACCTTGTAGTTTGCCAGTCCGGTAACTACGGTACCAGCAAGCTTACCGGTACCGTAGTTACCAGACTGGCAAACTTGTAATGAGGCCCAATGTCCAGCTGATGAGGCTATGGCTTTTTACTGATGCGATATCCGGGCAACCTTTGATTATGTAATATTCAGACTTTGCATTTATTTTAGGTTAGTGCAAAAGTCACCTAGTCAAAGGGTCTGTGCCACTTCTGCAATGTTGGGGTACACCATATCCCATCATAACAATGGGTTATGGCATTCGTAGCAACCCTAGTGGGTGCAAGTCGACTGGTGAAGCGTGCAATGTATTTAAAATTCAAACTGTTTCACAAAAACACTTAGGGCCGGATATATGGAAAAGCACACATTTATCCTGCAATCCCTGCGTGCCGAGAATGACCCTGTGCGAGCGGGCATACAGAAGATACACGACGCACTCCGCGTATTCATGGAATCCCTCACGCAAATTGACTGTATTTGCAAGTCGCAGCCGGAACGCTCCCGAAACGTCACCACGTAAAGTCAAAACAGCCAGAAACAGCTACATTTGCGTGCTCCCCAGACATGCACCTGTAAACAGTGCGTGGGTTCCCCTGCAATCAGGCCTGTACCTCAGGGATCCTTTGCAGGGTCCCCCGCGATTGTCACCAGCACACCGACAACATGCGTAAGATTTATCGTAACTCAGTTTCCACTCAAGAAAATATGCATGCAAACCCCTGTAAACCATTTCTGTACCCCACTACGCTGCATACCTGCAGCCCTAACTACAATCGGGACCCCGTCTGCATGCACGCACCCCTAAATCCAACATGCGGACTCACCTCCAAAGTTGCAAATCCTCTGCTCAAGTCTGTATGCCTGCTTTCGGGTGGCATAGAGATCGAGGGCTTTGCATGGGCATTTTGCAGGAGAGAGATTGCACAGTAACATCCATGAATACGCTTTGTCGTACGCACTTGTGGGTGTGCCATGGACTGTTTGCGTGCCATCCCTCATAACGCCCACTTTTTGGCATGTTGTTCCCCATTTTCCATGTTCCGGCCACAAATCCACCCTCAGCGTAGGCCTCGCCCACGCCCTGCGTGGACTCTCGTGCAAGGCACTCGGTCGCTCGCAGAGATGCGCAGCGCATGCTGGTAATCCACGCAAGTCGGCAAAATATCCTACACACTTGATTCCATTAATCGACGGACAGTATTCTGCATACATTTTGTTACACAAATCTGGTATTTTTCGCGCAAATAATCGGGACCTTACTGTAGTGATGCATAAGCACAGAAAGCACATAAGTGCCAGTGAATTTTATTATTTTATGAGATAAACTTAGCCACAGTATCCCTTTAACCAAAATATGTTCACTGTATTTTTAAGTATTTCAATTTTTAGGGTTGCTAAATTATATTCGCTATTATACTTACAGCACCCAATAGGCATTGCATGTAACCTTGTCAAGTGGACACTTTGCCTGGGACATTGCCTTCAGCCATGTCCCAGGAACCTACAACACAACCAATGAACCCCATGGGCAGGGCCTGATCCCAAAGAACCCTTTGCATGGGTGTTGTGTTTGATCACCCCCACACCAGCAAAATGATGTGGCCAGGGGCGATAGCTGCAGGCCATGCTGCGCTCAGCCAACTGAGGTGGTCAATTTATAGTGGCCACTTTGACCAAGGCAGTGACTCCAACATGGTAAAACCCAATTGGTCAGCTGGTGCAAGTGCTTCAAGGTCAAGTGACCTATTCCCCTCCAACCAGCCGATCACTGTCAGTCTTTTCCCACTTTTTTGCCTGCCCAACCCCCTCGCTTTACCTCTTAACTCTTAGCTCCCACACCATCTCTTTCCCAGGCATCCAAAGTGAAGTCCAGTCAAAGACAAGGACAATTCTGGCTTGTTCCCGTTAGGATATGGAAAGGGCCAGGACCCTTATAACTCACACATCAGGTAAACTGCATTCCATGTGTCTCACCCCACTCTCTCCACAGTCCATTTCCACCATCACCAGACAATGCTTACATCACACACCAGCGGCAGTAACATGGATACCACACCGAAGCAACCTCATTCACATCATCCCACACATCATTGATTTCAAGAACCCATTACTGCTCTTTCGGTGCTCACTCAGCAATCTTATACACAGCGGGCATCAAAGATATCATCACCACCTATGACCTAAATGTACATCACTGACACCCAGCTCTAGCCACACTCATAATTCATGACATCTTCACACCCAATGGATAGAGCATTCAAATCAGTGATCTCAACCTCCTCCACAGACCACCTAAGCCTAACACATCCTTCATTAAAGACTTTTCAGGCATGTCTGGGAAGTCAATTTCACACTGAACCTTGTGCAGCTCAAAACCAACCCAACTCACAACAAAGGTAGCAACATTGACTTCTCATTGCTGTCTTACTAATCATTCAATACATGACTGCTTCTTGACTGTTCATATCAATTTACCGTGCAGTTCACCATCCACCACGTCACCCCGACCAACCAGACCAAATCCCAGCCTATCTAGTTGACATCCCAAAGTTTAATTTCCATTTAGAATGATCCACAGAAGACCAGATCAACCTCTCCACCATTGTATCAAGTCCCAATACCACAGATTTCAGCCCTCTATTAGAAGCACTCAACAACACCCTTAAGGTAAACATCAACATGCATGCCCCATATACAAGGAAGCATCAGTTTCAAATAATCTGCTCCCTGATACACGCACAAACTCAGGGAAAAAGAGAAAACCTGGCACAAGTCCAAAACCGTCTCTAACTTGATATTACTTAAACAGCTCTAGACTTCCTGAGGACAAATCATCACCATAGCAAAAGCCTCCTATACTAGATCATCATATCCAATGCTAACAATGAAAGCAAGGTTCTATTCAACGTAGTCAAACAGTACATCAACTCACCTCTGTCCCCCCTCAGCACACTCCATTGAAAAATCCATCCTCTTCAACAAATTTCTCATTGACAAAATCAGAAAGGTTTACCATAATAATTCTAACACCAATGCAGGCAATAACCTGTCCATCCCACCACACAAACCAACAATATGGCCTACTTGCAAAACACTGTGCACAGAAGACCTGACAGAAACCCTAACATCCCTCAATGCAACATCCTGGTTAGAAGACATCTTGTCAGACTCCAACCTCAGCACAATCTCCACGCAAGCCCTCTACTCTATACTGGCAATTATCAATGCATTCCTCACTCAGGACACCTACCCTTCCAGCTTGAAAAGGGGACACACCTTGCCCAACAAGCCAACACTAGACCCTGATGACCTCAAATACTACCACACCCATGGCACACCTTCTTTTCCTAGGCAAGATCCGTGATCATAGACACTTAGCTTCTAGCACACATGGATGAAACTGCTTCTTAAAACCTTTCAATCAGGCTCAAGACCAGATGCAACATGAAGACAGCTATCAGCCAAGTGACAGGCTATGCACTCTGCACGCTTCACAAGAGACATCTCTGCCTCCAGGACACCTCTATCTCTCTGAAGACCTCGACACAGTAGACCTTCAAGCCGTCATCCACATACTACACAATTTAGACCACCAGCACTTTGTTTCTTCTACCTATATGTTCCGAGTGCTCCTCCTGAGGTCTATAAGGCTATTGGTAGCTAAAAAGGAAAGTGTTTTTATTGTGGGGGAAAAGGAATCACATAGATATAACCTGCAATGTTAATTTAATGGGCCTGAAAATAGCAACAATACATTTTGCAATAAAACATGCGTTTCATTGCGATTTGTTAGTTTGAGGATTGGAAGTGTAGAGAAGGAGCCAAGTACCCCGACCTCAATCGAACCGCCCCTTTTACCTGTATGCTGGAAACCAGAGTATGTGACGTATACAGAACAGTTGAATCGACAAAGAGCAGAATATGGATTTAGTCCAGTGCCAGTGAAAGGGCCAGTATCTAAGAGAATCTGGGAGCCAAGGTACCCATTTAGGAAACCTTATCTGCGTACAAAGAAATATGATGGCCATCTGAATGAAATCCCTGAAGAAGCAAAACCAATAAACAGCAAGGATGAATGGTAGTATTACTATCCATTGTCAAGTATATGTTACGTGGAGCTGAACATAAACAGGGTAATTCATAGAATTTCGCAAAAAAGTGTCGCAAGCGGCTGGCGCAGAGTGTCCGCGTGCGATTGTCTGCGCCAGGCACGTGCGCTAAAACCGATTTCCGCGCACAGCGTATTCATGGATTTTAGGCTCCCAAACCAGCCGTGGCGCAGAGTATCGCAGCGACCCTGCAGCAGCGCCAGTAACGCCCCCAAGAACGCCCTCGCGCAAGGAAAAGCCATCAAAATCGCTAAATCATCGCAAAGGGCTGCGCTAACCCTGGACCAGTTTACAGGGCTGCCAAACAAGGAACGCAAAGCGGGTAACGTGCATATCAGGGGTACGCGTGAAGTTATACACGCGATTAGCCAGGGTACGTGTATTTCAGGGGTGCGCGGGAAGTTCCACACGCGAATAGCCTGGGCGCGTGTATTTCAGGGGTGCGCGGGAAGTTTTACACGTGATTTCAGCATGGTACGTGTATTTCAGGGGTGCGCAGGAAGTTCCACACGCGAATAGCCTGGGCGCGTGTATTTCAGGGGTGCGCTGGAATTTTTACACGCGATTTCAGCAGGGTACGTGTATTTCAGGGGTGCACGGGAAGTTCCACACGCGATTAGGCTGGGTGGGTCCTCACAGGTGTTCCCTGTACACCCTCGACGGCCCCTGCAGGCAGCCCACAAAACAGGGGACTACCCTGCACACCTGCTCATGTCCCCCTGCACCCCCACCCCCCAGCAGTGCAGGGGCAGCCTCCACCAGGCCCCCACCCATGTCTCCCACCACCCCCACCCCCAGCAGTGCAGGGGCACCCTCCACCAGGCCCCCACTCATGTCTCCCACCACCCCCACCCCCCAGCATCCAGGGGCACTCTCCACCAGGCCCCCACTCATGTCTCCCACCACCCCCACCCCCCAGCAGTGCAGGGGCACCCTCCACCAGGCCCCCACCCATGTCTCCCACCACCCCCACCCCCCACCATCCAGGGGCACCCTCCACCAGGCCCCCACTCATGTCTCCCAGCGTGCTACGTGTATTTCAGGGGTGCGCGGGAAGTTCCACACGCGAATAGCCTGGGCGCGTGTATTTCAGGGGTGCGCGGGAAGTTTTACACGCAATTTCAGCAGGGTACGTGTATTTCAGGGGTGTGCGGGAAGTTCCACACGCGAATAGCCGGGGCGCGTGTATTTCAGGGGTGCGCGGGAAGTTTTACACGCGATTTCAGCAGGGTACGTGTATTTCAGGGGTGTGCGGGAAGTTCCACACGCGAATAGCCTGGGCGCGTGTATTTCAGGGGTGCGCGGGAAGTTCCACACGCGAATAGCCTGGGCGCGTGTATTTCAGGGGTGCGCGGGAAGTTTTACACGCGATTTCAGCAGGGTACGTGTATTTCAGGGGTGCGCGGGAAGTTCCACACGTGAATAGCCGGGGCGCGTGTATTTCAGGGGTGCGCGGGAAGTTCCACACGCGAATAGCCTGGGCGCGTGTATTTCAGGGGTGCGCGGGAAGTTCCACACGCAAATAGCCTGGGCGCGTGTATTTCAGGGGTGCGCGGGAATTTTTATACGCGATTTCAGCAGGGTACGTGTATTTCAGGGGTGCGCGGGAAGTTCCACACGCGAATAGCCGGGGCGCGTGTATTTCAGGGGTGCGCGGGAAGTTTTACACGCGATTTCAGCAGGGTACGTGTATTTCAGGGGTGCGCGGGAAGTTCCACACGCGAATAGCCTGGGCGCGTGTATTTCAGGGGTGCGCGGGAAGTTCCACACGCGAATAGCCTGGGCGCGTGTATTTCAGGGGTGCACGGGAAGTTCCACACGCGAATAGCCGGGGCGCGTGTATTTCAGGGGTGCGCGGGAAGTTCCACACGCAAATAGCCTGGGCGCGTGTATTTCAGGGGTGCGCGGGAAGTTCCACACGCGAATAGCCTGGGCGCGTGTATTTCAGGGGTGCGCGGGAAGTTCCACACGCGATTAGGCTGGGTGGGTCCTCACAGGTGTTCCCTGTACACCCTCGACGGCCCCTGCAGGCAGCCCATAAAACAGGGGACTACCCTGCACACCTGCTCATGTCCCCCTGCACCCCCACCCCCCAGCAGTGCAGGGGCAGCCTCCACCAGGCCCCCACCCATGTCTCCCACCACCCCCACCCCCCAGCCACCAGGGGCACCCTCCACCAGGCCCCCACTCATGTCTCCCACCACCCCCACCCCCCAGCAGTGCAGGGGCAGCCTCCACCAGGCCCCCACTCATGTCTACCACCACCCCCACCCCCCAGCCACCAGGGGCACCCTCCACCAGGCCCCCACTCATGTCTCCCACCACCCCCACCCGCCAGCAGTGCAGGGGCAGCCTCCACCAGGCCCCCACTCATGTCTACCACCGCCCCCACCCCCCAGCAGTGCAGGGGCACCCTCCACCAGGCCCCCACTCATGTCTACCACCACCCCCACCCCCCAGCAGTGCAGGGGCAGCAGGCAGTCAGGCAGCAGCAGATGGCAGGTGGGAGCGTGCTCGGGGCTCTGGGGGGCAGTAGTTCGGCCTTCCGGGCAGGAGCGTGGTATTCCGTGTGCTTACGCGTGGCCAGCTTGGTACGGAGTGATTTGGCACGTGAAAATCCTGCACGTCAGCGTGAAAACCGAGGAAAGGCCCTTAGCGCATAAGCGCGTCAGCACGCATACGCGATTCTATTGGACCAAAGGCCCTCAGCGCGTAAGCGCGTCTGTGACGTGAACCGCACGGGTGTTTCCCACACAGCACGTGATGACAGAGCACACGTGGAAAGACTGCACGTCAGAGTGTCATTGCGTGTGATTGGTGGAAATGGCCCTACACGCAGAAGTGACAAAGCGTGTAATTGGTGGAAATGGCCCTAGCGCGTACACGCCGCGTAAGTGACGCTGGACGTGTGGGCCTGTATAAAAGGTACGCATAGAACACCATTTCCTTGTACGTGCTTTTCGTGGAGAGCGAGTGGGTGAATTCTGTACTTCTTGTCGTTTCACACGCGATTTACTTCACGGCATTTCAAGTTCGTATTCCCTGTTACCTCTGACAGCTTTTTCTCTTTTTTCTCTTTTACTGGTTTACCTGGGCCTGTTCCCTCAAACAGTGTTCCCTTCTACTGTTGTCCTGTCTCCTCAGACAGCGTACAAATCTTCTTTTGGCGGGGGTGTTGCCAACCAAACGCGCTCCTTTTTCACGCTCTTTTACCTGGCAGACGGTCAGTCACGCACGTATCTAACATCTGTGCTTGCCCCGTGTGTAGCCTACCCCTTCAGAGGTCATTCTAGGCTGCGTGTGACACGAATACGTTCATTCTTGTGTTACTGGGTGCCACAGCGTAGTGCAGGTTTTTCTTTCTGCACACGTGGTCTAGGAGGGGTTGCATGCACGTCATCTCCCTTTTTTGGGGCTCCTGTGCGTAGCGTGACTCGTCATCTTTCCCCAGGGGTTACAATCAGCCTTGCAAGAGCACTAGGGTACAATTACCATCTGGTACCCAACCCCTTTGACCCCCAATTGCCCAGGACAATATTTTACAGCCACTCCCATACGCACATTAACATCAGTGCCATGGCTGGGAGGCGAGGATTCCGTAAGGGTGGCAAAGGTGGAAGAGCCACAAGTGGTGGCCGTGGTGGATCCGGTAGGGGACGTGGTCGTTACTTGCAGGGTGAGCCTGTCCCCCCATGTGTGGAGGACCAGTCAAGGGCACCCATAATCCCCCCCCTCCTCTCCTGTTGAGGCTGATGTGGCTGACACCATCCATGCTCAGCCCTTGTTGGACCAGCCCATTGTGGCACCAGACCTGGCTGACTCCATGGCTGACTTCCAGGTCAGCAGGCCTATGACACGTGCGCTGGTGCACGTTGATGTCACCATGCCACGTGCATCTGGGGCAGCAAGGTCATCTGCTGCACCAAGTAGGCAGGGCGGAGAGGCTGCAGGGGCAGCTGCGGCTCCATCCACCTCAGCCCTCACACACCCAGCCCAGACAGTGTCGGTCCTAGTCCATGCTGCTGACATTCCCCCTGACACCATCACACTAGAGCCAATGCCTGCACCAACTCCCATGCTGAGTGTGCAATCCCACACTCCTGATACAGAGTCCACCAGGGCTCCTGCCCCTAGTGTCCAGAGCGGCGCAGGACACTCAGGATCACCACCACCTTCCAAGCGGAAGAGGAAGAGTGCTCGTGGCCCCAGACACGGCTACACAGTCCGGCCCATCCAGGAAGCCCAGCTTCACGGATGACGAACTGAATGCACTTGTCGAGTATGTGTCCGCACATGACAACGAGATGGTCATTGTTGCAGGATCCAAGACCACACCTGCACAACGCCAGGCACACTGGCAGGCCGTTGCGGACATCCTAAGTGCCCTTGGAATCGTGAGGCGCACAGCCAATGATTGCTATAAGCGCTGGAATGACCTAAAGCGCAGGGCAAAGAGTAAGCTGGCCTCAAGTCATGCCGCAACTCTAGTGACTGGAGGTGGGTCTCCAGTAGTAGACATGGAACTCACTCCACATGAGTCAGTCGCTGGGACCTAAGTCACGGAGGAACAGATCCAAGGCGTGGGAGATCTGGCTGATTACGAGGCATTGTCCGGTGAGTGCACATGCATGTGTGTGTCATCCATGTGCATGGTGTGTGTGAGGGCTTCTGTTTGTGTGACAGGTGAGAGTGTGTGCGCCTGAGTCGTATGGGTCAGCCATGTGCTTCATGCAATACATCCTGCGCAGCTGCATTTGGCCATAGCAGTATCCCTTCTACCAACAGTAGACATCTAGCCCAACTGCACGCCAGTTGCCCTTGAAGTGTCACCTTGCCACAACATTGTTGCTTGATTTTTCACTGTTCATTTAGTCAGATTGTTTGCATTCCACCACTACTACTAGGCATGTCGCAGTCCTCTAGTCACATGTCTGACATGGCTATGGTAAAGTGGAGTGACTTTGTTACCTGGATATCATTTGTACAAACATGTCCCTATGCAATTGCACCATTTCGGACTGGCAGCTCCAGGTGAAGAATCTGACCTGTTTGAATTAGAAAAGCTATTACATGCGGGAACTGGACTGAATGAATAGGTGCTTCCCTCCTCTCCATCTTCACTCAATAGCAATGGTACATGCCATCTGTGTGATGGCATGTGTGTTTCACCTGCCAATCACAGGCCAATGTGTGATGCCACTGCCAGGCAGCATGCAGAAAATGTGTTCATCTTCCATCTTGGTGTCATCAGTGTGTGCCATTTGTCTGCCCTTTATACGCAGTGAGGGTGCATGCATGGGAGGGTTTTAGTCATGTGCGACATGTGTCAAACAAGTACTGGTTCTCTTGCTTCTCAGCCCTCATTGTGTGCCATGGTGCTAATGCCTGTTTCCATTTCTTTGTTTTAATGTCTTTGCAGGGGAAGACGCACCTGATACTGCTGAGGTTGTGGAGATGGTGCAGACCCAGGAGGGGTCCGAGGGCCAACCAACCACCAGTGAGGGACGTGGTGTGGTGGTGGGTGAGAACCCACAAGTGCTGCAGGTCCTGCTCTCAAGGGGTGTCTCTGGCTGCACCTCCCCCGAGCTGTACTCAGGTGTTGATTCGGATGAGACCTACGTGCCGTCGCAGGTGAGTGTTCCAGGGAGGGATTCTGTTCTGTCTCACCCACCTGCACCAGGGTCAGAACCCTCAATGGGGATGTCAGTGTTGGCAGCTACGCCTTTGGTGGTTACGGATGTAGGGTCACACTCCGCGACATCTGATCCTGTTCCTGGGCCAGCAGATCAGAGGGGGAATGCAGTCCTGCAGCCTCAGGCAGTGCCGGCACAGCAAGGCGCAGTTCGCCTTGGCCCAGACTGGTGTGGTGCCCGCCGACGTGGTGGCCGTACGCCACCTGGCAATACCGCATGGGAGCAATCCATTTATGGTATGGCAACCCAACAGGCAGCATCATCCGAGATGGTGGCTCAGGCCATGGATAGGGTGGCCACTTCCATTGTCCCCCCTGAAAGGCTGATGGAGCGACTAGAGCAGGCAACCGACTCCATCTGCCAGTCACACAGGGAGGACATGTTGGGGTCCAACAGGGACAGGCGGGCGGCACTGGCGACTCTGCAGGAGGCCATCTCCATTGAGTCCCAGGGCCACAGGGAAGCCCTGAGGCAGGAGCTCCTTCACCTCAGGACGACTCTTGTTGAGCTTGAGGCTTCAACACACCAAAGGACAGAACAGCAGCTGGAGCGTCTCACCCGTACGCTCTCAGCTGAGATGCAGGCAACGAGGGCGGAGGTCCGGGCATCCCGTGAGTTGTTGCATGGGGACCTCCGCACACTCATCCTCCAGAACCAGACCTACCACACCCGCATGCTTGCAGCCATGGAGGAGCAGACTAGGGCCTTGCGTGGGCTGCCTCCCATAGTGCAACCACCTCCGGATGCAGCTGCACAGGGTGATAATAGCGACAGCAGTGATACTCCCACAATAGGATAGCAGTGTGGGCCATGAGCCCATGGAGGTGTTTTTTTTTTCCCAGGATCCACGCAGGTGGGTTCTGGTGTGCATCCTGTCCTCGGACCTCGTGGGTGGCCTCCCCAACCCCTCCGGGCCCTTCAATGGCCATTTTTTATTTTTTTTTATTTTTATTTTTATTTATTTTATTCCCTATTTTTTTGGGACGATTTGTTGGCTTCCGTGGTTCCTGTGGGCATACGCTGCATTGTGGCTGGGCACATGCAGGCTTGTAATGTATTTGGTTCAGATGCTTGGGTTTGAGTCACACACACCCCTCCTGCTTCCCGTTTCCATGGGCTTGCAAAGGGTGTGCCCAAGTGACAGTGAATTACACAGTGACGTTGGACTCCCATGAGCTGTGTGGGCAGTCTGTAGTCAATACTGTGTATACATTCCTAGTGCATATTGCTGTTGTGTTGTACACTGCATGTTGCATTGATGTGTAACTCATCTTCTGTGTCTACCTCCCAATTTGCAGGTCCCTTCCTCATGTCTACACAAGGACCTCTAGTCTGGAGATGTGGTCCATGTTGGCAGCAGTGCACCTACAACTCTACATGGCGCCAACACTGCACAGTTGGTAGTGGTGGAAGTGCAGGCATTTCCAGGTGGTGAGACTACTAATATTTAACATTAGTGATGTCATGTTAATGGTAGTACGTGCTCAAGTTTGTTGTTGGTCCGGCATTACTGTGAGCATTTCAGGTGTTGCAAGTATCTAATAGGGACACTGTACATTGTGACACTAGTGTCATGTTGTGTGGATTACTTTGTTTACCTGCAAATAGCATGACATGGCACGGTGTGTGGTGTGGCGGTGCTGGGGTTGGGTTGGCTGACATGGCACTGTCCTCTTGTTGCATTTTTCAAGTGGGTATTCATTTTAGCTGCTTGAATGTGCAACTTCACAAAACTGCATTGGTGGTGTCTGTGTGGGTAGGGATGCACACATTGTGACACTTCCAGGTGAACAATCTCAGGCTGATATGGTTTTCACGGTTCTTTCTCCAGACATTCAGGGTCAGTGTCAGGTTGAGTCATCATTGATTGTCAGATGGAATGTGGCAGGGCAGTGTGCACTCCACAGGGGTGTGATTTCTATGTGAAGTAATTAGCCACTAGCTGTGTACGGGCTGCCTCCCCCCGTGCCCTTTCCCCTCCCATGCGCAGCGGCTGTGCATGTGGTTGGGGATGGGGGGGCACCACCATGTCCACGGCCAGGCCCCGGCGTGTTGCAACGTTGTGCAGGACACATGCTGCCACTATGATCCTGCACACTACTGGGGGAGCGTACAACAGCTGCCCGCCAGAACGGTCAAGGGAGCAAAAGCGTGACTTCAGCACTCCGAATGTGCGCTCCACTATGCCCCGGGTTGTAATGTGGCCTGCGTTATATCTTACCTGGGGTGGCGTGGTGGGGTTCCCAATTGGCGTCATCATGTGGGGGCTGAGAGGGTAGGCACTGTCCCCTGTGGAGGTGGTGATTGGTATCATTGGTGGGGTTGTGACCTTGCTCAGTATCTGACATGCATGCATGTGCAGTGGCATTCATACTCACCAAGCAGCCATGTATCGCCATGCCGCCCAGCTTCTAGGTCCCGGCTTAAGGTGGACATTCGGTAAATGAAGCTGTCGTGGGTGGACCCGGGATAGTTGGCATATACTGAGGTGATGATTCCCTTGGCATTACATACTACCTGCACGTTGATGGAATGCCAGTGGTTGCGGTTCCTATAGATGTGCTCAGATGCCCTGGGGGGACGTAGAGCCACATGGGTGCAGTCGATGGCACCTAGCACTTTGGGGAATCGTGCCACAGTATAGAAATCCAGGGCGGCAGCATGCCTTTCTGCAGGGGTTCTGGGCAGGTATATGTGCCTGCGGACTGATGGGCGTGCAGTGATGATGTTCAAGACCTGGTGTGGGCAGCGTGACTGGGTGGCCTGTGATACACCACCCACAATGGCACTTGTCCGCTGAAATGATCCAGTGGCTAAGAAGTGCAGTACATTTAGGACCTTCTCCAGACGGCTGAGTGCTTGGGAGCACAGGGTGGGTGATGTGAGGTCATCCTCCCACTCACTCACCAGGTCCAGTATGATGTGTGGTGGAAACCTGTACCTCCCATGCACCTGGTCATCAGGCATCCCGAAAAGGCTGGTTCTGGGTGTGAATATTCTGGCCCTGACTATCCTCCTCCTCCTCCTCCTTTGGTAGGCCACGCCCACTGCTGCTAGGAACGGTATGTTCATCCTGGGTCTGAGCTTGTTATTTTTTTAGCGCGCAAATTAATGCGTCGCGCGTGTAGTAGGCGAGCGTGTGACCCGCGCACCCCTGAAATCCAGTACCCAGTCCAATAGCGTGTGGAAATTCCCGCGCACACCGGGATACAGGTGCGCTGACGTACTTGCGTGTGTAAGTGTCCGCGCACACCTGATATACACGTACATAGGACAATCGTGTGTACGGGCACTTTTGTCCAATTACACGCGATGACACCCTGACGTGCTGTCCAATTACACGCAATGAGACTCTGCCGTGCTGTCCAATTACACGCGATGACACTCTGACGTGCAGTCTTTCCACGTGTGCTCTGTCATCATGTGCTGTGTGGGAAACACCCGTGCGGGTCACGTCACAGACGCGCTTACGCGCTGAGGGCCTTTGGTCCAATAGATTCGCGTATGCGTGCTGACGCACTTACGCGCTAAGGGCCTTTCCTCGGTTTTCACGCTGACGTGCAGGATTTTCACGTGCCAAATCACTCCGTACCAAGCTGGCCACGCGTAAGCACACGGAAGACCACGCTCCTGCCCAGAAGGCCGGACTACTGCCCCCCAGAGCCCCGAGCACGCTCCCACCTGCCATCTGCTGCTGCCTGACTGCCTGCTGCCCACGTGCACTGCCATTTGCTGCCTGCACATCAGCCAGGGGTGCTGTTGCTGTGACCACCCCTGCTGGAACCGAAGACTCCCGACTGGAATTCCATCGCTCCACAGCCCAGCCCCAGGACCCAGTTGCCCACCCACTCCTGCCTCTGGGGTTGTCATGTCGGGGCAAACACCATCTGTGACCACTGACAACCCCCGGCCAGAGAGGCAGAGGGGCACCAGCTTCAGTGCCACCGAAGTTGGTGTCCTGGTGGAGCAAGTCCTGGGGCAGTATGATGCCCTCTTCGGAAGTTCCCGCGGCGACAAGGAAGGACGGACTCGGATCTGGACTGACATCGTGACTGCCATCAACGCGGAGGGGGTGGCAGTCCGGGACTTACAACAT
The DNA here is from genome assembly GCF_040938575.1 of Ambystoma mexicanum. NCBI lineage: Eukaryota > Metazoa > Chordata > Amphibia > Caudata > Ambystomatidae > Ambystoma > Ambystoma mexicanum. Next base: position 671,990,166 of record NC_090933.1, on the reverse strand, counting down.
GTCAGGAAGCGCTGGGAGGACTTCAGGTCCAGGACCCTGAACAAGGCCCGGCGCCTCTTGAAGGCAGCGGATGCCAAGGGGCGCCGGGGCTACTTGTCGGAAGAACAGATGGGGGTCCTGGAACGCATATCCCCAGCCCTCCACGTCCAGGTCCTAGAGAAGCAGACCCGTCTGGAGTCGAGCGGTGAGTGTACATGCATCCTGATTGTGAGCAGTGCGTGTGGTGATTATTCGGCATTGTGCAGGTTGCACATCTGTTTGTATGGGGTCGAGTATGGGTGGGGGTGTACAGGGCCGTGACACATGCGAGGGCTGTAATGTGTGAGACATGGATGGTGCTTGTGTGTGTGAGCTTGCATGGCAAATGCAGTTGTGCGTGCACACATGTTTGGATGAATGTGTATGTAAGTAGACATGTCCGTGATGTCAGGCATGTATGTTGTTTTCGGCTGCATGTATGAGCACTGTGTACATGTGCATGTGTGTGTATTTGTCAAGGGTGCAACAGTGATGCAACATGGATGCATGTGACAGCGGTATGTGGAAGCCTGATTGGCAGATGTGACATGGATGCCCGTCTGAACAGTGCAACACTTGGCAGAGGTGTAGACATGCATGCAAGTGTGGTGCTGTGTGTACATGTGTGGTGCACTTCCTGTGTTGCATGTGATGTCTGGCTCCCCTTTGGCTGCTGATGCTGTTGTATGTGTAGGGATGGTGGTGGCAGTTGCGATATGGCTGTGGTATGGCTCATGTGTGTGAGTTGCAATGACATGTGTGTTGGGGATTGTGATGACATGTCTGAGGTTTGCCAATGCCACTCATGTGCAACTGTCATGCGTGTATGTGTCCATTGTACAGTGCCCTGATGCCTGTGTTTTGTTTCTCCCTGTCTGCAGCGTCAACTGATGAAGAGGGCGGAGAAGGTGCTGTGGAGCACAGCGCCGGGGATCCGACCGCGAGCCGGAGACGCAAGGCCCGGCTCCCCTCCCGTGTTGTCATCTCGTCGGGGAGTGAGGAGTCCGGTGCCGCGTCCCAGGCCGCAGCTGCCGGGAGGAGGTCCAAGAGGCGGAGGTTGCAGTTGGACTCCTCGGCAGCAGAAGGGGCAGCTGGGACCCCACAGGGCCCAACAGGGGAAGATGGCACGGAGTCATCCAGGTTGGTGGGGGGTTTGGTGGAGGAGGGGGCCGTGCAAGCACCAGAGACGGGGTCTGGAGGTGGGGATCCCACTGGTGCTAGTGGTGCAGTGCAGGACCAGGGACAGGAGGCAGCACAGGCGGCCGCGGAGGTGCCTGTGTGCAATCCTGTCCCCGATCCTGTCCCTGCATCATCTTGCACCAGCAGGGAGGCCTACGTCCAGACCCATTTTCAGGCAGGGGATGAGCTGACGTCAACTGGCCTTCCTCTGCCTGCGGACGTGGCCATCCAGGTCCGGGTTGAGCCTGTCCTGGCTGGTGTGGCGTTGCATCAACGGGCCATGCGAGGTGACCTGCAGTCTTTTCATGGAGAGACTGCACGTCATCTCGAATGGCTCGTTGACCACGTCAGCCCGCTGGGACAGGTCACCCAGGCCGGATTCCTCCATCTGATGGGGCTTGCTCCGACCCCCTCCTCAACTGGACCCCCTACGCGCCAGTCGTCCTCTGTGCCATCTTCCCACCCATCAGTCACCTGGGTGCCCTGTGGAGCTGCCTCTGACGGTGCGGCCAGGCTGGTGGAGGAGGCATCCCTGCCCCAGTCGGGAGTCAGAGGTCCAGCAGGGGTGGCCACATCAACAACTGCACCCCAGCCGGCGGAGAATGTGCAGGCAGCAGGAGGCAGTGCACGGGCAGAGGCAGAGCAGCAGCAGCAGCAACATGGTGGGAGACATGAAGGCTCGGGGCTTTCGACATCGGAGGGGCAGGCATCGGCCGGAGGGCAGGGGGACCCAGGACAGAGAGTGTCTTCCGTGTGGCAGCGGTTGGGCCACGCCTTAGGTGCGGTGCGGCGGCGGGCGGAAGAGGCGCGGCTCACAATGGTCAGGGCGGAGAACTCCATGCGGAGGGCCCTGAGGCGGGCCGAGTGCCTCGAGGCAATGCGCAGGGGGTTTGAGGAGGACACGGCGTCGTCCCTGCGGACCCTCGGGGCCATGGAACTGGACCGCCTCCGGGACATCGAACAGGAGTTCGATGATGCCCTGGCCCGGGACACCACGGAGTGAGCCGCTGGACTTGCCCGCCGCCTTTGTATATAGTTCTTTAGTTTTAGGTTTCCTTTCTTTCTTATTATGATTTGGAGTCGACGGACACTGCTCCACTTTTTGTATATAGTTGATTTTTAGGTAGGTTTTTTAGTAGGTTTCCTTTGTTCAGTTGGGCTCATGGACCCTTGGTAGTTTTTTACATAGTTCTTTATTGCATGGAGATTTTTTAACTTTGGGCAAATATTTTTTGGATTCTGATTTTCAGTTTTGTGTTTTTATACGGACATGCAGCTTTTTTTTCTCATTCACATTGTAGTTTGTTTTCTTTCTTTAGCATTCTTTATTTTTTTCAATACAATTTTGTTTCCATACTTCACTGTGTGGTATAATCTCATTGGTTTCATGCATGTCATGTTGTGTGTTTTCCCATTCAATTGCAACCATTGTGTGTGACGGACATGGGTTCATTAGCTTAATGAACATTGGGGGTGTAACATGTGATTTCCATTTCCATGTGGGTGAATGGGTTACTTGGTAGGGATTTTTGGCTGGCGAGGCTGTCCATTACGCACATAATTGGGGATTGTGAGGACCTGGTGGGGGCTGCCCCTGCACTGCTGGGGGGTGGGGGTGGTGAGAGACATGAGTGGGGGCCTGATGGAGGGTGCCCATGGTGCCTGGGGGATGGGGGTGGTGGGAGACATAAGTGGGGGCCTGGTGGGGGCTGCCCCTGCACTGCTGGGGGGTGGGGGTGGTGGGAGACATGAGTGGGGGCCTGGTGGAGGGTGCCCCTGGTGGCTGGGGGGTGGGGGTGGTGGGAGACATGAGTGGGGGCCTGGTGGAGGGTGCCCCTGCACTGCTGGGGGGTGGGGGTGGTGGGAGACATGGGTGGGGGCCTGGTGGAGGCTGCCCCTGCACTGCTGGGGGGTGGGGGTGATAGGGGACATGAGTGGGGGCCTGGTGGAGGGTGCCCCTGCACTGCTGGGGGGTGGGGGTGGTGGGAGACATGAGTGGGGGCCTGGTGGAGGCTGCCCCTGCACTGCTGGGGGGTGGGGGTGGTGGGAGACATGAGTGGGGGCCTGGTGGAGGGTGCCCCTGGTGGCTGGGGGGTGGGGGTGGTGGGAGACATGGGTGGGGGCCTGGTGGAGGGTGCCCCTGGTGGCAGGGGGGTGGGGGTGGTGGGAGACATGCATTGTTGATCAGTAGTGCAAGGTGACATGTGGGTTGGCTGGGGGGCATGCCCATGGTGGATGGGCTGCCTGCGGGACATGAGCATGGGCGCAGGGTAGTCCCCCGTGGTGTGGGCTGCCTGCAGGGTCCATGGAGGTTGTGGAGCGTACACCTGGGATGGCCCACACGGCCAATTCACGTGTGGTACTCCCCAGAACCCCTGAAATACATGTACCCTGCTGAAATCGCATGTGGAACTTCCCGCGCACCCCTGAAATACACGTACCCTGCTGAAATCGCGTGTGGAACTTCCCGCGCACCCCTGAAATACACGTAACCTGCTGAAATCGTGTGTGGAACTTCCCGCACACCCCTGATATACACGTACCCTGCTGAAATCGCGTGTGGAAATTCCTGCGCACCCCTGAAATACACGTACCCTGCTCGCACTGGGCCAATCGCGTGTGGAACTTCCCGCGCACCCCTGAAATACACGTACCCTGATGAAATCGCGTGTGGAACTTCCCGCGTACCCCTGAAATACACGTACCCTGCTGAAATCGCGTGTGGAAATTCCCGCGCACCCCTTAAATACACGTACCCTGCTCGCACTGGGCCAATCGCGTGTGGAACTTCCCGCGCACCCCTGAAATACACGTACCCTGCTGAAATCGCGTGTGGAACTTCCCGCGCACCCCGGAAATACACGTACCCTGCTGAAATCGCGTGTGGAACTTCCCGCGCACCCCTGAAATACACGTACCCTGCTGAAATCGTGTGTGGAAATTCCCGCGCACCCCTGAAATACACGTACCCTGCTCGCACTGGGCCAATCGCGTGTGGAACTTCCCGCGCACCCCTGAAATACACGTACCCTGCTGAAATCGCGTGTGGAACTTCCCGCGCACCCCGGAAATACACGTACCCTGCTGAAATTGCGTGTGGAACTTCCCGCGCACCCCTGAAATACACGTACCCTGCTGAAATCGTGTGTGGAAATTCCCGCGCACCCCTGAAATACACGTACCCTGCTCGCACTGGGCCAATCGCGTGTGGAACTTCCCGCGCACCCCTGAAATACACGTACCCTGCTGGAATCACGTGTGGAACTTCCCACGCACCCCTGAAATCCACATACCCGGCCAAATCGCGTGTGAGACTTCCCGCGCACCCCGGTATACACGCACACGTATTTTTTGTCAGCGGGTGTCCGTGTTTGTGGGTACCCCTTTGCAGGTCATTTGTCCTGGAGGGCCACAGTATAGGACATTCATCATGGCAGTATATAGGTGCTATTTGTTGGCGCACCTTTTGGCGCACATTTCTTACAGCCGCAGAGACGCTACCGCCTGCTTTCTTGTGGCGGTCGTGTTTGTGCCTGTGCGCTGGTTTGAGCGTGCGCTTTTTTGCCCTATTCTATTCCATGAATACGTGTTGTAGGCGAGCGTGTGGGCGTTCCGCGCACTTGTGCCCTGTACTTCCCCCGTGACGCCCACGTTTTGGCAAGTTGTTCCCCATTCCGAGTGTTACGCCCGTGTTCCGCCTACTTTTGTTGCGTGCGCCGCGCTATGTGCGAATTTCGCTGTGGCCTGTGCGATTTTCGCTGTGACCTGTTAGATGGCCTGTGCGCCAACGTGTGCCGCACACTTTTTTATCGCACATCCGCTGGTTTTCTCGCGCACGGACTTCCATGAATCGACGTGCGCTGCTTTTCGTGCGATTTTCGCACTTGCACTGCGATTTTCGCTATTCCACTGCGATTCGCACGTTTTTGCCCACTTGCGCCACGCTAATTATTCCATGAATCGGCCTGTCAGTACATAAAAGGATGCAGTGACCAGAGAATGCGGATATTCTATAAGGCATCAAGAAAGCAATAAGGATAAGTGACATCTTGGGCTCAAGGTGGAGAAACCTATGCCATAGAAACAGATGACGATATTAAATCATTTTACACATGTACAGATGCAGAATAAACGCAAGCAGCAAAGTAATCGTGAAGCTAGCTCTAAGCGTATGGTAAATAGATTGTGACAAGCGCCAACTTAAACATACATAGGAAGGAGAGAATTATGGATGTTTCCACTGAACATATTAAAGCAGGTTGGACATTAGCAAAAAGGCCTCCATTCAGTATGTCACAGTTGAAAAAGCAGACATTGAATTACAGAAGTGGAACCCAGAAAGGCGAGGTTGGATGAGCCCCAAGGAGCCAAGGTCTTATCAAACTGGAGTAAACTGATTCAAAAGGAATGAATGTAACAAGGAAGACATCAGAGGTCTAGTGGAATACAATATTAAATACACAAGTCAAGTCAAATGTAAGCATGAAGTTCGATGAACGAGATGGTCACACCCACGCATGAAGGCAGACTGTGCTTCTCACTCCCTAATTTTCTCAGAGCTAAGAACACTCTCAAGGACGAAGTTCAAAGGCCTAATTGACAGTAGTGATGATGGATTGATATGCTAATTGGTGGGAAGCTAAAGTTAAGGCAACCTCACTAGCATCTGGAGGGCCAGCCTGCAGGCTGCTAACGTACCTGCAGGCTGCTAACTGTTAGGCGGAAACCTGTGCAGTTCCCTCTGGGACCACTGCAAAAGATTTAGGACTACAGGTGTTTGGCAGTAAACCCACTTGGTAGCAGTCTGTACCACACAGATTCACTTGGTAGCTATGGCTGAGCAGTCAGACTTCCCTCAAGAAGAGTTAGGCAGTATGTGGAGTATACAACATAGGGCAATTTTTCACAGTAAGACAAGCAAACACGTACAAGGCTTCAGTGTACAGATATAAAGGCATTTATTTATGACGACACATCTATGGAAAACACTCTGGCACTATTACGGCAAACAATTCAATTACAATTACTCTACGAAGAAAGCAATTCAATCCCCCTAACAATAGTTCGACAAGTCTAGGTTATACCAGCATCACTTATTTGCAGACAGAGGTGTATGCCTCAACCTAGATGGCACTCTAGTATTCGTTAGGACGGGAGAGAAAAATTAGTAGGTTACGAAATCAACACAGTTCAATACTTCACGGAAAAATGCAAGGCAAGAACCACAGTAGATCATAAAGTTCAGAGGCCAGGCCCACTCGAAGAGGGGCGGGGCGATATGTCCCAAAAGTATCTTAGTGGAAATGTGTTCGAGTCCTTGTAGCAAATTGTTATCGGCAGATTGAACCAGTTCAGAACAACACGCTAGAGAAAGCTTGGAGGCGACCCTATGGAGAGGCGAGGATTAACACACCTCACTCTATCCGGCACAAGGGAAGCCAGGCGGACACAGTACCTTGATTGTGGAGAGACAGCTCCGGCGGGGGCAGTTGTTCCTGGTGTTGGATGCACGTCGGGTCTTTGCTAAGAGTAGAGAAGATCTCGTCGTCGAAGAAAAAGTGAAGTCCGGTGCACCACCAGGGAAGAGACCAGCCGCGGAGTGCTCCGTCACAAGACACCACCTTTTGGTCGCGGTACAGGGGTAGTGGCTATCCGGTTGCCGAGGTGCTCTGCACGGGCAATTCGACCACTGCGTCCTGAGGTGAAGAAAAAGCAAAGGGGACTGGTTGTTCCCACCAGTCAGGGGAAGACACTCTCCGGCAGGGAGATCTCCTCTGTCGTCGAAAAGTGGTGAGTCGGTTCAGCAGGGCTCCACCGGAGGTGTCGTCGTTGCAGGTCGGCTCAGCTTTACCCTCGTTGGATTCTTAGGTCCTGTGGCGACTTCTGAAGATCCAGTCCCAAAAGCCCTGCTTTTATGCAGAAAACCCCCATTCATTCAGCCTAGCTGTCAATCAACACATGCTAAGTGGTGAGCGGGGAGGCTCACCACTTGGGCCAATCACACCAGAGTGCGACCGGAGTTGGCACAGCAACTCGCTCCAGGGTGCCTAAACCCCCTCCCACACCCCTGTGGTAACCCAGACAGAATGGCACCACTTTGGAGGGTCTCTGTACAGAAGCCCGTCAAAAGTGGAACAAAGGGCTCGACCTTTGGTTTAGGACTCACAGAGACGAACACAAACGCCATTTTAAAAAGCCGAGTTCTGGCAGAAAATACCATCCGATAGACTTATTTAAGATAAGTAGACCAGAGGTATGTTAGAGATTAATGAGAAACAGTATCAATCTCTAACAATGGGAAGAATCCCATAGGGTTATATATTCGGGGTCGAACATAACAAGTAGTTTCCACTGCCACCAGCCAAAACTCGACGAGGGGGGACGGGACAGTGCCCCCTCGAATAACAGATCCAGGAGTAATCGAATTACCCCTACTAGTACGTCCACAATAGGATGGTTTGTACTAGTTATGTTAGTAAATTTAGGTCTAGTAAAGCCAATGGTGACTTTACATGCCCGGGGAGACAGTAGTCAGTCCCTGGGTATGGAGTCTATGACGGAGGTCCGCTAGGACGCCCCAGTGTTACGGCACGTAGGGTGCGGTGTAACACACATAGAAAAACATATGAGACCCTATGGAGTAAAAGACCCCATAGCCCATAGAACACATTAACATTCAAAGGAATTACACACCTTCATGTCCAAGAGTGGGAGAAAAAGAGTCTCACTCTTGGCAGGATGAAAAAAACAACCTCCAGAAATCCAGCAAAGCTGCTGGGGGACTCACTAGGTTAGGAAATTCAGCCTAAACAGAGAATTCTCCCTAACACTAACATAGGTGGAAAAGTACTGAAGATGGATAAACTGCCAACCAATTGTAGAGAACCTGCATATTCAAGGGTCCTATAGTGTGTAAACCAATGGGACGTTGTGTATTTAGTGACGTTCATAGTGGTCATTTTTAGAGGAGGGCTTAGTCGCCCCACCTGATGTTAAGTAACCAATCACATAGTTACACTTTTTTAGACTAGTATGGATCATATACTTGGATGCTTACTCAGGGCCAATCACCCATGCTTATACGTTTTTGCAGTTTTCCACATAGGATGACATTAGTAGTGACATTGGTCAACTTCATTGATGACACATTTTGCTTATATAAGTACTGTTTTTTCTTAAATGCTTTGAGTTTGAAGATCGAGCGTTTGCGTTGATGTTGGTTATGCTCCCTGTTTTAGATAATTGATAATAAAACAGTCTTCCTTTTGTCAACTTCCTGAGTCGGATCTATTATTTGATGTATGATTAAGATCTGCATCCCCATCCATCTCGAGGGTAATTGCTGCTCATCAAAGGAGCTGGACTATCCAGTTCCGAAGTTCACTTACTCCTTGTCACAACCCTCGCCCAAAACCCCCTCTGGCAAACCCATTGGCCAGGTGGAGTCAGGACTCGGGCCTCTAGAGCCTGGCATCCTCTTCAAAAGCCCTCATGGGGCCAGTCCTGGCGCCTATGGCACCAGGATCATACACCATGAAAAACAATGTGCTTGGGAACTACTTTATTGTATTGTTAGCCAACATAGTGTTTTGGGTGTGGTAGCCTAGGGACTGCTTTACCTGAACTATTTTGTTGGGGCTATTTAAACCACACCCGAGCAAGACAACACGCTTCGCGTTACTTTGCAGCTTGCAACGTGACGCTCACCGTGTCCAGCTATTCCCTCGAACCTAGGAGAAGCAGAACCTGCAAGGAGACAAAAGGAACATCATTAGCAGCAACATCTAACCTGCAGTCTTCATCTTTAAACACTTGCAGCTACTGAGAACAGCTTCCTCGAATCTGCACGCCTCCCGGACAGAACGACCTGAAAGAGGAAGATAGAGGCAACATTAAAGAAAGCAGTAGAGACATTTACAAATTAGGAACTGCTGGTCGCCTCTCGGCTGGCACCACTCCGGACATTCCACTCGCGCTGATGAACACCGCGACCTACAAGGAAGGAAAAAACAGGTTAGCAAAGGCAAGACTTTGCAGCGCTGCACATATCGCTTACTTACCGCATCATAGCGCTCTTAATGCGCCATCATTTACCAGTGGGGTTCAACCAAGCCAGTTCGCCACGCTGAAGCTCTGCATACCTAAGGAAGAAAAAAGAGACATTTTAAACAAAGAAAGGCATGCAGGATAGCAACAAAACTAAAGTAAAGCAATAAGTCATACCTGAACAATATCAAACGGGCCGGCGTCAGTGAAGTAACTGGACCGCACTCGCCCATGAAAGACAACGCGCCCCTGCAAAGAACACAGGACGGAGAGCACGCCTAATTCTACCACAAGGTGAGGAGAGGGCGTCAGAGGGACTGAAATCATACGGGGGTGGATGGAGTATACTTACCCCAGTCGGTCAGTCTTGAACACAGTCCTCCTGTATTTTCAGGCAGAACCTTCCCCGCAGACCACATCAGGGCAAAGCTGAGAAGCATACCAGCAGTAACCCGGCTGGGTGGCGTCCCTGTGGATACCAGGTGAGCGTAACACTCCTTTCGACCTTTAAGCAGCTGAACACAATTGTTTCTGCTCTGCTTGTCAGCCTGCTGCTCAAGTCAGAATGTCTGTACTGAGGTTGATAACAAAGGTTATAGACTGCATTCCTAGCATTCTGATTGGCTGAGAGGATGTCTATAATGGAACACATATGCTAATCAAGCAGTAATTCATGGTTCCAAGGGAACTACATGTTATTGACCAAGGGGACAAAATGATAGATCTGAGAAGATTGAGTAAGGACTTTGACAAGGATACTCGGCCTTTACCATACAGAACAACCCTTGGAACTGAGCACCCTGCGCCACAGGCCGATAATAGCTTTTTTTTTCCAACTGCATGGTAGCTGTTACACAAGTAAAAAAGAAGAACTACTACCAAAGAAATAGCCACGGGAGAAAAAAGGAGAAGGGGCCTACCTGTTGTTCAGTCTCCATTTCCTCTAGGGGAAGGAGCAGTGGCGAGTGAGGAAAATAGGCTAATAAGTGGTTTGCAGGAAGGGGGAGTCCTGGGATGTCTGCTAATGAGGGGTTAAATGGGGGAGGAGATTGAGCAGGGAATGGAGTAAGAACTGGGGTGTTTTCAGGTGGGCAGGTGTGAGAAGCACTTAGCTTGCTCCAAACGTGGGCTTACATCAGAAGTTTCAGCCTGCATTTGGAGCACACTGATTGGTCCATGCATCCGATCTGGGTGCTAATTAGACTATATATTTGTTGTTGTCTTAGGATGTCTGTGACTTGGGAACTGAGCATGAGCACATCTATACTTACCAAGAGAGATGACAAAAATTGTGCACACAAAAGGAAACATGATCTCCAGATAGCCGTTGGAGGCCAGTGGAGTGACTGTTGCCACCATTTTTTCCTCATATCCAACGCTGAGCCATTCCATATCAGTATATTTGGTCAATGATAAAAAACGTTTTATTGCTAAGGTAATTGTGAAAAAATGACCACCAAGCCTAGTGTGCTTTCTGTTTTCAATTATATAAACCTTTTAACACTGATGTATTTGTCAAATATAAAGATCAGTAGTCATTCTCATGTTCCTGAAATGCTCTTTGAGTTCATGCAAAGCAGGCTGGAACCCACGCTAGTGCTATTTGTCTCCTTCCACTTTCTCATCGCTGTATTTCAAAAGAGTACAATAGTAGTGCACCAGACCTACCAGCTTGAAATGATAGGCTACTGTCAGAATCAACTTGTATGGTTATTCTAGGATTTTATAATGTGTGCTTATCAGTAAGGGAATGGTAATGTTTTTGTGATGTCTAAAATAAATAATGGAAGTGGACAGTAGACATTAATAGTGTACAATTGTAAAAAGAGCCAGTTTACATGTTAGTACAATTAAATCATTTATTTTAACATTTTTTATAGCTGCATATGGAGAGAAAAAAAACACAGCTGTCCTAGCCCACTCAAGATACCTATGTTTTCCATCTGGTTGTTCTGCTGTCAGCAAGGGTTGCAGTGGCTCTAGAAAGTGAGCATCTGGCAGCGTGACTTTGACATACATAGCGACAGAGGCATTGTGTGAGACTGAGGGAAAGTGAGGAAGAGAAAGAGAGAGAGAGAGAGCAAGAGAAAGAAAACATGCATAGAGAGAGAGAGAAAGATTAAGAGAGATTGGTGGATGATGCACCTGGTACAGCTAGTATTTATTCATATCTAAATGCACAAGAAATCCATCTGATTTTGAAGCAAATTTCCAGACGTGTTTTTAGTTACATATGCAGAGAGCTCCTTTGTTCTCAGACAGGAGAACTATATGTGAAGAAGAAATTAGGGGTGTACCAAATAGCATATTTATTATTCGGCCCAATTGAATACCGAAATGTTGGGCAAGTATTCGGCCGAATATTGTGCCGAAACCAAATAGTGAGATGAATAGTTACTTTTTTTTTTTTATAAATAAATGTTACACATCAGATTAAAGCATTTTATTAAAGAAATTGAAGTACTAATTTAAATGTATGTTTCAGTAACTTGTGATATTATTATCGAATAAATAGTACTCATTTTATTGACATAGAAAATATGACCCTCTGAGTAGGCTGCTCTCAAATGTGGACCTGTGACTTTCAGGTTGCACTCACTTTTTTCATGGTGCAGTATCCCAATGAATGGGTGGAGTGGAATTTTGTAAAGCAGACACACCATTGTCGTGGCATTCTTGGCAAACGCTGTGTTCTAGTGAAGACTGCTGATGTGTGTGTCTGTGTGTGCATTTGTATTTTTATTTGTGTTTTATATAGCCCAAACCTAGTTGAAGAGCAACAGTATGCTTTACGCGAGTTCAAGGAACAGGCGGGTGGTTTACAATGGGTCCGAAGTGGTGGTAGAACTTCGGGGAGTTACCAAGGTCGTGCCCAGGAATTCCCTGAAGACCGGGTTGTCTGTTTTTTAGAGAACTGCAGGTGTGTTGGAGCAGTTCCGACTGCCCACTGCATGGTGTTCCAGAATGCGAGCTCACAGACGAGGAGGACTGTTTCCTGGTTTTCTATCCCATGGGCTAGTTTAGGTTCCAGCCTAGCAATTGTCTGGCCCCTAGCAGAGTGTGCACTACCAGAGGTGGTAAGATTATCTGCAAGGTAGTGGAGCAACCAGGCTGTTGTTGCCTTTATATTGATATTATATCATTATTATAATTATTATTATTATTAGGATAGTGACTGTGGCCCTAGATTCAAGAAGCAACGCAGCAGTTTACAACTCATCAGGGTAAAGCATAGTGTGGGAAACAGATACATAGGGGAGCAGGGGGGAAATCTGGCAGCAAAGTTCTAAATGCAGCCAGGGGAGGGGGCAGTGGGAACATAACCCACCAGTCTCAGGTAGGGTTATGTGTGGAGGTTATGTGGCCCTTGGCATTAGCGACCTGTAAGTGAAACAGGTCATTTTGAAAAGGATACAGCCAGGAACCAGTGAATGCCGCACAGTATGGAGGGGCTGTGGTTGAATTTCATTGAACTGGTGGTAAGGCAGGCCACTCTCTGATTAATTGCTTTGAGGGGAGCCAGGAGTGCTCCGGGGAGTCTGGCAAGGAGAACAATACCCCATCAATGTTTTTGAAGGAGCGATGTTCTGCCTTGGTAGATTTGCCATGTCCTTGATGGGAAGGGAGTTTGTGTGAAAAACTGAAAGGGGTTACAGCATGGCCTTTCCAGTCAGGTGTGATGGGGTTGAAGCATTTCATTGGGGGGAGAACAAAGGCAAGTATGCTTCCCCTAATATCAGTTGGAGATTGTACATGATGTGTCATGAGCCGGGAGTCTGCTTGTTTAAGGGGAGTAGCTCTGTTATTTGCCTGGGTTCCAGCTAGGTTAAAGTCCCAGAAGAATATGTTGGTAGAGCGGGTGACAGAAGTAGACGAGAGAAGGTGGGTGATTTTGTTCACAAAGGTACCACACCTACGACGTGGTCGGTATAGGAGGTAAAATGTGGCTGACTTCTTATGTGATAGTAAGAATTGACATGGAAATAGCTTCATATAGTCTACTGCTGTTTAGCTGTGTACCGTGCAACGTCATTCGATTCAATGGATGACCACCACACCACCCCATTTATCTCTGACTGGACGGCATGTTGGATGCTGTATCCGGGTGGGACAAGGATGTGAAAGACATTGCAGGTGATGTTGGAAAGCTAGGTTTAGCAAATGAGAATGGCTTCTGGCTTGTGAGTGGTGATGAGATCAGTGATCAGCTGTGTATGCGAAGGTCGAGTGAGGATTAATAAGTATCAAAGTACACAGGCAGAGTGTGGTGTTTGGAGGGGTGGTAATTAGAGGAACTTGGATGAAGTTTGTGAGGTTGTAAGTTCTATGCTGACAAGCTTTTCGGTGGGAACAAACCCTAGTGAGCATAGGGATGGTTTGTGGTTTAGGAGACACATGGTGATGTTTTAGTGGCTTCTGTGGAACGAGGCACAAGCAGTTGAAATCCTTCTCTTTGTCCATCCTTGGCTGGAGATGCCAGCAATGAGAACACCTAGGTAGTGCTGATGAAACAGGTTTCTTGAAGCAGGAAGGGGGAGCAGTCATCATGTGACCAAAGCAACCCAGAAACAACCGTAACTTGGTAAAGTTGGCTTTTGACCACCGGAGCTGGGTGGGAACAAGCTGAAGCCCTTACAAACGAATGGGCAAACGGGAGCATAGGCATACACAGGGGAGGGCCTGAGCAGGCATGGCCAACCCAAAATCTGTAAATGCCCACTCAGCAGCGCTGGATGGGCATTTACAGATGTTAATGTCACTGTGGTGGGCCCAACTACATTAGCTTTAGGCCCCACTTGTTAGACAATCCTGGCTACACCTCCGAACGGGAGGGGGAAAAGCAGTCCTCAAATGCCTAGAGCAGCCCCGGACTTAACTGAATTCTGGTGGAGCTGGCTTTTTTAATGCCTAAATTGGACAGGAAAAAACGTAATCCCTAGTGAGCCAATTAGTAGGCGGGAAGGGTGGGGGCAATGATCATGTGACCAAAGCACCCCTGACTAACCTGTCCTGGTGAAGCTGGATTTTCAACCCCCAAGCTGGATGAGAACAAATTGAAATCCTAACACACTAGTAATCAGGCAGTGGGGTTTGGAGCAGTGAACAAAGCAGCATCACTGACTCAACTGTGGCCTGGTGAAGATGCCTTTTCAGTGCCTGTGCTTGGTGGAAAAACCCTGAAGCCTTAACAAGCCTATCGGCAGGAGACTAAGGAGCATTGATCATGACCAAAGAAGCCCAGAATAAATCAGGGCCTTGTTGAGCTGGCTTCAGAATGTCCATGATGGGTGGGAAAAATACAGAAGCTACAGACAGCCAATAGGCAGGCTGAAAGGAATGGAGCAGTGATTAGGAGATCAAAGCAACTTGGACTCAATCGTGGCCTGGTGGATCTGGCTTTTGAATGCCCAAGCTTGGTGGGAAAAAAACTGAAGACTTAACAAGCCAACGATCAGGTAGGAGGGGAAGGAGCAGTAATCATGTGGTCAAAGCAGCCCAGACCCAAACATGGCCTGGTGGAGATGGATTTACAATTCCTTATCTGAGCAGGAAAAGAATTGAAATGCTAATGAGCCAATGGGCTAATGACCTTGATCCACTTGCACTGGCAGACCAACGGCAAAAGAAAATCGGGTGGAATGGAGCTTAATTATGGAAAGTAAGGGGAATTGCTAAGAAAAAGAGAGCCAAAAAAGACACCATAATGTTAGCAGTAATTAGCAGGTGGGTGAGGACAAAGTCACGTGACCTACATCCACTTTCACCAGCTGAAAACAATTTTGTATTGACATAAAATGATGATATCCTAGACATAGATCAATCATGATGCACTGTTTGGAAACTCTAGTTGGTTTTCAGGCCGGCCGGAAAATAGGCAGTGTCATATTTTATATGCGAAATGGTTAATGCTTTGATTAAACTTGTGTGGTTCTGTTGTTGAATTTGTGGGAGAATTCCAGCAAGAGTTATAGTTCTTGGGAGACTTTTTTTCTAAGAAGGTATGTACCTTCCAGAGTATGTTGATGTTTCTAAATACATGCTTGGGTCCTAGAAATAGTCAAATACATAGAGATGAGCCAATTGTAGTAACCAGGACATCACCAGAGTTTCACATGGAGAAAGCCATAACAGGTGCATCTAATTGTGCTCTAACGAGCAACAGAGAAAAGGCATGCTACTTCGAACAATGTGATCTGCTTAGATTACAGTACAGCATCCGATATTGTATTTGCATTTTTTTTAAAGAGCTCACACAGCCCAGGTGCATCGAGGTGCTGTTACGGGATATGTTTTAGTTGCGTATTTATAACGCGCTTAATACCCAGAGGTTTCTAAGCACAGACCTGGGGATCAAACCTGTGTTGCTTCGTATCGTCTTGTTTCCAAGGCGAGCACTTGCCAGAGCTATACTCCCAGGACACAAATGATTTGAATACACGTTTTAAAGCTAGGTGAATGGCACAGAATGTGGAAAGTGTTTTAGAAGCTGATGCGTGACAGATGGCAGAGAAGGCCTAGTTGATTAAGTTAATTCTGAGAAAAAGGGAGTGAAACTTCGATTGTGACAAGGATTGAACCCTGATCCAATGCTTGTCAATGCATTCATAATTGGCATTGCAGATGAGCAGGTAGGGAAGGGATGGCCACCCGATGGTAACTGTTAGCTTAATGACTGGGTTTACACTGGAGTGAAGAGTGTAAGGAAGGCTTGATTTAGTAAGGCTAGAAGATCTGTGAAGCTGCACCCCAATGCTAAGGCAGGCATTGATGGCCTAGCCCCGAGAAGACGCACAAGATAAAAGGGGAGTCCAATTGTATATGAATTAGATCCTAATAACATTCCAGGAGAAAATGCTCCATAGCACACAAGGCACAGCTCGTTAGTGCAAGAGTTCTGCTGGGTCTGGAGATCATAAACCAAGACTGGAGGCCGCAGGTAGCGGCTGAGGAGTACCATCAAAAATACCATCACGAAGAAGTTCATGCTCGGAATGAGTGATACCAAGCTGCCAATCACATGTAGCCTGCTTGGCATAATGAGCAGTGATACACTGTATGCATGGGTATAGGCATAGAGTAGGCCAGGAAATGGGCACAACGAGGGCCCCAAAGCCCTTATCGGCTGTGAAGCATTATTCAGGAAATCGAAACTTGGCTTGGTGTACAAACGCCCCCACTTCATGCGACAACAGAACAATGGCAAATGGCATTAATAAGGGAAAGCCTCACAGAGGAAATGAGTCCCAAAAGGGATATGTGACAAGAACCTCTAGCGTTGGCATCTGGTGGCAGAGGATTGCGTGCCTCTCGTGCCAAACACAAGAGGTCGCAAGCTCCCAGCATAGTGGGGCAAACGCTTGGTAGTTGCGGGCTTTGGGTTGTTCCTTTGACACCCTACACAAGATCACACATGAAATGTCGCAGTAATCTGCAAGGCTGGGAAATCAACCAGAAGCTCGATCAGAAGCTAGATCAGAATGAGCAAGATAGGGAAAATATCGTTGAAGCACGAAACCCTGCACAGCATTTGAGGAATAGCTTTCTGCACCAGCTGTAATGTCTGTGTTAGATGCATCCGCAGAGCAGAGGCACATGCACAGAAAGGACCTCATTACAAATCTAGCGGTGCAGTGAAAAAGTGGCAATACTTCCTTCACTGCCCCTTTTTTTCATGGTAATGGAATTCCTACGACCTTTACCCCGCCGTCGAATCCTGAGTTCCACCTTGAAGTGGAGGGTTTACCTCCTGAAACATGCTGGAGCTACGTCCTCCATATTAAGGCCAAAAATACATGGTTGGCCTTAACGTGGCCTTAACAATAAACCGAAATCAAATCCCCATAGATTCCTATGATCTCAGAATATTGGGAAGCTACACAGCCATACCGCGATCTGGTGATAATTCCGCTGGGCCAAGTGAGGTTCTTTCTGCTGCTCATAACGTCAAGGGGCGTGACCTGGTATTATTGGCTAGAAACAGAAGTCCCCCTTCCCTTGCAAGAAGCTGGTCAAAACATGAAAGTACACGCTGATAGGTGATGGGTAAAGCAAGGAGACCAGAGCTAACACCACAGAACAAGGCTTCATTGATAGTCATTATTTAGCCACGAGCCAATATCCTGACACGGGCTCCATCAGTGAACATTACGCCTACATCTTAGCCAATTAGGGCATGGAAATCATTATTGCAAGTGATAATGACCCTTGTAGGTCTGGGGAGGGGTCAATCATCATAGGCCACATGGGCCAAGGGTCACTACTGTCTTCCTCCCAGCCTCTCTCAATGCTCGAAATGCAATGTGATCTCAGAAGCTAGCGGGGAAACAGAAGGAAGCATTTCTCTGCATTTAAGAAACAGCATTACTATTTATCTCCAAGCACGATCACTTCATCTCTGAGATTATCTGTTTTCCACTTCTTTCCCCTGCACCTGAACATCACACAACATCCAACTTAAACCCGTAGAGAAGCGGTGTAGTTTTAAGCTAAAACCATTCCTGTTGAAACAAACTTACAATTAAAATGTATGAATTATAAAGGCAACCGTGCTATTCAATCGCTACAAAATAAAACCACATTACTAAAGCATTGTGTCCATTCACTTCAATCACTATTAAAGTAGCGTTTCTACTTCACCACCACAACTTTAAAACCTATATTGCTATTCCCACTATGCGCTAGATGCCTTGTAGACCTCGAAAGGGTCAATAACACTTGGGTAAAATGGCCCATTGCCAACGTATGGCCCTGGGAAAATCCCTTCTTTGGTCTATACGACTATAGTGCGTGCTCTCTCAGGTTCTATGTGATTTGGTAAGAATTATTTAATCGAATTCGATTTCATCTAATTTTTTTTGTGTGGTACATTTTGCCTCAATTATATGCCCCCACATTATTTATTACCCCAAACCCACACCCACATATATTTGCGGCAACATGTGTTGAAAACAATTCTATGAAATTGAATTGGATGAATTCTCTGGCGCAGTAATTTACCTATCCCGTTCCCTCGTACTATGCTTGAAGTCATTTTTATTCACTAATATACACAGGGCGCTCAACCTGAAAAGATGTTCCTGCTCAGGGTGCTGTAATAGGGCTCAGTGATGAGGTTTAGCAGGCCTTGGGACATCAACTGGAGTCTAGATATAGTACCGAAGAAGGATGCATGACAAGTATGACCAGTTAAAAATTCAATTTATAAATAGATAAATGGTCCAGAACATCGGATGAACATCGGATGAAGGTTACTTGCACAGCACAGTAAATCCATTTTAAAACTGGATAAACTGATATTGGGAAGTCAGTAAGAAATGGCACTGAATTATTCAACCAGAAGAAAAAAAATAATACTACCACCTGTCTACTGAAATTATCAATCATAAAAGAAGGAGGGTTGCCCAGGCTCTTCAAAGGGAAGGCGTCACTAGGGCTATGGTAGGTATCAGTGATGGAGAAACCTGAATGCCATCTTCGTAACATGTCACTTCTTCAGACCACCCTCCAAACCCGTTTATGTACCAGCCATTTCCAGCCATTCATGCTGCAAATGTTCAAGCGGCATCAGCAAATGCACTTTTAAATAGATAAATATATATTACATGAGCAGGGTTTTACTGACTTCTTGTTAGACCAGAATCAGACCCGTTTTTTTAAAGGTATATGTCTATGTAGGAGTAGGGAAGTACGGGGGGTTGAGAGGTGAGGGTGTGCGAAGGGAAAAGGGAGAACCCAGAATAAAGAAGAATGGTCGAATTCTGGTCGAACAAAAGTGCATGACCAAAACACCTACTTTAAAAAAGAAGTGGGTAGAAACATGCAAAACCGTAGGCGTAGTCATTGAAGGCCACCAGCACAAGATGGGCTTTGGATGGTCCTAGAGAAATGTTTGCAAATTGTGGGCCACAGTGGCATAGTGCACAGCCCAATTTCCCAGAGAAATGATATAACTAGCCATTAGATACAAACTCAATTTCGGAGGAGAACACATGAGATATTCCGATACTTAAAAAGCCTTTTATGCCAGAGTACAAAGCAGCATTTCTCACAGCAGCCAATCAGATATATGTGTCCCTCAGAAAATGATGTGCATAATAGATAGATTCCCGACGCAATGCCCAGTACAGTATGCCACTCTCCCTCTGAGAATGGGTAGGCTGTTAGAAATTTCAGCAGTTCTTAATGTTGTGCAGGGAAATATAATTACACCGGTAATACAGCCAAGATAACACACCTCATTGTTACTCTGCTGGTTAATACAAGAAAAATATTAGCTGAGAAAATAAAATACAATTTGCTTTTGTACAGACTGTTTTTATATGCCAGCGTTCTGCCATTGCATACCTGGTTACTTTCAATATAAGTGTGTGATTGTTGCTCACATATTATATTGTGCTACTGTTAAACGGTAATTATATAGTGCCTCCCTAGTATTTATATTGGCCTAAGCCTATTCGCGCTACAGAGAAAACCACGTTGCAAAGTTCCGATTTTTGGGTTAAATTCACTGCCATTTTAAGATTCATCCGCCATTTTGATTTCTACTCGTGTGTTCTAAGTTCTAAAATGGTGGTCTATGTTTTCAACTTACAGCCAGGCCTTCTAACCTTTGAGTTCTGTTAATGTTTAGGTTGTCCGAGAGCCGACTGTTTAGACTGAGCAAAGAGACCTTGTGCTTCATGTGAACTTTCATTTAAGTGTTGTCTGCTCTCACAAGTCTCATCCTTATATAAACATTTGGACAATGAAGAACAAATCTCGAGCGTATGCTTTAGCTGAACTACATTGTGAAGAAACTTAGTATAAGGCTTACCGTGGAATCCGAGAACATATATCGCTATTGTGTCTTCATGGAAATGCAAACCTATGTAATCCTTTGCATAATATTGTATTGTCAGTATGTGAACTAGGCACAAACTCTAGACCACAAATTATTAACGTGAAGAGAGGCTGAACAATATTATACAAATTGTATAAAAGCACACATGTTTAGATGTTCAGCAGTCTCTCACCTCTCCTTCTCGTCTGGTACACATTGCAAGGTGTTGGGAGCCAGAGAGCTATCTGTTTTGCTTTGTAAACTGTACAGTAATAAAAGATCTGTGAATCTTTTTAGCCCGTGATTGGTGTATTTCCTTTGTGGTACTCAGCCTCGATATTTCCTTGTTCTTTCAGATGGCGCCCGAATAGGGACGCTCAAGATTGATGCCACCTCATTAAAGAGTTGACACGGCTATCGGACCGGGATCGGACAGTGAGAAAAAGGGGGCCCCTTTTGGATGAGATGCGACACCTCAACAGTACTGCACAATCTGATCCCTGTACGGTGAGCACGTGGTCCGAGATGGCATCTTGGCGAGGGTCCACATATCGAGGCGGGCAGTTTTGCCGAAGTCACCAACCATGAGGGTCCTTTGTCCTTTGTAATCGATCAGACCTCCCTCTGTCCTTTGAATCAGGTGAGTCGTGCCCCAATTCCTAAGTATCCTGATATTTGATTGTAGTATTGTACTCGCGAGCACAATCGACGCCCGCTAACACCGGTAATCTGACATGCCTGGGAAATTGTCTGCCTGTTTCAGGGCGTTATTCCACAGCGACAGACAATCTTTGGAATTTGGCCGTCCGGCACCGCAGGAGGGGTCGCCGGCATGTACCATCTACTGTAAGTACGGCATTGGTAGGATAGTGTTCAACGATATTTGGCACAGACAAACTAAACAGGCTCCCGAACTTCAGTGGCCAGTCAATGGTAGTTTTGAGATTGCTCGAATAGAGTATTTAGAATCCATGTTGTTAAAGAAAAAAGCTAGACCTGCAACATTTGATGTGATACAAAATTGGAAAAAGGAAGCTATGCAGCAACTTAAGAGTAAAGAGAAGCATGCACGTCGTCACATGCCAAAATCAGAAAAGGCTTATTGTACGATCAACAAAAACAGTGAGAGTCTGTTAGAAACATGGATAGAGCTTTATAACTTGGTATACAGAAAATATATCCGTCTAAAGATTTTCATGCCTCAGATGAGCTAATTGATAAACTCTTAAATGAACGTAGGCCTGGTGCCACTGCACCACCTCCTTATGTACCTCTTCCCGTTGTCTAACCTCTTCCTGCTGTTGTTCCTCCTGCCGTAGCAATTCCTGTTCTTCCTGTTGCTCCTCCGCCACCAGTTATTGCTACTCTTCCTGTTGTTGTTCCTCCGCCTGTACCCCCACCTTTACCAACTGCTACTGTTCCAATAGATCCGTCTTTGGTACCAGCGGTAGTATCTCCACTTCTGGTTGTACAGGATTTGTCTACTCTCTCTTTCCTGAGCGGTTCTGCTCCGCTCGTAGCTGATAAAGGGGGGAGTGCTGAATCAAAAATTGTAACGCAGAACACAGTTTCCAAAGAGAAGAGGAGAAATTTGAATGCATGCGCTGAGCAATGTATAGAGAAAGGTGAACAATCTACGGTTTTAGTTACACTCCTTAATCAAGAAAGTATTCCCGATCAGAATGTCTTTATTGAGGGGATAGGGATACATTTGGCTGTAAGGTGAAATAGATTGACGGACATAGATGTCCCACAAGGGTTGAGGGATTTGAATGTTTTAGCTTATTCAAGGGATACTGCAGAGAAAGTACATGAGCATGTCGAGAGGGTTTTTGAGTTTAGAAGGGAGTTAGAACGATTACAGAATGATGAAATAGATGGTGATAGTTTGGACGCTTTTTACATATAGACACGGTTCCTTCCTCCTTGTATGTCAATGAGTGAAGAAACGTGAATTTGCACAAGGGATGCACTTAGATGGATTTCAGATATGTTGATATCTCCCGTAGAAGTATATGATACGTATAGTCAGTATACTCCAGAAATGCAGAGGAAAGTGTTACAGGGAATGGTAGAATACCTGCAGGATGAATGTATGAAGAAAAAGGTTTGTTGTCCCGCAGAATTATTAAATATTTATAAGAGAGCTTTTGCATCTGATACTGCTCTCACCACTTTAGCGCTCGATTTAGCTCTGTTGCTTAGTAAACATTCAGAGTTGCCTACTTCTCAGCTACCTATGAGAGAGGTTCCTCCGACATTTGTTCCTAAAGTTGAGATTCCGGCTAATTTTGCAACGGGTGCAGCAGCCATTGATATTGAAGCTCACTATGTATCGCAGTATGTTCACGTCCCGTTCTCAAGACAGGAAGTGAATACTATTAGACAGTCGATTCCGGACATAAGGAAAAATCCAACCGGGTTTTGTAAAGAAATAGAATCTGTCTTGCATTCGTCAGTGTTCACTTTGGGTGATATAGATTTTTTGTTTCCTGTGCTCCTACCTGCTAATTTATGGAAACAGATTAGGACTGTAGATGATTCAACAGGGTTAGGTGACTCATGGGTAAACTTGGTTAGGTTAGATGGAGAAAGGACAGCTGGTGAAAGACCACCGCAAGTGATACTGACTTTGCCAGATAGAATAGTAACAAAGTTAAAGACTTTAATTTCCGAGAGAAGGATTGTTTGGGACAAACTCACTGCTTGTACCCAAGGAAAATCGGAAGGTGCTACCGAATTCTTTAATCGGTTCGAACAAGTATTCTCAGATTTTAGCAGACAGAGTCAGGGAAAAGATTGTTTGTGAATACATTTGTGTGTGGATTGTTGCCTGATATCCAGTCACAAATTATGACTTCTGAGAGTGCTTGGTAAGCTAAATCACAGTCCAAAGTATTGCATATGGCTCAGTATTACGGGAATAGAGTCAATAAT
Source organism: Ambystoma mexicanum (assembly GCF_040938575.1). Lineage (NCBI taxonomy): Eukaryota > Metazoa > Chordata > Amphibia > Caudata > Ambystomatidae > Ambystoma > Ambystoma mexicanum. Next base: position 671,967,167 of record NC_090933.1, on the reverse strand, counting down.
GAAAAAGAAAGGATTGAAAAGAAAAGGGGGGATTTAAAAACCAAGGTATTATTGCAACAGGTGGTCAGAGGGCCTAGAGGTGGAAGTACACAGTTTCAAGGTCAATTTGTTCCACAAAGTAATGCGCTGTTGGGTCCTGTACACATGAACCAATGTGCTTATTGCAGACAAGAGGGTCATTGGCAAGCACAATGCCCGATACTCCAACAAAGGTCGAATAACACATATGGTGTCATGGGTAGACGATCCAGAGGTCGCCCTGGGGTAGGGGTCCTGGTAGAAGCCAGTGCGCTCAAAATTCTCAGTCTTTTTCGCAAGATAATCAGCAACCTAGTGTAGATAGCAAAAATATTTTTGATAATCCTTCAATTGCCTATCTTTCTGAAGATCTTGTCTTCGACGATATATTGTTTCGTTAGGACAGCCCGAAGCAAGATCTGCAACCAACGCCCATTCCCATTAATCAGAAAGGTCCCTACGTTGAGATGACGGTGGGGAATAGGAAGCATCTATTTTTGATAGACACAGGGGCACAGAAGTGTTCCATTGATCATTCACGGGTTCCAGACATTCCACTGTCAGGGCAGAATAACGTTTCTGTAGGGTTTTCTGGTATGCCAGTGGTTAGTCCGGTTTCTCTGCCGGTACTGATTTCACTGGGGCCATTCACGGATCACTGTCCATTTCTTCTGACGACGAACTGTGGAGAGAATTTGTTGCGGTTGAATCTGTTGAAGGAATTAAATGCCGTAATTCATTGTTCTTCGGATGGAGTGCGTTTGACGATTTCACCTCAGCAATCTTCTGCCTCACAGTTTCTGACTGGACCTTTGCTGCCAGAATTTAGTGAAGTTCCAGCGTGTTTATGGGCGATTGATGATAATGACGGTGGTATTTTACAAATTGAGCCTGTTAAAATTGTTTTGAAACTAGGAGTTAAGTTGCCACAAATCCCACAATATAAGATTTCAGTTGATGGTGAGCAAGCCTTGAAGTGTATAGTTTCCGATTTTGTACATTGTGGAGAAATCAAAGAAATTGCAGGAAGCTTGTGCAATAGTCCGATTCTACTGGTGTATAAGAAAGGGGATAATGCAATTCCGCTCCGTTTCATTATCGATTTGTGCGCTATCAATAAGATTGTTGCTCCACAATTTCCAATTGTGCCTGATGTAACGATGATACTAACAATGATTCCAGCTTCTGCTACTCATTTCAGTGTGGGGGATTTTAAGAATGCCTTCTTTAGCATTCCCATACACATGGATAGTAGATATTTGTTTGCGTTCACCCTGGGGGAACGCTCGTTTACATTCACCCGTGCACCACAAGGGTACACGCAGAGTCCGAGCATTTATAGTAGGGCTTTGACACTTGAGTTGCCTTCTACATGCACATTGTTACAGTATGTTGATGACCTTCTCTTAGCTGCAGACTCAGAAAGTGCTTGCAAGGAAGGCACTATGTTATTGCTTATTCATCTAGAAAAGCATGGGCATAAAGCTTCAATGAAAAAGTTTCAGTATTGTCGACAGAAGGTCGCCTATTTAGGCTATCTCCTGTCAAAGGAGGGAAGAAGATTGACACCTGAACGAATTAAGAGCATTTCTAGCATGTCTGTCCCAAATACACAGAAGGAAGTCAGAGCCTTGATAGGAATGGCTTCTTGGTGTAGACAGTGGATCCCTAACTAGTGATCAAACCAATGTTGGCATTGACAAAGAAGGGCATTTCTTTGCCACTACCGTGGAACTTGGAACACCAGAAAGCTTTTGATCTGCTCAAGACTGCGCTGTGTTCAGCACCGGTTTTGGGCACACCAAATTATGATAAGGCCTTTGAGTTCTATGTGCATGAATGTGATGGATGTGCTTTGGCTGTGTTAACGCAGGAACATGGGGGGAAGAATATACCGTGCGGTTATTTTTCCTCCACACTTGATCCTGTTGCATGCGCTTTGCCGAGATGTTTGAGAGCTGTCGCTGCTGCTGCTGCTTCTGTAAAACAAAGTGAGGGTATGGTCCTAGGCCATACTTTGACCGTGATGGCACCTCACTCTATAGACAATCTATTAAATAGAACGCAACACCTTACTTCCGCACGATTAACAAGATATGAACTGATCCTATTTGCACTGCATATCCAAATTAAAAGGTGTTGCGTAATGAATCCGGCTGAATTGTTACCTCTTCCGCAAGATATTGCTTGCAATGACAAAAGTTACATGACTGCCTTTATACTACAAAGCACAAAACTAAAGGCAGGATTGATTTAAAAGATACACTTCTGAATGATCCACAAGGGGAGCTGTTTTGCAATGGCTCCTGCTTCAAACTTCCGGATGGTACATCCAGTGCTACTTATGCCATCACTACATTAAGCACGATCGTGGAAACCAATAGAATTTCGAATAACTCCGCGCAGGCCGCAGAGATTATTGCACTGACTCAAGCTTGTGAACTTTCCGAAGGGCTTAGATTAAATATATATACTGATAGCCAGTATGCCTTTGGGGTGGTCCACAACTTTGGTAGATTATGGGCAGAACAAGGTTTCTTGACCTCACATGGGACGAAAATCCAACATGGCACCTTGATAGTTCAGCTAGTCTCAGCACTTGCGCTTCCAACTCAGCTAGCAATCATGAAGTGCGCGGCACATCAGAAAGTAGTAGATGATGTAGGGAAAGGGAACGCTTTTGCTGACAGGATAGCTAAACAGACTGCTACTGATTTATACTCAGAAATGTATTTTACAAAGGAAGCCACAAACACCTGTACAGTAGATGAAGGTATTGACTCAATCAAGAATATTTAAGCTGATGCCACTTCAGAGGAACATAAACACTGGGCTGAGGGTGTGGCAAGGTTTGATGAGGAAGGGTGTTGGGTAGACAATTCAAAAGGAAGATGGATGTTACCCGATGCATATGTCATCGGCATGATCACAATGGCTCATGGTCTCACTCCCATATGTGCTAGGAAAATCTGTAAAATGCTAGAATCTGTCTGGGTGAATGTCAACAGCTCAAAAACTGCTGAGCGTTTTGTCCAGAATTGTATGCCGAGGGGTAGTTTTGGTCCCCACTCTGTGCCTTTTGAAGTGATTCATTTCGACTTCATCGCGATGGAGTGCTGTAATAACTACAAATACGTCTTGGTAGTAATTTCTGCCTTCAGAAAATGGGTTGAAGCCTTCCCTGTGAAAGATGCTACAGCAATGACAATGGCAAAAACAATGCTTAAGGAAGGTTTTCCTAGGTTTGGTTTGCCGAGGGTCATCTGGTTGGATAATGTTCCACATTTTATCGCTGCTGTTATTCTGCAAGTATGCGCGGGATTACAGTTCGATAAACAGTTCCATTCGGCTAGACACGCTCAAAGTGCTGGACTTGTAGAATGCCATAATGGTATCTTGAAGAACAAAATTGCCATGGTCTGTGCTAGTAGTAATTTGAAATGGCCAGACGCCTTACCTATAGTGATACTGTCCATGCGGACAACCCCACAGACTAGAACTGGACTCTCCCCCTATAAGAATATAATGGGGAGGCCAGCTAACATTTGGAACCTGCCGAGGCCCAAAGCATTAAAAGATGTAGAGCATTTGCTTCTTGCTGAATACTGTGACCAGTTAACTCAAAACTTGTATTTGATTTATCAACAGGTGCGAGAAGCCCTCCCAGTTAAATACGAGGGGCCAGGTCACAGAATTCGACCCGGTGACTGGGTGCTCACAAAGTCATTTGAGAGAGCATCCAGTCTCGCACTGCGCTGGAGAGGACCGTTTCAGGTCCTATTAGCCACACAGACTGCTGTACGAGTAGCTGGCCGACGACACTGGATACACGCTACACACATCAAGAGGATAGCTTTCCCTTTGCCACGACGGAGAAGAGAAGAAGGAAACTACTTGCTCTGCTTCTGGTGATGAACCGGTCTTGAACGGCATCAAGGGTATTTTGGAGACTCTTCCTGAGCCCGTGGGGCCTGGGGAGACTGCTGCTTTGTCTCTGAATTCTTCTTTGGATCTTTCTGCACCCTTGAACAACCTTGTCTCTGTTTCACCACTTCCATGAGGAAGCAACGACACACTGTTCGCAGATCATGCAGTGCCTGGAGTCTTAAGTTACGATCTGTGTCCGCTGCACTAGACTTACAGCACAGCATGTCTGTGCCCACAGGAAATGACTGTTGAGCTCGTCCCTTGCCACCTTTGCGCTGAAACATAAGTAAGTGGCTGGGACCGGCAAAAGCTATCTTCAATCAAGATCATGTGGTCAGGAGATCACCAGCAAGCGAACTATGGTGTCTATCGCCAAAACATTTTGGGAAAAGCTTCAAGGAACAATGCCTGCTGCTATCTCTACTCGTACAGAGCAACCGATCGATTGTGTGGCTAACAGAGACATTGGACAGAAAAATACATGGTCCTTGAGGACGTATTGTTTTCTTGTAATTATGTTAACTGGTCTGACAGTAGTAATTGCTCTTGGGTTTTGGTACATTGAAGGGGTGCGTCCACTTGAAACATTTATACCCACTGAGAGTGTTCCCACTACGTCTCCTCCTTTCGTGCATCTGCACACTCTATCTCCTAGGGATTCCCAACACAGACAGCGTTATCACAACAATACGCTCTTGTTAATTATGAATGCGAATCATGTGATCTTAAACAGAACTAATTGCTGGATCTGTTCGCATTTACCACAACACGGGGAAAAAGGGTTGGGCTTGTATATTCATCCTTTGCGTGTAACTACTGCATGCTATGCCTCTCTAAGGGCATTATTATTTGGTCGTTGGAATGATAGCATCTCAGGGAACTTTGACAGGACTAATTTGAATTAATTTGAAAGGCGAGTCCTGATGCCTCTGGGATGCTCCCTTTAAGCAAATAGGAGCAAGCTTAATGTGTTACGCTCACCTGGTCTTCACAGCGGCGCCGAACGAAGCTGGATGGTAACTGTCTCCACCAGCGTCACACGTAGCGGAGTGATGAATGGCTCCACGTGCCCTCTCTGTTTTGTCCTTCCATCACAAAAGAAGATTTGCCTAAAATGTTGAAATGAGATGTTGTCTAGCCGTAAGGAAAAAGGTTTGGGCTGGTATATTCATCCTTTGCCTCTAACTACTGCATGCTATGCCTCTCTAAGGGCATTATTCTTTGGTCGTTGGAATGATAGCATCTCAGGGAACTTTGACGGGACTAATTTGAATGAATTTGAAAGGCGAGTCCTGATGCCTCTGGGATGCTCCCTTTTCGCAAATAGGAGCAAGCTTAATGTGTTACGCTCACCTGGTCTTCACAGCGGCACCGAACGAAGCTGGACGGTAACAGTCTCCACCAGCGTCACACGTAGCGGAGTGATGAATGGCTCCACATGCCCTCTCTGTTTTGCCCTTCCATCACGAAAGAAGATTTGCCTAAAATGTTGAAATGAGATGTTAACTAGCCGTAAGGAGGAGGACCGACTCCCACCTCCCGTGACCTCCTTAAGCACCGCTCTACTATGTCTCACCTTAGTGTTATGAATGGCGGACTCTCCATCCTGCAACTGTATGCAGGGGTGCATAGCAGTTCAAGTATCTAGTTACTTCACTGATCCTGCAGATTATGAAGAGTTCCAGACAACTATGACTCAGTGGGTAAGTCTTTATGCCAATACTCCTTGTTATGGATTGCTTTAGAGTTCAGGTTGCCAAAAGTTCACTCCTGTGCCTTTTTTTTTGCAGGTTCCCCTTTGGTGCACCCTATGAAGAGTGACTCCTCTCTGAAAATGGTGAGCAGAATTCCAAGGTGAGTTTCCACGCTAGCGCGATGTGATAATGTCTTAACATACGGTATTGTTCTTCTGAGCAACTAACCTGCTGTTCTTTTTCTATTCTGCAGGTGCGGTGCCTCCGGAGTGGCGATTGTGTGATGGTGCCTCGAGGGACCGCAAGAGAGTGCAGCCTTCAGGTGAGTATTAGCGCTGTGTAAGATTGAAATGTCTTTAATGAGGCCTTTTCCCTTTGCGCAGCTAACATGATCCTTTCTTTTCTGTTCGACAGGTGCAGCAGCACAGGAGCGGCGATGCGTGATGGTGCTTCGATGGATCGCAAGAGTGAGCAACCTTCTGGTGAGTATTAGCGCTGCGCAGTGTTGGAATGTCTTTACCATGGTCCTTTGCACTGCGTGGCTAACCTGGTTTTTCCTTTTCTGTTCGGCAGATGCAGAGGCTCCAGAGCTATCGAGATGGAGCGTCAGGTAAGAGCCTTGTTCTGTTTTCTCCTCTTTCTTCCTTTCCTTCCTTACAGGCAGCGGTTCATGAAGACCAAAACGGGCCTGGCTGAAGACCGGGCTGAAGCTAGCAGACACGTTGAGCGTTACGCTGCAGGAGTGCAGAATAACGCAAAGCGTGTTCTGTTCTGAGGGTGTGGTTTATATAGCCTCAAGAAGTAGTCCCAAGGTGAAGTAGTCCCTCCAACCACACCATATCAAAGTAGTCCCAGGTAAAGTAGTGCCTCCAGCATGCCTCAGACTGGGCTGCACGTGATTCCTCTTCCCCTGCTAACTGTCTTGCTTGAGAGGGCAGTATGAGCCAGGCGCCAACGGCGCCAGGACTGAGTCCATGAAGCCCTTAGGCAATTCTTTGGGGCCTTTAAGGTCCCCATAGGTGCCAGTAACTGGGACAGGCTGGTCTGCTCCCGATGTCTGGGGGCAAGCACTGTGACAAATGTTGCTTCTATTAGGCCTTCCGATAGACTTTCTAGACCTTTCCAATCGCTAATTTCTTTCAAGATGGCTCCCGTAGGCAACTGGGATGCTATGCCTCCTTCCTATACTATCATTCACAGCCCCAACTCTGTTTCCTTCTGCATGCAAAGGAATTTTTCTCAGTCAATGGGTACTTTTGAGGGTTGTACCAATATTGTGAACTTGACTAGTGAGGACAGAACCTTGTATGTAGGCGATCCTGTTTATTTCATTTGTGGAGATGAAGCTTATCCTTGGCTACCTAGAGATTGGTAGGGTACTTGTTATTTGTGTATCTTGCTACCAGGGGTATATGTAGCTAGTACCTCTGAGGTTTCTAGGGCTCGTCCAAGGTGAGACGAGAATGGTGATACTCCTTCACAAGTCATGGGTGGTGTAGCAAAATCCTTTGTGCCATTTTGGGGACAGATCATGAATTCCGAGGATATTAAGAGACTAGCAAGAGTATTGGAGAGAACCATCAACCGGACCACCGATATACTCTACAACATGACATTAGAACAGAAAGTAATTAGATTAGTGGCTCTACAGAACCGGATGGTGTAAGACATCATCCGGGCTGAGAGTGGTGGAATATGTAAATTGGAGGGATCTGCGTGTTGTGTTTTCGTACCTGACACCTCGCCTACCATATTCAAGGCAATACAAAATCTGCACGTCCTAAGTACAGAAGTACATGTTCCCGAGGGAAACTGGGATCTGGTTCTGGGGCTTTTTACGGTCTTGGGGATGGAAACTCTTTTCAGTTTTAATGGTAGTCCTTGGTATTTTGTTGTTCTGTTGTTGTTGCATACAATGGCCCTCATTACGACCCTGGCGGAAAGTGACTGACCGGACAGCCACAGCGTAAATAGCGTTTCCGCCATTGCACGAAGGAGCAAAGTGCGGCCCATTCCGACCCATCGGGCACGAGCACCACGGCATGGCGGAAGTGCAAAGTCCGCGATGGCGGAAATGACCCCAAAACGGCCCACACCGCCGCCGTACGGCGCCCTAGGTGCAATACCGCCACCCATCACAGCGGACACCGCAGTGTGCGCCTACCGGAAAGTACGGTGACCGGAAATATACGGAAACGGAAGTAAAAACATGGGCCCGGAACGGGAAACATCCCGCCGTACACCTATAAAACCACTAAAACCACACAACCACTAAAAACACTACCCTGAGACACACCCCAACCCGTCATCCACCCTAGCGAAACCAAGAATAATGGGAAAAGTAGCGAAGAAAGCGTGCGACCGCAAGCGGCAGGTCCACTTCTCCCGTGAGGAACTCACCGTGCTAACAGAGACCCTCCAGGAGAATGCTGCCATCGTCTTCTGCACACAAATGACCAGGACGGCACTTGCAAACAAGAAGGCCATATGGGCTCTGGTGGCACAGCGGGTAAGTGCGGTGGGGACCGCACCCCGCACCCCACAGCAATGCCGAAAGCGATGGGACGACCTCCGGATACGCGTCCGCAGCATACTCTCTGCCAACCGCAACATTGCCACAGCCACCGGGGGAGGTCCTGAATCACCCATCAAGTTGACCCCCTGGGAAGAAATCTGTGCCTCCACCATCGGAATGGAGAGCATAGAGGGAGTCGGAGGGATGGAGAAAGGAGTGCAGACATCCGAAGATTCAGGTAGGTGGGCCAAATAAAACAATGCTAAATCCACAATGTCCAATCATGTGAAGTACCATGTGTCCACATAGTGCAACAGAAACACATGTCCAGGAGAACGTCCACACACATCGGCCTGATAGCGCACTTTAAAACTCACAATAAATACATGAATAATTAAAAACCCCTAAAACACCCACTACACGTGCAGCAGGCACACCCTTACTGCAGGCTGCCAAACAACTGCACCCTCACTCCACACACAAATGAAAGCACCTCCAAGGCCCCGACCCAAATCACCCTCAGGTACCACCCCAATGCATGTGATACAATGCCATTCCAATACCCACAGACCCATTAATAACCCTCGCCCTCCTTTACTCCACCACAGGGTCCGATCCAAACGACGAGCATCAGGACACCCCTACCAGCACACCTGCAAAGAGGGCCAAGACCAACGGCCAAAGACCCTCCACCTCAGCTGCACGCATCAAGACACGGCAGCAGCACAAATCAGGTGGCAGCACAGAGGAGGGAACATCAACAGGCACCCCAGCAGCCAGCATGCCCACAACACCACCACCACAGGTCCCCCCAACGGATGCCACAGAAGGCACTGCCTCTGGTGGCAGCAGCACCATAGGTGACACCCCATTGATGGCAGCATGCTCCGACACAGAAGACGGGGATGTCGAAGTCAGATCCATCCATGACCTGTCCCAATCCCCCTGTCTGTCCCATCCCGTACAACATGAGGATACCACGCAGGGGCACCCACAAGACGACGACTGGCCATCCCCCACAAGCCCTGTGGCAAGGCAACATGAGGTCAACAGCCCCTCTGTGACACCCCCGCAAATGGCCATGGCCCAGCAGAGGCAACAGTCCCTCGACCAGTTAATCGTGCAACAGCAGCAACTGGCCACGCTCCTCAAGGACCATGCCGATGAATGTGGGGGCACTAAGGCAGACATAGAAACATCAACTGAGACACTTAGGGCAGAAATGGTGACAAGTACAGAGACACTAAGGGCACAAATGGAGACTAGCACCGAGAGCCTGAGAGTCCAAATGGAGAGTGGCACCGAGAGCCTGAGAGTCCAAATGGAGAGAAGCACTGAGAGCCTGAGGGGGGAACTGCATGCGACGTCCACAGACGTATGTGCCGAACTTGCCGCAGTGCGCCGTGTGCTCACTGAGCTCTCACAAACCCTTAGGGACATGCATGGACGTGAGCAGGCAGAGACATCATCCGTTGCAAGTTCCGTCCAGGGCAGCCCCCAACGTAGATCTGGGAGGAACCTGCGCTCCACAGGCAGGGGTGCCCCTGATACCCGCAGAGGGGGCTTGCAATAGCGACAGCCCACTGACAATGAGCATCTTTGGACACTGGTGTTCGGGGGGGAGGTAGGAGGGTGGAGGGGGTGTGTTGGGCTCACTTGGGTGGCGGGTCGATAGGGTGTTCAATATGATATCACATATGCCATAAACAGTGCACGATCAACCAATGTGATGTGTGGACAATGATCATTGTGTACTAGGCCATCATAGGCGTACAGTCCATATTGTGCATGTACCAGACACACACAGTGCCACGAGTACCGTGTCCATGTATCAGCCACCAGGCGTGAGTGCTAGAAGCATGCATCAATGAGATGCTGACGAATGTCACGGCCCTCCGGTGCCTCGCAGACTCCTTGAGGTGCTGCCACATCCCCACCCTCATCATGACCATCATCAGGTGCTTGCAGTTCTGCGTCAGGGGGCATGGGCACATTTCTACGAACGCACATGTTGTGGAGCATGACACATGCCATCACCATCTTTGCAACCTTCTCATGGCGGTACAGGAGTGCCCCGCCAGACCTGCTGAGGCAGCGGAAACGAGTCTTCAGTAGGCCGAATGCCTGTTCAATGACTACACGGGTACGTGAGTGGGCATGGTTGTAGTCCTCCTCATGCTGGTCCCGTGGGTTCCGGACTGGTGTGAGGAGCCATCTCTTCAGTGGATATCCAGCATCACCTGTATGTGGACGATAAACGGATTATGTGGAATGCCATTGCTACGTACGCACACCACCCCTCCCCCCCCTTCCTGCCAGGTCATTGCCGAATCACATACCCCACATTATCATGCATGTAATGAGACTCACCGAGTAGCCAGGATCTGTTCCCTGCGTGTCGCTCCATGTAGCGTGGTATTGTAGAGTTCCTCAAGACCATAGAATCATGGGTTGATCCAGGGAATCGGGCACAACAATGTGTAATGATCCTGTTGGAGTCACACACCATTTGTACATTCAGGGAATGAAATTGTTTTCGGTTGCGGTACTGGGCCTCCATGGCATGTGGGACGACCAATTCAACATGGGTGCAGTCGATGGCACCAATGCAACCCGGTATGCCGCCAAGTGCATGGAATCCCACTTTCGTGTTTGTAATTTCCTGCTCCGAGCGTGGTAGGGAGATGTAGTCGTCTGCGTGCTGCAGGAGGGCATCGAGCACTTGCAATAGTGTCCGTGAGAACAGTGGCTGAGAAATGCCATGCAACTGTCCGACTGTGTGCTGGTAGGTGCCTGTGGCCAGGAAGTGAAGTACAGACACCACCTTCAGTAGGGGTGGGATGGCGGTTGGGCTATCTATCATGCTGACAAGGTCAGCCTGTGTCATGTCCACAATGGCGGCTATGGTGTCCCGGTCCAAACGGTAGAGGGTGTGGATCTGCTGATCAGTGAGGTTGAACGGATGTGCTCGGAGGCGTGGGATTGCGGCCTGCCTGCGTGGTGGTAGTGGCTGTGCTGGCGGCCCTTGCTGGCCCTGCCTTGCCCTCCTCCTCCTCCTGCGTCTCCTCCGTGCGGCCGGTTGTAGTTGGTGTTCGTCTTCTTCTTGGAGTTGGAGTACTTGCAGTGCTATCAGGTCCCCCAGGGCCAACATCGCGAGTCCTGCCGGTAGCATTTCGGAGTGGGTGTGGTTGTGGGAGGAGACTGGGTGTGCAATTTATGTGTTTTCAGGCTGTATGGCCTCCACCTGTGGTGATTCATTCCACCTGTGCAAGCTGCTCTCCCCTTTGGCCGAGCACGTCCCGCACACAACGCTGCAATTCGGTAATGGCATCTTGCTATTGCAATCATGTATTTGTACCCGATGGCCGTGTAACATTTGTTGATATGTACATTTGGCTATGGTCCCATTGTTTCACATACAATCTTTGCCGTCGCGAACAGACTTGTGAAGGGTCAGTGGAACGTAGTACTCGAGTAACGGTGGGCCCTCATGCATCACTGTACCGAGTTGCACCGACGGGCGGGGCGTCCCATTTGTGGGTGAAGGCAGTTGCCATTTTCACACACAGCCGCACTAGATGGATTAATTTGTGATTTCAAACGGCCACAGATGCCTTTTCGACGTGATGTTGCAAATGAGGAATTCGAAGGGCGGCGCTTTCGGTTTTCAGCTCGCGGCGGGGAGATGCCCACAGGTCTGACTGCAAATATAACGTTCTATTGTTCAATGTCCTTGAGACAGGGGCCATGGCGAGGGAGCAATGATTGATATGAATAGTTTGGGATGCGCAATAGCGACGTGGGCAATGAGGCCGGACGTTCCCAAATACATGTTACTTCACAACACTGGAATTACGGGCTGGGGCACTGTGGATTTTGCAGGCTGCATAACGCACAGACTCAATGGATATTTCTAATGTTATGTGAGTAAATGTTCAGGCGTTTTTATACCGGGATGAGGGAATGATGAATGGATGCATGGGCAGATGATTTGATACAGAGTTTGCCATGTTCAGGGCTTCTTGGAATCTATCCGCCTCCCCTGCACTATGTGATGCAGGGCTGCCATAGTGGGACCATCGTCTATCTGGCCTTGTTGAGCCCTCCCTTTCTCGACGCGCCTTCAGACACTTGTGTCCATGCACGTTGACAATCCCATCAGATGGATTCTGTTTTCACAGACGCATGCACAGGTACACTCGTTTGTGATGGTGTTTACACCTCGATATAGATGGTTATGAGTCGCAAGTGGTTTTGGGGTGGTGATGATCCTTTGGAGTGGGCTAGCATGCATATGGCTGTGGATTCAGTGTGATCATTGAAGTGAGTTGTTCGGATGTAGTTCTGATGGCCATTCTGTTCTTTTTCTTTTCTTTTGGTTGACAGGTATCTCCTCCCCTTTTGCCACTGCCATCTGTATGCCACTCCTGCAGATGGCTTTTACTCCCGACACCTGCTGCTTCGTGTTAATCAGTGGAGCAGCATTACGATCTTATGGGACGATCGCCAATGGGCCACATGCCCTTACGCAGTACTAGTGGCTCGGAGCAACATTTCGGCCTTTCAGCTGGACTAGTACCTCCCCATTGGGACGGCCCTGCGGTTCTGTGCGCTTCCATGTTGCCTTTTCGTACGTGAATGTGGCTCTGTGTACCATGATGGAACAGGGCGTCACACAAGTAGTGGCTGGTCATTTCTTGCGGATGCAGCCCACAATGGTGAAATGTGTTTTGGAGTTCATGGCCTGATGGCTGTATGGGCTTGGTGATTTTGTTGTGCATTAAATTTCTATTCTGATTTGGCCCGTGTAGCGTTCTTCTTTGCAAGTGATGTGGCATATTCCTATTTGGGGAGCGATGCATTGTGAGGAGATCTGCATTGGGTTCCAGCTTCGGAGTTTAGTTGCGTGGTACTGTACTGGGCGCGTTTGCCTGCGAAGCCCGTGAGGTCAGGGATGGGGGCTGCCAATATGACTGTTTGAATGTTGTCATGCTCAGGGGCGGGGGATTGGGTTTTGTGTAACAGATGCCGGTCAGCCAGGTGGACTGGTGGAATGATGTGATTTTCGGAATATTGCTGGTCACAGGTGCCTGTGTTTGCATGCGTTTCTTGGTGGGGGACTGTGGTCATGTCCATTGGGATGGCTTCTGTATTCGTGCCATCTGTGCCCTGCAGCTCCCATTGGCCCCTCTTGTGTTTCATTTGTTCGTTGGCATGCATGGGTGACTTGTACATTTCAATGGTTGCATTGTGACTTCATTGCACCTACGGGGAGTTGTACTTTGTGGGCAGGGAGCGGTGTACAGGCACTCAGTGGGGCCGTTTACGGTTGATTCGCGATGACGTACTTCTCACCATGGCGGAATGGTACAGTCCGCCATGCTTGATGGCGTTAGGTACATGTCCGCTAGGGTCGGAATTAGCGTACCCTTGCGCCATGGTGGTGTTTACGGTTTGGCATGGCGCGCGCGCGCGTGCTTGGTGCAGTTAGCGTTGGCGTTCACTACGGTGTCGCTAATGGCTTCGTACTTTGCGGTGACGGGTCATAGTCGCACCGAGCGCTAATCAATGGCGGTATTGCATTTCCGCCATCGTTTTCCGAATTCCGCCAGGGTCGTAATGAGGGCCAATGTCTTCCTGTCATATGTTCGATGTTAGGGGGATGTTGTGCACAAACTGTAGGAACATTAGGACCGAAAATACACACACCTGAAAAGATGACTCATGTTTTCATAATGGAGGATATTACTGTCAAAGATTTGATGACAATCGATATATCTGATTAATGTGATTCAGGATGTACGGACATTGAAACGTGGAGTTACAAGTAAAGCAAATATTTTTACTAAGGCTCTTGGCTTGGCCAAAAGGAGGGTTTGCTAAATGGTAATTATATAGTTCCTCCTTAGTATTTATATTGGCCTAAGCCTATTTGCGCTAAATGGAAAAAAGCATCGCAAAGTTCCAATTTTTGGGTTAACTTTGCCGCCATTTTAAGATTCATCCGCCATTTTGATTTCTAATCATGTGTTCTATGTTCTAAAATGGTGGACTATGTTTTTGATTTCCAGCCAAGCATTCCGACTTTTGAGTTCTGTTAATGTTTAGGTTGTCCGAGAGCCGACTGTTTAGACTGAGCAAAGAGCCCTTGTGCTTCATATGAACTGTCATTTAATTGTTGTCTGCGCTCGCAAGTCTCATCCTTGTATAAACATTAGGACAATGAAGAACAAACCTTGAGCGTATGCTTTAGCTGAACTACATTGTGAAGAACCTTAGTATAAGGCTTACCGTGGAATCCGAGAACATATATCGCTATTGTGTCTTCATGGATATGCAAAACTATGTAATCCTTTGCATAATATTGTACAATCTGTATGTGAACTAGGCACAAACTCTAGACCACAAATTATTAACGTGAAGAGAGGCTGAACAATATTAGACGAATTGTATAAAAGCACGAATGTTTAGATGTTCAGCACTCTCTCACCTCTCCTTGTCGGCTGGTACACATTGCGAGGTGTTGGGAGCCAGATAGCTATCTGTTTTGCTTTGTAAGCTGTACAGTAATGAAAGATCTGTGAATCTTTTTAGCCAGTGATTGGTGTATTTCCTTTGTGGTACTCAGCCTTGATATTTCTTTGTTCTTTCACTACTAACGATTTACTGCTCAATGTAATGGCCTGCATGTGTTGCATCCCATATATGCTGCAAAGCCCTCAAATATGCCGTGGTTTAGCTTAACATAGAAGCCTGCATGCTTCCACATTGGCATTCCAATTTCATGTTGCCTCAGCTAAGCACTTTAGCAGCCGCCTGTAAAGTGACCATGCTACTTTCACATTGCATCCAGAACAACACAATGTTAGTTTCACTATACCCACAGAAATGTGTTCCTGGTTAGTTTTTTAATGGCCCCACAAATTGTTTACTGCTAGCCAAAAGAGTTACATGACCACTCCACATTCTCCCAGTTGAGAACATGTTCATGCCACAGGATTGCTCACAATAAATCAGCATGACTGTTTTCTTTTTCCACAAATAATTACGGTCAGTTTCATTTCCCCCCTTCAAATTACCATGCAGTACTTTTACATAGGCTTTACATGTTTGTGATGCCAGGTACAACTGTGTTATGACAGTTTCCCATTGTCCCAGTTTAGCGATTGTCATGCTATGTCACTGATTCCAGAAAATAAACACACCAGTTTCATATTGGCTACACGAAAATACACATTCGGGTTTGTATTGCCACCACAACATTTCCTCATGCCATGTTCATGTTGCATGGCAGTCTGAACGATGAAATGCTGATTTCACAGTGCCTGAGTTCAGTATACTTGCATGAATTATAGGGGCAATGACAATGGGCCTCATTACACGGAAGGCGGTAATCCAGGGTGCTATTAGCACCCTGGACCATGCCGGTAAATTACCGGCACCGCCTTGGCGGAAAGGGGATTTACCGCCCCATTCCAAGGTTGGAGGGGCGGTAAATCCCCTTTCCGCCATTGCCCTTCCCCATTCCCATTTCTGCCCCATAGGGCTCTATGGGAATGGGGAAGGCGCTAATTACGGCACCGCAATTTTGCGGTGCCGTAATTAGCTCCGAGGTCCCTTAGCGGGTTGGTACTTAACGCCTGCAAGAAGCAGGCGTTAATTCCTCCAACCCGCAAAGGGACCTCGTAGTACGGCGGTAAGGGTTAACGGTCACCGTTGCCATTAACGGTGACCGTTAACCCTTACCGCCGTCCGTGTAATGAGGCCCATGTCATCTTGTCCCATGCAATGACATTGATAGTTTCACATTGGTCTGAAACTATTACTTTAAGCACCCGGTCATGCCGCATCATTTCCCCATGAAAATGGACATTCCAGTTTCACTTTGTCGATAGAAAATTACTATGCTAGCTCCATGTGGCCCAAAGAAATTTAAATGGAAGTGTCATATTGTCTCAATGTCATTTCCAGATTGCCTCCAGAAAAATGATAGACCAGTTCAGACAATACAATGCCAGTTTCACATTGCAACAGTTCAACAGATATACAGCCCACATCATTGCAGATAGACTTGGGCATGCGGGCTAAAGTTGCCCCTAAAGAACTACTCTTTCATGGTGCTCTAATAAATGACCCCATGCCAGTTTCACAGAGCACTCGAAAATGTTTCCATGCTGCTTTCACATCCCCCCAGAAAATTAGCCCCTGCCATGTTCACATTCCCTCAAATATTGCCTTCCCAGTTTCACAGTACCCCAACATTGCCCCTTTCCGGTCACCAGAAAACCTTTTCAATGTTGACGTTACTCCGAATTGCACCACATAGCCCTTTGTGTCATCAGATTCACCCACACAGACCCACATTGTAATACAATCCCTTCTCTTTCCTGACTGGTGATCATTAATTGGAATGCCAAGAAACAGAAATCACGGGAAGACGTTGCTAATCACTCATTCCCCGGATTCTACCTTCCGGGCGCTCTATCGGGTGCATGCTATTATCTCCCTTGACTGTCACAGCATGAACATGTACAGTCTTGACAATGCACTGCCAGTTAGTCCGGAGCACACGTGATGCCATGCACGACCCATTGGATCCATATATCAATGTTTCCATCAATAGATACATATTGCGCATGCCTATTAGGGCCTCGCAAGAAATGAGCATGCATGAGCACACATGGGCTTCTGCAGGATGTGTCCGCCCACAGAACACCAAGCTGTTTAGCTTCAGAGCAGCCTCTGCTGCTGTGATGTTTGGGCAGCAAGCTCTGGTGTCAGCTCCTCCACAAGAGGTGGCCGGGAATTAGTCCACGACTACTGTGAGGAAACACCAATATTTGCATAAAGCACTTAGAGGAAATCAGAAAGTAAACATATATAAAATTGTTTGAATCATTTGCCTTTGCGAGATCTGGTACGACGTTGTTACATCGCCAGGCTTTTTTTCGCAGAGTTTTTTGCTGAACATTTTCGGCCAAAAAAACGAATTGAGAAATATTGGGGGGTGGTTAAGGCGATATAAGGGGTAGGGAGAAAAAGAAACTGACGATCAAACAACATAGAACCGCGGGATCGAACCCCTGCAATTACCAATGCCCATCCTATGAAGATCCTGGCCTAGTAGCTGCCCATGTTCCTCATTCATAGTCCTTTAGGATAACTCTCTGTGACTTTCTGGACTTTGCAAATGTACTCACAGCTGAAGGGGGCTCTTTCATTATTAGCTATGTCAAAACATTGATCTATAAATACAGGCCACTTACGCGGGTTAACTTCTGACTCTTCCTCTGATGTAGATGGGGAAACCTTCTGTAATTGCAAGTGAGTGTTGAATAGCCTTTTCTAGGGCTGCCTACTGTTTCACTGTTATTTTTGGGTTATTTGTTCATTCTGCAGAACGCCATCTGCACTACCCAAAGTTCATTAGTTTCTTTTTTCCGCACTCTTCTTTTGACCTCCACAGAGGAAGGGGCCTTCTAAATATTTTGACCAGACCATTGCATACTACTCTCTAAGGGATAGTAAATCCATTTTGGGACAAAAATTCCACGATCCTGACAACAAATACCTGGATAAAACTTCAAATGACAAAATCTGAATTTGTGTAACTTTTCCCAGAGCAGGGGTTTTGAAGAATGTTTAAAATATTGTCTTTTATTCGGAGACTGAACCTAAAATAAATGGTATCACCAATTTCCTGCTATTGGTTTCAGAGTGTCATAACCCTATGGAAAAAGATTTCTTGTTCAGTGGCCTCCAAGTTGGAGGATCCTCAAACATACCATTCATAGGAAAGGAGTCACTACTCCACAATCTCATCCTTTTTTAATTATCTTTTTTTAGTTCAGTTCATATATTCAAATCATTACTGCATCACTATTTCTAACCTTGCAGTACTACCCCTCAGCCATGGGGAGCAGAGCTGTATCATATATTAATGCAAGACCCTGAAACTACAGTTATCAACATGGACCACACTCCTCACACCATCCAGAGACCAACAGCAAGGACTATAAGTTCCGCAATACACCTGGGTATAAAAGCTAAAACCCGGACCAGATCAGAAGGAGAGAAAGAGTTGCCCAGATGAAAATGGATTTTCCTCGCCCACCTAGTAACCAAATGAGCTAGCCAACACCTGCCACAAGGTCCCAGGACATTCTATCAGGGAGCAATGGAGTGAGTTGGTAGCTGCACATCAGTAGGGGAGACCACGGAACACTCCCCAATATCCCTTTAGACAGTGACGTACTTGAAATAGGAGGGAAGCAGAGGATAAACAATGCCAGTGGCTGCATAGGTGGCTGAAAGAAAATGTGTCTGAAAAGAGGGTAGGGGTAGAATGCCCTTACGAACACTACCAAGGAAAATGCCAGCCCACCAAGGGAAGTAGTAGGAGTTTGGGGTACAGAAGGCAGAGATTCGCCCAGAGAAATAGCTGACCCAAGTGCCCCATGGAAGCTTAGGAAACTTTACAGACACTAGGGAAAGGTCTATACTTATTAACCCAGGAGAGTCATTCTTCAGGGAGAGATATTCAGGTGAGGTCAGAGGAGGTGCAGGAAGGCCAACTGACCAGAGAGGAGAAATCAGTAGGTGGAGAAGGAGTTGAAGATGAGTACTAGCAGCATCCAGACTTTTACAAACATTTCACAGTGGAATTTCCTTGCTGTGCTGATACATTCAACCAGTACTGGTATGGTTGGAGAGAGTCAATGTTAGATGTTGGGGATGAGTGATATTAATATTTGGTGTGTGTGAGTAAGTGAGAGAGCAGAGAGGAACAGAGGGATGCAGAGAGAGAAGAGGCGTACGATCAGGAAGGAGGTAGAGAGTAAACACAGTGGGAGTGAAGTGAGAGGAGTATTAAGATCAGGCAAAGAGTGGCAACAAGGAGGGAAAGAGTGAGACCCTGAGGCAGAGTGGTGTGAAGAATCAGAATAAGAACTTAAAGACTGTTGCAGAGAGAAAGGGTACGACAAGAGGATGAGATTACCCCAGTTTAGGTCATCTAAAATCTCCAGGGGAGAAAGAGAGAGAGAAAGAGAGAGAGAGAGGGAGAGAGAGGGAGAGAGAGATACGGCTATGGCAGTTAGACTTCAACAGTGTAGGGCAACTTAGACAGTAGGCATACTCTGTCTACAGTGAACCCATACTGTGTTATTTCTTTTGGGAGTAGGTAGCCCGGGTTAGGGAGATCTGCACTTGCAATATCTGAATGACACAATGCCTAGAAAGATAGTTTGTCTTGTCCTCCCTCTGCACCCTCCCTTGTCTTGTCGGTCCTAGAAATATACGTGTACAGGCATGTTATAAATTACTTATAACGTATCATGTAAGCCCCTTCAAGGTTTAGGGTACGCATATATGGATAACCCCTAGTCTTGCAGTCCCTATTGCTCTTTTAGTTGTAGGCTTTATCTTGATGAGATCTCAAAACGTACTGATACTATCACGTGAGTTAGTCACAACGCTGTCACACTTGTCTCAGTTGAAATTGTGTGTTTGAATAATGAATTACTTCACAAAAAAGGAAACAAATAGCTTCTATTGAAGAGAGGGCAAAACAAATGTATCCTTTGACTGGGCAGCATGGCTGTGACTGGAAATAATGTGGGCATTAAATAATGTGTTTTTGTAGGTGCTTGAATGAGAAGAAAATTCTTATTGAGTACTTGTGGCGAGGAACATGCTCTTAGGAGACTCGATCATGATGTAATTAATGTTGAAAAGTAGTTTCTCTGATAATAAGAATCATAATGAGACGCTGATTAATGTTTTCAATGTTAATTATTGATGCAGAGAGTGTAGTCTTAGTGCATCTAATAAACTGAATGAAGGGAATTTTGTGAATTTTAAGTTTCTAAAATCATGGCAAAATATAATTATAATCCTTGTTATTTTTTACCTACATGGGCTTTCAAACAATTCTTAGCCACACAAGTAATCAGACAGCAAATACACTTCTTTCTGACATTTCAAAGGAATTTATGTGTAATTCAATGGATGATATAAGAACTAATAATTTATTGTAAACATCAAATTGTGATAAATTAATTAATTAAAATCATATGATACATTTAAAGGGAGATGTTATGTTATGTTATCTTAAGTTAAACGTTAAGGGGCTTTATACTGTGTCAAATCACCACCGAAGTAGTCTCAGAGCACGTAGAAAAATGATGAAATGTGTGCCCTTTCTGCGGTTATCCACACCGTGGAAGTGAAAGGAAGAACGTGGCAAAATAAGAGGATCATAAAGTAGGTGATGAATGACAGACCATAAGGAGAGCCATTGAAATCATATGGATGCATGTGGATCAATTAGGTGGACCGTGTGTCAGTGACGGAGAAGGTAAAATATATAGGCCCCAATATATAGGTACTTAGGTTTAGTTTGAAACCAATCATCTATGTGAGGCAGTTTCAACAGATTATAGTAATGTGCTTCGAGTGTATGGTTGGAAGATTTATTTTATTTATTGAACATTTGTATGGCCCTATACAGCAAAAGTGTTTCCAGGCACCACAAGACAAAAAGAGGTACTACTAGGCCTTGTGAAATTCGGATCGTGCAAGTGCAGCATCAAGAAGTGCAGGGGAGGGGGTAGATCAGGGCGAAGGGATAGGGTAGGGAGAGGGAGAACCGCAGGAGGGAGGGGTCCTAAGAGGCTGGGCAAGTGCTAATGGGTGCCCAGGAGAGCAAGTGCAGGGGGAACCAGGGCTAGGGGCCAGCTAGTGCGAGTACGGGCGGGGCAGCCTCAAAGGCTAGCCAGGGAACACTGGTATGGAAAGGGGACATTACTACCCTAGAAAGCTTTTTAGTCTGGTTAAACAACCAGAATGAATATATCAAATTCACCATGACATACGATGCCAAACAAGTCCCTTTCTTAGACCTTCTTATCTGCAAGGCAGAGACCGGCCTGATTTTTTACAAAACTCTATCGATAACCAACCGATAAAAATACATTGCTCAAATATAACAGCTTTCATCCCTTAGCACTCAGGGATAATCTACCGATCTGTCAATTTTTGTGAATCAGAAGGAACGGTTCCAACATGACTGACTATATCAGGGAAGAAAAAGACCTTAAAGGCCCGATGTTATCCGAGGAAAATTGTGCCTTTTAAAAGATTTTAAAAGGGCTCAACACGCTAATCGAGAGAGATGTTTGCATCCTGAACCAAAAAATCAAAAAGAGAACATTACTTGCGTTACGACTTTCAGTCCTATAAGCAATAAATTAAGAACAAGTGTAAAGAAAAACTGGCACATACTAGTCACCGAAGATTTCAATCCAGCCCAACCTCGTTTTGCCTTTAAACGCCAAAGAAGCTGCAGGGACATGCTAGTCCATACATATCCCAAAAAACAAGAAATTACCGGACAAACTACACTATGGCATTTGCCACCTGTCATGGGCCACTTCAAATGTGGCCAGTGTTCAGTGTGTCCCTTGACACAAAATTTAAAATCTATTGACCTTAATGGCAAAACCTGGGAATTACGCTCTTTTTCCTATTGCTCTTCCGCATGGGTCATTTATGGCATTAAATGCCCTTGCAATTTATTGTATATATGGAAGGCCAAAAGGTGTGTGAAACAGCACATCTGCGAACATAGGTCATGCCTGAAGAATAAAGTAGATAACAAACCATTAGTATCGCATTATGAAGAGCAAAATCATAAATACAACAATATTTTTTTGGTTCGTGATCCAAATCATCTCCCCCACAGCAAGAGGTGGCAACAAAGAAACTATGTCAAGCAAATGCGACCAGCGTTGGATTTACAATCTCAACACAACCAAAGAAGGGTTAAACTCTTTGGTTGAATGGAACACCTTCTTGACCTAAATGAGGTCTCTAGACGGTAATCCTACAAAGATTCATTGTACTGTCTCCCCTCCCTTTTTTTACAAAACAGATCTTGAAATATCACTCTATAGAAGTGAGAGAACTTTAATTTTTTGAAAGGATTTCTTGAAAAGAAAAATTGAAAATTTCACCTGGACTGGTACATGCAATACCAGCATGCATTTCAGTGTAGCCCATAATTATTCACATGAAGCCATTCCGAAACTTGAACATTGAGGAATATATACATGAAAGAATGGTGGCCTATGACACTTATGTTGCAAACATAAGGCCTCAGCCCCTTTAAATTGAAGCAAGAAACAAATAACCTAAAGTCATGTGATTGGTTATAGCCAGCCGTAAACAGACGTGCCTCACGTAGGATCAACATAAATAGAAACAAGACTTCATCAATCTCGCGATCGCCTTATTCGGAGGAGCAGTGTGGAGACTTGCGTGCACTAGAATTGAGGTAAGCGCTCCTCTGCCTTTGCACTCTGACACTGCGGTTAATATGCAAACTAGGCAGCCTTGTTAAATGCAGACATCCGTGCCCAGTAAGGCACGGGGGCCACTGTTTAACGCCAATAATTTTGTTTTGTGATGAGCCCGTTTGTAAGCTAGAATGACCCTGCTCCTATTAGGTTAGGTGGCATTTGGCTACCTCTTTCTAATATATGGCGGTTTTCTGAATATTAACGCCTGATTAGATTATCCTCTATTTTGTACAGATCCCAATACGATAGGGACTTGAGGACCTACACAATGGTAACTAAGAATACTGCATCAGTGGCCGGTGAGCGACAGATGGGTGTGTCATGCACCGATTGCTAAGAAGCATGGGCTTTTGAAACCGAAGAAGTAAGCATGAGTTAGCTTAAATGGCATAAAGATGGGAGACACTAACAGTCATAGGGGCTGCAAAGGAATTATAGATACAAGAATAATTGCATAACCTTGTTATCACCCATGCAGAGCATCATAATTCAGATACCATTCCTGGTGTATGCTTTGAAAAAGAGCCATCCCACTGTCACAATACCAAATATGAATCAACATTGAGGCATACTCAGCCGTCTTCCTTTCTTCGATAAGTAAGTGGCTATGTAGATGTTTCACCTCTCGTACTATTTATTATGAAGGAGCTGTTCAGATAGTTTTACAATTATGTGTCGTTACGAAGAGACAATAGCTACAAATCTGTAGAGAAGAAATTCCAGATTAGATACAGGAATTTCTAATATAAATATGAGTAGGCACATCTAATAAATAGATGACTTTCTTTTGTGTTGTAGGAAAGAATAATACGTCCTTACCTTCTGAAAATCACAAGTTTATTTTCCCTGGATAATTAAAGCTCTATGGGCAAAATCACTCACAACAGTTGTGGAAGTAAGTAAAGGGCTGGTTGTGCTTATTTGAACTAATACGTGTCACAGAAGTATCTAAACTTTTCTCTGACATTAGATAGGCAAAGATCTCTCTTATAAAGCAATAGCACATCGAGGTGCTAAACGTTGAGAGTTAGACTAAAGATGAAGTATATCATATAAATTAAAAACTAGAGAACTACATAGGAATCATCATACTTGTATGTAACTGTTACTGTTTTAATTATGTGTTTAGAACCTTCAAAATAGCTCTTGGGTACGAGACAGTATTAGTACAGAGTCGAAGAAATCAGTTCGTCCTGAAGAAGGCCTGAAATAGTAATGTGTGAAGTGACACTAGAGATAGTTTCTAATGCATTTGTAATGGCTGAAACATGTTGACAATCTGAAAAGATCTCTATTTGTTAAGAATCTTTGTGAATTTAGTTATACTGACCCCTGTATGAACTATATATGTTTAATTGATACATTGATTTTTTTGCTCCGATTTGTTCTTTGTTTTTTGATTTTGTGGTTGTAATGAATTATTAATAAATTGAAATCCTTTTATAGTTAACTTAGTTGTATGTTGGTTCCTGAATATCGGTTTGATATGCTGTTGATTTAATATGTTGCCTTTGTAAAAACACCACCAACCCTACCCTGACCGGTATTGAGAGGGGTAATCTTTTCTCACCTCTATAGTATACCTATATATTCCTTCCTTCTGAGAAATTGATCCCCCTTTAAAAAATTGGGAGTCTACCTTATGACAGGTTTTGTCCTATGTGAAGGAGGCATCAACTGCCCAGGGTTTCCCAGTTCTGGCAAGAATCATTACACACATCTCTTTCCTGTGTGCTGTTTTGAGCTTAATGCAGGAGTGTAGAGCTCACACTGGAAGGATCCATCGGCAGTGCCTGCAAAGGAATCCTGGGATCTGGATCTACTGGAGACATGATTGGTTAAAGCCACCTCATGTATCCGGCCCCTGTGGATCATGGTTCAGACTCTACATCCTTGCCCCGACGGTGTCTTTGGCCGCCGGCTATTACTGAGCCTCTCTGAGGCTGTGAATCCCACCTCAGACATGGATTTTGAACAGCCTGTATTGACCTGCGGATTGATGACTAAAAGTGAAGGTAGTTTCTCCAACTGGACTCTAACGCCTAGTTCTGACTGTCCTAGTTCACTCCCAGTTCAGAGTAACTTGGGGACCTGGTAAAGCCAAAACAGTCAATGGAAATTAGAAGCTTTTTCAAAAAATACCTAATTTCTAAAGACATAGCTGTGACTCCATAGACTCAAATTGTGATAATATGCCTATAGATTTATCGTATAACAAGTGTCCCCCTTGATTTAATGATGAATGGTTGAATCTATTTTCCTCAATTTTCCCTTCATTTTTAATGATTGTTATTGGTAACTATTTGAAAGATTTATATTATTTTATACAACCCTAGCTATAGATATTAAGCTCTTTAGCTCTTGACTGTGTTCCTTTGAAAACTAATGACACTGACATTTGTAACACATGTGTAGCGTTTAAGCTCTTGAGCTCAGCCTGCTCTACTTTTCATAGGAAAAAGGGTATTTTAAGGAGGTTTTACTTGCTTCTGTCTACGAATCAATGGAAATAGTGCAGGGCTAGGCTGTCATGTTTTAAGCCTCTAGCACGTCTCCCGTTGCAGCAGTCCCAGATTTCTCTTTTAAATTAATTCTTCTGTGCCCTTCTTTCCACAAAATGTCCTCAATTCGCTTCTCTTCTGCTTCCTCTTCCATGAGATGGCATCATTAATTTCTGGTATCCTGCTCTCAACCAGCTTTTACTGCTGCTGTCAATTGTGAATCCTTTGAATATGTGTATTGTTGGCACATTAAATTATCTCCCAAGTTCATTCTTGCCACATAAAGTAACTGACTCCCCTCTCCTACTTTAGGTGTTGCTTGAGCCAACCTTGCTCACTGCCAGAACTCATGAAGATATATTTTAGAGTGGCCCCTACTGCTACTCACCTGCTTCATTATGCATATCACAGGCATCGTGGAGAAAGTACTGTTAGAGCAGCTGCCATTTTGCATTAGGGAGTGGAGCTGTTTATGTTGTGAGAGATTTGCTGTATGTTGATTTGAAGGGCTTTTTTCCAAGCTGCTTTGTTCATTAAATAATTTTCCGCTATGGTGCTGCATTGAATTGTGTGTTTGTTTTTCTGTTGTGACACAATGGAGGTTATTCCGAGTATGGAGGTAGCCATGCTGGTTTTAGCGCAATGGCTACTCCCATACCGGGTTCCGGTTCCGGGTTCCCTGAATGGGGAAATACCTGGCCATTCCGACCTTCGAGGACCCGGTATTTCCCCATTCAGGGAATCCAGACCCTGTGCAACGCCATTCCCATTCGAGCCCCCATAGGGCTCAATGGGAATGGGGAGCATGCTAACAACGGGCCCGTTAATGACAGGCCCATTGTTAGCATGCTGGACCGCTCGCGGGACCCGCTAAGGACGACTGGTTTTACTAGCGTCCTTAGCGGGTCCCACAAGCGGACCTCGTAATGTGGCGGTAGGGGGCTAGCTGGGCCGGCAGCTCTACCGGCCCCGTTAACCCCCTACCACCAGGGTTGCAATGACCCCCAATATGTTTGATCACATACCATTGCTAGTAGCCATATCAAAAGAGACTGTGTCCCCCAGACAGAACTGAAGTCTTCTTACTATTTCTATGAGAGTGGTTTTGTTTGTAAAAATATCTTGAACATTTTTTGGGCCTTTAAAAATAAC
Source organism: Ambystoma mexicanum (assembly GCF_040938575.1). Lineage (NCBI taxonomy): Eukaryota > Metazoa > Chordata > Amphibia > Caudata > Ambystomatidae > Ambystoma > Ambystoma mexicanum. Next base: position 671,941,000 of record NC_090933.1, on the reverse strand, counting down.
TAGGCATGTAGTGCCTATATAAGTAATTATGTTGCACTTCATAGTATGTTTTGAAATGATGTGTCAAAATGTGCTGCTATGGTCACCACAGTGGAAGTTGTTTAAGACAGATTTGTTATCTTAGTCTTCTCCAACTACAACCAATCTCTATTTTCCTCCAATCACCTCCAGTCTCTGTTGTTCTCCTGCAACCAGATCAAATATCTGTTCTCCTCCTGCTCCAACCTGCTCAGAACTCTGGGTTACTCCAGCTCCACTCAAGTGCGGATTCTAAACACCCACACTGGTGGATCTATAAGGCTGAGTGAAACTTATATAGGGGATGCTGTTATTTTGGATTTCACGCTCATTCTATTGACTCTGCCCTTCTTGTATTCTGGAGCTCATGCAGTTTCGGAATGAGACTGAATCTTAATGGAAATTGTTGGATCCGACTCACGTCCCGCATGTGCGGTGACGTGAGGTGCACTACAAATAAGGGGCCCGCCCTGCCGAAAGGCAGGCAGTTCCGGGCACGAGAGAGCACATACGTGTCGTGTCCTTTGTCGCCTCCCACGTTCCTCAGCTGGGCCACCAATGCAGACACTGCTCGTGCCTCTCTCCGCCGGCTGCGCTGGCAGATGGGAACTTCACACTGGCGATGAGATGAGGGAGCGGAATGCGCGCTCACCTGATTCCAGGACATAAATCAGCCCACACGCCGACAGCACGGGCACATTTTTGGAAAACACAGTGGGGGTACCATTCTCCACCCAAAATTTAAAAAAAATACATTGTTTTTTTTTCCTTTCAAATCCAAGCATCTACAAAATGAACCCAGAAACACAGTGGATGACACTGTGAAAAAAAAAACATTTGTTTTCTTCCTATTCAATCATTATAGAGCAGCAAAGGGGTGGCTTCTGCACCACCCAAGGAAACACCTACGAACTGGCAAGTCCTCAGTGCCACACCAACAGACTGGCAAACAAAGGTGAGGGGGAATCCCTCGCTGCCCACAAATACACAGGGCTGAACACAGCATCAGGGCAGCATGGCAATTGGCCTTTCCATGCCCAGACCGTGGAGGATTCCACACCGGCAAGGATAGCCGCATCACTGACGTCACCAGCACCGTTCCCCCAACCTCATGGAGGTGCCACGGCTGCATTAGGGCCATTCGACCCCTACACCGATCTATTATCAGTGGGCCCCACTCGATGCTGTGAATTCAAAAGTTCAGGATGGCAATGGACTGTAAGAACATTACAACACCCAGGAAGATGGGGTCACACCTTCTGCTCAACGTGGGTGATGACGTCCTGCGCATTTTCAATATGCTGCTCATTGATGATGGTGCAGACATATGCCAACTGACCAAAGATGCCCTTACAGTACATTTCATGCCACAGTTGAATCCGGACTATGAAACCTTCAATTTCTACACCACAGTACAGATGGAGGATGAAACACTGGATGCTTACCACACAAGGCTTAGGAAACTAGCACTCTCCTGTGAATTCGACAAAGTTGAAAAGGAAATGAGGCGCCAGATCATCAACGGCATGCACTCGAAGAAACTGCGCAGAATGGTTTTGGGCGACAAAGCCGACACCCTAGCCAGGATCCTTGAAATTGGATGCCAAAGAGAGCTGTCGCACGCAAGGGCGGCACACATGGGCACCATGATACAGAAGCTCCAACTGGCGGCAATGACAACGGTGATAGCAGAGATTTCCAACCGCCAAGCACCAAGGAAAGACTAAAATGAGGCAAACAATTCACTGCGGTGGCAACCGAGAATCCCGGGGCCTATCGAGTGCGGATGGTGTAGTGGAGTACGCCAGGGAAGAAGTAACTGTCCAGCGCAGGGAACCACCTGTGGGACATTTGGCCGGAAGGATCACTACGCACATGTCTGCAGATCCTCATGGAAGCTTCAACACCCACAACCACAATCAGTTAAATCCTTTTCAAAGAAAAAGAAGCAAGCAGATACATGTAACACAGCAGCCAACAAAAACTCATCGACAGACGAGTCTGGAGATGACAATGGTGACTCAGAGACGGATGTGGGGACTCGGAGAACGAGGAGGAGGAGCAAGGTCCATCTGATCTCAGCACTTAATCACAGAAGCACAGTGATGAGGAAGAAACAGAGAAGACACAAATGCCTTGTTTACATACAGGGCCAAGAGACACTCATGACGATACACACCGTAGCATCAGTAATTGCCATGCAATCGACAATGTTTCGGACACTACGTCCTTGACCTGACCTCAAGTCAACTGAAACACTCCTGTTCGCCTACGGAAGCAAGATGCCACTACCAGTGGATGGACGTTTCAGAACGGAACTAAGCAGAGGCCAGACAGTCATTAAATCAAAGATATATGTCGTCAATGCTGAAATCGAATGCCTGCTTAGTAGAGCTGCAGCGAAAGACCTAGGACTGATCCGGTTCATCTGCGATGTCACAGACTCAGAAGACATCACCAACCTCCGAGAGAAGCACCCGGGCACACTCAACGGCAACCGATGGTTAAAAGGCAAGCTTATAAAACATCAAATCGACCATACGGTACAGCCCCGGGCGGTATGCCACAGGAGAACTCCATTTCATATGAGAGGCCTGGTCGCAAAGGCTGGCCTTATAGAACAGCAATCAAAAGGGAGCGACACATCACTCCCACATTAGATGAGATCATTACGGACCTCACAGGGTCGGAAGTTTTCTCAAGAATCGACCTCAATGCTGGATACCACCAGTTGAAACTACACCGTGACTCACAGTATATCAGGACTTTATCCACCCACCTGGGTCTCCGCTGGTACAGGAGACTGAGTTTCGCCATCTCCTCAGCGGGGAAGGTGTTCCAGCAAGCCATCCAGGAAGTAATCCATGGGATCCCAGGAGTGCTCAATGTCAGTGACAACATCCTCATCCATGCCAGTGACAGGCAGGAGCACATGCACCGCCCGAGATGGTGACCGTAGGCCTAACCATCCACTGGGACAAATGCTAGCTCCTGAAAGAAGAGATAATATTCTTCAGGTACGTTTTCAACAGTGAGGGGGGTATCAGCCGACCCACAAAAGGTGGCAGACATAAAGGAGGCCTCCCCCAGACAACACCCACGGAAGTACGCAGTTTCTTGGGGATGGCAACTTATTGCGTTAGGTTCATCCCCAACCTGGCAACCATGTCTGAGCTGCTCAGGGAGCTCACCAGGTCGAACACTAAATTGAACTGAGCTCTGAATGCCAGGAAGCATTTGAGTGAATCAAGGCATCTCTGTCATCGAAAACAACAATGGATTATTACAACCCGATGTGGATGGCTGAACTATATGTCGATGCTAGCCCTTCTTGGCCTTGGGGCCATCCTGGTCCAACAAACACAGATAGGCGAAACAAAGCCCATTGCATGTTCCTCCCAAACCCTCACGCCCACCGAACAGCAATACTCGCACATTCAAAAGGAAGCTATAGCAGTGCTCGGGGGCTGCCGCCATTTCCACATCTACCTCTATGGACGGAAATTCAGGGCCTACACAGATCACAGAACACTCATCCCAATTTTCACAGGGTCATCAGCGCACCCTGCGGCTAGAATTGGGAGGTGGCTGCTCCACCTTCAGCAGTATGAGTTTGAGTTGGCTACCAAGCAGGCACAAACAATCCGGCGGATTTCCTATTCAGGCTCCCAAGGGCTGCGACCCTGGGGCAAGTGAGTGAAGCATAGGAAACAGAGGAGCACATATGTCAAATCATACACACAATGATGCCCAAAGTGGTTGGCATCGAAGACATCGTGGAGGCCACGCACAATGACCCTTTCTGCGACATACTGAAGAACACTATCATATCCGGTGATTGGAAATCATTTCACTGCCACGTACATAACCGCACGCCAGCGGCCAGAGACTTCCTTACTGGTATATTCCCAGTAGGACAGGAATTGTCTGTCACCATTGAAGGGGTGATCCTGAGGGGAACCCGCATAGTGATCCCCAGCAGCTTGCACGACAGAATCATGGTGCTGGCACACAAAGGTAACCAGTAAATGGTCAGGACAAAGGCCAGAATACGACACTGGGTGTGGTTTCCTCACAATGAGACCAAGGTAGAGCAGGTCATTACATCCTGCCACCCTTGCCAAATCACAGGAGCACCTCCAAACCCTGAGCCAATACAGTCAGCATAGCGTGGATCATGAAGGTGGGACGCCATCAGCATCGACTTCTGCACAGTGCAGGAAGGAACATATCTGCTGGTGGTCATTGACGATCACTCACGATACCCAGAAGTGGAGATCATATCCTTGACAGCAGCAGAGACCGTAAAACCTGCACTAGAGAAGATGGACGCTACATAAATCCAATATCCATACCAAAAATCTGAAATGCCCTGTAGCCATGCAATTTTCCGAGGCAGGACATACTGTGGCTCAACTGAAATGTGTAATTCTTGAGCAAATCAAGCTTGGAAGTAATGGGGGGGTATCCAGAGGAAACTACTACAAAGGAAAATCCTATGGGTTGACTTTTCAGACTCACTCAACCCGAGAGGCATGAATTGTGATTTCGACTCGATGTGTTTTGTTTGAAATGTTCTTTGGGTATGGCATGGACTGATCACACCTCATGGGTGATCTTATGCTCAAAGATTGGCAGGATCTTCATATCTCCACATTGATAAAACATTACAATACTTTAGATTCAATGTGTTTTAATTTAGATGAATGTGAGAATGTTGTACGGTGTCCAATCATTAACTGCTGACATCTACTGGTGCTTTTTGACGATTGGTCCAATAAGACTGTGAGCGTGAATGGTCCAGAGAGCAATGCTAGAACTACATGCCCTAACCTCCAGGGGTAGACCTTCCAGTTCTGAACCTGTGTTATCTGTTTGTCACTATGACCCTTGTGTCCATTACTCTTGTGTCCTGTGTCCAACACCGCTATACATTACATATCATCTCACCTCAAGGCGGTTGGGCATTCTGCGGATCCTTTCCACACACTTGGCCCCATTCCTTGGCGACTAGAATTCAGCTGGTAAAAGGGCCCCATCAGATTTAGATCTGTGTTTCTCCCCTGGTGCCCGCTGGTTATTTACACAAACTATCAGTGGCCTCTATTCGGACCACATGGTGCACTCATTAGCTTGAAAGAACATGATCTTTCCTTCCTAGTCCTTAAAATTGAGTATTGTAAGCTTATCACCACAATTCCGTCGGATATTAACCCCTTTACTCATCATTTTGGTTATCTGAAGGAACTGACACACCCCTTACACGGCCTGTTACTCTAACGCTTAAACCCATTGAGTGCTTGGGTACAGTGTGTTTTATTCCATAGTGAGTCTCTACTACCGGTATGGATTACACACTAAATACACTTCTGTTTTTGTGTAGAGATATTAGAGACTGTCCAGAGGGTTTACCGCATTACTGGTCACCGTGGCAACAAATAACAACATGTTCCCACACCAAGATGGTGGGGAGTCGGCGTAGCACCAGCGTGCATGCACGCGGGTACCATGACGATGCCATAACAATAGGGATTAAGCTGCGCGTCTTTTTGCCGGTCAGCTGCATTTTTCCTTGGTACCCTGTTGGTAAGTGCGTTACACTGCTGGCGTGGGATGCACTGTATTCGCATACATTCTATTTAGTAAATATCACACGCAAGTTAACATGACACATAAATACTTCTACTACTTCTGCTTCCCAGACTCAGGGCTTGTCTAGATTGGCGGTATGTTCCATGAGGAGTTCATTTCCCCGCAGACACACAAGTTAATCTATGCCCGCAGTGTTAGGCTGCATATGGATGTCGCCCTCCAGCTCCTATCACGCTAGAGATCTTCTATGACATGGTTGTGGTTACTGACATCTCCTAAATATTTGTGATGCAGAAAGCACACATCATTATACAACCCTCTAGTTACACTCGGCTACGAGTACCCATATCTGTCTGATTTTGGTTTCTACATATTTGTTTCCCCTGTTACTCCATATCTGAATGCAGTACCTCAAAGACCGCCTGCTACACACTCCCGGCTGCTGTAGTGTTTGCCTTTACAGCTGGGTGAGTCCAGTTTTGTTCAATTTTTCACAAATTAATGATCTATATATATGGATACAACAATATGGAGATATTTCCAGTATGATTTACATGAAACTTATCCTTATTTAACAGGTGTAACCCTTCCTGCACGACCATTTTATGGGCCGGAAGGTTAGTGAAATTCATATAGAGCTAGATACATGCAATTTAGCAGTTGTACTACTTATTTCAGTGTTCATACTAAATGACCTTATCTGTAATGCCTAAGGTGTCTATAAGTGAAATACTGTGAGCAATAGGAACATATAGCTCGCTTGCCCTGAAGATGGAATGTTAGGAATCCGAAACGCGTTGGCAACATACTAACCTGAAAGGAGGTATTTTGGATTTATGTGTTAATCAATTGTGCATAAACACACAATTTGTGTGAACGTTTAACACAAGTTGTTACATGTTGTAACTCGCTTTGGTCTATATTTAATCTAATTTGTTTTAACATGACTTGATGTACATTTGAAAAACTGTGTTATTAACATTATGGTTCTATCCATTCTTTTTGTAATCCCATTGTGTTGTATATGGGTATCTTTCTAATTTTGATGCGATAAAGTTTTGACCTTTTGTCTACTTCAACATTTGTTGAGTTACTTTTCTTTACAAATGAGTCTGTTGTGTCAGACGATTTACGGACTTTGAATAGTTTTTCAAGACCTTTGTTTTTATCAAATATGAATACACTATCCTAACGAAATTGCTGATCACTGTTGAACTTTTGTGTCTAGATGTGGGCTTTCCCAACCTGGGTTACCCACATTATGGACCACTTTATTGCATTCAGGACTAGATGTCCCCCGAGGAGTGCATAATAGGGCTACCATGTGGCAATGTATGGTTTTGTATTGTTTGGCCATTGACGATCACTCACGATACCCAGATGTGGAGATCATATCCTTGACAGCAGCAGAGACCGTAAAATCTGCACTCGAGAAGATGTTCGCAACACATGGCCTGCCAAGACGTGTCAGGAGTGACAATGGACCACCATTCCAGGGGACGGAGCTCAGAAAATACCTGGATGATTTGCACATGAAACATGACCATATCACGCACCGGTGGCCACCAGCGAATGGTGATGTGGAAAGATTCATGCGAACAATCAACAAAGTGTTACGCATATCCAGGGCTCAAAGCAGCCCATGGAGAGTAGATCTATGCATATTCCTACAGAGTTACCGGGTGACACCCCACAGCTCCACCAACATAACCCTGGCAGACCTCATGTACGGGACTTTGGTAAACTCAACCATACCACACCACCCGAGCAGAGGAGTAGACCCTTTTGACAGTGACCACACCCAACCAAGGAGAGTTGCAGCAAACGAATACATGAGCGACAGGAGACATGCAAGAAGGTCAAGACACAAAGTCGGGGATCACAAATTGGTATTGCGAAACCCGGAAACCCTACAAAGTCCAATCTGGAAACATGTTATGACTGAGCACCCTGGACAGTGACCTGAACAGAAGGAACTTTGGTGAAAACGGCACGAGGACAACAGACGATCGCCAGGAATGCTTCCTGGTTCAATATGGTTACCCAGTGAATGTGGACTGATGGAGAAGACAGTTCCTGGTGGAGGCAGAGCTGCCACCACATGCTTCAAGTCATTGCGGTGAGAGAGAAGCGGCAGCGAGTGGAAATCCCGAGGAGCAACCAGAAGGATCTGAGGGGGCGGAACCAGAAGATAAAGGTGAGCCATAGGGGGGACATAGCCCTGAGACAGCAGCCTGGTGGAGGCTCAGCAGGTATAAGCAAAGGGCAGCCCCGAAGGCTCCAGAGAGGCCAATAGACTATGGGCCTCATTACGAGTTTGGTGGTAGCCATGCCCTTAATAAGGGCATGGCTACCCTCAAACTCGGTTCTGGGTCTGGGTTCCCTGAATGGGGAAATACTGGGCCATTCCGACCTTGGAGGGCCCAGTATTTCCGGTTGTGTACTCGGTTAGACCGCATTTGTCATAGGTTGTCGCGGTATGCTAATGGCTAGTCTGGGGCTTCAGTGCGAAAATGTGTGTGACCAGCTAGACTGAATTTGTCATAGACATAGCTGCATTCTAGAGTGCATGGATTGAGATCGATGTCGACGGAAGTGGTGCATTTATGTATATCTTAAACTCAGACAGAGTTTATCTTTGATGTCGCTGAGTCAAATTTTCTGGCAGTATGGGCCGGCTACCCCTAAGTCTCCAAAGGCGACAGACTGGTTGTCCGAGAGCCTCTTCTAGTAGGAGTAGAATGCTGCATACAATGTATCGCTAACCCAGTTCCTTAGGGAGGGGAGTGAGAGTGACAAGGGGATCCTCTACATTCCTCCTCCAGACCCCTCGCCCTTTAACGCAGGGAGATACCTGGATCCTTTTGTCAACTACTAAATATCCCCAGAGTTAGGCCGCGCACTTTGTCTAAAGCAGAATTACAGAACATTGAAAGTTTGCCTTGGTGCAAATACATATTTTCTGAATGTTTTTTTGGACCATCGTAAAATTTGACCTACTGCTAATACAATTCCGTATTCAAATTAGGGCAAGTCTTATGAAAAAATGACTTTAAAATGAACTTTTTTTCACACTGGGGTAATTTGTGCATTAGTGCTAATGCCGTGCATAACTGTGCATGCATCGTGCTTAGTTTCCGTATTAAGGTGAGTAAGTGCATAATCAATTGGTCATGTGGGGATGTAATAACATGCTCATAGTCTGTTAGACTTCTGCGGAGCACAAGTAGTAAGGCAGCATGATGGGTGGAAGGAAGGCTTCCAAGAGGGCAGCTTAAATGCTCTGAACTTTGCACAGAAGATGCCCATACTACCTTGACTAGCAAGCTATTGAGTTAACTCGGGTTGAGAATTCTGTACCAAAGGTACATTACTTGTGAAGTGCAGTTCACTTAATTTATTTTACCAAATTGCTTGTGCTGCCACTTCTGCCCAATTTCATGGTTTTATCAGTGATAGGGGCTCATTATGAGTTTCCCCGTATCCTGCCGGTAATTCTGGCGGGATACCCGGGAACTACCGTACCGTCTCCGCTGCCCGATATGCCGGTATTACCAGGATATTATGTGCGGCAGAGACGCCAGTAACTCTCCATTCCATGGAGTCCAATAGGACACCATGGGATGAGTTTGCCCCGAATCACCACCACCGTTCGTAATGGTGCCGGTGATTCAGGCATTAATCTGCCGTTAGGGGCCTGATCTACTGGCGGGTAAGGCCTGCTGATAGATCAGAGCCCCTACCGGCAGACTTGGAGTTGGCTGGTCCGGAAAGTTGCTGGTATACGTTGTTACTGACACCGTATTTCCGGAATCGGCCATATCCCAATGAGGCCCTATATAGTCTCAGTTAGATTGGATTGTTTCTTAAACACGCTGGAAAAAGAATAAATTATAAAGTAGGCCTATCTGAACCTTGTGCGTTTTGCAACTGTTCTAAAGTGAAAATAAAAAGTATATATGGTGTAAAAGTAAAATCTATCTCTAATAAATAAAACCCAAGTTTCACATATATCCTTTTCTGATAGCGTATGAATACAGTTTACACTAATTGTGCAATTTCAGCAGGCGCAGGGTAAGATTCACCAACAAGATGAAGGACCGGATCCTCAGTCAGCTGGTGTGGAATACTGCTCTGTGCACGCTCTCAGGGAGGGAACCTACCATTCCGCGTCACACTCTGCAATGAGGTAAACTGTCAACATTCTCAAGTGATGCTAATTTAGGTGTGATTGGAGCATACCTTCCATAATAACAAGCTTATATCAACAATGTGCACCCTTGTGGGGGTATTCAGCCAATCATACTGATCAGAAGATGAGATGTATTCAGTGATATAAGACCTGCGTTTGGTGCAGCCTGAGAGCTGCATGCCCCCACCGCTGCCACACTGCTTCTAGCTAAGATCCTGTGGATCCCCCATGCATGTACTCGCTCTGCCTCGTTCCACAAACCGGCCCCTGACTGGCTTGTCCGGGCTGCACTCCCTATGGACGGCTGGCTTCCTCTGTTCCTTATGGCTTCATGAACACTGAAAAGGATCACCTTTCTTCATGTTTTCATGGTGGCTATGTGTGGTTGCCATTGTTTCCTCTGCCTTCTTTTCTTCATACCATGGAGCCACAGACCTGGTCTGCTGAGGAAGGACACGGGTGTGTGGTAGAAGCTTGCATTTGAAGCACTTGTTTCTTAGCCTACTACTGCCACTTGCCCACCAAGCTGTTTTTCTTACAAACAAGCAGGCACAAGAGTGGTGCTTGTCGTAGAATGTGTTGCTTCTGTGGTGAACACCAAAGCTCAGGATTTTCAACAACACCACTTAGGCTCTGCATACCCTTTTTAACTGGCTTTGTGAGATGTGGTCCTTAACAAATCTCCTCCATTAAATATTAAGTGATAAATATGTTATTATCAGGCACCCTTCTATATAATTCCATCCACACCTTAAATGTTAGAATGTATTTAAATTTAGTTTCTGTATTTTTAATTTTTCAAAGCGCCCCGATGGCTCCTTTTGTGGAGAGTAACATTTAGTGCACACCATATATCAAGTAATAATGGTGAGTAGGAAGCTATCTAAGATTGCTGGTAAGAGGGCTAAAGGTCCTCACAGAGATTTGCTTGATTTTCTTGGACACTTTTTATAGACCACTCTGGGCGCCAGCAGAGTCTGGAACTGGCAGGTGTTTGTATTGTGCTCTGACTCACTCAACTCAATCAATTAACCCTGCAATCATCACTTGTTAAAGTGTTTGATCATAAGTTAAAAGTTTTGATAATATACCCTTATAGACTGAGGGAAGGGTCGTTATCTCTGGATAATGACACGCCTCCAAGTTATGGCCTGAGGCAAAGCCGAGGGAAATAAGGTGGCGAAGGGTCATTAACTCAAGTAATAATGACCCTCCCGAGGTCTACAAGGCAATTAGCACGTGGTAGTAACAATGCATGATTTGGAGTGTTTTTGGTGAAGTAAAACATGGTGCTTTACGAGTCAGTAAAGTAAATAGACACAATGAGTAAGTAAATTAAATGTGGTTTTATTTTGAAGTGTTTAACCCCTTAAGTGCCAAGGACGAGTATGCTCATCCTTTTTGCATAGACTTGCATAATAAATAACATGGTTGTCTTCATACTTTAAGCATTGTAATTGAAACTTGGTTGAACTGTTTAACATGAACATGCATTAGGTGTCATATAAAAGTAAATGCTTAATCTATAAGAAAATAAAAGCATTTTCTATTATTTCTATATTCATCTTTCGTGTGTTAAATAGCTTGTAGCAGTGTCTTGTTAAACCAGAATCTTGGCTGGAAATTACATTGTTGATTCCCTGTCTGCATCTGAAGACAAAATGTTCAGAATGCAGTCAATACCATTAGTTATGGACTGCAATCTACACATTCTGATTGGCTGAGAGGCTGTCAATAACGATTTTCATGTGTTAATATTCTTTGATTCATAAGAAGATAGGGAGAGAAACACCTCAACACTACAAAAACTAAATTTGACAAGCTAAAACATAAAATAGTAAAATTAAAAAATCGCTCTGCCTCAAGATAGATGCTTCTAAATAAATTGATAAACATTTGTTTGTCAACAGAAAAATGTTGGACCTATTTTCATGAATATACAGCACTTACAATGGTGATGAAGATTCTGAGGTATACTTTGATAGGGTTACAAAAACAAACAAAACATGAAAACCTAAAATTGTCGATTGATGGTGGAGACCCAAGCAGAAGCATGACCTACATAGATATTCAATATTCTACTAATCTATTTTTGAATAATGAACCTCACAATGATTGGAAATCATTCAAGACAGAAAAATTGAAAGGTCATGTATAAAAGTATATATTAGGAGATTGTTCTATTTGGACATAATATAGCTCAATGTTTTACACATATATCAAAACCATAAACATCATGATATTGTTTTATGTAAGGCTTGCTAATGCACTTGCTGACATCTTGCAGCACAGTATGTTACAATTATTAATCAAATTAATGGCAGTCAGTTCATCTACCCCTTAAAGATGAAAGACGAAGTCAGGCCCTTCAAGTGTTGAGTGTGAGCACCAGTCTGAGCAGTGAGTACTTGACTCACTGGGTTCTCTGGCTAACATCTTAGTGGAACTCAGTCAGTCAACAGCCATATGATTATTTAGAAACGTGACGCTACATTTGCCAGATTTCTCAACAGGAGTTTCTTAGTATAATGTTATTGAGGACATCTTTTTGAGGAACAGTGAAGATTCTTTATCTATCTTTTCCATTGGACCATTCGCTCCAAAAATGTAACATCTAACAAAGAAGCTGGATATCTTACAAGGTTGGCCAATAATCTCTAAGAACTCATAAACATGTGAATAGTTTTTGAATGAGTAATATCCCAACACCTGCAAAGATCTCTCCATGTGCTAGTGTTTTTCAATATCCGCTGACCATGCAATTGAATGGAATTGGAAGCAACAAACACTCTGAAACAGGGTTGCCACTCAAGAGGTAAGGCCAATGAGCTGAGATAAGACAATTCTAAATTACAGGCCTCCTGATTATGTAAAGCAGTTGCGCTTTAGATGCTGAAAGTCGGAAGATAAAGCAATGCTGGTGCATGAGTTGTGTATAAGAAACCAACCACTGAACATGGAACAAGAACCTGTGTCTGCTGATCTAATCAATCATAGAAGACATGCCGCCAGAGTGAAGTGAAGTGTATGCACATCATTATTAATGATGTTGTACTGAGGCTACCTTGAACATTCACTTTCAGAATGGATTTGAGCTTTTCAGGAGTATATGTTGACACGTAACAGTGTAGAGCAGAGTTGTCCATCACCAGGCCTCGAGGGCCGTAATGCTGACAGGTATTCATGAGAAAAAATGTGCATACATCTAGAAACATTGTATTCAAATGTATCTCATGAATATTAATGAGGGGCATCATGCAAATCCAACATGTTTCCGACCCTCCCTCGAGTCCTAGAGCTCGATAGCCTTGTTGTAGAGGATGGGAAGACGCTCTAGCAGTCTCTTCCCATTGTTAATATCTTTCTTTTGGTGTCATTTTATCATATAGCATGACTCTTGCGATATCGGATAGTTCTACACAGTTCACACACACTGCACCTGTAGGATTTCTTGATTTCTTCATGCGTTGCCCCCTTCTGTAGATTCAGAATTTGATAAAGTGCTTCTCCCGATGTGGACAGAGAGCGTTCCCTTTTATCAGCCATATTCTCAATGCATTACCAAGACTTCTAAATGAAAGCAGGAAAACATCATTAATGATTGGTGTCATGATTCAAGCAACTAGAAAAAAGTTATTTAATTCGAATTATTTTCAGTTTAAAAGAAAAAGGGTGAGCAAGTGTATAACTAGCACAAAAAAACTATTCGAAAAGTAAGCTTTAGTAGTTCATCCCATTGAGATGAAATATTCTCCCTGTTTTGGGTGCTCACTTGTATGTACATATATAACTTATTTGTATGAATGTTATCCAGTGAAACATTTTACACACTCCACATTTTCTGACCCCGCATTTTCAAAACGACAGGTTTTGCATGTAAAGGTCTTTGAGAATTAAGCTCTAAATATTCAACATGATAACTAAGGTACAGTTCACAGCATGTGTGCTTCAGGCAGCCTTTTGAGATGCAGTTTCTCCTGTTCCATGAAGAGCTGGTGGATCGTGTCCCGCTCTAGTTTCCAATTCAGTGCAAGGTGGTCACTCACATGACCACATTTACCAGATGAGAAAGGCAAGGTAACTATTGACTCCCTTTGCTATGACCCTTTGGGATTGAATATCTTCACCCCATGACTAGATAGCTCAGTGAATTCAGTGAACACCACATATATTTGTGTTCAGTCTAGAAGGCACATGTTTAAATCCTGAGAAGGCCAACTAAGCACTCAAGCCTTTCCAGGTCGATAAACAAAGTACTTCTAAATTGAGTAATAATATAGCAATAATGCCCAAACTGGTGGGCCGGATCAGGTCGTAACGTCCCAGGGCCCATGTTATAGGCCTGAGCACAACAGGTATTATTGCTATTAGCACCTCAGGTTTTGAATCCTTAAACCAGGGATGACACAACCCGGGTGCCTAAAGGCGTCCCATTCAGTCAAACAAAATAAGTACCTAAGATGGCTGCCGTGGAGCTGGAACCCGGGGCTCCAAACATAGCCCCTCTTCCATTTCCATGGTGGGTGGAGAGGCTTGAATGGCGAATTAAATCAGGTAAGTGGGGTAGGGAAGAAAACAGGGACCAGCAGGTGGGGGTAAGATGGCAGGGCGGGGCCCAGCCTTCAGGATGCTCAGAACGCTTACTTGAATTGTGTGATTCAGCTCACGATTAGAGCAACCTGATTGGTTGGATCCCCTTCATCTACTGGACACCAATAATTTTGTGAACATGACTCCCCGCAAGATAATACTTACATAAAATCTTTCTCACCAAAAACAAAACATTTATTTGACAACGAATATTGAGCAGGGTCCACATTAAGTAAAAAAAAAATAACTAAGTAAAAAATATACTGCTTCCCAATAACGAGAGGCCACACGCCATTACACATTACAAAAACATTGCTGCAGGCTGCACTCTGTCGAGAGCACTGAGGTCATAGAGAATTAACAAAAGAAATCGGGGGGGGGGGGGCTACATATGGGGCAGGGGCAAGAACACATGCTCCGTTTATCAGTTTTCCTACAATTGGGGTTCTGTAGGATAACATAGAAGAGCAAGAGAAGGCGTGCACAGGTGGGACTTGCGTATTTATTTTAGGGATAAGAGGGACATTTACATCAGTAGAACATTTTTTTTAAAAAACATGACAATCAAGCTCAGCCTGTATATTTATACAAATGTCCCCAAATGTTGGAAAAAGCATGTCCTACAGACCTTGCAAAACAGAGTTAGAGCCCATTTACAATCAGTTACAGATGAACACTGAAACCTCTGATGTATACAATGTGTTACACAGCACAGCTATCAACCCAGCTGGGAAATGTGGCACTGTCATTAAGCATGTGGGTGTAGCCTGCAGATTACAGTCGGGAAGACTGAATCCATACAATGCTTCCTATAGTGGAGAAGACTGTTTTCAGAAAGCAAGGATTTCATAAGGTTGTTCCACAGTTGGGATGCCAGTGTGCCTGCTGCAGAGAGCATTTTTAGAGGTAAATGGACTGCCTAGCTTGGGGGATCAGAGAAATTGCGTCACAAATCTTCACTGGGTGGATGTATAAAGAGAGCTGAAAGGAACATATGGGAGCAATTTCTTAGTTAAGCAATAGGCATATTTTGCATAAAGAGCACTGTGCATGTAGTCTTAAAGATGACCCACCTGTGCACAGGGATCCAATAAAATGGCCCTAGTTACAGGTTTGGCGGTGTAGGAAAAAAGTGGCAGTAATTCTGTTACTGTCACTTTTCCCACACTGCCAAACTGCAGGTTTGCCAGTGGGGGTTGACTAATTTACCTCCAGCCAAGTGATGGGTGTAAATCAGGCCCCCGCTGGCAAAAAGCAGCCAGTATCACAGGCACCATTATGCCAGTGCCGGTAATACTGGCAATCTCCCCATGGAGTGCCCTACTGTTGTCAGCACCTGTAATAACCAGGAAAATTCAGGCTATCAGGTGCCAGTAACAGAAGGTCCATTTGCTGGTGTCGCGCAGGAATTACCGGCGGGATACCGGCAAGCCTATAAGGAGGGCCAATATGTTTAGTGAAGAGCTGGACAAAGATGGTCAGGTTTACATCACTCCGGTCAAACCATTCTTTTCTGATGGCTCCAGGTGCGGCATTTGGATGGCTGCCACCTTGATGAGTGGCTCATCATATTTGCAGTACAATGTCGGCCAAGGTCTCAATATTAATTAAGAATTTATCCTGCTCTTTTTATTGTCAGGACAAACATTTCCAGTGAGAGAAAAAGGTGATATGTCCGCTCTCAAGTACAGTAGTTACCTCACCTGGAAGAAGCAGGCCTAAAAGACGAAGCTAAATTGTGAAATCAGGAGCTTAATATAATGCATTTTAACTTCAAATGTGATAACCTGATCCATTTGACTAGAGTAATGCTCCTGTCCCTGCAAGCGCAAATAAACTGCAGCCAAAGCAAATGACTGGAGCAAAACAATCTTGGTTTAGATTCTATTTATTAAAGAGCATTCGTGAGGTAACAGTTAAAAGACAGTCTCAGACATAGAGAAGGTCCGAGACCCCAAACAACCATCGTAATGACCGGGTGTAATTACATGCAAAGTGAATCCAAAAGACTCCTTTAGAAACTAAATTAGTGTAGTGATGTCAAAAATATTAATAAGTAGAGGGCCACAGGCACTTCCTGGTAGTTCGAACATTGGGATGGCCACTGGATAAGAACAAAATCTCAGAAAAAGTAGATTCAGAGAAAAGACAATTTTATATCAGTAATGCATGGGCATTTAAGGAGAAAGGATGGTCAATGGTATCAAAAGCAGCCAATAGGTAGAACAATATCAATGCTTGAACACCATTGCCATTTCTTGACTATGGGTGATTGTCGAGAACGAAAGCCGGTATAGTCACTGAGCCAAGTTATGTTTGAGAACAGGAAGGCTATGCAAAAGGACATTGGGCGTCATCACGAGTTGGGCAATACCCCTGCGGTAAATCTGCTCTAATACCGCCCAACGCAATAAGTGTTAACGCAACTTGGTCCGGCGCTATTAGTGCCTGATCCCAAGTTGTGGTACTGCAGTAAATCTCCATTTATTTCAAGTCCATCAGACTCTATGAGGCATTTTCAGTGCAATTACCATGGTGCAATTTGCACTGCAGTAATTGTGCCGTAAATGGGCGGAATGTCGACACATTAACCCCCAGCACACAGCTAGGGTGAGTGCTCCGACTCCTCCCCGAACTCGGGATTGGGCGGAGCGGTAATGTGACATTAATAGCATTACTGCTTCATTTTTACTGCTCCCCCCAACCCTTGATAAGGCCAAATTGTCGTCAAAGAATGTTCAGAGCGCAGTCAAAACTAGCAGGTACTGCCTGCACTCTAAACATTCTTATAGGCTTCTAACGATCTACATGTGCTAACTCTTCATTCTATCTCTTCATGCTCTCTTCTGCACTGCTATTAAATCTCATCTTCTTTAGTTTTCTTTTGGTTACCCTGTCACCATTTTTAATATTGGTTGTACTGTGTTGTGATGATTTGTACAGCAATTCGGCATAAAGCGCTTAATAAATACAAAAATAAATACAATAGTGCATAATAACTTGGGCAAGTCAAGGATGTCATTTGCCTATGGTATATCCACCAAACACCCTTCTGATCCATTTCCATTCCAGTGGTGTCTTCAGAACACCATGTATTTATTGCTTTCCTTCACCCTAAAACACTTCTTATCCTACTCCATTTTTATTGTAAAACTAGGTGCTATGTTTAATAACACTTGCCTTTACCTCTACATTGAATATTTAAGGAAAGTACATTTCAATTCAATCAGTTCATATCATGTGTAAAACACATTCATTCAGCTATGCAAACACTGATAAGATCGACAAAATACAGAATAAAATCATCAACAACAATTCGTGTCACCACAGGAAAGAAGGATGTGTTATTTCACTCGCGAAGCAACTACCTGAGAAACATTACTGCCCGTTATTGTTTGGGGTGGCCAGGAAGGGTCCCATCAATAACGAGGGATTCATGTTGCAAGCGCCATATTGATGTCTGGGGGTGCGGCGAACTGAGTGCAGTTTACTTTTTGTTCAGAACTGATACACTATGAGCTTGCGAGCGCACAGAAGGTTTGTATCCAATCTATCAAATGTGGGAAATGTGAGAATCTCAAAATGAATGCCCTTTTCACAATGAATCAGAACATAGTGGTTAGGGCTCTCTTGCAAACCACACTTTGACTTCTAAACAGGCAAGTAAATGAATTAACTCAACCTTTGCGGTCAACATCTGCAGAAATATCCTTGAGTTTATGGTCTGATAAGTCTCATAGATAGAAGAAATAACCCAAATAGTTTTGTTGTTTATTCTGTTCAGTAGTAAAACATGGGATAAGCTAAGTGCTTAAAGCTATTTAGGAGTTTTAATTGTGCGATAACATGGGAGCCTTGTTGATTGGGAAGTTGCAAGGAAACAGTTGTTATCTTGCCCTTGGTATTACATTCTTTGGTGGGGGTTAGCCATTTTGTTTGGTTGAGTATTTTTCTAGGTCATCAGAGGCTGTATGTAGACACATAGCTTAGAAGGTCTTTTAGAGTTGAAAGGAGTCTATGGAAAGGAGATCGTAATCTATGGTTCAAGGAAAAATACATCAGCAAGACCATGTGCAATCATACTTAGTTACATGTTTTAGGCCAGTTATTGCTAGCAATGAGTTATGTTTTTAATACTAAGTTTTAAACTATGCACCAATGTCAGGACCTATTGGAACGAATCCCCAGAAGAGGTGTGTTTTGAATATGATCTGAAGATAACAATGAAGGTAAGCCTGACCAATGAAAATGGAAGAATTGAGGAAAGATGGGATTTCTTAGAAGAGGTTTTGTCCAATCATATTTGGTGGGTGGAGTGTAATACAGTTATCTTTAAATTGTTGCAAAAAGTATATAAACTGCCAACTGATGTTGTATTGTTGAGACTTGCGTGAGTTTGGTCCTGCAACGCCATCTAACCGCTCCCCAGAGTTTGGGTACAATAAACATACTTTATGTACAATCGTGTACTTACTTCTGAAGTGGAGGGCCTGTTTTGGGTTAAAGTGATTAAAGGTCCACCCCCACAATTGCTTGCATACCGCATATATAATATTATAATCTGCAGTGCCTCCACCTAAGTATTTTAAGGATGAATACTGGGACTCTATTAAGAAATATGTCATTATGCCCAAGGTTTAGTTTTCAGGAAAACCCTCTCGGTCTAAAAGTCAGTCATGTCAGGACGGCGTTCCTGTATGATACTTTGCTGAACTGCTCCACAAGCTCCTTATCCTTGTATGAGAATTGATGTCATCATATCGAGCAAGACCATAACCTAGATGCGTCGTCAATCAATGCCTATAAGCAGGTGACCTCTAACAGTTTCTTTTGTTGTGTTTCTTTAAGTCTTGAAATGACAATCGTAGAACACAGAGGACAGTTTTCAGAGATATCAGTCTTGCTCATGTCACCTGTGTAATGGTCACTCATTCCTGACTTTTTGTCTCACATCACTATGCATCTGGAACTCATATTGCTGTGTTTATGATGGGAGAATAACACTAAAAGGATTGTACAGGCATGGGAAATGACTAGGTTTAAATTCATGAACGTGAAGAATATCTCTTGAGACACCGATTAAAACACACAATCCTTTCCACATTCCACCTGCACCCAGCTCTCACCACCACTGTTCTTGCATTTATCTCTCTCACTTGGTTGGGATCTGAAAACATATTTGGATCTGTAGCACAACGAGCATCAGATAACCTGATCTTGGCCCAGTCTCCTGCACACACACACACACACCGGACTGTCCTGCACCCATTTTCTGACACCAGAGATTTTCTTAATACAGGCCTGCTTTGCCTCCACTCTCTCCTTCATTGGCTCGAATTCCAGTGGCTTGAAAAAGCACCCATTGTCTATTCCTAGTTCTAACCACCTGCCTGCAGGTGGGCTATCACTTTGCTGCTGCTGCTGCTGGAGGATCTCTAGAAATGCAATGTCGAGAAATGAATTAAAACAATCCACCAAATCTTCAGCATATTGCTTATTGGTGAGCCGCTTGATGTGACCTCAATGATTAAAAAGTAAATCCTGATGAGGAACCTTTCTCCAAGGGACACTTATCAAAATGGACCTCAGCGCCTTATGATCTATTGCAGAGATATTTTGTGTTGCATGAGTTGCACAACAGCGGAGAAAATGTGGTTCCTCTACTCCGCTTTATAAATCAAAAAAGAAAAAGGTAGTTGCACTCTCTCTTTCATGCGCCAACTTAGGCAAAGAAAACTCCACTCAATTGGAATATAGAAATACATTTCTGTATTGGTGAGGGTAAGTGCCCTTTGTGATGACACGTGCTTAATGGACCACGCCGTCTTTTTCAAATCAGGGCCAATATTATAAGTTGCTTAATTTGGAACGTTGCTTTTCAACTTAACAAAAAGATTCACGGGATCAATCCCAGCCTCTGCAGTCCCGTATTAACACCTCTGTGTCACGCTTACCGGGAGACCGGGGTTCGTTGCGCGCGCTTTCCCTTCCTGGCGCCTCTATCCGCGCTTCCGCACTTGGAGAGGCGCCGGAGGGAGAGCTTCGGGGGCCCAGGCTGCAGCTCCTCGGCACATGCGCTGGAGACCGCGATCACGGTTCCCCGCATGCGCCGTGGATTGGGTGCCCGTGATTGGAGGGGCTTTCTTCCCAAGCCTCGCTCTGGGTCCGCCGGCGCCCAGCGACGATCGGCTTGCGTTCCAGGCCTCGCGGGCGCCGGCGGCCCATAAAAGGAGAGCGAGGATCGGGAACAGATCGTGTCTCAATGCGTTCTGTTCCTGATCGTGTTTGCTCGCTCGCTTCAATCTTCCAGTGCCAGTTTCCCTTGGTTCCTGCCTTACCTGGGGTTTTCCCCTCTCCTGTTTCTCCTTGGTCCTCCTCTTGTCAGCTCCCTGTCCTGTCCCGCGGTCCCTCTGAAATTCCCCTTTTTCCTCCCTTCTGGGATTGCAGGGGTTTTCTGCTTTTCTGGACTCCTCTCCTTGCCTGGGCCACGCCAGCTTCGCTCCTATCCCGGGTCTTGCAGACTCCTGCCTGGCTGGTCAGCTCTGCCTTGATTATCCTTTTCTCCTGCTCCACGCCAGCCTGTGTACTGTGGTCATCCTTCCTGTGTCCTCCCCTGGTGTACGCCTCGGCCATTTTTGGACTCTTGAGCACCACAGCATCCGGTGTCTTCTCCTGGTGTACACATCGGCCATCCTCAGACTCTTGAGAACCACAGCATCCAGCACCTTCCCCTGGTGTAGGCCTTGGCCATTTTTGGACTCTTGAGCACCACAGCACGTCTCGGTCCTCCTTGGACCTTGGAGCTCCATCGTTTCAAGAACTTGCTTCCTTCAGCCTCTCCTGCCTGTGCTTGCACAGTCCTGACGTCACGGTAATCAGGAGAGAGCTGCTCGTGACGTTGGGAATCGGTCCATCTTTTACCCAGTACCCATTCTGGGTGGAGGAGAGGCTGGTCCCCCGTGTCACCAATTCTTCTTGTCAGTGTGGCTGCTCCGTCGAGATCAACCAAACATACAGGTACGCAACATTCTCGTGACTCACACCTTAACACTCCGAACGATTCTGTCCGCGGACGCGGGCGGACAGAATCGTACGGAGGTGTTAATAGATCACTTTTGCCCACGTGCCCCAGCCGCAATCCCGAATACCTCATTCCACACTTACGTTTACTGTGGCTCACTCCTGTGTGCACCGTGGCGCCGACATCCTTGTACCCCTGCGGCGTCAGCTTCACCCACTTACATGGGGCAGTGCTGACACAGAAGGGTTCTTTTTTGTGCTTTCTTTTTTTTAATCGTATCCCCTGCTTACCGTAATGGTAAGTGGGGGACACCCCCACAACCCCTAACCCCCGTTACTGCACCCAAGGAGAGTGGGGAAAACTCCCACAACCCCTGCTCTGCTTGGACACAGTAATGGCCTGACTTTATGTACCATGCTCACGTGCAGTTTTATTAATGTCGACACAATCGTGGCGGCATTATGGTACAATTCCATCTGAACCAATGTCTTTATCTAGTGGCTAATATACCAAAGAATTCGCCTCTACAACCCCCTCCAGAATCTCTGTGCTGACATGCATTTCAGCCTCTACCTTCTGGAGCCTGTGTGATTCTGTAGGCCCAGCAGAGTGCTTCAGCTTTTTCCCTGCTTGTGCTTTCATGGGCTATGTACGCGCTCAATGTTCTACACTGTGGGGTGAGGGGGCAAAGGACCGCTCATGGTGAAAGAACTGTTCCGAGCAGTATAGGCGACAGGTATATGAAAATTCACCACAATGCCACCTTGAAGTGTCAATCCAGCACGACGGCTGCCATGGAGGGTATGCTTTCGGTGCTTCAGTAGAGCACCCCTGCGACACCTTACCTCCCGGGGAGGCCATCGACTCCCTCACATGTATTTTCTATCACTGCTGCACCTGAATGAAGGAGTGGAGAGGGAGTCCCGGGGAACAGAAAACAGAGCAAGCAAGAGACACTGCTGTGCACCTTGTCATTTTGACACCCCCGGCCCCCAGGTTTCACTTTTCATCAAGAGGTTTTACATATTTGTGTTGACCAGAAGATTCGAGTGTCTGTAGGGGTTGGTAGAATTTATGGGGCAGTCTCCTCTAGTCTACTCCTGCATGGGTGAAGGAGGTGTTGTGAGTAGGGAGCAACAGCGTCTGGTATGGCTGTCTTCTTGACACCATGTTGCCAGAGTATGATTTCCTCCACTTAAGGGAACGCATTCACTGAGTTGACATTTTGACAATTTAACAAACTTGTCTTTAGCACGACCTACTTAAGATTAGCAAGAATAATGCACAGGGCTGGATAAGTGGCGTCCTTGTAAAGCGGACTATCTGGGGAAAGATAACAGACCTCACCCACCCTACCCCCACTCTCCCTACCTACACTCTCCCTACCTCACACCCCTCTCCATACCCCCACACCACTACATGCCACTCTCTCTAGCCCCACCCACCCATCGTACTCCCACCCACCCTATCTCCACTCGCTTTAGCCCCACCCACCACCTTACCTCCACTCTCTCTAGCCACGCCCACCCTACCTCCACTCTATCTAGCCCCACCCGCCCTACATCCTACTCTCTCTAGCCCCACCCATCCTACTGCCACCCACCCTACCTTCAATCTCTTAAGACCCACCCACCCTACGTCCACTCTCTCTAGCCCCACCCACCCTACGTCCGCTCTCTATAGCCCCACCCACCCAATCTCAACTCTCTAGCCTCACCTACCCTACCCCCACTCTCTCTACCTCCACTCCCCTACCCGACACCCCCTCTCCATATCCCCAGAAACCCTACATCCCACTCTCTCTAGCCCCACCCACCCATCCTACTCCCACCCACCCTACCTCCACTCTCTCTGGCCCCACCCACCCTACCCCCACTCTCTATAGCCCCACCCACCCAATCCCAACACTCTAGCCCCACCCACCCAAGCTCCACTCTCTCTAAAACCACCCACACACCCTACCCCCACTCTCGCTTCCCCTACCTAATTCTCTCTACCCGCACTCACCCTACCCCATGTCTCCCTAACCTAATGCTAAATAAAGCATGTAAAAAAAGACCACAAGTGCAACTTAGAGAACTGTTCTTTGAGGAGATATCTGGGTGATGGTTGGGGTGGAGGGGTGCTGCAACACATGAGATCAAATGACTCCATCTGAAAGAAACACGCCTGTAATTCCATTTTAAAAGTGTTTGCTAATTGGATCCAAGCAGTTTGGCATAACAGATTGGGCATGTTAACAATAAAGGGCATTTTAACAATTTAGTAGTTATAATTTTGGAAAAAGTTGAAGAGGAAAATGCCAGAGCAGCCCTCTTAGCATAGTGTACTGATAGCAAAAACAGAGAGGTTCCACGCGGAGGCAGACAGAGCTTGAAATGAGGCTGCCTGCTAGTCTTGAGTTACTCTTGTAAATAATTGAGCATGTGGCCTGTCTATTCCTGCGGAAGCATCAGGGATGCATTGCATTTCCTTTTGTGATAGAGCATGGCATTACTATGATTCAGCTTCAGTATTTCTGGACCTTGGCAATGGGTTTTTACATGGGAAATCAGGTGCTCCCCTCCTGGTGCCGCTCGATGGAGCGGGCCAGTTTTACTTTGTCATGGAACCGGCCCTGTTTTTTAAAATTTTTTAAAGCATATCCTTATTTCTGCAGGTATGGAAACTATGGAGGGAGCATTGGTTGTATCAGAGTAACCTTAGGGAGTTTTTATTTTTTATCTTTTTTGTTTAGTAAAGATATGGAAAAGAATACACCCAGTTCCCTCGGACTGTATCGGAAAATTTGGGCTCAGTATCACCTTTTTAAGTGAAATCTTACATTCAAATCTTTTTAGTAATGGCTATTGTGAATGCTATCTTGCGAAGTCTGATAGATATTATTTTTACCCCATTGTCAATCAAATGAGGAATTTGAAAGCCTGTCGGAAGTGGCCTCATGTTGGCGGTGCGACACAACACAAGATGGTCCTTTCCTCGAAACCCTTGTAGGAGCCACGGCTTATGTTCTTGTGTGAGGCGCTAGTGCTCTCCCAGTGCCTGATTCTCTTGTACAACTATGGAGAGGTGTTGGGTCCTGTGGGACTGTGGCCCGTGGCTGTACTTGAGTTACGACCTGGCTTATTAGCCAATGATAAGGTAAATGGTTGGCAGGAGTCCCAGGCAACCACCACACTAGCAGTTACTATGCTATGTCTCTTGTCTGTTGTGACAGATGCAAGTGACTGAGGGACATTTACTATAGGCATAGGCCTAATCTTAGAAGAGGCGCATTTCCTCTCTTTCTCCCTCTCCCATGTGGTATTGTTTTATAAGCTGCCCAAGAGCACTTAGAGTTTGCACAAAGTGCTCAGCCAAGTCTACAGATTGTTCAGTTCGCACAGGTGTGCAGGTCTGTGGGGACACCGCAATAGGCTTTGGTGTGTTGTGCTCCTGAAGCCGTTGGCTGAAGACAAGTTTCGAATTTGTATATGTTGGTGAGCCATAATGAAGGGCTTCCACTACAATCCAACCCGCGGTCATTCCAATTCTGATAATTTAACTACATCGGCAAGTAATGATGCCGAAAAGAGCAGTGAGGCCGGTGTTACGGGTGCATGCTAAATAACTCATCACTTCCCAAAGATAGGAAAAGAAAAAACAGCACACGATTCCCAAAATCAAAGTGTATTTTCTATTAATTTGGCCAAAATGTTGAGCCCACTGTGCAGCGAATACTACCATTGCCTGCTACAGTACCTGAGGTGGAGCTTTCCTTCCTATGCCTCTGCATCAGGCTTGAGAAAGAAGCCCAACTAGGGATGAGCACCTCAGCGGTCTCTTGACTTGTCAGTGTTTTCTCCTCTTCAGCTCTCTCTAACCTCAGCCCTCTTTCAACAGAGCCTAGATTACCAGATCAGCTCATTTGTAGTGTCTCATGAACAACACCTAAAATGTGTCAAAAAAGAGAGTAATTCCCTTACTTTTGATAACATGGGCCCTCTGGGTTCAGCATCTCTGGCAGAAATAAACCTGGTTCCACAATCTCTAGTCAGGTTACATGATAATATATTTGCAATCGGGGAAGTGCCATTAGCCAATCGGGTGGCTGGAAATATGGGCTAGAATATGCATTTTATGCATGCTGTTCCAGCCACCCGAGGCCCTTCCCCGAGTGGTGACATCTTTTTTTTCTCTGAATGTGGGGAGGCAACAGGGAGCTTCTCCCTGTTCCTTCCCCACCCCTCTATAACAAACCCAAACCCTACCCCACCTGCTCCCACCGTCCGCAATTACCTGCTGGACCGGAAATGTATGCTCCGGTCCTGGCGCTGCTCCCTGCCGCAGCCATAGAAATTGAAAAGGGCCTCTGTCTGTTTTCCCTATGGCAATGGCCATCTTTTTTTTCTTTTTTTTCCCTTTTCCTCAGAAGATTGGCGTTGCTTGCACAGCCAATATCCCGGGAAAAAAAATAACCGTTTGCACCCCTCGATAAACCATCAAATGCATAGCATCACACACAAACAAGAGAACAAACCAACACAACATTTGGAAAAACACATATAAAAACTCTATATAATTTGTATACTTGAACGATCATCTAAAATAGCAATTCAGTTGATTGTGCACTTTTCATCACACCAAAACCCAAAACATGCACATGTTTCTGTCCTTTTAACAGCGCTCAATGTATTGGATTTTCATCAGGGAATAACACAACAAATCATCTGGAATAATCTCGTACGATGGAGCTTTGCTGTTCTATTAATGTTAACAGCTGCGTAAATAACTACTTTCCCTTAGAAGCTGAGACAACAACAGAGAGGGACTTAATACATTATATGTGTCAATTATTATTCCAAAACATTTTTGAGTGATGAAATGTGCACAATTGCTATACTAGTTGATAGATCATGTATAAACATGTATGTGTTTTGGTTGAGTTGGTTTGTTCTCTTGTTTATGTGTGATACTTTTATTATTTCAAAGTGTAGGTAACATGTAAATAGAATAACGAAATGTATGCAAATAAATTACATGTATTTTTGAAAATTATTTTAGTTTTTCTATACTAATTTTTGTAATGTTGTGCTGGTGTGAATAATGCATTTGGTTTTTGAATTTGTTTTGCTTTTGCTGAGTTTTTCAAAAAGATATGGAGATGCCCTAGGAAGCTGAAAACAATAGGGTAGACTTTACAATCATGGAGTGTTCAGTTTTCACTATTGTAGTGTGATATGCCAGTTTATACTATGGGTTTTCAGTCCGGTAGGCCTCCCTCTTTGCCTATGGTACATGACAGCCATGGAAGAGAAATCTCATTTAGGGCTCTTGGAAAGAATTCACAATTCTGTGATCAGAATCGAGCAAAAGGGTACTGTGATGGATTCTAATAGTCACAACAGGCTAAAATCACTGTGTATGTTGACAGACCATGACATCCATGGGGGTACATGAGCTTGATAAGGATCCCTCTTGCTTGATAATCCATCCGCCATCCAAAACAGATTATACTGATGGTAATACACTTTTTATTTCCTATAGAGAGACTGATAATTCTGTATTTTCTTTGCCATTGGGCCGAGGTGAAGGTAAAACTGCATACTCCAGGGAATTAAAACATGTCAAAGCCGCAAGGCAAGAAAAAATCCAAGAGCACCACGAAATGTTAACGTTCCTTGAATGTGGAGTCAAACTCAATTATGGTTCTTCCTGGAAAACTAAAAAAAAAAAAAATTATAAAAAAGGAAAAGTACAAAAGCCCAAGAGTGCTAAGTGGAATTCAATAGAGACTTAACCCTCGCGTACCAATAATGGAATTATGCCTTATCTGATGTGAAATCCTTCTATTGATCAGGATTCCTCATTGGACAACCAACCAATTTCAACTGCTCTGGGTCATTTGGAGAAAGATATTTTGGGTCCTGAAGATGAATCAAGTTTAGAGAATTCTGCTGCCTAGCATCAGATTACTGAGAAAGAAAATGGCGTACGGCCTACTATTTTGTCGAATCAATTTCCCTCTATTGCAGACCAGCACACTTCGAACTTCATAAATCCTCATTCATGGTCACTGTGGCAAATTAAAACAAATGTACTTTATAGCAAAAGTTGTGTAATATCGATTGGCTTGACTTCAAGGTAATATCTTGTCTAAGTACTCTGATGATATCATTTTAAATCGTTCTGGTCTATTTATTTAGTATTTCATAGGATTCCTTCTCTGCAGGAGTTGGAATGTAATGACATTGAACAGAATTTGCAATGGAAATGTTTATGGATCGTTTTGTTTATAAAGTATGATTTTAGCTGCATTGGAAGTCTTTATCTTTAGGCTTTGCTGTTTTTAGTTATGTGACGTTGGTGCAGTACCCAAAAGCAAATGTGGACTTACGAGTTTGTGCCAATAATACCCAATGAGGGGGACAGAATACAAAGTTTAGAATGCACCATAGACAATACGTCTGGTCCTGTTGATAATCCAGAAAAGGAATGGTCCTGGCTTCCTGGTTCACTGCCAAATCAAAGGGAAATGTGAGGGACGTGTACCATCTACAATACAGAGATCAATATGATCTCATGGAATTCACAGGCCATTAGAAATTACAATTTGTTTCCAGTTTAAAGTAATTGTAATTTAATATGTGTACAAGAGGTGTGAATCCAGGAAGCTCCATGTCTAGATGATTATTTTCTGAAAGAAGCGACTAAAGGTTTAATGGGTCGCCCATCAGATGGCCTCCTTCCTGCTCTTAAAAAATGCTCCAAGTGCTAAATTCCATAAAAGGGATTTGTCTTCTGAGAGAATATTAGCTGTTACTTTGAGCTCAGAGCCTGATTGTGAAACGAAAGATTTGTTACTGGAAAACATCTGTTGGCATACAAAGAAAACAAATAAAAAGGAAGTTATGAAAACCTTGGATAATTTGTTCTCACTTTGGTCTGGCCAAACCAGTTCTGACTGTGTTGAACTAGCAGGGGGTCGTAACCGCTATTGTCCTGACAGTTATAGACACATTGAATTTTCACAAAAATAGAACCAGCAATAGTCGGACTACCACTTCCAGAATTAAATATAATCCTAGACATTACCATTGGGTAGAATGTTGGGCTGCATGGCATATTTATAAACTGAATGATGAAATGAAAGGTGATAGACTGGGCCAAGTCACATGGAGATATGGTAACTATTCATATACTGTTGACATTATATTTGAATCATTAGAAATATGTAACCACTGTATAGAGCCGAGGATAATTCCATCTGAGTTGAGTGACCACTCCTGTCTTGTCATTTGGCTCTATTGCAGTCTACGTAAGTTGCATTGTGATGGGGGGCATTGCCAAGCTCTCGGTCGATTAATGATGTCATCATTTAATATTAGTAAATGTAATCAGATTTAATGAAAGAGTTACCCCGATAGTAGTTTTCAATATACCAAGTATTTGAGCCCAACTGATTATATACCAACCTCTTAGAACAAGTCTATCAAAAGTGTTTTCCACATAAAATGCAATTAGATTCTACTGCAGCTGAACACTCACATTCATATGATAAGGAAATTGCTCTGAAAAACAACAGAAAAATGTGCAGTTATTCAAAATCTGGGATCAAATCCTTCTCTATCGTTGGCAAGATGAACCACATTAAAATGTAAAATACATCAAATTTATAGGAATTGACTGAAATGTGAAAGAAAATATCTTATGCTGCAAGATAGTCAATTATGATAACTCTTATTAGTAACAAGAAAACTGGGGGTTTCAGAGAAATGTTTGGACACTCTTAATGGGAAATGTGTCTCCTCTTAAGTAAATGCTATTTCGGAACCCCATTAAATTGCACATTTTGGTACTTTATTAGGTTCAGATAAGAAAACAGTTAAGTTATCCATTTGTATTCACTCCCTAATTGGGAGGGCCACTATGCACCAGAAGACATTAGGATTAAAATAAAGAAATTTAAATCTTCAATAGCATGTGGCCCTTGGGGCTAATCAAATGTGATCTTTAAAGCCATCCTACTGGTATCATCTCTGATGTTTAAAAAATACATAAATCTGCTGCCACAAATCCATAGAAGTGAAACAATACACTAGCAAATGAAAAGTGAAAAAAGAAAAATGAATATTCTTCCAGGAAATTTGCGACAAACATTCATGAAAGTGAACAAATTCATGGACATTACTTTTAACGCAAAAGGGAAACCAGGTTGGCCCATGTTCCAGATCTGACTTACGCCATGTTGCAATACTGGCAATTTAGCAAACGAGCCGCTTTCCTCTTTGTGTGTAAATCAGATTGCTGCAGTGGTCGAAGTGGTCGGCAGTGATGCTCATCTACTTTTTAAATTAGGTTTTACCGTTCCTATACTTTTATTTTAAAAAGAAACCATTCCAGAATGACTGCGTTTTAAAATAAAAGAGTTGGAAGAATTTGAAACTTGCACTTCCGTGCAAGAAAGTTCCTTTAAACCGCAGGTGCCTTTGTTTGGGGGGCTTGGATTGCGCATGGGAGGGAGTGTGGTGATGGGGTTTGTGGGGGTGGGGCAGGCCAGCAGGGAACATAGTTCCACTACTTCTTTTCATACACTTCGACCACTGGATTGCTGTATGGACAGGTGTATCGTTGTAATACGTTTCCTGGCTATTGGAACTTTGAGGCACTCACATTTTGGGGTTTTTGGGGGGGGGGCATGCAAAAAGGCTTTGTAAATGAGTCGGAGAGGGCGCAGTAAGAAATGCAGGATACATGCAGCATCAAAAACAGAGTTCACACTAGGTACTGCAATTTGGCGTATTTTTTCATATTTGACCCCTGCCAACCTCTCCATCACATTTGCAGGTTTAGCAAGTAGGTGAGGGATCATGTATACATGTGGCCTATAATAACTGGAAAAGATGACACCCCCTTAACTAAAAAAAGCAATGATGTATTTAATGATGTATTTAACGTGAGATAGTTATGAATGGACATCAACACGCAAATGCAATAGATGGAGACATATACAACATTGTCTCCTGTTTAGACGTAATAAGCAGTACTAAAATGGATTTTAAGGGGTAAAAAAACAGAGGTTCGGGGGGAACCCCCCATTAATTTTTTTTTTGTAATGAATTTTTTTGATGCATTTTAATTCAAAACTTTGCCATTCGAAACTATGGCATTCGAAAATATCACTATAAACCAATGTTAATGTTAAAGGATATTTGTACAGCGCACTATCACCACCGGAGTGGTCCCCTGGTGCTCTGGCGGTTCTGAAAGAAAGGGGATTGAGGGGGTTAATGGGGATGAGCGGGAGAAGTGCAAGAGAGCAGTGAAGTGCTGTTGGCGGCCTCAGCCCGGAATTCTGTCGGCTGGGTTTAGGGAGGTATACTGTTGGAAGACATTGGCCCTCATTACGACCCAGGCGGTAAGGGGTTTACGCCGGCGTAAACTTCGCCGACCCTTACCGCCTGAGTACGAGTTCCCGTAGCGCCATGGTGATTTTAACGCCTGCTTTTTGCAGGCGTTAAAATCCATGGCGCTAAGGGACCTTGTTGTTAATTACGCCACCATAATTTACGGTGGCGTAATTAACGCCTTCCCCACTCCCATTATGCCCTATGGGGCAAAAATGGGAATGGGGAAGGGTAAATGGGGATTGGGGACTTACCGCCCCGCCAAGGTCGTAATGGGGCGGTAAGTCCGCCAACCACCATGGCGGAGTTGGCAACTTAGCGCCATGGACCATGGTGCTAATAGCACCATGGTTCTCCGCCAAGGTCCTAATGAGGGCCATTGTGTGCTGTTGAGCGGGTCTATGTGTGTTTTGTTTGTTGTTGCAGTGTGGTGAAGTCTGTGCGGATTGCTGAGTTGTAAGTTTGTGGTTGTGTTTGGTTAGAATTTGAGAGGTGTATGGAGAGGGTGCATGTAGCAAGAGGGCAGCCATTTGCCTCCATAGTTGCAAAGGAAGGCCAGTAGAAGCGAGGCTTCTTCATAAGAACCAAGAGACTCAGCAGCGGATGCTAACAAACATATATTAGGTTTAGCAAAGAAGATTGCCATGTTTGGAGTATAAGTGTAACATTCATATACTGCCTGTAATATCTCTCTCTAGCCAAAGGAGAACAGGTTACACTGATGGAATTTACGACTCAAATTATATATTGGAATGATTTGGCGCCAGAGAAATATCTTCCAATATCGTAAGGGGAACACATAGACCGTGTTTTTACAATGTCCATGTCCCGTGTGAATACGTACGTTTATTCTGTTTGAATAGTCACTTTCTGTATGACTCGGTGACAAGTCTGACTGTCCATTTGTCCTTTCTCTTTGAAAACGGCGTTGTTTCCTGTCCTTTGCGTTTTGCAGCCATGATACTGGCACCAGAACTACCAGCATGTCAATCATATGGCTGTCGCCTTCCATATCTGCATACTGCTCCTCTGGCCAGTAGAGGCATGATATTGGGGCCCTCACCAAGCTGTCCACCAAAACAAACATCATGCTTGAATCCAGGGAAAAGGGCACAGTGACCAGCAGGGGAAGGCAAATATTCCTCTATACTGACTACCCCAAGGACAGTGACCAGCAGGGGACCGCAAATATTCCTCTATACTGACTACTCCAAGGACAATGACCAGCAGGGGACTGCAAATATTCCTCGATACTGACTACCCCAAGGACAGTGACCAGCAGGGGACCTCAAATATTCCTCTATACTGACTACCCCAAGGACAGTGACCAGCAGGGGAAGGCAAATATTTCTCTATACTGACTACCCCAAGGACAGTGACCAGCAGGGGACCGCAAATATTCCTCTATACTGACTACCCCAAGGACAGTGACCAGCAGGGGACCTCAAATATTCCTCTATACTGACTATCCCAAGGACAGTGACCAGCAGGGGAAGGGAAATATTTCTCTATACTGACTACCCCAAGGACAGTGACCAGCAGGGGAAGGCAAATATTTCTCTATACTGACTAACCCAAGGACAGTGACCAGCAGGGGACCGCAAATATTCCTCTATACTGACTACCCCAAGGACAGTGACCAGCAGGGGACCTCAAATATTCCTCTATACTGACTATCCCAAGGACAGTGACCAGCAGGGGAAGGGAAATATTTCTCTATACTGACTACCCCAAGGACAGTGACCAGCAGGGGACCGCAAATATTCCTCTATACTGACTACCCCAAGGACAGTGACCAGCAGGAGACCGCAAATATTCCTCTATACTGACTACCCCAAGGACAGTGACCAGCAGAGGAAGGCAAATATTCCTCTATACTGACTACCCCAAGGACAGTGACCAGCAGGGGACCGCAAATATTCCTCTATACTGACTACCCCAAGGACAATGACCAGCAGGGGACCGCAAATATTCCTCGATACTGACTACCCCAAGGACAGTGACCAGCAGGGGACCTCAAATATTCCTCTATACTGACTACCCCAAGGACAGTGACCAGCAGGGGAAGGCAAATATTTCTCTATACTGACTAACCCAAGGACAGTGACCAGCAGGGGACCGCAAATATTCCTCTATACTGACTACCCCAAGGACAGTGACCAGCAGGGGACCTCAAATATTCCTCTATACTGACTATCCCAAGGACAGTGACCAGCAGGGGAAGGGAAATATTTCTCTATACTGACTACCCCAAGGACAGTGACCAGCAGGGGACCGCAAATATTCCTCTATACTGACTACCCCAAGGACAGTGACCAGCAGGAGACCGCAAATATTCCTCTATACTGACTACCCCAAGGACAGTGACCAGCAGAGGAAGGCAAATATTTCTCTATACTGACTCCCCCAAGGACA
Source organism: Ambystoma mexicanum (assembly GCF_040938575.1). Lineage (NCBI taxonomy): Eukaryota > Metazoa > Chordata > Amphibia > Caudata > Ambystomatidae > Ambystoma > Ambystoma mexicanum. Next base: position 671,907,786 of record NC_090933.1, on the reverse strand, counting down.
GTGACCAGCAGGGGAAGGCAAATATTCCTCTATATTGACTACCCCAAGGACAGTGACCAGCAGGGGAAGGCAAATATTCCTCTATACTTACTACCCCAAGGACAGTGACCAGCAGGGGGAGGCAAATATTCCTTTATACTGACTACCCCAAGGACAGTGACCAGCAGGGGAAGGCAAATATTCCTCTATACTGACTACCCCAAGGAGATGGTGGAGAAGAGAAGATCCTTTTGGGGACGATAACACACTGCCAACAAGCAGAATGTGAAGGTCACCCTAGTTAAGGTGGCTACTTTAACAATCTATTTCCCAGATGACACCCAGTCTACAATGGGCTGAAGAATATGGGTGAGAAGCCAAAATTGGCTGCAGACTGATGTGAGAAGTTACCCTTTGTCCCATGGGGGATGCTCATTGTGGAGGTGTTCAGGCCTTGGATTTGCTTGGTTGCTTTTTTGTGCTTTTGCTGACTTGAATTGTGTTGCTGCCCTTCCCCTCCCCCCTTGGTTTAACATGTATTGATTGTACAACACAGTCTTCGAGCACAATGGGCAAAGATAATGGCAGGAGATGGACACAGTTGGCCAGCTTCTAGTGCATGCTCATCTGTCATTACTTAAATACATACCCCAGGCCTGGCCCATCACGAGTGATTGCAGAAGCTGGCGGCCTTGCGCTTACATACCCATGTTGTCAGGAGACTGTGTCTACTTTGTTGGCATGCAGTGCAGCAAGAACAAGATGTCAGCCCCAAGATGCCAAGGGATGCCAAATCCAGTCCTATAGCTTCTGCTTCCTACTTATTGGTGGAAAGCAACAGTAAAAAGGTCGTTGTTTCCCCTCAGGGTCAGGGCATTCAGGAATGGACTTAGTATATAAGCTCTGGCTTACATAAAATAAGCAGATGTGTGGATAGTGGGGCCTGTAGTCGGCTTCTGGCAAGGATGGGGATACTACACCATACCAGTCTCCCGTTGTAATTTACTTTGTGTATATTTCTTAGAATTTGTGTAGGTATATGTGGGTTAAGGAGTAAAAGGGGGCTGGAGAGGGGAAAGGGGGAATGAGGGACACCCCCAAAAAAACCAGAAGTCAAATTCAAAGTACTGTACACGAAGTAATTTACAACAAAGTAATTGTGTTTATCGAAAATGACATGGAACCCACCATAACATAATGGTAAAGCCCTTATTCACTGATGACTACTGGAGCTGGCACAGGACCCTGCGGCTGGAAGGCATTTGATTGGGCCAACATGCCTAGGCATATGTGGCTGGACACGCAAGCAGAAAAGAGACATTGGAGAATCAAATCGACCTGCAGACATGGTGCAAAAGAACACTGTTTGGGGCCAGAATGCCATGGGGGTGCATCTGCTGCTTTTGTGTTAAGAATTGTAGTGGATCATGCTAGCATGTATCTTTTGATGTGTCTGGGATGGTTGGGCTTTTCTTTCCATGACATACATTTACCATTGGCTATAGACATATAGAGCAGCCTGCCCTCCTACCACTGCCTACTTATCCTGCCTACAGTCTTTTGGGGGCTTTGTTGATCCTTCAACCTAGTGCTTGCTGACTGGACACAACATTAACATTTAAAAAACAGTATCCAGTGGTATAAAAGGGAGCCCCTTTTCACCCAAATGCTTTTTTTGTAAATTTCTAATCGTACATCACAGAGAAAAATAAACAAATAAAATAACAACCAAGACATGCGAAATTTTCTTAGGGCAATCAGCACACAACTACCCTCAACTCCCCACCCTCTATCTTCTCACCCCAAGACAATACAATCAAGAAAAATGACAACATACTTGTGTCTTAAGTCCCCCTTCTATCTCCCCTCAGCCCCCCATCCCACAAGCATTTAAAAACAAAAGAACATTATTTTTTGGTTTGGGTACTTGATGTTTCACGAGAAACAGGACCATTGGAGTCGCCTTCTACCCACCAGCAGGGTGACCTCCTCCTTGCAGCCCCCCTCAACGCAGCGCTCTAGGAAGTCTGCCCATTCCATTGGTAAATGCTTAGGGGCGTCCTGCAGCAGGGCTTTGAAACATTCCATGACCAATATATGTTTGGCTTTTGGGATCCATTTCCTTTGATTGGGCTGATGGGGGACTTTTCCAATGTATGACCAGACTAACGCGCAGCTAATAGCAGACGTTGGACCATCTGGAGGAGTGGTCTTATCAACTCATCCTCCTCCAACACCCCCAAGAAGATCAAGATCGGGCTTGTCTCCTTATGAATTCCCTCCAGCTCTTTTATCCATGCCAATGCTTCCCTCCAGAAGGTCTGTGCAGGTTTATAGTCCTACCACATGTGCCAATAGGCTCCCACCTGCCTGCATCCTCTCTCACAAAGAGGGTGTGAGCTTACAAACAACATAGATATCTTCTGGGGGGAGCAGTGCCATCTACGCAACAGTTTGAAACTGTGATCTCTCTTCCCCCACGTGCTTGATCGTTTTCTATCTACTTTGTATAGTTTCGGAATCAGCCCCTTTGTAAGGACCTGATTATCTAAAACGTTCTCGAATGAGAGGCCCCTTTATATGTGATTTCCACACAGATTCGGACTTGCACAGACTCACCACTGGGCTAAAGGTCGCTAGCCTGGCCTGCACTTCCTGCTGCTCTGCAGTTCCCTTATTCTATACATGGCCTGTGTGGAGGGGGTGCGTTTCATAGCTAGCAGGTATTTTGTATCAGCAATACGAGGGGTTGGGCGCCATTGGGTCAACTCTAAATGTCTTGATAGTTACTGGTTATTTATTAACATGTAAATAGTTGGGTGTGGCGCTGTTCACGCACCTGGCTTGTAATTTTACTTCTAGTTCAACTTTTGATCCCAGCGGAGGTGGACAGTGGCTACTTTGGCACAGGGTCCTAGCTGCTGGTGGTTGTTCCAAGTTTCTTAGACCCCCCCAAACACTCGTCCCCACACCCCCGAGGGTCGGAGAGTGTTTTTGTAACTACTGTCAAAGCATCTAGTCTGCAAGATCCCGTTGCTCCAATTCAAACTGTGATGCTATTGTGGTATTATGTGTGCAGGAAGTAAGGCTCGTTGTATGTTCGTTTGATCGTTTGATTCATGTGTTTGCTCAAGCACACGTGTTGCACTGCCTTTCCCTACTGTGTTGCACCAGGGTCGAGTGGGCACAAGTGTTGAGGCCTCACCTGGCACCCCGGCTCATGCCCTGGTTAAATGTGATCTTAGATGTGTTGCCTGGATGGAATGTCAACGGATTGGGCTGTATCAGGAGAAACAAAAAGTTCTGTGGTGACGTGGCCTTCCTGAGGCGTAGACACCCGTGGGACGAAGAAGGGCAGAAGGTGGCACGTGGGTGGCGGGTAGGCAAGGTCTACTGTTTTTACTATGACTCCAAGGTGCAAGGTGGCACAACGTTTATTTTGTTTCATTTGTGAGCCTTCAGTCGATATACAATCATTAGGCAACAGTCAGCAATGTGCACTAGCATACATACAAACAAATAAAAACCACATGATTACAAACAAACTTTAAAACCACCTTTTCCAATTAATAACCAAATCCATATTCATTGGCTGCATCCCTCAACCAACTCAAGGATGTTCCATCCTTTTCAGCAACCATGTCCTTCTAAGCCAGGCCCAGGGAAGGTACTTCGCTACAAAATGAGCAACATTCACATTTTGTGTTGAGTTACACAACCGCATTGCCTGATTGACCCCGCCAACCGCTAGTGTGTTAAACAATGGTTTCAAATATCTGAGTGTCGGGGTCTTGTAACCATCACAGCACCACATACAATAACTAGAGACCCATCTGCCACACTGCACACACTGCAATTATCATAGGGTAAAACCTGCCCTTGATTGTACTCTCTTCTGCTCAAGATGGCGGCTGTTTCGGACTTGGGCGGCGTACGTTTGGCAGCTAATCAGAGGGCTATCTAGGCGGCATCAAATAATCCAACCAGCTCATCCTGTCATGTAAGACCAGACTGCATTTGTGTTGCAAGTTGCATTAGAAGCAGAGGCCTCATACAGACTGCCTGAAGCAAGGACTAATCAAAATGTGCACTTTTTTAAAATCTCCATCAATATCGCCTGCCCTGCTTCATTCCCGTGTAAAGTAAAACGACCCATGGACCCGGGGCCACAATCAGAAAATGCACCAGTGCTGGGCACATTCCAGCTCTGAGGGGAGCGACGCTTGCACCAATCACCACCGGGAAAGTAAATTGCATCTGCATCGAGTGACCATGCTTTGCTGCAGCAAATGTCAGTTGTTTAGCAATGCTGCAAAATTGCCCGTCACCATTCTGAAACCCAGAAGCTGCCAGAACAAAAGTCTCCCCGTGCCAGGTGTGGAAGAAAGCGCCAGAGTGACATTTCTCTGTGTTTCCCGTGATGAACTGGCAACTCAATCCCTTGAGCAGGTCCTTTGATAATTCATGAGATCCAGTGCGGTCCTTCTCAGTTACATAATGCAGGGAGGCCGTTCATCCCTTTTAAAATCGATATCAAATATTTATGTACATATAGGGACAACATGGGACGAGAAACTAAAACGGCAGCTAATCAGCGATGGCGCAGCACTTTCAAGGGGGGCCCTGTATTTTAACTACTGCTTTTCACCTCATTCGCTCTTCACTAAAAACTGAACAGTAGTAGCTCATTATAGGGTGTAGCGGTAGACAATGGGCAAACGGAATTCTTCTTCATGTTGCCATCCATTCTTATTTACAAAAAAAAACATCAAAATGTAAAACAGTGCAAACATGCATTGGCAATGCCAACAGTTTGGGCGTCTGGGTAGGCATTGGAAAGTCACTTGCCAGCTGTATTGGTATTAACTGGCCATTGATGGTAGCAGTTTCAAAATGGTGCAAGTACCTGGCCATCTAATAGCAGTGCCTGGCAAATGCCTAATACTTATATACAAGCCAAAACTGTTAGCTTTGCCAATGCTTGTTTTTAAAAGGACTTCAGTGAAGGAAACGCAGAGTGCTCATAAATCGACTGGCTGAAGGCAACCTGGTAAGACATTTTTATTCCACCAGCAGCAGGTTTACAACTCGAATTAAGTCATTAAGTCTCAGAAGACTGCTTAGAGAACACACTGATAGGCACTTCGAGTGCACATTTTGATGGCAATGCTTGAAAAAAGCAAGATCAAAGTGCTCCAATGAGGAGGTGTTTTGGGCGGGGAGGGGTAGGAACTGGGTTGGAATGGCCATAGGGATTAACATTGCCATGGGCAGTCACTGGGTGGGCAAATAACCAAACAACACTTACAAGCTGTTATGTTATGTTAATTGTTTTTTATAGAGCGCATGCTCACCGAAGCATCTTGGGAGGAAAAGAAAATTGGAGGAATTGAGAGCTAGACTGACAGTAAAGAGAGTAGTTAGAACAGGCACGTTTTTAACAGCCGACGAAAGACCAAGAGATTTTTTGTCGCTCTCAGTGAAATCAGCAGAGAGTTCCACAACTTGGCAGCCACCACCGAAAAGGAGCGGCCCCCCACTCACTCAAACTGGTAGCGAGGAATCATGAGAAGATAAGAGCCTTTAGACTGCATTTCACGAACTGGTGCATAAGGTTGAAATCATTCCTGGAGATATTCAGCACCTGAGTCATAAAACGCCCGATGTACTATCACCAGAGATTTGAAGTGAACCCGCTCGAGGACCGGGAGCCAGTGCAGAGATCAAAGAATGGGAGAGACATGGGCACCATATGGGGTACCAGTACAAATTTGTGCAGCATAGTTTTGGAGGAGCTGCAAAGGATGGAGGAGATACAATGGTTGAGCCAAGAGCAGAGAGTTACAGTAATCCAGCCGACTTAAAACTAGAGAGGCCATAACTAGCAGCCTCAGACAGACAGGAACAAACTGTAGCACCTTGCGAAGCACTGGAAGTTGAAGGAAACCTGCCTTACAGATGGCCCCAACTTGGCCTTCCATTGACAGAGAAGCAGAAAAGATTACTCCCAAGTTCTTTACCTCCGAAGCCAGGGAGGGACATGCGCCAAGTTCCATAGGCCAGAAGGCTGAGGACAAGGTCGACGCAGATGCAGGGCCAACCGCCCGAGAGCCATGTTGGGGGTACACGACCATGACATCGGTCATCTCCCCGTTCAATTTCAGCCAATTGCTGCCCAACCACCCACTCACGGCCAACAGGCAACTCCTAAACTGAGATGAGAGGCCCGGTTGGGTAAAATCCAACTGGAGGATGATATGCGTATCATCAGTGTAGGAGTAAAACCTGAAGCCGAAAGCAGGATGAACAAAACAAGAGGCTGAATATAGATGTTGAACAGGGCCGGGGACAAGGCCGAGCCCTGGGGGACCCCGCACAACAAAACCGCTTTGCATGAGAAAAAGGAGGCGAGTGTCAATGTCTGGCTGTGATCGGCCAAGAAGGAAGCAAACCAGGCCAGCACCTGGCCTTACAGGCCAGTTACTGCCAAACGATTCAGTAGCACCTGATGGTCACTGTATCAAACCTTAAAGATAAGTCCAATAAAATAAGGGCTACTGTTCCCCCCTAATCACCCAGCAGACGCAGATCATCATATACTGACACCAGGACAGTTTCTGTCCCTCAGCCCGGCCGGAACCCCGATTGAAACAAGTTCAAAAAGGATGAATGCTCCAAGAAGGAAGTGAGCAGAGGGGAGACTAGAGATTTTATCACCTTCATAAAAAAGGGAAGCAAGGAAATGGGTCAGAAATTCTCCAGCAAAGAGGGATCTAATGAGGTGCTTCTTCAGAAGCAGGATGACAACAGCTTGTTTCAGCTCTGATGAAATAGATCCAGTTTGACAGGAGTCGTTGTCTGCTTCTGTCAACCATCTAGAAATATGTGGAGAAATCTCTTTCAGAATTCTTCGAGAGATGGCATCCGAGGGTGAGGCCGTATTTAATTTACCAATCGCCGGCTCATCCTCCTGAACTGCAAAAGTCAGAAATACCAACCAACTATGGTCCAAAGAACAAGCAGAAGGCTGTGTGCCCCTCCTCACATGCCACTTCTCCATATCTGTACTCGAAGGCAATAGTTTCAGCTCATAAGTGTTGCAAGCGATACCTAATAGCCCACCCTAAAAGAGCCTCCTCATGAATATTGTATGTTAGATATCAACTTATTATTAGGTAGTACTGCATGTGATAACTACAGCATAGGGTACATAGAAAGTACTCCATGGGGTAAATGATGTATATATATCCATACAGGACTTTAATATCCCCTATGGCAAAAAATGTCCAGCTCCTAAGGCTTAGGGTAGTGGTCTGCACAGAGGAGCAGAATCCACTGCCTCCACTGGAGCCCTTCTGCCCACCTTCTCCTGCAGACTCCATTCATTCAAAAAGCCCACCACCACTTCAGGTAGGGGAGACATCCTACTACCTGCTCCGAGCACCGAGTATCCTGATTGGGCCATACCCAGCAGGCCACACCAAGCCGGATGGTGCAGCCGGCTAGCAGACCCCAAGGCCAGCTCCTAAGGCTTAGGGTATTGGTCTCTGCCGAGGAGCTGCATCCACAGCTTCTGCTGGAGACCCCCTGCCCACCATCTCCTGCAGGCCCCATTCATTCAAAAGGCCCAGAACAACTGGATGAGATGGCTGCCGCCACTTCATGTAGGAGTGTGACAAATCAACTTCCAGGGTACCAGTGGTACAGGGGTGAATATCGGTTTCTAAACCATCAATCAGCCCCACACCTCTAATACATCAGAAGGGATTCGAACAGATTGGAAAACAAGCACATTATGAATTTCCTTGTCCAATTTCGGTAATGTGGATGGAATGGCAGGCTTATCTCCGAAAGGTTGTGGATCGTTGATTAGTTGCAACACAGTGAAAAATACTATTATTACCCAATGATAAAAGGGACTGTCCAGTCAAGGTGGTATACAAAATATCAGCGTTATTTATATAACAACAGACAGTTCTAGCAACACTACAAAATACAACCCACCCTGTAAAGGAATGCAGAAGACAGACAGTTTCAAAGAAGGAAAACGGGGTGTACTCTGGATACTGACAGGAGGGTAGTCAGTATAAGGTTTCTTGGCTTCAGCATAACAGGAGCAATGGATCTTAATATGTCTCTAGGGGCCTTCTGGGAAGGACAAGGGGGACAGAACCACCTTGTGCTGTAGGTGTCCTTGATGCTCAACAGGGTTGAGTCAGCTTTAGTGTGCTTTCAAGGCTTCTGGGACAGAGTTCAAGACAGGAGTCAGCTGCAGGAATCAGGCGGCAGGACAGTTCAGCTAGAGAAACTGGATTAACAGCTGCAGGGTGGCCTACACAGCAGCTTTGGGGTCAGTAATCGTTGTCTCAGTACTGATCGGCAGTTCTGAAGCACTGGTCGAGATATCTCGGATGTCTTTAAGGGAGTGCAGCTTGACAATGATCAGTGTTGCTGTCGGTTGCAGCTCGAGGAATTCGACAGACTCAAAAATGTTCTTTAAGGTGGACGTCGGTAGATGCTCGTTGAGGCACTACTTTCACCTTCTTCAATGGGTCTTTGTCGTCCTTTGAGGTGGATGGTCCAAAGCTGAGGAGTGTGTTGCAGGCAGCTGCCTTGTCCTTGGTTGTTGGTTCAGAGACCTTCTACCTAGGAAGTGTTCTGCAGAGCCTAGCAGGGCATGCTGTGTGCTGGCTGGTTACCAGCTCTGGAGCGGCTAGAGTGTCCTCTGGATTTGGGATCTACCTCTGTTCCCTGGGAGATGTTTAGGGGAGGGATATTGATTCCCTCTTTGGAAATCCTGGCCTTCCTTCACTGGCAGAATATGTAAAACAGACTGTACCTTCAGCCAGGGTCCATTCATGAGTTCTTCTTGCTACTCCTTGCAACGTCTTAAAATGATCTTCCAAAAGACCGGCTCAGCCCTCTTTTAAAACCAAGTCGGCCACAGTGATTGGTGTAGGCCTATCCCACATTAATGAACCAATCCTGGGTTCCCCACCAAAAATCTCCTGTATGCATGAGATCATAACCAGAGTGCTTTGCAACAGGAAAGTTAAAGGGGTGAAAACGTTTGATACTCCACCCATCTTAATGTCTGTTGTTGATCAAGAGTTTCTGTAGTGCCTGTTTAAAGCAGCAGGTGCTTCCTTGAAGCTACAGTGAGACCAGACTCTCTGGCTCCTGCAAACCACAGTCACCTACTTGATGAATGGGGTCCCCCTACCGGGGGATGCTTACTGTAAACATGCAGTCTCAGACATGACAATTCACTGTTAATGACACTGAGGGCGGGAGCTGGCTTCAGGTTGACACAGTTACATATGAAAAGTTGTTGGGGTTTCCTGTCTCCTTTATTAGCCTCTCCAGGTAGGCCCCATGTGGGCCTGTTTGAAGTACACTCTGTTAGTATGATAATCACTACCACCAGCTGCAGAGCCCAACAAAAGAGCAAAGCGGATCCATGGAATCCTTTGTTAGTTAATCAGGCAGGCCATGGCAGGGGAAAGGTTGGCCCTCCCCCTCTCTGGAGATGACATGGTGTACTCCGGGGTATCATATCCCACCTAAATATGAAAGGGCTGATTGTGCCTGTAAACTGTGCCCACCAAGATTACAGAGGTCTATGTTTCTCGTGGTGTGAGCACACTACAATGGGCCTCATTACACGGTATGCGGTAACCATGGCGCTATTAGCGCCATGGTTGCCGCTGGTATTTTTTACCATGTCCGCCTTGGTGGATGGCGGAATTACCTGCCTATTCCAAGGTGAGCGGGGCCGGTAATTCCCCATTCACCAAGGCACTTCCCCATTCCCATTTCTGCCCCCATAGGGCTGAATGGGAATGGGGAAGGAGGTAATTACGGTACCGCAAATTGCGGTACCGTAATTAGCACCAAGGTCCCTTTGGCAAAGGGACCTCGTAGTAAGGTGGTAAGGGTTTACCGGTACCGGTGCCCTTACCGGTACCGGTAAACCCTTAACGCATACCGTGTAATGAGGCCCAATGTGTGTGGATTAGCCCCACACATTATCCTGAGGTTTGTCTACCACCATTGCATTTAATTAAACATTTCAAAAAAGCTCAGGTGAGTGCACACCCACCATGCGGATGGGCGAATTCCTCACAAGGAGAGACAACCTATTACCTTCTCTGAGCACTGAGCATCCTGATTGGGCACTTGCCCACCATACCCAGCCTGCCACACCAAGCTGGATGGTGCAGCCGGGCCAGCAGACCCCAAGGCAAGCTCCTAAGGCTTGGGGTAGTGTTCTCTGCCGGTCTCTGCCGGAGAAGACGAGAAGTTGCATGCCCTTATGAGGCCATTGGCCAGGCAGTTTCTCTTCAGCCCTCATCTTCACAAGGCAAGACTGTCCATGGACACTCCCACCACACATCACCCTCGCAAAGTTATGCCTGCCACTGTGCCTCAGCTTGCATAGCTGAGCCGCTACCCCTACAGAGTCAGAAACCTTCCTTTTCCCTATCACCATGCTGCCGATTGCAAAACCTTACCACGGATATGCATTCATGAGCTCCTGCCATCCCAATATCAGCGGGTAGACCATGCCCCTACTAGCAAGCCTTCCCACCTTCCTCCCCGCCTGCACCTGTGCAGGGAACATGTCCACCTAGAATTGCACTGGAAAGCAGAACTGGCTACCCCGGAAACCCTCGATTGCCTGTCTGTGTTGGACGCCCCTCACAGTATCTCTCATACATTTTCTTACAGTTTAGTCACTGCTGATGTATGCCCCAGGAGGAGGGTGGGCTTCTACAGAGAGTGCCCACAATCTACCTTTGACTACTGCTACATTTGCCTGCACAGCCAAGGTAGCCCGTAGCCCTACTGGGTGTGGCTTTCCCAGAGAGTGCCTTCAATATAACTTTGATTGTTCCTTCTTATACCTGCACAGCTGATGTAGCCCCTAAACCTGCTAGACGTGGCTTTCCCGGAGTGCGCGTACCTCCAATTCTTTAATGCTCACCTAAATATTTTGCTGCAATCCTGCACTTCTCCCATGCTTTACATGAACACAAATAGCAGGGTATGTCTCACAGATACGTCTACTATCTCCCCGTCTTTACCTCAATTAACTATCCTGCATCTATGTAACTTGCAACTGTCTGGTTTCTATGTAACATGCTTCTACCCTGCAACTGAAACTAGCGCCTAGAAGCACTAAGGCTTTGCACGTTGCTAGAAATGTACAAATAAATAAATACATAGAAACACCATATGTTTTTAACCCTTCCACCATAATACAAATACAAATATTTAATATGAGGGCCTAAAAGGACCTGGAAGTGTAACAGTCACAATAGAAGACCCAGTAGGCAATGCATATCCCTGCAGGGACTTTCGCAATAAAACAAGCTTCAGCCTTATTTTAAAATATTTTGTTGAGCAGATGCCATAAAGCTCACAAGGACAAGCAACACACAAATGGACACCACTCGCCCCAAGATATTTCTTTCACAGGCGCTTCCTACGGTACTTGCTCTATTTCAGTTGGGCCTCACTTATAGAATGCAAATAACCAATCACATCAATCATAACAGAATCCAGCCTCTGACGTCATCATTGGTGGCTCGTCCATAATGTGTGATGGAGTGCCAACCACCTTCCATTATGTGGGAGCAAAGCAAGCCAGAGATGTGAAAAAACGGACTTCTCCCTCAGCTGCTTGCCTTGGCTGGCTTCCTACTGTTGGGAAACTTGGTTTCCCTTTTACAGTACAGTACCCCAGACGCCTATGTCCAATTCATCAGGCCAGGCGGCGAACATTTTGCTTCTCCAGCATTGATTGGACCTGTACCGTGGAGCGGGATAACACTGACGGGCCCATGGATCAGTGCGCACCCTCTAGTAACTTTAAAACAAGATAGCTGCACCATGTGAGGACTGGGGGTGCAGGATTCACTTACTCCAACACGACTCAATAATGAGGACTCAGTAATTTGATGAAGGGAAGTCTGTTTAATGACAAGTACATCAAACAGGGAAGCAGTTAGGAATCAGCATTGTTGCGACCACCGGACTCGCTCCGACTTCCTCGAACTTCAGTCGAACAGCAATAGTTACAGGCAAAACTCGTCATCAATGATCTAATTCTACAAAAACTCGACATGCAATACAATTGGTTAGGAAAGGTAACTTAAGTATAGGTGCTATATCTGTATGTGATAATAGGACATACGGATTGGATAACTCTCATCGGGTGGGCATCTACGCCCATCCCACTACATCACACGTGATTGTCTTCACTACAAGTATGACGTCTTATTGGTTCTACTATCTATAGGACTCCAGATAACTTGGTCCATTGTGATTGGGCAGGTTACACCCCTAGACATAAATCCCCATTTTAATTAGCGGCATGCAGAATGGACACCCATGTGCCTGGTGTCCCAAGTTTCACCCTGCCTCCCTTCCATCAATCAGTATCTTAGGGCTATGTGTCAATTAGTTGGCTGGGTATGGCCTCGAAACTGTAGCCTCTTATCGGGAAAAGTTATGGCATCTTCGGGTCCTGGATGACATCAGGCGGTGGTACTTCTTCGCGCCTGGCTGGTCACGTGTTAGTTCCCCATGAATCTGCTTCAGTTTCCAGCTTTTAGTGCATTTAATTCCGTTTAAGCCTTGCCACCTGCATGCACCCCCCTTATCTTGCCCTCCATGGGGCAGGCTGGTATGCTCTGAAGTTTGAGTCTTGTTAGCTGATGCTCTCCTCCCTTTCTCTGGTTGACTTTGATTTCCTAGGCATGAGCCGCTCTTTGTTGAGTTTCGATTCCGCTCCTTCTCTTGCCTTTGGCTGGGTTACGAAACTTGGCCTGTCAGGCCTCTGGCAGCCTGAGTACATTTCTGCTTTTACAAAATGGAGTCGCACTAGTATAATGTGCCTTATTGAGGTAGATACATGGTTGGCGCTTGCCGCTCTAATATTCTACTAAGCGTTGCAAGCAGTATCGTTTTCTTTAGCTTCTTGCATTCCAAGCATATTTACACACATTTAACTGGTCGGTTGCTTCCATCTTGTCTCGCAGCAACGTTTCCTCATGTTTTAACATCGTCTCTTCTCTGTGTCCATTACATTTATTTTCGCAGTTACTCGCACTGGCGTGCTATCTTTGATAGCCGCTTTTGTTAATTCACGAGTCTGTTCAGGCCCTTGTGTCATTTCCACTGGCCTTCCATTAGGGCTCTTTGGGTCTCTTCATGGACCGTCTGTAGGTACTCTTCGTTTCATATCAGCGGCTGGCACGGCTGTCTGATAGGGTACCATGCTGCCCAGGGTTGTCTGGTTATGGGCGCTTCAACAGGTATGGATCTTCTGATGTATACTGGGCAGAGTCCCAGTGCAGCTCTTTGTTGATTCATTTGCTCCTCATACGTCACATACCTTGGCGAGTACGCTCCTGGTACCTCGAACTGAGGGGATGGGGTGCAGGCCATGTCTGGGACCTCCTCTACAGATCATTGGGCAGGCCAGCTATGGCACTGTAAAACCAAATGTATATAGGGGCGCTCCTGTGCCTCCCTCTGCATTAAGGCTTCCTAGGCTGGGGAGATGGTGGTGCTCCGTATCCACACAGTATGTCAGAAACCAGGAATGGAGAGCAGTTTGATTGACACCTCCCCATTCTGTCTCTTGAATTTGTGTGTGTGTGTGTGTATTAGAGTGCAATCAGTGTATGTGCTGTTGGGGTGTTCCTGTGCCTAAGAGTGCAGTCTGTATGTTGTATGAGTGACTATGTAAATGAGAAAGCAGTATGTATGTTGTATTTTTGAAAGTGCAAATGTTGTGCTTACAGACTTGGGAGTGCGCTTCTGCTTTGGGGTGGAGTCTATATTGGTGCAGCCAGTGCAGCCAACATGGACATGTTTTCTTATTGTGGCAAAGCATTTTTTTGGAAATACAGGCAAAGTTCTTAAGTAAAGGGTAGGGGGTCACATTTGTGCAGGCAGCATGGATATGATTCCTTACGTTGTGGGCATAGCCTTTTTACTGGCATTATGGGCAAAGCCAACACAAGTTGTCTTACAAAGGGATACTTTCCTACACTGGGGCAGGAAGTACCTTTTATACAGTGGCCATAGAATTGTTACTGGCATTATGGACAAAGCAAACATGATGAGTGTTCTTACATGAGGGCTACATTAGTGAAGCCAGAATGGATATGTGTTAATGCAGTTGCACATCAATTGTACTAGCAGTATGGGCAAAACCAACATGATGGGGTTTCTTACATGGACAAACTGGCCTACATTGGTGCAGCCAGCATTGGCATGTATTCTTGCTGTGGCATAGCATGTTTTCTGGCATTATGGGCAGAGCCTAACAGCATAAAGGGCTACACCAAAGGACTGGTGTAGACACGTGTTGGACACTTCCCTTAAATTTCAAATAAATTGAAAATATTTGTGAAGAATTCCTTACATTTATAAAACGTTGAGCAAATTCAAATCCTAAAATGAAACACTCAGAAGTCCCTGAAGAAGAGTTGATGAACTCGAAATGCGTTGGACCTAGTCATGTCAACTGACTTGTCATCTGTACTAAGCAAAATGTTGTGCTCTGTTTGGTAGTCAATTACATTAAATACATTAGAGTGATGTTTACTTGATTAGTTACATTTTGACAGTGTGTAATATTTGAAATCCTGCTAAATCATGCTAACCTTGAACTTGGACAGAAGAAAATAGTATTGTATTTAGTCCTGCTTGTAAGGGCAAAGAATTGTTCACACTAGACACAACCAACTGGTCTGAAATTTGAGGCTTGGTTGAACTCAGTATTTAAAATGATGAACTTGGACAAAGACCCTAACAGTAGTACTATTTCAGAATGTTGTCTGTTGCTTCAGACTGGGATAACTGACTTTGTGGTCTGAGCTATGCAAGTATTACCTTGTAAACTTGGGAATAAGTGTCCAATGATTAATGGGTGCTTGGAACTCTGCAGGCCAATTGCAGAAGATTATCCACTGAATGTACACCAGGTGCTTGGTTAAATACACAACACGGCACCACAGCTTCTGCATTTGAACATAGGCATGCATTATGGATGCCAGTCTGCAACCACAAGTAGCACCATGACGAGCACAACTAACACAGTGAGCTGGTGGCTGTGGCTAGTGATGCTACATTGAATACCACTGTGTCTGGTGGCACAAACATGCTAGAGAATCCACTGGATAAGGGGCACTGGAGCTTTCTCTTCCTGAGTGACACTAGCAGTGCTTAATTTGTTGGGGTGTTTGTCAGGGCTCAGCTCTGGCACTTATTTTTGAGCCCTGGAACGGATTCTCTCAGATTCACTTTAATTATGAAGTGGTGATAGTCTGTGCATCCATCCACTACAATTAGCAGGTGCGAGCTGTAGTGTAACCCCAAATATGTTGACAATGTGGGGAACAGATATGGGTGGTGGCAGCAGCAGTGGTGGGAAACTGCCAATCTGCAGTGTCAAAGAAGTGCTAGAAAATATTTGGACCCTGGCACTTATTTGTTTACAAATTAAGCACTCAACACTAGTAACTCTTATCTTGATACAGCTTGGGTTTAGACTCCAGATCTGACACCTTGAAATAGTCCCATGGCCCATAGAATGGTAAGGAGCAAAGGGTTAGTGGGCTGCAAAAGGTTGCTCTGGCAGGTGCATCGGTGAAGCCAAGGGGCTCTGTAGATGGGTGTGAGTAGCTCTGTTCGCTGACATTTAATGGTGTTTTGCCTTAGGCAGTTGTTATGCACTAACCTGGTAAGGATGGTAGGGGCTGTACTGGAGTGTGACTCTCCTGTGGAGGGGGGCTTGACCATTCTCGGGAGTAGAACCTAAAAAGAAGCATGTGCTTCTTTCCAATCAGAGCTGACTCAGAGTGAAACTAGCAAGAGCTTACTCCTGTGAGCCGTAGCTCTGAGCAAACAGTCACACATCCGTGAGTGTATGAGCTTTCATGTGTACTGCAGTCCAGCTTGAAAAGAAACAGCTGTTTTGGAAACAGTCACACATCCGTAAGAGTATGAGCTTTCATGTGTACTGCAGTCCAGCTTGAAAGGAAACAGCTGTTTTGGAAACAGTCACACATCCGTAAGAGTATGTGCTTTCATGTGGACTGCAGTCCAGCTTGAAAGGAAACAGCGGTTTTGGCAGGGTTGTACGTCTGAAGTACTGAATGCTCATTGTAAATGCAGCCTTTTTGTGGAGTCAAGCTAGAAGGCAGCAGTTGTTTCTAGGGAACATTTCCTGTATCATAGCCTTGAAACAATCAAAAGGATGAAGGTTTTTTTGCGGCTCTGTTAAGGAGGTGTCTTCTCAATGTAACTCAATGAAGGCCCTTTCAGAAACGGAATTGAGCAGACAGCAAAACCTTTATTCTTCAGCCGGCTGGGAGTTGTTACTCATGCCACAGATGTCAGTTAGCCCAGCAAGGACTTATCCAGTTTGAGCACACTATTATAGAAAGTAAAGCATTGCACAATAATTCAATGGCCTCATATTATGCTAATTAGCACAACTAGGTGTTTTCCACATTTTCTAAATCACAAGACATGTTTTTGCAACGTTTTAACTAAATAGCAGTTCTGAGTGTGACAGACTTCTTAGCACACTGTGTCCAAGGCCATCCCGCCTTGCTTATCTGCTTAAGCCTACTTGGCAAATTATATTTATAAAAAACCTTTGAACACCACCGTTAGAAACTATATATTCCTACCATTTAAACGGTTGAATCACTGCTCATTGGCTTCTGCCCAAGCATCCCTTTCTAAGTTGCACACAGCACCATATTTTCTATTTGCTTAACACTTTGAATCTTCATGGGCCTTTGAGGCCTGTAGCTATCTATAATACATACCATGGTATGTATTTTGAAAGGAAATGATTGCTTTGCTATTATTATGGGCCTTATTCTGATATGTTTTTCGAATGTCTATTGAGAATGGTTGATTTTTGTTATGTCAGAAGGAGCTGTGTTCTAAATTGTGTATGTTGTGTGCAATTCAAGCATTCCTTTGTTTTTATGTTGTCCTAAATAAATGTGTGCAGTGTCACCTATTTTGTAATGTACTTGCCGAAAATAATAGCAGACTGGCTGCCTCAATGAACAATGATTCTGCCTTTTATAATGTTAGACAGGAAGGCGGGGAACATTCCACAAATTACATTTTCACCTGTCTATCACTGAAGAGGGGGAGGATCAACTCCTCTTCTACTCCAACTGTGAGTCAAGCTTGAAAGGAAACATCTGTTTCATCGGAAGTCTACATACAGGGGAGTCTTTGCACCAAAGAAAGGATGGAGATTCTTGTGACGAACAGTCAGGTTTGAGAGAAAACAGCTGTTTCTTTTGTGACCCTAACACAATGGAAAATGTGGAGACTTCTACATGAATTTGGGCTACAGTAGGAGAAAAACAGCCTCCATGACTCTAACCCCTTCTTTGAACCGATTATGGCAATATTAAAAGAAAGAAATTGAACAAAGTTTCACAAAACATTTCAAAACTTTTTACATTTTTGTTTTGATCTGTTACATTTTCTTGAATGTTTTTTAATAAGGGTGGGGAACATGAAAACCACATTAACAGTCCTCGGAGTCCCTACTATCCAGGTAAAGATGGCCACCACAGTGGGGGATGCTCTGTTGTGCTCCCAGCCCTCCCTGGGCATGGTGCATCCCGAATGGCCATTGATGAGGCCATCCCAGCTCACCTCCCTGAGCCGGGAGGCGTAGCTGACCTGCAAACAGGGCCTATGAGTGAGGCCTTTGTTGGAGGTCTCTGACGGTCTCCTCCATGAAAACTGCAAGCCAACTCCAACATAAGCATGATGCCTCTCTGCTCCATTCACAATCAGTAAAGGTAAGCAGGAGCATCTGCATCTTGCCTGTGCATCAGTATTGTCATGTGCCTTGTTAGATATGTGTTGTGGCATCACTAGCCCTGTCTTTACCCAACCCACTCCTTTACCGATCCCAAGCACTTTCCTCCCCCCACTCTGCCCAATGCACATTCCATCTCCATGTGTGCCTTATGCCTGGGAAGTTCCCTTTTCTGGCACAAGCACAAGACATTCTGTCCTCCTGCTCTGCCCAAAACCTACAAACTCATCTTCACAATGTGTATTCTTAACCCAAATGGTACCCTGTGCCTGCACAAAGCCTTCGCCACCAAACACTGAGGAACATTGCGCCACCCTACTTTGTAAAGCCTAGCCAATGTGTTGATTACATACCAACATTCCTGCTCCTCACCCGATTGGCAAAAGTAAGCCTGCATATGTGCACATTGTGTGTGCCCCTACATTGCCACGGTCCTTGTCAGATCTGCTTTGCTGTTCTGTTCACTTCATCTGTGCTCAATTCACCCTCTTACCAAACCCAAGGACCCTTCCTCCCCCTGCTCTGCACAATGCATACATACTACCATCCCTATACATGCCTACTGCCCAGGAAGCACCCCTTGCCTGCACACCTACTGTGTGTCACAGTATTGAGGATCACAACACCACCTCAGCAGACAGGAGCTTGACTCAAGCCCATTCTGCCATTCTGCCTCACCCACAGTTGCACCTGATGCTCCAGCCCACCTCCTCTGGCCCCCAATCCAATCTACAAGTAATGGCTACCACACCTGTACCATGTTCTGTGCAAACTCTTGATAGCAAATCACTTCACCTTACCAGGCCATCAAGACTAAACATCAGACTGCCACATAGCACAACCAATACCTTGCTGTCCCCCTTGGGCCCAGACTCAGCCTTAAGCGCACCGGAATAAGCCAGGCCTGCCGGCATCACTGCCAGCTTTACCTCTGCTCCGCATCCACTTCCAGAATTTCTTGACAATTTGACAGCTAGTACCTGCTCTCTGGCCAAATTGGATTCACTCCCCCAACAACGGGAACACAGAACACAAATCTCAGGCTTTGCACCACTCATCGTAACTCGCCTGTCTCCACAGCCTGTGTAATTATTGAAGGCGCGCCTTGCTACGCTCACGCCAGAATAAATGCAACCCACTAGGGAAAAAAGGTCAAGAGATTGCTTTACAGATAACAACTAACCAAATTCCACTGTGGCATTAGGATGGGAAACTTATCTCCAAGAAGCAAAATAAATTTTGCTCCATTGTTATCAGAATTTCGTCTTAAAAACAAACCTGGACCAAAATTTAAGGAGCGGAAGCATGTCTTTAGCCGTACAGTGTATAACGAAAAAAAATCTCTACGAAGGGATCTTAGACAGCTTAGGAGACAAAACGGAACGAATGTTTCCTTGGAAATTAAAAAAAGGAAATCAAAATACAGAAATTGGTTGAAGTCCTTTGCTTCTCTGAGAGACCAAGAAAGAGGAGAACAAATGCTAATGTTGATCTTGACTCATAACTCAAGAGAAACTTGGAAGATCCTAAACAATGGCACTTTATCTCAAGAATATGCGCAGTCAAATGGAATATCGAGGTCAAAATGGGAAAAAAAATTTGCCAAAGTATTTGGAGTAACATCAACGGACACATTGATACAAGCTGCCGATTGCAGTGGTGCTTGGGATGTCACCGAGAAGGTAGAAGACATCATTGCTATAATTGGCCATCTAAAAAACTCAAGAGCCGCTGGACCCGCCGGCATAACAAACATCATGCTGAAGGAAAAAAAAGAAAGTTGGTCTTGCTTCATTGTCTATTTGTTCGATCTGATTGCAATTGTGAAAGAAGTGCCAGATTCGTGGAGGACAGCTGTTGTAGTCCCGGTGTTCAAGAAGGGCAGTCGGGACGATCCTTCAAATTACCGCCCGATTGCCCTTTTGGACACCATTGGAAAAATTTTCGCTATGTGTATACAGCGTAAATTAACCAGATGGGCCACCGACGCGAAGCTTTTAGACTGTAGATAAACAGGTTTTACCAAAGGTGTGGGTACGGAGGTGAATCTGTTAATATTAAATCTGTTAAAACTGGAAATGTTGAAGAATAAATCAAAGCTCTATCTGGCATTTATTGATATGCGGCAGGCCTTCGACTCAATAAATCGAGTCAAATTTTGGGATAAGCTAGCTAAGTGGAACTGTCCTCTAGCACTACTAAATCCAGTGATAGACCTGCATTCAAACACTACAATGCGCGTATGCATGAATGTTCTAGAGGAGCTATCAAACAAAATACCCACAAACAGAGGCGTGAAACAGGGCTGCCCTTTGGCGGCTCTATTGTTCAAACTATATATCTCAGATATTGCAACTGGACTCAAAGAAGTGTCATGTTTTCCGCCAAAGGTGAATGGGCAACATCTAAGTTGGGCAATTTATGCTGACGACATTGTGTTAGTGGACCGCACACAAATCGGCCTACAAAGGCTCCTGGTTAAATTCGAAGAATACTGCGATGTCAACGAGTTAACAATAAACGAAAAAAAAACAAAGATTCTGATTGTCGGCAAGGTGCAAACCAAAAAAGATCGATTATTCAAGTGGACAATTGCCCAGGAGAATATTGAAATAGTTTCATCGATACGATATTTAGGAATTCTCTTTAATAACTCTATAAGAGAATGCGAGTGGTGGTGTGACCTAAGAAATCGTATGGACGGCTTTGGAGTTCAGGGAGCATGCATACATGCTGACTATGGAAAATGTACATTAACTCCAGTGTTGACGTTTTTTAAACAGAAAGTCGTACCAGCAATTACTTTTGGGTCAGAAGCTGGGTGGAACCTGAATGCGCTTTGTTGGGACACTCTTGAGGGAAAGTTTTGGAGACGTGTACTAAGGCTTCCCACATATGTCTCAATTAAAGCCATCAGACATGAACTTGGCCTTGATTCCTTATATACAATGGTTTTATGGAAGTCAATTACATCGGCAAGGAAAATGCATCTGAAGGAACCAGCACCTGCTTACAGAATTTTGTCAGCAACCACGCAACAACAGTATGTAGGCTTACTAAAATGTTGGGTCGATAAAATTAAAACCATTGTTGACACTGCAAATATCAAGTGGGATTTGGTGATGGCGACACCACAACTAGCCAAAAAAAACTACGTCAATGGAGTTGGATACAGAATGTAGCTGACCGTGGGAAGATGAAGACCTCATTAGATCTAGGAACCGCGGAAAATAGCTTGGATAAGTTACCTAAATATCTAAAGCAATTTCCATCTAGATGCCATCGGAATAAATTCTTGAGACTACGTTTAAATGTCTATCACACCAAGGAAGTGCTTTGGACAAGACATGACATAAACACAGTAGATAACATCTGTAGATTTTGCAAAATATCTGATGAAACTTTGAAACACTTAATTACGGAATGTGAAGCACTAGTAAATGTGCGCTCAATGATGTTAGGAAAATATGCGCCTCTCAATGGAAATTCGGAAGAATGGTGGTTTAGAATGTTAACCAGTAATAATGTTCAGCTAACTTGTGCGGTGATACATTTTTTGGAAAAAACTTTACTGATCATCGAATCGTTGTGAAAAGGTTATGGCGAAAAGAATGGTCCCAGAGAAATCTGGGGTGCAATCCTGAGGTCTATTTAGGAGGACATTATTGCTGTGCTGCATCTGATTGGTTTTGTTGTGGTGTGTGTAATAAAAAGTTTGATAATAAAAACTATAATATTACAAAAAAAAAAAAAAATAACACATTTTAATTGCACAAAAAGTAAAGGTGCAAGCACAGGACTCTGCTACTCGAGAACCTTCTGCCAGAGTCTGCATGAAGAACACATTATAATCAATCCTGCTGCATAAGTACTCACAAGACCTGACTTCCTTTATGTTTAGACAAAAAAGACTAAAACCTACTCATTTGCCCCAAGGGTAGTGCGAGTCCCCATCGATCTTTAACAGGGTCCAACAGATGTGTCTATGCAATATCAATCTTTTTCCAAGTGCAGTGATACAGTACATAGATGCCATATTGATTTACAGTACAACAGAGGATAAGTGTAGGCAAGACTCTGTTCAACTAATGACTATTCTAGCAGGCAAAGGATATAAGGTGGACAAGGAGAAATTACAGTATTGCCAGGAAGAGGTGTTGTACATAGGCCAGTTGATTTCACATGAAGGGAGAAGGGTGACACCTGACAGGGCTGAGGCAATTATGAAAACACTGAAACCAAACACAGTGCAATCACTGCATAGCCTGGGTGTTTGATTACAGCACATAAACCAAGCCACTTTTGCAAGCATTAAAGAAAGCACAATTTGGTAAGGAAAGGATAGAATGAACTGAAGAAATGGAGAAAGGACTTGAGGAGTTGAAAAGAGCAATTTGTACAGCTCTAGTTTTAGGGATTCACAATTATGCTGAGGAATTCTGTCAATTTGTTTTGCCCACAAATGGGGCCGTCATGACAGCGGTGCTTACACAAAGGATAACATTGGAGTTCAAACCTTTGGCAAATTATAGCGGGATCTTAGTCCTAGTCATGAGAGGACATTTCCCTTGTGAACAATCTTTTGCAGCTGCTGCATTTGCAATCGAGAAATCCATACGCATTGTCATGGGCTGTTCTATGACTATTTACTTGAAGCATGCCTTATTTGTCATTTTAGAGAAACCCTAGGGTGCGTTAACATCCCAAAGAGCTTCTGCTTATGGAGTAAAGATTACTAATCCAGCGATTAAAATTGTAAGATGTAAGATAGCGAAACCAAATACGTTTGTGGCTGAACCTGTAGAAGAAGGTGATCTGTTCATGATTGTGCCAATTATGTTGAATTCTATGATGATATACCCTGTGTGAAGGAAAATGCTTTGGCGGGAGGGGAGATTCTTTTTATTGACGGCTCTTCAAAAATGTATCAGACTATTGGGCAAAGGCATTCAGGCTCTGCAGTAGTAAGACACAGATTAAATAATGAATTTCAAGTAATGGCGAGTACAAGACTACCATCTCACTTCTCAGCACAAGCAGCATAATTAGTAGCACCTATTGTTGCACTCAAGAAACATAAAGCACAGGAAGTGACGGTGTATAGTGACTCCGCCTATGTGATGTCAAAAGTACACGCCGGGCTGTCAGATTGGAAAAGGAGGGGCTATCTCCATACAGACGACTCTCCAGTACAACATACATCTTTATTGGACAGACGTGTCAAATGTATTACAACTCCCAGTGGCCATAGCAGATGTAAAATGTGCAGCCCATTCTAACCGAACAGACTTAATCTCTCGCGGAAACTAAGCCGCAGACATAGAAGCCAAAAGGGTTACATATTCCCAGATATTTCAAGTTTTGATACTGGAGATGTTAAGGAAGATTTGACTAGAACCATGTTAGGGTTTAATATGCCGTCAATTACACAACTAATAGAGATCTAAGGAAAAGCCCCCCAGCAAGAGCAAGAGCTGTGGAAATTAAGGGGTTGTTCTTTATCCCCCATGAAAGCATTATGGCGAAAGGAAAGCACAGAGAAACCAGTAATGCTGACAGCATTATTGAAAGTCACACTTTTCAACTACACTACCCTGTGCATATACCCAGAGAAAGTCTTGCTGCAACAATTGCAGAAGACTGTTTTGTTGCCAGTTTGTTGGAACACGTTGCACAGTTCATGGTGAACTGCATGGTGTGTCAAAAGTTTACTGCTGGGCATAGTCTTGGGAGGATAGCTCAGGGGCAACACACTTGCCTTGGAAGCACAACGACACAGAGCACCATAGGTTCGATCCCCTTGTCCGCGCTTAGAAACCTCTGGGTATTAAGCACGTTATAAATAACATATCATAACATATCATACACTAAGAACAATTAGAGGAGTAATACCTTGACTGAATGGGCTGCTTCAGCATTTACATATCGACTATGTCGATATGCTGCAGACATGTAACGTAATTAGTGGTGGTGTGTCCCTTCTCCAGGTAGATCGAAGCCAATCCATGTGCACACCCTGATGGCACTTGCGCAGCAAAGTTTTTAGTGCGCAAAGATTTTCCCAAGATGAGGTGTGTGTGAAGTACTAAGATATGATAATGGGCATTTTCTTCTGCTTATCACCTGCAAGCAAATAGGATATGCCTCCTCAAGGAAGTGATTGCCAAGATAAAATTTACTTTAAAGAAGGGATGGCTATATTGCATACCCCTAGCCTCACATGCCCTTTGGAATCAGCCAGATTCTGACCACCACCTCACCCCGTACTCCTTTTATATCTCCATCTAGGATCAGGAGTGATGCCCAGAGTGTAGCGAAGACTCTAGGTGATGAAATGCACGATTATTTGACATGTATGACTACATTATTTCTTTCATTTCAGGTCAAGTCAAGCATCGAGGGGAGACGTTTAAGAACACGGAAGAGGACTAGCCAGTAACCAATCCAGCTGAACTATTGCCACCCCCAAAGTTATATGTTGGAGATTTAATTTTAATAAATAACTTTACTCGACGGTGGCACGAACCTAGGTTCAACGGCCCCTTCATAGTTGAGGAAGTTTCCTTTTCTGCAGTTAAGGTATCAGGAAGATGAGCTTGGCTACATTTGAGTGACGTGAAGGCTTATAAAGGCAAAAACCCCCTCCAAAGGTTGCTGACACCGAAGCAAGACAAGAATAAGAATTTCCGCGTGTGCAAACTCAATTGATGACCAAGAAGTAGGACGATAAAGAAGCAAGTGATTAGCACGTGTTTTTATTGGACTGGAATTCAATGGATACTCTTTATATATTTTAGCAGGAAGTGCAAAGACTCACAGAAGAATTCCAGCGGCTGAAATACACTTTTAGAAATACATTGAGGAAACTAATAATACATCAATATTATGCTTAAATGTCAGTTTTTTATTAGAAATTGGACAAGAGCTCAATATACAGATTCATTTCATGGAGGATATCTGTTTTAATTAATAAGATACATGATACCTTTGGGCACTAATAAAAACAGTCTTGTGGTTGCTATTTTTGTGTTATTACTTCAATCCTACCCTAGCCTTTTTAGGAGAGATGTTGATATTCACACCTTTTCAAATGATCCCAAGAATGGTCCAGTGATAAGGCGACAGTTGACAGTGATTATAGAGCACATTGTACAATTGCAGATGCAAAATTGAATACCTATAGTAAAAATGATTCCAGAAAAGGGCAATGTGGTTATAGATAGAGCAATAGCTCAGTGTGCGCTATTATGGCACAACAAATGGTTCTCCAGACTTTTATGCGTAATATACACATGCATGCATATTCTCTTTATCTTTCGTTATCTCACATTTCTGAAAATCTATTTTCCTACTTATGAAGTTGAAAAGAGATTGTCTATGAATCTTCTCCTTCTCAGTGTAGATACAAATGATGATAATTTTGTTAATCTCTGTGAGCATGTTAAACAACATAAGAGAAATGCAGAAGAAGATAATGTGGGGATAACTACTTACCCTGATAACGCAGCTCACCTGGGAATTAATATGTGGTATCAGCACATGAAAAAGGTAGGGGAAAGAGCATGTGATGAGAATTGTTATGTCTGGGAGCTGGCCGACATTGCGATGGACATCAAGACAATTGTTTCCATACCAAGTTGATTATATCAAAACAACACAAATGGAAAAGGAACCTGGGTGGACAGACAGGATGCTTGTGAACCCTGCTGCAGGTCAGGACTAGGTGATTATTGAAGAAATGATGGGAATGAACTGTTGTGACATGACAGAGAAGACTGGAATGCCTGGATGCTCCGAACGGTCACAGCTGTTGATCTATGGGCGAGTACACACCGGTAAAGGATGGGAAGATGGAATGAGGTGTTGTCCAAGGACTGCAGAAGATGAACGATGAGTGCTTGAAGTCATGGTCTAAATACTCTAAGCTGCTGACATGGGTGGAGGATGAAGCACAGCCAGTATCCGTAGGCTCATTAATAAATGTGACTATGTGTTTTGAAGGCAAGGGAAATAAATACGTACATAGTAAGGGGTGTAAAAACACCATGGACGTTCCAGGAATGAGGAAAGGGAAGGCTGTCCTAATGGATCGGTATTGGGCCTGCGGATATAGAGCATATATAAAGTTACCCAGGATTTGGGGTGGAGTGCGCTCTCTCGTTTACTTCCATGTTGCAGCGTTGGTGATCCCACAGAGTGACCCTAAGATTGAAGATTTCCCAAAAGTAGATGATCACCTGAGAAGAAGATCAATAGAACTCTGGCAAAGAAAGATATGTAATTACTTCTCAGCAAAATCAAAAAAGGCTTTTGACGATATTCCCAGTGAGCACAAATTGTTCAGTAAAGCTGCAGTGTTATTTAGATCCATGTGCATGCCTGAGGTTCAGACTGATGTAAATGCCAGGTGGTTAAAATCACCAGAAAGGAGCTGCTTCAGACAATCAATGCTGCCATAAAGGGATTTAATGAGATAAAAGAAGAATTGAGGGCCATAAGGCTAATGACCCTTCAGAATAGGTACATCCTCAACATGATCACAGCTATGGAAGGAGGTGTTTGCACCAAGATCGGGCCATCATGTTGCACATTTATACCATCTCATGATGGAGAGAATGGGACGTTGACAGAGGCCATATCTATGCTGACAGATTTGCACAGATTTGCACATAAAAATGGTGGACGAGACATCAGCCATTGAAGATGTCAGTTGGTTTGCCTTCCTGTTCCCATGGATTCCTTATTGGATGGCAAACTTGTTCAAGTTACTTGGAGTAATATTGGTGATAATCAAATCTGGATTCTGTTTGATAAGGATAATAATTGCACAATGTAAGAAAACTGCCAAGAAAGCAGTAGTAATAAAGATCATGATGGATGCCAAAGATGGACCAGGAGCAAAGGAGCTGACTGATGACGCCGTAAGAGATTGCACAAAGGCCAGCATTGTAACACCTGAGGGAACAAAGTTCTGGTGTCCAAAGTATCCTAAGAAATACGTGGGATGATGGGTCTACTGTACTCCAAATGGACAATGTAACTACATGACCTGGAGTGTGGGAGAACACATCAAAACAGTGTTCACCCTGAGGGGGGTGACGAAGATATGGATATCAAAGAGACATTTCTTCAAAAGAAAATACAAGGACACCGAGAGAATTGAGGAGGCGTTCTAGGACTCGACCATGGCGGGGAATGTAGAGGAGCAGCTGTGTGCCTCTGCAGGAGAACCTGCCCCCCCCCTACTTCCGGTGTATTGGAGGCATGAAATAATGCCGTACCTAACACCAGCTATAATACCAATACTGCAGCGAGTGTTCGAAAGAAGATACCCATTGAGACAACCCTACTGAATGTACCCTCAACGTGATGATAACTTGCAGGAGGAAAAGCCTTAAGGAGTGTGATAAGAAGCTGATCAATTAATTAATTACAAAGTGTGCATGACGTCTCGAGATACTGGCTAAAGATGATGTATGGATTTTGAAGAAACTAATGGAAAAGTAAAGGATCGAGTGAGTTTCTCAGGATAGAAAAGGAAGATTACACGTTCATGAAGTGCTGCAAAAAAGCAACCGTTCAATAAATGTACAGTTGGTGAAACTCAAGATAGATTAAGTCATCATTGAAGCTGACTATGAATAGAGAATAGAATGCAGGTGAAGCCACCATTGTATAGAAACTGGACATTGGTATCATGAATTTAGTAGGCCAGAACCCAAGAAGCTGGAATAGAAAACTGTGACACAGCAAGCATAATAGGCTCATGGAGCTGAAGGGCAACACTCATTTGTAGCCATCGGCCACGGAGCTTCATTCTCCTTGCTTACAGATAACACCACTCAGTTCCTGTTACTCATGCGGCTGATACTGTAAACAGCCGTACAGACTTACCACCCGCTTCATATACGGGCATGCATTTTGGCCCAACTTTCATTTCTTCTTCGATTTCTCTGTCGGCTTCCCTTTTAGCACCACGCATCGGGACGCCTGTGAAGAGACAAACAACTCGATGTTCTTACAGCCTACAACTCCCACTACGGGGACACATAAGCCATCTTTGTAACAAGATTTGACTTTTCTTCTCCAAATATTTCCACGAGAGGACATATTTCAGGTAATTTCCATGCCACCCTACTCCCCAGCCCACTGGTAGTTTATCCCACCCCACATGGTTTTTTCATTATCCCAATACACATACGGTCACATCTCTGTTTCAGGTCCCAGACTGCTGGTCTGTCCTATGATGATGAGAACTGGATTACATGAGTTTTTCAAGCTTTTCCTTACTCCTCCACTTGGGATTGTGTATATACTCCATACACATTTATAACAGCAAGCCCCGAACGGCTTGGTTTTTGATTACTTGTTATCGGTAAGTGATTACCTACCCACCAAGCCTGCCCTGTTTCTCCACCTTGACCCCTGTTTTTTGGACTGTCTGGTTTTGCACGGGGACCCATGCGCTGCTTTCCCATAGGGGACCCAATGTCATTATCTTTTTTTCCAATAGGGGGAGGCCCATCGGCAGTGCACCAGAGGACTCCATACCTTTATGGATATTTAGACTTGGCCATGAGATACATTGCAGATATGACCATGGTCAGTGTTCTGCACCCAGACTATTGCATTTTGCTTACATGCAGATTCGAATGTATAGATTATTCTTCACTCCTTGTTGATTCCACTCTCTTTTGATCACTCATTCTCTTTTTCTCTTTATTTATCCTCTTCTCCCCTTTCACAAACACAGGGTCCTGCTATCTACTGCCCTCATGAAGGCGGAGTACTTTCCTCTAAAACGAAGAGCATTTCTACACTGACCTTGTTCCGCAGAAACGCATTACTACTCTGAGGGGACACAAGATCCTCCACAGAACATTTCACCGGTTAGGACCTCTTTCTTTGTGTGGCATCGCCCACCGATGGGCTAGGATACTTCATCCCGAAGCTCCTCCAACCCCTTTTTGTCTGTTCCCCCGGATGCGCTGGCAGACCCAATCCCAACACACAATAATCTTGATTTTTGGGAATGTATCATAATTGCAAAAGAACATTGATTACTTGCTTAACTTTTGAATTTTTAGCAAGAACACTGTCATTATTATTGTAATTGATTTTCAGTTCAACCCTATTCATTGCTTTTGGTTTAAATTGAGCACCAAAGTGATAAATAACTGGTTTTTGTTAATATTTAGATTTGGTTTAAGTTCGTCTTTCATGCACTTTATTTTTATTATTTGAAGGACTCTATATTCAATTTTTGTATGTGTTAATTATGTTATTGATTATATATGTTCCTACATGTTGGATTTTACCATATGCACGACCTTTTTGATATAAAGTTTGATTTTCAATTTCAACAATCCTTTATGTTTTCTTTGAAGGAGTGTCTTAATATACATAATTGCATGTATCATTTATAACCCGTGTGGTTATATGGGTTTGGACCGGGTGAATGATTCTAATTCATTTACATTTCACATGGGCCAACTTTTGATGTACCAGTACCCATGTTTTGTTGTGAAGTTTCTTTGGCCCCCTACTGGTATGTCACCCCTGGGGCAGACCACTGCGGCTATATATTGGCCCTCTTCTTTGTATGCGGGCAACACTGCCTGTCCTGGCATCAAGATTTAAGTCAGCTATCTGTTCTGAAGAAGAACGAGTATGCAGAGGATGAACCTTCTCAAATTAATGTGCAAGATAGAACACAAATTATGCCAAACTTCAATTCATTTAGAGCATTTAAAAGCTGCAAAATGTACCAAATAGTGGTCGCCTGTCACGTGAGTCAAGGAATGGAAATAGAGCTTGAACCTGAAGTCCCAGACACGATAGTGAGTGCCCTCACTCCTGTGCTTTCCCTAAGACAAGGATATTCTTCAAGGCCAAGTACAAAGACAATTTCATGGAAGAAGGCATGGGCAATGAGAGATGTTCGGCTAATTGGGTGGTGAGGTCGCTTCACGTCCTACCTCCCTGAACCTGGTCCTTGGATTACATGCTGTTAAATGAACCAAATGTTCCAGACGTGGCACAAGCATGCCAACCAATTATATTAGTCCATCAAACAAAGGACCTGATAGTTTGAATACCAATGACAAACTGTGTATCTAATGTTTCTGAAATTATGTGTTTTTAGAGGTAGGCATAAGTTGTCAACCTGATAATAAACTACCAGTAACAATCCTAGCTCCTATGGAAAAGAATAATTAGATCTCTCCCTTAACCTATCCCCACCCTGATAGGTTTTTACACTATTGCCACATCGTATGATGTCACTCTGACGTATTTGTCATATGAAAACCATATTTTGTTTAGAGATCATTGAGAGACTAAGCATCCGTCTGTTGATATTCATTGTAACCTCCCTGTTTTAGATAATTGTTAATAAAACAGTACTTTGCCATCTTTCTGAGTTGGTTCTGTTATTTGGACTCAGATTTATTCTGGCGTGATCCCACCCATTACATATGCACGTTCCGAAAGGGCCATATGCTCAGTCTTAAACCATCCCGATGAAAAGGTGACATCTGCCCAGCATCCCTTGTTAAACACTGTGCTGAACCACTACTCCCTCTAATCGCTGCCATGACCAACTCGTCCTTTGCTTCCTGCACCATTCCTACCGCCCTCAAGGAATCTTGGATCTCCTTGCTGCTGAAAAAAACACCCATAGACCCAACACTTCTGACCAAGTACTGTCCTATAACTACTGTCCCCTTCCTCCTTAAAATTTTAAAATTGTTGACAGAGTGGCCTACCTCCAAATTCAAAACTTCCTAGAATTCCACACACACATTCTAGGCACCCGGTAATCAGGCTTCTGCCACAGACATGGAACTGAGATGGCCCTTATGGACAGAAAACAACAACTAAATAATGCAAAACAACAACTAAATGACGCAATCAATCCTGGAAAGCTCTACCTGCTTCTCCTCCTGGACCTGCTGGTGGCTTTCGACCTTGTCAATGACCAGACACTGTGCCATCACCACACAACCTCTGCGCACTTCTCTACTGATGCCGCCAAATGGATTTTCCTTCCTATCTGACAAAACCTTCAGAGTCTTTTCAGGCAATGCAGTGGCCGCACCCACATCTATCAGCTGTGATGTTACCTAAGGCTCCTGGATCTCGCCAATTTCTCTAAAATATCTATACAAAGCTTTTATTTGACCTTATTGCCTCCCCTGGCACATCATATACAAACTACACCGATGACACACACTTTCATCCCCTTGTCCAGCGACTACACTCAAGATACGATCAAGATGAACACCGTTTACAAAAACATTCTAACATGGATGGTCCTGCATAGCCTCTGCTTCAATGACAAAAAAACAGAGCTACTGCTCATCAGCTCCCCAGACCGCCTCGCCAAACTAGACGACACATTCAAATCATTCATCATCGAGCACTTCTCCTGTCCCTGAGTGCGCAGAGATATGCCAAGAGCACAGTAGGTGACTGGATATATGCTGTTATGGATGAGTGTTCTAATGTAGGAGGAACAAATAGTCATAGGCGCCCATTCTGTGACAGCGAACACGGCTAAATGACTTGTTCTTTGGGAAGGTACCCGCTCAGGAGTCCGCAGCCACACTTTAGCTCACTGTACCTTTCACAGAAGGGAAATATCCCTGCATATCAGTCTTTGTCCCACCCACATGGGCAGTCCAGCACCGAAATGCTATGGCAATTCTCTTTGGAACAAGAGTACAAACAGCAACCCCATACACGTGTTTCAGCCTTGTTGGGACTCATCAGTGAGGTGGAGCTGTGCCTCTCTGAGCAGAGTGAACAAGGGGTCTAACCTCTGCCCATGTGGTTGTGTAGGGCCTGTTTGGTGGACATGAACAACGGCCAACAAGGGAAATAATCTAACAGGATGGAGAGAGAGCCAAGAAAGGGGTTTACATCAAGAACAGTGTCAAGGAGGTGTGTGTTAACTTGATGATTGGAGGAAAAACAAATTGACCAGGCATATTGATAAAGATCTCTCAAAATGTTCAGACGTAGTGACCCCCACTGGGTGGGGTAAGCCCCTGCCCGGGGACTAAGATGTGGTTTGTGAAATGTACCTGGATCTATTTAGCATTACACTCCTTGTGACTCTTTTGAAGCTATGGCTTGAGGTTTCAGCATTTTTAAGGGAAGAAATCAAGTTTGAACTGGTCAAGCCAAAGGGTAGGGTGACCATCTTCTATTTCACTCAAAAGCTTACGTACCATGTGTACTCATGTCAGTAACCTTATGTAGACAACCAGATGCATGTGTGTGCGATGAATCAGTTCATGTTTGAATAATGGCCATAAACACTATCTGTGCAATATTCATGCAAAGTCATTTATTTATTTATTTATGTATTAACATTTATAAAGCATGCAGCAGTCCTTGGGCATCGTGGTCCCATTAAGTATGTCACTGGCACAGAAAGTTATGAAATGTTAATATTTCAAATTAAAATATATTTCTTTTTCTCTAAGCATCTACATGTGGGAGCATCTTTACCCACTCTATTTCATTTAATCATTCATCAATGCTTTGATTTACTGTCCCTAACAATGATTACAAACCCTTCACAATGTCGCTCTACGTTCAGCATTTCAGAAACGATAGTGTCTCAGACATAGTGTTTCCAATTTATGTCATGCGAGTTGCATCTAGGTTCAATCAATTCATCATGTTGGGCACAATAGGTATCACCCACTATCAGCTTGCAAGTGGAGTACTACTTTCGCTGACAAAATGCTTCTGAAATATATTGGCTCACTGCCACACGGCCACACACAGTGTACAAGGTCCTGACCTCTGGAATCTGCTTCCGCTTGAGCTCAGAGCTGTGGACACAACTGTTAAGTTTAAAAAGGAGCTGAAGACGCTTTTGTTCAATCTTCCACCCGACTAGGCATAATTACCTTCGGGTGCTTTTGCTCTCTTATTTAGAGTCCGGGCATGGATTTCCCCCCTCGCATCGTTCCAATGCTATCTGTCCTGGTTGTCTGTCTGCGTCTTTCTTGTGCGCGCCCTGAGGCCTACGGGTGTATGGCACGATGATATAAGAATTTTTAATTAATAAATAAATTCTTCAATTTCTTTTAGACAAATTATAGTTGAAATTCTGCTGCAACTTCTTTTGTTAAAATGCAAGCTTTCCTGCTCTTGGCTCTAAAGCTTATATGTTCTATCAGAGACTTCTGTACGTCTTAGTGCTAAAATCAAATTATTACAGGCTCATGGTAAACAGAATCAACACGCCTTGCCTCGGTAAAAAAAAAACAAAATTGAAAATATATCGTACAGCTCATGTACTGCATTTCATAATCTGCTGTTTTAAAAAAAACATACCAGTTCTGGGGCTTTGTCATCTCTGACGCGGTGGCCCCTTCCGCAGGGATGGCCAGCAATTTCCCCTCCATGCAGCGTCAGGTACCTACAACTCAATTCTCTTATAGGCCATATTCTTTTGCCAGTCACACACATGTATGTGTCTCACATTCCTCGGGTTTGCTTATTTTATAACACCTGTCTTGGATATGCCGAAACCTTTGTGAACAGACAGCTTTGCTTACATTTGAATGTACACTTTGATTGCCATGAACCACACTGCCCGGTTGATTTAGGAAACAGACACGTTTGACCCTTCATCTATGTTCAGTTTAAAAAGCCCCATTGGGCAGAGGTCGCAGAGCGTGTGTTTAAAATGGGTTCTTTGCACAAACTCTGAACTCTGTAGTGTATGACGTTTCAGCAGGCAGCCTTTGAGATCTCCAAAGTTTCTCCATAAATCCTACCTCATTCTTGGTTCATGGATAGAGTTGTCATGTCCATCCTTGAACATTGAAGTGGCTTTCTGATTGCTTGTACAGAAGTTAACAGTGAGTGCACGCCCATTGGAGTTTACCTTGTGTGGCCTATTTTGTTTTCTGGTTTAATGAGCAATCATTTGTCTTAGTTTGACAAGAATTCTGCTTTGTCTTATGTCTCAATTGTTTGTACAGCTTTTGCCCTGCATGCTTTTGCGCTGGGCTACGGATTGTGGATAATCACGTGGTCTCAAACAACTGCTTGTTTCTGCTAATAATGTAGCATGTTCTTATTGTACAAATGTTTCACTCAGTTACTGCCCTTTAAAGTGATATGCCCTGCTATAAGCTGTGTTCAGGTGTTAACATACTGCTCCTACCCTTCTTTGTGCTATTCTGTCCTACATTGACATGCAGTGTAAAACCATATGTATGTGTTATCCCTACTTCTAAGTGTTATGGAGGCGCCGATATACTGTTCCTGCTGTTCTGTTACTTCCAGTGAACCCTTAACTTCTATGCACTTTCCCTGCTCTTCTAGGCTCTATGCAGTGACCAAGTAACTTCTTCTGTGCAATCTCTGCTGTTCTCACGAGGTGTTTTACAGGGATACATGTGCACCCAGCACCATTATTTAATGTCAATACATGACAATAGTTAGTCAATAAGGAGTTGACAATTGCTGTGAGACTGGAAGGTGATAGGTGTGGAACAAAGAGTGTGTGGTGGTGCTCACACAAAAGGATGTACTTTATGGTATGTGACGGAGTGTGCCTCGTGGGTATGCAACACATAGCAAGTTTTATGAGGTGAAAATGTTTTTTTTTTAATTAATGAAAACAAAAAGTGACATGTGGTTCTGATAGAAGTGAATGGTAAGAGGGCCTGTAAGCGCCATGGGAATGAAATGAACAACTTAAGTAGGCTTGCATTCAGCAAGCAGCAACATTCATCATCCAGGACTCCCCTACTACGGTCATAGGCATAGGAGAGTAACTCACTGATAAAAGCACTCCAATCGGGATGTGATAAGGCTTTGAAGGGCTCCAAATAAAAGGTGAAGGGTCCAGAATAGTATGGTGAACAAGTGAAAGGGAAGTCTTCTAAAGTTCTTGGATTGGGCTCTTACCGGCCTTAATCCACAGTCCAGTCAATTACCCTTGTCGTTGGCTTGCAGATATTGAGGGTTGCCAACCCCTCTTCTCTGTGCCAGGGCTACAGCTCATGCTAGGCCAACTCTTCCAAACGAGGGAAAAGGCTAAAGGATGCTGCCAAGTCTGAGATAATGTCAGATCTTCTTCCATGGATGTTCCCTCTCTGAAGGTCTGGGGAATGGGGCTCAGGGGCTATGTTCGTGCCTGACCACCACTCTGTTCAAGGGTCTGGGTCTCTGCTCATTCCCCTCCTGATTATCCCTTCCATAATCTCCCTATTCCTTGGTGAGGTTGCACCGTCTCATACTCCTGCCTCTGAAGTTTGCCCTGGACTGTCCTGCTCTGCTCTTAATATCCTTGGGGTCACCGAGCCTCCTGCCTTCTGAGGTTGAGTGGGTTTATCACCCCTGTTAGCTTTTTTACACCCACATCCCCAGAAATGTACTGGTTCTATTTTCTTCCAACCTCCACACCTTCTTCACACAAGGGGAACCTTCTCCTTCCTACTCTTCAGTGCTCTCCTTCCAACCTCCAACTCTATCCTCCAGATTGGATAACCACCTCCTCCAATCTCCTCAATATTATCTCCTTAAATCTCCAACTCTCTCCTCCAGTCTCCTCTCAACCTCCTCGGTGCTCTCCTTCCAACCTCCAACTCTCTCTTCTAGGTGGTATCACCTCCTCCACCAATCTCCTCAATACTCTATCCTCCAACTTCGAACACTCACGTCCAGAGGGTGTCTCTCCTACCTTCAATCTCCTTAATACTCTCCCTCCAACATCCAATATCATTCCCCCACCCCATTCTTTGCAATACTGTCAATCCAACCTCCAACTCCCTCCTCCAGATTGGATCACCCCCTCCACCAATCTCCTCAATACTCTACCCTCCAACCTTGAAGACCTGCCTCCTGATGATGTCTCTCCCTCCTACAATCTCTTCGATACTCTCCCACCAACATCCAATATCATTCCCTCTCCCATTCTTTGCAATAATCTCTGTCCAACCTACAAAACTCACCTCCAGATTTGATCCCCATCTCCGCCAATCTCCTCAATACTCTCTCCTTCAACCTCAAACTCTCTCCTCCAGCTCCCCTCTCAAAACACCTGTCTCTCACCAATCACTTCCAAACACCTTCCTCCAGCTGCTTCACAAATGTCCCATGCTGCCAAAATGCATACTCTTGTCTTACCTCATCTACGGTGATATTTAGGGACAAGGATTGCGCTTGTGTATTGTGGGTTGTACTGTCTTGGGATTGGGCCCTCCCCATTTATTTGCAATACTCTCACTCCAAACTCCAACTCTCTCCTCCAGATTGGATCATCACCTCCACCAATCTCCTCAATACTTTACCCTCCAACCTCAAACACTCATCTCCAGATGGTGTCTCTCCCTCCTGCAATCTCCTCAATACTCTCCCACCAACATCCAATATCTTTCCCTCAAACAATTCTTTGCAATACTGTCAATCCAACCTCCAACTCCCTCCTCCAGCTTGGATCACCACCTCCACCAATCTCCTCAATACTCTACCCTCCAACCTTGAAGACTTGCATCCAGATGGCATCTCTCCCTCCTGCAATCTCTTCATTATTCTCCCAACATCCAATATCATTCCCTTTCCCATTCTTTGCAATACTCTCTCTCCAACCTCCAACTGTCTCCGCCAGATTTGATCCCCACCTCCTCTAATCTCCTCAATACTCTCTCCTTCAACCTCCAACTCTCTCCTCCAGCACTCCTCTCAAAACACCTGTCTCTCACCAATCTCCTCCAAACACCTTCCTCCAGCTACTTCTCAAATGCCCCACACTGCCAAACTGTATAGTTTTGTCTTACTTCATCCATGGTGGTATTTAGGGACAAGGATTGCACTTTTTGTTCGGCAGAATTGCATGCAGTACCCTCTGGGACCACCACACACAATTAGGACTACAGGTGTAAGCAAGACCAACCTTTGGTATAAGTCTGTACCACAAAGTTTGTTGGTAGCGAGCTGAGCAGCCAGGCATATCTAAATAGTGAATGTGAGCAGTACACGTAGTTAAACAAAGGACTTTCAATCACAGTGGTTCAAGTAGACACTTATACTCAAGGTTCCTTGGTAAAACACTTGTTAATTTATTTGCACAATCATTTATAAAACATTTCACTATATGAAGACAACTTAATATTATAGACCTATACACTTCAATACAAAACAAGTTTTTGAGACAGTTTGAGCTCCCTTGAAAAAGGAGCCAAATGGCAGTTCAGTTACTTAGCAGTGAGCAAAAAGGACACAAGTAAGTAGAATAGATTATATATACTTTCTAGGCAGTGCAAATAGTTTCAGTTCACCAGAATTGTTTAATTCAAGTCAATAGGCCAGGCCAAAGTCAATGGGCTACTGTTCTGGATAGGAAAGAGCAGTTCTGGTATCAAACGGTAAAGTCTTTGCAAAAGTTCTCAGAAGTAGTTTAGGCAAAAAACAATCATTTGTGGGGTCACACGCTGATTAGGCCTGCAAGTTGGGAAAGTTTCACGAACTTTCTCCGCGAGAGTGGTGTTCTCTCAATCGGGTTCTCACAATACCTTTGTATGAAGAAAACAAATGTTGCTGAAGTCGTGGTTCCAGGCAGTTCCTGCAGATCTCGCTGTTCCTGAGCCTCAGTCGTGGGGACAAGAGGGAGGACTTCGGGGGACTCCTGCACTGCACAGGATCGTTGAAGAAAGCAAACAAAATGGAGTCACTTCAGTTGCAGTAGCTGCAGATTCAAGAACACCAACTGGTGTCCCTCTCCCTGGTTAAACCTAACCAGCCTTGAGAATGGTATCCAGGTGTCTTATGAGTTGATTGGTCCCACCAACTCAAAGGAAGAAGCCATCTTTGAAGGAGCTTCTCTGTCGAATGGAGTTTGGCAATTCGGACCTGCAGCAGGGCTTCACCAGGCAAACAAGCAGTCCAGTGGTTGCAGCAGCTGTCCTCTTCCAGCTCGTCTTCGGTTCTTTCGTTCCAGTGGTCGACTCTGCCCTCCAGTCCACGAGACTCGCCTTTTAAACAGTTTTTTCCCTTTCATTCCAGCCTAGTTGTCACTCACCCAGCAGGGTAGCTGTCCTTGCCGGACAGTCAGCCAGCCAATCACGTCAAAGTGCATTTGGGTCTCCTAGGAGACTAAGCACAGGGCGTTTTGGGCACCTCCCTCACTTCCTGACTACCCCAGACACTCAGACGCCAAGGGCGGACTTCAACCCTGAAGCCCGCCAAAGGCACGCGAACAAAGGGACCAAACCTGGTTTGACGTGCATAGCCAAACACTAGAGGACCCGTTTAAACAAAGGGGCTTAAGGCGCAATCATGAAAAACATGGCTCTGTGATTTTTAGCTACCAGTGTTTGTGGTCGGGAAAAATCATGGTAGTTTGTTGTAAAACCACTGCCACCAGCCTTTTCAATAGGAAAGGGTAGCATTTGACTGCTACATGAGTGTTTAGACACAGGGGATACTATGTAACCCCTCCAGCACTCTATTGTAAAATAGTGTGTGCTGGGTCTAGGAATTTGGAAAGACTAGTAAAGTCAATTTCACTTTACATTCTCTGGGAAACAGTAGTTTATCCAAGAGAAGGTACTTAAACCTTTGGGAAGTCTAAAAGGACATCCCTGTGTCACTGCACTGAGGGTGCTGTGTAACACACATGAAAATATGATGCCTATGCAGTTATCTAAAACTCCATAATCAGAAAACACACATCAAAACACATGAACGAGTGGGAAAAAAAGGCTCACACTCTTTCCAGGTTAAAACATCAAGTCCTCAAAATCCAGCAAAGTTGCTGAGAATTCTCCCTAACACTTATGTATTGTGGGTTGTACTGTCTTGGGATTGTTCCATGTGATGAACATCATGTGGGTTAGAATGGGTTGGGCCT
This sequence comes from Ambystoma mexicanum, assembly GCF_040938575.1. Classification (NCBI taxonomy): domain Eukaryota; kingdom Metazoa; phylum Chordata; class Amphibia; order Caudata; family Ambystomatidae; genus Ambystoma; species Ambystoma mexicanum. The sequence continues at coordinate 671,869,042 of NC_090933.1, read as the reverse complement.
GAGGTTAGAGCCACATGAAGCCACATAAAGGCCACAATCTTGGATTTCAAAGAGGCCCTTGACATGTGTCATGTTCCCTTCTCTCCCCTTGATCACCTGCTGGTTTTGCCTGCTTTAACCTGGGTCCCTCTACTCTCCCTGTGTTGAAATCTAGAATCAGAACACGCTCTGCTGAGAATGTGAAGCTGTTCATTTTACTTGTAATTCTGTTGTTGCAGGTTGCTTGCACTTTGTAACTCATCCAATTCTACAGAAGTGAAAGAATCGTATTGGCTTATTTTTTTCCACAAGCATCCAATGCAAGTCAATTGTCAATGCTCGGGCCTAACTTTGTACCGCAGGGCTTATGCAGTCTGCATGAGAATGACTCATAATTAGAAATGTTTCCCTTGGATTTGGTGCCAAAGACAGAAATGTTCTTTCCTGCTAACAAGTGACTTTGAAATGTTGCAACTTTGTTTCCTTAAAGGGAAAGTATTTATTTCCTACGCTGCATGTTTTGGTCTAGCAAACGAGCTGAGAATGCTTTCTAAGTTCTTAATCGTATGATAATGGGTATCTTTAAGGAATTCTGACACCCTCTTTTTCCCTTGGTGGTTAAGTGTGTGGTGGGGGGAAGTTAGGTTGTGACTGCTCCTGTTCCTTCTCCCTGTCTTGGTACGGGGACCCCGTTGGACTGATCCTGGAATCCTCCTCATGCCTCCTCTGGGTCCAGCATCCACAAGCTCTGGGTGGCAGCACAGTCTCTTTTGACCACCCAATGAAGGTCCCCAGGGGACTTGGTCACAGGTACATCTTCACAAATCTAATATTGTCGGTCATTTAAACATTTTTTTCCCATTATCATTTTGTTGTCATTACATTTTACAGAATTATTTTCCATCGAGGCCCAGGTAAGCGCTGGTGTTTTCTGATGCCCCTGTCCCTAGATACCACCATGTTGGGGCTGGACGACCCTCGCTGCCTCGTAACCCTTGCAGCTGCTTCCCCTTGATAGTCCCACCTCCCGCGATCTCGCCTGGGCACTTATTGGCCATACCCAGCAGCTTACCGGCGAGGGCCTAACCCTGGGCATTTTCGCTTCCTGGGCCATTTCCATCCTGGCCCAGGTAAGCGCTGGTGTTTTCTGACGCCCCTGTCCCTGGATACCACAATTTTGGGGCTGGATGACCCTCACTGCCTCGTAACCCTTTTGGCTGCTTCCCCTTGTTGGTTCTGACTTCTGTGACCTCCCCTGGGCCCTTATTGGTCAATTTGCTCCTTATCCTGGACCTGAACTGGGCAGCCCTCTGCCCGCCAGCCCCTGCAGCTAAAGGCCCTGAGACAAAGGGTGGCTCCTACATTAGCAGCTCCAGAAAGTGTCTGCAGGGGAAGCTAGTGAAGCCAGCCATCAACAGACACCAACACAAAATGTAAGTGTGGCATGGGAGCAATTACTCTACTCCAGAAAGCCCTGCCACTCTACCTTACCTTTCCATAACATAGACTGCCAGGCGAACATGACTTACATTACTCATACTTAGATAGATTTGTGACCATCAGCCTGAGTCTATTCATGACAGGATTATAAATGTTGCCTTGCGTCGCATATAAATATATTTGTGAATGTTAGCATGTGCCACACTTAGATGGAATTTTTAGTGTTAGCATGTGCCACACTTGGATGGAAATATGAATATTAGCATGTGCCACACTTAGATGTAATTATGAAGGTTAGCAAGTGCCACACTTGGAAGGAATTGTGAATGTTACCATGTGCCACACTTAGATGGAATTATGAAAAGTTAACAAGTGCCACACTAAGAAAGAATTGTGAACATTAGCCTGCGTCGCATCTAGATGCATCGAGGTTTGAGGAGGTTAGCCAGTGCCACACATGAATAGATTTGTGAGTTTTGGCATGTGCTCAGATGGAGTTGTGAACATTGGCCCACGTCGCATCTATATAGGATTTTGAAGGTTAGCGGGTTAGCGGGTGCCACACTTGGATGGAATTGTGAATATTACCATGTGCCACACCTGGATGGAGTTGTGAATATTAGCATGTTAAATTTTATATAACCCACTAACCAAAAGCCCAAACTTTCTGCATACTTAACTCACTCAAAAACTCACACAACCATCTCCCCCACAACAAGCCGCACGCACTTCACCACACCGCAACAACATATAAGCAGCACCAACAGCACACGAGGACTGACATCGATCCGATACTCGCACCAAATATCAGCAAACGGTGTATACCAAGATGAAGCTGCCAACAGAATACCGCTCCTCACTATCCTTCTCCCTCTTCACCTTACTAACCCATCCAGCCTTCTCGTTTACATAACCGCCAGAGCACTGTTGGTGACGGTGCGTGGTACAAATACCTTTAACATTAAACATTTAACATTTAACATAAAATAAAATGGAGGGGTTGTGGGACCTCCTCCACCAAACGTGTGTGTCCTCCACCATGCACAAGTGGCATCACCCTGTTGCTCAGTCCTCCTGCTTCACTGTCATGGAAATGGAGTGTTTGTGTTCGGAATCGGAGTGTTGGCATTTGGTTGACCCATAATAGGCAGTTGGAAGAGGATGGGGGAAGATGAAAGGACACTTACCACACCGTATGCCCGCTCCAAACACCATAGAATGGACTTACTTAAATGAATTTAGCTGACAACACCATCATCATGTCATGGTCATCTTTGGAATCCCACAACATAACAATAGCCAATTTGTGCCGCAGTATACCACTTTTTAGACACCCATCCACAAGCTTTTAAACATATCTCAAACCTGTTCTTAGTAGCTGATTCCTTAGTAGTCTCAGTTCCAAAGACAGAAAACCTGCAGAGTTTTTGAATCCATTGGTGCATAATGTCCACAGATCCTGTGATACATGTTCAGAAGATTTTGAGGACCACATTCCCATTCCTCTTCCTCTAGTCTTGGTTCATCAGTTGTGAATGTTTCACAGATGAAGCTCTTAGTTGGGGATCTCTAGTCGCCTCATTTCTGCCAATCTAGTTTAGGCCGGTCCCAAAGGGGGTTAATCCAAGTGAGAAACCTTGGTTTATCCAAGATGACATTCTCACTCTGTTCGTGAAGATGCAGTTTCTAGCTCTTGCCTGTTTCTTATCTTAGCATCATTCATGGCATCTTCCTATATTTTCCATCTTCTGGGAAAATACATTATTTTTCTTTGTGACTGTGATGTCAAAACTAGACTATGGAAGTAGCCTGTATCATGGTCTTTGTAAGTACCTAATCACTAGGATATGGTGTGTTTGGAACGTGATGGCTCATCAGGTCTATGGCACTTCATGTGGAGCACACATTACCAATGTGGTACAACCTCTTTGTTAGTTGCTTCTTGGAAGACACAATTCTTCCAATGCTCTATGAGCACATGTTTTGGGTTTTGAAATTTGAATTTTAAGAAATCAATACACTGATCAGACAAAATACCATATGTGTTGTTTAAAAATCTGGAACGTCAGCGTAGTGATATCATAGTTTGTGAAGTTGATTGTGTAAGATAAAGGTGAGAGGTTTTACATATGGAAAAGTGGAATCCATGGTTGGTCCCTAGGGGTGTTGCTAGGTCTCGAAAATATCTGGGCTACACTAATGTCAGGATTGTCGGGACTCTGGGCTAGCTAGCCTTTTGGTTGTAGACCCTGAGATTCTATCTGGGGCTAAAACCAAAAGACCCAGGGTTCTAGCCCACTAAGCCCCCCCTACTGATTCAAACCAGCCATACCTCATTTCCTCATCCTTTCGATTGCCAGGCTTCTAACTCCTCAACCGCAACCCGCATATACCTTGCATAATGCCTCTCCATCACGCCATCAGGCATCCAACCCTCTAGCAGAGCTATCATGATCCCCTGACAATAGCCCAGACTGGCCCTCAAGCTACCAGCACCTCCACCATAGCACAACCCCACTGCTTCCATGTTTTTAGCTGCCACCTAAAAGAATAAGTTCAAGGAGCAGCAGAGGCATCAGACCAATTGCCTCCATCCAGCCCCACTGCAACCACGATGACCACATCTCCCAATATCCTGTCCAGAACCATAAGCAGAAAGAGTTGCGCCCACCCCCTCACCTCACATTCGCCACCATTCCTTTCACCACTTTTTTTACAGGCAACATAACTTGCTGTGCAACAATGACCACGTTGATATTGCATAGCATACTGTACAGAACTATTCTATACTTTGGTCAAAAGCACTGTCCAATAGTGTACAGTAGAATGGAAACCATGGCACTGCTAACATTCTACTCTAGTCTTCTGTTTACAGTCACATAACATTTTACCTTTCATTGCTCTGTATGTAATGATTTCAAGGCCATATGACAGGAAAAGTTGGGTCTGGAAACTTGTGATATACTGTGTCTGTTTAGACGTTCATGCACACGATTACGTTCAATCGTTCATAGAGAATTAGTGAGGGCGTGACGTTATTAAACTACAGCCTTCACAAATGCAATAGTGCATTACAGTAAACAACAGTGTTTAGGTCTTGCTAATGGAGAGTGCAACTGAAGACCACCTACTGTGCGATACAGTGAAGTGCACTTGGGCCGACCCACAGCAAAGCAGCTAAGTGCAGAATAGCACATCGCCATTCCCAATGCCTGTTCCCCACAGCATTGGGTTGGGACCCCAGTAGGTATTCTCTGTACAGCCAATAACTTAAATGCATGCCCACCATGACTGAATGACCATGTTGGTGAACCGGATCTCCACGTAGCGCTGAAAACGTCACCAAGAATTCCCCAAGATGATGAATCATTGCTACAAATCCCATCATTGTTCTCCTTTCCCCTGCCAGTAGTTTTCTCTGGTCCCTGCCCGCTACTGGCTCCGATGCCTTCAGAAGGGATCCTTTGAATGTGACATAAGTCCAATAAATAAATAGGACTCAGGCGTGTTGATCAACGTTGATAAACAAGTTTATGGGCCTTGAAAAACAAGAGTCTTTAAAGGGTTCAAATTCAAGTCCCATGCTCCATACAGCCCCACCATTGGGCTCTGTGGCTGTCATGTATTCAAGGTGCATGCTTCATAAATGTGGATTAACTATGATGTCCATTTTGTGTCCCTACACCCTTTCCCCCCTGAGTGGCCTCCATGTGGGTGTAAATGGGCTTCCCTTTCCCATTTCTTCAACCCCTGCCATTCAGCTGGAGGAGCACACTGAAATCGTCTGTTTTGCGTGTCTTGAATATGTGCCTTGTACAAGGACTGTTCCGGGGCCCCCCATGCCAAACCCCATGGCCCATTGTCTTCCACCCCCAGTATGTGTCTGCGGTGTAGCAGACACAGGCCCTCATTGTAGGTTTGCTGGTATCCTGCAGGTAATTCTGGCAGGCTACTGGCAAACCTGCCGAACCATCTTCGCCGCCTGATATCCCGGGATATTACGGACAGCGGAGAGGCAGTCATTTCCCATTCCCATTGATTACCTTAGGATTCCATGGAATGGGATTGTCTCAATCACTGACACCGTTACTAACGGTACCAGTGATTCAGGTATTTATTTGCCGGTAGGGTCTGAACTTCCGCAGGTCAGGCCTGCCGGGAGATCCGTGGCCCCCACGGCAAACTTGAAGTGTGCCGGCCCGGAAAGAATGCCAGAGCCAGAACTACTGGCATTTTTTCCAGCATTTCTTCTAGACTGGCACACCTATAATGAGGCCGAATGACCTTCCACCTCTAACAAGTGTTGCTAAACCTGTTGAACATCTGTTTGGTGTGCCAGGCATGAGACTATAGTGCCTGGCACACATTGCTGCTGGGAGCCCATTTTGTGTCCCTTGATGATTGCATCAGTAGATATGACACCCGGTTCTTTTCCCCGTGCCCATTTCCACCCTTCAGATGTGTGGCTTAAATTGCCTGTCTATGTCTGACAAGTGTTGAGAAACTTGTTGAGGACCAATTGTGTGTGCTTCAAACATGCGCTTCGGACTATAAGCCGGTTTTATTTGGTCAAAGACATTTTCCATTTCCCCTGCCCCCCACTCCTGCATTTGATTTGATTGGAAGGATTTATTAGGCACGGCATGCAGACTAAACTGCGTCAAACGCGGTTAGAAAACCGATGGCTGCACCGAACCATCAAAGGTTTGAAAGATTTAACAGAAGAGCCACGTTTTAAGAGCTTTATCAAATTGTAAAACATTTCTAATTTAAGAATATCAAGTGATAATCGCACTGAAAAGGCAGCCACATGTCGTCCTTGCTTCCACTATCTCGGTTGCGAGCTGGAGACTCAAGAGGTTGGCTTGTGCCATGATAAAATCTTCAGGTACTCATTGCCTTTTGGGGCCCCCTTGCCTCATCCTTTTGTCAATTAAGTGCAAGGGGCATGTATTGCAGCCGTTGCTGCGCCATCTGTGCTGCTGCTGCAACTACACTCCTAATCCTATTGCTGATCAGTTGATTCGAAGACAAGAGGGGAGGTCTAGTATCTATCTTTCTGTGTGGTCATTCGCTTTTGTCAAAAAGAGCCTTCCGCATAAATCCATGAGCCTCATTGCCAGATCATGAAGGAGAAGTTCTTCCATGTTTACCTGCCAGTACATAATCTTCGTTGAGCCCACAGACCTACACTCAATATGAAGGGGCTTTGGCATACCATGCTCCTCAAGCATGGATACACCCATAAGCTTACATGAAGGGTCTTCGGTGATCCTAGAAGGTCAAAGTTCTACATCTTATAGAAGATTAAAGTTCCAAGCTCAGGGCAGATTGGTACATGGAACACAGGAATGGGATCTGGTAAAGTGGGGCACCTTAAGGGGCAGGTGTGAGCTGCATCTCAAGAACAGAAACCGCACAGAGGCATGCCCACTTTGGCTGAAAACTCTCTCACTTGTCACACTATCATCACATTGCCCATTACAAAGGCAATTGTAAAATACAGCACCAATTGACATGGGGATCACAGACAGCCTTTGTTTACTGAGTCAAAATACAGGAATGATTAATTTAGTGCCTAGACAATGTGTTTCCTCAATCAAATCTCAAGGTATACTGCCACCAGGCTATAAAAACATGCAGGCCCGTATTAACCCTAGAAACATGTGAAAGCACACATTATCTATGACAACAACCGATATTGGCTCCACCTGATCATAAGGGAACAGCACTCAATAAGGCTTACGGATTTCAGATGATTAGGACCTGCCTCTAGGACCCAGTGCACAGCTTGCATAAACCTTGTATATAGAGAAGAAAGTGACCATTATCCATTGGATAGTATTTCTCTCTTCATGATTAAGGAATTTGACTTAACTGGTATTGTCACCTTACATAATAAAAGTAATCATATTATTTGGAGACCTAATAAAGAGCTGTTTCATACTTTAGTAGATGTGGACATGAGCTGATGGCTGAAAATCTCAGATCTCGTCGCCCTATACAGGATTACTCTGGGGACTTAGCTGTTACACTTTGCATGGTTGAGGATTCTCTACCAAAATATGAGGAACTTATTTTCAACATGATTAGGTATTCCTTTCCTCCTGGCCTTCCTCTGCAGCATAGGCTTCTTAAATTTGATAACACTCTCGTTCATAGTTTTGACCCAATTATTAGAGACAAAAAGAGAGAGATGAGGTCCAATCTATGTCAGGCCCTAAATCCCATGTAGATCTGCTGTCTCTTGCACTACCGTGCAAACATATAAAAGCAGAATATTGTTCTTGGCTGCGTCAGCGTAAATATATGCTCAAGTTAGAACGATGGGCCAATTTAGTGCAGACTAGCAAGTCTAATGACTCGCAGAGGTTCTAGCATTTAATCAAATGCTCTAAATCATAATTCCAACTTGGTGTTAGGGGCCTCCCAGTAATCCTGGGAATCTTATTTTAAAGCTATTACTAGCAAGATTTCTTCTAACGTCTTTACTAACCGTGCTTCTTGTGATAAAAGGATCCTTAAGCATGAACTAAGGGACAATGGGCCTCATTGCGAGGTGGGCGGTAAGGGGTTAACGGCACCGGTAAAGGTGATGGAGCCGTTAACCCCTTACTGCCCTATAACGAGGCACGCTCACGGGACCCACTCTGGACGTCTGGTTTCACCTTAGCAGGTCCCGCGAGTGGGCCAGCATGCTAACAACGGGCCCGTCATTAATGGGCACATTGTTAGCATGCTCCCGATTCCCATTGAGCCCTATCAGGGCTCAAATGGGAATGGGGATTTTCCAGGTCCGGGTTCCCTGAATGGGGAAATGCCAGGTCATCCAAGGTCGGAATGGCCCGGTATTTCCCCATTCTGGGAACCTGGACCCGGGTTTGGAGGCCGCCATGCCCTTTTAAGGGTATGACTGCCTCCAACCTCATAGTGAGGCCCAATATCTCCTTCTTTACGCACTCCAAGGACTAGAGAGCCCCTGGCCCAGATGGGACATGTAATGCCTTGATGAAAAGGAATCCATTACTCTAGGCTAAAATTCTTTACCAGTTTATTCTCACCATTAGTCCACGAGACGAATTCCAGCTTCTTGGACACTTAGTTCCGATCCAAAGAGCTATCGCATTCTAGTAAAGCTCAATGCACCAGGGAAAATATTCACCAGAGTGCTCTTAGATGAACGGAATGAATGGGCACATTTAAATCATATATTGTCATTCAATCAAATGGGCTTTAGGAAAACATTCTTTAACCTTGATAATATTATGACCTGGATCAGCATGATAGAGATTGCTTGGCATCTACACAATCAAATTATCTATGTGCCATACAAAGACGTTTGCACTGCATTTGATACAGTTAATCGAGACAAACTCTGGCTGAAATTAAGGGCTCCTTAATGTTATTTGCACTCTTCATCAAAACACCACAGTCCAGGTTCGATTTGACCTCAAGGGTTCCCTGACTAACTCAATAATAATTGGTATTACCCAAATTGACCTTTTACAATTGACCTTTTGTCCTAATTGACCTAAGTATAGTGATCCTAATTGACCTTCTACACAATTGGCCTTTATATTATTTTAGTTATTTTATACACGTAGTGGGTTGGTTTTGGATTATAAATAATATAAGGGGATTCAGTGAGGGATTGCAGGGGGTTTCCCCTCACATATATGTCCTAATTGACCTTCTAAATTAGGTCAATTCTCCTGAGGTCAATTCTCCCAAGGTCAATTGTGAAAAGGTCAATTAGTATACAACCTAATAATTACAGGGGATTAAGACCGGGATGCATATTTGCTCTGCTTCTTTTTGATCTTTACATGCCAGTCCTTATCTTACATTTTCAAAAAATAGTCATGGGCACCCCTCTATGAGAACGAACACAGCATAAATAGCCTGTTCTATGGGAAGGTACCCACTCTAGAGTCTGCAGCCACACTTTAGCTCACTGTACCTTTCACAGATGGGAAATGTCCATTTGCATCTCAGTCTTTGACCCGCCAACATGGGCTGTCCAGCCCCAAAATGCTATGGCAACTCCCATCTGAACAAGAGTGCCAACATCAACCCCATACACGTGTTTCAGCCTTGTTTGGCATCATCAGTGAGGTGGAGCTGTGCCTCTCTGAGCACAGTGAGCAAGGGGTCCACGTCTGGATGACCCTGGGAAACTTACGGTGAGTGACTAAACCTAAGGCCCTTGAAAAAATCTAAAAATAGTCATGGGTGCGCCTCTGTGAGAACAAACATGGCATAAATGGCCTATTCTATGGGAAGGTACCCACTCTAGAGTCCGCAGCCACACTTTAGCTCACTGTACCTTTCACAGATGGGAAATATCCATTTGCATATCAGTCTTTGTGCCGCCCACATGGGCAGTCCAGCACTGAAATGCTATGGCAATTCCCTTCTGAATTCCCTTCTGAACAAGAACAGGTTAATAACTTGACACCTGGATCCATTCTGTTTACACTTTGTAAAGACTGGAGGGGGTATCTGTACTTCTGCCCTCTATATGGTAGGGGTAGTGGCACAGATCAGCCCAGCCAAGGTTCTCTATATGGTAGCAATGTACAAGCAACCAACGCATAAGCTCTCAGAAGGTGATGCAGGCTGGTTTCTAAGTACAGCGAGTCCCCGAGCCCCCACAAAGGAATGTCCACACACTATGTAAGGTGATAACACAGATTCCTTATATAAAATGAGGTTCAGTAAAATATATACATATAAATAATAACACTTTGTACTCAGGCAGTTGTATTCAAAATAATGGCAACTATCAGTGCTTTAAGTGGGCTGGGGCCTGCCGGGGCGAGGCCCCGGCAGTCTCCAAAAAGTGGGGCTGCGCCGGGGCCCTGCCGGGGCCCCCCCAGTCCCACCGCAAAATTGCCGGGATGCATTATCCCACCGCAGCCACGACGGGAGATGCGCCTGCCATGAAGTCAGGCGAGCTGACAGAAATGGCAGCCAGCCACAGCAACGCTGAGGCTGGCTGCCACTTCCGTCAGTCATAGTAACTGCCTCTGGTGACCTCTCGCGCGAGAGGTCACCAGAGACAGTTACTGTCCCTTTGTTTCCCCAGGTCGCCGAGGTGGCTTTAACCCTCGGCGAACCTGGGGATACCTCGACATTTTTCGAGGTTTATAAAAGATGGCTTGAAAAGTACACAATTCAAGCCATCTTTTATAAAGCTTTGCCGACGGACAATTTTGTCCATAGTCAAAGCTTTATAAAAGATGGCTTGAATTGTGTACTTTCAAAGCCATCTTTTATAAACCCGAAATGTTTAAAAAGATGGCCTGAAAACTAGGCAAACCGTAAGGTATGCACACAAATATTTATATATACATGTTATATATCTGTGTGCGTACCTTACTATGGTTTGTGTACTTTGCAAGCCATCTTTTCTAAACATAGAAATATGTTACATATTTCTATGTTTAGAAAAGATGGCTTGCATCGTACACAAACCATAGTAAGATACACATACAAATATATAACATGTATATATATATTTGTGTGCATACCTTACGATTTGCGTACTTTTTAGGCCACGCCCCTCCCACAAGCCACGCCCCCAAATGAGCCCCCCCCCTCTTACCCCACTTAAAGCCCTGGCAACTATATACACACTCTATGTGGTACCACGCTAGACTTAACTAAAAAGTAAAAATGTACCAACTGCTGACAGTTTTAAACAGGCATGTGAATTCCTAAGTAAGCTGTACTTTCATCGATCAAGGAAGAAAGGCAGGTTAGTTTCAGAGCATAGGCAGTATACTTTCATCAGACTCAAATAGTAATAGTGTGTGAGGATCCCCCACCTGGGCAACCTGTAAAGGAAAAGTTAGGGAGTACCTTATCTTGTCTTTTACAGCCCAATCCAAACATTTTCAATAATGTTCTGCTTTCTTTTTACAGGTTCTACCAACCCAATGTACCTGAGATGCCACAGGAGAACACGATCCACAAAGACTCTGGGACCCCTGGACAACTCCAAAGGCTGGAACAAGGTCTTCCTCATCACAGTACCTTTGGTGCCTGGGCAAGTGAAGCAGCAGAGTTTCTAGTCTTTACGCGACAGGACCCCTGAAGGATGGACCCCCTTTGCAAGAAGGAGTTGCTGGGATGCCAAGGCCAAGGGAAAAAGAGAAACCAAATGCTTTCGGAAAGGCATCAGTTTCGGTCTTCGCAGTGGTCTCCGTTGGACGGGTTTTACTCCAGTCGTGGGGGACGCAGGGCAGTGCCACTTGCTGTGGACCCCAAAAAGGCCTGGCTGAAGCAAATAAAACCCTTGGGGACCTTAGATGCCTTTCAGTGACGACGGGTGCAGTGGCAGAAGTAGGTGTCGGGAATTTGCAGTTCACTGACTTTTGGTTCTTCGGTGGTGCAGCCACAGCATGGATGTCTGGGTGGTTTCTGGTGACCTGGACTCAACCTCTCGACTGTACTATGGACCCTTGACAAGACTGGACGATCTGGATTCCTTCTTTGCATTTTGGTGGCAGCAAACCCACCGTCAGACTTCCTCTGCACACAGCGAACCTGGATCTTCGTTGGTAGGAAAAAGTGGTCGGCTGTCTGGGCAAGATTGCCCCTTGGAGGATTTGCAAGAAATATGCAACTTTCACAGCTCTGGGTGTCAAGCAGCACTGTGCTAGGGTACCCCCTCTTCTGGTCGGTAGACAGCAATCTGGCTTCCAGTGGTCTCAAACACTCCTCCGACCCTGGGCAACAGAACTGGAATTCTTTGACTCAAGATGTCGAAGCCTCCTCTTCTGGACTCACAAAGACCCCTTCTCCGGATGGCAGGCACACATGACTGGTTTCCAGGGTACTTCTGATGAAGAGTAACAGGTGCATGATGGTCCTTGTAGCTCAGGGAGAGGTCTCCTATCCAGTTCCTCTCTTGATTCCATCCTTGGGTCAGCTCAGCCGTCTTCGGATTCCTTGAAGAATTACATCTGCAGATTCCTTCCTCTGACTGAACACAGGATTCAAGCTTCAAGTTTTAGGTTCAGCTTTGGAAGAAAATGGTGAGTGAGAGGTCCCTGGTTATACACATTTATTCCCAATTCACTCAGGCTGAGCCAGGCTCAGCAACCAATCATTCACAAGTTCATTCATGCAGCCAATCAGGCTCACAGGCATTGAGGCCATTCACCCCACCCACACACCTATAATACAGAATGTGGACCGAAACAATCACTTCAGTTTCGGTCAGGGCTGGTCTAGGCATTGTTTCACACACATCAAAACCAGACATCCACAACACAGAATGTGCATTTACGTTAGACTCCATTCATACAGGACCCACCCCAAGGGTGTACACACAACACACAGCCCCTGGGAAGACTCCAGCAGTCTGACAGTAGGCAGCCCCACAGCCATATATGGTCTTTCCACCCAATAGTGAGTCAGGGAGAGAGGGACAGAGTCATGGCTTCCCAGGGAAACTACGAGTAAAGGCAATAGAAACAAAGAGGCTACAGTGGCCATTTTGCCTTTCTTCATCAATCCATTGATTCCTTTAGCAGGGCCTGGGTGTCTCAAAGATGGAGGATACTCAGAGCCACTGCCAAGTCAGCATGTAGCTGCCACTAGCCCATACCCTGCTTTGTGGGTTACACACATATACCCAAAAACACACATAATGGGTACAAGAAGGTACCCCCTCCCATGGGTGCCATATGGGTATCTCATGGGTGTTGTTCATAAAAAGGAAAGATGAAGAGCTGCACTACTAGAGGTCCAGGCAGGACCTCCGTGGCAGAAAACATACAGAAAACACGCAGAGAGAAGTGGTAGGACAAAAGGCATTTCCAGCATCACCCACTTGATGTACAAAATGTGCATACATCAATCTTACATGATTAGAGTCTAGAAGCCCTTGAATGTATTCTATTGCAGCAGGACATATTCCTGTCCAACAGAGTTTTCACACTGGAATTGACTAAGTTGATTTTATACAATAGCTTTTTTCGATTTGATAAAACATTTTATTTACAATTCTTGGGTACAGTCATTGATTCTGCTATGGCCCTAGTGTATTCAAATCTATTTATGTTCAATTTTGAAAGACAACACATTCTGTCTCAGGAGAGTTGGTCACATAAACTCATATATTGTAAAATACGAACTGTTAATGTTGTGGGGATTTGGTGTGGCTCACAGATTGAATTAGTAGAATGTGTGGATTTCCTGAATTCTTGTAATCCACATATTCAATTAATTTAGGAATTCAGTACTACTTCTAAGCACTTCTAGGATCTAAAAGTCAGTTGAAAGGATCATAAATTAACAAATACGATATTCCAAAAAACAATAGATGTCAATAATGTTCTCCATTACTTGAGTTTCCACACCCAGCACTTAAAAAAAACTAACATTCAAAACTAACCAATTCTTGATGCTCAAGCAAATTATCTCATACTCAGATATCTCCTAAATTGAGTCTTTGACCTTAACTGACCGCTTTGCTTCACGCAGTTATCCTGACCAAATTCTTATGGCAGCCTCAGCAAGAACAGAACAGCACACAAGAAATGATTTCATGACCCCAAAAATCAAAACTGATAACTTTCCATTCATTTATCAAATGAAATACCCTTCCCAAAGTTTCCAAATTTCTCTCGTTTGCTGAATATAAATTGGAAACTCATTCAGCTGGATCCCCAACTATCTTGCTTATTCCCTAAACCACCTATGCTGACCTATAAATGTGGCTGAAATCTAAGATACAAGTTGTGAAAGCAGAAAGACAACCTAATAACAGACACTGGTTTTTACAAAGGCCTAAATATGACACAATTCCTTGGCTTAGTTGTAGTCAATGTAGCAACGTTTGCAAAGGTGATCAGCCAAATGCAGGATGTAAGATTGTATTCAAGCTTTATGCTACCCGTGTATTAAAAAATGTTATGTATGCACTGATCTGCCCATGTGGCAAATTCTACGTCGGCCAGACTATGAGAAAAATCGAGGAAAGGATTGCTGAACATAAATAAAATATTCAAACAAACAATCCAAAATAATTTGTGTTCCGTCACTTCCAAGCACACAAGCACTGTCTTGCCCAGTTACGTTTTATAGTACCGGAACTCATTAGAACACTGATTGTGAGGGCAATGTTGCCCAGATAATGTCAGGTAGAGAATTGTTCTGGATACATTCATTAGACTATTTGGATCCAATAGGGATTAATGAAAAATTCAACCTGTTGCCCTTTTTATGAAACCTTTATTCCACGATTCAGAACTTTGTTACATGTTGTTCATGCTAATACCATTGCCGGTCAGTAAAATGTACACAGGATAAAAACAGGTTTAGATAATATGTGTATCCAAATCGGACAAATAAGGTTCTCTTCTGCTATTGTCCTACATACTTGATGTGATTTATTCTGATGATGTTTGGTTAAATACTATGATTGTCTGGTAACATAGGAGAAATGTGACTCACTGTCCGTTCAAACATGTCAGTGTCAGGTTACATATACACAATTGTACACAGAGAAAGATGTCATGGATCTTGGTTGAATACATTCACATCTTGTTGAACATGAGACTTTGGTAACATACTTTGTAATATTTTGTTGATTCATTGATACACCCAATTCAGTTTGGCTATCCTGATGGATGTACAATATTTGATCACTATTCGACTTGGTATACACCAGGCACTTTAGAATGGAAATGTGTTTTATCTCTATTAATTCCCGCTAACATTAGAGTGCGAAATGTTATTTAATTATATGTTTTTTATAACCATATAATACTTAAGAGCACATGTTTCCATTATATAACATTGCCATATGGGGCACTTAAAATGCCTAGACCTTATTGGAGCCTTTTTAAACAGTTGTACACCTTTAATGGTGATGTTCCTGTGGGTTAGAGAGTACAGCAAGAATGTCATGTGCTTCATCAATTAATTTCAGTTGGAAGTGTTGCTTTTGATATTGATTGAGCGCTTATTTACATTTGATTAATCTTGGCGACACCCCATTAGTAAATTATGGACGTCCTTATAACGTCATACATTTTGTTCAATATCCATTAATGTGTTTCTATTCTGTTTATTAATCCTGTGCCTTTGGCAGCAATGGGCGCTCGTCGCCAAATTGAAGTGCAGAACGCAGAGGCACAGTATCGTGAAACCATAAGTATTTATTAGGTTCACTTCTTTAAGCCCAGCAAAAATGTTGCAGCCGTGGCAAGCAACAAACCTACAGTAAAACCGAAAACCATAACCAATCTAAACAAACAGTTGAAAGGACGCCCTCAGAGACGCTGCTCCAGATGCAATGGAGTTGGACATCTTGCTAATAATACATTGGGCCTCATTACGAGTTTGGAGGCAGCCATGGAGCTATTAGCTCCATGGCTGCCTCCAAACCGGGCTCCATTGCCGGGTTCCTGCAAAGGGGACTTACCGGGTCATTCGAACATAGGAGGACCCAGTAAATCCTCCTTGCAGGAACCATTCCCCATTCCTATTTGATCCCCCATAGGGCTCAATGGGAATGGGGAGGGAGGTAACAACGGGCACATTGCAAGTGTCCCGTTGTTAACTTCCTCTTCTCCTCGCGGGACCCGAAAAAGACATCTGGTTTTACCAGACGTCTGATCCGTGTCCCACAAAGGGAAACTTGTAATCGGCCCTGACGGAATGAAGGGGGCCGGTCCCGTACCGGCCCCCTTCATTCCGTCAGCGCCAGGGTCATAATGAGGCCCATTGTTTCCAGGCAGAGAGAGAAAGTGCACAAAGTGTAAACGCAAGTGTCATCTCGCTAAATGTTGCGGGCCTGACACCATCAACATGATAGAAGAATGGTATGATCAATCTGAAGAAGATGCATGGGCTGTGGAGGATGACGAAGAAGAGTATTTAGAGGCTCCTAAAGACTTTGGGCCTAATTGCACGGTTGGAGGTAACCATGCCGCTATTAGTGTCATGGCTACTCCCTTACCGCATAACGGGTATGGGTAGGCGGTATGGGGCCTTACCGGGTCATTCCAACCTTGGAGGACCCGGTAAGTCCCCATTCTGAAAACCATTCCCCATTCCCATTCAAGCCCCCATAGGGCTCAATGGGAATGAGGAAGGAGCTAGTAAAGGTACCGCAATTTGCGGGACCGTTATTAGCTCTGAAGTCCCTTAGCGGGTCCCGTCCTTAACACTTGGTCAGACCAGGTGTTAAGGACGGGACCCGCTGAGGGACCTTGTAGTAGGGCGCTAAGGGATTACCGGCACCGGGGACCTTACCGGTGCCGTTAATCCCTAAGCACCTACCGTGTAATGAGGCCCTTTGTATACCTCAATGGTCTACCAATATGGATGATGATAGATTCAGGGGCAAAATATAGGTTGAAGCTGACGAATGTATGGGAGAGAGAATTTCCCAAATGTACACTTCCTGGCCAAAATACTACCTGAAAAAAGAAATAGAATAAATGGGTTACATCCCAAAGTGTCCAATTCACTGGGTTAGATCCCAATTGTTGCAGAAATATTCACAGGGTTAAATCCCTAATGCAGCATTGTTACTACTGTTCTCCTCCATCAAATATTCACAGGGCTGGATCCCTTATGCTGCATTTGGGCTGCTGTTCTCCTCCTCCTAGCGCTTTCATATCCCAACACTCTTCAGGGAGGCTGTGTTGCCTTTCACTTCAGGTGAATCCAATTAAATTGTTGATGCAGTCTCTAAGAATTATGGGAGCTATAGTGAAATCATTAGTTCATTTCAGGTGACCAAGGAAAGACTCCCCTCCAGGAGCACACATCTTACCCTTAGCAGGGGGAGGGGGGAAAACCATAACTATGATTCTCCACTGTAGGGAAAAATGTCCCCGGTGCTGCAGCCTCTGGAGTCCAGATCTCCACAAATGACATGTAAAAAAAGAGGGGTGAGGCGTGCACTCCAATTCCTGGCCAATATACTACCTGAAAAAAGAAAAAGAATAAATGGGTTAAATCCCAAAGTGTCCAATTCACTGGGTTAGATCCCAATTTTTGCAAAAATATTCACAGGGTTAGATCCCAATTGTTGGAAAAATATTCACAGGGTTAAATCCCTTATGCTGCATTGGTACTGCTGTTCTCCTCCTTCAAATATTCACAGGGCTGGATCCCTTATGCTGCATTTGGGCTGCTGTTCTCCTCCTCCTAGCGCTTTCATATCCCAACACTCTTCAGGGAGGCTGTGTTGCCTTTCACTTCAGGTGAATCCAATTAAATTGCTAATGCAGTCTCTAAGAATTATGGGATTGTAAATGAACAGTCGTACACACTGTATGCCACTGCCATCATCACAGTCCCAGGGAGAAACAATACTTGCCCCCAAGACAAAAGGACACTCATGGTCTGGATGATTTGCAGGGGTAAGAGAGTAGAAGCACAGAGATCTTGGCATAGGTCGTTGCAGCACCCCACCACAGCTATGACCACTACACTGGAGACAATGGGCTGATGGTGGAAGGTGAGGAAATAAATATAACCCCTGAGGAGGTCCAGCTGGCAGGGTGATCTCTCAGAGATGTCAGAGATGTGCACAGAGAAGGCAAGTGTGGAGTGGCATATGGTCACATATACGCTATCAGTGGTTGGAGCTGGAATAGGGCCAAGAGAGGCCAGATATAGAGTGACATGGAATGAGTGAGCATGTGTGCAGATGGGGTCTGTCACGGTGTAGACAGACCCCATCTGAGTAGTATGTCCTCTCCTGCTGACCCACCTCCAGTCACCAGAGTAGAGGCGCGGTTGGCACCAAGCTTATCTTTGGCTCAGTGCCAGAGGTCATTCCAACGCTTCACTGCCTCAGAAGCTGTGTACCTCTCAATGCCTCGGGACTGAGCCTAATGCCCTACTGCACGCTTTCCCTTCTTAGAAGGCTGTGCAGACCCTGAGTGGCTGGGACCACTTGGGTCGGTAGGGACTGGAGCACTGGTGGACTGGAGGTAGCCTTGCAGGCATCTCTACCTGGGTGCTGATGGATGGATCTTTGTCCACACGTCTCTTGGCCTTGGAGACACGGACATCTGTCCCTTTGTCTCGGTGCACCTGGGCCAAGACCACAACAGGCCTGGATGGGGGACCCTGTGCCTGGGGAGGGGGTGCTGCAGCTGCCCCTGCAGCTACCTGACCCTGGCTGGACTGGCCAGCAGATGACAATGCTGACCGTGGTCCCTGGGTGCTGGTGAATGGACCTTTGTCCACAGGTCTCTTGGCCTTGGAGACACAGACATCTGCCCCTGCGTCCTGGTCTATCTGGGCCAAGACCACAGCTGGCCTGGCTGGGGGACCCTGTACTTGGGGAGAGAGTGCTGTAGCTGCCCCTGCAGCTACCCAACCCTGCCTGGACTGGCTAGCAGATGATACTGCTGATCCTGGACCCCAGGTGATGGGGATGTCAGCATCAGCTGCATCACTCTGACCCTGTTGGGTGGGGTGCATGTCTCTTCCTGCATGGACCTGGGCACCTCTGGCACCTCTGCCCCCTCGGCAACCCTCGCCAGCTCCGCCACCTCGGTCCCCTCGGCCACCTTTGCCTTGCTTCACACTTTTTGCCCTCCCAGGCACGACACTGATGTATTAGTGCAATGGGGGGTGCAGCTAACAATTGGGCTGGGCAATTTGAGTGAGGTGGCAGGGTACGTGATGTGAAATGTACCAGTGTGCTCCAGCAAGGCTCTATGCAACCCCTGGGGGAATATAAATGGGCAGCGCAATGCACAGGCACTCCAAAAATCAAAAAAACATTTACGCGATCCTTCAGTAGCCTATGTGTAAAACAAAAATGCTACGCAATATGCAGTGGCACCCCGCAACACAAAAAATGCGAATGCGGATTACACGTAAGGTACAGTGATGCCTACAATGGAGGTACGCGATTCACAGGGGCACCCACAGTATGCAATATGCGTACGCAACTCACTGTTAGCCTCTTCAAAAAAATACACCCGTGTCTGCGCCGAAGCAACTCCCCCGACAAAAGAAGTACACACTCTCACAGTAGTGAACAATTCGAGTGAGACCCCAAAATCCTCACAAGTCCATGCGTCCATTCACAACGAAATGCACGTACATTGTAATGTGGTCCTATGCATACCTTTAACCCGATACTAAACGGCAATGCCCAACGTTCAGCGTGTGTCGCGTAACTTACGCGCTTAGGTCCTTTCCTCTGATTCCAAGCTAACGTGCTGTTTCCGCACGTGCGGATTCACTCCATTTCCAACTGGCCATGCGAAGTACACGGAAGACCCATGCTCCTGCCTACCAGCCAATTTACCTGCCTACAACTGCCCAGAGCTGCCTCCTCCGAGCCTCTGCTGCTGCCTGCCCATGCTGTGTGCCTGCTGCCCACGTGCCCTGCATTTCTGTGCCTGCTCATCAGCCATTGGCAGTTATCCTGTCATTGTGACTTCCTCTGCTGATCCTGAAGACTCCTGACTGCCATACCACCGCTCCAAAGCCCAGCCCCAGGGCCACCTTGCCCATCCACACCTGCCTCTGGGGTTGCCATGTCTGACACAACACCATCTGAGGCAAGTGGTAACCCCCCAGCAGAGAGGCAGAGGGCTGTCAGCTTCTCACCCAGGGAAGTTGGCATCCTGGTGGAGCAAGTCCTGGGGCATCATGATGCCCTCTTTCCCGGACCATCGCAAGTCGGCAATGAAGGACTGAAGAAGATCTGGGCGGACGTCGTGGGTGCCATCAATGCAGAGGGTTGGCCCCCGGTGACTACCAACATGTCCATAAGTGCTGGGAAGACTTGAAGTCCAGGACCCTCAACAAGGCCCGGCACCTCGTCAGGGCTGGTGATGACCGAAGGGGGCGCCGGGGGCCGGTTGACCACTGCTAGATGCGGGTCCTGGAGCGCTTCTACCCAGCACTGCACGCCCAGGTCTTGGAGTTGGTGCTCCATCTGGAGTAGACTGGTAAGTGTCCATGTGTTCTTGTCCACCATAGTGCATGTGCATTTTGACGTGTGGTTTGAGTGTGCACCTTGGTCTTATGTCTGACATGCCTCCTTTACAGATGTCTGTGTGGATGTCCCAGACACTGCTGCATGTGAGTCCATTGAAGCACGTGCCACATCAATGGTGTCTGTGTTGAAATGCGTGATGCGTGCAAGCATGTAACATCGTGCACATGTTTACATCCCTGTGTCTGGATTTGTGCATGCCAGAGGTGTGACACATGGGTGCTTTTGGCAACATCATGGACATGCATGGTGTACATGTGCATTTGTCTGAGTAGTGAGTGTGTGACTGGCCAACACTCCGTGATGTATGTTACTTGAGCTTTTGATTGTGTGAATGCCTCACGCTGCCAATTTGACCTCGAGTGCACTCTGACGTGATGGCTCCATGGCCTGCCTCATGACTGTCAGGTGATTGTGAATGAGATGTATATGTCCCATGATGCGTGTGAGCTGAATGCACAATTTTGATTTTCTATCAGAGCCTTGTCCAAGGATGTGAATGTCTGTTGTGAATGTCAGACATAATTGTGCATGTGTGTGAATAGCACTTCCCTGTGTGTAGTGGACGGTGATGATGGTTGTGACCTTTGACAGTGCCACTGATGTACATTTGCATTGTGCCAAACACACATATGTTCAGTAGCCTGATGTTTGTGTTCTATGTTTCCCTATCCACAGCGACGATGGAAGAAGAGGGTGGAGAAGGCGCTGTGGAGCATGGCAGTAGGGTGCCTCCACCTGGCGTAGACGCAAGGCCCAGTCATCCTCCCTGGTAATGTCATCTTCCGGGAGCAAGGATACTGGTGCTGCGCCGGAGTCAACAGCAGCAGCTGCTGAGGGTACGTCCAAGAGGGCGAAGGTGGTGGAGGACTACTCGGCAGCGGGAGGGAGAGGTGAGCGCGCACAGGGCAAGACACTGCAGAAGAAAGTGGGGAGGCATCCAGGTTGGCGCAGGAGGGAGAGGAGGAGGAGGCCACATCAGCCCAACCCTCAGGGAGCCCGGCGGTGGTGATGACGTAGGTGTGACTGCTGTAGTCCAGGGTCAGGAGCCGGAGGCAGTACAGGCCTCCATGGAGGTGCCTGTGCCTAATCCTGTCACTGGTACTGCGACTGCAGCAGTATGCACCTGTGGGCATGCCCCAGGCCGGACCCGTCCGCAGGTGGCGGTCGTTTCCACCCAGATGGATAGACCAATGCATGCCGAAGTCACCATTCGGTACAGGGTGGATACTGTGCTTGCCGCTATCATGGGGCGGGCAGACTCCATTTGTGATGATGTGCATGCTTCCAATCGGGTACTCCTGAGCTGGCTAGCACATTTCCTGGTATCGCAATGGGTTCATGGGCTGGCCACTTATGTGACCACTCCTCGTCTGCGTCCGCTGTGCGCCAGTTGTCCTCCCTGACATCTTCCGGCCCAGATACCACCAGGGCCCCCTGTGTACCTGTCCTAACCCTGGCAGCCAGTCTGATGGAGACCACGTCCCTGCCAGGATCAGGAGTCGGAGGAGGATCAGCCGAGGTGGGCACCACAGAGATCCATCCGGCGACAGGACATGTGGCAATGGTGGAAGAGCAGGCACCAAGCTGCAGGGCACATGCATGACATCCCCGGGGGTTGTCATCATCCCAGAGACTGTCCTGGAGGCACAGGCACCAGGCTTTTTGGCGGCACCAGGCTTAGCGTAGGAGGCGACAGGACCCAGGGCTTTCAATGGAGGAGAGGCACGTATCGGCCATCAGGCAGGAGGCACACGTGGAGCTTTCCAAA
Source organism: Ambystoma mexicanum (assembly GCF_040938575.1). Lineage (NCBI taxonomy): Eukaryota > Metazoa > Chordata > Amphibia > Caudata > Ambystomatidae > Ambystoma > Ambystoma mexicanum. The sequence goes on along the minus strand of NC_090933.1, from coordinate 671,846,855 downwards.
GCAGATCGGAGCAGAGCGGCAGCGGGCACGGGGACACGACTCACTATGGCCAGGGCTGAGAATGCCCTGCGTTGGGCAGAGAGGCGGGCCGAGTTCCTCGAGGAGTCTTGCAGGGAGTTTGAGAGGAGCACGTTGGAGTCCCTGCAAGCCCTTGAAGGGAGAGCACAGGCACTCCTATTGGAAATAGTATAGTTCAATTGACGCCCTGGCTGAGCTCTTGGGGGGAAATGGTGAGTCAAAGGACAAGACGTCTGCCATTGTACATAGTTCTTTAGGTGTAAGTTTCCTTTTGTTTTTTCTTTCTTTGGAGTTTTTGGACTTTACTCCACCTTTTGGATATAGTTCTTTGTTGTTTTTATTCTTCATCATTATTGGACATGGTTTTGGACAATGGACCCTTCTTTTTTGTACATAGTTCTCTTTTTCACTGATCATTTTCAGTTTCACCATGGAGTAATGTTTTTTTTTTTTAATTTGTGTTTTCATTTTGAACTACTTTATGGACATGGAGCACATCTTTGCTTTCATCTTAATTTGTTTGACTTACAATTTGTTTTATTTTTGACAATATTTTATTTATTGGCTCATTTAATGCTGATTTAATTCATTTGTTTTATCTGAGTATGACTTAAATACTGTTTTTATATATATTTTTTCTTTTGAAATCAAAGTGGTGTCTGGTCTCGATGGTTTAGTGCAAGTTTCACTCGTGTTTACTGTGTTCTATGTCCATGATGCTGGCCTATGTTTTTCATGTGTGTGCACACATGCATGCATGTGTCATGTTTGACTTCCAATGGAATGTGGCATTTTGTGGTGCGCATGAACAATGGATGGGTGTTAAGGTGCATTTGGAGCGTGCAGCGTGTGGTGGCATTTCATTTCACATCTGCTGCATTTATGTCTATCAGTCCATAGTTTGTTGTGGGTTGTGGTGTCTCATGAGGCGGGGCCTGACTGCAGGATCCCATCACAGGTGGGGCATGGGGACATGAGGCGGGGCCTGCCTGCAGGTTGCCGTCACAGGTGGGGGTTGGAGACATGAGGCGGAGCCTGCCTGCAGGTTGGCGTCACAGGTGGTGGGGGGACATGAGGCAGGGCCCGCCTGCAGGTTGCCATCACGGGTGGGGGTGGGGATATGAGGCAGGGCCTACCTGCAGGTTGCCGTCACAGGTGGGGGTGGGGACATGAGGCGGGGCCTGCCTGCAGGTTGCCTTCACAGGTGGGGTATGGGGACATGTGGCGGGGTCTGCCTGCGGGGTATGGTACCAGGTGATGGGGGCCATGTGGTGTGGGCTGCCTGCAGGGTATGGTCATGGGTGATGGTGGGGTCCCATGTGGTGTGTGCTAACTGCGGGGTATGGTCACGGCTGATGGTGGGAGTCTCATGGGGTGTGGCCTGCCTGCGGGGTATGGTCACGGTGGTGGGGGGGCCGGTTGGTGTGGGCTGCCTGCAGGGTATGTTCACAGGTGATGGTGGGGGTCCCATGTGGTGTGGCCTGACTGCAGGGTATGGTCACGGGTGATGGGGAGCCATGTGGTGTGGGCTGCCTGCAGGGTATGGTCACGGGTGATGGGGGCCTTTCCACGTGATTTGGCTGGTGGGACCGGGGTACGGAATTACGCTGGGGTGCGGGAGGGGAATGCACGGGCCTTTCCACGTGATATGACTGTTGCGACTAGGGTACACTCTGATTTTTCATGCAATTAGGATGGGTGGGCTCTGTGCTGTCCCTTGGATAGCGTAGAGCCTTGCGCCATTGTAAGTCTTTCAATGGCTTTTTCCTGTGCACGTGGGCATGTTGGTGGCGTTCCTGGTGCTGCTTTGTGTTCATTGCACCACGGCTACTGATGCCTGGGAATATCCATGAAAACGGATGGCGCACGTGTGACACACGCTCCTTCTCGGTGTGCGTTGCTTGCTCTACTTCTGCACGGCATTCCATGAATCGGGCCCATAGTGTTTTAAAGTAACAGTGCACATGCGTGAATACTGTGGCCAGTGTCCATGACTGAAGGCCATGATTAGTACACATAAATGTGTTAAAATATATTTGGCCATGCACACTGGCCATGGCTGAAGGTCATCATTAATGCCAGTTACTGCTGTAATGTAATTAGTGATGTCATCAGTGATGTGATCTGTGATTTCATCATTGTGACTATAGGCTGCGCAACAGGGGGTGCAAAGTTAATGTGGCATTAGCTGAATTTGAGAGGTTTTGTTGCATGAAGTTCTCACCTTAACGTCCCTGCTACTAAAGTGTTTTTCCTTGAATTTCAAGGGTTTGTTTACAATGTATTGCTCACCTTAACATTCCTGCAACTTAAGATTTTCCTTGAATTTCAAGGGTTTTGTTATTCCATACATAATTAACATGCATAATACAGACAATTGGGCTAATGAAACTATATATCATGTCTTAAAAGTAAAAATAAAAGAAATTGTGCAACCACATTCCCCCAAGTAAACCTGTTCATAAAAAACTTTGTTTGCATATGTACTTAAAGTTTTTATATTTATATGTAATGTTGATTAATAGAAAGCTAGTAGTGTTACCGTAACTGTGTAGAAAGACTACACTCATTATATCTTAAAATAAATCTTTACAAGACTACTGCATATATATATGTATATATATATATTTGTATATATATATATATAATTTCTTTTTTTTAATCAGTTTTATGGCCGTGGCTAGTAAAATGCATGCGCGGCTAAATGCAGCAACGGCTCGTGGACTCTACCCGCGGCTCACATATGCAGTAACCCCGGCTATGATGAAATACATAAGGGTATATTGTTTTTTTTAAACACACACTTTATTGAAAGGATAGATTAGAAATCTTTGATCCATATTTACTGTATGTGTTTTTATTGTCTATTTGAAAAGTTGGCCCTGAAAAGGACAGTTTTGGGAAATAATGAAAAAGTGGTAGGAACTGGGAAAGGAAAAATACTAACAAAGAATAGGGTTACAATAAATGACACTTAGAAATATACCTAACGTTGGCAATTGGTCGTATGTTCTAGAAAGAGACTTACTCAAACCATCAAGGGTACCACCTCACACCTTGATCAAGCTGTAACAGGTTTGGCACATCATAATCAAGTCAGAAAGATCAGGTGCAGGCAGGATGGACTGAGGCTGGGTGTTATATGGTGGAAAATAGTTAGTAATCATGTTTGAAGAATGTGGCACAGTTGACAAATACTGCTGTGCTGATCTTGCTCTGTGTGTTTTTAACTTAATGTTTTACTTAAGCCTTCCTATAGGATTCATCCACTTCACCCCAATGAACACGAAACAAATTGTTGAATTAAAGTCGATGTACCCAAGCTTTGCAATGGCTTGTGTGAAGGTCCCCTCTGCAAAACCTTACCGCAAAAATTACACAAGACCTCATCATTCTCCTTTTTGCTGTGTTGGTCATTTACACAGAAATATTGCCAACTCTCAGTTAAATTGTTTAAGGTGCATTGCTTCTTCCACTGCCGTAAAGCTGAAGCCACCCACACCACCTCATCATAACTGCTGCTCATAGTCATATTGAAATGCAGGACCGTGGGGGAAAAATAAAATCTGTAAAGAAACACAGCACAAAAAGGACTCTGCCACTTAATTACAATAAATAAACACAAGTAACTGCAAGAAGGTTTGGCACTTTAACTCTTTAATCAATGTAAACCCTTTAATCATGCTTCCTTTTTACCCACTTTTCACCTAATCCTCATTTTCCTTGTCTTGTGATTTGTTCACATTGTCTATTTTTTCAACTTTTCATTTTTTGAGGCATTGCCTTTTTGGTGTTATCATTTGTATTGTTTTACATATTCCTCCCCAAATTATACATTCCAACATGTCCAACCATGGTAATAGCAGCAGTGATGACGATGTCAATTGGGTCCCCAATCCGTTGCCACCCAGGAAGAAAGCAACTGGAATGAAGACCGTCACAGACAGTAGGCGATATTTCAAGGTGAAAGAACACTGTTCGTAAAATAACAAGGTGGAGGACTTACTATGGTATGGCAATTTTATTTTCTCATTTAAAAAAAAGAATAATTAAAAAAAAGAAATTACCAGAAAAAGGGTTTCTTTTTATTTTAATTCCCTTTGTTATATGTTTCATCCTTATCTGTTCTCCTCCCCTTTTCCACCCCCTCATTTATTCTCCCAAAAATATTCCTTTTTTTTATAATGGTACAAAGTGAATAATGAATGAATTCCTAGTACACAACTAATAAAAGGTTGTATTCATTAATCATGCAATAGAGAAAAAGCTTCTTGTTTGAGCGAAAAAAAACTCTATTCAGTTCTTTAAAATATTTAACAATAAATATATATACACATTATACACAATCTCACTTTCTACAAGTATATCTATATAACATGTGAAAGAAATGGAAACAATGTTATAAAATAATCAATGCATAAAAAAATCTTAAAAAATAACACTTTAAAAAAGAAAAGGTTGCTATAGTGTAGTATAGGAAAAAATGCAGTATGATTACCTCAAAAATACTAACCACTTATGTAAACCATTTATGAAACTACTAACTTGGTTTCTAAAAAGAATTGCCCACAATATCAATAGTTTGTGCACCTATATAGGCATTTCACTAAAATGAAGATATGTTAAAATACTATGCAAACATTATTGCATATTAAATTATGACAAATTCACAGATTAATTTATACAATTTAACCAGCAAACCAAGACATATAACCTAACTATGTCTTCACTTTAACAAATAAATAAATGAAGACATGCCAACAGTTTAACATTATTTTGAGGATACATCTTTTTAAAGTATAGTCATACCAATATTTCAAATAACAGGTACACAATAAAAATGTTTGTGTGTGTAAACATATTAACACTTAACAGCAAAAACTACACCAATAACTTGACAAATGTCATTTCCATACTTCTTGTACAATCTGTGTGTGTCCTTTGTTTGGCCACCTACACACATGAGAAGTTCATAATGATATTTCAAAATGTACCCATTTTATTTACATTTTTGAAAACTAGGAATTGTTATTTTAACTTCTATTGGCACAGATAGTTGTGTGCAGTGTAAAATACTTTTTTTAGGATATCAAAATGAATTCTAAAATATAAAAATGATATTTACATTGCCATCATAATACTTCTTTTATTATTTGGTGTGCATCCTTTTTTTGGTCACCTACTTACCTAAGAAGCTAATGACAATTTTCTAATTCCTACTATAAAAATAAGAAGAAATGTCCATGGTTTAATGACTCAATACATTTTACGACTTTTCTGAAAACTTCCACAATGCACATAGAACATATTTAAACATTGAAAAAAATAACACTTCAAGTAAGCTGTTTTTATTTTTTTATTGAATTGGAAAGCTTTTTAAAAGATTGTGTGCGTCCTTATTTTCAACACCTATACGCATAACAAGTAAACACGGTATATCTAAATTCTTCCCTAAAACTCTTATTAGTAGTTATATCTCATTTATTTTACAAACATTGTACTTTGTTGTGTTTGTATCTACAACCTACTGTTTACTTGTTTCATATGTAAACAGTCATGACCTTCTACACTCCCTAACAGTCAAAATAATGGACATGGAACGATTTATGTAACCTAGCACTTATAGGGAACACTTGTACATATTAAAATATATACTGTTTTACACAATAAACAGAAATAGAAGATTGCAGTATTTTATTTTCTCTTCTAATTTATGTAATCTTCAGAATCATACCTCTACATTTATTTCATACTGTTTTTAAAATATATCCTAGTTTCAATCCCTCTTACATAAAACACTTATTATCCTATCCTTTCATTTAAAACTTTTATTTTGCATGTTTATATTCACAAAGAATACAAAGCATACATTTGAAAACTTTGGTTCTTACAAAATTAAGTATGCATTATTAAAACCCTTTGGCAATCTAGCTTGGTGTGTGACTACAGAGTCATGACAAACAAGCCAATCTACTTCTGTATGCACACATGTTTTGAAATGTCCACAGTAAATAGATGCCCCCTCATGAAAAAAATTGAACACGTCTTAAATGTTTTCTTACTAATAGAAATGTTACTATTTACAAAATTCATTACTGGTGTGTTCAATTTCCTATCATGTACACTGTATATTTGAAACATAATCAATACATACTTATTAAAAACCAGATTTTGCAGTGTTGGTTGTACATTTTAACCACAGTCACTGTATTGCATGTCATGGAATGCTTTAGTTAGAAGATCAGAAAAATGATCAGGGATAGGAACATATTCAAATCTTTTAGAAAGATCCTGAGTACTGTAATATTTCTTTCATTGTGGACTCATATTATTCCACTCATAACTAATTTCTACATACCTATCTACACTAACTCTTTCCTGCACTAATAAATCGAAGACAGTCATTAAAAATGATTGACTATTTTCCTGTGTATTTTTTCAAAAATTGTTGATTTCCACTTGTTGCAGCTACTACATTTTGGATTGATATTGCCAAATGTGTACTGTGTGGTTTTTCATCTACAGATATTTTAAGAAATGAAAGTTCCACACATAGCTGCTTCTATGCTGTGGAAGCTACTGCATGCATCAATGGAGTCATTTGAAACAACATACACAAAGCTGTATTACAATAGCATTCAACTCCTATTTCATTACCAAATCTGCAATCAGAGTGTGTTATAGTTGAACAATTCTCCAACTCCGGTAGATTCAATTTTTTCTTAGTCTTAAAAGGAATAATTTTATTTGAATGTACTTTCACTGACTCCTTATGTTTCCTGGCTAAGTGCTTATCAGGTACAGATATAAGGTTCAGGTGAGGAGCATACATTACATGCAACCTATTATATTCTTCAATGCAAGAAATTTCAGTTGTCAGTGTTCTTTAATCAAAGTTTATTCAAAATAAACCTTCTAAATTTTTCACATGTGACAAAGCTACATATAACATTCCTTCTTTCAACACTGCATGACCAACGTCAATATGTGCTGCTTCTAAAGTCAACCCTTGTGATTTATGAATATTTATTGCATATGCAGAGCACAATGGAAACTGCACTCTTTTCACAAAGGTATCCTTAAAAAGCATTAAACGTGCAGAGGTCTGAGAAATCAAATGAGTTCCTTCTACACGATCAATTTTTACTTAAACATGTTCAATTTTTCTACTGTGAGGAAAAGTGTGAAATGCAATCACTCTTCCCATCACTCCATTGACTAGAACAATTCCTACATTCAAGTTCCTATTTAACATTACTTGTGCATTGATGCACAGTTTTAAAACTGCTTCTAGACCTGCTGTTTTAGAAATTGAATGTTCTACTTGACATAATCGCACTTGTGCTCTCTTATCCAACTCTGATGGCATAACATGATCATCTAAAACATCACACGATGTATCTCTATGTAGCATTGTAGAGTTAAATGTCTTAAACTCTGCAAGTGTGCACATAAAAGCAACACAAGAAATGTGTTGTCCTTACGAGTCAACATGACATCAGATGGACTACAATCTTCATGAAACATATTAGAAATCAGTCTTCCCTTTAAGACGGCATTCGCATTCTCAAGAACACCTATACGAATCTCATTAAGCATTTTTGCATAGTTTAAGTCGGCAGATTGCCTCCTATTAATGGTAAGTTCCTGGAATTCAAAACAATTCCAAAGGTTGAAATGACCAATACTTCCTATACTTTTTTGACTATCCTTAGATTGCAGCATTTTGAAAACTTTCACAAAGGCTAATTGTAACAAGTCTCCAAAAACAAGTACGTGTTTACCTCCAAACCAAACATTGTTGTCAGTCTTCAAAATATCTTGCCTTCACAAGTAAATGAAAGCTAACATCAAATTAGACACCATACTTACTTCATCTCCCCAATCAAGGTATTTCATTTTCTATGAACTTTTCCTACTTGTTGTCATGCTCCACTGGTAGCATCAAGAGTCGATGTAAAGTAACACCTCCTACATTAAATGCTGCTAAACCTGTTGGAGCAGTTACAATATATGACAAAGAGCAATCCATTAGATTTTGGCTCATAGCTCTTTGTGCATGAATTAAAAAAGATGTACCTGTTCCTGCTTGTTCACTAACATACAATATTACAGTGTTGTATTGCACACAAGAACATTCATGCTTATCATGCTGTAAACCATGTAAGAACCTATCTTTAATTTTATAATAAACTTCTTTTTGCTCTACATAAATTTTACTATTTCATCACAATTTTCATCTGCAACTTTAGTTGTTGCATTGCACTTCTTCCATGGCAAGATCAATATCAGTTTGAATAATTGGCTCACCAAGCACATTTTGACTTCCTGCTGCAGAATCTTGACTTCCCTCGGGAGTCTCTTTTGACAATTAAGCTGCCAAAAGTACTTCTTGCTGTTGTTATTTCTCAAGTAACTCTGAGTACTGCTCACATTTTGGATATGTAATTAATATTTTTATTAGCAAAAATTGATTCTTCCAAATGTTCTAAACTTCCAAGCAAATCACTGCACGTCATGGGAAGAACAACTGCAAAAGACCAAAATAAAATCATTCCTTTTTTTTGGCAAGACAGTTTCATGTGGTTTATGAGACTTGCGTTCTCAAGTATCACTAGACAAACAGTATATCCATGTATATCCAGTATATCCATGTACTTTAAACCGTCCTCTGTCACTGTTTGCTTCAATATTTTTCAATAAAGGTAGTGTTCTGCTACTTCATATACACAAAGATGCTCCAGTTCTACAGACCGATTTGGATAATATCTATCAATCAAGTTGGTTTTCAGAATCTCTGTACTGTCAGGTACTGCTTCAGTTAATTGCTGAATTTCACTGAAGGGCTTGAGTACCTGATTTCTAGTACTAGCTGGTCCAAGAATTAACCAAAGTACATTAATGCTAGGTTAATTTCACTCAAGGGCTTGAGTACCTGATTTCTAGTACTAGCTGGGCCAAGACTTAACTTAAGTACATTAATTCTATGTCCATACAGAGGCAAACTAGTTAGCCGATCTGTAGCTGTATAGCTACCACACTCTCTAAGTGAGAGCATCTTCAGACCAAAATGTAGAAGTTTTTGACTAAGACTTTTATCTGCTGATAAATTTGCCCATACCTCTGCTGCATTGCTCTTTTCAGCTTTTGTCATGTATGCTGTAACATAACAACCAACAGCTTTTGTATCATCAGCAATATACTGTGCATCAGAATTTTCATTCCAAAATTGAGCAATGACAGGATTATAATGATGAATTAATTGCCATTCCTTTGTTAAATTATATGTATTTCACGTTGACTTACATGTAACATGGTGTCGAACAGATGACATCAAACTATTCACTTGACCAACTGATGTCACAGGCCTTGGAAAGCCAAATCTGCAATGAGTGTAGTACTTGTTTTTACTTCTTTATTTTCTCTAACAGTACTTTCCGTAGATCACATGCTGAGCAGGAATGAACAGGTAACATATTTGTCTATGGACTCCATCACACAGCCATCACTTTCTTTACCAAACTGAGGAGCATATTTAATCCACAACAGCATATGTATATCAGGAGCCCCACATGCCTGGTACTCTTTCCTCCAAAGGAAATGCTCCGCAGTGTCTTACAGACCATTTTCTTTATTACATATAAAGTGTAACATGGCTAAAAGTCTGTGATGAAAGAACTGTGATACACTTACAGGGTTAATAAAACGCAATTCTCCTGGTGTCATGTGTTTTATGTCTTCTTGCTGTGGATTACTTTCACAAATCCACTCTGAAAGATCATTCCAACCATACTCAGTGCAACTTAAAGTCACAAACCAAGTTGGAGGGCCCAAGTTTCTGATCATGCATTTAACCTCTGAGTGTCTCCTATACCAATTTTCCTTGGTTCCTCTCATTGTAGCAAGAATATTGGTAGGTTTACCCTCTAAAACCTTATATTATTGTTTCACCTGTTGCAGCATCTCACATGCAGAAATATTTAGAAATCTAATTCTGGTCTGAAGTGTATGAGCAACAGCATGACATAATGTTGTAAATTCACTTCATACAATAAGTGAAAAATATATTCAACATTAGTGCAGAATCGGCAATCTTCAGAATACATGTATGTACAACAGTATTCTGAAGAAGACATTCAAACCTTCTGATTGTCCCATCTGCTTCCTGTACCGGCACTAGAAAGTATAGGGAAACAATGTGCTTCTAACATCTTTTCTCAGACACTGATTGGTGTACATGTTGCTGCTTTCATTTGGTACAATTCTAAACTGTCACCCATGACTTCATGTGAGTGTAGAGGATGAATAGTGTAATGTTGAAACAAACTATTCGCTTCTGCAACAGATAGACATTTGAACTGACCTTCGCTGCTTTTGTTTGTTGACTCCCCATCAAGCATAGGCACATCTGGTACACTTAGACTACCTTTGTATAAATCATTGTGCTCTAATGGAAACGTCAATGCGTTTTTCACGTTTCCAATATCTATAAACTGTTGCCAAATGCTCTTATCGTTTGTGGCAATGCCATTTACTAAAACAAACAAAGCATCTGCATTGTCACGCTTCACAACCTTGCCTCTACACCTTTGCACTAATTATTTTTTAGGCAGATTTGACATCTTTGTTTGCAATCTAACAATACCTTGGAAAGGATGTACAGTTTGCAATGCAATCACTTCAAATATGTTCAATTTCTGAAGCACAACAGGGATATCAGGCACTACCATGTCATACAAGACACTTCTAGGAGGAATACTTCTTTGATTTTAAAATACAACACAGTGTCTACAAACATAAAGTGTCTCACTTGTGTCAAATGGTTCTTCTACAAATAAATACTGATAAAGTAATTTCCAAGCATCTTCTACAATGTGTTTAATTTTCTACTCAATGTACACTAATTGCACTTGAGACTTATAAAAAAGTGTGTCGACAAGATATTCAAACAATGTCTGGTCCTTCAGTAGAATACAACGCAAACATTGCCATACTTTGTTTATAGTGTTAAAAAATCTGATAGGATCATCATTTCCACTTCCTGTAAGTGTTTCATCTGCATACACATACTCTTTTAAATGCATGATATTTATCATTTACACTGTAGAAACTAAACTTTCTACAGTTCCAATCAGAAGTGGTTGATTTAAAAATGCATGAGACATACTTGTTGTTTTGCACTCGTGCAATTTAACTAGAAAGTATCAAGGCAAGCTAGAGAATGATCCAGAAGTCCTGTTTTTTCATGACCATCAGTAATCTATTATCTGTAGCCTCTTTATCTGTCTTTGAACATTATGTTTGTGCAAAACTTGCAAAAATCTCCTTAAGACTTTACAAGAATACTTATCAATATTGCACAAACAATTGCACATCCATACCTCACAATGCTTTTTAGACTGACCTAAACTTTCCATTTCTGTATTGTCATACCCTAGGATTTCTTCTTATTTTAGAAATCACACCATTTCGGACTTCATAGCTACGTCCACTCTCATCAATAGCTAGGGGAACATTCTTTCCTTGAATGTAACTCTCCTCATTAAAACATCTTTCTATATGAGAAGTATGTTTCCACTCTCCACCAAACACGTCACAAAAGTTGTTACATGTAGGTACATGAACTCGTTCCATATTTGTATAGAATGGTTTAGTCACCTCAAATAATGTATTAAGTACATTCAATATGGAAATGAACAATTTTCTTTTCAAATTAAAGCTTTTTGAATTTCTTCTACTTTTTTCTTTTGAATAAAACACTTTACAGCATATCTAGATTTTGGGTTCACACTTCTCCAAAGAGTTGTAAAAACTCAAGAGTGGTACATTTCCTCTATTCAATTGATAGCACATTTGCTATCTTTTCTTTTAAAAATCTTTATTTTTTACTAGGTACTAACAGATTTGATCATTTACACCATTTCTTACTTTCACTAAAAACATTCTCAGTTCCATCAATTTGTTCAGTTGGCACATCCACTATTTGAAATTGCAGGTTTTGAAAAGTATTATTGATAACAGGTATTGTATTATCTCTACAGATTTAGGACTACTACTTTTAAAAATATTATATACAAAATTGGGCTGGTGAAGGCTAGTCGTGTTTCTTTATATTTTCAATATATAGGCCCTCATTACAACTCAGGCGTTAAGGGTTTAGCAGGCGTTAAAATGCAAGGCGCTAAGGTGCCTTGGTGCTAATTACGGCACCGTAATTTACGGTGCCGTAATTAGCGCCTTCCCCACTCCCATTTTGCCCTATGGGGCAAAAATGGGAATGGGGAAGGGGCCATGGTGAATGGGGAATTACCGCCCCACTCACCTTGGAATGGGGCGGTAATTCCGCCATCCACCATGGCGTTAACGTAATTTGCGCCTTGGCGGTAAAGTTGAAAACTTACCGCCAAGGTTGTAATGAGGGCCATAATATGAATTGTTCTTTATATAAAATGTATTCAGTGTAATTTAATACACGTTATATGTATTACTTGGAAAGTAGGGTTTTCCATATTTAAATTTAGTTTAGTTTTCTGAAGAGGGCTCAAGCAGTAGTACATGGTTTGTATGAATAAAAATACATTTCCCATATCAAATATCCTTCCTTCTTTTTATATACATATGACCTGGCAATTCTCTTAGTTGTTGCATAGCTTTAATTTCATATGAGCATCCGTTATCCTGATTTCTGAGGCTGTAAAGCAAATGGTCACGATCATCTATATAATTTCCTCAGCTTTCATGCAGTTTTACCATCATGAAAATGTACTGTTCCAACACACAAATGCATCACAAACTGAGAAACTCAGTTACCATCCATTCAAACTCTACTTGGCGCATCTTATTTACACTACATGTAATCCTTCACACGCTTTCTCCATTCCTGTATGGCTAATCTCTAAAAGCTATATCTGCCTCTAGGGCAAAAGGCATTCTCTCACCAGAAATTTGAAGGAAGGGCACATGGTCTTCTCCCTTTACATTCATTCATAGCATAAAATTGATCATTCAAAGTGTGCATCTTAGTCCTGTACATAATAAACATGGTATAAATTAGCATAACTTGCTAATTTGCATACATAAAGGTGTGGTAAAATAATCTGCTACATATTTTGGTTTGATGTAGCAACCTGCCATTCATTAATCTATGGTGTGTCCTCAATTCATGACGAAGGCGATGAGGTAGGAGAAATGGAAGGTAATTCAATGCCACTCAGTTGCTCCACCCAGCTCCAGTTTTGACACCTTACAAACCTCTACTTAAAGACTGTAGGTCAACTGCAGGCACACAGCATTGAGTAGGCTGCTGGTCCCATGACCGGAGCCTGCCACTCACTTACTCCTTCCAACACCTATTTAATCAGTCCACCTCATCAAAGGACAAGCAAAGACAAGGGCCTCACCTGATTGTACCTGTACAAGTCTGAAAAGGCCAATGGCCCGAATCTCTATCCTGCATTTTACATACAAACTAACCACTACTACTGCTACTCAACAAAAGATATCAGCATATATGTGTTCCCTCCACTACCCATCCCCACTCTTACTAGGGTTTGAATGGCAAGTGCCCTGGGCAGCCCCAAAAAGCTACCCCAGCGAACCTCATCAATTATAAACTTGCCCCATCCCACTAAACATTTCTTCAGTAATTCCTGACATACTGCAACCATAACTTAAGAGTATATTTCCCAGACCCTTTCTCAAGAGATACACAGGCTGATTCATGGAATAATTAGCGCGGCGCAAGTGGGCAAAAACGTGCGAATCGCAGTGGAATAGCGAAAATCGCAGTGCAATTGCGAAAATCGCACGAAAAGCAGCGCACATCGATTCATGGAAGGCCGTGCGCGAGAAAACCAGCAGATGTGCGATAAAAAAGTGCGCGGCGCACGTTGGCGCACAGGCCATCTAACAGCGTGCGCCAGGTCACAGCGAAAATCGCACAGGCCAGAGCGAAATTCGCGCATAGCGCGGCGCACGCAACAAAAGTAGGCGGAACACGGGCGTAACACTCGGAATGGGGAACAACTTGCCAAAACGTGGGCGTCACGGGGGAAGTACAGGGCACAAGTGCGCGGAACGCCCACACGCTCGCCTAAAACACATATTCATGGAATAGAATAGGGGAAAAAAGCGCACGCTCAAACCAGCGCACAGGCACAAACACGACCGCCACAAGAAAGCAGGCGGTAGCGTCTCTGCGGCTGTAACAAATGTGCGCCAAAAGGTGCGCCAACAAATAGCACCTATATACTGCCATGATGAATGTCCCATACTGTGGCCCTCCAGGAAAAATGACGTGCAAAGGGGTACCCACAAACACGGACACCCGCTGACAAAAAATACGTGTGCGTGTATACCGGGGTGCGTGGGAAGTCTAACACGCGATTTCAGCAGGGTACGTGCATCACAGGGGTTTGCGTGAAGTTATTCACACGATCGGGCCTGGGGGAGCGGGCTACGTGTATTTCAGGGGTTCGCGTCAAGTTTCACATGCGATCGGGTCTGGGGGAGCGGGCTACGTGTATTACAGGGGTTCGCGTGAAGTTCCTCACGTGATCGGGCCTGGCGGAGCGCGCTACGTGTATTTCAGGGGTTCGCGTGAAGTTTCACACGCGATCGGGCCTGGGGGAGCGGGCTACGTGTATTACAGGGGTTCGCGTGAAGTTCCTCACGCGATCGGGCCTGGGGTAGCGGGCTACGTGTATTACAGGGGTTCGCGTGAAGTTCCTCACGCGATCGGGCCTGGGGGAGCGGGCTACGTGTATTCCAGGGGTGCGCGGGAAGTTCCACACGTGAATAGCCTGGGGGCGCGTGTATTCCAGGGGTGCGCGTGAAGTTCCACACGCGAATAGCCTGGGCGCGTGTATTTCAGGGGTGCGCGGGAAGTTCCACACGCGAATAGCCTGGGCGCGTGTATTTCAGGGGTGCGCGGGAAGTTCCACACGCGAATAGCCTGGGCGCGTGTATTTCAGGGGTGCGCGGGAAGTTCCACACGCGAATAGCCTGGGCGCGTGTATTTCAGGGGTGCGCGGGAAGTTCCACACGCGAATAGCCTGGGGGCGCGTGTATTTCAGGGGTGCGCGGGAAGTTCCACACGCGAATAGCCTGGGCGCGTGTATTTCAGGGGTGCGCGGGAAGTTCCACACGCGAATAGCCTGGGCGCGTGTATTTCAGGGGTGCGCGGGAAGTTCCACACGCGAATAGCCTGGGGGCGCGTGTATTTCAGGGGTGCGCGGGAAGTTCCACACGCGAATAGCCTGGGCGCGTGTATTTCAGGGGTGCGCGGGAAGTTCCACACGCGAATAGCCTGGGCGCGTGTATTTCAGGGGTGCGCGGGAAGTTCCACACGCGAATAGCCTGGGCGCGTGTATTTCAGGGGTGCGCGGGAAGTTCCACACGCGAATAGCCTGGGCGCGTGTATTTCAGGGGTGCGCGGGAAGTTCCACATGTGATTTGACAGTGTGGGTCCTCCCAGGTGTACCCTGTACACCCTCCACGGCCCCTGCAGGCAGCCCACACCACAGGGGACTACCCTGCATCCCTGGTAATGTCCCGCAGGCAGCCCACCCACCATGGGCATGCCCCCCAGCAAAGGCACATGTCTCCTTGAACTAATGAACACCAACTCATGTCCCCTTGCACCCCCACCCCCCAGCACTGTGGGGCACCTGCCAGCAGGCCCCCACCCATGTCCAACTCATGTCCCCCACCACCCCCACCCCCCAGCACTGTGGGGCACCTGCCAGCAGGCCCCCACCCATGTCCAACTCATGTCTCCCACCACCCCCACCCCCCAGCCACCAGGGTCACCCTCCACCAGGCCCCCACTCATGTCTCCCACCACCCCCACCCCCCAGCCACCAGGGGCACCCTCCACCAGGCCCCCACTCATGTCTCCCACCACCCCCAAACCCCAGCAGTGCAGGGGCAGCCTCCACCAGGCCCCCACTCATGTCACCCACCACCCCCACCCCCCAGCCACCAGGGGCACCCTCCACCAGGCCCCCACTCATGTCTCCCACCACCCCCAAACTCCAGCAGTGCAGGGTCACCCTCCACCAGGCCCCCACTCATGTCTCCCACCACCCCCACCCCCCAGCCACCAGGGGCACCCTCCACCAGGCCCCCACTCATGTCTCCCACCACCCCCACACCCCAGCAGTGCAGGGTCACCCTCCACCAGGCCCCCACTCATGTCTCCCACCACCCCCACCCCCCAGCCACCAGGGGCACCCTCCACCAGGCCCCCACTCATGTCTCCCACCACCCCCACACCCCAGCCACCAGGGGCACCCTCCACCAGGCCCCCACTCATGTCACCCACCACCCCCACACCCCAGCAGTGCAGGGGCAGCCTCCACCAGGCCCCCACTCATGTCACCCACCACCCCCACCCCCCAGCCACCAGGGGCACCCTCCACCAGGCCCCCACTCATGTCACCCACCACCCCCACCCCCCAGCCACCAGGAGCAGCCTCCACCAGGCCCCCACTCATGTCACCCACCACCCCCACCCCCCAGCCACCAGGGGCACCCTCCACCAGGCCCCCACTCATGTCTCCCACCACCCCCAAACCCCAGCAGTGCAGGGTCACCCTCCACCAGGCCCCCACTCATGTCTCCCACCACCCCCACCCCCCAGCCACCAGGGGCACCCTCCACCAGGCCCCCACTCATGTCTCCCACCACCCCCAAACCCCAGCAGTGCAGGGGCAGCCTCCACCAGGCCCCCACTCATGTCACCCACCACCCCACCCCCCAGCCACCAGGGGCACCCTCCACCAGGCCCCCACTCATGTCTCCCACCACCCCCAAACCCCAGCAGTGCAGGGTCACCCTCCACCAGGCCCCCACTCATGTCTCCCACCACCCCCACCCCCCAGCCACCAGGGGCACCCTCCACCAGGCCCCCACTCATATCTCCCACCACCCCCACCCCCCAGCAGTGCAGGGTCACCCTCCACCAGGCCCCCACTCATGTCTCCCACCACCCCCACCCGTCAGCCACCAGGGTCACCCTCCACCAGGCCCCCACTCATGTCTCCCACCACCCCCACACCCCAGCCACCAGGGGCACCCTCCACCAGGCCCCCACTCATGTCTCCCACCACCCCCAAACCCCAGCAGTGCAGGGTCACCCTCCACCAGGCCCCCACCCATGTCTCCCACCACCCCCACCCCCCCAGCACTGTGGGGCACCTGCCAGCAGGCCCCCACCCATGTCCAATCCATGCCCCCCTGCACCTGGGTCCCAACATTCCCCAATCATGTCCGTAATGCCCATCCTCCCCTGCCAAAAGGCCCAACCAACTATCACACCCACCCACATATCAAAGGCAATTACATGTTACACCCCCAATTTAAATAATGCAATTGAACACATGTCTGTCACACACAATGGCTGCAAGTGAATGACAAAACACCCAACATGACATGCCTGAAAGCAATGAGATGATACGACACATTGAAGAATAAAAAAAAATATGTATTGAACAGCAAGTAGAATGGAAATGAAATAAGAAAAAACACAAAGCAAATCAAACAAAACAAGATGAATGTCCAAGAAAATAATCTGAAAAATTAAAATAAGCCAATGAAGAACCATGAAGAAGATCATCCTGGGTCCATGAGCCCAACCAAATTAAACCTAACTATGACTACTAACTAAAACTGAACTATATACAAAAAAGTGGTGCATTGTCCAATCGCAACCAAAAAAAAATCAAAAAAACAAAGGAAACCTAACCCTAACTATACAACTATATACAAAGGCAACGGGCTATTCGGACGGCTCACTGGTTGTTGTCATGGGCCAGGGCATCATCGAACTCCTGGTCAATGGCTTGGAGGCGGGCATGTTCCCTGGCCCCGAGGTCCCGCAGGGATAACGCAGTGTCAAGCTCAAACTCCCTGCGAAGACCCTCGAGGCACTCAGCCCGCCTCAGCGCCCTCCGCATGGAGTCCTCCGCCCTGACCATCGTGAGCCGTTCCTCCTCTGCCCGCTGCCGCTCCGCACCTATCCGCTGGCACAACCGCTCCCACACGGAAGCCACTCCCATTCCAGGGTTCTCCTGCCCTCCGGCCGATGCCTGCACCCCTGATGTTGATGGCCCCGAGCCATGATGCCTCCCACCTTGAGCCTGCTGCTGCCTCCGACGCAACTGCCTGTGCCAGCACGACAGCATCCAGGCTGATGGAAACCACCGACGCCGTCGTGCACGTGCCCTGCCCGATGATGCCGTCACATCCTCCATCTGCTGGGGTCCAGTTGCTGTGGTGTCCACCCCTGCTGGATCTCTGACTCCCGACTGTGGCAGGGATGGGATCCCCACCGAGCTGGCTGCATTGGTCGGGGCAGGTCCACAGGGGGCCCTGGTGGCATCTGGGCTGGAAGACGGCAAGGAGAACGACTGGTGGATAGCCTGCACAGAGGAGGAGAGGGCCGCCACATTGGCCAACACATGCAGGAAACCCCCGAACATGGCCGATCCCAATTGGGCCACGTCGGCACGGTGCACTTCGTGATGACGTGCGTGCTCCTCCCGGGAAGCACGCACGGCATCACAAATCACAGCCGTGCGCATCGCGACCCCAATCAGGACCTTCTCCGCACGGCCAGGGGTTCCCACGTCCGCAGGTGGAGGGGAGTCAGGTGACATGGACATCCCCTCTACCTGCGGACAGGCCTGGGACGGGGCATCCCTGCTGGTGCATGGTGGTGCACTCACAGGGTCAGGGACAGCGACATGCACAGGCCCCTCCACGGTGACCTGTGCTGCCTCCTGCCCCTGGCCCTGGACTGCACCACTTGCACCAGCAGGGATGCCCCCACCAGGCCCCATGTGTGCCCCAGTGGCGGCCTCCTCCTCCTCTGTGCAAACCACCAACCTGGATGGCTCCTCACCGTCTCCCACCGTAGCAGGCCCCTGTGGGGGCTCACCCACCCCTTCTGCTGCAGCCGTGGGGGCATCCCCGCCGCCTTGCTCCACAGCGCCGTCTCCGCCCTCTTCTTCACTAGCCGCTGCGTAGAGGGAGACAAAGAACACAAGCATCAGGGCACTGTACAATGGTCCCCTAGACAGGAAGCAATAGCAGATGAGCACCACTGTCAAAGTACACTTCCATCATGTCCCTCCACAACACATGGGTCAGTCCAGGCAAAACACACACAGTAACAGGCATGGTGCATGCCATGGACATTTCCATGCATGTCCAATGGACTCTTGAAACATTCAATGATATGTAACTCACATGCATCATGGCTCATGCCTATCACATGCACACACTTCACCTCAGTCACATCCATCTGGCCCCAAACACACCAAACACAGCGGATACAAGGGTAATTTGGCTGCTTTACTGAATCTGTGCATTGTCACACACATGTGTCATGCATCCATGGCATGCACAAGTCACAGACACGCAGGTCAGGCACACAGACATGGCTACCATATATGTACCTGGCATCAGCACCCATCCCTCACCCCCACCCATGTCCAGGTACAGAGACTGGCATGCTCTCATGTTCAAAATCTGCATAGGGCTCCCCATGCGGCATTTCAACACATGCAACAACCATGTGCATCACACATCACTGGTCGCACATGCATTACCATGATGTCCCTGCACACATACATGCATACATGGCCTATGGCACACATACAGGCAAGTATCATAGAACCAGCACACCGCAACATGCCCTGTCTCACACAGTAATGCATGGACACTTACCGCTCAACTCCAGACGGGCCTCCCTCTCAAGGATCTGGGCGTGGAGCGCTGGGCGTACGCGTTCCAGGACCCTCATCTGGATGGAACTCATGCGGCCCCGGCCCCCCTCCACGAGGCGCCGGGCCTTCACAAGGGTCCTGGACCTCAAGTCCTCCCAGCGCTTCTTGATCTTCAGGACGTCGCGGGTTGCCACCCCCTCCGCGTTGATGGCAACCACACAGTCGGCCCAGATCCTCTGCCGTCCTTCCTTGCTGGCGCGGGACGATCCAAAGAGGGCATCATACTGCCCCAGGACATGCTCCACCAGGACACCAACTTCGGTGACAGAGAAGCTGGTGCCCCTCTGCCCCTCTGGCCTGGGGTTGCCACTGGTGCCAGATGTGGAAGTGCCCGACATGGCAACCCCAGAGGCAGGTGTGGGTGGGCAACTGGGTCCTGGGGCTGGGCTGTGGAGCGATGTAATCCCAGTCGGGAGTCTTCAGTTCCAGCAGGGGTGGACACAGCAACTGGACCCCTGCAGATGGCTGATGTGCAGGCACCAAATGGCAGGGCACGGTGGCAGCAGGCAGGCAGGCAGGCAGGCAGCAGCAGATGGCACGTGGGAGGCTGCTCGGGGCACAGGGGGGCAGTAACTCGGCCTTCTGGGCAGGAGCGTGGTCTTCCGTGTGTTTTCGCGTGGCCAGCTTGATACGGAGTGATTTGGCACGTGAAAATCCTGCACGTCAGCGTGAAATCCGAGGAAAGGCCCTTAGCGCGTAAGCGCGTCAGCACGCATACGCGATTCTATTGGACCAGAGTCCCTCAGCGTGTAAGCGCGTCTGTGACGTGACCCGCACGGGTGTTCCCCACTCAGCACGTGATGACGGGGCACACGTGGAGATACTGCACGTCAGAGTGTCATCGCGTGTAATTGGACAAAAGTGCGCGTACACGCGATTGGCCTATGTACGTGTATTTAATGGGTGCGCGGGCACTTACACACGCAAGTACGTCAGCGAACCTGTATCCCGTGGTGCGTGTGAATTTCCACACGCTATTGGACTGGGAACTGGATTCCAGGGGTGCGCGGGTCACACGCTGTATCCCGTGGTGCGTGTGAATTTCCACACGCTATTGGACTGGGAACTGGATTCCAGGGGTGCGCGGGTCACACGCTGTATCCCGTGGTGCGTGTGAATTTCCACACGCTATTGGACTGGGAACTGGATTCCAGGGGTGCGCGGGTCACACGCTCGCCTAGAACACGCGCAAAGCATAAATTTGCGGACTTTAACAATAACAAGCTCAGACGCCAGGATGAACATACCGTTCCTAGCAGCAGTGGCAGTGGGCTACCAAAGGAGGAGGAGGAGGATAGTCAGGGCCAGAATATTCACACCCAGAACCAGCCTTTTCGGGATGCCTGATGACCAGGTGTATGGGAGGTACAGGTTTCCACCACACATTATACTGGACCTGGTGAGTGAGTGGGAGGATGACCTCACATCACCCACCCTGTGCTCCCAAGCACTCAGCCCCCTGGAGAAGGTCCTCAATGTACTGCACTTCTTAGCCACTGGATCATTTCAGCGGACAAGTGCCATAGTGGGTGGGGTGTCACAGGCCACCCAGTCACGCTGCCTACACCAGGTCTTGAACATCATCACTGCACGCCCATCAGTCCGCAGGCACATATACCTGCCCAGAACACCTGCAGAAAGGCATGCTGCCGCCCTGGATTTTTACGCTGTGGCACGATTCCCCAAAGTGCTAGGTGCCATCGACTGCACCCATGTGGCTCTACGTCCCCCCAGTGCATCTGAGCACATCTATAGGAACCGCAAGCACTGGCATTCCATCAACGTGCAGGTAGCATGTAATGCCAAGGGAATCATCACCTCAGTATATGCCAACTATCCCTGCTCCACCCACGACAGCTTCATTTACCGAATGTCCACCCTAAGCCGGGACCTAGAAGCTGGGCGGCATGGCGATACATGGCTGCTTGGTGAGTATGTATGCCACTGCACATGCATGCATGTTGGATACTGAGCAAGGTCACAACCCCACCAATGATACCAATCACCACCTCCACAGGGGACAGTGCCTACCCTCTCAGCCCCCACATGATGACGCCAATTCGGAACCCCACCACGCCACCCCAGGTAAGATATAACACAGCCCACATTACAACCAGGGGCATAGTGGAGCGCACATTCGGAGTGCTAAAGTCACGCTTTCGCTCCCTTGACCGTTCTGGCGGGCAGCTGTTATACGCTCCTCCAGTAGTGTGCAGGATCATAGTGGCAGCATGTGTCCTGCACAACGTTGCAACACGCCGGGGCCTGGCCGTGGACATGGTGGTGGCCCCACATCCCCAACCACATGCACAGCCGCTGCGCATGGGAGGGGAAAGGGCACGGGGGGAGGCAGCCCGTACACAGCTAGTGGCTAATTACTTCACATAGAAATCACACCCCTGTGGAGTGCACACTGCCCTGGCACATTCCATCTAACAATCAATGATGACTCAACCTGACACTGATCCTGAATGTCTGGAGAATGAACCGGGAATACCATGTCAGCCTGAGATTGTTCACCTGGAAGTGTCACAATGTGTGCATCCCTACCCACACAGACACCACCAATGCAGTTTTGTGAAGTTACACATTGAAGCAGCTAAAATGAATACCCACTTGCAAAATGCAACAAGAGGACAGTGCCATGTCAGCCAACCCAACCCCAGCACCGCCACACGACACACCGTGCCATGTCATGCTAATTGCAGGTAAACAAAGTAATCCCCACAACATGACATCAGTCTCACTATGTACAGTGGCACTATTAGAAACCTGCAACACCTGAAATGCTCACAGCAATGCCGGACCAACAACATACTTGAGCACGTAGTACCATTAACATGACATCACAAATGTTACATATTAGTAGTCTCACCACCTGGAAATGCCTGCACTCCCACCACTACCAACTGTGCAGTGTTGTCGCCATGTAGAGTTGTAGGTGCACTGCTGCCAACATGGACCCCATCTCCAGACTAGAGGTCCTTGTGTGGACATGAGGAAGGGACCTGCAAATTGGGAGGTAGACACAGAAGAAGAGTTACACATCAATGCAACATGCAGTGTACAACACAACAGCAATATGCACTAGGAATGTATACACAGTATTGACTACAGACTGCCCACACAGCTCATGGGAGTCCAACGTCACTGTGTAATTCACTGTCACTTGGGCACACCCTTTGCAAGCCCATGGAAACGGGAAGCAGGAGGGGTGTGTGTGACTCAAACCCAAGCATCTGAACCAAATACATTACAAGCCTGCATGTGCCCAGCCACAATGCAGCGTATGCCCACAGGAACCACGGAAGCCAACAGATCGTCCCAAAAAAATTGGGAATAAAAGAAATCAAAATAAAAATAAAAATAAGAAACAATCAAAAATGGCCATTGATGGGCCCGGGGGGGTTGGGGAGGCCACCCAGGAGGTCCGAGGACAGGATGCACACCAGAACCCACCTGCGTGGATCCTGGGAAGATAAAACACCTCCATGGGCTCATGGCCCACACGGCTACCCTATTGTGGGAGTATCACTGCTGTCGCTATTATCACCCTGTGCAGCTGCATCCGGAGGTGGTTGCACTATGGGAGGCAGCCCACGCAAGGCCCTAGTCTGCTCCTCCATGGCTGCAAGCATGCGGGTGTGGTAGGTCTGGTTCTGGAGGATGAGTGTGCGGAGGTCCCCATGCAACAACTCACGGGATGCCCGGACCTCCGCCCTCGTTGCCTGCATCTCAGCTGAGAGCGTACGGGTGAGACGCTCCAGCTGCTGTTCTGTCCTTTGGTGTGTTGAAGCCTCAAGCTCAACAAGAGTCGTCCTGAGGTGAAGGAGCTCCTGCCTCAGGGCTTCCCTGTGGCCCTGGGACTCAATGGAGATGGCCTCCTGCAGAGTCGCCAGTGCCGCCCGCCTGTCCCTGTTGGACCCCAACATGTCCTCCCTGTGTGACTGGCAGATGGAGTCGGTTGCCTGCTCTAGTCGCTCCATCAGCCTTTCTGGGGGGACAATGGAAGTGGCCACCCTATCCATGGCCTGAGCCATCATCTCGGATGATGCAGCCTGTTGGGTTGCCATACCGTAAATGGATTGCTCCCATGCGGTATTGCCGGGTGGCGTACGGCCACCACGTCGGCGGGCACCACACCTGTCTGGGGCAAGGCGAACTGCGCCTTGCTGTGCCGGCACTGCCTGAGGCTGCAGGACTGCATTCCCCCTCTGATCTGCTGGCCCAGGAACAGGATCAGATGTCGCGGAGTGTGACCCTGCATCCGTAACCACCGAAGGCGTAGCTGCCAACACTGACATCCCCATGGAGGGTTCTGACCCTGGTGCAGGTGGGTGAGACAGAACAGAATCCCTCCCTGGAACACTCACCTGCGACGGCACGTAGGTCTCATCCGAATCAACACCTGAGTACAGCTCTGGGGAGGTGCAGCCAGAGACACCCCTTGAGAGCACGACCTGCAGCACTTGTGGGTTCACCCCCACCACCACACCACGTCCCTCACTGGTGGTTGGTCGGCCCTCGGACCCCTCCTGGGTCTGCACCATCTCCACAACCCCAGCAGTATCAGGTGCGTCTTCCCCTGCAAAGACATGAAAACAAAGAAATGGAAACAGGCATTAGCACCATGGCACACATTGAGGGCTGAGAAGCAAGAGAACCAGTACTTGATTGACACATGTCCCACATGACTAAAACCCTCCCATGCATGCACCCTCACTGCGTATGAAGTGCAGGCAAATGGCACACACTGATGACACCAAGATGGAAGATGAACACATTTTCTGCATGCTGCCTGGCAGTGGCATCACACATTGGCCTGTGATTGGCAGGTGAAACACACATGCCATCACACAGATGGCATGTACCATTGCTATTGAGTGAAGATGGAGAGGAGGGCAGCACCTATTCATTCAGTCCAGTTCCCGCATGTAATTGCTTTTCTAATTCTAACAGGTCAGATTTTTCACCTGGAGCTGCCAGTCTGAAATGGTCCAATTGCACAGGGACATGTGTGTACAAATGATATCCAGGTAACAAAGTCACTCCACTTTACCACACCCATGTCAGACATGTGACTAGTGGACAGCGACATGCCTAGTGAAAGTGGTGGAATGCAAACAAACTGACTGAATGAACAGTGAAAAAGAAGCAAATATGTTGTGGCAAGGTGACACTTCAAGGGCAACTGGCGTGCAGTTGGGCTAGATGTCTACTGTTGGCAGAAGGGATACTGCTATGGCCAAATGCAGCTGCGCAGGAAGGATTGCATGAAGCACATGGCTGACCCATACGACTCAGGCGCACACACTCTCACCTGGCACCCGAACAGAAGCCCTCACACACACACCATGCACATGGATGACACACACATGCATGTGCACTCACCGGACAATGCCTCGTAATCAGCCAGATCTCCCACGCCTTGGATCTGTTCCTCCGTGACGTAGGTCCCAGCGACTGACTCATGTGGAGTGAGTTCCATGTCTACTACTGGAGACCCACCTCCAGTCACTAGAGTTGCGGCATGACTTGAGGCCAGCTTACTCTTTGCCCTGCGCTTTAGGTCATTCCAGCGCTTATAGCAATCATTGGCTGTGCGCCTCACGATTCCAAGGGCACTTACGATGTCCGCAACGGTCTGCCAGTGTGCCTGGCGTTGTGCAGGTGTGGTCTTGGATCCTGCAACAATGACCATCTCGTTGTCATGTCCGGACACATACTCGACAAGTGCATTCAGTTCGTCATCCGTGAAGCTGGGCTTCCTGGACGGGCCGGACTGTGTAGCCGTGTCTGGGGCATCAGCCTGTGCCGGACGAGCACTCTTCCTCTTCCGCTTGGAAGGTGGTGGTGATCCTGAGTGTCCTGCGCCGCTCTGGACACTAGGGGCAGGAGCCCTGGTGGACTCTGTATCAGGAGTGTGGGATTGCACACTCAGCATGGGAGTTGGTGCAGGCATTGGCTCTAGTGTGATGGTGTCAGGGGGAATGTCAGCAGCATGGACTAGGACCGACACTGTCCTGGCTGGGTGTGTGAGGGCTGGGGTGGATGGAGCCGCAGCTGCCCCTGCAGCCTCTCCGCCCTGCCTCCTTGGTGCAGCAGATGACCTTGCTGCCCCAGATCCACGTGGCATGATGGCATCAACGTGCACCAGCGCACGTGTCGTAGCCCTGCTGACCTGGAAGTCAGCCATGGAGTCAGCCAGGTCTGGTGCCACAATGGGCTGGTCCAACAAGGGCTGAGCATGGATGGTGTCAGCCACATCAGCCTCAATGGGAGGGGGGGAGGGGGGGGGGATTATGGGTGCCCGTGACTGGTCCTCCACACATGGGGGGACAGGCTCACCCTGCAAGTTACGACCACGTCCCCTACCGGATCCACCACGGCCACCACTTGTGGCTCTTCCACCTTTGCCACCCTTACGGAATCCTCGCCTCCCAGCCATGGCACTGATGTTAATGTGCGTATGGGAGTGGATGTAGACTATTGTCCTGGGCAATTGGGGGTCAAAGGGGTTGGGTACCAGATGGTAATTGTACCCTAGTGCTCTAGCAAGGCTGAATGTAACCCCTGGGGAAAGATGACGGGTCACGCAACGCACAGGAGGCCCAAAAAAGGGAGATGACGTGCACGCAACCCCTCCTAGACCACGTGTGCAGAAAGAAAAACCTGCACTACGCTGTGGCACCCAGAAACACAAGAATGAACGTATGCATGTCACACGCAGCCTAGAATGACCTCTGCAGGGGTAGGCTACACACGGGGCAAGCACAGATGTTAGATACGTGCGTGACTCACCGTCTGCCTGGTAAACGAGCGTGTAAAAGGAGCACGTTTGGTTGGCAACACCCCCGCCAAAAGAAGATTTGTCCGCTGTCTGAGGAGACAGGACAACAGTAGAAGGGAACAATGTTTGAGGGAACAGGCCCAGGTAAACCAGTAAAAGAGGAAAAAGAGAAAAAGCTGTCAGAGGTAACAGGGAATACGAACTTGAAACGCCGTGAAGTAAATCGCGTGTGAAACGACAAGAAGTACAGAATTCACCCACTCGCTCTCCACGAAAAGCACGTACAAGGAAAACGTGTTCTACACGTACCTTTTATACAGGCCCACACGTCCAGCGTCACTTACGCGGCGTGTACGCGCTAGGGCCATTTCCACCTATTACATGCTTTGTCACTTCTGCGTGTAGGGCCATTTCCACCAATTACACGCTTTGTCACTTCTGCGTGTAGGGCCATTTCCACCAATCACACACGATTACACTCTGACATGCAGTCTTTCCACGTGTGCTCTGTCATCACGTGCTGTGTGGGAAACACCTGTGCGGGTCACGTCACAGACGCGCTTACCCGCTGAGGGCCTTTCCTCAGTTTTCACGCTGACGTGCAGGATTTTCACGTGCAAAATCACTCCGTACCAAGCTGGCCACGCGTACGCACACGGAATACCACGCTCCTGCCCGGAAGGCCGAACTACTGCCCCCCAGAGCCCGAGCACGCTCCCACCTGCTGCTGCCTGACTGCCTGCTGCCCCTGCACTGCTGGGGGGTGGGGGTGGTGGGAGACATGAGTGGGGGCCTGGTGGAGGCTGCCCCTGGTGGCTGGGGGGTGGGGGTGGTGGGAGACATGAGTGGGGGCCTGGTGGAGGCTGCCCCTGGTGGCTGGGGTATGGGGGTGCAGGGAGACATGAGTGGGGGCCTGGTGGAGGCTGCCCCTGGTGGCTGGGGGGTGGGGTGGTGGGAGACATGAGTGGGGGCCTGGTGGAGGCTGCCCCTGGTGACTGGGGGGGTGGGGGTGATAGGGGACATGAGTGGGGGCCTGGTGGGGGCTGCCCCTGGTGACTGGGGGGGTGGGGGTGATAGGGGACATGAGTGGGGGCCTGGTGGAGGGTGCCCCTGCACTGCTGGGGGGTGGGGTGATAGGGGACATGAGTGGGGGCCTGGTGGAGGGTGCCCCTGCACTGCTGGGGGGTGGGGGTGGTGGGAGACATGGGTGGGGGCCTGGTGGAGGGTGCCCCTGGTGGCTGGGGGGTGGGGGTGGTGGTAGACATGAGTGGGGGCCTGGTGGAGGGTGCCCCTGCACTGCTGGGGGGTGGGGGTGATAGGGGACATGAGTGGGGGCCTGGTGGAGGCTGCCCCTGCACTGCTGGGGGGTGGGGGTGGTGGGAGACATGAGTGGGGGCCTGGTGGAGGCTGCCCCTGGTGGCTGGGGGTTAGGGGTGATAGGGGACATGAGTGGGGGCCTGGTGGAGGCTGCCCCTGCACTGCTGGGGGGTGGGGGTGGTGGGAGACACTGGTGGGGGCCTGGTGGAGGCTGCCCCTGGTGGCTGGGGGGTGGGGATGCAGGGGGACATGAGTGGGGGCCTGGTGGAGGCTGCCCCTGGTGGCTGGGGGTTGGGGGTGATAGGGGACATGAGTGGGGGCCTGGTGGAGGCTGCCCCTGCACTGCTGGGGGGTGGGGGTGGTGGGAGACACTGGTGGGGGCCTGGTGGAGGCTGCCCCTGGTGGCTGGGGGTGGGGATGCAGGGGGACATGAGTGGGGGCCTGGTGGAGGCTGCCCCTGGTGGCTGGGGGATGGGGGTGCAGGGAGACATGAGTGGGGGCCTGGTGGAGGCTGCCCCTGGTGACTGGGGGGGTGGGGGTGATAGGGGACATGAGTGGGGGCCTGGTGGGGGCTGCCCCTGGTGACTGGGGGGGTGGGGGTGATAGGGGACATGAGTGGGGGCCTGGTGGAGGGTGCCCCTGCACTGCTGGGGGGTGGGGTGATAGGGGACATGAGTGGGGGCCTGGTGGAGGGTGCCCCTGCACTGCTGGGGGGTGGGGGTGGTGGGAGACATGAGTGGGGGCCTGGTGGAGGCTGCCCCTGGTGGCTGGGGTATGGGGGTGCAGGGAGACATGAGTGGGGGCCTGGTGGAGGCTGCCCCTGGTGGCTGGGGGGTGGGGTGGTGGGAGACATGAGTGGGGGCCTGGTGGAGGCTGCCCCTGGTGACTGGGGGGGGTGGGGGTGATAGGGGACATGAGTGGGGGCCTGGTGGGGGCTGCCCCTGGTGACTGGGGGGTGGGGGTGATAGGGGACATGAGTGGGGGCCTGGTGGAGGGTGCCCCTGCACTGCTGGGGGGTGGGGTGATAGGGGACATGAGTGGGGGCCTGGTGGAGGGTGCCCCTGCACTGCTGGGGGGTGGGGGTGGTGGGAGACATGAGTGGGGGCCTGGTGGAGGCTGCCCCTGTTGGCTGGGGGGTGGGGGTGGTGGTAGACATGAGTGGGGGCCTGGTGGAGGGTGCCCCTGCACTGCTGGGGGGTGGGAGGGGTGGTAGACATGGGTGGGGGCCTGGTGGAGGCTTCCCCTGGTGACTGGGGGGTGGGGGTGGTGGTAGACATGGGTGGGGGCCTGGTGGAGGCTGCCCCTGGTGGCTGGGGGGTGGGGGTGGTGGGAGACATGAGTGGGGGCCTGGTGGAGGCTGCGCCTGGTGGCTGGGGGTGGGGGTGGTGGGAGACATGAGTGGGGGCCTGGTGGAGGCTGCCCCTGCACTGCTGGGGGGTGGGGGTGGTGGGAGACATGGGTGGGGGCCTGGTGGAGGGTGCCCCTGGTGGCTGGGGGGTGGGGGTGGTGGTAGACATGAGTGGGGGCCTGGTGGAGGGTGCCCCTGCACTGCTGGGGGGTGGGGGTGATAGGGGACATGAGTGGGGGCCTGGTGGAGGCTGCCCCTGCACTGCTGGGGGGTGGGGGTGGTGGGAGACATGAGTGGGGGCCTGGTGGAGGCTGCCCCTGGTGGCTGGGGGTTGGGGGTGATAGGGGACATGAGTGGGGGCCTGGTGGAGGCTGCCCCTGCACTGCTGGGGGGTGGGGGTGGTGGGAGACACTGGTGGGGGCCTGGTGGAGGCTGCCCCTGGTGGCTGGGGGGTGGGGATGCAGGGGGACATGAGTGGGGGCCTGGTGGAGGGTGCCCCTGCACTGCTGGGGGGTGGGGTGATAGGGGACATGAGTGGGGGCCTGGTGGAGGGTGCCCCTGCACTGCTGGGGGGTGGGGGTGGTGGGAGACATGAGTGGGGGCCTGGTGGAGGCTGCCCCTGTTGGCTGGGGGGTGGGGGTGGTGGTAGACATGAGTGGGGGCCTGGTGGAGGCTGCCCCTGGTGGCTGGGGGGTGGGGGTGCAGGGGGACATGGGTGGGGGCCTGGTGGAGGCTGCCCCTGGTGGCTGGGGGGCGGGGGTGGTGGTAGACATGGGTGGGGGCCTGGTGGAGGCTGCCCCTGGTGGATGGGGGGTGGGGGTGGTGGTAGACATGGGTGGGGGCCTGGTGGAGGGTGCCCCTGGTGGCTGGGGGGTGGGGGTGCAGGGGGACATGAGCAGGTGTGCAGGGTAGTCCCCTGTTTTGTGGGCTGCCTGCAGGGGCCGTGGAGGGTGTACAGGGAACACCTGTGAGGACCCACCCAGCCTAATCGCGTGTGTAACTTCCCACGCACCCCTGTAATACACGTACCCAGCCAAATCGCATGTGATAATTCCCGCGCACCCCTGTAATACACGTACCTGGCCAAATCGCGTGTGATAATTCCAGCGCACCCCTGTAATACACGTACCCAGCCAAATCGCGTGTAAAACTTCCCGTGTACCCCTGTAATACACCTACCCAGCCAAATCGCGTGTGATAATTCCTCGTACCCCTGTAATACACGTGCCCTGGCTAATCGCGTGTAAAACTTCACGCGTACCCCTGTAATACACGTACCCTGGCCAATCGCGTGTTAAACTTCCCGCGTACCCCTGTAATACACGTACCCTGGCTAATCGCGTGTAAAACTTCCCGCGTACCCCTGATATGAACGTTACCCGCTTTGCGTTCCTTGTTTGGCAGCCCTGTAAACTGGTTCAGGGTTAGCGCAGCCCTTTGCGATGATTTAGCGATTTTGATGGCTTTTCCTTGCGCGAGGGCGTTCTTGGGGGCGTTACTGGCGCTGCTGCAGGGTCGCTGCGATACTCTGCGCCACGGCTGGTTTGGGAGCCTAAAATCCATGAACACGCTGTGCGCGGAAATCGGTTTTAGCGCACGTGCCTGGCGCAGACAATCGCACGCGGACACTCTGCTCCAGCCGCTTGCGACACTTTTCTGCGAAATTCTATGAATTACCCTGACAATATTTACTGGAAATTTACCAATTGAAATTAACTTTCCCTGTAACAATGCAGAACCCATGAATTACCACAAATAAAAAAATAACATTTGCCAACATCAATACCGAGTTAGCATTTATCAGCTGCACTCCATCATAAGACTTGTCATATTTAAGGCCACATCCAAAATCGTCCACAAATTTAACACAAGAGTAGTTAGAAATATGGGATCATAGTGAAGAGCTTGCTATCCAACTTCAAAGCACAAACACAGCAGCAATATTGTTCAACGGTAGAGGTATGCTGACTGTTTGATACAAATTACTATACACCCCTATTCATTTTACAGCTCCTTATGTCAGTGCATTGTGTAACATATGAGATTACATAGCATGACACCTAAATAGGCTCCTGCCCTTCCAAAGCACACCATTTCCAAGCAAATTGTAAAGCTACCAAATATGGTTGCTGATTATTATTGCTAAATGACTACCAACAATTAGATGGGAGAGGAAATGCTGCAATATAAAATAATTCCCATGTAGACCTCTCATCTAAGTGCTTGAGTAATGTAGAATGCTACTGAGCAGCTCATAAAGTGTAAGCAAGATGGGAAAAGTAGACTTTCACTAGGTTAGAATTAAGTTTGTCGAGTTGTGGTATATCTGTGATTGGCACAGTACATTTTTTGAATGATAAGCCTAAATGAAAATAGAGCTAAACCTATATTCCACAGTACCCATTTCTTTCATAATTTAACAATTCATGATAAAGCATGCACATATTAAGAGAAATATATGCATAAACCATGGGCCTCATTACGACCCAGGCGGTAAGTTACCGCCTGGGTCGTACCTTTACCACCATGGCGTAAACTACGTTTACGCCATGGTGGTTGGCGGACTTACCGCCCCATTCTGAGGTGAGTGGGGCGGTAAGTCCCCATTAACCCATTTACCCTTCCCCATTCCCATTTTTGCCCCATAGGGCATAATGGGAGTGGGGAAGGCGTTAATTACGCCACCGTAAATTACGGTGGCGTAATTAACAACAAGGTCCCTTAGCGCCATGGATTTTAACACCTGCTAAAAGCAGGTGTTAAAACCTCCATGGCGCTAAGGGACCTCGGAATCAGGCGGTAAGGGTCGGCGCTGTTTACGCCGCCGTAAACCCCTTACCGCCTGGGTCCTAATGAGGCCCCATGTATTTTGCAATCTCATACCTATATACAAAGAATCAAGCACATTCTCCGGTGTGTCCTAAATTCACGAGGAAGGTGATAAACCAGCTGCAAGATAATGCACTGCCACTTAATGTCTCCACCCAGCTCCAGTTATTACACCTTACAAGCTCCAATTAAGAACTGTAGGCCAACTCCAGGCACACAGCATTGAGTATACTGTTGGTCACATCAGTGGGCTCTGCCACACCCTTGCTTCTCCCACCACCCTTTTAATCAGTCCTCCTTATGCGTCCTCATCAAAGAACATGCAGAGTCAAGCACCTAACCTGCTTCCACCTATTCAAGCATCATATGGCCAATGGCCTGAGCTGCTATCCTGCATTTCACCTACAAACTAATCGCTACTACTGCTACTCAACAAAATATATCAGCATGCATGTCCTCCCTCCACTGCCCATCCCCACTCCCACTAGGGTATGAAAGGCCAAGTACCCTGTGCACCCCAGAAAGCTACCCTATTGATGCTCATCAATAATACCAAGGCCCTGATCCCACTGAACATTTCTTCAGTAATACCTGTGATATGGTAACCATAACTTCAGAGTACAATTCCCAAACCAATTCTGAAGAGAAGAAATGTTCACTGGAAACAACATGGCATACATTAGCATAATTTCTTAATTCACATTCATAAAGGGTTGTAAGATAATCTGTTACACATCTTTGCTTTGATGTACCAACCTACCATTCAGGCATCTCTGGTCTGTCCTCAATTCATGAGGAAGGTGATAAGAGAAGAGAGCTGCAAGATAATGCACTGCCATTTGGTTACTCCACCCAGCTACAGTTTTCACACCGTAGAAGCCTCTACTGAAGAACTGAAGGTCAACTCCAGGCAGACAGCAGCCAGTCTACTGCTGGTTTCATAACTGGGAACTGCCACACCCTTGCTCCTCCCACAACCCATTTAATCAGTCCTCCTTAGGTGTCCTCATCAAAGAACATGCAAAGTGAAGCACCTCACCTGTTTGCACCTATTCAAGCATCATAGGGCCAATGGCCTGACCCGCTATTCTGCATTTCACCCACAAATGATTCACTAGTGCTGCTACTTAACAAAAGATATCAGGATGTATGTCCTCCCTCCACTGCCCATCCCCACTCTCACTAGGTTTTGAATGACCAAGTGCCCTGGGCAGCCCCAGAAAGCTACCCTAGCGAACCTCATCAATAATACACTTTCCCCATCCCACTGAACATTTCTTCAGTAATACCTGACATACTGTAAACATAACTTCAGAGTACAATTCCCAAACCACTTCTAAAGAGAAGAAATGTTCACTGGAAACTTACCAATTGAAATTTACTTTCCCTGTAACATGGCAGAATCCATGAATTACCACAAATGTAAAAAATAACATTTGCCTACATCAAAACCAAGTTAGCATTTATCAGCTGCACTCCATAATGAGACTTGTCATATTTAATGCCACATTCAAAATCGTCCATAAATCTAACACAAAGGCAGTTACAAATATGGGATCATAGTGAAGAGCTTGCTATCCAACTTCAAACCACAAACACAGCAGCAATATTTTTCAAGGGTAGAGGTATGCTGCTTGTTTACTGATGTAAATTACCATGCACCCCTATTCATTTTACATATCCCTATGTCAGTACATTGTGTAGCATGAAACCCAAATACGTTCCTGCCCCTCCATAGCACATCATTTCCAAGCAACTTGCGAAACTGCCAAATATGGTTGCTGATTATTATTGCTAAATTACTACCAACAATTAAATGGGAGTCGAAATACTGCAGTATAAAAGAATGCCCCATGTAGACCTCTCCTCTAAGTGCTTGATTAATGTGGGATGCTATTCAGCAACTCATATAGCGAAAATAAGATGAGAAAAGTAGAGGTTCACTAGGTGGGCATTAAGTTTGTGGGGTTGTGATATATCTGTGGTTGGCACAGTACATTTTTTGAATGATACGCCTAAATGAAAAGTTAGCTAATTTTACATGCCATAGTACCCATACTTTTCATAACATAACAATTCCTGATAACACATGCACATATTAAGAGAAATATATGCATAAACCATGACATTTGCAAGCTCAGACCTATATAGAAAGAGTAAAACAAATGTTATACATTACTGCATAAAAGCTTAAACGCAAACTATAACCCTACCCACTTAGCCACCATGAATTCTCCTTCTTCACTTTGCTTCATCATTTCTCAGAAACCATTTACCTGGTGTATTTGGCCTGAAATCCCAAAACACTTTAATAATACCTAGTATACTATTGCCATAGCTTCACAGTTCAATTCCCAATCCACCTCTCAAGAGAAGAAATGTTTACTCCAAACTTACCGGTTCAAATTAACTTGCCCAGTAAGCTAGCAGAATCCACAAATCGCCATCAATAAGCAAAGGAACATTGTCGAACATCATAACCAAGTTAGCATTCGTCAGGTGCACTGCTTCACAAAACTTCTCAAATTTAAAGGCACATTCAAACACTTCCACAATTCTAACACAGTGGAAAATCACCAATATACAAATCACATACATAGCTGAAATATTTGTCAAGGGTAGAGTTATGCTGCTTGGTTGACACTAGGGTTTCTTATGCACCCCCATTCATGTCACATCTTCCAATGTCAGTGAGAAACAACATTTAATTGCAAATATATACCATAGCATAACATGTTATACTGCTTCATCATTCTCATACAAACACTGATTTAAACTGTTCTAAACCTGCTTTCCAGACAATACTTATAGACTTGACTAAATCAGACACTTAAACATATTTAATTTATCTTAGAAATACAATACATAATATACATACAATATAGAAAAACACACAATCACTCACATTCAGCTGCTCCAAATAATAATTAGATCTTCACAATAGCAAAACACAGAACATGTGCACACTCTGGATTCTGCAATCAGAATGTCAAAAGTTCACAAAAAGGGCACTTACATAGCTTTCATAAATCAATAGCACAACAAAAGGACTGCAGAAAACAAACAAGTAAAATGCCCAACACACTTTTATTACAACATATAACAGTCAATAAACCCCAACACAATCCATCCAAAGAATACTTTGTAGAACATGTACAAATACAATCAAACATTTTATTTTCTTAATTTGAGAAATTACATAACTGTGGCTATAACCCCGGTTACACGACAAACACCCTTCTTTGGACGTGGGTACATGTACATTTTTCAAATGTGGTAGAAAACACATATTGCAAAGGTTTGAAATTTAAATCACACATGCCTTGAGGTAAAAACCTCCAAACAGAAACACATGTAAACATCTGTGCTAAAACATCCATAAAATAATATGATAACTGTACCAAAATGCAAACATCTATACCTGCGGGGACAATGAGCAGGTTCATGCTTGCGGCTACCAAAGCCCGCCACAAAGTACGACGCATGATTAAAGCATTCATAGCCATGGATCTGGTCAGCCACCAGTAGCCGCGGCTAGCCGTAACATTTTTACAGATTGAAAAATACATATTGACAAGGTGTAACAATTCAGACAACATAAAGGTAGACATGAGGCATTGAAACAGGAACACATGTCAATTGTGTGTTGTAAAATCATTGAAACAACATGATCAATGCACAGAAATTGGAATCACTGTACCCGCGGCTAAGGCGATAGTCATAGATGCGCTACACCTGCCAAAAGTACACAATATCCCATTGGTTTAGTGGTACCCACGGCTATAATCCATCTGACAGGGCACAACGTCTCATTGGCTGCTGTCGTAACGGCGGCTATTTTTTAAAAAAGCATCAGAGGTATTTCACGTTTTCCAATATACTTAAAAAGTTCTCTAGGTAGCTCTTAAAATAGCTGTTGTGTTCTTTCATCAATAAATAGCCAAAAATACATTTTCAATCAGAGAAATACTTTTCACTTTTATTAGAAGTCAAAATATCTTGCAACATGTATCTGTGCTCTTTCTTTAGATAATTAATTAATTTTCGTTTCCCAAAGAGAAAGAAATCTGTTCCCTGCCAAAAATATTTTTCCACAATCGCAGCATAAACCTCTCATTTCAAACCCTCCATCTAAAATAATATTATACAACCAAAATAACCCCATTCTCAAAATTCTCAAATTCTCAAATTCCCCACTGTTTTCTGAACAATGAAAATCCTCTGCTTCTGAAATTGGCTGCATGTTTGAAACATTCAATCAAAAAATATATATACTCCAACACAAGCACACTCTCCTAAAACTGTGCCTCATTCTCAAGCAATACAAATGTACTATATAGAAAAACCCTTAATACAGTAATACAATATAATCTACAGTTTTATTGGCATATATAAACATCACTAAAAAACATTCTCTGTTAGATTCAACAATGCAACTGCATCTGAGGTACTTGACATCCTATTGGCAGCCACCCAACACACAGACAATGAATGACCAATTAGAAAGTACATACAAACATTCCACCTTCTCTCCTCATGCACTCTTCCTCCATTGCTAATTCTAATATCTGAAGTGACAAGTAGTATTTCTTTCTACCACACTAAAATGGAAAATTATATGCAATGGCTTGAGGACAATTATCCTAGAGAGGAAGACATTAAAAAAGAAGACGCTGAAGAAAATGAACCAGAATTCGGGATTTTGTAAGTCCATTCTTTAAATTTATGTAAAAGGAGACTAACAATAATATAATAATATTTTAAGGAGCAAATATCAGTCATCAAACACATATACTTTACCTACCTACTGTCAAATGTCTATACAACCAAGACAAATATTTTTAAAGTGCATTATATATTCAATTGTTTAAAAATATTTCAAATATTTTCAAACAGATGAAGAAGTCATTCAAGTATCATCATGAAGAAGCACCACAAAAATACCCACAAAACTAATAATGGATTCATTAACAGAATTAAAACAACTATTATTAATATTCAAAAAGAAGCACAATCAATGAAAAAGGACATTCAAGATGTAAGACAAATCACGGACAGTAAAAATCCAAATAATTGGGCTAAAGAAGTATGTACACTTTTATATATTATTAATGAATAAAAAGTATTTCAACTGTTACAATAACTGTTTACAAACACTACACTCAATACGTCCACATGTAATTTTTGTAAAAATGTTCCATAGCTGTGGCTACACAATGAATACCAACCCAGCACATGGGGTGGGTTTGGGATCGCCACGGACAAACACCCCCAGTCCTTGATACTCCAAGACGCGATCATGAATGTACTAATGGTGCCCCATTTATAGTGGTGGCGGCTATAGGATTGTTTGTGTTTTTTTAAAGAAACTTAGTATAGAATATGAATAACAAAAGAGACCCTAAAAAGAGTACATAAAAAGTTATGTAAAGTATATAATAACTAAGCACTTATAGCCGTGGCCATAGTTCAGTGACTTTCTTTGAAAGCCGCGGTTACAATATGAAACTTTGGGGGCCAAATCACATAGATTTTTTTATAAATATACACATAATAGATTATTCTTAGAGAGGACTCTTTCTAATACAAACAGCTTACTTTTTGCACATTGAGGCCTATAGCAATGGGTATGGTCAAACGAACCTGTGGCTATGACCCTCCGCAGTTGTTGCTGCGGTTAGCCGCACCTCCAATATTCAACAACCCATTGGGCTACACCATAGTTGCGATTATTCATCTATATTTTGAAAAATTATAATATCCTTCTATCTGAAAAATAGAAAACATAATCAGTTAAAGAACACACACACTTTAAGAAACACAATTTATTACACAAGTTATTATGATCCTCATATCTTGTATGCAGTGCATCACGTACTCTATATAAGATAGAACATTAGTGCATACAACACTGTTGTTCTATTTACACATACTAACAATTGGATGATTGGGAAAAAAATCCAACTTGGATGAAAAAAACCATTCAATAATATAAAAAGTATAAAAACTACCACTACAAAAAAAAACAGGGGTATATAAACTGTGTGAGAATAAACAAAGGGTCTTATACTGGGAGGTTGCAGGACAGATGATTGGGAACATTAAGTAAACTTGGAGAACAAGTGAGAATAAGATGGGATAAGTAAACTTGGAGAACAAGAAATAAAAAAAATCACAAAAGTAGAAACACTAGTACTATAATTTTTTAGCAGTCTTTTTCACCCCACAAAAAACAAGCTCCAACAAGACCACTGCAGATAGTTTGAGATATTTCAAGATAAAAGAACACTGTTTTTGAAAAAAATATAGAAAATCTTATGCACCTTGTGCAAAAACACACTAAGACATGGACCTTCAATTGCTCTATTACAAAGCTTGGGAGCATTAAGTTTCGGTAGAAGGCTGCCAATAGGAAAAGAACACTCAGTTTCTGCAGCATTGTCAATTCCACCTGATCTAATGTTACTACTCCCAATGTTTCAGTTATGACAGTAATGTGTTGCCTATGCCACAATTGCTTATCCCAAGACATGCCACACTAGTCCATTGAGAAATGACTCTCTGCAAACATAATGTACGTTGCCATCACTAATTCACTAACACAACAAAGATACAATAAAAGTATAAAAACTGTTACTACAATCAATAAACATACATATATATATATTGGGTAAGGACAAACAAGGGACATCATGCTAAGGGATTACCATAGAGTGAAGCGGGTAGGTTAAGTAAACTTTGAAAACAAGAGACAGCAGGGTACTTTAAGTAAACATGCAGAAGCAGAAAAGATTGCGTAGGTTGAGTAAACTTGAAGAACAAGAAAGAATAGGGTGGGATAATTAAACTTGGAGAAAATACAATAGAAAACAATCAAACAGTAGTACTTAAAAAAAAAATCATTTTACAGATGTTGTGGCAAAAAACAAATGGAATAAGTCCAATGATCCTTGTCCAAAAAGACACTAAGACGTGGGCCTTCAAATGTGTCTAAATGTTCTGCCCCATACTGGACTGCAGCCTTTTTGACTTACATGTCATCTATCTCTTTACTACAGCTGTGAATGTTGGTTGTACAAAATCAGCAACCACACATCGAAGGTGCTGCCACCAACAGGCAGAGTGTTAAAACACCTGCAGCACTGCAGCTCTCCATTAAAAAAAATATCAGAAATGCTAGAAAGGTCACAAAGGAGGCTTTTTACAGATGTGCTGCTCCCATCTCCGGCAGCACCACTATGTTTTGAATATGGGTTGGCCTTTCACGGGAGTTAACTGTACAACATTTAGTGAAAGTCCACTGGGATGATGAGAATGATACACCTACCATAAAATAAAAAATAAAAACATTACGAAAATGAACTTGCAAACCCCCGTCAATTCAACCACCTCACAAAACACTAAAAAGACCTAAGAGTACTCTATCCTGAAAGTTCATTAAAATTACAATAAATACAATCAAACAAACCTTCAACCTCACTAACATAAATACACTAACACAATGCCTGCATATAAATCCCATTGATTGACAAATCTGATTTCCATATCTGTAAAAGTAAAAAAATACATTAAATACTTACTACACAATCAGAGCAGAAGACACAAATCATAACAACCACCTGATAGCTGTGGTTAATATAACTAACACACACAACAATACAAATAAACCTTCAAATCTATACATATTTATTAACACTTACTTTCACATCAGCCACACTCATAGTGAAACTTCTGCAATCAAAAGAATTAAACTGCAGAAAATTGTGCCTTTTATACTTTACAAAACCAATACGATCTTGTTTTGTATCCACGGTTACACGTATGTTTTTTCTGCAAGCCCAAAACCAAACTAAATCGGCCTTCAAACCTTCAAATGATATAAGCGAACACCTAGGCAGATAAAATGACACACACAAATAAAATTCTTTACTGCGTCATCCACATAAAAATATGATTATTTATGATTATTGCACAGACAATTTATAGTTTATAGACGTGGCTTTAAATATAAACTTGCCTATACGTACATCCAATAAAATGACAAAAAGCATTGACATGCCAATGCACATGCTTTTCAATAGATGCGGTTATAGAAAAGCCCTGCTTGTCTGTTTGCTGTTAGCCACGGCTATGCTAAAAAAAGCTACAAATAAATATATGTATTTCCACTCCCCCAAACTCCAAACAGTGTCCCTAACATACCTGCCAGCCCTCCTCCACTGCCCATGGACCTCCTCCACTCCCCTGGTCTCTCCCAATCCCCCAAAACACTCAATGCATCTATGATGAAACTCCACCCAAAATGTTGGATAGCCACGGCTACCACACATCCACAAACACACGACGTGCCATTTGCCACAATATAGCTGTGGATGCACAAGGTAGCACATCTACCCGTGGGTAGCAAAGCCGCTCACTGAGTGGATGCTGGATAGCTGCAGATAATTACAACAGTACCATCAACCAAATACAAACTCGGAAACACAAACATCATAAATACCCTGCACATACAAACTACTTGAAATTCTAACTAGGTATAATTTTCATGGAAACAGTGATAGACTGTAGATATCATGGCTGGTTTAGAAACTGTGTTGGCTATTTTTATTACTGGCTTTTTGTGAGAAAATAAATATTAACATGGACGTAGGTTTGAGCGATTTTACAATTAAATGGTTTGGATTGCGGGGAATGCGTTGGTTCCAAGTTTTAGAAAAATTGTTGCTTCTGAGAAGTATAGGGCAGCCAGAGGTCATACTAATTAATTGTGGAGGCAATGATTTGGGGAATGTACGAGGTGTGTCCCTTACTTTAATAATGAAATAAGTGATGGGAAAACTAATAGGACTATTTCCTGACACCATCTTTATCTTTTTCAATTTGACTCGGAGGAAAAATGGAGATAGACTACCAGATTTAATGGTAAAATTGAGAAATCATGGTGAAATGTTAATAAAGTATTTTCAGCATTCATGAGAGACCATAATCAATTATGGATTTCAAACAACAATATACAGTTCCACATGGCCAATGTCTATAGACATGATGGAGTACACTTAACTGATGAAGGAAGTGCAGTGTTCCTTCATAACATCAAAACAGTACTCCAAATGTGCTAAAATACTACACTCAGTGTACCCCAAACCAGTCCTTTAAGGACTACTTATCACATATTAATACACAGATACAATAAAATAATAACAAAATCATTTGTTTATTATACCCGTGGCTGCAGTTCATTGACTTTTATTATAACTGTGGTTACAAATTGTTAGTTAAAGGGGGGAGCTCACTTCAGGTTTTATAATACAATAGAACTTAAAAGGTGAATACAGTACATCACTGCTCATGTAGTTATGTAAGGTAGCTGAAGATAAAGAAAGCAGAGAATAATACATGACAGTAAACTAGGTAGGGAAACATATACTGCCTGATTCATTAAATTATTTGCGCTGAAAGCGCAGATATGCGCCCCTTCTGCCGAAAATCTCTGTTTGAAGTATGGGGATTTTCGGGCAGAAAGGCACGCAAATCTGCATTTTTAGCGCAAATAATTCCATGAATCAGGCAGTTAATAGGCAGAAGACATAACAATACTGAATTGAAGTTGGGGTTGTTGGGTGTGCCAGCTTAACTGGGCCCTGCTCCCTGTATAATTAGGATTTCTCTGGTGTTGCGGGTATGTAAGGACTGGAAAAAGAAGTCAAGCCCCAACCTCTTATATTGAAACAGTGAACATACGTTGTCCTCACACAACAAAACCTGCGCCACAAATTGTGTTTGATTTTAAAATACAATGTATTGATTTCGTATTCATTGTCTTTGCTCTGTGAGACGACACGTGTTTCGACACTGCATGCGTCTTTTTCAAATCAGTGCCAATTTGATAATGGACATACATAGAAACACACCCGCGGGTGTAATGCGCAAGTCAGTGTTCATTTAAAAAATATATACACACCAATTTATTTCAGTTCAGAACATGACAATTTATGCAATTGATTAGCGCTGCATCAAATTAAATGCCAGATGAAAACAGGAGGGGTAAAGGGGGAGGGTGATGGCAAGGGAGGTTGTAGAAATATGAAAAAATAAACAAACAAAATGTTTTAATTTACACTTTTCATTTGCAAAACAATTAACATGACAGCGATCCCTGTGAACCATTCAAGTATTTATTGTAGATTGGTCATATTTCATTAGCCAATTTATTAAACACTATATTTTTAAATCTTAATTATCCCAGTAATTAATGTATATTGTGGGCAAAGATAATTAATACGAAATCAATAAATTGTATTTTCAAATCAAACACAATGTGTGGCGCAGGTGTTGTTGTCTGAGGACAACTTATGTTCACAAGACATAACAGCATGTGTGAAAATACACAGAGTAAAATACAGTGTATTGGGCATCTAAAGCTGGACTAGGGAGGTTCCTTTTTATATTAATTCTTTTAAACTTTATCTTCTGTTTTTCTCCACAGTCTCACATGTACGAAATGTATGAAAAACACAC
Organism: Ambystoma mexicanum; assembly: GCF_040938575.1. NCBI lineage: Eukaryota > Metazoa > Chordata > Amphibia > Caudata > Ambystomatidae > Ambystoma > Ambystoma mexicanum. Next base: position 671,804,245 of record NC_090933.1, on the reverse strand, counting down.
AGCCACAACAGATAAAACTCCCAAATACCTAACGTGGACATGGCCAGTGATTTTTCACCCCCAACATCACTATACCTATACTAATATCTTTCAAAAAGAAACAAAACACTGACACTCCAAAATGTATAGCCGCGGGCACAGAACTACTCTTATCCATGGTTATCGGTAGTGTTTTCTAGCCTCGAATATAGCAGCGAATATCGGCAAGACGGCCAGGAAGCCCTCACCAAGCAGCCCCATAATCTGTGGCAGCTCCCTGCACTCCCTAGATGGTCTCCTCGCCTCCCCTGTTCTCTCCCTTCCCCCACACCACACGCTGTTTCTGTGACGCAGTTTGCTTTGAGATGTCAGCAATTTGGAGGTATAGCCGAGGCTACAGAAAGCTTTGTGTTTCAAACTCAGTCCTGAGACCCCCTCCAACTCCCAAATTTCACTTGGTGCTCTTTAGCCACCCCCCACCTCTAGCCTGATGGCATTTGTATTTTTATTGACCTGCAAATAGCTTTATTCCTGCTTTTCATTTTCCCATATCCTCCACTATAGCCAAGGATATCTCTTGCATCGAGAGAAAAACATATTTTTGAGAATGGGACACTCCCTTCTCTGTCTAATATTTAAATAACTACTGCATAACCCCAAATCATGCATGGATTGCGAGTCATCGCTTCATGCCCAAGTTGTTTCAGACCTGGTCCAAATCCGTCCAGCGGTTTGGGCTGTGCGCTTTGGCAAAAATTGACCTTTGTCTGTGTGAAAATGAAAGGGGACTAGGCCGCACTTATGTGAAAAAAATATTTTTTGTCTTCTTAATAACTTTTATTTTTTAACTAATCTTTATGAAACTTTGCAGTACTTCATCACTTTTGACATTTTGGTCAAATCCGTTACTCAAATCAAAGGTTATTAATGATAGAATTTTGAGGGGTTCCTATGGGAGTCCGACTCCCCTTAACTATAGGGTGTCTATCACCACCCTATAACATATATATATATATATATATATATATATATATATATATATATATTAGCTAATATACCTGGCATTGCCCAGGATTTTATTTTCTTACAGGTACTATTTGTTATAAAAACCTTAAGGTAGCTTTAGGCTTTTTGGAAAGGCTCTATAAGAAAGGTGAAAAGAAAATGTCACTAAATTTTTTCATTATTTCTCATTTAAAAAATGTTTTCTTATAAAGACTACGCAACACAATTTATTGTTCTTCTTAAAAAGTCATTCTGAAATGTATAACTTGTACATGAGAACAGCATGGAGATTTCTGAGCATTATGATGGGGGGCATGATGCCGACGGTGCCAACAACTATCAACCTAAAGTTCAATATTACTAAAGTACATGTTCATTGTAAGGCTTCTTTATAAGAAAAAAATGTTGTTTCCCTTCTATGTGAACACTGGTGCTTCAATAACGTTGGGCATCAAAAATTTTAAATGCATAGCCTTGTGCCATTACACAGCCTAGGTGGCTCGAGATTGCGAAGTAGCATGATGGGTGAGTTGGGGAATTCTGTTGGATAGTTTATGGATTCGTAGGCATCTTCCACCGTATCAATTGAGTTGTACTCAGTAACTGGGCCCTGGAAGCATATCCTGAATCTTATCCTGGGGCTTGGACCTCGAGTTTTGTTCCTCGTGTCAGGACCAGTCGTTCAACGACCACATGATGTTTTGCCAATTTCAGGCAACCGTCTCATGTGTGAAGGTGCTGAAATACAGGGAAATGGGTGGGGGTTGCAAATGGCATGTAGCTAGTAATGTCCGCAGTGTCCTAATAGGTAACTTTTCAAACTTTGGTACAGATTGGTGAAACGGTGTGGAATTGTATAAGGAACAACACTTCACCAAGTCACAAACCGACAAACTAATTTTGACTTGTGCTGAAATCCGGAGAACAGGTCGGGTGTCCAAATGTCATGTTGCCAGTAATGTCCGGAGGGTCCCAACAGGTAACTATGCAAAATGTGGTGCAGACTGGGGAAACAGTCCACAAACCCAGAAGCACATTTTTATTTGTGCTAAAATCCGAGGAACGGGGGAACATAGCCAGTAAGGTCTGCAGGGTCCTAACAGGTAACTATGCACAATTTGGTGCAGATAGGTGGGACGGTGTGGAATTGTATAAGGAACAAAACTTTGACACAAATCCCACCACAAACAAATGTTCACTTTTATATCTATAACAAATACAATGTATTATGCATTATACCTCTTGCACTTTGCATTTTAGATTACCTTGTCATAATGTTATTTGAATGTGATTTGTACTTTATTTTGTATTGGCATACATATTTCAGTTCTGCTTGCTGCAATTAAAAAACAATTCGAACATTGACCCAATGAGTTAGCACTGTGTATAACATCCTGTGACCTGCAGTATTTGGGTTCATGATTTCATATCCACAGCCAATGTCTGTGATAGATCATTAATTACCATGTTCCCTGGTTGTTTTTGTGAATTAACAATGGGCACTATGCATTATGCACTTTATTTCCTGTAGTATGCATTCTTGTGGTGTCTTTATGGGTTCTGTGCAGTAGTGCAATTATGTAGTTATAAAGGCAATGATAGCTACTTCTTACATGTTTCATAGTACCCGACACTCTAAAACGAATGCATTGATGATTTCACTATGTAACATGGAAAGATTTTGAAGGTTACACTTCCATGAGGCATGCTGCAGACAATGGCTACGTTTGCAAATCAGTTCCTTCATGTACAGTGAAGAAGTGTGCAATACAATGGTGTGTATAGCAATGCATTCCTCCATGACCTACTTCTCCATTAATAATAGTTCTCCCAATAATCTTTGACAGTTTTCTGCCACCATTACAATAACAATCCCTTGTGGAGGCTTCCTATTTAAACTACATGCACATTTGATGTTATCAGTGATGTCATGAATGAGATTTGTGATGGCATCTTTGATGTCATGGGTGTTAGTTCTTGCAGTGCACACTGGTGGCATGAGTTATGGTTGCTTAGCTTACCATAACTGTCGAATTTCAGGGGGTTTTCGATTTTACCTGTAACCATAACGTCCTTGTAACAACGTTTTTCCATAGAATTTCATAGGTTTTTCCTAGTGCAATTTAACCATAAAGTCCCTTTAACAATGTTTTTGTTAGTGAATTTCCTAGGTTTTTAGGAGGGCACTGTAAGCAGAACGTTGCTTTAGCATAGCATTTTCTGTAAAGAGGGTAGGTATTTGGTACGGCAACATAACCATAACGTCCCATTAAGAACGGTTTGTTACTGAGTCCTTGGCTGCCCTCATGAGAAACGCGTGGAAAGGGCAAATTGGCTGGTGTATGTATCCATTTGCGCTACCCCCTATTTTACCACATAGTGCTGGTGTATCGTACCAGTTACAGATGTACATAGTAAATGTTTAGTGTGTCAGTAGGCTCTCTTTTTGTGTTAACAGTGCATGATAAATCTGTACCGCACAATAATGGCTGAGATGACTACAGATGAGCAATATGGATGTTTCCTAGCGACATTGCAACTGCTTGGCTTATGTGCAATCACACTGGAAGTATCCATGTGACTCCATTAGTGGCTGCATGTCCGAATGCACGTTTAAGTAGTTGTGGAAGCGCACGTGTTCCGTTCCACAACTAGACCCATGCATAAGTCATCCACTGTATGCTGGTACCACCGGCCGTGTCGCCAGCCCTACGGATTCATGCAGTAGGCTAACGTAATTTAAAGTACTGCTGCTGACTTGAGTGGCTCTGCAAACCTACTAATGTGTGGCTTAAGTACTCCTAACTGTATAACGTCCACTGGTAAACAAGGAACAGCAACCTGCAGTGTCACATGGGTGGGTTAAATGTTGCATTACTCAGTAGTCGAAGTGTACGAAAGAAAGTAGTGGAACTATGTTCCCTACTGGCCTGCACGCTCCTCACAAACTCCATCGCCATGCACCCGCCCACTTACAATACGAACCCCCAAACAGATGCACCTGCTGTTTAGGGGAACGCTCTATGCAGTGCTCTGAAAGTGAAAGTTTCAACTTCTTCCTAAACTTTTATTTTAAAGTGAAACCATTCCAGAATGGTTTCTTTTTAAAATAAAAGTATAGGAACTGTAAAACTTAATTAAAAGAAGTAGAGGAGCACCGCTCCCGACCACTCCCACCCACTTCGACCACTGGCAATACTTTGATTTATCTGCTGCTTCCCTTTCCATGACCCGTGAAACAGATTCATTGTATCTGCACTCAGCAGTGTGAGAGAAAGTATGAAGAGGTTGTCTGCCGGTCGTACAGTTCAACAAGACATGTAACTGCAGGTGGGGCAGTTTGTAGTAAGTGTGCAAAATGGCAAAGCTGGCGCACCTTCCTCATGCACATACTAGTGCATGTGAAGGCAAGTAAGGAAACAGCAGAATATGCAGAGCGCAAACAACCTTACTGGTGGTTGGAAAAGCACTGTAGCTGCATGGGTCACACAGAATAAATGGTTTCCTGCTGCACGTAATGAGGCTGTGTTTCGCATTGTTGTTAACATTTGTGTATTCCACAATGTATGTATATCCGTGAATGCTACAGTACAGTAATGGCGTAGCGTAAAGTGTTTGTACTGCATGTGATGACAAGTGAAATGAAAAGCACAAGGGACCAGTGGGCAAGCTACCGCCCTTCCAACAATTATGAAGGGTACTTTCATGTACAGCATTTCCCACATCTGCTGCGGCCAACAAGAGGGGCACTCCTGTAGGGGAGTGGAGCTGTAAAACAACCTTTGCAAACCATATGCTGCACTACAGACCCTTACCCAGCAAAGGGCATTGTATTGTGCATGTATTGCAATGCGCTACTGTACAGAGGGAAGGTAGCTGGAAGTGTGTGGGGACGGTCCTTATGGGAGCATTAGAATGCCTGGCACCTATTTACGTGAGACCCACCCAATAGTTCCGTCACCCAGCACATCCCCTATAGCATCCAGCCAGGTGCTGCCCCTTGTGTACCAGACCTTTCTTGCCGTTCCCTCTGTGGTGTGTGTGATTACACCATAATAAATGAAAATAAACTGGGAAACGAAAAAATGTAAATGAAGAATGCACCTTTCACAGATCAACAACGGAATTGCCAATGGACGCATGCAGGGCGGGAGGCATGGCAGTGTGGTAAACACTGCAGTTCAATTGGTTACAAAAGGGGTAGCTGTACAAAGAAGTTTTTTTATGTGTTGCAGAGCGTTTTCAAGAGAGTCACAGTGCAACACTACGTACTAAAAAATATCACTACTTTCAAGAAGGGCACCAAGCCAATGTAGATGGGGTGTGCAAAAATCAGGCTGGCTGGCATAGTAAGGAGAACGTTATAGCTGGGGAAAAGTGTTTGTGGTGTGAAACGTCATATTCCCATGGGCGAAGTATGCCATTGGCACATGTCGAACAAAGGCACAAATACACTTCTTTGCAATGTACCGCACTGTCTGCATTCACGAACCAAATAGAAAATGACACCGCCACATTGGTGGCTGCATAATGCGATAGAAACTTATGCAAGAGATTGGAAACAAACGCATTAACTGGTAAAGTGGCCCCTTAATCACAAACAGCACTGAAGCTTGTGTAACATGCTGTGGAATTTTCTCTGCAAAATGAACAACAATAATATCGGCATTATTGCATGTCACCAAAGTGTCACACAGAGAAACCAAAATCAGGCACTTCATTGTAGCTACTCCATAATGCTACACATGCACATGATAGATTACAAAATGAGTAGGCACTGCACAGTGTTTTTCATTCACTTTCAGTCAATGTATGTCGGAATCCCCTAAAATCGGCATGCTTTGCCTCGTGAAACACAAATCCATAACCACACTCTCTGCATTTCTGTCGACAAATACACCATGTAGCACAGTCTGTCCGTACACACCACACCCACAAACTTTATTGGCCAATCCCGTAGCCTCTGCAGGCCCATTTCTATGGCCGTCATGTACAAAAGGGGCATATGGAACAAGTGCCACCCTGCAACTATAACAATATTTGCGCAATGTTCATGCTGGGCGCGTGCAGGAGTGGGGGAGTAACTTTGAACCAGAGGAGCGAACATTGTTAGTTGTGGTGGCTCTTAAAAGAAACTTTGTTTTTTTTTATTTTAGTTTTTTAAAGTACTTCCTAGAAACACTATTGTTGAGGTTTCCATACGTAAGTATCTGCTTTCAACGTCAGCTCACATTCTTAAAATAGGGTATTCACTGCAGTGTGTAGATTGTGAAATAACATTTCATTGCAACTGTGCGAAAAAGACATGCCATTCGCCTTGAAAAGGTGTATGTATCGCAAATCAGGGTTCTCATTCCCACAGGAGAACATCACAGCAGCACTCAAGAAGTGACACATTCTTCTGTTGATGAGACCCCTTCCGACCTCTGGCTGGCGACAGCAAACATAGGAATCCTTCCACACTGTTCTCGGGGATTTACATGAGAAAAGCACCTTGGCAATAGGAACAATGCACTGCATCGCTTCCATCATAATCTTCAGTTGACGGAACACACGGGAACAAGGCATGTAACCCATAAAGAAGGCTCCAAAGTGCACGGTCGCAACATGTACAGTTGCCGAAAGAGGCCACGCATTGACATTCTACAAGCAGTCCCCCGAAACAGCAAGCTTCGACACTGCACCACAAAGCGTCCACTCCTTCCAAACCGAAATTGCCAGACAAGTCTTGTTGGAGGGCATACACACACAGATCTTCCATGAAGCCATCACCCACGATGAAAACTGTGCGTCTTGCCATGTTTGCCAGCCGCAGTACTCAAATGGGAAAAGTGAATACACCCTTTCATGTGATGTTCACCCTGAGCACCTGATTGCCCAGCATGCTGAGAATCGCAGAATATGGCACGTGTCTTTCTCCAAGTACTACAAGGGCTACGCCCCAGTAAAGCAGGAGGAATCCTTCTTCCTATTGGCACGCTTTCCTGTGACGCACACACTGAGCACGACCTGATAGGACAATCGGAACAATCCCATTTCCACAAGCCAGCATGGTGAGAAGCGCTGAATGTGGCATGTGCGGGTCCCCAAGTACGTTAAGGGATGGCCCCCAGTGAAGCAGGAGTCCCTCTTCCTATTGCCGCACACCCTACGCATCTGATTGGATAATCCCCATAGTTCCATTTTCGTGGCCGCCACTCGCAAAATCTGTGGATGTGGCTTTTGTGTGCTGCGTGCGGGCATGGGGGAATAACTTGCAACCAGGGTAGGGGGAGTTACTGGTAGGCAGTGGCTCTTAAAAGAGCCTTTTTTATATTTTATTTTTACATGCTTTTGTGTTTTGTTATGCTCACATTAGCACAGTAAACTCTTCACCCCATCCTGTAGAGGAGCAAACAAAACTGCATTGCCAATGGGTGACAAGAAAATGCAATTTTTGGGAAAAAACTGCATTTGCACAACTAACAAGGTCATTGTTGTTGAAGAACATTCCACGAGTGGGCAAATAAGTGTAGATGAGACACCTTCCTGCGTCTGGCTCAGAGCAACGTCCATGAGCATTGGGCCATACTCTTCGTGGTATTATGGATGAGAAAAGCACCTTGGCGGTGGACAGAAGTGTCCACATGACACACAGCAATGTCCTCAGACTACGAAACAAATGTAAGGAAGCCAGGTAACCCATATGCATGCCGCCGTAATGGATGATGATAACATCTACTACTGGAAAAGTGGAGAGGTCTTTGCACAGTGCATGCATGTCCACGAAATTGCACTCATACACAGTGTTCCATGATGCTTCCACTCCTTCCAAACCAAAATTGCTGTCAAAGTGTCTTTGCAGGGCATAGTTGTGCAGATGTATGAGAAAGGGATCACCTACAGTGAACAAAATGCGGGTCGCCATGTCAGCCACCCTCACTACACACAGTATAATGTACAACAGTTTCACCTCCCCTTCCTGTTAACCACATTCACACTACCTGATTGGCTAATCCCCATACTGTCATGGTAATTGGGCAAGGTTGTGTAAAGGTCAGATTTTAGCATGTGCGCCTCCCAAAGTAGCGCAAGGGCCGCAACCCTGCAAAGGTGGAGCAGTCTTTCTTCCCTTTGCACTATCTTCTCTGAATCTCTACTTAATTGGATTACGCGTAAATAGGCACACACGCATCCACCAATCTCATTGAGTCTGCCATCATCCAACACTGTCACTTCTGTACAACAGTTGAAATGTACCGTAACACATTTACAGTACAAATGTTGTGCCATTCCAAACCACGTCCACTGCACACTCAATGAAAGTGTGCACCATTTCTCCATCTGCATACATCCACATAGCCACCCGTGAGGTGGCACGTGTACTCCTGAAAGTACAGCGTAATCCACTACTTTTTTGGGGTTGTGAGGGGTGGTGGGGAGTGGGGGTAAATAATATCAAACTGGTTAGTGGATCCAGTCTTGCATCGTAGATGTATAAAGGTGTTTTCTTTTTCTTCTTTTTTTTCACGTGCATGTTAGCAACTTTGTTTGTATTTTCTCTTTATACGCATTTCTGTTTGCCTCGCCTCCCATTTTTACCACATTCTGGTCAATGCTTCTTGGACAGTGTAAAAGAAAATGGCATTGCCAATGGCGCTCAAATAAATTCCATTTCTGCGGAACCATCGCATATTTTGTGACCTCATGATCTCATAGTGGGTGGAGAACATGCCAGCAGTCTGCATAAACTCACGCATAAATCTGTTTATAGCACACCTTCCAACCTCTGGCTGGGGACAAATTACACTGTCATGGACCCATACTCCTCTTGGTGTTATGCATGAGAAAATGACCTTCGCAGTAGGAAAAATACACATCACTGCGGTCAGCAACCTCTTCAAGTGACTGAGTAATTGACCACACAACATGTAACCCAAATATTGACTTCCAGACTGCACTACGACACAGTCGACGTTTGTGATGGATGCCACTTATCTGCACAGGAGAACCATCCCACCAAAATTGCAGTCACCCTTACAGGCCCAGAAAGCGTCCACTCCTTCCAACCCAAAATTACCAGCAACGCCTCTTTGCACACAACACCTGTGCAGATGGCGCGCAAAGGTATCAGCCACAAAAAGCACTGTGCGTTTCTCCATGTCTACCTCCCTCACGACACACTATTGGGATGAAATGGTACCGCCCCTTCCTGTGAATCACGCCCTAAACTCCTAATTGTCTATTTCCCACAATTCCATTTCCCTTTCCACCCTGCTCACAATGGCAGGCTGTGCATGTGCGCTTTCCCATCTACAGTGAAGTCCATGGCCCAGTAAAGGGCAGACAATACTTCATCCCTTTGGACGGTCATTTTTTGCAGCACTCCCCCATTGGGTGCTGTCAAATTTTCAAACATGCACGCATCAATCACATACAAAACCTCTGCATTGCACGCTGTCATTTCTATACACCACTGCATATTTACCATTAAACACTCTCATTAAACATTTTGTTTCATTGCAAAGGCCCTCCACCAGAAACTTCTGCTAAAGAATGCATGATTGCAGTATCCACAAAGATCCGAGGACGCACCCAGCACACCTTTGGCCATGCACACAACATTGCAGCCCTTTCCACACTCACCACAACACTATACATCCAAGCAAGCCACCATTTGGGCACCTAACATTATGCACAAGCGTAACATTCGTAGCAACACTTTTACCCAACTCCCCCACAGCATAAAACACTGATTTATGAAAACGTGTCACACTTAGCAGAATCCACAAACATACCACAGCCTGCACCACCCCTATGCACTGGCATTCACAAAGTATTGTGTCACTGGCAACCTATGCACAACAGCTTCACAACATTGGGCCTACTTCAATAAATCTGCACACAGCAGAGTAACCAATCACATATAAGGTGCACTTCATCCATACCCACTTCCATACTCACATTACGTACATACTGCACCCTGTGTCCATACTACACAACGTCTCACTGCACCATCTCCTTTCACACACGATATGCTGTAGCATGTTCCTACTATCCCCACAACCATGGAATGCGGTACACACTTTGCAACTTACATGTGGTGCTGTAGCACATCCACAATGTGCTCCTCACCCATTCTCCAAAGATGAACACCCTGTGCCTCATGCACTGTCAAACCTGCATTGCTCCAGTGGGAGTGCTGCTTTCACACATTCCCTGCACCGTAATGCAACCATGCATGTCAGCATGGCACCAACTACCACTATGCACATACGTACCACTGGCACCAGTACTTCTAACCAACCTCCACACCGCAATGGACATGCACAGAGTTACATGCAACAGTTACCAAAAGGTATAAACATTCCAGTATCTCTGGCACCCCTAGCCCCTTGCATTCACATACTATTGTCTTACCCACTTCCACTCACAAACTATTGTGTCACTGCCAACATCACCACAAAATGTTTACAACATTGCCCATAGTGCAACCATTGTGCACACACCACACTATCCAAGCACCTATAAACTGCCCTTCCACCATACCCTCTACCATACTGACAGTATGAAAACAGTGCACCCAGTGACTACGCTACGTGCCTTTTCACTGCAGCATCTCCAACCACAGCGCACTGCCATGGAGCTATGCAGCTATAAATTCCAACGCTTACCATAATGTACAAACAACATACTATGGACGTACCCACTTCAATTCACCAAGTATTGTGCCACTGACAACCTACCCACATTCTGTTTGCAACACTACCCTATAACGGCTGAAATGTACTCCACAACCGTTTGTTACATGTCACCATCCTCTAACTGATGCACATTGAAAAATGTATTACTGCCGTGGGTGTCCTCAAGGCCTAGATTCTTGAGTGCATGGCCTATGCAGCAACAAATTCCAAGACTTACCATAATGTACAAACAAAACACTCTGTGCTGCATCCCTGTGCACTTTCCATCACATACTATGGATTTACCCACTTCCATTCACAAAGTATTGTGCCACTGCCAACCTATCCACATTCTGTTTGCAGCACTACCCTATAACGACTGAAATGTGCTCCACAACCGATTGTTACATGGCACCACCTTCTAACTGATGCACATTGAAAAATGCATTACTGCTGTGGGTGTCCTCAAGGCCTAGGCTCTTCAGTGCATGGCCTACAGCCTATGGCCATCGGCCATGCACCCAATAGTCTAAGCCGTGAACACAACCACAGCAACCTAATGCAATCATACACCTCACCATGTCAGCAACTACGACAATCCACATACACACCACTGCCACCAGCACTCCTACCCAACTGGTACACCGCTATGGCACTATGCAAAAACAAATTACAACAGATAACATAACGGCCATGTGGGCAGCTAACATTATGCACTAATGTAACATACATACATAGCAGCATTTCTCCCCAACTCCCCCACACCATAAAACACCCATTCACGAAAACAGGTTGCAATTACCAGAATCCACAAATCTGGCCTTGAATACACCCACAGCAACGTAATGCCACCATGCATGTCACCATGTCACCAACTACGACCATCCACACACACACCATTGCCACCAGCACTCCTACCCAACCTGCGCACCACCATGCAGCCATGCAGCAACAAATTCCAACAGTTACCATAATGCAGAACCAGGACACTCTCTCCAGAACCCCTGTACACTTTCATTAACATATTATGGGCTTACCCACTTCCATTCACAAACTACTGTGTCACTGGCAACCTACCCACATTCTGTTCACAACACTGGCCCTACTGCAACCAATCTGCACAGACCACACTATGCAAGCACCACCCTATACCGAATGCACAGTCAAACATGGGTTCCTGAGGTGGGTATGTTTCAGCCCTATGCTCTTGAGTGCATGCCCTACACCCTACGGCCTACGGCCTACAGGTTTCGGCCATGCACCCAATAGTGTAATCCTTCTACAGACCTACCGCACCTTCATTCACCCATGGATGCCACAATGTGCCCAACTACTGTATTCCATTAGCAGCGCCAGCCACACGCGCTACCACCCAATCTATGTCATGTGCAATTCACTCCCCTTCTGCACTTGACCTGCCACCACTCACCACGGAAAGAGGTTGCTGCAAACAGGTAGCGGCAGAAGGTATGGGGCCTATACAACAGCTGCCTCCAATCACCAAACAAAGTAGTCGCCTACATATGTGAGATGAACCACTTCTCGTTCCCTCCCTTATTGCCACGAACACATTGCGGTCAGTACATCATCCAGAGCCTTCCGCCGCTGCACTGTCCTCCGATACACCATGGCGGCTTTCCCTAAAACTTTTGATGCACACCACGCTTCCCTCCAGCCAACCACCGGCCGTGTTCAAACTTCTCCGACAGCACGCCGTACCGCGAGCCAATGACACTTCTGTCCACTGAGCGAACAGGGAAATGGGACCGTGGAGCGGACCTAGTTATCACCAATTTTTTGGCATGTGCATTTCAGTTCTTTGCAATAAAAGTACTGGTCGGATTTCCACACACAAAAGCATGCTTTCTGACCCAAGCCCCTGCTCCTGCCACAAATTTGGTGAAAATCCATCCAGCCGTTCGGCCTGTAGCCATGCGCAAACTATTCCCCCATTCAGTCTATGGAAAATAAAATGTGTGGGACCCCCCTATAACTTTGCCCCCACCACAAAAAACCTCACGCAACTTGGCAAAAACATTCAGAGCCGGCCTTATACATTTTTGTGCAAAGTTTGGTGAGGATTCGCTCACGGGAAGCAAAGTTATAAGCCACCGAAAAAGTGCTCCCGCTATGAGTATAGCAACTTAATCATAACTACACGCTCGCTACTGTGGGCCGTGTAATATATATATAAATATATTTATATATTAACGATAGCTGCCCTATAGTTAAGGTGAGTCAGAGACATATAGGAACCCCTCAAACTTCTATTGTTAATAACTTTTGATTTGAGTAACGGATTTGGATGAAATTTCTAAAGTGATTCAAAGTCTGCGGGCCCTTACAGATTGCAAAGTTTCTAAATCAAAAAGCTATTACGCATCCCAAAAGTTTTTTTTTTTACAAATGTGCGGCCTACTTTCCGTTAATTTTCCCATAGACAAAAAAGGTACATTTTTTACCAAAGCGCACAGCCCAAACCGCTGAATGGATTTGGACCAGGTCCAAAACAACTTCGGCATGAAGCGTTGACTTGCACGCCATGCGTGGTTTGGGGTTATTCAGTGCTGTGGTTATTTAAAAAAGTGGTGCCACCTTCTCCACAAATTATAGTTATATCTCCCATGGTGCATTGCAGGATCATGGTTTTCAGAAATGAAACGACCGCCAGCTTGTTTTTCACTCGATGTGAAAGATATTCGAGGCTATAGCCAAGGTTATGGGAAAATGAAATGCATTAAAAAGCTATTTACAGATCAAGAAACATACAAATCCCATCAGGGTAGAGGTGGGGGGATGGCTAGAATGCACTGAATGAAATTTGGGAGCGGGTCCAGGGACCGAGTTTGCAGCCCAAAGCTTTCTGTAGCCTCGGCTATAGCCGACATCTGAAAGCAAACCGCGTCACGGAAGCAGTGTGTGCTCTGGGGGGAAAGGGAGTGGGCAGGGGAGGTTAGGAGTCGGTCTGGGGACAGGGGGGAGCTGGCACAGAGGACAGGGGCACTTGGTGATGGCCTGGGGGGAGGAAAAAGCATTTATTTTTGTTCCAGCTGTTTTGCCCATATATTCAAGGACTACAGATAACCGTGGGTATGTGTAGTTCTGTATCCGCGGTTACATTTATTTTTTTAAATGTGAAAGATATTTTTAAAAGTATATTGAGAGCGGGGGTGAGAAATCACTACTCAATTGCCTGCCAGGTCCCCCATTCATGCAGTAACTAGGACAGACTCTGCTTAGCTTCAAAGCAAGGAAAGGGCCAACCTTCTCAGGCCTTGTTGCCTGATAGATGAGCTAAACTTACAATACCACTTAGAGGAAAGGGCCAGCCCTTTTCTTGCTTTGAAGCTAAGCAGGGTCAGTCCCAGTTACTGCATGGATGGGTGACCAAATGCACATATGAATTATTGACTTTTTTCAAACCGTGATTCTGTCAGACCTTGAAGGTTTTGCATTCAGAGCCAATTTTTTGCCTTTTGCTGAATTGCATTCTGGTATTGTGATTTCATCTTTCATGTACTGAGTGTTTGTCTTCGCAGTGCGCGGTGGTTGTGAGTTATGGTTGCTTAGCTTACCATAACTGGTGAATTTCTGGGGATTGTCAGTTTTTCCTGTAACCATAACATTCCTTTAAAAACTTTTTTCATTCAATTTCATAGCTTTTTATTAGTGCAACTTAACCATGACATCCCTTTAACAATGTTTTTTTCAGTGCATTTCATGGGTTCTTAATAGTGCACCCTAATTTGCTACAATTTACTAATATCATACTTAACCTAATATAGCAACATTTTCCTCCAATTTAGAAAGTTTCACCTTAGAACTCTGCCATTCCCCACCTTGTAGAATCATTTGTAACACTTCTATACACTTTTTGTAACTTTTTCCACTGTTTTTGTGTTCGCCAATGTTCACGAACATCTGACGTCATCGCAGACTTTCCGCACAGTGTCACATGATCATGTGCGTGCGTGGCATGATGACGTGTTTGCAAACGCATCTGCACTTCGCAAACAGGTCTGTGCTTCACGAACAACAGTTCAGAACTGCATTTCCCAGCTCATCTAGGAACTTAGAAACTCAAAATGTACCTTTGCACAGCTACTACACCTATTCTTACTCATTATCCATCAACAATCTAGCACGCAGCACATACTTGGAAGAATATTAGGAAAAAAGCTATTTATCTTAAAAATTGCATCAGCTAGTGCCATCGCTCTTCCCCAAGAGGCAACACCACCACCAGCTGGAGGACCTGCACAACAAAAGAAGTGCAATACTTCAAAAGAAAATCAACAAGACCAGGAAAATGAGGTAGGAGTGCCTAACTCTAACACCCAGAGAGAATCAAAGGTGTGGCAGTTCTTTACCACTGTTGGAAATGTACCAAAGTCTACAGCTACCAAAGTGAAATGCACTGAGTGCAGCGTTGTAATCAGTCATGGACAACCTGGGCAGTACTCCTACAGAACCACCTCCATTCGGCACCGCACCAGATCCAACCACTGCAATGCTCTCAGAAAGGTTGTTCCTCAACCAATGCTGTAACCACACAGCCTACTTCTGTGGGACACAAAATCCCACCAGCTACCTTGCAAGCAATAAAAGAGGCTGTTGATCCATATCTTTTGAAAACAACAGTACTCTGTATTTACTGCAACACACCACTCTTCAGGGGGGAACAATTTCAATGTGCTTTTGAAATTGTAATCAAGGAGCATGAGAAACACTGCCCTCTACCTTAGATCTAACACACGGCCAATATCTTCCCCTGTCCACCTGCCCCTCCATATTTTTGGTTGGTGCCCCTTCCCTCATTAACTTCCCCACCTTACTTTCGGGCCTCTCCTGCAAAAAATGAATAAAAACAAATAAAAAAACATAAAAAAGGTTCCTTTAGGAACCCCCGAGACAGTTAAAAAATAGAACAAAAAATATAAGCTTAAAGACTCCATCTACTTTACATTTTTCAGTAAAGTAGTTAGATTCAATAAGATTCTCCAAAATTCCCATGAGCATGTTCTACTATGCTAATGGAAATAATGGTCAATTGTTTACTAGAGAAAAAGAAAAAAGCAAAGAAACAAATTTCTATCTGAAATTCTTCTCTCATGTATACAATAAACACAATAATCCATTGCCGTTTATAACTATCCACAGTTTCGGCATTCCCCTGTCTAGCCCATGCCTTATTAGAAAACCTGGATTGCACATGCACACCATCACACAAAACAGCCCTGCTACTCGTTTTACTGTTGTTTGTAACACTCCATCATTACCTGCTTTAAACCATTCACACATATATCCACCAAGTACTTAAAAAACTCTGCATATGCATAAACTTCCACCCACCAACTGCCACTTAACAACGTTCTACACATCTTTTGCCTCTACATTTCCCATACATATACCAAAGAATTGTACGTAGTGCTCCTATAAATGCACATTTTTATTTATTTGGATTTGTATAGCGCACATCTGCCCGGGGGCATCGTGGCGCTGAAGGGTAGGCTTACTTGTTTCATAGCATACATGGTGCATAAATTACAGCAGGTAAATAGTAGAGGGGGTTACTTACAGCCATTAGATACAGTACTTGCATGATGCCATATCATCACTACATACACTTGTTACATACAGTCGTAAGAGTGGATTGTGGAGGGAGGTTAATTGAAGAGAGTGCATTGTGCAGTGACAGAAGTGCATAAATGAAAGGGGTGGTACGGATGGGCAAGTGCTCATGGGTGCCCAGGAGGGAAGTACCAAAGAATCCCAAGATGGGAGGCCACTAGCTAACTGCTGGGGCAGAGGAGTTCCAAGGGTGGGGAATGTTCTGTCAATTGAATAGGTTTTTATAAGTGAAATGTTTCATAATGTTACATCACTGTAAATAAGTTATTATAAATTCCTCTTTTAACATATATGAAAGAACTATAAACCTCCTTTAACAAACATACTTTTTGCAACTCATACTTATGTGAGTCGTTATCAGCAGAGAATACCCCAATAGACAAATCAGAGTAAACATTTCTCCTTGCCGAAGGTCAGGCCCTCTGCCCATGGCAGAACATTTATATCACTATGTTTTATACTTACGTTTTGACAATTTCACAAAAGTCAAACACAGGGCCAATTTCCAAAAGCATCCTTACAGGTCCTTTCTGATTCTCCTCGCACAACTTTGCTGCAATCCCGTCCAGCACACTTGGCTGAAGCCGCAAGCTGAATGTTTTTCTCCCATTTAAACCTATAGCTTCGCCCATGCCGCATGCCCCAATAAGTAAATCAAAGTAGGCATTCATCCTTGCCGAGGGTCCGGCCCATTGTCCATGCACCAAACTTATATCACTATTTTCTGTACATTTGGACACTTTCGAAAAATTCAACACAAAACAGATTTGCAAAACCATGATTTCAGGACCTTGCTGATGCTCCTTGTACAGGTTTGTTGTCATTCAGTACAGCACTTCAGCGCTGGGTTATTCAATAATTAACTGTTGTCATAATGAAGCAGTCTTCAAAATCATTCTTGATGCTATATTTATAGTTAGAACTCAGCCGAAACGTAATTCGACTCTCTAGAGTCTTTCTTAAGGCATATGGATTGTGGGTCTGTCATTGCTGCAAGGTTGTGGAAATGAGAACCAGCATCCAATCCCAATATCTTGTCCCACTAGGGTTTCATATAAAGGTGGGTAATGATTTCAAGGGGTGGCCTGGTGACAACATGGGCACCTGGTTCAGCGTGCTTGGTAATTATCTGGTGATTAGCATTGTCCCGGAGTCTATACATCAATAGTCAAAGCAATCTGTTGATGCAATCCTGTCCAGCACTTCTGCCTGTGCACTCGGGCAGACTGTATTTTCCCATTCAAACCTATCCCGATTTTCAAAACCCTCACCACGTAGCCAGACCCTGGTGGCCATGCCCCCTTTAACCCCATTGCTAGTCTTTTGTGGTCATGGCCAGTAGCCAGATTATCCGAGTCATGGCCTTTGGCCTCTCGCAAGGATAGCTCAGGGGCAACGCGCTCACCTTGGAAGCAAGACGACGCAGAGCAACACTGGTTCGATCCATGGGTCTGCGCTTAGAAGCCTCCGGGTATTAAGTGTGCTATAAATAACCAATCATATCATATCACAAACCATGACTTGGACAATCTGACCACTGCCCATGGCCACCAGCAATACCTCAGTCACCAATGGTATATCACTATTTTTTGCACCTGCATTATGACAGTTTTCCAAAAATAAGACACAGACACATTTGCAAAACCATGCTTTCAAGTCCTTGCAACAACTTTCCTGCAAACCCATCCATGTTTTATTTTTTTGAAATGTGTAAAAATGGACATTCATAAAATAGTCATATAACTTAGCTACCAGTTGACAGAATCCATTCAGACTTTGTAGAAGAAATCAGAATTGGGTCTATAATCTTTGTAAAATCGTTTGTGCACATTCGTCAAACGGCAACAAAGTTATGACGCATCTAAAAATGTTAAACCCCTGACTCTAAATTTGCCCCCTCTTCACATAATACCACCAAAGTTTGTAAAATCATTAAAATCTGGATATTAAATCATTTTGCAAACTTTTGTCCAGATTCGTTAAACGGCCCCAAATTTATAAACCTTTCAAATATTTTGTGACCTCCTCTAATTTTGTTCCCTCTTGACAAAACAACACCAATCTTTGTAGAACCATTTAAGGTCACGTCTAGAATAATATCACACATTTTCATACAGTTATACGCCATCTAAAACAGCTTTTCACCAACCCTGTAATGCAAAAATGTGTATGGTTGCACCCAAACCTCTGCAATGTTTGCAAACATCACAGGGCTGTCCCCGAACTGTTTGCAGACATCAGAGAATAAAAAAACTGCTGTTTTTTGGCTTTTTATGGCATTATACCACCCTCATCACCCCTCACCTCCCCAGAGATTGTTTCATTAGTTTGACAAGTGCAATGTAGTTTTTTTATATGTTTTTACAGCAGACCATGGGCCTGTCGACGAATCCAGCATGGCGTGCATTTCCCAAAAATATGATGCACCTTATGCTTTTCACCATCCAATCAGCAGGTGTGTCTGATGTCCGTGGACATCACGCCTCCCCCTGGACCAATCGAGGACTGTCCACAGACCAGAAAGGGAACTGGGTTTGCAGACCGAACCAGGATATCACTCGGCTTATAGTCATAATGTCGACAACAAAAATATCGACAGTCAAAAAGTCGAAAAAAAAATGTCGAAAAAAAAAAGTCGACTTTTTTTTCAATGCATTTTTTTTCGAAATGGGGGGGTTCCCCCCCCCCATCCCCCCTTTTTTTTTTTTTTTTTTTTTATTTTTCCCTTTTTTCTTACTCCCGAACCCCTAAAATAAATATATAATTAAAAAAAACGAAAGTCGACATTTTTTTTTTCGACATTATTTTGTCGACATTTTTGTCTGTCGACATTTTTTTTTCGACATTATGACTCCCCACCATATCACACATTTCTTTTTTACCTACATACATTTTGCCCATTTAAAAAATAAACCACTGGATGGATTTCAACCAAATTTACAAAAACACGCTTCCGGGATCAAGCCACCGCGCCTGCTGCAAACTTTGTGAAAATCCGTCCAGCGGTTTGGACTCTAGGTGTGAGCAAAAAAAATGTTTGTTGTGTCTATGGGAAAAAACACACATTTTGGGACCCCCCTCTATAACTTTGCCCCCCCTGGACAAAACCTCAGCAAACTTCACAAAATAAATCTGACGGGTCCATATACTGCAACGTTTTGAAGATTTATCCGGGGGGGGCACAAAGTTATAAGCCACCCAATAAGTGCTCTTCCTATCGGTTGAGCAACATAACTATTACTACACGGCGGCTACCGCAGGCCATGTAATAAACAAAAGTGAACATTTCAATTTTCATATATATATATATATATATATATATATAGATAGATATAAAAGTGAAAATGTGTTTGTGGCAGGATTTATGGTGAATCTTTGTTCCTTATACAATTCCACAACATTTCGTCTATCTGCACCAAATTTTGCATAGTTGCCTGTTAGGACCCTCCGAACATTACTGGCTATATATATATATATATATATATACATATATATATATATATATACATATATATATATATATATATGTATATATATATATATATATATATTTAAAAAAGTCATCAAGTGCAAGAAGGACCTTGGACTACACTCCAGAGAAACACTTTCAAATCCACAGCTCCACTGGCAAATAATGTTTAGCACAGAGGAATTTAAGTACAAAAAACATTATTCCATTCCTCAAGTTAAAAAGATGCTACGGTACAGAGCATTTCGTAGCCCTCTGGCTGCTTGATCAGATATAATATTTCCTTAAGTGAGCCACTCAATAAAACAGCCTATATCTCTATGGTCACTATGAATGTATAAGACCATTTTCCCTTTCTACTAGATTTCAAACAAGACTGCATACATACTGATTTCACTTTACTGTCGGCCATTTTAGACTGTCTTAGTCACAACGACCATTGCGCATATGGAAGATCACAGGGTGAATTATTTCTGCAATAAAGTGTGAGTGCATCACAATATTATTGAACAGCAGTTCATCTACAAGTGCTGATATTCATAAAATGTCACCTGAGTTTTTCACAGCGATATTTCAAATACGGGCATTTGAATCCAAAAATAAAGTGCCAAAGCATTGCAGTACTTGTGAACATCGATATTAAATCATGTAATAAAGTGCAAGTGCATTGCAGTGCCATTAAACACCAATTAGCAAATACATACTACTGTTAAAAATATATCACCTAGTTCTAAAAGAACAATATTAGTTCAAGGCTTAAGTGCTAATGCTTTACAGTACTATAACCCAAACAATTCTTTTTAATATGAAAACACCATTACATATTGTTGATTATCGTAATACTGTCTGGTGACAACTGACAGAACAGACATGGTTGGTTCAAAAACAAAGTGTCGGTACATTAAAGGATAGTTCCGGGACTTTTTTTTTATTGTCCCTACGGTTCGGCCATGTGTTTTTAAGCATAACTCGGTAGATCGTAGAAAACTTTCCTATGGACCTTACCCGACTTTTCGTCCATTAACGCACTCGAAATTAGCCGCCATTTTCTGATAATCCTATCATTTCCCCCCATCGCCCTGGCTCACCTGCTTTTGCGGCACTAAATCAAATCCCCCGCCCCTGAAACAGACTTTATCAAAACATTCATATTCCCCGCCTCTATCCGTGACGTGACTGAGCTGCGTAGGCAAACGCGCCCAGGCGTCTTCTACGCGACTCCACACAGAACCAGGAAATCAACACAGATGAGCTCACACAACACAGCGCGCCACAATTGGGAATATGAAACTGTACTTTTAAATTAAACCGCAAGATTGTAAATGTGGTAAAGTACATTTATTTGACATCAAATGTTTTGAGAATATTCAGTGATTTGCATTTTTATTTGCTCACGTTCCAAAAAGTTTGTTTTGAGGCACGCGATGATCCTTTGCTGTACACAGGGTCTTAGATCATCTCACAATACAGCGCCACAATTCGGAATATGAAACTGTGGTTTAAAAGCAAACGGCAAGATTGTACATTTGGCAAAGTACATTTATTTGACATCAAATGTTTTGAGAATATTCAGCGATTTGCATTTTTATTTGCTCTCGATCCAAAATAGTTCGTCTTGAGGCAAGCGATGTTCGTGTGCAGTATACAGGGTGTTGGTTTACGATAAAATAAGCTCTTCGGTCGCACTGATAATCGCATGGCTGTTCCAACAACGAGGCACTAGGCCACCACAACGGTCTGTATGTTGCATCTAGCCGTTAGTACCGCGTAAGGGCATACTTGTACTTGGCGATCGTCCCATAAAATGGTCAGGGTGGTAACGTTGTTCATGCGGAGAAGCAACTGGCGGTTAAAAACCCATCCGCCGGTGTCTGGTACTCGTGACACATGCAATAATGGATGATGTACCTGTTTGAAAAACATAAAAAATGAAATTAGTCTCACCATCAGATCTTTATTAAAATTATTCATTTTATATATTAGGTCGGGAAATTATTTCATAGCTAGGACAGTGCAACTGGGTATTATACGTCAAGGGGGGGCTGTAGGATACTGAGACAGTCCCCCAGTGCAGGGGTTGACAGGGAGGCAGTGCAGGTGGAGAGTGGAAGGGCCCAGGACCGAGGTCGCAGACAGTGGACCAGTTGTAGCAGGGGAGAGGGAGAGAGAAAGCAGAAGCAAAGAGGAAGGTTTTGAGGTGCTTCCGTAAAAGGAGATGGTTCTCCTCAAGATAGTGCGCGGTACAAAACAATATGCCACATAGAACGAACAAGTACAACTTAACCCGTCTTTAAAGCTACTGTATAGTAATTAAATTGCGGTATAAACTCATCGAAAGAGTTACTTACATTATATTTGCATTTTCCATTGTGTCTGTGCGTAGGGCAGCCCCGAAATACCACTCCTTCTATGCCGACGTTATTTCTTCTAATGAACGAACATGAAATGGCTTTCGTTTCTGAAATTATATTCATTATCGTTTCTTACGTTATTGCCCCACACCCCCAAAAAGAAGTCTTTCGGGATGGTCCCGGCCTGTCAAGGTCAAATAACAATAGAACCTTATACTGAGTCGTGGGCCATTCCGGCACCCGAGCAAAAAATCAAAGCAGCTGACCTTCACTTTGAACGAGCACACATTCCTAGTTAGCTACATTCAGTGTAAGGCCATCTCACAGGACTTGAAATTTACACTCCATCTTTGCATTTTGTCTGCGTGCTTTGCAGCCCCAGAGAACCATAAATACGGAGACATTCTATATTTTTTGAAAAATGATTTATATTACTGTTTGGTTTAATTTAATGCGCAAATGAACAAGGTTGGATAGACACATTGCATGTACACTGAGCAATCACTTTTATTTACACATTACATAGATACACATATTCAATGGGCCTGCGACATGAGGAGACTCGAGAGAACAGACAATCAAATTACAATCATTTAAACCGTGATGTGTATTTCTCAATGAGCTCTTCTTTAGGTGGACATGGAACAGAGGCAATGTTGGGTGGCAATGCAGTTGTCCCCTGCACAGGTTCGTTCACAACTCCATTTATGTGCCTATCTAGGACGTCAACAATAAGTCTCTCAATAAACTCATATTGCATATCCTCAAACACTGGTTTGATCACCCATTGTTTACTTCTTTTAGTGAAGGCCTTATTGTAGCGAAGCGTCCCTAAAGTTCCGGTCGTCCTACTTTGTTGAGGGCCAACATTATGGTTATGTGCCAAGACCGCTAGAAGAGTCCGATTTATCATGCCCTCCATGCCAAAATGCAATCGTTTTGGCCTGTACTTTAGGCACATATTGTGGAACACCTCCAAATCTCCTGTGTGGCAGAATTCCGTGAGTCCCCTCAAATCTCTTGTTATAGTTTTATCAAATACAATCTTTTCAATGGCTTTGTGAGTGGGTGATGAAGGAATCAACCACTTCTTCTTCCGTGCCTCCTCTGTGGACAAATGGCCATGTTCACAATTGTGGAAATGTTGGTTTGTGTTCCAACGGTGAACGTTGGTACAGTGTAGCATTACTGACCGCCATTTTTCCAGTAGAATTTCCAACGACCCTCCACATGTTTTTGAGCTCCACCAAAGATGGTTGCTGATTGACTTGGACCACTGTGAAATACCTTGCATATCTTTTTTTTTACCTGCAGCCGACATTTTTTTATTGATTGTTTTTGCAAGATGCCAAACGTCAAATTGGTGATTTATATTTTTGTACTCTTCTCTCATTGTCTTGGCAATTGAAACGTGTCTGTCCGTGGCTATCAGGTCGATCACCATTCCCCGCGATTGTAGTTCTTGCAATGATGCTACAAAGCCAACTTTCTCCATGGCCACTGAGGATGTACTTTGTGACACCTGCACGACCACCGAACTCACAATTTTCTTACTTTCCATGTCCTGAAAGTGGTAGGTGCAGTACTTGGCTGAAAATCCTGGGCTGTCGCACTGTCCATCACCGGCTAGCCTGAACCGTTTGCCCGCGAATGTACTATCAATAGACATTTTTTCCATTCTCCAAGCTTCGCTAATGGCTGGAAATAGATAATCGGTTTGGTATTTGTAGAACTGAGTTTTCGCAATGAAATGGATTCCCACAAACTGAAAGAAAGACTCTAACTTTTTAAAACTTGAACCACTAAAAAGTGCAGCCGCTGCACAAAGTAGATTGCCTGCTGGCAGTTGCCCCAGCATGGGTTGTGCAGACCATGAGAAAGGATGATATTTTGTACAGGTGGCATGTATTTTAAGGTTAGTGCCTCAAATTGCACGAGTCACATTAATCAATGGCTCCCCACATACTTCCCCACCAACCGAATGCCCACATTTCATCCGAATAATAATATCAATCAAACAACTATCGAATACAATGAATTTGGCCTCTTTCCTTATACTGTCACTCTGTATCCCAGCTGGTTCGGCCTGTAACGTTGAGGACATCTCACTCACATGAAAGGTAGAATCTCTGATATCGTCTTCCGCTATGTTCAGTGATATTGATGGTGTTTCATTGTCGTCCACTTCATTCTCTTCCATTGCAACATCTGTTCCTTCTCCGGCGATGGATGAATAAGACAATTTCTTTAACTTTCTCGCGGTCTTAGTTTTTGCGGGTGTGGATTCTGTGAACTGATCTCCGACTGCATCCGAACTACCAGGAGGACATTCACTATCAATGGCTGGATGTGGTATAGCTCTGTTGTCAATCACTTCATATTCTTCCCATTGGCACGATGCATCTCCAGTCTCAAGTCCCTGCCAAAAGGTTTGACAAGCAACATCTCTCGTTCGCTTCACTGTCTGTGTAGATCTAGTTCGTACACCCACTCGCAACTAGAGGACAGATTGGAAAAGGGATGTTCAGTTTAAACACAACTTACAGTATTGAACTATTAACAGTGAAAAACAACATAATATAGTGACCAGGACAGTAACCTTCTTTTGCTTTCTTTTCTTTGAAACTTTCTTGCCTCGAACTTCAACATCAGGACGCTGTTGCTCCGACTCGTGTGTGCATGTCTCCACTTCCTCTTGCGCTGCAACGACTATATTTTCATGATAAGCACATCCATCACGCACTGACGCTCCATCGACTCCCTGAAACATAGAACTTTCATTAGTATGTATAATAATATCGAAAACACAAAATGTACTTGGGGACCAATACCCACGTACATCTCAATAGCAAAACACGAATGAACGCTTTGTGTAGAACATTCAAACGACAATTATTCACGCATAGTTGATCTAGTTAGATGGAACTGTCAAGATCATTAGCTCGCATTAGCATTAGCTCGCACCGATTGCACGTGCACCAGGTGGAGACGCCGTCCATGCGACATGGTCCAGGCTCTTCATCCGTTGACTGGTCCTCCCAACTGCCGTCCGAATCCCCATCGTTTTCGCGTGCTTGCCTTTCCAGTAGTTCCTCCTCGGTGTACTCGGGCTCGTACATATACGGCATTATTGTAGCCATTGTGTGGTAAAGAAAGTAAAATAATTTACAGAGATGGTACAGGTGTTCACAAGGCCTAGAAGCGGCGAAGGTAGCTGACCAGAGCACAGAAACGAGTCACAGAATACTCAAAGTAACACAGAGAGAGTAATGGAATCGAAAATCTGCTGCTGTGTGTTGTGAAACGGTGTGTTTATACTTATTGAGGAAAGAGGCGTAAAAGCAGGTGAGCCAGGGCGATGGGGGGAAATGATAGGATTATCAGAAAATGGCGGCTGATTTCGAATGTGTTAATGGACGAAAAGTCGGGTAAGGTCCATAGGAAAGTTTTCTACGATCTACCGAGTTATGCTTAAAAACACATGGCCGAACCGTAGGGACAATAAAAAAAAAGTCCCGGAACTATCCTTTAAGGTACATAAAAACATCAGTTGAAGACCCAAACTCTCAAGGACACAATGCCCATATAGTCTATTTTTCTTTTCGAAATACGAGTACATCAGTACCTTTGCTAATTCAAATTTGGAAAAAACCAACACTCTAATGCAAGTACTCGATATCTCTAAATAGGATCAGCTGATGCTATACAGAACATGAACTCACAACAATATTCTATACTGTCATAAACTTGTCAAATTGTTAAATAAACAGAAGGATACACATGCCAGAAGGCTACATGCCAACAATACTCCTACACAGAAATACATTGCCTATGCATTTCAGAATGGTAAATGGGGAATTTTTAAAGACTTGTGACTAAAGCACACCATATGCAAGGTATACATGTTTTTATCAGATGCTTATGTGTAAAATTAAAGTGCTTAGTGCATATCAGTGCAAATACTGCAATGATGGACCTGGCAGAAAAGGCCTACTCCATCTTTGCCACGTAATACTGCCATTATTTAAAACAAAAAAGTAGTATACAGCACTCAAAAGCATGAGATATATGAAGAAATATATATATATATATACATATGTACATGTACATGTCGAACAAAGACACTTCACCCAAAATATGTCAATACAATAAGGGAAATGGTCAACTTTCTCCTTTAGTAAAAATGATATTCCTATCAAAATCTGATGTACATGTTAACTCCTAGAGAGAGGCAGAATGACCTTCTAAAATGAATGAACACAAAAGAGAGGGTAAGCACCACAGAGAAAGTGTGGCAAAGAAGAATAGGTAAAATAACCAGTATCACAGCAATAAATGACAAAAGGACTTGTGCAGAATGAAATTAAACTAAGCAAGCATTGCTGAAAGAGGAAACATCTTCTAGAAAAATCATTAAATGTAAAACCGCTCTACTATGATCTGGAGCAGTACATATGATAAACAGTCATATTCCCAAGAAGGTACCGTATATTCCGGCGTATAAGGCGACTGGGTGTATAAGACGTCCCCCAACTTTTCCAGTTAAAATATAGTGTTTGGGATATACTCGCCGTATAAGAATACCCCCTCTTCCAACGCACACCAAGTACGGTAAAAATAGAACAAACATCAGATTTGATTTCAATATGGTAATTTTAATTCAAATGCTTATAACAGTGCAAGTGGATTCAACTTTTCCTAATTCACTCTAAAGCTGAAAGGAAGGATAAAACAATAAACCCATGGGTGCTGCCATGCTGTTTGTTTTCTAAGCTGTCAACCAAACTGGAACTGATGATGATAGGAGGAAGATAAAAAAACAATGGAGAGGGAGAGCAAGTCCCTTGTGAGTTAGCAACACCCATCATAACTGCAAGCTACAGTATTTTTACAGGTTTCGCTGGCGTGACAGTTGCCCTTTAAAAGACTTCAAAATCCTCCTGTTCGTCATCTGATATCATAAGTAGATCAATGAGATCTTGTGATACATTTGTAAAGCAGTCATTGTATGGATCGAATTCCGTATCAGATGGTGTGGTCTCAGCTTCGGCTTCCTCTTCATCTTGCCACAGGTAGTCGTCCTCCATACCATCTAATGAATTTGATATGCCACACTTCTTGAAAGACTTGATTACTGTTTCTGCATCAATATCATTCCAGGCTTTTATGACAAACTTGCACAAAACATCCAACTGTGGAGCACGCATGTTTCCTCCTTTTGTGAATGACTTTTCGCCGCTAACCATCCATTCATTCCACTGTTCTCGAATGCGATCTTCAGATGACTTGTTTAGGGACACATCCAGAGGCTGTACCAACAATGTCAATCCTCCAGGAATAACGGCTGCATCTGTGTTTAGTCTTCCAAGCCTTTGTTTGGTGCTGGGAGTTAAATAAGGCCTGAACATATCCCACACCAGTAGACTACATTTTTTAATAAGTCCACCTGGTCGCCTGCTCCACACATTATCAAGCCATAGCCTTACCCCTTCTTCATCCATCCAGCCTTTTTCATTCACATGTACAAAACAACCAACAGGGAACTTGAGTTTCGGCATTGTTTTTCTTTTAAAAATAATCATTGGTCTCAGTTTGGCACCATCAGCTGTGCATCCTAGTACCACTGTAAAACTGGACTTCTCATGTCCTGTTGTTTTAATTAAAATTGTTTTTTCACCTTTTTGATGTACAGTTTTATTTCCAACCATATCAAAATTCATTGGAGTTTCATCCATATTTCCAATACTACTTAACGCATAGCCATGTTTAGTGCGCTGTTGTATTATGTATCGATGGAAACTATTAGGTTTGCTATCAAGATCTGCAGGTAATTATTGGTCAATTTTCGTCTTTTGCCTCAGTACCATATTATGCCTTTCCATTAATCCACTACACCAGGATACAGTGGCCTTAAATCTGTTGCTGTGATCTAGGTTAGATTTGGCCCACTGAAGTGCAAACAAACATATTTGATTTCGTGTCACTACATAACCATTTTGGCAATGCTCATTCACCATGTCTGCTACATGCTTTTCGAGTTCTGGCCAATGTGGGGTGCCTCTTCTTAATGCACACTTACCCTTGGCATACTCTTTAATGCTTTTTCATTTGCTTTCCAGTCCAGAACCATCTTTTCTGTTACTCCATATTGTCTTGCAGCAGCGCAGTTATTATGTTCCATGGCAAAGTTCAAAACTTTAAGTTTGAAACTGGCTTCATATTTCTTTCTTCTTGTTGGATCCATGATGGGGTTTTGACTGTTGGACATTTGTATACTGTACTGTATGTACTGGTGCTGTACTGTATGAACAGGTACAGATACTGGTGCTATACTGTATGAACAGGTACAGATACTGGTGCAGTACTGCATGTGGTACCCAGTATACAACAACCAGCCAATCACGGCAAGCGATGTACCGGCGATTGGCTGGGTGTTGTATACAAATCCTGCTTGGATTGGTCAGCTCTCCCTGCCTGCCCAGCCCTCCCTATCTCCAAGACTGTCAGGAGCGAGATCTGAGAGGCAGAGAATCCTGTTGAGTACTCCAGCGTACTTGTACAGCGCCGCCCGTGCTGCTTCCATACGGTCGCCGCATACGGCGGGGATGCGGCCTGGGCCCTTTTTGAGCTCCCCCCCACCATATGCGGCGACCACAGATTCTCCAGTCCGGGTCGAAAGTTTCAGCACCTGGCTGCTTTCATACGGTTGCCGCATACGGCGGGGATGCGGCCTGGGCTCTTTTTGAGCTCCCCCCACTATATGCGGGGATCGCAGATTCTCCAGTCCGGCTCGGAAGTTTTTGCACCCGGCGTATAAGAAGACCCCCAACTTTTGAGAAGATTTTCCCGGGTTAAAAGGTTGTCTTATACGCCGGAATATACGGTATACAGTTCCTCATCTAAATTATGGCCATTTTGTTTTTTTGTCTCAAAGTCCAGAATGCACCTTGTTTCTAACTGTTACAGATGTAATTTGCGATCTCAACCCCAGTGATTTTTTGATCATGTGGATGCCGAAAAGCCAAAGCATTCTGTTGGCCTCCATTTATGTCCTGAAAGTGCTTGGCCATAGGATAGGCTGGATCCTCATTTTGTATGGCTCTGACGTGTTGTAGAATACCAAGTTTTAGTTTGGCAATTGTGCTGCCATTGTACCATTTAACGCACAAGCAAGTCAGCACAGAAAGAACAAATTCAGACTTACACGAAATTCTCGAATCAGAACAAATTTCATGTCCATGAATTGGATGCTTGTAACTTGACCGAGTTATGGCATATTGGAATACCTTGAATCTTAAACACTTATAGAAGTCTGGGGAGTAGTCACTGAGCCAGTTATCACCATGACTTGATTTTTCCATGTGCATGTGACTAGACACCAAGGAATCCTTTAATGATGTTGACTTACAAAATGTGATGTTTACTCTATCGCCAATCAATGGTGTCAGATTATCATCAAGCCATAATACATGCCAGTGACGATGCAAAATGTATCTGATGTATTGTGAAGGAGTCCCATAAGTCAAAATTAATCAAACTGCATCATTAGCTTCAATTTTATTTTCAGTTAACGTGGACAATAATAAAGAGTGTCTATTTAAATTACATGCTTTAGCACAATCCCGTTCAATTACTTGCTTTGGATACTGTTTACTCTTGAAACTTTGAGCTGTTATCCTGCTTTCGCAATCAAAAGATTCAAATTTGGAGCAATTTTATCAAATTCGAACAAATTCCCCATAAGGAATACTCCACTTCAACGTGGGGGGATGATTACGTCACAGCTATGAGTTGCAGTGAATTTTAAATTAAATCCATTTCCTTGCCACATGACAAATTAATCATCTATAAAACGAAGCAAAAAAGTATTTTGTCAGTGTACCTGGTATTGTCTCCTGTCAACACAACACACTTTTCCCAGCACCCCATCATGAGATTTTCATAAGAATGAGTAAAGATGGTTTCCATGGCGGTGCCATCAAGTTGTATGCAATGCTCGTTATTAAGCATAAATCGATCATTCCAATGATCATTTCATTGTGCTTTAAACAGTTCAGAGACCTTGTATTTAAGAAATACTGGCAAGCCTTTTTGCATGTGCATGTTTGATGGATTTATAGAGCTAAACTACATCTAATGTGGCCAGCATAAACTCAGTTTCCCAGGGAATGCCATTGATTTTGCAAAGGAAGTCTTTGGTATTGCTCAAAGAGAGAGTTGACACGAATGGCATAAGGACCGACCTCATCCACACATTTAGAGGTATTTTCCAAAAGAGCCCCATCCAATGTGACAATTGGCCTTCCTGGGGGCATTTTCAGACTTTTGTAGATTTTGGGGAGAAAGTATATGCAAGGCATGGTGGAATGTTTCTGATGCAGATAATTCCATTAATAATTTTCCAAAATGTCTAGCTATTCCCACTTTAAGAGAACGTCCATATGTTTCCGTTTAATATCAGCCAAGGGATCTACCACCAATTTCTCATAGCATTCACTGTCTGACAACTGTTGATGAGCTTCTCAAATATAATCAATTCTTTCCATGATGACAATATTAGTACCTTTGTCTGCTTGCTTAATGGTACAAGTAGGCATATTTTGACGTTCTTTCAGGGTCTGTTTTTCATTTTTGGTTAAATTGCCTTTAACCCTTCAAATGTTTGCCCTTATTTTCCTAAAATCATGTATCATTAAATACTGAAAAGCCTCGATATGGCCACCTGGTTGAAATAGAGGATTACACCTTGATTTTATTTTCAGTTTATTTTTCCTGGGCCAATTGGCTTTTTTACTGAGTCAGTAGCCTGTAAGCCTGATTCAAGATGTATGTGTGGATATATATTCAGTAAAAAAAACTTTGTTAACGGGACGTTATGTTAAGTTGCACTGATGACATCACATGTCTGGCTCCCCCTTTTTTCCTTTGCTGACATATCTAGGCCACATGGTTTTCTTCAGTAACAGTCAGAAACTGAAAATTGAAAAGGTACTATATTTGTAGACTTATCCTTCAAGTATGTTCTTACAGTAATTCCCTTAGGGTCCAGTCAAACCATATAAAACATATACATAGGGGAATACACAGGCTTGAAAGACAGAAATCCTTTCTTTGCATGAAGATAATCAGTAGGGTCATCAGCACTTTCTGATAGTTCGTTTTTTTTTTATTACTCTACTTTCCCTGTATATACTCATATGTGTATACATTGTACTCACACTACTTTCCTTAGGGTCCAGTCACATCATGTGATACATATGCATAGGGTAAGTAGCAGTTTTGAAACAGTGCAATAATTTCTCTTTTAAAAGATAAACCGTTAGGTTATGAACACTTTCTGCTACTACTGCTGCTTTTTTGCTTACTTCACTTTCCCTGTATATACTCATATTTGTATGTGTTGTTGTCTCTGTGTTTTTCTGTAATAATGCAATTATGCAGTAAGTTGGTTTTATTAGCTACTTATTATATGTTTCACAGTACGCAAAACTCTAATAAGAAAGCAGTTATCATTTCAGTATTCAATATAGCAAAATTATGAATATTGAACCTCCATCATGTATGCTGCACACAATGCCTATGTTTCTACATGAGTAGCTTAGTATACTTGATAGAACTTCATAATAGAATGCTATTTGTATCCATGCATTGCTTGACACACTAATTAGATCATGATATTTATTCCAATGATCCTTGACACTTTTTTGTCAACATTATAATAAGAATCCCTTGTACAGACTTTTCATGAAAAGTAAATGCACATGTGATGTCATCAGTGATGTCATCAGTGACATTTGTGATGTCATCTTTGATGTCCTGGGTGTTAGTTTTAGCAGTGCACAGTGGTGGAGCGAGTTATGGTTGCTTAACTTACCATAACTG
Organism: Ambystoma mexicanum; assembly: GCF_040938575.1. Classification (NCBI taxonomy): domain Eukaryota; kingdom Metazoa; phylum Chordata; class Amphibia; order Caudata; family Ambystomatidae; genus Ambystoma; species Ambystoma mexicanum. The sequence goes on along the minus strand of NC_090933.1, from coordinate 671,772,266 downwards.
GCGAATTTCAGGGGTTTTTCAGTTTTACCTGGAACCATAACGTCCCTTTAACAACTTTTTTTTACTGAATTTCATAGGTTTTTAGTAGAGCAACTTAACCATAACGTCCCTTTAACAAAGTTTTTTTACTGAATTTCATAGGTTTTTGGTAGCACAACTTAACCATAACGTCCCTTTAACAATGTTTTTTTACTGAATTTCATAGGTTTTTAGTAGAACAACTTAACCATAATATTCCTGACTTTATATACATGTAACATAGAACATACTGAGTCCCCAGCTAGTGATGTTGATGTCCGCGGACTCTGCGTATGTCTGCGGACAGATGCGGACAACAGCAACACTACCCAAAAACTGAGGGGGTATCTTAAATTGTTATGTCATGCCATATGAACACTGCACAAGTTCACAAACCAGCACACAAACACATTATATGTAGTAACAAATAAGAAGTGTAACCTATATATGTAACACATCAACCTTCGATTTAAATACCATATGTACTAAAATGGATATACCAAAAGAAGAAAGATAGGCTTCCAACATAATTACCTCACAGAAACTGCACAACTAGGAGCAACAGCAGAGCTACAAACCAGTAAGAACACAACTTACCAGAAGCTAGTAAGTGTACTTCATTTTTCTTAAATATTTCAAAAATTTCTGTTTTAGATACAATAAAAGTGATCTATTTTTCTTCTCTCACAGAAATGTCCAGTACTTTGGAGTGGCTTGAGGAGAATTTCCCACGTGAGGAAACGTCTGAAGATAGTGAGCCTAATGGTAGACACTTCTCTATATAAGCCAATTAATAAGCATTACTTTATGTACACTTAACATATATATTTTTTTTTTACAGACCATACAAACATTGAAAATAGTACACCAAAAGATATATTGGATAAGACTCTCCAGCGCATGGATGAAAAAATGGACATGTTCATGCCAAATTTCAACAATTTGAAAAACTTTGTGGAGGACCACATAAAAGAAAAAATTAGATACCATTGTCCCACATGTACCTGTCCCCCCTCTCCATATCCCAGTCAATTATCCCCAAACCCTCTCCACGAAGAAAAACGTTTTGATGAGACTTCCATCCCTTCATCTCCTCCTATCAATCCTCTTGAAACCCCCAATTCTCCTGTGTTTGTCTCAGTTTCTGCTTCCCCTTCCCTTTCATAAATTTTACATCTATATGTAATAAAGCAAAATATTATATGTGTCCTAATTCAGTTCTTTTTTGTGCTTCTTTTTAAAAAGGCAGTTGAGGAGTCCGCGGACGGCGCGGGTGTCCGGGATGTCCGTAATCAAACGAAAATGGGGGCATCCTAAGGACACTATACCTGTCCGTACTGTTCGCAGGCAAGTTGAAACTGTTCTAAGAACACACTCTATGTCTGGGATGGCCGCAATTAACCAAAATGGAGGTGTCCTAAGGACACTATACCTGTCCATACTGTTCGCAGGTAAGTTGAAACTGTTCTAAGAACACACTCAGTGTCTGGGATGTCCGCAATTAACCAAAATGGAGGTGTCCTAAGGACACTATACCTGTCCGTATTGTTTGCATGCAAGTTGAAATTGTTCAAAGAACATACTCGGTGTCCAGGATGTCCAACTAACCAAAATCTAGGTGTTCTAAGGACACTATACCTGTCTGTACTGCCTAACGAACATCTACGCACATGCGCACCACAACTTTAAGTTCTCCGAACATCGCGCCTGTCCGTTACTGTTTGCGTCGCTTGTGTCGCACTTTTAATTAATTTCAGGACCCGAACACTGTCCGTAGAACACCCGCGTGCATGCGCACAACCGTTCCCGTGCATTTGATGCCCTGCAAACACCCCTTCCCTGCGCGGACATGTTCGTGATGCCATCATGTTACCGCACCCACGCTGAGTGTGTGTCCTGAATTGCAGTCCCTGAACATTTTAAAAGTACCTTTTCGGGCACTCCACAGTATTTTATACTAAAAATGCACCATAGCACATGTCCCACACAATAAACCTGACTTTCTACATACTTTTTAGAATTTATTTAGCCCTTTTGGGGTGTTTGTTCTGTCTGCGGACAGCACGGGTGTCCGCGAACCGCGCACCAGCACCCCTATAAAAGGCCACACCCCAGACCTCATTCTCATTGTGTTTTTGCCTACCTTACAGAACACGGTGTATTTTGCTGCCAATTTTCCAGATTTTTTTTTAAACCTGATGGCATCCATGGCTCCTCTACTGCCACCTGGTGCTACATCTGCCTCAGCACCACTCCCACCCCCTCCACCACCACCACCTCCCCAGGGGCATGAAGAAGGGAACAGGCACAAGGATGTAGAGAAGGATGAAGAGGATGATGAGCATGAGGTAGTGGAAGTCCCTACTACCAGCAGTCGCTGTGAGTCTTGGGTGTGGCGGTTATTTAACATTCATGGTAACGTATCCAAGGCGCGTGTGAACAAAGTTACCTGCAACCAGTGCAAAATGGTGCTGAGTCACGAGAAGCTTGGTTCGTACAGCTTTGGTATGACTACTATGAAGCGACACCTGAGGTCGTTCCACGGTGTGGCCGTTCGCAATGTTGCATCTTGTGAGGAGCGTAGTAGGTTGAGTTCCCCTACTTCATCCTCTGTTTCCACGCCTCTCACCACAAGAGACACTCCTGTGGGAGAACGCATCCCTCCAGCTGCCTCATAGGCCATTCACAATGCTGATGACCCTTACCTTTCGAGGGTCACAGTTTTGTGTATGTACTGCGACGCAGTACTCTGCAGCGGGGAGAGACTTTGAAGTGCTTTTGAGACTTTGGTCTCAGAGCATGAGAAGACCTGACCACTACCTAAGTAAGGCCCACCCTACATCTTCCTCTCTCCGCCCACCGTTTCTTATCCCTGTGGTTGGTGTCCCCCCTTACCCTCCTTTCCCCTCCTCTCCTAGTGTGTCGTGTGTAAAAAACCAAAGAAACATAAAACAACAAAAATCCCCCAAAAAAAGGCTCTTTTCAGAGCCGCCTTTCACAGTCTAAAAATAGAAGTGACAAATAAATGGTGCAGGGCCCTGTGCATTTTTATTTTTAGAAGTCCGCGGACAGTTCGCGAAACATCTAAAATTTTGGGGTGCTGCCCTATCAAAATCATTGCACTTTTATCTCGGAGGAAGAGGTGGCTCTGAAAAGAGCCTTTTGGTGATTTTTTTGTATTTGAAAAACTTGAAATAGTGAACACCTACTGAAAAATGGGTAGCTGAAATTCCACAAAAGGACGCAATGCATTTTGTACATTTCTCAAAAAAATGTGATTACCAGCATAAGTAAGATAGACTCCGAAAATGTATGTGCTACGAACCATAATATTTTCATTGTGAAAAGAGGACATGCCAACATCTCCTAGAAAGGCACAAACAGCCTTATTAACATTCCGCCTTGCTCTCCATTTGCAGACCAAATGAAGAAGAATGCAGCCACTTTTGTCTCTGCGCAATACGAGAAAATATTACTTGAGAATGTGGAAACATTTCCATAACCTTCCCAAGTCCTTCTTTCATCGCAAATTGCAAACAAATTCCTGACACATGTCCTAAACTGTTCCCTCCACAATGAATAATAATTATGTCTGGATGAAGCTCTGTCTTCAAACTAGCACAAAGAAGTAGCAAGTCTAGCCACTTCATTCCACGCATTCCATGCCAGTGCACTTCCACATGAGGGAATAACAGATCTGCAGCTACTCCACAGCGTTGTGCATGCACCTCCAACCAATGTATCCATGAGTCTCCCAAAATCCACACAATCTGTTTTCTGAAACACACAGCCATAGCTAACTGTTCTTCTGTCAGGAAAAAGACCTTCTGACAAACTCTCTCCTTACACAACACACCCACCAAACTTTACTGACCAATCAATTGCTCTGCTCATTCTCATTTGCATGCCTCTCCATCCCAAAATCTCTGTATGTAATACATGGTGTCCACGGACTACCGCCATGTCCGCAGACATATCATAACCTAGAAAGCCCTTCTACCATTTCCACTTCAATCTCTGTGTCATTCCCTCATTGGAAACAGCTAAACAGTCACACAACCATCCACCAATTACATCCAAGACCTCGACATCTAACTGCTTCATCAGAGTTCAGCACTTCAAATGTACTGTAGATTACTCTGAGTACAAGTCTCATATCATTGGAAAGCACCTATTATAAAAACTACTGTACAAGTCTCCAAGATTTCTACTTGCAGCTGCATGCATATCCGCATGCATGAATACAAACTACAGGTATGCATATTTTCTGCACAGTACATGACAACTCTTGTAAAAGAATATAAACAGAATAAATCCCTCTTAACCTGTATAGCCTATAAAATGAATTTATTGTCATTTTTTCCATCTACTATAATCAACTATCACTTCCAAACCTATCTACTTTCTAAACATGTTTTTACACACAACAGTATAATTGTAGAAAAACACTAAGTAATGTATTATAAAATTACACACAGCCAGGATAAGGTCATGCACTTTCATACACTCACACAGATAGACACTATCATTGAAAAACTCCCAACTGCAATAACACCACTGCCTGTAAATCACATCCTTCTGATTTACTACCCACACCTTCACAAATGCATACATTCCATGCTTTTCTATACAGTATCTTCCATTTACCTCATAAACATTGCAAAATAAGTATATCATTATTTCTTCAGTCTCCTAACATCCAATAACATAGCCTTAAAAAACCAAGCGAGTTTCATACACTTCCTATTCTACTCATTTGCAAAGCATGTTGAACTAACATATTTAAAATAAAATATAAAGACTGCACATAGTCAAAGGAAACTGCATGCTATATACACACAAAATTACTAACTTCTTTCTTTTACAATTACAGTGAAGACCACTCTCCTGAAAAACAGCAGAATCCAAGTACAAACAACAACTCAGAAGAAACCTAATCATTCCACACAAAAAAGTAAGTACACTACTACCATAATATTCTTACTGTTACTCAAACACACGGTGCAGTTGATTCATGGTATTTGTGCACCAAAAAAATATGAGTGCCCCATTCTGCCCACAAATCCCCATTTGTTAAACAGGGATTTGCAGGCAGAATGCCGCACAAATCCCCGTTTTTTGGCGCACAAATGACATAACTCAGCCTCTAGAATGTTAGTATTGCAGAACAAAGAACTGTTTTAATTCTATACCATTAGATTTAGTATTTGTGCTTCTCCTCACCACCAGCTTACTTTCTACTGTCATCTGAACCCCAGTATAGTAACACACAAATACAAGAACAGCCTTCCCAACTAGTTGTAGCTGCCCAATGCACAATCACACAACATCACATACATCTCTACCATCATACTCAGACACTCATGCACACAGCACACATGCATCGCAGAACAGCCCAACCCATACCTTCTTTATTTTTTTCAACAGACCCCAAAGAATTCCTACCAAAAAGCAAGTCCATGGAAAACAATGTAGAAGTAGAGCAAATGAAAAAAGAAGTATCCAAAATAAGCATCCATCTCTAGCAAAATGTTTACAAAAAGTTCAAACAAAACAGCTAATACAGTCACTTAGCAAAACAAAACATGCTTCAAATACAGAAACTTTGCCTCCTCTATCAAAATGTAAAACGAAACAGAAAACGATTATCAAGAATTCAGCTACCACTACTGCTAAAACTGCTCCTATAAATCTTGATATAATGGAAAGTAAGCATACCGAAAAAAGTATTTTAGCAAAAATGTTCCGCCACAGAGTCCTTCAGAATCTTATAAAAACAGGAGAGAAATCATACACAACCCCTAAAACCTACCGTAAAATATGTATGTTAGAAGCTTTGATAGACAGTGCAATCCTTCTCAAAAGAAAGTTATTTATTTTAGTGTTAAACAGAATGACACCACTAACAAAACGAATTATTAAATTACAAAAAAGACTTCTCAATAAATGAAATATCAACAAAAATAACTTCTTAAATATCTGTGGAGGTGAATGGAGTCACACCATAAACACAGAACCATATTTTAATGAAGAAGCATACAAACAAAGGCAAATAAATACAATTGCTATACATAGCAGTGGACAAGGTTATGAAAACTTAATAATACCATAATGGAACAAGAAATACTGCTTCCAAAAAGATCCCCAGAAAACTCTCTCCATTCGACTCGACCAAAACATCCAGTATACAAATGGCCATGCACGGCAATGTGTAACATTCCCAAAAAATCTTTCAAATCTTTACGCCAATTCCTCAATCAGTATGTGAAGGGCATAGACAAAATCAAAATTAAACTGCTGCAAAATATGGATACCTGTCCAGTGCGTAAATACACAGGACTACAAGGACATTCATTAGCCTGCATTTCACGAACTGTTTGCAAAAGCACCTTCCATCATATCAAAATGATATCAACACATCATCCAACTATAAGAAATCTGGTCTATAAACTCCACTATGCTAAAAGTCCTGCATTAGCACTAGCCAATTTAAATAACAATCTTCTACATGGTACAGCCAAAGAACTACTTGAAGAAATCGACCATATCCAGAAAAAATATTTTGGAAGTGAAAGCCACTTACAAAATGCAATACCTTTACAACAGACTAGCTAGCAACAAGTGTACACATGGCATCCTTCTACTGCACACATACAAAAAAGAAATACTAAAATTAAAAAGTACATCCACTGAAATACCAAACCATGTGTGTGTGTTGCTGCAGAACTTTTTATAAAACAAACACAAAAACTACAGACATAACATACAAAATAGAGGACAATGAAGATTCTAAATGGTTTGAATTAGATCTCTACCTTATAGCAGAAAACAAATACGAAATAACTGACCCCTTAATACTTTGCAGTTACTGCACTACAAAACTTGACAACAACCAAACTCGTTCAGCCGCTATCACAAATAACTTGGAATTATTCCCACTACCAAAACCCCTACAACAATTCAAATTAAATGAGGGCATCATAATTCAAACAGCGCACCCATTTCAAGCAATAATACGCCTTCAACCAAAAACAGCAAAATTACCTCCCTCTAAATTGGTGAAAGGAATTTGTGGTAAAGTAGTTTATTTACCATTAGATCTGACAGAAAATGTGCACACTCTAGGAGTGCAACGTCCAATAGAACAATCTTTAATTATCCTAGTAAATGGTGTCCAACAAAAGACAAAAATATTTGGCAACAACTCATCGACTTACATAAAGTTAGACAAGCCTTGCAATATCTAAAAGACAATAATGAGTACTACAAAGAAATAAATATTGAAGAAAACTTAAGGGGAACAACTGAAATAATTCAAGAGTCACGAGAAACTGGTCAATTTGAACTTCTGGATCCAGCTGCAGTATCCAATATTTAGACTATTATACAATGTATCCATTGCACTCTAAAGACAGCATAGATGATGCACTAGAAATGTACCAAATGCGACAAACCAAAGGATCACCAATGAGCATATGGGAAAAAAGTATAGAAGCATGTGCTTTTCCTCTACTATTTCCTACTGGCAAAGGAGGAAGATACGATGATAGACCCACTCAAATAACAGCATCAGAATACCGCTCATTACGAATGTACTCTGAAGATCCCAGATTTAGACAAAATGTGGAATACATATTCCACCTACTCTTTGAAAGTGAACTAGCAACTCTATGCACACATATTGAAATCGGGAACCCACTTTCAAAATATGTCAGCTACGCAATTAATGCAAAAAGTACAAGATTAAGATGAGGTTTTACAATCAAGTATTACAAATCTGTTTGCAAACATGCGTGGTACAAAAGAATACTGGTTCTGACATCACAGAGATGTATGTTGTATGATCAAAAACCTTGGACCACCCACTTGGTTTGTTACATTAAGTTGTGCAGAATATTCATGGGAGGATTTACATGATTTGCTACGCATATCTAACAAAAAAAAACAAATATAGATATACTATCTCCTGGAGAACTTTTCTCTCTAGATCCTGTTAATGTTTCAAGATATTTTCACCATCGTTTCATTGCTATGCTACACTTTATTTGTAATAAAACTGTTCCTCCACTTGGAGAAGTGCAACACTTCTTTTGGAGAAAAGAATACCAAGCCAGAGGAGCACCACATATCCACATGCTTTTATGGATTGAAGATGCTCCTAAATTTGGTCAGGACAATGATGCCACTGTTTTGCAGTTCATCCAAAAAATATGTCACTTGTGAAATCCCTTCACAAACGACACATAGTGACATTCATGCACAGATTGTACAATTTCAAAGACACAAATGTGGCTAATATTGTCGTCGTAAATACAAAAAGAAAGGGAAATACTACACCAAATGCCGCTTTGGTTTCTCTAGACCAGTTACAGAAACAGGTGAAGTAAATAACTTCATGTCTTCAGTTAGACATAGTGTTAAAGGTATATCACCTAAGAACACATATTACATAAAAAGAACAGAAAAATCAAAATATATCAATGATTACAATCGAATCATTGCCCACTTATGGAATGCAAACATAGATGTGCAGTACATTGCAGATAATTCCCCTGCAGTTGCACGATATGTTACAGCCTACTTAACAAAAGCAGAGAAAACAGCTTCAAGACGTCTGGAACGACCTATCATCAGACAAAACACTATCTCAGAAATTGTACAGCTTAGCCATAGAAATGCTCTCTCATAGAGAATGTGGCACCTACAAAGCTGCAGATCGTTTAACCGATACTGCTTTGTATGGAAAATCTGAAAATATAGTATGGCTAAGTCTTGGTCCTGCTAAATCCAGAAAAAGAGTTCTCAAATCATATGACGACATAGAAACAATAGCCAAAAATGATCCCAACAGCCAAGACATTTTGAAAAACAATTCACTAGACACATACTACCCGAACTGGAGTACCACTTTGGAAAACATGTGTCTATACCACATAGCCCAAAACTTTGCATACAAAAATAATATAAAACCTGATGAAAACAAAGGTAGATATAGAGTGACAGATTGTGAAGGCAGCTTAGTGAAACTTACCAAACAAAGCTTTATTAATCATATCAAATTGTCATTATAAACTCCTCAACAGAAAGAACTATATTACATGTCCCTGCTACAACTTTTTAAACCATGGAGAAAAGAAGAAGAGTTACTAGATAACTATGACTGCTATGAAGACGCTTTCAAAGCAAATGAAATCACTCTCACCGATATGAACTTTATGCAGTACAAAACAATGTTGCAAAATGAACAGCAACATGAAGAACACCAGGCCCAACTAGATAAGGACACTCCCGACAGTAATCAACCTTCTGTAACAGGAGGCCAAAAACCACTGGGACAGCCACTAATAGCAAATGAGGCAGAATCAGCTATGACAGAAGTAGAAACACCATGGGCCTCATTACACGGTAGGCGGTAGGGATTTACCGGTACCAGTAAAATACCGGTACCGGTAAATCCCTGCCGCCTTACTACGAGGTCCCTTAGCGGGTTGGAGTTTTAACGCTTAAATACCAACCCGCTAAGGGACCTCGGAGCTAATTACGGCACCGCTAAATTGCGGTGCCGTAATTAGCGCCTTCCCCATTCCCATTGAGCCCTATGGGGCAGAAATGGGAATGGGGAAGGGCAATGGCGGAAGGGGGATTTACCGCCCCTCCAACCTTGGGATGGGGCGGTAAATCCCCTTACCGCCAAGGCGGTGCCGGTTTTTTACCGGCATGAGCCATGGCGCTAATAGCACCATGGCTCACCGCCTACCGTGTAATGAGGCCCCATGTCTCACTATTAAGAAGATACAGAAAACTTAACTGCACTACAATCAAAACTAAACAAAGAGCAGCGCAACATTTTTGAAGAAGTAACAAAAGAAATTTCACATGGTGTACAACATGAAAATAAAGAATGTACCTGCCAAAATTACAAACCTGTACTACTATACATCAGTGGTGAAGCTGGTTCAGCAAAGTACACAAAAGAGGTGGGGGGATTAGAATGTGGACCAAAACACCCCCTATCTTTAGGAACACCATAAAAAATATAAACTAAAGAATGGTCCACAGTATTGTATCACGGTGTCGCGTGTCCAACCTCACTGATTAGAAGGCAGAAATAGGGGTAGAGAAAACACAGTATACATATCTCTAAAACATTAGTGCTTTGGTATTTTAAGCTCTACACAGTGGGAATTGGACCAGTTATACAATTATCAATTTTATTTAACCTTCAATGGTAAATATACATCATAAAAATGCCAACATGGCATAATTCATCATAACACAATCCTTAAAAACTTTAGTACATAAAAAGAAGAAAAAAAAGACAATAAAGAGAAAGCAAAAAAACACAGAAACGACCAAATCGCATCAGTGACAATTTAAGTACACCGGGAGAAAAAGAGTGCACATATAATCCTAGGGAACTACAAAATCAGGGATTACAACATAAACATACAAAAATTTAATTAAATCAGCTTATTACTCCTAAGTCTAACCACAATAATGGGGTTAAAGGAAAATAGCACAACTCAAATAACTACTAACTTCCACACTACTTCACTCCCATTTAACCCGACATGTTTCATTCCTCACTCATTTCATACACACACAGTCAAGGGAAATTCATCAGGGGGGTATACTTAAAAGCACGATATGTCTCAATAGGTCGTTTAACGCGGCGGAACTAAAGTTACCGCCTCTCAACCTGAATAGTTCAAAGTGAACTTTTAATGTTCCACAGCTATTCTGCCAACCACTGTGTTTAAGAACCACGCGAACACTGGCTTTAGCACAGGCACCTAGACCCAAACAATTTGCAATTATTTCAAAAGTTAACTGTTATAGCGTCCGATACAAAAACAGTTAGATTCTTGTGGTTGTGGTAGAGTTCGGACTGCCCTCTCGCGAGGAACGGACACATGACACCTGTGAAGAGACAAGGAGAGAAAAGACCAATCACTATAGTCCCTCATTCTTGAGGCTGTTAAGTTACGCAGTCTCAGGAGCTAACAAGTGCTCCAACCTTGTCAAATTATAGGGCTGATCAAACTGGGACCGGACTCCTTATGTTAAGAAATATCAAAAACTACATTGAAAAACCACAAAGAGGGGCACCCTCTCTAAAGGGCCAAATTACTCATAAACCAACACATCATTATTTGATGTTGGAAAATGCACTAGATAGTGCAAAGGCGGAAGTACAGAAAACAAAAAAGAGAGAAGTAGCCAGAAAAACAATTCTTCCCAGGTTGGGTACAGTCGGATCATCACAAAGCTCACCATACGGTAGTTAGCGCAATACTCCAACAAAAGAAGGTATATGGTGGATGGCTGAACGGATTCAAGTGCCCTCTATCAAATCTCTACACAGGTTCCACTGAAAAGCGCTTCCAGTCATCTATTAGACCGTGTATTGGGGGAGAGGAAGAGAAAAGAAAAAGAAAAAATGAAAGGTGCTGTTGACAAAATCTCGAAATCTGTTTCTACTCTAAAAAGTAATGGATTCGAAAAATCACTCTGCCTTACCTTAAGTTGATGGCGTTATGTGTAGCTCTAATACGATACTGCACATAGCGAAAATGTTGCCGTGTTGCACCACTTAATCATGTATGTCTACATGGGTAAAGAAAATATAGATAAATAAATATGTGTGGACCGAATCTAATTCAGTGAAACTTAACATGCTTATTAATTAAGCATCAGTAGTATATAGCATGTCGTGACACCTACGTCCTGTCTTTAGAGGCACCATCAGTACCGAGCTCAAATCTGAATCAAGGTAGCGGCTACAGAGTCTAGGTTACTGCAGCCTTTAGCACCGAGAATAAGCACTCGTGCTCGTGGTAAACAGCTTAAGGTATAGCCATCGGCAAGGTCTTTCGCACAGGCATAAGCAGCCTTTTAGGCAAATTAGCAAGTAACTAACATAAACACCCTCTAAGCAAAGGGGGGCATGCAATTTACAGCCCTCCCCCGTTATGGCTGGCTAACGTATCAACAGACAGGCCATGGGACTGATGTAGTTGTCAGGTTCAAAGCACAAGCTGCTCTAGTGATTACCGTTGCGAGGTCGACATCTCTTCAGCGCGGCCAATAAATTACTGGCGTGTCATCGGGTGAAATGCAGCCCAGTTTCTTATGAGTCTCGTCGCGTTTATAAAATTCAGGCAGGCGAAGGATCTGTGCTCCGCTCTCTCGTTTAAATAGGCGTGTCGATAAGTCTCACTTAATTATGGGCAGCTGTAATGGCTATCGCTCCCAAGGACGTCTTCATTCCGAGGGATGATGGGACTTGTGGTCCCAATTTAGCGCTAGAGGTTAAGTTACGTTAAATATCAAACCTTCCCTGTATCAACTTAAACGAATGGAAACAATAATGCTCACATAATCAATCGTATGTTGAAGATTGTGATTAGTTTAAACAGGTATTAACCCAAAAGCCGTCCTACCTTGAATTATAAATATTTACTGACAACTACGCATGATTGCCTTCACAGACACTTTGCTCTACTGAAAAAAACTTAAACCACCAAAAAACCACGGGCACGCGGCCACGAACAAGGCACACAGCCCCAAAAGAAAAGGCACAAGATTATTCATGATATTGCACTGTTCTTTTAAACTAAAAAAATTCAAAATGTAAGTATACTGGCAAAGGGGCGCAGGGTAACTCATCAAGGTGGTCCCAAGGAAATGACGGGTTTGAACCCTTTACCCAATGTTGTAAACATGGGCCTTTAAACGTATCCTGTGGCAGGCTAAAGCGGACATATGTCGACACATCATGCACTGAGTCGTTGCATTGAGACGTAATGCTATCAGCCAACCTAGGTTAACCAATCAAGTCTATCATTTAGGCCTGTAAGGGAACTATTTGTGAGGAAAATCATGCGTTGTTCCTTTTGTAGTAATCTTAATTTATCGCGATTGGTATCACCAGACGGATTGATTTTCCAAAGGACACTCCACCGTAAGTCCTCTATTTTATGGATAAACTCTACCCAATGGTCTACCAAAGGGGCATTTTGGGTCCTATTCCTGATGCAGCTCTTATGTTCCCCTATTCTTGTTTTGATTTTCCGCTCTGTTTTTCCAATATACAATCGGTTACACGGACACCAAATTGCATAGATGAGCATCATGGAATTACAATTGCTGAAATGTGTTTGCCGCCACGGAGTTTTGAGTCCCAGATTCACTTCTGTACTTCTAGAGGTAGAACTGCAACAAGCACAGTGACCGCAAGCTGAATGGCCGGCTAGTTTGGGAAAACCCCATTTTTCAGGGAGTGTACTTTGCTTTATAGTCCTCAAACTCACGTGGTAGCGGCCAGGGCCTAGAGTCTTGGGTGCATGGCCTATGGCCTTCGGCCTTGCACCCAAGACTCTAGGCCCTGGCTGCAACCACCTCAGCATATCACACCCTTAGATCACACCCATAGAATCAAACATTTTTAACTATGATAACACTCATAGAATCAAACATTTTTAACTAGGCCTCATGGCATTTTTTTTATGTCCGCGGACACCTTTGGTGTCTTTAGAACAGTTTCTACTTGCCTGCAAACAATACGAACAGGTATAGTGTCCTCAGGACACCTCCATTTTCATTTATTTGCGGACATCCCGGACACCGCGGGTGTTCTTAGAACAGTTTCTACTTGCCTGCGAACAATACAGACAGGTATAGTGTCCTCAGGACACACCCATTTTCATTTATTTGCGGACATCCCGGAAACCGCATGTTTTCTTAGAACAGTTTCTACATGTCTGCGAACAATACGGACAGGTATAGTGTCCTCAGGACCCCTCCATTTTCATTTATTTGCGGACATCCCGGACACCGCGTGTGTTTTTAGAACAGTTTCAACTTGCCTGCGAACAATACGGACAGGTATAGTGTCCTCTGGACACCTCCATTTTCATTTATTTGCGGACATCCCAGACACCGCGTGTGTTCTTAGAACAGTTTCAACTTGCCTGCGAACAATACAGACAGGTATAGTGTCCCTAGGACACCCCCATTTTCGTTTCATTGTGGACATCCCAGACACTGTGTGTATTCTTAGAACAGTTCAACTTGCCTACGAACAGTACGGACAGGTATAGTGTCCTTAGGACATCCCTATATGGGTGGATTGCGGACATCAAGGACAGCGCGACTGTCCGCGGACACAACTAACACAACAGCGGTGCATACCACCTAAATAGATACAATATTTGAACCATCTCTTCCCCCCCACCATCCCCAAACAGTCTTACAGACCAACACACTTGCCAAAATTGTATTTCCCCACCATTTGTCACTGCGCTGTCCGCGGACGTCCGCGGATACAAGATGGCGGGCGTTTCCAAAAATGTGACACACGCCACGCTCTCCACCATCCAATCGGCGAACACGCTGCATGTCCGCGGACATGAGGCAAGTCGATTGGCCAATTAGGACACTGTCCGCAGAGCAAACAGGGAAGTGTGTCCGCGGACTGAACATAGATATCACTAATTATTTTTTTACCTACTTTTTGGTCATTTTTGAAAAAAAACTACTGGATGGATTTTCACCAAATTTACAAAAACACGCTTTCGGAACCATGCCGCTATTCCTGCCGCAAATTTGGTGAAAATCCGTCCGGCAGTTTGGGCTGTAGGCGTGAGCAATGTTTTTTCCCCATTCAATCAATGGGAAAAAAAGACATTTTGGGACCCCCCTATAACTTTGCCCCTCCCTGAACCAAACTTCACCAAACTTTGCAGATTCAGAGTGGCCCATATACTTTTTTTGCAAAGTTTGGTGAGGATTCGTCCAGGGGGAGCGAAGTTATAAGCCGCCCAAAAAGTGCTCTTCCTATGGAAACAGCAACTTAACCATAACTACACATCCACTACCGTGGCTGTGTAATATATATATATATATATATATATAAACACATATACATATACATATATAAATATAACAACAAGAAGGTTATGGTGGGTTTATATATGTTAGAAACCATTATCACTGCTGCAGTGGAGAGACCATTACAGTAAATGCTATGAAACCATCAATACGGGGCTTAGCAATATTAGGGGTTCCCTATGGTAGGGAAAAAGGTTTCTTTAAAAATGTGTTCTCGCTTATAACCAGACTTTCTTTGCTCGAATTACCCCACAGTTCTGCTTCGTAAAGTGCTGCGGATCACTTAAAGAGCTGGTTCAATAACTTTGCCTCCAAATCTTTGGGAAAAGTTAAGTGTGACTCCTTTGTTTTTCTTTAATATTAGGTCAGATTTAACTTACTGGTTACTCCCTGAACCTTTGTTGTTGAAACACAACCCCAAATAATCAAGATGTGGCACCTGTTCTGGCAAAACATAGTTTAGTTTATTGTTGATAACTGGGGCCCTTTTCCAAATACAGGTCATACCCTTAGTTTTATTTTTGTTTTGTATTAATTCTTTGGATCTACCGAGTTCATAGAATATGTTGATAGCTTTCCTTACACTAAAAGGCGAAGTAGAAAGAATGACAGCATGGTCAGCAAAAAGGAGGATGCTTAGCTTTTCACTATTTATTGTTGGGCATCTACAGGAGAATTTAACAGTGTAACAGCAATATCATGAATAAAAAGAGAACATAATAAAGGGGCCATAATACAGCTTTGGGGCACACCTTTAGATACAGGAAAATTATTGTTTATATGTCCTGCTGGCCCCCATCGCACAGATGTCACATTCACTGTGTATAAGGACTTTATGGCATGTAACAATTCCACGGGAATGCCCTGGTTTGCTAAGGTTGACCACAGTGTGTCAAGAATTACATTGTCAAACACTGCCCTGAGATCGGCAAACAGTAGGTAGAGATAAACATGTTTCTGCATGACATACTTAAGTGTTAAGACCCAATCCAGTGGGCTGGATCGGGAGTTTACGGCCCAGGCCCAAGTTAAAAGCCAGAGCAAAGCAAGGGTGTTTAACGAGGATCCCCAGGCTGATAATACCCGATCCGGCAAGCCGGAGAGGGTCTAAACGCTATTAGCACCCGGTTTAACCAGTGGTGCTGAGAGCATTGTATTGAACAGGGCACCTTGCAGAATCCCGTTCATTGAATGAAAATACTTCAGTAAGATGGCTGCCATGGTTCTGGAAGACAGGACTCCATATAGAGCCCCTCTCCCATTTCCACGGCAGCCACAATGGACCAGGGGTTGAAGCAGCAGAAGCTGTGGCGGCCGCATCTGCCACCCCCGCAATCAGGTAAGTGGAGAGCGGGTGGAAAAAGAAAAAAGAGAAGAGACGGTGGAGAGACAGTGGAGGGAAGGTAGTGGGCGGGGCAAGGTGCTTGGAATGCAGGCTAACATTGGGAGATTAAGCCTGTGTTCCTTGCCTCCTAATTGGGTGCCTCTGCCGTGTCGGGTGCTAATTTTGAATAACCAGAGTCAATCTAACATAGTGTTCGATCGTTCCCATCCCTTTTTCAAATGCCCTTGTGGGCATGGGATAAAATTCTATTTTCGGAAATCCACTGAC
Source organism: Ambystoma mexicanum (assembly GCF_040938575.1). Lineage (NCBI taxonomy): Eukaryota > Metazoa > Chordata > Amphibia > Caudata > Ambystomatidae > Ambystoma > Ambystoma mexicanum. The sequence continues at coordinate 671,755,744 of NC_090933.1, read as the reverse complement.
TAAGCCTATTATCCAAGAATTCAGCATATGTTTTTCCTAAGCAATCGCGAGGGATATGTGACCATAACTTCCCGGGTCATTATGGTCTTCCTTTTTGATGGTGGGAATAATCTCTGTGTTTCTCCATGATACAGGTGGGTTTATTTTAAGTGCAATTGAATTGAACATGGCCATACATTTTGGAATCCATATAGTGTGTTCTTGTTTGAATTAGTCAATCATCAATCGATCCAAGCCTGGCGCATTGCCTGTCCATTGCGAGCTTAGAGCAGGGTCGACTTCTTCTGAGAACAATACAAAGGGTTAGTTTGAGACAGATCTAGTGAAAAGTCAGTGGTGTCAGGGTTATTCAGATGTGGAGTACTACTATAAAAGTTTTTGAAATGTTCATACCAGACATTTTTGTGAAGAAACGATGATGGTCGCAGGGAGACATTAACGTTCCTGTGTGTGACTATTTTCCAGAATGCTGAGTGATTATGGTCATTGACCACCTGGCTTTGGTTGTTCAATACCTGGGTAATTGCTCCATTCCTTTTCCTTGCTATCATTATTTGATATTTAGCTCTTAGATCTTTGACCAGGTTTAGGTTTGCTTCTCTGTTCAGCTTTAAGGCAGCAAGGAGTTCTGACTTAGCATTCCTGTAATCCTTGTCATGCTTGGCCTGAATTGAGTTGCATTTATTTAGATACTGACTTCGGACAGGGGTGGGTAATAACTGGACTGATACATTCAAATAATCTTCTACTGACGCTCAAAAGATAAGAATTCAGCGTTTGATGGTGACCATCTCAATTTACATTGATTAAATGTAGACCGAATGTCTGGTCTTGGAGCCAAATTGCTGCCATTCTAAATACTAATGTTCAATGTTGCAACAGTGTCCTGATCACTTTCATCCCTTTAAATGATGCCTAGTTCTTTTGATAATCCCCAGTTTGCGAGATTTATTAGACGATAGTCAATATGGATGGATGTATTTCCAGATCTAAAAGTGGATTTCCTAGATTTTGTCGGGGTACAAATATGTGAAGTGGCCTTTCATTTGGACATTATGTAGAAGATAGTTGGGAACGAATGCATCCCCAAGTAAGAATAAATAGGTGATGTAATAAAATAATAAAAACAGCTGGGCCAAGATAAAACTAGAGTGAAACAATAACCCTAAGGGGGAATAATGTCAGGATTTGGCAGTCCTTAGAGTAGAAACTGATTATTAAAGTGCAAGACTACCAAGTTTCTGGAGTACATTACTTCAAATAATGCAAACAGAATACCACAATATACTTGAATAATAATTCATTGACACTATTTATAGACAGAGCTGGAGTATGCTAAAACCCTGGTGGTCAATATTAAACATCAGCAGATGTTGAGCTCATTCTGTGGAGAATTGACTAAGCAAAAAGCTTAAATATTTTAAATAGACCACAACATCTTTAGAACGGCTCAGCGAGCCAGGTTCTGCACCTTAACTGCAGTGACCACTTCACGCAAGTTTGACATGCTTCGCTCTGGCTAATCAAGTTCAAAACACCTTTTATAGCCCACTGAGCCTTCATACGGTGCAAGATTACACCTTACACTCTGTCTACACTTCTTGGATCTGTGAGCCTTTCCATTTTGTAAATGCAATAGGTGTGAAAATTGTAGGTTAGGTCAGAAAACCTCACACTACTTTGCTGGGATTGACAATATTCTGCTGTCAAACAATTAAAGGCTCATCAATGTTCCCTTCCAGCTGGCCGGATTAGGTGTTTACTCTTTGAGGTCCGTGCTCATGTTATTCTGGGAACTTTTTCTTTGCAGCCAAATTAGATCTCTGGGCTCTGCATCGTGGTCCTCTCTTCCCCTCCCGCTTCCCAGTGACCTCTTTCTGTGCTCCCCTCCCGCGCCCACCTCTCAGCCCACCCTACCTCCGGATTGGGCCTTGGCCTCTCTTAAAAAGTGCTAATCGGACCGGTGACCACCATTCTGGGAACCACTTATATACTTCTGGTCTAATGCTATCAGGACCTGGTGCCTTGCCAGTCTTGGTCCCAGGGATAGCAAGCACAACTTCAAGTAATCAAGTATACCATCTTCAAAGCAAGCAAGTATACCATCTTCAAACATGATGGCCCTAAAGTGCTGGGTCCATTCGGGGTCCGATATAGGACAAACAGTGACCTGTATATCATTCCGGAATCCGAGAGATGCCAAATCAGTTATATTTTTAACCTCATTCGTTTTTTATAATCGCACTTAGCCATGTACCTGATCCCTACTGTGCTATTTTTTGTTCTAGATGCTAACCACAGGGAAAACCTAGCTCTACGACACTCCACGTCAAACTATGGAGCATCGTTACATGGCCCTACCTGCGTCCATGATCGATCAGATAACATGGGGTTGCCAGAATACCTGCACCTTTCGGAGATAAAGGTCACCAAGTTCTCGCTTGCTAATACATTGGCCACAGGAACCTCTACTGTGACAAAAAATGTTCTCTTGCGAGCTGTGCATTATCCAGAATGTCTGCCAACTTTTCTTCACATTCACATAATAGAAAATCCGCCAGCCATCCGTTAGGCGATCAAATATTCTATGAATCACCCTTTGTGTGGAGGTAGATTTTCCCTATAAGGAGCCTAGAGTCCACCTGGTTGCCATGCGTTATAGATATCAACATAATTTGATCTGAATGTGTGGGAATATATGTGGGCCCCACTCCCCATCATAGCAGAGTAGCAAGGCCCTTACATAACCGACCGGCCCCCTCCCGAGTAGGCAGACCAATTGTTATACAATAGACCGGGAAATATTTCACCAACAAAGAGTCATCACACAACCATGTCTCCCTTGAGTGATCTGCAGGTCGCAGGTTCGAATCCCGGCAAGGCCAACTCAGCCTTCCGAGCTCGATAAATGAGTACCAATTTCGGTTGGGATGATACATTTATGTAAATATGTTCTATGTACACCGCTTAGGCGTAAGCGCTATATAAATAACAAATCATTAACAAATAAATCATAATGTCCTACCATCACATTTGTTGGTCATTAAGTGAAGGTATTGTCAATTGAAAAGAATATTACTTCGAATGAAAAGAATACTTTCCAAATATATTGGGTAGGCTTACATATTGTATCCCTTCTTGAAATCTTACAAGAGGGATGGTGCTATAGCAATCTTTCCTTTCGTTGCCCTTAACCTCTAACTTTGTACCAGCTTTCCACTTCCACTGTATTCCTCCCCCACTTCCACAGTCTTCCTCCCCCACTTTCACAGTATTCCTCTCCCACTTACACATTATCCCCCACGTCCACTGCATTCTTCCCCCACTTACAATGTATTCCTCTACCACTTTCATTGTGTTCCTCTCCCACTTAGAGTGTATTTCCTCCCCCACTTCCATTGTATTCCTCCCCCACTTCCACTGTATTCCCCCACTTCCACTGTATTCCTCCCCCACTTCCACAGTCTTCCTCCCCCACTTTCACAGTATTCCTCTCCCACTTACACATTATCCCCCCACGTCCACTGCATTCTTCCCCCACTTACAATGTATTCCTCTACCACTTTCATTGTGTTCCTCTCCCACTTAGAGTGTATTTCCTCCCCCACTTCCATTGTATTCCTCCCCCACTTCCACTGTATTCCTTTCCCACTTACACTGTATTCCCCCACTTCCACTGTATTCCTCCCCCACTTCCACTGTATTCCTCCCCCACTTACAGAGGAATCCTCCCCCACTTCCACTGTATTCCTCTCCCACTTGTTCTGTATTCCTCGCGCTCTGCCACTGCATTCCTCCCCCACTGCCACTGTATTCCTCTCCCACTTGGTCTGTATTATTCCCCCGCTGCCACTGCATTCTTCCCCATTTCCACTGTATTCATCTCTATTTCCACTACATTCCTCCCCCACTTATACGGTATTCCCCCCACTTCGACTGTATTCCTCTCCCACTTCCACTGTATTCCTCCCCCACTTCGACTGTATCCCCCACTCCCCCACTTCCACTGGAAATCTATAACGTGTTCATACAAAAAGCAGAACATTGCATCTCACAAGAAAGTGATAAAAGGCCCCTTGAGCGCTCCTAAGTCACCCTAGCCTAGTAACAAAGCGTAGTCGGCAAAGGGCCGAGGCGTGGCCACAGCAACGTTTGGCAAGTGAGGCTGGCCATTGGGAGACTGGTTCGCACAGCCTTGTACGGCGGTATGCGTGGCATACGCCTGGAAGGAATCATAACCTGCACACGCACACATTAAGCAGGATCGCTAAAGCAAGTTACAAAGACGCATGGAAGTAGAGCAGGCATCATTTTCTGACAGAGTCTCGCCTAGACACGAGCTCACATGGTGAGGGCTTTGGTGGGTTTCCTTCAGAATGCTGATACTTCGAGCTGTGAGAAGTTGCTCGCGTATTGCACCTGGCGCTGTGTCTATGCCATGCCCAGCCATCTTTTCAGAGCACACATTGGTGTAACCTGCCTACTGTGTAAATAAAACCGCAAGTGCCCGCCTTTGTGAATCGCCCTTTATATGTGAACTTCGGCCGCGCGTTTACACTATCCCTATAGCGCCAGACTTCTGAAGAGAAGCCAAACTTGTTCTTAGTGCCCGTAGAATGAAAGTTGCTTATTCAAGAATTCCATCAACAAATATAACAGGTGACCGAAAACAGCAGCATGAACCTTTTCATTGCCAGAGCTTTGCCCTCAATGTATGATATTCGGAACTGTAGCGCACTGTCTAAAAGAGGCGCGTCCACAATTCTGCCGAACAACTGTGCGTGGTTCTACATGGCTATGGCGTATTATAATAACACGGCTGTTCTCCAAGGTGACATGTTCGGCCAGTGAGAACACACGCCGAGGATGCGAATGCAGACTAGCGCCTAGATGATAAGGAAAGAGAAGGGAGCACGCCCTTACCTGTTGCTTGGTACCAGAACCGACGGATGCTGCGGGCTGACCTCCTCCTCGCGCAGGCTTGAGTGGGCCTGTAGGGTCATGTTACCCTTTCGTGTGTGTTGTTGCACCGGCAGCCTATCATCTCCCCGTCCTGAAAACCTAAGACGCAGCCATGAAACATTCATAAGCATCGGGGTTGCCAAGGCGGGGCGGCCAGTGACAGCAAAGTGTGCAATGCATGCATGTGTCACAGTGTTTCAACCCCCCCCGCCCCCCCGCACCGCACACACACCCAACCAGGACCCTGCAAGCTCCCCAAGGCAGCCGCCTCATCAAGCGGTCTCTAAATGTTTTCTAATATAAAAGGGATGTGTGTTCATTATATCTATATTGCCATGTGTTGGTCCACATGCAGCCGGTTTTGTTTTCTACTTTTTTATTCGTTATTTTTTTACATTCAAGGCCCTCAGAAATTGCCGTTGGACAGGGGGGAAAGGGTGCTGCATCTATACAAGACACCTGAAAAAATCAATCGCATCACGGGCCGCGCAGATCATTTATTATGAACTTTTGATGCTTGCGCGAGCCCGTGAGGCCGGTCGCACAATCCTTTGCGCACGCCCCCTGTTGCCTGAGTGGGCTTGGTGCAGGACAGTCATTTCACATGCAACGTACTATGTTTCTCCCTGGGAACTGCCCCCTCCTCCTGATTGATGTTCACCAAGCCTCTCTTTTTCTTCCTCTCCCACCTCCTGCCGATTCTCACCCCTCCTCCTTATCTCCGCGCACCACTTCCTTCTGCCTTTCTTTGTCTCTAATCTCCTGTCCAAGCACGTGCCACCACCTGCTTCCAGTATCGCCCACTCGCGCACACAACGTGCCTGCATGGGAAAGCAAAACCTCGAATGCCCCTTCCTTGGCTGCCCTCCAGTCACGGTGCTGCGGGTCAGAAAAAGTAAGGGAGAAAAAATTAAGGGAACAATCACAGATGTTCCCCAAAAAGTAGAGGAACGAGGCACTCTTTAGTAACTCGCCCACCTCGACCTGCGTTTATGACTCAGTAAATATCTGAGTAAAACATCTTGACAAAAAAGGCGCAGTTTTGTTTCGCAGCTGTGTGCAGGAGAGTGCACCTGGGCTACCAAAGTGTATCCTGCCCGGTCCGCAGTGGTACGCAGGATGTATGGGTACCCTGTCGCTTCACAATTCCACACCCTTGGGATACTCATGGTGGTAATGGGGTGCCAGAGACATATGAAGGTACAAAAATAAGACAAACATTCTGCCAGGAATACGTTTCCAACACTTATTAAATTATACAATCATCAGTTGAAAAAATATCCAATCTTTAGAGTAATCACTGGCCTGTTGTGCTGCATCTGGGTTCACGCCATTTTGGGGAACAAGAAACTCCAGTGGAACACGTAGTAGTTGTTTAAGGAAGGAGTGCTTGAAGTTACATTTCAAGCTTTGAAATCAGCGGCCATCGTGTCCATCACAAAACTGCTTAAACAACTGCCTCGTCCCATGGCCCTGGTTGGCAAAAAAAGGCACCACTCACACAGTACTAGGACAAACTACAACCAGCAACAAAATCCCTGGAAAGCCTTGTTGGCCAAGATTCATGACAAGTGCATGTTGACAACAAAAAAAAAAGATTAAGAGACTTGGGGCGGGAAGGGGTGAAGAGCGAGTGGTACTGTGGGCGAGAGACCTGTGACCGCCATGTTGCACACACTTCTCAGCAGCAGACAGTGAGCTTTCTTTCTACATAAATACGTTAAAGGCATCCGAAAAGAAGAGTTACTTTACCAAAAATACTCTTATGTCTTTTGCAAAGACAACTTAAAAGGCCTCTCTAATTTCTGTTTCACCTAAAGCAGATTCAGGGACTGGGAGAGTGCATGAGAGTAAGGTGTTTCGGAGACATCTGCCTATGACGCGTTTAGTCACTTTCTCTAAGATTTCATCTCTGTGTGACAGCTTACTAAGGCCCGTTATTAATGTGGCATTAAGCCCACGGTCCAAGGGCTGGAACGGGGGTTACGGCCCGGCAGCCCAAGTTAATGGCCCAAACAAAGCCTTGTGCGTCCCGTTCAATGACTGAAAATACTGTGCTAAGGTGGCCAATATGGAAAGGGAAGGCGGGGATCAACACGGTGCCCCTCTTCACTTTCCATAGTGGCCAGAGAAGCTTGGATTAGCGGCCGCCTGGGCCGCTGAAATAAACAGGTAAGTGGGGTTGGGGACGGGGTTGGAAATGGAAACAAAAATTAAAATAAGGGTACGGGGTAGGGGGAAGATGAAGGTTGGGCGAACAAGCCGTCGAGCGGCTTGCAAAGCGGACTGAGATTGTAGGTTTCAGCCCGCGTTCTAGTAACCTTATTGGCTGGTTCTCCCATGCGGGGTGCTAATGTCCATTCCAGACAGTGTGGTCTAGCCTGCAGGGGGCAAAGCTATATTGAAGGCCTTCAGGAAGTGCAGGAAGAGTACTTGCCCCACACAGTCTTGGGGCAACTTGTCATTACAACGGCAAGGTGTTAGTTACTGTGGGTTGTGGGGTGATGTAAGGATATATATGGGGATTTTACTGCCAGTCTGCAATATGGAAATGCAGCCAGGCCCAGTTTTTCAAACTGCAGGCATTATTTTTAAAAGAAATTAGTCTGTGGGCAGTATGCAATATCTAAATGCAGCCATTTCAAAATAGATGCACAAAAGGTGCACAGCAGTTTTCAGTAACAGCCAGCAGGCAATTTTTTCAGAGCATTTAGTAAAAAAAAAAAAAACATTTTAGCACAGTGTGCTGTCATTTTAAAATGAAGAGGTGCACATTTTTAAACATTGGATGTTTTCATGTGTGCGAACTGCATTTGAAATACATAACTAATTAACCTTGTACTACTAACTACTAACCTTGTATTACTAACTCTTGATTGGTTAGCTGTGCATAATTGCCCAATTTTGGTCTCATCCATAATGCCACAGCTCTGGACTGACCATTATTTGATCTCGTTTTCCTTAGAGGCTGCACCACCGCAACCTGACAGTATAGCTCCAGCTGTCCTGACCAGAAACAAAAGAAACATTACTCCTGAAAACCTTATCCCCTTGATCCTACCTACTCTCAATGCCATTCCAGACCACACAGATCCTTCCACTATGGTCGACTTGTATAACAAAGTAATGTTATCCTCCCTTGATGACATAGCACCTATGAAGATGAGAAAGAGTAAACCTCGCAAACATATGAATACTTGGTTCTCTCCCCCATCTTAAGGCTATCAGACAGGAGAAACGATGCTGTGAAAAAATCTGGAGATCTAATCCTTCAGAAAACAATAAGAAAAACCTGAGCAAACTAGCCTCCCAGTACAAAAAAGAAATTATCCTGGCCAAACAAATTTCCTATAACCTTCGAATTTCTCAAGCTAAATCTAACACAAAAGAGCTTTTTGTAATTCTGAAAGAGGTAGAATCCCCTGTACAGACTCCTGACTCCTGCATCAAGGATAAAAATTGGTGCACAGGTACACAAAATGCTCTAGCGAATAAAATTACCTCCTTGCAATCTAAGATTGTTATAAAAAAGACTCCCGTCTCTCCACCTCCAAACCTAGTATCACTAGATCCTCGCTGACACAATCTAACCTGACGCCTCCTCCGGCGCCTATTCCCCACTTCAACTTCCATAAAGTATCCACCAAAGAGGTTGAAAATGCTATTCTTACGCTCAAACCCTCGAATTGCCATGTGGACCTATGCCCTGCACAATTGATAAAAGATGCAGCTCGTGAACTTGCACCATTCATCACCAAACTAATAAACGCATCCTTCACATCAGGCACCATACCTAATAACCTGAACAATCCTGGGTCCTCCCACTCCTTAAAAAACCTAACCTAGATCCCTCCATCCCCACAAATTACCGTCCCATCATCACAATGCCGTTCCTCCTCAAAATCCTCGATAAAATAGCGTACTAACAAATTCAACATTACCTTGAACACTACCACCTCCTAGGAGTCCGACAGTTAGGCTTCAGACCCCAGCACTGAACTGAGACTGCTCTCATAGATCTTAAGCCACAGATAGATGAGCTGAGAGACGAGGGTAAGACAGCATTACTGCTACTTCTTGATCTTTCAGCTGTATTCGATTTGGTCGACCATGAGATCCTTTGTAATCATTTACAATCGGCAGCCCACTTTTCCCAAAAGGCAACCGACTGGATCCAATCCTTTCTCAACAACCGTACTATGCGAGTTTTTCCCCCACTAGCAGCCGCTCACCCAACACCCATCACCTGTGCCGTGCCTCAGGGCTCTTGTGTCTCCCCCACCTTGTACAACATTTTTACAAAGCACCTTTTTGATGATCTCGATGGTCTGGGTATCACCTACACAAATTATGCTGATGATACTCAGATCCTCATTCTGCTGATGGGGGATTATGACAAGAATTTGGCCTTTGTAAACAGATTGTACCTCATCATCCCGGCATGGGTGGCCTCACACGGTCTATGCCTGAATGATGACAAAACAGAACTCCTCATCTTAGGCTCCACATCCAATCTTAATAAACTAGGCCAAAATTACTCCGCCTTTGTAATTGACAACAACAACATCTCCGTAGCCAAGGAGGTCAAAAACCTCGGCTTCTATTTAGACTCCACACTTACCTTCAAAAAACAAGTTAATGCTATGGCATCCGCCACATCTTATACATGCAAACTTATTAGAGCAGCCAAACCTTTCCTCTCACCCACTAACTGCATCACCTTAGCCAGAGCTCTGATCCTGTCTAAGTTGGACTATTGTAATGTGCTATGTGTAGCAACAAATATATCACAAACAAAATTAAAATTCTACAAAATAATGCTTTAAGAGCTGCTCTAAGCCTCCCGAAAAAGCCCACATCTCAGAGACTAGAAGATCTGTCAATTGGCTCTCAACGAAAGACAAAATGTTCCTTAAATCTATCTCCCTGACTCACAAATGCCTCCACCAAGCTGCCCCTCAATACTTGATAACAAGATTCACCAGACCAGCATCCTGCCGCCCTACTAGAAAGGTCAAGGCTAACCTCCTTCTGGTGCCAAGATTCAAACGCATTATGTCTGGAGGGAATAACTTTCCTGTTAAAGCAGCACAATTCTGGAACTCCCCACCACCATCCATCAGGGAAGACCTTCCTTACCCTCAATTCAGATCCAATACTATCCTCTGGCTCAAGGAACATGACACCTAATGCCTTCCCTCGCCGCGCCATACTAACTGACTGCAAAATTGTGTATGTCCTTGTACATCTACTGATCGTCTATGCTTAGACATATCATTCAACCTGTAAATATTGTATATTTCCTGTAATTATAATTTGACATATTAGCTCTCACTGTTTTTGATGCTGTCCAGCAATGTAACCTCAGCTGGACTCCATCTATTGCGCTCCTGTAACCTAAGCTTTGCAATCCTCTTGTTTCTTCTGCGCCCTGCTGCCATTGGGTTAGGCACACACTACAAATAATAAACATAAACAAACATAAACCTGCATCACTAATATATTGATTTCAACCCTTCTAACATTATTAATGCAGTTTTTGTGCACAATGAAATACATGCTATGTTTTTACATGCACGGTTTAAAATTCACTTTATTTTCCATGAAGAGATGCACACTCAGTCCATGTGAGCGTTTTCTTTTTCCATGGAGAGCAGAAATATGCCACTGGAAGGAAGGAAGCAAAACAGAAACAGTTGCTTTGCAGAGCTGAAATCTTCATTGTCTTGAAAAACGAGAACTGGTACAGGACACATTCTTTTATTCTGATTGGTAAAAATTGAGGGTGGATGGGCCATGTCAATAGAGGGCTGACCTAGGGGTGGTAGGCAGGAGGAGCTTTCTTGAGGATTAACTACGGGGAAGAGTTCAGATCGTGCTGGGACAGAGAGACAGACGGTGCTACATAATAAAGGCTGCTGGACACCATGTGGGTTTGAGCACTAACTACGAATTTAAACAGCTGGCAGCTCCCCACACATGCGAAGGAGTTCTTGGCACTGGGTCTGCAAAGCGGCAAGGTTGTACAGAGAAAATCCTGATAACGAGAGTTTTGGACTTCACTGGCCTGGGTGAGTTGGTGCCAAGTGAGGAAAAGGAATGAATGGGATGACATAATTTATTGGCAGTGCAGGGAGTTAAGAAAAAAAAAGAATACGGCATGTTCATATTTCTCTATGTTTAAAGTGCCAAACACCAAATTCATTTTTTTGCAATGTGCTTGTTTGTTTTCTGTTCTATTTTATATTTTGTAGGTGATACTGTGATATGATGGGGTAATATGTATTTCTGTTAATAATTGTTATAATAATACAGAGTGTAAAAAAAAAACAAAGGCTGGGATTTTGGTGTCATTAATGCGTCTGTGAATCATTTCTATACAGGGGAATCACAGGGGTTTGATGTTTATACCAGAGTGGTAAAGAATTTGCCAATTTATCACTGTAGCTAAAATAGCAAGCAAGGAAAAGTGAATAAATACCTGCAAGGTAGGAAGGTGTGTGTAAGTGTTGTGAGTGATTCCTTCTATGCATGCTGAAAAGAAGGCAGTGTCAGATGAGACACATAGATTACTGGATGTACATAAGCCAGTAATACCAGCCACAAACCATTGGAGGCATTCTGAATACACTCATTGGGTTCTCTGAAGTGTGGTAGGTTTGGGGGTTCTCTATAAGTGACCGAAAGACATTCTAATAGAGAGGAAAGGTTTGTTTTATGATGGGGTTGTAGTATAAAAAACCATGCTCACCACTACAAAAATAAGGTAATTCTGAAAATACCACAAAGTAAGATACCACTAAAATTACCACCAAAACGAGCTAATATCATATTATCACCAAAATAGAGTAGTACTAAACTATCGCTAAATGTAAGGCCAGTTTACCACCAGTTTACCACCAAAATATCACAGTAAGAAAATACAGCCAAATCCTGAATTTACACCAATAAGACAAAACCTCCTACAGTGAGCACAAGCTGCAGCAGACTGCAGATCTCTACCCACCAGAACTGTACCACTACCATACTCCCCTCCCACCCCAGCACTCAGAGGAGGCAGCAATCAGCTAGGGCTGAAGCACAGGGGTGGACTGACCAATAGGGAACTCTGGAGATTTCCCGTTAGGCCTCTGCACCTTTGGCCTCTTTTGTGTGTTTACCTATTTGATTTTCAGATATTCTCACATGAAAAGGGTTGGATTTTCCAGAAATGGGAACATGGGGCTACTTTGAAAAATATTTCCAGGGCAACTCACCGGTTTTAGTCCATCCACAACTGCACCTGTTGCTGCACTTCAAGGCTGTGGAATCCAGCCATGCACTACTCTGCCAGCACACGCCTCCATGCGATCTACAGGGGTCTGCCCAAGTGAGCGGGTAGCAGCTAGTTGCAAGGGTGGCAGAAAAACGGCTTAAATGTTTGTGCCTGCACTGGTCTAAACTGGCGCCACTGTATCTCACTCACACCTGCTGACAATGATTAATAGATGTGTTATGCATCCCAGGACTAGGGCGGGTGGTTTGACTTGGCCACCAACCTGGCTGCAGTCGCAAAGCCTTCACAATGAACGTGGTCAAGCATGTGTTCCTCTTAATTGTAAGTGACTTCAATCCAGCAATCCAACTAAGTCAATGCTTAGTATGGGATGCCCAATGGAAGCCCTTATTGATATATTTTGATGTCAAAGTTCTTTAAATCTGGATGATGAACCCTTATATAACGCCCCTCTCTTTGAATCACGCTGACCTCACTGAGCCAAGAAGTAGGTTTGTTTTGCAAAGTAAAAGGTTTATTTGAGGAATTAAACAATATATATATATATCCCACTTTTATGAATAAAATAATATTTGAAGAGCACACTTATGAATATGGACGGTAATCAACAATGGGTAATATTACAAAATTGACACTCTCTTTAATCACTTATGGAGTATGGATATGAAGTATACCGTAGCAGAGAATATTTTATGTGATTCAAGGAAATGCAATAATGGGAAAGAATGCAACACAGAAATAGACTTGATATGATTTCAATCAAAAGATAATATGGACACTTTTCCCCTGTGACTACTCACTCACCCCTTATGCAATATGAAGAGATGGAAATGAGGGCACACAGGGGAATACAATCAAGAATGCAGTTCAATCCCAGTTCCGCCCAGCAAGCTTAGAGAAAACAGTTATGATTTTAAAACAGGCAAAAATACTTTTAAATGGGATTGCAGTGAAAGTGAAACTATGCTTAATTGATTTTAATTCACTAAAAGAGATTCAGGATGTGTGACAGTTACTTGAGATTGGTTCAGGTCAACACTAGCAATGAATCATGAATGGTTATCAAATTGGAAACGAAATTCAGCAGTTGCAAACAAGAAAGCTATTTTTACAAGTGGAGAAATGGAGCTAAATTGCAATTCGCGGCAATTTTTTTGCGTGCGTAAATCGCGATTACGGAACAACTATAATGGATTGGAATGTCGTTTTGGGTTTGTTGGAAAGCTTAGGATCTTAGCTTTAAAATGACAGTTAAGGACGTGCGGTTCAAAAGTTATGGATGTTTTTGTGAAGGTAGATTTTGCAGAAATAAAGTCAAGATTTCAATTGACAGACTGCGCTTTACAGATTCAAAATCAACAGGATGGACACAAGATTCTATAATGCAGTTATGAACAAGTTGAAATGGATGGAAGAGGATTACTTTAACCTAAGAGATTGGTTATGGACAGTTCTAGACTAGATACTCACTCCTAGGCTTTGGAATGGAATGGGCCTCGTCAAAGATCTAATCAAGGGTTTGCCTTCACTCTCGCCACCGGACAGGTCTCATGCCCTCTGGGTTCTGCTCTCAGCACTGCATGGCGGTCTGGGTCTCTTGAACTGGATCTGACGGGACGGGATACAGCACTGCTCTCTCTGAGTCTGGATCTGGGTTCTAGCACAGGGTTCTTAGCTAGAAGCAAACAACACAGCCCCACTGTTGAATGGTTTGGTTAGGCCCCGTGGAAGTTTAGGGGTTAGAATCAGGTTGAAAAAGATTCTGATGGCCTGCTGAGAAGGATTCAGCTTGTGGTTTAGGCCTTTGCTTCAGGGTTCTAGAGCTTGGTTCTAGAGTCTGGATTTTAAGTTCTGGTCTCTGGATCTAGATCTGGAGTCTCTATCGGGATATTGTCTGGATCTGGTCCGGCAGAGTGCTTCGCAGGAATCGGTGAGTAGTGGAAAAAAGAGTGTCCTATCTGGGTCTCAGCAGTTCCTATTTATATGTTTCCAAAGTGGGTGGCTAGGCTGATTCTCTATGGCCAACCCCCTAAGGATTTGATAGGTTAGAGGATTCTCTGTCTTCTGACTGGAGAAAGGACCAGCGTGACCTGAGGTGTCATCATGATGCTGTGTTTATAGTCCCAAAGAAATCCCTCCCTTTTGCTTTTACAGAGAAAATCTCTTTTTCATAACAAACACATTTCCAGGGTGCAAAACCTGTTCATTATACATATACACATCACAGATTACTTAAGGTACATTCTTGTCCAACTCTGATCTTCCTAGGAGCTTTGGTTCAGAAATGACAACTTATTCGCAATTTTGGTGGGTTTTCCAATATTGGTTCTGCACTAAATTGTACACATGCATGCAGATCCTATCTGGGCATATTACTGTAAGTTCTTATGTTCATAGCATAAACACCGTACCTACAATATTAATACATTCCAGGGTTTGGTCTCAGAACATCACCCGGCGTCCAGCTCAGTCTTAAATTGTGAGTGAATTTGTCATTTTAAGAATCCCAAAGTTTCATATTTTAGTCAGCTTGGTAAAATTTGCTATACGCAATTTTATAAAACATATATTTGCTTTCCATCCAATTCACATCTCAGTCTGGTCCGCCCCCTGGCGCTGGGTGAGTCAGATGGTCACATGGCCTGCCTTCCTGCTAGAGCAGTTGTTGACCAGGCACACCCAAATCAGCATATTCTATTCAGCTGAAAGAATCCATTGTTCCTTGTAAAAAAAAATACATTTTTAAACTCACAATAAGCAACATATCTTTAAATCAAGTCTTTTTCAACAATGAAATCACTGTGTGGCACTCTATATGGCATTTTGATAGAATTCTCTTCTTTGGCATAGTTTGGGTTCAGTTGTTCAGTTTTTCAAAGAATATGGTTTTAAAACACGGGCTTCTGGTAGTGGTGTAGCAATGTAACAGCATCACCGTAGAGACACAAAAGCAGTATACATCAATTTACAAGTTCTTTCTTTCTGCAAGCCTGCGATCCACCCTATCCAGTGATGCTCCCAAGGCAGCCACCTACCCGGCCTAATGCTTGCGCCAGCCCTGGTTTAGCCAGCGGAAACCTTGCGCATGGGCAGTACAGCGCCACAACATAGGGAGAGAAGAGAGGGGCTCCTACCTTCTCTGTAGGCGTTTCCTGCAGGCTGCTACTCTAGAGAAACGTCTCATATCCTGTCAAAGAGTGCATTACAGGCCAGTCGATATTCATACTGAACCATTGCATGTGATGCAGAGAGCAGCCTAAAACGCATCAACTAAAATATGCTATCACCTGAGAACCTCACCACCTCTCTTGCACCACAGAGCGTTTCAAATCTAGATGACAGTCTTCTGAAATATTATTCGGCCCCTTTATCAAGATGGATTAAACATAAGGCCAGTGCTGCCTGACCTCGCTAAATTAGGTTGAAGTCGAACTGTACCTAATACGCATTTGGATTCTGACCGCAGAAACAACTGCAGTTTTCTTTTCTCTGTAAAGCTTTTCACGTCCCCCCTCTCTCTTTTATTTCAACTACAGACAATGTCAGTCTCATTCTGCACTGTAATACGTCCGGCAAATAAAAGTCCGCCCTCTATGTCCTTCTTTCTCTGATTATACAATTGGTATTATCTGCAACATACTATTTCTAACATATGTACCATGATTCGTGGAACTAACAATAACATTTTAGTGTTATTTTTTTCTAACAGGAATGTGTATATAGAGACCTTTGTGTGATCATAGAAACTGTTTTATTCTGTTTTCTGCTTCTGCCATCTCTCCCATATCTATTTTATATTTCTGAAAATGTCATACATGATCTACATGCTGCTTTTTATAACCGATTTAGCACCTCTATACGTTTAATTTTCAAGAATCTTTCTTTTCCTGATTTCTATAGCCTTTTTTAACATACCACCCATCAGGTTTTACGTGGGGCGGGACTAGCTGGGGCAGAGTCCCGGCGTCTCCAAAGAGTACTTCTTAGACGGGGTGCTGACAGGGCTCCCGAAAGTCACCCGTTAGCCCCAGCTGAACAGACTCCTAGAATCCAAGGCCTTTATTCTGAAGCCTGATTACGCATAAGCAAACTACAGGTTTTAGAAAAATAGCCTTGGCTTGTACCTGACTCTCCTTTTCTTCCCTAATTGTGGTGACAACCCCGCCAGGCATTCTTTTAACTAAGAGATGCAGGGATCTTCACCCTCGCCCCCAAGTTGGCCAGGTGGGGCCTGGGGACAGACACCATTGAACAACAGGTGACTTGTAAAGTGATGCCTGGAGGGAGGTCAGTGCCACAATTAAGAAGCAAAAGAAGAGACACAGGCGGCACTTACCTATGCTGCCTGTTAAGTCACGATCCCTTTAGGCCACGCCCCCTGTGACAGCCCTCTCAAATTCACATGCCACTTAAAGCACTGCCACCCCTTTAGGTTTTATTTCTCACCCATATATTTATTTATTGATTTGTAGAGCGCACCTAACCCAAAGGTATCTGGGCGCATTCTTAGGAAACAGTTGGTTGCAGTAAGGAGAGACATTACATTCTTGAGTCCAAAATTTGATACAGATGGGTGAGACATTACAGTACAATGGGGTGGAACATAGAAATATAGTATGATAGGTATTACATGGAGTACAGCTGCCATAGCGGGAAACTGTTACCTCCTGCTTTTTGTTGTTTGAATCTGGGTATGTTTAGGAGGTGTGCCTGTGTGGACCGGATAGGTCTGTGAGTTAGATGTTTTGTGAATTTGTTGGTTAGATATTTTGGAGCTGCGTTCGAGAAGCACTTGTGTGTTGGTGATAATGTTTTGATGACAATCCTATCCTGCACCGGGAGCATTGTGCCTTACAGTTGTTATGTAGTTAGACTTCGGGATGTTAAGAGCCAGTCTCAATTCATTTATTTGTAATACCTGGGGTTTTTTAAAGTTGTGAATGTTAGTTCCCACATACAGGGCATTGCAATAGTCAAGTCTAGAGAGTATGAGGGCCCTGGCTAGGTGTAAAGACTGGAGGGGAGGGTCTGTCCTTCTGCTCTCTATTTGGTAGAGGAGAGGCACAGAGGACCCCAGCCAAGATTCTGTATTATTGGTATCGTGGTCGAGCAATCAAGGCTTAGCTTCTCAGGAGGTGATGCAGGCTGGTTCTTAAGTACATTGTAGTCCCCAAACCCCACAAAGGAATGTCCACACACTGTATTAGTTAAAACACAGTCTTTATATAATTAAGTTCAGGGTTATATACAATCACAATAACTCACTTTGTGCTTAGTTAATCTATATTGGCAAATAGATACAGTTCTAAGTGGTACCACAATTATTATCAGATCTCATTAAAGTGCATCAACTATACTCTGTTCAAATGTCAAACACATCACTCAATAAAGGAAACCAACAATAGAAATAGAAGGAAAGCAGTTGGTTAGAACAATTGGCAGAATTCTGGCCCCTACCAACTAGGCACAATTCTGTGTGGAGATCCCCACACCTGGGCAACATGTAAAGTAAAGATATATCACAAGCCCAGTCCATATATTGTTCACAAGAGTTTTATTTCCTTCTATAATAGTTCTACAACCCCAATGTACCTGGAATAGCAGAGTTCAACGTCAGGTCGTCGACGGATCCTTCTTGATTGGCTCCCTTTAAGGCAGGAGCCACGGATCGTTGAGATCCCACGAGAAAAAGGGTGAACGACGATGGTGAGGTGGCAGCTTCATTCCTAGTGGTGCTCGTCGATGATGGAGCATAGACGTCCTGCAAGGAGGAGGCATGCGGGGCACCTCGGTGACGATAGTTCAGGACCGCAAAGAGTTGAACAACGTTGGCCCAGCAAGGGCGTCGGGTCGTTGGCCACTCTGCAGTCTTCAGCTGGCGGGAAACCCACCGGCGGATGCTCCTCGCCGCAGCAGCAGCCTCGACTTCATCCGGCGGGACAAAGCGGTCGACAGTGCAGGCGAGAGAATCCTTGGATCAAATGTTACTTAGGCAAAGGGAGCACGGCGGCTCCGGTCAGCGACAGCGGTCATCGACGGTGATGGACAACAGTGTCCGGGCACTTCTCCTTGTGATTCCGTGGCAGTCCCCGTCTCCAGTCGGCAGCCTTTCGTAGATCTGTCTACCAGGGATCGCTGGCAAAGATTAGCAGTGCACAATGGTCCCTCGTAGCTTGGGAAGAGGGTGCCTAACCAGGTCCTATCTGGGTCAGTCCTTGGAGACACAGCAGCTTTCAGATCGACGAGGTAGAGAAGCAGCAAGACTTCTCTTCCAGCAGGGCTTCAAGGTTAAGCTTCAGTTTTACTCCAGTTACTCTTCGTAGTGGACTTCAGCTTCTGAACACGAATTCTAGCAGTGAGAGGCCCCCAGATATACTAGTTGATCTCCCATTCATTCTGCTGGGTCAAACTCAGGCAACCAATCGGTCAGAAGGGCATTCATGCAGGCAGGTAGCCAATCAGGTGCATTGTGCATTCAGGCCATTCACTTCTCTCCAGACACTCACAACAAGGTATGTGTATTGGGACAAGTACCCAGCCATTCAACACTCCACGCTGCATTCATACCAGTTTCGGGAAGGGCTGTCTAAGTCATTGTGTCAAACGCCAGAAACTAGACATCCACAACAAGAAGTGCATATTGGTCACACACTCCATTCACACAGGTCCCACCCACAGGGTGTACCCACAACATACAGTCACTGGGAAGGCTCCAGCCAGTCTGGCCTGGACTTCACAACAACACCATATTTGGAACTTCCACCCAACAGCCAGTCAGTGGGAAGGGACAGAGTCAGCGTTTCCCAGGACTTTGGGAAAACAAGGTAACAGGTAATAGAAAGCCAGAGGCCACAGAGGCGATCTTGTTTCCTAACAGGAAACAACTGATTCCAATGGCAAGGCCTGGGTATCCCAAAATGGAGGATACTCAGAGCACCTGTCAAATTCAGCATGGAGTTGCCACCTGCCCATACCCTGCTCTGTGGGCCACACACAGGTGGCCAAAAAATGCACTAGGGCCACAGGATTGTACCCCTACCAATGGGTGCCATAAGGGTATCCCATGGGTCTGTACACCAAACCAAAAGAGAGAGCTGCATCGCCAGGAGTCCCACATTAACTCCTGTGCAGAAAACACGACAGAACACACGATAAAAACAGTAAAGGACAAGGATATGGAGGCCCTGTCCCTCCGATGCATTTCCAGCATCACACCAGGGTAATGCAGCTGTCTGATGAGAGGAAGGGTCTGCAGGCATTGATAAGTTTTGAAGTGTAGGCCGTCGCAGAGGCAGTCACATTTACTTGTCTTGTTTGTCTGAGGGCCGAATCAGGATAGGTGCCTAACGTTTTGACTTCTTTAGAGACATTGATATTAATGTTGTCAATGTTAAATGATTTGAATTGATCGTCTAATTTGTTTAGTTGGTTCTGTAAGCCAATAATATTCTTTCACTTGATCATTTATTTTATCCCATCAAGATGTCATTTTTTATCAAGTGAACCACTTGGAGAGGTTACACAAAAATGGTATGAAAGGATCATGGAAAACAAAATATGTGCCAAGAAATCACTTAAAAAAGTACAAACATTTGAAACCACATCAGATAAGAAATATATGTGTTTGACCTGGAAAAACTATACATCGGCTCAGGCAATTTAGGCAGAGTGGTAGACGGGAGGGGTATTCTGTTTCCGCATCCTACTTCCCGCTCCACCAGTAAAACCTCTCTGGTTCCTGATATCAGCTCCATAGGAATCCATCAGTAAAAGCTGTTTGCAAAGCATAATTGTGAGGAAATGTTTAAGCCTGGGAGGAAAAGTGAATAGTAAAGGCAGTTTTGCTCTTCACCTTTGAACTCTACCTTGGAAATGCTATAAATTGCATGTGGGGAGCCAAAAGTATGCGAGTGCTAACGTTAGTGGTCCCACGCATGCAATTAGCATTGTTTGTAATTACCTTGTTTGGTTGAACTCGATCCTCTCACTTTGTCTCCTACCGTGATAAGGTTGGCAGCGCCCAGCTGTACAAATACAAAAATCCAATGAAACCTATTAAAATAATATTCAATGCTTCCCGCATCTCAAGCAGTTATGTAGTGGCAATATTGGTATGCTTTCTAAAACGTTGTGTCCAAAGATTGGTGTGGTACTGTGTTGTAATTTGCTTCTACTGTTATCATCTTCTATGTATTCTGTTGTTATAATGTAAAGCGCTTTGGTGTAAAGCGCTATAGAAACATAATAAATACAAATACAAATACTGTGAAATAGGGTTGGTGTACTCCCTGAGATATATTGTTTAATAATGGGTTAAAATGGTGCATTTTAGAGGACCCTTTTAAAAATAAAATGGGTAAAAAGCCACACAGTTTGCAATTGGTTTTGTAGAGTAACTAATGAAAAAATCCAATAGATGCAAGTCATCAACAGTGCACAGGAGCATTTCTACAACACATTTTCATGATACCTTTGCCCATAATATGTGCCTATATAAAACATGTTCACACTGGTTCTGCCCATGCATTTCCATGCTGACTGGACCATTATACCCTAGTATTCGCATATAAAAGCATACTCATGTTTACTTTGCGCATAATGCCAGTAATTGTAGTATAAGAAAACATGTCCATGTTAGTTTTGATGATATATGTCAGTATCCCCACCTAAGAACATACTCCGGTTGGCTTTACCATTACAAATACATGCCACAGTACGAAAACATGTCCAAACAGACTGCACCAAAATGCCAGTCTAGCTACATGATAAAAACTATAATGTTTGCTTCATCAAAGATGATGCCCAATACAAAATGTCATGCAGCAGTAATAAATGGCCAGATTGGCTGCATTGAAATGCCAATAAAGCTACATAATAAATCATATGATCGTTTGATCAAAAATGCCCAATGCAAAATGCCATGCCACAGTAAGAATAACTGCACTGTTCATGCTTGCTTTATCATAGATGCCCAATACAAAATGTCATGCCACAGAAAGAAATGGCTCGACTGGTTGCATAAAAATGCAAGTCTTGCTTCATTATAACACTTATCCTGCTTGCTTTACCAAAAATTCCAAAATCAAAATGTCATACCACAATAAGAAATGGTTAGCCTGACTGTATGGAAGTCTGGCTACATTAAAACACTTATCCTTCTTATTTTATTAAAGATGCCCATTACAAAATGTCATGCCACAGTAAGAATAATATCACTGATCGTGCTTGCTTTATCAAAGAATACAAACTATCATTGCACAGTAAGAAATTGCTAGACTGGTTGCATAACAATGACAGCCTTTCTTCGTAATAACCATCATCATGCTTGCTTTACCAAATAAACCCAATACGAAATGTCATACCACAATAGGAAATGGCTAGGCTGGCAGCGCTGAAATGCCATTCTAGCTACATAACATTTATCATGCTTGCTTTTTTAAAGATGCCCAATAAAAAATGTCATGCCACAGTAAAAGACAGCTTGACTGGTTGCATAAAAATGACAGTCTAGCTTCGTAATAACACTTATCATGCTCGCTTTATCAAAGCTGCCCAATATAAAATGGCATACCACAATAAGAAATGGCTAGACTGTCTGCATTAAAATGCCAGTTTAGTGACATTATACCACTTATCATGCTTGCTTTATCAACCATGGCCAGGAAAAAACGCCATGCCTGCCCCCTAGTGCGCCAGTATCTCGCACTCAGACATAATCACATTAATTATGAATGTGATCATGTGTGAGTGTGAGGCACTAGAGGTTCAGGGGTGGAATGCGTCAGGCACTGGGGTCCCAGGTTACAGCCATGGCAATTTTTACTGGACATAGATGCCCAGTAAAAACTACCATGTCTGCCCCCTGGGGCCCAAGCTCCTTGCAAGCACATAATCAATTGTGTGCGTGTGAGGTGCTGGGGGTCCAGGCATGGCATTTGTTGTTGGAAATCTATCATAGAGGCCCATTAATAAATTGCATGCCTTCCTCTTGAGCCCTCCAGCACCTCACATGCACAGACAATCAATTATGTGTGTATGTGAGGCGCTGGAGGGCATAGGGGTCAGGCATGACAGTGCATGTGAGGCGCTAGGAATCCCAGCAGACTGGGCTGGCATTCTTTACTGGGTATATCCAGTAAAAAATAAATGCTATCTCAGCTCCCTAGCCCCAGCTCCTCACACACGCACACAAACAATGTGGGTATGTGTGTATGCAAGGTGCTCTGGTCCAAGGGCAGGCATGTTGTCCAGTAAAAAGTACCATCCTTGTTCCCTGGGCCCCAGAGCGCCAAACACTTGCAGACAATCAGCGTGATTATGTGTGTATGTGAGGTACTGGGGGTCAATGGGGCAGGCATGATACTTTTTATTAGATATCTATCATAGATGTCCAGTAAAGAAATATCATCCCTATCCCTTGTGCCCCACAGAGACTAACACACACACACACAATCAACATGATTGTGTGTGTATGCGAGGCATTAGCAGGTCCAGGGGGCAGGCATGGTATTCTTGACTAGACATCTATCACAAATGTCCAGTAAAAAAATTAGATCCCTGTCCACTGGGCCCCACAGCGCCTAACATACGCACACAATCAATGTGATTGAGGGTATACAAGGCGCTGGGGAGCCATAGGAGGGCAGGCATGGTATTTCTTTTACTAAACATCTATCATAGATGTCCAATAACAAAATACATACCATCCCTGTCCCCTGCGGCCCACAGTGCCTCACAGACGCAAACAATCAATGTGATTATGTGTGTATGTGAGGCGCTCGGGGACCCAAGGGGAAATCAGGGTATTTCTTACTGGATGTGAGGAAATCAACTTCTGGGGTACCAGTCGTCCAGGGGTGAACATCGGTTTCTAATCCATCAATCAGCCCCACACCTCTAGTACACCTGAATGTATCTGAACAGATTGCAATAACAAGCAAATTATAAACCTCCTTGTCCAATTTTGGTAACTTACAGGGTGTCCAAAAAGTAGCTCTAAGGGGCTAAATCCTACTCCGTTCTGTGGCATCTCTCTGTACGCTAACAGAAGGCATGAAGGGGAGAACATCCCATTTTCTCCTCATGTGCTCTTCCAACTCACCCATCATGCCTTTTAGGGTCTTGCTGAACAAGCCAGTTTGTTTGTGGATGAAGGATGTAGAGAACCGGAAGGTGACTCCACACTCTTCCCACATAGCCTTCATATACGCTGATATGAAGTTTGTTACCCTGTCAGAAACTAATTCCTTGGGGAAACCAACACAGGAGAATAACCCAATCAGAGCTTTTGCAACCAACCACGGGGGCTTTGATGCTCCTCAGAGGGGCAGCCTCAGGGTACCTGGTGGTGTGGTCTACCACCACAAAGATGTATCTGTTCCCTGCACTGGTTTGGGGATCCAAAGAACCCACAATGTCCATGCCTATTCTCTGGAAAGGCAACCCAACCATGGGTAGTGGAATTAAGGGGGCCTTTGTGGCACCACCTGACTTTCCAGAAGCCTGATAAGTCAGGCAGGACCAGACAGATTCCTTGACGTTTATGCCAAACTGGGGACAGTAAACGTGCGCAGACAACTTGTCTGATATCTTAGTCACGCCCAAGTGACTCACTAAAGTAATTTGGTGAGCCAAATCCAAAAGGAACTTTCAGTGGCACTGTGGAATCACCAACCTTCTGGTGCCCTCACCCTCAGAGTCTTAAGGCTCACTGTACAGGAGCCCATCATCCCAGTACACTTTAAAAAGTCCAGGGTCCTCGACCTTAGCCTGCACCTCCACCTGCTTCCACTGGCCCGCCATAGTGGGACACTCAGTCAGTCTGATCTGGGCCCCCAGCTGATATAAACTCCTCTAGCTTGGGCCGGCCCTTCAGATCTCAACTCACATGGTCTTTCACCTCAGGTTCCTGTGCTGAGCCAGGCAACTCTGAAGTCACTGAATCCCCTGTTACCAAAGTAGGGTCCTCAGTGGCTACTGGCCCCTCCCCCGCAGGAGTAGGCAAATGAGTAGTCTGTGGAACTGGACCAGGGGCTACCAGTCATGCCGGTCCCTCCAACAAGCTCTTTGGAAGCAGTCCGGCCCTAAGGTGCTGAGAGCCTTCAATCTGGTGGTCGCCATGGCCCTCAATCTTGTAGCCGCTGCGGCTAACTCAGGGGTCAGGAAGATCTTTACCCAATAGACATGGGACAGGGATGGAGTCTTTTACCGCTACACAGAGCTGGGTTGTTTCACCTCGCCAGGTGAACTCTACTCTCGCCAAGGGACTCCTATGTTTTCAGTCAAACCCACTAATGCTACAATCATGAGGCCAACATTCACTATGGCTTGCTTGGGTAAGCTCTTGTAACCAGGATCCCCTTTCCTATGGCCCAACTACTTCGCCTGAGCCTTTTTCTGGACTTGAGTATTTACAAACTGTCAGCAGCCTCTGAAAGCTCCCTACGGTCTGTAATAGTTTTGTCCACACGTTGCTGGTGTAAGCCAACCTCCCAATTCTTCAGTACATGCTCAAATGCGATCAAATTGTGCATTGAATTAAATGTGTCAACTTTCTTACCAGACACCCACCTGCTCAGATATGTCAACGACAAGTGTGTGAACGCTTCAAATGTCTGCCCACTTTTCTTTCCGAGCTCTCTGAAGCTCTTGAGATACTGTTCTGGGGTCTTACAGAACTTTCTGAGAACGGCCACCTTCATGCTCTCATAAACAGGCCTTTCCTTAGGAGTTAACCGAAGGATTGCATCAGTCCCCTGAGTCGGTAAGCGACTCATCAGGGCTGCAAGCCACAGTTCCTCCTCCACCTCCTGTAGCTGAAAAGCAAGCTCAAAACCAGTTAAAATGTCCTTCCCCACTTCATAAGCCTGCAATAAATCTTTGGGGATGTGGCACCGGGGCTTATCCGGGCACCCTGGTTTGAGACACTACTGCTGCCTTCACTAGAGGTGGATCTGTGGGTCTCCTTCTTCTCTTCGAGTGCCAGCTTGCGCAGCTCTATGGTGACCTGGTCCCATTCTTTTTGATTCTCCGGTGCTAGTCTCCTCTCATCCAAAAGGAGATTTCTAGCCGCTACATCGTTAACAGCTGGAACAATTACTAGGCCACTTAGAGGCTGTGTCAAGACCTGGGACCTCTGGGAATGCCACATTAGCCCCTGACCTCACTGATACTCTAGAGTGTACCTTAGAAAAGTTTGACTGCCCGATGGAAATATTTTATGTTTCAACAAACATGTGGATTGCACATAACAAGAAATTACACACGTCCAAATGTTCCAATATATATTTGAACCTTTGTGAACCAGGATTTAAAAGGGTGCCTAATCGGACTGAATTTCCTCTGATTCTCAAACTAATTTTGAAAACTTTTCCAAATGAGCATCAATTCAATGAGGAAAGCAAAGACAAAATTACTGTAGAAAATCTAACGGACCAGAGAAAAAACACACAAAAGCAAGCTCTCTGTGTTTAATTTCCCCTGACCCGTGACATTTTGAAAAGGATACGCCCGAAAGGAGCAAGGCATGAGGCCGGATATACGGTCTTTGTGTTTCCCCACTCTGTGAGGGGAGATTGACACTGTATCAAATTTTGAAGTGAGTGGACAGTACAGACATCCTATGGTTTTCCACCTGCTTTTTACAACTGCACGTGCATGGCGGCCATCATTACCAATCATTCCCTAGATTGAGCATTAAAATGCACAGGAACGGCTTGGATTTCCCTGCATTTCTTTTTGTGGCCTGTATACAACTGGTTTTGGCCCTTGACTAGGTGGGTGTGCCATCCTAGAGATTGCACTTCCCCACTAGTCATGCACATTATTATGTACATTGTAATTTATTTGCACTATTTGGCACTTTTCAAATGGACTGCATGATTACACTTTGCATTTTGTAGTTATTGTTTCTGCGGATTCAAATGCTTATTGCTATGTTCATGCTAAATTGATTTGTGTGGATTGTGTGAACATTATTGCTGCTAGTGGTGGAATTCACACATTGTCGATTAATAATATGATTCAATCGCCATGGCTGTGAGCTGTGAATGGGGTGACATTTGAATATTAATCTTGGAGGGACAGTGCCCCCATAATAGACGAATGAGGCGCAAACTGTGTGTTGATAACTCATGCTCGTCAGCCATGCATTACGAAGGCGATGTGTTTTTGTATATGTGTGCCCTTGTTTTTGTCCTTTACACCCTGGTATATGCGCCTGACTTTTTAAGGTCCCATCTGAGAAAACATAAAAATCCATTGCAACTGTTAATGGACACTCTAGGTGGCGCCAGACTTACCGTTCCACTTAAAATGGGTCTCCTATATTTATATGGATTCAATTTGCTGCAGTCAATTTGCCTCCTCACGTTCTTAGGGACTCAACACGCTGAAAGAACGGTACGACGTTGTTACATCGCCCGACTTTTTTTCTGAAAGTTTTCGGCCGACAAATCTGAATCGAGAAATATGGGGGGTGCCTAAGGGAATATAAGAGGTAGGGAGTGTGGGCAATAGGGACTATATAATAGGGAAGGGGACTTGGGGAGACCCCAAATAAACAAAATTGAAAAAATGTGATGAGTTGTTTCGGTCAAAAATATTCAGCAAAAAACAAGGCGAAAAACCCTGGCATCTAAGAACATAGAACCGAAAGAACAATACAATTTAAAAAGGAAATTGATTGTATGATTATATGAAATATACATGTCTAAGGAAATCGTCTGCTGCATCGTCTCCATTTTAAAATCAGGAACACCGGGTGCTAGCAGGCATTTAGGAAATAAAAGCGAACACATCCCAGTGAATTAAAATTAATGGACGATTCTGTAACTAGTTTAAATGCGCACAACTGTGCTCTTAGGATGATTACGTGGCTGGAAATGATGAGAAACGAATTGTCAGTTTTATCACATGAATAAAAGCAACCAAATTACATTTTCATGAATTCGAATTAATAGTTTAGCATATTTTTTGGGGAGTCTTTAGTGTCTCTCCAGCATCCAAATCTGTACACATGGAATAGTTAAGGTGGGTGCATTGAATGAAAGGGAATGTATAACATATGTATTCCTAAGGCACACACACAGAAAGTAATGGGACAATCTGCCTTGCCAATGAAAAATTACAGCAATCCTTCTCTAGTAAGAAGCTTTGATCACAAAAGGAGGGGCTCGTATCAACAGCACATGGCAGGAAGATCCCTTGTCATACCCGTAACCATGGTTTCATACTATAAGGCTAGTTTTACTTGTGTTTCAGTGGGCTTCAATCATGATAGTAAGTCGACGTTCTGCTGTAGTTTTATGGGTTTTATCAGGATGGTCAGTAGACCATCTGCTTCAGTTTTGTAGTTAAGTAGTTCTGTAGGTTCTATAATTCTGCAGACATTTGATTAGATATTGACTTAGACGGAGAGACCATGCAAGCTGATTGCTAACATTTGGAAGGAATTCAAGGAGCAGGGGTGTGGCTACATTCTTTGAAATAGAGCCCTTGGGCGTTATGTGACGACGTGCTGTTTAAAGCGCTTCATCGCAGATCACGAAGAAAACAAGAGGTGCCTCAAAAGCAGAGACCACATGGAATCTATTCTAAGAAGTTCAAGAGAAGTTGACTAATGGATAGGTTCCAGATAGGAGGACTTATGGACAACCAGGATGCATTCAAACAGCAACATAATTGATTTGTGTCTACCTGTCCATCTGTGCAAGCTGATTTAACTTCCGCAGTGTCACAAAGGTGAGTAGGTTCAACACACAACCACAAGACCCTTTGAAATGAACAGGTTGGTTCATTGCGGACAGTTTGACACAATATGGCCATGTTAATGTCTGGATTCTATTACAAAATGGAGAAAAATAAAGATTAAAACTAGCAATAATCCTGAGATCACCCTTCCTGGTATTCCAAAATAGGAAGAAAACGGCTAACTCGAAACCCTGTAACATGTCGCTCCATCAGTCTTTTAGAAGCCATTTCCTCTGACCGTGTTCCCTTGCAGCAATTTCTCAGCTTATTACCAGACCACTAAAGGGCAGTCTTGAGAAAGTTCAAGTAGTGCTTTCCTGATTCTCTCAGGTGACTTGGGTCCAAATGAAGGAAGGCTTGGTGGCCTGACCATGTCCCTCACCATAGGGACACTCATTTGTATACCCCCAAACCTAAGCTTCTCTACCTCCCCAATGACTCGTGATGGTCTGACACCTAAAAGGGAGCTCTAAAGCAAAATTAAAGAGGTGATGGCTGGAAGGTTTTGAACCTTTGGCATTTCTCTAGGCACCCCTCCGGACCATCGTTCTTCACCTGCCAAGCCATTACAGAAAGGGGAAAGATGATATGCAAATAAGGCTTGAGTCCCACATCTTGGGCCCAGTGTCTGCTGGTCTTAGAGACTCAAGCTACTCCTCACTGATGATGCCCAATGAGGCAGAGACATTCCTGGGTTGATTATGTTCCTGTGCAGAAGAGATGTGACCAACCCCCCAAAACTATGGTCTTTGGGGCTGCACAGAGCGATAGTAGTGGCTAAGATTAATTCTAAGCCTTCAAGGCATCACCTCCTTTGTTTTATCTAAAGGGACCTC
Source organism: Ambystoma mexicanum (assembly GCF_040938575.1). Lineage (NCBI taxonomy): Eukaryota > Metazoa > Chordata > Amphibia > Caudata > Ambystomatidae > Ambystoma > Ambystoma mexicanum. The sequence goes on along the minus strand of NC_090933.1, from coordinate 671,726,920 downwards.
AACTTCTACGCTCAATCTCTCCCCCTCCTTGACACTTCACCACATGCTTGTACCTCTACCCTTCCACTTGCACCCCTAAAGTGAAGGGCTTGCACCCTTCCCTATCACATTCTGTGACCTGTCCTTTCCTCCTTCTTCATGAATCTGTATCAATAACTTCAACTTTTCCTGTTTTCCCACCTCCTGTCTGAGGTGCCAACTTTGCTTTCATGTTCAGTCTCCACCTTACTTCTGCAGTTATTCCACTTTCGTTCCCTAGTGTTTCATCTCTGCTACTGCTTCCTACTTCTTCTCTCTACCTCCTTTTCAGTTTCTTCGACGCATCTCCTTTTATGCTCCACTCTCTTCCACCTTCCCCTCAGTCTTCACTTTCTCCTTATCACTTCTCACCTCCTCCTTATCTCCAGGGCCAGCTTAATGAAATTTGGGACCCGGGACACAGACTCCTTTGGGGCCCTCTGAACCAAAGAAATTACAGAATCCAGAATCTCTGGACGCCTTCCCCGACCCTGTCCATCCTCGAGATCACAACCTACAGCTTGATATTCTGTCCTGCAGCAATGCGAAAATGCATGAAGGGCAACATTATCAATCCCTGACAAGAGTACTTGTGTTCAAGCATAGGTACAGGGCACTTTTTTAACAATAGCAGTCACGAGAATGATGTAGTTCAGATGCAGGGCACAGATAAGTAGCCTTATGAAAAAGGCACACATGTCCCAAGATAGAGAGAAGCCTCAGATAAGTAGTCTCAGTAGATGTAAAAGTGTTCAAAAATATACACAAATTGAATAGATTCTGGATATAAATTAGAAGCTATGGTTTTCCAGTGAGTTTGCTATTAGTCAGCAAAGAAACAAATGACTGTGGTGTGCAATATATCAATGTTTTTTTGGCAGGTTAGTCAAAACGCGATTAAATGAGTTGCCCAGGATTACACCTGTTGGTTAAGAGGTGATGCTGACATTTGAGCCCAATCTGCAATTTCTTCACTTGACCAGATTGTTTCCCAGTTCTTATCACAAAGCAAGGTGCAATTATTTGTCAATGTTTCACTTGCATGAACTAAAATACTACCTTATAGTTTTAGAACCGACTTGGAAAATACACAAATCACATAATAAGCCAACATGACAAAATTTCAAAACAAACCTTTAGAGAAGCATTTTATGCAAAAGGACAATGGTTCTAGCTTTGTTTTCACTATCATAAAGGCATGTATACATCGACACAATATTAATTAATGTGAGCTTAAAAGATTTAATCTGGGATTTGTGATTGTATTGTAAAGCTTTATATACTCCCAACACACAGAACGGAGGACTCTTATATATGACTTGAAGATGTACCTTCGAAATTCTATAAGAAAACAGACTGTTTTATGCCATATGAGCAGACCTGAAAATATGGTCAACAGCGACCGGTGAAATATGGTCAAATCTCCTCTGTCTGGAACCCCTTCGACTCAAATGGTCTACATGAAAAGAACGATCAGGCAATAGGCTAAACAGCACCACCAGAAAGTGAGAAAACAAACCTTTTCTCGGAAGACAGCACAGTACTATACAGTGACATATGATGATTTGCCCAGGATCACTGTATAATCTGCAGGCAAAGCCAGTAAATGAGCCTCAACAATTTAGTTGCAGTATCTCATCTATGACTACCTAATCACCTCTCCCTACTAACAATGTATGCTCCTCACTGGGGACTGGATGCCAATGTTAACAACCCTTATTTGAAGGAACAATTCTCTAGACCTGAACCAGACTGATGCTGTGTTACTTTTTAAAGCTAGAGCTATCACAAAAATATACATACAGGCAAGTTTATCCACCTCAAACATAGGAAAGGCTGAGTCTGCCTTGTTGCAAATTGGTACTGTGCTCTGGCATATAAACACACATCTCTCCTATGAGTGGTTAACAAAATAAACTGTCTTCTGAGCAATCATGGCACTCAGATTTATCAATATGCATTTCAACTTTATATTTCCCACAGAAGGATGAAAATACTGTAGGAGTTGTGCTATTGTGATTGGGCAAACTGTGTACTATAGTGAACACAAAAAACATCGCATTAATTGATCTGAGCAGAATGCTCTTTTCAGCAACAGCTGGACAACAGGTTTGGCTCCTCAGCAATGCATCATAAAACATACTGGTATGTGGTATTTTAGACATAACACATATAACTAACGTTTTGTAAAACAAACGGACACTGCCTGCTTTCAATCAGGCAGTCATGTGGGGACCCCATTAGGATAGGGGCCCAGGGCATGTGCCCCTTTTGTGCTCCCATAAATATGTCTCTGCTTATCTCTTTCCCTCGCTCTTGCCCTCCATACCACCTTCTTCCATCCACCTTCCTACTGATTCATCAATTCCTCAAGCTCTCTTCTGCCAATCGCACCGCTCCTGCTCCATCTCCAACTGACAACCTTATCTGCAACCTGGTCCTTCTTATTGTTGCCTGGACCTTTCCATCCTCAATGTTCCACAGGTGTGCAGGATTATCAGGTACACTTTGGGATGAGCTATTTTGCCTTGGTGTTCCTGCTAGTTCATTGGCCCTGCCCCCTCTCTCAGTGGTCTGCTAATTGGTCTTTCAGTGGCGCACATGCTCTGTGAAAGGCCAGCATCATGAAACCATGCTGCACTGACATCTCCCTCTCATCTCTGATTCTCAGGCAGCCTAGCTGAAGTTAATCAAAGTATGTGGCTCTGCAGCTACAGCTTCTCCTTTCTAAACAATATTTGTCTGTTTATCTAAGCCCCCCCCCCCGTGCCAGCCTGCTAAGTCTTCCCGGGAGCATGGCAGCAGCCGGACAATGACACCTCAGTGGAATCTTTTCTTGTATCACTGAGTTCTGTTATAGGTACCTGCGGGCTTTGGGATGATGTTTCCCCAACCGTGTCTCTTAAATGGACCGTATCCCATATTGACCTAATGTGGTGATCGTCTTCCTCCTGACTGCGGCATAGTTGGGGTAGTCAGGGGCTCCTCACCACACTGATCTTGAGCTCACCATCACACACTGGGCCCTCTTAGCTACCCCACCATCCACCACCTATGGTCAGGTAGGAGACTTCGTCACAGCAGTAATATTTTTATTCTGGAGTGTTGACGCCCTAATCTAACCTCCAGTTCAGCTGCATTTTTCATTCTAAGTGTTGTATGATTAAAAAGGAAAATGTCAGATGAGTCGTCGCAGAGCCCGGATAATCTTACAGCTACTGAACAGTAATCTTTGTAGGGAAACTAGACCAGCTAGCCATGTGACGATGACTAACAGAATTTTGAGTTATGGCTTAAAACCAAAAGTAAATTACAGGTCACAGTGGATGGAGCAGCCATGACTCTCCGTACACTGCCTTTGTCATTAGAATTTGCAATGCCAGAGAGGAGCAGCTTTTCTCCACTCAGTAATGTCACGAAATAATATTAGGATAGAATGTACGTATGGTTTAATAGACCACAGGTCTAGTTAGATAATTGGAGTCCTATACAAAAGTAAATACAAGGTTTACAATAGTGAGGACAGATTGTGACAGTATCCTAGGGTGAGGGGGAGGCATGAGTATGTTTGGGGCCTGTATGGTTTCTGGCCCTCAGGGAGGAACTTTCTGAGCTGCAGAGTCTGCAGTTCTTTACCGAACATTATTCACGTAAAAAGGGTATATCCACACATCAAGCCGGGTGTCACATTTTAAGCAGACCTGTAAATCAGTAATCATAACAAGATTTCAAAACATCCTACAATTCAAAGGTAGCTCAGCCTCCCATTATCAACACGTGGAGATGCTGAAGGAAATGCTAAAAGCTACTCTGGAGCACAACAAATTCATCTTCAATGACGCATTTTATCAGCAAATGAAAGGGGTTGCAATGCGCACCAAATATGCTCAGGCACTTGCACACCTATTCATGGGACTTTTCAAATATTCAGTCGTTTATACAGAACAAGCATTTTTGGAAAAAATAGTGACATGGTCACAATATATAGACGATGTCCTGCAAATATGGAAGTGGATGAGAAAAGAATTGGATGAATTTATTAACAGAATAAACCAGAACGAATTTGGAATCCTATTTACTGGAAAGAACAGCAAAACTGAAATAAACTTTCTCGATCTGACGATATATGTAGCAGGGAAGAATCTCTAAACCCGTACATATAGAAAAGAAACGGAGGTGAATTCAACTATTTCCGCAACCAGCTGTTACTATGAACCAACAATTAGCAATATCCCCATTGGGGAATACATAAGAGCTTGTTGAAACTGTGAAGAACTAATAGACTTTTATAACGAATGTGATCTACTAACAGAGCGATTTCGGCAAAGAGGGTACTCACTGAAGAGCATCAAGGCAGCACAGGAAAGGGCAAGGGATTTGCCAAGAAGTGAAACACTGAAACAAAGGGAGAAAGACACGAAGGAGGACAACTACAAAATTAATTTTGTGACAAAATATTATAGCAACCATTATCAACTACGAAAGATTCTGAAGAAACATTGGTATTTACTCAGGTTGGACCTCCACCTGCAAGAGCATTTAGAGGAGAAACCGAGATTGATTTTCAAAAAAGCTAAAACTCTGAAGAACAGCTTAAATCCGTTGCTGCTACCAGATGTACTGTCTAAGCCAGTACGAACATGGTTACAACCAAGCAAAAAAGATTATTAGAAATGTGGAGTATGTACCATGTGCAGATATGCACACGTGAACTCTAAAACATGCACAGATGGGAAAGGTATGAGAATGCAGATTGAAAACAGTATAAACTGTAAATCAAAATGTGTAGTATACACAATAATATGTATCTGCGATCGGATACTGATGGAGAGCACGATAAAGGAATTAAGAACTAGAATAAGGGAGCACCTTTGCGACTATTGGAAGTCAGGATCTTAAATTTCCTCTGGCATACCACTGGCAGGCTTTCCATCAGTTGGAAAATAAGAAAGACATTAGATATATTGGCTTAGAAATGATATGACATTTGAAAGCGACATGGGAAAACGAGGGAGGTGTGCGTTACTAACAATTACGAGTGCTGTGAGAGGGAAACATAACAAGAATGAGCACAGCGTTGCTAAAGTTACCAGTGCATAATATGTGACTGTGTTGTTGCATGTAGGGATTATGCCAGGACCACCAAGGGACACTGAAACAAGAAAGAGGGGACCCAACTCTACAACGCATGGGAGGTAAGCGCAATGCAAATGCTATCTAATCATGAGAAGGGCAGCAGCTCGCCTAGAGAGGCCAAGACACTGAGGGAACCTTCCTAATAATTGTAGGTTAGAGGACAAACTGCAGACAAGATGAGAATAAGCAATGGGCAAAGAATATGAATGTAAAGTATAACGCAATGCAATTAATAAGGCATTATTTGTTTCTCAATTTTTCCCCTTTTTGTCCCTACCCTAACCAATCCTCCCCATTACCAACCCTTATTTTCTGTCTTGTATCTTTAACATATTGCACATTTTATATTAATGTTGGTTTGTCACAATGTTATCACTTGCTGCATATGAACTATGCGAATCATTGGTATATGAGAAAGGCTCAGAAGCCGAAACACGTTTCAACCTAGAAGGGCTGAAACACAAAATGAATCTTAGAATGGATTAAATGTATAATTTGTTTGGTGCATCCTTAAGAGGCAAAAAGCAAAAAGGCTATGGTACCCTCTTTTTTGGTAAGTAAAGAGTACACACAACTAACTTTAAAATAACGGAGCGGGTTCTATCCGTTTTTACTCGGGGAAAGCAACTAGCAGAATTGAAACTACAAGGATCAAGTCGCACAGGAATAGTCTGACAAAATAAAAACCACCAGTGGTACTAACTCTGTCCTACAATTTATTTTAATTATTTTAAATGCTGAAACTCCAAGTCTATGCATGTTTTACACTCATAATAATGCTTCCTTAGGACTCTAACATGTATAACAATTAAAAAATGCTGTAACACATTTTCGACTCATGTTATGATTACCGGATCAGAAGTATGCTTAAATGCGACAAGTCAATTGAGGTGTAGCTATAATCTTCTAATAACCAAAACAATTATTCGCATCAACATTGTTTATAGTAAATAGTCTTTTTGTGATGCATTTCTTTTTTTATTTGCTGCTAAAATCTGTTGCTTCTTTGCCGATATGAGATTTCTTGTTGGAATGTATATGTTGCCCAGGTTGAAAAATAAAATGGGGCCATGGTACCAGACCACTATGTACACAATTCACAGGACCTTGAAGGGGAATGTGAATTCAATAGGGAACCAATGCAGAGATTCCAACATAGGGGCATTACGAGTGAGACATGTTCTCATCTTTTTATGCTAGGTTCTTGATGAGGTGTAGCTGATTAATGGCTTTTCTGAGTAATCCAAGCACCCATCATGATATGAGATGACCAGGGTTCTCACACGGTCTATCTTTTGTTGGAATCTGGAGAAAGGCAGAATGTTCCTTACTCTGTGCACTTGAAAGTTGACCTTTTTAGACATTCAAGTGACTTGGCATAAGGAAAGTGTCAAGTCTAACATGGCTGCAGGTTTTCTGGCCTGGTTGTGTGATGAAGAGGGTGAGCGAAGTATTGAGAGGTGTACAAAAGCAAAGGTATCAGACGGCAATGCTCAAATTAAATCAACCTCTATTTTATCTCTGTTTAGGCACAAACTGCTCTCTGCTCGCCATTCCTGAATTATTGTGATTCTAGCTGTTATTGAGTTACTGCTTTGGATCGTAGTCTGGATGTTAACTGTGTAGCATTGGAATGGCAATGGTAACAATTCTACGATGGAGGCCAAAGGCTTAATATACGTTTTGATGATCTGGGAGAGATAGCTGAACCCCGGGGAACCCCACCAATAGTTTGTGAAATGTCTGGCAGAAAGTAACTGACTTTAAATTGGTATGTTCTTTCTTTGGGGAAGGATTTGAACCATGGGATGGGCTGTAGCCTATTCCCAACTCATGGAAGAGATGATTGAGGCATATACAGTGGTCAACGGTGTCACATGCTGCCGGAAGGTGGAATACGATGGGAGTGTCAGGCTGGCAGACATCCAAGATTTGGAGCGTATTCTTACTCATAAAATGTAGGGTAGAGTCTGTAGTCATGGATGGTCAAAAGCCTGTTGACAGAAAATGAAAGGAGATGACCTTCAGTGCATTTCTGGATCTGAAGTGGTACTGCTTGTTCAAAGATCTTGTGATCAAAAAGCAATTTGGCAAATGGGCAAAGATTTGTTGAGATCTAAAGGTCTTAAGAATCAGCGTGCTTATTGCTCTTCTCACTTCTTGTACTAGTCGAGCTCAGGTTATGTATCTGCTTTCATGAGAAGCTTGCTTGACACAGATGGGTTTGCTGATGAGGCTGTCATCCAACCAATGGTGTTGATGATGAAATCCTCTGAGGGTGACAGGAAGGGGTGAAAGGTGGTAGGATAGTGTTTTAGACTTTCTTGAAGATGCTGAACATAGATGCAGGTATTGATTGTGTTATGGAATCTATCGTTTTGCTGTAAACGCTTAGGAGGTTTTTGCTCAGCTTTTGCAAGGGTTCTGGGTTGGTTTTGAGTATGATGGGTTGTCCCAATTTGTTGTATGCTTGTTGTTCTAGGGTGTGTAGACCTAGGAGGTCTTGTTTTGGGACTTTCGTGATCACGCATTTGAAGACTAGGATTCCATGTTTGTAAATAATATTGCTTTTGGCACTTATGTGCATTTTGCTTCCAGGTGAGTGCACCTCTGTGGATAGGAACCAGGTCTTTCCAAATCAGCAGTTCTCTAGAACATGACTTATTTCTTGAGTTTTAACCTTTTTTCGGTGATCTAAATGACCTTCCTGTTCTCTGGCACTCCATCCCTGCTTTAATAATATCATGCATGGACAAAACATATTTTAAACAGAACTTTCTGGGGTGCACTGCTTTTTAAGCTTTACTTTAAGCGCCTCGATTTCACTGGTGGAAGTGTACCAAAGCAAGCAGTGGAACTGTGACCCCAGTGGGGGACAGAGTAGGTGGGAGCATGGGGAAACACATCTGTCGAGAGGCTGGAGCCAGGGCATGTTGAAGCCAAGTGGGCGGGTGTAAGGGTCCATATAAAGAGGTCCACCCGTATTGCGTTCAGGTTTTTCTCTCTGTTGGTCAGATGGAATATTTGTGCATCTCCTCTGTAAAATCAATCAGCTCTGCTTGCTGCTTTTATCTCCTCTGGAACCCATATCTAACGCTGATGCAAGTTGGCTTAACATCTCATTCTGCACAGACAATGCGGCCAGCTCTTGCTCTACGAGTTCAAGACCCACAAGGGAACCTGGAGCGCCTTGGCAGCTCACTCCGTCCTTCCAGGCATAGCCTAATACTGGCATGCAGGGACAATGTTCCCCAAGTATGCAATGCAGTGATTAATTCTGTAAAATATCCCATGACATGCAACAGTTATAAAGTGTCAGAAATAAGGAACATCCAAGTTGAATAGAAACCTTGACAAGGAAGTAAGCAAAAACATTGTCAGACATATTCCATCATTCCATGCTGTTCATAATGGCCAAGTGAAAGGCATGAGTTGCATTGCAGAGCACCCGCTTGTTTTTTGGATTCTGCGCCTCGTTATTGTGTTTGTCTTTGTGTTCTTTCACCACAGCATAATGCAGTGCACAACTGAAAAATCGATCAAGTGACATGGAGCCATAGAATGCTCTAAACGCAGCACGGAACTGCTCATTTGACAATGTACACAAATCCATTGTCTTCAACACAATACCAGGCACCAAAACAGTGGCCCTCATTCCGAGTATGGTGGTATGCCTCCCATACCGGTACCGCCTCTGGCGTCGTTCAATGGGGACTTACCGGTCCATTCCGACCCTGGAGGGACCGGTAAGTCCCCATTGAACAAACCATTCCCCATTCCCATTTAGGCCCCCACAGGGCTCAATGGGAATGGGGAGGGCGCTTATAACAGGCTCGTGACTTGCGAGCCCGTTATTAGTGCCCTGGTACCTGAACGGGTCCCGTCCAGAACGGCTGGTCAGAGCAGCCGTTCCTGGTGGGACCCGCTAAGGAACTTAGTAGTAGGGCGGTAAGGGATTACCAGCACCGGTCTCCTTACCGGTGCGCGGTATCCCTTACCGCCCACCTTGGAATGACCCCCAGTGTCAGGATGCACTATTTCTCCATCACTGACTGCTAATCTATACACTCTGTAAACTCCTCCAAGAACTCTTGCAGAAAGCTAAAGCACTCACTTGACAGACCTAATGCGCGTCCTTCCAAGTAAAGATGAGAGGTGGGACAGTCCAAACACTGTAGGTTGAGGAGCCCAAGAATCATGGGTAATACTGAGCCAGAGATTAGCAAAGGGGTCTGGCTTCACTCTCAGAACCAAACCCAAGCATACATGATGCCTTGTCGACCTTCCCCAAAGGACACAAGACCCGTAGCACATGCACTGTCACTCATCACCCACATCACAAGACCCATACATGGTGTCTGACCCCCCTCTCTAAAATGCAAACTGTATGCTTGCAATCCCACATTTCCACAACACAAGGCCCATACATGATGTCTCCATGTCTAGACTCTGCAACCCAAAGCTCAAAGTTGGCATTCTGTCTTCCAACCTCCATAACATAAAAACCAATACCTGGAATCCCTCCTCCCTCCTCCCACTCCTAAAACCTGAAACCAATATCCGTTCTCCCAATTCTAGGCGAAATGATACAATGGTGTAAAATGATTTACGCAGGACCACACTTAGGAGATTAAGGTAGAATTTGAGCGCAGTCTACAGTGTGGACACTGGGCCATATGCCTGCTCAGAGAGCATTAAAAACACACCTCTTTAATTCTTAGGCTTAGCAACTGTATTTTCAAGACTTGAAGGCCCACAACAAGAAACATAAAAACAAAATTTTGGGACATGGTCGCCTGCATGTAGTGATTGCTGGACAGGTGCATGCAACATGTTATTTTGCACAATGGTAAGAAAATGTGAAATTCCACAAACCAGCCAACCCTGTTTTTGAGTGTTTGCCAAACCAGAAGATCGAAAGGATCCTGGAAGAGGAAACTGAGTTAGCTGGAGTTCAGGGAATGAGGACCATGGCTTTCAGATACAAATGACCTATCCAGTTGTTTTAACCACTGTTAATACTTGTCTGTTCTTGCTTGCCATTATCAACCAGTTTCTTTTTTAACGGGCAGCTGATCACAATAAAATGTGTCAAAAGGTTATTCACAAGGTTCTGGAAGGCCCCGGCTTTGCCTGACTGCATTATTAGTTAATCTTTATATTACGTAATACGCCCTAAGGTTTTAGTGCACAGAAAGACAAAGCCTGGTGAAAAAGAAGAAGGGAGATCAAGCCAGGGAACAAGCAGACAGAGAGAGGAAACTAATCATTGGAATTAAAGAGGTGTGTTTTTAATGCTCTCTTAAAGCTCGAGCCGCCAAAGAGGTTCCCAATTTGAGGAGGATGGAAGTTCCATAGAATTGGGGCATACACAAGTGCCACCAAAATTGTTCAGGTTGTATCCGGGTACAAAACGATTGTTGGCCCTACTGGAGCAAAGAGTACACCCCGTAGTTGCCTTAGAAAGCCAGTTCTTGAGGTACCGAGCAGCCTTGTCCGCCATGCATTTATACCTAATAGTAAGTATTTTATGAGAGAATTGTTGGCTAACTGGGAGTCAATGCACTGCTGTCATTGAGTCTGAGACATAGTCCTGTGGACCCAGATTGCAAACAGCTCTTAATGCCCCATTCTAGGCTGTTTGGAGGCTTTTCAAATTAGGTTTAGATGTGCCTGCAAGGAGATTACAATAGTCGAGCTGAGTGTTAACTAGCGTGGTAGCCAAAGAAGAAAGGTGATCAGAGGATAAGTATAGTTTGATTGGTCTAAGCAGCCTATTAACATAGGCACAAGGCGTCTTGATATGGCGAACATGTTGCTTCATTGTCAGCACTGAGTCTAAAATGACACCCAGTGTTTTATCAAAGGGACTTACTGAGATGACACCGTCAGATGTAGTGTAGTGGCTATACCATGGGTCTAACATTTATATTCTATGACTAGAGCCAACAATCATCACTTCCATTTTTTCCTTGTTCAGTGTCAATGATATTGCTGACATAATCACAGTGTATGTGCCACTAATGAGAGTATAATCCATGTCAAAATCACCCAAGAGCTCAAGGACCAGCTGGGTGTCATCAGCATAATTGGTATATTTGCATTGCATTCATTATCACGGTGACTTGAAGTGCTGCAAACATTTTGTAGGCCCCCAGGAGTGAGGCTGTGTGCAGTGGAGTGGACAAACCATCAGGCAGATGTTGATCGTCCGAGGGCAGGCAACATTTATTTTCATGGGCAAGATTGCAGGGATTGGCTTGTGTTTGCTGCAGCCAGTGGTATGAAACTAGAAGCGAGCCATCTACTTGGCACAGGCCAGTCCCAGCCGTCCTTGGCTCATGCACTGCTGCCAACAACCCTTGAACACCTGCAATACTCTCATGAGAAAGTGGGGTTGAGGTTGATGTCTAGCCCTTTTTCTAAAACAATTTATAAAGTAAGGAGATAAGGCAGGCTTTCTTTAACAGATCTCCACAGTAACTATCTTCAGTTTCCATCAAACTGCAATGTGGTCTTCCCAACAATTGTCTGCCGCACTATCACCAGTCCATCTTCTTCAAAGCCAATCATTAAATAGCAGTGCATGTCTGAAGAAGTTACTACTGCTCTGGAGGGGTACAGGAATGAATAGTATCTAAAATACCTGCTCAGCACCACACTACTATTAGACCAGCAGTAACCCCAATCATAAAGATGAAAAAGCCACAGCCCCACAGCCCCTCTTTTCATAACGTGGTGTGAGGTGATACAGTTGAAGCACAAAGAACAGTAGAATGGTGGTACCAAAATCAAAGAATGCTCAATCAAGGTTCTATGAAAATAGAATTAGCAATGCAGACAACTAATTAAAACGTTCAAAGACCCACCCCTGTAAAGGAAACACAGAGATTGCAGGTTTTGAGAATAAAGGGTGACTCTGGGTTGATCAGGATTAAAAGTCACTATGGTCCTTCAAGGGGGACCAGTTGGACATGGCCTCTTCAAATACCTTTTGTCTCTTGTTTTTCAGGCTCAACAGAATTCAGCCAGGCTTCTAGGCACTTTGCTGCAGTTGTGTAGGTATGGAGACCGTCGAGTCATGGATTCCCAATGGTGAGTCTGGGTTGAGTTGGTTTGGGTCAGGGGTTCCCTTTGGGTCAATTCAGAGTTTGAGACAGTCTAGTCGATGGCTTCCAAAGGTTCAAGGCAGCGGTCGAGTTGTTGGTGAAAATGCTCCTTCTGAGTCAAGTCAGCATTCGAGGCATTAAGTCAGAAGCTTCCAGCAGGTTGAGTTGGTGTTTAAGTCGGTTGCTTCTACGGAGTCGAGCTGGCGATTAGGTAACCGAAAGCGACCCACTTCAATTAGTCAATCTGGTGTCTGGATGGCTCAAAAAGCATGTAAGTGGTTTGGAGAGCTTTGAGTACCAAAAACAGCAGTGCAGTTCCTGTAGGAGCTTGAAGATGTCTCAAGGCATAAACAGGGTTCCAACCTGCCTGGGCTGTTGACTCCAGGAAGTTTGTCTTGCCAGGGTTCCTTCACCTCCAGTGAGAAGGATCCTGGTTCCAGTGCACTGGCAAAAGCGAGGCCTTGGTCCATAGCAGTGTCAACCCAATGTTCCGTGGGCATGGGCTCCAAGAGGGAGAGCACCAAGGTAGCTTGTCTCTGCATTGGAGCTTTCTGTAATGCTCACCTTGTATCCACAGGGACGCCACCCGACTGGTCTGGGATGCTTCTGAGAATGCTGCACCTTCCCCAGGGACTTGCGCTGCTGAGGGCTTGTTCTGGAAGACAGGAGTGTTGGTTTAGCTACAACACCTTCTCTCGGAGCCCACCTTCCCTGTGCTCCCATTGTGAACCCCCGTGGCGCCTTTCTCACCTTTTGTTTCGATAAGGTGCGCTCTCCGTCCTGCCATGGTGAGCAGGGGCGCGTCGTACCTGGGCACCGATCCGCTGAGTTACTTCACTGGCGTGGCCCGGGTGTCCAGACCGGCTGCGACTCCACTCTTGAGGTAAGTCTCTAGTCTGGTTAAGAATGTCGGTAATTGTAGTTGCCCCGGTTGACCTTCACCTTCTCTCTTGTTGATGCAGAAGGGGTGATGGAGACATCGAGTTGATATCGAGGGCTGAGCTCGAGAAGGTATGAGAAAGCGCAGGGTGCGGCGCTATGAGCGTCCTTGAATAAGGCTAACCTGTGCTGTCTTTCCTTGCAGGTCGCCGAAAGATTCCTGGTAGAATATGGTCTGATGGAAAGGGTGTCGGATGGAAGAGGCCAGTACGGTGGTAGACTTCCAAGAGAGCTTGGTAAGTAAGCGGAGTCCGGAGGTGATGGAGCAGATTGATGACCGCTTACTAATTGTCCTTTTCTCGTCACTCCTCTCTAGGATGTTGCTGGAGGAAGATAACGAATTCCAGGGAAGATTCCAGATTGACAGAGGAGCAGGATGCAGAGCAGGTAAGGATGAATAACGTGGTTCTTCTTCTTCTCTCGCCCATGAAGGCCAAAGATGCTGAGCAGGAGCCGGTGAACGTCACGCTGCAAGAGCAGAATAACGCGAAGCGCGTGCCTCAACTCGGGCGTGGTTTAAATAGCCAGCAGGTATCCTAGGTGCCTTAGGTGCAGGCCACGCCCTGGATGCTAGACTGCATGCTGCAGTTCCATGTTGATCCTTGTGGAGGCAGCCATGTTGATCCATTGCCCAATGGAAACTTCACCTGTCCTATGAGCCTGGCACCAACGGCGCCAGGACTGGCTCCAGGGTAACCGAGAGGGGCACGATTGGGCCCTTGGGGCTTTGTAGAAATACCATGGCGAGGGCCAGAGGCCACGAGTTCCCTGGCCAGGGTTTAAGGTCATGACAGCACTCCCCCCTAAGGCCCCTCTCAAGGTGGCTCTTCTGTCCGGTCCTTGCTTGGTGGGGTATTCTTGATGGAAACGCCGAATCAGACGCGGAGCATGAATGTTATCACTGGGCTCCCATGTCCTATCCTGCGGCCCATATCCCTTCCAGTCCACTAGATAGTAGAGTTTCGTTCTCACATACTTGGAGTCCAGGATGTCTTTTACTTCAAATTCTGGTTCCCCATGAATTATTATGGGCCCTGGTGGGGTAGTTACTCGCGTTCCAGGCTGAACTGGCTTCAGAAGGGATACATGAAACACTGGATGTATCCGCATGTGGGTTGGCAGTGTCAGCTTTACCGCGGCTGGATTGATGATGGACTCGATGGGGTATGGCCCTAAAAACCGTGGGCGAAATGTCCGAGTTCCCTTTAGGGGTACATGTTTTGAGGCTAGCCACACCATATATCCTATTTGGTAGTCAGGGGCTTTGGTGCGATGCTGGTCCGCATACTTCTTTTGGTGAGCCTCGGCCTGATGCAAGTGTTCTTTGGCTCTCGTGAAGGCCTGCAAAATGGTCGTGTGGAGGTTCGTGACGGCCAGCATTTCCAGAGTTGTAGGGACGTCCAATTCAGAGGTGCATGGGTGTCTCCCAAATACCATAAAGAACAGAGTTTGCCCAGTGCTGCTGTGTAGTGAGTTGTTATAGGCAAACTCAGCGATCCATAAGAGATCCTTCCAATCCCCTTCCACTTGGTGAAGCATTCAGCGCAAATATTGTTCGAGTGTTTGGTTCGTCCTCTCAGATTGATCATCTGTTTGGGGGTGATGGCTAGTGGATAAACGAATGTCTATTTGGGCCAACGAGCAACACTTTCTCCAGAAGTTATACACAAATTGGGTACCTTGATCCGAAATTAAGACTGATGGGAACCCGTGCAATCGTACCACCTGTTCAAGGAAGGTTCTGGTGAGACCAGATGCATTAGGTAGGCCTTTGAATGAGAAGAAGTTGGCCATCTTGGAAAACAAGTCCACGATCACCAGGATGGTGTTGTAACCTTGACAGGAGGGTAGATCGGTAATGAAATCGAGTGATAGCATGTGCCACGGAGCCGGTGGAATGTACAAAGGTTGTAGGAGTCCTGCAGGTCTTTGCTTTGAGAATTTGTTCTGGGCACAGATACCTGGGGAAGTGATGAATTCAATATTCATCTTTACTCCACGTTGGCCACCAGTAACCTCGTTTCACCTTAGCCAAGTTTTTGGCAATTCCCGGATGGCCTTCCATGAGGGAGTTGTGATACTCCGAAATGACCTGTTCTTGAAGTTCTTTACAGTCACAAATAGCCGATTTCTGTAGTAAGGCAGTTGGTCCCTAACACTATAGTGTTCTCCTCTTGAACCCCACTCTCGTAGTTGCTCCCGAGTTAACACTTGCCGAACTTCATACAGCAACTCGTCCTGAGTCATCGTAGTTGTAGTGCCCAAGAGTCTGTCCCCCGGAATGATGGCCACGGGGTCAGGAGGTGTATGCACCACCTCATCGGTGCCCTTGCATGAGAGGGCATCGGCCTTGCCATTTTTAACACCAGGCCGGTACGTGATCACATAATCGTACTCCGCAAAAAAAAGGGCCCAGCGTAGTTGCAGCAAAGATTGAGCCTTTGCATTTTTCAAATACTGGAGATTTTGGTGGTCCCTTATCACGGTGATAGTGTGTCTGGCTCCGAACAGATAGTGTTGCCAAGTCTTGAAAGCGGCCTTAATGGACAATAGTTCCTTATCCATGATGGCATAGTTGAGCTGCGGTGGCAAGAATTTTCATGACCAGAAAGCCACCGGATGTAGCTGGCCAGTTTGAGGGTCCCTTTGCGATAATACAGCACCCATTGCCATACCGGAAGCATCCGTCTCCACCCCATAGGAGAGGTCTGGGCGTGGATGTCGCAAGATTGGTGCAGTGGTAAATTTCGCCTTGAGTTCCTGAAAGGCTTTTTCGGCCTCCTCTGTCCAACGAAACGTCTTGTTGCACTTCCTCAACAGCGAAGTGATCGGGTGTACTATTTGCGAGAACCCGGGGATGAAATGGCGGTAAAAGTTCACAAAACCTAGCATGCTCTGGACTCCCGTGATTGAATTCGGAGCTGGCCAATTAAGGACAGCATCGACCTTATGTACATCCATCCGTATTCCTTTAGGGGTAAGGATAAAACCCAGGAACTCTACTTCCGTAATGTGGAACGAACATTTCTCGAGGTTGGCGTAGAGATGATGTTGACAGAGTTTGGTAAGAACAGCCCGCACATGCCTAACATGTTCTTGTTCTGACACCGAATACACCAGGATGTCATCGATGTAAACTAAGGCGCAGACATCAATCAGCTCTCTTAGAACGTAATTCATGAAGTATTGGAATGCAGCTGGGACATAGCACAGGCCGAATGGCATCACTTGATACTCGTATAAGCCGTATTTGGTACGGAACAGCATTTTCCACTTGTCTCTTTCCTTAATGCACACCAGATGGTAGGCACCTCTAAGGTCCAGTCTAGTGTAGATTTGGGCTTCCTTGACCTGATGTAATAACTCCGGGATCAGGGGCAGGGGGTAGCGGTTCTTGACGGTGACCTGGTTCGATGCAAGTCCTCAATTCTCCTTCCTTCTTCGGTATGAAGAATAAGGGAGCCGCTGCCGATGACTTTGAAGGACGGATGAAACCACTGGCCAGGTATTGCTTCAGGTACATCTTCAGATGTTGATTTTCAGGTTCAGTGAGCGTGTAAATTCTCCCACATGGAATTCGGGCTCCAGGTATCAGGTCGATCTGGCAATCGTAGGGCCTGTGGGGTGGCAAGGTGTTCGCTTGCTCCTTTTGGAATACGTCTTGAAAGTCCTGGTATTGTGTTGGTAGGGTAGCAACCACACCAAAGACACTTATAGTACCTTCTTGAACGGGTGAACTGACATGCTTCCCCTTCCTTCCTTTTGGGTAGCAGGTGTTCATGCAGTCTTGGGCGAAGACCAACTTGCGGGCGCGCCAGTTGATCCGTGGGTTGTGCGCAACCAGCCACGGCATCCCTAGGATTAGTCGGAACTGTGGTGCTTTGATAAGGTCAAAGGTGATGATTTCTCAGTGACCATCTTCACATAGGAGAGTGAGTTCTGTGGTGCATTCGGGCATGGGACCAGAGGCGATCTCGGTGCCATCTACAGTAGTTACAGTCTCTGTGGTAGGCTTACAACAGAGTGGCAGCCCCATCTTTGCTGCTAGATACTGGTCGATATAATTCCCCACTGTTCCGCTATCAATGTAAGCTTCCAACAAATGCATATTTGATGGCTGTTGATGGGTAATTAGGATCACGGGTAGAGCAAAATGGGAGGTCTGTAGTTGGATTTCTTTGCTCGACAATTGGACCCCTACAATTGCCGGGCTTGGTAGTTTTCCGACTCCTCACTAGGTGTCTCCTTGTATGTAGCTCCAACGGTTCTTCTTGTTGGCTTGACAGGGCATTCCTTAAGGAAGTAGCCAGCCTTTCCACAGTACAGGCATAGCTGCTGTTCTCTCCTCTTGTCTCATTCGGCTTTGGTCACAGGAGGCCTAACCCCCTCAAGTTGTATGGGTTTAATGGTGTTTTCTGATCCCCGCTGGGCTTGGTCTTTGGGATGCGCAAACATGGGATGTGACTCCGGTTTGCTTCAGTCTATTCTCCGATCCTGCAACCGCAGGTCCAGTTGCACCACCAGGTTGATGAACTCGGCACAGTCCCTGGGTGGATCCACTACTTGGGCCAGTACATCTTTTAACTCCCCTCGTAAGCCCCGGTGGAACAAAGTGGTTCGTTTGTCCTCTGGCCATTCAGCTTCAACCACCAGCCTGTTAAAGGTGGCTATGTATTCCAGCAGATCCTGATTCCCTTGTCGGAGGGATAAAAGTTCATTGTCCAAAGCCTGGCCATGAGAGCAATGGGCAAAAGTTTTCTCCAGCTCCTGCTGGAAGCTCCCAAAATCGTGTAACAACAGATCATCCCGGCTGATAAACGGCACCAGCCAGTCAGCTGCACTACCACTCAGGTAGGATAAAACAAAGGCCACTCACGATTGTTCATTGGGAAACGCCCCAGGTCGACACAAAAAGTGGAGGCGACACTGATTCATGAAAGTCGCATATTTTCGGGGGCCACCGAGAAACGATCCGGTGGGGCTAGTGGCACTGTCCCCGGTAGGTTAATCTGAACTGGATTACTCGTGGGCGTTTGCATCGATGGGTTAGCTCCGGGCAACAGGGCTTGGCCGGCCTGCGTTTGAAGGTGTTGTCTGCCAAGATCATCAGTTCGCTCTTTGGCCACTATTAATTCTCTCCACAAAGCATTGGTTTCTTGTCGGGCTGAATGTACCTCCGCCCGTAACTGCCCCAACAACTGGGCCAACTGGTCGGTCCCTGAGGTTTCCATACTAGGCGCCCAGGTGGATTATTATGTTCTTTGGGCTTTTCGTTCTGTAACGCTCACCTTGTATCCACAGGGACGCCAACCGACTGGTCTGGGAGGCTTCTGAGACCGCTGCACCTTCCACGGGGACTCGCACTGCCGAGAGCTTGTTCTGGAAGACAGGAGTTTGGTTTTAGCTACAACACCTTCTCTCGGAGCCCACCTTCCCTGTGCTCCCCTTGCGATCGCCCGTGGAGCGTTTCTCATCTTTTGTTTCGATAAGGTGCGCTCTCCATCCTGCCATGCTGAGCAGGGGCGCGTTGTAGCTGGGCACCGATCTGCTTAGTTACTTCACTGGCATGGCCCGGGAGTCCAGACCGGCTGCAACTTCACTCTAGAGGTAAGTCTCTAGTCTGGTTAAGAATGTCCGTAATTGTAGTTGCCCCGGTTGAGCTAGTAGGAGGCCAAGAACTTATTGGAGATCTGGAGCCTGCTGACCATCCTGAGCTATATTCTTTACTGACAGAAGGTGGTCCCAGCAGATCAGCTTTTCGTAAGGGACAAAGAGAATGTCCAACTCTGGAAGGTCTCCGCCACCAGGCAGCTTCTCAGGCCGATGGGCAAGAGCCTGGGAAGTATAGGTTGCATTGGGAAGATGGCCTCTTCTACAGTGAACCAACTGAGTCTACACCTGGAGACTACAAACGACTTGTAGTCCCTCAAGAGAACAGACTCCAGTTCTTGCAACTAGCCCATGAGATTCCTTTGGCTGGTCACTTGAGTTTCAAGAAGACCAAGGAAAGGCTCTCACTCTACTTTTATTAGCCAAAGATGGGGGCTGAGGTAGATAAGTTTTGCAAGAGCTGCCACACCTGCCAAACATCTGGTAAAAGTGGTTCCAAGAATGTGGCACCTTTAGTGCCCCTCCCAGTAGTGGGAGTCACATTTGAGAGAGTATGGATTGACATTGTTGGTCACCTTGATCCTCCAACCTCCTCAGGCAACAGGTTTATCCTTGTTGTAGTAGACCATGCTACTAGGTACCCTGAGGCAATTCCTATGAGAACTGTTACAGCTCAGGCTGTGGCTAAGGCCCTCCTTGGTATTTTTACCAGAGTTGGGTTTCCTAAGGAGGTAATCTCTGACAGGGGGTCAAATGTTATGTCCCACTACATGCAAGCCATGTGGAAAAACTGTGGAGTTACCTACAAGTTCTCTACCGCCTACCACCCACAAACAAATGGGTTGGTCAAAAGGTTTATAGGACAATGAAGAGCATGATAGGTGCTTTAGAAGAACCCCTTAAGAAAAAGTGGGATCTTCTACTGACATGCCTTCCCTTTGCTTATAGAGAAGTCCCTCAGGAGGGAGTAGGTTATAGTCCCTTTGAACTTTTTTATGGCCATCCAGTCAGAGGTTCATTGGCCCTGATTAAGTAGGGGTTGGAGAGTGCTCCTTCCCCCATGCCAGTCAGAGTGACTGACTATGTGATAGGTCTCCGGAGGAGAATGTCACACATGATGGCAGAAGCTAGTGATAACCTGAAAGCTGGTCAAGCTTTGGTCAAGCATTGAAAAGGCTAACATGGTTGAGTTCACTCAAGACCAGCTAGTTCTCGTTATGATCCCAACAAGGCAGAGGGCCTTGCAAGACAAATGGATGGGACCCTTCAAGGTTGTGAGAAAACTTGGAGAGGTGAACTATCTGGTGGACTTGGGCAATCCCAAGGAGGCTCCCAGAGTCTTCCACACCAACAGACTAAAGACTTATGTCTCCAGACCTGATGTAGGAGCCTTGCTCCTAGCTTCAGCAGAAGAGGAAGAAGAGAGTGAACCTCTCCCTGATCTCCTCAGAGGCCTACCTTTGGATGAAAATATTGAAGGAGTTAATCTCTCTTCAAATCTGACACCTGAGCAACAAGAAGAGTGCAAATCTATGTTAAATCAGTTTGCCTATCTGTTCTCACTTTCACCAGGCTTGACCCCTTGGGGCCAGCATGATATCCTCACTGGTGACTGTCTGCCTGTCAAAAGCAGAGGGTACAGAATGTCAGAAAATGTAAGAGCCCACATCAAAGGAGAGGTCAGCAAGATGCTGGACCACAGGGTAATAGAGCCCTCTACTAGTCCATGGTCTAGCCCAGTTGTGTTAGTACCGAAGGCAGGAACCAAGGAGTTGAGATTCTGTGTGGACTATAGAGCTCTTAATGCAGTCCCCGAGACTGATGCCCATCCTTTGCCAAGGACTGAATAGCTAGTGGATAGATTTGGTGCAGCCAAGTTCTGCAGCACATTTGACCTAACGTCAGGCTATTGGCAAATATCCCTGACAGACCATGCCAAGGAGAAAACTGCATTTTCTACCCCAGTTGGCCTATACCAATTTAAGGTTATGCCTTTTGGAATGAAGAATGCACCTGCTACATTCCAAAGGATGGTAAATCAGGGTCTGACTGGGATGGAGGACTTCTTCATGACATACTTGGATGACATTGCAGTGTTCAGCCACTCCTGGGAAGAGCATGTTGACCACATAGGACATGTTTTGCAGGCTCTAAAGCAGGCCAATCTGACCATAAAGGCAAGTAAATGCCAAATTGGACAGAGGAAAGTGGTCTACCTTGGGCATGAGGTAGGAGGTGGTGAAATAAGGCCTTTGCCCAGTAAAATTGAAGCTGTGCAAAGTTGGACAACACCTACTACTCAGACCTAGGTGAGAGCTTTCCTATGCCTCACTGGGTACTACAGGAATTTCATAGAGAACTATGGGACCATAGCTTCTCCACTGAATGGGATCTCCTCTCCTAAGTTCCCTAAAAAGGTCAGATGGAATGAGAAGTGCAATCAGGCCTTTGAAAACCTGAAGAAAGCCCTTTGTCAAGCTCCAGTGCTAAGAGCTCCTGACTACCACCAAACTTTCATTGTACAGACAGATGCTTCTAATGCAGGTATAGGTGCAGTCCTTAATCAACTGGATGGAAAGGGTAGGGAACACCCCATTTGATTCAACAGTAGAAAACTGAAGGATCCTGAAACAAGATGGGCAACAATTGAAAGAGAGTGTTTTGCCATTGTGTGGGCTCTGGAGAAATTTAGGCCATACTTGTATGGTCCTACTTTTGTTATTCTGACTGACCACCAGCCTTTGAGATGGTTAATGCAAATGAAAGAGGAAAATCAAAAACTATTGAGATGGTCAATCTGCCTCCAGGGGTTTGATTTCACCATTGAGCACAGGTCAGGGTGTCACCACCAAAATGCTGATGGTCTCTCTAGGATGTTTGTAACCGACTAGAGGTATAAGATTCATCCAGGAGTGGATTCAATCCTCCTGTCCCTTAGTCTGGGGGGGCGAGTGTTAAGGAGAATTCTCTTATAAGGCTAATTTCCCAAACCTCGTGAGTCCCTCAGCAGCTTTGCTGGATTTTTGAGGTTTGTTTTTCCTCCTGCTAAGAGTGAGACTCTTTTCCCCCCACTCTTAGACATGATTTGAGATGCTTTTTGACTTAGTATGTGTTCATGGGCTATGGGGTAACCACTTTCTACTCCATAGGGCATCATCTGTTTTTGTATGTGTGTTACACAGCACCCTCAGTGCAGTAACACAGGGGTATCATAGTGACTCCCCAACATAGACTCCATAGCCTGGGACTGACTACTGTCTCCCAGAGCATGTAAAGTCACCATTGACTTTACTAGTCCTAAATTGTGAACAGAACCAGTACACACCATCATATTGTGGAAGTACTGGTAGGGGTAATTCGATTGCCCCTGGGTCTGTTTCCAAGGGGGCAATGTGCAGTCCCCCCTTGTCGATTTTCTGGCTGGTGGCAGTGGTTACCACGCAAAATATTCCTTCGGAATATTCTCTATGGGATTTTCCCATTGATTTTAAATTCACCACTTTTTGGTGCAATGTTAAAGATACCGCCACTTTATTTATTTAATATTAAATCCACGGTTGGGTCTTTTTGCCAGAACTCGGTTCCAAAATGGCATTTGTGTCCATCTCTGTAACTCTGACCAAGGTCGAGCCCTTTGTTCCACTATTTTGACGGGCTTCTCCACAGAAGCCCTCCAAATGGTGCCACTCTGGGTTCCATAGGAGGGGTGGAGGGGGGATATGGCACCCTGGACTGAGTTGCCGTCGCACTCTTCTCTGATTGGCCCAGTGGTGAGCCGCCCGGCTCACCACTTAGCATGTGTGATTGACAGCTAGGCTGATGAATGGGGGTTTTTCTGCATAAAAGCAGGGCCTTTGGGACTGGAACTTCAGAAGTCGCCACAGGACCTAAGAATCCGAAGAGGGAAGACGCTGAGCCATCTGCAACGACGACACCACCGGTGAAGCCCTGCTGCAACAAACTCACCACTTTCCCAACGACAAGAGAAGATCTTCTGCTGGACGAGTCTTCTCCCCCTGAGCTGGTGGGACCAACCAGTTCGCCTCTTTCGCCTTCCAGAGACGTCTCTTGGTCGAATCGCCCGTGCCAAGCACCCCGGCAGCCGGATAGCCAAGCTTCACCACTTTGAATCCTTTTAATCGGGAATTCCGCGGCTGGTTTCATCCCTGGGCAGTGCAACGACTCCAAGTTTCCTCCTCGACGAGATCCTCTCTTCCCCTGGTCGGAACAATGAACTGCAACCACTGCCAGGAACAACTGCCACCGCTGGAGCTTCCTCTCTCTTAAGGTACTGTGTCCTACCTGGCCTCCCTTTCTACAGATTGCTGAAGGTGACCCTTAAATCCTTGGCTTTCTATACTGGGTTGGCTCCAGACCTTCTAACTTTGTTTCTTGAACTGAACCAACCTCTTTTGAACACTCTGCAAAGACTGTTAGTGCAACTTAAACTGTGTGATCCCGGGCACATTTCGCTTTGCTCCATTTAGAGTGGACCTGGCCTATGAACTTTGGCTCTACAGTATATTCTGCCTTTATTCCCTTGCTCTGACTCTTGAAAAGTGTTGGGTCTGTATTATTCTTATGCTCTGCCTTTTACTCTCCCTCTAACCAAACTACTGGAGTGCCATCATAGTTAAGCGCTCACATCTGTCTTAACAAATAGTGGTGTTTTAACCCTGACTTGTCTAATAGTTATTAAGGGAGGTGGGTATACTTTATCTGAATGTGTTTTAACTTGCTTTTGATTTAGAGTGCTAGTGTATTGCCTAAAGTGTGTTTTAAATAAATAACTCTTTACTTTTGATACAAAGCTCTGGTCAGTGTGTGTTTGCTCTACTGTGTTTTTAGCCCTATTGTGTATACTCTACATACTGCCTTACTCTTCTTGAGAGAAGTCTGACTGCCCAGCCACAGCTACCAAATAAATCTGGGTGGTGCAGACTGCTACCAATTGGGTTTACTGCTTACTCCTGTAGTCTTAATCTTTTTGCAGTGTTCCCTAAGGGAACTGCACAGGATTCTGCCTAACAATGGATGATCTCTTACTAATTGTCCTTTTCTAGTCTCTCCTCTCTGGAATGTTGCTGGAGGAAGATAACAAATTCCAGGGAACATTCCAGATTGACAGAGGAGCAGGATGCAGAGCAGGTAAGGATGAATAACGTGGTTCTTCTTCTTCTCTCGGCCATGCAGGCCAAAGATGCTGAGCAGGACCCGGTGAACATCACGCTGCAAGAGCAGAATAACATGAAGCGCGTGCCTCAACTCGGGCGTGGTTTAAATAGCCAGCAGGTATCCCAGGTGCCTTAGGGGCGGCCCATGCCCTGGATGCTAGACTGCATGCTGCAGTTCCACATTGATCCTTGTGGAGGCAGCCATGTTGATCCATTGCCCAATGGAAACTTCACCTGCCCTATGAGCCTGGTGCCAACGGCGCCAGGACTGGCTCCAGGGTACCCGAGAGGGGCACGATTGGGCCCTTGGGGCTTTGTAGAAATACTGTGGCGAGGGCCAGAGGCCCCGAGTTCCGTGGCCAGGGTTTAAGGTTGTGACACTTTCTGTCTTCCTCTCTGTGGGAGATTTAGATGTCAAGTGAATCTTTTTTCTTCTTTTGAGAGCCCAAATGTGAATCAAATTAAATAAGAGTTTCCTTTCATTATAAAGGCAAAATGATACAGGGGATTGGTCAAAAGTAGACTTGTTGTCAGGGGTCTAATCCAGGCTTCTGTAGCAAGTGCTCTTTGCCTTCTGCTTCTGACATCATAACCAGAGTGCTTTGTCTGCAGGCAATTATGGGCAGAGGGGGTTGTAGAGAGCCCTTGAAGAGACCTAGATGGTGGAACCCGTCTTCTGGCATACACTCCTCTTGGGGCCACTCTAACTGCACCCCTTCCCATGTCTGTTGAATTCAAATAGACTCCAGTGATAAGCATGTTGGTGTGAGAGTGGCTTTGTTATGTCAGTAATGCCCCTGAAGTACCAGTTCCCAAGGGCCATCTCGGGGAGGGTTTCTGTGCCCTGAGGGGAAGCTGTTGTCCTTCCTCACGGGGTAAACAAAGCAGCTTTCTGTCATTGTCCAGCATTGCTGTTGTGAAGACACCCAGGCCAGACAGATAATACACATCAGCCCTGTTCACCAAGTGACACCAATATGGTATCAAAGGTTATGGCCTTATAATTGACAATTCACCAGTCTAGGAAACACAATTATTATAGTTTTAATCAGAGGCACACAGGATTAAAACGCAACCTCTGCCTGTTGGAACGTTGCATAACAGCAGCTTTGAGGAATGCACATGTGGCCTTTGAACCTGCCTTGCTGCCACTGCAGAAATGGTGCTGGTGTGTCAGGAGACTGCCTCAGCAAAGGCACATGGCTGCACTTTAATTTTAGCATGGAGCATTATAATAGGGGGATCTGATAAGCAGGCATTCCTTTCAGAAACAGAATTATTTGCCTCATCCTATATATATAAAAATCAGAAAAACGTGGGGTATCCTGCTCTCACTGGATGACATTCTGTCCCAGCATGCTAGATGGCTCATTTATTGAAAAAAAAGCAAAACAGAGTACTTTTGTTCTATTGTATAGAAAAATGTGCTCCCATCAAGTAGATTTAAATCATTAAAAGTCACCTCTGACTCTTTTCCTTTAAAAAAACACAAAGCCTGCTGCCTCGTGCTTTATTTAGCGCAGTGTTCCTCAGTGACCTTAAAGGTACTTATAATGTGCAATTGTGTGTACATTGGACCTTATTACAAGTGTGCCAGTATGGTTAAATGGTCATGTAGTGGTGTTAATTCTATTACTGATACTTTGGGCCTCAATACAAGTATGGCGGTAGCCTTGCCGGTAAAAACGGCAGGCTGCTGCCAAACTTGCAATTTTTTCAGGCGCCCGCGAATGGGCAATTACCGGGTCATTACGGCCCAGAATGCATTACTCCCCATTCCGATTGAGCCCCATAGGGCTCAATGGGAATGGGGAGGTCGGATGCACCGGCACCATTGATATTGGTGCCGGTGCATCCAAAATGCTCTGCTTGCGGGTGCCGGTACGGCTGCCAGGACAGACCTGGTGGCCATAATGGCACCCACGGACAGAACTCGCAGTTTGCTGGTCTGGGACTTACGGTAGCAGAAAGCTTACCGATACCGTAGTTCCTGGACCGGCAAACTTGTAATGACCCCCTTTATCACTGAATCACCACGGTTGCCAGACATTTCGTCGAAAAAAAATTTGTCGACAGGACATTTGGTCGAAACCATTTGGTCGAAAACCAAATGGTCTAATTTTTGTTTTATTTTTATTTTCACTATTTTTTTTGGGGGGGGGCGGGGGGGTCCCCACCCCCCAACCCTTTTTTTTCAAAAAAACTCTTTTTTTCCCTAAACTACAACCTAAAAAATATATATATAAATAAAATAAAAAAATTCAACCATTTGGTTTTCGACCAAATTACGTCGACCAAATGTCTTTCGACTAAATGACTTTCGACGAAATGTCCGGACACTAATCACCACATCAGCATACTATGGGTTTAGCAGTAAGGTGGACGTTTGACAAGAAGCTGGAGGTAAATCGTCCACCTTACCACCAAAACTCAGCGGAGTTTCTGTGCAGTATTACCGCTTGCGGTACATCCACACAAACAAAATATGACGTCCTATGGACTCCAGGAATGTGGATCTTGACTTACGCCACTTTGCCACCACTTGCTATGCCATGGCATTGAGTGGCAGTAATGGTATGCAGGATTAGCAGTAATCCTGCGGATTCCCCACTGGATTACTGCCAAACCTGTGAGGAAGAACATTATTGCACACAAAACCCACTAGTCATGTGGCTTCCATTTAGTTTGTTGAATAATTTTTATTAAACATGTTAAAAGTGCAATACAAATATGACAAGAAAAATCTCATGACATTTTATAATGCATTAAACAATTAATAGTGATTGAACAGGTTTACATATGTAGAACGTAAGGATGGAGGTTACATTTTGCAAAGTGAAAGTAGGGCGTACAGGGGAGACATATAAAGCAGGATACAATAGGAAAGATAAGGGAAGGGGCAAAGTGTATCTACATATGGTCATATCAGCGCTTTATAGCAAACCACCATCACTGTGTATTATTGAGGTATTGATACAAATATTCAATGTGTTATCAAATTTGTGTTAACAGGTGACGGAAAAAGCATGACCTCTCTTACATTATGCAAAAGACAAGGTATTACAGGGAATGACAGTGTGCGGCGGCCATGTATTACGAGGAATAAAATACCCCCTTCATACATACCAAGTCCTCTATTTGGTCACGAAACTCCTCTGTGACTTGCAATATCCCTATGGCGTATGGTTGGGGGTACTTTATGCCATTTATATTATATTTGAATGAGACTAAATCGTGGACAGAAATAAGTCAATGGCTTATACAAATAGGAACACCAATGTACTGGTCTCCTCTATTTGCTGGACTTGCATTTTGTTATGTAAAGCCCTGAATTGTCTTTCATGGTAAATTGTACTCCACGGCACGTGGCAGCAGGAGAGATCCTGCTGGTGTAGATACATTCCATGCATGTAGCTCTACCTGGCAGCACCACTTGTCTCCAGGCTCGGACTGGTCTATAGGGCAATAGAGCCATGGCCAAACCAAAAACACAAAATGCTGGCGTGGGCCAGTGTTTCTGGTCAAAGTGGCCCACTTTTTGTGGCCAATTTCGGCCATTTTGATGAGTTAATTCACTCTGCGGCTAGTAGTTTTGACCAGTGTTGCTGAATAAATATTCTTTAAAATGAACTCTTTGCATAACGCTTGATCAAAAAGCTCCCCCTTGGTTACTATTGAAACAGTGTCACAAAAGGAATCAATAGCCATTTGCAACTGTGGGCCACTTTTTCATTGGTGTCCGAGACAATTGTATGGCCCAGTCGAACCCTGCTTCTCTCTCACTCTGGCCCTACAGTATATTGCTGAAGTGGGCGCCGTAGTTACCTGTGCCAGTCTCCAGAGAGGCTATCCTCTACAGAACAGAAACAGAATTGATAAAGAAGGGTTTGAAGTGCAGTGCTGACTACTCCCAAGACGAGGGCCTGACACTTAACGGGATAATCACAGGCCGGCCCTGTCCATTGCATGCCTTATTTCCCCACTCCATCACTGAAGACTCTGGTGCAGCATTTGCGTCCTGGCACGACGTAGCCCAGCCATTACTCGCTCACTGTCTACCTAACTGCTACATCACGTCAAGCTCCCTGCACCGAGGCACGCGCTCTGCACTTCACCCTTGCTAAACATGACAGGCTGACAAGGTATTTTTTTCAGCATACAGCTGTTTTTTCAAAAATTGAGTAGCTTACACTGAGCAAGACACATGAGGGGAATTTCAGCAAGGCAGGTACCATTTCTTTTGAATACAAGATTATTCCTTCAACCCATATCAATTTCTACTCGTTTTCCGTTTTCTTTTCCTTGCAAATTGAGTTTAAATAGCGTCCCACTAAGACCTTAACATATGCTTATGCCAAGGGGTGTACTTGGCAATGCCTAAATTCAATAAAACAAGCACTGGCACACGCATTGCATGCATGCCAACATTCAGACACAGCTGGGAGGGAGATTTCCAAAGGGAAATAGGGAGGCCAACATTTCCCCATAGGAATGCATTGGGGCTACAGCTATTTCAGACGGGAGACAGTGAAAAATAGCCCGATTTTTCGCTGAAAAATCGGGAGTCTCCCGCCTAAATCGGGAGGGTTGGCATGTGTGGCATTGGCACATACAGCACATTTGGTTTTTGGGTATGGATAATATACGCATTTCCCGGGCACTGCCATAATCCAGGTTGGTGATGCAAAAAGAGGACGAGTGCATCCTCGACCAGATGTCTACCCAGGTCTGGTCCTCTATAGAGTGCCCCATGTCTGCCTCCCATTGTGACATATAAGAGGTTTTAGCAGGGAGGGGGTTTTCTTGCAGTAACTTGTAGAGGGAGGAGATTTTCCCTCATTCTGGCAAGTCTTTCGCAGTGAGTTCAAGGGGACAGTGGGCTCGTAGCACTGCTGATCAGGTCAGTAGATGGGGGGAGCACCAGTGTCGGAGTTGCGAGTAGATGAGCCTGTCTGTTTATGCTAATCGGAAAACTGCTTTGCATTGTTCAAAGGAGCGCGGGTGGCCTTCTTAGGGATTCAAGGCCTCCCGCAACCCAGTTCCGAAAGTTCAAAGGGCAGGATCCCGGTGAAAAGGCTGGATTATGAAAAATTGGGGAGGAGGGCCCCAGCCCCCATGGGATGCCCTTATGTTTCAGGGCCCAATCCCAGGCCTTCACAGTATGTTTGGTGGAAGACAGCGTTCCCGGCCAGGTCTGGCACGGGGTGGTGGGCATATGGGAGAAAGCGCAGGGTCAGGGGCAGGAAAAACTGTTCCATCTCCACCCATTTTGGGGGCCCCGAGGTAGTAACCCAAGTATGAATGTGGGCTAGCTGTGCTGCTATCTGATACTTCTGAAGGTCGGGGACCCCGAGTCCACCTAGTCTGGAGCTGCCCATCATGGTCCTCTGGGGGATTCGCGATTTCTTGCCCCTCCAGATAAACCTGAACATTTTCCTTTGCAGGCGCTGCAGCGGTGGGAGAGGGATCGTGGTGGGCAAGGATGAGCAGGCATCAAGGAGCCATGGAAGGAAGTTCATTTTGCAAGCAGTGATGCGGCCTAGAAGTGAAATCTCCTGCGAGAGCCAGCGGTTAAGATCTTTCTCCAGTTCTTCGAAAAGTGGGGGGAAGTTTGCCTGATAGATGTCTCCCGAGGCAGGAATCTGGACCCCAAGATAGGGAATGGCCTTATCACTCCATTGTATTGGGTAATGCTTTTCTAGGGATTCCCGTTCCCCCGGTCCCAGCCCAATCCCCAGGGCCACCGATTTTCCGAAGTTAATGGTAAAGCCTGCTACCCTCCCAAACCTGTGAATCTCGGCAAGGGCTGGCTTCAGTGACGCAGAGGTGTCAGTAATAGACGATAGCACGTCATCGGCATAGAGTGCAATCTTGTGTTGGGAGGGGCCTACTTGGAGGCCTTTAATTTGTGAGTTTAGGCGGATACGTTGGGCAAGGGGCTCCTTGGCTAGGGCAAAACGCAGAGGAGATAGGGGGCATCCCTGCCTGGTTCCACAGGTCAAAGGATAGGAGGCCGTTGACTCTCAGAAGAGTCTTGGGGGACTGATAGTTAGCTAGCAACAGCTTTTGGAAAGTTGGGCCAAAGTGGAAGGTTTCAAGGGAGAGGCGCAGAAATGCCCAGTCCACTCTGTCAAAGACTTTATCATAGTTCAACACAGAAATCTTCAGGCTCTCACCACCATCATGATACAAGTTTATTTCAGTTATTAAAAAAAGAGCAATAGCAAAATTACATAAATAATGTGCACAAATGGATAAAGCACACAGATAAAAAAGACCACCAGCAAAGATGAATGCTTTCATTTGAAACAACAGTACTATATGCATGTTATGAATCCACTTTGAACGTAAGATTGCAATGCCCACACTGTAGCAATATCAGCAATAAGGTGACCCTGCAGAAGGGCCGATCTACAGTGGGTCAATCCAGACTTTTTGAGAGCTTAGGCGCAATAATAAAAAGTGGATGATGGATCCCTTGCATTGCAGACAAATTAATGATTTCATCAGCGTGCAACCACAGTGCTAATATTCAACCTATTAGTCAAATGTTAAATCTTAAATGAGTCCACCATTTTCTTGCATGCGGTTTCATGGTCCACAACAAATATCTTTTGATCTTCCATGCAGATGTTAATGCAAAAAGAGCTCCATTGGACTACTTCTGAAGTTCAACATACTCTCTCTCCCAAAATGAGTGAGCGCTCCTAGTTCCTTTTTCGCCTTTGTGGTGATGGAGCTTGGTGAAGCAACCAATTCATAGCAAAGTCCCTAGCACACATGTCCATTAAGATTGTACGAGTGACCTTGTCCGACGTTCATCCACACCAAAGACCTGATTTAGTTCACTCTGAATTGCGAAGGGCAGAGCTGAGGATGAAGGATTCAATATTGTTTTGAGAACAATTTCAGTTGGTAACAAAGTCTCAAGTAGATGCACCCCCTCTAACTACCACAACCCAAGCGAAAATACAACTGTCAGACCGATCAACCCCCTGCAAGCAGTTTGAATCCTCTCCTTCCCACAGCTCAGCCCTGTATGATGCGATGGCACCTGATCTTGCTCTGTAAAGGCGCAACACTGCACCTATTGATTGTGTTCCCGGAGATCTGCTAAACTGAAGCTTCCATCATTTGTCTGAGACACTGCTGTTGCCTTCTTTCTTGCAGGTGCAAGTCCAATGAGGTTTCTTCAAAAGGTAACACACCTTTGAATGTTCTCACTTTAAGGCCAAAGGATTGACTGTTACATCGTTTAGCACCCATGACCAGGACAAGCAAAGGCTATGTTGTGTTTTGGCTGATATTACAAATGTTGATCCAAGCACTGTACAAGGCAGGTGAGTTCCATCAGCAAAGTTTAAGTGATAGTTCAGAGCTCTATGTATCACTGAGGTTTCAGTGGTCGTCTTACTACAGACATCCCTATACTCTCCGGGCTGTGGTTGATAACCGTCTACACATAAATGTAGCCCATGCAATATGGTACATTATATCAGCCCAACATGCTTCAAGGTTGGGGGTATCAGAGCAAATGGCAACGATGCTCACGCGGCAGCATGATATGCTACTAAAACTCTGAATCAAAGGCTTCTAAATGTAACGTCCAGTTAACATAGTTGTGAGTTTTGTACTTTGGCGTTCCTGCAATCAGCCTCAACTGGAAAGTGCCAATAAAATCTATCACCAGGATTTCAGTGTGTGCTTCTCAAGTTTTGGAAAGTAACATATCCTGAGGTCAAGAGGGGTCCATCAATTGATTTGCCTATTCCTGGCATCGTCTTAGGTAAGACGGGATTGCCCATTTCCAGGCAACAGAAAGTTGCTCGTAGCCCCTCAGTTGATCATGGTTGAAATGCTGACGGACCACCCATCTTTATTCCTTGCAGTTCGAATGGTACAAAACGGAGGCCATCTCAATGAAAATATTTGATGGGTTTCGTAATTTGTCTGTCAAGTGTGGTCATTTATCAAAGGTACTTTTTCTTTTATAAGCCACCTTCACACAATACAGACACAACTTCTGTCTTCTCCTCATTCCCTTCTCTTCCGATGTAAGAGGCCCTCCAACAGTTCTACTTGTCATAGGTTCTGCTTATGTTGGGTGCAGACTTGCCCTTACATTATCAACCCCTACAAGATTTGGTTTGCTGTGTTCCCGGTTCCCCAGCACCTTTACTCAATAACTAGTCTATTGAACTAAGTGATGTGGGTGACTTGAGATCCTGACTACGTGATTTAGGTTTGAACGTTCATTATCAATAGCCAATGAGGTTGTATGCATGTTGAAAATCTAACTAAAATGATCTTTTAACTCTGCCCATGCTTATGGCAGCTGATCATCCTTTTGGATGATGTCCATGCTGCCGAATCAAACATAGGATAGACTACAAAGACAACCTGATAGCCTTATGGTGGGTCAGGATATGGAGTTGGCACTGGATCAATAAAGTAGTGTGTAAATGAATGATTGTTTTGTGAGACACATGAACTTCCACTGGAGGCACCAGGCAGGTGATGCTCTACATGCTGAGGAGTCTTGCAGGGGAATATTCCTTTAGCACTCTCATCATGTGCAGGAATAGGCACTTCCCTGATTTTCGCTAGCTAAAGTATGCGGAACTAGTTCACAATTAGACCTTTTTAACATGGGACCCTTGTACAGCACCCTTCTCCAGCCTGAATGAAATGTGCTACATAGCACCCTGACATCCTTTGTGTTTTTTTCTGCTCGAACAAAGAAGCTGTCTTTGGAAAAATACATGCTGCTGTCTCATTGCACTCTGAACCTCACATCCACAAAAGCACACTACAGTCCCGCTTTCAATGTTTGCATTTTATTTCCAAGCCACATTCGTGGTGTGATTGCCCCAGCAGCCACGGCCTGCAGTGTGGATTGTGGTCTAAGTAACCCCAGTCTAATTACTAATAATTGCTAGTAGAAACCTCTTGTTAAGGTTAATCATTAGTAGTGTTAGTGTTTAATCATGTTAATTGTTAGCTCAATCCCAGATCACCCCTTCTTTAGTTAATCCTCAATGTCTCACATCATAACTAAGTAACACACCCAACACGCGCAGCAACATAAGCATCATTTGTGCATGATGCACATTACCCCTATTCAAGTCAGTGGCCTCGCTGAAATGAGTGCATGGTTGAAATCCGTGCACTAGTTTTCGCTACAGTCTTCCACACGCGCCACTGAGTGAGTCGTGTGGCATCTACTGCATGTGACCCTGCAGAACAATGTGATCGGCTATTGATGTAGCCAGTACTGTACATGAATCTAGCAAGGCTTGCAGGAGATCTATTAGGCCCTCTTTACTACGCGGGTGGAGCGATGTGGGTTGGTTTGCAACTCTGTGGTACTCACTTCGCAGTAGGTTCCCAGTTGTCAGGCTTTTGCCGCACTCAGTGCTATTGTTGCAGACAAGTGTTGGATCGATATATATCAAGCCAATGCATACATACTCCCAGGCGCACTCCTACCTATCACAGACAATTCCATTTACATAGCAAGGTTTTTGTGTGGCTGTAACTGCCCCGTAGCACTATCTAAAGGTCTACTGTGTGAGTAGGTGAGCTCCATATACACAGGTTATTTGGACGGGCCCGTTGGCAGGGCCGTAGTAAGGTGCTTTCATGGCCCGCCGGATGATTCCACTGAGTGCAGTGGATTTCTAGGATGTCCAGCGTGCTTCCAGGGGATGTCGTCAGTGTCAGGTGAGCCATTGGAATGCTTTGTCTGTCCCTCAGGATCTCCCGGCTACAAACAGTGAATGGGGGCATTTGGTTCTCATAGTCACTCCCATCGAAGATGACTGTCACTCGAACATGTCAGGAAGTGTAGTTTCTCCAGAAATTCTTTATGCCAACTCTGCATTGGTTTTCCTATGCTAACAGCATTTCTGTCATCCATGGCCTTTTCCCATAAGGCAGGGTGGTACCGGAGAGGCAGGGGCAGGGGAAGATGCAGAGTGCATGCTGCCTCCTGGATTACTTGAGGAGATCATTTGAGGCAGCTTCGTATGAATGTTGGCCATGATGTGGCTGTGAGGGACCCTCCCAGGGGCTCCACCAATGACACTGACAGGCACAACGCCAGCGATTTCCACAACCATTGCCCCCTTCTTATTCACATTCAAATGATGCAGCCGAGGGAAGTGGGCCAATGACTTGAGGCAACGGCAGATCATAGACAGCAAATGCAGTAAAGGTTGCTGCAACTTTCGCTGTGAGAAAGGAAGGAAGGGGATTGCTGAAAGGTTGTGGAGTTGACAGAGGTTTTGGGTCAGGACAGGAAGGGAAGGTTAAGCAGAGCACATGATGCTATAGATAAGCAGGGATCCATGCCAGGACAGCCAATATTGCTGCTGCTGTTTAATGTAGTATATCCGAGAAAGTATATCAAATAATATGGGACCTACTGACCTCAGTTCTGCCATATAATTCTGCATGTATTCTACCATTTAACTCCGTGCAGCCTAAAATCTTTCTGTCAGATCAGCAAATTGCAAACCTGACTTCTCCCCTCCCACCATGCCAGGGTAAAAAAGGAATGCTACGCACAGAAATTATAAAGGGGTGTAGGGGAGGTTTTGGAGTGTAAATAAGGGGTAGAGGATACCTAGCAATCCTAGCAGTCACTCAGCAGACACCCCTCCCCTGGGGAAAACACAGATAACATAGTGTGCATCGTGGGAGTGTGAGGCGAGTGCTGTTAGGCTGTACCTCTTGCCAGAGCTCCTGCGCTTAACTGTTATCCGTGGAACTTTGTGTGGACTACAGCTGAGCCCTATGGTATGCTCTCATAACAATCAGCTCACACAATTTACCTTCATTCTCATAATATAGCAATCATTACATACCTTAATCTCTGTATTTTCAGTGAGACGTGGCCATGCCCCTCAAACCCGGAAGCCTGAAATTGCCATTGTGGGAGTCTGAGGCGAGTGCTGTTAAGCTATTTAGCTGTGCAGCTAGCACTATGCACAAGCCCACTCTCCCCCCCTTCCTCCGTAGTTATATATTATCATTCTTTAATCTTTCCTGACAATGTCGATTTATAATTTAAAAACCACAATGCCAGCTCATGCTACTAATTTGTTCCGATCTAATGACACAATCACAGTGTCTGACACGACACAACTGCTTGAATCCAACAAAGCCAACAAAGCCAACAAAAACAAAAGTACTAAAAAAAACAAAAAACAAAGAGCTAAATCGCATTCTTTGGATATCAGGCACCTATGGGCGTCACTTAATCAAAACACGCCAGCCTTCACTATGCAGCCAATTCCATTAACCATGTATGTTCGATTACAGTCAGGCAAAGAAGCTGAAGTAAGTGAAACTAGTCAAACATTTCCAACCCAATCATTGCCCGTCACAGATGCTGAGTTATTATCCATCACAAGGCAACCTCTAATTAATAACGGGCAAACTCTTGCATGTCCCGCTGCTAACCATCCGAGGCCAAACCAAGATCAGGTAGGAACAGAAAAAAAATCCAACCAACTAAGCGATCATACTTTCTTTAACTGCACTCAAAGTAATGGAAGTCACAGTTCATACTGTGGACACTGCTCAACGCCCACTATTATGCTCCCAAGTAGTCACCAAAGATACAGCGTTCCACCAAAGTGCACCACACTTGTCTGAAAGTGAACCATGTGCCTCTCTCAAAAGAGTTTTAACATCGCTTTCCTACTTCAAAACAAATATTACCATCTGTGAAACACAATGTGAAGACATACCTACTAATACACCTTTGAATTTATCCAACTCGACGATATTCTACCCGGAACCATCTAATTCGACTTGTAATAGTTCAACATCATCACCAACGTCATTTGCAAAACCAACGCCACGCCCTTCATTTTCTGTTAAAACATCCTCCAATTACTCTATATGAAAGTACCTTAAATGCGATGAATAATAATGACCTTTATGACCTAACAAAAATGTTTGAGTCCCTAGATAGGAAGATCAATGCACAAAATAATGTGTTATCATTGGCCTTGGCAAAGGCGGATTGGATAGCCTTTGAATACAAGAATATTCGGCAAACTATAGTGCCAACACCACCATCAACAGGAAGGCAGGCGGAAAGGTTCCAATGCACCACCACCACTCAAGTGGGATCCCAAACTCTGGACATGAAGGAAGGTGAAAACCCA
Organism: Ambystoma mexicanum; assembly: GCF_040938575.1. Taxonomy (NCBI): domain Eukaryota; kingdom Metazoa; phylum Chordata; class Amphibia; order Caudata; family Ambystomatidae; genus Ambystoma; species Ambystoma mexicanum. The sequence continues at coordinate 671,690,755 of NC_090933.1, read as the reverse complement.
AGAAGCCGTGCATAGTTCATTCCCAGCTCCCACGACTATACTCCCCCCAGAACCCCAAGGGGTCGATTTGGAACCTCTGGCAGGCTTACAGGACTATGTAGAGCCGGCGGTGGAGCCTGCCGACCCAGAGGATCCAGTATATGAGGTGTTTCATTTACAAAAGAAAGAGAAGAAATTAAACTGATGATTAACCAAAAAAAAAGACAAAAACAAGAAACTTCAAAACAATGTTGCACATCTAACAAGTAAATCAAAAAAGTTCATAAACAATTTGTTGACGTAATTCTTTCTAAGGCTCCCACAGCGACCTTAATCAGCCCCTATGCAATTCATGCCCATATTGATCTGCCCGAAGAGTCAACATCTCTACTCACAACAGAGAAGCAAGACCTCATGAATCTTTCAACGTACGCAGTGTCATTGCTACCCCCAACAGGACCAAGCCAGACCCAGGTGGACGTAGAGGACTGTCCGATCCCGGTGAGGATCCAGGACACTTCCATTATCATCGTAGATAAGGACAATCATGACAATACTGAATTCTTGACTCTGGAACAGAAACTGAAGCGTGCAAGTAGAACAGTTCTCAAGCTACATCCCACCACATCCACAGGAGATGATAAACGAGCATCTTATAGACAGAGACAAGCTCAAGAAACCTCTCCAAGGGTGACACAGACCTGAGAGTGTCTAACAGAGAACAGGAAACCTGTACTAAGATGTCTAACCTGTCAATGACCAATAGGCATGATAATGATCCCTATCCAATCATTGCTGCATTCAGATCTATATATAATCTAAAAGCAATTGGATCCCATGACATCCAATACATCAATTTCATTAACAGCAAGAAGATGGATACAGTGGTCCGGACAATTCACTCTCAGATCATCAAAGAGCTAATCTGCAATGCAAAGGACAAATCAAAACAAAGTGGATTCAACCTGGATGCAAGGAACAGTGAACTAGTATATTAACCTAATAAACCAACTAGTGTGGGAACTCGTTCTGATAAGCCAGAGCGTCATCCACATAATCTGCTCCATATCAATGGTCAAGGTCAGCAGGGCCACTTACATCGAGAGGTTTCATTCAGAACCCCACAAAGGTATATTAAAGAATCTGATTGTTTCTAGTTAGCAAAACCAATGTGGAACGCAAGGGGCTTTAAACACCTGATTAGTAAGACTGTCAAAAATCCTCTTTCGAATTATGACAGCGTAGCCCTGCAGGAAACATGGATATTCCTTGAACCTACATGGCCGGACTATGAGGTCTGCTGGATTCCTGCTATTCCCCATCCCAACGGCAGACCTTATGCAGGTCTATTAACAGTGGCAACATTGTCCCTAAAATCCAGTTTAACCCGTGGGCATTCCCTCGTCTCTGTATTCATCTCACCGAACTACCCTCGTCAGGTGAATTAAGGCCTCTTGTCACCACAGCAATCCTTAATCTATATTGGAATATGGCAATCATCCAGGATAATGTGTGTCTTGAATTTGTGACTAATATGCTGGACCTAATAACTACAGATGCAACAATTGAATCCATCCTAATTGTAGGTGATCTAAACAGAATTTGTGTTAGTGAGACGAGCAAGAAACAAACCACACATGCTCAATCTTGAATGAACCTCATGAGAGACAGAGGATTCACCATGTTGAATGGTGCTATTGAGGGAGATATTCCCGCAAATCCAACATGGACTAGAGATGCCTGTACTGCCATTTTGGATTACGTTTTTATCTCAACTCATTCCATTGATAGCATAAAATACTTTAAGGTTGTCCCGAACTTGAAGAATGGTCACAATATCTTAGACGTCACATGGAAGCAAGTCTGGCAGAAACCTCATATTTACTATAGACATCCAAACAATTAAAAGAAGGTATACACAGAATCAAATGGAATACACAAATACTTAACATACTAAGAGAGTTATTGCAGACAGAACTTGATGCCCCCCAGAGCAACAAGGTGACACCATATACTCAAACTCTACACTTCTTCTCTGGCACACCAAGCAGTGAAACAACCTTTTTAACATAAACATCTTTACGACCCGGAAGTACAAACCATGAAAGCTGACATGAGGAGAGCGATATCTCAATTGAGACAGGCTAACCCTATAAACATGCATGATAAAAGAGTGAATATTTGCACAAAATATGAAAACAGGCTCAAACAATATAAAGCCTTGCAATCCCAGAGAGCAAGTGAAAGTATGTTGACAGTGATTGCACAACAAGCGCCGAGATATGGACCATGTTGAAATCTGACAGAAATGATGCTTCCTCATCATGCTTGCTTAATGCCATCAGTGCACAAGCACGGGCGAAGCACTTTGCAGAAATATTTGCAAACCCTGATGATGATGGAAAGTTGAGCGCAATTCAAAGTCCCAACGTGGATTGATTGACTAACAAGACATCCATTAAAAAATATAGCTCTTCCCGTGCTCAAGATAGACTTGCGAATACCACACTGAAAGCAAACCCGCATTTGTGGTATCATATTCTAAATTTGATATTTTGTAAAGTCATACAGACCAATGTAATTCCATCCTCTTGAAAGACCTCGATTATCAAGGATTTAAACATTGCTCTTGATGCAACCCGATCGTTTCCACCAAAAATTGCTGAAACTAGAATCTCCTGGCTTCTTTACGCCAATTACCTAGTCATCATTGACCAGACTCTAATTGGTCTACATAGGAAGTTGACAGCATTACAATCTCATGCCACGGAAAATGCATTGACAATCAATATAAATACGTGTAATATCCTAATGATATCAGCTACCAAGGGAAGATGGCAGCCCAATTACAAATGGTACATAGGTAAACAACAACTAACATTGATACATGAGTTTTGCTACTTAGGTCAGAATATCAATGATACACTGCGAGACACGCCATACAAAAATAAGATTAAATCTAAGAAGATTAATCTAACCTCCCCTGCAAAATTAATCCATCATAGATGTGGGAATTTTACCTGTACTGCAATAATAACCTACTACAAACAAATAGTAGTTCCAGTAGTTACTCATGGAGCACAAACGAAACTCTGAGAAAATCAACCTAACTGGAACTACATCGAGAGAATGGGCCTCATTACGACCCTGGCGCTAAGTGTTTAACGGCGCCGTAAATGGCTGCGGCACCGTTAAACACTTAGCGCCTTACTACGAGATCCCTTTGCGGGACTCGACCTTAACGGCTGGTCTACACCATCGGTACCGTACTTAGCGCCTTCCCTATTCCCATAGAGCCCTATGGGGCGAAAATGGGAATGGGGAAGAGCCAGAGTTCAAATGAGAATTACCGCCCCGCCAACCTTGGAATGGGGTGGTAATTCCCCATTGAACCATGGCAGACCCGTTACAACACCGGCACCAACCATGGTGCTAATAGCGCCATGGTTTAGCGCCAGTGTTGTAATGAGGGCCAATGTATTGGAAAAGACTGCCTAAAAGTAGGCCTATTGAAATGATACGCTTTGCACTAGGCTTAGTCTCCCTACAAACAATAGTAGATTGGCAAACCCCAGCCCTCTACAGAAAATGCCTGATGCATCAAACTCACACATTAACCTTACTACCGGCCATTGGGGTTTTTACTAAAAAATAACAAAGACAAATCCCTTATAACTTGGAAAGCCCATTGCTTAGCAACTATGGAAACAGCTTTTTATTGACACCAATCTACTCATTTCCAATCCTGAGCATGCGAAAACAAAATTGTACCAAGTGGAGTGGTCTCTCCTATGGGATACATGCCAAAAGTATAACATTTTTTAAATCAGTAATTTCATGCCTAAACCTTTACAGCAAAGGACGAAATATCTGCTGAAATTTCCAGACCAAAATTATTGATGCAATCTGATGTGCTTGCGATTTGATTTATGGCCAATGAAAGCAGTATTACATGCATGATCCAAACAAACGACTAGCTCTAAATTATGTATATACTGTTACCCTCCTGCAGCAATTGAAACTCTAGAACGCCTCTTGGTGGAGTGCCCGAGTCTAGCTATAATGAGAAATGAATTCTTCCACAAATCCTTCCATGAATTCAGAATATTATGCTCAAAAGAAATGCAGTCGCAAATTTTCAATGGAAATCACATCTCATTGAATATAGCGACGATAGCATTTCTGCTAAAATTAAACCTTCCCGATGAACCTTCATAGGAGTCCAGACTTATCCACATTGAACCTAAATTTGCTGCGATAAATCATGAACGTGTGGCTGTAATAATCCATATTAGCATCACAGAAAATCACATCTAGTGTTTCTATCCTAACAAATGCAAGGGGAACATTGGAAAGCAAACGATGTGGGATCTAATTGTGTTTATGATCTTCATGAGATTTTAGACTCATCTTATTAATTTTGTTTTAACCATTTTTTATCAAACACACTGTTAAGAATATAAGACAATGGGCCTCATTACACGGTAGGCGGTAAGGGTTTACCGGTACCGGTAAGGGTACCGGTACCGGTAAAACCTTACCGCCTTACTACGAGTTCCCTTTGCGGGACCCGACCTTAATGGCTGGTTTTACCAGCCGTTAAAGTAGGGTGCCGCAAAGGGACCTTGGTGCTAATTACGGTACCGCAATTTGTGGTACCGTAATTAGCTCCTTCCCCATTCCCATTATGCCCTATGGGGGCAAAAATGGGAATGGGGAAGTGCCTCGGTGAATGGGGAATTACCGCCCCCGCTCACCTTGGAGTAGGGCGGTAATTCTGCCATCCACCAAGGCGGACACGGTAAAATACCGGCGGCAACCATGGCGTTAATAGCGCCGTGGTTACCACCTACCGTGTAATGAGGCACAATGTATGTTATTGTCCTTATGGCAGTATTGTATTCTAATTCCATAGCATTTACGACACTGTTAAGAATACAAAGTAGCGCAGTGATAAAGGAACTCGGAGATGACTGATACATTCTAAATGTGAATGGTGTATTTCAACATGAAAAAAAGAAAAAAAAGCTTTTTTAAGAAATACAAATTTTTGTCATGTAAATCATGAAATAATGTGTGAAATGTTTGTATTTCAAAAGGTTGACTTTCAACCAAAACAAATAAAGGGTTAAAAAATAATAGGGTAGCTAAAGAAACAAAGGATACACAGGTACTAGCTAATTGGGTAGTCGAACAAGATAAAGAAAAGTACAAGGAAAATGAAGTAAAAGATCCAGTGGTGATAAGGAAAAATGTGCCATATGACAGGGGCAAGGATTTTCTTGCTTCTATTTTAAAAACAATACAAGTTTAGAATCATCAAGTCCATGATGAATAGTAGGGAAGGAGAGGTGAGGTAGAGGGGAGCATTAACGAAACAGAAAACGGAGTCATTCTACTAACATGGTCCAAAAATATTCGCTGCTGAAAACTCTTCTGTCATGCTTCCCCCGGCATATCAATTGTTGCGGAACGTCGATTGAGCCTGTTGAGGCAACAGGGCTTAACAAACCTGTCATAGAGGTCTATATGAAGAAACATGTACCCCTGCAAGCGATCATATATGTTAATCACCCTGAAGAAGACCTCCATTGGTCGAAACACGTGTAGGCTGTTGTTGGAATTCCATTGAAAAAATACATATTGTATTATTTGGAGAGACATTATTGATTATTGAGATCTATGACATCTATGACATGGGATACACAGAACAAAAAGTTAATTGAGTACAAATCGGAGTGAGCGCAAGCAACAGGCAACTGCACTTTGCTGTTAGTTGTTGTTTGATGACTTTGGGCCAAGGTGCCTCACAGTCCCCATCCCCGCAGCACTGATGTTTCACTATTGTTTGGCGGCGCAGCTCTAGCCCGAGAACGGCCCACTTTGTTGACCCATTTTTCATATAAATTGTTAGGCTGGCTTTGGGACACAAGCGACACTTCCCCCTGTTCCACTGTTGAATTACTTAATAAATGAAATTAGACCCGATCAAGTGTTACATTGATTTTTGTAATACTCGTTAGTTGCTGATGCACATTTTTTTAGAGCAGTGTTGAGGAACGCTAAACGAAACTGGTCAAAACAGCAGCTTCTCATCCAAGATTTGACTTCCAAGCAATGGTAAATTAATTTAATATCTCGTGAAATAACAACATTAATTTCTAAGTACCTTTCTGCACTAGAAGCCGTCATTTTTGATAGAGAGAAATAGCAGGAGACTGTTCCAGAAAGGTGAGATTTGATGGCCGCAAGATCTATCATAAAAGGGATGTAATTTCACTGGAGATAAGAACGTAGGCTTAGAAAAGATGGCCTTAGGAGTTTGGCTGGTCAAGAGGTATCACTTCTGCAACACAGAGAAAATTCTATCGATGGAGCACTTTGTGGTCATGCATTGAACTTCTTTGATTGGAAATTAATGAATGCGTCTCATAGCATGAGTGACATGATCACTTCTCTCAAGGCCAAAGATGAGGTAGCCAGCATAGTTCTGAGTCCTCTGCATGGTTATCATGTTTCTTATGTACTTATGCACGTGTGTCTGTTGCCATCATATAAAAAGTGAGACAATCAGGCACAGTAAATGTGTGTGTTTAAAATACACATGCATCCGTTCTAAATCCAAGCAATTAACTACCATGTGTATTTTGTGCTGTTTTTATTGAAAGATCCTTTTCTTATACTTTCTACATCCAATCATATTTCTGTTTTAACATACACAACGTTTCAGAGTTTCTTCCTTCTTTATGCAGTGTTTACACTCAAAACTGAAACAAAATCCTTAGTACTTCGCATACCTAATAGTACTCAATTTTAAAAAATATTTATTGAACTATTGGTTTAGCCTATACAAGATTGAATGCACCTTGTAGGGCACAATCTGCATTCGTCAACATGTCCTATGCTTCATTTCCATGATGCAACCAGACAGGAACCCACTCCTGTTTCCATCACAAGGAACATAAACATCATACGTTCATGCAAATACATCAACATTTAAAATTAACTAATGAATTAAGATTTATTTCCGAGATCTTTTCCGATAAATGTTCATAATGAGAGAGAAAATTGCTGTGTAGAGATAATTTATTTTCGTTTACTCCGTCTGGATGTTTAAAAACTTGTTCAATTCTTTTTTTAATTTTCATTTGTGAAAACATGCGTGGTTCTCTAAATGACAGTGCCAGGCGACTTTACATGCCCTAGTCTGATATGAGGCTTTTGTTCAGCAATTCTTTCTTTCACGAGTCGAGAAGTCTCTCCAGCATGTGTCTCTGAATGCTCTTCTGAACCCCTGTGAAGACCTGCTCTCAAATCTTGACACTAACACTCCCTCTGTCCTCATTCTCCTTGATCTCTCTTCTGCCTTTGACATGGTTAACCACAGCATCCTGATCTCACGGCTTTTTGACACCTTGGGAATCACATGTAAGGCTCTGATGTGGTTAAACTCTTTTCTCTCCGATCGCCCATCCCAGGTTGAACTTGGTTCCTTTCTCTCGACTATCACTCTCTCAACCTGTGGTGTTCACCAGGATTCTAACCTATCCCCCTGGTTCATCAACGTCTACATGGCTGCCCTGGCACGTGTGATCGCCCCTTTCACCTCTAATTTCCAGTGTTATGCGGCTGACACACAACAATCCTTCAGGCTACCCTCAGCTGCCTCCACCCCCTCACTCATACCTGACTGCATGTCCGCTATTCAGTCATGGTGTGCTGCAAATGACCTTTGCCTAAATGGCAGTGAAACTGAGATTGTTCGCATTTGGACACCTGCTCCCGCTTTCCCCCTCTCACTCTGGCCGGCCTCCCTTGGCCCTGCGCCTACCCCCACCTGCGAGGCCAAAAACCTTGGGGTCATCTTCGACTCCACTCTCTCCTTCTCCTCTCACATTTCTGACATTTCAAAAAAGTCTATCAATTACACCTCCTTAGAGGTACTCTACATTTTCTCACTTTCCCTCAGTGGCTCACTGTCTCCAGAGCCCTAGTTCTCTCCAGGCTGGACTACTGCAACAGCCTCTTCCTCAACCTCCCTGCTTCCGCCCTGTGCCATCTGCAGCTCATCCAGATCAGAACCGCAAGACTTATCCTTGGCCTCAAGCCCTGGGACTGCATCTCTCTGGTTCGGAAATATCTTAACTGGCTCCCTGTGGCTACAAGGATCAAATTCAAGACCCTCTGCATTGTCCACAAGGCTTTCAGGGGAACTACTTACCTTTAACGTTGCCTTCCTAAATACTGTCCCTCTCGAGCCCTCTGCTTATCTACCTCCAACCTTCTACGAGTGAGCCGGTTCACCAAGCAGTGATTTGGAGGGAGATCCCTTTGCTCAGCAGGTGCCTCCCTCTGGAACAGCCTCCCTGCCACCTTCCATCTTGAGCCTGAAATTCTCAAGTTCAACAAACTCCTCATGACCTTCCTCTTCTCCTCATCCTTCTCTCTCACCCTACCCTGCTAACCCAGCACTCTGCTCTTCCTTCTTTCTGTCCTTCCACACAGCTTATTGACTGGCCACCTGGTGTACCTCAGAGTCTCACAGGACGCAGGCACCCCTGCCAGTCCTTCTGCACTTGCTGCCAGGCCCTACACCCCAATGCACTTGTAAGAAAACCCTGAGAGCTTCTCTCTCCACACTTCACCAGTCTCTACTGACTGGGCGCACTTGGTCCGCTGCCACTCCCTTTCCCTCCCGTACTTGCACGATCTGTATACAACCCTGTCTGATGATCATTCTGTCTGTTCTCCCTTGCTTCCACCCCTTAATGTGCACTTTAAAAAAAAACGTAGAATCGCTGGAAGGCCCATTTGCTGTATCTAAACTGTTAAATATATCATATTCACTTAATCTGCCTGTGCAGACCGTTATCGTCTCAGAAATTCAGGGGCTCTGAGTGACTGTTGTTTTTCCCTGTGTTCCTTCCCTCCTTGAGCGCTTTGAAACACTTGCCTGTGTATAGGCGCTATATAAATAAACATTACAAATACCAATACCATTACCAATGGCACTTTGGTCTGTAGGCATGATCCGTCATACAGGAAGTGAATTCCTTATGGGCAATTTGTTTGTCACATTGAAGAATATAATATAGTCGTATCCTTAATATAATTATTGCAGTAGGTGGACTGCAAACAATTCTCTGAATCCGTAGAATGTGTTGCTGCTCTTGAATCTTCAGGATATCCATTTTGAAGACATGTTCATGACACACGTCCCTTATATTTTTCATTCTGTTCATTGTCACAGAAGTAGATTTAGGGAAAAGCTGTTTTCAATTCACTGTGTATAGGCTAGTTAAGCATCTTATAATTACTTTCTAGATTTGTAAAGCTGTAGGGTCATACTGTAATGTGAATACAGCTATATTTGATGCTTGTTCAATGTCAGGGCATAATTGGGCGAAATGCCCCGAGGCAGCAGCCCGACCCTGTCGGTTGTGGCCTGCCGCCCAATTTAAGGGCCCAAGCGAAGCCAGCAAGGAGCATATCACCATTAGAAACTGTGCTAGTGGTGTCTTTTTAATGAATAAAAAAGTAACTTACCTTTGCTGCATGATCCAGCATCATGTTATGCTGTCCCTGAAGTCTGTTTTCAATGTTGATGACTGTGATGTCATCAACATTGAAAACGGACTTCGGGGACAGCACTGCACAGCCAGGCACTGAACAGCAAAGTTAAATTTCTTTTTTTTTTTAAACACACTCACTCTTAGCACCAACATAGGAAAATACACAGGTGCTAAGAGGTGAGGGGGAAGAGGGGAAGGGAAAGGGGTGCTTGCTAGAAGCACTGAGACTCCGCGTAGGAAACTACACAGGTGCTAAAATGTGAGGGGGGAGAGGGAACAGGGAAGGGAACGGAGAGCTTGCTTGAAGCACTGAGGCTGCTCGGAACACGGACTTGTACCATACAACACAGGGTGTGTTCCAAGCATCATGATTGGCCAGCATCCTCTTCCAGCGTGCTAATAATTGAGGCCATGATGTTTTTTTTCTCTTTGTAGTTCCGAGCAAAGCCAAAGAAGTAAAGTTAAACAAAAGGCTTTCACAATGAAATGAGGCTGGCTTGGGAACTACCTTAGGCAATTTCAAAGAGAAAAAAAAGTTGGTGTGAGGAATTCGACCATCTGCACAGTGGGTGGGAGCTTTCATGGGCTTTTTAGAAATTTAAATGAAATTGAATGATGGTAGATCAACCTCTGGAAAATATGTGGGACCAATCTGCACACATTTCCCTATGCTCACTGCATGACATACTCATAGATCTATGTACACTGGGTGGACACAGGCTACAGGTGCAGTACCTCCTCTCATATTTAGTTGGGATATGACAGCCAAGAGTAAACCATGTCATCTCAGAAGGGGGAGAGCAAAACCTTCCTCCTGCCATGTGCAGTCTAATTATCTAAAAAAAAAAAAGGCTCCATGGATCCATCCCGTCCTTTTAGCTCTGTTGATGGTGGCAATGAGTAACATAATTAACACACTAATAGAGTATACTTCAAACAGGCTCACGTGGGGCCAAGCTGCAGAGGCTAACAAAGGAGACAGGAAACCCCAATAACCTTTCAGATGCACTGTGTCAACCTGAAGCCAGTTCCCACCCTCAGTACTGCTTTGCCAGTGAAATGTCATGTCTGGACTGTGTTTATTACAAAAGTCATCCCGCAATGAGACCCCATTCAGAAGGTACGAGTATGTGGATTGATGGCACCAGAAAGTCTGGTCGTGCCACAGCTTCAAGGGAGTCCTGCAGCTTTAATCAGGAAGCACAGAGAGCTCCTTTAACCGGAGAGACCCTTTGGTCCACAACAGACAAGAAGATAGGTGGGACTTAGTACTACATGTTTTCTCCCCTTTACCTTTTCTGTTGCAAAGCACCCTGGTTGTGACTTCATGCATACAGGAATCTGTTGGTGGGGACCCAAGATTGGTCCACTAAGGTAAGCATGCCTACACCAATCCCTGGGGTCCATTTGGTTTAAAAAAAAGGGTAGAGCCCCTCTTTTAAGCAGATCATCTGAAGACTTTGCAAGGAGTAACAAGAAGAACTCAGCATTGGACCCTGGTTGAAGATACAGTCAGCCTTACATCTTCTACCAGTGAAGGAAGGCCAGGATATCCAAGAGGGAAGCAAGATCCCGCCCCTAAACATCTCCAATGGAACAGAGGGAGATACTGAATCCAGAAGACCCTCCAGCAGCTCCAGAACCGGTACCCACCCAGCACACAGCATGCCCTGCTAGGCTCTGCAAAAAGCTTCCTAGGTGGGAACTGCCAGAGAGTCTCTAAACCAAACCAAGGACAAGGCATTTGCCTGCAACACTCCCCTCAGCTTTGGGACATCCACCTTAAAGGAAGAGACAAGCCCAGTGAAGAAGTTAGGAGGAGTTAATCGACAAGCATCCACCGACGTCCACCTTAAAGGACATTTTTAAGCCAGTCGTGACCCATGAGCTACAACCGACTGTACCACTGACTGTTGTTACGCTGCAGCACCTTAAGCCGTCCAAGTGCTTCAGAACTGTTGACCAGCACTGAGACAACGATTCATGACCCTGTGCTGCCATGTATGCCAGCCTGCAGCTGTCCCTCCAGCCCCAATCGCCAAACTGCCTCCCGCTTGATACCCGCAACTGTCTCCCATCCTGAGCTCTGTCGCAGGGTGCAGGCAGGAAAATTCAGAATCTACTGGTTTACAGTACACTATTAAGTTGTAACACTATTAAGTTGGATTGCTCGTCTGATACACAGACAGCTGTGTCAGAAAAATGCACTTCATTGCACATTCCTTTGTTTGTGAATTGAATAGTTTGATGTATGTCTTTGATCAATTCAAAAAGGCTTTTAAATGATTAAGGAGCACTGTTCGAAATTATGAAAATATCATCAACTTATCTGATGTTCGTTTGGCAATATTCTCTCACTTACAGATTTGCTAATGAAAATTCTGGCATACCCTGCTCTGAATCAAATGCCCATTGTTTCCAGATATTTGACGATAATAATAATAATTGTTTTCAAATGAAAGGTATGTGTTTAGCAATACCATTGACATTAATCCATATCTGTCAGTGACGTTTGTAAACACACATCACCCACACATCTCAACAAACATTTGGCACCACTGTATCTTCGATGCCTGCCGTACACAGCCCTTGGAGATGCTGTTATTCATTCTGCCAGTAGGTGGCACCTCGCTATTCAACAGAAGCGACAAAGTGCTCGGAAACCAACTCTACACTGTAGAGCACCAAGAACCTCTACAAGCACAAGGTACATAGTGGTCCTGTCACCCTGGTCCCTCTCCAAAGGCCCCTTGTGACATTTTACGACCCACTGATCCCTTTGCACTGAAACCAAGTATACTTGAACTATTGTGATGAATTACTATACCGACTGCCCTACTGTCAGTATCCAGAGTGCATCACTTTTCCTTCTTTGAAAGTGTCTGTCTCCTGCATTCCTTTACAGGGTGAGTTGTATTTCATAGTGTGCTAGAACTGTCTGTTTTGATAACAATAAAGTAGATATTTCGTACCACTCGACTGGACAGTGTCTTTTATCATTGGGTAATAATTGTATGTTCGCAGTGTTGCAACTAACCAATGATCCACAACCTTGCAGATATAAGCTTACTGTTCTGTCCACATTACTAAAATTGGACAAGGAGGTTTATAATTGACTTGTGTTTCCAATCTGTTCGGATCCCTTCTGATGTACTAGAGGTGTGGAGCTGATTGATGGTTTAGAAACTGATATTCCTTCCTGGACCAGAGGTGTCCCAGACGTTGATTCGTCACAGTCGGAATTTTGGATGAGAGTGGAGAGTGAAAGGGCGGAAACAGAGGATAATGAGGAGGAGGAGCATTCCATAATTTAGGGCATCAGAAGTGTGAGTGAGCTCAGGAGGGACAGCAAATAGAGAAGAATTTGGGAAGAAGAATGAGGGTGTAGTGGGAGAAAAGAAAATAAGACATGATGATAGAAACGCGGTAGGCCGACCATGAACACTTTTGTAGGAGACACAGTGATAGTGAAAATAAAGAATGAGCAGGAAAGCAAGCCAGTAAAGGTAGACAAGAACAGGGGAGATGTGAGAACAGGGAAGAAGTTGAGAAAAAGACAAATGGAAGAGTTGAAGATTTGTTTCTGGACAAATAGTGTAGACCCTGGAAGACCAAGAGAGGTAGGCAAAGGTCAAGTCAAGAGAACACCAAAGAGTTTTAGCATTCTGGAAGGTGAGAACGGGGTGTTTTCTGCATATATTGTAGGGTTAGAAAAGGAAAGTGTGGGCAACAGAGGAAATACTATATGAGAAGAAAAAGACAGTAGAGGATCAAAAATATCTCCCAGATGGTGAGGGAAGAAAATGGTAGTAAAGCTGACACAGCCAGGGTGAAGGAACTGAAAAGAAATGCAATTCAGATTTGGATTCGTTCAGGTCGTGAGAATGTGAGGCAATCCAGCGTTCAATGGTGGAAAGACAGAGCTAGATGAGAACAAAAAGGAAACTTTGAAATTAAAACTGTGAAAGAAAATAACAGGAGAAAGTTGTAGTGTAGAATGAAAACAACAGATTGATTGATTGATTTTTTGATTAGTTGATAGGTTATTTATAATGTGCCTATGCACAAGTGTTTCAAGATGCAACCAGGCAGGGAGGGAAAAGCAGGGAAGAAGACAAATGATCTTACTAGGCCTAGTATCATTTAGATTGTGCACGTGTACAGTCAGGAAGGCAGGGCCTCCAAGGGGAACAAACCCTGGAAGTTCAAGGAATGCTTGGTGGCAGTGCAGGAGGGGCTAAAGGCAAGTGTTAAGGACTGGACAGGGTGGGGGGGGGGGCAGGTGTCCTATATGACTCAGAGGAGCACCAGGCGTCCAGTCAACGTAACTGAGCAGGAGGAAGGGAAGGATAGCAGAGGGAAGAAAGCGAGAAAAGGAGGAGGGGAAAGGTTAGCAGGGGAGAGTCAACGAGAAGGAATAGGAGAAAAGGAAGGTTTTGAGGAGCTTCCAAAACTTAAAGAAGTCTGGCTCAAGTCGGAAAGTGGCACGGATGCCATTCCACCGGGAGGCACCTGCAGAGTAAGGAGATCTACCAGCCAGTCTCTGCTTGGCGAAGCGACTCACCCACAGAGAATTGGAAGTAGATGAGCAGAGGGCTCTGGAACTCGGTACTTAGGAAGAGAGCGTTGGAGACAGTATTGGCCTCAGCCCCAGAAAGCCTTGTGGATGATGCAGAGGGTTTTGAACTTGATCCTTGCAGACACCAGGAGCCAGTGGAGTGATTTCAGAGACTGAGAGATACAGTCCCTGGGCTTGAGGCCAAGGGTAAGTCTTGCGATCCTGTTTTGGATGAGTTGTAGAGGGCGGAGGGTAGAGTTAGGTAGATTGAGAAGGAGGATGTTGCAATAGACAAGCCTAGAAAGAACCAGGGCTCTGGAGACAGTGAGGATCTGGGGAAGGTGAGAAAAGGTAGAATACCTCGTAGGAGGTGCAGTTGGAAATGGGACTTTTTGGCGATGTCCGTGATGTGTGGAGAGGAGAGAGTGGAGTCAAAGATGACAGTGAGGTTTTTTGCCTCACAAGAGGGTGAGGGCACAGGGCCAAGGGAGGTCGGCCAGAGTGAAAGGGGAAAAGCGGGAGCAGGGGTCCCAATGAGAAGGATCTCTGTCTTACTGGCATTAAGGCAGAGATCATTAGAGGCGCACCACTCCTGAATAGCAGAAAGACAGTCAGGGATGAGCGAGGAGGAGGAGGAGGCTCAGAGGAGCCTAAAAGAGAGCTGCGTGTCATCTGCAAAACACTGAAAGTTATAGGAAATGGTAGAGACCAGGTGGGCCAAGGGGGCCATATAGACATTGAAATACCAGGGCAAGAGGACCATAGACTGGGCCTTGGGGAACTCTTACACATATTGGGAGAGGTAACAAGAAAGATCCAACCCAAGAGACAGATTAGATGCTTGTATAAAGATAGCAAATGAATCAGAGCAGGGCAATCCCCGAAATACAAAGAGAAGAGGATAGAAAGTTCATCCATGTCAAAAGCAGTAGAAAGAGACAGAAGTATAGGAAGAGAGGAACGTTAAGTGTTAGAAGCAGTAGTCAAAGAGTTCCATCCAGGAAGGATGTCAGTCTCTGCTAAGGGAGCAGAAGTGATTGCAGGACTGAAAGAAGAGTGGCATGGCTAAAGCACTACAGGACGATACAGGAGCATAAAAACATATTGAAAAGAGTAATGGAATAGGACCGAAGAGATGGATGTATAGAAGGCATGCGCAAAAACTGAAGAGCATCAATAAGGGCCGCTGTAAGCAAAGCACATTGAAGGAGGAGCTCAGGTTTGTCCTCAGGAAGGGGGAAAAGGTTGAAAAGGTATTAAAGTAGTGTGGCATGAAGGGAAACAAAGGAGGGTGCAAGAGAGGAAGTCATGGAACTGTCCATTTCTACAGTGAGCAAAGAAGCCAAATCTGTGGCAGACAGAGGACCGTGCGAAGTAGGGTAGGGGGCATGTGGCATCAGAAGATTGCGGAGCAAAGTGAATGACTGGCAGGGGTGACAAGAGGGACAGATTGTAAGGTTCTAATAGTACGATTTCTTGTCCTGAGCAAGAGATAAGTGATGAGAGGATAAAGTGCGGAAAGAGCCAAGAGATCAAGGGAGGACTAAGGTTTCTTCTAGTGCCTGGCATCTTATTAAGCTTGGTTTTAAGAGAAGTTAAAAGCCAAGGCAAGAGGCTAATGAGAAGGGACAAAAGTGTAAAAGGGTCGGGTGGAGTGATGGACGGAGGATGTGACTGAGGAAAGCAGCGCAGAAGATGTGCCAGGGTGCAGGCAGGAGAATTCAGAATCTACTGGTTTACAGTACACTATTAAGTTGTAACACTATTAAGTTGGATTGCTCGTCTGATACACAGACCGCTGTGTCAGAAAAATGCACTTCATTGCACATTCCTTTGTTTGTGAATTGAATAGTTTGATGTATGTCTTTGATCAATTCAAAAAGGCTTTTAAATGATTAAGGAGCACTGTTCGAAATTATGAAAATATCATCAACTTATCTGATGTTCGTTTGGCAATATTCTCTCACTTACAGATTTGCTAATGAAAATTCTGGCATACCCTGCTCTGAATCAAATGCCCATTGTTTCCAGATATTTGACGATAATAATAATTATTGTTTTCAAATGAAAGGTATGTGTTTAGCAATACCACTGACATTAATCCATATCTGTCAGTGACGTTTGTAAACACACATCACCCACACATCTCAACAAACATTGGGCACCACTGTATCTTCGATGCCTGCCGTACACAGCCCTTGGAGATGTTGTTATTCATTCTGCCAGTAGGTGGCACCTCGCTATTCAACAGGATGCTGTGAGGGATAGGCGAGCGTGGAACAGGCATCCTTTCAAGCTAAGGGGCGTACAGGCTCCTGTCTCTCTCTGTAGCAGCAGTGGCCACAGGGTAGACAGCCTATCTAGTGCAATTGACATAACTTGGGTATCTGTATTCAAAGCTACTGCGAACCTTGTCAACTGACTGACCCCCAACATGTTTCTGGGTGCAGTCTGTTATGTAATTAGTGTGCTTATTATTTCACATTTCTATGACATAGAGACTCACACAGATGCAATTCTGTTTCTTCTTCTGGTATGCACATTCCTACTCACATTAACACACAGGATTCACAGAGCATTTTTCAATAGGATTGGGCCATTATAAAAGGCGTCTGTGAATCAGGCCCATAGTGCGCATACTGTATTCATAGCAGGGGAGCAGGGTTTGAAGGGGCCACGGTGCCTGCCGTTCGTAAGATGATGTTCATTTGAACTCCCTCCAGCCCTCCCTGTTGGATTCCCCATGACGGGCTGAGTTGAGTAGTCCGAAGCATTTGGTCAATGCTTTGTGGAAGCTGTGGTTTATTTCCCTACAGTGTTTTGGTAAACCGTAAAAGAGTAAAACCTGTGTGGTACTGAATCAAGGATCAAGCACTGTGAGGAGGCTCCTCATGTTCTCCCAAATCCACAAATGATCCACTCCGTCTGAAATACCTTCTCAGTCAAGGATTTCATATCTAGAATGAGATCTCTTTCTAGAAGAGTGTATTCGTTCAGATCTTTTAATTCCTTTCCAATTTCTGCTAGGTAGTCTTTTTTTTGTCCCAGTTGACAAACATTCGGTCCAGTTTTTCCTCTTTGTATTAATTATAATGTGGTTGTTGGATCCCACCATTTATGGTTTATGCCGCATTGTGGCTGGAACTCAGGCATGGATTCCTGTAGTTCAGCTATTACCTAACCTATGTATACAAAACACACGGGGACCAAGGTCAATGACTCAAGTCTATCCACTTAACCACTATGTATGAAACCGACATGAAATCGACCCGTCAATAATGCCTAAGGCTTCTGGTACTTTGGAGAAAGCTATAGGCTTCAAATGTAGGATATGAAGACTTAGGTGAGTGTGCATTTCATGGTGAGTGTTATACCTACAATTCATATAGCACAACAAACCACACAAACTTCACTACACCACAACAACAAAACAAACCACACATAGACTCACACAACAGCACATGACGGCTACCGACTGGAAAACACCCCAAGCCCAGCGAACGTTGCTAACCAGGTTGAGGGCTGCCAACAGCACATCAATGCTCTCTTGCAATTTTCCAGCATATTCCCACTAACTCACCCCCCCACCTTCCCTTTCAGAGCTGCCAGAGTCCCAGGGGACCACTGCGGTGGTGATAGTGCACGGTACAAATATCCTTTAACAATAACATTTAAACAGAGTATCATGAATATGTCACTTCTTCTGGTCCTCGCAGGTTTCTTGTCCAATATTATGTTACGTTGTTATGTTACTTGGCATTTATATAGCGCCTTATGTATCATTGGTATGACCTCAAAGTGCTGGTAGGTGGAATGCCCTCAAGAACCGCATTTCAAGTCAGTATAGAGAGAGTTGTATAGTGCGTGGGCGCACCGGATATGTGTGCAGCTGGTGTGGTCGTTGCATGATAGCTGCTTCTTAGCGGTAGGTGTGGTGCTGAGGAAATCAGTTGGATGTGTTCAGTCAGAAGGGTGGACACCCAGACTAAGTTCTGGCTGCGTTAGGCCTCAGGAGACACCTAAAGCTAGCCGGAATGTGCTCAGCTAGCTGTGTTTTATTAGGATGATGGGTTTACGGAGTCATGTTAGTATGAGAAAAGATATACTGAATGTGTCATAGTATAGCTGTGTTCTAGTTGAATGATGGTTTATAGGAGATAGTAAGCGTAGTAGTGTGATATGGTGATTATCAGTCAAGCGCCTGCAACCAAGCACGAGAGCAGGACAGGACATTTTTTTCCATCCACTCCATTCTTTCCATCTGTTCTATCCATTCCATCGTCTGTTGCATCCGATTCATCCTTTCTAACCATTCCATCGTTTCCATCCTTTCCGTCTTTTCCCTTCTTATTTCCTCTTTTCCATCCAGTCTATCCACTCTATCCACTCTGTCATTTATCCACTCTATCTTTTCCATCCACTCCATACACTCCAATCTGTTCTATTTATCTGTTCCATCCACTTCATCCGTTCCATCCATTTCATCCGTTCCATCCACTTCTTCCGTTCCATCCATTCCATCCGTTCAATCCACTTCATCCGTTCCATCCACTTGCCAAATGGTATGGCCCCAGTTCATAGGCTACTCCTTCTGTGGAGATAAACAATTAAGAATGTTTTCAAATTTTAAAACAAAGGAGCATGGTCTAGTGATTAATTTTGTCAGTAATAACCAATGGAAACAGGCAGTAAAAAACTCTGCATAAAAAAGAACGAATATTTTTATTTACCTCATGTCCGCTTTTTTGTGACAGCATTTCATGACTTCAAATTAGTGTTGTTCTCTATATCACAAAACCTCTACTGACGTTTGTCTACCCTTTTTATGTTGAAAGGTTTCAGCTGTACTCACATTTTACAGCTTTCATCAGGACAGTATAAAGCATGCTCCTGAAAGAACCACATTTACTCATCTGCGGACTGAGCTATACCTTAAGAAGACTTCAGCATTCAAAATGTGTGAGGCACACAGTTAATCTGAAATCGCGACCATAAATGATACAGCAAATAATGTTGAAAAGTCATACCTGTGACTAATATGCATGCAACCAAGGTGAGTCACTATCTATGTGCTTGCTCTACTCACTCTTATCATCTGTACATGTTTAAGTGGTGGTCAGTCTGCATCTATCTTACCTGTAAAGAGAAATAGAGCAGCGGACATCTCGATTCATTCTCATCTATGGCCCTACTCATTTCCATTGAATGACTGAACTCATTGATGCGTCCTTTAGGATTCAGAGACTGTCAGGCATTTGAAACTGAGCGATACAGCTTAATTCTGTGGTGCTTGATACCACTCCATATTGAAAAGGTTGTGTCCTTCATTGTCTTATTTTAATGCAATGCATCTTATCCGTGTTTTAGAGGCAGGTAAGTAAAAAACTTGTCAGTGTCTAATCTTCCCAGGCTCCAAGGTCATGTTTGTGGGGTTTAATAGGCCTACGATACTCGTTTCAGCTGGCTGACCACAATCCCCACCGCACCCCCAGGAACCGTGGCTTCTTCCTTGATAAGAACATCTCCTTCAGCAGACAGGCCAGAGGGGTATCACACTCCTGCGACTTCTACCTTCACATACTTAAGCACACCTTCCCTTTTCACATCAAGCACTGGGAGTAAGTACAGCACTGTGCACGGCTAAACTGGGTTACTGCAGGTGCCTGTACCTGAGGACCCCTGAATGCCTTGTACACAGCTGGCAACTAATCCAGAATAAGGCAGGATGGCTTATCCTAGAGGTACAACTGCAGGATCCCATCTCCCCAGCCATGAAGGAGAAACACTGGCTGCCCCTGAAAGAGAAAGGTTGACTTAAAGCTCTTTGTATAATTCACAAGTATCTCTAAGACAGAGTCCCTTTTATATCAGACCATGCATCAATGAATACCGCCTCCTCTCCCTATGGACTGAAATCCACTATGCCAAGTAGACTCCTCTACCACCTTACGAATGAAGATTTGTTCACTCGAATTTATCTTTGGAACAAACTTCCTTTTGGCATCCAAACTGTCCATAACCGCCTAAAATTCAGCAAGCTGTTAAAAGCCATTCTCTTCGAACAGGTCTACCCTGCAGACTAATGGCAAAGCGGCTCCTGTGAGATGGGAGGACCATTTCTAATGGCTTAGCTGTTGAGTCACTGCCCTCTCTCTGCTTGTATGAAAACAGAGACCCTAGCAGATTCCGGCTGTTTAGGAACTCAATAATCAGAGGTGCCTCTCCATGTCTGTTCCCTCTTCCCTCTTTTTTGCACTTGTACTCTTGCACTCTTTAGTTTTGCGCTTATTTCATTATTTGTTTATGTTTATTTTTATAATGCGCCACTCACCTGTAGGTCTCATGTGTGCAAACACACCGTGTGTGGGGAAATGCCAGGAACAGCACACCCTTCCCCCCACTCCCTCTCCTGCTTCCCAGGGTTCCCAGGGACCTTTCTCACTTCCTCTGCCTCGCGGCCTTTGACAGCAGTGTTGGGACAAGGGAGCGAGGTCACTGCTTTGTTCTCTTCCGGCCCCAGCCACTTGCATGGGCCGCCTGGCATTGCCAACAGGTGGAGAGAGGCAGGTGGGATTGGAGGAGACAAGCATGATTGAGAGTCCGAACTGTCCAACCATTTCACTGGCTTTTCTAGCAGGTCTGTGGCGCAGATGGGCAGTCTTAAGACAGGTGGTCGGGTACCTGTTCTCCCCTTCTCTCATTTCAGCTCAATAGCAAAGGAAGAGAAGCTGTGGAGTCTGGCAAGCTAGAGGAAGGCCAGGAAGGGAAGACGTGTTCAATAAATGACTTCTGCAGTGTCTGCGTGTGGGATAGGAGAACAACACTTCAGCTAATGTCCAGCAGGAGCTTGAGGGTAACATCTGTTAATGGGGCTAATGCCTGATCCTAACTGCCTGGCATCGCCTGTGGTCCCAGCTTTTTTCTGGCGATACTGGACTATGGTACAGTACCTTGACTTTTGATGAAGGTATCTGAGAATGTGGTGAGCATCTGGCTTTATGTTGTCAATCTCTTACAATGAGATAAGTACCTGGGCTTTTGATGGCAATCCCTGACAACTTGGTCCATCGTGGCTTTTATGGCAATGCCTAGCAATGTGCTGAATACCTGGGCTTTTGATGTCCATACCTGGCAATGGGTTATCACCTGGACTGTTGATGAAAACACTTCATACGTTTTACCAACCAGAACATGTTATGCCAATGTCATGGCAATGATATGAGTGCCTGGCATTTTCATTTCGGGCAACAGGGTGAGTACCTGAAATGTTGTTGGCAATACCTGGACATGGGGGGATACCTGGCAGCGAGGTGGGCACCAGCACTTTAGATGACAAGACCTGGCAATGATGGTTAGAGTAGCCTGGCATTTGATGGCAATACAAGGCAAAGGGGTGAGCACCATAGCATTTGATGTCAAAACATGGCAATGGAGTGACTGAACATAGAATTTTAATTGCAATACCAGGAAATGAAATGATTATCTGAGCATTTGATTCCAATACTGATGGCATTACTTGGCAGTGGGATGACTATATGTCATTTTAATGGGGTGCATTTCTGTACTTTCGATGTGAGTACAAGCCTATGTGGTGAGTGCATGTGCTTCACAAATGCCTCACCCACTGGCTTTGTCAGTTCTTTCTCTTGACATTGACTGTCTTTCATGATTTTATGAAACATGAACTGTAGCAAGGTTCCCTTTTGATTACTGATCTTATCTGTGTGAGGATAGCACTCTCTGGTGTTCAACGTTATATTAGCAGCTTTCCCTTCGGTACAGCTACCTGCATTATGAATTGAGAAAGCCGTGATAAAAGTTGAAGTAATTCCCTCCGAAAAAGAAAAGTTAAAAGTAGCAGTATTGATGCTAGAAATGTACAGAGTATTGTTTTTTTTTTAATTGCAATTCAGTATGATGTGGGTGTGCATGTTCCGGATGCCATTTCTCTGCAACTTAATACTTTGATTTTTTAAAATATTTGTATCAATATACTCATTGCAAAAATTAAACGTTTCAATCGGCATATACCGTGCTCTTATTTATTAGTAATAATGCGCTTCACCAAAACAGAAACCCTATGAAACCATGTTTAATGTAGGCTTGCGGATCAGCTGATTAACAATGAATATGAAGTGGGCCTGCGAGGCAAGGCAAAGGCAAGATGGAAAAGACAGTTGTGATGGTTGTCGTTCAGAAGGGCCTGCACTCTGTCTGCATTTGCGATTCTATGTCAGCTGGGCCAGGGCACATGGGTTTTGTGCTGCTGTGCTTTCTTACCTACGTAGGAAGTGTGTCTTGTGAGTGGATGGATTGTGGTGGGGATGAGTCGAGCTGAGGAGTGGCGAGTGTGTGCTGGGGCCCTGTATGAGCGGGTGAACCGCTGCTGGCTGTGTGTTTGCTGGATGATGTGCGGAGCGTTTGGAGGGGGGGGGGGGGAGGAAGAGTAGCTCAGTTGATGAGTGACTGGCTCTTAGAGCCCATGTCCAAGGATAAAAAGTTCCCCAAGCCCGCGTACAGTTCTGCGGATCCCAGACCTTCCATGGTGTCTCGACATGTTATTGTCATCAGTTGTGCTGCTGTGTTACTCTTTCTTGGGAGGCTGTAGGAGTTCATTGTTGCTTATCTGCCTGGGCGCCAGGGATGTTGTTCTGGTGCAATGTGATGTGTGTTGCGCTTGGTCCAGTCCAATAAGCATTACTGAGGATGCTTTCTCATTCCTTGATGCATGAAACGACTGCGAATTAGCTCAGTTCGCTGGGGGCGTGAGAGGCGCTGGGTCGAGGCATATTATTCGAGCTGTGCAGTGCTGCGAGCTGTTGCCAGTCCAGTTGAATGAGAAGTACCAGGTGGCCCTGCTTGTTGGGACATTTAGGTAGCTCTAGTTCCTGGCTTGTTAGGAATACGATGGGATTTCTGGTCATAGCGCGCAGCCTATCAATGGACATTAAAAGTTGTGCATGCTAGGTGCGCAGTGGTTTGTGTTCTTGCTCATCCAGTTAGCTAAGCATCATGTCCTGATTTCATTGTTATTGTTTGAAATGTTCATATGCTGTTGCCCGGGAGTTCAAGTTGAGGGATTTTATCCAGAGCAAAGGTTGGTGTTTGTTGTTGCTGGTCGAAATGAATAAATAGTGCCAGGAGGCATGCATGCTTATGTCTTTATTTTTGGGTGTCTGAAATACCAGATTTCACTGGGGACAGGTGGGACATCTGGTTCCAGTACTATATGTGTCCTGCCAGGCCTGAGATATTTTATCCAGTGTACGCGTGATCATTGTTTGAGGTCATGGTTGTAATAGGGGTGGATGTGCCTTTGCCAGCATGTTAGCTGCCACTAATTACATATTTCTTTACATTGGACCGGTAAAGAGCCAGATTTTCACACTTTGTTCAAGGTCATGTTGTCCTCATGCATGCATGTGAAACTGTGTAGGCGTTCCAGACTTTAGCAGTCATAACGTCAAGTGACTCTCCGGCTTGTCTTTTCTTGTTGTACAATGGGAACCTCACTGAATCTTAGTGTCTTGCACAGTTCATTACAGTTAAGGTGTGACTAATCAACTTCCGAGGCACCAGTGGTCCAGAAATTAACATCAGTTTCTAAACCAAAAATCAGCCCCTCACCTCTAGTACACTAGAAGGGACCAAACAGATTGGAAACACAAGTAAATTGTAAACCTCCTTTTCCAATTTTGATAACGTTGATGGAACGGCAGGCTTATCTCCACAAGGTTGTGGATCATTGGTTAGTTGCAACAGAGCGAAAATACAATTATTACCCAAAGATAAAAGGGACTGTCCAGTAAAGGTTGTATACAAATGTATACTTTATTATTATTACAACAGACAGTTCTAGCACACTACAAAATACAACCTACTGTGAGGACAGATAGTTTCACGAAGGAAAAGGATGCACTCTGGATACTGACGAGAGGGTAGTCAGTAGAGCAATCAGTCCTAACTGTTCAAGGTTATTTGGTTTCAGCACCAAGGGAAGCAAGGGGTCATAAATGTCACTAGGGGCCTTCAGAGAAGGACCAGGGGGACAGAACCACAATGTACCTGGTGCTTGAGATGGTATTGATGCTCGACAGCATCAAGTCGGTTCCAGGATGTTTGCAGCTCCTGCAATAGAGTTCAAAATGGGAGACAGCTGCAGGTATCAGGCGGCAGGCAGTTCGGCAAGCAAGGCTGGATGGACAGCTGCAAGCTGGCCTACATGGTGGATCAGGGTCAACAATCAATGTCTCTGTGCTGGTTGATGGATCTGGAACGCAGGTCGAGGTGTCTCGGACAGCTTTAGTGACTGCAGCGTGGCAACAGCCATGGTGCAGCAGGTTGCGGCTCGAGGGCTTGACTCTCTCGAAAAAATGTCCTTAAAAGATAGGCGCTGGTTGATGCTTGTGGTGACACTGCTCCTAACTTCTTCGCAGGGCTCATGTCATCCTTCAAGGAGGATGGCCAAAAGCTGAGGAGAGTGTTTGCAGGCAACAGCCTTGTCCTTTGTTCAGATACTCTCTGGCACTTCATACCTCGGAAGCTTGCTGGCAGAACCTAGCAGGGCACCCTGTGTGCTGTTTGGGTACTGGCTCTGTAGCTGCTGGATGGGTCCCCTGAGTCTGGAATCTCCCTCTGTTCTCTGGGAGATGGTTAGGGGAGGGATCTTGCTTCCCTCTTTGAAATCCTGGCCTTCTTTCACTGGCGGAAACTGTAAGGCAGACTGTACCTTCAGCCAGGGTCCGAATGAGTCCTTCTTCTTACTCCTTTCGAAGCCATCAGATGATCTGCTAAGTGAGGGGCTCAGCCCTCTTTTAAAGCCAAATGGGCCCCCGTGATTGGTGCAAGCTAAGCTTACCTTAAGGAACCAATCCTGGGTACCCACCAACAATCTTCTGTTGTGCGTGAGGTCATACTCAAAGTATTTTGCAACAGGAAAGGTAGGGGGTGACAACATGTACTACTAAGTCCCACCCATCTTCCTGTCTGTTGTTGATCAAAGTGTCTCTCTGGTTAATTGAGCTCTCTGTGGCTCCTGATCAAAGCACAGGTCTCCCTTGAAGTTTGTGGCGAGAACAGACTTTATGTCTCCATCAATTCACATACTTCTTCCCTCTGAAAGGGGGTAACCCTGCAGGGGTTGCCTACTGTAAACAGTTGTCCCATACATGCCATTCACTGCCCTTGATACAGAGGGGTGGGAGCTAGTTTTAAGTTCACAAATTGCATATCAAAGACGTATTGAGTTTTCCTGTCCCCTTTTGTCAGTTCTGCGATCAGGCCTATCGCAGGCCTGTTTCAATTAACTTGCATCAGTATGCGCTGCCACCAGAACATAGACGATAGAGAGGGCGGATCCATGGAGCCTTTGATATTTTAATTAGGCTGGCCCTGGCCGCAGGACGGTGTTGCCTTCCCTCTTACTGAGATTCTTGGATGTACCTGTGGCTGTCACATTCCAGCTCAATGTGACAGGAAGGACTGTACCTGTAGGCAGTGTGTCCCCAGAGTACACATTACTATGTGTTTGTTCTGCAGTGAGCAGAGGTAAATGTGTGCGGATTGGTCCCACACATTTTCTGAGGTTGATCTCCATCATTTATTTTAAATACAACACTTCATAAAAGCCCAATCGAGCACACACTTCCTGTGCGGTCGATCGAATTCCTCACATACTTTTCTGCCCAAGTCTGGTTGTCATACTGTTAGGTCTATGTAGACAATTTCCATATTATCTGTGTGGTTGTAAATCGTAGCGCTGAGTTAAAAGGAAGAAAGAGGTTGGTGTCTGTCGTGATCTAAAGTAATTTGCTTTGCTCCAGTCCTGCTTCCATCAGTCTACTGACAAGGATTTTAGTGCTGAATTAATTAAACACAGCTGAGATAACCAAAAGGTTAATTGCACTAGGACCACATGAATACACATTGTTGTTCAGATTCTACCAGATGGTTGTACGTTGTTATTAAGACTTTGTTTTTTAATTCTGAAGTTTTTCTTTTTTAATTATGGGGTTATTAACCCAGGCCATGCTTTCCTAGCCCATCCCTCCACCCTCCCATACCCACCTCCACCTCTGTAACTTCCTAACCCCGCATTGGATGTGTGTCTTGACTTCTTCTGCATTCGCTCCCGGGGAAGGGTGCTCAGCCAATCAGGTGACTGGAGAAGCAGGTGAGAATACACAATCCCGGCCCGCTGTCCCAGCCACCCAAGGGACTACCCCGGGTGGCACCTTTTTTTCTTTCAATGCGGGGAGGCAACAGGAAGCTTCTCAATGTTACTCCCTGCCCCCCCAAAATGACCCGATTCCCCTCCCCTACCCCTCCACTTACCTGCAGGAGTGGAGCATTGCACTCTGGTCCCAGCGCTCATCCCATCTGGCCACCGCCCTAGACATGGAAAAGGCAGTGGCCATCTTTTTTTCATCGGGGGATCAGCTGCGCAAGCAGTGCAGATCTCCCGACGAAAAATTATGAAAGCTATTCATTCCCCAGCCGGACCTCAGGGTGCCAATGGCTTTCATGCCCTGCCAGTCGGGTGGACATGGCTTTTAACAGCCCACAGCCTGAACTGAGGCCCTTGTCGCCTTAGTTCAGGCTGGCAGGCCATTAAAGGCCATGGTCACCCTCCTTGCAGGGCATGAAAGCCATATTTACTTCACCATACATTCACTTTGTCACATTTACATCTTCATACATTTACTTCTTCAGTCTCACTTCTTCTAACATTAACTTCTTCATTACAGGGGGAGACCCCTTGATCCCCCTTCTTTTCTAACCCATATTCTTTCCCCAACCCCTCCTCGACCCCAACCCTAACCTTACAGCTAACCTTACCATATCCATTGCCACCTTGACAATGTGAAGTTGCAGACAAAGTAAAGGTAAGAAGAAGCGAAAGCATGAAGAAGTAAGTGTTGAAGTTTTTTTTTGGCAAAGTAAATGTACATATGTATGTATATGTATGTATTTGTTTGAATCGACCAAAACTGCACGACCAACGTGTAGATTTTCAAAAGAAAGTCTATATAACAACGTAATACCATTCCAGATAGCCAAGGTGTACATTTAATTCCTCTCATTAACCTGAATACTTGCGCATCAAATGTTGTACGTCGTTAGGATCCACATGGTCCATCAGCTGCTGATAGATGCATTTTTTTAAGAGCTTAGCTAAGCAAGGAAGGTTGATGGTTGGCCAGTAGCAGGAACTGACTGGGGGGGATAGCTACTGGCCTGTTTGCTAAGGGATGAGCTGCTTCAGAGCTCCTGAGACAATTCCTCTTTCAATGGAGCTGTTGAGTAATGACCAGAGGCGGTGCACAAAATCTAGTTGCTGCCGGATGATTATGTAGATGTAGGGTGACATGGGTACTGAGGCCTCCTGGATTGTTCGCATTGACGAATGTTGAAAAATCCTGCTCAGTGACAAAACACTATCAAGTTGTGACATGGTAAAGGGTTCAAATGGAATAGGCTCTGTTCCAATGGTCTGAAGTAATCTGCTTGTGGCCCAGGTCGTTCTGTATCTGCATCACTTTATTAGTAAAATAGGGTGAGCTGAGGTTACAGAGATGGTTTGGTTTTGTCTTGTAGGCCAACAGGTTCCTGATCTTCTTGATAACTTTAAACATGTCCTTTTGTGGGGATTGTCCTTGCTTAGGTCAGATTCCATGGTCGACTTTCATTTCTTTCACTTTTTCAGCCATGTAGAACTGGAGATGCTGGTACTAGGCAAGTTTATCAAAATTGTGGTAGTTTCTCCTCCATATTTGTGTCATCCTTCCTTTTTTTATTATGGTTACAAGTAAATCCGAAAAACCGCAGAAATTCACCAGTAAGCTAAGCAACCATAACTCGTGCCACCACAGTGCACTGATAAAATGAACCCTCAGGACATGAAAGATGACATCACAAAAGTCATTGATGACATCACTGATGCCATCACATATCTGGGCCACTTGTTTTTGTTTACTGACATGATTAGGCTAGTGTTTTGTTTTACTGAAATGAGAATTTCCAAAATTTAAAAGGTGCTATATATCTTCACATTAACCTTTTCATATGTTCATAAAGTACTTTTCTTAGAGTTTAATCTCAGCTCATAGTGCACATACATGGCGGCAATAAGCACACCTCAATAAACATAATTAATTTGTGTACCTGATGATTAACTATGTTATTGTCATTTTTTGGTGCTGTGGTTTCTTTCTTCCTTTAGTTTCCCTGTATGTGCCTCTAATTTGTATGCATTGTGCATTTTATATGTATTTATTCTACTAACACAAGTGTGTGGTACGTTTTCAATTGATACCTATTTATTCTATGTTTAACATTACTCAAAACTCTCATAAGTTCGCATTCATTATTTTACTAACAGAAATGACCGGATTACAAATATTTTACTTCTACGATGCATGCTGCAATCATTGCCTAGACGTATGTATGATTAGGTTCCTCTACTAACAACAAAACTAGAATAGAATGATTTGTTTACAAGAGAACATTCTTTAATACATTAAGTAGTTCATGATAGTTCTCCCATTCACCCCTAACATCTTGTTCCCAACATTATAAACTGAACTCCTTTCAGGGACTGTTTATTAAAATGTATTTCATATTCGATATCACCACTGATGTCATCAATGACATTTGTGATGTCATCTTTCATGTCCTGGGTGTTAGTCTTAGCAGTGTAAAGTGGTGGCACGAGTTATGGTTGCTTAGCTTACCATAACTGGTGAATTTCTGAGGTTTTTTGGTTTAAGTTGTAACCATAATGTCCCTTTAACAACTGTCAGCGCAGACTTTCCGTACAGTGTCACGTGACCACGCTCTTGGCATGACGTGTCCGCAAACAAGTCTGCACTTCGCAAATGGGTCTGTACTTCGTGGACAGTTTGGAACTGCATTTTCTGCTGATCTAGGAACTGTGAAGCTCAAAATTTAACTTTGCACAGCTTCTACGCCTATTCTTACTCATTATCCATTAACAATCTAACACGGAACACATACTTGGAAGAATATTATTAGCAAATAGACTCCATCTACTTTACATTTCTCAAAAAAGTAGATATACTCAATAAAATTCTCCAACATTTCCATTAGCATTTTGTGTTATGCTAATGGAAATAATGTGGTGTTCATCCTGACTGCCCAAGTCATCGGCCCAATTGAAGCCTGATGGCGGTGAGAGCCGGCCGTCAGGCAGCTTGGAATGCGGGCTTGTACCGGTGGTTCAAGGCTGTGTTCCTAGACACCTGATTGGCTGACTCCCCCGCCCAGGGTGCTAATGGACAATTGTATACTAGAGAAAAATATAAAAGGAAAGAAACAATGTTCTGTCTCAAATACCCTTCTCTAGCATTCAATAAGGACCATAATCAATGGACCTTTATAACTATCCACGGTCTCCACAGTCCCCTTTCCAGGCCATGGATTATTAAAAGACCCAGATGGAATGTGCACACCAATACCCATGGCAGCCCTTCTACCCTTTTTAATTTTATATTTGTAACACTCCCTCAATGCCTGCTTTCAAACAGTCACACATCCATCCACCAACCACTTACAAAAA
This sequence comes from Ambystoma mexicanum, assembly GCF_040938575.1. NCBI lineage: Eukaryota > Metazoa > Chordata > Amphibia > Caudata > Ambystomatidae > Ambystoma > Ambystoma mexicanum. Next base: position 671,661,069 of record NC_090933.1, on the reverse strand, counting down.
CTGTACTTATATACCCTGTGACCACATTAAGCTTCCAAACATCAACTGCCACTTAACAATCTTCTACAAACATTTGCATCTGCATTTCGGATGCCAAGGTGGGACGCCACTGTCTGACTACTGGAGGACAGGAGTCCCAAGGATGGGCTGCATCTTAACCGTAACATCCCCTTAACAATGTTTTTTTCTGTCAATTGTATAGGTTTCTATAAGTGAAAATGTTTCATGGTGTTATATCACTGTATATAAGTTATTAATAATTCCTCTTTTCATATATATGAAAGAACTATAAACCTCCTTTAAGAAACAGATTTTTTGCAACACATACTTATTTCCGTCGTTATCAGAAGCGCATGCTGGGGATGGAAATCATTGTTCAATTACCTACAGCATAAGGCTTCCCCATCACCCCAGCCAAACAAAACCACCCCTATTATTCACTGTACCTACCCTGCATCATAGCTCAGTCTCGACTATACCGTAATAATGTAACCAATGGCCAGTGCTCATGGCTTGCAGCCATGGCCAGTATCCAAATCCATGGGTCACAGGCTTCGGCCATGCCACATTTCCCAATAAGCAAATCAGAGTACACATTTGCGTTTTCCGAGAGCCAGGCCCACTACCCAGACACCAAATGTATATCACTCCTTTTTCTACTTACATTTTTATACTTTCAAAAAATAAAACACAAGACATATTTCCAAAAACATGCTTTCAGGCCCTTGCTAATGCATGTTGCACAAGTTTGTTGTAATCTAGTCCACCACTTCAGGCTGTAACCGCAAGCAGAATATTTATTCCCATTCAAACCCATTACTGTTCCCTCGTAGTCATGGCCAGTAGCCAGATTGTACGACAATCTGGCCACTGCCCATAGCCACAGGCTATACCTCAGTCACAAAGGTATATCACATTTTTTTGAACCTACATTATGACACTTTTTAAAAAATAAAACACAGACACATTTGCAAAACCATGCTTTCATGTCCTTGCCAATGCTCCTTACACGAGTTTGCTGCAAAATACTTATTTTTTCAAAAGTATCAAAATGTACGTAAATACAATAGTCATATAACTTAACCCCCACTTGACAAAATCCATTAATTCTATGCACATTCAAGGTTGGGTCTGTAATCTTTCTGAAAACCTTTGTCCACATTCGTCAAACGGCAACAAAGTTATTAGCCATCTAAAAATGTTGACACCCCACCTCCAATTTTGGCCCCTCTTGACAAAATCCCACCAAACTTTGCGAATACTCATATCTAGGTCTATAATCTTTTAGCAAAGTTTTGTACAAATGTGTCAAATGGCACCACATTTATAAGCCTTTAAAATATGTTGGGACCCGCCCTCTAATGTTGTTCCCTCTTGACAAAACAGCACCACACTTTGCAGAAATATTCAGAGTCAGGTGTAGAATGAAATTCCCAAAATTTCATGCAGTTTCATTGAGTGGCGCCAAGGTTATAAGCCATCCAGAAACTGCTTTTCACTAACCCTGTAATGCAGAAATAGGCATAGATGTCCCTGAATATCTTAGATAACAGTGAACACCGCAGGACTGCCCGGACTGTTGGCGGACATCAGAGAAGAAAAACACCTGATTTGTGGCTTTTTATGGCCATATCCTATCCCATCCTCATCACCTCTAATCTCCCCAGAGATTGTTTCATTAGTTTCACAAGTGCAATGTTGTGTTTTTTAACATATTTTCACTGCAGTATTTGCGGACAATGGCGACTGTCTGTCAATCCAACATGGCGGGTGTTTCCAGAAATCTTACGTACCTCAAGCTTTTCACCATCGAATCAGCGGGCACGTACGCTGTCCGCAGACATTACATCGCCCTCTGGTCCGTGGACCGAACCGGGAAGTGAGTCCGCGGACCGAGCCAAGATATCACACATTTTTGTGTACCTACTTTTCGGTTGTTTAAAAAAAAATCAATTGGACAGATTTACACCAAATTGACAAAGCACGTTTTCGGGACCAAGCCGCCACTCCTGCCACAAATTTGGTTATAAACCGTCCAGCAGTTTGGGCTGTAGGCATGAGCAAGATTTATTTTCCATTGCATCTATGGGAAAAACGACACATTTTGGGACCCCACCTATAACTTTGCCCCACTGTACGAAACCTCACACCAAACTTTGCAGAATCAATCTGATGGGGCCATATAGTTATTTTGCAAAGTTTCATGGGCTACTGCAGGCCCTGTAAAAGATTATGGGCCTCATTACACGGACGGTGGTAAGGGTTTACCGGTACCGGTATTTTACCGGTACCGGTAAACCCTTACCACCTTACTACGAGGTCCCTTTGCGGGTTGGAGAATTTAACGTCTGCTTTTTGCAGGCATTAAAAACCAACCCGCAAAGGGACCAGGGAGCTAATTACAGCACCGCAATTTGCAGTGCTGTAATTAGCACCTTCCCCATTCCCATTATGCCCTATAGGGCAAAAATGGGAATGGGGAAGGGCAATGGGGGAAGGGGGAATTACCGCCCCACCAACCTTGGAATAGGGCGGTAATTCTCCTTTCCACCAAGGCGATGCCGGTATTTTACATTTTACCGGCATGGACCAAGGTGCTAATAGCACCTTGGTCCACCGCCGTCCGTGTAATGAGGCCCTATATATATATATGTATATATATATATATATATTACACGGCTGGCGGTAACGGCCGTGAAGTTATGGTTAAGTTGCTAAACTCATAGGAAGAGCACTTTTTGGTCCCCCTGGAGGAATCCTCATGAAACTTTGCAAAAAAAGTATATGTCCGGATCTGAATTTTTCTGCCAAGTTGGGTGAGGTTTCGTGCAGGGGGGCACAGTTATAGGGGGGCTCCCAAAAACTTTTTTTTTCCATAGACTGAATGGGGTAAAACTTTGCGCACGTCACAGCCCGAATGGCTGGATGGATTGTCACCAAATTTGCGGCAGGAGTGGGGGCTTGGGTGAGAAAGCGTGCTTTTTTGTGTTTGGTGGAAATCGGACCAGTACGTTTGTTGCAAAGTACTGAAATGTACATCCCAAAGAATTAGTGATATACCCATTTCCCTGTTCGCTCCGCGGACCGAAGTCTCATTGGCCTGCGGAACGCCATGCTGTCAGCGAACCTTGGACTCGGCCGGTGGTTGGCTGGAGGGAAGCGTGCTGTGCATCAAAGGTTTTGGAAATGCTGCCATGGTGTATCGGAGGAGAGAGCGTCGCGGAAGGGTCTAGTAAAAATACCGTACGCCATGTGATGGCAGCAAGAAGGGAGGGAAATGGTGGGGGAGTGAGAAGTGGGTCATGTGAGATATGTGAATAGGTGGAAGAAGACAGAGGAGTGGCTGCAGTATTTGTGCGTATAGCACCAATTTGCGGGTACCTAGACAGGCGACTACTTTGTGTGGTGAGTGAAGGCAGCTGTTATAATGGCCCGATAGGTTGTGCCGCGACCTGTTTGTACCGACCTGTTTCCGTGGTGAGTGGTGGCAGGTGATTTTCAGAAGGGGAGTGATTCGCACATGACATAGGTTGGGTGGGAGTGCGGGTGGCTGTGCTGTGTGGATGGATTGCGGTAGTTGGGCACATGGTGGCAAGCGGGGTGCACGAAGTTGCGGTGGGTCTGTTGAAGAGTTGGACTATTGGGTGCATGGGCCAAAGCTGTAGGCCGTAGGGCATGCAGTCAAGAGCCTAGGCCTTCAGCACACCCACCACAGCAATGCATGCCTTACTCTGCATTCGGTAGAGGGTGGTGCTTCCATAGTGTGGTGTGTGGGGATAGGTTGGAGTAGGGCCAATGCTGCGAACAGTATGTGGGTAGGTTGGCAGTGACAGAATACTTTGTGAATGGAAGTGGATACGGCTGTAGTATGTGAATGAAAGTGCACAGGGGTGCAGGACACAGTGGTTTCTTTCTACATTATGGTAACAGTTCCACTTTTTGCTGCACAGCTCCATGGCAGTGCACAGGGTGGGTAGGAGTGCTTGTGGCAGTGATGTGTATGTGGATTGTCGTGCTTGGTGCCATGGTGACATGCAATGGGGGCATTATGTTGTGGGGGGGGGTGTTCAAGGCCTAGACTATTGGGGCATGGCCATAGGCTGTAGGCCGAGCCCTTGCATTGAAGGGCCTAGAGCTTCAGCAGACTCATGGCAGTAATGAATTTTTGGCTCTGCAGTAGAAGGTCGTAGCCCATAGGCCATGCACTCAAGAGCCTAGGGCTTGAGCACACTCACATCAGTAATGCATTTGGGACTCTGCATCAGTTAGAGGGTGTTGACTTGCGTGGAATGGGTGAGCAGCACATTTCAGATGCAAGAGAGCAGCAATACTAAGCTGGCATGCGTGTACGTTTGGTTGCGCAGGTGAGGTCACTGTTAGAACATGGTAAAGTTTTTGAGGCCGATTCATGGAATAATTAGCGCGGCGCAAGTGGGCAAAAACGTGCGAATCGCAGTGGAATAGCGAAAATCGCAGTGAACGTGCGAAAATCGCACGAAAAGCAGCACACGTCGATTCATGGAAGGCCGTGCGCGAGAAAACCAGCGGATGTGCGATAAAAAGTGCGCGGCGCACGTTAGCGCACAGGCCATCTAACAGCGTGCGCCAGGTCACAGCGAAAATCACACAGGCCACAGCGAAATTCGCACATAGCGCGGCGCACGCAATAAAAGTAGGCGGAACACGGGCGTAACACTCGGAATGGGGAACAACTTGCCAAAACGTGGGCGTCACGGGGGAAGTACAGGGCACAAGTGCGCGGAACGCCCACACGCTCGCCTACAACACGTATTCATGGAATAGAATAGGGGAAAAAAGCGCACGCTCAAACCAGCGCACAGGCACAAACACGACCGCCACAAGAAAGGAGGCGGTAGCGTCTCTGCGGCTGTAAGAAATGTGCGCCAAAAGGTGCGCCAACAAATAGCACCTATATACTGCCATGATGAATGTCCCATACTGTGGCCCTCCAGGAAAAATGACGTGCAAAGGGGTACCCACAAACACGGACACCCGCTGACAAAAAATACGTGTGCATGTATACCGGGGTGCGCGGGAAGTGTCACACGCGATTTGCAGGGTACGTGCATCACAGGGGTTCGCGTGAAGTTATTCACGCGATCGGGCCTGGGGGAGCGGGCTACGTGTATTACAGGGGTTCGCGTGAAGTTCCACACGCGATCGGGCCTGGGGGAGCGGGCTTCGTGTATTACAGGGGTTCGCGTGAAGTTCCTCACGCGATCGGGCCTGGGGGAGCGGGCTACGTGTATAACAGGGGTTCGCGTGAAGTTCCTCACGCGATCGGGCCTGGGGGAGCGGGCTACGTGTATTACAGGGGTTCGCGTGAAGTTCCTCACGCGATCGGGCCTGGGGGAGCGGGCTTCGTGTATTACAGGGGTTCGCGTGAAGTTCCACACGCGATCGGGCCTGGGGGAGCGTGCTACGTATATTTCAGGGGTTCGCGTGAAGTTTCACACGCGAATAGCCTGGGCGCGTGAATTTGAGGGGTGCGCTGGAAGTTCCTCACGCGATCGGGCCTGGGGGAGCGGGCTACGTGTATTACAGGGGTTCGCGGGAAGTTCCACACGCGAATAGCCTGGGCGCGTGTATTTCTGGGGTGCGCGGGAAGTTCCACACGCGAATAGCCTGGGCGCGTGTATTTCAGGGGTGCGCGGGAAGTTCCACACGCGAATAGCCTGGGCGCGTGTATTTCAGGGGTGCGCGGGAAGTTCCACACGCGAATAGCCTGGGCGCGTGTATTACAGGGGTTCGCGGGAAGTTCCACACGCAAATAGCCTGGGCGCGTGTATTTCAGGGGTGCGCGGGAAGTTCCACACGCGAATAGCCTGGGCGCGTGTATTTCAGGGGTGCGCGGGAAGTTCCACACGCGAATAGCCTGGGCGCGTGTATTTCAGGGGTGCGCGGGAAGTTCCACACGCGAATAGCCTGGGCGCGTGTATTTCAGGGGTGCGCGGGAAGTTCCACACGCGAATAGCCTGGGCGCGTGTATTTCAGGGGTGCGCGGGAAGTTCCACACGCGAATAGCCTGGGCGCGTGTATTTCAGGGGTGCGCGGGAAGTTCCACACGCGAATAGCCTGGGCGCGTGTATTTCAGGGGTGCGCGGGAAGTTCCACACGCGAACAGCCTGGGCGCGTGTATTTCAGGGGTTCGCGGGAAGTTCCACACGCGAACAGCCTGGGCGCGTGTATTTCAGGGGTGCGCGGGAAGTTCCACACGCGAACAGCCTGGGCGCGTGTATTTCAGGGGTGCGCGGGAAGTTCCACACGCGAATAGCCTGGGCGCGTGTATTTCAGGGGTGCGCGGGAAGTTCCACATGTGATTTGACAGTGTGGCTCCTCCCAGGTGTACCCTGTACACCCTCCACGGCCCCTGCAGGCAGCCCACACCACAGGGGACTACCCTGCATCCCTGGTCATGTCCCGCAGGCAGCCCACCCAACATGGGCATGCCCCCCAGCAAAGGCACATGTCTCCTTGAACTAATGAACACCAACACATGTCCCCTTGCACCCCCAACCCCCAGCACTGTGGGGCACCTGCCAGCAGGCCCCCACCCATGTCCAACTCATGTCTCCCACCACCCCCAAACCCCAGCCACCAGGGGCACCCTCCACCAGTGCCCCACTCATGTCTCCCACCACCCCCACCCCCCAGCACTGTGGGGCACCTGCCAGCAGGCCCCCACCCATGTCCAACTCATGTCTCTCACCACCCCCACCCCCCAGCACTGTGGGGCACCTGCCAGCAGGCCCCCACCCATGTCCAACTCATGTCTCCCACCACCCCCAAACCCCAGCCACCAGGGTCACCCTCCACCAGGGCCCCACTCATGTCTCCCACCACCCCCACCCCCCAGCACTGTGGGGCACCTGCCAGCAGGCCCCCACCCATGTCCAACTCATGTCTCCCACCACCCCCAAACCCCAGCCACCAGGGGCACCCTCCACCAGGCCCCCACTCATGTCACCCACCACCCCCACACCCCAGCAGTGCAGGGTCACCCTCCACCAGGGCCCCACTCATGTCTCCCACCACCCCCACCCCCCAGCACTGTGGGGCACCTGCCAGCAGGCCCCCACCCATGTCCAACTCATGTCTCCCACCACCCCCAAACCCCAGCCACCAGGGGCACCCTCCACCAGGCCCCCACTCATGTCACCCACCACCCCCACACCCCAGCAGTGCAGGGTCACCCTCCACCAGGGCCCCACTCATGTCTCCCACCACCCCCACCCCCCAGCACTGTGGGGCACCTGCCAGCAGGCCCCCACCCATGTCCAACTCATGTCTACCACCACCCCCACCCCCCAGCCACCAGGGTCACCCTCCACCAGGCCCCCACTCATGTCACCCACCACCCCCACACCCCAGCAGTGCAGGGTCACCCTCCACCAGTGCCCCACTCATGTCTCCCACCACCCCCACCCCCCAGCACTGTGGGGCACCTGCCAGCAGGCCCCCACCCATGTCCAACTCATGTCTCTCACCACCCCCACCCCCCAGCACTGTGGGGCACCTGCCAGCAGGCCCCCACCCATGTACAATCCATGCCCCCCTGCACCTGGGTCCCAACATTCCCCAATCATGTCCGTAATGCCCATCCTCCCCTGCCAAAAGGCCCAACCAACTATCACACCCACCCACATATCAAAGGCAATTACATGTTCACCCCCAATGTAAATAATGCAATTTAACACATGTCTGTCACACACAATGGCTGCAAGTGAATGACAAAACACCCAACATGACATGCCTGAAAGCAATGAGATGATACGACACATTGAAGATTAAAAAAATAATATGTATTGAACAGCAAATAAGAAAAAACACAAAGCAAATCAAACAAAACAAGATGAATGTCCAAGAAAAAATTATGAAAAATTAAAATAAGCCAATCAAGAAGAAATCCTGGGTCCATGAGCCCTACCAAATTAAACCTAACTGACTACTAACTAAAAAGGGAACTATATACAAAAAAGTGGTGCATTGTCCAATCGCAACCAAAAAAAAATTCAAAAAAACAAAGGAAACCTAACCCTAACTATACAACTATATACAAAGGCAGCGGGCTATTCGGACGGCTCACTGGTTGTTGTCATGGGCCAGGGCATCCTCGAACTCCTGGTCAATGGCTTGGAGGCGGGCATGTTCCCTGGCCCCGAGGTCCCGCAGGGATAACGCAGTGTCAAGCTCAAACTCCCTGCGAAGACCCTCGAGGCACTCAGCCCGCCTCAGCGCCCTCCGCATGGAGTCCTCCGCCCTGACCATCGTGAGCCGTTCCTCCTCTGCCCGCTGCCGCTCCGCACCTATCCGCTGGCACAACCTCTCCCACACGGAAGCCACTCCCATTCCAGGGTTCTCCTGCCCTCCGGCCGATGCCTGCACCCCTGATGTTGATGGCCCCGAGCCATGATGCCTCCCACGTTGAGCCTGCTGCTGCCTCCGACGCAACTGCCTGTGCCAGCACGACGGCATCCAGGCTGATGGAAACCACCGACGCCGTCATGCACGTGCCCTGCCCGATGATGCCGTCACATCCTCCATCTGCTGGGGTCCAGTTGCTCTGGTGTCCACCCCTGCTGGATCTCTGACTCCCGACTGTGGCAGGGATGGGATCCCCACCGAGCTGGCTGCATTGGTCGGGGCAGGTCCACAGGGGGCCCTGGTGGCATCTGGGCTGGAAGACGGCAAGGAGAACGACTGGTGGATAGCCTGCACAGAGGAGGAGAGGGCCGCCACATTGGCCAACACATGCAGGAAACCCCCGAACATGGCCGATCCCAATTGGGCCACGTCGGCACGGTGCACTTCGTGATGACGTGCGTGCTCCTCCCGGGAAGCACGCACGGCATCACGAATCGCAGCCGTGCGCAACGCGACCCCAATCAGGACCTTCTCCGCACGGCCAGGGGTTCCCACGTCCGCAGGTGGAGGGGAGTCAGGTGACATGGACATCCCCTCTACCTGCGGACAGGCCTGGGACGGGGCATCCCTGCTGGTGCATGGTGGTGCACTCACAGGGTCAGGGACAGCGACATGCACAGGCCCCTCCACGGTGACCTGTGCTGCCTCCTGCCCCTGGCCCTGGACTGCACCACTTGCACCAGCAGGGATGCCCCCACCAGGCCCCATGTGTGCCCCAGTGGCGGCCTCCTCCTCCTCTGTGCAAACCACCAACCTGGATGGCTCCTCACCGTCTCCCACCGTAGCAGGCCCCTGTGGGGGCTCACCCACCCCTTCCGCTGCAGCCGTGGGGGCATCCCCGCCGCCTTGCTCCACAGCGCCGTCTCCGCCCTCTTCTTCACTAGCCGCTGCGTAGAGGGAGACAAAGAACACAAGCATCAGGGCACTGTACAATGGTCCCCTAGACAGGAAGCAATAGCAGATGAGCACCACTGTCAAAGTACACTTCCATCATGTCCCTCCACAACACATGGGCCAGTCCAGGCAAAACACACACAGTAACAGGCATGGTACATGCCATGGACATTTCCATGCATGTCCAATGGACTCTTGAAACATTCAATGATATGTAACTCACATGCATCAAGCCTCATGCCCATCACATGCACACACTTCACCTCAGTCACATCCATCTGGCCCCAAACACACCAAACACAGCGGATACAAGGGTAATTTTGCTGCTTTACTGAATCTCTGCATTGTCACACACATGTGTCATGCATCCATGGCATGCACAAGTCACAGACACGCAGGTCAGGCACACAGACATGGCTACCATATATGTACCTGGCATCAGCACCCATCCCTCACCCCCACCCATGTTCAGGTACAGAGACTGGCATGCTCTCATGTTCATAATCTGATTAGGGCTCCCCATGCGGCATTTCAACACATGCAACAACCATGTGCATCACACATCACTGGTCGCACATGCATTACCATGATGTCCCTGCACACATACATGCATACATGGGCTATGGCACACATACAGGCAAGTATCATAGAACCAGCACACCGCAACATGCCCTGTCTCACACAGTAATGCATGGACACTTACCGCTCAACTCCAGACGGGCCTCCCTCTCAAGGATCTGGGCGTGGAGCGCTGGGCGTACGCGTTCCAGGACCCTCATCTGGATGGTACTCATGCGGCCCCGGCCCCCCTCCACGAGGCGCCGGGCCTTCACAAGGGTCCTGGACCTCAAGTCCTCCCAGCGCTTCTTGATCTTCAGGACGTCGCGGGTTGCCACCCCCTCCGCGTTGATGGCAACCACACAGTCGGCCCAGATCCTCTGCCGTCCTTCCTTGCTGGCGCGGGACGATCCAAAGAGGGCATCATACTGCCCCAGGACATGCTCCACCAGGACACCAACTTCGGTGACAGTGAAGCTGGTGCCCCTCTGCCCCTCTGGCCTGGGGTTGCCACTGGTGCCAGATGTGGAAGTGCCCGACATGGCAACCCCAGAGGCAGGTGTGGGTGGGCAACTGGGTCCTGGGGCTGGGCTGTGGAGCGATGTAATACCAGTCGGGAGTCTTCAGTTCCAGCAGGGGTGGACACAGCAACTGGACCCCTGCAGATGGCTGATGTGCAGGCACCAAATGGCAGGGCACGGTGGCAGCAGGCAGGCAGGCAGGCAGGCAGCAGCAGATGGCACGTGGGAGGCTGCTCGGGGCACTGGGGGGCAGTAACTCGGCCTTCTGGGCAGGAGCGTGGGCTTCCGTGTGTTTTCGCGTGGCCAGCTTGATACGGAGTGATTTGGCACGTGAAAATCCTGCACGTCAGCGTGAAATCCGAGGAAAGGCCCTTAGCGCGTAAGCGCGTCAGCACGCATACGCAATTCTATTGGACCAGAGTCCCTCAGCGCGTAAGCGCGTCTGTGACGTGACCCGCACGGGTGTTCCCCACTCAGGACGTGATGACGGGGCACACGTGGAGATACTGCACGTCAGAGTGTCATCGCGTGTAATTGGACAAAAGTGCGCGTACACGCGATTGGCCTATGTACGTGTATTTAATGGGTGCGCGGCCACTTACACACGCAAGTACGTCAGCGAACCTGTATCCCGTGGTGCGTGTGAATTTCCACACGCTATTGGACTGGGAACAGGATTCCAGGGCTGCGCGGGTCACACGCTGTATCCCGTGGTGCGTGTGAATTTCCACACGCTATTGGACTGGGAACAGGATTCCAGGGCTGTGCGGGTCACACGCTGTATCCCGTGGTGCGTGTGAATTTCCACACGCTATTGGACTGGGAACAGGATTCCAGGGCTGCGCGGGTCACACGCTGTATCCCGTGGTGCGTGTGAATTTCCACACGCTATTGGACTGGGAACAGGATTCCAGGGCTGCGCGGGTCACACGCTGTATCCCGTGGTGCGTGTGAATTTCCACACGCTATTGGACTGGCAACAGGATTCCAGGGCTGCGCGGGTCACACGCTCGCCTAGAACACGCGCTAAGCATAAATTGCGGACTTTAACAATAACAAGCTCAGACGCCAGGATGAACATACCGTTCCTAGCAGCAGTGGCAGTGGGCTACCAAAGGAGGAGGAGGAGGATAGTCAGGGCCAGAATATTCACACCCAGAACCAGCCTTTTCGGGATGCCTGATGACCAGGTGTATGGGAGGTACAGGTTTCCACCACACATCATACTGGACCTGGTGACTGAGTGGGAGGATGACCTCACATCACCCACCCTGTGCTCCCAAGCACTCAGCCCCCTGGAGAAGGTCCTCAATGTACTGCACTTCTTAGCCACTGGATCATTTCAGCGGACAAGTGCCATAGTGGGTGGGGTGTCACAGGCCACCCAGTTACGCTGCCTACACCAGGTCTTGAACATCATGACTGCACGCCCATCAGTCCGCAGGCACATATACCTGCCCAGAACACCTGCAGAAAGGCATGCTGCCGCCCTGGATTTTTACGCAGTGGCACGATTCCCCAAAGTGCTAGGTGCCATCGACTGCACCCATGTGGCTCTACGTCCCCCCAGGGCATCTGAGCACATCTATAGGAACCGCAAGCACTGGCATTCCATCAACGTGCAGGTAGCATGTAATGCCAAGGGAATCATCACCTCAGTATATGCCAACTATCCCGGCTCCACCCACGACAGCTTCATTTACCGAATGTCCACCCTAAGCCGGGACCTAGAAGCTGGGCGGCATGGCGATACATGGCTGCTTGGTGAGTATGTATGCCACTGCACATGCATGCATGTTGGATACTGAGCAAGGTCACAACCTCACCAATGATACCAATCCCCACCTCCACAGGGGACAGTGCCTACCCTCTCAGCCCCCACATGATGACGCCAATTCGGAACCCCACCACGCCACCCCAGGTAAGATTTAACACAGCCCACATTACAACCAGGGGCATAGTGGAGCGCACATTCGGAGTGCTGAAGTCACGCTTTCGCTCCCTTGACCGTTCTGGCGGGCAGCTGTTATACGCTCCCCCAGTAGTGTGCAGGATCATAGTGGCAGCATGTGTCCTGCACAACGTTGCAACACGCCGGGGCCTGGCCGTGGACATGGTGGTGGCCCCACATCCCCAACCACATGCACAGCCGCTGCGCATGGGAGGGGAAAGGGCACGGGGGGAGGCAGCCCGTACACAGCTAGTGGCTAATTACTTCACATAGAAATCACACCCCTGTGGAGTGCACACTGCCCTGGCACATTCCATCTGACAATCAATGATGACTCAACCTGACACTGATCCTGAATGTGTGGAGAATGAACCGGGAATTCCATGTCAGCCTGAGATTGTTCACCTGGAAGTGTCACAATGTGTGCATCCCTACCCACACAGACACCACCAATGCAGTTTTGTGAAGTTACACATTGAAGCAGCTAAAATGAATACCCACTTGCAAAATGCAACAAGAGGACAGTGCCATGTCAGCCAACCCAACCCCAGCACTGCCACACGACACACTGTGCCATGTCATGCTAATTGCAGGTAAACAAAGTAATCCCCACAACATGACATCCCTCTCACTATGTACAGTGGCACTATTAGAAACCTGCAACACCTGAAATGCTCACAGCAATGCCGGACCAACAACATACTTGAGCACGTAGTACCATTAACATGACATCAAAAATGTTACATATTAGTAGTCTCACCACCTGGAAATGCCTGCACTCCCACCACTACCAACTGTGCAGTGTTGGCGCCATGTAGAGTTGTAGGTGCACTGCTGCCAACATGGTCCCCATCGCCAGACTAGAGGTCCTTGTGTGGACTTGAGGAAGGGACCTGCAAATTGGGAGGTAGACACAGAAGAAGAGTTACACATCAATGCAACATGCAGTGTACAACACAACAGCAATATGCACTAGGAATGTATACACAGTATTGACTACAGACTGGCCACACAGCTCATGGGAGTCCAACGTCACTGTGTAATTCACTGTCACTTGGGCACACCCTTTGCAAGCCCATGGAAACGGGAAGCAGGAGGGGTGTGTGTGACTCAAACCCAAGCATCTGAACCAAATACATTACAAGCCTGCATGTGCCCAGCCACAATGCAGCGTATGCCCACAGGAACCACGGAAGCCAACAGATCGGAGCCAACAGATCGGAGCCAACAGATCGGAGCCAACAGATCGGAGCCAACAGATCGGAGCCAACAGATCCTCCCAAAAAAATTGGGAATAAAAGAAATCAAAATAAAAACAAAAATAAGAAACAATCAAAAATGGCCATTGATGGGCCCGGGGGTGTTGGGGAGGCCACCCAGGAGGTCCGAGGACAGGATGCACACCAGAACCCACCTGCGTGGATCCTGGGAAAATAAAACACCTCCATGGGCTCATGGCCCACACGGCTACCCTATTGTGGGAGTGTCACTGCTGTCGCTATTATCACCCTGTGCAGCTGCATCCGGAGGTGGTTGCACTATGGGAGGCAGCCCACGCAAGGCCCTAGTCTGCTCCTCCATGGCTGCAAGCATGCGGGTGTGGTAGGTCTGGTTCTGGAGGATGAGTGTGCGGAGGTCCCCATGCAACAACTCACGGGATGCCCGGACCTCCGCCCTCGTTGCCTGCATCTCAGCTGAGAGCGTACGGGTGATACGCTCCAGCTGCTGTTCTGTCCTTTGGTGTGTTGAAGCCTCAAGCTCAACAAGAGTCGTCCTGAGGTGTAGGAGCTCCTGCCTCAGGGCTTCCCTGTGGCCCTGGGACTCAATGGAGATGGCCTCCTGCAGAGTCGCCAGTGCCGCCCGCCTGTCCCTGTTGGACCCCAACATGTCCTCCCTGTGTGACTGGCAGATGGAGTCGGTTGCCTGCTCTAGTCGCTCCATCAGCCTTTCTGGGGGGACAATGGAAGTGGCCACCCTATCCATGGCCTGAGCCATCATCTCGGATGATGCAGCCTGTTGGGTAGCCATACCGTAAATGGATTGCTCCCATGCGGTATTGCCAGGTGGCGTACGGCCACCACGTCGGCGGGCACCACACCTGTCTGGGGCAAGGCGAACTGCGCCTTGCTGTGCCGGCACTGCCTGAGGCTGCAGGACTGCATTCCCCCTCTGATCTGCTGGCCCAGGAACAGGATCAGATGTCGCGGAATGTGACCCTGCATCCGTAACCACCGAAGGCGTAGCTGCCAACACTGACATCCCCATGGAGGGTACTGACCCTGGTGCAGGTGGGTGAGACAGAACAGAATCCCTCCCTGGAACACTCACCAGCGACGGCACGTAGGTCTCATCCGAATCAACACCTGAGTACAGCTCGGGGGAGGTGCAGCCAGAGACACCCCTTGAGAGCACGACCTGCAGCACTTGTGGGTTCTCCCCCACCACCACACCACGTCCCTCACTGGTGGTTGGTCGGCCCTGGGACACCTCCTGGGTCTGCACCATCTCCACAACCCCAGCAGTATCAGGTGCGTCTTCCCCTGCAAAGACATGAAAACAAAGTAATGGAAACAGGCATTAGCACCATGGCACACATTGAGGGCTGAGAAGCAAGAGAACCAGTACTTGATTGACATGTCCCACATGACTAAAACCCTCCCATGCATGCACCCTCACTGCGTATGAAGTGCAGGCAAACGGCACACACTGATGACACCAAGATGGAAGATGGACAAATTTTCTGCATGCTGCCTGGCAGTGGCATCACACATTGGCCTGTGATTGGCAGGTGAAACACACATGCCATCACACAGATGGCATGTACCATTGCTATTGAGTGAAGATGGAGAGGAGGGCAGCACCTATTCATTCAGTCCAGTTCCCGCATGTAATAGCTTTTCTGATTCTAACAGGTCAGATTTTTCACCTGGAGCTGCCAGTCTGTAATGGTCAAATTGCACAGGGACATGTGTGTACAAATGATATCCAGGTAACAAAGTCACTCCCCTTTACCATACCCATGTCAGACATGTGACTAGTGGACAGCGACATGCCTAGTGAAAGTGGTGGAATGCAAACAAACTGACTGAATGAACAGTGAAAAATAAGCAAATCTGTTGTGTCAAGGTGACACTTCAAGGGCAACTGGCGTGCAGTTGTGCTAGATGTCTACTGTTGGCAGAAGGGATACTGCTATGGCCAAATGCAGCTGCGCAGGAAGTATTGCATGAAGCACATGGCTGACCCATACGACTGAGGCGCACACACTCTCTCCTGGCACCCAAACAGAAGCCCTCACACACACACCATGCACATGTATGACACACACATGCATGTGCACTCACCGGACAATGCCTCGTAATCAGCCAGATCTCCCACGCCTTGGATCTGTTCCTCCGTGACGTAGGTCCCAGCGACTGACTCATGTGGAGTGAGTTCCATGTCTACTACTGGAGACCCACCTCCAGTCACTAGAGTTGCGGCATGACTTGAGGCCAGCTTACTCTTTGCCCTGCGCTTTAGGTCATTCCAGCGCTTATAGCAATCATTGGCTGTGCGCCTCACGATTCCAAGGGCACTTACGATGTCCGCAACGGTCTGCCAGTGTGCCTGGCGTTGTGCAGGTGTGGTCTTGGATCCTGCAACAATGACCATCTCGTTGTCATGTCCGGACACATACTCGACAAGTGCATTCAGTTCGTCATCCGTGAAGCTGGGCTTCCTGGACGGGCCGGACTGTGTAGCCGTGTCTGGGGCATCAGCCTGTGCCGGACGAGCACTCTTCCTCTTCCGCTTGGAAGGTGGTGGTGATCCTGAGTGTCCTGCGCCGCTCTGGACACTAGGGGCAGGAGCCCTGGTGGACTCTGTATCAGGAGTGTGGGATTGCACACTCAGCATGGGAGTTGGTGCAGGCATTGGCTCGAGTGTGATGGTGTCAGGGGGAATGTCAGCAGCATGGACTAGGACCGACACTGTCCTGGCTGGGTGTGTGAGGGCTGGGGTGGATGGAGCCGCAGCTGCCCCTGCAGCCACTCCGCCCTGCCTCCTTGGTGCAGCAGATGACCTTGCTGCCCCAGATCCACGTGGCATGATGGCATCAACGTGCACCAGCGCACGTGTCGTAGCCCTGCTGACCTGGAAGTCAGCCATGGAGTCAGCCAGGTCTGGTGCCACAATGGGCTGGTCCAACAAGGGCTGAGCATGGATGGTGTCAGCCACTTCAGCCTCAACGGGAGGGGGGGAGAGGGGGGAGGGGGGGGGATGATGGGTGCCCTTGACTGGTCCTCCACACATGGGGGGACAGGCTCACCCTGCAAGTTACGACCACGTCCCCTACCGGATCCACCACGGCCACCACTTGTGGCTCTTCCACCTTTGCCACCCTTACGGAATCCTCGCCTCCCAGCCATGGCACTGATATTAATGTGCGTATGGGAGTGGCTGTAGACAATTGTCCTGGGCAATTGGGGGTCAAAGGGGTTGGGTACCAGATGGTAATTGTACCCTAGTGCTCTAGCACGGCTGATTGTAACCCCTGGGGAAAGATGACGGGTCACGCAACGCACAGGAGGCCCAAAAAAGGGAGATGACGTGCACGCAACCCCTCCTAGACCACGTGTGCAGAAAGAAAAACCTGCACTACGCTGTGGCACCCAGTAACACAAGAATGAACGTATGCGTGTCACACGCAGCCTAGAATGACCTCTGAAGGGGTAGGCAACACATGGGGCAAGCACAGAAGTTGGATACGTGCGTGACTCACCGTCTGCCAGGTAAAAGAGCGTGAAGAATGAGCGCGTTTGGCTGGCTAAACCCCCGCCAAAAGAAGATGTGTACGCTGTCTGAGAAGACAGGACAACAGTAGAAGGGGACACTGTTTGAGGGAACAGGCCCAGGTAAACCAGTAAAAGAGAAAAAAGAGAAAAAGCTGTCAGAGGTAACAGGGAATACGAACTGGAAACGCCGTGAAGTAAATCGCGTGTGAAACGACAAGAAGTACAGATTTCACCCACTCGCTCTCCACGAAAAGCACATACAAGGAAATGGTGTTCTACATGTACCTTATATACAGGCCCACACGTACAGCGTCACTTACGCGGCGTGTACGTTCACCAATCACACGCTTTGTCACTCCTGCGTGTAGATCCATTTTCACCAATCACACGCTTTGTCACTTCTACGTGTACATCCATTTTCACCAATCACACGCTTTGACACTGGGACGTGTCACGCAACAATTTCCTGCACGTGCAGGTGACTATAGGCGCGCATATGCTGTTGACGGGTTTACGCGCTAAGGGCCTTTGCTGACGTGTGGGATTTCACTACCTATCAGGCTGTCCATGCGTTCACACACGAGAGACCACGCTCCTGGCCAGGAGGCGAAATTACTGCCCCCCAGAGCCCTGAGCACGCTCCCACCTGCCATCTGCTGCTGCCTGACTGCCTGCTGGCCACGTGCCCCACAGTGCTGGTGGGTGGGGGTGTTGGGAGACATGGGTGGGGGCCTGGTGGAGGGTGCCCCTGCACTGGTGGGGGTGGTGGGAGACATGGGTGGGGGCTTGGTGGAGAGTGCCCCTGGTGGCGGGGGGTGGTGGGAGACATGGGTGGGGGCCTGGTGGAGGCTGCCCCTGGTGGCGGGAGGGTGGGGGTGGTGGGAGACATGAGTGGGGGCCTGGTGGAGGCTGCCCCTGCACTGCTGGGGGGGTGGGGGTGCAGGGGGACATGAGCAGGTGTGCAGGGTAGTCCCCTGTTTTGTAGGCTGCCTGCAGGGGCCGTGGAGGGTGTACAGGGAACACCTGTGAGGACCCACCCAGCCTAATCGCGTGTGATGATTCCCACGCACCCCTGTAATACACGTACCCTGGCTAATCGCGTGTATAACTTCACGCGTACCCCTGTAATACACGTACCCTGCCAATCGCGTGTTAAACTTCCCGCGTACCCCTGTAATACACGTACCCTGGCCAATCGCGTGTTAAACTTCCCGCGTACCCCTGTAATACACTTACCCTGGATAATCGCGTGTTAAACTTCCCGCGTACCCCTGTAATACACTTACCCTGGCTAATCGCGTGTTAAACTTCCCGCGTACCCCTGTAATACACGTACCCTGGCCAATCGCGTGTTGAACTTCCCGCGTACCCCTGTGATACACGTACCCTGGCCAATCGCGTGTTGAACTTCCCGCGTACCCCTGTAATACACGTACCCTGGCCAATCGCGTGTTAAACTTCCCGCGTACCCCTGTAATACACGTACCCTGGCCAATCGCGTGTTAAACTTCCCGCGTACCCCTGTAATACACGTACCCTGGCCAATCGCGTGTTAAACTTCCCGCGTACCCCTGTAATACACGTACCCTGGCCAATCGCGTGTTGAACTTCCCGCGTACCCCTGTAATACACTTACCCTGGCTAATCGCGTGTTAAACTTCCCGCGTACCCCTGTAATACACGTACACTGGCTAATCGCGTGTATAACTTCACGCGTACCCCTGTAATACACGTACCCTGGCCAATCGCGTGTTAAACTTCCCACGTACCCCTGTAATACACGTACCCTGGCCAATCGCGTGTTAAACTTCCCGCGTACCCCTGTAATACACGTACCCTGGCCAATCGCGTGTTGAACTTCCCGCGTACCCCTGTAATACACTTACCCTGGCTAATCGCGTGTTAAACTTCCCGCGTACCCCTGTAATACACGTACCCTGGCTAATCGCGTGTATAACTTCACGCGTACCCCTGTAATACACGTACCCTGGCCAATCGCGTGTTAAACTTCCCGCGTACCCCTGTAATACACGTACCCTGGCCAATCGCGTGTTAAACTTCCCGCGTACCCCTGTAATACACGTACCCTGGCTAATCGCGTGTTGAACTTCCCGCGTACCCCTGTAATACACTTACCCTGGCTAATCGCGTGTTAAACTTCCCGCGTACCCCTGTAATACACGTACCCTGGCCAATCGCGTGTTGAACTTCCCGCGTACCCCTGTAATACACGTACCCTGGCTAATCGCGTGTATAACTTCACGCGTACCCCTGATATGCACGTTACCCGCTTTGAGTTCCTTGTTTGGCTGCCCTGTAAACTGGTCCAGGGTTAGCGCAGCCCTTTGCGATGATTTAGCGATTTTGCTGGCTTTTCCTTGCGCGAGCGCGTTCTTGGGGGCGTTACTGGTGCTGCTGCAGGGTCGCTGCGATACTCTGCGCCACGGCTGGTTTGGGAGCATGAAATCCATGAATACGCTGTGCGCGGAAATCGGTTTTATCGCACGTGCCTGGCGCAGTCAATCGCACGCGGACACTCTGCGCCAGCCGCTTGCGACACTTTTCTGCGAAATTCTATGAATTACCCTGTTTATGTGTGGTTGGAGATGGTGCAGTGAAAAGTCACGCAGTGTGGGCACTGGGTACAGAATTTGCACAGTGTCAGTATGAAAGAGGGTTTGGTTGAAGTGCAGCTTATATGTGATTGGATAGTGTGCTGTGTGTAGATTATATGGAGTAGGGGCAATGTTGTGAACATTTTGTGATTAGGTTAGCAGTGACACAATACTTTGTGAGTGGAAGTGGTGTAGGTGTGCCGGAGACAGTGTAATAATTTGGTGTTTATGGTAACTGTTGCATTTAACGCTGTGTATCTCCATTGCCATGCAGAGGTTGGGTAGGAGAGCTGGTGCCAGTGGTGCGTATGTCCATAGTGGTAGTTGGTGACATGCTGACATGTATGGTTGCATTATGGTGCAGGGAATGTGTGCAAGGAGCACACCCACTGCAGCAATGCAGGTTTGATAGTGCATCAGGCACAGGGTGGTGAGCTTTGGAGAATGTGTGTGAAGCACATTGTAGACGTGCTGCAGCAGTACAAATGATTTGAAAAGTGTTTATTGTGCATTCCATGGTTGTGGTGATAACTGCAACATGCTACAGTACTTGGTGTGTGGCAGGAGATGGTGCAGTGAGAAGTTGTGCAGTGTGGAAACAGGGCGCACAGTTTATGTAAAGTGAGTATGGAAGAGGGTATGGTTGAAGTGCAGCTAATATATGCTTGGGTAGTGTGTTGTGTGCAGATTTATTGAAGATGCCCCAATGTTGTGAAGCTGTTATGGTTAGGTTGCCAGAGGGTGGTGATTTACACAGAATGGGCGTGGAGCACATTTCAGATGCAATGGTGCAGCAGAAGTGAGCTGCCACGTGTGTAAGTTTGGTTTTGCAAGTGAGGTCACTGTTAGAACATGGTAAAGTTTTTCATGTGTAGTTGGAGATGGTGCAGTGAAAAGTCATGCATTGTGGGCACTGGGTGCATTGTTTGCATACTGTCAGCATGGAAGAGGGTATGGTTGAAGTGTAGCTTGTATGTGCTTGGCTAGTGTGCTGTGTCCAGATTGCATGGAGTAGGGGCAATGTTGTGAAGCTGTTGTGGTCAGGTTGCCAGTGGCACAATACCTGGTGGATGGCAGTGGGTAGGGGTGGTGCAGGCTGTAGTAAGTTTGTGTATTCTGCTTATTGTGACACTTTTGGTGTCATGGTGACATGCATGGTGGCATTACATTGCAGTGGGTGGGTTGAAGGCCTAGACTATTGGGTGCATGGCCGAAAGCCGTAGGCCGTAGGTCATGCACTCAAGAGCCTAGGGCTTCAGCAAACCTACGGCAGTGATGCATTTGTGACTCTGCATCAGTTAGAGGGTGGCGACTTGTATGGAATGGTTGTGGAGCACATTTCAGATGCAATAGAGCAGCAGACGTGAGCTCCCATGCGTGTACGTTTGGTTTTGCAGGTGATGTCACTGTTAGAACATGGTTGTATTTTCCTGTGTGGTTGGAGATGGTGTAGTGAAACGTCACGGAGTGTGGGCACTGGGTGCAATGTTTGCATATTGGCAGTATGGAAGAGGGTATGGTTGAAGTGTAGCTTATATGTGCTTGGATAGTGCGCTCTGTGCAGATTGCTTGAAGTAGGGACAATGTTGTGAACCGTTTGTGGGTAGGTTGGCAGTGACACAATACATTCTGAGTGGAAGTGGGTAAGACCATAGTATGTGAATGAAAGGGTGTAGGGGTGCCGGAGACAGTCTAATGTTTGTAGAATATGGTAACTGTTGCATTTAACACTGTATAGCTCCATTGCGGTGCAGAGGTTGGGTAGGAGCGGTGGTGTCATTGGTGCGTATGTGCACCGTGGTAGCTGGTGACATGCTGACATGCATGGATGCATTACGGTGCTGGGAAATGTTTGCAAGGAGAACACCCACTGCAGCAATGCAGGGTTGACAGTGTATGAGGCACAGAGTGGTGATGTTTGGAGAATGGGTGCGGAGCACATTGTAGACGTGCTACAGCAGCACAAGAGAGTTGAAAGCAGTTATTGTGAGTTTCAGTTCCATGGTTGTGGTGATAGTTGTAACATGCTACAGTATTTTCTGTGTGGTAGGAGATGGTGCAGTGAGAAGGTGTGCAGTCTATCTACAGGGTGCAGTGTGTATATAATGTGAGTATGGGAGAGGGTATGGTTGAAGTGCAGCTTATATGTGCTTGGTTAGTGTGCTGTGTGCAGATTTATTGAAGTAGGCCCAATGTTGTGAAGCTGTTGTGCTTAGGTTGCCAGTGACACAAAACTTTGTGAATGGCAGTGGGTAGGGGTGGTGCAGGCTGTAGTATGTTGGTAGATTCTGCTAATTGTGACATGGTTTCATTAATGGATGTTCTATGGTGTGGGGGAGTTGGGTAGAAGTGGCAGTACGTATTTTACGTTTGTGCATATTGTTAGCTTCCCACATGGTTGCATGCATGTATCCATAGTGTTGTGGTGGGTGTGGGCAAGGGCTGCACTGTTGTGTGCATTGCCAAAGGTGTGCCTCAGGATCTTTGTGGATGCTGCAATCGTGCATTATTTAGCAGAAGTTTCTGGAGGAGGGGTTTTGGAATGAAACAGAACGTGCACTGGCAGTGTGTAACGGTAAATATAGAGTGGTCTACAGAAATGATAGTGTGCAATGCAGAAGTTTTGTGTTTAGCTGCATGCGTGTTTGATACTTTTTACAGTATTCAATGAGGGAATGCTGCAAAAATGCCACTGCAAAGGGAAGAAATATTCTGTCTGCTTTACTGGCCCGTGGCACTCACAGTAGATGGGAAAGCGCACATGGCACATTCTGCCATTATGAGCAAGCTGGCCATGGAAATAGAATTGTGGGAAATAGGCAATTAGGTGTTTAGGGTGTGATTGCCAGCAAGGGGTGGTACCATATCCTCCCAATACTGTGTAGGGAGGTTGGTGGAGATGGAGAGATGCACAGTGCTTATCGTCGGAGATACCTTTGTGTGCTATCTGCACAGGTGCTGTGTGCAATGAGGCGTTGCTGGTAATTTCAGGTTGGAAGGAGTGGATGCCTTCTTGGGCTGTCAGGGTGACTGCAGTTTCGGCGGGATGGGTCGGCGTTGCAGGTGTGTGGCCTCCGCCATGAACGTAGACTTTGTTGTGGTGCACTATGGAAGCCTACATTTGGGTTACATGTCGTGTGGACGTTTAATCTGTCACCTCAAGAGGTTGCTGAACGCAGTGCTGCAGATTTCTCCTACTGCCAAGGTCGTTTTTTCATGCATAACACCAAGAGGAGTGTGGGGCCATGCCGGTGCAATTTGTCCCCAGCCAGAGGTCGGAAGCTGTGTTATAAACAGAAGCATGTGTGAATTTATGTAGACTACTCGCATGTTCTCCAGCCACTGTGAGATCCTGAGGTGGCAAAATATGCAGTGGTTCCGTAGAAATGGCATTTATTTAATCGCATTGGCAATGCCGTTTTCTTTTTTACTGTGCAAGAAGCATTGACCAGAACGTGGTAAAAATGTGAGTAGATGCAAACAGAAATGCATATAAAGAGAAAAAAACAAAAAAGTTGCTCGCACTTAAAAAAAACCTTTATACATCTACGACGGAAGACTCAATCCCCTAACAAGCTTGACATTGCTAGCCCCGCCACCCCCGCCCCTTACCCATTCACTATCACAAAAAGGTAGCGGATTCTGCAGTACTTTCAGAATTACTCGTGCAAAATCCTGGGTGGCCATGTGGATGTATGCAGATGGAGAAATTGTGCATACTTTTACTGAAGTTTGCAGTTGACGTGCTTTGGAATAGCACAACACTTGTACTGTAATTGTGTAATGGTACATTTGAAGTGTTGTACAGGAGTGACAGTGTTGGATGATGGCGGCTTTGATGTGATTGGTGGATGTGTGTGTCCCTATTTACGCATATCCCGATGAGGTAGTGCTGTAGAGAAAACAGTGGAAAGGGAAGAAGGAATGTTCCAGTTTTACAGGGGTGCAGCCCTCGTCGAACTTTGGGAGGCGCACGTGCTAGAATCTGCCCTTCCTACCATGTTGCCCAATTGACATGGGACTATGGGGATTGTCCAATCAGGTGATTAGGGTGTGCGGCAATAGGAAGGAAGACTCCTGCTACACTCGGGCCCAGCCCTTGCCGTACTTGGGGAACCACACATTCCACAGTCTGCGCTTCTCGCCATGCTGGCCTATGGAAATAGGACTGTAGGGATTGTCCTATCAGGTGCTCAGGGTGTGCCTCACAGAAAAGTGCATCAATAGGAAGAAGGAATCCTCCTGCTTCACTGGGGCACGGACCTTGTGCTAGTTCGGAACATGCACGTGCCACATGCTGCCCTTCTAAGCATGATGGCCAATGGGAATGTTCCTCTGTGGATTATCCAATTAGCTGCTTAGGTTCCGCCTCACAGGAAGGGGCGGTAACAAATTCTTACTGTACTTCGTGTACTCAGACTGGTAGAAATGGAGAGACACAGAGTGCTGTTACTGGGTGATGCGTTTATGGTACATTTGCACACGTATGCCCAGGAAAGAGACTTGCATGACAATTTCGGGTTGGAAGGAGTTGAGGCATTGTGGTGCGCTGCCGATGTCTGCAATTTCAGCGTTGTCATTGACCTTTCCAAAGAAGTGGTTACTTTCGCGCCTTTTTATGTTGTCGTGGTACAGTACGGAGCTCAGCATTTGGGTTACACCCCTTGTTCATATGTGTTGCATCAACTCAAGAGATTAGTGAAAACAGTGAAGCAGTTTTTTCCCACTGCGAAAATTCTATTCTCATCTATACCGCCAAGAAGAAGGTGGGGCTGTTCTAATGCAGTTTGTTCACACCCAGAGGGCGAAAGGTGTATCATCAATGGAACAATTGCCACTTTTTTGTGCAATTCTGTAATGTTCTTCTGCAACAATTACATCATTGGTTCTAAAAATGCGGTTTTCTTCCATGACAATGGGATTTCTTTGTCCAACATTGTCAATGGCATTTTTTTGCTCCATCTGCAAGATGCGTTGAAGAGATTACTGTAAGAATGGGTGGAGTACAGAAAAAGAAAAATCTGTTTAAAAAGCAAAAAACCCTTTCCTTATCCATACCACTAAGAAGAGTATGTGCCTGTTCCAATGCAGTTTGTTCAAAGCGAGAGGGCGGAAGGTGCATCAGCAATGGAAGCATGTCTACTTTTTTGTCTGATGCTGCAATGTTCTTCATCAACAATGACATCATTGATTCCACAAATGCGGACTTATTCCATGACAATGGCATTTTTTTGTCCAATATTGGCAATGGTGTTTTGTTGTTCCATCTACAGGATGCGGTGAGGAGCTTACTGGGGCAGAGTGCAGAAAAAATTTAATATCTCTTTAAAACCACAAAAAGAGTTTTTCCTTAAAAGCATCTAAAAAACAAAACCACAAAAGGCTCTTCTACTTATGAAATCCGCTGTCCTGGTTGAAATGTGCTGCATCACGCCTGCACACAGCACTAAAACTAAGCGGAAACCCCATTACTTCTAGGATTCCACGTACCACAAATGGGTCTGTGGAAGCTAAGAGATTGTGCAATAAGGCTTCTGGGTGTGGTGTGAACAAGAATATGTTGGAACCGTAACGTTTGCAAAATAGTCACCAACTAAATATTATAGCACTGTATATAATCTTGCTAGCAGGTAATTGCAATAGCTACTGCAAAGGGTGGGCAGGGACTTGGACATGCATTGTGAATGAAAGCCGTCAACTGCTACTCGGTCCCAATACGCACTGTGTTCCTTTCTACTTGCCTGTGAAGAAAGGGCCACTCTACAGGTTGCTATGACCAGTACAATAAAACAGCGAATTTATATATCCAACGTCTGATGCACTAGTCGTAAACAGCTTGTGCAGTGGCGCTGCCACATGTGTGAATGTCTCACCACGGGTAATGTGTTCTCGCACATATTGCTCTGCAGCATATTGTATGACATGTATAATGCCACAAAACTGCTATTTATACATGTTCAAATATAGCACTCTGTGCATCGAAGCGAAAGTACCGTCACTTGATGGCAAGCCATTAGTCATATCTGTAGCATTCATTGAGATGAGTACATTTTGCCACATAGGAATGCTTTTCATCAGGAGACACACAGTTTTATTAGGGAGAGCAACCAGACAGTTGTTCAGGCGGCTGCACGCGGCCACAATACCTTTGCAACCAGCACTGATAATCTTTGAGATCCGAAGATTTTGTATTTTACTTAGCTGTGCTTACATGTAACCGTCTGTGAGTTAGCAAGCAGCAACAGCATTCATATTTTCCAGACTCACTACAGATTGTCATATGTGCATTGCAATCTTTTATGCACCTGCACAAACTGCAGAGAGCAACTTGCTACATAACCTCACGGTGCTAAGTGCAGAGACAGTGTGTGAGTTTCACGGGTCATGGAAGGGCAAGCTACTCCTTTCTCCCAATGGCCCTCATGCAGGCAGGAGTGACGCAGTCATAAATCGGTAGCTTTTTAACACGAAATCTGTAGGTGGCAGGACTGTTTCAAATGCTGTAGCCTGTTGCATGAATTGGTAGGGTTGGCAATAGGGGCGGCATTACCAGGAGACAGAGGATGACATATGCATACGTATAGCTGTGTAACCAGCAGACATCCTATGCCACGAGTAATTAAAAGGGAATGAGACGATGCAGACATGAGGCCAGTTCTGTAGTCATATGGACACGTCCATTGTGATTGGACATACGCCGGGCAGGTATACTCTCAGTAGGAAACCTCCATTTTGCTTACCTGCAGCCATCTCGGGCAGCACTCTTCGCTACAGTGTCGCAATGTAATTACAGCACCAAAGCAACAAATATGCACACACTCACAAACAGTTTACATGTACACGTTTAATTTGTAAGAAACATCGCCAATATTAGGACAGGGTAGGGGTACTAGTAATTGTTTAGCAATTGTACCATTTTTATGTACGGGCTGTGTACGTTGCTTTTTACAGCGTCTCATTGATTTTGTGTGGCTACATGCAGTTGCGGAAGAGGTGCCGCTTCTGATTTATTCCTTCATTGTAATGTATGTCCTGTTACACACAAACATATGTGTGAAGTGTACATAAAGGAGTACATATTAACTGCATTACTTTTTAGAATGTTCTACTTGCCAATGCAGTTGCTATCGTTACTCCTTTAGTGAAGAGGGACATTGCCTTCCAGCCATTCTATGGTGCTTGGTATTGCGTAAAGAAAAACAAATACCATGGTTTGCTATTGTGGTACACTGCAGAAATTCTGCATTCATAGGAGAGACTTCAGTGCAGTTACCATATTGCAGTTACGTTCTGCTATCAATATTTGCATTCCTTACTTTGCTATTTGCTTCTTCGTTTCCATGTACAGCGGCAATGTGGTAATATTGTTGGACACACTTGTCACTTTGTGTCCTGGTGCATTGCATTATGGTGCTTCATAAGTACATGGTCTGCACACTTAACTTACTTCATTCTCCTTGCAATGTACATACATGGTGCTATTTGTAGATGTGGATTCACTTTGGTGAATGGTAGCAGTATGTAAGAGAACTCATGTTGTTTCTAACCGTTTGAAAGCTAGCCGCTATATGCGCACAGACGTACAGTTTGTAGCTACTGTGCTCATCGGTATGGCGACATCAATTTCATATGCTGTATGGTACATCTACACAAACTAATGTCTTCCTGGTAAAAACCTATTAAATTCAGTGAAAAACCTTTGTTAAAGGGACATTACGGTTAAGTTGCGCTACTACAGACTTGTCACCTTCACTGAAAAATGTATCCTGAAGGAACTTTTTGGATCCACTGCCCTACTAAAAACCTATGAAGTAAACCAACAAAAAACATTGATAAAGGGACATTATGGTTAAGTTGTGCTACTAAAAACATTTCCCCTTTATTGCAAAAAACTAGCCTAAAGTAACATTACAGTTAAAGTGCCCTACTAAAAACCTATGAAATTCACTAACAAAATACCTTGTTAAAGGGATGATATGGTTAAGTTGCACTACTAAAAAACCTATGAAATTCAATGGCAAAATGTTGCTACAGGGACGTTATGGTTACAGGTAAAACTGAAAAACCCCAGAAATTCACCAGTTATGGTAAGGTAAGTAACCATAACTCGCGCTACCACTGTGCACTGCAAGGAATAACATCCATGACTTCAAAGATGACATCACAAACAAAAGGTGAGGGAGAGGGGTGGAGAAAGAGGAGGAGGAACAAAACAAGCAACTATTGAACTAAACCTGATGACATTTCAGATAGTGCTGGAGGGGGCGGGTGTGGGAGGAGGGGAACAAGTAAGGGGAGGGGGGAGGAGACAGACGAGGTTGCTATCATACTAGGTCCAGGGACAATTCTGATAGAGTAAGTGCATAGAAGAAAGTAAGGGGAGGAGATAGGAAAAGGGAGAGGAGGGGAGAACAGAGAGTAAGCAGTCAAAAAGAGTGGAGAAGCAAGAGGGGAGAGCGAATACAATTGCAGAAGTCAGTAGTAACACATGATGTTGCAACCTGGATACAAGATGAAGATGGGAACAGCATGATTCAGGGCCACCATGAGAAAGGGTGATGCACTGTGTATCAGGACAGACTCCTGCAGAAGTAGGCTGGAGGGGAAGGGGGAGCAGGGTAGAAGAATCAAGTAAAACAGGCAACCCCTCTGTGCAAGGAGGGGGGGCACAACGGAACATCACAGGGGGGCCAGATGGGTGGGGATCGCCTATGGGGACAGAGGGAATAAACACATGTTGGTGCATGCTTACCTTCTGTCTGAGCAGGGGTTTGGGCCCTGGGTCTTCCTGGTCCAAACAGCAATTGCCATTTTCTTTGTCTGCCCTTCACTTCGGATGCCCTACATCTAAGAGATAAGAGCAGGAAGGAAGAGGCAGGGCTAAGAAGGTGGGTGGGGCTTAGGCCAGGTGACCAAGATCCATTTGCACCTGCTCCCCATCTGCAAAGGAAAAGAGGCTGGAGGGCTCCTTAAGCAGGGAAAAAGAGCAGCAACCAGGAAGGCACCAGGTGGGCGGGGCTTGATAATTGGGGAAAAAGAGTGGCAACCAGGAAGGCACCAGGTGGGCGGGGCTTGGGCCAGGTGACCAAGATCCACTTGCACCTGCTCCCCATCTGCAAAGGGAAAGAGGCTGGAGGGGTCCTTAAGTAGGGAAAAAGAGTGGCAACCAGGAAGGCACCATTTGGCGAGGGCTTGCTAAGTGGGGAAAAAGAGCGGCAACCAGGAAAGCACCAGGTGGACGGGGCTTAGGCCAGGTGACCAAGATCCACTTTCACCTGCTTCCCATCTGCAAATGAAAAAAGGCTTGAGGGCTACTTAAGTATGAAAAAAGAGTGGCAGCCAGGAAGGCACCAGGTGATACCGTTCATCTGGCTATCAGTCGTGATTTTCAAGGTAGAGACTCCAAACCTTTTTGAGGTGTGTTCCCTTCTCCCTTGTCAAAAATATAAAGCCTTCCATATTCCTCATTTATCCATGCCTCAGCAGTCAGCTTTGAAGTCTTGCGGCACAATGCATTGGGCTTCTTGATTCGTAGCAATGCTTCTTTGCTCAGATAAGTGTGGTGTGTCCAGGGAGCGGCCTGGGGTGGCATGTGCTACCACAGGAATCTGATTGGCCATCCCAGGTGCCACCCCATTAATCTAAACTACAATCATTATGTGTGTGTGCTCTCGCACCTCATACCACCCCTGCATAAGTCAGTGCCCCACTTGGGCCACTTTATTCAAAAGAGTCTGGACATGTCACTGTCAGACATGTATTCTAAAGGTCACTGAATCAGTTAGGGGGTAGCCTGTAAAGTCTGCCTAATGACGGAAATTGGTACTCCTCCATAAAACCTTCCAAAGTTCTTCCCTGGTGTGTCTGACACTTAATAGGTTCTGGGTAATGCCATGATCTTGTGAGATGTCACTCTCCGGCTTTTTCTCAAGCCACACCCAATGTGTTGTAGCATCAGTCAATGGTAAAATGAGGCACATTTTGGTGTAGCCTAGTATGTCCAACCCCTTTATTAGATGGACGGGTCTGCAGACAGGACAACCACGGCTTCATATTACTGCAGATGCAGCCCCTCACTGAAAGACAAATAAACAGAGAATGAATGACAGGGTGGCACACACAATACACAGATACTAATGCAATGGTTACACTTAAATACTGCAAACACAAGACACTAAATGTAGACCACTGAGATTCTACAAACAGACACATCACAACAAGTGAGCACTCATTTGTGATGTTTAATGTCTATCAAGTAGCAAACGCCAACAAAATATCAACTACAATGTGCTAACATGACGCAACTCGGAAGTAAACAGACCCCCAAGCAGCATCATGCATAGCAATGACGTATGGAGAGGCATGCAGAGGCAACAACGGCTAAACACCATACACCTGCAATAGCACCAGATCCAACCACACAAACACGGAAGGACAATGATTAACTGCATCCGTCCCGCTCACCCTGAGGGCCACTCTCCCAGAAAGACCTTTACAAACTAGCTGTGTTCATGCATAATCCTATACATGTGAAACACACGTGGAGTGTGCCATGGTTGCCTTCTGAACCCTTGGTTCCAGCCCTGTGCTAGTGCCATTCCATTGTATCTTTAATCTGTAATATTACAGTATACCTCAGATTAAGTATCTCTTTAGCTGTACAATTGGTAACCACAGCAGCATTCTGCTTTCTGTGCCCCTAAACAATCTAAGGGAAACTGTCACAACCCAGAAGAAACACAAGTAAGTAGGGTGAATCATACATAATCGCCACATATGTTCAATTGCCAATGAGAGCCCAGGGTGGGTAAAAATGGACTCACCATGAGCAGGCAGCAATTGGCGACTTTGAGACAGAAAGTCATAAAATGCAACTTTGTGTGTCTGAGAATTTTTTTTTTTTTAAATGGCTTCAACCTTATCTCAGTGCCATTATTAAACAAGCATTGGCAATGCCAACAACTTGGGCTTTTGTGTAGATACGGGAAAGGTATTTGCCAGGCATTGCCGTATTGGCACTAACAGGCTATTAATGGTAACAACTTGAAAACGGTGCAGTACCTGGGCGTATGAAAGCAGTGCCTAGCAAATTACTATTTGCTAATGCTTTGTCATGGTCATGAAGTCAAGGGCACAGGCATGCAGGGGTTGCATGCACAGGAGACCTGGGTGGGCACTGTCCTGGTGCCTTTGGCGCCGGGCTCATGAACAAAAGTAAACAAGAACATCCATTTAACACCAAAAAGCTTTTATTATGGACATAGCACTTCAGATGCATTAACCTTGAACATTCCATCCATTAAGCAGCCCCAAGTGCATTCTTGGGTATGGCTGCTAATGGATTGCCTTTGCGTGTGCTCACTCTCTAGGAGTGGCAGGGTGTAGCTGGTAAGCCGGTCCTAATGGGCGTGCCCACGATCTCAGCTATATAAGCTGCCCCGATCCTCAAGACAGACGCCTCTCGTTATTCTGCACTTGCAAGCAGCATAACGCTCACCGTCACCTGAGGTCAGACTTGCCTTTGAAGATCCTGCTTCCTGGACATCCTGCTTCCTGCTGGCATACTTACCAACTGGGGGAAGCTGTTGTTAACTGTATATCTCTTCGGTGAACCAAGTATTCATCTTTACACTTTCTGGAACGCCGATATCTTCATCTTGGCACCGTAGCACAACATGCTCCATCGTCAACAGCAGCGCCTACCAGGAAAAAAAGAAGACAAGGTTAGACATCGAAAACACAGTCAGTTTAATGTTGCGCTTCGCCATACTTCACGCTTTTCCTTAAACCATCACTTACCTGCTATCGAACATTGCGGTAGCATCCATCTTCCATCCGGCCGCGTCTCGCGTCTCACAGCTGCATTGAGGCCGCATTTCCATCTAAGGGAAGAAAACAGAAGAGAGACATTATTGCAGGCATAAATAGGAGCAACATATAAATACATTAAACAGAATGAACAGCATCACAAGAGCTCAAGAAAGACTTACCAATCATAAGGAGAAGCATAGTCGCAGCTGGACTGGACTAATCCTAATCAGGGATCAGTGAAGGAACTAGATCCCATTCGACGCACCCCTGCCAGAAGTAGCAGGAAAGAGAGCTTATCTTCCATAATTCACAGGTGAGCTTTATGGGCCGGCACATGCTTACAGAAACCGTACTTTGGGGTGAAGGGTTCGAGAGGAACAACAATCACAGATTGACGCACTCACCCACTCTTATCTCAACGCAGGAGCAGTATCATCACGTACCACCACTCACAGCTTTTCTTCTGAGGGAGAGGCCTGAAGTGGGTGATTCAAGTTCAGGGAGGGCTGCAACCATGCCCCAACGCCTCCGCAGAGACCAGGTGAGCGTAAAATGCTTGTTTGAAACAGGTCTTCAATGAAGGCCACGCATACTGCTTATAAATTAAGAGGCTAAAAGAAGACCTTGTTAAGACATGTTTTATTACATAAGTTGCGCGTTTACACCACCTATTAAACATTAACTCTTAGAAGACTGCTTGGAAAAATCTCAGCAGGCACTTTGAGTACAACGTTTGATTTAAAGGAATGGTTCGCCCCAAATTTTTTATTTCAAAAATAGATAGGCAATATAAAAAAAAAAAACGATTGGCATTTTTTTTTTCGAAGTCCCTAGGTAAAACTTTGAGCAATTCAAGCTCAAAGATAGCACATGGGGGCATCCAATTTGTGAAATGGATGCCCGCCGCTGTGCTCGCTTTGGCTTTTGCGGCACTAATGAAGGAAAAGCCAGCCAGCTGTAGTAAACAAAAGCTACCACTGAGTGGCTTTTCCTTCATTGGTGCTGTACGCGGAGGACGGGGACCGGAGACTACAGGCAGAAAAGCTGCAGCTGCATCTCGGTAAGTGCTATTTTTTTTATAGGGGGGAGCACCGGAGACCCAAAGTGAAAGCCAAGGCAGGCAGAAACACAACACGGTTGTGTTTACATGCCGCGGTGTTTCTGCCTACAGCTGATTTCCTAAATGCTGCAGTGCTGGAAAGGATTGTTTTAACCAAGTTTACTCGCTTCGGTTCATCTGTTAAAATGACTGTATGCCTCTCATAAATTCTCATAAATTCCAGACATGTATTTTTAAAAGGTCTAGAATACAGTGTATTTATTACAGTAACACATACTTTTTACTAAGTCCTTGATCCTTTAACATTTGACATGAAAAACGAATTGGACTCACAGTACAGCAGACAGATATTGTGAAATAGTTAGCAGAACCAGTAAGTGGTGTCAACAAAAAGAAAAACTCTACTTGATTCCACTGTTGGAAAATCACTGAAGTTCCTTCTGACCTCTTCTCTAAAGATGGGACTATAAAAGAGCATTAGAGAGATATGTATTCTTCTGGGGGAGTCTGCATTAACATGGAGATCTGGACAGGTGTCCTTACCTATAGCAGTGCAGTAAAGAAAGCGGTCCCATTAATTTACAGTTGTTGCTCTAAGAGTATGTTGGTTGTGATGAAATTCTAAAATAATAGTACGTGCAAAAAACATTGACATCCATCAAGGACTCTTTTGCAAATATCACGTTTATTTTACTTAAAGGAGCATAAAGGATGACAAGATCAAATGAATGAGTCCAGTAAAATACTACATAAATTATCTTCTGCCATGTGTGCCAAGCTTCCATTTGTCCCTAAGTTACTAATACATGTAAGACAGCTGGTGTTCATTGCTTTTGCTGCCACCAGTACTCTGCCCTCTGCCAACACTTACACTAATGGCAATCCCACTTATGCAAAGCATAGACATTCAACACTTTTGAGTTGTGGGAAGCCTGAGGGTATTCTCACTCTTACTCCCCTTGGATCCTCTATGCAGGAAGCCTGGGAAACGTCCAGTCCTTTTGGATCCTGCCCCTTTGGGGCGGAGAAGCGAGGGCGGATCACCTGGGTGGAGGGTCCTTGAGGATTGGGAGTCTGGTGCCCTTGGGCAAGACATGGCATCCCCCTTTTCCTAATGACAAGGAACATAACCCTCCCTCAACCTTTATGGGTTATTATAAGCCAATTCCCCTCAATCTTCCACATACAAGACTTGGCAGTTCTGGGATGAAGAAGAGACCTTCAAAAGCAGTGAAGATGACCTCTTTTCACCACTTTGGTACTGCAATGAGGAAGATGCCTACTAAGAGTTATGAGGGTCAGGCATGTCCCTCTGATTATGGTCAGGCAGAACTAATAAATCAGCCTCACCTGCAGCCTGTCAAGGGCCTGCAGTTGTATAAATGGAAATCAAGCAGCCAGAGGAAGAGAGAAAGAGTGCGAGACAGGAAACAACGTGTGAAGAGACAGCCATGATGGAACTGGAGCAGCGCAAGCCAGGACACCGGCAAGACACCCAGCAGATTTTGGGGACCCGAAGCAAGTAGGCTGTGTGGCTTACCCAAGCCTGAGAACTTCCAGACCCCTGAATGCACAGTGGGAGCCTCCGTGATGCCGGAGCAGAGAGGACGCTGCCCATGTGCCGACTGAAGCACTGGAGCTGCCGGCGTGCAGTGAGAAGCACGAGGCTGGCGAGCGGAGCTCTTGCCAGTAATGTACAGAAGGCCGGTGAGTGTTGGGAGGGCAAAGAGGCACCAGGGTGCTCCGACAAGACTGGGAAGGAACTCCGGTCTACAGTATAGAAACCACAATGTGGTTTTTTAATATCGAGCTAACGGGAAACGTACTTTGAACAATTAAATGCTCATTGAATACGAGCTAAAGAAAAACGGTACTTTGAACCATCAAATGTTGATGGGATACCAAATTAAAGAAAAACTTTACTTTGAAGAGCTAAAGGCTCATTGATTCCCGATCAAAAACGATACCTAAATATTGAAATAAAAAGGGCACATTGAATCCTGAACTGAATAGAACTTTAAAATCTTGAACAATAAAAGTGCACATTTGAGGACAGTGAACCTTTTGTGAGCGAATGCAATGTGACAAGTCTACAACTTGGCATGGGGTGAGGAACAGATGGTGTTAGGGCCACAAGGCTAATAAAGAGAAGCCAAGGAAGTTCACGAATAATCCCAAAGCCAAGAGGTCAACAAACAAAGACATGTGAAAGTAACTTGGTGCACAGGAGCCAGTGTTAAGTAAACCTTTGTGTGTGTTCAAGGAGTCATGGGCCCTTGATTGCATGATCTGTAATGGGTGGACCGTGTGGTCCAACAACTGTGCCTAGACCAAAGCGAGCTCTGCTTGCTAAACCATAAGAACTCTGAACCATAGCATAATGAAATCACTACCTCTGAGCTGGCAAAATGGGCCAGAAAGAAGGTTAAGTTGACCTGTTGTTTTGCTAGGACTTTTGCCTTTGGAAAGACTTTATCAGCGGCATAATTGAACTCTTGGGGAAGGAAACCCTTTTGTTGTGTTGAGAGCGGACTCTCAAGACCCCTTTGTTTTTGGATTGTGTTACTTGAACTTTGGGGAAGAAAACCCCAAGGAATGGTTCAGAACTGTGCCGCCCTGAACTTGGAGAATATACACTTTGAGACTTTTTCATGGAACGTTCTTGTACTTGTGGAATGGGAGCAGAAAGCAAAATGTGAGCTGGAAGAAGCTCAGAACTTTAAGTTGATCACTATTGTCTTTGACTGTGATATCCCTACACATTGGTTAATTGTAGTTGTGAGGGCAAGGATAGGTTTTGGACACAGACAGACTTTTAAGTTGAACTCTTGGACTCTCCTCAATTTTGT
Source organism: Ambystoma mexicanum (assembly GCF_040938575.1). Lineage (NCBI taxonomy): Eukaryota > Metazoa > Chordata > Amphibia > Caudata > Ambystomatidae > Ambystoma > Ambystoma mexicanum. Next base: position 671,625,590 of record NC_090933.1, on the reverse strand, counting down.
TCAGGTTGGGAAATCCCACCTTAGCATAGGGCAAGTTAGGCCTTCAACTGTCCTGACATTTAAATTAATAGATACCTCTTGTTTGAATTTTAAGTCTGTTGAATGTTTCGTACTTCATGATGCCTTCACAAATGGTTTCAAAGTGGGATACGGCTCAACCGATAAAAGTTGGGCAACCTTAAAGTTTGACAAGTTAAATGTCAGACCGTCAGACCCATTGGTAGCTACCAAGGGCTCTATTGGGTTTTAAATCTGTAGTAATAGGGGTGAGACAATAACCCCAGGTGAAAGAAGATTAATACCCACTGATTTGATATTGATACCACCCTTGATACATACATTAGACTGGCATCCAAGTCAGGGTTAGCATGGAAATGTGGAATTGAGGTATTAGCAGGAATAATAGACCCAGACTTTAGAAGTGATGTTAAAGTATTGTTACAAAATCATGGCAAAGACTCAGTTCAGATTCACCAAGGGGGTAAGGTGGACCACGGGGTGCTTGAGAGAGCAGTGATCCCAACGCTTAAGGAAGAATCTGTTGAGGAAAACACACACAGGAGAACGTGAGGTTTTGGGGAGGTTGTTGAGCTTACGGACATTCCTCCCAAAGCTGAACCTAGTAAATCTACAGAGGAAGAGCTTGAGAAACATCCCGATCTAGATTTCCTCAGAGAAATCACCCCTTTTTGGCCAAAGCATTTTTGTAAGTGGTACCAGAACCACAGAGTCATGGGAAAGAAGGGCCTTTTTTCATTCTGAAACACAGGCTTATTTATAGATGAGATACCACTTTGGAATGCCTAGTAAAAACCCAATTTGTGATCCCTAAAAATCACAAATGGGTGGTTCTAGAGCCCATTCCCATCTGACAGGAGGCCATCTGGGGAAATCTAATACTTTTATTTTATCAGAAAACTAGCACACATATACCACCACCAATTCTCTTAAATCCATTACCAATAATTGAGGTCCCATTTTATCGTCTCGGTATGGATATCGGGGGGCCCCTAGAAACTTCCAAACTGGGGAATAAATGCATTCTGGTTATTGTGGATTGCGCCACACATTGTCCTGAGGCGTTCCCTAACGCCAAATCCAGTGTTTGACTTCCTGGTGCCACCGGGATATTACAAGTCCTGGCAGATCAGGAAGTCAGGCACTGGAAAATGATAGTGCCCATGGGAATTGGGACATGGAAGCACCAGCATCGTTGCTAACAGTGCCAGTGCTTCTGTGAAAAGCATGCGGGCGGGTGCCGTTACACCCTATCTGCCGGGGGCAACGGCACCAGCCTGCAGACTCAGATTGTAGTGGTCCGGAAAGGGTGTCAGTACAGTGCAACTGGCACCCTTATTTCCAGACAGCCACACTCGTAATGAGGCCCATTGACTGATCAGGTTTCTACTAACATGAGTAAGCTTATGGCGGAAGTGAAAGAACTATTGCATATCGCCACTCTTAGAACATCGGTGTATCATCCCCAGTGTTACACTAATAGTGTTAAACAGTTACTGTTCACTTCTCAATACGATTGTAATCATACAGTTGTAGAAGCAAATACAATCTCACCTTGGCAGACAGCTGAATATCAGATGGAAGAGCCAATGCCGTAAGTGAAAGCTCCCCCAACCGACCTGTCCCTCCCTACCCGGAGGTAAAGACCCGGGGGGAAAGGACACGACCGTCAGGGAAACCCTCTGGGGAAGAAAACCCTGGACGAGTCTGAGTACTGGTGAATGGATAGCCGTGCCGATGGTTCTCACCAAAGCTTGGAATGGTACTGGATGCAGGAAGGCTTCCTCTAGTAACAGAGAAACAAAGAGGTTGAAAGAGGTTGAAAGAGATTTCTTAAGAGAGAAAGGGAAATAGGGCAAAATAATAGTGCAATAAGGAAAGGAGTCCCCCACCTTCTAGAGCGGCGCTAATTAACGGACAGAGGGTAGGTGAGGATGACTTTTGGGAGAAGTATTTCCCCAAAGATCGAAGGAAGGAACTCACTCTTCGCTGGTATAAGAAGTGAAGCAATGCCTGGAGGGACGAAGCTGAACTAGCGGGATGAAAGGGAACGCGGTAGTCTGGAGTGAACAGTCGAGGAGATTGGGTGAAAGGGAGAACCCGCTGATAAGACCTAAATGGAACAGAAGCACAGAGTTAGGGATGCAAGGTAAGATGAAAGGTCAGGGAAAGTATGTAAACACTATGAGCACCTAGAAGCGAACTCACGGAGCGCCTGAAACAACAGTAGCAATGCAAAGGAAACCCGTGAGCGATCCTCGGCGTCTCTGGCGGACGTGCAGAGACTGAACCACTGCCCTCCACCCAGGTAGTACAGCGATCCTCCATCTTGGACGTACACGATCTGATTGATCCGCATAAGCGGCTACGGTGCCAAAGGGACCAACGGCCAATATGTGTAACACCCAGACAGATGGACTAGTAGAAATATTCAATAATACCCTTAAGACCATACTCTGAAAGTTAGTTGAAAAAGATGGTAATAACTGGGATCAAATGATACCGTGGGCCTTGTTCACAATTAGGAAAACCCCTCAGGCCTCAACAGGATTTTCCCTGTTTGAACTCCTGTATGGACAAGAACCACGGGATATCCTGGGTATGTTGCGAGAAACTTGAGAAGAGAGAGAGGAGGCTCCAATTCCCCTCTCTAAAACTGCGAATAGATTGAAAGAACACATGACGGTTGTAAGGTCTTTGGTACAGGCACTTATGACCAAAGCACAAAAACAACAAAAGAACCCTTACAATAAAAACATTTCCCTCAGATCCTTTTCTATAGGTCAAAAGGTACTCGTCTTATTGCCTACTTTGGAAAATAAACTTGTGTCCAAGTGGCATGGACCACATGTAGTAATAGCGCAAACGGGTGGGTCCATGTAATTATAAGATCTCACAACCTAACGGCCGCCTTTAGACACAGATTTATCATATAGACATATTTAAAGATTGGAAGGAAGACCCCACAGAGACTTCAACCATAATGTTATCTTGTCTCTTACCTGAAGATACGGAAAGTAAGGATTTAATTTCATCTGACTTTAATAACAATCAGAAACAGGATATATATGAGCTGATAAGACACTGATGTGTTTCAGGGTCATCCCGCAAGAGTAAAGGGGATCTGTCATTAAATCCGCACTCCAGTATGTAAAGTGGTACATTGAAACCCTATTGGTTAACTGAGGCCAGGAAAAATATAATTCAAGAAGTCAAAACCATGTTAGAGGTTAACATCGTTGAACCTTCTAATAGCCCTTGATGGGGTCCTTAGTCATCATGTTGGTGGCAAAGCCAGATGGGAGCCAGAGATTCTGTATAGATTTTTGTAAATTTAATGTCATCTCTGCCTTTGACGCTTACCCAATGCCTGATATTGATGATCTGATAGATCGACTGGGTAATGCCATCTATCTTTCAACATTAGATCTCACAAAGGGATATTGCCAAGTTCCTTTACATGGCCTGATAAAGGAAAGACTGCCTTCTCCCACTCCCATAAGGTTGTTTCATTTCAAAGTCCTACCTTTTGGGTTACATGGTGCTCCTGTAATATTTCAAAGACTCATGGATAAAATCTTACAACCATATTCAGAATTTTTCAGAGCCTATATCAATGATATTGTGATATATAGCAAGACATGGGAAGACCACCTGTACCACCTCTATACCATCATGAGGGGATTGAGAAAGGCTTCATTAACTCTGAATCCCAGAAAGTGCAAGTTGGCCCAATCAGCAGTAAAATATTTCTGATTTTTTGTAGGTAATGGTACATTCCAGACACAACAGGAAAAAGGTGAGGGTGGTCATGGAAACACCCCATCCAAAAACAAAGGAAGATCTGAGGGTCTTTTTGGGACTAATCGGATACTACCACATATTTATTCAAAAATGTTCTAGCAAGACATCCCGACTGGCAGGTAAGTTGAAAAATGTGCATCCCTAAAAGATCAGGTGGGAAGAAGAGGATGAAATCTGCTATACAACCTTGAAGCAGGCCCTACGCCAGTGCCCTGTTTTAGCAGTGGCCGACTTCGCCAAAGAATTCATCCTTCACCGGATGCTTCCTTAATGGGATTAGTGGCTGTCCTATCACATAATTATGATCAGTTTGAACATCCCATCTTATTTATATATCAGCAGAAAGCTCTTCCCCATGGAGAAAAACGATTACGTCATTGAGCTAGAGGCATTAGCAATCAAATGGACCATCATTCGCCTAAAATATGACCTGTTAGGTCATAGGTTTCACTTGGTGACAGACCACTCTCCCTTAGTTTGGATTTGTCAAAGGAAGGAGTCTAACCCTTGGGTAATGTGGTGGTTCTTGGACCTTCAGCCGTATTGCTTGGCAATTGAACATCAGAAAGGCAGAGATCAAGGTAATGTGAACTTTGGATTGGGGTACTCTTGGATAAGACATGGTATCCACCTTTTCCTAATGACATCCAACATAACTCTCCCTCAACCTTTATGGGATGTTATAAACCAATTCCCCTTGATCTTCCACATATAACACTTGACAGTACTGGGACGAAGAAGAGGCCATCAAGGGCAGTGAAGATGACCTATTTTCACCACTTTGGTACTGAGACGAGGAAGATGCCTACTAAAAGTTGTGAGGGACAGGCATGTCCCTCTGATTATGGTCAGGCAGAATTTATGAGTCAGCCACACCTGCAGCCTGTCAAGGGGCTGCAGGTGTATACATGGAAATCAAACAGCCAGAGGAAGAGAGAAGGAGCACAAGACGGGGAGCAATGTGTGAAAAGGCAGCCATGGTGGAACTGGAGCAGTGCTAGCCAGGATGCCAGCAAGACACTCGAAGCAAGTGGGATGTTTGACGTCCCCAAGCCTGAGAACTTCCAGATCCCTGAACGCGGAGTGCGAGCTGCCGTGAAGCCGCAGCAGAGAGGACGCTGCCCACGTGCTGACTGAGGCACTGACGCTGCTGGTGTGAAGAGAAGCACAAAGCCGGCAAGCAGAGTTCTTGCGGGTAATGTACAGACGGCCGGTGAGTGTCCGTAGGGCAGAGAGGCTCTCTGATGCTACAACAAGACCACGACGGAATTCCGGTATACAGTATATAAATCACGATGTGGTTTTTGAATACAGAGCTAATGAGAAATGTTACTTTGAACAATTAAATGCTTATTGAATACTGAGCTAAAGAAAAACTTTACTTTGAACCATCAAATGTTCATTGAATACCAAACTAAAGAAAAACTTTACTTTGAACAACTAAAGGCTCATTGATAGCCCAATCAAAAGGGATATTTAAATATTGAAATAAAAAGATGCACATTGAGGGGGCGCTAACGAGCCCGACCAAGATGGCAGCGAGCCCGAGAGCTCTCTACACTGTAAGGAAAATTCGGTCTAAATCCTGCCGTTAAACTGGCCCTGAACCAGATACAATGCTATAAGGCATTTACTAAAGGCCCCTGGCATGCCCTGCTGAAGTCTGGTGCCTCCAGAGCCCTGCACTGCGGAGTAATAAGAGAAAGTAGCTGAACCATGAGGCCGCTGTGACACGAAAAGCGTGGCTGGGACGGTGGCGCTGTGTAACAGAAGCAGGAGGTAAACCCGGGAGAACACCCTGGTCAGTAGCCAGCACGGGAGCCAACAGATTGGAGCGCAGAGGGGGACGAGGATCTCCGTGAGCGCACCCCGCCAGGCTCTTCCAGAATCGGTGGCAGAGCAGGAGACCCAGCATAGGACCGAAAGGAGAGACACCCCACCATGCAACTACGCAGCACAGACATCACGAAGCGGAGAAGAAGTGGAAGGAGGATCACACAGTGGGCTGCTAGACCGATCTCCTTGCCCCTCTAGTCCTCCCAGAGGAGCGGTGAGAATGCTGGACCATTGCTGGGGTGTGCAGAAGCTGACCACGCCCAGGTGGAAGGGATTCCAGTACCACGGTAAGGAGTGGGTGGAGGGGGAAGGCTTTGGGCGCCCACAGCAGGGAGCGCTGTCACACATCTATGCCCGCTGCCTCGGGAAGGGAGGCAGACCTATCCCCGGGCCGCTGCAGCCGTGATGCCTGCCCGGAGCCCAGACACTGGCTGATGCCTATGAGAAGGACAAGGTAAACGTACGATCGCTGAACGCAAGGTGCCGAAATAAGGCAGAAGTGCAGGAAGCTAACCCTCCGGAGAGTAAACGCACAATGGCCAAGTTGTCGGCACCCCTGCAGTCAGCACGCTGGCACGACCACCACTACTTGCGCACACCGACACCTGAAAATCTCGGAAGCAGTGGCAAAGACAAAAGCTAAAACCATGGTGTTGCCTAACAACGTGATCCCTTCCGAACAACTCATGGCAGAAATGAAATGTGCGGTATCCCAGCAATAAAGTACATACAACAAAAGGCACAATAACATTGGACTTCACCAAGCGCTAGCAAAATCGCTTGGTGTTCAAGCGTTATACTACGTTGGTACATGGCAAGAAAGAACAACGAGGAGAGAAAACAAACAGTTTCTTTACCCGGGTGACTAGCCGTGTCACCCAACCCCCCTCTATGCAAAGTCAAGTGGACCCATAACAAGGAAGAGGAGGGGTAAGGAGGGCAGCTACCTCGATCAGCGGAGGGAAAACCCCCCTGACCTGAGACAGGGCACGCTGAGATTGTGCAACTCGCTGGGCGAACACAAAGTTGCCTTGTCGGACAGGGGGCTTGAAATCAAGGATGCCACCTGGTCAGACAACTAGCCCTCGGATCCCAAGCAGCTAAGGCCTTGATGACTGTTAAGGATGTGACATCTGGGTGCGGGGACAAGTTACCAGGGGACAATCACCTACCCTGCGCTAGGGACACAGGAAGTCTGGGTCCCGCACAGCAGACGCCCTCCAACCCCAGCATGAACACTGGGCAGGGAGAAGAGCCCGCTCAACAACAAAGGGGCAACATCATGGACTCTGGCGAGATCATCTCAGCCTTTAGGCCCTATAGATCCGCCCCCTCACCCCTGTAACCAAGGTGAGGAGAGAGCTCGTCGCCCGGCTTCCGCCTGATGAGAACGAGGCACACCACCACGCTGCCCCTCAGGACCACTGTCAATAACCACAAATCGAAACGGGAGGGCACACAGGGGCCACAAGGCGATCAGTGCACAAGTGGGGAGAAGACACCTCTGCGGACCCCGGCACTCCGGGAACATTTATCACCCAGAATCCTCAATATCCTAAGGATGGTACCCACACTCATTTGACAGGGGGACACAACCTGCAGATCATACCAACCAGGAGACAGAGAGACGCCGGTGGAAAACAACAGCTTGGAAGATGGCCAAAGCAAATAAAAGCGGGAAGCAGCGAACTAAACTCCATTGCGAGACAGCTTCACAAACTAAGCAACCCGAAAAAATGGATCCATCCGGAGAACGTAGTCCGCAGATTGCCCAGGAGACCTTGACCGCATTCCATGACATAAAAGTGATTTTAGTCAGCTGCAAAGCAGTATCCAGTCCCTCAATGGAAAGAGGGACACATTTTGCCTCATTACGAGGTGGGCGGTAAGGGATTACCGATACCGGTGAGGACACCGGTATCGGTAATCCCTTACCGCCCTATTACGAGTTCCCTTTGCAGGTCCTCCCTTAACGCCTGGTTTTACCAGGCGTTAAGGACGGGACCGGCAAAGGGATTTTGGTGCTAATAATGGTACCGCAATTTGCGGTACCGTTATTAGCGCCTTCCCAATTCCCATTGAGCCCTATGGGGGCTCAAATGGGAATGGGGAAGGGCCCTGGTGAATGGGGAATTACCGCCCCTGCCAACCTTGGAATGGGGCGGTAATAGCTCCATTCACCAGGGCGGAGTCGGTAAGGATTTGGAGGCAGCCATGGCGCTAATAGCGCCATGGTTACCTCCAAACTCCTAATGAGGCCCATTGACATGTAAGGTGGACCACATGCAGGTCCGCCTGGACAAGCACGGAGAGAGAGTGGATGAGGTGGAGAGAAGGATATCAGCGGTTGAGGATGGGGCAGCATCGTCCTCTAGGGACCTGCAACAAATGAAAAGAACACTGAAAGAGCTCACCGAAAAGCAAGATGATCTAGAGTCACAATCTAGAAGGAATAATCTGTGCATAATTGGTGTTTCGGAGGTGGCGGACCAGCGGAGCATGGAACCTGTGGCAGAAGAGATCCCGAGGAATGTACTGGGGCTAGACGGCTTCTCGGACATCTTTGTCGTGGAAAGAGCTCAAAGAATACCTAGCAGCAGAAAGCCTATCCCAGGGGCCCCACTGAAACCGCTAATCGCGCGTATGCTAAAGTATGCAGATAGAGACACAGCGCTGTGGAAGGCGAGAGAGAAAGGAAAACTCACATACAAGGGAGACACAATAAAGATCTTTCCAGATTTCTCCGATAAAGTCCAGGCATCACGAAGAACATACATAGAGGTGAAAAAGAGGATGCGGGAGAGGGGCATCCGCTATGCCATGATGCCCCCCGGCCAAACTCTGTGTGGAGCACGAAGGGTGTACGCTGTTCTTCACCACTCCAGCAGAAGCCGACGAATTCCTTGAACGCCTACCCCGAAATCCAAGACCCAGGGGAAACAATGACTGAGCCTGTCTGGAGTGAATACAACTTCAGGAGCCAAAGAATTGCAGAGGAAGACATTCAGGGACCAGTAACGGACCCGAACGTAGCAAGTGTAGAGACACAGTCAGAGCAGTGGCGGCCGCCCAAGCAGAAGCAAGGTTAAAAAAAACTGTAAGTTGGTAGGTTGAGGAAGCTAGTCCAGGGGGAGGGCGGGAATGTGTATAACTCACAGGTTGGGGTTATCAGTGGGGAGCGGGAGGGCAAAGGGGGAGGCATAGGTAGAGAGAAACATTTACAACATACGGGTAACCATGGGTTGTTTGACAAGGAGATCCCTGGACCTCAGTCCAGCGTTCACCCGGATTCAGGCTTGAAAACAGGAGTGCGATAACCTGTGTTATGGCAAGGTTGATTAGATACCCCACATGGAATGTAAGAGGCCTGAACTGCCAGGCAAAATGTTGCAGGGTCCATCTCTATTTACAGAGACATCAGGTGGGGATAGCATTTCTGCAGGAGACACACCTTGCCCTAAGTTCTGAATCAAACTTCAGTAGAGCCTGGGGATGCCAGCGATAATTTTCTTCTTACTCATCCTATGCAAGAGGAGTGTGCATTCTTATTCGGGGTACGGAGGGGTTGAACTTGATTTCCACAATCAGAGACGCTGATGGGAGGGGCCTGATATTGTGAGGAATGATGCAAGGCCGCCTGTATGGCTTAGTGAACTACTATGGACCCAATCAAGACACAGTCACAACTTTGGAATGGCTCAACCGACAGCTGGGGGAGACCCCACCGGGGGATATCATTTGGGTGGGTGATTTCAATGAGATAATGGATCCGTTACTAGACCGCACACCGTGAAAGGGGCCCCTAGGGGTCCCTTACGTCTATGGAAACAAGGCAAGTCACCACACACGATAGATATGCCAGACACAAGGTTGTATTCCCAAAGCTAGGGTTTATTGCTAAGCAAATAGTCTCAGTTGGCCAACTCGGTCTCACACCCCGCAATGTGTATCTCTAGAGCCTCGAGGGACGCAAGAGAGTGAATTACATATATCAGTTACATATATACAAAATGCATATCATACAATCAGCTACGACATGTTTAACACCCCCCCTTTATTGGGTTTCTTTGAACTCGGTGTGATGATGGACACTTCCGACAATTATGACACCTTCAAATATCTATTCTAGTAACAATATGCAATTTGCAAGTGCGGAGGCATCTTTCAGTTGTTGATCAGAACACAGTGCTTCTGTTCTTGGAAGCGAGCTACATATGGGGGTAGAGTCACATTCCAGACCCTGCTATCTATGAGGTGCTATTCGTGTCCTGGGAGCCGACACGCTCTACAGGGCTCAGTAAAGGGGGGCCGTAAGAAGAGCATAATTCAAGCCTTTAGCTGCTTTATTCTAACATATTCTACCATATAACGAGTCTGGCTGGCAGCTGCTAAATTATTAAATGCCCTGCAGCTCTGCTTCAAAGCTACATTCGGGAGGGAGCCGGGCATTCCTTCCTGGTGCTGCCTACATTGTGTTTCAACGAACTCTTGTTATCCTCACGGCCCTGCGGTCTTGTCCTTTCACGTGCAGACAACAATGTTTTACAGTCGAGCAGTGTAAACAGAAAATGTGCTGCGAAGCAATAAGAACAGAACGCAAAGAGCAATGGTTATAAAACAAAACGGCGATCCTTGTTACATCAAAATGGTCGTTCATTGGAAAACTCGGAAACCTATATGTCTGTCATATCGTGCATGAGACGGTTGGCCCAAGGCCACCAAAATACAGTTGCCGTTAAGTATGAGAGGTATCCATTTTTCTAGACTAACAAACTCTCCTTTGGCCGTATGCCAAACGTCTCATCCATTCACTGTATCCTCCTCTAATGACGATAAGTCTGAAGTACTTATGTCTGAATTTTGCATGCTATTGTAAGCATCATCATCTTCATTAATATCTATAGCCATCAATTCTTTTACTGTTTTCATTTCATTTGTGTCTTGGTCAGCCCGACCATGAGTTTGTTTTCTTTTTGTCATCATATGCATACATCCCTTAGTACATCCCTCAGTTACCTCAGTGCAAACTATCGGTAGGCAGTGTATGAACAACAGCACGTTATGAATATTCCAAACACCACTACTAATATCGAAATCAACTTCCATCCCCAAGAACACAGTATTCCCCAAAACCAGGACTCTATTCGCCAGCTTCCTTCTCCAGTAGGGAGTTCGGAGTTTAGGACATGCATTTACTTTATCGCTTCAAAGATTGTAGGGGAATAGTCATCTACAAATACACAACACGCTGATCCCACTATTTTGCAAACTCCCCCACGATCAACCAGGATCACATAGAGAGCCATTCTATTTTGCAGCGTCATTAACCTAATTCCTTTTTCTTCCAACGTCATGTTAAATAATATATCTGTCGTCGTGTTTATGGTATTTTTTAGTATCCTGGACAGCTGCCTTGTGTTATAGGAGTTCACTATTTGGGACAAAAATGGAATGAATGTTTTTGCTATGTCAGTCGCTATCAGAATGCCTTTGCTACTCCTTTTGGCTCTAGATCTCGATAGTCTGGCCATGTCTGCTGTTTCTAAGAGGAACACTCCTGGGAACAGTAGACCTGGGTAACATGTACCTCCCCAGTTTCTGGGCAACCAAGGATATGCTTTCTCTCCACATATAAAATAAAGTGGATCTCCCACATATACTGGTTCTATTTCCCATTTTAATACCACTGTATTCATACATCCAGTAAATGTTCCAACTGAATAGGAGCCTTTCTTTTTTAAACAAAAAGGGACAGTTCTTGGGTTATAATTCACTGTGTAAGAAGGGGGAACTGCATCTTTGTTCCCGTCTGTTCTTACACGAAACGTCATCACAGATGTTTTAACTGGTGGGGACAATCTATCTTGTCTATTTTGTCGTGTTATTTTTTCGTACTTTTTCTCGTAGGCTCTGGGGTCATCACTTGTGCTTTATGGAATATGGAACAACGCACAGGCCTCATAATTATTTCCTCAAACTCATTCATGTTTGTTCTATCTAATTGATCCGTACTGCTCTTATTCCATTTCCCATAAAACATTGCACTTAAAGATGCACTACATGCAGAACTTAATGGTAATGGCTGTACATACCAATGTTTTCCTTTCCCAGCATGCTGTGGTAAATGGGCACATACCCATCAATTTGTTTTCTTTAGAATTGCATGTGTCATATTCATAATTAATAGCAACGTATTGTTCCCAAACCCTTCCCTGCGTCTTTCTTCCATTGGGGACAGGGTATAAGTAATCACCTGAGCTGAGCTTTCAGTAGTGGATATATTAACTATTGGTAAGAACATTCCCAATGGATGTATTGATTCCACATACCATAATACTAGGGCTGTCGTTATTGGTGCTACCACACTCATAAAGCACTTAATTATTGTCAGTGCCAGCATACAATTCTTTTTACCATGCGTTTTTCTTAAGCTTACAGTCTTTATAATTAACTCATTCTCAGCAGCGGTGCAGGAGGAGGCTGAAACCAGTCCCGACATGTTTCCCATCGTCCTTCCTCTTCCTTATTAGAGTTCATCGTGGATATCTCTCTTCGTTGCACTTGCTCTGATGTCAATAAGTTCAACGGAATTGTCACAGTTCAGTTCTGCCAGTTCTTTATAGCCTGAATTTTCTTATTTGTTTCTAGGCAAGATCACTTGTCCTTTCTCATACTGCTCAGAGGACCTTTGATCAGTTATCTATTGCCTTAGTACCATGTGCGCCCAGCTTGTCCGCTCTGGTTCAGGACACATGTACTTTTTATGATCGCACAGAGGAGCCACGAGTCTTGAATTGTCCGACTTGCAAAATTCTCACGCTTCTCTCCTCTACACCTCTAGTTCCTTATCCATCCATGAGCGGAACCAGAGGTTGCCATAAAACACCAAAGAACTGTGGATCACTTTGTCTTTCGAGGCCGCAAATTGTATCGCCTCACTCCTGGTATTGTGTGATCCGTGAACAGTGCCGGTGCACTTCCAGATTCAGGCTCAAAGTCAGCCTGTGGCGCTACTGTAGGTGCTGGTGTGCACCGTGCCAGTGATGCAGATTCGGTCTTTCGTGTGCTGGCAGGTGCTGGTGGGCGCCAAAGGGGTACACATTTAGTTTCTGACGGTCTGTCCAATTCAGATTTTGTGTCGGCCAACAGTGATATAGATTCTGCTGGGCATTGTTGGGGCACTCTTTGCCCTTCCCCCTTTTTGGCAATCGTCTCAGGATTTGTTTCGAGTTTCACTTCTCGCTTGGGCAGATTTGGTGGGGGCTTACTGACAAAAGTGTCTTTCGTTTCTAGGACCGCTGTCTCTTCCCGGTCGTCTGGGTCAGGCAAGTCTTTTAGTAGAGTTGGAATCTTTTTGGCATGGGTGGCATGGATTCACGACTTCTGTCCATCCACCCGTATCACTGTCTGCGTTGCCAAGAGTACTTGATAGGGGCTGCGCCACCTGGGTGCTAACGATTACTTTCTTTCAGAATTCTTAATTAACACCCAGTCTCCTGTCTCCAGCGCGTGCCCCAGACCGGCGTATCTCACTGGTAAAGTCTCCTGCACCTGCTGATAAATCAAACGCAATTTCTGCATTAAAAGGCCACAATAAGTACTAAGCACAGGATGTTCTACCTCTCTAAGTCGTTTTGGCTGAGGTGCGCACCAAACATTTGCCGGCCTCCCCATTACGATTTCATACGGGGAGAGCCCAGTTTTAGCCTGTACAGACGTACGCATGCATAATAGCTCTATTGGTGTCCACCCAACTCAACTTGCTTCCTACACATATCTTGCTCATTTTTGACTTGAGAATCCCGTTGTGCCTTTTCACAAGACCAGCCGAACTCGGATGCCTTGAACTATGGAATCTCTTATCAATCTGAAGACCCACACATATCTGTAACACCACTGCGCCCACAAAATGTGGGCCATTATCTGACCATAGGACACATGGCAAGCCAAAATGGGAAAAATATTCTTTAAGCATTACTTTTGCGGTGCTCATTGCTGTGCAGTCTTTTAAGGGATATGCCTCCACCCACTTGCTGAATGCACAGATCACCACTAAGACATATTTCAAATTTTGGCATCCCTCCATCTCTATGAAATCAAAATGGATTACCTCAAAAGGCATAGATGGTGGGCCAAAACTGCCCACAGGAGTCACTGTTCCCTTTCCTACATTGTGTTGTAAACACGTTATACAGTTCTGCACCAACCTCTCTGCATTCTTTTTTATGTTTACATTCTGCCATACTGTGGATAGGTGCTGTATTATCTTTTTCGCACAAATGTGAGTAGGGGTGTGGCCATTGTGACCATTGCGGTCACATACGAATTTGGCAACATCCAGTTTCTAGTCCCCTTGTCCACCCAACAACGCTACAGATCTAACTCAGCAGAGCCTTTTGCCCACCCTTTTATTTCATCGGCCGTAGCTTCGGCCTGCATTTCTTTGACAGTGGCAACTCCATCTTCTATCATACAGGGTACTTCCTCAGTCTGAACCATCATCATTTTGGTATTTAAATCAGTGGCACTTTGTTTCGCAATTCTGTCTGCAAACGCGTTTCCCTCTCCCACTTTGCATGTTACCTTTTTGTGTGCCTCGCATTTCACTATTGCTAGGTGCTTTGGAAGCGTGAGTGCAGACAGCAATCGTACAATCAAAGGGCCACGTTGAATTCTGGCACCATGTGATGTCAAAAACCCCCTCTCAGCCCAGAGTCGACCAAAGTTATGAACCACCCCAAAAGCATACTGACATACTGACTATCAGTATATATATATTCACATTCAAATTTTCAGAAGTCTCGCAGGCTCTGGTCAATGCTATTATCTCTGCGGCTTGTGCCGAGTTGTAGGGGATTCTTTTGCTTTCCACAACGCTCTCTAGGGTAGTGATAGCGTACGCGGCAGTTGTTGTGCCATCAGGTAATTTAAAACAAGAGCCGTCACAAAACAACTCTCCATCTGGCTCTTTCTGTGGGGTATCACTTAAATCAACTCTCCCCTTGGTTTCTTCCTCAGTGACCATTAAGCAATCATGGGGGGGTGATTCATTCTCACCAATTTCTTTTATGGGTAGTGGCATTAATTCTGGAGGATTCAAAGCGCTACACCTCATAATTTGGATATGGGGCGTGAACAAGATAATCTCATATCTTGTCAACCTAGCAGAGGTGAGGTGTTGCGTCTGTGTTCTAACATCTATGGCATGTGGCACCATCAGAATTAAAGTATGCCCCAATACCATCCCTTCCATTTGTTTCACTGATGCAGCAGCCGCCGCGACAGTTCGCAAACAACATGGTAGTGCGCGCGCTACAGGGTCCAGTGCAGAAGAAAAAGCTGCATGGCCTATTTCTTCCACCTTGTTCCTGTGTCAAAACCGCCAATGCACATCCTTCACTTTCACACACAAACAGTCTAAAAATCTTCTCCTAATTTGGTGTGCCCAAAACTGAAGCAGAACATAATGCAGTTTTCAATTGATCAAATGCTCTCTGACATTCCTCATCCCACTGTAGAGGCATAACCACATCCTTTCTAGTCAAATTCACCATCGGTTTCACAATTAACGCAAAATTACCGATCCATTGTCAGCAGTATGAAGCCATGCCTATTATGGCTCTGACTCCTTTCTGTGTCTTTGGGATAGGCATACAAGAAATACTTTTTATGCGTTCTGGCTTTAGCCTTCTCCCCTCTTTCAAAAGTAGGTAGCCCAAATAAGCCACCTCCTTTCGATTATATTGAAATTTCTTCAAACTAGCTTTATGGCCATGTGCCGCTAGGTGTGACAGTAATAATACAGTGCTTTCTTTACAAATCTCCTCTGTGTCAGCAGCTAACAATAGATCGTCTATGTATTGAAAGAGTAAGCAACCCACTGGTAATTCTAGCATGTCCAGCTGCTCTTTCAATGCTCTACTGTAAATACTCGGACTTTCCGTGTAACCTTGAGGAATCCGCATGAATGTAAATGATCGTCCTCCTAATGTGAACGCGAACAAATATCTGCTGTCCTTGTCCACCGAAATGCTAAAGAATGCATTTTTCAGATCAACTACACTAAAGTATTCTGCTGAAACAGGTATCATTGTCAATATTGTGGTGACATCTGGCACTAAAGGAAATTGTGGATCTACTACTTTGTTCAGCGCACGCAAATCAATTATAAAATGGTATAGTACTTCATTGCCTCCTTTTTTATAAACTGGAAGAATCAGGCTGTTGCATGTACTGCCTGTAATTTCTTCAATTACCCCTAATTTCACCAAATCTGTAACAATACTCTTCAATCCTTTCTCACCTTCAGCCGAAATTCTGTATTGGGGAATTCGCGGTAGTGTAACACCCTCTTTCAAAATGATCTTTACTGGCTCTATTTTCAAGCATCCTACATCGTTGTCATGCATTGCCCATATACAGGTTGGCACTTTACTTAGTTCTCTTGGTAAAGTTTCAGACATTAATTCTGACACAGGGGCATCTTGTGGCCAAATCGATAGGAACACCCCGTCTGCCGTGCAATGTATAACGAAACCTAATTTCATCAACAAATTTAATCCCAACAAGTTTTCCCCACAATTTTCTTTTAGAAGGAAAGGACAATGTTCAGTGAATGGTCCTATAGTAACTGGGACTGGTTGCGACTATGGGTTTATGACTGGTGTATCTGCAAACCCTACGGAAACATTCTTTTGCCCTGACAGTGGTATATCCGGAACCAAGTGATGGTCTATTGAACACTTTTGCGCTCCCCTATCTACAAGGAAGCGGTGCTCCTCATTCCCGACTCTCATTCCTACATAGGGTCCTCTCTGATTCACAGGAATAGACACTGGTTCTGACCCCTGTCCTGGGCTGTCCTATTGGGAAAATAACACATCGTCCGATGTGTAATCATTACTGTTACTGTAATACGTGTTTGGCTGCGTATCGAAAACGTTCCCACTCTTCCCTCTATTTACCCCACTCTGGTTTCCATATTGTTGGTTTTGCTGTCACTGACTCTGGTTAGGGGCACTTTGGTTTTGGGCTTGGTTTTGATTACCTCCATTATTGTGATGCTGCTGCATACTATTCCTATTTGGGCCATTCGCTCGTTGGTGCCCTCTATGCTGTCTCCTCTGACCAGACCCATTTCTATTCTGCAGATGCGGACATGGCGCTCGCCAGTGTCCTTGCTCCTTACAATACACGCACTGATTTGGTCCCACTGCTCCCCCATGCATATTCAAATTACTCCTTCCTTGTGCATTCCCTCTCTCTCTATTATGTCCTGCTACTTGCTGTAGTAGTACTCCTGTTTTCAGATTTACCCTATCCTTCTCTTCTTTTTCATTCTCTGCAGTCACTCTGTTCTCATAATATTGGGCCATGTGTAATACTTCGCCCAGCGTTTTTGCTTGCCATGCATTCTCTGACGTCATTATTAGGTTCTGGATTGGAAGTTTTAACCCCCTCACATATTTGTCAACAAATGACCTCTTTCCCGCTTCCGAGCTCACATCCTGCCCACTGAAGTCTGTAAATACTTCTTCAAACCTGTTAAAATAATCTGTAGCTAACTCATCCTTGCCTTGTACACATGCAGTCAATTTGTCCCATTGAATTCTTTTCTCTGGGACAATTTCTTTTAATTTCTGTACTATACATGCTGGTAATGCTACCAGGTTCGGTCCCGGTGTTCCTCCAACCGCTTTATTCCGTCCTCTATTATCAAGTCCGCCCATGTGGCGCCATAGGCCGTTACGTCATCCACCTTTCTTATTTGCTTCCATATGTCTTTTGGCAGGATCACTGGGAATATTAGGTCTATGTCACCCATGGTAAGCACGGATGATTGCAGGCAGGACTCTACTTCCTTGTAAAACCCTGCAGGATTCTTTCTTATATCAGGAATAGTCTGCTTTATGTTGTTCACCTCCTGTCTGGAAAAGGGGACATGCACATATTGGGCGGTATAATGGACTGGTGTTACCTGCGCCGCTACGTTGCCCGCTGCGGGAACCTCTACTTTGGGCACAAATGTAGGTGGGACCTCTCTCATAGGGAATGTCCCACTTACTGTCCCTCCCCCTTCTCTCATGTGTAACAATATTCCCAGATTAAGCGATAGGGCTGTTTCTCCTGTCCCTCGCTCTAGTGCTCTCTTATATACTGCCATTATTTCGGGTGGGCTGGCCTTATCGTTTATTATATCTTTGTCTAGTAAATATTCAGCCATTGACTGAAGTGCTTTTCTTTTCATGGGCATGGAATATTCATCAAATATCTCATGTATCTTCATTGTGGGGATACTGGGATCCGACATCCATCTAAACGCTTCTCGTATACATACTTTCAACTTGTCGCCCCTCTGCACTGACAACATTGAATGTCGTCGTTGTATATACGGCTCTACAGCTTCCTTCCTATGTCTCCCAATATCCATACCCCTGTACCCAGGTGCAGTAAACATTTCGGCATAATCATTATCTAATTCATTTTTAAGTTCAAAAAGTCCATATACATGTTCTCTTACTTCTTCATCCCTTTCCCTACAGCATGCTAATGCATTCAAATTTGACAATCGGAGCGGTGGTAATTTCCCAATTAACTGTTTTCATCTCTCCACCAAATATTCACCCATGCATTCCAGCACTACCTGTCTTTCGTTGCTTCTTCGGAAGTCATACATCGAGGTCAATGCTGCTGTCTCATCATTTCCGTCTATATACATTTCTGCCTGTTGCTGCAATTCCACCTTCCTTTCTTTGCTGATCGCACTGCGAGTTACCCTCGTGCATCCACGTTGTTTAGACCCGCCTCTCGCCCCCGTGGTTTCAACTTCTACCCCGGGAGGGACGGACGGTACCGAGTCTGTATCTAAGGCGGGAGGTGCGGATGGGACAATGGCAACAGGGAGTGTCTGCTGTGGGCCTAGTTGGCTAATAAGAAGTGTTACATGCGCGGTCTGTGGCTGTGGGAGGGCTTGAGCTACTGGAGGGAGAGTTTGGGCTACGGGCGGGGTTTGGGCACTAGTTACTGACGTGTCTAGCCTCGCTTCTGATCTTGGGCCTTGTTTTGTATGGATCAATATGTTTTCTATCAATTCATCTGCTGTGTGCAATTCTCGTTGTGGGTATATTTTTTCTATATTCAACTGGTCACGTCTACCTGACCTCCTTAGACTCCCAGTCCACTCCTCTTCTTCCTTTTCTTCCGCTACTTCACCTTTTGATTTATCCATGCGCGCATGCTTCGCTCTACTTTTCAATCGGAGCATTGCTTCCCTCCTCCAGTCCTTAACGATATCAAATGCTGCAGGACGCGCTTTCTTTCTTATCAACACCCTTTCCAAGTTATCTATTCTCACTATCTCAAAACTACCATTAATCGGCCACTGATGGTCTTGTTGCTTTCTGGTTTGCCTATGCCAAGTCTCACAGAATATTATCGCTCCCACACCATACTTCACATACATCTCATATGCCGGCATTCCCCCAGGTGGTGCAATTTGGCCATCTTCCAAAGATTGTCTACCACAGCGGAAAAACCCTGCTAGGGTGGACAATACCCCAGGCATGTTTCAACCTTCCCCCTGGTTAATCAACCTTACCTAGGGCGTTTGATTTTGCAAAGTCAACTTTAAACCAATATCAGGATTACTTTGAATCGGGGAATGACTCACCTGATAAATCAATTGGTCCTTTCGGACACAAGTCGTCTGTATACTGACGCAACCAATGACGTCGTGTCTGCGTTTCTTGGCTTCTGCCTCGTTTCGGGACCCTCGCCTCCTTGTTCTCTAGCCAGGCACGTCGATCAGGGATCAGATGTGTGAAGATCTGCAAAGGAATCTCTCATCACTTCTACAGGGCGCCCCGAACACCTCTTGATCCCGGCTCAATCGTCCCGTCCTCGCCGTTCTCCGCCTTGACTCAATTACAAAGTATGCGATGGAACAAGTGGGGGAGGGTCCCTATTCGGGCGCCATCATGAAAGGGGCCCCTAGGGGTCCCTTACATCTATGGATATAAGGCAAGTCACCACACACGATAGATACGCCAGACACGCGGTTGTATTCCCAAAGCTAGGGTTTATTGCAAAGCAAATAGTCTCAGTTGGCCAACTCGGTCTCACGTCTCGCGACGTGTATCTCTAGACCTCAAGGGATGCAAGAGAGTGAATTACGTTACATATATACAAAATGCATATCATACAATCAGCTATGGCATGTTTAAGACCCCCCCCCTTTATTGGGTTTCTTTGAACTCGGTGTGATGATGGACACTTCCGACAATTATGACACCTTCAAATATCTATTCTAGTAACAATATGCAATTTGCAAGTGCGGAGGCATCTTTCAGTTGTTGATCAGAACACAGTGCTTCTGTTCTTGGAAGCGAGCTACATACGCGGGTAGAGTCACATTCCAGACCCTGCTATCTATGAGGTGCTATTCGTGTCCTGGGAGCCGACACGCTCTACAGGGCTCAGTAAAGGGGGGCCGTAAGAAGAGCATAATTCAAGCCTTTAGCTGCTTTATTCTAACATATTCTACCATATAACGAGACTGGCTGGCAGCTGCGAAATGATTAAATGCCCTGCAACTCTGCTTCAAGGCTACATTCGGGAGGGAGCCGGGCATTCCTTCCTGGCGTTGCCTACATTGTGTTTCAACGAACTCTTGTTATCCTCACGGCCCTGCGGCATTGTCCTTTCACGTGCAGACAACAAGAACAGAACGCAATGAGCAATGGTTAGAAAACAAAATGGCGATCCTTGTTACATCAAAATGGTCGTTCATTGGAAAACTCGGAAACCTATATGTCTGTCATATCGTGCATGAGACGGCTGGCCCACGGCCACCAAAATACGTTTGCCGTTAAGTATGAGAGGTATCCATTTTTCTAGACTGACAACCGGGCCCAATCCGACCCCTGTCTGAGGGTCGCAGTGAACTGGGTGGGATGGCTCAGACATGGGAATTAAAGAATGTGTGGAGACTTAAGAATAGAGATGAGCGGCAATATACCTTCATTCTTCGGTCCATGGCACGGCCTCACACCTGCACTTCTTTTTGATCTCTCAGGCATTAATGGGGGTCACAAAGGAGGTCAACATCTTGGTCCGTCGTACACTCTCAGACCATGCACCGGTACTATTAAGTATTGAAATAATGGGCAGAGGGAAGGAGTGGAGACTGTGGCAATTTAAAGGTGAGGCCTTAGCCGATAACTGTTCAGGGATGGTATATGGAAGTCTATAGCCTAATTTCTTTAGACCGGTGAGGGTACAGTAGAATTGGCAGGCACCCTCTGGGAGAGCTTCAAGTGTGTGATACAGGGGGAGTGTATCGCCAAGGAGGTGGGGATGCTTAAACAGATTAGGCGGGAACTGATTATGGTAGAGTCGCGCTTAAGTGCACTACAGGTGGCGGGAGACCAGGGGAACTCCAGACTACATGCAGAAACCAAACAACTCATGGCGCAATTTAAGGAACTAGCACATAGGGAGGAGAAAATACTGGGGTGGGGTGCAGCCATGAGGCAAAATACGGAGAAGGGCGAAAACCAGGCAGACTGCTGGCAAAGTCTGCGAGGCTCGAACCACACAAGGGAAGGGTCACATCTATAATAGATGAACAAGGGGAGGAGAGGTTCTATGACGCTGTGATGACACAGGAGTTTTGCCGCTTCTACACAGACCTGTACTCGTCCCATATCCAAGCCTCTCAGGTGGAATTAGAGGTATACTTAGACCAGGTGGCATTGAATTGGTGCACAGAGGAAGACAGAGCAGGACCGAATCGTCAAGTGGTGTTAGAAGAAGTACTGCCAGCTATTAGATCGTTGCCTTCTGGGAAAGCCCCTGGTCCCAATGGGTTTGGGGCAGAGTTCTACAAATACTTTGCATCCAAAATAGGCCCCTATCTTTTACAAATGTATCACCAGAGCGTCTTGGAAAAGAGACTCCCAGAATCCCTTAGAGAGGCCCTAGTCACAGTCCTGCCCAAACCAGGCAAACCACCAAATGAATGTGCATCATACAGGCCGATCTCCCTCATTAATTTGGACAATAAGATACTAGCTAAGATATTGGCCTGAAGACTGGCACCCCTGATGCACAAGATGGTGAAATCTGACCAAGCCGGATTTATTCCGTAATGCTCCACATCCTTTGGAATAAGGAGAATGTTCGGGCTGATCTCAGCAGCCGAGCAGACTGATCAAGTAGTTGCAGCAATGCTAGATGCCACCAAGGTGTTCGACTCGTTGGAGTGGCCCTTCTTATTCATGGTCCTGCGCTGAATAGGGCTGGGAGAGCCATACATAGGCCTGGTGGAGCAACTCTATGAGCCACCTATTGCTAGGGTGTGGGTGAATGGCCAACTCAAAAATTGGGGCACGAGACAAGGATGCCCCCTCTCACCACTTCTATTTGCCCAGGCGATTGAGCCCCTGGCTGAAAGGGTCAAGGAGGGCCAAATACACAGGGGTATCTTTTTAAAAAAACATTTTTTTATTGATTTAGTTGAATTTAATCAACTTTTCAATTTACAATTAAAATCAACATCTAAATTTACAAAAAATGTATGATTATCACAATTTCAATGTAACAGTATAAAAGAAAAATTAGAAAGTGAAAAAAAATAAAAAGCAAGCTTAATTAGAGCATACAAACGACGTACAATAATTAACAATGACCAATATCCAATGTAACAGATGCAATGTAAAAAGAAGATGGCAGAAAAGCAAGTTTTAAACGTAAAATCAGTACATCATTTACATAAATTGGTCATAATTCATGGAAGTCTCATGCAGTGTCTAATTGCAATGATATAAAAAAATATACAGTAGCAATCTGGAGAGGCAAGTGAGGAGAACCAAAGATAAAATACCAACATTGATGTTGGTCCATTGTCGCAAAGAATTTGCAAAACTTATTGAACTGTGTTTGTCTTCTGACAAATAACAAGGGGCATTGAGAAAATATGTGTTCAAGTGTCTCAGGAGTACTAGAAGAATTGCAAAAATGACAAATATTTTGGTCTATAGACAAAGCTTTGCGCAAACATAACAGATCTCTAGTTTGCCATATAAGGCATCGGAAACGCAGGATTGATTGTCTATAGTAGAGAGACAGAGCTTTGGACAAATATTTTTCCATCACGCCTCTTGATTTTGGAGGAAATATTTGACTAACAACTCTTTTGTATGCCAAACATTTATTTTGGTTATCTATCCAGTCTATCTGATACATTTTTTGTTTAGCTTTATCTGGGTTTGATATAAGAAGGTCAATGGTGATATCTGCATGTATCAAATTCTGGTATTTGAAAACAAGCTATTTGCGTATAAACAGATGTTGAGTGCTGAACATATAACTTGAGAGCATTTTTAGCATAGGTTCTGTCTGCGTCGAAATGAGGCACTTTCTCAAGAATGCACACAGCCTCCACTGATAAATTGCAGCTAATGAAGTGATACCCAGTTCATAACGTAACCATGAAATGGGAACACACTGCGGTAGATGCAATACACTAGGCCAAATGTAGCTTCCCATTTGTTCCCATTTGTCAAAAATCAGAGCAGACAAGGGAACATTTGTTTCTAAACCACAAATTTTGATAGGAATGACCTTCATTTTCCAAAATATCACTGCTGGAGTAACCGAAAATTTGCCATATCGGGCTAAGAGAATGCAAGCCTGGGATGTAGCTGACATAAGTTTACACTCAATTTGACTAAGATGTTTTGTGGGTTTCAATATGGCCTCAACGATAACCCCCAAGTATGTGTACACCTAAACAATTAGTAATTTCACATTGTTAATGGACCAACGTTTGAAGGTATAGCTACCACGCTTTGGATTGTATAGTACCACTAGATGTATTGACTTTGAGTTCATTTTTGATTATATATGAATCAAATGCAGTCAATAATTTTTGCAGCCCAGAAGGAGTCTTGGATATTAAAACGATGTAATCGGCATACATGAGGGCTTTTATGGGAACACCATTGATTCTTGGGGAGTCAGATTGTACAATACCAAAAGTATATTTAATGTCGTGAATGAAGTAGTTAAAAATAGCCGAGGCCAGTAGGCAGCCTTGCTTAAGGCCATGTGAAGTAGAATTGTGCCTTGAAAGTAGACCATTCAGGTTGATTCTAATTTGGACAGAAGTGGATGAATGAAAACGCAGAACCTGGTCGAAAACCCGGAGAGACCCAATGAACGGGAGGACGCGATCGTAGATAAAACGAACAAATGTGGGATTCGGGGAAACACGCCAACAAGATTTAAATCGGCAAGTGCGGAACAACGTTGAAGACGCCAGAATGACACAGCTGTGATTCTACTAATTGGTGCCTTCGAACTCGAAACACGGAGTGACTATAACGCCTCCACTTAATGGCCCAATGAGAACAGATGATCTACTGAAGGAAAAGGATCGTCTTGGTGTCTCTGCAGCCTTAGAAATAGTGAAAACATTTTTGACTAAAAGGGTGGTGAGTCCGTCCCAGATAGATGAACGGCAAAGGGACTACAAACCTTTAAAGAGAAGAGACAATTAAGACTACAACCTGAAAATGTTGTTTTAAGTTTACCTTTTTTTTAGCCATTTATTCAATTGTGAATTATTATGATGTTGATAGACAGATTATGCATGTGATTCTAATCCTTCTAGAAAGCCCCTGAAGAATTTCCTAACATTCATTATAGTCACAGATTATATGGAAAGAAACATGTTGGGCATGAGGTGTGTGTGTTGAATGAAATGGTGAAAATGGTTGAATATGAGAGTGAATGAAATAAGTTGAAGCGAATTGTGTGAAGTGAGGTATGTCCGTGTGTAAGAAACAACACAGCACAGTACACTTTAAAAGGCTTATGAATTTAAATCAATTAGCTTACCAAATGAAGGGTTGAAGTTTGTGCATAGAATCCTGTGAATAGTTTTTTTAGAATTTCATTGTAATCAATTTCCTAAAAAGGACGATGAGTTTACACCATTGGTGTTCTTAAAAAAAAAATGTTGTACAATCTAACAATAAAATATGTATATTTGTTTATAAATTTGCGCTGAAGTAGTTCTTGCTCAAAGTGCCCAGAAGTGGATATGGGACAGGAATAGGGACCACCTGGAGTGAGCAGCAAATAGCAGCACTAGCTTTGTTGTTATAAATTGCGATGGGTTAATCCCTTTATGTTGAGGGTACGCTAGTGCTCCTTATCCCTCTATCTCCCTTCTTTGTTTGAATAAATGATTAACATATGCCAGGAAGTAGGTAGAATTTTCGTGCTTAATATGTGTTGAAAAAGGTGGAATAAGATTTTGGCCCATAGCTCCGGATTGGTCTTTAGCATGTTATTATTTAAACTGGCTGGACCGGCTGCTCTGGATTTGTTGGCTGTTTTATATATATGTCACAATCTAGAAGCCATCTTGTATTAGTCTGCATGATATATGTAAACTTATCAAAAAGGCGATCAGCATACATCTCAGAAAAATGCGAGATCCATTGTTCTTCTTGTACTCCATTTGCCTGGGCTCCAATTTGATTATAGCAGTTTGTGTGAATGAGAAGTTTCCATATATCAACAGATCTTTTTGAGGCAAGAGTTTTTAACCTTCTTTCCCCATCTTTCCCCATCGTGCTGGAAAAGGATGGATCGTCGAGCACAAACCCAGTTCAGATATCTACACTTGGCCGTCCTAAGAGCTTCATGTGGATATGTGGAGGAGGATGAGAGCAAGAGCTTGCGTTCTTTTCTGTACAGAGCTCTCTTATAATTCAATTTTACATTAAATGAATGTAAATGGGTTGCTGGCTTTGATTTCATGATTAAGATGTTGTTTTTACATTTTTGAAGAATATGAGTATATTCTAACGTGGTGTTATCAGGTGAAAGTCGAGCCACAATATTATTAAGGTCATGAAGCTTAGTGGTCGACCAAGAGAAACGGTTTCTAACCTGATTGATCATGAGCGGAAGTCGATACCATTGTCTGTCTACACTTGATGGAGATACAGGCCTCAGAATTTCTAAAGATAATGAGTTAGGATCACTATGAGGCTGTGGTGAAAAAACTAGAGAGATCATTTGTGAAAACAACTTCGAGTCAACATAAATATAGTCAATGGTGCTGACAAATTTGTCTCTGTGCCAGGGAGGGCTAGCTGGGTAGTCTCCCAACACTGCCCATAAAGGTTGACCAAATTAAGGCCTCTTGAATGGTAAAATAATTTTTCGAATTAATGCAATTGATGTTGATATCGCCAGCCACGATAGTAGCTGTAATGTCCTTGGATAGGGCAACCGTTTCTAGCATATCAGAGAGCTCTTGAAGGAAGAGACTACTTGGAAATCTGATAGGGTTGCGATAGATGTTTACCAGGCCAATATTGCCATGAGTACTCGTTAATCTAACCAGTTGTATGAAGGTTAGAGCCAGGGGTCAATGGAATAGGCAGAAAACAAACTAACAGCCACCAAGAGGCCCGAAGTGGGTCGTCCCTTATCGCCTCTATTGGCAGGTACAAGAGAGATCGTATAATTGTCCCATATTGGAGGTGTAGTTAACCATGTCTCTTGAAAAAACAACACATTATAGGGGTGCATAAAGTTATTAATTGAACTCTGAAGATGCACATGCCCCCTTGTGTTCCAACAGCACAAAGTTAAAGGACTAGTATTTCGTGCATTTTGTGGTTATGAATTAGTAGAAGAATTTTTGGTGGATTGATATGTATGCGTCTGAGATATAGGCAATTTGGACCCAGTTAAATGAAGGAATCATGGGTTCAAATAGATTTTGAGATCTATCAGGATCCTGAGAAATTAAGAAACCCATATCAAAGAGCGATAATTTCATTCCAAATGGTCTTAGCAACTATCGCTGAGGGAATCCATAATCGCACCACAGTGAAGTCCTGACCCGCTATGAACTCTACTAGGTCTAAGTCACCTGAGGTTACGTTTTCTAGGACTCCAACATCATTGAAAATGTTCAAAATGCATTGTATATTGAGATCGTACATGGGAAATTGGCCTCCTCTGCATTTCATAATGGCGGAATTACATTTTGGGGCAGGTTTGTTAAGAGAGGTTGACATTTCTTTTCAATAAAACTGTTAAAGGTCCTAGTATGTGTGGAGTGAGGCAACAAAGACACGGAAGATGGCACTCCAGCATGTGTTGTCAAGCCAGATGTCATCAATGTCCGTAGGTCTTGATTTGAATCAATTGAGCTGTTATTATTAACAGCACAAGTCGTTGCATGTGTTGCCAAGGGACCAGAGGATGAGACACCACACACTACATGTGGTCGAGTGGAACCCAGATCCATAGTCGCCTGTTTGTCAAAGAAAGCATCAACAATGTTCTTTATTTGCATTGCGACCAAATTAGATTCGGTCAGGTCTTTGTTAGAGTTTTTGGTCGTAGCTTGACAACCAGTAAATGATGGATTTAATGAAAGTAAGGGCTGGTCAGTCCAAATGGAAGAAGGATGTGAATTCTGTTCAGATGGTGCAACAGATGGAAGTTTAGTTTGTAAATACTTATCAAACATCTCACTCATATTATCCATAGATGGAATGTGAGAGGTTTTCTCAGGAATGCAATCCGTCGCTGGAAGTTTAGATTTTAAATACATATCAATTGAGGTCTTTGTAAGGTCAAGATGTGAATTTATGGCGGAGGTCTTCTTGGCAGTATGAACATTATCAGTGGGGACTTGGGCAGCCTTGGAAATTAAATCGTTAGATATGATGGGTAAAGTATTTGGCAAAGCATCCGAAGTAGGATGTTCTAGGGCATTTACAAGTTTGTTTAGGGGTGAATAATGCAAGGTTTGAGGTGGTATGGCTATTGCGCTTACCTTTTCAACATCACATTGTCTTGAGGAGGTATTTTTGAAAATGTCTGACTCCAGGTTTGAACCTACAGAGACAGCTTTAAAAAAGGTAGCCAGGGAGTTCTTCGATATTTTGGGCGCAGCCATGTTTTTTGATTTTTCAATCAAAGATTGGCGTAGAATCGTTTTCTTTTTTGTTTGTTTTTTAGATTTTCAGTGAATGGGTGGAAAATCGGGACAATGTGAGATATTCGGACAGGGTGCTTCCATGCCTGGAACAACTTCACAACTCTCAATTGAGATGTCTGGGGGCGAAGACTCAGGTTTTTGTGGAATACTCACCCATGAGGCATCTCCTATCTGAGAGTTATCGCTGTGGTCTAGAGTTTCAATAGGATGAATAATTTCTGGAAAGGCAGGCACTGAAGGAAAAGTTATGGTGTCATCTGTGATGGAAGTAGGAGACGGACATGACAAGGGTAATGGAATCGAGGGCAAAGATTTTAAAGTTGCAATCCATTCACATATGGAATTTATTTGAGTAGTCTGTTTGGACGCTTTTTCGTCTAGTCATTCCAGCAGTTTAAATAAACTCAAAATGGTGGTATTAATGACTGTAAGAGTGATTTCTAACATCATAGGTTGAGAAGAAGGAGGATGATCTGTAACCACCTTGGAGCGTTGACCAGGGGTGGGATGTACATACAGCAAAGTTTCATGAGACACACTACTTATCGAAGAAATATCATGTTGATGATGTGAATTTTCGCTGCGGATAGAGATAGGGGATTCACATTGACTCGCGTAGATAGAGATGTTATCCCTATGTGGAGACTCATGGATTGAATGGTTGTCACTTGGTGCATGTATAGGAAGATCTATGGATTTCACATTGCTAGGTCTATCCGCGGAAAGCAAAGTAGAGTCTGACAACAAATGTGGCATAATAACAACATTATGAGTTAACACTTTCGCATAAGCAGTTCGGTTAGAGTGCACAGGGGCGCAATTTGAGGTTTGCAAGGAGCCTGCCAAATGCGTTTTTCTAGATGGTATGATATGGCATTTGTAACGCGCCTATACACAAGTGTTTCAAGGCGCGGTAGGTTATTAAGTAAACTCGCATTGGAAGCATTTGCACACTAAATTGTACTTGCGTTTGTAGACACATTAGGTGTGTTCGTGGTGTTATGGCTTGGAGTTAATATAATCGATGTATGCGTTCTACACATTGAGTGCATATTACATACAGCAGCCATCTTTGATAAACCAAAAGCACGCTCAGGCATACAGGATGTTAAAGAATATAAATGGTTAAACATGGACATAAACGCTCAAGTGCTTTAAAAGTGACTTGTCTAGATAAATTGTTTAACAAACTTTTCGAATGGCATGCAGAATGAAAAGGCGCAGTTACGCTCAGCTACGCCAGGCGAAGTGGGCAAAGCGTTACTTTGCTGAAGGTACTTCGCTTGTAGGTGCGCGCCCGCGAGGGCGTTATGTAGAAAGAAGCAGAAGTACAGCCCTTCCGTGGGCATATCCCAATACTTGGGAAAATTGTGCTCAATAGTCCACAATAGTCCGTGATAAACGAGGCAGGCAGCAAAGCAGCAGCGTCTTGTGCAGGAAGGGGGCAAAGCAGTACTTTGTTGAAGGTAATTCGCTTGCAGTTGCATCTGGATTTTTAAGCATCAGACATTCATCTCATTATATGTGGATGATATGGTGCTGTTCGTCAGGGACCCCAAGAGGAACCTAGATCCCATATTGGAGGATGTGGCTAGGTTTGGGCTTTTCTCAGGCCTTGTAATCAACGCAAAAAAATCAGTTATCTTCCCGTTGATGGAAAGTGTAACACAATATGCTGATAAATGGGGGTACCAGTGGCACACTGCACATACTCGATACCTGGGGGTGACATAGCATGGGACGCAGACACAATATTCGAGAAAAACTACCAAAAGGCACTAGACCTGGAAAGGAAGGCAGTCATTAGGTGGAAATGCTTTCCGCTCAATCTATACCACAGAATTTTCCTGTTCAAAATGGTGCTGCTTCCCAGATTCCTCCATGTGTTCCTCAAGGTACCAGAAGCAGAGCAGTCCCCGCAGATTATTTTAGGGAGGTGAAGTCACTGATGACTCAATTTATCTGGGCTGGTAAGCAGCCAAGAGTATCATGGGACAAGTTAATAGCACCAATACAGGGGAAGGGGGTGGGGGGTTGGCTGTACCAGACCTGGAGATGTACTACAATGTAGCACTGGCTGGGTTTGCCCTTTATTGGTTCGGAGATCCAAAGGAGAGGAGGCATGCGGAGGTAGAGAGGGCACTAGCAGCCCCATTCTTGCTGCGATCCAGTATATTTACCACCCCCGAGAGAGGGAACCAGGCAGGGAACATGGTTGAACTCAGGTGCACGGCATGGACACGTATAGAGCAGAGGTCGAGAACAGAGGTCCTCTACTCCCCAGCATTACCAGTTCAGTTTACCCCAGGCATACCACTTACCTCCGAAAGGGGATTTGTTAACCTCATGCAGAAACTGGAAATAAACAGCTTCTGGGACTTGTTCCCTGAGGGGAGGTTCATAACACTGGATGCACTGAAGGCTAGGGATAATCTTACTCCCTTGGAAGTGTTTCTATACTACAGGCTGAAAACAGCAATCCATAGGAATTTTCCAACCTTCCTGGAACAACCAGCTGTGACTCCAATACTAGACAGAATCATTTCCGGGTGGCAACAAAGAAGGGTGGTTTCGGTCATGTATGCTATGACTCTAAGGTTGTAAGCCGCAGAGTCCATCCCCAAGGGGAAAGTGGGAACTGTCCCTGGGACACGAGTTATCCGATGTGGAGTGGAGATACTGCTGCGAAGGGAACTGGGAAAATGGCAACAAATGCTAGGTACTAGCTAATCCACTGGAAGTACTTACATCAATTTGATTACACCTCCGTCCAGATACACAACTACTTTCCAGAGGCGCCCTCCAGCTGTGTTAGATGCATTGAACCAAGGGCAGACTTTATACATATGGCATGGGGATGCCCCACAGTGCACACTTTTTGGGAAGCATTTTGCAAAGTCGTGGGAGATATTATAGGTGCAGGTATTGATCTAAATCCTATGACTGCACTCCTGGGATAAACCAAGACTATCCCTAAGGGCAGGATCAAAGTGCTGGGCTACTCCTACTGTCTGCAAAAAAGGAGGGTGGCAATACATTGGAAGGGTCCAGCACACCCCAAAAGAGAGGTCTGGTACTCAGATGTGGTAAGGTGTAACGATATGGAGTCAGAGTATAGGGGCCTATCATGCTACCACTGAAGCGCATCTAACATATGGCACCCATACGTGCACTACCTGATGAGTCAAGGAGAGGAAGAAACCCAGGTATCGTAGGGTGAGGTAACATCACACACAACGTGCATTATTTAGTCCTCATTGGGGGTAAAGAATGAATGTCTAGGTTTACAGCCTGAATTTCTAACCAAAGTGCCCATGTGACTGAGAAAACTCGATAAGGAGGTGCACTAACAACATGTCTACTAGGATACCCATCCGGCAAAAATCCGGGACCAACATGAGAGCAAGGACACATGGTTGGTTTCTTACTATCGAAACTGGTGAACTTTAAAGATCTTACGTACCTGTGATGCTTCTTCTCTTATGCTAGATTTATACTGGTTTTATTAGTCTCACTGTTTTTTGTTTGCAACATGCCAATAAAAAGAATGTTTAAAAAAAGTTGCACATTGAATCCTGAACTGAATAAAACTTTCAAATCTTGAACAATAAAAGGGCATATTTGAGGACAGTGAACCTTTTGTGACTGAATGCAGTGTGACAAGAATACAGCTTGGCAGGTTGTGAGGAACACATAGTGGCAGGGCCACAAGGTTAATAAGGAGAAGCTAAGGAAGTGGAAGAATAACCCCAAAGCCAAGAGGTCAACAAAAGGAGCAGCGTGAAGGTGACTTGGTGCACAGGAGCCAGTGCCAAGTAAACCTGTGTGTATTTTTCAAGGAGTACTGGTAACCTGGTTGCGTGGCCTGTAATGGGTGGACTGTGTGGTCCAACAACTGTACCTACACCAGATTTGTGAACTTGAAGAAGCTCGGAACTTTAAATTGAACACTTATCTTTGACTGTGACATCCCTACACATTGGTTAATTGTAGTTGTGAGGGCAAAGATAGGTTCTGGACACAGACAGACTTTTAAGTTGAACTCTTTGAATCAGAATTTCCTTAGTTTTGTTCAGATAGAGGAAATCCCACCTTAGCATTGGGCAAGTTAGGCCTTCACCCATCCTGACATTTAAGCTAATAAATATCCTGTGTTTGAATTTTAAGTCTATTGTCCGTGTCGTACTTCATGATGCCTTTACAGAGTATGCATACAATTGTTTTCGAATATTATGTAAAGTGATCTTGCCATTTTAGAGACATCACTGCACATGGCTCAGCAATAAAAGAGGCAGAATGGGCCCACGCGTGTGATAGAGGGAAAGGTAGTTCTGAATCCTGTATTGTTCATGATTGCAGACCAGAAGTGCCACAATCCTAAATGCAAGGGTGATTCTTCATGAGTGGTGGTTTGAAAAAAAAACATTGGGTGTTTCATCCCGAAGGGAGAGACTAACACTGCAAAGTCCTGGTTAGTTGTTGGGTGTATGGATGGATGGAGTGATTGACCTACAGAGGTGAGCCATGACGTTGCTCTGAAGAGAGCTTATACCCATCTATCGGGTAAAGATGTGAACTTTCAGGGTAGGAGAAATTCCCTTTCTTAAAAACAATGAAAAATGTGTTTGTAAAACGGATTTTGAGTTTACCAGTATTGGCTCCCACTTATGCTGTCCGCAATGAGCTGAATCAACCGTACGCAATGGATGAATTTAGACTGAGGCCAGTGAGCGCTTGGCTTTCTTGACTAAGCCGATATTGGAGGATCCATGCTCCTGAAATGTCCTTGTGAAGATACCTTGGTATAAGCATATCAAGCGCACATTTTAGATAGAGAATTTGTTATTGATATTTTCTGACCCATTAACCATAAAAAGACGGGACAAAAGACTGCTTTCTGGTCTTTCCATAGAAAAGTTTAGAAAAGTAAGATAGGATGTGTAGCTACGTAGAAAGAGTAATATAGCCCACTTCATGATGAACACATATAGTAAGATATTTACTCTGGGTAACTAGTCTTGTGGCAAGCCAATATTTTTTCTGCTTTACAATGGACATGCTGCCTGTAGGAGATACTTTGGGTAAGTGGTCGAATGCAAATGAATCCCACAATGTGTGCCCTTTATGTCTGGCCAATGAAGAAACATTTAAAACTCTTTTGTCCAAAGTACACAGATATTAAAAGCGAAGGGTCTTTACTCCGTACGAACCACAGGTGTAATACCTTAAAGTAATACC
The DNA here is from genome assembly GCF_040938575.1 of Ambystoma mexicanum. Taxonomy (NCBI): domain Eukaryota; kingdom Metazoa; phylum Chordata; class Amphibia; order Caudata; family Ambystomatidae; genus Ambystoma; species Ambystoma mexicanum. The sequence goes on along the minus strand of NC_090933.1, from coordinate 671,592,658 downwards.
AGATCCTGCAGTGTCATGGGCATAACTATCTGACATATGGTTGAGAGCTGTGAAGAATTGATAGTTCAAGTTCTATCATATTTTTTAACCTAATTTCGTGATGGATTGACTGATGAGTAAAATCACATTTCTACTCTTGGGTCCATCATTTTAAAGCTTGAGATGTATTTTAGGTATGGTATTCATTGTTATTGAAATATATTTCTTTTACTTTTGATGACGTTGATGGTTTTTATAATCCAAAATAAAGCCTGCATAGATTGTTTCAGCTAACTTCATGAAGCCGGTCTGCCAGTTCCCTTCAAATACATTTGCATTTTGCTCTATGCTCATTGCTAAAGTGTATTCATTATGTATCTACATTCTTTTTTTTTGGTCTACGTGCCTATTGTCAGATTCATATTTTAGGTGTTCCACATAAAGTGGACAGTAGAAAGCAATGAACCCATGATGACTGCCGGATACATGATTCCCAATCACCGCATTGAAATAGAAGAAAGCTTGATTAGGTGGTCACTGGTTTCCATAGTGTACAGTGTGGTTTTGGAATCCGATGCCCTGGTACACCCGTGCCACAACAAAAAAAACATTCAGCTTTCAAGGAGCTACTCAACAAGCACTCATGTCCATGCTAAGGTAATGCCAGATGATGTGAGAACCAGTTTGTCTGACTGGTGCCACATCTCAAAGCTACGTCGATAGTGTTAGTGCTTTTAGAAGATTTAGTACCATAACATAAAATATGATCGCTTGAGTCCGAAGTCATAACTACCAAAAAAATAGAGTCAAGGGATCTGTAAATAACTGTGAATGGGAGAGCGGATTACGGCATCAGTGGCATTTATCAAACAAATGTCCTGACCAGCAAGCTTACAATTCTTTCAGACATTCGAGAGTGTACCTGCAGTCATTAAAAAGTCACATTGGTTTGTCATTCCTATTAGGGCCAATGGTTGGTTGGCCATGAAGTGGCAACTTGAATCTCATTAAAAGACTGTACAGCATACCCTTCACTTTGGCAAGGCCCTATCCTCTAGCTTGGAAAAGCTTGACCCATTCCACTTGTTAGTAGACATGCAAGCCCTAGCACTGTTGCTGGTTTCTCAGTGCCACTAGCCGAGGTCTAAATATTGGGGGGGCAGGGCTCCAACATAATTCGAAGGCTATTGAGGTGCAGTAATGTTGTCTCTTTAAGTGTGGATTATGTCTCCATCCCCTGTCTTCACACCCACAAATCTAGTCCCAACTCTTCGAGTGTCTCACAAAATGGCCGTTCACATTCTTGCATCAGCTGAGTGATAGAAGTGTACTGCTTGTACGGCTCCTTTCATAGATACAGTGGATGATGGATTGTCCACAGTCACCTTCACAGAACATGGTTTCTCCCCTTCCACTCTGAACATAATCTTGACCTCCTTCATAGGAACCACAGAAGTGAATACAGGAAGAGGCAGGCCACGCAATGTACAGTGAAAAATGCTCTTTATCAAATTGATAATAACTGTGCTTATGTAGGGCATAAAACCCACTCTAAGGTGTACAGGAATTTTACACAATTTTGAACACATCTACTGTTGCTATGGAGACCTTGGTACTCATGTTAATGACCATGGTAAGATGCCCACCGGCTGGCTTTCAAACTTGTTACTTGCCGGTTAGAATCTGGTTTCGTGATTATGCTCATAAACCTCTAATGGTTTTTGCCAGTCAGAGACACGTGTCCACACCTAGTTATTCGCGAACACTACATCAAAACACTGCCGTTAGCAACTAAACATTTAACTACCTATGAGCAAACAAAGACAAACGCCATTTATGAGCTTAATGGGAACACATTCTCAAACAATGGCCCAATCGTGCTGGAACATGCAACCCACTTCAATATAATTGAAATTATTGGTGTTAATTATTACCTTCTGAGGCTAGTTTGTCACACGATTCATTAACCATCCAACTAATCGCCCGGCCCCTGGTGCCCATTTGTGCTATTTTAATAGCCAAACTTACATGTGGCACCGCATCGCACGCCTTTGTGAAGTCCTTGCAGCTGGCATCAACTTTCTTTCCCATGATCGTCGGCATGACCGCTCAGATCTCGCCTGAGCTCCCTCTGGGTGAGAGGGTGGCACGCTGCCCATTAAGCAGCGACTTGACAATGCTTTTCATATTCCTGGCATCGCGAAAGCCATGGCCTGCTCTACTTCACATGCCAGGTTGCTGCAAGCAAATTGCATAAGCTTGGGTCATTAAACCGGATCTGATTAACCCCCACAGGAGCGTATATGTTAGCAATAGGACTCAGCATTCCAGCAACACCCCGCGTGGCCATCGTAAAGTAAGCACGCGCACTTTCTAAGTCTAATGATAAAAGGAGACTAATAATAGAAAAGCAATGCTATTACAGTTTGCTATTTTCAGGCTTTAGTAACCTCTGCCCCAGGGCTTTAAGTGGGCCGGGGCCTGCCGGGGCTGGGCCCTGGCAGGCTCCAAAATTTCGTTTTGAGGCGGGGCCCTGCCAGGGCCCAGTAAGCTCCGCTGGCAGCCCCGGCCACTACACGAAAAGGCATTTTTTTCTACAGCCTGAAGCGCTCGCTCGTTTGCGAGAGCTTCAGGCTACAGAAAAAAATCCTTTCAGCCATAATGGTGGCGCCGCACCTGCAAGGCATCCCTTTAATCAAGAGATTCCCGTCGGCCGGCACCACCATTATGGAAAAAACGTGAGGCCGCTGAAAGCAGAGGGCTTGCTTTCTAAATACTGGAGCTGCCGCGCATTCGCGGGAGTTTCAGTATTTAGGAAAAAGGCCTCTGCTTCCAGTGGCCTCACCCTTTCAGCCTTAATGGTGGTGCTGCCCCTCCCCAGCTGGCGAGGGGCAGCACCACCATTAAGGCTGAATAGGCAGGCGCTGTCCCCTGCCAGGCAAGCCTACACCCAATAAATGCAGAGATCAGCACCCTCTCCCCATAGGGGAGAGGGTGCTAATCTCTACGAAAGGCTGCCTGGCAGGGGTGGCAGTAGCCCATTGAGCCCGGGCTCGTTAAGGGGGCGTGGCCTAACGGGCCATCAAGACCCCCGCTGTTAGGCCACGCCCCCTCGATGAGCCCCGGCTCGATTTGTAGTGCCACTTAAGGCACTGCTCTGCCCTATGAACGACTCCCGCCGCTCGCCCTTTATGCAAGGAAACTGTTTCCGTTGGACATTTCCCCAAGACCGCTGCCTCCTCTTCGGCTTCGGCTTCCTTGGCAAGCCCACCCTCCGCATCCATTTGCTTCAAATTCAACATTTGGTCATGGTTGAATTCAGGGCAGTTTCTAGACATAAATGTTCATACGCAAAACACTGAAACACACCACGTACAGCAAATATGCCTGTCAAGGAACGGGTCCCTTTCCATTCCGGACATGTTTGTCCAGGCTATGGTGTCTCTGGACACGCCTTATCCAGAGAGGGCCTCTCTGCTTTACAAAGGAGACACAGGACACGAAGCACATCTGGTACACATTCTATGTATTCTCTTACTAGCTTAATCCCGGGTCTGTTGGGGTAAAAAAAACAGGGTTGCCCGTCTTCATTTGAGTATTTCCTGAAATGTGGCACGTTCCATTTTATTGTCTTGCAGAGCCGATTCCCAGCTGTGGGCATGGTGTTTTTCTTGTCCGTCACTGTCAGAAGTTCGGGTGCAAATGTGGGGTTTTCCTTGCGGTGATGAGATTGACGCACTATCACTTGATCCCCCACTTCTATGTACTCCTCTTTGGCTCCCCTGAGGGCATCTGCCCTTTGTCTCATCTATTGTTTTTCCACTTGATTTCGGAATCGAGGCTGCTGTTCTGTCTAGTTTCTGGTTCGATCGGTCGGGCCCTCAGGCAGTCTGGTTCACACCACTCTCCCAAACATGAGATCTGCTGGGCATACTGCTGTGGTGCTGTGCAGCGTGTGTCTATAATCTCTGAACAGTTGATATAGTACATGCTCAAATGGGCTCTTGGTGATATTAGCCACCTGCAGCATTCTTTTTACATTGGCCATGAGCTGTTCAACTATGCCATTGGCCTGTGGCCATTGTGGCATGATTATTTTATTCTGGAAGCCCATGTAGCGAGCAAAGTTTGCAAAGTCCTGACTTGTGAAAGGCGGGCCTTTATCAGATTTGATGACTTTGGGGATCCTCTATGCCGTGAGTATGCAATCTAGTGCTGGTGTTCAACAGATGGCAGACATCGACTCGATCACCTAGGCTTCTGGAAAACGGGAGTGCTCATCAAGGAGTACCAGTACATATGTTCCATTATGTAGTGCCCCAAAAAAGTCAACTGTCAGTTCCTTCCACACTTCATTTGGCAACAGGGGCATGCATAACAGGCTGGGATGGGCTGGGGGTGCTATAACGCAGCATGTGGCACATCTCTGTAGCCTTTATTCTACCATGGAATCTAGCTTTGGAAACCAGACTTTTTGTCTCGGTAGTCTTTTGGTCGATACCACCTCTCAGTGCCTTTTGTGTGTGTGATCAATGAACTGTTGCCTCAGTGAACTTGGCGGCACAATTCTACCACCCTTCACCAGGATATTATCGTCTACAACAATGAGCTTGTCCTGTACTAACCCAAGACTGCAGACATCCTCCCGAACAGGCATGCTGTGATGTTTCACGTGGGATTTTGCGTGTTTCATTTTGCCCTGTGCAACGCAATTAGCGATGGCGTGTAATGCCGGATCAATTTCAGACTCAGTTTTGAGGGTCGCCCAGCCCACGGGGAATGGTTTCTAGTGATGCACAATGTATTTGAGGTAGACGTCCGCTATAGCAGGTTCCGCTCTAGCAGGCCATGTGGCTGGCGTGATAAATAGTCCGCCGGATTTGCTTCCTTGCCTGGGCTATGCATGATGGTAAATTTGTAATCTTGAAGGTGTAGACCTCATCTTGCAATCCTTGGGAGCATTCTGGCTTTCGGATTGCCATACATGGTTCGGAGGGCTTGATGGTCCATCACAACAGTAAAGACATTCCCATACAAGAAAAAGTGAAAGTATTCACAGGCCCATACAACCGCTGAACTTTCTTTCTCGGCCTGTGAGTAAGCCTGCTCCAAATGGGTCAGGCCACGACTAGCCAGTGCCATCATGAATCGAGCATGGGAAGCTTATGGGTCCTGCTGTGTCAGAATGGCAGCCAACGATCACCTCTGTTGTTCTGTCTCGGGCAAAATATGCCATGTCTTTGGCCTTTGAGATGTTTCTACAAATGGTTTTAAATGCTTCCCAACATTCTGGCATCCAATTGAATGTCTGATGCTGTTTCGTGAGTTCTCAGTGCACTGATGGTGGCATAGTCCTGTAAGTATCGTCAGCTTTAGCTGGTCAGCCCCAGGAACGATTGTAGATCGGACACGTTCTCAGACCTCTGGGTTTCATTGAGGGAAGTTACTTTGTTGGGGTTTGGCCACATGGCTCATTCAAGGAAGATGTAGCTGAAGAACTTGAGGGTGCTTTTGCAGAATTCTCACTTGTTCTTGTTCAAAGTTAATCTGCTGCTTCAAGCACTGTGCACACTTGGTTTAGCACAGTCGTGTTCCTCTTTTTGAACGTGTCATATGAGTTTTCCTCCTGGAAAATTTTGGCTGCCGAAGACACTCCAAAACTCAAATGCTTGTACCGGAACAACCCCAAGTGTATTACAAAGGTGGCGATGTATTGTGATTCTGCCGCTATTTCCAGTTTATGGTATCCTTTTGTAAGATCGAGTCTTGAGAAGACATTTGCTTCGTGGAGGAGGTGGATCATGTCTGTGATTCTTGCCACCTGGTGGCCTTCTCTCTGAATTGCCTCAGTTGCCCTCCTCATGTCAATGCATAGACGTATGTGACCGTCCGCTGTCTTCTTAGGTACCAGCACTATGGGGTACAACAATGATGTGGGTCCTGTTGCGGGCTCAATTACGTGTTGGCCAAGCAATTTTCTGATTTCTTCCTCTACCTGTATTTGTATGTTGAATGGTATGTCCCGATAATGCTGAGCAACCGGCTTGACATTCGAGTCAATGTGTAACTTAACTCTGCAATGCCTGAGCTTGCCCATGCCTTTAAATAGGAAATGCTCCTTCAATGTCCTCTGGGTTGGCCAGGTATCTGTGAACCATCAACTGGTACAAGGCGTGACCCGTTCCCATGTCTACTGCCACCTTCAAGCTGAGAATACAGACGCTGTTGGTTTCTATCTTCAATACGTGTAATTGGAATCAAACTGTGTGTGATTTATGTGAACAGGCCGCCGAGATTGCCACCCTACATGGTAAAGGTGTATTAGACCATAGGGATAAATGTCTATCACCAATGGTTTTAGTTTTGGTGGATGGGAAAGGCTGTTATACGCTCCCTCACTTAAAATATTCGCAATTGTCCCTGTGTGTGTATTGTTTACATGCACCATCAGTGTCAGACTGTGTTCCTTGGCTGTATCGTTACCCAGTGCCCACACATACCATTCTTCCTCTGATCATCTGCAGAGGATGTGGATTCACTGCCAGATGGTGATCACACCTCGATGTATCTCACAGCTCTCTTGGAACGTCGATTGTCCCAACTCTCCGGTGAACATTGTTCACTGCAAGCCGGGAGTCTGCTGCTCTCATGGTCTCTCGGCCCGTATTGTCTTGATTTACTGCTGGCACTCGCATCGTGTGGGCTCACATTCAAGGGAGAACCACCATTTCCCTGTTGGTGATTGTTTCCCTTGTTTTGGCATGGGTGCATTCTTGCAGACAGCCCGGAAATGGTCTTCCCTGCCGCAGGCTGTGCATCCTTGTCCCAGGGCTGGGCATGCTCCATCATGCGGATATTCATTCCCACATTTGTAACAGGTGAGTTCGGGACAACTCTCAGTGTTTTTAATGGCTGATGGTATTAACTTATTCACACAGTCTGCTTTTTTGTGGTGAGGCTGGATTGTCACCTTGCTCATATTGTCCAATTGTTGGTCAATGGCATGTTCCATGCCCGCCTATGCAAGTATTTCCTCAAGCGACCTCTGTTTCTGTAATTTTTTCTTTCAGAATTCCTAGGATTCACAGCCCGCCATGACCTGGAAGCGCAGTGCCTCGTTGTTGAAGTATCTTTGGAACGCACAGTGTTTTAGTTTGGTGCACAGTCTCATAACAAAGTTATCAAGCGCCTCCCCTTTTTCTTGTCTTGTGTGAAATATGTTTCTTTCTTAGTACACTTTAGTATATGGGGGGAAATAGTCTGACATTGTCTCTTTCAGGTCATTAAATGATGCTGTGTCTCTGTCTATCAGCTCACCCAATATGTCTATTACTGCGAGACCCACAGCCAAAGACAGTACATTTTTCTTTCTCTCCTCACCCATGAGCCCCATGGCCCCGATGTGGACCTTGGAGTCCCGTATCCATCTTGTCCATCTTGGCCTCAGGTTTCTGGTGTCTGGTAAATCGAATTCTGGGGGCAGGTGTAAATGCAGTGACTCAACCTGTGCTGGTTGGAACGCCCCTCATGGCCTTGCAGGCACTGGGGCATGTATGTCCCTTTCAGACATATTAATGTTGCACGGTGTAGTAGTGCCTGCCGTGTCTGTCTGTTTGAGTCAGCTGGTCCTGATCGCGCACTTCAGGTCAGCCCTGCTGGATATCGTGCTGTAAATGACCCTTTATTGTAGGAGTCAGTGTGGTCTGATCGTGCACTTCAGGTCAGCTCTGCTGGACGCCAGGCTGTAACTGCCCCTTTATTATAGGAGTCAGTGTGGGGTGTCTGGTTGGGCCCGTGTTACTGGCTTTCTCATGGTTTTCTTTGTCAGGAACTTTCAGGTTATTGTTATGATTATCTCCCACCAGATAGCAGTAGTGTCATGTTAGTGGATACCTCCAGAGCATTGCGGGTGACTGAGAGTGTAGGCAACACAGAGCTATCGCTTGACTTGACGGCTGTCCTTTTCCGAGTTGGCTTCCCGTGCCGAACGGGCGTGATGGGTGCTGCTAAGCCACCGGAGGTCAGGCACAGGGTATACCAGCAGTGGGAGAGGAAATTGCAGGCCGCCTCCTTTCCTAGCCACTCGACCCCTTTTATGTCGCTGCATGTGCCGCAGCAGCACTGTGTCGGAAGTTTGCTGACAGACCTGTGTGGCACTCGCCGCCGCTACCACCATGGCGTGGATGGTCTCCCTATCATCACCAGTGTAGTATCTCTGGACAGTCCTTATCTGCGGAGGGTCTCTCTGCTACATAAACGAGACACAGGACACGAAGCACGTCTGGTACACATTCTATTTATTCTCTAACTAACTTAACCCCCCCGGAACCACAGACCCCTCCCTAGCCCCACGTCACTTCCCTTTCCTGCCACCTGCAGGTGGCCACTCCCACACACACAACAATGCCAGAGGGTTGCCTCATACGGAAGAACATTGCAGAGGCCTGTTTTGATTTCCATCCTGGGTCTTATAGAACAGGATTTATGATGACGAAATCCTGGACCACTAGTCCCAAAATGCAAGGACTGGATTGCCATTTTCTGAATTGAATGGGGTACATTTGCAAGTCGGAGCAAATCCTGTAGTGCAAACCCTCCCCAACATCATGCACTGATTGTAATTTAAATTATATTTATTGACATGTATTCGAAGGTAGCAAGTAGACAACAACATAGACCCCAATATTGCAAACAGGAATACATTTTCATCATGTTGTGTTTATGTAATTGTTTAACTGAAGGGCACGTTAGTACGTTTTGCTGCCAGAGAAGCATATTTTGGAAATGTAATCAATTTGAGGAAAATGCTTCAGGTATGTATGTGATGTTAGGCTACTGATAGCTCTCAGATGTTGTTCCAAATGCTCCAGGGGCAAATCTGGAAGGAAGGCTCAAAAAAAGGGAAGGAGTTGGGAGGTGAAGAAATGCAAGCAGTTCCAAGCAGTCAGGTTAATGTTAAATGGCTCGACTAATAGCCCCTTGAAGCTACTACGAAGGCTGATAGAGGTAGAGGGGAACGAAGTAGGTAGTTTATGGGGTGTGTCAATCATGTCATATGATGTGAGTACTTGGGCAAATGATAAAAATACCTTTCATATCAAATGGTGTGAGTACATGGACATATAAGGGAAATGCCTGGCATATGGTGACAGTACCTGGGTACATGATGCTTACATCCGGAAAATAGCATGACTACAGGGGTATATGATGTCAATAGCTATCCAATAGAATAAGTACCGAAGCATATCATACCTTTAATGTGATGCGAGTGTGTGAGCATATAACAATACACAGCAAATGATGGTATCCTTTAAAACTTGGTAATGCTTGTTTTTATATTTTATAATATACAAGCTGTCACATGATCAGTGTTACGCAGACCTACTTCAACCCTCACTGCGTTGTTCTGTTTCTGAACAACTTGCAGTCGGTCTAGTTCAACTTTTCCAGCGCCCAATAAAGTACTGTCACAATAGTCCAAGCAGCTCATATCATACCTTTAATATGATGCGAGTATGTGAGCATATAACAATACACCGCAAATGATGGTAACCTTTAAAACTTGTTAATGCTTGTTTTTATAACTCAGGATATTGAGTACGAACACCTACAACACCACACAATGGCAGTCATCCTCTAAAAGGCAACCCCCACAGTCGTCTTGCCTTAATCTGCACTAAGCCTAAACACGCACTTTGAAAAACAGAACGCAAATGGAGAAAATCAAATCCGAAGACGACAAACTTAATCTCAGGAAGTGAACACCTTGGGTGTTACCATTGATCAAGAGCTCCCAATGAGGGCCCATTTCAGCTGCTTAGTGGCAAACACAACGTATTACATCAAACTACTGGCATAAATTAGACTCTTTCTTGAAGTAGCCAGCTGTGCTACTTTAGCTGACGGGGCGGGGGCGGGGGGGTGCTTGGACTATTGTGCCAGTACTTTACTGGGCACTGAAAAAGGTGAACTAAACCGACTGCAAGTTGTTCACAAACAGAACAACGCAGTGAGGGTTGGAGTAGGTCTGCGTAAAACTGATCATGTGACAGCTCGTAGAGCATTACATTGGCTTCTTACATCAAAGAGACTCATGTTTTACACTCTTTGCATTACACACTCCTGCCTGTCTGGCAAGAGTCCGTCCTACCTGGCAGCTCAGCTTAAATGGCTACTGGATAGATTCAGCCTTAGGTCCAACAACTCTGGTCTACTCCATATGCCCAAGGCAAAATTGACACAGGTAACAAATGGATGTTTTCAATTTCCGACCCCACGCCTATGGAATACCCGTCCGCCGGATCTGAGGTTATGCCCTAACCTTTACAGTTTCAAACATAAACTGAAAACTTTACTTTTTGAATGAAGAATGACCCCTGACTCTTGACTTACCTCCCACTGGCTCTCCCTCCTGGTTTTCTACTTTTTTATATTTTGTGTTGTATGTTAGTATTAGCGCTCCCATCCCTCTGGCCTTTTGGTCCAGCGCTTTAGAAATAAAATAAATAAATAAAATAGCCTGATGCACGAGAGCAAACAGAAATGCTTCTACCAATCCACTCTCACCAGAGCTCGCTCCCAAACAGTGTAACTCTTCAAAATATATAGCCAAATCACCAACCTTGAACAACCTCACAAATCCTACCCAAGATTGGGCTGACAATTTCGCTCTAGCTTTGCAAACAAAGATTAAGAAAATAAAGAACACTATTGTCAATTTGAACAACTCTCGAACAACCCCACCCCTCAACCCCGGCATCAAGTAAGACTGAGATTCTCCTCATCGGCACACCCGCTGCCTCCTTTCCTGCAGCTCTCTGGCCAGCCTCTCTTGGCCCTCTTCCTGATCCCACCTGCAAGGCTAAAAACCTCAGGGTCATCTTCGACTCTACACTCTCCTCTCCTCACATCTCTGACGTCTCTAAGAAGTAACACTACCAGCTGCACCTCCTCAGGGGTATTCTTCCTTTGCTCTCCTTCCCCCAGAAGCTCACTGTCTCCAGAGCTCTGGTTCTCTCTAGGCTGGACTATTGCAACAGCCTCTTTCTAAATCTGCCTGCTTCTACTCTCCGCCCTCTGCAACTTATCCAGAACAGGACTGCAAGACTTGTCCTTGGCCTCAAGCCCAGGGATCATATCTCTCCAGGACTGAAATCTCGGCACTGGCTCCCAGTGGCTGCGAGGATTAAGTTCAAAACCCTCTGCATCTTCCACAAGGCCTTCTGGGTGCTGGTGCCTCAATACCTTCAACTATCTCTTCCTAAATACTTCCTTCTTGAGCTCTTCGCTCATCTGCCTCAAACTCCCTCAGGGTCAGTCGCTTCTCCAAGCAATGAGTTGCTGGTAGATCTCTTTCTTTGGCTGGGGCCTCCCTCTGGAACAGCCTCTCTGCCTCCCTGAAACTTGAGGAGAATCATCTTTGGTTCCGGAAGCACCACAAAACCTTTCTCTTTGCTTCTGCTTTTTCTCCTTCTCTCCCATGCTGACATCCTGGCTGATACTGAAACTGCACTGGTTACCTGGCCACCCTCTGATCTCGGCCCAGGTCCCCTCCCCTGCCAGTCACACTCCTGCACTGCCTTCCTGGCAACCCCCACACTTGGGGACTGTCTTCTGTATCCCTACAGTCCCACCACCAGCACTTGACACCTGATGTCTGCACTTACCCTTGCACTTGCCACCTGCTGGCCATACTTTTACTTATTGTTATTTATTTTCTTATCCCATGCGCTGCACTGTCCTCTCCCCTTTGCCCCCCGTACTTCTCCTCCTTCCCCTTCCCATGCACTTGCACGATCTGAATGACACCTGGCCTAGGAGGATCGTTGTCTATCTTCCCTCTGTTCCCCCTCCCTTGCCTCATCGCGCCTTGAAACACTTGTGTATAGGCGCATTATAAATGCCATATCATATCATATCAGTCCACCTGCATTCAAAGCCTTCATCCCTATTTCAGCATCGGAAGAAAATATAATAATGAACCTGAAGGTGCCCTCCACTAAAACAACCTTTGCACAGCCTCTATAATAAAAAGAATAGATCTCAAATAGTCCCCCACATAGCAGAACTCTGAAATGCCTCATTCTCAACTGGCTGGTACCGCAGGGAGCTCAAACAAGCAATAGTTAGACCACTCCTGAAAAAGACTACTCTCTGATGAAAAGAATCCAGACAACTATAGACCAATCTCGAATCTACCGTTTGTGATGAATCCTTGAATGTCATCTCTTCTCCCCGAAGGAAAGGCCCTTCCCACGTAATATGCACGTGAAGTCCACAATTCCTTGTCTGCACATTTTCGACTAATGTAATGTGAATATATCCCAAGAAAAACTGTCCATAGGCAGTGCCTACAGATCAAAGTACACACATTTGAGTTAATGCTCAAAGTGCATATTAAGTGTGGGCAGTTAATGTTGCAATAAATTGTGTTAATTTATACATCTGGTCCAGGCGCAGGTTTGCACCTCAGTTTCTGTTTATCTTTGGGGGGTGTTTTTTCAAGGGAACCCCATGTGTATAAAACCAGCGGCCAACAGACAACACATGTGTAATTGTTAGGACCAGCGCACTCCACACAGTTACTCCTTGAAACCCTTTACACCTAATTAAATTGTAGTTGGTTATTTATTGCGCCCTTAATACCCAATGGTTTCTAAGAGCAGACCCGGGGATCGAACCTGTGTTGCTCCATGTTGCCTTGCTTCCAAGGAGAGCATGTTGCCCCTGAGCTATCCTCCTGAAATGCCAATTGTCTGTACACCCTTTTGCATTATGGCTGCAATGAGATGTGTTTGGTGCCTTGAAGCACTTGTGCGATCTTTGCTCTGATAAGACAACAATCAAATAAATCAAATACATAAATAATGTAACCTATTACACCTCATTGTGTCAGCATCTGGCCCTTTATGGGAAAAACTGAAAGAAAAATAGAGACTAGTGAAATAAGAGCACAAAATGTTGAAATGATGCCTTGCTGTGTTTATATATGGTGCACATTTTCTCCAACCATGAACAGAAAGTCTGGTACTTTAATGGGCTATAATGTACTTTACTGAACTCGACAAACAAGAAGTATGGAGCCTGTGATATGCAGACCAAACGCTTTCTCTAAACAATATTTTAAACTATTACCTACACATAAAGGTCATTAAAAGTGTTGCAGTCTGGAAATAAAGTGCAAGTAACTCCGATTGCCAGCATTTTTTCCAGACCGCACTACTACGAAAGGCAATGCCTGTAACACTGATTCCGATCACACCGCACACTGTGCCACCATTGCCTGTAGCACAGTGAACCGAAGCCACGGGATCCAATGTCAAATGTGCCGGAAACAACAGCACCGCGGAGCAGGCGGTAACCATGCCTAGGTGAGGAAGTACAGGCCACAGGTGCACCCACAAGCACACAATGAGCACTGAGACTGCTGAAAAGGACCACACACACACTGACCAACACAACCATGCTGCCACTAGTAGCAATGGATCTGGCGGTGCTGCATGCTGGAGCGCAGCTGTATAAGCAGGAGATGCATCAGTGGCAACAGAAGGACAGGAAGTTGAGGAGGAGGAGGAGAAGGAGGAGAAAGATGATGATCAATGCCATGCAAGTGGTGACCTGAGGCGTGCATCAATAGCCCACACAAGGGCAACACCCTAGGCCCTGACTGATGGGCAGATCCACATCCTGTACCGTCTAAACAGGGAGACCACCCTGGAACTGGTGGATCTCATCCAGGACGACATTCAGAGCAGCATAGGCATCTGGATAGCCATACCACCCCTGTTGAAGGTGGTGTCAGTGCTGCACTTCCTTTCCACAGGCATGTTACAGTACTCAGCGAGCAGCATGGCATTTCACAGCCTACATTTTCAAGAGTGCTGGTGCATGTCCTGGATGCCCTCCTGCACCATGTGTCCCAGCACATTGCCCTTTCAACCACACAGGCACAGGTCAGTGCCACCAAGGGCCACTTCCATGTACTTACGTGCATGCACAATGTGTTGGGAGCAGTGGACTGCTCACATATTGATCTTGTGGCCCCCAGCGCCACAGAGGAGGTGTACAGGAACTGTAAACTGTACCACTCACTGAATGTGCAGGTCATCTGTGATGCAGGCCTAACAATCACTCACTGCTGTGCCCGCTTCCCGGGATCAACCCACAACTCCATGGTCCTTCAGAACAGCACCCTTGCCGGCGTACATGGTGTGTTATGGAGGACAGCGGAACTGGCTATTGGGTGAGTGAAAGCATCAACACACACACATTGTACAATGGATACCAGGTCACGGGGGATCTGGGGTTTGTCTAGCACCAATGCATGTCCTACAGCCACCATGCCAATGCAGGGCCATAATCGGCATGCACAAGTGAGTGGGCACGACTAACATCAACCACATGTGGCAAGATATGGACACACCATCCAAATCTGAGTACAGATGAACAGGCACATTCAATGCACTACAGGTACCAGAATGCATCACAGCCATGTACCAATACCCAGAATATCTCAGCACAGCCCACCTACCCCCAGCAACCTATCCCTGGGTGACAACCCCTGCACATACAGCATGCCCAGTTTGCCTGGGAGCGGCAGGGCGAATGACACACACACACACACACACACACACACACACACACACACACACACACACACACACACACACACACACACACACACACACACACACACACACACACACACACACACACACACACACACACACACACACACACACACACACACACACACACACACACACACACACACACACACACACACACACACACACACACACACACACACACACACACACACACACACACACACACACACACACACACACACACACACACACACACACACACACACACACACACACACACACACACACACACACACACACACACACGCATGTAATGACTCTCCTTGTGACCTGTCCCTTGCAGGTGATTCTGGTTATTCGTTACTGCCGTGGTTAATGACCCCTGTGAAAGACCCCCAGATTTAGCAGGAAATTGCCTACAATTGTGCACATGTCCGAACCCGGACAAACTAGCAGACCGTTGGACTGTTGAAGGCACGTTTTCGGTGCCTGCACCTGTTAGGAGGGCACTTATGTATAGGCCAGTGAAGGTCAGGAAGATTGTCCTGGCCTGTGCAATGTTGCACAATATGTCTGTCAGACAGAAGATACTCCTGCCCCTAGATATGGACATGCCTCCAGCAGACGCTGAAGACGGTGGAGATGGAGATGCAGCTGTAGACATGATATGATATGATATGGCATTTGTAACGCGACTATACACAAGTGTTTCAAGGCGCAACAAGGCAGGGAGGGGGAACAAAGGGAAGACAGAGAACGATCCTACTAGGTCAGGTGTCATTCAGATCGCGCAAGTGCATGGGTAGGGGGAAGGGAAACTGCAAGGGGAAAGGGAGGGGGGAAAAGTGCAGTACAGGGTAGAATAATAGATAAATA
Organism: Ambystoma mexicanum; assembly: GCF_040938575.1. Lineage (NCBI taxonomy): Eukaryota > Metazoa > Chordata > Amphibia > Caudata > Ambystomatidae > Ambystoma > Ambystoma mexicanum. The sequence goes on along the minus strand of NC_090933.1, from coordinate 671,577,194 downwards.
ATAGGGCCAGCTGGTGGCAAGTGCAAGGTAAGTGCAGACACGTGCTGGGAAGGGGGCTGTAGGGATACAGAGACAGTCCCGCAGTGCAGGGGTTGCCAGGGAGGCAGTGCAAGTGGAGAGTGGCTGTGCCAAGGACCGAGATCGGTGAGAGTGGCCCAGTTACAGATTAAGTGCAGTTTAAGTCAAGAATTTGCAGGGGAGAAGGGGAGAGAAAGCAGAAACAAAGAGGAAGGTTTTGAGGTGCTTCCGGAACCGGAGATGGTTCTCCTCAAGTTTCAGGGAGGCAGGAAGGCTGTTCCAGAGGGAGGCCCCTGCCGCGGAGAGAGATCTACCCCCAACTCGTTGCTTGGAGAAGCGGATGACCCTGAGGGAGTTGAGGCAGATGAGCGAAGACTGAAGCAAAGAGGAAGGTTTTGAGGTGCTTCTGGAACCGGAATGTGGATGGCAGGGATTGGCATTCAGCCCGACAGGAAATTATTGAGAACGTCTTTTGACCACCCATCCACTGCACACAACCCATGGCCCACACTGCTTGTGACATGCAGCACCAATAAAGCACCTCACACCAAAAATGAATGTCCAGACATGAATTCATGTGTGTTAATATGTGCATGTATTGACAGAAAAATGTGCATGATACGTGTGAACCACCACCACTCCCAAAAACCCTCCCCCCAAACACTCCATCCCAAACACTCCCTCCCCAAACACCCCCTTCCTAAACACCCCCAAAACATCATAGTGTGTTAGTGATGCAGTTGGTCAGTCACTTCCTTGGCTTCTTGTCACAGGCCTTGCCCTGTCCTGATGAGCCTGACAGCTGCAGGGAGTGGTGCCTTACGCTGCCCTTGTGTGAGCTGGCTGGTGTGATGATGGTGGAGGAGGTGTCGGATCCATGCACATCCCTGCATTCTAGGGCCGCCTGCAGGGTATGGCTGAATGACTATGCAAGTGCAGAGATGCTCTTGTTCCCCTTCAGGACACTCTGTGCCAGCAGAACCATGGCAGAGGTAGAGTGGCCCAGGGCACAGGCACAGTGCTGGCCTGCACAAATTCGCGCATCATGCGGGACTCATTGAGCTGCTACCTCACAAGGTCGGCCATCTTATCGTGCCTCTGCTCGATCCTGCGAATGCGCGCATCCATGTCTCGTTAGTTGGGGATCAGTGGTGGAATTGGGCTGTGGAGGTCAGAGGGGCTGAAGGCTGGCTGATGGTATGGCATGTGGTCTGGTGACCCCTCTGTGCTGTCCCCAGCTTCTTGCACAGCATCGTCATCTGTAGCTGTGCCTGGGTATGTGGGTGGCTGGTGTTGGGTGGCCAGTGGCTGTCTTGGTGAGCCACAGGGCTGGATGACAGGGGCAGGTGGATGTGCCTCAGAGGCTGATGGCTGTGCAACAGGGGCTGGTGGCTGCGCAACAGGGGCAGGGGGCTTTGCCTCAGTGGCTGATGGCTGTGCATCAGGGGAAGGTTGCTGTGCAACAGGGGCAGGTGGCTGGGACACAGAGCCTGTCGGCTGCAAAGCTGCAGCTGGTGTTATCTTGGCTGTGGTGGTGTGAGGTGTGGTCCTTTTCCTCTGCATGGGTGACTGTGATGTTGAGGGTCCACCGTGCTCACTGTCAGAGGAGGTGCCTGTGGGGATGAGATGGGCATGCAGTAAATCACCTCTGTGTCATCCAACAGACCTGCAATATACAGTTGCGTCATTGTGTGGAATTCCACCTGTGCATGGAGTAAGGACAGCTTTGATGCATGTGTGCATGTGTGTGTTATGGGGGCACATTGGTTGTAGTGCAGGCACACCACCTTGCTCCTGGTGTGTGCTTTGTGTATGTGCTGCTTCTCATGCTGTCTCTTTGTGCACATGCCCAGTAGTCGTGTGGCCATATGTGTTGGCATGTTTCTTGGGTGTAATGCCTGGGTTCCTCTGGACTATGTCCTAGGAATATGGGCCATTTCATGGGTTGGTTGTGTTTTGGTGTCATGCAGTTGGACCTGGCTCCATGTAGTGTGTGGTGCATTTCACTGTCCTCTCAGTTGTATTGTTTTGATGCATCACATTGTGCTCACCACCTTCTGCTTGGCTCCCTGCACCGGCCTCCACCGCTCCAATTCCCTCAATGCCTTCGAGATGCAGCACTGTGCTGCAAGTCTCCTCCCAGGACAATAACTTGATTGGAGAGGCCGTCCTGCCTCCGGTTGCCAGGCATCCCTGCTGTGGGCTGAGAGCAGGTTATGCAGTCTGAGGTGGAGGTCGTCCCACCACTTGTGACAATATTTATGGGTGCGGGGGACAGGGCCCACTGCCGACACATTCTGTGTCACCTACTCCAATATTGCTGACCTTCGCTTTGGCTTGTACGCCTGTGGTCTGTTGCATAGAGTTTGTGTGCATTTGCCACAATTGTGTCAGTTAACACTATCAAGTCTGGCTCTGTAAAGTGTGGCTTCCTCTGGCGGACCTCTGGCACACATGACTTCAATACTCCAGGCATGAAGCCGGTGTTACAGTGTCCGAATGGCAACAGGAAGCGGATGATTTTATATGGATTGTGTTTTTCAAAATGCCCACAGGCGAGCTTCCAGTTCCTGTAATGATGTTGTTCCCGGTCCTGGTGTTTCAGTTAAATGCTGGAAAAGGTGCCGCTGGAGTTGTAATGTGCTTGTGATTCTGTCATTCTGGTTGCCGGAAATGGTGCTACCGATATTATGGGATCACCAGCTCATTAGCGCAATACACGTAATGAGGGCCATAGTGTGGAGCAAAACCTGCAGAAAATGGAAATGTATCCAAATCTATTCTTCTTCTTCTGATGTTTGAAATTTTAAATTGGAAATCTTTTCAACTTGATAATGTGTATCTCTTTCAGAATATGCGCCAAATGTTAAGCACAAACCAAATTTAATTTCCTAACAGCAATAAGAGTTACAAAATGTAATGTTATTTTCAATAAATATATATGAGAGAAATCGCTGTAACACAATTACAAATGGAAGACTTGCACATTGCAAATTCATCAGCGATAAACCAATGTATTTATTGTATTGGAAACTCATACTAAGGAAGTATCTAATAGAAAATAGTAGGGTCCTCATTTTGGCTTTTATTAAAACATGCTCTTCAGTAAGTCCCATGACACAAAGTATTGTGATTTCACAGTACTTTGAAAGACATATTTACAAAGTTGGAAAGGCCTTGATGATCACAGCGTAGGCCATCTGGCAGATCAAAGCCTGATTAATTGCCTGCACACAACCACATGGGCTAATTTTAAGAGGAATACAAATACCTTCACAAGCATTCCAGTAGAGCCCAACCAATAGTCCTCCGAGCAGATAAGATCTAGGAGGTAATTAGAAGATCGAAGGCCCTGCTAGCAGATACAATACATCCAAGGACTTACTTCCATTAGGCTTGTAACCTGTGTGAACTCTGCCTGCCCGAAAAACTCAACATCTGGCAGCGGATGGAAAATCACACAAGGGGGCTCTGTCAGCTGATCACATGAGTCAGTCCTCTGCTAGGTAATGATTCAACTTGTGAGTTCAGAGCACAAATGAATATGTATATTTATCTGCAGAAAATGTAGAATGCATATTTTATCTCTGCAATGATACAATTTCGATGAAAAGACAATAAATTGGATATCGATGTTCTGTGCATTCTAAATTGATAGCAGAGCTTCCTTAAACCCAACAGATGGGTTTTGATGTAACCCACCATTGATTGTGTTTCATTTGTACGCACATGCTAGGTACCCATAGCACATCATCTATAGATGGGGGAAGTCACACTAAATGTGATGTACATTATTGCTGATGTTTCTGTTCCAATGTTGATTTTTATGTAACGTGTCTCTGATGTCAACACTTGTCATTGACATTGGAGAAAACACTGTTCTTTAAAACACATGTTATTTAATAGAAAAGTATTTATTTACGCTTATAAGGAAAGCATTAACATACCGGCCGATAAGTGGGAAAGTGATCATAGAATTACACTGTGCTACTTAGAAGTTGCATTGCATTATTTAGGAATGATTGCGTGTGTTATGTGTCTTCGTGAGATTTTCCCAGGCAGGATTTTTTTTTTCTTTTAGTTAACTAGAGGCCTATGTTTGTATTATACTGTGGTGACTTCCTCAGCATTACATTAATGCACCAGCTTTGGTTGAGATTCAGTAAGTAGAGTTTTAACTATAAAAACAGCATGTTTCTTGTCCCAGAATGTTTAGGCGGAGCTGAGTGCCTGGGTTGTTTAATCAGAGGGTGTACCTTAGTTAAAGGAATGCTCAAATCCACAATAATTCATACAATAGCAAGCAGATGACAATGAGGTTCATTACCTAAAAGAAGGTCATACAATAAAGCGAATTCATCCTCTCCTCTTGTATCATGACATAGCATAGAATTATTCATGTCTTCCACCGCAGCCAATGCCCAACCTCTCCAACACACTCCCTTGGGCCACCCTCCTTCATACAGTCTCTGGCCCCTTTCCAGCACCAAAAACATAATGCCTTTTTAGTCCTCCATAAGTCCCATTCCTCTAATCTAGCAGACCAGTGTATCTGCAGTATTTGTCACTCTTAGCCTCTTTACTTTCACAAAGACATGCTAAATTGATGTTACAATCCTGACCAATTGAACAACATCCTCCTTTGTCCGCCGAACACCCTGCGAGATGCCAAACTCCTGTGCCCTTTCCCCCGCAGGCTTCACCCTGCGGGGATAGGCTGGGAAAGAAGTAGCAGATGGAACATGGCCAAACATTGCAACTTCCTTCAGCTGGGTCGTGTTGCTCAGTCGGGAACGCCAAACTCCTGCGCCTTTCCCATGTGCTTCACCCTGCAGGGGTATGCCAAGAAAGAAGTAGCAGAGGGGGGTTGATCAAACGTTGCAGCTTCCCTTAGCTCTGTTGGGCTACTAGGTCAGGGACACCAAACTCCTGCGCCCTTTGTCCTGCAGGCTTCACCCTGCCGGGGTAGGCCGGGAATGAAGCAGCAGAGGGGGCATGGCCAAACATTGCAGCATCCAACAGCTGTGTCAGGATGCTGGGTCAGAGACGCCATATTCCTGTGCCCTTTCCCCGGAGGGCTTCACCCTGCGGGGGTAGGCAGGGAAAGAAGTAGCAGGGGGGCATGGCCAAATGTTGCAGCTTCCCTCAGCTGTGTTGGCTTGCTGGGTCAGGGACACCAAACTCACACGCCCTTTCCCCCACAGCCTATACATACCTTGCTGAAAGCAGGTGCAGTGATATGCAAATAGATTTCTTTAGAAGTACTGGAAACAGTAAATGTTAACATCACTGCATATGTAATAGTAGAACATTGACAATTTGGTGCATTTATCATGTGATGTATCTTGGAAAGTAATATGTTGATTGTAGACACCAAATTATTATTATCTAAGAAGATTGTCATCGCTAAGACCAAACCTAGTCTGCAGAGCAGAAAAACTAGAAGATCCTTCACTAGACAATCAGTATATTGTAGATATGTTCAATTGCATCCAGGAGCTCCAGAAGATGGAGGACTCGCTGATTCCAAATGAGGGATTTTACCATAGAATACTATCTGACATTTATCTTCCTCTATATGTTGTTTTAGGAAACCAGTGAGATAGTTGGTTACTATAATTGGATCCCATTCCTCCAATGGCTTATCTTTTCTTAATTTATGGATACATGTTTGGGAGTGATCAAGAACACAGTCTCTGATCCAGAACACATCCTCTTCACTATCAATCAAGCAGGGAATCCTGAATCCAAAAAATTATCCAACCAACAGGTACCCTTCTAAATGTGGAAGGCAAGAACATACTGTTTGTAGTTTTGGAATTCTACTCCACCAGCTAATTTAGAGGGAATCAATGTCAATCTAGAAATGATAATTAAAAATCAAATAACAATTTATCATCCAATTTATAGAAACTGTCTGACCATTTAATTGGCAGCATAGGGAGGAGATAAAGAATTGAGAAAGAGAAGATCATTGTAATTGAATCTAAATATCCCCACAAGGACAAATAATGCACAGCAAACCCTCAATTCACTTTTGAATTTTAGACACAACTTGTATCCTGCCTGGTTTGCATTTTAGTTTGAATCCCTCAAAAGCCCACCATAACGAAGTTTACATTTAGAGGTCGAATGGCTGATGTATCTAGATTTAGTTTATACCCAGACATACAACAGTCATCAGATACCATGGACATAAAAGTGCCAGTGGACATGTCATAGACTTCGAATTTCTTTTTAAAAAAGGCCACCAGCATCAGCCAAGACATTAATATGAATATGTTTACATGCAGTAAATTCATTACGATAATTCAATCTCTTTCTTTCTAGAAAGGGTTCACATTTAAAAAATAAACAAGTAAAGTTAATGAGGAAAGCCATGGCTCATTCACCTGTACCATTTAAAGTGTGGGTAAATTAGTTGATGTATAAAGAAGCATAGCCCTTGCTTATGATAAAGTAATATAACCATCGAAAGGAAGTTTGGCCCAAAATCACTCTACCTCAAGTGTCTTTTTTCCATATCTAGGCAGATAGCAGATAGCTGTCCATGTCCTACATGAGGATCAATTCAAAATGACAATGTCACACAAGAGCCACAACCAACCCCACACAAAAACGGTTTGGTCTCTATTAACTTTAAGGGACAAAATCAACTCTAATCTAATGGCTAAATGCATGGCAAACATTTGTTTGCATGCATGTTGTAATGTTTTTGGTTACAAATAAACCTTGTACATTTTAAATGAATGATTATAAAAAATACAAATAAATCCATCACTTAACAACACATTTAGACAGTTGTCATAATCCGGTATTTAACATCATGGCAAACATTTTACATTCCTGCAAGCTAATAACTTCTTTCTTCATGAAATTTGAAAAACCTCACCATCATAGCTCTATATCTATGTGTACCTCTCTAAAATTTGCCATTAACTCAGAGGAAAATATCATTACCTCTGTGGGAATATTATTATTTAAAGCGACTCCAGCTTTAATTGATTCTGACAACCTAGCTTTGGAATGAAGTATAGCAATGAAGCCTTAGAATAACTTCTTGGTATGTCTAAGTGCCTAGCAAGAAGTACTCTCTTCAATTTATTTTTATTCACAACATAAGCAGTGATATGACTGCACAGTAAATAATTTGGGGCACCCCCAACTCTGGAGTCATCTGGCTCATCCGAATTATAAAAGAAACCTCTGAAAATTTGAGGAAAGGCATATTGAAAGATGAATATTTTTTATTAAAAAAACAGAGTGAATTCTCCACCTACCAGATCTACGGTGAAGGTTCCTCTCCAGTTTAACATGTCTGTAAAAGAGAAATGATATGAAATCACAATGGAGCCAATTTCTAGAGAACATAATATCCTGCCAGGGCCATCTATCATGAACCAATTGTCCAAAGGGTATTCTTACAATAATTAGCATGAGATTTTTTCCAAGTATCAAAATGATCACAACTATTGCTAAAGTTCAGAAAGACACTATGAGCTTAATTAGAGAGTGACTTACATATGCGCTTCCTGTCCACTATGCGATCAGGAGGCATGTTTTGGCAACCCACTACAATAAAATTAGAGAGATTCCTATTACTCAAATTGCTATCTTAAGTCTGCCAAAAGTGTTATTTTGTCCATATATTTTCTAAAACAGTAGATTCCCTTTTTCAATAGTAAGGTGCGTATACAATTATGCTATGAGGCACCTGGAAATCAAATTCCATGGATGCATCTAATCCCAGGATTACATTGAATACTGATAATCTAAGCAAGTAGAGAGTTCTGAAATCCACCTGTTTCACACTGATAGGTTTAATTCATGCCTCATATATGCAATAATAATTGTACATACAGTGAAAGTAGGAGTAATGCCAATAATGTATTAATTGTTAAAAAATCTGGGAATAATATAAACCCACGCTTGTAAAAATAAAAAGGTATCTCTTGCTAATCAAAAGCATACAATCCAAATACGTTTGAAGTGCCTGACTTTACATTTGACTAGATGTTACTCTAATGTACTAGCACAATGAGCTAGCCCAACTAATCCATCATTTGAGCATGATCCCAGAAGAGCATACCATGTCTATGCTTTTAGTAGATATAGATTTAGGGGAACCCAAATTATGAGCTTCTTGAGCATTCAGGTTAAGACCTGGAGGTATTTCAAGGAGCTTTTAAAAAGAAAACTATCAAGGAGGTTCTACCTTCTGTTCCTTCAAGTACATATAACATTGTCAGGTTATTATTGTGGTTCCTATTTTCTAGATAATACTACTGGTCCCTCAACGATAGCACCTACTTCTTTGTCTGTCTTGCCTGCAGAGTGTTCAGGATCACTTGCATGCAGTTACAACTCCAAAGGTCTTGCATCAAATTTGCTTCATTTTTTGATCAATTATTGCCATTTTTGAATTGACTCCAGCCCTTTGTGGTTTAAGGGTCATAGCTTCCCCCCATACTGCATCCATAACAGAGTTAAGAGTTCAAGTAAGAAGAGGAGGGGAGTCGTTTTTAGCTCTTTTAAGTGAAGCTCTAGAGCAACAATTCCTTCTTTCCTGGCAACATGTTGGTAAGATCCGTGCTCCATTTGGCCAACCAAAAGCAAAGAAACAGCCCTGGTTGTTACGAGTAACTGGCACAGTTTTCATCACTAATCTGATAAGAATTGTTTTGGTAGGTCTAGGACTTACAATCAATGCAAGTGGTTATCAGTGGTGACTGGCAAAGTAGGATAGATCACAGTTATAACATGTGGTTTTCCATATATGTTAATCTCTGTTCAGTATTATTTCCCAAATGTTTTGAGAGTTGGGGTGCAGGGTGCTTCTACCCTCACTTTCCTTAGAAGGAGGAGTTTGCAGCAGAGATACCATGCCATTTCCTTTTCTCAGGCGTTTCCCCAGAGTCACAGGCTATCAGAGTTGTATGAGCCTACAACAGCCTTTGAAATGCAAGACATCTGCTGGCAGACTAATTAGCATCAATTCACTTATCTATCAAAAGGGGATGGGGGCATCCTTGGAGCTACAAAAAGTTTGCAGATTTACCAATCCCCCGTTTACCTTTAGGGGGCTGTATTTAAGGTTAGCAAGGTGATATACTCTTTATTTGTATAAGAATGGTGTTTATATCCCTATAGTGATCGGTTTCAGACGAGGATTTTTGCACCGACCTGATTAATAAATAGCACATCAGCAGAAAACATAGATTGTACATAGCAAGCAAACTTCAACTAAACTGGGGGTAACTGTTTTTCCCTTTTTAAATAACAATAGATTTAATTACCGGGTATAGAAGGTTGCAGCAGCATTTAAACAGCCAGTAATTTGAACTGACCTCGGGCTGTTTGTGAGGGTAGCAATGTCCCCGGGCTTTGACTTGCCCTCCTTCATTGAGCCCACCCACATTGTTCAGTCCCTGGATCAAGATTTATTGTCTGATTGTAAAGAACTTTTTTTTACCTCTGAAAGCAACTTTAATGTCATACCTTCAGGTGAGGTGAGTGCCTGCACCATTGACTCACACAAGTATTAAGTGGCCTTGCTGCTCACCCCTTATAATGCAGCTTCAGGAGTCTTTTGTCCAGTGATGGAAGTGAACGGACGGTCGGAGTGGTATTCCACTACTTTAATTTTTTTACTTTTTATGGCCATATTCACCATTCTATATAGATGATGTGTCTATTCATGTCCCTGTGCAAGTGTACAGTTTTAATAGGAGCCTCAGTTAATAGTCACTTAGACTAGTGCAATACCCTAGCCACAACACCTTGTTACATGTTGCAATATGCTTCCGCCTACCCTCTCCCCTGGGTTCCATGTAATAATATCCCCGCAAAAATGTCGCCTGACGAAAAAGTCTCTGTTTTTTGCAGAGACATAATTACATTTCGCATGCAGGGGACATCCCCGCAACCCGTCCCCATACATAATGTCACCATATATAATGTCGTCAATGGCTTTTTCCTGGCGATATTATATATGGGGACATTATGTATGGGGACATTATTACCTGAGAACCTCCCCTGCCGAGACCACAGTTCCACCACTTTTTTCGGTACACCTCTACCGCTGCTTTATTTCTGAACCTTCAAAAGTCATCATCAACTGATGTAACTCGCCATCACCTTTAATAACATAACCCATGATGCCAGCTAAGATCCATCTGTTGTTTTATTGATTCATGTATCAGTGTGTTCTTTACTGAAAGGGGCTAAAAAGTGACTCGTTTTGAAGGCTTGATCCATTCCTGGCATTGGGGACAGCAGGCCGCATAAGCATTCAGTTCATCAAAAAGTATGAAACAATCCGACTAGTACCTAACTCCATCTTTTATTGGAAGTATTGGTGTTAATTATTACCTTCTGAAGATAGTTCGATAAACAATTCATTAACCATGCATGTATTCCCGCTACCCCTTGAAGTGCCCATTTGAGCTATTTTATAGGCACACTTAGATGTGCCACCGCATCGCACGTCTTTGTGAAGTCCTTGGAGTTGGCATCCACTCTCGTTCGCATTATCTTGGGCACGGCTGCTTAAATTTAGATGGATCTCCCCTCTGGCTCGGATTATGGCGGCACAGAGCCTGCTGAGCAACTATCTGGCAATGTTTTTCAAATTCGTTGTATTGCACAATCGATGTCTTGCTTCACATCACTTGCCAAGTTGCCGCACACGCTTTGAATTGGATCTGCTCATAAAAGCGAATGTTAATGACCCCCCACGTGAGTGTTTAGGCTCCTTACCCTGTTACTGGATATAGGTAGGCAATGGGACTCTGCATTGTTGTCCGTCGTGCCAGCAACAAACTGTGACAACAGTTGTGTGCCGATGGTAAAGTAAAAAAGCTTGCCTTTTAAAAGTGATAACAAAATTAGAGTAATTAGAGTAATTGCTTGTTTACTTGACAACCTGTGCTGTACTGTCGGCCGATCCTTTTTCCAACTCGCGTTCCACTAAACTGTGCAGTGGGCGGAGCCTACAATGGTTCCTTATGGGGATTCAGGACGACGGTACATGTCCTTAGTACCCCTCTTTAGCTTTCTAGCCCTGTCATGCTCGCCTTGGTGAACCCCTGGGGTGACCCCTACTCAGGATGCGCAAACATGGCACTACAAGCAGCAAACTGCAGCACTTTGATGGAGAAGTTCAGGAGGTCAAACTGCCACTCTGGCAAGGTAGTATAAATCCCTTTCAAGGTCAAGCTAAGAAGATTGGGGAAGAGGGGCCCTCCAACTGGCTACCATGAGTAATAAAATAAGTATCAAAAATGTTTCACTAAGTTTGAGGGCGCACTGCAGCTATCCCAATAGGAACTAATGGGTGTGTGAACATGAAAGAAAACCCTCCAATAGTTAGCAAAGGTGCTGCAAGATCATTAACAAGGTTTGTACTAAACCATGCACATTTTTACCATACAACATATATGTATTATGTGTCAGTTCTGATGAATCCGATGGACTCATCACTGATTCCCTGGCAGTAACCTCCTCCCAAGTGGCCAGGGGACAGCAGCCTCTACCTGATCCTGACCCTGGGGGTGGTTAAATGAGGGAGGAGCACATGGGAGAGGACAACTACCGGGTAGAGGGGATGATTCCTTCCTGCTCCCACCTGCAAGGCTAAAAACCTCGGGTTCATCGTCGACTCTAAGCTCTCCTTCTCTCCTCACATCTCTGATGTCTCTAAGAAGTCACACTACCAGCTGAACCGCCTCAGAGGTATTCTTCCTTTCCTCTCCTTCCCCCAGAAGCTCACTGTCTCCAGAGCTCTGGTTCTCTCTAGGCTGGACTATTGCAACAGCCTCTTTCTAAATCTGCCTGCTTCTACTCTCCGCCCTCTGCAACTCATCCAGAACATGACTGCAAGACTTATCCTTGGCCTCAAGACCAGGGATTGTATAACTCCAGGACTGAAAACTCTACACTGGCTCCCAGTGGCTGTGAGGATTACGTTCAAAACCCTCTGCATTGTCCACAATGCCTTCTGGGGCCTGGGGCCTCAATACCTTCAACTCTCTCTTCGTAAAAATCTTCCTTCTCGAGCTCTAGGCTCATCTGCCTCCAAATCCAAGTCAATCGCTTCTCCAAGCAATGAGTTGGTGGTAGATCTCTTCTACGGCTGCGCCTCCCTCTGGAACAGCCTCCCTGAAACTTGAGGAGAACCATCTCCGGTTCCGGAATCACCTCAAAACCTTCCTCTTTGCTTCTGCTTTCTCTCCCCCTCTCCCCTGCTCAATTCCTGGCTGAAACTGAAACTGCACTGGCTACCTGGCCACCCTCTGATCTCGGGCCCATGTCTACTCCCCCGCCAGTTGCACACCTGCACTGCTTCCCTGGCAACCCCTGCACTTGGGGACTGTTTTCTATATCCCTACAGTCCCCCTGCCAGCATTTGACACCTGAAGTCTGCACTTACCCTTGCACTTGCCACCAGCTGGCCGTATTTTTTATTTATTGATTTATTTATTCTACTTATCCCATATACTGCACTGTCCCCTCCCCCGCCCCCTGCACCTTTCCCCTCCCCCTTCCCAGGCACTTGCACGATCTGAATGACACCTGGCCTATTAAGATCGTTGTCTCTGTCTTCCCACTGTTTCCCCTCCCTTTCCTCGCCGCGCCTTGAAACACTTGTGTATAGGCGTGTTATTAATGCCATATCATGTCATACCATACATATCATATCATTCCATTAGATGAGAAGCAGTATTCCTCCTTTGTCCCTGGCAAAGACCCTATAATACCCAAGTTCTTGATGGTTGTTGTCACCCCACAGATCCCTCCTATTGTAAAAATCTAAAACCCTGTCCTTCCTGTCACTGTAGACAAAGCCCCATGTATACCTCACTCACAACAGGCAAAACATCTTCTGTTTCTGACATTTCTTTATGTGACGTTTTGAAACAACATCATGCTGGATAATCCATTGTATCTATGGACTTCAGCTCCCATAAAGCCTCAAGTACTGAGATGAAGAGGAGGAGGGTAGAGTTTTATTTATTTATTTATTTATTTATATTGCCATTTATATAGCGCACCAAACCCTTAGGCATCTGGTTGCTTTAACTTAAGCAGGTGGTTACAATAGAAACCGTTCAGGTAAAAGAATCTTTCAGCTACAATATAACTAAATGTTAATGATGGACACAAACCTTTTCTAATTTTATCTATTCCCCCATCTAGGTGGCTAGTGGTATTTTCATATCTATTCAGGATATTTTTGGATCTCTTTTTAGGCAGAACCATACATCAATCTATAGGAAACTGATAGAGGGAGAAAAAACATTGGAATTGATACGTGTATGAGACACATGTAGGTGACTATAAAACACAAAATCATGACAGACTATCAATGGAATTATGAATTTTATTATTATTAGAATTTGATTATTGATTATCCTTTGTAGATATCAGAGAACTGGGTAGACAACTTCTGAAGAAGGGGACTGAAGGCCCTGAAACACGTAGAGAAACACACAAGGATGAACAAATTGCTCAAAACTTTAAGTCATTTGCTTATAATTCTTGGTGATAAAATGGTCTACCTATGATTGAAATAATTGAAGTCTTACTCTGGAGAGCTTAATGATTTGGTCTATGTTGTAATACTCAATGCTAATATAAATTGAGGAAATGATCACATGATTAAATTTCGAGGTACTTACACTTTGCTGAAAAATAATTGATTTCGTATATAGACAAAATATATATTTTTTATGAAAATTTCTGGTGTGATAATTGTCAGAAATATTTAATGTATGAATATTTGACCATTCGGGTGTGTATACAACACATATTGGGTGTGCAGGGGACGGGAGAGTCACACAAGTGTGTGGACCCCTATTGTTTCTTCAACCCCTATATGAAGCCCCCGACTAGAGGGAGTGTGGGGAAGTAACTGTGGATTAAGTGTACAGATCGTTTCATGTATTGTAAATTAAGTATTAATTTGTATTTTAAATGTATGACTATATGTGTAATTTACAAGGTTGTTTTTCAGCCAAATGCCATTAATACATTTTTTTTTTAATTAAGTTTATTTTGTAGTGTTCATTCTGAAGAGATTTACTTTCTTTGAGGCAAGAGGACAGAATGTCACCAGGGTTAAAATGCATATTAACTTTCTTTCAAGGGTCAATGGTATATTTCTAGTAATGGTACGCAATCCGCCTGCTCGACAGACCCGCATGATTCCTTAATGGGTCATTGGTATATTTCTTGTCATGGTGCACGCTCTGCCTGCTCAACAGTTAGGTTACACATTTTGAAAGGGAAAATGTTACATTTATTTTCCTGGTACATACTCACAAGTTGATGGTGTTACTGCCGCATTTAAGGGTCCGCCCAATCTCGAGTCTGGCGTGTTTACCCCGAGCTCAGAGCTGGGGGTAAGCACGCCAGAAAAATGCCAATTTGTGACGCACTTACTACCAGCTGTATTACTGCACAGTAATTGCACCGAAAATTCCCCATTGGGTCCTCTGGACCCAATGGGGCATGGGGAATAACAGTTAGTGCCCAACCCGTGAACCGGCAGTAATACCAGCGGACGGGTGGGCGCTAATGCTAATAAAGTTGGCCAGTATCCCAATAAGGGTACCGCCCAACTCATGATCAGCCCCTTATTGTGTTACATGGGAGGTAATATATGTAGGGCCTCTTCACGAGATGGGCGGTATCCCGGCTGGGATACTGCTCAACTTTATTAGCATTCGGGCCCACCTGTCCAGCGTTATTACTGCCGGATCACGGGTTGGGCGCTAACTATTACTCCTCATTCCCCAACGGTGAAGATGGGCATTTCTCTGGTGAGTTTACCCCCAGCTCTGAGCTGGCATAAACCTGCCAGACTCGAGATTGCGAGGACCCTTAAATTCAGCGGTAACACCCTTACCGCCACATTTAAGAGCTACCAACCAACTCGAGAACAGGTCCGTAATGACTTTCCTCTTGTTGTATCAATGACTGGCATAGTTTCTGACACCTTTCAGGCACCATCATATATATATATATAGGACGAAATTCCACACCCTCACTGCATGGAAGATAAGAGACCCACACGTGCCTGAGTAGAGGGAGAGAGAAGCCTGCAGGGTTGCAGAGCACGACAGGGCTCCCGGAATGAGACAGATCGAGAAACCTCCTATGGCAGGGGGCGGAGACTACATGGCTGGCATGAAAAGCAGAAACACGGAGGTGACTGTGGAAATACTGTCTCCCTTCCTGAGAGCAGGATCAGAGAAGCCTGGCTCCAGAGTCTCTACACAGCAAGCAAACCATGAGCACCCTCGAGCAGCAACTGAGCGAAACCCTTGGCAATGCTAAGAACCTGCCGAACCACAGTGAGAGGAGCCGTGAATCGCACAGACATGGAACCACCAGATGGAGCCATAGAACGGAAGCCGTGTTGGCCAAACAGAGTGCCTTCCCAGCAGAGCACTGCATAGAGAGAAGAGCTGCTGGGAGGAGGGCAGAAAGGCCTCCTGAGACACCAGGAAGGGGTCTGCAACCTGAGACCCCATCATGGGATGAGAGCTAGAAGAGCCCAGAGTGGGCCAATAGAGAGTCTAACCCAATAGGGGTTGTGCAACATGAGACTCCAGGGTAGGGTGACAGCCAGAAGGGCCCATAGTGGACCAAGATAGTGATGATTCCAAGAAGGAATGCACTATCTGCAATCCCAAAAGCCAGTGCTACTGAACACAATGGGCATCATTACAACCCTGGCGTTAAGGGGTTAACGCCTGATTACGAGGTCCCTTTGCGGGTTGGCGATTTTAACGCCTGCTTTTTGCAGGCGTTAAAATCCCACCTGCAAAGGGACCTTGATGCTAAGTACGGTGCCGCAATTTGCGGCACCGTACTTAGCGCCTTCCCCATTCCCATTGAGCCCTATGGGGCAAAAATGGGAATGGGGAAGGGCCCATGGTGAATGGGGAATTACCGCCCCGCCAACCTTGGAACAGGGCAGTAATTCCACCATTCACCATGGCGGACCCTGGCATGGACCATGGTGCTAATAGCACCATGGTTTAGCGCCGGGGTCGTAATGAGGCCCAATGAGTTGTCCAGCTCCTGATTCTGACTTACCACACAGGATACAGGGGTTTCTATGGACAAATGACCCTTGTTTAAAATTATGTTCCCGTTTCGAGTTTGCAGCTTTTTTAAGATTGACTCTTACTAGTAACAGTTATCTACTGGTTCAGTTGAAAGGTCCATAGCTTTATTATTAACTTTGTGCTATTTATGTATTTACCCTTGATAAATGTTGATGGTAGGGCTTAACTTTGGAAGTTTGTCTTCAGTAATTTTTGATTTCCTGGGAAGCCTTGTCCACTTACCTCAAATGTTCAGTAGTTGCTTTCATTGAAACAGGGTATTAGTAAAAAATACATCTTACAACTTTATCTGGAGACATGTATGTCAGCATAAGTGGGAAGAATGGGCACTCCTATGTTACAGTGGGCATCCATGTTAAGAAGATTACTCACAATTTCATACTTTACAGTTGCTCTCTTAGGTTCTCAAGTGGCTACTGAGGTTTACATTGTTATCAGACATTGGGCCTCATTACACGGTAGGCGGTAAGGGTTTACCGGTACCGGTATTTTACCGGTACCAGTAAATCCTTACCGCCTTACTACGAGGTCCCTTTGCGGGTTGGGGAATTTAACGCCTGCTTTTTGCAGGCGTTAAAAACCAACCCGTAAAGGGACCCAGGGAGCTAATTACGGTACCGCAATTTGCGGTGCCGTAATTAGCACCTTCCCCATTCCCATTATGCCCTATGGGGCAAAAATGGGAATGGGGAAGGGCAATGGTGGAATTACCGCCCCGCCAACATTGGAATGGGGCGGTAATTCCCCTTTCCACCAAGGCGGTGCCGGTATTTTACCGGCATGAACCATGGCGCTAATAGCGCCATGGTTCTCCGCCTACCGTCTAATGAGGCCCACTGTCCTTCGTTGGTGGATACAGCCTCTGTGTTGACGCAAGCCCAGGACCAGGTATCAAACTCATGCTGTTCAGTGTTGTCTTGCTTCCAGCACAAGCGTGTTTTACCTGAGCTACCCTCCTGGCATTTAATATACTGAACATTTGGAGAACCTATCTGCTGTGATAAGCAGAAAACAAGAACAAGAGGGACTAATTACAGAGGCCTTTAATTACTGGAACCTACGGGAATTGCCTGTTCTGGGGTCATCACGCTGGCTCTTTAGGATTTCAGATTCTTGTTCAAACTATACATTTTAAACATTGAAAGATGTTCTTAATATGATATTATTAGTGGAAAAACCTATGTACCCGGTCTAATGTGCATAAAGGAAGACATTTTCAGAGAGTAAATATATTATGTGGTAGATTTTCACATAATTTATGTTATAGAAAAGACATGTTTTAAGGCTATTGTTCCTTTTACCTGGAGGAGTAGTAAAGAAACAAAATTTCTCAGAAGCCGTTGTAAGTTCAACACAGTACATATGGCCAATTGGTGTATCTGCTCCTCATTGTCTTGGATTCTACTTATGGACAAATATACATCTGACCTTTTATTATATAGTATGATTCTTTGCTACTGGATGAATAGATAAACAAGAATAATACATACGAGGTAGCATCCAGCCTTGATATACAACCATAAACAGCCAGCTTGAATCAAAACCTTTAAATGGTCAAATGTCATGAGGGCAAACCTAAGCCAGTCATGATCTTTTAGCTTTTCATGCACGAATGGGAATTGTGAACGCATACACATAAAGGTTATGTTCTGAAATGTTACTAGGTATCTTTACCCCATGGCACTGATGAAAAAAGAGAAAGGACTGCCAGGTATAAAATGCTGTGGGCTTTAAAGCAAGTGCTGCCTGAAGTGACCCACATGACTCACGGTCAAATGGCAGCCATGCTAGAGGTACACAGCGATGAACATATCACAGGGTGTTTTGTGTCCAAAAGAGTATTTGCAAAAGGCCAATGGATTTTTTAAACATTTAAAAAAAAATCAACAATCACTCCTGTTTCCAATGTGACAATCTCACAGAAAATCTATGCAGACTCTTTTTTTAAATGTAATTGGACACTAACTCACAAAATGCAGACTGCCCGCGCAACCCTTCCATACCGGTATAAATGAACTCCCTATTCCTGTAATTCTGTACATCTCCCCTTCAGTCTCACTCCATTTTATTTTTTACAGGACAAGTTACTAGCGAGCTCTGTGCTTTAGAAATCCTGGCAACACATACTATCGAAATCCTGGACAATGGAACATAAAACGCAGTGGTCGAAGTGTACGAAAAGAAGTAGTGGAACTATGTTCCCTGCTGGCCTGCACCCACTCCCCAAAAGGCCCATCACCACGCCCCCTCCCAAACACAATACAAACTCCGAAACACATGCACCTGCTTGTTAAGGGAATGTTCAGTGTAGTGCATTGAAAGTGACGTTTCAACTTATTCCTGTACTTTTATTTTCAAATCAAACCATCCCGGAACGATTTCTTTTTAAAATAAAAGTATAGGAACAGTAAAACCTAATTTAAAAATGTAGAGGAGCACCGCTCCCGCTCACTTCGACCACTGATAAAAAGTCAGAAACATCAATTAAAACGTAGTGAAAATGTTAATCAAAGGCCACGCTGAAATCTGAAAGAGTGTACTGTCCAGTACAAAGAAAGTCAGGTAGAAGTGCTTCATACATTTTCTCAATAAGGCCTGAAAGTGCCAAATGCCCATTGAGCCAGGTTTGTAAGCTCTTTATTCAGTGACAGACTCCCTCTCAGATGATAGCCCAGGTTTGGTAATCAGTGGGCTTCATAATGAGTCTGGTGGTAGCCGTAAGGGTAAAAATGACGGTCCTGGTAATTTCTCATTGACGGGCGCTGGAAATATTTACTCCACATTCCCTTTGAGTCCCATTGAACTCAATGGGAATGGGGAGAACGGATGCAACGGCACCATTCACGAATGGTGCCGTTGCATCCGTCAAGGTGTGCGGGCGGGTGCCGTTCCGACCGCAAGGTCAGACCTGGCGGGCGGGGGGACACCCGCCCGCAGAACTCGTAGTTTGCTGGTCTGGAAACAATGGTACCGGCAAGCTTACCGGTACCGTTGTTTCTGGACCGGCAACCTCATAATGACCCCCATGTGTCATACTATCACATGGGCCTGACTGCTAATGGGTCCATGTCCGATGTTGATATTTTTTGCTGGCACATATGGTGGTGGAATGTGCCTCCCTGTGTCCAAAACTAATGATACAGATGAAAGAGAGAAGATAAGGGGTGTTCAGAAGCAGCATATCTGGTTGTCATGGCAACTTGCAACTGTTGTGGCGTGTATTGGCCGAAGTACATATTGTTGTTTTCTGTTTTCTATCATTTGATCATTTGAGT
This sequence comes from Ambystoma mexicanum, assembly GCF_040938575.1. Classification (NCBI taxonomy): domain Eukaryota; kingdom Metazoa; phylum Chordata; class Amphibia; order Caudata; family Ambystomatidae; genus Ambystoma; species Ambystoma mexicanum. The sequence goes on along the minus strand of NC_090933.1, from coordinate 671,557,765 downwards.
GCTTATTTTACAATATTTGTGCCAATCAGGAGTTCATTTGGGCCTCATTACGAGGCTGGTGGTAGCCGTGCCTGTAATACAGGCATGGCTGCTGCCAGTATATTTTTTTTCTGGCACCCAGGAATGGCCAATTACCGGGTCATTACGGCCCTGCCGGACCCAGTAATTTCCCATTCCTGGACGCCAGAAAAGATTATTCCCCATATGGCTCAATGGAGCTCAATGGGAATGGGGAAGCCGGATGCACCGGCACTGTTACCAACGGTGCCGGTGCATCCGACATGCTCTGCTCACGAGTGTCGATATGGCCACAAGGTCAGACCTGGTGGCCGCAATGGCACCCGCGAGAAGAACTCGTAGTTTGCCGGTCCGGGAACTACAGTACCAGCAAGCTTACCGGTAACATAGTTCCCAGAACGGCAAATTTATAATGAGGTCCCGGAGTTCTGCTCGCGGGTGCCATTGTGGCCGCCAGGTCTGACCTGTCGCACGTACCGGCACCCGCGAGCAGAGCATGTCGGATGCACCAGCACCATTCTGAATGGTACCGATGCATCCGACTTCCCCATTCCCATTGACCCCTATGGGGCTCAAATGGGAATGGGGAGCATTCCATTCTGGCACCCATGAGTGGACAATTACCGAGTCCGGCAGGGCTGTAATGACCCGGTAATTGCCCAATCATGGGTGGCAGAATTTTTCGGATGTTTGCCGGCAGCCTGCTGGTTTTACCGGCAAGGCTACCGCCAAACTTATAATGAGGCCCATTCTTCTCCCAAACAAGGGCTACTCAGCCATCATGCTGAGCATGGCCATAGTATTAATTTTGTATTTATTTATTCAGTATTTATAATGCGCCTATGCACAATGTGTTTCGATTCATAACAAGACAGGAAGGTGGGAGAAGAGGGAGGACAAAACAAAACCAAAAATGATTCTACTAGCACTTGTGACATTTGGATCATGCAAGTGCAGAAAAGATAAGTGCAGGGGAGAGGGGAGCGAGGAGTAAGTGCCAGTTAGGTCAGACGGGCCAGTGAGGAAAAAAAGCATGTGCCAGGGAAGCGCAGATGGACAGAGCTGGGTGAAAGCAGAGAGTGCAGGGGAAGGAAGGTCCGGTCCACGAGCTATGTGCAAGGTACAGGGCTGGAAGGGCTACAAGGGTGTTGGGCCAGCCAGGCTAGTATAAGGGAGGGGCCCAAAAGGGCAAGCACAGGTTGAAGCAGGGGTCAGGGGAGACCAAATGCAGGGGTAGACTGGATTAAGGGGCATGGTGACCAGTAGGTCTCTGAAGGAACCGTGAAGCCAGTCAAGAGGATGATGGGGACATTAGCAGGGGAGGGGGAGAGGAAAGGAGGAAGAGAAAAGGAAGGTCTTGAAAAGCTTGCAGAACTTAAGGTGATCCGGCTCAAGTCTGAGAGGGGCAGGGAGACTGTTCCAGAGGGAGGCACAGGCAGAGGAGAGAGATCTATCCCCCACTCTCTGCTTGGAAAAGCTTCTGGTCTGCAATGAGTCAGAGCTAGACGACTGTAAGGCTCTAGCAGGGAAGGTATCCAGAGAAGTATCCAGTGATGCTATGTGGGGGGCAGGCAGGGACAGAAGGCTTAAAGCATGCAGTGGCCCTCTAAGATGAGGTGCCGCTCTTATAGGATGGATGAGGATGCAGAAGTTACTCAAAGATCAATAAAAAGATTGACTCAGGAAGTTGGCAAAAGGTACTCTGTTTTATAATCAATTCTCTAAAACAGGGAGTACAAAGGACATCAACAGACGTCTCATGGCAAGGTCTCAATGATTTACATTAAAAAACAAGTTTTTATGGTAAAACTTCACCATCACTGACGTCACACTATGTGGCAAACTGTAAAACTTATACTGGATTGTGGTTGGATAACATCTACATATACTTTCTATGGGGTGTGGGATTTTGATAGGATCTCTATTTTCAGGTGAGCAACTCATCTTCATCATCATAAAATACACATCGATGTATTGGTTCACAAACTATAGGGCTCTTTGATACGTGGCCCTTTATAATTGCTTGGCACACTTGTACCCTTCTGGAATATTCCACTTGCTAGCAGCATGCAAGCTGGTACCCCAGGTGTTGCTGGGATGGGCTTGAACATGCCTCTGCACCCAATTAGCCCAACATCTATCATCACTATTACTTTCTGTCATTCAATTAGGCTTTGAACATGGCCTTGCAAACTGCACAACTCCTGGGAATAAAAAGGGAGTGTGAGCCTGCTCTCATCTTCTCGCCTCACCGTCGTCCGCCCAAGTCTATTTCCATCTAGATTACATGACTGGAGACCACATTTCGAGCTTTCTCTTCGTATTTAATGGTTTTTAAAATTAATAAAACTTGGCACTCATTGTCCTTTTACTGTACCTTGGCAGGGCTTGGCCCATCTCTTGAATACATTGTATCTCTTGAGGTTTGACAACCAGTTCTCAGCTGCACTGGCCTTTTGACACTGGGCCTACCAAGCCCTCTTGAATTCTTTCTTGCTCGTCAGCTACTTTTATTAACTGCGCCAAACTTTCAGCTTTCTTGTTCATGGGGTGCCAGTTTGCTAAAAAACGATGTGGAACATCCAAATTTCTTATGCATATATATACCTTGGTGCATCGCTGCAATCTATTCACTACGTATAGCCAACCTTATGATCACTTAGTTCTACTTGCGTTACAGGGTCTGTACCATTATAAAACGGTTTGTATTTTTGTAACGCTCACCTGATTCCCACGGAGGCGCAGGTCTGGCTTCGAGTGCTGATGCTTCTTCAATGGTGAAGCGCAGGACTCTGAAGATGGACAGGAAGGGCCCTCTACTCTGGCTTCTCCGGCACGCAGGAATATTCCCCTGTGCGTGAAAAGGGAGTATTACCTACTGACTGAGTTATGCTCAAGCCTCCCACTCTCTTCCAACCCTCCACGATACCCTTCCACGATTCCCCGTGAAGTCTCACCTTAGGGTCAGGAAGGATGAGCTCTCCATCCTGCTTCTGATGCAGGGGCGCGTTGAAACCCAGTTACTTCACTGGATTGAGGATTGATGGGAGTTCAGGTAAGCTTGACTATTCAGATAAGGCTCTGTAAAAGTTCTGTTGCAAGTTGAAAAGTCCAAGCTTAATAATAATGTTCATTGGGCCTCATTACACGGAAGGCGGTAATCCAGGGTGCTATTAGCACCCTGGACCATGCCGGTAAATTACCGGCACCGCCTTGACGGAAAGGGGATTTACCGCCCCATTCCAAGGTTGGAGGGGCGGTAAATCCCCCTTCCGCCATTGCCCTTCCCCATTCCCATTTCTGCCCCATAGGGCTCTATGGGAATGGGGAAGGCGCTAATTACGGCACCGCAATTTTGCGGTGCCGTAATTAGCTCCGAGGTCCCTTAGCGGGTTGGTACTTAACGCCTGCAAGAAGCAGGCGTTAATTCCTCCAACCCGCAAAGGGACCTCGTAGTACGGCGGTAAGGGTTAACGGTCACCGTTGCCATTAACGGTGACCGTTAACCCTTACCGCCGTCCGTGTAATGAGGCCCATTGTCTTTTTGCAGCAAGCGCTAATGCTTATGTCTTTTTTCCCCTTAGGGGCCGGGGTTCGGAATGCCGGAGATATGGCGCCGACCCGAAGTGAAACGTGCAGTTCCAGTTCCAGTAAATGGCAGGTTAGTTCTGGATGAGCGCTCGGGAACTGTCTTTGCATACGCTCATTCAATGTCTTTGTCTTTTTTCCCCATAGGGGCCGGGGTCCGGAAAATGCCTGGAAGCGGCAAGACCCGAAATGAAATGGGAATGACCCAACAGGTAAGTCTTATTCCCTTCCTTCTCTCACCTCTTATTCTTGTCTTTTTCTCTAGGCTCTGGGAAGTGGCTGTGTATCCGGATGATCGCTGCTGAAGATGGAGGCACCCAGGAAAGGTGAGTGAAATGCAGCGCTGCAGCGATCGTAACGAAATGCTTTTAAAAATGATGTCTTCCTTTTCAGGATCGTCAGTGTGATGTCTCCGTGGTGCAGATTTAGCTGTAAGGTCTCTTGTCTCCCTTTGCAGGTGACCCAGGATGCTGACAGGCGTGGCTGAAGTCCAGATGCAGGAGCTGACACGGTGAGCGTCCAGCTGCAAGGAGCAGAACAACGCGAAGCGTGAGTTGCTGATCGGGTGTGGTTTAAATAGCTTTGGTAGAAGTTCCAAGTGTGTATCCTTCCTCCGATCAGGTATGTATCCTTCCCCGACCACACCCGGGTGGAAAGTAGTCCCACAGGTAAAGTAGTTCCATTCAGGCCTCAAGAGGGCCTGGATGTGGCAGCATGGTCTGCATCAGGTAAGTGCACATTAAAACACTTGAACACATGTCTAGCTTTATGAGCCTGGCGCCCAAGGCGCCAGGACAGAGGTCCAACATGAGCCTGGCGCCTAAGGCGCCAGGACTGCGTCCAAAGGGCCCCAGCTTGGGCCCGCTGGCACTCCCCTGGGGGAAATGATGCCTGCCTCTGGGATTGCTGAGTCGGACCTGGCTCCTTGAAGGTAGGCATCATGACAGTACCCCCCCTCAAGGCCCCTCCAAAGGCTCTTCCCTCCGGGGGTTTGGGCTTGTTCGGAAATCTCAGGTGAAACCTTTGTACTAATCGAGGTGCGTGGACATGGTTACTAGGCTCCCACGATCTCTCCTGAGGTCCATATCCCTTCCAGTCAACAAGATAGAAGAGTTTCGACTTTACCACCTTGGAGTCTAAAATGTCTTTAACTTCGAATTCTAATTCCCCTTCAATTTGAACTGGATCTGGAGGCTTGGACAATCGGGTTCCTGGTTGTATTGGCTTCAAAAGTGACGCATGAAAAACTGGATGAATACGCATGTTGGACGGTAGATCCAGTTTAAACGCCACTGGGTTGATTATAGCTTTGATGGGATAAGGTCCTATGAATCTGGGATTGAAGGTTCGCGGGCCCTTGAGGGGTAAATGTTTAGTTGCTAGCCATACCTGGTCTCCTACTTGGTAAGGAGGAGTTTTACTTCGGTGCAAATCAGCGTTTTCTTTATACTTTTTCTTGGCTTGCTGTAAATGAGTTGCAGCTTCTTTGAAGGCTCGGGTTATTGTGGAATGCAGATGATTTACTGCGGGCATTTCCAGGGTCAGAGGTGGATCTAGGTCAGAGGTCCGAGGATGGTGACCATACAAAGTATAAAAGGGGGTCTGTCCGGTTCCAGAATGCACTGAATTGTTGTATGCATATTCTGCGATCCAAAGGATGTCTTTCCAATTTAACTCGGATTGGTGTAACATGCACCGAAGATATTGCTCGAGAGTCTGATTGGTTCTCTCGGTTTGTCCGTCGGTCTGGGGGTGGTGGCTGGTGGATAACCGCACATCTATTTGTGCTAGTTGGCAACACTTCTTCCAAAAATGTGAGATAAATTGACTTCCACGATCCGAGACTAATATGAAAGGGAAACCATGTATGCAAACTATATTCTCCAGGAATTCCTTGGCCAAGGTGGACGCTGAAGGCAAACCCTTTAAAGGGATAAAGTGGGCCATTTTGGAGAATAGGTCCACAATTACAAGGATTGTGCTGTAACCAGCACAAGGAGGCAGATCTGTTATAAAGTCCATTGACAGGGTGTGCCATGGTGCCGGTGGAATCTCCAAGGGTTGAAGTAGGCCGGCTTACCTTTTCTTTTGAGCCTTGTTTTGGGCGCAAATTCCACAAGACAGTACAAAAGACTTCATGTCTTTTCTCCAAGAAGGCCACCAGAAGTGGCGTTTGATTTTTTCCTCTGTTTTAGCGATACCAGGGTGTCCTTCAATTAAAGATTCATGATGATGGGCAATAACAAGTTCTTGCAATTCTTTACTTGGCAGAAACAACCGCTCCTGGAAATAGGGTAAGTCATCCTTAACGGTGTAATGAGGACCCTTTTGACTCCATTCCAGTAAGGTTGAAGAGTCTAGAAGTTGTTTTACTTGCGTTTGGATATCCTCAATAGTTTGCAACGAAGTTAAGCCTAAGATTCTTTGCTCAGGTATGATGGGCACAGGTTCTAAGCTCGAATTAGGTTCTTCCATGCCAATCCGGGATAAGGCGTCCGCTTTTCCATTCTTGCAGCCAGGGCGATAGGTAATTACAAAATCAAATTCCGCAAAGAATAGAGCCCATCGGAGTTGTCGTGAAGATTGAGTTTTGGCCGTCTTTAAATACTGTAAATTTCTGTGGTCCGTAATTACGGTGATGGTGTGTCTTGCCCCGAGAAGGTAGTGACGCCAAGCCTTGAAAGCAGATTTGATGGCCAGTAACTCTTTATCGGTAATTGCGTAGTTGATTTCAGGAGGAGAACATTTTCTGGACCAAAAGGCCACTGGGTGTAGTTGGTTAGTTTTTGGGTCTCTTTGCGACAGGACAGCTCCCATGGCCGAACTGGATGCATCGGTTTCCACTATGTACGGGAGATCTGGGTGCGGGTGCTTCAATACAGGTGCAGAGGTGAATTTGGTTTTCAGGTCCTGGAAGGCTTGTTCAGCCTCAAGAGTCCATTCGAAGCGTTTGTTTTTCTTTAGGAGAGCGGTGATGGGTTGGATTGTTCGGGAAAATTCCGGGATGAATCTTCGATAGAAATTGGCAAAGCCGAGCATGCTCTGAACTCCCTTCACCGAGCTTGGAGATGGCCATTTGAGGATGGCGTCCACCTTTCGCGAGTCCATTCGGACTCCTTGAGGTGTCAGGATGAATCAGAGAAACTCAACTTCTGTGGTATGAAAAACGCATTTTTCGAGTTTTGCAAATAGTCTGTGCTGGCGCAGTTTCTCAAGAACTGCCCTAACATGTTTTCTGTGATCAGATTCTGAAGAAGAGTACACCAGGATGTCGTCAATGTAAACAATGACACAGACATCGATAAGTTCCCGAAGAACATCATTCATAAAGTACTGAAAGGCGGCAGGTGCATTGCACAAACGGAAGGGCATCACCTGATATTCGAAGAGCCCAAATTTGGTGCGGAATGCAGTCTTCCATTCGTCGCCTTCTTTTATGCGCACCAGGTGATAAGCTCCTCGGAGATCTAACTTGGTGTACACACAAGCGTCTTTCACCTGGTCGATAAGCTCAGGGATCAAGGGCAGAGGATAACGATTCTTAATCGTTATTTGATTTAGGGCGCGATAGTCTATACACGTTCTAAGGTTGCCTTCTTTTTTCGGCACGAAGAACAGAGCTGAAGAGACAGGAGACTTGGACGGGCGAATAAAACCATTGGCTAGGTACTGATCTAAATACTGACACAAATGCAGGTTCTCGGGTTCCGTAAGAGCATAAATCCTACTACAAGATAGTTGAGCATTGGGTACCAGATCGATTTGGCAGTCATAAGACCGATGGGGAGGTAACGTGTTAGCCTGTTCTTTCTGAAAAATGTCTTGGAATTCTTGGTATTCTGACGGTAGCTGTACAGGGGTGGAAGTTGCTGAGGCTAGACCCATAGCTGGATTTCTTGGATAACAAGTTGGTTCACAATCAGGAAAACTTATCTTCTTTGCTCGCCAGTCAATTCTGGGATTATGTGTTTCTAACCAAGGAATTCCATGAATTACTTGTAATTGTGGGGCCTTGATCACATCAAACACGATTGCTTCCCGATGTCCATCCTGACCCACCAGTGTCACTTCAACAGTGGAATGCGTTACAGGCCCTGAGGCTATTTCGTTTCCATCTACTGTAGTAATGACATCTTGGGTTACTTTCGGGCGATGAGGAAGCTTAATCCTGGAAGCCAATTCACGGTCTATGTAATTTCCAATAGCTCCACTGTCGATGTATGCTTTTATAGCATGCAACTGCTGAGGCTGTTTTGGGTTCACGAGCACCATTGGCATGACAAAATGCGAGGTCAAAGAGTTAGTTTTCAAGCTCGGCAAGCGGACCCCTACGCTTGCCGGGCTAGGTCGTTTCCCGAATCAGGTGTCACTAATTCGTTATCAGTAGCTCCAACCACCTTCTTAAGTGGTTTAACTGGACAATTTCGAAGAAAGTGACCGGAAGTCCCGCAATACAGACAAAGTTGCATTTGCCGCCTTCTCTCTCGTTCTTTCTGCGTTAATGGTCCTTTAACACCACCGATTTGCATAGGTTCAGATACGTCGGTACTCTTGGAGTTAGCGTGGGTTTTGATCGGTGCTCGGTTTTCATACTTGAACCGATCTGCTTTTCTATTTTGAAGTCTGTGATCAAGTTGAACCACCAAGTCAATGTAGTCTGCGCAGAACTGGGGTGGGTTTACTATCTGAGCTAGAACATCCTTAAGCTCTCCACGCAGGCCTCGATCAAACAATGTGATCCTTTTGCTTTCTGGCCATCCAGTTTCCACAACCAGTCCGTTAAAGGTGGCTATGTAGGACAGAAGATCCTGATTACCTTGTCGTAAGGATAGCAGTTCGTTATCAAGGGCCTGTCCTTGAGAGTGTCGAGCGAACAATCTTTCCATGCTGGCCTGGAAGCCCTGAAAATTCTGGAGAATGGGATCATCCTGATTTACCAATGGAATAGACCAATCGGCAGCACTGCCACTGAGGTAAGATAGTATAAAGGCTACCTTGGTCTGGTCGTTAGGGAAGGCTCCGGGTCTGCATAGAAAGTGTAAACGACATTGGTTCATAAAGACGGCATATTTCTTGGGATCCCCCGCAAAACGTTCAGGTGGGGCCAAAGGCATGTGTCCAGGTAGATTAACTTGTACCGGGTTACTCAAACCCATTGATGTGGAAATGTCTCCGGAATTAGGTAAAGGAGTGTGCCCTGCCTGGGCCTGTAATAACCTTTTGGCTAGGTCATCTGTTCTTTCCTTGGATAAGATCAGTTCTCTTTTGAGAGCGTTAGTCTCCTGGCGGGCTGAGTGCACCTCTGCCCGTAATTCCCCCAAAAGCTGGGCCAGCTGGTCAGTCTCGGAAGTCTCCATAGCGCCCGGGTGGGAAATTGTGGGTAGGCTTCGCGTTCTGTAACGCTCACCTGATTCCCACGGAGGCGCAGGTCTGGCTTAGAGTGCTGATGCTTCTTCAATGGTGAAGCGCAGGACTCTGAAGATGGACAGGAAGGCCCCCCTACTCTGGCTTCTCCGGCTCGCAGGAATATTCCCCTGTGCGTGAGAAGGGAGTATTACCTACTGACTGAGTTATGCTCAAGCCTCCCACTCTCTTCCAACCCTCCACAATACCCTTCCAAGATTCCCCGTGAAGTCTCACCTTAGGGTCAGGAAGGATGAGCTCTCCATCCTGCTTCTGATGCAGGGGTGCGTTGAAACCCAGTTACTTCACTGGATTGAGGATTGATGGGAGTTCAGGTAAGCTTGACTATTCAGGTAAGGCTCTGTAAAAGTTCTGTTGCAAGTTTAAAAGTCCAAGCTTAATAATAATGTTCATTGTCTTTTTGCAGCAAGCGCTAATGCTTATGTCTTTTTTCCCCTTAGGGGCCGGGGTTCGGAATGCCGGAGATATGGCGCCGACCCGAAGTGAAACGTGCAGTTCCAGTTCCAGTAAATGGCAGGTTAGTTCTGGATGAGCGCTCGGGAACTGTCTTTGCATACGCTCATTCAATGTCTTTGTCTTTTTTCCCCATAGGGGCCGGGGTCCGGAAAATGCCTGGAAGCGGCAAGACCCGAAATGAAATGGGAATGACCCAACAGGTAAGTCTTATTCCCTTCCTTCTCTCACCGCTTATTCTTGTCTTTTTCTCTAGGCTCTGGGAAGTGGCTATGTATCCGGATGATCGCTGCTGAAGATGGAGGCACCCAGGAAAGGTGAGTGAAATGCAGCGCTGCAGCGATCGTAACGAAATGCTTTTAAAAATGATGTCTTCCTTTTCAGGATCGTCGGTGTGATGTCTCTGTGGTGCAGATTTAGCTGGTAAGGTCTCTTGTCTCCCTTTGCAGGTGACCCAGGATGCTGACAGGCGTGGCTGAAGTCCAGATGCAGGAGCTGACACGGTGAGCGTCCAGCTGCGAGGAGCAGAACAACGCGAAGCGTGAGTTGCTGATCGGGTGTGGTTTTAATAGCTTTGGAAGAAGTTCCAAGTGTATATCCTTCCTCCGATCAGGTATGTATCCTTCCCCGACCACACCCGGGTGGAAAGTAGTCCCACAGGTAAAGTAGTTCCATTCAGGCCTCAAGAGGGCCTGGATGTGGCAGCATGGTCTGCATCAGGTAAGTGCACATTAAAACACTTGCACACATGTCTAGCTTTATGAGCCTGGTGCCTAAGGCGCCAGGACAGAGGTCCAACATGAGCCTGGCGCCCAAGGCGCCAGGACTGCGTCCAAAGGGCCCCAGCTTGGGCCTGCTGGCACTCCCCTGGGGGAAATGATGCCTGCCTCTGGGGTTGCTGGGTCGGACCTGGCTCCTTGGAGGTAGGCATCATGACAATTTTTTACCGTGCTCTTCACACGTGAATCTTCATTTTTTATGTAAAAGGTCACTCACTTCTTTACTTCGCCACAGGATTCTATATCTTCTCTTTACTTTCTCTTCTGTCATCACTTCTCGGTGTGTCACTTTATGTCATGTCATGTCACCAGTCTGCTCTATCGTTCATTTGCCCTAAGAGAATGTCAGCTCTTCGTGGACACATAAAGCACTTCACATCGTGGATAGGCATTTCTCTTGCAGTTAATGTTCTGGCTGTGTCCATGGCATAAGGATGAGAGAACATTATTTGGCGAAATGTTACAAACATGAGAAAGTAAAGAGAAAACTTTGTGCAAAGTGTAACTATAAGAGGTATTGCAAGAATATCCATGTGTTGAATTATATCCTGTACAGTAGGCGGTCTTCTTGCTAGCAATGTGTATCTTCCATAATGGAAAATTCCCATTCACTTTTCTTTCACTTTCATAAATCACAATTTTATAACAGAAATTGTAATATGATTGCAATGTTTATTTTGTTTATTTATTTGTATTTAGTTTGAAAAGAACTTTTATAAAAATATTACATAATTATTACACTATAGATTAAATTCCAATTATACACACACATATTTGTGAATAAATAAACAACTTATTGTAAATTCCAATCACATAGTACACAGATTGGCAAAATACTAGTTATTTAGCTATTAAAGGTACTATTAAAACACATTAAGATAGAAAGGAAAAGAAGAAGAACAAGAAATACATTTGAAAAGAGTTAAAATTAACTTTCACTAAGCAATTTCTGTATTCGTTCTTTTTGGATTCAGCAGTTTGTGTCCATACATTCAACATAGTACCAGTCCCCGTTCTAGCTGAACAGCTATTAATTTATTTCTGTAATCAAGTTTTGTATTCACCCCTTTACATCATCAAAACGTTCTATATGTTAAAATCGTATTACTGGGATACAATAATGTATAATAAAATAGATGCTAATAGTAACGTGGATAGAGTACACGTGAGTAAACATTAGAAATGTAATGCATGTTGTATATAAAGCCTGGACTAAGTCCCTACCAACTGGTCCATTGTCTGGTTAACTTATGATGTTTACAATAAATCTTCACAAACCATGTAGCGCAATATGTAAACTCTCTGGGTCTCATTACGAATTTGGAGGTAGCCATGGCCTTAACATGCCCTTATTAAGGGCATGGCTGCCTCCAAACTCGGGTCCAGGTCCAGCAAAATGGGATTTACCAGGCCATTCCGACCTGGGAGGGCCCGGTAAATCCCTTCCGCGGGACCTGGTAGATCCCCATTACCATTTGTGCCCCCATAGGGCTCAATGGGAATGAGGAGGATGCTAACAACAGGCTTGTTAATGACGGGCCCGTTATTAGCATCCTGGCCTGCTAGCGGGTCCCGCTTTTCACGTCTGGTCTGACCAGGTACGAAAAGCGGGTCCCGCTGCAGACCTCGTAATCTGGTGGCCCGGAATGAACAGTGCCAGTCCCGTACTGGCACCGTTCATTCCGTGGCCACCAGCCTCCTAATGAGGCCCTCAGACTCTGAGTTAAGGCAATAATCCCAAAATTCAGTTGTTTTTATGGCTTCGTACTCGTGAACATATTTTTCGAATGTACACATATAAAAGGTGCCCCCGATTGTCACATTCAGTGAACACATGCCTCGCCGTTCCCCACTTTCCAGGTAGTTTACATATGCGACAAACCCTTTGGTCTAACAGTATTTTAAGTTGAGCTCCCTTGAGAGCCAAAGGGGGCAGCTGATTTATTTGTAATCTGAGGATAATGTTCCGCACAGCTCGGTTAGAACTTTGTTGAAGATAAGATTGAGTTTTCAAATAGCAGTGAGTAACGTTAGAAACATACCTATGCATACTTGGTGTAGATAAATGAGAATAAATATTCGCCCAATTCCATAATTCAATCTTCTTCTTTAAAAGAACCTTCATGGTATCATAAGATGTGCCATTATTCAAATCTGGGCACCAATTTATATCTGCGTATAGTTATTCATTTAAAGTTGCGAATGCGTCTTCTTTAATTCCAACTTCGACGTGGTCTACACTTCCAACTAACAACAACAACTTGCATTTAGTATTCAATTTAGCTTTTAGATATAGTTCACCCCTCTTCAGTAACAGCAGGCCCTTCATAGAAACCAGGCCCAATGGCAATCATAGATATTCTACTGGGCTATAGGGGCCAGCTTTAGTATCTTTATCCAAAAGTAGCCCTCCAAGATATTTAGCCAACTTAAATCATACATAACCAAGGCCTCAAGACCATACAGCACCATAGGACAAAAACTTTGTCTGTACAAGGTTATTATACTGAGTACCCCGCAGTTTGATTCGCAAACATATCTATCATATGTGTCAGTTGATGGGCCTTTCTCTATTTAACTTCTTTTATGGGTATATACTCCTTATTGGCACTCATATCCAATCCTAAATCGGGGTATGTAACAACATATCTCAATATACCCAGCGTCGTCCGAGCGATTCACCCTCTTAGCTGACACTAGCATGACTTTAGTTTTGTCCATGTTGATTAACAACTCATTCTCACTTGCACATTCTATAAGTTCATCAATCATACTCCTGGCTCCACAGAAGGTATGATTAAGCAACACAAGGTTGTCTGCATACAACATACAGGGAATGGTCACTCCACCAATATCTGGACTGCAGCTGACCTCGGTATGGAGACGCGGGAGCAGGTAGATGTTAAACAACCAGGGAGCCAAGACATCATTGTTTGACTCCCCTGTTGATCCCCACTTGTATGGATAAAGTGCTGGCATCATCCAATCTTACCTGACCCCCTCTGTTCCTATGTAGACCCTTTATAATGCACATTATCCACTTCGCACAACCCAACCCCTGCATCTTGTGCCACAGCCTCTCACGATGAACTGGTCAAACGCAGCAGGGATGTCTATGTAGATGATATATAACACAGATCCTCCTTTACTTGCTGCAGAATGAATCAATCTATCAAGAATCCTAAGATTATGGGCTGCAGCACTTCCTGTTCTAAATCCAGTCAGCTGAAGAAGTTGGTTCTAGTCTACCCAATTCTGCAATGCCTGCAGAATAAAAGACACAAATATTTTCCCTGTCACGTCGAGGAGCGATAATAATCTGTAATTTTCCAGCAGTAACCTGTCATCCTTTCTGTATACCGGCACACGGATCGATTGCTGCCACGATAGGGGAATCTCCTGTGCTGAGCATACTTTGTCATATAGTTCTTTAAGAGCCCTAGCCCAGCCATGCAGGTCCTGTTTTAGTACTATTCCACAAGGTCATTTGAGCCAGGAGCTCTCTAACTGTTGAGTATTATAATAGTCTCTTCGATGTTCTCTATTGTCACTATCTGAGGCCAACCATTAGAGCAGAGTTCTGGCTGAGACATCTTGGTGGTACTGCTATCCTTTACACTTAAATATGTTATCCAAACCTTGTCCTGAATTGGATTTCAAACTTTATTTTTCCTTTCACCTTTAGCCAGAGACAAGTTCTGCCATACTGACCTAATTTCACGACTTCTGAGAGTAATGATCATATTTTGATGGTGGCTGGTCTTAATAGACCATTTCCAATGTTTTAGCCAGTGTTTATACTCAGCTCTAATGGCTTTAATGGTTTAACCATTCTCAACTTTCTCTGCTTTAATTGTTTGGCATCACGAATTGCGATGTCAATTCTATTTCTACATTTATCAGTTACCACCGGATATCTTTCGGTAACCAGACCTGTATTATTGGCGACGTTTTTCAGCCAGTCTTCGATTTCATTTGCATCAAGTGTTGCCCAAAGGGACTTTTCTCTGGTGGTGTGTTGCGTTAAAAGTATATTTGCTTTTTGAATGTGACTAACGATCCAAGAGATACGGTTACCCTTTTGATTTGTACAAGATTAGCACAGCCTTGTTGTTTATTTACAGGGCTAGTACCCAAAAGAGTCAAAGCTAATCGTGCATGGTCACTGAAAGTGTTTGGGACAATTTTTAATTCCAAGACATTCTCAAAGCACAGATTGTTCCCAAAGAAATAATCCAAGGTAGCCCTCTTGTTGCCCATCCCCCATGTGTAATGCCCTGGGCGGACCCAATTGGTTCTACCGTTAAGCAGCCTGAGATCCCAGTTTCTCAGCAAATGTACCCACTTATTGCCTTTAACATTCCCACTTTTCTGCTGCTGCATCACACATCTCTCGAAAACATACTGATATATGGGGCACATGTCATCATCGCTACAGCAGACATTTAAGTCTCTGCCAAGTAAAATTATTTGGTTTTGGGGCAGCCCCACCCATTCCAAAAGAATATTTTTGATAAAATCGTGTATGGGGTCCAGACAGGGAATATCAGGAGGGAAATGCGCATTAATAATTAGTATATTGCTTTTCCCTCTGAGGTCGTTAAACCTCAACTCTACTGTGAGTGCACTACTACTATCAGCTATTAAGGCAATGTACTGAGACTCTATTTTTTGGCTGACTCTTATTATTAGGCCCCCTTTGTTTTGGCTCTTGGTAGCCAATCTCGTCTGCATGCGTGGAACATCTTCTCTTGCTTCACTGTCAGTGGGTGCAGGACGGGTGAGGGTCTCTCCTTTGTAGAGCTTTGCATCATTCAAGTGCAGCCAGGCTCTTCTTCCTTCGTGTTTTACAGCAGTAGGAGCAAGCCCCTCTACTAGGCACGGTCCCCCAAAGCGGGGCTTATTCCAAGTGGGGACAAAACCTTTAACAAGCACTTGCCCCCCTAATACAAACTAGGTGCTTTTAGCAAGTCAATAGGATCAGCTGTTTGGCTGTCTTCATGAATCTTCTTCGACCCTTCGCTCTGATTGTTGACCTGATGAGAAATAAAAGAAACACTAGCTGTCATATTTGTTAAATAATCAATAATCATGCATGAATAATCATGCATCTTATCCCCTAATGTTTTCACAATGGGGATCAGTTTTTCTTCAAGTGGGAGTCCAGTTACCAACTCATGAGGAGTTAACTGATGATCTGAGCCAGGCTGATTTCTCAGGGCAAATAAAGCAAGGGGTAGGCAATGTAGCTATCCCTTTTTCAAAGTTATTTTGATTTTAGCTGTCCTTTATTTGAGTCCATTAGCCTCTCACAAACACCATTCACCTGTGGGTGATAAGCAGACAGAAATGTGTGCGGTATGCCTAATAGAAGAGCTATCTGTTCAAACAATTAATTTCCAAAATGTGCCCCATTATCAGACCGCAAGACTTTGCACACACCACGTCTAGGAAATACCTCACGTACAAAAAACCTGGCAACACATGTGGCATTGGGGTGTGTACATGCACCTGTCTCAATCCATCTGGAAAAGGGACATGCTACCACTAACATGTATCTGTAGCCATTGCATGTTTGCAACATATCCACATAATCTATATTTAGATGCTGAAACGGTCTAGGAATTGCTCCTTTCACTGTTCGCAAGGTATGCCCTGCTGTGGACATCTGACCCACAATAAACTGTGCAATGTGTTCTAATACAACCAGTCTTCTGCAATCATAGCTGCAGGCTCGGACTGGCCTGTAGACAATAGGCCCATGGCCGAACCAAAGCACACAATGCTGGTAATTTTGGCCAGTTTGATGAGTTAATTCACTCTGCGGCTAGTAGTTTTGACCAGTGTTGCTGAATAAATATTCCTTACAATGCACAATTTGCTTTACACTTTATGAAAAAATATTACGCTCACCTGGATTCCACAGGGACGTCGAACGAAGCTGGACTGCTGCAGTCTTCACCAGTGTGACTCGTAGCGAAGTGATGATCGACTGCACTTGCCCACTTAGTTTCGTCTGCCTGGCCCACAAGAATATTTTCCTAAAAGCAGTAAAGGGGATTAGCCACCCGTGGTAGGGAGGTTATACTAACACTATTTTCCCTGAAAACTTCCAGTATTCCCCTTCATAAAGTCTCACCTTATTGTTTGGCAGGATGAACTCTCCATCCTGCGTGGAGTGCAGGGGCGCGTAGAAGTTCAGTTACTTCACTGATCCGAAGGTCTTTGGCAGAGCTCCAGACAACAATGACTCCGAGGTAAGTAGTGTGTAAACCAAATGTATAGTTCTTTTAGAGTTCAAATGTCTGTTAATTCACGCTTGCTCCTTTCATACCTTTTCCCTTGCAGCGTGATCCAAGGAGTGAGTTTGCCTTTATGGATGAAGGTAGCGCTTAGGTAAGAGTCAGTTTGTACCAAGCACTGTCTAGCAAGTAATATTGTTCCAAATGTAATTAACCAATAGTTCTCTATCTCCTTTGCAGGTGCGGCGCCTTGCCGAAAATGTCTAACGTAGGATGGTGACCAGCGCTGCCTCGAGCGGTAAAATTCCGAGTAAGTATCTTGCGGTAAGTAAAAGAATGTCTTTGGGCGAACCCCGCTCACCTTTTGTTTGTTCTTGTCTTTTCAGATGCTGATGTTTCGGGCGGCAATTCAAAGGGTGCTGCGCCGGATCGTGGGGATGCTCCGAAGACAGGTGAGTATGGCGCGGCGCTGCAGCTGGCAATGCGACGCGGTTTATTTTAATGTCTTTTCCATTATCCACAGGTGCGGCTGCTCCAGGAAAAGATGATGACCAAATGGAAATCTCCTTGTTCTAACCTTCTCTTCTTTTTTCCTTTTCTCTAGGATCAGCTCCGGACACAAGACGGGTGTGGCTGTAGACTGGATGCTGGACTGCAGACACAGTGAGCGTTACGCTGCTAAGATGCAGAATAACGTGAAGCGTGTGCTGCTCTTCGGGCGTGGTTTAAATAGCATCAAAAAAGTAGTTCCCAGGTAAGAAGATCCAGTACCACACCCAAGCAGCAAAATAGTTCCTAAAGGAAAGTAGTCCCTTCATGGCCTCATGATGGCCTGTACATGAGTTCTTTGCAGGATGACCTGCATAGTTTAAAGTTGGCAATATGAGCCTGGCGCCTACGGCACCAGGACTGAACCCATATAACCCATAGGCGGGGTTTTGGGAATTCCTCCGTATTCTTGGGTGCCTGTTCCCTGGACAGATGGACCTGTTCCGGATGTCTGGGGGCAGGCATTGTGACAAAAACTCCCCCTTGGTTACTATTCAAACAGTTTCACAAAAGGAATGAATAGCCATTTGCAGCTGTGGGCCACTTTTTCATTGGGCCCGAGACAATGTTATGGCCCAGTCCGACCCTGTATGGCAGCAAGATTCTCTCTGGTTAAATGTGCAGGCTGGTAAAGCTGATCCAGGGCAACTTTTAATAATGTTAGAGGCATAACTGGCTTTCCAGTGCTATCCTGTCTCTTCCATAAATCCTGTTCTTCCTTTGATGCTTGACCTTGCAACTCAATTAACTCTACAATGGATAACATATGAAAACCTTCCTTTATCAGCATACAACGTTGTGACATTTGCTTACCATCTTCTACTTCAAAATTAGAAATATTTGGAAAATATGCTGCTCTTTCAGCTTCAACATCTGCAGCTTTGTTACCGCGAGAAATCATGCCTGCCCTTTTAGTATGGGCTGCACACTTCAACACTGTGATAGAAATGGAAGCTTTAGTACCTTAATAGGTTTGTCCATTAGTGAAGCATGTTGCACTGGTGTGCTGTCTTCACAGAGGAAGCCCCTCCTTTTCCAAAGTGACAATCCTGCATGAACGTTGATGTCACATAGGCGAGTCAGAATACATCACCACTTCCTCAACCTCATATGCAAACGGCTATTCCTCCTTTGTGAAAAGTACAGTGAGCAAAAAGCGATGGCTGTGGACTCTCAAAGTGGGAAAAAACCACAGACCAGGTTATCATGCCATGTTCTTTCTACAGAGGGGCACCTGCTGCCTTTTTTGTATTTTTGCAAGGAACTTCTGGTGGGTCATCAGAAGTTACCTGGGGGAACCCAGATGTGGACCCCTTGCTCACTGTGCTCAGAGAGGCACAGCTCCACCTCACTGATGAAGCCCAACAAGGCTGAAACACGTGTCCGAGGTTGCTGTTGGTACTCTTGTTCAAAGGAGGTTTGCCTTGGCATTTTGGTGCTGGACTGCCCTTGTGGGCGGTACAAAGACTGATATGAAATTGGATATTCCTCATTTGTGAAAAGTACAATGACCAAAAAGCAATGGCTGCGGACTCTCAAAGTGGGAAAAAAAATCACAGAACAGGTTATCGTTCTTTCTATAGAGGGGTGACTGCTACCTTTTCTGTATTTTTGCAAGGAACTTGGGGTTGGTCACCCTAATTTACCTTGGGGAACCCAGACGTGGACCCCTTGCTCACTGTGCCCAGTGAGGCACAGCTCCACCTCACTGATGAGGCCCAACAAGGCTGAAACACGTGTCTGGGATTGCTGTTGGTACTCTTGTTCAAAGGACGTTTGCCTGGCATTTCGGTTTGGACTGCTCTCGTGGGCGGGACAAAGACTGATATGCAAATTGCATTCCTCCTTTGTGAAAAGTACAGTGAGCAAAAAGCGATGGCTGTGGACTCTCAAAGTGGGAAGAAAACCACAGAACAGGTTATCAAGCCATGTTCCTTCTAGAGAGGGCGCCTGCTAACTTTTTTGTATTTTTCCCCCTCCTCATATCTCTGTATTGTCGCAATAAGCGCCACTAATTCTGCAGCCTGTGCTGAGCAATATGATAGCAAACACCATATAATTTCTTTGAAAATTGAAAATGTCATCAGCCATATCTTTATTTAGGGTGACCAGACATCCCGGTTTTGCAGGGACTGTCCTGGTATTTGGTGCACTGTCCTCCTTTGTGAAGATTATGTTCGCATTGGAAACTGCAGTGGTCCTGGTTTTTTGTAGTAGGTCTTCATAGCTGGCAGGCATGAATGCACAATCTCGCAAAGAAGTAATTTGGTGCATTTTACAACTTAAGATAGTGTTAGTTTGCAATAAATTAATTATAATATGTGTTTCTTTGAACAGTAAATCTTAAACCTCCTTAGTTAGTCCTATGTTTATGTTAGTTGCCCTGTCGTGATGTTTTACTTTTTAAATCTGGTCACCCTACTTTATTCTTCTTACCTCTACACTTGTAAATGCTCAATAAAAGTGCTTTAAAAGTGTGCCACACCTTGGCAGCTGTGGCCAATTCAGAGTTACTTCCCCAACCTGATGCAGCAGCATTCTTAGAACGCCTCATCTAGTTATCCACCAATCAGACAATGCTAGCGTAAAAGGGAGGTACAGCTGCTCTAGAGAGGTGCAGCCATATCATGAATGGAATGCGGATCTCGCGCGAGCAGCAAATAGGCTCCAGCACACCTTGCTTCCACAAAAGGAGGCTGTCTGCGACTGCGAGTCTTCCCTACATAGCGAGCAAAGGGCACGGGGTGAACTGATAGCAGGAGAGGATAAACAGCGTTAACATTCTTTTCTATCACGCCATGATGGAAACCAGCCCCCAGACACCGGCGGAGCATGAAAGCGGCTGCACTTTTGTAAACACTGATAACGATACCCCTGTTTGTCCGCCCCACCTTTGGGGCATAAAACGAGACTTACAAACTCGTAAATACAACACCTCTTATCGGGCAATCGGTAAAGGACGAAGGCAAGGTGAGAATTACGCAAGCCTTGGTATCTCGCCTTTCTGTCCGTCTCAGACACCTTTTAGGGTGGCCTATCCGCTCGCCGGTAGTTAGAACGGGTGAGTTTTGTGTCCAGGGGTTAACATTTCTTCTGGCCGTCCTCCAGACACATATGTTTCTTAGGAGAATTAACAAAAAATCCGCTTGACACTTATTGCTTATGAAGGTGACTGGAGACATTTTCTTACTCTTCATTTGTCATTTAGTCAGGGCACAGGTCCTTAAATTTTATTGGGGGTAATTACCATAGGTGATGTGCACTACCACAGGAAATGACATCAGAGGACATGACATGACAGCACGGACATTCCAGACCCATTTAGTAAATGGGGTGTTTCTAGCCCATGCGGCTTGGTTTATTTGATTTGATTGACAATAGAATAGGATTTCTCTTCTGGTCACATAATAGAAATATAGATTAAAAGCAGTTAAATTGGTTCTGTATATCGCGCTTCATGCCGGAATGCATCTCTACGTGCGGAACCGGGTATTGAACCCATGTTGCTGTATGTTGACCCAAGAAGGCCCCATGCCCCTGAGCAACGCTCCTCACCCTTGGAAAGTAATTGCTGAGGTGGAAATGCCGAATACTAATAACCATTGTTATGTTGACAAACTACTGCTGACTTTTCTCACCCAACATCACTCCTTGATCGTTAACACTTACTTAAAAAAATTAAATAATGAGAGCCCTGACCTCTTGCCGTTTGACTCGTCATTTTGATTTCCAGTAACATGTTGTGTTATGTACCCTCTGTAAATGATAAATGCCAACAAGAAAAAAGGTGTCCCCTGTCCCATTTTACAAATTCTATATATCCCTCCTTAGACTAGTGGGGGCATAAACTTGTTCCTGCCTTGTCTATGTCTGAATCGTCACTGAATGTTGGGCAAGGGGACTACTGGTGAACTACTTCACATTTCCCTTCATTGGTTGTGGTCTATAACTACTTCCATAGTCTGTGCATATGCCTTCTTATTTCGGGCCCTGTGGCGGCTGAACTAAAGAAGAATGACCGCATACAACCAGAATATTTTGAAATGAAAACAATTTATATAGTAAGAAACAAGGTGTGTAACAATCAGTTTACAGTGACAGTGTGTAACCAAAGTGAAGCAAAATATATCCGTGTTGCACTTTAAATTCCTAGTGCCAAACACTTTTTTGTTGGAAAGGAATAAGCATGAATTCTGCCTAAACAGTTCCTACAACATATTTTTAGTGACATACAGTCAGACAGAGCAATTACGGAACATAAATGAAATGTCACATGAGTTCTGAGGCGTGGTTTCCTCACAAGGTTGGTTTTTTGAGCAGAGTGTTATTTAACAATTCTTCCAACTTCGGTGCTCAAAATGAACTTTCTGAAATCTAGGTCATTGGACTCAAAGGATATCTCTAGGTTTTTAGCCAACGTGTTTAAACAGACATTTGTTTTACACACTAATGGGTGAAGAAAAGGTACATATACTATCCATAGTCTTCATCTGTGAGTTGATTGGTGTGTGCACGTTTTGGTGCTTTAGAGTACTTGCAAAGTACAAGGCACCGTATTCAGGGCGTCCAATTGGTAGACCCTGTGTCAAAATCAGAAAAACAAGGGTGGGAAAAGAAGGGAGAAGAGAAATGTGGGGTTACCTCAGGTTAATAGAGCTGAGAGTGCAGCTTATGTTAAGTGATTTAGAGCTCTGGGTACCGGCTTTGCTCATGGTGTCGTGGTATCCTAATTCCAAGACTCCTGGGGGACCCGGGGGGGGTTTTGGCGGGACACTCGCAGGGGACCCGTGGCAGGCGGCTACTGTGGCAGACTTTAGGGAGCTTATGTGTGGTCCTCTGTGCCTCTGGAGATATGGTGCAGATCCGGAGGGACAAGAGGGGAGAGAAAAGGGAGAACGGTCGGTCAGTGCTTGTCAAACCCCTAGTATGGAGAAAGGTAATGCATATTGGGGAGCGGGCTAGCAATGCCTGATTACCTTGCTCCTGGTCTCTGTGTGAAGACCTGTGATTCTGTGGTGTCCGTTGTGCCCACCTGCAGATGCTATGGTGGGGTCGGAAAAGGGAGGGCGCTGGAGAGACCCCTTCTCTGTTTCACTTCCTTCTAGGCAGTGGTGGTGTCTGTCTGTGGAGGGAGAACGTGTTGTTAGAGTGTGACAGTGGGTGGTGCTGCTCGTATCTCTTGCCAATGCTCCCGTAGTTGGTACGTAGAGGGAGAGTGGCTAAGTTAGTCTCGCCGTCTCTCACCTGTAAAAGGAGCTCTGACGATCCCTATGTACTGTCCGGGTCTGTGTCTCCTTCTGCAGCTAGCGGTGCACCGCACAAGGGTCTTGTGTGTGCAGGGACGCCGCCGGGTAGTTGTGGCGACCACTGCGGGGAACGGAATTTTAATTGATGCAACGTCAGTTGCCGAGGGCTCATTACGTTGCGTGCTTAATGATTGGTGGCTATGCGTTGCCTAGCAATCGGACGCCGCCTGAGTAGTGGCGGCTCTGGGCGTGTCGTGATTCGTCATGGTGCCGCGAACGACGCCGCAAGGAATGCGCCGGGAGTGTGCACGGAGGCACGAGCCCGCACCGAACCTATCAACATGGGGTGTATGTCAGGTAGTACGGGTCGTGTATACACATTACCCATTGAGGGGGCCAGTGTGGTCAAAGGGCGGGGATTGCTAATAATCCCGTCTGTGTATATGAGTGAAAGAAAGATCGGTGTTCTGGCTGTGTGTGTGTTAGGTCACCCGGCACACATCCCAGTCAGATACATACTGCATCCCGTTCCCATGTATCTTGTTAAGGTGACATTGCTTGGATGTACTTCCCTCTGGTTATGGATCAAATGGGTGTACGGCTCTGTGTGTACAGGGAGATCAAAATAGGCTCGGCTGGAAGGACTCATTCAGACCATTGTGATACGTGGCCAACCGGTGTATCCACCTAGATTTTCGATGTAGTAAGCTCTTCAGGGGGTCAGGACCTCCCCTCACCTTCTCCAGTACCCACCATATGAGGTCATTGGGTGTGTGTTTCTCTGTGATGAAATGCAGTACTAACGGGGCGGTTATGTTCTTGCACCTTATTTGTGAATGGTGTTCTGAAATGCGTAGATTGACTGCCCTCGTGGTCTGGCCCACGTACTTAAGCCCACATGGGCACTGGATACAGTATACCACACCTTCACTTTTGCAGTTAGTGTGGTCTCGGAGGTGCCATTCGCGTGGGCCTATTCTGAATGATTTTAGTTTTCTCGTGAGTTTACATGACGCACAATTTCTGCATGGGTAATGTCCTTGTAGTGGTCGTAGAACTGTTTGCGATTGATGGCGCAAATCAGGTTGAAAAAGCGAGTGGACCAGGGACTCCTTCAGGTTTTTCCCTCGTTTGTAGGCAAAACGAGGGGGTGGGTCATCTGGTAAGTTTAATTTGGCTATGTGCCAATGTTTCCGTATGGTTTTCTTCATTTGGGATGTGTGGATTACATGTGTGATCACACATGTCAGCCTATCTTCATCCTCTGCATTACGTCTAGTAAAGTTGTCATGTTCCAGTAGTGTCTCTCTGTTTCTGTTGAGTGCTCTCTTTGCTGCTTGTTTGAGGGTTGTTACCGGATAACCTCTTGTCTTGACTCTATTGGTGAGGTCTTTGGAGTGTTTCTTGAAATCATCTTTCGAAGTGCAGTTCCTCCTGATTCGTAAAAATTGTCCGTATGGTAAATTGTCTCTTGTGTGTCTGGGATGATTACTGGTGTGGTGCAATAGAGTGTTACGGTCAGTTGGTTTCCGATACAGGTCGCACTCCAATTTCCAGTCCTTATGTTGGATCATCAAATCCAGGAATGTGATTTTATTATTACTATGTTCCATTGTGAATTGGATGTCCTGGTTGTAGGTGTTCACCCATTGCCAGAAGTGTGTAAGGTTGGTCTGATCCCCCTGCCAGATGAAGATGACGTCGTCTATGTATCTAAACCAGGAACTCACATGAGCCCTCCACTGGTTGGTTTGTGAAAATACAAACTTTTCTTCGAATGCGGCCATGTATAGAATGGCCATATTCGGGGCGAATGCTGCCCCCATTGCTGTGCCTTTTGTTTGCAGATACATCTGTCCATCAAAGGTGAAGTAATTCTTTGTGAGGGCTAAAGTCATTAGTTCAAGTATGAAATTGGTTGGGACCCTTTGTTGCAATGGGTTTCTGGTGAGCCATTCTCACGTACATTCAATGGCCTCCTCTTGGAGTAGAGGGCTTTTATGTCCATTGTCACCAGAATATTTGTTTCTGGGTCAAACTCTTTGCCTTCAAAGATCGTGATCGTGTGTTTCGTGTCCCGTAAGTATGTATCTGATGGCGTGCTCAATGGTTGTAAGAAATTATCTATAAACTTACACAGTGGTTCTAAAAATGAGCCTGAAATGATGACTGCAAGTACCACACTGCAACACGATGTAGCCTTCATAGTCTGGACAAGCTGAACAACTCACATCTGATAAGGCATACAAAGGTGATCTATAAACTCTTCTTGTTCAATAAAGACATCATGATTGGAGGTAACAGTTATTTTAGTTGTGTTTCAAAATGTTGGCAGAATATCCATCTGTCGGCTTCAGGGTTTGGACATCCTATAGAGGTATTTTTCAATTAGGGGGTCATGAAGGTGGGCGTGGTATTTACCGCCGGAAGTAGTTATGGACAAAACTCCTCATAACTCAGAATGTTCACTTTAAAGACAAACTCCAAAGGGGCCTGTGTGATCGATTCTGAATTGAGCAATACTTTGACACAGGTGAGCAGCATACTGTCATGCAAGATGAGATTAAATCTGAACTTAAAAAGTATTTATTTAAGAGGGCAAACAATAAACCATCACCAGAAATGGCCTAGACAGCTTCCAGCATCTTATTATTGCATTCACTTTTTGGTTAATGTTCAGTAGCCATTTGTGGGCAGTGTGGGGTTTCTGGGACTGAAAAGAGAGACTGGATGATGAGTAATTGCAGTGCAGCAGGAGACCCTGGTGAGTAGCTCTGCTCCACAGGCCCTCATATTAACTTGACACGTGCCTCCGTCAACATCAGGTAGCCTAATGGGCGCTCAGTTTCCCCCTCTCAAAATGGTGGTGTGGGGGCCTGGTCCACCTGCATGAACCTGTAAGCCATGCCCTGTATTTAGTTAAAGAAGCGCAAATAAGGTTTCCGTCACCTCTTCGAGAAGAAGAAGCAGTGTTTTGGAATATTATCAACATGCATGTCTTTGTTGCATTGGGACATCATTCGGACATTAACCATTTAAAATGTATAGCCAAAAACCTGATGCCAAATCGCGGCAAGCAAACGCTAAACACATGGAGAAAATGAAATGAAGTGCCAGAAATGAGGCCCAAGTGAGGGCCGCAAACATTGGACATTTCCGTACCCTCATTGAGCAATGGGTGTAGCTCATTGCTCAATGAGGATGAGCTCACAGCCTAAAATAGCAAACATTGGGTCTCCATCAAGCCACAGCCTCAGCACTTACAGAACGCCCAAAGCAGGGGGTCATCTGCCTTTTGGACTGAAAGTGGAGTGTAGGGCCCAAACACTTGCTGTGAAATGGGCAAACTCACCTCCGAAAATGCATATTTTGTCTGGAAAGCATGGATCACACTGATTGGTCAACAATGGAGGGCAGCTAATGATCAATCGAGGGACAAGGCACAGGTTTAGGACACAAGCTCCCACGCTGTTCAGTATACTTGTTTCTTGATGGTGCATGAGAAAAGATCCAGCCTCAGTATTTCTAAAGCATGCAATATCTCACAGTTAGAAGAACAATCCGACAGATCCAAAGGGATGCTTACCAACAACCAGGAGTTCCACATTTAAAATGTACATGGGGTGGGGGAGTGACTGAACCTTATGCCATAATCTTCGACCCACGTGATGTCATTGGAAGGGACATCTTTTTTATTGATTTATTGTGATATGGCTTGATAGAAACCTTACACAATTTAAATACGAACATATTAATTACGAAGACAAAAGTGCTTGCTAAATCAAAAATATCATCCATTCACTGCTAATCATTGCAATCCTAATTATTTTCTTACACCTTATTTCAGAAGGAAATAATCAATAGATGAACCTGACAGTAGCCAAAACTAAGGAAACCTGCTTCCCAGCTGCCAGACGATTCCAGACGTCTTTGCAAGATAAAGCAGATGGAGCATGCAGAAACCTTTTCAAATAGCTGCTTCCTAAATCACAAAGATGCTTGCAATATAGGAACGGGTGCTCCAAGATCTCTGTCTGGTCTGCAGACTTGAGGAACCTACTACCTCATTCATGTACCTCAATGTTATTCCCCAAGCCAAAAATCTCCAGGGTGGGAAGCAGATTTGAAGAAAATCTCATAAACGAGTTCCTTCGTTTTGCAGAAGGAAATGTCTTACAGTCATTTGGTACAGCCACCAACTTCTTTTAACAACACGCTAGCTCTCTGTATATTCTGCATTTGGATAATTTATCTTTGATGTGACACCAGATACCGATACACAATTTCTTTTTAACCGACTGTGGATTTGCCATTGGAGTGTCTCCAGTTACTCCCAACAACACCAACCTATGCTCACATTTATTAACAGACCAGGTGGCTATTCTTCATGATCTGTTGCTGGCCATTTACTGGAGAGCTATATATAACGAGTCACTTGGCAGATCCACAAACTTTACATATATTCAGAGCAGTCTCCACTCTTCTAAGGCTTGTAACACGAGTTAACCTCGTTCATATCTGATCTCAGACAAGAAGGGAGCAATTGCACTTTTCTCCGAGAAATGGGCAAACCATATTCTGGGATTTCTAACTGCAAAGGGGTTTTGTGCCCACTCATACCCATTGTCATGATTTGCCAGAATTCCTCGGCATCTTTATCAGCCAAGGATTTTTTTTAGAGAACCCCACATATTCAATGCTTTCTTTTTGGCCAATATTGTCTTATAGTCATTTCTCAGTGAATGTATTTCATTTGCAGGGCCAGCAGCTCTAGATTGACAAAGTTTATTTTGAAAGCCGGCATAAGTGTGCAACATTAAAAACCATTAAAAACATGACTGAACAATTGTAAGCATATTGATTGACACATACATTACACGAGACAAGACTATCACCACAAATAGAACACATATACCTAAAACAGATATTGTGCAAAAACGATCTTCCAGTGCAAATGAGCAAAGCAAACACTGGTATTGAATACAGTCCGTCTCTACTGCATCATAACGTATTTGCCTGTATTTCTCAATACCTCACAGCCAAAAGGCTTAGCATCTATGGCTGTTAACATTGTTAAAAAAAAACACATGGTAACGCCAAAATAGTACAGTGCCTACTTGAGTTTCGGATATAGGGTTACGTTATTGGAAAGAACTGAGCATTCTTTAGGGCGATAATACTTCATCGAACATGGATATATGGACATATCTTTGTCATGATTTCAAAAGGTTCTTCCATGCACCAAAACATATACACTGTTGGTACACGTGGTCCTCCTTGGTCCCACAAGGCAGACTCAGCTACAGTTGTTGCCTGTCCCATCCATAGAGAAGAGCTGCTGATTGTTTTATCACGAGTCCCAAGGTCCCCGTGTCCGGGAATTAATCATGCTAGACCCGGGGCTATCTCTACATGTCCAGCACTCCTGCCGACTCCTGGGTACAGCAGAATAATTACACTTTTCTCTAAAGTAATCCTTCTAGACTAGTCACTTCCTTCCAATCGTTGATTTGCAAGGTTTCCAGCCCATGAACTAGATTTGGTACAACCATTGAGTTACTGAATTTTATAAAATGGATACAAGAGACTCAACCAAACTTTGCATTCTTTTTTTTCATCTGGGCTGCACGCATTTTTTTTGTCTTAGTCTTAAGAAGTATGTAGCCCCTGTTTTCTGGCCCTGGTCCGTGCAAGGGTGTGTTCTTCCCTTCCCTGGAGCAGGGACAGTTCCCATGGATACCATCACCCCCACACCCCAGCCTACTGGGTAGGGAGGGGTGTTGCACCTGCTAAAATAATATCACTGTTAACAGGAGTTGGGCTACACCCTGCGTTCTTAGATGATTAATGGACACAGACACAAGAAGGAATTTCGATAGGGATCCCAACGGGGAACCCTCTTTTATTAATCAACCACTAATTTATTTTCTTTCCATAAGAGTTCCCTGGCGTAAGCTCCAGCAGAATGGGGCCTTGCTATGACAGCTCATCCTGCCTTAGGCTGAGTCTGCCACGACAGACCCCTTACCTAAACGCAGGTACCACTCACATAAAGTGTGAGGCCATAGGGTAGTCTCCGTGGGTGGTCCCAACATATAAGCCTGCTACATAACACCAGGCTTCGTCCTGTCTACCCCCTTCGTAAACTAATGACCATCTTACATTCTACCCCTACTTAACATTTCCCGAATTAGCATGCCGCTTACTAATTACCACAACTACCTAACTCCCCCTACTTCACACTTAACCTACTTAACACTTCCTTAAAATAACTGTACACGTGCATTAACTCACAACATTTATACAACATAAAACGCTATATCACAATGGGGTGACTGCTGCTGTCAGTCCCCCCTGCACAATACCTTGAGGTCTGTCCTTGTGGTGCTGCCTCTGGGCAAAGGGGCAAGGCTGAGAAGTGCTGGTTGCAGGCTGGGGGGCTTGTCCCCTGCTGTTGCTGGATTATTGCATGGGCTTGGCCCCCTCTGGATGGGGCTTGGCTCCCTCTGCCCCCTCTGCCTGCTTCAGGTTGGCCCTGTCCATTATATGGGCCCACCTGCTCTCACCACCCTTGCCTATGCTCTGTTTGGTCCCGGGTGACCCCCAGTGCAAGTGGGAGTCTGCCCACACTTTACCGCCGCACTTTATAGGACACGATACTGCTGATATTCCGGGTGGGCCCCATTGGCTCGGGGGACCCACCCAACATCACCATCACACCCACAGCCTCTTTTAATTTCACAGGGCGTGTCCAGTTGGCTGGGGGGCACACCCGACATCACTGCTGCACCCAGGCACCATTTCTATTTTTGGTGGCGTGCCATACTCACGCAGGGTCCGGGCCACTCACCTTCACCTTCACCCTGGCCGCTAAACTGGGTGGCATGGGGCTTTCTTCACCCAGGCCACTGACCGAGGCAGCTCAGGACCTCACTGCCTCCTCTCGTCACCAAGGCCAACCTGGGACTTATCTCTTCATCCCTCCACCCTCCCAGGTGGTGGGGCGGCTTCTGCTGCGCAACTCTGCTTTACCTCTCGGGGTGCTCCTGGCATATGCAGCCCAAAAGGACTTTGATGACACCAGGCCCGCCTCGCTGGCCATGGGACGGGCCTTTAAGGGCATGGCTTGCCAGCCCGGTCGGGGCTGCCCCCCACATGTGATCTTGCCTGGCTGTTCTTAATGGGCCCAGGCATCCACTGCCACAATGCCTGGGCCATAAACCTCTCTGGGCCTCACCGGTCTGGCCATTGGGCGGGCCGACAGGCGCCATGGCCCAGGGGTGGCTAAGCATATCAGCTCAGCCTCCCTGCTAAAAGTCTCTGGGGGGCTTCCCAATGTGCTGCCCGGCGCTGCCTGATGTATTTAGGCCCCAGGGGGCCACTTGAAGCAGTGACCCCCCGGTAAGTCATTCTTTCTCTCTCTCCTTTTTTCAACTGTCCTCTCCAACTGTTCTTTTGTCAAATCCCTCTGGATTCTTTTCTTCTCTCCGCTGTCGAGCCCAGGGAAGTTCTTTTTCTATTGTTCTTTCTTTACCTTTAACATTCCATCCAGCCCCATGGTGTGCTGGATGGATTCTTCCAAAAACACACACACACACCATATAGATAAAACACACACTAGACTTTTTAAATAAACCTTTTATTTCCCTGGTGTCTGTGTCTTTCTTTTCTGTGTGTGTTCCCTCAGAGGGCAAGCATGTAGCTACACTAGCTGGGCCGCGGGCTACAATAAGGCCTGTTTATTTAGTTTCTTATAAACAGGCAAGCCCAGATAGATCAAATGCAGCACTACATTTAGGGCTTGATTCACCAAAGCGTTTTATAATGGCACAATCCCATAGGAACACGTTCTGTGAATCAGGCCCTTAGTGAGTTACTGTTGATTTTCCACAGGAACCTCTCTAGCTTCTTTGATGAGGTGAAGTTTAATATTTTGGACTTGAGATGTTAATCAACAAGTAATGTTTCTTTGTTAATGACTGAATCATGTCAAGACTATTCTGCAGTCCAATTGGTTTAGAGTCGAACACTTAGATATGGTCTGCATAGGCTAGTCAATCCATCTTGAAATGCGATGGGAATTTCTGGCCTCATCCAAGACATCAGCCATGTCTGATACATAGAGATTAAATAGACCTAGAGCCAATAGGCAACCCTTTATACAACCTCAGTAAGTCTCAATTTTGGCAGACAAATTGCACTTCGATTAGCAACTTGGGTACTGCGTCGGAATGAAATACAGCTAACACCCTGAGCAAACGCTACAGTATTCCCCATCCTGCAAGATTCTTCCATAGTCGGGCTCGATGTATGCAATTAAATGCTGTTGATCGAACAATATAGACAGAGTAAACTGGTGGGGAACCTTTCTTCAAGACTGCCGTTGCAACAAATTCAAAATGAGACCATTTAATGTTGTTACCAAATGTCTACTGAATCTTGTCTGATATATTTGGATCCTCCTTGGCGTAGAGGCCCAAATATGCAAGTCCATCAATACAAGTGGTGCAAACATTTTTATTGATTTTATCTAGTAGGGTTATCAATCAATAATTAGTAGGGTCAAACCTGTCACCTTTTTTTATCAATGGGCACAATGTATAATATGTTTTCTCAGGCCAAATCTCTGGATTATCTTTTAAAGATATATTGGACAATTGATCTGGCCCAGGTGCTTAGCAATACTTAACTTTAACATTCAGGTTGTCAATATCCATGCTGTCAAATGTATATGTCTCCATATGATAACTGGTCCCCAGTCTAGAAAGGAATATTCTTTGCAGGAAAAAGGAAGCTCATTGGCCCTCGTCTGGGCCTTACCTCACAGAGAAGGCCCTTAAAACTCCGCTTCTCTGCCACACCCCCCGGGTTCCTTCCCGGAGTGGCTGCCATGGAAAGGGATAAGGGACTTTGCATAGTCCCTTCTCCCATTCCATGGCAGCCATTTTCTTTGTTTACTATGGCCGGCACGAAAAGGGAAAATTAACTACGTTTCCCAGTCCACGGCAGCCATTTTTTTCTTTTCGGCTTCAAAAAGCAATGTGTCTCACAACTGAAAGAAACCCACCATTAGTACCCTGTTCTAACAGGCCGGGGTACTAAGGGCAATAAGACCCAAGCCGGCGGGCCAATACCACATCCGGTAATGTCCCCAGGGTCTTTCACTAAGGCTAACTGTGGGCCCCGGGGGCATTACCGGATGCAGCAATGGCCCGCCGGCTCGGGACTTATTGCTTAAAAATAATACTGGACCCAAACCGGTCCAGAAATAGAATTCAATTGGACATTCCCCTTGATTTACACAATCTTTATTAATAATACTCCAAAAACTAGATTTCTCTTTCTATGCTAATATATCCAACATGGTTTAGCTAGCTTTTTGCCAAACATAATGTTTTGGCCCTCATTACGACCCTGGCGGTAAGTAACGGTCATTACTGGCATGGCGCAATTAACGTGTCCGTGCTGGCCAGATACCGCTAAAAGCGGCACATTACGACATCTCGGGTCCGAGCATTGCGCCATGCCGGTAATGCAATCACTGCCATGCCGCTAAAGTCCTTAAAACACCACTTACCGGCATCGTATGCCGTGCAAATAGCACGTCTGCCACCCTAGCTATCGTTATTAGCGGTCACCGCTAATAGCGGTGACCACAAATAGCGGGAACCGCAATTAGCGGTGACCGCAAATAAGCAGATCCGGAAGTTGCGTCACTGCACAGGAACGGGAAAGAGCACGGCGGCCATCTTTAGAAACACAATCAATTGCCATCCTCTTCAACCAGTGGACACCTGACCCCCACAAACTCCACAAACCTTCTCCTACACCCATTAATCATCAGAAGGCCTAAAGTTCTGAAAAT
The DNA here is from genome assembly GCF_040938575.1 of Ambystoma mexicanum. Classification (NCBI taxonomy): domain Eukaryota; kingdom Metazoa; phylum Chordata; class Amphibia; order Caudata; family Ambystomatidae; genus Ambystoma; species Ambystoma mexicanum. Next base: position 671,525,601 of record NC_090933.1, on the reverse strand, counting down.
AAAACGGAGATCGCTGCGGCAGGAGCGCTTTTCTATGGAGGAGTTCAATTTGTTGGCGGAAACCCTACAAGAGCATGCCGATGTAGTCTTCTCAACAGAGATGACCAGACCGGCGATCATGAGAAAGAAGGCCATATGGGACATGGTAGCCCAGAGGGTCAGTGCAGTCGGCACAACACCCCGAAATGCCAGACAGCGCAGAAAAAGGTGGGACGATCTACGTCTCCCCGTCAGGAGTATACTGGCAGCAAATAGAAATCTGGGCATGGCGACTGGCGGAGGAGCTGAGTCGCCCATCAAAATGCAGCCGAGGGAGGAGATATGTGCCGCAACCATAGGCACAGAGAGCATAGAGGAGGTCGGAGATATGGAGAGAGGAGCCCCGACATCAGGCGACGCAGGTAGGTGCCTTAAATCTAGCCATGCAAAACTCACTGAAGTCCAGATTTTTGGGAAGTGCAATGATGCCTAACAGAGTCAACAGGACACATTAGCAGAAGACTGCCTACAGGCAGTGCTGACCTCCACCTTGTACACATGCATTATGCACACCCTTTCTGTAGCCACCCACATGCCTCCATGCTTCGACCACCTAAGAGGGAGACACCCTGTATGTCACTGCCTCCAATGTGCACCATCTAGTAATCAAAATGAATGCAGCCAACTCAATGCCTGCCCAATGTCCGCAGACATATCACTAACCCTTTCCCTCCTTTGGTCTACCACAGGCTCTCATTCGGACAGTGCTGACGAAGACACTGGCCCTACACCTGCCAAGAAGGCCAGGCCGAAGAGCCAAAACACTGTCCCTCCACCTCTGGTGCAAAAATCAAACCCCCACAGCAGCCAAAATCCACAAGCACATCACAGTCCACGGCACTGATGTGCAGCAAGTCAGGCACTACGGCACCACCAACGACAACCATCCGCCCAGTGGTGTCTACTGAAGGCACTGGGTCTGCAGGAAGCAGCACGATTGGTGAGACTGCTGCCACCGCTGCCAGCTCAGACAATGATGAAGGGGATGTTGATGTTGCTGTGGGTTCCCCCAGTCCCCCCCTTCAATCCCCCTACCTGTCCCCATGCAGCCAGCATGACAATGGCATACAGGGGCAATCTCCTGATAACTCTTGGCCGGTCACTCCATGCCCAGTGGCAGATGTGCAGGAGGGGAGCAGCTCAATGGACACGCCAGTAGCATCATCCACAGGCCAAAAAACCCAGGACCCGATGCATGAAATCATCATGCGGCAACAACAACTGTCCTCCCTCTTGACACAGCATGTGGCAGAATACGCCAGCGCAAGGGGGGAAATGCGTGAATGTGCAGAAACTGTAAAGGCTGCCATAGAGTCCACCTCCAAGGATATTTGTGCTGAACTAGCCGCGGTGCGGCACATACTCTCGGAGCTTGTACAAACTATGAGGGACATGCGTCCTTGTGAGCCCGAACCAGCCCCGTCTGCAGATCAGACAGGATCAGACAGGAACCTGCGGCTTACAGACAGGGGTGCACCGGGTGCCGGGAGAGGGGGTTGCCAATAGAGGCCACCCTGTGAAACGATCCCACATGATGCACTTGAGTGCAGACATCCGCACCATGTTATGGGGAGTTGAGGGGGGAGGGAGGAGTGGGTGTGTTGGGGAGTTGAGGGGGGAGGGGGGAGTGGGTGTGTTCGCTTAAATTTTCCATTTCAATACACTTTTTGGTTATGCACAAATCACATGTGTGGACATTGTTCAATGTGTACGTGTGCTTTATTGGTGAATAGTCCACAGTGTGCATGTCCCAGACACACCCAGTGCCCAAAGTACCATCTCCATGTGACACCCCTGTCCATGTATGCTAGAACCATTGGTTAATCAGAGTCTGACGCATGGTGCGTCCCTCCTGTGCATCAGTTCCTCCCTGAGGTGCTGCACCATCCCCACCCTCCTCATCCTCTTCGTCAGATGGTTGCAGTTCAGCGTCAGGGGGCAGGGGCACATTCTATCTGATGCACATATTGTGTAGCAGTACACATGCCATGACGATCTTTGCCACCTTCTCATGGCGGTACAGGAGTGCCTCACCAGACCTGCTGAGGCACCAAAACCGTGCCTTCAGGCCAAATGTCTGCTCAATCACCACATGGGTTTGTGTATGTGCACGATTATAGTCCTCCTTGTGCCGGTTTTGTGGGTTCCGGACTGGGGTAAGGAGCCACCTCTTCAAGGGATGGCCTGCATCACCTGTATGTGGGCAAAATGTATGTGTTAGTTATAACATCAGATTTTACCTCATCAAGTGACACCATGGCATGCATTCATCTCTTACTTTGAACCCCAGTTCAATGCATGAATGGAGTCACACGATGTGACTGCTATATGTGTATTCCTCTCATAGACTGTTTTGCATGCCATCAACTAGTGTACGCAGGAGGGTCCAGTACCTTGTGAGTGCCCATGCACTGTGTTAGTCCACAGTGGTTGTTTTGGTGATCTGGCAGATGTCCAGTGATATTAATGCTTTCATCCTGGCACCATTGCTGTCAGCCTCATAATGATCTCTCTGAGCACTTCAAATGGTGTTATGCTATTTAGTTGGGCCTCTGTGTCAGTGTAGTGGTGTATTGATGTGTATGACCATCATGTGACTCCTTTGTACGCAGTGATGGGGGACTGGCCTTTCAGTAGATGGTGTTTGGTTCTGTGTATTGGTTAAAGTAATTGCATGTAGCTGCATTTCGTTGAGGGTGGATATGGTCTGATTTGGTATAGTGCACATGCAGATGGCTGTGGAATGGTTGGGACACAGCTTCATTCACTTGGTAGGGCTGTTTACATCTAGCATTATGTGGTCAGGTGTCAGCTCCAGTCTGGGCTGCTTTGGGGTATGAGCTTGCTCCATTCCCTCTGGTACTCGCAGCCAGGTGAAGTATACATCCCCCCCCCATATCAGCCAGGTGCAGTATGCATCTCCCCCCCCATATCAGCCAGGTAAAGTATGCATCCGTACCTCAATCACCTACACACTTCACATTACCATGGCCATGATATGCGACTCACCGAGTAGCCAGGATCTCTGCCCTGCATGTCGCTCCATGTAGCGTGGTATTGTGGAGTTCTACAGGACCATTGAATCTTGGGTTGATCCGGGGAATCGGGCACAACAATGTGTGATGATCCTGTTCGAGTCACATACCATTTGCACGTTGATTGAGTGGTATAGCTTACGGTTGCGGTACGCTACCTCCATGGCATGTGGGACCACCAATTCCACATGGGTGCAGTCGATGGCACCAATGCAACTAGGTATGCCAGCCAGTGCATGGAAACCCACTTTGGTGTTTGAGATCTCCTGGGCAGACCATAGTAAGGTAATGTGGTCGTCTGTGTGCTTGAGGAGGGCATCAAGCACTTGGTTCAGCGTACGTGAGAATAATGGTTGTGAAATGCCATGCAAGTGCCCCACTGTGTGCTGGTAGGTGCCTGTGGCCAGGAAGCGGAGCACGGACACTAGCTTCAGTAGGGGAGGGATGGCGGTGCGTGTTTCAATCATGCTGACGATGTCGTCGTGTATCATGTCCACGATGGTGGTGATGGTGTACCGGTCCAAACGGTACAGGGTGTGGATCTGCTCAGCGGTGAGGTAGAATGGACTGGCTCTGATGCGTGGGATTGGGGGCTGCCTGCATGGTGGCACTGGCTGTGCTGGTGGGGCTTGCTGGCCCTGCCTTGCCCTCCTTCTCCTCCTGCGTCTCCTCTATGCTGCTGTTGTGCTTGTTGTTGTTGTTGTTGTTGTAGCACTTCCATTGCAATCAGGTCCTCCAGCCCCAACATTGCTAGTCCTATTGGAATCATTGTGAAGTGTGACTGGGTGTGGGAAGGGTGGGGTGTGCTCCTTTTGTGCTTGGCCAGTCTGTATTGCCTCCACCTGTGCTGATTATGTGCACCTGTGTCACTTTGGAACACTGCACATGGGCGTTTACGGTTGGTCCGCTATTGCGGTATTAGCACCATGGCGGTAAGGTATTTTACGGCCTTCGCAAGGGCGTTAAGAGCATGTCCGCTTGACTCGTACTCATCCCCACTTTGCGCCATGCTGGTATTTACGGCATGGGAGGTCGCGTGCCCGTGCCCTTGGCGCAGTTAGCGGCACCGTTGATTACGTGCTGCTGATAGCACTATCTCGGGTCATAATCGGCCCTAGCGGTAAGGGATGCCGGTAATCCTTTACCGGCATCGTTTTTGACTTACCGCTAGGGTCGTAATGAGGGCCTTTGTATACCTCTCCTTCAACTTTTTATTCCACTACTTCAAAGTGTTCCTGTGAAAAACTAGGTTTGTCTCAGTTGGGAACCCATTTTAGTTAACTACCTTGAACTTCGCTGTAATTCCTGACTTTTACTTTGGAAAGGGGAATCGTACACTTGCTTATGCACAGTTAACCAACTCAATGTTGATAGAATCTCCATTTGAGGTGTCATGGTCATTCAGTTTATTTAAAAATGTGAAAAGCTGGATAACGAGGACGTTTATTCTTTACATCCACTTGGAAGAGAAGAGAATGTACAATAGATGAGATGTGAGTCCAAAGGTAAAATCCCTTTCCCCATTGGGAAGTCAGGAAAGCATCCCCCAGGTTCACCACTAAGCCTGCATGATCACTCTGGTCAGTCCTAACAACCCTTACGTTACACAGCACCTACAGGGAGAGTAAGATGTTAAGACATAATCAATAGCAGATGAACTGTAGCCCCTAGATCAAGTTGATTTGCTTGAACTAACACCTGAAATATTACAATTTAGTTATTCCATGTACCCGATGCATTTCCGCCCATCACAGGCCTCTTGAGCTTTGTAGTTTACCAGTGAACCTTGCAGTGCCTGAGTCTGCTGTACTTAGCTTGGCCAAAATCGGGCAATTACAGGTTAACTCCCTTGCAAACAGAATTTTATTTGAATCAACTTCAGTATACCAGGAAGTTTGATTTGCCCCTCAGGGCACGATTAATTGAATTATTTGCACGGTTCAAAGTGACTTTGCACTGCTGAAAAGTGACGTTGCACTGCCGACACAAACCCTGTTTCATGGAACTGTGCAAAGTGTATTTGTGCAGTACAAAGTGGGTGCAAAATTAATTTTGTACCACTGAAAAAATAGCTTTGCACTGGCTTTTCACTTCAAAAATACACTTTACTCAGTTCCATGAATCAGGGTTTATGTCGGCAGTGCAAAGTCACTTTCAAGCAGTGCAAAGTCACTTGAACCGTGCAAAGAAATACATGAATTAGGCAGCTAGTGTCCAGAATTACAACTTCATCAATACAGGGTGGGCTCCAATAGTTTTTATCAGCAAGCCCATACCTGAATAATGCCAGTTGGCTACGGTTGTGCCCAAATCCTTCCTGATTGCTATAAGTAACCAACCAAAGGTCGTATTCTAGGACCTTTTACGAGGTTTCAGAAAAAAAAACTGTAAAGCCGTCAAATACAGGGACCTCAAGGAGGCACAAAGCTTGGAGGATTATTATACAAAAGTTTAATAATTTAGGAAATAACACATGTTGACTTAAAATGTTATTTTAGTCCCCAGACTTCCTCGACAACAGTCTAACTACAGAATTATTAAAAATAATTGCGATGAACCCTATCCCTGATGTAGGTAGTCTGTGAAGTTAATGGAAGCTTGGACCAAGCACATTGTTAATCTTTCTTGTCTATCTCATTACAAAGGAATTGTACTACTCTCTGTCTCTTTCCCGTTCTATTACAACATATTTGTAGCCCCCTTTTCTTCTGATACGTTTGTGTTCACAGTGATTTGAGCCCTAATGGGCGGCATATTGGGCAGGGTTCTGTGTATCATATAACATAGACTCTAAGCAAGGGAGTAGATCCTATCCAAGGGACAAGAAATCCTTGGTGTCTGTCACAAACATTTAGTAAACGATCTTTGAGGGAATACGCAACACCACAAAGTGTGTTCTAAAATCATCAATGCATTCTGTAAAAGCAATATCACAAGAATGTACAGTTCTAGGGTGTTGAATATCAAATAAAAGTGATAGAACATTTGTGCAATTTAAAACTATGACTGCAGATGCTTGGAAAATGAATTTTTTTAGCCCCACACGTTGGCCCATCAAAGAAGTCATCCAATATGCCACACAATGTTGTTGCCGTTTGGTTCTTAATTTCTGACAAATCTGCCAATGGCCGAGGCATCTTTGCTGATGGGACAAACACAATGAACGTTTATAATTCAGCAACTTTGATTGGCTTCTCCGATTCAAAGCCCTGCAACAACCAACTTTCATCCTGAATAGACATATTTCCAAATGGAAAATATTCAGCAAACAATTAGGTCGAATTAGAGAGTCTTTATTCCTTTCAGAAGCAGTTGACTTTATTAAGAAAGGTGGAATACCATGAATTTCCTTTCTTGCTGTTTTTACTTTATTTTAGAAAATGGCATGAAATTGAATGATGCAGTTTGACAGAATCAAATCGGAATCCCGTTTTTTTTTTTTTGGCTACAAGGTGGTGCTTTAGCACCACTCGTGAGTACAGCTAGGGAGAGATGGCATATGAGGAAGGACACAATGCTTGTAGGTGCTAATTGAGTATTTACCCACCCATTGACTGCCCATCGCCATGCTAATCCCTATGGCCATTCCCAACCACTTCCTGCCCCCCGCCCAAAACACACACTTCTGGGATCTCTTTGAGCTAACTTTATCAAGCCTTAAAGGAATGGTTGGGCCAAAACATTTTATTTCAAAAATAGATAGGCAATATAAAAAAAAAACGATTGGCATTTCTTTTAATTCAAAGTCCCTGTGTAAAATTTTGAGCAATCCAAGCTCAAAAATGTGAAAAGCAAGCACATGGGCGCATCCATTTTGTGAAATGGATGCCCGCCTCTGCTGGCTTTTGCTTTTGCGGCACTATTGAAGGAAAAGCCAGCCAGCTGTAGTAAACAAAAGTAACCACTGGGTGGCTTTTCCTTCATTGGTGCCGGGACTCGGAGGACGCAGACTGGAGACTACACGCAGAAAAGCTGCAGCTGCATCTCGGTAAGTGCTATTTATTTTTTTTTAAAAATAAGCACTAGCTGCGTTTTTTTTTCTACGTTTTCCGGGCTGGAGGAGCCCGGAAAACTTAGAAATAAAACCGCAGCTTTAAAAACATTGTATTCATGTTTGCGGTCGCTTTTGAAGCGACCGCAAACATGAATACAACGTTATTGTGTTTGAAAACACTGCAGTTTTTCTTTCTAAGTTTCTCATGCTCCTCCGAGCCTGAGAAACTTAGAAAGAAAAACCGCAGAGTTTTCAAACACATCTGCGTTGTGTTTCTGCCTAAATCTGCTTTCCTATTTGGGGCTTTAGGGCTCCCCCCGGGGAGCCCTACTGCCCCAAATGGGAAAGCAGATTTAGGCAGAAACACTGCAGCATTTAGCATTGCGGAAAACAACCGCGTAGTGTTTCTGCCTAAATCTGCTTTCCCATTTGGGGCTCTAGGGCTCCCTGTGGGGGAGCCCTAAAGCCCCAAATGGGAAAGCAGATTTAGGCAGAAACACTGCGGCATGTAAACACAACCGTGTTGTGTTTCTGCCTGCCTTTGCTTTCACTTTGGGTCTCCGGTGCTCTCCTGGGGGAGCACTGGAGACCCAAAGTGATAGCCACGGCAGGCAGAAACACAATGCGGTTGTGTTTGAAAACGCTGCGGTTTTTCTTTCTGAGTTTCTCAGGCTCCTCCGAGCCTGAGAAACTTAGAAAGAAAAACCACAGCGTTTTCAAACACAACCGCGTTGTGTTTCTGCCTAAATCTGCTTTCCCATTTGGGGCTATAGGGCTCCCCACGGGAGGGATAAGCAAAAAAAGACATGGATATAGCAATAATAGAAATAGTGTATATTGATGAGCAGCCAATGTTGCGCAGAAGACAATGATGAGACGTCTCACAGTGGACAGTGTTCCCTGTCTGAGGAATAATCTTTCCCTTGAGCTGAGCCAGAGGAACGACGCAATTAAGTTCTACCTTTGTCGTGTTTGCTGGTGCACAAGAAGCACCTGATTAATTTTCACTGACCCATACTCGGGGTTCCATACCATTAAAAGAAACAGTAAACGCACAGAAGAATCAACACTTCTGGTGGGCTTATATATTTCTTTATTGGCCATGTGTATGGCGCTTATACACAAGTGTTTCCAGTTGCCACAAGAGAAGATGGGGGAGTGGGAGGGAAACAAAGGAGGAACATAGACCAAAAAAAACGGTTATATTGGCCTTGTGGAAATCCAACCCTGTAGAAGCAGAGGAAAAGATTAGCATGGAAGGGGCAGAGGGAAGGAAGAGGAGAAAAGGAAAGTCTTCAACAGTTGCTGGGAATTTACGAAGATCTGGCTCAAGTCTGAGGGGGGCAGGGAGGCTGTTTCAGAGGGAATAACCCACGAGGAGAGGGATCTACCTCCCACTCTCTGCTTGGAGAAGCCTTTGACCTGTAGAGAGTTCAAGCCAGAAGAACAAAGGACTCTGGCAGGGAGGTATTTAGAGAGGGAAAGCTTGATGTAGAGAGGTCCTAGGCCCCAGACAGCCTTGTGGATGATGCAGAGGGTCTTGAATTTGATCCTTGCGGTCACCGGGAGCCAGTGGAGAGATTTTAGGGCTGGAGAGATGCGATCCCTGGGCTTGAGGCCAAGGAAAAGTCTTGCAGTCCTATTCTGGATTAGATGAAGGGGTGAAGGGAGGAAAGAGTTAGATTGAGGAAGAAGCTGTTGCAGTAGTGCAGCCTAGAGAGAACCAGGACTCTGGAGATGTTCAGCTTCTGAGGGAAGGTGAGGAATGGTAGACTGCCCCTGAGGAGGTGGAGCTGAAAGTTGGACTTCTTGGCAAGGACCCTGATCCGTGGGGAGAAAGAGAAAGAAGAGTCAAAGATGATCCCAAGGTTTGTTGCCTCACAAGTGGGGGAGGAGAGGAGACCCAAGAAGGCTGGCCAGAGAGTGGGGGGGGAGAAGGAACAGGCATCCAAATGAGAAGTATGTGCGTCTTACTGGCATTAATGCAGAGATCATTGGCAGAGCACCATGTCTGAATAGCAGTCAGACAGTCAGGTATGAGAGAGGAGGAGAAGGTAGAAGATGGCAGCTTGAAGGAGCGCTGTGCGTCATCTGCATAACACTGGAAATGGGAGAGAAGGTTGAGATCAGGTGGGCCAAAGGGACCAGGTAGATGTTGATGAGCCATGGCGATAGGAGAGAGCCCTGAGGGACACCACGGGTAGAGAGTGAGTTGGAGGAGAGAAAAGGACCCATTTCTACTTGGGAGGGGCTATTTGAAAGGAAGGAGGTCAACCATGCCAGTGCCCGGTCAGTGATGCCTAGGGTGTCATGGAGATGACTTATGAGGATGGAGTGGTTGACTGTGTCAAAGGCGAAAGAAAGATTGAGGAGGATCAGAACAGAGGGAGTATTTCAGCCTAGGTTAGAGAGCAGGTCGTCACAGGTGTACAGGAGAGCAGGTTCCATGCCAAATTTCAGTGTGGAGGGTCAATTGGGGGATGACCGGCTTCTCCATGAGTTTGCTTAAGAAAGGGGTGATAGAGATATAATGCGATAGTTAGCAGGGCAAGAAGGGTCAGCAGTTGGCTTTTTTAGGAGAGTGTGAACAAGAGAGTGCTTAAGGGATTGTTAGAAAGAGCTAGTGGCAAAGGAGTGATTGCAGAGGTCAGCCAAGATTGGGGCAAGAGAGGCAATGTTGTCCTTGATGGTTCTGATGGAGCAGTGAAGCACCTGTTTAGAGGAGACTTTCATAGAGTGGACAACTCTAGAGATCTCATGTGGTGCAATGGGAGAGGAGGAGGAGAGTAATTGGGAAGAGTCTGAGAAGGGGGGCAGAGGGAGGCAAGAGAAGGGTGAGGGTGGAGGAATGAGCAGATGACAGAGAGGACAAGATGTCCAGAGTTTTGGAGGAGCAGTGGGTGGCCAGTGCAGTGCAGAGGGCCTGGGAGGGAGAAGGAGAGGAGGAGACTGCAGTAGGATTACTGAGTTCCTTGCAGATTTTAAAATGCTCAGCCGTGTTATTGGTGGGTTATTGGTGGATCCAGAGATGCAGACTTTGACATGAGCCTTCTTATTGGAGCAGATGGTGAGACGATATTGCCTTTGGAGTAGGTGGCAGGCCAGTTTGTCAGCGGATGAGCTAGATGTCTGTCATTTCCACGCTGCAGATTTGCACTGTCAGAGTCATATCAAGAGTTGCATTTGAAGGCTGGCTTCATGAGTATCCTCATGACAGGGTCAGGGCATTAGAAATAGAGAGATGAAGAGTAACTAGAACAGAGTCAGAAGGAGAGAAAGGAGAGAGTTGTTGGACCAGGAGCAAGGGGTTGGAGTGTTGGAGAGTGGGATGTCCATTGAGATGAGAGCATCCAGGGTGTGTCCAGCTGAGTTGTATGGGCCAGAGGGAAGTTTAGTGAGGGAAAGAGAAACAGAGAAACACAGAGGCTGCAAAAGAGTACAGTAGCTACATCTGGAGGTGGATGTTAAAGTCCCCAAGGAAGATGAATTTGGGGCAGGAGGCAAGAAGCGAGGAGGACAGGTCCGCCCATACTGAGAGGAAGATGGAGGTCAGTCCAGTGGCCCTGTAGATGGTAGCGAGAGTAAGAGAGAAGGTAGGCGAGACAGATAACTTGAAGACTAGGCTTTCAAAGGATTAATAGGTTTGAGTGGGGATGATGGAGGCAGGAACCCACTTAGGGAAGATCAGAGCCACTCCGCCAATAGGGCGGGAGGGCCTGGGATTGGACAGAATCTTGTAATTTGCATGGAGAAGAGTGTCAAAAGCAGTGACAGGGCTGGCCTTGAACCACGTCTCCGTGAGAGCAAGAATATCAAGTTCAAGGTCTTCAAGGAGGAGACAGATGTCAAGAGGAGTGCTTGATAGCAGAGCGAGAATTGAGGGTATCTAAGTGAAGCTGGTTGGCCCCTTTGTATCTCTACTCTCTCATGTATTCTCCCCATCTCTATCACCTCTTTTATCGATAGGGGTTTCTTCAGGAGTTGTTTCCATAGTATAGATGACAGACACCCTTTGATTATGCGGAGTCGGATTGCCTCTTTGTCTGAAAAGGTGGAGAATTGGCAGTGGACGAGTTTGTGGCGTAGTTGCGTAATTAATTCTTCCACCATTTTGTGGGAGGCCTGGTGGCATTGGTTGAAGACATATCTATCATAATCCCGGTTTGGTTGTATTTTGAGCTTCCTGTCCAAAGCGGCCGCAAGTGCTTCATAGGTGTTTCTGTCTTCGGGCGGGATGGTTTCAATGATGCGCTTTTCTCTGTCCCAGCCAGATTCATGAAAATGTCTTTTAAAACTGGAGACTTTTCTTCAACCGCTGCCTTGATGAAACTGGCGAAATCTTCAACCCAAACCATCCATCTAGGTCCCCTGTCCGCCTGCGGTTGGAGGCTGAATGGACAGGTTTTCTCAGGAAGGCTATGCTGCTTGCGGTGCATAGGGGTGCATCTTGTCCATCCGCCTGGTCCACCATGCTCCCTGATGTTCAGGCGAATAGGCTGGGTGCCTGAAGGTGCTTGGCCCCGGGGCCTGATGTTCTCTGTCGGGGTCTGGTATGGGTTATTCAGTCCCCCAGCAGTGAGATGTTGGGTTAATGGGCTGTTGTCCCTCACCTCATAGTGTAAGCTGGTCCCAGGCTGCTCTTTTCTTTAAAAAAAAACGTTTTAAAATCAGCGTAGTGCTAACAGTGTCAGGGGTTCCCTTCCTGTGCTCGGGCCTGCGGTGGGCGGGGCTTACCATCGCAATGCTTACAGTGCCGGCCTTCTGACTATGGTGCGTGGGCCCCTGCTCACGGGCTTCTCACTCACCGCGTGTGCTCTGCGGAGCTGCGCTGCACCTTTGTTTCCTTTCTTGGTTGTTGCGAGGGTGCCGGCACGGGCGCTGCAAAGGAGGTTGGCTGGGTTGCTGGGTTGCCACAAGGATGGCCCTGCATGCAAAGGACGCCGGATGGCAGTGGATGGCAGTGGAGGACGTACGGCTCACACGGAAAGGATGGCGTCGTGCCACATCAAAGGAGGCGAGGTTCTATCTGTTTCATCCTCGTCACCAGTTGTTAACACGATATATCCCTCATGCAGGGAAAGGACGACAGGACACGTCTGCTACTTTCAACATTTATTCTCTAAATAATATCCTCTGTCCCTCGGCGGGCTCCTCCTCTTCCTCTTTGCTCCTCACATTTGTCTTAACCCTTCGTGCTCCTTTCCCCCTCCCTCATAACAGTGTGCTGAGGCTAAGAGTGAGGACGTTGGTGACAGCATGAGCAAAGAGGCCGGGGAGGGTTCCGTACTTGTTTCCCCCTGAGGTACTCTGGGGAAATGTGTGAGAACTGTTTAGGGTTCCGAGAGGCAATGCCAGAGGGGAAAGACAGGATCAGTTCATGTTTTTGCTTTGTGTGTGGCACTGTCTTGAGGGTGCCAGGGAACAGTCACTTAGTAGCTCTGCAGGAGCTTGATCCTGATCTCCTGAATTTCTTCAGAGAGATTTCGATTGAGCAGAGTCTTAAACGTTCCATGGCGTTATGGTTTGGTTTCAGCTAATTGTGTTTTTTTTTCAACCATAGGTGATAGGCAATAGTGTGATGTGAGGCCTGTCAAATTTCTACATCTGTGGTGTGCTTGTGTTTCTGGAAGTCGTGGCCTCGGTGTAGAGAGCTTCGAAATACAATTTCTATGTTGTGCTGCTAAACGTTTTGCTCTGCAGATTGGACCTTTTGAACACAGTAAGAACATCCACTTGAGAATAAGACTAGGGAATGTGCATGTAGTGATTGTCATTTGACTCTACTCATTTTCTTTTTCACAGTTTGGACTTTTAGTGGACACTTTCAGTTTAGAGCAACAATTATTTTTGTAAGTTCATAGTTGAGTGCAAATTCGGAAAAGAGAAGAAAAAGAAAACATTTAATTGTATGTGCTCTAGATATGTTAGAATGTGTTGTTTTCAGCAAGTTTAATAATGATGCTGTGTGACATTATTGTGTTTGTCCTGGTGTGGTTAGGGTATGTGCGATCCGGTGTTGGTTTTCCAATTTTGAGGGTTGTGTGTGGTCCATTGCAAAGGCGTGTTCTTGGGTGTTGACACCCAGAGTGCTTGGAGTGCTCTGTCTGTGGGGTGTCTGATACCCGGGGGCACTTAGAGTGCCCCGCCGTGCAAGTTATTGGACACATGTCATGGCATGTGACCAGTGGGTGGCAGTTTAAATGGATAACATGGTATTTAGGAGGCTGATCTTTGATCTATGGTACAGTGTGTGTGGAGTGAGCGGTTTGCTGATCGAGTGTGTTTAGTCACCCTGGTTGTGTACCTGACAGAGAGTGTTGGGTAATGTGCTAGTTGTTGATGAAAGGAAAATAGTTGTGGGTTTTGCTTATGGTATTGCTCTCTCACTCAGTAGAAAGAGCAAGGGGCTCTGCCGGTGTAAACTGTGGGAGTCTCGTTCTTACTCAGTAGGAAAGGAGAAAGGCCTTGTGAGTGGATGGTGGATTTTTCTGTTGTTGGGTCCCTCTTTTACTTGGTGGAAAAGGAGAGGGGCGCAGTTCGGAATCTGGGTGTTGTTTGCTTTGCCATGAAGCTTATAGATGTACATGTGTGGGATTGTGCGTGTATGTATGTCTGTTTCTCCTGGGGGTGTCTTGTGTTGTTGAAGGGGGAAGATATGTTGTGTCATGTTTTTTCCTGCATCCTGCCCTGTATGCATGGAATGCTAGGAGTGACTGACGTGGAATGCTGTGTGTGAGAATCGTATGTTCTGAATGGTTCTGAATGGTTCTGTGAGTGGCAGTTGAGAAGATGGGTCGACTGAGAGAGGTCCTTAATGTATTCCTATGCCCTGTACCAGGAGTTGGAACGCCGAACAGATGTTTCCTGTTCCTACACCAGTGTCAGTGTCAGGCTTGGCCAGGACCCCAGCTTAACAATATGCAAGACTACCTGCTATGCTGAAGGAACATGATTTCCCTTTCAAGTCGTGGTTGAGTTCTATGCGTGCACCAGCGCAGGTAATCTGTTGACTTCTTACCAATAGTCTGCATTACACCAAATCCTGATCATCATAGTCCTTATTTAAGTGAGGTAAAGTCTCCCGAAAGACTCCCCCTTCTACCATTTGCAGAAACAATGTCAAGAAGCATCTCTGTGAGCTCTTCTATTTTTCCTTTCCCCCCATCATGTGACTTGTATCCGGTATTCACCAGCAAAGTTTGTTTTGTGTGTCTTGAGTAGAAGGTAGGTCCGACATCCTTTCCGTGCAACATGAAGACAGACGACTATATACGTTTTGTAATTAAATTTTAAATTGGACTGATAAACAATGGTTATCGTGGGGCTCTGCGTTTGCACAGATGGATGTACAGAACTGGAGTCGCTTTTCTTGTGGAAGTCACTATCTGTGAGGCATGCTGATGCCGTGCCCGAATCCCCGTGCATAGCACTGCTGAGGAGGCTAGCAGCAAGGGAGCCGTATTCTTATGCCTTGAGTGCAAGGCTCCAGGAATGCCGAGGCAACTAGTTCTTCCTCCACGCTGGAGCTCTTCAGGAGTCTCCGGCGCCGGTGTTGTAATTCACCACTCGGGTGCTAGGGGACCCGACCTGCAGTGTGCTGATGCTGGAGCAATTTTTCCCATGCTGGCCCGTGTCACGTAGCATTTTCTTCTCTCGCTCTTCCGCTGCTAGTCATGCTGGTTGTTGAAGTCCTACGGGACAAGAAAGAAATTGCAAGCATTGGACAGCACAGGCACGAGGCAAGAAAGGTGGTTCTCATTTCAAACATGCAGGCACAAGTAGAAGGGGCAGGGACTGAGGCCATCCCTGCTCCCACACCCTGCCTTTGGGACAGGACTGGCTCTGGTGGAAATGCTGGTAGGCCTCTCATCCCAGGATGAGAGGGGTCCCCAATCCCTCTTGATAGAGTCGTGTCCCTGACCCTGTCACACACCTCCACCCTTTCTTCCGAGACCCTCTGCTCCTCTATGATTTTGGCTGACTGAGGATACAGCAAGAGGAGATCTACATTGGCCTGCTTAGAACTGTCCTGGTGTTCAACTAATAAGGAAAATGGTTGGAGTGCCAGGAATCATTTTACAATGTGACAGTTGGTGTCCTTGTTCTGGGCCATCCATATTAAAGGAGCCTGATCTGTTATTGACTTGGACTTGGTCTGTTAGGTAATATCGCAGGCCACGTCATTGCCAGACATTCCAGTACCACCACTGGATAATTCTTCCCCCTGAAATTCAGACAGCAATTTCATACCATAGGCTCTTGACTTTGTCTTGTTACATTCCTTTCTGTGATTTTCGTCTGGAAAGACAAGCTAGATATAGGTGGATCCTTTTCGAGGAGCCTGCGGTCTGCTGTTGGTTTCTTATGTCACGGAGTAATTATGGCACGCTTGATTGGATTGAGAACTGTAGCCATTGTCAGAGATGCATTAATCAAGCCCGGGATGCCCGACACTAGTACTGGGATGAATCTTTTTCTAAGATTACTGCTTGCACTGGGTCACTAGATGAACAAGACACTTTTGTCTATGGAGCAAGATGTAAGGCCTCTTCGGTTGCCATGGGTTTGTGGGTTGTGAACTTGAAGTGCAAACAAGGTGATCCTGGGGTAGGAAACAGTGAAGTGTCCGGTTAACTGTGAATGGAGTCTTTGATTTTATCATTCTTCGTTTTGAAGACGACCGGCAGATCTCTACAGTGATGGCTGAATGCTCTAGGCAGCTTCCTTTCGACCTCTAAATTGGACAGTTTTTAAAGATGTTGAATATCTCATGAGGCTGAATAGCAGTTTCCCTAACTTGATTGAAAAAGTAAACCTTTTTTGTATCCTTGACAGCTTCGTGCAGCATCTACTGTCTAATTAGCAGATGCTTTAAAAATCTTTTTCCGACCCAGACCTTAACCATAGGCTAAGTGGCAGCTTATTTTTTTTTCTCAGCCTGCTCAATGGAATGCCATTTGTTACAGCGTTCGGCTTCAGGTTTTGATTTCTTTACATTGTGAGTTTGATGACAACCTAATTTTACCAACAGCAGTTTCATATGTCTGGTTGAAGCTTTCGATTGCTGTATTGTTTCAGTCTGTGACTTAGATGAGGTTTGACTGACAAAGGTTACACGGGGCTCTGTGAATACTTCTTAACCAGTTGGGTCGTGATAAGGGAATGATTGCAAGGGTTGTATTGTGGGGTCGGGGGTTTTGATATTTAATATTTAAGGAACACCCCAGATCCAAAGTGCGGCCAGTGTCATTGGTTGCTCCAGATACTTCTGTGCTGAGTCCCAAGGCCTGCATTCTATCTAGAAGGTCAGTTAAAGTCCCCTATGATCAAGTTTGTTTGGGCTGACAATGTAAGAATGGGACTAGTTTGAGGAACTCCTTTGAGAATTACATTTAACAGCTTGGGGCAAGGTGAAGAATTGCAACCCTGAAGGGGCTATTGGGCTCCATGAAGCCCTGGATATTCACACAGTCAAAGGAGGAGAAGTGATCGCATTTCTGAAAAGGCTACCGTTCACTTGAGTAGATATTTTGGGTCACAATGTTCTCCAATTGTTTGTCACTAATATTCTGGCCCTGTCTACATTCCAAATAAATTATTGGTTCACAAATCTTGATAAACCATGGCCCAGCCTACTTTTTCTTGAATGTGTTCTATTTTATTTATTAGTGTACTTGGTTTATTGCAAACCTTACCCTACACAGACTAAATGCATCGGTTAAAAAAATGAAAGCAACAAAAAAGACATATCCTTATCACGCAATATTCACAATTAATAAAGCCATAATCACAATGTCATCCCTGTAAATTCATCTTCTTTAACGATTGCACAATCGCATAGGTCATCTTTAAAGACGTCCCTGATCAAATTCGTGCCCAAAACGTGTCATGCACCAAGTTACTAAAACACATCAAGCGTACCATCCGCGAATCCTCACAGTTTAGGATTAGGTGCTGCAATGTTTCGATTCGTCCTAAGCAAATTAAAACGACAATTCATCATAGTTCTTCTGAGGTGAGGGAGACTGGGTTAAATAAATGTTCCTTTCCCCTTCTCACTTAATTTCATTATGGATTTGTTCATGGTATTTATAGCTTCGAACCACAGTGCAAGTTTCACACCAATCATATTGTGTGAGGTCACGTTTCCTGTAATAAATATTGCAAAGTAAGCCCTTGCTTGGCCAGTGATGATTCCAATTTTGTAACAGAAGTCCGCGCTATTCTTTGTGAATTGTTACATAACAATTCAAAGATGGTATTTTCGGGTGGAAAGATACTTTTTGACAGAGAGTAACTTTCCTCCACAGACACTACTATTCTTTAAAATCTGCATGTCTGTCAATTTGGTGCAAGCCCCTAATTGTGTCACAGGTACTGGTGCTACCTGCATACTGAATTCCATTTGTTTGCACCAGTCGAGTAGCCACATTGCACATATGACCTAATTTCAGGGCTAAATTACACACAGGGCTCCCAACTGTTTCGCTGCTTTGCCAATTTATGGGTTTCGTTTGCAAAACTCTTCAATAGGCCTGCTTTTGTGTGGAGGTAATTAACAAATTCAGTATTACTTACGTAATATTACCGCATGAGGTAGTTCAATGGAGTCCAGTAGGAATTTAAAATGAGGGATAACCACTGGATCTGCATGATTAAATTATATGAACCCTTACACTTACTGCATTGTTACAGCACGTCGTAACAATAATTGAGTTTGGCGGTATTTACTGTGCAAATGGACCTCATTATGAGCTTGGCAGTATTTACTTAAAAAAATTTTACTACCGCTTGAAATCACAGTAAATCTACGAGGTTACAAGGAGAAGATTGGTCGCACTACTCCTCATTTATAGAGGGATTTGGAGCATTTTCAGTGTGCGGTAATTCCTCCCACAGGAATTCTTCAATGTTTGCCAGTCATGTACAGGAAAAATATTCAGCGCTTGCCTCTTTACCTCAAAACTCTAAATTTGACTGTGGGGTAAAAGCAGTGGTAATTATGTTATTGTCACTTTTTTCATGCACCACCAAACTCGTAATGAGGAACATTGTGGCTTTTTTAATTGCACCAAAAGCACATTGGAATTCAGAATGGGCCAAAAGGCCATTCTGTAATACCAAAAGTGTGTCGTTAGCCTTGTAGGTGCACATCCCTAAGAGGACATACTGGGCCTCATTACGACCCAGGCGGTAAGTTACCGCCTGGGCCGTGACTTTACCACCATGGCGTAAACTACGTTTACGCCATGGTGGTTGGCGGACTTACCGCCCCATTCCGAGGTCGGCGGGGCGGTAAGTCCCCAATCCCCATTTACCCTTCCCCATTCCCATTTTTGCCCCATAGGGCATAATGGGAGTGGGGAAGGCGTTAATTACGCCACCGTAAATTACGGTGGCGTAATTAACTCCATGGTCCCTTAGCGCCATGGATTTTAACACCCGCTAAAAGCAGGTGTTAAAAGCGCCATGGCGCTAAGGGACCCCGTAATTGGCGGTAAGGGGTCGGCGCAGCTAACGCTGGCGCTAACCCCTTACCGCCAGGGTCGTAATGAGGCCCAGGTCATCAAATTGCCTTGGCTCATGTTTCTCATTAACAATGCCTATGTAATGGTGATCAGATCCTGGGGAACACGCTCTGATTGAGTGCAATGTAGAATGTTTTGCACATACAGAACTTGACCTCATGGTTCGTTTGCAGAGGATAAGGAGACCAGGGACTCATAGGGTAGGGCCCGGAGGATAGCTCAGGGGCAAGGCATCTGTCTTGGAAGCAAGAGAGCGCATAGCAACACAGGTTAGAATCCTGGGCTCGCACTTAAAGACTGGTCCCCACTATTAAGCGTCTTATAAAAGAACAATTATATAATTATTATATACCATCCCCCACTAGGGTCGCAGTCAGCGACTGCCGGGAGAACCTTTCCAAATGCAATGGTTCCCTTGGGAGGATAGCTCAGTGGCAACATGCTCGCCTTGGAAGCAAGACGACACGGAGCAACATGGGTTCGATCCGCACCTCTGGGTATTAAGTGCGTTATAAATACCATATCATATCATATCAAGTCTAATGCGCCCTCATTCACACTGACAGTGGGACATGAGCTGAGCTGTCAACCCACCCCAGTGACCAGACAGAGCGCTACCAAGCACTCCTATGCTGACCTTAACTGTCAAAGTGAAAAGTGGGGGGAATGTCCTCAGGGGAAGAGCCGCAGTTGGTTGGTTCGGGCTCTGTCGATCCTGCATATTTGTGGTAAGCATTTGTGCCCGTCCTATTAAAACAATCACCAGCCAAAAGCAGTTTTTGACAGAGAGGTGGGTGCACATGTCGTGACTGCACCCAGAGACAGCATCATATTTCAGCAGTGGGGTGCATGGTGTTCATTTTGTCCTCCAAAGTCTGAACAAAGCTTTCATATTCCTAATAAACTCAACTAATGCTTTAAGTATTTGAAGGTCAATACAATGTTTCCAACATTTTTTATTGGGTATTCATAACTCAATGCGCACCTTCCAGCAAGTGAATTCCTTGCAATACAATGCTGCTTTACATCACATTACATTTTGAGAGCAGGAAAAAGAACCATTTATATTTTGTGGCAACACAAAACTAAACATTTTTGTAATATCTTGAAGTCAGGGATAAGCCATTTTTCCTGAAAAATGTTTCTACATATAGGCCCTCAGTTTAAATCACTTTATCATTGCATGGTGTAATTGTTGCCTCCCCTTTTTAAGATTAGAAAAAATAACCCATGTTTATCTGGTAGAGATTTTAAGTTGATTTTTGGTATCTACCAAGCATCTTTCATCAATATTGGCAGAGTGTTGCAAATGACCAGAATAACAAGGGTTCTTTACCAGTTTAAAAAAAAGTATGTAGGATCAGGCAGACATTCGTAAATGAATATCAAATGTCCTGCATGAGTTCTGGTGACAGCCCAGGAGTTATGTTACGGTTTCCTGGTAGCCACTCTATCCAGGTTCACCTAAAGGTAATTAATGAGAGCATCCAATTGTCTGCTTCACATCTTTAAGACTTGTTCGAACATGTTGGCTTTTCCCTTCTATTCGATCTGACGGTGCCAGGCATGGCTTGAAAATGTGACAACTAAAGGTTGTTTAATGAGGGCAAGCGACGAGGCAGAACGAGCCAGTGGCCCTCATTCCAAGGTTGGTGGTAGTCATGGCGCTATTAGTGCCATGCCTACCACCAATAACGGCACCGTGTCCACCCTCGTTCAATGTGGACTTACCGGTCCAGTCTGACCTTGGCGGGACCGGTAAGTCCCCATTGAAAAAGACATTCCCCATTCCCATTTGAGCCTCCATAGGGCTCAACCGGAAGGGGGAAGGCGCTAATAACAGTACCGCAAATTGCGGTAGCGTTATTAGCTCTGAAGTCCCTTAATGGGCCCTGTCCATAACGCCTGGTAAAACCAGGCGTTAAGGAAGGGACCCGCTAAGGGACCTCGGAATAGGGCGCAAAGGGATTACCGGCACCGATGTCCTTAACGGTGCCCTGTATCCCTTTGCGCCCACCTCGTAATGAGGCCCAGTGTATGGGATGGACAGGTCCTCCTAAAGTTCCAATTCTGGTTTCCCTTAACCACAACAGTCTGCTAAAATGGGGGCTTGAATCCCTCTGTTTATGCAGAGCATATGTATTTATTTATCTATTTATTGTTTGCTTGGAGGGCGTTTATACAATAAGAATATACTGAATGAAAGCGCCCACAGGGCAGGGAGGGAGAGTGGGAAGTACATTACAACAATTACAACACAATATTTAAGAGCAGAGGGGGAAGAGGGAGGGGGACAAACCTAATATGCCTTGTGAGTATTCAGAACGTGCAAGTGCAGAAGGAAGAGGGAAGAGGGGTAAGTGCTGGGGATGTCAATGAAAGAAAGGTAACCTACCACGTTACAAAAGCTGGAAGGAGATGTCCAGGTTTAGAGATCAGTGGGCCATTACACCTAAACCAGGGGGCCACATTAAGACCCAAGGGAAGGGGATGTGAAAGGAGCAGAAGAGGTCCTAAAGATCAGAGTACCAATGGGCATCTTTGAGCTCTCAGGAAAGAGCCTGGATAAGAGGCTGTATCCTCGCACCTGTGTTGTCTGTTGTTATATTTTAGAATAACACAGTTGTAATGCATAATGCTTATAGAATACTGTAAGAGAATGTGGCCAAGATTCGAGAGCTCTGGAATGTGGAGAAAGTCAGTAAGAATATATAGATTAAACGCGATGGTCTACACACGGCAGACTCCTGTGTATTTAATGGCATATTAATATAAACATAACAATGGCGACGAGGGGAGGCACAACCAATGGAAAAAGAGAACGGAAATACTAAAACAAGGAAAGAGGAAGCGAAAAATGGAAAAGAATGGATACTAAGTGAGAAGTAACAAAAGAAAAAAAGCAAAGCTGAACGAGTAAACAGCTTACAACGGTAAGGAGCAGGTATAGCTGTGAAGTGACCGTGGTCAGGTCGCATCATGGGATATAAAACATTATAAGGGAGGCGCATTTACAGTTAAAGAAAGCATTGCACTGTTTGAAAAGGAAAGGCAAACGTACTTGACCCAAGCGCAAGCTTAATGGCTCCTAAAAGATTGCTGAAATTACTTGTAACGCTGGCGCATGAAGGACATCATGGAATTGAAAATACAATTTTTTTTCTCAGGAATCAAGTGTGGTTTCCTTATATGGAGGTCATTGTTGAGGACATTTTACAACACTGCATTGCTTGTCAAGTGACTATGGGCCTCATTACGAGTTTGGAGGCAGGCATGGCTGGTCCAAACTCGGGTCCGGGTCCGTGTTCCTTGAATGAGGAACTACTGGGCCATTCCAACCTTGGAGGACCCGGTAATTCCTCATTAAAAAACCCATCCCCATTCCCATTTAGCCCCCATAGGACCCCTTGCGGGACCAACAAAGGATGTCTGGTCTGACCAGACGTTCAGAGCGGGTCCCGCAAGGGAACCTCGTAATAGGGCGTTATGGGTTTACCGGCAACGGCACCATTACCGCCACTGTTAAACCGATTCCGCCCACCTTGTAATGAGGCCCAATGTCTGGAAAACACTCTGAGCCTCTTCGGGTAGTGCCATTGCCTGATGGACCCTGGAATAGAGTAGCCATTGATTTCTTTGCCCCACTTGAAGGAGGATATCTATTGGTAGCTGTGGATGAATATTCACGTTTTCCATTGGTCAAGCATTTGGCATCCACTGCTTTTCACCATGTAGCTGTAGTTATGGCCACAAGCTAACGGAATGGCTGAGAGATTTATGGACACGATGAAAAGAACTCGACAGAAGGCAGTTGTGGACAATATGTCAATGCCTCAGGCAATATCTCAGACGTTGCAAAGTTATCGTAATACTCCTCATGAGATGACTGGACGTTCACATTCTAGTGGGATGATTCGATATAAACCTCGAACTAGGTTTCCACAGATGGAAGATTATACGCCTGTGGAGGATGCTGAGATCAGAGAAAGAGATAGGTTGAAAAGGAAAAGGATTAAAGAGTGGACTGACATCAAATGGAATTTAAAGTGAAAACAAATTGAAGGTGGGAGATTCTGTTCTAGTGCCACAAAGACAGCGTAGAAAACTGGACTCTCGATGCAGGCCTTCGGCGTTAAAGATTGTGAAGATTAAGGGTCCCATGGTGACAGCTGTGGGAGATGAATGTGAGATAACAAGGAATGCTTCATTTTTTAGAAGACTATTTCATGACGGTGAGGAGGAAGATGCAGATGAAGATTTGACAGCGATGCCTGATGACATTGATTTTCCTTTTTCTGATGACTTGCCTGTGGATTCTATTGCTAGTCCAGAAAATTCTGGGTTATTGGAGTCAGAATGTAATGTCAGTTCTGAACTGCATGATATAATTCCAAGGAGTCGGCCTTGTAGAATGAGACGAAGGCCGGCTCGTCTAATTGAGCAGATGTAAAATGAGCCTGCTATATTGTAAGTACAAATTTACTTGTTATGCTATAAGGATGAACTGAAATGATAAGTATGGGGGGGGGGTTGTTGTGTGTTACATTTTAGAATAACATAGTTGTAATGCATAATGCTTATAGAATACTGTTAGAGAATGTGGGCAAGATTCGAGAGCTCTGGAATGTGAAGAAAGTCAGTAAGAATATATAGATTAAACGAGATGGTCTACACACAGCAGACTCCTGTGTATTTAGTAGCATATTAATATAAACATAACAACCGGGTTGGAAAGGCCTCGTATTCATCCTAACTTAGGGTAACAAACATTCCTAATGAATTATGTGGTCTGGAGCAGTCCAGTTGGTACACAAAAAAGGTACTCACAAGTGAGTCTTTTCACCAAACTGCAAGTCTGCCATGATGGAAATACAACAGTGAATGGAGAAACAGGCGGAGACCTATTCCATCTGCCTGCCTGCCACAGGTCTCGGCGTGGCCACAGGTCTTGACGTGGCCTATGGACATCAGCCCTGCCATCAGTGTCTTCTCTGGGAGGTTTGGGCCAGCACTCCCCGCATTCATCTTTCCCGGAGAAGACAGCGGGGTGGGAAGGAAAAAGACTTGCCACCGTCTGCCCCGCACAATGCTCATTATCATGAGTGATGTCCAAAAGCTGCAAGGAAGAAATATGATTTTTTTCAGGATGTTGTGGTTCTTATTAAAATCAGGCTGGAGGAATAGGGTGAACGATGGGGAGAGAGAGGGAAAAAACATTTGCACTGGTGGCATCTCCGCCTATTCCGCAATTACCATGCCACAGGTAAGATAGGTTGCTTTTGGAGGACACTATTATGCTTCTGATCTGGTGCCAAGGAAACATCAGTTTTGCTACCTCTGCCTGATCATACAGAGCTTTGCATAACAGGAAGCAATGGATGAACAGAGGCTATGATGTAAGTACATTTCAGGGCAAGAATTAGTTTGGGGGATAGTTTTGTACATGTTGGCGATGCCCAAGGCGTATTTTGGGAGACCACCTTAGCTATCATTGAAGAAGTTGATCTTGTGGATGGTGATTGCTAAGACTTGCACAAGTCATCGTGGCAGCAGCAGTATAGGCAACATCACCCAGGGAAGGGAAACTTGGGAGAATGCATTTTTGGTCACCAAGTTTATCTGAGGGACAAATGACAAATCAACGTGGTCCCCTTGTTGTGGATTTGCTGTGCGAATATTGGAGGAGTGCCCATGTAGAGAGGCCAGGCAAATGTTTAAGAATAAGAAACAGGACTTCTGTTTAAATCAGATCATCCAGCGATCCCGTAAAATGTAACAAAAACTGGCGTTTAAAAAAAAAACCACAAGGAGCCATGTTCTCAAAACTCTTTTGACTCAAGTAATTGAATGCGCAAGCACACCTCATCCCCTGCGAGAATAAACGTAGCCTAATTCACAATACACATCCAAATGGGTACCTTTTATCAAATGGCCTTTTTCACCTCGGATTTGTACAAATAGGGTACGTTTCTGTGCATTTAAAGGCACATCCAGTATTTGCAAACAGGGCGCCCTTTTAAATTTGACCAAAAACGAAGGCAGCCCCGCGCACCCTTTGAATAGGCACAGGGGAGGTGTACGCTACATGACCGGGTCTTTTCTGACACGGTCATGGATTTATTTTTTTCATTTTCTGTTTTTTAAAATGTGGCAGCAGAGGTGAACCGCTGCTGTCTCACTTGCAGTTCTTTTCCTCAAATGGAATAGAAATGCTTTTTTTGGATCACATTTTACAGTTCAACATATTGGCCAGAGAGCGCTTCCGACACCAATATATTCAAGGCGGCTGCCCAGCTTATCCTTTGTGCTACAGCCCAGCTCCCTGGAAATGTGCAGGTCACCGTTGAGAGTAAGGTGGCCTGCCTATTTCCAAAAATGGATTATCTAAAAAATTGCATATCCTCTGCTTTATATTTAGATGCTCAATTTTTAGTAGATCTGGGCCAAAATGGTAATATAGTCACAATATGAGAGGGAAAGGAGTGGAAAGGGGGAGTGATGGGTCAGATGGGAAGTGATATGCAAGAAAGCAGAGTGAGAGCAGTGGGTCAGAGGGGGAAGCGGTGGGCGAGACAGCAAAGAGAAAGCAGTGGGGCGGTGGGCCAGAAATCAGAGTGGGAGCTTTGGCCCAGAAAGCAGGGGGGGCGTGGGCTGCAGGGGGAGGGGTGGGCTAGAAAGAGGCAGTGAGCTGCACATTGGGAGAAAGGATGAGGGAAGAGTGCAATAGAATGGGAGAAAAGCATGCAAGATGCAGAAGTAGCAAGAAAGAATGAAGGACTGTAGACGGCGGGAAGAATTGGGGAGTGTAAGGTGTGAGTATCATTTGGAGTGTGGCAGGGACTGGGGAGTGCAAATGACTTTGCAGTGTGACAGCACGTGAGTATGTGCATGACTGAGAGTGAGAGGTTCGGGAGTGTAAATTGTGATGGGAAATTGGTGAATGTGAGGGGTGTTGGTGAGACGTATGTGGGTGTTTGGGTGATTGGGGAACATAGACGGGGAATATTTGCACCATTATAACTGATAATAATCAATACAGTTAATAATATTAATTAGGCATGGACATTGAACAAAAACATAGCGCAAAACAAATACTTCTGTCAAGCCGGGGACATCTGAGACTCTTCCTATTAAATTGATGCAAAAAGTACAAATAATGAAAACCTGGTTCGCTTGTATTGCCTCAAGCTGCCTGTTTCCTGCAATGTGCCAATCTTACACCCTCCAATCAATATGCTGCAAAAATGCAGCAATAAATAAAAGCTTGAGCCGCAAAAATGTTTTTATTATGCGCAAAATGTACCATTTTATGCTGCATTATCCTGGAGCGTCTGTTCAGTGCATTTAAGAATAGCCTATTTTGTTATGGCTATCAAGGGTTGGCTGAGATGTTTTAACTATATAGAGACTTAACGACAACACAGATTCTGAAGAGCACTAAGAAGGATGTTTGTGCAGTTTCAAAGGTGAAACCATACAATAGCACTTGATGGATGAAGCTAGAAAAGAGCAGATGCTGTGCATAAATACAGAACTGTGTCTTCTAATCCACAGGCATGTTCCAGGCATTGGAGAAGAATAGGGTAGCTGACTACACGACTGGCCACAGAGAGAACAAACTGACCCACAGTCTAGACCACAGCAGTTCTTCTCTAACGATAATGAGGATCATTTCTGTCAATTGACAACTCCATTGGAAGTCATGCAAGATAAAGATTGGCTCATGATGTGCTGATAGTTGAGTAGTCAATGTGGTTTCCATTTTCATTTCATCGTGTGCTGTGGCTCGGAGCTTCAGGTTGTTGACCCGGGCCATCGCGCCTGGATGGATCTTTAAGCCACAGTGGTGTTATGTTTCTTAGGTTCTGTGGTACTTTCCCAGCCAAGAGGAAGGTATTGAACAAACCTTGTGATGAGTGCAATAAAGGCAGGTTGGCTGCCTTGATAGTGTTGGTGTTACAGGTGCTTGAAGTAGTAGTAAAATGTACTGATGAAGCACATCTTATCACCGGATGATCAGTATCAAGGTGCAGTACAAATTAAATACACAAGCACAATACACATAAAAGCGACAGAAAAAACAGGAACATACAAACCATAAGAACCATAAGAAAGAGAATGAAAAACCAGATCCTAACCAGCCCAGTAAAGCATCTAGATAACACTATGGCACATCAAAGGACAGAATGTGTTGCTTAAGTCTGAGTTTAAAAACGAACAGCCTGGAGCACTTTCTAATAGCTAGAGGGAGATAGTTCCATAGGGAACAACCTAAGGTGCAAATCAATTTGCTCCCAAACGAGGTGTCTTGTGTTTACTTACAACCAGCAAATCCTTGGAGCTGGACCTACGCGAGTGGGTTGGCATATACACTGAATCCATAGTGGTGAGATAGCAATGGGCAACACCATATACAATCTTCCATATCTGCGTTAAAAGTCTCATCTCAATTTGAGATGTTATGGGTAGCCAATGCAGGGATCTTGTTGCTTCTGACACCTGGTCAGACTTTCTTAAACCACAGATCACCCACACCGCACGTTTTAATACAGCCTCAAATTTCAGGAGTCATTTCTTGGAAATACCCTTAGAAATTGATAGGCAGTAATGATTTACATTTAGCCATGATTATAGCAAATAATTTCGTTTGATATTGAACGAAGTAATTTAGGTAGTTATCTAGTGGGATATAGTTAAATAAAATCTAGGATACTTCAATGGTAAATTAAATACCAGACACTTCACAGCTCACACTCTTTTGGAATGTGCCACTAACTTGGAATCATCGCCCCTGCCCTACTAATCCACCTTCCTCACAATGATTTAAATTTTACAACCCTCCAATCAAAGCTCTTCCAGCATCCCAAAGGTATTTAACATCCGTTAGCTTCAAAAGGCTCACTTGCCAGAGAAATTAACTTCCGCCGTACAGGGTACTCACTTGGTTGGGAAGTATGAAATAGTCAATGGGTCCTTAATGCGATAATGTGTGGTACCTCCAAGAAGAGATGACCATACAATAACATGTCAGTTTCTGCAGAAATTAAGGAATCAGATAATGGAGAAGGATGAGAGGTGGAGGGTAACATTTAAGTTGTTACTCCTGTGGAAGCTAGTATACATTTAAAATGGAGAAGGGTCAGAGTAAGTGAAACAAGGGTGGAGAATGGCAAGCTACATAACACTAAGACGCTGCTTAGTTTATCTGTGGCCAAGCGTCATAGGTGGCTAAGTGAGGAAGATGGTAGCGCATTGCTGGTGTGCAAAATCTGAAATGTGACTGGGAGTTTGCACAAGACCATCAACGGTACGGGACTGAGGGCAAGAAATGCAGTATGTAAGGTGAGGGCACTGCCCAGCATAATCAAGCCCTGGGCTTGGGACAGGACGATGGCAGTTCCTAGTACAGGATAGCTAGGTTTTCACTATCCTTGGTAGGATGATGAAAGATGGGTACATGGGGTGGGGGATGATTAATGAGTCATGGAGGTACTGGGTGTTTGTGATTGTGAGCAGCAGGAGGTAGCGATGCAGACTGGTATGTGTGTGACCATGGCAGGCAATGGGATGCAACCAGGAAAGCCATGCTGGACATATATATATATATAAAAGCAGACAGGGAAGACCAGTAAGAGTGCTACATTCTCTCAAAATTACTCTCATTTGTGTGAGAGATTGTCACTGCCTGTGGTCAACAAGAGAGGGGCATGGCCACAAGCCACCTGCAATTCTTAAATATTTCCCCACCTCTCATTTTCTGCCCTGCATGGCAGATAATAGAATTTCCTCTACCTACCTGCAAACGGGGCTAGGTAAAGCCTCGTTCAGAGTGACTGAATGGGGTAAGTTTACCAAAATCAGAAAACAAAACACACACACACACACACACACACTTCATTACATGTATAACTAGTGCTAGCGTGTGCCACAATGCTTCCAAACCTGCACAGGCCACAAGCGACGGCAAGGGGGCATCCTAATCTCTTGTGTTACTTGTTTGCCGGGCACATGTGGGATGACTTACTATCCTGACCAACACTCATGCAAGGAAAGTAAGGCTTCCCAGTGGGTGGGACTTAATCTCCTAAGCATCACATTTCTTTTTGACATTCA
Source organism: Ambystoma mexicanum (assembly GCF_040938575.1). Classification (NCBI taxonomy): domain Eukaryota; kingdom Metazoa; phylum Chordata; class Amphibia; order Caudata; family Ambystomatidae; genus Ambystoma; species Ambystoma mexicanum. The sequence continues at coordinate 671,496,892 of NC_090933.1, read as the reverse complement.
AATTATATTGAAGAACATGAAGCAAATTACAAAACAAAAGAAGGACATCAAGGAGACATGAAAGTCAAACCAGTATCTTATGTTGGTAAGCATTAATAACAAGTATGACATCTACTATGATTGACCTAAAATCATAATGATAGAGAGCCTGTTACTACACGGGACAAAACATAATGTAAAACCATAAAGGTACTCATCAACAACATCTGGACCTCACATTTCAACATTTCAAGTTACATTGCAGGACAAACCGCAAAGAATTCAACTGTGGATAAACACAGGTGGACTCAGGAATTAAAAGGGCGTAAATGATCTCAGATCATGCGGCTTGTAATGCAGACCAGGATTATCATTTTGGGCTATAAATTGAATAAACGAGTTCCATTCTATCAAAAACGTGGACATTTCCCCATTGAGAGCAGCTTCGATCTTACACATGCATAAAACAGACCATATTCTAATCCACGATCTCCAATATCTGGTGCAGTGGGGGACTTCCAATTGCGTGGCACCACTACTCTGGCTGCAACTAGAAAGTGCATGAGCAATTGGTCTGATCTAACTGAAAATTTATAATGCCCCTCTAAATCTTCATCTCCCAGCAATATCACCAAGGGCTCCATCAGGAGTTCTATCCCAGTGATCAGCTTAATCTGAGCCAGAGTTTATTTCCAATATGTTTGAATTAGTGCGCAAGACCACCATATGTGGAAGAGAGTTCCCGGGGCTCGGGCACACTTCCAGCATCGATCCGATATAGCAGGGTTCATCTTATGAAGCCGTGCAGGGGTGAGATACCAACGGAATAAGGAAATATACCAAAATGTTGCCTCCAGAATTCTGACTGCTGAAAATTCAGACTTTCTTACACAACATTTATATGTGGGGGGTATGGGGTATAATACAAGTATGGGGGGTGTGGGGGGTCTCCCCTACATATGTATGTGGTGTAAAGGGGCTTGAAAAAGAAGAAAAATAAAGTTGCCATTTTCGGCCGTCGTACTTCTGGGGGTCCCAGTAATCACATAGATCCCTGGAATAACAATGAGACGCATCTAGATGATTTGACGGCTCTAGCCCATACAGGATACTATGCAAGATCCCCTATAGGGGCATTCAGATCCTCTTCCCATTTTACCATATAAGTGTGGAGGGGTTTAAACTGGCCTGCATTAAGAACTTGATAGAGTGCTGAAATTTCCCAGGACGGGGTGTCACTTACAGAGAGGTTTTCGAACAGGGTTGTCCCGCTTAGCATGCCTGTGTACGCTTGCGGTGGGTACCCAGTGAGGTAGCTGAATGTAAGTGTATTTGTCGACGCCCCGCACCATGAAGGCTTGCTTGCATTTCTCAAAGCTTGCTCAGATTCAAACAGTTGGCCCAGTCATTCTAGCCCCCCTTCAACCCACCTCAAAAAGCTGCACCGCTGACAACCTAGTCAAAACTCAGGAGTGTTCCAGGTTCGCATTATACGGGAAGGGAATGTAGTCCCCAGGTACTTCCGGGCAGTTTTATCCTAATAGGTCATGAAAATGGGTACTACGTCCATTCATCGCCGTTTCTTCTTTTTCGCAGCGTTTTTTTCCACAGATTTTTTACCGCAAAAACCTGTCGAAAAATATGGGGGGGGTAGGTAGAGGGATATAAGGTTTTGGGTTATTTGGGGACTATATTCTAAATAGGTGAGAAGAAGGTTTGGGTGGGTAACCCCCCCCCCAACAAAAAACAAATAAAATTAGATGAGTTTTGCGGCAAAAAACTCTGCGGCAAAAAATGCGGCGAAATAAAAATGGCCAATGGAATGACATGGAACCATCAAAATGCAGGTTGTCGGCAAGTGTCTGGTCCGTAGTCTCCAAACTTTAGGGGACTTTCAGCACCAATCAGCACCAATCATGCAGGGCCACCGGAATCATAGTCTGCTCAATGTGCAACCAATGTTAAGGATTATGGGTCGCAGTCATGCTGTCAAAGAAATTCGCCATTTGGGCTGCATTTAGATAACTTTCTCTTTCTGGGACCCCTAGATTCTCCTTATCTTTAGCAGTCATCTTAGTCTCTCAGGAAGTTCTTCGCCCAAATGAACCTGAAAAGAAGGGATTGCAGATCCCGGATTACCTGTCAGTGGAATCCAAATTGGAAGAGCCTGAAAGCCATATAAAATGCATGGTAACAATGTCATCTTAGAGCAGTCACGCACCCAAGCCAAGAGATATCTGATTGTGCCCACCGGAGCAGGTCTGATTTAGCTGATGAAATCAAGTTGAGGACATTCTTAGCAAAAAGTTGAGAGTGGGAGGGTGTCATCTGAACCTCTAAATATTTTAGAGACTTCTGAGACCATTGAAATTCAAATCTTTCATGAAGGTCTCGCTCACCTCCGGCTTTATTGATATGTTAAGACCAGCAGATTTAGTATAATTGATCTTAAAGCCAGAAACCGGGTGGAAGGAGTCCAGTAGAGAGACTACATGAGGCAAGGTCTCTTGGGGAAGATGCATATAGAATTATAGGTCATCAGCTTAAAGGGCAATATTATATTCATATACTGCAATATGGATCTCATGAATATCTTCAGCCGACCGGATCTGGGCCGACCAATGGCTCCATCGATAGTACAAATAAAAGTGGGGAAAATGGGCACCCCTGACGAGTCCCTCTAGATAAAGCCAGTGGTTCAGATAGGGTGCCAATCAATTTTATGCAGTTAGTTTGGTGAACAAAATTAACCACAATTTTTTTAATAAACAGAGGCACACACCCAAAACTGGCTATCAGTGTAGAGAGATATGCCCAGCCCATGCTATCAAATGCTTTCTCACCATCAATAGATAGCACAGTGCTGAAGCTGTTAAATAGGGCAACAAGATGGGGTGCAGGCAGATCTATGAACTCCTTATAAAACAGAACAGAGTACCCATCGAGTCCCGGGCCTTGTTATTAGGCAGGATCGAATAACCAGAGTAACCTTGTTTAATGCGATTGGAGCTTCCAAACTTTGCCGGAACTCTGCTGATATGGAAGGTAATTTTGCCCTAGCAACAAAATCTTTTTGAGCTTCCGAATTCCAAGCATCTGCCCCAAATAAGGATGAAAAATACCCCATTAAAGTGCTCATCTAAGAGGGTTCGTCCTCCATTAGCTGACCAGCATCATCTTGCAGTCATACAATAGTATTCTTAGCTTTCTGGGCTTTCTACTTATAGGCTAGAAGGCTGGAAGCTTTATTTGAAGTGCTGAAGTAAAACTGCTTGGTTTGCAGTAGTTTATAGGAGACGTCCGCAGCCCACAGTGCCTTAAACTCAGACCTCGCTACCTGGAGCTGCCGATACACCCTTCTGTAGCCCCTTTGCTTCTATTGTTGGTCCAGCTCTAACACTCGCTTCTCTGCTGCCTGCCTCCGGGACATCAGTGTATGCTTCCGGGAAGTGGCCAGACTAATAAGTTCCCCCCCCCCGCAGCATGGGCTTAAAGGCATCCCAAACTGTCGCAATGGACACGTCACCAGTAAGGTTTTCTTGGAAATCTTGGCCAATTATATCTGAAACGGCAGTGCTATAGGCCATGTCCATTAATAATGAATCATTGATTTTCTAAATACTAGTTTTCCTGGCTCCCAGAGCTAGAGCGTCTGCGCAAAGCGTGATTGGAGTGTGATCCAACACCAGAGTCAGAGTATCTCCAACTCTAACTAGTGTCGCCACTCCGTAGGAGCCTCTGGGCTGCCAAGGTGCTGGGGGGGAGGATGCACACCTAGCCGTGTAACCAGCGTGTCCACTGAGGAAGCGCAAATGCTGTAAACCCAGAGACCTTCCCCCATAGCTGGTGCTTAAAGAAGGATATCCCGAACGCATGGGCCTGTGGGCCGCTGCAACTCCAACAGTAAGGTGCTCATCCACAGACTCAATTTGTGCTCCTCCTCATATCTGCTCCATTTGCATGTGTGCTATAAGTGCGAGAGACCACACTGAAAATGAAATGCCCCCACAACAGAGCCTCACAACCTACAGCAGGGACGGTTATGGCAGTGATCCGCTATGCGAAGCAGATGACATGCAGGTCCGGGGTAGGGGGAGCTGGAGTAGGTGACACGCTGCTCGCAGCTGGGGATAACTTCCCTCTGGCCATGTAAGGTAGGCAGCTGACATGGTGAAAGTGAACAGGTCCCTCAGGTGCAGTTCGGAATATGCCTGTCAGCCTTCAGCTGGTTGAAAGTGAGCCATTTCCCATCTGCCCTAAGGTCTCCTATCCATTGGACACCCCCAAGGATCCAATCTGACTAAAACAGCATTTTCTTCCCATCTTTGATCTCTGGGTTCTACCAAATCGAAGAGTGGAGACGTCGGAATGGGTCCCCCCCCCAGAAGGATCACAACTTTCTTCCAAGACGACCTCAAGAATTCCATAAGTGATATGGGAACAAAGGGCCACGTCGATTTCATTGTAAGAACAGCTATAGGTGTCAATGGCCCATTTAAGATGGCCTCTGTCCTGGCCCATTCATCCGGCTCTGAATTCAGTAGTGGCGCCAAATGCCTGGCAGTAAAAGTTAGATTGTAAGCCTGGAAATTAGGGACTCCCAAGTCACCCCTGTCAACAGGTAGTTGCAGTTTACAGAGTTTCATCCAAGAAGGCGTGTCCTCCCACAGGAAACCTTGCAATAGAACATCGATCTCTGACCACACCCTTTTTGCCACAGGCAAAGGCAACATACTAAGTACATAAGTAATCTTGGGCGCAGAATTCATTTTCAGCATGTTAACTTTCCCCCACCGGGATAGTTTCAATAGCTTCAATCTTTCCAAATTCGATTTCCATATTTTCCAACATAATCCTGTCCACTGTGCTGGTCAGCTAGATGCCCAAGTATTTGTTCCTTTCTGGACGCAATCTAAAACCTAAATTGACAATCATGTCCTCCCCACAACTTGTCGATACAGGTACGCCTCCGACTTGGACGAGTTAATCCTGTATCCAGACGGAACATTGAACTCAGCAATCAGTTCCATATATGACAGCAGTGATCTGTCCAGGTCTCTCAGCAATAAGAGTAAGTCATCTGCATATAACCAAAGTTTTTGGGTGACCCCTCCGTAATTAACCCCTTTTATTCTTACATCCTGCCTGATGTTTGAGGCCAGGGGCAATCACAAACAATAAAGGCGACAGAGGGCAACTTTGTTGCATCACCCCTTCGAAAACTGAAGCGTACCCTATTAGTCGACATATCAATTTTTAAAAAAAATGTTTTTATTGGCTTTTGTGTGGTACACAAGTAAACATTTATATGGCTTCTGCATGTTAATATCATTGCCAACTTTTCTGTTTACAGTTACAACAATTAAACAACATTTAACATTAACTGTCTTTGTAGATGCAGTTCAGTTTTCAATTTGTCTCTTGGGTGAGGGGGTATAGGTCCAGGTCCGTTGCTCACATTTTGGGGATGGACCATGAGCAGTTCACTGTCTTGTGTATTCCTGTGATATATTAAGCATTGTGCGTGTTCTGTTTACATTTTCAGGGAGGCATTTCATCGGATGGGAGAAACATGTCTCTTATGAGCGCTTGCCATGCTTCATATGTGATGCTGTTCCCTCCCTCCTCCCCCGTGAGGCCTGCACCCCATGCTTCTGTTTCCGCTGCAGCCCAGCACCCCCGTTATTTGCTCCACCTGTCGAATTGCGGGCCGGCTTTCGATTTCCGTGCCATTGCGATTGTCCTTTTTGCCAGCACGCACACCATGTCCATAAGCTTCACTATGTGTTTAAATGTACTTAGCCTGGGGTATGTATCCAGAATGCACTCCTTCAGAGACCAGTCGCACCTATTCATACCTGCCTTTTTGCATGCTTGCTTTATTTTGGCCCAAAAAGCCTCTACTTTCCTACATCCCCAAAACATATGCATCAGGCCTGCCCCTTCTTGTCCACACCACAGGCAGACCGGCTTAGTCTGCTTATTGAAGCCTGCCACTCGGAGTGGTGTCATATATGTTCTCTATAGTACGTTCATCTCCACCAGTCAAAACATGGCAGTCCTGGACACTTCTTTGGGATGCATCAGTGCTCTTTCCCATTCCTTATCTGTAATGGGTACTCCTAGGTCTTCTTGCCTTCTATCTTTAAGGACTGTGCTACGAGGGTTGGTCCTATGTGTGAGCTGGTGATAGAGCCTGGATACAGGCTTCCTTCCGTCGGCCAAGTTATATAACTCCGATAGCAGGGGGGTCACCTCTGGTTCTTCTGGCCACTCGTCCCATTTCTTTTTGGCCACTTGTCTTATTCTCTGATACCATAGAAATTGCCCTCTTGGTAACCGCTCTTTTTCATGCAATGATTCTAGGTCTCTAAAAATTCCCTCCGTACATGTCTCCCCAGGAGTACAGACCCAACTTTTCCCAGTATCTCGTGAAAGAGAGGTCAACCTCTACTTTGCCCACGTCTGCCATAATCGGCACGTTAGGTGAGTAGGGCTGTCTAAGTCGTAATACAGTTTTGGCTCTTTAGTCGACACATCCATGAGTGTATTTAACTGTTATTGCCATTGTTATTTTTCCCCTATCGCCTTCCCATTTAACCTTGTGGTGCTTTGAAACACTATTCAGTTGCATAAAGCGCATAACAAATGCTCAATAAAATAAATGAAGCAAAGGCAACAAGGTAATAACACGTTTCTTTCCCCAATGGAAGTGACGACCAGACGCGGTCCAGCAAACGCAGCTTGTAAGGCGAGCTCTGCAAAGCACACACTGTAAGCCACATAACGTAAGTAAAATATAAAGAAATATATCACTGTGTTATTAGACTGCTGACTGGCAATATGAGGGTGGTTGCTAAGAGGCCCCTGAGTCTCAAGGCCCCTTTCATATGAAAAGGTTAAAAGGCCCTGATGCCGCATCTGGCCCCCAACCACGGCCACACACGTCCACACTTCTTCCTGACAAATGGAGCCTTGGTCCATGCCAGAGATCTGACTTTTGTTTCTTCATCTAAGTTGAGCATTTTAGATCCAGTTGTTCAGATGTTTATTATCACCTCTAGGGAATCACGCCATGGTCTCTTTGACAGTGTTGCTTTATGACTAATAGACCTTTTCATTCCACGCTACATGTCTTCACTGTCATCTGAAAACAAATAACGTGGATGTGGTCTTTCTAATTACAATGCACTCCTAGAGAACCTAGGAGCTCACATTACACTTCACCTCTTGGTGGCTACTGCCTGCATGAATATATCAAAATGTCTATGATGGGAATTATGTCTAAATAGTCTTTAGACTTACACCACTCTTTTCAACACACTTAACCACATTCCCACGGAATGCCTAATCTTTCGGAGCTACGGCTGCCCATTGAACAGTGAGAATGTGTACATCTGTATCCTCCTGATCAACCGCTCATATATGTGGCTTTCCCTTCTAAGAAACTACAAGATTTACTTCTGCTCACCTTCCATTTATTGTGGTAGGTGAGTTTACTCCCAAAGGACCTTCCATAATTACCTTTAATCTGTGATTCATTCTGACCTAATTTGGTTTAAATATTTACCTTCACACACATGAATTTATCATAGATTTTATTTGCTGCAAAGATAAAAGGACATCTGGTCCTGCAGAAGGGTGGCCCTTTATGTATAGTAACTCCATGATGAAACTTAAGACAACCTGTATTTTCAAAACAAAACACTTCACTACATATTCTTCTAAGGGGGTAATTTGTGTTATCTTGGGAAAATTGTAAAAACACACTTCAATAGATCTGTTAAATTGCCCCAGGGACTGTGTATCGGAGCATATTCAGTGCTTACATATATTGTCCACGTGTATTTGTTTTTATAGCGCAATTTTTGGTTGATTTTTTAACTGTTATTGTGGGGTTGATTTTTGTAACTGTTATTGTGGGGTGCCACATTAGGTCCTGTGCATGCATATTCTCATTGTTTTAAAATGGTCTCAGACTTAATATACAATATTTGATAACAATATTTTCTTGATTGTCTTGATGTAATTGCGTTAGATAAAGAAAGTATGAATTGTTCCGATTCAGACTTTTTTACATTTTGCTTAACAGCTTTTGAGCCCATTCTTTGGAAATACCCCTTGTCCACAGATTTCAAGCACCGGTTCCCTCTGGGGTATACATATACTTTATTGGGGCATTCACCTTTCGATATCAATCCCTACAGTGGTCCACCAAACTAAAGTAGGAAACATACATTTTTTTAAAAATGTGGCAGCAATAAAGACTCTCCCCCATAGGTTTGACATTTACAATATTTAAACCTTCAGACCCTGGCCATCATTACGAGTCTGCCCGTAACCTGCTGGTGCTACCGGCGAGTTAACGCCAGACTCGCCTTACTGTTACCATTGCCCGATATCCCATGTTACCAGGATATCACGGGCGCGAGCAAGTTCACATAGGACTTCATGGAATGGGAACCAATGAATCATTGTGAACTGTGTTGGTGAGTTCAGGGCCCCTACTGGCAGAATCAGAGTATACCGGTCTGGGAAAAATTCCAGAACCTGTAGTACCAGATGCTTTTCTGGCATTTTTCCCAGACCGGCTTAATCCTTATAAGGGCCCCTGTGCTTTATTACTTTACATGTAATATGCCTTTCAATCCGAATTGGCAGTTGATTTTCTTATTATAATGGAGATGTGACATCACAACTCTTGTGTAAAAAAGAAAAGAACTACAGGTGTTTGTAGGGTGAATACTGTCCCCCATGTGCTATAATATGGGGATGGGGGCAGTAATAAATGCCTGCTGTTTATTTTCTACTTACATGAGACTTACAACCTCACATCGCATTTGTACTCAGCAAATCAGTCAACTAGTTGGCTGCAATATAAGCATACAGACCGCTCCAGACTGAGGCTGCCCGAGTTAATATTACCTAGAGCAGTGGGGTTTATAAATGAGTCATAAGGGAATTTAATAGCAAATTGTGCAGGTTGTAATTCATTGTCACTGAAACCACTCACCCGGGTGCCAAGTTAATGCACCAAACGCAGTGCGAGCATATACTCCGTTGTTCAGAACAAAGCTGAAGCATTATTGAAATACCAACCACGTGAAACTAAAACCAGAAGCCGGCAGACATCTTTGAAGGTGTTTACCTATTCCTGGTACCGAGTTCCTTATTCCCATGTTTTCTTTTTTTTTCCATTGAAGGCTTCTTTGTTAATTAAAAATTGGATTGCGATCTTCTCAAATAAGATAAAACTTATCAAGGAATGAAATATGAACATATAGTGATACATTTTAGTTTCAATCATCTTGATACTTTGAGGCCCCTATAGCCACCTACTAAGACCCAAAATATAGGGCGGTACTCCTTTGGGTTCTGGGGAATGAATAATCCTCATTGGTTGTAGTTCAAAATTGGACATGAGCCTTTGTTAATGTTAATGATACATAAGTAGTAAAAATCATAAAATCTGACACGCTGATTTCTCTGGAAACTTGTCAACATTTATACACACCTGCCCTCTATTCAATACCCAAAAGGCTGGGTGGGTCATCGTTGGATTTTGGGGAAACAGCCTTCTTAGCTGTAGTTCCCGATATGCCATTTTTGTTTGCTAACAGCAAATGCTATGGTATCAGTACGCTGCTCACAAACTTGCTAACGTTCATAAACATACACCCCTCTGCCCAAAACCGAGGGTGGGCCTCAGATGGATTCTCAGGAAAACTGCCTCCTTAGTCTTAGTTCCTAGTTTCTCTTGGCTGCTTGTTGATGGAAAATGCCTGTCACAAAAACTTGTGAAAATAGTACAATACGACACATTCAGTATCCAAACATAGCAAAATTCATACAACTATTCCTATCTGTTCATTATCCAACAATTAGGCTGTGCTTTCTATGGGTTCAGGGAAATCAGCCTCATTAGTTTTAATTCTTGGTGTGTAATTTTTGCTTGGTAGCGATAAATGCAGGGTCCAAGCAAATTGGGAAAATCATAAATGGCCACACATTCAATTGTCGACAACCTTGGTCACATTCTTACACGTATACCCAGCCAGTTAATGCCCAGAACCTATGCTGTGCCTCCTTTGGATTCTGGGGAAAGAACCTCCTTAGTTTTAGTTCCCGGGTTTGCCATGCTTGCTTGTTAATGGTAAATGTTGTGAAAAAAAAACACATTTTGAAACCTCCAATTGTCCTGAAACATGTAGAAATTCATATGCATATACCCATCTATTTAATAACCAAAACTTAAAGTGGGGCTCCTTTGAGGTCTTGTGAAGCATCCTCCTTAGTTGTACGGGCCAATTTTCCATTGTTGTTTTCAGTGGTAACTAATATACTATCAGTAAGTTCTGAAAATCATAAAATTTGACACCTGCAATTATCTGTAAACTTGGCAACACTCATAATGACATAATGATTTGATATGATATTTTATTTATATCGCGCTCATACACAGGTGTTTCAGAGCGCGACCAGGCAAAGGGAGGGGAACAGTGGACAGAAGAAACACAACGATCTTACTAGGCCCAGTGACATTGAGAACGCGCAAGTGCATGGGGAAGGGAAAAAGGGGAAAGTGCATGGGGGGAGAAATTGGAAAGTGCAGAGCATAAGAGAGGACAAGATAAATAATAAGTAAATAAATAAATAAATAAATACGGTGATCAGAAACAGTGGTAGTGCAGCCTGTGCGGGCCAAGTGCAAGGATAGTCAGATAGGGAGTATCTGATCAGTGCAGACAAAGATTGGGGGGGCCTGTATGGGTACAGATACAGGCCCCAGTGCAAGGGGTGGCCAGGGGGCAGTGCAGGAGGGCGACAGGGTGAGCAGGTACCTGGGCCCAAAGGGCAGACAGTGGCCAGGTGCAGCATTGCTGAGAGAGAAAGCAGATCAGCAAGGGAGAAGAGAGGGACAGGCAGAGGCAAAGAGGAAGGTCTTGAGGAGCTTACAGAACTGTAGGTGGTTCTCCTCAAGTTTCAAGGTGGCAGGTAGGCAGTTCCAGAAGGAGGCCCCCGCAGAAGACAAAGATCTACCATCAGCTCGTTTCTTTGAAAAACGACTGACTCTGAGGGAGTTGGAGGTAGAGGAGCGAAGGGCTCTGGAGGAGAGGTATTTACGGAGGGATAGTTGAAGGTAATTTGGACCGAGGCCCCAGAAAGCCTTGTGGACAATGCAAAGGGTTTTAAATGTAATCCTTGCAACCACAGGGAGCCAATGAAGGGATTTCAGAGCTGCAGAGATACAATCCCAGGGTTTGAGGCCGAGGACAAATCTCGTAGTCCTGTTCTGGATTAGTTGTAAAGGGCGGAGAGTGGAGGCAGGTAGATTTAGAAAAAGGCTGTTACAGTGGTTCAACCTAGAGAGAATCAGAGCTTGGGAGACAAGGAGCTTCTGAGGGAAGGAGAGGAAAGGAAGAGTACCTTTAAGGAGGTGCAGTAAGAAGTTAGACTTTTTGGAGACATCAGATATGTGTGCGGCGAAGGAAAGTGTGGAGGTTCTTAGCTTTGCTGGTAGGGGCAGGAGGAAGGCCAAGGGGGACCGGCCAGAGAGTGAGGGGAAAGGATGGAAAGGGTGTACCAATGAGGAGGATCTCAGTCATGTTGGTGTTTAAACAAAGATCATGTGCAGCACACCAATTTTGAATGGTGATTAGGCAGTCAGAGATGAGGGAAGGAGAGGAGGTGGTCGAGGAAAGCCTGAAAATGAGTTGGGTGTCGTCAGCATATCACTGGAAATTTAAGCAGAAAATGCAAATGCAGTAGGTGAGAGTTGCCAGATATTGATTGAAAAGCCAGGGCGAGAGGTTAGACCCCTGGGGAACACCACAGGTAGAGAGGGAGATAGAGGATAGGAAGGACCCAAGTTGTACCTGGGAGGGTCGATCAGAGAGCAAAGAGGTCAGCCAGGCCAGAGCCTGATCGGTGATACCCAGGTTGTCACAGAGACGATTTAGCAGGTTGGTATGGTTGACTGTGTCAAAAGCAGAGGACAGATCAAGTAGGATGAGGACAGAGGGAATGTTAGAGTCAAGGTTGGAGAGCAGGTCTTCACGGATGTTCAGGGGAACAGTTTCCGTACTTCTGGCAGCTCTGAAGCCAGATTGGTGGTCATGGAGAGAGCCAACTGAGTCAGAGTGAAGGTTAAGCTGAGAGATGGCAAGCTTTTCCAGGAGCTTACCCAAAAAGGGAGTAATGGACATTGGGCGATAGTTAGCTGGACAAGAGGGTGATCTTGGGTTTCTTGAGGAGAGGATGCACAAGGGAGTGCTTCAGAGGGGAGGGGAAAGATCCAGAGGCAAAGGAAAGGTTGCAGAAGTCGGCAAGGGCTGGAGCAAGGGTATCGATGTGGTCCTTAATAGTTTTGGAGGAGCAGGGATGGACCTGTCTTGAGGAGGCTTTCATCGATAGACTTGTCTAGTGACCTCATCAGGGGAGAAAAGAGGAAAGGCAGAGAAAGAGGGAGGAGGGGTAGCTGAGGGTGGGTCAACAAGCATAGAGGGAGAGGAGAGAGGATCGGGGGAGGAGGAGAGTGAGGACAAAATGTCCTGGGTTTTAGAGATAAAGTGTGAGGCAAGGTCATTGCAAAGAGCCTGAGAGGCGAGAGGAGGGGTGGATACTGCGTCGGGGTTTGCCAGCTCCTTGCAGATTTTAAAGAGTTCGGCCGAGTTTTGTTATATGCCGCAGAGATATAGGTTTCAATATGGACTCGCTTCTTTGTACGTACAGAAAGACGGTATTGCCCTTGGAGTAGGCGGCAGGCCGGTTTGTCAGAGGATGAGCAAGAGGCCCTCAATTTCCTCTCGGCCACCCCACACTTGCTTTTGAGTGTAGCTAGGTCGGAGTCAAACCAAGAATTACACTTGGTTTTGTGCTTCAAACGGATCCTCATGACAGGGGCAAGAGCATCAAGAGTATCAGAAATGGAGGAGTAGAGGAGAGACAGGGCTGTGTGTGGGTGTGAGTCAGCCAGGACTGGAAGAGGGGGCGAGAAGGTGGCATCGAAAGCCTCGACTGACACACGTTTCATGGGCCGGATGTCCAAGAAGGTGGGTGGCAGTCTTGGGGTAGGCTTGGCTTGAGGGGAGGAGATGGGAAGATAAGAGAAGAGGAGGCAGTGATCACTCCAGGAAAGAGAAGTGGTGAGGGGAGTAGATGGGGGAGGCCAGACGAGATCAAGACATCCAGTGTGTGGCCAGCAGAGTGAGTCAGGCCGGAGGGGAGAATAGAAAGGGAGAGTGAATCACAGAGGTCGCGAAAGAGCACAGATGAGGAACAGGGAGAATCAAGATGGATGTTAAGGTCACCAAGGAGGAGGAGTTGAGAGGTAGTGCCAGGAGGGCGGAGGAGAGATCTGCTGACTCAGAGAGAAAAGAGGTGAATTGACCAGGTGGCCGGTAGAGTGTAGCAACAGTAAGGGAGTGGCTCGGAGAGAGGGAGAGCCTACAGACAAGGCATTCGAAAGAGGAGTAAGTCTGAGTGGGGATGATAGAGGCAGGAATCCGCTCAAGGAAGATCAGCGCTACACCACCTCCAGGCCAGGTGGATCTGGGGGCGGAGAGGATCTTGTAGCCATCTGGGAGGAGGGTGACAGAGCTGGCCGTGAACCATGTTCTTCAAGGAGGTGGCAGATGTCCGAGTAGTGTTTGACAGCGTTTGACAGCGTAGCAAGGATTGAGGGTGGCAAGATGAAGAAGGTTGCCAGCCTTAAAGACCTTCCGAGTAGGAGTACATATTAGAGGTACGCCCTGCGGAGGTGTGGAAGGAGTATGAGATGGGGCAGAGGATGAAGGAGAAAAGGGCAAGGTAGCCAAGGGAGAGGGGTAGGGTACAGCAGGAGATGAGAGGTAGTTGATGAGGCGAGGGAACTGCCTATCAAAGAGGCGGAGATTGGATCTGAGGGCCTTGAACCATGACAATGCCATTTAGGTAGACATTTATGTTGACTCTGGAGGAGTCAAAGGAATCCATACGCACTTCCCAGCGGGTGCCACCATTAATGGGAGAGGAGGAGACAGGACGGAGCACAGAGATCATATGAGGGGTCCATAGATCTGGCGAAGGAACGACAAAGAGGATGTTGGTAAGGGTTTGTCTGACAGAAGCGCTGGAATAGGTATCAGCAATGGGGAGTCCTGAGTTGGAGGCCAGGATATCCTTTTTGAATTTCTTCTTACCAGACTTAGTGAGAAGGGAGGGATAATTGATAATGTAGCAGTTTGAGTAGATAGGAGAGACAGATAGTGCCATAGTCAGGTAGAGAGGTGGGAATGGGAGAGAAATGCAAATACAATGGTAGGGAACAGTCACTGGGCTAGCAGGTTACAGTCCAAAATGAGATTAAATAAAAATGAAAACAACACCAAATTTGCTTACAAAAACACACCCAGATTTGACTTTTTAAACCACACAAATCTGCTTACAAAAACACAGCTAGATTTGTTTAAACACACACAAATTTGCTTACAAAAACACACCCAGATTTGAGTTTTTAAACACACCCAAATTTGCTTACAAGAACACACCCAGATTTGAATTTTTAAACCACCCAAATTTGCTTACAAAAACACACCCAGATTTGACTTTTTAAACCACCCAAATTTGCTTACAAAAACACACCCAGATTTGACTTTTTAAACACACCCAATTTTGATTGCAAAAACACCCAGATTTGACTTTTTAAACCACCCAAATTTGCTTACAAAAACACACCCATATTTGACATTCAATGGCATAGGCTGGGGTAAAAAAGGTAAGTGAAAATGATGTAAGAGTAGAGGAGAGTGTTGGAATGAGAGCATTAAAGAGCAAAGCAGATAGAAAGGTTGGAGAAGGCAGAGGGGACAGTGAAGGTTCAGGAAGGGAAGAGAAAGGGTAGGCAGAAGGAAGAGGGAGCTGAGCCAAGGAGAGGAAAATAGGAGTGACTTGGTAGTTCAGTTACATAGCTGAGAAAGATGGCGGCGCCGGGAAAGGGTCAGGCTGGTGTAGTAGCGGCATCATGCGTCCCGGTAAGCGGACCGGGAAGCTGACAGGGCCCTTAGAAGTGGTCCTTGGAACAGGGGCCAGCTCACGCCTCTCGGTACATCATTGGTCAAAGTAAGCAGCAGCCCAGCCAATGACAGAGCAGGATGTAGGCAGGCAGCTTGCACACGCTGACTCAATGTACATTTGTGCTCAGGCGGCCATGTTGGAAGCACCACATGGTGCCTATTAGTGCTGGCCAAAATCAAAGAAACATCAACAAAATGAGATGTGGCAGGCAGCAGGATGTTTTGCCAACAAATGCACAGTAGCACACTGTCAGGTGCTGTAATTACTGCCTTCCTGATCCAAAATGAAAAAAAATGTTTGCTTCTTTAAAATATTTTCGTAAATGCACTACAATTCGTGGAAAGTACAGGGGTGCGTGGATAATTGCACCTACCTGCACCAGGGGGCTTTAGCAGCCCAGCAACTGTTGAAGAGTCTGTGTGAAAAGCAGGGATGAAATGGACGAGGTGCAAGGCAACAGATCCTCACACACGGCAGTGGTAGAAAGGAATGGAGCAACACGAAGATCAATGGACTAAGGAGAGGAGGCCTCCCGGTCCCTCGTTGGTCGAATTAAGCAGCAGCCCAGCCAATGACAGAGAGGGATAATCTGGTGAAACCAACACATTACGTTTGTAAAGAGGCACAACCTAATCACAGGAGAGTAAAATACCTTTACATCTACTTTCTTTTTAGACTGCCAAAACAGTGGCTAAGGAAGAAAAGATGTTAACCATACTTAGAATAGTGCATCACACATTCAAGACCAGTAAGACCTTTGTAACTGTTCACTCTTAGAATTACAGTTACCAACCAACTCTTTACAAGTAAGTAAAACACTTGATTTCTTTTCTAGGCAGAAGTCCCAATCCCTTCAAAGTCTTTCCCTTATTCTTGGAGCATGAGTGTTCTCAGTGGCAGAAGGGGGGTCACTAGGACTAGTGACCAACAGGCAGTGTTAGAAGAAGTTCTTTAGTAGCAAAAGTCAGAGTTCCTTAGGAAACTGGGCAAACAGGTGAGTACTTTACTTTACATACTCCTCTACTGAATACCCAAACACTGCAAGGGGCTCCCTTGGGTTCTGCAAAACCTCTATGGGCACACTAAATTGTGACAATCCTGAATTCAGGCACCTTCAATCGTCCCCAAACATAACAACTTACACACACAGCTTTACTTTATATAAAAAACCTAAGGTCGACCTTAGGTGGGTTCAGAGGAAACACCTATCTTAGTTGTAAAGCCTTATTTATCGCGCTTGCCTGCTAGCGATAAATGACAATAAATTGTGAAAACCATACAGAAACCTTACATGTTCCCCAAAAGTAGAAGTAACGTACACATATACCCGTTTATTCAATACACAAACCCTAGCGTGGGCCTCCATTTAGATCTGGGGCAATAGCCACCTTGATTTAGATCCCAATGTGTCATGTTTGCTTGTTAGCAGTAACTGCCACAGTCTCTGTAAATTGTGAAAAGCATACATTGCGATACCTTCAGTTGCCCCCAAACCTGGAAACATTCTTACTACTCAATAGCGAAAACCAAGAATGAATGGGGGGATTTGTGCAGGAATGTTGGCAAGATTACGGACAACTGAAGGGATCAGAATTACTTCTGACAACAGCTTACTTTGACTAGAGCATTCACAGTTAAGAACCAATGAGGTCAAATCAGAAAGCACAACTAAGGATGGTGCTTCCCCAGAGCCCAATAGAGACTGCACTCACATTTTGGGTATTGATTAGGCTTTTTAGGTGTGTGTGAATGTTGATAGATTTGGGGGCAAGTGAACCTGTCAGAGTTTCTGATTTTCACAACTTACTGTGACCACAGCATGGATCATTAACAAATGATGATTTCTAATTGGTATGTAGAGCACAGAAGGTTGTTTCCCCTGATCCCACAGAAGGCCCAGCCTAGAGTTTGGCCTTTTGATAGGCTTCTGCATGTGCATAGATGTTTTTAACTGTGGGGACAATTGGAGGTGTCAGAATGACTTTTCATAATGTATGCTACCATAGAATTTCAGTTATCTAACGGCATAACAATTGGGCTCCTTTGCAGAACCCCTAGAAGGCTGCCTGAGTTTTGGATGTTGCTCAAAGATCTATGAGTAGGTATATGCGTGTCATAAATTATGATATTCACGTCTTAGAAAGATCATAGCATTTAACATTACCATAGGAGCATATAAACGAATCAATGACATCAAGGCAGTAGTTACTGAAATGTACAACAATGATATGTGTGTATTTAAGAGTTTCATAGGTTTTTATCACATATGACTGGATTTCAATGGGAATTTTAATTAATAAAGAAGAATTCAATTAAAAAAAGCAATTATCTTCGGACAGGGAACACTTTCTATTTGAATAGACAACAATAAAAAGCAGAAATGGAAGGATGTGTGCCACTGACAAGCAGGGAAAAAAGTCATACACCAGGACCCCCGAAGTGAAGTGGGATACGAGGGCTGAGAAGAATTGGGAAGAGGTACCAAGGGAAGCACAGAAGCCGTCACCCTTACCCAAGAGAGGGAGGAACTAGGGACTGAGTGGCTTGGAGTGAACTCGCCCCTCTATCCTGGACCCTCTGTGCCAGAACACAGTGCACTTGGACCCGGTAGAGCTAAGCCAGCAGTCATAGGCCACGTTCCAAGCAACCTGACTGGTGCAGGTGTACCCCGGAATATATGTTGGTGGAAAAAACCTTTTGCAACAAACTACTGCTTTCGCAAACCGCCCTGACAGCTCCATAATCCAGCACCTCAGATGGTGCTTGCTGCTTCTGGGCTGTGAGTTTCTCAAAGAGACTCTCACCTTGAGGCAGTGAACAGGGTAACAGAATTGGTAAAAACAGACGGCAGAAAGGAGAGAGGATAGGTAAGGAGTTGATAGAGGAAGGAAACTGCATAATGAGAACTGTTCTACAAAACAAGAACCGAAAAGGGAGAAAATTAAATGAATGAAAAAGATAACTAGATAAAAAGATAAATGGGAAAAAGGGAAAAAAGATATAACACACAGAAATATAGCAAACAAAGCAATTAAAGAAGATGAAAGGGATAATGAAGTAAGAGAAGAAGTGATGGTCAAATGCAGCAAGAAGGAGACAAAGCTAGAGATAGAAAAATGGATGGAGGAGACAATAATAGTGTAAAGAGATGAAAGAAAAGAAGTGAATCACAAAGTTTGCACAATGCTAGAATTAAAAGGGAGGAAAGAGAGCAGAAGAAAAAGAATAAAACTATGCAAAATATAAAAAAGTGGTGAGCGAAAGGTACATTAGAGATTTGGAGAAGGTGCGGGTTGCCACCTATGTAGCATAAGAAATGGCACACCCTCAACTCTGCGTTAATTGAAAATCGCTATTTTATCTCTTGACCTAATAAAGGCACTCAGGCTTGCACTACTCGAGCACTTTCCATTTTCTTTCATTGGGCCTCATTAAACCGGCAGTAATTCTATTATCGCCACTTTACCACACCGTGGAATCTAGAGAATAGAGGCAAAGAGGAGAGTTCCCCTTAAGCATATTGCGTGACGTAAACAACCCAGTTTACCTCCAGTAATCATTAGAATGAAAACAGCACAAATACCGCTCAAGGTAAATCTAATGAAACCCCCAAAAAGGGGTACCTCCTCCACCGTTACCCCACATGTAAAATACACTAAATCCACAGGATCGAGGGCGGCAATGGCAAAACAAAAGTGGCAGTAATTCCAGGGGAATTACACTGAACTCATAATGAGGCCAATTTAATCATATCATCATATTTTATGTTCCCTACAAACGATATAGTTATGCTTGAAATTTATATTAACAGGTTATTTTTCAAAGATGTTGGATTTTGAATGCCTACTAGTCTTGGCCATTTTGAGAAATGGCCATGTGACTATTAAAGATGTTTAATCCACAGCGCCAACTTTGCCAATGTTAGTTCCCATTCAAAAATGCTATTCTTTTTCCTGGACCGTGTGTATGATTTACAACGTGTGTATTTTGTTCAGCAAACAGATCATAGGGTCTGATTTAATTGCTTACAAGCTGTGCTGGATTGTCCTGTGTTCCTCATACCCCAGTGTGAGCCGGTGATTACCACGGGCTGGTTGTGACATATCCACTTTCCCACATCAATACTTTCCACCTCATTCGCACACACGGCTGCATCAGAATCTTCAGGTGGGGTGGAAGTGCTGGCGCGTGCATGCCACCTGCAGGTGACACTTTCACGGTTTCCTTCATCTGCTCACTGCTTCCCTAACAACATGCATCCTGGCCCGCAGGATTTGCATGTGTGTGCTTTCTGCATCACCTCCCGACTCCCCCTGGAGAATGTGACCTACATTTGTAATGACATTTCAGCCAGAGAGAGGTCATGACCAAATCATTTATTTCATTTCACGTTATTTAGCAAGAACATGCACCATGGTGTCCTTTGGTGCAGGTTAAAGTTACACGTAATTACGATGGAGTGGTGTCAAACCTCAAAAAGATTTATCTCAATATTGGTCTGTGCAAGTACAAATTGATATTTACTTCTCACTTACATATGTTAGGAAGAAATTCTTAACTGGGCACTCCCTTTCGTTTTGAAGAACCTGCTTCTTGCTCATATTTTCAATTCCCTCTCTGGGCATATATATATATATATATATATATACATATATATATATATATATATATATATATATATATATATATATATATGTATATATATATATATATATATAATTTATGTAATGCTTTTGGCTAATTAAACCCTTTTTCATACAAATTTAAAACAACATGTACAGAAAAGCACATCATGGTCAAACAATTGATTAGATAATTAGTCAAATAGGTCATTTAAACCCATCTTAATTAATACCATCACAATGAAACAAAAACACGTGAAATGGGCATAATTCACACTATGCTTTTACGTGGCAGTTCAGTTCAATTAAATTCAAACCCCACATAAGATACTACTTATAGTGCTCTTACATAGTAAATGGATACATTAACCTAAGACAGAGACATCAATCAAGTACAGCAAGAATGGAGTCCACCACTCGCAGATCGGTCGTGTTCAATCTATGCCTGTCAAATTCACAGACATGATGAGCAGCAGCAACAATAACCAAAGACTTGGCTGAGTAAACTGTGGCCCAAAATTGCCCCCCCATGCGTCACACAGAATCCTGCTATAGGCCTTGAGGTAATGTCCGTTTAGCTCACTGCAACCTGTAAGTATGTGCATACAGGACTCTATCTTGCACGTACAAATGCGACAGAGCCACCATTCTCGTGGCTCCTGAATCCACGCGCCAGTGTACTCCTGCATGGGCAAGACGATCAATCCTAGGGATAAGATGGAACGTCTCAACGGAAGGCTGCAGTATTTCACTAGATAACTACATGGCTTATACCAAGCAAAACCCTGTCTGACCAGCTAGGGCCTCCATAGTCGTGACCCTGTCCCATTTAACTCAGCCAGGAAAGGCCATTTCTTTGATGGAGGGCTCAATATGCGAGAGATGCTCATTTAGGGCCTTAGTCAACTGGGAATAGGTGGTATTGTTTGGTCTCACAGACATGTGAGCGTCCAGCAAGTCCAATAGGGTGGTATGAGAGGAAATAGTCTTTGCTGCCAAGATCTTCATTAGAAACCTGATGCATTTCAATTTCCACATCATCGACATCGAGGGAACCCCCAGCTCCATTCTCAATGCCTCGACAGATAGCTTGCGGTAGACCCAGAATAGATTTTAGGAGTTCCACATCAGTCTTATTTAACCAGGCTGAAGTTACGCCGGCGACCGCTTCTTGACCATGTAGGAGGCAAGGAATGGTAGCCTTACGATACACCTCCAAGTAACCTTCCACTGACTCACCCCCAAATTTGCCAAAACAATTTTTCAGGACTTGCCATTTACGTAGTATTTTAGTGAGTACTGGCCTCCCAAATGCCATTCCAAAAGGGCTCCCAGGAAAAGGACAGCCCATGTAAAGGTAGGAGCTCAATATCTGAAGCTTAATCCTGTCCATCCACCAATTATGCACCTGTGGCTTTTTGCCCTTACTCCGTAGTTGCAATATCTTGTTTTTTTGTAAATTGATTTGCAAATTGTTGTTCTTTGCATACAATGTTAGGGCATACAGTGAGGATTGTAGGCCCAACGGTGTGCGATCTAAAATCCATGTATCATCTGCCTAGTCAATCCACACGGTGGGTGCACCTCATAGGTGTGGTGGATGCTTACAGGACTGAGAAAGAGGACAACCCATGTCCGCCACATAAATACTCACCCCTGCTTTAATCCTATAATAGATGACATAGGTTGGGTAGTACAGTCATCTTGAGGGAGGCGCACAAGTATAGCTGTCTCCGTGTAAAAGAGACAAATTAAATAGAGGAGTTGTGGGTCAGTGCCCCAAGCCTCCAGTTTATTCCACAGTCGTGCATGCATTACGGAATCAAATGCAGCCGACTGGTTCACGAAGCAGAGGTAAAGAGCACCATCTGCTCCATTAACTGCTGATAGCACCTGAAGTGCTCAAATCGCTTGTGATGTTGAGCAATCCTTCCGGGAACCCTATTTGTTGTGACTGTAGCAAGAGGCGTGCTGCTTCCCACTCCTCTCAATGCACAAGCAGGATGGAGGCACACATCCTGCTGCTGGAATCCAGCATGGCAAGCAGACGATAATTACAGGGATTGTTATGTGCTCCCTTTTTAAAGACTGGTATAAGAAAAGAATATCACCAGGAATCCGGAATATCTCCTCCATGCAGGATTCCAGCAAAGATACTGCGTAATACCTCTGCCCAGTACTGGAGGCGCTTTTTGAGTAGAACATTTGCAAACCCATCAGGGCTGGAGTTGCAAGATTATTTAAGTCATGAAATAATGTCAGCGATATCCTTACTCTTCACATACTCCAGTAAACTATCTCCCTTCGGTTTCATGGTCAGGCTTGTTGTAACCTGAGATTTAGGGTCCCAATAAGTCACAGTCAAATTGCTCATCCATTGCTGCTCCATAACCCCACATACTTCGGCAGTGGAGATGACGGGCAAATGTGTTCTGTACAAATGTCAAAACGTCCACGAATCTTTGGTCTTGGCTAATTTGTACACCAACTTCCAATTGGCTGTGCTCAGACTGCTTTTATGCTCATACAGCCAGTTTTTAAATACCAACTTGACAGATGCTATTACAGCTTTTAGTTTGAGAAGAGAATAGGATCCCTTACTTTTAATGAGAGCAATGTCATGTCGCAAGATCCCCTTCTTACCGTGAATGCACATATCACATAAGTGCTGCTTGCGGCCATTCTGAATCATGGCTGTATTGGGCTGATGACGTGGCGGTCACACTATCTGCAATAAGTGATGTAAACTACCGTTGCATTTGCTCAGGAGGTCGACCGGGTACCAACCTATTTTCTCAATAATTTAAATTATAAGCCGCGCATTGGCCTCCGTCCAGACAATGCGGTTTCCCTGTGTGCTGAGAGAAGACCTACTTAAAAGTGGAATGTTTCTTTCATTCAGGCAGATATTAAAGTTGACTTTTAACTGAGCATGATCACTGAGTGATGAAAATACAGTCTCACATATGCTTAAGAGGCGACGCAAAGTGTGAGACGCATAAATGCAGTGGAGGCTGGAAGCACTAGATCCAGCATGTCTCGTAATGTTATCAATTTGGTGTAGTTTTCCCCATAGGAATTAGGGGTTCAAAGGAAAATTATAGTAGGGTATCTACCCATCCTACGCCCTGTTTTATCAGATAAAATGCATGCCTGCTTGTCATCACTCAGCATTTCCCCAATAGCTTTAGTTCAATGTCCGGCAACTGAGACTCCCAAAGGAGTAAACAACGAGCATTAAAGTTTCCAGCCAACAATGATTTCACCAGCGAGGTGTAGCCTATTCCATCTTCCCAGTAAGGCTATAATTTCCTTTCTGAGAGTCGCCGTTACTCGGCCTTCCGGTGGATCATATACGTTGAGCATCAATGTACAGTAAGCAGAGTGGGAAAACTTGTCACTCACTATTGCCAACAAATTCCCTGATTTATTAGGAGTAACAAACAGTGTGGCATCCATGATGCATGTACCCCAGTACAAAGGCCACCCATTGGACGACCCTTGGGATTAGTTTGAGCAGTTTTGTTGAAATAGTTTATCCATCCATTATAATATCATGCTTGAGGCAAGTTTCTTGGAGAACAAATACTTTCACAGGTGTTAATGCCTGGATACTAGCCATGTAAGAAGTGAAAGAAGTATACTCTTGAGTGTTCCAAGAAAGCAAGGAACAGGTGAAGGCAGTAGACATACACCAATGAAACAGAGTTCCGTTTGCTGGTTGCCATGCACTGGATTAAAGATGGCTATGGTCGGCTGTTTGCTGCAATTCAGTCGGGCAAAGATAAGGATCAAACTGCTGCCGAGAGCACTTCCCTCCACTTATCTTGACTTTTTTCGCTCGATGAGAGACTGGTGCCCAAGGTGGCGCCTTCAGATGAAACCTGTATCATTATTCCCATTCTGTGTAACTCACGTGCATGACCCTTTGCCACCAGTGAAGCAAACAGGAGAATAGACCATTTCATCGAGCAATGCAATGTTGGCGGTTCCACGAGTTCAATGTCCCATGACGTTAGGATTCTCACATCCTGTATGTTACTAAAAAGGACCATGTTGGACTTACGGTTAAGGAAATAACTTTTGTCAGATGGTCCAACTCTTCAAAGCGTACCAAACGACTCTGAGATGAGATGTCATTGAGGTTTGGTGCTTAATTTGCAGAGAGGTTTGCAAAGCTTTGGTATAATTACTTAACTCTAAGTCCATCTTTGTTTTGGCCAATGAAGGTGGTCGAAAATTAGAGCCTCAGAGTAGATGTACTCTTGAATCAGACTCATCTGCACCCCACCGATGTTCATTAAAACCCCACTCTTTATGATTTGTCTACACTGGATTTATTTGTATTTCATCCACCAATGTTGGTGCCAGACCAATTGTTTGAGCCATAGATGCCCATGTCCTGCTAGGGGCCGGTACTAGTGTTGAACCAGCCCTCATTAAAGCATAAGGCTCATATCTCCCCCATACCTGCCTTACTGCATTTCTAGTGGCAACTGGTGGGACAGCTTCAGTGGGATTGTAACAGACTGTCCAACTGAAGTGATGCATGCATGGTCCAGTACCTCTCTTCTGCAGCGAGGCAGCGCTGGGGGCACTCCCGCTACCAGTAAGGGAAATGTCTCATGGCCTCCCCATCCGTGGCCATGCAGAACTACTTGTGGTATCTGATTGAAGTTCATGGGTGGATTCTCAATGATCGGCACTGCCAACAAGGTATCCAGGCAACAAAAGGACCTGGGCAGGTGACCACTGCTTGGACAACCTTGGAACAGAGGATTGTCGACTGTCAAAGAGATTATTCACCAAAGATTGGGCCTCTGCCTGACACTGTATCCCATCGTCAGGTAACTGGGTCCTGGCCAAGTTTGCTGACTCAGGGAATTGTAGCCACTTATCCAGAGTGCCAGTTGAGATGTTTACACCCTTTCTGGGTGATGCCGGGGGTAATCTTGTTCCATGTGCTTTTATGCCACTGTAAGCGATTTTTCTTGCTCTTGTCCCTTGGCTTCCCTAGTTCTACACCAGGAGAAGGCGAGCGAACAGTTGTCAATTGAGGAATCTTTCATGTTTGAATTGCAGTTTGCTTACTTCATTTTCGCTTGTGACTAAGCTGTCCCTTATTGCAAATACTCGGTTTGACCAGGTCATTATGCAGAGGGACAGCTAGCTTGCTAAGAAAGGTAACTCCATCCAGTAAACTTTTCGATTCGTCTATATATGTTGTTGAAGGAGATATGGTAAGAGGAGAATCTAGCTTGCTGGAATCTCCTAAAGCAGGCTCACCCCTTAGCGGCAGCTGCGAGTCTGTGTTGGTTGCCCCCACATGTTCTGAGGCATTACTGCTAACAGCCAATATAATGTCAACCACCAAGGCCAGGATTCGCTTAATATCATTTTGTTCACAGGAATGGTGAAACACAGCCCAAAAACTGCATCGATCGTCACAGCAATTGAGTTAAGCCTGAGGGAAAAGACAGACTCGTGTGCTGCCAGAAAGTCACTTGTCGAATCAGATGAAGAGAGAACGGTGCTTTCCATGTTACTATCTACCCCTGCCGCGATGGCAGTGAGATCAGGGCTAATCGAAGGTCAGTTGGGATTAGTTCCGTCAAAGATAAATCTCGACTCGGCAAATCACCTATTGGTTTCCTTTGGAGGTCGAGACACATATTCAATTGGAAATTGTTGTTGTTGATGGCTTTAGTAGCTGGTGAGATTCCTTGTGCAAATACCTGAATGTCAGATGTTGCCAACGAACACTGTATTTTATTCGTAGGTTAGAATACATCTGTGATCTTTTGCTCTTCTCTGAATATGTTAACTGTCAATTTCTGATTAGAGACGTGTACTTCAACTGGAGGATGTCACTCCCCTTTCACCTTATCTGCCTGGCCACTATTAAAAGGTGTCTTCAGGTCAGGGCGTCGTTTGGTAGCCGGCTGGCGACATGACTGCAGTAACTGTCTTTTCGAACGTCTCCTTAATGGAGAGGTCCGAGAGAGGAGGGGTTTCGTCCCACGCCTCAGGTATGTTGGTGCTGGTACAGTGGGTGTCAAACTAGGAGACGCAAACGATGGCTACATTTTAGTCTGCACCACGTTTAACTAGTGTGCTAGCCAGTGGTGTGCTCAAGTGGCCCAAATAAGTAAGTAAAAGAGCAGTTAAACACTGAACTCGAGTAAAAGATGGCACAATTTTGGCCTGCACAACGTTAGAATAATGTGCTGCCCAGAAGTATACTCACACAAATAAAATAAAAAGAAATGAAATAAATTAAAAATTAAATTAAATTAAAGGCAGTCACACACTAAACAGCCTCCCACCCCACTACGGCCCTCCCAGTCATGGGGGAGCAACGCAGGTTCATTGTGTGGCTGCTAAAACACTACTGCCACCCAAGAGCTCTGGGTGCTGCTCTGAGCGCTCTGACCGCTGCCAACAAGGGGACTTACCCCATCTGATACCCGCTCCAGCTCCAAAAATGGCTAGCATGGCTAGCACGGCGAGACTGCAATACAATAGTTTTCTGGTCTCCAGGGAGGAGCGCCGACGTCCGTTCGACCGCTTCAGCAAGTCCTGTTCAGATTCTTCTTCCAACTTCCTCTTTCAAGCATTAGAGGAAGGAACCCAAAGCCCATGTCAGGCATCAAGCCGCACTGTGTTGCTTCGCTTCACTGTCTCGCTCATCGACCACAGTCACAGCTACTTCCCTCACCGAAAAGGACCAACACCGAAAGGGTATCATATATAGGAGTGCACACAGTCTCCCTTGCAGTTTAGATCATCGATGCTCTGGGGGGAAGCCTGCTTTCTTGTTCAGGCCCCTTAATAAAAGAAGAAAAGTAAGAACAGGAGTGCCACAAGTCTAACACTTTCAGCACTGACCCTAAATAAAAAGAATAGGAATACCAAATAATGTGTCTTTCTGGAATTCTATACAATAATTGCTAGACTCATTAAAGGTTTATTTCAGGCACACTTCAGGGGGTGAGTTAGTGATTTAGTCTGTTTTTAAACGCCTCAACTCAGCCTTTCATCCTTCCGAGGTCGATGAATGAGTACCAACACAGGTTGGGTGATATTGGGTGTATATTTTTTCTATATAAAGCGCTTAAGCTTAATTGCTATATAATAACACATCATTATCATGGACGCCTGCTTGCATACACAGTAATTTGGTAATATGAGCCTATACACACCGATCTTAATGATACATATGGCGATCCATTCTTGTATGAAATGTACATCACATTATAGTGATATCGTAACCATATTTTTTGTAGTGTACAATGCTATGTGATGCCACTTCCTGTTTGTCAACGTTGAAAGGTCATGTTCCATCGCTTACCGCGATATCACTTTGGATTGGGGTAAAATGACATCACTTCCTGTGATGCCATCAGGGGGGTCAAGGGTCGTGTGATGTCACTTCCGTTAGCCGTGGCATTTTGGTGAAATGACGGCCCTGGCCTTCGATAGTCCTGTTTTCGACATTTGTTTACCAAGCATGGACACTTTGATTGCGGCAAAACTCAAATCTCTTGAATTTTGATCATTTTGAGCAGGTCGAACTTTGCAATTTCTTTTTGATTAAACGAAGTTCGAGGGACTTCGGCCATCCATCTATATAAGGCAAATGTTTTTAACTTTGATCTTCCCTGCAAAGGTGTTTAGAGAGACAGGGGTGAAAGGTTCATTTTATTCTAGGGTAGGGAATGTAATTTATTTAGATTATGGGTACATTAGGATTAGAAATAGACTAAATCAGAGTGGAATAAAAGTGAGAGTATGACCCTGGATTGGCTTAGGGGATTAGGGCAACACCAAAACACATTCAGGCCCACTATATTTTGGTGGCACATGAGAACACACAATTAGTGATAGACACGTGACTTTTTTGGGTGATTGATAGATTGGTTTAAAACATGTAGATGGTACATTGTAAAGTAAACACCACATAATGTCAAGAATGGAAATGGCTCTTAATATTAGAGCATACAAAAAACATCGATTTAGACACTTATTTCTGCCAATTGCTACGACTCTATTTTCAATAAAATGTATTCTAAAGAGTGTTATTGTGTTCATTGAATTTTTTGTCAAAGAAATGTAAAAGCAATGGTACACACATCACGATTTTGTTGTATCAAAACTAAAATGATTTGACTTCATCCAGACTATAAAAGCGCTTAAAAACAGCACTCATTACATGGGACCTGTCACAATAGTCACATGACGATCACACTCACTGATTCCATAGGTGGAGCTTACTTTTGTAGTCCACAATTCCTAGTGTGGTGGAGTGTTATAATCGTTGTATATGTTTTTCTCAAAGTTCACCATTCACCTTAATTGAAACCGACCGAGGCAAAACTTGCATCCTTTCATATTGGAACCATATTCACCATTCGCATTATTTCAGGATAATTAATTCCAATTCATTCTGCACCTCAGACTCGCAGGCAGCAGACTTCGCTTGATGTCGCTTTGATTGGGTGAAAGTCCGAATATTGTCTTGTTTTTCAGGTCTCCTTAGTGCACAGTGCAGAGACTGCTGTGGCAGTGAGGAAGAGTGAGGATAGTGTTATTAGCTCACAACTGCCGATTCTACCATGAGATTGTAAGGCCATTTTTGGAGACTGAACATTGGCATATCTTTGCAGTCTGTGTCGGCTCCATTTGACCGGTTACATAAGACCAATATGTTAAGCAAGCTACCGGTGTGCAACAACTTGCCATGCCACAACCTAAACATGGCAGCGCTCATATGTTGAAATTCCACACTACATATGCGTCTCTTTCATCTGGTCAGCCCATGATGCCAGGCAAAGATTAGGAACTCAGAATCTGCACACTTACTTACACTACACATGCCAATATCCTCCTTTTATAGAATATTGCTGTGCACTACTGCAGAGTATCCATTTGTAGGATGCTAGGACACTGCCAGTAGGTGTCAGAGGACACTGTATATTCAATGAAAGTTAACATGGGGCCTTAGGAAGATTACCCCTTGTGCAGTCAGTGACAACATTTCTCCAACTATCATTTAAAGCAGATAGTGTTCTTGGTGCCAATAGACACGTGTATTCTTAAGTCCATTTCCCTAGGGCCTGTAGACACAGAAAATGGCTTCTAGGTGTTTCCATGGTCACATTAAAATGTAAATGTGAAATTGGCCATACATTTGGTTCTGTACCAGCAGAAAGATCCTTTGGAGACAAGCTTTTCCTTCATAGTCGATGGACCCTGAAACATTTTGCATTTGTTTCTGTACCCTGACCTTACTTTTTACAGTGAAGCACAGCCTTGAGCTGCACTCAACTGGATTTAAGCTCATTGTTATGGGGAAACTGGCACGTCCTTCAAGCTGTCAGTACTAAGAAACATTGCTTCTCTTAGTCTTTCGACTTTGTTGCCACTTGTTGGTGAAAATGTTTATCATTGCGCAAAGTACCTTACAGCACCCCGTGATGGGGCTATTGTGTTTTCTGGCCCTAGACACCCTCTAAGGAATTCTTGATGATTGTACAGTCAGCCTTGGAACAAACTGGTGGCAGCAGTATCTTTTTCTTGTATTTGTATGACTTTCCGTACTGTGTTTACCGCGTCTGGCTCCTGACTGTGGCCAGTGTTTAACATGGCTATGCTACAAGGTCTTTTGTCTGTTCCTTTGTCCATTTTGTCCTTTGTCCTTCCCCCTGCCCTTACAGAGCAAGGATTTCCTTATTCAGGCATGCAGTTGCCCAGGAATGCTGCTTCTTTCGCGGGTCCCTGCAGGTCACATGCGTAGGCACCCAGGAAGTGGGCTGGGACTGTTTGGTCCCAAGCCACATGGCTGGTGCCAGGGTGTCTGGTGTGCATGAGAATATGAAAAACCCCAGTGGTTCCTGATTGGACCACTGCTGGTGTGCATGCATGGAGCAGACCTTGCCATTGGTGGGCTGGGTGCGAGCACTCACCTGACTGTGGACAAGAGCAGGGGTCCTGCATTAATTCCAGCAGATCAGCAACAGGTCAGAACTGACCTGCAGAAGGAACCCAGTATCCTGAGGAGCCTAGCAGAACAAAGGAACAATTTTGAGAGGCATTTGTTGGGGTCTAGCAACTGAAACCCATGGTGTCCCGGTGGAGCCATGCTTTGCGCCTGATCTCAGAAGATCTGTGAAGGTGCTTTGAACCTTTTGAGCGGTGGGAACAATCACTCACAATATTTCCTGGTAACCCTGCAAGTGAGCCTGTTCGGAAGTGTCCCTGGGCGATCCAGGTGCTGTCCAGCTCAATCCTAGGTTACTGTGCAGGAGCATCGCCTTTTTGAATTTCACCATCCCAGGCCCTTTGAGCCGTGAGATAGACGAGTTGGGTCCCCCTGCGTCACTGTGTGTCAGTGAAGGCGATCTTCCTGCATTCTTTGCAGCGCCCTGAGTTCTGTTGCATCAGTGTTTCTTTGTTCATCATCCGAATCAGGAATAACAGCTCCTGTCCCATAACAGACGTCTATCAGCACCTGCAGCCCTTGTGCATCTAGAAGCCGTACCGAGGGTGGGAAATCTTACATCTTGTCACCACCCCTAGACCTGCCAAGTCTGGACCAAACCTGAGCTAAGGGCAGCGAGTAGTGAAGTCACCTACTGGTGACGCTTTGTTCATCCAAACGATTTTAAATCTAGAAGGTCATTTTTGGTCTTCCTGTTGGCTTGGGTAATATTTCCTTCCTAAAGCCCTCTGAAAGTTGGGAACAGCTTTGTTCATAGCAGATCCTTACCTGACTCTTCTCCTAACTTTCTCCTGCTTTCTAAGAAGTAATTTGTGAACTTTACGCATGACCAAGCGCTTTTACGCGCTCAGTGACCATTGAACACAAGGCTCCCTTCAATTTAGGGCTAGACCTATCAAGTTGGAGTTGCCATCTCTGAAGACTGTTGGTGCTATAAATGTTATTCACCCTTTTCCTTTGCAGGTACTGGTGGAGCTGTTAACTTTCTCACACCGACTCCTGTGTGTTTATATATATTACATAGTGTGTTGCTTTTGTGGTGTTTTGCTAGTGCTGTTTCATTGTTAATTTGTGTTGCTACTGGGTCTATAATAAATAGTGTATTTTTGTATGCTACTGTCTAATTGTAATTCTTGGTGTTTCACTGTTTGTGCTCATTGGAGACCCCTGATCACCCTCACACTTTCTGAGATTTACCCATGACTGCTCTCCATGATACCGTGAATTGGTCTGGCCATCTTCTCAGAAGTGTCCCGGTCTCACAAGGGTGGCCTCCTAAACATCGGTCCACCAGGATACAGTTTCGAAATCCATTCTAACTCTATGTGTGTCTAGCACACAGCAATCAGGCTGCTAGAAACTACATTCTGCGTAGCACAGATTTAGGCTTCAAAGTCATTTACATTAATAATATAATTTCTCAGTGTATTAGCTTTGGTGATATTAGGTGTGTCAGTTGTCAACTGTTCAATATTAATTTGCTTCCTAAAGGCCAGCACACTTTTATTCATTCATTTATTTATTGGACATGTGTAGGGAGCCTATGCACTAGTGTTTCCAGGTGCCACAAGGCCAGAAATGGAGGGCGAGGGACATAGGAAAATTAACAGCAGTAATGGTCATACTAGGCCTTGTGACATTCTTACTGTGCAAGTACAGAGACAAGAAGAGCAGGGGAGGGGGGTGGAATTGAGGGAAGGGATAGGGAGGGGGAAGAAGGGGTCAAGTGCAGGAGTGGGGGGCTCAAGGCGCAGAGCAAGTGCAGCAGGGTGCCACGGAGGGCAAGTCTCAGAGGATAAGCGGGAGAGGGAGGACAAGTGCAGTGGAGGTGGTGGACCGGATTTAGGCTAGTCCGGGAAGGGTGCCCGGAGGCAAGTACTGGTTAGGGATGCTGGGGGAGACTGGTCAAAAGGAGGGCCTGGACCCCAGAGACACATAAGGGACCAGGCAGCAGTCTCAGCGGTAAAGTGATCATGATGAAATTTACAATATTGGCTGTCACACAATGCACCCATTTCCCGGATACGAGACCCCCTGTTTTAGCAAGTGATCACTGGTGAATTTTTTATTTTTTTTCCAATCACTGAAAAGCCTAAGAGAAACTAGATGCATCTTTCCACTTTCTTCGCAGTGTGACACTGAATGGCAACCATGCCACACATGTGCAACGTTCTGGCAAGCCGAATGCATGATGACGTATTCCCAATCACTGAAAAGCCTAAGAGAAACTAGATGCATCTTTCCACTTTCTTCGCAGTGTGACACTGAATGGCAACCATGCCACACATGTGCAACGTTCTGGCAAGCCGAATGCATGATGACATATTAGGATATGATATGTTTTTCTGTATCTTTAGAGCCTTCGTAGTTATGCCATTGGTTATGAAATTGTTTGGGTGCTCCCTGCTAAAAAAGGGAGCAGCCACGGGAGATGGGTTTGACTCTCTTCTCCTCCACTGCCTTTATGAATTGCTCTGGTTTAATTTTATTTTGTTGCTTTTATTTACCCGTTGACAAATGAAACAAACATGCATAGTTAATACGGTGTTGAAGCCTGAGTGTGTCTTTGCAGAAGGATGCCCCATGGCATGGCAGCGAAGAGGTTTCTGCTATTACCTCTGCAACAACATGTAACAATTTGAGGTAGTCCGCCCATAGATCAAAATGGGCAGTTTCGGAGGTCCCACTCCGCAAGCAGTTACACATTTCAAATCCTAAAGTATTAAAAGCATGCTTCTTCATTGAAGTATATGCCACTGTTCAGGACACGTTTTTTCAAATTTCATTTGAATTTCAGGTGGCGTGCTTTTGGGTCATGGCAACACCTTGATAAACGGATTAGTACATTATAATGCGATTATAATGCGATTATCGTTTAATGTGCCGAGTCTCGGTTTAGATTAAGTGCTCTGCAAATCTTGTAAGATTTGACTGCTAAATTATCGCTCTTTTTTTCACCACATGTGCTACACTTTTGGATATTCTAATGGTGTCTCTTTATTAAAATGTGTGCTAGTGTTTGGGTCACCTTTTTTAATTGATTTTAATTTTGGGGTAGGTTACTGCAACAATACTCCTGCAGAATGTCTGGTTCTGTCGCCAGCCTCTTGAATGTTATTTGCACGTTTTCACTTTAGTTATTCCTGTCTACTTGGGTGCAAACGTTAATAGGTCCTAATTAAGGTGCCAAGCATTGTTGACTCTACTCGATAAAGCAAATACACTACAGACCTTTATGCCCCTTATGAGCCCCTTTTCCTACTGTACTACCCTATTAAATGGACACTGTTTTGAAGATATTTTAACAATTATCCACTGTGCACATCACCTTTTTTACCTGCTGTACTCTCTCATTTTCTTGTACTAAGAATTATTGGTCCACAGATGAGGGCCAAGCCGAGGGATCTTTTCGGAACAGGTATAGTTTTCCAGAAATCCAGCATTGACGACTCACTCTTGGGATTTCACTCACAGTGTCAGCCATCTACTAGCAGACCCGTGGCAACGTGCACACTTATAAGGAGAAATAAGCACGAGGACAAGTAATCCACAGCACGTGCTAGACTTTAAAGGGAGGTAGGTGGGCGTGCACATACATGCCAACCATCCAAATTTAGGAGATGAGAATCCTAATATTTAGGCCAACTTTTTTTTAATTTCGAGATTTTTACGTTTTCCCTCTTACTATGTTACTCATCCCAATGAAAGTCAATGGCACATTCCGTTGGTCCAGTTTCCTTCTCAAAATCTGAAAAAAGACGTGCATGATTCTGAATAGCTACATTGCCATACATTGCTTTTTGATGCCTCTGCGAGGTCATTGTCATTGTCTGCAAGATTAAGCAAGAATTCGAGTGAACTGACACACAGCTCACGTCTCTGTTTTTTTCATCAGAGGATTAACATTACAAATGGAGTCATCTACTGTGCTTATGGAGCTCTGGTTTGCAAATGTTAGACTATGTTGTGAGACAGACTTAACAGTTGCCCTGGGCTGAGGGGCAGTTTGGACTGTGTTTAGTACAAGTGTTTCAGTATAGTAAGCCGTGTCTCTCAGCACACCCATATAATGACGTAGATGATATCACCAGCCAAACAATTGTAAACTGAGGGGTTAACATTGCAGGCTTCCTTACATTTTGTGCTGATATGCACTGTTTACACTTATAGCCTGTTTTTTGGAAAGTAGTACAGGCTTGGTGCACTGAGATACATGGGGTTGTGTGGGGGATGTAATCCATGGGGGGGGGACCACCTTACATTCCATGCAGTATTTAAATGCATTCTTCATGGCTATACAGTGCAGTAATGCTGTGCTTTTGTCACATGCTAGGCTGTCGCATATGACTCGTGGCATAAATAAAGAGACACGAATGTTACATGTAAAATGAGGGCTGAGACAGACAAGGGGCCTCATTACGACCCTGGAGGTAACCATGCAGCTTTTTGCGGCATGGCTGCCCCCATTCCGGCTCCGGGTTCCCTGAATGGGGAAATACCGGGCCATTCCCACCTTTGAGGGCCCGGTATTTTCCCATTCAGTGAACCTGGACCCGGTACACCCCCATTCCCATTTGAGCCCCGACAGGGCTCAATGGGAAGGGGGAGGATGCTAACAACGGGCCTGTTAATGACGGCCCCATTGGTAGCATCCTGGTCTGCTCGCGGGACCCGCTTTTACCAGGCGTCCTTAGTGGGTCCCGCAAGCAGACCTCGTAATGAGGTGGTAGGGGGTTAACGGGGCCAGCAGCTCTACCGGCCCCGTTAACCCCCTACCGCCAGTGTCGTAATGAGGCCCAAAGACTTCAAAAACATGCTGTTCACAGATGAGACATCCAACTTACTTGAGTGGTTCATCAGTATGAGGGTCAGTAGAGAGGGCAGCTTTCTAGTACACCATAGCCAAGGAACAGAGTGAACGTCCATGTCCTCAGTCATCTTTGAAGGGATAATGGACACAAAGTTTTAAAAGATTCTCATTGCATGTGGGGTGCTGGTCCTACATGCACACAGGTTGGATCTGTAGGACGCTTGAAATCCTAGAATAATATAGGACAATGATGCAAACCTTTACTCGGCTGCAGAATATTATGACAGCCAAATTCTTTGTTGGGCTCAAACACCTCCGGAGTCTATGGACCTAGACACACTTGTGTACAGACGGTTTAGAAATGCCACATCATATCATATCATACTCACTGTGGCATGCATCAAGTAAAGTTGTTCTAACATCAGGGGAAACATTTGGAATGCTCATTTAAGATCCAGCCGCTTCGCTTTCAAAAATTGAAGGTTCTTAATTGTCGCAATAATACAAATTCTAGAACACCTGAATCGTTTTTTTGTAGCAGGAAGTTCTGACAATTCTCCATAACTTTGTATTCCTCAGGAGAGCATTTACTTGGGTATCTCCAGAATTTTATTTTCCTTTTCCCGCAAATTTTCCCTTTAAGATTTGTGAAACATGGCATCCCTCCTGCATTGCGAAAAGGAAGTTTAAATATATTTCCTGCACTAGGGTCGAAGGTGAACTTGAAATGATGCTGGCCCTCTCCATAAGCTCATGTATTCTTTTCTGGACTTCCAAATTCCCCAGGTTTGGGCGATGATTGTGTTGCGTACATATGCCATCAGCTCGTCAAGAGTGCAGGCCATTCCTCTTCAAATTGGTGTCATACAATCTGGGCATTTCCATCATGTTTTGTTTTGTGATAGTCTTTTTCCATGAACAAATCTAGGAATTGTCCAATAGCTGTATGTTCCTTCTACTTCATCCAATGTACTTGGTAAGTATTGTCTTTATACCTCTAATACAACCGATGATTTCCTGCAATCAATAAACTACAAATCTACAAAAAATCCCTCTTCCTTTTTTTCTCAACTTTGTTCTAATATTATTTTGCTTTCCGCTTTCAATGGTTCCCTTGCTTCCCTCCTTTCGCCTAGCTGCGGGTTTGTATTCGTCAACCCATGTCATGTGACTGCTGTTGTTATGTTTATGTGAGTTCTATCCATTGTGGCAAAACCAGTAACCAGGCCTTTTCAAGAAGTGGGAACATCCATTTTTAACTGGTGAATGAAGGGACAGGATCAGTCCAGAGCCCAACCTGGTTGTAGGGGGAAACCCAGAAAAAGGAGACCCGGTTTTTTGTGTAGGTATGCATGATGGCAAACCCTTTTCTCCAGCCTTAGCCCCTTGCACACGTACTAGATGACAACAACCATGGTGGAGCCACATGCAGCGGAGAGAGTCCTGCTGGAACAGGAAGCGGGGAGATGATGCCGACGACAACACAACAAAGATGCTGACACTGCGTGAGCAACAAAGGGAGAAGCTGCATTTATAAGAGGCAGGGAGAATAATAGTGCGTAGCCGCCGAGCAGGACAGGGAAAGCTGCACAGCCACACAAAAGCCCCATTTACCACCGGGGCCTAATATGGGAACAGAGCCACACTTCCTTCCCCAGTGAACCTACTAAGGCCCGCCACAAATCAGAAGACATTATACCGGGAATTCCAGTGCCAGTTGACCAGTGCGAGGAAAAGACGGCAGGATTTAAACCCCATTTATAGGGCCTCATTACGAGTCAGGCGGTCCAGAAATAACGGTGGAGGTAAACCCGCCGCCACCGTTGTTTCCAGATCTCCTAATCTCGAGTCCTGCAGGCGGACGTGGAAACACCGGCACCATCACGAGATGGTGCCGGTGTTTCCATGGCCCCCATTCCCATTGAGTCCTATGGGACTCAATGGGAATGGGGATTTACCGAATTCCGCCTCTGGAATTCCCGGGTCACCAGGGTCGTAATGCCCTGGTGATTCCGGGAGTCACGGAGGCAGAATGGTAATACGAGTCCGGCGGTAACTGAGCCGGAAAAACCGGCTGGTTGTCGCCGGACTCGTAATGAGGCCCATAGACTTTCTCTGACAGACACAAAACTGACAGACACAACACATGGAAGGAAAAGACAGAGCTGTATTGGACAGGGATAGCTGGCCAAACAGTTCAGAGGGAGGAAGATTTAAAAAGGGGACAGAAAGTAGGAAGCGTGAGTT
The DNA here is from genome assembly GCF_040938575.1 of Ambystoma mexicanum. NCBI lineage: Eukaryota > Metazoa > Chordata > Amphibia > Caudata > Ambystomatidae > Ambystoma > Ambystoma mexicanum. Next base: position 671,460,180 of record NC_090933.1, on the reverse strand, counting down.
ATCCGGGAGAGGTCAGCAGTGGAGGTGAAGGTGGACCAATAGACCAGCATGGAGCAGCAGCATGTTCAGGAGAGTTGTGGAACAGGGGAGGTATTGGCGTAGGAGTAATAGTGCTTCTGTAGTGTGAGTTTGTTTGTTTGTGCGAGTGAGTAGAGCAAATTAGTGTGGGAAGTGAATGTGAAGAGTTTGGTACTGGGTGAAAGGAGGGTGTTTTGTGTAGCACAATCGGAGGAAGAATATGGGATTAGCAGTGTGGAGTATGCGTGTGCCCTAGGGCCCACAAAATTAAAAACAAAACCCCTTGAACCGTCCTCAAGCCTTAAAGCGCTTTGAGCCATCTTCGACACCATTCAAGTATTCTTTTTTTTGGAATGTGTTTAATTATCCCTCACTCTGCCATTCACAATATTGCACCAGAGGTCTCACTCCTCTTCCAAAGACTCCGTTGGCTGCAGTGTCCTGCCGCAAATGAGGTCCATGCCGAGCAGTTTTCTCAAAAAAAGGGTGCCAGTTGCAAAAGCTCACTGAAGCTTCAGGCATCTCCACCCAAGCTCCAGTTGAATCAAAATAAGACACACCAGAATCCCAGCAGAGCAGGCCGAGGTTGCTGATGCCACCATATGATGTCACTGCATGCTGGACGTTCACTGATTTCACGGCACACAGGAGCACTCACTAATGCTGTTCTCCTAGGATGATCATTGACAAGGATGCCATGCTGCCTGGCCCCAAGATGGCTCTATAAGAGTTGGCATTGCAAATAATACAATTTGCTTGGTCAAATCGGCTGCTACCCGAGACACATGGCAGAGCAGCTAAGCAACACCCGGGATCCACACCTGCGTTCGATATGCCATCAGTTCTCGCTACACAACCAAATGATTAGGTGGTGCTTTGTGCCACATAACATGAGCCAAAACAGAAGAGACCACTTAATATGAGCAAAATAGTAAATAGGAATAGAAATGTGCTGACTATTCTCTACTGGTAACCTCAGTTACCTCCTATCAAGTCTGCTGCCCTTCACGTCCTCCATCACAGACTACTGCGTGTTTGTGGTTTGCAGCAGTCAGCTTGAACTCCACATCAACCTCGGCAGCCAGATCTTTTTGTGTTCACATTACTACGACTTCCCCCAATATCTTTGCTACAGTAATACCTTTTGGCAAATATGTACTTTCTGATAATTGTTGGCAACTGTCTGCTTGTTTACACACTACATATTAAATTGCTTTTTAATAGTTCTTCTCTGCTCTTTATCTGGACCTGTTGCACGATTACCACTAACCTACAGTTGACCACAGCAACCACAGAAATGACTGACCTTTTATTGACAGGACGTCTACAAACTTCTCAAAGCTAGCAGCTGCTTCATAAATGCTGAATGATTTTACATGAATCCAAATGCATTCAGCCTCTTTTGCCTGTAATTGAAGCATCTTTCTAGAATAACTATTTGAACTGTACACAATCAACTACAGCCTCCATTCAACTCTGTGTCTCTGTGCATTTTTAGGTCTGGCAAGGATGAGGTTCAGCTCCATATTGATGATCTGCTGCGTATCAAACTTGAATGATGTGTACAGTCAATGTTGTTCTGATTGACAGGTAGGTAGCGGCAAGAGCATTAGTGGAACGATGGATCCCGGCACTGATCTTGTTCATTCTTCAATGGTTCATCCTGCTGCCTGGCCGACAGATACCGGGAGACAATGCTCAAAGTCCCGTGTGGTGATTTATGGAGAAGAGGGGTTTGGGAACCTTGTCAGTCTTTTCGCCGGATTTTAAGCAGTGACACTCATTACGGTTGTGCGTCTAGCACGAGAAAAAGATTAGTCACACCACTTTGTTGGTAGTGTACTGTGGCTTTTATTAGCATGAGGTTGCTGTTGTTTATATCAGCACATGAAGTGCCAGTTCCATGAACAAGTGGTGTGCCTCATCTTTTTCTCATGCTAGACGCGCAACCATAACGAGGGACGCCCGCTTGAAATCCGGCACCAAGACTGACAGGGTTCCCAAACCCCCCTTCACCATTGTTCTGATTGACCCATTCCATCTTGGCCTTGCTCCTTGATTTGTCCATTGCATTCGAGATACCTGATTGGTGCATGAATATTGCACAGGCAAAAATAGTGCCTCAAGGGAAGAAAATCAAGGGTGGATTTTAATAATAAAGAATTTAAAGGCGATGGACATGGGGTCGAGTAGAGTTTGCAGATGTGCACGGTAGACACACAGATCACTCAAAGAGCACCCTCTGCTAGCTTAGTGGGTAAGATGGCATTCTATCTAAAGGAAGCCATTGCTGACACATATCCCACACTCCGCAGGCCTGGCACAGGCTTTTTACGCTTGTCTGGTTTCATGGAGAGTTTGTGGCACTCCTTGTGGTGGTGGATATGAGTGAAGAAGCTCGATCTTTGCAGCAGCCCAGGCACCGGGAGACAAAACCAGCAGGAGCTGGAGAATGAGATTGCAGGGACGGTGTTCCCCCAAGCACACTGACCACCACAGGGACTACATGTGCAGGGCTGCCGCAGAGCTCTGTGAATACTGGTCTTGGCAAGAATGACGGACAAAGTTGCCTGTCTCACATAATGACCCAGGTGGAACAGTTGGGCCAAAGCAGGTAGCAGATGCAATCACGTGCTATGGGTCCAGCCTTCCCCACCGCTGTAGAGCCCCTCTTTCATTTTCCTTCGGGATGGTGCATTTCCAGGGAGTCCCAAGCTATATGGTCACCTCGGGAGCCCCATGCCCAGGGTCACTGAGATGCCCAGTGCCAAGCTGTTAAATGTTGGTTGTAGTGCCCTGCCACATATAAGAGCCCAGGCGGAGCAGTTGGCCTAAAAAGGGTGTCAAATGCTGGCATTCAAAACGGCTCCAGCCACAATTAGCCACTCTATGGCTTTCCTTTTGCTGACATCATGAATTCCAGAATCCTGGCAAGTTGATGATAGCACTGTATACAGGAGCACTCTCTGCTGTTGCAACCTTCTGACAAGCGTTGACAAAGATAACATATTGTCTGGCCCTAAAAAGACTACAAAATAATGTACAAATACCAATTGTGAAGAAATGAATATTGCCCAGCCATATTACAGGGAGGAGTGGTAGTTTCTAAACCCTATGCTCCACCCAGCACTACTACTAGCGCAACAGTGACCCGGTCCTAAAGGTGAAAGTGGCACCCACATGAATGGTATACCTCCGACACCATTTAAGGGAGCATGGGCAGGACTTGTGGTCCATTCACAACTCTACCTTAGTGTTTTGAAGTGAGTAATGAGTGTTGATCCGGTTTTCAAAGTGGTTTTCCATTGATGTGAATCATGGTTCAATGATGAAAAAGCAGTGATTCTGACTTTATATTTTAATGCAGCGAGTCAGTCTCAAAGGTACAGGATCAGTGGTGAGTCGCGTACTCTGCACAGTTATCCAGATTTCTCTGAGCAGCTTGCTGTGGCAAAGCATAGATCAGAACACTGGCAATGAGGATGTCGGTTTGCATCAGCATTTCAACTGTATTTTAATATTGGCTTGGTTGGCTCGATGTTCATTAAATCAGGAAATGCTTGTTTCTGCATCCAGCATTGCCAAAGTCTGCACCGCTGGGCTTGCAGTGCTGTGGGTTCTTTCACCAGGCCACTTGAAGGAAAATGATTCTTGCCCTGCTTTTTGCAGTCCAAGGACATCTTTCAGAGCTGCTTGCAGGCCCCGCCAGCGTACCAGCAGTCTTCAGTGAGAAGAATCCTTTCCTCCCAGCACCCCATTCTCTTGGTCGCCAGAAGTGGTTAGTTAGGGAGTTGTCAGCTCCCCTGCAGATCTTTTCTCAAAACTCAGGAAGGGACTTTGACCAGCTGTAGCTTCAACAAGATTTCTCTCATGGACCTTCCACTTAAAAGATGATTCTTAAAAATGGTTCTTGAAGACGGTTCACCAGATGGGTGTTTCACACCTATATCTAGTTAAACATGGACATGGGATGTGTCCCTTTTTACATCTCCTGTTAAAGGCCAAGCCATGTCTCTGTTACAGATAATTCATTCTCTGCAGTGTCATGTCCTTGATTTGCAGGAAATCCTGGGGTGTGGTTAAGAAGGAAGTGATGCACATTAAAACCCCTGATGGACAAAGTCTTCATTTAGATTTCTGGCATCTTGGGCTCCCTGCACCTTCCTTGCTACAGTTGATCCAACATCAAATGATCTCCATGTTAATGATCTTTCAGTAATTCCTATTCGTCCTGGAGACTGCCCTGACATGCTAGTTCCCAGTCCTGCCCCTTGGGAATCCAGTGTCATCACATGGGAGAGGTGTCCGTTCTCCTAGAAAGAAAGCCATGGATTGCCTTAGTGTAACAGGGCCCATATATTGGGGGCAGCATTGTCAAAAGGCAGAAGTCTCTTCCATCTGCAGTCAAGTGGAAGAACACATGTATTGTCAGCATATTGACTTTTTCGCTGTGTAAAATTCATCCCTTCCAAAATCTCTATATCTATCTTTTAAGAAATAAAGCTTTATCTGTCCTCGAGCACTGTTCCTGGGTTCAAGGAGACAGTTGCTCAGCCACCAGATTCACAAAGGTGACATTTAACAACGGAAGCCTGTCTGTTTACCATCAAATGAGTTCTTGTTTTTATTCTAAAAAAAGACCAATGCAAGCAATACATTCTTTGGCTGGCACCTTTCTTCTGTGACAAGGAATATATCTTCCATTTGTGCCAGGTTTGCCAACCAAAACCTTTTTTCCACTTTGTAAGCTAACTATCAGATGAGGCATATTTTCTGCCAAATGTCAGTAATTCCACAGACCATATATTCGCTCGCGCTATAATGCGTGATAGATAAAGTGTGATGCGTCAATGGTCATCTGTGTAATGTGAACGGGTTCCCTTAATGGCAATTGTTAATTGTGCCTTTAAAAAGAGAACCTACATGAGGCACTGTTGCTCAGCTTCTGTGTGTGCACATTTCCTTGCTGTGCATAGATTTATGCCAAGACCTAAGATTTAGGTCTACTTGGTCGAAATTATTTGACCGTTTTACATTTGACCGAATTGATTTTGGGCGCTTTCTGGTTGAAAAGGTGTGAGGAGACCCCCCGCAACCCCTTGCTATTCCCTTACCCCACCCCTATATATATTTAAATAAATGTTTCTGAATTTCGACCAAGAAACCTATCAAAATAATTTGGTCAAAAGTAAAAATTCGAATGTTTTTCGAACACGTAGGCTAATTCCTAACGGCTGCTTGGGTGTCTTATATAAGGATGTTCGTAAGTTTAATTATTCAACCAATGGCAGGTGGGCTCATCGGGTAGAAAACCACCAACAGCAGTTTTTAAAACACACAGCACTGCCTGAAGTGAGACTTTTTACAAGATCTGACAGAATCCACTCACTAGGCTTCAGAACAAAAAAATATTCCAGTGGGTTCCCCTTAGCAGATAGAAATCTGTCACACCAATACACAATATACCGGATCCAAAAGTGGAAGCTATCTTAGACATTCGGCAGTGCAGGCCCAGGATCAACATCTGCTTGCAATATGCTGTAAGTCCTCTTTACACATTTACTGTTTTAATGTCGGCTCCCCTATAGTTGGCGCTTTGCTTCTCTTAAAGTGAGTAAACAGTTAACAAAAGTTGTGTTGCCTCAGCTGCCCTCAATCAAGTCTGCTGCCGTTCTTGGCCTCCATTCACTTCCAACTGTTTGATTTCCTGTTTGATTTCCTGTTTGCTGAACTCAGCCCGTGCTCCAGGCTCAGACAACAAGCGTATTTTTGTTCACATTTGTATGACTTCCACCAATAGCTTTGCTACAGTCACGCCTTTTAGCAAATCATTTCTGACAATTGCTGTCCCTTTGACCTCCTTGTTCACACGCACTGTATGTCAAATTGCAATTTAATATTGGGTAACGAAATTGCAGTTTAATATTGGGTAACGACGGAATGGCCGATTAATGTTGCTACTGTAGCCACTTCTGTGGAACAAAGTGGGCAAGCTTGAGTTGATGCACTGTGCTACTGGTAGCATTGAACAATGTTATTACCCGAATGTGCATTAACATGCATTATTTGCCAGATATTTTACCCGAATATTTTTTGCCGGTTAGTATTAAAATGTTTCTGGCAAAAAGTAATGAAAAGCGATTTGCAGTTTTGGGACGTTGTTTTATTGAAGCTTTTGCCTATTTTATGTCACTGTTGAATCCAGCTCAGCAAACACAGAAACATATGAACTCTTATTTACAGGACTTATATAAGGATCTCACAGCTAAACCCAGAAGAAGGGGGGCATGGCTACAATGTCACAGGCTAAGGCGTGTATTTTAGGAGCTCCTGCTGATCCGATGGTGATCCTGCTGTAAAGGGACACTGAAAGCTCGCGAAGCGCAGTGAATCTGAAGTTGCAATACTATGATTAGGAGCGGCATGCAGCGGTGAAAGACCCGAAAAGAAACGCTTAAGCATAAAGAAAATCGAGAGCGGAGAAGTTTGTTGTGAGTTTCAGTGGACACTAAAAACAAAATGGCGCCCACCCTGGAGTGAAGACAAAGGCTGGCCACAGTAGTGATGGCGGCAGAATCGGAGCTCCGATCTTCATGGTAAATGGACACGAGCATAAAGGACGGCTCGAAAGACAATACCAACTCAGGCGGCACTGTAATCTACCTGCGGCAGGCCATCAGCAGTAGCGGGGAACGAGACGACCAACTGCTAATTTGTATCACCGGTGGGGGTGAGTGTAATAGTAGCAGGCTGCAGGACTTAAACACTTCAAGCAGTCTGCAGTGGAACCACGAAGAGGAGCCGCTGGGCTACCTCATGAACCTGCAAGAGTGTGAAGGATATCAATGTAGCTAAAGGCGGCTGGTAATGATATTCGCAGAAATAAAATCGCAATAGAGCCTTGGTAATAGAATGGATGCACACTGAAGTAACATGCATTGCACAGGCAGGAAAAGAGCAAGTCGGCAAGCTCGTGGACTAGAGGCAGCTCTGGTGCCACATGGTAACGGAAGGGCTGAGGCAGAGAGAACATCACTAAGAAGCTGCACGCCAGAAGTGTGTGAGGAGCCATCAGATGGGCATAACTCGCAAGACACCGGACACACAACAAAGGCTGCCGTGAAGGGAAGAGGGCCGCGGCTATTGGATGTGTGCTCAACGGATTACAAGCCCTGTAGTGCAGTCGGGAAAAAAGCATGCAAAACAATGGTAACGCCCCAACCGCACGTGACTGAACAGAACGCAGTTGAAGAGGGAGTGATTTGCGACCACCAGGGTGATTGGCACAGGTTGGCAGCCGCGGACACAGTAAAGAGCAACCGGCCCCAATACGAGCAATAAGCAAACACCTGAGACACAGTTCTCAGAGCACCCCTAAGTGCTAGAGGAACAAGGAACAACAGCAATAGTGAGCAGATGGCATAGGGACTAGCAGCATCTGGAAGATCAACAAAGCCACACACATCTGGGTTGTAAAAGGGGCCAAGGGAGACGGACATGCCCCAGCTAATGTCTCAAGGATATTTGCATAGCCCAACCCGGAACAGGCACTTGGAAAGGGAAACGGATGTATAAAATGAACAGACCCGCAATAAAGCGTTGCAGAACGACTCATGCTACAACCAGTCTGAATGGGAAGACATAAAGAGGACGTCACAAGAGTTAAGACAAGGGTGCGGACAATACGAACTGAGCATGTATAATACGCCCCATGCTGCATAAGCAAGGAACAGAACCTCTTGAGGCAAATGAGCCTTGAGAAGAAGAGAAGACATAACGAAAGAGCGGAAGACACATGCTGTAGGCATATGAGGTGTCCCAGGCTGCGCAGTTAACAGTGAGAAATGAAAGGGAATGAGAAGTCGGCCAACAAGCAAGGGGCGAGATACTGAAAAGGAGGTGCACTGTGGGTAGCGATATACAAACAATAGTTTGCGGCCCTTACTGGGCACTGTGCTGACAGCTGGTGGCAACACGGATGCCAGGGAAGAAAAGGAGCACCAGAGTGAAAGCAATGGCAATGGCGGCTAAAGCAAATAACAGTAAGGTGAAGCAATCGTCCTTGGATTCCTTCGCCAGACCTACTCAATCGGCGGAAGGAACTAAGACACAACCTCAGGAAGCCAGCAAAGGAGATACACAAGGGAGGATGGACAAGCAAATACTGGTCGCCATAGCAGAACTGAAAGCATCTCTGGAGTCCAAAATAGATGCGATGCAGATTGACATGAACCTCCTGCAGCAAGACATCAGATCACTATCAGAGTGCACTGGAGTGCTGGAAAAGGAGGTGAAAGCTAATACTAGTAGTTGCAAAGACAACTCCCTGGAGGTCTCTACCTTGAAGCAACAAGTACAGAACCTGGAAAACAGGGTGGAGGAAGTTGAAGGCTGAGCTAGGTGGAACAACAAGCGCATCATTGGACTGCCGGAAGGCGAGGAATGCCAGAACCCGGCTAACTATATCGAGGACATGCTCCTGCAAGAAACAGGGGCTGGATCACTTACCCTGGATTCACGGTGGAGAGAGAGCACAGAGCCCTGATGAGCAGAGTGCAGCCTGGGGCCCCGCCACGACCTATAATTGCCAAAATACTCAATTATAAGGACAAAGAGAAGATCCTGGAACATTTTCATAAGTGGGCACCATCAGTCGGCCATCAGCGACAATCACGGCATACCCAGGCTACACGTTTCTGGTATAAAAGATGAGCTATGGACCGGTGAAGAGGAGACTACGAGCAGCCAACCGCAAGTTTATGTTGTTGTATTCAGCGAAGATGAAGGTTCTGCACAAAGACCGTGCTTTGTTCTTCGAAAACCCCAGAGGAAGTGAATAACTGGATGGACTCACAGAATATGCCGTTGGCGCAGCGGGACCAGAACGTAGGAGAAAGTGATAAGTGACACGCCGATGGGGTTCCAATGGTACATTCTGGGGGGGATGAGACGATGATGTGGACTGTGGCAGAGGAGACACTCGGACTATAATGTAACTACATTTTGTGGCCTATTAAGCTACACAAAATGCAGGAGTAACGTGCGCTGCATGGGAAAGGGAGACGTGAAATACACTCTTACCCCCCTCTTAGATTAGATAGTTGGTATACTGGTAGCGCAGTATCAGCCCGCTGCGCTCCGAATACCGTCAATGGGCCGGCAATGGAGAGAGAAGCTGGGATGCCTGAGATTCAGTTTTGGAGCTGGGCAATTGTTGAGGGTGTTGGGGGTGAGGGGAGGTTGGGTAGTTGGGGAAGCTTATAGGGGGTTGGCCTACAGACATGCACGACGATGCAAGGGAAGGGGAACTGAGGGGGGAATGGAAATGGCGGGTGAACACAAGATGCTCACCTGGAATGTGAGGGGGCGAAACAGCTACATTAAATGAAACAGGGTCATGACATACTTTAGGCGGCAGAAGACAGACGTAGCACTGTTGCAAGAAACACACCTGATCAAAGATAAACAAGGCATGGTCATGAGGAAATGGAAAGGAACAGCCTTCGGAGCAACCTATTCAGCGTATGCTAGAGGGGTCATGACATAGATAGCGCCACATGTCCCATTCAAGATGCTGCAGTCCACCACAGGCAAGGACGGTAGGATGGTAGTGGTATGTGGCTTGGTGGAAAGCAAAGAAATCTGTATTATTAATGTGTGCGCACCATACGATGATACAACAGGGTATTTCAGAACTCTATCAGCCCTTACATGGAGGGAGCAGGTGGGACTTCAACTGTACACTGGACCCAGTGATGGACAGGTCGGACGAGAAACTAACTCAACTGGCCCGGTCAGCGTACGCTTTGAGCACATTGGTGCAGGACGTTCGGTTGGTGGATGTATGGAGAGCGAGAAACCCACTAGTCTGAGGTTACTCACATTATTCCGCCCCACAGAACCTATGCACCAGGCTGGATTATGTATTCACCAGAACATATTCGATAAACGAGGTGACACATGCCAAATACAAGGCCATGGTCCTATCAGATCATGCCCCCCTAATAGTGACTTGGCAGATTCTACCGCCTCGTGCAAGGATACCATCATGGAGGCTCAGGGTAGAGGCACTGAAGGATATTGTGTTTCGAGAGGGCCTGAGAGCGGAGGTGAAGGAATATTTCGTACATAACACCGGGAGTGTGCGGTCGGCCGGGGTGCTATGGAAGGCGTTCAAAGTGGTGGTGAGAGGGGCGGCCATGGCAAGTCTAAGGGGATGCAAGAAGTCATAACGCGAGAATTACAGAGCGAAGAAAAGAAGCTAGAAACTATTATGCAAGATGGGGCAAGATCCCCGGAGGAGATCAATGAAGTAACTCGACTGCAACAGGAATGCAGAGGCCATTAGGACAGACTAAGCAACCTAAGCTATAGGAAGTACATTGAGAGGCGACATGTCGAGGGAGACAAACCGGGCAGACTGCTAGCCTGGTTATATAAAAGCAACACTCCCAGGTAGACTATCAGGGCAGTGAGGGCGAGGGAGGGAGTGAACAAATGCTTTTATGACTATTACAAGCAGCTATCCGGAGACTCTGAGGAGGTATGGGAGCTAGATATACAAGAAACACTAACAGAGATGACACTCCCCAAACTGGAAGAAACGGAAAGGGATGCCTTAGAAGTTCCCAAAACAATAGAAGAGTTAGAGTATGTAATAGAGCAATTTGCCCACCAGCAAGGCCCCTTGTGCAGACGGACGCCCTAGTAAATTTTATAAAGCATACAAGAAAGAAATTCTCCCCACCCCACTGCTGCAGATGTTAAACAAAGCCCTCAACATAGGCAAACTGCCTGAAACCTTGCGAGAGCCGATCATCGTCCCGCTTCTCAAACCCAATAAGCCGGACTCAGAATGCAGGTCCTACATGCACATCTCCATGCTGAATCAAGATGGGAAGATTCTTATGGCAGTTATGGAAAACAGATTAAGACCAGTTATAGGCAAACTTATACATGTGGATCAGACCGGGTATGTACCACAGAGGAGTATAGCTAATAGTCTGAGTAGGTTACACCACATAATTGATTACACACAGGGAGCACGCAGGAGGTGGCAATAATCTCACTCGACGCGGTGGAAGCGTTCTACTCTGTCAAGTGGTCATGGCTGCTAGCGGTCCTCGAAGAATACAGGATTGGGCCCACATTTCTGAACTGAGTGTGACTATTGTACAGCGAGCCGATAGCAAGGGTCAAGACAGGAACCATGATCTCTGAACGTTGGCAACTGGAGAACGGTACCAGATAAGGATGCCTGTGGTCTCTGATGCTCTTTATTTTAGCGTTAGAGCCCCAGATGTGTATCTGAGGGAGGAGTATAGGGAAGTAGGAATCTGCACGAAGGGAGGGCAGCACCTGATATCACTGTATGCAGATGATATGCTCTTATACCTGCAATACCCAGAGGAAAATGTACAATCCATTCTAGAGGTATTGGCTAGATATGCAATGGTGTTGGGAATAGCTGTTAATCCGCAGAAATCAAGCATATTCCCCTTGGGGAGGTACGTGGAAGTACCAATACACAAACTGCCAATGTTACTGATAAACTAGGAAACAGTGACGTTCAGATACCTAGGGGTATATATATATCATGACCCAAAGGTGGAACACAGACAAAACACGGAAAAGCGTTGACCAGAATTCTGGGCCAGATTAACATGGACTATGATGGGTCACGCAGCTTTGCCGAAGATGGTGGTACTGCCCAGACTTTTGAATTATGTTGCAAATATCCTGCACAAAATAACCAAATAGTTCTTTACTAAATTACAAACTATATGCAGGGGCTTCATCTGGCATAATACAAGAAATAGAGTGGCACTGTGGAAATTACAGAATTCATATGAACTAGGAGGCATATGTTACGCTCACCTGGCTCCCACGGGGGCGTCGATCTGAACTGGCCAGCTGTTGTTTCCACCAGTGAGACGCATAGTGCCGAGATGATGGACTGGACTGGCCCACCCAGCTTTGTTTGTTTGACTCATAGGAATATCCTTCTGTAATGGAGAAAGGGAATTAACCACATGTGGAGTTCGAGCGCTAACCCCACCTTTCCCTCTCCCGTAGTTCTTCCCACAGGTCACTTTTGGATTCCCTCTATGCTCTCACCTGATGGTTTGGAAAGATGAGCTCTCCATCCTGCTTCGAGCGCAGGGGCGTGTAGATGACCAGTTTCTTCACTGGCGTGGAGGAGTTGGGGAGTTCCAGAACGGTATTGACTCAAAGAATGCCGGTGAGATGCCGTAAGTCTGTAGTTCGTAAGATGTTCATAACACGTCTGACCTTCACTCTGTCCAATTCCTTTTAGGTTGCTGTATTGCCCTTATGAAGAGTTCCACATGGCAACCGGAAAGATGCAGGTAAGGGTTTATATTATCCGGCTCAGTTCGATTAAATGGTGTCAATGTATAACATGTGGCTTTTCCCCCATTCAGGCGCTGATGTGGTATGAGGTCTTGGGGATTGATGCCTCCAGCGGTAAAACCAGGTAAGTCTATTTGGAAAAAATTGGTTTCCCCTTATTGCGCCTTGCTGTTCTGTTGTTTCCCCATAGGGGCCGGGGCACGGCGGAGATGCAGCGGAGGCTGCGCCGACCCGAAATGAGGTAAGTACCCCCTGTGGTAAATCAGGTAAGTCTTGGGGGGGTAGCTTGTACAGTCTTAGAGTATCCCCTTGGCTCACATTGCTGTTTTTGTCTCCTTAGGTGTCGGAGAGCGGCCGCGAGATGGAGAAAAGCGTGATGGAATGCTGAAGTGCTGCAAGGCAGGTGAGTACAGCGCGGCGCTGCAGGATGCGAAGTAAGGCTTTTTTAAAGACTTCTTCTCCAGCTCCGTGGCGTGATGGATCAGGATTCATGCAAGGATTAAAGGTAAAACTCCTGTTCTGACCTTTCCTCCTTCTTTCTTCTTGTTTCCAGGAGCTCCGGACTCGAGGCCCGGAACGCGAAGCATGTGCTGCTGTCCGGGCGTGGTTTAAATAGCCTTGGAAGTAGTCCCAGGTGAGTATTCTTCCACAGCCCCACCTGAGTAAAACGTAGTCCCTTAGATAAAATAGTCCCTCCTAAGCCTCATTTGGCTTGTGGCTTCTTGCAGCATCAGGTAAGTTTGCAGCATGGTCTGCATCAGGTAGGTTTTCTACTATGAGCCCATGGCGCCAGGACTGACTCTATTCTTATGAGCCTGGCGCCATAGGCGCAAGGACTGCACCCAAACAGCCCCTAGCTGGGGTTTTTGAGCTTGCTCCAAATGGCATGATGCCTGCTTCTGGGGTTGCTGGGCCCGGTCTGGTTTCCCGGGGGCAGGCATCATGACAGCGTAAGACTTTGAAATATACTACCTAGCCAGTCAGCTTCAATTTGTGGTAAAATGGCCATCAGAGCACTGAGTCCTCCCCATACTTCCTGAATGAGATAATATGGCTGGCTAAAAACAGGGAGAATGAGGAGAGCCGGTTGCTGAGACTAGGAAGGGCGATTTGGCACAGAGCATGCCAACTGACAAATAACCCGTCCCGTTCTCCCTGCAGATACCATTGGTGGCGCTGGATGGGGTGGATACACAGGCCAGATTGAATGTTAGAAGGAGTTGGGAACCGGTTGAGATAGCGACGGTTGGCGATATATGGGTGGAAGGGAAACCCAAGGATTTTGAATTGTTGGTGGAGGATACAGGATTACATCAGGGGCAGCACATAACGTATTGCCAATTTAGGCAGATGATTAAGAAAAGGAACAGAAGCATACGACTGTATGGAAAGTTTATGTTGACCAATTGCATTGATGTATGATTATATGCTGAAAAACCAATAATTGTTTTTTTTTTACAAACACAGAAGAATTGTAATAAACTCCAAATGCATTCAACCTCTTTCTAATTGAATCATCTGGATATTGCACAGTGTTGCATTGTTTCAGTTCAATGCCACACCTCTATCACATTTCCTTTTGTCCTCAAACTTGGCTATTTTTATGTTTGGTCAGGGCTACATCTCTGCTGAAGACCTAATACATTTCAATCTTGCATGAAGTCGACTGTCAATTACCTTGTTCTGAATGATCCATTCCATCTTGGCTGTGCTCCCTAATTGCGTCTTGGTTTTCTTATTTGTGCATGTACATTGCAAAGTGTTTACATATACAGGTAGAAAGGCTGCCTCATGAGAAGGTATTTGGAGGTGCTGGACATGAGGTGCAGCTCAATTTGCAATATACATAAAAGGAGAGACCATGGGCCTCATTCCGACCCTGGCGCAAAGGGATACCGAGCACCATTAAGGATAACAGTGCCGGTAATCCCTTTGCCCCCTATTCCGAGGTCCCTTAACGGGTCCTGCTATGGGCGCCTGGTTTTAGCATGCGGCTTAAGCAGGAGCCGCAAAGGGACCAGGGAGCGAATAACAGTACCGCAAATTGCGGAACCATTATTAGCTCCCTCCCCATTCCCATTGAGCCCTATGGGGGCTCAAATGGGAATGGGGATTGCCTTTTTCAATGGGGATTTACCAGTCCCGCAAAGGTCGGACTAGACCGATAAGTCCCCATTGAACCAGGTCGGAGTCGGAACTGGTTTTGGAGGCAGACATGGTGCCAATAGCGCCATGGCGACCTCCAAACTCGGAATGAGGCCCTATGTGTCAGAGTCAGTTATCCACAGAGCTACACTTAACATATTATACAAAATCTTTTATTTAATTACCAAAATCAAATTATATTTATACAAATAGTCATCACTACCAACATCTAAAAAAGATACAAACAATGGCTACACATTACAAACATCATTGTGAAAAAGTGCATCAAAGCTCACAAAAGCTATGGTGGCACATATGTGATATTGGAAAACATGTAACACATTACCAGATTCATTACAATTAGACCATTTAGACATAAAACTCAAAAGAAAGGCACATTTCCAAACATAGTAAACATGTGAAACGCATATAAATGTTGCTAGAACTTCAAAACAAAAGACATCAATATATAAATATATATAATGATGTTACAAGGTACACCACATTACACCAATGTATTCTGTAATTAACTCTAGAAGATCTGCCCCTATTGCTACAAATGCTGGACATTCTTCAGATGTGTTGATATATACAATTGGATGTTAATTACAATACAGTCTTAAAATCTATATTGGTATGGGCAAAAACAAATATCCCCAAATTGTTTTCATAGCGTTTTAAAGTAGAACATGTTCTTATTTTCAATTCTTAAACACCCAACATAACCAATATATCCATTGGAAATGGTGCACCCTGCATGAGTGAAAGACTAAAATGTATCTGTGAAAATAACTCAGATCTATGACTGAATTAATCTGAAAGTCCACATTTGTGAGATTGTCGTCTCGCTAACAACCACAAAAGAAAGTAGCTTATTTATTGACAGAGGTCACAACCTCAAGAAATGTTCGTATTACTATTAGTGTAATGTTTTTTGCTTGGAGCATTCCTTATTTCTGTAAAGCCAAAAAAGGGGAAAACAAAAGGATTTGAAAAGTCCTCCTGTAGACTTCATGTGAGGCAAAGTTGATAGATTTAAGCAAAGAAAAATGATGGAACAAAGAGAGGATTACCTTATGGAGTGCAAGTAATTTCTTGACATGTTTTTGAATACATGGGTGGTTAACATCCATTATTTATCAGGGTTTCTGTCCAAACATTTTGAAATGTATACTGTTGAACATTTCCCTGTAGCTTGAAAAAATATTGATGCCTCGTGTATTTTATTCTTACAAAGCACAAATCGCGTTACTATCAGTAATCGTTTGTCTTTGTGAAGATCGAAAAATGGCTACTTTAAAAACAAAAAGAACAAACGCTTCATGGTGATGTTGTGGCATGACATAAATACATCATCACTGCCATCTTGAAAACGGCAAGGGAACACGATATGTGCCTAAGCCATTGGATAAAGGAGAAATACTTATTAACATTGAATAATTACTCTTAACGAATGAACTCTCAACAATAGAAAATGTCTGATGAAGTATGAGAATAAATCTGATATCTTTATTTACACAAAGATATTGTACCCCACATAGTAGTGTAGACTCAACTCAGTGTGTTTCGGTTAGTTTAATCAACTATTATTCGGGATGAATTCACTTTTTTTCGATAAGAATCGTTTAGATCAGAACATTTCATTTTCTTAAGGACAATCAATTGTAAAACATTGGAATTTTACCTCTGTATTATAGATACAGTAAATGCACTTATACAGCGGTTTGCCACTTACCATTTCCTTTCAAACCCATTAAGTGACCGGTAGTTAAATAAATCTGCTGTTGTACCAGATTAATTAACTTCTTATTAATGGTTTCCTTAAGACTGCCTTTGAATGTCTTAAGGATAACCCAATGTAGTTCATAAAATGTGTGTTTCTTTGTTAAATAATGTTTAATTGAAGGGGCTTTGTCTACCTAAAATGTTCTTCATACAGTTCCTATGTTTGATTATTCTAGTTTTACATGTCCTGTTAGTTTTCCCATATCTCAAGTCATACGGACATGTAATTATGTCAATAACTTTGGTACGGTTACAATTAGTCCGTTCAGTTTGTGTTTCACCGATTTGGAGAGTCCTATATTTACTGTTTTAATTGGATTAGTATTGTAGCAGAGAAGAAATGAACTACACTGAAAATTACCTTTAACTGTTTTCAAACCCCAAGATTCAGTTAATGTACCTAATTTCAGAGTGTTTAGTCTAATGTAATTTTTCCTAACAATTTCCTAGTGCTTTTTTGAGTTTTATGAAAGTTATTTTTCCAAATCCTCTTGATAATTGTTTTCATTTACGTAAGACAGATTGGTATAATACCAATCTGTCACTGGACTTGGTTCTCGAGTTATGCTCTAAAATGGCCTCATCATTGTTATTAAAGGTTCTTTTGGATGCACCTTTTACTAAAGCAGGGGATATCCCCGGTCTTGTAATTTGTGAGCCATTATATATGCTTCTTCTTTATAACTTCCCGGTACTACTGTTTTGATTTGATCCTCAAAAATTGACCAAACCCTAAGTTGTTTTTTAGGTGTTTCGCATTAAGACTGCCATAATGAAGTATGACATTTTTGTTTATTGCTTCATAATATGGTTTTATCTGTAGAATTACATTTTGATGGTAAATAGTAATGTTGCTCATTGTATGAGTGAATTTTAAATAGCGATTTTGGAAATTCGCCCAATCAACAAAGGCCCTGCCAGACCCTGAAGATATTGTCATTATACTTCAAACAGATTAATACTTCAGTTTTGTAAGGATTAATATTAGCATAAATCAAAGTATGTACAAACATGTTGACATAGAGGTTGGCTAAATTCTGTGCCATGGTCATGCCCGTAGCTGTCTCTTCTGTTGGTAGAAAGAATTAACCTTGCAATTGAAAGAAATGTTTTGCAAGTGCTAGTTTGTTGCACCAAAGTAAAAAGGAAATGGGAACCAGATGGTCATCAGTGCTTTGCAATAACATTTCTTCAATCACTTCTGTTGTTGCTCTTTGTGAGATGTGAGTGTATAGTGACTCAATATCTAAACGTACTAGAGTGTTTCTATTAGGATGAAATATATGCCCTTCAGTTGTATTGATCAGGCTTCTAGTATCCTGTATGTAGGAGTCAATTTTGGTAATAGACGGTCTCAAATAAACATCCCCATACCGGGCAGGGGTTCAAGAATGGATGATACCTCTGACACAATAACTCTGGCTGGTGGATTAACAAGACTTTTTTGTACTTTGGGTAGGATGTAGAACACTGATACTGGACCTTTGCATTTTATAAGATACTCAGCTTCCTGTTTGCCCAGCCTTGTTTTTAATTTCTTTTATAATGGAATCTGTGGGCCTGTCTCAGTTTTTGATAACTGATTTTATCTGGCAAAAGTCTATTGTTATGATATGATATGACATTTATAACGTGACTATACACAAGTGTTTCAAGGCGCGACGAGGCAAGGGAGGAGGAACAAAGGGAAGACAGACAACGATCCTACTAGGCCAGGTGTCATTCAGATCACGCAAGTGCATGGGAAGGGGGAAGGGAAAAGTGCATGGGGGAAGGGAGAGGGGAAAGTGCAGTACAAGGGATAGTAGAATAAATAAGATAAATAAAAAGGGTCATCTGGTGGCAAGTGTAAAGTAAGTGCGGACATAAGTGTTGTTAGGGGGGCTGTAGGGTTACAGAAAACAGTCCCCAGGTGAAGGGGCTGCCAGGGAGGAAGTGCAGGTGGGCAACTGGCGGGCCTGGGCCTGAGATCAGAAAGGGTGGCCAGGTAACCAGTGCAGTTTCTGTCAGGAATTCAAGAGGGAGGAGGGGGGGGAAGCAGAAGCAAAGAGAAAGGTTTTGAGGTGCTTCTGGAACCGGAGATGATTCTCCTCAAGTTTCAGGGAGGCAGGAAGGCTGTTCCAGAGGGAGGCCCCTGCCGAAGAGAGAGATCTACCACCAACTCGATGCTTGGAGAAGCGACTGACCATGAGGGAGTTGGAGGTGGATGAGCGAAGAGCTCGAGAAGGAAGATATTTAGGAAGAGAGAGTTGAAGGTATTGTGGCCCCAGGCCCCAAAAGGCCTTGTGGACAATGCAGAGGGTTTTGAACTTAAATCTTGCAGCCACTGTGAGCCAGTGCAGAGATTTCAGTCCTGGAGAGATACGATCCATGGACTTGAGGCCAAGGACAAGTCTCACAATCCTGTTCTGGATAAGTTGCAGAGGGCGGAGAGTAGAGGCAGGCAGATTTAGATAGAGGCTGTTGCAATAGTCCAGCCTAGAGAGAACCAGGGCTCTGGAGACAGTGAGCTTCTGGGGAAAGGAGAGGAAAGGAAGAATACCTCTGAGGAGGTGCTGCTGGTAGTGGGACTTCTTAGAGACGTCAGAGATGTGAAGAGAGAAGGAGAGTGTGGAGTCGAAAATGACCCCTTGGTTTTTAGCCTTGCAGGTGAGAGCAGGAAGAGGTCCAAGAGAGGACGGCCAGGGAGCTGCAGGGAAGGAGGAAGTGGATGTGCCGATGAGTAGAATCTCAGTCTTACTGGCATTAAGGCAAAGGTCATTGGCGGCACACCACTCCTTGATGGCAGACAGACAGAGATGAGGGAAGGAGAGGAGGAGGCTGAGGGTAGCCTGAAAATGAGCTGGGTATCATCCACAAAGTACTGAAAGTTGGCGTGGGGAGCGGCAATGCAGTGGGCAAGGAGTGCCAGGTATTGGTTGAACAGCCAGGGAGAGAGGTTAGATCCCTGGGGGACACCAAAGGTAGAGAAACAGATAACGGAGAGGAAGGACCCAAGTTGAACCTGGGAGGGTCGGTTGGAGAGGAAAGAAATCAGCCATGCCAGAGCCTGACCAGTGATAGCCAGGTTATCGCAGACGGTTGAGCAGGATGGCATGGTTGACAGTGTCAAAGGCAGAAGAGAGATCAAGCAAGATGAGAACACACGGGGTGCTAGAGTCAAAGTTGGAGACCAGGTCTTCACAGATGTTCAGAGAGCAGTTTCCGTGCTTCTGGCAGCTCTGAAGCCAGACTGATGGTCATGAAAACAACCAACAAATTAATTCTGGAGATTGAGCTGGGAGATGGCCAGTTTCTCCAGGAGCTTGCCCAGGAAGGGAGTGATGGAGATTGGGTGATAGTTAGCCGGGTAGGAGGGATTGGCAGAGGGTTTCTTAAGAAGAGGGTGCACAAGGGAATGCTCCAGGGGGGATGGGAAGACTCCAGTGGCAAAGGAATGATTGCAGAAATCAGTCACAGCAGGAGCCAGGGAGTCGATGTGGTCTTTGATAGTTTTGGAGGAACAGGGATAGCCTGTTTCGACAAGTCATTCATAGACCTGACATTTCTAGAAACCTTGTCGGCAGAGAAAAGGGGAAAGGCAGAGAAGGAGAGGGGGCGTGGCTGCAGATGGGCCAGAGGAAGAGCAGGGAATAGAGGGAGGGAGGCGATAGGAGGAGAATAAGGACAGGATGTCCTGAGTTTTTAAAATGAAGTGAGAAGCCAGTGCCTTGCAGAGGGCCTCGGAAGGGATAGGGGAGGTAGAGAATGCGGCAGGATTGGCCAGTTACTTGCAGATTTTAAAGAGTTCAGCCGAGTTGTTTGATGCCGCAGAGACGCGGGCTTGGATATGGGCTCTCTTCTTGGTTATGACAGAGAGCTTGGTTAGGTTGCATTCTTGTGTATATGCTTCACGATCCATGACCATAATTCCTCCACCTTTGTCAACTTGTCGGATAATAATGTTGGAATTTTGTCCCAATGACTTTAGTAAACCCATTTCATGTTTTCTTTCTCACGTGTTCTTAAATTATAATGGATGGATATACCACAATTTCCTAATATATTTATTTCTTCCAAAACCTATTTTTCTCCAAAACTATAGATTCAGGACATAATGTATGAGAAGGAGGACAAAAGGTGGAGTGGTTCTTCAACCATGCCATGTTTGAAGATGGTACACTTATCTAATTTTAAGAACAACTCTTTGAGGTGGATTTTCCATAAGAATTAATGGAATTCTGTTCTGAATAAAAATGAATCCTGTTGTTCAGTCAAAATATACAGAACATGATGAAAGTTTAATCAACATTGTTTCATGCTTTGAGTTTGGGTTTGTTTTATTTCCCTATCCTTTCTCATATTGCCTCTCCCCAAAACAGAGTGGCGGTGTCGATTTTGTTGTTTTTCTCTATTGCCATGGCCCCTTTGTTGTATGTTAAGGGAATCCTGATAACTTGCAATATTATTTCTGGAACTGCCTGCCTGTTCAATTTGCAGCAGTAGCTGGCAGAAGCACAGATAATTTGTTGCGTGGGCCATCAGCGTATCTGCCTGAGGGAGCAAGTTGGGAATCCAAGTAGTGGCCAATGCACAGTGCAGAGTGGAAGGCAGGATTCTTCCACTTAGGGAGTCATGGCAGTCATCACCACCCAGCCTGCTGCCTTGACCTAACAATGCTGCTCATTGCTTCTTAAATTCTCTGAGTCCAGGCCCCCATTGCCTGAGGTTTCATAACTCAAGTTAAGGAACAGGTAGCAGTCATTCCTGAAGACTCTGTGCTCCGGATCTGGGGATATGCCACACTCAATCCACATTGGCTCCCCTCCAGATTGGCATTGGGTGCAACCCCAGCACTGGTTCTGGCAGCACCCAAACTAGAAGACTAATGTTCTGTTCTTAGTGTTAGGTCAAGTGAGGCTGTCATGGACGATATGATAGTGGAATAAGAGAGAGAATGAGAAGAGCAACTGTAGGACATACTACACTTAATGACCTAAAGTGGGAGACTCATTGATGGCATGGAGGTGGAATGGGATCTGTAGCATTCGAAGCATTACCTGTAGAGCAGGCTTCAGGGGAAGTTCAAAATAGGAGTTTGTTTTAAGCTTACAGTATTTTATCTTTGCACTTTCAAATCCTGTTTTTTTTTCATGTATGGTTTTTAGTTTTGGCAGTGGAGCACAGTGACGAGTACATTAATAACTAAGTATAGTGAATAACAAAAGCAACCAATAGGGATATTTTTACTGTAGTGGGCCAGAACTCAAAATACCAGCTGACAGGATGGTTGTTCCTTGTTGCTGGGGGCTTCTTAATTCCATGTAGATGCCTCACAATGTCCTTCCCAATTTAGAGTCTCTGACCCTTCCTGAAAGGTTCCTGGACGTAACTTGTTTAGTCCTGTGTTTGCCCTCCTTATTGCAACCTTTTAGTGGGTCCCACTATCTTTATTCTCTGGTCCAGTAGCAGGTTTTCAGGAGTTCCCGAGCGCACAAGTCTTCTCTAGGCTGGTGATTGAGCCAACAGATGGGGTGGGAGGGATGGTCCCCCTTGAGGGCCATGGAGAGAGGAAGACATGAGCCTCAGAAGGACTACCTGCTCCTCCCAAGGTTGCCTCTACACATCTATACTCTTTACTGGCTCACTCATGCTTCCTCCTGCTTTCAGGTCCTGTTTAGTGCTGAACTAACCCACTGGAACATGCCTCTACCGGCTAGCTGGCAGTGATATCTCCTACAATGTGCCTCATACCTTGATCTCATCCTCCTTGGTACAATCTAACACTCCTACTGATCATGCCGGCTGCACTTTTTCACTGTCACCAACACTGCCTGATGTTACCACCTTATCCTGTCTGGTGGTCTCACTTTTCTTCATATCTCTCAATGCTCAGAATGTCCCTTTATTCAATTAGTCCCTTTTTCCATCCCCACCTCTCTTCTACTCTGATCATCTCTTGGTAGAGTCAATCTTCCTCCCCTTCAGTACAAACTCCTACCAAGTATCTCTCCTTACTTGGTCTTTTGGTTAACTCTCTCCCCAACCTTCTTGAGACCACAGCTCTGAGCCCTCTGGGACAGACACCATCTCGTCTCTTGCAGAGTCCTTTTGAAAAATCCTCTGTCCCTCTCCAATTCTGTAGATTGCACAAACCTCTTGAGATAATTACCTTATCCACATCACTGTCTGTTTCCCCTTTAGATGTAACCAACTCCTCTACTACACTGTCACCACCACTGCCTGAGGCTTCCACCGCCTCCTTTTCACTGTCACCACTTTTGGGGTAGCCACGACCTGCTCTCAGTCTTTGCCACTTCCTGTTGTCACCACCACCTCTCGTTCTCTGATGCTTTCACCTGCTGCAACCACTTTCGCTTTAAGACTGTCGATACAACCTCCTGCTATAAACACCTCCACCGTAACAATGTTGCCACCACCTCTTTTTGAAACCAGCTCCTCCTGCTCCTAATCTCCACCATGTTCTGGTATATTAACAACCTGCTACTTCCCTCTTACCAAACTCTTCTCCCGCTCTACTCCTCTGTCTCTGTAATCTCCTCAATCGCTCTATTCCCCTCAGTCTAAACTGCTCCGCTCTCCACCCAGCTTCAAGCTTCAACCTCCTGGTCCAACAAGTGACAGTGAATGACTGGAGTACCTGTTTTTATAGTGCTATCCTTTGAATGGCCTCTTAACAAGTGACTGCCCCTGTTTTTTGTAATTGGGGCAGGATTGGGATTGGTTGCTGTTGCTGGCTGCATCTGGCCTCACATTGGGCCCAAAAAGGCTGTACCAAACATTTATTTAGCCTGTCTGCCATCTTGGATTTGTCTCTGCCCTTCCAGCCCCACTCTGGAGTTATATGTGCAGGATCTAGGTATCCTGTTCCTCCAGCCTGTAAATGGTGTGCTGGAAAACTCTTGGTAAGCTTTTGTTTTCCTCTGACTGGGTAGAAAATGCTCTCTTGCAGGGGAATTTCAATACTAAATCCTCAATGTGAGAACACTTGTTGGAGTGAAAAGTAATTGACAAATTATTTCAGCAGGACTGCCTGGTTCACTACGCATCACTTTAAAGTGTGAAATTCATTAGGTTTTAACAATGTTGCATTGCACACTATCAATGTCAAAAGCATGAATCTCTGTCAGAGAGAGGTCACTACCACTGATCATCCAGGTCTTGCTACAGGCTTAGGGAGGGGCAGCATGGCCCCCAAGACTGGCCCGCAATGGAGCACTGCATTTGTGCAGGGGCCAAGGGAGAGTTGACCAGGTGCCTTCGCCAGACTACCCGGAGAACCAGCTCCCACTGGCTTGAGGGGGCCAAAGTCCCCTGAGACACCCCCTTAGAAAACTCCAGAACTAGGGTGGGGCCTTTGTCACAGAGATTGCAAGCCACCATTTGCTAACTGCTGCTGGTATCCACTATTTCAAAGGATGTGCGCGTTTTTTTTAACTAATGCATTTCAGTCAATCAACAGTATTGAATGCTGTGTGCATCCTTCTACAGGCTGTCATGCTGTGAAATGCAGAGGCGGGGCAGTGCCCCCTCACACATTCCCTTCTTGCATCCCCAGCCCCTGTTGTGATACCTGGTGACAGTTCAAGAGTCCTGCTGTGAAAGGCTGGAAAGATGGGTGAGTGACTGCAGTTGGAGAAACACAGAGACTCACTCGTCCCCCCTGCATCCCTTGCTTCTCTAGGCCCACTGCTTAATAGAGTGAGGCGATGAAATTCCAGTGACCACAAGGATCGTATGGGAAAGAATTAACAAGCCCAAATTAGAATAAGTTCCTCCAAGGCTGCAGTTGCAAGAAACCTTTAACACATTACAACGTAAAATAGTTAATCTACTCTTTTGGATCTTGGAACTGATGCAGTGTCCATCCATAGGCGAACACGAACTAGGATGCTTAAAACATTGAGAAGCACACTGGACGAGCTGCCATCAGTCTGCTTTACTGGCAGCTAAACTAGCATGTGTTAATTTTAATAACAGATTACTTTTACTGTGGTATCATTGTTTGCATTCTGAACAACACAGTCCTCAACTATTAGGCTATAGTCTGTTTACTCTGTCCAAGAAACTGCCAACAAGCAAGGACAACACTGGCACATCATCTATTAGTCTCATCCCTGAAATATCTAACATTTGTGACACTGAGTGTGCACGTTTTGGATACATTTCTGAACTTTTTTTGTTTATATTGTGAGGGAAATTCTTTAGTTTTATGTTTGATCGCAAATGTGATGTTTGCATTGAGTGATTTCATTATTCCTCTTGTATACATTATTTTTAAGTGAAAGGAAGGAGCATTATGGTGACGAACCATCTCGTGAATATATTCTTGAAAGCGTGACTAAACCGTGAAGAACATTGGAAAGATGAGTTCCCTTTGGCATCTTGAGTGTAGAGTAGACAGAAGGGACATTAACTGGGTAACTCAATACCTCTACATCAATTGGCTCTCGAATACGTCCGGCGTGTGTGGGTGATATGTGCAGCTTTGCTTTTATCTTCACCATGCTGGCTGTCTCCTCTACTTCTCTGTCTGAGGACGGGGAAGCTGCTTGTGCTGCACCTTAGTCATGCTAGATCTTCGTGTTCTGACAAGGCATATTTACAACTTGCTCTGCGGTCTTAACTGGGTATAATGGACTCTAACCGTAATACCCCTTATTAATACTGCTTATTTTGGTGGGGATGTCTTGGATGCTGCAGAGAAAGTGGTTGCGAATTTCCTGGCCGGCGCTGCCGATAGGGAGCGGAATTAGGGTCAGGGGAATGCTGTGCATTATGGGCCGCGTGGTGCGCAGCATGGCGCTAGTGAAGACACGTCACACCAGTTGTCCTCTCACTCCTGAACTGCCGGCTGTTTCCTGCACAATGGGATCTTTATTGCGCCTCATGTCACCGCGGATGCGGACGTGAGGCGGATATAACATTCTTCTTTTATCCCAATTAACAAAACATTAACTCAACATTTTCTGATCCCTGTGCTATCTAGTCCTGCGCAGGTGTGTACACCAAACAGGATGTTAAACATAGTCATGTGGGCCCTTACCACTCATGGTCTCTCCGCTTCATCGGCGCCCGCGGCCGCCCTTATGTTATACCCACCGGGCCACTGCAGAGGTATTGTCCCTAACTCTCCTCCCCCTTACAGCTCACCGTAACAATTGGGCGGCACTTACTCACTTCCTAACAGTTCACCTGGGCTACTGCCTTGTACACCGTCCTCTTCGTGCCTTTGTCTTGTGGTGTACTGTATGTAGTCATCTTCCTCTTGTGGTTTCTTCTGGCACCCTTTTGAAGCATGAGGTGTTTCTAGCAATGCTCTCTTGCCTCGGCCCTCGGCTCAATATCACCATTGTTCCTTCTGTCCTGACTACCCTCCAAGGTGTGTGGTCATACCGGGTTTCCAGCTTTGACTTGGTGGGGTTCCTTAACACCAGCACCTGCACTTGGTCGCCCACCCTGTGCTTGGAGTCTCTTGTAATTCTTCTGTTGCTCGTGTTTGTTCCCCAATACTGGATTAGCTTGCGTGCATTCATTGTCAAGATCGCCTATCCTCCTGCTGGGTTGATGTGGTATGGATGAGTTAATTACGGTTCCATACATGAGGTCTGCCGGGGGTATGCTTGTGGAGCTGTGAGGGGTCACTCTGTAATTTCATAGAAATCAGTATAGGCTGACCTGCGTGGGCTGTTTTTTGTTCTGGATATGCAGAGAGCTATGTTGAGTGTTCTCATAAAACGTTCTCTATCACTGTTGGCTTTGAGTAATCTGGGAATGATGTGATGATTTTGGATGTGCACATCATCCATGTACTTTTTTAGCTCTTTCTATTGGAACAGTGGTCCGTTGTCACTTCTGACGTACTTTGGCAGTCCGTGTGTGGCGAACATCTTTTCTAATGCCAGGATCACTGTGTCTGCTGCCGTTGAGGACAGTATTGATTCTTCTGGGTAGAGCAAATAGTCGTCGATAGCCACCAGCAGGTACCCTTCCTTTACCGTTCTGAAATCAATGCTGATGGATTCCCACCGGGAGCTCCCTCACTCTGCTGACTACATTCATTCATGGTTGGGCGGCGGCCCTGTTATTTGGCATGGGTGGAATGATGCAATGGTTTCGTCCACTTTGCCATCTATTTGGAGGAACCAGACTCTGTGCCATATCCTGGACTTCGTTCTAATCATGCACTGGTGTCCCTCGTGAGCCAGTGTAACAATTCTGTCTTATAGACTGACAGGGATTACCATGCGTGTGCCCCTCAGAATTAGTCCTTCACTGGTGATTGATAGTTATTGCCGCACTCGGAACATCCCTGTGAGTAAGTCCTTGACTGCTGGCGTGCGGTTATGCATGTGACGGAGGAATTACTTCCATTCTCCCACTATGATCGTGTTCTTTATGATGTCACAGCACGGGTCTGCCTGTGTGGCTTCTAGTATGTCGGCGATGCTGACTGCCTTGGGTTTCAGTGTGTTGAGGATTTGGCAGATGTGTTCTTCAGCTTGTTCCGACTCATCCACTTCACAAAGTGTTGCAGCTCTTGGGTCCCTGGATAGGAAGTCTGCAGGATTGTCGGTTCCTGCCTGGTATGCCAGTTCAAACTCATATTGTTGGAGGTGTAGCAGCCACTTCCCGATTCTGTCAAAAAGGGAGCAGGCACCCCTCTCCAGAAAGAACATGGCATGATAACCTGTTTTGTGGTTTTTTTCCCACTTTGAGAGTTCGCAGCCATCGCCTTTTGCTCACTGTACCTTTCACAGATGGTAGATATCCATTTGCATATCAGTCTTTCTACCGCCCACATGGCAGTCCAGGACCGAAATGCTATGGCAATTCCCTTCTGAACAAGAGTACCAACAGAAACCCCATACACATGTTTCAGCATTGTTAGGCCTTATCAGTGAGGTGGAGCTGTGCCTCTCTGAGCACAGTGAGCAGGGAGTCCACGTCTGGGTTCCCGCAGATAACTCAGGGTGACCAACCCCGAGTTCCTGGCAAAATTATTTCAAAAAGGTAGCAGGTGCCCCTCTCCAGAAAGAACATGGTATGATAACCTGTTCTGTGGTTCCTTTTCCACTTTCAGAGTTTGCAGCCATCGCTTTTTGCTCACCATACCTTTCACAGATGGGAAATACCCATTTGCATATCAGTCTTTGTCCCACCCATATGGGCAGTCCAGCAGCGAAATTCTCTGGCAATTCCCTTCTGAACAAGAGTACCAACAGCAACCCCATACACAGGTGTTTCAGCCTTGTTGGGCCTTATCAGTGAGGTGGAGATGTGCCTCTCTGAGCACAGTGAGCAGGTAGTCCACGTCTGGGTTCCACCCGGTAACTCAGGGTGACCTACCCCAAGTTCCTTGCAAAATTATTTTCAAAAAGGTAGCAGGCTCCCCTCTCCAGAAAGAACATGGCATGATAACCTGTTCTGTGGTTTTTTCCAACTTTGAGAGTTTGCAGCCATCTCTTTTTGCTCACTTTACCTTTCACAGATGGGAAATATCCATTTGCATATCATTCTTTGTCCCGCCCACAAGGGCAGTCCAGCACTGAAATTCTATAGCAATTCCCTTCTGAACAAGAGTACCAACAGCAACCCCATACAAGTGTTTCAGCCTTGTTGGGCCTCATCATTAAGGTGGAGCTCTGCCTCTCTGAGCACAGTGAGAAGGGAGTCTATGTCTGGGTTCCCCCAGGTAACTCAGGGTGACCAACCCCAAGTTTCTTGCAAAATTATTTCCTTGTTCTGGCTGGTGGATGTGCTGATGACCCAGTAAATATAGGGATTAGGGGCTTAAGGTTGGTGTAGGCTTTGAATTTCCGCCCATATAGGTAGAAGTGGAAATGTCTACAGCCCCATAGAACCACGATGGCCTCCTTCTCTATATGTGAATCCCGTTGTTCAGTGGGCGTCAGGGCTCGGGACGCGTAGGCGATGGGTCTGGTCTCGCCTGCTCGTGATTGTTGAACCAAAATTGCTCCTAGTCTGACGGGACTCGCATCCACGT
This sequence comes from Ambystoma mexicanum, assembly GCF_040938575.1. NCBI lineage: Eukaryota > Metazoa > Chordata > Amphibia > Caudata > Ambystomatidae > Ambystoma > Ambystoma mexicanum. The sequence continues at coordinate 671,431,853 of NC_090933.1, read as the reverse complement.
ATAGTTCAAATGGTAGGGTTGCATCACAGTATGCCATGGTCGTGTCCGATGGCAATGATGCTTTGATACATTCAAATGATTCCCGACATTTGTGGCACTAGTTCCATTTGATGTCCGTCTTGGTCAGGTTTCGACATGTTTTCAAGGTTGGGGATAAATCTGCTGCAGTACGTTGCCATGCCTAAAAAGCTGTGTACCTCTGTCGATATGGTGGGTGGAGATGCTCCTTTTATGTCTGCCACCTCGTGTGGGTCGGCAGACACGCCTTCGGTCTTAAAGAAGTATCTGAAGAACATAATTTCCTCCTTTAGGAATTCACCTTTATTGCTTTGAATTGTGAGCCTTGCTGTCTCTAATCTGCTGAGCACCAGTTCTAGTCTGTGAATGTGTTCCTCCATGTCACTGGTGTGGACGAGGATGTCATTGCTGACATTCAGTATACCAGAATACCTTGTATTTATTACCTCTTGGATGGCTTGTTGGAGCACCTCCACGGCAGACAATATTCCAAAACTTAACCTCTGTAGATCTCATGGCCAGATGAGTTGAAAAAGTTGTGATGTATATCAAATCACTGTTTAATTTCAACTGGTGATAGCCAGCATTGAGGTCCAGTTTCAAGAAGACTCTGGAGCCTGTGAGGTCTGTTATTATCTCGTCCAGTGTCGGGGTGATGTGCTGTTCCCTTTTTATAACCATGTTGGGTAGGCGCATGTCTATGCAGATTCGCACTTTTCCTGGTTGTTTGGGTTTCTTTGCGACAACCATTGGGGATACCCATGGCGTTGGGCCGGACACTTGTTCAATGATGCCGGCCTTCCCTAGTTCCTGCAGTTCTTTTGCCACAAGGTCTCGCATGTGGAACAGAGTTTTCCTGTGTCATACCATTCGGGGTTGGACTGTGGGTCGATATGTAGTTTGATCAGCTTTCCTTTCAGGCATCCTATGCCTTTGAGAATGGCAGGGTGTTTGGCGAGCAGGTTAGTGATGTGTGTGGAGTCAATGATGTCGCAGATACATTTTACGATTCATAATTCCTCTGCTGACTCCCAGCCGAGTAGGCATTAAATGCCTGCATACATTGCATACATTTTCGAGTGAATCTCCTTTTCTCCTCTGCTTAGTTTGGTCCAGAATTGCCCCATTACTGGTAGTCATGTTTTGATGCAGGAGGCAAATAGCTGGGTCTCTGTGTGTTTGATTTCTGTCTGGGGATGTAACCGTCGGAATATGTTGGTCAGCATCACACTCACCAACGCTCCTGTGTCGATCATCATCTTTGTTTCCTGGTTTTGTATGTTGACGAGACATTTGGGTCTTCTCTTTTTCTGTCTTGATGTGTTTCCCCCTTGCTCCAGTGCTGAGATAAGGTGGATCTTGCCTCTTCTTGTCTGTCCCATTTCAACTGCTGTTGCTGCTTCTTCGTGCTAGTTCCCAGACTCATCTGTTGAGGAGTTGTCTCCTGTTGCCACCAAACGTGTGTATGCTTGCTTCTTTTTTCTGTGGAGGGGTTTTGGCGGTTGCGTTGCATGCGTTGGGGAGGGCATGATGATCGACACACACATGCGTAATGATCTCTTCAGCTGCATGCTCTGCACGTTGTTTCTTGTCCTGGTCAATTCCTTTTTTTCTGTGTCGCGCTTCTCCACACAATCCGCATTCGGTCGGCCCCAGGATTCTTGGTCGCCACTGTGATGTGTGTGCATTTCACTGTTTTTGTCCCTCAGCATTTTGCCAGTTTGTGACCTGTGCTACCATCACCGTTGCTGGGGCCAGTTGTAGCTTTTGCAAAGTGGTGTGCATTTGCGCTGCTCTTGCATGCGACAGTTCTCTCTGGCATCCGAATTCAAGTATCCTCGCCAGGGTGATTCCTTTTTCACTTAAAACTATCCTTCGCAGCTTTTCTGAGGCCATACCTTTCATTATTAGATGCCTTATTTCTTTTTCAATGTGGTCGAATTTGCAGGACAATGCTAGGTGCCGGAGTCTAGAGTGGGAGGCATTAAGTGTCTCCTCTTCCATCTGGTAAAGAAGTTGAATGTTTCGTAATCTGGGTTCAGTTGTGGCATGAAGTGTGCCGTTAGTGCATCTGTTGCCAACTGATATACATCTGCGCCATCCCACACAGCCAAAGAGTTAAAGATGTGCAACACATCATCACCAACATTGAGCAGAAAGTGTGACCTCAATTTTCTTGGTGTTGCCACTTCTTTCCAATCCATTGCCATTTCCAATATTTGGATCCAAATCATCCAGTGGGGCCCCACTGATGATGGATCTGTGTATGGGTCAAATTAACATAACGCTGCTGTTGCACCCCATGTGGTTTTGATGTGGTGGGCTGATGGTGTCAGTGATGCTGCTAGTCTGACTGGTGTGCCTGGTCTCGGTGTCGACAGCCCAGTGGCCATGTTGACTTGCTGTGAGTTTACCAGTGTGTGCAGTTTATTATTTCCTGGGTGGTTGGGCCACCCCTCCTCACCTGTTGTCTGTTGTGGCTTGGTGCTGACCGCTTGTTGTGGAGTTGTGCCTCCTGATGTTTCCCCAGGCCCTGGGTGGGGTGCGAGGTGAAGTAACTGTTGGTTTCAGTTACACGTGTTGCAGCACGATTTCATTTTGCTACATTTAATCATGATACTTCCACAGCGGAGAGATACTACATTGCTTGCCATGCGCCTAGGTTCATTTCGTTCCCTCGTCGCCAAAGTTAAGTCCCTGGCCGGTGCTGCCAGCAGGGATCGGGATTAGGATAAGGGGAATGCCATGCATTATAGGCTGCATGCTGTGCAGCGCAGCGCTAGTGAAGACATGTCACACCAGTTGTCCTCTCATTCCCGAACTGCTGATGGGATGTTTATTGCGCCTCACGTCACTGCGTATTCAGGACGTGAGGCGGATATAACAGTAACAGTATAACAGTGGCATTTGGGAATGTGGACTAACAGTAGTTTAAAGATGAACCATCACGCAAAGTGATTTTTTGGAAGGAGTGGTGTGACTTGAACATGGGGCCGTTATTTAACATGTTTTTCTGTGTTTGTTTTAAAGAAGGGGTACTTCATATTATACATTTTTACATCCTAGAGTTAACAGAGTGCCTGCTCAGTGCTGTATTTTTACTGACCGCCACTTGTCCCTCTCACTTAACCGTTGGCATGTTGGATTGATAGTAATTTTGGGTTTCCAAGTAATACTTTTCAGAGAGAGCTTTAGTAATCTGCCAGAAAACGTAAAGATATGTATTATATGGGGTCTCGTGCAAATCAGCAGCTCCATTCTGCAAAAGGAGAGCATCATAGTAAGGTCTTCTGTTTTAGTGGCAGCCATTTTGTAGGATCTATTGTAACTGCATATTTGGGGGACCCAGATGGTGAATATTGCTTTTAACAGCTTATTGTCTTTCCATACTGCTTGGTAGATTGATTTTTTCCAGCTTCATACTGCTTTTCTGTGTGGTTAAAGAATTGAACAGAGCATCTCCCAATCCGTACGAACATGCTAACCTGTAAAGCAAAGTGTGCAGTTCATTGGGCCGTTGCATCTTAACTAAAGTTATATTTTCATGGGTTCCATCTCAGAACTGCAGGACACATCTATCAGTGTTACTTGTGTACACCAGCTCTGTGATAATGTTCATATTCAGTGAGTTTTCCTTGTGTGAGTACTAAGGCAAATCAGTGAACAAGCCACAGCACGACCCAGTCACCATCCTTGAAATGTCACCTCCAGTCATAATCACAGAGCAAAGCATGTGTGGTATGAAAGTTAGCTAGAAAGCTTTCTTTCCTGCTCCATGTGAGTTAATTGAGGCTGCAATCACCACATACGTGTTTCGACCTAGATGGGTGTTGTTAGTGTGGGGCAGTAAGACATTCTTGTGATTGGAGCATTGGGACATGTTTACCAAACAACATCAATATTTAATAGTAGGGGAGGGATGTTTCTATAATGCGCCAACCAATTTTTTGCAAGTATTGTTAAAATTTATATGGTGAGCCAAGATGCAAATACATTTTTTGACAAAGTTTTGTTTCCAAACAAATTCTAATGTTTTTCATTTGAGTTAGGTTCACTTTGATTTCCAATCTGGTTTAAATCGCTCAACACGTGTTCCCCCATTTTGATTCAATGGTTCATCAGGAGAGATTTCATAAGCATTGTACTTGTGAGTTTCTATTGGTCCTAATATATGAGTCTCCTGGGTTTTGAAGATTTAGTCACTATTCTTGTTTAAGGTTTTCTGTAGAAACAATCATCAGACTTGTTTGTCTTTTTTATGTGAAAGAAAAAGTGGCTATGGTGGCCGCAATCCTGTTGCTTCCTGTAGGTTCGCTGCCTAGTATAGCCACTTTTTCCTTTACATAAAAAAAAGACAAACAAGTCTGGTGATTGTATCTACAGAAAACCTTAAACAAGAATAGTGTCTAAAACTTCAAAACCCAGGAAACTCATATATTAGGACCAATAGACAATCAGGAGTACAATGCTTATGAAATCTCTCCTGATGAACCATTGAATCAAAATGGGGCAACACGTGTTGAGAGATTTAAACCAGATTGGAAATCGGAGTGAACCTAACTCAAATTAAAAACATTTACATTTTTTGGGAAACAAAACTTTGTCAGAAAATGTATTTGCATCTTGACTGAGCATCTAAATTTAAACAATACTTGTAAAAAAATGGTTGGCGCATTAGAGAAACATCCCTCCCCTACTATTAGCTTACCTCTTCTGTGTGGCAGCCAAACAAAAAGGGATTTACCTCTGCCTGACAACCAGGGAATTTGAAAAACCAAATAGTGGAATCGCCAAGGGTTAGCTTTGAAAGGCTGCAAACCTCCTTAACATCAATATTTTGGTGAGTTTAGAAAGTGCAAGGAAAGCAACCTTCTACCTGCAATGAGTGAGTATCAGAGGACATTTCAATTAACAAACCACTTATGCCATAGAGCTACAAACTTGCTATCTCTGAAAGTTCACCTCCAGTTCAGAGCCACAGAAAAAGCCATTATGGCAGTTCACATTACCTGAAAGAGTATATTTTGGTTCATGTGAGAAGATTCTCATTGTTTTATAGGACAGTATTATCTTATGCATGTGCTTTGGTTAACTGCAATGGCCTCGTCTACACCCACATTGCAGGTACAAGGTTTCTTTGCATCTTTGAAACCCAACATAATATTGATGGTGATTTCCTTGGTTTTGATTGCTTTCAGCTGCAGCATGATATGATATATACTAGTCAATCCATCACTGATTTATATTACAGGAGGACGTTATTGCTGTTTGAGTCTTAGCTTTGAGCTGTGCCATGTTTAATGCAATACTATATTCTGCCACATTATGAAGAATACATCTCTATATTATACTCTAGAAGTGCATTATCACTTAGGCATTGTTTTCACAAGATCATGTGATTCAGTGGTGCACCACATCTGGCCTACATGCCAGATGCAGCTCCAGGCACAGGGCCTTCCAGGTCACTGTAGGGAAGCCTACCTTTGGCAGTTGAATCCCTAAACTTTAGAATGCAAACAGAGTAAGACAGGAATTAAAACAAGTTGACACATCTTCATTTTCTATTGGTATACTTTCATTTATGAACGAGGAACAGAAACGTCAAACAAAACATACAAAAATTATCTTTCGAAGTAGGGTTTACTTCAAATATACCATACAAAAGCAGCAACAGTGCACAAATGTGTCTTTAAATGACACCAGCGCCTTCCCTACATAATGTAATGTAATTGGTCTTGTAGAGTGCCCATCTACCACTGCGCTTGGCGCTGTAAGAAAGAAGGGTGGGGTTGATTTATGGAAAAGTGAGAAAGGCAGATATGAAATCTATGGTGCTGATGGGTGCATGTCCAAAGTACCCTCTTCCTGGTTGCCAATCTGCTTTCTGTGGGTTTGGTGGAGAAACTTGGGAGTACATTATCTATAGGGAAGAAGTCAAGATCTAATAGACTACAACGTTTTGGGTCTGGTTAGCCATTGATGTGTGAGAATGAGACTGGGCTACGCTTCCATTAGTGTTGATGGGAGAACGGCTATGCAGTGTTTGTGAAGAATGGCCTCATATGCATTTAACAACACCAGGTTCCTGCCCTGCATCCCCAGTAGGGACATGACGTAGCTCAGGAAGACCCTTTAATATCCTCCTGCCCTCGAATCCCAGGCTATGTATAAGGAGGTCACAACGTCTCTCCAGGCTATAAGATGAGCCAGGTATAGCCAGAACGTAGTGCTTGAAATCCTCCTTCCATGTCTCTCACTTAACTGTGGGTTCCCCTGGGTTGGCCAGGAGTTGTGGTGGCAGGCTGCCATAGTATTTTTATTGTATTGCATGTAGCGTTAATTGTCCATGAGTAATCACCAATATTAACTAACTAGTAGTACAAAAGAGTGTATCACACCTGTGCACTGCTCATATGTGCGTCAAGTGCGGAAAAGGAAAGAACAAAAAAACATTTCAGCTGCCTATATCAAAAACAGCTGTCAGTTCGTCATATTTGTCAAATAGCAGGCGAAAGTTCCCAGCAGCCCACATCAAAAATAGCCAGTCAGCTGATCCCCTGACGCTCGTTTCACTTGAGCATCAGGACTGTTGTAGCAAACATCCTAATGCCGTGTTGTCCTGAGCTAAGCTATTTGGTATGTGGAGAACGGCCGCAGGTGCCTTCATTTAACTGAGGCTGCGTGCGTTGATTCGTGCAATGCCATAGATGTCTTCCTTTAGCTGTGGCTCTGCGCGTCGGGTCACGATACTGCTGGACGTTGTCCACACCTTTCCACTTACTGGCCTCCCTGAGCAGGCCCAAGGCTTAATGCGTCATGCCCAGCACACTGCTTTCTGTTCCGGGCCTCCTTCTCAACGGTACTCGACTAGTTTTATCTGACCTTTGCACACTGGACTCCGCTCCTACTGGAGTGGTACAACAAGCGTTCTTGTGCTTTGGTATGCCATGCTCCTCCCTGGGCTCTAATATTTGACGAGTGCACCCAAAGAGAGAGATCCTTACTTAGCCTTACAACACATCAGGCCTGGGAACTTTGATGTGCAGCTCGTTGCCGTGTTAGAAAGTCACAGCTATGCAGGTAAGTGGTTGACTTCTTTATTCACTCTCAACCTAGGCTACTTAGTACATGGGTAACGAGGCCCTGAAATCAACCCTCATGCTGCATCATCCCTCAGACATCAATTGCTAGATTTCCAACCACACCACCTTTCTGAACATTCTCTCTCGCAATAATTCTACGCTGGAATGTACACTGCAGGAATGACCAATGTAATAGAAACCTAGTATTTTTATACAACTTTTCCTGAAGGCTTTAGGGCCAATGTCCATCTCATAGAGAAACTCCAAGCCATCCTGAAACAGTTTGACAAATGTATCTTTATGAAATACCGTTTTTGATGATCCAAAGCATGGGTAATTCTTTGCCTTCGAACATCATGGTGCATTGGGGACCACTGGATTTTTCCCCACATACAGAAAATACCACTTCCATGACTAACTCCCTCTCAGAGTGTCTCTCTCCAGTAAACAGATCCTGTTCTTACTGCCCTTGCGACACATACTCTTAAAGTAGTCCTTGTGACCATACTGCAATTAATTTTACAGGCAAAGTGGGCACTCCTTGTCATCACTCCCATGACCACTGCAGCCCTACCTTCTGCATTTTCCTTTATAGTTTATTTGAACACTTCTGCATGACTTTTGTTATATACCAGTGGGCCTACCTTTTGTTCCTGTCCACTTCCTGGGCAAAGGTATAGCACGCACAATGTTGATAACATCTTGCATTTCAGGGTCCCATGGTTGCCACAGCTATTGTACTCTGGGATTGGAAGTGGGTAACGTCAACTAGTCTCTCGAATATTCTTCTGGCAGACCTTTAATCTTACATGTTGAGATCAATCCTCTGAGGGCAGCTAGGTAGTTATTCACAACTTCGACATGATCAATTTGGCCATACTACATTAATACCTTTGTTAATAGAATCAATAAGAAAGTAAATTCATGTGTTTTTGGAAAATCACCACAGTATCACAGGTCTGGTTATGTAGCGCCTGCTCCAAACATCTTTCTTTTACCTGCAGAAGTCACGCAATCATTTTATCTTCCAATAACAAGACACTGTCCAGGTGTAAACCACACCTACTTGTAGGCACAAGCTACTGTTCATTTAGTGATGTACATGTTAAAGAAATGTAGTATATATATTTGTTAGTGCTAAGAATATTGCCATGTGAATCCCATCACACTTTTAGCCATTAGTGACTCAGATCAGTCCAGAGGCTTCACTTACAATAGAGGTCCTGATCCGATTCCCCAAATGATTCAATTAATGTATTTGCTTGCTAGATGTAATATAGTGCAGACCCAGCTGTGAAGCAACACACAGAAGGTTACAGGCAGGTGATACAGGTTAGGGAAAGAAAGGAAGACCCAGCCTTGTTTAATTTATTGGTGGATCTGCAGCTCTGCTGTCGGTGAAGCTATATTCCTATGAGTTACATATCTGACTTTCTTAATACACTTTTGAGTAACTGGGTCTGCATCAGTGATTCCCTTCATAACCTTCTTGTACTATCTCCTTGAGTGTTCTTTTTGCCTTGTTGCAGCTTGGCCCACTCTAATGAGATGCAGGAGTGTGTGGAAGAGTAATGCTTGTCAAGAGTCAAGATCATTCTCCGTACTGTGACGATTCGCAGGATTCAGTCACTTCTTCCCGGGGGAGAGCATAACCCTGTGAAACTAGGGAGGTTAGCTCGCTACGCAATACCCTCCCTTGGGGTAGAGGCAAGCAGGACCTCACCAGGAGAGACTCCCCCTTTGGGAACCAGGACTCCAGTCACAAAGAGGAACTCCCTAAATTATTCACTCACACCCCACTTACAACAACTTTCATCCAAAGAAGTCATGAAGAACCAATTAACATATGTTACTGTGGTGCAGAAACATTCAATCCATGTGAGAAAGAAAATTAGTACAATACTGTGAGCAAGAACATTGTCCATGCCATGCAGAGTACTCAGGCAACAGAAAGAAAGGACTTAGACACTTCGCTGGGTAAGGACCAGCTATGCATCATTAAAGAAGGAGGAGAAATCTTGTTAGAGAAGAAAGCCCGGTAGATTCGAACCAGCTCTGTGTGGAACGCTAAATCAGATTGGGACGGATAGCTTGCAAGAGTGCAAACAAGCTGGCAAGTGAAGGTGATGTGAGAGAAGCGTGAAGGAAGAAGAGCGGAGGGAAGGAAACCTCAGACAGCTTACATGTCGTAAGTGGTGGCGTGACCAAGAGTCGGTCGACTGTTAAGTCTAACAACAATGCAGAGACCACAGACCCATTCATAAGATGAAGCAGGTGCAGAGAAGGAGAGAGAGAAGTCGAGAGGCAAGAAGCCAACCTGACGAACAGAAGGAAGCATCTCGTCCTAATTGCAGGCCAGGTGATGCTAACCCCAAGTGAGAGAGGCAAAGTGGAAAGTGGGAGACATGTGAGGCATAACAAACATAACAAGCATAATAATCATACTCGTCCCAGTGAGGAACGCAACTCAATATTCCCTAAGGAGAGTGGGAAGTTATATGGGGACATTAATATGAACGAAACAACAGTGAAGAACGAAGAGAATCATTACAGGTACTTTCACACTTGTCCCATTAATACCAAAGAGGTGAAGAGAAGTGAGAATCATTACTGGTGTCCTCATACTCATCCCAGTAAAACTAAAGAAGTGGAAACAGACTAGAACTGTTACTCAAACATTCACACTCATCCCAGTACAACCAAAGAAGTAAATACCAGAGAGAGTCCTTATTGAAATGTGCACACTAGTCTCAGTGACTATCAAGTGAAAGAGAAGAGCAAGAGTTTATTTGAGAATCCTTATGACTTGCCCAGCCAGGAGAAACAGTGCACATTGTCTATTGCAATATGCATCAAATGTACTAAATAAAGTTCAAGGAAAGAATAACCAGAGAAGGAGAAAGCAAAGTGTCAAGGACACGGCAGAGAAACTCAAGAGCCCGATTTCTGAACTGTATAATATGGTCAAAACATTTGCCAAGAACTATCTACGGTTAAGTTACTAAAGTGACTGTGCTGAAAAGCGGACCACAGGAGAAGAGAGTTATTCTCCTGTGTCTCTGTTGTTTTGATAGTGGTAGGGACAGAATAGTTTAGCTTTGCTCAGAGGACAGACTTCCCTTTTGGACTCACCGACAACTGATGAGCACCCTAGTTATTTTGTGTCAGGTAGGGACAACCTATAGCTTAGGGACAGTTAGGAATGTTCTTCTTTTATTTTGACAAATAAAGTTCAGAAATTGAAGAAATCCATTGCTGTCCTTCTTCTGACCTACCAGAGTACGCTGCAAGTATAGTGGGTGGGGAAGGTAGGATTCCGAAGCAGTGATTTTAAGAATCCGAACCTTAACTGGCTGACATTCATACTGACTGTCGTTCAGTCGTTCAAGCAGTCATTTGGCTAAGAAGATCAGGTGGAGCAGTGGCAGCTGGTGAATGATATAATTATAAGGGTGTCAATGTTTGCCTTGAATATGCGGGAGCACCCAAGCCTAGCTGAAACCAACCAAGGGGCATTCATGAGGTTTCTTCCCTGGATAACGCAGCACACTTTCAGTGAAGGTTTTGGGTATAAAGCCACACCGTTTGCAATTGGTTTTGAATGGTAGCGCATTAAAACATACAATAGATGCAGGTCACCAACCATCCACAGAAGCATTTTCCAAAGCAGTGTCAGGGTGCCTTTTCCCACAATATATGCCAGTATAAAAAAAGAAACATTTTAATGCTGGCTGTGCCAAGACATGTCCATGTAGGCTCCACCAATATATGTCAGTATTACCATATAAGAACTGTCCTGACTTGCTGCAGTTATGTAGGTCCATCTAGGTACATAATAACACTTATGTTTGCTTTACCCTTGATGCCCAGTAAAAAAAATGCTATGCGACAATATAGCCAAACAGAATTTACCAAAGTATTCAAGTCTCCCTACATAATAACACATATGTTTACTTTACCCTTGATGCCCAGTAAAAAAACACTTCCTCAGTAAGAAAGTATATTCAGACTGGCTGCACCAGTCAAGCCATGTACTAACACTTACCATATTTGATTTACTCTTGATGCCCATTAATAAATGCCATGCCACAGTACAGTATATTTAGACTGGCAGCCTCATTAAAGGTCGTCTAACAACAATATAAAGCTCATCATGCTAGCTTTACCTTCATACCAGTAAAAAATGCCATGCCACAGAAACAAAGTATATCCAAACTGGCTGCACAGAAGTAGGCTAGTATAGCCAAAATATACCACTCTTTCATGTTTGCTTTACCCTTGATGCTCAGTTAAAAATGCCATGCCACCGTAAGAAAATATATCCAAACTAGAAGTATTAAAGTAGGCCATTTAGCTTAGTAAGGGCTGTCATCAAGTTTGCTTTATCCTTCATGCCCAGTAAAAATGTCCCCCCAAAATTGTAGACCTGCTCCCAATTCACACACTCAACACAGGCAGACAAACTCCTACAGCACACAGACGCTCTCATTCATACAAAATACATTCTCTCATTCACACATGCATTACAGCACTCAGACAACTCCTTTCTAGCATGCATACATAAAAACAAACATATGCACATTCACACATGGACATATTAATACATGCACACTCCAGTAACTCCCCTTGCATGTGTGCATACATTCACACACATTGCATATACACAGATATTCACTTACCTCCTGCTCGCACCCTCAGCGCGCCGTTGCACATGACACGAGACATGACCTGATGGCCCGCACATAGCAGAGCGTGCTGAGTGACATGACAGAAGAGTACTCCTGTCCTGTCAGTCACCAACTACGCCATTAGCGCATTAATGATAGGCAGCGAGTCCAGACTTCCTACGCCATGCTGGCCTCCCATTATTGCAATCTAAGCGCCAAAAGGCTCTGCATCGAAAATGAAAAATTAGCAAACAATGCTGGGGTACACGACCTTGCTCAGAGGCAAACAGCACAGTCCCCCATGCAAATAAGGCTCCGAAGTGGACTGTGCTGTCTGCCACTGTGATGAGAGATATGCACATTGTCAGGGACGGCCTCAATTCCTTCCAGACTCTGAAGGATGGTTTAAGGGTTCTTATTTTGAAAATAGTAAAATAGTGCTAAGGGCTTCTCTACCTCGACTTCTCACTGGCTCCCACGTCCCAGGCAGCCTGACCCCAGGTTTGACAACTAGCAATCTGTCATCACAAGTTTCTAAAAACATGCTAAAGATGAGGGCAGGCATGCCAAAGCCGTATCTATCTGGCTCCCTCTGGGTACCATGTTAGAGGCCCCTTACCTAACCCTCCCGGGATTGCTCAATAGGAATGATGGTTTCTTGCGTCAGTAACAGACACCCTAATCTGTTTGATTGCGCCCACGCTCCCTACTCCTTCCACCTCAACCTCCTCTCGACTCTCACTCGCCCTTCACGCTCCTCCTCCTTCTCACGTATCCTCCAGTCTTATTCCTCTTCTCTCAACTTCTGTCCCTGTGTTGCCCGCACTCTCCTAACTGCTCTACACACCCCTCTCCTACCCCGCTTCTCACCTTTCTACACCACTCTCCTCACTCATGTACACACCCATCTCCTCACCCCCACTCGACATCTCTCTCGTAACACCCCTCCCCAACTCTCTAGACACCCCTCTAACCCATCATCCTACAATCACCCTCACAACCACTCCCATATTCACAGCTTCCAACTTACAAACACGATACCCATACATGCCAACATTCAGACACACCTGGGAGGGAGATTTCCACAGGGAAATCGGGAAACGCATTTTTCCCCATAGGAATGCATTGGGACTACAGTTATTTTAGGCGGGAGACTGTGAAAAATAGCAATATTTTTCACCTCAAAATCGGGAGTCTCCCGCCTTAATCGGGAGGGTTGGCATGTATGGCTACCACTCTCACTCTCAACCAAAACATCACGGCTCGCTACACCAACTCAGCCAGCAACTCTTCAGCACTACACTCCAATGTCCATTCTCTGCGTGGTCTCTCAGTCTGGCTCCAGTCCCCTGACCTCACCCATACAACCCACACCCTCTCTCTCTCACTCTCATTTTATATTGTTTTCTTCTTAGTTATGTCCCTTCCTTCCATTGGTTCCAGTGCTCACCTCACTCTCTGGCCCAAACTCTGGCTATTCAAGCCTCAAGGGTTGGTTTGCACAGGTGCAAAGCTTTAAAAAAGTACTCTTAACTCTGCCCCCCTCCCCTGTGCAGGTCTGCGATCTCTGCTGTGGCACGTCCTTGGTCTGTTGTGTTCTTTTCTTTTGCTGCAGTGAGTTGTTTGCTTTGCTGTCTTGCTGGGAGTTGATTCTTGTCGGGAGATGGGGGTTGCGGGGGGGGGGGGGGGGGTGCTGGCCGTGTCCTGTGCAGCATTTCTCTGCCTCTGCTTGTCTTTCTTGTTCACCACTGCAAGGCATTCTGGTCGTTGTCCTGAAACACAAAGGAAATAACACAGGACAGAGGAAGTACTGGGAGGCATCATGTGACAAAAGGTGGTACCAAAAGAGACATTCATGGCACGTTAGAGGTTTTAAGGGACTCAGCTCTCTCCTCCGCATGACCCCCATATTCCACAACTGTGAGACGGGGTTGGCTCTGGCTTTTTCCTTGGTAGGCCTCCTGCCCCAGTTTGGGAGGGATCCATGTTTACCCCTGACATGGTCCAGTTCCAGATCCTTTCTCAACAACTACGTTTAGAGTAATATTCTAAACGCACATTACAATGTTAATCAAAATGTGTACACCGCTCAAGAGGCAGCGCCCCCACACCCATATAAAGGAGCTAACAGCATGCTTGAATTCTATGTTGTTGAGTGTGTCACAAAAAGGAATAGGGCCCCTTTCTGCGTTTGGCAGTAATAGGGCTGTAAATTTTCCAAATTACAACCAAAACAGGTTACCGTTACTGCTACTTTGTCCCGTGGGTTTCCAAAGTGATTACAAGTGGTGGTAGAGCCATGTCATTTCCCATTTATGGAGTCCATAGAACTCCATGGGGATTTTTGATGGATTTACCACCAGCGGAATTTCAATGTGGCAAATCTGCCGATTTTTGGAGATAAAGTGAAGGATTTACATTGAGCAACAAGTTATAATTTCGCTGTGCAGGAGAAGCATCAGGAATTTCATTACCGCTGAAAATAGTGGCATTAACGGAATTACTGCCACTTTTTTCCCACACTGCTAAACTTCGAAGAAAGCACATAAGTCCATAAACATCATAAACCTTGGGTGCAAGCTGGCTGGACACAAATCTATCCCTCTCTCAACACATCCATTTCCAGAACCTGCTTCTTCCACCTGCGCATCCTCATGGGAATCTTCCCATACCAAAACTATCCACACCGAATCTCTGCCATCCTCACCATTATCCTATCCTGCTTAGACTATGCAAACTGCTTTTTTCTAGGCGAATTGGCGTTCCAACTTGGGAAACTCCAAAGAATCCAAAACGCTGTGGCCTGCCTGCTCATTGGCCTCCCTCCCAGAAGACACATCAGCCCCATACTGAAAGTCCTACACTGGCTCCCTATTGGTCAACGAGCTACCTTTAAAGCCACGCACATTACTCACTTTGCCATCCACAACAGCGGCCTGAATGCCTCCAAGATAAACTCATGCGTTACCTACCCACCAGGACACTCAGATCTGGTGTGGCTTTTCTCCTTGTTATGCTCCAATAGAACTGCACCAGATTGGGTGGCTCCTCCTTCTCTGACAAGCTCCCACCATCTGGAACTCTCTGCCTCTCCACATCCACAGCATGGACAATCACCTCACATTCAGAAAGGCCGTGGAAACCTGGCTTTTACCTTCCTCCTCTTGAAATCCCTCCTCCACACTATGCCTTGATTGCTCCTCACACACAAGTACTGGCCCAGACGCAACAAAACACCAACAATCTCAAACCACTGCGGATGCTTGCAGCATTTGCAGTGGCACACCGTGCTAAACCCACACTGTCCACTCCCACAGACAGCCATACACCAACCCCCCTGGCTGCCCCACCATCCCCACCCTATGCTGCATTTCAAACTTAGGTGTTTCTCCCACTGCTCTAGTGTCTCAAACTTGGCCATTTCTCCCACTGCTCAAGTGTCTCAAATACTCCATTCACTGCTGTGTCTCATATTTATGCATTCGCCCATTTACTGCTGTGTTCCAAACTTAGGTGTTTCTCAAACTTCTCAAGTGTCTCAAGCTTGGGAGTTTCTCCCAATGCACAAGTGTTTCAAATTGAGGGGTTTTCCCCATTTACTGATGTGTCTCATATTTCTCCATTTACTGCTCTGTCTTATATCTAGGCATCTTTCCATCTACTGTTGTGTCTCAAACATAGGTGTTTCACCCACTGCTCAAGTGTCTCAAATCTAGGTGGTTCCTCCATTTACTGCTGGTTGCTCATATTTAGGTGTCTACCCATGTACTGTTGGGTCTCAGACTTAGGTGTCTCTTCCAAGGCTCAAGTGTTTCAAATCTAGGTGGTTTCTCCATTTGTTTCTGTGTCTCATACTTGGGCATCTCTCTCACTGCTCAAGTATCTGAAGTTGAGTCTCAAGTTTGGACGTCTCCTGCATCTGCTGTTGAGTCTCAAATGTGGCCATTTCTTCCACTCGCTGCAGTGTTCCAAACTTAGATTTTTCTCCCACTGCTCAAGTTCTCAAGTCTAGGTGGTTCTCGGTTTGTGAGGCCAGCCAATCGCCTTGGGAGACCTAGGAAACCGACATCGGAGATAAACTCTGTCAGAGTTTAAGGTATGTATAACTCGCATCACATCTGTGGACGCATGCCGCAGGCACAGGTCCCATCCATGCACTCTAGAATGCAGCTAGGGCTATGTGCAATTTGGTCTAGCTGCTCGCATAGCCATCCGCACTGAAACCCCTGACATGCCTCAACACCTCTGCCCTTCATATACAGCAACAACATACGGCAAATTTGGTCCAGCTGGGCACACATCGAATCTCCTGCACTAGCACTCTATCTTAACCACCGACAGCACCCATCTACATGCATGACCTCTGGGTTGCTTACTGGAGCCTAGCCAGCCCTCCTGAATCCTAATCCTGGCAGAATGCACACATGCATCTGTTAGGAAAGATTTCTCTTTACTGCACCTTTTCTTCCATGTTAATGGACCCCAAATCTTTTCGCTTTTATTTTTGATCCTAACCAGACTTTTTCCCAGTGGAGCACAGCCTTCAGCTGCGCTCCTCTGGGTTTTTGCTCATCTGTTATGGGGAAACAGACACGTCCTTCAGACTGTCAGTACTCGGAAACTATGTTTTGCTTAGTCTTTGACTCTGTTGCCATTTATTGGTAACTTTTTATCTATGTGCCAAGTACCTTACAGTACCATGTATAGGGGTCCTTTTGTTTTATGGCCCAAGACACCCTCTGAGGATATTTGGTGATTGTGCACGTGTGCCTAGGATGAACTAGTGGCAGCAGTTTTACTTTTATATTACTTTAAATTCTTTTTAATGAACCATATTGCGTTTACTGTGTTTGTCTCAAGACTGTGGCCAGTGTGGAAAATGGCCATGCCACAAAGTATTTTGTTCTGTCCTTTGGCCATTTTGTCCCTTTGCCTTCCCCCAGGTCAAGCAGACCTGGGCTTTCCTAATTTGGGCATGCAGCCTCCCGTAAAAACTGCAATTTTTGCAGGTTCCTGCATGTCACGTGTGATCGTGCCCAGGAAGAGGAATGGGGCTGTCTGGTCCGAATCCACACTACTGGTGCCAGTATTTCCAGTGTGCCTGAATAACTGGAACCACCATGGGCCGTGATTGGCCCACGCCTGGTGTGCATGCAAGAGAGAAGATCTTCCATTGGCTATCTCAGATTTAGGCACAAAACTAATCTTGGATAAGAGAAGGGGCTCTGCATCCATTCCAGGTCAATCAACTGAAGTTCTTTCCAAACTACAGAAGGAGCCAAGTATCTTGAAATGATAAAGCAGACCCGTAGAACTGCCAGAGACCTGTTGGATGGTTTGGCACCCTGACCCTGCTGTTGTCCTGTCAGACCCCTTATTTTGTATGGATCACAGAAGGCCTGCAAGGGTGCTTCAACCCTTTGGAGTAGTGGGAACAACTACTCTTGGCACCTCCCGATTACCCTCCAAAAGAGCCTCTTTGGAAGTGTTCTGGGCAAACTGACCAGCTCAAACCTGGGGTATCGCATAGGAGCGCTGCTGTCCCAAGTTGATACTTGAGAATTGGGCAATCACTAGCTTGTGGTCCTGGGCCCTCTCCCCACCATCTTTCATAGTCCTATCTCCTCTGGGTCGTGATTTAGGAGAGTGTACCATGCCTCGAGCATTTGCCGACCCTGTGTCACCCTACTGTGGTGACAGTCATTGTAGGAGCCTTACCTGCCACCATGTGCCCTGAGACGTCCTGCACTGGAACTGTCCTCTTTTCTTCATCGTGAACTGAGAAAAGGCTAGTGTCCCACCACGGATGATCATCACGTCCCGCAGCCGCTGAGAGCCGGAGCAACGTGCAACTGCAGGGGATGAACCTATAGACTGGCAAAGTTTGGGCCAGACTGTGTCGAGGGTCGGGGAGTACTTGTAGCACTTACCAGTGGCCCCCTGTCACAGCCATTTATGCATGAGAATCCCTAAAAAGATACTCACCTTATCTCGCCTAGCCTGTGCTCCCTAGCTATTCCCGAAACTCAAAAGTCGCTCTGCCTGCAAGGGTAGATCCTCCTCCAATAGTGGGACACTGTTCTTTATCACCTCAAGCCCCTTCCTGAACTGCTACATCTCCCTGAATAGGACCTGCTGTCTCTCATTATGCACGACCATGCATTTTCAACGCACTACTGTACTTTTGAGCACAGAGCTCCCACTTCGCAGGGCTGGACTGCTAAAGTCAGTGACTGATTCTGCAGAACTGCCTAATGCAATATTTGTGTTAACCTACCCTTCTGTTACAGGTTGAGGCTGTGTTTTACCCTTTAACACATAAGGCATAACATAACTATATATATGTTAAATAGTGAAAGGTGTGTGTGGTAACTGTTTTATATTACTGTGGTTGATTTGTGTTATTTTTAAGGCCTATTATAAATGTATATGTATTTTTGATATAGACTTGTCTAAGTGTATTCTGTGGAGATTTACTGTGTGTGCTCATTGTGGGCTTCTGGTCACTCTCACCCTCTCCTGAGACTTTGGGCCTCATTATGAGGTTGGAGGTAGCCATGGAGCTGTTAGCTCCATGGCTGCCTCCAAAACCCTACCGACTCCGCCCTGGTGAATGGAGCAATTACCAGTCCATTCCAAGGTTGGCGGGACTGGTAATTCCCCATTCACCAGGGCCCTTCCCCATTCCCATTTGAGCCCCCATAGGGCTCAATGGGAATGGGGAAGGCGCTAATAACGGTACCGCAAATTGTGGTACCGTTATTAGCTCCAGAGTCCCTTTGCGGGTCCTGTCCTTAACGCTTGGAAAAACCGCAAAGGGAACTCGTAGTAGGGCGGTAAGGGATTACCGGCACCGGTGCCATTACCGGTGCCGGTAATCCTTTACCGCCCGCCTCATAATGAGGCCCTTTGTCTTGACTGCCTGCCAAGCTACCCTGATTGGTCTAACTTCTCCAGAAGGTTCCCCTGTTCCACTAAACTAGGGTGGCCTCCTAAACGTCTGCCCACCAGGTCAGAGTTTAAAAATCCATCTTAACAGCATCTTAAGTAAACTCTTAGAATTTCCCATACCTGTGCTTCAATCCCTGAGGGTTTTTCCAACCACGAAGCGCATTGGGGCCATACAAATGGGGAAATGGTGCTATCAAAATGACAACTACAATACAATACAATAAACCCTAATCCCACATCTTGACTCGACCTAATCAGGGTATCCTGGTCAAATTACTTTATCTCTGTGCCGATGTTTGCTTTCATTCCCAACTGGGAGAACTTAGACATTAGCTGAAGGCCAGTGTAACTTTCACAGAATCACACATTGGCAAAGCCAATAGGTTTATCTTATCTGCCCTGCTCATTATGTTCTGTCTGCTTCTTTCCTCTCACCTCCTGCTTTTTCTTGAGTCGTCTCATGCTCTTTAATTTTTTGGTTGTTTTTTATCCTCTCTTCCCTCACTCACCTCATATTAGATTACTACGTCTCTCCTATCTTTTTTCATTGTGTATAGCAATATTCCAAATTATTGTTTCTCATTCACCTCTCACTGTTCATGTTTGTCTCCTTTCCTCTCGTTTCTTTTTCCCTTGTACTGTAAGGTAACTCCACAACAATCCGACATAGGAAAAACAACCCTCTAGGTAAAAAGGCTAGGAGCACCCTTTCTTGGGAAGAACAAGAGCTTTATTTTGTATACAAAAAGGAAAATGGTGATAAGGTATTATACGTCCACTTCTCTCTTGAGAAGTTCACCTTATAAACATAAAAATTGTCATTCATGACGCACTCAATATACACTATCCATCCCTCACCCTCATTGGTTACCGCCTATTTATGTGCTAATAGTAACATATGGGCCTTCTCCAATTGGCCGTGTCGTCTTCTCCTCCATCTTCTTCGTACGTGGGTAATGGCCTCTTCACAACAAAGCGTTGCAAGGTAATTGGTTAAACTTTGAAAGGCACCACCCTGTCTTTTACTCCTAACCACGTGATGTGCACCTGGTCGTCAACATGCACTCTGCAGATAATTTCGGGGTCAGCCTGGTCCTTGCAAACAAAGCAACTCTTTTCTCATTTTAGACACAGAGTCACCCCCATCATGCCTCCCTTCTACAATCCTATAAGCACTGGTATCACTCTTTGCTCTCCCTGGTACGAATCATGGACCTTGTTGTTCTCTACTCCCCCTGGTATCAGTTACCCCTCCCAAGAGGTAGGCCTGGTATCCCACTAATCCATCCAATTCATGAAGGATTGAACAGTCGTATTCCTGCACATCTGGTAGTTCAAGTAGAATGACCTTTATTCTGGGGGGCACTAGTGTCCTAAATCTCAGTTCATGTTTGGCAGCTGAAGACCTCTGCCCCTGCTCCCATGTGTATGGGCTTCGTGCTGGGCCGCAGCCCTTCTACCATTTGGCTGCTTGCATTCCTACCTAATTGTTCAAAGGTCTAGCTAGATACATTTATATGTGGGTATGTGTGCATGTTCCCTACCGTGCCTGGGAATTGGAATGTGATAATCAGGCAAGAGATGGGGCCTCGTTGTTCTGTGTCCCCAACATGGCCTGTGAGCATTCAGGCTTACTCTTAAATGCAATGTTAATTCATGTTATAAACATTGGCACATGTAATGTATTCTACGTGACACTATCTCAAAGCAAATGGTTAGTTTCCACTGCATGAGCTTCCAAAATACTTGTTAATCCCACCATTTGCTTCCACCCATAAGGTTGCTCCCTCCCTACTACACCACCTTCTACACGTTCTCTGTGTGTTAATAGATTTTCCGCAATCTAAATCATTTGGGAGGGGCAGTGATTTGAACATGCATCCCAACAGTACCTTCCAGCCTGACTCTTGCTATCACCGTCCTCTTTTTTCCTGCCCGTCACTGTGCTCTTTCTCCCACATCAATTTCATGCCTGCCAATTTGTTCGTGCTTTCTTTAACATTCTTCATCTACACCATGTTTCCATCTTTTCTACTGCCTCTCCACACCAAACAATTGCACTCTCACACCTCTTCATATATTATGGTATGTTATATCGCATTTGTATAGCTTTATGTACCATTGGTATGATCCCAAAGCGTTGTGGGTTGAACACCGCCTGGGACCGTGGCCCATATCAGTTCAAAGAGTAGTGTAGCATATAGTGCTTGGGTGCACTTGGAATGTGAGCAGCCAGAGTGGTTTCCGCGGGTTGGCTGCATTCTAATGCAAAGTGTGGTGTGGTGGATGTGAGAGATCAGAGTAATATGCACAGCAAGGAGGGTGGTCTCCAAGTCTTCATTCTAGCTGCCATGAGACATGTGGAAGAGATTATGTGTGTCGCTAGGCCGATTTTATCATGGGCGATAGCTGCTTTCTAGCAGGCTGTTGAGGTGTTTTATGAGCGATATAGGTATGTGTGCAGCTATGCCAAATTGATCGAATTGATCGAAGGGTGTAGCTGCATTCTGTTTGTTGGTGTAAAGACGAGAGTGAGCATAATGGTATGAATGGGTGTCTGTGGTTATCAGTGGGTGGCTCCTAGCCGGTGAGGGTATGATGATTTATTTTGGATGGGCAGTCCTTTTCAAGATGTTCTGTGGTTGGACTCGGAGGGCCCATTTTCAGTGTCTTTATAGGGGTTTTGAGTTGGGTTGTTAGATGTTTCTTGGGATATTCTGCTGCAATGTTTTATTTCAGGTTAGTGCAGATTCTCACAGGACAATGGCCATGGGCAGTCCTTTTCGAGACGCCCTGTGGTTGGACTTGAAGAGCCCATTTTCAGGGTCTCTGTAGGGATTTTGCATTTGGCTGTTTGGTGCTTATTGGGATGTCCTGCAGTGATGTTTTGTTTCAGGTTAGTGTTGATTCTCACAGGACAATGGTCAAGGGGATTTAGGAAAAGCCATGTTTTTACAGCTTTATGGAAGCCCATGCAGTCCTGGTTGTGCCGAATATGAGGGGGTAGCAAATTCCATATAGTTGGTGCAAGTGTAGAGTAGGCTGACCCTCCAGGTCTGACAGAATTGAAGGCTGAGATCAGAAGTAGGAAGGCCGTGTTTGACCTTAGGCGGCGTGTTGGGCAGTAGTAAATAGTCTTCTCTTGGAGGTATGATGGGCCGCCCTTGTACACTGCTCGGTGGGTGATGCACAGGATTTTGAAGGTGGCCCTTCATCCAATAGGTAGCCAGTGGAAAGTGCAGAGAGCAGGCGAGATGTGGTACCTGTTGGGTATTTTGTGTAGATTTAGGGCCTAGCGGTATTTTCTTACAGCCAAATACAAAAATAATTTAGCAATAATCACCCCCTGCATTTAGATTGGGTTTGGTATTATAATGATATAGTGGCTATGCATTATTTCAGTACAAAAATACATTTGGTTGGTATACATTTCATTGTGGTATAGTGATGAGCATGATTTTCGGTTCTACTTGTGGTCCCCAATATACAAAACCCCCTTTTTCTTGCTTGGTCTGTTCGTGTGATCACTAGAAAGACTTTGGGCCTACATTTTATGGATACCACAATTTTCACATATAGCATTCACCAACCCCTGTGGTATTATCACTAATTTATTTACATTAGTGAAATTATGTTTCCATGGAGTATTCACAATAACATGTGGTATTATCACTAATTTATTTACATTAGTGAGACTATGTTTCCATAGGCCTCTCTCTGCTGATTCATATACGCTCAGCAGACTATTGCATTATATTCCACTCAGAAGCCACACACATACCCTGAGTGGAATCACGCACACAGCTATTTATAATTGCTCATAACATTACTTCATCTGCATAGGAAGTTTGGCACATATATCACCTAATAACATTCCCTTTTATTATGTGATATGGGCTAAATGCACCAGAGAAAAACAGAAGCAGGAAAAAAAAAACTTTACACAGGCTGTGGTTTATAGCAGTTTAATTTCAAAATAATAGATTACCAGCTTTGCGAGGCAGTCTTTTCTAGAATAAACAGAAGAGAGACAAGTGCAACAATACAAGACATTTCACTTTGCAGCAATAAAAAGAACAGTCATTTATATGGCAATATTATAAAGTGGCATTTGAACACAGGAGAATTCCCTATCGCTACACTGCCTGTCTAATAGTAGATCATCCGTCCGGCAGTCACAGCAATCTCACTCCATTTGTATATTTACCAGCTATATGTAGCTTTTCAGCACGCAAAGTCTCCTGGCTTGTCATCTTTGGGCAGTGACCCAGGACTCTCTTTTCTCTTTCTTCAAAGCACCCAGCGAGAACATGCAGTTCAATCTGCAATCTGCATTTCTCAAGCCGGTTCCAAGTGACTAGGAAACCCCAGTCTCTGAAGGTCAGTGGTCCAGCTCCTCACAGCCGCAGTACAAAGGCGACCTCACTGCAACCCCGCAAAATGTCTTCTCCCTCTCCTTCTCCCCGAGCTGCTTCAAGAAACATCTGTTACAGCCCCTAAGGTGACGTGTCACCAATCAAAATACACAATAGTCTACCCTCCTTCCTCAACAATGGCTCACTTTTGCAGTAGCAACTGTATCTAACTGATTTTCTGCTATTCGAATTTTTGCTTCGTGCAAAGACCATGGACAGAGCGAAGAGAGAGAAAGAAAAAAAAAATCTGAACACACGTTTAAAATGAATCTCAGCCTGCCTCATTTTGCATATGGAGAACACATTATAATGTTAAGGAGGTAAAATCGTGTCAGTATTTGTTAATCCAGTTAATTAATTATCTAATGTTTCTCCTGTTATTGTGGCATTTCAGGTGAGAAAAAAAAAAATGGTGTGCTTTTAAACCAAGTATTGAGAAAAATGGTGTGCTTTAACATAAATATCCTGTCTTCATATGTTACCCAGGCAACACATGGCTTGCTGTACCACATTACAGCAATACTGTGAAGCATGCTAAATTATACTACATACCTTCATCCCAGTGCAAGGAGGAGTTTAGCGACTCCGCTTTGGACTCTTTGGAGTCTGTTAATGTGGTATGATTTAGGTGTTGGATGATTAATTATAACAGGTGAGGTTGTGTGAGTGGATGATCACTGGTAGCAGGCTCATGTAGAGATTGAAAAGGAGCGAAGAGAGGCAAGCGCCCTGGGGTACTTTGGTGTTCACTGGTCAAACTGAAGAGGTAAGAGGGGGGAGGATAGTGATTTGTTTCCTGTTGTTAAGGAATGAGGTAATCCAGTTGAGTGCCAAGTCTCGGATTCCAAGTGAGTGGAGCCGGTCGAGGAGGATTGAGTGGTTGATGGTGTCAAAGGCAGCTGAGAGATCAAGGAGAATCCGAGTGGCGCATAGCATTTCGGTGCTGGACTGCCCACGTGTGCGGGACAAAGATTGATATGCAAATGGATATTTCCCATCTGTGAAAGGTACAGTGAGCAAAAGGCGTGTGCTGCAAACTCTCAGCTCAGAACAGGTTATCATGCCATGTTCTTTCTGGAGAGGAGTGCCTGCTACCTTTTTTGAAACATTTGCAAGGAACTTGGGGTTGGTCACCCTGAGTTGCCTGGAGGCAACCAGACGTGGACTCCCTGCTCACTATGCTCAGAAAGGCACAACTTCACCTCACCAATGAGGCCCAACAAGGCTGAAACACATGTATGGGGTTGCTGTCGGTACTCTTGTTCAAAGAGGAATTGCCATAGCATTTTGGTGCTGGACTGCCCATGTGGGCGGGACAAAGACTGATATGCAAATGGTTATTTCACATTTGTGAAAGGTACAGTGAGCAAAAGGCATGCGCTGCAAACTCTCATCTCAGAACAGGTTATCATGCCATGTTCTTTCTGGAGAGGAGCGCCTGCTACCTTTTTTGAAACAGAGTGGCGCATCCTTCGGAGTCTGCCATGACCTTGAAGTCCTCCCAGATAGAGATCAGTGTGGTTACAGTTCCATTGCGAGGCCTAAAGCCAGACTGTGCAGGATCTACCAAGTTGTTGGATTCAGTGAAAAGGTTGAGTTGAGAGTAGGCAGAGCGGTCGATGAGTTTCACCAAGACTCTGGTATTGGAGACGGGCCTGCAATTGGATGGCTGGTGGGGGTCGAGACCTGCCTTTTTAAGCAGAGGTTTGACGTGGGTTGTTTTGAAGAGGTATGTGAAGGAGCCAGAGGTGAAGGAGTGATTGAGTATGGATCTAGTCTGTTCTCCTGCACAGGTGGAGGAGAAGATTACTTTGAGGAGGGAGGTGGGGCAAGGATGAAGGGGTTAGCCGGTGGGTTTGCTGGTGGACAGTAGTTTATGGACTTTGGAAGGAGTTGAAGTTCGGCGCTGTGGGGGGGGTGATCTCGAGTGCCGGGGGTTGGGTGGGGCGCAAGATAGAGAGTTTGGCATTAAGGGCAGCCGTCCTGTCTATTGCTGTTCTGTAGAAGTAATGGGAGAGGGAGTTGCACAGCGCTTGTGTGGTGGTAGTAGGGGCATGTGGTGTACCTGGGGTTAACGAATTCAGAGATGATTCTGTGGAGCTCTTTACTACTGTTGTGGCAGCTCAGTATTCGTTTATTATAATCTTTTTTTGGGCTTTTCGGATCTCGCTTTTGTAGTTACGGTGATGGTGGGCGAGCAGGAATTTGCTAAGGGGGTTTTTGATGTTCGCCATATGCGCTCGAGGGAGCGGTTATGGGTTTTGGCGGTCCTATTTTGATGGTCCTATTACACAAATATCCCTCTTTTTTAATTCTCTAATGTTGGGAGGAATATTTCTACTGCCACAGACTGGTGTATTTTGGTGGAAAAAAAATAGCCACATTCTTCAGTAACAAATTTGTCAATCAGTCAACAAAACTTTATTCAGATATGCAAATCCATAAAAGCAATCACAAATTATAAAAACATACATATGTGTATATATATATATTTACTCATAACGTAGAATAAATTATTGAAAATCAACAGTCATCCTCAGATAAATACAAAATTCTCCCCTGCCCAATTCCTCACCATTAGACAGAGTGTAAAAATACCCTATCCAATGTAGGTATACCAGACCGCACGTCATCTATAATAGGCTTTATTAGACAGCTATGAACCCCTACTAAGAAGAATGGAGTACAATACTTATTTGGGAAACATGACAGGATTGGAGGGCAGGAATTGTAAACTATGTTGGGATACTACAAGCAAATGTCTGCCACAGGCACACGTCTCACTGAGTCATCTTACTTGCTTTATACCCTCGGTCTCTTTGCTGCAGGCAGACTACCTCCTGAGCTATTTTACTGTGCGTTCGAAATTTACTGGGATTGCTGTAATAGTTAATTACATTATTTGATTGGGGAATTGGAATCTGTAACTTTCAGCTTTCCGACAGAGCTCACCAGCAAATCAATAAGCACCTAAAGAAAATATCATTTTCCAATAGTGAGTTCATACGCTATTGTTCTATTGATTGATTGATATTTTATTTCTATCGTGCTCGTACACAAGTGTTTCAGAGCGCGACAAGGCAAGGGAGGGGAACAGGGGAGAACAAAACAGCCATCTTACTAGGCCCAGTGACATTGAGAATGCGCAAGTGCATGGGAGAGGGGGAGGGGAAAAGTGCATGGAAGGAGGGATAAGTGGAAAGTGCGAAGCAGAGGAGAAACAGATAAATAACAATAAATAAATAATAAAGGCAACAAACAGTGGTAATACAGCCAGCAATTTGCAAGTGCTAGGTTTAAGGCAGTTCTAGCTCAATAGTGTTCAACAAATACAGGGGAGACCAGAGATACATTCAGAATATTAGAGTTTTAAGAGTATTAAGAGTTTTTCATCAGCTCTCCCCTGCACAGCAAACCACCAGATTAAAGTCTGGCTTTCCAGCACATCAAGAGCAGGGACTTGGTTAGCACTTTCACATCTCTGCTCTACCTGTACTCAATTTAAAAAGTGACAGCAGCATATGTTTAATTATTATTTTAAAGGATAAACATGACATGCCTGAAGGCTTCCAGGCACACAGTCAAAGCAGTACTTCATGTATTCTGTAGGGGAAACTATTCAGCTTTCAGTGATAATTAAGAATGATACGAATATCTAATTGTCACCCAGAATTCGACCAAATTCTTACACAAAACCCAATTCCGGTACACCCCTAGGTTCCATGCCCTTCCCCACATGGAATAGGGCAAGAACATGGACTAACTGTGTAGAACAGGTGTCTTTTAAGCAGGGGGTTGTGTGAGGGCGGTAGGGGATCCACTATGAAAAAAAGATAGAGGGTGAACCACCTATGAATCATGTAAAACGTTACAAAGGCGTGTAGGAGTCCCTCTAGTGAGAACGAACTAGGGTCAAATACCCTGTTGTATGGAATTGCTTCCACTCAGGAGGGTCTACCACCACGTTTTAGCTCACTGCACCCTTCAAAGACGAGAAATTAAAATGTGCATATCAGTCTGGCCCCACCCACAGGGGCAGTCCAGCACCAAAATGCTAGGCAGTTCTCCTCTGAACAAGAGTACCATCAGCAACCCCAGACACATGTTTCAGCCTAGTCGGGCCTCATTAGTGAGGTGAAGCTGAGCCTCTCTAAGAGACAGTAAGCAAGGGATCCAGGTCTGTATTACCCTGGGTTAATTAGGGTGAAACACCTCAAATGAGAATACCCTGTTCTATGGAATGTCCTCCACTCTGGAGGGTCTACAGTGCATACTTTAAACAGGAAATGGGGCTTCCAGATGTGACAAACAGGCGGCATGAATATTGTTTGTATAGTCAAAGTACAGCGGGCATAAGATCTGATGGGAACCAGTAAGAGAATATGAGTCAATAGAAAATAAATACAATTATCCTTTCTCATCCCAGCCCCAATTGGCATAAAACCAGAGGAGAGCCAGGAAGTGGTAACATCACCATAGCATGCAAAATGTACCCAACAACATACACTTTACCATACTGATAGTTCTTCCTCTTTTGACCTTTGCACAAGTATTTATGTCTATGTACAACAGAAGCAATACTGTAGATATAGCTAATATTCTAGTCATTGTCCTCCAATCAAAAACCCCAAATCCAGCTGTCCTCTGCAGGATCTCCTCACTGTTCTACTAATGTATTCCCCCTGTAAGACAATTGTTTTCTGTCCTGCTAATAGAGTGTGCATTCCCAAAACACAATATTCTGGCAAGTTATTTTTTTCCAGTGACGTGTCTTTGCTTTCAGTGCTGTAACTTCTAAAGCAAATAGCCAATTTTACTTCTTAGCTTCTATTTGTGAAATGTACAATACCTTCCACTTTGTTAGAATATGAGTATTTGATTATGATACACGCAAAAAATATGTGCTCCTGGACATTTGATGACCGTCCCTTATAATAGCGAAAGTACTGAATATATTATAGCAATATTATTCCTGAAAATAATATACCATTACCTACCCAAAGGGGCAGATACCTGAGCATAGGTTGTTAACGCCTGACAAATGCTAATACTTTTACAATACCCATACAAAAGCCCAAACTATTGGAATTGCCAATACGTGTTTAACTAATAAAGCACTGTAGCCATTTATCATGCTAGAGTTTACCCACAAATGGGAGAACGCTGATTAAAGGCATCAGGTGTTCTTAGAAAAGGTGTGTCTCTAATAGGTTTCTGAATCTCGACAGCTTGGGTTCCTGTCGGTTTGCCACCTGCTGATTTAAGATTGAATTTGGGGATTGTCAGCACATGTGCTGTGAAAGAATGGGGGGTTTCAGAAGGCATGTACGACTTGAATCTATATCTAAAGCTTAAACCATAGTAACTCTTGTATATCAGTGTCACGCCTTTCTAAGATGTTCTAGCACAATCTAAAAGTCAGTTTATAATGGATAGGACAGGAGTGGCTGGGACATAGGTGGGTGCCATGTTGATACTGTGTGCTATGTTGTTCTAGAGAGCGTGCAGACAAGAAATAATTTGGTTTGGAGCGCCCATGTATAGTGAGTTCAACATTTTTGCAAAAAATAAGGATTGTTTTTAAGAGTAAAAATGTACGCCGTTGCTGATTATTTCCTTATGAATTATTGAACATGTATTTGGTTAAAAGAGTGAAGGCCTTTAGGCTTCTGCATAAATGACTCCAGCCCGTGACCATTTTGGTACGTGTTAAACTGGAATACAATACAAAGAAAATGTAAATGAACAAAACATGAACCAATACATGAAGATCATGACACAGTCAATGGAAGATTTAAGAAAATCAGATTGTAAAAGATAGCTTAAGCCATTTTTAAAAAAAGAATAAAATTAGAACAGAGCGAATATCTAAAGAGAGTTCCATAATTTACAAGCTAATTGTTGAAATGAACGGATCCAAGAGGATACACATGGATGACAAGGAACAGAAGGAAAGAACCTTTGAAGGATGTTGGTAATGGTAATGTTTATTTATATAGCGCCTATGCACAGGCAAGTGTTTCAAAGCACTCAAGGAGAGAAGGAACATGGGGAAAAAGAACAGTCGCTCAAAGCCCTTTAATTCCTGAGATGATAACAGTCTGCACAGGCAGATAAAGTGAATATGATACATTTAACAGTAGATACAGCAAATAGGCCTGCCGGCGATTCTGCCGTTTTTTCAAGTGCACATTAAGGGGTAAAGACAGGGGAGAACAGACCGAACGATCATCAGGCAGGGCTGTAGATAGATCGTGCAAGTGCGGGAAGGCCAAGGAGGGGCAGTGGACCAAGTGCGCTCAGTCAGTAGAGACTGAAGTGCGGAGAGAGAAGCTCTCAAGATTTTTAATTACAAGTGCACCGTGGTGTAAGGCCTAGCGGCAAGTGCAGAGGACTGGCAGGGTGCCTGGGACCTCTGAGACACTGAGGTTCACCAGCCGGCCAGTCACTAAGCTGTGTGGAAGGAAGGAAAGAAGGGGGAAGCAGAGTGCTAGTTTAGCAGGGTAGGTAGTGTGAGAGAGGAGGAAGAGGAGAAGAGTTAGGTCTTGAGGAGTTTCCAGAATGTTGCAAGGAATGAAAGAGCACAAATAACCAATAGCCAAAGAGTGAACACTTAACAACTAAACAAAGTAAATGAAACTCAAATCTGAATTTAATCGCAAGCCAATGCACATGAATCAAATAGGGGGAAATGTTTGGGAATTATTGAGGTCCAAACCATAACATAACAGCAGAATGATGAACAGAAGAAAGATGAAAGAAAGCATAGCCAGGAAGACCAACAAATAAAGAACAGAAATCGTTAAGACGAGATAGAACAATAGTTTGTAATAATGATTTAGTAGAAGCAAAAGTTAGGAGATGTTGAATTGTCTTCATGTTAAAGAGGTGAAAGTGACATTATTGAACTAAAGTAGATATCTGAGTCTGTAAAGTAAATGAGGAATCAAGAAAACATCAAAGATCAACACCCTATTGACAAATTAAGTGAAGGAAAAGAAACAGAGAGTGATTGAGGAGGATGCAGGAAAGAAGAGATTTTCTGACATCTAGGATTAAAATTGTCAGAGGGCCAGCACATAGATGTTGGTGAACAGTGCCATTGAAAGAAGGAAATGAATGAACACGTGGTTGTCTTCTGCATAGAAATGTGCCTCAAAGTCATGATCAGAAATCATAGAAGCCAAAGGTTATGTATAAAAAGTAAAAAGCAGGGGGCCATAAACAGAGCCCTGCAGGACCCCATAAGAAAGCAAATAAGAATGTGATGCAAGCGTGTGGAAAGAGGAGCCTGACACACAGGTGGCATGATTGTTATCATAGACCTTTATTAAATAAATGAGGGTTGGGGAAATACCTTTCAGTCACTAATACTAAGAGGGGTTCCCCTGCCTCGAAAGAACATTCTAAGGAGTCTGTCAGGATAGTCCAAAGAAATAAGGCCACGTTTTGTCAAAAATCCTATTTCCAGCCCTCACACTAAGAACTTGAACTAATGGGAGGAGGGGATCTTATTTAGTCTCAAAGTTATTTTCCAGCTTACAAATTAAAGTTCAAAAATGTTGAAACAAATAAATTTCAAAAGGAAGGAAAACCTTACTTCCCAGGTTGTCTCTCCCTCTGAATGTCCAATGAGGGTCTCCCTTCTTTCAGTGTTCCATAATAATAATCATTTAGCATTTATATAGTGCTACAAACCCTCAGGCATCTGGGCGCTGCTTATTGTTACCCACGGTGTGTGGTACTCATTTATTGACCTCGGAAGGATGAAAGGCTGAGTTGGGCCCTGCCGGAATTCGAACCTCTGTCAGGAGGCTCTGCATGGATACCAAAGCGAGCGCTCTACTCTCTGTGCTATATGTCCACAAAACACAACAGGGGCCCTTCGCTTTCCTTCGCCTTGGTTTCCTCTCTTGCCTCGTATAAATGTTGAAGGAATGTCTCCATTTTTTTTGCCATTCTCTGGTATGTACAAATTACTAGGGATGATGCTTCCCTTACCCTACTTTCTTCTCAGTTCATTTCAGTCAACCTGGATCTTGTTTCTCCCAGATACTGTAACTATGAAAATTCCTCTTGTCATCTACTTCGTTTTACAGCCAAACTAGCACACTATCCTGCCAGGTACTGTGACTATGAAGATTGCTTTGGCCCTCTCTTCATATGTGAGTGAGTTCCAGGCTTTTGCCTTTTCTGCTCTTTTAATTGTGTTTTTCTCATTTTACTACTACTTCATTGGTCACAGTCAGCCTGGTACACTATCCTACCAGGTACTGTGATATGAATATTGCTTTAGCTCTCTCTATATGGGTGTGAATTTCAGAATCGCTTTTTCTATATTTATGGTGGTCTTCTTGCTTTGCTACTACTTTGTTGGTCACAGCCAACCTGCTATATTATCCTGCCAGGTACTGTGACTATGAAGCGTGCTTTGGCTCTCTCTCCATATGAGTGCAAATACCAGACTCGCCTTTTCTGTATTTTTAATTGTTCTTCTTCTCGCTTTAGTACTACTACTTGTTTGGTCACAGCCAGCCTGGTAGACTATCCTGCCAGAAACTGTGACTTTGAAGATTGCTTTTGGAGCCATTGATTAGGTTTGTGGGTGCGGGTCCCATACTCGTCTTTGTGATTCTCCCTTCTTTTTGCCATCCTGCCAACCATCCCATTCTCCCGGACCTCTCTGGAGGGCTGATCTGTAGTCTTCGGTTGTTTGCGGGTGCTTTGGGCCTTCTTGGTTTCCCGCCGTAGCTTCCAGTGACTGTGGTGGCACTGTGCTGACTCCCAGCCTCTGAGCTGTGTGTATCAGCTTCTCCACGTGATCCAGGCTTCCCGTCTGGCTGGGGGCTCAGGCTTCTGCTGCTGTCGATGTTTGCCTGCGACGGATGTCTTGGGAAGGCCTCTACCAGCGGGTAAGCGCCATACTCCTGGTACCATTGGGGTCCCGTCTCCTCTACTGCTGCCAGGATTTGAACCTCCCGCTTCCTCCTAGGTGGACTTCTCTTATCATCAAGTCCTTCTTCACTTTTAATGTTCTGTTCCGATTTGCTTGACACAAATTGACTAGTGCATTTGTAGTGGTTTACTCTGCACTTCTTTCTCATCCCAGTACTATTGTCATCCCTGTACTTCGCCTCAGTGTTTCTTGGGGAAATGACACTGTATATTCTGCAGACATACATGAAGTATGTTTGGTTGTTATGTCCTGAGCAGGGTAAGAGGGTGAGGGAGGTTGGTGTGTAAAAGAATTATACCATGTTTCTTCCAAGCTGTGGTCCCTCTTCCCATAGGGGGTTTCCCTCCACATGAGATTCACCTGCTGAGTATCACCCTCATGGGGACTATCAGGTAGCAGTCTCACCTCTCTGGCCTCATGGGAATGTCAACTGGGGGAGTCAGCCCAGCCCTTTAAGACAAGGTAGCAGTACAATGAGATGAATGGGGATGCAGAAGTTACTCAAACATCAATAATCGAAATGACTCAGGTAGTTGGCAAAAGATTAAGGGCCTCATTACGACCCAGGCGGTAAGTTACCGCCTGGGCCGTGACTTTACCACCATGGCGTAAACTACGTTTACGCCATGGTGGTTGGCGGACTTACCGCCCCATTCCGACCTAGGCGGGGCGGTAAGTCCCCAATCCCCATTTACCCTTCCCCATTCCCATTTTTGCCCCATAGGGCATAATGGGAGTGGGGAAGGCGTTAATTACGCCACCGTAAATTACGGTGGCGTAATTAACTCCATGGTCCCTTAGCGCCATGGATTTTAACACCTGCTAAAAGCAGGTGTTAAAAGCACCATGGCGCTAGGGGACCTCGTAATCAGGCGGTAAGGGTCGGCGCTGTTAACGCTGCCGTAAACCCCTTACCGCCTGAGTTGTAATGAGGCCCTAACTGTTTTAATATCAATGATCTAAAACAGGGAGTACCCCGGACATCTACGGATGTCTCACAGCATGGTCTCAATGATTTTCAGAAAAAACCCTGTTTTATAGTAAAAACCCTTCATTGATGACGTTAACCTATGTATTTACTAACGTCATCCTATGTGGCAAACTACAAAAACCTATTGACGAGAGTGATAGGTTCTAAGGTAAAATCTAAGTATACGTTCCATACTAGTCTAAGAAAATGATAGGCTCCTTAACATCAGGTGGGGCAACTAAGCCTTCCCCTCACACAAGTCACTATGAACGTCACTAAATACCCGACAGCCCATTGGCTACAAAAACTATAGGGCCCTTAATTATACGGCTTCTTGCAATTGGTTGGCACTCTTACATCCGTCAGTACTTTTCCACATACGTTAGCAGCACGCAGGCTGGACTTCCAGGTGCTTGTGAGCTGGTCATAACCATAGCTTCCCACCAATTAGCATATCATCTATCATCACCTCAGTGGTCTGCTGTCAATGAAGGCTTTGAACTTGTCCTTGGAAATGTTCTTTGCTCTGGAGAATTCAGGGGAGTGTAGGCATGCTCTGCCTTCAACCGTAGGTGTGGTTCATCATGTTTGTCCAACTTCATCCTTCCACGTGACTGAAGACCACAATTTGAGCTCTGGTGCATTTAAAATACTATTTTTTAATAGAATTCTAACGTCTTCCTTGTTTTTGTCCATGTCTTCTAAAGAGGAATTTTGTTCTTTCACACGATTTCTAACTACTTTCCGTTCATTCAAGTCTGATAAGACCTTGGCTTCTTGGGACTCATCCAGCCTCGTCTTTCTGAGATCTGCTTCTGTAATTAAATTGCTTTTTCAACTGCGACACAAAGGAAAAGACCTTCCTTCTCTTGACCAGCTCTGCTATAACACGTAGTGGAATCATGCATTCTTTAGTTGCTCCTATATATGTATACATTGGCGCATGCCGCAATCTATTCACTACTTAGCTAGCCTTAAGAATACTTTGTCTGATTGTGTTTCTTTGCATATGTACACGTGTACAATGACTCGATATCTTCATTGCTTGTTTAGCATAATTTTCTTCATCTTGGGCCCAAGATGTCACTTATCTTTTATACTTTCTTGATACCTTATAGAATATCTGCATTCTCTTGCCTCTGCATCTCTTCTATGCATGTCAGGCTTGCTTTGTGTGATGTCACCATTCTGCTTGTTCTGGGATTTCATTCAAGTGGCCATCATACTGTCATGTATTCAGGTATGGCTTTCTTAATGGGAACCTTACTTCCAGGAGTCTCGTTGGTATTGGTATTTTCAATGGCACTGCATGTGTCTCATTTTCGGGTTCCCAACATATAGGCAATATGGGCGAGCTGGTTGAGGTGGAGGTACTTGGCTCCTTCTGTACACTCCCCCCTCTGGGGGATTTATCGACCACTCTCCCATCATCTTTCACACCCAGCCATCTTCTTTCGAAGAAATGCTTCTTTGGTATCCATATTTGTATGACTCATTTCAAGCATCCAGCTGAATTCACATGCTCATCTTTGTTCTATGTCATGGGCATGCACTGTCCACTTGGGCTGTAATAGATCCATTTTCCCACACACTTCTTATGGTTCTTCGGATACAACAACATAATTCCCTCAGGTGCATGGATACTGGCCTTCACAAAGTCTTTGATTTTTTTCATCTGTCAGATCTCTGGACATCCATCCTGATTCGACATTGATCATGATGTTCATCCCTATGGCTTTCTTTGCAGTCTTCTTGCATTGTGAGATTATTATCCTAATCACACAGAATACAAACATCACCATCACGATCAGGGCTCCAAGGAACTTGAACATTTCTGCCATCCATTATCGAACCCAAGAAAAGAGCGCTCCATGAGCGCTCCATCAAGACCACATTTGATTGATTTGTGTTGTGCCTATGGTCGCCAATAGACCACATTTGCAACCCCTGCTTACTAGCAACACTGCCCACATCATGTATTGGTGCCTATCTACTCTCATCCACCTACTGTATATCTACACTAGACGTTGGACTAGTCAACCTAATCCATTTCCTAGTCAAGACACTTACACCTACACACTCATGTTAACCACCACCATCACCTCGTGGCCTATCACCATGACACCTGCTAACCCGTATTTGGATATCCAGCTCTCTGGATACGCCACTTTGCTACCAGACCAACACCTAACCAACCTTGTACTACGGTCATTAGAAACACTAGATTGAATTCTAGAACTAGCCCACCTACCTTTCCATGCTCCCACCACCCTAGCATTTTAACCAGAAACTTTAGATTAAGAGCCCGCAGCATGAAACATTTGCATACTGACCACAACCCTGCCAATTCGACCACTGACTCAGTCAAGTTAGCCCATACCCATTTGCACGACCTACCTGTACCACCTGAAAAATCTTCCCAAAAAGACAAACTCATTAAAGCAGCTCTGGTGAATGCTAGGTCTCTTCCTGCCCATGCTCTCGACATCGCTGACCTTATATCTCACGAAAAGCTCGATCTCCTCGCAGTCACGGAAACTTGGCTTAATGCTGCCTCCGGTCCATCTCTGGCCCTTGCTATACCTAATGATTATGCTATTATTAGATGCGACAGAAACACCACTCAAACGAAGGGAGGTGGACTCGCCATCATATTCAGAAATACATTCGACATCAAAGTCATCCAGGACTCTCAAATCCCCTCTGCTGAATCCTTGTCTATTAAGCTTCCTCTATCACCTAACCACACGGCATCTTTGCACCTTATTTACCGACCACCAGGTCCCATTTCCTCCTTTATAGAGGACATTGCATCACTCATAACCACAGATACCAAACCCAGCTCTCAAACGATCTTACTTGGGGACTTTAATCTTGGTTTTAACGACCCTAAGAACACTAACGCCCATGACCTAGCTAACACCTTATCGGATTTGGGTCACACGCACATTATTCACGAGCCCACTCATATCAAAGGCAGAACACTGGACTGGATCACTCACCTCAATTGCTCTATTGACCTTCTATCCAATGACCCATGCATTTGGTCGGATCATCACATAATAACCTTCTCTATCAAAGCCAATACACCTCACCTGGCGCCCATCATCGCCCCAGCTACCAGCACGAGAAATAAGAAAGATATTACACCTGATAAACTCTTACCCATACTACTCCCCATCCTGAACAATATCGACTCAGAGGCTGACCCCACAGTCTCAGTGGATATCTACAACCAGGCTATACTTAAAGCACTGAACACCATTGCCCCCCTAAAATTGCGGAAACCCAAACCACAGCGTCACCTTAACACTTGGTTCACGCCGCAGCTAAGAGAATTACGCAAAGCTAAGAGAACCGCAGAGTCACATTGGAAAAAACATCCCACAGCATCCAATAAGACTGAGCTAACCCTAGCCTCCTCTAGTTACAAAGAAGCCATCTTTATTGCTAAAAAGGACACATATAACAAAAGGATTACACAAGCAGAATCCAACACAAAGGAACTCTTTAAGATTTTGAAAGAACTAGAATCCCCCATTGCCCCCATAGACAAATATGTTACAGATGCACTATGGTGTAGTAATATTCAGAAGGCCTTATTAGATAAAATAGCTCGCCTACAATCTAAAATCAACGCAAAAAAATCCCTGCTACTTGCTGACCCGGATAAAAACAATTACCTAACAAATCACCTACCTTTATGTCAACTTGTAAACCTTTCAGCTTCTCACCCCTCTCAATCTGGGAAGTAGAAAACATCATCAGGAAACTTAAACCTTCAAATTGCCAAGGTGATGCCTGCCCTGCCCCGATCATCAAAGCTGCTGCGCACGACCTGGCACCATTCATAACCAACCTCATCAATGCCTCCTTCAAAACTGGAGTAGTGCCTGATAACCTAAAAGATGCGTGGGTCATCCCACTCCTTAAAAAACCTACTCTTGATCCAGCCAACCCGTCTAACTATAGACCGATAACAACTGTACCTTTCTTATTAAAAATACTGGACAGAGCAGCCTATTTACAAATACAGGCCTACTTAGAATCAAACAATCTCCTAGGACTTAGGCAGTCAGGTTTCCGACCTAGACACGGTACGGAAACTGCATTAATAGATCTCACTACCCAGATCCAAATCCTGAAAGACAATGGTAAACTTGCACTCCTCTTATTGCTTGATCTGTCAGCAGCTTTTGACCTGGTCAACCATCAAACACTATGTCACCACTTGCAAACTGCAGCACACTTCTCAGACGCAGCCACAGCCTGGATCAGTTCCTTCTTGGCGAACAGAACCATGAGGGTCTTCTCTCCCACTGATTCTGCTGAACCTTCACCAGTACCCTGTGGAGTCCCGCAAGGCTCCTGCGTGTCCCCGACACTCTATAATATATTCACAAAGCCCCTCTTTGATATCCTTGACTATCTGGGTGTCACATATACCAATTACGCGGACGACACCCAGATACTCATTCCTATCTCGGGGAACTATGAAACAGATAGCAAAACCCTTAATGAAATCTACTCAGTAATTCAAGCATGGATGGCACATCATGGACTTTGTCTCAATGACGAAAAAACCGAGTTGATCATCCTTGGCACTCACGCCAAACTCAAAAATCTCAATCCCGCATTTAAATCCTTCACCATAGATGGCAATCTCATCCCCGTGTCAAATAACACCAAAACCCTTGGGGTTTACATCGATGCCACCTTATCCTTCTCCAAACAAACTAATGCAGTAGCATCATCAGCCGCTTACACCTGCAAGCTGATCACTGCATGTAGGCCGTTCATCTCCTCACCCAATTGCATTACTCTTGCTAGAGCATTAGTCCTATCCAAGATAGACTATTGTAATGCCCTTTACTTAGGCACTAACCACAAAAATATCAACAAACTGCAAGTAATTCAAACTAATGCCATCAGAGCTGCCCTCAACATCCCCAAAAAGATGCACATCTCGGAGACCAGACGCAAACTACGTTGGCTTCCAGTCAAGCACAGAATATCCCTTAAAACTCTGGCCCTTACACATAAAGCCAGGGCCAACCTTGCACCAGCCTACCTCACCAACCAACTTACACCTCACACTTCTTCAAGACCACTTAGAGCAGCACAAGCTAACACTATGTCCATACCGAGATTTAAACTTCATAACTCGGGTGGTGCTAGCTTCCCTGTACAAGCCTCTAAATTATGGAACACAATACCTGCGCTTTTGCGTGCAGAACCTTCATTTAACCTATTTAAACATAACACGAAGTGTTGGCTTCACAACATGGACTCTTTGACACCCTAACCGCCTGATCCCAGCATGATCGACTGTCACTGGCACACTTTTGTAATTAATGTACTTATACTAGACTATGTATATATGCATTTGCACGACTAAGTTTGTACCCACCTGTAACTGCAATGTAACGTAACCCTTATTGACTGCTTTCAATTGCAACTGTAACCAGATCTAACTTATGCGCCCGTATGCCCCTGGGCCTGGCTGCGCTTTATAAATAAATAAATACAAATAAATACAAATACATTAAGTACTATTTACTGGCGTGGCAGGCTGATGTTCACTACGTGAGAGCCGGTCCCTGTTGTCCTGAACTTTCCACCATGAGTCTGCATTGGAGTGTATGCAAACGTCCACCAGGAGGACGTCTTTAGAAGTTACACCATCTTGCCTGGTGCTCTGAACACCAAAGAAGGTCCTGTCGCACAGCGATCCCGCCCCCTTGGTGTCCACGCCTCCCTCTGACAACGATAAACTCCCAGAAGACAGCGCACCCGTGCGCGCACCGTGGAGTACATTAATTACTGATTACTGGTGTGGCGGGCTGATCTTCACTACGTGGGAGCCGGTCTCTGTTGTCCTGAACTTTCCACTGCTGAGTCTGCATTGGAGTGTATGCAAACGTCCACCAGGAGGACATCTTTAGAAGTTACACCGTCTTGCCTGGCGCTCTGAACACCAAAGAAGGTGACTGTTGTTGGCACGTTGTGCTTGTTGTGCACGTTGTGCACTTTATGACGGAGAAAGTTGTGGACTGTTTGTTTTTGCGACTATTATGCTAGATAGCTCTTTTTCATAACTTATTTTAAGGTCCTGTCGCACAGCGATCCCGCCCCCTTGGTGTCCACGCCTCCCTCTGACAACGATAAACTCCCAGAAGACAGTGCACCCGCGTGCACACCGTGAAGTACATTAAGTACTGTTTACTGTTCACGGTGCGCGGTGTGGGTCGCAGGAGCCAGGGGTCAATTTATTTGATTTTCTCTGCAAATAGCAGTGTGACAACTTTGTTATACCCCTGTTTTTAGACCAAGGGAGTGCCCTGTATCTTCTATGCTGGTAAGGCAAAGTTATTTAGAAATGGTTGGAGGGTTTTTGTAACTGTTCGCTAGGATAAACACCCACGTCGCAAACAGCAAACACGAGCCTTCTGCAATCCTTTCTGATCTGCTCTCATACTCTGCTTTCTATGGAGACCACTCTCAGGAACGGTAAAAAGCAGAAGGACTGTCCCTCTAAGACACAACCTACCACTGAATCCCCAAAAAATGTTAATAAAAAAATAGTCCCTCTCTCTGGAAAAAGATCTTTTCTGTCCATGTCTGCTAACTCTGAGGAAATCATACCTCCAATTGGAAAAAGCAATAATCTGGAAATCATTGACACCAAGCCTGTCAATCAAGAACTTTGCTCCTTAAAAAAAGCAAACGAGGATATCGCAACAGCTCCATTTGCAGCTGCTGACAATATGCTTAGGAATCAAAAAATTGTTGCAGAGATACACAATAATAAATTCTCTCCCGTGGCAGACATTTCCATGCTGGCCCTCGTAATTATGGCAGACCTTGATAAGAGAGTATGTCTATCTCTTGGGCCCTCGACGCCTGTTTCAACAAATGGGATATATAGAGAACATGTGCACTTTCATAAATCTGACATAAGGGAAATGCGCAGTCCCCAATTGTGTCACAAACAA
The DNA here is from genome assembly GCF_040938575.1 of Ambystoma mexicanum. Classification (NCBI taxonomy): domain Eukaryota; kingdom Metazoa; phylum Chordata; class Amphibia; order Caudata; family Ambystomatidae; genus Ambystoma; species Ambystoma mexicanum. Next base: position 671,391,799 of record NC_090933.1, on the reverse strand, counting down.
AAAGAGTACCAACCTGCACAAAAATTGCAATTTCCCTCCACTATTTCTCCTACTGCAAAATACTCAATGGAAGCACAATCTGAAAATCCTATTCCGGCACAAAGGATATTGAATTCATCTATGCCAGTGTTCAATTTTTCAAATCTTCCTGAAGTACCTCTCTCTCAAGAAAACAGTGATGAAGAATTCAGGGTGCATAACCTCAAAGACTTTACTGTCCTTACGAGAATTTTAAACCTATTAGATCGAGGGCATAAATATTCTCATCTACTGTTGCAGGAGATAAAAAATGTCTTGACCACGAATACGGCACATTTAATGAAAATTGAAGGCTACATTTTAGCCCAAAAGGCTTGTCACAATCACCACTTGACATGCCACGAAAGAGCAGTCTCAATTGTAAAAAAAAGCTCCTAAAAACCATCTCAGATGGAAAAAAAACATGTGGGATCGCAAACACTGGCTGACCCCTTACTGTTAAATGGAGTGCCTTTGACTTTTGTGCAAATTATACATTGTAAAGAAGACTCAGCGATGGAGCCTAAGCACATCCCTGTGAGCGAGCCAATTGATTATTTGGAGGTTGTGAAAGCCCAACATGAAAGACTATTACAAGTTGAATAAATCTTGGTTCAGATGCATCCAAAAGAAAAAATTCTTGAGATGCTCACGAAGGCTGAAGCAGTAGATCCCAACTCGACCCCGATCGTGGAGACTCCAGACAGACCTACAACACTTATTGATATCATTGAACAAGATAAATGTAGCAAAGCGCAAAATGAAGAATCGATGTCAAGAGAGAATTTCTACTTTTTATCAAGAAAGGCCAAAAAGCACCACCAGAAAGCCTTAAAAAGCAGACACAAAAACAAAGTAGGAAGCGCACAAGCAGAAAAGCGGTGAAAGAGATAAGCCCCCCACCCCCATTAATGCCGGCAAATCAAAAACAATTACTGACAAAGGCTTACAAAATGCCACTTCTTCTGAGCAATTTTTTAATCTAAGCGAGTTGAACGAAGAAAGTAAAAGGGCCTTACAGATCTGCACATTAAATACTCATGAAAAGATCCCTAAACTGACGGCAATGGTTAAAAAAGATGCTAAATTAGCGGTTCCTGACCCTGAACTGCTTATCAAAAAAGCACATGTGTTAACGCAAATAGATACAACTCTAAATGTATCTGCGATGAAACAACCAAATTTAACCTAACTCTTCACAGATATTACTTTGAAAAAAAAGACGGTTACGTGAGAAAGGAATTTTTTTTTTTTTTAAATAAAGATAAAGAGGGTCCTGTGAGAATAGAGAAAGCGCTCTTGGTAATTGAGGAGACAGGATTGAATTCAAAGGTTTTAGTTGAAAACTCTAAAAAAAAATTGCTCCACTCCTGGAACCTTGTTCCAACTGTGCCGGCGGTGAATCGGCAAACAAAACTAAACAAAAACAGGTACCTGATCACATTACGCATCAGATTGTTCCACCTCAGTCAACGATGACACTCCCTCAAACCCGCCAAAGGAGGTTCCTGTGACCCATTTGAATTCGCCAGCTATAAATATGGCCCAAGAATTCAAACACACAATCTCCCAGCGAATCTGGTGGAACAGACAAAATAAGATAACAAGGACGAAAAGGACTTAGATGTTGACCTTGTGGCGGACAATCCGAGCATCCAACTAACCTTTCATTCAATCCCGAATGAAATGAGAAATACCATTGGATGGAAGAGTGACGCCAATATCAATGGAGCAGTTCGTATTAATCGTTCATTTTTAATGAACGCCCTCTTCAGGATTCCCTCGCCCCGTAGTCTTGTTACAAACGACATTGAATGGATTCGGCTCCCAAATGATAACAATAACCGTATGCTGTCCAAGATGTTGTCTCCAATAATAGCGAAATTGATATGGGAACATCAAAGTTCCCCCCCCCTGCCCCCCGTGAGCATCTGTGTGCCCCCCCTGCCCCCCGTGAGTGTCTGTTTGCCCCCCCTGCCCCCCGTGAGCATCTGTGTGCCCCCCTGCCCCCCGTGAGTGTCTGTTTGCCCCCCCTGCCCCCCGTGAGCATCTGTGTGCCCCCCCTGCCCCCCGTGAGTGTCTGTTTGCCCCCCTGCCCCCCGTGAGCATCTGTGTGCCCCCCTGCCCCCCGTGAGTGTCTGTTTGCCCCCCCTGCCCCCGTGAGCATCTGTGTGCCCCCCTGCCCCCCGTGAGCATCTGTGTGCCCCCCCTGCCCCCCGTGAGTGTCTGTTTGCCCCCCCTGCCCCCGTGAGCATCTGTGTGCCCCCCCTGCCCCCCGTGAGTGTCTGTTTGCCCCCCCTGCCCCCCGTGAGCATCTGTGTGCCCCCCCTGCCCCCCGTGAGTGTCTGTTTGCCCCCCCTGCCCCCCGTGAGTGTCTGTTTGCCCCCCATGAGCATCTGTGTGCCCCCCCTGCCCCCCCGTGAGCATCTGTGTGCCCCCCCTGCCCCCCGTGAGTGTCTGTTTGCCCCCCCTGCCCCCCGTGAGCATCTGTGTGCCCCCCCTGCCCCCCGTGAGCATCGTGTGCCCCCCTGCCCCCCGTGAGCATCTTGTGCCCCCCCTGCCCCCCGTGAGCATCTGTGTGCCCCCCCTGCCCCCCGTGAGTGTCTGTGTGCCCCCCCTGCCGCCCGTGAGTGTCTGTTTGCCCCCCGTGAGTATCTGTGTGCCCTCACCCTGCTTGCCCCCCCTCATGCTCTGCGCTCCACCCCCCCTCCTCATTTCCATCCTCTTCAACTTCCCTCCTACTCCCCCCTCCTCTTCTCCCCCCTCTTAGACTTCCGCCTCCTAGCACTTACTCCTATCATCTGTTCCGTGACTCTTGATAGCAGCTTGTCTGTCCCCCCTCCTTTTTGTTTTTCCCCCTCCCCCCTCCCCTACTTTTCAATTTGTCACTGACTTTTTGATCAGTAGCGTGTCTTGTTCTCCTTTCCCCCCTCCGTCCACTTGCCCCCCCTCCCACCCCGCCTCTTGTTACCACCTGCACTGCGTAAATTGTCGTCAGACTTAGTAATGTTACTGCTTGCTCTGTTTTCCTTCCTTTCCATCACCTCTTGCCTTACTTGTTCTATGCACTTGCACTATCAGAAATGTCGTCAGGCCTATTATGATAGTTATTTTCACATTCTGTATTGTTTCAAGGACTTTTGCTGAATGTAACTGTATTTTTCCTATGTCCCCTCCCTCCTTGAAGCGCTTTGAAACACATTGTGTATAGGCGCTATATAAATAAACTATCATATCATATCATATCATAAAGTGATCTACAGATACTTGGTCTTAATATGCAGGCCTTTTCTAACATCAAAGATGCTATGGACTTCTTACAATTCCAACAACCACCTGTTATAGCTGCTGTTAACAATGGTGATAATCCATCTGTCCATAAAGATCCTTCTAGAAACATGATGGATCAATTGTCAGCGCTCACAAATGCCCTGAATGGTCTAAAATGGCTTGGGTCGTTAATTAAAACAGCTGTTACGACAATTAATCCGCAAGCACCATCATAAATTCATTACCTCAAGGTTGCTTGTTGGAATTGCTGTGGTTTCACAAACCTTACAAAATGGAGGAATCAGATAACCCAAGACCTTGTCCCCACATTTTGATGGTCCAGGAGACCATGGCTGTAGCAAACATTGAACTTGATGGTTTTTTCTCATGTGTTCACTGGGCAATTAGAGGAGTAGAAGGTAGACCAGTAGGAGGTTTAGCTATTTTCATTGACACTAAATTGAATTTTACAATTAATCATGTCTATCAATCTGACCTCTTTTTAATGATGGATGTAAAATTTGACTTTTTACATAGTGGAAATTTACTAATAATTTCACTATATTGGAACCCCTGTTGCTTCCCCATTGAAATAGCGTGCAAACTACTTAATGATGCCCTCCTCAAGGCTTTTGATAATTCGCCCTCTGCTGAAATTCTCATTGGAGGGGACTTTAATGCATCATTTTTCATAAAGAACAATAATGTCTCCCGCAATTCAACATACTTCCATACTACTATACAAAAAGGAACCGTATGGAAGAATTTTTTTAAATATTGGGATGTTCATCTATTACAACCTGAATGCAATCACGCGAATTTCACATGGAAATGTGGGGGGCACCAATCATGGATTGATCACATGTTTGCTTCCAAGTGCCTATCAGGTAGACTCATTAAAGTAATCACCATTGATGTACACTTGGGTGATCATTTAATGATAACAACATCCATTGTAGATTGTCTGAACTCCTGTAAGCAAGAATCTCATCTAGCCCTCATTCAAATTGATAGACCTCAAACGTCGATTAATGGGTCTCCTTCCACTTGCAGAAAAATCACTGCTCTTGTAAATGGAGATCTATGGAAGAGCAATGGGAAAAATGGCCTTGAAAATTAAGCTATACTAAAATGGAATTCACAGATGATGTCTTCCCATTTATCAAAAATAGCTTATAGGTGTGAAGCTCTCAATAAAACCAAAAATGAGGAATTAGAATACTCTAACGAGGTAGCTTTACTCAAACAAAAATAAATGCAGACCTTCGAAAAGCGAGAAAGTCTGGGTTGAGCAGTAACATTTCTGAGTTATTAACGAGGGAAAAAAAGACCATACTTAATTATAAAAAGGCTCTAAACCATATCCGGGCACAGATTTATATAAAACGAAATCAAACAATAGTAAATCAGTTATGTAATCAGAGGATTATTATGTAGAAAATTATTAGATCAACAGATAACAAAGAACCTTGCGAATTTGACTCAGGAATTGACAGCTCAACTTGGACCTCTTTCTTTCTCTCCAAATTTGCGCTTCCAGATGAATTTAGATCCTTTAAACATCTTCCTGATAGTCAATTAATTCCAAATTGTTGTCCATGGGGAATTTCAGAAATCATTTATGCAATTCATAAACTGAAGGGATCTAGATGTGTAGGACCAGATGGTTTACCCCCTTGTTTGATTAAAGATGGTTGGTTATTTTGGGCATCGACTTATAATGTCACTTTCCAAAAAATCTTTAGTTCAAAAACAATTCCCATCTCTCGGCTCACTTCAATCATCATTCCTCTACATAAAAAGGGCTCATTATCTGCTCCTCACAATTACAGGCCTGTCGCCATCATTCATGTAGCAGCAAAAATCTTTGCTTCTTTAATCTTACAAGAGTTGGAACTTTTTACACGTAATAACGATTGTCTGAGCACAGCACAAGTAGGGTTTAGAAAAGGCATTGGCACTCCTCTCAATGCCTGCATTCTCGCCCACATCATTGCTGCTGCTAATCGTCCTGTCAACAGCCCCATTTTTGTCGCCTCTCTTGATCTAACGGCAGCTTTTGATTCTGTTATAAGAGGCAAACTTCGGCAAAAAATGCATAAGGCTAAATTTCCTCAATATCTGAGCACGCTTGTAGACATGCTCCACCACAATACTAACTTTAGGGTGTGAATTAGTCGGGCAGGATCACTTACTGAATCTACACCAAGCTGGACTGGTGTCAAACAAGGATGCAATCTTGTAGCCATTCTTTTTAATTTCTAGTTAGCCGATATAGATGAGATATGGAATCTAGGCAAATCCTTTGCAATACGGATAGGGTCCTTTACCCTATCATGGCTAGCTTATGCTGACGACATCTTGTTCGAACGAACGGAAGCAGACCTTCAAATGAAATTGGAATGCTTTTCACAGTACTGTAAAATTAACAAGCTATACTTGTTAATTTTTCGCTTGCTTCGCTGGCGAGCACGCGAAGTCCAATGTGTTAGACCAATTAAAAAAAAATATCTTGTGTTGCTGTTGCTGTAGTTTTCAGTTACCAAAATTAATTTGTAACTGAAAACTAGTGGGAGACCGGGCATCCTACCTGATATGCGTCGCTGATGCGAGAACTTGAATAAGAACTGTGCAGGATTGCATGTAGCACATCATCAGGCCATGCCAAGTCGTGAGTAGCATGGCAATTATGAACCAAAAACTAAATATAAAATACATTTTGAGGACTATGTAATCCTATAACAAGCACGGACGTATGCCCGTAGTTATACTGTAATATGAATTCAGAATTGTAATACCCGTGTTTTCCGTTTCTAACGTTACGTGGTGCCTAGATCCAACTGTACATTTGTATAAGATGAATAGAAGGGCTGAATCATCAGATAGAACCCACGGACACATATGGAGAGCGTCCTGTGGCATTAGGAGCAAGGCAATGCGAATTGCGTGACTAGTAACCGCCAGGATCCAAATTATATATTGGTATACAGTGAATGCACATATTGTGTAGTCAGATAACACCCACCGTCATCTGACGGATAGTCTCTAAACATATCCTCATCAGTGACGTCTGACAGTCTATAACCTTCTCCAGTGGCAACCACTGTGCACCATTGTTTGCCTTCATAATCAGTTCCATCAAGCAAAGCCATTTCTCCTAGTACTATGTCTGTTTGTAATTCTAAAGGAAAGACTTGTCATTCCTCTTCATCCAGAGGTATCTTTGGTCTGAATAAAAATTCATCAGGTATTCTCATAGTTCTTCCCACTAGGCCTGCTAACCATGCTAACAGAATGCATATCCCATAGTAAAAAACCTCTGGTTCTAATATTACTCCTCTTATGGTCACTTGTCCTGCAAATGCCATAAAAAACTTAATTATGTTTAAAGAATGCATTCCTGGCGTTGAACACACTATGCCTTCATCAGTGAACAAAATCGTCATGTTCAACTTTGTCATTAAATTTCGACCCAGTATATTGACAGGTGTCTGTCTATAATATAATAATGGCACAGACATGTCACATTCTCCTATAGAGACTGGTAATTTTTCAGTAAAAGGAACTCTACTTGTAGCTCCTGTGAAACCTTGAGTATTCATGGAATCCCCAGACAATGTAAATTTCCCCTATTGTATACATGAGCGTGTTGCACCCGTATCTACTAAAAAAGAAAAGGATTGGCCCCTTATATTAACATCAACCCTTGGTTCCTTTTGAGGATTGGGCGTTACAGATAGTATTGAATACATTAAGTCTCCCAGTGGGCTGTCCTATTGTGGATACATTCTGATCCCTGTACCTGTGAAAGGATTCCCTCCATCGACAGTGCCACCCCCTATCCTAGGAGTCATCAATTGTCCCGTGCTCATGCCTTGCTATATCTGCATGAGTGAATGCTGTGACTGCCCTTGCGGCGGATTCATTACTGTCCGCTGCTTATGTACGTCTGGCTGTACTCTCAGTGCTTGTGTTTGCTGCACTGTCTGATTTTGAGCAAACCCATCTCCAGTCTGATGAGTGTATGCAGGCATATACACAGTCCCCCTCTTGAGAATGACCCATTTTGCACAAATCCTTGACTTCTACACATGCGTGCAAAGTGTCCTGACATGCCACATGTCCAACATACAGGAGGAGGCCTCCTAATCCGCCTGTCCTGCATGCCTTCACTATCATTCTGCAAGTTTTGAAACCCACCTTGGTTATTCTGGAAATGTCCCTGATTATTCTGGAAGCCTCTGCCTCGAACGTTTCCCCTACCTTGTGGTACAAATTCATTATTACCTCGATCAAACTGCCTTTGATTATTTATCTGTGGCATGCCTGCTGCTTGCTGCTAACCTGACCCTTCTCCACTAGTCAACATTGCCCCTTCAATGGCGTACTTTCATATTTCCTTCTGTACTAATTTTGCTTTTCACCTTCCTAGTATTGTCTTTCTTTCGATTTTTCTCTTGCAACAGTCTGCAATAATGCGCAATGGTCAGCTGAATTTCTGACCATGGCTTTGCTTCCATGCCCACCAATGTGAGCTGCTTCTGCACTGGCTTTGGCAGACCTTGGCATAATGTGTGATAAAATACAGGCATAGATTTCCGCCCAGGTATGCGAGTCTCCAAACTCCATTGTTCCTGAAAATTCTGAATGTAAACAAGAGGATCATCCCCTTCCTGCAACTTTTTTGTCATTATAGCTCCCATATCTGACGTGTCCAGATACAGAACTCCAAGCGCTTTCCAGACTGCTGCCCTACAGTTATTAAATGGTGCTACATCATGAGTGGTGCTCAATGTGGTAAAACACTAATACCCTGCTCTTGACCAAACATCATCGGCTCTCTCCCAAAGGATAGCGACTAGGAGAACGTTAATGTCCCCTACAGGTAACATGTTTCCTCCTGTCATTTTCTCTAATTCATATATCCATTTCCCAGCACCAGAAGTTAAACTTGAGAATTTACACCTTAAATTATCCTTATACATCTGTGGCCAAGGTATATAATGTGGTCTGGCTCCCCCTTTCTCTAACAAGGGAAACTGGGAATCCCCAAACTCACATTCGTCCCACATCCCCCATCGTCTGTCTGTCCATAGCAGGGACAATGGTTCGGCACTGCCTTCTCCCTGGCAGCGACCTTAACCTGCTCACATAAGGTAGTGAGTCCCCCCTCTCACCATGGGATTGCCCTTTAAGTTGATCTAGTCGCGTCAGAGATTCTGACGCCCGCAATTTGGATAGATCTAGATCTGACCATCTTACATCCTTATCCATTGAAAAACAATCCTTCAGGACCACATGCGTTACCTCCCTCCTCCCTACTGAAGGTTTCTCTGTCCTCATCTGACATATCCTGTCCCCAACTTGTGTGGCTCCTCTCCTCTTTGTCACTATTCAGAATCAGTCTAAAGACAGCTCTTTAGGCTCAAAACTACATGAGCCTCCCTCTCTGTCGTACAACTGGGTACTCTCGAGTCGATCGGTTTTACCCTTTCCCTTCAGTTCTTTCTTAGACCTCATATCATGATAGACTTTATTTATTGCATCCCCAATGCTTCTGGACTCAAACTCATCCTCTAGATTTGCTCTAGACAGACCTGCTACTGGTTCATGTGCTGGCAAGAATGTCCTCCCATGCCATTATTGGATTAGGATCCATTCATTCCTTTTCCACACATTCAAGATCATGTGCTCTCTGCCTCCTCTTTTGTTCCATTCCATCATCAAACTCTCTTTGTTTCCTTGCTTCTTCTCTCACCCTATCTTCTTTTCAATTCTCTTCTCTCATTTGTCCTTCGTATCTCTTCATCTCTATGTCTTTGTATACTTTTATCCCTTAATTTCTGTTCTCCCTCTTCCTCTCACTTTCTTTCTATCCTTTCCTGTTCTTTGATTGCCTTCTGTCTGTTGTCACACTTTCTTTGCTCCTCTGGCCTTTGCTGCTTTTTCAGTTGTTCGTCTTCATATAACTGTTTTCGTCTTTGTCTATCCTTCCTTTCTCCCCATCTTCTTTTAATTGTTCTTCTCTCTCTCTATCCTTTTCATTTTGATCTCTCCTTTGCCTTATGCCCTCGATGCTCTTACCATCGAGTTTGAGCAAAACTTTACGACCCATCCATTCGTTCTGTATGAACGCTACCTCGTCAGCCTTATCTTTTTCTCTTTTCCATCTCTTTATCTCTCATCCTGTATCTAAGGATGTACTTGGCCTATCACTTCTCTCCTTGTCCCTTGGGACCTTAGAGATCAGCACCCTCATCGATGCTTTGCACAGGCGACTCATGCCGGATTACTGTACCCTGTCGCTGCCTTAAGCTCTCTTAGTGGGTACAATCCATCATCTTTCCCACTATCGCCGTTTACGTCAGGCTCGGTAGGGGGAACAGAAAGCTCCTTGCCCCCCTCTTTGCATATATTAAGTATCCAATCTTCAGGAGGTGGCTCTTCCTTTTCCTCCTGGTACATTTTCCAGAGCTCTAAGCTCACTAACCTGTTGTCTAACTTTTTTCCTGTGTATGCTGCATGTAAATATGTTGTCATATGCTGCAAAACTGCCTTCGATAGTGATCCCCCTTGTGGCTATGGCATGAACATCTTGTCTGCCGTGCCCTTAAGCCATTCCGCACTATACTGTTTAAGCTTGGGTGCGTGTTTCGGCAACTGTTTGCAGAGATGTGCAAGCAGAGGTATTATAGAGTCCATTTTGACTCGTCACACTTAACTGTCAATACTCACCTTTACTCTTTGCACTTTTCAAGATTACATTTCAAGAAAATAATACAATATGAGCGTGCACCAATCGGCGCAGCTCCAAACCCTCTATATCACTTTTTACTCCAATCTACTTGATTTGTTAAACATCATCAACTCAATTTCAACAAATAAATAATTAACTCTTGAATCTTGCATTTTCCTTTTTATGTCTTTTAATTCCTCTATTAGTTCTTCACCACGTATATGTCTATTTAATCACATAAAACAGACAGACAAACAGACTCACTCGACTGGCAACATATCTTAGTCTACGATCCTGGAGACTTTATCCCCGCCCCTAAAATTACCCTGATTGGGATGTGAACCGTTCTCTTTGGACTATTTTTAAACAAGTATGTAGCCTATGTCATCTGCAAATGGGACTCTATATACGGTTCCTTCTGTTACGTGCTTATTACGCAAGACACTGGGCTTCCTCTATCCTGACGCTCCTCGTCTCATGATTTCTTAATTGCTTGGCTTCTCTCCTCAAGTCAATTACTTAATACCTCAAGGCTAATCGTCTTGAGTTGATTTTACCCCAACCTCCCTCCGTTACTCATTTTCCCTCATCACTCTCTCCACTTATTACCCATTCACAATTTTGCCACATCACTCAGTTTTTACTCACCATTTGCTTTTTCGACTTCTGACCCTCGGGATCGATGCCTCTTTATCAGCCGCTTCAACCTTTCGTCCATTCAGCTTCCTGTAGAAGTCGGGAGGAGGAGTTTGCCTGGAAACAAGAGACTTGTCTCACCCGCGCATGCAAGGCTTAGGTTTTTCTTTTTTTTTAACTGGTTCCGCTATCTACAGGGAGCTTCACCTCCTTCCGGTTAAATGGCAGAGGACATTCGATATTAGTGGGAACCCAAAGCTTACTATCCTGATGGATTTTTAACTATCATCACTCTGCTACCACGTGAACTGGAGGAGTCGCCCCACCCCTTTAAGAAAAGGTAGAAGTATTATGAGATGAATGGGGAAGCAGACGTTACTCAAACATCATTAATAGAAATGACTCAGATAGTTGGCAAAAAGGTTAACTGTTTTAATATTAATTATCTAAAACAGGGAGTACAAAGGACATCTACGGATGTCTCATAGCATGGTCTCATTGATTTTCAGAAAAAACACTGTATGCATAGTAAAAAACCATCATTGATGACGTTAACCTATGTATTTACTAATGTCATCCTACGTGGCAAACTACAAAAACCCATTGAAGAGAGCGATTGGTTCTAAGGGAACATCTAAGTATACGTTCCATACTAGTCTTAAGAAAATGATAGGCTCCTTAACATCAGGTGGTGCAACTAAGCCCTCCCCTTAAACAGGTCACTATAAACGTTGCTAAATACACAACGTCCCATTGGCTACACAAACTATAGGGCCCTTAATTACATGGCCCCCTACAATTAGTTGGCACTCTTACATCCGTCAGTACTTTTCCACATACGTTAGCAGCAGGCAGGCTGGACTTCCAGGTGATGGTGAGCTGGTCATAACCATAGCTTCCCATCCAATTAGCATATCATCTATCATCACATCAGTGGTCTGTTGTCAATTAAGGCTTTGAACTTGTCCTTGGAAATGTTCTTTGCTCTGGAGAATTCAGGGGAGGGAAGGCATGCTCTGCCTTCATGCGTAGGTGTGGTTCGTCATGTTTGGCCAACTGCATCCTTCCACGTGACTGAAGACCACAAGTTTGCGCTCTAGTGCATTTTAAATACTATTTTTTAATAGACCTCTGATGTCTTCCTTGTTTTTGTCCATGTCTTCTAAACAGGAGTTTCGTTCTTTCACATGTTTTGTAACTACTTTCCGTTCATCCAACTCTGATAAGACCTTGGCTTCCTGGGGCTCATCCAGCCTCGCCTTTCTGAGATCTGCTTCTGTAATTCAATTGTTTTTTTCAGCTGCAACACACTGGAAAAGATCTTCCTTCTCTGGTCCAGCTCTGCTATAACACGTAGTGGAATCATCCATTCTTTACTTGCTCCAATATATGTATACATTGGCGCATTCCGCAATCTATTAACTACTTAGCTAGCCTTAAGAATACTTAGTCTGCTTGTGTTTCTTTGCATATGTACATGTGTAAAATGACTTGATATCTTCATCATTTCTATAGCGTACGTTTCTCCATCTTGATAAAAAAATGTCACTCATCTTTGATACTCTCTTGCTGCCTTATAGAATATCTGCATTCTCTTGTCTCAGCATCTCTTCTATGTACGTCAGGCTTGCTTCGTGTAACGTCACCATTCTGATTGTTCATTCATGGTCCTGCTTCTTCTGAGATTTCTTTCAAATGGCCATCATACTGTCGTCTATGCAGGTATGGCTTTCTTAATGGGAACCTTACTTCCAGAAGTCTCCTTGGTATCGGTATTTTCAATGCTCCGGCACGTGTCTCATTCTCTGGTTTCCCAACATATAGGCAATAGGGGCGAGCTGGTTGAGCTTGGGGTACCTGGCTCCTACTCTACAAAGGGGCCTCCCCATCTAAGCAGTGACAACATCCTGGGATTCATCACAGTGATGAAGAACCCTCCAAAGATACTAAAAGAGAACTAAAAAAGGACATGCATCGCTCTCTTATTTTATTTTATTGATTATAGTGTGAACATTGCTCAAGAGCAGCACAGGGGTTTACAATATTGTGCCAGAATTGGGCTTGGCTTTTTATACAGTGCTGTTGGTGAAGGGAGAGAGGGATATTTATTCCTCGGGCAGGTGTTGTTTCACTGGCTATGTTTTTAGTGTTTTGTGGAACTGGAGGATGGTAGGGGCATTTCGAGTCTCTAGCAGGATTGAGTTCCAGATGGTCGGGGCATGGCAGGATAATGACTGCTTGCCAACACGTTAAATAAGGAGTCAAAGAAGATACCCAAAGTTTTGCTGTTTGGCCGAGTTGGAGTATAATGGGGCTGGTACTGGAAGGAGGGAGATAGTAGGACAATTTTTCCTATTATTTACTGTCATACTGATAATGGCCAAATCGTTTGTGGCAATATTAAGGCCGAGCCAATGGCCATCCATCCAAAGGTGAATTTTAATGAGGGTGGAGGGAGCTCTGCAATGTCCATGATTAAATATTTTTTTCATTTCATGCGCTATTATCCGACCGTTGGTCATTTGCCAAAACACGTATTATTACAGTTATAAAAGAGAAATAATTCAATACATAAATGAAAGATAAGACCATGCATCATGATACATCCTATTATCTAGCATGTTATACGGAGAGTGAAAAAAAACACATGGTCAACATTTTAGGAGCCAGTAAGCTTACACTTCGCACAATGCGATAAGTGAAATTGCATGATTTCCAATCTATTCTAAACATAATCCTTCAGTATTAAAACTAGGTACATAAAAAGAAACATGGATATACAAAAAGCTAAAAGAGCCAGAATGTTCCATATTTTTACAGGATAAAATTAAGTGCATGGCATGAATGCCTAAAACTTTGGAAAGTCAGAATACACAGTAAAATCTTATGCAAATTGGGACCCATTTGTACGGCCTGTGCAAAATAACAAACGTACAATTGTAGCTCTATTATTTATTTATTATTATTAATGTGCTATAGCTTATCATAAGCTTGTCACATTTCATAGACTACATAGAGTAAATACTCTTATAACATCATATAAAAATAGAAGAAACATGCATTAAAATACATTTTAAGGAAGAGACAAAAAGTATTAATATGTAAAAGAATTTAAAATACGTAGAGTAAAATAAGAAGGAAGAAAAATAGATAGAAAAGAGATAATAACAGAAAAAGAATATCGATTAGGAAATAAATAGCAAGCAAACAACCAAGACCAGCAATAAGTAATACAAGACCAAAAATGTATAGTCAATACATTGAATAATTCATAATAATTGCCTATGTTGCATCTATTTTATGTTCTAAGAGGAGAAAAATTCTAAAGAGCAGATTACTAGTACAAACATTTGTTGGTTCATAGACAAAACTCTAGTAATGATTAGCAAATTAGGACAGCAGGTCGACTATATAGTTATATCCAGTAATTTCTCTATAGTCAACCACACATTGTACATTGCAATATAGAGTTTCAGTCCAGTTGCATTGACCGTCCTTAACCAGAAATCAATGCTGCTGATGTGATCCATTCTGTGGACAAAGTCCGCATAGAATGTTTAATAGGTTTTTAGCATAGCTGGACATCTGGTAAGGACATGTTTGCTAGTTTCAGTCTCAGATCTGTCCATGCACAGTCGACAGAGCGTTCAGGTATAGTGAGATCGCTCATAATCCCACTAGCCAATACCGGTAGCTGGTCAATCCTTAGCAGGAGGATAAATCGTCTCAGGCGTGGCGAGGGGAATATAGACTTATATGATGATGGCTTTTTAAAGGTATAATTCATGTGCTGGACAAATTTATAGCGCTTCAGATCTTCCAGATGTGCAAAATTGTTGATCCAGTCGTGCAGTTCGGATTTCTTATATAGCGCTCTGAATATAGAGGCTGTGTCCCCTTGAAACCTTTGGGTCCAACCAATCATTTCCAGGTAGCAGTCCATCTGTTTTTTCATCAGTGGAAATGAGGAGGACTTATTAATTTCGCTGTGCATGGCTGCCAGCAGGAGATTGTCTGTGTGCTATGTCATTTTTAAGTACAGTTCAGCCCTTTTTCTAAGTAACTGGGATTTCCATGACATAAGACCCAGTTCTAGTCTAAGGATAGACATGGGTATGCATGCCGGAAGTCCAAGTATCTTCTTCCAGTATTTTCCCTCAAGAATCTGCAGCCACCCCATGTGTATCAACTGTAAGGCTTTTAGTCCATAGGTTATCATTGGTGCTAGCACCTGAAGGTATAATTGTCGTGCCGCCCAGATAGAATGCCCACAATAAGAAATAGAGAAACGATATATCAGGGCTGTAACTTGGGCCGCTCGTGTGATTCTTGCCTGTTTACACATGGTTTAATGCCCCTTGGGCTCAATCTCAATGCCCAGCTATCTGTAATAGGAAGTATATTTCTTTCTTTCTTTCCAATTACATTTTGGGTAATGAGTTGGTGGATTTGGCGGCAGGTGCGGGTATGAGGAGAGGAGCGGTTAATGTGAGGATACCTTTGAGTGTGGATGAGGTGAAGGCTGTGGTTGTGAAGCGGGATATGGATGAGTGGCAGGAGAGGTGGGAAAGTGGGGTGAAGGGCAGGTGGATGTTTGGTGTTCGTGAAAAAGTGTCTGTGAAGGTGGATGCAGGGAAACTGGAATGGAGGAGGAGGGAGGAGGTGATGCTGAACCGGTTGAGGATAGGGCATGTGGGGCTGAATGACAGTCTGTTTCGAGTGGGGAAGCGTGAGTCGAGGGACTGTGCGGTGTGTGGGGTGCCTGAGACTGTGGGACATTTTTTGCTTGTGTGTGAGAAAGTATATTGAATTACAGTCCCATGCATTTTAACTATCACTCGTGGTATCTTCTTGCTACTAAATACCACCATCTGGGTTTTATTCAGATTGATTGCTAGGCCGTTACTTTGAGTATAAGACCATAATGCCTCAGCTGACCTTCGGATACCGCTAACTGTGTGCTCCATGATGACTAAATCGTCAGCATATGCTAGGACCAAACAGTGAGCGGCACCTATCTTTGGGGGACAGTTGTGTTCTAGTGCTAATACTTTGGGAATATCGTGGACAAGGAGATTGTATAATATTGGTGCCGTGACGCATCCTTGTTTTACTCCACGATTTTGTCCAATCTTATTAGTCATGTTCCCCTTAGAGTCTAACTTCAGGGAAACTGTAATATTGTGATGTAAGAGTTTGAGATAGTGTAGTATTCCTGTGGGGCAACCCAGGTTCTCAAGTTTAGACCAAAGTAAATCCCTAGGGACTAGGTCGAATGCGGCCTTGAAGTCAATGAACAACGCGTATAGGGGCGGGTTGCCTGGTGTTTTGGCCTTATTTCGAAGTATGTCCATTACTACTAGGTTGTGTACTGTAGAATGTCCACCCCTAAAGCCACTGTTACGCTCACCTGGCTCCCACAGGGGCGTCGATCTGAACTGGACAGCTGCGGTCTCTACCAATGTGACGCATAGTGCCGAGATGACAGACTGGACTGGCCCACCTAGCTTCGTTTGCTTGGCCCGTAGGAGTATTCTTCTGCAAATGGAGAAAGGGAATTAACCACCCGTGGAATTGAGTGTTAACCCCCACCCCTGCTGTTCTCCCCACTGATCACCTTTAATGTCCGCTCTTATAGACTCACCTGATGGTTTGGAAAGATGAGCTCTCCATCCTGCATTGAGCGCAGGGGCGCGTAGATAACCAGTTGCTTCACTGGTTTGAAGGAATTGGTGAGTTCCAGAACAATATTGACTCTGAGATTTCCGGCAAGACGCCGTAAGTATGTAGTTCGTAAGAGTTCAAATGTCTGACTTTCACTCTTGTCCGATTCCTTGCAGGTTGCAGCTTGACCCTAGCGAAGAGTTCCTCGTGGCAACCAGTAACATTCAGGTAAGGATTTGTATTATCCAACACAGTTCGATAAAATAATGTCGGTATGTAACCTGTTGCTTTCTCCCTTATTCAGGTGCTGAGAAAAATTATGAAGTCTCGGGGAATAATGCCTCCGGCGGTAAAATTAGGTAAGTCTATTGTGGTGAGAAGGATTCCCCTTGTTTGTCCCTTTGTTTCACCTTGCTGTCCTTTTGTTCCCCTTAGGGGCCGGGGTGCGGCGAAGATGCAGACGAGGCTGCGCTGACCCGTGAAGAGGAATAGTACCCCCGGCGGTAAAATCAGGTAAGTCTGTGGGGGGTAACTAATATTGCCTCTGTTTATTCCCTTGGCTCACCTTGCTGTTCTTGTGTTCCCCTTAGGTGCCGGAGTGCGGCGGGAACATGCAGAAGGATGCGGTGGATAGTGAAGATGCTGCGAAGGCCGGTGAGTTCAGCGTGGCGCTGCAGCAGGCGAGGCGAGGCACATAAAATAACTTCTTTCTTCCAGCTAGAAGGCGTGGTGGATCGGGAATTCAGGTAAGGATTAAAGGTATTGCTCTTGTTCTAACCTTTTCTCCTTCTTTCTTCCTCTTTCTAGGAGCTCCAGACTCGAGGCGGCGTGGCAGAAGACTGAATGCAGACCTGCAGGCACGGTGAGCATTACCCTGCTGGATGCAGAATAACGCGAAGCGTGTGCTGCTCTTCGGGCGTGGTTTAAATAGCCTCAAAAGCAGTCCCAGGTAAGTATTCCTCCTCGACCCCACCCGAGTAAAAAATAGTCCCTGGGTAAAGTAGTCCCTTCCAAGCCTCTTTTGGCTTGGAGTTCTTGCAGCATGGTCTGCATCAGGTAAGGTTTAATCTATGAGCCTGGTGCCTATGGCGCCAGGACTGACTCTCCATATGAGCCTGGCGTCATAGACGCCAGGACTGCACCCAAATAGCCCCTAGCGGGGGCTGTTGGGCTTGCTTGGAATAACTTGATGCCTGCTTCCGGAGTTGCTGGACTTGATCTGGATCCCCAGGGGTAGGCATCATGACAGCCGCTTTGAAATCGGTCTAGGATCTTCTCTTTATCTGCCCATATTTGTAGTTCGTGGAGTAGGTACGCCGCAAATAATTTGCCCATGCAGTCCAACATGGACAATAATCGATAGTTAGAAGGGTCCGACCGATCTCCCCTCTTATATACAGGGACCAGGGTTGCTGTCTGCCAGGAATCCGGAATACACCCATCGCTCAAGATCTTTTCAAATAATATCTCAAGGACTTTGGCCCAATGTTCCGGGTTGCTCTTTAGAATAATATTAGCCAGGCCATTAGGAACAGGAGCTCTCGATGTATTGAGTTTTTTTATCCTGGCAATCAGTGATTCGACTGTCACCTTAAAAGAGGGATTGGGTCGACCCAAAATTTCCAACTCCTGGGAATGACCCGGAACAGTATGGTTGCGGCTTCTCAGGAATTCCTCCCACTGGACTGTGCCAATCGGATTAGACAATGAGCTACTGGTGTCACCCTTTGCCTTGCTCAGCAGTCCCCATATAGATCGGGAGTTCCCTGTGCAAAGTGTTTGGACTGTCTGCTGCCATTTAAGTAATTTGGTTGCATAACGTTTCTGCCTGAGCCATGTTCTAAAAGAGTTTTTTCGCATCTTACTTAAGTTCAGATAGCTGTTCCACATAATAGAGGCTTTATGCAGCTTCTTGATACCTGCTCTTAGTTTTCTTTTGGCGTCTTTAATTTCGATATCGAAGGCATTAGTGAATTTAACTTCTGGAGCCAACATATTTGGTTTGACATTTTCATGACTATACGGTAATGATGTAATCCATTCTTCAATCTCATTGCTGGTCATAACAAGAAGCTCATCACGACCCATATTTATCTTATCAATCGTGGATTCTGCAGCTCTCTTGATGTTTTTGTCGGACCAACGGATGTTTGAAGAAGCGTGGTTCGTCATCAGCTCTCCAATAGGTCTGGTCCGGAGATGCTGTACTGTATAGTTAAATGTAAATGTAAGTGTGGCATGGTCACTCCAATCGTTGTACTTGATCTTCATATCGGTGACCCGAGTGGCCCTAGTGGGACTAACCTAAATGTAGTCCAATGTACTTCTGGATTTAGTATTTCCCCATGTAGGTTGTCCCGGGTAATCACTACTGGTTCTGCCATTTAGAATTTCAAAGTTCCATGAGTTGAAGAAATTGAGCCATAGTAGTCCCTCTGGATTTGCACCTACGTGCCACATCTTGCCTGTTCTCTTCAGCAAGGGATTGTTACTTCTGCTCACTTCTCCCACTAGGTGACAGTTAAAATCGCCAGCGATTATTACCAGATTTTTTCTTACATCTGTCATCCAATCAATCATCAGATCATGGCAGGCTTCCTGAATAAGGTCTCTGTAGGAAGGTCCCGGAGGATTGTATAGATTAATCAGAGGTATTTTCTCCACTGTGTCTTTGCCGGGTAGTTCTAGTTCTACCGCTAGCACAAATTCGTCAATGTTTGTATGGATACGGGTAGATCTTAGTGGATGCAAGATTCCAATGAGTAGACCCCCGTATGGTCTTCCCCTCTGCCCCTTTTTTGCTAATTCCGGATGGATAGTATAACCATTTAGCAGAGCACGGGAGGTAAGCCACGTCTCCTGGAGGCAGATGCAGGTGTGTCCTGCTAACAGGGGGATAGAGCCATCCATAGTTAAGGTGGATAAAGTCCCGACAGTTCCATGATATTAGGCTTTGATCTCATTGTCTTAATGTTAGTGCAGGGAGAGACTCCACAAGCCACTTGAGAACATTCTGTACATCGGCCATCTGTACTGAGTCTCCTTTTGGTAACTGAGGTGTTGTAATTTCTTCCATTTTTGGGCACGGCGTCTGTGTTGGCCATTGCGGATCAATCATGTTGGGATCAGCGTCTACTTCCATATCTGCTTCCCTCAGACTGGTTTTGAAGTTACGTAACAGATTAGCTGTTGCTAAAAATGTACAGTGTAGTGCCAATGTACTAGAATTCCTTACTTTCAGTGGTTCGACAAATTCGAAATCCTCGGATCGTAGCACTCTCAACTGAGGAATGGAATGTAATCTGGTCATCAGAGCTGATCTGGTGATCCAGTCATGGTCGCTAGTTTGATACAAATTTTTGATGAAACAAGTTCTTCTGCCTTGGGGAGCTATAGTGTTGGTCTTGTCCTCAGATGGCAATGTTGTTGGTGGTGCGGGTTCGATTTCCAGTTGCAAAGAGATGTCTGATTCAGCATTTATTATATTCAGAACTGGGTTCGCATCCTGCTCATTTAAACAAAGAGAAGGCTCTGGGTCCCCCACGTCTACTGGATGAGAGGTGTTACCCTTGTTGAGGATGAGCTAGCTGGTCAACTTGCCCTCTTTTCCTGCAATACGTTTGCGGGCACGTGCCGCTTTTCGTTTTACTTTTCTCAGCCCCTTTTTGGGCGTACTTCCTTCGGTGGGTCTGGAGATTTCATCTTCCGGATCTGCTGTATCAGGTACTGTTATGGTCACAGTTTGGCGCTTTTTCCTCCCGATCGCTCTTCTGGCCAATCGTCGCTGTTTGCGAGAAAAGTAAACGTCCAAGTTGTTTGTGGCATTAAAGTCTTGGTCCGCTGGTTCCAAGCAGTCAATGCTGGTGGCATTGACTTCCTCTGGCTCAGATTCCTGCGGACTATTGTTCTCTGTATTTCCTGCTGACAAGGTATGGGTAACATCCAATATCTTCCCACACATTTTTAGCAAAATGTTTAATGCAAATTGTAATGATACGACCGAATCTTGCAGATCCCCCAAGGTCATACAGCTTTCCCCTTTCACAGCACTTCTTAACTGTGAACATTGTATGCCCTACCGCTCCCCTCTATAAGAGATCTCCCAAGAATAGGGGGTGGTAGATTGGAAGAAAATCTTACAGGCAATTAGTTAGTGTGGTTCCTAATTCAGGTAGGGCTTAAGTAGTGACAGTAGTAGGGCTCTGTTCGCTTTTATCACTGTGTGCACTGTAGATAGCCCAGGCAATTAGACTGCTTATTGCTGGCCCTCTGATTCAAATGCTACAGACTGCCAGGCGTCAGGGACAGAGATGGTGCTCCCACTCTATGAGATGTTTATGTCTTATGCTTATTGCTTGTCAAAGTGTCAATATAGACTTGCCTTATGCACTGGGATCAAAGGCGTTGCCCACAGTCTCCCAGGCTAGGCAGATAAAAAATCAGATAGAACCAATGATTTTAGGCTACTCCCTCCCCTTCCGCTCTTGACAATACGGTGCCCACTTCAGCGTAGAGCTGCTCTTACTGCTGCTTACTGCTGTAGTGCTGTAACTGTGGGGGCTGCTGCTCTTGAGGGAGCCAAATGCAACGGATAAGCCGTGAAAGGAAATGGGGAAGTAAGGAAATGGGAGGAAATGGAAGGGAATATAGGGGGCTGAGGGCCAATAAGTAGAGCTGTAGTGTGGCAAAACTCTTCAAGGGGGTGAAGGTTCACAAGTGACTATAATTATCAGTGCCTCTTTAGATTGAATTACGGCACCTCAATCAAGGCAGACAGGGCAAATAGTAGTGTACTACTACCACCCCTCGCCATGCCTCGTCTCACCTCGCCTCCTTTGCCGCCGAGGGAAGAAGCCTCCTGGTCGCCGGCTCAGTGCGGTGGATAGCGCTGCCACTGCAATTCAAACGCTCCAATGCGGGCTCCCGGGAAAGCTGCTCTCGCTTCCACAGAGAATGCTTCGCCTCCTCGTCCGCTCCGCGTCCGCGTCCTCCTCCGCTAGAGGAAAGGACCCAATGTGTACGTCAAGCCGCACCAACGTTTGCCGACACTGATTGACAACACAACATGAGCAGTGGCCGCTTCCGACGTATTCGTTCCCCTCAATGTCCCTATGCCTTCGATGTCCCGATAGCTCTATTAGCAGCACCATGAACTCAGAGGACCAGAACAGTATTACATCTTTACAATTAAAAGATTCAATACATTTAATAGATACCTAACATGGAAATGTTTTAAAATAAGCAGTAAACAGTACAATAGTCTAAAGTGTGTATAGCCAGTCATCACAGGATGTGCAAAGTTGCAAAAGTGCTTTCGTAGGTTTTATGGCAGCATCATAGAATGTAAAGAGCTATAAAGTGCTTGTACAATTATACAAGTTAATAGTTCAGCTGTCAAGATTAGGTTTGGTTGTGTTAATCAAGGTCATAGTAGCGATAAACAGTTATTTATTGTCGCCACTTAAAACAATAGAATTTCAATTCCCAGATCCTCTAGCTTTTAGTACTTTTCCTCTTGTACATCAGGCCTGATGAATGTCATTTACTACAAGGAATACTACATTTATATCATTGCAACGTCTAAACAATAGAGTAGCTTCACTCATTCGGCGTATTCCATGTGTATTGCAAATTGTCTTCAGATATTTATTCCAGGCCACACAGTAACCGTGGGCAAAAAAACAAAAAATGGGCTGTGGATTGCCTTGCTGAACCACACACCAAACATAAGTCATTTAGAGTGGGGTCCCACTTTCTGATGCGATATGTCAAGTACAACTGACCCAGCTTGCATTTCATGTACAGGATGCATGCAAGGGGGTGGGAGGTTAGCCATATCTAGGTACTTTTCAAAACCCAGGGTGGGCATACTAGCCAAATATGTGACTCCCGTAGCCATCCCACTTCACGCATTGACCAATTCAATCTCTGCAGCCTCCCATGACACGGCCTTTACTTTCTCCACATCACCCCTGCTGATGCCCCGGGGGTTATACCATAGATCTTCCAAGTTTATTTCCAACAGGGATTTTGTAACACGTTTGAACTAAGGCAGTGATCTACCACCCTTGATCTCCAACATGTACATTAGTGCCTTGTGATACATTTTGAGTTCAGGTGTTATCCACAATCTAAACCAATAAACCACCGGCCTTAGAATGACATCACTATGTCCAATTCATGGCTGGTTGAATGTCCCCAAATCTATGCCCCATACATGGCTGCAGATTTGGCATGAGCGACATACATTGCGAGGGCTGGCGAGATAACCCCGGCCTTGGGCAAGAAAAAACCTCCATATTGCCCCCCGCCCGTAATTTTCCAATGCTACACAAGATTTGAGTATCTGTGAGGTCCAATTACCTTGGTCGTTAAATCTTATCCCCAAGGGCTTTTCTGTTAATATTCAACTTGACTTTTTTAAACTTTTTAAATTTCCGTCGAAAAACAAATGATTTTGTTTTTCCTATATTGATCTCAAAATTGAGCTCCATGCCTTTCTCAACAAAAGCCTCAAGAGTTGTTGCAAGCCCCCTCACAGATGTTGATAAAAGCACAGGGTCATCTGCGAATAGGAGTATTGGGATTGATTCTTGACCAAGTTTCGGCTTATCTAAACAGTTCAATCTGACATGCCGTATTACTTTATCAATGTATAGCACAAACAGCAGGTGGGTGAGGACACATCCCTGCCTCACCCCCCTGGTCACCACGAATGGTTCCGTTAATTTGCATCCCAATCCCCATTGCACTGAGGATCTATTGTTGGGATAAAGTTGTGTTATAATTTGCAATAAGTTGATTGGTACTCCCCTTTTAGCCAGAATGGACCATAGCGTTCCCCGTGACACACAGTCAAAAGCGGTCCTGAGATCTATAAACACAGAATACACGTTCATATTTTTCCATACCGTATATTTCTGCGTGACTAAATGTAAATGGAAGGCCTTGTCCATGGTATTCGATTTGGGCCTAAACCTTGCCTGGAGGTGGTCGACCAGTTCTTCCTGTACGACCCATTCCTGGAAATGCTCATAGATAATTCTAGTGAATACTTTCCCCACTCCATCTAATAGCAAAATGGGTCTAAAATTCCCGGGATCCCCGCTCCGTCCTTTAATGTAAATGGGAATTATAGTTGCATTTTGCCAGGTGGGGGCGCCTTATTAAATCTAAAATTGTTTTTAAATATAGTTGGGAGTTGTCAGAATAGCAATAGCAGTCAAACCCCACATCCACCAAGAGAATATGTAGAGGCTTGGCACAGAGAGTAAACAGTAAAGGAGACAGTGATGATACCTGTGGCACGCCACAAGTCACTCTAGCCCTTTAGCCCTTTCATAATATAAAATCTAACGAACTAGGTATCAAACCACCGCAAAGCCAAATCTGACACCATGGTCACCAGGTGCAATCTGTCCAGGATGGCTCAGTAGTCCAGGGTTGTACATGCAGCAGGTAGATCTAGCACAATCAGCAATGTGTTTTGATGTGCATCAATCCTCTAGAGTAATTCTTCTCTCACTTCCATCGATGCCATCTCTTTGCCCTTGACTGGTTATGACCCTGACTGCCTGTCAATCAAGAACGCTTTCAATTCAATGCGTCCTTGCCCTGTCACTATCCTTTCCAGCATATCAGATAATAAGAGGGCATTGGAAATGTATGTATAGGTGGTCATAGTACCTGGATCCAATGAATGGAAGTAACTCTTCAATGCGTTCTTAAACAATAGGAGTAGACCATCGATTATCAAGAGAAAAAAATGTATTTATTTTAGTGTCCTATACGATGGTGATGCTATGCAAATGAAAAAGAGTGCTTGAGCATTGATAAGGTTTCCTGTTTTCAGCGTTTATGTTATTCCAATTCTGTGTTTCTCCAGGGTTTTCAAAATGTCTCAAAATATGTGTATATCAGTGCTTCCCCAGTATTTCCCTAAGATAGACCACAGACAGCTATGTTTTTCCAGTGCACACAAAAATGTAACTTTCATCGCTCCCTGTATATTATGTACAATTCTTTTAAAAGAAAAAAACACATATTATGCTAATCCAGCCCACGTTATCTCTTTGTATTGTTGGATTTATTGTACTGAATATATAATGGAAAAGGACAACTAAACATACAACAATTCAAAGAATCAAATATGGACTTGATCTGCTCCCGTTGCTGGCATGTGGCAAGACAAGAGCTTGAATTAATTTTGTAGTGAACCCCAAGACATGCACAAATCAAATTTAAAATACATTGTGGTGTTGAAAATTCATTTTCGAAGCTGCATGCAGGACAAAGAACGTTCAAAAAAATGTGTGGGGATCTAAGTTTCACCAAAGAGATTGCAATATAAAGTTTGCATATTTACAAAGTGGGCAAATAATAATTTCTGGAACCATAAACAAGAGTTGGCTATTTAATGTAATGGGAATTAGGAACTCCAAATCACAGACATAACTATGCCTTTCTTAAACTGAACCGTACAACCAAATGTTTCTGAAAACATTGCATTGTGGCAATTGAAGTTAGTCCATTTCTCCAATAGAACTTGAACAGCCGAGTGCTTGGGGAATATATTGGAATGAAAGGTGCCATTTAGTCACGTGGTCCATTTAGATTTTCTCGGACAAGTTACGTTTTTGAGCACTGCAGCTTTGGGAATTCAAAAACGAACTCCAAATTGTTACTTTTTAAAATGCTTTTCCCATAAAATAAATAATTTAAGGGGAATAGCATGTGGTCTATTTAAGCTTAGATCATCTCAACTATGAAACATGTTGGAAAATGTCCACTTGATGACAGCTCTGACTTTTTTATGTTTTCACTTGAATACAGGACCTATGCGGCTTCTTTCGACGCACCCCTTTGGCCGCCGGCCGTTTCAGTGCATCATCTTCACAGCACCACATGTTCCCTAAGCACACTATTATCCTAAGCACTAATGCATGTAGCGGTTAAGATGACAGTATACTTAAGGAATACGTGGCGCTACATAAATATATGGCGCTCAGTAAAAAAACAGAAAGATATACTTTTAGCAGGTAGGTTGCTGTGTCCCGTGTGTTATGTATGCTGCATCCATGACAAGCAATGCACCGCAGCCTTCAGTTAAAGTACATGTTCTTTTTCTGAACGCTGTGTATTCCTTCATTTGCATAGTGCATGGGGATTAAAGCCACCGTCCCCATGGTTAAGATCAAGCAGCAACTCGCCAGATAATTGAGCCAGCAACATGACAGCCAAACGGAAGGTTTAAGACAAGTTATAGCAGCACCCTTACCTAGAACACAGGGAAGGCATGATCCAGTGGAACCAAAGAGATCACTGGCTGGGATCCAGCAGGTCTGGAGGCAGGCAGAGTGACTCAGCAAACGCTGCTTGAAGCCAGGACAGGTCCTAACAGGCTTTGCATATGTGTGAGGAGCCTACACAAATCTTTTAGGCACTGTGGGTGCTGCTAAATAACATAGAATGCTGGTGCTCACAGGAATGCTGCTAAGTGTCCTTTTCTGGGGCTCCACTAGGAAAGAACGAAGTAATATGTGGAGAAAGGTCACAGGAGTACCCTATGTCCTTGGACAATGATCTTGCTACTTTATCCCTGAACAATGAGATGAGTGCTATATCCCTGGCCAGTGAGCTAGGCACTATATCCCTGGCCAGTGAACTAGGCACTACATCCCTGGCCAGCGAGCCTGACACTACATCCCTGAGCAGTGAGCTGGCACTAAATCCCTGAAGACTAAGCTAACCACTATAATAATATTTATTGTGCATTTTAGTTTAATTTGCAAACTTTAAGCACAATTAATATCCTCATACATAACTAATAACATACAACAACTGATCACGTAACTTAAACCTCACTATACCTCTGAAGGGTGAACAAGCAAACACATTGCTTGGAGCAGGAATACATAGGCCAAGACTATCCCCCGGATGGAGTGCAAATAGCGGCTGGGCGCTGTGTACTTGTGACTGTGATTGTGTCCAAGTGCCCTTGATCAATGAGATTGTGATTAAGGCAAAGCAAAGGCGTATGCACAAAGTCCCTGTGCCTAGAGTAGAGATCCAGAGCAAGGCCACTCTCCCTGTTAGAGAGAGAGAGAACACTGACACATATAGTTTAACCCATCCTGATGCCTTTTGTTTACATTGTTCGAGAATTGGGACACCCCTTGAAATTGAAGATAAACCTGCAGTCCCCGGAAAAGTTTTAATCCCAACAAAATACTGACAATAAACAGATCGGATGCTATACTTTTGTGTCTCATGTTTTGTTGGTCTTCCAAAGTACCTTGCACATGAATAAACTCGAAAGACACTTTGAATGTGTTTATTCTGGTCCCAGAATCTGTTTCGAGCATGCAGAATGCTGGCTTACTTTGAAGTGCTTAGCTTGTAAATACGTATTAACACGTTCTCTGTCTTTCCCTGTCATTGATGTTGGTGTTCCATGTTCACACAGCGCATGTTCTCTTTAATGTAATCTACTATTTAAGTACCAAGAGAAAATGGACATTGGAATGTGGTGAACATAGACATTATCATAATAATAAAGACATTATCATAATAATAATAGTACTAATAACAATGATTATTATTATTATTTTATAATTATCATTAGCTCCCTCGTAGGGGGAGCTGGCCAATTAGGAAACTTGGAACACATGCTTTATTCCCTGGTATAATCCTGCATTCTGAGCAGCCTGGGTGCTGCTGGCCTTTGCTCCCTTCCCTTCCCCCCTCCTCTTTCCCTTCCCTCCATCACCCTTGAGCACCCGAGAAGTTCATGTACGGAGGCAAACGGTGTGCATAACTTTACCCAAAAAAAGAAATCTTACCTTGAGGTGTAGTGACACGCTCCAATTTCGGTGTCTGGTTCCTAGTTGATGAGGTAACGGTCATCAACACGGAAAACAGACTCCGAAAATGGAGCGCAGCGCTGCACCTCCAGGTAAGATTTCTTTTTTATATGCACCTTAAGCACCTGTGTAAAAACTACATGGGTGCTAATGGTGATTTAACCCTCAGGGGCAGGCTGACCGCCGCCGATAATGGCCCGCTGCATGTTTTAAGGGACCCTTGCTTTGCTCTAACTGCTATTGGCTGGGGCGGTCCATCACTGAGGGTTACATCTCATCATTACTATACCGACCCTTATCATGTGAATATAAAGATAATAACAATACAATACTATTGAAAACATCCCTAAACATGTTATTACTGACAACCCTGATCTTGTTTATAACACTGCCTCATTACTTTCTGTATCCCAAACCTCTTTTCTTTGCTCCACAGACTCACTGTGGTCATCAAGAAACTAGCTAAAATGCTAAAAATGTTTACACAAAAGACTTCCAACCACTGCAATATCACCCCTCAAGTGCGCCTACACCATTTGCACTGCTGCACATGCTTACATTACCCCTTCAAATCCTACAAAGGACAAATCCAAAGTGCCAACACAAGACTTACAACACGTTTGTGATATTCTCTGAACTCCTCACAAGCAATGGCTCAGTTCCCTTTCCCCTACACCTGCTAGGAAATCTCTCCTTTCTACACTGGCAAAGTAGCCAGGATCTGCCCCAACATTGCCTAATCTTTCTCCGATCTTCGCACAGTACTCTTTCAGGGGCCTCTAACCATTCCAATTCAGTGGCATACCCACTTATTATAAACCGAATTCTTTGAACCCCTCTATTAGAATCTGGGTGTCGAACTACTTAGAGACGCCAAGGAAGTTACGCGGTCCACTGAAGTGGTATGCAGTGATCATGGGGAATCACAAGATAAGTAATCCAATTACAACGAATCCAAAATAACGAATTCCAAAATAACGAATATGGAACAAAACAAAAAATGGGGTTGGGAGTGGGAATAGTGGTTATGGGAATGGGGGGAAAGTATTAGGAAAAAAAAGGGGGCTATACCCCCCACAAAAACAATGAAAAAGGAATTTGTTACAAGTACAACACAGATTACGAGGGCAGCAGTTATAGTTCAAAGTCGCAAAATACTTAAATGGGGCAATACCAAGATACTGCATGGGCTCATCATGGTGTAACCCCAAATGTGTGGATCCTCCCCGCGAGCCGTTCCCAACCCAAGCTCCTTCAAAATGAGCCACCACGCGCGTGCGCAATTCACATGATGATTATGCAACCACAGGGGTGCGTCACATGTTGCACTAGGTGAAAAAGGCAAGTCTGATTCTTGATCAAACTTGACATCTTCCAAATAGCATAGACTCGAGCAGGGGAAGTGCATGGCCCCTGGTGGTCAAACATACCAGCTGCCACTGTGCGCAGTCGCGAACATTATTATGTGCAGGTTCGTGATGGAAGCAGCTTTTAGTGCAGAGAGGGAACGGGTGGCTCCTTAGGGTGCACTTGGCTTTTAAACAATTCAAGGTCACTGGCAGCAGGTCAATGTTTTTTAGTGAAGGTCACTAACATTTCCCATGAATGAATGTCTGTGCATGAGCATAGCCAGGGAGCCCAACGCAATGTACAAGGCTTGGAGGGAAGGAGGGAGAGGGCTGTTCACTCCACAGATAACCTTAAAATCATGTGTTGCAATGGTGAATTTTACAGCACACCCTTTGAGAAAAATGGTGGTAAAAATTGTCATGCAATTTACAATGGATTCTTTAGGGCGACATTTGAAAACTGGCCATTAGATGCCATGTCACCAACAGCACACAGGAGTATTTTACAAAATGTTCATTCGTTCGTTATTTGCTTTATTTCGACCATTTGTCAAAAAAGCACATAAAATCGCATATCAATAATTCATTACAAAAGCAATACACACCAATTAGCACATCAATATTTGATTAATGATTGAGGAAGCACCAGGCACAACAGAGTTAAATAAACCTGACAGTTACTAAATACATGTTTTAAAATACTTAATTCTTCTAGGCCAGGCATATATAAAATATCTCGAAACAGAATATACGCAGTCTGTCGCAGACCATGACCTGCAATGGAATAAAGCAGCAGAAAGGCAGGATATGCCCCTATTCCTTAGCTGAGGTATTAAATACCTTTCCCGAATGTCAAGATGAACTGGACATGGAGACACAAGGTGTTGGGTATCTTGCACACTGTTCCTACATCTCATTTGTATTAAGAGGAATCTAATAAAGTGATGGTGTGCGAGAGCCAGCTATTCCTCATTATAAGAGCATACTTTATAGACAAGTAACATTTTTTTAAAGTTACTACTCGAACAGTTGCATAGAGATTTTTCGTGACACCATGCAAAGAAGGTCTCCCTGACTGATCTGCTTGAGCTCTTTTTAAGTTACCTGGGTTATCCCACAGTGATGGCTCAGCAAATTCATATAGACTGGCTTTTTACATGCCTAAGCCATGGGACCTGAGAGAACCCGCTGTGGTTGAGAAGATTGCACAACACCCCGCTGTAGGTTACTTAGTCTGATTCCACGTGTAGTTTAAGCGAGTATTAAACTGCCTTACAAGTGATTCCATTGGTAACCATCCCAGTTTATAATGGACTGCAACGTTCGAGGCAGATAGGGGCAGTCTTAATAGTTGCTTTAGGAATTTATTTTCGTTATGCACCCGAATTGTATTGCCAGAATTGCTGCAAATCTCATAACTACACATACAGCTGGCTTCAATTTTATACACAAACTAGCAAGGCAGACAGACAAGATAACACACTAATCAATAGTTGAAAATCAATGATCCTGTAGGTCGCTGTTCTTAGTTGACTATCGCTTGATGTGCTTTGCACTCTAAAGTAAACTGCACTTAGAAAGGGTGTGTGTGGCTGAGCGACATACCCCGGAGCAGACTTGGAGGGTAGGTGAGAGTTGGTGTGCTGCAGCGTACTGGGACCTTCTGTGCGCTCTCCTGACCTGTTGCCGGCCAGTGCGTTGCGGTGCAAATATCTCAGAAACCATGCATCCTAGGGCCTTCAAATTTGTTTTTTGCAGTGCCATTGGGACCCGAATTGTGTTCCTCGTTCGAGACGCTTAAAATGAATGAGCTCTGTATGGTCCTTCTACGATCACATTGATGTTTCGCCAATTTCAGGCAACCGTCTCATGTGTGATGTGGCTGAAATCCAGGAGGAAAGGGGTGGGCTGTCAAAATGTCATGTAGCCAGTAATGTCCGGAGGGTCAAAACAGGTAGCAAAGCAAAATGTGGATCTGATTAGTGGAACAGTGTAATTGTATATGTAACAAACTAACAGATTGCTTTATATAAAGAGCGATAACGCTGGTTTAATCATCCTACCCCATTTTTCTCGAGCAAATCCTAGTACTGGTCCAGCATTTTTGATAAGAATTCAATTCGATTTGGTTTACTTCCCCGCCATGGTCCAGATGTAATGAATCTGAGGCCCAAATAACCAACCAATACACGATTTAAGGCTTTTGCCTTTCCTGCATCACCCACAGTAAACCATGGATTTAGTTTATAACAAGTCTTTTCGAGGAACATAATTCAGAAAACAGCAATATTTGCTTTTTCAGCCCCGTAACTGTATTAGATACGAGATTCACATGATCTGCAAGAAGCAGGATACCACAGATTGACGGTTCAGGGAAGGAGCATTGGCCACCAAATTTGATACCTTATTGGTAATGTCGTTTGTGGACAGGATGAATAAGGAGGGGCCAAAGCTCACCTGTGCCTCACGCTGTACTGCCTTTTCAATGGGAAAGGTCTGCATCTTTGCCCTCCTAATCCATACCAAACCTTTATTGCTATCACTGTAAAGTGTTATCACCTTCAGAAGCTCTGGTGTCATTTTTAATGTTTCCATTGTGCACCACAAAACACCTCTTGGCACTGAATCAAATGCGGTTTTGAGGTCAATAAAACAAAAATAAAGATGACATTTATAGAGAACTACATATTTAGCAATGAGCAAAAACAATCTGAAGGCCTGTAAAGTGGGTGATGTTATTGGTGCCCATCCAGTGCTCCAAATGTTTTAGAGGGACTTTCCCAAATGCTTTGCCTGCTGAGTGCAGAAGGGAGTTTGGGCGATAATTTGCAGCATCGTCTCTCCCTCCTTTGTTATAGGGTGGAATTATTTCTGCATTTCACCCGGAAAGTGGAATTTTATTAGTGCCATGTATTCAATTAAATAATTTTGTTAAAAACAGGGCCTGGCTAACAACTTCATTCTTAAGGAGATAGACGGGTATGCCATCTTTTCCAGATGCCTTCCTGGATTTTTGGCCAATTATGGCTAATTTAACCTCCTGCACAGAAAACACTAAAGTGGGATTACCACTTAAATTATCTATGAGTATTGAAAATTCCTGGAACTTCTCCCTATCTTTCTGGTAAAGGTTGGTAAAATACTCATACCAGGTACGATCATGAATACAACATTGTAAAGTAGTGTGTGTTCCTTATAGCCCTCTATCTTCTAACTCCAGGAATACGTCTGAATTACTATTCTATCGAGTTGCTTTAAGCTTTTCCCAATTTATAACAGCATGGGCCTTTTTAAAAAAAATACAAGCTCTTAGTATCCACAGCATACTTTTAAAATCTCTGTTTTATTATTTGAATCAGTTGCCTTAACCAGTGCCCGTAACCTTTGCTTACACAATCGACAATCCTTACCGTTCTGTACCAGGACTATGGGGTAAATGGTACTTGATCTCAGTATGCGGCTTAGGGAAGCAGTCAAAACAATATTATCTACTTTGGCTAGTGAGTCGATTATTAATTCTGCATCTTTCTGTTCATTGTACAATATCAGTTCAAAGATTGGTAGTAATTTGTCATATAACTTTGGGAAGATAATGTTAACATTTGTATTATCCTATTTAACTGCCCTTCCATGTTCAGTGAATCTTAGGGGAACATTGTTTATTGGATTCACCTAAGAGATATCAACGGCCAGATGCTCTTTGTAAATAAATGTCCATCATTACATCTAAATGTTCAAACTGTGCATTTAAATCACCCACAACAAGACATGTCACTTTACCTCTTTGCTTGTAGATTGGGATCCATTTGGTGACGATTGTGTACAGAGCACACAGAACATTCATTCTCGGATACCTTCAAGGGTCTGAGGGTCTGTTATAAATGTTCATTACCAAAGAGTGCGACCCGCTACACACCTTCAGAACAATGGCTAAGACATCCATGGACTCATTTTTCAATTGTTGAATCTATGGCGATATAGCTGGATTTATCAAGAATCCAAGACCCCCACTAGACCAGCCTCTTGACCTTTGGTTGCTAGAGAGTGGAAGTTTATGTAACCTTGGATAGTGACTTCTTCCATTGCCCAGGTCTCTTGTTTACCAAACCCGCAACATTCCATGAGACAATATGATATATGATACAGCATTTATAACACGCCTGTAAACAAGTGTTTCTAGGTGCCACAAGACAGTGGAGGGAAGACAGAGGGAACACAAGACAAACAATCTTACTAGGCCTTGTGATATTCATATTGTGCAAGTGCGACAACGAGAGGTGCAAGGGGAAGGGAGTAGGGGAAGTCCAAGGGTCGAGGGTAGAAGGAAGTGCAGTCAGGCCCAGTAAGTGCGACCAGGGCAGCGTGACTCTGGGTTAGTGCAAGTCGGGATGGAGGCTGCAGAGGTTACAGATTACAGCCCCTACATGTGCAGTAGTCCAGGCAGCAGTGCAAGGAGGACTGGTCGTAGAGGAGCCTGGTACCCAGTGAAATCTGAGGGTACGAAGCAACCAGTCAGCGCATCAAACAGGAAGGTTAGCATGGGAGCAAGAGACAGAAGGCATAGGAGAAAAAGAGGGTCTTGAGCTGCTTCTGGAACTTCAGGTGGTCCAACTCAAGTCTGAGGGGGCAGGTAGGCGTTCCAGAGAGAGGCACCTGCAGAGGAGAGTGATCTACCACTGACTCTCTGGGCCTCATCACGAGTTGGGCGGTAATGCCAGCGCTAATGTCGCTGGCGTTATTAGCCCTACCGCCAAACCCAGCGGCGCTATTAGCGCCAGATCACGGGTTTGGCGGAACGGTTATTTCCCATTCCCCATTGAGCCCATACGGGAATTCCTCATTCCCCATTGGGCTCAATGGGGAAATTTCACG
This sequence comes from Ambystoma mexicanum, assembly GCF_040938575.1. Taxonomy (NCBI): domain Eukaryota; kingdom Metazoa; phylum Chordata; class Amphibia; order Caudata; family Ambystomatidae; genus Ambystoma; species Ambystoma mexicanum. Next base: position 671,358,392 of record NC_090933.1, on the reverse strand, counting down.
TTTTTACTGCCGGCGGATTTCCCGTTTTCACAGGGGTCCTGGTCGTCTAGGACCCCTGTGCTTTTTACAAATGTATTCCATGGTTGCCTAGGACCATGTGCTTTATTAAATTGTATTTTTGAGGTCTACTAAGACTCTCTGGTCCCCCCAAAACCTCATCTCTCCTTGCCTACCTTACAATCCTCCACTAAAATCACACAAATATGGCACACCTTGTCCACCCTTTTACTTTCTCACACCTTTCCTCATTCTCCCCTCCTCCCATCATCTCCATGCTCTCCTCCTATCTTGCTTCACCCGACGCTCCGCACTGATCATCTGCCCTTCATTTGCTCTGACAACCCATCCCTTTGCAACACAAATTGTTAAGGCACTTGCACCTGTCACCTCTGCTCACCTTTCCACCTATCTCTCTCAACTGATGTTTTTCACAGCATGTTACACAAACAGCTGCAGCCTGTGCTCCGGGACCTCCAACCAGCCCATAGAGTCGGGGCTTGCCCAGAAGCACTTTAAGACAAGATATCAGCACCCATGAGATGGATGGGGGTGCAGATTAAATACTCCAACACCAAATCAATAATGACAACTCGACGGTTTGGCAAAGGGAGCCCGTTTCATGACAAGTACGAAAAACAGGGAGTAATGAATATCAGCAGTGGCGCGATCTTCTCTCTCGCTTCAAAGCCAACGAACTTCATAAAAATCATAACATTTATAATGAAAACTCGTCATCATTGACGTGTAACGCTTAAAAGTCGGCATACAATTCTATTGGTTCAGGAAAGGTAACTTTACTATAGGTACTAAATCTGTATATGGTAATGGAGTAAGGGGATTGGGTAAACACTGTCAGGTGGGGCATCTAAGCCCTGCCTTCAAACTAGCTACTGTAGACATCACTAAGAGTACGACTTCTCGTTGGTTCTACAAACTGTAGTACCCTAGATTACTTGGTTCCTTGTGATTGGGTTGGCACCAACCCCAACCATACTTTTTCACTTTGTTTAGCAGCACGCAGAATAATGAGGCCAGGTGCAGGGAGTAAGTCTGTACCCCAGCTTTCCTTCAATTTATTTTACAGCCATTCATCACCTTAGTGGCCGTGTGTCAATTATTGCCTTGTAGTTTGGCCTTGAGTCTGCCTCTTGGTCTGAGAAAGTTAAGGAGGAGGGGTACGATAAGGCTCCATGCGTAGGTGTGGAAGGCTTACTTCTGCTCGCTCGGCTGGTCACATGGTTCAGACACCGTGAATTTGCCTCTTCTTTGTACAATTTGTGTATTTGACTTTCGTTTCACCCACCACCTGCCTTCGGCTTCTTATCTTGACCCTTCAGAGCAGTATATTCTGTTATTTACCTCAATTAATTGTAGCCACTGTTCGTCCATCTTGACAGATACGACCTTGGTTCTCCAGGCACGATTTGCCTCTGCTGAGTTTCGTTTCTGCCGCTGTAGTCTTGATTTCGCCAAATATGAAACTCTTCTCGTGTGGCCTTTTAGTAACCTTTTGGTTAATTCTGCTTCTTGTGCAAAGTGGAAATAGACGTATATAACGTACTTCTTTGAGGTAGATTATGTATAGTAGCGCTTGCCGCACTATCTTTCTACTAAGCATAGCAAGCTGCACAATTTTCTTAGCTTTCTTGGGATTCCAAGCATTTGTGCATGTGTAAACGTGGTTAAATATCTTCAGCATGCTCATGGCTTAAGCTTCTTATGTTTGACATTGTCGTTTCACTTTAGGTTCACAATATCCTTTATTCATGGTGTTTCGTCTCTTTAAGTCATTCTCTGGTTGTCATTTCTTATATATATGTTAGTCAGTCCAGGTTCTTGTGACGTCACCATTTGTCTTCCATTAAGACCTTCTTGGTTTCTTCAGGGACCGTATTTAGACGTTCTTCATTTCTCTTGTCCATGGTTTCCTTGGTACTGGTACTTCAATAGGAGCTGTTCTTCTGATAGGTACTGGACAGAGGCCCACTGCGGCTCTCTGCTAGTTTATTTGCTACTCATACATCGCATATATAGGTCTGAACATTCCTGGTACTTCAAAATGGACGGTTGGAGTGCGGGTTAAAGTTGGGACCGCCTCTACCCTCCCCCTCTGGGCGATTCATCGACCATTTTCCCTTCTTTCTTCAGTTCTTTCAGTTTCTCTTTTGCTTCATTGTTTGCGTCCATTCTCTCTTCATCTTATGGGTCTACACATGATGGTCTATAGAAATGTCTCTTTGGGGTCCATATCTTTATGACTCCTTTTAGACTTCCTGCTGTTTTCATGTGTTCATCTTTGTTTCACGCCATTAATTGACACTGTCCATTTGGGCTGCAGTAAACCCATATTCCCACATAATTTCTATGCTTCTTGGGATATTAAAACTTTGTTCCTTCTGGTGTGTGAATGCTGGCCTTCACAAAGTCTCTTATTTCTTCGTCAGTCAAGTCTTTGGGCTTCCAACCTGGCTTGACATCAATCATGATCTTCATCCCAATGGCTTTTTTTGCAGTTTTCTGGCACTGAGAGATTATTATCTTGATGACACAGACTCCTAGCAATATCATCTCTAACAGGGCTCCTAGGAACTTGAATGCATCTGCCATCCATTGTGGAACCCATGGGAATAGTGATCCAAACCACCTGTCATCATCAACTTCGTCAGTTTCGTCTATCATCTGATTCTGTAGCTTTGTCAGCATACCTATGGCTTCTGTTAAGGTTCCATTTTCTTCATCGTGAGAGGGTATAAATGTGCAACATGATTCTCCGATTTTTGCACAAACACCTCCATCCATAGCTGTGATCATTTCAAGGAACTATCTGTTATGGAGAGTCATCCGTTGAACTGCCCTTAATTCTTCCTTAATGGCGTTGACCAGGCTCTGGGAGAGGGAAGGGGTCTACACCTGGGGAGATCTGTATGATGAAGGCACTTTCAGGGAGTTCACCTCGCTACAGGAGACGGAAGGCACACATACCGGCCAGTTTCTATGGTACCAAAGAACCCGTGCTGTGGCCTGACGCAAATGGGAATCGTGGCCGGAAGAACCAGCTACAGACCCACTCTTCACTCTGATGTACAACTTGGGAGAGGGCGGTAAACCCATTTCGCAAATATATGGCCACCTGATCGACATGCCAAATCCTCAGAGCCTGGAAATGAAAAGCAAATGGGAGGTGGATATAGGTGGAACAGAGCTCTTACATTCCCCAAAACGGTGTCCAGAAACCATAGATTCAGGCAAATTCAGTTGAACATTCTGCACAGAACTTACCTGACCCCGTGCCGCATAGCCACCTTCAATCTCCAGGCACAACTGACCTGCAACTGGTGCAAGGGGGAAAAAGCGGATCTCATCCACATTTTATGGGAATGCCCCAGGACAAGGGCTCTGTGGGAGAGGGTCCAACAAACCTGCGAAAAAGCAGGCCTGAGTAAATATAACTGGACACCCGATGAGTGCCTCCTAGGAATCTACCCCAGGCCAACTAAACTCAAGCATGCAACAAGGCTCATGGACATATCATGCATACTGGCCAACAGAACTATCGCAATGGCCTGGAAGAAACCCATGGGCCCTCAGTTCAAACTATGGCACAAAGAGACTGAACGGTGGGTGCTAGCCGAGACCGTGGCATGGGAGGACTGTGTGGCCAGATCCACGGGCGACTCTAGTATGTCACTCGAAGCATGGAAGGAACTCACCAGACACATGTTCCACCCCTCGGATGATAAACCCCCCTGAATTGGAACTCAATCTAGGCCCATGCGGGACCTATCATAAAGCCAGCAGCAGCGGAAGTGCTGCAGAGGATAGAGCCCTTGCGGAAGCCCTCCCCCTATTGAAGTTGCCAGATGGTTCCCCTTCGCTCCCACCCTCCCCCATAACAGTTAACGATATATGAAATGGACAGAACATGGAGACACTTATGGTTGTTTTGTTTTGTATTTGTAATTTTTTTTTACGTTAAGTTAAACATATGTTTATTGCTATATGAGAATGGCTCTATTGCACACAACTTGTTTGATATTATTGAAAATGCCAATAAACAAATTTGAAAAGAAATTCCTTAATGGCGTTGAATCCTTTTATGGTCGTGTTGATGGTCTGCAGTAACTCCCATCTGGTTATCTGCAACCATTTAGTGTTTGCTCCAACTTGGAATCTTGGCATGAAGATTGTCATGAACACTGATGAGGTGAGGCTGAACAACCTGTGTTCATATGGGATTGCATGAAACGCTTCTTCTGATTTTGCAGAAAAGTAATTTTCTCTCTTAATTCTATTCAGTAGTTCCACAGATCTCTACTTCCTCAGGTGAGCATCTGCTTTTGGGAAACTGTCAATGCTCAGGTCACTCTTGGGGATCACCAATGCTGGAACATGGACATTCACTAGTGTGCATATACCTCCCCAGTTTTTCGGCAGTCTGATGCATGCATTTGATCTGCATGCCCAATAATGATCCATTATTACTGCAGTTCCATGCACCATTCCTGGAGCATCAAAAATGTGTCCACAGTTCTGATTGTCTTCCATCTTCCATGTGGCATTAGTCCTGAAGCACAGTTTTGGATTCTCAAATGGCACTATCTGCAAGGGTCCCCCTCTGTCTTCGACCCATGTCAATAGTTTTGCAAGCTTTGGCCATAATGGCTTGCATATCCTTTGTACATTTTCAATTGCTTCCTTGCAGGTTCCGAGGACCATCCATGCCCTGCAAATCACTACCCCTTTTTCCCATCCATCTGGTGAATGTACTGTTGCCCAGACTTACATTTGGCCTCTGTTCTTCCATCCATGAGCCTCTTCTTGTGTTTTCCCTTGGACAATTAGCATCTTATTCGATTCCCATCTGATTTCAGCTCCTCTCACTCCAGATTTCTCATACCTGATCACATTGTTCTTAGTATGAGCTCTGTTTCTTGTCTTTATGTGCTGGACATAATCATCTTCATCAGGATCAGTATCTTCAGTTGCCCATTTCAATGAAGCATCACTTCCCATGAACTGGCCTCTTGTCTTACACATTGCTACGTGCGAGAGACAGTATGCTGTCTGGACATCAAGCTCTACAGCTACGAAGACCTTGGACTTCCCCATGCTATACGGTAGGAGTGCACAAACAAAACATTCCCCCTCTGAACTTCGTCTTCCAACTTCTTTCATGTGTTGGTACCAAATGTTGTTTCCCAAATGTGCTCTGCTGTCCAAGTAATCATTTAGTTCACTGTCGTCTCTGTGTATGCTTCTCTTAATCCTTAAGGTTTTCCTATAGTTTGCTATAACTACATCCCTGAATGCATCTGCATGGCTTTTCCTTGCTGGAGGATTCTCAGGTATCCCGGTCTATGATGCAGGCCTCCTCATCTGTACAATTTGAGTAGACAAACGTCTGGCAATTCTTTCTATTTCATCTTGCATCTTCCTGGCTCTGGCTAATGATGGGCAAATCGATTCTGCTATCAGCTGTGCTCGTGAAATTTTCCTTGAGCCCATTTTCTCCTCCCTCTGTGTCGCATTGGGGGTGTTCATTAATGTTATTTCGGTTGGTTTCTTCTCCAACTTCTCTTGCATTCCTTCCCTTTTGGTCAAAAGTGTCCATATCCACTCTGTCATTGGGCTAGTATATGGCTGTATTGTAGAACTTGTGTTTGTCGCCTTCGCTGGAACAAATATGCTTGTTAATGTGGTCTCTGTGGGTTTATTCTCCGGCTCCTATTGTCTCGTCAGGAGTTCAGTTTTTCCCACTTGTCTTTTCACTTCACTTTTAGTGGAACTTCTCATAGTTGGCAGTCTCTTCTTCTTCCATGCTTCGGATTGTGTTTCTGCAGTTATTGACACTAGGCCTGGCGTGTGTGCATTCAATTTTTGCGTGCGTGTGGTTGTCAGTAACCTTTTTACATTCATACTCTGGCGACCCTGTCTCCGGCTTTTCACTTTGCTTGTTACCATAATGGTGTGCGTGTCATTGCTCATTCCACCATCAAATTTCCTAGTGACTGGAATGACTATGTAAGGTCTGGGTGCTTTCGCAGGTTTCATGTATGCAACATTAGGTGGATGTACTGGGATTGGAACGCTTTTTACACAATACAAAATGCAGTTCTGATTGTCAGCAGCAGCAAAATAATGAAAAATATTATACATAAATACATTATTCCTCTGTAGGTCCATCGGCAGAATTTACTTTCAGGAAAGGACAGACCTCTCTCCACCTGGGGGAGGATGAGATTGCTGCTCTGGATCCCCATCTCAATTATCTGTTGAAATATGCTAACTTTTTAATGTAACTTCTGAACAATATTATCTCTGGATTCTGTTGATTCTGGTTGCGAGCTGCAGGTACTAAACAATTGTCCCCCTTTGTCTGAACACTGGATTTTCACTGGAAAGTATTTCTGGACACAGTTCTCTTGCTGGGCTATGGGAAGTGTCAAAATCAAGCAATAATTCAGTAAGTCTCTTTACTGTGCATGTTCAAAATATATTATCTCCCAGTCCACGCCTCTGATCTGCTTCATTCCCGAAGACATGTTGTGTCCTTTGTCAAAATGAAAATAAGAAATTGAATCTTTGACACTGCTCTCTCAATCTGTCCCTCGGCGGAAAGCTTCACGGTCTCCTCTTGAAACAATGGTGGCGATTGGAGAGTTTAATTTGCACTACAATACCATGTAGGAGCATGCTTAGCTGGGTAGACTTTGCTGGGTCTCTGATGAACTTGAGGACGTCAACATCGGCAGATCTCCCCACAAGCTCTGGAAAGTCCTCAATTAGGCAAAGTTCTCATTTAGGCGAAAAAAGACACTGTTCACCAATCTGCTATCTTCTGGTGACAGGGACATTTGTCCTGCCCTTGCTGAAGTTTCGGACTATTGGCTCTCGTTCACTATGAACAGTTTCTGCAATTTCGGTGTGCATGAAGAGCAACTTCAATAACAATACATTTAGGATTATGCTTAGACATTCTGTATTTGCAGGATCTCGAAGGAATGTCAATACATCAGTGTGTCTTCCGACAAAGGTTGGGTGCTCTTCAATTAGACAAGAAAATATCACATTGATGAGTGTATTCGCTGCTTCTTCCGCTTGGGACATTTGGTTTCTTCTCGCTGTATTCCGGAAGTAGGAGGAAATGTTTGGCAATTACAGTAAGCAGCCTCCTTCTAGTCTTTTCATTTTAAAGATCTTGAAGAAATTCAGTGACACTGGTGAGCCTCTCCACCATGTATGTTCTTAGCACTAGATCAAAATATGATAGTACATCTTTGGTGATGTCGCTACTGTGGGACACTAAGTGATTCTGAACAAGGTCTCTGTGTGGAAGGAATCTGGATACTGTATTTTCTTCCAATTTTTGTGTCCTCGATCAAAATTTGGCATATCCTTCCCTAATGAAGGCTTCAATGTGCCTCAGTCCAAAGTTCAAAGTCAACAGACTATGTTGTGGCTTTATGAATGCAATTTTCTTCTTCACCCTGCAACTAGGATGCACAGAGTTTCGGCTTTTTTAAATTTATGCCCTTATCCCCTTTTATGCTCAGAGGAATGTCTGAGATGAAGCCACAACTTTTGCCAGAAGATCTTTGTCTTTACTTTGCTGCTGCTCATGGGTCCTTCTTTCTTTTTATGGATCTCATCTGCATGTGCTGTGGTTCTTCCCCGTCATCTGTAGTCTCTTTGCGGTGGGGTGCAGGCCTGGGGCCCTAACCGATGTATGGCTTGATGTCACCCAAAACGATCCAAGCTCTTCTTCCTTGTAGCTTTACTGCAGAGGGAGTGCTGTCTTCCACTGTAAAGGGACCGTTAAACCTTGGCTCGTCCCGTCTCTTCCTTGTATGATTCTTTACCAGGACGGTATCTCTAGGGAAGATGGATGGAAGACACAGTCCTTGAGCTGTGTCTGCAGTAAGATCTCCTCCTGTGTTTTGTGTTGCCCTGCACCCTTTTTGTCGCCGCTGCAGCTGGCCTGAAATTACAGTAAGGCAGGATGTCATGCAATTCAAGTAATTTTGCATTTCAGACCCTAAGATTTCTCCTGTTGACTGGGCATCACATCTAGCTCTGTCTCGGGGTGTCAGTGAAGTGTGCATTCTTCTTCCTGTGGATATTTTGTGCGGCGTAAAATGATGGTCGGAACTGGGTTGATTCCGGAGTGCATGCAGTGCCAAAGGAAGGCAGTGCAACCATCCCTTTCTTAGAGTAAGCTTTAACTTGGCTATCCTTTCCTTTAATAGGCCATTGAGCTTCTCATAAATCCTGTTACCTTGCGGATGATATGCCAATGAAAACTTGTGCTTTATACCAAGCAACAAGCTAATCTGCTCAAAAACTTAATTACAAAGTGAGTCCTGTTATCTGATCTCATGACTTCGCATACCCCCCACCTGGGGTACACACCTCTCAGGAATTTGGCTGCACAGGTAGAGTCTGGGTGTGTACATGGACCTGCTTCTATCCATCTAGAGAATGGACACACCACAACAATTAAATACCTGTACCCGTTACATACTTGAATCATATCAACGTAATTGACATACAAGTGCTGAAAAGGTCCATTGGGCCTTAAGATGACTCCTCTGATTACTTTTAGTGTATGCCCAGCTGTGAACTGTAGGCAAATTATACAGTACACCATAAAAAATGCAACATGCGCCGCCAAGTTCAGTATGAACCAGTCTTCTGTGAGCGTTTCCGCTAGATTCTCTTTTGTCATGTGTGCTGGATAGTGTAGCTGCTCCAGCGCTATTTTTAACAGGGCTATAGGCATTACTGGTTTACCAGTTCTGTCTTGTCACCACAAGCTTTCAAAGGGGTTTAAAGAACACCCTTGCTGTTTCCACAAGTTCTTTCCTCCTATGGTGCCTCCCCTTGGAGTACCATTAACTGTGTCTGTCCCATACTATTGTAACTTTCAGGTTCACTCCGTGCGACGATCATTTTCTCATTTATGTTAGTGACTTACACATCCATAATTGTCTCGTTCCTAAATGCCAGACGCTTGGCTTCCGTGTCTGCTACTTGATTTCCTAGTGAGATCAAATCTGTCCCCTTCGCGTGGGCGGCTAATTTTACGCCTGCTATGCCCACTGCGAGCTGTAGTGCCTTAATTAACCTGTCAGATAAGGCTGCGTGCTGCACTGGCGTGCCGTCCGCTCGGAGGTAGGCCCTCCTTTTCCAGCTTGCTAAGCCTGAATGCACTGCAGATGTCACTTATGCAGAGTCGCTGTACACTGTTACTTCCTGGTCTGCTTGATTCTCAATCGTTAGTATCAACGATAATAATTCTGCAGCTTGTGCTCAATAATGAGATGGTATTTGTGCACTAAGAAGTACTTGAAATTCTCCATTTGCTGTGTGCTTCATCACAGCTATGCCTGTATATCTTTGCCCATCATTTTGATCGATTCTCGAAGAACCGTCAATGAAGACAATTTCTCCTGCTGCCAATGCATTTTCTTTCACTCTGGGAATCTCATCATAGAATTCTTCATAATTCGCACAGTCATGTATTGGCTCTCCTTCAGTGACTGACTCGGCTATGAACATAGTTGGGTTAACTATTTTGCATCGGACTATTTTGATCGATGGATTTGATATGATAACTTCATAAGCAGAAGCTCTCTGAGATGTCAGTGTGCCCTTCAGTTTCTCTAGAATAGCAAATAGCAAGTGCACGATGTACAACTTAATTGAGCATCCCATTACAATGGTAGTAGCCTTCTTGATGGCGAACTTTGTGGCAGCTAAACATTGTTCGCACAGGAAATGGCCCCTCATCACTGGGTCCAAATTTCCACTATACTGTGCCAGGGGCTTGTACCCCAATGTGGTTCTCTGTGTGAGCACTGCCGTCATAACGCTGCCATTCGCATGTGAGTACAGGTAGAATTCCTCTGCTTAATTGGGAATCCCTAAAACTGGTGCCGTGCAAATGGCTCTTTTGAGTTCAGCAAATCTTTCCTCCATGGTTTCAGACCATTCAATCTTTTCCTTTGTCACGTGTGCCTTCTTTAGGGCTTGAAGAAAAGGCTTGGTGTATGAGCTGTAGTTTAAAACCCATGCCCTGATATAATTGCAAAGGCCTAAAAAACTCTGCATTTTTTTTTACTGTGTGTGGCTTGGCTGTGTTCAGTTTGGCTTCAGCTCTTTCTGGGGTAACTCTTTTCCCCTTGTGTGAGATCAGCTGACCTATGTATAGCACTTCTTGTTGACAGTATTGTAACTTCTCTTTGTCAACTTTATATCTTTTCTCAGCCAATACAGTCAGTAGCTGAACAGAATCATGTCTGCATTGCTCCTCTGTTGCGCTGCAAATTAAGATGTCATCCACATATTGCAAGACAACACTTTGTAATGTAATATTGCTTAGGTCCATCTGCAGAACTCTGTTAAAAATAGAAGGTGACTCACAGTACCCCTGGGGTAGCCTTGTGCTTTTCAGACGCATCTGTCTGAATGTAAATGTCAGATCTTGTGAGTCTTTGTGCAATGGGATTGAGAAAAATGCCTTTTTCAAGTCAATCACTGTGACATTTTTTGCCTCAACAGGTATATTACATAGGATTGTAGCCGGGGTCAGTACTAAAGGGAATTCGGCTTCAACAATATCATTTATCAGCCTCAGATCTTGAATTAGCCTCCAAGACCCTCCCTTTGATTTCTTGACAGGGTAAACTGCAGTATTGCATGACGACTCTGATGTCACTAAGATGCCCTGCTCCATCATAGCCGAAATTGTCTTAATTCCTTAATCTGCCTCCCTGGATGTCGGATATTGTTCTGCTTTTGGAAGAATTGCTCCTGACTTCAGTTTAATTTTCACTTCTCTGACTCCTTTCAGTAAGCCTACGTTATAGGGGCCTGTGGTCCACACTGAGACAGGCACCTGGCCCATGTCTTCCTCGAAATATTCAGGACAGTTCTGTGCCAGCATCATTCGCTGAGGCACTTCTCTTTTGATCATTGGCAGCCCTTGGCATAATATATGGTAGAACACGGGTATAGATTTCACCCAAGATTCCGGAGTCTCGAGTACCCACGCATCTTGGAAATTCTGTATGTAAATCAATGGGTCTTCCAACTCCTTCATTTTCCGAGTCATGATAGTTCCCATATCGGAAGTATCTAGATACAGTGATCGTAATGCTTTTCACACCACGGCTCTACAATTGTTAAATGGTGCTCCGTCATGTGCAGTATTAACTGTGGTCACACCAGGATAACCTGCCCGTGTCCACACATCGTCTGCTCTATCACCAAGTATGGCGATTAAGAGACCTTTGATATTCCCTATAGCTAACGTGTTCCCTCCAGTCATTTTTACTAACTCGTGTATCCATTTTCCGGCTCCCGATGTCAGCAGTGGAAGATTATTTTTCAGGTTTTCCCGATCCATGTGTGGCCATGGAATATACTGTGGTCTTGCTTCACCTTTCTCGAGCAATGGAAATTGGGACATATAGCTCTCTCTCCCTCTTCTCTAATTGTTCTTCTGTCTATTGCAGGAGTAATATTGCCGCATCACCGTCTACCTGGCAATTCCTTAGCTGGCTCACATAGGGTGGTGGAGACACCCCCCTCTGACCGTGAGATACTTCTTTGTGTCGGTCTGACTGCATGGCTGATCCTGATGCCCTCGGTGCACACTCACTAGTGTCTGACCATCTTATTCCTTTTCCCCTTGAGAATCATTTTTCGCATCTCCTCTCTTCCTCCTTTTCCTCATGCTCCTCTCTTTTGTTGTCAGACATTGTCTGCCCCCAACTCATGCAACTTCTTGCGTCCTCTTTGTTCCTACTTATTTCCAACCTATCTAGGGACAGTTCTCTATTCCCACTACTTCGGGAGATGTCCTCAGTATCGTAAAGCTGAGTGCTCTCCAGGCGCTCATCTTCCCCCTCCCGTTGGGGTACTTGTTCTAGCCCCATTTCATCACATGTTATGTTATGTTACTTGGCATTTATATAGCGCGTTATCTATCATTGGTATGATCTCAAAGTGCTGGTAGGTTGAACGCCCTCGGGAACCGTAGTTCAGGTAACTAGAGAGAGAGTCATGAGGTGCGTGGGTGCACCGGATATGTGTGCAGACGGTGTGGCAGTTGCATGATAGCTGCTTCTTAGTGGTAAGTGTGGTAGTGGGGCAGTCAGTTGTATGTGTTCATTCTGGAGGGTGGACACCCAGACTAATTTCTGGCTGCGTTAGGCCTGAGGAGACGCTTAAGCTAGCGGTGTGTGCTCAGCTAGCTGTGTTTAATTAGGATGATGGGGAGTATGTGGCGGGTGTTAGTATGAGAACAGCTATACCGAATGTGTCCTAGTATCGCTGTGTTCTAGTTGAGTGGTGGTGTATAGGAGAGAGTAAGCATAGTAGTGTGATATGGTGGTTATCAGTAAAGCACGTGTTATTGAGCACTCCATCTGTACCATCTATTCTATCCGTTTTATTTACTCTGTCCGTTCATTCCACTTCGTCTGTTCATCCATTTCGTCTGTTTACATCCATTTAATTTACTAGTCCTTCTAGCCATTCCATCCACTCGACCCTAGACCCATTTCATCCTTCCCATTCGTTTAATGTGTTCAATCCATTCCATCCTTCCTATTCATTCGATCCGCTCCGTGTGTTCCGCCCACTCCAACTGTTCCATCCACTCAGTCCGTTCCATCCGCTCTATCCGTTGCATCGACTCCATCTGTTCCATCCACTTGATGTGGTCTATCCACTCCATCTATCCCTTCTCCACCCCCATATGCTTACCTTATTGCAGAGCCAGTCTTCATTGATCTTCGGCTTTGGGTCGCCGTAGTGCATAGACACCCTCTGCCCTAGGACAGTCAGGCACCGCTGATTGGCTTTGAATGGTTCGAAGTGCCTTTGCAGACCTTTGAGGACGACCAGATGCAGAGAGGTCCCAGGGGATGACAGCGGGCTCAGGGTACCAAACTTTCCAGCAGTTCCTCGACTCGGCTTCTTAGTTTCATTATACTTGGATCCTATCCTTCTTTCAGTGAGAATGTCACAAATCGACATGGAATGGGTGTTTTTGGCCTCCTCTTATCCAAAGTTCCCTTTGTGCCAAAACAGTGAGGACCAATGGGAGATCTGCTCACAACCACACACTCCATACGTGGACCATTCATGGACCACGGTGGTCCCAGGCATTCACAGCACTCCAGACTCTCTGACACCCAGGATGTGTATTGGGGACCGACACCCCAGCCCACATCCTGGAGGCACACACACAAGGCATGCAGAAGCCTGCGAAAGCTTGGCGTTTCGCGGGAAACTGCATGACCAAATAAGGACTGACCCGGGTCAGCTTGACCTGCGGAAGGCAAAGGGGCAAGATGGCCAAAGGACAGGACAAAGAACCTCGTGGCATGGCCATTTTGGACCCAGGCCACCTATTTGTGCCAAACACGGTTAACACGGTTTAAATGGCAGGAAAGGGTTAACATTATATGAAAAGATAAGGTGCCACCAGCCCTGTTCATGACACATCTCCCAAAAAGTCCCACAAGAGTATCTAGGGTCTTTAGAAAGGACTATGAGACCCAAAAAGTCACAACATTGGAAAAGGACCAAGTTAAACAAAGTCTCCCAGTACTGACTGTCTTAAGGGCATTTCAGTTTCCCCATAAAAAGTGAGCGAAAGCCCAGAGGAGTGCAGCAGAAGGCTGTACTCCCCTGGCAAAATCAGACTAAGGTGTTTAAACAGCAGCAAAAAAGTTTGGGCGTGTACAACTGGAGGGAAAATTACATATAAAATGAAATCTTTCCCAACAATGGTCTTGGGCTCCAAGGAAGGAGAAGAGCTGACTCTGAACAGGGTTCATAGAGCAGGCGGAAGGGGGGCAGGGGATCTCTGCAGTCTTAGCCAAGCTGCATTATTAAAGACACAAGGCAGAGGTTCTGGAGGAGGCTAGGTTCATGGGGGAAATCGAATACGACAGCTCCAAAGTGGCCATTTTCAAAGACCTGGCAGCCTAAACACTCTCTGGCACAAGATATGCAGCCCTTTGACCAGCTTGCTCAGAGAAAAGGGGACAAGATCTTAATGGGGATATCCCTTTGCGCTTATCTACGAATGGGAGGGCGAGAGCCACCAAGTGGTGATGGAGGAGGATATCAAATGGGCCTTGGAGGAACTCATAGGACAGGATCCTGGTGGGGGGCTGAACTGAAGAGGAAGGACCCAGTGAAATCTACAGCATGACAGGACTGGGAACACAGCGGGGGCGATGCAAGATCCAGGGTGCCAGGAAGTTCAAGAAACTTGGCACCCCACCCCCGAGGGGGGCCACTACCCGAGGAGAACACTTTGGTCCTGGTGAGGTTTTTAATCGGACCACAAGGAAATAACGTTAAAAGAAGGGGCGACCCCCCAACCCAAGTTGGTTCACTGTTTGATATGATGGATTTATTGGCGGCGTGGGAGGAAGGGGTTGACGGGTTGGGAGGAGGAGGGGTAATCACCCTCCAAATAAGGCCTGATGGAAGGCTATATTGGAATGAGACATGCCCGGTTGAAGGTTCGGATGGGGAGGGGTGGGCGAGGGAAGAAGTTAACTATTGAATTCATGTTTGCAATAGGGGAAGTGCAAAGGGTCAATGGTGGGGGGAGAAGGAAGTTGGATGGGAGACAGGTAAGCTTAGCACGTTGCAAGCAAAGAGGCGGTAATGCCTAGTAGTTGTATGAAACAAGAGACTTGGGAAGCCAGGGCAGGGACGCATGCCCGGGTGGTTCAGTTCACGACATTGCAATGCAAGTGCTGTTGAACTGCAGTCAGGGACAGAAGGGGGGAGGGGAGAAAGAGATACTACATGCTGTCAACTAGGCAAAGGAAGGGGGGGTATGGGCTCCCACTATACTGGAGGAGTTTTAGCGGGCATAGGGTGATGGCTGATCTGAAGATAGCCAAGCTAAATCACAAGGGTCTGAACTCCTAGGACAAAAGATCTGACGGGTAATATGCTCCATAAACAGCAGTCAACGGCTCTCTTTTTCTAGGAAACACCTTATAAAATGAACAGAATTCCCAAGGATGCCAAACGAGAGGGATTGTGTGGCAAATGTGCGAGCCATAAACAATATGGAATATCTTACACACTTGATCGATGAATCCTGTACCAACATCGTATGCCAATGGTTGCCCTTTTTCGGGAAATATGGACATTAAACAGTGGGTGATAGGAGACGAGTCAAGAAGGGTGACCTATCAGACAATAAGGGACCCCAAGGTTTCAGAAACTACCTACCACTGTGGACTTCAGTGGGTAAGGACCTGGAGCGTGGGGGCAGACTGGGGCTCTTGTATGGCAGTCTGAATTGCATAAAAATTGTGGTATTGCATAATGCCTGTTCATATTCAAGATGCTCTGAGTAGTGGTCCCGAAGCCCTTCTTGGATGAGGTAAAAATGCGTCTGGTAACATTCTTAAGGGTAAGGGGCAAACACAATAGCATAAAGGATGCTAATCCTGCCCAAGGAGGAAGGAGGGATGGGCTTTCCAGATCTCCCCACGTACTAGAAGGCGGCCCAACTGAGCGTTCTGGTAGATCATTTGGACCTGGTCTCAGAAAAGCAGTGGGTTCCCCTTGATAACGCAGTTTTAACGCAAGTCCCTCTGGGAGAATGGCTCTGGGTCCCTGGCACTGCATTCCTAGGAGGGTGCCAACACACCCAATCCTGGAAGTCTTAGGGGTGCTTTGGAAGGGAAGGTGGGGGAGAACAGGTGGCTGTCCACATGGCCATCACCCCTGAGTTGTATCAGGGCACCACCAATACAAGATGAAATCAAGGAACCTCTGTCATTGTAAACGTGGTATGGGGCTGAGCAGGGCAGGCCAGGCCAGATGTGAGAAGAAGGGGAATACATCAAAACAGAGAGGCTAACAGACTACTTGCAAACAGGCGCCCTATTCATATATATTCTATTGATTGTCTCTCTGATGCTTCTGGTGTCAAAGTCATCCTCGATATTAGCCCTAGACGTGCCTGGTATGAAATCGTACTCGGGAAAGAATTCTTCTATATCTTCCCATTCTACCACTGGCTCAGGTTTTTTAACCTCTCTTTCCAGATATTCAAGATTGCGTGCTGTCTGTCTTCGCTTGCGTTCTACATCATCATCGAACTCTCTGCGCTTCCTCGCTTCTTCTCTGATCCTATCTTCTTATTATTTCCTTGCGTCTCTACGTTCGGTTGCCCTTCAGATTTCCTCATCCCTTCGTCCCTTTATTCTTTTCTCTCATATCCTCTGTTCTTCCTCTATCCTTCGCTGCTCCTGTCTGTCTTGATCATTGGCTACTCTCTGTTTACGATCGTGTTGCCTTTCTTGCTCTTCACAATATAACTGTTCCCGTCTCTGTCTATCTTTCTTCCTTACTCTTTCATCTCTCAATCCTTTCTTTCTCCTTCTCCCTTCTCTGTACATCATCTAGTTTCTCCTTTTGTTTTGTGTCATCAATGCCTTTACCATCATGTTTCAATAAAATCTGACCTCCTATCCATTCGTTCTGTGTGAGCGCTCTCTCATCAGTGCTATCCTCATTCCCTTTCCATCTTTTGCCTTCCCTCTCCATGGGGAGAGATGTACTGGCTTGTGTCTGGTCTTTCCTCTCGTTCTTGCATCTCTCCTTGTCCCTCAGGACTTTGGAAGTGATACATCTATCTCTATTTTTGTCTAGATTTTCATCACCGCTTTGCGTAGGTGACTCATATGCCGGGTTGCTATACCCTGTGGCTGCTTTAAGTTCTCTTAACGGGTATAACCCTTCGTCCTTACTGTCTTCAGGTTTCGTTTCAGACAGGGCGGGTGGCACTGAGGGTGTTGCACCCCCCTCTGTACATACGTTAAGTATCGAATCTACTGCGGTTCCTCCTATTTATCCTGTTGGTACATTTTCCACAACTCTAGACTAGCTAGACGTTTGTCTAACTTTTGCCCGTGTATGTGGTGTGCAAGTATGTCTTCATGTGTTGCAAGACTGTTTTAGATAAGGATCTACCCTGGGGCCAAGGCATAAACAATTTTTGGGCGGTTCCTTTAAGCCATTCTGCACTGTACTTTTTCATCTTAGGTGCGTGCTTTGGCAACCTTTTGCACAGGTGTACTAATGGAGTCATGTCTTCCATATTTAACTTTCACTTTATACAACACTTGTAAATGTCTTCCGTAACTTAACCAATTCCAACAATATGAGCGAGCACCAATCGTCGCAAGCTCTAATCCCGTTTTTCCACAAAAATGTTATATCTCCTTTTTTAATCAATAAATATAAATTTCGTACATTACAATATCTCAGTTACTTAAGCCCCAAAATTGTATGCTAGTTCTTGAAGGAAAACGTGCGACCTAAGACGTCACAACAAATAACACATATGACAGACGTTAACATACTAGACGAACTCCAGCTGGTCACATATACCTCTGCCTCTAATATTACCCCAACATGAAGTTTAAACTTATCCCTTTCACAGGCGTCTTTAACCGCCGTGGTGACCTATTTGTTCCTCTTCATTCAGGACTCTGGATACAAGTTTCTTCTAGCCGCTATATTAAAGTGTAGGAATAAGGCGAATCCTCTCTCTTCTCGGGTGTCCCCCCGGTATTCCCTCTCTTCTTGGGTGTCCTCCCCGGTATCCCCTTTTACTACTTTTAGTCACCCTTTGAGTCACTATTTCCTTCCCCTTATATATATACATATATTCTACACTACTTCTGACTATATTTTGTTTTCCCGCCTCCCTCCGTTACCTTTTCCTTTACTTGTTCTAAGGTATATACTTTTTGACAAAGCATTTAGTCTTTTTCACTCACTGTTCGCATGTTTCCTCTCTGGATGCTCAGGATCACCACCTTCGTCACCGCCTTCTCCAGCCGTTCACCCGCTCAGCTACCCATAGGAGTGGGAAGGGGTTATGTGGGTAACACATAAGTCTGCCTCTTGGTCTGAAAAAGTTAAGGAGGATGGGTATGATAAGGCTCCATGCCTAGGTGTGAAAGGCTTACTTCTTCATACAATTTGTGTATTTGACTTTCGTTTCACCTACCACCTGCCTTCGGCTTCTTATCTTGACCCTTCATGGGTATGATAAGGCTCCATGCCTAGGTGTGAAAGGCTTACTTCTTCATACAATTTGTGTATTTGACTTTCGTTTCACCTACCACCTGCCTTCGGCTTCTTATCTTGACCCTTCATGGCAGTATATTCTGTTCTTTGCTTCAATTAATTGTAGCCACTGTTCCTCCTCTGCTGAGTTTCGTTTCGGCCGCTGTAGTCTTGATTTCGCCGAATATGAAACTCTTCTCGTGTGGCCTTTAGTAACCTTTTGGTTGATTCTGCTTCTTGTGCAAAGTGAAAATATACTTCTATAACGTACTTCTTTGAGGTAGATTATGTAAAGTGGTGCTTGCCGCACTATCTTTCTACAAAGCATAGCAAGCCGCACGATTTTCTTAGCTTTCTTGCGGTTTCAAGCATATGTACATGTGTAAACTCGGTTGAATATCTTCGCCATGCTCATGGCTTAAGCTTCTTATGTTTGACATTGTCCTTTCACTTTAGGTTCACAATATCCTTTATTCACAGAGTTTTGTCTCTTTTCGTCATTCTCTGGTCGTCATTTCTTATATATGTGAGTCAGTCCAGGTTCTTATGACACCAACATTTATCTTCCATTAAGACCTTCTTGATTTCTTCAGGGACTGTATTTAGATGATCTTCATTTCGTTTTATTGGTTGATATGGCTTCCTCTATGGATACCTTACTGTCCATGGTTTCCTTGGTACTGGTACTTCAATAGGTGCTGTTCTTCTGTAGGTACTGGATAGAGCCCCACTGCGGCTCTCTGCTGGTTTATTTGCTCCTCATAGGTCACATACCTCGGTGTGAACGTTCCTGGTACTTCAAAATGGATGGTTGTAGTGTGGGCTATACTTGGGACCTCCTCTACAAGCCATACCACTCCACTGCTGACCCTAACAACCTTTCATTCTACAGACCTGTTTCTCCCCTTCCTTACCACTCCAAAACCCTGTTGTCAACCGCATGGTCAACTATCTCGAGGTACACTCACGTGCTCACTCTCTGCAAATCTCATTACAGTGCAGATACTCCACCAAGATTGCACTCATTCATATCGCTAGTTCTCTTACCACTGGCCACCACTCTCACCTCTCTCCCATTTACATACATCTGGACTGTTAAGCTGTTCAGCTGTCTTTGACAGTGTGGATCATCCCTCCCCGCTTCATACTGTTTTCTTACATGGCTTCAAGGACACCATACTCACCTGGGTGTGCACCTATATCTCTGACCACTCCCTTCTCTAACTCGTTAGACTCCAGCACCACTTCTCCAAAACCCCTTCCTGTGGCTGTCACTCAAGGATCAATCCTGGCCCCATTTCTATTCACTTTATTTACCTCCTCTCATGGCAAACTGATTTCCTCCTTTGGCTTTAACTATCACTTTAATATTCTTCCACACCTTCACCCATTCAATATCTGAACACACTGCCTAATCGCCACCTGCCTTAGATGGCTCTTTGCTGCCCCATGCTAAACTTGTCATAGATGAAAGTCATCTTTATCGTAACCTCCAATGCAACGCTACTCTCCCCTGTAGCGTTTCTTTTCCCTCTGACTCTGCACCCCCTCACCCATGGCTCACAGCCTTGGGATTCTCTTCGACAGCTAACTGAAACTCTACCAGTTCATCATAGCCACTGCCACTGTAGCTAGACCCAACCTCCTAAACATTAGAAAAATCTGCCTGCACTTAATGCACCACTCAACTTAAACGCTTATCGCTAGTCTTGTGCTCAGAAAACTGGACTATGCACGTGCCTGCTTCATTGTCTATCCCTGTACTTTTTTGCTTCCTTCAAAAAACTTCTCAACTTTTAAAAATGCTCCATCTTCAACCTACCCGGATCCTCCTCCACCTCTATCTACTGTCAACAAGCTGGATGTCTCTCTATGCAAAATCACTCTCTCCCTAAATTCCTTCTACGTGTCTATAAATCCATACATGGTCTTGCTTTCCACTATGTACACCTCACTGCACCCTCCATCTCAAACGCTTCACTCCTTTAATCCTCACTACCTATCTGTCCCCCACCCCACTGTGCCTCCTCACTATTTTGCTTCATTTCCATAATTTCTCCACTCCACGCCATTGTTCTCCATCCACCCGTCAACAAGCCATCTCATCAGTGGAACCCTTGAAAATGAGGTTCACCTTCCACCTGCAATCAATGGAAGGCACCCCCAATGGCTCTGCCCTTCTCCCCATACTAATCAACAAACCCACCTCTCTCGCAGTCTGCTCTCAGACTACACTATTGTATGTTTAAATATGTAAATACTGGTCTCTCTTAATGTTCAAAATTGTGTAATGTCCTCCTGTCCCTGGTTCATGTTCCTATTTTTACCCCATTCAGCACAGAGTATAAATAATTCAATACAACAATTTGCATAGTTAAAGACCAGATAGCCTAAGACTGCCTCTGCTCTTTACCGTTGCCCTCCCTGCAAGACATTCCTGTTCGGAATGACAACCTGTTCTTAAATAAATAAAAGTACAACTGGTTTAAAAAGTAATTCAAGGACTTCTGCACAAATTTGTCTTGATTTACAAGGCCAGGAACCACTTATCTTTATATATAAAGCTGAATGTATGTATGTGTGTATGTTTGTCCGGCTGTACAAATCCACACCATTGAACCCAGACCTACCTAACTGTGCATGAATTCCTCTTTTGTCTTGGGCATGATCGTAGTCTATGTTTGGATGCAAAAATCTTGCATGCAAAAAGAATTTGGAAAAAATAAATACATTTAAAATAAATGTATCACGCCATTCCAAATATGGGAAATGGCAAGGTTACAGTTTACTTAAGTTCATTCACAAGAAGAGAGCACAATCAATCAATCTTTCTTGGACATTTTCTGAAATGTGCTGAAGCCATTGAGTGACTGAAACATGCCGCACAAAAAACGAACATTACTTGTAAAAGTTCCATCTAATGCAAAACGAAAATCAATTTCAAGAGCTTCTGAAACACAACAACAAACAGCAGCAAGAGCATGACTTGCCGACCAGACGACAAGAGCAAATTTCTCCAGGGAAAATGAGATGCCAGAGCAAACTGAAGCAAGACATCCTGGCAAGAGGACAAGAGCAACATCCTCCAGGGCACATGAGACACCAGAGCAAACTGAACCGAGACTTGCCAACAAGAGGACAAGAGCAACATCCTCCAGGGCACATGAGACACTAGAGCAAACTGAAGCGAGACTTGCCAACAAGAGGACAAGAGCAGCATCCTCCAGGGCACATGAGACACCAGAGCAAACTGAAGCAAGACTTTCCAACAAGAGGACAAGAGCAACATCCTCCATGGCACATGAGACACCAGAGCAAACTGAAGCAAGACTTGCCAACAAGAGGACAAGAGCAACATCCTCCAGGGCACATGAGACACCAGAGCAAACTGAAGCAGGACTTTCCAACTAGAGGACAAGAGCAACATCCTCCAGGGCAAATGAGACACCAGAGCAAATTGAAGCAAGACTTTCCAACTAGAGGACAAGAGCAACATCCTCCAGGGCACATGAGACACCAGAGCAAACTGAAGCAAGACTTGCCGACAAGAGGACAAGAGCAACATCATCCAGGGCACATGCGACACCAGAGCAACCTGAAGCAAGACTTTCCAACTAGAGGACAAGAGCAACATCCTCCAGGGCACATGAGACACCAGAGCAAACTGAAGCAAGATTTTCCAACTAGAGGACAAGAGCAACATCCTCCAGGGCATATGAGACACCAGAGCAAACTGAAGCAAGACTTGCGGACAAGAGGACAAGAGCAACATCCTCCAGGGCACATGAGACACCAGAGCAAACTGAAGCAAGACTTTCCAACAAGAGGACAAGAACAACATCCTCCAGGGCACATGAGACACCAGAGCAAACTGAAGCAAGACTTTCCAACAAGAGGACAAGAACAACATCCTCCAGGGCACATGAGACACCAGAGCAAACTGAAGCAAAACTTTCCAACAAGAGGACAAAAGCAACATCCTCCAGGGCACATGAGACACCAGAGCAAACTGAAGCAAGACTTGCCAACTAAACTAGAGGACAAGAGCAACATCCTCCAGGGCACATGAGACACCAGAGCAAACTGAAGCAAGACTTGCCAACTAGAGTACAAGAGCAACATCCTCCAGGGCACATGAGACACCAGAGCAAACTGAAGCAAGACTTGCCAACTAGAGGACAAGAGCAACATCCTCCAGGGCACATGAGACACCAGAGCAAACTGAAGCAAGACTTGCCAACTAGAGGACAAGAGCAACATCCTCCAGGGCACATGAGACACCAGAGCAAACTGAAGCAAGACTTTCCAACTAGAGGACAAGAGCAACATCCTCCAGGGCACATGAGACACCAGAGCAAACTGAAGCAAGACTTGCCGACAAGAGGACAAGAGCAACATCCTCCAGGGCACATGAGACACCAGAGCAAACTGAAGCAAGACTTGCCAAAAAGAGGACAAGAGCAACACCCTCCAGGGCCCATGAGACGCCAGAGCAAACTGAAGCAAGACTTGCCAACAAGAGGACAAGAGCAACACCCTCCAGGGCCCATGAGACGCCAGAGCAAACTGAAGCAAGACTTGCCAACAAGAGGACAAGAGCAAGATCCTCCAGGGCACATGAGACGCCAGAGCAAACTGAAGCAAGACATGCCAACAAGAGGACAAGAGCAGCATCCTCCAGGACACATGAGACGCCAGAGCAAACTGAAGCAAGACTTGCTGACATGAGGACAAGAGCAACATCCTACAGGGCACATGAGACACCACTCGATCAGGACACGGGCAACACTGGGTACCGCAGCTAGTGCTTTAATAAAAATGAGAATGCAGTGCACATGTCATTTAAGCACTTAGTGATTTGCAAACATGTTTCAGTCCCCTATTGATTAAGACTTTTATCAGGTATATCTCCCTATCAACTGTAATGTATTTCTTATGTGTCCTGACATAATCTGTCTTCATTGGTTTTATATTGTTAGTTATGCTTTCTTTTTTCTTTCATTTATGTTAGTTGTCATCTAATCTCTGTATCTTCCACCTGCATCTCTGTATTGGTATTGTTGTGGTGTTCCTAATGTTGATTTTATCCACTGTTCCAACTCCTGTGGTCAAGTCTACACTCTAGAAAAAATCTTAACATTTGTCTTGCAATGCATAAGCAGTGCTTAGAGGTTGTATTGGTTTCCTGGGTGCAAATCCATAGCTAGACACATTCACAGTGCCAGCACATGGAGTGTGGTCACTGTTTTCCTAAGTGTTAACACCTCTTCATTAATGTTCTCTATTTCAAACCTCTAACGTGAAACTGGTGGGATTGGTGTTAACAGGTCGTTCTAGGGTTTGCGCTTTCAACATATAGATGCTTGCAGTGGATTATACTGGTGGGCAGAACCGTGCGTTTTTGCATCAGCTTATGTGTTCATGGACATGTCATTATTGAGGTAATGCCTCAACTTTGGACACTTTAAGCAGCTTTCTTCAGAAACAAACGTTGCCTGTGCATGTTCTTGCTGTTTTACCTTGTATAGGTGCTTTATCATCACCTAGTGAGGAAAACTGTTGGAATGGGTTTGTTAATAGACGGCAGATGGACTACTAGGAGGGCCATGAGCGTGTCCTTTGGCTTTCTAACCAGCCATTCAACACCCATGCTCATGGTCATATCAATACTCATCGCTGCATACTCGCCTTTCATTCCCCTCCAAACAACACTTCGGTGAGTGGGGGTGAAGGGGGTGTTCTTTTTAGTCCATCTGATCTCGAGGCTTGCAAAAGGAGTGGCATCTTTTTTAAACTTACTATAAATATATAAAAAAGGAAATGTCATACCTGGGAGATACAGGCTAATCTGTCTCACACATTAACAACTGATCCACAGTCTGATCGGTTCCTGGCTAAGAGCAGATGAAAAGCCCTACATAACCTCCAAATTACCAGCTAAAGGATCCTCCTGGCCCTTGATCTCAAGGTTTATAAATAAGGGCTCCTGGAGAAAACCCTATTCTGCCCAGGAGGGCTCAATTGAAAAACAACAAAGTGAAAAGGGTTGCGTGCTCAGTCCCCTCACTGCTTATTAACCACTTACTCTAGTACTGGACAAGAAAAGCACCACTTTTTGTTGTTTATAAGGTACGTCTAGTTACTAGTCGTTTTTTAAGTTGAACATCATCAATTCACAAAGTAAAGCAAATCTATTTGCACAAAAACATAAAAAGAAACGTGTACATCTTTAAACATACAGTTACACACGCTTTATGATGCTGTTGCTGCTGTTGATAGATATGAAAAAACGACAGGGGTTGATACATAAACATAAATCATAAAAACAAGTTTACAAACTTTGTCATTACATAGACAGTGATAAAACATGTAACACTGTGGTTTACAAATAAAGTGTCGTCTACACCAGGGTGTTTCAGCCAGTTATACGGGCTGTCTAAGCCGTGTTGTGCTGGCCTTCATCAGGACGGGATGGACAATGTAGTCAAGATGTTCAAATTAAGCTGTGGATTTTATTAGCCACAAGTATTCCCAGCTAGAGCGGGGAGGATTATGGGACTCGTAGTCTCTCGTGTTCTTAGGTTCTGGTTTAGTACCCGTGTACAGGCGCCCTGGAATGCCCTTCTGTTAAGGCTGTATGTAAAGTGTAATCTACTGGGCGGCTCGAGTCATCTTTGTGGGGAATAAGTCATTAAAGCCCTTAGTGTGCCACACCAGAACTTCCAAAATTGTATTCTATGCTTGACCAGGAGGCAAGGATTTATTGTGGTCGCCCTGTGCCGCCGGTAACCAGGACCAGTCAGGATTTTTGCAACTGGCTGCATCTTAAGTATCACCAGATGTTTGTGACCACCCTTGAACCTGGAGCAATTTTTGTTCCCTATTAAACTTACAATGTGGCTGTGGTGCATTACCCATGTAGGGAGGAGGGGTATCTGGTAATTTCATCTAAAACATTACCATCGAATGCCTATCCATCAACAAAATTATATCGAAAAAATATGCATTGAATGCATGTTTTTTCAAGGTGAAGGGTTTAGTGTTATTTATAATGGGTTTTAAAGGGTAAAAAACAGGGAGTTGGGGGGACCCCCATTTAAAAAAAAGGAAAAAACATGCATTCGGTGGGCATTTTTTCGATGCATTTTTTTAGATTGAATGGTCATTCGATGGTAAAAATTTGATGGAATGACCTTAAACCGGGAGGAGGTGTATCTAGTGGAACCTCAAATACATTGTAGCACATAGCAGGTAGAGCATCTTTCTCTGATAGCAACCTATCTTGCACACATTTTGCGGGCAAACACATGGTATCATTTCTGCATGCATGTCATAGAACTCAATTTGTTCAAAGTCTTTAGATAGTAGCAATCTAAGGTTTGGGATGTCTGTCAATAGGTTTAAAATATTAGTTCAACGTAGAACTACAGAAGATTTTCTGCTAAGAATGTTCTCTAGTCCCAATTCGTTTGACTCTTTAGACGACTTGGATACATTGAGGAAGGGCTTCAAAAAGAAGCCATTCTGTTCGGGAGTCCTGGTGTACACTTTTGAATATGCAATTTGACAAGGGGGGTCCTGGGAGTCTCTCTGCCAGACATTAGTCCTGGTTACGAGAGATTTACCCAGAGTCTTTAGCTCACTATCTTTCACAGAGAAGAAATATCCCAAACATGTCAGTCTTTGTCCTGCCCTAGGGCAGTCCAGCACCGAAATGCTAGACAATTCTCCTCTGAACAAGAGTACCAACAGCATCCCCAGACACGTTTTTCGATCTGGTTGGACCTCATCTGTAGGGAGGAGCTGTGCCCCTCTAAGAATAGTGAACAAGGGGTCCACGTCTGGATTCCCCTAGTAACTTCGGGTGAGACCCAAGGTTACTTGAATATGCACTCTTGTTCAGAGGAGAATTGCCTAGCAGAGAGACTCCCAGGACCCCCCTTGTCAATTTGCATATTTAAGTAACTTTGGGTCTCACCCTAAGTTACTAGGGGAATCCAGACGTGGACCCCTTGCTCACTATTCTCAGAGAGGCACAGCTCCTCCCTACTGATGAGGTCCAACCAGACCGAAACACGTATCTGGGGATGCTGTTGGTACTCTTGTTCAGAGGAGAATTGCCTAGCATTTCAGTGCTTGACTGCCCCAGGGCAGGACAAAGACTGATATGTTTGGGATATTTCTTCTCTGTGAAAGATAGTGAGCTAAAGACTCCGGGTAGGTCTCTCCTAACCAGGACTAATGTCTGGCAGAGGGACTCCCAGGACCCCCCCTTGTTAATGATGCATTGAATGTACCTCTGTCTCGTGAAAGATCTGTTGATACAGTTCACACCTTAACCAGAATGGATATTTCCTGAGCAGGTGGGCTTCTCGTAGAGCAGTCATGTTTGTGGTTTCTAATCTAATGTAATCCCATATTTGTGTTCTTTTGGCAGGCCAGTTCCATTCTTTAACTTTAAGTGCAATTATATACACTGTCTTAGATGAGCTAGGGTGAAACATTTATTGGTATAGCATTGACATTTTAAAAAACGGCCTCTCTAAGAATAGTGAGCAAGGGGTCCACGTCTGGATTCCCCTAGTAAGATTGAAGTCACAGAGGATAATGGTTTGTGCTAGTGGCTTGGAATTTTCAGTGATGAGCGCTGTAATGTCTTCCTCAAAGGCTCCAGGAGGGCCTGGGAGTCTATATATAAGGTGTAGTGTGATCGTACTTGTGGGGGAGGTTTGTAACTTGATTGTAAGTAGCTCACAGGATTTAAATGATAGGGTGGAGACTAGTCTACAGCCTAGTATTGATTTGAAAATGATCGCTACGCCTCCTCCCTTACCATTAGGTCTGTTGGCTCTGAGGATGAAGTAGTTAGCAGGAATGGCTAACGATAAATGTGGTCCTGAAGCCTCGTGTAGCCATGTTTCCGTTAGGGCAAGGAAGTCAAGATCATAGGTTAGAATGGTGTCAGCAATTTCTGTGGGGTGTGCGGCCAGGGATCTGGCATTGAGTAAGGCTCCTTTTAGGGGGAGTGGGTCGGACTCATTGGGGGTCTTTAATTTCTTCTCAGTTTTGGTGATGAGTTTGGCAAGGTGGTTGCTATTTGTAAGGGGCAGCCTAGTGCCTAGTCTGTTGTTGCGGGCTGTGATGTCTGGGTTAGTTGAACATAGGGGTTCTGGAGATTTCAGTGTGGGGGGCACAGTGTGACATGGAGCACTAAGTGTGCTGTGATTGGGAGTTTTGTTAGTGGTCGCATTGGCTAGGGAGCTGTTGTCTACGGAGGAAGTAAGGTAAGAGTGGTGGTTAGGTGGAAAAGCGGCTGGGAGGTTACGAAGGGTGTGGGGCAGGGGATCGGGTAGTGCCTGTGGCACCCAAGATTGGCTAAGCCGTTGTTGACGATTATGAAGATGTTGCCGCTACAGTGTACATTGTCCGGCATGAAGCAGAAAGGGAACATGGCGAGGGTGAGCCAGGTGATCATGGTCTGGGCGCAGGGTTACACAATGCAAGTCGGGTACACACTAGGGCTAGGTTGCAATGGGACAGTGCCTAGATTTGAAAATGCACTCTGCGGATGAATGCCGTGTGGTAACAGCTAGGTGTACATGCTAGGTAGGTGTAGGCAGGCACATGGAGACACATAGAAGTGGAGCAGTAAGTACGATGACAAAAATGGTGGAAGCAAAAACGAGGCTAGTAAGGGCTTTCCTATCAGTGGGGCATGAGTCACGTGTACAGCAGTGTAGATACTGTATACAGCATATAAGATGCGGAAAAAGGCTCAAAAGATGCTGGGTGCAAAGTCACTAGTGCAAGATAGTAGGCTGATACATGCTAGAATAACACTTCTGAAGACAACATATTATTTACTTGCATGTAAGACCAGTCTGACACAGTATCATGTGCTATGCGTGGCATGTAATATGAATGGGAGAAATGCAGTTAGCTGTACAAATAGTTTGTGCACATACATTGGCCTCAGTTTGGTTTTGCTGGGCTGCTGGGTGTCAGTTCAAGGGTGGTCATATAGATGGAGTGGAGCATTAGATTAGACAGGGATATGTGGCATACACACCAGTCGTAGAGAGGATTACTACAAGCTGGTAACAATGTGCAATCAAAAGAGGTACGACAGAGGATCAAGACAACGTTTTCGAGGGTCAAAACAACAGGTCATACGGCAAGCTCATGGAACACAACATTATGGGCATTAAGTCTATTTTGGAAGGCGAGGCAGCGGGTGCGTGTGTTGCGAGCCTTCACGAGGGCTGGCAGTAAAGTTACCTTGTCTGTATTGATGAGGCGGGGAGAAGGTGATGAGGGGCTGACTTACAGCGTTCCGCGCTGATGCGCCTGGTTGCGCTCGGTCAGCTCAGTCAGGGGGGTGGCCTTCTCTCTAGGCCTTACCTCGTTGGCCGGCTCTCCCCTGCCGGTGATTGGAGGCAGGATGTATTGCTGGTCTGCACCAATCCAGGAGCAGGATGCAGGATGCAGGTCAGGCGGGCATTCCGGACAGGCTCAGGCACGGGAGCACCAAAGCGCGTCGGCCATCTTTAAATTGCCAGAGCAAACGATTTTCGATCGGATTCAAAACACACAGGCAATATGTGCTTAGAGGCTGCTGTTGTTTGAGGTAAGCAGGCCTTGCAGAGTGTAGCAATCAGGTGCTCTAGGAGTGTATAAGTGTATATGATAATCATT
This sequence comes from Ambystoma mexicanum, assembly GCF_040938575.1. Taxonomy (NCBI): domain Eukaryota; kingdom Metazoa; phylum Chordata; class Amphibia; order Caudata; family Ambystomatidae; genus Ambystoma; species Ambystoma mexicanum. The sequence continues at coordinate 671,329,568 of NC_090933.1, read as the reverse complement.
TTCTCTCCCACATCTATCACCTCGCATCCAAATGAATAAATAAACAAATGTAAGCATTAACGCACGTCAACAGTCACTGTTTAAGTAACAACGTGTGTTTCCAGACTAACCACAATATCAAATGCATCAGAGAAGCAAATAAGTGATAGGCTCCTTGTCTGACACATAGCCTCCAAAAGCAAAGATAATAGACCAGGGTGCAAAATGTCACCATTGGATACTGGCTAGCGATAATTTGAGTGGCTTCTTTTTGTGTCTGGCGAGTTACTTGCAACTTGAAATGTTGCACCCTGTGTTAGATTTTATGGTTAAAAATGGACCTCATTCCTAGAATAAAAGCTTCAAGATAACATTGAGGGGCGATAGCATTCCCTCTCCCATCCTGAAAGCAAACAGAAGCAGTTTTTATCCTTCAGCATTAACGCTAGGCGAAGAACAATCCATCAGACTCAATTGTTATTACAACTGCCTCTAGTCCTCATGGCCAGAGGATGCTCGGCCCGCCTTCCACACCCATATTAACCAATCTTCCATCTGCAGTTGTGGGCTCGTTGTAAGTGTATCATCCTGTCTTCTCCGTTCTTTCGTTACAAGTTTTCTTACAAGTCTGTCAAAGTGTACTTTCTTCACAAAAAACAACGTGCACGAGTGTTCTTTTTGTGTGTGCAATGATCCCCTCTCTGCTTCCCTGTGGTTAGTGGTGGTGTAGCCTGGGCCGATTAGTCCAGTTTAGGCACCAGGGAGCACCAGAGACATTGTGCATACGCAGAGGTGTTGCTAGGGGGAGGGGGGTTAAGGGAGTCATAGCCCTGGGCCTCTTGGTTGTAGCCCCGGTTAGAAGCTGAGGGGCTGCAAGCCCTGAGTCCCGACAGTACTGTCATTAGCGTAGCCCCAGATCTTTTCCAGACCTAGCAAAACCACTGGAATGGTATGGATGGGTTCGTGAGGCGCTCAGGCAGCGCTTGCCTTCGCGCCTGAACTGTGCATGCGTGCAGCGAATGCATTCAGCAAGGCGGAAGGCAGGCAGCCCTGCCTAATGTACACAGCTCCGCCTCACTGCTGTTGCTGTGTCCTTGGGCCACGGGGGCCCTGGGCCCTGCTACGCCACAAAGGCCCCTGGGCCCCACTATGTCACTGCCCGTATCTCCCGTTTAAAGCAAATAAAAAATAAATTAAAAGTATTTATTCTTTTTTAAAACACAGGGGTTGCAAGGGAGACGGCAGGGGTAGCGGATGCGATGACAGGGGGTGTAGAAGTGGATGGGGATAGCTATAGCACGTTCAACCATTCCTCCCAGAGAGAAGGTAATGTAGTCTCTCAGAAGTCTCAGTCAACAGTTCCAGGCCTCAGCCAGATCCCATGCTTCTGTAAGGTCCCCGGCTTCTGTTAGGCACTTGGGAGGCTACCATCGAGCAACAGCTAAAAGAAATTAAGTTCCTTCTAGAGGAAAGAGGTGGCCTTAGAGGAACAGAAGCAGAGGGGTGAGAGAAAGAAACAGAGATTTTGTGCCACTGTACAAAATGGAACTACAGAACCAGAAGAGGACTTCCAACAGGAAAAGAAGTACCTCTAGTGGTGGCAACCAAGCAAAGCCTAAGCGCCACATCCCCAAGGATTTTGTCCCTCCTCATGAGATGGGGAAGGACATCATTGATTGGTTTGAGGGACTGGAGCTCATGCAGGATGTGGAAGAACAGTTGTTGGGTGCAGCCCGTATGAGCCATTTACAGATGGCTTGTACTGATGTAATTATTCAGTTGACTCCTGAGGAGATGCCCATTTATAAAAAAAATGAAAACTGACAACCTTCGTAAGTCCTGCAAGACCCTCGTATAGTACCTCATGAGCTTTGAAGAGCCCCCCAAGCAAGGAGGCCAAACATTTTAGGCGTTTGCACAACAATCCTTGAAATATCAGAATAGATGGGTTACAGGTAACAAAGTTGGCACATCTGAGGGCATGTTTAATCTGATCGCATGTGGGAATATCCTTAAGAATTGTGAGATGGAGTTACACCAACATCTATTGGACAAGAGTATCACAGACCTAAGGGAGCTTGCCAAGGTTGCTGACAGGTATATGAGCACTGAAGTCCATTAGACAACTACATCTAAGCCAGATGAGAAGGCAATTGATAAAAGTATATCCAAGGAGGGCAAGGGTACAGGCTCTCACCCTCCTAACAGGGAAGGGCCTCAAAAGCACAAAAGGAAATCCCAGACACATGATTTGTCAGCACCCACGTAAAGATGGAGTGAAGGAACCCCTATCACCCGGGCACTCGCCTCCACAGCTCCAAGAGCCTGCTTTCTATGTGGGGACATGACACATAGGATAGAAGATCCAGCTTGCAATGGTAGACCCAAGCAGGCCTTAGTGAGTGCAACTCTCATGGAGGAGGAAGCAATAGCCAGTGTGGGCATCCTAGATGATTAATTCCCACTAGGTCAGGAGTTGGCCGAATGCACCCTAATTTTGCCACGTCGGAAAGGTAATGGGTCTGCCACCAAGGCCCCAGTTCCCACCAACACAGCAATAGATTTGGACCATGTGTACATAAATGGGAGAAAAGCCCCACCACTTCATGCTGCGAGTATAACCACTGTCTGACAACAGTGGGTGCGCGAGGGCCTGATCCTTTCTGGCCCTCCTAAGTTAGTCATAAAATTTGATGGCCTCACTAGATGCCAACTGCCCATTGCAGAGTTGAGCAGGAGGGATAACACCTCCATGTTGCATCACTGTCATGGACACAATTCCAGTTGACTGTCTGTTTGGGAATGACAAATCCGGTGCCAAAATAATTGCCGCTATCAGAAGATCTAGGGCAAAATAGGCTGCGCAGTTAGCGAGCCTCACAGCCATGGGTCCCGGAGCATTACCAGCTGAAGATGGTTTAAGACTGGCACCGCTGGTGCTGCCTAGTCCAGATCCTGAGTGCATAGAGGGGCCTGCTCCTACCGTAGAAAACGTAGTGCCAACTGAGGTGCCTACTGTGACGGCACCCAGTTCATTGACCCCTTGGTTGCCAACACCACAACCTGAGGTGGAGGACATGCAGCCGCAGACCTCAAGGACCTGCCTAAGTGACTTGTCCTTAGCTGGAGGCTTTAGTAAGGCTGACTTTGTCCAGGTGTAATGTGACTGTCCAACTCTGGCATATCTGCATGAGCAGGCAGAGAAACAGACTCGAGGGAAGCCCATGGGGTGTTCAATGTGTACTGGGAGAATGGCCTCCTGAGATCAACGATCTTTTGGCAGAGGTCAATCACTGGTTGGTCCAGTGTAATAACTTAATATACAAATAAGGAATACAAATCCTAATTGTGCAGCAGCTCTAAATGGGATTTACAGATGCAACCTCTTGTCCACACCTACTCATAGCCTGGATCACCCTATAAAACAGCAAGCCCAACATGTTTTATTCCATCACACATTCATTAAAATGGAACTTCATCAGGGGCAAAGATCTGGATCGTATCGCTCAGAATCAAACTTTGTACTCCACACAGTCTGTATATTAAATTAACACCATTTATAAACTACATAAATTACCCTGTAGTTGCACATTCAATAAATTGTCCATTGCACATTGCCCTTAATTCTTAATGGATCCATCCACCTCGCTTCGCTCGGGCCTATAACTATGGGTCCCAGGGCATTACCTGACTCGGTAATGCCCCCGTGGCTCAGAGCTTATTGCTTAAATATAACATGGCTTGTTATGTCATTTTGAAAAGCAGCAATATTATTATTATGAATATTATTATTCAAGAGGTTCAACCCATTTACATGTCTCCAATGCTCATTTAAAAGAAATAATTCCTCCCAGAGCCTGGTTTGGGGAGTGAGGGGAGGGGTGTTATTTGTCCATTCTCACATGCAATATGCTTTCTATTTTCATTTCGCATAGGAATAGTTTTAGCTTTATAGGTGGTGCTTTTAAGACCACTAATAGCAAAAACTAAAATGGAATGGGAGCACCAGACAGACAAACTACTGGCAAGTAACACAGTCAAAGTAAAGAAAGTATAAGATAATATGGGAACTAGTAAAACAGTGCCAGTACACAAAATATGCAATTAACCTCACCCTACCCCAGTTTGAAGAAAAAAGAACAGAGCGAGGTGTGGTTAGTATTAATAGCACCACGGTAAGGAAAATGTACCCACCAACCTACTGTACAATCCTGACACATTTTTTCCTCCTCTAACGTTTATAGAATTAATGACACATTTGAACAACAGAAGCAACCAGGAGGTGTAGCCTTCCACTAACTACCCCAAAATCGATATGTCCTTATCAGGATCTTCTGATTGCTTTCCTAAACTTTTCTTAAAAATGTGTGCAATTTCAAAATGCTATATTTTGCCAAGTTATTTTTTTTTCTGTTTCCTTTGTTTTGACTCTGCTATGTAACTTGTTTTAATGTAAACACCCACTTTGTATATGAGGCCCAAAACATGAAGTCACACTGTTTCTTAGTGTGCCAACCTTTTGGAAGTCATGATCTCCAGCATAGATATTTGCCCAGGATTGTCATTCAGTTTCGTCAAATTGGTGAATTTGGGATTAGAACTACCTTCTGCTACTTTTGATATGTAACAACTTCGACTAAAACTTGGACGCTAGCACCTAAAACACACTTCTCCCAGGTTTTTCAAACTTTCAAGCAAACAATAAGTACCACATTAACTGAGTGCCCTTGGAAACACGTGCAACTAAAGCCCCTGTTTGGTGCTGGCAGCCGACAAGCCACCATTTCTAGGTGTCAGGGATTTCCTATGCTGTAGGATGGAGTTCCTGGAGGAGGTCCATTCGAGATAACCTGGAATTACGCACTGAGGCTCCACCGCAAAGCAAGGTTGAGTCACAGGAAACTACACCTCCCTTAATTCCTCAGTCTCCAGAGCATGTAATATGTGGCAGACTTACCCCAGTCCCTTTCTCTTCAGGGAATATAATAATAATAATAATGGGAACAAACCCACACAGAATATTCTCATAGGGCTAGGGTTTAGGAGAGCATGGCCTCCTCCACCTCTAAAAGAGGAGCTGTCCCCTCAAAGACCTGTACAACCAATGGCTGCACTTCTAAACTCTAGGAATTGCTGTAGGCAAGGCCTGCTGACAATGTGGAGCATTTGGAAATGTGAACAAAACGTAGCTTAAACATTTTCAGAGCCACTCTAAGTCCCGGGAGAAGGATGAATGGAAATAGAAGCCAAGAAAGTAACTGTGAAGGGAAAGACATACTTTAGTTCTGACAAAGCAGGATCTAGAGAGAGCAGGCAGACAGGGAGAAGCAAGGCAGGCTGTAGGAAATCAGGTTGTTCACCTTACCTCTAAAAGTCTCAGTAAGCGCAATTCCCAGGGTGTCACAGAAAGGGAATGGTCCCTGCCAATCACATTGGAGAATTCACCTAAAGTCACGTCTGCCAACAACCCCTTTGGGAACCAGCATAGGTACCAGGACACTATAAACACTGTTCTGAACACATTTGATGGGTTCATGAAGTGCAGGACAGTCAGCATTTGGTGAGACGTGTTAAAGGAGAGGAAGGAGCAATTAGGAGTGGAGTTTGGGTGTGAAACGTTTGGAAGAGAAGTAAATATCGTAAAGGGGGACAAGGAGGTGGAACAGGAGTTGTTGGTTGCTGGGGGGAGAGAAGGACTGAATAAGCGACTAACATCATGAGAGTTGTGGAAGGTCGGAGGGTGAAAAAGACTGGAAAAGGATTACCATCTGAGAGAAGGAAGTGGGGTTTGGAGCATTGTTGGGGGGCGTAGTGGCAAAGTTATCAGAGGAGCTTGTGAAAAAGAACTTAGGGAGGAGGTGGGAGAGCTGTTGGAAGACGTTGCAGGGTTTAGGGGAAAGGTTGGCGAATTCAAGGAGGAGGTGGCAGTGGTGTTGTGTAGGGGATTGGCAGAGTCAAGGCGAAGGCCAGGAGGTTATGCGAGGAGGATGGCAGGTTTAAGGAGTAGGTTGGAGAATTATTTAAAAAGGAAGTGGGAGGACTGACTGAGGAGGTTGGAGGATAGCAAAAAACAGGAATGCAATATCAGGACGAGAAAGGTGGTGAAGATGAACGAGATGTGTAACGTCTGGAGGTGGAAGATGGTATAGTGAAGGGGGAAGGTGGTGGCTTGATAACCGGAAGGAGGAAGGAGTTGGAGGGAAGGAGATGTGTTGATAGAGGTGGGAAGTCTAGTGAAAGACCAGCACAGCGAGTTGAAGTGCCTGGATCTATGTGATCACTTTGCTGCCAAAAATGTCAACAATTAAAATGCGGAATACAAAACCCGCGAGGCGCAGTGATCACATAGATCACTTTTGCCTGCATACCCATACCTGCTTCACCTTTTCCACGATTTAACCCTCACGGGGCACACTTCTGGGTGCAGTCTGGGTGCCCCTCTATCTCTGCAGTGTCAGTTCCCTTCTACTAATGTGGGTCGGAACTAGCACCACAGGGTCCTTTTTTTCGTTCTTTTTTTATACTTTATTGTCGTGGGGAATCTCCCGAGCCCATTACACCGAACAAGTGGAGCGGGGGACACCCACACAACCCTCGTTCCCCTTATTCAGTGTAATGGGATTACTTTAGTTTTTTCATCGAATGCGCATTTGGCATTTTATCATCAGCATTTTGGGCCGATACCAAGTACGTTAGAAGGAGGCAGAACAGAGTAGCAGAAGCAAACTCAAAAGGAGTGTGACGCGATTAGGGGTGAATCTGTGATATAAAAGGAGAAGCCTGTGGTGGGAGAAGGTACACGCAATAAGAAGGGGAGGTCCAGCTGACGTTTCATGTGAAAAAGGGACCTTAGGGAAGCCAGCCACACACCATGCTGAACCAAAGACCTTACTCTGGTGAACCCAGTGACCCTCTGGCAAGACAATAGTTTTGGAGGCGTCTCAGTCCTGGCCAACAGAGGACTTTATTCAGGTGCTGAGGTTTTACCCTGGAACACGATTGTTTCCAGACCTTGTGACTGAGTAGGGGATACAGTACCTCCCCAAGCAAGCCCACACATATAGACTTTTTGTGGAGATCATGCCAGGAGTCCCACAACCCATGCCCTTATGTTGCCCTATTAAGAGTGGTGATTTTACCTTTTGCCTTCAAAGCCAATCCCATTCATATGTGTTATTGCTACAGTAAAAAGCTTTGAACTATATCTTAGCGTCAGTATCATCTGCTGATCCTGGTGGCCATCTTGACACTTGTAAAAACGAATGATCTCACCTTGCCTCTGCCATGATGATCTTGGCTTTCCATATTCAGGGAGGTGATTTGGGCGCTATATTATTCCATCTTCCTTCATTTTATTTCCTCACTCGTGTTGATTGTGCTAGAAAGGCATCAACCAATTCAGTCCACATCAGCTGGTTGCCCTATAATGCCAGCCCCTGTGTGAAGGTTCCTGCATGTCAGAGATGGCCATTTCGTGGAGGCATTCTCAGTCATTTGTTAACAAGACGCTGGGTGCTCACACATTGGATCGCAATCCATGCCAATGTTTTCAGTGTGTGGCCCTTTGATGGCTATACCTGGCAGCGGTGTCAGTGCTTGAATGTTTGATGATATTCCTTCGTCATGGGTTGAGAACAAGAAATGTTTAAGTTTATATCTGGGACTGATGTGAGCACCATGGCATTTCATAGCAAATTTGCGAGTACCTGGACTTTTTATGATAATGCCTGGCATGATTGTAAGTATCTGACCAATTTATGGTATTCTATGCCAATGGTTTATGTACCTTATATTTAGACAGCAATCAATAGCAATTATGGAAGTACTTGGCAAATTATTATGTTATATTACTTCTCAACCTTGCTCACACTATTGCACTTATGGCCCTCCCAGGGTCTTCAACCTTCCCAAAATGTTTTCCCCCCACCTTAACTTTGGCTCCCTACTATCTAATCACTCACTAATCACATTTTATGAACAACCCTCCCCAACGCATGCAAATCCCTTGACTGTGTCCTTCTTTCATCATACATGACCTTTTCCAACCTCTGAATTGATATGTATCCCCTTTTGATCACTTACTTTTTCACTTCACTGAAAGTGTCACTCCAACAACCTACCTGCCTAACAAAACACATTGCAACTAGATGCCGTGTCCCAAACTTACAGAAGTCAGTTCCTCTCTAACATCAAGAAAGCGTTCCTCAATTTCAACACCATCCTCTGCTCACCATACAGACACTATTCGTCTCACATCTTTACTCCTGGTACCCCTCGATACCTGCCCATGATCTCCCCCGCGATTCGCCAATTCTGAACCAACGTGAAAGAAGTACATTGTTGGTGCAAAGATTGCTCCTCCTTACTCTTGTCCTCTCACAAGTCCACTCTTTACAGCATAACAATTGTCTGCGATGAAAAAGACAGATAGTTCACCAACCTGATATCCTTACACCAATCCCACTGACGTAAATGCTCACTACACGCCAAGTCATGCGGACGCCTTTCTTTTCATCTCTTCTTCTCCAATCACCAATGACATTGCGCTTCTTCCACGTCTAAGATCTCTAAATTCCAGGACACATTAACTTTATTTCCCATTATTCCACCTCCTTCCTCCATTAATGTTTTGCCTTTTGGGCACATGTTATCCTCCCTCTGCTCCTTTCTACAGAGCTTCCCTACTGAATTAGATTCAATTCTCCTCAGAGCCAATGCCTCCTTTTCCCTGATATACCCGTTTGCTCCTTAGAGGGTAAAGACGATCCAATTTCACAAGTCAAAAGCATGGCGGTCTTTTCAACCTTTACATTCTCTTCAATTAGGCATATTTGCCCACCTGTTTTAAATCATCCACAGAAATAGCCATCACAGAAAGCCAATGGCTGATTTCAACAGCCCAGCTTAAAATCAGCCAGTCTGACTCTTCCCTGACTAATGGCCCTTAGTCGTATTCAAGTTAATAATTATCGCCCACCCCTCCAAAATCTCAGCTATCCTTGTGCTTACAGTTTCTATCCATGTTCTTCTCCATGTATCAACTGCTTTCAACATTGCTGAGATCCTCCTTTCTCCTCTGAACCCTGTGTGACCTTGGCATGCAAAGAGCAGCACTGGCCTGGAAAGCTTATTATCTCTCAAATAGATCTTTATCCATCTTCTGGAGCTAAACACGTACCCCTGGCAGGTGCATTTTATTGTTGAATTTTGGGCTCATTGCTCTTTACTCTCTGAACCTCCTGCTTGAGCAGGGTGATCTCCTACGTTGTTTTCTCCAGACATAATTTTCCAGATGATTTCAAGCTCTTCTTTAGTTTGCTGGGTAGACGATATTCATCATTGTTTGCTCTTCCATTTGCATCTTCAACTGCCTCCTAGACAGTCATTAACGGATGGCACTTTATTGTCCTATGCTGAACTCCTATAATACACTCATTAATCTCCTTGGTTACCTTATACGTACCTTCAACCCCCTCTCCAGTCTGCTTTCTCATGACCCCCTAGCTCCAAACCCCAAAGATCTCAACCTTGGAGTCCTCATTGTCATCAGTCAATCATTGAAGTTTATTTCAAAAATAGCAAAGACAAGCAATGAAAAAAAAAATACACATACAAAAATGCAGTTCAGAAACACGAAAAACCAGGTAAAAACACAGCAAGCAATAAATAGAGCCAATCTGGCATACAAATAATAAACAAATAGGAAATAAAACTAGAGCACAGTAAACTAAATGTTCAGTAGACATTTCCTTACATACAGTAAATGGAGGCGCTGTTACAGATATTATTTTTTGTTGTTGTCTTAGTTGCATATTTATAATGGGCTTAAATACACAGAGGTTTCTAAGTGCGGACCCGGGAATTGAACCTGTGTTGCTTAATGTTATCTTGCTCTCAAGGTGAGCACGTTGCCACTGAGCTATCCTCCCGGGATAAATGATAAAAGTACCCAACCCACTCGGGGAGATTTGGCCCAAAACAGATAAAGTAAGGCAGGCTTATATTGCCTGAATCGCAGTTCGTGCAATAGTGGCTTCTGCATTTTCGCTATTAGCTCTGAGAAGACTCTGAGAAGGCCGGACAAAATAGCAAAAAAGGGGTCAAATCCTCCCTAGGAGCATTACACAGTAGACAAGACTGATTGCCACTGTCACGCTTGCAGACCATCTCAATCAATCTAAGGGGAAGGCAATTAAAGCGTGCCCTGGTTATCAGGATACTCAGCCCAGAGCAAAAACATTTGGATACCTGGGGTGGTCGTAACCGCATGCCTCCTATTGGAAGGTTTCAACATCTCCATAGAGTCCTTTTCTCCACAATATGGGAGCGAGATCTAGTTTTTATCTTTCTATCCACGCTGGGAGGCATTATATCTAGTGAATCAAAATGAAAGTCTGCATCGATTTCGACCTGCTTGGATTTTGCATACGCCAGCCAGGGAATCCTGTGGTTGGAGTCCTTAAGCACTAAGTGCCTAATGAGCTCATGTGTCAGATCGACCTTGACGTTGCTCCGTCACCGGAGCCAATGAAGTAAAGGCTGGTCCAGAATAGTGTCACTGATAAACTCACAGCCAAGATCTAGACGAACTCCAAAACGGGCAAGACCCAGCGCACGTTTGAAAATATAATTGTCAACGATCTGAATTAAATTTACATTCCTATTTCGCCACAACTCCATGCCATTGACATCATTGTTAAACTGCAGACATTCAACACTCTACCTGCTACCACAGATCCCCCCAAGTTTCAGAATATCATAAATAGCACCAGTTAACCTTCCACTCCACCAAGACTCTACTATCTAATCTTTCTTTGTACTCGTACCATTACAGGAAAAATAGAATGGTGAAATGAGACCCTGTCCTTGCCACCGATTGTTGTACTGCACAAGGTATCTTGAGTTGATGAAGCACTTTGTACATCCCTGCTTTTGTATTTGCCCTCTTTATGATACAAGAGATATTCTCTGTCAAGGAAAGTTTGTGATAGGATGCTTATGATGAATAAAATGTTTTATAAGTTTTTATTTTTACACTGCCCCTTCCCTCTTTTCTCCTGCACTTTTACACCTTCCCTCTCCCCTGCACGTGTGCGATCTCAGTGTCACCTGGCCTAGTAGGATCGTTGTCTTTGACTTCCTTCTGTTCCCCCTCCCTTGCCTCGTCGCGCCTTGAAAACACTTGTGTATAGGCGCGTTATAAATGCCATATCATAGCATACATGAATGTTTCATGGATTATTGACATGTTTTTAGAGATGAACTTGATTGTTGTATTCAACAGCCTTGTACTCAGTCTATTTGTCTACGTTTTAGCATACTTCTGGGTTTCCTTCTCTATTCATTATTCCCTCTCTACAAAATTCTAAATGTCATCAGCCACACAGAATAAACTGGATGATTCTCTGTGCAGCACCAAACACTCGTAACATTCCTACTGCATATGCTCAAAGCTCTCTAATGCATTGCTTTCCCTACTTAGCCAACACTACCATTCACTACTCCCCCTTCCACTACCATGCTCATAATCTCAGTTCCCTTTGCCCCCTGTGCAATGTTCAGTTCTGTTCTTTAGCCCTCCTTTCCCCGTTCGCTGTAACTCACTCGACCTGACAAAAACACTTCCAAAACCAAATATGCAGTGAGACGCATTCTCTTTTCCCTAGTAGGAGACTTTACAACCATTTCCATCAGCTTCTCTTCTGCACAGTATGTTGTGACAATATAGAGAAATTGGCTGCAGAAGAAAACAGGTATTGCCAAAGCCAATATGCTTGGCTTTGCAAATTGGCTTAGCCAATGCTTGTTTTATAAAATCAGCACAGCATTGCTGTCCGATAGCGACCTCACCTCTCTCTTCAGCCAATGGGTGTTTGATTATATACCTTCGGGTTAGGCGCGCTATATAAATGAACAAACAAATACAAATAAATAAATAAGACAGTACTGTAAACCTCGACTAAAAATTTGATTTTAGTACAGCATTAAGTTCATCTATAGAATAGCGCCTCTCAATAATGTCAAACGGTACAGCATGAAGGTGGGGGGGTCATGAAATTGGGCTATGGCCCACTGTTCTTTGCGGGCAGGACTAAAGTGTGCCACACACCTGATTGTAATGGCTTATATTTAATAATATTTCCAAAACACATTTAGTCCAGGATGAGGGAGCATGAACACACAAGCAGTTTCCAAATCTGCATGTATCTACATTTAGTGCATTTCATTCTGGTTGTTAGAACAACATGTATCCTTTAGTCACAATGTCTTCAAAGTGTGCCAATTGTGGGGAGCTTCCTCTCCAATATACATCAGCGCTGCCCCCTTTTAGGTGGTATCAGGTAATATTATCCCCACCAATAATATTGCCATATATATGGTCGTGGGGTAAGGCCATAGGCAATATTATTAGTGGGAATAATTTATGGGGTTTTAGGACTGGGCGTTGCGGGGGTGTCCCCCGCTCCATAAAAAAAATGAGATGGTTGCGAGGGTGTCCCCGGAAGGTTCTGTGGCTTAATATGGCTTAATACTGCTGCAGGAATATGGTGATATTCTTGTATGGTGATATTTTTGTGGGGATATTAACACATGGAACCTTTTAGGTGGGCCCGAAGAAAATTCCAAATAACGTATGCTAGCATTGCCAATGTAAAATCATCATAAAGATTGCCTCAACAATTTATTCCACTTCACATGCTGCATTTATTGCAGCTGGGAAACCGCCAGTACCTCATGAACCAATGTTTGCAAGATCCCAATCCCTAACCCTTCCTCCTGTGTTCCTTGGGACATGTTTTCATGTTTTTTGAAGTCTGCAAAAGGAAATATATACACTAAAAGTCGTGCATAGCTGTCAATTGACCCACTTTATGCATGGCACTTTCAGATAGTCCTGTTTTTTTTGTATTTTGTTTATTTATAACGCGCACCATCCAGCCCAAGGGCATCAGGGCACAACTTGAGCAAATATACATACATAGCTTATATACATACATAGTTATATACATGAATAGTATGCAGACATAGATATATACATGAATTACAATAGCAGTTAACAAGGTGCGGCATAGAGACAAAAAATGTACAACGAGCAGAGATCAATGGATAGATGTGTGGTAGAAAAAGTGGAGCGATAGTCATAGTAGCTCAGAAGTTCGGCAGGTAAATATGCCGTGTTAAAGAAATTGACAAAGTAGTCGGAGGCAGCGCCGTCGACAGGCTGTGGCGTATAGCAAGTAACGAGTGCCTCAGTTCTGATCGAAGAGCCAAGATTTCGTTTTCAACTTGAAGGTGTTAAATGAGTCTTCAGATCTGATGGTGACAGGGAGGGTGTTCCACAGCTTGGAGCCTTGCACATTAAATACTGGGATTTTTATTATTAGAGATTTTTACTTAAACAGAGGAGACTATGTGATACTTATCAGTTGTACGATAATTTACAAACCTTGGTAATCTGTGTCTCGTCTCTGGTCACCCTTGTATTGCCCCTGTTTGTATCTGATATGTACCATGGTTTTGTGGAAATGTCATAATTAAAAATGAGAGTCACATATTGGTGACTTTATTAATGGGTTTATTTAAAACAAAACATGGGCACGCTTTTCACTCACCAAATAATTAGGTAAATGAACCTGTAATGGAAAAAGAAAAAAAAATGATTTAAACAAAAGAAAAGAGAAGAAAGTATACCCTCAAAGGTTATACTGCTATTCTTCATTTAATGCGGGGCATATTTATCCGGGTTTGGAGCACATTGTTTGCAAATCGAGTGTTTCTCTGCTGCTACCCAGGATAAGTGTGAGAAACCCAAACCTCAGACATTCCCTCCAACTCCATTCATGCTTGTCCCAGTCTTTACTTGGTGAGTGGTGCCTCTACTCTGCAATGGTAGAGACAGCTTTTGGTTGCAGGGTGAACACCTCCTTTCTGAATGATACCAGGTCAGTGGCAGTTTTGATTTTGTCATTAGTGGTGCGTTAGTATTACCCTGAAGTTTGCATGAGCGACTGAACATAGTGAGGGTGCCCAAACCAGTGTTTGAGGGTTCAGGGAGAGGGGGAACTCCACCTGGGAAACTTATTTAAATAATGGCTTGAAATACTGAATTTTGCAGCATGGGTCGATGGGTAAACTAGGTAACTGGCCATATAATTAACCGTTGGTTCTGTGGAAAAATCCTATTGAAGGATGCCAGGTCACAAACTGTACAAAGGAGGATTGTACAACGTATTAAGTATGCCTGTGTCCAAAATATATTCCAGCATTGCCCTAAAACACTTTTTCATACTTCCTGTTACTAAATAGATGCCATAATTGAAAAACGTTCATGATGGTGCCCAAATGATATGATAGCACTGTCACTGTGGTGCACATGTTCATGGTGCCTGTGTATGATAAAAGGCATACATTCGTTTTCAAAAAATGATTAGCAGATTGTGCTAATTACATTATTTTTGATTAGCAAATGAACTAATTTGATTAGCAATTTTGTACTAATATTGAATGTCACCAGAATTAGTTGTACCCCAAGATATAGAATTAGCAAGAATGCAGAAATGATTTCTATGTACCTCTGAAGTATAACATCAGTGCAATGTTTGTAAAATGTAAAGGTTCGCTGCAAGATATTTTTAGAATAAAAGGTTGGGCTAGGCTTACCTCTCAGGGCCGTTCTTATCAAGTGGGAAGGTCCTCTCTGCCTAATCTTCCTCTACACTGTTGACCAATTCCTACAAAATAGGCAAAAAGCAACTCATTTACCGGCTACCCACAACAATGCATACTCACTCTGGAGTGGGGGGGGGCTCGAGAATCGACAGCCGAACAAATGCCAGCGCAGCCACTTGCCAACACCCAGCCCAGAAATCGGGGACAGCGTTGGGGCCTTTCACCTTTACAAACAAGTGAGGCCTCGAGCCTCTTGGGGGGGCAGGAGGGCCAGCAACTGCCCCCATGGTTCCAGTCCGCAAACTGGCCAGTGTAAAGCTTCCTACTGGCTCTGGCTGCTTGCCTCGTGATAAGGCAGCTAACCTCCATGCACCACTGCAGGCTGCTCGGACTGGCCTATATAGGGCAATAGGCCCATGGCTTAACCAAGAACGCAAAATGCTTGTGTGGGCCCATATTTATTGGGTCAAAGTGAGCCACCTTTTTGGCCAATGTGGGTCAGTTTGATGAGTTACTGGAGTCCAGTAACTCATCAAACTGGCCCAATAGTTTTAACCATTGTTGTTGAATTAAAATGTACAATTTGCCTAACCTCCCCCTTGGGTTATTCAAACAATGTCACAAAAGGAATTAATTCACTGTGGAGCACTTTTTCGGTTGGTGCCCGAGACAATTGTATGCCCCAGTCCGACCCTGCCCACTGTTTCCACCATCAGCAGTGGGGAGGCCGGTGGGCACACTTCAGAGTCCCCTCCACGGTTCTATATCTGGTCCTGCACCCTGGCATCTATTATGTGCCCTTATTTAATGACCTTCACTGTATGACCAGTGGCGTAGCTAGGAGGGGGGCAGTGTCCCTTGTGCCCCCTACCTAACCTGATCAAAAACAACTAAGGTGAATTGTCCAATTTCGGTACTGCAAAATTCAGGGAAAACATTTTATTGGTTCTTGGAGTTTACATGCAAATGCCTTTTGTCCAATACAATTTGGGTGGTTGTGAAAAGGCAATTTAATGAAATATGCAACCGCAAATTTCTGACGTCACATCACATTACAACAGAGTTTACCTTTTTGACATGTGGGCAGAGCGCGGTTTTGTGTGACTCGCTGTGGTCAGGGCATAAATCTCAGGCATTTTTGATTTTCAAACGTAGGCAGGTATGGGTGCTGGGTGTTAGAGAGCGCCTGCTCTGTGACACCCAGCACCCGCCGTAATAACACACCCTGCTGTTCGTTGAAGGCCTCTTCAGGCTGCGTTATTATGGCGGCAAGTGTCTGATGATAATATTTCTCCTGCCCGTTCGGGCGGGAGAAATATTATTCTCAGCCACTTTCTAACATCCAGCACCTGCCGTAATAACGCAGCCTGCTGCTCGTAGAAGGCCTCTTCAATGAGCAACAGGCTGCGGTATTACGGCGGGTGCTGGGTGTTGTGCTCTCTAACATCCAGCACCCGCCGTAATAACACACCCTGCTGCTCGTTGAAGGCCTCTTCAGGCTCACGTTATTATGGCGGGTGCTGGGTGTTAGAGAGCGGCTGTTCTCTAACATCCAGCACCCACCGTAATAACGCAGCCTGAAGAGGCCTTCAACGAGCAGCAGGATGCGTTATTACGGCGGCAAGTGCTGGGTGTAAGTGTCTGATGATAATATTTCTCCCGCCCGTACGGGCGGGAGAAATATTATTCTCAGCAACTTTCTAACACCAGCACCTGCAGTAACAACGCAGCCTGCTGCTCGTAGAAGGCCTCTTCTACGAACAGCAGGCTGCGTTATTGCGGGTGCTGGTATTAGAAAGTGGCTGAGAATAATATTTCTCCCGCCCGAATGGGCGGGAGATATATTATAATCAGAAACTTACACCCAGCACCGACACCATTATGAAAAGGGCCCGGCTCCCCCACCCAAACCTCCCCTAGAACTGCTTCGGCCTCCTTACCTGAGGACGTTCAGCCGGACTGTGAGACGGGGGCACACTCCTCTCACCACGTGATGACGCCGCATCCGGGATGGGCTGAAAAAACATTGATACAATGTTTTCAGCCCAACCCGGTGCTTCTGCCTCGCCTGCAGTGCACGTTGTGCACAGAGGCACAACTTTTAAAGGCACACAATCTTTTTTTTTTCTTCTTTTTTGCCATGGAAATCATATCGCAGTTGGTGTGACATGATAGTTAAAATAAACAGCAAAACATAATTATTATATCGCGATTTGCGATGCGAAACCACTTATTTTATGCCTTGTGATATATGCCAGAATTGCCCTATAAAACATGTTTCCATGTTGCTTGTGACAGAATATATGGCAGTATTGCCACTGTGAAACACTTTCATCATGGTGCTCTATTCATAAAGGTTGTGACTGTGTCTATGATATATTGCAGCATTGCCATGTAAAACACACTTTCCAGTTACCTGTGCACAGTAAAACAGTCCTGATGGTAACCTGAATGTTTGCCAGTGTGTCACTTGAAATCCCGTTCACGGAAAGGTACTCAGACCCCTGTTGCTTTTCCGCCACCCCCAACACTCACATAATAATACATGCACACATAAATACATGCAAACACTCACACAAACGCACTCTTTCAAACTCTCTTGCACAAACACGCAAACACAAACACACTTTTTCCCCCTTTTGCAAACTTACATTTTGAACATGGTGTTGCCAGTATCCTCACTCCCTCCAGTTTAAAGCTAGAGGCAGTGCGCACCAGTAAGGTGGGCTGCAGCGGCTGCAACATTGGGCCAATCTGAAGGTGCATTAAAACAATGATAACAGCCCCTAAGCCAGAGCTGGTGTCTACGTGTTGGGTTCAATTTGACAGACATTTGATAAAAGTAAAGCGATGAAGTTGAATGTTTCACTTTGGTAGTTCGGCGCTAACGTGCCGCTGCCAGTCTGACCTTATTGCCATACTTGGCTTGCATGCATTTTAATTTGCAAATTTGCATGGGACCATGCTTAGCGCAATTGAAAAGTGCAATGTTTGTCCAAATTCAGTGCAAAGGGAGCGGCAGGGAGTGGTAAGGGACATGCTGAGGGGACCTGTGAAGGGGCAATACACCCTTTTACCATTTGCTCTGCCACTGCTCCTCCGACAAGCCTTGCAAGTCCCCATTCAAGAAAGAAATAACACCCCCCTGCCGAGGCGGACAATGCCTAAAGAGCTTCTGTTGCTAGTTCATGGTGTGCGTCCAGTTGCATTGTACCATAATCCCATGAAAGCCTGAGTGGTGCTATGGTTGGTGTGTCTTTGTGATGTAATTATGCCATCAGAAGGGAAGGTCTGGGCAATTGATGACATATTGTGAGCCCTGAATATGTGTCATGGCATTGTATAATCTGGCATAGAATAATGCCGCATAACAAGGCATAAAAGCTGTACAAAGAATGATTTTTGTAAACATACGCAAATCCAACCTCCTGTGATGTTTCCAAAATAAAAAGGTTGCCTGTATTTGATAGTAAGTGTTCTGCTGGCCAGGGGATGGCAACAATAACCCCCTCTAAATCAGTTTGCCTCCCACCCTAAATGACAAATAACTGACATCATGCCTCGACAAATCACTCCAAAACCCAAACTCATAATAACACAATAGAACGTACACCACCCCAAGACACGTGTCTACACTACATTTCCCTAAACGCCACTCTAGCTCACCACAGATACACCAACACAACACAATCTCCTTACACTACCCCTGCCCGGCACCGAAGGCAACCACAAAAGAAATTCACATTATCAACCTGGAGCACACTGTCTCAGAAAAATCGCAAAAGACCTCAGATTTATACACCAGACAGAGCCCTCCCTTTTCAAATCTGCACCCATCAAACCTGCAAAACGCAATCTTGCCCTGCTGTTTCCACATTAGCCCCCTCCCGCACATCTTGCAGGTACTGAAGAGCCAGAAGTCTATGAAATGGTCGACTTTGCCAAAGTTGTTTTATACAAGACCCAATAACATGACAATCATAGGGCATTGCAAAGAGTCTCACGCATTCTCTTGTGGGGGCAGAGCTCTACCTGCCAACATCTCCTCTACTGACTGGCAGTGCCAGGGAAGGAAATGAATGTCGGCTCAGCTGCAGCCAGTGCACTATGCTAGAATCTCGGGGGCCTGGCTGGCTGTTGCGAATTTTTATCCCCTTGTCAAATGAAGTGATATGGTTGTGGGCTAGGCCCAGTACTACAATAGCTCCGGGTTTGAGGGGGCACAGGCAGACACAATTTGACCCCTAAAACATTAAGGGCCAGATTCATGCAATATTTGTCCGGTTCACAGGGAATTTGCACTGCTGAAAAGTGACTTTGCACTGCCGACAGAAACCCTGATTCATGGAACCGGGCAAAGTGTATTTTTGCCGTGCAAAGTCCGGGCAAACTCATTTTGTACTGCAAAAATGACTATGCGCTGACTTTGTCCAGAATTTGCACTGCAAACATACACTTTGCACGGTTCCATGAATCAAGGTTTGTGTGAGCAGAGCAAAGTCACTTTTCAGCAGTGCAAATTCATGTTGAACCGGACAAATCTTCCATGAATCGGGCCCTAAATCTCTCCCATCATAAAGGTGATGTTTTACAAATCACTTCTAGGGACTCCCAAGGTTTGCAATTGTGACAGTTAAATTACGATTTTTTGGCCAGGATCACACACTTTGGTTAAGCAGTGAAGCCAATATTGTAACCTACTCTGTAGTTTTAGCTTTCAAGAACTACACAAATACTGTTTTAGCAGAATACACAAATCACTTAGTAATGCAACTTGACAAATTATAAATCCTTATAGACATTTGTTATCCCAGAAGAGAATAATTGTAGCTTTATTTTCCACATCTTGAATCAAAGATTAAAAGGCCAAGAATGCAAAGTATTGCGCACCCAACATGTTTCCTGTTTTGCACCCATGCCCACATACCGCAGGCTATTCGGGAGATGCTAGTACAGTCTTGGTTTTTACTTTGCATTCTGGTACTTGTAGTGATGGCTTTCCGCATTATGAACACTGCACTGCAAGTCTCAGAATGCAAAGTCAAAAACACGACTTTACTAGTATCACCCGAATGACCATGAATGGTTCTACGAGTATCACCCGAATGACCATGAATGGTTCTACGGTACTGTAGGTTCCAACCTAAATACACATAATGTAACTGCATATAGTAATTGTTTAGCAGAACACCCATGTTGTTCTTATGCAGAATGCTAAGAAAACCGGATTATTGACAAACAAGTTACCTTTTCTGTGTTCAAAATGGCAGACCTCATCAATATACATCAAGTTAAAAAAAAAAAAGTTATTTTACTTTGTGGCTCAATTCAATTGTCTTGAATAAGATAGAGTCTTGCTGGCACTCTTCTGCTGCTTTTCGGACGAAAATGTCCATCGTTGTTTCAATCACTTGAACAATTCACATGAAGAAAAGGCTATGCTAAAACTAACTAGGTAATTCCCAAACCTTTGCTAAGGCGCTGACTGCACAGCACAGTCCTTATCAGCGATCTGAAGGCAGGGTGGCTAGGAAGCGGGATGCAGAAGAGGCCTAAAGCCCAGTGATCTGGCTGGCCTGACTTTGAGAGCTTAATCCTGTGTGTGGTTGCAATGCTATGCAATGGTGGCTGTGGCAGTGTGCAAAGCCGGGCTGGAACTTCTCTTCTTGGCCCATTAAGACCAAAATAGAATTTGCTGCACCTGCAGAGTCGCCAGTGTAGCTACGTGCATTTCAAATTCATATATGTCCGTCCTGACACACAGGAACAATGAGTAGGAGCATAGGAACCAGAGGGGATGATGGGATTTATCTCCCCACTTTCCTGAGTGCGTAGGCTAGAAGATGACTTACCCCTCCCTCTCCTGAGCAGAAGATGCCTGGCAAATGGACTAACAGGGTTTTCTGTAATCAACCACTGCCCACTGTAGGAAGACAAGTTCATGCTGCCTGTACCAACATAGGCCAGTTTTCAACCATAAGAATACAATCATATTAGCTTTTTCCATAATACCGGCAATGCCACAGTAACATATGTCTATATATCCCTGCTGGCTGTGCCAAAATATGCCAGTATTCACATATATACCAATACTCCCACCTAATATTCTTTTTTCACTGCGTTTCTTATGGAAATTTCAGCGGAAAGAACTCATAGACAAATATGGGGTCGTAGGCTAAGGGGATATAAATAAGGGCTAGGGGGGTGTGGGGAATAGATACTAGGGAAGATGAGCTGGGGGCTTGAGGGGTGCAGGAGGGGTTGAACTGCTCCAACAAAAATAAAAACGTTGATGAGTTTTTTCGGCTGAAAATATTCGGCAAAAAAAAGTTGCCGATCTAAGAACACAGAACCATGCAACTGTATGAACATAGATCCATGAGACTATGCCAATATACCAATAACAGAATATTCACTTTGGATTTGCCTATAATGTCAGAAATAATGCAATACAACGGAGAGAAAACATGCCCATGCTGTCTGTATAAATATATGCCAGTCACCCCACGTAAGAACACTTTTGCCCATAATGCCACTGGCATATAGTTCTGTGGCACTGCAAAATAACATGACAATGATGCTGATATCTACTGCTCAGATCGTAATATTTCACACATGCCCATACACCTCTACGCACACACACACAAACTCACACATATACACCCACTCACTCTCGCATCGCACATTCACACAACACTTCAACATTCACTGGCACACATTTTTTTTTTAAAGTGACCCGATTGTTGGGATTTGCCTCGTGCCTTGACCTCGCCTGCACTTCTCTTCTGGGACAGAGTGAAAAGTGGGGAGTTAGGGCAGAGAAGAACAGCAAGAGGGCAAAGTATAGCTGAGGAAAGCTGCTACGCGGAGTGAAAATGGCATCTGGGCAGAGGGAAGTGGGCGCGGCAGAAGCCCTGGCCGAAACCAAGTAAGAAAACAGCACTGGCACGAACAATGAAAGCGTTGGACCAATGGGTCGCAGCTTTCCGTGTGTGAAACGCTCTGCCCAATTGTAGAATGTGTTGTGCCTGCCATGGACATGGACACGCTGTGATTGGTCACCTAGCTTCCCTTCTCTATAGGATAAAGACGCTGGTCTCTGGGACATGCCAGAAACTGGGAAGCCTCAGGTGAGTCACCAGTCACTCGCTATTGCTCAGTGCGAGGCCTCTGCTCTAGAGGGGCCATTTCAACAGCAGTCTCTGTCGGTGGCATACTGAACCAACTCGAGCCACTCTGCTGCCACCATATCCTGCAATTCCCTCTGAAATCTCATTTTAAATGTGTAGTTTGCCACTAAATGATGCAAAAATGTAGTGGCTGCTAGACCAAGCGTCTGTCATGTGACATTGTTGACAGTAACCTACCCAGCTCAGGCCATGTCGGCCACCGGATTCACTGCAACTTTGATCTCTTTGTCAGAGCACAGCCTTCAGAAACTGGGATTGCTGCATAATACCCCTCCTCTCCAGCATTACACAAACAGCCTCCCACCTCACAACTTGGTGTGCTGCCTCTCCAAGCCTCAGTAGGCTCCAGCAAAGAAAGGACTGGAGAACGTGCGCAGACAATGGTGGCCATACTTTGACCACACAAACAGAAACTGCCATAATCAATAATATTAAGAGCATAAGCACAACTCAATATACCACAACGCAGAAAACACATGATTGTACTAATCAACAGAGGAACAAAGCAAGCCCTTCTGGAGCACGATCCAACACATTTACATACAGTGTAAACAGCTCCAGAAGCCCTTACAATATGGCCCCTGTTGTAACAGAGCTTTGTTTGGGATGCACTGGTCAAGCATGGCCGAGCAGCTGAATGACACCAGAGCCCCACTCTTTATATATTTAGATCTCCCTGATAGCTAGCTTTGCTTGCTCCAGCCAGTGGTAAAAACTACTCCCTGTAATTAATGAAAAAAGTTCTACTTGCCTGTAATTGTTTGTCCCTAGTCACTGTTCCCTTTATGTCTATCCTGAACCACTGGATTGCATATCACTCATGCATCAGGCAAAGCACCCTCTTTAGAGACTGCTCCAACCACTGTTATTCTTGTGTACAGCATCTCTGCTTCAATTATAATCCCCGTTACACAAATACATGCTCAAATACTCGAATCAATGCCATTAACTGGCAAAAGGCCTCAGTGCTTATACAAAAGCCAGCTCTATTGCTGCTGACATTGCTTGTTTAATTAGGTGTATTTCGCCTTGTGCATGACCGTCTTCTTGCTCAGTAGGCACAGTGGAATTTTCCATTGCGGGCTGGGAATTAGAAGAAACGCTGACAGGATGCTTCGGGCCTAATTCACAGAGCGTTTTCCAATGGGGTTTTGCCATATAAAACGCTTCTCTGACCTAACCCCTTTTTCTCTAACTCGGACGTTCTGCTGAGCGTGGAGCATTGATCAGAAACTGTCCTTCGGCGTCCTTCAATCTTGGGTTGGCGGTGCCCCATGCAATGATGACGTAAACACAAGATCCCTCTGACCTGGGGCAGTAGGTGACCTGTCAGCAGTGATGTTTGTAGCATACACACCTCGTGCTTCTGGGCACCTCCGTGCATCACACGTTGCAAACAACACCGTGTGCCGTGCAGAAGAACGGCATGTATAAACATGAAAGACGCTGTGCATTTATAGTTCTGGCCTCGAATTCTGCTTTGAGAATGCACACCGCGGGCATACTTTTAAGTGCTTAGCATGCACATTAAAATGAATAATCTCTTTCAGTTCCTGTGTCATTGAGCATCACAGAGCTATATGGCCACACAGTGTATGTTCGCTTTCATTTCATCTATAATTTAATCATGAAGAAAACAATAAACATTGTATTTGGGGCTATACAATTATTATCATTATTATTATTATTATTATTATTAATAATAATAATAATAATAATAATAATAATAATACACAGTTACAAATAGAATGAAATAAACAATACCAACGTAATAGCAATTATTTTCATACTAATAGAAACATGATACTACAGAAATGGCAATGCAATGTATACCTAAAACTCTGTATTACAGACTGCAGCACTCCTTTCTCCTTCCCTCGATCTCCCCACCACCACGAGACCCCGGCCAGGCCAAATGGTTCCCACAATACTCTACAATCCAGTATTACTCCCACGTGTGCCTTTGCAATTTGCATTGCCCTTACCCCAAACTTGCTTACCTTACCTACCAGAAACACCACAAAGGACACATCAGAACGTTTATATTTCCACAGGATACTCTTAAGACCTCCAATAAACACTTAATAATCTACTCTGTCCTAGAAAAACACATTCAAAAACAGCACATGTTGGGATTTGGGGTCTAGCTAGTCAGAGGCCTCAAGGAAATAATCTCACTATGGTACCACATCCATCTAGGATATATCATAGGTTATTTATAACGCAGCGCGTATCCGGGCATCGAACCTGTGTTGCTCTGCGCCGTCTTGCTTCCAAGGCAAGCACGTTGCCCCTGAGCTATCCTCCCGCGACATACGGCATACCTAGGAACCTCATACGTCATTGTGCCATCGTTCTGGTGCCTGTGTGCAGAGTGGTTATTCTCAAAGACGGTTTCCCGAATGTTGTTTTGCCTGCCTGCTCAGGATAGCTTCTTAGGTCATCATTTAAGGCATCGAGGAGATTCCAAGGACTACAATTATTATTTTTCAAATTTTGTTTTATTTATTTATTTAGTATTATACAGTTAACATAAGTCAAGGTTTAATACACACTTGATCACAATAAAATTAAAAAAGAAACATCATATGAGTACAACAGGATCATGAGAATATTAACGCCTTCAAATACATCAAATAATCACCAACATCTTAAATACATTGAGGGCAATAGAACCTACTATACTAGGTATTGGATGAAAATACTGATCCCTTTTACTGCGAACTCAAAAATGGAGGGGTTCTTTTGTCGACTTTTAGCACTTTTTCGCACAAATATAGATGGCAAGTGGGGTAGGGGTAGTGCGTGGGAATGGGGAGGTGTGGAGGCTGTGGGAGGTTTATGTGTGCAAAAAAGTGCAAAAAACCTGAAAAAAGTCCGGGTTTTCAGGATTCACAGTAAAGAGTTCAGTTTTTTCACATAGATTCCAATACTGAAGTAAAACATATTAAGAAAGATCCTTTAAGATATTAGCAATCAGTTTCTAAAATATAATCCCAAATAAAATACATGTATCATTGTCTCCATTCATAAAAGAATCCCACAAGAAGTTAAAATCGGAATCCCTGCAGAGTCTATATGCAGCTAAACGGTAATTTCTCAGATTCACTAAGGAAGGACAACCCCGCAATAGATGCTTCACAGTTTCATCCTATGGAGTCTCTCCCCCCTAGGAATACCAAAGCGGACTCCAGAGTTTTCGAGGGTGGTGACTCAGTTAAACTTAACTTTCAGATAATCCCAATTCGAGTGGTTACCAACGTAATTATGTATATGTCTGTGAACAGCTTCCTACCCTTAATAGTAAGCAACATAAGTTTCAGTTGATGATTTTCTCGACATTTCGACTAGAGTGTGTTTCCTTCAATAAGTGAAGAAAGGTTCACATATCCTAAGACGATACCCAGAACAGAGCCGCCTTAACAAACCCCCAGGAACTTGAGCAGGTCATAGCTCAGCAATGTCCTGAAGATTGCTGACACTTGATTTAATATACTTTTTTGAAGGATAACAGGGTATCCCAAAGAACCCTCTGAAGAGTCCCCAGGGAGGCATTGGCCAATTTCCAATAAGTAAATAGACATCGAAGATAAACCTTGACAGTGATGTTCTTAATGTCAAATTCAAGCATTGCAAACTCCACAGGGGTAATATGAGCCACGCGTAACAATCTCATCAGAATGGAATGCTCCAATTTGGCAAGAATGGAAACCTTCTTAATGGGCCAGAATTCGGCCCAAATTAAATTAAAAGGGAAGGGAAAAAATGATCAACTTGAGAGTACACAGTTGTACGATACAGAGGGAGCCTCATGTAGTACAAGGCCCCCCAAGAAGTTGTCTTTAGATAGACTAATTCTACACAGAGATGGGGAGGAGAGACGTTATACGAGTTGGGCCCAGGAAATGTCAGTAGAAGACAGAGATACCTTTCGTGGAGAAGAAAGGGGTAACAAATGTGGTCATGAGCAGTGCTTTAAGTGGGTTGGGGCCTGCCGGGGCCGGGCCCCGCCAGTCTCCAAAAAATGGGGCTGAGCCGGGGCCCTGCCGGGGCCCCCCAGTCCCACCACACCATGGCAGGATGCATTATCCCGTCACATCCACAGCCGCGACGGGAGATCTGCCTGCCAGTTTAACGTTAGGCAAGTGGAAAGAAGTGCCAGCCAGCTACAGCATCGCTGAGGCTGGCTGGCACTTCTGTCAGTCACTATAACTTCCCTGATGACCCCCCATCTGAGGGGTCATCAGGGAAGTTACAGTTCCTTTGTTTACCCTCACCAGGTCACTGACCCTCTGTGAACCTGCATGCTCCATGATCTAATAAGTAGATTAGATAACGGAGCCCGTGGGTTCCCAGAGGGTGAAAGACGCCTTGGGCTCTGTGATCTCTGCTCAGAGCAGCGATCACTGAGCCCGAGGTGCCTGTCTCCTTTGGCAAATCTTTATAAAATATGCCTTGAACTGTGTACGTTTCAAGCCATCTTTTATAAATGTAGAAATATTTCTACGTTTATAACAGACGGCTTGAAACGTATACAATTCAAGGCATCTTTTTTAAAGCTTTGTCGACGGACAAAGCCACCTTGGGTTTTGTCCGTCCTCAACGCTTTATAAAAGATGGCTTGAATTGTGTACGTTACAAGCCATCTTTTATGAACATAGCAATATGTTACAAATGTCTATGTTTATAAAAGGTGGCTTGAAAAGTACACATAAAGCGGAGTAAGGTAAGCACACAAGTGTGCGTAACTTACTATGGTTTGCACACTTTCAAGCCACCTTTTATAAACATAGAAATATGTAACATTGCTATGTTTATAAAAGAAGGCTTGAAAAATACACAAACCATAGTAGTACGCATACAAATATATAAATGCTCACATACATTTTGATATTTGTTTGTGCACCCTACTATGATTTGTGCACGTTTAGGCCACACCCACAGTTGATGCCACGCCCCCAAACGAGGGCCCCCCTCAATTTCCTACCCCACTTAAAGCACTGGTCGTGAGGGTTGTTTTGCAAATGGATAAGGAAGTAAGATGATCAGATTTAGGCGTGCCTATACCTCGAGTGTCAACATCATTGATGCAGTCAGATCAATCTAAAGGGCAATCCCATGGTGAAAGCGGGGAGTCCCACCTTATGTGAGCAGATTAAGGTTGCTGCCAGGAAGAAGGCGGTGCGGAAATATTGTCCCTGCCATGAATAGACAGATGATGGGAGTGAGTTTGGGGTTTCATAGTTTCCCTTGCTAGAAAAAGGGGGCGCTAGACCACAGTATATACATTGGCACCAGATGAACAAGGATAATTTAAGGTGTAAACTCCTGAGTTTAACTTCTGGTGCTGGGAAATGGATACATGAATTGGAAAAGATGACAGGAGGAAATACATTGGCTATAGGGGATGTTAAGCGTCTCCTGATTGCCATCCTTGGAGAGAGAGCTGATGACGTTTGGTCCAGAGCAGGGTATGCTGGTGTTACTACGGTTAACACTGCTCATGACAGAGCACCGTTCAATAACTGCAGAGCGGCAGTCTGGAAAGTGCTTAGAGTACTGTATCCAGACAAGTCCGATATGGAAGCTATAATGACCAAAAAGATGCAGGAAGGGGAAGACCTGCTTGCTTACATTCAGAATTTTAAAGAGCAGTGGAGCTTGGAGACACGCAAAGCTTGGGGAAAATCTATACCTGTGTTCTATCATACATCATGTCAAGGGCTGCCAGACCTGGTACTGAAGCAGCTCAAGAAGTTAGTGGTTATGGAGGCAAAACCGTGGTCAGAAATTCAGCTGACCATCGCACATTATTGCAGACTTTTTCAGGAAAAGAATCCCAAAAAGGATATTAGGAAAGGCAAAGAGGCCAAGTTAGTGAAAAAGAAGTTATCTAAGTACACTATTGAAGAGGCAATGATAACTAGTGGAGACGAATCAAATTCACACCAGGTGACAAACATGCTGCAGGTGAATAATCAAAGGCAGTTGGACCAACATAATAATGGGTTTTTACCACGAGGAAGGGGAGGTTTTAGAGGAAGAGGTTTTCAGAATAATCAGGGGTATTTTCAGAAAAGTCAAGGTGGGTTTCAGAACATGCAGAATAATAATTAAGGCATGCAGGGAGGACAGATGGGGAGACCTCCGTCTATATGTTGGACATGTGGTAGGACAGGTCATTTGGCTCGCATGTGTAGAAGTCAAGGGTTTGTGCAGAATGGTCAATTTTCAAGAGTGGGGACTTCAAACCTGCTTCTGTATCCAATGCACAGTGGAGATGGGTTTGCTCAGAGTCAAACAGTGCAACAGGCACAAGCGCAGAGAATGCAGCAAGATTTGCAAACACAGCAAGTAGCAGTGAATCCGCTGCAAGGGCAGTCACAGCATTCACCTATACAGATACAGCAAAGCACAACTATGGGGCAGTTAATGACTCCTAGGATAGGAGGTGTCACTGTAGTGGGAGGGAATACTTTTACAAGTACAGGAATGATGCTCTATCCACAATAGGCAAAGAGGTGTAGGAGCATGTTGGAACTGTGGATCTTTGCGCTTATTGTTATGTTGGCTCCAAGTCTCTGTGTAGGAGTCCTCCGTTAGTAACCTGCAGTCTTTATTGGGATCCCAGGAGGACAGAGACCCTGCTGTCCAAGTATTGTGGTTAATAGTTTTTTTGGTAACTGAGATCCAATGGTCATACTTAGTCGCTGGTGAAGTGATACTTAATATTGGGAAAAAAAATCAAATTTCCACACCTGGTAAATGTTTTGTAATACTTATTGATTTTTAGTCCTTGTTGTGTTGTACTTTAAACAAGGATTGTCACCGTTGTGACATCCATTTTAGTTTAATATGGCTTCCGTAGAATTTGGTAAGAACAACATGTTCATGGTATTGCTGGTGCCGACACGTGTTTCAACCTTAAGGTTTTTCTCAAGGCTGTTCCTGTTAATGATATGAGTGACATTAGTGTCAGGTAAGTGGTGATAGATAGGGCGTAGTGACATTGTGATAGCCCAGGTTTGTTGATACAAACAGTGAGACCATTGGCGTATACATTATTTATGAAGATAATGTTCAGTCCGTGACAAGTGCCCGGAATGTGCAGAGTTCACATTACATAGGATTATTTATGCATAGTCATTCATACATGGAATTTGTTCGTGAGGTTTGATACCCATATTGTCAATACCCCAATGCAGATAAAGCATTATTCCTGTTTGTGTTTAACAATTGACATAATTGTACATGTGCAAGAATGTGGGCAATTTGCCAAGGTGATTGTGGTGGAGAAAAGGGAATAAAGAGAGAGAGAATGAAAACTGCTGTTAGCATTAGTTGTGGTGTTGCTTGTAGTGTGAAAGCTAATGTTGTTAGTGGTAAGCTTATCAATGTCGTTGGTTTCGTGGTACCGGTTGGTGAGTGCCATTTTCAAAGGAAATGGGTGTACTGGATAGTAACTGCGGGAATAATTAATTTGGATTTTAAGGATTGCATGGGCGATAGAAAATTTGATCTGTGAGCTACTGATATATCATGTGAGCTAGCCTGAGTGGAATTACGCCAGTCACCACTGCTAAAATAGTGTTCTAAGCTAGTACAGCTGAATTGGAGACAGGTCTTGATTGACAAAATGATGCTTGATTTCATCTATGAGCTGTAGATATATCTAGTGAGCTAGCCTAAGTGTAATTAAGGAAAGTCCCAGTTGGTAAAATAGTGTTCTAAACTCTTCTAGCTGAATAGATACATTGGTGTTTGGTGCTGGTGCTATTATGGCAAACAGGGTGAACGTGGTGACCTGGACCCGGACCTGGTGATAAAGTGCTTCAAGGTTGGCCACGTGTCCGTGGGTTGGTCCTTGTTGGTGCTGTGTGGGGTAAGAGTGCGCTTTTGACAGTACGTGGTTGGTAAACTGTTAATTCATGGTTGTCAAGGCCTAGTGTTCAGGTGGCCAATTGAGAGTGACAGCACATTGCTCCAGAGCGCGAAAATACTTGGTGTACATTATGGATAGCCCTCCTGGAGAGCGTAGTGCCATTCCAGTCAGTTATTCATAACGTGCATTTTTTCAAAAGCCAATTAAGTTCATGCGTAGTGTGTATCAATCGCCCGGTAAACATGGGCTATCAGTTGGGCTGAAACTAATTGCAGATTGAGCACGTGAAGGTGTCGCAGTTGTTAAAATCACTGAATGTTGCTGCATGATTGCGAAGTTTAGAGTAGCATTCATTCAGGTGCCGTTCGAATGGGTTGGTAAAAATTGGCATAATATCAAATGCTTTTGTTTAAAACGGCTGCTTCCTTGTCGTTCAAATAGCTGAACAGTATAGGGAGATTAGATGGTGAAAGTTCAGCACAGTAGCTGAATATCTGACTCGCATCCACAATAGGACAGCTCACTGGGAGACTTGATATGTTCAATACTATCTGTGATGCCAAATTCTCATGAGGAACCGAGGGTAGACGTCAGTATAGGAGGAAAATGTTTTCCATTTTTAGTAGGCACAGGTGCAACACGCTCGTGTATAAAAGAGGGAAAATGTTCAATTTCTGGCAATGCCATGAATACTCAAGCATTCACTGGAGCTACACACCAAGTTTTTATTGAAGACTTACCAGTCTCTATAGGAGAATGTAATATGTAGGTGCCACTGCTGTATTCAAGGCAGACACCTGCCAATATATTAGGTTGAGATCTGATGACTAAGTTGAATATGACAATCTCGTTTACAGATAAAGGTATAGTGTGTTCAATACCAGAAATGCATTATTTAAACGTGAGCAAATTTATTATGGCATTTGAGGACAAGTGACTATGAGAGCAGTCCCGTTGGAACCTGAAGTGTTTCATTATGGGGTATGCATTTTGTTGGCATGGCTACCAGGCCTAGTAGGCAGAACTGTGAGAATACCTGATGAGTTTTTATTCAGGCCAAATGGATGAAGAGGAAGGGCAAATGTTTCCCTTAGAACTACAAGCAGCCATAGTGCGAGGGGAAATGGCTTTGCTTGATGGAAATGACCTTGATGGCAGACGGTGGTGCACAGTGATTGCCATTGGGGAGGGTTACAGATTGTCTGATGTCACACATGAGGACCTGTTTGGAGATCATCCATCAGATGAAGAAGTAATATTTGAGATGAGTATTACTTGTTGGGTGAGATCAATCAAACGTGAGGTTCCCCAGAGAATGAGTACCAGTCTCATTATGGACTCCAGGCCCCTATGACGTAGGCTTATTGAAGGGGGTTGGAGAAGTAAAGATTAAATTGAAGCCAGGAGCAATTTTATCTTGAGCACGACAGTATGCCATGTCTCGAGAGGCAGATGAAGGTAGTTTTAAGAGGATATCCTCCATGATGGCTCAAGATATCTTTGTGACATCAGACTCACAGTGTAATACCGCAATTTATCCTGTGAAAAAAGGGAAAGGGGGGTCATGGAGGCTAATTCAAGATTTTTGACTGATTAACTAGATTGTAAAGGCTGAATTCGCTCTAGTTCCTAATCCTGCTACAATCTTATGTAATATATCTGTTGAAGCACAATATTTTACTTTGATTGATTTGAAAAATGTTTTTTTCCCATCCCCTTACACAAAGACTTGCAGGATTTGATGTCATTTACGTTCAGACAGACTAAGTTAAAAAGCAAGATATTACCTCAAGGGTATTGTGAGTCCCCATCTATTTTTAATAGAGTTCTCCAGATGGATTTAAGCTATATTTATTTGGGAAGTGTTGTGTTGCAATACGTAGATTACATTTTAGTTTTCAGCACTTCAGAGGAAGAGTACTGACGTGATTCTATTCAGTTGATGATTACACTCGCTGAAAAAGGATATAAAGTTGACAAGAAGTTACAGTATTGTCAACGGGACGTGTTGTGCGTAGGTCAGTTGATTTTGCATGAAGGTAAAAAGGTTACTCCTGAGAGAGCTGAAGCTATTTTGAAAACCACAAAGCAACACACGATAAAGCATATGCAGAGATTTCTGGGATTATGTAACTATGTCAGAGCATGGGTCTTTGACTACAGTTCATATATAACTCCTTTATTATAAGCTCTGAAGAAAGCACAGGCAATGCAAGAGAACATTGTTTGGACTGAGTAGATGGAAGAAGGGTTTGAGGAATTCAAGAAGGTAATTTGTACAGCTCCAGTTTTTGGGATTCCCATTTATGATGAGGAATTCTTTTTGTTTTCACATAAGGATGGTACCGTTATGACAGCAGTCCTCACACAGAGAACCACAATGGGGTACAAGCCACTTGCATATTACAGTGGGACTTTTCCATGCGAACAATCTTTGGCAGCCGCCGCGTTCGCCATTGAGAAGGCTGTAAGTATAGTGATGGGATGCTCTATGACGTTGTTGGTTGAGGATGCATTATTCGCCATCTTGGAGAAACCTAAAGGGACATTGACGTCTCAAAGCGCTTCTGCCTATGAAGTAGTCATATCAAATCCAGCGATTGAAATAGTTCGATGCAAATTAGTGAATCCTGCCATGTTTATAGCTGAACCACTGGCAGAGGATGAGCATACGCATGACTGTTCAAATTATGAAGAGTTCTATGATGAAATCCCTAAGATAAAAGAAAATGCTTTGAAAGGGGGAGAAATTGTTTTTATTGACGGTTCTTCAAGGATCGATCAAAATGATGGGCAGAGATATACAGGTGCCACTGTGGTAAAACACACAGCAAATGGGGAGTTTCAAAAATTGGTAAGTGCAGACTCCCGTCTCACTATTCAGCACAGCTACAGAGTTAGTGGCACTGATAGTTGCGCTCAAGAATCATGCAGACCAGGAAGTAATGTGTACAGTGACTCCGCCTATGTGACGTTGACAGTGCACGCAGGATTAACACATTGGAAAAGGAGGGGCTACCTTTAAGTGAATGATACTCCAGTGCAACATGCCGCTATTTTGGACAGACTTATTAGGGCATAACAACTCCCATTAGCCATCGCAGTCGTTAAATGCACAGCTCACACCAAAAAGGCAGATTTGATCTCACGTGGAAATCAGGCCGCAGACTATGAAGCCAAACATGCTGCATGTTTAGAAAATATGTCTTTTGATACACCTAATGTAAATGAAAAAAGATGGTGATGATGAGTGTGTCTGACCCATATAGTAATCTTTCAAAGAAACAATTAATAGAGGTTCAGGGAGAAGCACCTCAAGATGAGAAAGATCTGTGGACGTGAAGAGGGTATTCTTTAAACCCCTCTGAAGCATTGCGGCAACAAGACAGCACTGGTGAACCAGTAATGCCTGTAGCCTTATTAAGGGTGGCGTGGGAACAGCTACACTACCTTGTGCACAAAACTAGAGAAAAGCTTGCTGCAACTATTGCAGAGGATTGGTTTGTACCAAATGTGTTAGAACACGTTGCATTCTATGTAGTGAATTGCATCGTTTGTCAAAAGTTCACCGCTGGGTACACACTGCGCACACTTAGGGGAGTTATCCTGAGACATAATAACCCCTTTTAGCATTTGCATATCAACTATGTCGACATGCTGCAAGTATGTAATGGATATAGATACATGATTGTAGTAGTTTGTTCCTTTTCACGATGGATTGAAGCTGGTCCGTGTACACACCCAGATTCCACCTGTGCAGCAAAATTATTAGTGCGAGAAGTATTTCCTAGCTGGGGAATATGTGAAGTATTAAGATCAGATAATGGTCCTCATTTTGTGAATCAAACTTTTGAACAGATTGGCTTGGTGCTTGGTATAAAGCACCCATTTTATTCAGCTTATCATCCACAGGGAATGGGATCTGTAAGAGGCTCAATGTGTTGCTTAAAGAAAGAATAGCCAAGTTGAAGCTTACCTTGAAGAAAGGGTGGTTGCATTGCCTACCACTGGCATTATATGCATTGAGGAACCAACCATCTTCGGACCACCATCTTACCCCCCATGGAATAGTAACAGGGAGGCAAATGGGAACAGCCCTCACACCTCCATCCAGAGTTAGAAGTGATGCCCAGCCAATGTCAGAACTGTTAGGAATGGAGCTACGTGACTAACTCATTTGTATGACTTCAGGTATCTCCGTCATTTCAGATCAGCTACGGCTAAAAGGGTGTGGGGCAGTACGGAACACAGAAGGAGATGCTTCAACAAGTGGATTTCAAGAACTATGTGTTCCTAAAGTGTTCCCCGGAGATGCAATCGTAATCCACAACCATACGAGAAAAAAATGGCACAAGCCCCACTTCAACAGTCCTTTTATCGTGGAAGACGTCACGCTGCCTGCAGTTAGAGTGCAGGGCAGATGCACTTGTACTTTTCTAGGAGACGTAAAGATCTATGCTGGAGAGACCCCTTTGCCCCCGGACCCTTCGGAAGCAAGCATCAGGGAAGGACCTCAGCACGTGCAGACAAGGTCTATGACAAGGAAGAAGGACGCAGAAGCTGTTGAGTAAAGACAAAGAGTTCATTGGACTGTGGCTTATTTTGAACACTCTTTTCAGTCATTTGGGGAAGAGTTAAGGGAAGATATTTGTTTCTGAGCCACATAAATTTGTGACATTGGACTGAGGCATGGTCAAGCCTTCATCAGAAGAAATATATGCCAGATCTTGATTTAATTTTCGACAACTGGAAGAGGGTACAGTACTCTGATTCATTTCTCACTGAGTTCCTGTTTGGATTTGCTCATGGTGGTACCCGATGACGTTTCATGGATCGTTCTTGCTTATTTTGAGTTTGTACTGTGCACATACCCTTCCCTTGTTGGGAGAACTACTAGCATTTCTATTTTCCTGCAAGATCCTAAGAATGGCCCAGTTGTGAGAAGATTGCTTAAAGTTATCACTGAACAAACTCTTCAGCTTCCTGAATACAGTGGGGAGAGTGCAAATACCTCTATCAGCTGACAATGCACACAGACTGGTCAGTTTGGTCTTCTACTACCTTGTAGAAGAGTGTCCACAGCTTTCTGGAAGACACACAGATGTCCGTGCGTTCCTAAGGGATCCGACAAATAATGCAGCATTGAATGAGATTTTAAGAGACATTGGGGGTCATTACGAACCTGGCGCTAAGTGGTTAACGGCGCCGTAAAAGGCTGTGGCACAATTAACCCCTTAGCACCTAATTACGATGTCCCTTTGCGGGACCCGACCTGAACGGCTGGTCTGGACCAGCCGTTAAAGTAGGGACCCGCAAAGGGACCTTTGAGGTAATTACGGTACCGCAATCTGCGGTACCGTAATTACCACCTTCCCCAGTCCCATTGAGCCCTATGGGGCAAAAATGGGAATGGGGAAGGGCCAATGTTCAATGGGGAATTACCGCCCGCCAACCTTGGAATGGGGTGGTAATTCCCCATTGAACATTGGCAGACTCATTACAACACCGGCAGCAACCATGGTGCTAATAGCGCCATGGATTACCGCCAGTGTTGTAATGAGGTCCATTATATTTCAAGTAAATGCTCATTCCGAGAGAACTATGAGATCTGAGTGAGGCTTTCCTTTATGTGACAGATTGAGGGATTGCTGGCTACAAAAGAACCCTTGTTTCATGCTGAAAGAAAATCATCATGTCGTCTAATGAAAGGACGATTCAAGGAGTCCACTGGGAATTCGTGTTCATCGTCCAGTAAGCAGTCAGTTGACCAAGGAAGGTTGTTGAGTGAGATCAGTGGTTTCCAGAAGCAGTACATAATGGTGTCATATTAAAGGTTCATTTTTCCTTCCCTAGGCAATAAAAAATGGGCAGAATCAGTAGCAATATCAGCATGCCAGATCCAGAGAGACGTCCACGTTGTGCAAAAAATCAATGCTGTACACTCTTGTATCTCTATGTTATTTATGCTTGCATTCTGTGATAATAATACTTAATAATGTGATAATAATTGATAATAATACTGCTTTCACTCACT
The DNA here is from genome assembly GCF_040938575.1 of Ambystoma mexicanum. Classification (NCBI taxonomy): domain Eukaryota; kingdom Metazoa; phylum Chordata; class Amphibia; order Caudata; family Ambystomatidae; genus Ambystoma; species Ambystoma mexicanum. Next base: position 671,293,813 of record NC_090933.1, on the reverse strand, counting down.
GTCTGAACAGCTTATTACATAGATGTAAATGGAGCAAAAACCCCTGAGAATCTTCCTAAGCAGAAGGAAGGTATAAGGGTGACAACTACTAGGAAGACAAGACCCTGTGTAGTTATCACTGTTCCAAAGAATGATGAGGAATCACGTAAGTCTGAGGTCAATGTTACTGACAGTCAGTCAGATGCTAAAGGTGGCTTAGAGATTATTTTTGGAAACCAGAGACATGCTTTACAAGAGAGACAAAAGAAATGGGTGTTGAAAGGTGAACCTTCACAGCAAATTCATGTAACCACACCCAGTCCACTGACACATGTGCCTATGATTGGTCCAGTTAGAAGGGGTTATGCTGATGTGTCATATGAGATAATCATGGCAGATCATAAGAGAAGAATAAGACCTAAGAGGGATATTGGAGAAAATGACTTTTTGAGTTAAATGATTACCTGAATAGTACAGTATATTTGGGAAACAACATATGGGGCCTCATTACAACCCTGGCATTGGACCATGGTGCTATTAGCACCATGGTCCATGCCGGATTCCGCCATGGTGGATGGTGGATTTACCGCCCCATTTCAAGGTTGGCGGGGCGGTAAATCCCCATTCACCATGGCCCCTTCCCCATTCCCATTTTTGGCCCATAGGGCTCAATGGGAATGGGGAAGGCGCTAATTACGGCACCGTAAATTACGGTGCCGTAATTAGCACCAACGTCCCTTAGCGGAATGGACTTTAACGCCTGCAAAAAGCAGGCGTTAAAGTGTGAATCTGGCGTTAAGGGTTTAACGGCGCCGCAGCCTTTTACGGTGCCGTTAACCCCTTAACGCCAGGGTTGTAATGAGGCCCATGGTATCAACATATGAGGGAAGTGAGAAGAAGAACCTCAAAAGAGGAATAATTTGTATGTGCACTCGTACCTTATAGTATAGGGAAGTCTAAGATCTTTATAGCTATTGAAATAGACGTCCAGACAGCACATTGTCTTTCCCACATAGCACTTTGCCGAACAAGAGGCCAGTTTATGGGCTGAGATGCTTATCTCACATGGGCAACTGAATGGACAGGTGCAGATGAAGATGACTATGTCCAGGACACAAAGACAAGAAACAGAGCTCATACTAAGAATCATGTGATCAGATACGAGAAGCCTGGAGTGAAAGGAGCTGGAATCAGATGGGAAGTAAACAAAAGATTGGAGAGTCCAGGAAAATCTGCAGAAGAAGTCCATAGATGGAAGAACAGATGCCAAAATGCAGATCTGGGGTTCAGTTCTATCACCAGATGGATGGGAGGAAGGAGTGGTAATCTGCAGAGCCTGGATGGTCATTGGTTGTTATAAACCTGCCATTGACATAGCGCAGAATGGTTGTAAGCCACTATGACCAAGACTTGCTAAACTACTGACCTGGGTCGAAGACAGGGGAGGACCCTTACAGATAGTGCCTTTGGAGAGTGCAAAGCTGTGCTTTAGAAATAATGGCACAAGAAAAGTTGGAGAGAATCAGAACTGTGGTTGAATCTTTGATATACCAGGAATGATACTTGGAACAGCAGTAATCATGGATCACTATTGGGCTTGTGGATCCAAAGCATACATGAGGCTACCCAAGGATTGGGGAGGACAAAGCTCATTAGTGAATGTTTATGTTCCAGCCTTGGTGATTCCGAAAAGTGACTTAAACCTTGACAGTTTACCAAAAGCAGATGCTCACATGAGAAAGAAGAGATCTCTGGAGCTGATAAGAAGAATAAAGATGGAGAACTATTTCTCAGCAAAATCTATAGAGGTGTTTGATGCTATTCCCTATGAGCATAGACTATTTAGCCAGACAGTTTCAGTGTTTTCGTTGATCTTCATGCCAAGTGTCCAGGTTGGTGCAAATACCAAATGGCTACAGATTAACAGATGGGAATTGCTACAAAAAATCAACACTACCATAAAGGGATTCAATGCTATTAGAGAAGAGCTGAGAACCATACGCCTGATGAATCCTCAGAATAGATACTTCCTGGATGTAATCACAGCTATGGATGGAAGTGTTTGTTCAAAAATCAGAGAATCATGTTGCACATTCATACCTTCTGATGATGGCGAGAATTGAACCTTGATGGAGGCCATAGGTATGCTGACAAAACTCCACGGCAAGATGATTGATGAAGTAGAAGACATTACTGGTGACAGCTGATTTGGATCCCTCTTCTCTTGGGTTCCACAATGGATGGCAGACATTTTTTTTTAAAACTTTATTTTGGTTTGCAAGTCACATCACAATCGCTTCAACTTTCCAATCATGCAGTTTATATACAACAAAAATATTGGTTTTCTCCCAACCATTCCCATTTTGTAGAATGACAGTACGATTTTAACAATAGTGCAATTTTTTTTTTTAACACAGTGGGCTTTCGATATAGGAGTTTCCTCATGTGGTTCAATCGTTCTCTGACTCCTCTGAGTGTGAAGAAGTAGTTTCAAGTTAAGATCCTAATGGTGCCCAGATGTCTTTAGGTCTACATGGTAAAGGGACCAGCCCTATGTAATTTTCTTCACATTCGTTGACATATGACAATGTAGCAAGGAATTGTTCCGTACACGGGGCATGGTTACCTTTCCATTTTTGAAAAATACATTTCTTGGCCGCTATGCATGCATATTGAACAGTCTCCTGTTTTTTTCTGGGACTTTAACTATGTTGCCAAATAAGTATTTTTGGGGGTTGAGTTGTGCAGGGATTTGTGTAATGTCTTCCAAAATATTTGCTACATCACGCCACAATCTAGCTATCATAGGGTAGGCCCAATACGTATGGTATGCGTCCGCATGGGGATTATTGCATATGGGACAATTTGTAGTTATGGACTCATAGAATTTTCCCATTTTCACTGGGGTGTAGTGGAGCTTATTCGGGATTTTAAACTGTATGAGTCTGAAACCTGCGTTCAGGGAGACCTTCTTTGTGAGGAGAAAGTATCTTGTCCATTGTCACTCCTCTATTGTTGTGCCCATGTCCTCCTCCCAGGAGGCCCTTATGCTGTTGGTTGATTTTGTGTGGGTTTGGACTATGTTGTATAATATGGAGACGCCCATGCCTGTATGTGTGTGTAGTGCTTGATAACAGGGATGTTCGGGCGGTTCTGTTGGAAATGAAGGCAATCGTTTCTTAAATGCTGCCTTCATGCGATGATGTTGTAAAGTGACAAGTTGGCCCGCCCCACTGTGTCTGCGAAATCTTCCAGAGTGACAAATCTGACGTTTGGGTACATGGTCTTCATTGTGATGTTATAGTTCGGGATCCAAGCCTTCTGTATACCGGTGTCATAGGTAGGGGCAATGCCCGGGAAATTCCATAGTGGAGTGTGTGAGTCATAGGGAGTTTCGATGTGGAGTCGCTTGTTGATTGCAGCCCATGCTGCGATTGTGCAGGATGCTGGGTCGTATTTTGCAGTAATCTTTATGAGATTTCACAAAGATTATGGATCTTAATTCCGTAGGGCGGACTGAGTGTCGGTCAATGGGGACCTGCAGTGCTTCTTCAGTGGGGTTCTGCCAGTATTTGGCGTATTGTGCCTGTGACACTTGGTAATACAGTTCGAAGTCAGGTGCAGCAAAACCCCCCATATCGTAGGGTTCTACCAATGTATCCCATTTAAGCCTGTTGGCACCCCCGTTCCATATGAAGGTGGTTGCAATGGAGCGTAGGCCTTCAAAGAAGGGCTTGCCTTGCCAGATGGGAACGTTATTGAAAATGTATAGTTGCTTGGGAAGGACTACCATTTTGAGTACCGCTATACGGCCAGCTAGTGATATGGGGAGTCTAGTCCAAATTTGGAGTTTAGTATGGATCGTCTGCTGTGTGGCCTCATAATTGTCTATGTATAATAATGATTTGTCCCTAGATACAAGGATTCACAGGTATCTGATGTGGCCTGGGGACCACTTCAGGCCATGAGTGTGTGAAGGACAAACCGTGGCCTGTGTCAGCGGGAAAATTTCAGATTTGGCAGTATTGATTTTGTATCCAGAATGCAGAGTGAAGTCTTTTATCAATGCTAGTGTAGGTTCTAGGTTGCTTTCTGGCTGTCGAACATATAGTAAAGCGTCGTCGGCGTACAGTGAGATGGACTGATAGATGCCTGCCAACTTTATGCCCCTCATTTGTTGTTCCCTTCTACTTGCGGCCGCCATGGGTTCGATGGTGAGGGCGAAAAGGATAGGGGAGAAGGGACAGCCCTGTCTGGTGCCTCTATGTAGGGTGCGATGATTGGAAAGGGTACAATTTGTTAGGACCCTGGCTTTGGGAGAGGTGTAGAGTAATCTGACGCACTGTATAAAATATGGCCCAAAGCCGAATTTGTTGAGGACTTCAAACATGTACCTCCAAGAGATGGAATGAAACGCTTTCTCAGCGTCCAGTGAGATAGCCACTGCTTGTGCATCCGGTTTGATCTGCGCCATGATACTAACTAATCTACACAAGTTTAGGGCCGTGGACCTCGTTGGGATAAAGCCACATTGATCAGGGTGAATTAGCGTGGTCAGTTTAGGGAGTAATCTATTGGTGAGTACTTTTGCATATATCTTTGCGTCCGTGTTAATTAAAGACAGAGGGCGATACGACGAGCGCTCATGGGCAGGGCGTCTAGGCTTCAGTAAAACTGTAATGACTGCATCTGTAATTGAATCTGGGAGGGAGCCAGAGCTCAAAGCTTCCTCCCATACATGGGTAAATACCGGGGATAGTATTGCGATGTATGTCTTGTACAAGTCAGCGCCTAGCCCATCTGGGCCAGGGGTTTTGCCCGCAGCCAGTGACTTAATCGCATCAGCGATCTCTTTCTTGGTTATTTCCTGTTCAAAGACACTATTGTGCTCTGGAGAGAGTCTAGGGAGTTGCATATAGGTTGGTGTAGTATTCAGCAAATTCAGCATTAATTTCCTCCTTTGTGTGTACGGGCTCACCCGAGTAAGTGAGAATGCTAGTGATGGGGGCATGGTTGCGTTCATTTCGTAATATACGTGCCAGGTGGTTCCCTGCTCTATTTCCTTCGCCGTATCTGCTTTTAAGACGGATTTCTGAACTCTGTCCTGGTGGCGCAGAAGTTCAGAAGGCCAAACTAATTACTTGGAACAGGGTAACCTCTGGACGAGCCAGACCAATCAAGGTAGCCATCGCGGTGGTCAAGACTAGGTCTCAAGAGGGGTGAGGGTGACTGAAAGCCTGCAATGAGCACACAAAGCAAGATCACTTACAAACTACTCTAAACAGTTGTTATATTAAAAATATATACACATTTATTCCAAGGCCTTTAAAACAATGACCGTAGCGAGAAAATCACAATATAACGATAGTAAACCAACACATACCATATCAACACAATATATATACAAATACAACAAGTCTCAAGCGTTATATGCATGAAATGTGTAGTCCATCTAAAAGGGAGGGAAAACAAGCAGTGCGCAGTAATGCTTAGACCCAGTTCGCCTTCAGAGGCACCTAACTAGATGGAAATCCGAGCCCTGCGAAGAGTGGAGCCTTGTGCTCATAAGAACCTGCACGCGCTGGTGCCAACGGGCAAAAGGAGAAGCTCTTCGAGGGAAATCAGGCAGTTCAGTTTAGTCCACAAAAGAAGAAGAACAAGTTCCGCGACTCAAGCGCAGCCTCCACAGTGGGCAGAAGCAGAGCGCGAGTACGGAAAAGGGTGCTGTTTGACACAGCGGGGAAAAGCAATGGGCTCCTGCAGGAGGGCGACCAGGTCCTAGCTATGCTACTCACCGGTCCCCGATGCAAGAAGACCCAGGCTTCTCCGCGTCAGTTTCAGCAGCTGGCAGGTTCAGAAGAGCAGGGAACGCCTCATCGTCGTGTTGAGTAAAAAGACGTCCCAATCGAAGAAACCCGCACAGTTTGTTACCACAGCAGGGCAACAGAGCGGCCGTGTGTATCTGAGCCAAATGTACACTACTCACTTCAGACCTGGGAACGCCAAGTGTACGAAGCGTGTGAGAGTGACAAGGACTCGAAATACTACACAACCTGGCGGCGGTTACAGAGCAAGACTCCCGTGTAAGCTGGTCAGTTAGCTGGATGGCCCAGAGACGCTTCCGAAGGCTTACTGGCATGAGATGGTAAAGATGCCGAGAATAGCTGTTCCCGCTATTCCCAGGGTCGAAGTACCCGTACAGGCCTTCTGGTTCGATCAAAGGTGAAAAGGGTTTCACAAGGCGACAGCAGTGCAGAGGAGAAGTCCTTCAGCGGGTCACCAGTGATTCCTCGGTCCAGCCTCTTGGTTGAGGGATACTTGGCTCCTGTATTCCTTCGTTCGTGAGAACTCAGGAGATCGACATGGTAGTGGTGTTTCCAGCCCCCTCTTATCCATGGTTCCCTTCGCGCCAAAACGGAGGGGACCCAATGGGAGATCCGCTCATCAACACTCACACCATTCGTGGACAAATCACGGACCACGGTGGTCCCAGGCATTCACACCACCCTAGACTCTCTGGCACCCAGGATGTGTATTGGGACCAGACATCCCAGCCCACATCCTGGAGGCACACACAAGACATGTAGAAGCCCGCGAAAGCATCCGTGTTTCGCGGGAAAGTACATGCCCAAATAAGGAAGGCCCCGGGTCGGCTCGACCTGGGGAAGGTGAAGGGAGCAAGACGGTCAGCGGACAGGACAAAGGAGCCTCGTGGTCTGGCCATTTTGGGAGCCAGGCCACCATTTTGGGTTAAGCGCGAGAAACGCGCTTAGAACGCCAAAAGGAGCTCAAAACACAAGAAACTATCGCTGCCACCATTCCCGCCCCTGAATCACTTGCACCGATCAGATACAATCCTAAACGAGTATCTAGGGCCTGTAGAAGGCTAGAGACCCAAGAGAGCTGTAACTTAGCTTACATTGCCCTCTTGTGTCATGTTGCATGAAAGCCGCAACATGATAAAAGAAACTACGGGAAACAGCGTTCCCCGGTACTGACTGTCTTAAGGGCATGTCAGTTTCCCCGTAAGAAAGGAGCGAAAGCCCAGAGGAGTGCGGCAGAAGGCTGCACTTCTCTGGCAAAGTCAAGAACAAGGTGAAAAACAACAGCAAAAAGTTTAGGGGTTGCCACATGGAAGGAAAATTACCTACAATTACGAAATCTTTCCTAACATCTGCGTGCCCTGATTGGAGTGGACATTTATTGCAACTCCTGGGTTGCTAGATCATTGAATATTTGCAGTTGTGCATTGATGTCAGCCAATACGCTTTTGTCGTGTGTCGTAGAGTAGTCCTTCTCAAGTGTTCTAAGGAGTGTTTCGGTTTGTCCAGGTTCGATCTTACATTCTTGAGGAGCTCGGTAGTTTTGGGCATTAGGTTGCCCCTTACCCACACTTTAAACTTTTCCCATACTGTGGCCCAATTGCCCACTGATCCTACATTTAACTGAAAGAATTCCTCCATGTCAATGTGTAGAGATTCAACAACGTTAGGGTCTTTAATGATGTTAGGGGGCATTCTCCAACGCTGCGCTGGACGTTTAATGTTCTGGAAGGATATTTCGAGTGTGACCGGAGAATGTTCCAAGAGTGTGCCAGGAAGTGATTTCACAGCACACCACAGAGCTCAGCAGGGCAGAGGATATGAACCAATAATCTATTCTGGATTCTGTATCGTGTACCGATGAGTACAAGGTATATTGTCGGTCTGTGGGGTGTGTTCCTCTCCACGCATCAGTGAGGGCCAGTTCATGCAAGGTTTGATGTATAATTGTGACCGATTTAATAAGGGTCCTTTGTCTGTTGGAGGACCTATCTAGAAGCACATCAAGGATCGTGTTAAAGTCTCCACCCCACAGAACCCATGCATCTGAAGTTGGGCCTATTGTGTCGAGGAGGTGAACATAAAATTCGGGGTCATCAGTATTTGGCCCATAGGAGTTGATCAGCACTAATGTTTCACCTGCCGCCTTGCCCCATACCACTATATATCTACCGAGAGGGTTGGTTTTGCTTTTTTCATGGGCAAATCCCAGGGTGGGATGAATCAATGTTAGGACTCCCCTGTTCTGTGTTGAGTATTCAGTGTAATACCTGGAGTTGCCCCATTGTTTCAAGACATTCTCATTAGTCCCCCGTAAAGCATGGGTTTCCTAAAGCATTAGTATGTGCGGGCGATGCCTGTTTATGTATGCCCCTACTTTGCTGGATTTTGCTCTATTGTTCAGACCCCGGATATTCCACGTTAACAGTTTAATTTCCAACCCACTGGGTGTGTGTGTGTGTCCTCTGAGCCATTTCAGCAGTTTCCGGTCAATTTCGGGAGGAGAGAGTGTCACAATGGGAGGAGCAGCGCATGAAACTGTGACTGCGTTTTTAACAATAAACATAACTGTAAACTTTTCCTCAAGTTGCCCAACTGGGGCTCTCAACATAAATGGCCATCTTGATGGCCGGTTAAACAATCCCAAATTCCCTGTACCCACCCCCACCCACACCATCTGGCCCAACTTGATGATGAGTCCCATTTACAACACTGTGGTTTCACTCGTGGAGGGGGACGAGTGCTGCAACACCGCTTCCGTAGCCGAGCGTATCTCATCCGGCTTACTTAAGTACAGGAAAAACTGTGTGATCCCCTTCTGCTATTTACGAAGGATGAAGTCCGGCGAAATCAAAAGGAGAGTAGGTGCTGTGGTCGGTCAGTGTGCTGTGGAGGGATCTATATTGGTTGCTGTAGGGGATTTGGCTCCAGTTCATTTCCTCTGGGTGGAAGGGGGATGGCGGATTCCACATATGCTAATGCCGCTGCCGGAGATTCAAAGAAGTGCACTCGTCTGCCATGTTGAATGCATAGTTTTGCTGGAAACAGAAGGGCGTACGGCACCTGTCTCGCCCGCAGCTGGTGCTTGATGGATTCATAGGAACGTCTCTCGGTTTGGACTCCTGCTGAGAAGTCAGGATAGATGTGTATATTGTCGTTGCCGTGTCTCAGATGGCCCTTTTCTCTCACCAGTTTCAGGACAGCGTCTCTATCTCTGTAATTCAATAGCTTCACAATTATTGTACAGGGAGGAGCCCCAGGTTTGGGCTGAGGGGCAAGTGAGCGATGTGCCCGTTCTACCAGGAATTGAGGGGAGAATGATTCAGTACCTAGAAGTGACTTCAAGAGGGTTTCAATTTGGGTTTCCATCGGACCTTTGCAAAAGGACTCCGAAAGGCTGACGATGTGTACATTATTCCTTCTAGACCTCGACTCCAAATCACAGTTTTCGCGGAGTTTGCTCATTTCACCTTTCAAGAGAGTAATGTCATGAGTGTTTTGGTGAGTCGAGTCTTCATTAGCACTTATTCTGTTTTGGGCATCAGTGATTCTGGCACTTTCTTTATTTTCCCGGGTTTTGAGGGAGCTTATTGTAGAGACTATGGGCCTCATTACGAGTCCGGCAGTAACCGCAGCGGTAAAACTGCCTGGTTACCGCCGGACTCGTATTACCATTCCGCCTCCGTGACTCCCGGAAATACCAGGGTATTACGGCCCTGGTGTCCTGGGAATCCCGGTGGCGGAATGGTGTAAATCCCCATTCCCATTGAGTCCTATAGGACTCAATGGGAATGGGAAAATGGAAACACCGGCACCATCTTGTGATGGTGCTGGTGTTTACACGTCCGCCTACAGGCGGGAGGTGTTCAACCCGCCATGTCAGACCTGGCGGGAAGATCACCTCCTGCCTGCGGGACTCGGGATCGGGCGGTCCGGAATTAACAGTGGCGGCGGGTTTACCGCCACTGTTAATTCCGGACCGCCCGACCTGTAATGAGGCCCAATGTCATCTAGTTTGACGTTAATTGCCCGGAACCCGTTTTGGACCGTAGTTAGGAGTTGGTCAAACTTGGAGTCCTCTGTAGTCGGGGGGTCAGCCTCCGACGCTCGATTCGTGCTCTCCGATGTTGTTTGTGAGTTTGTGAAGGAGTCCATCGGTCCGGTCTTCCTGCCTTTAGCCACGTTCATCCTGGGCATCGTACGGATGTCCCCTTGATTGTTTCACTTGCGGTGAGGGAAGTGGACGACTGCCAAGAGTAGGGTTCAATGTGGGCCTTGAACAGGGTCGAGCACACACTATCCGCTATGTGGGTTGGTCTCTGCGACAGCCACCGTAGGCTACTGGCTCTGGTATAACACTCGTCTCACCACCGCTGTAGATAGCCGATTGGAGAATTTTGGGCAGCTGAGTTGGATGTACCGGGGGGTAACTGCTCACATGTATTTTATTCGGCAGTGGATATGTGTTTTCGGCAGTATCACCAGTGGTCTCTAGAGTGGACTGTGTCCTCCCACGTGTCCGCGTATTATCAGGGCAGCGTTGATTGGGATGCCGGAGTACTGTTTCCACTGCCTGGGTTTAGGAGCAAGCTGCTCTGCACCTGTGAGGACTGCCGTGGGGAGACGGGTAGATTGGCCCAGGATAACCAACACCAGTGGGCTCCGTAGATGAACGGGTGCCCCACCTCCGCACAGAGGGTAGCCAAGCAGGGTGGGAGGGCGTATAGTGAACTCCCAGGGCACCTCTATGTCATTGCCGCCTCCAGTAATGATGACTTTGATCTAGCCAGGAGGAAGCTGTGTGGAAGCACATGCACAGGTGGGTCTATGGAGTGGTTGAGTTAAAGCTGTAGTTGCAGCGTCTGGTGTGTCTGTGGGAGCTTAACCTGTGTTCACTGAAATGGACTGTGACCTCCCACGTGTGAGTATCCTGAGGGAGTGTCAGTATTGCGAGAGAAGGAGCTCAGCTTCAGTTGCTCAGGTTTAAGTATGGAGAAGGGGTGGTTCTATTTATATCTTAGGCGAGCGCATTCCAGAGGCATCCGCTATGGGTGTTGGTCTTTGGCCCATTGCAATTGTTGAAGAGGTGGAGCGACTTGACCTGGAGGTTATGCACAGGGCCGCCACCAGAATTTTCTGATCTAGGTTATGCTGGGTCCAGTTGTTCCAGGGGGGAGATTGCGCAGGCCTCCCTCTGCCCCCACCATGGAGGAATGATGGAATAGTGTTGTGCACCCAGGGGTATGGTTGGTTCGAGGCCTGAGGTAGGGTACGTGCGCAGGGGGGAGTGATTAATCACTGAGGAGTATGGGCGTATTACAACATGCCAGAGTCTTGTTGCATTAATCCCCTACGCAGATGACAGGGAAAAGATGAAACACACACTGCGTTACAGCAAAGGTGTCCGTTATACTTATTCACCCATGTCAGGAGCAGGCTGCGCGTGTTGCGCGTGTTGCGCGAGTTCTTGCTGGTGCCCCGTGTGATGTTACGTGTGGGAGGCCCGCGAGAGAAGAGCCAAGGCCGCTGCGTTCTGTGCATAAGCGACGGCAGCTATCCGATGGTGCTCGCTGCCAGCGGTGGGGCCTCCGCACAGCTGCGCCGCTGCAAGCCCCCAGTGCTGGGCAGAGGGATCGAAGGCGCAGAGATCAGTATATGTGGTGGGGAGGGCAGGCAGCGCAATCCTACCGGGGAGGTCAAGACCTCATTGTGTGCGCGGCTTCAGATGTCCTATGGTTCTTGAGGAGGGGCGGGTTACCGGTGCCAAGATCCGCCGCCCGCACTGCCCGCAGGGCCTGTCCCGCCCACAGCTGGGCCCACACGCCTCTGGGAGCCGCGGCTCCCACGCACTTCACTCTGGAGTCGCAGAGCAGCCCTGAACCTCCCACCCGCGCACCCACTCCAGCAGGGGCACGCAGGGGCCAATTTCACCCACTGTTTTTCTCGGCAGGTGCAGGATAGGTGCTGCGATGGATACCGCTGATCTCGTAGCTCGGGGGAAGACAGTTGAAGGATTTATTTTGAAAAGGATAGTGCGCCGGAGAGGAGCTCCACACTTATGTGGCCATTTTGTTGCGCAACAGCGCCCCCTCCCGGGTGGTAGACATTTTTAAGTTCCTTGGAGCTCTGATACTAATGATATTGCTTGGATTTTGTGTGATCAAGATAATAATCTCCCAATGCAAAAAAGGAGCCAAGAAAGCCATAGGGATGAAGATCATGATCAATGTTGAACCAGGATGGAAGGCTAAAGACTTGACAGATGAAGAAATCAGAGACTTTGTGAAGGCAAGTATCCATGCACTAGAAGGGACGAAGTTCCTGTATCCAAATAATCATAAGAAGTACGTGGGAAGATGGATCTATTGTAGTCCAAATGGACCGTGCAGCATCATGACATGGAACAAAGATGAGCATGTGAAATCAGCAGGATGCCTGAAGGGAGTCATAAAGATATGGATCCCAAAGAAGTTCTTCTTCAGACCAAGATGTCTGGATGTGAAGGATGATGAGAGAGTGGTCAATAAATCACCCAGAGGGGGGAGTGTAGAGGAAGAGCCAAGTACCCCCACCTCAACCACCTCATCCATATTGCCTCTATGTTGGGAGCCCAGATGTGAAAATCATGCGGTACCCGTGAAAATACTGATACCTAGGAGAATTCTGGAGGCAAGATTCCCATTGAGAAAACAGTACCTGCATACAAGAAAATATGATGGCGTTTGAATGAAATCCCAGAAGAAGCAGAGCAAATGAATGGTCAAGACGAATGGTGAAGTCACACAGAGCTGAGCTGATGTACATAGAAGAGATAAAGAGACTAGAGAATGCAAAAGAAACGCAAGCAGACAAAGTATTCTTGAGGTTACTTTATAAGTGACTAGATTGCGGCATGCGCCAATATATACATGTATGCATAAGGAGTAAACAAAGGATGTTTCCACTACGTGTCATAGCAGAATTGGACTAAAAAGCAAGGCCTCTTCTCAGTGTGTCACAGTAAGAAAACACATGAATTAAAAGTGAATCTTGAAAGGTGAGGCTGGATGAGCCATGAAGCTAAGCCAAGAAGCCAAGATCTTATCAGGCTGGAGTGAACTGGCAATTGGATACAAAATCATGTGAAAGAACAAGCTCCTGTTCAAAAGGCATGAACAAACAAGGTGTCATGGGTATCAGGCAGGTAGTTGGGGCAAGCTGGGTGGAGGCATGGCAGGCCTGGCATAGGAAAACAAAGAACCCATAACAAATCCCTCCTTTCATTCCTTCCTAGTGTTTGTAGTAGCTTCCTGGTTACCACTTCCTGTTGCCAAACAGGAAGTGCATGATAATTAATGAGCTCTCTTGTTTTTGGGTGTGGCTGGCTATATAAGCCACACCCAAGATTCTTCCAGTACTTCGTGTTGCTTACTGTGAGCTGTATCAGCAACACACTTGCCGTGCTCTGGATCAGCCAGCATCTGCTTGCCTGCTCCGGATCATCCTGTTTCTGCTTAACTGCTCCGGATCATCCTGCTTCTGCTTACCTACTCCGGATCATCCTGCTTCTGCTTACCTGCTCCGGATCATCCTACTTCTGCTTACCCACTCTGGATCATTCTGCTTCAGCTCACCTAGTTCTTACTCCACGCCGCAGCTATCTCCAGTCAAAAGGGGACTTCTACACCGGCACCGGTAAGAACAAAGAAGAACTGCGTTAACACGCGCACATCAGTAAAGATGCGCATACTCACCGAATCTTCCCGTGATGCTGGAATCCAGGTTAGTTGTACGAGCACACAAACCCCTGTAAGAGAAAGAAGAGACATTATTCATAGCGCTTGCCCCAATAACACAGACACGTATTTCACTGCGCTCTCTCTCTCTACACGATGCATACACCAAAAGCCTCTGTGCAAACTTACCTAACCACCAAGTCTCCAGTAGCACTGAACCTGGACTCGAGGTGCTAATACCACATAATTTCTCCTGCAAGGAAAAGGGAGAGACATTACCAGGCGCGCTCGAATTGAAGGCGCTGAGCAAACCTACCAGCAGCTAGCTTCTACACGCAGCACTACTCACCCACCAAAAATATCAGCAAACAAAAACAATACGGACAATTTTGGACACTCAACATTCTCTGTGCAACGCTCACTTGTGGGAAGGACTTTCTAGCCAGTGAAGAAACTGGCGCCTTGAATTCTCGGCCTCGCTGTGAAGGCATAAAACAGCATTTAGCATCTGAACTCAGCCTACAGACATTGGCACCAATCACATGAGTGAATTACGCCCCTGCGAATGCAGGATGGAGTGCACACCCTAATAAAGATCAAGGTATTCCTCCGGGTGAAACAGGGGAAGTGAAGACTCGGGGTCAAGGGAGGCTCGTCCATTGCTCCTGCAGAGACAAAGGTGAGTGTGACACAAGGAAGACGTCAGAGCTCTATTAAAAAATGTTATTTTAAAGACAGTGGGCCTCATTACGAGGTTGAAGGTAGCCTTGCCAGTTTTACCGGCAAGGCTACCTCCATACCGGCATGAAAATCTGGCACCCACGAATGGGCAATTACTGGGGTATTCTGGCCCCGCCGGACTCGGTAATTGTCCTTTCGCCGGTGCCGGTATATCCCCATTCCTATTTCAGCCCCATAGGGCTCAATGGGAATGGGGATGCCTGTAGCACTGGCACCGTTGCTACAGGCTTGCTGTACTTGCGGGTGCCTTCCATATCACCAGGGCAGACCTGGCAGAATGAAAGGCACCCGCGAGCACAACTCAGAGTTTGCCGGTCCGGTAACAACGGTACCGGAAAGCATACCAGTACCGTTGTTACCGGACCGGCAACCTCGTAATGAGGCCTAGTAAAAGCTTAAAATCATGGTCTTCAGTAACGTGGAAGGATGAAGTTGGACGAGCAAGATGCTCACACCTACGCATGACAGCAGAGCGTGCCTTCGCTCCCCTGATTCCTCACAGTACAGAACAAACTCAAGGCCGAGCTTCAAAGCCTATTTGACTACGCTGACCACTGAGGTGATGATAGATTAGTATGCTAATTGGTGGGAAGCTGGGTTAAGACGAGCTCCCCAGCACCTGGAAGTCCAATCTGCGTGCAGCTAGATGTAGGTGGAAAAGTACTGACGAAGGTTAGAGTGCCAATCAGTTGTAGGGGACTGCGTAATTGAGGGTGCTATAGTTTGTGTAGCCAATGGGACATCGTGTATTTAGTGACGTTCATAGTGGCCATTTTGAGGGAAGGGTTTAGTTGCCTCACCTGCTGTTAAGAAACCTATCACTTTTCTTCACTATCCCATTCCAGTGTAGAACATATACTTAGAGGTCCACTAAGAGCCTATCACAGTTGCCATTAGGTTTTTGTAATTTGCCACGTAGGATGACGTTGGTAGTGACGTAGATCAACGTCAAGCATGACAAGTTTCGGATATGAAACTCGTTGAGTAAGAGGATCGAGCAAATTTGTTGATGTTCGTTGTGCTCCTTGTTTTAGACAATAGAAAATAAATCAGCTATCCTTTCTTACCAACTAACTGAATCCTTTTTTTATTGATGTTTAAATAACTTCTGCATCCCGATCCGTCTCCAGGAGTGATTGCTACTCATCTTAAAGGACTGACGTTATTCAGTTGAACTCCACTCTATAAAATGGGGTGAACATCTCATGAGGGGCTGGTGTGCAGGTATTGCTGGTATGCAACAACTCCTGTCTGACAGAGAAAAACATTCTGGAGAATAGTGGGGGTGGTGCACTTCCAAGCGACAGCGGGCCTCATTACAATTGTGCCGATCCGGAAACAATGGTGCCGGTAAGCCTACCAGCAGTGGTGTGTCCGGACCGACACACTAACACTCTGGGGGCGGGTGTCATCGTGCCCGCCAGTGTCAGACCTGTGGGGCGGCATGGCACACGCTCGCAGAGTTCTCACAGGAGCACCGGCACTGTTGTTAACGGTGCCAGTGCTCCCGGATCCCCATTCCCATGGTTTACTATGGGACTCTATGGGAATGGGGACTAATAAAATTACCGGCACGTGACTTCCAGGCCCCCGGACTCGGAATAGCCCGGTGGCATCGGGAAGTCAGGCGCTGGTAATATATTATGGCTCCGGCAACAATCCGTCAGTGCCTCCGGCAGGGTTACTGCCTGACCCGTAATGAGGCCCAGTGTCAGGCAGACTGAGGCTGCAGAAATGTGTGAGCTGGAGAAGTGAATAATGTATGTAGCAGTCATAACGTATATGGGACAGGGCATGCTTTTATTAAAGGGGTTCGAATATAATCATTGTTTGGAATAGTCATTCGATTATGCTAAATTATAGATTGATATCTTTTTAGCACTTAATACGTCTACAGTACTGGGCATTGTCAGATTATGTGCTCTCATCCACTGATAAATTTATCAAAAAATGGCCATCTGGTCATTCAGGCCTTAGCACTTGCAGATGTTACCTTAGCAGTTCTCTTGCAGAAACAATCCAGTGCGGGTTAAAACACAATTATTTCTCAGAGACTGGATTAACACCAGGGAAAAATGTAACAAGTATGGTGATTTTGATATGGAATTGTTTGCAATTAAAAAATACAGTAGCCCAAAGCTATATCTGGTTAAAGCACCATCAAAAGAGCATAGAAGTGACTTTCTTCGTCTGAGATTTGAAAAATGATAAATGTATCGGACAGCTTCTGTCAGCCAGGACCACGAGGAAACAATAAAGCATCTTTTGACCGAGTGTGCTCCTCTGATGGAACAGCGTCAGAAGGATTTTAAACAGTTTACGGAGCCCGATAGAGCCATGACATCCGAAACATTATGGACTATGATTCATCAGAGCAATTGCCTTCTTGCATAATTTAAAATTGAATGAGAGCAATGACAAGGTGATAAAGGACAGACAGTTGCTCACTTATGAGCAAGCTTAACTCATTTTTACATCACTTTTACATCAATGATTTAAATTTATGTGTAGGTCTTCTTTTCTTCTTTTCTTGTGAGTTCGCAACTGACACATAAAAATGTTGAAGGCAATAATAATTATATCAAACTTTTTTAGGGTTTCCTAATAAATACGTTGACATGGATCTAAGGTAAATTAGGCCCTCAGCGACTTTTAATCAACGCTTGAATTTGTTTGAACTTAAGCTACATGTATATATTTTATGTTTATTCTATTTCGGCTGATTTTACTTATGTGTTTTACATTCTTTGTTTATTTTCTTAACATAAAAACATTGTAAAGTTGATTTACATCAGCTACATCAATAAAAATTTAAATTAAAAAAGAAATAATGTTTTGATATTCTACTGTTTATTTTCATTATGCCAACATGACATGTATTTAATAAAATGTTGGTGACTTGCCCTACTGTGAGGTGGGGTTCATCTGCATTCAAATGAATGTATTATTTTAAAATAAAATTTAAAATGTTATAACTAAAACATTCCTGCTCTTGCCCCAGATTGCGTGGCGGCATGTTCTCATAGATGTCATTAAACTGGTGTTATGCACACCTTTTAGAGGGTCTGGATTAAGTGGTTGTGTGAACTTGATTTCATTGTGGGTTGTTAAATTTATCTCGAGGAGTGTCATCAAAGTAAATCTACCGATTCCCATCGAAAGGGGCTCAAGGCTGTGATGTGTAAGGCATATATCACGAGTGTAAACACATGAATACGTAGGGCCTCATTACGACTTTGGAGGTAGCCAAGGTGTCCGTGAACGGGTTCCCTGAATGGGGAATTACCGGGCCATTCCGAGTATGGAGGGCCCGGTAATTCCTCCTTCAGGGAACCCAGGCCCGGTCCTTCCCCATTCCCATTTGAACCCCCATAGGGCTCAATGGGAATGGGGAGGGAGCTAACAACGGGCCCACTCATAATGGGCCCGTTGTTAGCTCCCTGGTTCCCTCGCGGGACCCGCTATGGACGTCTGGATAAACCAGACGTCCACATCGGGTCCCGCGAGGGAACCTCGTAATAGTGCGGAATGGGTTTAACGGCGCCGGCACCATTACCGGCGCCGTTAAACCCATTCCGCACATCTTATAATGAGGCCCATTGTTTAAGATGGATTGTTCCCAAAATCACAGAAATGTCTGAATGTGTTGTGCTAAATTAGATGGTTCCAGATGAAGGCTCTCCAAACGGGTCAAGGTTGTGTTTGAATAAAGACTTAGGCCTCATTACACGGAAGGCGGTAATGGTTAACGGCCACCGTTAATGGTAACGGTGACCATTAACCATTACCGCCTTACTACGAGGTCCCTTAGCGGGTTGGTGCTTTAACGCCTGCTTTTTGCAGGCGTTAAAAACTAACCCGCTAAGGGACCTCGGAGCTAATTACGGCACCGCAAAATTGCGGTGCCGTAATTAGCGCCTTCCCCATTCCCATAGAGCCCTATGGGGCAGAAATGGGAATGGGGAAGGGCAATGGCGGAAGGGGGATTTACCGCCCCTCCAACCTTGGAATGGGGCGGTAAATCCCCTTTCCGCCAAGGCGGTGCCGGTATTTTACCGGCATGAGCCATGGCGCTAATAGCGCCATGACTCACCGCCTTCCGTGTAATGAGGCCCTTAGACCGATAGAATTGAGGCTATTGTTTGAATAGTAACTATTTGATGTTTATAATTTCAGCTGTTTAGAAATTCGATTTGGTGATGTGTGTTCACCCAAAATTGTCATTCCTTTAACATGTTGTTATACTCAGAAGCAAGAAATATTATTGAAGCCGAGAGATTATTCGGCTATTGGTCATTGGTCATTAAATTATTTATTTATTCATTCATTTTTAAAGCGCACAAGCAATCCGGGGGCATTGCAGCGCTGTCACAGTGACCAGTTACGTACATTCTGTCGTATTGCGATATGCAGTATTGCGATATGCAGGTAGTGCAAGTGTAAATCATATACATTCAGAGATACCTAGCATAAAGATTGTTACAGGCCTGGCCTATTTCGAACAGCCATGTTTTGAGGGCTTTGCAGAATTTCCAGTAGGATGGTTCGGCTCTCAGGGTGGGAGGCAGGGAGTTCCACTTTTTGCCTGCAGTGTAGGGGAAACTCATGCCTCCCGCTTTCGCACACCCGACTTGGGTTGTATGAGTTGATGGGTATAGAGTGTTCTTGTGGGTCTGGATGAGCAGGTTCTTGCCTTTTCTGGGCGAGATTGCGGAGTGCTACGTTGGAAACGCACTTATGGATGATGGCCAAGGTTTTGAATGGAACATGCTCCCTGACGGGCAGCCAATGGGCTCTCTTGGCTGCAGAGATGTGTTCACTTTTTGGGATTTCCAGGGCCAGCACATTATTTTGAATCACTTGCACCTTCTGGGTGTTTTTAGCGTGAGTGCCAGCAAAGAGGACGTTGCAGTAGTCCAGCCTTGAGCCTATGATGGTGAGGCAGCTGTCAGTGGACAGCAAGGGTTTGGCCACTTTCAGTAGTTTTGTCGCTTAGGCTGCCGAGGATGCGATGGCGTTGACCTGGCATGACAATGAGAGGGTGGCATCCAGGTACACCCATAGGTTCTTGACTGAAGACGAGACGGTGATTCAGATGTTATCAATATCGAATGCTGAATATTGGTCATTGAGCTTTTTTTAAAACAGCAGGGCGTCCCAAACAGCAGGATTTCTGTCTTATCCCCATTTAGACAGAGGTGGTTAGCCACCATCCAGGCTTGGATGGTGGAATATGCCTCATTCAGGGTCTTCTGCATAATTGCCTGTGAGTGGAAGGAGAACTTGGGTATCATCGACATAGTTAGTGTAGGCTATGCTGATGGAGGCCAAGATGTCAAAGAGAGGTCTGTTGAATATGTTGCATGGGGTAGGGGAGATGCGCAAACCTTGTGGAACCCCGCAGGGGAGAGGGGTTGGTGCAGCACTGGCATGCTCAGCAAATACTCTCGAGACTCTGCCTTCTAGGAAGGAGCAATGCAATGTGTCACTTTCTGAGAGAAGAAGGATGAGGTGCTGAGGTGGTGACAAAGGTTTTTGTGATCTACTAGGTCGAATGCAGCTGATAGGTCCAGAAGGAGGAGCAGTGCCAGCTTACCACTATCCCTGATCTCGTCCATCTGTTTTTTAAAAATCCGGCAGCGTGAATTCGGTGCCATGGCCAGGGCGGATTCCAGATTGGCGTAGGCCCAGTATGTGGTTAGTTTCTAGGAATTCTTGAACATGCAGATATGCCTCTATCTAGAATTTTCAGTAAGAATGGGTGTTACACATCACCGCGCAAATAGGCGGCCACTGGTGTTGCCCATACCCTAATACCGTGATTGCCATATCACTCCTGGCATATTGGGTAGGGCTGTTTCTCTTCCCCGTGGTGTGTGGCGTTTTGTTGCGCCATTCTTTGCCCGATGGAAACGTAGATAGCAGCACAGTAATCAGGACTGCAATTCCCAGGCTGCCTTGTGCAGTGTCACATGTTATCACTGGCCGCACTGACATTTACTCTTGAGGCGCTCTGTCTGGATAAAAACAGCTGTAGCCCGTGACTCTCTGCTTCTATTTGAAGTTGCTTCCCGTGGAAACACCTTTTGTCTGTTCACGTTGGACTTCTTTTTTATCCCGTTTCCTGCTCACTCGTGTACCAGAACCTTGGCTTTTGTCTCTCGAACTGCTTGGTAACGTTTTGTCTGCAATCTTGCTCGTCAGTGCACCGGACCCCAGGCTTTCACTACTAGGCTGCTTTGCCCTTTGATTCTGCTCTTGTCGTCTCTGTATGTGTATTAGACTAGGACTGCATTGGCTTGCCTGATACTTTCCATTGTATCTGAATCAACACAGTCCGTATTGCACTCCCTCAAGTGTAGCTGCTGCTTCCTTCCCGGCGAATGGTGTGGCTCCAGTCCTCTCTCTCTCTAGCTGCACTTCGTCCATTTCATCTACTGCACTGCTCTGGAGTACATTCTGGACGTGAGTTAACCTACTTACCTTCTTTATTCCTTGGAAGGCATATTTACTGTTGTGAATATCCCATACGCCTCGCCCACTGCGTTTTTACCAATCTGGATCTGTAGGAACTCCACCACTGTATAGTATTTTACATGTACAGCTATTGAGAACCTTTATTTTGCAATGTGCACCAAGGACGCTATGCTGAACGTGCACCAACGTGTACCTAGAGTGCTCCTCGTGCCACCCGGGAGTAGTTCCCTGACTAACATTCCTTTTTATTATTTTGTACCTGGCGTTGTCTTCCCTGACGCTTAGCCAGTACATTCAGTGGTAAGAAACAATACCTTTCTTTGGCCCTCATTACGACCCTGGCGGAATTCGCGGTGCAAAATGCACCGCGGAGCATGGCGGAAAGCCGCCGATAGCGCCATGGGGGTTGGCGGATTTACCACCCCATGCCGACCTTGGCGGAGCGGTAAATCCCCAATCCCCATTTTACCCTTCCCCATTCCCATTCTTGCCCCATAGGGTATAATGGGAGTGGGGAAGGAGTTAATTACGCCGCTGTAAAGTACGGCGGCGTAATTAACAACGAGGTCCCTTAGCGCCATGGTTTTCTCCGCCCGGTAAAACCAGGCGGAGAAAACCTCCATGGCGCTAAGGGAACTCGTAGTACGGCGGACGGGTCCGCCGCGATTACCGCTGGCGGTATCCCACTCCGCCAGGGTCGTAATGAGGGCCTTTGTAATTTACACTGGGTTCTCAATTGATGTTACAACCTTACTTTGTATTCTAGATAGGAGCTCGCCCCGTATTCCTAGTAACAAGCTAGGGGGAGAACTTATCAGGTACATCCCAGGAAAAGTTGTGGTTTGTGTACATGTGTCCGTTACCTGTTATTCGTGGTCTCTTCTTCCCTTACAGCTAGTTCCGTGGTGGTGCGTTCTCCCCACTCTTTTGAGTGATTGGAATCTTTGTACTGTTATGCACAGTAGAGATTCATATCACTAAAAAGAACGTGTTCCCTCACAGTGAGGAGGCTCGGGAGGAGGCTCCAACCCGAGCTCTACAATCAATTCCTGAACACTACAGACGTGAATTCCTGCTCTGCGCTTTCACCGTACGATGAGTGACAGTGGGATTGTCGTTATGGGCCTAGAGTTGTTTGGGGCCATAGGGTGCAGGGAGTTTTTTTTAGGAGGGGAAGTACCTAGGCTTCCGTGAGGCTGGATGTTACCATCCAGAGGTGAAGGAGGCCTTCATAAAGGTGATGAACGGAACTAGGACTTTAGTGCATTCCTTGATGATCGTGGCAGGACAGACATCCCTTTACATTTGGATGGTTTTAATTCTTTCTGTATAGAGAGTAGTTCTAATTCTGAGACCTCCTTGAAGTGGAACCATGGGACATATGGGGGTCGGTGGGTTTGTTGTAGCGGATGAGGCTGTGTCATAGTAAGGTGAGTTCAGGCTACTCTGATTGTTTTTTTTTCAGAAAATGCCAATAAAATGATGTACAAAGAAGCCTGTGGGTTTTTCCTTGTAGGTGCTAGGAAAAAATGGTTTACTGTTCTGAATTACCCATTTTCCAGGCTTTCAAAAACAGGTTGAGTGGAAACGAAAATAACATGTTTTGATATGGTTACCAACCGTTTTGTGAGAGGTAGGCGATTTTGGCCTTTTTTTCCAATAGGACATGCATGGACGGAAATGAAGAAAAGGGTAGAAAAGATGAATGGGAGGACAGAAAGGCATAAGTTTCTGAAAAATAGACCAAATTCCAGGTTTAGGAAGGGGTGATTTGCACAAGTCAGACAACAACCATGTAGGGAAAAATTCCATAGTTTGGGAAAAAATTGGGAACATAACAGAAAAAAAGGTAAGTGGTAGACATTGTTGGCCTGGTAAGGCAATGGCTTCTGTGAATTATGAGAAAAGCAATGCTGTGCTACATTCCGCTGAATCTTCCAGTTTAGGAAATCACACATTTTTTGTAATGTTTCACAAAACAAGCAATACCACAAGCCAAAAACTGAGCCATGACACACAGCTTTTTTATGCTTACGGCCTGAACAGACGTACTTAGCATGTGCTAGTAAAGAAAACAAATGTGGTGAGGAAGGGCACGCATACATTTTTTGAAAGAGCACAGGGGGACCTTTTGAAGGGTAGATGACTTGTGCAGGTTACAAAAGTGTATAGTGCCTAAAGCAGCGACTAAATGTAGATCACCAATGGGAAATTAAATGGTTGTGTGACAAAGTGCAGCAGCAAATGGTAGAAAACATTATGAAAACCATGCAAACACAACAAATGTCGTACCTTCCCACATTCCCACAGGTGTCCCAATGAAAACGGTACCTCACATGTGTGGGTGCACCTAGCTGGGCGGAAATAAGAGAAAAGGCTAAACCACTGGTAACCCCAAGTCTTTCGGCAGAGCAAATTTTGAGGAATTTTGCTTATGTGGACAACCTACAGATTTGGGCTTGGGGTGTCGCAGCCACCAAGGAAAACAGGGAACCCCATGCATTTCTAAAAAGATGACATCGTGGGAATCCACAGATATGTGACTTGCGCGAACCAACCCAGAATGTATTACCGAAAAATCCCGGCAAATTTAAAAAATGTGCCAAAATAAATCACAATTTTTGGACATTTCACTCTGCCCACCCACCAAACACACTGCTAACACCACATGTCCTACCTTCCTGCATTCCCACAGGTGTCCTGATTAAAACAGTACCTCACTTGTGTGGTTGCACCTACCTGGGCGCAAAGGGAAAAGGCTAAACCACTGTTAACCCCAAGTCTTTCGGCAGAGCAGATTTTGAGGAATTTTTGCTCTTGTAGACAACCTACATATTTGGACCTGGGGTGTCGAAGCCACCAAGGAAAACAGGAAACCACATGCACTTCCGAAAAGAGGATACCTGTGGGAATCCACAGAGGTGTGACTTGCGCGAACCACCCCAGAATGTATTACCCACAAATCCCGGCAAATTTAAAAAATGTGTCAAGAAAAAATCACTATTTTTGGACATTTCACTCTGCCAACCCACCGAAACACATCGCCAACACCACATGTCCTACCTTCCTGCATTTCACAGGTTTCCTGATGAAAACAGTACCTCACATGTGTGGTTGTACCTACCTGGGCTCAAAGGGAAAAGGCTAAACCACTGGTAACCCCACGTCTTTCGGCAGAGCAGATTTTGAGTAATTTTGCTCTTGTGGACAACCCACATATTTGGGACTGGGGTGTCAAAGCCACCAAGGAAAATAGGAAACCCCATGCATTTCCGAAAAGAGGACACCTGTGGGAATCCACAGAGGTGTGGCTTGCGCGAAACGCCCCAGAATTTATTACCCACAACCCCTGACAAAGTCTGAAATTTGGCGAAAGAAAATCACAATTTTCAGACATTTCACTCTGCCCACCCACCGAAACACGCTTCCGACACCACATGTCCTACCTTCCCGTGTTCCCACTGGTGTCCCAACGAAATCGGTACCTCACATGTGTGGGTGCACCTACCTGGTTGCAAAAGGAAAGGGCTAAACCACTGGTTTTCAAGTCTTTCGGCAGAGCACATTTTGAGGAATTTTGCTCTTGTGGACAACCTACACATTTGGGCCTACGGTGCAAAGCCACCAAGGAAAACAGGGAACCCCATGCATTTCCGAAAAGAAGACGCACATTGAAATCCACAGAGGTGTGACTTGCGCGAATTGCCCCAGAATGTATTACCCCAAACCCCAGCAAAGTCCAAAATGTGGCGAAAAAAATCATAATTTTCAGACATTTCACTCTGCCCACCTACCGAAACATGCTGCCAACACCACATGTCCTAACTTCCCGCGTTCCCATTGGTGTCTCGACGAAAATGGTACCTCACATGTGTGGGTGCACCTACCTGGATGCAAAAGGAAAAGGCTAAACCACTGGTAATCTCAAGTCTTTTGGCAGAGCACATTTTGAGGAATTTTGCTCTTGTGGACAACCTAACATTTGGGCCTAGGGTGTCGAAGCCACTAAGGAAAACAGGGAACCCCATGCATTTCTGAAAAGAGGACATACGTGGAGATCCATAGAGGTGTGACTTGCGCGAATTGCCCCAGAATGTATTAACCAAAACCCCCGGCAAAGTCCGAAATGTGGCAAAAAAATCAACATTTTTGGACATTTCACTCTGCCCACCCACCGAAACACGACGCCCACACCACATGTCCTACCTTCCTGCATTCCCAAAGGTGTCCTGATGAAAATGGTACCTCACATGTGTGGGTGCACCTACCTAGGCGCAAAGGGAAAAGGCTAAACCACTGGTAGCCCCCAAGTCTTTCGGCAGAGCAGATTTTGAGAAATTTTGCTCTTGTGAACAACCTACACATTTGGGCCTGGGGTGTCGAAGCCACCAAGGAAAACAGGCAACCCATAGATTTCTGAAAAGAGGACACCCGTGGGAATCCACATGGTGTGACTTGGCCAAATCGCCCCAGAATGTATTACCCACAACCCCTGACAAAGTCTGAAATTTGGGGTAAAAAATCACAATTTTCGGGCATTTCACTCTGCCCACCCACCGAAACATGCCACCAACACCACATGTCCTACCTTCCCGCGTTCCCACAGGTGTCCCGATAAATACGGTACCTCACATGTGTGGGTGCACCTACCTGAGTGCCAAAGGAAAAGGCTAAACCACTGGTAACCTCAAGTCTTTCGGCAGAGCACATTTTGAGAAATGTTGCTCTTGTGGACAACCTACATATTTGGGCCTAGGGTGTCGAAGCCACCAAGGAAAACAGGGAAGCACATGCATTTCCAAAAAGAGGACACACATGGATATCCACAGAGGTGTGACTTGCACGAATCACCCCAGAATGTATTACCCACAACCCCCGGCAAAGTCTGAAATGTGGCGAAAAAATCTAAAGTTTCAGACATTTCACTCTGCCCACCCACCGAAACATGCCGCCAACACCACATGTCCTACCTTCCTGTGTTCCCACAGGTGTCCCGATAAATAGGGTACCTCACATATGTGGGTGCACCTATCTGGGTGAAAAGGTAAAAGGCTAAACCATTGGTAATTCCAAGTCTTTCGGCAGAGCAGATTTTGAGGAATTTTGCTCTTGTGGACAACCTACAGATTTGGGCCTGGGGTGTCGCAGCTACCAAGGAAAACAGGGAACACCTCGCGCAGAGGGAGCTAAACTGACATTTCCTTCTAAGGCAGGCCTCAATGGAAAGTTACCGGAGTGGTGTGCCTTGGCAAGGCAGGCCTCAAGTGGACTAGCATTGCTTGCCAAGGCACGCCAAAGGGGGGTTAAACACAATGGAGTTCCTTTCTTGTGCAAGGCACGCCTTGAGAAGAGGGAGTTTTAGTTAATTTTCTTTCGATGTTGGCTTTGGTGTTGATGATGACAAGTTTGTAGGAGGTGGCGCAGATGCTGAAAGCATCTTTGTTGCTGGGGAAGGGGTTTTCCGCCATATATGTTCTTTAGAATGCTTGGTTTTGCAGAGATTTGATAGGTCTTCGGTGAACCAGTTGTGGTGGTGGTCTTTTTTCTACCAAGGAAAACAGGGAACACCTCGCGCAGAGGGAGCTAAACTGACATTTCCTTCTAAGGCAGGCCTCAAGGGAAAGTTACCGGAGTGGTGTGCCTTGGCAAGGCAGGCCTCAAGTGGACTAGCATTGCTTGCCAAGGCACGCCAAAGGGGGGTTAACCACAATGGAGTTCCTTTCTTGTGCAAGGCACGCCTTGAGAAGAGGGAGTTTGTTAATTTTCTTTCGATGTTGGCTTTGGTGTTGATGATGACAAGTTTGTAGGAGGTGGCGCAGATGCTGAAAGCATCTTTGTTGCTGGGGAAGGGTTTTTCCGCCATATATGTTCTTTAGAATGCTTGGTTTTGCAGAGATTTGATAGGTCTTCGGTGAACCAGTTGTGGTGGTGGTCTTTTTTCCTAGTGCTAGTTTTGAGGGGGGCATGAAGGTCCAAGGTGTGGTGCAAGGCAGTGTAGTAAACTGAGAGAATGGCCTCTAGGTTGTTGTTATCAGGGCAAGTTTCGAGGGAGGTACGGATGGTGGGTTCTAGGAGTTCCTTAGTGAGTTTTTGTGCATGCACTACTCACTTGGATACAAGGCAGATGTCATGGTTGCTGGGCTCAAGAGAGTGGTGCACCAGTAACCCTCACATCAACCGCTCACCGTGCCTTGGTGTATCCCTTCAATGAGACACTGTTCCCACCTACCTGTGCCTGGATGTGGAGCGACCATCCGTTTCAGGTAGTGACATGTAGAATTTGCCACCTCAGCTGCCCCATAGATGATCGAGGATACCCGCCCCCCTCTTAGGCCACCAGTATGGATGCTCTTACATTATTGAAAAAGCCAACCCCCATGGGGATTAGCATACAGGGAGCCCTAGCCAGCTTTCCCTCAGAGCCTCACTACTGAGAGTTGTTGGCAGTGTAATGGCCTTGTCTGAGCACAGGAACATTTTTAATTCCAGGATTGTGGGATAAAGAAAGTATATATGCTTCCAGTAGGGGGAGGGGTAGTACCAGGTAAAAAGGTTGGTATATGATTACTGTACCTGAGGTGGTCCTCTCAAAAGCAAGTAATGGGATGAGGAAGAGGGACATGGAGGTATGATGTATATCGGACACAACTCATACCTCCTCAGCTTGCTTGTACTTATAAAGGCATTGGGGAAGGTATTCCATATTGTACACAGAAACAATCTCACAGCAGCCCTTGCGCTGCTGGTGAATGCGCACAGTATTTATTGCTACTTGCAGACTAGTTATAATGTCCCCTGCAATTCTTTCAGCACATGGTTATTCGTGTGTTTTTAATATTTCTTGTTTGTATGAGATAGAGACTGCCAGAGCTGCATTTCTAAATTGTCCATTAGATGACAGCATGTCTCAGAATGCATTGGGAATATTGCAGATGACACTCAGATCGTCATGCCACTTTCGGGGGATTATGAACAGGATTTGGCCTTGGTGAACAAGATATACCTCATCATTCAAGTCTGGATGGCCAGTCACGATCTATGTCTAAATGATGACAAAATGGAACTCATAATTTTGGGGAATGCACAAAATATCAAAAAACTGAACGATGACTATTCATCATTTGTTATAGATGGCAATACCATTAAAGTAGCAAAAGAGGTCAAAACATTAGGTTTTTACCTCGACTCTTGCCTCTCTCTAACAAAGCAGGTGAGTGCGATGTCCTCTAGCACTGCATACACCTGCAAGCTGATTAGAGCAGCAAAACCATTCCGGTCCACTACCAGCTGCCTCACCCTAGCAAGAGCTCTGATATTATCCAAATTGGACTATTGTAATGCACTTTATATAGGGTCTAATAAACACACGTTGCAAAAAATCCAAACTTTATAGAATAACGCCCTTAGAGCCGCTTTAGGATTATCAAAAAGAGACCACATCTCAGACATCAGAAGACAAACTAATTGGCTCTCTACAGCGGACAAAATTAAACTTAAAACAGTATAGCTAACATTCAAAAGTATTAATGATTTAGCCCCCAAATACCGAACAGAAAGGTTCGAAAGAAGAACTTCCATCAGACCCACCAGAGAAGCATATACTAACCAGCTAGTTGTGCCGCCATTTAAACTGAGCACTGCCAGAGGGAACAGCTTCCCTGTCAAAGCAGCCCAGTGGTGGAACTCCCTCCCGACCTCGCTAAGGTCTGACCAATCCTATCCACACTTGAGACTTAACTGTATCAAATGGCTCAACGAAAATGACCGGTAACTGACCGACACCAGGACTACTCTATCAATCTGTAACTGAACGCTTACTAACATGCTCCTCCACTAACCTATTCCACCTTGTTTTTGTTTCTCAATGTATACTGTGTATACATATTTATGTACAAATATCTGTGAATACAAGCCTGCATATTACCCTGTGTACAAACTTTTTAGGGTAACCATTGTTCCTGCTGTCAATGTATTTTGTATTTACTCGAAATGTGTAACTGTAACTTGTAAGCTTAGAGTATTCTTGCATTCGTGCCTGGATGCCTTCGGGTCTGGTGCGCGCTCTAAATAAATAAACAAACAAACAACCAATATTGATATGTACTGCCCACTATACTCGCATCCTGAGCCTGCTTATACACCTATACACTCAATGAGCCCTCTTATCGACCAGCACAGGTTTGTTTAAAGGTGTTATTCAGATGAAGGTGTCCTCCTCTTTCTCACCTCCCCTCGCCCCCCTGTTTCCAAACATCAGATTGCTGGGGACAGCTTTGGGTCTATCCAGACTAAGGTACTTGTTGACGTGTAACTCAACAGGGTCCCAGATTACTGATCCGCATCACCATTGTTATTTTGAACACATTGAGTAAATAATACATTTGACACCTGGAGTCTTTAGCACCTACTGTATTGCATGTCTTGTTGTTTGACTGTCATTAAGAGAAGCACACAGAAATTCGTGGGATGCCAGTGGATGTGTGCAGTGTTTGCTGTTTGTTTTTTATTATTTATTTGTTCCCTTCAATTTTATTCTTGTGTACATATTGTTATTAATGTGTTTGTTATTGCTTCTTAAGATATTTGACCTCATTATTAGTTTGCTGGTCCGAAATTAGCATGCCAGTAATTCAGTTTACCGGCACGTTTCCGGAAGGGCAAACTACAAGTTTGGTGGTGGGCGGATTTACCTGCAGCTCCAAGCTGTCGGTAATTCTGGCACCTCACCAGCAATAAATGCAGGTATTATCGGTGCCGGAGTACCAGCAGCTCCCCTCATAGGACTCCATGAAATGGGGACTAACACCCTTACCAGCACTTGTGATCTGCTGATAATTCCGTCAGACCAAGTGCCAGTAATGGTAATACCGTTTGGTGGTATCCCACCTGATTTACTTGCGGGATACCACCAAATTTATGATGAAGCCCATAGACGTTCATAGCTCCATATTGGAGGCACAATCTCCTCTATGGACCCCTTTTGCCACAGCGACAGCTTGTTCAAAAGAGCTGGTCAACAGACGATGCCCTACCCTCATTATCCTCCCCCACCCACTCACAGCAGACTGACTGCTGAGGGTCAAGCTTGGAGTAAAGCCATGAAAAAATGGCAAAAGTGTGCTCACACTGTACTTGGTTTATTTCATCAACATTGCAGGAAAGGCAAATATAAATAGAGCATTTATATAAATATACACAAAATACACATGTGGTACATACGTGTCACTACCATATTTCTTGTGATGACCACTGGTAGGTTATTTTTAGTATGAGCAAGTGACCACCAGCAAATATATTGTGTAAGTACTTTGGTCCAAAATGTGTAAATGCCATCAATTAGCTCTGAATTGTTCACAAATAAAGGATCTCACCTTAAATACCCCTTGAGGTGTACTGATTTAGATCCAGTGATTCAGGTGGAGTACAGTCCTCCCCCCAAACAAACCTGAATCATAATGCTTCCTGCTGCAGACAATTGTTTTGGATCATTGTACCAGATTATTCTTAATTTGTGGGTACCTTGGGCATACTATCTATTCACATGCCGGAATAGGGCCTTAGGAACAATGTGTTCCCTGAAGGAGACCATGGCCATTTTGCCCTTCGGCCTGGATCATTCTTGAAGATGTATCACTCACGAGACATGGACTTTCACAGAGTGCTTTAGCTGTGGTTTGTTAGATGAGCACCCACTGGTGTGGTAGTAGATTGCAGTCTGCAAGAGGGAAATGCCAAGAGTGACAAGCCATTGTTGGATTTAGTCAAATATGGCACAAGAATCATTCCCACTCGTATAGGCAGTTCAAGGGTTTTCACTGCTGGTTTCATTGCCCGTAGGGTCATCTCACTCGCGCATTTTATTTAGTATCTCCTCCCTAATCCAGGCGTCCATGGTCCAGATTAGTATGTACAGAAGATTGATCCATACTGTCTAATTTCTGTCTTGTGCCTTCTCTAGCTAAATTCCCTCAGAGGCTCCCTAACTTTCCCTGCTCTATCCAA
This sequence comes from Ambystoma mexicanum, assembly GCF_040938575.1. Lineage (NCBI taxonomy): Eukaryota > Metazoa > Chordata > Amphibia > Caudata > Ambystomatidae > Ambystoma > Ambystoma mexicanum. Next base: position 671,263,077 of record NC_090933.1, on the reverse strand, counting down.
TTGTTTGTGTTCTACTGGGACTTGGGAATTGTGACTTACAGACACACAGTTGGATGTAGTCCCCTTTCTATCATGCTCACTCTTTCATCTCCCTCGCCTACTCGTCCTTCCCTGTACCCCCTTCTAAGGGTGAGTGAAGTTCTCACCCTCTTAGTGAAAAGTGTGTAATCTGCACTGGAATCTGCTTCCACCCATTCCATGAAATCAGCATTATGGTTCCACTGCCACAAAAATGTTGCCAGGTTTTGTGTGCTTTTGCGCAGAGTGTGGTGTTTCGTTCCCATGTTAGTTTTGTGTAGTGCAACAAGAAACTTTGCACATGTCTTTTTTTCAATCTGTGCTAGATTCATGCAGTGCCACAAGAAACTTTGCATGTTTTTTCGATTCGCGATAGGCTCATGCAGTGACACGAGAAACTTTGTGTGGGGGTTTTTCGGTGCACACTACGTTCGTAACACGAGAAACTTTGTGTGGTTTTATTTTCAATCCATACTACGTTACCAACACGAGAAACTTCATACAGGTCTTTTTTTTATCCATACTACTTTTGTCTAGCAGCACAAACAACTTTGCAAAAGAACAGCAAGTGCAGGCCAGGATTACATGATGCTAAAGGAAGTCCAGCATGAGAACGACGAGATTCGAGATGGGTGAACCAACAGGAGTCACATGAGTCCAAAAAATCAAAATCTAAGCATCAGCAGCAAGGCGATGATGGTGTCACCATAATGTGTCAAATACAAACTCCCACAATGGGCACGGAGGGAGTGATTGATGTAGGGGTGGATAGCAGGAGAGGGCTACCAAGGGGGGGAGGGGAACAGCAAGATGAAGGATTCAAGCAAACAGGCATCACAAGCATACAACAGTTGGGGCAGCGAAGTAAGGAGTCAGGCATACAAGCATCACATACATACAACAGGGGGGCAGCGAAGTGAGGAGGCAGGCAAACAGGCATCACAAGCATACAACAGTGGGGGCAACGAAGTGAGGAGGCAAGCATACAGGCATCAAATGCATACAACGGGGGAGCAGCAAACTAAGGAGGCAAGCATACAGACATTACATGCATACAACAGTGGGGGGCAGTGAAGTAAGGAGGCAGGCATACAGGCATCACATGCAAACAACAGGGGGTCAGCGAAGTAAGGAGGCAGGCAACACATGCATACAACAGGGGGGCAGCGAAGTAATAAGGCAGGCATACAAGAATCACATGCATACAACAGGATGGGCAGAGAAGTAAGCAGACAGGCATCACAAGCATACAACAGGGTGGGCAGCGAAATTAGGAGGCAGGTATACAGGCATCACATGCATACGACAGGGGGGGCAGCAAGTAAGGAGGCACGCATACAGGCATCACATGCATACAACAGGGCAGGGAAGTAAGGAGGCAGGTATACAGGCATCACATGCAAACAACAGGGGGGCAGCGAAGTAAGGAGGCAGGCATACAGACATCAGATGCATACGACAAGGGGGGCAGCGAAAAAAGGAGGCAAGCATACAGGCATCACATGCATACAACGGGGGACAGTGAAGTAAGGAGGCAGGCAGCGGACAGGGAGCAGACAGGGGCTGGTATTGGATAGAAGAAGTCCAAGCCAGCCAATCGGAGGGAGCGGGGGGGAGGCAGACCAAGGAAGGAAGTGTCATGACTCCTGTCGAACGGCGCTTCTTTGATGTGTGGAGACGCCATTGACAGGTTCCACTACGTTCGACGGCCGTCTGGAATCACCGTTTTAGTGTTTTCCAAGATGGCCGCCGACGTCCTTTAGTGCCGGCTCAGTGCAGCGTTCCTCGCGTTGCACCTTCACTGCTTCTCCCGGCCTGAAGGTAACGCTGTGTTTCCCTGTCCGTTTTTCCTCCGTTGGACACTGCGTTCTTTCTCTCCAGTTACCTTGCTGTTTTTTCTAGCCTTCCGGTATTTCAGACCAGACGTCCTTTGCGGGTCCCGCGAGGGGACCAGCATGCTAACAACGGGCCCGTCATTAACAGGCCCCTTGTTAGCATGCTCCCCATTCCCATTGAGCCCTATAGGGGCTCAAATGGGAATGGGGATGGTCCGGATCCGGGTTCCCAGAATGGGGAAATACCGGGCCCTCCAAAGTCGGAATGGCCCGGTATTTCCCCATTCAGGGACCACGGACCCGGATCTGAGTTTGGAGGCAGCCATGCCCTTGTTAAGGGAATGGCTGCCTCCAAACTCGTAATGAGGCCTACAGTCAGGTAAAGTAATGTGGTCAGGACCACAGATTGTGCGAAGTGTGGAAGGAGGGGATTTGAGCCCTGCTTTTCTTCTTTCACCTTGTTTCGCAGATTACAATTTATAAAGCAGAGGAGACTTCATCATCTCGTAATCTATCGTTTAGATTCTCTTCAGTTTTTGACTCCAAAAACGGTATTCTGTAAAGTTCATTTTTACGGGCTAAACTTGTGCATTTTTTTATAAATATGACTTTCACACTGTTAAAAAAATCTGGCTTTCAAGTCACCGAATAAATCTGCCTGACAAAATATAAGAAATCTTAATAGGAACACATGTTCATAAAGTATGTATGCATAACCTTGTCCAAAAAAGGAGCTGAGTCAGTGACATGCAGATTAGGCACAGATATCAAAGACAGCCACTCAATGTGCCTAACTACCATTCCAGATTAGTAGCTCTGTATCATTTACCTTATTTTCCTATTCCATCACCCCCCAATGTCATTCCCTTGCACCTCATCCTCACTGCCTCCTCTCCCTTGCATGTTACAATGAAGATTACACCTGCTAACTGCGCAGAGAGTATTCAATCTATTAAAGACTAGGAGGTGAGCATTATGCTTCAATTTCTTTTATTACTACTCCTCAGCAGTTTCAACAAACCAATAACAAAACACTGTAAAATGTCCAAAGTGAATTTTCCTTCTTGAAACTTCAATCCCCATAGTCTCTGTAGTCCATATTCCTCCATGCTCAGCTATGACCACATCCTGTCCCTGAGCTCCTCCTCTCTTTTACATGCTCTGAACTGTCACTCGCAAACTCAACACTATGTCCTGCCAACAGAGCGAAGACTTAAACCACTCCAAACTGAAACGTCGATCCTCCTCTACTTCAATTGACTACTGCTGCTAGTCTCTCCTTTTAATTGTTCTTCTGCTCCTCTCCTAAGGGTGATACAAAGCAGAAGAATCAGGGTGGCATCCATGTATTGACATCATCATACAAAATATTATCATCAACAATACATGAATGTATTTATTGTTTATTTATGTGTGCCTTTTGTTGCTCACTAAGAGTTTTCTGGAAAAGACACCCAAAAACTATCACAGACTAACGTTGCAGTCTAATAAAAAATAATACCTGAATTTTACATCTTTCTGTGTCTGTTTGCCAACTGTGATGGAAGTCAGCACTACAAATAATGCGACAGCTGTACTATAACTGCCATATGGTAACATCCACGGGTGCTATTAAGCTCTTTGCATGATGAACTCACCAGTAATCGAGAACTTCACCACGTCATAGGGGAAGCATACTTACAAGGTGAAACTCAGGACAACTTCCTCAGCAACAAGGAACTTTGAAAAGCTTCTGAGGATTACAACAGACCATCAGTGCATAGGCCTCAGCGGTCCACCATTACCATCCAGCATCACTGAATCTATCATTCGAATACATACCTTGCCTGTGAGAAGTATGAACATGTGCTTGCCACCTACAATCTTCTTCCTCTCACACACTCACTGGGTATGTCCGCATGTGGACGCCACCCAGGCACATCTGCAACATTGTTGAAATCAACACAAGTGCCTCACCCAATCTACAAAGAAGCAGAGCAGGCCTTGTAGAACTAGGTTCCTTCCAGGCAGGCTGGATTCTGAAATATAACTGAAGAGAATGGCTTTGGAAAAAGTTGCTCTGTAGGGCGATACCTCACAATCCCATACATAAATATTAGTACTGGATTGGCCATATAATGCTGTGTCTTCAAGCATAGGATAAGATTAAGGATGTCGCAGGTCACTGATCCGGACGGTAATAAAGCCTAACCGTCACCATAAACAGTGTAAAATAGAAGAGACTCCAGGACTCAGCGCCATCAAAGATGTGTGTATGTTTAATTATATCACATATTCACACTGCTTGAACAAAAGCCCATAAACAATAACATGTTTCGGCTCTGCTGAGCCTTTTTCAAATCTGGGCTACATACAATTTCACAGCAAATCATCAGAAGTGTGTTACATAGTTTAGCAAAATTATGTATGATTTCAACACAAACATAATATCAGTATAAAACCAATTATAAAATCATATTGCGTAGGTATTATTCCATCATGCCGCAAAACAAGTGTACACATCACAATAAAAATAAAAATAAAATGATAAGAGGACAGAGAAACAAGGATTGGTGAGAGGGAGGATTCAAGGGTGTGGAGAAAAACACATTATGTATGCACGTTATCCCGAAATCAAAGACATGAAAAAACAGAACGTGGGGGAGAAAAATTGAAAACATAATCAATAAATTGGTTCACGGGTAATTGGTCCATAACGGTCAACTGACCGACATATTATCCTAATGATATTTCGAGCAGGTATGCTTACCCTTAATGGCTTGTGATAAATCCATAGGACTGTTGTCCATGTAGTAATAACTGGGTATAATCCCCAATAGAAAGTCTGAAATCAAGTTAATATAGGATCAGATCTCTGGTAATATGGATATCGGCTGGACACTAATTTTTAAAGTGAAAGTAGATAACCACTCTCCTCTGTGACATACGTACTAAGCATTGCAATTCAACTTGTTTATTATTCTAAAAGTGTCCATGCACTGTAACTAAAATCCCTCATCAAGTGCGTTAGGCTAAGTAGAAACCCCAACACCAAGCTAATATAGTGTCCAATCACACATCGAATCCTAAAACCATGTTGGATTACATGTTAATAAAAACCAACATTATTACCATACTACGCTCTACCTAGACCGTTGGATGCAAGCGGTCCATCGAGAGTTGCTCACGCTTACCTGATTCCTACGGACTGAAAAATAACACGCGTCGGCAAAGATACAGCGCCGTCTGCATCCACCATTTTGATAACTAAGTTGTACACAGTAGTCATGGCAACGTGTGAAGCGTCATCATGGTGATCCGTGTCTGACAGCACGTTGCGAAACGTCCGCCGTGATTCGAGCAATTATGACTGCCATTGTGTGTTCGAAGGCCGCCATTGCTAAATGGTTCTTATGCCCATAAAACATGCCTTACTACCTTTTAGGTATCTTCGAGATTATACTTTGACGATCTGTTTTTAACAAAAATTAAGAATGAGCTTTTCCCGGTAAACTTTTTGGTGTGTAAGTATATAAAATTCCCGTTGTATTCAAGTCTTAATACGTGCTCTCACCCAATAATGACATGTCTGAAACTAGCAAGTATCCTTTGTGAATATCTAAGTGAAAATACATTACAATGAGACTACTACTAATTGCACCTATTATGTTGCACTTCCGACAAACCAAAAAACTCTCTAAAACTGGGCGGTACTAAAGATACTTAAGGACTGTGTTACAATGGGCTAACGCTACAAGAATGACACCATTTCACTGTCACTGTTGAGACCTGTGACAGTCGTATTGAAGTAACAGATTGCTCGTGCTTCAGCTTGTCTTAGGGCTTTTAACCTATTGCCACCCCTTTTGTTCAAAGTCACTTGTTGTAGACCAATAAATTTGATCTCAGATTTGTTATGCAGTTGATGCACCTGCTGCCAATGATCGGCTAGTGGGATCGATGGATCCTTGCTACCAATTTTCGCCAGATGCTCACGTATTCTAATTCTCAAATCTCTCTTGGTGCTCCCTATATACAATTTCTTGCATACACAAACAATACTGTAAACAACAAATTTAGTCTTACAATTTATCCCTTGTTTGATTGACCAATGCTTGCCGTTAAAGTCTTCGAATTCAGTAGTTTGCTCATATGCATATTTACATTGTAGAAAAGTACCACATTTTTGAAACCAAATTCTTTTTTGTTTAACCATGTACCTTGATTGTCCCTTGCTGCGTCCGGCAGAAGGGATGGACTGAGAATAGACTTAAGTGTACTGGCTCTTTTATACGATAAATGTTGGTGGTCACCCACGAAATTGCTAATGTGATCATCCAGTTTCAGCAGGTACCAATGTCTTTTCAGTATTTTCTGAATTCTCTGGTGATCAGAACAGTATTGAGTAATGAAACATATTGTCATGTTCGAATCTGGATTGACCTTGGGTCGGCATCCCAATTGTTCTTGTTGTTTCATCAGCCTGGTTTTCTTGTATGCCGTTCTTATGGATTTATCTGAGTAACCTCTTTTTCTGAAACGTTGACGTAGTAGGGTACACTCTTCTTCAAATTTGATTTCATGTTGACAATTGCGTCTTGCTCTAATATATTCACCCAATGGTATATTGTGTATGGTCGGATGAAAATTACAGCTGTTAGCGTGTAGCGTAGAGTTCACCTCAGTTGGCTTCCTAAACGCCCATGTCTGTAATTTATGGCCATCAGAGTGTATTGTCAAGTCCAAAAAGTTAATTTCGTGTTTGTTACAATCTCCTGTGAATTGAATATCAAAGCCATTTAAATTTAAAGATGCCACATATTCTTGAAAATCATCTCTGCTTCCATCAATGATGCAAAAAACATCATCGATGTACCGTGTCCACATCTTGATTTTATCTCTGTAGAACGGTTCCAGGTAAACTGATTTGTCTTTTAGCATGCCCATGAATATGTTAGCTAAGGCTGGGGCGTATTTCGTGCCCATAGCCACTCCCTTGGTTTGTTGGTATATCTTGTTGTCAAAGGTGAAAAAGTTAAGATCAAATGTAAGCTGCAACATTTCCTTAATCATCTGAATATGGTTGTAGTAAGAGGCTGATTCATTCCTGAACGTGTAGTCAATTGTAATCATAGCCCATTTGTGCTGGACTGAAGTGTATAGTGCCTTCACGTCTAAAGTTGCTAGAAGGTAAGTATTATGCCATGTGAAATTCTGAAGTTTCCGTATGAGACTGGTGGAATCCTGTAAGTATGAATGTAATAAACTGGCCCTTGGTTTGAGAATGGAGTCAAGGTATTCCGACATATTCTCAGTGACCCACCCAATCCCGCTCATGATTGGGCGGCCCTCAGTTATGTGATCATAATGTTTATGTATTTTAGGCAGGAAATACATGGTCAGGGTTACTGGTTCCTTGATAAATAAAAAAGCACATTCTTCATCGGTAATCTGACCTTTCCTGTGCCACATCAAAATGTGAGATTTCACTTGCTCCAAGGCTATTTGTTTGTAATTATCTGTTCTTGTAATGTAGCAGCCGAGGGTTGAGAGATGTTGGAATGCCATTGCTAGATAATCTTTTCTGTTCATTATAACGATGTTACCCCCCTTGTCTGCTTCTTTGAACACTATCTGCGTGTCTGACTTAAGCGATTCAAGTGCTACTTTTTCTCCAGATGTCAGGTTGTTAGTTTTTTTCCTAACATTTCTCGTTCTGTCTTGGTTTAGTTTGTAGAATTCTTGTGAGACTGCTGTGTAGAATGTGTCGATAATGTTGTCCGGTGCCAATTGTGGCACAAATTTGACTTTGAGTTCTTTGACTGTGAGCATATCAGGTTTGATTTTCAAATCATCTAATAAATGAAGTACTTGATATTGGTCATACTCTACCTGTGACCATACTAGAAAGGTATCCTCAATGTCTTGAATTATTGACAAGTCACTGATCAGAAAATGTTGTTTCTTAGTCTTGAAATCTCCAGGCGCTTTAGTCGCATTGAGTTAGTCATTTGAGTTTCCTGATGAATTTAAACAAATTGATATGAATATCCACTTGACTGAGGCTACACATAGGTGCAAAAGAGAGACCCATATTCAAAAGAAGTCTTTCATCCTGAGATATATCTCTATCCGAGAGATTTAAAACTAGATCATCCATTACTTGGTACCGCTCGTCTCTTTGGAGCTGGCCCTCGTGTGCCGTTTGGCTTTCTGTGGGGTTTCTGAGTTCTCGCTGTTTTCTGCCCCCATCCTTCCTCTCCTCCTTGTGCGGGGTTTGGAATATCCGTGTTCACGGGCAGTCGTAAACGGACTGTTTTCTGTGAAAAATTTCGATTGCCTTTCTTGTATCGCTTAATCTGATTCATATACCCGCCTGATTCCTGTGTCTTGGCACTCTCGCTTTCTTGTTTATCTGGTTCTGAGTCCACATCCGAACTGGCTGATGATGGTTTAGGAGTTGAGTTCCTCATGGATGGTTTCAAAGTTAAGTCATGCTTGGTTTGAAACGTATACACTCGGTCTTCCTTATAGTAACGTTCATCTCTGTAGCATTTTCTAAGTTTCCTGATTTTGACCTCATCTTGATATGTTTGTAGTACTTCATACATCTTTTCATAGTTTTTGATTTTGGTGGCTTCATTAGATTTCATAGCTGCAATTTCTTTTTTAATTATTTCTATTCCATCTACTGCTCTCTGATGTTCTCTAGTTGCATGTTCTATCAATAGGTCCATCATTTTCATTGAGCTATTGCTTAGATTGGCTTGCCAGCCTTCAGCTAGGTCTTTGTCCAACTCATTGTTGAAGTTAGGAAAAGTAAGGATCCTCAAACCTCTTGGTCATTCGCAACATAATTTTCAAGGGAGACTTTCTCCCAATACTTGTCAATTTCTTTCTTGGATATTCTCTCCAATTTGATACATTTCGAACGTAAGTCTTCTCGTTTGTTGGCAAGGTTAGAAAAAGCATGTGTCATATCCCCTCGGGGAGTGAATAGGTTCTTAGTTTCTTCTTCGCGGTTCTTCAAATAAGCTGCCATTATCAAAATCAACTCCGATTAATCAAGGTAACGGGTCAGCCCAAATGGCAACTTCTAAAACGTAACTGAACAGAATGGCTTTGGAAAAAGTTTCTCTGTAGGGCGACACCTCACAATCCCTTACATAAATATTAGTACTGGATTGGCCATATAATGCTGTGTCTTCAAGCATAGGATAAGATTAAGGATGTCGCAGGTCACTGGATCCGGACCTGGATCTTAATTTTTGTTAAAAACAGATCGTCAAAGTATAATCTCGAAGAGACCTGAAGGGTAGTTAAGCATGTTTTATGGGCATAAGAACCATTTAGCAATGGCGGCCTTCGAACACACGATGGCAGTCAAATTTATTGGTTTACAACAAGTGACTTTGAACAAAAGGGGTGGCGATAGGTTAAAAGCCCTAAGACAAGCTGAAGCACGAGCAATCTGTTACTTCAATACGACTGTCACAGGTCTCAACAGTGACAGTGAAATGGTGTCATTCTTGTAGCGTTAGCCCATTGTAACACAGTCCTGAAGTATCTGTAGTACCGGCCAGTTTTAGAGAGGTTTTTCATTTTTTGGAAGTGCAACATAATAGGTGCAATTAGTAGTAGTCTCATTGTAATGTATTTTCACTTAGATATTAACAAAGGATACTTGCTAGTGTCATGACATGTCCTTATTGGGTGAGAGCATGTATTAATACTTTAATACAACGGGAATTTTATATACTTACACACCAAAAAAATTTCCGGGAAAAGCTCATTCTTAAATTTTGTTAAAAACAGATCGTCAAAGTATAATCTCGAAGAGACCTGAAGGGTAGTAAGGCATGTTTTATGGGCATAAGAATCATTTAGCAATGGCGGCCTTCGAACACACGATGGCAGTCATAATTGCTTGAATCACGGCGGACGTTTTGCAATGTGCCGTCAGACACGGATCACCATGGCGACGCTTCACACGTTGCCATGACTACTGTGTACAACTTAGTTATCAAAATCGTGGATGCAGACGGCGCTGTATCTTTGCCGACGCGTGCTATTTTTCAGTCCGTAGGAATCGGGTAAGCGTGAGCAACTCTCGATGGACCGCTTGCATCTAACGGTCTAGGTAGAGCGTAGTATGGTAATAATGTTGGTTTTTATTAACATGTAATCCAACATGGTCTTAGGATTCGATGTGTGATTGGACACTATATTAGCTTGGTGTTGGGGTTTCTAATTAGCCTAACGCACATGATGAGGGATTTTAGTTACAGTGTATGGACACTTTTGGAATAATAAACAAGTTGAATTGCAATGCTTTGTACGTATGTCACAGAGGAGAGTGGTTATCTATTTTCACTTTAAGAATTAGTGTCCAGCCGACATCCATATTACCAGAGATCTGATCCTATATTAACTTGATTTCAGACTTTCTATTGGGGATTATACCCAGTTATTACTACAGGGACAACAGTCCTATGGATTTATCACAAGCCATTAAGGGTAAGCATACCTGCTCGAAATATCATTCGATATCATTCGGTCAGTTGACCGTTATGGAACAATTACCTGTGAACCAAGTTATTGATTATGTTTTCAATTTTTCTCCCCCATGTTCTGTTTTTTCATGTCTTTGATTTTGGGATAACGTGCATACATAATGTGTTTTTCTCCACACCCTTGAATCCTGTGGGATGTTTTTACCCATGCAGCCAAGCCCTACCATAAAACTGTGCAGTACTGGCATTGAAAACATCATGATGGCCAGAACTCCCCAGAGAGTGCACAGGGAAAACATGAAGAATAGGCTGCCATCCATTTTGCCTATATTGTGAGCACAGGAGGGCACTGCCTAAAACCACTATTGGGCTACACACACAGTAGCCTGAAACCATTGGGAATGGCAATGCTGATTGCCAAAAGCAACCCAGAACTGTGGGGAATTCATTTTCTTAAGGTCAGAAATGGATGCAGTACGGGTGCTCACCACTATCAGAAAGCCGGCGTTTTAAAACCACCAAACTTTTGTGTAAAACTGAACAGATGGACCCAAACCAGGCCAAGGAAAGACTTGCTAAGAGGTGGATACAATGTAAAACTATATTCTGAAATGACTTGAAGGAAGTAATTATTTAATGTATATATAAAAAATAGCTGCATGTAAGTTGGATTTGAATGTAGAAAACTGGGAACTAAAGTGACATTTAGCTGAATTCTGCCTGACAACTCCCCCCGACAGGAGAAACCGGCTCAGCCACTCTTTGCAGGCCTGGCTGCATCCTGCTGCCCCCACCAAAAGGAGATCACACCTCTCTGATTGAATTAAGGGAGGGGTACCTGCAGACTGCAGGAGGTTGAACAAAGCCCTGTCCTGGGCTCAGGCAAATGTTATATTGGGGGGGTCGTAAAATAGCTTCCTCTTGGAAGAAGTGGGAGGAGAAGTGCCTGTGAGAGCCAGCTGAGCTTGGGGGAAGTGGATAAACCAGTTATTCCACCATGTGATGTGGGAAGCCACACCCCTTTTTGACCAGGGCATAATTTTAAAAAGATAGATAACTCATGGTGCAGACTGGTCAAAATTATATAAGTAATATCATTATTCTTGTGATTTTTCTGTGCACGTTTTAAGAGGCGTTAGGACCCTGTGGTGTATTCTGGGGGGTTGCTAGCGGAAAATAGGGTCTTACTCCAAATGTGTGCATGTTAAAAATCTGACACTTCATCAATTAATGTCCATACTCCTTGCGCACATTTGTTTCATTTTTGGTAAATGTCCGATATTGGTAAACCGACCAAAAATGCAAAATGTTGTCATTTCTGAATCCCAGCTCGCAGGAACATGGGGCTTGAACAGAGACCTGTCTTAATTCATCTGTAATATGTACATGTAATGTCAACCACTTGTGTATCTGGGAAATATGTATTTGAATCAAATATAGATTTGTGGGCAAATTGACATGGGGAGGATCCTCTGACCCATAAACAGACCTCATCATGATGACAATCCATTTCCTTCCCCCAATCATGGGAGAGGGGAGAATTGGGCTAATGACAAGTAGAGAGGGGCAGGCTCAGTTATGCCACGCACACACCCACTTTCTAAACACATAAAAGCAGACAGTGCAGGACAGGTGGACATTCACTTTCCACTTTCTTGCGGGACGCTTTGCCGGGAGACTCCAGACTTTAAATCCATCAACCTCCAGAGACCAGAGATCCAGAGAGACCAAAGATCCAGAGAGACCAGAGATCCAGAGAGACCAGAACTGTGCAGTGCTGAGAGTAGAACCAGAGACCAGACCGCTGTGAGCAGAACCGCCAGAAGTCCCGTTCAACCTGTTGACCAGATCGGTGATGAAGTCATTCCTGTCCAAAAGATAGTGTGAGTACTCTAGGACTGTGCCAGACTAATCTCTTAGTTTAAAATAATCTAATTAAAATTATTTTAACCTATTTAGAACTACCTCATAGGAATAGTGTGTGCCATTCTGTCCTTTTTAAAGCTGAAAACTGTCACCTGTCATTTTGAACTTTTAAATTTCAAATCCGAAAAACTACCTTCACGAAATCGGCTGTATCTCCGGAACCGTTTGTGCTAGGAGTGAGTTTTAACTGTCATCTTAAAGCTAAGATTCTAAGCTTTCCAACGAGCCTAGAACGTCCTACTCCTTATAGTGCCTCTGCAATCACGCTTGACACACACGATTACATTTGCCGCGATTTGACATTTTGCACAATTTCAGCCACGTGTAAAAATCATGATGGAATAATGCCTATGCAATAGGATTTCATAATTGGGTTTATACTGATATTATGTTTGTGTTGAAATCATACATAATTTTGTTAAACTATGAAACACACTTCTGATGATTTGCTGTGAAATTGTATGTAGCCCAGATTTGAAAAAGGCTCAGCAGAGCCGAAACATGTTATCGTTTATGAGCTTTTGTTCAAGAAGTGTGAATATGTGATATAATTAAACATACACACATCTTTGATGGCGCTGAGTCCTGGAGTCTCTTCTATTTTATACTGGATTCTGAAATATGTTCTCTTTTTATTTAAGTTTACAATGCACTAACATGGCCCAGGCAGCAACAGCACTGCCGGCCTGGGGGCAATTGCCCATTTGCTCACATGCCAGCCCTACTCTGGCCGAATGCATGCATGTTGTGCAGCTGGGTAGATGCGCGTGTACGGTGTGCACCACATTGTACTACTGTGCGGAATGCATGGGTGTTTACAACTGCAGTACACTGATTGATGCATTGCAAACACACCATGTTAGACACAGCCGCCTGTACTGTCAGTACATTCCCAACCTAGGATGCTTTATACTTGGCAGCACGGGCCCAAGTATAAGTGTGGAGGAATGCACAGTATACCACTCTGAGCGTAACATACCAGGCTGGTCACAGCAGTGCACATGATCAGGAACATGTGGGGAAGGAGATTCCCAGTGCTCGCCATCACCCTTCGTAATATGTCATCCTTTTTGCATAGTCTTGCATAATAGCCCGGCACTTAAGGGGTTAAACAAATCATTCAGCTGCTCATTTCTTCTTGGAGGAAGCTGTGCCTTTGTTAACTCTGTTAGCACAGAAGCGGTCCAAGCGCACTGTATCATAGATGCGGGCAACTTCGGGCTCTCCCACCCACGTTCTAATTAAGTTGGGTCCCGTCGCTTCTGCTGCACGTGGTATAGCGCAATGAAGACCCGTCAAATTCCAAGCGCTAAGTATCAGAATCTCACGCACACCTTGTTAAATCGGGATGAATAGTCCCATATTTGACATTGATAAACAGGACCCAACAAGGGATATCTTAAGGGAGTATCTTCCTTTCCATGCTCAATATGAACTGCCAAAGGATTAGGTATTGAAGCGCAGGTGAGTTCTCACACGAGAGCCGAAATAGCAAATACAGAAACGTTTTGTCATGATGCCTACCCCCGGGGTCCCAGACCAAGTCCAGCAACCCACGGAAGCAGGCATCAAGCTGTGCAAGCAAGCTCACAAACCCCTGCTAGGGGCTATTTGGGTGCAGTCCTGGCGTCTATGGCGCCAGGCTCATATGGAGAGTCAGTCCTGGCGCCATAGGCGCCAGGCTCATATATTAAAACTTACCTGATGCAGACCATGCTGCAAACTTACCTGATGCAGACCATGCTGCAAGAGCTCCAAGCCAAAAGAGGCTTGGAAGGTACTACTTTACCTAGGGACTATTTTTTAGTCGGGTGGGGCTGGGGAGAAATACTCACCTGGGACTACTTTGTAGGCTATTTAAACCACGCCCGAAGAGCAGCACACGCTTCACGTTATTCTGCATCCTGCAGCGTAACGCTCACCGTGCCTGCAAGTCTGCATCCAGTCTTCTGCCACGCCCGCCTCGAGTCTGGAGCTCCTAGAAAAAGGGAGAAAGATGGATAAAAGGTTAGAACAAGAGCAATACCTTTGATCCTTATCTGAATTCCCGATCCATCGTGCCTTCGAGCTGGAAGAAAGAAGTTATTTTATGCGCGTCGCCTCGCCTGCTGCATCTGCACATTCCACCGCATCCTCTTGCATGTTCCCGGCGCATTCTGGCACCTAAGGGGAAGACAAGAACAGCAAGGTGAGCCAAGGGAATACACAGAGGCAATATTAGTTACCCCCCATAGACTTACCTGATTTTACCACCGGGGTACTAATCCTCTTCACGGGTTGGCGCAACTTCCACTGCATCTTCACCGAACCTCGGCCCCTAAGGGGAAACAAAAGGACCGCAAGGTGAAACAAAGGGACAAACAAGGGGAAACCTCCTCACCACAATAGACTTAACTGATTTTACCGCAGGAGGCATTATTCCCCGAGACTTCATACTTTCTCTCAGTGCCTGAATAAGGGAGAAAGAAACATGTTACATATTGACATTATTTTATCGAACTGTGTTGGATAATACAAATCCTTACCTGAACATTACCGAATGCCACAAGGAACTCATTGCTAGGGTCAAGCTGCAACCTGCAAGTAATCGGACAAGAGTGAAAGTCAGACATTTGAACTCTTACGAACTGCATACCTACGGCGTCTTGCCGGGAATCTCAGAGTCAATATTGTTCTGGAACTCACCAATTCCTTCGAGCCAGTGAAGCAACTGGTTATCTACGCGCCCCTGCGCTCAATGCAGGATGGAGAGTTAATCTTTCCAAACCATCAGGTGAGAATGTAGGAGGGGAAATCAAAGGTGATCAGTGGGGAGAACAGCGGGAGTGGGGGGGTTAACACTCAACTCGACGGGTGGTTAATTCCCTTTCTCCATTTGCAGAAGAATATTCCTACGGGCCAAGCAAACGAAGCTAGGTGGGCCAGTCCAGTCCGTCATCTCGGCACTACGCGTCACATTGGTGGAGACCGCAGCTGTCCAGTTCAGATCGACGCCCCTGTGGGAGCCAGGTGAGCGTAGCAGAATGCAAAGCCTACCCACAAATTCCCACCTGGGCATTATGGATACCTCAGAAACTGACCAATTGGCCCAATTACTACAGGAACTGAGGGCTGAAGTGCATTCCGCCCGTCAAGAAACCAATGCTCTTAGGAGAGAACTGATTTTGTCAAAGGAGCGAACTGATGACCTTGCTAGGCAACTACTGCAAAGCCAGGCTGGACAAGCACCCCTACCAGGTTCCGGGGGAAATCCAGCTCCTGTGTTATCGAGCAACCCTGTGCAAATAAACCTACCAGGAAATATTCCATTAGCTCCGCGCGAACGCTCTTCCGGGGATCCCAAAAGATTCCCCGTGTTTATGAACCAATGCCGCTTGCACTTTTTATGCAGACCTGGAGCCTTCCCAAACGATCAAGCCAAGGTACCCTTTGCATTGTCATATCTCAGCGGCAATGCAGCTGATTGGTCAATTCCACTAGTTACTCAGGATGACCCAATTCTTCGGGATTTTCAGGGCTTTCAACTGAGCATGGAAAGACTATTTGCCCGGCACTCCCAAGGACAGGCCCTGAATAATGAACTTTTGTCCCTACGACAGGGTAACCAGGACCTTCTATCCTACATCGCGACCTTTAATAGGTTGATAGTGGAAACTGGATGGCCTGAGGTAAAACGAATCACGTTATTTCATCGAGTGCTTAGAGGAGAACTCAAGGATGTCTTGGCTCAAGTCGTGAACCCACCTCAAGACTGCGCTGAATATATAGACTTAGTGGTCCAGTTAGATCACAGACTTCAGAACAGAAACGCTGATCGAGCCAAGTTTGAGAATCGGGTGTTGGTCAAAACCCACGCTAACCCCAAAGGAGCAGATGCTTCAGAACCCATGCAAATCGGAGGAGTTAAAGGACCCTTAACCCAGAAGGAAAGAGAAAGGAGACGGCAAATGCAATTGTGTCAATATTGTGGAACTTCTGGGCATTTTCTACGGGATTGCCCTGTAAAATCACCCAAGAAGGTATTAGTAGCTTCTGATAAAAGCCATATGGAGTCAGACTCGGGAAACGACCACGCCTGACAAGCGTCTAGGTCCGCTTGCCGAGCTTGAAGAAGGATACTCAGACCTCGCATTTCATCATACCAATGGTCCTCGTAGATCCAAGGCAGCCATCGCGTATGCACGCAGTAAGGGCATACATTGATAGCGGGGCCATAGGAAACTATGTGGACTACGAATTGGCTTCCAGGATGAATCTACCTCTCTGCCAAAAAACCACCTCAGATGTCATCACCATAGTCGATGGAACTGAAATTGCCTCTGGGCCTGTAACTCATTCGACCACAGAGATGACACTATTGGGTCTGAATGGGCATTGAGAGACTATTGTGTTTGATCTAATCAAAGTCCCACAGTTCCAAATAATACTGGGGATACCTTGGATGGAAACACATAATCCTTGTATTGAAAGGCGAGAGAAGAGAATAACCTTCCCGGATTGTGCACAAACCTATTACCCAAAGAAAAATCTGAATGCAGGCCTGGCCACAGTAACCACAGCAGTCATGCAACTACCTCCACAACACCAAGAATTCCAGGATGTCTTCCAAAAAGAACAGGCAAACACTTTACCACCTCACAGATCGTACGATTGTCAAATCGATCTTATACCCAGTGCACAGCCCCCTTGTAGCAGGATCTATGCCCTTACGGAACCTGAGAACCTTCACCTACGACAATACCTAGACCAGTACCTTGCCAATGGTTTCACTGGCCCATCCAAGTCCCCTGCATCTTCAGCTTTGTTCTTCGTGCCCAAAAAAGAAGGTGACCTCAGAACGTGTATAGACTACCGCACATTGAACCAGATAACTGTTAAGAACCGATACCCATTGCCTCTGATCCATGAATTACTAGACCAAGTGAAGGACGCTTGCATATACACTAAGTTAGATCTCCGGGGGGCATACCATCTGGTACGTGTAAAAGAGGGCGACGAATGGAAGACTGCTTTACACACTAAGTATGGGTTATTCGAATACAAGGTGATGCCTTTCGGGTTGTGCAATGCACCAGCAGCCTTCCAATACTTCATGAACGATGTCCTTCGTGAACTCATTGACGTTTGTGTTGTTGTATATATCGATGATATTCTAGTATACTCCTCTTCAGAATCTGACCATGTGAAGCACGTTGGAGCAGACCTTGAGAAATTGCGCCAGCACAAACTATGTGCAAAATTGGAAAAATGCGTTTTTCATGCCACAGAAGTTGAATTCCTTGGGTTTATCCTGACCCCAAGAGGAGTCTGAATGGACTCACGTAAGGTGGACGCAATCCTTAAGTGGCCATCAGCAAGTTCAGTTAAAGGAATACAAAGCATGCTCGGCTTTGCCAATTTCTACCGCAGATTCATCCCGGATTTTTCACATGTTGTACTTCCCATCACAGCACTCTTGCGAAAAAATAAACGGTTTATGTGGACTGAAGAAGCTGAAAAAGCCTTCCAAGAGCTGAAAGCGAAATTCACATCTGCACCTGTATTAAAGCACCCGCGCCTTGAACTTCCATACATAGTGGAAACTGATGTATCCAGTCTAGCCATGGGAGCTGTCCTGGCTCAAAAGGACCCTGAAACTGGCCAGCTTCACCCAGTAGCATTTTGGTCCAGAAAGTTCTCGGCACCCGAGTTAAACTATGCAGTTACCGACAAAGAGTTATTAGCCATTAAATCCGCCTTCAAGGCTTGGCGGCACTATCTTCTCGGTGCCAGGCATACCATTAATGTGATCACCGATCAGCGGAACTTACAGTATTTAAAAACAGCCGAGGCTCGTCACGCCAACTCTGATGGGCATTGTTCTTTGCCGAATTCAATTTCGTGATAACCTATCGACCAGGTTGTAAGAATGGTAAAGCAGACACCTTATACCAAATAGGGATGGGAGAGACAGAAGTGAACCCAGAACCAGTACCTATAATTTCCGAACAAAGGATTCTTGGCATGAATACTCTACAGACACTAGAGGACATTCAGGTAAAGATCCAGCAACTCTTTGATCCTACAGCCTTGTAGGACTGGGTAAAGAAAGGCCCGGACTACTCTGTCACCAATGACCTGCCTTATTACCAAGGGCGGCTATTTCTGCCACACAAGGAACTACAAGAGCTAGTCATTTCCCGTTATCATGATACCCTAATGGAGGGGCACCTAGGTATTGCAAAAACTGAAGCTAAAATTAAAAGACAATTCTGGTGGCCCACCTGGCAAAAGGATATTAAATCGTTTGTGATGTCTTGTGGCATTTGTGCCCAAAACAAAAGTCAAAAGAAAAAACTATCTGGACTCTTACAACCTTTAGACATTCCGCCTACACCATGGCACACCTTATCGCTAGACTTTATTACTGATCTACCCCCATGCAATGGATTTAACACCATTCTAGTTATTGTGGATCTTTTTTCCAAGATGGCCCACTTTATTCCTTTAAAGGAATTACCTTCAGCTTCAATCCTGGCCAGGGAGTTCCTCGAAAACATTGTTCACATACACGGATTTCCGTCCGTATTGGTCTCTGACCGGGGCAGTCAATTCATTTCACATTTTTGGAAAAAATGCTGTCAATTGGCGCAAATCGATGTGAGGTTATCGACCAGTCACCACCCCCAAACCGATGGTCAAACGGAGAGGACCAACCAGACTCTCGAACAATACCTGCGTCGTATGTTACATCAGACTGAGAGTAATTGGAAAGACATTCTTTGGATCGCGCAATATGCATACAATAATTCAGTACACTCTGGAACTGGACAAAGCCCCTTTTATACCTTATATGGGCACCATCATCGAACCTCAGACCTTGACTCACCCCAACACTTAGAAATGCCCGCAGTGGACCATCTGCATGCTACGATTACACAAGCCTTTAAGGAAGCAACTGCACATTCAAAACAGGCGAAAGAAAAATACAAGAAAGATGCTTATCGGCATAGAAGTGATTCTCCACAATACCAGATAGGGGACCAAGTATGGTTAGCCACAAAACATATACCACTAAAGGGAACACAGACCTTTAACCCCAGATATTTGGGACCTTACTCTATTAAGGCCATTATCAACCCGGTGGCTGTCAAGTTAGACTTACCTGCTAACATGCGAATTCACCCCGTCTTTCATGTGTCACTTTTAAAGCCAATGCAACCAGGGACAAGACTAACCAAGCCACCAGACCCCATCCTTGTAGACGGGGAACCCGAATTTGAAGTTAAAAACATCCTGGACTCCAAGCTGATAAAGTCAAAGTTTTTTTATTTAATCGACTGGAAAGGTTACGGACCACAGGAAAGGTCATGGGAACCTACTGGCCATGTTCATGCACCCCGATTGGTGAAAAAATTCCACCGCAATTTCCCAGACAAACCGAAACCACAGGGAAGAACGACTTTAGGAGGGGCCTTGGGGGGGGAGTGCTGTCATGATGCCTACCCCCGGGGATCCAGACCAAGTCCAGAAACCCCAGAAGCAGGCATCAAGCTATCCCAAGCAAGCCCAACAACCCCTGTTAGGGGCTATTTGGGTGCAGTCCTGGCATCTATGGCGCCAGGCTCATATGGAGAGTCAGTCCTGGTGCCATAGGCGCCAGGCTCATAGATTAAAACTTACCTGATGCAGACCATGCTGCAAACTTACCTGATGCAGACCATGCTGCAAGAACTCCAAGCCAAAAGAGGCTTGGAAGGGACTACTTTACCTAGGGACTATTTTTTACTCGGGTGGGGCTGGGGGGGAATACTCACCTGGCACTACTTTGGAGGCTATTTAAACCACGCCCGAAGAGCAGCACACGCTTTCGTTACTCTGCATCCTGCAGCGTAACGCTCACCGTGCCTGCAAGTCTGCATCCAGTCTTCTACCACGCCCGCCTCGAGTCTGGAGCTCCTAGAAAAAGGGAGTAAGAAGGACAAAAGGTTAGAACAAGAGCAATACCTTTGATCCTTACCTGAATTCCTGATCCATCGCGCCTTCGAGCTGGAAGAAAGTAGTTATTTCATGCGCGTCGCCTCGCCTGCTGCAGCGCCGCGCTGAACTCACCGCCTTCGCAGCATCTGCACATTCCACTGCATCCTCCTGCATGTTCCCGCCGCATTCCGGCACCTAAGGGGAAGACAAGAACAGCAAGGTGAGCCAAGGGAATACAGAGAGGCAATATTAGTTACCCCCCATAGACTTACCTGATTTTACCACCAGGGGTACTAATCCTCTTCACGGGTCAGCGCAGCTTCCACTGCATCTTCGCAGAACCCCGGCCCCTAATGGGAAACAAAAGGACAGCAAGGTGAAACAAAGGGACAAACAAGGGGAAACCTCCTCACCACAATAGACTTACCTGATTTTACCACCGGAGGCATTATTCCCCGAGACTTCATACTTTCTCTCAGAGCCTGAATAAGGGAGAAAGCAACAGGTTACATATTGACATTATTTTATCAAACTGTGTTGGATAATACAAATCCTTACCTGAACATTACCGGTGGCCACGAGGAACTCATTGCTAGGGTCAAGCTGCAACCTGCAAGGAATCGGACAAGAGTGAAAGTCAGACATTTGAACTCTTACGAACAGCATACTTATGGCGTCTTGCCAGGAATCTCAGAGTCAATATTGTTCTGGAACTCACCAATTCCTTCGAGCCAGAGAAGCACCTGGTTACCTACGCGCCCCTGCGCTCAATGCAGGATGGAGAGTTCATCTTTCCAAACCATCAGGTGAGAATATAAGAGGGGACATCAAAGGTGATCAGTGGGGAGAACAGCGGGAGTAGGGGGGTTAACGCTCAACTCCACGGGAGGTTAATTCCCTTTCTCCATTTGCAGAAGAATATTCCTACGGGCCAAGCAAATGAAGCTAGGTGGGCCAGTCCAGTCCGTCATCTCGGCATTACGCGTCACTTTGGTGGAGACCGCAGCTGTCCAGTTCAGATCGACGCCCCTATGGGAGCCAGGTGAGCGTAACACGTTTCCAGGTGAATAAACATGTTGTATGTATTGTGAGAAGACCATTCAGTTATTAGAAATACATATATAAGTTGGCACGAAGCGAAGGCATCCTGCTACTGAGGGGTACAGCTGAAGACTTCTGTTGGGCCGTTCCCCTGGTGGCCCTCACAGTCTTCATGCAATCAGAGCTGCTCCATTTGGCAGTGATTGAAGCTCCACCCCATTACTGCTGCCGCTGTGTTCTTGGAGCAGGTGGATGGCCATCCCACTCCCGCCTCAGCCCAGAAGGCCTTGCAAAGACCAGTGGCCAATGCTTGGGCAGTCTGGACTCGTAGTCATTCATCTCCCCTGAACCGCAAATCCCCCTGAACCCGTTCAGCTGGCAAAAGGCAAATGGTAACACGTGTTTGTCATGTTAACATTCACCCACTGCCTGCCACAGCCCATCCACCCCCTGGCACAGAACAGGCATCAGGTAAGGGAGATAACCCTGAAATCATTCAACCAGTATTTGCCACTGTGATCATACCCATAAGTGTCCCACTGTGATTTGCTTCCAGGTTTCACACTGTAATTGGTTCCCATATGTCCCACTATCATTTTGTACACAGGTGCCACAATATAATCAGGGACGTCATTCCACCAAAATGCCTGGGGTAGCGTAAGTAACATCACACGACCCTTGACCTCCAATGACATCACAGGATGTGATGTCATTTGACCCCACCCCGAAGTGACATCACGGGAAGCGAAAGAACACAAGCTTTCACCCCTTGACAAAACAGGAAGTGGCATCACATAGCATTGTCACTAAGTACACTATGAAAAATATGGTTACGATATCACTGTAAAGTGACATACATTTCATAAAAGAATGGATCACCATATGTAGCCTTAATATCAGCGCATATAGGGCCATTTACCAAATTACTGTGAATGCAAGCAGACGTCCAAAGCCAAACGATAATGATGTGTTATAATACAGCACTTATGCTTAAGCGCTTCATATAGAACAAATATGCATACAATATCACACAACCAGTACTGGTAATCATTTATCAACCTCAGCAGGAAGAAAGGCTGAGTTGACCTTTGCTGGGAGTCGAACCGGCAACCTGCAGATCAAACGCACATAGCAGCAATGAGCACTGAAACCACTGAGTTATCTTGACGGCTATAGCTATCAGAAAACCAGCCCACCCACTCCACAAACAAAGAGCACATGCTGCTGGCCAAATCCCAGGATCCTGAATTAAAAAAAAAATAGTTATTTTTTTTATTTTTTTAGGGGTAGCAAGGGAGACCTCTGCGACCCCTGGCGAACCCTAAATGACGTCCCTGAATATAATTTTGCTTGTATGCATTGCGTTGTAACTTTGCTTCTATGTGTCCCACTGTGTTTTGTTTCTGTTGTTTTACTCTTAGCTGTCCTACTGTCACTAAGATTGTCTATTAGATATCTCTACTAGGATTATCCCCATAGCAATTTCACCCCACTGTTTAGAGTTATACCAACTGCTGCCTGCTCCGCTATGTCTTTCCTACCGTTCTCTACTCTGATTCAGCAGCAGGCACAATACGTTGCCCATTGCCAGAGACAACTCCTTACAATTACCCTACCCGAAGTGCACCACTAGAAGGACACCACCATGGCCACCCCCGGTGAAAGCTGCACATGCCCATCTGGATCAGCACTGTCTGCTCCCCACACTAACCCTACTCACATCAACTGAGCGCCCTGCCCATGGAGATTGACAGGCTTCCCAACAGCCATCAAGCAGTCCCAACCAAACAGAACCTAAGAATCCTAGCACCGCGGGCACACAAAGCCTCACCCCGGACACAAATACCCCAAGTGCTCTCTAAGCACTTAGAGTCAGTCCTGCCCTCAGTACCCGGGAACGTCCTGTCTGCATGCACCAACACCAAAAGGAAGCTATCATGCTTTCCCCCTCACTTTCCCTAAGAACATCCTTATTTTTCAGACTAGTCAGAGCACCAAAAGATCAAGAAAATGGCAGCAGAGCCTGAAACAAAACCAATAACAAAACATCCGTGTTTTGGATACAATAGTTGATGCCATTGCAAAATGTCAATGTAGACATTCTTTCCTGTGTTGCTTTGCCACTTACAGCTTGTCAGCTCTATGGTCATTGAGTTGAGGGATTATCTCTTTGCAGAAGGTGGTTGGCAACGGGGCTGCAGCACTTTAGGGGACCCACCAGATTGAAACAAGTCCTGAGGGGAAACAGTGCACCAGGTTGTGTGCAGGGCAATTTCAGGGGTGTCAATGGAGAGGAGAGAGGGATATGGCCTGTAGGATCATGCCTCCAGTTTGTTTTTATCCTGACATGCATGTCATGGCCTGATATGTGTCCCTGTCAGGATGGGCTAAGGACTGCTTCAGCCTGGCGTGGGAGGCCTACCAGGATTTACACCAGAGCCAGTCCTACCCCAGAGATAAGGTGTGGGAGTTGGGAGGGCCCCAGTCCCTATCACTTTCCCTTGTGCAAGGTTGTGTGACCAAAGTACCACTGCCTATCACCACATGCCTGCACAGCACAATTCTGGCCAGTGTTTTTCTCTTTGTCTTCTAGAATTTGCACAACAAACAGCCTAATGGGACATCCAGCGGGTGCCCAGAGAGAGATCAAGCTGATTGAACAAGAAGCAAAACAAACTGAAGTGGCCCGATCAAAGCAAGCCCCCATTGAAACAACACAGCGAGTCCGAGCTCAGAGTGCACCAACAGATTCCACCCACCAGTAACCAGAAACCCGTGCATGCACAACACCTGCTTAAGTCACGCTGTGGAACGCCTGTTGGGGCACAAAAACTGAGACATTACGCTTACAGGCAGTAGTGAGAGAAAAGGTGACTGGGGAAGTGAAAGGCGGTTACCCGAGGGAAAAGATGTGAGTGAAATAGTAGTAGTGTGGTGAGGGTAGCGGTAGTTGTGTGGAGAGGTGGGTGGTAATGCTGTGGAGAGGTACGTAGTAGTAGAATGGAGAAGTCAGCAGTAGTAGTGTGAACAGATCATAGGTAGTGGAGGTGAGAAGCAGAGTAGAAAGCAGGAAAGCAAAGGGTGGAGGCAGTTACTAGATCGAGGAATATCAGAGGGGCAGAAAGAGGAATTGTCAGGGAGAGAGAGAAGAAACAGTGGGCAGAGCAGGAGAGTAGGAAGAGGTGAGGGAGAGTGAGAGCTAGTCCTGGGAAGAGGAATAGTTGGGTGTGTAAGAATAAGATGGGGCCTGAGTGCTTGAACGGCGCACATCCACAATCTACATCATTCTGGAACTGTAGAGCAGGGACTCCAAGATTGTCTCTTGAGGGAGTCCTAGATAGATAGTGTGCACTGCCTTTTGGGCAACATGCACAGATAAGGAAGATGTTTGGATGGTAAGGGTTACCGATCTCTAGCGACTACCCTAGGATTGAGGAACAGCTTGGTTATCGAGGGAACGCCCATCTCTAAATGAGAGAGAGAGAGGGGAACTGTCCTTAGAGATCCCCTTGACTACAAACACCGGTGAGAGTTTCTGGATTTGGACTACCTTGCATGGGCTTATCACAGGGGGAAAGGCATTGGCCAGGATGTTCTTCCAGAGTCTGTTTTGCTTGCAGAAAGGATTCTTTGCACACTCTTGCTGAATGAGGCATGGTCTTCACCAACACTATCCAGCAGGGCCTTCAGCTCCTTGTCTGAGAATGTAGGGCATCTTCCCTTCAACATGGTCTAGTCTAGTCGCTAGCTGCTGGTGTGAGGCAAATAAGGAGGCAAGCTGTTCAGGCATGGAGAGGGCCCGACAATATGGCCCCAAGGGGAGAGAGTTGGCTGACTTGGGATCTCTGAGGACCACTCAGGAGGGGCAGGAGGCCACTTGTGAGGAAACAGGGGAAGTTGCAGTCTGCATGTGGTGGTGCCAGGAAAAGTGGGCCACAGCAGCGAGGTGACATAGGAATGAGGACGAGGGCACAACAGAAATATAGGGTACCGTTGGTAGGGAGGGATTCAGAGTATTCAGGAATGCTGCACAGTAGTCAGGAATGGGGAACACCAATCAGTGAGCGGCCACAACAGTCAGGTAAAGGTGGCACAGCAGATAGGGAGAGGCAAAGTGTCAGGTGCAGCTAAAAGTGATGCGCGGGCCTTATTGGGAAAGTAAAAGAAATTAAGAGAGTGACTTCTTGATGGTAGTGCGATGTAGGTTTAGTGTCTGTTCTTCTTCATGCTTTGGGGGTCTATGTGTACTTTTTGGTGATTTGTGGGCTTTCTGATTGTCTTTTTTGTTTCGCTGAGCATGGCCCGAAATTGAAATAATGTTATTTTATGCATGTAATGGCTGTCTTTTTCATGGAGAATTTGTGACGCACATGCAAAGAACAGGATGGCTCAAAATGATACGAAAACCACAACCTGAAACCTGTGCAGCATCGTTAGCGGTCTTTTGAGTGTCTTGTACATGCTCATCAAAATGGCCACCATAGAGGCCTTATATGGTGACCTCTTGACTTGAGCCAATAATGGACACAGCGGAGCCACAGGTCAAAGAACCTCTGGTCTCCGACAGATGTACTGCAGGCCGTGCACGGATCCTGCATAAAGTGATGCAGGCGTTGCCAATACGAGTGTGGGTAACCAGCAGCTCTTGCAGACTGTGGTGTGGCTGCTAAAGAACTGAGTTGAATGGAAGTGGGTTGTTTTTGACCTGGGACCCTTTAGAAGATGTGTTGCATTCCCCACTCCGCTGCTCCTTGCAAGGAAGAGGTGAGCGCGCCTAAGTGAGAGTCAACCGGCAAAGGCAGTCCCAGCTCCAACTTTCCATCGAGGCAGCCCCAGTTCCACCTCCAGTGAGGCACATCCGGCTGCTCCCCCCTTGCTTATCCACAGCGAGGCCTCCCATCACACTATGCTGCACAAGCAGGTCAATTGGGGGCCCCAGGTGTGGGTGCTGCTCTCAACATGCCTGCATCGACCTCTGGCATGAGAGCAGAAAGCAGCCACCAGTGCAAGAGGTAGAGGCGGTGTTCACAGCGGCAGTAGCAGCGCAGATCATTTCCATGCGAGT
This sequence comes from Ambystoma mexicanum, assembly GCF_040938575.1. Taxonomy (NCBI): domain Eukaryota; kingdom Metazoa; phylum Chordata; class Amphibia; order Caudata; family Ambystomatidae; genus Ambystoma; species Ambystoma mexicanum. The sequence goes on along the minus strand of NC_090933.1, from coordinate 671,236,741 downwards.
CAGAGAAAAGAAAAGAAAAACTGACAATACAGCAGTGTCTGCTCCAGTTTCCCCTCCCTCAAAGCACAGTGGCCAGTCTGACTCCTCCTCTTCCTGCAGGTTCCAATATAGGAGCACCCATCCTCTTCCTGCATGTCACAATATAGTACTGGTAAGTACCCATGAAAAGCAAAGCAGCCCTTCCGAGATATAATTGTAGCACTCAATCAAGAGTAAAGCAGCCTTTCTGAGGAATGCTAGGAGAGACCTGCCAAAAGTATAACAAGCCTGCTGAGGTATACTGCTACGTAACAATGAAAGTAAAGAAGTCCGGCTGAGGAGCGATGGTATGCTCACACTAAATATATTGCACTTTTGTGAGACTTGCTGCTACTGTCATATTAAAGGTATGGCTGCTCCTCAAGCATTTACTGGCACCTAACTTTTAAAGTATAGCAGATCCTAAGAGAGATGCTAAGTCTGTCGCATATAAAGGAAAGCAGGTACGATGAGAAGTTAATGTACCAATTGTGGTGTTGTCGCCTTTAAGATATTGCCCAAGCCGACACATGCAGCAGTATGGCGGCAGACTCCCTGCGTGGCAACTCTAGTGTCCGGCTCACATGCAGCAGTATGGCGGCAGACTCCCTGCGTGGCAACTCTAGTGTCCGGCTCACATGCAGCAGTGTGGCAGCAGACTCCCTGCGTGGCAACTCTGGTGTCCGGCTCACATGCAGCAGTATGGCGGCAGACTCCCTGCGTAGAAACTCTGGTGCCCGGCTCACATGCAGCAGTATGGCGGCAGACTCCCCGTGTGGCAACTTTGGTGTCCGGCTCACATGTAGCAGTATCTTGGCAGACTCCCTGCGTGGCAACTCTGGTGCCCGGCTCACATGCAGCAGTATGGCGGCAGACTCCCTGCGTGGCAACTCTGGTGCCCGGCTCACATGCAGCAGTATGGCGGCAGACTCCCTGCGTGGCAACACTGGTGTCCGGCTCATATGCAGCAATATGGCGGCAGACTCCCTGCGTGGCAACTCTGGTGTTCCGGCTCATTGTTTGGTTTACTCTGTGTGTTCACGGTTTAGGTCTATTTGACCGAAAGAAATTCACCTTTTCCAGTTTGACGGAATAGTTTTGTTTGTTTTTTGTTTGAAAAGGCGGGAGAGATCACCCCGCCACACCACCCAACTTTCCCCCACCTTAACCTATTCCCTTACCCCACCCCACATATATATTTATTTTAAATTTACCACAAAAAAACAAACAAAAAAATGTGGTCAAGTTGAAAAGGTCCATTAGGTTTGAGATCAAGTATGCTAATATTGTGTTCACGGCCTGTGTGTATGGTTGGCCCATGTGTCCACGGACCCATCTGCCGTGCCTGGGTGATCCTAGGCAAAACCCTCCGCTGTATGACCATGGATCCAAGGATCTAAGCAGTGCCGGCCCTAGGGTAGAGCGAGCTGTGTGACCGCCTGGGGCACCCAGTCATTAGACCCCACCACAACAGCTCGGAGGAGTCTTTCAGGGTCTCCACAAAGCTGATGTGGTGGGATAAGGCACGGCAGGCGCCCTATTGAAATGAAAGGCGCTGCGGAGCACTTATAATAACAATAAGGCGCCTATCGTGCCTATTAAAAAATGTAGCGCTCCCCCCTGACGCATGACTAGGGGCGCCCAGGGGGAGCAGAGGGGTGCCAAAATTGTGATTTGCTGCCCGGGGCGCTTCAGCTTATAAGGCCGGCCCTGGGTCTGAGCTGGGTGCCCTCTACGGCTGTTCTTAATGCATGGATGCGGCGACACTGAACTCTGCTACGTGCATGCAGCAACTGTCTGGTGGGCCCGGTGCGCCCGCGTCCCCCACATCACCAATGTGCTTGTGACATGATGGGTTCGCAAATATATTTCACGTGGCCCGTCTGACACCACGACCCTTTAACGTCACCCTTGGTTGCACCCCGATTTTCAATCCCATGTTAGCCTAAATCCCTTTCTCAAATTGTGAGTTTTCAGAGTAAATGTCTCCGGGTTCCATTCAGGATAATAAGGGGGGACATTGTCACTATAGTGCAGGGTAAAAAACACACGTAAACGGCATATGTAAAACTTGAATGCATGTGCCATATATTAATCGATTTGTATGGCTGAGCAGTGGGACAGAGTGGAGCTACCGCGTCCACCTCCCCCTCCCCTTCTCTCTGCCATTCACATCTGTATGCATTCCTGCCAGCATCAGATTTTCATGCTGGCGGTAGCATCAGATTTTCATGCTGGCGGTAATGCACTGGATTCCAATGAAGTCAGCCTGTCTGTTTTGCACCTGCTGAAAGCCGGCGGATTCCATAGCAATACATTGCAAATGCTGCCTGTAGTGTCTAAGTGGCATTTACACAAGTTGCGCTACAGAGTGCACAAACAAGACGTAAAGGCAGTTTCTGTTTTCACACCTTATTTGCACTTCTTAGTAAAGGCAAGGAAGGGACCTTTTTTCACTAGGACAAACTTAACTGGGCCTGTGTGCAATGTACGATTCTTAACTGCCAGCTGCCCCATATCGCGGAAGTACACCACATCCTACATCAGAGGCATTGCAAAATACACTAGTGCGGTTGAAACGATGATCTCCGGAAACAGGCCTCAAAACGATGCAATTATAGCTCTTTGAAGGGCGGTATGTCCTCGCACGTTGTGCCACCGTCAGTGCTTATGCCAAGCATTCCAATGGAAAACTGATAATCATGTACGAGCCAGCCAGCTTGTATAACAACAGTCCACCCATCCAAACGCTTTAGGCATCGTTCAAGCGTAGGTTAGCAGCGCCTGCTTAGTGGCATTGTAAGTACACGCGAGCGAATTTCGGGAGTCGTTTACGTAAAGGGCGTGCAGGGTTACTGATGTGGACTGATGTCACGTGGGCAGCAGGAATTCTGGGCTATTATGAAATCTGAATGCTCATACAGTGAAGGCTGACTTTTCTGCCCTCTGAGATTGATGTGAATGGAGATGTTTACACACACGGCTTTGTTGTATGGCGATAACAGTGGAGTAGCTCGTGTTTCTCGAAGTCAGGCTCACTGATAAGAAATGTACACATGTTCGCTACAGGCGTCTGGAATAAACCCGTTGGTAAACAGGCAGACCATGGCTCACAACATAAATGCAGGCTTGCTGAGAGAGAACCCGACAGAGGCTGAGAAAGGCGGTCCAGGCTCTGGTTTGGCATGGGAAGACCCTTGCCCGAAAACATTCTCAGAGTTCTGTCCCAGATCCTGGCGAAACCAACAGCCAGAGTTGAGAGGAAGTAAAAAGCAGAATAAGCCCTTATGAAGGGATGACAGAAAGGAAAGGCATATGAAGGACTAAAGGACTATCCCTGATACATACAGCCCCCCCTTTTATTCCTGCACTTATCAGACCTACCCTATCTGCTGCCTTAAACCTAGCACTTGCACATGGCCTGCTGCACTACCACTGTTTGTTGCCTTTATTATTTATTTATTGTTATTTATCTGTTTCTCCTCTGCTTCGCACTTTCCACTTCTCCCCCCTTCCATGCACCTTTCCCCTCCCCCTCTCCCATGCACTTGCGCGTTCTCAATGTCACTGGGCCTAGTAAGATCGCTGTTTTGTTCTCCCCTGTTCCCGTCCCTTGCCTTGTCACGCTCTGAAACACTTGTGTACGAGCGCGATAGAAATAAAATATCAATATCAACTTGAATTCAACAAGGAAGGAATCCCTCCGTGGCCTTCTGAATGCATTAGCCCAAGCTCTGGCCTCAGAAACATGATGCCAAGACCCCCAAGCATGTTCTTTGCAGGAAGCCGGATGTACGAGTACCCACCACCCCATCAGAGTTACACCATCTGCGCAGGAGATTGCTGCTGCCTGGACAGTGGATCACCCAGGGGGGGGAAGCGGGTTAGGGTATTGTTGATTGTGTAGGACAGGGGAGTTAAGGGTAACCAGGAAGAGGGCTAAGAAGAGTGTGTGGATGAGTAGCAGTGGTAAGACTAAAATACACTGCCTTGATATTGGTTCCATTGTATTTCAGGCATATCAAATGCACACTTACACTCCTCACACACTCTTACACTATCATTATGCAGCAAGCAATGTTGACCTATGTACAGGTTTCTTCAACAGCCAGCAATAGCATGGATCGATAGTTACACTGATGACTAGATACCTCACTAGCCACTTAAATGCCTCCAAACACCAAAATCTGTAAACATAGTAGAAAATGCAAGCATGAGCATTAACTCAATATACATTAGAAGAGGGTTATGTCCATTAGTGACTTAAGTGCACATGGAAGTTTTATGTCTAGTCCACGAACAGTGCCAGAAGAAACTACAATAGTGCTTATCTGTAGTCTCTGAGGATTCAGTCATGTGCTGATACGAGGACACGATTCTGGATATGCAGCTCTGTGTTCTTCAAAGAAAAAGTACAGATGTCAGGAAAAATGGACACGTAATTACAGCAAACAACTTAGTACTTGAACGTGTGCCTGCTGTAAGGGTGCAGACAGGGACGTCATTTGGGGGTCGCCAGAGGTCGCAAGAGCGACCGCTGGCGATTGGCCAGCGACCCCTGTCAATCTCTTGCGACCTCTGGCCATTGACCAATCAGAGGAGGAGGGGGCGTGGCCACAGCGTGCTGCGACGCTTGTGTTGGCCTCCATTTTGATTATTTCACGACGCGAGTTTGTTGTGTCCAGCTGCATCCACGTCGATCCACCCCCGCTGAAGGAGGAGGCCAGGCCAGTGACTGTGACTGACTTCGAGGTGAGTGAGTGAGTCGAGAGACTCGAGTCGAGCGTGAGCCGAGGTCGCCGCCGACGGCAGGCCTCAGGGCGCAGCACCAAATTCATTTTACTGATGTGCAAATATGTGCCGGCGGCGGCCTGCAAGCTGCCGCCGGCATATATTTGCAATGTAGTAAAATGAATTTGGGTGCCGACGGCAGGCCTCAGGCCGCAGCACCAAATTCATTTTACTGATGTGCAAATATGTGCCGGCGGCGGCCTGCAAGCTGCCGCCGGCATATATTTGCAATGTAGTAAAATGAATTCAGGTGCCGACGGCAGGCCTCAGGCCGCAGCACCAAATTCATTTTACTGATGTGCAAATATGTGCCGGCGGCGGCCTGCAAGCTGCCGCCGGCATATATTTGCAATGTAGTAAAATGAATTCGGTTGCCGACGGCAGGCCTCAGGCCGCAGCACCAAATTCATTTTACTGATGTGCAAATATGTGCCGGCGGCAGCCTGCAAGCTGCCGCCGGCATATATTTGCAATGTAGTCAAATGAATTTAGGTGCCGACGGCAGGCCTCAGGCCGCAGCACCAAATTAATTTTACTGGCGTGCAAATATGTACCGGTGGCGGCCTGCAAGCTGCCGCCGGCATATATTTGCAATGTAGTAAAATGAATTCGGGTGCCGACGGCAGGCCTCAGGCCGCAGCACCAAATTCATTTTACTGACGTGCAAATATGTGCCGGCGGCGGCCTGCAAGCTGCCGCCGGCATATATTTGCAAATGTAGTAAAATGAATTCGGGTGCCGACGGCATGATTTTCCATTGCATTAAAACAGGCCCTCCGGCTTATTGCAATTTCGCGATCCTGCAAAATGAAAATGCTGCAAAAAAGGGCATTTTTTTGAAAAAAGCACGAAAACTGCAGTTTCACAAGCCGACTCTGGACCTGAAAACAATGATAATAACGCATAGAAGATGGGGTCAACTTAATAGTAATTTCACTTGCAAAACTGGAAAACATATTCATTTGACTGAAGCCAGGATGGTAAAGGAAGGGCAGGAAGCCAGATGACATAAGAACCCAAAAGGCTAAAAGCCAAATGGAATTAGAAAGTCGGTATAGGCTAGGTTACAAGGAAAGACAGAAAGACGTGTGTCATAGGAAACTAATACCTCATGTGGCCTCCGCAGAATCTATGAGGGCGTGTGTGGTAAATACGGTATGTGATAAATATAGATCACGGGACCATTTTGTTTTTACCAACAATGTGCACTCCTAGAACGGTGATGGCGGCCATTTTAAAAGTGAAGGAAAACCTTGCGCTGCTGTAATAGGGAGGTAAGGGCATCAGCTTAATGTTGGAATAGGAGGCCCGCAGGCCGCAGCTGCAGCACCAAATTAATTTTACTAACGTGCAAATATGTGCTGGCGGTGGCTTGCAAGCTGCCGCCGGCACATATTTGCACGTTAGTAAAATGCATTTGGTCCGACGCCGTATCCGGCAAGCTCATCCATGCGGGCATCGCTGTGGTGCCTTGCCGCACCTCTCTCCCCCAAGCAGGAGCAGGACTGGAGCCAAGAGGGCACTGTGATGTGGCAGGGCCAGGGCGTCTCTGTTTTCTCTCCCCCGCAGGCCAGGAGCAGCCTTTCGTTGTCCAAACAAAAAAAGAAGAAACAAAGAAATCGGGAGTCCTGATTTCTTTGTTTCTTCTTTTTTGTTTTGCATGCATGTGCACTGGGACCACCTCCGGCCGCAGACACCAGTAGGGGCCTTGCCAGAGGAGCCAGCCATTGTTGGCGTTTCCTGTCCTGACTGCTGTGCTTCGCACTGGCACACCCAGTTTCTTCTGTGAATCACTAGCCCAGTGTCACTATAATAGGAAAAAGCTACCTTGTAGGAGGTAACATTTTCATTCTTTACCATTAATTTCGCACTCGAGTAGGCTGAGGCAGTACAGACTGTAATAAATACGCAGGGGGTGTCAGCAGTTAGAATAATTAGCATGCATACTATTATGATGATGCATAAGTGTGAACATCACACCATTTATTGACATAAAATATGGTAATCGAAGTGGATTTATCTTTTCCTAGCAGATGCAGTCATTTGAACATTCAGCACTTTCTCTGCATCGTTTACGCGGGTTTGAACATGAACACCCCCCCTCCATTTAGGTTGTGCTATACCGGCAGCCTTGCCTTGTGTTATTTTGGAAGAGACATTCTCTTGCATTGGCAATGAAGTGGTCTCTTTGGAAACACAGCCTTCCCCAGTGCAAGTAGGGGATGCATTGTGGGGCTCTGTGCGTTCGAATGGTGGATAGATTCTAGAGAGTGAATTAGCATTTGCTTGTGGAGGGCATTATCAAGCCCATTAAACTTTTAATTAATTATAGAACAGTAACAGTATATACGTGTTTACTGGTAGAGCAGCATTACAGCGCATTATCCTTTCCTACGCAATGATATGGGTGTGATTAGGCACACATGTGCATGTCGTTTTCCATATTTACTGCATAACATCCTGCGTGGTGGCACGTCTTGTAGAAAGGCCCATCCCTGCATACCAGTGTTTCTCGCTGATTTATTTAAAGGCCTGTTTTGCTTTCACTGAAGCACTGGCAGGCAGTATGTGCAAAAAATGAGGACACAGCACTGCTTTTAAAGATAACATAATTGTGTAAAAACGTATATTGTAGGTGTAATAGAAACCATCACAGCCCCTGCATGGCAAGGGTCATTCAACTGTAATCCTGTAACAGGCTAGAGGACTTGGGACTCCGGAGCGTGAGCCCGCCCGCACCATGGGGGGCCAGGGACCTCGCCGGTAATGCCGACGGTCGTCAGGCATGACCCGACCATCAATGCACACCACAAGGCGGGTGCATGCAGGGGGGGCAATTCTTAAGGGGCCCAGAGGTGCTGGGACCTGCTTCGGAAAAGCTCTGCATGGCAGGCCCTCTGACCATGGTGTAGTGCTGGCATAGCGCAGTAAACGGGACACATAGGCAGGAGTCTGTAGTATTTTTGACTGGTGCACGGGCGGACGGGCGCACCTCCTCTTATTAACTTGATGACACCAATTAATTTTACTAACGTGCAAATATGTGCCGGCGGCGGCTTGCAATGTTGTTAAGCTGCCACCGGCACATACATTCTTAACCAGCGCCTCTAGGACTCGTACTAGTGACTGATAGTCTCCCTCTTTCAGCCTGTAGTTCCCCCGCCTGTGTTGTGATATTCAGACACTCCTATTTCACATTCAGAAGATGCAGGTGTGCAGGGTTCCACTGCTCAGCACACCGGATCACCACCTTCCACACCGGCCAGTGGCCACAAAGGTCATTCGTTGCCTGGTTCCCCTAATCCCAGCTGCCCAGTAGTCTACTCAGCTGGCTGGGCTCTTTCTCCATCATTAGTGAATTTAGGTTCGTGTGCAGAATATCCACACTGCTCAATGTTTGTCCCTACCCCATTTCCTTCATTTCAGCATATGTCTCTTCCAGGGCGGCTCCACCACCCCCCTAAATATTTTCCAGCATGGACTGATGGACACTGAGAACTGTATACTCTCCAAGGCCACACATTGCTCACAGTTGCCAATTCTCTCACGGTCCTGCAATATACATGGGCGTCCCTCACTATTTACCCCATTCATTCAATCCTTCGTCTGGGGGACTTGCACTGTAGAGGTTGGTTGCTCTACAATATGGCAACCTGTGGTGAGCAGATGGGCAATACCATGGTTTGCAAAATGAGCAGATGAGTGGTGCCAAAATAGGCGGAAAGGTCAGGAGAAAGAAACTGAAGTACAGAATAAGTGACTACGTGACAGGCAGATGCAGTGTGATTGTGTTACGCTCTGCCACTTGCCTTTGACAGTGGTTCAGCTAAGGCCTGTCCTGGCCAGAGTGCAGGGCAGAGTCACATAGCTATCAGGTCACTGGATTGGTCTGAGTCCAATGAAAGTAATCACCTACCAGCCCACTGTACAGACAGACTAATGTGTTGCATGCTATGTCCTGCAGCCTGCCTTAGAGTCACATAAATTACCTGCCACTGTAAAAAGCAGTGGGGTCTGTCACTGAAATCTGTAGGCGGTAGGACTGCTTAAAAAGCAGTAGCCTACTGCCTAAATCTGTAGGGTTGGCAAGCATGTTAGTATAATGAATTCAGTGCTGGCACGGCAACGGCTTTACATTAGGGAAAGTAAGCAAGCCGCTGATGCCAGCAGCACCAAATTCGTTTTACTAACGTTACATTTTGTCTTTTATAGATCATGTGGGGGAGGGATTGAAGGCCTTTTTAATTCCTGCTGTAAGATAAGTCATAGCCGGTTCCATGTGCCCACGACCCCAGCCAGTGTGTCGATGTGCCCCTCGTCACTGTGTCCCTTGCCCCTCGCCACTGTGTTCATGTGCCCTCCTGAGCCCAGCTTACAGCAACAGCTTATGCAAATTATACTGCTTAAATTAACCACAGGCAGATGAAATCCAAGTCATTTGTGGCCTGCAGCCTATACATTTTGCAATGCATTTAACTAGGATTTTACATTGTGACACGACATTATGTAAACTGCTCCTTGCCCGAGCCACACACTCAGCCTGGGCCTGCTGCGGCCTACAGAGCTAGTTCCTAGAGATCCTAGGACAATGGTGCATAACATGCATCCCTCTGAGTTACAGAAGGTTAATGATGAATCGTTGCCGGGCCTGAAGTCATTCTCTAGGTCTGTCATGTGCAAAGCCTCTGTGGTCCAGTTTGTCTCTGCATGATGCGTGCACCCCAGAACTCTAAAACTCTATTAAAAATTAATATGGTCTGGTGTTGCACAAATGAATCTTTCTGATATTTTGTTATTATTTTCAGACCTGCATCTTCGTGTGGAAGTTCCTTCCTTTCTGTGTTCTCAACGCCAGCAAACAGTACCACCATTGAGCAGCTGACATCCAGCCTTATCTGTGACCGCTGCGAGAGGTAAATGAACGTGAAGCAACATATTGAAAATGTACAGCATATGTTAATGATCAGATCTGTTATTCCATATCTATTTATGCATTGCAGCCTTGTCCTAGTTGTTTCAACACAAAAGATGGCTGTTTCTCTTCCATTTAATCAGAGAACAGCACACAATTAACTTCAAACTGTATGACACTGAACACATGCTTCACTTCAGTTTTTTGGGACCCACAGGTTTCCTTTTTTCTTAGAGGCAGAGTTTGAACAGGTTGCAACTGTTAATCTCTCAAATGTAAAGTATTACCCTGACAGATAGGACTGACCTAAAAGTAAGCTACGAAAATAAATGCTTGAAATCACTGCTTAGGTATGTACTCAGTGCTCCAGATAAGATTTTGAAGTGGGACTATTGTATTCCCTATTTTGTAAACTTGGAAGTAAAATGATTTTTAGGGAGTAAAAATGTAAATCTAGTTCCCCACGGCAGTATTTTGTAAGCAAGTAAAAATGCTTTAACTGAAAAACTGAAAGGTTTTTCTAATAATTATGTTGCACCTAGTTACTCATACACATTAAAAGATCATGTGCATGTCTACCGATCGAGCAGTAGTAATAGTGCTTTCTTCCTTTGGAACTACGTGCGCTACCTCTCCAAACATCCATGGAACTGTGTGCGTGAAAGAAGGGCTCAGGGTCCACAGTGTTTGTTTCCTATTTTTGTTGGGAGTATTTGTAATCTGTTTTTCTTTTTGGGGAGTACTCGCTTATTTTCGATAAACTTGTAAGCCAAAGCAATACATTTCAGATTTGTCTCCTCTTTGGTATTCAGCGGAAGTGGTCCTCCAAAGAAGAGTGAAGCACAAAAGAAGTCAGGAGGACACTGAGGAATCCATCATTTGCTTGAACAATCGCTTCTAATTTAGCAGTACTAAAAGAACGAACATGTCTACACCTACAGGAAAACCCAAGGATCCAAAACAGAGGTCAATCGTTGATATGTTTTCTCCAAAAGCAAGAGGAGCTGGCCCTACTCCAGGCTCTGATTCAAGCAAGCGCAAGAGGTCTGATGATAACTCAAGTGGCAGTTCAAACACAGCTGCACATGTTGTCCAACCATCGGCCAGCACATCAACTCTTGCTGGCAGCGAAGCTGCTTCTTCAGGTGCAGACAGTGCATCTACATGTGCTGACATTGGTTCACTATCTCCACATGCTGACTCTTTGTCTACAGCTCCACCTTCCTTGGCTGACATAGCATCTCCTTCATTTGTAGTGGCCACTGAAGGCTCTTGTTCACGTGCAGACATTGCTGTGACGGTTTCACGTGATGCTGATGACCCAAGCAACACTTCAACGTTCCTGGATAGCGCAGAGTGCTCTTTCAACCCTGATGTTGAGGATTGTTCTTCCCGTATTGGCATGTTTGATGATCCTCCCACTGGTGCTTGCTCTCCCGACATTTCACTCCTCGGGGAGAGCACAAGCAGCTCTTGGTTGCAGAGCGATAACAGTATGCAGATGTGTCTAGCTGAGCAGGGCATTCCAAGAAGATCTCCAGCTCCCAATTTAGATGACAGTGTGGTGACTGATCTGTCCCCAAATCCATGCAGTGACCCTGTACAGCCAAAACTTCCTACATACCCTGTAACTGGTTCCCGTAAGTTTAACGGAGACTACAAAACATATCCTTGGGTGGAGTATTCCGTTCTGAAAGATAAAGTATACTGCTTTGCATGCAGACATTTTGGTTCTAATTCTGGAGGAGGGGGGCGTGCACGTGGCAATGTTCCATTTGTTGATATCGGCTTTGCTAAATGGGAAAAGACACGTTGTTCTTTAAAGATGCACTCAGATTCTGATAAGCATAAGTCTTCGGTTGTAGCTTGGGCAGACTTTAAGCGTGTACAACAGACTACAGGCCCTCACCACTCAATTGTTTCAATGCTAGAAAAGGTTGGGGACCAAGAGATTGAAGAGAATCGTCAACATGTGATGCAGTTACTAAAGGTTGTATGTGTTTTGGGTCGTCAAGGACTTGCTTTCCGAGCCACAGATGAATCGCAAGACTCCCACAATAAGGGAAACTTCATAGCAATATTGCGTTTGCTGTCTGATAATAATGAACTTCTTAAAGTAAAAATGGCTAGACGATATGGGCACTACACATCTCCAGAGTATCAAAATGACATGATCTCAGTTGTGGCAAATCTTATACGTCAGAATATCGTTAGGAAAGTGACAAAGCACTTTGCAGTGTTGGTTGATGAAACCAAAGACATTTCGCATAAAGAACAGATGAGCTTTGTGATCCGGTTTGTAGATCAAGATGGGAACATTCAGGAAAAAGCCATGGGATGTTACCACATGGAGAAGTTGGATGCCTCCAGTTTAGCTGCAGCCATTGACAAATCTGTACGCAATGCTGGCCTTGACTGGAAGAACTGTGTGGCACAATGCTATGATGGGGCATCAGTTATGAGTGGCTGTTTCAATGGAGTGCAAGCGAAAATAAAAGAAATTGCTCCACAGGCAGTTTACATTCACTGTCATGCACATCGTCTAAACCTTGCGTTTGTGCAAACTATCACTAACATACAAACAGTGAAGGATTTTTTCTCAACTTTGCAGGCTGTGTATGTGTTCCTTTCACAAAGTTCTCCTCGGCACGAACTCTTTGTAAAAGCTCAAACAGAAAGCGGTCTGGAAGTACAAGAATTAGAAAGACTTTGTGGCACTAGATGGTTTTATTGGTATGCGTGTGTTAAAAAAATACAGGCTCGATTTGAAACCATTATAGTTGTTCTCAGTGTAATAGAATCATCGCAACAACGTGACAAGCAGGCTTGTTCAGAAGCCAGAGGACTTCTGCGAAATATGCAGTGCTTTGAGTTTTTGCTAACTTTGTTAAGTATGGAAGCAATTCTGAAAAAGATTTGTGTGTTATCTGATGAACTTCAGAGAAAGCATCTTGATTTGCCAGATGCGAGTCACCTAATTCAAGTGACAAGAACTGCCCTCGTCAACCTTAGACAAGAATGCCATTGGGTGAAAATCGTCAATGACGCAACGGAATTGGCAGAAAAATGTGGTATTGAAACAGTTGAAGACCACGACCGCAGAGCTTTACCAGTAAGGCAGCACCAACTGAGCAGCAAACTCAAAGAATACCTTGTTGGTACTACTGTAGGGAAGAGGCCTGGACATTATGAGCACTCTGAGGATCGAATGCCACAGACTGAACGGATAAAGCAAGAGGTGTTTTTCTGCACCTTGGATAGGTTTGTAAGAGAGTTGGATGCTCGTTTTATAGATAACATGGGGCTTATCAAGGCTGCCGGCATGTTCAATCCAAGGGCTAAAAATTTCTTGGAGGACTCATCTGCAGATCTTCTTGCTCGGCACTACCTAGGGCCCCAAGTAGATTATGCTGCATTGCATTCAGGACTTGACACTGCAAGGGGCTATTTATCTGGCAAGACTTTAGCAGGTATTCACTCTGTCAGGTACTATCTCAATGAATCTCCAAGAGGCTTTTCTGATGTCCTAAATCTGTTGGATCTGGTTCTTGCATTGCCGATTACAACTGCAATAAATGAGAGGTTCTTCTCCTGTTTGAAAAGAGTTAAAAACTATTTGCGAAATAGATGTGGAGACAACAGACTTAGTGATTTGTTGGTAATGGCCTGTGAACCTATGGAGGTTGACGAGGTAAATTTGAGTGATGCCATTGACCGATTTGCTGACATGCGACACAGGAGGTATCCTCTGAAAAGATGAACCATTATATTCTTCGACACTGTTAGATTATAGCTCAATTTTCCAGTTAGGTCTTTCTTTTCAAGTCACGCAGACCTAATCAGCACCACATACAGTCTTCAAAACCATCTGCTACTCTCCTACACTAGCAGCCTCTTCTCCTCATGAAGTCAGCCATGATACATCGCTCATGCACTACAACCAGTTTGTCTCCTCTTCAAAACACTACATGGTATGCTGTTGAGTTTAGTCAACATCCTATTTTTTACCAGTGAGCTAAGCAACAATGGACCATTACGTCAGAAACATCATGTGTGTCTTTCAAATGGCATCATCTGCCACACCGCCGGCATCCTACAGATTTTCAGTCTAAGCAACAGCAAGACATTCAATTAGCCTTTTCCTGTGAAGCCAGACAGGCACTACTAGTAGCACAGCCACAAGCATCTGTCAACCTCCAGTCTCTTAGAATCTGAGTAGCCTCCATCAGCATCTTCTTGACAGGTCAGCCAGAAGCTGCAGCACAGCTGGAGTTGTGTCATGAAAACATTTGCTATCTGATTCCCGCCTGGCTCTTCTTCATTTCCAGTCAAGGAAGCAATGATGAGCCATCTAAGCAGCAACTTCCATTAAGCCAGTCACCAGCTACCCCACAGCTACAGTTCTGTCTTCACAATGCCAGCACCGTATCCTTGATTTGTAGTCAACCAAGCAATGATGAGACACACCCAGTCAGTGCCCTCTGTTAAAACCAGCCCGGCACCATCGGCATCACAGCCAGTATTCTGTGACCTCAAAACAGCACCTGCCATACTTGCAGCCTCTTCTCTGCCAAACACCTGCAGCTCCACTACCAGAGTTCTGTGACCTCAAAACAGCACCTGCCATACTTGCAGGCTCTTCCCTGCCAAACACCTTCAGCTACACTACCAGAGTTCTGTGTCTTCTTGATCTGTTGCCACTGAACACTCACAGACCTCTCCTCTGGTTTCCAGTCACCTAAGCAACAACCTGCCTTCGAGTCAGAATCTTCACCTCACATGCCATTGAAACAGCAGCACCGGCACGTCTGTCAAGCCACTGTTCTGCTCAATCTGGTAAGAAACTACATTTTAAGTCTTATGATCAGAGTGAAGGAAGAGCAACTGTTGGGCATTATCCAAAAATCTATATAATAGTACTAATTGTTGGAATGTGTACCATTGTGGTGCGGGGTGTGGAGGACAATGAACATGTAGGAACAGAAACCTAGGCATATAAAGAGTGTTGGTGAGTGTGGGAGTAATGCAAAATGCAGCCAGGATTTTTTCCCCCATAAAATCTGGGCACTGGACTGATGAGGCTTTTGGTACTGAAGTTTGTATCACTCAGTAATGCACTGTATGCCTTGAACACATTTTGAACTAATCTTTTGGCAGCCAAAATAACACAAGCAGAAGAGTCATTAAAAACTGAGGATGCCATACATGTTTTCTAGTGAAATATTCTCCAATCTCCCCTTTTATCCTGGCTTTCCCCTATCCCCGTGCCCGCCTATCCGTCCCTGTCCCCCCAGAATGTGATTTCGCTCTGTAGTCCTGTTGAAATAACAGGGCAGATCCACATAAAGAGGGGATTGGGGTTCATACACTTCACGTGGCAACATGGACCTTGACACTGATACATATGATGATCCATTCTTGTATGAAATGTCACAATACACTGATATCGTAACCATTTTTTTCTTAATGCACTGAGCGATAATGCTTTATTAGGCCACTTCCTGTGATGTCATGGTGGGGGTGTGGTCTAATGACATCACTTCCTGTGGGGTGTGGTCAAATGACATCACTTCCTGTGGGGGTGTGGTCAAATGACATCACTTCCTGTGATGTCACTCTTGGGGGTGTGGCACTGTGATGTCACTTCCGCTACCCCTGGCATTTTGGTGAAATGACGTCCCTGGGTGCAGAAGGAGGAGACTGACACACATGTGGCATTGTGATTGCTATAGAGTTTTATTTAAGATCAAAGTAAAGAGAAAACCTACCTTTCGCTATATTTATGAGGGGTTTGCCTGCCTCAACTAAAAGTGCAAATGGATCTGTCAGGCAGCCGTTGCAAATAAAAAGAGTCCACCGTCATGTGTCAAACGTCCATATCTCTGTCCCTTACACTTTTGACTAAATTTAAAGTTCTACAATGTTCTTGGTCCAGGAGAATGGCTCCCTCCTCCTGGTCTGGATGGCACAATTCTGTATGCAAGTCTCTCACCAGGGGGAATAGCTCCCTTCCCCTGACTTCAATACTTCAAAACAAAGGATTGCTGGCTTTGCATCAAAAGTTCATTTTTTGTTCTCTCTAGGGGGAAGGACTCCCTTCCCTACATCACTGCTTTTATCCTACTTGTAAACCCAATTACCAGGAGAATGACTCACTTCTCCTAGTGTCGGTCTTTCAGTGTGTTTCCTCAAACAAAGTCAGGGTGAATGACTCCCTTCCTCTGGCCTTCCTTGGTTTTGCTCTCACACTCTCTTGGCTTTTACTTTCACAGTTCACAACACCAGGGGGAATAACTCCCTCCCCCTGGCCTTTCTTGGCTTTAGTTTCACAGTTCACAACACCAGGGGGAATGACTCACTTCCCCATGGCTTTCTCAGGCTTTTGATCACAGTTCAAAATGCCAGGGGGAATCTCCCCCTTACCCTGGCCTTTCTCAGGCTTTTTATCACAGTTCCAGTGCCAGGGGGAATGTCTCCCTTGCCCAGGCCTTCCTCATGTATAAGCATGCTGGTGCGGGTCCCAGAACCGGTTTTCTCCTCTGTATTTTGTTCCTGAAATATCTGGTTCACTCTCCTGCCAGATACTACCTACCATATGGCTAATTGCTTAAGATATTCTTCCTGGGTATATCCGGGTTTGAGGTTTCTCTTGCCCCTTTTGTCGATCCCGACAGCCCATGTACCTTCTGGAACTCTGCCAGTTCTTCTCCATTGGTTGCATGCTTCTCCTACATCTTGTTCGGTTTCTTACATTCTCGTGCTGCTTCTGCGGCGTCTGCAGCAACTCTGCAGCGCTTCTCTCTGGGTGGGTTATGCGCCTTGCTACAACCACACAGTTCGGTCACTGCTTCCACCCGGACCTCTGCTCTTCTAGTTCCTAGGTCTGGTCAGGCATGGCAGAGGGGATAGGGATGCCCAGGCTCCTTTTCAAGCCCTTGGTCAGCAGCAGCCTCTCTCTTCCATGCTGGGCGTCCTCTAGTCTCGTGAATCCTCCTGGTAGGGTCTTACAAAAAGGTAAGTCCTTCCTCTCTCTTTATGTTAAATGAGCTATGACAGCTAGAATGCTCATTCAAGTTCTTAGGAGGACTATTCATCATTCCGCACCTCCTCCTCGTCTCTACCGGTCAAGGAGATCTTCATTAAGTCATCCCTACTCTTCCTCACCTCAGTATCTGTCAAGGAGATCTTCATTAAGTTTGTTTGTTTGTTTGTTTGTTTGTTTGTTTATTATTTATACAGCGCGCCACACCCTAAGGTATCTGGGCGCTTAGCAAGACATCTTGGAATACATACATACAAACAGTTAGAGCTTAGTACAAAATACATTCGGTTCAAGCATAGTACATAAAGATCACAGTACTTAGTGGATCCTAACTTACAGACTCAGGCAATGAGGTAGGTTATCATTTACAAACTCCATCCCTGAAGGCCAGTGTTGTCATTGGTGAGGAGCCATTTTTTGGTATTGGACCTGAAGCTGTGGAAGTTTAGGTCCGAGCGTAAGTTGAGTGGGAGGGCATCCCACGCTAGTGATGCTTGTAGCGGAAAACTAGTGCCTCCGGCTTTTTTGAAATTGAAACCTGGTGAGAGAATGCAGAAAGAGTTAGCTGATCTGGTAGGTCTAGCTGATGTTTTAGGAGTGATTTCGTCTATTAGGTATTTTGGAGCTGCATTGTTAAGGCATTTGTGAGAGATGGAGACAAGTTTATAGTAGATTCTGTTCTGGATAGAAAGCCATTTGTACCTCCTCCTGGTTTCAGAGATATGGTCCTTTCTTGGAATGCCCAATGCAGTTCTTAATGCGTTATTGTGCAAGGTTTGAAGTTTGTTTAGCACTTGTTTGTTCGCACGTGTGTAGAGTGCGTTGTAATAATCAAGTTTGGCCAAGATTAAAGCACGTGCTAAGATCAAGCGACTATTGGTGAAGAGGTAGTTTTTACATGCATTAATAAGTTTGCACTTATAGGCTGTCGCCGTCGCAGTGGCATTGACTTGTTTCCTAAGGTTTAGAACGGAGTCGAGATGGAAGCCTAAAGTTTTTGTTTCTTTAGCCGTTAGAATCAGGTTACCGTCTATGTTGAACGAGGTGTATTTAGGACTACTTTTTTGAGGTAGGTGGGGGACCTAATATGAGAATTTCGGTCTTCTCGTCATTCAGGCACAGGCTATGGGTCACTATCCCTACTCTTCTTCGTCTCAGTAACTGTAGGGTATTCAGTCTCACCTATGTACATGGAAGTATGTGGCATGGAAGTGAGGGATGAGAAGGAGGGCCACATGGACTGAGGGGATGTAAAGTAATTGGGTGGAGGGTGAGGGGTGTTGTACAGCATTCTCCCGAGATCTCCTCCCTGATCCCCAGAGGGGGTGTCTCCCCACATAAGATCCTCCTGTTGAGTACCACCCTCAAGGGGACTATCGGGTAGCAGCTTCACCTACCTGGCCTCATGCGAAGGGGATCCCCCTTGTGGAGAAGTGCCCACATCTCGGGATTCGTCACACTACACTAATGTGCACATTTGCATTCAGATCCCCAATGCACCTGAACTCAAGCTTCAATGTACGGTGCTCCATGCTGTTGAATCAATTCCCCAAATAAACTATCGGACGAGTGATGCAGGCATGCCCACTAAAGTTCACTGCTGTAAGCGGCGTGTATTTAATGTAAGCAGATGGTCACTCCAAACATGTCTGCTCTCCTCAAGTGCCAGAAACAGCAAGTGGTGTGGTATGTGAAGCCCAGCCACACCATCAAGATAGCCACCACACCGGCATACAGGGAGGGACCTTTAGTCCCAACCATATATTTCAGCAATTATGCCTTGTTTATGACCAGGGTTGGAGTGCTCAGGGCCCCCATAAAAGCCTACTAGTGCTAGTGGGTCTTGGTGTTCTGGTTCTGGGGGTGGCTCTAGTGGTCCCTAACATCTAGGCCTGTTGTAAGCGTTTGAGAAACCTGAGCCTGTGATGGGATCTAGATCCTGTATGCCACCACCAGCTTAGAAATATGGAAATAAGGGCTGCTGGTTGTTGGGGAAGAAATCAACTCTCATATGAAAATCAAGCTACAAATCCCAGAAGGTCCTGCTTTGGCTATGAACAACGACCAAAGGGCCTTATTGAACTCTCAAAGACCTGTAAGGAGCTCATGTTCTATTAAAGTGCAATTTGGCTGCGGGAGCCGATACTTTTGCACTGCAACGTAAATGGCTCCCCACCACCATAGTTATGTAATTTGGACGGCGAGGTGCAAAAGTGCAGGGCAAAAGGCAGCGTGCACACATGTATACCACCTTTAATCCTGCACTTCTTCACTCCGCCGTGCAAAGTGAGTAAATGCTGCCTGACATGGTAAGCAGTGTTCTCAACTGAAATGAAATGAAACCCACCTCGACATGCAAGCATTTCAGGGAGGGCTTCATTTCAATTGTACATCGCCTGGCAGGGACCATGCACAATGGATCCCTATGGGGTCCGCCTGCTTTATAAAGCTGGAGAACCCCATAGGGATCTCCAGTATTTGCGCTGGCATGAAAATCCATGCCGCTGCAAATGCTGGAGCAATTGTATGATGGAGAGGAAGGAGGTGGCGGAAAAGCAAGTTGAGTTCCGCCCCTCCTCTCTGCCACACAAATGCTTGAAAATGGGCCGTGGCATGAATGGAAGACGTTAAAGACTCGCTCGAGGCTTTTACGCCTTCCATTCCCATTATGGTTCAACTGAAAATGCGCTCCTAAGTGACTTTATATGAATTGCTCAGGAACTGTGAATGACTTTGTGAGCCTAGCAGGGTGATACAGCCCTTACCTCAAACTGTTATAGACCAGGGAACTGGGACTTGGTTCTACTTTTGATTAGGGTTTTGCTCTGACCTCTCACTTGTTTGTTTTCCCTAGAGCCCTGCCATGCTATATGGAGATGTATCCTTATGTTGTTGTATCCACACTTTGCTAGAGCCTACCTCCAACTTCTGGGTTTTCAGAAAAATCAGTGTATTTTGGATTTATAGGCACCAGGGTGCAAGGAGGATAATGCAAAGTTTTAAAGGAGGATGTGAGAAGGCGTGCAGGTTTGCAATGGAATGAGAAGGGGAATACAGCAATGGAGGAAGCCATTGATAGAGGGTGTCGATTATGAGCAAGAGTAAATATGAGCAAGAAAGGGAGCGAGAGTAAGAGAAATAGTGAGTGTGAGAGGAAGGATGAGGGAAAAGGTAAGGGCTGAGAGCAAAGGTGAGAGTTGGAGAAGACGGAATAAGGGAATAGTCTCACGAGTGCCTGAGAGAGAGTGACAGCGCATGCAGGGAGAGAGAGCACAACAGCGTGTGCAGAGATAGAGCGAGAACGACAGCGCACGCAGGGAGAGAAAGAGAGACAGCATGCACGGGGAGAGAAAATGATTGCGTGCATGGAGAGAGAGAGAGTGACAGTGTGCGCGGAGGGAAAGAGAGCGTCAGCGTGTGCAAAGAGAGCGCAACAGCGTGCATGAAGTGAGAGCATCAGCGTGCGCAGCGAGAAAGAGCGACAGCATGTGCGGGGAGAGAAAGTGACAGCATGCGGGGACAGAGAGAGAGTGACAGTGTGCACGGAGAGAGAGAGTGTCAGCGTGCGCAAAGAGAGAGCAACAGCGTGCATGAAGTGAGAGCGACAGCGTGCGCAGGGAGAAAGAGCGACAGCATGTGCGGGGAGAGAGATTGACAGCATGCGTGGAGAGAGAGAGAGCGACAGCATGCGTGGGGAGAGAGAGCGACAGCGCACGCAGGGAGAGCAAAAGCATGCAGAGAGAGAGAGAGCGACGGCCTTCACGCCAACTGACCATTGCAAACACTTCTTTTCACTTTTTGCTCGATGCAAACATCGACCTAAACTGCTTGCCAGAAGTGCAAAACTGCTGAGAAACGTTACAATTTATTCGAGCCAGCCCGATAAGGCACACTGTCTAATGCGCAGATACAATTTCCAGATTGTATACTTTGGGGAATTGTGCATGATAACTGACGCCGTCCAAAATCAAACATTTGTAAAGGGCGAAGCCAAACTACCACCCAGAGAAAAACACTGAGAATTTCTCTTAGCTTCAAGAAACAACTCAATATATACATATTCAGGAAGCACCACTCAATGAAAAATGCTTATGCCCACTCTATCAACATTGAATGTAATGGAATACAAGGTGGACTTGTAAAATGCGCCTCTGACATGTTGGTAGCCATGTCGTGAATGGTGCAGGGAACAATTGGGATCTTAGTTCGTGAAAGGAGAGACAGATGTGAATCCTAAGATGTTGATGCTTGCAGGCCAGAATAAACGGGGTTCTGGGTGCCGGTTGGATTCTAATCAGTTTATGGTGGTAATACTTGGATTTGTGTTTTATTTTGAGGGGAATGCAGGATCAGTGAATTGAAAGCCAGTGTGGCGGTGACTGGTTTAGCCGCTGGCATGTGGGGATTTGTGATAAAGTTAATGATGCAAGCCGTTGCATTACTTCAACCACGTTAACGTGTTATAAGTTAGCAGGTTGCTCACATGTGTGAAGGTAGTCTGGATATATAGTGGGAGGTGGGAGGAGATGGAGAGGTGAATCTGATAGTTTGGGGAAGGAAGTGGGAAAAAGGATAAGTCAGGATAACACTCTTAAGAGTTTAATCCTATACACAAACATTTGAATTCTAGACTGTTGCTGATCTTTGGGGTAGAGGGGCATTTTTGTTCTATTGTTGCCCGTCAACATGCAGTGTTTTTAGTTTTCGAATTCTATTTTATTGGCAGAGGAAAGGGTGACTGGCCCGAATGAGTTAAATCTCTAGCCTTCCTTAACTAGATCATTGTACCCAAGTATGTGGCATGTTTCACGTCTCTGTTTTTCCTGGTTTGAGAGTTAGTTCTTCTGGGTGCTTTATTGGGTCAATGTACATGATGGTTATCTATGTTGTCAAAGGCTGAGGCAGCTGGCCTTAGCAGCTGCATGGCCATTTTTGTTTGTAGTAGACGTTTGGGTATTGATAGTTTCCAATTAGAACTTTGGGTCTCAATCTGGGATGATTGTTGGTTGAGATTGGTCCTGGTTGCTTAGGTTTGGCAAGTTCTTTGAGGGTCCCCAGCTAGTAAGTGTGCCAAAGGCCCTTGCTTAATCTTACTGACCCAAGGCCAACGTGTAGATGATCCCTTTGCTACCCCCATTGTGTTACCAACAGAAGGCAGGGCCTTGTCATGTTGCCACCATAAGCACTCCTGCCCCTTTAAGGAAATGGAAGAACAACAATACAGCAAAACCAGCTGCGGCAGCATGCTCATCATCCCTTGTGAGGGTATAGAAACTAGTAAAATAAAAACTACTGGGAGAAAGAGCAAGTTCTGAACCAGGAACTAGATTAAATATCATTGAGCTTCACAGAGCTGCACATTCATACAGCTAAGACAGTTTAGGCTGAATGAGCTCACCCGAGTGCAGGGCAGGGGTGTGCAAGGCAGAGAGAGGACCGACCAAGGGGAAAGATCAGCCAACCCCAAGTCTCCCATTAGGATTGCAAGCCATTCGGAAAGGCAAGGGACAACAAACTAAAGCCCTTTCAAAGTTCCCAAGAGTGCAGAACAGCCTTCACCTAATCATGAAACTGGACCCTTCACACCTGAACCCAATGGGCCATGATACATCCAAGAAGGAAGGAGCTAGGAACTTCAACATCAAGGACGTGGTTCTTGTAGTTGAAGTCCAGCAGACACTACAGACCTGCTAGGGCTGGGAAAGTACAATTCCCAAGTCCTCTATCCATGCACCACACATCTGATTTCCCCTAGACCAGAGAGGCATGGAAGTGGGGTCAAATCCCTATAAAAAGCAGGGCCTGTGACAGAATGGTGTGAGAGATAGGAGCTGGAAGTAATTTGGAAAAGGCTGAAGAGGAGAGGAGACTGTGCTGGCAAAGAAGTAGGATTGAGAGCTTAAGAAGGAGCTGGAGTGGGAGCAGGAGACAGGAAGCTGGAGAGGAGATAAAGGAGGCTGGGGTAAGGAGGAGATAGAATGCCAGAGAAAGAAAGACCCAGAGGGCAGGGGTGAGAAAGATCCATTGTGGGATGTATTGACCCACTTCTGCTCTACTATGCTGCATCACTCTGCTATGATGGTGCCAGAAACAGCAAGATGGCCGCAAAACCTTTGTGCGTACCAAAGCCCCTGAAAACACACTTTTCAACGCACAAAAAGATGGCTGCCCAATCTGCCACGCTGAGAACATAAAATCTCTGTGCAGCAGAGGGCTGCTGTGTTGACAGCTGTCAGGGGCCTTCCTGATGAAACTTTAACATGTATAAACTGAAAATCAAATGTTTGCAATATAAGAGGCGTGTTACTGATAGTAACCCATATTGTAATTGTTTTGATCCCATGATTTAAAATCTTGAAAGATAATCCTAGCTGCTATTTGACACAACACGTTTGTTTTGTGCTAAGGAAAAGGCCACATAATTTAGCAATTAATTTAAACCTGGGTGAAGCTGCAGAACTTGAATAACAGGTTGGTCTCACAGAAAGAAGGTCTTTCCCCCCAGCAGGAAATCACGGAGAAGTGTTAATTACAGGGTAGGAAAGAACCTGGTCTACAGAGGCAAAAGGAACAATGACAAGCTGCAGAGCAGGAAATTCGAAGTGTGAAGACAGTCATAAAAGGCCTCTGCAAGGAACAAACTTGGGGGATGGCTTCAGGACTTTCAGGGAGAGACCAAGGGGTGGAGCCAAACAACCTTGTTGCTTAACATGGACAAAGAACATATTCTAAAAAGACTGATAACTTACTGTTTAAAATTGTGAAATTGTTAATGTAATTTCTGGCTGCACGGATGAAGAGGCGCCAGAACTGGGTGACATGTTCTGGACAGAAATGACAAGAAATGTGATTTTACCCAAAATGTATTTCCGCTAGAATTGTGAAACTTTTTACCCTTATTCCCATGTTAAACATGCACACTTACAGAAATTTGCTTAAAAATTGGACATTGGGCCTCATTACGACCCAGGCGGTAAGTTACCGCCTGGGCCGTGACTTTACCACCATGGCGTAAACTACGTTTACGCCATGGTGGTTGGCGGACTTACCGCCCCATTCCGACCTTGGCAGGGCGGTAAGTCCCCAATCCCCATTTACCCTTCCCCATTCCCATTTTCGCCCCATAGGGCATAATGGGAGTGGGGAAGGCGTTAATTACGCCACGGTAAATTACGGTGGCGTAATTAACTCCATGGTCCCTTAGCGCCATGGATTTTAACACCTGCTAAAAGCAGGTGTTAAAAGCGCCATGGCGCTAAGGGACCTCGTACTCAGGCGGTAAGGGTCGGCGCTGTTAACGCTGCCGTAAACCCCTTACCGCCTGGGTCGTAATGAGGCCCATTGTGTTCCTAGTGGAAAGGGCAAAATTCGGTGAAAAGCAGAGACAAGATCCCACAGCTACGGGGTTTTGAGGAATAGCGGCTATGTAAAATATGTAATCTGTATATGTGATTCTTATAGAGGTTGCACATGTGTAAATATGTATTTTGCCAAAAGTAGATTTTGTGTTCCAGGGGCTCGGGGTGGGTTCTCAGCCTCATAAAATCGCACCATAAAGATGACACTCCGTTTCTCTCCTCCTATCAAGGCAGAGAGTAGACTCTGACCCAATCACCTTTCAAAGGGGCAAGCTTGGCTAAACCGGCCCACACACCCCTTTTATGATGTCATTTATGGCATAAATAGAGACAGCTCACCACACATAAAGAGAGACAGATTCACTCACTATCCTGATGCTGGAGGAGCGCCCTGCTGCTGAACTCTACATCTTCCTTGCTCTAGACTCCAAAAACTTGGCAAAGCAAAAAGCCCACTGTATAGCTGAGCCATTCTCAGCTAGGCCTCAAATTCCAGAACAGAACCCCACAAGCCTAAGGGGAAGCATCATAATACAGCCGGGCTGTGCTGTTATTGCTTGCCTGCTGAAAAGAAATAACCTCAGAACCAAAAAGGGCAGACCTAGTCCAGTCCTGTGCCGTGACCAGAGCACCTTGCTGACACTGTCCAGTCCTGTGAGATAAAACTATCTCTGTGCTGATCTTTTCCTCATCTGAAGAAGACGAGTTTCCTTAGCAGGCAGTCAACCTGATCAAGTGACTGTGTTCCTGTGTGGTATTCGTTTTGTTCATAGTCATCCACTAGTATCAGAAACCCTTTTGTCATTTTAAAAGTGCATTCCTGTTCTACATTCTTACGCCTTTCTCGAAAAAACGACCTCTACTAAAACGTCTGTAACTCCCTCAGTTTTTGTGATAGAAACAAAATTTCAAATTCTGCTTGTAGATAACATCCATATCACCCAAAACTCCAAATCAATGCAATTCTCCCGTTATCACGAATACCGCACAGTGAAAAGTTTGCCACACATTTTTGTTTTGGGAAATTTATACACGTGTAAAACAGCTTTTAATTGCTTCCGACTTGAATTTTAAGATTTCAAATTATTTCTTGGGATTAAATCATTGCTTGTGTTTGTGTGCAACTGTGCAAAGTGGTTCCCATATGAATCTATAACAATTTCCGCAATTTTGACCATATTTGGTGTTTTTGCCCAGTCCATTCTAAAGATAACTTTAAAAGCCATGTTGTCGTTTT
The DNA here is from genome assembly GCF_040938575.1 of Ambystoma mexicanum. NCBI lineage: Eukaryota > Metazoa > Chordata > Amphibia > Caudata > Ambystomatidae > Ambystoma > Ambystoma mexicanum. The sequence goes on along the minus strand of NC_090933.1, from coordinate 671,211,383 downwards.
CTCTTGTGTTTGAAAAGTGGAAAGTGGGATTGATATTCTGTGTTGAATTCTGCCATTCCTGAAAACCTACTCTCTCCTCCTATCTCTTTACATTGCCTATTGGGGGTTGAGGGGTGTGCAGGGGGAACTTATAATCACAGTGTGATCTGAACCCACACAAAAGTATTATTTTCTGTGCTGAATTGTTTTGTTCACTACTTACTCCTCGTGTATTAAAGAGATCATTCAGTGTTACCTCATCCCATTGGTGATTGTTGTGTACCCATTAAAACATATTGTGATTAAATCTTAAATATATAAATAAATATATAATTACCTTTGCAAACCAGCCTGATTCCTGGTTCAGTATGACCGGGGGTGGAGGGTGAGGGGGGGGGTTCCAGGAGAAGGGCATGATATGAGTTGTATATAGTTCAGAATAAAGAACTTTTAGACAAAAATGAATAAGGATTTCAGTTGTGCACTACATGCTAGGCATTGACCTGGGTGTGTGCCGGATTGAAATCACTTAAACCATACAGCTGGGGTGTATAAAGATATCCAAAGGTGTTAGGAAGGTGGCATTGGGCAGGATACAGATACCCAAAGGGGTGAATAAGAGGGACATGCCCAAAGTGGCAAAGAAGGGGTTGTCAGGAAGATGGGAGATAGCCAGAAGGTTGAAGAAGAGATAGATACACACAGGAGTGAAGAGATCACGTCTACCCCACGAACACTAAGCACTAAAATAAGCACAAGAAACAGGAAAATCAAAGCAACACAAAAGCCCATTGCATGAACATCTTGGCAGGTATACATCCTTACAGAGGTCCGTGAGCAGTCCCCTTGCCCTCCCTGGTCAGGCACTGGCCATAAGAAGGAACATCTGCTTAATACAATAGGAAAGGCCATTGAGGTACTCAGTACTGAAAAGACGACTAGGATTCCCAGCATGCAATCCAGGGGGGCATTTTGGGATGGGGATGGGCTTTCTAATCCCAGCCTAACCCAAAGCACACTGCTTGCTTTAGCAGCCTCCAGAGGAGGAGGTTGTCCGCACCAGTTCAGCCTCCCATCAAGGGCAAAGCCAGGGCCCATTAATCCAGCTGAGTGAGCCCCAACGAGAAGCCTGCTGCAGCACATGCCTGAGCACTACCAAGTCTCACACAAACAGCAGACAATACTTTCCTCAGTTCTGGGGTCACACCGTGGCAGGGGTCTGCAGCGGGATGCACACGCACCTCTAAGTCCCACTGGCCCATTGAGATATGTCCTGGGTTCGGAGAGAGAATCTGTTGATTTTGGGATAACAGCCTGAAGTGCTACAGAATATACTATTGTGTATAACTCCTGACTATTGATTTGTGTTGGTAAAATCTAGAGGATTGCAGTGGTGCACAGGTGTTAAGTGAAACATTGCATTGCATAATAGCCACACAGCAAAAGAACGATGCACCAGAGGGAAAGGCAACATTTATAGCTTCGGCCACAAACGAATGAGAGAAACAACACGATCTTGACTCATGTTTCTACTAAGACAAGGCCCTTAAAGGGGCAACTAACAGACTGCTCATTGCTTTCTAACTTCATACTAATGGACTCTAAAGCAATACCATAGATCCATAATACCAACATGTTTGTTAGTGTTTATAACTATATGTTATTTGTCTAAACAAGGATGTTGACACAACCAGCACGTGAAAGGAAGCGAGTCTAAATGGAAGCATGCCTTAATGAAAGCCTGAATCTGAAACACTTGGCATGGATTCCAGCAGAGCACGAAAGGCCTTTCCTATCCAAAACCTCTTCCTAACCCTTTACTTGCTGTTTCTACCTCCCCCATACTTATCTGCTTACAAACTTCTACCCCTTTCTCTCGTGTATGGGCTCACAAGCCAATCAGTTTGCATAATCCTGGAGCATCTTCTTTTTGCAAAGAGCTTGACTGAACATATGACAGAACAGCAAGCCCAGAAATTGTAATCTGCCCAGGTAGGATGGACTAAGATGAAACTTTGATGGAAGTAATACACCTATTGCAAGAACCGCATACGGAAGTTACCGCAGCCAGAGCTATGTCAGGAGCAACTGCAGCCCAGGTTCAGCAATGAATAGCCCAAGTAACTGCATTAACTGCGTGGGCAATCCCAAAAAGAGGTACCCAGTCTCAAACCTCTGCCCCAAGGGGAGCAGCCCAAATCCTGCTGCCCCCAGCAGAACACAAGTCACCCAGGAAATGATGATAACCTTGCTCCTCCAGAATGGTATGAAGTTACCTAACTGGGTTCCAATCTTTCCAGACACAATGCCAATTACATTTTCTAACAAAACCTAATTGTATAACAGGCTTGAATGGACATTATAATTCATATTTAACCAAGGCGGCTGCATAATGGGCTCCGCTTCTCATCTAGAAGGATGACCAGTTGTTATGCAACTGGACCGATCTCAAGGAACAGTTTAGCAGGACATTTAGTAGGCAAGCTGCCAATTGGTGATAGATATGGAGCTGCTCACCCTGAGGTAGGAAAATAAGGACTTAATCACATGTATCGCAACGGGTCAACAGACCGATTACAGAGGTCGACTGGCTAGAATAAACGACTCTAGAGATGTTCTATCACTGTTTGAAAACAATTTAAAAATGCTGTAGCAGAGATAGACCTAGAAATGGACACATACAGAGCCATGACATACTTTGTATTGAAATTAGATAATAAAAATAATACAATAAACTTTGGGAATGGAAACAGACATTCGTCCATATAGACCAAGCTAAGACCCATAAAGCCAACAACACATCTGTACCAATGCAGATCGGACGAATTTGAGGTGCACTGTTAGGGGACGAGAAAGACAGCAAATGTAAGAACACACTTTGCTTGCATTGCGAGAAGGTTGGTCCTTTCATAAAGGAATGCACATTGAAGCCCAAAAAGGAGGGAAACGAGTTGGCACTACAAGAAATGTAACTGCTAGCATATATGATTCTCAGCATGCACCACACTTAGAGTTCTGAACCTAACTTGCGTCGCATCTAGATAGAAATGTGACTGTTAGCATGTGCCACACTTAGAATTATGAACCCAGCTCGCGTCAAATCTAGATAGAAAGGTGACTGTCAGCAGGCACCGCACCTAGATGGAATCCCACAATTGCAAGGACAGCAATGCCAACTAACCAGCCAACTAACAATTCCATCCCTCTGCATACACCTCTCAAACTCTAACCAAACACAACCACAAACCTAAAACGCAGCAATCCGCACAAACTTCACAACAATGCAACAACAAACAAACCACACATAGGGCCTCATTACACGGACGGCGGTAAGGGTTAACGGTCACCGTTAATGGCAACGGTGACCGTTAACCCTTACCGCCGTACTACGAGGTCCCTTAGCGGGTTGGTGCTTTAACGCCTGCTTTTTGCAGGCGTTAAAAACCAACCCGCTAAGGGACCTCGGAGCTAATTACGGCACCGCAAAATTGTGGTGCCGTAATTAGCGCCTTCCCCATTCCCATAGAGCCCTATGGGGCAGAAATGGGAATGGGGAAGGGCAATGGCGGAAGGGGAATTTACCGCCCCACCAACCTTGGAATGGGGCGGTAAATCCCCTTTCCGCCAAGGCGGTGCCGGTATTTTACCGGCATGAGCCATGGCGCTAATAGCGCCATGGCTCACCGCCTTCCGTGTAATGAGGCCCATAGAGTTGCACAACAGCACACGACGACTATGGACCACAAAACACCCCAAGCCCAGCCAACGGACCCACCGGGCTGAGGCTGTCAACAGCACATCACTGCTCTCTTGCACTTTTCCTGCTTCCTCCCACTAACTCAACCTCCCCTCCTCTTTCAGAGCCGCGAGAGCGCCAAGGGACCACTATGGTGGTGATAGTGCGCGGTACAAATGTCCTTTAACATAACATTAACAACACATTATGCCGAGTTGAAGAAAAGGCCTTCCATTGCAAACACAGTACAAACCCAAGTGCCACATATCACCGTACCCGTGATGCTCCACACAATGGGCCTCATTACGACCCAGGCGGTAAGGGGTTAACGGTGCCGTAAAAGGTTGCGGCGCCGTTAACCCCTTACCGCCTAATTACGAGGTCCCTTTGCGGGTCCCTACCTTAACGGCTGGTTTTTACCAGCTGTTAAGGATTGGACCCGCAAAGGGACCTTGGCGGTAATTACGGTACCGCAATTTGCGGTACCATAATTACCGCCTTCCCCATTCCTATTGAGTCCTATGGGGGCAAAAATGGGAATGGGGAAGGGCCAATGGTGAATGGGGAATTACCGCCCCGCCTACCTTGGAATGGGGCGGTAATTCCACCATCCACCATGGCGCAATCGTTAAAATACCGGCGTCAATCATGGCGCTAATAGCGCCATGGTTAAGGCCTGGGTCGTAATGACCCCCAATGTATGAAAGCTAATGCTATGCTAGACTCAGGGGCGATAGAAAATGTAATTCACCTAAATTATGCCAAGAATCACAGCAGTTAAGAAGAAAACTATAGAGCGAGGTGGAAGTTGGGTCCCGTTAAGATCAGACAGTGTCTATATGCAGACTAAAGATGTACTACAGTTAAAATGCCAGGGCAAGAAAAAGACCTTGCATCACCATAGTTTGGTCTCATATCCAGGATGCCATGGTTAACTAAACACAACACATAAATAGACTGGACAGTTCATGGTGGTTTTTTTTGTTACATCAACCTCTGTACTAAACACTACGTTTTCAAGTCAGAAGCTATAGCCGCAGTACCGGCAATAATGGAACCATGAGATAGTATTGGGGGCATGCAGTCAGTTGAGCTACCATTACAGTACATATAATGCCAGGACAGTTTCAGCAAAACAGTCACAGACACACTCCCTGAACATCGATGTTCGATCTGATAGATATGGCAACTCTACCTTGCAGTAGAATCTATGTCAAAATGGTGGCAGGGAATGCCCATTTAAGGGAGCATATAGAAAAGAATCTAAAAATCGGGGTCATGTGCCATTCATCATCGTCAGCCTCCCCCCCCTCTCTGTCATCTCTAATACGTTGGAGAACTTGCGAACCTGCCTGGACTATTGTGTCATTAACAAAGTAACAATTAAAAAACGCTACCCACTATCACTCACCCCAGTCCTACTGGACCGGATCCGTCATGCTAACATTTTCACCAAACTGGACTTGCAAGGGGGCCTATCACTTGGTCGGAGAATGCGAGGAGTGGAAAGTCACCTTCTGGACCCGCTTTGGGTTATACAGGTACCAAGTGATGCCCTGCTCGGGTGGGTATATGTGCCGTCATATACACTGGCAATATTTTAACCTACTCAAATACGGAAGAACATGTAGACCAAGTTAGAACAATCCCACAAAGACTCAGGCAGAAAAAACGGCATGCCAAGTTACAATAATGTGTTTTCCATGCCACAACTGTGGAATTCCTAGGCTATTTACTTTCCCCGGAAGTAGCACAAATGGTTAGAAAAAAAGGTAGGCTCGGTGTTGTCCTAGCCCATCCCAACATTGGCGAAAATAATAGATGGCCTAATCGGGTGCGCACATTTTTTATAGAAGGGTCACAAAAAACTTGACATGATTACTTCCATTATCCCTTTACTATGTAAGGGGGTTCCGTTCAAAATGACCAGAGAGGTGGAACATGCCTTCGGAGACTGAAATTAGACTTTATATTAGTGTCAGTGTTAAAACACCCATATGTCACCTTGCAGTGTATTATATAGACAGACACCTCCAGTTACACAGTAGGTGCTTTCATGTCGCAGCGTGATCCACTGACAAGAAACCTTCCCCCAGCCACGTACTTCTCCCTCGAAAGATGACAGAGGCAGAAAATAACTATACCGTCGTAAATAAGGAACCTTTGGCAATAAATCGGCATTTGAAGAATGGCAACACTACCACATGGGTGCTAGGTATACCATAACGATCAAGACAGATCACCGTAATCTGTAGTTCCTTAAGACAGCCCGCACCTTGAGTACACTTTTGCTATATTGTTATGTGTCCCTCAGGCATACAAAACCGAAAGGAAGACATCCTGTCCAGATACTCAGAACAAAACAAGACCATTGAAAAGGCACAACCTCGTCATATCATGCCCTTTTCTCGTATAGCTGGAGGAACACAAGTGGATTCCATCTTTGATCAATTTGCATAGTTTGTGCCAATCCATTACTTAGGACATTGGGTCAGTCAAGATTGAGAATGGCAGTTGGTCTCTGGGTACTCTATCAGGGCAAAGCAATCAAATGCTGCCTTTTGGCAGAACTCCAAAAGGCAGCACCTGATTGGTGTCATGATTCCTTAATGGCGGGTAAACCAGGAGTTAAGAAAACCCTGATTTTAGTCAAGCCATAGGTTTGGTGGCCAACCATCAATGAAGAAGCCAACCAATATGTATATACCTGTCACACCCGTGCCTGGGATCTGCAGGTTTACCTATCACCAACAAGTTAGCAAAACCTTTCTTGTAATACATTTTGCACCTACATGGTATGCCTAGTTGAGTGGTTTTAGTTCACACAAGCCAGTTTACTTTTTAGTTTTGGCATACATTTGTGAAGCCACATGAATGGAAGTCATTTCTCCACAAGCTTTCACCCACAAACGGACGGCCAAAAGGAATGTATTAACCGGATCCTGGAACAATTATGGTGTTGTGACCTTTACAGTCCACAACTTCATGTTTTCAAGTACTCTGGCTGTAGAGTTTGCTTACAATAACCAGGAAAGCAGTTTGCTTGGGGTGGACATCCTCTTTCTATACACTCTCAGGCATACACCCATGCACAATTCCTACCTTGGAATGTCCACCAACCACATTGCCTGAAGTCATCACTCATAATGAGGCATTACAGAAAACTCTAGAAATAGATCTGGCCAAACAAACTTGCAAAGCATGAGTGGATTGGAAACATGGTCAATCCCCTAGCTTTGCATAAGACATTTGGGCCTCATTACAAGTTTGGGGGTATTTTGGTGGTAAATCCACCAAAATACCACCAAACGGATTTACCATTATTGCCACTTGGTCTGGCGGATTTACTGCCCGATTACAAGTGGTGGTAGGAGGTGTTAGTCATTACACCATAGTGGTGCACTTGGGTAACCTGTTGGCAACAACAGGCTTCTTCTTTTTTGCTAGTTTTAATTGAGTTCCCCTGGCCTGGGGAACTATACCCTGCTGCACCTGAGATATATACAAGACTTATAATTAATTTCTTTCTGTCATTAACTCTATTACATGATAATTACTCAGTTACTGCACCTCACCCCCTTCTCTTTTGCTAAAACTACAGATTATCACCGGACAGGTGTACTGGCTTCTGCATAGCAAAACAAGGAACGACAGCCAGCAGGGAAGGTTTAACCCCGAAAATGACCGCTTAAGAAAAGCTATTAAACTTTCTTGTCATATTCAGAGGGGTGCCCCCAAGAAGAATAGAGTCCCATTCTAAGTTAATAGCTTGAAAGGCCTTGAGTTCAGGTCTGATTCTGAATCACCTTATTGTCCCATTTTATAATCTTCATACTCTGATTTGCAGAGTCTGGCAATTCATAATGCATGGACGCAGAATCCCTTGGCTTCCTCTGGGTCAGATTCATGCCCCATTATCACGATGTAGCCTCACCAGGCTGGTTGCTTGGTGACTGAGCATAACTGGTTTCTGGAAGAATTTCTAGTTTTTGGAGCTCACTAGTGGCTGTTGCTAGTGCAGTGGAGTCTCTAGGAAGGGCCGGGCAGGCCCCTTCCATAAAGCCTGCCCCCACCACCTTTTCCCAGCACTGAGCAACAGGCGGCCTGGCGCTGAGGACGTGCAGCACACAGAAACCGTGTTTGTTACAGATTCCAGTCAGGTGAAATGTGTGCTCATTGCATTTAATGCAGGCTGAAGTTTGGCATTCACACCACAATTCCCCCTGCCAGGAACCTTCCTCATTTCACGTAAGTGATGGCTTTCTTTCAGTGGCTAATGTGCTTTTTTCACAAGGGTGCAGGCAGAGAATATTGTTTGTCTATTTAGGGCAGGCAGACTGGATGAACCAGCTCAAGAGCTTCTTATATAGAATCAACATGTTTTATCTTTCTATGGCCTACGTGGCGAGTCAGAAGAAGGACACAGAGGGCCTCATTCCGAGTAGGGCGGTAAGGGATAATGGGCACCGTTAAGGAGACCGGTGCCGGTAATCCCTTACCGCCCTATTACAAGGTCCCTTAGCGGGTCCCTCCTTTAACGCCTGATCTGACCCGTTAAAGGACTTCAGTGCTAATAACGGTACCGCATATTGCGGTACCGTTATTAGCTACTTCCCCATTCCCATTGAGCCCTATGGGGGCTCAAATGGGAATGTGGAATGGTTTTTTTCAGTGGGGACTTACCGGTCCCGCAAAGGTTGGACTACACTGGTAAGTCCCCATTGAACGAGACCGGTACCGTTATTGGAGGCAGTCATGGCGCAAATAGCGCGACGACTACCTCCAATCTCGGAATGAGGTCCAGAATCTGACTGGTCATCTCACTGCTTATTTTATTAAACAATAGAGTTCAGCCCTTAACATCTCCCATACTAAGGGTGCACCCTGCCTAAGAAAACAAAGGTGCTTGTGAGTGGTCGGTGAGAGTCCAAATCATAAACAGTCCACTGTCCTAACTAACCTATTCTGGCCCTACCACTATTAGAACAACATAAGTCAGGAGAATGACTCACTTCTCCTGTAGTTTGGATCTTCACCAAATGCAGTTCAGTAACTGATTCTTAAATAGTTCTAGGTAACTATTATTAAATCCCACAATTCTGACACTGGGCACTTCAGGCTCTCAGCCTTGGCTGCTATTTGATTATCCTATCTTTCTTTCTGTTAGGATGACTTCACCCACCTTTTTGGACTTTCTTGTTGTCTTTCTGAATCCTTAATATTGTATAACCTTGTCTGGGTTTATGTTGGGAGTTTGCCTTTCTTTCCTAATTCAATCCAGTCTTCATGGTTTCCCTGTTCACCCGGCTGCTGTATTTTTAATATCTCAAAAAGTTCTCGTCTTCTTCCCACACTTGTTATCTTGGATTAGTACTTTATTTGTACTGAGATGAGTATAAGTATTCCAAAAATGGATTTCCTCTTCTTCACTCACTTTCAATATTTTATTTGTAGTGTGACGAGTATGAGGGTTCCAGTAATGATTCTCCTTCCCTTCACTCACTTTCAGTATTTTATCTGCACTGGGACAAGTTTGATGTTAAGGCTTGATTAAAGCCAGCACAAAGAGTTCCCATGAGGAGGTGTTTTGGGCGAGAATGTGCAGGAACTGTGAGGGAAGGGCCATTGGGTGGAGTATTTTGTCATGCCCAAAATAATAGGTGTGACGGATCGCGGGAATCAGTCACTTTGCCTTTTCCTATGAGGCTACGGAGGTGAGCCCACTATGCAATACCCTCCCAAGGGGTAGAAACAAGCGGGACCTCACTGGGACAGACTCCCCTCTGGGGACATTGACTCCCGTTCTGATGAGAAATTCCCTAAACCCTATATTACCACCCCATCTTCAAAAACATCTAATGGAAGAAAGTATTAAGAACATTATGTTGGTCGGTAATGCACACACCAGACTACCTGGATCTTGTAACAACCCACCTGGTCAGTTGGCTTCAGGGAGCACCATGGAGATCCCTCTTGTGTGTAGGTGCTAACACTTGTTCTCCCTGGTCAGATCCTCTTGCAGCTGGTTATAACAGGTTTGGGGGTACCCAGCTAAGGTTGGGGGTTGTGATGGGATGAAGTGTATGTAACGCTGTGTTTTATGTCTAACTCAGTGTGTCGTCTTCCTCATAGATTCCCATGAATGGCCTGAAACAAGAAGCATGGAGTATTTGGTATTTTGCCCAAGAATCCCTGTCCTTTCCTGACACCTTCCCAATACCCTTATGAAAGCGCCAGGTGCATGAAAATGTGGTTGAGGTTGTAGATCCTGCGCTAAAACCTTCATCATCTGCTGTGGCTTGCAGTAGCTGTGTCCCTGCTATGGTAGCCAGAAATGGCCTTGGAGCTCATAAATTGCTTCACCCACGGGTTTAGGTGAAATGCCCCTTGCTCCTTGTGAGTCAAATGAATGGCTGGTATGTGTGCTATGGGGGGGCGTGGGCCATTGATAGTTATTTTCTAAGAAGATCTCGAGGGATTTTCCAAATCTCACGAGATGTATTAGGTAATTCCTTGGGAGGAAACAAGATCTTCCCCTTGGCAGGCCAGTTGGGAAATGTAGTATGTTGCTGTCTTAAATGGTATTGATTAGCCCCCAGTGTCCTCTCACAGAACCAATGGCTAGGATGAACTGGTTAGGGTGGAATCTAGGTGCGTATAACATTTCTACCCTTGATGAACACACATTTCATAACTTCAGAGTGAGTAGTTTGTGGGAAGACAATTTGAAAACTCATAGTTGCTTGATGTGCATATAATTCCTTTGGAAAAGTGAACTCTGGCATGAATGAATCTTTCTGCAAGGGTATGGGTGCTTCTTCTGGATTCAAGAAGTCGAGGGTCAATGATGGAGGGGTAGTGTGAATAATGGAAGATGAGGTGTATTATCAAGGTGGTCATGAATGATGTAAGGAGTGGGAGAGTGCAGAAAGGAGACTGTTTTTGATGTCATTGGTGCCTTTGCAATGACTGCACTAGTATGGTCATGACCTCCGAATGTGATGTCTAAGTCACATATTGCCCCACTGGTGCCATTGGATAACCCCTAAAATGTTACAATCCAACGCCCTTCCTCGTGCCACACAGTGCAGCTGAATGAGGAATAACAGATCTCATAGAAGGACATATACCATAATTGAGCACGCCTTTGGGGGGGTTCACACGTATGAACATGTCTTTGTATATCACATAATAATAATATATAGTTGTATATAGTGCTACAAACCCACAGGTATCTAAGCTCTGAAATAACAGTTGATATTATTATCCCACTGCGTGCTACTCAATGTATCGTCCTCAGAAGGATGAAAGGCTGAGTTAGCCCTGCCGGGATTCGAACCTGCATCATCAGGCTGCATACAGATGTCAGAAGGAGCGCTCAATTCGCTGTGCTATTGGACCACTTACATGTGCCATACTGCACAATATTGCTCTATGTTGAGTAGTCTCCCAGAAGGAAGACATTGTTGTGTATGGTGTTCGTTGGTAACACTAAGCACCTATTTATTTTCTCAAAATCCCATTTCCACCTACTGTGACATCACATCAGAGGAATATGCAATTCATAATCAATCAACTGCTGTGAGGTCACAGCAGGGAGTCCAGTAGAGAAAGCCCAGTGCCCCAACAGCAGCAATTCATGGCTCTTTCTCATACCACCATTCTTCACCAACTGCAATGCTGGTTCATGGGGACATCAAAAGGGGTGCGAAAGGGGCACAGGGGCCTATACACAACATAGAATTCCAGATGGGTGTTATAACTAAGTGGATTTTAAGACTTGCATGGTAGGTTTTCTCTTTGTTTATTGCCAGTGAAACGGCAATAAGGGTAGGTCAATCGACCCAAAGCTGCCTCCTCCAACCTCCACCAAGTTCTCAGCCGCCTTCTTCAGAACCACTTCCAGAAGCAGGTGCTCTTGGACATTCTCCTGGGCATTCTGCTCCAGGCAACCTGACCTGCCTTAAGAGAACAGCAGATATTGCCCGAGTATAGCATATAACACGTGTATTTCATCTCAGACGTCACATAGAAAATTCGAGATTTTCTTTCATTATCTATAAGATGCCATTTGAAACCCCTTGCTGTGATAAAGCCCCTTAGTTGATAGCTGCCCATCTATAAATCTAAATGAGGAGGGTGGCCAACAACGACCTGGACATCCTTCCCTGGTAACAACATATGGATGAACTACACACCTGATAGCAGCTTGTGAATGGTGTTGTTTAAAGCAGGGTTAGCATAGGAATAGCTGCACGTGCGAATATAACCAACATAAAACAAAGAAATATCAATAATGTGCCCAAAAGCCATTTTCATAACAGTGGCAAGTAAATTATATTCTAAAGAAATATGCCTACTCATCATACCCTCTCCCCAACCTTAACACCATCTACATCAGCCTGCACAATTATCCTAGACTGTTCCTACCCCAGCATCCTCTCGACAAGTCTGCTCACCCATCCTACCCCTCCTTAATCCCTACACCATCTTCGACGGAATTTCACCTTATCCTTTCCCCTGCCTAACGCCAACATTATCTCCACCAATATTCAAGCTCTTGACTGCGTTGGTGGCCACCCACAAAGCCCACAAGTGACAGCACATTCCTCGGTGGGTGTACGTCCTGAACGCCATAACACCCTGTCAGCTGCAAACATGTGTGGCACTACGACACACACTGCAGTGGATACACCCGCCTTGGGCAGAAGCATTCGCTGCCCCTGAGGCTGAAAATGTTGAAAGTGCCCATCATGCAGCCGGTCCAGGGAGCTCCTCAGTGCAACTACTCCTTGGCATTGTTTCCCTTTCACAAACTGTGCCCTAACAGACGAAAGGGATCCAGGTGACTGGCTAGTAAACTGTCCCCTGGCAAAATGTGCCTGTGACCATTTTGCTGCACTGTGGTAAAGAGACTTTTAAGATGCTAACTCTGTTAAGTGGGAATCGCTAACCCGCCATGCACTGCTCAGTGTCCCACCATTCCTGGGACAAGCAGATGATATCAAACCAATGAAATGGATCCAGAAAAATGGTGGTCAAGCTAATCAAGGTGTTCACAAGTAACCTGGCAGATAGATTGAAGCATGTGTGGTGTTTAGACAGGATCAGTGCAGCAATGGATCAGCAAGCACTGTCAGTCAAAAGAGGGAAACAAAATGGCGGCTACAGCATTTATTGATTAGTCTCATGGGACCCTGATGTGAAGAGGAATGTTTGATACAGCCTAAACCAATCAAAAAAGGAGATGGCCTAATCTGAGGGCTAGATCGAAGGGAAGACTGAAGTTGTATACAAGCAAAACTGCACAGAGAGCAGTGGTTGGCAGAAGGTGGTTTGAGATGAAGGCCTGAGAGGCTGAGGGGAGAACGTGCAACGAGAAGTGCTGTCCCAGCTTGTGGAGCCTTAGCTTCCAGAGGTGCTGAAAAGGCAAGGCGAGTGTTGTGATATAGTCTAGTCCTGATCTGTCCTGGTGCCCATGGATGCATGCTAGTAGAATGTTGGTGAATGTTATGATAGACAGCTCAGGAGAATGTTGGGTGAGTGTTGTGTGTGAATGTTCCATGAGTGTCAGTTGGGGGCCTGAGCTGGTGATTTGAGGATGGCTTGTGGGTGTACTGTGTGATATGTGTCCTGTATAATACTACAACTGTAGTCTGTAACTGTACTTATGTATAAATGTACAATAAAGCTGTCCTGGAACTACAACAGAGGCTGCCTGGCTGGTCTGTGAGTGAGCCCTTCTATACAGCTTCCTTATTACATCAGCGAGTACCTGGCCTAGTCAAAGCAAAGAGGCCTAGGGGGGCATCTGATAGAAGAAGCCTTCGACAGATCAGTCAAGCACACACCGCAGAAGCTGAGCCAAGTGCTATCCACAAGAGGTGGTCAATAGACAAGGTGAGGACATGTCACACAAGGCACTAAGAAGCCGAGGCAAGCACTTGCTAAACAGTGTGCTTATCAGACAATGCAAGCTTGGGGTAAGAGGTGTTGAGAAGCCAAATTGAGTTTTTGCTACAATGGGTGCTGGGCAGACGAGTCAAGCAGATACTACACGAGAAACCAGGCTGTGTTTACCACAGGAGTTGTTGTATAGACAAGGCAAGAATGTACCACATCAGGTGCTCAGGAGCACTTGCCACACAAGGTGCTGAGAGGCTGAGAGTCACTACGGAACACTTTCCACGTGAAGTGCTAATCAAGCAATGATAGCACTTGTTACATGAGGTGCTAAATAGGTGAGAAGAGTACTTGCCACATGAGGTGTGGGGAAGTCGAGAGGAGCACTTTTCAAATAAGATGCTGAATGGGTCAAAGTAGCACTTGTCATATTTGGTGATGAATAAGTGAGAGAAGAACTTGTCACATGAAGTATTGGAGGTGTAGGGAAGCCAAGCACTTGCCAAAGAGGAGCTAGAAATGCTTGCCAAACACTTAACAGAGGAAGCATTAAGAAGCCAAGACCCACCTTTAAGCATAATTGGCATTGAAAAGCCTTGGCGACAACGTGAAGCATGAAATGTTTGAATGTTTGAGACACATACTTTCAAAACCTGTGGGATATATGGCCTATGCTATGTTACATTACTAAGCTTTTATACTGCTCCAAATAACCACCACAGTGGTCTTACAGCACCAAGCCGTGTCTAAAAGTTGGCGCATTGTGTCCCTTCTAGGGGTATTTAGACCCTAGTCAGCAGAGGACAAGGACAAAATAATAGGGGCATATGGGTGGGAAAAGGGGGTAAAGATAAACTTTACAGGGAGTCAAGAAGAGGTGAGGGATGACTGTGATCCAGAAGAAAGCGTCCTTATTCCCATTAGAAGATTTTCAAGATACAGAGGTATATGGAAAGCATATCATAAAACTACCCACCAACATTTTCAAGAGCTAATCTAGTTGGCAAATTGTGTTTCTAAGGTGGGTGCTTTGAAACACAATTTCTTGATAAGCACCTTGCAAATGCACAATAAATACATAAATAAAAATGTTTGTATAAAATAAGAAACAGGAAAACCCAGAGCTGTTGTGTTCCCAGAGGTAAAGAGTAACATTGACATATTAAGATATTCATATGAAATGTAATGAAAAAACACTGCAAAGTGAGCAATGGTTGGAGTTAATAGAAAATGCAATTTTTGATGACATTCTCATGATGCTAAAAACTCTATGAAAAGGATGACTCTCCATGGAACTAAGTGGGGATTACGAAACTGATCAGTAGAAGCTAAATAAAATCGATATGCCAATTAAAGGCTGGATGCCCTCTAACTGGCTTTGTTTACATGCTACCAAAACTGAGTTCATGGTGTACGCGTCTTAATATACTGTGACGGCCTGAGTCAGGAATATAAGAGTTTCTGTATTGACGGAGACAGTATTCATGTGACTGGCAAAGTCAAAACCCTTGGCATTTTCATGGAGGCATCGCTTAATGCAGATGGCCACGCTAATTATGTAGTCAGAAAATCCAATTACTATCTAAGAGTCCAGAGACAGATCTGTCCTCTGGTCACTAAGACAAACCGTGAAAAGTTGGTTCGAGCTATCATTCTACCTCAGCTTGATTACTGCAACTCACTGCTTGGTGGAGCAAGTAAGGAATGTCTGAGCCAGCTTCAAAAGCTTCAAAATGATGCTGTACGTATAGTGTACAATATTGCACGAAGAGACACGGTATCCACGGCCCACAAGGCTCTTTATTGGCTACCTGCGGTAGCCAGAGTGCAGTTTAAGATACTCACCCTAGGCCATAAGTGTTTGTTCGGAAAAACAGCACTGTGTTACCTGAAGGAGAAACTAGAATTATAAAAGCCACTTAGAAACCTGAGGTCCTCTGGTGCACATAGTGTATGCGTCCATCATTTCAAAAGAACCCCGGGGAATGGGCGGTCTTTCCCTGCTTTGATCGCACAGACCTGGAATGAGCTCCCAGAGCATTTGCAGAACGAAAATAACCATCTTATTTGCAGGAAATTTCTGAAAGCTAGAATATTTGCTTAAGTAGGCCTTTCGCATCCTCTCTCTCCCTTTGTCACGTTTTCTGTCTGTGTTGTTTTGTTACGTGTAGCGCCTGGATGCCCATGGGCTTTGGTGCTCTAGAAATACATAGAAATAGAAGAATAGTACTTAGATCAAAGAAAGACTTGTGGTTTATAAGTTAACTAATAAAGTAAGAAATAACACAAATAATTTGGTCTATGGAGTATGTTTTATGAAACACTATGCCACATGCCCAGTTTACTGTGTTGCAGAATATACATCAGGGTCTACTCCTGCAGAGTGGGCAATCCTAGTGTGTTTTGTAACATCCCAGGCGAAGAACCAATGACGTGAGTGATCAAGGTGGTGCCAGCCCTTTCAAAAATTCTTGCCCGACACTGATCTCCACCTTCCCTTTCCTTAACATGTTCACTTGCTGACCCTACACGGTAGAAGAACACGTGTTATTATAGAGATGACACATGATGACATATTCAGCAACACACATGAGAGTTATAGTAAAGTCATGCATGGCAAAAACCTGAAGGAAAGTGAAGCCCAATGACATGTAAATGGGCGTGTCCAACAACAGAACCCCTGAGTTGGTACATCACAATTAACAGTGCATATTGTGAGGGTGTAGAAGAAGGAGACTGATGAGGAGGGGTCATCTAGTGGGCTACAAACTTTCATTAAATCAATAAATTTTTTTTCTCCTTTTCTTATGGTTTTATGTATCTTGATATCTTTTATGTTTGGATGTTTGAAAGGTTGATTTATTTCAGCCAAAGCAAATAAACAAATAAATAAAAAATTAAAAACATATCTTTCCCTACTTATAAGGGGCTTGTTCTGCCTCAACCTAGGAAAACTTCAGTAAATTGTCAGAATGTCCGGCAAAATTAAATGTTCTCTGTCCTTCGTCATAAACCCACTAAACTAACCCTAATACTATAAATACAAGTCTTCAACTAAAATGAAGTTTGCGTTAGCTTCACCAGGTGAATTACTCCCTTCTCCTCGTGTCTTGCTTCAATCTTATAGTAGAAGTAGTCCTGTTAATGTTCCATCACAAAGGACCAGGGGAATGGCTCCCTTCTCCTGGTCCTTCTATCAGAATTCTCCACAGTGGTCTTGAAGCACTCTTGCAGAAAACTTGGATTAGTCCCTTTAACTCCTTCCAGGAAGTAGAAGAAACTCACAGCCTTCTTTGGCTGCCATTTATCACTCAGCTGAGGGAGATGGCTCCCCTTCCACTCTACTGGGGCAGCAGCATTGGGTAGACCACTGCAGTGAGGCAGCTGACTCCCAACACAGTCTGCTTGAGCAGTGGTGTTCAGCTGACCACTGCGATGGGGCAGACGATTCCTGATGCACTCAGCTTGAACAGTGGTGTTTGGCTGACCACTGTTACGGGGGAGACGATTCCCAATACACTCTGCTTGAGCAGTGGTGTTTGGATGACCACTGTGATGAGGGTGATTATTCCCAATACACTCTGCTTGAGCAGTGGTGTTTGGCTGACCACTGTGTTGAGGGAGATGCCTCCCTATGTTATCTGCTTAAGCAGTGGTGTTTGTCTGACCACTGTGATGTGGGAGATAACTCTTGATGCACTCTGGCTCAATAGTATGGTTTGGATTGTCACCACCGCTCCTTGGTTTGGCTTCCTGGATCCCCCCTGGTCCCCCTGCCGTTCCTGTCCCTGTTAACTTGTTCTCTGTTGGGACACAGCCATGGTTCTTTCCATGGTTGTGGGTTCCTTCCTCTGCTATTTCCGACACGTGAGTGGCTCCACAGCAGTCTCCGGCTGGTGGTCTCGGCACCTCGAATGCTTCTTCCTTCTGGTGAGTTGGCTCCCAGCTGGCTCCTGTGATGTTGTAGCAGCATCCCGTTCTTTGCGGCCTGTACCTGAAGGAACATCTTCTCTGCGTCTCTGGTCTTCCCAGTTTAAATCTCCTGGGCAATACTTGCGTGCTGCTGGTTTCTATGATGAGAGATCTCCAGTCCATTTTTGCTTTCTTCTTTATATTGTTGATTCCGCCTTGCCATGATGTCAATATCATCTTGGAAAGTCTCTTTGCCACTCTTCATGCTTCCAGTGATCCACCTTATTGCAGTACTTGCATGATTTTGCATATGACTTCTCATGTTCGTCTTAATCCCAGTATGATCTACATTTGCCAAAGTCATGACTTTACAGTAACACATGGGTCCACTATCAATGATGGGAGAAAAGGGTGACCATGAGGGTAGGGGGGTTTGTGACAGGGTTGTAGAAAGGCTTTTTCCCAGGTGGACATCCTTATCGCCAGCACGGGGGCCCCCGCCTCTGAGGTCCTTCTGCGTATTACCACACCTAGGGGAAGTATCGTCCTTACCTCCCTAGCCTCAAAGGAAAGGGCTCTCCCTTGGAGAGAAGTGACAAGACCTGACGAATCATCAACATATACACACTCACATGATGCAATGCAAACATAGACTCGTATAATGGCTCCTGCAGATGTTCAACATAGATGGTGCACATGGGCTTCATGTTATATAGACAGCATGTCTATGTAACATGAAACCCATATGCATGTGTAACGTGCTGGTGTCGAATTTGCCAACATGACTGACATAGAGAGATTTTCATACAGTAATGAACTAGGAAGCGTTGTACACCTCTGACACAACATTGCTTTTTTTAGAACATAGACAAGTACATGACAATAGCTATTATCAGTTTCAGGGTGTTATGCGGTTTCAACAAATAATTGTTCACTCTGATTATTATAGTTTTTAATCAATCAATTTAATCAACATGTGTATGATCAATAAACAGATAAGTAACAAGGGTAATTATTTATATGAACGTAGTAGGAATGATCACTTAAGTAGGATTTTAGGGGTAGGGAAGTATCCCACGCGAGGGTAGACCAATCCGTAAATAGAATAGATTGAAGTCATTTTAAAAAAAAGTTTTGCCTAGGAAATACCACCAACTAGTACGGCAAATGCTGTCATTCACTATTATGAAGTCCCAAAAGGCTCCATTGGGGTTTGGAGGATTTACTGCAGGCAGTTATTCTGCTGGTGAAAAATCCTCTATTTTTCTGAAGGAACAGCCTCAATCCAAGTGTCGGAGAATAGACCTCCAGTTTAAATCCAAGGCCCAGAGTGTAAAACATCAGATAGACATATGATAGGTAAATTAACAATCATACGTGAGTATTTTGTGAGCATTCTAACTCACTGCCCTAACATGAATTAATGTCTGGGATGCGACTTGTTTCACAGTCAGGGACCCTTCCTCTAGAACAGGGCTCTGCAACCATGGGCTCCACAGATGTTTTGGACTATACTTTCCATCACCACAAGCCAGAATAGTCAATGTTGAGGGATCATGGAAGTTGTAGTCCAAATCATCTGGAGAGCCATAGGTTGCAGACCCCTGCTCTAGGACATGCATGTATGACAGTTGCCTCCTCCAAGATTCTCAAAAATAAGCAAGGGTCAGCCCACTTTGTACGTATTCAAAGGCTTGTGAACCCTGACAAAGGCCGGGAACTCAACGGTGCAGCAACTGGGGTTTTCCAACTGCAATATGCTGCCAACAGTCTGCTGTCAGCCAAGCCATCTGCTAGACTAGAGAGTGTTAATGCTTCACATGAAGTAAATGAATGATGTGGGGCCTGGCATGACACCATTTAGTACACTGGATTAACTTGCCTTGCCTCCATCCGGTACTTGACTTTGAGTGTGCCGGGTTCTGGCGTTAAGAAGGAGATGCTGACGGTGTCCAGTCATAATATCGAATACAAAATTTCGAATGTCAAAAAAGTCGAATCAAAAATGTCGAACAAAAAAAATGTCGAATTATTTTTTTTTTCGATATTTTTTTTTGGGCTCTAGTTTATAAAAAAAAAATAGGTAAAAACAAAAAAAAAAAAGAAAAAACGGGGGTTGGGGGGGAACCCCCCCATTTCGAAAAAAAACGTCATAAAAAATAAATTCGACATTATTTTTTTCGACATTTTTTTTTCGACTTTTTGACTTTCGAAATTTTTGATTTCGAAATTATGTCTATAAACCGATGCTGACATAACGTGATGGCCCCTTCGAGTGGTGTAAATTATGTCATATGTCATGGATGATTGTTGCGCATTCACATCTTTTTGTTGTTGTTGTACTCTGCCTCCTCATTGATGGGCTTCTTCCAAATCTCTGCATGTATAACATGGCTCAGCAGATGCAGGCGAGATAAAAGCCCAGGCATTACAGTGTGCGGTATCCATGGTGCGTCATCCACATGCTAGCATGTTTTCAACGTGGCACCAATTGATCATTGTGTTTGAAAGTTAGGCGCTCGGGGTGAAGCTATCCTGGGTGAGTCATGACATCAGCTAGTCACACCCCTCTTCATACCCCAGTCCTGATCTTTCTGAGTATTGTGGTGGGTTCCTGTTCATATTCACTCTATCTGCCTCGGATGCAGGAAGGGCTGTGTCGGCCATGCATGGAGTGGAGCCTTTGACTGCAGGTCTCACACAGACATCAGAGGAAACTGCCTGAGTTATCTTAGCAGCTTTGTGTTTCTGGCGCATGTAAAGGTTTTTCTAGCAGTCTCCGTGGACTGCAAGTCTGTGCAATGGAGAGGGACACAGGGTCATCATGGGCCTCACACACGGATAGCCACGGATGATATGCAGAGCTTTCACACTTGACACCCACCACTCTTTCCCGACCCAAATCCCAGTCGCTTCACTGAAATTATCATCACAAACAACAATGTTGTGAACGCAAGCTTGTGTTCATTTCACGCACACAATATTTCCAAGGGTCCGGGCTGTGGTATTACCCACATCTGGAGATGTGTATGCCACCATGTTGTTTATTGTTGGCTTCTACAGCAGCACTGATGACAGCCTGAATCCTTTACATCCCACCTTCCCCCCAGACTCCCCTGCTTTGGTGTATGCGCGTGTCCCGCTTACTTTTGATGCATCTTTGCAGCCCCTACAGGCAGCACTGTGCTGCTTCCCAGTAAATATGTGCTGTGCAAGTCACTATCACGAATTGTGACTTCATACATTAGGGGTTCTAGGTCTGGTGCTCAAGTGCCCCATTCAAATCAGGTGTTAGGATTGAGGTTACTTCTATAAATGAATCACAATTACTTTCACTTTATTCAAATGTACTTTGTGCGGATATCCTGTAAACATGGAGCGGATTTGGATCATGGGGGCTTCAGTTGGAGAGTACTGCAGGCATGCAGGAAGCATGTTCCTTATTCACTTCATTTATTTTGTGGCACGTGCTGTTGCAGTTCTGCATTGATTGAATGCATGCATTGACTGCTCGCACTTACTGGTGCATGTCACATTTGTGCATTCCACACACGATGTTAGTACGGGCACATTGTGTCCCAGTGTACACACTGTTGTTTCTTCTAGTTGTAAAAGGCGACAGGTAGACGGTAAGTTTACCTATGAGATAGGATATTTCTGGAAGGTTTACATCATGTGATCGGAGGAAGTGACAGGTGGACGAGACCGTGAAGACTGACAAGCAGGAACTCACTGCATTGTGAGTACTGCATTGTCATCCATAAGTGGCTCATGTCCTGTGCTTAAGCATGCAATAGAATTGGATGACCTAGTGACACAGTACATATCAAGACTGCATGGTTTAATGTGGGGTGTTGTCACATTGTTTGCATGCTCCATGAGGGAATAGTCTGAATAGTTGCATGTATTATGGCTTGGCGGATTAATGTGTTCGCATGTGGAATACAGACGACTTAAGTTCTTTTTATTTAGTGATGTCTTTTGGCCTTGTGTTCACCAGGCCATGAGTTGTGGTTTGCTTGTTTTATAATTTTTGAGCTGAGCATTTCTGTAACATTCCTTGTGTGCTGCATTGGCATTCTTGTTTGCACTTGTTGCCTTGTTTGATGCCTTTTGTGCAATGGACATGTGCACATTTGCATGTGCTAGTCCTGATATTCACGTGTGAGGTATAGTCAGGCAAGCTTACCATGCAGTCTGTGCTCTGTGTGATGGCGATCCTTTCATGGTGTCTCCTGCAGAACTGCTGTGAGTCCAGAAGCCAGTGGATACTGCTGTCATGGCCACTCTCTCTGGTGTGCGGGACATAGTTCTGGACTTTGTATCTTTTGCATGGGTGAAATCTAAAAGGCCCTCCCTCTCTTAAAACTGAATTCCCACCTAACAACAAGGTTATAGTGGAACAACAGAGCCTTTAAAATAATTTTGGAAGATTAGCATGGAACAGAATCAATATATTACATTTCAATGCAATAAAATAACCTTCAGCATGCCCCCTCCTAATCTAAAATACAACGATCTTACTAGCCAGGTCACATTGAGATTGCGCAAGTGCATGGGAGAGGGGAGGAGGAAAAGTGCGGGGGCAAGATGGAGGGGCAGTGTAGTACATAGGAGAACAGTAAAAGACAATAAATAAAAACTGCAGCCCGCCGGTGGTCGATGCAAGGGTAAGTGCAGACATCAGGTGTCAAGTGCTGGTAAGGGCCTGTAGGGATAAATAGACAGTCTCCGAGTGCAAGGGTTGCCAGGGGGTCAGTGCAGGTGTGCAACTGGCGGGGAGGGGACCTGTGCCCGAGATCAGAGGGTAGCCAGGTAACCAGTGCAGTTTCAGTTTCAGCCAATAGATCAGGGGAGAGGAGGAGAGACAGCAGAAGCAAAGAGGAAGGTCTTGAGGTGCTTCTGGAACCAGAGATGTTCTCCTCAAGAGGCAGGGAGGCTGTTCCAGAGGGAGGCCCCAGCTGAGGAAAGAGATCTACCACCAACTCGTTGCTTGGAGAAGCGACTGACCCTGAGGAAGTTGGAGGTGGATGAGCGAAGAGCTCGAGAAGGAAGATATTTAGGAAGAGAGAGTTGAAGGTATTGAGGCCCCAGGCCCAAGAAGGCCTTGTGGCGATGCAGAGAGTTTTGAACTTAATCCTCGACGCCACTGGGAGCCAATGCAGAAATTTCAGTCCTGGAGAGATACGATTCCGGGGCTTGAGGCCAAGGACAAGTCTGACAGCCCTGTTTTGAATGAGCTACAGAGGGCGGAGAGTAGAGGCAGGCAAATTTAGAAAGAGGCTGTTGCAGTAGTCCAGCTAGAGAGAACCAGAGCTCTGGAGACATGGAGATTCTGTGGGAAGGAGAGGAAAGGAATAATACCTCTGAGGAGGTGCAGCTGGAAATGTGACTTCTTAGAGACATCAGAGATGTGAGGAGAGAAGGAAAGTGTGGAGTCGAAGATGACCCCGAGGGTTTTAGCCTCACAGGTGGGAGCAAGAAGAGGGCCATGAGAGGCCGGCCAGAGAGTGACAGGAAAGGAGGGAGCAGGTGTGCCGATAAGGAGAATCTCGGTCTTACTGGCATTAAGGCAGAGATTATTGGCGGCACACCACTCCTGGATAGCAGACAGACAGTCAGAGATAAGAGAAGGAGAAGAGGTGGTGGAAGGGAGCCTGAAAATGAGTTGAGTGTTATCCACATAGCACTGAAAGTTGGGGCACAGAGTGGCAATGCAGTGGGCACACAGTGCCAGGTATTGGTAGAACAGCCAGGGAGAGCGGTTAGACCCCTGGGGAACACCACAGGAAGAGATAGAGATAGAGGAGAGGAAGGACCCAAGTTGGACCTGGGAGGGTCAATCGAAGAGGAAAGAAGTCAGCCAAGCCAGGGCCTGATCAGTGATACCCAGGTTATCCCGGAGACGGTTGAGCAGGATGGCATGGTTCACCATATCAAAGGCAGAAGAGAGATCAAATAAGATGAGGACACATGGGGTGTGCGAATCAAGGTTGGAGAGCAGGTCTTCACTGATGTTCAGGAGAGCAGTTTCTGTGCTTCTGGCTGCTCTGAAGCCAGACTGATGGTCATGGAGACAACCAACAGATTCAGTGTAAAGATTAATCTGGGAGATGGCCAGCTTTTCCGGGAGTTTGCCCAGGAAAGGAGATTAGGCGATAGTTAGCCGGGCACAACGGGTCGGCAGAGGGTTTTTTAAGAAGAGGGTGCACAAGAGAGTGCTTCAGGGGCGAAAGGAAGACTCCAGTGGTAAAGGAGTGGTTGCAGAAGTCAGCCAGGGCAGGAGCCAGGGTGTCAATTTGGTCCTTGATGAAGGGAGGGGAAGTGGCCGAAGACCGACAAGGGCAAAAGCAGGGAGTAGAACCATTATAATAAGGCCAGTAACAGCAGTAGACCACAATATCTTTCATACAAGTATTCTGTTCATGGCAGTGAATTAAATGGTTTGTTTTTATACCTTCTATTACTACACACAGTATATGAGAAGCAGTGTTCAAGGTGGCAGACGGTTATGCATTTTCAAATGTGTTCCTTTTGATGTCATAGTTTCTATAATGTGTATCGCTCTTCCTAAATCAGATGTCTTCTGTAACTTGGGCATAATGTTAAAGGATACAGCCAAAGAGTTGACTAGTTCAATGGTATTTCATACACTAGACATACCAACCTTTTCTTTTCAGATAGACAAAAGCCAGTTTAAGTCCTAGTGCTTGTTTGTAGCGTGAAACAAATCTCAGGAGGGTGTACTGCTAACCCAGAGGCAACTGTCATTGGCAGTAAATGACTCTTTACCCTCTGGGGAAACACTATAACCTAACTCCTTACAACATTTTCTATTGCCTGCCTTTATTATCTGTCCTGGTTTCAATTTCCTGAAGCACTGCAGTTGGGGAGATTCAAAGGGGCAGTAGTGCCAGTCAATTCCAACTCCTAACCACATATCCAGTGTTTTCTTTGGGTCACTGAGCACAAATCTGCTGGACTCTCCTAGCTCTTGTTTGGTACTACAACTCTTGGCCTGCCACAGTGGTAAGACAGTGTAATTCAGTTGCATTCATAAAATAGGAGGGCGAAGTGCTGTGCTCTAATATCCCTCTGGACAGTGTTTTAATCAGGTTTTTGGGTGAGAACTCCCAATGAAAACTCATTCTGCTTGTGGAAATGCAAAACTAATTTCTTGATGAAATCTTGCAACCCTGGAGCAGGTGCTTTGCAGAGCATGTGCATTACTGTGATGAAAGCCTGTTCAGCTTCTGCTGACTACCGTAGTGGTTCTGGTGTGTTTACAGTCATTAGTTCCTGTAAAGGTTTGGCCATTGCTGCAAAATCTGGTATCCATTGGCAACATTATCTTCCCATAACTAGGAATAGGCACACATGTGGAATTGTAGTGGGTCTGGGTACCATTAATGTAGCCTTAGTACCGGTTAGTGAATAGCTGGCAGGGGGCCCCATCCATAATGGTGACCAGGTGTGGACCCACACATTATTGACTAGCCGCAAAGCCAGCCCAGTGAAACACAAAGCACTTTCTCAGCTGCAGCAAGCAGCTGAGGGAACTCTCATGGGCTGGTTTCAATTTTTGAAGGGAAACCTGGTTTCTCTTTGACAGCTTGTGTACCACAGTGCTGATGTCCAACGTGCCATGTAAGGCCAGGGGTGTTTTTGCTTACCCAGCCTTGCATGGCCCATTGAGAATATAGCTAGGGTACTGCAGCTCTGAATGTGCATAGGGGTGCTCCTGCACCTCTCTGCACTTTCAGATTATCTGGGGTGTCGAACATGGAGAGCGCCGGCTCCTACACTCATGTGCAGGAACCAGGAAGCTCTCCCTGCTTCTTGGGTCCTGTTCATACTGCTCAGGAGGGAGAGAGCTGGAGATCTGTCATGGGACCCTGATCTGAAGCAGAGCAGATTCTGAACCGATCCTGCAGGTAAGAAAAAAAAGCTGTGTATGTGTGGGTGGCTGCATGTGAAGGAATCCGTGTAAGTTGTTTGGATGCATGCATGAATGAAAGGATGTATTTTGTGTGGGTGGGCATGTGAATGAGATACTATATGTTATGAGTGCATGGGTGAAAGAGAATGTATGTTTCGTGTGTGGGAGTGAATGTGTATTAATGCTGAATAAATGCGTGTGCTGTTTGTGTGTGTGCTGGGCAGTGGGTCTCTGATATATGGAGGTGTATTCATGTTTCAAACTTTGCATTATCACAATGCTAGACTGGCCTATATTGCAGCATCCAGTCTGGTTAGGTTTTCTTACTGTGGCATGGCATTTATTAACGAGTATCAAAGTAAACATAACATGATAAGTATTCTTAGATTGATTTACGTTGCTGCAGCCAGTCTGGTTGCGTTTTCTTACTGTGACATGACATTTTTTACAGGGCATCAAGGGCAAAGTAAACATGATATGTGTTATTAAATGGCTAAGCTGGCCTACGTTGTTACAGCCAATCTGGCTACATTTTCTTACTATGTCATGGCATTTTGTTCTGGGCATCAAGGGTAAAGCAAACATGATAAGTGATATTACATGTCTAGACTGTTCTATGTTACAGCAGCTAGTCCAGTTAAGTTTTCTTACTGTGGCATGGCATTTTGTACTCTGCAGCACGATTCATGATATGTTCATACCATGATATGTTAATACGTGGCGAGACTTGCCTATATTGGTTCAACCAGTCTGAATATATTCTCTTACTGTGGCATGGTATTTTTTATTGAACATCAAAGGTAAAGCAAACATGATGAGTGTTTTTGAATTGCTAGAATGGCCTACATTGTTGCAGCGAGACTGGTTATATGTCTTTACTGTGCAACAGCATTTTGTACTGGGTACAAAGGGAAAGCAAACATGATGAGTGTTTTTATGTGGTATTTTTTACTGGTGAAGCCAAAAGGAGTGTGTTCTTGTATCGTAATACCGGCATGTATTGGTGCAGCCTGCATGGACAAGTATGGATACAGCCAGCATAAAAATGATTTGGAAAATGATCCTGTGCACCAGTTGGTGACTTGCATCTATTGGATTCATGTATGGGTTACCCTACAAATCTTGATACAAACTGTGCAGGTATGCAGGTATGCTTAAAATGCGCCATTTTAACCTATTTTTCAAAATAACCCCTGTTGGGTGAGCTCCGTTGCTTACGCAATTTCGTGAACTCCATTTTAAAGTACACACTTGTAATCAACATGGAGACCTAAAACGTGGCTCACCAATACAATATTTACTTGCATGCCTGTTTTCTGCTTCTTTAGCACAGTTTTTCCCATCCCTGCTTACATTGCCAAAGGTATATTCAAGTGTTACTAACAGCAACAGCTTCAAAACAATGATGAAAAGAAAGTGTAAGTCTTAATAATGCTAAGGGTTCACATCTGTGATGATTATCTCTGGAAGAATAGGGAGTGACCAAGGTGGGGCAGACTTGCCTCCCCCATTGACTCCAGACGTTCTTAGAAGGGAACCAAATCCTAGGAAAACACCAATCTGGCTGAAGATCAGGCTATGGCACTGAATCCACCTTGTTGAATCTAAAAAATCAATCTATATAATTACTGAGACCTCCATCACTGTGACCCCAAAATTGCTGACTTTTCTTTTTTTATTCGACCCGCTTTACACCACATATATATGCGGGTGTAGACCCCCCCCAGACTCCAATCCTACTTGCATTATGTACCATTACCCCCACTGTGGTGTAAAGGGGGTAAAAATAAAAAAGTCAACATTTTCAGAGGTCGCAGTGATGGAGGCGCAGTAATGGTATAATCCCAAAAAATCAACTGGACGGGTCCAGAGATGAGGGAAAGAGAGCCCTCCTCCTCTTCCTAGATCTATCAGCCGCCTTTGACTTGGTGGATCACAACATCCTCTGCCACTACCCTTCTGCAGCTGCAAACTTCTCCCAAGAAGCCACATCCTGGGTAGCTTCCTTCCTTGAAGGTAGGTCTATGAGAGTCTTCTCAGAAGTGGCCAGCGCTCTCCCTACGCCCATTCCCTGCGGTGTTCTGCAAGGCTCCTGTGTCTCTCCGACCCTCTACAATATATTTACCAAGCCTCTTTTCGACCTCCTGGAGGACATTGGAATAGCCTATGCGAACTATGTTGATGATACCCAAATCCTCCTCCCCTTATTAGGACACTACGACCAAGACACAGACGCGATCAAAGAAATATACCTGACCATCGAGGCTTGGATGGCCATGAACCAGCTATGTTTGAATGATGAAAAGACTGAGATCCTGGTAGTAGGTTCTCCAGCTATGCTAATGAAACTCCCCCATAAATACTCGTCCTTCACGATTGACGGGATAAATATCTCTGTCTCGGCTTCAGTCAAAACCCTGGGAGTGCACCTAGATGCCACACTCTCCCTCACAAGACAGGTCAACGCAATCACTTCTGCAGCATCATACGCCTCTAAGCTCCAAAATGCAGCCAGAAAATTCCTGGAGAAACACCTGGAGAAACAACGGAGAGCTGTCTCACCATCGCACGAGCGATGACTGGTGCCAGACTTGATAAGTGCAAAACCCTCTTTGCGGATACCTCGAAGAAAAACATCAATGAACTACAGGTAATTCAAAACAATGCGCTACACTCAGTGCTCAACATCCCGAGAAGGGACCATATCTCAACAGCATTAAAGGAGGTGCACTGAGTACCAATTCAGGAAAGGATTATTTTTAAAGTCCTTACTATCACGCACAAGTGTCTCTTGAATAATGCCCCAGAGTATTTGGCTCAAAGAATCAGCAGATCCAACACGGCCAGACCAGTAAGATCAGCACACGCTAAATGCATCGCACCACCTAAGGTCAAAAGAGTCAGAGGAGGAGGCATCAGCTTCCCAACAGTTGCTGCTATGCACTGGAATGCCCTTTCCCCTTCGCTAAGAGTAGAAGAATCTCATGTGGCTTTCGGAAAAGCCATAAAAACGTGGCTCTTTGCCTAACTTTGTCTATGCCAACATTATTCAGCTTCTTTGTCACTCATTTGAGGCTTGGGTCTCACCCCGACCCTATGCTCCTTTCTGACAACTATATGCTATGTGTAACTGGTTGCAACAGCGCCTTGGTGCCCCTGGGTTCAGGTGCTTTACAAATGTAAAAAATAAAAAAATCATTAATTAAAATAATTGGTGGGAGTGAAGTTCTCTTTCATGAAGTCATAGAATCTTCTGCTTGGTGTAGAGACGGCAATGTACTGCAAACCTATAAAAGTCATTCCAAAGGGGGTTAGGTAACACACTGTTTGCATTGCTTGTGGATTGTGTTCTGTCTTTTCCTGTCTTCACCCTGTGTTCACCCTGAATTATCCTATTGAAGATATTCTAAACTAACCTCACCCAAAACTTGAGTCCCGCGTTTGATGTCTGTGAAAACATAGATGAGCACATTTGCACCAGCACTGATAGCCATGAGTCACAGAAGGCCCGAACGCCTGACCACTGTGAACCAGCATTTCACACTTACTATCTTCTCACTTTTACTCAACTTCAAAGAACTTTGTTTTGCCCTCAGTGAGGGCCACAATCCTTACACTTTCTATATGCAGACTAATAGTACATAGCAAAATGGGTTCCTTGACCCCTTTAATGCTCTCCCTGGGATATCTTTGTTTTTTTCGTGCCCAAAACGATTGCTGAGCTATGCCCAACTCTGGGTCACCATGGGTTAAACAGCATAACGGGGAAGGATGAGTAGCCTTTGCTGTTGGTCAATGATAGACTAGAACCTATGAAGGAAGCAATCGTTTTTACCAAGCTGGACCTTCGTGGCACTTTTCACCCGCTCTGTGGTAAGTTAGGTCATGAATGGCAGATTGATTTTCGCATGTCCTTGAAATGCTATGAATGTTTTCTAAAGCTCTTTGGGAGAAGTCAACCTCCCATATATTTTCTATTAAACAGAGCTGCTCTGCCTCCAGTTTTGTATTTCCCTTTTATTTCGTAGACAGTGCAATGTAGTATCCGATCTTAATACTTTCAAAGCCGAGGAAAGATCGGATTTCTTTTCCCCTTCCCTTTGGAGTCTGCCTAAGGATGGCTGAGAAGAAACAGACACACTTTGTCAAAGAAGTAACATTTGAAACTGTTCAACTGGCGATGAAGGTCAGAAGCGAAGATGCTGGCGGCTTGAGGGCAGTCTTGAAGCAGCATTCAGTGGTGTGCAGATCGTGCGGGCCACCAGGGTCGGTTTGACAGGCGATTCAGTGGCGAAGATGCTGGTGACTGGATGCACAGTTCGAGTCGGGTAGCTCCAGTGCAGTGTTTGAAGGTCGCAGTTTGAAGGATGCCCCAGGGTCTAGTCCATAGTCAACAAAGACTGGCAACGAAGGCTGGTGGTTCAAATTCATGTGGCCTGGATAATTATGGGAGATGCTGGCCATCAGACTTCAATCTCAGGTATGGCTTGTATCTAAAGTTTGATTGGGAAACCAGGATTCCATTCTCATAGTTATGTTGTTTTTGGAACATGTGTGAATGTCTAAATTGCAGTCCTGGCGCTGCAGTAAATTGGCTGTCACAGCAGCTGTCAAATGAGCATCTGTGACCCATGAAACTGCTCTGTGCCACTGAAGAGCAGGCTCTGCACATCAGGCTACTGATCCAGCAAGGCACAGCTGTACACTGTACTATTAGTGTGGAGCTTATGAAAGGGAAATCTGCTCAGCGTATTTTCCTTCCTGAAGTGGAATTACCTGGATCATTTAATAAATATAATATAAATTAAAAAGCCTGGGCTTCTACACCCTGACCAGATAGCAATCCATCACACTGACCCCAGGGAGGGCCCAGTGAATACTAGGTTTAGGTCGGCAGGTTTGGCACGGGTAACTTGGAAGTAGTTCTCTGATAGATAACTCAAATATAATGATTCTGCTTGTGTTGTGCAGTTCTCCTACCTGCTCCACCCAATCTTTGCTAAGGTTGTCTGCCATTTTGGATTTGGCATCCAATTGAGCCTTGCACATGCACAGACCAACTGGGACACTACAGAGAGGCAGCAGGTCCGTCGCAGCCTTGGTGGCAATACCTCAGTGGAGCGTTTTCTCACTACGGCCGTATTATTGGTTGGAATAAACAGGCATGAAAGTGTCTTTGCCTTGTGTCCAGGTTCACAGAGCCCACAGATAAAGGGCCAGTGCTTTGACCATGTACCGTGTGACTGACCCCTGGCAAGTGGCCCGAACAATGTGGGAGTGACCAGGAGATCCTTCCAATACAGCTACAGATCCATCAAATACTAGCCTTTGGATGCTCTCAGCCCCTTTGGACACCCCACTAATGGTACCTATAGTAAGGCAGATGATTTTGTCACAGTACAAATAGCATGAACCTAGCTGGTAAACAATGGAACACTGGCAAGTAATGGAGGTGGAAAACCACAATGATGCTGTGTGCCTAAAACCTAAATAGCAGGTCTCAGGTGGGGCGAGAAACCCCCCTTTTGAAATCTGCTAAATGCCATGCAAGGAAATTCACCAAATGTGTGGCTCCAACTTGCCAAACAGGAACCAATGACCACTACAGAGAAACACTTTCTTTACTCCAGTGGAAACAAAGGGGTTGTGTGCGGAAGGTTAAAATGCCAGCCCTCAAAAACAGCCACAGTGCTCATACAATATAAGAACGTGTTTTGCCTTTGCTTTTAGCCCAGTGCTCGAAGGTCACATGCACTTGTTGACTGCAGGACCTTTGCTAAACTTCTCATATCTTGGCTGCTCCCATGTAAACATGTTACCCTGCCCATAATGGAATCAGCACTTTGTGTTCTTCACGCCTGAAAGCTGGAGTCCTGGGCACACTGTGTGAAGAGGATTATGGAATTATTTAACAAGCACACAACTCTTTGAAACATCTGGGAAACAAACCAAGACACTGAACAAACGGGCAGAATTAACTCTTTTCTGAACTAATGTTAGCCGACCAAACGGCTGCCCATATTCATTTAAGAGTTTCCTTTAATTAATTCCACTTTGTAAGAATGATTTTTTTATATTTCATATTTGTCACCAATAGTTAGGAGGATTGGGTTGTCACTTCTTTCCTGATCCTTGAGGTTGCGGGGCAAAGATGCGATTTGTTTCCTTCAGTAAAGCATTTTGGAATGATTAATGTCAACATGTGTGTTTTACATATGTCTTTTGAACTCGTTTTGTTTGTTACATAACCATAACAAAAACAATAAGGACGGTGATTCATTTCCAATTATCTCAATGAGAATCTCAACACAAGAACAATACATGCAGAGTCAATGGCATAAGCTGTCAGGTATTGTCTCTGGGGGCGAAGAGGAGCAACGAGCACAAGACAAGACATATGCCAGAGAAGGCCCCCAGATATTCAATGGTCTTGCGGAGGGATGTAGAGTAGCACAATATTCAACCTCTGTGTCATGAAAGTACAAAACATCTGTTTTCCACTGGTTGTGCGACGGAGGATGGCCTCAACCTCACACCATGGCGACTCTTCTCCTCGCCAGCACCAGCAGAAGGCCCAGGGGATGTTGGACATGCCCCGCAGCCTCTTTTGTGTACCCCAGCAAGCCTACCAACGGTAAAGGGGTGAAATTCTCACCGATTATCTCACTGATAGTGTGAAAGACCTGAGCCCAACAAGCATAAACTCGAGGACAGTGTCGTGACAGGTGTATGAATGTGGCAGGTGAAAAACCGCACCACAGACATGAGTCAGGCCCCAGGAACAAACTTGCACAGGACAGTTGGTGTGAAATAAAACTGGTGCAAAAATGCAAAATTAATCATCTTGAATTTACAACTAATGCCTACTCTCTGTGTCTGGGCACAACAGTACTGCCAGATATAGTAGTACCCAATGGAGTTTTCCCATTTTAGATGAGAGTCTTCAGCTCAGCCCGTTGTGGTTCCTATCAGCCCTCCCCTATCCAGCGGGGCAATCAGCTTGCTCCACTGCACCCGAGCCTGCTTGCCCCGCCATATGAAACCAGTGACCAAAGCCTTCAACCTTTTAAAAAACGACTGGGGGACCTCCATAGGCACATTCAAAAATATGTACAAAAATCTAGGTAGGATAGACATTTGAATCAAAGATATTCGCGAATATAGCAACAATGGTAAATGCCTCCACCTCTTTAGTGTAGTCTCTGCCTCCCCAAGTCTCTTTGCATAGTTTTCTTCGTATAGTATTTTAGGGGAGCACGCTATCAGCACTTCCAAATACTGAGTGCTCACCTTGTGCCACTGAAAACCTAAGCCCTCGTTGTATTTTTCAATGCCCACAGTCAGGGGGAACAACACTGATTTTGTGGGGTTAATGTTCAGCCCAGAATAGCCCCCAAACTCTAATACATTTGCCATAATTAGTGCCAAATTCGACTTCGGGTCACTAACAAACAGGATCATGTACGTTGGCGTATAACAAAATCACTTAATGGTGCGTATGTATATGTTGGGACCTGACTAACTCTGCCAGGGGTTCCACCGCAAGGGTGAACAAAAGAGGAGACAGAGGGCACCCTTGCCTCGTTCCATGCCCCATGTCAATGGGGAAGGTGAGTTGGCGATTCACCCTCAAGCCCGCCACCGGGGCTGTATGCAGCAGGGTGACCAATGACATAAATGTTTCTCCGACCACCATGCGTCTAAAAACCGAAAATAAGAACGGCCATTCGACGGAGTGGAAAGTCCTCTCTGCATCGAGAAGGGCCGTGACAGCCGAGGACTTATGGTCATATGCCTCAAGGAGTCTTAATACCCTACAAAGTCCATATGAGGTGGACCTGCCCAGGATGAACTCTGCCTGGTCAGCCTTAACACATTTGGGCATCAATTGGGCAAGCCTAGTTGCAAGTATCCTGGCAAATATTTTATTATCTATATTGATTAGAGAAATCGGACAGTATGAGGGACACTCCTGAGGACATTTACCAGGTTTCAATAGCAATGTAACCACAGCCTCACAAAGTGACGCTGGGAGACACCCATCCTCCAAAGCTTGCTTATACATATTCAACAGGTGTGGCACCAGAATCACTGCATATGTCTTATAAAAGTCAGCTGAGAGCCCATCCAGACCTGGTGCTTTCCCAGAGGGAAGTGTCCTAATGGCCTTGTGTATCTCATGTATGGTAACCTGGGTCTCCAGCCCATCCCTCTCCACCTATGTAAACCAATACAACGCTATCTGATCTAGGTAGGCCTCCAGTGCGGTCTGGCTAGCTGAGACGGTGGACGAATACAGTGCACTCTGATAGTCTACTAGAGACCCAGCAATCTCCTTATCCGTATGCAGTAGGGTTCCAGCCAGAGACCATGGCCGAGATATGAGATCCAAGGCTTTCCACATGAATCACCTGTACCAGCAATCTACCAGGGTGCTGCCCCTCACCATACTACTGCAACATCGTGCGGTGGTGCAAAAACTTTACCTCGCTCTCTGCTACCTCCCTGAATCATTCAAGCTCCGCGTGAAACTGTGCCTGCTGCTGCAGGTCCTCTAAAAACCCTTCAGCTACCGCCAGGCCTCTCAAGGTAGCCTCACTGGTAGCCAGTTCAGCACGTACAGACTTCAAAATTCCTGCCTACTTGGCAATGCGCACCCCACAAATCACACACTTAAAGGCCTCCGATAACACTGAGAACCAAGACAGTGACCCTTTGTTTTCTCGAGGAAAAACAATAACACTCTTTCTGATATCTTTCCGAAAGGCTATATCACCAAGATCTTAATTTTTGAAAAAACAGGTTGCTGTGCCCTGCCACCTCCCTGGTACAGCCACCGTTGCCTTCACTGGGGCATGGTCTGATAGGGTGTGGACCAGAATGTTGCAGTCCAGTATCCTACCTGCCCCCGTTATCAAGATCAATATCTAATACAATCTGGACTTCATATGATGGACTGAAGATCTGAATGTGTACTCCCTATCATGCCGATGGCGCTCCCTCCACACATCTACCAATTCCCTGTAGCACAGAGCTGTCAGAGATTCTGCATGGTCCTAGAGATTGCTCTGGCAGTGGCCCCCGAGGTCTATCCAGGTGCGGGTCTAGAACTGTGTTAAAATCACTTGCCCAGATGACAATATTTGCATGGCGTTCCCTGAGGTGTGACTCAATATACTCCAGTGCGTCAGTAGTGCCATTGTTAGGCCCACAGTAGTTGACAAAGGAGACTTCCTGACCCTGCACCACCCGGAAAGAATTAGCACCCTACCCTCAGAATCTCAAGTAGCGTGAATAGGAAGAAAAATATCTATGACAACCCCAGGATTTTGCAAATATGGCTTCACCTGAGGGCAAGAGATGTATTTCTTGTAATTGGGCTACATCCACTTGGTGTCTTTGCACGCATGACAGAACCTTCCTTGATTTGGAAGGACAATTTAGACCCTGCACATTCCACGTAATGCATTTAATCCCTGCATTAGCCATGTGCAAGTCAAAAAAGAAAACGTATTCACTAACGTTGGGATGTCATTACCTTTTACCCCTGTCATGCGGGGCATAATTGAAGTATCCACAGCCACTCTGAGAGGCGCCAATGCACATGCCTGGTAAATAGCAAGCTCTCCTGCAGCCTCTGCTGGTCCCCATTCACTGGTACCAGAACAGCCTGAACATTCAAACCTCCATGGTCCCATCCCCTAGGCACCAGTATCAATGACCACCCCCCCATTCATCACCAGTAGACTTCATGCAACCGTAGCCTTCTGCCTGGTTCTTGCAATGTTGTAATATCTCATTGCCCTGAGCAACAAAACAATAACAAACCCAAACCAATATGATCATCCCCTTTGTGCGACCCCCACCAGCAACACCAATTTTCCAGTTAAGACCCTAACTGACCCCCCACCTCCACCCCGCAACACACTTTCGCACAGAGGCATAAGGACCTGTCGAGGCCGAAACAGCCCTGGGCCCACAGATCAATACATGTCGAGGAGTGAAGCTCCTATAGCCAACTGTGCTTTAAACTAGGTAAGGTATAAAGCATTGCATACACAGTCATCCAAGATCCCAGTCCTGAGGCGTGTCATGAGGTTTTTTGGACGCCATTGTTGTCCCCGAGACACCTGACACTATATCCAGGAAATCACTTACCTCTTCCGGAGCATGGCATACTTATATCCACCCACTCTAAGTCTTTTCTTGACATCTATGAAGTTTCTTCTGGGCGCCTGAACTTTATTGGAAAAATCAGGAAACATCCGAATTTGGTCGCCCCTAAAAGTGGGGGTGTCGAGTTCCCTGGAGCAGCAGAGGTCAAAGTGTCTGTCCCTATAATTAAAGGAATGGTTCGGCCAAAAAATGTTATTGCAAAAAAAGATGGGCAATAATTAAAAAAATCAATTGGCACTTTTTTTTTAAGTCACTATGTAAAATTTTGAGAAAATGAAGCTCAAAATTTTAAAAAGGAAGCACATGGGGGCATCCATTTTGTCAAATGGATTCCCGCCTGTGCTTGCTTTTGCGGCACTAATGAAGGAAAAGCCAGCCAGCTGTAGTAAACAAAAGCTACCACTGGGTGGCTTTTCCTTCATTGGTGCCGGGACTCGGAGGACGGAGACCGGATACTACAGGCAGAAAAGCTGCAGCTGCATTTCGGTAAGTGCTATTTTTTAAATAAAAATAAACACTAGCTGCGTTTTTTTTTCTAAGTTTTCCGGGCTTGAGGAGGCCGGAAAACTTAGAAATAAAACTGCAGCTTTAAAAACGTTGTATTTATGTTTGCGGTAGCTTTTGAAGCTGACGCACACATAAATACAACGTTATTGTGCTTGAAAACGCTGTGATTTTTCTTTCAAAGTTTCTCAGGCTCCTCCGGCTCGGAGAGCCCCAAATGGGAAAACAGCTTTAGGCAGAAACACCATGGCATGGAAACACAACCGCGGGAGCACCGGAGACCCAAAGTGATAGCCACGGCAGCAGAAACACAACGAAATGGAGGAGCCTCAGAAACTTGGAAATAAAAACCGCAGCGTTTTCAAACACAATAACGTTGTATTTATGTGTGCGGTAGCTTCAAAAGCTACCGCAAACATAAATACAACGTTTTTAAAACTGCGGTTTTGTTTCTAAGTTTTCCAGGCTCCTCCAGCCCGGAAAACTTAGAAAAAAAAACACAGCTAGTGTTTATTTTCATTTAAAAAATAGCACTTACCGAAATGCAGCTGCAGCTTTTCTGCCTGTAGTATCCGGTCTCTGTCCTCTGAGTCCCGGCACCAATGAAGGAAAAGCCACCCAGTGGTAGCTTTTGTTTACTACAGCTGGCTGGCTTTTCCTTCATTAGTGCCGCAAAAGCCAACGCAAGCACAGCGGCGAGCATCCATTTTACAAAATGGATGCCCCATGTGCTTCCCTTTGAGCTTAATTTTCTCAAAATTTTACATAGGGACTTAAAAAAAAAGTGGCAATCGATTTTTTGTATTATTGCCCATCTTTTTTTGCAATAAAATTTTTTGGGCGAACCATTCCTTTAAGAAGTCTCGCAATGTTTGGTATGGGTGGGGTGCCAGCTCCGGGGACCTTCCTTCGGGAATACGGTATGTGCACGCTCCACCACAAACGCAGAAGAGAAGCCATCACGCCCAGGGTATCATGCAGGATGGTTTTCGCTGGAAGCTCCATGGAGCCCTTGTCAGCTGTCTCTGGGACCCCACTATCCTCAGGTTGTTTCAGAATCTTAACTCCAACTTCTTGCCCACGACAGGTCACCTACAGGTGTCCACCGTAGCAGTTTACAGCCGGCAAACACCCCAATACCACCAGCAGGGCCTCACCACAGCTAAGTGCGCCACTGCCCCCTCCTCTCACCAAAATGGCATCAGGTCCCCAGCTCAGGCAGGTAAATGCTTAGCTGCTAATTACGGGTCCTAAGAGACTCTGAACACTTCTCACCCAGACTGCTCAGACCACTGCATGTAGCTCCCGTAGTATGGCACCTGGAGGCTGCTCCACCCTGAACTCGCTTCCCACAGCCAGGCAGTCTTCGGTGCTGTGCTTTCTTCAGCCACAAAGCAGGCTCACTCGCACCTACTGCTTACACCAATTGCTGGCTCCTCTGTCGGCAGCATTCCCTGCCCCCTTCAAGGGCCCATCACACGGCTATGCTCGCGGCTTTGCATGATCCTCAGCTGGTTCCCTGCAGACGATTGCCGGCACGTCCCAGAGCAGGGACTACGGCTCACCACATCTGTCCCTCTGCCAAACCAGGCTCACCGCTCCTCAACTCCCACATACCACACGAGCTGAGGCTGCCGTCGCACCGCTTCGGACCGTGCTGCCCCCGCACCAGACCACCTTGTCAGATGCTGTGCGGTGAGTCCAAATTAAACAGCTACGGGTCCTGGAATTGCCACTGATAGGTGCTTGGGGCTGTTAATGCACCTAGGGACTACGAATTGAGGGGCTCCAACTCCAAAAGCGCAGGATAATGACCAGATTACTGCAGGCTGTCCAGGAGCTCACGCCAGTGCGGCGGTCATGGCTGGGCTCTCGAGCGCCTTCCATGTTTTACATATTTGACATGGTGCATTGTTTATTTTATTTATTGTGTGACATAGTTACAATTAAACGTTTCACATAAACAATGCAAACAACAATACCACCTCAATGCACTCTTAATTCGTCAAACAAGTAAAGTCAATTAAAAGAAGAAATCATCATAGCAGCAATAAACAATGCCAAAACCCTTCTGTTGTTAGATCATCCAAATTCAACACAAATTTCACAAACCTTTGTGTGCGATAGTCTCGCAATATATGACATTCTATAAATAAGTGCTGAAGCGATTCAACTCCAGTCTTACAAAAGCGACAAACTCTAATTTTTAGGTGCCTTGTTTCTTGCTCCCAAAAAATCTTTTACACGGAATAGATTTAATTTTGTTCTTAACATGACATTCCTACAATGGCGAGAAGGGTGCTTTAACATATATAATGGAATTGTGTTAAAATATTTAATATCATATTTAAAATGATCAAACAACCTAAAATGAGACAGCAGACCCTATTTTCAATCCAATCCCTTCCAAAAAGTTCTTTCTTATTTTTATATGGACGGATATACAATTCCTCTTCTGAGTAACTAATAGCATTAGAAGAAAGAGACAAGAGTCTTCCCAATCATTTAAAATTGTACACCAATGCCTTAAGATCTCAACCCTCAGGTTGACATATAAACTGCTTGCCGGGGCCACAAGGAAGCTTCTATATAACTGAAGAAGCCTCGAATCAATGCTTGCCCGCAAAGAGACAGGCCCTAATTCATGTCGGATAGCAGGCAACAGGACCCCTTGAGGTAAAGACAATACCCTCTTCCATAACTTGGCCTCTAATTTGGACCAGTCTAAATTATCGTCAACTGTCTCTGCGCCATAAAGTAATTTAGGGACAATTTCGGGTGGTAATAGCGCAGGACAGGAGTAATAGAGAAGCGCCCAAACTTGTTATCATGCTGACACAATTGAACGGCAGTGGCCAAATCACAGCTTTTGCAAAAGTATTCAGGAGATGTTTGTTGGAGTGAATTGACACTTGTGAGTATATAAATTCACTAAAAATTTCCCATTTTTGCCCCTTAATGAACCAACTATAGCACTTCTTCATCACCCTTTTCCTTATAGGGTTCATAATTAGAATCTTTGATTTACTAATATTTAAATCTAAATCGAAGTCCTTAAAGTAGTCATTTACTGCAGTTAGTTAACGCTGCAGACCTATTGGCGTCGAATCAAAAAACATGATGTCATCAGCATATAACAAATATTGAATAGATACACTCCCCAATTTCATGGGATTAGCCATAACTTTCTGGAGAGCCTACGCTCTTCTTGAAACCAGATTGATACCTGTCTAATCAATCTACAGTGGTTACCTACAGTTGGAGTTCCTTCAGAAGAAACCTGGCAAAAATGTTATAGTAAGAGACGTCCAACAAGGCTATAAATCCATAATTTGATGGATTAGACCTATCAACATTCTTAAAAATTACTATGACAAGGACATCTCTCAAGGTCGGAGGATTACCTGCATTTGTAAAATGTTCTTAAGTAAGCCTAATAATACTTTTGCCCACAGTGCCGGAAAAGATTTTAAATTGGCATTTGACAACCCATCCGGGCCATGAGCATTAAAAATCTTGCACCTCCTAATAGCCAACTGCATATCATCTACATCAACGGTAAGACAAACCCACCACAAACTGTCATGAGAAGATATTACACTATGTGTATTATTTGTGTTTGACAATTTGGGGCTAGAATAGAGAGTAGCAAAATAAAGCTCCCAATCCTGGCCCGAAATTGGTTGAGCCTGCATAGAATTTTGTAACCCAGGCGATTTAATTAGAGTCCAGAAAAGAGCCACATCTCTACGCTCTAAAGAGGCCAACATATTTTCAGTGTCCCTAAGACTCATCAAATATCTGTGTGATTTTAACAAATTTACATACTCGTGTTTTAATTTTTTCACCAACTCCAAACCTAGAAGACCCTTTTTCTTCAATACCCTTATGTACTTCCAAAAATCTTTTTTTTAACAAAATTATCACATTTATGGAAATAGAATTTTTTAGAAGATACCAGATTCAGTTGCTTTTCTTAAGTGAGGGCTCTTAAGAGCAATTGTAGCAAAGGTTCAAATTCCACCCGTTTAACTAGGGTAAACCAGCCTGCCTGGTAAACATCTTATGCAAGTAAGTTAATATTCATCACCATCAAGGGTCTACAGATAATGGAATGAACTCTCTCTTGAATCTAAAGATTTGAGAGAGCTGCATCCTTCATATTTAAATTAGTGTGCCAAACTAATGTTAAAACCATTAATCTATGATCACTTCCCCAATGATCAATCACCTTCAATTTTAAACAGAAATTAAACAAATCATTTGACACAAACATATAATCCAAAGTTGATTTACTAAAAGAATTGTACCATGTATAACATGGAGGAACATCACTACTGGTATTGCCATTCAGAAATACCATGTCCCACGCATGCATCACAGCTGTGATCTTTTGACTTCGTTCTAATTAGTGAGGAGATGCGTAAATCCATGCGTAATCCACAAAGCCAACAATGATGTAATGCTTCAGACAATTACCTTCCTCACTGAAACATTTTCATGAAGAGTATTTCAATATGAGACCAGTCATGCGCGACTGTTCTCAAATAGCCAGCTGTCAATGTATTTGCCCTACAGCTGCCATTTTCCTCCCCCGCTCTTACAGTAATAACCAAGGTATTGTGTGGTATCGGCTATCCTCACATATCACCTTTTAAGGCATATCTTATTGTTGAGACCCAAGAGAATCACATATATCGTAGCCCAGGTGCGTCAATGCTGGGGTTTCAAATAGACTTGCGTTTCTGACCATGTTTGCCTACAAACCCACTTTGACAATGTCAACACGTGAATTGTAAATAAACTCAACTGGTGCCAAATCAGTTGAATGGAAAGCCCCAAATTTGGTACTTCTAACAACAGTGA
Organism: Ambystoma mexicanum; assembly: GCF_040938575.1. Classification (NCBI taxonomy): domain Eukaryota; kingdom Metazoa; phylum Chordata; class Amphibia; order Caudata; family Ambystomatidae; genus Ambystoma; species Ambystoma mexicanum. The sequence goes on along the minus strand of NC_090933.1, from coordinate 671,170,368 downwards.
CAAAATATATTTGGGGTCATTACAACCCTACCGGTCCGGTAGCAAGGGTGCTGATAGACTTACCGGCACCCTTGTTACCGGACCGGCAGAGTACAAGTTTGCGGGCCGGATGCCCCCCCACCCGCCAGGTCTGACCTGGCGGGCAGAGCGGCCCCGGCTCGCAGACGTTCATGGTAGCACCGGCACCATTATGAACAGTGCCGGTGCTACCGTCCTCCCCATCCCCATTCCCATTGAGTCCTATTGGACTTACATGGGGAGTTACATTTTCCAGCACCTGGCTTCACGAACCACCGGGGCTGTGATGCCCGGGTGATTCCCTAAAGCCAGGTGCCGGAAAAAAATACAACTCCGGCAGCAGCCTGCCGTTTTTACCATTACGGCTACTGCCGGGGTTGTAATGAGGCCCATTGTCTATTTAATCGGATATACACCATTTACTTTAAAAAAGCTTTTCTAAATATAAAAAAACAATATCGCTGCCGACTGTTAATGGCAATTTTGGAAACACATTTTCTACAGGGTCATGAGCAAACAAATCTGTAACTTTCAGCAACCTAAAAGGCTGTGTCACTTTGCTGTGCTTTAATAAATGAGAACTGGACTTTTCAGGGGTTATTAATTTTGATTGAGCAATGCGTTTGTTTCTTTTTTCCTCCAAAGTCGCAAAAATGTGATATAAATATTCCGAATAGTTTTGTGAGCCACAGGGATGAAAATTGAAGCCGTTGGAACTAAAGGGGTATCTCCCCTTCAACTAAATTCAGCGAGGAGTTTCCCCTGTTAACCTGCATGTCCCTAATACATGAAGCTCCTTTTTCTCAAATCGCCTCAGAACAAACCATACTTTCATGCTCAAAATCCTCTCCATCTGAGTGGATTGTCAGTATACTTAAATCTAACGGTCTAGCAGCCTCTTGTAATGGTTTAAAAAAATGTGTAATAGCCCCTTTGCCATTTACCAGTGGAATATGATTTTTCTTAGATTTCGATTTTGATGGTTTCGATAAGGATCTGTAACTCGTTCACCAGCGCTGATACCAGCACCTTCTTTTTGCTAGAAGCTGTAGAAGAGTTACAATCCACAGTTGAAGGCCCCAAATGATCTTGCTCCCGCTCGCTCAGACCTGTCTGCATTTTCAAATTACGCAAAAACATCTGTGAACCTTGAGTGCATTGCTTAGGAAAGTTCTTAAAAATGTTAAACTTTTTTTTGGTGCACCCATCCCCTGAAAACTGACGGCCACCACCTTCTATTTTGATGGACCGGCATCATGGATGGAATTGGTTTCCTTTTTGGGGTCGTGGTGAGTCCCTGAGCAAACCATTGGCAGTGATTGCTGTTTAACTGCTTGATCTGGGCAAAACACAACCCAAGACACCACTGGCACAGACTCCTCCACCTTCACCATTAGTTCATACTTGCTCGTAGTGACAAACCTTGTCATACAAGTATGCATCGGCCCTACAACACCCAAAGGATCAGCTGATTTGGCATTGTACCGAAAATAAAAAGCCTGTCGCTTGTTGTAATAAAACCCTCTAGGAAACTCATTTTTGCACATAACTCCTTCAGAGTTGACCTTAGTTCCTGTATCCCATAATGTAATGCATCATGCACTCTGTCCATTGCATTCAGTATATGTGAAAGTACAGGGAAGGAGAAGGCATCCACAACCTGCTCAGCAGAGTTTAAGTTAGAGGATCTGTTGAAGTTCTTATCCTCACTTTCAAAGTGCGATTGCGCCTCTGCCAATGGACGCATGGGGAAACAGGCCGTATCTGCAACTACACAATGTGACCCCGCAGCTGACCCAAGTTTACACTGCAAAGGTTTCTCATACAATAACAGAGATGATTCCAGTGACCGTGAAATTGTGGCCCTATGAAGTTTTACCTCCTCTCTCTCATCCGGGACAGGAGTGCGTGTAGGATGCAAGGCCAATGATAGTCGCACTCTCTTCGCAGGTTCCTGCGAGATAATGGGTGCTAAAATAGAAACATCTGATATCAAATCCAGATTGTGACAAATAACCAAGTCCTCCAAATCAATGTGGTCCAGGCAGCAAGAGGGCACCAAGATATCATCATTACCAATAACACTTACAAAATGCTCCATAACCCTGAGGGACTCTGTATCTGGCTCTAAAGTTAGTGGCGACAACTTAGAGTGGACACTATCCATATGTATTGGAGGGCTAGCCTTTGCCTCCAATGGTGCTGCCTGCACCCCCCTCTGCGAGAACGGTGGTGTTTGGGGAGTTTTCGTCAAAGCCATGCAGGAGGAAGAGAATAAGGCATGACTTGCAGAAGGCGTAATTCCGTCTTTCTGCATAACTTGACTACTCAGGGCATATACCATAGATCAAATAGAGCATGAAAACAATAATAACCGCTCTACTAATTGAGCCCAGCCAAGCACAACAAGCAAAAGCCATTACTCCTGTGCACCCACCAGGCCACCAGCCAGACTGCACACTTCCTCCACACTTCCGCTGTGCGCTCCGCGTGGCAAAGAGGGTTTTAAAATCCTCAGGGAAAATGATAGAGTGCCAAAACTGCAGGCACGTTCAAATGAACTTTGCACAAGTGTCCTGGGCCACTGCGAGACTGCACACTTTCTCCACACTTCCTCCGTGCACGCTACGCGCTGCAAGAAAGGTTTTTAAAACATCAGGGAAATCAATTGAGCACGCAAAACAGCAGGCACCTTGAAATGTACTCTGCACAAGCAGCCTGAGCCACTGCCACTGCCAGACTGCACACTTCCTCCACACTTCTACATGCGCACTGCGCAGCAAGGAGGATTTTTAAATCCTCAGGGAAAACAATAGAGAGCCGAAACAGCAGGCACGTTCAAAGGAACTTTGCACAAGCATCCTCTGCCACTGCCAGACTGCACACTTCCTCCACACTTCATCTGTGCATTGTTTATGATGGTAATTTGAGTTCAACTATGCATGCTCATTTCTACACAAGTTAAAAAGCTAGTTTAAACCCCTGACTGCATTTCCCCTTTCTCCAGGACCGGTATAGATGCCTGCTTAGTTGTTTCAGCTCTGCCAGCTGTGCATGGCATTGTAATTCATCCGTAGTTTGAACTGCAGGGTAATAGTGAGGGCTTCAGTGACTTTCTGAGCCTCTGATTACACAAACTTACTCTCGTCATATTGAGCTCGCCAGTCTCCAGGAGGTTCAAAATGCTGCTCATCATCAGGTGAAACGGCACACGTGCAGATCACCGAAGGCAATAGTTTTGTTTTAAAAAATTTGCAAATGTTCATGTTCTGTGTTTAGCGCCTTTCATTTCAGCCTCGTCCTATTTGCCGGAAAATAACATCCTTTTTGAACAGTGTTATATTTTGGTGGTCTCGAAATTTATATGTTCTATTTGTGAAAAGGAAGCGGATTATACCATCATTTAATAGGTCGAAATAAGTATTTTAAACATCTGGAAAACCAACCAAGACACTTCACGTATTGGCAGAACTGAATATTTCTTGAAATCATATTAACTGATCATGATGGCTTTCTCTAATTCCCCTTTGCAGGAATCCTCCTGTGATTCTGCACGCGCGTCTCCTGTAGTTTCTAGGGGTGGGGGGGGGTAGGGAGAGAATGACCAGCACCTCCCCCAGATCACCAGATCACCTGAACTGCAGTGATTTGATTCTTTCTGTTCAGCATTTCTTTGTATGTATTTGTTATTTTGATGTATTGATATGATGCATTGTATGCTAAAGCTCAGTGACACATACATACCACGACCAGAGTGAGTATGCACTGAAAAGAAAGATGCGTAATTGTGTTCCCCCCACCGCGCATGCTTATTTCTAGCAAGCTAGTCACCCAGCGGAGTCTTCTGCTTTCCAAGGGTCTGTGTAGAAGGCCGCCTGGTGTCAGCTCTGCCAGCTGTGTAGCTTGTTGTCAACTGTGGGGCGATTGTAATGAGGGCTTTCGTGATCTTCTATGGTGCTGATTTCATAAACACTATCTACTCATGTGAAAGGTCGCAGGCTCCATCAGATTCTGAATGCTGTTTGTCATCTGGTGAAAGGGCACAAGTTGGGCTCACTTCCGGCGATAGTTTCCTGTTCAAATATCCACAGACGTGCACGATCTGTGTTTAGCGTCTTTCATGGCAGCCTCCTCCTATGTGCCTAGGAAGAGCATGCGACTGGATCTCTGTTCTATTTTGGGGTACCCGAGATTTAGATTTAATGAGAGAAACCACAGTGGCATCCAGAGGAGGGGTTGGGATGGTTTGTATTTTGTTGGTCCCTTTCTATGATGATTGAGACAAGGATAAAGTGGTGCCCTGGAAGTGTTAGAATAAGTGTTTCCAATACACCTGGTGCTCTTTGTTTTGTCTCCATCTGTGAACTGGTTATGCCCAGACACTCAATGCTGGTTTTTTGTGCATAGAGACTTCAGATCTGGGTTGAACGCCCAATACGAAAATGTTCAAGGGAAAAAAGGACTGAAGACTATTTTCCCGAAATAACCTTAGGTCTTTTTCTCCCTGTGCTTTTCTGACTTAGCACCCGCCCCCAACCACACCCACCCCCACCCACACACCCCTCCTCACCTTGCAGACGCCGACTCGCTGTGTCCCTGCAACACCTGCTCCCTTTCACTTCCGTGATCGGGAACCTGCACCGTAGGGTCCTTTCCTTTTATTTTTGAAAATTTTTCGGGATCGGCTGTGGGGGACATCGCTGCCACCCCCACTCACAATATAGTGAGCAAGGGTGCAGGGGACACACCCGCAGCCCCCGTGACTGTATGGGGGATTTGGTCAAACTTTTCAGCCTTTCTGAATTTTTGAATGGCCGAACTTCGACCAAATCTCCCATTCGGCCTTTTTTTCTCAAACGTTTTGGATGTTTCCAAGATTTCAACTAACCCTCACAGCTGAGGCTAAAAGGTGTCTGAGGTTGTCTGTTGTCTCATGCAGAAGGCACAGGGCTTTTCCATTCCGGTTGTTCTGTTCTTTATCTCTTGAGATGGTCTGATTGCCATAAGATTTGTGCAATTTTCAACGACAAAGACGGCCTAAACATTCGTTTAGTTTTTAGCTCATAGGTTTCACAAGGAAAACAACTATTGATATGGATAGTGTAAATGGGAAATATGTATTAATACACATGTTCCTTGATGATGTCTTATTCTATCCTTGGCATTGTGATTGCTGAAAGGTGTAGGTCCTGTGCATCTTAGTTGTAATTACTTGCCACAGGTGTCAATTTAATTTAGATGAGCTTTAATTGCAAAGAAGACAACACAAATGCACACATACAATTATGATTTGTGCAAATGCGATTGTGTCAACATCATAAAAACACATATTGTAATCCATGCAGAGCAAATGGTTTCAAGTCGTGAGACATCATGATATTGCAAAAGTCTCACGTGCATTGAAGTGGTTGCTGTTTATCTTAATATATTTTCGTATTTAATTTAATTTTGTTATATTTAGGGGTTTAAACGTAATTGTTGTAGGTCTTGTAGTGTTTAAACTTGCATTGTATTAGAGGCCATTGAACTGCTCGGACATAGGCCTATTGAGTTTTTATTGTGCATTTTTCTGATGTTAGGTTGCTAATTGAAGGCTGTACAGTTCAATTTCTTAGTTCCGAAAGATTGAAAGTGAGGTGTAAATGCAAGGCATAATCCGTTAACACCTCACTTTTACACTTTGGGATGTTTTCATTTTATTTGAAGGCATCTCATATGAGCCTGTAATTCGGCGGCAGGATCCGTTACGTCATCATTTGCACCATTAGCAGCTCTCAACAATTTATAAAGGTGCAACACCAAGGTAGGGAAATGAAATTGAAGGCGTGCCCTCCAAACCTTTTGGGGGAAGCTCAGGTTGGGGCTAAAGTGTGCCCCACACATGATTTTAAGAAGTTCCAAAATCTGTATTTATATTTGGTTCATTTGGTTCTGGATGTTAAATCCACAAGTTTCATCCTCTAGTCAGTGTTTTAGAAAGTTGCCACAAATATATGCCAGCATTGCCACTATAAAACATGTTTATGCTGCTAAGAGTGTTAGATGCACAGAGAGGGGAGAATGAAAAAGAGATGGATAGAGAGAGTGAGTGATGGAATGGGAAAGCACATGCTGCATTTGCTACAACCAGAGAACCCTCAGTGCCTTTTTAATGTAGGTTTGTAAAAACGAATCCCTTAACCTTACCTGTGCATACCCAGGGATGTGTGTTCATGTATTTGAACCCCCCAAAATGTGCTACATTGCATGAAAAGGGTGCGTAGCTGGTTAGGGGGCCCCACTTGCAGACAGTCCCGGTTTTGCATAATGCATGCTCGGCATTATAGGTGACTCCTCAATATTTCTGATAATTGAGAAACCACAGGTTCTGTGGTTCCTCTGTTGTCACCGTTGTATGACCAAGGTTTGTGTGTGATATGTAGCATGGTTTTGAGGAAACGACTTAATGAAAAATAAAACTCATGTATTCAATATCAACGTGGGGTTTGTCTTTAAAGCCAAATGTGCACACTTTCAATTAAAAAAATAATTTCGAAAACTGACCTGCATTGGAAAAACAAAACAGAGCAGAATGAAAAAGAAGTAAAGAGGGGATGAAGAAAGTATGAATTTCAAGTTCATACTGCTATTCTTATTTTTAATTCAGGGGCATATTTTTAAAGATTTGAGCACATCATTGTTTGCAAATTGTATTTTCCTCTGTGGGCTGGTTTTCCCACAATCAACATGGGCAGCAGCAGGTATTAACCCCATGTCCATTGATCCGTATCCCATTCCTATCTTGATGTGAACGGCTGCTCCTCCCAATTAATGCAGGGAGCCTCTAGTGATGGGGCACAGGGGATCCTGATGAGACACTTCCATTATAAACTATGCCAGGTTAGTGACAGCTGTAGGTGTTTTCATTGGAGGAGCGTGTCTATGTTTCCTATATGTTTGGAGGCGACCAAGAGTAGCAAGGGAACATGAGCCTTTGTAAGAAATGTTATGTATCCCTCCCCCGAGGTTTTATTTTCATATTGGGTTGAAATGGTGCATTCTTTAGCATCACCTTTTGTTATGAACTGTGTAAAAACATAGGATGTATATTGGTTCCTGTGAACAAAATACAATAAAAGAATGTCAGGTTGCAAACAGTATAGAGGAGCATTGTACAACATTTCATGATCCCGGTGCCGTCATGCAAGTGTTTTTTTTTTTTGCCCTGTCTATAATATATGCCAGCATTACCTTGAAAAACCCTTATCCATGGATCCTTGACCAAATATATGCAAATACTGTCACTGTAAAACACTTTCCTGATGCTGATCAGTCCATAGTATATGCCAGCACTGCCACTGTAAAGCACATATTCATGATGCCTGTGTCTATGATACATGCCGGCACAGCCCTGTAAACCACCTTTTCATGCAGCCTGTGCCAAACTATGCCAGCAATACCATTAGCACTGTAAAACACTTTAATGATGGTCCCTACAGTAAACTCCTGCATGCCACTGAAAATCCTATTCATGGTGTGGGCCTTCACATTCATTGTGCCGGTGCACTGCCCCCTCAACAAACGGGCAAACAGGTAGACAGACACACACACACACATTCATTAAAACTCTCTAGCACACACATACATTTCAGTCATCACATGCAAACACAGAAACATGTTTTGTCCCTTTTTGTATAAATGTACCTCTTTAGAGGGGTGAACATGTGGCCTCGTTACCTCTGGTCATGGCACGAGTCAGTTCACATGAGTAAGGAAGGCAGTAGGGGCTGCGATATGGGACTACAAAGATTAAAAAAGAACAGCATCTATGTCTAAGTTTTAGGGCGTAAATGGATGAACATAAAGGCAGAGGATTGGCAATTTGGCAACGACGTACGATGTGCTGTCACCAATCACTGCTCACATCTATACTCTAGCCCCACTGAAAGCAAAGGGACTGGAGATCGGCGATGGCATGTCACAAAGATCCGCTGACCATGCTTGGTTTGCATGCACTGGAATGTGCAAAACGGCTTGTTACCTTGTAAATGAAAACTTCAAAATCAAAGCATGTAATTGGATAAGCAGCTGGTGGGGGTGAAACAGGACACATGGAAGGAGCGTGGGTGGGTGGCCACCCTCTTTTCCCTGTGCCCCACCACTGCTCCTCTGACAGTCCCTATACATCCCCTTTAACCTCTTAAGTGCCAGGCTATTATTGAAGACCACCCCTCCCATCAAGGCAATGCCTAAGGACTTTTCAGTCTGCCTGGCGCTATTGTTGAAGTGTCTTTGAGGTTTCAGCGGGCCATCAGAACAGAGGGTTCTGTCAACTGACTGCACATTGTGAACTCATAATTGTGCACTGGCATAGCATAACTTGGAAAAGCATGATTTTACCTATTGTATGATATACCATAACAAAACATAAAAGCTGGTGAAAGAAATGGATTTAGACAAATACATGCAACCTCCTTTGATGCTTCCAAAGTCAAAATTATTCTCTGCATTTGTTATTTGGTGTCTGCTGGGCGAGGTATGGCACAATAACCATCTCTAAATCATTTTGCCTTTCACCCTAACCGACAACACATTGACACACAACTCCAATCCTGAAAAAACACAGGGTAACACAATGGCATATACACCACTCTAAAACATGTTTTACCACATCATTTCTGTAACCAACACACAAACCTACCACAGATACACCAACGAAACTCTCCACACTCTCCTTAAACACCCTGTCAGGCATCACAGACAACCGCATAAACATCTTGACTAACATGGAGCGTACACTGATAACCGCTTCAGACAACTTGCAAAAATCTAGCACTTGCAATCTACTCCTAGGCCTACCTTTTCAGATTTGTACGCATTACGACTGCAAAAAGCACCTTTACCTTGCTCCTTCTACTTCTACCACACATTTTGCAGATCTTGAAGCACCAAAAGACCATGAAATGGCAGAGGTTGTGCTATACCAGACCCAATAACATAGCATAATTACAGGGCATAGCACAGGTTTTAATTCATTCACTGTGGGGAAGAGCTCTGCCTGGCCCCAGCTGCTCTGGTGACTGGCAGGGGAGGAAATGAGTGTTGGTTCTTCTGCAGTCTGTCAGCTTTACTTGAATCTCTGGTGGCCTGATGAGCTAGTGATTGAGTGCTTTAAATCTTGATTGACTCGTGCCTTTATTGCTAGACCTTGCCACATGCATATGTTACACACTGTGAATGCGTAAACCTTGCTGCGCTTATTGGTTCTAGTTTCGGTTGATTCCTGCCATTGTTGCTACACCTTCCTCATTAAAAAGTTACACACTGTGAATGCTTTAACCTTACTGCGCTTATAGGTTTTAGTTGCTGTTGATTCCTGCAATTGTTTCTCTCCCTTGCTGCATTCAGATGTTACACATTGTTGCTTTAAACCTTGCTGCGCTCAAAGGTTTAGCTACTGTTGTGTAGAGGAGCAAGTGATCTCCCTAACTCCCACCCCCTCACCTCCATCACACTGGACCAGTAGGAGAAGAGCCCTATATGGGACACCAGGTATCATCCCAATAACACATTTTGTGTATGAGAGACAATATGAACTCAGACAACCATATCGAATGTAACCCCGCACTGAGAGGGTGGAAGGATGTCTGCACACACCAATGGACATCATAGAGCTATAAGTGAAATCTGACAAGAGCAGAGTGACGTCATGGAGAAAAGATACTGAGACTCACTGAAATGATATGCAAATACTCAAGGAATAAAGATGGAACTGAAGTAACAAGAGAAGCATGTAATCAAATATGAAGAAATGGTATATGCAAAGAAGATAAAGTAACCTGCTGATTAATACATGTATATCTGCAGAAATGCAAAGTAGATGAGACATATAGAAACTTGCTGCAGAGCAAAGCATAACATGGCTAGAGGGGCCATGATGCAAAGATGGACGTCAGACTTGTATTAAAACCATTCAAGCTACCTCAGAGACAGACCAGGGCTGCAGGGTCAGGAGACACTGGAAAAACAGCTTTGTGTGAAGAATGAAGAGGGATCCATGTATGTAAGACATATTTCTCTCATATTAAGCAAAGGAGAAAACATCTGCAAGAGCCAAGTATTAGACAATGAATGCTTATATAAAACAAGGTTTTCTGTTTACATGTTTACACTTTACACTTGCACTCCGTTTTGCAAAAGTAAAAAATGCATGTAGTTGATGCAAAGGCACGCAATTGTTAATGATCGTGATCCCCTGCTTGCAATTTGCACTTTTTTGTAAAAGCACCACCTGACTTTTCTATTAATATGTTGTATCTAATTCATGACTTCCTTCATTGCTTGGAAGCTTTGGAAGCTACATTCCCCCCACCCCCATCGTCGTGCCTTCGTTTTTTATGGACTCTTTCTCAGACCATTAGACTCAAAAGGTGCAAAGCCTGTTTGAGTCTGTTGAGGCAGTGTTTCCACAGTTGGCAGAAAAGTTGTAAGTCCTTACTTCGGCCTTCTTATTTACTCCTGTGGGATTGTGTCCTTTATCTGGTAAGATGATTTCCTATACTAAAGACGAGCTGTTTAATGGAGACTGGTCTTACTGAGGATTGTAGCACTGTTCTACAGTCCCTTGGCCCAAATAACTATGCCATTAAATAGCTTAGTATACACAATAGATTGGGGGTTGGGGGTGGAGTTGCTATGATCTTCATAATTAATTTGGCCAGATGCAATTTTGATATTTTAGCCTAGGATGAAGGCTCTCAAATTTGTATAGAAAATCCTACTTTATTCCACACCACCAACTCTCTAAGAATAGTACTGTGCTATCGTCCACCCTGGTTGGTCCAAGCATTTCTGAGTGGCTGAGATTGATGTTTGTCATCACAAGCTTTGTTCATTATCAATATTTTGGTTGTGTGAGATGTGAATATTTGGACTGATTTTCTTGACTACCCAGATACCATCAGACTGAATGCCCTGCTAAAGAGTCATGGTCTTACCACCCTACTGAACTCAGTTTCCAACTGCAAATGGCATCACCTGGACCTGATACGGGTTAAGGGTCTGATTGCATCACCGACTGATGCCTTTCCTGTCTGTGGATCAATCACTTTGTTAGGGTATTTAAGGTCTTGGTCTCTGTCCGGTATATAATACAATTGATAACAATATGTTAGGACCCATTCTAATTTGCAGCAAGAAAGAACTTCTTCTGATTCAATCTAGTGTAACGCTCACCTGATTCCCGCAGAGGCGCCGGTCTTGACTGGGTGAATGCCGTATCTTCAAAGGTGATGTGTAACACATGGTTGGCTCTTTGGGCTGGACCTCTGTGCACTGTATGTCTGACTCGAAGAGTAAGATGTCTGCAGATAGAAAATATGGGATTAATGAACTGGGGTTATTGGGTGCCTCTCTCCTCTTCCCTTTCTCTTCTCCTGTAGAACCCCAAAGGTTAACGCCCTCACCTTAGGTAAGTGAACGCCGAGCTCTCCATCTGCCTCGGGGCAGGGTGCCGTAACCAGTTTCTTCACTGGATAAGGGTGCAGGCCTCTTGACCTCAGAGGACTGCTGTCCGTTGTTAACTGCACGAACGGTAAGTTCTGGGCACTTCAAATGTCTTAAAAGTCTTTTGTAATGATATCTCTTGTTTTGCAGTGTTCCGGCGATGGCGGATGGCGGGCTGATGACAGTTGAGGATCGAACCCGCGTGAGGAATAGAAGCGCCTGGAAGCACGTAAGTAAGCGCTTGTAGCCTGCTTCACGATGCGCACTAACTGTCCCTTTTATCTTGCAGGTACAAGTTCGGAGCTTTAGAGAAGCTGAAGGGTGCTGGAATACCCACTAGATTCGGCGTGGGAAGGAGTAAGGGCACGTGAGTAATAAAGTTGCCCAGTGTCTTTAAACGCACCTTCTTTTGTCTTTCAGATGCGGGATGCAGCGCCGAAGGCCTCCGGAGCGTGCAAAGAGCTGGTAAGCTTTTGTCTTTCAGATGCCGGAATGTAGTGCGAAGACCTCCGGAGCATGCGAAGAGTAGGTAAGCCTTTGTCTTTCAGATGCCGGAATGCACCGCGAGGCGTTGGTGACAGCCGATGGACCAGGTAAGAGATGCGCTGCCACTGAAGACCGTAGTGCTAACCTGTTCTTTCTTTGTCTTTACAGGTGCTGCTGAAGACTGGATTCCAGGATGGTAAGCCTTTGTTCCATTAGGCCCAGGATCAGAAGACACGATGAGCGTTCTGCTGCAGAGAATGCAGAATAACGCAAAGCAAGATTCATCCATCGGGTGTGGTTTAAATAGCCTCCTGTAGTGCTTAGGTGTCTCCTTCCACAGCCTCGCCTAGGTAAGAAAAGAGTTCCTGCTTTCCAGAAGAGTTCCAGTGTTCTGAACCTAGGGCGTGGCTCCTGCCCCACCCAACAGGAAAAGTAGTCCCAAACAGAAGAGGATCAGGGGCTCAACTGGCAGGTAAGTAAGCAGCATGGTCTGCTGCAGGTAAGTCCACCCAAGCATTATGAGCCCGGCGCTTCCAGCGCTGGGACTGGGCATCTTTATGAGCCTGGTGCCATTGGCGCCAGGACAGGGTCCAAAAGGTCCCAATTGGGACTGGCTGGCACTCGGAACCGGGGTTATGGGTCTGCTTCCAAGGGAGTCGGGCAAGTCCTGATATTTTGGAAGCAGAGATCATGACAGCACCCCCCCTCAAGGCCCCTCCCAAACCGGGCTTCTCCGGGGGTTTGGGCTTGTTAGGAAATGTTCGATGAAATCTTTTGATTAGACGAGGGGCGTGGACATATTCTGCAGGTTCCCAGGATCTTTCTTGGGGACCGTAGCCTTTCCAGTCAATCAGGTAAAATAGTTTAGATTTGGAGATCTTGGAATCCAGGATGCTTTTGACTTCAAACTCGAGTTCTCCATCAACTAGAATAGGTTTTGGAGATTTAGTTAGTCGAGGTTGCACAGGTTTTAATAGAGAGACGTGGAAGACCGGATGTATCTCCATGTGAGGGGGCAAGTCCAACTTGACCGCTACTGGATTTACTATGGTAGTGATGGAATAGGGACCAAGGTATCTTGGGTTGAATGTGCGTGGTCCTTTTAGAGGTAGATATTTGGTGGATAACCAGACTTGATCTCCTACTTGATATTGGGGGGCTTCCTTCCGATGTTGGTCTGCTCCTTTCTTGTATTGTTCTTTAGCCCTTTGAAGGTGAGAAACGGCTTCCTTAAAGGCTTGGGTGATTGTAGAATGCAGGTGGTCTACTGCTGGTGTTCCAAGATCTTGGAGTGGATCCAACTCCGAGGTTCGAGGGTGACTACCGTATAAAAGAAAAAACGGGGTCTTCCCAGTTCCCGAGTGGACAGAGTTATTGTAGGCATATTCGGCTATCCAAAGGATATCTTTCCAAGTTTTTTCAGTTTGTTGTAGCATGCAGCGCAAATACTGTTCCAGAGTTTGATTGGTCCTCTCGGTTTGTCCGTCGGTTTGAGGGTGGTGGCTGGTCGAAAGTCTCACATCAATTTGAGCCGACCGACAGCAACTTCGCCAAAAATGAGAAATAAATTGACTACCTCGATCCGAAAAGAGAACTGAAGGAAAACCGTGCAGTCGGACGATGTTTTCGAGGAATTCTCGGGCCAGAGTTGTTGCTGTTGGTAAGCCTTTGAGTGGAATGAAATGCGCCATCTTGGAGAATAGGTCCACGATTACTAGGATCGTATTGTATCCGGAGCATGGAGGTAGATCGGTGATGAAGTCCATAGAAAGCGTATGCCAAGGGCGAGGTGGGATGTCAATAGGGCGTAAGAGGCCGGCTGGTTTTTCCTTTTGACTCTTGTTTTGGGCGCATACTCCACAGGACATTATAAAGTCTCTGATATCTTTTTTCCAAGACGGCCACCAGAAGTAGCGCTTGATCTTTTCCGAGGTCTTGGTCATACCGGGATGTCCTTCCATTAAAGAATCGTGATAACAAGAGATTACCTTTTTCTGTAAATCTGTGCTGGGCAGGTATAACCGTTCTTGGAAATATAATAGGTTGTCCTTCACCGTAAAGTCCTTTCCCTGCAGATGCCAATTCTGTATGTCTGCTGGAGTTACCAGTAGCCTGGCTTTATCCTTAACTTCCTCTATGGATTGTGTGGCGATTACACCTAGAATTCTTTGTTCGGGAATGATAGGTACAGGTTTAAGATTGATCAAATGTTCTTCCACTCCCATCCGAGAAGGGGCATCAGCTTTACCGTTTTTTGTACCAGGTCGATAGGTAATTCTGAAGTCAAACTCGGCAAAGAATAGTGCCCAACGGAGTTGCCTAGAGGATTGAGCTTTTGCGGTTTTCAAATATTGCAGGTTTCGGTGATCTGTAATCACAGTAATGGTGTGTCGGGCCCCCAGAAGATAATGCCGCCAAGCCTTAAAGGCGGACTTGATAGCTAGAAGTTCCTTATCAGTAATAGTGTAATTGATTTCAGGAGGCGAGAATTTGCGGGACCAAAATGCCACGGGATGCAACTGATTGGTTACTGGGTCCTTTTGTGATAGAACTGCCCCCATGGCAAGGCTCGAAGCATCAGTTTCAACGATGTAGGGGAGTTCTGGGCGAGGATGTTTTAAGATCGGTGCAGAGATAAATCTAGTCTTCAAATTCTGGAAAGCTTGTTCCGCCTCGGTAGACCATTCAAAACGTTTGTTTTTCTTTAACAAGGCGGTGATGGGCTGGACTATTCGAGAGAATTCGGGGATAAACCTGCAGTAGAAGTTAGCGAAGCCTAACATGCTTTGAACACCTTTTACGGAGGATGGCGATGGCCATTTGAGAATTGCATCAACCTTCTTTGAATCCATACGCACTCCGCTAGGTGATAATATGAATCCCAAGAATTCAACTTCAGTCACGTTGAAAACACATTTTTCCAACTTAGCGAAAAGTTTGTGTTGACGCAATCTCTCGAGGACCATTTTCACGTGTTTCCGATGTTCAGTTTCCGATGTAGAATAAACGAGGATGTCGTCAATGTAAACAACAACACACACATCTATGAGCTCTCTGAGGACATCGTTCATAAAATATTGAAAAGCGGCCGGGGCATTGCAAAGTCCGAAGGGCATGACCTGATATTCAAATAGCCCATACTTGGTGCGGAAGGCCGTCTTCCATTCATCGCCCTCTTTTACTCGTACCAAGTGGTAGGCTCCTCTAAGATCCAGCTTTGTATATATGCATGCTTTTCTGACTTGGTCCAGGAGTTCAGGGATCAAAGGTAATGGATATCTATTCTTAACGGTGATCTGGTTCAGGGCGCGATAATCTATACAAGTTCTAAGGTCCCCTTCTTTTTTTGGAACGAAGAACAAAGCTGAGGAAGCAGGGGACTTGGAAGGACGAATAAACCCATTCGCTAGGTATTGATCCAGGTATTGTCGGAGGTGAAGATTCTCAGGCTCGGTGAGGGCATAAATTCTACTACAAGGAGGAGTAGATCCAGGTATCAGGTCTATCTGGCAGTCATAAGACCTATGAGGAGGTAGAGAGTTAGCCTGATCCTTCCGGAAAACATCTTGGAATTCTAGGTATTCAGGAGGTAACTGGGGAGCCTCTGAGGAAATTGCTGCCAGTGCAACACCAGGTCGAGGGTGACAAGTAGAGACACATTCTGGAAACTGAAACGTTCTTGCTCGCCAATCGATCTGAGGATTGTGCTTCTCTAACCAAGGAATTCCTAGAATAATCTGGAACTGAGGGGCCTTGATCACATCGAACACAATCTTCTCATGGTGTCCATCTTGACTTACTAGCGTCACTTCTTGGGTGGTATGCGTTACTGGTCCGGAGGCTATCTCCGTACCATCCACCGTAGTATTGACGTCCTTTACAGCCTTTGGACAAAGAGTCAGATTCATCCTCAAAACCATTTCCTGATCCACATAATTGCCGATGGCACCGCTGTCGACGTAAGCTTCAATCGCATGTAATCGATCCGGATGTTCAGGGTTAATGAGGACCATAGGTATCACGAAATGCGAGGTCACGGAACTGGTTTTAACGCTCGGCAAGAGGACCTCTATTCTTGTCGGGCGAGGTCGTTTCCCTGCTCAGAGTTTGTGACCCTGGTAACTGCAGCTCCTACTGCCTTCTTGGCTGGTTTCACCGGACAGTCTCGAAGAAAGTGCCCCGAGTTTCCGCAATAGAGGCATAATTGCAGCTGTTTTCTCCTTTCCCGCTCCTTTTGTGTTAGTGGTCCTTTCAGGCCCCCTATTTGCATGGGTTCCCCGGAGTCTACTCCTTTGGTAGGAGTTGGTGGTTTGGAAAATACTCGAGCATCAAACTTGGAACGATCGGCCTTCCTGTTCTGCAGTCTGTGGTCAATTTGAACGACTAAGTCAATATAGTCCGGACAGTCTTGCGGGGGATTCACTACTTGGGCTAACACATCTTTAAGCTCTCCACGTAGACCTCTATAATACAGCGTAATTCTTTTGTCCTCAGGCCATCGAGTTTCCACTATCAGTCTGTTGAAAGACGCAATATAAGCCAAAAGGTCTTGATTATCCTGTCGCAATGAGAGGAGCTCATTGTCCAAGGCCTGCCCCTGTGAATGTCTTGCAAACAGTTTTCCCATACTGAGCTGAAAAGCTTGAAAATCATGGAGAACCGGATCATCTTGATTAACTAGAGGGATCGACCAGTCTGCCGCATTGCCACTAAGGTACGAAAGCATGAAAGCTACCTTAGCTTGATCAGTTGGAAAGGCTGCTGGCCGGCATAAGAAGTGCAACCGGCACTGATTAATAAATACTGCAAACCTCTTTGGGTCACCAGAAAATCGTTCGGGCGGAGCCAGAGGTACATTCCCAGGTAGGTTGATCTGCACTGGGTTCGTAGAGGATGTTGAAGGAAGATTTGCCCCTGATGCGGGTAACGGAGTTTGTCCGGCTTGTGACTGTAGCAATTGTCTAGCGAGATCGTCTGTTCGCTCCTTGGAAATAATCAGTTCCCTTCTTAGTGCATTTGTTTCCTGACGGGCTGCATGCACTTCTGCTCTTAGTTCCCCAAGTAACTGGGCTAGCTGGTCGGTATCCGAGGTTTCCATAGCGCCTGGGTGGGAGTTTTGCGGTAGGCTTTGCGTTCTGTAACGCTCAACTGATTCCCGCAGAGGCGCCGGTCTTGACTGGGTGAATGCCGTATCTTCAAAGGTGATGTGTAACACACGGTTGGCTCTTTTGGCTGGACCTCTGTGCACTGTATGTCTGACTCGAAGAGTAAGATGTCTGCAGATAGAAAATATGGGATTAATGAACTGGGGTTATTGGGTGCCTCCCTCCTCTTCCCTTTCTCTTCTCCTGTAGAACCCCAAAGGTTAACTCCCTCACCTTAGGTAAGTGAACGCTGAGCTCTCCATCTGCCTCGGGGCAGTGTGCCGTAACCAGTTTCTTCACTGGATAAGGGTGCAGGCCTCTTGACCTCAGAGGACTGCTGTCCGTCGTTAACTGCACGAACGGTAAGTTCTGGGCACTTCAAATGTCTTAAAAGTCTTTTGTAATGATATCTCTTGTTTTGCAGGGTTCCGGCGATGGCGGATGGCGGGCTGATGAGAGTTGAGGATCGAACCCGCGTGAGGAATAGAAGCGCCTGGAAGCACGTAAGTAAGCGCTTGTAGCCTGCTTCATGATGCGCACTAACTGTCCCTTTTATCTTGCAGGTACAAGTTCGGAGCTTTAGAGAAGCTGAAGGGTGCTGGAATACCCACTGGATTCGGCGTGGGAAGGAGTAAGGGCACGTGAGTAATAAAGTTGCCCAGTGTCTTTAAACGCACCTTCTTTTGTCTTTCAGATGCGGGATGCAGCGCCGAAGGCCTCCGGAGCGTGCGAAGAGCTGGTAAGCCTTTGTCTTTCAGATGCCGGAATGCAGCGCGAGGCGTTGGTGACAGCCGATGGACCAGGTAAGAGATGCGCTGCCACTGAAGACCGTAGTGCTAACCTGTTCTTTCTTTGTCTTTACAGGTGCTGCTGAAGACTGGATTCCAGGATGGTAAGCCTTTGTTCCATTAGGCCCAGGATCAGAAGACACGATGAGCGTTCTGATGCAGAGAATGCAGAATAACGCAAAGCAAGATTCATCCATCGGGTGTGGTTTAAATAGCCTCCTGTAGTGCTTAGGTGTCTCCTTCCACAGCCTCGCCTAGGTAAGAAAAGAGTTCCTGCTTTCCAGAAGAGTTCCAGTGTTCTGAACCTAGGGAGTGGCTCCTGCCCCACCCAACAGGAAAAGTAGTCCCAAACAGAAGAGGATCAGGGACTCAACTGGCAGGTAAGTAAGCAGCATGGTCTGCTGCAGGTAAGTCCACCCAAGCATTATGTGCCCGGCGCTTCCAGCGCTGGGACTGGGCATCTTTATGAGCCTGGTGCCATTGGCGCCAGGACAGGGTCCAAAAGGTCCCAATTGGGACTGGCTGGCACTCGGAACCGGGGTTATGGGTCTGCTTCCAAGGGAGTCGGGCAAGTCCTGATCTTTTGGAAGCAGAGATCATGACAGCTAGCAAATGTATCTCCAACCTTCCTCCTTTCAAATCCAATGATCATGTTCTCTTTACCTGGAAAATTGTCAGCCCACCTTAAGGGCAGTGTGTGATACCAGAGATCCTCTTTAAGTAGTGAAACCTAAGAAGCCATTGCTTCTTTGGTTTTCTCTCTCTAAAATATTTGAGGACAAATTGCCGAAAGATGAGAACAAATGAGGACACTGGATATTTCAGATACTTTTGCAAGATGTAAAGGTGTGTTAAGGATTTACAAGAAAGCTATTTTTTAGGTGAAAACAACATTAGATGATAATAAGCCAAATTAACTCTTCAGAGAATTGAGGTTGTTTGTTAATTCACAATGCTGTAATTATCCTGTGGCACCATCTTGGAAGAAAGCAAATAGTAATAACACTTTGTTCATCTGGCTCTGGAGGTTACTCAACGAGCTGCTAAATTACCACTGTTAATGCCAACTTTATTAATCTTTCCACTTCTACAGGGGTAAGGCCTTCCTCATTGAAGGAGACTGTTATTATGCGTTTACTGAAATAACGTCCGTGAATTCGATTCTAAAAAAATAAAACACTGGCTTCTTGCCATTCCACCTTAGATTGAGAAGATACAAGAAAAATAGTGACATCCACAATTTCTTTTACATTTTATTTATTTATTTATAGTCATTTATTTTATTGATCATTCGTATGATGCATATACACAAGTGTTTCCAGGTGCCACAAGACAAAAAATGGGAGAGGGGGCCAGGAAAAACAACAGTAACGGTTATATTGGCCTTGTGACAATCCTACCATGCACGCGCAGAGACAAAGGTGATAAAAGTGCAGCAGAGGGTGGAGTAGGGAGCACAGATGGGAGGGGGTGTAGTGCAGGAGTGGAAGGCACAAGGAGGGATGAGCAAGTGCTGAGGGGAGCCACAAGGGCAAGTGCCAGTGGGTAAAAGGGGGGAGGGCAGACAAGTGCAGTGGACAAGGTGGACCAGATTTGGGCTAGTATGGGGGAAGGTTGTCGGAGGGCAAGTGTTGGTAAGGGTTGGTGGGGGATACTGGTCAGGGTGGACTGGTCCCTGTATGACTCAGAAGGGACCAGGAACCAGTCACAGCGGCATAGGGACATTAGCACGGGAGGGGCGGAGGGAAGGAAGAGGAGAAAAGGAAAGTCTAGAGAGGTGTCCCGAATTTAAGAAGATCTGGCTTGTGTCTGAGGGGGGCAGGGAGGCTGTTCCAGAGGGAGGTTCCTGCCAAGGAAAGGGATCTACCTCCCACTCTCTGCTTGGAGAAATGTCTGACCTGCGGAGAGTTGGACCTAGAGGACTGAAGAACTCTAGCAGGGAGGTATTTAGAGAGAGAAAGCTGGATGTAGAGAGGTCACAGGTACCAGACAGCTTTGTGGATGATGAAAAGGGTCTTGAATGTATTTGATTCTTGCAGTCACCAGGAGCCAGTGGAGAGATTTTAGGGCTGGAGAGATGTGGTCCCTGGGCTTGAGGCCAATGATAAATCTTGCAGCCTTATGCTGGATTATTTGGAGGGGGCGAAGAGAGGACAGAGGCAAATTGAGAAAGATGCTGTTGCAGTAGTCCAGCCCAGAGAGAACCAGAGCTTTGGAGACGTTGAGCTTCTGGGGGAAGGTGAGGAAAGGGAGAATGCCTCTGAGGAGTTTCAGCTTAACGTTGGACTTCTTGGTTTAATCTCTATTGTGGTGCTCCTCAGGGGTATCCTCTCTCACCCTTCCTGTTTAACCCTCTGATTTTTCTCTTTTGTAAATTTGTATCAGATATCATTCTTACACTGATGACATCCACATTTTCATAATCTTTCAAGGAGAGTGGGGCAGAGTGTGTTCTGGTTTTGGCTGGTGATGCACGTTTCAGATTTTGTCTGCAATCTACACTGACGCTGGCCCTTTAATTCCTGGAAGATTTATAATCCAGAAGCCAGCACGAAGCACAATGCATGGAGTGTGGGGCAGAGTGTGTTCTGGTGTTGGCTGGTGATACATGTCCAGATTTTGTCTCCAATTTACACTGATGCTGACTCTGGCACTTAAATTCCTGGAAGACATATAACCCAGAAGCCAGCGCGGTGCCCTGAGTCTGGGGCAAAATGTGTTCTGGTGTTCGGGAGTACGGTAGCACGGCCGGCATACTATCCGGAGCAAACAGATGTAATCTAACATCTTTATGGTTCTTTGAAAAGTCATGCTGGTGTATTGCCTCGGTTTGGACGTGCAACTGTCTGTTCTCCCGACTCACATTGATACCTCTCCCGCCTGCTCCCTTGTGACTTTCATTTACCCTCTCTCATACACAGACCATGCCAAGAAAAGTCACTACTAAATCACGATCACAAAACCTGCAAAAAGGTAATCCTTAAGGCAAGGCGCCTACATGACATGACGAGACAGAAACAATTTGTTTAGACACAGCAAGAGTAATGACCCGCTCTGCGGCCGCTGGAAACACAAACAAACAAGTAAATTCGACTGCCCCAGGCAAAATTACAGATTACTATCAGCCTGCACGTTCAATGTACAAAGCTGTTAAACAGAAGCCGTCAGGGACGTCATTTAGGGGTCGCCAGAGGCGCAACTGCGACCTCGGAGGTCTCCCTTGCTACCTCTGTGGTCTCCCTTGCGACCTCTAAAAAAAAATGTTTTGTTTTTTTTTGTAATGCAAGCTCCTGGGCTGTGGCCAGCACCATGTGGCTCTTTACTTCTGGAGTAGCTGGCTTTCTTGTTCGGCCCCTTAAAAAAAGAAGAAAAATAAGAACAGGAGTGCCACAAGTCTAACACTTTCAGTACTGACCCTAAATAAGAAGGAATAGGAATACCAAATAATGTGTCTTTTTGGAATTCATACAATAATTGCTAAACTCATTAAAGGTTTATTTCAGGCACTCTTCAGGTTCAGGGGGTGAGTCACTGATTTAGTTTGTTCTTAAACGCCTCAACACAGCCTTTCATCCTTCTGAGGTCGTTAAATGAGTACCAACACAGGTTGGGTGATATTGGGTGTATATTTCTTCTGTATAAAGCGCTTAAGCATAAGTGCTATATAATAACACATCATTATCATTTGGTCATGGACATCTGCTTGCATTCACGGTAATTTGGTAATATGGGCCTATACACACTGATCTAAAAGATACATATGGCGATCCATTCTTGTATGAAATGTACATCACATTATATTGATATCGTAACCATATTTTTCATAGTGTGCAATGCTATGTGTTGCCACTTGCTGTTTTGTCAATGGATGAAAGGTTGTGTTGCATCGCTACCCGAGATATCACTTCGGTGTGGGGTCAAATGACATCACTTCCTGTGATGTCAGCAGGGGTCAAGGGTCGTGTGATGTCACTTCCGCTACCCCTGGCATTTTGGTGAAATGACGTCCCTGGAAGCCATGTGTAGCAAACCCGACGGTGTCTTTACCCGATTCTATCACAGTCTTTGGTGACATTGACAACAATTCCAACATCCCGGGGCCTTAAACAAGGTTGTCTCTTGGCGTCTGCAATCTTTAATTATTCCATTCACGATATAAAACATAATTTTGCATCCATAATGACAGACTCTCCAAAAATTAATGGAGTTTCTATAAAAGCTTTTATATATGCCGATGATATTGTGTTAATATCCAAAATGCCTGGTGGGCTGCAAAAATTGTTATCTACGTTTGAAGCATATATAGTCGAAAATGACCTGAAGGTAAATACGGCTAAAACTCAAGTGGTCATGTACAAGCCCAACCATGGATGCCACACCATGAAGCACTGGTTTATAGACAACGTGACACTATCTGTTGTGCCTTCCTACACATACCTGGGTATGATCTTTGAAGCAATAACAAACTCCACAAAGCATTTAAGCTTAATTGATTTCAAAATTGCTTCAGCCGCTTCCCAGACCCACATTTTGCTTGGTAGATACGGCACATTTTCCATTCTGCCGGCTGTCATTTTTTTGAAAATTAAAGTAATTCCCACGATTCTTTATGGCTTGGAAGCGGGACCCATTTTGCCTGCTCTTACTCTTGATAAGTGGGAAGCCAAATTTTGGCGTAGAGTATTACATCTTCCGCAATGTATCCCGATTTCATTGATCAGTTATGAACTGGGTATTCATTGTTTATGTGCCAACTATCTGTGGAGGCAATGTGCTTTTTTGAGGAAATGCCTTATTTCTACTCATAGCGAAACTCTATTAAAAATGCTATCTACTTACATGTTTAGCACTGATGATTCCTTTTACAATCATGGCTTAATGCTACGTACAAGGCTCTAGTTCATGAAGACATCACAATCCATCTCTTAATTTCCAATCCAGACAAAGCCAAAGCAAAAATCTTTCAAATGGCCTGGATTGATAATCAGCTGAAATGTTTGACATACAAAAATGCTACTAGTAATCGTTTTCCACCTAAATCAAGAGGGACTTTAGAAAAATATCTGAGCAAAGCGCCCTCCACATATTATAGGCATTTGATTTTGCGCTTTCGATGTCACATATGGAAGACTAGGGACTCGCTGTGTTCTCGACAACTTTTACCACCTGACCAGAACATTTGTCGTTTCTGTCTCATTCCTGGCACTCCGGAATCCCTGGAACATCTCATAACTCAATGTCCCTCACTATATTCTAAGAGACAAATATATTTTGACAAGTTTTGTTCTAGTTTTGCTTTAAGTGATCCAAATGCAAGTTGGTCCCGTATTTATGGGTTCTCCTCATTAGCTCTACAGATTGCTACTGTGAACTTCCTTCTTTCATTGCAACTAGACATTATGTGAAGCTCTTTGAAATGAAACGTCTATGAATTTAATGTTGTCACTGTTTATTTTTATGTAATTCAAGAAATACGGAAATGTGTTTTTATCTTTCGCTTTCCGTTTTATTTTTTTTCTTCTTTACCTGTTTTTTTTTGGATTGTTGGGTGAATTGATAATGTTTGTAATGATATTAAGCTTTCTTTTTTGTAAACTTATATTGAAAAGTTGATTGTTTCAAATGAAACAATATGATAAATAACATTTTTAAAAAAACATTGACTACAATTAATTATTAGCATTATGCAATTCCCTTCAAGGGGCTGCTGCGGAATGTATCACTGTAGCCCTGCCTGATGAAGACTGTGAACAATTGGCCACATGTAATGGAGTCACAACTGCAGTGATCCATCCTAATCCATCAGTTTCTCCTAATAATTGATATTGCTCAGAGCAGTTGGCGGAAATTATAGATGTGCAGTCTGCCTGTGTACATCCTGACCCAGAGCCTTACCATGAATCTTTGCAATAACTGTCCACTTCGCCAAATCGATTTCCCAATACTACACTGGGGTCGCCCAGTGAAGCCGATGAGCAACTGAATAGAACACTGAACAGCAGTATGATCGACCGTAATAACATTAATAAAACCACCTAAGGAATCGTTAATTTTGCAGTCAAGATTCTTTTTAAATTCTGTGGGGTTATATTAGAAGAGGTCAAAAAGCAGGGCACTATTATTGCCTCACTACATCACCGACTGCAGGGAGAGGGGACAAAGTATCAATGCATCAATAGTCCCTCTCCAGCGGCGACAGTTGCTTCCGCCAATGTAAGCTCCTTATAATATGTAATTCCTGTGTCGACAGGAACAGTTGCTCATGAAACGGAAACTCTGATCTCACTATGTATAGGTCCAGAAGGGAAAGACAGTTGGCCAAGCAGGCAAGATTGCGTAAGCAAGCTGCAAATCGGAAATAATTCTGATATTTAGAACGCAGCTAGGCGAAACTTTAAATTCTACCTCAATAGCCCCATGGCAACCAAATTCGACGAGGAATATCTGTAAAACAGCTCGAAGACCTACAGCTCGACAGAGGACCACTGGCACACTGACCAGTTGGCTTTAAGGGCATGGTTTACACGCAGTAATGCAAGTTACAGAAAAAGCAGTGCCTATTGTAGACTTGGAAGATGGAGGTACAATTTCTCCCTCAGTTGTACAGGAGATGGATAGGGGGCTCATTACTATGCCGGCACTGCCGATGTTACCCTGGCCCCCTCCTGTCAAATTTTATACTCCAATTCACCCAGAAGAAATCAGCACTAAGATTGATCTAAAAACGTTTGCGATTGGCCGTGGACCTCTGACATTTTCTGAAAAACAAACTAACAGATCTGACGTGATTAATGTTTGTAAGAACATACCAGCTCTGTGAGTATTATCATTCTCTGATTTCATTTTTGTTGAGCCAATCAATCTCAATGGAGGAACTTGGTCTAAGTACATTGTTCAACTGCAGAGGTTCCATCTCTCATTCGATGCCATCTAAGGTCCATTCAGAATGCAGGATATGTGGTTGACTGTCCATCTCATGTGCGCTCTATAATACCCCTGGTACCACGGGCCCAGACCACGGGCCCAGACATCGATCTCTGCCCTAAAGGTGGCTATGCCAACGAAGGAGACAGTGTCCGAAGACGTGTTGGGATGGGAATGGTTTAAGACGTTCTTATTGTGACAACTGGTGGAGGCTAAATGAACTATGAGAAAAGCAAGTTGGAATAGCCATGGCCATTCTCATTTCCTGGACTCGAAGGGATCTCTTCCCATGTTTGATGAGTTTGAAGTGGTATTTCTACAAGAAACTTGGCTCACTATGAAAATTCACATTGTGGGTTTTACTCTGTTTCAGCAGGTGGCCACTAAGGGCCCCTGTGGCCTGCTCTCGGGGGAGGTTTAATTGTTGGGATAAAGCAGAACATACCCCTGTTAAGTGTGAAACGAATTGCTTATACCAATAACGTTTTGGCTATTGAGGCAGGTGTGAAAGGATTAGCTCTGCTGTTGATTAATATGTACGTGCTGCCGGATAGCTTGTCGATGTAGGAGATCCTGGAGACCATTGATTCTATCTGTCCTTCCTGTCTTACATTTATTGACCATGAATTTATCCTGTTAGGTGGGGATTTAAATGCAAGATGTATTGATCAGAGGCATAGCCAAGATTGTCTAGCAAATGGGGCCTGAAGCTAAAGTAGTTGGGCCCACTGCACTGACAAAAATATCTGTAAATGCCCACACATCGCTGCTGAGTGGGCATTTACAGATTTTGGGTGGGCCTTGCCCCTCAGGCCCTACCCTGTCTATGCCTCTGGTATTGATCATGAATTGTGCCCCCCCTATAAGTGTGTTAAACTGAACAGTATGATGATAAATCAGCGTGGAAATAACAAAGGGAAGAACTGGGTTTCCTTTCTGAAAGAGCGGAACTTACTGTTGTATAATGGTACAACCTCAGGGGATAGATCAGGACAGAGCACCTGGTTTATGGGGAGAAAATCTTCTACATTACATTTGTTTTTTTGGGAGTAATTCCTGGCCGCACAAGGTTATGACTCTTGAGGCCTGAAGCACTGATTTTAGCAACCATGCTATCTTGATACTTACATTACATTTACAAGTTGCGGCAAGAGGTCCGCTAGGCAGGGGGGGGCGTAGGCAAGCCATAGTGGAAATAGGATATGATTTACCCCTAAAAACACAACTAAGGTATCACGTTCTGTTAATCAACTGTTAAGATACAAGCTTGATTTGGTCAAGGATTATAGTGTATGCAATATAGGCGACAGTCTTAAAACGCTCGCCTATACATCAGGCCTGGTTAATCAACAATATCTAACCATGCATGATGTAAAACATTAAAAGGGTTTCAATATCAAAATTCACAATGCCAAGCCCTTTATGTGCAGGCATATGAGAAAATCTAGACACGAGCAGTGACCGCATTGGGTAACCGAGGCCAAAATCAGGAAAATTAAACAAAAATATAAGAGCTGGCTGAGGAGAAGGGGGTTCTCGGTTCTCAATCTGCGGTGGCAGCAAATGTCCGCTGCGCCTTGCAGCCACCAGGCACGTACAATTTGGCAAGTGCTGACGAAGGCCAAAGGGATAAAAGACACAGTATGGTAAACCCGATATCTGAGGATAAATGGACTGTATACATTCAGTCTAAATTTGTAACTACTGACGAGATGTCCATACGTATAAATCATGATCTTCAATGGCCCCTGTCTCCATGTTTGTAAGACATTAATGCTGATATTGTGAGTCTAAAGGGATCTCGAGCACCAGGCCCCAATGGTTTGTCGAATGCAGTACTTAAATCCAATCCATGGGCATGGACCAAGATGCTAAATATTTTATTTGACAAGGTTTGTAAAGAAAGAAAGGTGCCACCTTCCTGGCCGCAGGCTATTTTACTGCCTGTATATAAAAAGGGAGATAGAGAATACCTGGAGAAATAGAGATGACTATCTCTTCTCGATGTACCCAGGAAATTGTGCTCCAACTTTGTCCTACAAGCCCTCCAGAAGTGGGCAGATGAAAATAATGTGTTAAATTTCACGCAGACTGGTTTTCACCCTGGTTCTGCAACTTCGCATAATATCAGGTGTATCGACATGCTGATACGTGAAGCCACTACTAAAGGAAACACTGTACTATACCTTATTTACGTGGATTTTAGTGCAGTGTTCGACACCAGTGAACGTGCTCACCTATGACAGAAGTTGCGACTGATGGGCTGCCCAGAATGGCTACTATCTATTATTATATATCTCCATACTAGTACTAGCGTACAGTTAAGACTGGACAACTCATTATTACTGTCAGCTGCAGTGGAGACAAACAGGGGGGTCAGACAAGGATGCATGCTGGCTCCCCTGTTATTTAATTTCTACTTGGCCGATTTACCTCAACGATTGGTGGCAGTGGAGGGATGCTCTGTCAAAATGGGACCCCGCCATATACCTACCCTACTATTTTCAGACAACCTTATCTTGCTGAATAGTACTATAAGTGGGGTCAAGAACAAATTCAAGGACCTCATTGAATATTCAAGCTTGAACGATCTAGCAATTAATACAAGCAAGACTAAAATGATGGTCGTGTTGGGAAATAAGATCAACCTTGTCAATCTGGGAGTAGATTCCTCTAATATATAACATGTGAATAGCTATTCATATTTGGGACTTGAACTGATGGACAATTGGGATTATAATGCCATTATAGAGGGTAAGAAAAGAAAAGCCTGATAGCTCACTTTTGCAATTAATACATTCTCCAAGCAGACTGCTGGCTACTCAGTTGAAGGGATTATTAAGCTTTATAAACAGAGCTTCATACCCGTGATGTTTTATGGGCTTGAAGCATTAGTCATGAGTAAATTGAAATGGTTGAATATCATTGAAGGCCTTTTTTGGATGAAACTCCTGAATCTACCTCCATCAACACCAATGGCCTACCTCTGCTTCGTATTGGGCTTGCTTTAATTAAAGAGGCAAGCCCTGAGGTACGCTTTATATTAAATCTAGATCATCACCAAAATGTCAGTTGCTGGAATCCACGGGTTATAGCCAAGATACTGCAGAACCTTGTCGGGCCGTCAGTCATAATTTTTCAAAGGTAAATCAGGAGTGTTTCTCTATTATCGAGTAGTTCCCTGATTTTAAGCGTGGTGGAAAACTCGAAATGTTTAGGTCTATCTCTAAGAACAAGATTGTGAAATGGGATTGGATAAATAATTACACCCATTTACAAACATTGTACAATTATAAATATGAAACTAATATTAGCCATTGATACCTTAAAACACAACATTATCTCATGAATTGCCTGAGCCCGATAGTATGCAACTTTGTGCCGCAACGCCGGACTTACCAATTACCTGTACTAGCATTACAAGGTGCATATATTAAGATACCTCAGGAATTGAGAATATATGGCAAACTGTAAAATCCAGGATAATGCTGAATCCCCAAGGCATGTTCTGACATTGTGCCCAAAGTTGGGAACCACCTGATTGACAACATTGGGTCAGTTTTTGGTAAGTTATGACGGCATTAAAATTGATGAATTTTTGAGTTATTGTCTAAACTCAGATTCAGAGCTAGTTCATGTAGCACTATTCCGAGTTGGAGAGCTGTATCTACCTACTCAAAGTCCTAAAAATTGTCTACCATCCGTATTTAACTATTCGATGCTAATAGAAACTTTATTAGGTTGTTGGTATGGTAGATTCTATGAAATTTTACAAATGTTATGATGTTTATGTATTTGTCCATATTTTTACTGTAATACTGTTTTGGGATAGTCATGTTTTTATGAATGTTTTAGATTACTGATGAATTGATATTTTGTGAAGGTTTTTTTTAATCAATACAAATAAATAAATAATAACATAATAATAATAATAATAATAATAATCTTTCAACTATTCAAGTGAAGTGAGCATGTGGATGCTTCATTATGGACTGCAATTGAACTCCAAGACTGAGATTCTACTTTCAGATCCACAATAATTGCTTAAAGACTCTTTTCACCATCCCATCCCCTGTTTCGATTTAGACTACTGTAAGGGTGCAGAAGTACAAGTCTGGCACAGAGGTGGCATATTTGTTGATAAATACTTTTAATAATGGCAAAGAAAAGGAAAAACCACTCTAGTCCTATTTCTAAAAGGGGTTTCCCTACCTCAACAAAACGACAAAGGATTTTGTCAGGAAGTCCGAAAACATAAAAGGTCAACTGCCCTGTGTCCAAACCTATTTCCGTCCCTTACACACTAAATCAACTAAGGAAACTGACCTTCTGGACCCATAAGAATGCTTCTTCTATTCTGGACTCCAACTAAAATCTTCAGTTCTCAATGTTCAACACTTGCCAAGAAAACACAATTCCCAAGTATCAGGGCAGTGCCTTCCCATCTTCTTCTTTACCTTCACAAATGTCTTATCAAATCTAGTTCACTTCCTACCAGACTTGATTTGCAAATCCTCTCTCGTTAGATATTTTTATTTCCTCAAAATAAAAGCCACACAGCATATTCGGTTCCCTCTCCTACCAGATTTGACTATGGTTCTTTCTTCGTTCTCTTGCAGCTGTGTCCCATAAGAAAACAATCATCAAATGCAACGCTCACACAATATAGCCTCAAGTTTGGTTTACACTCCTACCAAACTAGACTGTAGCTCAACAGTGTTTCGAAACAATGTCCAAAAAACAAAGTTCACCTATGTAGCATCAAGTCTGGTTAACTCCCTTGCCAGACTTGATTATAGTTTTTGTGGTTCCAGAATGTATGTTTAACAATGGGCTCTTGCCTCTTTGTCTTTACTTCATCCTGTTCACTTTTGTAGGTGTCACATACCCTTGTGAGATGTATGAGGATTTCTCCCACTTGTTGTGTGTGTTCTTTGTCTTTCAGGTGGGTCTGTGGCCCTTTTGTGCTATCTCAGGACTTCCCTGACTTTGCGTATGGTTCCCAGACCCCTCTGGGATATAGTGGGGTTTTCCAAACCTTCTCCATAAGCTTTCTCTTGTTTCTGTGGGTCCCCGACCCCTCTATGCCTTCTCATACCTTCTCGATTTGTCGTGGATCTTAGCACCTTGTTCGTGTGCTTCTTTAGACTGCAATGGGTCCTTGACCGTTCTGTACTCTTCTCGTGCAACTTCCTCAGTTTTATATTGGTCCCAGCTCCCTCTCTAAGGTTCGTCTTGTGTGTTTGCGTGCTTCCTTAGACTGAAATGGGTCCTTGACACTTCTGTACTCTTCTTGTGCACCTTCCCCAGTTTTAGATGGATCCCAGACCACTCTCTCAGATTTGCTGTCCATTTTGGCTGGGGCTAGATAACTAACCTGCCAGGCACTGCTTCTCATATGTCTGCTTTGTATTTATCCCCAGGGACCGGGATGAGGCAGAAGGGATTCCTCTGCTTTCCCCAACTGTCTAATTTGCTCTTCGTGATCCCTGCCCTGTTACAGTAGCCCAAGTACTTTTCATGGTGCTACTGTCTGCCTTTGGTGTATTTGTGGGACCACCTCTGCTTGCTGGGTGCTTCCGCGCACCTTCCGGCTCTCTCTGTGTCTCCCCGCTTCTAGGTCTGGTCCATCTCGGTTTGCGCCTCTTACCTCTGTCGCGTGGTCAGGCTCCCAGTTGCTTGCAGACCTCTGATTCTCAAGTCAGGATAGCTCTGAACACCTCCTGTATTCAGCAATGCTCCGCTAGTCTCCCCTGCACTCTGCTGTAAGCCATTTGACATATTTTGGTTATTCCCTTTTTATGATTGGGAATCAAACTCAATCTAAATGTAGACGATCTTTTCAAATCACAATGAAAGACAGTTCACAATTCCATACTGCTACACAGACCCCTCAGACAATCCCGCAATAGCGAAGCATTAGAGTTGGTTTTCAGGTTATTCAATCTGTCTGTCTGTCTTTCATTGTGATTTGAAAAGATCTACATTTACAAATCCTTGGATGAAGAGCACGTTTATGCTCGAAACACGTGTCAGGCTGAACCATCTTTAAAATAAATTATATGCATCTGAACCATATTTGAACTCAAACAATTGGTGCTGTGTTACTGGACTATTCTCATAATGGACTGTAGCTCAGCTGTGTTTTAAAGCAGTGTCCAAAAGGCAAAGTTCACCTACGTAGCATCAATTTTGGTTTACTCCCTTGCCAGACTTGATTATAGTTTTTGTTGTTCCAGAAAGTATGTTTAACAATGGCCCTCGCCCCTTTTCTTTATTTCATCCTGCACACTTTTGTATGGGTCCCAGACCCCTCTGGGACATCTTGGGGTTTCTTCCTCGTGTTTTCTGTCTTCTCTTTCAGGTGGGTCTCTGACCCTTTTAGGCTCTCTCAGGAATTCCCCCAACTTTGTGCATGGTTCCGAGAACCCTCTGGGATACTGCAGTCTCCCAGACCTTGTCTGTATTCTTTCTCTCATTTCTGTTGGGCCCAACCCTTGTATGCCTTCTCAGCGCCTCCCCGACTGGTCTTGGATATTAGCACAATGTTTGCGTGCTTCCTTAGATTGCAATGGGTCCTTGACCCCTCTGTACTCTTCTTTTGTGACTTCCCCACTTGTACATGGTTCCCAGCCCCCTCTCTCAGGCTTGTCTTGGATCCCAGCACCTTGTTTGCATTGCATGCTTCCTTAGAGTGAAATGGGTCCTTGATCCTTCTGTACTCTTCTTGTGTGCCTTCCCAACTTTTAAATGGTTTCCAGACCCTCTCTCAGGTTTACTGTCCCTTTTGGCCAGGCCTGGATCACTAACCTGCCAGGCACTGCTTCTCATATGTCCGCTTTGTATTTCTCCCCAGGGACTGGGATGAGGGAGTATGCTTTCCCCAACTGTCTTGTTTGCTCTTTGGGATCCCTGCCACCCGTTATGGTAACCCAGGTGCCTTTCGTGGCATTACCGTCGGCCTTGGGTGTCTTCACGGGACCACCTCTTGCTCTCTGTGGGCCTCTGTGCACCTTCTGGGTCTCTCTTGGTCTCCTAGCTGTGCTTCCAGGTCTGGTCCCTCTCGGTTCGCGCATCTTGCCTTGGTCGGTTGTCTGGCTCCCGGTTGCTCCCGGACCTCCGATTCTCCATCCAGGACATCTCTGAACACCTCCTGTGTTCAGCAAGGCTCTGCCAGCATCCCCTGCTCTCTGCAGTAAGCCATTTGCCAGATCTCAGTTATGATATGGATTGAGTTTGCCGAATCTTCTTCGTGTCACTTGTAAGAGGAACTCCAACTGGGCAGTTCATACTCTTCCTCCTCACAGTATGATCAACATGGTTTGGGGTTTCCCATCTTACAGCAATAGATAGACTTGTGGGGAACTATAGAAGGGGGAGTGGGGTGAGAGGTGTGAGGGGACAGAGAAGAAAGAGGTTGGTTCATACCCTGTTCTCCCAGGATAGTTGTCACTGGTCCCATGGATGCTTTCCGTCACCAGGAGATACACCCGCTGAGTCCCACCCCCAAGGGGACTATCAGGTAGCGGTGTTACCTCCTTGGCCTCATGGGAAGGGGCTACCCCCATGGGAGCAGTGACAATACGTTGGGATTTGTCACACTACCTGCAACCTTTTCTGGCAAAGTTATACATCTGGGGGACGTCTGGCAGGCAAACCTTGATGTTGGTCGCCAAGTGGGGAAGGTAGTTAAATCCTGATTTTTTTTTAGACTATGGCACCTGGATTAAATTGTCCCTTATCTTCTTAGTGACAAGTAGACAGGAGTGGTTGGAGCATTGGTCAACTCCAAGCTCAACTACACAAATACACTATATGCTCTTATTCCTAATTTCCAACTGAATCATCTCCAAATGGTTCAAAATGCAGGAGCTGGTCTTATTTATGGGCTGCCTAATTCCCATTCTGCTTCTGCCTTTAGACAGGTACTTCATTGGCTACTTGTGAGGTTAATAGTGTACTTTAAAATGTTATGGTTGGTTTGTCAAATCCATTCACGGATTTGATCTTCATTATCAAGCAAGGACAATCAATGTCAACAGACCTATCAGAACCCTTCACTCACAAAATATTCCTTTGTTGAACATCCACAAAATTAGATGCAAAAGAAGAGGGGACCTCAGACTCCAACTGGTTTGGCCATGCCTATCTAATGCTTTGTCTACCAACATTCAATACCTTGCCTGCTTAACCTCCTTATATAAAGCACTAAAGGATCACATATCCTGTTAATTCATTCTACCAGTCAAGCCTTACCAAATCAATGATGGGTCACCAAGTCTCTCGGTTCTTTTTTTTCCTCCATGTTGTGATCACCTAAAGCCTACACTTATATGCAATTAATTCTGCATAAATATTAAGATAAAAATAATCAAAATCATTGTCTCGACAATGAATTCATAATTCTAAACCTTGGCAACATATGTCTGTTCCGCTACCTAATATTCTGTGCATAGGCACTTTAAGCCGTATTGTTAAAATAACAGTTTGAATATGGTACCTCCACACCAGGGACTTTTCTGACCAAGTATCATCACTAAACCCAGGTGAACTTATGTGGCCAATTCCAAATCCCCTGACTCTTGGGTGATTCAGCTGAAACTTTCGTAAACATTCACGATTTGCGTACCACCAGGGACTTTTTCTGACCAAGTATCATCACCAAACCCAGGTGAACTTATGTGGCCGATTCCAAATCACTTGACTCTTGGGTGATTCAGCTGAAACTTTCGCAAACCTTCATGATTTGCGTGAGGTAGAGCAAAATGCCATAAAAAGAACACGTGCCGTTTCTGATCAGTCATTTAGACTGACATGAGGCCAGTGTTTGCTAAAAACAGTTTAGGCAAAGATATAAAACTGTAACTGGATTTAGTTAAAGTAGTGTTAGAAAAACAGTATTTAGTTGAGGGAGAGTTAAACAATTAAAATAGGCTTTTATTGTGCGATACAGAGAAACGAAATAGTATTCGGATGAGGGAGCGGAAGAAAATAAAAATATATGTGCTATCTTTTTGTTACTAGTAGAGGAGAGAAACACAGTGACAAACTTGCATGCCACAGACACTTGTGAGGAGTGCGGTGCAAATTCCAGAATTGTTTGGAGGCAAGCAGAAGATTACATTTAGGGGCTGTAACTAAGTGTGCCATGTTTCTGTGATGAGACAAGATGCTAGAATTGTTTGGAGGCAGGAGATTGCTTTCAGTGGTTGGAACTTTGGAACTGGGTGTGCCAACAATTTGTGATGAATGGGGAAAAATGCTAGTTGTGAAGAATAATCAACAAAAGGGGCAAAAGGCAATTTTTTTACCCGAGTCCTTCCAAAAGTTACACTGATTGGAATGCATCCTATGATCTGAGAGGAAGGAAGTTCCAACAATCATTCTGTTCTTGTTTGACTTTATAACAGAGAGCACTTCTAGATTGCTGGCTCATAAGTGCTGACATTGTGTTTGAATTATGGTGCATATCTATTAGTTCTTGTTCCCTAATTGTGAGACTGCTGTGGTGATGCATTAGTTGGTTTCTTTCGGGGTAGCAGGCTGTTGAATGTAGAAATAGCTTTCGTGTTGAAGATCCGTGCCTCATGATTCACCTGCCACAGGAAAAGGGTGCAGTACTCTGTTAGTGTTGGTCCGGAGGAAAGGTGCACTGAAAGGTACAGTTCTGGACGGCTGTCTTAACAGCGTTACATGTCCAGCTGGGACAGAGGCTTTATTTTCTTGGGCTGATGAGGTGACGTTATTCATTCCTGCCATTAGTAAGCCATGTCGATTGACTGATCGTTTGAGGTTGTCATTTCAATTGTATATTCTATATAATTCTACATAGTCAAAAAATGGGTCTTCATCATTTTCAGCATGTACTCCTACTAGGATATTACTAAATGTAGCATCACACTATCGTTTGTATGATGTATCAATCTCCACTTTACAGGGCCACGGTGGACCTCTCGAGTGCGTTTGTTTGTGCCTTCAATTGTGTTATTCGAATTAAGCTACAAATTCGAGGTATTCTTAGTGGACTTTAAGAAATGTTAATTTTATTGCACTCTGGGAACTCAGTCAATATTAGACTAAACAACAAAGATTCTCTGAGTACCACTGTTTTGACTTTGACTGGCTTATGCCAAGAGTGGGTTATTGCACCCAGTTTATTTAATTTGTTTTTGTCTGATTTCATTGACTTCTTAACCTGTCAAAATATATTTCCCCCAAAGTTAGGCCATCTCCCTCTTCCAGTACTTTTATATGCAGACTATATTATTTTGTTGGATAAAGCGCAAATTGGTCTAGCAAGCGCGCTGGGGGGTTAAATTCCTATTTAAAGATTCATAATTTATGTTTAAATCCGCTCAAATCCACGGTCCTAGAACCCACTAAAAAAGATTAAATGAAACATCTCATGGGCAGTGGAGGGATTTAAATTGAAAACACTTAGAGCAATATCTATGTTGGATATTCTATTTCAGATAGGAGTGCATTGTCCAGTATCACTTTTAGAATAGATATCAAATTGGCTCCTTTATATGTGTTAAAGAGGAAATTTTAATTTAAATATTGTAAATATTCCCTGATGCCGCTAAGGAAATGTTATGTGGGTGAAGTATTGCCTTCTATTTTTTACCGGTTGGAAGTGGCTACCCTTGACCCGGATAAAATCCGTACTATTGAACGAAAATTCAGAAAACAATTTCAGGGCCTATCCCTATATTAACCTTTTTGTACTTATCATATACAAATTATGTATTGAGTCATGGCAGCTTTATATTGAGTGGCAAAAACTTAAATGACAGAGGAGACAAATCTTAGATTTCCCACCCTTTTCAATATTTGTTGATTTTATTCATTTAGAGAAATCAGGAAATTATGCAGTCATAAACGTCTTTATAAAAGAGTGCGATGCCAACTTAAGTGACAAGCATTTAGACAGTGAACAGTTGCTAGCTAATCCAGATGCCCTCAAAAATTGAAATCAAATTGTTTAACTGGTATAAAGATCAGGACGCAATTACAAGATATAAATTGTACCAAGAGTGCAGTAAAATTCATAAATCTTTTTGACTCTGTTCCTCATGCATGAGCGTCTTTCCGAGCCCGATGGTCAGAAAGATTTTCGTGAGATTTAGATTCAGAATGATGGGAACCTTAGACAGATGGGGCTCGGTTAGAAACATTTCTATGGCATTGAGGTTTTGCAGGTTGTGCAAAGTGGCTGAATTGCAGGAAAATCTTAAACATCTTCTGATTCATGCTAGAGCCACATTCAATGTATGAAGGAAGTTATTTGGGCTTTTAGGGCATTCATACGAAGGTTTTGGGGCAGACTACTAAATGGGAGCCAAACCTCATTGATTTTCGCTTTGATGCAATGTTTAATAGTGATCCACTCCCTTTTGGATGAAAATGTATACTCTGCATAACTTAACATCAACATGTTTTAAGAAAAAGGTATTTACGTGGTGTGTATGATGGGTCTGTAGTTTTTTGGTTTCTTTTTTTTCATAAGCTTTTATTATTGGTATTTTATATTCTAGTGTTCTGCATTGTTTCTTAATGATGAATGATGGAATCCATAGCTGGTCTTAAAATGAATTTTTTGAAAATGTTGATAACAAAAGGACATATATTATGCGATACATGGAGGGAGCACAAGTGAACCAGGGTTCTCCTATTACTGTCATGTGCCTATCCATTTTCAAGAACAGTAATGTTTTTTGTAGGTTTGCAACAAATGCATATGGTAAGCAGCACAGAATGTGTAGATCAGTCTCTGTTGGATCATTCGGCCCTGACAGTGCAAGAGAGATTGACCAAAGGTTTCTCTGTGCTGTAACAATCTGGAGATTACAAGCTCCTAGTTGTCTGAAGGTGCCTTATGCGAGCATACTGCACAATGAAATCCAGCAGTATTTCTCTTATAACGTACAATTGTTTGACCTAAAGAAATTGAGTTTAGGGAGCATTTAATCTGCAATTACAGTTGAAGCTTCCCTTGTCACTCTTGATCAAAATTGGAGTTGCCAAAAGCTTTATTTTGCTAATATTTCTGTACCTTTTCCATGTTATACCCACAGTCCTTCCTGATTCACTCTTTAAAGATTGTCCTTTTTGGTTGGGTCAATATCAACAGATCAGTGTATACCCTAAACTGATCCTCTGAGAGTGAGGTTGGAAGTTCCTGATTTGCCAAATATTATCATGCCGCAAAACTCCAGAAAGTTTTGCTGTGGTGGAACGGAAGAGGCCTAGGAAACATCTGGCAGAATGATTCAGAGCTTCACCCATCCATTTACCCTGCTGAACGTTTGATGGTTAGATGAAGCCACTCAAAAGACTTTTCATACCTCAGTGGTTATGTTGTGGAGAGAGTGGTACAGGCTGGATGCTAGAAGAAAAGCAGCCTTTATATTTGCTTTAGACATTCTCTTAAGGGGAACTCAATTCTTAAAAGCCCCAGTGTTCGACCTGCAGTGTTTCCTGGAATAGGAGGGTTTGCACCTCTCTGCGGGCCTGTACAAGGATGGCAAAGGGATGTTATTCGGGGGTATGCATAGGCCACACATTTATATATAAGATGCTACAGGTGAAGTGATTCATAAGTTGTGGTCTAAATTTTCTGAACCACCAACTGAGCACAAGACAGTGTAAACCCTGACAATTCTGGCTACAGTTGGGAAGATAATTACACGGTTATGTAAGGCCTTATCCCTGACAATGACTCTGTGAAGCTGAAAATTAGATTAATCGAAGAGGGATTTGGAGAAAGGCAGGGCAGCATCTGTTTCTGCAGACACTTACTTAAGTCCAGATTCCAGAAGATCTGCACACATTCTGCCCTGAAAATGCTGCTCATTGCTCCATGTGCACACATGTCAAGGCTACCTTCGGACATATGGGGCCAGATTCTCAAGAATAAGCACAAATGAAAAAGCGCAAGAGATATGCTTTGTCATTTTCGCTCATTGCTGAAATGTGTAGGTTACCTTATTCTCAAAGGTGACCTGTGCATTTCAGGAGGGGCAGTCCAGCCCACTTGCATACATTAGTGTCAGGAGCATGCATCACCATGTGACCCTGTGAAATGTTTATGATGGCATGTAACAGGTTACTTAGGTAAGTCTGCTGGGTAAGTTGCCTCTCTGCAAAAACGGCAAATCACAACTACACTTATCATGTTAGGACTGATTCTGCTGAAGCAGCTCTTAGCACACCAGTGGAATAGCACCACGGCTTCTTCTTGCTAAACCTGACAAAACACCTTTATTAAATTTGCCACTGGGGAAAATCGTTTACATAGAGCATTTCATTTTATATGGGAACGATTTTCACTTTCGATTAACTACCACCCTGATCTTACCTCCCCGTAAAAAGATAATTTATGTGGTGTGTATTTTTTATCATGCACAAACCAATATCACCAACAGTGCCAATGTGCCAGAAGTCTCCATGGCAACTTAAAGGCATCCATTTTAGATTTAGCAGCATCATCTTCTGCCACATATCACTCTACTGTGCAGCAGAAAGTAGGACACTCTCAAGTATTGCAGCCGCAGGAGGGGGCGGTTCAGCTCACCTTCTCTGGGGAAGAATGGGATGGGGTTGCAGATCGTTTCTGTGGATCGCAAGCCGGGTAAAGCTGAACAAAGTGTAGAGGAGCACGACAAGGAGAAGTTCCTGTTTTCAGCACCACTGAAATCCACTGATTAGTCTAAGAATAAATATGATCATGGGCAAGATAAAAGTTAAGACCCCTGCGAGTCCAAAACCAATGATACAAAGGAGGAGGAAAATACTGGAGTTACAGAGGTGTGAAGGAAAGATAAAGCTATTCCTGCGCCTTTTGCACACAGTCTTTCAAACACATCCTGGCATATCTGAAATCCAATCCTTCAGCTCCAGAGCTACCACATTCTTGACCTGTTCCAGATGAACATAGAAGGACACATCATGGCCCACCAAGAAAGGTCAAAAGTTTGGAATTTCTTGATACAGGAGTGTAACAAGGTCCCTCTTGCCAGTCAAAACAAGCGAGACAGAGGAACTCTTTGGGGCATGAGGAGCCACCCACTCACAGATGCGGCCCCTGGAGGTGGTAAATGGGTATCTCTAAGAGCTTTCCCAATCCTCCCAAGACTGGCAAGGGAGAGCAGGAGAACAGGAGCCAACTGCAGGTTGCTGTCGAATGATCCCATGCCAAGCGGAAAAGCTCACCTCCACAAACTTTCCACAGGGACCAGAGAAGAGAAATAAACATATGCTGCTGAACCTGCCCAAAGCCTGCAAGTCTGTGCAGGGAGCAGTAGCCACCGGGTTGCGCGCCGGAGTTACAAAGCGCACACAGATCGCAGAACACATTATAATGCAAAGCCTGCAGCAGAGACAAGAATAAGGTGCGTACACTTGGCATGCACTACAAAGCACATCTCTCAATTATCTGTGGACCAAAAAGAGATAGGCGAGCCAGTTCCCCACAAACATACCAGGGAGAGTGTCATCTCAAGAGTTCCCAATGTAATTAGCAGCAGAGCACTGGGTCAGGAAGCAGACTTGCCTGACCCTAACATGGGGTACCTGGGAAGTACACAAACTAGGACAATAGAAAATTCCCTTCTCTTTTAGCTAAGGAGGGGAAGGGTTTACCGAAAATAGGAGGAGGTGGGCACATGTGGAAAGCGCCAGTAAAGGTCATAGAAAACCAGGAATGAATAAGTCCGCCAGTAAAAATCCTCTGTGCCCCCATCACTTCATTACACATATTATAAACTGAGATGAAAAGAGCAAGAAGGAGAGAGAGGAAGAGGTTGGAGGTGGAGAAGTGAGGGGACAAGCAACAGGAGGAACAGGAGGGAAAATGAAGTAGGAGGAGTTGGGGGAGTCATCCTGAAGCAGGCGGTAGTAGAGGATCAAGAACAGGAAAAAGAGGAAGGCAAGAATAGGTGTGTAAGGGCTTGCAAAATCACTGGCTGAAGACAGAATGCTGGAGGGGGTCAGTTCCAGGGGATCATGGTAATGTGGCGCCCCGAGGGAGAATCTAGGTCAAGATAGAGGGCCAGTTGATAACCTGTGGTCAGCAGGTGGCTGGGCAAGACACGGTTTATATACCCCCTTAAGATTGCTGATCGAGACATGTGCACTTTATCCTATTAACATTGGTGACTAAGGGCCTCATCATAAATTGGGCGGAGCAGTAAAAATGCAGTGGTAACACAATTACCACCACATTATAGCTCCACCCAACTATGAGTTGGGCGGAAAGTCACACAGCTTTACCTCCAGATTAGAGCTGAAGGTAAATCTGGCAAGTCTTCGCCCCATTGCAGTGCTATTACAGTGACGCAAATTGCGCCACGGAAATTGTGCCCAATATACCCCAATGGGAATGGGGACTTCCCTCCTCCCAGCCCCCCCCACAACTCAGGATCCGGTGCTAATTGCACCAGACCGAGTTGCAGTAACACCATTAGCATTTACTGCCGGGATACCGCTCAACTTCTGATGTCCCCCTAAAACAGGGGTGCTGCATCACCATAAGGTTGCTGAGTGGTACAAGGGAGCATGATCTCTTTAAGGTTGCAGAGTCAGCCAGGGGCATTACATTCTCCTAAAGGTGAGATGGGCAATATATCCTTAGGGCTGGAAATAGCAGAATAGATATGTTCAGGTCTCAATTTAAGGTGGCAGGTGCAGGCTATCTGTTAAAGCCTGAGAACTGTAGAAATAATGCCCAAGTACAGAGAAATACAATTCTATCCAGGTCAACCGAGGTAGGGGGAGTCCTACTATAGTTATCTGGGCTGGAATAGCCACTCTATAGGAATCCACAAGAGCAGGAGCGGTAAGTACACACCTGCATAGTTTAGACTCCTGAAGCCAAGAGGGATTCATTTACTGCTAATGGCCATCACCACCCAGAGACAATGTGGCCAAGACACAGACATCGAGGAGCAAAAAGTTCCAGACCCATCCTACGACA
This sequence comes from Ambystoma mexicanum, assembly GCF_040938575.1. NCBI lineage: Eukaryota > Metazoa > Chordata > Amphibia > Caudata > Ambystomatidae > Ambystoma > Ambystoma mexicanum. The sequence continues at coordinate 671,129,548 of NC_090933.1, read as the reverse complement.
GAATAGTACCAGGAACACTATAGCACCACAAGACTGTGAGTGACTTCATGAAACATTGTCCTAAGGGTGATCCTTCAGGAACCCTGCTGTCTAAATTTGAACCTGGAGTTTTTTGAGTCAAGACACTGGGTCCTTCTAGAATACCCACCATAAGACCTGTTTGATGATAGTTCACTCCCTTCTCCTTCTGGTATTTAAATAGACCCCCGAGTTCAATAGACATTCTCCTATCCTATCATTGTGATTCTTATTGTGAGGGATTCCCGGGCCTGCAAGCTGTTGAGAAACAAGACCTCGGAAAGGAGATTGTGGGTTGGAGACAACCTTTTTGGTTTGCAGTCTGTCCCCGATTGCACAGAGGGCTTTTGTATTTTTGGGGCTTTATATAGCGTGAACCCCGCTAGGAAGCAATGGAATGCAGCATATGTTATTGAGGGTAGCATATGGGATAGGAAGAGAAGGGTTACAATGTGTGGAATGGGATTTTCCGTCCATTAAGGTGGGTTTTGATGAAGGAATGCAAGGAGCCTAGAGGGCACCTCGGTATTGACTGAAGGGTAGAGTTTAGAGTCCCATCCTGAACTGCTAAATCGTTGGTGCACTCCGAATTGCCACGCCATGGTGTTCCAGTAGGCAAGGGCATAGCAAGAGAAGGCCTGTTTCCTGTACTTTTCCTTCCCGTGCCAGTTTTGTCTCAAGCCTGGCAGTGGGCTTGCTCCTGATGGAGCATGGCCACATGAGCTACAAAGTTTTTCAGGTAGTTAGGTAGGAAGATGCGTGAGTCATGGTGGTTTACAGGTATTCCAGGCCATCTTAAAGAGTACTCTGGCTAGTGTGGGAAGTCAGTGCAGGTCTCTTAGAATGGAAGAGATGGCAGATTGTTTGTTTCCTGTGACATGTTGGGCAGTCCTAAGTGAGGCCAGGGGCAACACTGGAATGCAGGTGAGGAGGGAGTTTCCCCCATTGATGCCAGGCATTTTCAGAATCTGCACTGTGGTTCTGAAGTCTTCAAGTGGGTACTACTGACATTTAGTTATAGTTCGGTATTGTCCACGTATTGGTGTAGTGTGATTTCTGGGCTAATGAGAAGTGATACCAACAACTCCATGCATAGATGAAGGATCACTGAGGAGACATTTGAGCATTGTGTGACTCTGCATCGACCACATCAGATAGTATCGAGAGAGCGGGGAAAACACCGTTCACATGACCAAACCGGATGGAATTAATAATATTACCTACATCAAAGGAACCATCATATACATGAACAAGATTTGATATTTAGTTATCTTTCCATTTGCCTATCTACCTACAAATTCCTCCTGAAGAACCGCCATAAACCATGTGGCGGAGAAACACGTGTTGAGGACAATATGACCTAGTGAATTAAACTAGGGCTTCGCGAGGATAATATTACCTAGTGAATCAAACTAGGGCTCCGCAATTTTCGAGCAACAACGTGAAGACAACATTGATTAAACTTTGAACCAATTCAAATTGAGGCCAATACTGCCTAGTGAATTAAACTAGGGCTTCGTAACTTTCTAGTGACAACGTGGGATACAGCAACTTAGTGAATACAACTAAAAACTTAGAACCAATTTAAATTTTGAATTCCTTTGTCTCTCCATCAACCCAAATGCCGAGTAAATTATACTAAGGCTTTGCAACTTTCAAGTGACAACGTGGGACACAACAACTTAGTGAACTCAACGAAAAACTTTAAACCAATTTAATTTTTTGCATTCTTTTGTCTTCCCATCAACTTATATGTTATGTTCAAGAAGTAAAAAGGAATCCCCATCTGTGTACAGCACAATTGAATTCTCAATAAAAATGACAAATGGAACCTAAAAACGAGAAAGTCTTTATATTATAACATTTAATTTTGGAGAAGCGCTAGAGGAGGGCTTCTTTTCGTTTTAGTTTTGTCCAAGCCCAGGTCAACCTCTGTGGCATCCCTCCATTTGCAGCATCTCTACTTTTTTCATATTCAATTTAGCTACACTTCTCCATCAGAGCGCCAACACTGTTTCTAAGGTTGAAAAAGTCTTTCTCTGACTCTGCAGGTGGCATGCTAGCGGTCTGACTTGAAGTAGCCCATCTTGATGGGTTCATGCCTGTCTGAGAGATAAATGTGAAACAGTTGTGTGCCCGAGTTCTTCCCTCTTTGTGAGAACGACAAAGAATGTCAGCCTCTCAACACCTTCATTGCATGCAAGAAAACTGTGTTGCATGGAAAAGCTGTGCCCACCTTGGTTACCCCATCTTTGTAGTGCCACATGATGCAATGTCATCACAGGACTGAACTAGTTTCTGATGACATTAGCATTTGTGATACTACTGCTGTGTTCTTGAATCGCAGCCATGGTATTTTACAATCACAGCGATCCAACAGGGCAGACAGTACCAGAGCTGCAAACATGAGAATTTAGGGTGTTCCCCTTGCTACATGATAGTTGGAAACACATTATATTTCCCCCCACTGACTGGCCTCCATCACTGAAGCACACAAGATTGTTATTTGGTTTGTCTTCCAAAGTTGTTATCAAAGCATGATTTAGCCTTATATGCTCTGGCAACCTTACTTAATTTTAGATTTAAGCGAGATGCATTTCAACTGAAAGAATTTGCTGAGGTGCATTTTCATGTCCTACAGCATCAAATGCTTTCTTGCACACTTCCAACATTTTAAATATATAAACAGTTACTTCAGAAAACACGCCATCAGCTACTCCAATGACAAGATGGTAAATTTGCAAAACTAGTGAGGTATGATGTTCAAGTAGCCTTAGACTATTTTCTGTTGCTAAAATATCCCATTTTCTTTGTAATGTTACAGTGTTATAGTTTGGGTTAGTTCTGTTTTCGGCCTATTTAATATCAAATTTGGATTCAGTTGATTGATGAATGTATACGTCTTTAAGAATTCACATGCACACAGCTGTGTTTTGCATGTCGATGAAAACTGCAAATATGTTAAAACAAGTAGAAAGTAATTCATTGGACTTCTGCCTTCAGAGGATTTTATAACAGTATCCCAACAATATGCTGTCAGGGGCCAAGAGAAGGATTAATTGAAATTGGTTCCATCAAATTGATTCCAGATCAACACCATTTTCCACTCTGCAGGCACAGTGTTGAATATGGTTGAATATTTATTTTTTAGTTTTATAATGTTTATTAAGGTTTACACATAACAGCAGAGCATTAGAGCAAAGGCCAATAAGGATTACAACCATGTGAATTCAAGGAACAAAATACAGACAATGTATACAGCAAATTTGATAGTAACAAACTGAAATAGATGTGTAGCTAATTTAATAGTGTAATAATACTGTACATGTTTAAGATGAACGCTCAATACAATATAAACAATAGAAAAGAAGAGAATGAATGAATACTGGACGCACAGGGGGACAAACATGGAGACAGAAAAGAAACAATAGGGAAGGAAGGGTGGGGAAGGATGGCACATTAAAGATGCTTGCTCATGGATCAAAAGCATTAAAAGCACATGGTATTTTTTTTCTCCATCAATTAACATGTTGAAATAGGGGTAAAAGGAGAGGCAAATCATGTACAATGTGTAGGCATGTAATGATAGTCCAGATAGTTGATCAAAGAAGCCCATTTGATGTACTTGGGTATCAAATCAGTATATGTAGCCATGCAATGTTCAATCCTGTGTCTATAGCAAATGTTGTTCCACCAGCCTTTAATAGTAATGGGAAGTGTTTCCAGTTGGCAGTGATAAGTGTAATGGCGATGGCAATGAACAGATCATACAAGACGGAGGAGTGTAATTTGGGCGCACCAGTGGTAATGCTCCCCAAGAAGACTTTGGTGAAGGAAACAGGGATATCAATTTTAAAAATTGCTTTTAGAAGGTCAGTCATAGAACATATGTTTATAAGATTCATGGGTGCCTCCATACAACCAACAGTTGCCATCTGATCCATTTCTGGATTTCATCAGTTTCAAGAGGGTTATAAAGGCTCTGTGCATGAAGAAAAAACGATTTTGAGTAATGTATGCGGAGGTCGAGACACACCTGATCCTAGCCCAGAGTAGGGTTCATATATCATAGTCAAAATGAAGACCACAATCGATCTCCCATTGAGATTGAACCAACTGCCTGATGGTAGAAGTATCATCAGTGATCAATAATTTGTAAAGTTTGGCGGCTTTAATATCGGTAGCCATGGCTAGAAACACTACTCTAGAGGAATCAGGCGTAAGTATATTGTTAGCATATGTCTGAAGTTCATCCAGACAGGTGTTAACTAAATTATTGTAGACAGTAAAGTCTGATATAGGCACTGAGAAGGAGCTTCTGAGATCATGAAAAGAAGTGTGTTCTTTTGGACAATTTGTTGGATGAACTTGATGCCTTTGTTTAGCCAGGACTGGCGACATAAAACTCTTCCATTGATAGTGATTGATCTGTTATGCCACAAATAGTATAGTCATTTGTTTAATTGGAAGAGAAAGGTTCTAAGGGCAGATCTAGAGCTTGAACTGGGTCAGAAATTGAAGCAAAAGAGTGGCCAAATATATATAACAAGTCAACATTATTACTTGGGAATACTAGTTGTTTCACAAGAACACACCGGGAGGGGATGTTAGCAGAATCAGATTAAACAAACCAACATTTTGTTTTTTTAAGCAGGAACGCATTATAATAATTATTGAAGTCTGGAAATCGGGATTCGCCTTTTTTCGAAAGGGGCCTTAAGTTTATTGAGTGCAATTCGCTTGCTTTTACCATTCCCCCACAGAAAGTTGAGAAAGATTGAGTAAATGGATTTTTAAAAAGTGGCAAGGAGAGTAACAGGGAGTATTTGAAGGTAATGGAGGATAATGGGAGATATCATCATTTTAACTGTATCAAGGCAACCCCACCAATAAAGATATAGAGGAGACCACATGATAGTCAGTTCTTTGAGTCTGTTAAGTAGGGTGTCTGTGTTAAGTTTGATGGTGCCGCATACCATAGAGGCAAAAGGTAAGCCCAAATGTTTGAATGAGTTATCACACCATTTAAAAACCAAAACATCTAATTCATGTCTAAAACAGAATGAACTGAGTGGTAATAGCTCAGATTCATCTTTATTGAGTTTATACCCAGATACAGATGAGAATCTTTGTAGTTTAGCCAATACATGTGGAATGTTTTGTTTGGGATATTTTGACAAAAGGAGGATATCGTCGGTATATGGAGATACCTTGGTTTCAAAATTGCCACATGAAATCTCTGGAATGTTAAAACTAAATCTAATGTATTCCAGTACAGGTTCAAGGGACAAGACATATAGGATTGGTGACCAGGGCATCCCTGTCTAGCACCCCCTTCAATGTGAAAAAAGAATGAAGATAGACCGTTAATACAGATGGAAGATTTAGGATCAGAGTATAGGAGTTTGACCAGGGATATAAAGCCCTCGCCACACCCATGCCAGAGCAGGGCTTGAAACATATAATTTCCCAGTTGACCAGATCAAAGGCTTTTTTGGCGTCCAATGCTATAGCAGCAAACCCCAGATTTTAATGTTTGTCCTTTGAGAGAACACGGAGAGCATCTAGCAGGAGCCTAGCATTGGACAAGATGTTCCTGGCATTGACATAGGCCACTTGGTCTGACTTGATTAACTTGGGATGGCAAGATTCAATTCTGTTGGCTAGTAGTTTAGCAAAGATCTTGCTATCAACATTTATGAGAGAAATAGGTCTATAATTTGTGTGACATTCTGGGTCCTTTTCAGCTTTAGGGAATAGAATGAGAAGGGTCTTGGAGAAGGATCCAGACGAGAATCCCCTGGAAACAAAGAAGGAGTATAAAGTCTTAAGAATTGAAGTTAAGAGGCCATATAACTGATTGAAAAACTCAGTAGATAATCCATCTGGGCCTGGAGCCCTGCCTTTACCTAGCCCTTGTATGGCAAGTTTAATTTCCTGGGTGGTGATGTCCCCTTCAAAGCAACTGAGATCTAAAGAGGGGTAAGAGCATCTGCTAAGGTTATCAAAAAAAGATTTAAGACTAGCTTCCGGAACAGCAGTCTCTAGGGTATATAGATTGCTATAAAAGTTCTTGAAGACATTCAAGATCTCGGAAAGGTCTGTTATAACGCAGCCAGAGGAATCTTTACTATGAGAGATAAATGTTCTTTCTTTTCTGGCTTTAAGATAGGAAGCTAGGGATTTGCCGGCTTTGTTAAATGTTTGATATATCTTGGATTTATATTTTAAAATGGCAGCTGAGGCTTGTCAGTACGTTTTATGATTTTTATTGATTTGGAAACGCAGTTACAAGGTATTAAGAAGATTCAGATGTAACGACGATTGATAGTATTGCTTCTCATGGAAAGAGAGCTGATGGATAGGGCATCAATGTCCTTTTTGTATTGCTTCTTTTTATACTAGAATGTGAGATTATATGTCCTCTTAGGGTGGCTTTAAATACATCGCAATTAGTGACCACTGAGGTATCTCCATCATCCTTTTCAGACAAGAAACATTGTTGTAAGGAGTGGAAGCACAGGATACATTTTTGATCATGAAGCAAACTATTATTAAATATCCATCTTGAAGACGGCTTCTTAATATCTGAGAGGTCAAAGGTGGTAATGACAGGGGCATGATCTGAAATTATGATATTTGAAATGGTAGAGTCGATGATAGTGCTAGTGAGGGATTTAGTTGTGAATCAGGGTGGGAGAGAGTGTTATGGGGATGAAACTGGAACATGTATTCTGAGTCCACTGGATGGGCGAGTCTCCACATGTTGAGAAGCCCCACTTCTGTCAGGCAATGGGTAAAATCTTTGTGGGACTTGGAACGTTTGAAAATACACTTGGATTTCCTGTCCAGAAAAGATCTAAGACATGGTTAGCATCGCCACAAAGGATTAAATTCAAGAAATATGATTTAAGAATAATTTGTTTCATGGAATTCCAGAATTCTACGTCAGGTAATGTAGGACCATAGATGTTAACTATAGTGACAGTGTCAGAACCCATATGCAGTTTCACCGAGGCCCATCTCCCATTGGTAGCCACATCTTGGCTGAGGATCTTTTATGATAACTTTTTACTGATTAATATGGCTACCCCATTTTGTTTCACCTGCTGCCGGACTGGCTATAACATCCTTGACCCAGAGGGATTTTAGTTTCATGGCTTCTGCGAGAGAGAGATGGGTTTCTTGAATACAGGTGACTGACAGAAACAACTTTTTGAGATGGGAAATAACGTTATACCTTTTGATAAGGCTGTTACAAACTTTAATGCTCCAGGTTACACATTTAAAAACCATTGTACCTGCAAGGTAAAGCAAATAGAAACAATATAAAAATACTAGAGAAGGGATATGTTATATAGTACTCTAAACATATTCAGAAAGTAGATCACAATGCATAAGAATATATTGATGTGGAAAATGTACCCATGAGACCAAGGGGGAATACGAGGGGATGGAACAGTGGGAGAGAAGGGAGGCAAGGGGAAACTTGACCAGATTCTACTGACTAAATAGTGGTGACATAAAAATTCTAAGGTAGGCTCTAATTATAAGGGTACCCTTAACTATAAGTGTGTCCCTTAGTTACGCTCAAACCAGAATAAATACACCCCTCAGGTAAGTAAGGCCAAGAGTCTATCTTGCAAGGATAACAAATGTATTCTTTACAGAAATGAGGATGGGTCAAAGAACTCTGCTCCCTGAATGGCCTTCTGTCCCTCTTCCATTCCTTTCTCCTGCAAACTGGTGCCAGGCAGGAGATTGTATACTCATGACTTGCTGTAGTGGCATCGCTGGATATGGGAATGGGTTTATCCCAACTTGTCCTGGTTCCACACAAGGGATGCTCTGTCTTCCTTTCTTCATTGTCAGTGATTTCTATTAGGACATGCTATTTTAAATGTTGCTACCCTACATAGACACCCACTGCAACCCTGCAGACTTTTACAAACCTTGAGGCCTAGCCCCAGGAAAAACTAAACATTTCTATAACTAATTTTCATTCATACTCCACTCATTCTTCTCATATTTTTAGGTTGTCCTATAATTTTTTTTAAACCTGGTTTTCATAATTTTGCATGTTGTGCATTGAGCATGTTTAAAAACCCTTTTAGCATGTATGGGCTTTTGACAGACAGCAGAGAGCTGCTGAGTTACTTCATGCTGCTCTGCCAGCCTTAGTGATGCAACACCGCATGAGTCCTGGAATCCAGTTTTAGCCCAGGCTGCATTCTTCCAGGCAGAGATCTTGCTTCTATCATGCTTTGAGATTTTAGAGGTTTAGGATTAACATTTACACATTTTTTCAGCTAATAGTTATTTGCACCTTACATTTAAATAATAACTGCCTTCTTTTAGTTCCTGCCAATGTCTGTCTATATGATTATATTTGCATGAGTGAGCTTAGCCAGTTACCGTCCTCCCTCTGGTCCCTTGTAGTGCCTAGAAGCAGTCAAAAGAAGTCTTGCATAATTCTAAAGTGCTTGGGGGTGAAGGAAGGTGTTAGCTCCTTCCCAAAAAAAGTAATAGCACAAGGTATGGAAGAACATTGAAGAATTGAAAAGCAAAGAGGGTCAATCTAAAGGTAGGAGAAAAAAGGAAAAAAGAAGTAGGAGCAGATGACACCAGCCGGGCCGAAAAAGGAAGATGAAACCAGGCAGGGAGAAAGAGGAGGACACCAGCCCACCATTATTGAGAGAAAAACAAACATTTAAGACTGTAACGCATTGAGTGAGTGAGGTATTGTCATATATGAGGCAAAGAGTTGGAGGGGAGTGACGTATCCATATTCTCAATCTTGAGAGAGCAAATGAAAGTTTTAAGTTCTGCAGGATCATCAAAGATCGATGTTCGACCTTCATATGTCATTTTAAAAGAACATGGATGAGATAAACCATATCTGACAAACAGGAAGATGTATTGGTTATCACAAATAGTGGAAGTGCAAGAAAGAAATGTTTTTATAACATTTGTGGAGCAAAAACAGGAGGGGCTTTTCTTTTTTGTGGGGAAACTCAAATTGGAACCTATTAAAAAAGATGGTATGGAAAATGTCACATGGCCTAGTAGGTCAAACATAGAGCTAAGTAGGATTAAACATACAAAATGGAAAAGGGGTGTCATTTTGCTTTTTTTAATATTTTGTGGTAAAAAAAATGAAAGAGGTTGGGAAGCTTTTCTGGGTTTTATGGTGTTTGGAGTGTCACATCAATGCAAGTGGACAGGCAAACTTTGTTTTTCATTTTAAAAGAAAAGGTAAGGTTAAACAAGGGATTCCTGGCAATCATAGCAGGCAGGGACTCCATTAAACACATTTTAGCAAAAGTATAAAGGTGGAAAGCATTCAAATCAAAGGGATAGATGGAATAATCTATTTTTTGGCCATCAGGTTTTGCAAGAAGCTACAGTTCTTTGGTAGTTAAGGGTGATGGGCCTTAGCTTATACTAATGGATTCAAGAAATCCTGATAGACACATTTCTAGGCCAATCTGTAAAGTGTCTATTTCACACTCCAACAAACACCTAAAGAAAGTAATATCGTAAATAAAGAAATCAGCACTAAACCGGGTGGCATCTGAGAGGAAAATATTGATGGTTTGTTCTTGTTCCATTCTGCTTATGTAGACCTTCGTTTTCTTCCTCACTAAACCTGATAATGTGCCATTGGCTTAAAAATGTCATCAACACAAGTGGATGAAAGGCACCTGAATATAACATTGGGTAGCAGTAATGCAAATATGTATGTATGTATTGTCACAAACTTGACAAGCATCAAAAGATCAGACAAAACCAGACACTCAAGTTTAGAGAGGTTTACTAGGGTTTCAGCACACTGGAGGACAACATAATAAATGGAGAAGGAGTAAACCTTAAATAAACTGTCAGGATTAGCCAGATGGAAAGTTCCAGGTTAACTTAAATATCCATTAGGCTTTTCTAAGCCTAAGGCTTCCCTCTGAGTTCCCGTGCTAAGAGAAAGCTTCTGGCAAAGTCTTCAAACAGTCCTGGGTTTTCACCTTGAGATGGTTACGTTTCCACTCAGGGTGTTTGGGAGACAACAACACAGCACCCAAATCATGGGCATGTCAACCTGTTCTATCTCCAGGCCCTGCAGGTATTGATCTTTTTTGGTTCCTTGTAGAAGGTCTCCTTGTTGGAGAAAAAGGGCTGTGTTGTTTGTCTGACGGATTCCTTGCTCCTAGGCCTTTTGCAATCATGCCTAGGGATGAGGGCCTTAGGCAAAGGCTGTGCCTAGCCCCAAAGCCCTGAATATTGTCTAGAAGAGGCTGGCTGATCGAGAGAGTGGGAAACTACACTAACTGTATGTCTTAAACTATGCTGACAAGAGCCTACCAGCCCATGCACGATTACCTCCTCAACCGATAGGCTCTTGCTCAGCCTCAGGTAAACCTTTTCTGGTTTCCTTTCCTTGTCTGCACTGTCCTCGGGGGGCACCTGCATCTTGTCTCTCAAATAAACCTCTTTGCTTTCCTTATTGGCTACAGAAAACACATACTGTTCCACAGTAACGTCTGTCATACTCCTCAATGTCTTTGCTAATCTCTTCACAGTACTCCATCTCACTCTGCTCAAAGTCTTCACTCACAGATGTTCAAAACACTATTTCATAATATAAAATTTGTACAACACCAAAAGAAGAAAGAAAACATAATTAATTGAACAGGAGTTAGACAAACCAAAAGAAATACACATAATCAACGTCTTTAGAGTAAGGAATACATACAAAGACAAACACTGTAAACCAAAAACATTAATCCAGAGTTGCCAATCATCAATTAATAACTGGCATCTGCAAATCCAATTTCCCATAGTGTTTAGATTACAACATTTTAACAATTCTTTAGGTGGACCATGCCATTAATGATAACCAGTCCTCACATACTGGTGAACAGAAAGCAGTCAAAATATAGTGTGTTGCTCTAGGTACACTTGCAAATATGGTCTCTTTGGACTTTTAACCACTCTATGTACATTTACTAGTATATGCAACAGTCCAAAGAATATGTATTGCTTGTAGTCTCTAGGTATACTTGCCAGTATGGTCAAGAATATGTATTACTGGTAGATTCTAGGTACACCTGCTAGTATGATCCCTCAGAAACAAAATAGGAATACTTACAATGTACCGTTCTTGAAAGAAGATATAAAAAGATGTCCAAACATGGAGCAAAAGCTGCTCACTTTGCAGTTCCTTTTTCGTTGAATATGAAGATATCTTTGAATTGAAAGTAATTATATTTGAGAGCTATTCTCATAAGTTCCAACACAAAGTCAATGGGAAATTCCTTAACCATACTGACCCCATTTAGTAATACATGAATGAATTGTACAGCCTTTTTCTGGGCTCTCATTGTATAGAGGGCATATATGTCCAAAGTGACTAGTAGTTGAGTTTCATTTGAAAACGGGGTGTCTTCGAAAATCTGTTTAGTATGGCTAGTGCCTCGTCGTTATTTAGATGTCATCTGGCTCAGTGGTTTCAAAAAGACATCAATGTATTTACATAATGGTTCCAAAGTAGAACCACAGCCTGATATAATGGATCTTCCTGGGGGATTGTAGCAGATTTATGTATTTTAGGAAGTTCTTAGATGGTTTGAATGCGTGGAGACTTCTATAAAAAAGTAAAGATCCTGTTCAGATGTGTGGGTGGCATTAAAAGCTTCTCTGGTAACTTGTAAAATCAACTATTGAGTCTCTTTAGTAGGCTCTTGCCTAGGTTTTTCATAGTGATCTTCTATTTGTATTCAATTGAGTACAATTTATTCATATTGGTGTCTATTCATCCACACTATTGATCCTCTCTTATTAGCAGGTTTTATAATAAGGTCCTGATTTAATTAAAGGTCAAAGAGGCCTTGCTGTTAAATTGTTCTCATTTTCTTAGAATTAGAAAATATTTTATCCAATTTACGTATAAGCAAAAGGATGACTTATTTCAAAGACCAGAAATAGAGATATCATGATTTATAGTGTGATTCTTAAAAATTCTCCTGATCGTATCTTACGGGCAAAATCCATCGATTCAACTTCTGTGCTGTACCACTGAGCCAGAAGACAACTACCTATCTACAAGACATCAACCATACTATACATATTGCATACTATAGAGGACACTGCATTTTGAAATGAAGCTCAATTATTAGCCACTTTGGACATTGTGCCCTCTACACTAACATAGCCCCAGTATGAGGCTATACAATGCATTTTGAAATAACTAAATGGAGAAAATATGGTTAAGGAGCTTCCAATTGACTTTGTGCTCAAACGTTCTTAAAAGCGCAAAAATATAACTACTTTCGATTCAAATATATCTTTTATATTCAACAAAGAGGAATGGCAATGGGAGCAGCTTTTGCCCCAAGAGTCTACGAGCAATTTTATAGTCTAAATAAAGCCTGGAAAGGGCCTCATTTCGAGTATGGCAGAGTGAGAAACAATTGGCGGTAACGGAATTACCGCCAATGTTCCCGCACTGCCATAGTAACAGTATGGCCCTGGAGTGGAGGATTTACCTCCAGCATCGTGCTGGGGGTGAATCCTTCAACTCTCCACGGAAAAATCTGCAAAATCAGTGGAATTACCATGGTGGAATTACCACTGTGGTACTTCTGCCAAAAAAGCCCCATAAAGTCTTATGAACTCATAGAAAATGGGGATTTACACCGCCACTTATAATCTGGCAGTAATTCCGCCAGACCAAGTGTCATCAACAGCAATTCAGTTGGGTGGTATTTGGACAGATTTACCACCGAATACCACTCAACTCGTAATGAGGCCCTTGATCTTTAAAATGTTGTAATTTGAACACTGTGGGAAATTGGATTTTCTAATGTCAGCTATTAATGGATGATTGACTTATCTGGGTTAATTTATTGAGTTGCATAGTTTGTTGTATTTAGTCCTACTTCGAAACAAATTGGTGTGTCTATTTCTTCAGTTTTTTGTTTTGCATAGCTTTTATTCCATGACATTTGTTTTCTTTCTTCTTTTGGAAATGTAACAAATTATTGTATTATGAAATCGTGTTTTGAAACTCTGTCTACTGTATAATCAATGTTAACCAATCAACTACACAGTAAATAGATTTTTCTTAATTAAGTTGGTACTTTACTTTCTCTGATACTGAAACATTGGTCTCAGATGACATGATATTTGTTTTATAAATGGAGTAATCTGACACATTTTACAATTATTTGTTCACTAAATATTCCAGTAGGTGGACCCTCGTTTCGTATTAGAGACCTTAACAGAAGGCACTGATATAGTGACTATAAAGCAATATCTAATGTCTGGTAAGTAAACCCCTAATCTGCCAAATGTCATGCCATGAAATTCACCAAATGTGTTTCCAACTTTGCAAATGGGAACCAATGACCATGATTGAGAAGGTGCAATGCCATCACTTTCCTTCCGCAAGTGCTATACGTATATTTCACTGAGGGGAATGTGTGAATAAGGTTAAAATGCTAGCCCTCAAATTCATCCAGAGTGCCTCATTTAGATTTTTATGGTGCAGTAAAAAAGAGGCAGTAAGGAGTTTAGCCCCACTTTTACAGCACCAGCAAATTCTGAGCATGCAGGGTCTGCATGACAGGAATAATGCGTCCACCTCTCATTAATGCATGCTTATCGCATGTGTTAATGGTATTTGACTTTGGCGGTATTAAGCAGGCTGAGAGAGTTCATATAGTGCAAGAATGATTTTGCATTTGCTCGAAGGTTACATGCACTGGCTGACTGCACATGTTTTGTTAAACTTCTCCTATTGTGCCAACTCCCATGTAGCCATGTTACCCTGCCCTACTGCAATCAGCACTTTCTGTTCTTCACGCCTGAAAGATAAGGCCCTCGGCACCCTTTGCAAAGAGGATTATGGCATCATTTAATAAGCACACATAAGTCTTTTCATCATCTCAAAAATTAACCAAGACTGCACATGTTTGCAGAATTAAATATTTCTTGAAATAATACCAACATATGTAAATGTAACCCCTCTCCCTCCAGGTGTGCGCCTTAATTGTATTACTTAGGAATCCTCTGTGATTCTGCACACGTGTTCCCAGTAGTTTCAAGGGGCGAGTGGGTAGGCAGAGAATGACCAGCACCTCCCCCCAGAACCCTGAAATTGCAGGTCAAATGTGTGATTTGTTTGTTTCTGTTAAGCATTTTATTATTGATTTTATATCCACTTATTTTGATAATGTATTGGTATGGTGCATGATTTGCTAAAGCTTAGTGTCACATACATAACACCAACAAAGTGAATCTGCAGAGGTACATGGCAAAGATTGAAAAGAAAGATTGTCAGTTGAGATCCCGCATGCGTGCTTATTTTTACCAACCTAAAAAGCTGGGGATGAGGTTAAGCCCCTAACTGAGTCTCGACCCTTTCCAAAGCCCGTGTAAAGGGCCGCTTAGTTGTTTCAACTCTACCCGTTGGGTTGGGTTTTGTCATTTCCCCATAGTTTGAACAGTGGGGCAATAATGAGGGTTTCAGTGAGCTCCTAAGCCTGTGATTATGCATACACAGTCTACTCATATTGTGGTGCTCAGGTTCCAGGAGTTTCAAATGCTTCTTGTTGTCAGGTGAAAGGGCGCAAGTGCTGTGCACAATAGTTTCATGTTCACACATCTGCAAATGTTCAGGTTCTGTGTTTAAGGTCTTTCATGGCAGCCTCATCTTTTGTGCTGAAAAAGAACACGTCTTTGGATCGCTGTTCTATTTTGGTGGTCTCAAGATTTGGGTGTGCTGGTAGAAAGCCACAGTTGTATCAATAGACTGGCTGTGTTGGTTTGTATTTTGTTGGTCCCTTTTCTGTGAAGATTCAGGCAAGGATAAAGTGGTGTCCTGAAGAAACAGCCGTGGTTTGGAAGTGTTAGATCAAGCATTTTCATCATAGTTGTTAGTTTGGGCTATTAGGTGGCACAGCCACCTATAAGAAGAAACTATTGCATTAGAGTACAACAGATAGGAGAACATGGCAGATGAGGAGGGACACAAAGCTTGAAAGTGTTGTTTGCTTATTTGCCCACCCATTGACTGCCCATGGCCATGCTAATCTCTATGGTCATTCCCATCGTGTTCCTGCCCCTCCCCGCCCAAAACACCTGCTTATGGAAACTCTTTTAGCTTGCTTCAATCAACCCTTACCATGAAACTATACACTCAAAATGTCTGCCAGTGTTTTTTCAAAGCAGTCTTCTGAGACTTAACGGGCCTCAATATAAGTTTGGAGGTATCCTACCGCTAAATCCGGTGGGATACCACCAAACGGTAATACTGTTCCTGCCACTTTGCCTGCCGGAATTACTGGGCAGATTACAAGTGGCGGGGAGGGATGTTAATCCCCATTCCATGGAGTCCCATAGGACTCTATGGGAGATTGCCGGTATTAGCGGTACTGGTATGGGGTGCCTGACTAACCTCCAGCTCTTGGCTGGAGGTAAATCAGGTGCCCCACCGGCAAACTTGAAGTATTCCGGTCGAGAAACGTGCTGGTAAACAGAATTACCAGCACGTTAATTACCTGATATCAACATTAGGGACCATGCTGACAGGTAGGAATTAGATATGGAGACTCTGTAAAGGGGATTTTGCTCTCAGGATGGGGGGTGACGGGGATGTGAATGTCAGAAGAGTATGCCTGGGGGCTAAACCCAAGATTGTCGATGGCCTTTCAAATGTAATGAAACATAAAGGAAGCAAGGGAAAGATAGAGGAGCACCCTGTTACGAATGTAGGGGAAAAGAGTAGGTTATTAGAGGTCAGCAAAAAACCCTTGGCCCAAAGGACAGGGAGAAATACGAATAACAAAGTGACTCATGTAAGCATGGAAGAGGCCGTATTGTCTCAACACAAGAGTGGAGTGATAAGCACGAGGGAGGAGGAGCAGCAAGAGGAAAAAAGTGGGTCTCCGACAACAAGAA
Organism: Ambystoma mexicanum; assembly: GCF_040938575.1. NCBI lineage: Eukaryota > Metazoa > Chordata > Amphibia > Caudata > Ambystomatidae > Ambystoma > Ambystoma mexicanum. Next base: position 671,113,579 of record NC_090933.1, on the reverse strand, counting down.
GGGGGGTGTCGAAGAAGTGGAGGTAGTGGAGCTAACTAGCCCAGTGCAAGTTTTTGAGAATAGTACACCGGGACAAGCAAGAGGAGTTAAGGGTAAACATGCACTCCCCAGAGAGACTTTAAGGGAAGGGGGCTACCAGGGGCGCACAATAATGACAAAGTCTTGTATATGGATAACGCCCATCCCAAAATAGCAAGTGATGGTAAAATCCGGGATAATAAACTGAAGGAGATCCAATGGAGAGATAGCCCCAGTTTACTACTATGCTATATGTTTGAATGTGGGGGGCCGGATTCACGCAACAGGGGTCAAGTGCTGGCTCTTTTGAATGAAATACCAACACTGAGTCTCGTCTCATCCAAAGATATAAAGTTTGTCGACTTCATACACCCTGAAAGATATGACTGTGTGTGGCTAGTAATACCATCTCGGATGGTGTACGAGGTGCTTCTAACTGAAATTCATAGTTTAACATATTGGGCTACAAACTAATTCCATTTGATTCGGTAGTACAACAGGCTAATGTTGATCAAGACACACATAGATTAGGTCCGGCAGGCAAACAAATACATTTGTCCCTCGGAGGGGTCGGGGGATGGGCAGCCACGGAAGAGAATGATCGAAATATGGGGGAGGCTAGCTGGAGATGGCTAGCATTGACACTAAGGGAATCCATTTCAGAGCTGAAAGGGCAAAATAAGGAGCTTTAGTAAAGACGTTAGGTTATCTGTAGTCTCCTGGAACTCTAGGTGTTCCTCGAACTTGTGTTCCAACAAGAACCTATGTCGTTATCTAGGGTGTTATGAAATCTTTATACAGGAGATGTGGTTGCTAGGTCTCTCGATACTGGATGGTTATGAAATTTGGGAAGGGGCAACAAAGGTACCAAAGGGTAGACCAGTGGGAGGTTTCCTGGTAGCTATATGCAATGGATGTGGAATGAGGGTCCTTGAGTCCACATATGTGTCGAAATGTATTTGAAATGTTTTCTAGTGGTAACTATAGAGTTTTGGGGTGGACCCCTCACACTGGATATACTACTATTGGAATCTGATGGAGAATTTGCATAGCACTAAAAAGATGTAAATCTATTGCTAGAAAACTGGTTGTATTCCACGCTTGGAGGGCAGGTGATCATAGCAGGGGATTTTAATGCTTCTCGGAAGCGAGGCATGATGTGGACCTCATAGGCCTTATTCAATGGGATAAGGAAGTGGAACCTTTAACTATAACAGCTTACAGTAGAAAAATGGCCAGCAGCGTAACACAACATTTAGGGGCCCCCTGCATGCCATGCTGAGGGGGCCCCCACCCAACTCGGCAACAAATCACGGGTCGCGCCACACTCTGGGCCAGCCTAGATTACCATGCTTGCACAATACACATGAACATGCTGCTGTAGGGGTACGACGTACACTGCACTAGGAGAAAGATATAAATATGTATTTCAATGCATTATGCAGCACATTTTCTGAGAAAAATTGGTTAAAAGGCCACAGTATTTGCAATTGTTTTGTAAGCTAACACCAATCCAAAAATCCAATACATGCATGTCACCAACAGTGCACAGGAACATTAATGCTTTAATATAATGCTTTGCTGTTAAAAATGCATGCCACAATGAAAACATGTCCAACTGGCTGCACAATGTAGACCAGTCTAGACACTCAATAACATATTACAGTAAAGCATGCCAGGCCACTTTTAGACATACCTAGACTGGTTGCACCAAAATGCCAGTTGAAGCAATAACACGTATCATGGTTATTTTATCACAGATGCCCAGAAAAATATACAATGCTGCATTAAAAAATGGCTCGACTGGCAGCACCCAAATGCCAGTCTAGCCAGGTAATTACACTTAGCAGGACTGCTTTATCAGAGATGCCAAATTAACATAAAAGTCAAGCCAAACTAAGGAATTACTAGACTGGTTGCACCAAAATGCATTTCTACCCATGAATACCACCTATCATGACTGCTTAGCCTGGATATGGATGACCATTACGATTTATTGCACAATTCCCTCCCCACACACATCCCCACAACCACCCACTCCTTACCCCAACCCCAAAATCGGCTTCTTGGCTCAGCATTACCTCCACATCCCTTTTCCTTGTTCCAGTGCTTGCATATGAGGCTCCTTGCCTCACAGGTAAGTACTAAGATGAAGAAGAATGGGACTAGGGGTAATGAAGATTACAGGTAACTAAGCCAGGCATTACCTCCATGTCCCGCTACCTCATCCCAACACTTGTGTATGAGTCAATGTACCTTATACATGAGTACTAGAACAAGGAAGATTAGGGCTATGTGTAATGAAGATTACCAATAAGTAACCAAAGGATTAAACACAAGTAGTGGCACACCACCATTTAGCTGACTTGGCTTCAGCCCTCCGCTCTGATCCCCCCCTTGAAATTTAGGGCTGTGTTGACTCGACCTGGCTGACCTACAGAGCTGTTGCCGGACAGATAAGGACACAGATGTTAAACGGCATGGGGGCTTCGCTGTTAACAAAGGTCCAGCAATTACTAATGTAAAGCATTTCACTGTAAGTACCTGCATTCAAATGCATAATTCTTTAGGCAATTGAAATCTTGATATGGGTTTAGTACTTGCATGCCAGGGAAGTGATTGGAAGGGTAGGGAGGGGACAGGAGCCCGCTTATTCTCACAGCAGTCCATAAGTGGGTGCTTTCAGACTTAACAGAGAGAGTTAACTGCTTGTAACATTGAAGCTGAACTAGAATAGTCTCATTATAATGCATAAAGACGTTAGATGCCCCACACAAACAAGGTTGCCCCTCCCCCACTCCATGAAGCTAGCACCTCTCCCTACATTTGAAGGTTAGCACCTCCCAATTTAGGTTTTGTTGCCCCCTGAACACAAGCACACAAACACCATTCACCATACACAGACATGCACACCCAGCCACCAATACATTTAAGTGTGTACTGAAAAACCTGAAGTTGTCTCCCTGACTAGTCCCCGGGGATCTGTCATCCAGGTGGCCAGGACACAGCCATCGCTATTGGATCCAGTTCCTGGGGGTGGACCAGTGTGGGAGGATTGCCTGGATGAGAGGCACTCGGGGGAGTGGAAGTGGGACACCGACGGGTGAGATGCGGAACCCCCTTTCTTATAACACCTTTTCCCCATCCTACCTCGTAGGATACTCAGAAGTCCTACCCACCACCCCCTTTCCAACAGGAACACTTTCCTACACCGTGACAGACAACTGACCAACACCAAGGCCGATTACCTGACATGCCCAACACAAGGGTCAGGCAAAGTCGGGCAATTAACAATAACTATGCACACCTGACGGCCCTTTCCCTTCCCCATAGGGATAAAAGGTGGAGCATGAAAGCACACTTCAAGCAAGGCCGAATGCATGAAAAATCAGCTATTCCGGACCGGCAGTTCAAGCAGAGGAGAAAGGCGGAGAGACCTGGAGAGTCGACGCAGAGGGAATTGCCCTTGCCCTTTCCAAGTCAGATCCGCGAGGCCTCAGAAAGGGAAAGCATAAGCCCGGGAAGTCCAGCTGGCGTGTGGTATGACAGGTGCCAACGGCACATGGGGCCCTCCCGTGCTGATAGTCAAAGCGAGGAGAAGCGTTTGCCACAGTTGTGCCATCCTTGACTCGAGAGACAAGAAACCCCTTAACCCTGGTACAAGGTTAACAGGTGCCTCTTTTGGTTGAACAAAAGAGTTGGAAAGAGCCAGGCGCAGCTGTATCTTCAGTCTTGACCAAAAGGGGAAAAGGATGAGCAAAACCCTACACAACTGGTGAGTGGAACAGATCCCAGAGACCGGTTTTTGCAGGGCATACAAACATTGATATGCTTGAAATGCTCAATAGGTACTGTCAAACCGCGAGCGAAACTAAGAGACACTGGGCCTCATTACGACCGTGGCGGTCCGGAAATAACGGTGGCGGTAAACCCGCCGCCACCGTTGTTTCCGGACCGCCTGATCCCGACCCCTGCAGGCGGGAGGTGATGTTCCCGCCAGGTCTGACCTGGCGGGTTTAACACCGCCCGCCTGCAGGCGGACGAGGAAACACCGGCAGCATTACAAGATGCTGCCGGTGTTTCCATGATCCCGATTCCCATTGAGTCCCATAGGACTCAATGGGAATGGGGATTTACACCATTCCGCCTCCGTGATTCCCGGAAAACCGGGGTTGTGATGCCCCGGTAATTCCGGGAATCACAGAGGCGGAATGGTAATACGAGTCCGGCGTTAACCAGGCGGTTTTACCGCCTCGGTTAACGCCGGACTCGTAATGAGGCCCACTGTATCTGTTCAAAGTGATAAAGAGAACCCTAGGGTTACGTGTGCGCAGTGAAACCACGTACGAAACCCAGAAGTGAATGATAGCAGAGTGGTCCGGTAATGGGAAATTACCTTGTTGAAAGCCTATGTAACCTGTGGTAGCCAAAGGGGCCTAGAGAGGAGCCATGGTAATGTTAAGAATTTCAATCAGGCACCCACCCAGGTCTCGCCTAGCATGTAATGCACAAATTAAATACTTATTTATTATGTCTATAGGTTTAATATTCTGAGCGATATACCACTCATATCCCGCCCATCTCAAAATACCCCCCAGATCACAGTGGACCAGGAATCAGGCTAGTTGGTAAAAGTAAATATTTATTTATTTATTTAATGTTCAAATCAAACACAATTTGTATATATATATATATGGGGCAGCAATCACCAAGTGGTGACAATACAATTCAGAAAATAAGTAAAGCAATTGATTTCACTTATAGTAATGCAGAATAGACAACACATGAAAAAGAACAGTTTTGGTTTGTGAACAGATAGCGTTTAGGTTAATATTTCCCCCTGCAAAGTTCTATAAGGCAAAAATGAGCAATACTACACAGATGTAAATAAGCAGCAGGTATTCAGGAATGAAAGACAATCTCTAGAGTTTGAAGGCAATCTTCCCTCCCCAACAAGAGAGAAACCCGTTTTTGGAAATGTACACTTTTTAAAATGACAGTTGGAAATGGCTTTGTGAAACAAGGAAATGTGTGCAAAAATGCTTAAATTGATAGAAATGCTTATGAGAGCAACACTAAACAGGTCCTAGCAAACATGAGTTACAAGATAAACAACAGTACACACTTTACATCGGAATGGGAGTGTGGAAATACTTTGAATGAGAAGAAGACACGTTGGAAACTTTTGCTAAAATGTAAATTCGCTGCAAAAGTTCACCATGTGATGTTTAATAAAAATGGGCCAAAGACACTGTTCTGCAATGCGATATTTTTAGTAGTGGATGCAGCTACTGGTATAAGGTTTCAGTGAGAGTTGAAATTAGGATTCTATCTATGTAATTGAAGAAGTTATGGAAGTTTTAATAAGAGGCGTTTTTGAAAAAAATAGGCACGAAAATGAAAACAGAAATCAGTTCTTACAATGACAATTATGCTCTAAACTCGGTTATTCAGGATGGTTACCAGCTTGAAACACAGAAAGCTCCAGAGTGGTCTGCGGAAACCAACCACGGCACCTCTGTGTCCGCCTTGGAGGACTCAGTCGGATTACCCGTGGGATGATATTAAGGGTTTGGGATTTTCAAAAGACAAAAGGATTTTCAAGAAATTATTACTATTACACGAAATCAAAACAAGGTTTCAGACTGGTGTGACACTACTACAAGTTCTTAAGTGAAAGATAGGAGGGGTTGAGATTGGGATAGGACAAGGCAGTATACTATTGGTTACTATTATTCCTGTTGATACTTACAGTCCACTGTAATTAAGATTGGACCGTCAGGGTTCTGGTCATCAGATTGGGTCTACCGGCAGCAGTGCACGTCTGGTAGAATTGGATCAGCTGTGCGGTTCTGGTCAATTTGGACTGCACCTCAGACTGGAAGTGTCATCTTTCCCAGGCTGGGCACTGTCCAATCAGAATTAACCAGTTAACTTCAACTGGGTTACTTTAAGATTCACCTACAATCTTTCATTTAAAAGATATAAAATGAACATAGTTTATATGGGATGTTGACAATTAAAGGAGTTAAGCCCTTCACAAAAAACCATGCTTCAAACAGGCGAATTTTGCACTTCTTCAGAGAAAAACACATTTAAACTGAGTTTTTTACATCTAATTTTCTTATGTAGCACATACATTTTTAAGTCAGCATTATTCTGTCTTTGAGTGATGGGATTTGTTTTGCATGAAATGCATTTCTTAGCTGCTGTTAGTCAGTGAGGCCCAGTTTCTTCTGACTGTACTGGATGATCTGTGGTTTCAGCACACCTTTAATTTCAATAGTTCACTTGGAAAATGACTGGATTTAGCACCAAAACAGCACTTTGAAGGTTGCAATTGGTTGGGAAAGCTGCATTTTAAAAAGCATTTTCGTTGGGGCGTGGCTTGGAGCGCCATCGATGTGGTCGCTCCCTTGAGGCCGCCCGTGGGATGTCCGCCGCCGCCGCCAAATTAAAGCGGTTCTGACCGAGTATCCAAGTCGCCAATGCCATCTACGACGATCAGAACCGATGAGGCACAACCTGGCTTACAATGACCTCCGAACGCTGAAGCGTTCTCCTAGAATTTAGTGACCGAACCGCTCCCCCGTCACCATTCGAAGAAACCAAGATGGCGGCCGCGCCGGAACTCAACAATATACTACGAACCTGATGGCGACGGGCTTCAGGGGGACCGAAGAGAGGCAGCAGACGGAGGTTGCCCGGTGAACATATGAGAACTTCATCGGGGGCTGCACTCGGCCAGGTCGACAGGGGAAACACGGAGGCCACAAGATAAGCCCCGAAAGCCATCCAGAGAAGCCCGACCTCACGGGCACTCCTTTCACGCACCACTCAGTGCTTCCTGGGGCGCCCCGGCCCACCCATCCAGCCAACGACCCAGTCACAGCTTTGGCCACGCCGCAACCCTTCCAGCTAAGACCGCCAAACACGATCATCATGTCTAGGCAAACAAAGGTTGGCAAGGGCGCAGATATCTCCACCATGCTCACTACGCTAGATAAAAGCAGGAAGCAAGAGCCTCCCAAACTCACTCCACAGAAACAACAAGAGGACGGGGGAACCCTCGCTACCAAAGGGGACCTGATAGCCTTCATGGCGGACATCAAGTCAGAGTTCCGCTCATGCCTATCAGAACTCACCACCAAAATCGAACAGATGGACCAAAGGGTTACAGAGGCCGAACAGAGGCTCGGAGAAATCGAAGACCACTCGCGGGACCACGCCACCACTCTAGGGGAAATGCGAAGAGCCATTGACTCCCTGCATCAGAAATGCGAGATCCTGGAGTTTAAACATGAGGACCTTGAAAATAGGGCGCGCCGCAATAATCTCCGCATTCGGGGGGTCCCGACCTCCGTCCCCGACAACAAGCTAGCAGACTACGTGGGACGCTTCTTCGAGGCCCTCCTCCCAGACCTGGATAAATCTCAGCTCTTGCTAGATCGCACCCACAGACTTCGCCCGCGTCGTGGGGCTGTCTCTGACCCCCCCCCCCAGATGTCATTACGAGGGTCCACTTCTTTACAACCAAGGAAGCGATTTCGGCGATCAGCCGTCAAGTCGAGGAAATTACATTTCAGAGCACGCCACTCCAAATATATCAGGACCTCTCACCACTCACCCTCCAGAAAAGAAGAGCACTCCGACCCCTGGCACTGTTCCTCCAGGAGCAGCAAGTCCGCTACAGATGGCTGTTTCCAGCGGCTCTACAATTCACATACAAAGGCACCCTACGCCGGATCAGCCACTTGGAGGATGCGGATAGGATCATGCATCCATCTCCGCCCCAGGAACTCTCCACACCAACCCCGGAGGGAGCTGAGGTCTCCGGGCCGCTTTCCTCCCCGAAACCTAAACGTACGCCATGGTCATCAACCCAGCGGATCAACAAAAAGAAATGAACAATGGCGCCCAACGCACCTCCAGGTTCCAACTACATCTCTCCCTGGTCTCCTCTGACCCGGCCTGAATTCGGATCCGCCACATAACGCTTAATCTGACGACCTTCGAGGGCGGAGACGGCAGACCATACCCATGGTTCATACCCACTCCAAGGACACTTTCCAACTTTCGTTCCTTGGAAACCCACAGTACTTGATACACGATGGGACAACCGGCCCCGTTGGCCAAGGGTAGGCCCATACCTACAATGTCGGTCTACCCACCAGTTAAAGTTGCGGCCCCCCGTTGGGGCCCCGCGTTAAAACCTCAAGTGCAGGATGGTACTACAAGATCTCGTGACAAATATGGCAGCTGAACCATCGACCCGGACTCCCCCCCCAACTCAAGAGGTAGAGAATGGGACACCTCTGGACCACCAGGTTCTGCGAATCCTCTCCCTAAATGTTAACGGACTGAACTCCCCTAACAAACGAAAGGCAATTTTATTAAAGCTCCAGGACGAAAACGCTGCGATAGCTATGCTCCAAGAGACCCACTTGCTGCCGGCGGATGTGACCCGGCTTCGTTCTCGATCGTTCCCACTTCAATTTTTTGCCTCCGGCTCAAGCAAAAAGGGGGGCACGGCGATTCTCTTTAGAAAAGACTTGAACCCACAAATCCTGGAAACAAAAACATGCCCGGAAGGCCGATACACAGCAGTCAAATGCCTCCTGTTGGGAGACCTATATACCCTCATCTCGGTATATGCCCCTAACACGGGACAATCACTCTTCTACGACTCCTTGGGCACGACCCTCGCTAGTTTTGTGGAGGGCCAAACAATCGTCGGAGGGGACTTCAATGGGGTTCCCAACCCCACTAAAGACAGGTCACACCACCCGACTCCAAGCGATTTCGCCCAAGCACTCAGCCTCCTCCGGTTGTTCAGGTCTCTAGAGATAATAGACTTGTGGCGGGTGTTTCACCCCGACGAAAGAGACTACTCCTTGTACTCGTTCGTACACCGCACTTTCTCAAGGATTGACTTATTTCTGATCTCCCCACACACCTTCCCCTCAGGCAAAGAGGTCTCCATCGGCACGAGAGCGACGTCCGACCACGCTCCAGTGTTCTTGGAACTCCGGGTTCAGGACCCCAATCTCAATAACCCACGCAAATGGTCTCTGTATGACCCGATTCTCAATGACATGGCTACGAGAGACAAGATCGCGACAGGAATTAAAAACTTCTTTGACGAAAACCCAGCCTTCGACACCTCACTGGCAAATAACTGGGACGCCATGAAGGCAGTAATCAGGGGCTCCCTCATCGCTCAGGGAGCGGCCTACCACCGGAACAGACGCCAGACTCAAATTGCTTTAGAGGACGAGCTAAGGGAGGCTGAGGCAATCCACAAAGAAAAAGGCTGGTCCCCTAAGACGCAACGGATCATGCGAACAGCGAGGAAGAAGCTTGAAGCCCACTACGCGGAACAAACCGCCCTAATGATGGCAAAAGCCAAACAATCATATTACGCGAAGGGCAACAAAGCAAACAGGATCCTGGTGGCCAAACTAGCCAAACGGAGACGCGTCAACATGATTGCAGGCCTACGTGATCCTGAGGGGGTCACCCGATACTCGGAGCCCGAAAAACAACAGCTCGCGACAGACTACCTGAACCAAATCATGAAGGCAACTCCTCGGAACCGACCGCAACAGGTGGAATATCTATGGGAGGCAGCGGTTCCCCGTCTCGCCAACACGACGAGAGACGAATTGGAGGAGCCCATCACGGGGGAGGAGGTCGAGGAGGCCATCAAGTCGCTTAAAACACGAGCCCCAGGCCCGGATGGCTTTTCGACCAGATTCTATAAACTTTTCAGGCCACAACTGACCCCCCATCTGGTGACCCTGTTCAACTCCTTCAGAGACACAGGCGCGGTCACCCCATCGATGCAGGAATCAACCACCATCCTCCTGCCCAAACCGGGAAAGGACCCAAGGAGTCTAGCCTCCTACAGACCGATAGCACTCTTAAACATTGATGCAAATATATATTCAAAAATCCTGGCAAACTGCCTGAATTGCGTTCTCCCGAAGATCATTCATCCCGACCAAGCAGGCTTCATCCTCCATCGATCAGCGGGAGACAACATACGAAGAACCCTGAACCTGGTGGACCTCGCCTCTCGGAACTCCCAAAAACTGGTCTTAGTGGCTCTGGACGCAGCCAAGACATTTGATCGAGTAGATTGGCCCTTTATGAAACTCACCCTAGAGGCCTTCGGCTTCGGGTCAACTTTACAGACAATGGTGCTGGCCAACTATAAGAGCCCAAGTACGAGTCTAAGAATTAATGGGCACAGCTCAGCTCCGATCCCCCTATCATGCGGAACCCGGCAGGGCTGCCCGCTATCACCCTTACTCTTCGCTCTCACCATGGAGCCTTTGGCCCAAAGGATTAGGGGAAACGATTGAATTAAAGGGCTGCAGGACGGCCCCAACCAAGATAAAATCGCCCTATATGCGGACGATGTCCTACTCACGATCTCAGAAGCCCAATCATCATTGAAACAGGCAATACGAGAACTTACCACCTATGGTGAGGTCTCAGGCTTCACTATAAACTTTGACAAATCCTCGGCCATGGGCATCGGGCTCACTCCAGCAGAACGGGAGCCACTGACGACGATGTGCCCGATGACATGGGTGAAGAAGGCCATCCCCTACCTAGGGGTCCACATCCCGGCTAACCCAAGAGACACATACAAAGCCAACTTCCCCCGGCTACTGAAAGAACTGGAAGGCGACTTGAAACGATGGGAGACCCAAGAGATCTCACTGCTGGGGCGCATCACAGCATGCAAGATGAACCTACTGCCGAGGTTCCTATACACCTCCCTCCCAGTAGCGATCCCCACACCAACCCTTAAGGACATCCAAAGGAAAATGCTGAAATTCATCGGGAAAGGTAAGAGAGCGAGAATCCCTCTCAAAACGATGCTGGGGGGCTCCAAGCTAGGAGGTCTGGGGGTCCCGGAATTGAGGGCCTACAGTGTGGCAGCACAACTAGCACAATTTCAGGCATGGCAGACCATAACAAACCGCCCCAGGTGGGTAGAGCTGGAACAATCACAAACACCTTTACCCTTGCGATTTCTGCCACACATTCCGCCCCCCCTTAGAACACACTGGGGAGACCTCCTCCTATCAACTAAACACACCCTTAGCTCCTGGGACTGGGCTCTAAAGCAGAAGGGAGTGCCCAGAGGACTGAGCCCACGCTCCCCGGTCTTCCATAACCCATCCTTCTCACCCGGAGCAGACCCCCGCAATTTCCTGAACTGGATAGAGGGCGGGCTGGAGACCATAGACCAGCTATATATGGGAGGGACACCCCTCACCTTCGCCCAATGTAAGGAGAAGTTCCAACTCCAGGAAAGGGACAGATTCACCTATATCCAGCTATGCCACTGGTGCTCGCACCCCCAGACTCTGCAGGCAGCAACTCGCCCGCCCACCGCCCTGGAGCTGACACTGGGGGACCTTCCAACCCGGGGCAGGGTATCCACCCTATATAGGCGCTTCTTAAGGGACTTCCTGTCCACAAAGACCCGCTGCATGGCTCAATGGGAGGCGGACCTGGGCCATCCGGTCGAGGACCAAACCTGGGTGGACATCTGGACCAGAACGCATACCTCCTCCACGTGCGTTACCAATAGGGAATGTGCGTACAAGGTGCTCCTCCGGTGGTATTACCCACCCCTTCGACTTCACCACATGAACCCACAGGTGGATCATGCCTGCTGGAGGGGATGTGGTCACCCAGGCTCTTTCTTCCACATGTGGTGGGCTTGCCCAAAGATACGACAGTTCTGGAGGACATGCCTAGAGACCATCGCACAAATTACAGGAACGGCGATTCCTCTGGAACCTGAACCAGTCCTGCTGGGGGCCCCGATCCCCGCGATTTACCGTGCTCCGGGACCAAGTCTAAACTATTGACACACTGCCTTCTGGCGGGGAAAACGGTGTTGGCTAGGGCCTGGAAATCCCCAGAAGGACCTCATATAGCCCAATGGTGGCCTAAACTCTGGGACATCCTGATCGCGGAGAAGGTCACGGCAGCACAGGCAGGAACGCTCCACCGCTTTCAGAATGTTTGGAGCCCAGTGCTGGAATACGACCAGCGCTTCCCCACCCAGACCTACAAACCGACCAGGGCCCGATGGATCTTGAAACACCAAGGGGACCCGGGAGAAGACACATAGACGCTAAGGGGCGAACTGGACAACCCAGAAAGAAAATTCCGCCTCCGAACATGAGGGGGGGAGAGGCCAGAGGGAGGTGGGAAGGGGGAAGCCTGATGGGGGAAATGAGGACTGGGGATCGAAGAACTTGAATACGCATTGCTTGTGATATGTCATGATTTGTATATTTGCCATCCTGCCTTGATTTAAAATAAACGAAGTTTTAAAAAAAAAAAAGCATTTTCGTTTTATTTAGCCCACTTCTGTGGCCTTGCTTCATGTTACATGTAACAGCACCCACTGGCATTCTCCTGCAGTGAGTTCTGTTTTTACACCAACTTTGACTGTGTGTGGCCGGGTTGTGCAGCCTTTTAAGATTTATAAACCATGTGCAATTTTACAGATTGTTGCGTGCACAGGGGTTAGCGCATCCATTTTTGTCTGTTTCTTTCCCCATTGGCAAAGGGGTGCAGTGGGGCGCATCAGCATGGGTAAACATATCCCACAGTAAGAAGAAACAAATGAAGGTGCTGTGAACTACAATTACCAGAAGGCACTGGGAAAGGCAGGTCTAACTCGCATTCAAAGTCAAAGTGGTCATACGAAGGTAAAAAGTAGAAGTAAAATCCTCACACAGTCGAAAGCCTTTGACAAACAGGAAGTTGTGAAACTGGCATTTGCACCCAGGCGAGGGGAACGCGTGAGTACATTGTGTTGGCAAACTTAGCGAAAGCCTTACTGGGGCTTTAGAGAAAGCCTGACTGGGGGCTTTAGAGAAAGCCTGGAGAGTAAACAGATTGAACTGGGAAACAAGCAGTGGTGAACCCGATTGAGGGAGGCTAACGTTACAAGAAGGATTGGAGCCTGGCTGAGTGGGATCTATGAGGTGAAGAGCAATCGCCCAACAAGAAATATTACCAAAGGAACTTTTGTTTTGTTTGATGTTTATGGTTCAGCAGGCCTTCTAAGACAAGAGAATTTTCTGAAAAGAGACTTGGCCCCAGAATGTCCTAGCATCGTTGAAAGAAACTGTAACCTTTGTTGAGAGGCCCAAGGCGTGCTGTGCTCAAAGGTCCTGCCTGTCCCATGCTAAAAATGTGGGAAAGGGAGACCCCCGGCTACAACATCCTGACTTATTATTTGAGAACACTTCTTTCTTTTCTTGTGAATACTATCCAACACTCTTTTTTAACTTAGCTGTAAGGATTGGCAATCGCTTTTTTTAGTATGGGCCCTTTTATTTGACAAGAAGCCACTAGGACCGCCTTATCATTATTTGATGGTCATAGCTTGCTCCATCTTAGATTTAGGTTTAGAGTAGGTGTTTATCCAACCCAGTTATACAGTTTAATGAACACCATTGAACTGTAATTACTTGTGTCTGTCTTTACTGTTGCCACCATGAGTTCCTTACAGTACCCTTTCACCATACAGGCACACCCAGGCATCTGCCCATACATTTAAGTGTGCACCCTTTCACCATACAGGCACACCCATACATTTAAGTGTGCACCCTTTCACCCTACACTCACACAGGCAGCCACTTATAAATTTAAGTGTGCACCCTTTCATCATTCAGGCACACCCAGGCAGCCACCCATACATTTAAGTGTGCACCCTTTCACCATACACTCGACATGCACACAAAGCCACCCATACATTTAATTTTGCACCCTTTCACCATACACACAAACACAGGCAATCACCCATACATTTAAGTGTGCACCCTTTCACCATACACTCACACATGCACATGTCATGGGGTTGAGAGGAGCCGTATTACTTCAAAAACAAATGGTTCCTTTTGAAGTCACTCTGACTTCAAGAAGAAATTGTTAAGGACTGAACCATAATGGAAATATTTTCTTTATGAAGGTAGTGTGACTTCAAAAAGAAGCTATTTCTTTTTGAAGTCATAGAGCTTCCCTAACCCACGACATGGAGGCCTCCAGCCCAGATGTGTTTATGTCATGGGAAAAGGAGCCCTCTGACTTAAAAAAGAAATAGTTTCTTTTTGTAGTCACTCTGCCTTCATAAAGAAATTATTTTTGTATGAAGGCAGAGTGGCTAAACAAAAAGAAAAAAATGTTTACATTTAATTTTTTAGTCCAAGTCCCAGGACATGTGGTGGCGGGTCCCCTGCACCGCAGAGTGTGCGGAGCCCCCCGTTATGCCAGTGGAAATGCCTACAAGGCATATGGTATGAGACCTTGACAGGGTGGGGGTTGTACCTAGTAAATGATCTATTTGATGATATAACAACAATACACCCAACTTGGTTTAGGGGTAAGTCCTACTCCACATTCAACTATATTTTTGTGACCAAAAAATGGTTGGACTTAGTCACTGAATTATCGGTGGATCCTATTGACCAGAGTGACCAAGTCATGATCTCGATGGAATTGGATGTAAAAGTAGTCATACCTACAAATCACAAGGGGAATATTGCCAAACTGAATATGCTACTTTTAAAAGATTTTAATGGAACCTCTTTGGCGACTTAGATAACGGCATACACCATTAATACTTTTGACCGACATCTTAAATCAGCAATCAGCAAAGTGGGAGGGGGGAATGAAATCTCAAGTGGGGCGTCCCCGCTACCATGATTTGAATCGGCAGGTAAGTTTTATAAAAAGATTTACACGCAGATAGATAAGATGCGCAAGGAAATTGGATCTAGGGAGGGAAATTAAACAAAGGCTGGTGAGACAATTAAAACAGAGATTGAAACAGTTGATTACATTTCATAAAGCAATGCTATATCAACGAGATAGGGAGACTAGGATAAATTCCTTGAAGGACGGCAATTTACAGAATGTTTGGGTCCTTATAACTGACCTGCAGATGAACCAGGAAGTATCTCAAACAAACCCTATTTCAGAGGAGGGATTGCAGGCACACTTACTAGAACTGCATGATAGGGTAGGGGAGCCATTGAAAGAATTAGAGGAGGTTAGGCTTCATGTATGGGCGCTTACCTTCTCTATAGAGGAATAGAGGGAGCAATTAATAGCGCCAGCCCCTCCAGAGCAGCATTGACCAACCTGACCTTGAAGGTAGAAACAAACCTATGGGCCAAGATGCTATGGTTACTATATAGGGATATACTGATAACTTGGTCCTTCCCTCCATTCTGGAGTAACTACTATGTAGTCCCGATTTATAAGAAGGGAGATAGATTATCACCAGGGAACTATCGCCCCATTGCCCTGATTAATACAGACTCAAAAATCTTTGCTGCATTGATCCCGAAACACATGGACGTGTGGAGCAATGATAATGATAATCTTTCCCCGTGGCAAATGGGATTTAGGAAAAACATGAGCACGGATGTGGGGATTGCTGTTGGCCTCACTGCAACATAAGGCATGGAAACATTTGAATCAGGCTGTTTATGTGGCATTTATGTACTTGTCGCTAGCCTTTGACCTTGTGGATAGAAATACACTATGGGCAAAGTTGAACTAGCTGGGTCTGCCACATGGACTGTTATCTATACTAATATATTTGTATGATGGATCAGAAATCCACTTGAGATTAAATAATGGTGGGCTTCTAACCAAGAAGGTGTCAATAAATAACGGCCTACGTCAAGGCTGTTTACTTGCTCACTGGTTGTTTAATCACTATGTCGCAGAAATAGGAAGCGTTCTTGACAGTGCTTCTTTTGTGGCACCCAGGTTGGGAGGGGTTGGTTTCTGTTGGGCAGCCTACACGGATGACTTCATATTGATGGATCATATGCCCATAGGCATGCAAAAACTAGTGACCCCTTTTAACCAGTATGTTACTGATATCCATCTGAGGGTCAATCCTGGGAGGACGATAATTCTCAGGTTAAGTAAACAGAAAACATCCGTGGCTCACAGTTGATTTTTGAATAAAACCAAATTTGCTGCCAAAGACAATATGATCTATTTGGGAATTCCTATCGTCGCGTCCCTGAGGAATTGCTTCCTTCGTAAGTATATAAAGGATAAGGTGCTGACATCTATTTCACAAGTGAAAAAGGTGGATGGCAAATATGGTAAATTTTCAATAATTCTGGTGCTAAAATTCTACCGGCAGAGGGTGGTGCCGTGCCTAATTTACAGTTCTGAATTCTTTCCGGCATGGCTCCAGAGGGAACTAAGGAGCCATGAAGCCCATATTTGGGGGTCGGTCATGTACTGTTTACCTAAATGTGTGGTGTTTGCCGCTATTCCTATCGAATGTCTGTAAATTGTTCTAGACAAATGTTTCCCACTCTAAAAGGATTAAATGCCTTAGACATGGATAAAGGCAATCCATTCTGATACCAGAAAGGTTTTTCTAGGGCAGTATTGGATTATAAAATGGATCAGTTGGTTTTCAATTGAAGGAAGTTTTGGATAAGGTGGGAGGGAGTCTCTAAATCCGAATTGGGAAGTCCATTTCTCTTCCAGACTAGTCTTTATTTTGCTCTTAAATATATGGATCTTTTAGACCTTAACATGTTGAATTTTATGTTGGAAAGAGAGACCCACATTTGGTATAAAAGCTTATGGAAATGTGGGTCAATGTGACATCTTTATTTTCTTTTAATATTAACATTATATGTTATTTAAAGTGAAAAATATATGACATTTTATAAATTATGTAAAGAATTATTTTGGTAAAGGTTTTAATAACCAAAAGAAATAAATCCACCCTGGGCATGCCCCGCAGGCAGCCCACCCCACGGGGGACTACCCTACACCCCTGACCATGCCCTGCAGGCAGCCCACATGGCACCATGCACTTGTGAGCCCTAACACATGTCCCCCACCCATCTACCCACCGACCAGTGATGGGCACCTGCCAGCAGGCCCCGACTCATGTCCCCCACACACCAACCCACCCAACAGTGACGGGCACCTGCCAGCAGGCCCCGACTATTGTCTAACACCCACCCACCAGTGACGGGCACCTGCCAGCAGGTCCCGACACATGGCCCACCAAACACCATATCATAACAAAACAGACCCATGGCCCTAATGCCAACCATAATTCCCCCTGCCCCGCAGTACTGGGCAACCATCCACTGCACCCACTCCCAAATTAGCCATGCCATGAGAGTCTCAAAAGAACCAGCATGGCCATGCATGAGTATACAACAGAGCCACACAGTGGCAACACATGACTGAGGCAATGCTCATAGAGACATGCACAAAACCAACGAGAGTACACCACACCAATAATGAGGGAATATGAAATGTATTGAAAAACGTAATGAAATAACAAAATGAAAAATGAAATGTGCAAATAAATAAATAATGAAAGGAAAAAAATGAAATTAAAGAATTCCAATGTAAAACAAAAATCCACAACAGGAAACTAGAAAAGTGGTCCATTTTCATTGTCCATATAAAGTACATTAAAAAAAATAAACCATTGATCCATGGTAAATTCCAATAACAAAAGTATGTACAAGTCTTGAACTATTTACAATGCAACTCCAAAGGGTCCATGATCCCAAAAGAAAAGGAAACCTACCAAAAAACCTATCAAAAATAAACAATATACATGAAGTGGAGCAATGTCAATAAACTCCAAAACAAAATACTAAACAAAGGAAACCTAACCCTAAAGAACTATGTACAAAGGCGGCGGGCAAGTCCTACGGCTCACTCTTTGATGTTCCGGGCCAGGGCATCATTGAACTCCTCTTCAACGTCCAAGAGGCGGGCCTCTCACCAGGCCTCGAGGTCTCGCAGCCCTGGCCTCCAACTCAGCAAGGCACTCAGCCCGCCTCAATGCCCTGCGCATGGAGTTCTCCTCCCTGACCATAGTGAGCCACGCATCTTCTGCCCGCCGCTGCTCCGCATCTATTTGCTGGCCAAACCGCTGCCACATGGAAGACACTCCCAATCCAGGGTCCTCCTGCCCTCCGGCTGATGCCTGCCCCTGTGATGTTGATGGCCCCGAGCCATCATCGCTCCCACCTTGAGCCTGCTGCTGCCATGCATGTGCCCTGCCTGTCGATGCCTGCACGTCCTCCTCCTGCTGGGGTCAAGTTGTTGGGGTGGCCACCCCTGCTGGACTTCCGACTCCCGATTGTGGCAGGGATGTGTCCTCCGCCAGTCTGGCCGCTGGGTCAGGGGCAGCTCCACAGGGTGCCCAGGTGATACTTGGGCAGGAAGATGGCACAGAGGACAACTGGCGCATAGGGGGTTCAGTTGAGGAGGGGGTCGCCAGAAGTTCCAGCAGACGGAGGAACCCAGCCTTGCTGACCAGTCCTAGTAGGTCGACGCGGTCAATGAGGTATTCAAAATGATGTGCATTGTCCTCATGAGAACCCTGCACGTCATCCCGAATACCACGTTGACGCAACGCCACCCCAGCTAGGACAGGCTCAAGACGGTCCTAGATTGCCACGTCCGCAGGGAGAGGAAAGCCAGTTGTTGTGTGTGCATCATCTCCCTGAAAACGGGTCGGGACGAAGGCATCCCTGCTGGTGCCGGATGATGCAATCACAGGATTGGGGACAGGATTACACACAGGCATCTCCGCTGCGGCCTGTGCTGCCTCCTGTCCCTGCCCCTGGACTGCACCACTAGCACCAGTGGAATCCCCCCTACAGGCCCCGTGAGTGGGCCTTCCACGGCCTTCGGCTCAACCGAACCCCCCACCAACCTGGATGACTCCGTGCCATCTTCCTCCATAGGCCCCTGTGCGGGCTCAGCTGCCCCTTCTGCTGCTGAGTCCACCTCCAACCTCCGCCTCTTGGACCTTGCCTCGGCAGCTGCGGCCGCGGACGCCGCACCAGATTCCTCACTCCCCGAAGAGATGACAACCTGGAAGGGGAGCTGGGCCTTGCGTCTCTGGCTGGCGGTGGGATCCCTGCCGCTGTGCTCCACAGCACTGTCTCCTCCCTCTTCATCAGTTAACGCTGCAGACAAGGAGAGAAAGAACACAGGCATCAGGGCACTGTACAATGGTCTGATACATACATGACAGTTGCACATGAGTGACAGTCTCAACCTTCACAGATGGCCTCACACTCCCAACACACATATCATTTGAACCCACACACATGCGCAAATTAACTGGAATGTTGCAGCAGGCAGAAGCATCCATACACATACAACAGCATGAACATCCGTAGATTACCCTGACGTCACAGGTTACCCTGACGGAGAGTGCCAAACACATGCACACACGCCACCAGACATACATGCATCTGTACATCTTCACCACCTGTCACAGTGCTATTATCGGCAACTATGTCACATCTGTCAATTGGGTTCCTACATGTCTGTGTCACATGCATCCATTAGCGTATCACATTCGCAAACATATCAAACACAAACAAGCACATGTATGCCGTGCACGTATATGAAGGTGGAACCAGCATCCATGTGTCACACCTCAACCATGCCATAGTACATACACAGAAATGCTAACATGTGTGCATCCACACATGCATTCGGGCATCATGCATTTGAACACATACACCATTGATGTGCCTCACACTTGACTGGACTCACATGCAGCAGGCTCATGTCACTGCACATACACATCCATACATGGGCCTTTCCAGACATATCTCCAAGCTGCACACTCCTGGCACACCTCAACATGCACTGCGTCCAATCAGTACGCATGGACACTTACCGCTCAACTCCTGACGGGTCTGCCTCTCAAGGACCTGGAGGTGAAGCGTTGGGCGTATATGTCCCAGGACGCTCATCTGGTCGTCGGTAAGGCGGACCCGGCACCCCTCTGCATCCGCTGGCTCCAAGAGGCGCCGGGCCTTCCTAAGGGTCCTGGACCTGAAGTCCTCCAAGCACTTCCGGACGTGTGTTATGTCGCGGGCTGCCACCCCCTCCACATTGATGGCAGCCACAATGTCCTTCCAGATCCTCTCCCGTCCATTCTTGTCGGTGCGTGGGCATCATAATGCACCAGGACTTGCTCCACCAGGATACCAACTTCTGCGGCACTGAAGCTAGTAGCCCCCTGCCTCTCTGGCTGGCGGTTGCCAGTGGTCTCTGATGGTGTTTCCCCTGACATGGCAAACCCCGAGGCAGGTGTGGGTGGGCAACTGGGTCCTGGTGCTGGGCTGTGGAGCGATGGAACTTCAGTTGGGAGTCTTCTGTTCCAGCAGGGGTGGTCACAGCAACTGGACCCCTGCAGATGGCTGACGTGCAGGCTCCAAATAGCAGGGCATGTGGCCAGCAGGCAGGTAGGCAGGCAGCAGCAGATGGCTGGTGGGAGCTGGCTCGGGGCTCTGTGGGACAGGAAAATGGCCTTCTGGGCAGGAGCGTGGTCTTCCGTGTGTTGTCGTGTGGCCAGCTTGATACAGAGTGATTTGGCACATGAAAAAACAGCACATCACCGTGTAATTCGAGGAAAAGCACTTAGCGCGTAAGCGTGTATGTGACGTGATACGTGCCGGCGTTTCCCTCCTCACGGGTGCATAGTGATTCAGCAAGTGAAAAAATGCCACGTCCGCGTGTTAATGCGTGTAATTGGAGGAAAGGGCCTAAGCGCGTATGCGCATAAGTGACGTGGCACATGTGGGCAGGGTAAAAAGGTATGCGTAGGACGCCATTTTCTTGTACGTGCTTTTTGTGGAGAGCGAGCGGGTGATTCTTGTACTTCTTGTCAGTTCACACGCAATTACTTCACAACGGTTGCAGTTCATACTCCTTGTTTACTCAGACAGCGTTCAATTATAATTTTGGCAGGGGTGTTGCCAACGTGCCCACGTGCATCTTTTTCACTTTCTTTTTGCTGGCAGACAGGGAGTCGCGCATGTTTTTTTCAACTGTGGTTGCCCCCGTGTATCACATACCCATTCAGAGGTCATTGTAGCTTGTGTGTACCACGCGTATGCTTATTTTTGTGTTTCTGGGTGCCATGCGTAGTGTGGGCCCTTTATTCCACGCACGTGGGCTACCAGGTGTCGCGTGCATGTTAAATTTTGTTTTCGGGTGCCTGAGTGTTGCGTGACCCGTCATCTTCCCGCAGTGGTCACAGACAGCCTTGCTAGAGCACAGGAGTACGTATTCCATCTAGTACCCTGCCCCCTTACCCCCAATTGCCCAGGACAATTGTTTACTGCACCTCCCCTTCGTACAAGAACATCAGTGCCATGGTTGGGAGGTGACCAAGTGGTAAGGGAGGCAAAGGTGGCCGACCTCCAAGAGGGGTCCGCAGTAGGGGACGTGGCCAGGATGAGCAGGGTGGCCCAAGAGGCCAGTGTGTGGAGGACCAATCAGGGACACATATGCCTCCCGCCAATGGGTTGGGGAGATGCAGCTGACACCATCCCAGCTCAGGCCCTGTTAACCCAGCCCATATTGTTCACTGAACTGGCACGGGATGACTCACAGGCCGACTTTCGTGTCACAAAGTCAAAGCCACGTGTGGTGGTGAAAGTTGCTGTCACCAGGCCACTTGGATCTGGGGCAGCAATGTCATCTGCTGCCCCAAGTAGCCAGGGAGAGGAGGCTGCAGGGGCAGCTGCAGCTCAATCCACCCCAGCTCTGAGTCACCCAGCCAGGACAGTGTTGGTCTCAGACCATCACACCAAGGTTGGTCCTGGCAACAGCACCCAGCAGCCAATGCCTGCAGTGAGACCTTTGGTCAGCATGCCTTTGCCTGCTTCCAGTGCCCAGTCCACCTGCACTTCAGCCCCTACCGACCAGAGCTGCGTAAGCCAATCAGGGTCCGCACCACCTCTCAAGAGGAAGAAGCGTGCTCTTGCGGAACAGGCTGGGACCCCAGACACGGCTCACCCCTCCGGCACATCAATGAAGCAGAGTTTCAATGATGTGGAACTAGACGCACCTGTGGGCTACATGTCGGCCGATGGCTGCGAAATGCTGGTGACTGCAGGGTGCAAGACTATGACTGCTCAACATAGGGCCCACTGGTAGTGCATCGCAGACCAGATTAGTTCCCTCGGATTTGTGGGGCGCACAGCTGATGATTGCTCAAAGCGGTGGAATGACCTCAAACGCCGAGCAAAAAACAAGCTGGCTTCCAATCATGCCTCTACTCTGGTGACTTGGCAGTGGGTCTCCACCAGAGGAGGAAGTACTCACAGAACACGAGTCAATCGCTGGAGGCTTCATCACAGAGGATCAGATCCAAGGCGTGGGAGACCTACCAGATCTTGAGGCAACGTCCGGTGAGTGGCCATGCATGCGTGTGCAAACCATGTGTATGTTGTTTGGGTGATGTTTTCTGATTGAGTGACAGATGAGGCTGTGTAGTCATGACTACTATAGGTCACCCATGTGGTGCCTCCAAACCATCCCCCGGCCTTGGGTTTCACAGTATCCCTTCTGACTGCAGTTAACACTTTGCACCTGAATACTGCACTTGCCCTTCATCTGCCATCATGCCACAACATTGTTGATACTGTTTACCTGTTCATTCTGCCTGATTGATGGAATCATTTGCATGATGAACACTCATTTATGTGCCGTTCTGCCCCAAATTCACCATACTTCAGGCATAGATTTCACCCCACAATGCACCACATTTCTTTACTTATTATGGGAATGATTTCATCAATCAGGCTGATTGACTTTTGTGCACCTAGACATGCTCTGCACACGATCACTTTGGGGCCCTTTTTAAATGTTCAACATGACAATTGACTTCTGTCATGTCCAAGTGACCAACCATTGATGTATTCATGTGCCTGCCATCACTGTATTAATAAACACTGGCTTTGTTGCAGCGTGTGACACATGCGTGTTTTGTCACACTCTTTTGCATGTTCTATTTCATGATGTGCATCTCACATGGATGGGGGACAGTACTGATTTGCTACCATCTGGGTGTCCTTGTCAAATCAGCCATGGCTATGCTACGTGCTATCTGTGTGCTGGCATGTGTCATGTATGCGGATTGTCCATGCCACTCACAGGCTAATGTGTGATGCAGGTGCTGTGCAACATGCACCACACGTGTTGCTTTTCCATCTTCGAGTCCTCAGTGTCTGCTTTTAGGGTCCCCTTCCACTTCATTGCCAGTGCATGCATGCCAGAGTTAGTGTCATGTGTGACATTTGTCATTAATGTATTCGATGTATAGATTGTGATGCATATGTGTGTCGGCTATGCTGTTCATGCCTGTCTTCATTACTTTTGTTTTATGTTTGTGCTGGTGATGAGGCACTAGATGCTGTTGAGGAGGAGGAGATGGGCAGGGGCAGGAGTACTCACAGCCCCAACCAGGCACCAGTGGAGGACGTGGGGTGGTGGTGGGTGAAAATCCATTGGTCCTACAGACCATCCTGTCCACGGGTGTCTCTGGGTACACCTCCGAAGAACTCTATGGCTCAGGTGCTGAATCTGACATTGAGACAAATGTCCCGTCACAAGTGAGTGATTCTGGCAGGGATGCTGTTCTGTCCAACCCACCTGCACTGGGGATACACCCCTCTATGCGGCATTCAGTGTTGGAATGTCCGCCTGTGGCGGTTACGGATGCAGGGTCACACTCCACTATATTTGCTCCTGTTCCAGGGCCAGCAGATCAAAGGAGGAATGCAGTCCTGCAGCCTCAGGCAGCGCCAGCACAGCAAGGTGCACATCACCTTGCCCCAAACAGGTGTGGTGCCCGCCAACGCGGTGGCCATGCGCCACCAGGCAATACTGTGTGGGAGAACTCCATGTATACTATTGCAGCACAACAGGGGGCATCGTGTGAGATGATGGCTCAGGCCGTGGATAGGGTGGCCACTTCCATTCTCCCCCCTGAAAGGCAGATGGCGCTCCAGCAGCAGGCAACAGAGTCCATGTGCCGCTCACACAGGGAGGACATGTTGGCGTGCAACAGGGACCGACGGGCTGGACTGCAGACTCTGCGCACAGCCATATCTGGAGAGTCACAGGCCCACAGGGATGCCCTAAGGTTAGAACACAGGTCCCTCAGAGATACTCTGGGTGCACTTGAGGTGTCCTGGAGCACAAGGTCAGAACAGCAGCTGGAGCAGCTAACACGCACAGTATCAGCTGAGCTGCAGGCAACCCGTGAGGAGATCCGGGCATCATGGGAGGCCTTGCAAGCAGAAGTCCGTGCTACCCGTGAGGTGCTGCATGGGGATCTCCGGACCATCATCCTGCAGAACCAAACCTTTCAGACCTGCATGCTTGCTGCCGTGAAGGAGCATGCCAGGGCTTTGCATGTTCTTCCTCCCATACCCCGCACACCTTCTAATGTACCACCAGAGGGTGATGACAGCGACAGCAGTTCTCCCACTATAGGGTAGCCGTGCAGGCCATGAGCCCATGGAGGGTTTTTTTTATTATTTTTTCTCTACATCCACGCATGTGGGTGTTGGGATGCACCCTGTATGTCCTCCCTCCTGGGTGCCCCCCCTCCCGGTCCACACATGGCCATTTTTGGTTTTTATTTTGAATTTTTCTTTTTGACAGTTTTTTGTTTGATTCAGATTTGAAAATTATAAATGGAATGTTTGTATAGATTTGTATTATTTTTTTCAGTTTATTATTTTCATTTTGTTTTCATGTTTTATAATATTTTTTCATTTTTTCATTTTCTTCTGCTTTTTATGATTTTTTTTCATTTTGATTAGTATTTTAATTTTTCATTTTGTTTTGATTAATTTTTGTTTTTCATTTTTTTTATTATTTTTAATTTAATTATTTTAATTATTTTAAGTTACATTTCCTTTTTTGTTGATAACTGTTTTCTTTCAGATTGTACATCCATGTTACAGTGTGTTGATTTGTGTGGCTCCCGTAGGCATCCACTGTGTGTTCCAACTGGGCACATACAGGCTTGTCCTGTGTTTGGGTTAGAACCTTGGGTTCCTGACACATATGCCACACCTGCATCCCCTTTCCATGGGCTCGCAAGGGTGTGACCAAGTGACAGTAACTTACACAGAGGCATTGGGCTCCCATAAGTTGTGTGGGCAGTCTGTAGTCCAAACTGTGCATACACTCCTAGTGGGGATTGGTGATGATTTCTCCACTGCATGGTTGATTTGTATATTGTATTACACACAGGATATTTTGCATATTTGCATGTAGCTTCTTCATGTCTTAACGAGCCTGTCTCCATTGTCGATGCAGTTCATGTAGTATGCAGTACACTGCCACATTTACCTACAACCAACACACTGGAGATTGACGGGGTTGATGTGCTGCCTTTGTCAGGTTGTAACACTTGTACTATTGTCATTGGTTACTGTCATACATTGCCACTTTTGGGTCCTGTACTAATTTTTTCTCTTGCTTGTATTTCTTCATGTGTGCTGTTTCTCTTTCATTACTGAGAGGGAATTGTCTCTGGCCTGTTTCCATTTGGGACGGTGCACTTTGTGACACTTGTGTCATGTGTTGTGCATTCATTTGGTTGCTTTCACATAGCATGCCATGGTGTGTTGGGTAGCAGAGATGGGGTTAGGGAGGGGTTGGGTGACATGCCACTATTTGGGTGTACTATTTTGCAAGGGGGTAGTCCTTCATGCTGCATGAATGTGTGACTTTTACTGACACAGCATTGGGTCTGTATAAGTAGCTAGGGATGCCCACAATGTAGCACTTCCAGGAAAACAATCTCAGGGTGGTATGGTTGTGACAGTTGACTGTCTGTTTTGTCAGCATCCTCAATTGTCAGCTGGTATGTGCCAGGCCTGTGTGCACTCTGCAGGGGTGGGAGTTTAGGTGAAGAAATTTGCCACAAGCTGGGTACGGACTGTCTCACATTGTGCCCTTTCCCCTCCCATGCGCAGCAGCCATGCATGGGGTTGTGGATGTGGGGGCACCACCATGTCCACCGGCACGCCCCGCCGGGTTGCAACGTTGTGCAGGACACATGCTGCCACTATGATCCTGCACACTACTGGGGGTGCATATAGCAGCTGGCCACCAGAGTGGTCAAGGGAGCGAAAACGTGACTTCAGCACTCTGAATGTGCGCTCCACTATGCCCCGGGTTGCAATATGGGCTGTGTTGTATCTTACCTCGGGTGGTGTGGTGGGGTTCCGTACTGGCGTCATCATGTAGGTGCTCAGAGGGTAGGCACTGTCCCCTGGGGAGGTGATAATGGTTGGCATTAGTTAGGTTTTCCCATTTCTCAGTGTCTGACATGCATGCATGTGCAGAGGCATATGTACTCATCAATGAGCCATGTGTCGCCATGTCTCCCAGCTTCCAGATCCCGGTTTAGGGGTGACATTCTGAATATGAAACTATCATGGGTGGACCCTGGATAGTTGGCATATACTGAGGTGATGATTCCCTTGGCATCACATACTACATGCACGTTGATGGAATGCCATTGCTTGCGGTTTCGATAGATGTGCTCAGTGGCCCTGGGAGGACGTAGAGCTACATGGGTGCAGTCAATGGCATCTAGCACTTTGGGGAAGTGTGCCACCCCGTAAAAATGTCCTGGACCATGGCCTGCCTTTCTGCAGGTGTTCTGGTCATGTATATGTGCCTGCGGACTGAGGGGAGTGCAGTCATGATCGCCAACACCTGGTGTAGGCAGCGTGACTGCTTGGCCTGTGAGACGTCCCCAACTATGGCACTTGTCCGCTGGAATGACCCAGTAGCCAAGAAATGCAGTACATTGGGCACCTTTTCCAAGGGACTCAGTGCTTGGGAGCACAGGGTGGGTGATGTGAGGTCATCCTCCCACCAGCAACCAGTTCTAGGATTATTTGTGGTGGAAACCTGTACCTCCCATAGACTTGGCCATCAGGCATCCCAAAAAGACTGGTCCTGGGTAAAAAAATGCGGGGCCTGGCTATCCTCCTGCTCCTGCGGTGTCCCAAGACCAGTGCTGCAAGGAACGATATATTCATCGTAGCGTATGAGCTTGTTTGTTCTTTGCACGCACTTTTATGCTGCGCGGGGCCGCTCACGCCTGCTTCCTGCTGGCGTACGTGTATCCGGATTAGCGCGTCTTTCGTGGCGTGCGGGTTTCCCCTGTTCGATTCCATGAATACGTGTTGATAGCGCGCGTGTGGGCGTTGCAAGGTTTTACGTGTGGTACTTCCCCCGTAACGCCCACATTTTCACATGTTGTTTCCCATTCCGTGTGTTGCGCCCCGTGTTCCGCCCCCTTTTGGTGTGTGCGCTACACATTGTGCACTTTCGGTGTGCGCGTCACGCACAGCGTTCTGTGACGTGTGCGCCTGTGTGCGCCACCCGCGGATTTGGCGCACATCCCGGGGAAAACACGCGCAGCGCATTCCATGAATAGACAAACGGCTGCGCGCACAGCTTTGGCATGTGTGCGCTGGGATTTTCACGCTTGCGCTCCCCTTTTCAGCGCACATTAATTCCATGAATTACCCTGATAGTGTAGTGCTGGGGGCTGTTTGTGGTGAGTGGGGAAAACAATGGGATGCTTTTTGATGAATGCTGCTCCGTTGCAGTTATTCTCTACTTGTGGCCTATCTTCCCTGATCTGCAAGTTTAGCAAATTACAGTTTAAGCGTTGATAAATTACATTACAGACTGGGAAAATGACTTGTTTGTATAAAGCTTGTACCCCTGACATAGCGGAAATATCAAGACACATGGGAAAAGGATTGGAGGACCCCCCCCCACCTCAGGAAGAATGGCAGTTTATGTTTAGTCACAAAACACACAAAAGAACTGTCTTTGAATACCCATATAAAACATATTGGGGGGGTGCTCCATTCTGCCATTCTGCCTACAAATCCCTGTTTAACAAATGGTGATTTTCAGGCAGAATGGCACCCAAATCCCGTTTTTTTCGGCGCAAATAATCCATGAATTACCCCCATTAGTCACATGAGGTGCATACTTAAGTGTGTCTTCTGGGCAAGGTTCCCCCTCACAAGAAGGGCAAATGACAATTACACTGTTTTCATTAGGGGCTCCACCCGTCCTCCTTGTCAAACCTTGTAAAAAAAACTACATGATACATTGGCCACTGTCAAAAATGAGCTATGTAGAGAATGATCGAGGATGAATAATAATAATAATAATAATAGATTGATGACTCATACTCAATTTACTCATTGTAGGACCCATTTTAGTGCTCAATTTACTACCATCTGATCCCATGCACCTAGAAAATGCAGCATTCCTATCGGGCATATTAATTATCTTGCACAAACTGATGTTATTGAACTGCTGATTGACTATTTATTTATTGAACTATGATGTACATATGACATGAAGGATGTTAATTGATCTGTGCTTGGGGCGGGCATGTGAATTTCTGGCACCATGAGCTAAACTTTTGGGAAGGACAAGACAAAATACGGGTTGCGAGGGAAAATTGTTAGAATTGTTTGGCGACAGGAGATTGCATTCAGTATTTATACATTTTGTGAAGAATGCAACAAAATACTATTTCCGAAAGAGTCATAGAAATATTTGGGGGCAGGAAATTTCATAGACTAGCTCTCTCTGAGAGTGCCACGATTTTTCAGACCACTTATGAGAGAATTCAAGCAGAGAGAAAATCGGAGAGTTGGTTTATGGAAGGCAGAAGGCTGCATTCAGTGAATGCATCTTTGATAGGGTCAGGTGCTTGACCCTGCTAAAGGGGGAGCAGAGACTCCTCGCGACCTGGGATAGATGGCCTACCAGGGCCGATCCAACCCCAAAGGTAGTGGGAGGGACTAGGAAGGGCCCCAGACCCTAAATCCCTTGAATGTGCCTTGAATTATAACATTGGTACCACTGTCTATCACTCATCGCCTAACATGGCCACATCTAGTCAAAGTTCTATCCTATTTGTTCCAAAGACGTCTTTATTGGAGGACAAAAGAGGCAAGCACCACAGGCTCCCACCTTGCAGGGGGGCCCCACATAGCTGCTTGATCCAAAAAGACATCAGGGCCCATTGGTCATAAAACATAAATAACAAACGTCAATATATTTTGTGGCGCATTCTCCTGAGGCTCAAAACCAACCGCCTGACTGTTGTTGGCAAGTACATTCTGCTCTGATCAATGAATCCTGAAATGCTTTCTGTGTCCACTCTGGTATAAATAGTTTCTGCGTTCACTACTGCACAACTCCTCTAGCATTCTTACCTTTCTGTGGGGAATATACTGATCAAGTGTAATAACCAAAGCTGAAATAATGAACCTGAGTGTTGTAACTGTTCAGGTGATAGCTCAGTGTGCTAAGCATTCCTTATGTTCATATGCCAGATCACAGTACAAAATACCAACAAGGTTGACTCAGCCTTTCCTATGTCTGAGGTGTTATGTATACTTTGCCAATAAAAACCGGTGTGTTCCCTGCTCCAGATAGAAGCAGAACAGACACTAACATAGCCTCAGTATGGCCAAAATCTATAACGCGATTCCTACATACAGGGGGTTGGGAAACCTGTGCAGCCACCCCCAAGGATGAGCACAAAGTGTTAGTTGAGAGAGGTTATTAGGTAGCCACATTTTAGACTGTAAAACCAAGTGCCCAAGCTTGTATCCTGGCTTTCCTAGTGTACGATACAGTAATCCTGGGCAAATTATCTAATATCACTGTATAATACTTTACAGTCTTCCATGAAATGTTTTGCCTTCTCACTTGCTGGTCTGGTGGCATTATTTAGCACATATCCTGATCTTTACTTTTATGTGGATCATTTGATTAGATGGGGCCCTAGAAAGAAGAGAGCAGAACAAATGTCACAGGCCAATGTCAAGAATATTTTCAGGTCTGCTTATTTGACACAAAAATCGGTTTGCTTCGTGTACAATTGGAAATACTCTTCTGCACAGCATACATAACAATTCGCAAGTCTTTGTATTGGGTTATTTAAAGCTTGAAAATACAGAAGAAAAACTGAGATTACATATTTTAAGCTCATATCAATTATGGTACTACTATACTGTCCTTGATAATGGAGCTAGATCGCCATTTTGGGCTATGTGATTGTTGTACTTTACAAATCAGTTCTACAAAGTGGGACTATTTTTGTTCATGAAAGTCAAACATTCACAAATAATTGCACCTTGTTTTATGGTAACCAATGATAAACAAAGGGCCTCATTACGAGGCTGGCGCTCCAGTAATGAAAGGTGCCGGTACGGGACCGGCACCGTTCATTACGGGATGCCTGATTACGAGGTCCCCTAGCGGGACCCGCACAGAACGTCTGGTCAGACCAGACGTCCTTAGCGGGCCCCGCAAGGGGACCAAGGAGCTAATAACGGGCCCGTTAGCAACGGGCCCGTTATTAGCTCCATCCCAATTCCCATTGAGCCCTATGGGGGCTCAAATGGGAATGGGGATTGGTTTTGTGAATGAGGAATTACCGGGTCCTCCAAGGTTGGAATGACCCGGTAATTCTTCATTCGCAGAACCCGGAGCTGGAACCCGGTACGGGCTGCCTCCATACTCGTAATGAGGCCCAAAGTGTTAAAGTACAGAAATTGCAGCTATGACTCAAATCCCAGCTTCACTTCTTAACCAATGTGTGACCCTGGGCAATGCTTGTAATCTCATATTGCCTAATCTGAAAAAATTGCCAGTCTTTAAACATTTTAAAAGTGTCAGTCCGTAAGAGTGATTTGGTTCTCAAGATATGCTTTTCAAAAAAGCCTCACTCATGGTTTAACTGGCGATATTGTTGCTTCATGTATAATAATAGTGACCACCAGACCCATTTCCTTCTCTGCTGTCTAATGGCAACGCCACTTGAAAACCTTGGCCCTCTTCTTATCTCAGTCTATCGGCCTCATTACAAGGACAGCGTTAAGGGTTTACCGGTACCGGTAAGGGCACCGGTACCGGTAAACCCTTACCGCCTTACTACGAGGTCCCTTTGCGGGTAGGTACTTTAACGCCTGCTGTGTAGCAGGCGTTAAAAACCAACCCGCAAAGGGACCAGGGTGCTAATTACGGTACCGCAATTTGCGGCACCGTAATTAGTGCCTTCCCCATTCCCCTAGAGCCCTATGGGGCAAAAATGGGAATGGGGAAGGGCAATGGGGAAAGGGGGAATTACCGCCCCGCCAACCTTGGAATAGGGCGGTAATTCCCCTTTCCACCAAGGCGTGCCGGTATTTTACCGGCATGGACCAAGGTGCTAATAGCACCTTGGTCCTCCGACTAGTGTAGAAGCATGCCCCTTCTTGGTAGCTTCTAATCTGCATCTGCGACCTATTCTGTTGTATGTTGCCCTTTCTCATTGTTTCCAGCTGGTCTGCTCTATCCATGATTGAGCACTTTTACATTATGTGAGGCTGTGAACATGAGTTCTTTGTCTATTCTGTGGTATGTGCACCTTTTGCATATGGCCAGTAATCTGTGTCTTACATTTTTACTGCAGAATGGACACCTTCTTCATGGGTACTGTTGATAAAATGTGTTCTTTCCCTACACTAGAACACAAGTGCCGTCGCCCACTGATTCAGCAAGGATGAAGAAGGTAAGCCATACTTATTTGGATAGCTGAGAGACAGCATACTAAACTATGCTTTGTGAGCGCAATGAGGGGAGTGTGGCCAGATATTCTGGATTACACATCTTCTTTTGTTCTGTAGAGTGGGGCCCCCACAGGTGTCTGTTCCCCCGTCCCTGAAATTGCTGGCCTTGATTTGTTGTAGCACTGTAAGTTCCAGAGTGCTGTGCAGTGAGGAGAAAACAGAACGAACGGCTAGATGGAGTCACAGGGAACACTAAAGCCCATGTGACTCTCCTGGCAATCAGTCTCTGGTGTATGGGAAAAGAATACCACTTGCAGCAGGAAGATAGAAGAGAACCCTAAAAGTACACTAAGTTGAACAAGCAGTTGAACAAACTGCAGGAGCAGTGACCCATGCATGAGTAGAGGGTGGGGCTAAGAGAGCGTTATGAAATATCACCCATTATCGACCCACCTCCTGGGAGAAGTGTGGGATTAAATTGGCCCTCAGAGTCAGGTGAGTCACAGAGCCAATGAAAGGGGGAGGGAACAAAGCAAACAGTATGTCACAGGTATAAATGACCCACAGTGACACAACAGAGTCAAACCATGCTCTGTTGCGGTCAGGAGGCGTAGAGGTGGATTGAGGGACCAGGAGGAGGACAGAGGTTGTATGGGAGTGCTGGTTAGCCTCTGGCTGTGTTGGGAGCGAGTATCGGTACGGTCTTGGATGTGTGAGCGAGTGGTACCAAATTGAAAGAGAGAAGCTGTGCCTGTGAGAGTGAGTGTGGGAGCAAGTGTTGAAGGAACGTTTGTGAGGGACTAAGTGTTAGCGGAGAGGGATGTGGGTATGGGAGATACGAGACAGAGTTAGAGGGACAAGGTAAAGAATGGGAGGTGGGAGTAGCTGAAGTAGAGGTAAGGGGAGCTAGGAGGGAGTAATTGGTGGAGAAAGGGGCGAAGGAACGAGAGAGAGACCAAGAGACAGAAAGAGAGAGAGAGACAGAGAGAGAGAGGAAGAAGGAAAGTGTGAGAAGATCGGTGGAATAAAAGAGGAGAGATGAGGGAGGTAGAAAGGGAGAGAGGTTGAGGAGACCGCAGTGAGTAGGGGGTGGAGAGAGAGAGGCAGGGGGAAAGGACCTAGGAAGATCAGAGATAAGGGAGAGATGAGGGAGAGAGTAGGAAGTAGGAGGAGAACTGAAGGTGGAGAAGGGAGCTGTGAGATCAAGTAGAAGAATGAAAGAGAGCAAGAGGGAGAAAGAAATAGAGGGACTATTTGATACAAGCCCAATCTTGAATCATACTGATACAATCCTGGAAGAAAAATAGAGCTTTGGTTAAGGTGGACCATGTCCAGGGGTGTTCAAGGAGCCAGGCAGAGACACACACTAATTCAGCCAACCTGCAACCTGACAAGATCATCAGAAGAGGTGTTTACTACATGTCAATAAAACCCCATGGGCCATGTTTTGGATTCTGCCGTATTGAAGCCATCTGTGACATAACAATTTTCTTGCTGCTACTGATTAGTAGCTGCCATTTTGAGTACCAATGTGTCTGTTGTTAGAAGTGTGCGTGGTAATCAATTTCACATTTAGCAGCAGCACTTTCTGCCACATATAACTCTGGTGTGTAAGGTAATGTAGGAAACACTCATGTATTGTAGCTGTCGGGAGAAAATGTCAATGGGAGTTGCAGATGTATCTGCTGATAACGAGCCAGGAGAAACAGTGCACAGTTTAGAGTATGTGGAAAAGTTCCTGGACTCCACACCACCTCTCACATCCACTGATCAGCATGAAAATAATGATGATCTTTAACAAGATAAAGGTTATGACCGATCTGAGGCGAGGCCACAACGCAAGATTCTAGAAACCAGAGATACCAAGCAGCAGACTTCCACAATTACATAGATGGGAGTGAAAATGCAGCTACTCCTCCACTTTTGAATTTTTGTCTTTCAAACACAGCCTGGCGAATCTGAAATTGGCAAATATTAACGTTTGGCATCCGTACCATTAACCCCTCACAAGCACCATCACGGTCAGTTGAGAATAGCAGGGCATGTCATGATCCACCAAGTACATCCAAAGTTTAGAATTTCTTCATACATGACTTTGCAAAGATTATTCGGACCATATGACCCATGAGAGACCGGGGAACACTCAAATTCAGGAGAACCCATCCACTTTCAGATACGACAACTGTAAGTGTAAAATAGGGGGTTGCTTAGAACTCCTCAGTCCTCTCAAGACTGGCAGGGGAGACCCTGGGAACAGGTGTTACCAGCAGATAACTGGCAAATAATCCATCACTGGGTTGGAAAGCTCACTATCACAGAGTCAAGAGGAGCTGAGGATAGACAGAAACCGAAGTCCCTTTGAAAGATTAAAGAAATATCAAGGCTCAATACCACCTAATAGAAATACGCCAGGCACGAGTACAATGGTACAAGCACACTTTTATTTTGCAGAACAGCTGTCTTGTCTCTCAACACCTCGCAATGTGTGGTAGCGGACACCGTGAGATGAGAGAGTGCTGGATATTACAAAGCATGCATATTTATACATTTCTCTCACAATCCCGGACATATCGTCCAGCCCATCTTCATGTTATCCATTCACAAGGGTTCGAGGACAAGTTCCAATAACTAATACAGATTCAAACAACTATACAATGTTCAATTTTTTTCTCAAACACTAGACATGTTTTTCTGCACATAAAACACAATGGTAACAGTCCTTGTTTCATTTTCTTATATTTGTCTACCGTTTGTTCTTAAGTTTAAACTCAGCTTAGTTTCAAGGAGCGAAAACACAGATTTTTGCAAAAGCACATATTCAGCTATTCAACATTCTGTTTTGCTGTTTGAACGCAGAAGACACTATTGATACAGATGGTCTCTAGATTACTGTTTAAATACGGCTCTTGTTTAGCTCCAAGATTTCTTAGTGCAGGACAAACAATTCCACCTTAGCAGCTTCAACATTCTTATCTGCGTTGACATAGTACAAAGTTCATTTTGATCTGCTGGAGCCAAAAACACAATTTCTAGCATGAGGCAGAAAGCAGGAGTTAATCAAAATGGTGGATAACTTTAAGATGGCAGCGTCGACAATTTATTGCAAGTTCATTTAAATGCGATTTACAATACGATGCAAATGCGCTTAGGCCAATGTTCATTATCAGGCGGTACTATGCAAAATGTGCTTTTATTTGGCGCACATCAGGAATCACAGTTCTTTTTTCTAACAATTTCCTGAGAAAGAAAAGAGAGGGTCGAGCCAATTTCCCACAAATGGACTGAATGGAGTTCTTGCTCACGAGAGTCATTTTCCACAAACGTCATTCTTGGTCAGGAAGCAGCATTTATACTCCTGGATGACCGTAACATGATGGGCATGGCAGAACATGATCTAGACTATATGAAAACTCCCCTCTCCTGGAGTTAAGAAGGGGTGGGGTTTACCCACAAACAGAAGAGCTGGACACATGCACCCATGGCCAGTCTGGACAAGGCAAACAAGGAAGAAATAGGAAAGCCATTCAGAATGCTTATTGGCCAAATTACCTTATGACACACTATAAAAATATTCAGGAACCTCTTTAAATTTCCGAAGGAGGGACGGAAGTCCTGAAAGCTGATGTTAGAGAGAGATAGAGGAGCAGGAGGGAGATTGGAGGAATAGCTGGAGAGAGCAAGGAGAGGAGAGGGGGAGAGGTTGGAGAAAGGAAATCATGGGAAAAGATAGGAGGAAGAGAAGGGGCACGAAGGGGAACTGGAGTAGGGGGAGTTTGAGGAGTAAATCCTGAAGCATATGGGGGTGAACAGGAGGAGGAAGGCAGGAGCTAGCGTGTAAGGGGCTAGAGAGTCACCCAAGGCAAATCCAGAGTTCGGGAAGAGGTTGGCTCAAAGGTATTACAGTCTTTCTGTGGCCAAAGGGAGAATCCAGTCAGGGGTTCAGGCCCTGCTCACGACCTGGGACATCAGCTGGCATTAGCAAGACAATGGGCCTCATTACGAGAATGGAGGTAGCCATGGAGCTATTAGCTCCATGGCTGCCTACGTTCCGGGCTCCATTACTGGGTTCCTGCAATGGGGATTTACCGGGTTACTCCGAGATAGGAGGACCCGGTAAGTCCTCCATGCAGGAACCCATCCCCAGTCCCATTTGAGCCCCCATAGGGCTCAATGGGAAAGGGGAGGGAGGTAATAATAGGGAGATTACATCTGGCCCGTTATTGCCTCCCTCTTCCCCTCACGGGACCCGGAAAGCACGCCTGGTTTACAGAATGCACTGTTTTTGCTTCACCCATCTGATACCCATTTGATGATACAAAGTTTCCTTCTTCTGGCATTTAACGAAACCCCTCATTGCCATTG
Source organism: Ambystoma mexicanum (assembly GCF_040938575.1). Classification (NCBI taxonomy): domain Eukaryota; kingdom Metazoa; phylum Chordata; class Amphibia; order Caudata; family Ambystomatidae; genus Ambystoma; species Ambystoma mexicanum. The sequence continues at coordinate 671,077,700 of NC_090933.1, read as the reverse complement.
GATTTCTCTGAACCCGTCCATGCGAGTCTTACTGTTGTTGGTGTCAGGGTATGCAATCTGTTGGTTGATGGAATCTGGAACTAGAGACTGTGGGGTGGGGAAAATATTTTGTGTTTTATGTCTATTCCTCTGTTCCCTACAGCGTATCTCCCTTTCTATTTGTGAATAGAAAACGGTGTGAAATGTAAATCTCAGTCTTTGGGTGCTCACGTCTTACCTCTTTGTGACAAGGACAAATAATAGAATCATCTCACCACCTGCATTTTGTGCAGAAAACTGTGACCACCTTGAGTACCACATCCTTGCAGTGCCATGAGCAATGTCATACATAGGACTGAGACGAGCCAAGAAGACCTGCACCGCTTACTTCTCCTTAGCAGCCAACTTCTATGCCACCCTCAGTCCATACTGCCACCATGAAGCTTTGTTGCTGTGCCATAACTCTAGTGACTACTCTAGTGACTGTCTGTTGGTGACTGTTATAGTATGTGATGCCATTAGCATTTGTGGAACTTCTGTTCTGGTCTTGAGTACTGTTCCTGGTATTTTACAATCACTGTAATGTCCAGAGAGCTACAGGGCAGACATAACCTGTGCCCATTTTTCAGGTCCCCCCTGTTAATTGCGCTGGTAACATGAGAATTGTGTAGGTTATCCCTGTTACAGGATTCTCCCCGGTATACGACAGCCAAGAACATGTGAGCTTGAGCACCTGCTGAAGTTCACCCAACAATGAGGCATAAGTGGTTGGCATGTGGATCTTCTTCCAGGCTTGTCATCAAACCAAGAGTCACTTCTATATTCCCAGGCAACAGTGGGCCTCATTCCGAGTAGGGCGGTAAGGGTTAACCGGTCACCAGTAACAAGACCGGTGCCGTTAAACCCTTACCGCCCTACTACGAGTTCCCTTTGCGGGTCCTTCCTTAACGCCTGCTCTTAACAGGCATTAAGGATGGGACCCACAAAGGGACTCCGGGGTCAATAACGGTACTGTAATTTACGGTACCGTTATTGCCTCCTTCCCCCTTCCCATTAAGCCCTATGGGGGATCAAATGGGAATGGGGAATGGCCCTGGTGAATGGGGAATTACCGGTCCCTCTGACCTCGGAATGGACCGGTAATTACTCCATTCACCAGGCCGGAGTCGAACGATTTTGGAGGCAGCCATGCCGCAAATAGCGGCGTAGTTACCTCGAAAGTCGGAATGAGGCCCAATATCTATTTTTATATTCCAGTGAGGTGACTTTCAGCTCCAATATTCTACATCTTTAACGGCTTTCTTGTGCACTTCCAAAATTACAAATATCTGAACGACTGCTTCAGAAGACACTCTATCAGCCCCACCAATGATGAACTGGCTAATATGCTTATTTGCAAAAACTAACAAAAACATGGAATTAAACCAGTCTTATTAGAGTGTCTAATGTTGCAACTGTCATCTCACATAATCTACAAAGTGTTTCATTATTGGCCTCTTTTTATTCCGGCCAGTTAGAATCAACATTGGATCCAGCGGCTTAATGCATTTTCTTTAAGTCTACAATATTTCAAATACGCATGTGAATTCTACCATAGATTACAGAAGAATAACACTAAGGGGCCTATTCCTAGATGGCAGTGTTTTGAATGCTGAGGATGAAACCTGACAATTTGTAGGAATAGGTGGAATGTAATTCATTGGATTTTTGCCTTGAGAGAGTATTATAACAGTACATCAACCATGCTATCATGATCCAATAACACAATTCAGTGACATTTGGTCCATCAAATTGATTGTAGATTAACTCCCTTTTCGACTGTGAAGAAAAAGGTGCAACTTCCAGTGCCAATTATGGCTGCATGTTTTTGCAGAACAATATGCTGGGGAAGAGGCTACTGTAACTGAGTCAGATTGTGAATCTACCACAGCACAGAGCCACTCAAGCAACATTTGGGAACTGTTCCTCTGGGTCCGAGCCCAGTCAATCCACCAGGTCTGCCCTTTTCCTATCCGCTTGTCCAGTTACCTACAAGAGGGTAGAATGGTGCGTAATAAAGTCCCACTCAATTGCATCTACCAATGCCATGGGGTCCAGCTCCGCTGACCGATGGACATCTGGCAATACAGGCAGCAGGTATGTCCTCCAGAAATTAACCTGCAAATACTCCTTTATTAAAGTCACCACTGCAGTAGGCTGCTGTGGCAGACGATTCAGTGGAAGTTGATGATTTCTCTCACTGGAAGTTGATGATTTCTCTCACTGGTCAGATACATGGCACCATTGAATGTGGTTATGCTTTGATGTGGCTCCAGTGCACAACACTTCTAAGTCCTCTCCTCTTGACTATCCTCTTGTATAGATTCCATTTCACAATGCATTGCTCACCTTCAACTTTCTTCCCCTCTGCCAAGCTAAATAACTCCCAAACCGATGACAAGGTGGGAAATATCATGGTTAGGAATTCCCCTTGTTCACCTTAAACTTTACAAGAGACTTCTATGCCTGTTTTGCCCAATCTGCAGGGCAGGCACAGATGCAGAGGCCCCAGCCTCTTCCTCCTCTTCAGCTATTTGCTGGGAACAGCCTCTGCCCCTCCACCTGTTACTCCTCAGTCTTTAGCCACACCACCACTTGTACCCCCTCCTTATCCTCCGTTTGGCCCACTCCTCCCACATCTCCATTACACCCAGCCCCTGCTCAGTTCTCACCAACTCCTCTAAAACGTGGATTGATTCACTCAGAGGCCTTCTCCCGGAAGTCCTGTATTGTAGAGACAGCTACAAATTACTTTCTCCTGAGTTGCTACGAGAGCTACAGCGTCTCTGGAATTCCATCCAATTTCTTCCACCAACTCAGGCACAAGGACTCCCTGCATCAATATGGTTCTGTTCAACAGCCTTGCCTCATCCTGTGAGGAATTTCCACCTGTCAAGGCTGTAGAAGCCCTGGCTCTTTTTATTTCAATTAGTTGATACAAATGATGTGGGTAATTCTATTTTAAGACTCAGATCTACCTTTCATTAGCTTCATGCCAAAAGCATAGTGTACTCCTGTGGCCAGCTACATCAGTAGCCTGATCTACAGCATCTGTTTCCCAGTGGCACAGAGCAGGTTCAGAGGTCACAGGTGCCCATTTGTCAGCTGCAGTGACAGCCAATTCTCTCTAGCTCAGGGGCGGCAATTAAGATATGCCACCCTGTTCCAAAACTACATAACTATGGGATTTCTGTCCTGGTGGCAAGTTAAACTGTAACTATAAACCATACCTCGGTTTAGGGTATGGTGGCCAGCATTTCTCATAGTTGTCCATCCATTGATATCACACCTGTGTCAGCCCGGTGAGCCCAGCCCAGCTCAGCTATGAAAAGATTATGTGTATTCTCTCCAGACAGGCTGGACCTTGCCTCTGATGGCAGGGCTGTAGCCTTGGGGATAGCCTCTCTATGTTCCTTTGTGAGGACAGCTAACACCCTACAAAGACAGACAGACACTCCAACCTGTCCTCGGAACAGGAATCAGAGGGCATACTGATTCAAAATAGGCTTGGCCTCACAAAAGGGTGCTGCATATCTAAATACATTTGATTCTATTGAGAAGGGAAGGGCTGGGATTAGCGTAGATAGAGGGAGCCCCTTACAGCTGGAGGAAGGTTCCACCATCGTGTTTCTCTCTTCTTCTACATTTCCTTAATGTCCCCTTCACTCCCTGTGGCACAAAGCCCTTTGGGTGTCATGTCAGAAAGCAAAGTCCACTTGTTCCAAGAACAGGGACAGGGCCCTCAAGCAGGCTAGCTTTAGTCCAAACACTTAATGGCTTTTGCATTTAAAAGAAGGGATCTCCCACCACTTCTTTGAATCATCTCTGGACTTCAAACCTTCAAAAAGATGTCATTGGACCCTATTGGGAGAGCGGTCCTTTCCAAAGTCCTCCTGCTGTGAGGCGAAGCAGATGTTCCAAGGCAGAGGAAAGCTCCATACCCTAACCATCCACCAGGGCCAGCGTGAACTGCTGTTGGAACAAGACCTGTATCTCTGCCAGCCACACTGATACCCAGGAACTCACTGTGTTGAAGGACCCCTGGAAGGTGTGCGCCAGCCTTGGCTGTGTTTGGGAGCTCATCTCCCTGGGACCCTGGAGTGAGACTCACAGCTCCTGAGAGCCAATACAGCAGCGGTTCCTGTTATTTAACTATCGAACAGCTGCAAGACCTAATTGGAGCATGTTTGGCTCAGATCGAACCTCCAGGACCCCCCTGAGCTGCCTTTGGAACTTCAACCCACAGTCCTGCACATTTGAACCTGTTCACAACTGCGCCATCCTGAAGTGCGTTTCCAGAAGCGCATTGCTGCCTCGGCTCAAACCAAGAAGTACCACTGCATCTGCAGTGCTCGAAACTGTGGTTAGAACCTCCAGTTCTTCATTGCTGAAGGAGTTACCAATCGAATCAACCATGGTGACTTTCCCAAACTGCTTCCTCCGAGCCTCGGCATTGAACCGACTCACCTGCACATCTCGTCATCAGCCCGTCCGAAGAACTGAACCATGTCATGTAACCTTCACAATCCGCAGTGCTTTAGTAAAGTTTCAGACCGCAGCCTTCTTCAGCTCAACCCTTCTTCGAGTTCTGCTTGCCATTGGACCTCTGTGACTGCCAAATTTTGACCCATGTTGAGCTGGCAAACAGCACCCAGCCCGCCAAGACACTGCAAAGTTATTATTGACTGATATCTTCCCCCTGGTCCGTTTGGGCTTTAGAGACTGGCTAAGTCACATTAATCCTTTCTTAGAAACTAAAGAACATATCCTTTGAACAGTGTGGTTTGTATTGTCTTTTCTCCCCCTGTCTCATTACCTAGAGTGCCACATCTTGCGATGTTACATATTCAGTGTTCTTTCTACAGCAGTGGGTTTCTACAGTGTTTTCTAGTTAGTTATTACTGTACATGGTGTGTTTAATTAAAGTGAATATTTTTATAGAACCTGATTGGACATTTGTTTATTTTGAACTGTTATACTTTACAGTTTGGGTTGCTACTGAACCACACTCAACCCTCTCTTGAGATTATAGCCTTCTGTGATGGGTCAGAAGAAGGACAGAGACTTGTATCTTCCATTTTAAGCATGTCATTCAGTGAAATGGTGCAAACTCCTGACTATCCCTAAACTATGGGTTTTCCCAGCCTAACACAAACTTACTAGAGCGCTTGTCATTTTTTTCTAGGAAATGTCCAGGAAATGTCCACTCTTTTCCCTGGCTGGGTGAACTAGAGATGTTCCCAAAAAGGTTCTCACTTTCCTTTTCCACTGAACAGTTATTGGGAATAGTATGATGGTTCCAATAAAGATTCTCACTTGTCTCCACGTTAGTCTTACTGGGACGAGTATGAATGTTCCAATAATGATTCTCACTTTTCTCCACCTCTTTGGTTTTACTGGGACGAGTATGAGAGTACCACTGCCAGTAATGATTCTCGCTCCTCTCCACCTCTTTGGTCTTACTGGGACAAGTATGAGTGTACCAGTAATGATTCTCTTGTTTCTTTTCTGTTCTTTCCTTATTGGTACGAGTATCAGGGTTCAAATAATAATTTTTACTGTACTTTGTTATTTCGTCATTACTAAGTGTATGAGTGTTCCCATATGACTTCCCACTCTTCTTAGTGAACATTAACTTTAGGTCCTCACCGGCATGAGTATAATTCTTACACTCTTTATATTCGGTATAACTCCCCGCTCTTCCGCCTTTCCCATTAACTCTTTCGCTTGGGGTTAGCATCACGAAGCCTGCATTCTGAATGAGATCCTTTCATTGGTTCATCAGGTTGGCTTCTGGCTTCTCTGTTTCTCTCTCCCACTGTGCTGGCTACGTGCTTCATACGGGTCTGTGGTCTCGGTGTCACAGTCCGCTGACTCTCGGTCGCACCATCACCTAGGACTTCTCTCGCTTCAGCCTCTCTTGTGTAACCTTTACACACCAGCGTTCAACCATGCGTGTCTCCTTCAGCTATCCTCGCAACGCTGATCCTGGGCTTCTCTCTGCAACAGTACTCCTCCTCCTTCAGTTATGACACATTGCTGGGTCTTCCCCGGCAGAGCGCCAAAGTCCTTTTTCTCTGTTGCATGATTTCTTCTTCTCAATATTGCACAAATATTCCTTCTCATGTTGATTTAATGTTTGTACATCACAATAACAAATATTAGCTTGTTCTTCATATCTTCTTTGGGTAGGAGGTGTTAGTGGTGGGTTGTGAATAACTTAAGGATTTCCTCTTTGAAACAGGAGTCCTTGTCCGGAAGGGGGAGTCTCTCCCAGTGAAGTCTTGCTTGCCTCTACCCCCAGGAAGGGTATGGCGCAGCGCACTCACCTCCCTAGCCTCACAGGGAAAGGCTGTCCCCGCGGTGAAATGACTGAATCTCGTGATTCGTCACACTTCCCTCATCCCACTATATCTCAAAAGGCGAAATTGATCTATCTCTTAACTGTGCCTGTTTTACCTTTATGAGTGTATTGGCTCATGCTTTGTAGAAGTGTGGGGCCTAGTAGTTGCTTTAGCCTCTAGTCATCCTTGTGCTCCTGCAGGACACAAGTCAATTTGTCACACTTCCTCCACCTACTCATCCACTTCCTTCTCCTTCTTCTCTGGCAGCAGCAAACTTTCCTTTATCAACCCTAGGTCCTCTCCTCTTCTGAGCCATGCCGCAAAGACTCTTCCACCTTAGACAACACCTCTGCTGGCACTGGGATACTGGCAGAGTGACCTTCCTCCACACCCATTCCAGGATCCCCATCCTCCTCCAAGACAGGGTAAAAATCCTCAACTTCCGAGAATTTAACCTCATCTTCCTGCTCTGCTCCACCCATACCCTTAAGTGTAATGCCCACCAGTATATGACTTCAATTATTTTCTGTATGGATTCAAAAAAGGCAAACAACAAAGACTAGTGACTAGGTCAAACAAAGGAATTCGCGTGATGCTAATAGACCAGTGGAAATGGTTCTGGGACATAGAAAAAGATCGGAATGTTACTAAAACACTAGAAGGGTTCTTTGAGTTACACATGAATGGGACGTTGTTTATGTTTCAGACTAATAGAAAAACAAAAGGGAACCTTTCTTAAAAATAACTATTTTGGGGTAAAAGGCTAAAGGGACGAGGCAGTCTTCTTTTGTTCTTTTCTTTTTTGACAGGAGAGTCAAACGGGAACTTGTTCAAAGGGAAGGGAAGGAAAATAGCAGGTCAGAAGGTTTAGGATGACAAAAGCATTGCCAAATCCGATTAGAAATAGAAAATGCGAAAGAGCTTTTTTGTTTGCTATTTTCAACTTGTGATTAAAAAGGAAAGGAGAAACTGTGACACATCGCGTGTTTTCTGAGTGGAACACTGAAAACTTAAACTTTGAAAGGTTATTCTTTGAAGCAACGGATTGCCAAGAGGTCCATTTCAGAAGGAAGCCTTTTCTGAAAAAGATAAGCTACAGGTCTTCTTGAATATTGCTTGACGTGAGCCCTGATGGAAGTCCAGCATAATGGGTTGTCTTTAATTGTAATATTACTCCGGCAGCTGCATACCATCATGTATCTGCTTCTGCCATCATTTGTGTTCACTGTGCATGAGTTAATGCAGATCAGTGGTGAGCAAAGCAATTCCGTTTTTTGAATTTTATTATTTTTTATATATAATATTGGTATTTTGGGATTATTACAATGACAAAAAGATTACCACAATAATCACAAGCAGAACGATCAAATTGCTAGTTCAGTGAACTGTCCGTTCAAGTTCTCAAACTACATTGCATATTTGCAATCATTTGGCAAGCGTGGGGCAGCTATTAGGAGATCATGAAATGTTAAAACTTTAAAAGGTGAGAACCAAAAACAACATATCAGTTGAAGAAAAGGCGAGGTTCTTAAGCCTGAGGGATGCCCTACACATATACATTCTACAACTAACCTCAGATCACCCACCCCTAACTCACCTCCTTCAAGAAATGATGAAACATGAGGAAGCCAAACTATCTGCATTCTCAATATATAAATACTAAATGAGGAAAATGGTGAGATCCTGAGTGGGACAAGATTTGTATTCTTGCCCACCATCTCAATATTTACAAAGTTCCAGAATTCCACAGTAAAGACACTCCCTTCCACAGACAGGTCTCAATCTCTGGCCAGATTCCTTTTGGACCTCCCGTCTGCGTAGTATCTCCATGGGCTGTCACCCCCCTCAGTTAAAACAATCTGATTAGCAGCCTTCTCCACCAGATCGTCAATGACACCTACTGCCCCCAGGTGGTGACTTCTGAATTCTTCAGATGGAGAGGTCGGGTTTGGAGTCCCACAACCTGGGGAGTCTTGGCGCTAGTTTGACCATATCCAGGACCAAGCCGTCCATCCTCGTCACCATGTACTTCTTTTATACCTCCACCCTCTGTGGGATCTTGTCTGGTATAAGCATAAGAGAGCTAGGTCATCCTGAAAGATCTATGGGAAATGCTGACTAGAAAATAGGAAACACAGGTTTAAAGGAAGATAGGGAGGGCTACTCCATTTGAAGATGGTGGCCAGTGGTTACAATTAGATACAGGAAGTTGGAAGGACCTCCGGGTCGCAACAGCCATCTTACATTCATTGGCAGGCAGTAAAAACAGAACCATGCTTCTCAATTATTGCCTTGATACCAACAGTATTGACGTTTTCTCAGAATCTTATGTCCTTCATTTCTCAGGATTCAGAACCCTTCCCATTCCTTAGTTCTGTCATGCACCCACACTATGGGCTTTGCCGTTTCCTGCTTGCCTGCTAAACCTCCCTGCACACTCTGTGAATCTATTTCTCTGCAGCCTTGCCTGTGCGGTCCTGTTCTTTGCCAAGGTGCACACTCGCAGTCCCTTCCTTTTGTGTACCAGAGTCCTTCCCTGTGCCACCTAGGAATTCCTTCCTTCTTTCAGTTTTATACAAGTCACATGTCTACCTAAAATAGCAACCTATATTTTACCCTTTCGCTGAAGGGGCTTTGTGGCAGCAGTTTGCAGGAGACTCATTGTGACGTGGAACCTTGCAGAATCCACTAAAGCCTGCCATCAGCAACTCTATCCCAGGTAAACAAACCTATCCGGGGTTTAAGGAACTCAGCATTTCACCAGAGCAAGGGAGTTTAGTATTAATTGGAGTCTGTTGTATCATTGCAGGTGTTCTCACAAGAAGCCAGGACCTGGCTCCCCAGTAATTGACTACCCTCCTCCCTAGGTAGTTCAGGCTGGACTTGACTCACCCCTAGATCATCTGCACTACAGAGGGAAAGGGGATCATTAGCATCCTTAATTCCAGTATTCCTTTGAACATGCTGGATCCACCCCTTCAGATTGGGGTCTCTAACCTGACTCAGGACAACCTTTCCAGGATTCCACTGTGGCTGTTGTTATGATGTTGAAGGTTAGTAGAACCTTCATAACCCTCAGCTCTCGATGACGTTCTCTTCGTGTGATTCTGGAATTCAGGGACACACGGGAAGAGGACGACATCGGAGCGATTGTATCGAGGGAACTCTCTTTATAAAATAAACACACCTAAAGTTACAGAAGATTTCGTGTGTGCGTGTGTGTTTACATAACGTGCCACCCTCTACATAACAGCTGTGTACTCTTTCTTAGTCTCCCCACTTCTGATGTCTTGAGACTGAGCCACCTCTCCTCCACCCACTCTCCCTACTCCCTATGGATAATTCCTCACCACCTCCAACAGTTGTCAACCTCACCTCATCGATCATCTCCAACCCCCTCTAATAGTTCACCATCATCCAATCACTCTCCCTCCTCCTCCTGATGTCTCCAAACAGCATGCAATAACTATCCACCTTCCTCCAAAAGCTCTTCCTCCTTTCCTGATATCTCCCAACCTCCTCCAACTCTTATTCCCCCTATAATGCTCCAGGACCCTTCCACCACAAAATTCTGCTCCTTCGGTCTCATCCTCCAGAGTCTGTGCCGCCTCCCGTTTTGGTTGCCAACTCGTTCCAAACATTTACCTTGCTCTGCTCCAATAACCCACTCTCTAGGCTGCGTGGTTTACCTTTTTATAGGGCGTTGGCCTCTCGTGTCGGTTGACTAGCTGACCATTGGCTATGCCTTATGATAGGGGCTGGGGCATGATTGGTTAGCCTCTAATGCTTTGGAAGACTAGGGCCAGCCATCATGGATTCCAGATGGCAGCCTGGTTCGTTTGGATTGCCTGCATGTTGTACTTGCTGTCTTTGAGAGTTTTTTGTGAGTAGGTCTTTATAAAAAAATCCTCTGGGACTTTGGGACTTCTCTCCAGGGCATTGTGACACTGGGGTTAGCCTCAGTTGAGTTTGGCGATAGCATTCGGATCTTCTATGGATTGCAGACCTGATGTGGTATCATGGACCTCACAGAACCTGAACTTACTGAATATCTTTAATTGCGCCTTCACGGATGAACCGGTTCACGGGTTTGCGACATCCACAGGAAGAAATATGAGCTGCTGGGGCCTTCTGGGTTGTGACTACTTGCTGTTTGTTTCAGTATTCTCTCTGTATGAAATTGAAGGGGCCTGCATGCAATCCCTGAGGGACAGTTTTTTTGCCCATAACAGAGAGGTATTTTGGGACGGATTGTTGCTTTGTGACAGTCCCCTGTTAAGCCAATAGGCTGCAGTGCAAGGAACCATGGGGTCCCCAAAATACCTCCTGTGTGGTTGCAATAAAGGCGCGGGGGTAGGTGGGTCCCCAGCCCCTAAGACTTTACACTGCCATCACCTATAACAAAACCGAGGACCTTGTCACATATCTCCCTCTTTTCAGAGGAGCATGGAATGAACCCCCACTGGGAGTCAATTTAGGTAACAAACAGTTTATAAGTGGGCTCCTCTGTGAGCTACAAAAAAGGTGAAAGGTTGCAGAGCCAAAAACAAATGCATAACTTTATAATTCAAGTATCTTTCTACTTTTTTCGGAGGAGGTAGTATTTAAGGGCCTCGATGTCCCCTCTGGTGGCTAAATATTGAAACTCAGCGATGGCATAGTTAGGCTCTCTGGGCTTGAGGTCTCTACTGACAAATGTAGTCAGCTGTTGTATCCCATTTCTAATTTGTGATAGACGGCCCCATCTCAACTCTAGAGCCTTTTCAGCACTTGAAAGTTCTCCTCGGTTTCGCTTTCTACTGGATCTTTCTGCGTTTGGACCTTTTTTCTTATATTGGATAAGCCTGTGTTGAATGCTTTACAAACCAAAGCAAGCTATTAGGCCTGAACCTATGAAAAGCATGTATTGCATGGGACACTGTTGAAACACATGTGAGGTGCGAAACACTGCGATGTCCATCAGTATTGAAAAAACTCTATTAAGTTGAAAATGCATTCATTTTAAACAAGCTTCGCGGAGCAAACATGATGGTTTGTGTTATGTATGCACTGCCTTGCCATTGCATATTGTAATTAAAGTGCACTGCTCCATGCCAGTCGAAATATGCACGTATCTGCATATTGTTATACAAGCAAAATGCTCACAGAATCGAAAACAAAATGTGTTTTGTTTGAATTAATAATGCATTTCATACACATGCTGCTTGTGGGTGCAATGCTTTCTTTTATAAAAACACAATGCAGCTACTTTTCTAAGCCCTGGCGTGCAAATGTATGGTATGTATGGTAAAAGCATGCCGTTAGCCATTTACACCTTACTTTTATACTCCAGTGCATTTTATATCCATTTGGGAACAGAGGAAGTGCATGAGAAGGAGCATGAAACAGAATTAACATTTTCGCCATGCTTTCCGTCTCTGGCTTCAAAGAACACATGGGTTAATGCTAGAGAATGGAGTACAGAGAGTACAGCTGTACAGAGTACAGCATGAATGTTCATGCTGGCATTCAACTAACGGATTCCCTGAAATCTGCCTGCATTTTGCACCTGCTAAAAGCAGGCAGAAACCATAGGAATCCATAGTAAATGTTGCCTGCAGCGCGTTAATTACATTTACCATTTACATTTTTTTTTAACAAAACAGAGAGTAAAATGAAAGAGCAAAGGCATTTTTGCCTGTTTTTCAGCCGACTCATCAGCACATGTGCACTTCTGTTGGTGGTCCCCTACTTGCATTTTGCACTTTTTACAAAATGACCCCCTCACTGAGATATGGAGTAAAAGATGTAATGATACCGAGGAGGAAACAGTTACAGAAGCATAAGCATGCATCTATGGAAAAAATGTGGCTGTTCCCAGACGCATTATTTTAATCATTGCACAAGAAGGCTTATTTGTGTAATGGGCGTTTACATACAAGCACCCTTGGGGTTACCCATGCAAATGCATGCCCTTGTGTTGATGCAATCCTCTCACATTGTGATGCACTGAGACAAAACACAGGGTATAGGTGTGCATGTAGGTAGGCAGGCAGGTTTATTTTATTTTTTTAAACGAAACATCGTACGAGAGGTATTACAGTTGTCCTTAGCATTTTGTATGTATTTTACTGTTTTTGTAGGTTGTCCACCTGCATTGCAGGCAACCTTTACTCCCTCTCCAACCTTCTGGAGGATCAATTGATGCATAGGTGCCACTAATGTTAGCACAAAAAAGAACACATAGAAAAGTGGGCTACGGCTACAGGTGTCACTGCTGGCAGTGGCCTCAGCGTAAAAAAAACAAAAATAAAATAGTAGGCTGCTTCTGCAGATATCACTGCTGGAAGTGCCGAGCAGAACAATTAAAAATAAATTCAACAGTGGGCTGCAGCGACAGATGTCACTGCTGGCAGTGCCCTGAACACAAATATGAAAAAAATGGAATAGTTGGCTGCGGCTATAGTTGCCACTGCTGGCAAAAATTAAAAGAATAGAGAATAGTCAGCTAGGCTACAGGTGTCATTGGTGACAGTGCCCCCAGCAGTCGATTCAGGGGCCAGATGTCATTATGCCTAGCATGCAGAGGAGTTATCAGAAATCAGCTGGCACTTGGTTACATGTAATAATACTAATATCACGCTCTGCTGGTGAAGTTTGCTTTAATGACCCCCTCTCCCCCCTCAGAGTGAAGGAAGTACGACTTGCCCCCAACGGGGAGCATTTCTCTTTCTCACCAGTCACAGAAGAGACAGTACTGGCACTACTGGGAAATTTGAAACCTAGCAACGATTCTCTTGGTGCCATCCAGGCAAGTGTGGTAAAAAGGTTGCACCGAGATCTCGCCCTTCATGACACAGTTTGTAAACAAATCCCTGTAAGTTGTGTTTGTGCCCCCAGTGTTAAAAAAAGCCCATTGTCTCACCCCTTGTAAAGTCCAACCTAGACCCCGGAAGCCTGCAAAATTACTCACCGGTTTGAAGAGGTTAGTGACTTCTCAATAACAAGAATATGTAGAGAGTGAATCCGTACTGGACCCCCTCCAATCTGGGTTCTGATCAGGGTTTGGGACGGAGACCGCACTGATGGCCGTGTAGGATGATCTCCTTGAGGTGACAGATCAGACAGAGTTGTCTCTATTGGTCATGTTGGATCTCACTGCTACACTTGATATGGTGATCACGGTATCCTACTTGGAAGGCTCAGAGAGAGCGTAAACATCTGGGACCAAGCCATCAACTGGTTTGCTTCCTTTCTTTCAGAATGGCAGCAATGGATGAAGATGGGTGGTTTCACTTCAAGCTCCCTTCCACAGGAGTGCAGAGTCCCTCAGGGCTCATCACTCTCTCACCTTTTGTTTAATGTATATCTGTGCCCCTTGATAGATCTACTTAGGAAGCATAAGGTCAACTTCCGCTCCTATGCGGAAACACCCAGGTGTTTCTTAAAATAGGGAACTTGGAAGAGACTTTCCAGATGGTCCAACAGTGCTTGGTGGAATTTAGGGCATGGATGTCCTCCATCTTGATTCTATTGAATGCCAGCCAAACGGAAGTAGCACTGTTTGTGCCTAAACACCTTCTCAGCCATAATAGGCATCCAGATCCACCACACTTCCTGGGTTCAGACCTACTGTTTGCCCCTAAAATTAAAAACTTAGGCTCCATCTGGCAGGAAAATCTGGGGTGTACAGCCCTTTGTGAGCACCAAAGTACAGTCAGTTTTTGGCACTTTGTTTCTTCTGCAGCAGGCTCTTCTGTTCATTCCGGCTGAGGATCATCCCTGTGGGGGCCCTGGTGAATTCCCATCTTGATTACTGCAACAGGCTGCTGGCAGGCATCCCACGCACTCAAATTCAGCACCTGCAAACAACTCAAAATGCTGCAGTGAGGCACATTTTTAGAGTAAGGAAGTCCTCCCCAGTCTCAAGTCTACGAGGATCCTTACACTGGCTCACCGCTAAGGATCGAATAGATTTTAAAATGCTGTGCCTAGTTTTTAAATGTGCAAACAATTTTGCCCCATCATACCTATCTAAAATAATCCGCTGGTACCACCCAACTCGGCTGCTGCGATCTAGTGACAAACGGATAATGCACATTCCTCCACCGAACTATGTGTCTAGAGGAGACCCTATATTCAGAGTGTACAGGCCAAAACTATGGAATAGGCTACCTTTGGAGATCATGGCACTCGACTCTTTATATCAGTTTCGCAAGGCTCTGAAAGGCCATCTATTTAAGTAATCTGGATAGACGAGGCACACTAAAATGGATCTGATCATTCGGCTTGGTTTGACTTTTTAAAACCAGTTTTTTTTTTTTTACTCTCTGTCTATGATGTCCATTCTAATCTGCACCTAGACACGATTCATTTTGTTAAGTGCTTGATACAAATACCTCAAAATCAAAAATCAAACTTTGTTACATTTAATAATACTAATATCATGTTTCGCTATAGAACCAAGGTCCCTGGTAATAATACCAGGTGTTTTTGATTCCCAACTCACACAGCGAAGCAATAGTGGGGCTTAGTAGGTAGCCTAATGTGTTCATGTCAGTCCCTTGACCGCTCTGCAGTCAGAACTCCATGGTGTCTGTTCAGTCTCTCGGGGTACCTGGTGCTCACACAACCTAACGGGGGTACATTGGATCTTGTTGTGAAGGCCTTCATTTTATGTTTCTGCACCAGAGGGGCTGCCCAAAGCCCCTTCTCGGTACCTCCATAGCACACAGCTTCGTTGTGACGGCCTTCCTGTTCTACTTCTGTTCTTCCGAGGTAGGCAGGGCTCCCACTAGCTTCCTTACGTGCGTAAGGCCTTGTGAAGTCTGCATCATTGACTTATTCCTGCACCTGAGGGTTACTTGATCTTTTCCCTACTGTGACCAGAAACGTGGTGCAGAAAGAGGGAATAATATAGAGGAGGAGATACAGGTCCAACAGGGAGAAAGTGCATAGGGGAGAAAAGGGGGCACCAGAGGGGCAAGGATTGTGCGCAGAGTACAGGGGGTTTCTGAGGAGAGCACAGAATGAGTGGTGCAGCCAGATATCGTGGAGGGTTGCGGGAAGAGGAGAAGGTGTACAGGAGAAACGGGTGCTCAGATGGGACAGGAAGGAAAGGAGGGTTTTCAGAGAAGAAAGGTACACAGTGGAGAGGAGTGCAAGGGGCAGGGGTGCAGCCAGGAAGTTTGGAGGAATGGGGTGCAGGCAGCTAGGGGAGAAAGTGCATAGAAGAGGAGGGTGTCTGGTAAAAAGGAGCAATACGCACAGAGAAGGGGCACCCATCTGACTGCCTGATGCCTTATAAATATTTTTTATAAGGCAGGAAACAACACGTTGGGCCTCATTAGGACCCTGGTGCTCCCGGAATGAATCTGCCCGTTATTACCTCACTCCCCGTTCCCATTGAGCCCTATGGGGCCTCAAATGGGAATGGGGAATGGTTCCTGCAAGGAGGAATGACCGGGTCCTCCTATGTCAGAATGACCAGGTTATTCCTCATTGCAGGAACCCGGTAATGGAGCCCGGTTTGGAGGTAGCCATGGAGCTAATAGCTCCATGACTACCTCCAAATTCGTAATGAGGCCCATTGTGTGCTGCCGAGCCTCTAAGTCTGCATGCCTGGCTGTTGTTGACAAAGATGCTCCATTCCAATAACTCTGTAAAACATTGTGTTCACAGTATTCAATATATCACAGCTTGTGTGGAGTGTAGACCTTTCTTTGGAGAATATGGTGATCATCTGAAATAACCAAAGTTGAATTATATATTGCTATCTTTGAGTGAAAACATGGTTAAGGAGATACCTCGGTGTGTTTAGTACCTGTTGCAGAGATCTGTGGTCATATGAAATATCACGATACCGAATCATGGCAAGACGGACTAATCCTTTCCTCTTTCTTTGTTGATAAACGTGTGTACTTGTGCATGTAAGCTTTGATGACAGTAGCACTAAGTGTGCCACAAAGCGTAGCTGCAACAAAAAAGCACCAGTTATAAAAATGAACATATCATCAGTATGGTGTGGGTCTATTTGCCACCCAAAGTCGTGTCCCAGCTTTGCCCAGGTGCAATAGACTGATCCAGGACAGATCATCTCAGCTGACTGTAAAGCTTTGGGCTGTCTTCAAATAAAAGATGTTCCTTATCTCATTTTGTTTGGATAATCTGGCCTATTGTCTGCTATTTCCTTTCATGAATGTCATTTGAGTAGACTGCCTAAGTCTGGTGAGAGCCAACCAAATGTCACATGATTCTGGTAAGTTTACATGACGCGAAAAGGGCTATTTGTTTCTTAGAATTTCAAATGTTCTTTGCACATTAATAACAGTTGACAAATTTGTGGAAAACAAGGACTTGAAAGTATTCTGGTACCGGAAGACTTCCATTTATGATGGATAAAATAAAGTTAAATTATCATCTATTTGCATGACATGTTTCAATAAGAATTTTGAAATCTACATTATCATGTTTGTTTCGTCATGTGACTTATGTACTTCCCAAGTCAGCTCTACAAAACATAGGGGGCCACATTACGAGGGGGGCGGTAAGGGATTACCGGTACCGGTAAGGGCACCGGTGCCGGTAATCCCTTACCGCCCTATTACGAGTTCCCTTTGCAGGTCCTCCCTTAACGCCTGGTTGTTCCAGTCATTAAGGACGGGACCTGCACAGGGACTCTGGAGCTAATAATGGTACCGCAATGAATGGGGAATTACCGGTCCCGCCAACCTTGGAATGGACTGGTAATTTCTCCATTCACCAGGGTGGAGTCGGAACGAGTTTGGAGGCAGCCATGGCGCTAATAGCGCCATGGCTACCTCCAACCTCGTAATGAGGCCCAGGGTGTTATTTTAATTCATATAAATCAAACATTCTAGTATGACAAGGAATAGGAAACATTGCAGTCAAGTTCTGAACATGTGGGCGGGGCGCAATCATCATTTAACCCACATGTGTGATCCAGGGCAACTCAATTAACCTTAGAGTGCCTAACCTGTAAAAAAATGCGTCTAAATATTTCAAAATTGGCAGTGCTTAAGACTTGTTTGGTTCCGATGGTAGAAAAGTCTCATTCGCGCTTTAACCGGCACCAGGATGGCTTCATACATCGTTGTAGGGACCATTCACGTATTGCACATCACAAAGTCATTTGCTTCTTGGCCCATTGAAGGTAACACCACTTGAAACCCGTAACCCTCTTCTAATCTCAGGACATGCCTGGATGCTTCCTTCTTCCTGCTCATTTTGATCATCGGTATCCTCTATCTATACTGCGGCATTTGTATATTCCCCACGACCAATCTATTGCCTGTATCTATGCTGCAACCGTTGTACATTCTGCAAGCCAGCTAATCTGAGTTGTGCATGCAGGTGTGTACCTTTGATCGGTGCTGTGCCTTTTTTTTAAATGGCTACTGATCTGTGTCCTGCTTCTATTCTAACCTCTGTATACCTTCCTTTCAGTTGCTATTGTTACAATCTGCGAAAAAACTTTGAGCCGCCTTAATTCTTGCACCCCAAATTGTGTTGATTAGTTAATCGCTTGAAAAAAGTCCCTTGATATATGCAATTGTTATTCAATGATAGGATTTAAATTTTCCACTTCAGTGTTCGATGGTGAAATGTCACCTATTACCACAACTAGTCATTTAGTGAAGATGTCCAATGTAATATTACGACACTTGACTTGAGATCAAGAAATATTTGACATCTCCCTCGACATGTGTTTCTCCATTCATGTTAAATGGTTCCTCAGGAGGGTTGACCTTTCATGCATGTAAATATAGAAACAAAAACATAAATATTAACCTCATGTTTCCCTTGTCAACTGACAGGATAGCTATATACTGGTTTGTACAAAACTATCTTAATAAAATCTTATTTAGATACCTGTGAAACCAACATTCAATCTAAAATATATGCTATCAAGTCAGCTCACCATGCGTTGTTCTAAGGCTGCTTATTTATTCGTCTTCTATCGTTACAATGTGTCCTGTTCCTATACTAGAACACAAGTACCCTCATCATGGACTACTAATGTTACCCTTGAAATGCTACTCGTTTATTATTCTGATTACAGCTCAGGTGAAGGGGGGCAGGGGACGCCAAGGGAGTGCCTGTGCTTATTGCCATGTCTGACCGAAGAAGACATCAAGCAAAGGAATTCTGATTGAGGTGGTGGGGTAGAGGGGACCTGGAGGGGACAGCTGGCGTCCAGAAAGCATTAGACCCCTTAATGTTTGGTTGGGGGACTGGGGAGACCCGAGAACCAAATGTGGCATAGGAAATGTTTTTCAAACTGGCCTCCAACTACTCTGTGCACACTAGCCAAACCCCACTATGCAAAACCTGCGGGTTCTCTGCCCAAGAAGGCTTGTAAAAATACAAAGCATTTGTTAAGATTTAGGGAAAACTTACTGAAAAATGTACACCAAATTCTTTGCTTCAAATGAATATGGTGGATGAGGAAAGAAGGAAGAAAAGGGGTTTGGTGGCTGGGAGAGAGGGAAGAGGAACAGAAAACAAGGTAACCACACAAAAGACCCACCGGGAAACCGTCAAGAGTTCCCTGTTAGGCATTGCACCACTATTTTGGGCGGGGCCCCAAAGCCCTGAAAACAAAGGCCCAAAAAATATTGCCCTAAGTGAACCAGGCAGTAGAAAACATGCGGTAGCATCATACCAACAGTGCAGCTTGCATGCCTTCCTAGCTTGCACGCCTTCCTAGCTTGCCTACCTACCTACCTACCTTCCTTCTTACTTTCTTTCTTTCTTTTCTTCCTTCCCTTCCTTCCTTCACTTCCTTCCTTCTCTCCTTTGTCCTTTCCTTCCTTTCTTCTTTCCTTCTTTCCCATCCTTCGCCTTCATTCTTTCTTTTCCCTTCCTTCTTTCTCTCTCGTACACCTTCCTTCCTCCATCCCTTCTAAACTCCCCCCACCTCCCTCCTACCACCTCCTTCCTCTTCCATCCCTCCCTTCCTCCCTCCTTTGTTCCTTCCGTCCCTCCTTTCTTTTTTCCCACCTTCCTTCCTTCCTTCCCCTTCCCTCCTCCCTCCCTCTTCCTCCTCCCTCCTTCCCTCACTCCTTCCCTCCATCCCTCCCTCACTCCTTCCGTCCCCCCTCCTTCCTTTCTTCCCACTTCCCTCCTTCCTTTCCTCTTCCGCCTCTCTCCTTCCCTCCATCCCTCCCTCGATCCCTTCCTGCCTTCCTTCCTCTTTCTCCTCTCTGCTTCCTTCCTCCCCTCCCTTTTTCCCTCCATCTCTCCCTCCCTCCTTCCCTTCTTTCCTCCCTCCCTCCCCCTTCCTTACTTCCTCTTCCTCCTCCCTCCTTCTCCCCTCCCTCCCTAAGTCCCTCCCTACCTTCCTTCCTTCCTCCCTCCCTTCCTTCCTTCCTACGCCCCACCCCCCTCCCAGATGAACGGCAGCCTCCTGCTCTCTACATTCTGTACTGTGCAGCGCTGGCACGCTCCTAATGACACAGCCGACAAGCCCGGTCATTTCATTCTTAATTGGAGAGGTGGTGTTTATTTAGCAAGGTCTCCCTGTTCGGAACATTTACATAGATAAGTGTTCCTGAGTCAGAGGGTTTTTTCACCGGGCATGCGTCCCAGTTCTTCATACAATAGCCCCATTCTTTTCGGAATGTGTACTTCCTCCATGCGTCATGACGTGTATGCGTATTGTTGGCACGCAGGTTTATTTTCTGTTCAGAGCGTCTGGCTCTTTGCTACTCTCTGGGTGCATGAATGACTGATTGCGCGCGGCTCCTTACTACTGTATTTGTGTGAAGCGGTTTATTATTACAGTAAACGTCATTAAACTGTAAAGCGTGTATACATCTGAGAAAAACGATTCTATTTAAAGAAGCTTAAAAGTTAGCAAAACCTGTCATCCTCACGCTTGGACTATGAAGAACACTGTTAAATGGGCGCGCGCATAACATGTTGCATTGGAATGTGGGTGCAATTGCACTGTCCTGCAAATGGCAGGAAGTGTCCAGATTGAAATCAAATATACTGTAAACTATGAACTCGCAGACAGCATACAGCTAACACCTTTGGTTTGAATTTTACATTATTTTATAGATTTGTGCCGATTGATTAGTCCATCCATCACATGTCCCCAGCAAAACAGTCAGTGTGTGTCCCCATGCACACATGCCACATCCAGGGGTAGATTAGGAACAACATGTGGCCCTGGAAATGTTTCTCAAAGCGTCTCCAGATGAAGCCAACCGCACTAGGCAGAGGTTGGGGTTCTCTGCCCAATAAACATGTGTCCCTATATCGGCATGGCAAAGTAGTTCAGCATGGCACAAAACAATGCATGCAACACGTGTTCTATCTAATTCTTTGCTTTCAAAGCACGTGGGGGATGAGGAGAGATGAACAGGAAGGTGTTTGGTGACTGCGATAGAGTATAAGGAGCAGAAAACAAGGGTACCCGCACTGAAGAGGACCCATGGGTAGAGAGCCAGCGGGAAATCTCCCGAGTGCCCTGTCGGGCAGCTCCCCCACTGGCTTCTTCTAGCCCTAGTGGGCTTCCCAAGTCTCACTCTGGGAGAGGGCGTGAAGCGCAGAGCTGGTGATGGAAGGCGACCACCACTCTCTTGCTGCAATGAAAACGATGCGCCATTGTGGCCCCTTTGTTTCAAGGTCCCATGTATATGGTTGCATGGACTAGATCGATCTAATCCCAAGTGCTGCCGCCTAGGCAATGGGTACAGAAAGTATAGGACATACTGGTCTGATCCCACATTTACCGTCAGCAATAACTAACTGAAAAGACGTAGCACTCGGATCGCTCCCAAATGATTTAAATTTGATGACACATTCCCTTTATCATACATTAGGTATTAGAACTTCTCATACTGTCATTATGCCAGATCTCTGATAGTGAGGCTTTAGAATGATCTAAAAAAAAAAGGGGGAATTCATTGGCTGAAAACTGGCACTTGTGTTTGTTGCCAGACATTCTTTAAACAGTGTTGGGGGGCAAGGATCACACCCTATGCTGCGGCATCATCGTCCACAGATGCACCCATTTCAGTGGTATACGTTCTCTGGGCTCCATGCCAGATTCAGGGCAGATAGTGCAGAAGGGCATAGATGATGGCAACCCAAACGTTCTTCCCGGAACCACCATATGCTGCTTCCAAAAAGTAACACAACAAATATATATTAACACTATTTCTGTAGAGACAGATTCCTTCAAAGGTTCTATGGGGAAATCTAGTGAACATTATAAAATGTTATTAGTCCCCTTAATTGCTTTTGCCTTCTCCATTACTCTATGAAAAGTGCTGCAGTAAGTAGCAGCTCCACATACCCCTGCATGCAAGCCATGTCAAGCCTTAAAGGATTGCAGTGCCAAGCTTTGGAAATCTGACAGGCTCTGAATTTAAATACTTGTATCTGTATTCACTGTGAGTTGGCTCTTTCAGCAATACAATTCCAGCCGTTGATATTTATTTAAAGACCCTGTGGGTTGGAATCCATTTGGATAGGTTGGTCCGCACACATCAACATGGCCGTATACTTTCAGCTGCACCTACTCAGAGGCATTCTCCCTTTCCTCACCTTCCCCCAGAAACTCAATGTCTCCAGGTTGGACTACTACAACAGCCTCTTCCTCAACCTGCCTAACTCCTCCCTTTGCCCCCTTCAACTAATCCACAACACGACTGCAAGACTTATCCTTGGCCTCAAGTCCAGGGACTGCATCTCTCCAGCCCTAAAATCCCTCCACTGGCTCCCTGTGGCTGCAAGGATCACGTTGAAGGCTCTCTGCATCATCCACAAGGCTTTCCGAGGCCTGGGACCCGCTACATCCAACTCACTCTCCCTAAATACCTCCCCGCTAGGGCCCTTCAGTCCTCTAGCTCCAACTCTCTGTAGATCAGACACCTTTACAAGTAGAGAGTGGGGGTAGATCTCCATCCTCCGCAGGTGCCTCCCTCTGGAATGGCATCCCTGCCCCTCTCAGACTTGAGCCGGATCTCCTTAAGTTCCAGAAGCTTGTCAAGACCCCCATTCCTCTTCCTCCTTCCCTCTCCCCCTGCCCTGCTAATGTCCCCCTCTGCCTCTTGACTGGCTGCCTGGTTCCTTCAGAATCTTATAGGGCACCAGGCCCTCCTCGACCAGTCTTCCTGCACTTAGTCTCCCCTGACCCCACCCCTTAACCTGCACTTGGCCTTCTGGGCTCCCTCCTCCTGCACTTACCGACTGGGCCTGCACCCTTTTAGCCGTTCCAGCCCATTCCTCGCACTTAGTTGTGGACCTCCTCCCCCTTAACTCTCTTCTTCCCCAAGCTCTGTCCACCTGGCCTCCCCTGGCATTCCCTTAACCCATGGGCGCTTGCGTTCTGACCGGCACTTCCCGCCTTCCCCGCACTTCTTGTTACTGCACTTGCATGATCCGAATGTCACAAGGCCTATTAGGAACATTTTGTTTTGTCATCCTTGCTCCCCCCTCTTGTGTTGCTGCACCTTGAAACCCATTGTGTATGGGCGCATTATAAATACCAAATAAATTAATAAATATACTTATTGAGAAAAACTTATTGATAAGATCAATGGGTGCAGCAAGAAATATACGGAAAATTAATGGGCTCCAAAAAGAACCTAGACTTAGAGCGTTCTAAGAAGGTGTGCTTTTTGTACACATGACTCGATTCTGTACATGAAAAAAAGTATCACCATAGAAGGCCTCAATATTAGTCAACGTTTTGGGGCAAATGTCCATTGCATTTAATTTGGTGCAGAACATCTGCTATTCCTCTTAATTGGATGCCGCTCTAAAAACCACAAAGCAGCAATACAAATTCATACGCCTACTTATGGTCCTCAGGGTCGTACTGACTAGGGTGTAATCCTGGTCATGGGTACCAACACCCGTCTGAGAGACCGCTGCAAGCTTTGGGATCAAACACGCAGTAGCTATTTATTTTTCCAACCAAGGGTGATTTTCCTAAAAATCTTGGACACAGCACCCAAGAAGACAGTCAGCCAGAACAAAGAAAGGTTATTAACAGGCACACTTTTAAAGATGGAAACAATCGTGGCACCCTTCCACGCGTGCCTTAGTGAAAACCAGCAACAAAGTTGTGGGCATAGACCTGTATCACTTCCATTGAGGTCCCATCAGAGACGCTGCAGCAACATTTTAGTTGACCTGGTAATAATAAGTATGTTTGAAGTGGACAGCATCTCATAGAAGTTCATGGGGTGGGACACATCATCAGACAAGAAATCTCCGGTTCATGGATCCCGGCCACCACCAACGTTGATACTCTCTTTCCCTAGTTGCCTTCCAATCATTAGTCAGAATGACCTGTCTTCACTGACACTGATATTATTTCGACCACTCCGAGCCTGAAATCCACCCCCCCCCCCGGCGAATCCTATTCCACTTTGCACACTTAAAGAGATCATCCCCCGCATCGCTACTTCAGTGTCCTCAGCAATTAACCTCTGCTTTTAGAGTGGCCATTTTCCAGGTACAAAAAAGCATTCGTTGGTTATCCCTCTTTTTAAAAAAAAACAATCTGGATCCTTCACTCTCTTCTAAATGTTGTCCCATCTCCCTGCTCTCCTTCCCCATGAAGCTACTTGAAGCTCTGGTCACTCCCCTTCTTCGTTCATTCTTGGAGGACTCCAGTGCCTTGGATCCTATCTAGTCATGGTTTAGGCCTGGCCAGTGCACGCAATCTATTTTGGTGTCCACGGTCGATGATCTGGTCCAGATCGCAGAGCAGGGGGGCATTGGAGCCCTGATCCTTTTAGACATCTTTGCCACGTTTGACACCATTGATCATGCCATCCTGATTAAACGACTTTCAGCTGTGGGTGTCTCTGGTTTCTTTCCTTTCTCTTGAATAGCTTCCAATCACCCCCACACTCCCTATGCCCCTCACATGTGGGGTACCTCAGGGTTCGGCGCTCTCTCCTCTTCTTTTCAATAAATACATCCAACCACTTAATCACTCTTTTGGCTTTCAGTGTTACTCCTACTTCAGCCACACTCAAACTTGTCAACGAGGGTGAGAGTGGGGAACAGAGGTCAAACAATCCGGGCGTTCCCCGTAGCTAAACGAGTGAGGCAGGGATGCGTAATTGCCTCCCTCCTTTTTAGCCTTTACATAAACCCACTCGCAAGAGAACTGTCTGGCTTGATGAGTGACGTTCCCAGTGTAAATGACCAAATGAAATGGCCAAAAGTTATGCATAATGTTGTATGAGGACGATGCAGTCCTAATTGCAAGGACAAAACTAGCACTGCAAACATTGGTGACCGAGTTCAACAACTATATGGGCAAGAAAAATGCAAATCAATATAGGGAAATCTAAGGTCATGTATGTGGGAAATAGAAGACCTCGGGGCAGTGCAATAATAGCAGAATGCAGTAAGCTGGAATGGGTCTCTTCCTTCCGTTACTTGGGAGTTACAATCACACGCAACCTAAATTGGTCCACTCGCATCAGACAACAAGCCTTGAAAGCCTCGCAAATTAATGGCTCAATCTGGAGGTTTGGGTCAAGAATGGTCGGGCTGCCAATAGAGCATATTCTCTGTATTTATTCATCAAAAAATGGCACTGTTACGGAATCACAGCGCTGCCATTTGGGGTCATTAGCAGTCAGTCCTCTCAGGTCTGCGAAAATAAATTTCTGATGAAAATGATGGTTATATCTCAGGGTTTCCCGGGGTATCTACTGCATGAAGAGCCTGATCTAGTTCATGTACAGGACCTCATTTCTATGCAACAACAATTTCTCGTTAACTCGAACCTTGGTGAGAGAAGCAATGGAGGTAAATGGAGGTCGGCTTTTCCCCTTGGCTAACCCATATGAAGACCTCTCTTTGAAACTTGGCTGTACACGCCTCCTGAAAGAAGAAGCAGCAACAAGCAAGGTCGAAGAAAGGGAACTTGCACGCAACTTCCTCTCTGTCGAAGAAAGGGAACTTGCACGCAACTTCCTCTCTGTCGAAGAAAGGGAACTTGCACGCAACTTCCTCTCTGTCGAAGAAAGGGAACTTGCACGCAACTTCCTCTCTCTCTGAATAAACGCTAGCAGAGCTATTAAGTTGCAAAAACAGAGCGTGCAATGTTACCATACCAATGTTATTCATATAGCTCCCCGGAGAAGTTATGCTTATTGGTTTAGTAATCAGAGGGAAATGGGAATTATCCTCCACCTAAGGACAAACCTGCTTATTGCGCATGCACCAGCATTGTCTTGGTTAAATGATAGCATCACTGGGCGGAAATCTGCATGCTCTGGGTATAATGTTCATGAGTTACTTCTTTTTTTTGCCCTATATTTCTTACCCTGAGAAAGAGATTTATTTTCCCTTTTTGGAGGACGTGGGCTTCTGTTCTCTGTCCCGGACTTATCCGTGGCACACTTTATTTACTCGTATAACGAAAGCGTTTCCTCGTTATGTGCCTGCTTACTAGAAATGGAAACATTTTAAATCATCACAACGGCTTGCAGCAGTGCCTGTATATATATTTTTCTTGCTTTATACAAGGTTTTTATATTTGACTCGTTGTATGTATATTGTTGATTTTAATGTGCTGTGCTTGATGGGATTTTAAGTTCCGACTAAGCCTTTATGAACTGAACTGTTAATCCATCGCTGATGACACCCAAATCTTGGTTTGCCTGGATCTGGCTCTACCCTTCACCGCCCAGCTCTGTTGCTCTTGGCTCTCTGCTATCCACGCTTGGATCAGTAGCGAATGGCTCTGTCTTAATGGCAATAGGACGGAGGTCCTTGTAGTTGGTGCTCCTCCTTACTCCTCACCTTGGTCCACAGCTTTTTGGCCCGATCAACTCAGTCCCCTGCCGCCAACTTCTGCTTCAGTGAAAGATCTGGATGTTAAGTTATCAGCGTCCCTGTCCATCATGGCCCAGATGAGTGCAGTCTGCCAATCGGTTCAGTTTAAACTTTGCATCCTGTGTAAAGTTCTTCCCTATCTTCAAACCTGGCCGTTGAGGCGCCCTGTCTCTCTTCTGCCTCCAGTATCCTCAGCTCCCTGCCCTGGCTTCCGGTATCCAAACATGGGAAGTTTAAGGCACTCTGCATGGTCCATCTGGCCTACTACAAGATAGCCCCAGAGTATCTGCAGTCGAACTCTAAGTGGTACATCACCATCCGTCCTCTCCACTCTGCTGCTGCTTGTTGCATTTCTGTCCCTCGGTTCAAGTGCTCCCACATGGATGGCCGCTCTTTCTCAGGCGCCGCAGCCCTGCTGTGGAACACTTTACCTCTTCTGCTCTGTTGTATCTGTGATCATTTGCTTTTCCAGCAGGCTGTCAAAACGTTCTCGTTTCCCGCCTACATTTCCTTGCTCCCTTTATTTCTGCTGCCTTCCAGTCTGTGCCTTTGTAGTGCCATGATGCCCTAGCTGGTGATGGTCAATGCTTTTCATATTTCTGTCACATAAAATCTCTGCTCACTCTACTGTACCACCCTTTCATTTATTGTCGAGAGCGTCCTTCGTCCGGGCATACCACCTGCATCAATAAGGTACCCTCAGTATTTGCTTCCACTGCCTCATTTCTATGATATAAATAGTCAGTCGTGTACCTTTCAGCTGCGTTTCCTGTACCATTAATGGCTACAATTTTCTATTATCTCATGGATTGGAACCCAAGAATTTAAAAAGTATTGAATATTTCACTTTTTGTTTTTGTATATTACAATTTTTATTAAGTTAAGGTAGACCCTATTAACAACATTTGAATCGAGAGTAAGGGTATGGCGGACAGGTTCCCCTAGATCAGGGTTCCTCATTATGTGATCCTCCAAATGTTTTTGACTTGAAGTGTCATGATCCCTTACCAGCATAGACAGTGGTGAAGAATCATGGGAGTTGTAGTGCAAAATAGCTTGAGGGCCACATCATGGGTAACCCTGCCCCAGATCATACACAGCCTGATAGCATGCAATATCAAAAAAGCCACACTGGCCATGCTCTATGCTGGCCTGGCATAGACCAGTCTGTGCCGATTAAGTATCCACAAAAATCCTATTGCAGCTCCCAGCAATTAGGACATTCAGGCTACTGGAAAATAAGAGGTGGATGTAATCTAGCTGCAGACTCTGTGGCCAGCAGCTGGGGAATTGTACGACCACTCTTATTTTGCGCCACTCTGATCGATTCAATCCAACTAAAGGACCCTGTGGGAATTATATTTGCTCAGCTAGTTGACAGGAAATAGATCAACAGACTGATAGTGTTCAATTACTGAAGATAATGTAATCTATAAGCAAAGTCGAGTATCTTCTAACAATGTAAGATCTGAACATTTGGCCTGTGTAAAAATATCCTCTGGAAATACCCATATCTCGTTCTGAAACACTCACCTGTATTGACATTTGGTCAAATCACCAGTTGGAATCTCTGTGAGTATCAGCATCCCTGAGGGATATGTTGTCATTTCTTCTATAAGGAGACCCTCAAGAAAAATGCAGAGAACTGTGGTCATTTTGTTGTATCCAAGTTTCTAATAAATATGGACCAAGACAAAACTCATTGATGGTCTTTTTTCGACTATACGATCCGTACACATGATACATAAAGGTCATGCATAAAATGATTTACACATTTTTTTTACACACTATAATTTCTGCAGCTCAGTTTCGCAAAGCAGGTGCAACAATCACAATGTCTGAATCTGCTACCCTCAACTTCGTCTTCAAACAAATCAACATCATCTCTGCCCACCTGCGATTTTGATGTGGGCAGAGATGGGTGGATTCCCATGGAATCCACACAATTTTCTACACCTGTATAAAGCAGGCAGGTTCCATAGGAATCCATGTAAATGCAGCTTAGCATGCACAGAGGTGGCAGGCAGCATTTATAATTTTTATTGCCACAAGTCTAACCCTAACATGGAAACACGCGGCCGCCCTGATTGCTGTGTTATATTTACACCGTGTGAGAAAAAAAAAATCAGCAAAACACGGAGGGATCTGCTTGCATGTGAGTGCAATGAAAAGAGATCCCCTCTGTGCAATTAACAGGTTTTCTTAAAATGATCCCAATCCTATTCCATCTGACAAATACAAGTATGCACTGAACGTTCTCACAGAGTGAGCTGGACTGTACAGCTTCCCAGTCAAACTGTCAGGATAAGAAGTGAGCAAAGCTATGTCAGGGTCTACCAGTGTTGAAGTCCCTTACTGAAGATGCATACATTTCTATAGGGTACGCCTCCTGAAACAGGAGCATGTCAAATTTCAGCAAGTATTTACTAAATTCAGAAACAATAAACTGTCTTTTAAGACCTGCGGTATTTTATATGGAATGGAGACCACTGGCTGTTGTGGCCTGTAAAGATGTATTAGGAGCTAGAAGGAAAGTTTTGTCCCCCTGAGGATGGAGTGCTTGCTTGTCCTTCACTCAAGAAGCACGCTGAGAAGAATAGAGATTACAGGAACCTTGTCAGAGTGGGTCTAATCAATTTGCAAGTTTTCACAGAACTTATCGAATCAATCACCCCCAGAATTGTGACCACCACGCGACTGATTTGCCGTTACGTCTGCAGCAAACCTGAAGAAGCCATTTATACCATCTGCAGAAAACAGCGTTTTTTATGGATTTAAACATCATTATTGAGACCACCTCACTGCCAGCCATGTGTTGATACATACTTGCTTGACACCAGCAGATTGGAGTATATAAGCAAGGGCAATTATATCAGAGTACTGTGCAATTCGTGGGGGAGGGGTAGCCGGGTGAAAGGCTGTGCCAGTGCAAACCATCGACTTTGCTGTGCTGCTGCCAGGTGGAGGGGGTGGACGTGACACCAGTCATCAGCTCAGCTGCTCGCCACTCTCAGGAGTCTTTCCCTGCTTCTTCCAGCCCTGCCTGACCCCTGCGGCCTATTTCTATCTTGGTCCGGTCATACCAGTGTCAGGTTCATGGGATGGATCACGTGACCCCCCCTGACCCATTATCCATCTCAGTTCTGCGTCCCGTGGACATTCAGACTCTCCCAGTGCTTACCATCGGTCTCGCTGTGCTGCTGCTGCCGGGTAGAGGGTTGGACGTGACTCCAGTCACCATCTCGGCCCCTTGCCGCTCTCGGGAGTCTTTCCGTGCCTCTTCTGGCCCTGCCTGACTTGCCTGGCCACTGCAATCTATTTCCATTTTGGTCCTGCCGTACCAGCATCAGGGTCACATGATGGATAACGTGTTTATCGCGGTTCTATTTATTCACTTGACGGAGCAGCCTCGCACTTGGGTGCCTCTATCAAAGGGCAACTCTTTTAAGGGTGCTGTTACACCCTGTTTGTGCCTGATCATGGGCAGATTTGCAATCCATTGTTCTTCTATCTACTTCTCATACTCTTGGTCGTTTTCATACCTTGTCCTACTCAACCCAGGATGACCCATTGTTCCTTTCCTCAGTATATCTCAGCTCTCACCTGCGATCATTCTATCCTATGTTGCCCTCCGATTTCTCCTGATGCCTTGTCTGTCTATCATTTTGGTCTCCTTAATGCTCGCTCAGTCTGTAACAAATCCCATTCAATTCTTGACTTATTTTTTCGCTGTAACCTACATTTTCTCTGCTTTAACTGAAACCTGGATTATGTCAGCAACAGGCCTTAAATTGGGTACCCTTTGTGGTTTCGGTCTAAAGAGGTAAGGCCTATCTCCCCAGGTAGAGACTCCGCCGTCAGTATTTGCCACAGAACAGCAAGGGGGCTACTCTGAGAGGGCAAGTCATCAAATGCAGAGGAAAAACCCAGGTCAGGGAAAAAACCTCCAGTTGTTGAGCAATCAGAAATCAGGTGTGTCCTCCGGTAATCCAGTAAACTGGGTAAAGCGAGCACCAGGAGAACAGGTAAGCGAGTGACAGCCACAAAGGGAAACTGCAGAAATAGCCACAGGAGCAAAGGGCAAGGAAGCACAAGCATAGTCCAGGAAGGGAAAAAGCAGACGGACAAAAACGAGAGTCGTAGCAATAAGAAGAGAATAAGAGATTGCCCCCCCCCCCTACTTACCATCTCTCTCCCGTTCTTGTAATCGTTCCGGAGTGCGCTGTGCCATTTTGACACTCTGATGACATGGTGCAAAGGTTTATAGAATGTAGACGCCATGTTGGAAGGCACAGAAGCCCCCTCCAACGTCTCCATAGCAACGTCAAAGCTTGCATCTGCCAGGCCGGGGCGCGGGGGAGGAAAGTCCTACCAGATTACGTCTGACAATTCCTTTACACCAGCCTCTTTTCATACTGCCTCCACTTTGTTTTCCCACAGTCCTCACCCATCCCGGCATGGCGGGGTACTGGGGTTCTCTGTAACTCCTTTTTTACTCTCCGCTTCGGGTCTTCTGACATTTTCCTCCTTTAAATACCATTTTTCCTACTTCTCTAATCCCTTCCCTGTCTTGCTTCTTGTTGTTTATCGTCTTCCTGGCAGAGCTGCTGATTTTCTTGAAGATCTTGATCTTCTTCTATCTCTCTTCTTCCTTCCCCTTCACCTCTCGTCCTTCTTGGTGACTTTAATCTCCCCTCTTCTAATCTATCCTACTCCGTGTTGATCTCCCTCACTGATTTCAACTATTTGCCTTTCTTCCCATCTCCCCCCTCCCATCAGTTTTGCTTTTCTCTTAATCTATTTTTTCTTCACTTCCCTCTTCTCTACCTGTGTTTTCTTGTTCGTTCTATGCCTCTGATAATGTTTTACTCTCCTTCTCTCTTTCCTCTCCCACTCTGCCTTTTACTTCCTCTTCTTCGTCTACCTTTACTCGTTGCAGTCTCTGCTCTTTTGACTCAGCATCTTTTCTTTTTTTTTGTTGCATTCTTCTGTTCCATCAATGTTCACCTTTTCTTCTCTTTTTCCTGATGCAGCTATTAGCACCGTGCATTCTACTTTGCTGTCTCTACTTGACTCTGTTTCCCCTCGTTCTTTTTCTACTAAGCGTAAAACACCCAAGCCTTGCTTTCTTCTGACCTCATCTCTCTTTGCTGCCACCTGAATGGCACTGAACAAAAATCTTTCTCTCCTTCAGATCTTATTGGGCTTTTATCTTTACATGCTTCTTTTGGCTCTGCCTTATTTGCAGCAAAAAAAATTGTACTTTTCAGAGCTCACTGCTTCCCTCTCCCATCACCTGTATCGCCTTTTTCAACTCCTCCACAATATCCTGTCTCCTAAACCTTCTGACCCATCCGTTTTCTCATCTCTTTCCTCCTCTGACTTTGCTGACTACTTTACATCGAAAGTGTGTAATCATCACTCTGCTATAAGTAGTGCTGTTTGCTGGCCTGCCCTGCTGCCCTACGTGCTCAAGACACTTGGATTGCCTGGATTGCCTGATTTTGTTGGCCCCGCCCCCCGAACCCAGAAGTGTACATAATCTGCTTCCTGCGCGCATTTGCACGCGCGCATTAAGTAGGTGCTATAAGTAGCGCTGTTTGCTGGCCTGCCCTGCTGCCCTACGTGCTCAAGACGCTTGGATTGCCTAGATTGCCTGACTTTGGTATATATTCCATTATACCTCCACCATTGACATTTACTCACTCACTTATATGAATATATGCCTGCGTCGCATCTAGATGGAACTGTGATTGTTAGCACGTGAAAGTTGCATTTAGAAAGTGTGCCCTATAGCCTCTCCGTGAATTTAGAAATGTGCCCAACAGCCTTGCTGGTAAATCGAATTTAGAAGTGTGCCCAAGACCCTCTGTGAAAGTTGCATTTAGAAGTATGCCCAATACACACTCTGGAAAATTCATTTAGAAGTGTGCCCAATAACCTCGCTGTGAATTTAGTAGTGTTCCCAATAGCTACTTTGTGAAAGTTGCATTTAGAAGTGTGCCCAATAACCTCGCTGTGATTTCAGAAGTGTGCCCAATAGCCTCTCTGGTAAATTGAATTTAGAAGTCTTCTCAATAGCCTCTCTGGAAAATTGATTTTAATAGTGCGCCCAGTAGCCTGTCTGTGGAAAATTTGAATTTAAAAATGTGCCCAATAGCCTCGCTATGAAAGTGGCATTTAGAAGTGTGCCCAATGCCCTCTGTGAAAGTTGATTATAGAAGCGCATCCAATAGACGCTCTGTAAAAAAATGCATTTAGAAGTGTGCCCAATAGCCTCTGGAGAAAATTGAATTTAGAGCCGCTCCCAATAGCCTTTTGAAAATTGATTATACAAGTGCGCCCAGTAGCCTCTCTGTGGAAAATTGAATTTAAAAGTGTGCCCAATATCCTCTATGAACGCTGCTTTAGAAGTGTGCCCAATAGCCACGCTGTGAAAGTTGCATTTAGAAGTGTTCCCAATAGCATCGGTGAAAGTTGATTATAGAAGTGTATCCAATAGACACTCTGGAAAGCTGCATTTAGAAGTGTGCCCAATAGCCTCTCTAGAAAATTGAATTTAGAAGTGTGCCCAATAGCCTCTCTGGAAAATTGAATTTAGAAGTATGCCCAGTAGACGCTCTGTGAAAATTGCATTTAGAAGTGTACCCAATAGCCCTCTGCCCAATAGCCTCTCTGGTAAATTGAATTTAGAAGTGTGCCCAATAAACCTCTCTGTGGAAAATTGTATTTAGAAGTTCGCCCAGTAGCCTTGCTATGGAAAATTGAATTTAGAAGTTCGCCCAGTACCCTCTCTGGGAAAGTTGCATTTAGAAGTGTGCTCATTGAAAGAGCATGTGACCCATCATATCACACCACCACGCTTACTCTCTCCTTACATCACCACTCAACTAGAACACAGAGATACTATGACACCATTCGGTATAACTGTTCTCATACCAACAACCGCCGCTTACTCCACATCATTCTATGTAAACACTGCTGGTATCACACCCCTAGCCAGGCGTTTTCCTCAGGCCTAACGCAGCCACATCCGTTCCGGATAAATCCTGCCAGAACGAACACATTCTCCTGATCTCTAAACCACCACATCTACCGCTAAGAAGCAGCTATTACACGAGTACCGCACGAGCTGCACACATACCCGGTGCTCACACGCACCTTTTTGACTCTCCGTTCTCTCTCTACTGATCTGAACTTCGGTTCCCGAGGGCGTTCAACCTACCAGCGCCTTCAGACCATACCAATGGTATATAAGGCGCTATATAAGTGCAAAATAACATAACATAACATAACATATATCTTGTTTTTTTCTTATTATTTAGTTGGCCCCGCCCCCCGAACCCAGAAGTGTACATAATCTGCTTCCTGCGCGCATTTGCGCGTGCGCATTAAGTACCCGCTATACGTAGCGCTGTTTGCTTTTAGCTGGTAGCTCGTAGCTAGTTGCTCCTAACATCTTTACACCAGGTAACGGGGACGCAACCCTCTATTTGTTTATTTTGCATAACTCACTGCTCTGTTTGGTTATTATTCTGCTCCAATCCTTAATCCTTAATCCCTTTTTTCTTGCACTGTTATTGTTTAATTTACATGCTATCTGCAGCCGCATTTAATCTGATTCATATACAAGGGTTTTTTGTCTGAGTAAGCCCTACTATAAACCTCAAATCTCCAACTAGGTTATACTAATCATCTTCACAAAAAAAAAAATAGTAGGGTTGCTTCTTCACATCAGCAAAATATGGCTAGCGGTCTGAGAAGCATAAAACCTAAGTTGGATACTTTCCACTTGTTTTCTGCAACGAGTATTGACTCCCTAATATGCCATGGGAAAACCTCATATATCGAGCCGTCCCCCATAGACGCTCAGGTGTCATGTCCACCTAAAGAAGATATGCCTTAAATGAACCAACTCACTCATCAGTTACTCCAAAAAAAACTGATCCCCCAGCGGGCCCCGCCCGATGATAATAACCAATGAACGGGGCAAGGAATGCACCTTAACAGCATTGTCTTTCGCAGAACCAATTTCTGCGCCTTCAAGTTCTCAGGAAATGCCCAGCGTCAATGTCCTCTCTGATGATCACAATCGTATATCGGTACATGACCCTGCTTTATGCAAATCTTTTCCAGAAGCACCTAACTCTGTGGTGCTAAATTATCATGACATCCTCGAGACTTTGCGAAAAGAACTTCACGAGGGATCTTTGAAAGCCGTATTAGATAATAAATTAATAATCTCCAACATGACCTGCTCTGAAACAACGGCGACCTCCTTTTCTAATACCTCGGACACTCAAACAAAATCTTTGGATCACGTTACTGACAGGAATAAAGAAACTATTGTAGAAAAGCACCACCTACTAGGATTCAAAGGAAATCGCGAAGTTCTTGGGAAAAATCGCATCAATCGTGCATTCCTCCTAACACTTTTTACTCAAATTCCTCAACTGCGAATGTTCAAAACAGAAGACATTCTCAGAGTTTCATTATCAATTGAAAACAACTATTGCGCTGTGTGTTACTTG
Organism: Ambystoma mexicanum; assembly: GCF_040938575.1. NCBI lineage: Eukaryota > Metazoa > Chordata > Amphibia > Caudata > Ambystomatidae > Ambystoma > Ambystoma mexicanum. Next base: position 671,042,986 of record NC_090933.1, on the reverse strand, counting down.
ACCTCCGAAGCTGCCTTGAAATATTTATGGTTCAATAGGGATGGAATTAAAGAGGAAGGTCTCTCCCTAAGCTCTATTCTAAATGAACAGGAAGCAAAGAATTCTATTCAGTACAAATGTCCACAAGATGTCACTCTCCGATCGCATTCAACCTTGATAAGGAATCTCAACGATGAGGAAAACAGAATCATCAATGAACTATTAAATAAAGTGGGCATTTCTCAAGGCCTTCCGTGGTTAGCTCCCATGCTCAATTCGATTCTAAAACCAAAGGATTCTGCCACGATATCGTAGCCGTCCACAAATACCGATCTCACCTTTCAGTATTGGAACTCTTAAGGCTATGTCAATCTTATGAAATCGCTCTCAACCCTGGATTCTCTCAATCGTCCTGCAATATTGGTGATACAAGAAACAATGAAAACCTCCTCTCTTACGTTGCCTGATTATACCTCTTTCTCCACACCAGCCATAAGATCCTTGTCTGGCCGACCATCTGGAGGCGTCTTGATAGCAGTAGATAACGCCCTAATGTTTAGCTCCAAAATCATCTGGAAAACACACAATGTATTAGCGATATTACTAACCACAACCACTAATAAATATCGCCACCTTATCGTAATTACGATTTATTGGAATCCTGCGAATACTCCAATCGAAGAGATGATTGACACAGTCGAGACCTGTCTCGAACTTACTACCCATGAATACCAAGATGCTGAAATAATTCTAGGCGGCGACTTCAACTGTGACTGCAGGACAAATGAAGAATCAAGGGGCTCAAAAATCAATCCACTATCTAAACACAGAGGTGCAACATGGAGGAATTTCCTAAGGGATTGGGACTTAGATATCATTGCACCAAATCAAAAATCTATTTGGACCACATGGTCAAGAGATTCAAAATCCTCAACGATCGACTTCATACTTGCGTCTCAAAACTTGCTTCTAATATCATCCCCGTTAAGAATCAAAACGATTACCTACGGACACCATGCCCAACTATTGGGCAGGGTGAAACTCAACTGTCTCTTATTGGCAGTTGACCACTCTACTGCCTTAACTGAAATTGATCGTCCATCAATTTCTCTTAGATGGAGTCAAGGCAAAAGGAAACGTTTCGTACAACATGTAATGCAGGCCATTGCCAATTACAACATCATTAAGGGAACCTCCACCTGTGACCTTGAGAAAATATATGCTGAAGTCATATGTGTCACCTTAAGATCCTTTGGCAAGATAGCCCCGACCTCTACACATTTCCATCCCTTTGCCCCCCGTGCAAGGCACGGAAACGTGAAAAAAACAAGGCACTCAGACATCTGAGCAAACTTGAACTGTCTAATGAAAGATATCTTATACAGCGGAACCGCATCTTGTCCACTTACCAACAAAATTTAAAGCATACAAGAATATTAAGATACAATGAGACGAATTGTAAACTCATTAGGGCGATAATTGAACATGATACGCGGACTATCTGGCGAACAATCAAGAGCAATTGCAATCAAGCATTATCATCACCGTCCAATTCCATAGCGGAATCTACTTGGATCACTTAAATCTCACAAAAATTTCAGATCCCTCTTAAATTCCGGAATCTATTTCCCAGCCCTTTGTCATATCACGACCTGCCGCGTCTGAACTGGACAACTGCAGATCTGAAGTGGGCCATTACTAAACTTAATTATTCCAAATCAGCTGGTCCTGATGGCTTTCCGCCCTGTCTGTACAAAACAGATCCCGATCTATGGGCCGAGATTCTAAAAGTTAAATTTCAGGCCATCTTAAATCAGGGCTTTGTGCCGGTCTCCTGGCTATCGGCTAACATTGTACCGATATACAAAAAAGGTGACCCCGCACTGCCCCAGAACTGCCGGCCTATTGCCCTTATCGATACTGAACCAAAATTGTTTGCATCTCTCTTGCTCTATGATTTGGAAAAACACATTGAAATTAATGAACTATATTCTAAATACTAAACAGGATTTAGGAAAGAGATGAGCACCTCGCTTAATGCCATGATAATGGCATTTATCATTGCAGGAGCAAAAAAAACAACCGCAAATCCCATTTACATTGCTCTTATCGATATGTCTTCAGCCTTCGATAACGTGGTACGGAATTTACTATGGATCAAACTTACTGCAATCAGATTCCCTACAGTCCCAATATACTGGTTTATAGCATTACATTCCAATACCTCATATAAAATCAAAACCACATCCGACGGTCGAACAACAAAACCGATTACTACTGAATTGGGGTTGAAACAAGGCTGCAATCTAGCTGCTACTTTCTTCAATCTATACCTCGCTGACCTTGACAAACACTGGGAGAACAGAAATTTGTTTTCTGCAAATATCGGCCTACTGAAATTAAAATGGATCGCTTTTGCAGATGACATCATTCTATTCGATCCCACCTCTGCAGGCTTGCAACTCAAATTAGCTCTATTCGAACAGTTCGCGATTGCCCATAATTTAACACCCAACCGGCCAAAACTGCAGTTATGAAATTTGGGCATCGAAACAAAGCTGGCAACTTTCAATGGAAGATCATGGATACTACTATTCCCTCCATCACAGAGACAATCTATCTAGGATATCATCTTTCAGAGAAGAACTCCATCAGAATGTGGTCTGATATATTAAAAAATAAGATCAGACCGCTAACATCTCAGCTAAAACTTATCCACGGAAAATACTGTAAGTTCTCACTAACTCCGGTAATCATGTTTTTAACGCTAACAATTGAAACCATGATTCTATATGCACTAGATATCTGTCTATGTGAAATGGGTCCAATCCTAGACCAACTGCAAGGTACTTCTCTGAAAACTGCTGTGTCTTCCAATGTCTCTGCTTAATGTGGTCCTTAGACATGAGCTAGGTCTGATAGCACTATCCACTCGTTGGAAATGGCGCCCCCTCACGAACTATGCAAAAATAATTTACCCTCGGCCAAATTCACTATTCATTGGTATGAGGAAAACAATGGAAACTATGCCTACGATTCCCCTAGCTTTATACCAGACGAAAATACACACCATTCTGAATGCGGCCCACATAACTGTGGATGATGTTCATATCAGACCTGCTCATGCTAAAAAAAAGCTATTTGAACTTGATTGGTGTGCAACGATCGAACAAATTGGTAAATATAAACTGTACAAGGAAAATTACCTTTTTACACAAAAGAGATTACCAAGATATGATCATATAACTTTATTTCCCTGTAATCACACACGACAAGTTTACCTACGATTCAAATTTAATCTGCTTTATACCAAAGACAGGATTTGAAATTGGGATAAGAACAACTTGCTAGTAGATAGAAACAAATGTAGATTTCCCTCTTGCACTGGACCCATGGAATTTCTTAAGCATGTAATTCTATACTGCCCTCATTTTAAGCAAATACGTACGGTTCTACTCATGGGATTTGTGAATGTCCAATATATCGACTGTCTAACATTCCTATGAGTTAGAATGATGCAAGGTACTCACAAACCTTTGATCTATGCCTTAGTGAGTTTTGTAAATTCATAGAAAAGGAATTACCTACCTATGCTATTTCCAATGTTTCCAACATTGTCTAAAGAAATGTTGATGTCTGTTTTCCTTTCTGTGAATTACCTAATCTGTGAACCATTAATTGCTACTAAATCATGAGTTATCTGAGTATGTCCTATGGGGCATTTTATGAATCTTCGCCCAACAAATCTTTATTTATGTAAGAACTTATGTACCATTTTGTCTTATTGGCTATGAGGCACGATTACACGAACTACCAACTGATATGAACTACTTGTGCTCGACTTTTTAACCTAGTTTTATAAAAAGGTTTTTATTACTATGTTTTATTGAATTATTGTTTACTGAATGCTGTTCTTATCCCCCTTTTCTGATAAGTGTATAAGGTAATGTTTTGTGATACCGTGCTTTTTGTAAAGGTTCTGTTATTGATACAATAGAATCAAGAACAAATACATTTTTAACTCTGCCTTTGCTCCTTCTGTTACTCCTCCCTCTTCCTCTCTTCCTAGTCTTCCGCCACACCCTCTTTCCTCATTTTCTTCTCTTAGTGATTCTGATACTTCTGCCCTTCTTGCCCTGTGCTCAACCGACTGCTTCTGCCTCTGGTCCTGTTCCTTCTCTCATCCCTGAAGTCTATCTTCATCTCCTTCCATATCTTACAACTCTTATTAATTCCACTCTCTCAAATTCTTGTTTTCCTGCTACTTTTAAGCATGCACTCATTTTTCCAATTCTGAAAAACATACGATCATATTTATCCTTCGCTTTCTTTCTCACGCCACATCTCCTCTATTGTTCATTCTTGTCACTATGCTCTTTGTAACATCCATTGTGCCCACCCGTACCTCTCCTTCCATGCTACTAAACTTCTTCTCTTCTCTCTGGATTTTTCTTGCATTTTCATCTCTCTTGCTTGATCTTCTTGCTTCACATCTTCTTCCTCTTCGCTCTGCCTATGACTCCCTGAATCATCCCCTTTTCTCTTTATCCTCTTGTTCTTCCATTACACATTCCTCGCTCTCCATTTCATTGCTTCCTTTTGAATCAAGCCTTCTTTATAACTCCCTCTCAATTGTCTTTAAATGTACCCATGGTGTGGCTCCTCCCTATGTTTCTTCATTGGTGTCGTTCTAATTTCCTTCTGGGTCGCTCAGATTGTAGAACATATTTCTTCTTACTGCTGGCAGCCCCCCCTGTGCTTCTTCTCGTTTCCGTTCCTTTGTTCTTCTAGCCTCTAAACGTTGGCATTCTCTTCCTCTTTCTGTTCCTTCTTCTTTGACCCTCTGTATTTTTTCAATGTAATTGGAAAGCTCATCTTCTGTCTCTCTTTCTACTTAATGCTGCTTCTCTCCTCTTCTGCTTTAATTTATTTTATCTTGCATTATCACGTGTCTTTTGCAGGGACGTCATTTAGACGTTGCCAGAGGTCGCAACTGCGACCCCTGCGGTCTCCCTTGCTACCCCTGTGGTCTCCCTTGCTACCCCTAAAAAAAGATCTCTCTTTTTTTTCTTTTTTTTTTTAAAGAGGATCCTGCACTGGGGCCAGCAGCATGTGGTTCTTTGTTTCTGGAGTGGCTGGTTTTCTGATAGCTATAGCAGTCAAGATAGCTCATTGGGTTGAGCGATCGATGCTGCAATGTGCGTGTGAACTGCAAGTTGCAGGTTCGGCTCCCGGCAAGGTTAACTCAGCCTTTCATCCTGATGAGGTTGATAAATGAGTACCAACACAGGTTGGGTGATATTTTATGTATATTTGTTCTATATGAAGCGCTTAAGCGTAAGTGCTATATAATAAGACATCATTATTGATATAATAAGACATCATTATTGTTTGCCTTGGACGTCTGCTTGCATTCACAGTAATTTGGTAAAATGAGCCTATATGTGCTGATATTAACGATTCATATGGTGATCCATTCTTGTATGAAATGTATATCACTTTACAGTGATATCGTAACCATATTTTTCATAGCCTACTTAGAAACAATGCTATGTGATGCCACTTCCTGTTTTGTCAAGGGATGAAAGGTCGTGTTCCATCGCTTCCTGTGATGTCGCCTAACTGGGTGGGGTTATGTCATCAAAGGTCAAGGGTCGTGTGATGTCACTTCCGCTACCTCCGGCATTTTGGTGTAATGACGTCCCTGGTTTTTTGTAAACTTTGTTCGCTTTATAAATTTAATTAAAATGAAATGAAATATAACTCTGAAATGTTAGTGGATGTACTGCAGAGCTTTGGCCAGATGCATATTGTGCCTTTCTCGAGAGCCTGGCTAGCAGACTGTCAGGCCTGCTTATTGGATGGAATTGGCAGTCTAGGAGACGTAACACTCATGGGTTGCCAGGGGCCATCATCAGCCTCTTGCAGGACTCCAGATGTTACTGCTCTGTGGTTAACAATGAAAGCACATGAGATGGTAGCGCCGGTTTTAAGTGTATTTATTTTTTAAACACTATTATCTTTCAATTCTCTGACCAAGTGTCTTAGCGTGAGTACCTTCTGCTTTGTGCCATGTGTGCAGTCTTCACCTTAATCACTAAAAGTGCAGATCTCTGAGCAGAAAATGGCTCAACGTGAACAGGCCAACCCCTAGTGGTGGAAATTGGAGTTTCTGCAGGGCAGGCGACTCCAGCAGGTGAAGGTGGGTAGGAATCTTGCACAGATTCCTGGGTCTAAGCATTCTATTCTTAACAGCCTCTCTCAGTCTGTGAACACGTCACATGCCAATAATGCTTAAATAAGCAGCGTATCATTATTGTATTTGGCTACTGAGACCACAAAACCTTATCACACCTCTGAATGATGTCTTCATTTTAAGTGTGTTCAGAAAAAAATATATTCCATGACTGGAGGACTTTACGCAACTTTATTTTAATTAGCCTATATATTCAGTATGCAAGTAATTAATACACTTGTACTTGAAAGGAACACTTAGAAAAGGTTGGAAGAGGTAGATGTGCCTTAAGAGGTGGACAGGAGAGGCACATGTGGGAATGAGAACAACAAAACAGTACAAAAAGACGTTTGACGGTGTCGAACGCCGCTGAAAGATCCAAAAGGATCAGGGCGCCGACACCTTTCTGGTCGACAAGTGTGGCCATGTTGTCTTGTACAGAGACAAGTACACTTTCTGTGCCCCTAACGGGGCGAAAACCAGACTGGGCTGGGTTCAGCACTTTGGAGGAATCCAAAAAGGAAAACAATAGTGGGGAGACCAGCAATTCAAGGAGCTTCATGAGACAGGGGAGGAGAGAAATGGGACGATAGATGGATGGAAGAGATGGATCCAAAGAAGGTTTCTTTAGCAGAGGGATAACAAGAGCAGTCTTAAATTCAGTAGGGATACTTCCCATTTGACAGGAAAGATTAACAGCAGAGGGAATCTCACCAAGGAGGTCGGCAGATAGTTGTTTCATCACTCCAAGTGGGAGTGGATCTGCCGGGGAACAGGACTTAATCTTAAGCAGAGCTTTAGAGACCATATCCTCTGAGAAAAACGGAAAGGATTCCCATGGTGAGCCATGGAGATCAATGACTTCATAGTGAGGGGGGGGGTTATCAGATGGGGGGTGTGAGTCAGCGAGACGAGAATTGTTCACAATGTTCTTGCAAATAGTCTCAACCTTTGTGATGAAAAAAGTGGATAGAGAATCACATAGCTCCTGCATAGGTTTTATGGATGAAGTATATTTAGAAGAGGAAGATAAAGCTTTAATAACAGTGAAAAGAGTCTTAGGCTGATTAAGGGCAGACTCAATCTTCTCAGCAAAATACAGTTTTTTTGCAGTGAGAATGGTTGCAGCATAAGCTGACAGTCCGGCTTTGTAGCGTAGTCTATTTTCAGAGCCATAGCAATGTCACCACTTCCGCTCCAACTGACCAACTTGCAAGCGTTCCACTCTGAGGAGATCAGTGAACCAAGGTTCAGACGGGACTCTGCGAGGTTGAAAAAGACATAAAGGGGCAACCTCATCGGCAGCACTCAGCAGCAAGGTGTTCATTAGGGGCATAAAAGGTGATGGAGCTGCTGACCATTTGTCCTCAACAGAGCAGGCAAGTTGCTGCAGATTAGGCGAACGCCAGGAACGATGCATAATGGGTTCTGGCAGAATCTTAGGAGGGGCGCACTTTAGCGGCAGACTGCAGGTGACCAAATAATGGTCAGTCCAAACCATAGGTTTAACTGAAGGAACAGAAACCAGAGCTTTATTGGTGAACACCACATCCAGTGTGTTGCCTAACATATGGGTAGGTCCTGATATCTGCTGAGGTAGGTCCAGATCTAGCAGGCTATCATAGAAAAGATCTAAAGCCGCAGTCCTAGGCGGGTTAAATTGAGATTGAGGTCCCCAAGGACGATAAGATTATTGTATTGTGCTTGCGGACCAGCAATAAATTCAGTCAGCGGTTCCAATAGGCTAGCATAGACACCAGGAGGGCAATAAATAGCCAAGATATGGTAAGTCAAAGAGGGAGATATAATACAGTGAAGTAGTAGAGATTCAATATTCAGATTGTGTAAACAGTCAAGTTGAGAGCACTGAAAATCAGTTTTAAAAACAATGGCAACCCCACCACCATGGTGAGGGCCAGAACGATCGCAGTGAATAATATTGTAGCCCTCAGGAATGATCTGAGCTAGGACCAGGGTTGAATGAGTCTGGAGCCATGTCTCAGTGAGCTCTAGCATGGCAGGGCAACGATCAGTTAGAAGAGAAGTAACCTCTGCAGCATGTGCTGTGAGGGAGCTCACATTCAAGAGTAGTAGAGGCAGAAACGCCGCCGTAGTGTAGCCATGGCCTGCTGATCACTATTAGCAGGAGGGGGGGTTTACAATTCAGGATCCAGCCGGCAGGAAAGCAGGTGGATGATGGTACTAATGACAAGTTAGATCTAGTGTAGCAGTACAAATTAACATTGCCAACCGTTGCACAGACAGGCTTACCCTAAGCGCACCTTCGGCACGCGTGCCAGCTGTGCCCGCCCACTGCGTGAGCGGTCAATGTGGCACATAAATGCCGATGGGGTCTCAAAAAGAGGCTGTGACTCGCCCAATCAAAAACAGAAAGAGAACTAGCATCTGATCTGCTTCAGCCCTTCAAAAATGGACATTGACAGAATGCCGCCGTACACAATGGGGTGAACAAGCGTAAAATAATGCAGTAATGGGTAAGTCAATAAGAACAGTGAGTAATGTCTTTAAAATCAGGCATTCAGGATAGCATAGAATTTAAAACACAAGAAAGGCTTGTGAATGTGGGTGAATGTGGAATGTCTGGATCTCTGGATGTTGAAGGTTGGATTTTTGAATGTCCTGCATCTCCCTATGCCTCCTGCTTATATAGACATAATGACATCAGAGGATTTTTACTATGTGGTAGGAAATAACCGGGACATACCTCCAAGATAGAATAGGTAAGGCTGTGGATGTCGCCACCTTCCTGTAAGCAGATTGGACCCAGGGAAGTGACATCAGTTTTAGTGTGGGTGTTTTTATGATGTGCTTTGTTATACTACAGTTACTTTTGCCAAAATCAGTTATGAAACAAAACGCTTTTATTTACAATGGTTTTGCTCCTGAAAATCAGATAGGCAGATCCCATATTTTACAAGGGATATGTCATTTCAAACCCCAAGTTTGTGCGATGCTGTTTTGTCCTTCTGGCAATCTTTCGCCATTTCTATGGAAAACATTTCCCCTAAAAATCTGCAAATGGCTACACACAAGCCTATCAATGTCAGGCATATTTCCATTAAATGTTACATCTGTGTCATGTACGCTTTCCTCAGAAATGCCTCTTTAATGCCATTCACATCCCCACATGCTAGGATCACCCACTTAGTCTCATTTTAATTGTGCAAAAATTACTTTAAAACCATCAGAATTTCACATTACTGTGTTTTCAGATTACGGAAATAAATGTCTTAATATAAAAAGTCTCTTACATCAAATGGGCTTTGTTCCCAAAAGTGGCCAGTCTTTCCAACCCCCCCAGCCAAATGTCTTTCACTGGTCAACCTTGCAAAGAGGTTGCCATGGCTTCTCCTTTGAAGTCCTTCAATTTGAATGCAGGGTATTTCACACTTCAAACACATGAGTTGGCTTCCTCCTTCGTTCTTAAGAGCATCTCTGCCATGCAGTCTTAGACACCCTATAATTATGAAACCTACTAGTCCAGAGAACAGAGCCCCTGCCCTTGCAGTATCAAAATCACAGGGAGGTGCAAAATTTGGCCTTTAAACCAAACTGGCCTAACAGGAATGCCTGCCTCAGCTAGGCTGTTGAAGATCTTTTTGTGAAAAAAAAAAATACACAGTTAAATATACTTATATCTTTGCAGCTTTTCTTACCCCAATGTACAGTTTTGTTTCTGGGCATTTTACAGTATTCTTTCCCATTTAGCTTCCTTCAATTCCTTTCATTTCTCTGCAAGGAAAAGTAACACGGGTTCATTTTATTTTTATATCCATTTAACAAAATGTGGTTTTTTGCCGCATTTTGCTGTCTGAAAGCTTCTAGAGCTCTGGTCAATTTCTGTACACAGGGATATGTTCAAGAAATGGGTTCTTTGAAACTGACACCAAGCAAAGGGAGAGAGAGCTTATTTTGAAGAGCTTTGCCTGTGTTCATTTGTTGCAAGAGTGAATGCTGGCCATACAGCCTGAAATTAATTTCTCTGCTCTTCGCAGATTTTACTTGACACAACAATACCTTTCAGGGAGGCCTCATTTGATGGTGTTCATACTGAATATAGATGGACATAGCTGTGTTTAACTGGAACTAAACTGTGTAATGTTTAAAGATGGAAATAGCACCAGTGCAAGTTCATTTAAACACAGAACATTTTCTTTTTCAGATTGAGGTTTTGAACTGGCAGCATAGCAGCACTGAGCCATGCTGCCTCTGAATTCTTCTCTTTGGTGTACATGAGCTCAGCAGACACAGCGCAGCCATAATTTCTGTTACTGCTAAAATGCTGTTTTTGTGATGCAGGGGAATATGTGCTCAGCAGACACAGTGCAGCCCTTATTTCTGTAACTGCTAACATGCAGTTTTGTGATGCAGGGATTTCTGTTGGGCTGGTAGATGTACCCCACAGAATCCCCCCTGCTTTCCCAGGACTTCTTGTTGAGGGAGAGTAGGGAAAAGTAGGGTTCATCAGGTGGAGTTCTTCTTTCATCAGGGAGTGGTACACCAATATCACCTTCCCTCTTTCGGTTGGAGCGTATGGAGCGGCACCCCCTTTCCTTCCTTCCCTTTCCAGGTCCCCAGGGAGGTCCTCATCGGTCTTGGAGGGGAATAGTATTAGTACTCTGATAGGAGATAGATAAAAACAGGTTTTAGAATCTTTCACTGACTCTCTTACCGGAAGGTTGACATCAGTGGAACAAGACATACATATACAATTATCAGGGGTCTTTGAACAATATCAGAAAAAAAATGACTCAATAAGGCATAGGCATGATTGAACTTTTACACCATGGTTTCGTTACACATTTTTGCAATAACAATGAAGAAAAGTACTCCGTTAGATAAATATACCTAGGGACCTACCTAATCCCTTCTGCTTTTTCTTTTTCTTTCCTCTCATTCTCCAGATGTCTCTTCTATTTGAATTTCCTTTAGCTCCTCAATCATTTGCATTGGTATTCCTTTTTGGTTGTTTTTAAATCATATTGCGTTTTCATCCCCTCTGCCGATTCCTCCAGATTCTGCTGAGCGTACGCAAAAGCATGCTGAAGGTGTTTTCTTAGATTCTCAACATACTCATGGGTTGTGGAGGCGTTTTTCAGTGTCTGCTCTTGTGTTCTAAAGAGCAAATGCTGAGGGAGCACCATCCTTCATACAGTCATTAGCTTAAATGGAGACATTTTGGTTGCAGAAGATGGTGTAGATCTGATGGCCATCAGGACAAGCAGTAATCGGATGTCCCAACTTGGCCTAGAATCTGCCAGACACTTTTTTAGAATTCTCACAATGGTTTTATTGTACCTCTTAACTCCCCCACTAGAGGATCGGCGGTATGCAATACGAAGTTTCCTCTTTACCCCTAGTATCTCCCACAACTTTGTCATCACTTCGCTGGTGAAGTGACTTCCTCGGTCTGACTTAATCCTTTGGGGAAGGCCAAAACGTGAGAAGATGTGGTTGATCATCAGGGCAGCTGCTGTTTCTGCCTTGCAATTTGGGGCCGGGAGACATTCCACCCATTTGGTAAAAAGCATGTTACTGTTAACATGTACGTGTTCCCCCTAGAGGAGCGAATCACGGGCCCGGTGAAATCTACTTGTAAATCTGACCAAGGCAGTGTCATCCCCCTCTTTAGGAGGGGAGCTCAGTGTGTGAATGAGCTTTGCTGAAATTGTGCACACACAAGACACCCCTTCAAATACTGGTCAAGGTCCTGCTCCATGTGTGGCCAGTATGCAACATCCCGCAAGATTTCTAGAGTAGTATGAAACCCCCAATGACCGGCTGTGGCCGCTTCATGGCCGTGACTTAGCATCAGGCTTCGGAATGAGGTAGGTACCACCGACGGTCACATCCAGAGATGGATCTCCTTACCAACAAACTGTCTTGGATTCGGAACATTTTGGGACACTCCATGAACACGCTGAATCCTCTTTCCCAGTGTAATCGGTTTCCATCAAGGGAAAGTTCTCAGGGTCCTCAATGTGTTGGTAAAATTTCCCAATAATCAGATTCCCTTTTTGTGCCGTGATTAAATCAGCATCTGGGGTCTCCTTACTCCACTGGGCAGTTGAGAGTTCATTGTGAGCATTTGTCTGGGACCTGGAGACAGCAGTGACCTGGATTTCCCCCAACAGGACTCGATCTCAAGGAGATCCCTGTGGATGGCTCTGGTTTTGGCCAGCTGATTAGTCAAGTCATTTCCACTTTTGTCTGGCCACTCTATCCTGGAATGACCCTTAATCTTGTTCAAATAGATGGTCATCCCATTAGAGGTGAGCAGATCATCAATATTTTGTATGAGCCTGCCTTGTTTAAGTGGTTTGTTGTTTGCACACAGCATGCCTCTGGTTCTCCAGTTGATCAGGTGCTCCACGAACCCGTTCCAGACATAATCTGAATCGGTGATTGTGACCAGTTCGTGGAGGCGTGTTGCACGGCAGTAAGGATGGCCTGGTAAACTGCCATCAATTCCGCCACCTGACTACTGCGGGGACCGATTTTGTACCCAGAGGATGGCTCCGGGGCATCATTCACTCAGACATTACCAATCCCGGTCACCAGCTCCTTTTCTCTGTTGATGTCAACATTGTAGGAGCACCCATCCACATAAACTGGGCATCCCCTCGCACTTTTGTTCTTCATAGACTTTGTGCGGGGAATTCGGGGACACCTCCGTGTTGTCCTGAGTTTTGAGGCTTTCGTCCTCGAGATAGTTTTCTCTGGCACAATCATGAAAGTCAGCCAGACTTTGTGCGAGGGGACTCGCGTCTTGTTTTGGCCTTATCTGACCTCCACAGGAAAGCCTTGCATGGACAGAATCCAGGAGGTGATTCTGGAATTACTTATATTTCCTGCCCGGATTCTGTCACTTTGGAGGTATTGCAAAGGCTGGTGTGGAGTCTCCACTATGATGTGCTCCCCCTGAATGAACGGGCAGTAATTTTTCAATGCCCACACCGTTGCCAGGAGTGCCTTCTCACAATCCTTGACTTTTTCCTCCACAGAGGATAAAGTCTTACTTGCATAGGAGATGACTTTATTGACCTTGTCATGCTTTTGGTATAATACTGCTGTCAAGCATGTATTCAAGAACCCCGTCTCCAAGAAGAACTCCTTGTTTTTGACAGGGTAAGCTAGAGAAGGCACTTGTGAGAGACTTCTTTTGAGTTGTTTTACTGCCTCGGCTTGTTCTGGAACCCACTCCCACTTTACCCCCCCCCTTCAACAGATGGGCCAGGGGTCTTGTGACCTCGGCGTAATCCTCAATGAACTTCCTACGGTAATTAGTCACTCGAAGAAGGCTTCTTACTCACGCAGGGTTGTGGGGTCTTTTAGTTTTAGTAGTGCTTCCACTTTCTTCGCATGGGGACAGAGACCCTTAGGGGTGATTTCATGTCTCAAGAAGTTGACACAGGTCCTACACCACTCTGCCTTCTGGAAGGACAGTTTTGCTCTGGCAACCCTCAACTGGGTCAGAACATAGCGGATTTCCGGTATGTGTTCCTCCACAGTTGAGCTTTTAATCAAAACATCATCCATATAGGCCAAGTTACCCCTTTCACCCAAGTCGGGCATGGCCTTGTTTAGGAAGATGTTGAATTAATTGTCAGAGTTTATGTATCCGAAGGGAGTCCAGGTCCATGTGTACTGCTGCCTCCCACCCCCAAAGGTAAAGGCCAGCTTGTACTGGTCCTCCCTATTAACGGGCACGGTCCAGTATCCATTGGACAGGTCAATGTCGATGTACACCTTTGACCAGTGGATCTGGGCCAACCCCTGGTCAATGTAGGGAAGAGGCCATTGGGACATGCAGACCCATTTGTTCAGCTCCCAAAGGTCTGTGCAAAGTCTACATTGACCATTTGGTTTTAAAATCCCCAGCACCGGATTATTAAAGGGGCTGTGGACTGGACGAATTATCCCATGGGACTCTAGGTTTTTGATACTTTCTGTCAGGGACTCCATAGACGCGAGAGGTAAGTGATAATGCTTCACGAATACAGGAGTCATCCCAGGGTCCGTGGGAATTGATGTAGTATGTATCTCGGTGCTACCACAGTCGTACGAGTCCACAGCAAAGATATCTTGAAAATATAAGAATACCTGTTTCAATTTCTGCTTTTGTTCCTCAGTCTCACAGGCATCAGCGAGGTTGACCCGCTCTTCCACCATCTGCCTGAAGCCTGGAAAGACTTCAGGTTTCGTGATCTCTGTGGACTCCTCCAGCTGTGTAGAGAGGTCTCCGGTGAGGGTGTTGACCTGGACAGAGTGTTTCAGGTAGGAGAGGCAGTCATTGTGGACCTGGAAGATCACCTCATCCTTCCTGATGTCACAGGTCACCTCTTCCCCCCCCATAAAGGCAGGAAGAGTACACCAGGAAATTCCCCCCTTGCCGGGTGAAGATCCTTTCTGGCAGTATGTCATCGTCATTGTCATCGCAGTCATTGGGGATTGGTCCTATCAGTTCATTTCCTAACTCCATGGAAAAGTGCTGGTCATCAACCGCCATTCCAACAATGGGGCCTGCGCCCAGATTGATACTCCTAAGGTCGCTGTTATCCACCACTACTGGAATGGTGTTGTGTTCTACATTAACTAATGGTGTTGGGTTTAACTCCAAACCCTGCTGTTGAAGATGGGCATTGAGGTGTACATGTGCATCTGGATTTTGTAGTTTCTGTCCTCTTTTAATTTTTAAGTCAAGTGGGAATTGTCGGGTATGTCCTGGTATGGTGACCTCCTCTACAATTTGAACTTCAACCGCATACGGCAGCAAATGAGCTGACCAAAATGCCTTTTCAGAATCATCAAAGCCCATGGCATTGCCCCTCAGTCGAGACCAGGACTTGTAATTTATAAGGTCCAAATTAATTGCAAACCGATTGAGAATGTCACTGCCTAAATAGAATGCAGCAGGGACATCTCGCACAACCCAACAATTATGCTCTGTGCTTTTGTCACCTATGCACATTTTGAGCATACATCTGCTAGGCAGGAGATGTTTGGAATTGGGAGTTTCCATGCCCATTTCCCACTTATCAATCAATTTAAATGTGGGAATGGTTGGATCTTTTGGGAGTTTCCTGAACATGGCTTCGTTGATGAAGCTCTTTCCGTTGTTCAGGAACACTCTGGCGACAACAGGCTCCTTCCCCTCATTTAACCGAATAGGGAGGAACAGCTGTTCTCTAATTTTCTTAACGTGAGCTAAACTTTGGACTGGTTTTACATCACTTTTGACCATAGGATTTGGATTTTCAGATTGGGAATTGATATACAATTTGCTTCCAGTGTGGAATGCCACTTGAAACTGGAAGGAAGATTTATTTTCAAGAATGGAGAGGAGTTCCCATCACCAGTTTGTTGTCTTACAACAATGACTGTAATGTCAGGTATTTCATTATTTTGGAAATGAAACTCAATTTTATCAGATTTTTGTTCAACCATGTGGCATGTGCCATTTAAACTAACATGGTTGACACTTTGTTTTCATTTTATTGGCCAGTTAATCTGAGTCCAGAGGACCTTATTTAAACAGTCTATCAGGGGAGAAAACCTGCGTCATTGTTCCGGGGTGCCAGACCCTTGGATTGAGAGGTTCTGACCCGCCATGTTCATCTGAGGGTTCTGCTGAGCCCTCAACATGCGACTCAGATCCTAAGTGTTGTTCTGGACCTGGCGCCCGAGTTGGGACACCCCCTCAGAAGGCCTTCTTTGCCTCTGATTGGGCTGTTTTTGGCAAGGTGTGTTTTAGGCCCCCCCATTTCTAGGTCCAAAATGGGGGCACCCTTCACCTACGCCACCTTAGCAGCAGCGTGGGTGTTGGTTGGCTTGGGATTTTTTGTTTGGCTTTTGCTTTCTACAGGTTTTTGGACCTCGTCGATCCGGGTAGCCTACTCTATTACCCAGTCCAGGGTCCTGTTGTCATGAAAATCCCTTACCAGCTTTGTCATTATATATTTTGGGAGCGCATGAAAATAGGGGGTATACATTCTCATTTGTGCGCACCCGCTTGGTAGTTTGCGCAAAGGTGCCTTTTAGCTCCTGCACAAATTCTCTTGGGGCCTGATCCTCTCCACACTGCAGATTGTAGGCTGCCTTGCGGGCCTCCTAGGGGTTTCTGTGTGTGGAAAAGTGCTTCAAGATAGCTGCCTTATAGGTGGACCACCGTGAATGTTTCAGGGTTCCAGCCCAGCAAAGAAGATGGAGTACTCTGGAGAGAACGTCCATTTGGCATAGTCTATGCAATTCTGGCTATTTTTGATGATAAAAGAGTTCATCGTCTAGTCATAGAGCTCCAAATGCTCCCAGGCAGAATATTTGGCATTTTTGTGATATAAGGTCATGACATTTCTAATAGCCTTAATCTGCTTAATGGGGTCTTTCACCAGTGCTCTCTTTTGTTTGTTAGCTTTCTGTTGCAGCTTCACCCGAGTGCATTCGCCCTCAGAGCCGCTATTATTTGAGGTCCCCTCTTTATCTTCTAGGCGGTCCCTGATTCTTTGAGCTTGTACATGGTTCTCAGAATGGTGGGGCCTACTTTCTTCTCCTCTATTTTACCTTGGGCTCTCTGGGTCACTCCCCTTGGACTCCCTCTTTCGCACAGGAGAGTGGTCTTCTGACTCCTCTCTGCTTCCAGGGTTGGTGGAGAATCCCCCCACTGCCCTGATTGGGTGGAGGTTTTCCAAATATTTTTTTGGGGCCTCAATACCTGCTCTTTTTTTTCTGCAAAGCGAACCAAATGGTCCCTTTGTAGGTGATGTTTCTGCAGGTCTAGTTCCCTGATTTTTTCTTTATAGCAGCTTTCCTGGTCAGATATATATCGGTCATAATATTTTGGAATCTGTACAGGGATCCCTGTCCATCAATCTCTGATGGGTGCGGCCTGTCTGGTTTTTTTTTATAACATGTTTTATTGTCTTTTTGTGTTACAATACAATAACATATAAACTTACAAACATAAAACTGTGCATACATGTGGTGGAGCTACATGAGAGACCTCTGCCTATATGCGGACCAATGTAGAAACACAAGTGAGGTTAGGAATATAGTAGATATTAACCATATCAAGTGTCCATTGACATTTCACGTTCAGTTCTTACAGATGACTAGAGGATTTAATGACCTAGCTATTATGCCCAGAGGCGGCGAGGATGTTAAACTACAAACTGGATTATTTCAAATTGTACCGGTTTCACAACATCTCTTCCCACTTCCCCCATACTTTGTCTGCTTTGCCCGGGCACCCTTTTGCTTGGTAAACCCGTCGTTCCATTCGGATAATTGCGTCTATGTCTGATTTCCATTGTTCATACTGTGGAGTGATCTCAGAACCCCATAGTTGCGCTATGTTTTGGTTAGCTATGCCGGTGGATGTTGAAACTAATAGCTTTTCAAAGCGCGATAGGTCCTGTTCCGTATCAATACCCAGTAGAAGGAGTTTGGGGTCAGTAGGGATTGGTCGGCCTAAGACTCTGGCGAGTCTATCACAGCAGCTACGCCAGAAGTGTTGTACTTGTACATTGCCACAGAATGTGATAGAATGTCCCCTCTTCTTGCTTGCAACGTAAGCATTTTGGATCAGATGTCTTTCCCCACTTGTATAGCGCCACTCGAGGGTAATATATTCTGTGGAGTATGTTCAGCTGAATGAGTCTGATTCTTGCTGAGATCGCCATTTTCCTGGGGTACATCAGGGTCTCAATCCAGTCTTCAGGTAGAATCGGGCCCACGTCCCCTTCCCATTTGAGTTTCAGGCTCGAGAGCTCTCTTGTGGCAAAGGAGGAGATAGCGTTATACATGGTGGATGTGATCCTGGCGTTCACACTGTCGATAACTATATTTCTCTCTATGGGCGTGCACTCTGGCATTTCCAGTAAGCGGGCTCTTTGTTCCATTAATGCATGGTGTAGCTGATTTTAGTGGAAACTTTCGGTGGCAGGAAGACTATGTGTGGACGAGAGTTCGGCAAACGGGATTATTTGATTATTTGCATATACCTGCTCAATGGTATGAATACCAGCTGTTACCCAAGCCGACCATTTAGGGAGATTGTCGAGACCTGCAAGATGGACGTTGTTCCAGATGGGCTGGACTGGGGTGAGTATGTTGTCCCAACCTATGTACTTATGAATATCTCTCCATATTTGGGCTGTGTGGGCTGTGATCGTGCCCTTAGGATGACGATTCACACTAGTGTATGGGCTTTCAATCGGGGTCATATCATGACGGGCAGCAATCTCAGCCTGTATGTGGGGGAGTTTTGGGTCTCCGTGCAGAATGTCGTTTGTTGTCGCCATCTGTGACGCCCAGTAGTAGACCTGGATATTCGGTAGCCCTGTTCCCCCCTCCCAGACCAAGCGTTGGAGGGTTTTAAGCGCTATTCTCGGGTGTTTCCCTGCCCATAGGAGCCTACGTGTTATTCTGTCTATTGTGTGGAATTCTACAACGGGAATACTGAGAGGGGCGTTCTGGAGGATATAGAGGAATCGGGGCAGGGCCAGCATTTTGAAGAGTGCCGCTCTGCCTAACAGCGTCAATGGCAGTGATGCCCAGTGAGCTACATCATGCGAGTATCTTTTGATCAGGGGGTGTAGGTTTTGGGTTACATAATTGTCAAGTCTATTTACTATTAGGACGCCAAGGTATCAGAACTGTGTGGTTTCAATACGGTATGGGGAGCCGGAAGGCGGAATGCAGTCTATCCCTTTTACCGGAAAGAACACCGATTTCACCCAATTAACTCTTAGTCCGCTAAAGACCCCATAATCCACCAGTAATTGGGTTACTATAGGGCAGGAGACCGCCGGGTCCCCCAGATACACTAGAAGGTCATCGGCATACAGGGACACCCTGTCCTCCCACTCTGAGTTCCAGCAGAAGCCGCGCCACGTGGGTGAGCTCCGTAGGATGACTGCTAGCGGTTCTATTATTAATGCAAATAGCATAGCCGAAAGTGGGCAGCCTTGCCTGGTACCCTTACCCAATGGGAATATTTGCGAATGCCAGCCGTTTACCCTTACCTCTGCTAGTGGGCAATTATAGAGGAGTTGGACCCATTTTATAAAGGAATCACCAAATTGCGTCTTCCTCATGATCGCCCATAAAGCATCCCAATAGACAGTGTCGAAGGCCTTTTCGAAGTCTATGGCCAGTAATGCTAGTGATTGTTCTAGCACGGGTGCTCGTTCTAATGCCAGATGGAGTTTGCGAATATTCATTCTTGTCGACCTTTGGGGCATGAAGCCACACTGGTCCGGGTGTATCAGTGTTGTGATGACCGCTTGGAGCCTATTTGCTAGCACTTTGGCCAAGATTTTGGGTTCACTATTGATTAGGGATATGGGTCTATATGAGCTGCAATCATCAGGGGGTTTGCCTTCCTTGGGGATCACTATTATGGTGACCTTACAGAGGTCCGGTGGGAGCCTACCTTTGGTTAGGGAGTCCTCGAACATGTTGAGCATCTGCGTGGATATGTCCAGGTGGTTCAGCTTCTTCCAGATATCGATTGGGAACCCGTTGGGTCCTGGCATCTTGCCCGTTTGTAACTGGGAGATGGCCACAGATATTTCATCCACTGTTATTTTGCTGTCTAACATGGTGACCTGTTCCGTGGTAAGTATTGGGAGATCAATGTTGTCGAGCGTGTCACTGGCTGGCGTGGTGGCCGGAGGCTTGTAGAGATTTTCGTAGAAATCCGCAAATCGCTCTGCTATCTCCGCATCAGTGGAGACTGGTTCTGCATCTGCTGTCTTAATACATTTCACCTTTCGATGCCCCTCTTCTCGTCTCTCCAGCCAAGCGAGCATTTTCCCAGATTTTTCTCCCATTTCATAAAGGCGTGCCCTCATGGCGTGGTGTTCCTTTTAGGCACAGTCAAGCAATAGGTTATGGAGTTTCTTTTACGCTAGTGTTAACGCTCGATTCGTCTCTGGGGTATCGTTGGTGATGTGCTCTACCTCCCTGGTCACCACCTCTTCTTCGGCAGACTTAATCTGTTCACAGTGTGCTTTTTTCTTTGCTGACGTCCACGAA
This sequence comes from Ambystoma mexicanum, assembly GCF_040938575.1. Classification (NCBI taxonomy): domain Eukaryota; kingdom Metazoa; phylum Chordata; class Amphibia; order Caudata; family Ambystomatidae; genus Ambystoma; species Ambystoma mexicanum. The sequence continues at coordinate 671,022,714 of NC_090933.1, read as the reverse complement.
ATGATGTCGCCCCTCAGGACTGACTTGTAGGCTTCCCATAGCGTGGTAGGGTCCTCGACCAATCCTGAATTTAGCTCATAGTAATTGGAAGTGGCTGTCTCTATCTTCTCCTGTAGCTCTGGGAACCCCAAGTAGTAGGTGTTCAGTCGCCATGTAGGTGGGGGACACGGTCTCTCTGTTTCTAGTTCCAGGGTCAGCGGGGAGTGGTCCGAGATACCCTGTGGGAGTAGGGATGCCTTGCATATTTTGTGCACATTTTGATTTGGCAGGAAGAAGTAATCTATTCGGGACATGGAGGCGTGCACTCGAGAGTGGAAGGAATATTCTCAGACATCTTTGTGTATGTCGCGCCATGCATCTCGTAGTCCCAGTGCGGAGACAAATGCCACCAATTTGGTGGTGGCGGCGGGATTCCTTGCCATCAGGTGTGAGTGATCTGAGACATTGTTCATGACCTCGTTAAAGTCTCCTCCAAGCACCCATGTATCTGCATCCTTTTCTGCAAGGATCGGGGTAATGTCTGCTAGGAGAGTACTGAGTAGAGATGGGGGGGTATATTGCCAGGATCGCCAGGGTTTGATTCCATATTGTTGCCTGGACGTGTACATAGCGGCCACCTTTGTCTTGTGTGGTATGCGTGATTTCCAGAGGGAGCCTTTTATGTATGAGTATCAGCACTCCCCTCGCGCCCATGGAGAAGCCCGCATGTACTGCTGTGCGGTAAATAGATCTTTGGAAAAATTTGCATGAGGTTCCTGCCAGATGGGTTTCGGTCAGGAGGACTATGTCAGGGGAGTGGCGATTCAAGTGCCATAATACCAGCCTTCTCTTGATATTGGAGCCTAGCCCATTGACGTTCCATGTCATGAGTGTTAGGCGCCTATTGGTTGGATTCGCTTCAGGTGGCATCTGGTGCGTGAAGTATAGTCTCACAGGTGTGTTTCCTTTGGTGCTTTTGCAGCAAAATGGCGGCATGGGCCAAGTTTACATTGCTCTCGGTACCTTTGTATGCTAAAATTTGTAGACAAACGTTGTCTCCAACTCCCCCCTCCCTACGCTCCACCCTCAACTGAAGCATCTGTCGACCCAACAGCAACATGTGAACAGTTAAACTTTACAGCACCTCCGTGTGGTGCTGGAACTTAAGTCTTGGTCCGGGGGCGGGTGTTTGATTGATTAGCCACCGGCCTGGATGTGTTCTGTGATTAGACTGTTGTAGGGAGCGGAGGCTCCATAGCGTTACATTACTTGGTGACTCTATCATATTGCTCACAGCTGCTCTTACTTCATACATCTCCCTGCTACGGGTTTTCTAGTTGTGGTTGCTGCTGCGGTTCTTGTTCCGGCGGCTGCTCTGGGCGAGGGCTATTGCGTTCCCTTCTCTTTCTTAACTCGGCGCTCCAGTCCCCTTCTATATGACGCTCAGCCCAGCTCCACGCTTCTCTAGGGTCAGTGAAGTGCATGGTTGTGCCATTGTGGAATATCTTGAGTTGGGCCGGGAAGATTAGCCCATACTTGACACCCATCGAGTGCAATCGTTTCTTGTGCGGGTCGAATGATTGGCGCGCTTTCTGCACCTCCCTGGTGAAGTCAGGGAAGAAGGCTATCCTTGATCCGTTAAATGTGACCGTGCCCTTTGATCTCGCCAGTTGGAGAACAGTGTCCCTGTCCCTATAATTCAGAAATCTGGCGATGACTGTGCGTGGTGGAGATCCCGGTGTAAACTTGCCAGTTGGGATACGGTGGGCACGCTCGATAGAGAAGAACCTGGAGAATGACTCTGCATCATAGGTGTTTGCCAGCCATTCTTCGAGGAACAGTTCCATGCATTCCCCTTCTGCTTTTTCAGGAAGGCTGACTATGCGGATATTGTTGCGTCTGGATCTGCCTTCACTGTCATCAGCTCTTGCTTCCAGGGTTTTAATACGCGCTAACATGCTCGACACTATTCGCCCCACATAAGCCATCCTCAGTTTCCGAGATTCGTGTCTCTGCTTCTCCCGTACGTGAGGTCAGCTTTTGCAGGTCGTGGCGCAACAAGGACACGTCTCCAATATTGTCCATCTTTTTTTCCATTGAGGTCCTGGAGCTGGCAATGGCACTCATTATGTCTCTGAGGGAGATATTTTATTCCACATGATCTAGATCGGCCGCGGGGAGCCTCTCTGGTGAGCAAGGCACTGAAGTAGATGCATATTGATCAATTCTACTCAGCGTAGATGTTTTCCTGGGCTTATCTTTACCCATCTTTCTGCTTAGTAGGATGTTGGTGCAGGAGGCTGGTGTCGGGTCTTGATGGGGGGAGTACTGGTCGATAGGATAGGCCACTGTTGCCGGAACTGTGGTGGTGGTTGCAGCGGCGCTAGGCGTGGCGTATAAGGCGATTACTTATATCCGCACTAACTTTGTGTGCACCTTTATCTCAATGTCCGCCAACCAGGAGGGGATGCCAGTTCTCTCTATCCCACCATCTCCCGCTCCGTACCGCCCTGCATCACACTCGGGAGTCGGGTTGTTGGGGCCGTGCCTTGGTTTGCCAGGGGTTCTGTGCGGGCGCTCTACGCCGAGCGGAGCGCCCGCTGTGACTCCGTGGATCGTCCCTCGTTGCACCACCACTGAGCCCGTCTGTGCTTCCCTCACTCTCTCGCAAAGGGGAATGGTCCGCAGGTGACGGCGCCTTTCCACAGTCCTTGCGCCGCCACTCTGCGCTTCGTCCTCTGGCCGTGCCCCGGGCTCGCAGCTTCAGGATGTCCGCACAGGCAGAGGCACCCTTCCAGCGGTTAACAGCGGGTGGGTACCAGCCACGGATGATCAGGTGAAGCCCGCCCTCGGCTGCCGCACAGCACCTCCGTCAGGATCAGGATAGCGGACGCAGAGCCAGCTCCTCACGTGAGCCCGTAGACGCTGTGCCCGGTGCCTGATTTCGTTTCAGGGCCTCGCTGTCCTCTGCCTCGGTCGCTGGCTACTGCAAATGCACGGTGGCCATCTTGGGAACGGCCTTCGTTTTGGGTCCCTGGACTTTGCGCTCGCTCGGGAAACCCATCCACGCTCCGGTTTTGTGCTGTTGCAGTGCGATTCAGTGCAGCAGAGGTTCTCACTTCGGTGAGCTACTTTGGTGCTCGTCACAGAAGAGTTTTAATGCAGTATCATTGCAGGATAAGGCCGGTGGCACGGGAGCAGCAAAACTCACGTACTCATCGTACGGCTGCTGGCCACGCCCCTCGGCCTGCCTGTTTAATCATGTGGACCTACTAGAGTGTGGCTGCCTCATGATTCCCGGTTTGTGTGAACCGGCTGACATGAAGTCAGCAGTGCCTTGCGCATACCAATTGGTAGATGGGTTTAAGGCTCTTGGTACAGAGGGCATCACACTGTGATCAGGTGTGGCCGTGTCCCTATCTACTTGTTCAGGGTCCCTCAAGTTTCAAGATTCAACCTGGCATACTCTTTTTCTAACAGTTCCAGTTTCTCCCTCTCAGCCCCTATTTCCTGACGGTAGGCTAAGGCTTGACTCACCTCTATTACCTTCTCTTGAGCTGCTACCTGGCTCTGGAGTCCCCTGTTCTCATGAAAAAGGGCCTTGTTGTCTTTTTGTGCAGCCTGTAATGCATGGAAACACTGAGACAATTTCTGTTGCAGGAGGTGAACCTCCTTTCTCTGCACATTTTGGGCCTCAATGGCCTGCTCTAAATCAAGTTCCAGTTGCCTCTTATGTCCCATTACTTTTTCATACTCTTCTTTTAGGTCAGTCAGTTCCTAAAGGTCTAACTCCCTTCTCGCCAGGTCTGTCTTTAATTTGCACATTTCCTGTTTTAGGGCTTCCTTTTCCTGATACAGGGTGCCAACCTGTTCAGTCAGGTCATTCCTTTGTTGCTTAATAGCATTTAATTTCTGGCGTTCTTGATCAAATTCTGTTTCAGAGTAGAGTTCTTTAATAATTAATTTTTTACTTTCCTCTTACAATTTCTCAATCCGTTTCTGTAACAGGATCATTTGTTCTGAGCAGGCTCTGTTATATGTTATTTGTTGATTCAATTTCTGTTGACTCTCAATCTTTTCCTGAAATTCCACTTTGAATGCATCTAATTTGGCCTCTTGTTCTGAATTATTTTGTTGTTGTATAGCCAAGTCCTCTTTTAACTGTTTGATGTAGTTTTCAACTTCTACCTCAGAATCTTGACTCTTTTGCATTTTCTCTTCTACTAGTTTTAATTCAGTCTGGATTTGGTTTAAGCGCTCAGACTGGTTTTGCGCAAGGGTTCTATTTCCTTCATATTTTTCCTCCATAACCCCCATGTGGAGATATATGTAGGGTGTGAGTCGGTCCATTTTAATCTGCTCCTCTTTAATACTCGGAGTCATGTACAACTCGCTCAAGGCTTGATGTAACAGGCCACCGTCCTGCCACCGATCCACGTTCATGGCGGTGACCTGTTGCATCATTGCTACTAGCCAGACCTCCTGATCTTGCTCTACCCATTCCCCTCTGACAAATAATGTGTGCAGAAGGTGCTGCCTAGCCATGTTTATCTCTACTGTGGTCATTATGAAGAGTGTTATTTCTTTACAAATTTATTTATGTAAGGGTAAACCTGTATTTTGTTGCTTTTCTTCTAGTTCAGGGTTGATTTTACTTTATTTTTACACACAGGCCTGATACTTAGGGTTTACATTTTGGCATGGCACTACTTTTCAGGGTTAGCCTGCTGTGTTAAGCTGTCACGAGTGGAAACACTATCTCAATACCGGACGAGACCCCACTGTGTCACGGATTTAAAGATACGGCAAACTCCAGACCAGGAATCTACTGACCAGGGATGTGGCGCACAATAAAAACGCTTTCAAGTTTATTACATTCAGATCCTGTTTTTGAGAAGGCAGCCAACTTGTCTCACACCCCCCTTGACGTACACCCCGTGTCGCAATGGACCATGAACCGAGCCGGTGTGTAATAATGAAATATTTATTTATTTTAAAAATTCTAATGAAAATCAAACAGATTCAATATAAGGCAGCAATCACCAGTGTGGTGATAATTATGCAGCAAAATGATAGGATACACTTAATTTAACTTTCTAACATCAGACACATCAAGACAAAATTGAATGAAAGCAAGGTCCCTTTTTGGTAATACTTTTAAATGGCACCACTGTTATGCATTCCCCCTGCAACACTCCCTCAAACCCCTGTTAACCAAGCTTTGTGTGGGTGGAGAGGAGTAGCAAGGTGTCAGGTATACTAGGCAATATTCGGATTGGAAATCCAACCTACCACCCCTGAACGGGAGGCCAAAATCGGACTGAACCCTTGAAAAATGGGCAAAATGGCACTCGGAATTCACTGAATAGTTATTTTACATGTGCGGTTGAATGAATAAGACAACAATTGGTGTGGCAGTGCTAAAGAAGCAAGAACCTACAATCTACAAGGCAAGGCCCTAAACATGCATGCAATTGAGAAAATCGACTTTGGGAAGGAAAAACAGTGCAGCAAGAATCACACGTGGCAAAACTGCAATTTCTTTGTTTTCACAGGTTTAAAACAAACAAACAGCTTCAGAAATGAGATAAACAGACAGAATCGAATATCAGTTTTACTGATGAGGTACCAAGGAACATAACAGGTATGATACTAAAGTAAAAGGGTGACTCAGGATGGGTGACTGTATGGGATTCTTCATAGGGAAGTAAAATTGGATTTCAAACGGGAAACACTTTCATAGGCAAACTCGGTTTTGTTAGAAAATGTATTGATTCTACTGCAACTATATTTAAGTGGCTATATACGGTATGCAAGGAGGTTAATTTGCATAATGAATGTATTTAAAATAGTACTAGGGACTTACCCAACGGACTGACATGATTTTGAAAGAACACATGGAGACTAACACAGATTCTTCTAAGGACAGGATACACACAGGATTCTGACAATTTAAGAATTTACTAGGGTACTTATAGGAATTTTATAAGTTTGGACATAATGCAAGGTAATAGAGCAATGGGTGCAGCTTTTTGGTTACTGGGGAAGGGTGATACTTACAAACAGCACTTGAATTGGGTAGTCTGGAAGCTAACTGGGTCTCTGGACAGCAGGACAAGGGTCTGGTCACTGCAGAGCGGCAAGGCTCTCCTTTATGGGAACAGCAGGGCAACCAGGGTCTGGTCACCGTGGACAGCGGGGTGCATCAGCTGGGCAAAGACAGGTCTGGTCACTGGATTCTCCCAAAGGGGTCAGCAGTCTTTCCCCCTTTCTCCCTGAATTAGTGGGATTTGTGTAGGGTTTAGTTCTGGATAGTGGTTCTGCCTGGACAGGAGGTTCTGCCTAGATATGGATCAGCTACCTCTGGCCTGGCTGTGGAGTCTGGTGTCTTGCAGGGTGAACGTGGAATGTCTGGATCTCTGGATGTTAAAGGTTGGATTTTTGAATGTCCTGCATCTCCCCATGCCCCCTCCTTATATAGGCAGGATGACATCTGAGGATTTTTACTATGTGGGAGGAAATAACTGGGACATACCTCTAAGATAGGATAGGTCAGGCTCTGGATGTCGCCGACCTCCCTGTAAGCAGATTGGACTCTTCCCAATCTGCTGTCATGAGTCCCCTGGTCTGGACCAAACACAAGCACAACATCTTGGGAGCACATGACGCCTTCATTGTCTTGAAAAATGTAATGCATCACCATTTGAAAAACAGATGCCACTGAGACCAAGCGATAGGGCCTACTGACAAATTGAAAGAGACATTCTGGATTGATGAAGGCTATCAGTTGTCTTGAACTATCATGTAACTTTATCTGGTGATACACAGACGTGAGATCTAAAGACAAAAATACACTTGTAGTCGCAAGAGCATTTCAGATATGTTAGGCAGGGGATGGCGATCTGGTATATCACACCTATTTAGGGATATTAAGTCAACACAGAATCTTAATTTTCCATTGGGTTTGGCCATCACCACCAATGGTGACACCCACTCCGATGACTCCACCTTCTCAATTATGCCTTCTTGTTCCAACTTCTATAAGTCACTATTCAGTTGTTCAGGCAAAGCAATCAGTATAAACCTCACTTTGTGCACTACAGGCTTTGCCGCTTGAATTAGCCTTATTACGTGCACAAAACCTTTCGGGCATCCTATTTTCTGACTAAAGAGCCATGGCTGCAGAGTTTCAGCATCACATTTTTCTTCATTTGGGTCTAAACCTATGCTCAATCATTTTTGTTGCAACCAGCTTAGCAATTGAATACTCCCCCTTTCATTGACATACACTTTACTGCATGCCATCCTCCCCTTAAATTGGAATTGTGCCATGAACCAACCTAGCACTTCATTGTTAACACCCCCATGGGCAGGCAGATTTATGTCAATGTCTCTCAAAGTGTAATTCGGGAATTCCCTTTTCCACATGTTCTTTGGCATGGGAGTGTACTTAGCTCCAGAGTCTATCATCATGCGTACGATGTGCCCATCAATGCACACCATGTCTTTAGGAGCTTCCAGATATTCTTCATCTTCTCCCTCCTCCTTTAAAGCGACCTCCTCTGCATGGTCGTACCATTCCTCATTCATGCTGATGGAAAGAGACCTGCAACATTAAGACAAGTGACCTTTATATTTGCATCTTGTGCACTTCACTCATCTGGCTGGACATGAGGTGCTGCTTGCCAGGTGTCCAATCTTCTCACACCTGTAGCAGTGACTTTGGGAGGGTCCTTTCAATTGTTTAAGGACAAACAATGCACTCTTCTGCTTTACCGCAACAGATTTGTTGGCGTTGACAGCTGTGACATCATCATTGGTTACTTCTATTGTCTTACTAGTTGGGCCTTCTTTTCCAAGACCTTTACACATTTGGAGGTGTGTTATACTTCCTTGACCACTTTGAGCAAGTCATCTAGAGAGGGGTCCCTTTTCTCCCACAGTTTCTCTCTTATCTTACTGTCCCAACACTCCAGCATGAACTGGTCTTTTAGTCTTTCATCAGATTGCTGGCCAAAGTTGCATGTTCTCACTAATCCTCTGCGTGCTGTGATGTATGTTTCTACCGTCTACTCTTCCTTCTGAGACCTTTTCATAAAATTATATCGTTCAAGTGTTATGCTTATTTTAGTTTCATAATGCTTGTCGAGTTTTAATATCCATTTTTTGTATTCATTTAGACCGTCGGCTTCTTCTGTTTGCAAATTGGGTAAATCAAATTTGTCTAGGCCCTCAGTCCCCAAACAATGCATAAATAAAGATTTTTTTCTTTCAAACTGCTGCAGCATAGTGCTCAAAACCTTTTTTCCACCAACTCCATGGAGTTGGGAAATCCCCTGTGTTTGGAAGGAAAATGAGGGGAGGGGAAATGTTTTGTAGCATGGTAGTTACTCTTCCGTGATCACTATTCTGGTGGTGGTGAGATAGGTCACTGCAGGGGAAAGATTGGTCTTTTTGTTTAAGTTGGAAGCAAGGAGTCTTAAAGGGTTGAAACTGAAGGAAGAGAAAAAAAATTATTTTCTTTTACTTGAGACCCTTTAATCTTAAGTTCTTATGTCGCTGGTTTGTTTACATTTTTTTTGCTCAGGCCACACGGTCAGCGGCACGTATCTGCTTGGGGCGCTTGCTTGTCGGTTACCAATGCGCGGCTTTGCCTATGTAGGTTGCTCCGGCAACAATGGTGGTGGCACGATGGTAATGCTCCAGTAGCAACAAAATGGCGGCACGCAAGGAGACGCATAGAGGTCCTTGCCTCAGAGGGGCAGAAATGCAAAGTATGCAGATGGGGTGGTAGTTATGCTCGCACAGTGTTTATATGTCACACGCTCGTCCTTGCGGATTGTAATTAAGCTGCTTCCCCCGTTTATTTTTTACTTTTGGGATTGTGCCGCCGGGATTGTAGGAGTGGAGCACTCTTACCACCTTCAATGGAGCCGTTCTGAATCAGCTTTTCGACATGTTAACCCTCACTTGCACTGTTTCCACGTGGGTTCCTGCCAACGGGTTTCTTCCTCGTGGCCAAGTGAAGTATGGGACACCAGACTTCCAGGATTGACTTCAGTACAAAACTTTATTGAAGTAAGTCTAATGCAAGCCTGTCAGCACAGCAACCATCCTCCTTCACCTCCCCAATCATCTTTCCCGCTCCCAACTTCCACTCCAGAACTCCCCAATACTCCACACTCCACGGACTCACACACACATACCAACACAGCAAGCCCACTACACAAACAAATCAATAATGTATTCTGGGAGCTGTAGTCTTTTTTGGTTTCAATTGCACTAACATGTCAGAAAACAACAATTTGCAAAAGAAAGATATGATGTCAGTCATATGATAACAATTAAACAGCGAACACACAAGAAAATGAGCCTAGTCCTCTGCCGATAGCCCATAAATCAATGCTAATTCTCTGCTCCTATTCCTCCAGCCAGTGTCTGGGCCTTTTCATTAAGTCAGCTGCAAAAGGAAAATGCCTTTTTAGCCCAGCCTAAGCGCTGCAACTCTCCATTCTGGAATGCCACTGTTCCCATGTAATAATTATCACACTCTGTCCAAGGTAGTGCAACAGTTTTGGAGAGGTTTAGTGCCACAAAGAGAAGCGGATTTTGGAATCGTGAGCTCTCTTAATGAACTCTGAGCAAGGCAGTTAAGCCTTTCAGTGAAACAGGGGGGTAGACATGTGGGCAGGGCATGCTACCTGCCTCTGTCCATGCGTTAAACTGTTTAGAAAATTGAATGTACCTACTCTATTCTCCCAGTTGAGGAAGTTAACAGGCTTTTCCTGCTGTGGCCCTCCCCTCATCTGTGCCCAGGGCTGTGGCGTTGGCCCTTTAAGGGTAATGCCTCGTGCCTGAAGTGTGGATACGATCTCCCACACCCCGCGGAATGCCCTGCAACGGGGGTCAAGTGTGGTAGATGCGGAGGCGCTGACCACTTCGCCAGAATGTGCAGGTCTGCAGCCCCCAAGATTGTACCGAGGGGGCCAGTTCGAGCCGGCTTCTTCCGGCCCCAAAGGACGTCCAACGTTGCCCAGGTGGACCAGGGTGACGAAGGGGCCCCTCAGGATGAGGAGGAGGAGGAAGAGGACGAGGAAAACGTATTTTTCGTGTCCAGTGTGAGCATGCTGAAGTCCCGCTCCAAGAGACAGCCCAGGTGCAACGTGCTGGTTAATGGAGACTCTGTGCCGATGCTAGTAGACACTGGCGCATCCGTGAATGTAATGGCCCGCCAGCATTATGGTATCATGCAGGCCCCGCTCACGCTGACTGTGCCGAAGGCACGCATATTCGCCTTCGGCGGGGACCGGCCTTTGCCTCTGGACGGAGTATTCGTGGCTGATGTGCAATATGGTGACTCATACATACGGGCCAGGTTCTATGTCACACCGGTGAGCGACAACACCCTGCTCTGCTGTGCCGCGGCAGAGGCGCTGGGTATCGTCACGTTCGCTTACTCAGTGTACTTAGATGACATTCAGGTCCTCCTGGCCAAACATGGATCCCTGTTTGAGGGCATTGGACAGCTGGTGGGTGAGCCGGTCCGGCTCCATATCGACGAATCTATCCAACCAGTGGCGCTGAAACACCGACGGGTTCCTTTCCATCTCAGGGATTTGGTGGATCGCGAACTTGACAACCTAGTGGGGCTGGACATAATTGAAAAGGTTGAAGGCCCCACCCCCTGGGTGTCTCCCATCGTCATCGCACGCAAGCCCAAACAGCCAGATGCCGTGAGAATCTGTGTGGACATGCGGCTTCCCAATAAGGCCATAAAGAGGGAGCGACACCTCACCCCTACCATCGATGACATCATAGCGGAACTGCAAGGGGCGAAGTTCTTTTCCAAGCTCGACCTGAGATCCGGCTATCATCAGGTGGTCCTGCACCCCGAGTCCCGCTATATTACTACATTTACCACACATCGGGGTCTCTATCGATACAAGAGACTGAGCTTTGGGGTGTCCTCCGCAGCGGAGGTTTTTCAAAACATCATAAGGGGAGCATTGGCGGATCTTGATGGTGTCCTTAACATTAGCGACAACATTTTGGTGTATGCCAAATCAGAGACGGAGCATCTCTCACGCCTGTCCAAGACCTTTGAACGGCTACGTTTGCTGGGCCTCACCCTGCACAAGGACAAGTGTGAATTTCTGAAGACAACGATCGAGTTCTTTGGGTTCGTATTTAAGGCGGATGGGGTGTCCCCGGATCCCCGCAAAGTGAGGGACATAAAAGAGGCGCGCCCGCCTGAGAATGTTGCAGAGGTGGGGAGCTTCTTGGGGATGGTCACTTACTGTGGCCGCTTCATTAGGAATCTCGCGTCCCGCTCTGAGCCGCTGAGATCGCTCACCAAGAAGGATGTCACCTGGCAGTGGGGCCCTCTGGAACAGGCGGCATTTGACGATATCAGAGGGGCTTTGGCGGCGCATGACACCATGGCGTTCTTCGACCCGAGCCTGCAGACGGAGATCGTGGTGGACGCCAGCCCATATGGACTGGGGGCGGTGCTTACGCAAGTGGGGAAAGACCAGGAGGTTCGACCCATAGCATACGCCAGTAAGGCCCTTTCCGACACTGAGCAACGATATTCCCAAATTGAGAGGGAAGCCCTGGCGGTGCTGTGGGGCTGTCGGCACTTCCGCCTCTATATTCTGGGGCGTCCAGTGACCGTGGTCACGGACCACAAGCCGTTGTTGCCGATCATGGCGGGCTCGTCATCTCGCCCGCCGGTGAGAATTGAGCGCTGGATGCTCGCCCTGCTCGAGCATGGAGTGTCGTTGATATATCGTCCAGGTGCTAGCAATGCGGCGGACTACCTATCTCGACACCCCAGAGGTGACTCACAGGAGTCGGCATCGGTGGAAGAAGCCGACGATCACGTCTGCCTGGTCGTGGAGACTGCCACCCCTAACTCCATGCAGGTGGAGGAACTCGAGGCTGCGTCGAGAGGCGATGAATGTTTCGCCATCCTGAAGGAAGCCATGCAGAAAGGGACCTGGAAGACAGTGCTGGAGGCTGTGGAACGGAGGACATGTGAGGCCCGAGTTGCCCTCGAGCAATTGTGGAGAGTGAGAGAGGAACTAACATTCTCGGAGTCGGGGCTGCTACTGAGAGGGGAAAGGATCGTGGTGCCCCAGACCAAAGTAGCACAGGTCATTGCCTTGGCGCACCAGGGTCATCAAGGGGCCCCCAAGACCAAAGCTCGCCTCCGTCAGAAGGTGCGGTTCCCTGAACTGGAGCGGAAGGTGGAAGCGTTTGTGGCCTCGTGTGTGTGGTGCCAGGCTGCAGCACCGGCCCAGAAGGAACCATCCATTGAAGCAATGCCCCGAGGGACTCGACCGTGGGAAGTGGTGCACGCTGACTCCGGGTCCACGTCGAGAGGTACGCACTTTCTAGTGGTGGTGGACGAGTGGTCTAGGTACCCGGAGATTGAGTTCATAGACTCAGTGGCGTTTGAGAACGTGGTGGTGGCGTTGGAGAAAATCTTTGCCACTCATGGCCTCCCCTCTGTGCTGTGCTCCAAAAACGGAGCCCCATTCCAAGGCGAGAGCTTTGCCGAGCTCATGAAGGAGTATGGCATTCAACACCGGCGGGTCACCCCACTGTGGCCTCGTGCCAACGGGGAGGCCGAGCGCATGATGCGCACTCTCAACAAGGTATTCAGGATTGCTCATGGCAAAGGAGAGTGTTTGCAGAGGGCTTTGTACATCTTCCTGCGTGGATACCGGACCACCCCTCACTCCTCAACGGGGGTGGCCCCGGTGGAAGCACTCTTCCAGCGGTGCCCGAGAGATGTCATACCGGAAGTGGGGGGCAGAGACCCTGCCGTCATCGACAATGAGCAGGTCGAAGAGGGCAGACAGGTCAGGACACAAATGGAGAATATCCGGAGGGGCCTCAGACCCCCACACATTGCGCTGGGAGATGAGGTGCTGGTGAGGAATCGCCACCCACATGGAAAACTGTCCCTCACGTATGAACCCGCTCCTTTAGACGTAGTGGCAGTCAAGGGTTCGATGGTAACAGCCTCAGATGGAACGTCGTCGGTAACCAGGAATGCTTCATTCTTCCGGAAGATCGGCGACCCCAGAGTGGACAGCCCGGACAGCCGAGAAGGAGAAGGTGCTCTGGATGAAGGTGGGGGAGAAGGTCCCGCCGTGGAATCTCGGGCTCGAGGCGGACCCGGTCCAGGGACACCAGCCAGGGACGGTGGCAGGAGGTACCCCCTGAGAACAGGGCGTGGGAAACCTGCCCGTCTCACTGACTATATTACGGACTGAGTCGGCGAGGCTGACCGGGGGTTAATGGTCAGGCCAGGACAGGCACCCACGGGGGATCCGGGGTGGCTGTCAATAAATGGGGGTTTTTGTGGAAACTGACAAAGTTTTGTGTTATGTAGATGTGTGCTAGTTAGGTACTCCTGTTTCCAATTAGTTGTTATGGAAAAGGAGGAGTGTGGCGTTGGCCCTTTAAGGGTACGCACGTGACGGAGTGACGTTCACTCCGTTGCGGGGGCTGTTAAATAAAGGGGGCGTTCCCGGTGACAAACACAATCACCGGGGAGCCCACACCGACAACACTGCTGTCTCCGTGTCTCTGTAGCACGGGGGTGGGGGGCTCACGGAGGCGGCCACCGGAGACCGCCAACAAGGGCCATTGCCCAGTTTGCCACCCCTGGAAATGACCCAGCATTCAAGAGAGATTAGGCATGGCCTGGGCCACATGGAAACACACCACAGTTAAAAAGGTTACATCTTACTTAGTTAATTGGTTGCCATCCTAAAGAGGTCACTCCTAGCTCATAGGTGACCTGTGGAAACCACTCATGAGTGACTGTTTCCAGGGAGTCTCCATACAGAGGACACCTTGCATGTCATGGCAAAATGGCGAAGAAGGGGAGGCAGAAGGTGCCAGACCGGTGCCACGCTTCCATCAGATGTTCAGCAGCAAGAGCTGGATATGATCACATTTGATTCCTTGCTGGGAGCTGGATAATTAAGCATACAGGGAGAAATATATATTTGCATGTGTATCTTCATTAATCATTGTACAACAACCGGTGATGGGACCCAGATCCAGTCTGCTAGGAAGTATTTTTAGAGTATGTGTGCACAACCTCTTGTGCAGCAGTGATGGCTCTTGTGTACATGACCTGTGTGCATACAGTGTATTTTGCCTGCCCCACAGGGTTGTTTATTTGCTTAGGTAGGGCTCCAGAGGAGGTTGGCCACACAGGACTACTTGCACTGGTGGATGTTCAACATGATATGATATGATATGACATTTATAACGTGCCTATACGCAAGTGTTTCGAGGCGTGACGAGGCAAGGGAGGGGGAACAGAGGGAAGTCAGACAACGATCTTACTAGACCAAGTCCCATTCAGATCACGCAAGTGCAAGGGAAGGGGGGAAAAGAAAAGTGTGGGGTGGGGGGGGAGTGCAGTACATGGGATAATAAAATAATAACATAAAATAAATAAAGAATGGCCAGCTAGTGGCAAGTGCAAGGTGAGTGCAGACATAAGTGCTGGTTTGGGGACTATATGGATACAGAAAACAGTCTCCAGGTGCAGGGGTTGCCAGGAAGGCAGCGCAAGCGTGCAACTGGCAGGGCTTGGGCCCGGGATCAGATGGGTGGCCAGGTAACCCGTGCAGTCTCAGCATCAGCCAGGACTTCAGCAGGGGAGAGGGGGAGAGAAAGCAGAAGCAAAGAGGAAGGCTTTTAGGTGCTTCCGGAACCGAAGATGGTTCTCCTCAAGTTTCAGGGAGGCGGGGAGGCTGTTCCAGAGGGAGGCCCCAGCCGAAGAGAGAGATCTACCACCAACTCGTTGCTTGGAGAAGCGACTGACCCTGAGGGAGTTGGAGGCGGATGAGTGAAGAGCTGGAGGGGGAAGATATTTAGGAAGAGAGAGTTGAAGGTATTGAGGCCCCAGGCCCCAGAAGGCCTTGTGGATGATGCAGAGGGTTTTGAACGTAATCCTCGCATCTAGTGGGAGCCAGTGCAGAGATTTCAGTCCTGGAGAGATACGATCCCTAGGCTTGAGGCCAAGGACAAGTCTTGTAGTCCTGTTCTGGATGAGTTGCAGAGGGCGTAGAGTTTAGAAAGAGGCTGTTGTAATAGTCCAGCCAGGAGAGAACCAGAGCTCTGGAGACAGTGAGCTTCTGGGGGAAGGAGAGGAAAGGAAGAATACCTCTGAGGAGGTGCAGCTGGTAGTGTAACTTCTTAGAGACATCAGAGATGTGAGGGGAGAAAGAGGGTGTGGAGTCGAAGATGACCCCCAGTTTCTTAGCCTTGTAGTTGGGAGCAGAAAGAGGGTCAAGAGAGGCCGGCCAGAGAGCTACAGGAAAGGAGGGAGTGGGTGTGCAGATGAAGAGAATCTCAGTCTTACTGGCATTAAGGCAGAGGTCATTGGCGGAACACCACTCCTGGATAGCAGACAGACGGTCAGAGATGAGGGACAGGGAAGAGGTGGCCGAAGGTAGCCTGAAAATGAGCTGAGTGTCATCCGCATAGCACTGAAAGTTGGGGCAGAGAGCGGCAATGCAGTGGGCAAGGAGCGCAAGGTATTAGTTGAACAGCCAGGGAGAGAGGTTAGACCCCTGGGGGACACCACAGGTATAGAAAAAGATAGCAGAGAGGAAGGACCCAAGTTGGACCTGGGAGGGTCAGTCAGAGAGGAAGGAAGTCAGCCACGCCAGGGCCTGACTGGTGATACCTAGGTTATCACTGAGACACTTTAGCAGGATGGCATGGTTGACAGTGTCAAAGGCAGAAGAGAGATCAAGCAAGATGAGGACACAGGGGGTATTAATCAAGGTTTGAGAGCAGGTCTTCATGGATATTCATGAGAAGAGTTTCCGTGCTTCTGGCAGCTCTGAAGCCAGACTGATGGTCATGAAGACAACCAACAGATTCAGTGTGGAGATTAAGCTGGGAGATGGCCTGTTTCTCCAGGAGCTTGCCCAGGAAGGGAGGGATGGAGATTGGGCGATAGTTGGCCGGGCAGGAGGGATCGGCAGAGGGTTTCTTAAGAAAAGGGTGTACAAGGGAATGCATCAGGGGGGATGGGAAGACTGCAGTGGTGAAGGAGTGGTTGCAGAAGTCAGCCAGGGCAGGAGCCAGGGTGTCAATGTGGTCCTTGATGGTTTTGGAGGAACAGGGGTGAACCTGTTTTGACGAGACTTTCATAGATCAGACTTCTCTAGAAACCTCATCTGCAGAGAACTGGGGAAAGGCAGAGAAGGAGGGGTGGCTGCAGAAGGGCCAGAGGAAGAGCAGGGAGTATAGGGAGGGACGGGAGAGGAGGCGAGTGAGGACAGGATGTCCTGAGTTTTAGAGATGAAGTGAGAAGCCAGTGCCGTGTAGAGGGCCTGGGAAGGGACAGGAGAGGTAGAGACAGTGGCAGGATTGGCCAGTTCCTTACAGATTTTAAAGTTCAGCCAAGTTATTAGATGCCGCTGAGACACGGGCTTGGATATCAGCTCTCTTCTTGGTGAGGACAGAGAGCTGGTATTGCCTTTGGAGCAAACGGCAGGCCAGTTTGTCAGGGGATGTACAAGAAGCACGCCATTTCCTCTCAGCCACCCTGCACTTGTGTTTAAGGGTGACGAGGTCTGAGTCATACCAGGAGTTGCACTTGGCCTTGGGCTTCAGGCGGATCCTCATGACAGGGCCAAGGATATCAAGAGTATCAAGAGTATCAGATATAGCAGAGTGGAGCATGGAGAGAACTGAGTCAGGGTGAGAATCACCAAAGGGGTGTGGGGATGAGAAAGTGGCGGCAAAATCCTCAACTGATACGCGCTTCATGGGTCGGATGACCGAGAAGGTGGGTGGCAGTGATGGAAGTGACTTGGCCTGTGGGGTAGAGAGGGTGAGATGGGGGGAAAGGAGAAAGTGATCACTCCAGGAGGGAGGAGTGGTGAGAGGGACAGAAAGGGGAAGGTCTGGGGGGATCAGAACATCCAGAGTGTGCCCTGCAGAGTGAGTCGGGCCAGAGGGGAGAATAGTGAGTGACAGAGAGTCGCAGAGGTCGCAAAAGAGCCCAAAGGGAGGAAAGGGGGCATCCGGGTGGATGTTGAAGTCTCCAAGAAGGAGGAGTTGAGTGGTCGAGGCCAGGAGTGTTACGCTCACCTGGACCCCACAGGGGTGTCGATCGGACCCGGACAGCTGCGGTCTCCTTCAAAGTGATGCGTAGTGCAGAGATGACTGTCTGGATGGGCCGCCTAGTCTTGTCTGCTGGACCCGAAGAAGTATTTTCCTGCAAGTGGAGACAGGGATTAACCAGCTGTGGGTTTTAGTGATGGCCTCCCAACTGTTCTCGCTCTCCCCCACTAATCACCTCCGATATCCCCTTAGTAACCTCACCTTATGTTCGTAATAGATGATCTCTCCATCCTGCGTGTCTTGCAGGGGCACGTAGATACCAGTTACTTCACTGGTTTGAAGGCGTTGGGAGAGTTCCGGTAAGTATTGACTCTGAAGTCCCTGGCGGGATTGGTAAGTATCAAGTTCAAAGAGTTCAATGTGCCCGATGTTCACTCTTGTCCCCTTCCTTCCTTAAATTGCAACTGAGTTCGTGAGAAGAAGTTCTCGTAGCTGCTGCTGGCGTTCAGGTAAGAGTCTGTGTTACCCAGCGCTGTCCGGTAACTATTGCATGCGTTAACGTGATGTTTTTCTCCCTCTTTACAGATGCGGCATATGAAAATGTGGAGAGTTATGGAATAATACCGCCGGTGGTAAATCAGGTAAGTCTATGGTGGTAAGAGGTTGTATTTGTTGATTCCCTTGGCTCAACTTGTTTTTTCTTGTGTCCCCTAGGTGCCGGATTACGGCGAAGAAATGATAGAGACAGTGCCGGATCGAAAGATGCTGTGAGAACTGGTGAGTATGGCGCCGTGCTGGAGCTGGCGAAGCAACTCGTGCAGGACTGATGTACTTTCCAGGTCCGGAGATGAAATGGTTCCGGAATTTGGTGAGGAATTTGAAATAAGTTTGTTTTCGAACCTTGTCCTTTTCTTCTTTATTCTAGGAGCTCCGGATTCGAGACGGGCGTGGCAGAAGACTGGATGCTGGCTGCAGGCACGCGGGCGTGGCAGAAGACTGGATGCTGGCTGCAGGCACGGTGAGCGTCACGCTGCTGGATGCAGAATAACGCGAAGCATGTGCTGCTGTTCGGGTGTGGTTTAAATAGCCTCCAAAGTAGTTCCAGGTAAGAAGTTCCCTAGAGCCACGCCCAAGTAAAAAATAGTCCCTGTAACAAAATAGTCCCATCCAGGCCTCATGTAGCCTTGGACTCTTTTGCAGCATGGTCTGCATCAGATAAGTAAAGTCTATGAGCCTGGCGCCTATGGCGCCAGGACTGATTTCTATGATGAGCCAGGCGCCTAAGGCGCCAGGACTGAACCCAGACAGCCCCTAGCCGGGGCTGTTGAGGTTTTAAACAATGTCTGGATGCCTGCTCCCAGAGCTGAGGGCCTTGGTCCTGATGCCTGGGGGTAGGCATCATGACAAGGAGTGAGGAGGAGAGGTCCGCCCACTCAGAGAGGAAGGAGCACATCTGACCAGGTGGCCGATAGATAGTAGCCACAGTAAGGGAATGGCTAGGGGAGAGAGAGAGCCTGCAGACGAGGCATTCAAAAGAGGAGTAGGCCTGCGTCCCCAGTCGTATGTCAAAGGCACCTGCTAATCATTTCCTGTGCATTTGCACACCAAATAAATTCCTAATTTCTGCCTGATCAATTGTGGCTTCACATACTCCCTGTTTGCCTGCATAGATCTGTTGCAGTGCAGCCTGTCTTCTGCACATAGTGGTGACTACCACTGCACTGCAAGGTGGAAATGACCATGTCTGCACCAATTCATATTCTTGTATATTGCGTACCTGTGTGGTTGCATCTCACGGTCTATGTAATAGTGCCTGTGCATTGAGGAATATATCACTGACACTAGATGTCTGCAGATGAAACGAAGGTTGGGACAGTCTTTTATATGCTGTTTTCAGAATTGTGGGACGCATATCCTGAAGGATCAAGTAGCAACAAGGAACTTGTCTGGATGCATCACAAGATGTAAATTACGAATAGCTACCAACAACTTATTCATGTCCACATAGCATCTCAAAGTCGTCCTCCGGGGGTGTTGTTAGGTCTGGAAAAGATCCAGGGTTACGCTAATGTCGGGTCTCGGGACTAGCTAGCCTTCTGGTTGCAGCCCCTTAGCTTCTATCCTAGGCTACAACCCAAAGACCCGGAGCTATATCCTCCCGCCCCATAGTGACATCTCTGTCGTCGTCTGTCCTTGAAGGGAATGAGCAATTGAGAGGCATTTAAGTGTCCCTTCACATAGATTAATTTGAGAGACCACTGACACATCATCACCAGAGTGCAAATTCATCTACAGATTCGGGTAAAACAGGAAACATTGAATGCCTCAGTCAGCCTGCAGAAGGGTTGACAAAATGGCTCACTCATATTATTGCAGTACCAAAACAACTCAAGAGGCCAAATCCGCATATGTGTGGATATAAGACAGGCTGACACATTTATCCGAAGAGAAAGGAAGCCATGCCTACCTACTGCTGACAAAATATATCTTAATGGTCCACATGCCCTTTATAAACTTGACCCCAACAAGGCCAACCATTAGCTGGAACTAGATGAACTATCCTGCTACATTAGCACTTTTTCGATGCACCTTGTGACTTATCAGTATAAACGGCTTAGCTTCGGTAAGTCCTCAGACTCTGAACTCTTCCAAGAAGCAATTAAAAAAGTAATAAGGCACAATAGCAACTGCGGTGATGACATCCTGGTATTTGGTCACGCTCAGGAGCAACATGACCAAGCATTGCACACCATATGCATGGCTCCCCAAAAGGCAGGACTGACACTCAATAAAGTGTGAACTTAACAATCAAAATTGCAATTCTTTGGCATTTATTTTCCAACAAGGACATGTACGCTGATCCTGAGAAGGTAGCGAGCACTGCCATCCCACCTACACCATCAGATGTAAGTGAGTTGCAATCATTTTTGACAGTGGCAAGATATCACGCTCGGTACTGGAAAGATGTGGTAAGTAACTATTAGCCAACTGCTGAAGAAGTAAACTACACGCTTGGCAGAACATTCTAATGGTCTATGGAAGGCAAGGATGATTTTCAGACTATAAAGAGGGTAACTGTTTAGACGAACATGGATTGGCATTATTATTCACAGGACCCTTCTGTGCCTTTTCCCCATGCCCTCTCTACTGTTTGGGCGGTTTGCCTTTCTGTCCTCTGTCCCATTGCATGAGAGTTTGGGGGACACCCCATAACCCTATTTTTTTTACACAGGATGCAAAATCATTTACCTTGACTTGTTTTCTGCCCCCATGAACATATGTGCAATAAAGTGAAATCGCCTAAAACGCAAGGAAGAAAGGGCAATCACAAACACAACTCATAATTGGCCAAAGCCAATGTTCCATCCTATTATTTTGAATATTACTTCAAAATAGATCCTTTTTTAAACCCTGACCGCGCCAAATGGTTGCTAGTTAACCCTCTGAACTAGAAAATCAATATAGCATTCAAAACAGAAAGCAAAAAGAACACAGTTAGTCTGGACCCTTCTCTTCATGGGGCAACGGCTACGCCCATTGCTTTTCCTTTAATTAGTTTTTAAGAAGAATCCCCACATTTAAAATAATGTTGTTGGAGTGATAGGCCTGTAATCTCAATAAGAAACTCCTGTGGAACTGTGGCCTTCATCTCTTTTGTACCCAGAACTTTGCTGATGCGCTCCATGGCTTCTTGTTGAGAGATTCTAGCACATAAAGCACACGCAGACCCATAATAGTTTATTCACATCAAATGGTAAGTGTTCAAAAATGTGGATTACTGACTTGAAATCTCATAATTAGGTAGGTGTTTCCTCAGTTGCCGTGAAAAAGTATCCACATATTTACTAAGTGGTTCTAACGCAAATCCACAGCCTGTAACTATCGGCCTTGCAGGAGGATGCTCAGAGCTCTTATGATTCTTTGGGAGCCCATAAAATGTAGGAATATGGTTCTTAGTTTCATAAAAAGAATCAGTGAGATGACAATCCATGCGTGTCCCTCTCTGGTTCCCCAAATGTTCTCTTCTTCTAGGTGTTTGTCTTGGTTTGCATTCCAGCTCTCCAGTATCTGCCCTTTTTTTGGCCACCTTTCATGCGTCTCCTCCTTTCTGTGGTGTTGCTTTATCAGGCATGACATCCGTTGGGTTAGGACCCTCAGATTCCATCCAGGTCCATTTTAATTAGCCCACTGACAATGGGTCCACAGTCTGGGAAAAGGATGAAAGATCTGACAACCATGCTCGAGTCAGGAATAAGTCTCATCCATTCAGCAGCCGCATTTAAACAGCAGTGCAAGGCATGAATCCTTCTCTGAAAGCTCGGTCCACTTTTGTAGATAAAACTGTCCACACCTAGCTGCTGCTACCATCTGCTGAATTCTCTGGGCCCGCTGGCTCAGTCCATGTATGTATACTGGGTTAGGAGGAAATGTACGAATAAAATTTACCAACCATACAAAAAGACCTAAAACACATACCACCAAAAAAAAAACCAGGGCTGTGGGGGTGTCCCACGCAACACCCCGCTCACTGCTGTACAGTATAATGAGCAGGGGTTGTGGGGGACACCCCCGCAGCACATCCGACAAAAGCAAAAAAAAAGAAAATGGGGTCTGCGGGGGTGTCCCCCGCAGCACCCGGCTCACTACACTGTACTATATATATATATATATATATATATACACTGTACTATATATATATATATATATATGTACACTATACTACTACACTATAGTGAGTGGGGATTGTGGGGCACACCCGTGAAAAAGAAAAACTGCAACACCCCACTCACTACACTACACAGTATAGTGAGCTGGAGTTGTGGGGGAAACCCCTGCAGCTGCCCAAAAAAAAGAAATAAGAAAAGGGCCATGCGGTGCCGTTTCCCGATCAGGGAAGTGAAAGGGAACTGGTGCCGCAGGGACACAGCGCATCTTAAAAGGTAAGTAGAGTGTGGGTGGAGGTATGTTGGGGGTGCGGGAGGGGGTGTGTTGGGGTGTGAGTGGGGGTGTGTTGTGGGTGTGTTGTAGGTGTGGGTGTAAGTTTGTAGGGTTTTGAAATGGATGTTCGAATGGGAAATGTACAAACATTTTGTAGTGCGTACATTTCCCATGCAAACATTTCCATTGCTTGTTATTCCGCCCTGGAACTTTCACGTAGATCCTGTATGCTTTGGAGTTAACACTTACAGCAAGCAATGTCTTTTGCTCCTACGGTAAGAAAAGAACAAGGGGGATGGTGACCCTGTCTCTTAATGCCACAATCAATTAGTCGTGGTGCCTACTGTCTGAAGACAAGACCACTAAAGCACTAAGTCAAAAGCCTGAGGGTATGTTAATCAACAAAAACAAACATAAGAGATCTTATAGGTTTTCTTTGGATAGAGCCGGTTCAATCAAGTAGTGCTCTACCTCTCTGTGCTTGATGTTGTACATTCAGGGTCTACATAACACTAAACTCACGTACTAACCCCACCATACCTTTTATGTGTGCCATACTGTATTTTTCTGGTTTTGTTAGAAAAAATTGTGTTTATTCCTACACTTATTGTGAAGATTGCTTCTTCTTTTAACAAAGAATCCTTACATAGTTTTTACTATGATTAAAAATAAAACTATTTTTGTTATTACCTAGTGGTTGTTTTTCTAAATTGTTTTTTAAAATATTTTTCTCACTTTTAGATAGGCTGAGTGTTATTAACATACTCTCAGCCTTTTGACTTAGTGCTTTAGTGGTCTTGTCTTCCGACAGTAGGCACCTCGACTACTTGATTGTGGCATTAAGAGACAGGGTCACCATGCCCTTGTTCTTTTCTTACGCTCTCTCTGATACCTGAGGGTGGTGTTCCCATAAACCGGAACTTCCCTAATCCTAAAAATAGACATTGTGCTCCTATGGGCCACCCTTCCCCGGTATGCAGTCCTGTGAGCTTGTCTTTTCAATGGCACAGGTCTTTGGAGTGACACTTGTTCAGCAGGTCAGAGTTGCTGTCTGATCTAACCGCAGATGACTCTCAGAGCTGTTAGCAACACCAGCATTGATAAAGTCAATCCTGTTCGGTTGAAAGGGTGAACTCTCCTGGACCTACATGTTAGCACTATACAAATGGTATTGGCAGAACAAGATAGGCATTGTGTACTCCCAATGCTGGATGACACAGCTCTCAGATTAGTGCATGGCTATCAGCGACAGGTCTTACCTGTGGAGCTTTCCGTGTGGGTGAAGAGAAGACGCAAGGAATGTCTTCCCTAGGAGCCTCTCTGCTTCCTGTAAATGTAAACAGTGACAGAAGTGGCTGCTTTGGAAGCATAGGTCCAAACATTGAGGAACATTCCCCATACAGGGACAACAACCTCCTGGACAAATAAGTATCGTGGACTGGGGCAGAGTATCGTGGACTGGAGCAGAGATGGACTTCCGCAAGAATCCAAACACAGCATGTCTACATGCAGGTAGAGACTCGTAGGAGGAATTCTGCCAAAGGTTCCAAGACACAATGAGAAGGAGTAGACTGGGGAGCTGGGAGCATAGGAAATAGCAGAGTAAGGAGAAGCAAAAGAGAAACAAAAGATGCAAGGTGTGAAGGAAAGAGCACAACGTCACCGCAACGAGAAAGCAGGATCGTTGTGACGTGTCTCTTACCATGCCTGAATGCTTTTTGTATACACAAGCTTCGGTACGGGTATGGGTGATCTACGTTAAAAGTCAGTGGAACAGATGGGCTTTCCATGGTTGCCATAGCAACATGGAAGCAAATCGTTTCCAATGTCCGGGACAGCAATGTGAAATGCTGATGATGGCCCAAGGAATGGAGATCGCTGCAACTCCCTCCATGTACCACTTCCAGGTATGTCCCAGCCATGGCAAAGTCACACTGGTGGGCTGGCTTTCCTTGGCAGCAGTGAACTCTTTGGGCCTGTGATGGAGTCAGAGTACTAACTTTGGCACAGAATACAGGCAGTGCCATCAAACCGGCTCAGATCACTAAGCACACCAAAAATGATCAGACTTAATGAAATTCACAAGAGATGAGGTATGTGACAAATGTAAGAAGACATTTCATGGCTAGAGTGGATGGTTAGGAACTTCACCCTTTAGGTATGTTCAGGATGAGCTATCAGTATCATCAAATGGTGTCGCCATCCTTGGAATGCACAATGCCATACAAAGAAGCTCTGGCAGCATATTTTATGACAATATTTATGAGGGCCATTTGGAGAATCATAATGATTAAGAGGTATTTTCATGACACTCTTTAGTTCCCTATGTTTAACTCCACAGCCTTCTCAATGGGTACCTCCTGAGTGTGCATTCTGTGTGCCCCGATCATGAAGCGCATTTCTTCCTTGGCTGCTAGTGCTGTTATTTATTTTTTACTTGCATCTTCTCTGAATGGGGCATACCCATAGTTTTCAAATTAGCCAATAGACTGTCTTTCAATGGACACAAGGTTAAGAGAGTCATGGGAAAGGTGAACGTAAGTCATGAAAATCACACTTCTCTGCTCCCAAGCCAATTGGTTTTGTATTTTAATTTATTTAAAGAACAGGGATGTCAATTTCAAACAGAATAGACTTACAGTAACACATGTAGTCAGCCAATTTATGATGGTGTAAAAATATTAGGACATATACCAGGGACAAAACAAAACAAACAGAAACATAATTGTATCCCCCTGCCCAAATGGGGCCATTTAAGATAGGGGGTTATGATAGATAAAATGGGGAACAAAAAGAACAACCAAGACACAAGGCGTTTTAATGTTTCTTTATTAAATGTATATGTGCTTTCCTACACTAACATACCTGTACCACATCCCCCACCATGGGGGACACATGGTGGAATGCTTACACTGTGGGACAATGGGCAGGTCACCCCTGACAAAGCAATAGATTTACATAAAGAACATTCTGAAATTGGAAGGCTGCTGTAAAGTGACAGTTGGGAGAGAGAGTACAGGGAGAGAGACAGAAAGAAACATATCAACAGGAGAGCAGAAAGAAAGGAGAGAAAAGGAAGATATATGCTCCCTTGGGGGTCGTGGCCTTGAGTAGGCCCCCAGGGCATCATAAAGGTGTCGAGCTGGGCTTCGTCTGTGAGCTGCAGCCTGGCATGAATTGAAGCCCCAGGCCTTGTGTGCAGTGCAGCCTGGATGAAGTAAACGGCTGCTCCCGGGGGCAAGTGTGTGGGGCAACCACGAGACGAGAGAGTGGCCTGAGAGGCAACAGCCTGCCTGGGGGGCAGTTCAGGCAGGCCGGAATGACAGCAAAGTCCTGGGCCACGAAGTGTGGGGTAGTCCCAGTGAAGTGAATACCCTAGTCTGGGGCGCGTGTTGCCGCAACCCGAACCGGAGTGCAGCCTGAGGGCTACAGTCCGCCCAGGGGCCAGTTCGGGCAGACCAGAGGAAGTGGAAGCTCCAGGCTGGTGTGGCCTGTGGTGTCCCAGGTGGAGAAGACATGGCCATGAGGATGCAAGCCCACCCGCCCAGAGCCACCAGGGGTGGGCAGTGAAGATTGAGTATCTTGTGGCTGCAAGGCAGGCGTGGGAAATGCAAGCCACTGGGAGCCCTGTGAGGCATCTTCCTTTACCGGGGCCAGACAGGAAGAGCAGTGTGGAAGGACTGACCTGAAGCCCCGGACATGATGTCCTATGTGGCCTGACAGAGCCCAACAGGACTTCTCCCATTTTGTGTGCACCACCACGGAGGTAAGCGAAGTGAATGTCTCTTATAGCCCCAACAAAGCAAACACTGCCATGGAGGAAAGTGAGATGAGGGGCTGTCAAAAACCTTTGATGGTTGCACCACCACAGAGGAAAGAAGCAGCATGGGGGCAGTCAGTCAGGTCCCAAGGACCACATTGCATATCTGTGACAGCCACCCACGGAAGAGTGGGGTTTCGGGTGCATTGGTGCAGAACAGCAGTTAAGACACAAAAGGAAGGTACTGTACTTTGAAGACTTTCTATAGACGAGCAGGTGGGAACTGTGACTGGGAAAAGTAAGGACAGTCTGCAGCTGCCAAGGTTATTTAAATAGTTTCAGCCAGAAAGGTATATGTGGGAAGTGGGAGGTTGTGATGCAAAGAAGGTGACGCTCATTGTGGAGGTATTGGAAACCAGCTTACGGTTAACATGAAGAGGGGGTTGTGCAACCGGTATCTCCTACACTTAGTAATGCATTATCCATTACAGAATGGAGAATCTGAATTCTGGCATGTGTTGATGTGAGGAATATTGATATTTTTTAATTATTAGGTTTTAGGTTTTGGGTTTTGCAGGTTTTACATATAAAAGCCTTTGAGGGTAACACAAGTCCCTATCTGGGGTACTGTGTCTTATTTGGTATTTAAGACAATGAACCCAGGATTGTGGCCCATCTCCTGTACTAACAATCTTGATTGCAGGTTGCTTAGCACCTCACCTGGTCTGCCAGGGTAAAGTGGTTCTGGTGTGGTCCATTACTGACCCAGGGAAAACAGGTGACATACAAAGGTAACATTAATCTAAGTGGACAAGTGCTTCAAACTAAAGAGGAGTACTAATTAAATATACAAAGTTACATTATTAAGCATAATAAGCATTATTAAGCATCACCGGACACAGTTGTGGGGACAGTTAGAGAGGATGGGGAGAGGGAGGTCCCTCTTCAACAAGTAAGTGAAGTTTAAACCGAGCTTTGAAGAGATCCACACTTGAGATGGCTTTGATTATTGTGGGCAGATCCGGCCTTGTTAATGAAGAGGCTTCCTTTCTCCCGCTTCCCTCTTTTGCTACTGCACACAGGCCTTGGGAGGATGCACAACTTCAGCTCTGCATTCATTTCACAGCAATTAGGCGCACCTGGGAAGACTGCCTGTTTCTCCCAGTCTCTTCCAATTCTGCCACAGCCATACAGGGTTTGTGAGCACAGGTCCAACTCAGAGTCTGCAGGTGAAATCTGTTCATCCTCTGCTCCGGCCTCCCTTCTGTGGTCACACTTCCTAGTGAACTTCCAGCCTCATGCTCTGGTTCTTCTGCTACTTCTGCCTACCGTCCATCTCCTGCTCCCGCTTCTTTCTACTGCTCCTTCCTGCTGCAGACTTTTATGGGTTAATTGGCTTCAGGTACAGGCACATAGGACTAACTGCCTGACCTTGCGAAAAGCTATTAAGCCTGCTTCTCGTGCATATTCCTGGGACATTTCCCCTGCTGCTATCAAAGCCAGGCTGCCAGCATAACGTGCATGCCGAATGCCCCCTCCGCCGCAGACCATCTTTGGGCTTGCTTTAGTCTTGCCAGGGAGGGACAATGAGGAGGCATACAGCGTGATCCTATTTTGAAGCCTGTGTTCTCTCCATGCTGGTTGACACAGGACGTTCTCGAGGCAGTCCTTCCCTTCCAACACCCACTCTCACTACCCTCACCCACCCTACCACCACTCTCTCTACCCCCACCCAGACCACCACCACTCTCTCTACCCGCGCTCACACTACCACCTCTTTCTCTACCCCACCTAACCCCCTACCACCACTCTCTCTACCACCTCCCACCCAATCACCACTCTCTCTACAGCAACCCACCCACCCTACCACCACTCTCTCTACATGCACCCACCCACCCTACCACCACTCTCTCTACCCACACCCAGCCACCCTACCACCACTCTCTCTACCCCACCGACCCTACCACCACTCTCTCTGCCTCCACCCACCAACCCTTCAACCACACTCTCTACCCCCACCCACCATACCACTATACTCTCTATCCCCATCCTACCACCACTCACTCTACCCCCACAAACACTACCACTACTCTCTCTACCTCCACCCACCCTACCCTCACTCTCCCTACCCCCAAACCCCTCCCCCACCCACCCTAGCACCACTCTCTCTACCATCACCCAAGCAACCTATCACCACTCTCTAAACCCCCACCCACCCTACCACCACACTGTCTACCCGACCCACCCTACCACGGATATCAGTTACAGCTTATCTCAAAACTGCTTCAACTCAATTGGATGTCCACCAGCATAACTGCAACCCTAGAAAGAAAAATGTGTTGCACGTGCTATCTTCCTTCCTACTCTATCCCCTGCCAGATACACAGTTCACCTACTTTTTTGGTACACTTCTAGCACTGCTCTTGATCTTTTCTTCCCTTGCTCTATTCTCCTTCTTTCTCATTCTCTTGCACGCCCACACCCCTTAATGCATCCTGCTTTAAGACTTTGCATGCTCAACCTTGCACCCGCGCCCCTTATCGCATCCTCCTTTCAAACTTTACACTCTCCTGCTTGCACCCTGGGGCCTATAAATGCTTAATGCAAAGAACGGCAGTAAACAACAAAACTACTGGATTTGCCAATGCTTGTTTATCCAAGAGTTGGGTGAGGGCAACACTGCTGCGGGTTGTTGCACCCTTTTTAAGACAACGATTTAAAATAAAAAGATGTTGAGAAAGTGTAGACGGGAGCAGGGTAGAGTTTGGTGACCGATTTTGTTACAAAACTTTTTTTTTCAACCATTCCTTTTTAAATTTCCAATTATTAGCACGTATATCGTAGATAGCAGGTCTGTCATTTGAGATTCCGTACTGTTAGTATAACGTTTTCACCGTTAGATAGTTCCACATTTCTCACTAAAACCAACCGTCTGTGCAAATTCCGGCAAACAAAAATATTGTTCACGCATTCTTGCCATCGCCCTCTGTCTTGTAGTACCCCGTGGCGAACGGTGACGCCTGCGTCACTAAGAACATATATATGTCAATATTAGCATTGCAAATAATGCCTGGGGATCTGTGTCTGTTTTGTTGTAGTTCTGCAACCTTAGCTGCTCTGCGAACAGTGGTGATTATTTCGCAATTTAAAACATGAGTGTGTTGACATTGCATACTTTTCTAGCAGCAGTGTCGCCTGGGTCTTTCTAGGTGCCGTGAAATCAGTGGTCCCTTTTTGATGATTAAAACAACACATCTGTAGCTTTCTGGGAAAGGAGGCATGCGTACTGCTCTCGCCTACTGTTTCAAGCACTTTAGCTTCACGAGAAAAGCAGATGGACAAACAGACAGCCATCCAGGGAAAGCTGAAGTTCCATTGCAAATAACAGCAAGGGTCTCAGGTGCTGGGGATTTTCTTCAGGGGAGGGGTGTAAACATTGGCCACTAACGATTGTGAGTGACCAAGCATAATGAAGAAGCACAAACCAACCAAGGTAGGTTTTTTTGAGGGGAGGGGGAATTCTCCCCCCATTACATGTTATAAAATAAAGGGTTCAAATGGTGCATTTTGCAGTATACTTAGAATGTAAAATCTTTTCTGTAAGGTAACACAAAAAATCAATAGATGCCTGGTACACAAGAGCTGTTGCCAACACATTGTCAGGATCTCTGCACACACAATATATGTCAGCATTGCCACTTTAAGTACAGATGTATTATGACTTTCCCAACTAATCCCATTGCTGCTGGTGTAAGTAAACACTCAAGATGGCGTTCTCGCAATAAGGCCAGTACTGCCACGGTAAGTTCACACACACAAACATACATGCTAACGCACATGTTGGCTTCACCCAATAATGCCAGCACTGTTACTCATGATGTATTTCCATAACAATCTCAGTACCTTGTGACAGATTGCCTCAAGAACAAAACTCTCAACGATAGTACAAGTTTTTTTATAGGAATTTTAATAAGGGTTCAACTAAGGGTCGTATCCTTGTACTCATCTTCCCCATGTATCTCCCCATCCCAGACCAGACTTCACTAATCCCCAAGATGGCGACTAGAGACACCTAACCCTTACTATCTAGGATCCTGCTGGCTATCCGTGAGGTCCTAAAGGCAACCGCCTTACCTACCTTATTTCTTCTGGAGACTTCGAGGAGTAACCTGACCTGGTGTCCCACAATAAGAATGATATCAGGAACAGGAGACTTCCAACTACCCAGATCTCGATCAAACTTACTTCTCTCACGCTACCCTGATGTTCTGTCCTTCCTTTCCATTTCTTCTACTTTCTTCCCTTCACTTCCATTCTATAGGTTCTTTCCCTCTTACTTTATCTGTCCTTCCAATGTTATTCTGCCTCTTGTCTAATCCTACTCTCCCTCCCCTTTCTGCACTCTCCAATCCCATACTCTGTACTCTGAATGAATACTCTCCACTGGCACTACTCTCTGCTCCCACTACTCTCCTTCTATCACAGTCACCATATGTCTACACTCCCAATAACCCTTCTTACCCAGCCTCACTTACTCCCCTTAGACACCATAGAATCATTCTCACACCCAAGTACCACTTTCCTTCACCAACCAATAGCTCACCTTACACATGCTCTTTGCTAGTCTCTTCCACGCTCTGCTCGACTGGCCTTCCTCTGCCTGGTCTCGTGGTCCGCCTTCTCTTCCCTTGACCTCCCCTCAACAACTCACACTCTGCCGTTCTGTTTGTTCCAATGTATCCTCCTCATCCTCCATCCACTGGCTATCGCAATTGCCCGCTTCACCAGGCCAATCTATGCCTTGCTCTCCACCGGGGGCAGGTTACACAGGTGGGAAACTGTTAAGTGCCTTTTAAGCCCTGTCCCTTTTTAAAATACGGGTCCACCAGTGTTGCGGGGTGGTGGCCCTGTACAGTAATTGTAATTTCCAAAGTTTACTTTCCGCGGAAGAAGAGGGTCCTCATTTTCGGTCTAAAGAAGGAAGTGTTGTTCAGCTCTCAGTTCGTTGCTGTATCACTCGCCAGTGGGTTGTAGACTTCTTACCTTGCCACAAGGACTTCTCGTCTTTGTAGTTTTGAAACGGAATCGATACAACACTGGCCAGTACAGGATAATGTTGGTATGGGGTGATTCTAAGTGGTACTCTTCAGTTGCAACCTGGCACCACGCCTCTGGGGCAGGAGTGTCTCTGGTATTTCCCCTAGTAGGACTCTGGCCCCCGGTTGAGAGGGTTCCTCATACCCCATTCCATGTAAGTATACACTTCGGACGTATTATTTCAATAATCCCAGCACTACTACTGTAATGTGGGATGTTTTTACCCATGCATCCAAGCCCTACAATAAAACTGTGCAGTACTGGCATGGAAAACATCATGATGGCCAGAACTCCCCAGAGAGTGCACAGGGAAAACATGAAGAATACGCTGCCACCCATTTTTGCCTATGTTGTGAGCACAGGAGGGCACTGCCTAAAACAACCAGTGGGCTACACACACAGTAGCCTGAAACCATTGGGAATGGCAATGCTGATTGCAAAAAAAGCAACTCAGAACTGTGGGGAATTCATTTTCTTAATCCCAAAAATGGTTACATTACCAGTACTCACCACTATCAGAAAGCCGGCGTTTTAAAACCACCAGACTTTTGTGTAAAACTGAACAAATGAAACAAAACCAGACCAAGGAAAGACTTGCTAAGAGGTGGATACAATGTAAAACTATATTCTGAAATGACTTGAAGGAAGTAATTATTTAATGTATATGTAAAAATTGTCAGTTTGATTTGAATGTAGAAAACTGGGAACAAAAAGAGACATTTAGCTGAAACCTGGCTTAATGAAACTGGATTCTGCCTGAAACTACCCCCGACAGGAGTTGAAACCTGCTCAGCCACTCCCCTTGCCAAAAGGAGTTGTCACCTCTCTGATTAGATTAGGGGTGGAGCAGCTGGGGACTACAGGGAGTTGAACAAAGGCTTGTCCTGGACTCAGGCAAATGTTATATTGGGGGTGTCGTAAAAGTGGCTTCCTCTTAGGGGAAACTGGGAGGGGCAGTGCCTCTGCTAGCAGCTGAGCTTGGGGGAAGTGGATAAACCAGTTATTCCACCCTGTGATGTGGGAAGCCACACCCCTTTTTGACCAGGGCATAATTTTAAAAAGATAGATAACTCATAGTGCGGACTTGTCAGAATTATATAAGTAATATCATACATTTTGAGAGGCGTTAGGACCCTGTGGTGTATTCTGGGGGGTTGCTAGCGGAAAATAGGGTCTCACTCCAAATGTCTGCATGTTAAAAATCTGACACTTCATCAATTAATGTCCATACTCCTTGCGCACATGTGTGTAATTTTGGGTAATTGTCCGATATTGCAAAACCAGTTAAAAAGCGCAAAATGTTGTCATTTTTGAATGCAAGCCCCCAGGAAGATCAGAGGCGGACAAGCATGGACCATAAGGAATATATAGTGTGCACATGTAATTTCAACAAATTGTATATCTGGGAAGGATGTATTTGAATCAAATATAGATTTGTGGGCAAACTGACCAGGGGAGGATCCTCTGACCCATAAACAGACTTCATCATGCTGACAATCCATTTCCTTCCCCCAATCATGGGAGAGGAGAGAATTGGGCCAATGACAAGTAGAGAGGGGCAGGCTTAGCTAGGCCCAGGCACATACCCATTTTCAAAACACATAAAAAGAGACTGCTGGGACAGGTAGAGACATTCAATTCCATTTGCTGCGGAGCATGCTGACCGACGACTTCACATCCAGAGATCCAACACTTAGACTTCCAAGCTAAACAGAGACTACAGAACTTTGAACCAAGAAGGCCCACTGCAAGCAAAAGTATTTGTCAGCAGGCCTCAAAATCATTTGCAGACTATTCACAGCCGGGCTGAGCTGTTGATTCTGGCCTGAAACCCTGCGCCAGAAAGATCCAGAAGCAGTGCTGTACCCAGAGAAAGCAGAGAGACCCAGAAACCAGACCACAGATCCAGAGTGACCCAGACCGCTGTGAGCAGAACCAGAGAGCTGACCCAGATCACTGTGAAGTGCCGAGACCAGAACCGGAGTCCAGTCCAAAACCTGACCAGATCTGTGGCGAGGCCTATTTCAAATTTATATTGTGAGTACCTAGCAGAACCAATCTCTTAGTTAAAATAGTCTAATCCAAACTATTTTAACCTAAGTAGAACTGCCTCCTAGAAATCGTATAATCTGTCATTTTTAAAGCTGCACAACTGTCACCTGTCAATTCTGCAGCTGCAAGCTGTCACCTGTCATTTTGAGTTTACTTTAAATCCGAAAAACTACCTTTATTTAATCGTCTGTATCTCTGGAACTGTTTGATCTGAAAGCTTAGAATCTAGGCTTTGCAACAAACCTAGAACCGACTTCCTACTCCCTATACTTTTTCCGCAATCGCGAGACACGCACTTGCGAAATTTACCGCGATTTGCGATTTTGGCTCAATTTCTCCACTTGTCAAAATAGCAGCTCCATACTTTCTTTTGTTAAAATCCGTTTGCAACTTGGTAATAACTCATAGAGCATTGCTAAAGTGAGCCTGAACTAATACCAACACGCATCTCCCACTCACCCTGAATCTCTAGAGGGAATTAAAATCAGTTGGCACATTTTCCCATCCATTGCCATCACATTTAAAAAGCATTTTGGGCC
This sequence comes from Ambystoma mexicanum, assembly GCF_040938575.1. Classification (NCBI taxonomy): domain Eukaryota; kingdom Metazoa; phylum Chordata; class Amphibia; order Caudata; family Ambystomatidae; genus Ambystoma; species Ambystoma mexicanum. The sequence continues at coordinate 670,989,237 of NC_090933.1, read as the reverse complement.
TGTGTTTCAAACTCCTACCTGTTTCCTTTAAGCTTGCTGGGGGGGAACTGAATTTCGTATTGTATTTCATTGCATTCCTGACAACTGTGTGCTCCTCTTTCCATCTCCTTCCATTTCTTACATTGCATAGGGGAGGGGGGTGAATTGCCAGAGAAAAAGTGATTATCTTATCTTTTGCTAAAATCATATCAAGTATTTCTGTACTGCATTTTATTCCTCATTGCTTTTCCCTTGAAATCATAAAAGTATTTTTGCTACTTTATCCATCCTATACTAACTCCTCATTGATTGTAAAGAAGTGTGCTAGTGTCAGATTACCCATTGTTGATTAACATTATATTTATAAGGGCGATATCGATTATTAATTTAATATAAAAGCGTGGTATCTATATTTTGTTTTATTTCTCAAATAAACCTTTTAAACTTGCAAAACAGAACTACTTCTTGGCTCAGTGGGGTCAGGGGGATTCTAAGAGAGGGGTGTTATATAGGGGTAGTCATCCAGAACTCATGAACTGGACATAAAGATATATCAATAAGGGTTTCCATTCAGTATCCCAGACTAGGCATTGACTTAGCTGTAGTGTTGAATTGAATCCTCTTACAATTGGGGGCTCGTAGCCGGGGATTCCGGATTAGATCTATCACTTGTGCAGATTAATACAGTGTGCTAACTGACAAGATATATACATCCGGTCGGATCACCACGCTGTGTTACGCTGTAAAGCACTCCTCAAAGGAACGCTCTAAGGAAACGGTATGTTTAGCAAAAATATAATACAACCTTCTGTAAGTCAGGAAGGAACTCAAATTCCAGAATGACGACCTTGGTAGATATTAAAATAGCCAGAGAGCACTTCTTACATAAGCTATTTGTGAGAGGTGAGTGGACTCATCAGGACCAAACGGTCTGGTTGCAGGCAATCACGCAACAGGTCACTGAAACAGGGTCAGATATATGGGAGATCAGAGTCCCCTACATGTGGCCCTGAGTGAACTATATATGGCCCCTAAAGCCAAAGATGAACATAATAAGATTGCCAGGATAGCAGCATATTTGTATCTATATATGGGATCCATGCAGGACAAATGTGCTGAAGGCCAAGATCTGGCAAATAGGCAACAGATGGCGTTAGAGAAGGCCCAATCTGATCTGGACTCTTCTGAGCAGAGGCTGCTCAGGAGCCAGGAGTCAGAAAAGGACAGCAGACAGTACATCACTAAAATAAAGGAGGATATGGATGTGCTGCAACAGGAAAAGGCGGACCAGGATACCAGATTTCTGGCCTTGCAGAAGGAGTACCAAGAAGGTTTGGACTCCCTACTGCAGAGCCAGAAAAAGCTGGAGCAACAATTAGATTTCAATAGGGCATGTGCCGAGCAGGTTGTCACCCTGCAAAGCCACCTAGATAGGGAGAAGGCAGAGAGCAATAAACTGATTTTGAAAGACCTGGATACCCAGGCAGAGTTTGACCAGGAGCGCCAGAAAGCTGGTGCCTTCCAAAGGCAAAGGGACGACCTGGCGGCACAGATGCAGGCTCTTAGTCAGGAAAGGGATACCTTAGGCCAGGAAGTCTGCCACTTAAAAAATAAAATGGAAGAAAATCACCTGGCCCTCCAGGGACTGGGTGACCTCCAAAAAGAACACCAGAACTTGTTAGAGCACACCAGGAGGGTGGAGGATGCTCTGGCAAGAAAGGAGAAGGCCAGTAGGGATGGGACTGAGGAGGTAACCCTCCTGCAGCAGAGACTGGCCCAGTACTCCAGGACCAATCAGGAGGCACAGAGAGAAAATGAGGCTCTCTGTCAGCACAACGATAGGCTCCAGCAACAGGTAGCGATGCAGGAGAGACTGATAGAGTCTAGTAAGGCCTTAACTGAGGAACTGAAAGTGCAGGCTCTTGCATTGCAACAGGGAGCAGGGGTTGATAGAGACGAGGTGCGCTGGGAAAGGGAAACGCCTGAGCATAACCTCAGGAGCCCTGGTACCAGAGGCCTTCATCTCTCCCAGTCCCTGGACTCTGCCACCCCCATGTCCCCTCGCGCACATGAGCCCAGGGCCACAGAGATGGCAGATTACTATCCAGCTAGACGTATGGGGCTCATAGGCCAGTACCTCCCAGGAATGGATGGGCGGGCATCCGGGTATGGGCACCCAAGCACAGTGCAATTTAGTGGGGAACCCCAGGAGAGTAGGCCCATTAAGGGCATCCTGAAAACCTCTGTCCAGTTAGGTCAGTGGGGGGGGGTACCCATCAAATCCTGGCAGCAAGGAGGGATCTGAAGACTCCTCTGAGCATTATAGGACACAGGAGACCAGGTCCCCACATTCTGCCAGCCATTCCCAGGCTCGCAGAATCCGGGAAAACCTGGAAGATCAGACGGGCACCTCTGGGAGCAGCGCTTCTGAGTCGGAGGATGAATGGACCAGGGTTACCCGAACCAAAAAGGCCAATAAGGCAAAAAGGGCCTTGCTTAAGGACCCATTGAAACAAATAAAGGCAATAAAGAGTGTCATCACGCCTTATCATAAGAACGCCAAGTATTCCTTGGAGCTCTATGAGCAAATGATGGAGACTTTCCATTTGAAGGACAGCCAAAGCTGTATTCAATATGTAAAGTGGACCTTCTCACCAGAATACTCCAGTTTCTTTGCGGGGCTGGAGGATCAAAACCATTCAAGGTGGTCCACATACAGGGCGGCCATCTTGAAACATTTTTCTGTGCACAGAAATCCTCAAGAGGCTCGCAAGGCAGCCTACAATTTGCAATGTGGGGAGGATCAGGCCCCACAAGAGTTTGTGCAAGAATTAAAGCGTGCTTTTGCGCAGACCACCAGAAGGGTACGCACGGATAGCAGAGAATTTATCAATATGTTTTTCCATGCCTTACCCAAATACATAATGACCCAGCTCGTGAGATATTTTCATGAGAAAAGATCTTTAGACTGGGTCATTGAACAGGCTACCCGGATCTATGAGGTGCAGAAGCCTATCGAAAATAAAAAATAACGCGCCGAAAAACCCCAAAACCAACAGCACCCCTGCTGCTGCCAAGGTGGCAGTTTTAAATTTGGAGATGGGCGGGCCTAAAAACCTGCCTGCACCAAATATTTCACAGCCCAGAATGCCCTCAGGCCAGTCACAGACAGGGAGTCGAGGAGGTAGTCCCACAAATGGGGTCCCCCGCTCCCCTGACTATGTAAGTCCCCGCTATAAGGGAATCCGACCAATCCTGGGTTATCTGTGGACTCCTCCAGCCCAAGGGGGGGGATCCAGCCAAGCACCTAACCCAGGGAACTTCCCTCCCAACTTCCCACAGGAGGGCAGAAATTCTCCAAATCCTGGGCAGAACTTTTTCCCCAGGTATCCACCCAATTTCCCGCCCCAAAATCATCCATCCTTCTTTCCCCAATTCCCTGAGCCCAGACAACCTAATCCGGGAGAGGGGAGGCCAAGGGTGGAGGGGTACCAAAATCTTCCCAACCAGGGCTACTACCAGAGAAGGGATAGCTACCCTTCCCGGGATCAGCCCAGGGGAGAAAATAGAGCCCCGTATCAGCCTGAGCGTGTTTCCCAGTTAGAGCGCCAGGTCCAAAATATGGCACGGGATCTGGGTCATATACTGAGGGCTCAACAGAACCCTCAGATGAGCATGCCACCGCAGAATGCCCCAAACTGTGGACCTGATGCTCCAGAACAACGACGGGGGCAGCACCCCGATAACACACCGGTTCCCAGGGAGGAGGCACAAGGGGAAGGGGGGTGTAAAGCCTTGGAGGAAGCTTCCTTCCCAACTTGTAAACAGCCCCTGGAAAACCAGGAACCGGAAACAAAATCTCCTACCCCTGAAAGTCTGCCACCCAAGGAGCAGAGAGGAGGTAGGAGAAACAAAGGACCCAAACAGACCCACTTTGTGGAGGAGGTACAGGTCTTCCAATTTGAGGGAGAGGGATCCTCAGAAGATCCTGGGAAAAGGATCTTCCCCTTCAAAGATAGGGGAACTCCTCCCAAGGAAAAATGGGTCCTAAGGGATGTCAATTCAGACTGGGGAGATGTGGAGACTGAGCTACCGTTGCCCATGATCTCACCCCAGAACCGACAATACCGAAATCCCCTGGTTCAAACCCATCCTGGTGACTGCCTCCAAAAAGGGGGGGGCGTCCCAGAACCGGAACCAGGGGAACCCACAATGGCTCTGATCTCCAGTTGCCAACTTTTTCTTTCAGATTCCCAAGGCTCTCCACAGAATTCTGCCCAAATCTTTTCGCTAGCAATGTCCAAAACCAGAAAGTTAGCCCACCAGTTGTCCAAAAATGTGCATTATCTGTGCCCCCTTGAGGAGAAGGAGGGAAGATACTATGCCCCGGTACAAGTACAGGGACAGGGTACAATTTTGGCACTGGTGGACACTGGATCCCAAGCTACCCTTCTGTCCAAAAGGGCCTTTGAGGAACTAAATGCAGGAAGGGGGGAGAATTACCAAATTCCTCTCACCTCTCTTCCTGGACAACTGCAGAACTTTGACGGGAAGGAAATTCCTGTTGAGGGGACTGCAGACTTAGACATTAAAATTGGGCGACACAAGGTGAAACACCCGGTCATAGTGGTGACTCCAGAGGGCACCCCTTGTTTACTAGGGAATGACCTCCTGAGAAGGTTGTCACCCCTAATAGATTGCGTAAACAAGGTCCTCTGGACCCAGACTAGCCGACCAATAAAATTAAAACAGAGTGTCAACCATGTTAGTTTAAATGGCACCTGCCACATGGTTGAACAACAATATGACCAAGTAGAATTTCACTTCCAGAACACCCAAATTCCAGACGTGACAGTAATAGCAGTAGGACAACAGACTGGTGATGGGGGGTCCTCTCTATTTCTGAAAATCAACCTTCCTTCCAGTTTAAGGTGGTATTCCACACTGGAAGAAAACACCCTGAAATTCTTTACTAATCCACAATCAGAAACTCCCACTCCTATAGTCCAGAAAGATGTGAAATCAGCTCAGAGTCTGGCTGATATTCAGCAAATTGGAGAGCAGTTGTTCATCCCTGTCCAGTTAAATGATGGGAAGGACTCTGTTCTCGCTCGAGTGTGTGTGAACAACGGTAAGAGCTTCATCAGCGAAGCCATGTTCCGCCAACTCCCAAAAGATCCAGCCATTCCCACATTCAAACTGATAGACAAATGGGAAATGGACCTGGAAGCACCTAATTCCAAACATCTCCTGCCAAGCAGGTGTATGCTCAAAATCTCCATTGGCAACAAGAGCATAGTCCATAATTGTTGGGTCGTGCGAGACGTCACTGCCGCCTTTTACTTAGGCAGTGACATTCTCAATTGCTTTGCCATTAGTTTGGACCTAATAAACTTCAAAGCTTGGTCCCGATTAGCGGATAATCCCATGGGCTTTGATGATCCAGAAAAAGCATTTAGGTCAGCTCAATTGCTACCTTATGCAGTTGAAATTCAGATCAAAGAGGAAGTCACCATCCCAGAAAGGACCCGACAATTCTCCCTGGAAGTGAAAGTTATAAGAGGACAAGAATTGCAAAACCCTGATGCTTATATACATCTAAATGCTTCTCTCCAACAGCAAGGGTTGGGGGTAAACCCAACTCCATTAGTCAACATAGAACATGACACCATTCCAATAGAGGTGGATAACAGCGACTTAAAGAGTATTACTCTAGCCACAGGCACCATTATTGGAATGGCGGTTGATGACCGACATTTCTCCTGTTGATCTAGGAAATGAACTGTTAGGACCAATCCCCAAGGACTGTTTTGACAGTGACAGTGATGACAAAACAACACCAGACAGGATCTTCACCCGGCATGGGGGGAACTTCCTGGTGTACACTTCTTGCCCTTACGGTAAGGAAGATGTGACTTGTGACTTCAGGAGGGATGAGGTGATTTTCCAGGTCCATGAGGGCTGCCTTTCCCACCTGAAGCCTCCAGTCCAAATCAGCACTCTGACCAGGGACTTCTCCACCCAGCTGGAGGAGGCCGCTGAGATAGCCAAACCAGAAGTCTTTCCAGGCTTCAGGCAGATGGTGGAAGAGAGAGTCAACCTCGCTGATGCCTGTGTGACTCTGGAACAGAAGCAAAAGTTGAAACAGGTTTTCTTGGATTTCCAAGATCTCTTTGCGGTAGACTCATATGACTGTGGTCGCACCGACAACCACACCACAACAATTCCCAAGGACCCTGGAATGACTCCAGTGTTTGTGAAGCAATATCGTTTGCCTCTCGCATCCATGGAGTCCCTTACTGAAATAATTAAGAACCTTGAGTCCAGGGGAATAATACGTCCAGTACACAGCACCTTCAATAATCCGGTGCTGGGAATATTGAAGCCAAACGGCCAGTGGAGACTCTGCGCCAAATTTAGGGAGCTCAACAAACGGGTCCATACTTCCCGATGGCCTCTGCCCTACATTGACCAAGGGCTGGCCCAGATTCAGGGGTCACAGGTATTCACAGCAATAGACCTGACCAATGGATACTGGACCGTGCCTGTCAGTAGGGAGGATCAATACAAACAGGCTTTTACCTTTGGGGGCCAGCAGTACACCTGGACCTGGACTCCCTTCGGATACCTCAACTCCGGCAATGAATTCAACATTTTCCTACATAAGGCCATGCCCGACCTGGGTGCGAGGGGTAACCTGGCTTATGTAGATGATGTCCTCATCAAAAGTTCATCTGTGGAGGAACACATAGCGGAGATCCGTTATGTTCTGACACAGTTGAGGGCCGCCGGAGCAAAACTTTCCTTGCAGAAAGCACAGTGGTGTAGAACCCGTGTTAATTTCTTGGGGCATGAGATTACTCCTCAGGGTCTCTGTCCCCAAGAAAAGAAAGTGGAAGCACTCCAGAAACTGAAAGACCCCACAACTCTGCGGGAACTAAGGAGCCTCCTTGGACTGACTTATTACAGCAGAAAGTTCATTGAAGGCTACGCAGAGATCACTAGACCCCTGATTCATCTCTTGAAGGGGGGGGTTAAGTGGGAATGGGGTCCAGAACAATCCGAGGCGGTAAGACAACTCAAAAGAAGCCTCTCACAAGCGCCTTGCCTAGCTTACCCTGTCAGAAACAAGGAGTTCTTCCTGGAGACGGGGTTCTCTAATTCGTGCTTGACGGCAGTATTATACCAAAAGCATGACAAGGTCAATAAAGTAATCTCCTATGCAAGCAAAACTTTATCCTCTGTGGAGGAAAAATTCAACGATTGTGAGAAGGCACTCCTGGCAACGGTGTGGGCATTGAAGAATTACCGCCCGTTTATCCAGGGGGAACACATCATAGTGGATTCTCCACACCAGCCTCTGCAATATCTCCAAAGTGACAGAATCCGGGCTGGAAATGTGAGTAATTCCCGGATTACTTCCTGGATTCTGTCAATGCAAGGCTTTCCTGTGGAGGTCAGATATGGCCAAAACAAGAGGAGTCCCCTTGCGCAAGGTCTGGCTGACTTGCATGATTGTGCCAGAGAAAACTGTCTCGAGGACGAAAGTCTAAAAATCAAGGACAACATGGAGGCATACCTTAATTCCCCACACAAAGTCTTTGAAGAAGACAAGTGTGAGGGAATGCCCACTGTCTATGTGGATGGATGCTCTTACCATGTTGACAACAATGGGGAGAAAGAACTGGTGACCGGCATAGGGAACGCATGGGTGAATGAGTCATCAGAACCCTCCGATGGATACAAAATTGGTCCCCGAAGTAGTCAGGTGGCAGAGTTGATGGCTGTGCATCAGGCCATCCTCACTGCTGTCCAACATCAACTCCACGAACTGGTCATAATCACCGATTCGGATTATGTACGGAACGGGTTCGTGGAGCACCTGGTTAATTGGAAAACCAGAGGCATGTTATGTGCTAATAACAAACCCCTGAAACATGGGAAGTTAATCCAAAACATTGATGATCTGGTCACCTCGAATGGGATGACCATCTACTGGAAGAAGATCAAGGGTCATTCCAAAGTAGAGGGACCAGACAAAACTGGAAATGACTTAGCTGATCAGCTGGCCAAAACCGGGGCCATCCAAGGGGATCTAAGAGAAATAGAGTCCCTGTTGGGGGAAATCCAGGTCACTGCTATCACTAGGTCCCAGACCAATGCTCACAATCATCTTTCAACTGCACAATGGAGTAAGGAGACCCATGATGCTGATTTGATTACAGCTCAGAAGGGGGATCCAATCATTGGTAAGTTTTACCAACACATTGAGGACCCTGAGAATTTTCCCTTGACGGATACCGATTACATGGGAAAGAGGACCTTAGATTGTTGATGAAATGTCCAAAAATGTTCCGAATCCAAGACGGTTTGTTGGTAAGGAAATCCCAAGCTGGCCATGATCAGTGGGTGGTTCCTACCTCATTCCGAAGCCTGATGTTAAGTCACGCCCATGATGCGGCCACCGCTGGTCATAGGGGGTTTCACACAACACTGGAAATCTTAAGAGAGGTTGCATACTGGCCACACATGGGGCAGGACCTCGACCAATACTTGAAGGGGTGTCTTGTGTGTGCCCAGTTTCAGCCATCATCCCTCACACACCGTACGCCTCTCCAAAAGAGGGGGATGACACTGCCATGGTCAGATTTGCAAATCGACTTTGTAGGCCCTGTGATTCGCTCGTCTAGAGGAAACAAGTACATGTTGACCGTTACATGCTTGTTTACCAAGTGGGTGGAATGTCTCCCAGCCCCAAACTGCAAGGCAGAAACAGCAGCGGCCCTGATGATTAACCACATCATTTCCCGTTTTGGTCTACCTCAAAGGATTGAGTCAGACAGGGGTAGCCACTTCACCAGTGAAGTAATGACAAAGATGTGGGAGATACTGGGGTTAAAAGGAAGCTACACATTGCTTACAGGCCAGCTTCTTCTGGAGCAGTAGAGAGATACAACCGAACCATTGTGAGCATATTAAAGAAGTTTGTGGCAGATTCTGGGCAAAGTTGGGATATCCAATTACCTCTGGTCCTAATGGCCATCAGATGTACCCCTTCATCTGCAACTAAAATGTCACCATTTGAGTTGATTACGGGGCGCAAGATGGTGCTTCCCCACTATTTGCTCTACAGGACCCAAGAGCAGACACTGATAAATGCCTCCACAACTCATGAGTATGTGGGGAATTTAAGGAAACACCTTCAACATGCTTTTGCCTATGCTCAGCGGAATCTAGAAAGATCAGCCGAGAGCATGAAGACCCACTATGATTTAAAAACTACCCGAAAGGAATATAAGGTGGGTGATCGGGTCTATCTATACAATTTCCAAAGGAACCAGGCCAAACAGCGAAAATTCTTGCCTACATGGAAGGGACCGTTTGAAATTATAGACAAGATCTCCCCTGTTGCCTATAAGATCTGCATCCCCAAAGGCGGTCTGGTGGAAGGGGAAGACAAGTGGGTCCATATTAACCAGCTAAAGTGTTGCCATCCCAGGCACACTTTGCAGCAACTGGAGGAGTCCTCTGCAATACCAGAGGGGACCGCTCTACATTAATTCAGTTCCAACCCTAAAATATCCCACATATAGTCTCTAAAATATTATACTCTTGTAAGCCACTGTCTTTGAATGATAACTTGTATCTCAAAAGTAAAATGTTAGGTATGTTAAAGTATAAAATGTATATGTCTGCCACACCATTAGTAGTGATGGAAAAATGTCTACGAATAGGTATTGCCGCTTTTCCTTTGTCGTCCTAGGAGAAAGAAAACCTGGAGACTGGCCAAGGAGGTCGATCCGGAGACCGAGAGCAGAGACCCAAGGGGCCCAGGGTACCGCCCAATCCTCCCATCAGGACCAGCAAGGAGAACTGATTGATCGACTGGAGGGAGGAAAAGATGCTGAACTGTGCCACCTATGGAATTGGAAGAAGAGGAGGCGAACATCCCAGAACTTGCGAGTTCCATCAGTGAAAGGACAGAATGGCCATCGCAAGAGTGGGGGCTTGTGGGATGTTTTTACCCATGCATCCAAGCCCTACAATAAAACTGTGCAGTACTGGCATGGAAAACATCATGATGGCCAGAACTCCCCAGAGAGTGCACAGGGAAAACATGAAGAATAGGCTGCCACCCATTTTTGCTTATGTTGTGAGCACAGGAGGGCACTGCCTAAAACCACTAGTGGGCTACACACACAGTAGCCTGAAACCATTGGGAATGGCAATGCTGATTGCAAAAAAAGCAACTCAGAACTGTGGGGAATTCATTTTCTTAATCTGTCACCTGTCAATTCTGCAGCTGCAAGCTGTCACCTGTCATTTTGAGTTTACTTTAAATCCGAAAAACTACCTTTATTTAATCGTCCGTATCTCTGGAACCGTTTGGGCTAGGAACGGAATTTAACTTTCATCTGAAAGCTTAGAATCTAGGCTTTGCAATGAACCTAGAACCGACTTCCTATACTTTTTCCGCAATCGCAAGACACGCACTCGCGAAATTTACCGCGATTTGCGATTTTGGCTCAATTTCTCCACTTGTCAAAATAGCAGCTCCATTCTTTCTTTTGTTAAAATCCGTTTGCAACTTGGTAATAACTCATAGAGCATTGCTAAAGTGAGCCTGAACTAATACCAACACGCATCTCCCACTCACCCTGAATCTCTAGAGGGAATTAAAATCAGTTGGCACATTTTCCCATCCATTGCCATCACATTTAAAAAGCATTTTGGGCCTGTGTTTCAAACTCCTACCTGTTTCCTTTAAGCTTGCTGGGGGGGAACTGAATTTCGTATTGTATTTGATTGCATTCCTGACAACTGTGTGCTCCTCTTTCCATCTCCTTCCATTTCTTACATTGCATAGGGGAGGGGGGTGAATTGCAGAGAAAAAGTGATTATCTTATCTTTTGCTAAAATCATATCAAGTATTTCTGTACTGCATTTTATTCCTCATTGCTTTTCCCTTGAAATCATAAAAGTATTTTTGCTACTTTATCCATCCTATACTAACTCCTCATTGATTGTAAAGAAGTGTGCTAGTGTCAGATTACCCATTGTTGATTAACATTATATTTATAAGGGCGATATCGATTATTAATTTAATATAAAAGCGTGGGATCTATATTTTGTTTTATTTCTCAAATAAACCTTTTAAACTTGCAAAACAGAACTACTTCTTGGCTCAGTGGGGTCAGGGGGATTCTAAGAGAGGGGTGTTATATAGGGGTAGTCATCCAGAACTCATGAACTGGACATAAAGATATATCAATAAGGGTTTCCATTCAGTATCCCAGACTAGGCATTGACTTAGCTGTAGTGTTGAATTGAATCCTCTTACAGTAAATACAAACTGATGACGGCTTTGTCCAGTAATCCCAGTACTGCTCCTGTACATTAATTTTGGTATTTGCCCAATAATGGCAGCATTGTGACTAAGATGTCATCGATATACTGCTAGTGCCAATACATGTCAGCTTTGAATGCCCTGTAATACTCGTTTGCAGCCTGACTCCAAAGTAGGTTTCCAAATATATATCCTTGTTGTATCACATCTTGAGAAGACTTCTTTTCAGCCCAGAGGACCTTGACTGGCCCTCCTCTGTCTTTCCCATCTAATGCTCTCCTCCTGGGTGGTATCCATTGCACACTCTGCATGTGGAATTCAAGAAGCATGGGGAAGTGCCAATCACACCTCACCCGGTGTCGTGGTTCTAGCAACACCAGGATTCCACGCTGCTGGCAGGCCATTAGGTCATGATAGGCAGGAGCACCGCAAAACCTCCCAATTTCCTGTAGTACCCCAGCCAGTAGGTCCAATGAGCTATGCAATCTGAGGAAGCAAAATGCCCCTGGCCTTGTATGCAGAGCTGTGGTCACAGGGAAGACTGCCGACCCTCCCAACACAACCATCCACAAAGCATTTCCTCAACTTTTTGCTGCAGCTGAGGGATTATTTACCTTTTTGATCTGACCTGCTGCATTGGCTGATTGACCCCGCCATACAAAACGGATTGTACATTGCGTGGCATTTTACCCATTCGTTCATAGGAAGTGTACCATCTTAACCCATGATTTAGGAAGAGAACTCAGACGAACCATGCTTGGATTGGGGAGGAAGGATAGCTCAAGGGTAACATGTTTGTCTTGGTAGCAAGACAACTCGGCGCAACGAATCCCAATCCTATGCTTAGCAACCACTTGCTGGTATTAAACGTATTATACATGAACAATAAATAAATAAATAGTGCCACCTCGCTAGGTTCGCCCACTTGTGCTCAATATTGGGAAATGTTTATGAGCCTACAAAGAAAAAGATCACCAGCCTCCACTGGCTGCTAGGCTCAAGTGGTGATGTATGAAGGGCACCTCCTTAGCAAAAGGAATCAGGTTCCCACAAATCGCCAGAGAGGTAGACCTGCTGCCAAGTTCAAATAAATGGGTTCAGACAATTTCTTCTTTGACTGTTTGAAGAAATTTATCAGTTTTTTTATTTTTGTAATTTATTTCTGCTTTTATTAAGTTCTTATTTCGGAAGATAAGTTTACAATTTACAAAAACAGAATTCGAAGCCTGCCCAATTTTCATTAAACCTCTTTTCCATTCCTTGTTGTCAATAAACTCAGTGTTCTAATATCATATTCTTATGCATGTAAATCTACACTCTACATGCCTCTTTCCATACCCAATTTTTGGTAATTAGTATGCTCTCTGTTAGCATGGCAAGAAATAAAAGACTTGGATTGCCTTCTGGTGTTATTTCATTCATTTCCAGCAGAGATTGTATATTTTTAAATGTGATAGGGATGCCTAATATGTCTCTCAGTTCTTTTAACATCCCAGTACAGAAACCACAGAGCAAATCGCATTTTACCAGTATCTGAGCTAGGTTTTCCTTTTCTTGACATCTGCAACATAGATCTTTGTCTCTATCTGTGAATTCAACTTTTCAGTCTGTTCTATAATACAATTGAAAAGTACAAAACGAATGGTATGTTCTGGTATCAGTGGATACACTATACATGTGCACATGATACAGTAATGTTTCTCCATAAACTACACACTGATTCTCCTGATAAGGAAATTCAGTGAATCTAGAAATAATTATCTTGTTCCCAAATGTGCATTTGTTTTCAGTAAAAGTCTAATATCTGATGAGCTAATACCCCAAATATATCATCAAAGCTTTCTTTACGTTCCACGCATTGGTACCTAACCCTGGCCTGCATCCTGTCCTTCAAACGTGATTAGTGAAGAAAATGCAACCTGCATAGGTCACATTGTCTCAAACCTCAGAAAAAGCCAGTATCCCATTTCTGCCCCACAGATGGCTAATGTCCCGGGCTCTCATGCCGTTATAGGCGATCACTGTCTCTGTCAGTGTCTCACTAATATTAGGTAACAGATAATTTCCACTCAAGATGAAACCTTGTGGTGAAATTGGCCAATTCACGTGGGGTTAGAGGGAATTACCCCAGGGATAATTCCCATTTTACCCTTACGAAATTCCAAGCATCCAGCGGACCTAAATGGCACTGGTTGAGCATTCCAAAGTTGGGATACAACGACTCAGAATCAGCTATTGCCTCCGATTGTATAGTTTGCAGGTGGGATGGGAAGGAGGTTGAGGTCCTGACACCTCAGTGGGTAAGCAGGGAGATAGCCAGCTATCTTGGTATTTAGGTCCAATTCCTTGCAGACTTTTCTAGAGGAGGAAGACGACTTTGATTTGGATCCTGCATTGACTTGGCTCTTCATCTACTATTGATTATATTTTTCTGTATGATGGTTTGTTCTATGATTGTGTGTCTTTGTACGTGGATGCAACGACAATTAGTGATCACTCATGTTTATGGCTAGTTTGGAAAATGAAAATGAAGGCGGGTGATCCTGGGTACTATAATCAGAAAGTAATTAGCAATAATGCCGGAAATCATCTTACTTGGGAGTTTAAAAACGACTGACCAATTTAATAGGTGCCTTGCAGATACACTTGAAGGAGAGGATATGAATTCATTTCTGGACAACTACTTATATGCGGATTTAGTACCCGGCGAGAGTCAAGCAGAATGCAACAGGCATTCTGATTAGCTCTCATCGGGTCATTAACCCGGCCGAGAATCCTTCGATTCTCGGCCGGGATTCCAGCCGCCGTGTCCTCGGCGGGGGGCGTGGCAGCCCCTCAGCCCATGAGGAAGCTCCGAGACTCCCCACGGCTGGAGGTTTCCATTGACCCCCACTGGGGACGCAGGTACTTTTTTAAAAAAAACGTTTTTTCTTCCCCTCCCACCCCCCCAGTCCAACTTACCTTCTGCTCCTTTTTTTGGGAGCGGACGTGCTGGGAACACTTCTGTTCCCTAGCGCGTCCGCTCCTGATGGCCACCATGGAAAGGGAAAATGGACTCCGTTTTCCCTTTCCCGGCCGCCATTTTCTTGGTTGTTTCTTTTTTTTTTTTTTTCGAAACGCTTTAGCGTTTTGGGACAGAAAAAAATGCTTTTAATGCTCCAGTCACGCAGATATTGCGGGCCGGGGTACTAATAGCAATATGTCCCTCGCGGTGGGGGCATTACCGACTCGGGTAATGCCCCGGGCATTTGTTAACTATGGACCCCGGGGCATTACCTCAGTCGGTAATGCCCCCGCCGCTCAAGGCATATTGCTTAATTATTAGATGATCTATACAAAATCTTTCATAAACCTGACATTAAAAGGGCCCATCATTTTCACTCTTTTGATAGAAATATTCAGGTTCAGAAAAGGAAACTAAGAAGGTATATCTGCTTGTATTAGCTGCCCTGAGCTGGAACGACAGGTGTCTGCTCATAGAGCAATTAAAAGCAGATATAAGAATTGGCTACATCAGTACAGATTTACCCTAGCCCAAAATGAGGCCGGAAAGATGCTGCTAAATTGAAGAGACTCTAATAGTAGTGGTTTTTGGAGCGTTATTAATAACTTCATTAATCCACAAGTAACTGTTCAGGTGAATCCCATTTCATAAATTTATTGGGTGAGTTTTTATTCCTCTACTGATGCCCAAACAAAAGGTGGTTCTGTACCCCAGTGATGCTCTAGGGGTCTATGAGTGGAATGTCTAGTTTGAGAGAGAGGATAGTCAGGCCCTCATTTTGAAGCGTAAACATTCCTGGGCCCTGATGGGCTGTCTAATATCACTCTCAAAGTTAATTCTACTCTTTGGTCTGACATTTTGTTTAGTACCTTTTCCAAAAATAATTAGATCTAAACAGATCCTGACCTCCTGGAAAACACTGTCATTATTCTGATTTTCAAGATGGTCGATAGATGCTGGCCTGCTAACTATAGGCCCATTGCCCTATTAGACGTGCCGGGTAAGATCTTCTGTGCACTGCTTGAGCAGCTACTTAGAAATTGGGCCTCGCCTGCTGTAATTCTGGATCAGTTCCAGACACGTTTTTTTGAACTTGCTAAAGGCCAGATATTTTTTAAAAGGTCGATTCAAACTTTGTTGGGCCCTGATGCCATGTGTTTTCACCTTCCTGGCCTAATTCAAACTTTGTTGTGCCTTGATGCTATGTGTTTTCGACTACCTGGCCTCATTTTAACTGTTTTCTGTCCTGGCGCCATGTGTTTTCACCTTCCTGGCCTCATTCAAACTTTGTTGTGCCCTGATGCCATGTGTTTCCACCTTCCTGGCCTCATTAAAACTGTGTTGTGCCCTGATGCCATGTGTTTTCACTTTCCTGGCCTCATTCAAACTTTGTTGTGCCCTGATGCCATGTGTTTTCACATTCCTGGCCTCATTCAAACTTAGATGCGCCATCTGTAGCTTCCTCTTTCGCCTGTTTCTCCCCCCCTCTCTACCCCAGCACTCCCCTCCTCTTCCTTCTAGTTATATGTGTTACTGTCCCCCTCTGTGTTTTCTTCTTCTCCTACGATGTTCTCATGTACTACCTGCCCTTGCATAATTTGAATCTTGTTGTGCCCAATGTTTCATGTCTCCACCTGTCCAGGCCTCATTCCGATGGTTATGCTGTCTGTGCCGAAATTATGCCTGCATGTCTCGTCCCCTCCCTCTCCTTTTCCCCTCCCTATACCTCCATCTCTGCCCCCCCTACCCCCTCCTCCTTCTTCCTTGTTGCTCCTGGACTCTTGAATCTTGTCGGCCTTCCTCCTCTCACGATGACCTTCCTACTCTCAGACTACACCTACTTCTCTCTTTCCCTGCCTACTTCTCCTCTTCTCCCCTCACCCCTTCATAGTCAATGCTCTTACACTTTTAGAAATGTCACCAGGCCTAGTATGATAGTCCACTGTTGTGTTCCTCTCCTCCCCCTTCCCTTTCCCCCCCCTCTTTTGTGTTCAACGCTCTTACACTATCTGAAATGTTGTCAGGCCTAGTACGATAGTCTACTGTCTGTTCCACTTCTTCCTCCACCCCCTTGCTCTCCTTTTTTATGTACAACGCTCTTGCACTAACTGAAATGTCGTCACGCCTAGTACGAAAGTTTTATTTGCCCATTCTTAATGCCTCAAGGCCACGTAAGAATGTTATTGTATTTTTTCACTTGCTCCCTTCCCTGCTTTGAAGCCCGTTGTGTATAGGCGCTATGTAAATAAAATATCAATATGCCTTTATATTTTTTTAATAGATTTTTCAATGGCATTTGATAGCGTGAATCGCCCCCTACTTTGGTCAAAATTTCTGAGTTGGGTTGCCCTATTTTTTGTTGTTGCCATTATTAAGAAACGTTCCGGGAACACTGCTATCCAGATTCGTTTAAATGTTGAAGGTCTTTTGTCAGCACATATTCCCACGTACTGTGGATTAAAGCAAGACTGCATTCTTGCCCCTAGTGTTTTTAATTTATTTATTCCTGACATTGGTGGTGCGCTTTCAAAGACCTGGTCTTTTCCTCCTAAATTAGATGAATCTGTTATTAGGTGACTATTGTACGCAGATGACCTTTCTTGATAGATCAAAAACCTGTTGATATGCACCGACAGGTTTTTTTCGGCTCTGCACCATTATGCTAAGGCTAATGATTTGGTCGTGAATACTACAAAATCTAAGGTCATGATTCTGTGTCCTACTAGAAAAACTCGAGTAAAAAGGTTCTGTTGGTCACTTCATGAAGAATACTTAGAAGTAATCTCTGAATTTGTGTACTTGGGCTTTTTAATTTCGGAAACTGTTTCCTCTGCTGGCCAGAAACTATTTCTGAGATCTAAACTTAAAGTGTGGATAACGCAAGCTAAAATGATAAATAGACAGTTTGAAAGGTTCTCGTATCACCCGCTCTTAAAATTTTACAAAGCTAAGTTGATCCTGGTGCTTATTTATGGTGCTGAGGTTGTTTTGTGTTGGTATGAAATACAATGGCTTACCTTGGAGGGTTTATATTGGAAGCCAACTTTAGGCTTACCCTAAGGTACTCCAACGTCCTTGATGCATTTTGAGCTGGGCCTAATCTTCATTGAGGCTACTCGGAAAGCAGCATCCCTGATGAGGAAAATCCACACTCGGCCCCAGACATCTTTGTTACCCTTGATAACTGAATGAATGCATAATGGGAGAATTCCAGCTTTTAAGATGGATTAATAATTGTGCATCAGTATTATTGTCAGTAGACCCCTCTCTAGACCTCTTAATTACAAACCGCGATAAGGTCAAAAAGAAGATATGGGAGGTGGACTGGATTCGAACTATTGTTGAATGTAAACAACTTAAGCATCAACATTACATTGGTTTAGATGGTCAACTATTGCACAGAATTCCGAATTATGTAATGAAATACCCTGATGCACGATGGAGGTTGTATTTCCTGAAAATTATATTCAATTTGCGAATGAGATTCTGGGTGGTGTCGCTTTGGCAATTTGCCAAAAGATTAAACACTTTATCATTTACAAATGGAATATAAAGGTTTAGAACACCATTACTTGGTATTTTTTTTAAGTGTTTTAGAATTGGCTCTTATGCTACTTTGTGGAAGATTCTATTATCAGGCCCACAAATTTCTGTGAATATTAATTTAATACAATTTTTTAAAACTATTTACCAAAGTTTTAGATTTTATCAGATGAATTGTAAGGAACTTGCTGTTTGAAAAATTGTGATTATGTGTATGTTCTGCTCATTTTGTGCTGTTTTGATTATGTGGTGATCAGATGTTAAATTATGTTTTGCGAAAGGTTCATTTCATGACCTACATAACAATAACAAAAAAGATGTACCTATGTGCTGATGTAACTTTTTGTACTCGCCATTTGTTAGGGTGAGTTATGGTTCTATCAGTGTTGGTTTTAAGGTTGCCTTTATAATATGTTATGGTTATTGTTTATGTTATTTCTATGTTTAATCATGGGAAAACATTTAATGTTGGCAATCTAAGCATTTATAAACTTTACATTTTTATAGATAGTAACCTTCATTATTAAACATGTTTAAATGTCACCCTGATTTAGGCATTTTCTAAAGGAGTATTGACTTAATTGTACTTGAATATTATGCTGGCAAACTATCTAGCTCGTGCAAGGTTAACACATGCATAATTTTCACCTTTTCCATAGTTCTCTTTCAATGTGTGCACATTATTTTGTGACATTTCCAAGTATGCACTTTCTGCATATTATTTTGTTGGTTTGTGCATAATATTTTTTAAATATTTCTCAAGTGATACATGTATCCGGAGCGTTTCAAAGTGCTGCCACCACTTCAGCAATCCATAGACAGTCAGCACTCTGCACGTGGGGATTGTTCCCATCCATTTCTGCCATTTAGCTGCCAGAAACACCTCCAATGGTGGACCCCTCCTACAGCTCCATCCCAGGAGTACAGAGACCAATTGCCCCTTGACCAGCGTCAGCTGAGGTGCTGGCATTTTAGGTGGCTTCCGGAGAGGGAGGCCTCAACCTGGCACCAGGGGTACCACTTCCATTTCTTTCTGGGCACAATGAACAGGCAGCTTACTTATCACTTTCTCCACTTTTAGCATCTGCTACTCTGATTCTGTATACTGCAGAGGGAGTTCCGGCTGCACCAACTGCTGGGCAGTCACATTGAAGCAGCCATTATGTATTGAAATCTTTTAATATAAGGTGTGATTGTATGTGAATGTTTTGAGGTAATTTAATCAAAGGTGTGATGTTTGGTGTATGCCCATTTACTGAGATGATGGAGACAACTCCTGAAGTCTTCTTGACTTTTGCTATTGCATTCTCTGTGCTTCTGTCCCCTATCGGTTCTCCTGCTGCTCCCATTACCTTTGTCTTGACGGATTTCCCATCATCGGTTCTTCCTGGGGTCGTGGGTTTCCTCTGTGTTGGTAAATGCTTTCAATATTTCTCTCTCCGGCTTTCGGTGCTTCTTGACTACTCCGCAGAGCCCTCTGCTCAGAGGTGTCTGTGTTGTTTGCGGCCATGCCACCACCTGGATCTTCAAGTCCTTCACGTGAATCCTTCTGCTTCAATACGACCGAGGACCAGCCTGCTTCCACTGGTTTCTCCCTCCCAGATTTGACCTTCCCGGGCTGCACCTGTTCAGCACTGGCTTCCCTCTTCTGCAAGTCCTTCTTTGATTTTCATACTATCTGACTGGGTCCTCCCCAGTGGAGGATCGGTGTCCTTCCTCATTCTCCATGGAGCATAATTCATGACTCCATGGTTCCAACTCTTCCCAGTGATGTATGTTTCCAATGGAGGAGTGCTCGTTATTACTCCTTCATTATTCTTCTTCTTCCTAGTATGAGTGGATTCCAACCTGTTGGCACTCTTCATGTTTCCTTCACTCTTTCTCTTGTCAGTGGTTGTGGTTTTTAATGGGGTAAGGAAAGAGGTGTTACAATAGCAAACATTGTTCTGTTCAGGTGGGAGTTCTTGAAGTAGTGATGACCTCAGGGTCTCATATGATAGAGTCTTTGGGAGTTCCTTCACGAGCAGGAGTCCCTATCTCCAATGTGAGGTCCCGCTTACCCCCACCGCTAGGTGAATGTTGCTTAGCCTGTTCACATATCTACCCTCACAGAGAAGGGCTACACTCTGGGGAAAAGTGACGACATCCTGTGAATCATAATGTATTGATATAGTTCTGGTTAACTTGTAATCAGATGGATGCTTTTTGGGTAATATTTTGTTCTTGATTGGATGTATATGTGGATTGTTCTGGTAGTATAGGTAAGTGAAAGTGAAAGCAGTGTGATGTGATGTGTCAGGTTTCACTTGACTGATGTGTAGATGCAAGCATGTTTTGGATTACAATGTTTACCTTCAATTCGTCAACAAATGAACATGTAGTTATATGCTTACTTCAGAGCATATAGTTGATGCTTTACTTTTGTGTTAGTTATAAGGACTTACTTAAAAGCAATGTGATTCTCAGCTATCATTTTTATTGGAGTTGTTTTGCCAAATCAGTCATCTTTTTCATCGAATTTGCGTGTTATTTTTTAGGTTGGAATGACCGTTTAGATGCAGACTTTGGAAATGGTTTGAAAATGTACTGAGTAGTGTTGTATGCGTATGATGACAAGTTTGAAGGGTTGAATAGGCATGTCTATGGCTGTTTAGGTTGCATGAGAATAATTTGCATTATTTGTTCTGTAATGATTTTAAGATTGATGGTAGAGTTTGACATTTTATTATGCCATACATTTTGTTTTGCTCAACCTTTTCTATGCCGGATTTCAGAATTGTTCCTATTACGTGATCTACTTGTGTAGGTACGGCTCATTTAAACCTTTGTGAGGTTTTTTCTTTCTGCAACTACATTCCAACGTCTGATTTTTTACGTTTGTGTTTCATAGTATTGTTTACGTTTCCAATATATTCTGTAGTTTGGCATGAACAATGTTAATCCTCATGACCGCAACTGGATTGTGGGTGAGATGCTGTGATTCCTACCAGTGGACCAAAATTCAAGAGTTTGGACCAGAATAGGATAAGTGACATTTGTTGTTAATTTGGTGTATGTTGGAAGTGGCACACTGTTGGTTTTGGTACATCTGGTAAGGCAGTATTGTGCTTTGTTAGTTTGGAGCATGTTTTTCAGTTACACAAATGTATTTTTTCATTTCTTCTTCTGTCCTTCATTGTTTTGGCATTGTGTATCATGGCAAACTATGCTGTTTTTAATATATGCACGGATTAAATAATTTTCAGTCCATATAGTTATCATTTTACAGATGTGTGCTTACCTTTACATTCTTTCTTTGATTTTTAGGTGCAGTGTTTCTGGGTGCATTTTGTGACTGTTTACATTTGAATATCCAGCACTGGTAGAGCTTGTTTTGGGCTTGGAGCAGCACCTTTTATTTATGGTGGGCCCTTTACATTTGAGTAAGTCCTAAGTCGACTTGCCTCACTGGGGCTTACGTGGAAGCATAGTAAGGCAGTGATGGTTTCACAAAGTGGGATTGGTGGTGTCTTTTTTCATAAAAAGCCTTTTACAAAAAGTACACAGTATTAATTTTTCTTGTGGGTCGCAAACTATGTTTTAGAAGAAGATAGTATTTCTCTTGATTATACTGTATTTTTATTTTGAGTTTAAAGGTTTTTATTCATTTAATACAGAGTAAACATTTACCGTCCGAGCATATTTGAAATATCAATAGTACAACAAAGAACACAAGCTCATATAGATCCATCTGCACAGTAATGATTACGGAACAGCTATAGGGTGAAATGCATTAACTTTAGGAAATGTATAATATATTAAGTAGGAATCACATTAGTATAAAATTAATTTTATCTGCTTGAATAACTCAGACTAATTGAGTATAAGAAATAAAAATTAAATAGGGCTAACAATGTATTAGTCAAGAAAATTAAGTATTTGTGTTATTCAGATAATCAACAAAGAAGCGACATCTTCTATCATTTCTTAAAGAGATAGAAAGTGAGTTAACAATACATTTTTCCATTCTATGGACATCACATATGTTATTCCACCAGCCTTTTATGGAGATTTGGGTGAAATCTTTCCAATTTGATGTAATAAGACGTACAGCCAGAAGTATAAACAGGTTGAATATAGTGAAAGATGACAATTCTTTTTTCATTAAAAGCTAGGCTACCTAGTAGGATACTGGTCATATTCAAAGGAACCTTCACATTTTTGAAGTTGCTCAGTCTCATGGCATCCTGCTTTTTTCTGGTGCCAGAGGCCCTCCTCAGAATGAGATCCCTCCAATGAGCTCTCAGGACTCAATAGTCCCAATTCTCAGGCAGAATGCCAGACCATCTGAAGGTTCCGAGCAGAGTCTCTCAGGACCTTCTGTGGTGGGCTTGCAAGGACAACATTCTCAATGGAGAATCATTTTGGTAGCCATGGCTGGAGATAACTGTAGTGATGGGCACTTCACTCACTGGATGGGGAGCCCATGCCAATGATCTGACAATCAGCGGTCGTTGGTCTCCATCTGAGTCCAAACTACACATCAACCTTTTAGAGCGGAGGGCAATCAGACTAGTGCGGAAGGCCTTACTGCCCTCTGTACAGAGAGAGAACATCCTGATAATGATGGACAACACAGTGCCCATGTACTACCTCATCAAGAGAGGAGATGTAGGGTCACTAGCAATGTGCAGAGAAGCAATGCAGTTCTGGTTCTGGGCAATTCAAGAAGCAATCTCTCTTTCAGCAGTTCACCTAGCCGGAGAGGATAACACAGTGGGGGGTGCTCTGAGCAGACAGAGCACAGTCTCCCAAGAGAGGGAACTAGCTCAGGAAGTCCTTCAAGAGATCTTCACCTTTTGGGGAAACCCTCTAGTGGATCTGTTAAAGACCAGTTCCAACCGGAGGTGCAAACTATTCTGCTCCAGGGAATTTCCCCCAAGAGGAGCTCTAGTGGACGCGTTCCTAATGGACTGAGAATTTCCACTCCTGTACACATTTCCTCCAGTCCCTGTCATTCCTCAGGTGATCAGGAGGTTCAGAACGTTTGTAAAACCCATGATCCTAATTGCCACAGATTGAGCCTTTAGGCTGTGGTACCCTGACATTCTGGACATGTGCATCTGCCCTCCAATACGTCTTCCACAAAGAGAGGACCTTCTCTCATGAGAGGAGGGTAGGGTTCTCCATCCAGAGGTCAAGACTCTCAACCTTCATGCATGGTTTCTGAGAGGTTGAGATACAAGTATCGGGACCTCCTAGATGACGTAATGGAGATTTTGCTTTCAGCCCAAAGGCCATAAACAAAATCTTTGTACTGCTGCCATTGGAATAAGTTCAGCAGCTGGTGCAGGAATAAGAATGTGGATCCCTTTCTATGTGACACACCTATGGTGCTTTCTTTTTTGTTACATTTGGGGAATCTGGGGGTCCAGATTGGAACAATTAAAGGTTACCTGCTGGTACTATCTATTTTCAAGCGCTCTTCAGAGGGGGATTCATATTTTAAAATCCCTCTGGTTGTTCAATTTCTAAAGGGTCTTACTAATGTATTTCCACCATTTCCATTCAAAGTCCCTGTATGGGATCTTAGCCTGGTGTTAACATTTCTAACATGCATTCCTTTTGAACCTATACGGACATGCCCAATAAGATTCTTAACCTTCAAAACTGTTTTGCTAGGTGGTCAGTCAAAATGTAAAAAATAAAATGTAGAATGACAATAATGTCGAAAAAAAAATGTCAAAAAAAAATGTCGAATTCCCTTTTTTTTAATTATACATTTATTTTGGGGTCCGGGAATAAAAAAAAATAGGTAAAACAAAAAAAAAAGAAAAAAAAGAGGGGTTGGGGGAACCCCCCCATTTCGAATAAAAAAACGTCATAAAATAAAATTCGACATTTTTTTTTTCTACATTTATTTTTCTACATTTTGACTTTCTACATTTTGTCTTTCTACATTATCACTATAAACCGTTTTGCTAATTGCAATAACGTCAGCCTGCGAGTTGCAGGCTCTTTCCTGTAAACTCCCACATACGGTTTTCTATAAAGTCAAGCTTGTTCTCAGGTTGAAACCTTTTTTTCTACCTAAGGTAGTCTCCGACTTCCACCTGTCGCAAAAAATAATATTGACAACTTTCTATCCACCGCCTCATCCTGTAAAAGACGAGGAAAGATTACATAGACTTGACCCAAAAAGGGATCGCAATTTTTACATATCAAGAATGGCTAAATTTCGTCAAAATTACCAATTATTAATTGGCTATACAGGGCCTAAATTGGGTCTAGCTGTTACAAAACAAACCATATCCAGATGGATCATCCTGGCTATTGGGTAATGTTACAGGTTAGCGGGCAAAGACCCGCCGGAAGGCTTGAGAGCATATTACAAAAGGGGCATGGCAACCTCTACTGCTCTTCAAAGAGGTGTCCCAATCAAAGACATTTGTTCCGCTGCCACTTGATCATCTATTCACACCTTTGTGAGACAATACTGCCTGGATTCATCTTCCAGTCAGGAAGGACAATTTGCAAAAGCGGTCCTTCATTCAACCAGGACAACAATTAAAATAAAATATAATTCGTACTCCCACCACCAAATTATTACTGCTTTGGGAGTCTATCATAAGATAAGGAATACGTGCGGGGACACATCCCATTCGAAGAACAAGTTACTTAACCCTGGCAACATTCATTCGAATGGGTGCCCTCCCACCCGTATTCCTCATCTCCCCTCCCGGACTACCCCACCGTAGAATTTACGTGTTCTTATACTTTACGCTTTCTTGGAGCCTACAGTCTATGGTACGCCTGGTAATTCCTCTTCGGGGAGGGGAGGAACAGAACTGAAGCCAACAAGCGCTGCGTGCGATACTTACACTGATGATGACGTCGATAGTCGAACGGAGACCCTCGAAGGACATCGACTCAACAAGATGGCACACAGCGCCCCTGTCAAAAAACTGTATTGCAGAATTTTTCCTTTCATGTAATCTACTTTTCTAGGTGTGGCTCGTTTAAACCTTTATGGGGCTTTAGCTTTTCTGCAGTTACATACCAACTTATGATTATTTAAATTTGCATGTCATAGTATTGTTTTTGTTTCCAATATATTCTGTAGTTTGGCATGAACAATGTTAATCCTTATGACCGCAACTGGATTGTGGGTGAGATGCTTTGATTCCTACCAGTGGACCAAAATTCAACAGTTGGGACCAGAATGGGATGGTTTATAGTCATTAAATCGAATGTAAAAATGTTGAAAGTCATAATGTCTAAAAAATAATGTCAAAAAAATAATGTCGAATTTCTTTTTTTGGTTGCTTTTTATTCAAAATGGGGGGGTTCCCCCCAAATCCCGTTTTTGTATTTTTTTTTTTGTTTCACCCATTTTTTTACCCCCGGAACCCAAAAAAAACATGTAAAGAAAAAAAGAAAAAAATCGACCTTTTTGTTTTCTACAGAATTATTTCGACATTATTGTAATTCGAAATTTTTTTTCGATATTATGACTGCACACCGAATGGGATAAGTGACATTTGTTGATAATTTCGTGTATGTTGGATGTGGCACACTGTTGGTTTTGGTACATCTGGTGAGGCAACATTGTGCTTTGTTAGTTTGGAGCATTTTTTCAATGACACCCACATTTCTTAATTTCTTCTTGTATCCATTGTTTGGCATTGTGTATCATGGTAAACTATGCTGTGTTTAGTAAATGCACAGATTAAATAATGTTCTGTCCATCATTTTACAGATGTCTGCTTACTTTTACATTCTTTCTTTGATTTTTAGGTGCAGTGTTTCTGGGTCCATTTCTTGACAGTTTATATCTGAATATCCAGCACTGGTAGAACTTGTTTTGGACTTGGAGCAGCACCTTTTATTTATGGTGGGCCTTTTACATTTGAGTAAGCCCTAAATCGACTTGCCTCTAAAAACTGGGGCTTACGTGGAAGAATAGTAAGGCAGTGATGATTTCACAGAGTGGGATTGGTGGGGTATTTTTTCATAAAAGGCCTTTTACAAAAAGTACACCAACTCCTTTTTCTTGTGGTTCGTAAGTTATGTTTTAGAAGAAGGTAGTATTTCTTTTGATTATACTTAATTTTCATTTTGGACGTGTATACATCTGATACACTGCTTTTATTTTTGCATGTTTCGCTCCTATTAACTACATACAGTGTGGCAAGTCAGAATTAGGACTCGGACAACGAAACATGGATTTTCTAAGAGTTTGTTCTGGTTAAGTTTAAAAAGAAGCAACCTTCCCTAGCTCTATAGGTCAAATCCCTATGCTAGAAAAGAAAGCCTTAGGGCTGCTCTTTGTCTTTCTGCAACATAATACTGTAGTCGTATGCAGAAAGGCATGCTTTTGCAGAATGTTCAGGCCTGTCTCTCAATGCATTTCACCCACAGCAACAATATTGTGATACTATAGGCAGTAGATAATTCCCTCTTCTTATTCGTTGCAAGTGGTATAAACTCAATTCTGATTGGCTGGTGTCACCTACTGCGCATGCATGGTCATTTGTTTTAATGTATGCAGTATGCACTACGGCAGCCAAAGGGATGGGTATGTGGCAAAAATCTCAAAAATCTAACTAGACAATTTCGAGATCTGGTGGGCTAAACATGCATTTTTCAGACTAGATAGAAATCGTCATGCAAAAAAAACAGGTTTATTTCAGCATTCATTTTAGGCATGAAAATAGGTATCAAACATTACTGAAGACGTTTGGATGTAGCCAGCTCAGTTGCATGGCAAACCTGGTAAACCTTCTTTGACAAGAACATATGCTGTAGAGGAAAACATTTTTATATTTTAAATTAATTGTATTGAGCACATCAGATAATGCAGTAAACATCGAAGTACCTGGAACAGTAATGCAATCAAACAAATAGAAAGCCAGGAAGGAAGTTCCGCATCCAAACGATGTCCACCACAAGCTGTGATGTGGCAATTGATTCTCGCGATATCACAAACGATTCATCTCAGGTAACAAACAGTGAATAGTCATAAACAGTGGTTGTAAGCTGTCAGTCCATGGGTTTGAGTGAGATTGATTGGGGGTTCATATAAATGTTTAAGAGGAGTGGTCAGAGGTTAAATCCCTGTGGTACACTGCAGGTCGATGTTTTGTGTTTGTTGTAGATGGTGGTAGGTGGGTTCTTTCAGTTTGGTTGGTCAGCAAGGGGTCCCTGGCAAATTGCCTGTTTACATTTCAATTGAACAGTACTATATATATATATATATATATATATATATATATATATATATATATATGTATATATATATATTTAGATGATAAAGACTCACAGCCAGGACTCTATAATTAAGGTTACATGACACTTACACAGGAAAGTTAAAAAGGTTTCCACTGTAAGTTTTGTTCCTGTCCTTGAAGGTTCACCAAATCTGGCATGCCATGACATGTCCTTATATCATGTATATAGAACTCATTAAGGCAGACATAATGTACCTTGAACGTTAGATCACGTTGTGTACCGAGTGGGGACAATATCTAAGTATTTCGATGTATTGTCTTCATTACTCACAATAGATACTAGTAGGTCTGGCATAGGCCGATAAAGCGACTATATCTTATAGGACCTTTGAAATACTAGAGAAGAATCATATCGTGTCCAATTCCAAGATGGCTGCTAGTGTTCCTTTAAACTGTATTGCCTTATCCCATCTGTAAAGGAATGTGAGTGTTAAAGAGTATGAGCGAGTAGAAGGCAACTATACACATATACTTAGTATTTTAATAGCCGATAAACTTAAAAACATCTATTGCCATACTAGGGTTCATCTGGTGAACACAAGTCAAATTTTGAAAAAAGTAACATTTTTGCGACTGGTAATATGTAGGAAACACATAGGCACTGAAGCGTCTTTTGTTCAAAAGCACGCGGATGCCTCTAGATGGACAAGTGGTTCATTTTATCAAGTGCATGCAGCGCACACCAAATATAAGAAAACGGAGCTCCCTCTCTGAGTTAAGATGGCCCCCAGTGTCCCTTTGAACTGTATTAGCCTTTGCCATCGGCAAGGAAGTGTGAGTGTTGAAGAGCATGAACGAGTAGACTGCAATAGTACATATATAATTGGTGTGTTTTCATAACCATTATTCTCACAAAACACCTATTGCCATATTAAGGATTATCTGTTTAACAAAAGTTTAATTTTGAAAATAAAGTTACATTTTTGCGACTGATAATATGTAGGCAAAATAGAAGGACTGAAGCGCTACTTATATAGTAGCCCTTTTTTAAAAAGATGCCTCTAAATGCATGAGGCTTCTATTATCAAGCGCATGCAGCACAAGATGGCCGGCATGCATGTCCCGAGCCAGAAAAAAGGTTATAGCAAAACACACGTGAATGTTCTCACGTGGTTATGCAAAGATCCTACATTACAAATACCTGTGCGACAGGGAAACTGGTAAGGTTATCCATTATACTTGATGCGGAGAAACAGAGAGGCCCGCGAGCCTGAAATAATATGGTAAGATTTTATATAAGGAGACATATATTAAGAATGCAGGCCTGGTGTCTTTTAAGGCTTGCAATATTTTAAGACAGCCCTTTGCTCGATTTCCCCAGATTAAAAACAGTCAAGTTGCTCTGGTTGGGATGACAAAATCAATATTACCATTGGGTAAGTGATTTGTAGAACCCATATGTTTGTGATAAAATGATGGTGTAACCTCAATGGTGAAAGGGTGTTCCTGGCACTACATGCGTGCTATGCAGAAGTGAATGTTTGATGTGCTTACTTCTTAACTTCAGGAAGAAGGCTTGACCCAACACGGGATGAAGTCGGCTGGGAGGGGTCAGAGTTCTCCAGCTTGGAAGAATACAACCGGCAGAATTTTCAGCTGGATTTTCACAGCAGCATTTTTGCTAGGGTTTGCAGACTGGCTGGCTGGCTGCACGCATGGTAAAGTGGCCCCAATGGTGAAAGGCTTCTGGTGGTGCACACCACTTCGGAAAGCCTGAGAGGCCCTGCTACCCCAAGCATTTAATAAGGGGAGACTCTCCATGCATCAAGCTACCCTCCCTGTTTTCGGCGACCTGGGAAGTCTCATGCACCTGACTTGTCTGCAACTGTCTTGCTGCTAGGCCGCCTGGTAAGTTTGTTGTGCATTGTGCAGTTTTTCTGTGCATTGTGCAGTTTCTCCGTCTCTCTCGCTCCCCCTTTCCATCTCATTGCCCTCTCCCTCCATGGTGCTATGCAGCTCTCCTACTTACTGAAACTGCTACTTTATTACCTATCTTACCTCTCTCTCGAAGTTTGGAAGGCAAATGTTCAAAAAAGATCTCCTGGTCTCCAATCCAGGCCTGCCCATTGCTGACACCTACATCAATGCTTCTTCCAGGCAGGCTGTCACAGACATCCTCTTTGTCACTCCCTCTCTGGATTTGTGGATTCCCCACATCGTCTCTGTCCTCTACCCCTTTTCTTTGTCACCCATTAATGGTGGAACCGGATGGGAAGTACTCTTGGCATGCTTCTCATCCCCTAGGTGCATCATTAGTGCCTATTAGAATGCCACTGTCATGGCCAGGGTTCTCAGCCTAACCTCCTCCTTCTTGATATGCACCTTCCATCTCTCCTCAACTTCCTCCCTTCTCCTGCCACTCCTCAGTCTGCACCCCTCTTGCCCCCTTCTCCACCTCTGACGGGCGTACCACATCCCTGTAACCCTCCTTGAAAGACCTTCAAAGATGGCAACCAGCTTCACCTAGCTACCCTCAACTCTTGCTCTGCTGTTAAACAATCCTCTTATATTTGTCTCCTTCTTGAAGACTTTGACCTTGATGTTCTCGCTCTCACTGAGATGTGGTTCACTGCCAGCTCTGTCACAGCTTTTGACACACTCCCCCCGGAGGGCTGCAAGATCCTCTCTAAGCCCAGGCCTAACTGATCTGGATGCGGAGGGGCCTTCATCTTCTCTGGGTCCCAGCTACTATCATTCCCACTCAGACCTACTCTTCCTTTGAATGCCTCGTCTGCAGGCTTGGGGTCTCTCCAACCCTATCATTGACTCTCGACACCATCTACAGGACAGCTAGTCCAATCTCTTAATTCCTCTCAGAGTGGTCTGACCTCACCTCTTCTCCTGTTGCCTCCACCTCCAATCTTCTCCTCCTCAGAGACTTCAATATTCACCTTCACTCTCCTGATTCAACTATTGGACTCTTCCGCAGCCTCTGTGATTTTCTTTCCCTCACCATTCATCCCTCTGGTCCGACACACTCAGCCAGACATACCTTGGATACTCTCATTTCAGCAGACATCCCCATCTCCATACCTTTCACTACACCTCTCTCCTGGTCTGACCATGCTCTCCTGTCCTCTCACCTGGATCTCTTAGGTCCCCCAGCTAAACCTCTACCTGCACTGCCAGTCTCCTGCCATTGATAATCTTCACCTCTCTATCACCAACACCTTGGACACCCTTCCCCTGTCATGAGGATCTTCATGAAGCCTGCCTCCAAGTGCAACACCTGGTATGACTCTGGCCTAGCATCTCTGAAACACAAGTGCAGAGTTGCTGAGCAGAAGTGGCAGGCCTCAGGCACACCCTCTGACAGACTGGCCTGCTGCCTTCTCCAAAGGCAATACAGACTCTCCATCCAGTTGAAGAAGATGGGCAATATCCAAGCCGCATCTCTGAGGTCACTAACAACACGGGCATACGGTTTAAAATCTGCAAGGAACTCGCCAATCCTACTCCTGTCTCCACTTCTCTCCTAACATCGCTGACCCATTGTACCACTCTGGCCTCCCACTTCTTAACCAAAACTCAGGACATCCTGTCCTCACTCTCCTCTACTACCCTTCTACCTCCCTCCCCAGCTCTCAGGCCTCCCTCGGCTTCCCTCTCCCCTTCCCTCCTACTCTCCTCCTTCTCACCCATAGCTCCAGATGAGGTCTCTAGACAAGTCCTCTCTATGAAAGTCTCCTCCAAACAGGTGCTCCCCTGCTCCTCCAGAATTATCAAGGACAAGATTGTCTCCCTTGTGCCAGCCTTGGCCAATTTCTGTAATCACTACTTTGCTACTGGGTCCTTCCTGTTACCTCTCAAGCACTCCCATGTACATCCTCTCTGCAAAAAGCCCTCTGCCGACCCCTCCTGCTTGGCTAACTACCACCCTATCTCCATTACCCTTTCTTGGGCAAACTCCTGGAGAGGCTGGTCATCTCCCAACTGATTCAACATACTGAATATGTTGGTTGTCTCCACAACCACCAGTCTGGCTTCAGAGCAGCCAGAGGCATGGAAACTGCTCTACTGAACACCTGTGAAGACTTGCTCTCAAATCTCGATTCCAACTCTCCATCCATTCTTATCTTTCTGGATCTTTCCTCTGCCTTACTAGGCCCATTTTTCAGTGTGAAGGTTTTGTTGTGAAGGCTGGTAGGTCACTTTTCAGTGGGTCCTTCATTTCCGTTAGTTTGGGGCTTTTGATTACACCTCACATGCCCCCCGTTCTTCCATGAATCTTTCGTGATCAAGAGCAGAGCTGAGTGGGGTTTCATCCGGATATCCCCTTTTTTTCTTATATATATTATTTTATTTTTCTTCGAGCCCATCCGTCTCAATTTCCTTCATTAGGGAGTGGACACTCCAGCCTCCCCTCTGTCTTTGGGTTGGGAGGTGAGGCACAGCACCCCCTTTGTTCCTTCTTCCTGGGGTTGAGGTCCCTGTGGTCCACCCCGGACTCCCCTCTTGCCTCCAGGCTGGAAGTGAATTAAGTTAATTATCTAGCAAATAGAAAGAAAGAGGTTCAGTACTTTTTACACAACATATTTGCCAGGAATATTTACACAGAATTGACAAAAACAACAACAGCATACTATTATAACACAAGACGTGTTTTATCATTTCACAAAAAATATGTATTTATTTTATTTCTCTTTTCAATGAGCACTAAGTAAATTACTCGCTGT
Organism: Ambystoma mexicanum; assembly: GCF_040938575.1. Lineage (NCBI taxonomy): Eukaryota > Metazoa > Chordata > Amphibia > Caudata > Ambystomatidae > Ambystoma > Ambystoma mexicanum. The sequence goes on along the minus strand of NC_090933.1, from coordinate 670,957,419 downwards.
ATATATATATCTTAGTTCCCATCTGATTTTTCCTTCTTCCTTTTCATTCCTCAGATGGTTCCTCTACTCGATTTATTTGGCTCCTCAATCATTCGTAAAAGCTTGTTTGGGATGGCTGCTTTTCAGGTGATTGATGTGGACCCATTTTTATTCTGTCTGTTCTCATTTTGGGAAGCAGATCTTGTAGGAAACAGGTGATATTTTATCTACAAGTTCGAGGGCACCATGCCAAGATAGAAGAAAATTCTGCTCCTTGGCCTGATTCCCTTGAAAATTGTACAGGTAAACCATGTCACCTATTTCATACTCTTTCTGGTGGTCTTTAGGTCATAATAGGTCTTCCTGCCTTCAGCCGAGTTTTCTAAATTGCGTTGAGCATAAGCAAAACCATGCTGGAGGGGCTTCCTTACATTTTCAATGTACTCATGAGTGGCGGATGCAGGGTCTGCTCCTGAATTCTATAGAGCAGATGCTCAGTTAACACCATTTTTCTTCCGGTCATGAGCTCAAATAGAGACATCTTTGTTGCAAACCTAATAGCCTTCAGGACAAGAGGAAATCGGATACCCCCACTTGAGGCCAGGCAGTAGGAAATTTTGAGTTTTCTTTTTTACCTCTTTTTACCCCTATAATATCCCACATCTTCACCATCGCCTCACGGGTAAAGTGACTTCCTCGATCCAGCTCAATCCTTTGTGGGAGGCCAAAACTAGAGCAGATGTGGTTGTACATTAGAGCAGCAGCTATCGCTGCCTTACAATTCAGGCTGGAAGACATTCACCTCACTTTGTGAACAACAAGCATGTCACAATTAACATGTACCTTTTTCCTCTAGAGGAGCAAATCACTGGCCCAATGAAATTGACTTGCAAATATGACCAAGGCAATGTCATTCCCATTTTTTGTAGGGGAACTCTGTGTGTGAGTGAACAAGATTGAATTTGAGCATACAAAAGATAACCCTCTAGGTAGGTATTGAGGTCCTGGCCCATGTGTGGCCAGTAAGCAACCTCACGCAAGATTGCTAATGTCGTGTGAAACCCCCCCATGACCGGCAGTATTCACGTCATGGGCGTGGTTCAACATCAGGCTTCTGAATGAGGTACATACCACCCAATGGTAACAGGAAGATAGGACTTTCATTACCAAGAAACCGTCTTGGATCCAGGAGGGATTCAGTTTCTACGAAATCCCCCATGCAGGGCTCCTGTTTTAGTCAGATGTCAGCCAGGTCAGTTCCAGTCTTATCGGGCTCCTTCATTTTGAAATGACCCCTTATTTTCACCCAAAAGATGGTCATCTCTTTGGAGATCACCAAATCATCAATTGACTGGATCAGTTTGGCATGCTTTAATGGCTTGTTGACACAAAGCATGCCTCAATTCTTCCATTTAATCAAGTGCTCCACGAACCCATTCCTGACATAATCAGAGCCAGTGATTATTATGAGTTAATTGAGTTGGTGTTGCACTGCAGTGAGTATTGCTTGATGAACGGCCTTCAACTCTGCAACCTGACTACTCTGGAGTACTATTTTGTAACCAGCAGAGGGTCCCACAATATCATTCACCCCGGCATTCCTAATGCCAGCCACTAGTTCTTTTTCCCTATTGTTATCAACATGATAGGAGCACCCATCCACATAAACTGTGGCTATCCCGTGACACGTGTCTTCTTCATAAACCTTGTGTCGGGAAGTTAAGTATGCCTCCATGTTGTTATTGGTCATTAGACTTTCGTCCTCAAGGCAGTTTTCTTGTACACAATCATGCAAGTCCGCCAACCCCTGCGCTAGGGGACTCTTCTTGTTTTGGCCATATCTGACCGCCACAGGAAACCCTTGCATGGACATAATCCAGAAAGTAATTCTGGTATAACTAATGTTCTCTGCCTGGATTCTGTTACTTTGGAGATATTGCAAAGGTTGGTAAGAAGTCTCGACAATAATCTGCTGCCCCTGGATGTACGGGCAGTCATTTTTCAATGCCCACAACATTGCCAGGAGTGCCTTCTCACTGTCATCACATTTTTCGTCCACAAAGGACAAAGTCTTACTCGCTTTCGAGATGACTTTGTTAGCCTTGTCATGCTTTTGATATAACACCGCTGTTAGGCAAGTATCTGAGAACCTTTTCTCCACAAAGAACTCCTTGTTCTGTGTGGGGTGAGCCAAAGAAAAAGCCTGGGAAATGCTTCTTTTCAGTTGTTTAACTTCCTCGGTTTGTTCCAGACCCCTCTTGACTCCGGCCTTTGATAAATGGACCACGTGTCGAGTGACCTCTGCGTAGTCTTTAATTCCGGCTACAATTAGTGAGATCAAGAAAGCTTCTTAAGTCTCGCAGAGAAGTAGGGTATTTTAATTCCAGTTAAGGCTTCCACCTTCTTCGCCTGGGGATTAAGACCCTCAGGGGTGATCTCATGCCCTACGAAGTTCACTTGAGTCTTACACAACTGTGCCTTCTGCAAGAACAGTTTTGCCCTGCTTTTCTGCAACTGTGTTAGAACATAGCGTATCTCTGTTCAATGTTCTTCCACAATTGAGCTCTTGATCAGAGCATGGCCTTATGTAGAAAGATGTTGAATTCATTGCCAGAGTTTACGTATCCAAAGGGGGTTCGGGTGCATATGTACTGATGGCCCCCAAAGGCAAGCTTGTACTGGTCTTCGCTACACACGGGTACCGTCCAGTAACCGTTGGTCAGGTCAATGGTGGTGTACACCTTTGACCCTTGGATCAGTGCCAGCCCCTGATCGATGTAGGAAAATAGCCACCTTAACATTTGGACCCGTTTGTTCAACTCCCTCAGGTCTGCACACAGTCTCCATTGGCTGTTTGGTTTGCGTATCCCTAGTACCTGATTGGTGAAGGCACTATGGATCGGCTGCATTATCCCAAAGGATTCTACGTTTTTAATAATCTCTGTGAGTGGCTCCATGGACGTGACAGGTAACTGGTATTGTTTCACAAATCAGGAGCCATCTTGGAGTCCGTGATTATGGTGGGTGAATGAATGGATGTGTGTCCACAGTTGTACATGTCCTCTGAAAAGTTTCAGCTTTTGTTTTTGCTCCTCTGTCTCACAGGCATCAGCTAGATTGATCTGCTCTTCGACCATCTGCTTGAAACCTGGAAAGACCTCAGGCTTGTTAAGATTTATTTTGATGGTGTTGACCTGGACAGTAGGTTTCAGGGATTCGAGGTAGTGGACCGTGACTCTGAATACTAACTCCTCCCTCCTGATGTCAAAGGTCACCTTTTCTGCCCCATAGAGCGAGGAAGAGTACACCATGAAATTCCCCCATAACTACTAAACATCTTTTCTGTAGGAACACCGTTGCTGATGTCAAAACAGTCGTTTGGGATTGGTCCCATGATTTCATTACCTAAATCAATAGAATAGTATTGGGCATAAACCACCATTCCAATAACGGTGTCTGCACCCAAGGTGATACTTCAAGGGTTGCTGTTATCCACCAATATTTGAATGGTGTCATGTTCTAGGTCTACTACAGGTGTCAGATTTAAATGCAAACCTTTTTGTTTGAGGTGGAAATTTACATTTATATAGGCATCCTGATGTTTGAGGTTCTGTCCTCGCTTAATTTTGAGGGGCAATAGTGAATTGTCACACCTGTCTTGGGATGGTAACCTCTTCTCGCACTTGAACTTCAAATGCAAAAGGACACAATTGAGCTGACCGGAATGTTTTTTCTGTGTTGTCAAAGCCCATGGGGTTATCTCCACCCCCAGTCAGGACAGGCTTTATTATTAATTAGGTCCAAATTGATTGCGAATCGGTTGAGAATGTCACTTCCCAGAAAAAAGGTGGAAGGGACATCTCTCATGACCCACCAATTATGCTCTATTCTTTTGTTGCTAATGAAAATTTTTAGCATACAAATGCTAGGAAGGGGATGTTTGGAGTTTGACAAATGGGAAGTAGGCCTGGAAACTCCAATCAATTTAATTGTGGGAATGGTCTGATCTTTTGGGAGTTTACTGAATAATCCTTTGCTGATGAAGCTCCTTCCATTATTCAGGCATACTCTAGCGAGCACCGGCTCCTCCCCCTCATTTAACAGAATGGGGAAAAACAACTGTTTGCCTCTTTTTTGAATGTCCATCAGACTTTGAACGGGTTCTTCCTTGTCTGTTTTCACGGGACTCAAGATTTCTTCTGATTTTGGACTGGTGTAAAATTTTAGAGTGTTCCCTTCCAGTGTAGATTGCAATTTAAAACTGGGAGGAAGATTGATTTTCAAGAATGGGGAAGGGTTCTCATCACCAGTTTGTTCTCCTACAGAGATGACAGTGATTTCTATGACTTGGCTATTCTTGAAATGGAATTCTACTTTCTCCGAAAGTCGATCAATGAAATGACAGGTACCATATATGTTTGCATAATTGGTACTCATTTTTAATTTTATAGGACGTTTAGTCTGGATCCTTGTTTGCACAGTCAATCAGAGGTGATAACCTCCTCAGGAGATTGTTCCCCAGTAAACAAGGTGTGCCCAATGGAGTAACGACTATCGCTGGATGTTTCAGTCGATGTCGCCCAATTATTATTTTCAGATCCAGAGTCCCTTAGACGGAAATGTCATTCACGCTGAACTTTTGGAGTTGTCCGGGAAGTGGTGTGAGGGGAATTTTGTGCCCCGCCCTCCATCCTATGTTTAGCTGGTCAAAGGCCTTTTTGGACGGGCGGGTGGCTTGGGATCCAGTGTCCACCAGAGCTGATAATTCACACTGACCATGCACAATTGCTGGTGTGTAGAATCTGCCTTCTTTCTCCTTCAGGGTGCAAAGAAAATGTGAATTATTTACCAGCCTGGTGGTCATTTCCTTAATATTGAACTCCGACATTGTGTGATCTTGGGTAATTTTTCATGTCTGAGTTAAAGGAATCTGTGAAGAAAAATTTACAACTAACAATTGGGCAGATTTGGGGAATCCTCTTTCTCCTCTGATTCTTTGCTGTCCCCTTTTTCCTGAAGGCAGTGCTCAGAACCTGTTAGGGGGAAAGGACAGCCCCTCAGTTTCAATTCTGTCTGGCTCGCCTTTTCGGGGTTGAAGAGTTTTTTGATCTTGGTCGGTTTCCATACTTACCCAGTCCAATTCAGGTTTTTTTAGAACCCATCTATCTTTGGATGGGATTCCCCCATTTCTGAAAGAGAAGGTCTGCTTCCCTGAATCCTCCAGGGACTCTTCTATTTCCCAAGGGATAATCGTAAACTCCTCCACAGTGTGGGTTCTTCTTTGGCCTCTCTTACTCACCCAGTGCTCCTCTTTGGGTTCTAACTTTCTGGGGGTAGAAGAGTCACTTTCAGGCTGAGTAGTTTCAAGGGGTTCTGTCTGGGTGAGAAAGGAAACATCTTCTAGGGTTTGGCATCTCCCCTCCACCCGGGCCCCCTCCTCAGGAACCTGTGGTTTGTCAGATGTATTTTCATGTCATTTCCCCCCGGGGCATCTGCCCTGGTTGTTGGAGCATTCTGAGAAGCAGGGTTAGGTTGAGAGTTGGACTGAGCCCTCAGCATGCGCCCCAGGTCATCGGTCAGTTCTGGACCTGTCGCTCCAGCTGCAAGACCTTTTCTGTGTTGTAGAAAGGTCTCGAGTCATACCTCTGCTGCTCCCAAAAAGGGCAACTGTCCCTTCTCCCGGAGTAGCTAATGTACTAGAAATTGCCTCCATAATTTTCCATCCTGAATCTCCCTTCTTCTGGGTTCGAGATCTATTGCTCTGGAATTGGGGAGAAAGAGGAGGATTATTTTGGAAGTTCTGGTTCAGGGGATATCAGGGGAAAAGGTTCAGGTTGGGAGGTAGAGTGATACTTCTCTCGGTGTCCTGTCAATTGGTCGACTGCAATTTGGTCGACTGCAATTTGGTCGACACCATTTGGTCGAATGCCAAATGGTCGAATTTTTTTTTTTTAATTTATATATATTTTTTGTGGGTTTTCGTGTGGGGAAAGAAAAAAAAAAAGAAAAAAAAGGGGGTTGGGGGGGACCCCCCCAAACCCCCCAAAAAAAAAAAAATATTCGACCATTTGGCATTCGACCAAATGGTGTCGACCAATTGTCCTGTCGACCAAATGTTTTCGACCAATTGACTGGTAACCACTTCTCTCCTGAGGGAAGTTTGAAGGGAAGTTTCCCGGGGCAGTACTTACCTGATTGGTTCCCCCCTTGGGCCGAGGGAGTGCACACATACCCCAGAATTGATATGGTACACTTGTGCCCAGGGCTTATATAGGTGGCAGGGTCAGAGGGGTCATTGATCTGAGATTCTGCCTGACTACTCTTCGATTGGGCTGGGTCTGAGGGTCTCCTCTGCCTTTCATTCTGCGTGTTGGCAAAAAGAGTATTTTTAGGCCCCCCGTCTCCAGATCCAATGGAGGGGTAATGTTTACCTCTTCCACCTTTGCAGAAGCAGGGGGTTAGATGGTCTGCAGTGTTTGGAAGTATGTTTACTCTCAGTTGGATTCTGCTGACTCTTCCTGTCCAGCTAACTACCACCCTATCTCCATTACCCTCTTAATGGACAAACTATTGGGGAAGCTGGCCATCACCCAGCTTATCTGCCACACTGAATCTGTTGGTTATCTCCATCACAACCAGTCTGGCTTCAGAGCTGCCAGAGCATAGAAACTGCACTCCTGAACACCTTTCAAGACTTGCTCTCTAATCTCGACTCCAACTCTCCTTCCATTCTCATCCTTATTGGCCTTTCCTCTGCCTTTGATACAGTCAATCATGCCACCCTTATAAATGGGCTCCATGATACCCTTGGCATCATGGACCTGGCTCTAGACTGGCTGAAATCCTTCCTTTCTGAACTACCTTCCCAGGTTCAGTTGGCCCATTTGCTCTCCTCCAGCTCACTCTCTACATGTGGTGTCCCTCAGGGCACTATTCTTTTGCCTTTGCTTTTCAACGTCTACCTTGCCTCCCTAGCCTATTTGATCTCTGCCTTATCTCCAAACTTCCAGTGTTATTGACACACAACTCTCCTTCAAGCGTCCCTCCTCTGCTTCCTCCTCTTCCTCCTCTCTCATTCCAGATTGTCTGTCTGCTATTCAGGCATGGTGCTCTGCAAGCAATCTCTGCCTTAATGCCAGTAAGACTGAGATCCTTCTCATGGGGACTCCAGCTCCCTCCTTCCCTCCTACACTCTGGCTGCCCTCCATGGGCCCCCTCCCCTCACCCTCATGTGAGGCAAAAAACCTTGGTGTCAACTTCGATACCTCTCTCTCCTTCTCTCCTAACATCACAGGCCTTGCCAAGAAGCCCACTATCGGCAGCACCTCCTCAGAGGTATTCTCCCTTGCCTCACCTTCCCCCAGAAACTCAATGTCTCGAGAGCTCTGGTCTTCTCCAGGCTGGACTGCTGCAACAGCCTCTTCCTCACCCTACCTAACTCCTCCTTTCACCCCCTTCAACTAATCCAGAATAGGACTGCAAGACTTTTCCTTGGTCTCAAGCCCAGGGACTGCATCTCTCCAGACCTAAAATCTCTCTACTGGCTCCCGGTTGCTGCGAGGATCAAGTTCAAAACCCTCTGCTTCATCCACAAGGCTTTCTGGGCCATGGTACCCTGCCACATCCAACTTTCTGTACCCCAAATACCTCCCTGTTATAGCCCTTCGGTCCTCTAGCTCCAACTCTCTGCAGATCAGACGCTTCTCCAAGCAGAGAGTGGGGGGGGGGGTATTTCTCTCTCCTCAGCAGGTGCCTCCCTCTGGAATGGCCTCTGTGCCCCTCTCAGACTTGAGCCGGATCTCCTTAAGACCTGAAAGCTTCTCAATGCCCTCCTTTTGTCTTCCTCCTTCCCTCTCTCCCTCCCCTGCTATTCTTCCACCTCTGCCTCTTGAATGGCCGCCTGGTTCTTTAGATTCTCACAGGGCACCAGGCCCCCACCCCAACCCCTGCACTTGCCCTTCTGGGCTCCCCCCTTCACTAGCCCTGCTTGGCCTGGACCCCCTGAGCCCTCCCAGTCCTGTTCCCCACACTTAGCACATGGACCTTCTGCCCTTGCATTCACTTCTCCCTGGCGCTGTCCACCGGCCTCCCCTGGCACTTGCTTAACCCTCCAGGTCCTCCCTGTCCCTCCTACTTGTCTTGTTGCACTTTGAAACACGTTGTGTATAGGCGAATTATAAAAACCCTGATAAATAAATAAAATAAAATAAAATAAAATAAATAGATCCTGGTGGCCTATTCAATAACCCAATCCGGGGTCCTGTGTTTGTGAAAATCACGCACCAACTGAGTCATTATGTATTTGGGGAGCACATGGAAATATGTAGTTATGTAAACCCTACTATTTGTGTTCACCCGCCGGAATGTCTGGGCAAATGCCTGCTTTAACTCATGCACAAACTCCCTAGGTGCCTGATCCTCCCCACATTGCAAATTATATGCAGCCTTACTGGCCTCTTGTGCGTTCCTATGTGTGGAAAATCTTTTCAAAATGGGTGCCTTATAGGTGGAACATTTATAAAGATGCTGGTTCTCCAGTCCCGAAAAAGAAACTGGAGTACTCAGGAGAGAATGTCCATTTCACAAACTCCATACAATGTACAACATTTCTTATTCCAAATGATGATATGATTAGTTCATGCAACTCTAAATGTTCCCACACTGAATACTTAGCATTTGTATGGTATGGGGTAATTAAGATATTTAGGGCCTTGATCTGTCTAATTGGGTCTCTGACAAAACCCTTTCTTCATTTCCCTGTCTTCCTCTTTCTCTGCACCTGAGTCCATTCACCTTCTGATTCAGAGCTGCTATTGGTACTCCATTCCCTATCTTCTAGGTGCTCCCTATCTCTATGAGACTGGGAATACCTCCCAGAACCACAGGGTCTGGACTCCTCTTGCCTGTGCTGCTGTAAATTATCAGGGTCATTTCCCCTGTAGTCACCTTTTGGTGCAGGATAATACTCACTCTCTTCCTCCGATTCAGTGAGCTGTGTAGTCTCTCCCCTCCCAAATTGTCTGGGGAAATTCACCCCATCCCCTGAATGTAAGGAGATTTTTAATATGCCCTTCCTGGGCTAAAGCTTTGAACGGTCTTCTCCAGTGAAGCGATTTAAGTGGTCTCTCTGCAATCTCCTTTTTTTAAAGTTCAACTTGCTCATTTACTCATTAAGGGAGTTTACATGGTCTGAAGTACTCACTGGATTGGCAGTGTGTGCTCAGTGTGTTCCGTGTTACCTGTGCAGCAGACCTTGGATTTGCAGTCTGACTTTACTTGCTATTGTTGAAGGAGGAGGAGTTACTGGCAGGCAGAGCCAGCACCAGTCTCTAAAAAAACACACTCTGTGCGGAACGCGCGTGGTGTGTGCTCAGTGTGTTCCGTGTTACCGTGCAGTAGACCTTGGCTTTGCAGTCTGACTTTACTTGCTATCATTGGAGGAGGAGGAGGAGTTACTGGTAGGCAGAGCCAGCACCAAGCTCTAAAAACACACACTCAGCGATGTCCGCGTGTGGTGTGTGTACAGTGTGTTCCGAGTTAACTGTGCAGCAGACCTTGGCTTTGCAGTCTGACTTTACTTGCTATCATTGGAGGAGGAGGAGTTACTGGCAGGCATAGTCAGCATCAGGCTCTAAAAACACACACTTGGCACGAAGCGTGCACGATATGTGCTCAGTGTGTTCTGTGTTACTTGTGCAGCAGACCTTGCCCTTGCAGTCAGACTTTACTTGCTATCGTTGGAGGAGGAGGAGTTATTGGCATGCAGAGCCAGCATCAGGCTCTAAAAACACACATTCGGTGCGGAGAGCGCACAGTGTGTGCTCAGTGTGTTCCGTGTTCGGTGGGTGGCTGGACTGCTGAGGGCAGAGCACTTTAACAAAGTCAGTAAAACAAACAGTTATTTTGTCTCTGCTTGCCTTTGAACGCCTGATATTCTAGCTCCATGACGCCTTAGATGCGCATTTGAACAACAAACTGAGCTGTCTTATGTCTGATCATTCATTGGATAATTGATTGGAACTTACTGACTTTGAATAATCAAGAGTGTGTGCCGCGGATATCGCTTACCAAGATAGCACTGACATTTGTTTTAGTGCTATAGCTTACGGCAATTGAACTTAGTGCAACTTTGCTGATTAGAGGAGAGTTGATGACGCTTCTATGAGGCTTTTTTCCTTGTCTTCTCTTATCGGCTGCTAAACGAGTTGGAGAATTTTGCATTCATGAAGCAAATGCAGGAACGTCGAACCTTTCAGTAATTGTGGGACTGTGTGTCGGAGTGTGGAATTTCTCTGGAGTTTTTCGGAAGAGTCCTTAGCCTTCCATAGCCTGCACTGGTCAATTCATTTTGGAATGTGGTTTTAAAAAATTGTTTTTAAAAAAATGAGGTGGTTCTTCAGCCCTCAGCCTACCTCAGCCTACCCCATAGAGGCTTGACTTACTACTGAAAAATATTTGTTGTTGATTGGTTCCTCCTCTGGCTCGTGATGACTGCAGGACACTTGTCCTTTGAACCACATTGTTGTGTGGAGACTGAGCTTGTCTTGGGGTCTTTACAATTAAGTAGTGATAACACCTAGTTGATGGGTGGTCAGACTCTTCTTTGAGTCAACTGTACTAATATAAATTAAAAGCAGTACATATAATATATGGTGTTTGGGTTGAGGAACAGTAAGTGCCTCTAAGATCAGGCTCTGCCACCTATGAAAATGACAAAAACTCAGGATTGCGCGACCAATCTAATTAATGACTTGGCTAAGACGCCACGTAATTCTGAGAAGGATGAAATAGGGTTGGGGGAAACAAATCAATGTAAAGCAGAGTCTACTGCTGTTGGGGCCAATAAGGCCTGTACTAAAGGGGATGACAAAAAAGAGGTTACAACCCGGGTGGAGGTGCACCATTGTTGTATCTTGAACCAGCCTATGTTCAAAAGTGGTTCTCCCGTGTTTGATGTCCATGAGAAGAAGGACGTACCATTACCATTTTCAGGGGGATGCATCCTGCTCTTTAAAACATGTCGATCCAGAGGACCTCTTAAACTGTGTAGCTAATAATGCTGTATCTGATGTGCCAATCCTAGCTCCTATAGTGATGGATGAGCTGGGAAAACGAGTGTGACTGTCCTTAGGCCCACCTACCCCACGATCCACCTGCTGTGGATGAAGTCTGTCTATATAACAAAACTAGTGCTCCTCTAGTGAGCCCGGTGATGTCAAATTAAAATAATTTGGCTAACAACTGTGCCTTTAATGCTTCATTCGCTACTCACCATAACCAACCATCTAAGACAAAGCAAAGCGAGAGCGCCATTTTTTTCGGTGGACTGAATGAAACACACAGACCTACACAAATAAGTCAGGATGTCTTAGAATCTAGCCAGAAAGCCCAGCAATCCACACCGGTAGGATCCAATATTCGCCCGCTTGAGCCAATTCCCATAAATGCCTACTCCTTTCCAGTACTAACCAGAATTCTGAATTTACTCGATAAGGGGCATGTTATTACTCAAATTCAAAGTCCTTGAGGTTAAATACTCATTGGTTGAAGTTCTTGCCAAAATGAACAAGATGGAGGGTTTTATTTTTGCTTGTGTCACACAAATGTTGAATAAGCATGAAGAATATGAAGGGGAAAAAAGGTATGGTGTAACCACTGCATCTCAGATGCAGCTGAGCAAACAAACCTCCCCTAAATATACAGAAAGGGGCAATGTAAAGTTAAGGCCGACACCTGAGGTTAAATTGGGGTATGCACGCATATGTAGACAAATCCCAGATGATAACCATCAAGAGAATGGGGGGACTTGTGGGGCATAGTTAAATCTAATGTGGCCAAACTTGCCGTAATAGAAAAGGATATCAACGTGTTACTGAGCTCAATGGGTGGTGGCATCAGGTCAGAAACAATCCAATTTAGGGATTGTCTGAACAATGAGTAACAAGAATCTCTTTCACCAAATAGTCCAACACCATTGATGGATTTACTAGAGCAGAATCTTGGCATACTGGACTTAGATGTGGTCGAAATTCAGATTTAGTAGAACTAGGCATAATGAAGCAAGAGCTAGAAGAAAAGCTAACAAGAACATCAATGTCTGCAATAATAAAAAAAAAACATATAAGTAGTGAACATTTGTGGCCATAACTCTGCAATCATCTATGCACTCTACCTTGAGCAAATGAGATAACTGGCTTAAATATTAGAGATAATATAAATATAAAGATGGAGCAGGCGACTGAGATACAAAACAGGGAAGGGAGGAAGAGTCCTAATGTGAGGGTTGGCTCTACCAGTCCTACACGATCAAGAAGACAAGATCTAGATTCTAATCCGTCCAATAATATCACTGAGGTCGTCCATGAGGACAATAAGAAAAAGGTCTCTCAGGTTGACTCCATCACCCTTCCAAAGCAGTTCATTAATGGTGGAACGGTAACAAAACAAAGTAAACTGTCTGCCTTTTTTCCATCTATGTTGAAAAAAATTAGTGGTTGATATAATGTCTACAACTATTGGAACAGTCTCCAAAATTGAATAATATTTGACATCAAATACACTGAATGATGCAAAAGAGATAAGCACAGTGGCTTCGGAGGATGCTCCCATTCAGATGAACGCCCCTGTATCCTTACACGCAGCTGCTTCTCAAAGTTTTCCATGAATAGAGTCTTACCCTTCAAAGATCATGGGATGGGAAAGTGACTCAAAAATGAACAGTATGAACAGAATGAGTAGAACACGCCTATTGGATATTTTTCAACAAATTGCAGCATTAAGATTTATGAACTCTGATGACAGAGTGGATCACCTTGCCACAACATAATAATTATGAATGATCTGTGGGCTCCGATCCACTATAATATAAAAGCTCATATCAGAACAGCACCAGGACCTGATGACTTTGGTTTATGCACTCTGTGTTATGAAAACCTTAGCTGAAGCTAATGAATTTATATCATATCGCTTGCTAATACGTGCAGTGGTGGTCAAAGATCAGCTGTCGAGCAAACATACATTGGGTACTACTGGATCGGTGGTATCTCAGATCACAACCCTTATGAAAGGAAGACATGACTGGTCATGGGTCGAACCAGCACTGAAAATATTGATGGTTTTACAAAGTGGGCTGCCCCAATCCTAGCAATCAATCAAACAGTATAATGGCATGGAATGTATGCAGGTCTAGGATTCTGTACTCATGGTTCTATAGCCCAGAATATTGTAAGAGACCAATGATCTTGATGCTTCAGGAAACAATAGGCGGGGTTGGAATTTCAACTTAATGGATATGAAACCTATACCTGTTCGGCAAATCGGGCAATTGCAATTCGTCCAAGTGGAGGGCTAGCAATTGCTATCAATAGGAATTTCAAAATGGAAATACAATTGGTCCATTCCTCTGATGGCTTGATAGCCATAAAAGTTCATTTTATGGAAAGAAAGAAATATACAATCCTATTTGTGAACTTGTACTGGAAGCCCTCTAGATTTAAGCTGGGGGAATTTCTATCAAAAATAATGAAACTTCTCAAAGACTGGGCTATTCTCTTTTCCAATAGTCGGATCATCATAGGGGGGACTTTAATTGAGATTGTTTGGATGGATATAAAATAATAATGGATCCATCGCTAATAATACAATCATGAAAAGCGGTCATAAGGGCAGTATATGGGATACCTATTTTGCTGAATGGGAGTTATTGCAATTGGATATGAAAGAGGAATATCATGCCATAACATACATTTGCCATAGAGGTAGTTTGTATTCTAGGATAAATTATTTCTATGTGTCCGCATCCATTAAAAATTACTGTGGACCCCAGTTTAGGGGATCATATGATACTGGACTTTGATTTATTAAAAGAAATCCCTGTATTTGAGATGAATCCTACGCTTGCATTCCTTGATCTTGACAGACCAGGTCTATCTGCCAGATGGAAAAATAGGATAAGTGAAGATTTTGTTAATCTATTGGGCTCATGTGTAAATTCATCTGGAATCCTTAGCAACACAAACATGGACATACAAAATAAGGCTAATATAATATAGACTGTTCATCAGTGTTGAGGACCTTTGTTGGATCACTAAAAACAAGAAATCTGAAAGCTAATCGCAATGCATATAATAAGGTAGTTGATGAGTCTTAATGCTGTAAAAAGAGAAATATCAGATTCCTACAAAAGATAAATCTCTCAAATGCTGAATATATTGTAGAAAGAAGACATATGCCGGGCCCATAATAACTTTGTCAAATACTTGAAAATTGCTATCTATATAGGCTATAATCAGGCTATGATTAGAAACCTTTGTAATAAAAACTCAATAGCATTTTGGTCTTTAATGAATAAAACAACTGGTCAAATTAGAGGGAATACGGAATCTCTCATTAAGGGTGTGGGTTAATAACTTCACTAAAAAATATCAAATGCTGACAATGTTTCATGAAGTATGGGACCCCTGTGAAGGAATTTGCTTGGTGGGACCTTGTCCTTGGGAGGAGGAAGAGATTGTTTGGGCCATTAAGAAACGTATTCCGTCAAGGGCTGCAGGCCTTGCCAGCATTCTCTCATTTGTCATAAAAAAATCTAACTTGTGGGCCTCTATCTTAAAAATAAAATTCAAAAAGATATTTCACTCTAACTGTATCCCAAGTACATGGTCTCAGTCTTTGATAATACTTATATTTAAAAAGGGTGTACCCCTTGATCTTTCCAACTACAGACCAATAGCTCTTACGGTTGCCTCTTCAAATATGTTTACTATTTTAGTTCTGAGGGATTTGGAGAACATAATGTGGCAATTAGACATTCTGTCATGTTGTCAGGTGGGTTTCCGCAAAAGAATGGGGACTCCACTTAACGCAACTATAATGGTACATTTTTTGGAGACAGCTAAGCATAATCAAACAGGTCCAATCTTTATGGCATCATTATATATATGTTTCACTGCGTAATTAGATCCATTTTATTGGAGAAACCTTTGAGATATGGAATACCAGCAAACCTAGTACAGATGGTGTCAACACTCCATCGTAATACCTACTATAGAATCCGGATCACTCAGGAAGGCCCCCTGACAAGAATGATTCCAACGTTTATAGGGGTAAAAGAGGGCTGTAACATGGCTGCAACTCTGTTTAATCTTTATCTTAGCAATATGGATCAAATATGGACCAGTGAAGAAATCACTCCTGTAAGATTGGGTAGGCTAAGACTGCATTGGATATCATTTGCTGACGACCTAGTATTTTTTGACAGAACAGCTATGGGGTTGCAAGCGAAGCTAAACGTATTCCTGTAGTATGTGGCTGAAAACAATCTACAGATAAACACACTCAAATCAAAAATGGTGGTCTTTTCAGCGTCGCACAAAATAAAAAGTATGGTATGGTCAATGGGGTCAGAAAGGATCGAACAAGTTTTGCAATTACGTTATCTTGGATAAAACCTATGTAACTCATCATCTATTACAATATTGAAATAGTCCTTAGTGGTTAAACTTTGACCTCTGGTTTCTCAAATGAAATGTCTCTGTGGTAAAGTCTGCACATTTTCATTGTTACCAGTATTGAATTATTATGTTTTGAAGGTCAAACCAATCATACTCTACGACCTAGACATGTGTCTGATGGACTTGTGTGACTACCTTAACTGTCTTCAGGGGCGTGCATGGAAAGAGGTCCTTGGATTCTCCCCTTCTCTGCCAAATGCAATCTTGAAGCATGAGCTCGAGTTAGTGTCCTTATCTTCAAAGCTTCTTTGGAGGCAACTGTTAAACTATTCAAAACTCCTAGATCCTCCCAGTAATTCTCTATATGAGGATTTGAATAGTAGGTTGAGGGAATCTGGACCCGAGTCCGTGAAGCAATAGGGGCAAAGAATTAACTCTCTTCAGTGCTCTATTGATTCATGTGAAGAGGAATTCAAATGTCACCCAGAAATTGCCAAGAAGAAACTCTTTAATCATTATTGTACAAATAGTATTGAGTCTATGGGCACCTATAGCCTCAATAAAGAATATGTTATGTATGCGCACTTTATATGAGATTTCGTTTGAATCATTTTTTAACTAGGGAACGCACTGGGCAGCTTTCAAGGCTATATATTGTCGACTTTGTACTGATCCTTCAGAATTGAAAACCCTTTGTACTGATCCTTCAGAATTGAAAACCCTTAATCACTGGTTAACAAACTGGCCCTACTATAGCCCATTAAGGATAAAAGTGTTTGGCCTAGATTAAACCAGTGAAAGCAAATTTTTCTCAAATCTGTTCTGGGCGTGGCTCATGTGGGGTGAGAATAATGCACTCATAATAGCCTTAACTTGATTTTTAAATGATATGGACTTATAATTATAGTACTGTGGATTAGTGAAATTTCTTAAATGATTTTATATATGTACCAATTGTCCGGAAATTTGAACAACTAATATTAAGTGAATGAAAAAATCATAAATGTTGAAAATTTGTAAATGAATGTAATGAATTTCGGAACGTTTCTTTTTATATGTATGTTGATTTTGTAAAGCTTTGTTTAAACCAAACACCATAAAAATAAAAAAATACTCACTGGATTATTCTTAACTTCCCAGGACACACTGGTCCAGCCACCTTCCCTTCTGTGTGATAGAGGTGAGTACTCCTCAATCCCAGAGAAGGGCTGGCCTTTTGGATCATTTTGGGTAGGCCTGGGTAACTCTAGGTGCCTTTTGCTTCCTTGGGCTTTGTAGGTGGAAAGCACGGGGTCAGCCACGTACAGCCCATGGAAAGTTGTGGTTAACTGGCAAGAGGTTCCTGATGGGGAGGGCACCACCCCTGGATCAGAGGGCCCTTTCCCATGCCCTGATTGGTCAGGGTGCCTCACTGCCTGTTTGTAACTTTCAGTTTCATCTGCCAAACTCTCACACCTGCTTCTCTCTGTCCTTATTTCCTGATGGTGTTCAGAGAGCTGGCTTTTTAACTATGATACGACGGCCTGATTGTCCTTCGAGCACTTTACTCTGGGCCATTAATCGATCTTTCAATTCCCTGATATCATTCTTACTTGAAACATTTTCGTTTTGTGCGGCCTGCATTGTGTGTGCATATTCAAAGTGGTTTGCTTTCAAAATACCAATCTCTTCTTCTTGCGCGTTTCTACACTGCGCTGCCTGTAACAGGTCAGCTTCCGCTTGCTTCACACGCTCCAAGAGTTATACATTTTCTTGCCTATTTCCAGTCAGTTCCTGAAAACCTAACGCCTCTATACTGCATCAATTTTCAACTGATGCATCTCCTGTACAAAGACACTATTCTCCTGGTTCAAGAAGTATTTTTCCATCACCAGTTGGATTTTCTGTTGTTTTAAAGTAAGTACCTTCTGATAGATCTGATCGAAGTCTTTTTGGGAATCAACCTCTTTTATAATTGACTGTTTTCATTTTTCAACTCCTTTACTTGTACTTGAAAGGCCACAAGGTCATCTAACAGCCCTCCATTATAACTATTCTGATCATTTACCTTATGTTGCAGTGTGCTCAAATTTTCAACACTTTCTTTATGAGTATCTTGCAGTACAGAAAATGATGTTTCACACTTTGCACGCTCTTGCTGCTGTGTTTTTAAGTCTTCTTTGAGTTGTTCCATGAGGCTTTCTTGTTCTAACTCAAAACTATGGCTCTGCTGTGCTTGATCTTTTAACTGTTTAAGTTCATCCTGTGCCTCATTTAGAATCTCGGCCTGACTGCACCCACAGGCCTCAGTCTTCTGCACTCGCTCTTCCACTAACTGCAAGTGAAAGTATAGATAAACTGTGAGCTGAGCCAATTGCCTCAGTTCTTCTTGAGCATTTTGGGTGGTGTCCAGACATTTGGTCGACTGAAAACTGGTCGAAAGACATTTGGTCAACGCAATTTGGTCGAAAACCAAATGGTCGATTTTTTTTTTATTTATATATATATTTTTCGGGTTTTCGTTTTTAAAAAAAAGGGTTTTTTAGAAAAAATGGGAGTTGGGGGAGACCCCCCCAAAAAAAACAAAAAGGGGGGAAAATAAAAAATAAAAAAATTCGACCATTTGGTTTTCGACCAAATTGCTTCGACCATTTGTCCAGTCGACCAATTTTTTTCGACCAAATGTCTGCTAACCATTTTGGGTCATATAAAATGCCTGTAATGTTTTGTGCCATATCACACCTTCACACTAGATGTCAATGCCTTCTGATGTGACATCTTGCATCATTTCAGCTTGCCAGCTCCCTTCATCCACCTCTGTCCACTCACCACAAATGAACAGCTTACTAATGAAATGTCTCCTGGCATCATCTAATTCAATTGCATTCATTTGTTTTAAAAGGCCTTTCTGCAATTTTTGTAGAACTTCTTTTTCGCAGGGGCAGAAATCACACGGTTCCTGCTTAATTTCCACTCAAAAATGCCAAATCAATTCTTACTCAATCTTAATTTTTTACCCATACACATCCCTGGAACTCAGGGGTCAAGTCCTCGCTGCACTTCCACAAAGCGAAGATGACTTTGCCTCCATCCTAATGCAATTACATCAAAATGAATAGTCTGTCACTATGCACTTGTCATGAGTCAACAATAGCCAGCCAAATCCCAGCCACGAGCCCCCAATTTGTAATGGTTTATTGAGAGGTCAGCCTCAACACAGGGAGTTCCTTCCCTCTGCAATCAGGGTGTCACCCAAGAAATGGTTTATTGTGAGTTCTTTATTCAGCCCTATTTTTGAGCCATCTCATACAGCTTTTATCCCTCCCCCTGAGCTACCAATGATCCAAGAACCAGGCTGGTGCACAGGAAATATATTTGTATTTATCTGAGTACTAAATAATGGGGATCAAACTCAAACGACACACGCCACCTTCTTCGTGGCTCACAATTAAACTTCTTGTTACACAAATAAATCACACAAGTTGGTTGGGAAAAACACAAATCACAATACTTTACTTTTTCCCAATTTCACTTCCATAAATAATCTACACTGGTCAATGAACAAAAGCAATTTACATTTGCAGTACTCTGCAATTTCGATTTTCCTGCATGCTTAAAAGGCTTGCAGTTTGTTTTAAAGGTTATGAGTTCACCCACACTTTCTTTTTTCACATACACACAGGGTGATTTAGCAGTTTGTTTTTGAGACCCCCCTCACTAAAAGGTCTGTATTGGGGAAGCTGGACAGTAATAGTTGGGATGATTTAAGAATTTTAGATTTCACACCCCCACCCCTCCACTTAAAGGTCTGTGTTGGGGAAGCTTGACAGAAAGATTGGGTTGCCCAATTAAATTACAGTCTATAGTTTTCGACACACACTAGGAATTAACTTTGAATTTTGAATTTTAACAAAAATCAACCATTGTGTTCTGCCAAGAGGAATTAATTAAATAAATATTTTTAGGTAAATAGGCTAAGGATCTACATAGTTTTGCCTCCCCCCACCTATAAAGGAAAAGGATTTAAGGAAAGCAGATTTTGGAAAGCCAGCTGCATTTCAGGACCCTGTTGAAGAACAGGGCAGGGGTCTGGTCACACCATTCTCAAGGATGGTCCCCAGTTCTTCACCAAAGGGCCCAGTCATCTGTTTAGGCCTTCCCAGCCATTAATTGCTCCCCACAGATACAATATCAGCAATCTACTCTGGTGTTTCCTTGCAGCTGTCAGATGGTAATTTCCAGCAGCTCTGTCCCTTCTCTCACAGTGCATCCACTTTATCCACTTTATATAAGAGTGATGACACCATCAAGATCTCATTATTGGGCAGTGCCCTGCAAGAGTTCTCACAACCAGTATTGGACAGTCACCCACCTCTCTCCTCCCAAGTCCAGCCTCTCTCTAAGAATTGGTTTAGGAGTCTGGAAAAGACATATGGCAACTTCCATTTGAAATCCCTATTTGTTCCCATGTTAACTTTTTGGCAAAAAATAGTTGTGTGGCAAAACTGCATAATTTACTAGTAACTGCCATATATATATATATATATATATATATATATATATATATATATATATATATATATATGTATATATATATATATATATATATATATATATATATATATATATATATATATATATATGTATATATATATATATATATATATATATTTCCGCGTCCGCTAATCATAGAGAATATAATAAAACAACAGACAACAGCCGGGTCTGCACTATGTTGCACGGGTGTTTGGCAATTTTCCACCCTTTATACAAAAATCATAATAGTTAGGAACATGCAATTTACTCTCCACATTCCTAATTTTACCCTGCCCCGTCAGCCAACTCTTAAATTCGGGACCTGTTCAGAGCAGCCAGGTACACCTTTTAGTTGGCCATTACAATTCCCTAAGTCAAAGGTGGATGAATTCTATTTCAACAAAGTCACCAATTATATTAAAAAAAGGACACAGAAATGAAGACTTATGGTTGCTGAGAAAAATGCATAATTATAATAGTCCTTTTGAATTAATAGAAAATCTTCATGTTATGCAACCCACCCTGCACAGAAAGGAGCTTTCAGAGACACCAAGTCTGGGGAAAGTTTGTTTTCAACACCTTTAGCGGCCACACTTAATTGCAGTTGTAAACAGCTGGGATGCAAGCCAGGCTTTCAGTGGGAGAGTCCTTTGTGACGTTTGCCCATCAACAAACATAAGGGGTGCTTCTGGTCTACAGGAAATGTTCAAGTGACCCATGGAAACAAAGTGGGCTTTTCTTTTCAAATGTTGCCATTATTTTGAATGTGAAGCATAATTAAAATGCTGCTTTTCCTTTTGTAATGAAAGGTAGGCCACTTTCACATGGCCCTCCCTTGTGTTATTTGCAGAAACCCCACAGTATACCTTAATAAACCCATTTTCAGTGTGAAGGTTTGTTTATGAAGGCTGGCAGGTCCTATCTTTCAGTGGGTCCTTCAGTCCCATTGGTTTGGGGCGTTTGACTACACCCTCACATTTTTATAAGGTCATTCTTTGCTGTTCATGGGCATGTGAGATTCTTCTTCAAATAGCTGTTACATTGTTTACATTCTTTTGAAGTCTTGTCTTTCTTTTATTTTAAGGCATGGCCATTTCGCTAGCTTTGTTTACATTCTTATTTGTTCTTCTTTCATTTTCCATGTTATATCTAGTGACAGTTTACAATGTATCTCATGACTTTCGCAATTTATATTGTCAAATTTTGCAGTTCATCACCAAATAATCCAATAGGAAACCAGGCAGCAAAGGTAGAGAGAAGGTTTATTTACATATAGCTGTGTAGAAATAGACAGAAAACTGGCATCATGTCTCTGTCTAAAAAATGTGCCCTCCCCCCACAGCACATAAACCTCAAGCTTTTGGTAAGGTTTTACACAATGAGCCTTACACAGAAAAGTCACTTTGATACCTTTAGTCAGATATATGTCACAGATGGCACAGAAATAATTCGGAGTCTTAGAGACAGTTGAAGGGTTTTTCTTTTTCTTTGTGGGTTTAGGGCCATCCCTCTCTTGCAGCTTATTATGACCATCATCCCTAACAGGGGCATCCGTAGCACTCAGTTAGGGCTACAGAATGTTGACTTTTACTGTCTAACTACTGTCTTGTACTACGGATGTTTCCCTAAATGCTGGTGAACTTAACTCTCTCAGGGACTTCCTAACTGAACCTAAACTATCCAGTTGTTAGTGTGCTAAATGGAACTGGGATAATGCCTTGCAATTACACTTTTGGATTCACTCTATCTCTAACATGCCCACCGTCACCTTTCTCTTGTCTACTCTCACTATTTCACCACTGCTTCTCAGCCCTCCCACCAATCCTTGTTGCTCCAATGTTTCACTCCTAGTTCTTGCCTCCCCATTCAAAGTTAGTTCTCCTTCTACTCCACTTTACTACTCCTCCTCTTCACTTATACGCCCCTCTTCAACTACTTCTACCCTCTGTCCGCCACTACTCTGCACTTCCTGCCACTACTCTCCTCCTCCTACTACTACTCTCCTCCTCCACCTCCTACTACCATCCATCACACACTACTACTCTCTTTTTCTCACTACTACTCCCCTCGTCCCACTCCTACTCTCCTACTCCCACTTCTGATCTCTTCCTCCCACTACTACTCAAACACCCACTTTTCACTCTGTAACTAGTCACTCCACAATCACTCCTTACATTACCTTATTTAACCACTTGCCACCAAATCACGCACACTCACACTGCAGAAACACATTCACTCCTAGGTCAATACTTCACCTGCTCAACGAGCCTCCTCCACAAACTGCCACTCCCCCATTCTCCACTAGATCTCTTGGTCCTCCTCCACCTCTGACCTCACCAGAAAAACACACACTTTCCACTTCCTGCTAGCTTCCTTTTGCCCTCCTCACGCTCCTTGGATTGGGTCCCTATCCCTGGCCAATTCTGTCTCATCTTTTCTTTCAGTGGCATGTATGTGCAATGGGAACTCATAAGAAGGGGGTTTAGCCCCGCCCACTTTTTCTGTGCTCGTCTGCCAGCTATGGCTATTGGCGGCCCAGGAGAGTCAATGTTTTCTTTCGTGTTTTGGGGTGCATTCTCGGAGGGTCTGCCAAAACGTCATTTCGGGAATGTTGGAAAATGTTCATCTGGTTGACCCTGGTTGTCCGTGGAGCCCTGGAGTTGATGCATGGGCTTGCCAGTTTTATTTGGTGGCACTGCAAGGATTTCTGTGTTATCGCACAAGGATGCAGTGTCTATCCCTCTGGATCGTGAATCAAAGGCACCGCCAGCGTTCTTCAGCGATGCTGCTCTTATTCCATTTCCACACAAAGCCTTTCTCCCACAGCCCATTTCTTCTGAAGCCCAGTGACGGAAGTGGGTTCTCTTTCATTGGGGTAATTTTCTCTGCTACCAGAGCTCTGAAATTAAGGAAAAATACTGGCAAGTGTCTTAAAAAGGAAGTAAGGCTGGAATCAGGGGTCTTCAAACGAACATGCTGGCACAAGGGGGGAGGGGGAAAGGTGTGATCTCAGCAGCTCCATTCGCCAGGCCGAGGACAGGCTCTGGGTTTCTCCATAGACCACCCACTCCTGACAAGGCCAGGCTACTGTCCATGTCACATACATTAACAATGCACTTCATAATGGTAAATCCTCCAGCCTTGGAAAATACGGCTTTCCAAGACAATTCAAGATCTTCACTATTCTGTTTGCCCCCCCCCCCACCCTCACACATGATATAACCACTGCTATTAGAGGATCTTTCCATTAGACGTAATAAAGCCGGATCTGGCACCCAGTGCCCCTATGACTCTCGTTCTGGTTCTCAGGGATGGTGGGCCACCTTCAATGATGACACTGAGCCTGCAACTTGGGATACAAGCGCTGTGGTCATTGCCTGATATCACATTTGCATGGATTAGTGGACTCCCGTGTGTGTGCCAACAAGTCGGCTTCCTCATTGTGCCACGTCTCTAAATATGGCCGCAACCTCTGTGGAGCTCATTTGCTCCAGGGAGTGATTTGGCAGTGGGGAGCCATTACGTGTAGACATACACCTAGGCATGTACACTGCAATTTGCCCTGCACATTTTCACTCTGCTGTGCAAATAATAAACACTGCCTACCATGCTTGCATGGCAGGCAGCATTTACATTTACAATTAAACGCTGCCACCATGCTGGCGCATAATGCCGAGCTCCATACGGATCCAGAGCATTTGTGCTGGCATGAAAATGCATGCCGGTGCAAATGCTGGGGCATTTGATATGGTGCAGAGGAAGGGAGGCTGCAGAAACGAAAGTTGTGTTATTTCCCTCCTCTCCACCATACAAATGAATGAAAATGAGACCTGCCGTAAAGAACATTCATAAAAGGTTTACAGAAGTCTTACATGCATTTTCTTTATGGTGCTGCTCATTGAAAATGAGCCCCTGTTTCATCTTGTGTCATGCCCTTGTATCACATCCTTGTCTCAAGCAGAAATTAAACACTGTCAGCTTAAGCAATAGTAACATGATTTATCATTGTATGGGAGCTCATTATGTTAGTGCCATACTGCGTTGTTTGTTTATCTTCAGTTTTTTAAAATGCTTCATTACTAATTCCTTGAAGGTTTTCATGTAATGGTTGATTGAGAGGACAGGGTGTTACACCCAGAAGCAAGTATAAACCAGGGAAATCCAATAACAGGTGTCATACAAAAGAGGGAAAGTTGGTAGGAACACTAACTGGTTGATTGAGGGAAGGCAAATTCAAAATCCCTAACTTAACAAAGAGACCTATCCATAATACATACTTGTGCAATGAATGCTGAAATGAACTCAATCAACAACATAGAATGCTGGGAAAAGACACCCGTGAGTGGAATAACATGGGTAAATATTGTACCGAGTACGTGTGCAATGACATCACTGCATGCGACTGCAATGATGTCTCATTGTGCACACGTAAACGTGGGTTGGAAGCTAGTGTTGAATCCTGATGGGTAGTGGATACACAAAGACTTATCCAATATTCAAGAATCCAAATAAGATTTTAAAAGACAGCATACTCTGGAGGGACACGGCAGGAACAAATGTTGCATTATGATGTAGTGATTGGCAGTGGAAGCAGTGGCCATTATGGGTGCTTTTTGAATATTTTCTACTTGGAGGCGGCCCGTGCTGCAAACAGGAACACAAACATATACATTTTCCAGTAACGAGCGGAGCGCTGCGCAGAGTGGAGCATTGAGTGGTTGGCAGTGGTCGGCGAGGAGTTGGCAGAAAGGCGAAGTCCTTGTTCCTTGACGGAGATAAAAGTTAAAGCCTTTTTGAAGTTTGAAATCTTCACTGAAGTCTCATGGCTCCTTTTTTCAAACACAGGAATCTACTATAACCCTCAGGGAGGATTGGTTGGGGCCGTTGGCTGAGACTGTTGGAGGGTCCTTCCATTGATCCTTGGTGCGTGGGGCCACATACAGAGGATACTGTGGGAAGCCCCTTTGATCGGCGGTTAACACCTTCTGTTTCCCTTTTTTTCTGCTCCTGTTAAATTAATGTATCTAATCTAAACAACAGGTTGCTGCCTTCTGCCCCTTCCTTTTGCTCCCCGGCTTTTAGAAGTTGTTTTTAGACTGGTTTTCATGGCATTGCAATGTTTGGATCCGGTGAACTTGTGAATTTGTGAATTGTTTTAAAAAACAGCTTCTCCAGTGAATTTTACTCTGTTGAAGTTGTGAGTCTGAAGCAATGCTGAGAAAGGGTCTTAGGAGTCAATTAAATAATGATGATTCAAGTGAGGGCAAACAAGACACTGAAGAGCCTATTATTGTTGCCCACAGGCTACAGATTCTTTTTATGATAACCAAACAATGGACAAAAACCACCTAGCCGATTTTCAGGCTAATGATGAAATAGGTACTAGCTGCCAAGAAGGACCTATAGTGGAGGCCTTAATCCACATCCCAGGAGAAGTCAACCCTAGCTCAGTGACATTAGACTTTTCTGGGGTTGACGGTAATAAAATAAATATCAACTTAGCCAAGGCTGGGAGGGAAATATGTATTGGCCATCAGGAAGATCGGATAGTGGCAGCCTTAATCCATAATTTAGAGGCACATACCTCTAACCTGGTTGGATTTGATATGCCTGGAGAAGATGGAATCATTCAAGGTTTTCCACATTTAGGGAGGATTATAAAACACTGAAGGGTAAAACTCTGATAAAAGAAACGTAAAAAACTAACCCTCCTTAATGGTACTACTGTGGGTTTGGCTAGAGTAGGTCGGTTCATACAAGGGGAGGAACATATGACCGAGAAGGGTAAAATAAATCTATAATTCCAGTAAGGGGATTGCTAGGCTGTATCACTCTATGATGAATGAGCAAATACGGAAGCCAAGAGCAACAGAACTTCATGATTTGAGCATCATATAGTTTGCCGGCATTGCAATGGAAAATAATGGAAGTAATACTTTAGATTCAGTGTCCCATAATGTTGTACAGCAAACATGCAATGCTTTGCTTGCGGAATCCCCTATGGAGCTAACTAAGTCTATAGATGAATATACAAAAAACCAACAGTGGCTCAGAGAAAGGGGTCTCATCTCAGAGGTCAGCAATGATCACGCTGAAGAGGCACCAATCCATCATACCCTCAGGGAAGCATATGATAGAATCTACTTAACGCAACCCACTGTCTCGGCATTAAACATGGTCCTTGTATCCTTCATTAATCTTTATGATAAAGTCTGGGCTAAAGTAAGAGCACATACTGAACTCAAGACATAAATATCTAAAAGATTGTAAGGATTAGAAAGAGCTGTGGGTCTGTTCTGCAACAAAGGACTTCTTCTGCTGTGGATGCTCTCCAGGGGGGTGGGGGGGTCTGACAGAAATTAATAAAAGACTAAAAGGACTGGAAAAGACTTGTGCGTCAGCTGTGAAACAAAGGCCTCTTGTTGCTGGGGATGTCCCCCGGATGAGGGGTTTGCTGAAAGGTGCCAAAAAATATAATGTTGAAATTGAGGTTGAGCAGTCCAGGGTGGGTTCCTCTGTAAACTGTGAAACTATATATGACCTAGTTGTTGCTAATATCAAATCTGATATTGTAGATTTAACAACAGATGAGGCCTCCAAGGGAGAGGATAAGTATAACACAAATGAAAAGGGGTATAAGGCTAAGAATTCAAAAAATGTCAAAAACATCAAAAAGCATAAAACCTCCGCTCGTAAGTACCTCCGCAATCTCACAATACCAGAGTCAATGGCTGGGAGAAGTAAAAGAAGGAATGGGGCACATAGTGTGATGACACCTGTTTTGGAGGAAAGCATCGGGGAGAGAATACCCGAGGTGGTAGCAGATGTTATCTGCCTTGGGTAGAGGCAGTCGGCTGCTTCTATTAGTTATCATAACATTCAAGATAATAATGATGCACAGGGGACACAATGCATGAGCACTGAGATTGGGATTCAAGCTGATTCTTTGGTGAGACCATTAGTGGAATCAAATGATGGAATGGGGTATGGACATGGAATCACTCAGGGTTCTGGAAACTGGTAGGGATCCAGTGCCTGCTTTAAAAAAAACGATTAGCTGAGCTTAATCCTTTGAGGAAGGTCATAGATTTGGCAGAAGGGGTTGTCCCTCTGACAGAGTGTTAGACTGATAAGTTATTGTTTGAGAAACTCAATTTCTAGAATTTATCTCACATTCTGTCAGGGCTGGCAACTGGTGAGGTTCCTCATCCTGTAGGTGGTACTTTGGGTGCAACTGGTAAACTTTGTATGCAGTGTCCAGAGTAGGACAAATTCTTAAGTAAAATGTATGTCCCTAAATCCACACAGAACCCATCAGACTTTGTCTGTACAAATGATTGTTTTGGTTACCCAGATATGAAACCCGTGGGTCTAGGTTCGGTTAGACCCCAGAGTATCCTGAGGGGAGCCAAAGGAAGTGAGGGGCTCGTTCAACTTACACATGATAGTATTTGGGGCAGAAAGGGGGTATTTGCTGATAAGAATGTTAATCATAGTAATGAATTGCAGGCTACAAAAATAATACAGATGACAAGCCTCAGGGGCCCCAATACATCAGTGTACTTGAACCGGGGAAATGTACTGAACATGTTTGCATAAATCCGAGCCTAGGCCTTTTATCTTCCTGTGATCTAAATAGGATCCAGTTTCCGGACCAAGAGCAATGGGAGAAATGTAATATTTACTTCAATTCCCAACTTGTTTTGAATCTGGTTATTGCTGGAACCGACAACTTAGGTAAATTGGGATTTGAGGTGAAATTACTGGGGACCAAAATCCTTTGAAGGGCAACTATAATTATGGTGGGATCTGAAGGTTGTATTCCAACCAGACAGACAAAGTTCGAGGCAACAGTACAGACGCTTTAGTAGAAAAAATGAAAAATGGGCCCAAGTTAAAGCCGCTTTAGGAAACTGATCTCTCCCCAGTAAATATTGATACCAAAGGGCTGATGAGGAGGATATATATTTGAAATTGCTCTCATGGAATATGAGGGGGAATATGCACTTGTCAACCAACCCCGAAACCACAAACATGCTGACAGAGAGTAATTGTATATTTTTGCAAGAAACATGGCTTGTAAATAATTTGTCTGTAGATGGCTACAAGGTGTTCTCTCCAATTGCCAATCAAAACAAGATTGGGAGACCTTCGGGGGGGTTTGAGGATTGCATTCAAGGGAACACTAGCTTTTATACTTAATCCGGTGGCTGATTTCCCATTGGGGATTATGGTAGAGAAAGTTTCTTCTTCGGTGGTAGACTTTGAAATCTTATTGGTAAATGTTGGTGGCTAATTTAAACAATTTTTTGGAAACAATTACCAACTTAATCGGGACTGGCAGGGGGTTGCCCAAATGGCAAGGTCTAATTGGCAGGAGATCTTAATCCAGACTGTTGCATGTTGAATGAGGATAATGAACCATGGGAGACTCTGCCAGGTATGGTTAAAGAAAATCAAAAGCAACAATGGAGGAGAAAGTGGATCCTATCGCTTGAGTCTAGGGATCTCCTCTGTTTGAATGGGGGACTGGATGCTTCTGATACACCGATACCAACCTGGAAAAGAGGAGATAGTAACTGAACTATAGATTATATCTTTGTTGATGCCCTTTCCTTTGATTTGAGCACAGGTATTAAGATCATTCCCAATGCATGAAGTGACCATAGTGTCCTGAAAGTGGCCTTTGATATATTGGTAAATAAGTAGTTCAAAGGGGACTCAATTAAACTTAGAACAGTACAACAAGGTAAAGCCATTAGATGAACCGCCTAGAATATCGGGATCCTAAATATAGAACTAGACTCCCTTATGAGTACCAGTACTTTAGAATGGAAACTCTTCACATTTAATTCACCAGGTTGTACACATCCCTGTGCTGTCTGATTGACAGGCTAGCTCTAACCCTAGTATGAGGTCTGGTATGTCATGTTGAAGACATATGTCTGGTCCGTCATGTCGCAGACATAGACAGTTTTCGATCATCAGCTGGCCTGTGAGAAAGCCTCTATGCATCAATCCCTTATATCAATTCGCTGTT
Organism: Ambystoma mexicanum; assembly: GCF_040938575.1. Lineage (NCBI taxonomy): Eukaryota > Metazoa > Chordata > Amphibia > Caudata > Ambystomatidae > Ambystoma > Ambystoma mexicanum. Next base: position 670,928,433 of record NC_090933.1, on the reverse strand, counting down.
CTAATTGAGACCAAGTACAAATAAATAATAGAATAAGACTTGTTAAACAAACGTGTAAAATCTATTGGCAGTCTATAAAAGCAGCGGTGTTGCAAAAGGATGCAGAAACCATGTTGTGTACCCTAGTAAAAAGAGATTTAAGGGCATTCTGTGCACTGATTAATGGCCAAGACCTTTCAATTGTTAGTAAATTGAATGCGGTCTCTGAGACCCAATGGGTTGAATTTTGTACTGATCTTTATGGGGCTAACTTGGGGGTTCCATACGAGGAAAGCAACTGCTTGTCTCCGTATCATGGTGGGGAGTGGCAGCTAATTATTGACTATGAGGTGGTGTTGGGGCTTCTTAAAAGATCAAAAACCTCCCAGGCAGCGGCCCCCAAACGGTTTGACCAATAACACCTTTAAGATTAATCTGAATGTCTGGGCTCACACACTCACTATGTTTTTAAGAGTATTGTGAAGAATGGAGGCCTCCCGATCTCTTGGCAAACAGCTTATGTGGTTCCCATATTTGAAGGTGGGGTAATAGATCAGGCAAAGAATTATCGTCCAATTGCCTTAATAGATGCAGATTCTAAAATGTTCGCCTCTATACTGTTGACTCACCTAAATGAGTGGATGGCCATGACACAACGACTAAATATATTTCAGACTGGGTTTTGGACAGGTCACTCCACTAACCTGAATGGTGTTGTTATGAGGGTGTTACAGGAATCAGCATGGGGAAAGCATGGTCCAGATATTTATGTGACCTCAATGAACTTCACGACCGCGATATTCAGAGAAATCTTTGGTCAAAGTTGGCGAAGTGAGGGTTGCCGGCGGGTCTGGTGAGGCTAATCATGGCTCTCTATGATAAAGCAGGCATACACGTTACACTTAATCTTGCAGGGAATATGTCTTGCAGGATACAACCCTGTGTTGGTTTGAGACAGGGGTGTGCCTTGCCTCTTGTCTCTTTAACCTATATGTGTCAGATATTGGGGATTGGCTGATTGAGGCTGGTATTGTCACCCTGAAACTAGGTGAGTTACGTATTCCCTGCTAGGCATATGCTGATGATTTTCTACTCCTCGACAGCACCAAAGTGGACCTTCAGCGTTTAATGAACAAATTTGCAAAATACGCAGAGGAGAATGGTCTGACTGCCAACCCTAGAAAAACTTGTGTTCTAGTACTGTCGAGGGGGCGGAAAAGGCAGAGATGAAGGATGCAAGGGGTTTCGTCATGACACATCTAGTGTGCTTTACTTGGGGTTCCCTCTCCTGGCTCAGCCTTCGAGGATTGGAATTCACACCTTCCTCAGACAGAAAGCAACAGTTCTGTCCAATCAGATGAGTAAACTAGAGCAAATATTTGAGTGGTTTTACATTAAATCATCGGTCTGCTTTTATGAAGGCAAGGATGTGCCTAAACTCATCTATGGGATGGAATTACATTATCATGAGTTGGTGAAATTCTGGGTAATGATAGAGGAAGGGCTGTGGAGTCAGATGCTTAAGCTACCTAATTCTATTCCGGCAGTGGCTATTTGATTTGAACTGGGAATAGTATCCTGGAGGCCCAGGTGACATGGAGACTGCAGCCCTTTTTCGTAACATGATTGCCCCACTGCCGAACATGCTCTATGTAGAGCTGGGTAAACTGAATGCCTTTTTATACAGAATAAACCCTTATGAATGCACTTTTATATGTGTATGTGTGTATGAGAATGTATGCTGATGAATGATTGAATTGTTCATTGTAGAAATGAGTTTTGTTATCTGCAATGTTTTAAATGTCTCTTTACCTGCAACCTAAATGTGAATTAGAGTGGTGATTAATTGTCATTTTTCAAATTTTGTAACAAGTGAAATAAATATTTTTGATACGCAATACTTGAATAGAGTCCTCTGGAAAATTCTTCAATCTTCATTGTCATGGTACCCTGGTCCAGAGCGTAGGGTTCTCCTGCGTTTTTCAGCATAGTGGATTAGCACAATATTCTAACGTTTTCCAAAAGAGTTAAAGGAGTGCTATATGAGAAAGACTGGATTACAACCACAGATTGATTCCACTCATATCACTCCTTGAGTTATTTACAGTGGGATCATAAGAGACGTGGGGTTATCTCGCTCATTCTTTTACAGTTTCCGAATCGATATTATCGGACCACTCTGTTAAAATTACTTTGGAATATTGTGCCTACTTGTGAAGTGCTACCACGCCGGAAACAGATTAGTCTAGAAGATTCAATCTGCCGATTTTGTAAGAGGGGGGGAATTGAAACAGCGAGGTACCTGCTTTCAACTTGTCCTGCACTTTGTAGCCAAAGGTCGAACCATATGGCCACATTTGCTAAATGGGGAGTTAATGGGGATGATGACTATATATGGACCCATTCTATCAATATTCGGAATACATCAGCCGGCATAGTGATTGCGTCATCTGTTAAAACAATACAATGAACGGAAAATTGTAAAGTATGTATTTGCTCATGAATAAGACACTTTAAATGGATGAAATATTAGTTCTATACATTTAGTAATTCTTTTTATTTTTTTTATTTTTTTCCACTGGTTCCTGTGGTTATGTGATTAACTCAGATGCATTCAATGGTTTTTTAATTGTTTTTTTATAAGTGTTAGATTGTGTGATATTGTGTAATAATGTGCAATAATGTGTTCTATTTTACATGTTCTTATTATTGAATGTTGTAATGGTTTTTCTTTGTAAACCATATACAATAAAAAGAAATATGTAGCCTGTATAGAAAAAAGAGAGAAGAGGAAATAGAACTTGTGTATTTAAATATCATGGAGATAAAATGTCCCTCTCATAGTTATCAAAGATAGGTACGTGGATCAAAGATAGTCACTTGGATCAAAGAGTGTCACGTGGATCGTATATAGATCAGTAGTAGCAACTGTTTGTTGTGATCTGATGTATCTGTCTTCATTTTGTGAATCCAGCCTTTTTGCCATTTAGGGGAATATTGTACTCCTTTATCACTGCCCCGTCCATGCAATATGCCCCTTTTCAAAGATTGTTCAGCTTGGGGTCCACAGTAACCTGAGAAAAGTCTGCAAACAACAATGGCAGTATTTTTTAAAAAATGTGATGCCCCGAACCAACCAGGTTGGCTGCTGTGTAACTAACCAAACAATTTGCCCTTTGCTATGTCAGTAAACCCATCTCTGTCCCCCAAAAAAAGTATTTGCAGACTTGAACACAGAGTCCCTAATCACGTGGAAAAAAGATGTTTTCATGCAAGAGTAAAACAAAGGAATTTCTAGAGATCTCACCTGCATTTCGCAACTTGCGAAAAGCATGCAGATTTCATATGAATTGTAATTGTTTATTTGTAAAGCACTTATACACAAGTGAAGTGCTTCAAAGCGCTTCTAGGCAGAAAGAGATCAAGGGGATATTGTTGTCATTCTTAGGCCTTGAAGATTCCAAATGATCCAACAGCAATAACTAGCATGCTAGGTCCGGGCATTTCTGCTAGAATAAGTGCGAGTCAAAGAGTGGGAGGAGAATTGGGGGGGGGGCGGAGAGGAGCATACAAGACAAAACATTGTTCATCAATGCGCCTCTGCATCCAGTCAGAGCAAAGCTGAGGAGTGGAGATAGAGGTAGTCAGGACAGATAAACATGCTAAGCCTAGTACATTCAAGGTTGTACAAGTGAGCAAACATAAGTGCGAGGGAGGGGTACAAGTAAGCCTGGTCCAGCAGGGGCCAGTGTTCAGTGCAGAGTGGGTGCCATTCTCATGGAACATATTGTGAGTGCAGTAATGCAGGCAGAGTGCGGAGGCCCAGAGGAATGTGCAGGACTGGCAGGGGAGCCTGGGACCTGTGAGGCTCTGGAGGTGCACCAGGCGACCAGTCAGCTGACTGAACAGGTTGGGGGTGAGAATGAAGGAGGGAAGCAGGAGAGAAGAGAAAGGAGGTTAGCAGGGGAGAGGGAGAGAGAAAGAGGAGGAGAAGAAGAATGTCTTAGGAGTTTCCGGAACTTAACGAGGTCCGACTCAAGAAGGAGAGAGGTAGGTAGGCTGTTCCAGAGGGAGGCACCTGCAGAGGATAAGGATCTACCCCCAAATTTCTGTTTGGAAAAGTGGCTAACCCGCAGAGAGTTGGAGGATGCCGAGCCAAGGGCTGTGGAAGGAGAGTACTTGGGACGAGAGCGTTGTAGATAGTGGGGGCCCCAGCCCCAGAAATCCTTGTGGACTATGCAGAGAGACTTGAACTTGATCCTTGCAGTCACAGGGAGCCAGTGGAGGGATTTCAGCATCAGATAGATGCAGTCCCTGGGCTTGAGGTCAACGATAAGTCTTGCAGTTCTGTTCTGGATAGGTTGAAGAGGTCAACGAGTAGAAGTGGGAAGATTGAGAAAGAGACTGTTGCAGTAGTCCAATCTGAAGAGAACCAGGGCTATGGAGACAGTGAGCCTCTGAGGGAAGGTGAGAAAAGGTAGAATACCTCTGAGGAGGTGCAGTTGGTAGTGGGACATTTTGGACATGTCCAAGATGTAAGAAGAGAAGGAGAGAGTAGAGTCAAAAATGACCCCCAGATATTTTGCCTCACTAGTGGGTGAGGGTGCAGGACCAAGGGTGGTTGGCCAGAGTGAAAGTGGGAAAAGTGGATCAGGGGTCCCTATGAGGACGATCTCTGTCTTACTGGCATTAAGGCAGAGATCATTAGCATCATACCAGGACTGAATTGCGGACAGACAGTCATGGATGAGCGACGAGGAGGAAGATGTTTAGGGTAGCCTGAAAGAGAGCTGTATGTCCTCTGCATAACACTGAAAGTTGGTGGTGAAGGCAGAGATCATGTGGGCCAAAGGGGGCATGCAGACATTGAAAAACCAGGGGTATAGATTAGATCCCTGGGGGGACACCACAAGCAGAGCGAGTTATAGCAGAGAGAAAGGAATCAAGTTCTACCTGGGAAGGACAGTCAGAGAGAATGGATGCTAGCCACGTCAAGGCTTGATCAATGATACCCAGGGTCTTACGGAGATGGGAGATCAGGATGTTATGGTTTACCATATCAAAAGCAGAGGAGAGGTCAAGAGGAATGAGGACAGAGGGAGAGTTAGAGTCAAAGTTTGACAGTAGGTCTTCATGGGTGTTCAGAAGAGCAGTTTCTGTGCCTCTGGATGCTCTAAAGCAAGACTGATGGTCATGGAGATAACCAACAGATTCAGTGTGGGGGCTAAACTGAGAGATAGCCAAATTCTCCAGCAGTTTGCCCAGAAAAAGAAGAATGGAGATCGGGTGATATTTAGCTTGAATAGTAGGGTCGGCAGAGGATTTCTTGAGCAGAGGTTGCAGAACAGAATGCTTGAGAGAAGTGGGGAAGACTCCAGTGGCTAAGGAGAGGTTGCAGTGGTCTGCCAAGGCTGGCGCTAGCAAGTCAATGTTGTCCTTGCTGTTTTTGGAGGGGCAGGGGTCCACCTGTTTGGAAGAGGCTTTCATAGACCGAACTTGTCAAGAGACCTCCTATGGTGTGACAGGGGAGAGGGAGGGGAGAAGAAGGGGAGTGGTGGATGCGGCTGAGGGGGGCCCATGGCGATGATGGTGCATGAGTGGGTGCGGTGGAGAGAAGACAGGATGTCCTGTGTTTTGGTGGTGAAATGTGCAGCCAGGGCCGAGCAAAGGGCCTTGTGGGTGCGGTAGAGGAAGAGGCTGCAATATCCATTGTAAATGCTGTCTGCAGAGCTTTCTTTGCAGGCGGCATGTACATCTTTTACAAAAAGGACCCCTACAAATGCCATTTGGAAAGCATAATTTGCACAAAGCAGTTACATTTTTTACAAAATGTAGAGTAAAAGCAAAGTCAAAGGCAAGTTTACCTATTTTTATTCTGTACATTTGCAGTCCTTTTTGTAAACGTTTATAGAATGCAATAGTGCTAAGTTTGGTGGTCGTCTGCATGCAATTAACACTGTTTACAAAATGACCCCCTTGTGTTCTGTAGTTTTCATGCAGCATTTTCACCAACTACCCACGAGAGGAGCCATACGAATGAGGGCGCAGGAATGAGGGACCACACTGCCTGTGTTTGGGAGTTTTCAGGAGTCCCAAAGAGGGCTGAGGATGAGAGCGCCTGATTCAAATTGACCACTCCATAGGAAGCAGCAGAAGGTAGAATCGAGAAGTCATGTGTGAAAATGAAGTATATGTGTATAAAATAGACACCAAAAGAGCCTGCAACTCACAATGGAAGTTACAACTGAGGGATCATAAAGGGTAAGACGGAGAAAACCAGTGGTGGAGATGGGTTGTGTTCTCGTGGGAAAGGTATGCCCTCTTTACCCCAGTGCTCAACTTCTCGTGTTACATGCAGGGGAGGGGATGAGGAAGGTGCCTTCCTCTACTCTCCCCCCTCAGCAACTAATCCAGAACAGGACTGCAAGACTTGTCCTTGGCCTCAAACCCAGGGATGGTATCTCTCCAGCACTGAGATCTCTCCACTGGCTCCCCGTGGCTCCAAGGATCAAGTTCAAGACCCTCTGCATCGTCCACAAGGCTTTTTGGGGCTGGGGCCTGCACTACATCGAACACTCTCTTCCTAAACACCTCCCTTCTCAAGCCCTTCGCTCAACCACCTCCAGCTCTCTGAGGGTCAGACGCTTCTTCAGGTAGAGAGTGGGGGTGGATCTCTCACCTCTGCAGGTGCCTCCCTCTGGAATGGCCTCCCTGCCGCTCTCAAGCTCGAGCCGGACCACCTGAAGCTCCGGAAGTAGCTCAAGACCTTCCTTTTCACTTCTGCTTTCTCTCTCTCTCTCCCCTGCTGACATACCTGTCTGCTAGGCTGACTGGTTGCCTGGCTACCCTCAGAGTCTCATGTTTACCAGGCTCTCCCTGACCAGCAGCCCCTGCACTGACTTCTGGCCTACTGTGCACTTAGGGGCTGTATCTGGAACACTAGAGTCCCCTGCCTCCTTGCACTTATCCAGTGCTGCGCTGCTCTGGCTTTATGTACTCAGTGCATTGCTCCCCTGATTGCACTTCCCTCCCCCTGGCACTTCTCCTCTCCCTTTCCCCCCTGCACTTGCATGATCTGAATGACACAAGGCCTAGTAAAATCATTTGTTTTGTCTTCCCTTTGTCTTCCCACCCTTGTCTTGTTGCGCCTAGAAACACTTGTGTAGAGGCGCACTATAAATGACTCATCATATCAAATGGTGTGGCCAATTGCTGCCTTTCATGGGTTACTAGAATTCAGTTTACAGTGTAGTGTTAAGTGAAGCATTTAGCGGGGTCAAACACAATTTCACAGGAAACAGGAGGAAAAGAAAACCACAGAGACCCTATGCAGATCGGTTATGTTAATTAAATAAAACAGATGGATGGAAATGGTGCGTGGTTAGAGGCGTGAACACAACTCGCAGGGCAGTATTTCTGTTCTGTAACTGCAGGATAGTGGAGGTGCATTTTACAATATCTGCACATCATCCATAATGAACAGGACTTTCCCACATGGAAACCTGCACTAAAAAGGAAGGCACTTGGAGCTTCTTCTGCTAAAATGAACAAGCCCACGAATATTTGAACATCCCCAACTTAGACTCAAGCAGGTGGATCTGTTGAAAGGGCTTTTAACAGCTTTATTCGCAAATGTGCAAATACTATTATGCATAGTACTAGGATACTTGCATGTCAAACAGGGACTCCAAGCAGGTGACTAAAACGCAGGCTCTTCTGGGTTGTGGGAAAGTCTAAACGTGGGACAGCAAATGGTGGTTGTCCGATATGATGTGTGAGCCGAAACCCCAGGATTGGTTCATGCTGTTCTGCATCCATAATAGGTGCAGGAATGCAAAGTAGCATGCAATACAGCACACCACAATCTTCGGAATATGAAACAAGAACCCCATTTCGTCATATTTTAAAGACACAAGAGTGTGCATGAAGTAGTGTTGCTAGGTGAAAAAAGTGGCTAATGGTTTTCTGCATTACTGCCTTTGGTAGGCTTCAGAATTGTCCTCTTTAGAAGTTTCTATCCAAGCATTTTACTGTTTTACTGCAGGGGAGAAAACATTCTGGCCCGGCTAAATAACTTTCAATTTTACGCAGTTGTTAACATAAATACTGCAAGCACGGACCCACGCCTCAAAAACTATTAGAATGATGTAGAATGATGTCAGGGCAGGGAGGTGCTTGGGTGTGGGGAGGGTGGGGAGACTAATAGCGATGATGTTTACGTTTCTTTCCCATATGAAGATTCGCTTTTCTTTTTGTATTGCCTCCACCACTCCATATGCTGCAAGTATTATTATTTTTTTTAATCACAGCGGACTGGGTCTTTTCACTTTCCATCTACTGAAAGTAATGCATTTGCGTGATAGTAAGAAATAGTCATGCATGCCCCATGCACTGCCGAGCTCAGGACTTTCCAATGTGCTTCGGGTTACCCGTTGAAGACCGTCCAGGGGCGTGGGCGACCCATAAAATCTGGGGGAGGGGACACGGGACACCTTGGGACTTAGCTTTTTTTATTTATTGCATTTTAGTCAAAGAACTCAACTTTTCACAAAATTAAAATAGCAATATGTTTTAAATCGCATATATCATTACTGTTTAAAACAAGAGAAAAGAAGAAAAGAAAACAGAAGAAAATGAAGAAAAGGAAAAGCAGTTCAGAGTACAAAATCCTTCAATTTGGCGGCTCACTTCAGAAGGCTCAGTAAAAATGTTACCACTTCCCAGGTCAAAAGGCTTTCATGGCCTGAGCATGGCTCGTCCCGAAAGGTTTGGGTGTCCACCCACCATTCCTAATGGAATGGTGGGTGGACATCCCCTCAGCCAAAAGAAAATAATGCAACAGAGTATTGAACACAAGCAGAGGAGGAGGACTTGCATAGAGTTAAAACGTGTTGGATGCTGGATCGATTGAATAGTGTGTTTTATATCGATTAGGTCTATACAGTTTACATAATGGGTTCAACCTGAGACCATGAGCTGGAGTTTCGTTTGACAAGTGAGATTAAACATATACATGACTTGTGCAATAACAACGAATAATCGCCAGCAACGATTAATACATTAAATGCTAAAATGATTATTTTAGCGGCACCCACAGCATCCAGGCAAGGCATTGTACTTTTTCAGCTGCAGCACTCTGGGGGTGGAACTGAGAGCTATGGAAATGCCATGAACTCAGCCAAAAAAACAGATCACAATTAAAATCAAGCTTCATTGTACAAATGCCCGATTACGGCAAACTCGTTTTGCATACGCACAAGAAGGCAGAAGGCTTGGATGTGGCAGAGGTCCCAGAACCAAACAATATCCTGCTGGTAAGGTGACCCCCGGGCAATAACTACTCTAATAATGGCCAGTCCCGAACTCAAGAGCAGCCAGTAATGTCTGCTTATCAGACACCCCTGTAAATTTGTCGTTAATCAAACAATCTATCGCTAATTGGCACCAATTGACCTGGCTGAAACGGATATGCATTGGGCCCAGCACTGTGTCGAGGGGCACAAGTGTCTGCCTGGATAATGAGAGGAGGATCACCAGGCGTGCATTGTATCTCTGCTGTAGCAGGGTAACTGCACATGAATGTTGCATGCACACTCCTGAAGAAGCCCAGTGAGATCGAAATAGGGGAAATAGATGCATGTCCTTTATATTTCTGACTGTGGTGTTCTTTTTAATGTTCCCCACCAGAACAGGACCAGAGTGATGGCCGTACGGGTCCACGTGTTTCGCTGTGTTCTAGTGATGAGTCTGCAACCTTTGTCTCTCCAGATGTTTTCATCGACAACACCCATCTGCACTAGACTGTGTAGCCAGTGGCGAGGTGGGAGCCGTAGTCTAAAGCCTCTGTGGACAAGGAGGTTAGAGGCCCCTGCTTAAGTGAGATCCAGAGTAAAGCTGGGTCAGCCCTTATTGAAGTGGGGCTATTGTATGATTACTAAAGACCCACAACTCTGCGATGCACCCCCGAGAGAGAATATCCATGCCCAAGTCAAGGCACCTATGCTCCTAAATGCTGGATTAACCCCTAAATCCCCAGATAAGATCATCACCCACCCTCATCCTATTGGAGAAAGCCCTTGGTGGGGCGCTTGTACATCAAGGTATGAGATTGAGAACTCTCAAGCAACAGCTCAGGAAAAGCAGCAACACTGACATGCGCCTAAGCCCGGTAGATGACAGTGTGGGTATCCACATATTGACAAAGACACATTGACAATAGATCTTAAGTATCATAAAAACCATGGCATGTGCATTTGACCACTGATAGCCTGTGGGCCCCTTCCTATCCCAGCAAAGCCTGTAAGCCCACAAATGAGTGTTCATACCAGCAGCTGTGTGGCCTTGTCCTCTGCACAGAGAAGGACCCAGGCTGCTGAGAGTGACACTAGGGTTCTTCTCCCACGGGTGGTGGCGGCATGGTGACGGACGGTGGCACCAGACGAGACCCGCAACCGCCTACCCACGGGGGGCATGCAAGGCTGCATGGAGCAAGCCCACACTGAGGAAGCAGCTCCTTCACTGTTTCAACTTCAATGCGCTGCACGTGTTAACTGTATAAATACGATATTTATACAGTTAACACTTGCCATGTGTTGAATATGACAGTCGTTGGTCCCTCTAATTAAATCCTCCACCAACCCGATGCCGGCCCGGCCTGCACTGCACCTGGGGGGCCACTTTGACTTGACTTACCTTAGTGGCTGAGTAAGTGAGGTCTCTCTCAGGACTCCAGGAGGTCAAGTCGGCGTGACAGCAGCAGTCGGAGTCACACTTGTCTCTCTCATGCAGTCAGTCTCTCAGAAGCACGCGTCGCTGCCTGGCTATTGGCTTCTTTTGGAAGCTCAGGCGGAAGCTGAGGCTGCACACTCGCAGGGGCACGTGCAGTATGTTCCTTGGCCTGGGCACGTGATGCTCCAAATGCGCATGCACGGGGGGAGGGGGAACAAAGTTCTTGTTGTAAAAATAATCTTTTTACGAATACCCACTGCTGCTGTCTGAACTGTGTGCAAAATTCAGAGCCTGAAGTTTGCACGCATCACTGAACAGGCTGCAGACTCTACACGCTGAAGAGAGACACACAAACTGGTGCAGAGAGACACACAAACTGGGGGAAACTGGGGGGGATAAATACCATTGTATCCCCCCACTTAATATTGTGGGGGGATTTGTCCCCCTCTCCCTCTCATGTCCTATGCCCATGAGGCCGTCGACCCACGATTTTGTGGACTGTGCTGGTTTCAACTAGAAAAGACAATGAGCCCCACATAAGGAACCGAATATGTGTACAGGGGTGGAGTATGAAACCGGAACTCGTCAAACTAGTTACATACTTGCCAACCCTACTGACTTTGGCAGTATGCTACTGCTTTTTAAGCAGTACTACTGCCTACAGATTTGGGTGACAGATCCTACTGCTTTTTACAGGGCCGGGTAATTTATGTGACTCTAAGGCAGGCTGCTTGAGACCGGCCCAGGACAAAGCATGCAACACATTAGTTAGTCTGTCTGTGTGGTGGGCGGGTAAGTGCTTGCTTTCAGGGATGGGCTCAGACCAATCCACTGACCTGACAGCTACATGACTCTGCCCTACTGGCCGGACAGACCTTAGGTGAACCACCAGTGAAGGCAAGTGGCAGAGTGTAACACATTCACACAGAATCTGCATATGAGACTGAGGAGGGAATCAGTCTCCACGTTGCTCAGTTATTCATCTTCCATTGCAGGAATACATATGTATTGCCCATGCTGCTGCTACAGAGCAGTGCCAACCGTTGCCTACCAGCTCTGTGTGATTACCTTCTCTGAAGTTAGGTCATTGAATTTGGTGTTAATTTACCATTCATAATTATACATTTTAAACATTTGAACATCTTTCCATGTTGTGCTGTTAGATGGGTTGTGTATTTTAGAATGCTCCAGCTGTGCCAACATTGTATGTTTTGTATTTACCTGTGATGTAATTGTTATGCAAAGTGTTATTTTTGAAACTTGAAAAATCCTAAATCTTTTTGGTCACCGAATGTTGGGAAGTATGTCGTTATGATGACCCACAGGTGGACTACCATGTGACACTGGGAGATCATGGAAATAGACAATAAACTCTTGTAATAATACAGGGGGTTCTTTTGTTATATGGGAGGTGGGAACTGCATGCTGGAGGCCTGCTGCCTCTCGGCAAATATTGGGGTCGAGCTTTTTGAGCGATATTAGGGGAGCAGATGTACAGGGCGGAGCAGGTTTGTTGGGTTTTCGGGGTTAGGACAGGATGTCTGATTTCTTGCAATACATCTCTGATAAACCTTTCTGTGTTCGTTCACGGGGAATTAAAACTGCTGTTCCTTTCATAATGTTTACAATACCAATTAATTGGATAATATTAACATGTACTATTTGAGATAGTATAAGGTTGCCAGATAAGTCCATGTCACTGGATACAGTATACTCTAGTCCTGGGCTTTTCTATTTATTGAGTTTTATTTGTCTATTTTATTCAATTGAAGCAACCCATGACTACAAGTCCCAGAATGCATTATTGGAACAATGAAAGCCGTCAGTAGATCATGGTGTCCCTGTTGGAGACATCCGGTAACCTAAAATATTGTGGAGCTACTGGTATCACAATCATGCACTGAATTTACTCAATTGACTGCGACAAGTCTTCCCAATAAGTGTGAATATTTGAGTGATTTGCAAAGAGTGCATCTGGACTTAAATCCCAAACACACTAGTTAGAAATCTTAGCTTCCAAGAGAACAAACTTAATCACAATGTAAAATCCCTTTCTTTGTAAACTGTTTAAATTGTTTTCATTTTTTTAGTACTTCAAATCCTTTGTCACACAGATAATACCCTGCTCTTGACAAGCAACTATTGTTAACAGTTGCCTGTATCACTGTTTCTCTTGTTCTGGGTCTTGAAAGTACAGGAGTAAAACTCAGTAGATTTTTGTTGGCCTCATCTCACTTTTTTTTCTACATCACTGGAAGTGGGCATATAGTTGAATTATGTATTTTAATTATTAGTTAAAAGTATAAAAACAGGCATACACGAAGCTATCGGGCAGGTCTTAGAGGTAAAAATCAAGGGGAACAGGAGCCTTGCCGTTATAGGACTAGACAGCATCCTAGAGCAACTCAAAACAAAACCTGTCCGCAAGCTCTATGCAATGATGATGATGGCGGCGGCATTGGTACTGGCACGCAAACGGAAGTCCAGGAATCCCCCTATGGACCATGAATGGATTGCAACCATATGGGGCATTACTGCTATGGAGCGGCTCCCCTACTCTATCCAAGGGGACTACAAAAACCTCATCTCAGACTGGTCCAGCCTACTAAGATAGCTAAGAGAGGGTGCTCGGTCAGCGTGGTGCCCCAGAAGCCTGGGTATTCTGGGAATAGTGGACCACCCAGGGGAAGGGTGAAGATGTAGGTTTGGTCCCAACAACGTTCTCCAACGACCATGGCTGAAGAGTTGCTCGGTACCCGCCATCCCGCAATCAAAAAGGACTCGCCATGCAAAAGGAACTCCACCCAGATCAAAGGAGGGGAGGGGGTATGGGGAGAGGAAGTGAAGGGGGAAGGGACTAATGTTGAGAAATGGCAATAAAAGGTTTTGGGGGGAAAAAACGTATAAAACAGCCTTTAATATTTCTAATTGTAGAGCCCTGTCCTAGGCCCACGTGTGCAAGGGACAGGGCTGGCCAGCAAACAATCCTGGATGCACCACTGGGAAAGCCTCCTTTCCAACAAACCAATGTCTGAAAGAGTCGACAGAAACTGTCATTTCGGCACAACACCTGTTTATTGGTGCTAGTTTTTTACTATCAAGGTTTTTTTTTTATAATTGGGACTTTGACCTTTATGGGTGAAGGTATTTCATGTCGTAAAACGACAATAAACAAAATTGCGCAGTACCAGTAAAAAACGGTATGCACAAGTAGAAGCTGTGTGCTAGGAGCAGTGGGCTGGAATTGCCTGAAATGTGCGTTTCCATCCACACTGTTTTCTGTTTATCTGAAAAATCCCCTCAGACACAGCCCCAAAAGTATGCCGCGTGCATCGATCCTGAGTGTGGTGGCTTGCTTGTTGGCTACAATCGTCTTTTGTTTCCTAAACCCCTCGCAAACATGCATGGCAATTTAGCTATCTGCGCCTCCACGACCCCGCCCGTATTCGTTCCTGACATACAAGGATATCTGTTTGCTCTAACAAAATGAGAATCGACACCTGGCCCAGTTGTTTCAGTTTTACTAGCCAACAACACGTCAATGCTTTCCTGCTATGCGCAAGGTAGCACGGGCAGACAGGTATTTTCAAAATAGCTCAGCGAGTCACGCACCAGCCTCGGACATGGCTCCAGCCTGCACCTCGTGACTCGCATTACCCATCTTCCTTAAGAGGTCGATAAACCGAGTCGTATTATTATATAACCGTGAATGACTAAAAACGGACTTTTGCGCTTCTCACGAAAAATAAGTTTTAGAACAGCGCTAAAATCTGCCTCATCACAAACATTGCAATTCTCCCAAACAACTAGGAGAGCGCAGGTGGATGTGCGGATTGCAATGGGTGCGAAGTGAGGGCCAATGAAAAGTATAGGGAGGTGGTGGTACTAAGAAAGAAAAACTTACATTTGTGAACACCAATTTCCCGAGATTCCTTTTACAAGCAGGACAAGTCCGGCGTGAAGCACTGCGCCCAAAAGGATACTATTTACATGTATGCAAGGTTTCAAATGCCATGTTTAAATCTGTCTTGCAAAATAGTGTGGAAAATGCATTACGGCATGCGCAGTCTCCATCTCCTAATCGCTGCCATCATTGTGCCGCTGTAAAGTGGAACTGTGGTAAATCTTCAAAGGGAGTGCACATGAATGTAATACGTTAGTCGTATTTAAAACATTGCTTCAAGTTACGCAAACACAACAAACGACGCAGTTTAGTGGGCAGACTCATGCCAGTGCCAGCCTCGATAGCACTTTACGTTATGAGCTCAGATCTTCACCACCTATTGATGTTTCATGGGCACAATGAATAAAACACTGCACGTGAGTCTGGGTGGCAGTGACCGCACAGCAATATCACCTTGCCTGGCCACCATTACTTCAGTTCAAAACGGTGTTGCATTTCACGGATACTGTCATTCCAGTGCACTGTGATCATGGCACTTGGCATGCTGCAATCCAGTTGGCCACACATTCTCGGAATTGTACGACCAGACCGAAAAAAAGGTCGGAACCTTTCGTGGTAGCATTGTAGGTAAGTATAAAAAAAAGACTGCAGGGACTGCAGGGGTGTCCCCCGCAACACCCTGCTCACTATATACTGTGTGGTATAGTGAGCGGGGTGTTGCGGGGGACACCCCCGCAGCACACCCAAAAAAAACACACAAAAAACAGGTCTGCGGGGATGTCCCCCGCAACACCCCACTCACTATATTGTGTGGTATAGTGAGCGGGGTGTTGCGGGGGACACCCCTGCAGCAAACACAAAAAAACCCACAAAAAAACAGTGGCTGCAGGGGTGTCTCCCGCAGCACCCTGCTCACTATACTGTGCGGTATAGTGAGCAGGGGTTGCGGGGGACACCTCTGCAGCTCCTGAAAAAAAAAGGACCCTGCAGCGCCAGTTCCCGATCACAGAGGTGAAAGGGAACTGGCTCTGTAGGGACTCAGCGTGTAAAAAAGGTAAGTAGGGTCTGTTTATGTTAGGAGTGTGGGTGGGGTGTGTTGAGGGTGTGGGTTGAGGAGTGTTGTGGGTATGTTGTGGGTGTGGGTGGGGGTGTGTATGTAGGGGTTTTGAATGCGTGTTCACATGGGAAATGTGCGAACCTTTTGCGTGTTCACATGGGAAATGTGCGAACCTTTTGTGGTTCGCACATTTCTCATGCAAACATTTCCATCGCAGACTTTTCCGCGACGGAAAAATCACGCAGAACCCACATTCTCTGGCAGAAGATACATGGATTCAGACAGTCTCTGAACTGATGGATAATCTTTTCTAATCACATCCATAACTTTAATGCTGTCATGGTCAAATTCGATGGAACACCGCGCTTATCAATTTTCTAAAATGAATTCCTTGAAGACCAAGAATAGGCATTTCAAAACATCACAAGAGAAAAAGAAGGACGCAATCAATGGGCAGATAGTTTGTGTCAAGGACTTCTGACTCACATAATGTTGTGCCTGTTTCCCAGGATCATGGCATGATGTGGTGATCCTATGTGAACGTTGCATCCAATGGTTCAGGGCTACCAATCGCCTTGGCAAGACGTCAATCCTTAGTAACCAGTACAAGCATCCCCAATAACCAAAATCCCACCGAAGTCCACACAACATACCATCCTGAAGCAGCACCCTCAGAGGCACGCTTTCCAAGCAACCACAATCACTAAAAGGTGTCATTCAAAGGTGTGACAAAGAATGTGCATCTACTTGCCACGCTGGAGTGTACCAAAAGTAGCGGCAAAGTGTATGGGTGCAAGATGAGGCGCATGAAGTGGCGGATCAGGGGAGGTTTCCATGGAACATAACCCCATGCAAAATGCTCCCGCTTCCCCACCAGTCCACTGCTCTGTGACACCCCGTTCCCCTCTCCTGTTCATCCTCCTCCTAACCCCAGACCCCCCTGACTCTATTTTGGGGGCCCTCACAGCCCTTCCAGCAACCCACTTCCGGCACATGCCATTGTCACCTTACGATAGCCGTATCAGCCTTAAGGACCTCCGTTGGTGGGTGGCCTTCATAGGGGACACTTGTGTGACCGTGTTTTTTTTCTCCACGAGAGACACCATTGTGACGCCTGCCTCTTGTGTGCCACTTGGCTGGTTCTCCTGTTTCTGCTACCCCCATCCGTGCCTATCAAGTTAGCCCATGCCACTAGCCCACTGCGCTCATATTGACCACTATTGCAAGCACAAAGTCAGGCACTGGCATAAAAGGGGGCCCCGCAACCCCCGCGGTGCGGGGGGGCCCCGTGACCACATGTTCTGGAAGGGGACCCCACTTGGAGTAAAAAATATATATATCTTTTGCCTTTTTTATTTTTTTTTACATTTTCTTTTTTAATTCATTCTGCATTTCTAAAGAAATTATTTCTGTAACAGAAATAATTTCTTTATGAAGGCCTAGTGAATACAAAAAGTCTGGTGGCTACCCCCACCCCATGACATGAAGACCCTAGGCTACAGGCCTCCATGTCATGGGGTGGGGAAGCCCTATGACTTCAAAAATAAATAGTTTATTTTTTAAGTTATTCTGCCTTCATAAAGAAATTATTTCCATTATGGTTCAGTCCTTAACGGAAATAATTTCTTTATGAAGTCAGAGTGACTTCAAATAGAAACAATGGGCCTCATTACGAGCATGGCGGTAGCTGTGCCTGTATGGCAGGCACAGCTACCGCAATGCTCGCTACAGGCACCACCTCCCGCGATTGGGCAATAACTGGCACATTACAAGATGAATGGACCGGTAATTGCCCATTCGCGGGTGGCGGTATTGCCGGGCTCCCGATCCCCATTCTGCCCAATAGGGCAGAATGGGGTTGGGGAGCATGGTTGCGCCGGCACCGTTGATAATGGTGCCGGCGCAATTACGAGTTATGCTCGCGGGTGCCGCACAGCCCGCCGGGTAAGACCTGGCGGGCTGTCAGGAACCTGAGAGCATAACTCGTAATGCGGCGGGACGGTATGAACGTTGCCGGTGCCTTACCAGCACCGTTCATACCGTCACCGCCAGAGTCCTAATGAGGCCCAATCTATTTTTGAAGTATTATGGCTCCCCTCAACCCATGACGTGTGCGTGTGTGAGTGTATGGCGAAAGAGTGCACACAAATGTATGGGTGGCTGGGTATGCGTGTGTGCGTGTACGGTGAAAGGATGCACACTTAAATGTATGGGTGGCTGCCTGGGTGTGCCTGTATGGTGAAAGGGTGCACACTTAAATGTATAGGTGACTGCCTGTGTGAGTGTATGGAGAAAGGGTGCACACAAATGCATGGGTGGCTGGGTGTGCATGTACGGTGAAAGGATGCACACTTAAATGTATGGGTGGCTGCCTGGGTGTGTCTGTATGGTGAAAGAGTGCACACTTAAATGTATTGGTAGGTGCCTGGGTATGTGCCTGTGTGGTGAAAGGTTGCACACTTAAATGTACAGGTTGCTGCCTGGGTGTGTCTGTATGGTGAAAGGGTGCACACTTAAATGTATGGATGGCTGCCTGGGTGTAAGAGTGCACTCTTAAATATATGGATGGCTGGGTGTGCGTTTGTTTGTTTGTTTGTTTTATTATTTGTAATGTGCGAGCATACCCTAAGGTAACAGGGTGCAGCAGTTACATGTATAGGCGAAGCTTAGTTACAACAACAATATATACATACACACAGTAATAGTAATAGCATGATTATATACATATATACAGATAAACACATGTAGGAACAGTATGTACATATGGCAGGAACATGAAAGGACTTGACACCCGGATGTGTTTGAAGGCCTACGTTTTCAACCATGAGACAATCTTAGATCGGAAGTTTTGATAGGGCAAGTGTGTGTGTATATATGGTGAATGGCGTGTGTGCTTGTGTTCAGGGGCGCAACAAAACCTACATTTCAGGGGGGCTAACTTTTGAAATGTTGGGAGAGGCTCTAACTTCACGTGTGGTGGGGAGGAGCAAACTTATTTGTGTGGGGGCATCTAACTTCTTTACGCATTTTAATGAGACTATTCTAGTGCAGCTACAATGTTACAAGCAGTTAACTCGTTAACTCTCCCCTTAAGGTCTGAAAGCACCCACTTATGGGCTGCTGTGAGAATGACTGGTCTCCTGTTTCCGCTCTACCCTTCCAATCACTCCCCTGGCATGCAAGTACTAAACCCACATCACAATTTCAATTGCTTAAGAAATTTGGCATTTGAATGCAGGTACTAACAGTGAAATGATGTACAATAGTAATTGCTGGGCCGGGCCCTTTTTAACGGCAAAACCCAGGTGCCGTTTAACATGTGTCCTTTTCTGTCCGGCAACTGCTCTGAAGGTCAGCCAGGTCAAGTCAACATAGCCCACAATTTCAGTGGGGGGGGTAGTGTTGAAGCCCAGTCAGCTCAATGGTGTTGCACCACTACTTGTGTTTAATGCCTTGATTAATTATTGGTAATCTTCTTTACACCTAGCCCTATTCTTCCTCATCCCAGTACTTGTGTATGAGGCAGTACTTGTGTATGAGGCACTATGTCTCATACACAAGTACTGGGATAAGGTAGAGGTACATGAAGGTAATGCCTGATTTAGCTACCTGTAATCTTCATTACTCCTAGTCCCACTCTTCCTCCAGTACTTACCAGTGAGGCAAGGAGCCTCATACGTAAGCACTGGGACAAGGAAGAGGGACGTGGAGGTAATTCTGGGCCAATTAGCTGATTTTGGAGGTTGGGTTAGGGGATGGGAAGGAGAAGGGATGTGCGGGGGGTTGGGATTGTGCAATAAATCATAATGATCGTCCATGTCCATGCTAAGCAGGCATGATATGTGGTATTAGTGGCTAGAGAGGCATTTTGGTGCAGCCAGTCTAGTCATTCCTCAGTTTGGTATGGCTTTTTTTAACTGGGCATTTCTGATAAAGCAGTCCTGCTAAGTGTAATTACCTGGCTAGACTGGCATTTGGGTTCTACCAGTCTAGCCGTTTCTTACTGCGGAACTGTATATTTTTCTGGGCATCTGTGATAAAATGATATGTTATGATATGATAAGTCATTTATAACGCACCTGTACACAAGTGTTTTTAGGCACGACAAGACAAGAGAAGGAAAACTGAGGGAGGACAAGACAAATGATCTTACTAAGCCTTGTGTCATTCAGATCGTGCAAGTGCAAGAAGGAGAAGTACAAGGGGAAAGGGAGGGGGAAGTGCAAGGGAGAGGGGAGGGGAAAACAGGGCAGCAATGCTCTGAGTAAGTGCTGCCAGGGCAGCGCGGCTCTGTGTAGTGCAAGGAGAAGAAGGGACTGTAGGGTTACAGTTACAGCCCCTATCTGCGTGGTAGGCCTGGAGGCAGTGCAAGGGTGACTGATCAAGAAAGAGCCTGGACTCAGTGAGACAGAGGGTAGCCAAGCAACCAGTTGGTGCAGCAGACAGGTAGGTTAGCAGGGGAGGGAGAGAGAGAAAGCAGAGGAAAAGAGGAACGTTTTGAGCTGCTTCCGGAACTTCAGGTGGTCCGGCTCAAGTTTGGGAGGGTGAGGGAGGCAATTTCAGAGGGAGGCGCCTGCAGGGGAGAAGGATCTACCCCCCCACTCTCTGCCTGGGGAAGTATCTAACCCTTAGGGCTCGAGAAGGAAGGTATTTTGGAAGATAGCGTTGGATGTAGTGCGGATCCCAGCCCCAGAAAGCCTTGTGGACAATGAAAAGAGTCTTGAACTTGATCCTTGCAGCCACCGAGAGCCAGTGGAGAGATTTCATGGCTGGAGAGATACAGTCCCTGGGCTTGAGGCCAAGGATAAATCTCGCAGTCCTGTTCTGGATTAGTTGCAGAGGGTGGAGAGTAGAGGAAGGCAGATTGAGAAAGTGGGTGTTGCAGTAGTCCAGCCTAGAGAGAACCAGAGCTCTGGAGACAGTGAGCTTCTGGGGGAAAGTGAGAAATGGAAGAGTCCCTTTGAGGAGGTGCAGCTGGTAGTGGGATTTCTTGGTGACGTCCGAGATGTGAGGAGAGAAAGAGAGAGTGGAGTTGAAGATGACACCAGGAATGAGCGAGAGAGGAGAGTAGGCTGAGGGGAACCTGAAGGAAAGCTGAGTGTCATCCGCATAACACTGTAAGTTAGAGGAGAAGGTAGAGATCAGGTGGGTCAAAGCGGCAAAGTAGTGGTTGAAAAACCAGGGTGAGAGGATAGAGCCCTGGAGAACGCCACAAGTAGAGAGAGGTGCGGAGTGAAAGGGACAAAGTTGGACCTGCGAGGGGCGGTCCAAGAGAAAGGAGGTCAGCCACTCCAGGGCCTGATCCATGATGCCCAGGTTCTCACAGAGTCAATTGATCAGGATGGTGTGGTTGACTGTGTCGAAAGCAGACGAAAGTTCCAGGATGTTGAGGACAGAAGGAATGCTGGAATCAAGGTTAGAGATCAGATCTTCACAGGTGTTCAGAAGAGCAGTTTCTGTGCCTCTGGCAGCTATTAAGCCAGACTGATGGTCATGGAGACAACCAACAGATTCAGTGTGGAGAGTAAGCTGGCAGTTGGCCAGCTTTTCCAAGAATTTGGGAGAGGGGAAAGTTACAGTGGCAAAAGAATGATTTCCCAATCGGCCAAGGCTGGATCGTGTCAATGTGGTCCTTGATGGTTCTGGAGGAGCAGGCGAGCACCTGTTTCGAAGACACTTCCAGAGATGGGACGTGTCTAGAAACCCTGTCAGGTGTTAGAGAGAAAGAGGAAAAAGGAGGAGGAGAGGGAGAGATGGCCAAAGGGGGCCGAGAGAGGAAGAGGAGATAGTGGACAGGATGTCCTGTTTTTTAGCGGAGAAGCGAGAGGCCAAAGCCGTGCAGAGGGCCTGTTGAGGGAACAGGAGAGGTAGAAATCGCAACAGGATTGGCCAGTTGCTTGCAGATTTTAAAGAGTTTGGCTGTGTTGTTAGAGGCTGTGTGCTCTCTTCTTGATGAGTCTTATTGCTTCGACTGGCATTTTGGTGCAACCAGTCTAGGTATGTCTTAATGTTACTGTAATGTTATTATGTGTCTACACTGGTCTACATTGTGCAGCCAGTTGGACATGTTTTCATTGTGGCATGGCATTTTTAATAGCAAAGCATTAATGTTCATGTGCACTGTTGGTGACTTGCATGTTTTGGATTGCTGTTACCCTACACAACAATGGCAAACACTGTGGCTTTTTAGTACATTTTTCTCAGAAAGTGTGTTGTATATTGCATTAAAACACATATTTATATCTTTCTCCTAGTGCAGTGTGTGGCATACCCCTTCAGCAACACGTTTGTGTGTATTGCGCAAGCGTGGTAATCTAGGGCGGCCCAGAGTGTGGTGCGACTCGTGATTTGTTGGCGAGTTGGGGGGGGGGGCCTCAGCATGGCTTGCAGGGGGGCCCCCAGACCTTTTGTTACGCCACTGAAGTCAGGTACAACTGAAACATCACCAGTGCATTACTGTCCACTCCTGTAGTGATATGCATTGCATACGCAGGTATATAAACAAACCACATTGCTTACTAGACGTATCCTCTCAAATGACTTGAACTTTACGAGCATTCCTGCAGTATGAGGTTGAGACCCTTGCTGCCATGGTTACCCATTACATGATGGACTGAATGTCTACAGTGGGCAGTTAGTTGAAACACATCCCACATATCACCAAAGTGTGACAGATTGCCATTTGGCAAGGATGTAGAAGACCTGGCTTTTTTATTTTTATGAAATTAATAAAGACGCAGGTAATTTTTATTTTTATTTTCATATTTTTAAAGCGCTCACACAGCCCGCGGGCAAATTCCATCTGTGAAAGGGCAATCTGCTGATCATAGTCCCCTTTCATAAGCTCCATGCCAGAAGCATAGTGTGTACCTGTGTCCTGCTGCATCAGTATCCTGATTTGCAGTGCCTGCCCTACCAGTGTCACAGAGCAGGTTCAGAGGTCAGAGGTGGACATTTGACAGCTGTGGGGGCTGCATTTAAGATATGCACCCCTGTTCCAAAATCATATATTTATTAGTCTACCTCCTGGTGGCAGAATAACCTTTAAAGATAAGCCATACCTTGGTATTCTCATAATTATTATAGACACAGCAATTTGTTATCACATAGGTGTCAGCCATGTGAGCCCATGATTAGCTGAGGAAGGATTATGTGTATTTCCACCATTCCTCGCAGGACTGTAGCCTTGAAGGATTGCCTCTCTTTGTTCCGTTGTAAGGGTAGGTAATGTCCTTCCCCAGAAGACAGCCACTGCACAGGATACTGGCCTGATGCATTCACAAAATGCTTGGCCTCACACCAGGGTGCCTCATTTCAAAGGTCCTTTGATCCTATTGAGAAGTAAAGGGGCACAGTTAGTCTAGAGAGAGGGAGCTCTGTACAGATGAAGGAAGATGTTGCCATCTTGTGTCTCTCGGCCTCTATATCTCCTTCCTGTCCCATCCTCTTCCTTTAGCACAAAGCACTTTGAGTGTGATGTCAGAGGGGCAAAGGCCACTTATTTTAAAAGCAGGAATTGCACCCTTAAAGCGGGCTAGCTTTAGTCCATTCTCCTGTGTACATTCACGTTTAAAAGAAGGTGTCACACAACTTCTTTGCATCTTCTTGGAATCCTCTTGGAATCCTCTTATGGACTTCAACCTTTCAATATGTTTTAATTGGCCTTCTGCTGCGAGAGTTGATCTCTCCAAAGTCTTCCACCAGTGACATCAAGACTGAGTGCCCAAGGCAAAGGTGAGCAGTGTCCAAGGCAAAGGCGAGCTCTGTCCCCTAACCATCCCAAGGGACCATTGGGGATCACCTGCTGCTGGGACAAGACCTGCCTCTCTGCCAGCTACAGGAACTCACTGTGTTGTAGGACACCTGCAGTTGTGGACCATCCTCCCTAGTGATTGGGAGAATGAGAACAAGGATCAAAACGTATCCTTGAGCCCCTGGGTTGGGACTCAGAGCAACTAGAGGACCAAGCCCCGACTGGAATTCTGTGTTTTCCAGTCGAACTACTTCGAACTGTGATTCAAGCCTGATTCAACGCCTTCGAAAACTACATGACCCTCCAGAGCTACCGTTGGCTCTCTACCATCTCAAACCGCTTCTTTGACGTGTATGCCGCAACACTGCGCCAGCTGAGCGCATTATTGCCTCCACTCAAACCAGAAGATCTTCGTGCAGCCCTCGAACCACCATCAAACCTCCAGCACCCTCATTGCTGATCTTTATCGGCAGATGACCAGGCCCTGACAGACTCCTTTCAACAGCATTCTTCGAACGCTGCCGCGATTTGCTTGAACCTATCTGTGCATCCAGTCAATAGCATCCTCACCATCATCTGAAAAGCTGAACCAACACTGGTGGCCCTCATGATCTGCAACGTACTTTAGCCTTGACCCAGCTCCACAGCTCCTCGCATCTGGAATCCCCCAGCTGCCGCAATCAAACTCTTCTACTGATATGTTTGCACAGATCGAAGCACCTCAACACTGCCTCATATCTCGTGGAGCTTGTCATCTGCCCAGCTCGAATCAGCTGCTCCTTGCCATACATCTCTTAACTGTTTCCATTTTACCTCTATGATTGTGTTGGCTCTTAGTTTGTAGCAGCGTGAGGACTGAGAGGGCATTTTAGCCTCTACTCATCCTTGTACTTCTGCACTGCAGAATCCAATTCGTCACACAAAGTAACGCAATTGAAACCACTTATTTACGGAAACCAGGCTTTTGGGCCTACACAAAGCTGTTGGGGACTAGTAGCGCAACTCAGAACATGAGGGTTGTATGGTGCTCCTTTTTCTCCATATTCCACAAGAAGGGCATGCATCAGCATGTGCCAATATCAACTGATGATGACGCGGCTCCTGACACAGATGAGATCAGCAATCACTTGTCACTTGCTTTGAAGCATAACTACGCAAGCCAATGGGCGGGAAAAAGTAATGTCCTTCATTACTGATGTATATAACCATAGTGTGACTGTCCACATCACTGCCACCTCTCACGTCTCACATGCAGACATCACTAGAAGAATACTACTTGAGAAGTTTAATTTCAGATTGTGAGTTAGTTGGAGAGCGGTGTGGCAAAGAGAATGACAGAGATGACCCTCGTGTTACCTTTGCTTAAATAAATGCTCTCCTTCCTACCCGGGTGTGCGCCGTTTGTCATTTTAAATAGCAACAAGCAACTGCGGGTGCAGCAGGACTTCACATGGAAATGTGGTTGTTGATCGAGGACGTCAGTGGAACTGAAAGCACCTGTGAATAACAGCCTTTACAAAGTTACTGGCACAGCAGCATAAAGGAGGAGAGCATTGCAGCTGACATCAGCGGTCTTTTGGGTCCCATTCCTGAAACAAGAGAGCATGGGCCACCAATCAACATAGTGATCGTTGCTACAGAGAAGCCTGAGGCAGGAAGTCCAGCAATAGGCCACACTGAGCAGTGAGAAGGTAATGTGGACTGGCATGTGGGATAACCAACAATGCTCACCCACACAGTCATTTTTCCACAGCAACAGGAACGCCAGACTGCAGACCTTGCACCCCATCAGCATGTGGCAAACTAGAAATGGCACCTCACAGTCAACTTAGAAGAAGTAATATTAGGTGCTGGAAAAAAGGGAGAGAGAAAATGGACAGCGCCAAAGTCGGTGCAAGATACCATAGAAGGCAGTGTATGATGTGGCCTGAGGGATATTCCTTAATACTAAAACTAAGATCCCAAAACCTAGGAACTCCTGCCCCCTAATAACAGCCAGAACGTTAATATTCAAATCTTCAGATTTGAACTATGTAATAACTTTGAAATAGTATTCAAGAGGTAAATGTACAAGACACATAATAAAATAAATATGCTTTTTCCGAAAAAAAATTTAGACTCAAAGTTCTGTTTTCTTCACACGTTCTGATTTATTAGGAAGCACACTGCATTTCGAGTTAAGCCACTCTTCGTCAGGGGCACTTTACTGTGAAGTTAACTAATTTAACAGAAAATAATCATTTCAATTAGTCATTCGAGCAGGTTCCATACAAATATGTTTAGTCATGCAAGATCACCTTAAGCCTGATAAATCACCTTTTAAAAAAAAGATGAATCCAGTGATCCTCTGGTAATGTAATATATTTCAATATGGTAGATCTGGAACTCATCCGCTGGTGCCATATCTAGCCAGTATCTTTATTTCATTGATGCAACCATTGGTCTGTCGAAAGATGATGGAAAAGGAAATGTTCGCCTATCTTGTTATTGTACTTCGACTGTGTAAACCCCAGACCTAAGGGTCTGGTCTTACATTATGATTAGGTAGGTTAAACGAGGGTCCTTACCAATGTGTTCTCGGTTTCCACCACAGCGTTTCATACTGTTTGCAATGGTGTCCCTTTCCATTCTGGGACATCTGATTCCAAATATCTGAAAGGGAAATATAAATCCCAAATATCAAAAAGCTATTCATTAAGGAATATGAGGGACCTAAAAAATCGTTGCGATGGGGAAATCTCATTATCTTACCTAATTCACATCCCAAACAGTACTGATCATGCCTGGACTGGAATTCTTTTAGGGATATTCCTAACAACAGGAGACTAAAGCAACACAATTTGTATGGTTGATGCTCTAGACAAGAAAAACAAAAGCCCATAACATAAACAAGAAAATAATTAGCAACCAACCACATGGTGCACAGGGCCTGGTCCGATAATGGTACATCTAGAGGCAACACCATTGGAATAGGCAGCAACCACAATAAGGCACTATCTAGGTAACAGTGGACAAGAACAGTTTGAGAATCTACCAGAACTTACAATGAAGGATGCCAATACCCTCAACGCATATGAGATATGAATGAAAACATTGGATAAACACCATGATGGAAAAAGTGTGATCATTTTAGCATGTGACCACAGCAGAATGTGGTGACATTGGAACACTATATTAAAGCTCTTAGGGGGATAGCAACAATGTGTCATTTTGTTCCCTATTTAGGCAAAGACTAAGGGATCAATTCATACGTACTGCAGGAAGAGTGGAATGAGACTACTTGCCGAAATTCAACCACTACACTCTAAATGACCAACAGCCTTAAGAGTAGCATTGTGACACCCTCCATCAAGGTTGTGGATGATGCCCTCCAAATCATAGATAAGGCAATCTCAATCCTCCTTATCCTCCTTGACCCCTCAGCTACATCCGACAAAGGTGACCACTGCATCCTCCTCCCCGTCCTTGCCGCATGGGATTCTCTGGTACTGTCTTGAGTTGTTTTACCTCCTGCCTCTCAGGTATACACCAGACTGTACAGATGAACACGTTGCATTCTAACCGACTCCAAGTCTCCAGTGGAGTCCCCCACCTCTCACCAATCCTTAACCTTTACATGGAGCCTCTAAGCACACTCCTCAAAGATCCTGATATAGCCATCCACCAATATGTGGACAATACTCAGTTGTACATGAGAGTAAAAAACCCACAGGACATCAGTTGTCTCTGTGATAACCTAGCCATCATCCAGTACTGGATGTTGACTGCCTACCTCAAACCTAACCCATCCAAGACCAAATTCATCCTCATTGGTCCTCCTGCTAAACAACAACTTGTCCAACAATGGCTCAATGGTGTGCGCTTGGAAGGATTTGATCTGTAACTCTCGGATTCAGAAAAAACCTTAGGCTTCACCATTGCAACAGCCTTTCCTTCCAGAAACACATAGCGAAGAAGGCTTAAATGGCCTGGCTCCAAATCTCTACACTTTGCAAAATCAAACCCTTTATCCCAATTTAGGACTTCCGGACCGTAGTACAGGCCCTGTGGTCTTGCACATTCATGGGAGAAATGCACTCCAGTTGGGGTGCCCAGCTGCTCACTTGGCTCCCCTAAAAGCAGTCCACCACGCTGCAGCACGTCCTATAATGGATGTGCAGAAATTTGACTGAATCAGCCCTGTTCTATGCAAACTAAATTGGCTTAATCCCCAAGACAAAACACAGCTCAAGACTGCATGTAACATCTACAAAGCAGTCACGAGTAGCAGGCTAGCGTACCTGGAGGCTAAACTCCACATACCTGGTGGCGCACGTACCTCACACTGCAAATTGACCAACCAGCTTGAATAGCAACTCATCTGCAAAGAGAGAACCCACAAACAATCCTTCCCTTGTCATACACACACCCTCTGGAACTCGTTCCCGGTATCGGCTCTGAACGCCCCCACAATTCTCCAATTTCTAAAATCTCTCAATACCAGGCCTTTTCAACAACACCTGACCAAGGACTAATCCCAATAGACACACAGACTGACAAAAGACAGAAACTCACAGTACTGCGCTTTTGTTAAAAGATGCCAGCCCAAACTCTGGCTACCCACACCCTGTACAGTGCTTTGCTGCTCTCAAGCTAGGTCTGTGCTTTAAACAATAAAATAAAAAATAAAATAACCCAGAGAGAAACTATGGCAGAGAGGTGATTCCCACCTAGATGAGATCATCAGTGTAGCCAGGACTATTGGACATTAGATCCACTGCCCCACACCCATGAGAAAAAAATAATAACAACTCCTCTGCCCCCAACAGGCAAGCAATATAATCAGGGTGCAACGGCAAACCCAGTGTGAACCCCAAAAGACCAGATGGGAGGTCCACTGTGGTGCCATGTGGCAACCCAGACAGAAGTAGAGAACACGTGTACGTTTCACTGAAACCAAAATACCAAAAAAAAAAATATACGGAAAATAAGTTTAAATATATATAGTGGGTTAAGTGGTTAAAACAGGTGGGGAGAGGGTTGGAATGGGTTACAAAAAAATGGGGAAACATGGGCTTGGTATTTTTTCGATATTTTGGTTTCGGTAAAAAGTACCTCGATAAACCATATTTCATTCAAATCAAATACACCCGCTTAACTTAACAGCATGCCTGATGTACAGGTTATGTGGGTGCATTGGTTATGTATCTAAATGCTGCAGAACCACTGTCGCTAACATGGTAGAGGAAAACACAGTGGAGGCACACAGTGGAGGAAGAAGATGTGATGATCACAGTAATTGGAAAAGAAGGAGATGGAGAGGGCAAAAGCCCCAATGCTCCAGTGTGCATCCACAGCAGAAGAATGATAATGATGATTGATTCTGGTACCAAGTACAGATTGATTTTTGAAATGCAGTTCCAGAAAACCCTTTGTGAGGTATGCTATCAGTGGACATCAACCCATTGGCATACAGTGGAAAATGGATCAAACAAGTCTGATGGTTGTGGCGTAAATTCCAGTGCAAGAGCAGATAGACTATGTATCAGAGAAGGGAACCACAGCACTGCTGAGTTAGTCTCACCAAAAGCACCTGAAAGTTAAGTTCAACCTCAGCACCCGAGAGATCGTAATGGCATTTCAAGACAGCAAGATGGACAAGGAACAAGACATCTTCAAGAGTGGTGAAGGATGCTTATGAGGCTTTACCCATATAAATAGAAACCTTGACTAGGGAATTTAGACTGGTTGTCCACAAGGTTATAATGATCTCCATCACGTTGAGACAAGAAGTAAAACTGGATCTCCAGAAACAAGTAGTGATGGTATTATAGAAATAATAGAAAGGAATATGTGGCCACCGTTAGTGGATGATGGCTGCTAGAACTAATAGTGCCGGCAAGCGTGGTGTTTTTTGGCTCCTTTACACAGTTCTGTATGCCAGAACATGGGCTGATTTCACACCAATGGGGCCATATTGAATCAAAGGTAGAGTTGAAGATATTTTTGATAACTCTGCAACATGGAATGATAAGCCTCTCTGTGTTTAGCTTCCCCGTGGGTTTTCCAAGGTGGCAGTTGCAGCTCTGTGCAAGGATTTAGCTTCCCCGTGGGTTTTCCAAGGTGGCAGTTGCAGCTCTGTGGATGAGCAGAGCCTGAAGACTCTGACTCCTGCAACACCAGAGTAGCCTGTGACTGCATCCTTCTGCCAATACCTGTCTCGTGTGGGTACTTGCAGGAGCTGGACGAAAGGGTGGCCTGCAGTCAGGGAATGAGGAGGCACACCAGGGTGCAGGTCCCACACATTTGGCTACATCTGGAGCACTGCCGAAACCTTCAGATAACATCACAGACCCAGGTAAGGGAAACGGCTTAGCATGCTACTTTGAAGCCTGTTGCTTGGCTTACCTTCCCACCCATGGCTGTTCTACATCCTCTTCTCACCAGAAAACTCCGAATACTAGGGTGCGTATGATGAGCCCCGAGTATGCTGAATACTCAAATGAGAACAGAATAGGGCTGCCTGTCCCTCTACCTTACACAGAACTAGAGACAATATGCCCCGAAAAGGATGTGGAACCCACGTTACAGCACGCAAGATAGAAAGAACTATCATAGCAGCCCTCTGATATTTAGTTTCCCCATGCATAATTCAGCCTACAGCTCTCCACTCTTTACACAAAGGAACTTGAAGAGAAAGTAGGAAGATTAAAGGCATCTACTGCCCCATTTTCTCTGAGAAAAGAAGCAGGGAACATTTTCTGGTGTGGCTGAAGACTCCCTGAGCTACTCATATGATCTATGAAGCACAAAAGCACAATGAGTACACATGTACTGCTTGCAAATAATGCACTATTCTGTCCTTCCCCAGGATCCCACTCTGAAACCATGTTCATGAAAAATGCCTTACTACAATGCCTTGCTCAAGTTGAAGTGGATATCCTAGTCAAAAAATCCAAGCTGCTTCGGCAGATCTGCATACATATATAGCTCCAATCAACCAAGATACTTCCCAACTAGGGGACAGAGTTGATAAAAAAGAACGCATGATTCAAACCATCCAATGTGATATTTGCAGGGCAAGAAAATTTCCACCATCGGGAGAACCTCGGAGATGGATCTCAAGGGTTGGGTTAAGCATTTTGTTTCAGGCAATGTCCCTTAGGTTTAAAAGGCTAGCATCACTATGGATCACGTCCATAGAGTCAGCCCCCATCAACATGGAGACCAGACCTTTATGAGAGATGTTATCATTGAATTCTATGTATATTCCACAAATGAGTGACTTCCAACGATTACAAGAGGAAAGGGTACCATCTCATATCAAGGGCAGTCTATTTTGATCTATCAAGAGTTATCTGTCACAGTGCTGAAAAAAAGATTGGCTTTCAAGCCAATCAATGACAAGACAACATTAAATTCAGTTGGTTGTTTCCATTAGGCATAGACTAAAGATGGACCAAATGCCTGACCCTCAAGAAGGTGGCTCTCACTTGCAGAGAACTTATCTCCTAACTGCACAATTTACATCTACACCCAGTTAGAAAACCATTTCCAGATCTAGGCAGAACGGGCCTGAAAGAAGTTATCATGATTAAACCCACGGAAGAACTTCTTCTGGCACTTGACTGATTAGATGTCAAGTGCGATGTAGATGATGCTGTAATGAAGGACTCTCTTTCTATGAGATATCTATAGCATCCACAGGAAGACTGCAGCAATATTGGGTTTCGGTCTACAAACCATGTTTCCTAGCTCTTTTGTAGAACCTAATATACATAGAAGAATGTTACGGTTCTAGGTGTATATAACATGTCTAAATGCACAATATCCCATTTGGGGAGTAGATTAAAATGGTTCTGGGATTTCTCAATTCAAGATAATTAATTGATCATGGGAGTATCTTACAGCCTTCTGTACTACCACCTCAAGATTATGGCTCCCAATGCCTTACAACTTATCATGTCCACTTAGACTCCTGCAAGGGGACTAGAAATCTTCATCTATTTGAAGTAATTTTTGCATATTAGTATTGGAGTAACATTTGTTAAGTCAATGGATGATTCTTTATTTCTCTCCTCAGGAGTTACAACTATTCTCTTGCGACAAGATTCATAATTGTGTATTTGCTTTTTTACATGGTTCTGAGTTGGAGTTGTCTAGGAGGAATCGATTGAGGCTCGCTCCTTTTATCCTCAATCAAGCTATCTGCACTTCATTTTAGGAGTTTATATTTCCCTAATAAGAAAGCTTGTCTGCTACTGTTTCTCCATGACTAAGGGATGATGTCATCTGCATCTGGGAGACCCACCGGCTCTGCAAGCACACTACTAGGTCACGTTAAAAACAATGGGCCTCATTACAAGGTTGGCAGTGCAGGGGAAAAGGGGCGTTAATTCTGTTACCGATACTTTTCCTGCACTGCCAAATTACTAGTGGTCATTCTGGCGATTTTTGGAGGAAAATTGGAGGATTTACCAGTGGTAATTCCACTGATAATAATTTTGCCAAAAATCCCCAATGGAGTCCTACAGAGTCCATAAATGGGGACAAACACCGCCTTGCTACCACATGTAATCCCATGGTGAACCCATGGAACCAAGTGGCGGAAATAATATTCAGGCAGATTTACCACCAAACATGTTATGAGACTGAATATCCTGCACAGTACTTCACCTCCACATCCATAGAGAAACTCCCTAGAGTCTAGAGGCTGAATCTGTCATTGTTGAGAGAGTCAGTGTTAAAAAAAAGGAAATTGAAGTAGATATAGTAAAATCTTTTGCAGTGAATGCTTCAATTATGTTTAATCTACAGACTCAGTAGGAAGGTTACTGCAAAGGGTGCTCTTATAAGTGTCAAGACCCACTGCCAGGAGGTATATTGCTTGGAGGGAGGACAGATTCTAGAAGGCCTGCACAGTAGCTGAAAAATTCTTCCTACTGTTGGAACTCTCTGCTGTTTAAACAGACAGACAGAGAGGTCTAGCAGTCGAAAGAGGAGACACACGTCCACGACTCACTGGCAGACGGTGTTGTTATGTCCCCAAAATCCTGGTACTGGAGTCTAGGGTGAATAACAAGAGTAGCTGAAGAAAACTAGGCAGAATATGACACTAATGCAATATGGCATTCAGAAGACAAAACACGCTTACCATCGATTCAGTCCGGTGTGGGCTGGAATTCTGTTCTTGCTGTTCCCATTAGGGTCAAACAGGAGTGAGACGGGAGGAGAGGATGTTGAACTCCAAGAACCCTACCCCGACAGCACGAGGACGCCTAGATAGATGTCCCAGGTCCAAGTCCCA
This sequence comes from Ambystoma mexicanum, assembly GCF_040938575.1. Lineage (NCBI taxonomy): Eukaryota > Metazoa > Chordata > Amphibia > Caudata > Ambystomatidae > Ambystoma > Ambystoma mexicanum. The sequence goes on along the minus strand of NC_090933.1, from coordinate 670,895,726 downwards.
AGAGCCTAACTCGATGGCAGGAGGACGCCTTATAAGCACCTCCAGCAAGCGTCTCTAGTCCTGGTGCTAGTATGTCCTGAGCGGGCTGAATCCAGGCAAAAGGTGGACAATTGTTCCAGTAAGAGGGAGAATCAATCAGCAATCCGGACCGGCAACAGGGGGTAGAATTCAGAATCAAAACGTTAGGCAGAGGCAGTCGTATTTAAAGGTATTACCCAAATTGTTCGTTTGCAATTGTTCGAATGCACAATTGAACGAATTTAAAGGGTCACAATTGACCTTTTCACAATTGACCGCACATATATATATATATATATATATATATATATATATATATATATATATATATATATATATATATATATATATATATATATCTCGCTTTGGTAATATATATATATATATACATATATATAGAAGGGTTTGGGGTGGGTTTGGGTAGGGTGGGGGGTTGCGGGGGGTTTCCCCCCGCATATATGTTACAATTGACCTTCACAATTCGGTCAATTGTGAAAAGGTCAATTGTAATTCGAGCAATTTGCAAACGAACAATTCGTATACATCCGTATTAAATGCAGGGTCTGATAACGTGGAGGAAGCAGGCAAAGATTAAATGTGAGACAAGGCAATCCCTGTAACATACAAGGTCTGATAACGTGCTGGCAACAACCGGTAATGAAACGCGGGGCACAAGCGTCCGTGTAAAATACAAGGTTTGATAACGTGTGGGCAGCAAATGAAGATTCAACGTTGTGGAAACATAAAAATTGATATGAGGCCGGGAAGCCCAAAGGAAACACACCAACACAGGTTACAAAGGACATACAAAGCGCTTTATTCAAAGATACAACAATTACCAAAAGTCAATTGACATACGGATAGCTATTCGGCCCTCAGAGTAACAGGACGAACTATCAACGGTAGCTCGCCGTGTTAGTGTGAGAGACCGAACATTGGGATACTCGGGTTTTTATACTTTTCATCCAGCTCTGGCCAACCCCCTCGCAAGTTAACCATTCTCAGAACCAAACCTAGGGTTCGTAGCCAGGTCAATCCCATAATGTATGCATTTTGATCAGTTCCGCTGATACAGTTGTTCATTTACACATAGGTCAGGGATAGGACAAGGTCTCAGTTCGCGACCCTAACAAGTGGCCTGCGGGCATATTATTTATTCATGTGTGCAGAGGTCACAACAGCCAGAATCCCACTCGAAATGTCATTCGGCCTCCATTTTGTTGTTCAGGGTGACTTCCACACTACAAGAGAACCTAAAATGGCGGCTAAATCCAAGATGGCGATTTACACAATACACTAAGGTCAAGACCTTGCCGCGGAATCTATGTACACGATGTTTTTAGACAACTTGGCGTAGGCCAACATACATTCAAACAATGTGATAGGAGGTACAATATTATTTCGATTTCCACAGACCCTCCTTTTGGCCTATGCCAAGTGCTAAACATCATCCCTAATACTTTCGAAAATAACTCCATGTATTATCATCCATAGATTCTGCATCATTGTCTGTAATGTCTATAGCCATAAGGTCGTTCATAAGAACCTCTTATAACATGAATTCTTTAGATGCTGTACCTGGGGTATATATTTTATGGCCTATCGTGCTCACTGCTTGAGCACAACACCCCCCTAACATTCCACACATACTTGGGAGGCATTGAAAACAACAACAAAGAAATAACAGAATCCCTAAAATAACCATAATAACGGAAAGCACCTTCCAACCCCAAGATCGCAAAGAATCCCAAAACCAAGTACTAAGGCTCCAGTCTCCTACAGGGATATGGACTTCAGAACTGAGAGTATGTAAGTTTTGAATTGCTTTAAAAATTGTTGGCGAGGAGTCTGGTAGGAAAACACAACAAGCGGACCCCACTAATTTGCATACTCCACCTCGTTCTGCCAAAATGACATCTAATGCCATCCGATTTTGAAGTGCTACCAATCTTATTGCCTTTTGCTCTAAGGTCATATTGTAGTGTATGTCCGTGGTCCGGTTGATCGTTCTCTCCAGTACCCTTGCTAATCCCCTAATGTTCTCCGAGTTTGCTATTTGTCCCCAAGAGGGCACAGCTGATTTCGCTATGTCCCCCAATACTTGCCCAGGGGTATCTCCGTTGTCGTCTCGCCATGGGCGAGCCTTAGAAATCTCTAACGTACTTGCTACAAATACCCCGGGTAACAATATTCCTAAATAACAGGTTCCCTGCCAATCCTTGGGCAACCAGGGAAATGCTAAACTACCACAAACAAAATAAACAGGCCCCCCTACATACAGAGGCCTGTTTTCCCCAGTCAAATTTACAATATTTTTGCAAGCTTCAAAATCTCCCATTGGCCTAGTGCCATTTCTCTGTACACAGAAGGGAACCGAGTCAGGGCTATGATTTACAGAATAAGAAGGAGGTACAGCGTCCTTATTGCCTATCGGAGCCATTTTAAAGGAAATCAGAGTTTGAAAAGGAAGAGATAGTTTGTCAGACGGCCTAATAGAAGCAACGTTAGGTTTACTTCTATTTGCAAAAAGCAAGCATCCCAGGGGAGTCAATTCACGTTTCTCAAAATCATTTAAATTAGTTCCATCAAAGTTCCCTGAGATGCTATCATTCCATCGGCCAAAGAATAGTGCTCTAAGAGAGGCATAGCAAGAAGTCGTTAAAGGTAGAGGATGTATATACCATCCCAGTCCCTTGTTCCCATGTTGCGGTAAATGAGTACAAATCCAACAATTACTCTTATTAAAAATGGCATGAGTAGCATTCATTACTATCATCAGAGTGTTATTATAATACTTTTGTCTATGTTGGGAGTCTCTAGGGGGCAGAGTGTGAAGGTGTACAGAGGGAGTCAAAACAGTTGGTACGATCTCGGTCGGTACTAAAGGTTTCAAAGGATAGATTTCTTCGAAATACCAAAGTCCTACAGCAGCAGTTGCAAAAATAACAATAATCATTATCAAAACACAACAGTACGTTTTCGGGGCCCAGGCACATTGTTCATTGTTCGATTTGGTCACCCCCTTATCTAAAAGTCCAGTGCGGGGAGCAGCGGTGAAGGTGGCAGGCATCGTAGTTTCTCGATCGACGGCCCCAATGTTCGTTGCTGGCGACACTACGGTCGAGTGATTTCTTAGTCCTTCCCAACCCTCGCCAGCAGAATCCCTTTTTGTTCAACAAAACAAAACAATTTTCCGATCACTTCCTTTTCCAGATACACGACACTAGTGCCGTAGTGCTATTTCCGTGGTCGAAGGTTGTACCTGATGGTACCCAAATTTGTGTGGTCCGGAAGCAAAGTATCGTCACCTCCTGAGGGAAGCGACATGTCGGTGGCGACAGAAGTCGCAGAGCTCGAAACAGTGTTTTCCGGAAGTGATTTTTCAAGAGAGTGCGGAGACAAAATGGACTGTTCCCCAAGCTCCTCAGGCTCAGAGAACTCCTCCGACGCACTCACAGCGCTGTCCGCTACTCCAGGATCAAAGACTGTAGCATCAGCGAGGGGTTCTGCTTCTTCTGTAGCATGTGGCGTCGGGTGAGGAAGTTTCTTGACGTGCGTCGCATGAATCCAGTTCTTATTTCCAGCCACCCGCACTGCTGTCCTGGTGACCAATAATACCTGATGGGGTCCCCGCCAGCGAGGCGCGAGACAGGAAGACCTCTCATAGGCCTTCACGAGGACCCAACTTCCAGGCTGTATATCGTGTCCTGGGCCCGTGAACCGTACAGGTAAAGCAGCATGCACCTGGTGGTAGATGAAATACAGATTTTTAGTTAACTGGTTACAGTAGTCTACAAGCAATACATTTTCCACCTCCCTCAGGGCTTTAGGTTTTGGGAGACCCCAAATGTTAGCAGGTCTCCCCATTACTACTTCAAATGGAGAAAGCCCAGTTCTAGCCTGAGGTGTGGTACGCATAGCTAATAACACAATAGGCGAGGCATCTGGCCATTTTAGTTTGGTATCAGCACATGTTTTTGCAAGTTTATTCTTTAAAATACCGTTGTGTCTTTCTACTAACCCAGCACTTTGAGGATGCCTAGCTGAATGAAATTGTTTCTCAATACACAGGGCTGTACATATTTGTAAAATTACTGCTGCGATAAAGTGAGGACCATTGTCCGACCAGATTATCCTCGGGAGCCCAAATCGAGGAAAGAATTCTTTTACCATAATCTTTGCAGTGGTCATGGCGGTAGCATCTTTGACGGGGAAAGCCTCGACCCATTTACTAAAGGCACAAATAATTACAAGAACATATTTCAGATTATTACATCGCTCCATTTCAATAAAATCAAAATGTATAACCTCAAAGGGGACAGAAGGGGGTCCAAAACTTCCCCTTGGAGTCACTGTCCCCTTACCCACATTGTGCTGTAGGCAGATCATACAGTTCTGGACGTGCCTCTTTGCAGTTTCCAGAATCTTGTCATTTACCCAGACCTGTTCTAACATTCTCGTGATCTGCTGGGCACACACATGCGTAGGACCGTGTGCCATCGTAACCATCGCCAATACATAAGAATCAGGAAGCAACCATTTCCCTTCGGATGTATCCACTCAACACCCTTTGTCATCCAGTTTCCCCATTCCTTCAGCCCACTTTCTAGATTTTTCCATCGTGGCATCAGTCTGAATATCTCGCACAGACCCAATACCTTCATCCATTATGCAAACATCTCTCATTTCCCTCGAGCTATACATGTCCGTGCTAAGGTCTGTGGCCGTTTGTCTGGCTATCAAATCCGCAAAAGCGTTCCCTTTGCCCACATCATCTATGACCTTGCGATGTGCTGCACATTTCATGATCGCTAACCGTTTAGGGAGTGAGAGCGCCGAAAGTAATTGCACTATCAAAGGGCCATGCTGAATCTTGGTCCCATGTGAGGTCAGGAACCCTCTTTCCGACCAAAGTTTTCCGAAGTTGTGAGCCACCCCAAAAGCGTACTGGCTATCAGTATATATATTTACTCTTCGCCCTTGGGAAAGTTCACAAGCTCGGGTCAACGCTATAATCTCTGCGGCCTGCCGGAGTTATGCGAAATTCTCTTAGCTTCGACAATTTTGTTCAATGTAGTAACTGCATAAGCAGCTGTAGATGTACCATTCGAAAGTTTGAAGCAGGAGCCATCGCAAAACAGCTCCCCTTCTGCATTATCCAAAGGAGTATCTATGAGATATATCCTGCCCTTCGTTTCTTGTTCGGTGGTATACAGGCAGTCATGTGATTCTTCGTCACCGCAAACAGTGTTTTGCGGGAAAGGTAAGAGTTCAGCCGGATTGAGAACACAACACCTCTTAATTTGAATATGAGGGTCAAACAGAATTAGTTCATACCTCGTTAACCGTGCAGAGGTGAGGTGTTGCGTTTGGGTTTTGTGCAATAGGATATCAACAGAGTGAGGTACTATCAAAATCAAATCATGGCCTAGGACCATTCTCTCACTCTGTTTTACAGACGCGGCAGCAGCAGCAACAGCGCGCAAACATCTTGGCAAGGCACATGCGACAGGATCAAGGGCGGAGGAGTAGTAGCCGCACGGCCTATTCTTCCCTCCGTGTTCCTGTGTTAACACAGCCAAAGCACATCCATCACATTCATGCACAAACAACACAAAGGCCTTGTCATAATTTGGAGTACCCAGTCCGTGTAGCAGACCGAGTTGGGAGCCAGGGAGGGCAGACAGACCAAAAGCAAAGTGGGAAACAAAAACCAAGAGAATTCCGAAAGGAAACGAACTCTAAGAAACAAGGAAGCACAGGTGTAATGAGGGAACAGGTGAAAAACAGGGAAGCAAGGTCCTAGAACGTAACGGAAACAAACATGTACTGGTAACTTCAATCAGAAGCACCCACCATCTGCAGTGGGCGGGTTTTAACCGTTCGACTTGAGCGTCCCTGCGCAACGTGAACAACAGCTGTTGACCTACTTCCTGATTGGTGATGTGTAGGTGCACGCTTCCACTGCCGCCATGGCAACCTGTACCGCAATAGAAACGGCGACCATCTTGGAAGCGAAGAGTGCGTGGGAATCGTGACAGGTTTATATTTTGTTATCAGGCTACGAAAAGAAACGCTGGTAGGAGAGTTCCCTCGTGGATGGATGCGCTGATTCCTGACAATAAACTTCGATGCTTAAAAACATGTGCTCCTCTGAACAAGACAGGCTCTCATTTGAACCACATACTGGAGAAATGCTAAAGAGATGAAGGTGTTAAAAGAGTATTCCATCAGTTGCCATCAGTAAGGAGTGTTAGGGGTCTGAAATGTGAGACAGACACAAAGGTAATGTTTTCTCAAAGCTTGCCATTTATTCAAATTAAAAAGGGGTTCTGATAAACACCTAACTTACCCTAACCTCATAGAGGTCCCTACCTAGCAAACTAAAACTAAAGAAAAATTACCTAGTATCCAAAATACCTCTGGCCCTCACACTAATAAAATACAATCAAATTACACAAGGAAAATATGGCTGACTTTTAGTTCAACAAAACAGTGTTGCAATTCAAACTCAAATGTTCTTCAAAACACTCCTTGCAACCAGGGTTGTACTATGGCTGACTTTTAGTTAAAAAAACAGTGTTGCAATTCAAACTCAAATGTTCTTGGATGCACTCCTTGCAACCAGGGTTGTATTCCCTTCCCCTGGATCAATTTAGGAAAACTTAGATTACAATTCTTCCAGCTTTCAAAATAGAAACAACAACGTGGGCTTCTTTCCCCACAGTTCAAATCTTCCAAAACAACACTTGACTTAAATATAACAAAGTCTTTGCACAACACAGGCTTCTTCGTAGGTGGTTTCAGAGGCTTTTCATTCAAGGTACCCAGTCTACACAGTTGTCGGACCACACGGTCCACCCAATACAGGTCATGCAACCAGTACCCTTAATTGACTACTTGTCTTTTGCCACCTGTCCACTGCTTCCCCTCAGCAGTGAGGTTTGCCTCCGTCATGTGTGTCACACTCTCCTGACACTGTATTGTGGCTTGGTTAACCACCTTGCACTTGTTACACCTCCTGGTATTTCCTTGGCTCTTGCCAATGCTTGTTCATACAGTTCTTTGTATTCTCTTTGCTATAACCATTGTTGGTTTTCTCATGCTCTGCATTCATCTCCTGGTGCTCGCTTGGCTTTGCTTGCACTTGTTTCAGTTAATGCAGTTCATTATATTCATGTGATTCAAAACATTCCTTTCAGTAAGGTTGACAATTCTTTCTTTCACTCCTTTCATTATGCCCAAGTATTTCCAACTTGTTTTCAATTTGTTCGGAATTCAAAATGTGCTTCAACTTGCTTTCAATTTGGTTGGTCTTCAAATTGCACTTTAACTTCCTTTCAATTCGTTAGATATTCAAATTGCACTTTAACTTGCTTTCACTTTGTTCGGTATTCAAATGGTACTTTAGCTTGCTTTCAATTCGTTCGATATTTCTAATTACACTTTAACTTGCTTTCAATTCATTCAGCATTCAAATTGCACTTTAACTTGCTTTCAGTTCATTCAGTATTCAAAATACAATTTAACTTGCTTTTAATTTGTTAGTTTTCAAAATACACTTTTTTACTTGCTCTCAAGTCGCTCTGTATTCAAATTGCAGTTAAACCTGCTTTCAAATCGTTCAGTATTCAAAATGCCCTTTAACTTCATTCAGCGTCACCGCCTGCCAGCCCAGTGTTCCCCTTCTCTCTGGTTTCACTCACTGGTTGGTCCTATGGCTCCTTGCAAGTCCTTCAGCCGCTACGGGTTCCTGTTTCTCTGTGCAATATCCTTCTGGCTTGTGCATACCCAGCAATGGCTTCCACAGTGAAGCAGGATACTCAGAACCGCTTCCTTGGATCAGGCCGGCCTCCTTCTCACAGCTTGCCAACGGCCTCCAGATTCCTCTAATGCTGCTTCCTGCTGCATGCACTCTGCACTGCTTCCCGAGCCTCCAGCGCTCCTCCTGCCACGCTGCCACACTGGAGAGGTCTCCCTGCACACAGCTGCCCGTGCTTCCTTAGCTGACCGTTCTATACCCAACTCCATTACTGTTGAGATTCCCAGTTTTAAAGGTCCCGCCTCCATTTCTGTTACAGAAAAGACTAGACCGCTCACCAGTAAAGCGGTAGTCCTTTGATGCTCTTGTTGTCCTCCTCCTCATCCCAGTACTTGGTTGGAGCTGATGTTTGTTTTGTTTTCATGAAATGAGGATGGGTTGGTCTAGTTGTTCTTTTCTTCGTCCCAGTATGAAACTGATGCATTTGAGGGATACTTTAGGGTAGTCACAGCAATATGGCTGACAACAGCCCATAAAGGCTTGTGGGATGGAGGGTTCATGGTGAAAAGGAAATGGGGATAGCATGTCTCACCTCAGGACGTCCTCTCCCCACACCCCAAGTCTCCTCCCCCAGGTGATCCTCCCTCGCATATTCATCCCCAGGGTCAGGATCCAAAAGCAATGGCCTTTCCCTGGCCACATGAGAAGAGGATACCAAGGGAAAAGAAGTGAGAACACCCTCAGGTTCCTCACAATACATACATAGAATGTCTGATCAAGAAGGAACAATATTATACTATACAGTTCATTCATTATATTTAAATGTCCTGAAAAAGAGCATCCCAAGCAACATCTCAAAACCAAAGATCCTTGGGCCTACAACCAAGGACTCTGCCACCACCCTGGCTGGTAGAATGGAAGCCATCCTACACACTCCGATTGGCTCCCAGAGGGTCATGTGACCAATCCGAGGAGTGGAATTTCATGTTAGTCTTTTTTGCCACAGATTGCCATTCAAAAAGGATCCCAAACAACAGCTGAGGGTCATATCTCAAAATGTAACTCCAATAGCCTCCAACACCAAGGATTCAGCCTCCACCCTGCCAGGAAGAATGCAAGCCACCTTAAGCACTCTGATTGGCTCCCAGAGGCTCATGTGGCTTTTGTTATTGAATTTTCCTGAGCATCCATTGCAGGCGACCGCAGCTAAGGGCCAAAATAAAAAAATACCATGTTCAGGCCTGCTAGGGCCAGTCAAGGTTTTGGGCCAGAGCCTGTGCTGTCGTTATCCAGGCATGACACCAAAGAGCTCACCCTTCGCCTGAATCCTGCTTCCACACAAGCATCCCAGTGATCCTCCATTCCTGTCTCTTAGTCGTCTGTTACCCCATTGTAGCCCAACTCAGAATTTATAGCCACTCCTTCCCACCCAGCCTTTCCCCTCTGCCGCCTTCCATTGCTGCTCGCTCACCAAAGTTCTCTCTCTTGGGTTACACCATTCCTCCACTGTCTTCACTTGCCTACTACTTTTACCCCCATCATTCACCTTGACTTTGCCCCTTACTCCTTAAACTCACTCTTCTCCTCCCCTTGTCTCGTATATACCAGCCACACTCAGATGCTCCCATATTCCTAGGATTGGCAAATTCACCTATTCCCCTTGCCTGTCTCACAACATCTACTTATCTCCTTCACCTCCGATCACTCTTTTGCGTTGCCTCTAGAATAAACAATTCCTCTCTGCACCAAGTCTTCCTACACCACTGACCCACTTTGACTCTTATCACCCTCAACATTCCGTTCTTGGGTCACAGAAATGTGGCTCTCCGCTCATGATTCTGCCACATTAACGGCTCCCCACACTCTGCTACCTTCTTGCACTGTCCTTGACATGTTCAGAAGTGTGGTAGAGTGGTGCTGTATATCAATAAGGCTTTCATTACTTCCCCACCGCCTTCTCTTTTGAATAAGTCTCTTTTCTACTCCTCTACACCAATTCCTCTAACTGCTCTGGATGTTGACCCCCTGGCCCTCTCGGCTCATTCCCTAACCTGAACCTTCTCATTGAGGCATTTCCTGCTGACATCCCATTGCCATACTGGAGAAATCCAACCTTCCCAAGCCCTCTAGCATTACTCCCACTGAACCTAATTTCCTCCTATCCAACCGCTCCCTTTACTCTGTCCATGACCAGTCTACCCACTCTGGTCACAACTCCCTTGACCTTGTCTTTCCTGCTACTTCACTATATTCCTCTGACCTCTCAGCTGACACTTCTCCCTCTGATTATTTCATTGTTGACTTTAACATTTTGGTCCATCCACCCTCTCATCCCCCCCTATTTAATGAGCATGAGGAAATTCAATAAGGATTTACTTCCCTTACCTTGATGATGTGAGTACCCCTTTCCTGCCTCTCTTCCGATTCGTGTCTCTTCCATTCACCATGCTTTTCCTGACTTTCACTATGCACTTATGACTCCCTTTGGCCATCACTATCCTGCATGCATGTTCACACCTTCCTGCCTCCATCCTCAGCCCTGGATCACCTTTGAGATCCAAACCCACAAAACAAATATGTGCCATGACCTACAACAATGGTGTTAATCCCAGATACCCACCCTATTACTAGACTCTAAAAATTCCCTTGCTGCTCTCTCATCTGCACTGGACTCTGCCATGTCCTCCTACTTCACAAACCTAATCTCCTCCCTATGCGATCATCCCCACAATCTTTCATCTACCCTCCAGGTTTGCTCACACCTTCCAAAAAATATCCATTGCATCTTCACTTTCAGCTAATGACTTTGCTCAATGCTTTCCCTCTCAAATCCCTAAACGCCATAACACTTTCACAACCCTCCTCACCCTCCTGCCTCTAGCCCTCTTCTGTTCTCTGTACCTCTCTCTTGCCTACCGATTCTACTGTTATCTACTGTTATCTACTTCTTTCCTACCTCTAATACTGAATTAGCTCCATCCATCTCCGAGCCAACCCATCTTGAGCACCAATCTACCTGTTTGCTCCTCAGTCAAAACATTAGTAACTATCACATGCCCTCATGTTCATTTAACATATCCCTCTGTTTGTCTCTTCCCTAGTACCTTAAAATCTGTAGCTATGCTACCTCTTTTGAAGAAACCCTCTTCTGACCCAAACTCACCAATTATTTATTGCCAGGTTTCCCTCCTCCCCCATTATTCAAAGGACCTTGACAAGGTAGTCTTCAACTTTTCAAGTTCCTTCTCCTAGTCTACAAAACAATCAATGGTCTTGCTCCTTAGTAGCTGGTTGACTGCATCTCTGTCTACGCACCATCTCAACCCATCAACAACTCCTATGCTGTCAACCTAACTGTGCCATGACACTGCGTGCCTCCTCTTGCTTCCACACGTTCAAAGAGGCAGCACCTCTCACCCTTTTTCCCATGCAACATCTCTGACCCCACCACTACCTTCCGTGCCACTGGTCCTGGCTCTGGCTCACCATTCCTGAGTCTTCTAGAGCCAATGACTGTGCTGGATACTGTGGTCTCTAGAACCTGTACAGTAACCTAATAAAGACATAATTATGGGTCTACTTTGCGTTTTTCCCACTGTTACCAGTGACAATGTGGTAAAATAATGTTCAATCAACTTGAGTCATACAGTGAAAGACAATATTGGTGGTGAATGTAGTGTGAACCGTGCTTGCAATAGAATTCACTAGACTGTGAAAAACAGAGAGATATGTCGGTATCTTAATTGAGATAGTTTATAGCAAATGTTGAGACTTCAATCTTGGACTAAAGGAGTTAAAAGAAATAATAGTTTTGTCGAAACAACATGTACAAAGCGGTCACAAAAGGGGATCTTCGAAGGCCTTGACGAAGAGTAAATCTTTCGAGATAGTGCTTGCTAAAGAAAAACAAAAACATTATAGGTAAATTTGACTTCTAAAGAGATACACCACTGACAAGATTCTACTAAAGAGGAAAATAGTGAATCTTGAAACTACGTAAGAATTTTGTTAAAAGGCATAAAGCATCTGAATCCTCTAAAAATGGGCTTCAGTTGCAAAATATGTTAAGAACTACTGATGCTTGCAGATTTTGGGGCTTGTATAAGTCATCCAGTATGAATACTAATAATATGAAAAAGAAAATCAGTCCGATAATTGAGAAGGTATGGATAAATCACATTAGCCAATTATACTGGAGTCCGAAATCTTCACTCATAAGCAAAGGTGTGACCATGTGTTTAAGATAGTCTTGCTTAACTAATTCCTAATGAAGAACAGCTGGAAAGAATCATCATCAAATTGAAACCATCCAAAGCCCTGTGTCCAGATGGTATCCCATATTTAATATATCAGAAAACCCTGGGTTTCTGGCCCAGGATCGTTACTAATCTATTGAATACAATTGTATCAACTGGCTTTATTCCAGTCAGTTGGAAAGCATCTATAACGATCACTGTTTTTTTTTTTTTTAAAAAGGGGTTAGGGAAGATCCTAATAATTATAGATTGTTTGCCGTGACAGATGCCTGTTCTAAAATCTTTGCGCAACTGCTGTTAGCAGAACTGAATATCTGGATAAAAAATTATAATCTATTTCCCAAACAATTAACAGGATTTAGACAAGGTATGCGCGCCCATCAAATGCTTGGCCTTTACTTCATCTAATACATGAGAATATTAGAAAGAAAGAGGGTACTCTGCACATATGTTTTATTGATTACAAAGGAGCTTTTGATACTGTTGACCGACAATTATTATGGGCTAAACTCTGAGAATGGAATTTAAGTCCAACTGTACTGCATTTTATTATAGAGTCATACACTAACAACGTGGTCCAAGTTCGTCTTAATCAAGAGGGTACATTAAGCGAGAAAATAAAATCTAATTTTGGACTTAAACAAGATTGTCCATTAGCACCTACAATGTATAATCTATATGTCTCTGACATGGGTCACTATTTGAAGGACGGTTCAAACTTTCTCCCCAGAATTAGCCAACAGCCGATTATTTGGCTTGCGTATGCTTACAATACCCTCCTGAGGGATAGAACTCCCATTGTACTCCAACGTAGCTTGGACAAATGTTGTCAATACTCTAACAATAACCTCAGTATAAATTATAAAAAAACTAAAATCATTATAATTCATCCTCAAAAGAGGAACACCCCTGCAGTTTTATGGAAGATGGATAAGGAAGTTATTGAGGTTGTTCAAATTTATGTATATCTGGGAATTTTTATCTCTGACACTTTGAAGATTACAGCTCTTGAAAGCTGTGTATGTAAAAAAAATCGAGAAGAGATTAATAGCAGTGGTACCTTCTGGCATGAATGCTTCTACACCCAGCACAGCAAATAACATACTCAATTAGCACCATACAATAATATTTGATGGCATATTCTGTTTCCGCTGTCACATGGTTCCGGGCACCAAAAAAATATACCAAGACCATCTTTATTAGGGGAGTAATTATAATATGGTACTGGAATCCGGCGTTGAGACAGAAGGGTTTAACCCCTTAGCCCCTGGACTGGGCACCTGTAAAAGTGTGCAACACAATTCAGAGTTTAGCCCCTGCTGTTCGGGCAGGTTTTGGGAGGGCTGGAGTGGATTTCCCATAGTAGCGTTGGTGGATTTGTATAAGGACGATTCTCGTTCGGAGATATGAAAACGAAATTTCAGATGGGCGAAAGGGAGCGGTTTCACTATATGCAGACCATATATGCCGGTCCAATAGCAACTCGAGTAGAGTGCTCGCTTTGATATCTGTGCAGAACCTGCTGATGCAGGATCGAATCTCGGCAGGGCCAAACTCAGCCTTTCATCCTTCTGAGGTCGATAAATGAACACCACACACTGGGTAATAATAAGCAGCGCTCAGATGCCTGAGGGTTCATAGCGCTATATACATGCTAATTTATTATTTATTATGGAAATGTGGGAAAGCAAATTCTCTGTGGATGTATGGGGCCAAATCGGGTGGAGGGCTCAAAAAACGTTAAGGTGTTCCACGATTAAAGAAACAGCTTACAAATTATGTTTTTCGATGCTATCTTACGCTGCAGAGGCTTCAGAAAATACATAATCGGTACGCACTTCTATGCTGAAGGAATTGTGGGGAAATCAGGGATCAGCAGCACATGTGGTGGTCCTGTCAGTAAGCACCGGCTTTCTAGAAGGAGACCTTGGGACATATTAAAGACATCTTAAGGGTGCAATTGTCACATAGAGGGTGCTAGAGGGTCGGCCAAGATGGCGGCTCCCTAAAGAGCTACGTGCAGCTCCCGAATTAATCCTGTAACATCCTTACTCTGTGGTACTGTCTTGCTGTCCCTCGCTGCCTGGAGCTCACGGGAGGCACTGCTGCCCATGTAGAGCCCACGATCGACGCCATCGATGGTGAATCTGCACTCCGATGTTACAACTGATGGAGGCCTACCCACCCGCGCGGCACTAGGGCCCCGGCTGGCAGGAGCCGCGTTGGCAGCGTGGTCGGCGACCGCCAGAGGAGGAGCCTGGACAAGTGACATTGGGCGCTGGTGGGGAGCGGCTGAAGACACCACAGAAGACCAGTGGGCGACCCGAGGAGCGAGCGAGACCCATGCGCCTGAAGGGGCCTGTGTGCTCCAGTTGCCAGCAGTGAGCCCAGCCTACTAGCCAACAAGAGAGGGGGGATGGCGTCACAAGGCCCAGGAGGATTCCAATCAAGACCGAGGTAGGAGTGCTCCAAGGAAGCCGCGCGTGTCACCATCCGGCCAGCGCTGTGGATGCCCCAGTTCACCCGGCGTCATGGCCAACCTTCTGAATTAACACAGACGCTAAGCGCCATGGCGCAAGACTTTTCAAACCACGGCCAGAGCGGACCCCCGCCCCAAGGCGAAGGCAAAGTACTCAGGCTCACTACGAGCCAAAGCACGGGCGCTGCCGGATCTGATCGATCTGCAGGGCAGCAGTGGGGCACCTGATACACCAGGTACTGTTGCCTCGCAGGTCTGGGCGTGTGTGTCACGCAATAGATGCCTTACTCCATAAGTGGAGGTACAAGCAAGCAATGAGGTTGAATGACACAACTACCCCATAAGTGGCTCAACCCTCTCGCACAACAGGCGAGGGGTCAGGGCCCCCAGGCTACCAACATGATCAACGTCCTGCCTAACAGCAGAATTGCAGGATAACAGCCTTTGCGTAGATGGAGAGTCGCACTCCAGGGCACACCAAGCTATCCAAATCTGAGAACGGTCCCTACCTCAGCCTGGGAGTCACAATTCATGCAACACTGAAACCACAGAAAAACCACGCAAGCAATAGCCATCGCCATACGCTGACAGTGCGCCCCACACACCCGGAGAGCTGCACCCTAGAGAAGCACAGGCTGAAGAACAACTGCCTCAAGGTCCCACCTCTGTGCCACCCAGTAAGAGAGATCCTGCGCATTCCCCAGAACCATCTCAGGCACAGCCTAATTAGATCACGCAAGGCCAGGTAACCAACCCCACAACTGACCCATAACGCTGAGGCGTACTGTCACAGGCGGGTGTCCACGGCAAGCCATCATCCTCAGCACTGCAGCTAACCGACACCCATGGGCAAGCAGCAACCAACACTGTGCTGAACATGGGGAAGAATGACAAATCCCAAAGAAAGTTGAATTTCGAAGCTAGCTCCTCCACCAAACCGTCTAACCCCAGCAGTAGACCGCAATCACCTATGCAAGAAACTTCCCAAATGGAAGAGGAAGCACAGAGCTTTGATATCAGAGAAATCCTACTAGACCTCAAGGCCGGAATTGGAGGCCTAGGCAGCAAACTAGACACGCTGTCCTCGAAGGTCGATCGACTCCAACATCGCCTAGACAAGCATGCTGACAGATTAGATGCGGTCAACCAGCGAGTGTCAGATCTCGCCGACGGAGCCACATCCCTGACCTCCAGAGTATCTGTGCTGGAGTCTCAAATGAAAGCAGTATGTGCTAAAAATGAAGATTTAGAGGGACGATCTCGTAGAAATAACATCAGAATCGGGGTCAGAGAGCAACAACCGCGGATCAAAATGGAAGAACACATAGAAAAGATCTGCATGGGACTCTTTGGAGCTGAGACCCTCTCCCAGCTGTTTGTTGTTGAGATGGCACACCGAGTTCCCAACACTAGGCCAATCCCAGGCACGAATCTACGCCCGATCATAGCGAAGCTATTAAACTATAAAGATTGTGACGCAATACTCAGAGCAGCCAGAGAAAAAGGAGACCTTCAATATGAAGGCAATCAAATCCAATTTTCTCCCAAGCTGTCCAGGCGCAAAGAAGATCATACACGGTCATCAAACGCCAACTGCAGGACAATCAAATACAGTATTCAATGCTCTTCCCCGCGAAACTCTGCACGAGGGCAAAGCTCAATTCTTCAATACACCAGAGGAAGCCAGTGACTACCTAGACCGGGCAGGCTGCAGACCTGCCTCCAACAACGCAGGGACCGGATGAGGAGAGATCCGCCATAAACTACTTAGTAAACTACAAACTACAGGGGCAGCAAACTACCGCCACAACCTGAAAATAATCACCACAGTAGTCATACTCTTTAACCTAAGCAAGCCTCTCCCCTCTTGGAAGGTCACCAGCGCCCCGTGTGCAGCAATGTTAAATGTTCAGGTTATAGGGGAAAGTTCACCGTGGGCCAGTTGGGGGTTGCCCACGCAAGGGAGGGAGCACAATAACTTCAAGGTATCATCTACTGCTCACCTACTCACCATTGGGACCATGTCACAGAACCCCACTCAGATGACGACAAGATCCAACAGATCCTCCCACGAGCCCAAGCTCCAGCTGGAAAATGTTGACTGGGACATGCTCAGCACCAAGCACCCGTCCATCCTCCGATGACACTGTTTAAAATTGCCACCTAGAATATTCGAGGTGGCAACCACCCAGCAAAGACCAGAAGAATCCTCCAATATCTCAGGAGACACAAAGTCAACGTGGCCATGCTACAAGAGACCCATCTTCTACCATCCTCAGAGCAACACTGGGCCCGGTCTTGGGGGGTACCACAGATATTTTTCATCATACTCATCCTACGCAAGAGGTGTCGCAATTCTAATTGACAAGAAAGCCAACTTCAGAGGGTAGAGCCCTCCAGGTGAAAGGAATCCTAGCGGGGAGAGAAGTGATCCTAGTGAACTCGTACGCTCCCAATACAGACGGACTGAGCAACTTTAACTGGGTCACGACACAGCTAGGAAAAGTCAACGCAGCGACGATCATCTGGGGAGCGGATCTCAAAATGCCGATAGACCCCAGTGTTGACAAATCTCATAACACGACTGGCAAACCATCCAAAGCGAGTCTTCAGGTCAGGGAGATCTGCCATACGTTCGATCTCATCGACACATGGAGACACTCCAACCGTGATGCAAGAGAATACACGTTCCAGTCAGCTGTCCACAACACCGGCTCCCGCATAGACTACATCCTGGCATCAGCTCAAAGTCTTTTCAATTGGGGACCCAGTCATATCTTTCCACAATCCTTTTCAGATCACTTGATGGTAACGCTTGAGCTCAAGCTAGCCGCCGCTACAGTACCAGGCCTCAACTGGAGATTCAAACCAGGTTCCCTAGCAGACTCAGTGTTCGCAACAGAACTACAACAAGAAATCACAACATTTCTGGAAGTAAATCAAGACTCTGTAAGCTCTGCTGGCACCTTGTGGAAAACCCTAAAGTGTTATATTCACAGAGTTTGCATGGCAAAAGAGAACGGTATCTTAAAGCTGTTATGCCAAGAACTAGCAGACAGTGAACAACGCCTGAAAGAGCTTGAACTCAAATGCAATACCTCCACCGATCCGCAGAACCAGGCTGACCTCAAGGAAGAGTTACTGAAGTTTAAAGAAACAGCCGGGCGTGAGCTGAGATTCCTAGGGCGCAGGCACCAAATCCGCCAATATGGTGAAGGACAGAAATTGGGAGCGCTGCTGGCCCACCTACTAGCAATTGATAGAAAACCTACCCGAGTGGAACGCATCAGAGATGCACACGGAACCCTAATCTACACAGAGCAAGGAGTGGTCAGCGTGTTCCGTGATTCTTAGCAAAACCTATACAGTTCCAAAGGCAGTATAAATCCAGAGACACTGCAAAACTTTCTCAACGACAACAAACTGTACTGGGTGGACAATGAGCTGCGTGAACCCCTAAACACACCCATAACACAGAAGAAATCCTGGAAGCAATCAAACACCTCCCGAACACCAAAGCACCAGGCCCGACGGGCTCACGGGAGAATTCTACAAAGCCTACGATTACTTTGAGTCTACGAAGAATCCATAGACCGAGGGATTCTCCCACCCACACTACGAGAAGCCAATGTGATTGTTTTACGTAAAGAAGGCAAACCCCCCGAAGAGTACGCATCCTACAGGCCAATTTCTTTAATCAACCTGGACAATAAAATCCTGGCCAAAATCCTAGCATCACGTCTACTTCCCCTCATGCCAGCATTGGCACTTGGAGATCAGGCTGGTTTCATACCGTGGCGCAGCACGACCTATGGCATCTGAAGGCTTTTCGGCGTCATAGAGGCACTCGATCCAACACAACGAGCAATAGCTGTCTTACTAGACGCCGAGAAGGCATTCGACTCAGTTGAATGGCCCTACATCTTCACAACGCTCAAACAAATGGGACTTGGGAACTTCTTCATTAAACTTGTCTCACTGCTATACAATGACCCACGATCCTACATCACTCTGGGGAACACGAGATCTCCTTGCATCAAACTTGAACGCGGGACTAGAGAGGGTTGCCCCCTGTCAGCTCATTTTTGCCTTAGTGATGGAACCCCTAGCCTCGAGACTAAGGTCCAACCAACTGCACAGGGGTCTTAGGTTAGGACCCCATAAACTAGTGGTCTCCCTATATGCTGATGATGCCTTATTATTTGTCAATGACCCTCAAACTAACCTCAACCCAATAATGCGGGAAGTGATTAAGTTTGGTCATATCTCTGGCCTCAAAACCAATCACTCAAAATCAGTAATATTCCCCCTGACTCCGAACATGACCAAATTCACAGACGATCACGGTTTTCAGTGGGAGAGCTGAAAAGTTTGATACCTAGGTATTTACATGTCTCTCAACCATAACGACATTTATAAAGACAATTATGAGACAACACTAAGCTCCCTGCAGGAACGGGTCCACAGGTGGAAGTCGCTCCCACTAACACTATGGGGCAGAACTTCCCTAACTAAAATGGTCATACTCCCCAAACTCCTTTACCTGTTCACAAATATCCCACTACTCCTCCCAAGATCCTTTTTCCAAAAAGTCAGAAGTCTCATCCTTGAGCTACTGTGGGCGGGGAAACCAGCACGGGTAGCTCACGCAACTCTAACACTTCCAACGTCGTGTGGTGGCCTCTCACTCGCAGATGTTGAGAAATACCATTGGGCGGCCCAGGCACTATGTTTAAGTCACTGGTGCACAATACACTTCATACGCCCCCGTGTACAGGTAGAACGAGCTGTAGCATCCCCAAACTTGTTGAGAGCTGTCATTATCAGCCAAATCCCAGTACCACACAATACGTTAAACACTGCCCTATCCACTTATGCAATCTGGAAGAAGATTGCTCGGAGGTATGGAGTAGACATAAGTTTCTCGCCCCTACCACCCATCAAATTCATTCCAGGAGTTCCCCTAACAGCCGAAAAGATATTTCTGGTTTGGTTAGACAAACTTAACATTCAATCCCTTGGAGACCTCTTCCCCAAGGGCACCTTCCTAACCCCACAGATGGCCAAAGAGAGAGCAGGTACTACCTAACTGGACACGTTCCTCTACTTCAGGCTACGATACACCCTACAAGCCTTGTTCCCATCATTCCCCAAACAACCAGAAACATGGGATCTACTACATAATGTAATCCAGGTGCAGGGCGAAGGGAGGTTAGTGTCATTGTTATATAAATCCATTTTAATAGATACGGTAGCAATCGATCCCCGAGTGAGGTTGAGATGGGAAACAGCCATCCAAGCGACAATACCGGAGGAGGATTGGACCTACATCCTTCGTCAAACTCAGAAAGTCGCCATAAACACGCGTCTCAAACAAATCCATTTTAACTTTGTGCACCAAACCTACTACATTCCTGCCAAAAAACAAAGACACCATCCAGAACTGTCAGCACAATGTGAAAGATGCATCGCTACATCCGCAGATTTCCTCCACCTTGCTTGGAACTGCCCTGAGATATATTGATTCTGGACTATGGTTTTACAAACAATAGCCGACATACTAGGTGAGGAACGGTCCCCACTCCCGCTGGTGGCCCTTTTGGGGCTGACCAAATACTTACAACCCGCATCAAGGAAACTGGCAGCCCTTCTCCTGGTCCTTGCGCGCAGGATGATTGCCATAACATGGGGTCGTGGCCCAGTTCCCACACTCACAGCCTGGAAGAAAGACATTCTGTATTGTCAAGATATGGACACTGAATTTAGAAGGACACTACCACTACATGCACGTCCCCCCGATATCTGGGGCCCTTATATAACACACATGCTAAACAGTACTGAGACTTCAGACTAGCAATCTCAAGATATGTAAATGAGGAGGAGGGACAAATGTCGTTCAGCAGAGCTACACGCAGCAGACCATGTCATTGGGGACAAGTGAACAATTATAGACAGTCAAGTTGAGCGTCAGAGGTGGGAGGTACCAGAGCAGTAAAAAAATTGCAGGTTGAAACTGTTATGTCCCCACCCGGTTGGTGCAAATGTGTTTGTTTGTATGTGTAAACTTTAAAAATTAAGTAATTTTAAAAAAAGGAGTGCATGCAGCGAGTGAATCGCAAGTGAGGTTAATTACACCTGCCAGGATGGTGCTGGCTCACCAATGGAAAACTGCTGAGGGGGTGGCATTATGGTGGATGAAGCTGTGGGTAGTATTGGCAATGGAAAAGGTGTGTGCATTGGCTTATGGTATCTATCAGACATTTTTGAAGGTGTGGCTCCCGTTTCATGTGTGGGTGAACAACAGAGAGCATCCCTATTAAAGTGCCTTGACATGCATGTGTAGAATGGATTGATGGTCTGTACTGCGAGAGTTGTCTATGCCACAGCCATTGTTTAATTGTTATTGGTTACAATGTACTGTTACACAAATACTGTTAAATCTCTAGAGAGATAGAATTGATCTATATACTGAAAGGTATCCATAAGCGTTTTATGCCAGCAAATGTCATTTAGTATACTATGTCATAGCATTTACTAATAAGCTTATACTTTTTTGGGGGGGGGCCGGTTGAAGTAAACAGATGGGATCTTACCCAAATGCAAACTATCAAGAGTGTATTTCTCCTTGTG
The DNA here is from genome assembly GCF_040938575.1 of Ambystoma mexicanum. NCBI lineage: Eukaryota > Metazoa > Chordata > Amphibia > Caudata > Ambystomatidae > Ambystoma > Ambystoma mexicanum. The sequence continues at coordinate 670,874,581 of NC_090933.1, read as the reverse complement.
GTGACTTTGGTCTCTTTTCTCCTGGCAGACTGTCACAAAGTCCTTTCGAGTCACACCAGGCCCCTAGGGCTCCCCCAGCATTTTGATTGTCCATTCCAGTTATTATAGTTCTGAAAAGGGGTTTCATCACCCCTCCTCAGTTCCCTAGGAGTTGTGGACTTCCAAGCTTTTATATGTTCTTCCTCTGATGACTCTCTGGTTGTGGGATTTCTTGATTCCCATACTCCAAGTCTCACTCTTGACGGCTGATCATCAGCAAGAGTAACCAGCAGGGAGAGCTGGAGAGACATCTTTTGGGGTTGGCATTTTGCAGGCAACCCCTGCTTCTTATCCTCTTGCTTCTCTGAATTTACTGTAGTCTTCCTGGCCCACTCTTATTCTTCCTTCCACAGTCAGGTCCTGCCTAGGGCCAACCCAGCCTACCCGAACCTTCCTTTGCTGGCTGACAATCAGACTGTTTTCCTCCTGCTTCTGAGTCCTGCCTTAAGTACTTGATGTTCCCATCTGTTCCTCTTCTGTACCGTTATCCCTTCCTGATGTTATCCCATGCTTCATCTCTTGATATTGGCACCTAATCATTGCTACCTTCTGTAAAGGACTCATGGTGGCAACAGTAAAGACAGACACAATTGATCACAGTTCATGGGTGTTTATTAAACTGTATAAATGGGTGACAAAAATGCCCCACATAAACCTAAATCTAAGATGGGAGCAAGCTATGACCATCAAATAATAATAAGGCAGTCTTAGTGCCGTATTGACGAAATAAAAGGCCCTATACTAATAAAAATATTGCCAATCCTTATCACTAAATTATGAAAACAGAAGCAAGAGGGAACTTACAAAGAGAAGTATATAGAGAACCGAGCCGGAATAAAAACCGAGAAACCAAATGGACAAGGCTATCTGAGGCTATTCACAAAACTAATCACAGCAGCGTTCAATAGGATTAAACTGAACGACAACCCTTTAATACTATAATATAGAATACTAGAGACTAGAGAATTTACTCATTTGCTAAACACAAATTTGGAATGTACACTGGATACATGTAAGCTGATATCACTGCAAGAAACGTGGATAACTTCACAGCCAACATTTCCTAGCTATGAAGTATACTGGATCCCTGCAATGAAAAAAGAAAAAAAAGGAAGACCAATGGCAGGTTTGCTAACCGCCTTACGTATAGATGCAAAAGGGAGGATAACCCCTTGGAACTCTCCGCACCCTTGCTTACAAATGGTAAAAATAGAAATTGGAGGGCTAAAGCAAACCAAGTCAAAAAACCTCGCGATAATAAATGTTTATTGGAATTCTGCAATCATCACTGATGATCTATTCATTAAACACATAGTTGACTTGCTTGATATGATTGAAAACGACACTGTGCAATATACGACAATTATAGCAGGGGACTTTAACACAAAATGTATTGCCTTAAATTACAACTCTATGTCTAACAAAAGTAAACTATGGATGAGACTAATGCAAGAAAGAAATTTCATAATGCTTAACAGCACTGTATCCTCGGAAATTAGTCTAAAACCAACCTGGAAAAGGAATGAAGCCAACCCTATCATTGAATACGCTTTCATATCCGCACAAAACTTGAACGAAATCCAAGCATTTAAGATAATTGAAACAACAAAAAGTGATCATAATATGATGGAGATCACATGGAACTGGTGCACATATACAGACCAAAAGAGATATATAGGCGAACTATTGCTAAATGATGGTCGTAATAGACTTAAATGGAGCTCTGTAAAACTGGATCAATTAGTAAACAAAGTCGTACAGGAGAATGCTCAAATAATTGACATAGAAAGCTCATCAGCTATGATATCTGAAGTCACTCCTTAAAATCAATTCCTAGAATTATTCCATAACCAATCTCAACGCGATTGCAACCCCAACTTCAAACATAAGCATATATTGGATATGAAGATAAAAACCTAAAAACTGAAATGAGACAAAGAATAAGACAAGCAAAGAAATCACCAATTGAACTATGAGTAATTGAAATACAGAAAATAAAGATAAAATATAAAAACAACATCAAACAAATAATAGCCATGAATAAACACCTTAAAAATTAACAAACGCTGAAAGCGTTATGTTGCAAATCCACCTCGCACATTTGGCACTTAGTTTAGAACACCTATAATGATGGACATAAATCTCTATTACTAAATGCAATAAACGGAAAAAAAGGGTTAGAATATTATGGTAAATTATTCAACTCAAATGATATCAGCGTAAATAAAACAGTACTAGTTGATCTTCATGAACTAAATATTGATTGTCTGGATATCCAATTTGAGATTAAGAAGTTGAATACATCTCGCGCACCAGGAACAGACGGCATGTCTAATGCAACCATAACACTGCAAACTGAGAAATGGACTGAAATACTATACAACATATATCAGACTGTGATGTTAACCAGAAAAATACCACCTATATGGAAAGAATCCATTCTGAATCCAATGTCTAAAGAGGGGGACAGAAGTAATCCCGCGAATTACAGACCCCTAGCATTGCTTGATTCTGCAGAGAAAATATTTGCAAGATTTGTGCTTAGAGATATGAAAAAATGGCTCATTAAATCAAAATTAACCGACTGTTACCAATCTGGATTTATCGCTGGTATTGGAATGAGCCCTAATCTATTAATCCTATTGGCCCTAAAAGAGCAAGCAAAAAAAAAACTGATTCCATTATGTGTAGCCTTTGTGGACTTCCGCCAGATGCTTGATTCAGTGAGTAGAATAAGACTATGGTCAAAATTGGAGAATGCAGATTGCCCAAATTATATAGTAAATCTAATATAACAACTTTACACCAATACAATCATTCGAATCAAGCAGGATGAAAAAGGTATCCTATCTGATCCGATAGCAACATCTCAAGGTATAAACAGGGCTGCATACTGGCAGCCTGGCTATTCAATTTCTACATTCATGATTTAGGCTCTCGCTAGAACGAAATTAAAGCTTATCCGCCAAAAGTAGGAAAACAAATAATATCGTACCTACTATATGCAGACGACTTGATACTAGTCGACCAGACACCTATCAGCCTGCAGCATCAGCTATTAGAATTGCAAAATTATATGCAAAAAAACAAGCTGGAAATAAATACGGACAAAACAAAAATCATGCGACTCTTTATTAAAAAAGGATACTCAAAAACTGATGGATATAAATGGTAACTTAGTAATGTACATCTTGAAACAGTCTCTGAATATAGATATCTAGGAGTAAACTTTAACAACGATATTTGCGACACACCATAACAAATTGAAATCAAAGCTAAAATAAAATCATTATCATCTCAGGCCCGAGTAATCCAAGCGAAATATGGGAAATTTTGAATAAAACCATCGATCATATTCTACAACCAAAAAGTAATACCAACTATAATATACAGAGCCAAAGTGAAACTGCCTGAGTACCAACCAAAATGCGACTGTATCGAAGGATGCTATTGGAAAACACTGTTGCCGGTACCAAATAGCTTCCCAATTGTGATAATCAGATATGAACTTGGCTTCACATCGTTAAAAAGTAAAATATGGTGGAACATTCTTTTCTTATACAGGAAATGTCTATTGTCTAATGAATATAAAACAACTATAATTCCTATAATCTCGGAAACCATATTGCTGGAAAATAATACTCTTCTAACTAACTGGGAAAATTGCTGTAAAACACTGATGGAAAAAGCCGATATCTCTATTGAAAGACTATTGTCAAATGCAACTAGTGCAAACATAAAACTATGGAATTATGATTGGCTACAGACTTTAACTGAAGCTGGTGCCTATAAAATGTACACCATATCAAACTTTGCACTAAAAAAAGAGGAGAACTTCCAAAATATCTCCAGAAATGTCCCGATCCCAGATATAGATCACAACTGATGTGCTCAAGATTTGACCTATGGCTGACCAAAAAAGTATTGGCACAATGGCAAGGAACTTGAAAATTATGCACTAATTGTAAATTCTGCAACTGTAGCACAGCAACAGAAACGCTTGAACATCTTCGAACGGTATGTGAAAACTTGTCTGACCAACGCAGAGCATATTTCCATAAACACTGTAAGGAATACCAAAATATTGACCAGCAAAAAATGTGTGATAATTAATGCAGAATCATTATCACTAAATATGAATACAATAAGATTCCTTGCGAACTAAAGCTGCAACCATGAAAAGGAACATCCTGACCTCAAGGTCTAATACAAATCTTTTAAAAACCAGAACTAATGTATCCATGGAACAGAAAGGTGATCTTTGCATATGAATAAGTGTGGTCAAGAAATATGTTTTTAACCTATGCACTGTACAATTGAACACTAATTGAAGTTTTATTGATGTTTTATAATATGAAGTGAATGTAATTAAGCCAAACCACTTGGTTCAATAAAAAAATATATATATTTATAAAAAAAAAACAGTGTGGGATAGTGTTCACAAAATGATAGGTCAGGATGTTATGGTCGGGTTCTCCCTTCCCCCATTTCTTCTAACATGGGCCAAAGGTGGGACCCTCAAGCACAGCACACTCCTGGGCTTCTCCTGTATGAGGTTACAGTTCCTTTCAACAAAGCTCAGACCTTCTGTGTCCAAGACTCCTTCAAGTAAAAGTCTCCTACTTCAGAGGGCCTGATACACTGTAAACGATAAAACAAAAGTAACTTCTAGTTCTCTTTCAAGTCAGGCGATTACTCTTCACCCGTGGATCCCCCTCAGCCGGGCTCCCATCTGTTTCTCAATGTTAGTCTCCCTCAGTCTGGTTCAGACCAACCCTTAACTTTCAGCCCCAGTCAGGCTCTCTTGCAGCCCCCAGTCAGGCTCTCTTGCAGCCCCCAGTCAGACGTTCTTGCATCCCCCAGTCAGGCTTTCTTGCATCCCCCAGTCAGGCTTTCTTTTACAGTTCACACAGCGTTCCCCTCAGACGGCTGCATACGCCAATTTCACAATTCCATTTCTTTACCAACATGTCAAGGACTTTTGAGTGTACAAGGGATTTGGCTGGACCCTTGTATGACCACCTTGACACCTCCCATCGGCCTCCCTACAGCCTTTTGATATTTTCAGTTTTAATATTCTTTCTTGTTGCCACTGCAACTTTAAGCTCAACACACTTCGGTTTTATCAGGTTCCCTCCTGACTCACCGGCTCTGCTGAACTTGTTGGTGTTTCTTTTGCTGCTGCAGTGAAGGACGGTACCACGATGGTAACCTTGTCTCCCCGCCCCTGCTATCAGTGCGGGAGGGTCCCATGTACCACTGACATCCGTCATGTGGGATGTATTAACCCACTTGTGCTCTGCCCTGTGGCATCACTGTGTGCTGATGGTGCCAGAATTATCAAAATGGCTGCAAAACCCCTGTGCGCGCCAAACCTATGGAAATTGCGCTTTGCAACACGTAAAGATGGCTGCCAAATCTACCATGTATGTTGTCAGTGGTAGAACGGAGACCTCACTGCTGAAACATGTCACTGGGCTGCCCAACAAGTAAAAATTGAGACTGCATGAAAAGCAGTGTCTTGCTGAAAGGAATCCAGAATCTTGTTTTCAAATCCTTTCTTGGTTGCTGAAAATACAGAATGCCGGTTCAAAACACCATCAAACATCCAATATTCTTGCTGGGTGTTACTAGTCACTTAGTTCAAGAAATCATTATGAACATACAATGTCATGAAAAGCGGAATTTGTCATCAAAACATTCACAGCAAATGTGCCTGCTTGTGAAATCTGTCAAAATCTGGGCGCAGTACCAGCGGCCGCCTGTATGACAGCTGTCAGTAGATCGCATCATAAGGATTTAAACTTGTACCATTGAAATCTAATGTCTGAAAACTAAGTGACCTGTTATTGAGAGTAACCTAGGTTGTAACTACTTACATCCAATGGTTTAGAAGCTGGAATAAGTGTTTTAGCTGATGGTTTGAATATTGCAAGTTTGTTTTAAACCAAGAAAAATGTAACAAAATGACATTGAATTTAAGCTGCCCCAAAGCCACCCAACCAGTATGATAGCTTCCCCCCATGAAGGCCAGGACATCACACCTCTGTAAGGATTAGATCAGGGGAAGAGATTGTGGGCTGAAGGGAAGAGGACAATGACTTCCTCTGGCTGAAAGGATATGCAGAGTGTGAAGAGTCATAAACAGCCTCTCCCAGAAGGAAGGGGGCGGAGATTGCTTCTGAGCTGCCAGAAGGAGAAGGAGGCGGGGACAGACAACCATTTGTTTATTCACAAGGACAAAAAGCTGTCATGAACTACAGAACACGTCCCTTTTGGAATTCCTGGTCCTTGTCACAACGGGGCTTGCACTCCATAATACTCCCAACATGGCCGTCTAGCATGAAACCCCTTTCTCGCTCCACGCGCTGGACGTAACATATTCTATTAATAGACCACGCCTTCCGCGGCTCCGGGCGTCTCAATGCTATTGCAAAGTAGCGATCCGACGTGTGTCCTGTAGCTCGCAGTATTGTTTCCTTGTACCTGTCTATCTACCCGTTCCTTGCCCCTTCCTTTCCTCCTATTTCCTGGACTCATGTGCTAGTTGCACCTTTCCTAGTTCCCCGGATTCCTGGACCCGCGTCTCAGAAACTGAACACACTCTGGAGTCGGAAGAGACTCGGGCAGCCTTGTTCAAAATCAGGTCCGTCCGCAAGAAGGCAGCGACCAAGGACTCCAGCAAAGAACGGACCCAACTGAGTAAGGGGGAACTCCTTGACAAAAGCACATTTTTAAAAAGACTGATAATTTACTGTGTAAAATTGTGAAAAATATGTTAACCCCAGACTTGTGAACTCTGTGCTATGTTCTGGGAAGTAACTAGGGAAATTATGGTTTTAAACCAAATGTATTTATGTCAAAAGCATGAAACTTCACACGCTCATGCCCCTATACAATGCGCACATTCGTGGAAATTTGCTCCGAAATTGAACCATGTGTTCCGGACAAAAAGGGTGAATTTCAGTCAAAAGCAGAACTAAGATCCTATAGCGAAGGGGCTTGAAAGAGGATCTGCCCCACAAAATATGTAATCTATATATGTTATTGTTAGAAAGTTTGCACATTTGTAAATATGTATTGTACTAAAAGTAGATTTTATGTTCAAAAGGCAAGTGGAGGATTATCTGACTCATAAACCCACATCATCATGGTGACACTCTGTTTTCTCCTCTAATCAAGGGAGAGAGGAGACTCTAACCTATAGCCTGCCTAGGGGGTGCGCTTAGGATATTCAGCACACACACCCCTTTACCATATGCATAAAAAGAGAAAGCTGAGGACTTAGAAACACAGACAGATTCACCCACTATCCTGATCCTAGCGAAACACCCTGAAGCAGATCCATCCATATTCCTTGCTCCTGACTCCAGAAACTTGGCAAGCAGAAAGGCCCATTCCATTAGTTGAACCATTTTCAACTAGGCCTTGAGTTTCCAGAACCAGAAAGAATCCCATAAAATCTAAGGGGAACAAAAGAAACAGCCGGGCTGTGCTGTAACTGCTTTCCTGCTAAAAGAATTATTACCAGAACCAAAATATCCAATCCAGTTGTGCTGTGCCGTGCTGTGCCGTGCTGTGACCAGATAGCTGTGATCAGAGCCATTGCAGACCCAGTACAGTCCGGTGTGCCCAGCAGCCTGTCCAGTCCGGTGTGCCCAGCAGAATTCCTGTCCAGAAACCTTGACAGACCAGAATTCCTGACGATTCTGTTCAAAACATATATAGTGAGTATCCATAGTATAGGACTGTGTCACTAGCATATGTACTATCCATAGTCTATCCCTATCTAAATCCATCCGATCTTGTCTTCAGAACCTGCGTTGTTAGAAATCTTTTTGAATTGCCTGAACTCTCTATATTATCCCTATCATCTCCTTCGGTTCTAGTATTGTTAAATATCTTTGCGCTCATATATTTCATCTAAAGAAGGCAAGCTCCTCGGCAGGCAGTCGCCCGGGTCCAGTAACGCCCTGGTCCAGTGGCTGTGCTTCTGTGTGGTATTTTCTTCTTCATAGTCATGCCCTAGTGTAAAGAAACCCTGTTTGTCTTTTGAAAGCGCATGCCTGTTTTCTCACTCTTGCGCCTATCTCCGAAATACGACCTCCACTGATACATTCATAACGTTCTCAATTGTTAAGCTAGAAACAACATTTCAACTTCTGTTTGTAGCTAACATCCCAGGCTTTAAATAGAACCAAAAACCGCATTTCAAATCTATATAGTTTTCCTGTAATCGCCATTAGCGTGCACGGAAAAGTTTGCCACAAATTTTGTATTAGGAAATTTCTATCATGTGTAAAATAGCTTTTCATTGCACCCGTCCTCAGTTTTAAGTTTTCACATTGATTATTAGTGTCAAATCATTGCTAGTATGTGTCTGCAACTATATAAAGCGGCACCCATTAGAATGTAAACAATTTCAGTCATTTAAACAATATTTTGTGTTTTACCCAATCCATTCTCAGATAACTTTAAAACCATTTGACAGTTTGCCAATCAGTTCTGTTTCTCTCTTGTGTTTCCTGGGGGGAAATTGGGATTGGCATTTTGTTTGAATTTTGCATTCTTGAAACCCGTTCTCTCTCCTCCTATCTCTTTACATTGCTTGTTGGGGGGGCAGAGGGATGTGAAGGGGGAAATAGTAACCACATTACTATTTGACTTGAACACACACACAAAAGTATTATTTCTGTGCTGAATTGTTTTGTTCACTATTACTCCTTGTGATTAAAGAGATTGCTTAGTGTTACCTCACCCCATTGGTGATTATTGTATAACCATTAAACGTAGTGTGATTATATTGTGAACTACATAAATAAATGTTTTAACTTTGCAAACCGGTCTGATTCCTGGTTCAGTGTGACCGGGGGGGTTCCAAAACAGGGGTGTGACATAAGTGGTACATTGTTCAGAATAAAAGAACTTTCAGACACAAAATAAATAAAGAATTCAGTTGTGCATTACATGCTAGGCATTGACTTAGGTGAAGTGCCGGATTGAAATCACTTACAGATTGGGGGCTCCTCATGAGATTTCTGAATTAGACATACGACTTGTGACAGTCTAATACAGCGTGCTAATTGACGGGGTACATAAACCCTGTTGGGGTACCACACTGTGTTACACTGTAAAAACACCCTTCAGTAGAAACGCTCTAAGGGGTTGGCCTGTTTTGCAAAAATAAAATAACTCCTGTAAGTCAGAAAGGAAATTAATATTTCCGGAATGGCGACGCCAGTAGAAATTAATATGGCAAAACAACAGCTACTGCACAAATTATTTGTCAGGGGTGAATGGACAGAGCAGGATCAGAATGTTTGGTTGCAGGAAATCAAAGAACAAGCCACTGCCACTGGATTAGATATATGGCAGGATCAGGGTCCATTACACATGGCACTTAGTGAACTGTACATGGCCCCTAAGGTAAAAGAAGAGCAAAGTAAAATTGCCAAAATAGCGGCATATCTGTACCTCCACATTGGAGCAATACAGGAAAAATATGCCGAAAACCTAGATCTGGCAAACAGGCAAGTACAATCATTAGAAAAAACCCAAACTGATTTGGACTCTGCAGAGCAAAGGCTACAAAAGAGCCAATAATCAGAGAATGAAACCAGACAGTACCTGATAAAAGTAAAAGGAGATCTGGATATCCTGCAGCAAGAGAAGGTAGAGCAGGATACCAAAGTACTGGCGCTGCAAAAAGAGTGCCAAGAAAGTTTGGACTCTCTACTATGGAGCCAACAAAAGCTGGAACAGCAAGTGAACTATAATAGGGCCTGCACAGGGCAGATAGTCACCCTGGAAAATCAGATTGATGAGATAAAAAGAAGAAAATAACAAATTAATTCTCAAAGACCTTGACTCCCAGACTGAATTTGATGAAGAGCGCCAGAAAGCTGGTGCACTCAAAAAACAAAGGGACGACCTGGCTGCACAGAGGGGTACTCTAATTCAGGAAAGGGACACCCTAGTCCAGGAAGTCAGTTATTTAAAAACCAAGATGGAAGGAAATCACCTGGCCCTTGAGGGACTGGGTGAGCTCCAAAAAGACTACGTAAAACTGTTAGAGCACACAAGGAGGGTGGAAGATGCTCTAGCAAAGAACGACCAGGCCAGTAAGGACAGTACTCAGGAGGTAACCCTCCTGCAGCACAAATTGGCCCAATACTCCAAAATTACACAGGAAGCACAGAGAGACAATGAGGCTCTCTGTGAGAAAAATGACAGGCTCCATAGACAGGTGGCTATGCAGGAACAACTGATAGAGACTAGTAAGGCCTTGATAGAAGAACAAAAGGGTCAGGTTCTTGCATATCAACAGTGAGTAGGGGCTGAGAGAGATGAGGTCCGCTGGGAGAGGGAAACACCTGAGCATAACCTCAGGAACCCTGGCACCAGAGACTTTCATCTCTTCAACTCCATGGACTCTGCCACCCCCATGTCCGCTGGCTGACCTGAGCCAAGGGCCACAGGGATGGCAGACTTCAACCTGAGGGGAAATATGGGGCACATAGATCAGCGCCTCCCAGGAATGGATGGGCAGGCATCTATGTATGGGTTCCCAAGTGCTAGGGCCATCTTCTCTGATCAGGGAGACTCCAATGAGGGGAGAATCAGAGAAATGGATCCTCAGAAATATCACTTATCCAGAGATCAGAAGGTAAAATTTAGTTGGGAATTCCATGAGGGTAGGCCCACTAAGAGTATATTAAAAACCTCTTCCCAGCTAGGACAGTGGGGGAGGGGGGTACTCAGCCAATCCTGGGAGCAAGTAAGAGTCAGAAGACTCTTCTGAGTGCCACAGGACCCAAGAAACTAGGCCCGCACATTGTGCCACCTATTCCCAAGCTCGCAGAATCTGGGAGAGCCTAGAAGACCAGACAGGCACCTCTGGTAGCAGTGCCTCTGAGTCAGAGGTTGAGTGGACCAGGGTGACCCGAATTAAGAAAGCCAATAAAGTCAAAAGGGCCTTGCTCAAAGATCTCCTGAAACAAATAAAAGCCATTAGGAGCGTCATCACGCCCTATCACAAGAATACAAAATATTCGGTTTGGGAGCACCTTGAGCTATTTGAGCAGATGATGGACACTTTCTATCTGAAGGACAGCCAAAGCTGTATTCAGTATGTGAAGTGGACATTTTCTCCTGAGTACTCCAGCTTCTTTGCGGGGCTGGAGGATCAGAATCATTCCAGATGGTGCACCTATAGGGCGGCCATCCTGAAACATTTTTCGGTTCACAGGAATCCTCAAGAGGCTTGCAAGGCAGCCTATAACTTACAATGTGGGGAAGACCATGTATCATGATGCCTGCCCCCGGACATCAGGATCAAGTCCATCTGCCCAAGAAACAGGCATCCAAGCACCCACTGGGATTCCCAGAATCCCAGTTAGTAGCTACATGGGTGCGGCTCATATTGTTAAACTTACCTCATGCAGACCATGCTGCAAGGAACTTAAGCATAGGCCATTGTGAGGCCTGGAAGGGATTACTTTTCTTTAGGGACTATTTTCTTTGATTGGGTGTGGTTTTGGAACTTCTTACCTGGGACTACTTCGAAGGCTATTTAAACCACTCCCGATGAACAGCACACGCTTCATGTTATTCTGCCTTCTGCAGCGTAACACTCACCATGCCTGCAAGTCGAGCATCCTGTCTTCAGCCATGCCCGCCTCGACTCCGGACCAGATCCTAGAAAGAAGGGAAAGAAGAAGGAAAAGTTAGAACAAGGACATTACCTTTTGATCATCAGCAGTTCTCAGAGCTGCCGCACCATCGAATAGAGAAAAAGACTTAAAATTCAAACGCGTCGCATCGCCTGCTGCAGCGCCGCGCCATACTCACCAGTCTTCACAGCATCTCCATGACCCGGCGCAGCCTCCATCGCCTCGTCGCCGAAATCCTGGCATCTGAAAAGACAAAACAATTAACAAGGTGAGCCAATTGCCAACAAGGACAATCTTCTTTCAGCGCAAGATACTTACTTGAGTTCATCGCCCGAGGCATTCTTCTTCTGCACACCATTTCTTCTTATGCCGCACCTGTAGGGAGACAGAAGGTAGTCAGTTAAATACATATGGACCATTATTTTTCGCCGGACAGTTTGGGAAATACAGACTCTTACCTAAGCGCTTCTCCTTCCAATGAGGTGATCATCCCTCGGCTCAAGCTGCAAGAAAAAAAGGGAGAAAAGAGGGGCAAGAGTGAATAACAGACATTTTGAACTCTAAAGAACTATATGCTCCTTACCTCGGAGTCATCAGACCAGTGAAGTAACTGGTTTTCTACACGCCCCTGCCTTCCACGCAGGATGGAGAGCTCATCTTTTCAAACTATAAGGTGAGACCAGTGAAAGGGAATACAGGAGGTGTTCAGTGGGGAACAATTGAGTGTATGTATCCTCTCGCCCACGGGTGGCTAATCCCCTTTTCCCTACCTTTAGGAGATTATTCTTACGGGTCAAGCAGACAAAACTAGGAGGGCCAGTCCAGTCAGCCATCACCGCTCTTTGAATCACGCTGGTGGAGTCCTTAGCAGTCCAGTTCCGTTTGAAACCGGGTCCAGGTGAGCGTAACACCAGGCTCCACAAGAATTTGTTCAGGAGTTGAAACGCGCCTCTGCGCAGACCACTAGAAGGGTGCGCACTGACAGCAAAGAATTTGTAAACACTTTCTTTCACGCTCTCCCTAACTATATTATGACCCAGCTAGTGAGGGACTTTCACGAGAAAAGATCACTAGACTGGGTCATTGATCAAGCAACGCGCATCTATGCGGTGCAGAAGCCGTTGGAAAACAAAAATAGTCCCAAAAGCCCCAAAACAACCAACACCCCTGCTGCTGCTAAAGTGGCAGAGGTGAAGGTTGCCCCCATTTTAGATTTGGAGATGGGGGGGCCTAAAAACATGCCCGCACAGAATCAAAACAACCCCAAACCCAGAAGGCCCTCGGGCCAATCACAAACAGGGAGCCAAGGAGGCAACCCTACAAATGGGACCCCTAACTCCCCTGACTACATCAGCCTACGCTACAAGGGGAATAGACCAATCTGGGTTATGTGTGGACTCCTCTAGCCCAAGGGAGCGGGGGGCGGGATCCAACCAGACAGCAAGAAACCCAGGGAACTTCCCTCCTAACTTCTCCCAGGAGGGCAATAATCCCGGATACTACTGGACAAAATTTCTTTCCTAGGTACCCGCCAAATTTCAACCCCCAAAACAACCCATCCTTCTTTCCCCACTTTCCTGAGCCCAGACAGCCCAATCCGGGAGAGGGGAGGCCAAGGGTGGAGGGGTACCCAAAGTTCCCTAACACGGGATATTTTGTGAGAAGGGATAGCTACCCTTCCCGGGATCAACCCAGCGGAGACATGAGGACCCCGTACCCGCCAGAGCGGGTGTTCCAACTAGAGCCCCAGGTCCAGAACATGGCACAGGATCTGGGTCGCATGCTGAGGGCTCAACAGAACCCTCAGATGAGCATGGCGGCTCAGAATGCCTCAAATCCAGGATCTGGTGCTCCAGAGCAATGACGGGGGAAGAACCCTGACAACCTACCGGTTCCCAGAGAGGAGGCACAAGGGGAAGGAGGGTGTAAAGCCTTCGTGGAAGCTTCCTTCCCCCTTGTAAAAAAGCCCCTGGAAACCCAGGAACCGGAACCAAAATCTCCTGCACCCGAAAATCTGCAACCCAAGGAGCAGAGAGGGGATAGGAGAAATAAAGAACCTAAAAAGACCCATTTTGAGGAGGAGGTACAAATCTTCCAGTTTGAAGGAGCGGGATCCTCAGAGGATTCTGGGAAAAGGATCTTCTCCTTCAGGGATGGGGGAACTCCTCCCAAAGAAAAATAGGTCCCAAAGGATCCCAATCCAGACTGGGTAGATGTGGGGATCGAGTTAGCACCGCCCATCATCAAACCCCAAATCACCAGCACCAAAATCACCTGGTTCAAACCCATGCTGGTGACTGCCTCCAAAAAGGGTGGGGCAGCCCAGAATCCGAACCAGGGGAACCCAAAACTTCCCCCATATCTAGCTGTCACCTTTTTCTTCCAGATTCCCAAGATCCCAAACAGAATCCTGCCCGAATCACCTTTCTGTCAGTATCCAAAACCAAGAAACTAACCCACCAGTTGGCCAAAAATGTGCATTACCTCTCCCCCTTGAGGAAAAGGAAGGAAGATTCTATGCCCTGGTCCAAATACAGGGGCAATGTACAATTTTGGCACTGGTGGACACTGGATCCCAAGCTACCCTTCTGTCAAAAAGGGCCTTTGATCAACTGAATTCGGGAAGGGGGGAGAAGTACCAAATTCCTCTCACCCCTCTTCCTGGACAACTTCAGAACTTCGATGAAAAGGAAATTCCCGTTGAGGGGACTGCGGATTTGGACATTAAAATTGGGCGACACAAGGTGAAGCACCCGGTCATAGTTGTGACTCCAGAGGGCACACCTTGTTTACTAGGGAATGGCATCCTGCGTAGGTTGTCTCCCCTCATAGATTGTAAAAACAAGGTCCTCTGGACCCAGACTAGCCGACCAATGAAATTGAAACATAGTGTCAACCATGTTAGTTTAAACGGCACATGCCACATGTTTGAAAAAAAACCTGACCAAATAGAAGTTCACTTCCAGAATAATGAAATCCCAGACACGACATTAATTGCAGTAGGACAACTAACTGGTGATGGGGAGTCCTCTCTATTTCTGAAAATCAACCTTCCTTCCAGTCTAAGGTGGCATTCCACACTGGAAGGAAACACTCTGAAATTCTTTACAAATTCACAATCAGAAAATCCCACTCCTATAGTCCAGGAAGATGAAAAATCAGCTCAAAGCTTGGCAGATATTCAGAAAATTGGAGAGCAGTTGTTCATCCCTATTCAGTTAAATGAAGGGAAGGACTCTGTTCTCGCCCGAGTGTGTGTGAACAACGGTAAGAGCTTCATCAGCGAGGCCATGTTCCGCAAACTCCCAAAGATCCAGCCAATCCCACATTTAAACTGATAGACAAATGGGAAGCGGACCTGGAAACACCCAATTCCAAACATCTCCTGCCTAGCAGGTGTATGCTCAAAATTTCCATAGGCAACAAGAGCATAGTCCATAATTGTTGGGTCATGTGAGATGTCCCTGCTGCATTTTATTTAGGCAGTGACATTCTCAATCACTTCACCATTAGTTTGGACCTAATAAACTTCAAAGCTTGGTCCCGATTCGCGGGTAATCCCATGGACTTTTATGACCCAGAGAAAGCATTTAGGTCAGCTCAACTGCTGCCTTATGCAGTTGAAATTCAGATTGGAGAAGAAGTCACCATCCCAGAACGGACCCGACTATTCTCACTGGAAGTGAAAGTTAAAAGAGGACAGAAACTGAAAAACCCTGACGCCTATATTCAGCTTAATGCCCATTTCCAACACCAAAGGTTGGGGGTAAACCCAATACCACTAGTCAATATAGAACACGACACCATTGCAATAGAGGTGGATAACAGCGACCTAAAGAGTATCACTCTGGCCGCAGGCACCATTATTGGAATGGCGGTTGATGACCGACATTTTTCCATAGATTTAGGTAATGAACTGTTAGGACCAATCCCCAAGGACTGTTTTGACAGTGATAGCGACGATGACGCAACACCAGACAGGATCTTCACCCAGCATGGGGGGGGAATTGCCTGGTGTACACTTCCTGCCCTTGCCCTTATGGTAAGGAAGATGTGACCTGTGACTTCAGGAGGGATGAGGCGATCTTCCAAGTCTGCGAGAACTGCCTTCCCCACCTGAAGCCACCAGTCCAAATCAGCACTTTGACCAGGGACTTCTCCACCCAGCTGGAGGAGGCCGCTGAGATAGCAAAACCGGAAGTCTTTCCAGGCTTCAGGCAGATGGTTGAAGAAAGAGTCAACCTAGCTGATGCCTGTGAGACTCTGGAGCAGACTCTGGAGCAGAAGCAAAAATTGAAACAAGTTTTCTTAGATTTTCAAGATCTCTTTGCGGTGGACTCATATGACTGGTCACACTGACATCCACACAACAACAATTCCCACGGACCCTGGCATGACTCCAGTGTTTGTGAAGCAAAACCGCTTGCCTCTCGCATCAATGGAGTCCCTTACTGAAATAATTAAGAACCTTTTGTCCCGTGGGATAATTCGTGCAGTCCGCAGCCCCTTCAGTGGAGACTCTGTGCTGACCTTTGGGAGCTCAACAAACGGGTCCATACTTCCCGATGGCCTCTTCCCTACATTGACCAAGGGCTGACCCAGATTTTGGGTCACAGGTATTCACTGTCATTGACCTGACCAATGGGTACTGGACTGTACCTGTCAGTAGGGAGGACCAATACAAGCTGGCTTTCACCTTCGGGGGGCAGCAGAACACTTGGACCCGGACTCCGGATACAATGAATTCAACATTTTTCTACACGAGGCCATGCCCGACCTGGGTGAAAGGGGTAACCTGGCCCATGTAGATGATGTTCTAGTCAAAAGCTCAACTGTGGAGGAACACATTGCGGAGATCCGTTATGTTCTGACACAGTTGAGGGCTGCCGGAGCAAAAGTCTTCTTTCAAAAGGCACAGTGGTGCAGAACCCGTGTCAATTTCTTGGGGCATGAGATAACTCCTCAGGGTCTCTGTCCCCAGGAAAAGAAAGTGGAAGCACTCCAGAAATTAAAAGACCTCACAACTCTGCAGGAACTAAGGAGCCTCCTTGGACTAACTAATTACAGCAGAAAGTTCATTGAGGACTACGCAGAGATCACAAGACCCCTGATCCATCTTTTGAAGGGGGGGTCAAGTGGGAGTGGGGTTCAGAACAAGCCGAGGCAGTAAGACAACTCAAAAGAAGCCTCTCACAAGCGCCTTGCCTAGCTTACCCGGTCAAAAACAAGGAGTTCTTCTTGGAGACAGGGTTCTCAAATACATGCTTGACTGCAGTTTTTTTGGCCACTGCAGTATTATATCAAAAGCATGACAAGGTCAATAAAGTAATCTCCTATGCGAGTAAAACTTTATCCTCTGTGAAGGAAAAATTCAACGATTGTGAGAAGGCACTCCTGGCAACGGTGTGGGCATTGAAGAATTACTGCTCGTTTATCCATGGGGAACACATCATGGTGGAGACTCCACACCAGCCTCTGCAATATCTCCAAAGTGACAGAATCTGGGCCGGAAATGTGAGTAATTCCCGAATTACTTCCTGGATTCTGTCAATGCAAGGCTTTCCTGTTGAGGTCAGATATGGCCAAAACAAGAAAAGTCCCCTCGCCAAAGGTCTGGCTGACTTGCATGATTGTGCCAGAGAAAACTGTCTCGAGGAGGAAAGTCTTAAAATCAAGGACAACATGGAGGCATACCTTAATTCCCCACACAAAGTCTTTGAAAAAGACAAGTGTGAGGGAATGCCCACTGTCTATGTGGATGGATGCTCCTACCATGTTGACAACAATGGGGAAAAAGAACATGTGGCCGGCGTAGGGAATGCATGGGTGAATGATGCCCCAGAACCCTCCACTGGGTACAAAATTCTTCCCCGAAGTAGTCAAGTGGCAGAGTTGATGGCTATGCATCAAGCCATCCTCACTGCTGTCCAACATAAACTCCACAAACTGGTCATAATCACAGATTCGGATTATGTACGGAACGGGTTCGTGGAGCACCTGGTTAACTGGAAAACCAGAGGCATGCTATGTGCTAGTAATAAACCATTGAAAAATGGAAAATTAATAAAAAATATTGATGATCTGGTCACCTCGAATGGGATGACCATCTACTGGAAAAAGATCAAGGGTCATTCTAAAGTAGAGGGACCAGACAAAACTGGAAATGACCTAGCTGATCAGCTGGCCAAAACTGGAGCCATCCAAGGGGATCTACTTGAGATTGAGTCCCTGTTGGGGGAAATCCAGGTCACTGCTATCACTAGGTCCCAGACGAATGCTCACAATGAACTCTCAACTGCACAATGGAGTAAGGAGACCCCAGATGCTGATTTGATTACGGCTCAAAAAGGGGATCCAATAATTGGTATGTTTTATC
Source organism: Ambystoma mexicanum (assembly GCF_040938575.1). NCBI lineage: Eukaryota > Metazoa > Chordata > Amphibia > Caudata > Ambystomatidae > Ambystoma > Ambystoma mexicanum. Next base: position 670,856,494 of record NC_090933.1, on the reverse strand, counting down.
AACACATTGAGGACCCTGAGAACTTTCCCCTGACTGATACCGATTACATCGGGAAAGAGGACCTCAGATTGTTGATGAAATATCCAAAAAATGTTCCGAATCCAAGACGGTTTGTTGTAAGGAGATCCAAAGCTGGCCATGACCAGTGGGTAATCCCTACCTCATTCCGAAGCCTGATGCTAAGTGACACCCATGATGCGGGCACAGCCGGTCATCGGGGGTTTCATACGACACTAGAAATCTTGCGAGAGGTTGCATTCTGGCCACACATGGGGCAGGACCTTGACGAATACTTGAAGGGGTGTCTTGTGTGTGCACCATTCAGCCAACATCACTCACACACCGTGCTCCCCTCCAAAAAAGGGGGATGGCACTGCCTTGGTCAGATTTACAAGTTGATTTCATCGGGCCGTGATTCGCTTCTTTAGCGGGAACAAGTACATGTGGACTGTGACATGCTTGTTCACTAAATGGGTGGAATGTCTCCCGGCCTGAAATTGCAAGGCAGAAACAGCAGCTGCCATGATGGTCAACCATATCTTCTCGTGTTTTGGACTAACCCAAAGGATTGAGTCAGACCGAGGTAGCCACTTCACTAGCGAAGTGATGACAAAGATGTGGGAGATACTTGGGGTCAAAAAGAAACTACACATTGCCTACCAGCTAGCCTCTAGCGGTGGAGTTAAGAGATACAACAAGACAATTGTAAGCATATTAAAAAGGTTTGTGGCAGATTCTGGGCCAAGTTGGGACATTTGACTAGCTCTTGTCCTGCTGGCCATCAGATCTACCCCTTCTTCGGCAACCAAAATGTCACTGTTTGAGCTGGTGACTGGATGAAGGATGGTGCTTTCCCAGCATCTGCTGTACATAACCCAAGAGCAGACCTTGATAAATGCCTCCACAACTCATGCGTATGTTGAGAATCTGAGAAAACACCTTCAACATGCTTTTGCCTATGCTCAGCGGAATCTAGAAAGATCTGCAGACAGTATGAAGACCCACTATGACCTTAAGACAACTAGAAAAGAATAACAAGTAGGAGCCCGGGTCTACTTGTGCAATTTGCAAAGGAACCAGGCCAAACAGCGCAAATTTCTTCCTAGCTGGTGGGGTCCTTTTGAAATTGTAGACAGAATCTCACCAGTCGCCTACAAAATCTGTATCCCCAAAGGCAGTTTGGCAGAGGGGGAAGATAAGTGGGTCCACATCAACCAGGTGCCATCCTAGGCACACTCTGCGGCAAATAGAGGAGCTATCTGGAAACCCAGAGGGGGACATTCCGGATCCCTAGAAAATTCCAGCCATTAAAAACCATTCCACCTGTTAAAATGAGTAGTAATTACAGGCGGGAAAGATTGTCAATTGTATGTCAAATGTATCTGTCTGCCCCACTACATGAATAGTAGTGGGGAAATGTCCGTAACCTTGCTCTGTTCTGTCATCATAGTACTGAAACCATGGATTCCAAGAACCAAGGAGGACCACTCGGGGACCAGGAGGAAAGACCCAAGGGGCCTGGAGTACCGCTCCATGCTCCCATCCGGAATTGACAAGGAGAACCTGTCGATCGAGTACTGATGGGAGAAGCAGATGAATTTTTCCACTTGGACCAAAAAGAAAGAATGACATCCCAATCTCCTGACTTCTCCTTGACGGACGGTCAAATTTCAAGTCGTGAGGGGGGCTTTGTGGGATTTAATAACCCACTTATGCTCTACCCTGCGTCATCATTGTGTGCTGATGGTGCCATAATTATCAAAATGGCCGCAAAATCCCTATGCGTGCCAAACCTATGGAAATTGTGCTTTGCAACACAAAAAGATGGCTGCCAAATCTACCATGCATGTTGTCAGTGGTGGAACGGAGACCTCACTGCTGAAACATGTCACTGGGCTGCTAACAAGTAAAAATGGAGACTGCATGAAAAGCAGTGTCTTGCTGAAAGGAATCCAGAATCTTGTTTTCAAATCCTTTCTTGGTTGCTGAACATACAGAATGCCGGTTCAAAACACCATCAAACATCCAATATTCTTGCTGGGTGTTACTAGTCACTTAGTTCAAGAAATCATTATGAACATACAATGTCATGAAAAGCGGAATTTGTCATCAAAACATTCACAGCAAATGTGCCTGCCTGTGAAATCTGTCAAAATCTGGGCACAGTACCAGCAGCCGCCTGTATGACAGCTGTCAGTAGATCGCATCATAAGGATTTAAACTTGTACCATTGAAATCTAATGTCTGAAAACTAAGTGACCTGTTATTGAGAGTAACCTAGGTTGTAACTATTTAAATCCCATGGTTTAGAAGCTGGAATAAGTGTTTTAGCTGCTTGTTTGAAAATTGCAAGTTTGTTTTAAACCAAGAAAAGAAAATGTAACAAAATGACATTGAATTTAAGCTGCCTCAAAGCCACCCAACCAGTATGATAGCTTCCCCCCATGAAAGCCAGGAGATCACATCTCTGTGAGGATTAGATCAGGGGAGGAGATCTTGGGCTGCAGGGGAAGAGGACAATGGATTTCCTCTGGCTGAAAGGATATGCAAGGTGTGAAGAGTCATAAACGGCCTCTCCCAGAAGGAAGGGGGAGGAGATTGCTTCTGAGCTGCCAGAAGGAGAAGGAGGCGGGGACAGACAACCATTTGTTGATTCACAAGGACAAAAAGCACATTTTTAAAAAGACTGATAAATTACTGTGTAAAATTGTGAAAAATATGTAAACCCTGGATTTGTGAACCTAATTTTTGGCTGCACATTTTAAGAGGCGCAAGAACTCTGTGCTATGTTCTGGGAAGTAACAGGGGAAATTATGGTTTTAAAGCAAATGTATTTATGTGAAAAGCATGAAACTTCACACGCTCATGCCCCTATACAATGCACACATTCGTGGAAATTTGCTCTGAAATTGGACCATGTGTTCCAGACAAAAAGGGTGAATTTCTGTCAAAAGCAGACCCAAGATCCTACAGCGAAGGGGCTTGGAAGAGGATCTGCCCTACAAAATATGTAATCTATATATGTTATTGTTAGAAAGGTTGCACATTTGTAAATATGTATTGTAGTAAAAGTAGATTTTATGTTCAAAAGGCAAGGGGAGGATTATCTGACTCATAAACCCACATCAGCATGGTGACACTCTGTTTTCTCCTCCAATAAAGGGAGAGAGGAGACTCTAACCTAAAGCCTGCCTAGGGGGTGCCCTTAGGATAATTTAGCACACACACCCCTTTACCATATGCATAAAAAGAGAAAGCTGAGGACTTAGAAACACAGACAGATTCATCCACTATCCTGGCGAAGCACCCTGAAGCAGATCCATCCATATACCTTGCTCCTGATTCCAGAAACTTGGCAAGCAGAAAGGCCCATTCAATTAGTTGATCCATTTTCAACTAGGCCTTGAGTTTCCAGAACCAGAAAGAATCCCACAAAATCTAAGGGTAACAAAAGAAACAGCCAGACTGTGCTGTAACTGCTTTCCTGCTAAACGAACTATTACCAGAACCATAAGATCCAATCCAGTTGTGCTCTGCTGTGCTGTGCCGTGCTGTGCCATGCTGTGACCAGATAGCTGTGACCAGAGCCATTGCAGACCCAGTCCAGTCCGGTGTGCCCAGCAGTCTGTCCAGTCCCGTGTGCCCAGCAGAATTTCTGTCCAGAAACCTTGACGGACCAGAATTCCTGACGGTTCTGTTCAAAACATATATAGTGAGTATCCATAGTATAGGACTGTATCACTAGCATATGTACTATCCATAGTCTATCCCTATCTAAATCTATCCGATCTTGTCATCAGAACCTGCATTGTTAGAAATCTTTTTGAATTGCCTGAACTCTCTATATTATCCCTATCATCTCCTTCGGTACTAGTATTGTTAAATATCTTTGCGCTCATATATTTCATATGAAGAAGGCAAGCTCCTCGGCAGGCAGTCGCCCGGATCCAGTGGCGCCCTGGTCCAGTGGCTGTGTTTCCATGTGGTATTTGCTTCTTCATAGTCATCCCCTAGTGTAAAGAAACCCTGTTTGTCTTTTGAAAGCGCTTCCCTGTTTTCTCATTCTTGCGCCTATCTCAGAAAAATAACCTCCACTAAAACGTTCATAACTTTCTCACTTTTTAAGCTAGAAACAAAATTTCAACTTCTGCTTGCAGCTAACATCCTAAGCTTTACCAAATTTTGTTTTAGGAAATTTCTATCACATGTAAAACAACTTTTCATTTCACCCGACATCATTTTTAAGTTTTCACATTGCTTATTATTGTCAAATCATTGCTAATATTTGTCTGCAACTATATAAAGCGGCTCCCATTAGAATTTAAACAATTTCAGTCATTTAAACCATATTTAGTGTTTTGCCCAATCCATTCTCAGATAACTTTAAAACCATTTTGACAGTTTGCCAATCAGTTCTGTTTCTCTCTTGTGTTTGCTAGGGGGACATTGGGATTGACATTTTGTTTGAATTCTGCATTCCTGAAACCTGTTCTCTCTCTTCCTATGTCTTTACATTGCCTTTTGGGGGGGGGGGGGGGGCGGAGGGGTGTGCAGGGGGACAGGGGGAAATAGTAACCACATTGCTATTTGATTTGAACACACACACAAAAGTATTATTTCTGTGCTGAATTGTTTTGTTCACTATTACTCCTTGTGATTAAAGAGATTGCTTAGTGTTACCTCACCCCATTGGTGATTATTGTCTAACCATTAAACGTAGTGTGATTATATTGCAAAATACATAAATAAATATTTTAACTTTGCAAACCGGCCTGATTCCTGGTTCAGTGTGACCGGGGGGGTTCCAAGAGAGGGGCGTGATATAAGTGGTACATCGTTCAGAATAAAAGAACTTTTAGACACAAAATAAATAAGGATTTCAGTTTTGCATTACACGCTAGGCATTGACTTAGGTGAAGTGCCGGATTGAAATCACTTACAGTCACACCATTCGCCATCTGCGATTTGCAGTTTTACAATTCTTTCTTTAGAGGTTTTGCAGTTCTGGGTTGAAAAGGGCAAGGGCAATTTTCTCCTTAACCTCCTTTCAGGTTGCGCCACCTTTCTCCTCCGTTTGAACTGCTGTCCTGGAATCACTGCTTTCTCGTACATTCCGCCTTGCTCAGGGTGTGCTCTCATGATCTGCCTTTTATCCCTATGGGGAAGGGAAAGGGCAGTCAGGTGTGTGAAATTAGTGGTAATTGCCTGACTCTGCCTGACCCTTGAGTTGGGACATGTCAGGTATACAGTTCTGGTATTAGTCCGTTGTCTTTCAGGGTAATCGTGTCAGAATCCCCTTGTTCGTCACTCAGCTCAGATAAAACCCCCTCCTCCTCACCTATTTCTTCTGAACTGCTTGGGGTATTCTTGCCTTTCTTCTTGCTGATATTCCTTCTTTTTTTGTAGAGAGATAGCCTCCCTCAAGACGAAGCCACCATGCCGTCTTGATGTACGAGACTGGCTAGAGGCCCCTTCCTGAGGAAGCAAAACAGAGGAAAAAGCCAGTTGGCTAAAAAAAAAAAACTCTTAGTTATGGTAGTCCTTTGGTGTAGCAATGAGATGAACATGCTCTGAAAAAGAATGATGTTAATGCCAGGGAAGGTTGATGAAAGACTCCGCAACGAACGAAGAAGGGAGTCAGTTCTCCAAAGTAAGGCCCCATAAATTAGTAGGACTAGGGTAGCAGAAGTCTAAATTCCCTCCTAACCAGATGGAAAGGTCTCTGTGGGATAAACAGAAAGAGCAGCAGAGGGTAAGAAGAGGAGAGATATCAGCTGCTGCCAAGGTAGAGACAGCCGTGGGAGGCAACGCTCTCCGTAAAGGGGAGTGGAAGAAAGAAAGCTTTCACGGGTAACAGGGAAAGGGAGGAGCGGCTGAGAAAGACCAGAGCAAGGAGAGCCGTAGAAAGGAAAAAGAACCAGCAGAGGTGAACAGCGAGCGCTGGAAAGGAAACAGAGCGTGGACGCCACCAGCAGAGGTGAAGAAAACAGGACGGGAACGAGGCCCGGAAAGACGAGGGAGGAAATGGCATGAGAAGCCAGAAGACGAAACAGACAAGTGCAACAAGGCATAAAACAAGGGAGAGCCAGAATTACAAAAGTAGCAAGAGTAAACACTAGTGTTAGACCCAAATTAGATGGAGAGCAGGCAGGGTTGCAACAGGCGGAATGTCAGGAAGTGGTACTGATAAATAAGATCAGGAGGTGGCCATGACAGGAGGAAAAAGACTAGAGCGTTAGCGAAACGTTGTTCAGAGCATGATGTGCTCACTCATTCAATGGTGGCGAATATGTAGTGGATTCCACAAGCGCGAGGTTGCCAGGTGCGTGACAAATCGGTCTGTGAAAAAGTTCTCGTGTTAAGAAAGGGGGGGTTGAGGTTTTGAATATCCTACTGAGTAGGTTGGGGAAATGGTGTTGTAAAGAATGGGATACCGCGTCTCACCGGTCGGTGTCCCACTTCCACTTCCTGAGGAACCCCCATCCAGGTGATCCTCCCACACTGGTCCACCCCCAGGAACTGGATCCAATAGCGAAGGCCCTGTCCTGGCCACCTGGATGACAGATCCCCGGGCACTAGTCAGTGAGGCACCTTCAGGTTTCTCACATACCCTTCCTACAAGCGATGTAGCCGCATTTGTTTCACAGGGGAATCGAGAAAGGAAATCAACATTCCCCTGTTCTCTTGCTTTTTTGTGTTCCACAGTGAAACAATAGGGTTGTAGGTCTAGAAACCATTGCATGACCCGAGGGTTTGAGTCCTTGCATTGGCTGATCCAAACTAGGGGCGAGTGGTCTGTAATGAGCGTGAATTTCTTTCATAATAGGTAGTGCCTGAGGTGGAAAATGGCCCACTTGATGGCCAAGGCTTCTAGTTCCACCACATAGTCATTTCTTTCACGTGTGAAAAGTTTTCAACTAGCAAATAAGATGGGGTCTATCGCAAATCTGCGACAGGACCGCTCCTTACCCTGTAAGGGAGGCATCAGTCTGTAATATGAACTCTTTAGAGAAGTCGACTACCCTCAGGACTGGGTTTGGCACAGCCTGTTTTAAGATGTTATAGCATATATCATCCTCGTCATTCCAATTAAGTTTCTGGGGTTCGGCATTATTACGTTTATCTATTAGTTTAGCTGTTTTGTGCAAAAAGTTGGGGATCAACCTACGGTAATATCCTATTAACCCAAGAAATGGTATAAGATCTTTTTTGGTCTTCGGGGTTGGTGTATCCAAGACGGCTTTTACTTTCTCATGTTGAGGCTGTACGTTCCCATTCCCTGCAAAGAAGCAGATGTATTTTACGGCTGACTGGGCCAGTCTGCATTTAGCTAGGTTAGCAGTTAGGCAAGCCCCTCTGAGGACTTTCATGATGGTATAAAGATGGAAGAGATGGTCCTCCCGAGTTTTACTATAAATTACGATATCGTCAATAGAAGCTCCACAGAAAACTGAATAGGGTTGCAAGATTTTATCCATGAGATGTTGGAAAGTGGCTGGCGGGCCGTGTAAACCAAAAAGGAGGACTTTGAACTGGAATAGTCCTAGCGGCATTGAAAACACGCTCTTTTCCTTATCTAGCCCATACCCTGGAACTTGCCATTACCCTTTTGTTAAGTTTAGGGTAGACAGAAAGAGGGCTGATCCGAGTTTATCAATAAGGAAATCGATGCGTGGCATGGGATAGGCATTGAAGTCCGAAATAGTATTAACTTGTTGGAAGTCTATGCAGAAGCTCAAGGAGTGGTCAGGTTTAGTGGCCAACACAACAGGAGAGGACCATGGACATGAGGAAGGCTTGATGATATTAGCTTTCAATTTCTTGTTGACTTCCTCGATCACTATCTGTTTACGAGCTTCGGGGAGTCTACACGGTTTTAAATGAACCACTTTACCCTTAGGTGTTCTAATATAGTGGTATGAGCCTTTTACTCTTCCTGATTTTTCTGAAAATGTGTCTGAAAATGAGGTAACTACATCTTTTAGATCGTCTTGTTGTTGGTAGATAGCCCTGTAGGAATTCATTCAAAGTTATCTATCTCCTCTGGAACCAGACAAGCTAATACTTTGGCATGGGTGGCTGATGGGCTCTCTTTCCTTTCTTTCAAGAGATTTGCGTGATACAAATAGACTTTTTTTTTTAAACGTTTGGTTTGCATTCAAACCTTTCATCTTACTTTTCTTGTGATCTTTACTCAATTTATAAAGCGAGTGCTATGGAACCTTTGTCCTTTTTCTTACTTCTTGTTTTCTTTCCTCGTATATCTGTGTTGTCATACTCATCTATTATTCATGATATTGTACCAGAATGATATTAGGGCAAACACCAGTTTTTTCTCATTCCCAGATATCATCTTCGCCCAGCGAACCTCAGGTGTTAGTACAGTCTCGGTGTTCATGAACCATTCTCTCGATTGTTGTCTTTTTTCATTCAATGCTGGGCATATCATGATTATGTGATGTAAACTCTCGGTCATTTTGGGATTCTTGCAAAAATCGACAGTGTTTTTTGCTTATATGAATTTGTTTTCTTGCTGCCATTATTTCTCGTGTCGGGAGGATGTTCAACCGAAGTCTCATAAATGTATCTCTGATTTTTGAAGACGGAAATATTTGCAGGTATGAAGGTAGTTGGTTAATTCTTCTGTTATCAAATGGGTTATGTATATTATGCCGGTATTTGTTTTTCTCTTGATTAGTCTTCATCCAGTCATTCTCTTTTAGTTTTATTTTCGCTTTTTGAGGTCTCTCTAATAACATTTCCATTGATATATCTTGCTCTTCTCTTTTCTCTTCTGTCGCTGTTTTCCATTTTTCTAAGGCATGTTCTCTGTTGCAATTATTCCCCGTTCTGAATATTTCCAGAGGTGCGGTGTTGGTTTGGGTCATAATTTTTCTGTATAAATCAAGTTGTTTCCATGAGGCAATGGATTTGAGCAATTGAAGTGCAAGTTCTGCTCTAATTCGTGTGATGGGTAGTGAATTCGGCAGGTTTAGTACTTTTTTCCAGAAGCACCCTTCTAGTCTGTCCCAGATGTTGGAGTTGATATTTATCATGGTTTCTGCTCCGTATGTTAGTATGGCCGTTGCTTTTTGTTTGTAGAATGTAACTACAGGGGTCATTGAGAATTTTCCGTACTTTCGGTGATTTATTTTCACTTGCCGGGCTAAGGATAAGGTTTTTTCCTTGAGGTGTACCACCCATTCTTCTTCTGTTGGTGATTGGGAGACCCATATTCCAAGATATTTTATGGTTTTTACTGTTTCGATTTTTTCCCTTCCTACATGGAAAGACAGGAGCTGGCAATTGATCTTATTTTCTTTCTTTAGAGACATGACTTTCGTTTTCTTCGTGTTTATTTTCAGTTTATTCTTTGTCATGTATGTTTCTAGTTTTTCTAGTGCAATCTGCAATCCTCTAGGTGTTTTTGCGAGAAGCACTATATCATCAGCATACATGGTGCAGGGTATGGCTGTGTTGTTTATTTTTGGAGGATTTATTTGCGGTGTGTAAATACTTGTTTCCAGATCGGCCATGTAGAGGTGGAATAGAGTGGCTGCTAAAGGGCATCCCTGTTTCAGGCCATTCCATGTTTTGATTTGTTCTGTGAGGGAGCCGTCTCTCGATAGTCTGACTCTCACGCTGGTGTCCCCATATAAGAGTTTAATCGGTTCGATGATGTCGGTTGGGCATTTCCATGCAATCAATTTTTTCCATAGAATGTCTCTGCTCACAGAGTCAAAAGCTAGCCGTAGATCTACAAAGGTGGCGTAAATTTGTATTTTGTTTCTTATAGCTTCATGTTTCAATACATTTAATAAAAATAGATTGATATTAGTGCCCAGTGTTTTGATGAATCCGGTTTGTCTCGTTGCGTATTTCTTTTCTTTATTTGCCCATCTGTCTAGTTTTCCTAATATTATTTTTACAAAAATCTTACCCAAAGGGTCTAAAAGTGCCAGAGGTCGATAGTTTCATGGATCTTTTGTGTCTCCATGCTTGAATATGGGTATTATAACAGCTTGTGTCCATGTGTTTGGAATTTATTTTGTGTTTTGTATCATCTTGAAGATGCACTCGCATATCGCTGTCCAGACTACTGCATTCTGCTTGATTATCGAGTTGGAAAGACCATCTGGACCTGGGGCTCTGGAGGTGTTTAGGGTACTTATTGCCTTTTCTAGATCTTCATGGTCCCATTCCCATTGCCACTCTTTTTGTTGTGTGTTATTTTCTTCTTTCGTTGAATCATTGTTTCCATAAATATCTTTAAAATATTCCGTCCATCTTGCTTCTGGTACATCAGTGACCGTGCTGTTCTGTGTTTGTGTTTGATCGTGTAATAACGACCATAATTGTCTCATGTTTCTGTTCTTTAGAGTCAGGAGCATTTTCTCTGCATCATCTTGTATTATCATAGCTTTGTTGTTCTTTGTCCAATTTCTGTATTGTTGTTTTGCTGTTTTGATTTCCTTGTCTTTATCCAGTGGATTTTGTTTTTTTATCCTCTTTATTTTTGCTCTCAGTTCTCTTTTCTTTATTATTATTTTCTCGTTATATGCATGGGTGTGTTTCTTTGTTATTTGCTTTCCATTTGATGTATATTGACATCTGTATGGTAGGAGTAGCCATCCATAGTTGATTTTTTCTAAATCATCTAGTGTTGAGTTGTGCATTATTTCTGGCAGTTCTTCAATTTTTTTTCCAATTCTTAATCTGTTTTTTCCATTGTTTATTTCGATTTTTGTTGGGTCCAATTTGTTGTTTGCCATTTTTCCAGTGTTCCACAATCTTTTTATTATGTAGTGATCGCTTGCTTCTGTTTTAATATTTCTGGATTCCCTCAGTTCTTCATATATGTTTTCAGTCATATAGATGTAATCGATTATGGTGATGGACTTGCCTCTTGCCCAGGTTTCCTTTTGCCTTCCAGTTATTGTATCGATGCTATCCGATCTTCTTAAGTTCCTGTATAGTAGTTCTTTGGTCCAGCATTTTGCACAGGGTGACAGATGAGATTTTTCTATTTCTTCTCCTTTTTCGTTAAATATGTGGATGTTTAGATCTCCACATAATATAAATTCTGTCTCATTATATTTCCCTTTGGTATTGTCTATTGCTGATGTTACCATATCTATAAATTTCTCATCCGTTATTCCTGCCGGGTTGCAATATAGGTTCAATATCGCCCATATGCCGTCCTCCTTGTGATTCACAGTTGGAGGTTCTTTTTCTTTGTTTCCTGTTTTGTGCTTAAGTATTGTAATTTGTATCCACGGGTTTAAGGTTTCATATTCTAATATGTCGATGTTTCAGCCATTTTTGATTATAGTTAGAAGTCCAGAGGACGGTCTGCCTTTTTGCTTTTGGATTGCGGGGTTCATTAGTATGGTGTAGCCATCAGCTATCGGTTGTTGCGTAATCCATGATTCTTGGATGCAAATGATGTCAGCCGATATGAGATTCGGGTTTGTTGTGTTGAATAGATGGCTATGTCCCCGGGTGTTCCATGAGCATAACGTGGTGGTTTGCAGGTTGTCTTCTTTTAATTGTTATCTTTTTTGGTTGTATCTTTCTTCTGTATTTATGGGTGAATCGTCTTGTTGCCTCCATATTCCGTATTTTCTGTAGAGGTCGTGACAGTCTTGATAGTCTTTCTTTTCGTTTGTTTTATTCTCATACTTGTCATCTTTTCTCTTATGTTCAGATAGTGTCTTCTCATTGGCGTCATCCATTTCACAACTACTTTTGTTCATTCCAGACTGGCTCCAACTTGTTATTTTTTGTTTTTTCCTCCGCTCTGTATTTTGCAATTCTTCGATCAAGGTCACTTCGAAGCCTATCTGCTTGCAGATATGTTTATTGTCTAGCATTCTGTTCAGTGTTTTTTCAGATTCAAAGGTGATCTTCACTTGGTCCGTTGTTATTTCATCACAAAATTCTACAGTTCGTATATCTTTCGTTGTAATTTCTGTCATATTTGGGAAAGCTTGTATCAGTCTTAGCACATTGGAGCGGTTCATGATTAAGTTGTCGCTTTTTGTTGTTCTCTTTATTTTTATTTTCTTGTCTATTTTTTCTGTCTGCTGTTTTTGTGGGAGTACAAAGATTGGTAGTTTTATTACTTTTCCTGTTTGGTCTGCAGTTGTTTCCTCCTTGTCATTATTATTATTTTGATTGTATTCCCTTGTCGGTGTGAATTGATTATTTGCATCCACTGTTGTTTCGTTGTTATCTTCCCATTCAATTTTTGATATTTCATCAAGTGTCATTTCATATCCGGATTCTTCCAGGTTTTGGTCTTCTTCTGGATGCTCTTCTTCGTATTCATCTATCGTAATCAACAATGTCTCTGCCATTTCGATTTGGGCTTCTTCAGATTGATCAATTTCATCTTCCGTATAAGTTGATAGGTTGATTAGTTCATCTATTGGTATGGCTTCATCGTTGTGGTTTAGATCTATCTTGTTCTCTTTGGGTTCATTTGTTTTTTGTTTGTTCTGCTGTACTACTTTGTTCATCTTTGGATGCAGTTCTTTTGGGGGATTCGTCAGGTTTCTTAAGAAAGCGCGTGATCCTCGTTGCCTTTTTTTTTAGTGGGTGTTATTCCTTTTTTATTTTGCTCTCTGTTGAGTTGTGTCTTGTTTCCTTTCGCAAAGATCTTGTACGTTTCTTTTCCTTTCTGATCGATTATAGGTTTCTTGTCATCGATTGGTTTGCTTTCCTTTTTTCCTTTGTCTATATCTATGTGGTTGTTTGTATTCATCACTTTAAGAGGTTCCCCAGTAAGGTCTATTCAATTTATTTCTACAGAGGTGAAATTGCTTTTTGCTTCTTGTCTTTCTGCATTCTTTGGGGGATAGCTGTTATCTACCCCTTTTTGCCATATCAACGTGTTGCTTGAACTGTGGGGGTTTGAAGAAGGCATCTGTTTTGATTTTTCTTGGTTTCCTTGTGTCATCATTGTAATTAGTGCATGAGTCAGATCTGTTTTTTCGGCTCTGTCGCTGCGTGCAATGTCAAATAGCCTAGTTTGCCATAGGGGGCTGTTTTGTGCTTCGATATCTAGTCGGTCCAGTATTTTAATCATGCATTGTTCTAAGTAACTTTGTTTTGAATCAATCAATGCAATGAATTTTGTTTAGTCTTTTATTGAATCTACTAGTGTCTCTTGCAGCTTCATATATGGCAATAATGATTGTGTTGTAGTTGTGATCAGCATGTTTTGTAGATCTAGCATTGAAGTCGGTGTAGATGCTAATTCTTGTTCAATATGTTGATCGCATCTGCATTTGTCCAATAATTCTTGATTTGGATTTTGTGTTTCTTCGCATTCTATTTGCCAATCATTTTTGTTTTGTGATCTTCTGTCATTGTTATGGGTTTCTTGTTCTTTTGGTGTTAGTACTTTTCCTTTTTGTTGCTGTTGTGTTCAAGTGTCTGTCTCTTTTTTCTTTGCGAGTGATGTTGGGCTACCGAAGACCTCTTTTCTTCTTTCATGATTCTTCATTAGGTTTTCAATTTCTGTTATATCAAGGGATAATATTGCGGTTTTAGGATTTGTCTGCTCGTTTTTCTTTGAGTCCAGTTGTTGCGAGTGTCTACGGCTTTCATATAGGGCCTGCCATTTCTTTTGTGCTTTGGCAGCCTTTTCCTGCTGGGTTATGGTTTTTCTTTCTTTTTCCTCCTTTCCTTTATCCCATCCTCCTTCTTTGTTTTGATTTGGTTCTTTTGAGCAGGGCTAGTATTGTCGCTTCGTTCCACATTCATAGACTCATTTTTTTCCAATTTCGTGTCTCCTGTTACTAAGTTCTTGTTTTCGCTTTTTGTTACAGGCTTCTCTTTTAGTTCGGATGTGTTTTGTATCTTTTTAATTGGGGAGATCGCCTTCATATCTGCTTTCGAGATTGGAGAAGATGGTGCTCTGGTGTTTCCGTCGCATTCATTTGTTGGTGCTATTATTTGAATACTTTCTGTTGCTCCACTTGTATTGGTATCGCCTTTGCTAATTGTTGGTGATTCTTTGGTGTTACATACTCTAGGGGTAGTGTTTTTGTTGCTATCGCAGTGTTTGGTCATTACATGTTGTAGATCTGGCGTCTCCATTGTCTTTCTTCTGAGATTCATGTGCGGGGGTGTTAGTTCGGCGGGTTTCCCGCGCTTTGTTGTTCGTGTCATTTGAAGAATGAGTTTTAGATATGCACACTTTCTTACCCGTTCGGTCACTGTACGATATGTTTTTCTCTTGTATGTAGATTTTAGTTACTGTTTTGTGGCTTATATTTTACTTGTTGTGGGCGTTATTATTTTTTTATTTTTTTAAACAAAGAGTTGAGTTCTTGAATGCCAAATACCGGGGCTTTCCCCTGTGTCTGCCTCCCGGATCGTTTTGCGTATAGTGGATCAAAGGCTAATTGCCCGCAGTCTCCACTATATATTTTCTGTCTTCCCTTCTAGAATTGGGGGTAGTTCGATATGGCTCAGACTGTATTGATCTCAGCGTCTTATAGTCTTGCCAACGCCGCCAAACAGCCGCATAACAGTCACTGGCCTTTACCCCTGTCGGGCTTAACGCCGCAAGGGTGGTGGCCTAGGTGTTATGAGGGCGTTGGGAAGCACGTGATTGATCATGTGTCACAGTGGCTCCGCCTCCTCCAGGAAGCAAGCGGGTACCAGGTGCCAGCAGGAGCACAGAGACAGCTCGCAATGCCGGTTCGTAAAACGTGGATCCTTCAGGTCAGTAAAATCAATTATTCCGTTCAGGCAGCACACACCGCTCGGCAGGCAGCCCCGGTGTTATGAGGGCGTTGGGAAGCACGTGATTGATCACGTGTCACAGTGGCTCCGCCTCCTCCAGGAAGCGAGCGGGTACCGGGTGCCGGCAGGAGCACAGAGACAGCTCGCAATGCCGGTTCGCAAAACGTGGATCCTTCAGGTCAGTAAAATCAATTATTCCGTTCTGGCAGCACACACTGCTCGGCAGGCAGCCCCGGTGTTATGAGGGCGTTGGGAAGCACGTGATTGATCACGTGTCACAGTGGCTCCGCCTCCTCCAGGAAGCGAGCGGGTACCGGGTGCCGGCAGGAGCACAGAGACAGCTCGCAATGCCGGTTCGAAAAACGTGGATCCTTCAGGTCAGTAAAATCAATTATTCCGTTCAGGCAGCACACACCGCTCGGCAGGCAGCCCCGGTGTTATGAGGGCATTGGGAAGCACGTGATTGATCACGTGTCACAGTGGTTCCGCCTCCTCCAGGAAGCGAGCGGGTACCGGGTGCCGGCAGGAGCACAGAGACAGCTCGCAATGCCGGTTCGCAAAACGTGGATCCTTCAGGTCAGTAAAATCAATTATTCCGTTCAGGCAGCACACACCGCTCGGCAGGCAGCCCCGGTGTTATGAGGGCGTTGGGAAGCACGTGATTGATCACGTGTCACAGTGGCTCCGCCTCCTCCAGGAAGCGAGCGGGTACCGGGTGCCGGCAGGAGCACAGAGACAGCTCGCAATGCCGGTTCGCAAAACATGGATCGTTCAGGTCAGTAAAATCAATTATTTCGTTCAGGCAGCACACACCGCTCGGCAGGCAGCCCCAGTGTTATGAGGGCGTTGGGAAGCACGTGATTGATCACGTGTCACAGTGGCTCTGCCTCCTCCAGGAAGCGAGCGGGTACCGGGTGCCGGCAGGAGCACAGAGACAGCTTGCAATGCCGATTCGAAAAACGTGGATCCTTCAGGTCAGTAAAATCAATTATTCCGTTCAGGCAGCACACACCGCTCGGCAGGCAGCCCCGGTGTTATGAGGGCATTGGGAAGCACGTGATTGATCACGTGTCACAGTGGCTCTGCCTCCTCCAGGAAGCGAGCAGGTACCGGGTGCCGGCAGGAGCACAGAGACAGCTCGCAATGCCGGTTCGCAAAACGTGGATCCTTCAGGTCAGTAAAATCAATTATTCCGTTCAGGCAGCACACACCGTTCGGCAGGCAGCCCCGGTGTTATGAGGGTGTTGGGAAGCACGTGATTGATCACGTGTCACAGTGGCTCCGCCTCCTCCAGGAAGCAAGCGGGTACCAGGTGCCGGCAGGAGCACAGAGACAGCTCGCAATGCCAGTTCGCAAAACATGGATCCTTCAGGTCAGTAAAATCCATTATTCCTTTCAGGCAGCACACACGGATCGGCAGGCAGCCCCGGTGTTATGAGGGCGTTGGGAAGCATGTGATTGATCACGTGTCACAGTGGCTCTGCCTCCTCCAGGAAGCGAGTGGGTACCGGGTGCCGGCAGGAGCACAGAGACAGCTCACAATGCCGGTTCGCAAAACGTGGATCCTTCAGGTCAGTAAAATCAATTATTCCGTTCAGGCAGACCTTCTGTTTTCTGTCTGGTTGGGCTATTTTATAAGTACAGGTTTCTGTTCGCTCTGCTATCGCTTATGGTCCGTGCCACTTGGAGACAAGTTTGTTTTCTGAGGTACCCAAGAGGACCAGAACTTTTTGCCCTATGGAGAATGATCTCAAGCTCACCTTCTTGTGGTAAATAGATTTTTGTTGCCTCTGGGCCTTTTTCATATGAGTACAAATGTTACGCTCACCTGGCTCCCAAAGGGGCATCGGTCGGACCCGGACTGCTGCGGCCTCCACCCACGTGATGCGTAGTACAGCGATGACTGACTGGATCTGCCCTACTAATCTTGTCTGCTTTGCCCATAGAAATATTCTCCTACAAGTGGAGAGAAAGATTTAGCCACTTGTGGATTCAAGCAATCTCACCTTATATTCTTGAAGGATGAGCCCTCCATCCTGCGAAGCACGCAGGGGCGCGTTGATGACCAGTTATTTCACTGGCCTGAAGATATTGGAAGAGTTGTAGATGAATCCTGACTCCAAAAGGTCCTGGCGAAGAGCCGTAAGTATATGGTTCGTAAGAGTTCAAAATGTCTGGAATTCACTCCTGTCCAATTCCTCTTTTATCTTGCAGCTTTGACCCAATAAGAAGATTAACAGCTGAAAGCGCTCCGGTAAAAGTCTGTGTTACCCAAAACTGTCCGGTAAATAATGCCAAGGGTTAAACTTGCTGCTTTCTCCTTATCTTACAGGTGCGGCATTAGAAGATGTGGCGTGCTGAAGAATTATACCTCTGGTGGTAAAATCAGGTAAGCATATGGCGGCTAAAGAGATTGTCTCTGTCTGTTCTCTCTGCTCACCTTGTTGTTTCTTGTCCCCCTTAGGTGCCGGGATTCGGCGATGTAAAGATGGAGACAGCGCCGGATGGAAGAGATGCTGCGTGGAACGGTGAGTGTGGCGCGGCGCTGCTGCTGGCGATGCAACGCGTTTAAAACAAAGTCTTTCCTCTGGTTTGAGGATGCGATGAATCCGGAATCAGGTAAGAAATCAGGTAATACTCTTGTTCTAACCTTTGCTTCTTTCCTTCTTTCTAGGTGCTCCAGGTTCGAGGGCGTGGCAGAAGGCTGGATGCTGCTGCTGGCACGGTGAGCGTTACGCTGCTGGATGCAGAATAACGCGAAGCGTGTGCTGCTCTTCGGGCGTGGTTTAAATAGCCTCCAAATTAGTCCCAGGTAGGTATTCCTCCTGGACCACATCCGAGTAACAAAATAGTCCCTAAGGTAAAGTAGTCCCTTCCAGGCCTCACATGGGCTTGGATCTTCTTGCAGCATGGTCTGCATCAGGTAAGTGTGCACCTATGAGCCTGGCGCCATAGGCGCCAGGACTGAACCCAGACAGCCCCTAGCAGGGGTTGATGCCTGCTCCCGGGGCTGATGGACGTGGTCTGGATGCCCGGGGGTATGCATCATGACAACAAACTAGATCTCAAACCAATTTCATATGTTCTCGCATTCTGCGAGATGGGAATGGGTGCCTCTTCTCATTCTTCCCAGGTTTCCGGGAGCATGTCCAGAACATCTCTAGGCTCTCTGTCATAGAGCAGATCAAAAGGGGAAAAGCCTGTGGAGGCCTGAGGGGTTTTCCTTACTGCAAATATTGCACACGGCATCATTCGATCCAAGTCTTTCCCATCCTTATCTACCAATTTTCATAAAATGATATACAGAGTTTTATTGAATCTTTCTGTCAAGCCATCAGTAAAGAAGGGCACAAGTGATCACAGTTCAAGGGTGTTTATTAAACTTTATAAATGGGTGAGAAAAACACCTAACCTAAACCTAAATCTAATATGGGATCAAGATACGACCATAAAATAATAATAATAAGGCAGTCCTAGTGGCATCTTGTCAAAATAAAAGGGCCTATACTTAAAAACCTATTGCTAATCCTTATCACTAAATTATAAAAACAGTGTGGGATAGTGTTCACATGAAAAGAATGAAGTAGTCACAAAATAATAGGTCAGGATGTTATGGCTGGGTTCTCCCTTCCCCACGTTTTCTAGCACGAGACAAAGGCAGGACTCTCAAGCAGAGCACACTCCTGGGCTTCTCCTGTATGACGTTACAGTTCCTTTCAACAAAGCTCAGACCGTCTGTGTCCAAGACTCCTTCAAGTAAAAGTCTCTTACTTCGGAGAGCCTGATGCACTGCAAACGATAAAACAAAAGTTCCCTTAAATTCTCTTTCAAGTCGAGCGATTACTCTGCACCTGTGGATCCCCCTGAGCTGGGCTCCAATCCGTTTCACAATGTTAGTCTCCCTCAGTCAGGCTCATACCAACCCTTAACTTCCAGCCCCAATCAGGCTTTCTTTTAGCCCCCAGTCAGGCTCTCTTGCAGCCCCTAGTCAGGCTTTCTTGCAGCCCGAGTCACGATATCTTTTACAGTTCAAACAGCATTCCCCTCAGCCAGGTGCATACGTCAATGTCACAATTCTTTACTTTTTTTACCAATGTGTCAAGTACGTGCGAGTGTGCAAGGCATTTGGCTGGACCCTTGTATGACCACCTTGACACATTCCGTCGGCCTCCCTACAGCCTCTTGATATTTTCAGTTTTAATCTTCTTTCTTGTTGCCACTGCAAATTTAAGCTTAACACAGTTCGGTTTTTATCAGGTTCCCTCCCGACTCACCAGCTGTGCTGAACTCATTGGCGTTTCTTTTGCCACTGGAGTCAAGGATGGTCCAGAATGGTAACCTTGTCTCTCCACCCTGCTATCAGTGCGGGGGGTTCCAATGTACCGCTGACATCTATCACACCATTCGCCAGCTGCGATTCCCGGTCTTACGATTCTTTGTTTAGAGGTTTTGCAGGTCTGGGTTTGTCAAATGAGAAATTATATTGTGCCTCCTATTGCAATGAATATATGTATATTGTCCTACGCCAAGCTCCTTGTAAGTCACTTGCGAAGAAATCCGTGTTACAGGGTCCTGACCTTAAAATCAATGTTTCCGCCATTTTAGGATCATCCGCCATTTTAGGTTCGCTTTGTAAAGTCACCCTGTGAGTTAAAATGGTGGACGATGTCATTCCGAAATACAACATGGCCGTCTTGACCTCTGCATGTAGCTAATATGTAACTTGCCTGCAGGCCACTTGTGGAGGTCGTGAACTGAGACCTTGTCCTTCGTTGACCTGTGTGTAAAGGATTACTCGTGCAAAGAAACTAATCCGCGAGCATATGTTGAGAACAATGTATTCAAATACTGAACATAGAACGCTTGTTTAACTACATTGTATTAATGTTTGAGAATATCTGCATGGGAAATCCCAGAAAACACAGTTGCCGTGTAGGCTTGTTGATATATGTATTAAAAGCAAACCAGTTACATGTGGATATGCAAACTAGGCATGAACCCTCGATCAGTAATGTATTAGAGGAATATTAACCCGAAGTAGGGTTGGACATCCTGTTCGCAAATAGTATAAAAGAGCCATGAATTCTAATGTACAGCGTCTCTCATTGAACACACTGAACCACGCTGGAGTTCGCTGTGTTGCACTGAGGGCCGATAGCTATCTGATTTTGCTCTGTTCTTCGTAACTGAATTCAGTATAAAATAAAGTACTTTGTATGTTCCTTTGTAACCCGTGTTTGCTGTATTTCCTTTTGGGGTACTCAGCCTCAGTATTTTGATTCTGTTTTCACAGGTGGCGCCCGAATAGGGACCCTCAAGATTGATGCCGGATTGTTGAAGATTGACGCAGGCTATCGTACCGGGATGGGACGGTGTGACAAAAAGGGGCCCCACTGAACGAGATGCGACACCTCAGCGCTGCACGATCCGATCCCTGGACGATTAGCTTGTGGTCTGGGACGGCATCTTGACGAGGGTCCACTTATCGAGGCGGGCAGATTTGCCAAAATCACCATACACGAGGTAAGATTAGTTAGGTAAGATTCTTTGAAATCCGATCGGACCTCCTTAGGCTTGATCAGGTGAGTCGTGACCCGACTCTTAATATAACCATGATAATTTGATTTTGGCATATTATATCTGCAGACACAAGTATTGATCAGGTAACACCAATAATTTGATATGCCTGGCAAATTGTCTACCTGCTTCAGGGCGTTGTTCCGCAGCGATAGACAATCTTTGGAATTTAGCCGTCCGGCACCACAGGAGGGGTCGCCGGCATGTACTATGTACTGTAAGCATGGCATTGGAAGTATAGTATTTAATGACATTTGGCACAGACAAACCAGACATGCCTCCGAACTTCAATGGCCAATCAATGGTAGTTTTGAAATCCCTCGCATTGAGTATTTAGAGTCGATACTATTAAAGAAAAAGGCTAGACCTGCAGCATTTGATGTTTTGCAGAATTGGAAAAAAGAAGCGTTACAGCAACTTAAAAGTAGAGAAAAACATGCGTGCTGTCAAAGGACGAACGCCGAAAAAGCATTATTGTATGACCAAGATAAACATTCTGAATCGACTAGGAATATGGATAGGGCTTTCTCACTTGGAATACAGAAAATGTATCCTTCTAAAGACCTTCATGCTTCTGACGAATTCATAGACAAATTGTTAAATGAACAAAGGCCTGGTGCCTCTGCGCCACCTCTGTATGTTCCTCTTCCTGCTGCCTTGCCTCTTCCTCCTGCTATTCCTGCTCTGTCTGCTGTTGTTCCCGTTGTTCCTGCTCCTCCTAATGTTCCTCTTCATCCAGCTCCTCCACCTCTTCTTATCGCACCAGTAACAGTACCTCCATTGAATTTGCCTGCCCCCTCTCTTCCAAGTGGTCCTGTGCCGCTTGTAGCCGATCAGGATGCAGGGTCAAAGGTTGTCACTCGCAATACTGTACCACCAGAGAAGAAACGTGATTTGATTGCATGGGCTAAGCATTGTATGCAGAGGGATGATCAAGCTAATGTTTTTGCCACACTTTGTAATATGGATAATTTTCCTGAGAAAAATGTTTTTATTGAAGGTTTATGTGTAATGTGGGGTAAATTAAATAATGCAGATCTCCCGCAAGGGTTAAGGGATCTAAATACTTTAGCGTTTTCTAGAGACACTGTGGAGAAAGTAAATGAGCATGTCGAGAGGTTATTTGGGCATAGAAAGGAGTTGGAAAGGTTACAGAATGAGGATGATGAGGGGGAAAGTATGTATGTACAGAAACGGTTGCTTCCTTGTCGTAAATCGATATCTGAGGAAGCACAAATTTGTACGAAGGACGTGCTTAGATGGATTTCAGATATGTCGATAACTCCAGTTGAAGTATATGACACATATAGTCAGTATACTCCAGAAATGCAGAGGAAAGTGATACAGGTAATGATAGAGTACCTACAGGATGATTATGTATAAAGAAAGATTAGTTGTCCCACAGAGTTATTGAGTATTTATAAGAGAGCTTTTTCACTTGACACTTCTTCGACTGCTTTAGCGCTCAACTTAGCTCTGTTGTTTAGTAAGCGTTCAGAGTTGCCTACTTCTCAGTTGCCTATGAGAGAGGTTCCTCCGACATTCGTCCCGAAGGTTGAGATTGCGGCTGATCCTGCAGCAAATGCAGTTGCTGTGAACATTCCTGCGCATTCTGTAATGCAGTTTGTTCACGTCCCGTTCTCAAGACAGGAAGTGAATACTATTAGACAATCTATTCCTGATATTAGCAAAAATCTGAAAGGATTCTATAACGAAATAGAGTCCGTCTTGCAGTCCTCAGTGTTCACCTTAGGGGATATTGATTTGTTATTTCCTGTACTCCTGCCCGTAGATTTGTGGAAACAAGTTAGAACTATAGACGACATGCCAGGGTTGGGAGATACATGGGTGAATATATCTAGACTCGATGGAGAAAGGCCAGCTGGTGAAAGACCGCCCCAGGTTATCACCTTGCCTGATAGAATCATTGCAAAATTGAAAACCATAATTCCAGATAAAAGAATTATTTGGGACAAACTTACGGCCTGTGTCCAAGGGAAGTCTGAGGGTGCTACCGAGTTCTTTAATCGATTCGAACAGGTATTCTTAGATTTCAGCAGACAAGACCTAGTCACAGAGTCTGGGAAAAGGTTATTTGTGGACAAATTTGTGCGTGGATTGCTGCCTGACATCCAGTCACAAATGATGTCTTCTGAGAGCGCTTGGCAGGCGAAGTCACAATCAGAAGTGCTGCATATGGCTCAGTACTACGAGAACCGTATCAATAGTGAAAAAAAAAGAGTTGAAAAACGAAAAGGTGATTTAAAGACTAAAGTGCTATTACAGCAGATTGTTAGAGGCCCCAGAGGGGGTAGTTCGCAGATTAGAGGTCAGTATGTCCCGCAAGGGAATGTGCCCTTGGGTCCTGTGAACATTAACCAGTGTACCTATTGTCGTCAAGAGAGTCATTGGCGTGCACAGTGCCCCGTCCTTCGACAAAGGTCTAACAACACATTTGGGAATATGGGTAGATGATCCAGAGGTCGCCCGGGTGTAGGGGGCCCTGGTAGAGGTCAGTTTACACAGGATCCTCAGCAACCTTTTTCACAGGATAATCAGACTCCGAGTGTGGATACTAGGAACATTTTTGATCATCCTTCTGCTACATATTTATCTGAAGAGCTTCCTTTTGATGATATTCTGTTTCGTTAGGATTGCCCGAAGCAGGGTTTGGAACCTACACCTATTCCCGTCAATCAGAAAGGTCCCTATGTTAAAATGGTGGTGGGAAATAGGAAACATCAGTTTTTGATAGATACTGAAGCACAGAAGTGTTCCATTCATCATTCACGGGTTCCAAACATTCCACTGTCAGTGCAAACCAATGTTTCTGTAGGGTTTTCTGGCACGCCAGTTGTTTGTCCGGTTTCTTCGCCGGTACCCATTTCTTTGGGTCCCTTTATGGACCACTGTCCATTTCTGTTGACTGTCGAGAGAATTTGCTGGGGTTGAACCTGTTAAAAGAATTAAATTCAGTGATTTATTGTTCTTCTGATGGAGTGCGCTTGACGATTTCACCCCAGCAATTTTCTGTCTCGCAATTCTTGACTAGGCCTTTGCCGCCAGAATTCATTGATGTACCAGAGAGCTTATGGGCTGTTGACGACAATGATGTCAGTGTTTTACAGATTGAGCCTGTTAAGATAGTTTTGAAACATGGAATTGAGCTGCCACAAATTCCCCAGTATAAGATTTCAGTTGAAGGCGAGCGAGCTTTGAAATGCATTGTTTCCGATTTTGTGCATCGCGGGGTGATTGAAGAAATTACAGGAAGTTTGTGCAATAGTCCGATTTTACCCGTGTACAAGAAAGGCGATAATGCAATTCCATTCCGTTTCATAATTGATCTACGAGCCATTAATAAAGTCATCGCTCCACAATTTCCAATTGTGCCTGATGTGACGACAATCTTAACCATGATTCCAGCTACAGCTACTTACTTTAGTGTTGTGGACCTAAAGAATGCTTTCTTTAGTATTCCTATACACCAGGATAGTAGATACTTGTTTGCGTTCACCTTAGGGGGACGCTCGTTCCCATTTACTCGTGCACCTCAAGGGTACACAGAGAGTCCTAGCATCTATAGTAGGGCTTTGAAAGAACAACTTGATACCCTTGAATTGCCCTCTACTTGTACATTGCTTCAATATGTTGATGACTTGCTTTTAGCTGCTGACTCTGAGAGCGCCTGTAAGGAGGGCACTGTGTTATTGCTTATCCATCTAGCTAAGCATGGTCACAAAGCTTCGCTTAAAAAGTTTCAATATTGTTGCCAGGAGGTCGCCTATTTTGGCTATCTCCTGTCAAAGGAGGGAAGACACCTGAACGTATAAAACACATTTCTGGCATGTCTGTCCCAAATACACAGAAGGAAGTTAGAGCCTTGATAGGCATGGCTTCTTACTGTAGATTGTGGATCCCAAATGTTTCACTAGTGATCAAACCGATGTTGGCTTTGACAACGAAGGGCATTTCTTCGCCATTGCCATGGAACGCAGAACACCAGCAATCGTTTGATTTGCTCAAGACTGCATTATGCTCTGTACCAGTTTTGGGCACACCAAACTATGAAAAGGCCTTTGTGCTGTTTTTGCATGAATGTGATGGATGTGCTTTGGCTGTATTAACGCAGGAACATGGAGGGAAGAATAGGCCGTGCGGTTACTTTTCTTCCGCCCTTGATCCTGTAGCATGCGCTTTGCCAAGATGTTTGCAAACTGTCGCTGCTGCTGCTGCATCTGTAAAACAGAGTGAGGGAATGGTCCTAGGCCATGATCTAACCCTGATGGTGCCTCACTCTGTAGATGTTCTACTGAACCGAACCCAAACGCAACACCTCACTTCCGCACGGTTGACGATATATGAATTGATCTTGTTTGCTCCTCA
The DNA here is from genome assembly GCF_040938575.1 of Ambystoma mexicanum. Taxonomy (NCBI): domain Eukaryota; kingdom Metazoa; phylum Chordata; class Amphibia; order Caudata; family Ambystomatidae; genus Ambystoma; species Ambystoma mexicanum. Next base: position 670,831,774 of record NC_090933.1, on the reverse strand, counting down.
CATTCAAATTAAGAGGTGTTGTATTCTTAATCCGGCTGAACTCCTACCTTTCCCGCAAGGCACTACTTGCGGCGATGAAGAGTCACATGACTGTCTGTATACTACCGAACAAGAGACAAAGGGTAGAATTGATTTGAAAGACACTGCTTTGGATAATCCACAAGGGGAGCTGTTTTGTGATGGCTCCTGCTTCAAACTTCCGGACAGTACATCCACAGCTGCTTATGCAATCACCACATTAAGCATTAAGCATTAAGTCGTGGAGACCAAGAGAATTACGCATAACTCTGCGCAGGTCGCAGAGATTATAGCATTGACCCGAGCTTGTGAACTTTCCGAAGGGCTTGCAGTAAACATATATACTGATAGTCAGTATGCCTGGTTCACAACTTTGGGAAACTTTGGTCAGAGAGAGGGTTCTTAACTTCACATGGCACTAAAATCCAACATGGCTCCCTAATAGTACAACTACACTCAGTGCTTGCGCTCCCTACTCAGTTAGCTGTTATGAAATGTGCAGCACATCGAAAGATTACAGATGACATAGGGAAAAGGAATGCTTTCGCTGATCAGAGAGCTACACAAACTGCTACCGATCCCCTTACGGAGATGTATGTTTGAAGGGAGACTGTAAATGCTTATGCAATGGATGAGGGTGTTGGGTCTGTTCGGGATATCCAAGCTGATGCCACGTTAGAAGAATCCAAGAAGTGGGCTGAAGGCTTGGGGAAACTTGATGATGACGGGTGTTGGGTGGACATAGTTGAATGGAAGTGGCTACTCGCTGATGCGTATATAATGATGATGGTCATCATGGCCCATGGTCCTACGCATGTATGTGCCCAGAAAGAGACAAAAATGTTAGTGTAACGCTCACCTGGTTCCCACGGAGGCGCGGGCGTGGTCTGGACGGCAGTGGCCTCTTTCGAAGGAGATGTTCAGCACCCTGAAGATGGAGTGGGCTGGGTTCCCAAATCCGGCTTGTCTGGCTCGGATGAATACCCTTCTGTGAGCGAAAAGGAAGGGTTAATACTCTGCGGGTTTTGTGTTGATCTCCCGTTCCCCTTCTCACCCTCCTTGCAACCCTTCTGTAATTCCCTGTGGAGACTCACCTTAGGGATTGAAAAGGCGAGCTCTCCATCCTGCTTCTGATGCAGGGGCGCGTTGGGATCCAGTTACGTCACTGGATAGTAAGTTCGAGTTCGCTTGTCTGTTCCGGTAAGTACCGTAAATGTTTATGGCAAGCTTGAGTCTAAACTGTTCCTCTTCTCTTTTGCAGGTAATGGAAGACTCCGGGCTGAGGGCGGTTTCCGTCGAAAACCTGATTTCAGGTGAGTTTTCGTGTAGGCCCACTACTGTCTTTTCCTGTCTCTTTTTCCTTAGGGGCCGGAGTTCGAGAATGCCGAAGAAATGGAGCCGGTACGAAGCAGAAGCTGAGTCCGACCTGTAAACTGGTGAGTTTAAAATACTTTGTTTGCTACGGTTCTTGCATTCACTAATGTGATGTTTGCTTTTTCCCCATAGGGGCTGGGGTGCTGAAATCCCCAAGGAATGGCATCGACCCGTAGGTAAGAAGAATTAGCTTGGCGGGTAAGTGCTTCATGGTTATTTTCCCCTTCTCACCTTGCTTTCTCTCTTCGTCTCCCCGTAGGTGCTGGAATGCTGCAGGAGATCCGGATGGGCGTCGCAGAGCTGAAGGCGCCACGTGCAGGTAAGAGAAGTGCGCCGAGATGTATGCGACGCGGTGAGTTTTTAAAATGATGTCTTTTTGCAGGAACGTTGGCGCGCTGAATCCGGAATGCAGCTTTAACAGGTAAGGTTTGTTTTCACCTGTTTCTTCTTCCCTTTTCTATCTTTAGGTGTTTCCAGGATGCTGGCAGGCGTGGTCGAGGACTGGAGCAGGAGCAGGCACGGTGAGCGTCCAGCTGCTATGAGCAGAACAACGCGAAGCGTGGTTTGCTGTCTGGGCGTGGCTTAAATAGCCTTTCAAGTAGTCCCAGGTATGTATCCTTCCACTGAAGGTATGTATCCTGCCACCAGCCACTCCCGTGTGGTTAAGTAGTTCCTTTTTTATCTGGAAGTTGTAGAATGATCTGCCAGGTAAGGAAATTGCAGCATGGTCTGCCAGGTAAGTTTGCACCAAACACTATTCCTTCCATATCTTGTATGAGCCTGACGCCGATGGAGCCAGGACTGTTATCCCTTATGAGCCTGACGCCAACGGCGCCAGGACTGAGTCCAAAGAGCCCCAATCTGGGGTGGCTGGGACTTCCCTAGTATACATGTTGCCTGCCTCTGAGGGTGCCGGGCCCTGTCTGGCCCCTTGGAGGTAGGCATCATGACAGTTAGAGAAAGTTTGGGCGAATGACAAAATTTCAAAAATTGCCCAGTGCTATGTCCAGGATTGTATGATTTGCCTACAACACAATGTGGGAAAGGGGACAGCTATTCCAAGGGGAAGTTTTGGGCCACCCTCTGTCCCCTTTGAAGTTATCCACTTTGATTTTATTGAAATGGAGCGGTGCAACAGTATGAAATATGTGCTGGTGGTCATCTGTGCTTTTAGTAAATGGGTTGAGGCCTTCCCCGTTAAAGATGCTACAGCCATGACTACTGCGAAAACCATGTTAAAGGAGTATTTCCCGCGGATCGGGCTACCAAGAGTTATCTGGTCGGACAATGGTCCACATTTTGTCGCTGCTGTAATTCTGCAGATTTGTGCGGCATTACAGATCGACAAACAGTTCCATTTGGCCAGACAAGCTCAGAGCGCCGGACTGGTAGAAAGACACAACGGTATCATAAAGAACAAGCTCGCTAAGACGTGTGCCGGCACTAAATTAAAATGGCCGGACGCCTTACTGATCGTGTTATTATCCATGCGTACAACCCCTCAAACTAAGACTGGGCTCTCTCCATTTGAGGTGGTAATGGGGAGACCTGCCAATATCTGGAACCTTCCTAAATGTAGCTCGTTAAGAAATGTTGAAAATGTATTACTTTCAGATTATTGCAGCCAGTTGACTAGAAACCTGTATTTGATTTATCACCAGGTACGAGAGGCTTTGCCTGTGCGATACGAGGGCCCGGGCCACAGCATACGGCCTGGAAGCTGGGTGCTCATGAAGGGATTTGAGCGCTCTTCCTGCCTTGCACCTCGCTGGCGGGGCCCGTCAAGCTCAGAGCGCCGGACTGGTAGAAAGACACAACGGTATCATAAAGAACAAGCTCGCTAAGACGTGTGCCGGCACTAAATTAAAATGGCCGGACGCCTTACTGATCGTGTTATTATCCATGCGTACAACCCCTCAAACTAAGACTGGGCTCTCTCCATTTGAGGTGGTAATGGGGAGACCTGCCAATATCTGGAACCTTCCTAAATGTAGCTCGTTAAGAAATGTTGAAAATGTATTACTTTCAGATTATTGCAGCCAGTTGACTAGAAACCTGTATTTGATTTATCACCAGGTACGAGAGGCTTTGCCTGTGCGATACGAGGGCCCGGGCCACAGCATACGGCCTGGAAGCTGGGTGCTCATGAAGGGATTTGAGCGCTCTTCCTGCCTTGCACCTCGCTGGCGGGGCCCGTTCCAAGTCCTTTTGGTCACCCAAACAGCGGTGCGTGTTTCTGGAAGAAAGAATTGGATCCATGCATCCCACATCAAGAAACTTCCTCACCCTGTGCCACACGATACAGAAGAAACAGAACCCCTCACTAACGCTGCAACCAACGATCCCAAAGCAGTAAATAGCGCTGAGAGTGTGTCAAAGAATCTTTCAGAGCCCGTGAGGCTTGGGGAAGCAGCCATCTTGTCTCCACACTCTCCAAAAGTTTTTCATCCGGAAACTGTTGTTTCAAATTCGGCATCTTCACTTGTCTCTGATACGTTGCTTCCAACGGGAAGTGACGACACATTGTTTCCGGATCAATCAGTACCGGGAAAAGCAAGGTACAATCTGCGTCCAAGAAAATAGACTTACGGCACGGTTTTGCTGTGCATCTGATAGACTTACGGCACGGTTCGGCTGTGTATTCGTAGAAGGAAAGGATCATCGAGGGCTTGTTTTTGCCCAAATTTGAGAAAGGGGATTCTGTTGCCTAGGGTTGTGGAAGGACTAAGAAGTTGCGCGGCCGGGAGGTCGCCAGCAACGAACATTGGGGTTTCCGTTTGAAGACTACGATGCCTGCCACCGCTACCGCTCGTATGGGACTTGTAAATGATGGGGTGACCAACCGGGACAATGCACCTGGACCCCTAAAACGTATTGCTGTGTTTTTATAATGATATTTGGTTTTATAATAGTCACTGTTTTAGGATTATGGTACCTTGAGGAAACGCGTCCTTTAGAATCCTTGTTGCCCACTGAAAATGTATCTACTGTTCCTATTCCCTTTGTACATTTGCATACTCTCTCCCCTAGGGACTCTCAGCATAGACAAAGTACCACAATAATACTCTGCTACTTATCATGAATGCTACGCATGTCATTTTTAATAAGTCTAACTGTTGGGTCTGCTCACATTTACCGCAACACGGGGATAAGGGGCTTGGTTGGTATATTCATCCTTTACCTTTAACAACTGCTTGTTATTCTTCTCTTAGAGCACTGTTCTTTGGTCGTTGGAATGATAGCATCTCAGGGAACTTTGACGGCACTAATTTGAATAATTTTGAGAAACGTGTTTTGACTCCCCTGGGATGCTCGCTTTTCGCAAACAGGAGTAAACCTAATGTTGCTTCTATTAGGTCTTCTGATAGACTGCCTAATCCTTTCCAATCTTTGATTTCCTTTAAGATTGCTCCAATAGGCAATAAGGATGCCATGCCTCCTTCTTATACTGTCAACCATAGTCCCGATTCAGTTTCTTTTTGCATACAGACGAATGGAACTCAGTCAATGGGAGATTTTCTAGGTTGTGCCAATGTTGCAAATTTGACTGGTGAAAACAGACCTTTGTATGTAGGTGAACCTGTCTACTTTGTCTGCGGTAATGTAGCATTCCCATGGTTGCCCAGGGATTGGCAGGGAACCTGTTATTTAGGGATCCTGTTACCTGGGGTGTTTATAGCTAGTACAATAGAAGTTTCAAAGGCTCATCCACGGCGGGACGAGAATGGTGACACTCCAGCACAAATCTTGGGAGATATAGCAAAATCAGTTGTGCCATTTTGGGGGCAGATAGCAAATTCCAAAGATATCAGAAAACTGGTGAGAGTACTGGAGAGAACCATCACCGGACCACGGACATACTCTACAATATGACATTAGAACAGAAGGAGATAAGACTAGTAGCGCTTCAGAACCGGATGGCATTAGATGTCATTCTGGCTGAACGTGGTGGAGTGTGTAAATTAGTGGGGTCCACTTGATGTGTTTTCGTACCAGATTCCTCCCCAACTATCTTCAAGGCAATACAGAATCTGCACGTCCTTAGTTCAGAGTGCATGTTCCCGAGGGAAACTGGGATCTTAGCGCTTGGTTCGGGGACTTCTTGCGATCTTGGGGTTGGAAGGTACTTTCGGTCTTACTGATCATTTTGGGAATTCTGTTGTTCCTTTGTTTCTGTATTCAGTGTCTACCTAGTATATGTTTGATGCTAAGGGGATGTTGTGCACAAGCGATAGGTACGATAGGACATAAAGTGTATGCCCGAGATAAAACTTCCAAAGAGTATATGTTGAAAGAAATTTTAGCGAATGACCTAATGGCAATAGATATTTCCGACAGTAATTCAGGGTGCCTGGACGGTGATGCATGGAGCTATTTGCAAGGAGATCAGAAGTAGTTTAGCACTTGGCATAGGCCAAAAGGACGGTTTGTCAAATGAGAAATTATATTGTGCCTCCTATTGCAATGAATATATGTATATTGGCCACGCCAAGCTGCTTGTAAGTCACTTGCGAAGAAATCCGTGTTGCAGGGTCCTGACCTTAAAATCAACGTAAGCTGCCATTTTAGGATCATCCACCATTTTAGGTTTGCTTTGTAAAGTCACGCTGTGAGTTAAAATGTTGGATGATGTCATTCCGAAATACAACATGGCCGTCTTGACCTCTGAGCTAATATGTAACTTGCCTGCAGGCCACTTGTGGAGGTCGTGAACTGAGACCTTGTCCTTCGTTGACCTGTGTGTAAAGGATTACTCGTGCAAAGAAACTAATCCGCGAGCATATGTTGAGAACAATGTATTCAAATACTGAACATAGAACGCTTGTTTAACTACATTGTATTAATGTTTGAGAAGAAATCCCAGAACACACAGTTGCCGTGTAGGCTTGTTGATATATGTATTAAAAGCAAACTAGTTACATGTGGATATGCAAACTAGGCATGAACCCTAGATCAGTAATGTATTAGAGGAATATTAACCCGAAGTAGGGTTGGACATCGTGTTCGCAAATAGTATAAAAGAGCCATGAATTCTAATGTACAGCATCTCTCACTGAACACACTGAACCACGCTGTGTTGCACTGAGGGCCAATAGCTATCTGATTTTGCTCTGTTCTTCGTAACTGAATTCAGTATAAAATAAAGTACTTTGTATGTTCCTTTGTAACCCGTGTTTGGTGTATTTCCTTTTGGGGTACTCAGCCTCGGTATTTTGATTCTGTTTTCACAGGTTGAAAAGGGCAAGGGCATTTCCCTCCTTGACGTCCTTTCAGGTTGCGCCGCCTTTCTCCTCTGTTTGAATGGCTGTCCTGGAATCACTGCTTCCTCGTACGGTCAGCCTTGCTCAGAGTGTGCTCTCATGCTTCACCTTTTATCCCTATGGGGAAGGGAAAGGGGAGTCAGGTGTGTGAGATTTGTGCTAATTGCCTGGCTCTTCCTGACCCTTGAGTTGGGACATGTCAGGTATACAGCTCTGGTATTAGTCTGTTATCTTTCAGGGTAATCGGTATGTGAGAAAGTGTTCATGCTAAGAAAGGGGGTGGGGGATTGAGGTTTTAAGTATCCTACAGAGTAGGTTGGGGAAATGGTGTTGTAAAGAAGGGGATACCACGTCTCACCTATCAGTGTCCCACTTCCTCTCCCCTTGGGCCTCCCACCCAGGTAATTCTCCCGCACTGGTCTACCCCCAAGAACTCGATCCAATAGCGATGACCGTGTCCTGGCCACCTGGTTGACAGATCCCTGGGGACGAGTCAGTGAGGCACCTTCAGGGTCCTCACACTTCCCCACATGATGCTACCACCTCTGAACATTCACTTTCTCCTCTTGGCATTTTCATCTCCAGGCTACCTCCTCCTTCCTTTGCTGTTCCTACGTTCACCACCTGATATTTCCACATCTACCTTCTCTATTACTTAATGTTATCACCTCCTCTATTCGGTTTTCAATACCTGGAGCCAGATTAAAGAAACTTTGCAATGGTGCAAGTGCAAAGTTGCACCGTATTAGCACTAGAAGAAACTTTGCTCTGGCACAAAAAACAATGGGGCCATATTTGAAAATATTTGCACCGTGACATATTTGCACCATGACAAGTACCATTTTGCATGGTATAAGCAATAGGGTAAACATTTCCCTAGTTCAAATAAATGCACTTTCAAAGCATTTTTGCAACAGTGCAAGGTTTGCCCTAGTGTGAAAACGGAATGGTATTAATACGGTGCAACTTTTCACTTGCACCACTGCAGCAAAGTTTCTTTAATCTGGCCCCTGATGTTTCCACCTTCTCCTATCCCTTTGGTACTACAAACTCCACCTGCCAGTGCACTCTTCTCCTGATGTTGCCATCTGACCCTACATGCTTGCACTTATCAACACCTTCTGACTAAAACCCTCACCTCTTGATGATACCACTTCCTACTAGCTTCTCATTAAATATTTTAGCTCTGATCTCGTCCTCCTGCTCTCTACTTATTCCACCTCTCCAATCGCCTCTGCCTCTCCAGGCCCCACTTTCCCCAGCTTCCTCAAATCGACAGCCACCACCAAATGCAAGCCTTGTGCTACACCAACCCATACGAGTGGACTGGATTCTCTATTCTTTATAGAGCTCTCACCCTTGGCTGGGTTCCTGGTGACGGTATGAACCCGGTAGGCATTTGGGATAGGCTGCTGGTCCTGCGTGCACCTGGCCTCCCAACAGGTTTGAGCCGGTGGACAATCCTTCATCTGGCCAGTCCACAATGTTGGATTACACTCTCCACATCACCAAGGCCTCCTGTGTAGTATGTGGTGGGTCAGAAGGACACAGACTCTTGTTAAACATTTCTTAATGTATATTTATTTTTATAAAAAAAGTTTAACCCTATCTTTCCCTACTTCTATGGGTATTCCCTACTTAACAAACTAACTAAGGTGCTCATCAGTGAATCCCTTAAAATAATCTATCCACTGTACCACTGACCCTAACTGACTCTACCACTTTTTTAACAATGAAAGACAGGAGAATGACTCCCTTCTCCTGGGTTCTTGCTCCTCTTAAGGTTTTATTCAATAACTAAACTTGTGACTTGTTTAATTAGCTCACACAGTTAATTTAGTACTTTATTACACTTTTTGTTCTTCTCAAAATGGGGTTTCCTTGGTTCGGTACTGACATCTTTTCTCTTGTCAGTGTCTCTTATTGGTTCTGTAACTTCCTTCTTTAATTCTATTTTAAATATGTATTCTTCCCTTTCCCAAGGTAGAGATATCCATCCTCTCTGTGATTCTCTATTGCGGTTTATTTACCTTTTATTAGATTCACAGCTTCTGGAATCTGTAGGATATATATCCTTTAAGATATAAGGTTGTTTATCCTTGCTCTGAGGACTTTCTCTCACATGTTCCTTCCCTTAAATGATGATGCTCTCCTTACTTTGAGTGTAACAAGTATGATTGCTTTCATACTGATTATCCTTTAATTATTTATCTTTTTGAATTACACACTCAATCACTCAATACAGGGTTGCCTGCATCCCGCAGGTAATTCCAGCGGGATACCGGCAATCCTGTCTCACCATCTCCACGGCCGATATCCAGGTGTTACTGGGATATTACGGGTGGCGGAGTGATGGTAAGTTCCGATTCCCACTAAATGGGATGGGATTGCCCGAATCGCAGCCACCGGGGGTACGGGTGCCGGTGATGCAGGCATTTATCTGCCGGTAGGAGCCTGATCTACCAGCAGGTCAGGCCTGCCTGGAGATCTGTGGTCCCCACCGGCAGACTTGTGTTTTGCTGGTCCGGAATAAATGCTGGTGCAGAAATGATCAGCATTTATTCTGGCATTTATTCCGGCATTTATTCAGAACAAGCAAACAGGTAATAAGGCACAATGGGCCTCCTTACAACGTAGGCGGTAGGGGGTTAACGGCGAAGGCAGAGCTGCGGGCGCCGTTAACCCCCTACTGCCTCATTACGAGGTCTGATCGCGGGACCCGCTAAGGACGCCTGGTAAAACCAGGCGTCCTTAGCGGGTCCCGCGAGCAGACCAGGATGCTAACAACGGGCCCGTCATTAACAGGCCCGTTGTTAGCATCCTCCCCATTCCCACTGAGCCCTATGGGGGCTCAAATGGGAATGGGGGTGTACCGGGTCCAGGTTCCTTCAATGGGTAAATACCGGGCCCTCCAATGTTGGAATGGCCCGGTATTTTCCCATTCATGGAACCTGGACCCCGCACCCGGTACCCGGTATGGGGGTAGCCATGCCGCTAAAAGCGGCATGGCTACCTCCATACTTGTAATGAGGCCCAATGTCTTTACTGAGAGAGGTTTGAACACTTTCATAACGATTTCCATTTACTTCTCAGTCCTTACTATTGTTTTTTTGTATTCTTGACTGTGACAAGTATGACTACTCTTTTAATTATATCCGTTTCTCCTCTCATTCACCAGGCTATTTCCAGGTTTTCTGGACTTGGATGAATATGAATATTCTCATAATGATTCTCATTCACTTCTCTCACTGGGTTAGTCTCATTATATTGACTGGAACTAGTACAAATGTTCATATAATGATTTGCATTCACTTCTCTTCTTCTCATTGGTACATTTTCATTATATTGACTGGGATGAGTATGAATGTAATGATTTTCCGTCTCCTCCCTGGGTCTCTCGTTTACCCCGTTACCTGATTCTCTTGTGGATAACGTCACCGGGTTTCCATTCCATTCGGCTTGGCTTTTTGCTTTCGCTCGCGCAAGCCCTTTTCCTCTTTGGACCTCTCGTTCTCTGTATCTTCCTTCTAAATGGTTTTTCGGTATCCCAGGTACTGGTTTGTTGCGCGTCTCAGCCGCATAGCAGTCTCGGTATGATTACTAGGACCTCTGGTCCACCACTGGCTCCCTTTGGCCATGCCACCGCTTGCTGCTTCTCTCTCCAAGTTGACAGGACACTGCATGTCCACCACCGCCTGACCGGCTTGACAGCCGGTTTGTACTTCACTGGCTTCTTGGAGTTTCCAGTCTCCTCCCCTTGCAGAGGTAACGTAGCCATGGGCCTTCACTGGCGTACCTTCGTCTCCCTGGCTCTCTCTCACGACCTCTTGAAGCTCTTTGCATTAGTTATTCATCATCTTCATCTCAGTTAAATATGATTCTCCCTTTAAAGGAATAGTTACAGTTTCTGTTTCACAATAACACATATTTGTTCCTTCTTCTTACAAGTCCTAGTGGGATATGGGTAAAGAGGTAAAGTTAAAAGACTCTCGAGGGAGTTCCTCACAGGAATGGGAGTCCTTTTCCCCACAGGGGCAGTCTCTCCTGGTGAGGTCCTGCTTGCCTCTACCTGTTTTGCAGAGCAGGCTCACCTCCCTACCCTCACAGAGGGGGGAGGGGCCCTTTTGGCAGAAGAGATGAATTCCTGTGATTTGTCACAAGTACCATTGTCTCCTGTTCTCTCAGCATGTGATCTACGTGTCAGAGAAAACTGATGGTAAGCTGTTTACATTCTTTATATGTAGAAAGGGTTGATTCTTGGTGAACTTGCAACATTGTACTCTTGCAAGAAGAACACTCTGCTGGTAGACAATGTTTGCTACTTTTAGTTCACACATTGTTAAATCCAAGGCCTGGAAACTGCGACCTTGCACTATTGACAATGTAAGCGTATTGCTACTTGATTTATTTACTAATCCACTCATATGCATACCACAGTGTTTTCTACTATGCATACCCAACATGCTACCTGAGGCACATGTCTATCTGTGTAAATATGTGTCTTATGTTATATTAAACTTTCTCTTTATGACAAAAACTATTATCATTAATATTTGTTGCTCCTAGTGATCTCTATGAGCTAGCATTTATCTAGCTCTACTGCTACCACAAAGGTGACCTCCCCTTACATCAATGACAAGGGTAGCCTTTGACTCTAATTCTCTTTTGATATTCCTCTTCAACCCTCTAGAGTCAGGCCCCCACAAAAAAAGAGGGTTTCACCCCCATATTTTCTCATACAACAACCATTGTATCAGGTACACAATTTTGGGTCTTGCACAAGGATACACTCACAGTCTGAGAAAAATGAACTTGCAACACTGTATCAAGTGTGAGTCTCTCTCGAGTACATGGACCATTTCACTGGGGCTTACAATTGATTTATCTGACAACAGGTAAATCGGCGCATCATACGCTGCACCTATGTATACGCATCGAAACCTTTAAAAATGAGGATCGGCCCATCTGCGCCAAAGCCCACGCAGGACAAGGCTGCAGAGTTCTGTAACGCAGGTTCACAGGAGATGCTGTCCGTTGACACTGAATATGCTACAACTACGTACATGCATTGAAACCTTTAAAAACCGAGGAACGGACCCTCTGAAGCAAAGCCCTCTCAGAACAAGGCTGTGGTGTTGTGCTACGCAGGTTTGTAGGAGAAGCTGCCCGTCAACACAATACGCTGCGCCTACGTTCATGCAGGTGTTTGGCAGTGAAGGAGTAGTAATTTAGAGTGTGAGCGTGTGACAAAATCACTGTCCATCTTCATCCAAAAGGTAAGAAGGTACTGGGAGGGAGAGTAACACTACTGTGCTCCACCTTACTCCCCGGCCTTGTGCGTCTTTCCTCTTTCCGCTCAACTCCACGTGTGCCGTTTCCCTGGCATCGAAGGCTCTACTTCTTCCTGGCCTTGTGTTTCTTTCTCCTTCTTCCCAACCCCATGTGCGCTGTTCCTCTTGCATCTTAGGTTCCACTTCTTCCCAGCCTTGTGCGTCTTCCCCCTTTCCCCCGACTCCACATGCGCCGTTCCCCTCGCATCTTAGGCTCCATTTCATCCTGAACTTGCACCTCCTTCTGCTTCCACCCGGATCCATATGCACTGTTCCCCTTGCATTTTAGGCTCCACTTCTTCCCGGCCTTACACTCCTTTCCCCCTTCGCCCTTACTCCTCGTGCGATGTTCCCCTCACATCTTAGGCTCCACTTCTACCGGCCTTGCGTGGCTTCCCTTTTTGCCCGACTCCACACGCTCTGCGCCCTTGCATTCTTAGGCTCTCCCCCTCCAGTGGTTAACTCACTAGTGTTCTCTTTTTACTTCTCTAGGTCCCCCCAGTGGTTACTATGGTATTGTATACTTTGTAGTGTATTGTGTGTATTTCTCCTCTTACTTCTCTTGTTCCCCCCCGTGGTTACTATTATATTGTTGCACTGTCTCCCTCTCTTTAGGTCCTCCCCTAACTGTGATTGCTGTTGCTATTGTGTTCTGCATTGATTGCACCCGTCCTGTCCTTGTGCCCTCCCCTAGTGTGTGACCCCCCCACCCTCTTGCTTGGGCTGCCTCTATTCCTACTCTCTCCTACTTCCTCCATGCACCCTTCTATGGTGCTTTCAGTCGATTTACCCCAATTTGACAAAAAAAAAGAATCCCAAAAGACTGAAAACAAATTTCTCCCCCCATAACTGCATATATAGGCGGGGGGAGACCCCACCATAGCCCCCCTTACCCCTCCTCATTTTATATCAACTTTAACCCCTCCCCCACACAAAAGTATGTGGTCAAATTGGGCATTACAAATTTGGTCTTTTGTGATTCGATCTTTTCTCCCTCAATCTTTTTGGGTCTCACCCTTTCAGTCTCCCCTATCTTCTGTAACTGCTACTCTATCTCCTATCCTATCCCTCTCACTAAGTCTGGTAGGAGGAAGTTCAAAAGAGACATCCTGGTCTCCAACCCAGGTCTCCCTATCGCTGATCACTTTACCAGTGCTTCCTCCAGACAGACCCTTACCATCATCCTCTTTGTCGTTCCATCTCCAGGTCTATGGACCACTCATATGGTCTCTGTTCTCTCCCCTTTTTCCTCCTCTCCCATTAACGGTGGCACTCGGTGGGAGGTTATCCTGGCCCCCTTCCACTCCTCCAAGACCATCATAAAGGTCTATCTGAATTGCACCGTCTAGGTTCAGGGCCCTCTGCCCAATCTCCTCTGCTTCGATTGGCATTTCCCATGTCTTATCCTCTTCCTTCTCGATCCTGATAATCCTATCTACACCTCTCTGGCTCCTCCGCCGCCCCCCTCTTCCGCCACCTCTCTGGCACACTCCTCATCTTCTCTGCCTACTCTGTCACCACCTTTCTCTGCCATCTGTCTGGCTGTGTCCTCATCCTCGCTGACTACTCTGCCATCTCTCCTTCTTCCTCTGCCCACTCTCGGGCCCTTCTACTACCTCCCCAAGGCATACCTCATGCCTGCACCCCTTCACAGAAGTCTTTCAAATGTGGCAATCTGCTCCACGCCGCTACTCTTAACTCTCGCTCTACTGTCAAACACTCCTTTGACATCTACTGACTCCTTGAAGAACTTGATCTGGATGTCCTCTGTCTTACCAAGACATGGTTCAGGGCTAGCTCTGTCACACATTTTGACACACCCCTCCCTGATGGCTACAAGATCCTCTTCGAACCCAGAACCAACCGTCCAGGAGGTGGAGTAGCTCTGATCTTCTCGGAGTGGATCCCCGCTTCTGTCATTCCTACGCAAGCCTACTCTCCTTTGAATGCCTGATCTGTAGGCTCTCTATCTCTCCTGGCCTCTCTCTAACTGTGGCCACTATTTACAGGTCACCTGGCCAGGTCGCCCGTTTCCTCTCTGAGTGGCCAAACCTCTCCTCCTCTCTCCTTGCCTCTGTCTCTCAACTTCTCCTCCTCGGAGACCTCAACATCCACCTGGATTCCTCTAACCCCGCCTCAGGGCTCTTTCTCAATCTCTGTGACTCTCTCTCTCTTTCTATTTTATCCTGTGGCCCAACACACTCTGACGGGCACACCCTGGATATCTCTTCAGACATCCGTAACTCTAACCCTCTCACCACTCCTCTCTCCACCCACCTGACGCTCTCTGTCCGTCAGGTGAAGCTGACCCCAGGACTGCCACCTATCTTCTCGGTCATCCGGCCCATGAAGCGTGTGTTATTGGAGGGCTTTGCTGCTGCTGTCTCTCCTCCTCAGATGCCTGCGGCTGACTCACACTCTGACACAGCCCTCTCTAACCTGCATCTCTCTATCTCTAACACTCTTGATGCCCTTGCCCCTGTCATGAGGATCTGTATGAAGTCCACCTCCAAGTGCAACTCTTGGTATGACTGTGACCTTGTCACCCTTAAACACAAATGTAGGGTGACTGAGAGGAAGTGGAGGGCATCAGGCGCATCCTCTGACAAACTGGTCTGCTGCCTGCTCCAAAGGCAATACAGACTCTCTGTCCTGTCTAAGGAGAGAGTTTACAGCCAAGCCTGTATCTCTGCGGCCTCTAACAACATGGCCAAACTCTTCCAAATCTGTGAGCTGGCCAATCCTGCTGCAGTCTCCACCTCTCCTGTTCCCTCCCAGGTCTTTTGCATGGCACTGGCTTCTCACTTCACCACTAAACAGAGACAGCCTGTCCTCTCTCTCCTCTTCCTCTCCTTCTACTTTTCTCTGCCCTTCTCAGGGCCCCTCTCCCGCCGCCTCTCCCTCTCCTTTCTCCTCTTCCCCGTTTTCACTCCTGACAATGTTTCTAGACAAGTCCGATCTATAAAAGTGTCGTCCAAGCAGGTGCTCCCCTGCTCCACCAGAACCATCAAGGACCGCATTGACACCCTCGCTCCAGCCTTGGCTGATTTCTGCAATCACTCTTTTGCCACTGGAACTTTCCCCTCCCCCTGAAGCACTCCCTTGTGGACCCCCTCCATAAGAAGCCTTCTGCCGATCCCTCCTCTCTGGCAAACTACCTCCCGATCTCTATCACTCCTTTTCTGGGCAAACTCCTGGAAAAGCTGGCCATCTCCCAGTTTACTCTCCATACTGAATCTGTTGGTTGTCTCAATGACCATCATTCTGGCTTTAGAGCAGCCAAAAGCACGGAAACTGCTCTCCTGAACAACCCTGTCGAACCTGCTCTCTATTCTCGATTCTAGCCTTCCTTCTGGCCTCATCCTCCTTGATCTCTCTTCTGCTTTCAACACAGTCAACCACGCCACCCTGATCAATCGTCTCTATGACAACTTAGGCATCACGGATCAGGCCCTTGCCTGGTTGACCTCCTTCCTCTCCGATCGACCCTCCCAGGTCCAACTGGGGTCCTTTCTCTCCACCACCTCTCTCTCCACTTGTGGTGTTCCCCAGGGCTCTAACCTCTCACACTGGCTCTTCAACCTTTAGTTGGCATCTCTGGTCCACCACATCTCTACCTTCTCTCCTAACTTCAGTGTTATGTGGATGACACTTAGCTCTCCTTCAGGCTCCCCTCAGCCTCGTCTCCTCTCTCGCTCATTCATGACTGTCTATCTGTGATTCAGGACTGGTGCGCCTCATCCCTTAATGCCAGTAAGACTGAGATCCTTCTCATTGGGACCCCTGCTTTCCCTTTTTCACTCTGGCAGCCCTCCTTCGGTCCTCTACCTGTGCCTTCCTTGAGGCAAAAAACCTTTGTGTCATCTTCAACATCACTCTCCTTCTCTTCTCACACCATAGACCTCTCTAAGAGGTCCCACTACCAGCTGCACCTCCTCAGAGGTATTCTTCCTTTTCTCACTTCCCCCAAAAGCTCACTGTCTCCAGAGCTCTGTCTGTCTCTAGGCTGGACTACTGCAACATCCTCTTTCTAAATCTGCCTGCCTCTACTCTTCCTCCTCTGCAACTAATCCAGAACAGGTCTGTGAGACTTGTCCTTGGCATCAAGCCCAGGGATCATATCTCTGCAACCCTGAAATCTCTGCAATGGCTCCCGGTGGCTGCCAGGATCAAGTTCAAGACCCTCTGCATTGTCAGTATCCTTTAAACAGGTGCTTCCCTGTTCCTCCAGAACCATCAACGACAACATCGCCTCTCTTGCCCCAGCCTTGGCTGACCTCTCAATCACTCCTTTGCCACTGGCTCTTTCCCACAACCACTTAAGCACTCTCTTCTGCACCCTCTCCTAAAAAAGACATCTGCTGACCCTTCGTGCCCGACTAACTATCGCCCTATCTCTATCACACCTTTTTCGGGAAAACTCTTGGAGAAACTGGTCATCCCCCACTGACCCTCCAAACCGAAATGGCTGGCGGACTACATGACCACCATTCTTGTTTCAGGGCATCCAGAGGCACAGAAACTGCTCTCCTCAACACCCGTGAAGACCTTTTCTCCAACCTGGACTCAAGCATATCCTCTAACCTGATCCTGCTTCCTATCCTAGGCATCACAAATCAAGCACTGGCGTGGCTGACCTCCTTCCTTTCAAACAGACCTTGCCAAGTACAAATGGGTCCTTTCCTATCCTCCACCCGACTCTCTACATGTGGCGTCCCTCAGGGTTCTATCCTATTGCCATGACTCTTCAACATCTACCTGGCCCCTCCAGCCCACTTGATATCCACCTTATCCCCTCATTGGCAGTGTTACGCTGACGACACACAGTTCCCCTTCAAACTACCATCTTCCCACTCCTCTCTCATACCTGACCGCCTGAATGTTATTTAGACATGGTGCTCTGACAATGGTCTCTGCCTCAATGCCAGTAAGACGAATATCCTCATCATTGGGATGCCTGCTCCTTGCTTCTCCCCCACTCTCTGGCCAGCCTACTTGGGTCCCCTCTCTTTACCCAGTTGTGAGGCAAAAACCTGGGGATCATCTTTGACTCCTCTCTCTCTCCACACACAACAGACCTTGCCAAGAAGTCCAACTTTCAGCTCCACCTCCTCAGAGGCATTCTACCTTTCCTCACCTTCCCCGGAAGTTCAATGTCTCGAGAGCCCTGGTTCTATCTAGGCTGGACTACTGTAACAGCCTCTTCCCCAATCTGTCTCTTTCCTCCCTTTGCCCCCTTCAACTAACCTAGAATAGGACTGCAAGACTTAATCTTGGCCTCAAGCCCAGGCACTGCCTCTAGCCAGCACCAAAACCTCTCCACTGGCTCCCGGTGACTGCAAGGATCAAAGTCAAGACCCTATGCATCATCCACAAGGCTCTCTGGGCCCTGGGACCTTTCTACAGCCAGCTCCCTAAATACATCCCTGCCAAAGTCCTTCGGTCCTCTGGCTCCAACTCTCGGCAGGTCAAACGTTTCTCCAAGCAGAGAGTGGGAGTCAGATCCCTCTCCTCTGTGGGAAATCCATCTGGAACGGCCTCCCTACCCCCCTCAGACTTGATCCGGATCTTCTTAAGTTCCAGAAACTTCTCAAGACTTTGCTGTTCTCCTCTTCCTTCACTCTCCCCTTCCCATGCTAAACATTCGCTCTGCTGCTGTGACTGGGGCCTGGTCCTTTCAGTGTCATACAGGGGCCAGACCACCTCCCCTACCAGCCCTCCCCCCAGCATCCCTTGCCATGCCAGCTCTTACCCTCAGACTCCCTTCCCCGGACTAGCCCTAACCTTGTCCATCCTGTCCACTGCATTGAACATCCCTTCCCCCCTCTTTTTCCCCTGGCACTTGCTGTCTTGCCCCCCCAGCACTTACCTTCCTCCCTTTAGGCACCCCACTCCTGCTCTTCTCCCTCCGCCCCCCACCCCTTGCTCTTATGACCTCCTCTTGTACTTGCACAGTAGGGTTGTCACAAGGCCAATATAACATTTTTTTTTTGTTTTCCTATACCCCCCCCCCCAACCTGTCTTGTGACGCCTGAAAACATCTGTGTTTAGGAGCCATACAAATGTCCAATAAATAAAAAATAAATAACATCTGGAAAAACAGTCAAATTGAAAGTCGGGCAACATGATGAATTGTTACATAAATCCAGCCATACCACAACCAAATAACTACTTTTGGGGGAAGTAAAACATTTTTAAAAAAACAGACTTTTCAAACACTGCTAAATCTTTAGGTTTTACTTTAGATTAAAAACTGACTTTTCCTCCTGCATATTAGTGCCATAGCTGCAAATTATCATTTCTTCTCATTGTGATCTCTGAAGTCTTATATTTCTCTGTCCCATTTTCGTTTATTAGTCCAGTCATTAGTTCCGTCACCCATCGACTTCGGTAAATCTATTTTAATCGGTCTGCCGACCTCTTCATTGGCCCTGCTGAAAGCTGTTTTTAATTCAGCTGCATGTTTGGTCTCTGGGGTACAGAAGCTTGAGTGTATCACCCCTGTTTTAAAATCTGTGCTTTAGCTGTCCCTAGATGTTCGAATTATTTGTAAGCTTTTGTGTGTTGTGTGTAAGCAATGTATAAAGCAATGTATTGGGTAGCTCAGGAAAATTGAAGATCTGTGGAAGATCCAGAAGTCTTCATATTCGTGAATCTCTACACCTGGAGGTTTGCAAATTCAGCCATGCTTTTTCTATGAAAAAGATCTTTGGTCCTGCTGTAACTTACTGTAATTCTCTTCCAGTTGACATACAGAAAATTCCTGATTATTTGAGATTCAGGAAAGCTTTAAAAAAATGGCAGCGGAAGTCTGTTTTCTTAAAACATTGTTTTAGTCATTTTAAGATTTTATATCAGGGTTTCTTTGTTTTTAGATCAATTGTTCTGTGTTTGTGTGTGTTTGTTACAGACATGACCTGGAATTCAGCTTTGAGTAAGTTTTCGGCCGAATTCCGGCTGAAAATGAGATGTTTGACTTGGATCGAATGCTTAATTAATTATCACTCAAACCCAAATAGTTTCTCCTACAAAATACATTATGTACTGCTTTGTCTGTGTGCCTGGAATCATTCAGGTATTTATTTATTTATTTCATTTGTAAAACGCACTTACAACCCGGAGGCATTGAGGCGCTGATGCACATACAAGTCAAGTACAGATCAGGTGAACATATTTAGTCAGACATTGCGGTGGGGTGCAACAACAAACAGAGGTAGGTATGGTTACAGTAGGTTGCACAGTGAAAGTTACATGCATGCTGGTCATTCAGAGTGAAAGAGGGTCCGGAGAACCAGGGTGGTAGGCTAAGTGGATAGGGTGATTAGGAGAAGAGCGGTGTTTTGAGGGCTTTGTGAAAGATTCAGTAGGATTTCTCCACCGTGAGGGAGGCGGGGAGGTCATTCCAAAGTTTGTCTGCGCAGTAGGGGAAGCTGGATCCTCCCGCTCTGCACCTTCCCCCTTTAGACACAATCAGTCTGTCTGAGTAGGGGGTCCTGGTGGGTCTGGTGGACTGGGCTTTTATGTATGGTATGTCATGTTTTGTCCCTTAAAAGGATCATTAAACAAATGCTGGTGTCACTTTGTTGACTGAGTACTAGCAGAGCAGGGGAGTCAAAGTGCAAACAAAGTCCATGCCCTTCATGTACTAGATAGACTTTCATCTGGTGATTTGCTGGGGAGGGGAGAGCTGAAGCAAAACTCTCAATATGTTGAATGAATCTCTGGTCTCCCCTGTATTTTGCAGTTGAAAACCATTAAGCTAGAACATTTGTTTATGAAGCCACTAATGGAAAACTGCATTTTCTTTATGTGCTAATTGATTTGCTGAGGACCTGTGTGAGAAATCTGAAGTTACAGATTCCATTTCCCAATCTAAATAATATAATTAAGTGAATTAATATAGCTGTTGCAGAGATTTGAGTAAGTTCCAAACCCTGAGTAAAATAGCTCAGGAGATAGTGTGCCTGCAGCCAAGAACTGCATTCAGCTTGCAGGCCAAGGTATAAAGAAAGTAAGATGGCTCAGTGGAAAGTGTGCTTGTAACATGGAAACATAGGTTACAGTTCCTGCCCTCCAACTTTCTCATGTGTCCAAAATGAGCCCCTTTGAATTGAGAGAGCTATTTTGCTGAAGAACGTGGCTGTATTTATTTTTACCCAAATGCCACAGTCTGTGGCAGCAGAAATATTCTTCCCAACATTAAAGAGTTAACAAAGAGGGATATTTGTGTAATAAAGACAAGTGGACACAAGTTTACAATGTTGAAATATTGAACCAAATGGATGTACAAGTGAAACAAGTCAAATAAACATACACATGCCAATTAAAGATCTGAAAATCGTCACAGTCTCTTCTCTACAGGGTCAGCCGAAAACCATGGAGGGCTCAGCATTCCCTATATTTTTTTGTCTGGTTTCTCTTACCATGTCCCAAAACACCACAAACATACCCCACCCGAGAAAAATACTATCTATTCATTGACATTTTTCAAATGCCTCATTCCCACTGAGCACCACAGGTAGGACGCATGGCTATAGCATACCAAATCTTTGCATTCAGTAACACTTCAGCAGTCAGCAGGGTGCTATTTGATGTTATCACTCCTTTTGTGTTCCAAAGCCTTGCTGGAGCCAGAAGGCTAACGATGGGCAGGCCCAAAAGGGACATTTGAAAGCACAAGTAGACACATCCCAGTGTCCCTTCACAGTGATTGTATACATGCATAGTATACTTTTGGGCTAGTCTTAGTTACTGGGGCCCTTTCCCAACAAGCGACACGTATGAATGCACAAAAATACAAACAGTGCTGATATTGAACAGTTTATTTTCTGATCATTTACTCCTTTAATGATTTACACAAACATCTTCAGTAGACTACAAAGAAATAAAATGCAATGAAAAAAATATACATAATTTAAAGAGTGTTTTTAATTTACAAAGTATTTTTATTGCCTACATAACTTTATTTATTGAAAAGGCAAATATTTGGCACCGTGTTCGGCTCTGGACGAATACTTGTCTAACTAATCGGTATTAGGCCAAATACTTAAATCTATTGTTCGGTCCACCCCTTATTTGTTATCTATCATACTTGTAATTTGTAGAGTGTTCGAGTGCCTTTTGCCTTGTCCGTGCTTTATAAAATGCTTTATAAAACTTTGCAATACATCAATAAATAAAAACAACCAAACCCCTGAAAGCCCAGAACAATAGACAAGCTTGGTTAGATAACGAATGCAGGCATAGAGAGGCATTGCTAGAAACTCTTAAAACCAGCAATAAAAATAACAAAGTGATTCAATTGCTTAGAAAATTGAATAATTACTCTTTAAAGAGCTTTAAACAGGAAATATTATGGGTTGAATTTGTGAACACTTCAGCCATCTCAAAATGCATATATATTCTGAGAAATGGTGGCCAACGGACCATCTTATAAGCGTGAATATTCTATTGAGATCACTATACCAGATAACTACTGGCAACAGAATTTCTGGCCCTGAGATGACACCATCACATTTAGTTGGGGTCGTATCTGGGTCCACTTTGGTTGTTTTTGTCAATACATTTCCCATGTTAACAGCAAAGGAGGTAAGCTCAGCAATTTCAGCTACTAAAGTGAGTAAGAGCTGACTTTTTGCCTTCTGACCTATGATATATGAGCACCACCACATACCAAAGTATTTAATACAATGATTGGAAAAGATACATTTCTGGATAGTTGGAAGTAGGCTGTTAACTGTCCAATTAATAAAAGGGGCGACAAATCAAGCCCACGTAGTTAAAGACTCATATCCCATCTAGACAATTCCTTTAACATTTTTGGAAGAGTAATACTAGAGAGGATTAACAAGCATACATTGGAGCTGGGAGGATAGCTCAGGGGCAACACAGAACAACACAGGTTCGAATCCAGGTCCGGCATTTAGAGACTGGACCTCGTGATGAAGAGTGTTATAAAAGATTAATTAGTGAATAATATTCTCACACTCACAAAGCTGGCTTTTAGATTAGGCTTTGGCACATAGCTACAGGCCGTGAATCTCTATAGGATCACAGCTATAGCTGCATTTGTCAAGGAAGGAAAATTAAGTGTGGCATTTATGGATCTGACTGCGGCTTTTGAATCGGCGGAGCATCAAAAAACGTTACACTACACTCTTTACCATAGGAATCCCATGCTCCCTATTGTATATCATAGCATCTCTACATGAACATATTACTGCAGTAGTATGATAAAATAGGGGTGGTACGCTCACCTCCCCATTACTAGTAGAAATGGGGGTTCAGCAAGGATGTGTACTGGTCCACTGTTATTTAATATATTTATAAGCTCCCTTCATCCGTTTCCTTATAGAACTGTGGCGGATGTTTCTCCTTTGGCTGGTTGACTGCCTGTTGATGGTGAAGACCCCCGAATGACCGCCAAAAGCTGATAGACGCATGCCCAAACTATATCAATGAGTTCGGATGGAGCCTAGATGTCAAATAATCTGCTTTCTCAACATTTGGGGAAAAAGCACTACAATGTTATATGCTGGGATGGTATTTGGGGAGTACGTCGATTGAGAAAGTCAGAACATTAATAATTTGGACATTGACTTCTCCGAAAAGATAACTAACATCTGTCACATAGAGACTCAAACTGCTAGAATGTTGCAAGCCAGTGGAAGCATCTTTTCACTTGCTTCGAATTGTAAAGTTCAACCGCTGACATCACACGTGCATACAAAGCTAATGAGGAGCCTTAAACGGAGTGTGAATTTCGGGCCACAGCTGCGAGGGTGAACTACAAACAAACGATGGAAGAGATTATTAGGCCTCCTGTTTCAGCTCCAGCCTTTGAATTGTCTCTTGAGACTGGATTAACTCTCCTGGAGTACCAAATTAGGCTAGCTCCAGTTTCGATTCTTAAGCACTTTACTAAACACGAAAACTCAATTACCCAACATATTATTGGATAATTTACTGAACTGGAATTAAAGGCCATCAGATCCCCTGACTGAAGTATGGGCTAAACAATTTAAGCAGAGCCCATGTGATAGATCTGGTGACATTACCTAACATTTCACGAAAGCAATGCATCTGATAATGGTATCCCATCTGGCTCATGCATATACATTCACAAAAGAAATGGCCGAGTTGAACAGGCCCCTTAACAGGGCTACTGTGGCCATATCGACATTCACTGCTCTACAGTTCTACTTCTTTGAGAGCCTGCATTTACATGGCAGATGCCTGATTGAGGTTTATTTGAATAGTAATAGCACAAAAGCTAAATGGCAGGATGACATTGGCAGAGCAATAGGCCCTTTATGATCCTTTTGCCCCAATATACCAGAAAGTTCCTTTCACGTCATATTTTTTGCAAGATGTATTTTGAAACAGAGAAATGTAAGTCAATGCTGCTCTACTTGTATTTATTTGCTCTGTTCTAACTTACCAGCTGCCTCCTGGGCCCTGATAAAATTCCTTACAAAGCTATGGTAACTAGAATTAGAATGCTGCAAGGGATGGGTATGAACATGTAGTAATAGTTGGAATGCGTGTGTAGCAGTATGCCGAATTAACTATGGTTTTTATTCATATGGTTTTATCTTCATTGTGTGCTGTATAAATATCTGGTGTAGGCTGATTGAGTGTTTATGTAGTGGGGGCAGATCTCTGTCTTTGGCTGGGGCCTCACTTTGGAACAGCCTACCGACCACCCTGAAACTTGAGGAGAACCATCTCCGGTTCCAGAAGCACCTCAAGACCTTCCTCTTCGCTTCTGCCTTTGCCCCTCTTCTCCCCTGCTGATCTGTTTCTCTCTCTAGGCACCTTGCACCTGGCCACCCTCAGTCCTTCGGGGCCAGGTACCTGCTCACCTGCCTCCACCGTGCACTGCCTCCGGCCCGGCCTCGGCACTGGAATCTGTATCTGTACCCATACAGTCCCCCACTACTCCTCTGCACTTATTAGATATACCCTATCTGACTAACCATGCACTTGCCTCTTGTCTGGCTGCACTACCTTTCTCACAGCATTATTTATTTATTTATTTATTTATTCCACTCATTATTTATTCTGTGCTCTCCTCTGTTCTGCACTTTCCACTTCTCCCCCTCCACGCACTTTCACCTTTTCCACACACTTGTTCGTTCTTAATGTCACTGGGCCTAGTAAGAATTTTGTTCTCGCATGCTCCCCTCCCTTGGTCGTGCTCTGAAATACCTGTGTATGAGCGCAATATAAATAAAATATCATTATCATTATCATTATTGGTTATTGGTTATTTGTTTAAAAATGTGCTTTTATCGGATTGACATCCTGAATAGAGTATATTGACTGACTGGGCTCAGAATGACTTCTAAAAACCTGGGAACACACATAGGTGCAGACAGAATTTCTCACTGGAAGGATAACTGAACTGACCACAACAGGACGCTGCAAATGCAAACGCATTAAGAAAGCCATAATGCTGAGAAATGATAAGGGCACTGAATAAAATAGGGCACAGCACTTAGTTAGTATTGTGAATATTAGCATGCAGCAGATGCGCACAGGATTGTGAACGTTAGCCTGAGTCGCTTCTAGATAGAAATGCAAATGTTGGCATGTCCCACACTTGGGTGGAGCTGTGAACATTAGCCTGAATCGCTTCTGGATAGAAATGCGAATGTAAATGTTAACATGCCCCACACTTGTATTACTGTGTATCCTGCTTTCCTGTTCCCTATGCTGTTGCTATTTATCTGTATCCCCCCTCCTGTCACTGTAACCCCAGCCCCCTGAATCTGTGTGTCCATTTGTGGCTGTGTTCCCTGCCATCCTGTTCACGTGCCTGGTCTAAGGCGCTTCAAAGATAACCATCATATCATATCACTATGCTTACTCTCTACTATATACCATCATTCAACTAGGACACAGCTATACCCCTGATACATTCGGCCTAGCTGTTCACATACGAATACGACCCCATGAACACCTCATCACCCTAATAAAAAGCAGCTAACCGAGCACATTCCGGCCTAGTTGCTCATATATGCGTACTTCTGACACATCCAACTGATATCTTCAGCAGCACACCTAACGCTAGGATGCAGCTCCCATCCAGCAATTACATCAGCTGCACACATATCTGGTGCACCCATGCACCCTACAACACTATCTCTCTCTACTGACCAGAACTATGGTTCCCAAGGGCGTTCAACCTACCAGCGCTTTGAGGTCATACCAAGGATATAGAGAGCGCTATATAAATGCCAAGTAACATCACATAACAGCAGATGGTTCCAAAGAAACCAATGGCGAATGAGATGATGGTGCGACATATAGTGTGTTTTCGTAAAGCATAAGCAGGAATAGTCAGGTAATATCATTTCTAGTGGAGGATACATGTCCAACTAAAGCTTGGTTCAGCCACAGAAAGGACCCCAGATCCCCAAAATCAAGATCTCAACAACTTTCATTTGATGATAGGATAGGTTATTTATGATGCGCTCAATACCCAGAGGTTTCTAAGCGCAGACCCGGGGATCGAACCTGTGTTGCTCCGTGTCGTCTTGCTTTAAAGACGGGAACGTTGCCGTAGAGAGGTGCAAGAAGTACCCAGGATTATGATGGGATTTGCTACAAAAACGGGTCCGCCTAAGGAACTTCTCAAAATGATGTGCTCTGCCAACAGGATGATAGAAGGTAGACGTGCTTTATGGTAGGATTGTCACAAGGCAA
Organism: Ambystoma mexicanum; assembly: GCF_040938575.1. Classification (NCBI taxonomy): domain Eukaryota; kingdom Metazoa; phylum Chordata; class Amphibia; order Caudata; family Ambystomatidae; genus Ambystoma; species Ambystoma mexicanum. The sequence continues at coordinate 670,806,081 of NC_090933.1, read as the reverse complement.
ATATAACCGTTCCTTTGTTGTTGTATTCTTATGATTTCCCATGTCCACCCCCCCCCCCCCTCACTCCCTGAATCTTGTCTTGAGGCACCTGGAAACACGTGTGTATAGGCATCATACAAATGTGTCCAATAAATAAATAATATGTGGTATACACGCATTTCGTCGACCACTTTTTCATCGTGGGACTTTTCATCGCCGACCCTTTCATCGGAAAAATGTTTTTTTTTTTTTTTAAATGTTTAGGGGGTGTTTGTGCGGGTTGGGGTATGATTATTTAAGTAAGGGGGGCTTTGGGGGGGCGCAGCGATGAAAGGGTCGGCGATGAAAAGTCCCACGATGAAAAAGTGGTCGACGAAATAACGTAGAACCATAATATGTGCAGCATTTTCTTCCCTCTTCTGTGTCAAACTCAGAAAGAAGAGGGACTGCATTTTCACCACCTGTGTTTTGCAGGTGGACGACAGATTTCTCTTGGGAACTGTTAGCTTCCTGAATAACCCTACTAGTGAGAAATCCAAAAGCATATAATCAACTCATGAGCTATACAGTTCACGAATGCCTTGTGAGAGTAGAATAGTGCCAGGTAAATGATGCCATAGAATGTACTATTGTGTAGCATCAACAGTTTAGGTTTTGCAGAGTTCATTTGTTATGTATTGGAGAGGGAGCCGCTGACTTGCAGCTTGGAGGTGTTCAGGTGAGTAGACAGTAGCACATCCTGACCACAAGCTCTGGCTGTCGCATGGTGGAATTGAGGGAGTGTCTGCCAAGTGTTATAAATGGAGGAATCACTCTTTCCTTCTTTGTACACGGGTAAAGTGACTCCATTTTCATAGCAACGCTTTTTACTCTGAATTATAGACAGAATGCAGAAGAATGGCCACAGGAAAAAGAATCCAAAGGAAAGACGACAAAAGAAATGAAAAGCCAGAGAACAAAGGAAGGGTGGGGCCCCACTACAACCATGATAAAAATTGAAAGACTTGTTTTGCGTCACCATCCTGTTACTGTCCTGTTATAGAGTATGCAGGATCATGTGGTAGGAAGAGAGTGTGTTTAACAAAAGTAGCACCATGTTAGAAAAATTGATTTCTGCATTATCCATAATGACCTGATGTCCTGTTTAAAATGGTTTCAGGAAAATGGATGATGGCAGACATCTTGTGTGGGGCCATAGCATTCTCATATTTCTGTTTCAAATTGACCCAAACAACAGACAAAGAAGAGCAGCCTGCAAGAAATCATGTGGCAACCCAGTTCAGAGACCAGGTCTACACAGATAAGAGGAAGAAGTGTGCTAGGTGTCAGAATAGGAGTCCTGGAAATACTCTCACTAGTGTGGTAGTCAGAAGAGATAGAGGGACCAGACATGGGGTTGTCTGATGCCTATAGAGGTACTGAGAGACCAGAGGGTGTGTGACAGACACTAGAGCACAGACCACATCTAAGGGCGAGTTGATGTCCACCAGTGCAGGCCTCAGTCTGCAGTATAGTGTAGGAGTCGTCCTGTGCAAGGAAAGTGCTCAAACAGGCTCTAGGACTCAAGCCTTTCTGCCAGAAACGCACTCGCCTAGAGAGACACATCTCTGATATCTAACGAAAGAGAAGTCTTTGGCTGCTGAAAGAGCTTGCAAAATGAGTCTGGTGTGGGGGATGATGAATGCACAGACAAGACCGGTACAGGTCATGTCTGGAGCAGGGTGGTCAGTGATAATGTCGAATCCAATAATGTCGACAGTCAAAATGTCGAAAAAAAAATGTCGAAAAAAATAATTTAGAAAAGCAATAATGTCGAATTTTAAATAAATAATTAAAATGTGTTGAATATGAGGGGTGAGAGGGTGGTGGGGGGGTAGCAGAGGGGTGTTTGGTGAGGGGGGGTTGGGGGGATCCCCCCTAGTAAATGATATTTTCCTTGTTTATTTATTTATTTATTGAATAAATAAATAAGGGGTGAGAGGGTGGTGGGGGGTAGCAGGGGGGTGTTTGGTGAGGGGGGTTGGGGGGACCCCCTTAGTAAATGATATTTTCCTTGTTTATTTATTTATTGAATAAATAAATAAATATATAATTAAAATGTGTTGAGTATGAGGGGTGAGAGGGTGGTGGGGGGGTGGCAGGGGGGTATTTGGTGAGGGGGTTGGGGGGACCCCCCCTAGTAAATGATATTTTCCTTGTTTGTTTATTTATTGAATAAATAAATAAATAAATATATATATATATATATAATTAAAATGTGTTGAGTATGAGGGGTGAGAGGGTGGTGGGGGGGTGGCAGGGGGGTGTTTGGTGAGGGGGGTTGGGGGGATCCCCCCTAGTAAATGATATTTTCCTTGTTTATTTATTTATTGAATAAATAAATAAATAAATATATAATTAAAATGTGTTGAGTATGAGGGGTGAGAGGGTGGTGGGGGGGTGGCAGGGGGGTGTTTGGTGAGGGGGGTTGGGGGGACCCCCCCTAGTAAATGATATTTTCCTTGTTTATTTATTTATTGAATAAATAAATAAATATATATATAATTAAAATATGTTGAGTATGAGGGGTGAGAGGGTGGTGGGGGGTAGCAGGGGGGTGTTTGGTGGGGGGGTTTGGAGGGGAACCCCCCTAGTAAATGATACGCTTCTTGTTTATTTATTTATTGAATAAATAAATAAATAAATATAAAATTAAAATGTGTTGAGTATGAGGGGTGAGAGGGTGGTGGGGGAGGGTGGAAGGGGGGTTTTGGGGGGACTCTTCTTGTTTATGTATTTATTGATAGTGCTAAATGACTTTTTTTTTCGACATTTTTTTTCTAAAAAATGGACTCTTTTCATTATATGTATAGGATTTCGACATTATTGTTTCCGACATTTTTTTTCGACATTTTTGTAAGTCGACATTTGTTTTTCGACATTATCACTATGAACCCTGGAGCAGAGGTGTGTGAAAATGCTTGGGAAACCTAGAGTCAGAGGTAGAGCAACAGAGCCAGAGAGCAAGCACACCAGACTCAAAGACATCTTAGTGTGGAACCCACCTTAGAGGAAAGGCCCACACATTGCAAGAGCTGATCAGCCCTGACCACAATGAAATGCCTGAGCAAGCCAGCAGAGATGGTGCCTGAGAAAGACAGCAGTTTGGGGGTACATGGGAGAGAGAATGTTGTGTACTGTGGGAGAGACAGTCAGACACCAGTGACTCCTGAAAATTATAAGAAAGCTAATTTGAGCCAATTTGCTCTGGCAAAGAAAGAGTGCATGGCAGTGTAATGCTGTATTGTTCAGAGGCAAATGGCAAATTGCTTAGAGTTAGAAAAGCAGGAAAGGGAACTTTGAGCGAATGTATTTTGGTGGAGAGAAAGAGTCCAGTGCAGAGATCATGACAGCAACAGGGCACCTCCCTATGTACCAGCTTAAGAACACAAGAGAAACCTTTGACTCTCTGTACTCTGATGGAGAGAAATAGTCTGGCAGGTGGGGACAGAAGATTAAGGAGTTCCATTGTGGGAGAAAGAGAGAAATCCCTGAGTGTCAGAGTGTCAGAAAACAAAACATAAGACATGTGATATACTGTAGATGTGATATACTGCTGAAGAGATGGATTTGTAGTAACTGGACTCTTGTGGCATAAGCTTCAGCTGATGTTTATCAATAATAAGAGCTCCACCCGCAATTCACAACCACCAGCATCTCTGGCTTCCTCTCACTTCCAACCCCCACTTTCCAGAATCTTTACGTGATGGATTCCTCACACCCTATTCTCTTCCAATTTGCATAACCCTTTCTCTTCAATGAACATAGTCCTGCGAGTATGTTGGTGCTGCATATCTTCCTCCCATTCTAGCTGTGGGACAAATCTTCGCTTTCCCTCCAGAAAACTGTTTCCCCAAGAACACTAATTCCCTGTGACATACCTAGGCAAAGATACTTGATCATGTCTCCTGATGGCCAATCATTTCTTTCTCCGTGTCCTTCCCATCTCCATCCACTTTCCTATTCTCCTCTTCCTTACACACCATCACTCTTCCTAAATTCCACACCCTGTCATCAGCCGAATTCTTTCCGTTATCTGAGTAGGATTCCACCAGCACCATGAATCCTTCCAGAGCGGACCTGGCAACTTGATCCTAATGCATGATCCTAGAGATAAGCGTGGGGAGCATTTAACTCCCGATCTATTATACCATCCTTTATTTTCCCTCTGTCTATATCGGATGTTGTGATCAATCACTTTATGATCGATCTTAATGGTATTAGCTCTTTTCAACCATGCTGGTGTTAATTTTGTATTTGGTTTGTTACTCATGGCAGTAGAGCCACTGGCGCTGATTTTACTAACTGACTGGCTTATCCGGGGGGCCACGTGGCCCACAGTGGGGAGGACAGAAACTCCCTATATGCGGATGGCCTCCTAGTGTACCCAGGAGACCCAGTGACATGTCCGTATTGAGATACTGGAAGAGTTCCACTGGTACTGTGGGCTAAAGATTATTTTGGAAAAATCAGTGATCATGCCGAACAAAGCAGAATTGGAGGTAATACCGGGAGGCTGCCCCTTGCCGGTGGCAGCAGACAGCCTCAAATATTTGGGAATACAAATAAAACTGGTTATGGGAACCTTTGTAGTGTGAAACCTCGACCCAATAATTGACAGACTACGGGAGGATGGCAGGCACTTGGCCACCAAGCCAGTGACCCTGCTAGGAAAGTGATAAAAATGTTGGTGCTCCCCTGACTACTTTATGTACTGCAGAGCACCCTGGTACGACTCCCTAAAAAACGATTTGACATCATTTACGCCCTGATCCGGGAGGTAATATGGGGGAATAAAAGCCCCTGTATAGCATAGCGCACACTGACCAAGTTGGTATGGGTGTTAGGGGTGGGTTTGCCGGATATCTCGCAATACTACTGGGCAGCTCAACTGGTAGTAGCGAATTAGTGGGTGTTTGGTGGAAGGCAGCTCAACTGGTAGTAGCGAATGAGTGGGCGTTTGGTGGAAGGCAACTCACGCACACAAGGCTGGAGTTGAACACGATAAAGGGTGCTGACCCACTGCAAGTGTTGGATGGGGGCTCAGGAGGGTGACAGCTACCCCCGGCAAGACAAAGGTTAGTGCAAAATTGAGAGGGGGCCAAGAGGGTGATGGGATAGGAAGGTAAAATCACAAGGTTCGAACCCTTAGGGAATAACCCAGCTCTGAAGGAAATTCGGAAGCTGGAAGATTAACTGCAGTGGGTTAGAGTGGAGATAACAAGAGTAGGGGACATACTGGACCAAAACGTAAATCTATCCTTCCAGGATCTGATGACCCAGCATGGCCTGGTTTGGGGGTAGGCTTCTATGTATCAATGCCTCCATCATGCAATATCGACACAGTTCGGGGGGATCCTGGATCTTCCGGACCACAGCCCCCTCTAGGTAAAATTGGTTACAGAGGCACTGTGGAAGAAGGTGATAACAGTACTGTACCGTGCCATAAACAATTTTTCCGCACCCCCACTAACAAACCTGAAGGCGAAATGGGAAGGGGACCTAGGTGTTTTTGAGATCGAAGACTGGGTGGAGGCCATGGTGGTGGTCAGACAAATGAATGTGTCATCTTGGATGCAGCTGATCCAGTATAAAGTCCTACACAGGGTGTATTACTCAATAGATTGATTATACAAGAGGAGCAGGGCAGAAACGGCCACATGCCTTAAATGTGAGGAAGCTGAGGGAACGTTTTACCAAATGTTGTGGAGTTGAAGGCTGGTCTCGATATTGTTGAACACTGCACTTGATAAACTGGCTAGGGCATTGGGTAGGGCAATACCCAAGGATCCCAAAACATTACTACTACACCTCAATGGGGGCGGTGAAGGGAGCAAGTGGGAAACCCGATTGATAGCAATCACGGCCATGGTGATTAAGAGGGACCTGGCAACCAGATGGGGCTCTGAAGGCATGCCAATGGTTGGAACATAGGAGAGCGGTATAGGTCCAGAGGAATGCAGGGCAAATACCAGAACATTTGGGGAAAATGGGTGAACTACATGGACTGAAAGGGATGGAGCGCACCTGGAAAGGGACACTATGGAACAGTAGGGATTGGGGGTGGAGGAATGCAGGATGGGGGTGGTACTGAAGACATGGGACATCCATATTGTGCAAGGCTGAAAAGTTGTGAAACATGGTTGTATGTTTATAAAATGCTAATAATAAAAGTTTATAAAAGAAACGTGTTGTATTGGGTTTTCTTCCCTGGCTAAACTAAAAATGGTGATATACCTGTTGTTGCATGGGGTGTAAAACTGTGTGCCACCACTACATCCATCACTGTTGTTTTTCAATCCCTCTTTTTGGCCCATGCCCACCTTATGGTATCTTTTATGACCTTGTCATACCTCTCAACTACCCCATTAGTTTGGACGTGGTATATTGCATTGGTGTGATGTTGTATCATCTTACTTTCCAAATATTTCGCCATTTGTCTTGATTTGAATTGTACCCCATTATCTGTCCGTAGTGCTCTGGGATATCATTCCTTTTTAAATACTTGCCCCAGGAAGCCCATGCTTCCGTGGTGTTAATGTTGGTGGCTATTGTGATTTCAACCCATCTCATCAACAGATCAACTCGCACTAAACAATATGTTTGATTCATCCATTATGAAGGAAAGCCAGCCCTTCTACTTCTTTTAGATCTTTCAGCAGCTTTCAATCATGTTGACCACAAGATCCTCTGCCACCACCTCTCCTTAGTGGCTAATTTATCCCCTGAGGCGACTGCATGAATTGCCCCTTTTCTGGATGAAAGATCTGTCATAGTCTTCTCGGACACTGCTAGTGCCTGACCCTGCCCCATCTCCTGTTGGGTGCCCCAAGGATCCTGTCTCTCCCCAATCCTCTATAACATCTTCACCAAACCCTTGTTTGACCTCCTTGACTTGATCAGCATATCTTACACTAACTATGCCAATGACACCCAAATCCTCATTCCACTATCTGGCAACTCCCAAGAAGACTCCAACACCTTAAACTCTGTCTACCTTACCATCCAAGCCTGGATGGCTACCAACCACTTTTGTCTTAACAATGAAAAAATGGAGATCCTCATCATTGGCCCTGCCGCAGTAATACAAAAACTCATGTCCTGATTTGCCTCCTTCAACATCGATGGTACACTATACAATACTCCCCATCTGTAAAGACCCAGGGAGTTTACCTTGATGCCACCGTATCCATCACCCGACAAGTGAATTCCATCGCGTCTTCCGTGGCCTATTCGACAAAGTTGATCAATGCTGCCAGACCCTTTCTCTCGCCAGATAGCTGCCTGACAATTGCACGAACAGTCACAGGTTCTCAGCTGGACTACTGTAATGCACTGTTTGCTGGCACATCAGCAGTCAACATACACAAGATGCAAATCATACAGAATAATGCCCTGCCCAGAGCACTCAACCTCCCCATAAGAGACCACATCCCCACAGCCAGAAGAAACGTGCACTGGCTCCCGAAAAAAGAATGAATTATGTTCAAGACCCTGTCCATTGCTCATAGATGCTTATCCAACACTGCGCACCCTTACCTCACGCAGAGAATCAGAAAAGCCTACTCAAGCAGACCTACCAGAGTCACCTACGCTCAACATATCTCCCAACCCAAATTCAAATGGGACTGAGCTGGAGGCTCCAACTTCCCTTCCGTGGCAGCTAAACACTGGAACTCTATGCCACCTGACTTGAGGGCGGAACTATCCTACTGGGTTTTTTGGAAAGCCATTAAAACATGATCCAGTTCACCTTTTGCTGCTGAACTGGATATCCCAGCCCCTTTGATGAGTAGCAATTACCCTTGAAATGGATGGGGATCCAGATTTTATTCATACATCAATAATCGGAACGACTCAGGTAGTTTGGCAAAAGGAAGTCTGTTTTAATATCAATTATCTAAAACAGGGAGTACAACGAACATCAGCACTCATTCGATCCTCTTACTCAACGAATCTTAAAGTTTTATTAAGCAAATTCGTCATCAGTGGCGTGTTGACCTGCGTCATTACCAACGTCATCCTACGTGTCAAGCTACAAAAACCTATTGAAGGAAGTGATAGGTTCTAAGTGAATATCTAAGTTTAAGTTCCGTATCAGTATAGAAGAGTGAAGGAAAGTGATAGGGTACTTAACATCAGGTGGGGAAACTAAGCCCTCCCCTTAAAATGGCCACTATGAACGTCCCTAAATACACAACGTCCCATTGGCTACACAAACTATAGGACCCTTAATTACACGGTCCTCTACAACTGGTTGGCTTCTAACCCCGGTCACTACTTTTCCACCCACGTCTAGCAGCATGCAGACTGAACATCCAGGTGCTGGTGAGCTCGTCTTAACATTAGCTTCCCACCAATTAGCAAATCAATCCATCATCACCTCACTGGTCCAGTGTCAATTAGGGCTTTGAAGCCTGGCCTTGAATGTGTACTGTGCTCTGAGAAATTTTAAGGAGTGTGGGTACACTCTGCCCTCATGCGTAGGTGTGACCACCTTGTTCTTCCAATTTAAAATACTATTTTCTAATAGTCCTCTGACGTCTTTTGTTTTGATCAAGCCCTCTGAACTGGAGTTTCTGTTCTTTCACACGAATTGTATCAATGTCAGTTCATTCCAGTTTGATAAAACCTTGGCTTCTTGGCTCGTCCAACTCCATCTGCTGAGATTCATTTTGTAATTCAATTTATTTTTTAACTGCAATACACTGAAATGAGGCCTTCTTGCTAATGTCCAGAACTGCTTATAATGCGTAGTGGAAACCTTCATCCTTTACTCGTCCATATGCATATATATATATTGGCACTTGCCGCAATCTATTTACTATAAAGCCAGCCTTAAGATTACATCATCTGCTTGCATTTCTTTTGCATCTTTACACGTATAAACTAACTTAATATCTTCATCTGTTTCTGTGGCATAAGCTTTTTCGACCTTGATCCCAAGATGTCACTTATCCTTCATACTTTCTTGATGCCTTATAGACTATCTGCATTCTCTGGTCTCTGCATCTCTTCTACAGACGTCAACTTGATTCTGTGAGATGTCCCTATTCATCTTTGCCATTTATCTGCTTTGCTTCTTCAGGAATCTCATTCAAATGGCCATCATATTTTCTTGTATGCAGGTACGGTTTTCTCAATGGGTACCTTGCCTCCCAGATCTTCTAAGGTATTGGTACTTTCACTGGTACTGCACAAAGTTCATACTCTGCTCTTTGTCTGTTCAACTTCTCTGTGTATGTCTCATACTCTGGTTTCCAACAGACAGGTAATATGGGCGGGACGGTTGGAGAAGGGGTACTTGGCTCCTCCTCTACACTGCTTATTTTCTCTCCTAATATTCCTTTCTCTTTGCCCTGTAATCCTTAAGTATTGAGTATAACATGTAACATGTAAGCAATTGGGCCTTGATGCCATCGGGCTCAATGCACTTTACAAATTTGAAAATAAATGAGTAAATAAATAAATATGAACATGCCCTATAATATCCATTCCAAATTTCTTCCAAAGCACTGTCTGTATTGTTGCCACCGTCATTGTACACTTATGACATATCCATACTTTATCAGTATTCTTTAAGAAGATACAATTTCACACATCCCTTTCTTTTGCATATTACATCCTGGCCACCAGTAATCACTGTGGATGTGTTGCTTAGTCTTCATTATACTCTAGTGTACTTCATGGCCCAGATCTACTATATGTTCCTTGATGTCCTTTGGAGGGACTATTCTATCTCCTCTTTTCAGTATATTCCCTTCCACATATGGTTCATCTTTAATTTGCCAGAGTCCATCCATATCCCTCTTATTTTTGCTTTATGTAATGAGTCTCTTTGATCCAATTATTCACATCCATTAATGTTAAGTCCTTTTACATTGGATCATTCCAGACACTTTCTGGAATTGCATGATTCATTACAGATAATACTTGTTCTTGCTCTTCTGCTTTTTCCTGATCATCTTGACTTTTTTGGTCTTGATAAGCAATCAGTCGTTTTTTTGCACCTGGAATATATATTGTTTCAAAAGAATGTTCTTGTAAGGCCTTCTTCCAATCCTTGTGGATACATTGCCTAGACCTTTCTGACGGTATTATTTCCCTTAAAGGTTTATGATCCATGTGCATATCATATCATATCACTTCAAACATGGAGCCCCAAACAAATGGGATTGCTAAGGTTTTCTTTGTCTTTTCATTTGTTGCATATGATTTGTATGCACTTTTTACCAGCCTTGAAGTAAAGACAATTGTATATTCTTTGCACTCTTCCTGCTGAACCACCCATACCTACATCACTGACATCCATCATTATTATTGTTTTTCTTCCTCTTTTAAAATTGTCTAAAGCTGGAGCTTTATGGAGTACATTTTTGATGTTGTTGAATTCCTTTTCAAACTTCTCACCCCAATTTAAAAGACTGCACCCACTTTTACTAACATCTTTTTAATCATGTCATTTAGTTCCTTCTTTGGTTGAATGCCTTTCTCGGATATTGAATAACCCAAGTATTCTATTTCATTCCTATTAATTTTGCATTTTTTACAACTGCAAGTCAGACCTGCCAACACAATTTTCTTAATACCATTGTAAGTCTTTCTTTGTACCGTTGTCCCATTTCACCTTACCCTAATGTATCATCCTGAAAGAATATGATTCAAGCGTCTCCATTGAATAATCTGTACATATGTTCAGGAATACTGATGATGCTGATATGATCGCAAAAAGGCATCCTCATGAATTGAAAGAGACCTTTTGACATTTTGAATGCTGTCAGAAGCCTGGACACCTCGTAACTACGCTGGTGGCATGCAGATATAAAACCCAATGAGCATTTTCGCCAGTCCCATGGTTGATATGAGTTTGTTTACTTTGTGTAGTGGATGCCCATCTGGTTTAGCACATGAATTCAGTTCCCAGAGATCTATCCGTATTTTGCCTGATAGTTTTCTGACTACCACCTGGTGTGACATCCATTAGTGGAATTGCTCCTTTCTTCGATACATATGCTTTTATTGTTGCCGTTCTTCTTTTAAACTGTAGCTTAGCTCTGGGTCAGCTGATTAAATCCATCCAAATTCCTCTGTATGCCACATGATTGATATCCATTTCATGTTCATTTTTGTGTCCAGTTTTATTTCCATATATCTTCAAGAATTAAGGTGTATTTACCCCCTGAGTCAATAATCATGTTAATGATTTCTCACTCACATGTACTAAAGTGGTTCGACCATCTACATCTCCATCATCATTGTTAACCATGTAGACGCTCTCATCTAAGTCTTCATTAATTTCCTCCATGTATTTCTCTATCTAATTTACTAAAGTTGGGCATTTGCAACATCTGGCAAAATTACCCTTTCAATTGCATGAGCTACAAATTATGTGCATAGCAGGGCAAGTCGGGTTATTTTCCCAGTGAGACATCCTATAACATCTGTAACAGCATTGTTGTTCAGAAACATACCTTGCTTTACCAGCTACATAATCCCTTCTGGGTGCATTCCTGAACATCTCTGAACCACCCCTATTTCTTATGGATGGATACCAGTTCTTATTCTGAGATCCCCCTGTATGTACTGCTTATATAATATGCTTGCCTGATTGGTCGTTTGTGGTCTTTTCCTGATCCTTCAATACCAATTACTTTGGTCTTGTCTCCAATCGCCTTACTCAATGGTTGGTATATTCCACCTCATTTGCTATGGTTGCACTTCCTCTAACGGAGAATCTCCTTTACACCATAGACTTGCTCTTACCTTCCCATCGTGGCATTTTGGCATGAATTGATCCATTACTCTTTCATCTGTCTGGGCGCCATCATTGCCAGATCATGGCAACCCTCTCAAGGCCCTGATATACTCCTCCACTGTTTCCTCTTCTTCCTGTGTCCTCTTCCCAAAGTAGTAATGTTCGAGTATGGTACAGGTTCTTTTCTCATAATTCTTACTTAATTTCCTTACACATTTATCATGTTAATTTAATTTATTTGCTTCTTCTATGAGTTCAGGCAGATCCTCAAATGTGTCCTGCTCTTCTGTGGCCAGACAATGTAGTAGCAAGGACTTCTTCCTTTCTGTACCATAGTTACTCCAACAAATTACAGTGTCATAATGCTCAAAGGGCTTAAAAATCTTATGCAGGAAATCACTGGTTCGGCAGAAACATCATTGTGGGTGCAACACAGTGTTTTTCTCAATATTTTAGTCGATCTCCTCCAGCTTCCTCCTCCTCCACCTTTAATTCACTTTACCACCTTTGTTTTCTTTAGGAGAACATCTGTGAGACTTATGCTAAAATCACGCTCTACTTTATTTCTGGGTGTTCTGTGTGCCGCGATCACTGCACTTCCTCTGTGTGCAATGTTTACTGTAGTTGCTAGGTAACTTGTTTCTCTTGCTTGAGTGGCATGACACAATTTGTTGGACGCTATGCACTTAAATGATGCGTAAGCAAATTTCTTGTAAAGGCATTTTTTACATTATTTTTACTTTAATTCTGATTCGTTGTCCTTGTTCTTTCTTGCTAAAGCACTGGTTAGAGGTCTTTTCGTATACTCGGGTTCAGTTGCACCTCACAGCACACTGGCCCTCATAGCACCTTGACAACAGAGCTCCTTCTACGTCGCCACTTTGTAGTAACTGGACTCATGAGGAAAAGTCGTTGACTAATATTTATTGTTAATAGTATCTCTGTCTGCTCTTAACAACCGCAATCATCTCTAGCTCCCTCTCACTTCCAACCCCCACGTTCCAGAATGCATACTGTTATGTGTGCGCCCGTGCCTCGGGCCGCACCTCACTCACGCTTGCATACACGCAGGCACACAAGAAGACACGGGACGTGCTGTGTGCCGTTCTGCGTCCCGGCGGCAACTGTCCGCAAGGGCGTGATTTATTCAAACACGCATGCGCGCAGCCTAAACGAGGCTCGCGCATGCGTCATTCGTGACTGCCACTTCACATCCCTTTTTTTCTTTAACGAAAAACACAACATAACATTATTCTACAACAACAGTGCAAACTGCGAACACAAAACAATTAACCCAACCAGTTAGAAGTCTGCCGTGACCTTGGCTCAGTCTCCCGAGTCCAGGACGTAGTCCTTGAGGTGAGCAGGAGGTCTGCGGTCTCTTCGCACTGGATACCTCGAGGTACTTGGCGTAGTTCCGCTGGGACTGTCTCCAGATGGGACGGCAACCCTCGGGGTGTCCTCGGCTGGACCCTCTGGGATCGCTTCTGGGTAGGGGCTCTCCCCCGGATCAAGAGTCTCCGATGAAGTATCCACTTTTTTGAAAAGAGATCTGTTGCGGGTGACAGTGCCACGTTCACAGGGCGCCGTCACCATGGTCCCTTTCACGTGCGTGACCGTCCACGGGTGAGACTCATATGGCAAAGACAGTTTGCCCTCTGGGTGACGGTTCCGGACTAACACTGAATCACCTACACACCCTTCTTTGTCTTGTAGACCTCTTCTCTCACTCTCTCTCTGATTACGTACGGCGCGCTCCTCTCTTAATTTCTCGTTGTCAATGATCCCTGGTCCTCGGCCCTCCATTTCCGGTATCATGCCACGGGGACAGCATCCAAACAACGCTTCAGCGGGAGCAACCCCTGTTGACTGGTGGGGGTTGGTCCGGTACTCTCTTAGGAATTCCACGAGCTTCGTCGGGAGGTCCTCACCCCCATTAGCGGATATCCTTAGCACTTTGTTCAACGTACGCATTAGCCTTTCGGCTTCCCCATTAGCACGATGATCAGAGGTGATACTCTGCGGCGATGGATGCCCCTTTCCTTGAGGTATTGGACACACTGACTGCCGGTAAATGGAGGTCCATTGTCGGAGCATAGTAATTCCGGGAACCCGTGTGGTGCAAACATTTTGTCTAGGGCTCTAGTGGTATACTCCGTTGCTGTGGATTCCACCACCTCCACCTCAGGATACCTTGACCATTGGTCTACCGCCACTAAGAAATACATGCCCCGACCTGTCGATCCAAAATCCATATGGACAGTTCCCCAGGGCTTTTCGCTCCGTTCCATGGAGCTGATCGGTGGAGCCTTGTCCCCTGGAGTTGCTGCTTGACATGGCAAACACCTTCTCACAAAACGCTCGACCATCCCTTCCAGATCAGGGAACCATACCTTGGGTCAGAGCCTCGCTTTGGTCTTCACAACCCCTTGATGTCCAATGTGCGCTAACTCTAGGACACGATTCCTTAGTGCCTGTGGGATCACGATTTGCCTCCCTCTCAGCAGTAATCCGTCATCAGAAATGGACAGCTCATCCCTTACCCTCCAGAGTGCCTGAAGGTCCTTTTGGGCATCTGCCTGCCGCCTGGAGTTATTCCGCAGTACCTCTCTCCAGTCGCCACTTCTCACTGCCGCCTTGATGATGTGGAACACCTCATCCTTGGACGATTCAGTCGCTATGGCGAGTCTCAAAAGCGCCACCGGTAACGCACCCTCCACTATGTGACAGAGTAGCCCTTGACAGTCAGACACCTCCTCGTTCTTTTCCACACTCCCCGTGCTGGGGTGTTGTGATAGATAGTCCGCCGGGTTATTGGTCCCCGGTCTGTACACGAGTCGAACCCCGTATTCCATCAGGGCCAAAATCCATCGCTCAATTCTGGGCGGCGGCTTCGATGACACGCCCGCCAGCATGGGCAGCAAAGGCTTATGGTCGGTCACGACCACAACAGGCTTACCCAGGATGTAGAGGCGAAAATGGCGACAGCCCCATAGAATGGCCAGAGCCTCTCTTTCAATTTGCGAGTATCACTTCTCCGTGTCCGAAAGCGCCTTGCTCGCATAAGCGATGGGTCGCATGTCCCCTCTCTTGTCTGGCTGCAGCAGCACCGCCCCAACGCCCACGGGACTGGCATCAACAACGATCTCAGATTCCACCGAAGTACGCCATGGTGTCCCCATCGGATAGGGCATTCTTAAGGACCTGAAATGCCTCCTGTTCTTTTCCTTTCCCACCTCCATACGGCGTCATTCCTGGTCAACGCCCTGAGGGGTTCCGACAAGGAGGCCAAACCCTTAATGAAGCGCCCACAGTAATTCACCATCCCCAAGAAGCTCCTCACCTCCGTGGGGGATTGGGGTGCTGCGGCCTCTCGAATGTCCTTGATCTTAGCCAGATCGGGCGACACACCGCTGGTGTGAAAGATGAAACCAAAAATCCCGATCCTATCTTTGAAAAACTCACATTTTTCACGGTGTAGTGTAAGTCCCAAATCGTCCAACCTCTTCAGTGTGCACTCCAGTCTCTTCATGTGCTCTGTCTCAGATTCGGCAAACACTAAAATGTCATCACTCATATTCAAAATGCCTTTGAGACCTGCCAGCACCCCCCTGATGGTGTTCTGGAAGACTTTGGCAGCAGATGAAATGCAGAAGCTCAGGCGCTTGAACTGATAGAGGCCCTCATGCGTCGTAAAGGTCGTGATAAATCTTGAGTCTGGGTGGAGCTGAAGCTGATGATAGCCCGCCCGTAGATCTAACTTCGAGAAAACTCTTGCGCCCTGCAGTTCTCCTATGATATCATCAAGAGTGGGTGTAATGTGTCTCTCCCTCTTAATGGCGGCATTGGGGAGGCGCATATCTACGCAGATGCGCACCGCTCCGGGCTGTTTTCGCTTGGGGGCGACCACGATGGGTGAAACCCAGGGCATCGGGCCTTCCACCCTTTCAATAATGTCCATCTGAACAAGTGAGCGGAGCTCCTCCTCCACCTTCTCTCGGAGGTGAAACGGGATCCGTCGATGCTTGAGAGCCGTAGGCCTGATGGTGTCGTCAATGTGCAGACGCACCGGGGGAGCCTTCAACTTTCCCACTCCTTTAAAAATGCCTGAGAACCTGTCCAGCAGCTGGTCGATGTCCACTTGGTAGACCTCCCACGCAAAATGCACTAGGTCCAGGGCCTCTGATGCCGCACAGCTGAGCAGAGAGTGAGGGCTCACATCCGTGATGAAAAATCTGGCTTTTATGGTCTTGCCGCCCTTGGACACAGGCGCAACGAAAACGCCCTTGATGGGGAGTGGTGTATCTCCGCCAAACGTGAACATTTTCGCCGTCGAAGCATCCAGCGCTGGTGGTCCCGGGATTGACTGGTAATGATCGGAGGCAAGCACGCACACTGAGGCCCCCGTGTCTATCAGTACTTGTGTCGGCACCCCCTGAATATCCACAACACATTTGGGCTGTCTCTTTTTCCTCGCCCCTGTGGCTATGCTCGAAATGAAGAACACTTCATCTTCTTCATCTCCCTCCTCCTCGGCCATATTAAGCCTCTGCATCTCCTGTTCTAATGCTGCAATGCTCCTCTGCCCCCTTGAACCACCACCACGTGCCCTGGCCGGGCCCCTCTGTACAGACACTGGAGCGGGAGCGCGACACATCCGGACATAGTGTCCTGGTCCATTGCATCTGCCACAGGATCTTGATTTGGCGGGACACTCTTCAGAGTGCGGCAAGTCATATCCACAGTATTGGCAAATAGATGCCGCCCTTGCAGCGGACCAGCTTCCTGGCGTTTCTGGCCCCACTTGGCTTTCGATGTCAACTGTTTTCCAACTGCAAACATTTCTTCTGACTTTCCCGGACGCACCGCCGTGTCCATTTTAGCACCCCTCGATTCTGCCAGTTCATAGGTCCTTCCACTGTCCAAGATCTGTTGCAGAGTCCAACCAGGCTCCCTCAACACTTGCCTACGTAGCTTGCCTGAGCCACAGCCTTGGATGACCTGATTTCTGATCATTGACTCATCGTTGTCCCATCGATAAGTTGTGGCCATTTGTCGCAGGCGAGCGTAGAACTGGTCAAGTGACTCCTCTTCCCGCTGTTTTTCACCACAAAACAGAAATCTCTCGTAGTCTACGTTGGACAACGGAATGAAATGATTCTCTAAGGCAGTCTTGACAGCGTCATAGGTGACTACCGGCAGGTTAAGGGACTCATAAATGTGCAGAACGTCCATGCCCGCCGAGTACATTGGAGTGGCCCTCTTTGCATCGTCGTCGGTTTCCCCAGTTGCAGTAAAGTACATGTCCAATTTTTATATCCACAACAACCATCTTGGGCCCAATTTCGAGGGGGGACCGGACGTGTCAAATTCTTGCATGGGTAACAAAGCCCCCTGTTGTCTCCTTACTACCACTCTCGCTGTTTCTGCTTCACTGTCACTTTCCGCCATGTTCACAGGTCGCACAGGCACCTCCTGGTGGTTCAGAGGCCGCAAACCTGACTTGGATGGACAGTAGACGTACCTTGGGTCACTGCGCAACCGTGGAACCTTCCAGTTGTTGAGGGCCTTCCCCTACGCTTGAGTTTTCTTCCAGTCACCCCTTATGTGGTGGCCAGTAGTTCAGGTGCAGTCCTCTTCTATGATGAAGACTGCCGAAGTTCCAAAAATTGTTTTAGTGTAGCTTCTTTCCGGTATGAGCAGCGCACGAGCACCTTTTCAGGCCGCTACTGCCTCATACCATGTGTGAAAACACATCCGCTCTGCTCGCGCCGGGTTCGTGATACGCAACGGTGTAACGTTACGAAGATTGACACGCAGCATTGTGTCAATAAAGATGTTATGTGTGCGCCTGTGCCTCGGGCCGCACCTCACTCACGCTTGCATACACGCAGGCACACAAGAAGACACGGAACGCGCTGTGTGCCCTTCCGCATCCCGGTGGCAACTGTCCGCACGGGTGTGATTTATTCAAACACGCATGCGCGCAGCCCAAACGATGCTCGCGCATGCGTCATTCGTGACTGGCACGTCACACATACGTCATGAATATCACGAGTCCAGTGAGAGAGGGCACAAGAGTTAGAAGCTGCATTTTGAAAATAGAGCACCAAACCCCTAAATATCAGAACACCAAGAAAATGAACATTACGGGGCGTGGCCAGCGACCGCGGGATGAGGACGTGATTCCCCGTCACTCCCGGGCCGCCAGCAAAATCCTGCAATTATCCTGACGCCATTTGTTCACAATCTCCCCCAAAAGATACCATCCGATGGCGGAACCTTTGTAGAACATTTCGCTGCAATTTGAACTAGAATCGGTGAAGGGCGCTGGAGATGCGAGCGGAGAAAGTACGAGCGACTCACTGCACACCATGAACAAGATGGCCACCGAAGCCATGCGCTGACTAGAAAATACGCAACGTGGAGTCGGTTCCACTGGTTGGGACAACCGCGGAGGAGGCGCCCATCGCTGCACTGGGCCGTGAGACGGAGGATCCTGCGCTGACCCCGGCTCCTGGAGAGGATCCGTGTGCCCTGACCGCAGATTCCGATACGGGCGATCCCCGGACCACCGCTGAGACGAGGCCGAGCTGCCCGAACACGGCTGACCGAACACAGCCGATCGCCGGAGCGACGGAGAGCGAAAGAGCCGGCCGTCTGGCACACCCCTGTGAGGAACGGCCAGCACCGGGCGAACCGGCAAATGGGCTGTGCCTGGAACTGTTCGCACCAGATACACAATTGCTCCGGAACAGTCCCGGATCACACGCCGTTAGCGGGACATCCCCCTCCACTGCAGTGGTAGTGTAACAGGCCCAGAACACACATCCAGCGTCACAACCTGCAAGCAGAAAGAAACGGCCTGTGACTAGGAGGGAGCCCGCTAAAACCACATTAGCCGTCCAGGCGAGGACACATACATTACGCTGTGGAATCTACTAGCGAAGAGGGAAAGCGGGATCGCTACCTGACTCAGCTGAAGGCTACTGTACTCCGACGCTCAGTCGTTCAAAATGGGGGAGGACAGGACGGAAAATACTACAACACAGAGCAAAATGGAACAATACACCACCAATGCCCAGGCCCCCGCACAGGAGCAGGCCAAATCGAGTGACACAACTGAAACGGAAGAGAATACTTTATCTCTTAAAGATGTTATGAATGCTATTGCTTGCTCAAGAACCTCCATGGAAAAGAAAATGGACAGTATAAGCACTGAGGTGTCCCTGCTGCGCCACGACTTGCAAAAACTGACAGCCCGAACAGGTGAGGCCGAGGGCCGTATATCGGAAACAGAGGACGGTCTTAGAACAGTGGGCCACCAAATGACGGGAGTGCTCACACGCCTTAAAGCTCTAGAGGAGAGAGTTGAAGAGGGAGAAGGCAGAGCAAGGCGCAACAATATCCGCATCCTTGGAATACCGTAGAAATCTGAAGGTCCAAACATGGAACTGTTCTTGGAGCAATGGCTTGCAGACCTCTTCGCTCCCAAGACACTATCAAAATTCTTTTCCATCGAACGTGCTCACCCTATACCGGCGGGCGGGCAGATCCCAGGGGGCCCTCCACGTACGGTGATCACAAAACTCCTGAACTATAGGGATCAGGATGCCATTTTGCAAATGGCTAGAACCAAAGGCACAATAACGTATTACGGTTCCAGAATTGCCTTTTTTCCGGATTTCACCAGGGAGGTACAGAAGGCGACACTGTCTTTCGATCCGCTTAAAAAGCACCTGCAAGCCCTCAATGTCAAATACGGGCTCATGTTCCCCGCTCGGTTGAAGATCTACCACAATGGTGCAACCGTGCACTTTTCAGATCCCAAGGACGCATGGAACTGGGCCGAAACAAACCTGGAAGGCGACTGGAGACCGTATCGGAGACAAGACACTGGCAGAAACAGACCGAGACCGGGGAGGGCGCCCCCGGAGCGCCCACAAAGGGTAGTAGAAGCAGCACCGAATGAAGACAATGATTGCTAAGTAACTTGAACTGGCTTAAACAAACGACACTTGAAAAAATCAAGAACCAATAGGCCGCCATTAAAACTGACATGACAACGAGGAGGAGACATGTGCGTACAGAACAGCTGGCGACCCCGGTAAGCACGGACCCCCCATGATAATTATCACCACTTGTTGTAGACCTCTATTTGTAAGTTAGGTCGCAATTATGTTCGGGCGAGAGGTACTTCGTGTTGGGGTGGAGTATAGGGTGGGGGAAAGGGACAGTTTATGTTGTTTTTGTGTTACCTTAAAGTTACTATGCATTCGGGAGGTTAATGAATCACACGAATCAGTACATGCCGTCAGATGCCACCCCCAGATGGCAGCACACCCCCTCCGGGACCAACCCCACATAATGCCCCCATAAGACTACTCCATAAAACCTGTGAATCCGACTTTATAACTTACATATGGCACCCACATCGACCCACCCACTACCTCCCGAGCGACCCAAATCTCTCAAACTGATCACATGGAACGTGAATGGGCTAGGCTCCGGAATCAAGAGACGCCTTGTGATGCAATTCCTGAACAGACACTCCCCAGACATTGCCCTACTCAACGAAACACATTTGGCCGGAACCAACTGCACCCTCTTTCGGAGAACCAACTACCGATTCGCACTACATGCGGGATACTCTATGGGATCCAGAGGGACACTCATACTGCTACACAAACGCCTTCCATACATGGTACAGACAGTTGAGCGAGACCCCAGGGGTCGCTACGTGTGGACCATCGGAAAGCTAGGTGAAGAAACTCTAGCCATTGCGTCAGTGTACTCTCTGCCGGGGTTGGGGAAAGAACTATTAAAAGACCTTGTCATCCTCATGGCAAAACACCAACCCGATATGTGGGTACTGGGGGTCGACTTTAATGATGTCATGTGTAACAGTAAAGACTGCACTCACATCAGGGATCGCAATCCGAATATCTCCACTAATCTAGCTAAATTCGTCTCAGCCCTGGGCCTCCGAGATGTGTGGCGACACCTGCACATCGACACCGAGGCTTACTCGTTCCACTCCGGGGCGCATGGCTCCTTGTCCAGACTAGACTACTTCCTTCTTCCAAGTACCGACATACACAGGGCGACTACTGCGGATCTACTTTCCCGCGGTATCTCAGACCACTCACCCCTGATGATGGTGTTGTGCTTGTGGGGAGTGGCTCCCCCCAAGACATGGAGATTGAATAACTATTATCTAGGCTTCCCCGAGCTTGTCGACAAACTCACGGAAGCGACTAATGAATACTTTGAAAACAATGCAATGCGGTAGATAATCCTGTTACGATTTGGGAAGCGTACAAAGCAGTGCTGAGGGGGGAGATAATCTCCTGGACGGCAAACAAAAAACAGGAATGGTTGCGGGAGCTAAAGAAGGCAGAAGCCGAAATGAGTGACTGGGAAGCCAAGTACGTTCTTGACCCGAGCTCTGAGACCCTCAGATCCTTTAAGGGCGCCATAGAGAGGCTTCGGAACATCGAACTAGATAACGCTAAACACACCCATCGGGAGTCCAGAGCAAGAGTCTATGAACAAGGGAACAAAACCGGGAAAATGCTGGCCTGGCTTGAGAGGAGGGACGAGGGCCAACGCCATGTCAGAAAAATTATAACCCCGCAAGACGGTGAATGCCACTCAGACCGGGAAATAGCAAAGGCTTTTGCGGACTTCTATGCAACTCTATATAGCGCCCCAGTATGCCCACTGGACCCCTCCCTGCTAGACGATATCACTCTGCCCCAGCTGTCGGAACAACAAAAAACACAGCTGGACGCAGCCCTTACCGAAGCAGAGATAGCAGAAGCTATAGCCCAATTACAGTCTGGGAAAACACCGGGCCCCAATGGTTTCCCGGTTGAACTCTGGAAAAAACTGGGCGGGGAAAAATTAGCACCGTACCTCCACAAAATGTTCCACGGGGCTCAAGACCAGGGCGCTCTCCCGCCGGACTTGCGCAAAGCCACGATTGTTGTAATTCCCAAGTCGGGTAAACCACCTGAACAATGCGCCTCCTATAGGCCCATCTCATTGATTAATACTGAATCCAAAGTCCTTGCCAAACTCCTGGCCAACCGACTACAATCGGTCATCACCTCTTTCATCCATCCGGACCAATGTGGGTTTATGCCGCACAAATCGACACGCATGAACATACGACGCCTCCACCTATTATTAGAAAGGGCCCCAGTTATAGACAAGCCACTTGCGTTACTAGCCATAGATTTTGAGAAGGCATTCGATTCGGTTTGCTGGGACAGCCTCTGGGAAACTATGCGGAGAATGGGCTTTCGTAACAACTTTCTAGGATGGGTACAACTTTTCTATACAGAACCACTAGCAGAAGTGAAGGTAAACGGGTGGCCTTCTGAGCCCTTTCCCCTTGGTAGGGGCACACGACAGGGATGCCCCCTGCCCCCCCTTCTTTTCGCTCTTGCAATAGAGACACTTGCCTTATGGCTCCGTCAGAGCCGGGACTGGACGGGATTCAGGTGGCCGGAGGGCCACGAGGATAGGGCGTCCTTGTACGCGGACGACCTCTTGGTATATCTGTCCGACCCGACACGATCCTCCCCCATAGTAACGCAGATGCTCATCCGCTTTGGTGAATTTAGTGGGCTGTCAATCAACTGGAGCAAGTCTATCCTTTTTCCCGTGAAGAGCAGCACACAGGCCATTCCCAAGGAATGCCCATATAAAGTGGAACCAAACGGATTTCGATATCTGGGGATCTGGGTGTCCGAGGACCTGACACGCTACATTACCCACAACCTCCAACCAATCATGACCGTTTTAGGGATGATGTCCGCCACTGGAAACTTCTTCCCCTGACACTCATGGGCAGAGCTGCCCTGTTCAAGATGATTACACTTCCCAGATTTCTCTACGTACTACAAAATGCCCCGCTTGAGATCCAAGATCCTGAATTCGACCGCATTGATAATCTCCTTAGAGAACTCATATGGGGGGGGAGGGGGTCAACCCTGCATCGCACTGACCACGCTTCAGAGATCGATCTGGGAAGGAGGAATCAGCGTGCCCCGCCTTCGGGTATACTACTGGGCCTCCCAGCTAGCGGTGGTCAACGACTTACTACATGGGGACCGAGAGCTACCACACATAAGAGCCGAAATAGCAACCATGCACAATATAGATCCACTGCACCTGCTCTATCAGCCCCTCCGCAGACCCCCTCCGCAAACGATGGCAGCACATGTTACTACGGTCCGGAAACGGGCACACGCCTTTGTGGGCTGGAAAGACAAGATCACCACTGCACAACCCCTATGGCACAATGGTAACCTGACGGAGCTTGGGAAACTTAAACCATGGTCCAAATGGGCAGACGCCGGTGTCAATAAAATTGGGGACGTCCTGGCGGGAGGGGAGTTTATTTCGTTCGAAACACTGCAACTACAATTCCAGCTCCTAATAACTGAACACTATCACTACACCCAACTAGCTCACGCCTTACGAATACATATCCAACCAGACTCTCCCATTCCTGACTATACGCCCATAGAGCGCAACATATTCCCGGAATACATTCCTGCCAAATGCACCTCTATATTATGCAACGCCATGTCCTCCTTTGCTACACCGGAATTCCCTCACCTTAAATCTAAATTGGAAGAGGATGTGGGTATTATAGATCCGGAAGACTGGATCCAGATTCTAATGGAACTGTCTGGTATATTAGGCCCCAACATAACACTAGACCCGAAAATACTGTTATTGGGTAAACCAGACGAAAGCGTTGCGAACAAATGGGAAGGACTGCTCCTCGCAACAGCCGCAGGACTAATGAAGCGAAACATCGCACGGAAATGGGGCGCTCCGGATCCCCCAAAATTGGAACAGTGAGCAGATGACATGGACACATGCACAATGCTGGAACACAGAATCTACAAAGCCAGGGGCCGCCCTGCTAAATCCTTCAAGATCTGGGGGAAATGGGAGGAACGCGACTCCTGCTAATCCTTGACATTCCAAGGGTACACACTTTTGAACGCAGGGAGGCAGCTGCAGACGGAATTTGTCAGACCTCAAATATGATTTATTATTGATTCACTCTTTCGAATGCATATGATTTGATTTGATTTCGTTGTGTTCTTGTTGATTATGTTTGTTGTCAAAAACAATAAAATATACTATTAAAAAAAAAAGAAAGTGAACATTAAGCTACTGAACTGTCAATGAGAGAACGAGTCCAAAGTGAGAGAGAGTGATACTTGGATTCTGCATTGTGGGAGAAAGGCAAATCCCTAAGTGCCAGGAGAACTAGAAAGTGGACTTTGATGTACAGTGCCCAGATCGAACAAAAGAGTGTTGAGCAGGGGCGTTGCTAGGGAGGGACTAAGGGGGCTATAGCCCCTGATCTTTTGGTTGTAGCCCCGGATAGAATCTCAGGAGCTACAGCCAAAAGACTAGCTAGCCCCCAGTCCCAACAGTTCCTACATCAGCTTAGCCCCGGGTCTTTTCCAGACCTAGCAACTTCCCTGGTGTTGAGAGAGAGATACTACACAGCATTCTGAGAGAAAGATAAATCCGTAAGTGTCAAGACAAAGAGAAAGAGGACTTTGAGGCATTATACTCTGGTGCAGTACAAGAACACAGAGAAAGAAAGCATTAAACCAAGATCAAAGAAAGACGCAACTGTTTACAACTCTGGCCCCATCTAAGCAACTTGAACAGTACTTTGTTGTTGTAAAATTCTTTGGCATACAAGCATCATAACACCTAAAATCATCTTCTCTGCATAGCAGCCATGGACACAGTTTCTATCACTACCAGAAGATAATTGTTGATTCCCAAACACCTTGCAGCATGATCTTCAGCATTAAAATACCAGTACCCTGAACCAAAACACTGATCCCAATGCCCAGTGCAGCAATTATGGTCGTAGCCCCCTAAGCCACCAAGCTGGCCCTGATGCTACAAGCCACCATGTTGGCCCTGATAAGCTACACAACCATTATGGTCCTGTTACCCTGTACAACCATGCTTGTTCTCACACCCTGCACTACATTGATGGTTCTGATAACTTAGACCGCGATGCCTTGAAACATCAAACTGTTTCAGTTTCGCCACTTCCTGATAGTGTCTGTGCAGTTGGTGCATCTTGCACCTACAATCCACGAATATCAGTAGTTCAGAAAGGAAAGTATGTATAGAGATGGAAATGTCAAAGCTGCCTATTTGCATCCATTTGCCTGTTAGTGGTTGTGGAGAGGCTGGGTAGTTTGGGTGCCTTGTAGAGACATTGGGGCTCATTGCAAGCTTGCTGGTCTAGGATCGGCATTAGGACAGTCATAGCACCACTATTGAAGCTGGTGTCGGTCCTGCACTTCCTGGTCACTGGCACGTTCCAGCACTCTGTGAGTCAGTTGCACGCATATCGCAGCCTGCTTTCTCCAGAGTTCTGGTGCAGGTACTGGAGGCCCTCCTCCGCCATGTGGGCCAGTACATCACCCTCCCAACCACCCAGGCACAGGTAAACGCCACAATGCGTGCTTCTATGTACTTGCAGGCATGCCTAATGTGTTGGCATCATTGGACTGCACACACACAGAGCTGGTAACCCCCCATGTGTCAAAGGAAGTCTACAGGATCTGGAAGCAGTACCATTCCCTCAATGTCCAGGTGACCTGTGATGCCGACCTGACCTTCACGCACTGCTGTGCCCGGTTCCCAGGATCAGCCCACGGCTCCATGGTCCTGCTGAACAGCACCCTGCTGGCTTACATGGCGTGACACAGAGGACAAAGGTGCTTGGATGTTGGGTATGTACATATACATAAACACCTCCATTGCAGCATGAGTGAACGGCAAAGGGGGGTTACTTCCACAAATGCATGTCCATAAATCACCCTGAGCATGCAGGACCAACCAGTGCACACCTCAATTGACAGGCCACAACACACAGGAGAAGCACATGACTGTAGAAGTATCAGTCACTGACCAGGCCATTCCAAACCCCAAAGAACATCCACATCCAATGCACTACAGGTACCATAATGCAACACTGCCACCCCTCCAAAGCAAGTATATCAGAAGACTGTGCCACCTAGGGTCCTGAGACATATGTCCTGGTGAAGCATTGGGCATGCATGCGCAGACTAACTCTTGAGATGCCGCTTTTACAGGCAACACCACTGCCGAACACCATTACTCGCTCATATATGTGTCAATGGGAATGTCAATGGGTCTTGGATCATGCACTGTTGCTATTGCGTAGTATCTTTGGGCTCTGGTGGGTCTGTAATGGAAGCAGTGTTGGGGCGGATTGTTAGTGGGATTGATAGGAAGAAGAGCCTGATGTACTGTTGGCAGCTTCAGTGTTACTGAACTGTTCACTGAGTGTTGGGGCCTTCTGTGCTTGGTAGCCATCATGTGGTGTTGATGCATGAATGTGTATGGCCTCGCCTCATTGCGGGTGTTGTGAAGTGCGTGCAGTCAGTGGTGCAGTAGTGGCATGGTAATGTTCAGTTCTGACTATGAGGGTGCATATGCAGACTGATGAGTCCTCACTATGGCCGTTAGTTGCAATACATTTCCTACCCCTATCAATCCATCCAGGGAGTAGAACCCTGCATGACACAGATGAAACACAGTGCCAGTATCAGGGAATAGCTGGGAGCATAACGCTCAGCCACACCCTTAGAACAGATGCATGATGTGGCTATCCGCCACAGACAGGCTAAGTGTAAGACATGGCAAATTAACACAGTTCTGCTAAATGCAAGTTAAGGCTAACCGTGTGTCCTACCCCTTTCAGGTGACACTGGATACCCACTGCTTTCATCGCTGATGACCAGGGACGTCATTTCACCAAAAAGCCAGAGGTAGCGGAAGTGACATCGCATGACTCTTGACATCTGATGACATCACCAGAAGTGATGTTATTTAACCCCACCCCGAAGTGACATCATGGAAAGCGACAGAACACAACCTTTCACCCCTTTAATGAGTCTAGCAATTATTGTATAGAATTTCAGAAAGATAAAATATATGTTATTCCTTTTCTTTCTTATTTCGGGCCACTGCTCAAAGTGTTACAATTGTGGAACCGCCTGTTTTTTAAGAGGCCTCCACAAAAATGCCAGCCACTTCAGAAGAAAATGCCAGCCACTTCAGAAACAAAGTGCCACATGGCACTGGCCACAGCCCAAGAGCTTCAACGTAACGAAAATATAAATAAAATCTTTTTTTATTTAGGGCTATTAAGGGAGACCTCAGGGGTCGCAGGTGCGACCCCTGGTGGACCCAAATGACATCCCTGCTGATGACTCCTCTGAGGGATCCCCAGATGCAGGAGGGAATGGCATACAACAGGGCACATGTGAGGGCCAGGGGAACCACCGAGCGGACCTTTGGTATCTTGAAGGTATGTTTCAGATGCCTACAACGGTTTGGGGGTGCACTTATGTACAGGCTAGAGAAGGTGGCGCAGATAGTCCTGGCCTGTGCAATGTTGCATAACATCTGCATCAGACGCAACATACCCCTCGCCCACAAATTCCTCCGCCAGAGGATGATGATGATGAGGATGATGTACGTGCGCTTGGAGGCCAGAGATGGGCGCATGGCCCATCAAGAACTCATTGATAACTTCTTCTGAATACCCCGTACACTCTGCACTTCCCTTGCACCTTATTGCATATGATGCGCACATACAATAAATACTTCCACCAAAAGAAGGAATGTCCACTCATTGCTTCAAGTGAAACCTAGTGTATATTGATCCAAATATTCAAACTGCAGCACTCTGTGCCGCTCTCCCCCACATGCCCTGTTCCCACACAACCCCCTACCCACACAACCTGTCCCTACACCACCCCCTGCCCACACACCATGCCCCCACATAAACCAAACCCCCCAAAGTCCCAGTCTCACACACAGCAGTGTCCCTTCTTAGGCTTCTTGGCAATGGGGTCCTTTGCCAGCCCTGGTGTGGCTGTTAGCCATTGGGCGCGGCACCTCAGACTGCCCTGCTGTGAGCATGCTGGGGTGGTCACTGTTGAGGGCGGGTCAGACCTCTGGGCCCCAAGCACTTCAGGGTGATCTGCAGGGTGTGTGAGAGGGACTCTGTACTTGCTGACACCCCCTCATTCCCCTTCTCGACCCTTTTGACAAGGATGACTGAGGGCAGTGGTGGTGCATCCCAGGGCCCAGACATGCCTGTGGCTGCTGGCTTGCATGCACTCCTTCATGAGGTGAGACTCCGTCTGCTGCTGCTGTACCATCTCGCCCATTGCCTGTGCTGTTCCTCTTTGCCACGGTTCTATGCATCCATGTCCCGGATGTTGGGCATGGGTGGTGGAGGGGGCTGTGCAGGGTGGCTAGGATAAACAATGGTGTTAGGTGGGGGAGTGCTCATATGACTCATTCTCATCTTCCTCCACCTCCTCCTCATCACTGTACCTGCCAGGATAGGGCGGTGGCTCGTGTAGCATCAGTGGTATGCAGCACACAGGAGGGATGTTGTAGCCACTGGAGATGTGTGCTGCGCTGTAGGTGGTACTGGTGGTGCAGCCTTCCTGCCTCCACTTGCTTGGCCAGATGAGGTACCAGCAGTGTTGCTGTTGTAGGATGTGCCTGTTGGGGTGAGATGAGCATGCAGTTAGTCTTCAGTGAGTCACGTCGGCGAGCATGCATTACACTGATGCTACATTGTGTGTGTCCTGCTCCTGTCATGCTGTTTGGTTGGTCGGTTTTCTCTGATGCATGCTTGCACATGTGGGTAGTGAGGGTGCACATTTACTGTTGGTCTGCCAGTGTATGTGCGTTGGGCCTGTGCTTCCTGTCCTGTACTCCCTTGGTGCACGTGGACGCTCCTCATGTGTCCATGTGTGGGGCAGTGTATTTTATATGCAGCGCTTGTGCATGGCTACGAGTGCTTGTGCATGGCTACTTCTGCCCACAACCCCTGGCATATGTGTGTGTGAGGCCTATTTGCTGTGACTGACATGTGTCAGACCCGTTCCCTTGGCCATGTATTGTTTCTCTGTCTTGAGATTAATTTATTTGGACACATGATTGCCATTCACATGAGGTTATTTGTACCGCCATCGCCTTGTGTCCCTGCTCTGGCCTCTACTGCCTCAACTCCCTCGATGCCCTCCATGTACAGCATGGAGCTGCACGTCTCCTGCCAGGGCATCAGGGTTGGAGATGCCACTGCCCCTCCTTCTGTGGCTGCAGATTCCCTGCAATGCCTGGCCAGGATGTCCCTCAGCCGCAGGTCATCCCACTACTTGTGGCAGTCACGGGCCACACTGCAGTGACCTTATCTGCCACCACCTGCCATATTGCCATCTTTCCAGCCCCAAATAGTGCATCAGCATGTGCCACAACATTCTCTGTCAAGGCAGTGAGTTCTGGCTCCATGAAGCGTGGCTTGCGGACCCGGACTTCTGGCATGCTACTCCCTGGCATGTGTGCAGTGCTGTTTGGTGTGGATGGACGCAGGAAGTGGCTAATTTTAAATGGCTATAGTTTTTACAAATGGCGCCGGCAAGCTTCCCGTTCCGGCAGTGACTTTGTTTTCAGTGCTGGTAATTCTAGCGTTTGTGATTCTGGCTTCGGAATTACCAGCAATGCTGATTCCGGCAGTCTGGGTGCCGCTAACAGTGTTTCTGACAGACATTGGGATCACGGACATTCTGAAATATTTGCCTGTAATTCCTGCATACCGTTTCCGGCAAGCGGGGAAGCACGTGCTCGCAGACCAGGAATATACCAGTAATTCTGGCAGTCGGTTTGCCAGAAAACGGTACTACCGGAATGAAGGAATTACCAGCATTTTACCGGTTGACTCATAATGAGGGCGAAAGTATCGGATTTTACCAAGCAAGGATGGTGGGTTATAGAAGCTGTAGCTTTTTGGTAAAAAAAAAAAAGTGGTGCATTGTTGAGCAAATGGTGCACAGTTGTCCAATGGTGTGCAGTCCTGAGTGTGCACTCTAAGGAGCTCATGTTCCAATGAGCCATAATGTAAATGGAAGGTGTAAAAGCCTTCCGCAAGGCTTTAGCGCCTTCCGTTCATGCCACGGCTCATTTTAAATTATTTGTATGGTGAAGAGTGGGGTGTAATGCAGCTTGCGTTACCGCCGCCTTCCTTCCTCTACACCACACAAATGCTCCAGCATTTCCAGCGGCACAGATTGTCATGCCGGCGCAAATGCTGGAGATCCCTATAGAGTCTGCCTGCTTTATGTACCACCATAAAGCAGCAGATCCCATAGGGAACTGTTGTACAAGCTGCCTCCCAGCGTGTACAGTTATATTTAAACATTGCCCGGTATGCATGCATGTAGGGCAGTCTTTATTTGTAATTGTGAACACGCATTTACTTACTTTGCACGGCAGAGTGCTAAAGTGGAGGGCAAAAAGCAGCATACACACGTGTGGAGCCGCCTACGTGTATGTCAACATGCAGCAGCTCCCATCTGTCACAGTACGATTGGAACACAAGCTCCTAAGTGCCAAAAGGATTCGTTCAAGGTCGATGACAAATTGTACCAAATTTGCTCAGATGAGAAATTTTGGTTGATGATAAACGAGCACCGGCTTTGTGACGTCTCCTGATCATCAGGTAAAGCTATGGAAGGAGAAGAGGTGGGAAGCCATTTTGTTGTGTATGGAATGTCAGAAAAGCAACTGTGGAAAAGAGCAGTGCCTGTATGTCCTGTTTCTTTTACACTGGTACCATTTAAAAAATCCGGTTGAGGATTTCATGAAAGATTTGTGGCAATTATCATCCAACCAGAGATGCTTCCTCACATGGCTGCAGGTACTTAGGTTTTTTATCTTGGAGATCCACCCCATTAGACTTATCTCATCTGTATTAATGCATGAGTGGAAATTGCCATCTGCAAATCAGTTAAACTCCGCCCACAGTGAGCAGGTTGGCCTGAACTGTTAGGAAACCTATAATCTGCAAATAGTAAGACGCAACAGGACATCAGTACCAGTGGCACCAGTGAGGTGCAGCTGGACCCCTGCGACCAGCGAGCAAGAGTTCACGTCAAAACTCTTCTCGCTTATGGAGACACCAAGTTATTGAATGAAAATGCTTGGCCAAATGTCTATTTTTAAGATGTTCTCTTCTGTAAAGAAACAGGCAATAAAAACTGCTGCTCCAAGGGCACAGCAGCAGTTGCTCTCTGACTGCATCCGGCAGCTCTAGGCTCCAGATGTTGTGGACTATGACTTCCATGATCCCTGACTATGCAGATGGGGCTGCTGGGAGTTGTAATTCTGAACATCTGGAAAGCCACAATTTCAAAACTGCTGCTCTATGTCAAGAACCATGAATGTCAGCCTTTTATTTGCCAACATCTCAGTTGACTGAATCTGTTTGAATCAACAGTTTTCTGACCTCATTCTGTGGGAAAGTTCATGACCAATACTGGGAA
The DNA here is from genome assembly GCF_040938575.1 of Ambystoma mexicanum. Taxonomy (NCBI): domain Eukaryota; kingdom Metazoa; phylum Chordata; class Amphibia; order Caudata; family Ambystomatidae; genus Ambystoma; species Ambystoma mexicanum. The sequence goes on along the minus strand of NC_090933.1, from coordinate 670,774,872 downwards.
TGTCTGCCAGGCTATACCCAGGCAATTTCAGACCTTGACCACCTCAGCAGAGATAGAAGGTTCATGTACATGGATTCTACCCATTCTTTCAGTGCTTTTTACCATATGCATTTGGCAATTCCCAGAATGATCCATACCTGCACACATAGCTGATGAGTAATGCCAACCGCCATTGCAATCACAGCCCAATACAATTCCACAGATTCCACCAAGTTTTAGCTGATAAAGAAAAACCAGGCACAGTCTGTGGAACTGGCCTGAACCTGTAGGCAACAGAAGCTACTTGTCATGTAACTGGACGTGAGTGGTATGCTTGTAGACATACGATTGATTGCATAACCCAAAAGCTCTGAATATGTATTTATTTATTACATTTGTTGATAGCGCCCAGACACAGAAGTATCACGGCGCTAGTTCAAGTTACAGAAAGGGCAATAAAGTCATGAGATGGTTGGACAAACATTAAGCATATTTGGTGAACAGTACATTTTTCTGTTTTTGCTGAATATTAGATACGACAGCTCTTCTTGGACACATGGTGGCAGAGCGTTCCAGAAAGTAGGAGCAATGAGAGTAAAGCTTGCATCACCTGTTTTTTTCTGCTGAATCTAGCTGTTACTAGAGATAAGGAAGTGGAGGAAAGAGGCAGCGTGGTTTGGCACTTTTGGATATGCGCGGGTTAAGGTAGGTGGGTGCCGCGTTGTGGATGCATCAGTGCGTAATTATAAGATTTTAAAGTCAATACAGGCTTTGATGGGTAGCCAGTGAGCCTTGTGCCCTGCTTGAGAGCTGTGGTTCGTTTGTTTCATGCCCCAAAACCGCCTAGAGGGTATTTTGGAGTATATAATAGGGAAAGACATGCTGGCTTTGATGTTTGCCCACATATTTCACCCAGCTCCTGGCAAACAACAAACATGTTAGTGTCTACACAAGAGCCTCTGATGTAGAATTGTCCCTGCAAATGGCTTAAATACATATCTATGTAGTGATGTGACGTTACTGGGAGTTATACAGTGCACTGCTGACAGGGAGTTACGGGGAGACGGTTGGTTAGTTGGGATGAGAGGGAAAATGAAGCGAAGACAAGTGTTATGATCAGTAGTCCCTTAGGACCTATGTTACGTCCTAATTCCATAAACAGGTGTTACAGAGTCAAAGATAAATTAAACCCCCAGTCTTAATGTGGAGGGTTGCACCTGCTTCCTGAAGACTGCGGCAGTTAAGTTACATTGATCTCAGCGACTTTTTTCAAAAGAAAATTTCCACCGCACAACCTTGGTGTGGAAACAGGTTGCACAATCAAAACTTGACATTAGTGCGTCATCTCCCTGACCGTTTATGATAAACAGGAATAACAAAGGGGCCTCTTTAAAGCGCAGTAGAAATGCATCCGCACTGGCTGCAGCTGCACTCCTATGAAGAGATGGTGATGTTACTGGACAAAGTGCACAACAGCAGTGCCCTAAACTGGAAAATAATATTGATGATTCTGTTCAAACTGACATTCTAGCCCATCGAACGCTCATTCCCAATCAAAGAAATACGGGCAATAAAATAAGGAGTGCCAACCTTGTAAATTCCCTTTCACGCACAATGCATCACCCATGCGCCAATGTTTCCACGAGGAGGCTTTCGGTGGGTAGCAAACATATGATTGTCCACCCTTTGCTAAGACTTCAAAGGGTGGTTCAAGAAGTATGCCTACTGATACAAATGTTGAAACAACTAGGCCTTTGCCAATCCTATTGCAGGAAGGGGGCAATCACTGCTCCAGAAACGCTATAATAAGAAACGTCACCATCCTGTCCATATGGTTTCAGCAAAAACCTAGCAAAGCCAATGCCAGGCCTTTCTAAGGAGTCGCCCAACTTGCACTTAAGAGCATTGCTGTGCGCTGCCAAGCACTTTCTCAGATAGGATCGCATATGTGGGCCACCTACCAACCTGCCGTGTGCAACTCCTAAGGTTTGTCTGGAGTTTCACGCCACCCTTTACGTCATTGGACTAGGTTCGTTTTTTAAAGCAGGTCAATTAAAGCCTTCAGTAAGCTGCCATTTTCAGAAATGCCCGTTTATCTTCTAATATCTGAATAACAGGTATTAAAATACAAATGGCCAAAGGGTTCAGGCAGTGAGTCGCTTGAAAAAAAAATGAAGTTAATTTTTTTACTTATGTATTTTATTTAACGTTTCCAACAATACAATTGCGCGATCGACTTGTTACACGCCCATTCACAGTCACCATTAACATACGTTTAAACTTTCACTGCATAACAACCCCGCCATATTTAAAGAAGCTTGACATTGGGCCAAACCCTGTAAACCACTAGGCAGCTTGTGAGAACTTATATAACATTTGAAGGTATGCCATCCTCCAGCAAACAACCAGCAATCCCTTAACTAGAGATTTAGTTAATTCCAGCCTCAAATTTCTGAAATTATTCAAGACTTCTCGAAATGATTGTCGGAATTCAGGAATGTCTTATCCGTTGATAGAATTACAACCAAAAGTCGTTCCAAATCTTGTCAAATGGAGCAATGGCTTTGTTAACGGATGGGTGGTTTGGATAACAGTAAGTGGCTAATGGACACGCAGCTGCTCCCCGTTGTACACGTTCCTCACGGAGTAGGGAAGTGGCAAGATGTTTGTTAACCGCAACTCTGCTGGGACAGCATGACCCATGTGTGCCGGCGTGAAAAGGCTGCATCAATTTGGTTCCCTAGCCCAGGGGAAGCCCAGACGTATCAAGACACCCGGCATTAGAGCCAGAACTGATTCCGTGGCTGCCCAGGGAACGATGTCAACGTTTCTCTTCTCCTCAAATGAGCAATGTCTTTCTGCTGTTTTTCCTCAGAGCGGACTGTTTGTTTTCCCTCTAGCGCCTTGATCAATTCGTTCTACTGTGTTGCATGACAAAAATACTCAAATACTTGAGGCCTTGGTCTATTTGAACTCATACTGCGGCGTTCATTTAACAGAAGATGGCTGCCAAAATATTCTCTGGTTGCTATGTTAGTGAGCTAAACTGGTGTGGAAAGAGAAGCTGCTGAACAATTTATGCTCATCTGGCATCTGCCATTATCGAATTTATTGACATGTAATCAGGGGCGGAGCCAGCCACACCATTTTGGGGGGGGGAGCTGAATGTCAGTTTTGAAAGCTGGTAGTGAGTGGGGTCATTAAACCTATCTCGCTTTTGATCCCCACCTGGAGCCCAGCAGGTTAAGCAGATATTGACCCTTCCACGACTTTGCTGGTTCGCTGATACAAGAGCTTAGGTTGAGCCCTTGTTGCAGAAATCTGTGTGTGATCTGCAGGTCACAGGTTCAAATCCCAGCAACACCCACTCACCCTTTCATCCTTCTAAGGTCAATAAAAGAGTATCAACTTCGGTTGGGTTATCATTTTATATAATAATAATAATTTATCATTTATATAGCGCTACAAACCCTCAGGTATCTGAGCGCTGCTTATTGTTACCCACGATCTCGGAAGAATGAAAGGCTGAGTAGGCTCTGAACAGATGTCAAAACAAGCACTCTACTCACTGTGCTATCGGACCGGCATATAAATATGTTTCTCTGTACAGTGCTTTAGCGAAAGCACTATAACAATATCAAATCATTATCATTACACTAATCACCAATATAAGAACACTCATCATGATGTATTTTCCCCTAAATGCCAGTTGAAAATGTCATGCAACAGAAAGAAACCATTGCTTTTCGGGCTGCGCAAAGCCCCCCCTGCCTGTGTAAGAAAACTATCTTGTTGACTTTGACCTTAACACCAGTAAAACAATGCCATGCCACAGTAAGGAAACTTGCCCTGCTTCATGTAAGAACACCTACAAATCTGGCTTCATCATAAATGCAAGTACAAAATTCAATGCCACAGTAGTACCCAGCCAGCCCGATTGCAGTACCCTTCCCCTACTGCAATCCCTCCTTCACATAATAACACTCAAGTTGGCGTTGCTTTGCCAAAAAATACCAGTAAAACATGCCATGTTCTTGGCAAAAAATATTCATGCTCCAGGCTCAGGCTGGCCTATAGGGCCATAGGGCAATGCCCAAACCAAAAACGCAAAATGATAGCGTGGGCCCGTTTTTTGCGTCAAAGTGGGCCACTTTTTATGCCAATGTGAGCCAGTTTGATGAGTTACTTCACTATGCGGCTAGTAGTTTTGACCAGTGTTGCTGGAAAAATATTCCTTAAAATGTACAATTTGCATCACATTTGTATTACATATTACTCCCCTTTAGGTAATACTCAAACACTCTGTCAAAAAAAGGAATTAATTGCCATTTGCAACTGTGGGCCACTTTTTCATCGGTGCCCAAGACAATTTTATATCCCAGTCCAAGACAGACACACACACACCTTTCACACTGCATTCTCATGCACACTCGAACCAATGTACCCCATTCACACTGCATTTATTCACATGCCTGCACTTAAACACCCCCTCACATACAAACATACATAAATGCACTTAAGTGTAAGTTGTTTGTGTATCATATTGGGAAAGGTTTGTTGATAAACCGTGACACAATAAATACATTATTGAATAACATACATGCACATACACACACACACCTCCACATGCATACAATCCACACATGCACACAAACAAAAAGGCTTTTTTCCCCTTAGCTGTTTCCCTCTGGACCCTCTCAGACCCTTCCCTGTCTACACCTCTGCATCTCACAGACTATTTAGTTAAACAAAGGGACGCTAATCATTAGGGGCATTGGCCAACTAATAGTTAAATTAAGGCTTTAGGGTCCACACAGGGGTTCTATTGATATCATGCCCTGGGTAGGCTTTTGTCCTCACCAAATTTGCTGATGTCACTCAGGCATGTAATTGCTTCTTTTTGTGCGTTTAAAGGCTCTGGGCATTTTATTTCTTAGGTGTGGGTTCATCTGGGGATCATTTCCAATCTGAACCTCACTCTGGGGCACTACTAATGCTGGTGAGCTTATCACTACCAGGGAGCACAGGCCTCCACGATTTGGGGGAAGTTGCATGTATGCTTTTGAACCACAGGCCCAATAGTTGTCCATTACTATTGCTGTACCTACTATCATGCCAGGTATGTCAAAAATGCTTCTGCATACCTTATTACTTCCCACTACCTTTACTGCCCCTTCATTTTGAAAACAAAGGGTTGCAATTTTCAGTGGTGGTATTGGCACTGGTCCCCTCTCACCCTCCACCCAAGTGAGCCTTTTCATATAGACAGGCCATTGTTTGAGGCACTAGCCATTTGCATTCTGCACTGCCTCTTTATCCTGCCCCATAAGTGCCCCTGCCTTGAACCCTATCAATCCTTACTCACATCCATCAATAGTAAGTACATTTACATTTATTTGTAACTGGCCTCTATTCCAGCACCCAGGTATTTATTTTCCTTGGGCATTTTTACATTGCAGAATTTTGTGAGCTTCTATTTCAATCCCTCCCCCACCTTTTCCTAGTGGTGTGTAGTTCATTACATTGTGTTGTGTTTTTGCGCTTATCATCATAGTCCTTGTTTCTATAAAATCATTCACTCGTGGGGAATCTGCCTTTGTTATCCATACTTGGGACGCTGTATTGCCCTGGACCTGTCCTCGGGTCATACATAGTGCAAGCTGTGCCCGGCAATGATCTGTGGGTGTGGGTATTTCTGTTGCTATGAGCATTCTGGATGCACTCATGGTAAGGGGATGAGGCAACATAAGAAACCGCTCTCAGCAGATATATCCCTCCCTACTTTGCTCATGTGCTTGTACCATAGGTTATTGGTGACATGGACAGAATCATCAATATACTTGCTCAATTGGCTTGAGTCCTCTAGCCCACTTCTTTTCAGTCTTTTAATCGGTGTGCTCACTACAGGGGATTTCTCTGGGTACATTCCAAATGTCATTGCCACCGGGGTTGATCACAAACCACGAAATGTAAAGAACATTGCAACAACCATAATAGCTGGTCAGTCTACCTTCTGCAAGTAGCTAGTGGCATAACTCCCCCTGTGGGCTAACAGAGAATATCGTATTGCATTCAATGCATGCATTGTTCTACCAAAGAACATTTTTTTGCGTTCTCTTTTCAAGAAAATCATTGCATACAAGGGAATCTTCAGTTAAACGGGCAAGGGAAATATCTTATAAAAATAATAAATGTTTTGCTATTCCAAACACTATAGCAGCTTGTTCAGTGTTCCAAAACTCTTAAAGAGAATAAGCTTTCAATAGGAATGAGAGTATCTGAAAAATGAAAGGGCAAGTGCCTCGTTTGACGAGTGTTAACTGAAAAAGGTTCTCGTGCTGTGAGGTTTCTTTCAGTTTATTTTATTCTTGCTATTGCTCTTGTGGCTGACTGGCTCCGGTCATTGCTCATACCTCAGATCCCCAAACTTCTTCTTCACCTTCAGGCTCAGTTTCTGCATACAGGCGGGGTCTCACCTTAATACAGCTCAATGTCGTGGATGTGGATCCATGCACAGTGTCCTTCAACTTTGACAGCTGATGGGGTGAGAGCTTCAACAACAAAAGGCCCTACAAAATGTGGCTTGTGCCACTTTCTGATGAAATTCCTACACAGTATTCTGTCACCAATGTATAGTTAGAAGGGTCTTAGTAAAGTGTCTGGATGAGTTTGTTTGTTGTCCTCATCTGTGTTCCTCGTACGCATCTGTACCTGTTGAGACATACATGTAAGAGACTACATCATAGCTGTCAAGTAATCGTGCATCTCTTTCCCTAACACAATAGCGCCATTAACTGCATCAGTAGGAGCCTGTGTGGGAGGAGCAATGGATGTAGACATTCTACGTCCCGTCACCAGCTCATGTGGAGTCAGGTGATGGTTGGAGCCTGGTTGATTATGTAAGGCAAATAGAGCTAGAGGAAGGCAAAGTAGCCAACTCTTTTTCAGGATATCTTTTAGTTTGGCAATTCCCTCTTTTAAGAGGCCATTGAGACGCTCACAAATACCATTTACTTGTGGGTGATAGGCGATGAGAATTTGTGCCTTATCCCCAAAAGGAGAGATAGGTGTTCAAAATTCTAATTTATAAAATGTGGTGCATTGCCAGAGCGCAACACATGGCACACTTCCCGCCTGGGAAATACCTCTCATACGAGGAATATAGCTGCACATGTGGCATCAGGATGAGTGCATGGACCAGCTTCGATCCATTGGGGAAAAGGACATACAACCACTAACATGTACCTGTAGCTGTTACAAATTTGTGTCATGTCAACATAGTCGATATGCAAATGCTGGAAGGGTTCCAAGGGATGGGCTATTGTTCCTCTCACAGTTCCCAAGGTATGCCATGCAGTGAACCTCTGACAAATTAAACAATTGATCATAAAATTAGCAACATGCTCTGTCAGGCTAGGGACAAAACAGTCCTCCGAAATCAGTACTGCAAGACATTCTCTGGATTTGTGTGGGCTGAGTGGTTCAGCCGTTCTAACTATACTGTAAGCAGCTCTGGGGGCATATCGAGTTTCCCAGTGCTGTCCTGCAGCCACATTGCATCTGTGGGGGACAATGAGCAACCCCTCCTTCTCCACAATTCCTGCTATTCTGATGGGATCATCCCCTGTAATTTAACAATTTCTGAGATGGGAAGTGTGTTAAAGCCCTCTTTCATCACCATATTGCGTGCACGTGTGTTTTTATTTGATGCAGTTGTGATGTTCTTACTTCTAAAAAATATGCTGTCTCTTTACCATGAGAAATTAAATCCACACCTCTGGTGCGCGCTGCACACGTAACCATGGCGAGGGCCAATGGCAGTACGAGTGCGTATGTGAGTCTGTCTAATAATGGTGCATGCTGTACTGGTGTGCTGTTTGCACGCAGGAAGCACCTCCTTTTCCAGCATGACTGTCCTGCATGTACTGTTGATGTCATATAGGCGGAGTCAGAATACACCATCAAAGCCTCATGTGCATGTGTTTCGAGTGCCAAAATCAATGCTACCAATTCTGCTGCATGTGCTGAGGAATGCGCTGGCAATCCTGCGCTGGTCACTACCTCAAAGATGTCATTTAATCTTGCTTTCACCACTGCTGTCCCACTATGCCTCTCGCCCATGCTCTGATTGATTGATGAGGACCCGTCAATGAAGAAAATTGTTCCCCCTCCTAGGTAATTCTCCTTGACATGGGGTACTTGAACATGATATTTGTTGCATTTAGTGCAATCATGCATGTGATCTCCCTCCGCTGGTTCCACTATTTATCTGGCTGGGTTTACCACTCTACACCTAACAATTTTGATTGAGGGATTCGATATAATCGACTCGTATTCTGATGCTCTCCTTGTAATAAATGTGCTTTTGAATTTTATAAGGATGGCGAACAAAGCATGTTCAACATATAATGTGACTGAACAAACCATTATTATACTGGCAAATTTCTCAGTTTCAAAAGCTGTGTCAGCTAATGCATGCTCAAATGGGTAGTGGTCTCTCATTACTTGATCTAGCAGTCCACTGTAAAATGCTAATGGTTTGTGTCCCAGGTTAGCTCTCTGTGCAAGGACAGACGTCATCACCACTCCATTTGAATTGTAAAACAGAAAAAAGTAATCATTGTAATAGGGGATCCCTAATACTGGAGCTGTGCTAATTGCCATTTTCAACTCATCAAAAGCATCTATCATTTCACCTGTCCAGGCTATGTCAATTGTTTCTTTCTGTGCTTCTTTAAATCCCTTTAAAAGTGGTCTAACCTATGACCTCAGTTAAAATGAATGTTCTCCTGTGCCTGCTTTATCTGTTTACAGCTCTCCCGACTATCCTCCCAGAAAGCTTCTTTAATGATCTAAAGTGCTCAGTAGGCAAGTTCATATGGCAGAACAAACAGCCCAGGGTGAAAAGAGCCACTGCCATCCTCCCAAAAGACCACAGAGGTTTTGGTGAGTGATGCTAGAGCTTAGATCTTATTGGACATATTTGGAAGATTTGGAATCCCATAGCTTAAAGTAAGGGATCTATTATGGGTGCCCATAACAAAATCCCCAGCCAGCTAATGGACAACCACACCATGGGAGTGCTCTGGATGATTTGGAACAATAACAGGGCAAATAGAGGACTATCTGCATGTGTTCTCCCATGAAGTCAGTGTGGGGCCCCCCATTCAATCTCTCGCATCAAGGATTTCGCTGTGAGCAACAGTGGTCAGATGGGGGACTTGAAAGGGCGGGTCAACTGTTTAAGGATGGGAAATCTTTGCATTTTGAGGAGGTGGGGAAGATCTTAGGGAGGGGCACAATCACCAGTGTTAATTACCTTAGAGTTCAGAGCATACTTACTGACCAGAAGGGGCATGAACACTTGTCTAGAGAACTCAAGCTGTTTGAACACATCCTAAACACCTCACTTAATAGAAAGGGGATTCTCTCTAAATGAGATAAATTCCTCATCACCGCAGACATCACAGGTAGACAAATCTTTAAGAGATATTGGATGGAACTGGTCCGGAAGACATTTCAGATGAAGATTGGGCAAAGACCTTTAAGATTACTTTTCATGGGAATCTCTTCACGTTCTCCATGGAACACAATTTCAAAAATTGCAAAGCTGGCTCCGGGACCCTTTCAAACTATTGATGATGTTTCAAGGAGTTTCCCCATGTTGTCCTTGAGCTTGTGGTCAGGTCAGTTTGCTTTCCCATATGTGGTGGCACTGCCCGTGAATACAAATCTTTTGAGATGGATTAGGGAGATAATTGGGAAACAACTCACACTAGACCCGATCCAGATGTTTCTGGGGTCTGAACGAGGGACAGGGAGGAATATAGATTTGTCAGGATGGGGGAGGCAATTATCAGGGCGGTGAGCTAGCGATTGCCCAAAGATGGAAAAATAAGCGAGTCCCCTCTAAATCAGAATGGGAGAAAAAACGACAAGAGATTATGTGAACAGCAATATTGAATGATCATATGGGTTCTTTTCGAGGCGAATGGGGTCCCTTAATTACTAGGTGGGATGGGAAAGCATGTGGGCGCCCTGCATGAGTCAGGCAGTCTGCATAGGATTCAAGGGGGTGGTAGTGAATTCAGGCGCAGTGACCATATCCTCGTTAAAGTGTAGTCTGGATTAGTGGAAAGTGCGTGAAAAATTGATGAGTGTTAAGATGAGGGGGGTCGGATTGGGAAGAGTTTTACTAAAATGTGTTGGTGACAAATTTGATGTTTGCAAGGAGAACAAAATGCTAATAAAGATTAAAGTTTAAAAAGAAAAGACAAAGGTTTCAGGTCTGTTAACAATCTCATGGATCTCAACAGATTCATTGTGTACAGATACTTCCAGATGGAGGCATTATCTATTTTGAAAGAAGTGCTGAGGCCAGAAGATTGGTCAGTCAAACTGAATTTAAAGGAGCATTACTTTAGAGTTTTGAGCCACCTTTCAAATAGGAAGTTCCTTTAATTCTGGTTGAAGGGAGTGAAATACAAGTTCTCCACCCTTCTGTGCCAGCTGGCATCTGTACCCCAGTGCTTTATATCCAGTAGCAGCCTTTCTAACAGTGAGAGGGGGGCGTGGATGATCATTTACCTAGACAATATTCTCCTTATGGGCCAGATATAGCACATGCTGCACATTCATGTAGACGTACAAATGTCCACTCTGAAGGATCTGGGTTGCATTATCAATTGGGAAAGTCGAAATTCACTCCCACCCAGAGACTTCCATTTAAAGGATTTGTGATAAAGTGAAGCACGTTTCCCTTGTATCTCCTCAGATCCAAGATTGTTTAGAGTTTCTTGCTGAGTTTTTGCTGGTCCTCAGTTTTTCCAAGAATTATTTGCATTGCATTGGCAATTAAACTGCAGTCCATTTTTATCAACAAAAGTGGGGGCATAAAGTGCCAGTGTCTCTCAATCCTAGCAGTGGGATGTTGGTACATCGTATCAAGGTAAAAGTAGGCTTTCTTCCTGGGACACAACACCTGGTGACAAACTGATGACCTCGTCACTGGTCAGATTTGATTGATTGAAAACTCAGCAGATCGATCTTTTTGAATTAAGAAGATTGATGGGAGCCTGTTCAGATGAATTTTTCCTTGCTCCATGACTGTAAAGACACTCATGCACACCCAAACGCAGGGTAGATGGGCCCGCGGGTAAGAGTAGCAGGGCTGCACGTATCACCATTTTGTCTTCAGTTAACACTTAGCCCCACTTTGCCAGGTGCATAATGGAACATGCAGTAATTGGAGAGATTTCTATTATGGTGGAGTGACTTCTCTGATAAGTAGGCATGTCTGATAGCACCTATGCCAGTGGCACCGCAGCGTATATCCAAGAAATGTTAGGGGGGATATTTGCAAAGAAAATTGTTGAAATCTAGATGAAATATTTCGGGAGGAAGGAGAGACAGAGAGAGAGAAAGAGAGAGAGAAAGAGACACAGAGAGACAGAGAGAAAGAGAGAGAGAGAGAGAGAGAGAGAGAGAGAGAGAGAGAAAAATTTGAATACCATTTGACTATGGGTAAAACTGGGGTTATTTGGGGCGTGCAATGTGATGGAGTGTTCTACACTGAAGCAGAGTTTGTTGTGGAACATTGTAATGCTATGTTGTATATTCTGTGGAGTTAGGCAAGGTGCAGCTGATGATTTGCACTCCTCTTGGATTGGGAGTTCTTCCATACTGAGGAAGCAAGCATTCTGTGGCATGGAGTTCTGCTACCACATCCTCCCTAAGTAAAGCAGATTGTATTCTAAAATGTGTAGTCTCGTAGGAACCCCTGAACTGAATAAGAAAAGCGTGCATTGGCCGGTATGTAGTTCTTTCAAGGAGGGCTATGAACTGAGCTTCACTGTGTAGTCTTTGACAGGTTGTCTGGGAGCATCTGTCCTTTGCGATGCAAAGTGCATTTTGGGGCATGTAGTCCACTGGAGGCATCTGTACCCTGTGAGGAAGAGTACATTCATAGAGATGTAATCCTGTGTACCCATCTGTACTTACACCTAGCAATTGGCTTTTTTTTTTACATGTAGTCCTATGTGTGTCCGGGTAGAGGCTTCTGAACTGGCACAGCAGAGTGACTATTGTGAAATGTGATCCTGTTGAGACATGTATACTGGGGAATGCCAGCAGGTTTCTAGACACATAGGTCCCGATTCACAAAGATTGGCACTCGAGAAAATCGGGAGATCCCCTGAATATCTCAAATTTGCCCTTGTACATTCCTAATTAGTTGGCAAAGCCTACAACTAGACCAAATCTGGAGCTTTAGACTTATGGAATAAGCTATACAATACCTGGGGAAAATCTGAGATGTTTGCAGCATTTCCCCATTTTCTCCAGCACAACACTTTGTGAATGAGGCCCACAGTCTTGCAGAGACATGTTTATTAAGTGGGCTGCAATGCCTTTTGGGATAAAAAGTCCAGTGCAGCTATCTGCACAATGAGGGGCATAATGCATTCTGATACCTTTAGGTCTTTGAGGATAGCTGTACGAAGGCATGATGCAGATTCCACAATTTGGGCTTCTGAGCTGCATGAGATTATGCATTTTCGGATATGTAGTCCTGTAGTGTACTATGAACAATGAAGGGAATGTGAGCTGGCACTTAAATTGAAATAGATTAATTGATGGAAATGTGGGTATTAGTCCTTTCATTTTAGAAACATCTGAGAAAGATTTGATTTTAACAGAAATACATATACATTCAGTTTAAAAAGAAGTGACATCTATAATAAGTGGCACATAATGAATTATGTAATGTATAATCCTGTACCAATATAAATGCTGAGTGATGCAGAGTGCTATTTGGAATTCATTCTTTTGGGCCTCTGCACCATGTTAAACCGAGTGTATTTAGGAACATGTATTACTGTTAGGCGTTTTTGCATAACGAGTGTGTTTAAGAACATGTTTTAGCCTGTGCACTGAATGAGGCAAATGTGTCCTCAGGAGCATAGTTCAAGTTCAACGTACTCGCTATGTGAACATGATGAAACTGTTCGACATGGGTTTGGTACCGGAGTGGGTTATAATAGTGATACCAATTATTACAGTACTTAAAAGCTGGTGGACTCCTACATGAAGTGCTATATTTATTTATTTATTTTTCAGTTTATAAAGCGCCTAAGCACGAGGGCATCAAGGTGCTGTTACATAACCAGTTACACGCAGTGAGGAGACATGGAATTCATACATTTATGGTGAAAAGGCAGCAATGTTTAAGCAAACAGCCAGGTTTTCAGCGCTCTTTGCAAGGCCCAGTACGATTCCTGTGCTCTTAGGGCAGGTGGGAGAGAGTTCCAGTGGCTGGCTGCCACCATTGGGAAGCCAGAGCCTCCTCCTCCGGCTCGCTTGAATTTAGGTTGGTGTGCGTGGACTGACCTGTCTGGTCTAGTAGGATTAGCTCTCACAAACCTTTGCGCCAAGTACGAGGGTGCTGAATGGGACAGTCATCTGTGTGTAATGGCCTCCCTTCTTGCTGTTGAAATGTGATCTTGTTTCGGGATGTTGAGGGCTGAGCGTAGCTCATTGTTCTGGATCACCTGTATCTTGCTGATGTTGTGCGTTGAAGTGCCGGCAAAGAGGGCGTTGCAATAGTCGAGCCTTGAGCCATTGACCGATCGGGCAATGGTAAGGAAGCTGGTTGGTGTGAGGACCTGTCTGGCAGCATTGCTCAACTTGGTCGTGTATGCAGCCGAGGATGCAGTGGAGTTCACTTGTTGTGTTAGTGAGAGGGTGATAACCTTGCTGTTTATTTAAGCAGGCCCTTGCCTGCCGCGTAGCTCTCTTCTCGGCTAATGGTAACCATATCTGCCTCCTGTAACCTCATTACTGTAACTTACTCAGTCAGCAACACTGTGATATGATCACCATAACCTGGAGCAATGCTGTAACGTACTCTGGCAGAGAAACTTTTCTTATGCTCACTGTAACCTTGAGCAATGTAGCTTCCATGTAACTTAGACACATTCATGTAATAGCGCCTCGATGCCTCTGGGCTGCTAGTGCACTTTATACAATTTTAAACATTTAAAAATAGGGTGGCATCCAGGTGTAACGCCCAGGGTTTTCACTGAGGTGGAGACAGGGATCTGTAGGCTGTCAATGTCAAAGGAGTATTGGTCATTGAGTTTATTCAGCCCTGCTGGGGAGCCAACCCGCAAGAGCTCAGTCTTGTCATTGTTTAGGCAGGGACCGTTTATGGCTATTCATGCCTGAATTGCCAGGTTGATCTTGTTAAGGGTGATGGAGTCGTCATTGTAGTTGCCCGAAGGGGGAAGGAGGATTTGGATATCATCAGCATAATTAGTGTACGATATGCCGATGGAGTCCAGAAGGTCGAAGAGAGGTTTGGTAAATACATTGTATAGGGTGGAGGATACACAAGATCCTTGTGGTACACCACATGAGATGGGTGCAGGGGGAGCTCTGGATGTTTCTGCAAACACTTTCATGGATCTGCCTTCAAGAAAGGAAGCAACCCAGGTTGTGGATTCTCTAGAGAAATTAGCGGCTGCCTTGAAGTTGTGACATAGAATTTGGTGATTGACCAGGTCAAAGACAGCTGAGAGGCACAGGAGCAGTAGAGCAGCTGGCTTCCCATCATCCCTGATATCATCAAGCTAGTTTTTCAAATCGGGCAGGGCAGACTCAATGCCGTGTCCTGGCCAGAAGCCGGATTGGTGCATTCCTAGGATGTGGTTAGTTTCAAGGAAGTGTTGTATTTAGATGTAGACTGCCCTGTCTAAGGTTTTTTGTAGAAAAGGGACTGTTCATATTGGGTGATAGTTGTTTCAGGTTTTTTAGTAATGGGAGTACCCAGGCTTTTTTAAGGCTGGCGGGGACGAGGCTCAAGGAGAATGAGGCATTGATGAACCTAGTGATAAAGGGGACTAAGGCTTCCAAGTAGTCCTTGATGATGGTGGCTGGGTAGAATGCCCCTTTGCACCTTGAAGGTTTTAGGCTCCTGAGGTGGCTTGCAGTTTCTGATTTTGTGATCTCCCTGAAGTAGAAAACTGGGGTGTTGAGGCTGGAGGTTGTGCGTGGTGTGGGGGGATGCCAGACGTTTTGATTGAAACTTGTTTTAGGGCGAATTTCTTATGTAAAGAGTTGATTTTATCCATCATGGAATTTTGGATATTGGTACACCATGTTTCATCTTTAGTGATGGTGGCCGGAGAAGAGGACAGCGCTTTCAGTTCACTGAGACTTCTGAATAACTCTTGGGTGTTGGATTTGACATTGGTGATTCTGGTATTGTAGGCTGTGGATTTAGCCTCCATGATAGCCTGTTTGTATTGTCTGAAAGTGTTCCTGAAGAGTGTTTTTACGGGTGTAGGAAGGAGACTCACAGAATATATGAATCACAGAATTATGATTGTCATTATTTAAAAATGGTAGTGCTGTGGGGCCTCTGTATGCTGTGATGGAGCAAGAATCCATATATGAGCTTTGGGTAGCTTGGCATATGAAGGAAGCCTTGGAATGATATTTGAGTATCCAGGCATGTGAAGCTATACCTTACACACAGGTCTGTATTTTGCATTTGACCGGCACCTGGATATTTGACCTGGAAACCCCAGGCTAGACCTTTTTACAGGACTGCAGATGGGTGAATTTGGCTGCACCTAGCAACTGATGCAGCACCTTTTCAAATGTAAGCAGTACCCCCCTATATAAGGCTGTCCTTAGCCTATAATGTCAGCACTTGTGCATGTGAAGATTTGCCTGGACATATCATGACTGTATCTGGGACTGTATCTGGGGATACAAGACTACAAGAGACATTAAATAGCACCAGACCGATTGGCCATGTCAATGCTTATTTAAGGTTTATGAATGATGTGTAGCACTGGGTGGTTTCTTTAATGCAGAAGAATAGCACTTGCCCATTCAAAGCATAGTGGATGAATTACTGGATTTGACGTCCCACGTTACTCGCATAGCCCACCTGGTGCAGGCTGCTTTATCAGAGGACCCCCTAAAATGAATGTCTATAAAAAAGAAATACAAAATTGCTCACATTTTGCCGGCCACCCCTACAAGTTTTGTTAGACAATTGAAACGGGTAGTATGAATGACATATGATTTATGCAAGGGGATGGGCTTTGATGTCATTTCTGATATCGAGTACCCAGAATCCTCCAATTGCTGGTACTCTAATATGCACACTGCAAGAAGGAATATAATCAGTGAAAACGTACTTGTGCACGTATCCTGCACGCATCAGGGGCTCCTAAAGTTTTAGTTCCACATCCAGTCCCAATTACAGAGGCACACTGCCTGGTATATCTTGCACTATGGGGGATAAAGGGCACATTCCAGGCACACAGCGTGCAATTGAGGAGCATTGATCTAGACCCAGCGCCATGCAATGGCAACATAAAATACCGCCAGTGTCTACAAGGACCATATTTCTCCTTGGGAGGATGCTCAAATGGCAATGACAAATGGCAGGGCACCACAGAGACGTGCCCAGCAGATGGACTGATCTAGTACGGTGGAGAAGCAATATCCCAAATAGAGACTGTGGGTGCAAATATGGTCCCAACACAACAATAAAGAAGCCAGTGCAAATACATAGAGCCATGGACTCAATGAAGGAACAGTTCCTGGTGACGCAAACATACAGTGCAACCAGACTCTTGTGATTCCTGAAATGACGAAAGGCACGGCAGCAGTGATGGATTACTACTGGGTTTTTGGCCAACAAGCCTACTTGCACCTCCCACACTCATGGAGTGGAAAGCGTTCACTGGCCACCCTGCACTCAGTGCCACTAGTAATCCTGGAAGAACACTGCAGGTGAAATGCACCATTACCAAACCCGCAATGCAAGCCAATACCATACCGCCCCTAGTCAAGTTACTGTCAGCCTTGCATGTCTTTACCACAGGCTCTTCCAGAGGACCAGTGGTGTCACAGTGGCGATTCATAATCCTCACAGTCACAGGGCCTACACAAGGTCCTCAATGTGATCTTTGCACCTGCCCGGGTATATATAGGCATGTCCCATTATAAATTTGGTAAAACCGGTATAGTAAGGGTATTTTATAACATAACTCTGTTCTGTTTCTGAGTGGTGCCATTAATTGCACACTGGTGCCCTCACATGCCTGTGGCCATAGAATACTTGTACTGGATAAGGGGACACTGGAATTCCTAGCATGTATAGATCATGTGCGATGCAGGCAACAAAATCATGAAAGCACATGCTAACTGTTATGGAGCTACACCCAACAACTACATCTCTAGGAACTATGCTGAAGCACAAGAGTTTGAGGTCAGATGGTACGCCAGTAGGTCGGTGGCACTTAATAAGTCCCCTGTCAGGTGAGTGTACATAACATGCAAACATCCTCACAGCTCACATTGCTGCCTCATTTCAGAGTTTCAACATCTTGCAATATTTATGGTCTGAACAATGAGAGGATATTAGGAAGCAGAAATCTTTATATTTGGCTGTCCAGCAATCACACGGACAGTTTTTGCACAATTATGAGAATCCTACAGTACATCAACACAGTCATAGACATCGCACAATGACATTCCAGAGTGGAATGGCAAAACAATCACCTGATACATTTCAATGGTATACATCTACCCCCATGGGAAGTGATGCACACTACAGCATAGACTAGCACACAACTGATGCCAAAATATACATTAATGCCTTATTCCCATACTTATTAAGCACATAACATAAAAAGAGGATAAACCATAAATAGTTTGTCTGAAATACCTTGCCTGTGTTTTTAGAGTAGTTGCACTCACATTAATTTTTGGTTCATCTAATGAGATGCACATATTTTTGGCGCACACTGGGATGCTAATGAAGGCATTTTCACATACAATGTGTGCATCTAACAGATGCTCCAGAAACATGCACTACACTTCAGATGTGTCATTAAATGTCAACTTATGTGTGCACCTTTTGCGCTCTCTTGTACACAGGGTATTTATGGTGTTTTGTTTGGGAATGCATGTGTCGCAATGAGATGCACGATGGTGCAAGCACATCTTTGCACCATTGTGCATCTCATTGACATGCACATGTTTTTGAGAATGTGCCCCTATGTATTCAACTGCATTACTAGTTGTTTGCCTTTAGAGGAGATGATCCATCCAGGGGGACTGAAAGAGGTGGTGGGGGATAAACAGATAAAATGTTCTCCTTATTTTTTTTCTTATTTTTTTAAAATATCTAAATCATTTAATTTGGAAAAAAAAGAGCTCCAGGCACTGTAGTGGTGGTCAAACACACTGGTGTAGACAAGGGGTTTGACTGGAGGGAAAAGGAACACAGCTTGATGAGGGGTAAGAAAGAGCAGATGCTGACTCTTATTGCTCTGAAAATCCAGACAAGGTCCTTCTTTCCCCCCCTTAGGAGTTTTCTAAACTCTGGCAACAGAAGAAAAAGAACCTTTATCATGGGAGAGTGATTTTGCCAGAGGGCAAGAATATCTTGTTATAGCTTCTGTTAGAGAAAATCCCAGCCACAGGAGGGGAACCCTTAGCTGCAAGGTGAGACAATTATAGTATGAAAAACCCTAAACAAGGGGGAAGAGGTATCTTCTGGTAAGTGTAAGCAACTCATGGTGGCAACAGTAAAGACAGACGCAAGTGATCACAGTTCAAGGGGGTTTATTAAACTGTATAAGTAGGTTGGAAAAACGCCTCATATAAACCTAAATCTAAGATGGGAACAATCTACGACCATCAAATGAAAATATCTCAGAAAAGAGTGTAACTGATTTGTCCAACAAAGGAAAAAAAACAGTGCACCCCAATAACAACCAACACCACAGTATAAAAGCCCAGCATAGAGTGGCAAGTACACATCCCCAAAATGGCTGATACAGTAGGCATCATGCTGCTATGCAGGCTGATGAGGAGGGGGATGGGCAGGGTTATAATATTTTGGAGGAGGGTCAACCTATTTCAACTGGCTGATGAAAAGGTCATCCAGAAGCATCCCGTCTCACCCATTATCATACTGGAGATGGTGAATCAGTGGAAAGGGGCCCTTAGCACACCCGCAATGCGAGCCAATACCATACCGCCCCTAGTCAAGTTACTGTCAGCCTTGCATGTCTTTACCACAGGCTTCTTCCAGAGGACAAGTGGGACCTCGGCAGTGATATCATAATCATCGCACACAGTCACAGGCCCTACACAAGGTCCTCATTGTGATCTTTGCACCTGCACAGGTATATATATGAAAATAAGGCAGTCCTAGTGGCGTTGAGTCAAATAAAAGGGACTATACTAAAAAACCTATTGCCAAACCTTACAACTAGATACAAAAAGTGTGTGGGATAATGTTCACAACGAAGAAAGGAGTTTTCATAAATGATAAGTTAGGATGTGGTAGCCGGGGTCTCCCTTCCCCACGTTTTGAGTATGGGACAAGGCAGGACTACTGAGCACATCACACTCTCGACCCTTCTCGTGGCGTTTGCCTCCCTCTATTGGGTTCAGTACGGCTTTTCACAAAACACCTTCACATGCTACATTTCACAAGTCTTAATTTATTTTTAAACAGCGCACCATGGGGATCCCTCCATCGGGTTCATTCCTGTCATCACAATGTTTTTTGGGCATCAAGCTTCGCCCTTTCCTATCGGCATCCCTCTATCGGGTTCACTCTTGCCAACCTAACAGTTCCTTCTTCTTTCTCACTAACTGGGATTTATCTCCCTTAGCTTTCCATTAATGTATCGGTCAAAGACTTTCAAGTGTACAGAGTATTTTCCAAGACCCCTGTGAGACCACTTTGACTTTTTCCTCTGCGGCTCTCCTAAGGCCTCTTGGTATCAGCAGTTTCAACAAATGTAGGATCAACAAGAGTCTCTCGAATGAGCACCCATGTGGTGCCGGCCCCTCTGTAGGTGATTTTCTGTTAATGTTAACAGTTCTTTGAACTTCCCTTAATTTGCCATCGGCAATTTTCGTTCAACACTGTTCGGTTTCTTATCGGCTCTCCCATCGACTCACCGGCTGTGATGAACTGATTGGCTTTTCTTGTTGCTGGAGTCAAAGACGGTACTACGGTAGCAGCCATCTCCCCCTGGACTGGTTATCCATGTAGGAGGGCTATACGCACCGTTGACACCTGCTGCAATATGTGGTACCTATTGATTGCCGTTTTATGATTCCTTCCAAGGAGGCTTTGCAAGTCTGGGTCAGAAAGGGCCTGGTCGCTTCTCTCCTTATCGCCGTTTCGGTTCTGGCTGCCTTTCTCCTCCTCTTGAATTGTCGTACTGGGATAGTTGTCTCATCGTGCAGTCTGCCTTGCTCGTTGTCTGCTCTCGCGCTCCACCTTTTATCCCTGTGGGGAAGGGAAAGGGCCATCACATGTGTGTGATTCCGGTCAGTTGCCTGACATTGCCTGACCCTTGTGTTGGGACATTTCAGGTAAACAGCTCTGGTGTTAGTCCATTGTCTGTCGTGGTATGCAAAAGTGTTAGTGTCGGTAAAGAGGCGGGAGTAGTGTTTCTGAGCATCCTACATGGTAGGATGGGGAAACAGTGTTTGAAGAAGGGGGATACTGTGTCTCACCAGTCAGTGTCCCACTTCCACTCCCCGAGGACCCCGCATCCAGGTTATCTTCCCTCACTGGTCCACCCCCAGGAATTGGATCCAATAGCGATGGCTGTGTCCTGGCCACCTGGATGACAGATCCCTGGGGACTAATCAGGGAGACAACTTCAGGTTTCCCACATACCATTCCTCAATGCAATATAGCCACATTTGTTTCACAGGAGAACCGGGAAAGAAAATCTACATGTCCCTGGTCTTTTCCTTTTCAGTGTTCCACAGTGAAACAATAGGGTTGTAGGTCTGCAAACCATTGCATGACTCAAGGGTTGGAGTCTTTGCGTTGGCTAATCCAAATTAGGGGTGAGTGATCTGTAACGAGTGTAAACTTTAGTCCCAACAGGTAGTATCTAAGATGGATAATGGCCCACTTGATGGCCATGGCCTCTAATTCCAACACAGAGGAATTTCTTTCATATGGCAACAACTTGGGACTGGTGAATAATATGGGGTGTTCCAATCCATCACAAACCTGGGACAGGACGTCTCGTAACCCTGTAAGGGAGGCATCTGTCTGTAATACAAACTCTTTAGAGAATTCTACCTTCAGGATTGGGTTCTGGCACATAGTCTGTTTCAAGGTGTTATAACATATCTCATACTCGTCATTACAATGAAGTTTCTGGGGTTTGACATTCTTTTATCTCTCAGTCTGGCTGTTTTGTCTGAAAAGTTGTGAACAAACCTACAGTAATATCCTATTAACCCAAGAAAAGCTCTAAGATCTCTTTTGGTCCTTGGGGTAGGTGTAGCTAGGATGTCTTTCACCTTCTCATGTTGGAGTTCTACATTCCCATTCCCTGCGAAGAAGCCAAGATATTTTACGGTTTACTGGAACAATCTGCACTTCGCTGGATTAGCAGTTAGGCCAGCGTTTCTGAGAACTTTCATGATGGTGTAAAGATGGAAGAGATGGCCTTCCCAGGTCCTACTATAAATGACAATATTGTCAATATAAGCTCCACAAAAATTGGAATAGGGTTGTCGGATTTGATCCATGAGGGGTTGGAAAGTGGCTGGCACGCTGTATAAGCCAAAAGGAAGGATTTTAAATTGGAATATTCCTAGAGGCATTGAAATGTGGTCTTTTCCTTATCTGGCCCATATACGAGAACTTGCCAGTACCCCTTGGTTAAATCTAGGGTAGATAGAAAGATAGCTGCTCCGAGATTATCAATTAGGTCATCGATGCGTGGCATGGGATAGGCATCGAAGTCCGAAATGGTGTTAATTTGATGGAAGTCTATGCAGAATCTCCAGGAACGGTCAGGTTTAGTGACCAACACGATAGGAGAGGATCATGGGCTTGAGGATGGCTCAATAATATTTGCTCTTAACATTTTGTTGACTAACTCGATCACTATCTGTTTATGGAACTCTGGGAGTCGATACAGTTTTAAAGGAACAGCTTTACCTTTAGGTTTTCTAATATAGTGGTATGTGCTTTTACTCTTCCTGGTTTTTCTGAGAATAAATCGGGAAATGAGACCACTACATCTTTTAGATCTTCTTGTTGTTGGATAGATGGCTCAGAAGGAATTAAGTCAAAGATATCTATCTCTTCGGGAACCAGACTGGCTAGTACTTTGACATGGGTGGCTGATGGGTTCTCTTTCCACTCTTTCAAGAGATTTATGTGATACAGATGGACCTTCTGTTTTCTGTCCGGTTGGGCTACTTTATAAGTACAGGTTCCCGTTCGTTCTATTATCTCATAATGTCCGTGCCAATTAGAGACAAGTTTGTTTCCTGAGGTGGGTAAGAGGACCAGTACTTATTGTCCTATGCAGAATGATCTTAAATTCACTTATTTTATAAGTGGATTTTTGTTGGCTTTGGGCCTTTTCCATATGAGTACAAACTAAGTCTCGAACCAATTTCATATGTTCACGCATTCTGGTGGCGGATTGCGAGATGGGAACGGGGCCTCCTCTCGTTCTTCCCAGGTTTCCCAGAGCATGTCCAGGACATCTCGTGGCTCTCTACCATAGAGTAGTTCAAAGGGAGACAAGCCTGTGGTAGCCTCTGGGGTTTTTCTCACTGCAAATAGTGCACACGTGATCTTTCAGTCCCAGTATTTTCCGTCATTGTCTACTAATTTTCGTAAGTTTAGTTTTAGGGTTTCATTGAATCTTTCTACCAAGCCATCGGTTTGGGGATGGTACACAGAAGTTTGCAAGATGGTAATCTGGTGTAGCTCTTTGACCTCGGCCATAAGCTTACTCATAACATTCAACCCTGATCTGTTAGTATTCCTTTGGGAAAACCGACCATGGATAAATACGATAGAAGATGTTTAAGGATCTGCTGAGTGGTGTTATTGTGTATTGGGAATGCCTCAGGATATCTGGTTTCATAATCCACAATCACAAGGACATATTTATTCCCCAATTTGGATGTTTCTAGAGGTCCAATAATGTCCATACAGATTCTTCAAAAGGGGACCTCTATGATAGGATAGGATGTGCTGACTGGTGTTTTGACATATTTCACACGTATGGATGAAAGTTTTTATATCGGTTGCACACCTGGCCAGTAAAACTTCCCACTGATATGCACCTGGATTTTAGATTGTCCTAAATGCCCCCCGGTAAAATGAGAATGCACGATCTCCAGTACAACCTTTCGGTGGCTCTTGGGTCACGAACTGTGTTTTTACTAAACCTTCTGTAGGATATCTCTCTTCAATAAAGCAATCCTTGTTTTAAGAAGAAAAAGGGACTTCCCTTCTCTAGGCCTTCTCCTTCCGGAATTTCTTGTAGAAAAGCTGCAGCGAGAGCTGGATCATTTCTCTGGGCGAAGGCTAGGTCGTGATAGATTATGGGCTCTTCTCCCTTCCTTTCTTCAATGTCAAGAGTTTTATCAGCTTCCCCAAAGCATAAGTTACCTCTTTCGGTTTTTTATGATTCACTTTCTTTAAACAGAGGAAATAAAGCTCTTTCCAAAATCCCCTGGGTAATTTGATCTCCCCAACGTACCTCAAAAGGGATCCCACGCCTGACACCATTTGTAAGGAACGCATGGTGGCAACAATATAGACAGACGCAAGTGGTCACAGTTCAAGGGTGTTTATTAAACTGTACATGCAAGTTGGAAAAATTGGTAATCTAAACCTAAATCTAAGATGGGAGCAAGCTACGACCATCAAATGAAAATAAGGCAGTCCTTGTGGCCTTGTGTCAAATAAAAGAGCCTATACTAAAAAACCTATTGATAACCTTACAATTAGATACAAAAAGGGTGTGGGATGATGTTCACAGCAAAGAAAGAAGTGTTCATAAATGATGTCCGGATGTGGTAGCCGGAGTCTCCCTTCCCCACGTTTTGAGCACGGGACAAGACAGGACTCCTGAGCACAGCACACTCTCGAGCTTTGCCAGCATGAGATGACAGTTCCGTTCCCATTTATCAAGACCATCGATGGTTACGTTTAGTTCCTTCTAGACCCATTTATCAAGACCATCGATGGTTAACAAAAAGTTCCTTCTGATTGTACCTAGGCTGATGATTCTTCACTCCTAGGCCCCCCTCTTGGGGGGTCAGACCCTTCTCATGGCAATTGCCTCCCTCTATCGGGTTCACTAAGACTTTTCACAAAAAACCTTCACCTTTTGCATTTCAGAAGTTTTAACATCTTTTTAAACAGCGCACTGTGGGCATCCCTCCATCAGGTTTATTCTTGTCATAAAAATGTTCTTTAGGGCATCAAGCTTCCGCCCTTCCTGTCGACATCCCTCTGTCGGGTTCACTCGTGCCAACCACACAGTTCCTTCTTCTTTCTCACTAAGCAGGAAGCATCTCCCTTAGCTTTCCATTAGCATATCGGTCAAAGACTTTTGACTGTACAGAGGATTTTCCAATGCCCCTGTATGACCACTTTGACCTTTTCCTCTGCGGCTCTCGTAAGGCCTATTTGTATTGGTAGTTTCAACAAATGTGGGATCAAACAGAGTCTCTGAATGAGCACCCACGTGGTGGCGGCCCCGCTGAAGATGATTTTCCCTTAATGTTAACAGTTCTTTCTACTTCCCTTAATTTGCCATTTGCGACTGGACGGTACCACGGTACCAGATGTCTCCCCCTGGCCTGGTTATCCATGTAGGAGGGCTCCACGTACCGTTGACACCTGCTGCAAGATGCGGTAGCTATTTTCTGCGGTCTTCCGATCCTTCCAGGGAGGCTTTGCAGGTCTGGGTTGGAATGGGCAAGGTCGCTTCTCTCCTTGTCACCCTTTCGGTTCTCGCCGCCTTTCTCCTTCTCTTGAATTTCCGTACTGGGATAGCTGTCTCGTCATGCAGTCTGCCTTGCTCATCGTCTGCTCTCATGCTCCACCTTTTACCCCTGTGGGGAAAGGAAAGGACCATCAGGTGTATGTGTGAGATTCTGGTCAGTTGCTGACTTTGCCTGACCCTTGTGTTGGAAAATGTCAGGAAAACGCCTCTGGTGCTAGCCCGTTGTCTGTCTTGGTATCCAAAAATGTTCATGTCAGAAAAGGGGGAGGGCAGTGTTTCTGTGTATCTTACGTGGTAGGATGGGGAAAAGGTGTTGGAAGAAGTGGGATACCATGTCTCACCCATCGGTGTCCCACTTACACTCCCCAAGGACAACCATCCAGGAGATCCTCCCTCATTGGTCCACCCCAGGATATGGATCTTATAGTGATGGCCATGTCCTGGCCACCTGTATGACAGATCCCCAGGGACTAGTCAGGGAGACACCTTCAGGTTTCTCATATAAGAGTGTGTTCATTGTATTGATGGTGGCCAAGGAGGGAAACTGGCAGCTTGAGGTTCAGAATACCGAGGCATTACAATTACAAATGCCAAACCAAAGGAAGTACTTTCTGGTAGGAGATTGCCAAGAAGTGAGTAGAGCGTTATTTACATCCATAGGACTGAGACAGCCATGAAGAAAGCTGGATACTTTATCCATGAAATTGTGAGTTGGAAACACGAAGCCTGCTAGGCACTACATCATTGAGACAGAATAATATTTCAGGGAATCATGGAAAGATTAGTATTGCCCTAGTTAGGCACATGAGGCATTTTAAGTGTGCTCACCCAGACACCTTTACCATAGTATGCTTTATTACATCTTGTTTGACTTTCCTATTCCTATAGTAGTTGTTCCCACCCATCCTGCAAAACGAATGAAGATTGTTTGAACATGATACTTATGAGTCATGTGTGCGTCCTCACACCTGGTCAGCTCATTGCTGGGAGCCTCCTACTCTGTACTCTGTGTACAACCCCATTTATTTCACAACATCCATACACCCAAATCCCTATCCCTTTATCTATGATTCTGATTTTCCCTTCATTTCCTGCCTTTGAAAACTGTGCTTAATTTGATCTCATCCTCTTTGTCTTTTACCCTTGACAGCTATTTTATTTTTTATCTAACTTGTATGCAAAAACCTAGTTGTCCTGAATGCAAATATAAATAGTCATTGTGGCTCATTAGGAGTTTGTCAGTCTGGAAATAAAGTGTTGGTAACAGTGTGTACCGGTACCTTTCTAGAGCGGCAAACTCCAAGTCTCCTCGCCAGCCTCTCGATTTCTGCCATCTTCTTCCTTATTTTGAACTGCTGTGTGGTAGCCCTCTGCTTGTGCTGTCTGGTGTATTCACCTCACTCCTACTGTGCTCTCTAACTCCACCTTTTATACCTGTGGGGAAGGACCGTCATTTGTGTGTGATTCTGATCAATTGCCTGACCCCTGTATTGGAACATGTCAGGTAAACAGCTCTGGTGTTAGTCCGTTGTCCTTTGTGTTGTGCAAAAGTGTTAGAGTAAGAAAGGGGAGGTTAGTGGTTTGGAATGTCCTTCGTAAAAGCATGGGGAAAAGTCATCAAAGGAAGGGGAATACTGTGTCTCACCTGTCGGTCTCCCACTCCCTGAGTATCGCCCCTCCAGGTGATCCTCCCTCACTGGTCCACCTCCAGGAACTGGATCCAATAGTGATGGCCATGTCCTGGCCACATGGAAGACAGATCCTCGAGGTTTAGATAGGGAGACACCTTCAGGTTTCACACAGCAGTTACTTACAAATATCAAGCAATTCTGAGACTACTCAGGGATTACCAATCCAGGTTATGCCCCAAATGCAGGACTGAAACAGCCCCTATCCAAGTAAACAATACCCCTCAGATTATAGATCATGGGGATTTGAGGGGGGTCATACTAGACCTCTTGGCTGCATTTAATAAAATCGATGCACACTACTCACCCTACTTGCACACAGGGTGGTTTTCTCTGGCACCATCTTGTAATGGTTCACATCCTACCTCTGTGGCAGACACCAAGTTGTCTAGATGGACTCCCTCAAATCCGAAATGCAGTCATGTCACCTTTGGAGCCCCTATAGGCTGTATGGAACCACTGAGCTCACTCCTGAATGACCCCAACATCACAATACACCAGTACACAGATGATGGACCTTAGTACCAATAATAGTCAAGGGTCCATAAAATATCTCTTGCCTTTGCTTATGCCTTGAAACCATTCAAACATGGATGACAAGTGTCTAATTAAAGCTTAACTCTACCAAGATCAAATGTGTATTCCTGGGACACCGCTCCAAGCAGGAACCCACACAAAGGTGGCTAGATGAAATATGCTTCAACTCATCCACAGCAAAATCCCACGCCTTCAATGTGGATAGAAATCTATCCTTTTCCAACAACATATTGTGAAAAAAGCTGAAACGGCTTGGAATCAGATCGCTCCACTCCACAAGATCAATCCCTTTATCCCGGCCCAGGACTTCAAAATGGTGGTGCAGGCCATAGTGTTCTCACACCTCAACAAGTGTAACACCCTCCTTGCAGGGCTCCCAGATGCTCACCTGATCCCTCAAAGTTGTCCACCATGCTGTGGCTCGCCTCATCACTGGCTGTAAGAAACGTGACCAATCAACCACAGAGTGTGCAAATTGAACTGGATCCCTATCCTGGATTGGATCTGATTGAAAACTGCGTGCCTCAACCAGCAATGAAACCACAGCTGTTACGCTGGCCTAGCAGATGGCCAAACTTTAAACATCAGGTGCAGACTCATCTCACAATAGGACCATATTGTTTACTTGATGACCTCCTCCATTTTCGCCACTATGTTTTGCTGTGCAACCGGTACAGCACTCTGTTGCTCCCGAGCTTGGTTAGCGCTATAAAGAAAAGGACTTGGATGATAATAATAATAAAAATAATAATAACAATAATAAGTCTTACAAAACATATTGACAGAGATACAGTTTTGCACAATGACTGAGATTAAAAAGGCAGTCTAACTTTGTAAAGCCCTAAAAAAAAAAACAAGGATGTAAAATGAAGTACAATCATTTAAATTAGGGAAAAACATAGCACACAAGGAGATTTGAGATGTATTGGCATAGCATTTTCTGTTTTAACCAGTGCAAAATATTTGGTTTTTCCAATATTAACAAGGGATTTATGCCTACAATACTTCACAAAGCACTCCAAATGCCATTTAGGCAAACTCTGCCTCTGCTATGAGCACTGCATCATCTGCATAGAGTAGAACAGGGATTGCCGGGCTCGCTATAACGTGTACTGCCACCACTAATGATAGCAGATACATATTTATAGTATTTATAAAGAGGTTGAAAAGTGTCAAATCAGAACCCATTCGTGTCATACTCCCACTTCTATTACAAAAAGGGTTACTTACCTAGCAATTTATCCCACAGCAGATTCTGGGGTCATGTTTATTAGAACACGATGGGAGAGTGCCCCAGCTCATCAATTTATTCAACCTTCACTGTCCGTGCATTCCCTCACTTGTATTGCCAAAGTAGGGGGTGCCAACATATAAATAATCCGTCAGAGCCTACGATCAACCGAGATATGCAGAAATAAGCCCACGTTAAGCACCTGTCATGAACATTCGATGCACACTGCCCAAGATGGTCCCTAATAATTTGGGAGTACACAAATGTATCAAAAATATTCAAATATCAAATCTATGGTATCGAGCTATCGGAGAGATTAATGAATGCATTTTGATTATGTTCAAAATGTTTTGACCATTGCCTGATGAGGATCAATACTATAGATGTAAATAATTTTGATTACATTTAATAATGAAAAATATTTTCTCCCTCTTCTGACTTCAGCACTTCCTTCGGTGGTCAGTAAGGGAACTTGGTGGATCTTGCTTCAACTTGCAGGAAGCAAGTGTCCTGGACACCTGGCCAGAACTAGACATACTGCCTGCCCCTACCACAGGAAAGCCTCAGGCAGCCTTTCAGAATCTGATTGTCAAGGTGGTGGGTCCTGTCGCCCCCCCTACTGGACTAAAGTGCAGTGCGAGCCGACAGGTTTTCTGGATGAGTGCACAAATAAAGAGACTGCCATTCAACCATGCAGTAGCGGTACATGTCCTTCAACTTTGGTCCAAAGTGGCCTCAGTCCTGACTGTAGACTGGGATCTGGCCAAAAAGCACAAGCTATCTCCTTCTGACGCATTCTTCATGTCCGCCCTTGAAACTCCAAAATGTTTAGTTGTGCTGGCTGCCAAGCTAACCTGAAGACGTATTTGCCATACTTGCCCCCAGAATGAGAGAGCAAGGAGCTGCGTGCCTGGGGCAGGAAGGTGTTCGGCTCAGCGAGGCTAGGCCTGAGATGTGTAACCTCCTCCTGTATCTTAGCCAAATTTTTACTTGGACTTTGGTCTCTCAACTTGGAGGTGACAAAGCACATCCATAGGGATGACATGAGGGATGGTTTTAAGGCCCTGGTGAAGAATGGCAAAGACACCTTGCGCCAGATCCTCCAATTGGACCTGGACACAGCCGACTGTGTTGCCAGCATGATGGTGCATGCACTGCGCTAACGAGATACTCTTGGCAGTGAACGTCAGGGTTTTGACCTGCATGTCCAAGAAACATGTCTGTAAATGCCATTTGACAGCAACAACCTGTTCGATACAAAGGCCGATGAACCTCTCACAGAATTTCAAGCTTTGAAGGCAACTGCAAAATCTGTGGCACTGGCGGTGCAACAGCAACAACTTGGGAACCCTGCGAGAAAATCCTTCGTCTCTTATGCCCACAGAGGGAGATGTCAAGCTCCCCAACGCAAGCAGGTGCTGTGCCGCCTCAAGAGAGGTCGAGGTAGGGGGGCCCAGAGGAGGTGTTTCGGGCCCTCCACTGCCCCAGGTGCAAAGCCTCTATGAATCAAAATTCTACCATCCTTCCCCTGTGGGTGGCAGGATATTACAATTTGGAAAGGAATGGATGCATATCACTTCCGATACCTGGGCCGTATAGATCATTCAGGGATACTGTCTCCCTTTTGCTTATCCTTCTCCACACCATCCTCCAGATGACCAATTCTTGCCTCTGGAACCCCTCTGGCTCAGAAGAAGGCAAGGGCTGGCATTCAACCTATTTCATTGTGTCGAAGGAGGACAGGAGCCTACGTCCCATCTTGGATCTGACGCTTTTCACCTTACTTTACTTTACTTTACTTTACTTTGCATTTCTACCATGCTCCAGGTACCCGAGGGCTTAAGGGCACAAACGTAAAACAAGACAAGGTGAAGCACAAAGTAGAGAGGGGGGGTCGAGAGTCATGAGCAGGGCTGATCAGAGTTTTTGAACAGACGAAAAGAAAAAAGTGTCTTCAATTTCTTCTTGAACATATCTGTGGACTCAATATTCCTGAGGTCTGGGGCAGGATGTTCCAAGCTAGTGGAGCTGCTATGTTAAAGCTCCATTGCAGACTTAGTTTGTTTTACAGCGTGCTGTTTTTGAAAGATTGGTATTGTCGGATCTTAGGGATTTGGGGCTCTGTTTTATCGCAATGGCTTCTGATAGATAGACTGCCATATGACCCATGAGACATTTATGTGTAATAAGTACCATCCTAAAGTGTACTCTGGCTTTGACAGGAAGCCAATGCAGGCTTTGTCTTGCCTGCGACAAATTATCCTTCCGTCTCAGACCCTTCACAACCCTCACTGAGCCATTCTGAATGACCTTACTACTCTCCTAAAGCATTCGATTTTATGCAGACAGTTTTTGCTCTACCAAATAGAACATCTCTCCGGGCTTTGTGTTTTACAGTTAGGTGCCAAGCAGGTTTTTTCCGAGACGTTTTTCAATTTCTACGAGCCAGCATATCTGGAAAACCAGAGATGTGTGATTGTGTGGTCATTTTTTTATGCTGTCTATTCGGAAAGAAACAGTGTGGCATAATGAGCAAAAAAAACCTGTTGGCACCTTAGACTATTGCTTGGCAAGTCCAGAAAATGAGTATAACTTAGCTACTGAAGCTTTAGTCTTCATGCCAGTGGTGTTAAAGCATAACTGGAAATTTCCAGTGGGAGTGTTCAAAAGCCCAGCATCTGTGCAAGCACAATTAGTCACAGAATGGATTAGCTCAATGCTATTCTGGAATTCAAGTACGTGCCACAGTTTGTGATGGAAGTTATTCAAAACAGGACACACTAAAAACTCTTGGAGCCAAACTTGATTGTGTACACATGGGGCCTCATTACGAGTTTGGAGGTAGCCATGCCGCTATTTGACTTACCGGCGCCGTTAACCCCTTACCGCCAACCTCGGAATGAGACCCATGTGTCTCATTTCCAGCATCCCACAATGACAGATCAATCTATTTATGGTATTTTAGATATTTGTCATATGGTTAAACTCATGAGAAATATGTTTTCAGATTACAAAACACTATCACTGAAGAAAATGGAGTTAAAGAAATTGAATGGAAATGCATGGGGACACTTGCAGATTTACAGGGAAAATGTAATTTGAATATTGCTAATAAGCTTTCCAGACAACATATGCAGTGGTATAGACATAAAATGAGCATGAAGCTTGCTGCACAAACATCAAGTTCATCTGTAGCGGATGCTCTAGATTTTCTATGAGAGGATTTAAAGATGTAGGAATTCCAGTGTAGTGAGAGTACTACAGAGTCCATTCGGACTGTGGAAACACGTTTTGACATTTTAAACTCATGCAATCCCCTAGGAAAGGGATACAAACAACCATTCAGATTGTCAAACCAAGAGTATATGATTGAATGGCCGCAAACAGCATCCAGATGTCTCTCTTCTATGAAGAATGCAGACGGAAACCTGTTCATGTATTCTAAAAGAGTATTCGGTGAGGGGTGAGGCTGCTCCTTACTAATGTTGGGACGGTCGTATAAAACCACTCGCTTATTCTCTTTTATGACACCCTCTTTCTATTAATTAACACCTTGATGAATTGTTGTGCTTTTAAAACTGTATTTGTAATGTGTGCTGATTAGAAGCTCCTTCTTTTAAACTGTTTGTAGTTACTCGCAGTTCCGATGCAAGTCTCCTTTACTTTTCTATTAATTGCACGTTTGGGCATGCCCAGCCGCTCCCTCCCTCGAGGCATAAATGTGCTGGAGAGACACGCACTGGATGTGAGAGGTAAGGCTGCTCCTTACTCGTGATTGGACAGCCATATAAAACCACTCGCTTATTCTCTTTTATGACATTCTCTTTCTATTAATTTACACCTTGATGAATTGCTGTGCTTTTAAAAAAAAATGGTATTTGTGGGGGGGCGTGGCTTAGCACCGTTACGGAATGGCCGCCTGATTCCTTCCTCCTGCTATGGCGTCTTATTTATACTACCCTCATACGATTTAAAACAAAAATACAATAAGAATTCATCTCCCTACTTGAATTTCAGGCTCCAAGGGAGTGAAAGCAGTGTACTCCAGCGTCTGCGAACGCTTCAGAGGATGGAACAAAGCTTCTGTGTGGGAACCGGTGGACGCGGCCGTAAGCAGCGATGTAGATTTTAAAAAAAGCCCATTCGCTCTGTCAGCTGGTCGGCATACGCGATGTGGAGGAGCCGCGTATCGATGGGGCAACGTTTTTCTATACAACAAGTGTTAGTAAGTAACACATAGGCCCACAATTAAGGGGGAAAAGCACTGTTTGAATTTACAAACATATACGGTTTGCCTATTTACTACACATTTAACATTATAAAGGTATTTTGAAGTGTTTTTGTAGCAATTCTGACTAAGAATTGCTTTTTCATAACACTTCATCTGGACCTTTTATTTGCTCAATCCTGCTATTATATTGCTGTGTCCCAAGTATTTAATCAAGGAAAACGTTTCTTAATATTTAACAGCCTGACTATACATTTGAATACAACAATGCACGTGCCGTACTTGGAAACCTAAATGCTCACACGGATACATTGTAAAAAGGGACAGAAAGCAGCCTAGAATCTAAATAACCCGTGCAGCCGTCCATTTTGGACCCATTACATAGCCATAACACATTCCTCTTTTACCCCCCAAGAAATGTGTAGAATGAGTCTTGCTTTGTTTTTTGGCATAAAAAGGCCGCAGATTTATTTTCCACAATAACATAAAACCACACTGTACACATTAGTGGCACTAACTCAGAAGATGCGGCGACCGCTCCGTGTCCAATAACCTGCTTCCCCCTTTCTTTCCCAAAGTCCATTATAGGCCCAACTCTCCCAACCCTTTGGGCCTGAGCTTCGCCTGCCCCTGCAGGTGTTCCTGGGCGGGGAGAGTGCCGTTTCCTTGGGGGAAGCTGAGCCCTTGTTGTTCCCCCCAGACGCCCCTGCCGTTCAGGCTCCCAAGGGGCGCTGGTCTGAGAAGGGCGAAGACCCTTCCAGCTTTCTCCTGGCTCGTCCGGAGTCTGTCTCTTGTGTTTGGTTGCCCAAACACCGCCACACCGCCTGCCGTCCTGCGACGTCGACGATCAGGCCTCCTTGCTTGTCCTGTTTGTAGGGTGGGTGGGTGGGAAAACGAAGTCCTCTGCTGGTTTGTGGGCGTCCCACTGCTAAGGCTCGATCCTGCCTGCAGTGGGAAGCCCGTTTCTTATAAAGGGGGGGGGTAGCCCCTCCCCCTCCCTTGTTGCCCTTCGCGGGCTTTTCTCCGATTTGCCGCGCGGTTTCCTTTCGCGGGCTTTCCCTTTGACTTGCCGCGCTTCCTGCGGGCACCTCCCCCTCATCCTGGGGAGGGAGAGGATAGGAGGAGGACACCGCCCGGGTTATCGGGGTGCCTCCTCCATTTTGGGATTTCGTCGTCGACACTGTCATAACCCGTGCAGCCGTCCATTTTGGACCCATTACATAGCCATAACACATTCCTCTTTTACCCCCCAAGAAATGTGTAGAATGAGTCTTGCTTTGTTTTTTGGCATAAAAAGGCCGCAGATTTATTTTCCACAATAACATAAAACCACACTGTACACATTAGTGGCACTAACTCAGAAGATGCGGCGACCGCTCCGTGTCCAATAACCTGCTTCCCCCTTTCTTTCCCAAAGTCCATTATAGGCCCAACTCTCCCAACCCTTTGGGCCTGAGCTTCGCCTGCCCCTGCAGGTGTTCCTGGGCGGGGAGAGTGCCGTTTCCTTGGGGGAAGCTGAGCCCTTGTTGTTCCCCCCAGACGCCCCTGCCGTTCAGGCTCCAAGGGGCGTTGGTCTGAGAAGGGCGAAGACCCTTCCAGCTTTCTCCTGGCTCGTCCGGAGTCTGTCTCTTGTGTTTGGTTGCCCAAACACCGCCACGCCACAGATGGGTTTCCGCCCACTGTGGCTCCCCCTTGCTCCCTTCCTCACTTTTTTTAGGGTTTTTGCGCAAAGGATCCAGTAGACTAGCTCCCACCCCAGTGATGACAGTTGCACCCTGGAGAAAATGTACCCCTTCCTTCTGAAAATACCCTGAGTAATTTAAATTAATCCAGCCGTGCCTGGTCAGGCCAAAGCCCCTGCAGAATCTGCCATTGATCATTCCGGCCTCGGGATTATTTCTGACCCACTGATTTCTGTTTCACCCACTCGACTGGCCAAATCCTGTAGGAAGACCATCATTCTTTGCATCAGAGCCCCCCTTCCCAGGCTTCTCAGGTCGTTACCTCCCCATGTATGAACCATATGTCCGGCTTTGCCCTTTCCTTAGCAATCTGTGCACCTGCCCCTGCCGTTGTGCCCCTTTCAACCCTGGCATCCCGTGCCATTCACTTCTGCCTTGGGAATCACCTCCGACCATGCGCTCCCTTTGTCACCCTGCCGTGCAGACATTTCCTGCAAAGCGCGCCCTGTGCCTGCTCATGGGACTTTTCTCCGTCCCCTTTCAATCCCGCTCCACCTTAACCAGGGTGGGGAGGGGGCCCGTCCCCGGACACTTCTGCCCCTGACTCCTTTCCCATGTTCCTCCTCGACTCGGGTGAGCCTGCTCTGGGACATTTCTGCTTCTGGGCCTTTCCCTCCTGTTCAGCCTTAACCTCCGCCTTAACCAGGGCGAGCCTACTCCGGGGCACCCCTGCCTGCCCTCGTAGGCGTTACTTGCTTCCCCTTATTCCTTTGCACCAAGCCGTCGTAGGCCCAACTCTCCCAACCTTTGTGCTCACGCCCACCCTGCCCTTGCAGGTGTCCGTAGGCGAGGAGAGCGCCGTTTCATTATTGGGCGAAGCTGGTCCCTTGTTGCTACCACCAGCCACCCCTGCCGTTCGGCTCCCCAGGGGCGCTGGTCAGAGCAGTGTAAAAGGCCGTTTCCCTCCTGTTCCGCCTTAACCTCCGCCTTACCCAGGGCGGGCCCGGTCTCGTCTCCAGAAGTGGGGCTTATTTGCATCCATACCCCCTATACTATTAGCCATAATTTTATTATCAACCCGCAATGTTTCCGCTAATCTTTCAGTAATTGTGCCTCCCCAAAAGAATGTTAAGTCCTGTGGCACGCTATCCTGTCCTAAAGACGTAGAAACCCGCTTTAGGAAACCATTACTCGATCCAGATGCATCCTAACCTTTTAATTGGATGTTGTATAACAGTCCAGACTGCGAGTTCCGCACGTTGCCGAGTTACGGCCCATGTGCTTAACTATTCACCTCCCGCGGATGGGACCAGTGACTCACTGTGCGCAGCGAGACCCCCCCCACGCAACCGTACCCAGGGCTGTCCCCCCAAATGCCTTGGCCATATGCCCCCTTGCCGCAAAACCAAGGTGATCAACCCGGGAGATATGCACGCCCCCTTCTCTTGAACCCAACAGTTTTGGGCTGTGTATAAGCCTAAGGGAGACGCCTGGCACACTCCCATGGCCATGCACCCTTCTTGCACCTGCTACCATCGATGGCTAGCAAATACCCCAATACTCCAAGGCCATACACGTACACCTGTTACCATCAATGAACCATAATACCACGTGAAACCATATCCCATAGCCACCAGAAAATCCCTATTCGTACAAAGTATTCCCTATTATACGTGTGGACGTTTACTGCAACCCAACTCCGATTACTTTTGTTTCTTGGAAGAACCAATCCCATGCGTAGGGTGACCAGACGTCCCGGCTTTCCCGGGAAATCACCTTCTGTTTTAATTGTACAAACCCCGCTCGGGGTCGTAATTTTTCACAACGCTTATAGAAGTTTTAAGTTTGAGGTTTGCTTCGAACCCCTAACCCTTCAGGTACAAGTCACAACACATACTGACTGTGCCACAAAGACAGACGTCTGTGTAATGAACGAAAATGTCTTCATTGTAACGCCGCCATTTTTCCTTTTCCAAAAGTTCAACCATAGAGAGCACCCTGCCCCATGCTTAGCAGCCGCATGAAAGCCGCCTTGTTTAGAAATGCCCGTGGCAAATGCCTGACTGCCTACCGGGACTTGTAGTCTTGTAGGTATACAAGGAACTAACCCCGGCCAGTGGCATCACTGCGTCTGGCATAAATTGACTTTCCGGATAAAAGGCCAAACTGATACCAAACCTGTGCCCAACTATCATCCCCATAATGCACCAAAATAGGTTCGAAACATTAAACGCAAACTCCTAAACCCGGCCAATGACCCCCTTTCCTTTCCGCCCGCAGCATTCTTTAAAGCTGCGGCCGTCCCTGGACCTCACTTGTAACGGCCCAACAATGCCACACCGACCTTAGGAGTTGTCCGTTCCTTCTGTAATCACGGCCTCCAACCACACCAGCGAACCTCCTCCTGTACCATACTGTACATTGCCAATTGACCCTAAGCGACCCATCGTAAGTGAAAAGCTAACCATTTTCCGTCCAAGTGCACCTTACACCTGCCTATACCGATGTAGCTAGGCCAGTTATATTGCAACCACAATAATTTTGATGATCCCATGCGCTACTGAAACATGTGGGGAGGGGCCACGCCTTCACTCAAGATTGCGCCTTCCACAACACTTGCGTACCGGTGCGTTACAACTGCCTTATCATAACATAAGTAAGCGACACGCCTGCCAGTACTACCCTAGTTCGCTGCTGCCACGGATCGAAAAGTAAAATGCCGCATTGTTAACTTACACTCGGTAATCCCCGGAGCTGCAAAGTTGCCCCTGAAACGACTTGTGCATAGGCATGTTACAGTTGCCCTATCCCAACCTAAGGTGTGGCATAAAGCTGAGCGATACTGCCCCTTCATACCTGTACCTGGGTTGTAATTCCCCCGCACTTTGTTATTACGCCCCTGCCAAACTTTTAAGCCCACATTTGTGCCCATGTCGCCCCATCATGTAACTCAGTCCTACCATCTTGCCTCGTGTTGCTCCAGAGTCCAGCCATAATGCTTATCACACCATTTCGTCCTCCCTGCCTCGTGATGCACCCCCTAGCGTTGGAAAGAGGCATGCCATAATCCTTGTAGCGCAACTGTGTGCTACCTGCCTCGTGGCGCTCACACACTAACTGTAAGGCGTCATTCAACATGTGCCGTAACTTGTGCAAATTACAGACTACCTTACGGTAACTGGTCAAAACTGCTATGCGCACAGTGAAGTAACCCACCGTAGCAGCTTATCCGCATTGTCTTTTCGTGACGTCCCTCGCCGCGCCTGCACTAAACCAGTTGACCACTACTCCTACTGCCCGCACAACTGCACTGGAAGAAAACCTGCCCGCATTTCTAGCACATCCTAGTATTTGTGTCTGAAATATGCTAAATTCTTCATAACCCGCTTAATACCCAGAGGTTTCTATGCGCAGCCGAACCTGGAGCGCTTTGACCCGTCGTGCTTCCAAGGTGAGCACGTTACCCCTTAAGATATCTTCCACCTTATAACTAGAATGCCGCCTTAAAAAACAACATGCCACGAACCACCCATGAATGACCGGGACCCGAGCCCAAGACCCCTGCTTTAGGAGGACAGTTTGTTATACATTAGGACACCGGGACCACTCCCTCGTGTGTGACAACCCGCCCGGTGCTGTGCTATCAGAAACACCCGTCTGCTCTGTGTGTTGCGGACAGCCTCCAATCCCAACATCCACATCCCCCCCAAATGTGTCCTGGGTGGGCATAAGCTCCGTGCCCCCGTCCGACCACCTACTTGCCATATGCAATTTAAACCATACGTTCTGCTGAAGCGCTTATTAAGTGCAAACTCGGACCCCTAACCACAATTATTCCTTAGTTGTATACTCCTACTTAGTTCCACAACGGTTGCCCTAACGCCGCTTCGTCCGACTGAGATGTTGGACTGAACACCCATAATTATAATTGCCCTTTTACAGAACGCCTCGTATCCGAGATTGGTTTTTAAGCGCTGGATCGGGATTCGAACCTGTGTTGTGGTGCCTTGCTTCCCAGCCACACGCCTAGCTTCTGAGCACTCCCACCTATTTGCGCCATTTGTTGCCTGATAAAATTGTTGGCATTTATATCCTCGGAAGTATGTAAGGCTGAGTTTGGCCCCGCCTGGATTCGAACCTGCGTTAGCAGATTCCGCACCGGTGGCAAAGCGAGCGCTCTACTCGCTGTGCCACTTGACCGGCTGTAGCAACCGTTGAATTTGAGAACCTTAGCCTTTGACTGTCCCCACCACCGAGGTCCATTTCACCCTCCGTCTCCAGCGAAAAACCTTCGGGGGACCCCACTGGAAAGCCTCCATGTCTGACGCCTAAACGCCAATGCTCTAGGAAGGCACTGCCCTCGTATTGCGCTGGCGAGAGGGGGAGAGGCTCCCGCTGGAAGCAGTGCGGCACATGCTGCCCTGCTGCTGCTCAGCCTCGTTGCATCGCAGTTCCCGGGCACTGCGGGTCACATCTCTGTGTCGTTAGCACAGAGCGTGGGACACTCGTTCTATCCCTTGTTGCAAGAGCAGAGTTTAGTTTAACATCCCCTCCGTTCTCCGCGTTCAAGTGCTTATCAAATGCACATCAAATGCAACTGTTTGCAGCACTTAACGTTTGTCAGGGCGCCAGAATGCAATGTGAAGGGCTTCCTTCACCCTCCTATTGAACCCTTGTCTTTCATCGCATACATTACAAAAGTCAACGGGGACAACGTATTTTGATGCCCTCATCGAACTCATGAACTACATCAGGGTTGCAGACTGATCACTTCCCAACGAAGTCCTCTGCTGGTTTGTGGGCGTCCCACTGCTAAGGCTCGATCCTGCCTGCAGTGGGAAGCCCGTTTGTTATAAAGGGGGGGGTAGCCCCTCCCCCTCCCTTGTTGCCCTTCGCGGGCTTTTCTCCGATTTGCCGCGCGGTTTCCTTTCGCGGGCTTTCCCTTTGACTTGCCGCGCTTCCTGCGGGCACCTCCCCCTCATCCTGGGGAGGGGGAGGATAGGAGGAGGACACCGCCCGGGTTATCGGGGTGCCTCCTCCATTTTGGCATTTCGTCGTCGACACTGTCATGAAAATTTGAGGTGCCACAATAAAAAGCCTATTGAAGTGCCCGTGCTTTTGTCACATAAAGTAAGAACCTTCTTGGGAAGGAGGTGCGCTACATACTAACGGGCACCACACACAGGTGTTAATAAGCTCATTTTTACAGGCTCTTTGCATCTTTTTTGCTATATTGCTTAATAAAGTGCATAATTTATGTAGCATTGAATCCTTCAATTTAACTTGAAACAAAAGGCTGCTGTTATGGTGCACTATCTACATAATACCAGCATGACCTAAAAAAAAGCCTTCTCAAGGATGGGGCATCAACATCTTTTAACAATGCTCTTAAAACACAGAAAAGCGATTCTCCCACACCCAAAGATCACCCACAGGACCCTGTCATGCTAGCTATTATGGATGAAATCAACTCTTTCAAACCTTTCATGGAAGCTAAAACTGCCAAGCTGCAAATGCTGGATGATAAATGGTTCACATTTAAAACTAGAATAAACAAAGCTGAAAGAAGGGTCAGTGATGCGGAAGATGTCACAGGAAGAGTGGCTGTTCTAGAAGATTCAGTTTTATCTCTCCTGAAGCAAACTGAAAACCTAGAAAATAGGAATAGGAGGAATAACTTACGTATTGTGGCCCTAGCGGAAACCATTGAAAAGGATAATCCGGTACAATGCATATGCTTCCGATACTTCTAGATCTCCCTTCATCCATGCAATTCAATATCCAAAGAGCTCATTGTGTGGGTCCTAAAACCCCATCTTGGAATGCTCCTAGAACTATGATCTTTGCTTACTGGATGATACCCATGTCCTTCTCATCATGTATAAGGCTAAACAAAGAAACAACTTGAGTGGGAGGGCACCAAGATTTTCATATCTCAAGACGTCTCTAATGCCACAGCAGCAAGGAGAAAAGAACTGTTGACGCTTAGACCAGCTCTTAGGCAAGGGAAATGATGTCTATCTCATGAGACTTCTGCCGAAGTGGGATATTGGGTGAGCCCTTCTGGATCTGGCTCTCCACCCCCACTACTTATTTTTTCAACTCAGACATGGTTTGGAGTGGCTGTTTCCAGTTAGCCACTACTTGCATCGTTATTTTTGAATTCTTACATATATTACAAAATTCCATGTCTACCTTGTTTGTCTTCCCCTTTTCCTTTTGTTTCCTTCCCATTAGTCTATCTATGCAACATTCTGCCAATTTCTTGAATGCCACCGATGTCTTTTAATATAACTTCACAGAATGTCAAAGGTCTTCATAATCCTGTTAAACAGCAGAATATCCTATCCCATCTTTACAGGGCTAAACCGTCCATTGCATGCTTCCAAGAGTCTCACCTCTCAATTAGAAGCTGCCAAACTGAAATGTCTATGCGTCGAGCAAGTCTTTTCGAGTGCAGCATGTGAAAAGAAAAATGTAGTTATTACCCTTATTAACAAGCATCTCCAGTGTAAAGTAATTTCAACAGAATCTGATGAGGCAGGAAAATGGGCTCTGGTTACGTTCCTTATTCGCTCTACTGAATACTCTGTTTTAAATGTATATGGTTCCACTAACACTGACTCTACTTTCTGGATTAAATTAAGAAATCATATATTTAAATCTAGCCCTCATTGTGTGTCGAGACTAACGAGATCATGGATCCTCTTGACAAAAAATCTAATTTACGCTTTAGAAACTCCAATTCCCATATACAATTCACTCATTTTGTTTCCAAATTAGGCCTTATTGATACATGCGGCCTCATTACGACCCTGCTGGTCCGGAAAGAAGGGTGGCAGTAAAACCGCTGCCACCATTGTTTATGAACCGGCTGATAAAGAGTCCTGCAGGCGGGAGGTGCCACCCGCCTGCAGGCACAAATGGAAACACCGGCTCTGTCATAGACGGAACCAGTGTTTCCATTGCCCCTATCCCCATGGAGTCCTTTGGGACTCCATGGGAATGGGGACTTACAGAATTCCGCCTCCAGAATTCCCGGGTCACCGGGGTCGTAATGCCCCGGTCAGTAATTCTGGGAATCACGGAGGCGGAATGGTAATACGGGTCCGGCGGTAGCCTGCCAGTTTTTCCGGCACGGTTACTGCCGGACTCGTAATGAGGCCCATGGTGTTT
Source organism: Ambystoma mexicanum (assembly GCF_040938575.1). Classification (NCBI taxonomy): domain Eukaryota; kingdom Metazoa; phylum Chordata; class Amphibia; order Caudata; family Ambystomatidae; genus Ambystoma; species Ambystoma mexicanum. Next base: position 670,733,515 of record NC_090933.1, on the reverse strand, counting down.
AGTCCATCCTGCAGACACAGAATACACTTTTTATTCTCCTTCGCACAACTAATTTTCAACTAATTTTCAAGAATGGATTATGGTTTTATGTCTGTCATGATGCCTGCTCCCGAGGAGCCAGGTCAGGCCCAGCGTCCCCGGAAGCAGACTTCATACTCACCAAGCAGGACCCAGCAAACCCCTATAGGGGTTCTTTGGACCTTGTCCTGGCGCCTTTGGCGCCAGGCTCATAAAAGGCATCTGTCCTGGCGCCATAGGCGCCAGGCTCATCATGGCAGAACATATGGTAATGCTTGGGTGAACTCACCTGAGGCAGACCATGCTGCATACTCACCCGAGGCAGACCATGCTGTCTGAAGCTCCAGGCCAACTAAGGCTGGGGAGGAACTATTTTCTTTCAGGAACTCTTTTCTTACTTGGGTGGGGCCAGTGGAAGAACACTCACCTGAAGCTCTTCCAAGGCTATTTAAACCACGCCCGGATGGCCACACATGCTTCGCGTTATTCTGCATCTGCAGCAGGACGCTCACCGAGTCGGCTCCTGCATCCTGGCTCTTGCCACGCCCGCCAGCACCTGGAACACCTGCAAGGAGAGAAAGGCAAGCATTAGGACATTACCTACCTTCATCCAGCATCCGGATTCTTCACTCCGTCGATCCTGCAAAAGAAAGTCAAGGGTTAGAAACGCATCTCATCTCTACCTTCACGTGGCGCTGTCTAGCTCTTCAGCGGTCATAGGCGACATCGGCCGCATCCCAGCACCTACGGAAAAGAAAGACAATAGTTAGAAGCGCTCCGCTTCTCACGCTGCCGCGCCGCTTCCACTTACCTTCACGTGGCGCCGGCAACCATTTCAGCGCCCATAGGCGACATCGGTCGCATTCAAGACCTACGGAGAAAAAGGACAAAACAAGGTGAGCAACAAACTAATTGCAAAAGGACAGATTACTCACCTTAAGTCTTACCTGAATTTTGTTGGGACCTCAGTTCCCTTTTCGGGTCAGAGCGGCTTTTCTGGCTTTTCCGTACCCCGGCCCCTATGGGGAAATAAGACACACTCATTAAGGTGTCGGAGCAAACCACTACGGCACACCTTCAATAAAAGTACTCACCTGAGTTTACCTCTGCGAATCCATTCCTCCACACGGATTCCTCACCTAGTCCCTGAAAATTAAACAAAGGCCAAGGGACAAATAAGACTTGATCTTTTGAACTATATACTTACGGCAGCATTTTGGTAAAGGCAAGCAGACATCGAACCCTCGCCAAATCCGAGATCCAGTGAAGTAACTGGAAATCTACGCGCCCCTGCGTCAGAAGCAGGATGGAGAGCTCGTACATACAGAAATTAAGGTGAGAGTCTGCGGAAGGCACAGCTAGGGTTCGAGGAGGGTGAGAAGGGGAAAAAGGTGGAAATCTCACACACAATCTAGCAGACAGTTAACTCCCTTTTCCCATCTACAGAAGGATTATTCTACGGGCCAGACAGATGAGGTTTGGGGGTCCAGTCCAGTCCATCTTCCAAGCACTACGCTTTACCGTGGAAGAAGTTGTAGCAGTCCAGAACGGGTCGCGCCTCCGTGGGAATCAGGTGAGCGTTACAATGTCCAAATCAATGACCAATCACCTGTTAGATGCTAAGATAGAACCTATTACCCTGTCAGATCACGCTCCTGTCCACATTCAACTCTCTAATCCACATAACTTACATCAACATAGCAGATGGAGATTCAATTCAGCCCTACTAAAAGAGGAACAATTTACTAAATTCCTACAGCAACAACATACCCATTTCTTTTCCGAAAATCTTAATGAAGACACATCTATTGATAACAATTGGGATTGCTATAAAGCTGCATTAAGAGGCCACATCTTTTTTTATGCAGCCATTAATAAGAAAAAACTTAAACAAGAAGCTGAAGATATCCTTAAAATAATTACATATCTAGAATCAGAACATATACGCTGAGTTAATCCTTGCACAAATAACTAAATTTAGGATTCAGTACAACAATTTGACTACACACTATTCTTGCAGCAATCTCCTAAAGTACAAATAAAAAATGTATCAGTTCTCCAATAAATCTAGTAAATCCCTTGCTTCATATCTCAAATTGAAAAAAGATAAAGAGAGGATTACAGTTATTAAAGATCATAATGGGAACAGAGTCCTTTGGGATAAAGATATTCTACAAGCCTTCACCAATTTCTACCAAAGGTTATACACCTCTGAAGTAACACCAAATAGTACTCATGCCTCAAACTTCCTTAGTCTTATACATCACGATTCATATGCTAACACTAATTTCCAAACATTAAATGCTCCCTTACATGCAAGTGAAATATATGAAGCTATAAAAGACCTTAAAAAAGGAAAAGCCCCAGGCCCAGACGGATTCCCGATTGATTTGTATGCCCATTTTAATAATCTTCTGGTACCCAAGCTTCATTAACTTTATACTTCCTTTATTTCTAATGGAAGAGCCATGGGGTCCTTTTCAGCAGCAATGCGTATTGTGTTTCCTAAACCCAACAAGAACCCTGAATTAGTCTAAAATTATAGACCCATATCCCTAATTAATACTGATTGCAACATTTGATCAGGTAGGTTATTTCAAGGGGCGGCTGTCTTCAGCTGATATTTGTTACTCACCACACTGGCCGGGGCGTTGAGAAACAAAGCTCAAACTGGCCACAGGGAAGATGGCGGACAGCAATCCTTTGTGACTCCAACCGTGAGCCCAGGTTCTCCCAGAACCTAGGCCTCCTCAACCTTTACTTTACTTTACTTTATAGCATTTGTATGGCGCACCATAAACCCATAGGTGTGAGGGCGCAGACAAAAACATAGAAGAAAGGGGAGATAGAGAGGCTGAATGATCTAATGGAAAGAGTAACTGTAAACCAGGGGCAACTATTTGAAAAGGAAGGTTTTAAGGCCCTTCTTGAATGTATTCAGGGATGATGAATTTCTCAGTTGGTCTGGCAGAGTGTTCCAAAGCGCCGGTGCAGCAGAGGCAAAAGAACCACATTGTGCCTTTTTGCCTTTGACTCTGGGCTGCTGGAGCAGGTTCCGGTTGTTGGACCGAAGGTTTCTGGCAGAAGATTTTATTCCAATGTACCTTTGCAGGTAGGAGGGCATCTTGCCCTGAAGGCATTTAAAAGTGATGACCATAAGTCTGAAGGAGATTCTTGATTCCACTGGCAGCCAGTGTAGTGCTCGACGTGCCTCCGAGACATGTACCCTGTATGCAAGACCAGATACCACTCTAACAGCTCTGTTCTGAACCACCTGAAGGCGTTTAATGATTTTTTTACTGGAGCCTGCTAATAGGCTATAACAGTAGTCTAGTTTGGAGCCGATAATGGCTCGGGCGATGGTCTCAGCGTTGGATTGGGAGATGTATGGACGCAGATGGGACAACAATTTAATATAATAGTTGGCGGAAGAAACGGTACTGGCCACATAAGAATTCATCTTGAGTGATTGATCCAAAACCACGCCTAGGATTTTAACCTTGGGAAGAGTGGAAATTAGAGCATCTCCCAGCTGGAAATGTTTGTAAATTGAGTCTAATTTGGCTATGATGCTATCAGATCCTACAACCATGAGTTCTGTCTTGCTGCGATTGAGTGCAAGATTATTCAACATCATCCATTGTTCTATCATAGCAAAGATGCGATTAAGTTCTTTTTCATCCTCCGAATGCTGGCCTGTAAGAGGGATGACACATTGAGTGTCATCAGCATAGTTGGAAAAGAGGATGCCCTCATGGGCCAGATGGGCAAAGAAAGGAGACATGAAGATGTTATAGATGCAAGGCGACAAACTGGCGCCTTGCGGCACTCCAAACAATGTCTGAATTGCAGGTGCTTTGGCATTGTTGGCACATACCCTGCTAGACCTGTTGGATAGGAATGAAAGTATCCAGTTGGTAGCGGCCTGCGAACAGTTAGCTACTGACATAAGCCTGTCTGCTAATATGGCATGATCAACGAGATCGAGAACCTGAGGCAGCTCTTTACTATGATACGCCCCTCTGCTGGGTGATATGGAAAGATAGAGGAGTAAATCAAATTAAAGGTCAGAGAACATGCGCATTGTCAAACCAACAGCTGTAGGGAAGAAACAACAGGTTAACACTGGCAGAGGATGAAAAGAATCCTTATACCTGAACCCTCCCTCAAGATCGATGGGGCTTGGATAGTTAGTGGACCTAAGAGGGGAAATGAAAACCAGTATTACCTCCTGGCCACAGGAGAGGAGAACAATAACAGAAGGAGGTGAGCAATTAGTCTTACCACAATAGGGATAAAGTCATTTCTTGAACAACCAGTAGTTCTGATAACAACGACAGGAGAAAATAACAAACAAGAAGATTAGTACAGGTGAATAACCTGAGTGGCACGAGGGTTGCACTAGAACGGGGTTAGTGCACAGGGTCTGCAAAGCATTCTGGGTGCACGTGCTGGTGTTGATTGAGTAACTGTCGGTATCCCTTTGTGGACAAATGAGATTGTGGTGGTACGGCAAAGGTTTGTGTTGGTACAAGGGCAGTGGGTATCAATGAGAGAAGAATAGTCAGGAGTGCGTGAACCCCTGATACTGATGGTATTGGATGGTCTCCGAACAAAGGAGAAACTGAATCGCTGAGATAACGTTCCCCACCAGAGCTGGGAAGGTGTGGCCCTGATTTAGCAGGGAAACAGAACAAGCAGAAGCTTACCCGAAGTCTGAACTTCCCGTTTGCGGTCCAGGCCTGGAAACGTAACAGAGTGAACAAGACAAAACGTGAGGCTTTACGAATCCAGAGGACAGTCTGGGGTTCAGCAACTTGAAGGATCAGCAGAAGTAACCGTTAGGCAAGAGAAGTCAGTGTAGACGGTCAGAGTCAACAAAAGGATATTAGAATGGAATCCACACGTCAGGCAAAAGATGGTCCTATGGATAGCCGCGGTCAAAATCAGGAAAAACACAAAGTTGAACGTAGAGAAATAAACGCTGCAAACTGAAGCAGCGCACCTTTTCCAAAAGCTGCATTTAAACCTGGCTGTGGAGGCGGTACCTGCAAAGCCACATAGCAGTAAAGGACAGCTGACTTGTCACGTGATGCAGCCGCGAGGTTGCACAGCGTAGTTTGACGCTGTGGCTCATCTCCATGGCAAACGCTAGTGCTGCCAAAGGGGCGCAACCATGCGACGGGATGGCAGGACAGCACGCCTTCTGGTGCAGGAGATTTGTTGCCTGCCAGATGTAACAATATTAGACTCTTTACTAATGTCCTTAATATTACTAGTCATATGCCGCTATAGCACTCGATGCAGAAAAGGCATTTGATAGGGTGGAGTGGAATTACATGTTTAAAGCTCTTAGATGACATGGCATTCCAGACTCTTATGAAAAGTACTTTACTCTAATCCCAAAACAGCAGTCTTCATAAATGGTTATATGTCTACCTCTTTTTCTCTTAGCAGAGGCACCCACCAAGGTTGCCCACCCCCTCCATTTTATTCATGCATTAGAACCATTCCTAGAAGCAATCAGACAAGAAGAAAATATAATCAGTATTCACTACAGTGATATTAATATTAAGACTGCTGCTTATGCAGATGATGTTTTACACCTTTTGAATGTAACAAATACTTGTCTAAATCATTTACTCAACACTATTACACAATTTTCTTTAGCTTCGGGGTGTAAACATTGAAAAATCTGAGGTTTTGCCATTGAACATACACTGCACTATGCATCACTGTTCAAATCTGGAAATGAAGTGGTGTCCTGCAAGTATTAAATATCTAGGCATCCTTATAACCTCCTCTATTAAAGATAATATAAAACAGAATACTGTGAATGTCCTTTCTAGAGTTAAAGATCTCACTAGTTCATGGTCACCTCTGTTTTTATCATGGTGGGGAAGGTTGGAATCTGTTAAAATGGTGATTGCTCCAATTATACTTTACACGTTATGCATGCTTCCTATCTTCATTCCGACATCGTTCTTTAAATCTCTAGATTCATGTATTCTCAATTTGTATGGGGAAAGAAGAAACATAGAATTTCATTAGGTAAACTTAAAGCCCCTAGAGCAGAAGGTGGAGCTGGTTTTCTGGATTTTAAAAAGTACCATATGGCATTTGTTTTGCGCCAAGCTCAGTTGTGGTTTATTCCTACCAACTTGAACCCACCAAATTGGCTTCTTTTGGAGAGAGGGATGGTTTTCCCCCACATCCTAACAGATTGCCCATATATTAAAAGAACCAATAGATTCTTTACCAGCAACAGCATCAATATCACCATTCTATATCTTAGATCTTATCTGTTCTCGTCTATCCCCAAAATGTCTCAATTTGTGTCTCAATATATTTGGATGAATCCACTGATAAAGATTAATAAAAATCTATTTGTTGGAAGCCATGGCCCTCTCTAGGCATTAAACTAATTATTCAAAGGATACCTCTTTCTTTTAACGAGATGATCACCAAATATCATATACCAATCATTTTCATATGCCAATACTTAAATTTGATTGATGCGATTGTGATAAATCATGATCTGCTAACACAAACTGCTAATGTTTATCAAGCTAACAAAGTTCAGCATTTGTCTAATTGACATGTCATGGCCTCAATGTTATATAAAATGTTTATATCCATGTCAGATGACAAAGTTCCATGGAATAGTCAAGCAGCTTGGAATCTAGATTATTCCTTTACGGATACCCAATTTAGATGGCACTCTGTATGGAAACACGTTTCTAAAGCTATTACTTCGGCAAGTTTGCTCCACGCTTTATATTTCTTCCATCATAGGGCCTTTATTACTCTGTTAATTCTTTTCAAGGGGGGTTTCTCGCAAGACAAAAACTGCTGGAGCTGTCCATGTACAAGAGGTACTTTTAAACATATTGTTTTTGATTGTATTCATGCTAAAATATTCTGGGAAGCGGTATAGAGTATTCTTAAATCAATTTTTCATATACAAGAGCTTTGTTTTTCCTTCCTTTATTTGGGCAGCTCAGCTGTTTAACCTGCATTGGATAAGTATAAATGTAATCTGCTTGATCTATTTATTGCAATAGCCATCCAAACTATCACCTCTAATTGGAAAGACCTCAAACATTTGCACTTTAAAATTTGGTGGAACTCTGTGTGCAACATTCACAGAATGGAGAAATGTAATGCTTCATCCCCACTTTCACAGGGTAAACACAAATTGAAATGGAAGTCATTCATTGAATATTTGGAAAATGCATCGCCTAGTCCTTAATGAATAATACTATTCTGTTGCCTTTTTTCTGTATACTTTATGGAAGGAACAATATCCCCTCCCCTCCCTTCTGTTACTGTTTGTCTCGTATGTTCTGTCTGTTGATTTTTTCATGATATAGACTGTATACTCCCATAAGTTTATTTTGAATTTGCATTTTATGCATTATGATATAGTTTGTATTTTCTAGCATATACGGCCTTTATGCCTCATTAATCAGCTTTGGAATAACCATTTTGTTTCTTATTATATATTTACATTTAACATGTTCCTGTATGTATCATATTGCCTTATATGCCAATACATTCTTAATACCTAAACAAAAAAAAACTGTATGTGTAATGTGTGATGATTAGAAGCTCCTTCTTTTAAACTGTTTTTAGTTACTCGCAGTTCCGAAAAGAGTCTACTTTCCTTTTCTATTAATTTTGCATTTGTGCATGCCCAGCTGCTCCCTCCCTCGTGGCATAAATGTGCCGGAGAGAGTGCCAATTCAGCGGACGGGCGTAGCAGGCAGGCTGACTGCGCACCAAAGGCATGCTTAAGGCAAGCCTGTCTGTGCCTGTCCGGGACCGCTCAGGGCCCTGGACCCCACCTGCTGTGTCAGATGGCTGTGATGACTGCCCTCGCCACACTTAATCGCGCAATGGCCTGACCGCCTTAGCCGTATGAATCTATGTTGGCCTAGAAGCTTTATTAGTGCTTTACCCCAAGAGGTACCTAAGAAAAGCGATTCAGACACTTGCCTTTTGAAAGGTCTTCTAATCAATGCAAGATCAGCTGTTGCTCACCGCGGTGACATCCACTCTATTTTGGAAGATTTAGAGCCTGATGTCCTATGTTTGACAGAAACCTGGTTTACCACAACCTTGGGGTCTGACATAGTCCAAATGCTTCCTCCTCAGTACAGCATTTTACAGACCTTCCAGGATTTTGCGGCATGAAATGGCAAATTTTGCGGCATGAAATGGCAAATTTTGCGGCACAAACCTTTATTTATTGCGGCATTTTTGCGGGACATTTTGTATTAACTGGAGGGTGTAAGATTGCCACATTGCAGGAAATAGGTAGAGTGCAAGGCTAGAAGAGAGCCAGGGTATCATTATTATGTGTCTTTTGTATTAATTTAATAGGAAGAGTCCCAGATGTCTCTGGCTTGGTAGAACAGTGTTTGATTTGGCTACATTTCTGGTTTAATGTTCATGCCTATTTAATAGTATTAACTAAATTGATCATTATCAATTGTAATGCTGAAAATATTCCCCTTCTATGTTCTCCAGTCCCCCAAACACCCACAAACATCTCACCAACTCTCCATCATAACTTACATTCCTTAACCTCTCACTCTGTCATACAAATACTCACGTGCTATGTCACACTGTCAAGTCACAATCTGCACTGCCCAGCCCCTGCCACACTCCAAATCATACTCCCAACTCACACCTTACACTCTACAATTCCTCCCTCAATATACAGTCCTTCATTCTTTTGTGCTGCTTCTGCATCTTGCATCTTTTCTCCCATTCTATCACATTCTTCCCTCATCCTTTTTCCCAATCTGCAGCTCACTGCCTCTTTCTGGCCAACCGCTTCCTCTACTTTCTGTACCTCTGCTCGCTCTCAGATTTCTGGCCCACCGCATCACTGCTTCCTCTGCTCTCTTGTGCAGCACTTCCTCCTCTGACCCACTGCTCTTCCTCTGCTTTCTTGCCCATCACTTCACATCTCACCCATCACTCTCCCTCTCTCTCATAGTGTAACCATTTTTATTATTTTTTTTTAAATGTAGATTTTGTCCCAGTTCCTCAAATGAGGGGGCATTTAAAAAAAGAACGGAGGATATGCTATTTTTAGACAACCCATTTTTGGAAATGAGCAGGTCACCTTATTCTCAAAGGTGACCGGCGCATTTCCACAGGCTTGAGCTGTAGCGCAAATTGTGCGCTGGCAGCTGCCTTGAATGGTGTTCTGGGTTGTTTGACCGAAGTGTAATTATTTGCGGCGGAATTGACCGTAGTCAATTTTGCTGCAAATTGATTTGCACTTCAGCCAAACAACCCAAAATGTACCTTTCACCACCACCCGACCCCCTCCCCTACTTAACCGCTTGGTCGCTGCAGCTTCCCCTGCAACCCTGCGGTGCCAGATCCGTCCCTCTAACGCGGGTCGGATCCGTCCCTCTAACGCGGGTCGGATCCGACTCTGCAGGGTCCTTTTTTCGTTATTTTCCTTTTTTTTCTGTCCCCGCCTCCAATTTTGAGGAAAAAGGGGAAAACACTTCTGCAACCACCCTAGACCAAAAATACTAAACAAGGGGAGCGGGTGACACCCCCGCAACACATGTTCAGTATTTATAAAAATCGATCGAATAGTACTGCACGTAATTGGTCAAATTGTAACATTCGATAGATTTTTGTCATCAAAATGGGGAGTACTTTGAATAGAATCGCTCTCCCGACAGTGTTCTGCAAGCTCCCAGCGCCTTTCACAGGGACAGGCACTCTAGGTGCCTGCCGCTGTAAAATGTGACCCAAAAAATGCATTTTTATCCTGTTTGAGGAACAGAAATGCAAGCGACTCAGCAGCGGTTCATACCTTAAAAGAAATGCATGACAGGGTCAGGAAAGACCCTGTCATGCAGTGGCAGCCCCACATCCCGTGCGCGTAGGGTTGCCTACAATTTCTGCACATTTAAAAGTGCATCTTGCTTGGAAATGAGGGATGTGCTTTTAAATTGACAGAAACGCCACTTTATTTGATCAAGAAGGTGAAAAAGGCCATCTGAATGGGCGCGCATATAAAATGTGCCCATTCATGTGTCCCTTGTGGATTGGGCTGCAATTTTTGGGGCGCAAGTGATTTCATTTCTTGTGTAAATAAAAACAAAAAAAAAAAAGTTGAGCACCTGGCACCCTGAGGATTCTTTTTTTCAAAACAGTAATTTTTGCAGATTACTTAAAAAAATTTTTTTTTTTTTTTTTTTTTTTTTTTAAAAGATGCTGTTTTTGCACAAAACGGCCATTTTTGCGGCATTTTGCGCAAAACGGCCGTTTTCGCGGCATTTTGCGGGATCGCAAAATCGCAATAAGCTGGAGGGTCTGATTTTACAACTCAACTGGCCTGCACCCCAAATTGGAGTTGGCACAGCCATTACGTTTAAGAACTCATTAAGCTGCTTCACCATTGCCCTGGCCCATAAATTACCATGTGAATTATAGTTAGTTAGAATGTAGGCTTCACTTGAAAGTTCGACCCATTTCCTAATAGCTTACTGCCCTCCTGGGTATGCCACTAATCAATTTTTGGATGACTTTGCGCAGCTTGTCGCAGACCTCTCTCTGACATGCTCAAAATTAGTAATTCTGAGTGAGTTCAATCTTCACCCTAACAATCCTAAAGATCCGCAAACCAACAGGCTGGTCTCGTCTTTTGCAGACTGTTCCTTTACTTTGAGAAATCATAGCCTTACCAACATAGGAGGGAGTCAATTAGAACTCATTTTCTCTGATCTTACTGAACTCCATTCCTTCCCCCTTGGCACTTGCTGTGTTCCAATCACCACTTGCTACCAGTCTCTCTTCTTTTCTCAATGCCCAAACTAAGACCTAAGGTCCTATTTAAAACCTGGCATCATTGGTCTAATGTCTCCCCTGAGTCTATCTCTAACTCGATTGAAGTCTTCACCCAAAGGGGTATAGCAAGTGAGAAAAATCCTTGACTTGCTTTGATTGGCGCTATGCAGGAGACTGCTGATATCCTGGCTCCCTCCAGGCTTTCTGCCGAATGTTCTAAACCCTCTGCTCTGTGATTCTCAGCAGCCCTCAGGCTGCTGAAACAACAATGTTGGCAAGCCAAACAGAGATGACATAGGCACTTCGAATCCTCTGCCAAACTAGCCTATGTGCAGGCATGTACTATCTAACAGAGTGCTATAGAAAAGCAAAAAGTTAGCCACTTTGCTGAGCGTATCCTTACTGCCTCCTGCTCCACCAAAGAACTGTTCCGAGTCGCCAAGAAGTTGACCACTCAGTACGACCCCCCCTCCTTTAAGACCCTGCAAACACAAGCTCACTGCAACCATACTGCCTCCTTTTTAGGGAAGAAATCTGTAGAATTAGAGACCTGATAAGTATAGCTAGGTCGGTCTCTGTAGACTCCCCTGTCGCACTTCTCAGTCCTAAAGAGATACACTCTAGTGCCTTTCAATTCAGTACAGTGACAGACACTATGGTTTTATCTGCACTTTCAAAACTTAAATCTGCCTCTCCCACTGACCCAAACCCTCTTCGTATTCTTCAAACAGTTACTAATAAATCAATGTCTCTGTTTACTGCAGTGCTTCAACACTCCTTTTCAACTGGGGACATCTCACAGCCCCTCAAACACGTTTTTATTTTTTCTCTGCTGGAAAAGGCACATCTTGACCCAGCAATAGTTGAGAATGACCACCCTATTTCACTGCCTCCTGTTCTTATGAAACTGTTGGAGTCAATTGTAAACCCCTTGCTTTCTGCCTTTCTGGAATCCAACCACCTTCTTCATTCCTTTCCGGCTGGCTTCTGCCCTGGTATTGGTACTAAGTCAGTGATGGTGGCACTCATGGATGACATTGCTTTGCTTCAGGACCGTGGAGAGGTGGGAGCTTTGATTCTGCTTGACCTCTCTGCAGCCTTTGACACAGTTGACCATCAGAACCTGTTCCAGTGTCTTCAACGGGCAGGAATTTCAGGCATCGCACTGAAGTGGTTTTCCTCCTTCCTGTGTAACTGGGTTCAAACGGTTTCTCTTCCCCCTTCACCTCTTTTCCTACAGCTCTTAAATGCGGGGTCCCCCTGGGGTCCGCTCTGTCTCATCTCTTCTTTAACTTATACATGCAAGCTCTGGCCAACCGGATTGCTAGCCATGTGGTCCATCTCTTCCCATATGCAGATGACACGCAGGTCCTTTTTCGCCTCAAAGTGCCATCTACTGTCCCCCCCTCAAAATCGGAAAGACAGTTTATCTGTGGTTAGGGACTGGATGGCCAATAATTGGCTCAAACTCAATGGAGATAAAACCGAGATCTTGTTGTGTGGGTCGAACATTATAGGACAGCCTTGGACTTGTGAATAGTGGCCTAGTTCCCTTGGCCCATGTCCTGAACCCGCTCTGGTAGTGAAGAGCCTAGGGATCAATTGAAAGACCACGGGCTCTAGAGACTTGGCTTCACTAGACTGAAAGTATTGAAAAAAGTCCTACAGTTCCTACCGTCTGTGTCTAGGACTAAAATTATGATTGAATCCATTATGGGATCCCTAGACCACTGTAACTGAATCTATCTAGGCCAACCTGAGGCTCTATTACCACGCTTACAGACTATCCAGACTGCCCCTGCCCGTCTTGCTCTGGGAACTCCCAGATTAACACACTCCCAGGACTTACTCCATCAACTACACTGGCTCCCTGTTCGGAACCAAGTCAAGTTTAAAATCCTTTGTCTTGTTCATCGTTCTAGTCACAATACTGGAGCAGAGTTTCTTCGATCTCGGCTTGTGCCCTACAAACCCAGCAGGCTCCTTTGCTCGACTAACAAATATTTGCTATGCACTCCCCGATTCCGCCGGGCCAGAGCGGGAGGAAGATTGTTTACGTTACTGGCCCCCATGCTCTGGAATGCCTTGCCGCCCAAGCTCTGCAACACTCCTGAATATCTTCTCTTTCGAAAGAACCTGAAAAACATTCCTGTTCAAGCCCTGCAGGTCTGAAGCGGTTCTCTTTCTCTCACTCCCCCTAGCCTATTGATGCCTTTTGGTCTTTGTCTGCGCTTTACAAATACCAATACAATACAATACAATAAAAGGAAAACCGCATAACAACGGTACCGGTAAGATTGCCGGTACCGTTGTTACTGGACCGGCAAACTACGAGTTCTGCTTGTGGGTGCCTTCCCGCCCGCCAGGTCTGACCTGGTAGCCGTACCGGCACCCACGAGCAGAGCATGTCGGATGCACCGGCACCATTCACGAATGGTGCCTGTGTATCCGACCTCCCCATTCCCATTGAGGGCTTGGGGCGCAAATGGGAATGGGGAGCATTTTTTTCCGGCGCCCGTGAATGGGCAATTACCGGGTCCAGCGGGGCCGTAATGACCCGGCAATTGCCCATTCGCGGGCGCCGGAAAAAAGATTATACCGGTTTTACCAGCACGGCTACCCCGGTCTCATAATGAGGCCAAATGTTCTTTATTGTATAGCTGGTTACATTGTAACAAAAGAATATGGAAAAATGTAATGCAATGATTGCAGAAAAGTACTTGTTTCTTCACAAGAACCACTGAGTAAAGATGTGTTAGAACAGTTATGCTTCCTATTCCTGTGGGTCACTGTCTGACAAACTAACAACAAGGAAGAATAGCAGAGGGCGAATCTTTCCTTCTGCTGGAGTATTTAAAACCATTAAGACAGTCAACAAGGTTTTCCAGCAGCAATAGCCTTTATTTTTCCTCTTCATGTCTCCCTTTATGACTTCTGAGCCTTCCTTTCCCATATTGAACAATTCAAAGTTACATGATTCGCCTGACAAGCCAACTACCCACACCTTGGGATAACAAATGCTGTCTCCAAACTGCAAGGCTTCCTCCCCTCAGTTTCTGCCCCTTGCTTTCAATGGAAAAGTGTTCCCTCTTCAAGGGCCTACTTATTGGCTTCATGCCTGTCCATGGCCTTGTCCACGCTACCGTGTAGACATCACCTCTCTCTACAGTATATATTGGATTCTTTGTTATTTAACACTCCACAACCTATTTGTCTCCCACAGCTCGGGTGCCATCCTCCACCTTCCAATTCTTTTCCCATCTGTTCACCTATTTCTGAAATGCTAATTCCAACCCTGAAATCAAAGTAATGCATGTTATGGAACTGATCCAGGTCATGTTCAAACTTCACCTGCAAGTCAAGGAAAGGGCTTCCATAGCTTCCTGGCTTCTCCCCCTTCCTACCCACCCTGCATACCCAACACAGAAGGATCACAAATGTATCTATGTTCATTCAAAGCATGTGAAAAGTGTCTCTTCACTTACAACATATCAAACCAATGGACTCGAACTAATTTCTAAATCAACCCTTTACATGTAACTAGCAATTTCAGCTTAACTACCCGGATTTACCTTCAACAAAACATCCCTACTATCTTTGCAAAGGCTACATGCTAAGCTATGTCTTGGCTACCTGTACTTGTTATTCTATGTGTGTCATTTCTCACAGAACTGTTTGCCCAACTTTCTTAATATTGTGGTAGCTTATTGTGTTTCAAGCCCAATAGATTGGGTAAATGCTACTTTGGAATGTGTGATATGAGTGGATAATGCAAACAACAATATGGGCACATATCTTTTACATTACATTTAACACAAATCTCATTATGTTTTCAGCATGTCAGTCATAATCAAGACAGGAAACATCTTTACAATGAGAGGAATCAACAGCATCATCCTTAATGAAGCAATGAACCAGTTAATTGAGTTAACTGGAGAACTTTCCCCTACTCTTTCTGATCACTTTTATGATCACACGTATGCAAAAGAAGAGAATCATATACTACTATTAATGAAAACCACAATGAAAGACTTTTTAGTACGGCTCAAACATTATGGGCAGCAGTACAAAAGGACAGTAGCTCATGGTAATCTACCATCATGTCGTCAACATCTTACCAAAACAATTTAATATAAAAACCTGTAGGGAACAAGGGTGCTAGCAAGTCCTGCAAATAAGGCTGCAGACCTACATTTTGTATTTTGTTCAGTCTTTAGTCCCGTGCTCAACCAAGCTAAATATTCTTTAAGAGTATTGTTGGCCCGATGCACTTATTTCTCTTTTGCTGCGTCTGTGTTTTCTTATTTTTCTCCCCGTTCTATGTTCTTGATTTCCTTTACCATTGTTACTTTGTATTTACCAGAATGTTCTTTTTAGATAAATCTTATTAAGTAATCCAAAAATAAAAAGTGTAACACACTTTTTGTTGCTTAATACGTCGTGTTGTCTATCCTTACTGAAAACATTCCATAATCTAATATATTTACAATGAAAAGTAGCCAAAAAACCATGCAACTAGGTGTAATTGAAAACATCATAGTTATGTGCTGTCTAGACGATGTGGGCCATAGGTCAATACCAAATGGTAATCATTTTTAGGCACCCAGTAAGTTCACACTCATGAAAGGAAGCCCTTTACATGTGGTATAGAAAAAGCGAGAGAGAAAGAGAGAGAGAGGGAGAGAGAGAGATATAGAGAGAGAGAGAGAGAGAGAGAGAGAGAGACAGAAACAAAGATAGGCATGCATTGGCGAAGACACCAGTTTGGCAACTAGTGTACATGTTAGAAGACAAATGGTGTTGGTCTTTTTGGAAGCAAAGCATCTGTGGGTTTGAGTTGTATGGGTGAATTACAGTGGGTAGGCGTGTTGGTCAAGACGGTGATGGGAAGTGGTTGTGTTGTCCTTGTGTGTTGGATGAAGTGGGATGGTGAGGTGGTGTTAGTTGAGTTTCAGTAGTTGAGGTTTGGGTAGGTGGTTTGTGGCATAGGGGTGTGTGTGTGCAGGGTGTATTGGTGAGGGTGTTTTGTGATAGTGATTATTAATATACACCCATGTCATTTCTAATCATGCAATATTTGTATTCGGAAGAACTGGAAATTACCTTCAAAGGCAAACCTACAACAACCACCACTGGCAAAGTGAAAAGGGCTGGCTTAGCAAATATAGAATGCAGGATGTTTTTGTCCAATGGTTCTTTAAAAGTCACACAATGAACCAACCAGACAAGGCATAAATCATTGTGGAGACATGTTGAAGAAAAAGAGTTTGTAGCTTTATGTAATCCGTTCTCAATGAGAGCATACATGTTCCAGCATATAATGTAATTAAGGACCCTGGAGGGGGGGGGTGGAGGGTGAGAGGTGGACTCTCAGCCAATCAGGTGGCTCGGAGCAGGGTATTATCCTCATGGTAAAGCCCCCACTCCAAACCTCCTTGTAAGTGGCATGCCACCATCTTCTCCCCACCCATGTCTGGATTCAGGTGCCCCCAATAACATGCCAGGAGGCTAATTGCAATAAGCCCGGGCAGGGGCATTACCAGGCCTGAAACTCGGGCATGTAACTTTGACCAGGGGCATTACCTGACCCAGTAATCCCATGTGCCATGTGGGAGAGAGGGTCTGCTGGCAGCCCGTGTGGCATCCACCACCATGAAGAAAGAAAGGGAGTGGGCGGCCAGCTGCGGAAGAAGAGATGGAACTCCCGCTAGAGGAGAGAATGCTGCATCCATCCCCGTCCAGATGGCGGATAGGGAGCCCTGCCGATGATCCCCCCCCCCCTCTGTGAGGAGGGTGCTCATGCGGCCGTGAGTTTGCCTGCAGCCCTCCCCATCAACCCCCCCCCATCCCCGGCATCCACCGCAAAAGGAGGGTATTTAGTATGGGGGCAGTGCTCATTTTCCCCCCGGAGGGAGGAAAGATTCGCTGGCATGAGGGAGGCGCAGGGAGGGCCCGATCGCCCCTCCCGCAACAAAGAGAAGAAGCAGCCTTTGCTGCCTCATGGAGAAAGGACCCCTGTGGTGTGGCCAGTTGCGGGGAGAGGTGAGCGGCATCCACAGGCGCGAGAAAAGAGAAGAGACGCCCAACCAGCCTGCCGGTCATTTCACCCGGCCCTCAGTCAAGAGGGTACTCGTGCGGCCGGGATGAAAGTTAGCCTGCAGCCCCCTGCAACACTGTGTTCCCATTTGAGGGAGCGAGGGCCTGCCCTGCGATCGGAGCTCCGAAAGTGAAAGGAGGAGGTGAGGAAATGAATGCAGCAGATCCTTGTCGGAGCTGCATATATAAAATCCTGTGGCTCCACAGTGGTACTGGACGATCCGCGTCGGTGAAGTGCCAAGCATATGATAATTGGCCCTGAAAATAGAAATGGCCCTCTGAAGACCCATGGCCGCCCTGCAGTGAAAAGTTAAAGAGCCTCATGAATAGGTTTCCCGCCCCAGGGGAAATGCAAGATCCTCCAGTGACAGAGCTTGTGAAAGGAAACATCCCTGGATGCAAAGCAGGGAATTTGAAGATACTCCACATTGGAGTATGAAGTGAAGGTGGTGTTGCATGGTGACCCCTACTGGGAGCATGGTAGCTCACAGGATGTTGCAATGGGTCACGTGGCAGTAGCCATGTGACCAACATAATAAAAGAAGCGAGCCGCTTCTGGCTCGCCAGTCACTTTATCAAGAGGCTCCAGCGTTGTTCTTTGGGAAGCGCCATGCTGGTGCTGCGCTGTGTGTGCTGGGCCCAAGGACGGGGCCCACCTGGAGGACGGTGCCCCTGCCGGGCAATGCCGTCCGGACGGTGCCCCTGCCGGGAAACGCCGTCCCTGTGGGTCCCCCTAACCCTTTGAGGTGGGTTGGGGAGGCGACCCTGGCCTGGGTGCCCCCAGAGCTGGGGCCGCGGTGCGCTGGGTGTCCCCAGCCACGTGTGGTGCTCCGGTGCTCCGGAGCAGGTGGGGTGACCCCCCACCCATGAGTCTGTGGCGTGAGCGCCACCCCCGTGTGTCCTGTTGGGTGCCACCCGACCCGAGTATGGGGCTGCCCGGTGACCCGGAGCAGTCCCCAGCCCCCAACAATGGTGACGAGGAAGTCGGCCCCGCGTGCCCGAGAGAAGTACAGCGGGGAGGAGAGCGTGTCGACGCGGCGTCGGCTGCTGGAAGAGGTCCAGGACCCCCTGGTGTCCACAAGATGGTGCGCGGCGTTGGCCTCGAGGAAGCAGAGCAGTGGAGTCAGCTGCGAGTGGGGGCCACCGTGCGGTTGTGGTGGCCCGATGTATGCGCGGCGTCGGCCGCAGGGTTTACACCATGCTGGGGCTGCTGACCTGAAGCGGTGAGTCTGCGTCCCCCCCCGGTCGAGAAAGAACATACAGGTGGCTGCCCGGTGGCCTGGAGGAGCTGCCCTTCCCCCACCATGGAGGTGGCCTCGGCCGTTGCAACAGAGCGGCCCCTCCGCCACCGGAGCGGCTGCCACGCGGCATTCACCGCGGATGGGGGATGGGGGGGGTGGAAGCCTCTTCCCCCATCCTCAACACAACGTGGGCCCACCTTCAACTGGGCCCGCAAGGACAATAGAGTGCTCGCTCTGAGGAGTGGGCAGAGGAGATGCCCGACGGCCCCTTCCATGACCCCAACGCAGAGGTGGACTGCCTGCCCCCCCCAACAGAAGGGAATCCCGCAGCAGTGCCCCTCCCCCAAGGACATGGGCATGCTGCGAGAGAAAAATAAATAAATAAATAAAAAGAGGGAAACGAGGATGCAGACCCGAATTTAACGGGGCCTGCGAAGGGAACAAGGGAGGAGGCTGCTTCCCCCCCCCCCGCGTTGTAGAGGAGATGGGTACCCCTCCCAGGGGGACATGAAGCGGCTGTGGCTGCAATGAAGGGGTGCGCTGTCTGCCCCTCCCCCACCAGCGGGTCGCAGAGCACAAAGGCAGGCCCGACTCTGTAATGTGGTCGGGCGTGGACCTCCTCAAGCTCGTGTTCTGACCTCTCGCTCATGCACACCAGGAAAAGAGAGTCAAACACGGAGCTGGGGTACAACACGTCTTTATTCAAAAAGACCCGATCTCTAACTGCCCTCGTGGGCGGTAACCCCGCCCCTATACGTACACGGGTCGTAGCCCATGGGCAAACATAAACATAGGACTTCCGTCCAGCCAGATGAGGAAGTGAGGACATCACACCCTCCCATTACTAAACATTTAGTCCGACTTAGTTCATTTCCTCAATGAGGCGGTGGGGCTTCTTCCTCGCCCTCGCTGGTCGACCTTCCGTCCTTGCCGGAACATCTGTCCATGTCTCGGGAGTCACTTCTCCCTCGGAGTCTTCTCTTTCTTCTTCATAGGGGGTGTCCCATGGAATGATCTCGTCCCTCAGGTTTGTGTCTCCTATGGTTGGGTCTCTTGATATCTGCCTGAAATGGGATGAGTTTCTTGTTATGATTTTCTGGTCTCCCTCCGCTGTGATGAGTGATCCCTTCTTGCGGGTGATGATGAGAGGCTCCTCGTAGATTGGGGCTGCGTTTTTCCGAGGCTGGGCCTGGCGGACTATTACCAAGTCTCCTGGCATCATGTTGTTTGTCTTTGCTCGCCGTGTTGTGTCCGCGGCCCTTTTCATGGCCTCCTTCATGCATGTGTCCCTTTCTCTCATTTAATTGTCTCTTGCATATTTCTCTTCCTCAATGGTCACATGCGGTATCCGTGTTTTTATGGTTCGCCCGATCATTACTTCCGATGGTGTTTTTCCCGTGGTGCTGTGGGGCATATTTCTGTAGTCTCTTATGAGTTGATACAGTAGCTTCTCAACCGGTTCTCCCGTGATTCGAGCAATTTGTGTGGTACGTTTGATGTTGCTCATGAAGCGCTCAACTATTCCATTGGCCTGTGGCCATAAAGGTGTCACTTTCCGGTGCTTGAAACCCATGTACTCAGCAAATCTCTGAAAATCCTGGCCGGTGAATGGGGGCCCGTTGTCAGACTTTACTACCTTGGGCACTCCATACGTTGCGAACATCCGATCTAATGCTGGTACGGTATGGTGGGCTGATGTGGAAGGGACTATCTGTAGGTCGGGGTACCTTGAGTATTCATCGACAGCCACCAGAATGTATTCTCCTCCTTCCATGGGCCCGAAATGATCAACAGCTATTTCTTCCCAGGTTCCCTCGGGGAGTGCAGTCATGTTGAGAGGCTCTGGGGAGGTGTGCGGTTTTACCAGTGCACAGGTGGGGCAGTCTTGTAATAGCTCCTCTACAGCCGTGTCTAGTTGTGGGAACCATAGTTTCTGCCTCAGCATCCTTTTGGTGGACACAATTCCTCGGTGTCCTTCATGGGCGAGTTTGAGTACCTTCTGGCGCAGACTACGCGGTATCACTAGCTTTGTTCCTTTTAGCAGCATCCCTTCGTCTGATTTTGCAAGTTCTTCTTTCACAGCCAAGAAACAGGTGAGATCCCGCTTGACGTCTTCGTTCATTGTTTCTCGAATTTGTTCGGCATGCTTCCATCGTCCTGTCTCTAGGCATCGGAGGATGACTTGTATCCCTTGATCAGTGTTTGATTCACTAATGATGTGATCCATGTCCAGTCCTTGCGGTGTGTTGCTGTGAATGACGTATCTTATGTACTGGTCAGCTATAGATGGTTCTGGTCCACACGCGTCTTTCGGGTGTCTCGATAGGAAGTCGGCAGGGCTTTGCTCTTTTCCGGCTCTATGAGTGATGGAGAATTGGTAGTCCTGTAGCCGGAGGGCCCACCGAGCAATGTGTGGTGGCATTTTTGCTTGAGGGTTGCCATAAATGAAGATGAGGGCTTGGTGGTCCGTTACGACTACGAAAGGTTTTCCGTATAGGAACAAATGGAAATGTTCACAGGCCCACACTACGGCCAGACCTTCCTTCTCCGCCTGGGAGTAGGCTTGCTCGTTCTTGGAGAGGCTTCGACTGGCATAGGATATGATGTGTTTTTTGTTTTCTTCTCTGTCGTCGAGTTGTGTCAGGATGGCGCCTAGGCCTACAGGGCTGGCGTCGACAATGAGCTCTGTTGTTCTTTTGGGGTCGAAGTATGCCATATTCTGGGTGTCAGATATGCGCTCCTTAATTGCTTGGAAAGCCTCTTGGCACTGTGGGGACCATGTGAATTCTGTGTTAAGTTTGGTGAGTGCTCGGAGAGGTTCACTGATGGATGCGAAGTCTCTTATGTATCTGGTGCAATAACTCGCGAGGCCCAAGAAGGACCTGAGGTCTGATGTGGTGGCGGGTGGCGGTGCTTCTCGGAGTGCGCTGACTTTCTCCGGGTCGGGTGTCATTCCCTTCTCAGAGAATATGTGACCGAAGAAGCGGAGCGTTTTCTTGCGAAATTCACATTTGTCTTTGTTTAGTGTGAGTCGTGCGTCTTCCAGAGCCATGCACACTCTCATTAGTGTATCGTCGTGCTGCTCTTGAGTTCGACCGAACACCAGTATGTTGTCGCTGTAGTTCAAGCAGTTGGGTACATGTTTGATGACATTGTGAATTTCTGCCTGAAAGATTTCAGCGGCGGACGACACACCGAAACTTAGCCGCTTATAGCGGAAGAGTCCTAGGTGGGTGGCGAAAGTGGTTATATATCGGGAGCTTTTGCAGAGCTCCAGCTGATGGTACCCTTTGTTGAGGTCCAGTTTAGAGAACACGGTTGCCCCGTTTAGCAGATGTACCATGTCCGTTATCCTAGGGGCTTGATGGCGTTCCCTTAGTATGGCCTCGTTTGGCCTTCTCATGTCCACACATATTCGGATGTCTTGGGAATCCCTTTTGGGTACCGGTACAATTGGGGAGACCCATGGTGTGGGTGCCTCTGCCGGCTCAATGATGTCTGCATCCAGTAACTTTGTTAGTTCATTTTCCACTTGTTTTTGAATGTTTATGGGTATTCCTCGATAGTGTTGGGCTATGGGAGGGACCTTGGTGTCGATGTGTAGTTCTATTTGCCTGTCTTTCAGCTTCCCGAGGCCTTTGAATAGTGATGGGAACACCTGTTCTATGCTTGCTGTGGGGTCTAGGTATTTGTGTACCATGAGACGGTACAGTATGTGTATTAGTCCCATTTCTATCGCTGCCTGATAGCTCAGTATGCATCCGCTCTAAGTCGCTGCCTCTAGGACGTGCATGGGTATCTTCTTTTCATGTTCTTTGTATCGGCACGAGGCCATAAAGAAACCTTTACAGGCGAGCGGTGTCTTTGATCCATACGGAAAAATGAGTGTTCGAGCTGGTTGCAGGCGGGGGGCATTTGGTATGCTCTCGTAGACTTTCTCACTGATCACGTTTATGGTTGCCCCCGTGTCAATTAGAAATTCTGCTGCCGTTTCATTCACTTGTATTCTGAGTACCGGGCTATGTTCTTTTGCTGTGCTGTTTCCTAGAGCATATAGGTATCCTTTCTTTCTTGGTGCTTCCTGGTGTCTTTCCAGTTTAGATGTTTTCTCATCTGACGAAGCACTGGACACTCTGTCAGACTGTGACTGTTCGATGAGGCACCGTGTGTATCTTCTTGGTCTTCTTCTTGTCTTGGGAAGTGGTGTCCTGTTCTCCCTCCATTCTCTCTTATCATGCCTTCTTTCCGTCTGGTCGTCGTGATGTTTGTGGTGCCCTTGTTCCTGGGTCGGGTGTGACCCTCGATGGCTGCGGTAGGGTGTTATTTGATTTCGTTCCAGTTCAGGCATGGGCCTGTGGCTCCTCCCAGCCCCTCTCATCTTGCTGCGGAAAATCAGACATACGGCTTTGTAGTGGTCTTCACCACCGCACGCGGAGCAGTTCTGTCCCATTGTGGGGCACATTCCTTCATGGGGGTATTCGTGTCCGCACCGGTAGCAGAACGAATCACTGTTTCTGGCAGTGCCTTCCAGTTTGTTGAGGCTTTCGTGTTTTCCATGGGTTATCTTTATGTCGTCCAAACCTTCCACTTGTGCGGCTAGGGCCGCATCCGAGCGCGCCAGCCGTAGAATTTCGTCAAGGCTGCGCGGTTGTTGCAAGAGTCGTTTGCGGAAGTCGGCACTTTCACATCCCACAATGATTTGTGACCTGAGGGCCTCCTCATTTGAGTAATTGTTGAAATCACAGTGTTTCATTCTTGCTCGTAGTCTCATGACGAATGCGTCTATGGTTTCACCCTTTAGTTGCTTGGTGGTATGGAAAATGTGCCGTTCATAGTCCACGTTGGTGTGCGGTGTGAAATACTCCGTGAGCGTTGTTTTTAGCTTGACGTACGTGTCTATGTTGTCCTCGGGAATTTCTTCAAGAATGTCTCGGACATTTGGTCCTACGGCATGATTTAGAAGATTGAGTTCTAGAGGTGGCAGCTGCTCCACCCGCGTGGGGAGTCTCCGCTCTACCCGCCGATTTCCTTGTGTACTGGGCTGGGCCTCTGCATGCGTTGCCGTCGGCGGGAGGATTTGTCCTCCACCGCCCGGAAGGGTGTTTACGCGGGGAGCGGACAGCTGCTCCACCCGCGCGAAACACTCACGCTGGAGATTGGAAAATGTGGGGAGCCTTCGCGCTCCACCCACCGCTATGTGTTCACGTGCGATCAAAGTCCGGGCTCCCAGTGGTGACAGGGGATGCACCACGAGCAGCGGACTAACGATTTCGGGCACGGCGGGAACTTTCTTTTCCTCGTCGCCAGTGTAATGTGGTCGGGCGTGGACCTCCTCACGCTCGTGTTCTGACCTCTCGCTCATGCACACCAGGAAAAGAGAGTCAAACACGGAGCTGGGGTACAACACGTCTTTATTCCAAAAGACCCGATCTCTAACTGCCCTCGTGGGCGGTAACCCCGCCCCTATACGTACACGGGTGGTAGCCCGTGGGCAAACATAAACATAGGACTTCCGTCCAGCCAGATGAGGAAGTGAGGACATCACAGACTCCAGCTGGGCCCCATGGGGAGATTACAGGGACCCAGCCCCTGGGAAAAAAGGAGAGGAGGTGCAACAATGGACATGCTGCCAGGGGTGCCCTGATGCCATCACAGGAGCATCTAGAGCAGGAACTTGGCCGATGTGGCCCCTGGGCCTTCCCGGGTGCGGCTTTGCCGGTTTTCGTTGTGACTTTGATGGTGGCTAAGGGGAACATTAATGAAGACGATAACTGACATTCTGCAGCTCTACCAGTGCAGAGGATAAGCCTCATCATCGACGGCTCAGTGAAGTCCGAGGGCGGGAATGGCCCAGCGGGTGGATAATGTTAGGGGGTGTACATTTGTACACATACAAATCCCAGGCTGCCAGGCGGTGAATCGTGCTGGAATATCAGTGCTTTGTGTGTCAGAGCTGTGAACATAAAGGCACACCTACATCTGCCACTGAGCCAACAGCTCTCCAATATACACCCCGCACGCACATCCCACGATGGAGAAACATGCATTTGCATGGTTGGGCGCGCCTACCCGTAGAATCAACCCGGGCCATGAGTGTGCGGTGCTCCTAGAGCCAAATGTTCCCTTAGACAGCAAAAGACAGTGCAAGTTGCACGCTCTGGACACCAGGGGCGTTGCTAGGGGGGGCTAGGGGGGCTGTAGCCCCTGATCTTTTGGTTGTAGCCCCGGATAGAATCTCAGGAGCTACAGCCAAAAGACTAGCTAGCCCCCAGTCCCAACAGTTCCGACAGCAGCTTAGCCCCGGGTCTTTTCCAGACCTAGCAACTCCCCTGCTGGACACGGTGCTCGGAAGGCATAATAGAAAAAGAAGGGAAAGGCGCAGGGGGCCCGAGGTGCCCCTGTACCCTGTGGCTGGGTGGCTGGTGGGAGGAAACATGCAATGAAAGAGCGCTGCGCCTCGGCACATTGAGAATTGAAGTGTTTACGAGTGTCGGAGTTTCAGCAGGGTGAAAGTGGGACATGAAGCAGTGCAACTGTTTGCGCTCGCTGGTACTATGGGACATCACTCTACTGTGCTGAGAGCCCCTCCAATGGTGATCCCGGCCAAGAGGCAGCGAATAGCATGTGCTCTGATAGCTCGAAGAAGAAAAGAACAGCAGGAAAAGAAGAAAGAAAGTGCCTTATGGGCGCCGACAGTACTCAGCAATGATGGAACAACGAAAGGAAGAGCAAGGGTGCCCCTGCCTTCCATAGCTAGAGAAGGAGTAAACATAAAACAAGGGAGGCGGGAAGCTGTGTGCTCTGAAACATCAAGGGCAGTGGAAACAGCTGACACAGCCCGCAGCACCGAGATATCGCGGGTCACCCTCTGGTGAAAGGGGTAGCGCTTCTATGTCGGCACTAGTGAAGATCCAAGAAAGGCACTCTGGCCCAGTGATGATCCCGGGCACAAGGGGTGGTGGACTTGAGCATGCTCCATGTGAGAGCCAGATGGAAAGTGAAGGGTTCCAGGCCAGCAAACATCCCCCACAATAACGAGAGGAAGTTTGGCTAAAATGGAAGGTGCAGACTAAGGGGAGTGCCTGGTCCCCCCTTCAACACTGCGACTTGTTGACTGCCCAACATCAAGGGACTAAGCCGATGTGGCCCGTGGTGCCCCCAGGTGCTGCTTTACTGGACTTTGAACTGTAATATCAACGGCCCTGGACCCATGGGAATGACTATCCTGAACAGACACTGGAACAAAGTGACCTGGTCTCCTGCAATCCTACAAGTGCAGAGAGAAGAGCAGTAACCTTAAATGCTGGGGGCCTGTATGGAAAGTATGTGCTTAAAGTGGCCCCAGTTAAATTGATGTGGAGCTGTGGGTAAGATTGTGAGCATGCTCAAAATGGTGCCAGCAGCTAGCAATGGCGTCATTCATTGGTGGAAGTTCCACTGAGTCCCAGTTAATAAAGGGTTTTTGAAGTATGTGGCCTGACCTCATCTCTCATTCAGCAAGAAACCCACTGAGGAACGGACGGGATCATTGGAACCAACGGGAGGCATATTTATGTGACTTACTTCGCTAATTGAGGTAAGCCAACACTAATAATGGATACATTTGGACTCTGTCTGATATAACTACATGTATCTTACTGTCTCCCTTTAAAATTGCCTCATGTTATTCAAGCAGTACAGATCCTGTCCTCCGCATGGCAGGGCACTATCCCTTCAGAGCACACGTGGGGAAGAGTTGAAAGATTTTGTTCTTACTACCACATACTTTTAAGCATTTTTATTTGATCCACGCAGCCCGCTGCATTGGTTACAGGGTGCCACATACCGGTTATTTGCAATGCCAATAACTTAGCTACATGGGACAACTCACCCTGTCTGAATGAGCTTGCACTGTTCAGGATATGATATGACAGGTTATTTATAAGGGCTTTATACCCAGAGGTTTCTAAGCACGGACCAGAGGATCGAACCTGTTTTGCTCCGTGTAGTCTTGCTTCCAAGGCGAGCACGTTGCCCCTGAGCTATCCTCCCGAGATAAGTTTATTGAGAATACTTGTAGCTGTATATGTGGAACCAATTTAGGGCCCAAGGCTCATGACAATGTTTGTTTACTTCAATTTGATGCAACGCTCCTCTGTGCCCCATCGATGGTCTCCTATGGTATATGTTCTTTCCGTTTCTTTTCGGATGTTTTGTTTCAATTCTGTTGTAATTTATTTATCTGTTTTATTTTGAATTCTGTTGCTTCGTTTTTTTGTGCTAATATCTTATCCTTTTAATGTTTATGACAATGAATTTCATTGTGGATTTAGTTTTTCTCCAATGGTAATATGGGCTATTGTTGTGTATTAACCTTTTCTTTGAAACTATATTACTGTGGTGACATTTCACTGTTATTTGCCAATATTGTAATGGCCATTTAATCTATTATGCAGCCTTGAGGACGACCTCTGGGTCGAAACACGTCGGCTGTTAGTCAAATTAAAGGAATCTGATCAACTCTGCGTGATTACTGAATGATTTACAAAAGTTGTTAACAGAATTGCACAAACATTGGCTCAACAGGCCGAGCGTGACCAGCGGAACACCAAGCTGTCCTAAACTGTAATTTGTGGTGTTTGGGGGTATACCACTCTGTGACCACTGCGCAGCCAGCCTTCTTGATTAGATCTTGGGGTGGAACGCACTAACCTTCAAGTCCTTAAACCCTCACTCTCATTTTGTACGCATAATAGTTGGTTGGCTGGGGTGCTTGTATGTAGTCATTTCATGAATACAATGTGAGTTTGGATCAAAGTGAAGTTTTCGGAGGCCACCAGGGGGCGCACAGGCAATGGCTGCCTGAGTGCACAGCTCCCGCCGAAGCCCGGGAATCCGAGGGGATTGAGCCCCCCCCAGACCCCCCGCAAGTACAACTTGGGAGACCGACTCAGCGCCCCCCCCCGGCCCCCCGACGAGCGAAAGAGCAGAGCTCGAGCTCCCCGGGGAGCCAGAGTTCGCAACCCGCGGCGCCTGGGCGGGTGGCGCAGCAGGACTGGAGCGGCCTCGGGACCGCGAGTGAATCGGTCTCTCCCCGGGCGCACACGGCACCCCAGCCCGACTAGCCCTCACTCCCCCTATCAACAACCCCCCCCCTCGGAGTGCGGGGAGCGACCCGGCTGGGGTCTGGGCCCCCGGGACTTCGGGGACGCGGCCGCGGGTCGGCCCTCTCCACCCCTCCCCCCGCAGCCCGAACCAGAGCACAGAGCGCCGGGGCTGCCCGCGTGGCGAGGAGGCGGCATCCGGGGGCCTGGAGCGGAGCCCCCGGGGAATTGGCGTCCGCCCCTCCCCCGGGAGTGAGGAGAAGGAGCGTGGCGGTCCCCCCCCCCGGGGACAGCATCACAGGCGTTCAGGGCCCGCCGGAGTCCAGGGCACCGGAGGAGGCGGCATCAGGGGGCCTGAATTAGCGCCCCCGGGGACTCGGAGGCCTCCCTCCTGGGAGTGAGAGAAAGGAGTGGGGCGGTCCCCCCCCGGAGTCATCATCGCGGGCGCTCGCGGCCCGCCGGAGCCCAGTGCAGCAGAGCAGGGGGAGCCCCGGTAGGCCTGGGACTCGCCCCCCCACAGGTGAGCAGCCCGAGCGGGGTGGAACCCCAGGAGCAGGAAGACCAAAGGTGTGGACTGTGGACCGGGGGCCCCGGACCCCCCCCCAGAGACAGCACGGCCTGAAGCGGGGGTGACCAGGGTGCGAGGCCCCCGCCAGCAGCTGGTGGGGCGTGTGCCCGCCCAGGGGTGCCCCCCCCAGGACTCACGGCGCAAGCCACAACATCCTTTCCCCCCTTGGACTGGAAGGTCGGGCCCCCTTGAACCACCATTCCCCCCCTCAAGGAGACCGGAGGAGGCCCCAGAAGACCACAAGGCGCTTGAAAAGGGTGTGAGGCCCCTGCCTGGGAACAGGTGGGGCGTGTGCCCGCCCCCCCGGACTGTGTCACCCCATTCGGGACATCTGTGGAGTGCACAACCCAAGTAAGGAAGGACTGGCCAGCAGGGGACCCCCCGCCCCCTGCCGGGGCTGCGGGGATCCAGACGACAGGACACAGGAAAGAACCACATGAGCTGGAGGGAAGCCTTGCAGAGATACCGCTTCCAGGAGATTGTAAGAGGTGACCAATGCTTAACCCGCGAAGGGACCATGGCCCAATCTGGGGACGCCACCCCCTCCTCGGCGGCAATGGAAAGGGGCTTCGCCTCGATCCTACAGGAAATTAGGCACATGCGCTCCGACATTGCCCAGAAATTTGAAAAAATGGACCAGAGGGTGGATAAGATTGAGGACAGGCTGCTACAGGTCGAATCCAACGAATCCTCCACAGCAGTCCAAGACATACAATATAGCATGAGGCTGGAGGCCCTGGAGAAGAGGGACGAGGAAAGGGCCCGGCAGATGGATGATTTCGAAAACAGGGAGAGGAGGAACAACCTCAGAATCTTTGGGGTGCCTGAAATGGAGGGGGAAACGGAGAGGGACGTCACCCGAGCAGTACGAGACATCATCACTCTCTTGTTCGCGGAGGAAATGACAACCGAGCTAACTTTCGACAGGGTGCACAGGGCGGGGGGCAGGGCCGGGGCCCCCTGGTCAATTCTGGTCCGGTTCCACTACTACTCGGAGAAGACGAAG
The DNA here is from genome assembly GCF_040938575.1 of Ambystoma mexicanum. Lineage (NCBI taxonomy): Eukaryota > Metazoa > Chordata > Amphibia > Caudata > Ambystomatidae > Ambystoma > Ambystoma mexicanum. The sequence goes on along the minus strand of NC_090933.1, from coordinate 670,704,679 downwards.
GTGTTGGAGGAGGCCAGAAAGGCTAGGGAAATCACCTACAACAACGCCCAAGTCTCAATATACCAAGATCTCTCCGCCTACACTCTGGCCAGGCGTAGGATGTGCCGCCCTCTCACACAGGTTCTTAAGGAAAAGGGAGTGTGCTACAGATGGGGCTACCCCTTTTCCCTGACTTTCAAATACATGGGCCAAAGATCGACCCTGATCACGGAAGAGGACATAAGGGGAGCCATACAAGAATATACAGGGGACACGAACCCCCGGAGGGGCCCATCGGGGCCGGGGCACGGGAGACCCGGTGGCCCTGGTCCGTCCAGCGAGAGGAGAAAGCGCACCGGCGCGAGGAAATTCAGGAAAATGAACACCCCCTCACCATCAAAGGACGGAGAACGTAACGACTCCGAGGACTGAGCACGGGGGCACCCTGCTGTGCCCTGGTCGGAGGGACGCAGACTCAGAGGATTCACTACTATCAACGTCCCTACGACCTGCAAGTAGGTGGGGTTCGCAGAGGGGTCACAGACGCGGGGGATCTTAGGGGGCTCAAGGAGATGAGCTTCTAATGCAGATTGCCTGGCCGAGGTGGGCAGGCTGGTGGTTCGGCCAAAAGCCAGCGATGGCAGAACTACTTGGCTGGATGCCGGGGCGGGGGGTGGGGGGAACCATGGGAGTTGGGGAAGTTCAGTTACGGTTCGGGGAAGGGGGGCAGTTGGGGTTTTGTCTTAGGCCCACCCGGGGGGAGGGGGCGGGGGGAAAAGGGGAACACAGAGTTGATACAACGGAGCATACGGGGAGGAGCGCAGGGAAGGAGTTGACCGAGAGAGAGGAACATAGTGACCATGGCTGACGGGCTGCCTGCCCTGGGTGTGGGCTCACTTAATGTCCGTGGCTTAAATACCCCCACCAAGAGGTCCCTGCTCTGTAGGGAATTTACAAGGGCACACCTGGATTTTCTCTTTGTTCAAGAGACTCACTGGCCACGGGGGAAGGAGCCCAAAATGCGGGGAGGGGGAATTGGCGAGGTTCACAGTGCATCCCACAAGAGCAAAAAGAGAGGGGTCGCCATCCTAGTAGCAAAACATGTGGGCTTCGAGAATGAAGCCACGCTGAAAGACCCTGGGGGCCGTTACCTGCTGGTGCGGGGGTCCCTGCAGGGGGCCCCACTGACCCTAGCTGCCATCTACGCCCCAAATGAAGGCCAAGCCCAATTCTGGGAGGAGGTGGGGGACAAACTCAAGTACTTCATCCATGGCACGGTGGTGGTGGGGGGGGACTTCAACATGGTTCTGGACCCCATCCTGGACAGGAAATGTGCAGGCCCGCAGTCCTCCAGGGCTGCGGACGAGATCATGGCACGCACCTTCCAAAAAGTCAACCTAGAACTGGGCCTCTTGGATACGATCCCCGTCCCCAGAACAGACTCCCCCTCTTTTACATACTACTCAGCCATCCACACGTCATTCTCCAGGATAGACTACATCCTGGTGGACGAGACCCTACACCCATTTGCCTCGGGCCACAGAGTAGACCCAGTCCCCTGGTCTGACCACGACTTGGTCCGAGTCACCATAGCAAGGGGAGGTCTATATGAACGCAGAGGGAGATGGAGGTGCAACGACTCCCTGTTAAAGGACGAAGTCCTAGCCCAGGAGGTCCTCGAGGCCATCACGGAATTCTTTGAACTTAATGACAACGGGGAGGTGGGTTCACATACCCTCTGGGATGCCTTTAAGGCGACCTTACGGGGAACCTTGATCAAAATGGGAGCCCAGAAAAAAAGGCAAAGGGAGGGCCAGGAAAGGTACCTCAGGGAGAAAATCGCCCTACTCCAACCTGGGGGTCCCCCCACGGTTCCCCTAGACCACGATCAGGTGACCGCACCGGACGACTATAGACTCCAAATGAAGGATCTCCGTCTCCACAAGACGGAAAGGAGTCTCCAACTGGTCAAACAAGAGTACTATGAAAAAGGGCACAGGGCGGATAGGATTCTGGCTTGGAAACTGAGGGAGGTGCAGAGAAGCCGATTAGTGAAAGAGGTTAAGAACGAGGTGGGAAAGGTAGGCTACGATACGCCCCACATTGGCGAAGCTTTCCGCCGATATTATGAGAAACTATATTCGTCCGAGTATAATGGGGAGGAGGCGGAGATGGTGGGGTTCCTGAATTCAATCCAGATCCCGGCCCTGACCAGGGAGATGGCGGAGGGGTTGGAGGGCCCTGTGACCGAGGACGAGGTAGAGCGTGCGATTGGAGGGATGAAGGTGAGCACTTCCCCAGGCGAGGACGGTTACTCGGTTTACTTTTACAAAAGGTTCTGCTTGACCCTTTCCCCCCACTTGGTAAAAGTGTTCAACGCGGTGCTGGAGGGGGGGTCCCTTCCGGACTCCATGATGGAGGCAATTATTGTGGTGCTCCCCAAGGACGGCAGGGACCCTAGGGAATGCTCCTCCTACCGACCCATCTCCCTGTTGAATGTTGATGTGAAGATTCTGGCCAAGGTGCTTGGGGGACGGTTGGAGGGGGTCTTGCCGAAGCTGGTCCACAGCAACCAGGTGGGATTTATTAGGGGGAGACAGGGCTCAGACAACATCCGGAAGACTATAGACCTGTTGCACTATGCCCAGAGGTCAGATTTGGACGCGAGCGTCCTGTCCCTAGATTCGGAAAAGGCGTTCGACAGGGTGGAGTGGAGATTCATGGAACTTACCCTCCAGAAAATGGGCTTTGGTCCACACATCAGGGATTGGGTGGCGGCTTTATACAGGGCCCCTAGGGCCAGGGTCCAAGTCAATGGCTGGTTGTCGGAGCCCTTCCCCCTGTCGCGGGGGACGAGACAGGGATGCCCACTCTCCCCTCTAATCTATGTCCTCTCCATGGAACCCCTAGCCATAGCAGTCAGAGCTCACTCAGAGATTAAGGGGATTAAGAGGGGGGAGGTGGAATTTAAGCTCTCCCTGTTCGCAGATGATATCCTGGCTTATTTAGTAGACCCGAGATCCTCGCTCCCCCCGCTCCTCTCCCTGAAGGCTACCTTCGGGCGTTTCTCTGGTCTCAGGATCAATGCGTCCAAATCAGTCCTGCTCCCCATGAGAACCCGGGACCCGGGCTTGGACGCTCTTGCCAGCCTGGAAGGAATAACGGTGGGGAAGGCCTCCATCCGATACCTGGGAGTCCTCCTCACCCGGGACCTAACCAATCTAGCCCCTGCTAACTACCACCCCGTTGTGTCAGGAATCACTGCAGATTTAAGGAGGTGGAGGTCAATGATCCTGTCTTGGTACGGCCGCATGACGGCTGTGAAAATGAACATTCTCCCGCGACTACTATATCTTTTCACCGCCCTCCCATCTGTAGTCCCTGACCGGACCTTCAGAGTCCTTCAGAATGCGGTGCGGGAGTTCATATGGCAGGGCAAGACCCCGAGAACTGCCAATAGGGTCTTGACCTTACCGAGGGAGGAGGGAGGGTTTGGGTTGCCAGACTTTCAACTCAATTTCCGGGCCGCCCAGCTGCGCGTCCTCCTAGAACACATGAAAGAGGGGATGGGCACTTACTGGTCATATCTGGAGGACATGGACGCTCACCCACTAAAGATTCGAGACCTCCTGTGGGCCCCTAGCAAGTTTATTCCGAACAGACTCAAATCCCACCCAACCCTGGGAGTCCTCTGGACGATCTGGAGGGAAGGCCCCCAGACGGCACACCTAGCATCGTGGCCGTCACCGATGTCCTCTCTCTGGGGTCACCCCCTCAAACTGGGAAGCAGGGGGTTCCGCAACGCCCAGTCGTGGTCCGACCTGGGAATGGAGTGGGCGGGGCAGATGTTTAGGGAAGGAGAATTCCGGCCATACGAGGAACTGAGGGACGCCCTCGGTCAGGGGTCCCTCTCCATATTTGAATACATCCGCCTGAATTGAATCCTATGTGACCAGGCCTGGGGCCAGAACCTGAAAAGACAGCTGACCCCCTTCGAGAAACTCCTGGACTCGGCAACCTTCAGGAAGGGTGCGTATCAGGGATGTACAAGCTACTGAACATGGTTAACCTAGGGGAGAGAAGGGGGTTCCGCACGTTCTGGAATGACTTAGCGGGGGATGAGATCTCGGAGGACGCCTGGTCGAGAATATTTAAAATAGCCTTCCATGGGAACTTATTCACGGCGGACATGGAACACAACTTCAAGATCCTACAGGGATGGCACAGAGAACCAGTGAAGTTGGCTAAAATGTACACGGGAGTGTCCCCCGCAAGCCCAAGGGGATGTGACCAGGTCGGTACGAGAGGGCACATGTGGTGGCACTGCCCGAAAGCTCAGGCATACTGGGAGAAGGTGAGGGGCTGGATCGCCGAAGTTTCTGAAGAGCTTCTCCCCCAGAACCCCCTGACAATGCTGCTGGGCCTCCCCCCGGAGGACACGGACATACCCCGATACCCTAGAATGTGGGAGACAATGTTGAGGGCGGGAAGGGTTGCACTGGCCCAGAAATGGAAGAGCCTGGAGACCCCTTCGAAGGAGGACTGGCTAAAAAAGGTAAAAAACATGTTCCTGATGGATAAACTGACGGCATTGATGAACAATGACTTGGGCTCTTTCCAAGCAAACTGGTACGGGGTACAGCAGACATGGGGCTGGGATGTGCATTGATCCTCAGGGGGGACAAGGAGTGGACAGGCCCCACGGCCCGGGGGACGATGGTAGTTCATCAGCCATTCAAGTAGTCAACGCTCTCGCTCTTCCCGGAGCTCCAGACTCTCGGAGCTTTCATAGCGGCTCCCCAGCAAAATGTTTCTATGGGGACTAAGTTTTATGCTTTTTTTTTTTTTGGGGGGGGTGGGTGCGTTAGGGGTGGGTGAGGGGGGGGGATTTTTGGGCCTGTTACTTGCACGATTTGTGAAAATGTTTTTGCGCCTTTTGTTATATTATGAAAATGCCAATAAAACAAAGTTTAAAAAAAAAAAAGTGAAGTTTTCAAATAAGAGTAGGTGGCTTAATGTTTTTTACTAATTTCTGGGTTAGTGCTGCTACTCAGCATGGACATATAGCTTGATTTGAAATGCACTCATGCACGATGTTGCATGGGTGTAATTGTTACATGCATAAGATAGTGTGGAAGTGTATGTTATATTGTGAATGCAAAGTACGTTTGGAGTATGGATGTTCTGTGACAAAGCACATGTTTGGGTGAGTTAGTTTTAACCAATGTAGCAAGGATTAGAGTTATTTCAAAGTGTGTCAAAGTGATGTGTTTTTTGTTGGGAGTTTGACACAATAAGCATGGTGTTACTTCAGTGTGTGTTTTTTATTGCCACGCACTGTTTTTGGTGTTTTGTGGGCTATCTACCTTTTTGATCGACAGAGGGTGTTGCAGGGTTCTATATTGAGAGTTGAGGAATATAACAGTGTTTCTATTGAAGGTGTACCACACTGTGGTATTGATGTGGTTATTGAATGTGTTGTTGGATGTGGTGGTATTTCCTTTGTATTGTTGCTTTTGAGAACAACACCTGTGGTAGATAACTTGGTGCACTTGTTTGCACTGTGTTTCGTGGTGTTCCGTAGTTTTTGGCAAGGCTTGGGCATAAATCTGGTGGTGATTGTATTGTTTTGGCAGAGCCCTGTAAAAGAACTAAGTTAACATTTTTGCATTTACAATCCGTTCTCCATTCAGCACCCTGAGGTTGTTTGAAGGTCCGGTAGTTCAGGAAATTCTGTTGGTTAGCTTGTTGGTAGCTTTGGCTGGGGTTTTTCTGGTCCTGCTTCTGAGGGGAGGACACATTGGAGAATGTTTGCTCAATTTAGACCCGAGGAGTTTGGTTACGACATGTACTTACAGTGTGTCCTTGCTCTGCAGATGTTTTGGGTTGTCATGTCTTTCATGTAAGTCAGACTTTGTTGGATCCTAAACCTTTGGGCGAGGAGTCTAGGATGGGGAAGCTGGTTCCGCTTTTACTTCTAAGCGGCATGGCTAGGATGTTCCATCTCACCTAATTGCTTGTATGTGTCTCTAGTTTTATTTTTACTCTCACTATTGTGACATCTTTGTTTAGAAAGATGGTAGAGGAGTGTGAGATGGTGCATGTAGTGTGTATGTGTGGGGGTTGAGTGTGATGTTCAGTGTGTTGTAAGTGCTTTCCTGCAAGTGTTTCATTCTTGTTTGTGGCTGGTGCTTTTGAGGTTGCAGTTCGGTTTGTGTTTAAGCAGTAGGGCCCGTTGTCGGAGGTGGTTCACTCAGACGTTTCAAGTTTATGCTCGAGTGTGGCAGACTCGAGATCTGCGTTGGCAGGTGTAGGTGGAAGGTGTACAGCTTCTTAATGGTTTGGTGATGGTCATGTGTGGTTGTCCATGGTCGCCCGGGTAGTGCTCTGGTGTGGCAGGCCTGAGACTCAAGGGTGGCAGCCTCGAGTAAAAGTGCTTTTTTCTCTTCTGTTGGTTGCAGAAGTTGCTCAAGTGATTCAAGTGTGCATGGGATGGTGAGATGAGTACACTTTGTGTGAAGACCTCACCTGGTGGCGTGCAGAGGCTGTGGTTGTGTTGTGTGTTCCCGTTGCAAATGTTGAAGGACGAGAGGTGTGTGGTGTCTTGTTCTTCCTGGATGCCTGAGCGAGTAATGTCACTGGAAGAATGCTGAGTGAGTGCTGAGAATGTTTGTATGTGAAAAAGGTTCCACATCCAGTCAGTTGGAGATGTGATCCTGGGTGGTGGGAGCCATTGGGCTCCTGTCCTGTTCCCTCTTACCCTGACATGTACCTGTCTTGTTCCTGACCTCATGTGACTTGTATCTTAATAAAGGAACCTCTTGAGAACTTAGCTGCTGCCTCTTGGAGTATCACCTCATTACAATATACACCAAGAAAAAGGTAGAAAGACAACCCATCACAGCTGACCCTGTTCAGTTAATCACCTACATAATAACATTTGCCCGAGCACAAATCTGTCTCATCATCACAGCATGCCTTGAAAGTAGGTCATGGTTTCATCTTGCATTACGCTTGCTGTAGAGTCTCGCGTAGAACCTAAATCCCCTACAAAGCTCTCTGTCTGATTTCACGTGTGGAGTGCAATTGGACATTCTGTTCTTGAATAACACACCAGGTAAATTGACTGCTTAATAGGAGGGGGAGACTGCATGCATCTCTGTGCTATCAAAGTTTTTGCAACAATCATGAACTCAATGCCTATGAAACACCTATGTCTTTTGCTTAGGTGACCGAAAGTTCCTACAATACAAACCCCAGGGGGCATAGTGAACTTTCACCTAAACCTTCTTGAATTACTTTGCAGGCTTCACTTCATCGTCCTCTGCATCTGATGCAGTCATTTTTATATGCCTCATTAAATCTCACCAGTGTAGTAGGAATATAATTATATTGGTGTAACATTGTAAACTGCATTAGCTTAAGGGAGTACTTTAAAGATACCTGCTTGACATGTGTGACAGGATATGATAGTTTATTTGATATGATAGTTTATCTATATAGTGCCTATACACAATGTGTTTCAAAGCGCTTCAAGGCAAGGGTGGGAACAAAGGAAAATACAATTTCATTCTTGCAGGCCATGAACAGTAAGGATGTGAAATTAACTTTCGTACTCGGCCTGATGACATTTCAGATAGTGCAAGTGCTAAGACATAGATAAGGAAGGGAGGTGGAGAGTGGGAATGAAATGGAAACAGACAGGCGACTACCATACTAGGACTGATGACATTTCTGGTAGAGCTGGAGAAAAGCAAGAGGTGAGGGAGAGGGGTGCAGACAGGTAGGGGAGGAACAAAACATGCGACTATCATACTAGGCCTGATGACATTTCAGATAGTGCTGGGGGGTGGTGGGGAACCAGTAAGGGGAGGGCGAAGGAGACAGATGAGGTTGCTATCATACTAGGTCTAGCGACAATCCTGATAGAGTAAGTGCATAGAAGAAAGTAAGGGGAGGAGATAGAAAAAGGGAGAAGGGAAAGGAGGATAGAACAGAGAGTTAGCAGTCAAAAAGAATGGAGAAGCAAGAGGGGCGAGTGAATACAATTGCAGAGTCAGTAGTAACACATAATGTTGCAAGCCAGGATACAAGATGAAGATTGGAACAGCATGATTCAAGGCCACCATGAACAATCTCAAAAACTCCTCACAACGCATCCTACTAGGAGACTTTAACCTCGGTTTTAGCGACCCTGCAGACGCCAATGCTAGCACAATCAAAAAATACCCTAGAGGAACTGGGCTTCACCCAGAAGATTACCGAACCTACCCATATCAAAGGGAGAACTCTGGACTGGCTAGCTGTGCACAACTGCCCAGTCCTGGTCTCTGCCATACTCCCACAGCCCTGGACAGACCACTATTTGATCTCGTTTACCCTAAAGACAACCCCAGCACAAGCTAGTACTATAGCTCCAGCCGTCCAATCCCGTAACAAAAATAACATCACCCTGGAAAACCTGATCCCGCTTATCACACCAACCTTGAATGCCATCCCGGACCACACTGATCCACTCACGATGGTGGATATCTATAATAAAATCATGCTCTCATCCCTCGACGCTATAGCCCCTTTGAAGCTAAAAAAGACCAAGCCCCGGAAACACATTAACTCCGGGTTCTCGCCTCATCTCAAAGCCCTCAGACAAGAAAAGCGACGCTGTGAGAAAATCTGGCGAGCTTCCCCCTCAGAAAAAAATAAAAAAAACCTGAGTAGCCTAGCGTCCCAATATAAAAAAGAAATTATACTGGCTAAACAATCGTCATTCAGCATGCGGATTTCACAAGCCAGATCTAACACTAGAGAGCTTTTCACAATACTTAAAGAGATCGAATCCCCGATTCAAGTACCTGACTCGTGTATCAAAGATAAAAACTGGTGCACGGGCATTCAAAATGCCCTAGCGAACAAAATCTCATCCCTTAAGACTAAAAGAAGCACTAAAAAAGAATCTTTACTCTCCTCCACCAAACAGAGTACCGCCTCCCACAAAAAGGTCCACCCGACTCAATCCCCCCCCCAGCGCTTAACCCATCCTTCAACTTCCACAAAGTATCCACCAAAGAGGTAGAGAATACTGTTCTCACCCTCAAACCCTCAAACTGCCATGGAGACTTATGCCCCGCTCAACTGATTAAGGATGCTGCCTGTGATCTCGCACCATTTATTACCAAACTAATAAATGCGTCCTTCACATCAGGCACTGTACCTAATAATTTAAAACAGTCCTGGGTCCTCCCTCTGCTTAAAAAACCGAATCTGGACCCATCCACCCCCACCAACTACCGCCCTATTACCACAGTACCTTTCCTCCTCAAAATCATCGATAAAATAGCATACCAACAGATCCAACACTACCTTGAGCACTTCCAACTCCTAGGCGTCCGTCAATCAGGCTTCAGGCCACAACACGGAACAGAGACCGCACTCATAGACCTCAAGGCACAGATAGATGAGTTGAGAGACCAGGGGAAGACAGCACTATTGCTTCTCCTTGATCTCTCTGCGGCCTTCGATCTGGTCGACCATGAGATCTTGTGCAACCACCTACAAATAGCTGCCCACTTCTCTCAAGAGGCAACTAACTGGATCCAATCCTTCCTTAATAACCGTACGATGAGAGTCTTCTCATTAACAGCAGCAGCCGACCCTATCCCGATCACGTGCAGCGTACCGCAAGGATCGTGCGTCTCCCCTACACTTTATAACATTTTTACGAAGCCCCTTTTTGATGATCTAGACGATCTGGCTATCACCTACACTAACTACGCCGATGATACCCAGACCCTCATCCCGTTGTCGGGGGATTATGACAAGGATTTGGCCTTCGTTAATAAAGTGTACCTCATCATCCAGGCATGGATGGCCTCACACGGACTATGCCTGAATGATGACAAGACGGAACTTCTCATTCTAGGCTCCACACACTACCTCAACCAACTGGGCCACAAATACTCCTCATTCATAATTGACAACAACAAAATCATGGTAGCTAAGGAGGTTAATACCCTCAGATTCTATCTAGATTCCACCCTTACCTTCAACAAACAAGTGAGCGCAATGGCCTCCGCCACCTCTTACACTTGCAAACTTATCAGGGCAGCCAAACCCTTTCTCTCCCCCACCAACTGCACCACCTTGGCCAGGGCGCTGATCCTATCCAAGTTGGACTATTGCAATGCCTTATATGTAGGCTGCAAGAAATATATCTCTAACAAAATCCAAATACTCCAGAACAATGCCCTCAGAGCGGCCCTTTGCATCCCGAAGAAAGCCCATATCTCAGATTCCAGAAGAACTGCTAATTGGCTATCCACCAAGGACAAGATATTTCTTAAATCAGTGTCTTTGATTCATAAATGCCTCCACCAAGCAGCCCCCCAATACCTCACCGCCAGATTTACCAGACCTACCCTCTCCCACCCCGCGAGAACGGCCAATACTAACCTTCTTCTGGTGCCCAGGTTTAAACGTACTACATCTGGAGGAAACAGCTTTCCAGTAAAAGCAGCACAATACTGGAACTCCCTCCCTCCGTCGTGCAGGGAGGACCTACCCTACCACCAGTTCAGAACTAGGACCATCCACTGGCTCAAATCTCTGGACTCATAATGACTCTTAGAGACCCAGATGTGCCACTACCGTGTGGCGCCTCACTGAATGTAAATATGTTTATAGTATTGCCCTAATGCACATGTTATGTTCGCATTAATTGTAAATATGTTTATAGTACTGCCTTTAATGTACATGTTCTACCCTCCTACTTGGCGTGATACTTCCGGCAATGTAACCCTAGCTGGACCTCGCCACACGTATGTAACGAAGCTTTGCAACCCTCTTGCTGCCTTTGCGCCTGGCTACCTTCGGGTTAGGTGCGCATTACAAATAAATACAATACAATACAATACAATACAATGATGACAAACACATGCCAGAACAAAGCAGGAAAGCCCGACCCTGCTGCAAGAGCAACGGCTGGGGGCACCCATACATCAGAGCAGGTGCAGACTGATCATTTTTCCACTAAAACAGACCTAAAAGATTTTCTAATAGCCCTCACCAAAGAGATCCAAAAGAGCACAGAGGAAGTCACCGACAAGATTGCCTCCCTGGACAGAAGAGTGGAGGGGGTGGAAAAGCGCACCGAGGAAATAGAGAACAGCCTGTGTGATAACACGTTGGAACTGGAGTGTGGCTTAAACAGACAAGTAGCCCTGGAGGACAGGTCCGACGCACTCGAAATCAAACAGGAAGATATAGAAAATAGATCCCGTCGCAACAAGATCCGCATTCGCGGAATCCCTACTACAATCACTAAGGCGGAGCTTGAAGGCTTCACCAAAGACTTATTCAGATTCATAATAACATTACCGGACAGTGCCCCTCTAGAAATCGACAGAGTCCACCGCACGGCGCCAAGACAAGCATCATCCTCTCCGCCGGACGTTCTCGCCCGAATTCACTTCTTCAGGGTTAAGGAGGAGATAATGAGGAAGGCCAGGTCCTCGAAGCAAATCACCTTCAGAGGTGCCAACATTGCACTGTACCAAGACCTCGCAAGCATAACCCTCCAGAAACGGAGAGCCCTCCGCAACCTAACAGAATGGCTGCAAGAAAGGAAAATACAATATCGCTGGGGCCACCCAACAGCCCTTTGCTTCGAATGGGAAGGAACTTGCAGGCAAATCCGCAACCCTAAGGAGGCAAACGATTTCTGGGAAAGGGATCCACCGACAAGGACTCTGAGCCTGCTGCGCGTTTCCAATCACTACCCAGCTCACCAACATCCAGCCGCAAGCCTCGGGCCCCCAGAAGCAGCATGATCCGATCTAATCGGTGGGTCCCAGTAATTCGCCTGAAGTCAATATGAAAGGTTAGTGCCACACCCCCCCGGAGCACCCCAGAGTCACGCTCGCACCGACATTGCTCCGGAACCCCGTCTCATCCTGGTGGAGGGGGAGGGGTCTAGCACCCACAGGATACCCACATGCACGCAGCTATACACAACCCCACACCAACCTCATCTACACCATTCCTGAGCCCATGATGCCATGGCCCAGCAGATATTATCCACCTCCGCGGGGCGCAACTACCGACGATGGGGCTAGCTAGCAACCCGACAGATGAGCTTTATGGTCTCATTCCAACAGTTTTTGGGGAGGGGGAGCGGGAGGGGGGAGTTAAGGGGCCCGGGAATAGTTTAGATCCCCAGGGACCCCAGTTAACGGTTACAGTTTCACGCGTGGATATCGGTAATCGCAGCACATTACTGCACACACATGGGAACCCCTCAAAGGCTCCCCTACTGCTGCACAGCACTATCTGCACAGAACCAGTCGCCCCCTCATAATCAACAGGCCCGGACAACGTTAGAGATGTCCTCATTCAGACCTAGAACGTCCAGGGTCTTAATTCACCAAGGAAGCGCAAATCGGTGGAGAATAGACTGGCGGCATTAAAAGGGGACGTAGTAATCCATCCAGGAAACCCATCTCTTACCAGTCGATGAGCATCGAGTCAAATTCAAGTGCTTCAAACAGGGCTTCTTCGCCTCCAGCGGCGAGAAAAAAGGGGGGTGGCAATCCTATTAAGCAACAAGTTCCCTTTGTCCAGCCCTACGGTCAAAAAGGACCCCGCGGGCAGATATCTCCTCATACGTGGATATATTGCCGAGCAGCCAATTACAATCGCGGGGATCTATGCCCCTAACGCAAATCAGTCCAAATTGATTCTTGAGTTACTCCCGCCGCTGCTAACCTTCACCACAGGATACCTCCTAATCGGGGGGACTTTAACACAGTCCCGGACCCCGTAAGGGATAAATCACTGCCCCATCCAACCCAGATATCACCCGAGGACTGGCCCTAGCTAGGTTGCTTAGAGAGGGGGCCCCCAACCCACCTCCTAGATTCTGGAAGCTCAATGATACCCTGCTACTAGATCAGGTGGTTAGGGGAGAAGCCGAAGACGCCCTGATTAATTACTTCAAGGAAAATCAGACCCCCAAGTCACAATAGGGCTACTATGGGAGGCTATGAAGCCTGTAATAAGAGGGGTGTTTATCAGCGCAGCTGCTGAACAGGTCAGAATCTCCAAGCTCCACACACAAGCTTTAGATTCCAAAGTCTCGACCCTGGAAAAAGAATTAAAGAGCCAATTCTCCAGAAAGGCGGACAGGGAGCTAAAAAAAGTCAGAAGGGCGCTAGAGATGCATTGGGCTGACCGCACCGCGAAGGCCCTGGCGTACACAAAACTATTCTACTATCATAATAGTAATAAGGCAAACCGGTTACTAGCATATAAATTACAAAAGACACACAGTAGAAACAATATCATACGCCTCAAAAGGCCGGATGGGAAAAGCAAATTCACCACTCCAGACATAATAGAAACCTTGGTAGACCACCATAGGTCTCTCATGCAGGGGCCGCCCTTATCTCCAGAGGAAAGAGTTCAGCAGCAACATTATCTAGCGTCATTCCACGCCCCGGCTGTCACAGCCGCCCTCGACTCCCTAGAAGCCCCGATCTCCGCACAGGAAATCCTTGATGCCATAAAATCTCTAAAGAACTCTGCCCCAGGCCCGGATGGGCTGACATCTAAGTTTTACAAAACATTCGCACACATCTTAATTCTGAAACTAACACTACTGTTCATCTCCTTCCTATCCACCAAAAAGGTAACAAACTCCAGGGCTGAATCAACTACCATTCTCCTCCAAAAACCGGGGAAGGACCCCGAACAGGCGGCCTCATATAGGCCTATAGCAAAGATGAATACCGAGGGGAAAATCTATTCCAAGGTACTAGTAGCCAGGCTGGGCAGATTCCTCCCTGAATTAATACACAATGATCAAACAGGCTTTATCCCGGGTAGAGGAACACATGATAATATTAGGCGTACACTAAATATTATCGAATCTGCGAACAGGATGAAGACCCTGCTGCTAATAATATCCCTATACGCACATAAAGCGTTTGATCTTGTAAACTGGGATTACATCCAGAGCTCCCTGACTAGCATGGGACTGGGCCATAATTTAATATCCTGGATAATGGCAAACTACGCATCCCCGTCAACACAACTCCGAGTCAACGGTAGGAAATCAGCGCCCATCCGTATATCCAGAGAGACCCATCAGGGGTGCCCGCTGTCGCCCCTGGTGTTCGCCCTGTCTATGAAACCGTTTGCAGAGAGGATTCGACTTAACCCAAATATCAAGGGGTTCACCCTGGGCGGGATAGAGCAAAAAGTGGCACTCTATGCGGACGATGTCCTCTTAACCATCACTGACCCGGATACATCACTGCAACCCCTGCTTGAAGAACTAGAGTCATTTGGGGCAATCTCTGGGTTCAGAGTGAACTATGATAAGTCTTCAGCCTTACCGATCAAATTACCAAAGCGACAAAGAGCAAAGAGACATTCTGTGCCCCGATCTTCCGATCCCATGGGCCAATGCCACACTGGAATATCTGGGTGTCCAAATTCCCAAAACTAGCGCACTGATCTACAAATACAACTTACTGCAACTATTTAAAGTGCTCCGAACAGACCTGAAACTGTGGAACAAACAGGAGATTTCCTGGCTGGGTCGAGCGGTGGCAGTGAAAATGAACTTACTCCCCAGGGTGTTGTACCACTGCCACGCACTCCCAACCCATGTCCCGGAAAAGGATCTCATCTCCCTACAGAGGGAAGTTATGAAATTCAACTAGGGGGGGAAAAGACCTTGTATTACAAGGAAAATGATGACCTGGAGTCGTCAACTGGGTGGACTGGGTGTCCCGGACATCCCCAGATACCGGCGAGCGGCCCAACTCGCACATGCCTTCGCCTGGACACGTACCACAAATCGCCCACGTTGGCTGCAACTGGAAGAAGCATGGTGCAAGTCACCCCTGCCCGACCTGCCACATATCCAGTCCTGGAGATCCTCCCCTACTCCGAACCCGCTATCAGCAACTCGCAATACGGTAGATAGCTGGAGAGTGGCAGCCGGGAAATGGGAAACCAAAAGCTCACTGGGCCCACTGATCCCAATCTGGGACAACCCGGGTTTCTCCCCTGGCCTCTGCAACCGCAGCTTCGCCAAGTGGAAGGAGGGCAGCCTTCACAGAATTTCGGACTTCCTAGAGGAGAGTCATCCACTCTCATTTGAGGACTGCAAGGCGAGGTTTAACATCCCCGAGGAGGAAAGGTTCCGCTTATCACAGATCCGCCACTTGATTTCTCAGTGCAGTGTCAAAGAGCGTGGCTCCAGGGTCCTAACGCCTCTAGAACTCGCACTGACATCTTCCCCCCGAGGGGTAAGATATCCGACCTCTACAAATTCTTGGAAAAGACCAGCCCAGAGATGAAAGAAAGATGCATGCTGAACTGGGAGAGGGACCTGGGGCGTCCCCTGGAGCCGCAGGCATGGAGCACAATATGGTCACGACTTCACAAAAGCACCCAGTGTGTTACCAACTGGGAAGGGGGATATAAGGTGTGCTCTAGGTATTATATCACACCAGCCCAACTGTACAAAGTGGGCGTAAGCCCCTCACCGAACTGCTGGAGAGGCTGGCCGCATGGGGGGTCGCTATTCCATCTCCTATGGGACTGCCCTAAAGCAGCACACTACTGGAAACGGGTGCTGAATCATGTCCAGGCAATCACAGGTCTCAATATCCTGTGGGACCCCGGAATCATTCTGCTGGGGGACACGGGGGATGGGGATTTGTCACTGTCAGGAAATGCAGCCCG
This sequence comes from Ambystoma mexicanum, assembly GCF_040938575.1. Lineage (NCBI taxonomy): Eukaryota > Metazoa > Chordata > Amphibia > Caudata > Ambystomatidae > Ambystoma > Ambystoma mexicanum. Next base: position 670,688,950 of record NC_090933.1, on the reverse strand, counting down.
CCTGTGCACACATTTGTTAACAGCGGCCAAGGTAGCCCTCGCCCGCCTTTGGAAGCACCATGAGGGTCACTTTATCCCACTATGGTGGGCCAAGTGTTGGGACATCGCCATAGCGGAAAGGATCACTGCACTCCGTATGGGCAATCTCAATCCCTTCCGAAAGACTTGGGCCCCATTCACGGATTATGCAGAACGCTATCCAGCCCTCACGCAAAAAACCCCCACCGCCCGTTGGCTAGACTGAACCATAAGTTGACGTATCCTCCCCGACACAGAGCTTTTCTCTGATACCCCTAGTTCCACGGTCAAACAACACTACGAATGAAATATGTGACAATCTTATGATTATCTTAACATTACAATGAATTGTGCATTTTTAAGCTTGTGCCGATACCGATGTCTACTGTTTATTGTTATTTCTTTGATTAATAATAAATAAAATATCTATTTTGAAAAATGAAACACATTGAGACTCATGAATACAGCAAGTTAAACATTCAAAGAAAAAGGCTGTAGTGAACCCGCCGGAGGGAGGCTAAGAGTCGAGAAGGGTCTGAGCCCGGGAGAGGGGGACCCACGGCTGAAGAGTCATCACCCAAAGTACACACGGAAAGGAACTTTTTTTTGTATTATTGATACATCAGGCCCTTGGAGGAAAGAGACTTTGCATGGAAAAGACTTGGCCACCAAGATCTTGATATCACTGAAAGAACTGTAGCCTTGTGCTGGAGAAATCCAGTTGTATCTGGTGCTCAGAAGTCCAGCCTTGTCCCGTGCTAGAAAACGTGGGGATGGGAGACCCCAGCTATACCATCCTGACTTATCATTCAGTGAACAGTTATTTCTTTTCTGGTGAACATTATCCCAAACTATTTTGTAACTTAGTGGTAAGGATTGGCAATAGTTTATTTTTTGTATAGCCCCTTTTTTTTGACAAGACGCAACTAGGACTTCCTTATTATTATTTGGTGGTCGTAGCTTGCTCCCATCTTAGAGTTAGGTTTAGATTAGGCGTTTTTCTCACCCATTCATGCAGTTTAATAAACACCCTTGAACTGTGATCACTTGTGTCTGTATTTACTGTTGCCACCATGGGGGTCATTACGACCCTGGCGCTAAGGGATTACCGGTACCGGTAAGGGTACCAGTAATCCCTTAGCACCCAATTCCCATAATGGCGGCTGGAACCACCCGTTATTACAGGGACCCGCAAAGAGACCCTGGCAATAATTACGGTACCGCAATTTGCGGTACTGTAATTACCGCCTTTCCCCATTCCCATTATGCCCTATGGGGCAAAAATGGGAATGGGGAAGGGCCATGGTGAAATGGGGAAGTACTGCCCCACCAACCTTGGAATGGGGTGGTACTTCCCCATGTCACCATGGCGGACTTGTTACAATACAGGCAGCAAACATGGTGCTAATAGCGCCATGGTTTAGCGCCGGTGTTGTAATGAGGGCCCATGAGTTCCTTACAGCTCCCATAGTTGAAAGGTTTAGATTCATCGGATTTATTATAGTGATAAAATGTGTAAGTTGTTGTGGGTAGATTGTTCCTTTGACAAAGCCGGACTGATCTGGTAGAACTTAATCTGTTTCATAGGTCTCAGCCTGCGGACAAGACTTTAGCCAGTATTCTGTTGTCAATAATTTGCATAGACAGGGGCCTACACGAGGCGCAGAGGGTCTTATCCCTGCCAGGGTTAAGGAGCAAGATAAGATGTATTTTTCTAGTGGAGTGAGCTAAAGAACTTTTGTTCCAGGAAACCTAATATTACTCCAACAGCTAAGGTGCAAGATGATCCACATACGGTCTGTACAACTATAAAGTTAGCCTATCCAGTCCTGGGGCTTAGTCGATTGCCAAGTCGGCAATCGCTACTTTAATCTCAGACAGCGTCGGTGGAACATCAAGCATATCTCTATGATTGTGGTCCGGCCACACCATAGTAATGTCATCTAAGTATGCCTGTATATCAGAGAAGGGTGTCATAGGCGTGGCTGTGTACAATTCAACATAAACCTGAGCAAAATAGTCTTTAATTTCCAGAGGATTTATGTATATCATATTCTGTGAGTCTTTGATCCTTAAAATAGGTTTCCTAACATTCTCCCTCCTAAGTACCCATGCCAATTATCTACAAGGCCTGTCTGGCTCTGAATAGATCCTTGTGTCTGACTACCATGTATAAGAAGTAGCTCTCGTCAGTATAGATTGTGAAATTAGTCCACTTTGGCCTTAACCTACACCCGGAGGGAGCCAATTTTAGTAGCAGAGGGTGGCGGTTCGAGTGTTGAGAGTTCCTCAATGCATGAGGTATGTATTTTAACATGGTCACCTATTTTGATAAGAATACTATTAAATGGACACGGCAGGCACCAGAGACCAAGGTAGCACTTTTATTACTTTTTTATTCAGGCTCAATAATAAACAGGCGTTATGGTGTAAACAGCCCCAACCTGCTTCTTCTAGAATAACTGTTTCTTCTTTTCATAACATGACCTTCCAATCTTACAGCAGTGTCATTTTGGTTCTAGAATAGGGTGGATTGTGTATGCTGTCCATTCCATGGACCTGCTAAACTGGAGGGTAGTCCCCTACTCTGTCTGGGACTGGGGTATAAGGCTGACATAAAAAGGATTGTCAGGAGCAGTATCACTACTGCTCCTTTTATGTCAGCTCCATCCGGCACACATTGAGACCTCGCCCGCATGCTTTACCTACCTGTTTGTACCTAGCACATGCAGGCCTTATGAGCACAGTCCAGAGCTGCGTGATGAATGCAGTTCCCCGCCTGGCCATAAACATACGGTGGCGCACTCGGGAGCCGCAAATAGTTACATGTACGACTCCCGATGTCGTACTCTGTCCCCATGGTAACCGGGCTCAACACGAAGCAAATGCCGGTGTTGGAGGAGCTACAGGAGAAGAGGCACGCCATTGAGCGGATCGCGGCTTGATAAGTTTCGGGATCACAGCCGCTCAGTGGTGTCCGGGAAGGGGAGAAGGAGGCCATTTGAACATTTTCAGTATGCGGAGACTTTGGGGTATTACGAGGCTCAAGCCCAGGGGAGTGTGTATTATTGAAAATGACTTACTAAGTAGTATCTACAACATCAACTCTGAACGACCTGAATGTGTCTTTGAATACTGCAGAAAAGGGAAGAGAGAACTGTGGTAATTCAAACATAGGACACGGGCAAGAGGACATGTTTGAACAAGATGGTTTATTAAACAACTTAAAGAAAAACCTACTTAGACCCTAGTTCAATGTTAATGTTAAAGGAAGTTTGTACCGCGCACTATCACCACCGGAGTGGTCCCCTGGCGCACTGGCGGCTCTGAAAGAGGAGGGGAGGGCGAGTTAGTGGGATAAAGCAGAAAAAGTGCAAGTGAGCAGTGATGTACTGTTGGCGGCCTCAGCCCGGTGGGTCCGTTGGCTGGGCCTGGGGTGCTTGCGGCCGGTAGTCGGCTTGTACTGTTGTGGAAGTCTATGTGTGTTTTTTTGTTGTTGAATTCCCTACCCGATTGTTATATAGTCCTCACATGTTTTATTTTATTTCAGTTTAATGCTTTAGATACATTTGTTATGATACTATTACCATGTATGGGCATGAACATTCTGGTAACTTTGCCAAATAAACATGTGTTCTTGGACATACTGTATGTATAAACATGTTGTTTCATGTCCTATTTGGAAGTGCATCTTGCTGCTGTTGCCATATCTATGACAAATCACAACAAACCTGTTTTACAGTCTCCCAGGAGACATGGAATCTTCATAAGGTTCCACAGTGATGTACATATGTGTGAGCAACTCTCCTGATATGATATGATAGGTTATTTATAATGCACTTAACACCCAGAGGTTTCTAAGCGTGGACCCGGGGATCGAACCTGTGTTGCTCAGTGCTGTCTTGCTTCCAAGGCGAGCACGCTGCCCCTGAGCTATCCTCCCGAGACATATGATGCTCAGATTAATCTGCAGCAGGAGGGCTTTTATCTTTTATGAAAACAAACACTTTTTAAAGAAACTCACCTTCACTCCTGAAGTCCCTCACTTTAAATAGAAAACAACAAACGGGTGCTCAGGCCCGGCTCTAGCAGGGGGACAGGGGGGCCAGGCCCCCCCAAGGCCACCCTTTGGCCCCCCCCTAGAAAGGGAGCAATGCCAGTGGTGTTAAACAGCACTGGAATCCCAGGGAGTATGGGCCTGAGGGGTGGATTTCACTCTACACATGCAGCAGCAACCAGGGTCGAACTGGGGCATAACATTGTCTCGGGCACCAATGAAAAAGTGGCCCACAGTGGAAAATGGGAATTCATTCCTTTTGTGACACTGTTTTGAGTAGTACCCAAGGTTTTTTTTGTTGATAAAATGTGATGCAAATTGTGCATTTAAAAGAATATTTATTCAGCAACACTGGTCAAAACTACTAACCGCATAGTGAAGTAACTCATCAAACTGGCCCACATTGGGCCAAAAACGGGCCCACTTTGACCCCAAAAAAACTGCCCCACGCAAGCATTTTGCGTTTTTGGTTTGGCCATGGGCCTATTGCCCTATAGGCCAGTCTGAGCCTTGCACCAATTTCAGAGACATCATTCTGAGAGGCTGAACTGCAGGAAGCCCGGCCAGGATTTTGTTTGCCCTAGACAATGATTTATGCTCCACAACATGAAAGCACAAATGACCAGGGAGATGGAGGGCCATTCACATCTTTAAGTGGGGTAGCACACTTATTCAAGCATGCTGCCTACTATTTGCTCAAAACTAAAATCACAATTTCAGTTTCTGTAATTTAAAGTAAGTTTCTCTTTTGTGGGTGTATAGCATCTTTTCACATCATGCTTAAGAATATGGTTAACCATATCAAACAATCAATGACAGGTGATGTTGCCTGAACACAGATTTCTGCAGACGGTGCATCATCTTTTTTAAATTATTTTTTAATTTTTTTTATTTGGTTTATTCAAACCTTTAAAAAGTGAAAGAAAACGAACAAGATCAGTCTTGTTACACTCAGACACTTCGCGTCATCGGTTAGAATTAACACCATATTAACTTTCAGTTCAGTTTCTGACCAGGCGCGCACGTTGGTGACTAAGTTCAGAGTCTTGTTCAATTGTCGTCAAGACATTCCTTCAAGACCTGCAAGAAGACAACCAGTGCAAACATCAGTTTTCTGTCTGCCCCATCAAACATGGCTTGCCACCAGGCGTCAGCATTCAATGTATGGTGCCTACTGATCACTGGACCCAAGATTTGTGTTCTCAGGTCCTGAAACTTTGGACAAAACAGCGTTAGATGCTTCAGTGTCTCCTTGTGTAGATTGCAGAAGCGACACGTCGGGTCCAGTTCGGCAAAAAGGGCCCATGTGCTCAGGCGTTCTTTGGTTGTCAACATGTTAAGCCTGAACTACATATACAGAGATCTTGATTTTGTCTCAGGAAATCGAGACAAAGTAGGCTTGAGCTCCCAATATGCTCTTGCTTCACTGCAGACCTTATTCAGTCTTGATGTTCGGCTTGAGTCACATGTTTGGCGCCAGTCAGATCTCCATAGCTTCTTCTTGGCCGAGGCCGGTTGTCAATAAGGGGTTTTAAGGCAATGTCATGTTCTTTCAGGACTTCAAGACATTGCTTGTTCCACATTGATAACACGGTGTACACTTTATCATTACCAGGGTTATGCAGTATTTTTACTTGAGATACTGGTGTTGTTATCATTTGTTTTCCTGAATAAGTTTAGTAAGTTACAGCATACTCTTGCATGGATTGAGATGAGACCCAATTCGTAATGTATGCAAACAGTCGAAGTTCCTTTAGGTAATTGTAGGACCCTGACCCAGAAGATTTTTTCCAGTGTGTTGCACAAGTCGTGTGAACACCCAAATGCATTTTCCACACCATAGATTAGGGCCGGCACTGCCTTTTGTTGTTAAAAGGCAATGGTTGGCCTTAGAGAACATTTTCCATATTGTTTAATTATCAAGGAAGCTTCACGTCAGCTGCCGACACTTGCTTTTAGCGGAAGGTGCATCATCTAACTGGAGGCCCTTACATATTACATTCAAAGTATATATTCTGCTGCATTAACTACTTGTGTATAAGTGAAAAGATAAAGTTGGTAGTAATAAAAATGTAATTCAGGAGGGGAGAGTGTAGTAAAATCAAATAGTGATAGATGCAAGGCTTTGAATTCAAAATTACCACTACCGTTGCACAACATTCCATGCCATTATTCTGTAGTATTTCTGTGCCATTACAGAATGCGACAAGCCATTAGCAAATGACTCCTGATGCTGCCACCAAAAGGTGCAGTCCAATCTCAATTGCTAGGCCATGTCCCCTCTGCACTGGAACACAAGCCACATGCATGTGTAGGCCTTGTGGTCTAGCAGTTTGGGATTAGTGACATGGCCAAGGATGATTTGAAAACAATGGTATGGGTGGCTGGCCAGAGCAATGCCAGTGATTATAATTGATTCAGAGATATTTGCCTACTAGGTACAAGCGAGAACTCATGCAGTGGAACACATATAGGATGGAGATAAAATGTCTGGAGAAAGACACATCCTATGAGTGAGTTTGGTCACTTACTCACCCAATGACTAGCCAAGTCTATGTTAATGCCTATGGCATTACCACCAACTGCCTGCCCCTCGCCACCAAAACGTACCCTTTCTGGAACTCGTTGAGCAAGCTCCATCACAAAGTAACACAACACGTGTTGCTGTATAGTGCCGTCCACTGTTATAGCAAAGCATTCTTTTGAGCGTTTTCAATTACTTAATTGCCTCTGTAAATGAGCTCCTGGTGTAAAAAAACCGATTAATGTGTGTCTTTAGCCAGTTGATTTTATAAGCAATATATTTGTCAATGCCTCTATTCCTTGCATTGAAGTCCTGTCTAAAGCAAGCAACCACAAAGGCAGACCGACATTTGCCAAGCAATGCCATTATATGCCCCGGTACTTGCCGTTTTCCAGCTTTTCCCATCCTATGGCCAGGCAGTACTTGTGATGATTCACAGGTTCTCATCACATCTCCCCTGAGGGTAGCCCTCCACTATGAGGGTAGGGAGCTGATGCCCCAACCCACTGGTCCCTCTAGGGGTGGTAAAAAGTGGGAGAACTTCATATAGGGAGACTCAGCTCATGGGGTTGAGGACTCCCGTCCATAAAAGGCCGCCCTCCACCCTTGTTCCCTGGAGCCATGGCCCTATTACCTCCTTCTTCCTCCCAACCTGAAGCTACTAATGTGTGTTATTGTTAAGTCTCTACTATTGCATCTGTAAGGCCAGACAGGACTGAGACGAGGAAGAGCCAAAGAAACATTCAGAACAACAGTAGAAGAAATTACCAAAGAACCGAGATGAGGTGGCCACTGTTAGGCTTGAAGGTAACTTCAAAGGCATTTACGACAAACATTGCCGCTACGCTGCGGCAGGCCCAGCAATATAAAGTAAAGACCAAGGAAGGACTAAGTGTGTTCGGGAGCAGGAAGAATAGTAAGGGACCCTGGTGTCCATAGTACAGGGTCTGGGAAATTCAAACCCACTCTGCCCGAAGCGCTGAGAGACAGTTGGTCTCCGAAGAAGAAGCTGAAAGGAATTACATGAGCCGGAGCAAACCGACTTGCTGCTGAAGCAGGAAGAATTCAGCAGTGGTGTGACATGGACGTGGACTGTGTGGTCCATAAAACACATCGACAATGTCAGTATAACAGCTCAGCTGAGCCATACAGACCAAAGAGGAGCAAAGCAGGAAGACGCACTGAACACGTGTTGAACCGACAGTGACCTGAGACCCTGCGAAGAACCGGTTACGGTCCCCATGAAGATACAGGTAACAGGAGCGAGAAAGCTGGGTGGGGTCCAGGGAGCGCAAAGAGTCAAGTATTCCTCAGGAGTGACTTCTATCACAGTAGTGATACCGAAAGAACCAAGAGACAAGTATTCCTCTGGAGTGATCTCCTTCGTCACACTGGTGATAGAAGACAGAATAAATCTCAAGAGTGCCTCAGGAATGAACTCCCACTCCCTCACCACAGTGGGCAACTCAACACACGTGAAAGGTACCAAAAGGATCAAGAACTTGCAGGGAGTAATCTCCCCAATAGTCACGATATAAAAATTCCTGACAAAGTGCCAGCAATAAGAAGAAGAGTTGATAAAGTCTTAACTCTGTTGTTCACCAATTATTGGGAGTAAGTAAATAGACATCTAAAGACTTGTACACAGAACTATCAAGGAACAGTCTCCAAGGCCCTTCCAGATAGACCGCGAAAAGTCATTTTCCTGGTCTAGGTATATTTGGTAAATCAGACCTTGATATAAGAGACTGCGTTTAAGTTAACCTAAGTTCATTTAACCCTTTTCTTCTTGGTTTATTTGTTAGTGTCTGGGATAGAGTAGGTGGTTTGGACAGAGAACAGTATTATGGTTTCTTTTGACTTACATCCTGACGAGCACTCAAGTTACTTTGTGTTTGAGGTAGGGAAAACCCCTCTTCAAATAGGGAGAGACAGGTTCTTTTCTTTATTTGAATACAAATCTATAGCCAAAATGATACAACCTTATCCATCTCCGTACTCCATCACGCCACATACCCTTATGGCAGTGCCTGGCAAATGCCTATCCATGCCTAATCAAACCCCAAAGCTGTTCGCTTCACCAATACATGTTGTCTTCAGTTTGTCTCCCTAAGTGAACCTGTATATGCCCAGATGCGGGTGCCTTGCTTGCTACACCCAGGAAATCAAGCTGTGCCTCACTGAGTTGGTCCAACAAGACTCTGCCTGAAAATGATAAGGCTAGCATGGCAAGTATGGACCAGTTTCCGATCTTCTCGTGATTACTTTTCAGTGGGGGTCTGACCTAAATAGAATGTATCTTGGTCTGTGTGGAAGGCTAGTCTACTCTGCAGAAATGTTTCATGATTCAAACTGACTTGATAAGCTCATACTGTTTTAGTAATTTACGAGTTTGCATTCAAACAGAATACATTTATGGATTTAACATTTGGACAATGCCCATGCCCCCCTGCTTTGCCTTTCTCCCCTCAAATACAAACAGCCAAGGCTGCACAGGCCCACCCAGTGAGGTGTTATCTTTTTAACGTGTATCAGAGGCAGATTATTTACAACAGGAAGTGATTGGAGATGATAAAAGGTAAAAGGCAGTGGCCATTGCTGTGGCAGTTTTTTTAGTTAAATTATATAGGGTTTTAACAAGCTATTTAAGTGTGATTGTTGGGTGATTAGAAACTAAGGGGACAAAGAACAAGCTGTGTGAAACAACAACCTTGTCATGCATTTCATTGTGTCTGTATGAGATGTTTTGTATGTCCTCATTCATTTCTATGCTGCAACTTGTAGGCTTCCATTCAGGATAGGGAAAATAAAGCTATAATCATAGGGGGTAATTTTCCAAGTCAAGCGGAGTGGATGTATTTATCACCACTTGTTATGAGCTGCAGCATTTTGTATGATTTGGCAGGCGAAGTTGGAGAGAAGATGGGAGTTAACAAAACCCCCCTACCAAATCCGATTGGCTTTCCACCAGCATGTATTTTTAAGTTGGCGGAAAACCAATGGATTCCTATGGGATCTGCCTGACTTTTACAAATGGTAAAAGCAGGCAGATTCCAAAGGAATTCTTTGTAGATGACTCCCACAATCGTTAATTGTGGAAGTGATTTACACTTTTCCAGACACATGGTGGAAAGGTGAAGAGAAAAGGCGATTTTCACCTGTGTTTTACTCTTTACTTTTCCAGTACTTGGTGGAAACATGAACATTAATGAATGGTCCCATTTGAAAAAAAACTAAACAGGAGTGGTCCCTTCCTGTACAATTTAAGATTCAAAATAAAATGCCCCCTTACTCTTTTCATCAACACGTTTCTACAATGATGAATACATTGTCAGGTTGATTTATCAAGTCACTTGTGCATGTTTTAAGTAATCTGTATCAAATTGAGTAAAATAATAATAATAATAATTTTGCATTAATATAGTGCTACGAACCCTCAGGTATCTGAGCGCTGCTAATTATTATCCACGGTGTGCGGTGCTCATTTATCGACCTCGGAAGGATGAAAGGCTGAGTTTGGCCCTGCCGGGATTCGAACCTGCGTTAGCAAGCTCTACGCGGATGTCAAAGCGAGCGCTCTACTCGCTAGTATTATTTTAGGCATTGAAAACCAAACTTCAACACATATTTGTACCAACTTGAGCTTGGAAGACTTGGAAGGCTCAAATTCTGGCTTTACCATTTAACCAAAGTGTGTGATCCTGGACAAATTATTTAATTTTACTATGACTTGCTTGCTAAAAATAGGTGGCCCTAGAAGTGATTCAATTCGCATTATAAGCTATTCCAAAAAGTCTTTCTAAAGGTTTAATAAATGGGCAGCACAGGCATTAGGACCCACCAACAACACACATCCACATCTTTCTTTGAAAATATCAGGCGAAATCTATTGAACAACATGGTGTAATTCAATAACAAATCAAAGTAAACACATCAAACAAAAAGTCATCATGGAAAATTGCATATTATAAACAGTATTTATATAGTATGTACCAGACAATGATGTACAGGGGTATGTCAGATGAGCAAGGCAGTCTCCTCCCTGCCACACCCCACCAGGAGCAATACCAAGAGGCTGGAAACACCTCAACCAGCATCGTCTGCCTCCTGATGCAGCTCTCCAAGCCGTAGCATTCTATCCTACATGCCATCACTCCCTCGCACCCTCAACTTAATTAAAATGTGCTGCAAAAATGCAACAACATATGATATAAGATGTTATGTTTAAAATTTAATTTTGTAAGAAACAAAATCTCCTATTCCTTGCTTCAGTATTCTGGAGGGGGGAGGGTCAATCTTTCACAACAAGATGGAGGTAGCAGAAGCACCTCCTCCTGGGCCTGCTGGGAGTAGCCACAGTGTTCAGAAAGGCATTGTTGGGCGAACACCATCTGAGATGGTACAAAGACTGGGGACCTCACTGCTCCGCCCTTTCAGAGGGGGAGGAGGAGGCATCACCCTCGATTTTCCCGAGCCAGCCCAAGAAAGGCATGCTGGGCTGGTGGGAGTAGGGGGGAGTGGAGGTAAATGGGAATGGTGGTTAGAGGAGCTGAAGGAAGGTGACTTGGGGTGAAAGGTGAAGGAGGATTGGATATAATAGAAAAGGAAAGAGCAGATGTGAAGGTAAGATAGGTAGCTTGATGTTGCAACACTATGTTCCTTGCTGCTCTTTTTGCTATGTACTGTTTTTTATAGAGGGGTGCAAATGCATTTTTCCAGACTTGGAAATGCATTTTTTGCTGGGTCACGGATGTGGGAAATCTGGTTCAACGCCAGCACTTTATTTAGGGTACTCCTAAACCCACACCCATTGGAATTTGGGCCCCCATGGTCACAAACCTGGCCCACCCAGTTAAAAATTCCTGGAGCCGGGCCTGCGGGTGCTCATCAGGACGTCTCACAAAAATTAACTTTGTTCTCGGTCAAAACCATGCTAACCTATTTCTAAGGAAGGAAGGAGGAAGAAAGAAAGAAAGAAAGAAAGAAAGAAAGAAAGAAAGAAAGAAAGAAAGAAAGAAAGAAAGAAAGAAAGAAAGAAAGAAAGAAAGAAAGAAAGAAAGAAAGAAAGAAAGAAAGACATTTTAAGCTTCAGTTTATGTGACAAATCTGGGAAATGCGTTGCTTCTTCCCAGGGTGGAGCCCCCCATTTGAGACTAGGAAGGTGAGCCTGCTAGGCAAAATCCTCCCTAGGGGTTTGGGAAAGTGGGACCTTACTGGGAGTGACTCCCCCAGAGGACAGGACAAAGATTCCCATTACCATGTGGAGCTCCCTACAAAGGAAACAATGGCCCTCATTACAACGTTGCCAGTCTAGAAACAGTGCCGGTAGGCTTACCGGCACCATTGATCCCGGACCAGCACAGTACAAGTCTGATGGGCAGGTGCCCTCCCGCCCTGCAGGTCTAACTTGCCTGGCTGGCCGGCACCTGCCCACAGACCATCACGGAAGCACCAGCACCGTTATTACCGGTGCCAGTGTTTCCGTGGTCCCCATTCCCATAGAGTCCTATGGGAATTTATGGGAATGGGGCAGAACATATTACCGGCACCTAGCTCCGGGTCCACCAGGACTTGTAATGTCCCAGTGTTACCGGGAAGCTAGGTGCCAGTAACTGTTTACAAGTCCGGCGGCAACCTGCCGGATTTTACCGGCACGGTTACCGCCAGACTTGTAATGAGGGCCAATATCTGCATATATGAGAATTCAAGAAGAAGATAGTTCTTTTAATCATGAGACTCAAAACAATCCTGATGATGGGTACAAACGTTAGGCTCAAAGCAATACTGGTTACCAGGAGGACAAGACCGCTGATCCTGACTAACACGCTACAGATAAGAAGGCAGCCTGAGGTATCCTATTAGTAGCCACTAAAACAACCCTACACAGCTGGGATAAGGCTATCCATAGCAGGGGGGGTCAAACTAGGTCTGGGCCCACTATCCCCTATCACGCATAATCCAGATTTCTCACCTGGCCTTCACAAAAGATTCTGGGAAGGCTGGAACGAAGCAGACACATTGTCCCTACAAGATATGTATCAGGACGACGCCCCACTCACCTTCGAAGGATGTAAACATAGATTCGGCCTCGTCGAAAACCACAGATTCAAATATATTCAATTGCGTCACTGGATCTCACACCCAGAGGTAAAAAGAGCAGGGTTACGACCCCCGGTAGGCCTAGAACCAACAATACGGGAGGGGACACATGAAAAAGGGATCACTAGACTATACAAGCTACTGGATAAGGCGCAAACAGACGACTCCCTCCAGTACATGAAAGATTGGGAGCGGGACATAGGAGAGGAGATTACGCAAGAAGAATGGAGTCAAATCTGGAGGAGGGCTCACAAATTATCCAAATCCACGGCAATTAAAGAATCGGCATACAAACTATGTTACCGCTGGTACTTACCCCCAAGTAGAATACACAGAATGATCCCCTCGTACCCCCCAGAATGCTGGCGGCAGTGTGGAGAAAGAGGAGACATGTTCCATATGTGGTGGTCGTGCCCAAGGATAAAAATATTCTGGAAAGAAATACTGAGCCTGATCAGGGACATAACAGGCGCAGACCTACCATGGTCCCCGAAAATCATTCTGCTGGGGGCAGTGGCAGAAGGGAACTATGCAGCCTCAGGAAACAGAGCGGCCCTCAAAAACCACCTTCTGGCTGCAGCAAGGATGACAGTGGCCCAACAATGGAAGACAGTGGAGGGCCCTACAACTCCTTGGTGGTGGGTGAAAGTGTGGGGAGTTAGGGCAATGGAAAACATCTGCGCCACAAAATCAGGGTCATATCTGAAATTCTTGGCCATATGGGACCCACTCCAGGACTATGTGGGGGAGTAGGAGAATCAATACTTTAAACCCTGGGCTCTTAGAAACATCCATATCAGATAAAGGCAGCAGAAGATATGGCGAGGGGTTGCCTCTTGGAATTGTTCTGGTTACAACCACGGTTTTGATTGGTTCAATTAATAAAAGGAAATGGGGGGTGGGTGGGGGGGAGAGGGGGGAGGGGTGGGGAAAAGTATGAAGACAATACTAGACTCTACAAGAAAGTTCAAGGGGGTTGAATAAAAGGTTCATGTTGATAACAATGTTCTTAACACATGTTGTAACGAAAGCTCAACCATTGTCTTAAGTTAAAAATGAAAATAAAGTTGGTTAAAAAAAAGAAGGCAGCCTCCCTTGAATGGAGGAAAAGAGATCCGCGAACGCAAGCCTCTGATGTACGTATGTGAGGCAGAGGTGTGGCTACGCTTCTCAGCAGAGCCAGCAGTTACAGAGAGCAGCATTGGCAAAGGAGAGAGACGCTGCCGAGCAGGCGACAAACCGCAATAATGTGGCGATGCCAGGACCGAAAAAACCCAGTCTCAGCTAGATGCTGAAACATCCAAAATATCTTCAGCTATCCCTCCGTAAATACCTCCCCTCTCGAGCTCTTCACTCCTCCTCCTCTAACTCCCTCAGGGTCAGTCGTTTTTCAAAGAACCAAGCTGGGGGTAGATCTCTGTCTTCGGCTGGGGCCTCCCTCTGGAACAGCCTCCCTGCCTCTCTAAAACTTGAGGAAAACCATCTCAGGTTCCGGAAGCACCTCAAGACCTTACTCTTTGCTTCTGCCTTCGCCCCCCCCTCTCCCGTGCTGCTCTGCTCTCTTGGCACCTTGCATTGGGACACCCTCTGTCTCTGGTCCCAGGTTCCTGCTCATCCTGCCACCCTACCGCACTGCCTCCAGGCCACCCCTTGCACTGGGGTTTGTATCTGTACCCATACAGCCCCCCCTTTTTTTCCCTCCTGCACTTATGAGACCCACCTGATCTGCTGCCTTAAACATAGCACTTGCCACTTGGCTGCACTATCACTTTGTGCTGATTTTATTATTTATTTATTTATTTTAATTATTGTTTCTCCTTTGCTCTGCACTTTCCACTTTCTCCCTCCCCTCCATGCACTTTTCCCCTCCCCTTCTCCCATGCACTTGCACATTCTCAATGTCACTGGGACTAGTAAGATCATTGTTTCATTCTCCCCTGCTCCCCTCCCTTGCCTTGTCGCACTCTGAAACATCTGTGTATGAGCGCGATATAAATAAAATATCATATCATATATCAGGCACAACCGCGCAGAAGGCGTAGTGTGCGGGGAGACCAAGTATCGATGCAAGGCCCAGCTGATGGAGGAACTACTCCTCCGCTCGCAACAGCGAAGGAACCGGCAGGGAAGGAAATGGCAGGCAACACTAAGGAAAATGAGAAGCTGAGCGAGTGGAAAAGATTGCCCCAACCCCAGGTCACGGGCCCACAGGGCCTATGGAAAAGAAAAATTTTCTTAAGGAGAACAATGGCAAAAAGGGCAGCAGGGCTGACTATAATAACAAATTAACGAATCAATTGGAGTATAGTCATTATGCCAAACCAGAGGCTGAGTACCTGAAAAGGAGTTATGAGCAACCGTGGAAGATAAAACCAAGGAAAATGAACAGTCTCCTAAAGAGGACTCTAAAAGGGCAAAAGGCCTAGTTATAATAACTAATCAAACACAGTATAAGCATTGTGCCAAGCCAGAGAGAGAGTACCTGAAAAGGGGTTATCAGCAACACTGGAAGATAATAAAGCCGAATGACAAGGAACAGTCTCCTAAAGAGAACAATTGTGAAGGGGCAGAATGCCCAGGTATAATAATGAATCAAACGTATAGACATTACGCCAGACCACGAGAAGTATATTTAAAAGGGGTTTATCAAACAACACCGGGAGATAAATAAGAGTGCAAGGTGAGGAACAGAAAGAGATGTGACTAGAACAAGTCGAGGAGAAAGTCAGTGACAAGCTAAGAGTGAACCAAACGAGAGAGCAAACCAGATGGAAAGGGATTACGCAGCTATCCCTTTGTCTACACCAAATCAAAACTTTAATATTTTCTTGAACTTGAGACTTTGTGGGTGTTCGGAGAAACCTTTCTTTTTGTTGTAAACTCTTTTAGACAAAGGCAATAATTAGTAAAGTCAAGATGAAATATTTCAGAGACTGAGAAGAGGTCCAGATTACACAACTCTGGAAGTAGGATACACTGCTTAATTTAAGTTGTGTTTAGTGGTAGGGTCAGGTAGACGATAGGTTTGGACAGAAGACTTTATTTATTGTTTTGACAAGCACCTTTAGTATAGTTTTGTAGGCAGGGAATATCCCTTTAGCATAAGGGATAGAACAGCATTTCTTTCATTTGGTACTAATAAATCTCGGTGAATACAATGTCTTCTGGTCTGAGTCCTTCTTCTGGTCCACCACACTTAACATAGGATTACTCCCCCTTGGAAAGATTAGTGGTGTCTGGTTTTCTGACCCCACCCAAACAGTTCTTACAGTCTCTTCCAGCTCTTGGCTTCATAAACTGGTCCAAATACAAATTAACACAAGAAATATTTCTCAGCTTTAGTTAAAACAGTGTCCTCTTCAGGGTATTCGGGTTCACAGCCCCTTCTGTGCTATGGGTCTGCTCAGGCCTGTGTATTTAAAGTCTCAGCCCCAGGAGAGTTACAGGATCGATGAGCCCTGTTTGGTGTTTTATCGTCTGGGACACTGTATAACAATAAGGCAGACTCTTGTGCATGGAACTACATCTTCTTTATTCTTTCCTCAATCTCATCTACCCCAATAAAGCCCTGCCTCCCTTTGACTCTCCCTTTCCGTCCTTCTCCTGCTCCCCACTCTCCTTCTTCCTGTGTCCCTTAAAGGAGCAGTTCTACTGTTGATGCACACAACATTTGGTGCTTTTCTTTCACCACCTCATGCGGCTTACAGCTTCTCAGCCCATGTTGGGCTATGAGCTTGTTCAGCCCTATTCAGTGCATTTATTACATCCCTTTGTAGGGTTTACAGCTTAATAGCCTCAGGTAGGTTACGGGTTTGTTCAGTCCTGTTTGATATGTTTCTTTCACCCCTTCATAGGGTCTTCAGCTTCTCAGCCCCAGGTTGGCTACAGGCTTGTTCAGCCCTTTTTGGTATCGGCCTCACCGCCCTCCAACTAGTCACCACCTGCAACCACGTACCAGCGGCGGGACACGATATTGGAGTCAGATTGTCTGGCCTCTGTGGTTCTCGACTACTCTTTATTCTGCACTCTCGGCTGTTCTGGTTTCCTTCTCCCCCTGTTCCGGACTTCAACATCTACACGATGGGACACAGGTACTTCTTGCTGCTTCGGCACTCGCTTTCTGTCTCAGCGGCCTGTGCTTTGTCGGGGTCTCTGTCTTTGCCAAAGCGACCACGTTCCTCATGCTGCTCTTAGTCTCTGGAACACACCTAAGGCTTAGTAGAAACAGACTCAAAGTCCTAACTACTTTCCAACCATTATAGTTGCTAACTGTAACACTGTAGAACGGTAGTGGAGAAACTAAGTTAGTTATATGCTTGACAAATCAGTCATCTGATAGCCGTACTATCCACACATACATGCTGGCTGACCCTGCTTAGAAGAACACCCTATCCCTGTCTATAGGAGAAGTTTCATAAGGCGTTTGAAGTTGTGCCGCCTATCTAACAGGGATAGATGAGATTATATCCCTAACTCACCTTCATTCATACGTATCAAACATTAAAACTTCAGATTAAGGTAAAAAACATAATATCTATAGGGAGACAGCAATTCCTATATATTTGTGTCTCATTCTCAGTTGCAGTGGCCTAATCTCACTACTGGATTTTCAATCTATGTTTTAATCACCAGCTAGTTAGAAGTAGTGCCAGTGACTATGAGACCTTATTCTGATTGAGGCAATAAAAATGCTCTGCTATCAGAGCAAAATCAAGCTAGAAGCTAAATGAACTATTTAGCTCTTCAAAATGTTTTGTTTGCTATAAGTGTCCTAATATATTGTTTGTGGACATCTTCTTCAGAATCAGATTCCTCATGCCAGGTGAGGTCGACCGGTTTCGATGATCCAGGTAGCTGTGATCATCTTCGTCAGGACCAGTTGTGTTATATGTGAAGTTAATTCGATCTGGAGACCAATACTTGTTGATCCACAAGGAGAACCACCTCCGCTTCCCTTGGTCCCTGTGAGGAGATTAGTATCAAGGGAGGCTGGCGTCTGCCGAAATGTCCAAACGCTGTAACCACTGATTGGTATTTCTGTGCGTGTGAGCTTCACTCGTGCAGTTAAGTAGATACACTTTCGCGTTGAAAGAGCCTTCTATGTGTGCAGTCTGCTGGAAAGCGTGGTATGCGTGCCAGGCAGAGAAATTACTCTTACGGATACATCAGCTGATTAGAATCTGCCCCAGTGTGTAAAATGATACCTATACCATTAAATCCATAGTTTTGCATCGGGTTCGCACAGTTACCTTGTAATTGCCTTAACGGACGGATCTGTGGCATCCGTGTTGTTCCCTGCTACCCAATTGATTCTCTCCTCCTGCTATATTCAGGTTCATCCCTGAAATGGAGAAGAAGATTCCATTGGTCATCGGTTTCTCCAAGAGGCGGCAACGAGTAAAAGTCAGTAACCAAAGCATCCACTTTAAAGGGGCCTTGTACATCATTACCATGTTCAATTCTCATATAGCCAACACACATTGTGGTCTTTGAAGTGAAGGCAAGTGGGATGGAATCCTGACTTTGGCATTCCTTTTCCCAAGAAGGGGGGAGGCACCCCCAGTGGGATCCTGCTTTCCCTTACCCCTAGGGAGGGTATTGCATAGCAGGCTCGCCTACCTAGTCCCAAAGGGGGTGGCTCCCTCTTGAGGAAAAGGGATGAATTTCCTGGATTCACCACAGAACACAATTATGTGGGTATGGAGCTCACATATGAGGAGACTTTACATAAACACCCCACAGGTGTTGAGGAGAAAATGTGTGTCAGTTCCACACTACCTGCTCTTTCCTTGACTCTCTTCCACAACTCATTATACTGCTTACGAGAGACAGCTAAACCTGGAGTGAGCAAGTGGAACTAGGCAATATTCTCTTGTCTAATGACTGTAAGGAAAGCATGGTATCAATAGTAGAAACAGACACAATGGGCTTCATTACAAGTTTGGTGGTAGCCTTGCCGGTAAAACCGGCAGGCTGCCGCCAAACTTGCAATATTTTCCAGCGCCCGCGAATGAGCAATTACCAGGGCATTCAGGCCCCGCCTGACCCAGTAATTGCCCATTTGCGAGCGCCCGAACAAAGATGCTCTCCATTCCCATTCGGCCCCACAGGGCTAAATGTGAATGGAGAGGTCGGATGCACAGGCACCATTTATAACGGTGCCTGTGCACCCGACATGCTGTGCTCGCGGGTGCCTTTCTGCATGCCAGGTCCGACCAGGCGGGCAGAAAGGCACCGCAAGCACAACTCATAGTTTGCCGGTCCGGGAACTACGGTACCGGCAAGCTTACCGGTACCATAGTTCCCGGACCGGCAAACTTATAATGAGGCCCAATGGATACAAGTTTCAAGAACCCTTATTTGGTCATTTGGTTGGGTTGGTAGAATTCCTAACTGGCCCTAACTCTAGAATGGGAGTAGTCGTGACCAATAAATAAATAACAAAACAGTGCCAGTCAGTCTAGTCAACATAAAAGGCCTACATTAAGAAAACCTAACCTTTCCCTCCTTCTCAAAATGACAAATGTGTTAAGGGAATTCAAAAGGAAAATAGTGTCTCAAAAGAAATGTCAGAATGGCTTTAAATAACAACTCCCTTCCCCACGTTAAGCGCCACAGGATCTAGAGAGTTTCCTAAAAAGTCTAGGTGGATGGCACAGTTCTTCCACTCTTGCACACTTAGGGCCTCATTCCGAGTATTGAGGTAGTCATGGTGCTATTCGCGCCATAACTACCTCCCATACCGGTACCGAGTCCGACCTGGTTCAATGGGGACTTACCGGTCCATTCCGACCTTGGAGGGACCGGTAAATCCCCATTAAAAAAAACATTCCCCATTTCAGCCCCCATAGGGCTCAATGGGAATGGGGTAGTAGCTAATAACGGTACCACAATTTGCGGTACTGTTATTAGCTCTAAAGTCCCTTAACGGTTCCCGTCCTTAGCACCTGGTCAGACCAGGCGTTAAGGAAGGGACCCGCTAACGGAACTCGGAATAGGGTGCAAAGGGATTTCCGGCCCCAGTGTCATTACCGGTGCCGGTAATCCCTTTGCGCCCAACTCGTAATGAGGCCCTTAGTCTTACTGGTACAATTTAACAGTTCAGGCTAGTTCTTTAAGCTTCTGGTAGTTCAATCACTTCCTTAGGCTTTTTCCACCTTGTCATAAATAGACAATTCCACTTTTGAACTTTGCTGTACAGGCTTCCCTCTGCCGGGCTTGAGCCTGTCTTTCACTTTTCACTTTATCACACAGTTCTGCACATACTTCTCTTTGTCAGGCTCAAGTCTGTCTTTCTCTTCATGGGGTTTCCCTTCCCAGTGTTTTATCTGAGGTATTCCTTTCACTGTCGAAGACTTTTGAAACTGCAAGGATTTTACATAGACCTCTACATGACCACTTCACCCTCGCTTTCAATAATTGTACAATCCACAATCTTCCTCCTCTTACAACATCAATGCCTCTTGGTACTTGTGGTTTTCTATTCTCTTTGGTTTGCCTTCTTTGGCCTTTTTCCAAAATTCATATTTAACACCAATACTTCTTGGTACTCGTAGTTTCTTATTTTCTTCAGACTGCCTTCTGGGCCTCTTCCAGAATTCATATATGAAAGCAATACTTTTTGGTAATTGTGGTTTCCTATTTTCTTTAGTTTGCCTTCTTGGCCTGTTTTGCAAAGTTCATATATTCTGCCCTCTTGGCATATCGAGAGTTCACATACTTTGCTTTTCATTCATTCACTTTCTTTCGGGATTGCATTTTCTTTCTTTCCTTTGACTCCAAATTAACCCAGAACCTTTCACAGAGACTTTCAAGTTTGCCATTTCCCTCGCAGGACCACTCTTACTTGGTATCCACTCCACTTAAAATTCAACAATTGTCCTTTCCATTATGCTTTTTATTGGCTTACGCGCAACCTTCAACTTTTGAGTTACAGTTACTTTTGCTTTCAACACAAACCAGACTTTTGTTTCCTTTGATAACTCACTGGTTGAGTTTATCATCCTTCTTTCATCAAAGTTCTTCATGCAGCAGTCGAGGCCATGTCAAACGCCTCCTCTTCTCCTCCCCAACTCTTTCGTTCACCTGGGAGGACCGCAGGCTGCTTTCAAGTACCTCGAAGGTTTCTTTCTTCTGCCCACTCGGTTTCAGTCTTGGAACGCTTACAGCTTCCCTAAAGTGGGGGACTCTTGTCTGGCTCTCTCTCGATCCTCGTAGCTGCAGATCTGCTCCTTGGTCTCCCGACTTCCATTGCCTGGTTTGCATTATCCCTGAAAGAGCTGTTCCTTCTCATACCTAGCCTCGCTCAGCGTGTGCCTGTGCGCACCACCTTTTATTCGTAATGGGAGTGTTAACAAGTGGCAGGTGCAGATAGTTAGGATTACGTGCCTGACTCTGCCTGGCCTCATTACAGGGACAGAGCCAGTGCAAGTCAGTGATGGTAATCTGTCTGACCTTATTCCTCATCTTCCTCGGCTCAGTAGTGTTGCCAATGTAACGTGGGGAGGAATTATGGGAGCTGTAATTTCCCATAAAGTAAGCAGGGATCGGGGTTAGATGGTTTGTGGGAACAGGGGAATACCATGTCTCACCATCACGTGTTTCTCCCCCACTCTCTGAGGACCCCCTACCCAGGTGATCCTCGCTTGCTTGTCCACCGCCTGGGTCAGGATCCAAAAGCGATGGCCTTTCCCTGGCCACCTGAGTACGGGATCTCCGAGGAGTAGGTTGTGAAACACTCTCTGGTTTTTCACACGACTCTGTGTCATAAATGTACGGCACTTACAGTTGCAGGTGTGGCAGCACTTTGATCCCCACCATGGGAGACAACCTGTGAGCAGCGCGCAGCGGCTCCATTTCCCTCTGTTGTTGCTCTGGAGGCTGTGCTGTACCAGGGGGTTACCATGGCACCTGGGAGATACTGCAGTGCGTCAGCGTCAAGTGACTCATTCATCCAATAAATGGCCCAATACTTCCTGTATAAAAGGAGACAAAACCTGCGTCATAGTGCTTCTCAACTTTTCTGTTGGCAGCATTTCGTTTCAGTGCTCCTGTTAATCTGATTTTGACTTCTCTCGGTTTTTTGACCCCTGTTACCTTCTTCAGTGGATTGCTTCTGGACTACTGGACTACTACTATGAATTCTGGTGAACTGGTAATTGGACTTGGCTTTGCTCTCTGGATTGCCCCTGGATTCTCCTATTGCATTGGTGAACAGTTTTTATGCCTTTTTGAACTTTTGTAATTTAATTTTGGATTACTTATGGATGCTTCTGTTTTTTCCTGGATCAAGTGACATTACTTCTGTTTATCCTTGGATTAAGTGGCATTGTACTTTGGTTGTTCGTGGAACCTCATTTCCATGGAACTGTGATTTTCCGAACTCTTGCTGGATTTACCTCCTTCTCTGCACCCCAATAGTGGTACCCTTTTCCATCTGAGGTTGGTTTTTACCAGCCCTGTAGTACCATCTTGGTGCATTGGCTCCTGGCAACATTAGGGAGGTAATGTTCATTTGGGGATGCCATTGTCAATTCACTATCGGGGGTAATCTGTGTGATTCAGGTTGTAATTCTGTTGTTTCCCTTTCAGCCACTGAGGACACAGCACAGTAGTTTCCTGTTTCACCTTTGGTCCTAATGATTGGCTAGGGAGTTATATTATCTCTCTGGCTGTGTCATCGGGCCAAGAATGCAAACATTCAAAGGCCACATACACAGCGGCCCCGGATGGACACAGTCCTGGCACCTTTAGCGCCAGTCTCATGAATAACAATAACCAAGAACATTTATTTGGGACAAGAATGCTTTTATTTTGGGACATAACACCTCATTTTGGGTGCAAGGTGCATTTAACATGGAACTTTCATCACTAAAGCAGCCCCACATGTACTCTTGGGTGTGGCTGCTGCTGCTATTGGGTTGTCTTGCCCATGCTGACTCTCTGGGAGTGGCAGGGTGTGACAGGCAAACCAGACCTAATGGGTGTGCCCACGATCACAGCTATATAACCTGCTCCGATCCCTGAGGCAGACACTTTGCGTTATTCTGCACTTCCATGCAGCGTAACGCTCACCGCCGCCTGGGATTAAATTTACCTTTGGAAATCCTGCTTCCAGCTTTCATACTTACCCACTGGGGAACCTGTTCTCACCTGTGTGCATCTTCGTGGATCCTGACCTTCTTCTCCGAGGCTTCCGGAACACTGACATCTTCTTCTTGACACCGCAGTTCATCTTCAAGCCATCTGGAACGCTGACATCTTCATCCTGGCACCGCAGCTCATCTTCAAATCTTCTGGAACGCTTAAATCTTCATCTTGGCACTGCAACATGATGCGCTTCGCCAGCGACAGCAGCAGCTGCAAGCAAAAACGAAAGGCAAGGTTAGACACTTAAAAGACATTCAGTTTAAGGTCACGCTACCTCTGAGCCTTGCTCTTTGCCTTAACCATCACACTCCTGTTGTCGGACATTGCGGTTTTTCTTCCTGGCCATGTTCCACGCCCCCACAGCTGCTTTTGAACCGCATTTCCATCTATTGGGAAGAAAACAGAAGAGAAAACGTTATTCAGGATTGACATCAATATTGAGAGCAATAATACCAAGTCAGAAAATGAGAAGAGGCAAAGAGAAAACGGGAAGGGAGAGAGACAAGAGGAGAAGCATAGTCACAGCTGGACTGGACTATTACTTACCAGGGATCAGTGAAGGAACTAGATCCCACTGACAAGCGCCTCTGCCAGAAGTAGCAGGATGGAGTGCTTACCATCAATAATTAACAAGTGAGCCCTATGGGCCGGAAGATGCCCACAGAAATCGCACCTTGGGTAGAAGGGTTTGAGAGACACAATAATCACTGATCAGTGCACTCACGTTTTCTCATATCCTCGCAGGAGCAGTGTCACCAATTGCCACCGCTCACAACTTATCAGAGGGAAAGACTGGACGGGGGTGATGTAACTCCTGGGACGGCAGCAACCATGCCCCAATGCCTCCGCAGAGACGAGGTGAGCCTAACAGGCTGGTACTTGGAAACACAGGTATAAGTTAACCTGGGACCCTGAGACATAACACCCTGCCCCTGTTCTGCTAGTGAAGAAGTCCTTGGTATCTGTAGCAAGGGATGACTATAACAGAGAAAGTCAAGGCCAGTGCCCTGAGGTGTCCTCTAAGAAACTTGGAGAGCTGAAGGGTTTTTGGCATAAAAGAGTAACAGGGGGCTACTTCAGTGACATGCAAAGTCAGAAACATCCCACTGAATCTCAGAAATAATGTGTTTGAACAGTTGGAGAAGGTACATAAAGATGGTGCAGTTAGATCTATTGAGTCATAAAAGTGGGTCTGCCCTCTTATGGTGATCCAAAAAACAATAGACAAATCAGGGTATGTGTTGTAGTGATTCCTGTTACTCAAACTTTTGAAAATACTTAATATGCCTGGGAAAGCTACGAATTTTCAACCATTGATTTGACCTCTGACTATCATTAGTTCTAGTCACGCACTCTCTATACCAAGTTGACTGCTTTCACGCCTTTTGGGCTTTATCAATACAAGGAAATGCTGTTTAGCTTGTTTAAGGTGCATCTTTCAAGAAGCAATGTTCTATTTGTTTGGCAACGAGGAGGGAATTTTGTGCTATTCTTTGAACTCTTGGCCTGCAAAGTGTGACCTGCAACTTCAGATTTCCATTGCTGTCACTGTGTCTAGGTTGGTTCCCTGACGCTCCTACAGGATACCTTTTATTATATTTATTATAATTGTATATTAGTTCAGTTCCATAAAGAACAAATCTTTTACAATAATAACTTTACAATTATTTACAAATAGTTCATACAAAACCTTTTCTAATTTCACATAAAACTTCCATCAATGGGTAAACATTTTTGTAAAATCTAAATTCCATTTAAATCAGAACACAGTGCGATACCACATACCAGTTGGAACATTTAAACACGTTTCTTCTGTGGTCTAATGATTTAAAAAAAAATGTTTTATAAAACCTTCACTTATATATATAAAACCTCCATCTCTATCATAATCTTCCAAGGCCTAGTCTATATCAGTCTCATTCGTCTCCAAGTAATACGTGACACATCTCCAGACTCTGCTGAGGGCCACCCATACGATTTTAGAAGTGGGATTGATACAATAAGACCAAAAATCGTTGGTTTTAATATAGTCAAGATTATGGACTAGATGGCCGAAAGTCACCATATACAGCGGACCTAAATGGGAACATCACGTTAATACACGTCTGGGAGTTTCAGGGAATGCGACAAATCCTACAGAATCTAGACCCTCTAGGAATCTGTCTCGTAGCACCATGTATAGCCAACACCAGTAGTTGATTCACTCTTAATCTGAGTAAGAAGTCTCTGACTCGAGGGTCAGAGCAAGCTTCTAAATAACACTCAGGTTTCAGGTATTGGTAAACCACTGTCTCGACATATACATCATTTTTTAAGGTACTAAGGTGCACGTAGTTACATATCCAATCATATTTCCTGATTCTTCTTTTTAATGGACATTGCAATATTTCAAAATTAGAACAAAGGTTGTAATCGGGAACCCATCCCACTTCTTCACTAAGTTCCATAAATAAGCGTTCATGAGTAGTGTAAGTTCTTTCATCTATTCCGAACTTATAGCTGACACCTAATTTAATTAGTAAAGGAGAAGTAGGCGAGGTTTTGGCTTTTAGCATCAAGCTTCCTCTTTGTATAAGAAGTTGGGCTCTAAGAGAAACATGCCCAAGTTCTAAACTAATATATTCAATTGAAGTTATCTTAGGTAATTGTACCACCCCTCCCGAAATTGGCTTCCACCTTATTTAGCCATTTAAGATCTTTCATGGCCAAAGCCTCAAGACCATATAATACAGTAGGACAAAGCCATTGTTTATATAGCATTAATATTCCTGACATTGTAAATCCTGAGTGGTCCTTAACAAATTTACGACAAACCCCAGTGATTTGTCTAGCCTTCATGATCTTAGTATCAATTATCTCTGTGTACATTTTGAGTCTAGCCATTTCGAATCCCAGATATTTGTAACTTTCAACATATTCGATAGGCCCCATTAGAGCATCTAATTTCACATTATAGATTTTTCTGGGAGAGACAAGCATCACTCTGGTCTTCTCGAGGTTTACGGATAATTTAAACTCGTTTGAGTATATGTGAAGTTCCTCAAGCATGGTTCTCAAGCCTGTTACCAGGTGATCAAAGATCACCAGGTCATCTGCATCTGGCAAGCCCCAGATCCTGATGTTACCAATCTTGGGGGGGGGGGGTTCCTGCTCTAGCCAACAACCTGCCTAATAGGTCAGCTATATAGATATAGAAAATTAATGGGGCAAGCATACCACCAGGTCTGGCCCCTCTATCAATAGGAATTCTATCCAACAGGAGCCCATGGTCATTTAGTCTAATACGGGCAGTAGTGCTCTCATGTAATGCCTAATTACCTCTAAGAGTCAACTGGACAGCCCAGTTGTCTCAGTTTACCCCAGACAATCTGATCAAACGCTGATCGAAAGTCAACATATACAATATACAACAAAGGACCTGAGGCTGCACATGCTTGGGAGATAAATGTGTCCAATACTCTAAGGTTGTGTACAGTGCTAGACCCAGGTCTGAAGCCGGTCTGGCATGCATGTAGAATTTCTGCTGTGTCCATCCATGCCTGGAGATGTTTTAAGATATAGGTCGAGAAATACAGGATACTGTGTTTCTCCCTTTACCGCACTATGATTTCACCTGGCCCAGGTCTACTCGAACTAAGAAGGTGTCTTTTGGTGTCCATTTCAATGCTCTGTTGGAATGGGAAACTCTGGCTGTTGACTTCTTGGGAAGAAATTGTTAGGTTCCAAACATAGCTGCTCTCCTACAAATGTACATTAATAGATAGTTGATAGTTGAATGTGTATAACGATACTCAAATATTAAGTGTTCTAATCTTATTGTTGTTTTTCTTTCCAAGGTGGGATAGAGGTGGTGGCATTCATCCCGTCTTTCATATGAACATTCTACTTACAGGCTCATTCACATTTTACACCTGCCCCACTTGGGGGAAAGACCTGCTAACTTCTTATGTACTACTCTTGATATTTCATAGATGGTTTTGGTATAGTTCTGACACATCTACACCACAGGTTTCTAATCTGCCTTTCCCACTGTCCCACTAATGAACCACATACCACTTTTTTATTACAGAGTCAAGCCCAGCAAGAACACCAATAGTGACAGACAGGCGCTATAGAAGACCACTTACATTACATTACATAATACCTAAATGTTTGCCTTTGTTAGTAGTTATTTTTAACAGGACTTAAGTGCATGGAACAGGTGCATACATCTCTCTTATTTTAATTACAACAGGAATTCATTTGCATGCAGAATTAAGGCATTACATCTCAGAGGACTGCCTAAAAATAACACTGGCAGGCCCTGTATAACACAGACTCTGTTAATACATGGTACACTATGTGATTGGTGATGTCATGGAGGGTGATGTAGTATTTTTCTCTACAAGTGGCTATGTTTTAGTGTCAACAAGTTTTTATCCAATATAAAACATTTGTACTGCAGTAACCGGATGATACATACAAGAGAACATGTGTTGAATTTATCTCTTACATATCTGACAATTGTGCATGTAATTTGCATGTGATTACATGTTATTCAACGTGCATGTGTTCTGCAAGTATAGCACTGCCCTCAACTTAAGACAGTTGCCCTCAGGGTTGATACACTATAATGCTCATTCCCCCTCTTGCATCGCAACCCATAGAATACAGCGTATTGCCACACAAATTCGGTCCAGCTATCACAGTCATTGACATAGCAGTCATCATTGCGTCTGAACATAATCCGCTGCATAATTTTTATAATGTTTTAAACTAATCATCTATGCTACTAATTGAATTGTCTCTGAATTCTAATTCCTATTCATATGCAATTTAAGGCTCTTTTTATTTTCATATTTGCACAGACTATGGTGTTCCGAAGTGCCTTCATCGACAACAGCACTTTGAAACCATAACAATTGCAGAAGACACTATACAGCTATCAAATAAAATAACAAAGGAATTTTGCATTCAGATTGTTTGTGGCAGGTATCAATGGAGAAATTTAGAATGTATTCAGGCTGTGTGTATCTTGTGCTGAAATGCGAAGGGTACTCATTGTCAGAAGAGATACTTTAGGAGTGCATGAATTACCACTGGGATCCTGGAAAGTAGAGGTGTTGCACTTTGTTGGCCCCGCAGGAGGCCTGGTGTTGGTTCTAGGCAGCCCTACACATAAGGGGTGTATGAGTCACTTTTACTCCCTAACAAATAGCCAGAAAATTCCCCATAAATTAAAATAGAGAGTAAAAATACTCCCAACAAACAATAGCCAACAGACACATAGCTTCATAGATATGTTTGGACCAATAATAAACGTAGTACCACAGAAAGAAAATGTATCTTTTAATGTGCATGAGTAATGTGATGAATCCTGTCATCACAGAATAACCGCCTAAAGTCTCCTCCCGTGTGGCCAGGGAAAGGCAGATGCTACCTGATCCTAACCCTGGGAGTGGTATTAGGAGGGAGGATCACAGGGAAGGAGAAAGCTGTCAAGGGAATGTGGTGACTCTGTCAGGAAAGACGCAGTATTCATACTCTTCTGAGGATGAGGTTTCTCTAATGCCTGAATATTTAATGGCATGTTGTCACAGTAGGGCCTCCCCTCCCAGACTTATTCAAGATGCCAAGTATGAGACCCCTTTTTGTAAACATGGAAATTATGTATATAACGGGCAGGGAGTTAATACAAATACTTCTAATAGTTATAATTCTACGTTGTGTTTGAATTATAGACCCAAGAGAAAACCATTACTTTCTTTGAAATCTTCCCCTAAAAGTACATCCTATAAATCGCTCAAAAAGAGTGAATTAAATAATCTTAAAATGAATAAGACTATTCATTGACTTCAAGTCGCATAATGCTCTTATTACTGAGACGAGGAAGAGGTGTCCAGAGTTACCAAACTGTGGTGAGCGCTGTAGTGGTTGTAATGACCCAGACCTGAGTGGGACCTTTAAACATTTAAGGACGTTTCCGGTACGGGCCATTAGGAAGCAGCAGGAAGAACCAGAATTCTGAGCCATTGCAGTGCTGACAGCAGGACACCATACCAAGAACGTGGCAGAGATTGGGATTCCTGAAAGATGCAGAGGAAGTGCAGAAGGGAGGCGATACTGAGGCCAGCTGTCCTGAGGGAGGGAGAAGCTCTCCTTGTTCTGCATCCCACTCCGGTGTATGGAGATGCAGAGAACGCACATCGGGTATCGGTACTGAGATCAGCTGTCCCGAACGAGAGCAAAGCTCTCTGTGTCCTATATGTCGCTCCTTGTGTGGCTTTCACGGGAGTGGGTATGGAGCGGTAAAAGCTCCATTGATTGGCACCGCAAGCAGTGGGGAACTGACCAGAGAGTCATAAGGAGATGCCAGGACATACCAGTGAATTGGCTTGATATAGGTGACCCCGGGGAACTCCGAAGTAGAGTGCTGTATAAGAATGAATCTTTTGAATACCGAACTTTTAAATTAAAGCAAATTGGGCGCAACTCTCCAAGTAAGAGTTGTCGAATAGAAGAATATTGTAACCCGCATTGCCAAAGCCAAAAAGGGTCAATAATAAAGCAAAGTGAATGCAATCTACCTAATGGAAGATATCCAATACGAGAATACTGTAACCCGTATTGCCAAAGCCAAAAGAGGGCAATAATCAAGCAAAATGAATGCAATCTCCCTAGGAGATATCTAATAAGGGAATATTGTAGCATTCATTGCCAAAGCAAAAAAAGGGCAGTAATAAAACAAAGGGGATACAACTTTCCTAAAGCAGGATATCCATTAAGGGGACATTATAACCTGCATTGCCAAAGCCAAAGAAAGCTGAAAGTGACACCAAGGCAATTCGAATGCAACAGTCCCAGAACAAGATACCGCGTGCGAGAAAGTTGTAAACTGTATTACCAGCAGCCAATAGGTTGTGTAGAAAGAAATCATAAGCTGCAGAAGAAAAGCCCTCCTTGTGGAAAGTATAAAGGGGGAGAGTACTGTAACCTGCATTATGGCAAACAGTTAAATGTGAGAATCATTGTCACTGTTGTTGGGAAATATGATAATTTTGATGAATACATTCAACAGTCCAAACACGCATGAAAATATAAGCTTCGAAAGTCATTGTGAAGAAGACACATGACACACAGAGAGCAGCCCCACACATAGAAACGTCCTTATGTAGGCCCAACAAGACACTGGTAGCCATGCTTCAGTGAGCCATAATGCACAGATCTTGCACTCAAATATAACCACATAACCTTAATAAGTACAGCAGCACCTAACAATAGCTAGGGAAACCTTAGGGGCACTCCTAATAGTAGTAAATGACAGGGACCCTTTACACTAATTGAGTAAATAAAACTGCAAGCCTCAAGACCCAGTTAGCCATTATCGAAAAATTAAAACCCTCACCCCTTCAGTAGACAATTTATTTATTTATTTATTTGCATTTGTTAAGCGCACTTGCAGCCCATGAGGCATCGAGGCGCTGTTACAGAGGAAACACAGATTTAAGATTACATTCGGGTGCAGGAGGCTCTTAGTTACAAGTTAGCAGGCATAAAGGCAGAAACAGGTTAAAGTCACACAAAGAGTCTGGTTTTGATAGCCTTATGAAAGGCAAGGTGGGACTCGATGAGTCTGAGGTGAGGTGGCAGGGCGTTCCAGTGCGTGGCTGCAAGGGTGGGGAAACTGGAGCCACCAGCACGCACTTTCCGAGAGGTAGGCCTGACAATGGTGTTGGCGTAGAAAGATCTAAGCGGTCTTGTGGCAGAGTGCCTGGTGATTCTGTTCGTCAGGTAGGGGGGGGCAAGCTCGTGAATGCATTTGTGGGTGATGGGAAGAGTTTTAAAGACAATTCTTTCTTTAACAGGGAGCCAATGCACTTGCCTTCTGATTTCGGAGATGTGGTCTCTCCTTGCGGTGCCGGTGGCTGCCCTTAGAGCATTGTTCTGGGCTAGCTGAAGTTTGGCGATGTTTTTGTTGGAGGTCCCGACGAGAAGGGCATTACAGTAGTCAAGTCTTGACCCGATGATGGCCCTGGCAATCGTATATCAGCCAGGTCTGTGCAGAGAGGCACACACATACCAAGCTGCAACTTCACATATCAAAACTGAATGCAATGCAGTGATTGGTTGAGACAAAGGGGGGTGCACACGTTCCCAGCCCTGAAGTGTGATAGCGAGGTCATGGAAAAGCAACAAACACTGCACATAGATTGGTTAAAACACATCAGCTTAGATGAGTTCCCAAGCGTGTGTTCAAAGGATATATGGCAATTTATGTTCCTAGGCAGTGCATCAAAACATATCATAATGAAGGTCCCAAGCTGGTAAGAACTGAACAATGAGCAGTGAAGAGTATGCTTGTCATGGGGGGCGTGGCTTGGCAGCCATGCGTTACGCAGCAGCATCACAGAGCTCCTGTGAGAGCCTGAAAGGAAATAGGTCAAGCTGGCCTGATTCCTAAACATAACCAACTAAAATAAACAGGAATGGTGTCGGAAGGTGTTATGCACAGCTAAGGCAATTCCGGTTGGGAACCGCAGCGGGGAAGGGCCACATAAGCACAGAGAGATCAGCGGCTGCTGGCACAAAATGGCAGACGCGTACCGCCCAGATCACTGAGGGGCTGACATGAGAAGGTGAATGTAAAAGGGCTGACTGGAGTGAGAGTGGCGGGCCCCAGGGTGGCCGAGTACCCGAGCACTACAAGAGGCGGCCACCCTGCAGAGCCTAAGGGGGCAGGGAGCCCACAAGATCCCCGGAGCACGCAAGAAGTAATCTGGGCTGGCGCACGAGCGAAGCACACACAGGGTGCCTCGCTGTGACAGGCGGAGAGAGGAGGCAGCAGAAAATGTAACACTGGGAGTGAAGGAGACCGTCAGCGAGGCGGCCGAGCAGACGGATGCAGTGCAGAGGGGCCCACAGTGTGGAGGTAAGGCCAATCCGCCCTGGCCCCAGCTATAGAGGGGGACCCAACTATCCTCCTGACATAGAGGTCCGGCAATACAAGCTGATAATTAACCCTCAGAGACTTGGCAGAAGCCAGGAGGATCCACACAGGGGTTCCCAAGCACACGTACCTAGCGGGATAATAGCCCGATGAGGGACTGAGAAGGAAGAAGGCCGCGGTGCCGGGTT
Organism: Ambystoma mexicanum; assembly: GCF_040938575.1. Taxonomy (NCBI): domain Eukaryota; kingdom Metazoa; phylum Chordata; class Amphibia; order Caudata; family Ambystomatidae; genus Ambystoma; species Ambystoma mexicanum. The sequence continues at coordinate 670,656,989 of NC_090933.1, read as the reverse complement.
GTGACACGATTGTACCCCCTGTTGAAACAGGGGGTGAAAAAACAAAACCACAGACCGGCAGTATCATGGCCCAACTCACGATATTGCTACGGAACCACAAATAAGCAGGGTATGCCGCACTGCAAAATCAATAAGAGCCAACTTGCGTACAGGAGGTGGAGGACAGACATCCTTGCGAAAAGGCAATTGAAAGGGGAGTCAGATGCAAGATACGCTAGCCACGTATTCACAAATACACAGACAAGGAAGTACACAATTCCGGCACACCCGAGGTAGCCTAAGAGGGGTACAGGGCGTGCAACGCCGAAAGCAGCCGGCGCCGAGAAGATGGCGACATACTCATGGCAAAATGAGGAAGCCAACCGCACTGTAACAGCCGAAGCAGTAAGTGAGAGCGGCAGGACAGGCCAACCCGTACCCGCAGGCTGGCCCCCGGCAGAAGACCCAGATAGAGGTGGGGGGGACCCAAATGGCAACCACGAGTAGCTAACATGGGGGAGAGCACAATCCATAGGGCCGACCAGGACTTAGACAGAAGTTGAACTGAACCACCAAGCCAAACAGGCCGAGAACAACCACGGCCCACGAGCATATATTCCCCTGAAGAAACGGGAAACGAGACCTAAAATAGGTGCAAGTGAGGGAGTAATAGGCCCCAGAACTGTGAGGCACACTTGTAGCGAAGGGTAGCACCAGAAAGACACTGCCATATAGACACTTAATAAATCCTCGGAGACTGCGGTTAAAGGCAGGGAGAACTGCAGATCAACCAGTTTGGGTGCCACACTAAAGTGAACAGTTGGGACCAGGAAGGAGAAGAGAACCCATATAGAGGTGCGCAGAGCAGAAAACCGGGTCCACGAGAGGGAAGGGGGGCCGCGACCTGGACCAGCGTCAGAGGTGGCAAATCATACTCAAATCAGGCACCTTCCCAGAAACTCCCCGGCGAGGAAGTACTACCCCCCACACTTATGCAACAGAAACAACAATAAAGGGGATCCAGCTCTGAATATCAGACAAGGAAGTACGCATACACCACAACCAAGGGGAGAAGAAATGCCTGATAAATTGAAAGGTGGGAAGAGCAAGCAGACCAATATGGAGACATTTGCCCAGAAATACTACAAGAACCAACCCACCAAATCAGATGCAGGCACGAATGCAAAGAGTCCCAACCATCAGTAAGGGAGACGGGATGAAGGTCCTATACTGGAGGCGATAGCAGCGTTGAAAGCGTCTCTGAAACATAAACTGGACACGGTCATGGTGGATGTAGGCCTCCTTAGGCAGGATGTACGGGCCATGGCAGACCGAGTGAGCACGGCAGAGCAGCAGGTACAGAACAACACTGCAAACATCACCACTGCTCAATCCCAAATGTACTTGAACGAATAAGGACCCTCGAGTACATGGCAGAAGACACAGAAGGGAGAGCTTGAAGAAATAATGTCCGGATTGCTGGACCGCCAGAGGGGGAGGAAGGCAGAGACCCCAAGAATTATGTGGGAAACATACTGCTGCAAGAGATCAGAGCAGGGGTGCTATCGCAAAGCTTTGCACTGGAGAGAGCCCACATAGCCCTGATCAGAAGACCCCGGCCGGGAGCACCCCCCCGAGGCCAATGATTGCCAAAATGATGAACTTAAAGATCATGAGAAGATACTGGCATTCTTTAGAGAGGGAGGGGTGATAACCAGAAACTCCTCCAAGATTGCAATTTACCCATATTATACAGCACTGGTGCAAAAACAGAGAGCACGATTTGGACCAACCAAAGAACGCCTCAGAACGGCAAATGTGAGATATATGCTGCTGTACCCCACCAAATTAAAAGTGATGCACGAGGGCAGGTCATATCTCTTCGGAAGAGGCCCATGAATGGATGGACCAGCAGGGAATCCCCCAGCTGAGAGCCAGAAATGAGGACAATAATAGGAATCTACCCCAGTGAGAATATAAAGAGAGCATACTAAACAAACATTAACACTGATGACACCACAGATGTAACATAGACCAGATGAAGTACAAACAAAAAGGAGTGAAGAACCCCGAGCCTGCCCCAGCGGACGCCAAGACAGAGAACCCTATGGACTTCTACAAGTCAAAGATGCCAGTTTTAAGGCATACCACTGTAGCGAGCCTGCCCCAAGTACCGAGGGCAGTGCGAGAAAAGCAGCAGAGCCTGAGCAGGGAGGGGGTGGCTGGGCGTTTGTTAATAGTTTATGTTTGTTGGTTGGAAGATGGCACAAGAAAGGGGGAAAACTTCACATGCATGCAATGTCATGAAGGGGCAAAAGACAAGGAGAACAATGCAAAGGCAAAGAAAAGACTCTGCGGTAAACATCCAAGACACAGTAACCTTTCGAGATTCGAGGAGAACACAGGCCGCCAACACAACTGGGAGCAAAACACTGATAAGAAAAGTACACCACACAACATGAGGTTAGGAGACCAGGAGGCAAGTAAAAGAGCGAAAGTAGGCCCATGGGTATGGACGGGCCGTAACTGGACCTGGTAAAATGAGCTCAGAAGAATTAACAATAGCCTTTTGGAACATCTGAAGGTTGAATGAATATGCTAAGAGGTTAAGAGTGCGCGCATGGCACAACAGATAAAAAGTTAAAATAACGATGCTGCAAGAAACCCACCTGACAAGAGAAAAGCAGGCCAAGATAGCGACAAAGTGGGGTGGCCGAATGTTCAGCTCGACCTACTCAACCTATGCCAGAGGGGTGCTGACTTGGATTGCCCCAGGGGTTCCATTTCAGCTGATAACGCAGGAACAGGACAAGGAGGGCAGATGAGTGTTGGTCCACGGAATGTTGGAAAATAAGGAAGTGTGTTTCATAAACACATATGCCCCGAACCAAGATGCAGCCATGTTTTTCACTAAATTCGCACTGCGGTTTACCCCATACAGGGAGGTAGCCTTCATCTGGGTGGGGAACTTCAATTGTACACTGGACCCACTCCTAGATAGATCGGATGATAAATACAGAAGACCAGCACCAGCGAAAGCACTGCAGAGGATCCTTCACCAGCTGAAACTGGAAGATGTCTGGATGAGACTGTACAAGGAAAACAGAGGCTACTCACACTAAAGCGCTCCAAATGGCACATTCACATGCATAGACTATCTTTTCACAGGTAGCGAGACATTAGAGGAATTCACTAGTGCACACCTTAGAGCGAGGATGCTTTCGGACCATGCCCCGCTGACAGCAACATGGGCACATACACACAGAAAGGCCCGTATACCGATGTGGCGAATAAGGGCTGAGGCACTGCTGGAGGGACAGTTTCAAGACCACTTTAAGGACATAATAGATTACTACTTTCAACATAATACAGGTAGCGTAGACAGATCCGGAACGGTATGGGACGCCTTTAAGGTGATGGTTAGAGGCGCAGTGATTGGGAAGGCAGCAGGGCTTAAAGGGAAGTTCCTGGCAGATCTGGGAAAAACCGAACGTGAAATAGAAATGGCGGAATCACGGGCGGACCTGTCAGGGGAGGAACCAGGTCAACTAGTAGCACTTAGGATACAGTGCAGCACCGCCTGGGAGAAGCTGGGGAATCTAAATTACAGGAAACACACACAATGATTGCACGCAGAGGGGGATAAGCCGGGTAGGCTTTTGGCCTGGCTGACCAAGCAGGAGGTTAAAAAAGATCCTATTCATGCGATTATGGATGGGACTGGAGAGGAGGTGACGACTCAAGAGGGAATGAACCAAGTATTTTCGCAATTTTATGAGACTCTATATTCGAGCATTCATGAAGTGGAGGGCTCAGGCATAGCTGACGCCCTGGCTCAAATTGAACTCCCAAAACTAACCGAAGAACAGGCTCAAATACTCAAGGCCCCCTTAACAGCAGAGGAACTGGAGCAGTAATAAGCAGTCTTCCGACAACCAAGACCCCGGGACCTGACGGTTTACCCAGTGAGTTCTACAAAAAATAGAAAACCACGTTAGCAGCCAAACTGTTAAAAATATACAAGGAGGCATATGAAAGGGGCCAACTACCAGGCAGCATGGTGGAATCATTAATAATACCCATTGTTTTGAAACCATGGAAGTCTCCCCTAGACTGCGGCTCTTACAGGCCAATCTCCATGATTAATCAGGACTGCAAAATCCTGATAGCGGCCCTCGCTGGTAGGCTTAAAAGGGTCATACACACGTTGGTGCACCTGGACCAAACGGGCTACACCCCGGGGCGCAACACTACATGGAATTCCCTGACCAGAATCTCTGACCATTCCGTTTAAAAACCTGTCTACTGAGAATCTATAGATATAATTGTGTCACTAGCCTATGTACCTTGCTTAGTTAATCCCTATCTTAACCCCATCCTATCTTGTTTTCAGAACCTGCATTGTTAGGAGTACTTTTGAATTGTCTGAACTCTCTATCCAATCCCTCCTATCTTCCTCCTGTGCTAGTTTTGTTAAAACTATCTCTGTGCTGATCTTTTCTCATCTAAAGAAGGTGGGACCACTGCATGCAGTCACCCTGATCAAGTGGCTGTGTTCCTGTGTGGTATTCATTGTCTTCATAGTTATCCTCTAGTGTAAGAAATCCCTTTTGGTCATTTTAAAAGTGCATTCCTGTTTCCCATTTGTGCGCCTATCTCAAAAAAGCGACCTCCACGTCCATAACTTCCTCGGTTTTTGTGCTAGAAGCAAAAATTCAACTTCTGCTTGTAGCTAACATCCACAGCTTTAAGTTGCATCTAAAACCGCATCCCAAATCCTTACAGTTATCCCGTTATCGCGATTATCACACAGTGAAAAGTTTGCCGTGAATTTTGTTTTTGGGAAATTCTAACACGTGTAAAACAGCTTTTGATTGCTCCCGACCTTAATTTTAAGATTTCAAATTGTTTCTTGGTATTAAATCATTATTTGTGTTTGTGTGCAACTATCCAAAGCGGCTCCCATAAGAATTATAACAATTTCAGCAATTTAAACCATATTTAGTGTTTTTGCTCAATCCATTTTCAAGATAACTTTAAAAGCCAATCAGACAGCTTGACAGTCAATTCTGTTTTCTCTTGTGTTTGCTGGGGGAAAGTGGGATTGTTGTTTTGTTTGAATTCTGCCATTCCTGAATACCTGCTCTCTCCTCCTATCTCTTTACATTGCCTATTGGGGGTTGAGGGGTGTGCAGGGGGAACCTTTAACCACCGTGCTATCTGACCTAAACACACACACAAAAGTATTATTTCTGTGCTGAATTGTTTTGCTCACTATTACTCCTTGTGTATTAAAGAGATTATTCACTGTTACATCACCCCATTGGTGATTATTGTGTACCCTTTAAAACATAGTGTAATTAAATTGTGAATACATAAATAAAAATGTTAACTTTGCAAACCAGCCTGATTCCTGGTTCAGTGTGACCGGGGGGGGGAGGGTTCCAGGAGAGGGGTGTGATATGAGTGGTACATCGTTCAGAATAAAGAACTTTTAGACAAAAATAAATAAGGATTTCAGTTGTGCATTACACGGTAGGCATTGACCTGGGTGTGTGCCGGATTGAAATCACTTACAACTCACCATGCTACACAGCCATATAGCCATTGAAGAAAGCAAAGGTATACTCATGGAGATTTAGTGGAACCAAAATATCCACTACTGCCACCCCTGTATCAATACTGTGTAACATATCTGCCAATGCAGATAGAGTTTAAGAATGCATTCTTCACAATACCACCACACCCAGACTCTCAATACTTGACTGCATTTTCATATAGCAGAAAGAGAGTCCAGCACACTAATTCACCCCAAGGGTACTGTGAATCGCCTAGTGTTTTCATCAGGGTCCTTCAGATGGACCTGGGAACATCCACATGACCAGTGCAGTGCTACAGTACGTAGATTACCTATTAGTGTGCAGCACCACAGAAGAACAGTGCAGAAAAGACACAATATAACTCCTGACGGTACTTGCCGTCAAAGGGTACGAGGTGGACAAAGACAAACTACAATACTGCCAGAAGGAAGTGGTATATTTGTGACAGATGATATCCTAGGCAGGGAGAAGGATAGGTCCCGACAGAGCCACAGCTGAAAGAAACACACCACAGCCTGAAACAGTTTGAGAAATGCAGTAATTCCTAAGCCTTGGTAATTATTGCAGAAAATGGGTATTTGATTATTTGACACATGACAGACCCCTATTGCAGGCCCTCAAGGAAGCACAAAAGATTAAAGGCACATTAGAATGGACAGAAGAGATGGCAGAATGCTTTGAGGATCTCAAAATAGCTATCAGCAGTGCACCAGTATATGCAACCCAGCATTACATCAAACAGTTTTTTTCTATTCTCACACTCAATTAGACAAGTAATGCCAGTAGTAATCACACCATGATCACCACAGAAACACAAGTCTTCCGGATATTACAGTGGCCTCTTACTAATTCAGGGCTACTTCCCACGCGAACAAGCATTAGCTGCTGCACCATTTTCTGTACAAACATCCACCACCATAGTTATGGGACGTCCACTCACTTTGTACATCGAGCACGCAATCTTTTCTATACTAGAGAGAAACAAATTAACACTCACCAACCAGAGAGCAAGTGGGTATGAAGTAATCAACCCAGCCATTACCATAGTGAGAGGCCTTGGAACTATCGGGTAACTGCTCACAAGAGGCCACTGATTGGGTGTCTTCCTTCTTGCAGGATAGACAATCCAGGATCATCTGGGGCAAACATGCCTCGCCAACCAAACCAGTGGACTGTGGAGTTCCACAGGGAGCTAGTTTCTCCCCTCTGTTGTTCAACTTATACATGCACTGCTTATGCACAATGCTGACCCAGCTTGGCATATTCTTTACTAACTTCACTGACAACACCCAATTAGTCTTTGAACTCAGTGGAGACTATGGGCTGGATCGTGAAAAACCTACATCCATATACAACATCTTTGAAGGCTTAATGAAGGCAAATTGGATGTGCCTTAATGGTACCAAAACTGAGCTAATGATTTTTGGATCCCCATACGCTAGAAAAAAACTGAGCTCAGCATACTCCTCCTTCAACATTAAAAAGGCACAAACTGCAATATCAGAGAAGGTCAAGACGCTAGGGATTTACCTTCAGGCATCACTGGAAGCAGAGGCCCACAAAGCCTATCTTAAAAGAAATTGCCAATACCATCAAAAACTACTAAAAAAATCAGACCTTTGCTAAATCAGAAGAACAGTACCACCATAGCTAGAGCAACAATTCTCTCCCGATTGGATTACGATAACTCCCTACTAATAGGTGCTAATAACAAATGCTTGAAGCAATGCCAAGTGATCCAGAACAACGCCATAAGAGCTATCACGGGCAAACCAAGAAGGGAGCATACTACAAATGACAGAAGAGACCTGCATTGGTTGCCAATGAGGAGCGAATTATCTTCAAATCCCTCTGGTCCATCGTTGCTTGTCTGGTAAAGCCCCCACATACCTTAAAAAGCAATTCAAATGGCACGGCCAAGGCCAAGCCGTAATCTGAGATCAACTAATAAAGGCCTCCTCCAAATAATACCAGCAAAAAAGGCAAAGGGACTAGGCAGGGCTTTCACGAGCAGAGGTGTCCCAAAATGGAACGAACTGCCCGCGACTTTGAGGCTGGAAACAAACTATCTATGATTTAGAAAAAAACTTAAGACTCTCTTGTTCAAATAACACCCTGCTAGGCACCAGTATACGTTTGCACTAATCCCGCCAGACCCGACCTACAATGTGTGGTTCCCACCACTGTCCCGTCCTCTGAATCCTCATGTCCTGTCTTTATGTAATGCGCTCTGATGCCCGCGGGCTGCAGCGCTATACAAAATAAATAAAATAAATAAATAAATAAATAAAAGTGAGATGCCACACAGTCAACCGAGCAACATTCATAGCCACACCAGTAGGGCCACAAAATTAGGTTCATTTTCTCCCTTGCTCTTCATCTCCGGCATTGAGGCTGGAACACTCCCCATCTACTGCAACACGTACATGAAGAAGAGAGTCTCTCCTGAACATGAGGCTCCCGAGTGCTTTCATGATACCACCACGTCTATTGTAGGTCAGGTAGGCCATTCGGCCTCTCCGATTCTGTGGGGCTTTTAGCACTATAATTTGCGCAACACGGCCACTTGGCTGTTCAATTGTTCCTCATTATCTAAAAGCAATTGTGCTCTGAAGGACTGCATTTTTTTTATTTGGCGCCTCTTATCAATGCTGCCTCACTGGCCATTTCAATATGGCAGTTCCAGGTATCAGCACTGGTCTGGTTTTCCAGTGCAGCCAGTTCCTCCATTGATTGGCTCTGGGCTCCTCTTCTTAGCCAATCCCGAAGCCGGCAGGCTTCAGCTGGCTAACTTACCAAGGCCCCCCCCTCTGTTTCCTCATTTCTCTATTCCTCTTCATCTCCACCATTGAGGCTGGAACACTTGACATCTACTGGAACAAGGACATGAAGAAGAGAGCCTCTCCTGACCACGAGGCTCCTGAGTGCTTCCACGAGACCATGACCACATTTATTGAGGTCAGGTAGGCCCTTCGGCCTCGCGATTCTGTGTGGGGCCTATACCACCATAAATTGCGCAACACAGCAATTTGGCTTTTTAATTGTTCCTCATGATCTAAAAGCGATTGTGCTTTGAAGGATTGCATTTGTTTTTACATTTTACGCCTCTTTTCAGCGCTGCCTCACTGGCCATTTCAATATGGCCATTCCAGGAATCAGCATTGGTCTGGTCTTCCAATACAGCAGGTTCCTCCATTGATTGGCTCTGGGCTACTCTTCCTAGCCATTGCCAAAGCCGGCAGGATTCAGCTGGCCCCCTGACCAAAGGCCTCACTCCTAAGGCCCCTGTCTGTCCCTGCCCAGGCTTGACTGAGCATGCAGCACCTCCTTTTGTTACTGCTGCAAAGTAATGTTGCTTGCTTGTTTCTTTCCTGTGTGACCCTGGACTTTGGCAGCCCTCCTGCCTTCACTTGAGTGCTGATTTTTGTTCTCTTACCTGCCTCATCTCTCTGTGGCTCTCACCCTCTACCCCTAGGCATCCCCATTGCCCTATTTCTATTGTCTCATGACCTGCCCTCTAGATTGTCTCTTTGCATTTTCTGAGCACCCTCCAAACTGCCATCACTTCTGTACTGCTTTGGTATACCTCTGTCTCAATACTCGTTTTTTAGGTGTGCTATCTTCCTGCAATTATTGTGTCTGTTAAAAAATCGAATTTAGGTGTGCTATCATCCTGCATTGATTGTGTCTGTTAAAAAATCAAATGTAGGTGTCCTATCATCCTGCATTGATTGTGTCTGTTTAAAAACATTTATTTATATGTGCTATCATCCTGCATTGATTGTGTCTGTTGTTAAAAAAATGATTTTAGGTGTGCTATCATCCTGCATTGATTATGTCTGTTGTTTAAAAATGAAATGTAGGTGTGCTATTATCCTGCATTGATTGTGTCTGTTGTTAAAAAAAATCAAATGTAGGTGTGCTATAATCCTGCATTGATTGTGTCTGTTATTAAAAAATAAAATATAGGTGTGCTATCATCCTGCATTGATTGTGTCTGTTTAAAAACATTTATTTATGTGTGCTATCATCCTGCATTGATTGTGTCTGTTGTTAAAAACAATCAAATGTAGGTGTGCTATAATCCTGCATTGATTGTGTCTGTTGTTAAAAAATCAAATATAGGTGTGCTATCATCCTGCAGTGATTGTGTCTGTTGTTAAAAACAATCAAATGTAGGTGTGCTATAATCCTGCATTGATTGTGTCTGTTGTTAAAAAATCAAATATAGGTGTGCTATCATCCTGCAGTGATTGTGTCTGTTGTTAAAAAATTGAGTTTATGTGTGCTTTCATCCTGCGTTATTATGTTTTGCTAAGTCAGATATCCAATCCACTGCCTTGCTCTTGTATTGTTACTGCTTCTTGCTCCCTTGCACCCCCTTGTTTAGCTCCCATTGCTTTCCCATTCCAATAGTGTTCCTTGTGAGCCTGCACCCTTCTGTCAACTTCCTCCCTTGTTCCACAGTTGCTCAGCCTGGTTAAGTGGACCACACTTTGTTCCCCTCTCTATGGAGCTCTCTATCTCTCCTATTTTCTCTAACTGCTTCTCTATCTCCTATCCCTGCCCGCTCATTAAGTCTGGCAGGAAGAAACTTAAGAAGGACACACTTGGCTCCAACCCAGGCCTTCCTATAACTGACACCTATGTCAGTGCATCCACCACAAAGACTCTCACAGACTTCCTCTTTGCTGTTCCCTCCCCGACCTTTGGACTCTACATATGGTTGCTCTGGTCTCCCCCTACTCTTCCTCACACATCAATGGTGGCACCCGCTGAGAGTTCCTTCTTGTCTTCTCCTTAACCTCCAGGGTCATCATAAATGTCTATTGCAATGGTACCTTCTTCCCTCGCCTTATCTGCTCCACGTTGCCAGGCTTAAGTCTCGCTCAAGTCAAGCACTCTTCGGACATCTGCGATCTGCGACAAGTTTTGACACTCTTCTCCCTGAAGGCTACAAGATTCTCTCTGAACCCAGGCCCAACAGACCAGGTGGGGGAGTTGCCCTAATCTTTTCAGAGTGGATCCATGTTTCCACCATTCCCACTCAGGCCTATTCCTCTTTCGAATGCCTATTCTCCAGTCTCTCTCTCTCTCTTGTGTCTCCTCTCTTACTATGGCCATCTTATATCAGCCACCAGGCCAGTCCACCCTCTTCCTCTCAGAATGGGCTGACCTGGCATCTTCTCTCCTTTCCTCCTCCTCCCAAATCTTCCTGTTGAGATATCTCAACATCCATCTTGACTCTCCTGACCCTTCAGGAGCTTTCCGCAACCTATGCAACTCGCTCTCTCTCTGCATTCTACCAGCTGGTCTGACGCATACTGCCGGCCACACCTTGGATGCTCTAATCTCCACAGACATTCCTCTCTCTACTCCTCTCACCACCCCACTCTCATGGACTGATCACTCTCTTCTCGCCTCTCGCTTGAAGCGTTCCTCTCCTTTATCACTGGCACGCCCTGCACTGCCTCCAACCTACAAGGTCATCCGACCTATGAAAAAAGTGTCAATGGCTACCTTTGCCTCCACTGACTCTGCTCCTCCATACTCTTGCGGCTGACTCCCACCCTGATACAGCCCTCTCTAACTTTCACCTTTCCATCTCCAATACCCTCAGCATCCTCGCCCCTGTCATGAGGGTCTGACTGAAGCATGCCAAAAAGTGCCACTCTTGGTACGACTCTGTCCTGGCTGACCTTAAACGCAATTGCAGGGCAGCGGAATGGAAATGGGGATCTTCAGGCGCACCCTCTGACAAGCTGGCCTGCCGTCTTCTGCAAAGGCAATATAGACTCTGCAGCCGGTCCAAGAAAAAACAGGTTAGCTTTAAAAGACAATAAAGGTGCAGCGCTTCGCGCTTTCTCTTACCTAAAAACATGCCTCTCCATCCGGCACATCAGCATCAAGACCTTCACACCTGAAAAGAAGGAGATAAAGACATTGACAAATTCCCACCATAAACAGAGCAAAGACTTAGAATTAACAAACCTACCTGCCTATCAGCAGATTCGGTGTCACAGCAGGCCTGGGCCCAAGGAAGGCGCACTGCACCAGTGAAGCAACTCGGGCAGCTCGCCAACAAACGTCAAGCGCCCCTGCACAAGAAACGCAGGACGGATAGCTCACCCTACAAATAACAAAGGTGAGAAAGACCCAGTGGAAAGGGGATCGGTCATAGGGAGGTGGGAGATTCACCCACTAGAGACAGTTATCACAAATCCTCCCTTCTGTAATTGCAGATTCATTATTCAGCACTGGGCAACTACGCATCCAGGGTTCCAGATCTCAGAACCTTCCAGGCTCCCACAGGGATATCAGGTGGGCGTAACAGAACGCAAAGCCTTTAAACCTTATCCACCTGGGTGTCATGGAGACATTTGAAACTGACCAGTTAGTCCAGCTTTTGGGACAATTATACGCCGAGGTACACACAGCCAGTCAAGAAACCAATGCCTTAAGATGAGAGTTAATAGTCACGAAAGACCGTATTGATGAACTAAGCAAACAGCTACTACAAACACAGGTGGGGCAAGCTCCATTGCCCGGATTAGCCCCATCCGTCGCTACAGCATCATCAGTCAACCCAGTACAGATAACGTTGCCAGGAGCAGTACCTCTGGTACCACCAGAACGATTTAATGGAGACCCCAGAAGGTACGCATCGTTCATGAACCAGTGCCGTCTCCATTTTCTTTGTAGACCTGGGGCTTTCCCGAACAACCAGGCGAGGGTGACATTCGTGGTATCATATTTGAGTGGAAGTGCCGCAGACTGGTCGGTACCATTAGTGAGCCGGGGTGACCCGTTACTGCAGGAGTTCAGGGGTTTTGAACAGGAGATGGAAAAGCTATTTTCTCGACACTTGCATGGACAAGCTCTTGATAACGAACTCCTGTCCCTCCGACAAGGAAATCAAGATTTGCTGACTTATATTTCTGCCTTTAATAGACTGGTCGTGGAAGAGGGGTGGCCTGAAGATAAAAGAACCATGTTGTTCCATCGGGGCCTACGAGGAGACCTGAAGGATGTTCTTGCTCAAGTGGTAGACCCACCTAAAGACTGTGCAGAGTTTATCAACCTAGACTACAGATTACAGGATTGACGAACAGACCGAAGTAAACTCAAAAACCGTGCCATGTACATACGTTCAAAAGATAATGTTCAACGTCCATCAGAAAATACTACAGTACCCATGCAGATTGGAGGAGTACGACCCCCTTTAACCAAGTTTGAAAGAGACAAGAGGAGACTGCTACAGTTATGCCTGTATTACGGTAAATCAGGTCGCTTCCTCAAAGAATGCTCAGTGAAACCTCCAAGGAAGGTAGTAGGCGCTACAGAGAAAGAAGATGATGGAAAGGAATCGGAAAACTACCAGGCCCGGCAAGCATAGAGGTCCGCTTGTCGAGCGAGAAGGATGAGTCACAGACCTCACATTTCACCCTACCAGTAATCTTGATCAATCATCAACGACCGTCGCGGATGCATGCCATAGAGGCGTATATAGACAGTGGAGCAGTTGGTAATTACATAGATCGAGATCTGGCAGCAGAAATTGGACTTCCCTTATGCACAAAACCAACAACTGAAAAGGTAACTACTGTTGACGGTACAGAAATTGCTTCGGGTCCAGTAACCCAATGCACAACAGAATCAACCCTTCTGTGTCAGGATGGAAATCAAGAAGCAATCACATTTGACCTCATCAAAGCTCCTCAGTTCTGGTTGATCTTAGGGATGCCATGGTTAGTAACTCACAATCCCCACATTTACTGGCGTGCAAAGAGACTGACCTTTTCTAACAAATGCGCCCACACTTGCTACCCAAAATCTATACGACAGCCAAACCTGAAATCTGTTCAAAGAATAGCGTTGGGGATCGCGGAACCAATGGACACCTTACCAAGAGAATATCAAGACTATCAAGATGTTTTTCAGAAGGAAGAGGCTAACACATTACTGCCACATAGGCCCCATGACTGTCAGATCGACCTGATACCTGGTGTACGGGTTCCTTGTGGTCGAATTTATGCACTTACGGAAACCGAAGATCTCCACTTGAAGTCCTATCTGGATCAATACCTGGCTAATGGGTTTATCCACCCGTCAAAGTCACCGGCAGCCTCCCCCTTATTCTTCGTACCAAAGAAGGAAGGAGATTTGAGGACTTGTATTGATTACTGCGCACTTAATCAAATCACAGTAAAAATACGCTACCCTTTTCCCCTTATCCGGAACTTTTGGACCAAGTCAAGGGTGCCCAAATCTACACCAAACTAGACATCAGAGGAGCATACCACCTTGTACATGTAAAGAAAGGGGATGAATGGAAAATCTCATTTCGCACCAACTATGGCCTGTACGAATATCAGGTAATGCCTTTCGGGCTGTGCAACGCTCCCGCAGCAGTCCAACATTTCATGAATGATGTGTAACAGGGATTAATTGATGTCTGTGCCCTGGTCTATAATGACGACATCCTGGTGTATTCCACCTCTGCAAAAGATCATGTTGAACATGTTCGCTCAGTCCTTGCAAAACCTCTGCAGCTGTTCTGTTCTTTATGGTCGTGCAGATTAATGATACCTCCGTCCCCAAGTACCACATGGGTAGAAATATCAATCACTACCAGTGCAATCTTTGAGGCCACAGGTGTAGAGTGTCGTCAAGCTGGAACCAGGAACGCCGGAAGGACCCCCTGACTGCTCTAAGGCAATGTGTGATTAGTCAACAGGTGCAAATGGACAATAATGCAGTGTAAAGTACAAGTCGTAGCAAGGCTTACCTAAGTATAAGGACGACAGGGGCCTTAATGGAAACAATCACCAGCAGGGGATGTGGGACAGGATACCGGCGACACTCAGGGTAATTGGGAAAACCCTTGAACCAAGAATGTTCTTTACACGGGTTCACTGGGGATCCCGGCTTGAACCGCACCCACCGTATGTGGTGTGGTCACAGTCGGGACTACCTCTTCTATATGGGAAGAAGCCATAGCTCCAAGAATGCTAGCAGGAGTGGAGAGCGTGTCAGGTTCCGTCAAACAGTAATGTTGACAGATTTCCGATTCAAAGGTAACCTGTCCAGTACCCCAATTTATCAACGGATTGTGTTGTCTCAGCCAAGGAAGGCCCAGAATAATACCAAACTGTGGTGTTGTGATGAGATCAAAGGATAAGGTTTCCTTGTGGGTGTCCTGAATCACCACTTCCATAGGGGCAGTTTGATGCTTGATCGGGCCAGAAGCAAAGGAAGGTGCCATTCACTGCCTGCACTTGTTCTGGGTGTTCCTTCTTTATCAGGGGTAAATTGAGATTGTGGGCCAGTGCGATGTCTATGAAACAGCCGGTGGCCCCTGAGTCGATTACTATGTGCACTGGGTGTACAAAATCCCTAGTGGATTTCAACAGGGCCTGGACTACAATAGGTCTAATAGGACCGAAGGCAGGTTCAGTGGGGGTCAGTGAAGTGCTCGCCTGTACCCCCGATCTCAGGGGCGAGCCTTCTGAAAACCCGGGTTCTTATTTCTTGGTGGACAAGGGCATTCCTTCACATAATGCCCATTGATTCCACAGTAAAAACAGGCGTTATCGGTTCTTGTGCGTTCTCGTTCAGCCTGAGTTATGGGACTTCGAATCCCGCCTACTTGCATGGGTTCAGGATTTGTGTTTGCCGAGGGTAGAGGTGGTTGACTATAAAAGCCGGTCTCCGCCCTACGCTCCATTCTACGAGCGTCTATCTGCAGGGTGGGGTCCACTAGATCTGAATAGACGGAGGGAAGAGATGGAACCACAGAGAGGGTGTCTTTCATGGCGCTACGTAGACCTCTGTAAAACACAATAGCCTTTTTGTTCTCAGGCCATGACGTCTCTGCAGCGAGTTGGTTAAAACGGGTAATGTATTTAATAAGTGTTTGTCTACCCTGGGTAAGATCTAGTAGTTCCATGTCTCGGGATTGTGCCTTTTAGCTAGTGTCAAACACCTTGGCCATTTTGTTCACTATAAGGTCGACATTGTATAGTGCAGGGTGGTGGTTCTCCAATAATGGGTTAGCCCAGGTAGCTGCCACTCCGGATAAGTGGGAAAGAAGAAAGGCAGCCTTGGTGACAGAATCGGGGAATGCTTGGGGCCGACATAAGAAGTGGAGCTTGCACTGATTCAGAAATGTGCGCTACTTCCTGGGATCACCCTGATATCTTTCTGGGGCGGCAAGAGGGAACGGGGTTGGGAGTACCAAGGGGGTAGGAGTAGTAGAGGAAGTGGAAGGAGATGGGTCTTGGGGTGTGGGGTCCCCGAACTCGGAAACAGTGGGTAAAGGATGACGGGAGCTCTGTAAAGCATCAAGACGATGGTGGATTGCAGTCGTGGCTCCGGCCATGTCGCTCCTAAGGGCTGCAACTGCCTGCATTAGAGCGGTCACAGAATCCCTGGCGGAGGTATCTATGTTCTGGATGACCAGAAAGGCTTCACAGTCTGTTCTGTTCTTGATGGTCGTGCAGATTAATGATACCTCTGTCCCCAAGTACCACACGGGTAGAAACATCAATCACTACCAGTGCAATCTTTGAGGCCACAGGTGTAGAGTGTCGTCAAACTGGAACCAGGAACGCCGGAAGGACCCCCTGACCGCTGTAAGGCAATGTGTGATTAGTCAACAGGTGCAAATGGACAATAATGCAGTGTAAAGGACAAGTCGTAGCAAGGCTTACCTAAGTGTAAGGATGACAGGGGTCTTAATGGAAACAATCACCAGCAGGGGATGTGGGACAGGATACCGGCGACACTCAGGGTAATTGGGAAAACACCTGAACCAAGAATGTTCTTTACACGGGTTGATCCTTGAACAGTCCAGTTACCAGAATCGAGGTCGATAACCAATAGAATCCGAAAATGTTCAATACAGAGGATGATCCTAGTGCAGTCCAGTGAACAAATCCAAGGTCGGGAGCCAGTAGAAACAACAAGATCCAAAGTAATGTTCTAACAGGTAACCAATGCGAGGAAAAAGTACAGGGGACAAGAAAAAGCAATCCAAGTAACGTTCCGTGGTCGTAGTACCTAAATAATCCAAGAGTAATTCAAACGCCAAACAGTCCTTACGAAAGCAGCTGTGAAGCACTGTTTCCGTGTTTTCCGATCCATTTAACTGCGCACTGAAATCACGTGATGCGGGTCACGGGGAGACGTACAGAGCGCGTCACATGATTCGCGATGTTGACCGAGGCTGTTGTGGACGCCTCATCACGTGACGCAGGACTCCCCGTCCACCCGGGCGGCAGCGCCAGCCATGTGGAAGTTTCCATGGCAGCTGCCAGCGGAGGGAGGGTCGGAAAACTCCTCGATTGCAGAACATGAATCTCCTCTGTCTGGCGGAATGTCGCCGTTGCTTATGTGCATGGGCTCGTGGATCACCAGTGCCCCGGTGGTGGGTGGTCACTGTATCAGGTAGGTGAGGACTAGTTGGTGTACCTGTAGAATGTATAGGCGAGTGTGTGCCGGGAGACATGACACCAGCACAAACTGTACGCTAAACTCGAAAAATGCTCCTTCCATGTCACCGAAGTTGAGTTCCTCGGTTTTGTTCTCTTGCCAAAGGGAGTAAAGATGGATATACACAAAGTTGATGCCATCCTTAATTGGCCGTCACCTTCTTCACTTATAGGAATCCAAAGCATGCTCGGCTTTGCACATTTTTATCGCAGATTTATTCCTGATTTCTCACAGATAATACACCCAATCACATCGTTACTGAGAACAAACAACAAAAAATTCCAATAGACTCAAGAAGCGGTACAGGCCTTTCAAGAATTCAAGGAACAAATTCACCTCTGCGCCAATTTTACAACTTCCTCGCCCATACCTCCCCTATGTAGCAGAAAAAAACGATGCATCCAGCGTAGCTATGGGAGCAGTTCTCTCTAAAAGAGATCCAGAAACGGGCCAATTACACCCCGTGGCCTTTTGGTCACGTAAATTCTCACCACCAGAACTTAACTATGCAATTACAGACAAAGAATTATTAGCAATAAAATCGGCCTTCAAAGCCTGGCGGCAATATCTATTAGGTGCCAGACATACCATCACAGTAATCACAGATCACCGAAACCTTCAATACCTAAAGTCAGCAAAAACTCAATCATCACGACAATTGCAGTGGGCTTTATTCTTCGCAGAATACGATTACGTAATAACATACCTACCAGGAGTTCGGAATGGGAAGGCTGATGCCTTATCTCGTATGGGTGTTGAAGAAAAAATTAACAGTACCACGGACCCTGTTGCCATCATCCCAAGTGATAGATTACTGGGACTCACTACCACATTGACTCTAAGTGAACTTCAAGATAAGATTTGATCCTTAATGAACCCCGAGATCTTGCAAAAATGGAATTCCCAAAATGAACATCACACGGTTCTGGACGGATTACCATACTTCAGGGAATGACTGCATCTACCAAATAAAGATCTGCACGAGTTGGTCATGTCTGGTGATCAAGATTCCCTGATCGAAGGCCATCCCGAAATTGCTAAGTCTCTGGCCAAGGTTAAGAGGAATTATTGGTGGCTAACCTGGCATAAGGACATTGCTCAATTCTTTCTATCCTGTGGGGTATGTGCACAGAATAAATCACAAAAGCAGAAACCAGCTGGCCTTCTACAACCACTGGCTGTTACACCGGCTCCCTGGCATACTCTTTTTCTTGATTTTATTACAGACTTACCTCCATGTCAAGGATTTAATACCATCTTGGTGGTTGTAGATCTGTTCTCAAAAATGGCACATTTCATTCCGTTCAAAGGACTTCCTAACGCTACTGGTCTGGCAAAGGTATTTCTTTAACAGATTATAAAACTGCTTGGTTTCCCCTCAGTCCTAATCTCAGATCGTGGAAGCCAATTTGTATCTAATTTCTAGAGGAAATGCTGTACAATGGCACAAATCAATGTTCGATTATCCACTAACCATCACCCTCACACGGATGGACAAACAGAAAGAACAAACCCGACATTAGAACAATATCTACGTTGCATGCTGCATCAAGTGGAAGAGAGCTGGAAAGATGTGTTATGGATAGCGGAATACGTATACAATATCTCCATACACACCAGCACAGGACAAAGCCTCTTCTACACAATATACGGAAGACATCCACGTACCTCTGAACTAGACTCCCCCATGACCTTGTAAATGCCAGCGGTAAAGACTCTACACACAAGTATAATCCAAGCCTTCAAAAATGCAACTGAACAATTACAGCAAGCCAAAGACAGAATTTATTTTTGGACCAACACCGGAGGAAGGCTCCTGATTACCAGATTGGGGACAAAGTCTGGTTAGCATCAAGACATGTGCCCATTAAAGGAACCCAGACCTTTCGTCCAAGATATCTAGGACCCTATACTATCAAATCTGTGATAAATCCAGTGGCTGTCAAATTGGCCTTACCACCAAGCATGCAAATTCATCCGGTATTCCATGTATCACTTATAAAACCTGTCCAACCCGGGCCCCGAGTCATAACCCCACCAAAGCCTTTGCTAGTTGATGGAGAGCTTGAATTTGAAGTTAAGGACATCCTGGATTCAAAACGTACCAGATCTAAACTATACTATTTAGTGGATTGGAAAGTGTATGGGCCTCAAGACAGGACATGGGAACCAAGTGAACATATCCATGCAACACATAAGAGATTTCACCTGAATAATCCTACCAAACCAGGAGCGGACAGGAAGAATACCATGAGAGGGGCCTTAGGAGGGAGTGCTGTCATGACCACTGTCAGGGACCACAAGCTGTGCCACAAGCAAGCTCCCACAATTACTCTAAGGGCCTCAAGACTTCTGCAAAAAGGCTCCTGGAGCCAGTCCTGGTGCACCAGGCTCATATACTGTAAGGAGATACTTACCAAGCCATGCAGTCTTCGTGTTTTGGGTGTGGCAGGCCTGGAACTACTTTCCCTGGTACTACTTTACCTGGGCTATATAAACCACACCCTGACTGCAGAACACGCTTTGCATTATTCTGCAACTAGCAGCTTGATGCTCACCGTGTCCAGCTCCTGGTCTTCAGCATCTTCCTGTAGTCCTACAAGAACAAGATAATTCTGTCTTACCTGGGAATACACCATCCAGCACTCAGCATCTCAACTGGGCTGCAATCTGTGCAAACCGAGAGAAGAAGAAACATCACTTGCCTGTGAGTACTAGCTTAAAGACTTCCGGCGAACTGCTACCACAGCTGCTGCTCGAACATCGCGACCTGCAATAATGAGAAAAGGAAAAAGAATATTAGAGCGCACATGCTTCCAAAACATCGAATTCCATCAGTCTCACCTGAATTCCATCACGCTACACTGCGCTTCCATCCGGAGCACCACAGCAACATCCTGCAAAGGAAAAGGAGACATATTCAGGTTTGCTTTCAATATACAACAACCGCACAGCGCTTTACTTACCTTAACGGATTCCGGGGGACAGTTTTTCACTCTCATCCACTTGCAGCACCACAGCGGCCTGTGAGGAGAAGAAGAAGAAAACACAGGTTAGCTTTAAAAGACAATAAAGGCGCCACGCTTCGCGCTTTCTCTTACCTAAAAACGTGCTTCTCCATCCGGCACGTCAGCATCAAGACCTTCACACCTAAAAAGAAGGAGATAAAGAAATTAACAAATTCCCACCATAAACAGAACAAAGACTTACAATGTACAAACCTACCTGCCTATCAGCAGATTCGGGGTCACAGCAGGCCTAGGTCCAAGGAAGGTGCACTGCACCATTGAAGCAACTCGGGCAGCTTGCCAACAAACGTCAAGCATTCCTGCTCAAGAAACTCAGGACGGATAGCTCACCCTACAAATAACTAAAGTGAGAAAGACCCAGTGGGAAGGGGATCGGTCAGAGGGAGGTGGGAGATTCACCCATTAGAGACAGTTATCACAAATTCTCCCTTCTGTAATTGCAGATTCATTATTCAGCACTGGGCAACTACGCATCCAGGGTTTCAGATCTCAGAGCCTTCCAGATGTCCCCGGGGATATCAGGTGAGCGTAACAGCTACCCTCAGCCTCTTCCTCCTCCTCGCTCACCCCTGACTATCTGTCTGCAATTCAGTCCTGGTGTGCTGCTAAAGATCTCTGCCTTAATGTCAGTAAAATAGAGATCATCCTCATTGAGAGCCCGGCTCCCGTTTTCCCACTTTTACTCTGGCCGACCACCCTTGGTCCTGCACCCTCACCCTCTAGTGGGACAAAAAATCTGGGTGTTATCTTCGACTCTACTCTCTCCTCTTCTCATATCTCGGACATGTCCAAAAGGGCCCACTACCAGCTGCACCTCCTCTGAGGTATTTTACCTTTTCTCACCTTCCCCCAGAGGCTCACTGTCTCCAGAGCCCTGGGTCTCTCCAGACTGGACTACTGAAACAGTCTCATTTTCTACCTACCTCTACTCTTCAACCTCTTCAACTTATCCAGAACAGAACCGCAAGACTTATCCTTGGCCTCAAGCCCAGGGACTGCATCTCTCCGGTGCAACCACCCATTTCTCCCCCTACTCTTTGTCATGCACTTATACTAGTAGAAATGCCCTGGCCTTATATGCTAGTTATTACTGTTAGTTCATTCGGAATCCTCAAGTCCTAAGAATGACAATATATCCCATTGTTCCCTTCCTGCCTTGAAGCGCTTTGAAGCACTTCACTTGTGTATAAGCACTTTACAAATAATAAACAATTACAATTACAATTGTGCAATATATGAAGGAGAACCAGACGAATACAGCAGAGTGAATGAGGCCCACCTTGACACAGGAGAAGTGCTCTATGTAGATGGGTCATCAAGTAAAGATCAACAGAGTGACCAGAAACATACAGGAGCAGCAGTAAATAAATATGTGTAGTACCAAGAAGAGGAATTCCAAATAGTGATGCAACAGAGAATACCCTCACACTATTCAGCACAAGCAGCAGAACTTTTAGCACTCATAGAAGCACTAGAAGCATCAACATGCGATGATGTTACTATTTATACCGACTCAGCCTATATGACATCTACAGTACATTCAGGACTATCAAGGTTGAAGAGGGTATGTTACAGAAGGGCAGATGGGTCACCAGTCCATCATGCAATCTTGCTAGCTAGACTAATAGAAGCATTGAAAGGCCCCCCTTCATGTAGCAATTGTAACATGCACTGCACACTCCAAAGGGAAAGACTTGATTTCACGTGGAAATGCGGCTGCGGCAGCAGCCGCCATACAAGCAGTTTATATACCCTTTCCAGAGGAAAGATAAATTCCTGCTACAGCAGTACAGCAAGGATGGCTACCATAAGCTTACATTGCGTTATCAAAAGAGCAAATTGAGTTCTGTGAGACACCTGAAGGTGTCTCACCTGCTAATCCCCAGGGATCTGTCATCTATTTATTTTATTTTTTTATTTTTTTACATTTATAAAGCGCTCACACAGCCCGCAGGCATCGAGGCGCTGTTACAGGAATAGTTTGTTTTTCTTAGTTGCGTAATTGTGTTTTTTTTTTTCCTCTTAGTTACGTATTTATAACGCGCTTAAACACCAAGAGGTTTAAGCGCGGACCCGGGGATCGAACCTGTTGTTGCTTCGTGTCGTCTTGCTTCCAAGACGCGCACGCTGCCGCTGAGCTATCCTCCCGGGACACGGCCATCACTTTTGGATCCAGTTCCTGGGGATGAACCAGTGCGGGAGGATCACCTGGATGAGGGGTCTTCGGGAATGGAAGTGGTTACAGTGTCCCACTTCCATTCCCAAAGACCCCTCATCCAGGCGAGACGCAGTATTCCCTTTCCTGTAACACCTTTACCCCATCCTACCAGGTAGGATACTTAGGAACTCAACTCCCACCTTTTCCAATATGAACACTTTCTCATGGACAGCTCACTGTGAGAGAAAAAAGACTATCACCCGAGCCATATACCCGACGTGCCCCAGTACAATGGTCAGGCAGGATCAGCCAATTACTGATCATTACACACTCCTGACTTTCATCACACTTCCCCACATGGATAAAAGGCAGAGCACAAAAGCACACTCTGACCAAGGCAAAGCACACGAGGAGGCAGCAGTTCCAAGATGGCAGTTTAATACAAGGTGAAAGACGGTAAGACCAAAGAGGATTGCAAGGAGGGAAGTGTGCTTGACCATTTCACTGAAAGATCGTAACTTTCACAAGCCTTCAAGAATAAGAAATGGAAGACCCGGAATCAAAGCTAAAGAATCCTTCATTGTGTGTCGGAGTTGCCCGGGGCTCTCCTGCATCGATAGTCAAGGCGGGGAGAATCGTTTGCTGGTGTGGTATTGTCCTTGGTTCCTACAACAAAGCAGCACCAGTGAAGTCAGCAAAGCCGGTGAGTTGAGGGGTCTGATGCCAGACGGGTCTGTATTGAAGCCAAGATTGCAAGCAGCAACATTGTATAGAGAAAACTGAAGAGAACAGTGTATGAAGCGTATGTGGCAAGCGACATGGATATAATTAAAACAACACATGAGTGACTCTACTTTGAAGCCAAGACATTATACCATAGACAGAGTGGTCCGGCACCACCTGGGTGCTCATTCAAAAGTCTGTTAAGTGTCCAACTGAAAAATGGCAGATGTTAAAAGGAAAGGAATTGTGAAATCAAAGTGGTCCTGCAACGGGTCAAGTGAAACCCTGTGCACATTCGAAAGTCTTCGATAGTTGATGCTAATTGAAATAGGCTAAGACAATTGTAAACAATTACACTGCGCCACACCATATAGTTCAATCCAGTTAATGCTGAGAGGCAGTTACATTTATTAATGTGCATCTGCAATGGCAGCATAACAGCAGAATACAGCATTCAAGCTCATTAAAACTGCTCATTCAACTTAAGTGTGACTGCAACGAATTAGACAAGAGTTCTTGCTTCAGAGGAAGAGCCAAGCTCGAAACACATGCAAAACAGAAAGGTGATGGCTGGAAGGTTTTGAATTAATCATAACCACGGGCAAAGCTCTGGGCAATCCTCCAGACCATCTTTTTCAGCCTGCCAAGCCATTACAGAAGTGGAAAAACCATATGCAAATCAGGCTTGGTCCTACCCCAAAACGGGCAGTCCAGTCCGAACTGCTAGGTCACATCCCTTCTTCACGAGACCACAAGCATCCACAGACATGTTTCAGCCTTGTTGGGCATCATCAGTGAGGAGCATCTTGGGTCTCTAGGCCTGGCAGACTCGGGACCCACGTCTGGGCATACTCGTCCCACTCGGGGTGACTTTCGCAAAACAGAAAGGTGATGGCTGGGAGGTTTTGAATTAATCATAACCACGGGCAAAGCTCTGGGCAATCCTCCAGACCATCATTTTTCAGCCTGCCAAGCCATTACAGAAGGGGGAAAAACCATATGCAAATCAGGCTTGGTCCTACCCCAAAAGGGGCAGTCCAGCCCGAACTGCTAGGTCACATCCCTTCTGCACGAGACCACAAGCATCCCCAGACATGTTTCAGCCTTGTTGGGCATCATCAATGAGGAGCAGCTTGGGTCTCGAGGCCTGGCAGACTCGGGACCCACGTCTGGGCATACTCGTCCCACTCGGGGTGACTTTCGCAAAACAGAAAGGTGATGGCTGGGAGGTTTTGAATTAATCATAACCACGGGCAAAGCTCTGGGCAATCCTCCAGACCATCATTTTTCAGCCTGCCAAGCCATTACAGAAGGGGGAAAAACCATATGCAAATCAGGCTTGGTCCTACCCCAAAAGGGGCAGTCCAGCCCGAACTGCTAGGTCACATCCCTTCTGCACGAGACCACAAGCATCCCCAGACATGTTTCAGCCTTGTTGGGCATCATCAATGAGGAGCAGCTTGGGTCTCGAGGCCTGGCAGACTCGGGACCCACGTCTGGGCATACCCGTCCCACTCGGGGTGACTTTGGCAAAACAGAAAGGTGATGGCTGGAAGGTTTTGAATTAATCATAGCCACATGCAAAGCTCTGGGCAATCCTCCAGACCATTGTTTTCAGCCTGCCAAGCCATTACAGAAGGGGGAAAAACCATATGCAAATCAGGCTTGGTCCTACCCCAAAAGGGGCAGTCCAGCCCGAACTGCTAGGTCACATCCCTTCTGCACGAGACCACAAGCATCCCCAGACATGTTTCAGCCTTGTTGGGCATCATCAATGAGGAGCAGCTTGGGTCTCGAGGCCTGGCAGACTCGGGACCCACGTCTGGGCATACCCGTCCCACTCGGGGTGACTTTGGCAAAACAGAAAGGTGATGACTGGAAGGTTTTGAATTAATCATAACCACAGGCAAAGCTCTGGGCAATCCTCCAGACCATCGTTTTTCAGCCTGCCAAGCCATTACAGAAGGGGAAAAACCATATGCAAATCAGGCTTGGTCCTACCCCAAAAGGGGCAGTCCAGCCCGAACTGCTAGGTCACATCCCTTCTGCACGAGACCACAAGCATCCCCAGACATGTTTCAGCCTTGTTGGGCGTCATCAGTGAGGAGCAGCTTGGGTCTCTAGGCCTGCTGACTGATTTGCACATGGCTGGACCCCTTTTGCAATGATGCAGACGGTCTAAAAAACGGTGGTGTGGAAGGTTGCCCAGAGCAATTGCCAGTGGTTCAGATTCATTCAAAACCTTCCACCCATCATTTTTGTGGTCACAGCTCGAAACACGTGTCAGGCTGTCCTGAATGAATTGAAATCCTGTACAACTGTACATTTTGAAGTATATGGTGTGGCGCAGTGTAATTATTTACAATTGTCTTAGCTTACTTTAAACTGTGGGATGCAGGGCAATGCACCCACACCCTAACAATTAACTGCTGCCCCGTACCCATAATTGAGTTTACAGTTGCAAGCGCTGTGACTCTCTGTGGCAATTCTTTGCTAATTGAAATAGGTCCAAGCCTGGCCAAGGGAGATAAATTGTGTTAAAAGGGATCTAAGTCCAGCTGAGGGGGATCTGGGATGAACCATGAGTCACCCGAAAAAGAATATCCAATGTACATTGTGAAAGAGGATCTGAGCCCAGATGAGGGGGATCGAAGGTGACGAACATTGTGTTTAAGAGATCTGAGCTTGGCTGAGGGGGATCCGGGTGAATAGTGAATCTCCTAAATTGAGTATTTCTGAAAATCTGAAAGAGGAAACAAACGTATTGTTTATTTGGTCACATCAGGCCCTCTGAATGACGACACTTTGATAAGCAAAGAGACTTGAGCAAGGAAGGTCCTGATGCCTATGACTGAACTATATACTCGTGCTAAAGAAGCCAGAGACTATTCTGCGCTCGAGTGAACCGCCTTGTCCCGTGCTGAAAACGCAGGGAAGGGAGGCCAATGGTCTGAACAACCTGACATATCATTTTGTGAACACTTTTCGTAACACTGTTTCCCACACTATTTGTATTTAGAGGTAAGGATTGGCAATACATTTATTAGTATAGGCCCTTTTATATTGACAAGACACCACTAGGACTGCGTTATTATTATTTGATGGCCGTAGCTTGCTCCCATCTGTAGATTTAGGATTAGATAGGCATTTTACAAGCCCTTTTTGAAGTTCAATAATCACCCTTGATCTGTGGTCACTTGTGTCTGTCCTACTGTTGATACCATGCCTTCATTACAGTTCCAAGGAAGAGCCCCACCTGAAGAAAAAGCATTATGGGTAAAAAGACCTAAGCAGCAAATTGCTGCTGAGATTAGTGAGGACTGGGTCATACCTAATCTGGCCGAACAAGTCAACAAATTCTTGGCAAACTGCACCACATGTCACAGGGTTAACACTGGACATACAATTAAGACCCTAAGAGCAACACTGCCCCGCCCTACAGGGCCCTTTAAAGAGCTCCATGTTGATTATATTGGCATGGTGAACAGATGTAACGCATACAGGTATGTACTAGTATTAGTGTGCCCATATTCCTGATTGGGCACACTACTACTTCCCCAGATGGGGCATTTGCGAACTACTAAGTTCCGACAATGGGTGCCACTTTGTAAATAAATTTCTGTATGAGATCACTGAGCCGCTAGGCATCGGAGATAAGCTATGTACAGCCTACCACCCGCAGGTGGTGGAGATGTTAAATTGCTTAAAATAAAGTTAGCCAATTTGTGCGATACCCTCAAAAAGTGTTGGCTCTAGTGCCTGCTCTTAGTCCTCTTCAGTCTGTGCAACCAGCCAAGCAAGGACCACCACCTGACACCCCATGAAGTGGTGACAGGAAGGAGGATGCATACCCAGCTGTGCCCACATGAACAGTGTCTGATGCACACAGAAGTGCGGATTTGTTCTAGGAAGAGATTAATATGTATCTCAACCTGTGCAAAGCTACTTTCTTCACAGATAGACATCAAAGTGTATCATCGTGCCCCAACAGACCAACAAGACACAGCAACCAGAGAACCTCTGCAACTACAACCTTGAGACAAAGTCTATGCCAGACAGCACACACAATGTTGGAATCAACCAAAGTTCACCGGTCTGTGAGAAGTGGAGAAGGCAACACCAACTGCAGCAAAGTTAAAGAAAGGCCGCGCCTGGGTGCAGCTAACTGATCTGAGCAGAGACACAAGCACAGCACCACAGCACTGACGGGCAACAGACGCTGGGACTCAAACAAGAATCAGCAACCAAAGTTGAGTATTTTATAAAAGTACAATAGAAGAATGAAAACCTTCGGGCACACCAGAGTGTGAGGAACTTATGGTGGCCACAGTAAAGATAGACACAAGTGATCACAGTTCAAGGGTGTTTATTAAACTGTATGTGCAGGTTGGACAAGTGCCTAATCTAAACCTAAATCTAAGATGGGAGCAAGCTACGACGATTAAATAATAATGAGGCAGTCCTAGTGGCGTCTTGTCAAATAAAAGGGCCTATACTAAAAAAAAACTATTGCCAATCCTTACAACTAAATACAAAAAGAGTGTGGGATAAGATTCACAAGAAAGAAAGAAGTGTTCACAAATGATAAGTCAGGATGTGGTATCCGGGGATCTCTGTTCCCCATGTTTTGAACACGGAACAAGGCAGGACTCCTGAGTACAGCACACTCTCAAGCTTTCCCAGCATGAGACGACAGTTCCGTTTTTAGCTATCAGAACCTTTGGTGGCTAAGTCTCTTTTTTCTACAAAAAGTCTCTTGCCTCCGAGGACCTGCTGTGTTCAAAATAACAATCAAAAAGTT
Source organism: Ambystoma mexicanum (assembly GCF_040938575.1). Lineage (NCBI taxonomy): Eukaryota > Metazoa > Chordata > Amphibia > Caudata > Ambystomatidae > Ambystoma > Ambystoma mexicanum. The sequence continues at coordinate 670,629,206 of NC_090933.1, read as the reverse complement.
CCTTTCCAAATGTACCTTGGGTGATGACTTTTTACCCCTGGGCCCCCCTCTTCTGGGCTCAGACCCCTCTTGAATATCAGCCTCCCTCCGACGGGTTCACTGCGGCTTCTTCTCAAACCAATTTCACCTGTGGCATTCACAAGCCTCAATGTCTTTTTAAACAGTTCACTGTGGACATCTCTCTGTCGGGGTAACTGTAAGGAAAAAAGGGCTGTTGCTTGTGAAGAAACGTTGTTTCTAAGGATTCAGTGTGTAAGGGGGTTGGAAGACTACAATTCTCTTGATCCTTCACTCCCATGATTCCTTGCTTGGCAGTTGCTGGGTAAGCAGGTGCATCCAACTGCTATTTAAGGCCTTCCCGGCCCGTGCTTCCTGCTGGTGATTGATGGCGTGACACGGTCCGGAGGAAGCAGAGTGCTCAGTCAGAGCACATGGAAACACTAATGTGCAGAGCAGGGCCGTCAGTGAATTCTACAAGTCCCGGGGCCAGCGGTGAAACTTACAGCTTGTTCTGACGAGCAGAGCTGTGCACGGCAGAACGCTGCTTCAACGCAGGATTTTTCTCTGCCTGGGGTGGTGCCGGCGAGCCCCCCCAGGCCTCAAATAGGTGTTTCATTGAATGTGTTTGGGTTGGTGACTCCGCGTTTCCAACAGAGTCAGATTGGAACGCGTTGTGAACTTTTGTTATGCATCATTCATTACAGCGCGTTGCGGTTGGAAAAAGCACATGATTATTTTGTTTATGAGTCCATATACCAGTGTTAATACACCACATGTAATTTCAGAACTGAGAGAGACAGTTGCGTGGTGAGAGCAAGGGGCAAGTCATATCTTGAAGTAACGCTATGTTGTTTGTGGCTGCATTTTGTCTCATTCCATTTGTACTGTTGTCATGTGCATCTGCATACCTGGGTTCTATGTGATCAGTGAGTTCAGGTATCATGAGAGGAGCACCGAAGCACACCTTGAGGGGCATTAGTAATTAAGAAGTATGTGCTTCTCTGAATCAAGAGTCTAAAAGTGTTCAGTGTTATGTTCCATTCATGTTTAATGTGCTTTATTTTTGTGGCTATCTTAGGGAAAACTGCAAATACAGTGGGCCTTATCACAAGCTGGGCTATTAGCCCTACCGCCAAACCCCCCGGCACTATTAGCGCCGGATCATGGGTTTGGCGGAACGGTTAGTGCCCATTCCCCATTGGGCCCATTCGGGAATTCCTCATTCCCCATTGGGCCCAAAAATGTGCGCTATTAGCGCCAGCGGATTTCCTGCCGGCGGTAATGGCGCTGAAAATCTGCAAATTTGCTGCATATTTGAGCTTTGAGCTGGGGGGAAATCCGCCAAGGCCATGATCTGGCGGATCCTTAAATGCGGCCGTAATAGCGATACCGCCGCATTTAAGGGTTACCGCCAGACTCGTGATGAGGCCCAGTGTGTTGAATTAGTATTCTAATCAAGAAGGATACTGACAGGAGAATATTGAGGCAAGCCTAATATAGTTTTGTTCTTGTTGGTGTGTGCTCCACTTCCCCTTTTCTGGTTACCCTAAACCCCCCGTCCCTATCCACAATCTCTCCCTAACCCTCTGCCCCCCTTAGGCTACCTCTGTTTCTACAATCAGGAGCCCGTGTCAACCAAGGTGGGAGGCGTCACTACATTTGACTTCCGTGGCTAGGAAGGAGTTATTTATACGTCAGGGGTGTGACAGTCACTCCTGTCAACACACTGTTCATTGGGACTTCAGACTTCGCCCCTTTCCATAGGCATCCCTCCGTCTAGTTCACTCTTGCCAACTGTTGGCAATCACACAGTTCTTTCTCTTTTCGCACTATGCGAGATTCATCTCCCTTAGCTTTCGTGCAGGTCAAAGACTTTCGACTGTACAGGGGTTTTTTCTAGATCCCTGTATGACCACTTTGACCTTTTCCTTGCGGCACTCCTAGGGCCTACTGGTATCGGTAGTTTCAAAAAACATGGAATCAACCAGAGTCCCTCGAAGGAGCACCTACGTGGTGCCGGGCCCCCCTGCAGCTGGTTTTCCCTTAATGTTAACAGTTCTTTGAACTTTCCTTAATTTGCCATTTGCGACTTTCGTCCAACACAGTTCGGTTTCTTATCGGCTCTTCCCTCGACTCACCAGCTGTAATGAAATGAACCACTTGGCTTTTCTTGTCCCTGCCGTCAAGGCCAGTACCACAGTAGCAACCGTCTCTCCCTGTTCTGATTATCAGTGTAGGCATGCTCCATGTACCGTAGACATCTGCTGCAAAACCTGCTGGCTATTGTTCGCAGTTTTACAATTCCTTTCAGGGAGATTTGCGGGTCTGGGTCAGAACGGGCAAGGTCGCTTCTCTCCTTGTCACTCTTTCGGTTCTCACCGCCTTTCTCCTCCTCTTGAACTGCTGTGCTTGGATAGTGGTCTCATCGTGTAGTCTGCCTTGTTCATCATGTGCTCTCATGCGCCACCTTTTAAACCTGTGGGGACATGTCAGGTTAAGGGCTCTAGTGTTAGTTCATTGTCTTTCATGGTATAAGAAAGTGTTTGTGTCGGAAAAGGGGGGTGGGGTAGAGTGTCTGAGTATCCTACGTTGTATGCTGAGGAAAAGGTGTTATAAGAAGGAGAATACCTAGTCTCACCCATTAGTGTCCCACTTCCACTCCCAGAGGACACCCCATCCAGGTAATCCTCCCTTACTTGTCCACCCCCAGGAACTGGATCCAATAGTGATGGCTGTGTCCTGGCCAGCTGGATGACAGATCCGTGGGCACTAGTCAGGGAGAGAGCTTCAGGTTTCTCACAAGAGCAAGTGCAATTGTGGATGAAGATAATATTGGAAATGTGTGTTTTTTTATGTGTTGAATTGTGTTTTGCTGTGGGTTTTATGTGGTTTTATACATCTTTTGTAACACATTTGATATCAAATTAATGTTGTAATAAAGCTTAATGTTTACTTTGTTTTTGATGCTACTAGTTGCATTTTTTTTAGGATTTAGCAGTTGGGACTGTTTTGGTCACCAGCAATTTTTGTTGAATATTTTGTAGTCCTTCTTTTCCTCACATACGTGTATATTGCTGTTTCCCAGACAGTAGAGGAAAGTTGTCTGGGTTGCTTTACCCTATTTATAATATGTACGTAAATAAATTAACCAGTCTACATCAAAATGAACAACCTGTAAAAGTCCAGAAACTCACCCAATCTTAATTTTGTTTCAGGGGCAAAGGAAGCAATAACAACTGTAATCAGACATGTGTGATGACAGCACTAAGTGAGGGACCATCCACAATCATGAACTTCCTGCGGCAATATGGTACTAAGGCCTACTTCTTTATACCTCCCTCATGGAACGGAATCTGTTCTATAGTAACTTTGCATGCTCCTGTAATTATGATTCCAGAAAGCCATGTAAATCTGCCCAAAGGACGTTCCCAGACCCCTCCATTGCCCCAAACAATTGTAGGACAAACAAACTCACAAAGAGTGAAAAGATGAAGATGGACAAACTACTTTTCAAAGGAAGCAGACGAAGCCTTGGAGAAAGTATCAGCGCAATATTGACGTTTTTTGGAAACTGAGGTGTTCTTTATCTCGCTGCTAGCTCCTGGAATACAAACCACTACAAATGCGAAGTAGATTCAGATGATCCGCTAGAATCTGATGGAACTTTTGAATGCCATAGAAAATGGTATTAATGCAATCAGAGAGGAGCTCCCAACGCTCAGATTTATAGCACTACAGAACTGAATGGTGCTGGATCTACTCACAGCAATGGAAGATGGCATCTGCAGGAAGATCGGCAGCACTTGCTGCACCTACGTGCCTTCTAATGATGCAGATAATGGCATGGTAACCCTTGCAATTAGACAAATGACCAAGTTGAAAACAGACATGGAAACAGCGGAGGGATCATTGAAGATGACAATTGATTAGCAGTCCTTACCTTGTGGATACCCTAATGGCTCATCAACTTCCACCGAGTTTTGTTTCCTATACTTATTGTCTTGATAATAATATGGTGCATCTACCAAATAATAATGACCTGTTTCCTGTCTCATGAAAATAAACCTAACTCCCTTGCAGTTATGACAGGTAGTGCCACTCCTGGTTGGAAAGATGAAAGCTGTCAAAATAACCCGCAACCAAAGGTAGTGGAAAATAAAATATACCCAATAGAATGCTGCAGTTACCCAGAAGGCACCATTTGGTCACTATGCCCGATCCAAAGAATTACTTACTGTGCTGCGCAGACCCCATGCAGATGGGGAAAGCATTTTTTTAGGATGTAACCCATAGGTTTGTGGTAGGTCAGGAGGGGATTTGAGAAATGTGGGTGCCCAAAACAATCTATGGCTGGCAACAACAAAAAGATAAATAAGATAGAGAGTACATACGGAGGTTCACCTCTCATGGGATGAAAGGGGGGAATGTTGGGGAATACAATAATAATAGGGAATACATTCAAACCCCAAACGTGCATGGAAATATAAGCTTCAAAAGGCATTGTGAAGAAGACACAGCACAAAGAAAGCAGCCCCACACATAGAAACTTCCTTGTGTAGGCCCAAAAATTACACTAGTAGCCATGCTTCAGTGAGCCATACTGCACAGATCTTGCAATCAAATATAACCTCATAACCTTTATAAGAACAGCAGCACCTAACAGTAGCTAGAGAAACCTTAAGGACACTCCTAATGATAATGAATGACAGGGACCCTTTACACTAATTGAGTGAATAACACTATAAGCCTGAAAACCCAATTAGCCATTTCCAAAGCATGAAAACCCGCACCCCTCAGAAGACAATATCAGCCTGGTCTGTGCAGAGAGGAGGTGCACGCATTCCAAGCTGCAACTTCCCACAGCAAGAATGAATGCAGAGCAGTGATTGGTTGAGGCAGGGTGGGGGTGAACGTGTTCCCAGACCTTAAATTCAGTTACGAGGTCATGGAAAAGCAACAAACACTGCACATGTATTGGTTAAAACACATCAGGTTAGCTGAGTTCCCAAGAATGTGATCAATGGAAGTATAACAATTTATGTTCCTAGACAGTGCATCAAAACATATCATAATGAAGGTCACAAGCTGGTAAGAACTGAACAATGAGCAGTGAAGAGTGTGCTTGTCAAGACAGAATAATCAAGGAACAACACTGCCCTCTGTAGGAAAAATCCCACTGAAAGAGCGCCAATTGCCAAGGAAGGAGCCACACAAAACACTGTTACATATAGAAAAGATTTAATTAGGTATCAGTGGCCTTTATGGAAATTCATAACCAACCCTCACAGCACATACATAGTATTAGAAAGGAGCACATTTATAATATTACAAGTTGCATAAACACATGGGTATGTATACATATATTTATGTCAATGTAGGAGAACAAGGTGTGCAAGCAACTAAGCCCTCAGCTCATAAGGTATTATGAGAAAGGAAGGAGAAGCAAGACATTTTTCCAACAAAGAGTTGCAAAGGTTGAACTGGAGATGAACAGTTCACAATGATGAGAGCGGTAAGAAGGTGCCAACCGATGAGGTCAATGGGAAGGGGGTGTAAAAGCAACAATGTTGTTGTCACACTGTCACATCTCACACAGGGATTGGTTGAAACTTGCACAGTCATTCACTTCACATATACTCCTCCTGAAACAGCCAATCCAATACCGAGTTTAGCCGATACAAAATGAAAAGAGTACCATCCAATCAGAACCATGGGAAAGGAAATGATCTCAATGCCAATTAAATATTAAACTGACATCTAGATCCGGTCACGAGGATAGAATAAGCCAACAGGGCTAAATAGTGTATAGATTCACCTATAGTGTAAATGATGATGTCCAATCAGAGGCTGGGGAAGTAAAAATAATCTGTCACAGGTGTTGGCATTTCTCTTCTGCAATTTGCTTTAAAACGGGCCATTTTCTGTCATGTGGCTAAATGTCTCGATAGTTCCCCGTCCTAGCCTGTGTTGTAATAAACATTTAGTTTTTCTCACATTCCGTCCATTATTTTTTGACTCTTTAGCTTGATTTAATTTTATTATCAACTTGGGACTTGCTTTACACTCTGTACAATATACTTGTGGAAGAAGTAGTAAACGCATTGTGTTGAAAGTCAAAAGACTTGCCCAAGAAGCAGTTGTAGATTGAACTTTCCCCATTGAGAATTTAAGTGTGGAAAGTTTGGAACAAGCATCACCACAAAGTACAAGTTGTAGTAGTAGTAGGGGTTTTATCCTGGCAGGCAAGTAAAGCAGGAAAGAGAGAATAGTGGTTAGACCTGGCAGGCAAGTGGACCAGGAAGAAGATGATTTGAAGTACTGTAAATGTGGTAGAAGGCTGTGGTGGAAAAGAAGTGTATGTGTGCTTTATTGGTGAACATTATACAGTGTCCATGTCCCTGACACACCCAGTGCCCTGAGTTCCACCTCCATGTCACACTCCCCATCCATGTGTGCTAGAATCATTGGTCAATCAGAGTCTGACGCATGGCACATCCCTCCTGTGCATTGCTGCCTCCCTGAAGTGCAGCCCCATCTCCACCCTCCTCATCCTCATCATCAGGTGGTTGCAGTTCAGCGTCAGGGGCAGAGGCACATTCCGTCTGATGCACATATTGTGTAGCATGACACATGCCATGACGATCTTGCCCACCTTCTCATGGCTGTACAGGAGTGCCCCACCAGACCTGCTGCGGCAGCGAAACCGTGCCTTCAAGAGGCCAAAGGTCTGCTCAATCACCACACGGGTACATGTATGCGCATGATTGTAGTCCTCCTCGTGCATGTTCTGTGGGTTCCTGACTGGGGTAAGGAGCCACCTCTTCAAGGGATAGCCTGCATCACCTGCATGTGGGAAACAATGATTATGTATGAGTCCTCATATCACATGGGACCTGTATCAATGACACCATAGCATGCATTCATTTCCTGTATGCACCCACAGATCTATGCATGAATAGAGTCACATGATGTGACTGCTATGTGTGTATTCCTCTTATAGGCAGGTGTGCGTGCCATCGTCTAGTGGGCACAGGGGGGGGGGCAATTCCTTGTGAGTGCTCATGCACTGTGGTAGTCCACTATGGTTGTTCCCATGATCTGGGTGATGGGCAGTGCTATGTATGCTACCATCCTGTCAACGTAGATGGCAGGTGGACCTCCGTGTTGGTGTAGGGGTGTGTTCATGTATTTTGCCCTCATGTGGCTCCTTTGTACGCAGTAATGGAGACCTGTCCTTTTTGATGATGGTATTTTGCGCTGTGCATTGGCCATCCTCGTTGCTGTTGCTGCATTGTGCTGTTGGGTCTACGGTCTATGTGCAATGTACATGTTGATGGCTATGTAATGGTTGTTGCACTGCATCATTTTCGTGGTAGTGCAACTTATGTCTTGTATTTTGTGGTCAGGTGTCGGGTCAAGTCTGGCCTGCTTTGGGGTATGAGCATGGTACATCCTCTCAGGTACTCTCAGCCAGGTGAAGTATGCATCTCCCCCCCCCATCTGAGCCAGGTGAAGTATGCATCTCTCCCCCCCATCTCAGCCAGGTGTAGTATGCATCTCCCCCCCATCTCAGCCCGGTGAAGTATGCATCTCTCTCCCCCCCATCTTAGCCAGGTGAAGTATGCATCTCCCCCCCATCTCAGCCAGGTGAAGTATGCATCTCTCCCCCCAATCACCTACCCACATCGCATTTCCATGAGCCTGACATGCAACTCACCGAGAAGCCAGGATCTCTGCTCTGCATGTCGCTCCAGTTAGCGTGGTATCGTGGAGTTCCGCAAGACCATTGAATCATGGGTTGATCCGGGAAATCAGGCACAACAATGTGTGATGATTTTGGTTGAGTCACATACCATTTGCACGTTGATGGAGTGGTATAATTTATGGTTGCGGTACACTACCTCCATGGCATGTGGCACCACCAATTCAACATGGGTGCAGTCGATGGCGCCAATGCAACCAGGGATGCCGGCCAGTGAATGGAAACCAACTTTGGTGTTGGAGATCTCCTGGGCTGTCCGTGGTAGGAGAATGTGGTCGCTTGTGTGCTTTAGGAGGGCATCAAGCACTTGGTTCAGCGTACATGAGAATAATGGTTGTGATATGCCATGCATGTGCCCCACTGTGTGCTGGTAGGTGCCTGTGGCCAGGAAGTGGAGCACAGACACTACCTTCAGTAGAGGTGGGATGGTGGTGCGTATTTCAATCAGGCTGACAATGTCGTTATGTATCATGTCCACAGTGGTGGTGATGGTGTCCCGGTCCAGACGGTACAGGGTGTGAATCTGCTCAGGGGTTAGGTTGAATGGACTGGCTCGGATGCAAGGTATTGGGGGATGCCTGCGTGGTACCACTGGCTGCACTGGTGGGGCATGCTGGGCCTGCCTCACCCTCCTTCTCCTCCTGCGTCTCCTCTGTGCTGCCTGTTGTTGTTGTTGTTGTTGCTGCAGCAGTTCCACTGCAATCATGTCCTCCAGCCCCAGCATTGCTAGTAGTATTGGAATCATTTTGGTGTGTGACTGGGTGTGGGAAGGGGTGGGGTGTGCTCCGTTTGTGCTGGCCCAGTCTATATTTCCTCCACCTGTGCTTATTGTGTGCACCTGTGGCAGTTGGGAACACTGCACATGGCCGTTTACGGGTGGTCCGCAATGCCGGTATTTACTCCATGCCGGTAAGGTACTTTTCGGGCTTCAGTAGGCCGTTATTTGCATGTCCGCCTGACTTGTGATGGCCTCCTGTTTACGCCATGGCAGTATTTCCAGCATGAAGGGTCGCGTGCCCGCGCCCATGCCGCTATTTGAGGCACCGTTAGTTACGGTGCCGCTAATAGCGGGTTGGTGGGTCGTAATGGCCCGGAGCGGTAAACGATGCCGGTAATCCTTTATCGGCATCGTTTATCCCTTACCTCCAACCTCGTAATGACCCCCAGAGTCTTTTTGGTTTACTAAGCAGAATGCTGTTGAAACTTTAACAACCACCTTAACAAATACCCAGTGTCGCATTGCACTATGAACCAGACCGGTGTGTAACAATGAAATATTTATTAATTTTTAGAATTCAAAGACAATCAAGCAAATCAAAATTAGGACAGCAGCCACTAATGTGTGGCAGTATACGTGCAAAAATCCCCCAATACAGTTACTTCACACTCCTAACATAAGATACATAACCTTTAATAGAAACGGAAACAAAATTACTTTTCTTCAAAATACAGATAGCTCACAGGTTAAGCACTCACCCTGCAACACTTCCCCCAAACACCTGCTGACTAAATTCTTTGTGGATAGAAAGCAGTGGCAAGGAGTCGGAAAGAAGAGGGAAAAATCAGATGTACAATTTAGCCCACCACCCCAAGATGAGAGGGCAGAAAATGAAATGAAAACGTTCAAAAGGAGCAAAATGGCATACTCGGATTTTACTTGTTACTTATATATCAGTTTACAATTGCAGTATGATAGCTAGGACAGAAAGTTACTTGGCTGCACTTAAATTATAAGGAAGTTTACAGACTACTGAACAGGGCACCAAAGCAATGTGACACAGGTAAAAAAAACTCTTATTTAACACTGGCTTTACAATGACAAGCAGCTCATGAAAGGGGCTTAGCTGTCAAAAACGGAAATCGTTTTTTGGATAAGATACAAAGGCACAGAACAGACAGGATTCTGAGGGAAAGGGAATATTCTTAATGGGATTATGTTTGGGTTATTTATGGGAAAAGTGCAAATCGGAATTTAGAGAAAAGTACAATACATGGGCAAATTCAGTTTTGATTGCACAATGACAAGTTCCACTGAGGCTATATTTTAATTATATATTATTAAGGAAAGACACTGTGCAAGGGGGTTGATTTCAAATTTTAACCAGCTTGCAATACGTACGTCCTTTAGGGCAATTCATTAATTTATTTCAAAATGGTACTAAGGATTTACACAGATAACTGAAATAATTATAAAAGGAATTTTCTAACAGATAAGGACTAACACAGATTCCTCTAAGGAACGGTGAATAGATGATACTGGCAATTTGGGATTTTGTATGGGATTTTAATAGGATTTGAATAGGATGCAAGAGTAAAAGAGCGGGATATGCAGTTTTGGGTACTGGGTGATGTGATACTTACAAGGTAAGCTTGAGTTTGGTAATTTGGTCAGCCAGCAAGGTCTCTGGACAGCGGGGCCAAGGATCAGGTCACTGGGACAGTGGGCCAAGAGATCTGGTCACTGGGACAGCTGGGCTCTCCTGAATGGGATCAGCTGGGCAATGTATGCTCACTGTGGACAGTGGGATGGGTCAGCTGGGCAAAGTCTGGTTAGGGCTCTCCTAGATGGGATCAGCTGCCTTTCCTTCTTTCTCCCTGGATTATTGGGTATGGCTGGATCTGGGAGGGGTGGTTCTGCCTGGATCTGGATGGTCCTACCTGGATGAAATCAGCTGCCTCTGGATCTGGCTTTTGGGTTTTGAATATCTTGAAATATCCCTTGTGTCTCCCTGTCTCCTGCTTATATAGCCAGAGTGACATTATGGAATTTTACAATCTGGGGGGAAGTACTCTGAACGCACCCCTCTACTGGGTTAGGCCAGGCACTGGTGTTCCCTCCTCCATCCGGGCTGATTCGTAAGGGGAAATGACTTCATTTTATGTGTGTGCATTTATGACTTCCTGTCACGCAAGTGGGACCCGGGGTCCAAGCTCACCTGTCTCTCCTTAGAGGTTTTCTTCTTGAAGGAAGGATCCTTGTCCTTCTTTCTTGAGGTCCGGGATTCGAAGAGATAAGGGCGAGTCTCCCCTGACACCACCCTGCCGGCCTAAGAGCGGAGCGGGCTGGCCTCCGGGGCCACTGCCCTGTTGGTGTTGGTTTAGTTGGCTGACTCGGAGGAAGTTCCAGGAATGATGGAGAAATCCAGGAAGGAATGTCCAGAACTGCGGAAGGACTCTGGCGATAATGCAGATTCACTGAGCACCGAAAGGGGAAGCAGCAGGGAAGGACAAGGAAGGAAGGACATGGCAGGGCTGGAAGCAGGACAGCGGGAAGGAAAACAAGGGTAAGACCGCGGTAGAAGCACTGAGAACGGCTGAAGGCAACCGAACGTTGAGACGCGCCAGCTCGCATGAGAGCAGCGCATATCAGCTGATGTGGAGAAGGAAAACTAGACCACTGTAAAAGCGATCTCGGCAGCAGTGGCCAAGTGTAAAGCTCACCTGATTCCCGTAGAGGCGCCGGTCTTGACTGGGCGTATACCGTATCTTCAAAGGTGATGTGTAACACACGGCTGGCTCTTTGGGCTGGACCTCTGTGCACTGTATGTCTGACTCGAAGGGTAAGATGTCTGCAGATAGAAAATATGGGATTAAGGAACTGGGTTATTGAATGTCTCTCTCTTCTTCCCTTTCTCTTCTCCTGTAGAACCCCAAAGGTTAACGCTCTCACCTTAGGTAAGTGAACGCCGTGCTCTCCATCTGCCTCGGGGCAGGGTGCTGTAACCAGTTTCTTCACTGGATAAAGGGAGCAGGCCTCTTGACTTCAGAGGACTGCTGTCCGTCGTTTACTGCACGAACGGTAAGTTTCGAGTAATTCTAATGTCTTTAAAGTCTTTAGTAATGATGTTTCTTGTTTTGCAGGGTCCCGGCGATGGCGGATGACGGGCTGAAGTGAGTTGAAGATGGAGACCGTGTGAAGAATAGAAGCGCCTGGAAGCACGTAAGTAAGCGCTTGTTGCCTGCTTCACGATGCGCTCTAACTGTCTTTTTATTTTGCAGGTACAAGTTCGGAGCGGCTGCAGGGTGCCGGAATACCCACTGGGTTAGATGTGGAAAGGAGTAATGGCACGTGAGTATTAAAGTTCCCCAATGTCTTTAAACGCACCTTGTTTTGTCTTTCAGATGCGGGATGCAGCGCCGAAGGCCTCCGGAGCGTGCAAAGAGTTGGTAAGCTTTTGTCTTTCAGATGCCGGAATGCAGTGTGAAGACCTCCGGAGCGCACGAAGAGTAGGTAAGCCTTTGTCTTTCAGATGCCGGAATGCAGCGCGAGGCGTTGGTGACAGCCGATGGACCAGGTAAGTGAAGAGCTGTCACTGAAGACCGTAATGCTAACCTGTTCTTTCTTGTCTTTATAGGTGTTGCTGAAGACTGGATTCAGGATGGTAAGCCTTTTTCCTTAGGCCCAGGATCAGATGCAGAAGACACGATGAGCGTTCTGCTGCAGAGGATGCAGAATAACGCAAAGCAAGATTCATCCATCGGGTGTAGTTTAAATAGCCTCCTGTAGTGCTTAGGTGTCTCCTTCCACAGCCACGCCTAGGTAAGAAAAGAGTTCCTGCTTTCCAGAAGAGTTCCAGTGTTCTGAATCTAGGGAGTGGCTCCTGCCCCACCCAACAGGAAAAGTAGTTCCAAACAGAAGAGGATCAGAGGCTCAACTGGCAGGCAAGTAAGCAGCATGGTCTGCTGCAGGTAAGTCCACCCAAGCATTATGAGCCCGGCGCTTCCAGCGCTGGGACTGGGCATATTTATGAGCCTGGTGCCACTGGCGCCAGGACTGGGACCAAAAGGTCCCAATTGGGACTGGTTGGCACTCGGAACCTGGGTTATGGATCTGCTTCCAAGGGAGCTGGGAAAACCCTGACCTTTTGGAAGCAGAGATCATGACAGTACCCCCCCTCAAGGCCCCTCCCAAACCGGGCTTCTCCGGGGGTTTTGGCTTGTCAGGAAATGTTCGGTGAAATCTTTTGATTAGGCGAGGAGCGTGGACATATTCAGCAGGTTCCCAGGATCTCTCTTGGGGGCCGTAGCCTTTCCAGTCAATTAGGTAAAATAGTTTAGATTTGGAGATCTTGGAGTCCAGAATGCTTTTGACTTCAAACTCGAGTTCTCCATCAACTAGGATAGGTTTTGGAGATTTAGTTAGTCGGGTTTGAGGTTGCACGGGTTTTAATAGAGAGACGTGGAAGACCGGATGTATCTTCATGTGCGGGGGCAAGTCCAACTTGACCACTACTGGGTTTACTATGGTAGTGATGGAATAGGGACCAAGGTATCTTGGGTTGAATGTGCGTGGCCCTTTTAGAGGTAGATATTTGGTGGATAACCAGACTTGATCCCCTACTTGATATTGAGGGGCTTCCTTCCGATGTTGATCTGCTCCTTTCTTGTATTGTCCTTTAGCCCTTTGAAGGTGAGAAACAGCTTCCTTAAAGGCTTGGGTGATTGTAGAATGCAGGTAGTCTACTGCTGGTGTTTCAAGATCTTGGAGGGGATCCAACTCCGAGGTTCGAGGGTGACTGCCGTACAAAAGAAAAAACTGGGTTTTCCCAGTTCCCGAATGGACAGAGTTATTGTAGGCATATTCGGCTATCCAAAGGATGTCTTTCCAAGTTTTTTCAGTTTGTTGCAGCATGCAGCGTAAATACTGTTCCAGAGTTTGATTGGTCCTCTCGGTTTGTCCGTCGGTCTGAGGGTGGTGACTGGTCGATAGTCTCACATCAATTTGAGCAGACCGACAGCAACTTCGCCAAAAATGAGAAATAAATTGACTACCTCGATCCGAAATTAGAACCGAAGGAAAACCGTGCAGTCGGACGATGTTTTCGAGAAATTCTCGGGCCAGAGTTGCTGCTGTTGGCAAGCCTTTGAGCGGAATGAAATGCGCCATCTTGGAGAATAAGTCCACGATTACTAGAATCGTATTGTATCCGGAGCATGGAGGTAGATCGGTGATGAAGTCCATAGAAAGCGTATGCCAAGGGCGAGGTGGGATGTCAATAGGGCGTAAGAGGCCTGCTGGTCTTTCCTTTTGACTCTTGTTTTGGGCGCATACTCCACAGGACATTATAAAGTCTCTGATATCTTTTTTCCAAGACGCCACCAGAAGTAGCACTTGATCTTTTCTGAGGTCTTCGCCATACCGGGATGTCCTTCAATTAAAGAATCGTGATAACAAGAGATTACTTTTTTCTGTAAATCTGTGCTGGGTAGGTATAATCGTTCTTGGAAATACAATAAGTGTCCTTTACTGCAAAGTCCTTTCCCTGCAGATGCCAATTCTGTATGTCTGCTGGAGTTACAAGTTGCCTGGCTTTATCCTTAACTTCCTCTATGGATTCTGTGGCGATTACACCCAGAATTCTTTGTTCGGGAATGATTGGTACAGGTTTAGGGTTGATAAAGTGTTCTTCCACTCCCATCCGAGAAAGGGCATCAGCTTTACCGTTCTTTGTACCAGGTCGATAGGTAATTATGAAGTCAAACTCGGCAAAGAATAATGCCCAACGGAGTTCTCTAGAGGATTGGGCTTTTGCGGTTTTCAAATATTGCAGGTTTCGGTGATCCGTAATCACAGTAACGGTGTGTCGGGCCCCCAGCAGATAATGCCGCCAAGCCTTAAAGGCAGACTTGATAGCCAGACCTTGTCAGTAATCGTGTAATTGATTTCAGGAGGCGAGAATTTGCGGGACCAAAATGCCATGGGATGCAACTGATTGGTTACCGTGTCCTTTTGTGATAGAACTGCCCCCATGGCAAGGCTTGAAGCATCAGTTTCCATGATGTAGGGGAGTTCGGGGCGAGGGTGTTTTAAGATTGGTGCAGAGATAAATTTAGTCTTCAAATCCTGGAAAGCTTGTTCCGCCTCGGTAGTCCATTCAAAACGTTTGTTTTTCTTTAACAAGGCAGTGATGGGCTGGACTATTCGAGAGAATTCGGGGATAAACCTGCGGTAAAAGTTAGCGAAGCCTAACATGCTTTGCACACCTTTTACGGAGGATGGTGATGGCCATTTGAGAACTGCATCGACCTTCTTTGAATCCATACGCACTCCGCCAGGTGATAATATGAATCCCAAGAATTCAACTTCAGTCACCTTGAAAACACATTTTTCCAACTTAGCGAAAAGTTTGTGTTGACGCAATCTTTCGAGGACCATTTTCACGTGTTTCCGATGTTCAGATTCCGATGAAGAATAAACGAGGATGTCGTCAATGTAAACAACAACACACACATCTATGAGCTCTCTGAGGACATCGTTCATAAAATATTGAAAGGCGGCCGGGGCATTGCAAAGTCCGAAGGGCATGACCTGATATTCAAATAGCCCATACTTGGTGCGGAAGGCCGTCTTCCATTCATCGCCCTCTTTTACTCGTACCAAGTGGTAAGCTCCTCTAAGATCCAGCTTTGTATATATATGCATGCTTTTCTGACTTGGTCCAGGAGTTCAGGGATCAAAGGTAATGGATATCTATTCTTAACGGTGATCTGGTTCAGGGAGCGATAATCTATACAAGTTCTAAGGTCTCCTTCCTTTTTTGGAACGAAGAACGAAGCTGAAGAAGCAGGGGACTTGGAAGGACGAATAAACCCATTTGCCAGGTATTGATCCAGGTATTGTCGAAGGTGAAGGTTCTCAGGCTCGGTGAGGGCATAAATTCTACTACAAGGAGAAGTAGATCCAGGTATCAGGTCTATCTGGCAGTCATAAGACCTATGAGGAGGTAGAGAGTTAGCCTGATCCTTCCGGAAAACATCTTGGTATTCTAGGTATTCGGGAGGTAACTGGGGAGTCTCTGAAGAAATTGCTGCCAGTGCAACATCAGGTGGAGGGTGACAAGTAGAGACACATTCTGGAAACTGGACCGTTCTTGCTCGCCAATCGATCAGAGGATTGTGTTTCTCTAACCAAGGTATTCCTAGAATAATCTGGAACTGAGGGGCCTTGATCACATCGAACACGATCTTCTCATGGTGTCCATCTTGACTTACTAGCGTCACCTCTTGAGTGGTATGCGTTACTGGCCCGGAGGCTATCTCCGTACCATCCACCGTAGAAATGACGTCCTTTACAGCCTTGGGACAAAGAGTTAGATTCATCCTCAAAACCATTTCATGATCCACATAATTGCCGATGGCACCGCTGTCGACGTAAGCTTCAATTGCATGTAATCGATCCGGATTATCAGGGTTAATGAGGACCATAGGTATCACGAAATGCGAGGTCACGGAACTGGTTTTCACGCTCGGCAAGAGGACCTCTATTCTTGTCGGGCGAGGTCGTTTCCCTGCTCAGAGTTTGTAACTTTGGTAACTGCAGCTCCTACTGCCTTCTTGGCAGGTTTCACCGGACAGTCTCGAAGAAAGTGCCCTGAGTTTCCGCAATAGAGGCATAATTGCAACTGTTTTCTCCTTACCCGCTCCTTTTGTGTTAGAGGACCTTTCAGACCCCCTATTTGCATGGGTTCCCCGGAGTCTACTCCTTTGGAAGGAGTTGGCGGTTTGGAAAATACTCGAGCATCAAACTTGGAACGATCGGCCTTCCTGTTCTGCAGTCTGTGATCTATTTGAACGACTAAGTCTATATAGTCCGAACAATCTTGTGGGGGATTCACTACTTGGGCTAACACATCTTTGAGCTCTCCACGTAGACCTCTATAAAACAGCGTAATCCTTTTGACTTCAGACCATTGAGTTTCCACTATCAGTCTGTTGAAAGACGCAATATAAGCCAAAAGGTCTTGATTACCTTGTTGCAACGAAAGAAGCTCATTGTCCAAGGCCTGCCCCTGTGAATGGCTTGCGAACAGTTTTTCCATACTGAGCTGAAAAGCTTGAAAATCATGGAGGACCGGATCATCTTGATTTACT
Source organism: Ambystoma mexicanum (assembly GCF_040938575.1). Classification (NCBI taxonomy): domain Eukaryota; kingdom Metazoa; phylum Chordata; class Amphibia; order Caudata; family Ambystomatidae; genus Ambystoma; species Ambystoma mexicanum. The sequence goes on along the minus strand of NC_090933.1, from coordinate 670,612,573 downwards.
AGAGGGATCTACCAGTCTGCCGCATTGCCACTAAGGTACGAAAGAACGAAAGCTACTTTAGCTTGATCAGTTGGAAAGGCTGCTGGCCGGCATAAGAAAAGCAACCGGCACTGATTGATAAATACTGCAAACCTCTTTGGGTCACCAGAAAATCGTTCAGGCGGAGCCAGAGGTACATTCCCAGGTAGGTTGATCTGCACTGGATTCATAGAGGATGTAGAAGGAAGATTTCCCCCAGATGCGGGTAACGGGGTCTGTCCGGCTTGTGACTGTAGCAATTGTCTAGCGAGATCATCTGTTCGCTCCTTGGAAATAATCAGTTCCCTTCTTAGAGCGTTCGTTTCCTGACGGGCTGCATGCACTTCTGCCCTTAGTTCCCCAAGTAACTGGGCTAGCTGGTCCGTATCCGAGGTTTCCATAGCGCCTGGATGGGAGTTTTGTGGTAGGCTTTGCGTTCTGTAACGCTCACCTGATTCCCGTAGAGGCGCCGGTCTTGACTGGGCGTATACCGTATCTTCAAAGGTGATGTGTAACACACGGCTGGCTCTTTGGGCTGGACCTCTGTGCACTGTATGTCTGACTCGAAGGGTAAGATGTCTGCAGATAGAAAATATGGGATTAAGGAACTGGGTTATTGAATGTCTCTCTCTTCTTCCCTTTCTCTTCTCCTGTAGAACCCCAAAGGTTAACGCTCTCACCTTAGGTAAGTGAACGCCGTGCTCTCCATCTGCCTCGGGGCAGGGTGCTGTAACCAGTTTCTTCACTGGATAAGGGGAGCAGGCCTCTTGACTTCAGAGGACTGCTGTCCGACGTTTACTGCACGAACGGTAAGTTTCGAGTAATTCTAATGTCTTTAAAGTCTTTAGTAATGATGTTTCTTGTTTTGCAGGGTTCCGGCGATGGCGGATGACGGGCTGAAGTGAGTTGAAGATGGAGACCGTGTGAAGAATAGAAGCGCCTGGAAGCACGTAAGTAAGCGCTTGTTGCCTGCTTCACGATGCGCTCTAACTGTCTTTTTATTTTGCAGGTACAAGTTCGGAGCGGCTGCAGGGTGCCGGAATACCCACTGGGTTAGATGTGGAAAGGAGTAATGGCACGTGAGTATTAAAGTTCCCCAATGTCTTTAAACGCACCTTGTTTTGTCTTTCAGATGCGGGATGCAGCGCCGAAGGCCTCAGGAGCGTGCGAAGAGTTGGTAGGCTTTTGTCTTTCAGATGCCGGAATGCAGTGTGAAGACCTCCTGAGCGCACGAAGAGTAGGTAAGCCTTTGTCTTTCAGATGCCGGAATGCAGCGCGAGGCGTTGGTGACAGCCGATGGACCAGGTAAGTGAAGAGCTGTCACTGAAGACCGTAATGCTAACCTGTTCTTTCTTGTCTTTATAGGTGTTGCTGAAGACTGGATTCAGGATGGTAAGCCTTTTTCCTTAGGCCCAAGATCAGATGCAGAAGACACGATGAGCGTTCTGCTGCAGAGGATGCAGAATAACGCAAAGCAAGATTCATCCATCGGGTGTGGTTTAAATAGCCTCCTGTAGTGCTTAGGTGTCTCCTTCCACAGCCACGCCTAGGTAAGAAAAGAGTTCCTGCTTTCCAGAAGAGTTCCAGTGTTCTGAATCTAGGGAGTGGCTCCTGCCCCACCCAACAGGAAACGTAGTTCCAAACAGAAGAGGATCAGAGGCTCAACTGGCAGGCAAGTAAGCAGCATGGTCTGCTGCAGGTAAGTCCACCCAAGCATTATGAGCCCGGCGCTTCCAGCGCTGGGACTGGGCATATTTATGAGCCTGGTGCCACTGGCGCCAGGACTGGGTCCAAAAGGTCCCAATTGGGACTGGTTGGCACTCGGAACCTGGGTTATGGATCTGCTTCCCAGGGAGTTGGGAAAACCCTGACCTTTTGGAAGCAGAGATCATGACACCAAGTTGGGGGAAAACATGGATGCCGCAAGACGATTCCCACATTTCCAAGCAGTCCAAAAGGGGCGAATCCGGGAATTCATGACAGTATGCCCCCTCCGAAGCCCTGTTCCCCCGGGTTTGCCTGGAGGTATGCAATGAAACCGGGAATCCAGACGAAGTGCATGAATGTTGGATACCGGCTCCCATGTCCGTTCACTAGGTGGATACCCTTTCCAATCCACCAGGTACTGTAGACGTCCCTGTCTGTATCTGGAATCACATATCCTGGCGACCTTGTATTCCAGCTGATCGTCTGTAAGAACAGGCGGTGGTCGAATCTTCTGTCTGGTTGACGGTTGATAAGGTTTTAATAGGGAGGATTGAAAGATGGGATGGATCTTGTTCCAAGTCTTTGGTAGGCGGATCTTGAATGCCACCGGGTTGATGATCTTTGTAATCATGAAAGGCCCGTAGAACCGGGGTGCTAATTTGTTGGGCCTAAGATGCCTGGGTAGATAACGTGAGGATAACCAAACTCTGTCTCCTATGGTGAAAACTGGGCCCGGTCTACGTCTGGCATCAGCATATCTCGTATTGGTGGTTCTAGCTTCCAATAGATGTTTTTTGACGTTCTGATGGAGGGTTCTTAAGTCTGTTATCCAAGTATCCACGGATGGAACAGAAGTGGAATGAGGAAGGTAAGTGGGTAGCACTGATGGATGGAAACCCTAGTTGCACAAATAGGGACTGACTTTAGTGGTGGAATGAGTTGTTGTATGCAAATTCCGCAACAGGAAGCAGCACTGACCAGTCATCCTGGACTTGGGAGGAAAAGCAACGTAAATATTGTTCAATGGTTTGGTTCACCCTTTCCATGATGCCATTAGTCTGCGATGGTACCCAAAAGACAGTGCTCTTTCAATGCCTAACAGGCGACACAGCTGAGACCAAAACTGGGAGGTGTATTGGGTACCTCTGTCAGAAATTATCTTGGAAGGCAATCCATGCAACCTGAAGATCTCCGTCATGAAGGTATTTGCCATTTCTTTGGCAGTAGGCAATTTAGGTAGCTGAGTAAAATGGGCCATGTGAGAGTATATATCTATGGTAACCATAATGCAGGTATATCCTCTTGAAGCAGGCAGTTCCACAAGGAAATCAGTGGCTATCATCTCCCAGGGACGAGTAGGTAGTTCTGGCTGTAATAGGAGACCAGCAGGTTTCCTGTTGTCATGTTTGTTTTGTGCACATACAGCACATGCCTGGATATATTTGGTTATCTCCTGTTGCATCTTTGGCCACCAAAACTATCTTCATATGGTCTGCATGGTAGTCTTAATGCCCCGATGACCAGAAAAACAAGTGTCATGACAGAGGCGGATTATCTTATTTCTGAGTTCCTTTGAGGGGACTGCCAAGGCTGTATCCTTGAAAAGATATCCATTTCGATGTTTTAAGGACCAATGGTTGGAGTTAGTATAGTCTTCCCATAATTCGGATGTTGGAGTGGCTATTCTAATCTGGTCCAGTAAGGTGTCAGCTTGGGCTATAAACACCCTTTCAGGATACATCTTGAGTAGAGATGGAGTCTCTTATGATATATAATCTGGATGTCGAGACAAGGCATCAGCTATGATATTAGAGGGACCAGGAATTTGGCAAATCTGGAACCGGAACTGAGCAAAGAAATAAGCCCATCGTGCCTGATGACTGTTTCTACATTCCATGGACTGAAGTACTTGTAGATTCCTATGATTCGTCCGCACTTGTACCGGGAATCTGGCCCCTAGGAGTAGATGACGCCATTCCGTAAAGGCTTGTCTGATAGCCAGTAGTTCTTTTTCAAGAACCGAATAGTGTATTTTGCTAGGATTTAGTGTTCTTGAAAGATAAGCAATTGGATGTTCACAATAGTCTTCCAGAAATAAAAATCAAGGAAGGAATGTCCGGAACTGCAGAAGGACTCCGGCGATAATGCAGACTCACTGAGCACCAAAAGGGGAAGCAGCAGTTAAGGACAAGGAAGGAAGGACACGGCAGGGCTGGAAGCAGGACAGCGGGAAGGAAAAGAAGGGTAAGACCGCGGTAGAAGCGCTGAGAAAGGCTGAAGGCAACCGAACATTGAGACGCGCCAGCTCGCATGAGAGCAGCGCATATCAGCTGATGTAGAGAAGGAAAACTAGACCGCTGCAACAGCGATCTCGGCAGCAGCGGTCATGTTGGGGGAAAACATGGATGCCGCAAGACGATTCCCACGTTTCCAAGCAGTCCAAAAGGGGCAAATCCGGGAATTCATGACACTCCCTTTGTCTTACAAAAGTTTCTTTTTACAAAAATAAGTTATGGAGCAAAACCTCAAATCTATACTAGTCACCATCATAAAAAACAGATATGCAGATTCCATATTTCACAGGGAATTGGACAGTCCGATCGACGACTCTGTGCGAGGTAGCATTGCTTTTTGGACACAATTTCACAATTTTTAGGAGAAACATGCTATTTAAAATTCTGTAAATGGATACACATAGGCCCACTACTATTTCGCATATTTTCACCAAGTTTTATGTCTGTGTCATTTATACTTCACATAGAAATGAATTTTTCCTGCCATTCCGGTTCCCCAGGTGCTAGGAACATGTGCTTAGTCTCTTTGGGTTTGTCCATAACTGACATCAAATGCTGGCATAATATAACATTACTGCTTATTCAGGACATTGGGAGAAATGTCTTAATATAAAAAGTTATTTACAGTCAATGGGCTGGATTGGTCACATGAGTGGCAAACCCACACAGCCAAATTGTCTTCCCCTGGGTCAGTCTGAACAAAGGGTTTCCATGATGCCCTTTGAAGCCATGCAGTTGGGGATGGGGAGGGATGTCAAAGGAAAGCACACCTCTTGGTGAAAATGCTAGTTCCCTTGGGTCCTTTGTTCCTTTCTGTAGGGATGCCGGCCAGTCTGACGAGGCTGCAAACTTCCACTGGTTGACTGGATGTAATTATTTTCCCATGGGAGGCAGGGCACCTTTGAAGTAAGTGCCTGGGCCAAACCTGTTCTGCTGGTTTCAATTAATTTTTTTATTTTATTTTGGCAGAAACCAAGTCCTTTTGGGAATAAATATCATGCACATTTTATAAAGACCTCCATCCCCACCTATATAATCCCATTTCTCTGTGAGCATAGCTGTAATTGCATTTCACTTTCAAATGGCATTCTCCTGAGTTGCAAAAGCACCGTTTTACAAGTGGGTTCATTTTTCTTTTATGTCAAATTACAAACACGTTTTTTTGCCGCACACAGTTTCTTGTTAATTAACCTTCTGCGGGGCTTTTACAGATATGGTCAGTTTCTGGACACAGAGTGATACTGCCAAGCATTTCTTTGAAATTGATATGGGACAAGAGAGAGACGCGTTATTGCTTTCCTTTGCAGTAATTTGAGTGCACTGATTTATTTCAAAAGGAAATCTTAGCCGTGTTGACTGAAACAGAATTCTTACTCTGCATGTACTTTCTCAGTGAAATCAATGCTGTTCTGGAAAGTATTGCCTTACTTAATGGCAATCAAATGAAATACACAGCAGGGCTGTGTTTAATGGAGCAAACGTTTGTGGTGTTTAAAATGAAAGGAGTACAAATTGCAATGCCGTCTTGAATGCAGGTCATTTTTGTTGTGCTTGATTTGAAGCAAAACAAATGCAGCCATTCTCTGGGGTCACAGTGTTCAAAGCTCATCACACATGTGCCAAGGAGAACACAACACAGACATTTTTGGGTGAAATGTTGAAATGTGGTATTGTGATGAAGGGAATTTGTGTTAGGGCTGGTAAATGTACCCCACAGCGTCTGCCAAGCCCACTGAGTTAAACCTCGCCCAGGTGCCCACAGGAGGTGTAGCCGGCTGGAGAGAGGGTTCCCGCCCATCAGTGCTCATTGAGTGAGAGTGCAGCAATGCAGAGCAGGCGAGCAGCCAGAAAATCCCATAGGGGCTGCGAGAACAAAGATGAAGTACCTCGGAAGGCTGAGGTAAAGCACCAGTACCAAGAGAAGCCACCTCACATCCCTGCACCGAGCAAGCGGGAGTGGAGAGACACGGATGACCAACATGGAGTCCAGTTGACGAGTCATTAAGTGGCTCTGTGGCAAGAAGAGAGGCAAACAGACTCCACGTCACTCCTGAGGAGCACTGTTCGATATTATCAAGTATGCAGTGGCTCCAGTACAACTGGAGGTGGGCGGCAAAGTGAGTAAGAGAGACAAGAGCCGCATAGTGGGGAGTGTGACCAAGACAAATCCTGAAGTGGGGCGAGAACGAAGAAACTCCAAAGTGGGGAGTGCAACAGAGGTAAGACACGGATTGGGGGGAGAAAGAGGAAACCCCAGAGTGGAGAGTGAGACTGAGGCAAGCCCCAGAGTGGGAAAAGAATGAAGAAACCCCAGAGTGGGGCGAGAGGTGAAAGCAAATCCCACAGAGTGGTGTGAAGGAAGATAACCCACAGTGGGGAGAACAAAGAGAGAAAACCCCAAGGGGACACTGAGACGAAGGAAAGCCCCAAGGTGGGGAGAGATTGAAAGTATACCAGAGTGGAAAGAGGAAAGGAGAGAGTCCCCAAAGTTGTCAGAGACTGAAAGACACCCAGAATGAGGACTGAGAAAAAGGAAAGCCCAAAGTGGGACAAGACTGAAATAACCCCAGAGCGGGGAGTGGAAAGGAGAGAAGCACAGATTAGGAGGAGCCGCAAAGAGGCCTAGCTGGAGCCCCGGGACGGCACAACATGAGATGAACTGTGTGACTGGAACTGTAAACCTAGTCCATGACCTATTGTAAAGAAGCATAGGGTCTGAAGCAAGCAACAATCCCTTTCACGGGTAATTACCAAATGTATCTTTTGGCTGTCTTCTTATTTTTTCTTTTTTTAGAAGTAGAGAAAGTGACTAGGCCAGTATAGGATTCTGGACCAAGGACTTCATTTTTTGTTTCAACATCCTGACGAGCACCCTTTTCCTTCTTTCTGTTATAAAGCAGTGTTTTAGATTTACAGCCTATGAAAGATTAGTGCTTTTTGACTTTGAAGACAATGAAAGTTGTAAGAATCAGTCCTCCTTGTCCGTCTCCTTTTTTTGACCTATTACAGTATGAAAATCTAATTTGGATGGTTTGGGTGGGAAAATGCCATTGTAGTATGAGATCTTGTGAAGGTTAAAATACCAATACGGTATGCAGTGATTATATCGAATATATATATATAAAATAACTAATGAAATTACAACGAACACAAAAACAGCGAAAACGAAAATAACTAATTTGGGAAAAAACTGGAAATGGGGTTGGGAGTGGGAATAGTGGTTTTGGGGTGGGGGAAAATATTAGTAAAAAGAAAACAGGAGCTTTGCGGGGGAACCCCCCCCCCAAAAACAACAAAAAGGAAATTCATTATTTTTATATTAGCTGTTTTGTATTCGTTGAAATTTCATTTGTTGTTTTGGGATTCGATGAAATCACATGTAACCATAAATACATGCTCCAAAAAGGGTCTCTCATTCCTTAAAGCCCAACATGGATTGTAGAAGTCTTTAGTCATTCTGTCAAAGTGTTGGGAAAATATGCAACAAATCACATGTAGTAAAAACGGGTTGACATCTGAAATTGTCTACATTCTTTTCTTTGAAAGCAGGGTGTGCAGAAGGAGGTGTATTGGAGTTATCTTAATGGATGTTTTGTCCCAGGGTCCTTCAACACTTGGGGTGGTGAGGTCATCTAGGTCCCATCTAAGAATTTAAGAAATTCAGAGAATCTATCAATTGATTGCCAGTGATATATCAGCCATTTGAACGCTTTCAGTTGTTATGGGACCTTGCCATGTTTCAATGTTCATTCCGAGGGATCTTTGTAATATAGTAATGCAGTAAGTAAATCTTACCTACTTAAGACTTCAAGTTCCTGTGTGTGTTTGAATGATTGAGGTCTCAATAAGTGGGAGAGGGAACCTCATACATTTCTGTGTTTCCAATCTGGTAATCCCATGGCATCTGAGGGTAACTTGGCCTCCGAGAGAAAGTGAGTTTCTCAGCCAGATAGAGTGGTGTTTTCGATTTTGACTACGTTGTAGGTTTGTAGGTGATACAGGCTGTCTTCAACATGATGCATGCTTAAAGGGATAGCCAAAGCATCTGCTGGAGGATGGGAGTGATGTAAATGTTTTTTTATAGTTCTCTGAGGAGGCATCCTGCAGCATGCTAAACTGCTTTTAACTGGGCCAACATGGCATCTCAGACTCCTGCAAGTAGGGGTTGTCACCGTCCCAGTGGGCAATGACCAGGGATTGTCTGATGGTTCAAAAACTCAGGGTTTAAGTATTTGGCTTTGCAGAGGAACGCAAGCTGCTTCCACACTCTGTAAGTCTTCATAGCGATGGGTGTTTCGAATGAGAGGTGCAGGTGCTGTGGAGGGTCAGAGAAGGAGTCAGACACATTTAGGACATTTTGTACTGAAATGAAAAGTATAATAATAATCTTTATCCCACTCTATTGCTATAGGGAATACCCTGCCTATCTAAAGAAACAAAAGGTGCTTGTTAGATGTCAGAAAGTCCAAAGTAAATATGTCCTCTGTTCAAACAAATTGACCCTATAATTAAATATAACTAAAGTAAATAGGTTAATAGAATGTCTCTTCTTCCCCTAGTCTTTTCTTCTTTTTGGAGAGTCTTTTTATATATAGTTTTCTTTTTGGCTCATATACCTTTTAGCGTAATCTCCTTGGATAGTCTTTCTTATCAACTCCTGTAGTTCTTCAAAATGATTCTTGGGTCTCATGCTTACTGAGGCCCTAGCTTTGAAGTACTTTTCCTTTCAGTAGTTCCTCACACTCTTGTTATCACATGTTCTTCCCAGACTCTTTGCTAACGCTTTCTTAAACTATGTTTGTTTTGATTCCCTGTTAGGCTTTCTTAGCCAAGGTTTCTGTCTCTGAGGCTGTCTGCTCTTTTATCTTGTTCACCGGTGAGTTTTATCTCGTCTTTTACCCTGTGTGTTACTGGCTTGTATTTTCTCCAGCCTTCAACTCTGCAGAAATAGGGTTCTTAACCTGCCTCCAAGGGCTTTAGTTCCCAGTCTCTGTTGGCTCCCCACCTAGGTTGATTCATTCTCTCTCTTATATATGGGTCACACCTCTTGTAAACTACTTTCTTTGATATGATCTCGACTTCAGGACTGAGATGAGTCACTCTCTTCAAGTGACACCGGTCTTCTCCAACAGGGTTGTTTGTTATTTGCTTTCTCTGGTAATTATAGTTCCAGTCACTCAATTTTATAGTTTCATTCTCGTCCTCAGGACTGGGAAGAGTTTCTTCATGCATATAATGATTTCCCAGCGGCCTCCCGCTAGTCCTGATTCCCCGGTACCTTTTGTTGTGTGGGGAAGGGTTGCAGGGCTCTGCTCACACTCGGCTACTGCTTCTCTTTCTTCTTGCTGCTCAGGTTCCCGCTCTGGGTCGCTCGTTAGGTGCATCCCTTCCACTGACTCTGGTGATCGGATGGCGTTCAGGCTTCCCGTTTTAGTAGTCTCGGCACTGTTCTTTGGGTGTCCTGCCCACCAGTCTGCAAGCATGGTCACGCCAAAACCAGGTACTTTTCGTCTGTGTTCCTTTTTGTACCACTTCATTTGTGTTTGCATACACCGGGCCTCCAGCATCTCCCACTGTGTTTTTCTCACACTTTGAAAGTTGCAGGCTCCAGGACCTGGCTTGACTCCACCTTCACATGGCATGATGATATCAGCAGGCTTTCCCTGTGCATAGAACTCTCCTTCTCCCCTTCTTCTCTGACTCGTCGCAGTTAAATACATGTCTCTGGTTAAAGAGACATCTTCCCTTTTTCTTCCATAAGCTTCTTTTCAAATTGTCTTCAGCCAAATGTAAAGTTGCCACACTACTCTTCATAGAAGATAGTCCCATAGATGCAGCTCGGGTAGTTGATTTAGGGAGTTCCTCACAGGGACAGTAGTCCTTGTCCCCAAAGGGGGAGTCTCTCTGGGAGAGGTTGCATTTGCCTCAACCCCTAGGGAGGATCTTGTAGAGAGGGCTCACCTGCTTAGCCTCACAGCTGGGAGTCTCCCCTTTGGGGAGAAGGGATGAATACCTGTGACTTGTCACAGTGCATTCTATTTCTATTACATTTGTTTTCCTTATTTTAGCGAAGGACGTTTAATGACACAATGATATTGCACCTTCTGCCTCATTATTAATTAACATTATTTTGTTGTGTTTTTTGTTTTGTATTCTGTTCTAACATTTGGCTTTAACAGTGCTTGATAACTATGAGTTTTTTTATTTGACATGCGCAATGTGGGACTCAATAACTGTGGACTGGTCCTTTTGAGTGCCAAGGAAATGTGTGAACATGTGACCAAAGGAACTGGTTTAATCCTGCAAGCACCAAGGAGCAGCTAAAGGAATACAGAAGTTGTCACTGGAGGACAAGTTTACGAAAGCCCGAGGGGGCGTGGCTTGGCAGCCATGGTGTAGGCTGCACTCTCCCTGTGCTCCTGCATCCGAAATCGATCCGTGCATAGCGTATGCTCACCAACTCCAGAAATTCACACGAAAATATAACAGATACAGTATGAAGTGCAGCAGACTCCACTGAAAGAAGATGTGACTTGTTTCAACAATCGCATCGGAAGTTATGGGCAGCTGTAATCTTGGCCAACATATGGAGACCGCAAGCAAAATGGCCGTCGGCATTGAACAAAAGACCTGATATGCAGCGCGGATAGTGTGAAGCTACACGTATGACGAGCCGCAGCATCTGCTAAATGCACCATGGAATGATGAACGGGCGAAATACCAGATATACATGTTGTGCATTGGAGTAGAAGGAGGAACAAATACAGGCAAGATCTATAAGCAGTGGCCTCCCCGAAGAGGTTTGAAGACGGGAGGCGCTCCGCGGCAGAAGAGAAAGGGCGTATAAACAGATGACCCGCAGTGGACGCCGTAAACCTGTGCGCACTGGGGCACAGTGAAAATCAGGCCATAACGGAGTGGCAAGGCTCGTAGCTGGAGGGGGACACGTCACTGGAGGACAAGTTTACGAAAGCCTGAGGGGGCGTGGCTTGGCAGCCATGGTGTAGGCTGCACTCTCCCTGTGCTCCTGCATCCGAAATCAATCCGTGCATAGCGTATGCTCACCAACTCCAGAAATTCACGCGAAAATAGAACAGATACAGTATGAAGTGCAGCAGACTCCACTGAAAGAAGATGTGACTTGTTTCAACAATCGCATCGGAAGTTATGGGCAGCTGTAATCTTGGCCAACATATGAAGACCGCAAGCAAAATGGCCGTCGGCATTGAACAAAAGACCTGATATGCAGCGCGGATGGTGTGAAGCTACACGTATAACGAGCCGCAGCATCTGCTAAATGCACCATGGAATGATGAACAGGCGAAATACCAGATATACATGTTGTGCATTGGAGTAGAAGGAGGAACAAATACAGGCAAGATCTATAAGCAGTGGCCTCCCCGAAGAGGTTTGAAGACGGGAGGCGCTTCGCGGCAGAAGAGAAAGGGCGTATAAACAGATGACCCGCAGTGGACGCCGTAAACCTGTGCGCACTGGGGCACAGTGAAAATTAGGCCATAACGGAGTGGCAAGGCTCGTAGGTGGAGGGGGACACGGCTCACCAGATCTTTCCAGAGATGCGCTGAGGACCCTATCAAAGGCTTCAGTGAAGTCGATGTATACAACAAACAGATGGTGTTTGTTTTGTAGAGTCTTAGCTTTTAACGTACTGCATGCTAAGATGTTACTGGTCGTACCTGCATTTTTCTTTAAAACGCCCTGAAAAGGATCATTGCATTTGGCTCCGGCTGCCCATTTTTGAAATTTGGTCATGAGTAATGAGGCATATACCTTGCCCATTACATCAAGTAAGGCAATTGGTCGAAGGTTCTCGGGATTTGTTAAATTTCCTTTCTTGTAGATTGGAATGATTATGGCTTTGGTCCATGATTGTGGAATAGATTGTGTTTCAGTACAGCGGCGGAAGATAGTGCTCATTAAGCTTGCCCATTCTTTGGGATGGTTTTTTAGCTCTGCATTTGAAATGCCGTCCGGACCCGGAGCTCTGGAGTTTTTTAGCTTTTTAATGGTGTGAAGAATATCTTCTTCCTTTTCTAAATTAATCCACGTTACACCATTTTCTTGTTGCTCTTGCGACGGAGGACTTGCAGCTGATCGAAATACTTTGGTAAAGTGCTTTTCCCAAGTAGCTTGACAAATGTTGTTTAGAATATGGTTGTCTAGCGTTTTGTCTGCGTCACGTATTAGCGTCCAGAAATCTCTACTGTTGTTGGTGACGAGAGTTTTGGTTATGTGCTCGGCATCTGCCTGATGTAATTTGTGCCTTTGAAATCTTACCCAGTCCTTATACCTTTTCTTTATATCTTTAATGTCATTTAACACGTCTGTGCTAGCGGATTTACGAGCTGCTCTTAGCGCTCTTCTGTATTCGCGCCTTTTCTCGACAAGTTCTTTATTGTAGACGTGTTTAGTGCTTTGATTAGATGCAAACCCATTTCCCCTTTTTTGGCGGATGTACGGGATCAGTAATGGTTGATAGTCGATACCATCAGTGCCTGCAGAGTATCTGTTTTCATTGTACTTGTTTGTCACTTTGGTGATGTCTGAAGCATTTATTCTTAGCCTTGTGCCTTGCGCATTAGGCACGATTTGGGTGGTGAATTTCAGATTCTTATTACTTTTTAAATTCCAAGCAGTTTCGAGCAGGTTGTGGTCGCTCGTTGATGTACAACGCACCATGAAGGATTTGGTAATAAGGAGTAATGGCTGTGAAACGAAGATATAATCAATGGTTGTGGCTGCTGGTGGGCGCTCCCACGTCGGTATTCTGTCCGATGCTGGAAATGCGTCATCTAGGTTATGAAGCCCTTGCGATTTACTGAACTTTAGCCATTCTTTGCCTCATTGTGCAGATGCCTGATAGGCTGCCGATGCTTTCTTTGACTCTTTGCAGATGGCATTTAGGTCTCCACACATTAAGACGGCGGTGGCAGGATATTCGGTCGTGGCTGCAACGAGCAGATTTTCACACAGATCGATGAATCTTTTTGCGGTAATTGATGCTGGGATCCAATATAAATTGACTATGATGACATGTCTTGGTCCTGATTTGAGTTAGACGTGTCTTTCAAAGAGACTAGTACTGCTAGCAGCGATTGGTTTGTCATAAGTGTTTTCTTTACTTGAACTCCGGATCCGTTATGGCAGGCTGTCAGTAAACCTGATGTTGGTCGACCTTTGCTTCCTCTGGCAGCTGGTGCTAGGATGATCTGATATCCTTCCATCGTTGGTGTTTGTTGGAGCCAGGTTTCCTGTAGACATATGATGGGAGTGGCCGCGTGTATTCCAGGAGCAGAGGGTGAGTTGGGTTGGCCCTTCTTTTGACGTGTCACTTGTCGCAGGGCCACCCTTCAGGAATGGCTATTTCGTACGATGTGTGGTAAGTACCTTTGGTAGCCAGGCCCATAGCCCTGTTTTGTTACTTGAAGATATGTCTTTCTTATTTTGTGCACTCTTAGGTTCCTCTTTTGTTTGTAAATTCATTTTTTGTCTAGTTTTCGACTTTTGTCGGATCTTTGCTCTTTTGTGTCTCGGCTTCTCTCCCTTGGTTTGGAAGATATTTGTTTGTGTGCAGGTATTTGCGGCTCTCTCTTATGAGTGTCGTGATGTTGTAAGTCTGGGTTGTCCACTTTTTTGAAGTTGGGGTTTTTCTGATGGTTCACTTCTGCCTTTTTATACAGGGGAAGCCTGTGTGTAGAGTTATCATGTCTGGCTCTGGAACTACTTTGCCGTCTGCGTACTGAGGCATCCGGACTTTTATGAGCCTGATAAGCTAATTGATCTTCGATGTGAAATCCATAACTGTGGATATCATGTTTGTGCTTTAGTATCTCTGTGTATACCATGTGGGAATTCAGATGGAGTAGAGTAGCTGCACCAGATCGATTATGCCATGGCTCCACAATTTTTATGTCTGCCGAGTGGATATCTCGCAGTTTCTCAATTAGGCTGAATGTGGCCATGACAGATCTCCTATTTAGGATGATATCGTCAGTGTTGCACCTTATTTGCGTCATCCGTATGAGCCACCTGTGGCTCGTTTGTCTGTTCGGTTTGTGGTGCGGGTCTTTCGGTGTTAGTTCTCTGACCCTGTAGTCCTCGTTATTTCTCCGGCTTGATCTGTTTTTTGATCTTTCATCTGTACGTGTGTATTTATCTCTATCATGATGATTTTTCGTTGTATTTCTGTCGTGTTTCTTATTTTGGTCACCATGAGTAGTGAGACGTGAGCGTTGACGTGATGTCTGTGGTTTCTTTTGTTTTGCAGGGTTGTCACTTGGTTGCCAGTCAGACACATCTCTCTCCCTCCTGGTTTTCCTGTCCGGGTCAAAGTTGGTGTTGTTACTCTTTGGTTTCTTGTGGTTAGTTTCTTTGTCCGGTGTCTTCGTCATGTTGTTTGCTTTTCTGTGACGCTTATCGGCCTCAGTGGTTTTGAAGTGATATTCCAAGCGGTTGCGTTTTTCTTCCAGGGTTTCAAAGTCGCGTTCTTTTTGATCTTTATTATTTCCTCCCATGAATGTGGTTACTTCTTGATTTGTTGAATGCCCATTTTCCTTGGCTTTGCTAATTCGTTCTGATGTTACAGTTGTATTTAGATCATCTTCGGGGTAGACGCTAAGATTCAGTAGTGCGTCTACTGTGTCTGAACCTTCTGAAAAGTTTCTTGCCGTTGAATTCCTTCTAACTTTGTGTCTTTCATTTGCCTCATTCCCTCTGGAACACGCTGCGTTGCTAGTGAGAGCTTTTTGGCTTATTTCTACTCGCGCAGATGTTCTTCCCGTTGTTTGCCCTTTACTTGAGGTATCGCTGATGGAGTTACTTTTTTGGGGTGGATTATTGTTTTTTTGAGAGATGGAGTTATTGTTTGAGGTTGCTGAGGCAGATCCCGCACCCAATTTGTCTTTGCGGTTGGTAGGTTCAAAGATTGCATATGTTGGTTCACTTATGCCATCCAGCATGTGGGTGTTTACGGTTGCCTTGTTTAGAACTAGCAGCACTTTGGCTGCCTAGTTTTGTGGCTTCAGTGGTGACCTCACCTTGTGGTTACATTTGTCGGTTTGATCTTGAGCCTTTTTCGGAGCTGTCGCGGTGCCATTTGCACTCTTTTCTGCTGTGAGGTCAATAACTATATTGGTTTGTGTTCCAACTTCATCTGTAGTGTGTTCTTTGGCTTTTGACGTTGGTACTTCATCATCAGAGGATGTGGCTTTATTTGTTATGTTTGTGACTTGCTGATCCATCCTATCATTGATGCTTGCAGCATTTTCTTTTGCTGTTATATAACCCTCCAGGTGCAGGACCTTAGTCAGAATCATGGCTAAGACGACCTGTTGATCTTTGACAGACTCGTTCATCGTTTCATACAGTTTGCAAAAAGGGTTCATGGCGATGGTTATGACTGACATTATGCCTTGCAGGTCTGTTTTCTTTGACGCTGAGTCTTGTGTTACAGTTGGTGATTGGTGGGCCATATTTTCATTGTACATGTGTCCAGGGGCAGAGTGCCTTTTGATCGGTGTTTGTGTCAGATGTGTTACTCTTCCCGTTTGCAGTGGCGACATGATATTTCTTGCCGATCGATGTGCATGTGGCCTTTGCGAATTGGATACGGCTTCCTTTGCTGCTGTTGTCCAACTATCGTTGGGCATCATAGTATTTGTTACGCGAGGATTGGAATGCACGGATGAATGGTCTTGTCCTGTGAAGGCATCTAGCATTGGTGACTCTGGAAGCCGGTGTTGGACTTGAGGTGGAGATTCAACAGCTACTTCCTCATGCTCCTGTGCACCGTTTAGCTCATTTTGTTTCACAGTGTGGGACAATGCCTCTGTAGTAATGATAGGGGTTACAGAGCGTTGTATCTCTACGTTAATTTCATCATTGGATTCTTTGATGTTGCCGTCAACAGGGTGATGTGATATATTTAGTTTCTTTGGCACACAGTCGCTCTGTGCTGACTGCTGGTTGGTTAGGATTTGTTCCCTTGTCAAGGGAGTTTTGTTCGGGCTGACCTTTGTTGATGTTTCAGTGATTCGCACTGTGGGGTTTTCGCACGGTCCGGCCTCTTTGCCATCTGGTCTCAGCTTTGTTTTGTTCTCCCATATTGGGCTGTTCCTGATCTATACCCGGGGGTTGCGTTTGAGATTGATGGTTGCGTGATGCAGCCTTATCTTTT
The DNA here is from genome assembly GCF_040938575.1 of Ambystoma mexicanum. Classification (NCBI taxonomy): domain Eukaryota; kingdom Metazoa; phylum Chordata; class Amphibia; order Caudata; family Ambystomatidae; genus Ambystoma; species Ambystoma mexicanum. The sequence continues at coordinate 670,596,358 of NC_090933.1, read as the reverse complement.
GATGTGTCTGAGTTGGGTGAAGTTGGTTGTTTGGGGGCTTCTACAGACTGAGAGTTGGATTCTTCTGCTTTTTCTGACTCTATTTTCTTTGTATGGCCAAGTTTTCTTTGTTTTGCCGGAGGCATTTGCTCCATCTCTGGGGCAAGCATTTCAGCGTCGGAGACTTCAGTGAAAAGGTTAGATTTTGTTTGCGGCTGAATTTCGAAAAAGTCAGTCAGCATTCGCAGTGTGTGGTTTTTCTGTAGCTTTGTGTAATTTAGGTTTTTGGTCATGTTGCCACTCGTGGGTGGTTGAGTCTTTTTTTGTATCTATTTGCTTTGTTTGTTGTCTGTTCAGTTTGCTTCCTGATTTGTTGCTTTTTGACATGTGGCAGGTCGTTCGGGATGGTTTTTGTGTATTTGGCTCTTGCTCTCTTCTTACAGTTTTGAGTAGTTGTTGAGGTGCTTTCTGGACAGGTGCCTATTTGTTGTTCTGGCGGTAACAGTGATCGCTCTGCCATGTCTTGGTATTTGTCTGCTTCACTGGAAGCATGAACTTGTGCCGACGTTTCTTGTGTTAGTGAGGAGGCAGATCTAGTTTTGTCATTCCATTTAGCCTCCGTGGGCTCAGCACTGGACGGCGAGGTCTGTTGCGTGGTTGTTCGGCCGTGTTCTTGACTCTGAGTCTGGACCGTCTCCTGCCACGTGTGGACTATTAACCTGTCCGGCTGCAGGGGAGCATCATTGTTCGCACATGATGCTACGTTAATATCTGTGTCATGTTCGTGGGCGTCTTGCACCTTAGCAGGCTTAGGGGTGCAGCTATTGCTTTGTCCGGTCTCCCCTCCGGGGGACCGCGGCTGAGCTAATGCATCCGCGCCGAGCCTGGCAACAGGTGCTCCACCTCTTCTGTGTGCGCTGCCTCTGCTGCCGGTAAGTTTGTTGAGGTGTTGGGAAAGGAAGCTGAATTGCAGTTTTTTGCGGGGGGTGGATCGCCCTCCATCGCTCTCTGCGCCTGTGGTCTAGGCGGGAGTAGGATGCGGGGGCGTGGGGTGCGTGGGGTGTGCTTTGTAGCGGATTCCATATCCTCATTGTATGCGCTCCCATCCCCTTGCTTCGAACTTCGTAGGCGCATGTCTTCCTCCATATGAGGGTGACGGAATGCGGCGTGGGATGTTATACTCAACTTCTAGTTTACAATGTACTTTTTACGGCGTGTTTGCTTACCGCATGTGTCTGTTGAATGATTGTCGTCCACGGTCCGCGGCCCCCTTCTTTACATGTGCTTAAAGCCCTATCTTGCAGTTCTCAAGCATTTGTATCATTGCTATTGACTTCTGCTGAGACAGCCCATCAATCAATAGTTCCCATGGTAGCTCTTGCACCCAAGATGTTGTATCAGAGACAAATTAGCTTAAAAAATATTGTCTGGCCCATCTAGTTCCTTCACACGCCATCATCAAGTGTTTAATGGATTGATTTTCTGGGTTTTTACAAATCTGGCATAGCTTTATGGCCATTTCCCCATTCCTCTTCTTGCCAGCACTTCCCCAGTGTGTACGATATTCAACCTCAGTCTTAGAAATGTATTCCTAATTCTCCAGTCAGGAAACTTGATTAAATATCTGCTCAGGAAACCCAGTTTTCGAATCTATTGTTTGCTGGGGGTTTGGATTGGACCCCGATCTTACTTTTTCAATAGTATGGATCCAATCCATTTCCTCCCATTTCTTTTTTGCCTTTGTTGGATTTTCTTGCAGCAATTTTCTCTCTATGTTCGCACCTAAGAGTAACTCTTTCACCAAAAGATTTAGCTTTTCAAGGGATTTTGATCTACCACCCTCTAGGTGCTTCCTCATTTCTGTGTAGAGTGAGTTATCCTGAGCTGTAATAATTCGCTGTTTCAATGATATCAGTTTCCATCCGACCTGGCATTTTAGGGATCTGAGACCCAGCTCAAATCTAAGATTATCCATCGCCAGGCTCATTGGAAGTCCCAGTGCATGTTTCACAATAGGCCTTCCCACTTTTGCCATGTGGTAATCCATAGCTGGGGTTTAGCGTCTAGACCATATAGCAACACAGGGATTACTTTTGCTTGATAAAACTTCAAGACTGGCATGATTGAAAATCTCCCATATTTCCATCCAATTTTCTTCATTTGTGCTGCAAGAGGTTTTATTTTTATTTCAATATCCAGCTCCACTTTACAGATTGCCGGATTAGCATAGATTTTGTATCCCAAGTAGACCAGTTCCTCCACCCTTGTTATTACTTCGCCCCCCCATTGACCATTACCTTTGATTTGTTAGGGTTTAAGGAAAGCCCATTCTCGCCTGCATAGCGGTGCTGACCATTGAATAGACGTTGTAAGCCAATGGCCGTTCTATCCAGGACTACCACGTCATCTGCATAGGCAAGCCAGTGAATTTTTGTCCCGTTCATTACTGGGCTTGCCAGTGCATACAACGCTAAATAGTCCCCCATGTCTTCTGTATACATGTTAAAGATAAAGGGGCCCCAAGACATCCCTGCCTGACCCCCCCAGTTCACTCTAACTGGTTCCGACATATGATCCTCTGCATCCAATCGCACTCTGATGTCATTATCTCTATGGAATTCGATGAGCATCCCCAAAAGACCTTCCGGTACACCCTTGGATCTTAACTTCTGCCAAAGCCTTCCCCTATCTACCTGATCGAAGGCCTTGGAGAAATTCACCCAGGCTCCATAGACTTTTTCTTCCCCCCGTCCTGCATTTTTTTCACTCAGGAGATTTATAACCATGCCATTTAGTGCGGTAGATAGCCCCATCCTGAAACCCATCTGCCATTTGGATAGCATGTTTGCTTTTCTTTCCCATATCTCCAATTCTCCCAACAGGAACTTCGTAAAAATCTTGCTGTCAATGTCCAGGAGGGCGATAGGGCGGTAATTCAACGCCACCATCCTATCACCCCCCTTGAACAGAGGAATGATGGTAGCGGTTCGCCATGATGGAGGCAATTGCTTTTTGGCCAAGATCTCTCTAAAAAGCCATTTAAGCAATTTTGCCCAAGGACCCAGGCTATTCCTTAATACCTGATAGGTAAGACAATTCGGTCCTGCTGTTTTCGAGGTGGACTCTTTCAAAATTAGTTTTTCGATATATGATTCATTGAAGGTTAAATGCCAGTTCACCTGTGTGTTATATTGGCATATAGTTTTTTCAGGCTTACCAAATGCAAAATTTAAGTAATAAATCCAATCTTTGGGCCTCATTACGACCCTGGCGCTAAGTGAAAAACGATGGCGGTAAATGGTTACCGCCATCGTTTTCCGCCAGGTCCGATCATGACCCGTGACCGTTAACTACGATGCCATTAGCGGCATCGTAGTTAACGCTACCGCTAACTGCGCTAAGGGTGTGCGCATGCGGCCGGCCACACCGTACTTAGCGCCATGGCGGAAAGGTACGCAAATGCTGACCCAAGCGGACATGCACCTAACGCCATCACCCAGCCCGTTAAGTACCTTACCGCCATGGTGCTAAGTACGCCATCGCGAACCAACCGTAAAGGGCCATGTAAAGTGAATGCAGCTGCCACAGGTGCACAGAAACAGCACAGGTGAAGGCAATACAGACTCAGGAAGTACAAAAAGAGCACACCCCACCCCTTCCCACACCCAGTCACACTCCACAATGATACCAATACGACTAGCAATGTTGGGGCTGGAGAACCTGATAGCAATGCAAGTGCTACTACAACAACAACAACAACAACAACAACAACAGGCTGCACAGAGGAGACGCAGGAGGAGAAGGAGGGCAAGGCAGGCCCAGCAAGCCCCACCAGCACAGCCAGTGCCACCATGCAGGCAGCCCCCAATCCCACGCATCAGAGCCAATCCATTCAACCTCACTGCTGAGCAGATCCACACCCTGTACCGTATGGACCGGGACACCATCACCGCCATCGTACACATGATACACAACGACATCGTCAGCATGATAGAAACTCCAACCGCCATCCCACCCCTACTGAAGGTAGTGTCTGTACTCCACTTCCTGGCCACAGGCACCTACCAGCACACAGTGGGGCACTTGCATGGCATTTCACAACCATTATTCTCACGAACCCTCATCCAAGTGCTCGATGCCCTCCTCAAGCACACAGACGACCACATCTCATTATCACGGACTGCCCAGGACATTGCAAACACCAAAGTGGGTTTCCATGCACTAGCCGGCATACCCGGTTGCATTGGTGCCATCGACTGCACCCATGTGGAATTGGTGGTTCCACGTGCCACGGAGGTACCGTACCGCAACCGGAAACAGTTCCACTCAATCAACGTGCAAATGGTCTGTGACTCCAACAAGATCATCACACATTGTTGTGCCCGATTCCCCGGATCAACCCATGATTCTATGGTCCTGAGGAACTCCACAATACCACGCTACATGGAGCGACATGCAGGCCCAAGATCCTGGCTACTCGGTGAGTCCAATGTCATGGAAGTGGGCAGGAGAATGACGTACCGATGCATACTCCACCTGGCTGAAGGGGGGGGGGATGATGCATACTCCACCTGGCTGAAGGGGGGGGGGGGAATGATGCATACTCCACCTGGCTGAAGGGGGGGGAATGATGCATACTCCACCTGGCTGAAGGGGGGGGGAATGATGCATACTCCACCTGGCTGAAGGGGGGGGGAATGATGCATACTCCACCTGGCTGAAGGGGGGGGAATGATGCATACTCCACCTGGCTGAAGGGGGGGGAATGGTGCATACTCCACCTGGCTGAAGGGGGGGGGAATGATGCATACTCCACCTGGCTGAAGGGGGGGGGGGAATGATGCATACTCCACCTGGCTGTGAGCAACACAGAGAACGGAGACAGAGGATGGGCACTCACAATGCACTCAACCCCTCTGCATACATTGGGTGATGGCATGCAAAACAGGCCAGGGGAGCCATGAGCATATACTGGTTGCATTGTGTGAATCAATTAGTGCATGTAGAAGTGAGCCGAAGTAACAGTTGGATGCAGGCAATGGTGGCACATCATGGTCTTGATCAGACGACATGACTGACACATGCATTCTCGCCTACATACAGGTGATGCAGGCTATCCCCTGAAGAGCTGGCTCCTTACACCAGTCCGGAACCCGCAGAACCAGCACGAGGAGGACTTCAACCGTGCACATACACGTACTCGTGTGGTCATAGAGCAAACATTCGGCCTATTGAAGGCACGGTTCCGAAGCCTCAGCAGGTCTGGAGGGGCACTCCTGTACCACCATGAGAAGGTGGCAAAGATCATAATGGCATGTGTCATGCTACACAATATGTGCGTCAGACGGAATGTGCCCCTGCCCCCTGACGCAGGACTGCAACCACCTGACGATGAGGATGAGGAGGGTGCAGATGAGGCACCACCCCATGGAGGAGGCGACGCACAGGAGGGGCGTGCAATGCGCCAACGTATCATCGACCACTGCTTCTAGCACACACGGCTGGTGTGAATCACATGGAGACTGCACTTGGGGCACTGTGTGTCTCTGGGACATGACACTGTGGACTGTACACCAATAAAGCACACATATGCAATGAAAATGTCCACACATTTCTTTTTGTGAAAGAAAAATGTGTATTGAAACAATGAAACGTCGTGACACACCCTCTCCCCCCTCCCCCCTGAACACCCCAACACACCCCCTCCCCCCTCCCCCCTGAACACCCCAACACACCCCCTCCCCCCTCCCCCCTGAACACCCCCCAACACACCCCCTCCCCCCTCCACCCTGAACACCCCAACACACCCCCTCCCCCCTCCACCCTGGAATCCCTACGAAGGTGCGGTAGTGTCTGTGCAGCAGGGTGTGCAGTAGTCCTGCTCGACTGTCAAGCCACTAATGTGATTCCCCTCCCCTGGCCCCCGGGGCACCCCTGCCCGTGCTGCGTAGATTGCGCCCTGATCTGCGGATGGGGCTGCTCTGTGCCGAGCTGGCTGATGAGGTGCATATGTCCTTTGTGGACGACTCTATGGCAGCTGTGACTCGGTCTGCCAAACTTTCCATGCCATCCCTTGCCACCCCACACTGTGCAACATGTTCGTTGAGGAGGGCGGATAGCTGCTGCTGGCGGGTAACCATTTCCTCAAGTGTCTGCTGGTTCTGCTGGGCCATGGCAAGTGGCATTTGCATGTGCATTGGGCTGCTCACCTCAGGCTGGGGGGATGGGGTGGCCGGCCAATCCTCGGCCTCCGACTGCCCCTGTGTGGCATCCGCCTGCAGGGGGCTTAGGGATATGCAGGGGGAATGTGGCTGGGCAGTGGGCATTTCCTCATCGATGAGCTCGATGCTGCCTGCCTCACTGTCGGAGGTTGCCGCTATGGCAGCGATTTCTCCCAGGGTGCTGCTTGCAGCAGAGCCTGTCCCTTCAGTGGGCACGAGTAGTGACATGTGCGATGCTGCTGCTGGGTCTGTGTCTGCTGTTGTGGGGGCTGGCATTTGCCTGTCCTCTTCCCCAGGCAGGGTTTGCTGCTGGTGGTGTGTTTCCTTTCGGATGGCTGGGGTGGATGCCTGTGGCCTGGCCCTCTTGGTGGATGTGGATGCGGTGTTGTCCTCTTCCTGGAGGTCTGTGTCAGATCCTGTGGTGGAGCAAAGGAGGGAAAGTGTTATTGATGGGTACGCGGACATTGGCCGTGCATTGTGAGGGATGACATCTATGCAGTGGGTACATGCAGCACATTTCAGGCAGGGGCATACAGGTTTTGTGCCTTTTGTGTGGAGGTAGCATGGTGGTATGTGTGTGCCAGCAGTTAGGTTGTGCATGCTGCATGTGTACAGGGTGGAGTCTGGATGTGTCTGTGGACATTCACCTGGCGATGTGTTGCATATGCGCTATGGGGCTACATGGTACTTCACATGATGGGACTTTGTTGAGTTTTGCATGGCTTGCTCTGGCCACCTACCTGCATCTCCTGAGGTCGGCGCTCCTCTCTCCATCCCTCCGACACCTTGGATGCTCTCCATCCCGATGGTGGATGCACATATTTCCTCCCATGCTTGCAGCTTAATGGGCGATTCCGATACACCCCCAGTTGACGTGGCTAGGTTGCGGTTGGCTGAGAGGATGCTTCGGACACGGAGCCTCAAGTCGTCCCAGCGCTTTCTGCACTGCTGGGCTGTGCGGGGTACGGCCCCCACTGCACTCACACGCTGTGCCACTAGGGCCCATATGGCCTTTTTTTTTGCTATTGCCGGCCTTGTCATCTGCGCGGAGAATACAGCTGCAGCATTTTCTTGCAGGGTCTCTGCGAGCATGGTTAGTTCCTCCCTTGAGAAACGGTCTTGGCGCTGCCGGTCACATGCTTTTTTGACAACTTTGGGCATTTTTCCTTGGCGAGTTGGGTGGGTGATGGGTGTGGATAGGTGTCAGGGTTGGATCAGGTATGGTTGTGGAGGATGGCAATGGATTGTGTTTTTCAAGATGGCCGTCGTGCAGTTTCCCGTTCCGCCGCGATGATGCTATTTCCGGTTCCGCCTATTTACGGTGACCGCTAATTACGCTGACCGCTAATTACGGTGACCGCTAATTGCGGTCGCCGCTATGGTGTGTGTGGCGGTAGTGCTCCTTGCGCGGCGTGCGATGGCGGTAAGGGCCGTTTCTGGCCCATTTATGCCATGCCGTACTTTACATTAACGCCATGGCGTAATGCACGTGCCCGATGGGTCGGAATATGCCGCACTTTACGCCATCGACCCACGGCGTAAACGTTGATTACGCCATGGCGGTAATGTTCGGTACTTACCGCCAGGGTCGTAATGAGGCCTTTTCTCTGATACCAAGTTGCACTGTTGATTTGTTTTTTTTCCCTTCCAACTCCTGTATTACAGACCAAAACCCCTTTGCGTCGCTTTTCCCCAGAAGCTCTAATATGTGATCCCCATCTTGTTGAAGTATTTTTATGTTCCTAGACATTGACCACTCTTTGTATGACTTTGTTAAAGCACTTTTTTCCTTTTTTGGTCCTCATTGTTACCTTTGGTTTTTTTGATCAGTCTTAAGTTCATGTTTAGTTCTTTTTCTTTTTCATTGTTTCCTCAACACATGTCGGTGAACTTGTTTTGGTCCACAACCATTAGTCTTGGGTGGACAAGTTAACCAAACAAACTTTATAAAGTTCAATGGGGAGCAATCCTCTTTCTGAGCATGCCCAGGCAGGACCGATAAACTTTCGTTAGGTTTTGTTCCCCCTGCTTTATATTTAAGCAAACATACTCTTCCCTTCCTAACGTCATAGCTCTGAATGACTCTTTGTTGAGTTTCTAATGATATTTCTGGGAAGGAGAGCTCTAGCCCGAGATGATCACTCCCACCCCCTTCTCTGATATTCAGGGTAACATTTTGTTCAAAAAGGGAACCTGAAAGAAACAAATAATCCAGTGTTGAAACTGAGGTACCCTGAATTCTGGAAGGTTTAGCTGGGATATCTCCTGGCAAATTTCCATTTGTCATTTTCAAATCCCAGTCATTTAAAAGCTCCACCCATAATTGACCATTCTGCTCCCTGTTTGTTTTGTTTGATCCCTTGTCAGATGAATACACTGTGCGTTCACGTCCCCCCCCAATATTATATCCGATCCTGGGAATAGAACTTTCATTTTCCCCAGGGATTTGGCTAGGTGGTCCAAAAAAACACAGAGATCTAAACACACAGGATTCCGATAAATATTGCAAAATAACATCACTCGATCTCATTTGGTACTTCTTAGAATCGCTTTGCACATTTGCAAACCCTGTATATTCATTTCTATTATGCAGACATCTTTAAATTTGGAACATTTAAAGGCCATCAGCAACCCACCGCTAGGCCGCTCTCTAGCTTTCTGGGAGGCACCTTGCACCTCTATATGGTATCCCTCTACTGCAATTTGATTGGTTATCCATGTCTTTTGCAGCATCAGTGCATCCCCCTCCACAAAAAGATTGTTTTTCATTTCCCTAGATGTAAAATTATTGGGCCCCTGTGTGTTCCAACAAATAATATTCAACCCTTCATTTTTAAAGAGGTTGTTGACCTAGCCCAAGCTTCTGAAGAACCTCAGTCAGAATACTTGGGAGCAGTGCTAAAGTACTACCCATGTTGATATCTCTCAGAGAATCACCAGAGCCAGAAATATACGGCAGGTGGATCGGATGACAATTTCCACCTCCCTGTTTTTGAGAACATTTTGAGAACATTTCGGCCCCACTGTAGCATTCGTGTCCAGGGGTTCAGATTGAGGTTTTAACACCAGCATATCAAGTTTCTTTAAGTCCAGTTTTGCTTCATCGAAGCCTCATACACCTCTCATGAAGCACAACCTACTTCCGCAACCAGGGGGTTGTTTGTATCCGGAAATCTTACAGACTCTATATCTTGACCATTAAGTCGAAAATGACTTGGTATTTTCTTTAATACTGACAAGATTCCCCCCCATCCCCGATTTAGGAATTTTATCTGTTTTTTTTTATTCAATGATAACCAAATTATCAGCATTGCAAATGGTGATGTAGTTTTGGTTTCTCTTACCCCTTGTACACTCAGTTTTTCATCTGGAACCAGAATACTTGTGTCTGAAATCACTATCTCATCTGTTTCCTTAAATTATCCCGAACCGTTCCTAAAATCCCTGATCATCCTATTTCACATTTGCCTTCTCCCAGTTTTGTTTCCTCCACATGGAGATACATTTTTTTCTGAACTTGAGGCATTTTTAGGAAGATAGGGGCAATCTTCTGACTTATTTTCACTTCTCCAGAGTTTATCACCTTTGGTAGTTGTTTTATCTCCCCTGCCTTTGATTGTGCCTTTTGAAATGTCGGGTCTATTGTTAGGCCCCCCTTCAGATTCGGTCACTTTTTCAGTTTGTGATTCTCTCGATGTATGAATTGTATTGGACTCTTTTGATATTCCGGCCTTTCTTACGACCTCCTGAGGTTCTCTGCTGCTTTTATCCTGTTCTTGTGAGTTCCTTCGTATAGGTAGCTAGACAATATCCTGCTCCACCCCTGTTGTTGATATTTGAACCTTGACGATTTTTTTCAAGAATGAATTAGTATCCGAATTCTTGTTTTTCCCTTTCTTCTGATTCTTTGATTTTTTTTCTTGTTTCTTTTTTTACTATTTTTTGTTTCCTTGCTTCTCTCTTTCTCTCTCTTTCTCCTGCCATGGGTTGATTTCGCAGGCATGCTTCTATCTATCCCTCCTCTCGATCTTCCATTTGACTTGTGGGATTAACCATTGGGGTTTTTGGTTCTGCTTCTTCATCTAGATATCCTTCCCCAACATTAGCCAGTCTCCGAAACTCCTCTAAGACGGACTCAGTGAGTGGGGTATCATCCATCTGGGAATATTGGCCCTCTTCAAGTACTTTTCGTTCCAAGTCCAGCTTTTTTTTATTCAAGATTTGCAATTGTATCAATGTATCTTGTTTCACAGCCAGGTCCACCTCTTCATATTTTTTCTGTGCAACCAATGACTGTTGAATGGCCGAACGGTCTAGGCCTTGCTTAACTGATTCAATTTTCAGATCTTGCAATTTGTGCATAACATTTGTGTTGATAGCATTACAGCAGCCTACTACTGCCCCATACAAAGTTGCCACCTCATTTGTCATTTCTATTAAGGACCCAGTTTGTGATTGGACTTCACCCTTCAATAGTTCAAACATTGAGACCAATGAGTTTAGCAGATCATTTAATCCACTCAGTCAGTTTTCATGTGAATGGTCCCCGGCTTGTGTTATTATTACTTGGTGATCACTCAATTCCGGGGACAATTGCTGTTCTGCTAATCTCTCTTCTTGACCTGGATTCATCGACTCTTGATTTTTCTCAACGCCAGAGAGGTTCAACTTGCCAAATGTTTGATCACTTAAATCCAAACCTATTATTGAACCTATTGGACCACTATCTCTTTCAATAGTCTTTTATCTATGTTTGGCGTACTGTCTTTCCCCCATGTGGACTCATCTTTACTTATGAGTCTTTTTTTCCCAAAATGATCTTCTATTTTTTTTAGTATTTTTGTCGTTGTTATTGTGAATTCCAATTCTAATTCCAATCCTTTTTTCCAATTTTTCTGTCAATATATTTTCTTCTTCCTGCAAATCACTATATCTTACTGATGTATAAACGGCAGGTTCCACATGGACCTGAGCTTCAACATGTTGTTTCCCTGCTGCCGGTGGCATCACCCCCATCTGGTTCCAAAAAAACTTCTGGGCATCTTGCAGGGGGACTATTAGCAGTTTTTATCCTCCTGAATGGAGTTGTTCCATTGTTTCATAGCCACTTCATGACTTTTATCTTCAAAGGCTCACAAATCAATAAATTGACTTTTCTCCCCTTTTATATTAGCTTGACTGCAACTGTTCCAGCCTTATGCTTTGGGGGATTTAAATGACTCTTGACTAATGTTTTTAGCAGCTTTTGTTTGTTTTGCGGAATTCCACCCAATCAAAAGTCTCATACCGGACTCTGTGTGTTTCCTTGACCGCCTCGTCATGGGCGTGGCTATAGTCCTGCGTGAGAAGGCATATAGCGTCTCTTTCTCACTGATTCAGCGTGTCAGAGTATCGCGCCACCAGTAGAGCTCCAGCAACACAGCCTTCCGAAAATGTCGAGATCGAAGGACCAGGGTCCAACAGTCTCCCGGCGTATCAGGTAGGCTGCGTCTACGATTAACGTAGATTCTCATTGATGTTTGTTGAACTCAGTATTTTGCTACTCCGGCTCTCCAGAGTTACCCAGCTTCCAGCGGCTTTGGTATACCATCTTCCTAATTGACGGTGGGATCAAAGGAGAGAAAATCCAACAGTCTCCCACCACGTAGCAAATATACTGCTCTTTACTGCTCTTTGAAGCTCGGTAATTCAATCTGGGAGTTATGGGGATACACTCTTTGTGTTTTGTTGCTCCGACTCCTGGTTCCCCACGATAGCACTGTCTTTCTTTTTTGTACGTTAGTCTAGCGTGATATATGAGAGATCTTCAGACAGAAAAAAAAGGTTTACTTTCTCTTTGTCTTTCCATTCATATTATTCCGTGCTCATTTTAAACCACTTACCATGGAGAGTGATATTAAAGGGCTTCTGTCCCTCCTGCATATTTTTGGTGACCAGCCCCCACCGGTCCCCAAGGGACCACGACAGACCTCTTGCACCACTTCCACACTCCACGCACACCGTGCTGAAAGTGGGGTTTTAAGCTTGCTTCCAGGTCGTCTCCAAGCAAGCTCCTCCTCTCCTTAGTGGCCACTGAAAAAATCCTTAGCACAATCCAAGAGGGATGACCACGACAGACCACTTGCACCACTTCCATACCATGCGCGCTCCACCCTGAAAGTGTGGTTTTAAGCTTGCTTCCAGGGCAGTCTCCAAGCTAGCTCCTCCTCTCCTTAGTGGCCACTGAAGGAATCCTTAGCACAATCCAAGAGGGATGATCACAAGAGACCACTTGCACCACTTCCACACTGCACGTGCTCTGCACTGAAAGTGTGGTTTTAAGCTTGCTTCCAGGTCAGTCTCCAAGCAAGCTCCTCCTCTCCTTAGTGGCCACTGAAAGAATCCTTAGCACAATCCAAGAGGGATGGCCATGACAGACCATTTGCACCACTTCCACACCGCGCACGCTCCTTGCTGAAAGTGTGGTTTTAAGTTTGCTTCCAGGTCAGTCTCCAAGCAAGCTCCTCCTCTCCTTAGTGGCCACTGAAAAAATCCTTAGCACAATCCAAGAGAGATGACCACGACAGACCGCTTGCACCACTTCCACACTGTGCATGCTCCGCGATGTAAGTGTGGTTTTAAGCTTGCTTCCAGGTCAGTCTCCAAGCAAACTCCTCCTCTCCTTAGTGGCCACTGAAAAATCCTTAGCACAATCCAAGAGGGATAACCACGACAGACCATTTGCACCACTTTCACACCGCGCGTTCTCCGCGCTGAAAGTGGGGTTTTAAACTTGCTTCCAGGTCGTCTCCAAGCAAGCTCCTCCTCTCCTTAGTGGCCACTGAAAAAATCCTTAGCACAATCCAAGAGGGATGTCCACGACAGACCACTTGCACCACTTCCACACCGCCATGAAGGGAAACTATCTTTAGGAAAGGGGCAGAAAGGCCTTTATCCAACCCCTTTCTCTAGGCATATGCTATGTAAACTGGGAGAATACCAGGATTATCCGAAATGCTTGCAGACTGTCTTAGCCAGGCAGGAGTTAGCAAATCATAGTACTGGGATGTCAGCTCAGATGCTTGTACTAAGATTCATAGATTCAAATAAGATTCTTTAATAGTTGTTTCAAGCGTGAAAAAGTTAACAGATCTATTTTACTTGATATATCTTTTTATTGGGGTTTTGTTCTTTCCAATATCCACCTTTACAATTGTTGTGTTAGGTTCAGACAGTTTTCAGAATTCCATTCACATTTACAGATTTGAATTATGAGTAACTAGGCCAGCAATCCAACCTCATCAAGAGGGGGTAGGAACCCCTCAGCCAGAGATGGGAAACCTATCAGGGACAATTCCAGGGCCAGTCCTATCCCTGGGGTAGACGGTGGCAGTGCAGAGGGCCTCCATTCCTGTCCCCCTGCCCTTGTGCCAGCATGTATCTGTGCAAACTACATTGTCTTCAAGCCATATCGCCATTGCAAAATGCTTGTCAGTTTTTCAATGTTTTTCCTAGAGAAAATCCAGTACTGTGCAGAGTGAAGAGAGCTCAGGCCAAAGGCCCCACAACAATGACAGAGGTCTTAAGCAGACAACCAATCCGCATGTGAATCGTTCTCCAGAGCATAAAAGGAGAGAGAGAGACCCACAATATCTATATGCAGCAGCGGAAATGGACATACAATGCAAAAGGGTTCAGATGCAGCTGCCACCAACTTCCCTAGACCGCCAGGGCTGGTGAGGAAACAAACCCCCCGTGTTCATTTGGGATTTACCTGCCTGCTATTTCTGAACTCAGACAAAACAGCACCGCCATAGACGGGTAAAACAGGGTCAGATTGGCCATGGAAAGGGGACCAATCACAACAAGGAAAGGGGGATATAAGCAAGAAACAAGAAATAGGAGGTGTGGGTTATTCTGGTGAAGTCAGTGGGGGTGGGCCACCAACCGACTAGCATGAGGGTGGAAGGAGCAGTGGAGGAATGGAGGTGACATATTGGCTAGAGAGTAGAAGTGGTGTGCAGTTTGAGTGTGCTTTTTTGTGTGCCAGGTGGGGTGAGGAAGGTTATTGTAAGGAGCGATAGTGAAGTGAAAGATACTCAAAGGAAGGAGGGTGGTTGAGTAGTGGTTTGGACAGAGGATTAGGGATTTGGAGGGGAAGTAGTGGTTTCAAGGGAGAAGTAGTCGTTTGGAAAGAGGAGGTGTGGTTTGGGGGGAAGAGAAGTGGTTTGGAGGCAGGCGTAGTGGTTTGGAGGGAGGTGTAGTGGTTTGAAGGGAAGAGTAGTTGTTTGAAGGCAAGAGTTGTGGTTTGGAGGGAGGAGTACTGCTGAGGAGGGAGATGTAACATGAAAGGATGGAGGCAGGGCCTAGGAGAGTGTAAACTTCAAAGGCGTGGAAAATTGGAGGCAGTAGTGAGGGGAAAGAGTCTGAAAGGGGAAGATTGAGAGTGGACATAGTAGAAGGAGTCTGAATCAAACAGGATATTTGTACTGCACTATCCCTGTAGAAAACTAACAACTGGAAAAAGTAGGGACGGTTGGTAAGTCCGTGAGGGAGCCTCGCCTGATGACCATTAGGTTGCTTTCTTTAGTGTAAACCTTTAGACCATAGGGGTCAATATTCAATAGCCTTAACTTGGGTTCAGGAAAAGTTGAGTTAGAGAGCAGGTTACATTTCAGATGAGAGAGAGAGGGACTGGCCTGGTGCCCACAAACCCATCAATAAAAGTCCTTGAACCACGTTTTGGTGCAGGGTGCTTTTACCGAAGCCGGTTTATTTTTGTAGGAATCATAGTTCTAATTTGTCTTGCTCCAACTGCAAGGGCGGCATTTGCCTGGCCGATCTTATTAAAGGCTGCGCTGATACTTTATCCCCATTTTTTGACAGCATTCATTAATGCATCATTCAAATCCAATTCCGTCCCTGCATGCCTAAAAGAGGCGTGGGTCCGCCCCCTATTAAAAAAAACCTCTCTAGACCCAGAAACACCTAACAACTACAGACCTATCACTACGGTTCCGTTCCTCTTGTAAATTCTGGACAAAGTTGCCTATGGTCAAATCCAGCAGTTCTTGGAGAAGAAATGCATCCTGGTTAAGAGGCAATCAGGTTTCCGTCCAGGCCATGGAACAGAGTCTGCATTACTGGACCTTAAGATACAACTCGGGATATAATAGACAAAGGCAAGCCTGCACTTCTCCTCCTCCTAGATCTAGCTGCAGCATTTGATCTCGTGGACCACCGACTCTGTGTAGACAACTCACGAAAGCAGCCCACTTCTAACCTGAAGTGACATCATGGACTTGCTCCTTCTTGAAGAGGAGATTTATGAGAGTGTTCTCGGACCATGCCTGCACCGCACCTATCACCATCCACTGTGTTGTCCCTCAAGGCTCTTGTACTGCTCCCACACTCTACAACATCTTTTCCCTATCTCTCTTCAATGACCTGGATGAACGCAGCATAGCTTACACAAACTATGCAGACGACACACAAGTCCTACTCCCTCTCACGGGCTCCTATGAACAGGATGCAGCCACTCTGTCCAGGCCTGGATGGCAGCTAATGGACTGTGCCTCAATGGAGAGAAAAAGAAAAATAAATCCTCCTGGTAGGCACTAAAGATGCCCTCAACAATCTTGACCCTCAATGCAGGACATTTAACATAGACAACAAACTCATCACCGTCCCAGAGGCAGTCATAACTTAAGGGGTTTTCGTTGATTCCTCTCTCTCCATGACGCGCCAAGTTAGCGCCATTGCGTGGTCGGCAGCTCACACCACCAAAATCATCAATGCGGTTAAACCGTTCTTGTTGACCAAAAACGGCCTCACAAGAGCCAAGGCGACCATTGGGGCAAAACTGGACTATTGCAACGTCTTGTTCATGGGCACTTCAGCCAAAAACCTCAACAGGTTACAAGTCCCTCAAAACAATGCAATCAGAGCTGCACTTAGCATTCCCAAAAGGGAACATATCACACAGGCAAGGAGGGAGGTACACTGGCTCCCAGTCAAAGAGCGCATTCTATTTAAAACCCTGGCAATCACACATAAGCGCCTTTCTCTCACTGCCCCCCTTTAGTTATCAGAACAAATAATACAAGTCACTTCCTCCAGACCCAAACGTACTCACCACTCCAACCAGAACTTCGTCCCCACTTTCAAAACATCTAAAGCGGGAGGCACCAGCTTCCAATATCAAGCACCTAAGAATTGGAATGATCTTCCCACGTAACTCAGAAATGAAACCTCGTACGCTGTCTTCCGCAAAGCACTCAAGACCATGCTCTTTAACTACGACAAGATTGCCAGTACTCCATCATCACTAGCCATTATCTCCAGCCCCACTGGGGTGCCCCTTTTCAACCCTAGTACAGTCAATGTTAATCTATTTTAATGTAATTTCCTTTGCATGGCTGAGGTGGTTCCCCTGTAACCATGGAACCACTAGGCCAAACATTAAGTGACTGTTTCTGCCATTCAAATATCTTGGTATGTCCATGGTGCTTTCCCTATGCAATGAAGTAATCACTATTGTAATTGTAAAAGCGCTGCGATTTGGTTCCCATGTAACCCTGGAACCATTAGGCTAACACCATGTAATTTCCCATGTTACTGTAACGCTGTTTGTCAGCACCATCCATATTGTATTTTCCTCTTGCAACTAAGTGAGCCCTACTGTAACAGCGTCACAATGCCAAAGGACCGATTGTGCACTTTATAAGTGTAATAAATAAATAAATAAATGAATAAATAAACGTATCTAAATGATATTGGTTGTGATTCATAATGCAAATTAGGCACAGAAATATCCTCATGAATAATGATGTAGACAATCTAGGGCCATGGTGATTGATGAAAGTGTTGTTGCAGATACTTGCTGCGAAATGTAAGGGAGTTTAGGGGAGTCTACGTGGCTTGAGCCAGCATGTAACTGAATGACTGAGCTCTGATGTCACATTTGTGTGATGTTAGCATGTGGAATGTTGGGTCCTCTGGCTTCCCCCAGTAACAGATGGAGTTTGCCTTGGAGGTGGACATTGGTGGGTGTTATAATATGTTTCCATGGGGCACTCATGATGCAGTATGGTTCTGGAATCCACGGATTCCAGAACCATACGATTATGAGAGGGCACCGGTCGAGGTAGCACCTACCTGGAGACCTCATATTGCTTATTCTTAAATAAACATACTAAAATATATATATATTCGCCACATAGGGAAACTATGGAAAATAGCCTAATATAAATATAGAACATAGGTAAGGAAGACTAACAAGGATATAATCCGAGGAAGACAAGTACCATTATAAAAAAAATGCAAAACATTGCTGCTCCAATCAAATTTCTTGCACAACCAGGAAATCCAATATGCACTTGGGAACAATGGCTAGACAGTTTTCAAGTATATCTTAGAGCAATAGGAGGAGCCAAATTTAATGATGATCTTAAAGAAGCCACTTTGTTGAACGGTGTGGGTGCTGAAGCTTTAAGAATATTCAGAACTTTACCAGATCCAGTCAATGTTGATGATGGTTCTGAAAAGGTGGATACTGGCTCTGGAAACAACAGGCAATAGGAGTTGGCTGTAATCACATTAACCAAGCATTTTGGAAATAAAACTAACATAGTACTAGAGAGATACCATTTTTTCTCAAGACGGAAGAACAAAGGTGAATCTGTTGACACATATATAGCTGCTCTAGGGCTTTAATATCAACATGCAAATTCACAGGAGCAGCAGATGAATATTTGAGAGACCAGTTAGTATTACAAGTTGCAGACTCTCGAATTCAACAACACCTGTGGCAAGCGAGAGATCCGACCCTGGAACAAGCTATTGAGATAGCCGGATCAATGGAATTGGGAGATAAATGCATGAGAGAAATGAGGAACAAGATAGAAAATGGAGAGCTAAGTTGCATTCAAGATGCTCATGAAGGAACTTCTGATAAAGAAGAAGAGAATTTAATTGCGATGATTAGAAAAATTTCAAAATGCAATTATAACAGTAACACAAGGAGAGAAAAAGAATCAACTAATAGTATGCAAGGCAGGTGTTACAAATGCGGCAGAGGTAGACACAACAATAATGAAAAAGAATGCCCGGCATATTCTGCAGAATGCTATAAGGTCATTTTGGGAAAGTATGTCTGAACACCAGAGGAAGAGGAAGAGTTGGAACATATCCCATGAATAAGATGCAAAGAGATGGGAATCAATTTACAAGAAACAGTATGTCAAATATATAGAAGAAATTACTGGACCAAGCAGTATGATGTCCATCATCAGTGAGATGGAAGAACAGGTACAAATCCTGACACTATCAACAACTGAAGGAGGCATAGGGTCATGGGTGTCTACGTTAGTGCATGGTGTATCATTAAGAGTAATGGTTGACACCGGTTTGCCATACACCATGGTGGACATAGAAACATTTGAGAAGGAGCTACAAGTAAGAAAAGAAGACTTGAGAGATACAAAGGTAAGAGCCACTGGTTATGGGAAGACACCCATCAACATAATTGGATATACATGGGTATATCCATGTTTTAAGGAAAGGAAGACATATTGCAAACTATATGTGGCTGAAAATGGATTCTCAATTGTAGGATGGTGGGAACAAGCTTCCTTACAGATTAAAATACATTCGGGAGAGAATATCCCCATTTTAGGCATCACTGAAGAGAGTTGTGAAACTAGTGACAATCTGGCAAAAAGTTTTCCAAAAGTCTTTAATGAGACCGTCGGTACATTAAAAGGATTTAAACATCGTATTATATTGAAGAGGGGCGCGAAACACATAGTTCACAAAGTGAGAAACATTCCAATTGGCACAAGGGAAGCTTTACAGAAGGAATTAGTAAGACTGTGTGAACAAGACATTATAGAGCCAATAGAAAGTTCGGAATGGCTTTCGCAAATTGTCATTGTACATAAACCAAATGGATCAATCAGGATGTGTGTAGACCTAAGGGACTTGAACACAAATATTTGGGTGGACAGACATCCGCTACCAAATATAGGTGAGATGCTAACAGCAATGAGGCCAGCAAAGTTCTTTACAACACTGGATCTGTCATCAGCCTATAATCAGGTGGTACTAGATGAAGAGTCGAGGCATCTCACGTCTTTTGTCACTCCGTTAGGAGCATTCAGCTAGAAGAGCATGCCTTTTGGACTGGCATCGGTGGCAGCCGTATTTCAGAGGTTAATGCACCAGTTGTTTGATGGTCTCCAAGGAGTTCATTATTATCAGGACAATATACTAATATCAGCAATGACTGAAGAAGAGCACTATGCAAAATTACTAGGGGTTTTGCAGGTTATCCAAGAAAGAGGTCTCATACTCAAAATAGAGAAGTACAAGATAAAGAAGAATGAAGTGACTTATTTAGGTCACTCCATAAATGCAGAAGGAATAAAACCAAAAAAAGGCCTAGTGAATACAATTCTAGGTATCCCAGAACATACAAACAAAGATCAACTTTGAAGTTTCCTAGGATTGACAGAATACTATTTGTAATTCGTACATCACTTTTCTGCCAAAAAGAAGCATATGAGAGCGTTGATGAGTAAAGGTACAAGATTCACATGGTCCGAGGAATGTAAAGGAGAATTTGAACAATTAAAGGAATTTATTAATACAGCTCCAACACTCAAGATGTTCGACTATGGTGCCAAAAGCATAATTTCTGTAGATGCCAGTAGCATAGGGTTAGGAGGTGTCCTCAAACAGATACAAGAAGGCATGATAGTACCTATTGCTTTCGCTTCTAGAATGTTGAGAGGCGTAGAAAAAAATTGTTCCACCATTGAGAGAGAAGCTTTGGGAGTGAGGTAGATTTTAGAACATTTTAAAAGTCTAATTTGGGGTGCACCAATTGAATTAAGAACCGATCACAAACCATTGATTCATGTGTTGAGTTCTAAAAGCGCTCAATTAACATCACCACAGATCAAAAGATGGATTTTAGACATCATGCAATATAATGTCATAGTAAAGTAAACACCGGGAAAGTCCAATGTTGTGGCATACTGTTTTTCGAGGCTACCTTGGAACTATGATGATGAAAATACACAGGTGATGGATCTTTGGGGGAACATGTAATAGCACACATCAACCCAAGTTTTCGAAGGAAGAATGGACCAAGGCAATAGACGAAGATGATGAACAAGAACAATTGAAAAGAGCTATCAAAAGTGATTGGAAAGATGTTGACCAAAGTATCAAAGTATGGGACAATATAAGAAATTAAATTAATTGTGATAGTACATGCATTTACAGAGGAGATTGTATCATTCCACCGATATCACTAAGAAAGAAAATAATGGACATTGCTCATGAAGGTCACGTGGGGAGGAGCCTTACGAAAAGGAGAGTAAGAGAAGTATATTGGTGGCCTAATATGTGGGACCAGATGGAACAGCTAGTAAAAGAGTCCACAGCATGTGCCATCAATTATAAAGGAAAGAAAACACAGCCAACACCCTTACAACCTGTGGAAGTTCCCAACACTATATGGACCAAATTAGCTATTGATATAACAGGACCCTTTGAGAGGTTGGGACCACAAAGACTGTATATTATAGTGTTGATGGACTATATTTCTAAATGGGTAGAGTGGGGTGTAGCAGAAGACACAGTTACAGCTGTCAAATTGGTAACATTTTTAGAAGATATTTTCAGTAGAGACGTAGATCCTCGAGAAATAATATCAGATAATGGAGTCCAATTTATGTCGTTAGAAGTACAAAGATTAATGAGAGAAAGAGCAATTGAACATAGGACAACTGCCTTGTATCATCCAATGGCTAATGGGCTAGTGAAAGGATTTATAAAGAGCATAATCCAATTAGCAATTGCCAATAACTTGTCATGGAGAGAAACTTTAAAGGAGGCATTGAACATTTATAGAGTTACCCCACACTCAGTCACAGGAGAAGAACCTTTTACGCTAATGAGGGGAAGAACAGCCTCAAATAGACTAAGACTAAATCCTGCCTGGCTTATGTTGAAAAAGAGTAAAGAGATTAACATGGCAGAGATTATAAGAAGGGTGAAGAAGAGGCAGGCTGAATACAAGAAATATTACGATGAAAATAAACATGTAAAAGAGAGCATTACCAAAGAAGGAGATTGGGTTTGTGTCAGAGAACCAAAGAAAACATTGAAGGGGGAGTCCAAGTACAGGGTTCCACAAAGAGTAGTGAAATGTTCAAACACATCTGTGGTCCTTGATGATGGTAAGAAGTGGTCCTGTGATGGCATAGTACTATCCGGTGCAAGAATTCCTTTGGAGGAGGAACAAGTGACAGAAGAGTTCAGAAACAATGCGGGAAAGAGTAGCATGTCATCAAAGAATAGAAGGATTATACTAAACTTTTTAAATGATTTTGTGTATTACTGAACCATATATGAAATTCTACATTCCAGGGTGTTAATGCGAGAAGTGTACACCAACATCACATCCTTTGAATGTTATATTATTTTCTTCTTATTATTTTTTAGGTTTAGTTTTGTTCATTGTTGCAACCAATCAACCACATGTTGATATGTTGATTTTGTGGAGGGGGAGATGTAATAATATGTTTCCATGGTGCACTCGTGATGCAGTATGGTTCTGGAACCCACGGATTCCAGAACCATATGATGATGAGAGCACCGGTCGAGGCAGCACCTACCGGGGGACCTCATATTGCTTATACTTAAGTAAACACACAAAAATATATATATATATATTCGCTCGTGTCAACAATCATCATTCATAACAGTGGGTCTTCCTTCTCTGTACTACCAATGCTTACCAAATAAAGGACCCTTGCTTGCACCCATGGACTTGAACATTCTTCTTGTGTGGACTCTTACCTAAGATAAATGGTTCTTAGTGGTCTTTTGCTAGTCCAGCAGAGCTGTCGTGTGGGAGCAGCCAGTGTATGAAATCCTCTGCCCCCACATAGAGAACAACCCATCATCCTGGGCATTATCAGCCCCAACAAAGGCCGGATCATTGCCGGTGTCCCTGTTATATTCTCGAATTCAGTCGTGAGAGCAGTAGAGAGCGATACTGGTGCGGCTTGATGATCCGTTAGGTCCTTTCCTCTTACCCCTAACTCAGTACGATGCAGTACGACAGCACAGCAGTAGCAGCAGCGCAGACGGTGTGTGAGCAGTCGAAGTGGTCGGTGGGGAGCGGGAGAGCCGGTGCGCTGGCTCTGCGGGTGTGCCACTGGTGTGCCGGTTCCGCTGGTGTGTCGGTTCTGCGTATCCCGCTAGTATTGATATTGATAGCTGCAGCAGTGGACGTATTGGGACTCACTGTGAGGCGCCGCTTCGAGCACATCAAGTATAGAGGTGTATTACACCACATTACACCGTGCTGAGTTGCTGAATTGCGGTTGGTAAACTTATGGTGAGTGGCTGAAAGGCTGAGAGGAGACGAGCAAGCTGTGCCCTAGGCAAACACTTTGTTTGGGCGTGGTGTTGGCCGTGTGTCTGGCCCAGCCCGCAAAGACCGGGGGACTTTGGCATTTTACTTTGTATAAATTATTGCAGGTAAAGAGTGTGCCTACCCCCTACTCACTCTGCCTACCCCCTAGTCACTGTACTATTGTGGCTCATTAGATAACGCATATAAGCCCTTCATTGATCTGCCTAATTGTAGCGTAGGATTGTAGCAGTGCTATCATCCTTATTTGGCAGGAAGTATTTTCATTGACAGCAGCAGGAAACGCACCGGGAGGCTGGCGGAGGTATCTATCAGGTAGCTCAATCGGTAACCCGGTAAGAGAGCGCTGTAACCAACATCTAAGACGGGGCTTATCCCATTGCAAACGTTATCACGTGGATATAAGTGATACAAGAGCTGTGTGTACTTAGATGAGCACAAAGGGCTGAGGTTGTCGTTCGTTCCTGATTTACATTGAATCGCTCACAGTTAAATCTCAATAAGCAAAATGAAGCTGTGAAGCAAGGTTTTGCAGGATGACCTCAGATGCCCAGAATGGGATGGATCTTATTCAGAGGAATTAGAAATCCAAGACCTAGAGTCAACACCATGCAGCACTTTTATCCCAATAATGGCACCAGCCAAGATAGTTACAGTGCAGGTGCATGGGGGGCAGTAAACAGTAACTAGCACACCATCTGACATTGTACATCTTTGGAAGCGTGGGCTGGAATACACCACCACTACCAAAACAATTCAAAGTAAAATTGAAGAACACTTTGGTGAAAAAAAACAAATCCAAAGCTTAAACAATATCCAAAGTAAGACGCGAGACTCTGGTGACAATGAAGAAAAGGCGCCCCCACCAAGTAAAGACCTTCCTCTTTTAGGGGCTGCACAAAAAGATAACTCTACTGAAAGTGATGTTGTAGTTGTCACAATGGAGGAAGCAGCTGGAGTGGGGTCGCCTACACGAGTACAAAACTCTAAATGTCAATGGAACGACAAAAGCATGGAAATTCGACAAGACTGTAAACACACATCAGAGGATGGGGAAGCCAAACAAGCTAGTGCTGCCACTCTTACAGCCTTAAACTTCGTACTAAATTCTCTGGTAACAGTATTTGAGCAGTTGAAATCTGAGGTACTATTGCAAGCCGTAACCCTGTTGGAGCTGACCAGAGAAACAACTAGCATAGAATCAACAATAGTGGGGCTGTCCTCAACAATTAATGCAGTTGTTGCACCATCTTTGAAAGAGCTTAGAGTGGAGCTAGCAAAACAAGGCCTAGACATGTCAGCAATCGAAAGGACTCTCGCAAAGAATAAAGAAGAAGAAGATAGGCAAAATTGCTTACTTCTAGAAATCTTGTCCTTACTTAAGGCCGAGAAGACAACAAAAATTGGGGCCTTAGAAGCCACCAAAAGAGATGGAAATGTTAACAACTATTTTGATGACACCCCCCTCTCGGAGTCCGTTCTAGAAGAATTTGGAAGGCTCGCACATGTTGTGGAAAAAGAGGTTGGAGTAACTGAGCCCCAAACTACTAAGCAAGGAGAATTGTTAAACAAGCAGGATGAACGGTCCCCAGAGTGGACAGAAGCCGGTAAACAGCTCTCAAAGGGGAGAAGGAAAGCCAAGAAAAAATATGTCAAAAGAACAAGTACAACCGCATTTCCAGTTACCCTTAGAAAACCTCAAAAGAAAGGTCCAGCAGACAAAAAAAATGGGAAAAGCATGAAAAGTATTGAGCAATTAAAAAATAAAGATAATGTAATTATAATACAGGAACTCAACGAAGAAGAGGAACAGAGCAAAAAAAGGTTTGATGCAGGTAATGAGAAGTAAAAAAGCATTATTAGAAACATGGGAAGATCACGGTGGGTGCAGAAGAAAAAAGAAAAGTGGGAAAGAAAGACACATATTTGGTTCACAAAGAGGGAGAACCAAATTATACAAAGAAAAACTGCAAATATGTTGGTCTGCAGACAGACCCACCAGGAATTCAAACAGACGATACGCAGAACATGGGTCCAGAGACTGTTAGTCCCCCAAGTTCTCCAATGAAAACAGAAGACAAAAGAGGGAAGATCACCATAAAACGTTGTCCATCATTAAAAGGACCCCCGTTGGCTTCAATATTTTTGGGGAAAGGGAGTACATGTGTTCCCAAAAAAAACACTGCTGCCATAATTTGAACCAATTAAGAAAATTGCACCGATCTTTCTCGAACGAGCACCACATGCTAACAAAATTGTGCCATTGATGACTGAAACTAAAAATGGACAAGGCAAAACAAAAAGAAATATGGGGCGATCACAAAGAACAAGATGAAGTCTTTCCAGGGAAGGCTTCCTCTGAGGAGAACTCCCAGTCTCAGCCCTTGAAGGGTGACTTGGAAGATCAGGAATATGCAGTTCCAAAATTATGGCTCAAGGCAACGAGTAAAATCCCACAACACACCTCACTTTGCAGGGGGGCTATCCTGGGCTATCTCAATAAAATAGAGTAGAAGCAACCCAAAAGTGGCAGAGGTGGGATTTACGTCATTAAAAGCATGGAAAGCAATAAAAAAATATACAAAAAAGAACTAGAAAAAGTCAATTTGCAGATTTTTGAAAAACTACCGGAAGAAGTGAGAAGTGAAATAGAAAGTGTGAGTTCTCTTTTTGAAGGGCTGAATTTATGAGCAGAGGGTTTCCCAAAGCAGAAGGTATGCGTGAACCCACAAGGGAATACTGTGGACCCAAAAGCTAGCACGTTAGCTGCACTCCCCGAGATCCTCACACAGGTACTCAAGAAATTAGGCTTGGAGCAACAGAACTTTTAGGCATGGTTTTCACGCTCTGAAACACTTGTGTACGAGCGCAATAGAAATAAAATATCAATCAATCATGGTGAATTGAATATTACAAGTTGGAATACCTGTGGTCCAAATTCCTTTACAGCAAGTAGTAAGAAAAAAGCTCTTTTTCATAACTACGATGTCATTTTGCTTCAAGAGACTTGGCATACGCACCCAATAGAAATAGAAGGATTTACTATATTTACAATACCAGCTTGCCAAAAAGCAAAGGACCTTCGTGGCGTGGGCTACTACTTGGAGTTAATAAGTCGCTAAGTAAAGATGTTATACTTTTACATAGCGAAAAGGAGGGTATCCTTGCATGTAAAGTAGGAGTACACAGTAGAGGGATATTTGCAGCTTGTAATAGTGAATGTATATTGGAATCAAGTACAAATTGATCTTCAAAAATGTCACCAGTTGCTACCTACGGTATTGGAAAAGATTGCACTGTCTCACGGCGAGGCTAGTGTGATCTTAGGAGGAGACCTGAATGCCCAAAGTATAACTACACAGAACAATAATAAAATTCTAAATTGGGCAACAAAATCAAAGACAGGAAGGCAATGGGTAAACTACCTAAAGTCATGGGGACTCAACATGCTAAATGGCTCAGTACATGGTGACAACCCATCGAGACCTACCTGGTCTCGAGGCAACTCCTTCTCTACACTGGACTATTTCTTTGTCTCTGAAGACATTCAATCAAAGGAGATATCTATGGAGATTATCTGGGGAGAAGGGAGTGATCATGCCCGTATTAAAATAAACATTTCAGATTTCAAGAAAATACAATTGAAAAAGTATCCTCATGATCTAGCCCTGAGAAATGGTAAAGGGACTCTTGTAAAATATAAGAGAGAGAGGAAGAAATGAAATGACGAATTGAATTATATCTCACCAAAAGAACAAAATGAAAATTGCAAACCTGAATGCTTTAAGACATTTATCTGGTCTGTGCATCCACCAATTGCAAGAGTACCACAGCAAGTAACTCATCATCAACACTCATTCGATGAAGAAACTTGGATACAGAAAAGGACCTTAAGGAGAGAATGCAGACAACTTAAAAGAATTATAGTAGACCAAAAAGAGTTACGAGGAGAGCTAGAAAAGCTCAGAAGAAGTTACAAACAATGGTCATGAGCAAGAAAAATTCTGTGGCACCAACAAGATAATGAGCGGATGCTCTCAGCCCTATGTGAAAACAGCACTCGTAATTTTTGGTCAATAATAAATAACTCAGGAAAGAAATCAATTACCAACAACATTCAACATAATCTACTGTCTGAAAAGAGTTGGGCAGACTATCTCACAAAAAGCTTTAAAAACACATCAGAGTCCGAGGGAGGAGAGAGGGAAGTTGCACAGCGGTAACTGAAATATGATATAAAATTAATAGAAGAGCTCATCCTGAATGCCTCATCTTCAAAGGCGGTGGGCCCAAACAGGCTAACCTATCAGGTTTTAAAAAACAATGCTAAAACATGGGCAAAACATATCTTCAACCTCTATAATGAAATACTAAAGACACAAAGTTTTCCATCCTTCTGTAAACAAGCAGTCGTCATGCCATTCTACAAGGGCAGCGACCGGTTGCAACCTGAGAACTATAGACCAATCGCCCTCCTGGACATTGAAAGTAAAATATTTATGAGAATTCTTCTAGAGGACTGGGCAAAGAGAACAAATATCTTATCCAAATTCCAAACAGGGTTCAGACGTGGTATGTCCAACATTAAATGGTTTGGTCTTGAATCTTTTACTAGAACATTCCAAAGAGTATGGAGAGGGCCCGATATATGGAGCCTGGATAGATTTCTCCAGGGCTTTTGATTTAGTGATAAGGGAGCAGCTGTGGGCTAAATCGAGAGACTGGGGACTACCGAGAAGGTTGTTGTCAATATTAATTGGATTGCACAAAGACACTTCATTGATGGTAAGATTAGACAAGGCCAATCATCTTACTAATTCAATTAATGTTGAGCAAGGCATGAGGCAAGGGTGCTTCGGTGCGCCATTTTTCTTTAATTTGTATTTGTCAGACCTGGGGGCTTTTTTGCAATCCTGGACAATGGCGAGCCCAAAACTAAATTCAACCAAGGTTTTTTGGCTCACCTATGCTGATGATATTGTCTTGATTAACAGGACAGCATTAGGGCTGCAACTATTATTGAATGGTTTAAGTGTATACACTAAAATGAAAGGTCTTCAAGTAAATATTTTAGTGTTGAAACACCCAAAAAAGCATATTAATTATAGAAAATGGTTTTTTGAAGATCAGGCAATCGGGAGAACAGAAGAGCTAGTCTATTTGGGTTACAAAGTGTATTCTTTCGCATTTGCCAGTAAAGCGGAAGCAGAAATAAGGCTAAAGGTCGAGAAAGCGGTGCCGCAGATGAAAAAATCTCTCCGCGAAGTGTGTACATTTTCAATCATGCCGCTATTAAAGTTCTACACTGCAAAAATAATTCCAGTGATATTGTATGGACTGGGGGCCAAACCAACTCTCTGGGAAATAGACTGGCAAAAAGTGGAAGGTCAGTTATGGAAAAGATCACTAGGCCTACCAAACTGCCTTCCTGTGTCTGTCTTAAGGTTTGAAATTGGATTAAAATCACTGAAGCAACAAGTGGGTTGGAGATTGCTCACACTGCATAGGCTGATAGTAACCCCTCAGAAAAACTCGCTTTATGAGGATATAAAAAGGCAGCTTCGAACGGACAGGTCAAAGTTACTTCATCAGTTGGAAGCTAGAGTTGCGAGAATTCTGACAGAGGCACACTCTTCGGCAGAAACTTTGAAAGTCAATCCTCTGAAAGCAAAGAAAGAAACTGAAACAATAGATTGGATCAGGACAGGAGTGGAAATGTGGTGCTCAAAACCAAAAAATAGCTTTCTAACTCTGGAAAGAAAACTGGGAGAGTTACCAAAGTATCTACAAAAGCATCCAAACAGGGAATCACGAAACATATTCCTTAGGGCACGCTTAAATCTAATCCACACAGGAGACTTTTTAAACATTAGAGGTCAAAATCACAACGCCATCACTCTGTGCAATACGTGTGCAGACTCCAAAAAGAAAAATTAGCAGCACTTACTTCGAGACTGCGAAGGGACTTGGGATATTAGAACAGTCTATTTTTCTAAGTTCGTAAAATGGCATATCTATTATCAGAAAGTTTCTGGAACCTTTTGATATTGTGGTGGGACAGGTTTTAACAAAGATTGGTCTGCTTTCTACGGAAGCTTGGCAGAATGAGGACACTAACATTAAAGATATTCAGGTGTAGAGTGGGGGGCAGTGCTTGATTGTCCTCATGTGCCTTTTTGTTTTTGAGATTCAGTAAATAATTTTGTCTTCAGTAGAATTTTCCCCACAAAGGAGTGGAAAAGTGATTGTGTTGTATTTTATATGTTATATTTTATTGATTGGTAAAACGTTTTTTTTGTAAAGGTCAAATTTGATCAAAACAAATAAAATAAATAAATAAAAATAATAATAAATATTGTCGTTTTCCTGAGGCCATGGCTGTGACGTTGATTGCAGCTTCTCCTGTTTGATTCTCAGTTGTTGGTTTCTCAGGGAACTTTTGAGCCAGAGATAGTCAGCCTGATGATGTCCTGCTTGGAAATCTGCCACGGGGCTGATGGGGCACATCAACTTAATGTAGTGGGGGACACCAGTGGGTGGGTGGGTGTCTGGCTGACCCACACGTGGTGGGTGCCAGCGGCAGACTTCAGTGCCCCTGGTGAGGGGTTGCAGGCACAGAGAGCCAGCGGTAGGGCTGGGCTGCTGTGCCCACATTCACACTGTCATTTGGCAGGGGACCAACAGTAAAGCCACAGGGAATGATTGGCAATGTGGACGGCATGAGGGTTCCAATCTGGACAGCTCTGGTTGAGCTTAGAGGATGTTACCAGCTGCTGAACTTGATCCCAACGGTCCTGCATGGCATGTTGGAAGGGGAGTCAGTAATCCCTTTCTAGGTGGAGCCACAGAGGCCTGTCCCGATAACTCTGTACTGAGCCGAACCAGGTGCATAGTTTTTGGAGAGATTCAAGAACATGATGGTGGACTTGATCTACAACTGGAGGGATCCTAGTGCCGACGAGGTATCTGGTGTAAACGACATTGGTGGCAGGCAGTATGTGAACATTGTAAAGGGCTGGACCGAGAAGGCATCTACCCCATGGGGGCCAGCTATTGCAAATATTCAATGCACTTCAAGATTTTAGTTTCAGCCTTTCTGTCGGCTCATGCTGGAACTGTGTGAAATACTGCTACAGGGACAGCAGCCATAGCATGAACAGTTATGCTCCCTATAGCGGAGTTAAAGGTTCCCTGTGAGGGGCCAGTCTGGGTGAAAGAACTTTACAGTGTGCTAGCTATTGCCTCAAAGTATCTAGTTTCTGCACTGTTTTATTGCTACTAGGTCCTACTTAACTATAAATTCTTTCTACCGTTGGAACTTTTTCCTGCCATGGGACATTTAGCATAATTTTCTAAACACACTTAAAGTCCCTCTGGGATTTGTTCTTCTATGTTTGTCATTTTAAAGTGTTGTGTGGTGGTAACCTCACTACAAACCCCTCGCCTGGCAATCAACTAATTGAGTATCTTTCAACCCATGAAATGTACTGTCCATTTTTCATATCTTGAGCATAGTCGCAGTTTATCAAGGTCTTTCCACTTTTTGCATTTTTAGCTGTTGCCCAGTGTTGGTCAGCTCGACTTCCCACTGGTCAGTGTTCTTATCTTAGCTTGTTCTATTCACATAAATCATACGCTGTTTAAACATGCACTTTATTTTTATTGATAAGGGCATCCCTTTGTTGTTGGGCATGTCTCTGTTCTCCCTCAGGTTGGTTGTATCCATCTTGTTTGTCTTCGAGTGTGCATGTCAGGAATGTTTGAAGGGCTGCGCAGTGATCGACTGCACCCATTTTCTTCTTTGTGCATCATGTGCTAGGTGTACCCTTCAGCTCTCCTTCCTGTTCTGATGCCGGTGTTCACAATCATGTGGTTCCGGTGTGCGCAGGTTACCACTTCTGTGTCTTAGGGACCATGAGAGAAGTTATTACGCTGCCGGACCAGGCCGTGGCATTTGTTGGTGTGACAGATTTTAGGAGCTCTTGTAAATGGATCCTGCCATGAAAGTCAGCTTTGCTAAACACTCTCATTTTCAGGCACCGCTCTGTGTTTTACAAACTGCTTTTGGTGGGTTTGTACCCAGGTGGACCTGCCAGCCATTGGGTGAATAATTGAGCTTGCCACATCCATACATAAGACACCACACGTGCACATGTTGCCGGGCATCAGAAATTAGCATGCCAGTGGCATGTGAGCAGAAATGGGGCTTCACTTTTAGAAAGTGCCCCCAGTCAATGTTTTCAACATTAACTTGTAAACCTGCACTTGGTTGCCAAATCAACTTCAATAGTGGTAGCAGTCTACACATTTGAGTGAACATTCATGACTACCTCAAGAGGGAGCTCACCAAAAGATTGACCTCTGGAATATACAGAACCAAAGTGCCTTGTGGAAGATTGAGTACGTAAGGGGTTAAGACCCCTTTAATTTGAATTCTATTTATAGAACAGAAGGAGAAGATTTCACCTGGAGATTTATTGGGATACAGTCCACCCAAAGTCCTCTGCCATAGAGGTGATGTTAAACTCCAAAAAGGGAGCAAGACCCACCCCATAGTCGTCACAGAGGACCATTTGGGGTGACCTGCTGTTTGGACAAGACCAGCCTGCTACCTGAACACTGGTAGCCAGTACTCTGCCCACTGGATGTGGCACCCCCTGCAAGTGCTCTATTGCAAACTTTCAGTCAGGGATGGGTAGAATAAGGACTCACCTTATCCTTTTAGGCTCTGGTCTGGGTCTCACAGAATCCCAGGGTCAAAGGTAGAGCTCTGGACTCTGGTTTCTGCCTTAAACCGCTTGTCAGCTATGCCGACCCAGTCATGCCATGCCATTCCCAGGTTTCTTTGCGGCAAGTGCCATTGTTGCTTTTTAACAGCACAGCTTGTTGGACCTAGTCGATCCACTCACCAACCTGACCCCAAATTGCCACTTCAAAGAGCTCCCAGACTCTCTGAGAAACATTGCCAAACCCAAACAACAAGACTGAAAGGAATCTGTAGTGGTTCTGTCTCCCAGCTTGGTTTTAAAAGTGATAGTGACATTTAAGCTATTACGCTTTAACTTTTTACAAGACACGTACTTTGAACTTAAACATTGCTGCATAGACTATAGCCTGTCTACCACTGTCTTCAGCCCCAGAGTTGCCTTTTTATTCAAAGGTCTGCATATTCCCGTGCCTTCCTTTTCAGTGGTTTGTACTATGAATTAAAATGAAAGTTTTCTATTTTTTGTAGATACATGATTGGACATTTTCTTTATTATGGTATCACAGTATTATTGTTGTTTGGAGGCTTCTTTGCTAGCTCCCACATCTCTTGAAGGTACAGCCTGCCATCAACGGAGGAGGTACAGCTATCGGGTGCCTAATTCACCATGAGGTGCCTGGGGTTGATCCTGTTGAATATAACAGCAGGATATTTTAAGGACCATGCTAAAGAGACCAAGGCTACATCGTAGACATTATATGTTATGACAGTAATGAATGAATTATATACAGGAATCACAGACTACCTCCTTTTGCTGTATTTCACAATTTGTAGATCCAAATGAACACTGTTGACACTCATATCATCGGGCAAAAACCAGATCCAGACCTTGATGTTTTTTATATCACAAAGGATACAATAATTTTATTCATTTCACAAATACTTCCTTGTTCTGAAGTGTATCATTGTTAAAAAAAGGGTTAGGCCAAAATGACCGAGGTTAAAAGGTCAGAGCACCAAAGGTCCGACCCCCATTTTTTCCACATAGATATATGTGGGAGGGGGTAAAGGTAATAGAAAATGTATAGGCGTAAGGTGTGGGGGCTGTAGGGGGTCTCCCCCCACATATATATATATGCAAACAAATGGGGGGAAAAGAAAAAAAAATTCAGACTATTGGTGGTCGGACTTTTAAACTCGGTCATTTCATGCAGATCCTTAAAAACATGTAACACATCATGATTTGCATGATCACATAAAACAGTTACTGTCATTCTTCACGGGTTAGTATACAAACAATGACATCTTTCTTATGCCATGGATTCATTAATTCTCTGAAAACTATTATAGATGTTCACTTAATTCCTGAATGTCTTACAACAGAGCCTCGAAAAAGACTCAGAGAAGGGCACATTTACAATTTTATTGATATTGATATTAAGACTTCTTATTGGTAAGCCGCTTACTCAGGCCATTTTTTCTTTCTGTGGATTTAATGACATTACAGGGGTATGCTTAGGTATATCGAGACATCATTGGTACCTCCATTTTCCAGTCACTTCTCTCATAACATCTACCAATGACTTAGCATCAAAATAATTTAGCCCAATACCTCTATTTTATACAGGCAAAAATGTGGCTGTGTGGTTTCTTCTAGCAGTGTGCCAGATTCTCAGATGGAGGGCCAGAAATCCCTGAATGAATTCAGTCGGCCTGTCTCCTCCTTAACGGTAAATTCCTTTTAATTAAAGAACTTCTTAGTATACCAATTTTTCACATCTAAGGCATTCTCACATTTCAGCTTTTTGTATTAATTACTTTGGCATCTCGGTGCCAGGGAATGCCGTTATTCTTTACATCCGCCCTAGGTGCTTTTGTCATTTCATATGATGATAATAGGCGGGTCCATGGATGCTGGACTGCCTCACGAGGTACACGTGATCGTCTATGTGGTGTTGTCACCGCCTCATGTCACTTGGGAAGGGCCACGGGGGCTGGGAGGGGATAAGCCAAAGGAGCGGGTAACGGGCAGTTCCAGTTATGTCAAGGAGAATAAAGTTGTGTTGCACCCCAGCTCCTGAGTCCGGCTCTTCATGGTACGCATGAGCTGTGTGCTTGCAGAAGCGTGAGGCGGTCCACAAGGGACTCAACATTGGTGACGAGGCGTGGATCGCATTCCGCTGTCATGCGTCCCTTCTTTTTCCGCATATGGGATCAATGGAGAAGTGGCCACCATAGAAATGTTCCATCACGCTATTCCAACAAACATCTACCTGCGGTCTAGTCTATTCCATCATGGCCACCGCCGGGTGCTCTTAGTTCCTTACAGCCCAGCAGCAGCTGCGTTGCAACTGTGCTGATTTTCCACTTTCGTTGTAGCGCTCTGTGTGTTTTCGCTTGGCTTAGGTAAGCCCTCTTTATCTGGCTTGTGCCCCCTGGAACCTCTCTCTAACTTACGCTCTTCTGCTTCCACTTTGCTCTTTTGGCACTTCTCGGGCACCTACAGACATTTTTTCCCTTCCTCCCTTTCTGCTTTCCTCGGCTCTTTGGAGCCTCACTTACCTTTGTGCACTTCCCTGGCATTCCACTCAGCCCGTCTCCTTCTGGGCTTTCCGGAGCTTCTTCCGGATGCTTCTCTCCGTTGTGATTTCCTCTTCTGTCATCTGTTGTGCACCCGCTCCGGATACTTCTACGAAACCTGCGGTATATTTCTGTCATCTCGAAGTTGGACTATTTTTCAACACGTATTTCTTCATGAAGGAATCTCTGTATTTTTTTGCCTATTAGGCTTTTTCCCCAAATGGCTGCTGCAGAACCGGGGCCCCTGGTTTCCGGGTTTCCCCGTCAACCATTGTGACATCGTTTCACGGCGGACCCTATCTACATAAAAAGAAATCCTTTTTCAAGGGAAGGAAGAAGAAGACTACTGAAGATGTCTCCTCAGGTGAGGAGTGGAGTGAGGGGCCTGAATTGGGAGGTGAGCTTGACATCCGCGCATCCACCCGCAGTGCCTGCGGGAGCGGCCGTGTTCGCGACGGTGTCACTGGCCGAGCAGTAAATCACGCAGAAGACCACAGGGAGGACCGCGGGCCCCGTAACAGGCTAACACTCCGAGTGGCGGAGGCGCTGCCCTCCTGCTCAGCCCAGCCTGCATCGCCGCTATACCGTTAAGAGAGCCGGCGTGCCCCTCATTTTTCTGAGTGTCCAGGCGTTCAGAGGAGTCGCCTCCCGCCCGTGGACAGAAGTGTAGGCTGCAGGAGGCCTAGTGATAAGGCAGGAAAGTTCCCACCCACCGGCAGCACCAGCCCACACCAGAGGGTTGGAGCACAGAATGCTCCCCGTTGGGACGGCAAGGTTTCTGCCTGTCCGGGTGGTCGGAGGAATCGCCTCCGCCCGTGGACAGCAGTGGAGGCCGCAAGAGGCCAAATATTAAGGCGGGAAAGCTCTCGCCCACCGGCAGCACCGGCCCACACCAGCGGGTGGGTGCACATAACCCTCCCTGCTGAGACAGCAAGAAAGGAAGGTCATAGTCATCCGCCCCACCTCGGCTGCACATAGCCCGCCAGACACTGACCTTTTTTCCTCTGCACGGAAGGGGAGAGAAATTCCTAGCAATTACGCCGTAGGGGGCCAGGACTGAAACAAAACCAACTAAGCCACCCCCATAACACAGGAAGGATCCCTAGCTCGGAAAGGACATTCACTCTGCATGTCCCAAGGGAGCATGTCAGGGGAAGATTCACTAACTGTTCCAGTAACCCCGGCAAGAATACTTTCATAGAAAATGTCTGACAGCCTACTGTCACAACTACCCTCAAACTTCGACCTCAGCGACACCAGCACCCTAGGATCACGGTGCAAGAGGTGGCTGAGGGACTTCGAAGTATGCCTCAAGGCCGTTGGACCCATTGATGATTAATAGAAACATAGCCTACTCAACCATGCGGTGGGCTCAAATGTGAGAGACATATTAGATGAGATCCCAGAAAGTGACATAGATACCTACACTAACCTGAAAACTACCCTCACTGACTATTTCACGCCACACACAAACGTGGACTATGAAAGGCATCTTCCAAACCACAAAACAAAACAAAGGTGAAACCATGGATGCTTTTTTTAATGACTCAGACTAAAAATGAAACACTGTGATTTCAACAAATACTCGAATAAAGAAGCTCTTCGATCACAGATCATAGTAGGCTGTGAAAGCGCAGAATTCAGGAAACGGCTACTACAGAAGGCACGAAACCTGGAAGAAATACTAACCTCAGCACATTCGGATGCTGCGGTGGCGGCACAAGTAGAAGGTCTCGATGACATCAAGAACACACACGGAAAACATGAAACTCTCAACAAACCAGAAGGTTCCTCAAGAAACAACTGCAACCCATTCTGCTACAGGTGAGGT
This sequence comes from Ambystoma mexicanum, assembly GCF_040938575.1. Classification (NCBI taxonomy): domain Eukaryota; kingdom Metazoa; phylum Chordata; class Amphibia; order Caudata; family Ambystomatidae; genus Ambystoma; species Ambystoma mexicanum. Next base: position 670,560,611 of record NC_090933.1, on the reverse strand, counting down.
CACAAGTACCCGAACAAGGGGCAATGCCCTGCCATGGGCGAAACATGCTCCGCCTGTGGAGGGGAGAACCACTACAAAGCGGTTTGCTTCATCTTTCGAAGAAAAATGAAGGGAGAGAGAAGAAGCGGACGGCCAACACCAGAAAAAGAGCAAGGACAACCGAGCCAATTCTGAGCAGCACACCAAACCAATGACCCTGCACGTTGCAGACACCGAGACGAGCAACCGGATAGAAGATCAGACAGAAGTGAATTGAGAGAAAACAAGACTCCAGCATCCATACAAGGGAGGAGACCCCGCAGGTACGTCAGTTACCTCGTGGAACAATCACAGTGCCACTCATCGGAGGACAGTGCCCGTAGAAACAAGAGGCACAAACAGGAGCCACGAAGAAAAGGGTATTTGTACGGCATACGAAATACCACTGTGAAGGAAGACAGCCCAATGCTGATGATTCAAGTCAATCGAACAGCAGCAGAATTTCTAATCGACACGGGAGCCCGAGTGCTCATATTCCCGTATGGCTCCACGACACCCCTGGCCTGCAAAGGATTCTTCACAGCGTCATGCCGCTACAAAGACCATGCAAAAGACATACCCATGCACATCCTGGAAGCAGCCACAGACAGTTTATGCAGCCTTAGCTATAAAACGGCCATCGGAATGGGGCTAATTCAAATCCTATACCGACTCATGGTGCACAAATATCTGGACCCCACTGCGAACATCGAACAGGTTTTCCCCGCACTGTTCAAAGGTCTGGGAAAACTGAAAACCAACAAATAGCGTTGCACATCGATACCAGCATCTTGCCAGTGGCACAGCATTACAGAGGAATCCCCATCAATATACAAAAATAGGTAGAAAATGAAATAATGAAATTGTTGGAAGCAGACATTATAAAACAAGTGGAAGGTCCCACGCCGTGGGTTTCCCCCATAGTGCCCGTGCCCAAAGAGAGAATCACCCGACATTCGAATATGTGGACATGAGAAGACCAAATGAAGCCATCATGAGGGAACGTCACCAGGCCCCACGCATCACCGACATGGTGCACTTCTTGAACGGGGCAACAGTCTTCTCAAAGCTGGACCTTAACAAAGGTTATCCCCTAACTGTAACTCAGCAAAAAGTCCAGATACATGACAACTTTTGTCACTCACCTCGGACTATACAGATATAAATGACTGAGCTTCGGAGTCTCGTCAGCTGCAGACTTTTTTCAATCGGAGATCCACAACGTGATCAAACACGTGCCAAACTGTCTAAATTACAGTGATGACATCCTTGTATTTGGACAGACACAGGAACAGCACGACGACACGCTCATGAGGGTATGCATGGCTCTAGAGGAAGCTCAACTCACACTAAACAAAGTGAAATGCGAATTCCGAAAGAGGACTCTCATTTTCTTTGGACACATCTTCTCTGAAAAGGGAATGACACCAGATCTGGAGAAAATTAGTGTGCTCACAAAGGCAGAAGCCCCAAACTCCAGCTCAGACCTCAGATCCTTCCTAGGACTAGCGAGCTATTGCACGCGCTACATCAGAGATTTTGCATCCGTCAGTGAGCCCCTCAGGGCACTCGCCAAACTCAATTCCGAATTCGTCTGGTCCACCGAGTGCCAAGTAGCATTCCAACTCATCAAGGACCGCATCGCAGACGCCAAAAACATGGCCTACTTTGACCCTAGAAAGACCACAGAACTCATTGTAGGTCCAGTGGGACTAGGAGCCATCCTTTTTTAAAAACTTTTCTTTATTCGCATGAAGAGAGAACAGACAACCACCGCAGTGGACAAGACATATACATTTGCAGATACATGAATGGCATTACAAATGCATGGAAATGGCAAGTGAGGGGCAGGCACTCAGATTTGTGGTTCAGTGAGCTCCAACGGTAACCAAGCTTACTTCATCTGGAGGGGGGGATGATAGAGGTTCAATGTCCTCCTTGCTGTTCAGATAACTACAAAACTCAGACCCCATTTTTGGGGCGAGAGGTCAAAGGGAGGGTATTGATGTAGTCCTCCTCACACGTTTGAGTCCAGGTGAGGGCCCTCAGCCACATCTCAAATGAGGGGGGGAGCGGCGCTTCCAACACTGCAATATGCATTTTTTGGCCACCATAGTGACGATATTTAAAAACTTGGACATCTTTCTTGATTCGGGCTCATCCCACAGTCCGAAAAGGACAGCCAGTGGTTCTGGGGGTATGTGGGACGCTGTTATCTCATAGACGGCATCAAGAATGCTTTCCAATATGGGCCCAGCGCTTCACAGGCCCAGAACATGTGTATGTGGTCTGCATCTGTGGATTTACATCTAGGGCAAGTGTGAGCCTGTCCGTGTGCGAATCTGCCCACCCTGTGCGGTGTGTAGTATAGACGATTCAGAAGCTTATATTGCATACATCTGTATCTGGCGTTTAGGGAGGTCTTGCGGGTGTGTATGCACATCTTTCTCCACATTGCATCGGTGAGGGGCAGGCCTAGTTCAGCGCTCCACATGTCGCGTATCGACTGCGGTGCATCCTCAGGGTTAGCTAATAGCATTTTGTACAACGAGGATATCATGCCTCTAGCCCCAGCTGAGTTGGTTATGTAGCGTATTTCAGGAGAGTCCGGGGGTTTGTCAGGGTAAGAGGGCCACCAGGCGCGGACTGCTGCCCTCAACCTGAAATATTGTAATAGTTCCTGCGCCGAGCCGGAGTGCCGAGGACGCCATGTCTGCGGGGTGATGAACTTCCCATCAGGGTATAAGTTGGACAAGGCTCGATAGCCCAAGTCATACCAATGTTTCATTAGGAGTTTGTCGTGAGTGGGGCTGAGGCCTGGGAACTGCCAAATGGGCAGCCACTTGTAGTACGGGTGGCGGCCAGATTGTGTTTGTAGTATTTGTTTCCATGCCGTGGTTGTAGCTGCTACAGGGTCGGCTGGGGCGTCAGTATGAAAGGTATGGTGGAGAATAAGAGAGAGGGTACTGACTTCTTCACTTGCTAGCTTCTCAAGTTTCACATGTGGGGGAGGGTCAGTGAATGCATACCAGTGTGTGGCATGTTGGGCTTGCGTGGCCGTCCAGTATCCAGCAAAGTCCGTGGCAGTGAAGCCCCCCTTCTTATATGGAAGAGTCATATGCTGCCACTTCTTATGCACTGCGCCAGAGTGCCACAGAAATTGGGCGCACGTAGTGTGTAGGTTCTTGAAGTATCGTCTCCCGGGCCAGATCGGCACATTAACAAAGATGTAGAGCAGCTTAGGGAGAATTATCATTTTAATTAGGGATAGTCTGCCTGATAAGGAAAGCGGGAGGTTATGCCATTTCAACATCCGGGCCTCCACAAGCTGCGCTGCAGCCAGGTTGTTGTCATCCAGTAGTGAAGGTTTAGTGAGGGATACCTGAACCCCAAGGTATCTGATACCCTCTGGTGACCAACGGAGGGGGTATTCACATGGTGGTTGTGAGGTTGCTACCATGAGCGAGAAAATTTCAGATTTGGTATAATTTATGGTCAAGCCTGAAAATGTACCTATTTTTAGTTATGTCCCGTATAATCGGGTCCAAGTGGACAGCAGGGTCTCTGATGTATAGTAGTACATCGTTGGCATATAATGTATGCTTGTCTTTGACACTGACAGCCGTGGGTTCAATAGCAAGTGCAAAGAGTATCAGGGAGAACGGGCAGCCTTGGCGGGTGCCTCTATGGAGAGCAAAGGGGGACGAGACCCTAGAGTTGACAAGGACTCTGGATACGGGGTTTGTATAGAGCAGTTTGATATATGATATCATGCGTGGGCTGATTCCCATTTTGTGAAGTACCGCCCACATGTACTGCCACGATACCATTTCAAATGCCTTCTGGGCATCCAGAGTGACAGCTACTGTGCTTGCGTTGGGGTTGATTCTGGACATAACATTGACTAATCGGCGGATATTGAGGGCTGTGGATCTGCCGGGTACAAAACCGCTCTGGTCAGGGTGAACTAGGTGGGTCATTATGGGGAGAAACCTACTCGCAATAATCTTAGCAAATATTTTCATGTCAGTGTTGATTAGAGACAGAGGTCTGTAGGAACCACATTCGTCTATTGGTTTGCCCGGCTTAGGGAGCACAGTTATGACAGCTTCGCACATGGACTGGGGTAGGGTATTCAGCCTAAGTGATTCATTCCATACCTCGAGGAGTCTGGCTGCTAGGATGGCAACATGCTCCTGATAAAACTCCGAAGTGAGGCCGTCAGGGCCTGATGCCTTGCCCTTCGGGCAATTCGAGATAGCTTCGGTTATCTCATCAAGAGTGAATGGAGCTTCTAGCTGATCACTGGTCACACGTGAGAGGAGGGTCATGGGGATTTGTTCCAGCAGAAAGTCTGTATCTTGTGGACTGTGTTCACTCTGGGGGCCATATAGGGTTGTGTAGAATGCGGTGAATGTCTCGAGGATGCACTGGTCAGACCAGCACAGGGCACCAACCGCGTCTTTGATGCAGTCAATGCGAGTCCTGCCACCCTCTGCATGGACCAGCCCGGACAGCGTCCTCCCCGGTCTGTCCCCCTCGCCATATTTCCGTGCTGCCACAGGACGGGCATGATATTGTATCTCCCTCTGGGCGTGGGTCTCAAATGTTTCCAATTCGGCTCTAAACTGTGCCAGTATGGTCAGGGAAGGGGCAGAGGTATATTCCCTTTCAAGTTCTTTTAGCTTCACTTCCGACTGCTGCAAGCTATTTCTAATGTCTTTGAGGACCCCAGCCTCTCTGGAGATACACATCCCCCGGATGAAGACCTTGAACACCTCCCAGCGTACCCCATCAGTTGTATCCTGTCTGTTATTGCAGTCAAAGAAGGTGTTAATATCAGCCAGGATTTCAGCTCTGAAAACTATGTCGCTACTATAGGCCGCATGTGATGTAGCTCTACGAGCGGTCCCAGACCTGTCCACTCACTGTCTAGAATTAAATGCATGTCTCCTCCCCATATGATTGGGACACCGATATATTTCAGAAGTATGGTGGTGATTGCATAAAAGAAATCGGGAGCATCGAAATTAGGGCCATATGTTGACCAGGAGGCATTCCATGTTGGCCAGCAGGCAGTGAAGGATTACATATCTGCCCTTGGGGTCGATGTGGCTGGTGCGCAGTGAGAATTGGACAGATTTGTGAACTAAAGTGAGTACCCCCCTGGACTGGGTTGAATACTTTTTGTAGTACCTGTTGGTGCCCCAGGTCGGGGCGAGGTATGCCGCTAGGCGCCCCAGAGCATGCGTTTCTTGAAGGAGGAGTACCTTAATTCCGTGTCTCTGGGCATAGGCGGTTATCCTACGGGCTTTGGTGAAATTACTCAGTTCACAGACATTCCACGTCATGATATTAAGTGTCATAGTGCCGCCTTATGGGACATCCAAGCAGTAATATTCATTGCCATTCAGCACCTTGCGCCCACCTGCTATACAGGCATATTGCGTTACAGTCGTGTATCCACCCTCCATGCCATTTTCCTTTAACCCAACCCCAACATTACTACCCCCCCACCCTCACTGCCCACCCCCAACTTGCAGTGCAACCCTCCGCAACCTCAAACACAGGTGCCACCAAATGAACCGTCCCCCAATAGGAGGCGAAGGACGGTTGGCACGTTCCAACATGGATACGCCCCCATCACGGCCTGACGGGGGCCGAATAGTAGTAACAACCAAGTGAGCTTAAACATTGCAACTGCAGCAGGGTGCACTGTTGCCGTGTGGCCAGCATATTAAGCATGATGTAGGGCAGCATGTGCTGACCGGGACATGGTACTGCGGTAAGCGGATTCTGTGATCAGTTCCTGGAGCTAGAGAGCACCTCCAAGCCAGACAAGACCACAGGAGGGGCTGGGAACGATGGCTAGCTCCCGGTATCGAGAGAGGAGGATGGCCAGTGTTTACCATCCAGGAGCCAGCATGTGGCCTAAATGCATGTGATAGGGAACCATAATCGCTGAGTGAACAGAACTACATTGCTATCAACACATTATAAGTCAAGGATCAGCAGATATGGTGAGTTTCCTTGAGCCACGCTGTTCATGATCAGTTGCCATTGGCGCGATCGCCTCTCGGACCGTGAAGCAGTATTTGCATCTCGATGAATTTCACCACTTTGTCTGGAACAGTGAAAAAGTACAGTTTGCCATTGTTGGTGATTTTAAGTCGTGCCGGGAACAGGATAGCATACGGGACGTTGCGCTCCCTGAGCAGTTTCTTGACGCCAAGGAATTGACGCCTCTCCTGCTGTCCTGCCAATGAGAAATCTGGGAAAATTCTGATGGTGTAGGCCTCTAGTCGTAGGTCTCCCTTCTCACGCAACAGGCGGAGGATGAGGTCTCTGTCGCAATAGTTGAGTATTTTGGCAATGATAGGCCTGGGGTTGTCGCCCAGTTTAGGTCGTGGTGATAGGGCCCGGTGAGCTTGCTCCACTGAGAAATATGGCGAGAGGTCCGGACCGTCTAGCAGGTCTTTGAGCAGTTTTTCTACCGCGTCTTCCATACGCCCTTTGAGGGCGTTCTTAGGAACTCCGATGATGCGCAGGTTGTTTCTATGGGAGAGAGACTCCAAGTCATTACATTTCACCTTTATACTCTTCATGTCTCGCGACAGGGAGGCCACAGTGTCTTGGAGCGTGTGTATTTCATCCTCATTAGTGGAGATTCTATTTTTGGCCTCTGTGATCCTAGACCCCGCCTAGTCAACACGAGTTTTAAGTGAGGCAACATTTGCGTTTATGTCGTCTAGCTTTTCATGAAAGGAGGCAAAGTTTTTGGCCATTGACTGCATCAGCGTGGTAAGATCTGGCGCTACAACCACAGGAAGATGGTCAGAGTCAGGTTTCTCTTGTAAGGATGACGCGTGGCCCGCCTCAGTCCGCGGGACTGCTTTAGCAAACTTGTCCATGGTACCCGCTTTGGCAGCTCCCTTGGATCGGCCTGACATTGCAGGAAGTGGGAGCCTGTGTGCGCTGTGGGCACACCGGAGGAGAAGATGGTGGTACAGAGGGCACGGGCCTCGTCGAGGTTAAGGGCTTCCAGCCAATGAACCAGTGTCAGTAGGAAGTACAGGCCGCAGCGGAGGTGGATAGCAGCGGTGAGGCAGCAGCACGATGCACAGTGCGTGTCAATTAGGGGCAGCCAGGGACACTTGTGGAGTGCTCAGTGCAGCTAATAGTACAATAGGGCGATAATGGGCATGATGTATTATCAATTCCCGTGCCCAAGCCAGTCAGCCGAGTCGAACAGAGTCTGTGTCCATTAGCATTGAAGGTCTCCAGGAGGAAGGGGGGGCCGCCCACCCCTATTATGTAAGGGCCGGATGATGAGGGGCCATGCCAGCACGGGGGCCACAGTGTGGAGCGGGGCCTCGTATTGCAAGCGGGGAGCACGCCCAGTGCAGGCAAGACAGGCCGACATAGGACACTGTTCAGATTGGGGTAGGCAAAGCAGAGTAGCAGAGGAGGCAGCCGGTCTGGCCCAGGGAGGGCTATTGAGATGATCAGGAATGGCATCAGGGGTCAGTGTCGCTGGGTCAGTGTAGCTGGAAGCACTCCCGGGCGCACGCAACAGTGGGCACCCCCCTCCGCACCTCTCCTGGACCCCCGCAGGGACAGCGCAAGCCTCTGCACCACAGCAGCCGGGCGGCAGCCCGCCCGCTGCCACGAGTATGGCGCCGGCCACGGCAGGCAAGCATGGGCCACAGCGCAGGAGGGGGGCAGGGCGCTCTCCAGCGCAGGCCCCGGCCTAGGCTCGGGCCGCGCCACCCTAGGCTCGGGCCGCGCCGCCACCTGCCCCTCAAGGTCTTCGCACTGCAGGCCACATCAGGTCGCCGCAGCACGATCAGGTCCCCCCACCGCAACTCCAACGATGCCCCGGCAGGGGGGATTAGGGACAGTCTCTTCAACTGACACTGCGGCGGGCACAGGAGGGGAGGGCCAGGCGAGCAAGGCGGAGGGAAGCAGGATGTCATGTGAGCGCCGGGGCCAGGATACCCACACGGCCGGCCGCCGGCAGCGTTGTCACAGCCGAGTCCTCGGAAGTCGTATCAGGCCCAAACTTGCACAATGTACGCCATACAGTGTATAAAGCAGCTCCACAAGGCAATGGTGCTAGAGAGCAAGGGAGACCGCATATGTAGCCGGATTAGAGCCTAAGCCACACAGAGCTGAAAAGCTAGGCAGCCATCTGTGCCCCCCCCCCCCCCTTCGGGCCTAGGAGCCATCCTAACTCAACTAGATGAAAGAGAAGGACACGACAAACACATAGGGGGTCATTACAAGGTTGGCAGTAAGGGATTAACGGCGCCTGTAAAGGTCCCGGAGCCGTCAACCCCTTACTGCCCCATTACGAGTCTGCTCGCGGGACCTGCAAAGGGCGCCTGGTAAAACCAGGTGCCCTTAGCAGGTCCCGCTAGCAAACCAGGGTGCTAACAACGGGCCCGTTATTAATGGGCCCGTTGTTAGCACCCTCCCCATTCCCATTGAGCCCTTTGGGGGATCGAATGGGAATGGGGATGGGTTCCTTGAATGAGGAATTACCGGGTCCTCCAAGGTCGGAATGGCACGGTAATTCCTCATTCAAGGAACCCGGACCCGGTAAGGGGGTAGCCATGCTGCAAATAGCGTCATGTTAACCTCCTACCTCAGAATGAGGCCCATAGTGTCATACGCAAGCCGGAGCCTGTCGAAGACCGAACAGGCATATTCCCAAGCTGAAAAGGAAGGCCTTGCTGTAGTTTGGGCCTGCAAACATTTTCATTTATTCCTCTACAGTAAGCCTTTCACGGTCGTCACGGACCACCAGGCATTGATTTTCATCTACTGCAACCCCCAAGCCAAAATGCCGCTAAGGATAGCGAAGTGGGCACTACGGCACCAAGACTACCAATTCAACATAGTCCACAGACCAGGGAAAGAGCAAAAGCCAGCAGACTATCTCTCGCGACACCCAAGCAACGAATACAAAACTGACTTTTCAATAGCAGATCAGTACATCTGATACGTCGTTCAAGGCAACACACCCCTAGGTCTTGATACAGATCAAATAGCTCGAGAATCCAATGCTGACCAAGGCCTGCAAATCATCTTAAGATGCTTGGAGACTAGTCGATTGAAGCAGGCTAAACAACTCAAAGAAACAGTAGGTGAAGACGTAAGACAAGATATCATGTGCTTCCTGGCAGTCAAATCAGACGAGGGATTACTACTGATGGCACCAAACTAGTGATACCACGCACACTGCGACAAAATGTCCTCGAACTGGCTCACGAGGGACACAGGGGCATAGTGTCCACGAAAAGAATGTTGAGACAGAAGCTGTGGTTTCTCCACCTCGATTCGCTGGTGGAGGACCTACTCAAGAACTGCCCCACCTGTGCAGTCATAAACCCACATACCAGACCTCAGCCACTATGCATGACTGCTCTTCCTGAAGGAGGATGGGAAGAAATAGCGGTGGACTACTTTAGACCACTGGAAGGGGGGGGGGCACATACTGGTGACAGTCGACGAATACTCGCGATTCCCAGACCTACAAATTGTACCGTCCACATCAGCATAGCACGCCATTCTCGCTCTCGACAGAATGTTCGCCACATATGGCATCCCCAAAATCGTGAAGATAGACAATGGGCCACTGTTCATGGGGCAGGACTTCAAACGTTTGCGGAATAAATGGGCTTTCAACATCGCAAAGTAACACCCCTGTGGCCCCAAGCAAATGGGACAGAGGAAAGATTCAAGAGGAACATCAAGCGCACCACCCAAATAGCGTGGCTCACCAGAGAACCTGTCAAAAAGCTGCTGTATCAACTGATGTGAGACTACCGGAACACCCCACATAGCACCACCGGGAAAGCACCCTCAGAAGTGATGTTCGGCAGAACTATCAGGACGAGACTTCGACATATCACAGCAGATGAAGAAAGATATAAGGATGACCCAGAAATGTGAAGGAGAAACACCCTCATGAAAGAGGACATGAAAAGGGACGCTGATGCGAAAAGGAGGGCCAAGGAAAATGATCTTGCACCAGGCGACTTGGTCGTTGTCAAACAACCTCAATGTCGCAAGAACATGGCGGCATTCAATGAGGAACCCCTCACAGTTGTCAAGACAAAAGGTTCCCTTGTCACCGCTGAATACAACCACAAATCCACAACAAGAAACTTGTCCCACTTTAGGAAAATGCCCGGGGATCATACTTGCAGCAGAAAATCCCTCACCCGATAACAGCCACATTTGGGGCGCAGCCAATGAAGGAGACAGAGAAGACACTGACAATGAGATGCCACTCTGGACGTCTTGCGAACCAGCTGAAAGAACCGACCTGCGTCCTCAGAGAGTTTGGAAGAAACCCTACCGGCTCATAGAAGAGATGATCTGAAGACCGGACTTTAGTACTGGGGGGGTGTCATCACCGTCTCATGTCACGTGGGGAGGGCCACACAGTGGCGGGAAGGAGCCAAAGGAGCGGGGAACGGGCAGTTCCAGTTATGTCAAGGAGAATAAAGTTCTGTTGCACCCCAGCTCCTGAGTCCGGCTCTTCATGGTACGCATGAGCTGTGTGCTTGCAGAAGCGTGAGGCAGTCCACAAGGGACTCAACAGTCTATATTCATTTCAAAGTAAATCTCAGTTTCCTTGATTCACCGTTTATTGCATCTATGGCATTATAGTCATACAGTTTATTTTATCAATTGAATATGAGTGTAACTGCTGGACATGGTTGATTGCACCCATCATCTAGACTTAAATCATTTAATATATACTAACACGTGCAGCCTTCACTCCTAGACTACACCACGAGGTGCACACGTTCATGCCAGTTAGTTTAAAAATGTAGCTACGAATCATCAATTGCAGTGACTCTCAGCGGCTATTATAAATATTGTTCAAGGTGCCAAGAGATTTCTCTTACCTCTACAATGAAAATGCGGTACCTCATCGATAATACCAGACGCTGAGATACAGTCCCTCGCTTTTCTGTTTTTAGTGTGTTTTTTTTTAAACCAAGTTTATTTTTGGGTCGAAGGCATACAGGTCATTTCAACATAACATTTGCCATCAATTATTATTTAGGTTCTGCGTTTTACTTGTGTTCATATCCTACAGTTCGTAGGAGTTCGCTTTGCCTTCAAGGATTTTCAGTTTTCAATTTCCCCCTCTCCCCCGCTCACCCCTTCCTTCCATCCCCCCTCCCCCTGTAAATCCCTATCCCCCAATTTTAACCACTATTTTACACTTTAGAGTTCAGTCTATTTAGGTTGTTTTCCTGACGTTAGTGTCCCGACGTCTTTACTTCTGGAAGGACTCAGATGACATGCATGTTCCGAAGTAGGCGGGGTTTGAAGAAATGAGCTTCTCTGTCCCGCACATGTTCATGGAATGGGATCCAGATAGTTAAGAATTTTAGATATTTTCCGGTACTGATAGCACATATCTTCTCCATAGCCATTACTCCCCAGACTTTGATCCACCACCATGCTGAGATTGGGCCCTCTGTGTTTTTCCAGTTTTGTGCAAGGGTCATTATTGCTGCTGATAATAGGTTAGTAACGAGCTTGGCTGTCGTTCCTGACATTGCATATTTACCTTCTATAGGGACTCCTAAGAGAATTGTTTTTGGAGATCTCGGCAGTTCAACCCCTCAAATGTCCTTTGTGTGGCTTAGTATTTCCTTCCAATAGGCAACGGCTTTCGGGCATGTCCACAACATATGGAATAGGTCTCCCTTCTCACCGCAGTTCCTCCAGCAGTTTGGTGAGTATGACTTTGTGATTTTATGAATGCAGTTCGGGGACATATACCATCTGAGGCATAGTTTGTAAGCGGATTCCTTTATCGTGGTGCATCTGGAGGTGCCATGTGCACGTACCCATATTTGGTTCCATTCCTCCTCTGTTAGTGGCTCTTGCATGTCTCTTTCCCAGTTCATTTTGTATCTGAGATTGTCGGTCGGCTGGTCGTTGGAGAGCAGTCTGTAGAGTCTGGTGACCCCCTTCGCCGTATTGCCTTTCTGCAGAGACAGTTCTAGGCCTGATGGCATTCTCGTGCGCGCTCTCTTCACCGTTGGATGGGTTATCCAGTGCCTTATTTGTGCATATCTATAGCGCTCATTTTCTCCTATATTGAATTTCTGCTGACAGTCTGTGAAGAGTAATGGAGAGCCGTTTTTGTACATGTCTTTCAGGTACATTGTCCCAGCCCCTGACCATCCCGCCCGCCCAATACATTTGTTGAAGACCCGGTGTGAAATCTGGGTTGTGCATCAGCGGCGTATATGGGCTCATTCCGCTCGGGATGCGTTTCTTTTTCCGGGCTTTATCCCAGCTTTGCAGTGACCATTTCGTAATTTCTAATAGCGCACCCCTACTCTCTCGGTTTTCTTTTCTTAGGCTCAACAGGGTTATTAGGGGGGGCTAATGACGCTGATTGTTCAATTCTACACCATCCTTTATGGTTCTCTGGTTTTGCCCACCACAGCATTGGTGCTAGTTGTGCTGCCAAAATGTATCTGTCAATTTCTGGAACTCCCAGTTTTTAGTGTGTTTTTAAACACACTGGGTCCCGTCAAATGACGGTGAGCCGTAGTCATAGAAAGAGGACTCCGCTCATAGTGGATACTAACCCGAGCGGAGTCGTCAATGTTGCAACAAATTATGTTAATGACACAAATCATGCCTCTTTTTATTTATTTATTTAAGGCAAGATTTAATGGCACGCCAAAACCTGTGTCCTATGTATTATATGGTCGCCCATGTATATTTGTTTTACATTCATCAGAGTATTTTCACTGAGAAGCCCACTCTATTGTTGGTGATGCTTTGCTATCTTTTTACGGTCTCTCTTGGGGACAGTATTTGACAATTGCTATCCACTAGATGGAATAGGAATAATCTGATGTAAGACACAGACACCATACAGGTATAATCTCTCGCATCCAAAGTGCTCCGGAAGTGTGGCTGTTGGGCTGGGAGCTCTGATTTCTTTGATTCCTCTACCGGACTATTTGCTGCACGGCGTCGGCAAGAAGAAGTTTGTTCTGCTGCTTTATGCGCGCAACGCGCTGCCTAAAGGACTGTTCTCCTGTTTCTACTGTGGACTTAGCTCCGCCTACTCTGTTCCGCCTCCCGCCTCCAGCCCGCTCTCCTCCCACAGCCTCTTCCTTATCAGCACTGGTGCACACGCATCCCGCGCGCGCATCCGAAGTGCTCTGTAAGTGTGGGTGTTGGGCTGGGAGCTCTGATTTCTTTGATTCCTCTACCGGATTATTTGCTGCACGGCGTCAGCAAGAAGAGGTTTGTTCTGCCGCTTTATGCACGTGACACGCTGCCTAAAGGACTGTTCTTCTGTTTCTACTGTGGACTTAGGTAATCTCTTGTCAACTGTTAACTTATCTCGTGGGTTTTGACGCGGGTTTTGCCGCGAGTCCTGTAGCCTGTCTGAGAGTGTAACTTACTCTCTTCTCCTATTTTCAGCTCTGCCTACTCTGCTCCGCCTCCCGCCTCCAGTCCGCTCTCCTCCCACAGCCTCTTCCTTATCAGCACCGGTGCACGCGCATTCCGTGCGCGCATCCGAAGTGCTCCGGAAGTGTGGCTGTTGGGCTGTTCGGCTGGCAGTGGTCGGGGGTTGAGGTATTGAGCAAGTTAGTGTCTATTTAAACTGCTTTTGCAATTTGTGCCATCCTCGCAATTAGCCTCTCATTCCTACTTGTTATTCCATCCTGATTCAATCTCAATATGAGAAAAAACAAAATGCTGGGTATGAAAAATTATGTCAGAGCTGATTTTTTTGCAGCAGTTAGTACTAGACGTGCCAGTTTAGCCCCCACTGCTGCCTTTCCTTTACCTGATATCAATGATGATGAAGAAGCACTTTTGCAATGTGCCCAGGACTGCTCCAGTGCGGGTAAAGCAATTGAAGATCAAATAGACCCATCCCAACCACTCTTTTTAGAGCTTAAGTCTCCCGACGATACTCAATCTAAAAAGAAAACATCTTTGCATAAAGAAGGGGCTGTCACAACTACTGAACCATGTATATCTAGTGGCTTTGATTGCGAAAATTTTGATGAACTCCCATCCTCTTTTTCACTAGGCCAAGACAATTTAGCTTTCCAGGGTATGGGGAAACCACCTGCTGTCGGCGCGGGTGATTTGGCTGACCCCAGACACTCTGCTGTGATCACCGACTTTATGGCAATGATGGGTATTTTTAATCATCTGCTGTTGTCAGAGTTAAGAAAGCAGACAGATGCGATAACCAACTTGGCCTCTGAAATAGGGAACTTACCCAAAATGTTGGGTGAGACAATCGCTACTGTGCTTCCCCCAATTCTGGTGAAGGAGCTGAGGGTCGCAAAGGGAGCTAAGGGTCTGAATGTGGATAGAAACCCTATACCTACTGATGAAATAATAATTCTACCTCCCGCTCAGGAGGAAGCTAGCAGTGACTTGTCTCATGGTGAAGGGGAGAAAGGTAATACGGCCACTGCTGAGAAAGAGCTCTCTAACTCTAAAGATGACTTCGAAGTAAAAATATCAAAAAGATAGGGTAAGAAACTGGCCACAATTAGGAAAAAAAATAGCAATGACGCTTTCAAAAAGTCATCTCGAAAATGTATGAGGGCGCCTGAGATTAAACATGCAATGCTTGATGATGTGGATGTAATTTTTGTCCCTGAAGATAAAGTAGAAAATCATAAGAAAAACATGAACACACAATATAACCCTGCTGATGTATATGTAGAGAATGCCTCTGGTATTCAAGGTTTTTTCTCTGAGGGGGAACTAGCGTTATATGATGCTTTAAAAAAGAAAAGAGAAGCCATGTATGAGATTTTCAAATCGACTCCTTTTCCAGAAAACCATACAGAGCCACCTAACCCTAATCTGGTTTGGGGGAGGAAGACCCATTCTGATTCAACAGTAACCAATGTTATGACTGAGAAGACACTAGATGAACTCGGTACAAAAACCGGACCTATGGATAAATCCGGAAAGATTTGTGGTATCACTGTCAATACTGGCATGGGTATTACTGGTTTGAAAGTACCAAAAGCTCCTATTGAGCAAACTTTGACAAGTGAGTGTAATCTTGTCAATGTGGCCACTGGTTTGAAAGTACCAAAAGCTCCTATTCAGCAAACTTTGACGAGTGAGTGTAATCCTGTCAATGTGGCAAGCTACAGTCAAGAGTCACCTATGGTTTCCAATGTTGTGGGTAAAGGGCTGGTGGCGTCCGTCTGTGATAACAAGGAGGAAGAAATGCATCACCTCATTCTTAAGGTGCTTAAAGATAATATGTTATTACAACCTGAGCGTAACCCGCCTGTCCCTCTAGCCCCTGCCAAAATCACTGAATCATCATATGACAGCAAGAAAGAGAATGACCCCCGTGTGACCAGGGGTTTTGGAGAGCTAATGTATTCGAACAAATCTAGTGAAGGTTATGAACACAGAATACCAACTGCAGTCCAACTAGATACTGACCTAAGACAACCAGCATGGCCCGAACTACCTGGATTAATTCTCAAAACGCTATTTAATGACAACGGCAATGCTGCATTGAGCAGACCATATATCTTATCTCTGTTTGCGGCTATCCCTGAACTTAGTCTTATTTCATCTACTGACATTTTTCTGGTTGACTTCCTACATAAACTCAGGTATGATTATGTTCGATTGATCATCCCCTCTCCTTTGGTGAGATCGCTACTTTAGAGAGAGGCTGAACAACTGCAAACTCGAGGGTTTGACATTTATGAACATAAGGCCAATTTACCACAGGTTCTAAATCCACCATCCTGGCAAGGGAAATATGACACAAGCTACTCAATGCCCAATATTGATAGGGTCAACTCTAAAGCCTACTCGGAACTGGATAAACAAGAGTGGAGGTGGCTAGCCTTGTCCCTGCGTGAGTCGATTGACTCTCTCAAACAGCTGGGTAAACCACTTTAGCTCTGAGCGCACTCTAAAGTTTGTGAGCTGGAATTCGAGAGGCAGCTTTAATCTCTTACACAATGAAGATCTTATGTGTTTCCTGGCACAGTTTGACTTTATCTTACTTCAGGAAACTTGGTGTAGAACCGAACTTTGTTGGGATTGTTTTATGGTGATTTCAAACTGTGCACATGGTGGCAATAAGGGTCGCCCCAAAGGGGGCCTTACTATAGCGGCCAAAATATCAAATGATCTGGTAAAAACGGGTGAATGGCGTTGTTTACATCATTTTCTTGTGGCTTCCTTTCAGTTGGGGGCTAATCAGGATTATGTAGCCATTCTCATTGTTAATGTGTATTGGAACCCAACTGAACTGTCTGACTTGCAGCTTGCCAATGAGTTAACCAACTTGGGATCTATCGTTGAACTGTGGTTGCTAAACAACAAAGGTGGTCAACTGGTGATTGCTGGAGACCTTAATGACGACTGTTATAGTGATTGTATGCTTGGGAATATAATCTTAGCCAATTCTTGTGATTTGGGTAAAACTGGGGGTAACCCCAAGCTGAGGGGCAGAATGTGGACTCATTTTGCGGAATTGTGGGCTCTTGACATTCTGCACGATGACCATTTCACATGGAAAGCCTGTGGTCTCACTTCTATTATTGACTACATTTTTCTGTCTAGTGGCCTGTCAATATGTTTGCAGAAACTAGTTGTAGTGATCATTGTTTTTTGATGTTTGAAACAAAAGTAAATGTGCAAAGTACAAAGGCATACGTGTATAAACACGAATTGTCCTTTAGTGTAAAGGGCAATAGAATAAAGTGGACTCATGGCAAAAATGTCAAGATCACCTCTGCTATGGTGAAAGACTTTGAGACCATGACTCCCTATCAATGGGCTGACTGTTATTCTGCTGCAAATTTTACTGCATACATCAATTTAACCACCAATAAAATAGAGAAACAACTAGATAAAAATTTCAAATCAAAAAGTAAACAGAATCACAGTACTGACAGCAAAGTCCATGAACGCAGATGTGCATATAGGAAACAATTAAGACACCTTAACAAATCTGGTCTCCCCCGACCCGAGATCACGTTAATGACAAAGAAAATTAAACAAAGCTACAAAAATTGGTTGATCCACCATAGAGGTCAACGCTCGCGAATGGACGGTGAAGCTATGTTACGAGCTTCGAAGGGCTCAAGCTGCATAAACTTTTGGTCCTTAATTAATGAATTAGAAAGATCTCAAAAGTTGGCCAATATGAACGCCATCAATGAAGATACATGGTTAGGCCATTTTGCCAATTTGTATACCATCAACAACAGTACCGAACCTATCGAGGTTAACTGGAGACCTAATTGGACCTTAAAACATACTAGAGAAGATATTATGAACCTTATTGTTAAATCCAAGAATTCGGGTGCTCCTGATCCCAATAATCTCTCCAACAAACTGCTTAAGCTTGACCCAGTTAATTGGGCCCATATTCTGTTCTTACTGTTTGAAAATGTTCTCTTATGTAAACACATCCCCTTATCCTGGAGGGTTTCAATTGTAATCCCTGTGTTTAAAAAGGGCTCCCGGCTAGCTCCCTCAAGTTATAAGCCCATCGCAATTGCGGATCCAGAATCCAAATTATGTGCTTCCTTGGTCTTACTGGATTTGGAAAAATGGATTACAGATAAGGAAATTCTTGACCCAAAACAGATCGGTTTCAAAAAAAATATTGGTACCGACTTCGGAGGTCTAATACTAAAATTGCTAACTTCCAGATCCATAAAAGGGGGCAAACCATCTATTTTTGTGGCGTCAATGGATCTAAATTCTGCCTTTGATCTTGTTGACAGGAAAATCCTATGGCAATTACTCAAAGATCTTGATATCCCAATACATTTGTTTGAAATTATTATGGCCCTTTACTCTGACACTAGGATAAGAGTACGACTTAATTCAGAAGGTCTCCTCTCTAGGGAACTCGTTATTCCAAATGGCCTTCGACAAGGTTGCATGTTAGCCCCCACTATTTTTAATCTTTATGTGAGTGGTGCCAATAAAGCATTGAATAATAAAGGTCTGGTCAGTCCCAAACTATATGATATTTGTTTGTCCTGGATGGCATATGCCGATGATTTCCTTCTCATGGACAACACTAAGGTAGGCCTTCAGCGACTGCTTAAAGCCTTTGAGAGGTTCATCCTTGATTTACGCCTTAAAATTAATCCATCTAAGACAGTTATTGTGCGCTTTGGTCGACCTAATAAGAAGGAAAATGATTTTACATGGCTTTGTGGCAACAAAACTATCAAAGCCAAATCTGCTTTCAAGTATCTGGGCTTCCACTTCTCTGGGAAAGGGTCCAATACGCTAATCAAAAGTCAGCTGAAACTAAAAGCTGAGATTGCGATTAGGCAAATGCGTGCGATCGAAACAAAATTTGGGAAGTTCTCTAGGACCTCGCTGAGAGAGTTCTATATCAAAAAAGTTACACCACATCTACGTTATGGTCTGGAATTGTTTTCTGATGATTTACATGCATACTTGACCTATATAGAAGGCAACATCTGGAGGTCTGTTCTCTTTTTCCTACCAAAATGTTTGCCATTAGAATTGATCAAATATGAATTCGGACTAACTTCTCTTGCCACCTTTGTTACCTGGAAACGAATGTCTCGGTGGCGTAAATGCCAAAATGCGGCTGAGAATACTTTGTATGTATGTGCTGCTAGGGACTCTGCTAACCCTTTTTTCAACACGCTTCATGAGGAGACGATGCAATGCTTAGTTAGGATTGGTATGTCTGTTGTCTCACTTCGCAACAATCTTAAGAAAGTTTAAACTAGCCTTTTGGGTTTTGATTGACAAGCAACCAAATGTAAAATTTCTGAAACCAAATTATACAAATATGCATGTTCCATTTGGAAATGTTTCCCGGCTATGGAAGGCTACCTTAAGAAATATCCTAGTAAACAAATGTGGAATGATTTCATGCGTTTTAGATTTAACGTAATACTAACAAATCAAATTAAATGTATTAGAAATTGCATATCAGGGGACTGGAAATGATGTTGTTTCTGTAAAAAGGAAGGAGTCGTAGAAACTCTACAACACATCCTACTGGTGTGTTCTGGGCTTTTGCCCTACAGGATAGGTTATTTTGCTCAATTTGTACACTCAACCTATGAGGTGAACAGCGAATTTATATGGCATAGAATGTTACATGAGAACTCAGCAATATTGAACATTCGGGTCACTTCCTTTCTGAGAAATGTTTGCAATTCATGCTAGTGTGGTGAAAGGTTGTTATTTTGTTTCGCTCTCCTTCTCTGTTTGCTGTCTCCTTTTACGGACTTACTGTAAAATTCTCCTAATATCAATATTATGTCAAGGAAAGCCATCTTATGTAAGGGTTAAAACTTTATTGTGAGCATTTGTATGAATTGTATCAATTCTCTAGCTGCTACTATATTGTTTATTTGGCCACCTTACTTCTTTTGGTGTTTCTTCCTTTTAAAAATTCTTCACTCATCATGAATTCGTATTTTAAAGAAAAATAACTAATTGCTTTTGTTATTCGATTTCTATTTTGTAAGCTTGTTATTCCGAAACTGAATCAATTGCGTTTTAATCTATTTAAGTTACCATTTTGTCTCTGTATAGCGTTGTTCTGTTTCTCTCATATTCTGTAAGTTTGTACATTTGTAGTTGATTCTTTCATCTTTTTGTAAAGGTTTATTACAAACTAAAACAAAAAAACAAATTAAAAAGAAAAATAATCTCTTTCTCTGCATATGTGCTTTTAGTGCATTCACCTAAATGGCAAACCAATCATCGCACATAGGTGCACTCAATAATTCTGCTTGTTATAGAAGGTGCCAAACTATTGGTGGATAGTTCCCTAGGATCAATTTCCTGCTGGGACGTTCTATAACATTATGACTGTTTACAATATTTCACACAACACCTATAAGAATCATACACAGGTGCGAAATCAATTGTACTTCTGTGTCAATGTGGGAAAGAGTTGGATTATTGGAAACCTATATTGGAATCCTAATGTTGTTTCCTTATTTGATTTCCTGCATGACCTCTCAGATGCCCTGGTAGAATGCGCGTCGCAGTTTCCGGCCGATGATTTGATTATTGCTGGTGATCTAAACTCACAATGCATCTCTACAGTGGATGTAGTTTCGGGTAAGACCCGACAGAAAACCAGTAATGGAAAAATATGGGTGGTGTTTATGTCTGAGTGGGGTCTCCAGACGTTTAATGGCAATATTGAGGGGGACATCCCTAATGTTCCGTCCTGGCGCAGAGGCAATGCTTTCTCTATTATCGATGGTCTCTTTGCTTCAAGATCTATCTTTGAAAGTTGCACTGATCTTTGTTTGGGGGAGGGAAATGTTGTTGACCATGTAATGTTAAAGGCAACATTGGAATATGAGGGGGATCCCGGGGCAGTGTTTTATGGTCAGGATTTGTCAACCAATGGCGCTGGTAATGCCATAAGGAGATTCGAGAAGGGGGGTAGAATCTTAAATGATGAACTGAGGGAACGGGTTTCCCAACTCTCAGACCATCAACTAGCGAAATTCTGTAACCCTGGTGGTTTCTCTTTGTTTCTATCTAACGTGGCCCCCTCTGAGTCTAACCTTCTGAAACAGCATAAGATTCATAAACACACCTTCATTGTTGAAATAATAGGGAAAAAAAGAACTTAGATTGCAAAGAGCGAAGCTAAAGAGTTCCTCTCCAGCTGTGGGATTATATAAGGAAGGTATTAGACTCCTTAATAATAACTACAGGAATTGGATAAGAGCTCATAGGCATCTTATGCTTCAGCAAGACAGTGAGAGAATGCACTCTGCGCCATTGTCCAGAAACTCAAGACATTTCTGGGCAATGGTCGGGATGAAGGAACTTTACCAGGACAAGAAAAAGGATTCTGTTATTGAAGAACAAACCTGGAATTAACATTTTACCAGGGTCTATGATTTGCCAAACCTAATACATGGGGTGACAAATACGGTGATCAAGTGGTCCCTTGATTTTACCACTAGTGATCTTGAACAACTGATAAGGAAGTCCTCAACTTCAAGAGCGGCGGGACCTAATGGTCTAAGTAACTCTATCCTCAAAATGGACCCAATCTTGTGGGCTAGGGTTTTGAAAAAATTATTTGACAACATAATTTCCTTAAAGAGTGTCCCAGATTCATGGAAAAATTCCATAGTAATACTGATTTACAAAAAGAGGGATAGACTTCTGGCAGCAAATTATCATCCAATTTCTCTCTTGGACGCGGACAGTAAAATCTTCACAGGTCTAATTTTGGGGGAATTAGAAGCCTGGGTAAAAATTAAAGGTATCATCCCTAGGAACCAATCGGGCTTTAGGAAGGGTCTATCTACGTCTCTCAATGGGCTAGTATTGAGTTGCCTGGGCTCACCCTCGCTTCAGGGGGGGGTCCCCCTCTTTGGGGTGTGGATAGACCTTTCCCAGGCTTTTGACACAATTGATAGGAATCTCCTGTGGAAAAAGTTAGATGAATGGGGGATTTCCCCAAGCTTATTATCTATCCTGAGGGAATTACATCACAACAACTTGATGAGAGTGAGGCTTGGTAGATCAGGCCTCTTGTCAAATGCGATCAGGATAGAAAGAGGAGTCCGCAAGGGTTGTTTATTAGCTCCCTTCCTGTTTATTCTCTTATTGGCGGATCTAGCAGGATGGTTGGAGGAAATAGGTCTAATTTTACCCATGTTGACAAGAACAAAAATCAACTGGTTGGCTTACGCAGACGACGTTGTAGTCCTAGATTATTCTCAAGTAGGGCTACAGCGTCTTCTGTGTGCCTTGGAAAATTCTGCGCATAAGAATAATCTAATTATCAATCCGACGAAGTCCAAGATAATTTAAACATCCCAAAAAGGCAGTTAATAACTATGCCTGGAATCTGGACCAGTTGCGTGTAGAGACTGTCTCGGAGCTGACTTATCTGGGTGCAACACTCAGTTCTTTTCCAACGAAAGGTAGTCTGCTACAAATAGTTGAGCAAAAAATGCTAAAGTTGGGAGCTCAAATGAAGAAAATCAAATCCCAATATTGTAAATTCTCTATATTGCCATTGGTTAGATTCTACATTGGCAAGGTAGTCCCGATAATTCTGTTTGGTTTGGACTACAATTCTTTAGCGATGGGTATTGAGTGAGATAGAATTGAAGCCAAGCTGTGGAAATGAACCCTAGGTCTACCAGATTGTGTTCCAATAACCGCCCTACGATATGAGCTAGGCCTGTCATCGCTTAGATCATGGTTAGAATGGAAGTGGTTGGCACTTTATAGATTAGTACTAGTTCCACCTGAGAATTCGCTCTTTGAGGTAGTGGCACACTAGATGCTTCTCGACAAAAATGGGTTCTTACTTAAATTTAAGCAAAGATGTTCCGAAATTCTGGCCAGATCCGAGTGTGATGTTGACCTTCTCCTCCAGAATCCAGTAAGGGTGAAGGAAAAGATGAAGCAGTGTGACAGGATAGACACCATAGACAGTATGAGGAAGGCAAAGAGATCTGCCTCCTTAACATCGATTGATAAGCGTCTGTCCGTGGTGCCTTCGTATCTATCAAAGTCACCAGGTCCGTCCTTTAGAATATCCTTGAGATTTTGATTAAATCTGCTTCCCACGCGGGAGATACTGGCAACCAGAGATGGGGAGGATAATATCGTACCGGCCTGTGATAAATGTGATGGCAATGAGGTCCAGATTTGGCAGGTTTGTCTATCACGAATCTTGGTTGAATACTGATGAATTCTGGGGGAGACTATCATCAGGCTATGAGTCTGGTCTCTCACTAGAGGTCATTAGAACATTGAGGGAACTTGGATTGATCAGTGGTGTAGATCGATAGGGGAGAGAAGGAAGCGCTTAGATCCTTGTTATGGTTTGTGCTCAGTCTGATTTCGGTAATTTGAATTTTAAAATGTCTTTGCAGAGCTTTCTGTGGGTTTTTTTTGTTTCGTGTTGTGTTTTTGTGTGAATATTTTTGTTTTATGGGCTTTTTCTTTCCCTTTGTAGGGCTTTCTTTTTTTAATGTATTAATGATTCCTTTTTTTTCTTTTTTCTTTCTTTTTTCAGTGATTATGTTTTAACTTTATTTGAATAAGCAAAAATGTTTTTGCTGTAACTGTTTTAACTGATCTAATTTTATTCCTTTGTTTTATTTACTATTTGACATGTGTTTAAAGTCAAATTTTGGCTACTGCACAATAAATCAAAAAAAAAAATGGTACATATCACACATCAGTTGATATCGACCCAGATACTATGCCCAGATGATATTAGTTCAACATTTATAGCCTCATGTTTGAAATAAAGATAACTCATATCTTCTCTGCTATGCCGAAGTGCGTCTGCTCTATGTACCTCTTATTTATCTGTATTGCTTCCTCTGTTGTATAAGATTTATAATTACTCAGGTGAAGCTATATTAGTTTGACTCCTATATATGCAGGTGTTCTGTCTTTTTTTACACTGTCCAGCTATTGATTCATTTTTGTTCTAACTTTTTCAAAGCCAAATCTCTAGCACCCCCTCGTGTTTGGGCTTAAGTTAAGTTGGGTCTAAAATTTGTGATATAGGAGGAGGGAGTCTGTGATTCCTATATATAATTCTGTACTTACCCTATTATATCACAGACCCCTCGATAACACAAATTCAGGGTTTGGCCTGTTGGATGTTTGAGTAATGGAATGAGACATTATCCAAGCAACCGAAGAAATGTTAACATTAGGAGACCAGTTATACTTTGGGTAGTGCAGACAAGATAGCACACACCCAACGGGCAACACTACTACATTACCATTGCCTTGAAAACGACCCAGTGTCGAAAAATGTGTCGGCTGTAACAAGAAAATAAATCTGGTGCAGAACACATTTTGATCTTACTAATTTATTTATTGTACAGAAGAACTCTATGACATACTTTGTGAATTAGCAAACATCACTTATGGCTTCGCGCGAACCGCGGATATTAATAACTAGCTTTAATTCACCTTTATGATTTAGATAATTACTGGTTTAGCAGAAGTGTGGGGCTGGTCCTGTTCCCACTTGGCCCTTTGCCGTTGCTGTGTTTGTTGTCCCTCCCTGCACAGTGATGTGGGAGTGTATCTGATGTGTCCTTCATGAATCTCTGCTTGACTGCAGTATGAGCACCTTTCTGAATGACCTTCTCCATCTTTTCCTTTCCGGGGAAAAACCTGCGTTCCCCAGTGACAGTTGGAATGTGCCTTGGTGATGGACCCTGGTGCATCACCCCTCTCTGTACCAGTAATAATATCAAATAAATAATACTTATCAGAATCCACGGATTGAGACCTCCTTAATTATGACCTCCGTCTTTTGTGGATTCTTACCTCAGATTACAACACACTGTCTACCAATCATGAAACATGTATCTAAGTAAAGGGCACAGTGTTCCCCATTAAAATAGGAATTCTGTAATGGATGTAAGAAAGAATAATGTAACCCCCTTGCAAGCTTAAACAAAAAATAAAACAAACAAAGATGCGGCCCCCGGGCGTGAGAGCCGTGCCAGGGATCCGTAAATGGAAAAAAAGAAAATTAGACTAAAGGACTCTCGCACGTGGTCTTGTGTGGGTTTCTTTACTTTTGAAAAGAAAAAAAATGTTACAGGTGCAAGTAGAGCAGAGGGTCTAATGGTAGAACCCCCATAAGGGTTTAGAGGCGTTCCCCTCCACGTCGTCACGCCACTACCCGGGCCTTTATGCTGGTACTCCCCAGACAAGCAGGGGAGTGCCCTTGAGCACTGCCACCCCCCAGGTGGTTCAGAATAACCGCTGAGGCCCGGGCACCTTTTATTACTGGCGCTCCCCACAGTAGGGGAGCGCCCATCATTTCCAGCCCTCTTGGACTGCATATCATTAAAGGGGACATCCCCCCTCTCAGGTGGCCCACCAGAACTCCCTAGACCACACCCAGCAGACGTAGCCCGGGTCGAGTATTATTGTGGGGCCCCCACCCCCACTGCTACATACAACGCCTGGCTGCATCTGACATACGCTACCCAGCCACTTTAAAAAAAAAAAAGGGGGACGCCCCCTATGCTGCTGCTACCTGCTGGGCTGCATCTAGCATAAGCAGCCCAGCCATATAAAAGACTTTGGAGCTCCCACACACTGTTGCTGCTGCTGTTGCCCACTGTCTGCCTGCCAGTACCATCACATGGGAGCATGTTAAGACCCAGAGAACATCACAAAAGAGAAGCAGCAAAGACCTTGAGACAGCCCTGGCCAGGCTGTCTCATAAGTAAGGTGGTTTTCATATATAGTTCTTTGTACAGTGCACTGTATGAACTTTGTAGATATATTTTTTAAAGACAGTTTGTACATTCTTAATATTTGAAAGGACTCTTTATATTTTATTTTTTTCATTTTTAGATACGCAGCTGCTTAGGGTTAAGTTAATTGAATTGGCTAGTGATTTTCCCTTTCTTTTATTAAACTGTCAAAAAACCCTGCTGGTTTACTGGAACTGAAAAGAATAAGTGAGCATATAACAACTAAAAGAACTGTACACCAGCGTTCCTTTGTCCACCTTTCATTTTGTGTGCTGGTTACTTTAACCTAGTGGGGCTCATTATAACTTTGCTGGTGCTGAATTAACGTGCTGATATTACTGTATACTGCCGGACCGAGTGCTGGTAATAGAATTAACATTTTCCGGTATCCTGGTGGAATTACTGCCAGGATACCAGCAAAGTTATAATGAGGCCAAGTGCCTTTTTCCTTATGGATATTTGGGGAAATTCCTGCCCTAATCTTTGCTCGTTCCTCCTCCACATTGATTGATTGATTTATTTATAAAGCGCTTTGCACCAAAGCGCTGTACATTGGAACAACAAATACCCAAAATTACAGCGGGGCTCACTGGGGTGTTCTTGGACCCAAGTAAGCAGGGGTTGGAGACAGGTAAGAAGCGGGGCAAGTCTTCCTAAAAGTTTCTCATAAGTTTATTATGTGCCCGCCTACGTCTTTTCTACCAATAAAGTGTTTGTTAGATGCCCCCCATATACCCACCCGTTACTACAATAAGTTACGTTTTGGGCATTTCAGCCCTTCTCAGCCAGAGTGCATGCCAAAAGCAAATTGTGACAGAATGCCATCTGGTGAGGACGGGATAGCTTGACCTTTTTTAATTTTTAGGAAGATAATGATTTTGGTAAATCTGTTTATGAAAGGAAGGCCTGCCAATCATACCCTTCCTCCCTTTCATAATGCTCCATGTCAAAATAATAATGCTCTCATGTGCCTCAACTCTGCTGTGACTGTCTCCTTACATCTCTAGCAACTGCCCTACCGTGGCAGCAGGGCAGAGTCAAAGGTCACGTGTATTCCTGACAGCTGCTAGCACACACAGTTTCAATAGGAAGAGCAGGCTTCTTAATTGTCTGCAACTATGGTTCAAACAATATTAACTGTGTGCCCTAGTCAGCGTTGTGGCACGTTAAACTGTAAATATAAGCCTTGCCTGGTTATGGCATTGTGGCTGCCAGGATCACACAATTATACAGCTGCACCATTTGTATTTCTTATTAGTGTCATTTTGGGGCTGTGACTCAGACATGACAGGGCTGGTGTGTATTAGTCACCTCTCCTGGGTGTACCTATAACAAACATGTGCAGCCCTGCCTGAGAAGTTGCCCTTACTTGATTCATATTTGGACTTCAAGATAAGAAGGATTCGCCTGGACCTCTGATGGAGATATAGTTTATACCTAAGTCCTCTGCCATAGAGGTGAAGACAGAGGTTTCCAAGGAAGAGAAAACCACCTTTCCCTACCCACCTCAGTGGCACATATGGGATGACAATGCTGTCAACCAAGGCCTCGCTGCACTGATGCACTGATATCAGGATCCAGCTTACTGGAAGTGAAGGACCCCTGTAGGTTTCAGACAATCTTCCTGGAGTTGAAGTTTGGTACTGTAAGGAAGGCATGGTATCAACAGTATATTGAACTAGCAATGAGATAAAGCACACCGTATTTAAATATGCTGTGTTCTATTATTCAATTGTTCAGAGCTCCAACGGCTCCATTTTGTTAACTAAGTGCAAAGGGTGTGGGGGAGAATAAACTGGCTCTGGTATGAAAAGTCAGAACTATATCAATGAACACAACCCCCAGCTAGCAATATGGGACCATTATGAAAATAATAGACGCCCATGCTTAGATACAAGTTATCTGAGGAACTGAAGTAGAACAAGCTTGACACACGATCCACTGTTGTGAGGAATAGATGAGATACTGAAATCACTGTCACTATATGGAAGCACAATATCTCAAATTGAACTACACCATCCCAACACTATTGCAAGGTGACATTTTCACCTGGTATCATCCAACCAACTGCAAAATTTGAGAACAAGTACCCATTATTCCACATTGGGATTAGAAACTGGGATAATTGACATAGTGATATTTGAATAAGGAACAGTCTCTACACAAAAGAGATGATTGATGCAAGAATGTATCAAAGTATATTGAAAATTACGTATGATTTTTTTGCTCCTGAAGAAGAGAGTCTCCTCTCGAAACATGAAGAGCTCGCAATCTACAATTTATTTTGATGTAACTTTTGTATTTGGAATTCAAATGTAAATGAACATAAATCTAAATTGACATATTCAATTTTGCACTAGAATTGAACAATTCGGACTGTGTATGCTAGGAATACACAACAATTGCTTAAAAACTCTTTTGTTAATTGCATAATACATTTCTTTGTTTTGAAGAATACGAGACATAATTCTTAATTGGAATGGATATTAAGTAGATGATGATCTGTTAAAACAACATCGCTAAACTTTGACTGACAGGTTTTCCTCAGTATTGATAGATGTGCAGGGGACGGGAGTAGCCATAAACTATGGGTATTCTGTTCTGTTCTGTTCATGGTATCAACAGTAGACACAGACAAAATAGATGCAAGTTTCAAAAACCTTCATTTTGTGTTTTTAATAGGGTTGGGAGAATTCCTAACTGGCCCTGACTCTAGAATGGGAGTAGTCTCGACCATTAAACAAATAACAAACAGGTCCAAGTCAGTTTAGTCAAAATAAAAAGGCCTACACTCAAATAAACGAACCTTTCGCTCCTTCTCAAATGACAAATGTGCAAAGAAATGTCAGAATGGCTTTGGTAACAACTCCCTTTCGCACGTTCAGAAGCATGGGGCTCGAGAGTTTCTTAAAAGGATAGGTGGGTGGCACAGTTCTATCAGTCTTGCACACTTTGGCTTACTGGTACTATTCAACAGTTCAGGGTTGGGCTTCAAGCTTTTTGACAGGTCAATAGGTTCTTTAGGCTTTGTTTGCCTTACCACAAATGCACAGTTCTACTCTTGACTTTTATTTTCTCACAATTCAACACAGGCTTCACTCCTCCAGACTCGAGCCTGTCTTTTCTCTTTGTGGGGGCTCCCTTCTACACGTTTTCTTTTATTCAGCTTTTTACTGTCGAAGACTTTCGAAATTGCAAGGATTTTACAAAGACCTCAACATGACCACTTCAACCTTTCTTTAAACAATTTATCAATCAACAATCTTTATCACCTCGCAACACCAATGCTTCTTGGTACTTGTAGGTTCTTATTCTCTATACTTTGCCCTCTTGGCATCTTTCCAAGTTCACATATTTTTCCCTCTTGGTGTATTCAGAGTTCATATATTTGCCCTCTTGGCATCTTTCTTACTTACTTACTTAACACAAACCAGACTTGTGTTGCCTTCGATAACTCACTGGTCGTGTTAATTGGGTTTCTTTCTTCAACACCTTTCATGTAGCAGACAAGGCCGTTACCAATGCCCCCTCTGCTCCTCCCCAACTTCGTCTTTCACTCGGGAAGGTTACGGGCCGCCTGAAAGTACGGTGAAGGTATCTCTTTTCTGCTCACTCGGTTTCAGTCTTGGAACGATTACAGCTTTCTGAAAGTGTGGATTTCTCGCCAGCTATCTCTCGTTCTCTGAAAGTGCTGATCAGCCCTTTGGCCTTCCAACTTTGATAGCCTGGTTTGCATCAGCCCCGAAAGAGCTGCTCCTTCTCGTACCCAGCCTTGCTCGCAGTGTGCCTGTGCACGCCACCTTTTATCCTAAAATGGAGTGTTAACAAGTGGTAGGTGTGTGTAACTACGATTACGTGCTTGACTATGCATGGTCTCATTAAAAGTAAAGAGCCATTGCAAGTCAGTAGAGGTAATATTACTGGCCTCATTCCTCATCTTCCTTGGCTCAGTATTGTAGTCAGTCTGAAGTGGGCAGGAATTATGGGAGCGGTCGTTTCCCATTAAATAGGTAGGGATAGGGGTTAGATGGGTTGTGAAAAAAGGGGGATAACATGTCTCACCATCAGGTGCTTCTCCCCCACTCCCTGAAAACCCCCTACCCAGGTCATCCTCCCTTGCTTGTCCACCCCCAGGGTCAGGATCCAAAAGCGATGGCCTTTACCTGGCACCCTGAGTACGGGATATGATATGATAGGTTATTCATAAAACACTTAATACTCAGAAGTTTCTAAGCGTGGACCCGGGTATCAAACCTGTGTTGCTCTGTGTCATCTTGCTTCCAAGGCGTGCACATTGCCCCTGAGCTATCCTCCCGAGACCTCAGTTACTAGGTTGTGAAACACCCTTTTTTTCACAGTACAAAGCACTTGTCTATGGAGACCCTAAATTGGGCTTTCCGGCATCTCAGAAGTCCAGGAGCAGCTCAGAAGCCTGTTTTCTGTCTTAAAGCCTCTTTCAGCCAGCTTGACAGCACTCAACTCACTTTGAGCTGCTACAGGATATGCAGTACTGCTTTTGGCACTCTTTTATCTTGGAACCTACTTTTTTGAGCTGTCTTGTCACTGACTCAACTTGGTGAAGCACATAACCGCCACAACTCAACCAACGACTCGCAGCTGTAGAAGCACCCAAATCACTGCATCCAGAGTGCTGACTCGTCCCAAACAGAACCATCGCCCATTTCAAACACTGACTCCACTCAGCAGATGCATCATTTCAACCTGACTCAACTCGCAACTTGAACCGTTGGGACCCATCAACATGACCCGCCTGGAGTGCCATCACGGAATCAAGATGATGCTGACCTGCCAATTCTTTTTTTTAATTGAAGTTTTTATAAAATTTTGCAGAAAGAAAAACAAAACAACTTACTATCAGTAATACAATAAAACAGAGGTTTTTGTGCCATCCAGCTCCCACATACCTCTCCCAGCCCTTCCTCCCCTTCCCACAAGAACAAATAACTCAACCAAGGGTAGTCAATGTCCACTGTCCCACTGATTCCTCACAAGCCTCCGAAACGTAGAGGTCAAACATCATTTACAAAGCTTTGTAATTTCAAGTACCACTTCTCAATGACCAGCCAGGCTACACCAGCATGGTCTCCCCACCCCAGAATTCTATTTAGGGTCACACGGGGCCCCAGCATCCCCAGTTTCCATAAATGCATCCCAAAACCGCGACCATTCCCCTTCCACCTCTGAACTCCCTCCATGCAGTGCCACCATGATCGTTTACATTTGGTAAATGTCCAGGACCCTGGTGGACCACTTTCCAAACCCTGGAAATCTCTCGTCCTTCCATTGCATAGCTAGGCACGCTCTAGCGACCACCAAGTGAA
This sequence comes from Ambystoma mexicanum, assembly GCF_040938575.1. Classification (NCBI taxonomy): domain Eukaryota; kingdom Metazoa; phylum Chordata; class Amphibia; order Caudata; family Ambystomatidae; genus Ambystoma; species Ambystoma mexicanum. Next base: position 670,529,932 of record NC_090933.1, on the reverse strand, counting down.
AGTGTTCCATGTGCGACAGACCCCTCCAAGCCTCCTCCTGCCATTCTAGACCAAAAAGGACAACCATAGGGTTGAAGGCTACGCTACACTCAGAAAGGGACTACTGAGGAGAACATTCCAGAGAGCCGTACCGGGTCATATGCGAATGATGTAATAATTTAACTCCATGCATCTTATATTGACAGGCCTTGGAGGTCTTAAAGGCTCTCCCGCACATCTTTTCCACAGGCGTTTGTCCAGCTGAGCACCCAAGTCCCTCTCCCACCTCTTGCAAAGTCCTGCAGTGCTTCCCATCTCTGCCGCCACCAGTGCTGCTTATAGCCATGTAATCAACCCCTTCATATCTCTCTGGGTGTCTAATATCGTTTCCGTCGCAGTACGCGCTCTCTGCACTGATTCTTTACACTTCTCTGCCGTGAGCACCCCCTTTAACCTTAAGTACAAGAAGGCCGACATCCCCTTTAACCTTAAGTACAAGAAGACCGACAATTTCCCAATGCCTAGTAATGATTCCAGCTCCTGAATCGTAATAAAGTTCCCATCCACCCACATTTGTCCCACTTAAGCCAATACTGCCTCAAACCACTCCTGATGCCTCTCATCCCGTATCAAAGGGGCCCACAAGTGACTCAGGAAGAAGGGACATGTTGTGACCCTCTCATCCCTGCGTCACGTCTCCAGATGCTTCACAACCCCCCCAAAATGGGGTGCTCTGACTTGCCACTTCTTGATGAACGTGGCTAGACCATCTTGATCCCATCACGATTGCAGAAAAACACCAACAATTCTGGTTCACATTGTTGAGCACTCAAGACAAGAATTAAAGGAATTTACAGTAGTTTGGACCCAAATCCACCTTAAAGGGCCTTAGTGACTTACAGGCCACAATCTTTGCCTTTTCAATAAAACTTTCAAGTACTGTTGACATCGCAGTTCAAATTAATTGCCTGAACCCCCGTTTTCACCCAGCGTGCTCCCTTTGCTCTCAAAGTCTGCATTGCGTGTTTTCCTTTACAGGTGAATGCCTTTAGTGTTTTCGATTAGTTCTGTGCATTGTTACTTTTTTTATTAAAGTTCCAGTTTGTACAGAACCTTTGGACATTCTTTATTTTTGGAAACAAATTACCATTGTTTTTTATGTTGCAACAGTATCAGCTCACACACCTTCTGGAAAGTATAGCCTGTGCTCAGCCCATGTTACCAAAAGAGGTGAAATAGGTATATATGTTGAGTTATGTCTGTTTCACCTTTATTATTGGAGTCAATGCTGGTTTAAGAGTAGTGTGGAGCTGAGTAGGCATTTTAGACTCTTTGCTGTACTTCTGCAGAGCAGCAGTAATTGTGTTACACAGGCACTGCCTGGAGGATAGAGTCTTTATTGCTACACCCACCTGCTGGTTGAAGCTGCTGCTGTTCCATTGTGGTCTAGGGCTTGTCGAGGCCGTAGTCCACCATGGAGAGCATTGGCCGTGGATGTCATTTGGGGGTCGCCAAGGGTCCCAGCTGCAACCCGTGGTGACTCCCCTGTGGCCTCTGGTACTGCCTCTGTGACCAATGGTGAAGAAATGCAGGAGCAGTGTTGCAAAAAACTAAAGCACGCTCTTAGAGCCTGCTATTTTATGGGAAATCGCCCTGTGAAGTTTCACTTTCTATAATAATGTGCTATATCCACAAAGGTGCAACTGGGTTTTTTGTTTGTGTATATAGGTAGAAAGACTGGATGCCACTCAGTAATGCAAGGTGGACAATTGCTTGTAGATTTCTCAAAATATGCAAATTTATTAAGGAAATTATATTAAGAAAATACCTTGCTGCCCTAGTCTACAGAGGAATTCCCTGTCCAGTCTAACAGCTATAGGAACTGTGAGAAACCAGAATGTGTCAGGTGGCCAGGACATGGCCATCGCTTTTGGATCCAGTTCCTGGGGGTGGACTAGTGTGGGAGGATCACCTGGGTGAAAGGTCTTCGGGGAGTGGGAGTGGGACACCGGATAGTGAGACACAGTATCCCCTTCCCTGTAACACCTTTACCCCATCCTACCAGGTAGGATACTTAGGAACTCAACCTCTGCCCCGTTCACAACACAAACACTTTCTCACAGAGAGCCGCTATGAAAGTAAACGGACTAACACCCGAGCCATATACCTGACGTGTCCCAATACAATGGTCAGGCATGGTCAGGCAATTACTGACCAACACGCACACCTGACTTCCATTACACTCCCTCACATGGATAAAAGGCGGAGCACAAGAGCACACTCTGAGCAAGGCAAAGCACGCAAGGAAACAGCAGATCCAATGTGGCAGTTTATCACAAGGACAAAGGCAGCAAAATCGAAGGGGATCACAAGGAGGGAAGTTCGCTTGATCTTTTTGACAAGGAACTGTTACTTTCACAAAACCTTAAGAATAGAAATCGTAAGACCAGGAAACCAGGCTGAAGATCCTCCATTGTGTGTCAGAGGTTCCCAGGGCCCTCCCTCTTCGATAGTCAAGGTGAGGAGAATCGCCTGCTGCCCTGGTACTGTCCTTGGCTTCAACAAGAAAGCAGCTTCAGTGAAATCAACACAGCCAGTGAGTTGGGGAGACCGATACAAGACCGGTCTGTGTTGAAGCCAAGGCTGCAAGCTGCAACATTGTATGGCGAGCTGGATCTGAGAATATTGAATGAAACACGTGTGATAACCAACGTTAGTAAATTTGAACTGCAGATGAGTGATTGAACTTTGAAGCCAAATGATATGATACCTTCGACAGAGTGGTCCGGCACCACGTGCATGCTCAATCAAAGGTCTCTGCAAGGTGTCTGGCTGAGAGTTGACAAAAGTGAAAGAGTGGCAAGTGATACAGTAAATAAAGTTGATGGCACAGTAGATAAAGTTGGTCCGAGCCCGGCAGAGGGAGATCAATTGAAAGCTTTGTGTTAAAGCAAGTTTGTGTTACAATAGATAAATTGGTCCGAGCCCGGCAGGGCAGGGGGAGATTGATTGAAGATTTTGTTTTAGAACGGATCTGAGCCCGGCAGAGAGGCATCCGGGGTGAACCGTGAGTCACCCGAGAAATTGGATACATGGAATTCCTAAGTAAATTGTGCATATGAGAAAAACAAACTTTGTGTTAAAGTGGATCAGAGGCCGGCTGAGAGGGATCCAAGGTGAACAGGTGAACAGTAAATCACCTTAGAAAAGTGTGCGTAGGAGAATGCTGAAACTAAAGGAACTTTGTTATTTGTTTGTTGCATCAGGCCCTCTCAAAGAAGAGACTTTGAACGGCAAAGAGACTTGGGTACCAGAAGCCTGTGATATTGGAGTTTTGAACTGCAGCTGCTTGCTAGAATAGCCAGAAACTGTGCCAAGTTCAAGTGTGCCACCTCATCCCATGCTGAGAAAGTGGGGAAGGGAAACCAATGGCTTGAATATCCTGACATATCATTTTTTGAACACTTTTCTTTTGCATAACATTGTTTCCCACACTATTTGTATTTAGAGGTAAGGATTGGCAATAGGTGTATTAGAATATGCCGTTTTATTTTGACAAGACACCACTAGGACTGTGTTATTATTATTTGATGGTTGCAGCTTGATCTCATCTTTTTATTTAGGATTAGATAGGACTTTTTCAAACCCAATTAAGGTTCAATAAACACCCTTGAACTGTGGTCACTTGTGCCTGTCTTACTGTTGATACAATGCCTTCCTTACAGAACATTCTAGAGCATGGGACAACTGCCCTTCACACTAAACAACAAACATATACAGAAAATATATATATAGCAACACAATATAGTAAACAATATTAATACAATATCTGAATGGCCTTGTCCTGTCCTGGGTAAGGTCCCTTCCCCAGGATTCAAGGTCAACTTAAAATGTTCAACAAAGGAAAAAGAAACATTTTGAACCAGCTCTTGATAGTTGCAAATCTAAGGAAAAAGGTCATCAAACAAAAAATCCACTGGTAACAAATATTTGTTCCTGGAGGAAAGATCCCCTTCCAGCTTCCAGAAAAGAAATAGCACCAATGGCAATCCTTGTTATGATAAATTGTCTTCTCTTCCAGGTAGTTTGCCACAGTTCAATAGAAGGTGTAATATTCCCTGCTGTCAACAACACACAGTTCTTAATCAACAGTTAGGACTTTGTTATTTACAACTTTACATTGGTATATCTGTCACAATGTTTTCTTTGTACTGCTGCTTCCACTTCAACAACCATACTTCTACTGTTGGTACTATGAGAACAGTCACATTTGTCTCTCAGCAAGTTACTGGTTTAGACTACTTCAATGTTAAATCTACTGACAACTTTTTATACCACCACAGATTAAGTACTACTTCCACAGCTCAGTACTGTGAATTGTTAGGCAGGTTAAGACAAGATTCTTCAACCTCTTCAGGTAGGCAAGGCACTCTTCCTTTTAATGACTTTCTCAAAGAGGCAGCCTCTTTGCCTCTCCAGTCTGTCAACCACAATAACAACTTAGTTCTGCCCACAAGACTCACTTCTGTCTGGCTTCTGCAGTCTTTGGCACCACAGGTTGTGTCTACTTTCAGAATATGCTTCACAAACAATTATTTCCCCTTCCCCTGCTTTACTCACACCTTTCTGTCAGCCATTAGCCCCACGTAATTACCCCAAACCCTTGGTTCCACTCTCAGCATTAAATAATACTGGTGCACATGTATTTTAGGCCACTTGAGTGTTAACAACTTCACAATACAATTGTGTGCCTCTTTAACTCTTGGAAAGGTTGGTTTTAATATACAAAGGGATTGCCTCTTAGCTTGGGTAATGCTTATTCTTCTCTTCAATAGTTTGAACTGGCCTCATCATGAGTCTGACGGTATTCCGGCGATAATACCTCTGGGATACTGCCAGCGTAAAAAGCGTTACTGCGACTCAGTCCGGCGCTATTATCTCCTGATCACGAGTAACAGTTGGGCGGTTATTGCCCAGTCCCCATAGGACCCAATGTGGTTGGGGGGCGCTATTACTACCGGCGGTAATTGCACCAGCTGTAAGACCACCGAAAACATCAGTAACCGGGCAGTTAATGGACATTTTTATCTCCAGCTTTTTGCTGGATGGAAAACTCCAACTTACCGACAAACTCCTGACTGGGCCAGCCCTTAACTGCAGCGGTAATAGGATTTACGCTGCATTTAAGTGCTGAAGCCCAATTCGTGACGAGGCCCTTACTTTGTAGAAATAGAAAGAATGTCATTTCTGGATAAAATATAAGATTCACTTATCTTAGTTGAAAACATAATTAGGCACACGCAACCTCTGTTTAAAGTAGATTTCAAGGTCTAAAGATGAAGAGAGAATTGTATTCCCATGTAACGGCAAATGATAAAGTCTAACTTTCTTTGGGAATCACAATTAGGCACACACAATCTAGTTTTGATGTTGTCTTCTGACTTTGTAACTTGTAACTCGAGTATTGTTAGATATGGGATTTGGCAATGGTTTAGAGATCGTTCCCACTTCTTAATTAGGGACATGCGACCACTCCATTAGGCAGCAACAGTGTTTAAGTTGTTCAACAGTGGATTTCTGGAACGTTAGCTCACAGGCAAATGTTAGGTCTTTCAAGAGCTTCTGCTCGCATAAAGTCATACATGACTCAATAAGGAGTTGGAACCAGTTACAGGCAAGGTTTGCGCAAAGGGATAGAATGCTGTGCTTCACTCACCATCTTCTTAGACACTTGGTTTGTGGGTTGCACTGCTTTCCCGACTTCCACTACCAGTTCTACTGCTTCTGGCTTGATGGGGACCCACACCCTTCTCCTGCTTGGGTGTCTCCGGTCCGGACACTTGAATTGGGAGTTTCTTTTTCTCCCGAGACCCTTGGCTTGCCTCTTGCTTCTGGCCTCGGTCTCCTGTACGTTCACAGCTCTGCAATCACAGCAATAAGGCTCACATGGGAAAAACACAGTCTCCTGCACATCTTCTGCTGCGCTGCCTCTGCACTTCAAATTTTTGGAGAACAGGACTCTCTCAGAATTTGTAGGTGAAATCTGCAGTCTCCAGCCTTGTGCTTCTTCTCCACTTCTACTACTACAGCCTACCTTCCATTTCTCTTTCCAGCTCCTTCTAATACTTCTTTCATGAGGGGGCATTTTATGCCTCCCAGGTTCATTCACAATTTTCAGGTGTGGGTTGTTAAGCTCAATTGCCTGACTACTGCATTGGCCACTAGGCTTAATTTCCTGACTGCTATATCTGCATGCCTCTACACCCAGGAAGCATCTGCCTTGCCCTGGACACATGGGAGGAGACTTTAGGCAGGGTTTCAGTGAGGGATCCATAGTATTCTACACAATGCCCGAGATGCAGAGCTTCTTATTTAGAGTCAACTTGCTTGTTTTATGTTTCCGAGGCCGATTATTATGTGCAAACAAAGTCCACGTTTTGATGTTACTGTGGCCTAGATTTTCCAATATTCCGATAGAATTGTTGGTATTATATCATAGTTTTATATATAGCACTTCATGGCTGACACCTGATTCCTCCTACTTCTAATCACTGTAAAAATAGGTGGTATTACTACGAAATGTAATAGTACTTAATATATTAACCTGAGAAAGATGAAGGGCTGAGTCATTCCTGCTGGAATACGAACTTAGAAAATGCAGGCTGGTACACGTTTTAAACTCAGTGTGCTATCCAATTGCGTCACAAGATGCTGTTTAATCAATTGTGTAGTTAAAAAGAAAAATGTGTACTGATATCTACCCACTACCATTTCCTTTAAAAAGAAATATAGCACTACTATTATCAGGTTTACTAGTATGCCATGACATATACCTACTGCTTCTAAGCACTGTAATGATAAGTGTTATGTTGATAAGGAATGTAACCACCATAACCAATGCATTACCAAATTCTGTCGACTGCACATTTAAAGAGAAATATCTAGTAAGATAGCTCAGTGGGTTAAGTGCTCACTGCTATGGTCTATGTGTGTTCTGCAGGTCACAGGTTTGAATCCTAGCACGGTCTACTCAGCTATATATGCCACTGATCCCATAGCTCAGACATGTATGTTAACGGCATATATAGTCAGAAGCACATATGAGTACAATGCTGTGGTGTCAGCCTCTTGGTCCACCTAATGATAATCCATGTTAGGATTGAAACATGGTGAGGAGGCATGTGTTCCCTTTCAGTTTGTTTGTTATGAACTTTTGTTTTCGGATATGATTGATGGACATTGCCTCTACAAATTTAACATTATTATGAAAGTGTTTGTGTGATACAAAGAAGAAATAAAGGTTATTTGTTAATTAATACAGTGTGTGGGGTTTTGTGTCAGTTGGCTATTCCTCTGACTTTATCCAATGCCAGCTTTATGAAGCATTAACTGATATTGGGTGGCAATGCTGCACATGTAAGGATGCTCTTGGCATATGAAAGAAGCAACTCGATATGTAAAGCTGTACACTTACATATTTTGACCATACCTAGGTCGCAAGGCTAAGACAAACAGACGTGGGATGGTAGTATCCTCAAAGGCTACAATAGCCACACTGTATTGTGGCAGCACCTGGACATGTGGGGCTTTACTTGGCATATGATTAATACTTATTGGTATACGTTGGTAATACATTTCCATATAAAGCTCTAGAGACATATGCATGGCAGTGTCCCTGGCCTATGTTGCTTATACTGGGTCTACCACTGCCATACCATGACCCCTTCATATGCATATTAAGTTAGCACCTTGTGTTAAAATGTGGTTGGTATCTAAAAAAGTTGTATGTCTGCTTTAGTACCAGTTTGGTATTTTATGAAATGTAAGCTTTTGTGCGTTTTTTACACCTGTCAGTCACTTCAGGTATTAACATCGGGGTTAAATGTCATGTGATATTATTTCATGTGATGTAAACAAGGTCAAAAGTCAGATGACATCACTTCTTGTGATGTCATTGGGTGTGTGATGTCACTTCTGGTACTCCTGGTATTTTGGCGAATTGACGTCCCTGCATTGGCCTCCCTTCTTTCTGACAGTGGCTTGAAATAAATCGCTAAGGCGGAGGTAAGCGAGAGAAGCTTTATTTAGCGGCCCCCGGAGACCGGGGCAGTTGGAACACAAACTTCATACATAGTGTTCCAGTGGAACGGGGAGGGAAAGAACATTCTCAGTTCCATGTGGAACATAGTGACACAGGGGTGACGTGTAACTTCACAACATGTAACTTCACTACATCTCCTTATCTATGTGAAAAAAGGGTTAGGAAGGAGGGGGGGAAGGAAGGGACGCAGAAAAGGAAAAAAAAAAAAAAAAGAAGGGTGGTTAGAGAGCTTGGCAGGTTGGAGTGGTTTATCAATAGTAGATGTAATCATTGCTGAAATTCCGGATGATCTTGCGATTCCGCTTCGACAAGTTGCCAGCAGAGGTTCCTTTATCATCGGGACGGTGTTCGCTGCTTTCGGTGTGGTATGTCCCATTAGGAACTATTTCATTTCTTGACCCTGCATCATCATGGTATGTCTCTTTGGGATTAAGTTTGTTCCTTGACTCTGCACCATCATGTGTGTTTGTGGAAGTGCTGGGTCTGTGTGTGTCGTTGGTTATTTTCACAAGATCATCGTGGCACCATCTCTTTCCATCATCTAATGTGACAGAATTTTGGTGGCAGTGTATCACTTTTTGTTGGGCTCTGAACTTGGATTCGCCCTTCAGTGTTTTCTTGGGTTCTCTGATACAAACCCAATTTCCTTCTTGGAGGGCCATTTGTTTTGCCCCATTTTTCTGGTCATAGTATGTTTTATACTTCTTTTGTTTCTCCTTTATAGTTTTGTGGACTTGTTCCATATCTACTCTTGGTTCTGTTCTCATTCTTCCCTCAGCAGTATCTAAGAAGATCCATGCTGGTCTCAGTTGGTTAGTTGCGGTTCTGCCCCGCATTAAGGTGAAAGGCTCCAATTTGGTGGTGGAGTGTGGTGTTGTTCTGTATGCGTATAAAGCTTCCTTGAGGGTTTCTATCCGTGGTAGAACATTCGCTGTAGCTAGCTGGATGACACTTTTTATCAGTCTATTCATTCGTTTTACCAATCCATTGGACATTGGGTGGTACAGTGATGTGGTGATGTGATGGATAGATTTGTTTTTTAGGAACTCTTTGAATTCCAACGAAGTGAACTGGGACCCGTTGTCTGATACGATTTCTCTGGGGTCACCTTCCCTGTTGAATATTTCGGTGAGAAAGTCGATGACGTTCTTAGTGGTTACACTGTCTTCCACCACACCCCATTCGGTCCATTTGGACGTGTAGTCAACAATTACGATGATGAATATCTTTACTCTCTCTAGGTTTTCGAAGGGGCCCATGATGTCTATTGCTAACTTTGACCATACATGTTCAGGGGTTTCCACAGGTTGGAGTGGTGTTTTCCTTAAAATTTTAGATTTGTCACTGGAGGCACAGGCATGGCAGTTTTTGACTGTCTCTTCCGCCTCTCTCCACATGTTGGGCCACCAGTAGTTGTTTCTCAGTCTATTCTTCGTCAAACTCCTTCCCAGATGGCCTTCATGGGCCAGTTCAAGCAGTTTCCTTCTGAGTGCCACAGCTGGAATTACTCTATTTCCCCATAATATGTGATTTTCATTCATGGATATTTCATCTTTGAAAGGTGAAAAGTTCACCAATTCTTCACTAACATTAACCCAGTCGTTCATTACAGCCCTTCTGATTTCTTGTTGTTCTGTGTCAGCCTTGGTGATGCGTGCCCATTCATTGGAGGGGATGGCAGGTTTATGGTGGCTATGATGTCTTCATACAGATCTTCGTTTCCAATGTCTTGTTTGTCTTGGATGGTGGGTAACCTGGAGAGGCAATCGGCCACTTGGTTCTGTGGGCCAGGAGTGTAACAGATTTGAAGATTGTATTGCATAATGTCTAGGAACCAGCGCCTTATTCTTGGCGATATAAGGTGCGGCGTTTTCGATTGCAAGATATTGACAAGAGGTTTGTGATCGGTCTTTAGAAGGATGGGTAGGCCCCAGATCAAGTTCCTGAAATGTTGTAGGGCCCACTTGACAGCTAAAGCCTCTCTTTCGATGGTGGAATAGTTTAGTTCAATACTTCTAAGTACTCTCGATGCAAATACGATGGTTGCAATGTTGCCATTCTGTTGCTGTTCTAATACTGCTCCAAGACCGATCTTGATGGCATCTACTGACACGATTGTTTTTGCTTTATGATTAAACATGCTTAATGCTGGAGCTTGATTGATATCGGACTTGAGATTATCAAATTCATTTTTGCATTCTGTGGACCACTCAAATCTGTTGTATTTTTTCATGAGTTTCCTCATGTTTTCCGTCCTGTTGGCGTAATTGCTCACAAATTTGGAATAGTACTCCGTCATCCCTAAAAAACTTTTCAATTGATCCTTGTTGGTGGGTTCAGTTAAACTCAGTATTGTGTCCAAGAGTTTTTTTTTTTGGACGGATGCCTCTAGCGTCTATGGAATGGCCAAGATAAGAGACTTGGCTGCACTTTATGTTGCATTTCTCTAATTTGAGAGTGAGTCCGCTTTTTTGGATTATTCGTAATACACTCATTAACTTGGCATCGTGTTCTTCCTCAGTTTTGGCTGATATGAGAATGTCATCTTGGAAACATTGCACTCCATTGAGACCTCCGAAAAGATGTGACATGAGTCTCTGGAACACTGCTGTAGCCGAAGCAAGTCCAAATGGCATTCTGTTGAACATGTATGCTCCCAGCGGTGTAACAAAGGACGTGAGGGCTTTCGAACTGTCGTCTAAGGCAATCTGGTGATATGCCGATGAGAGATCTAAAGTGCTAAAAAAAACTTGCCGGTTCCATGGTCGAGAGAAGTTCGGATATGTTAGGGAGTGGGTGTCTGTCGACCCATATGTTTTTGTTTAGGTCTCTTAGGTCGACACACATTCGTATGGAATTGTCGGGTTTCTTTACTAAGACAATGGGGGCAAGCCATTCGGAGCTCTCTATGGCTTGTATGATGTTCTCCTTGCACAGACGTGTGAGTTCATCCTTGAGTGCTGCTTTGGTCCCAAAAGGTACTCCACGCACTCGATGGACCACCGGGACGGCGCCTCTTTTCAATATGATTTTGTGTTGGAAGCCCTTGAGCAATCCTATTTCATTGCTGAACACTTTGGGAAAAAACTCAGCCAAGCTAGCTTTGATGTCGGTAGTGTTTTTGAACACGCTCAGTACGGGGCTATCCTCCCCAGGGTGAATTCTTACTTGGAGGGCTGCTTGTTCTTCCCATCCTACTACTGATGATCCATTTCTCGCTACAAACAATTTGCAGTATGTTTGTCTGTCATGAAACTTGAGTTTGATCCATGTGTACCCCATGATGTCAATGGGTGTCTTTCCATACCCTGTGGCTCTCACCGAAGAGCTTCGTAGATCGTGAAGCCTGCCCGACAGCACTTTCATGAAGGTTTCAAGGTCCACCATAGTATAGGGGGACCCTGTGTCCACCATTACTTTTAATGGTATGTCGTTGACATACATGTCGACCCATGGGCCACTCGATTCTTGGAAGGAGGTGACTGTGAGGATTTGTACTTGTGGGCATGTCTCATTCACAGAAAGCATGCTGTCTGACCTTTGATCGTAGTCCACAGTTTTCACTGACCCATATCTGTAGATAGGTCGTCTGTTGTTGTTGTTGGATCTACGTGGTCCGCCTCGGGTGTTTCGACAGACTTTGGCAAAGTGGCCCAGCTGACCACACTTGTAACATTCCACATTGTTAGCTGGGCACGTCTTCCCAGCGTCGTGGCGTTTATGCCATCCACACTTCTGGCAGCATGTGGGGTTTTGGTTGTCGTAAGCTGATGCCCTTCCCCTTCTGGAGTTTCCTCTTGTATTTTGAGGAGCACTTCTTACAGCTGCTATTAATGCTCCATCACGGTCGTGGTCAAAGCCATCTTCCACATACTTCACTTCAGCACCCTCTTTCAGGACCAGCCTCTCCTTCATGCAGCGGTCTCCAAATTCCATACTTCTAACTATTTCAGTGGCTTGATCTAATGAGGGATTCTTTGTCTGCCATAGTTTTTGCTGTATGCGGGGATCAACTACGTTGAGCACTAGTTGATCTCTCAAATATTCATCACTGACACCTGTGAATTCGCCGTGGACATGAGTACTCTAAGTGAAGCAAGGTATGCATCAACCGACTCACCCTTTGTTTGCTTACGAGAAAAGAACTTGTATCTTTCTAGCACCACATTTGTTTTGCTGCCGAAGTGCTTGGTGAGTTTGGCCAAAGCATTCTCAAACTTCCGATTTCCATCTCCCCCTACACCATCTGGGTCTGGAAGTGCTCTAAATATTCTCAGGCCTTCGGTCCCTATGCAGTTTAATAGGGTTGCTTCCTTGAGGTCATCGTTGAATTTACTTCCTCCAATGGCTCTGAGATATATCTGGAAGCTGTCAAGCCATTGCTCCCAAGGGCAGATTGGTGTTCCGGGACAGGGAAGAAACTTAGTGGGGTGTGGCACGTTCTGCATGGTTGGTTGTTTGATGGAAGTCCTGCGCTTCGAATTTCGCTGCCGGGGCAGTGATGCAATGTGTGTTATGGTGCTTGGTGAACTGTCTCAAGCCGTATTCATAGTGGTGTGCTCAGTCGTGGCGCTGTACAAAGCGTTGTGGATGGCTGACGGTGCAATAGTTCACTTTAATTCTGGGTGTGCGTTGCTCGTGGTCACATTTAATTAATGCCACTGAGTGTAATTGTTGGGTGCACGTTCAGTCTAGGGAATGTGCACTGTGCCTGGTGTCTCACCGTAATCACTTGGAGGCTGGTGTTTAAAGTTCTCTTAGTTGATACTGTTGTAACCTTCGCTTGGTGCCCCTTTTATTTGGTGGCAGTGTAACTGTTGGGTGTACGTTCCATTCAGTCAGGGGATGTGCACTGTGCCCCTTTTTGCAGAGGTTATCTTTTGCTGTGTCAGGGCTACCGAACACAGTTGATTACTGCCCAGCTTAGGAGTAGAGTTCCAAGGGCCCCAGCTTCTTTACCCAGAGTAAAAGAAAAGTCTCTTTCTCCGACCGCCCTGCCCTTTAAATGATGTTCCAAATGTGCTTCCGGCTCCAGATGTAGCAAAGCGGGCACTTGTGGTATCAGGTTATGCAGCAAGTGAGGCTGGACTGGAGAGAGCAGACAGCGGCGACAGGTGGAGTTGGTTTCTCACATGTATACACGGTCACTTCGGCCCCATTACGGCGTCGATGCCGTGGAAACGATTATCAGGCCTGCCAAAATGGCCGCACGCACGGCACATATAGAGGTTCTTTCCTCTAATGTCGTTAGTCGTGTTTCAAATGATGCACGCTCGCGCAATGCTATAGATGGCGAGTGGGGTATGGCCAATTGAGAAAGTGGGGAATTTGTACCTTATTCGCGTCGCTGCACTCGTTCTGTTGGCGGCTCGACTCCTTCCTCCCCCCTTTGCGGCAGCAGGTTGGGGGCGGGCGGGGGCGGCAATGAGAGAGAGCCGCGGAGGAGCCGCCGGGTTCGCTGTCGTGCCGAAGGATGACAGGGATGCTGGCAGGGAAGCTCCGGGGGCCGGATGTCGCTCGCTTGTGGGTCCTTGTCGCCAATGAAATAAATCGCTAAGGCGGAGGTAAGCGAGAGAAGCTTTATTTAGCGGCCCCCGGAGACCGGGGCAGTCGGAACACAAACTTCATACATAGTGTTCCAGTGGAACGGGGAGGGAAAGAACATTCTCAGTTCCATGTGGAACATAGTAACACAGGGGTGACCTGTAACTTCACAACATGTAACTTCACAACATGGCTACACATGGTAAAATATGTAGGGAGAGAGCAGTAGAAGAAACCAGCCATGTTGTGGAGCTCAACGGAAACTGGACATTATATGCCAGGTGGGCATAATATAAAGTAGCAGTGATGTGCTAAATGGGTTTACTAGAAATCTGCCAGGATGTTCAAACTAGGCATAATAGAACTAGGAAGCTAATCTGATAAATGGGCATAAATTTATTTGAAAATGGACTTAATGTATGTGCTAACTGGGTTTGCTGGAAACTGGCAATGATGGCTAGGTAGTTATAATGTAAACTGGGAATGATGCGAAAGGGCGAACTTCAAGTTAAGTAAATTCACATATACAGACAAGGTAAAAGAGGCTATGTATTCACAAAAAATGATTGGCGCCTTATGTCTCCTCCGTAACCCGCCGTCTTATTTACACAGTCCAGTGTAATTTAATGCCAAATGATTTTGAGACGCATTTCAGCCGGGAAACAACAATGACAGTTCAGAAGGAATTAAAATATTTTCTAATGTTTACGAAGTCTCCAGTAAGGTGTGCGTTACTGACAACGGGTCAGGCACGAAGAAATGTCACAACTTCAGCTACCGCCTGCCCTCAAGGTGGCTGCCAATGCGCATGCGCTTTAGTGCCTGTGCGTTCTATGCTGCGCCCCGCTCTGTACCTGGGAGTGCTGGCTGTGCTGTTGCGCGCATGCTCCGGGTTGCGGCAGGAGCCGGTGTGCGCGATGGGCGGGGCGAGCAGCGCGTGTTGCTTGTTGTTGTGCTGAGAGCGGCCCTTGGCAGGCTGCTGTGTAAGAACAGCAACTGCCTTAGGAGGAAGCAGAGCCTGCTGCATCCTGCACCCGGGAAGGTTGGTAGTGGGCGCCGCTGCGCGCAGAGGCAGCCTTACCCTCCTCCTTGTGTGATCTGTGCATCTTCTGGCCTGTGAACTAGAGAGGCGAAGCAGACCCCGCCGCTCCCCGCGGACCCCTGTCTCTCTCGGCTGCTCGTGCTGCCCCGGGGCCTGGCAGAGCGGTGAGACAGGAGGACCCGTCGCGGGACCTGCCGCCGGGGGTGCTGGAAGGCCTCTGACTGGGAAACATGGGAGTGAGGAGTCCTCCAGCAAGGAGAAGAGAGGCCGTCAGTCCACCGAATAGCCCACCTCTGCCTCGCAACTCCCCCGCCGCTCCGGGCAGCGGGCGTGCCCCGGCCGAGGAAGGCGAGAAGGACGCGGAGTCCCTCTAACGAGCAGCCGGAGCCGAGACCTTTCTGCCACCATCGAAACACACAGCCTGCGGAGAGAAAGGGTGCATCCCCCACCCGCCACTAAAAAACTGAGCCCCGCCGAAAGAGTACTTTAAGAGCTACAGAAATCCCCCACTAAGACAACACCTCACCAAAGTTAGAAACCCCCAACGATAGGCCTTCTCGATCAGTGGGAGAGGGCCAATTACTCCGCACCTTGAGAGCCGAGCCAGGGCTGAAGAAGTGGCCTGGGCAGGGTGTAGGTTTGTTTAAGTTAGTTGTAAAGTGGGGTGCCACAAGTGGTGCCGTCGGCTGACTGCGTGACACTGCCTTGCACTCCTTTGATTTAGGTTAGGTGGACTTCTGGTCAGGTGTCCGACCGCTGTGGTTTAAGTGGGCTGTGGGGGGCTCAGGTGGGCCGAAGTCGGTGCACTGGGTCTGAGATTGCTTCGCTGGGTGTTGGCCCTCAACCCGGGCTGGCGGCGGCCAGGCCTTCCGAGGACCTGTTCGATGGAAGTATGTTACCAGCTACCGGTGCTGCCCTTGGACAGGCCAGTTCCCAAGCACGTCCTGAGCCGCCGAGGAGCTATCAGCTTCAGTTCCAGCTCGGCCCTCTTCGGCTGCCCTAACCCCCGGCAGCTCTCGCAGGTAAGATTCCTCCACCCTATATACACCACAGACGCACCCCTTGATCAAGCTGCCCATGGGTTGCCTATACCCCAGGCCAGCCACCTCAAATAACCTGCTTCTGTCTGGAGACTATGTTCCTTTTTATTCTATGATTACAGCAACGTTTTATGTACGGGGTTGCCCACTTTACATGTCCTTTGCCAGCTTATACCATAAGATATTTACTAAAACGATCATTTAATGCCAGTGCCCTATGTCCGCTATAAGCGTAGACGCCCCCCAAGTTCGGCTTTCATGTGGAATTGCAATTATCCTACAGTAATTTTGCAAATGTTCCAGGCTGAATATTTTTTGCCCAAAGCGCACTACTGCCAAGATCAGGCCTGGCAAATTCTTAAAAATCCCACTAGACCTGCAGGCGAGTTCCATAGTTTATATACTCAACCTAAGAGAAATGCACTTTCCCCAAGGTGACTGGTGGCAAACTATTTCAGTGCTTTTTGTAAAATGGTCCATGTCACCATAAGCACGCTTCATATTTGCTGCAATGCTGTCAATCATGCACAGTGAAACCTGTATTTGCCATTTATTGCAAACAGTTTGTTTGCAATAAATGAGAAATAAGTTCCTAACATCCCTATACTTGCCAGCAAGGTTGAGTATCATGCAAATGGTACTCGCCCAGCATAAAAAATACTCGATGGTGGGCTAGTAGATTTTGCGAGCCCTGAAGTTGACTTACTGCAATTTGTTTCAATAAGATTAGTGGAGAAACACTGGTTGGACTGAACATTTGAATCAGTTCTTCCTAACTTGATTTGTCAAAATGTTCGAAATTTTATTGCAAAGCCATTTGTCTTGATGGAAGCTTGCCGTATCCCTCCTAGGGCATGGCCACCCACCCCCATACATCTGCAATTATCCACCACTCTAACTCATATTGCACGTCACCTCCGCCCCCAGAATGCAGCTAAGTCCCACGAAAAAATGCTGTCTAGCTGGCCACATAATCAGTCCCCTTGATTCCCAGTTCTCTGTGTGTCGCTAGCAGGGACTTTGTCACCCCTTCCCACCTTCGGGCTGGCTAAAATGCACACATGCATTCTAAAATCCTCTTACCAATTCTTATACCTTGGACTTTGGTCCTCCAATGGTGTTCACCCACACTGATTTGAGGCCATACCAATGGCACTAAGAGCTTTACAAATGCCATAAAACATAACAAGAACTGGTTATCCCCAAAATGACTACACCAATCTTTATCATTATGTACATGGCTATAACGTAGCCCATTTTTTATTGTAATAAGGTGGGTCCATGTGTCAAACTAGGTAATTATGTCTAAAGATTCTCACTGTTGCATAGACGGTCATGAATGGCTTGTCGGCAGATGGGATCTTTCTTCTGCATAGGATCGTTTTCACAAATGCCATATTTTGTGGTGTCATTTCTATAAATCCAGTGAGGGTTGTGGTGGAAAGAGCCAAGCAAAGCACATGGATTCGTGTCATCTCACGTTTATTTTCTAATGTCTTCGTCTGCATTCATTTGTGTTCTACTTTGTCGTTATAACTTTCTTTGAGATTGTGGTATTATATAGTGTGTACTGTTTTTTTTTTTGTTCAGACTAACATATCGGTTATTATTATGATTGTAGATTATAACTATGGTGGTATTCTCTCCAGCGAGAACAAGTTTGTTGTATGTTTGCAATGTTAACACTATTTACCCTTACATACAGCATATGCTATCTCAGTATTGTTAGTGTGGTTTATGCACGTTTTGATAATATCATGGACCCCTTGTATCTTAGTGGACTGGACCATTTAAAGTGGCATTGATTGCAAAAGTGTGCATTTAGGAGCGTAACATGTATGGTAGCAAACATATTTTGTGTATTGGTTGGTAACAGGAGTTAAGGTTCTGCTGCATGGCTTTGATTTCTTTAATGTCATCATGGAACTAAGGCATAGTTAACATCTTGTTATGCCATTCTAGTTATGAATTGGACTCAATAGGAGCAACATGTATTTTGCACACGTCCTCTTTAAGGTCCACAAGACAAAAGCGCTTCAACTTGTCATTTGAAGTTATAACATTCAACTAATTAACATTTTCTACGAGCAGACCGATTATTTCAGTCTTCTCAAAATATTTTTTTAAAAATTTGGATAAAAGTAAAATAGCTGACACGTAATGGTTCATTTTTATTTTTAATTAAGAGTAACAGCTATTATTTGAAGTGTGTTTGTCCCTACCCACGCAAAAGTTGCAATGGATTAGTGGGAGTCAATTTATGCCTGGTCCTAAATATTTGCAAAATGTAGTTTAAAACTTTTGCAGAGAGGTCATTTTTATATTTGTATTTAGTCTGAAAAGCATAATGTGTAGCTTCATTAGTGCAATGGCTAGGAACACTACTGCATCACATTTGACTTCACCTTGCATGTGCTGCTACCATAGATGGAGGAAAGAGTGCCCCCTTTGAATTGCTTAGGGTGAGGAGTAACTAGAACACGATTTTCTTGCTTGGGCAAACATGAAAAATGGCCCTTTCTTAATGAGGAGGGCTACAGGATTAAAGGCAATGACCCAAATAAAGAGGAAAACATAACTGTTTAATTGGAAAAGTAAATACACAGATCTAACTTGTTTTGTGATCCCGATGTTTGGTTGGCACTGGTCAGTGCATTTTAAATGTATATGCCTTTCCAGGTATCACTTGCCGTGCATTAAGTTATCTGAAGCACATTTTTAGTGATTTTAGATATTTGGAAAGAAGAGCTGTTATGGCACCAAATGGTTTCTTGGAATCTAGTGAATGCAAAATGTATGTATTTTCACATGTTCATTGAAATTATCGCAGGATTGACATGAATAGCTTGTGGTATTTGACCAGTCAGTACACAACTACTTTATCCCATAGTTATTCGCTTTACTGAAGGTCAGTTGTCAAAAATAGCGTGTTCCTTTTGGCATTGTTTGGATGGACATGACAAAGCCAATGGTTTTGATTTTGTAGATGTTAATGTATTTATTATAAAGTTCCCACAGGTCAAAACGCATATTCTCTACATTTTACAAAGCCATTCCCATTTGGTTTTGCCAATGTTTATTATTGTTGGTTTGCATTTTAAAAATCATTCGCAAATGCTTTAATTTCATGATGGTTCCCAGGTTGCCAAGTTTCCCGTTTTGAACCACTGCCTTAACTGTGTTTTTCTTTTCTCAATTAAATAACAACAGTTTTATTTCAGGATAACAAATCGTTTCAATACAACAAAATAATGGATAGGCAATCAGCATGAAACTTATAATAAAATAAACAGATTGCATAAACAATAAGAATAATAGCCACAGGATTTTTAAAATGTTAAACAAAACTTTGATACAATATTGTCAAAGATACCAATAATACACATACCACCACAAGACACACACTACCCCCCGCCCACCTCAATCCTCCCCCCCTCTTCACCCACTCTTAAGGAAATAAAACATAAACAACCAAACTCCGGCCACATATTAAACATAAAATTCATTAAATACACTCCATTGTTCATTATAACTGTGTTTTTCATTTTGCTAACCAGTGCCAATCATGCACCCCCCCCCCCCCCCCCGAAATGAACAAGTTATGCCCAGGAATCTGGTCCCTTTATAACTGATGTTATATCTTTACATAATCCACTTAAACCTTTTGCAATCCAGTTTGAGTGTTGAGACTAAACCTGATCACCCTAACTCTGAAACTTTCCAGAAGTAGTGCTACCCCCATTTTGTTTTACTATTGAAAAGCTTGTTATAAAATACACTGACAGGAAATACCACAAACTGCTTTAACAAAAGTGATGGACACTTAACTCTACCCGTATAGTAGTTGTATAAAACATCATGGAAACAATCACTCCCCATTGGTGAACAAATTGATTTGATGGCGGGCAAATATAACCTACCAGCATTCAGCGGCAGGTTGAACTCAGATGGACAAACCCAGCAAGTTATTTAAAAAGAAACTCCACCTCTTCCCCTCCCCCTCCCCCCCTCAATACTGGAAATTCGTATTGGTAAGTAGCTGTCTGCAAGTATAAGAGATGCTTTTAATGGAGGTTACTGGTATGGGGGAGGTGGGTGCAAACTATTTTAAGATGCACACCAAGGAGAGCAGGGGCCAATTAAGCCTCTGCCCAGCGTGAAAGCCCATATGTCTTGATCCTGACCGTAGACAGCTCTCAGGGAACAGAGGATAGTTGAAGAAGCTGGACCCCCTTTACAGGTTGTCGGGCATACATTAGTTTTCAAAAACTGATTAGCAGAGTTTGCTAATTAAAATGTTCTTGATTAGCAAACAAACCAATTTGATCAGCAATGGTATACTAATATTTTTAATGTCACCAGAAGTTGTTTCTACCCAAGGCATAAAACAAGCAACAATACAGCATTTTTGTGTACTGCTTAGGTCAAGATATTTGTGGAAAAGTCAGGTCTTGCAAATTCTTTAAAACTCTGCTAGACCTGCAGGTCTAGAAACTTAGTTTACCTACTTGACCTAAGAGAAATGTCCTCGACCCTTGGCAACAGATGACAAAAAAATCTAAATACGCTTTCTGTAACATGGTGCAAGTCACTAAAAACACACTTTGTTTGGCATGCTGCTGCCACCAGAGGCCAGCCATGCAGAGTGACACTTTTATTTGACATTTACTGCAAACAAAGTAAATATTAAATAAAAGTTTCAACCATCCCCTGCAAATGGTATTCGCCCCTCATAAAATCTATTTGACTATGAGAGTGGGCAAGTAGACTTTGCGTGCCCTGGATGAGTGTCTGTAAAAGGTTTGCTCCATGAATGGACACAAATAGATGCAATTAAAAGGCTCTGGAAACAGTTTGGTCACCTCATGCTTATGTTATACAAGGCAATCCTAATCATAGAGCAAATTGAGCTCTGCAGGCTAAACACGCTGGATGGTATTGCTACAGATCTGTAGATGTCCAGAATTGATGGAACTATTGATCACTGTTTTATGTACATATTTAGTTAGTTTTGTGTATTCAATATGTAAGAAACTAAGCAGAGTGGCTGGCGTAGCAGGCAGAGAATTGGACAAACTAGGTGGCGAATTCTAGTTTGTGGCCATCTTACTTCCAGGGTAAATGTTATAAGGCAACACAGTGATAAAGATAGAATGTACAGCAGTATGCGTTCAGCTCATGGGCCGAGCACTAGTTGCAGATGTATGCAACCAATAGGTCACAGAACTAGGTTTGCCAACTAATGTTTTTGGTGGTGCAAGCGTGCATATTTTCAAAAGTGTTCACTAGTCTAGATGATGCATCTTCTCCAATAAAATGAAATCTAGTTGTCACTGATTTAGATAGTCTAACCTAAACTTTACTGTAAAGCAGGGAGACACTGCAGTGTTTTACAGAAGCAATTATGCATTATCTAAGGAATGAAACTGCAGGACTCTTTTTCTAAAAAAAAAAAAAAAAAAAAGTTACCACATACTGGTTTTTTGCTAGATAGGATATATTTGGCTTAATAAAAGTGTCACTTCAATTAATTCTGGCTTGCAATTATTTGAAGAAAAGACATTCTTGACACAACACAAGCCTTTGGCACTTAAGCGTGGAAGAGATGATTACTGCAGTGAACAGAGGAAAAAAGGGTGGCGAGAGGTCTGAGGGCAAGAGAGGAATGCAGGGTGAGCTGTGCTTTCATTAAACAGGGCAACTTAAATAGCTATTTCTGCTCGGCAAGTGTCAATTTAATTAGCCAACCAACTGAATTGCGTAGCAAATTGCTATACAACACTGCTTATTTTATGCCTTGTTGGGTTATTGGAAATGGTGGGTGATGTTGAACAGGAACCCCACACTGGAAGAAAGGCTTCTGTCCAGTGGTGTTTTTATGATTAACCATACATGCTCAGAATATATTGTCTGCCCAAGATCACAAAGCTTTGTTACACAAATATGTCACAAAGCGCACAGTGCTTCCTTTTCCTTCCAATGAATATAAAAATGCTACATTGTCTATACGCACACACGGTCGCAGGGCGCTATTTGCTACATTTTATAATAAAACTCCTTCTGCCACACTCTTATTTTAACACCTGTTATGCTGTACTATAAATTTAATGCTGAATGGGATTTTTGGTTGTAAGGGACAGTGTGAAATCTGAGCAGTACTGTTCCCACTAATTAACTATCAATGCAATTGTTTATATTTTTCTGAGGTTATGTGAGTCGGTTGCATTATACTGCAATGGAACTCTACCAATACCATGTTCACCTTGAATTTAACACATGTTTCTTTGTAGGAAAGTGGAAGCTCCCGTTAAAGCACATCCACACACAGTTATTGCTTTTCTAATGGTACAATTTAATGACGTCCTGCAAATAGTGAATGACAACCAAGAGTGAGTTAAGGTGATCGGATTTAATCCAACAAAACCCTTGAAAGAACTTGTCTTGCCTAGCACTCTCACACAGGCCTTTGGAACTTTTCGGATGGAGGAGATGATTACTGCTGCACTTTCTCCATTAACCATCATCGCGGTCATAATCTGTGCAACAGGGGGCACATAGTTAAGGTGGACTTGCTTGAAAGAGTACTGAATTTCAGGTGCCTGTTGTGTTAAATGTTAACTCTCTCTTAACCAATGTTTTTTTTTAAACTGAATTTCAAAGATTTTTTTTGCTATGTACTTTTCATGTTAAATATGGTCACCCTAACTCTTTAAAAAAAAAATGTTTAACTGTCTTTCAGGGGTTTTGTTATACTAGTTTCTTTGGGGCCCACAGTCCATGTTGCACCAGTAGGTTTCACTGGCTGTAGCCACTATAAATGTGGCACCAATGGGTTTCTTTGGCGCTCACAACCCAATGGGCGTTGACAGTGACTGGTGGCAATGTTGCACCAATCATTTTCGTTTGGGGCCATGGCCACTGTACATGTTTCACAAAAAGATTTCTTTGGGCCCACTAGCCATGATCTTTGGTCGTGGTCACTGTACATGTTACAGGTATCGAAATTAAGATTGGATAAGCGGGAGCTAAAATCAGCACCCGGGTATCGAGCATTAACCAGTCAGCAGAAGTTACCACTGGGGAACCAGAAGCTAGTGCACAGTGTTCCACAAATCTAACGTCCACATTCGATACAAGCTTAACTTCTTGCTCATTTTTGATGACCCATTTTGCTTTAAATGTCATATAGATGTGTCCTAATGCTTATTTATAGATTTTCCCACATGCACAAAGTTAAATTTACATAGCGCATGTGTTTGCATCCGTTGGCCTGGGGATGCAAAGGTAGCTCCTGGTAGCTGTTGGTACCAAACTGCTACAAGCAGGAACTATATATGTCAGAGTTCCTTTAAATTTTGAACCCTGCGTTGCATTAATAGGTTTCTTTGGGGCTCACTAGCTGTGGCCTTTGGCTATAGTCGGTGGTGGCACAAAGACCCATTGCCCCAAGCCTAGTAGATGTGATCACTGCATATTTATTTCTTCGACTTCTATTTTCGTGAGATTCTCCCGATAATGCTAGAAAAGCAATAACTTTAATGCACTAACTTCCCCAGTTGAGGAGGTTTGGAGGAACCTGGGAATGTGCTGATAAAGTGGAACAATGTGCATTCAGGTGCTGGTATGGTTATCAGCGGTGATTTCAACTGCGAGTGCACAGTGGATGAAGACGGGGCGAACAGTGGGGAAGTGAATCTATTTACCATTGCCATTGACGCTGAGAGTCTTGGAAAGAAAGCGGCACAAGGCATGAAGTGGTCCCAATTTCTGTCTTGGTGGGGCTTCACCTAAACCAACGTAGTATTTGGTGAGATTTGGACAAAAACGCCCACATGGCAACATTTTGGAGATGAATCCACAATAGATTACATTTTTCCTAAAAAAAAAATATTGAAGGGGATAAGATCAAAGCATTTAAGATTGTGAAATCACCCAGAAATGATCACGCGATGTTCTGTCTCTTGTTGAGAGCAGGAATGCTGACCACAATCCATACTGGGGGCCCGACGAACTTGATGATTACGAGCAGAAAATGATCAGCTTGCAGCCCTCGCAAAGTCCATAAAGCAAGTTACAATCTTAATACTTGGTGGTCTCTCTTGTCGGAAGATTTGAGGAGTGAAGCTACTCTCCCCAAAAAACTTTGCATCTATTTTGGCCAAACTAGTGAGCACGGACTCTGATCAAAGGGTGATTCTGCGAACCCCTTTTGCATGAAATCACGCAAAACGTTCTGACACGGCGATTAAAGACCGGAAAAGGGATTTGTGGCAGAAACTGAAATAACTTGAAATCTCTACGAGGAAAGGATCGGGCTGGGCGGAAGGGGAAAAAAGCAATCGAGCGTGAGTATACCAACTGGCTCAAAGGGCACAGAATCCTAATTGATATTGCCAAAGAGCAATCTTTGTTTGAATGTCTGGTGGAAAAGGATACTAGAAGTATATGGAGGATACTAAACGGCACCAAGGAAAAACAAACAGCCCTCCAATCGTTTTGCATATCTGAGGCGGAGTGGTGTGCCTTCTGTCATAATAAATTCAATGCAGATAAACCTCTTGTGGTCGGACATATTATGCAGACTATTCCAACGCATTGCTAGTGGCATGGAATGTCCGGTCCACTGGCAATATGCAACTGTTGTGCCCATCTATAAGAGTGGGGACCGATTCAATCCAGAAAACTACCAGCCAATAGCAGTGATCAATTTGGCAGCTAAGATCTTTGAGAAACTGGTCTTAAAAGATCTATCAAGATGGATAGATAGGGAGAGAATGCTCAGTCCACTGCAAACAGGATTCAGGAAGAATGTAGGCACGCTTATGAGTGCAGCTGCCGTGCCTATCTGTATTTCAGATATTGGGTGGGGGGGAATATTGGGAAAACGCTATGTGGCCGCTCTGACTTTAGTGCTGCCTTTTGATAACGTGATCAAACGGAGGCTCTGAGATAAACCCAGAAGATGGGGTATTAATGAAGGTCTTCTCAGTATGATTCAACAGCTGCATAAGGAAAATACAATAACAATTCAGCTAAATAATCGGGGGGGGAAGTTCCAACCCCATTCAGATCACCAAAGGGGTAAGACACGGGTGTGCGGTGGCCCCCACAATTTTCAACTTATATTTAGCAGACCTTTTGGCATGAAATTTTACAGTGGGGAGATATGTGCCTAGATGGCAGGACCTGAGAGTTAACATCAACGCCTATGCGGACAATCTAATCTTGATGGATTATACGCTGGCAGGACTGCAAAGGTTACTTGATGGTGTACAAGTTTATCTAGCAACTAACCATCTTAAAATCAACCGCTTCAAGTCTCAATACGCTGATATTCACAACTAAACCTAAGACCAAGAAGTATAGGTGAAGGTAAATCGATCAGAGGTTACCAGTATAACATATCTAGGTTTTTCTATTTCGACTAAACCGCATGTAATGATCCAAAAGGGGAAAATGGAAGCTAAAATGGGTACGTCATTTTACTAATGAAAGTTTTAAAGAACACGCTATGTGTCTATTCTCTGCTCCCTCTAATTGAAGTATACACATTAAAGGTCACAGCCACAGTCTTATATGGCTGTGAGTTAATTTTCTTTGGAAATCAAACCTTTTTGGATAAATTGAAGGGTAAAATTTGGAAGACAGTACTGGGGTTGCCGAAGTTTACTCCGATTAGTGTAATCCGTTTGGAACTGGGTCTGACCTCTTGGTGTGCGCAGCAAGCACATCAAGAGATCGTTATCGCTGCTGACCAAATTGAAGAAGGGAAGGAAAACTCACTGAATGCCTGCATTTATGTGCAAATGAGTAATGGGCAAAATCTATCTTGTATAAATTCTCCAGGAAATGTACTTGCTATCAAAAATGTTATCGAACTGGAGGTTCCGATACTCCCTACATAAGGAAAAATAAGATAGAGATGGGATAAAAATAGCGATTACTAGGACTTAAATAGACTTCACTTGTATCAAAAGGATCAGTATCTGTATATGCCGCAGAAGTCCCTAAGATCCTATATACAAAAGTTTCCCTCTACAAAGCATTGAGATCTTTACCTGAGATGTTTGTCTTGGAGCTTTCCCAACATTGGAAGCCCTGGGTTCGAAATTACAGGTCCCTAGGGAAATGCGGGGCTGCCGAGTGTGTGGCTGAGTATTAAGTGAGTCACTCTCCCACCTGCTTCTTGAATGTCTGGGTTTTCTGGCCCTCTTGACTTTTATTTTTCTGGGAAGATTTCTGCACTCGACTGCGAGTGTCCTCACTGAAAAACTTTGGGTCAGAATTATGATGACTGCAAATGAGGATTTGATTCTTGCAGTGACTTCATTGTTGAAGATTATTTTCAAAGAGTTAGGCGAGGGAATGCTCCGGGGGAAGCAGATCTGAGAGAGGTTTGGGGAGAATAGTCTTTGCCCCAGGATGTTGGACGTATTCATGTCTGTATGGCCTCATGGTGGGGATGGGGTTACACTGGACCTCCAGAATAAATCAACCTGTGGACTATGGCTGCTAGGTCTGTGACTTGTGTTTGTTTCACTTGACTTTGTATTGTTAGTAGGATTTTGATTCATGTATGATGGAGCTGGCGACCGTTGTTCTGAGGCACTGTGTCAGTAGGGCTTTGAACTGCTTTGCTGTATTTTTATGTTCATAATGATTGTTTCTGTTACTAGTGTAAAAGTTTATTTTATAAACTAAAAACACTTTATTTTAATAAAAAACAAAAAACGATCCCACAATCCTCATAGGCACTACCTGGTGTCACCCTCTTTCTTTGCCCCACTCGCCTCAATTGCTTTTCCTTCCCTAGCCCTCTCGCATTAGCCCAAATCACTCTTTGTGTGATGCAGATTCTTTTTTGAGTGCGTCTTTAATTATTGCCTGAGGAGTATTGTGGTATTTCCCCCCCCCCTCCCAGTAAGCCGAAAAATGTTCTAATTGTAATTGGCTCCCCAAACCACCCCCAACTTCACATGGTGTCATCTTTCCTCCTGCCCACCTCTAACCCGGTGCGATTGCATTCTTTTCCTCCTCCAAATAGCTTTTTGAGCACTTTTTTGTTTTTGGCTTTCCCATGTATTCTATCACATGCCTCACTAACGCAGAGCAAAAAAATGACAGGTTTTCATTTCTGAAAGCCTCTTCTGCAAAGCACCATGTGAGAAATATAAACGTTTTTGGAAGTACCCCTTTCACTGTTAAATATTTTAAAAATTACTGGATGGTTTATCTCAAACCAGTCCAGGACATTAAGCCAATGATTTGTGCCCATGGCGTTTCTGATTTGCTTCAAATCCGTCTAGCGTTTTTTGCGCTATGGCTTCCCACAAATTGCACTTTTTTCTTTAATAACATTTTAATTTCTTTTACTGAATTTCTTCCAAAATGTCCTGTTTTAAGGTGGAGGGCAGGGCGTAACATTTTTATTTTGTGTGAAAAATGTCATACAAAAAGTTAGTGTATATATAATATCTACAGCAGAATTGGTACTTTATCTGGATAAAGGTTTCTGTGGGCCAACATAGAGGCTCTGCCCATCTCCTCAGTCCATTCATTTGCATATATCCACACACTGCATACACCCCTTAAAAATAAACAGATATTATGAAGGACATGCACAGAAAATGTCTCACCTCCGTATTGAGCTGTAGTGGAGTGAAAGAATAAAATCTAATCGGCATGTGGTATGGTACAGATATCTCCTGCCATAGCTGTTGGGGTGGTAATCGGATAAGAGCCTAGGTCCCTGTCTCATGTTGGTTGTGTGAGCATTAAGACCTCAGGAATGCAGCCATCATAAAACGTGATGGCGGAGAGCAAGCCGAATAGGGAGGGATGGTTTCTTCAAAAAATGCAGCCTGTTCCACTTCATAGGGAAAGGGACATAGAAAATGCTAGGCTGTATGTAAAAATGTGGAGAGTTGCTTACGGCTCGTGAGGAGAAAAGGGGTGAACATTGAGCAGTGGAAAGGAATGCAGTGGGAAGGAGCCCTTTCAGTGTTTTTTTGACAAAGGAGAGACTGCAGGGTTTTTGTACATTGGGAGGGTCGTCCCTGAAATATAGACGCACAAACACAAAATGGACCCGTCCAACAGCGTGACATGTAGGTGTAGCTCAGTAATTGATGGCTTTGTTACTGATTGAAGTAGTTGTTAACCAAGCACTCTAATATACATATTGGGTACTTCCAATGTCATAGACGGAGCGCAGTGAACTAGAAAGATGATATATACAAAAATATATTTATTCACGTCGGTAATTATTAAAAAACTGCAAAAAAGTGAATTGTGCCCCCCTTATGTAGTGACTGGTGCAGTAACAATCGTGTGTACAGATACGGATCAGCAATAATTAAGAAAGCGTGTTCTGACGCTTGATGCTAACCAATTACAGAAAAAGTGGTTCTGACACTTTAGGTATATGTGTCTTACTACCGTAGAATAGATCTTTACATAACAGTAAAGATCTAAAAGAGTGATCCCTGCCTTACTGCAGTGTATATTTTTTATATTGGAATGGAGAAAGTTGCTGTGGAATTTGAGAATTGATGGACTGGACTGGATGTTCTTTGAACGTTTTGCAAGTTTCATATATCTTCCAAAGAATCCATTTAGTTTTCAACCTTTTAGAAATCATTAGTTTGTGTGGTGCATATGAGCCTCTGTAGGCATACCAAAATATGGGCCTGGTTTACAAAGTTTTGTTTCGGGAGTAAGCCTGATTTACTCCTGTGTAAATTAGTAATGCACACTTGTCATAAGTTATGCCTCAATCGCACAAGAACTTGCATTCGATAGTGTGAGTATTTGAAGACGTTTTGATGTGAGATTGAAACAGTTGTTTAATTTAACACACATAACATTACTTCCTTCCAGACCAGCGTGTATGGGTGTTCTCAGTGGCATGCTGGAAAGTTATAGGTATTGTGAAGGATTATCTGAATGTGGAACTTCTACACTCGCACACGTGTTCTAGGTGCAATGTCTGGAAGTCTATGTAGATTTCTGAAATGGAACAGCTGTGCTAGAAGAATAATTTGTTAGAGAGGAAATGGAAGTGTGGATTTCTGTTTTCATTTTCTCTATGACGGGGACAAAGTTAATCCAGAGCAAGTTAGTCCCATGTCCGGCCATCAATTTTGAGTGCTGGCATACTCATATTTTCAGTTGTGTTGACACAAGCAACCTTGCAGCTGGTGTCTGGCTTTGTGTCCCGCAGAGAGAAATGCACACTGGAGCACTGATGGTTGTTGGTTATGGTGTTTTTGGTGTACATGTGCAAATGAAGATCTCAAACTTTAAACCTGCCCCTGCCTTCATTGCGCTCACTTTTGCTTACAGCATGAGTTGCCCCATAAAAACACATGAAGTGTGTACGCCAGTGGTTGTCCGATAACCCTGCAGAGGTGTGGATTTAGAGGGTGTTTGGGAGGCATGGGACCTCTGGGAGCAGGCATGGTTCCTTCGCAATGCTGGAGATGTGGCAAATGGAGAAAGTTTTCAAGAGTGTAGGAACAGGGAGGGGGCGGGATACAATCCATATAGCCCGTTTTCCAAGTGTCTCAAGTCTGGGTGTAGTTGATTTGCTTCCTGCCTCTCTGTGAAACCTAGGCCTTTCTCCCATTGTCTAGGTGTCTCAAATCTAGGTATAGTGGATGTACTGCCTGCCTCTCAGTGAAACCTGGGCCTTTCACCCACTATCTGGGTGTACTCCGCCCCTCCTCCATGGCTGACTTGCCCAACTTGACAGAGATACCACGACATCAAGGAAAAAGTAACCGCCCGACTCCCCCGCCCCACCTCCACACCACCGCCAAATAATGCACCCCACCCGGCTCTTGTCCTCTGCACTAGTGCCTTCTTTCTTGAACCCCCCCACATGCCACTTCACCCCACCATCTCCAAGCTTTGCACCCAACCAACCAAACCCCCTTGCCTCTCCCAAACCACAATACCCTCTGTAACTCTAGGTACAAAGGAACTCTAGCATGCCAAACACCTCCTGCCCCACCCATCTCCTACAGACACCAGCCCAACCCTCCTTCCCCACCGAGCCTCCACTGAGATTAATTACTGCCCCCCCACCCCCATTCCTGCACCCCGTGCAATTTTCAAAGCACACCTCTATGGTGCTCCAAGCATTATGACCCACTCACCTCTCCCTCCTACCCCCCCCCCAGACTTCCACTGAGATAATTTCCCCCAACCCCTATTCCTGTTCCCAGCGCAACTTCAAACTCACAAGCCACAAGAGCTACACGAGCCACCCCACAACTACCCCCCCCCCACCACCACTATTGCGGTATTGGTGGGGCCTGGAAACAGAACTCGCACACCCTGGCTAAAATTCCATCTACCCCTGAGCTACCATCCACCCACTCGTCCAGAGCTCCACCTCCCTAACTCCTGCTATAACTCCTCCCTGTGAACTACCATTCACCCACTTCTCCTGTGCTCCATTTCACACCATCTTTGCCATCCAACAGCCAATACGCATCCCATCCTCCCCTCCTCCACCCCTCCTCCTCCCCAATCACACACATCCTCATCCTCACCAGCAGCACCACTCCTGCTCTACCCCAAAGTCCACCTGTTAGGGCAACCCCTCTATGATCTCCGCACCCCCAAACTCTCCACATCTCAGCGAATCCCTTGCCTCACCTGCAGAACCCTCCAGCCCTCACCCCCTCCCCTTCACCCCCTGTGCATCCTCGACCCCATCCCCCACCTCTCTCCCCCAAAGACCTTACCCCTCAACCCCTTTCCCGTCTCTCAAAGTAGCTTATCTTGCCCTATCTAAAACAATTGTTTTCCCCCCTCTCACTCATGACACTCTCTCATACTCCCCTTGCAGCCAAATGCATAAAATGCCTAAAAGGCCCTCGAGTCTCCATACCTTGCCACTCCTTTGTGAGTCCAACCCAGCTATCCTTTCCCACCCCTGCCATAAGGACCACCCCACCTGCTACTCCCCGTCCCACCTCTTTTGAAAACAACCTCTCCTCCCAGCAATCCTAAACCTCTAACTCCACCCAGACATGATCCACTCAACAACTCGCCCAACCCCACACACCACACATACACCATCCTCCCCCTCCTGATCTATCCCACGCCATCCCCGAAATACCTACCATCGCCCGTCTACTCTTCCCGCTCCCCACCGGCCTAGCCCTCCGACCCCCCCCCTTTCCAAAAACACCTGTCACGAAACACCTGCTACCACTTGTTAGGGAGAATTCTCTGTTTAGGCTGAATTTCCTAACCTAGTGAGTCCCCCAGCAGCTTTTTTCTCCCACTCTTGGACATGAATGTGTGTAATTCCTGTGAATGTCAATGTGTTCTATGGGCTATGGGGTCTTTTACCCCATAGGGTCTCATATGTTTTGCTATGTGTGTTACACCGCACCCTCCGTGCCGTAGCACTGTGGCATCCTAGCGGACCTCCCTCATAGACTCCATACCCAGGGACTGACTACTGTCTCCCCGGGCATGTAAAGTCACCATTGGCTTTACTAGACCTAAATTTACTAACAGAACTAGTACAAACCAACTTATTGTGGACGTACTAGTAGGGGTAATTCGATTACTCCTGGGTCTGTTATTCGAGGGGGCACTGTCCCGTCCTCCCTCGTCGAGTTTTGGCTGGTGGCAGTGGAAACTACTTGTTATATTCGACCCCGAATATAACCCTATGGGATTCTTCCCGTTGTTGGAGGTTAATACTCTTTCTCGTTAGTCTCTAACATACCACCGGTTTATTTATCTTAAATAAATCTATCGGTTGGTATTTTCTGCCAGAACTCAGTTTGTAAAATGGTGTCTGTGTTCGTCTCTGTGACTCCTAAACCAAAGGTTGAGCCCTTTGTTTCACTTTTGGCGGGCTTCTCCACAGAGGCCCTCCAAAGTGGTGCCATTCTGTCTGGGTTACCACAGGGGGCGTGGGAGGGGGTTTAGGCACCCTGGACTGAGTTGCCTTGCCAACTCAAGTCACACTCTGGTGTGATTGGCCCAAGTGGTGAGCCACCCCGCTCACCACTTAGCATTTTTTGAGTGACAGCTAGGCTGAATGAATGGGGGTTTTCTGCATAAAAGCAGGGCTTTTGGGACTGGATCTTCAGAAGTCGCCACAGGACCTAAGAATCCGACGAGGGTAAAGCTGAGCCGACCTGCAACGACGACACCTCCGGTGGAGCCCTACTGATTCGACTTACCACCGCCCGACGACAAAGGAGATCTCCCCGCCGGAGAGTCTCTTCCCCTGACTGGTGGGAACAACCAGTCCCCTTTGCTTTTTCTTCGTTCCAGGACGTAGTGGTCGAATTGCCTGTGCAGAGCACCCCGGCAACCGGATAGCCACTACCCCTGTACCGCGACCAAAAGGTGGTGCCTTGTGACGGAGCACTCCGCGGCTGGTCTCTTCCCTGGTGGTGCAACGATCTTCCACTTTCCTTCGACGACGAGATCATCTCTTCTCTTGGCAAAGACCCGACGTGCATCCACCACCAGGAACAACTGCCCCCGCCGGAGCTGTCTCTCCACAAACAAGGTACCGTGTCCGCCTGGCTTCCCTTGTGTCGGTTAGTGTGAGGTGTCTGAATCCTCGCCTCTCCATTGGGTCGCCTCCAAGCTTTCTCATCTTTCTGTTCTGAACTGGTCCAATCTTTCAATAATTTGCGACAAAGACTCGAAGTGCATTTCCATTGTGATACTTTCTGGGACATATCGCCTTGCCTCTCTCGGAGTGGGCCTGGCCTCTGAACTTTGCGATCTACAGTAGACCCTGCCTTACTTTCCTTGCATTTGTTCGTAAAAGTGTTGGTACCCAGTGATTTCATACCCTGCCTTTTCTCTCCCGTCCTAACGAATACTAGAATGCCATCTAGGTTAAAGCATTCACCTCTGTCTGCAAATAAGTGGTGCCGTTGAACCTAGACTTGTCGAACTATTGTTAGGGGGATTGATTTTTCTTATAGTAATTGTGCTTGAAGTGTTTACCGTATTAGTGCCCAAGTGTTTTACATAGATGTGTTTTTATAAATAAATAACTATATATCTTTACACCGAAGCCTTGTTCCGTGTTTGCTTGTTCTACTGTGTGAATTGCCCTATTTTGTATACTCCACATACTGCCTAAATCTTCTTGAGGGAAGTCTGACTGCTCAGCCACAGCTACCAAGTGAATCTGTGTGGTACAGACTGCTACCAAGTGGATTTACTGCCAAACACCTGTAGTCCTAAATCTTTTGCAGTGGTCCCAGAGGGAACTGCACAGGTTTCCGCCTAACACCACTGCCCTGCCAACCTTGGCCACCCTGACTGTTCCGACCTCAGCTTACATTTCAACAACTGACACCTTACCCACTACCTCCCAATCCAACCGAGCCATCCCTGCCACGAGCGTTAGGGGATTCCACTAAACATGGCTATTTTTCTGTCTCCTTTTCAATGCCCGCTCCGTGGCGGGAAACCGACACAGCATCTTTGACCTCCTATCCTCTGACACCCTGACCTCATCTTCATCACTGAAACCTGGTTCTCAAACGTTTTTGCACCAATCGCGCACAAGGCCTTCCCTCCAAGCTACTCGCTTATCTCCCACAAAAGACCGTCCAGAGTTGGCAGAGTAGCAATCCTCTAAGTCTCACTTCTCCATCACACTCACTGAAAGCCAACCTTGCATCGCTAACTGCAAATCCTTCCTAGTAAAATTCTCTCTACTGCCATCTGGCACTCGGCTTCCTACTCCTATATAGACCCCCGGATATGACGAACACTTTGCCAACAATCTCTGTGACTCAATAGCTACCAATCATGTAATCCACCCAACACTCACACTACTGGAAGACTTCAGTATCTGGTTTGATATGCCAACTCCATGACCCAAACTGTTGTCGACGGTCTAGAAGCACTCTACCTCTCCCAACACCCCACTGGTCCAACTCAGTCCGGAGGTCACACCCTCAATGCAATCTTCAGCTCTGATGACCTAGTCTCTGTATCTAGCCCTAAACCTCTCATCTGGACAGACCACTCTGCCATCCCATTCTCTGTCCTCACTCCACCCCCTCCACTCAAGAGCGACCTTGCCTACACACACAATCACAAATGCTGGAACAAAGTCGAGGTACTCGCAGATCTAGCTGAAGCCCTGCTGCACAGTCTCCCTTCACCGCCAACCTCAAAGACCTTCAAAAGCAAAAAACCACTCACTTGAACGCAAATAGAGATCATCTAAAACCCCTCTCAGCAGATCTAGATTTGCGTAAACCACCATCGCAATTACAATTCTGAGATCCGAAAGGCAGAAAAGCCTACTACAATAAACAAATCATGATTTGTCGCAATAGCAGCAAAGAGGTCCATAGGATCAAACCCGAATTTGTTAAAACCTCCTGCATGTCTACTCTGACTACGCCCACGCAAACGCTCTGCGACTCCCTCCCTTCATTTCTAAACTGCCGCTCTAGACAGGATGGGAACCATTAATACCAAACTTTCCACTCATCCCCTGCCCAACACCTCCGCCTCCCAACTCCACTTCTACGGCCACCATAATGCCATTCTTTGACTCTTTCAACCCCATTTCGAGTGACTAGTTCCTTGCTCTACTATCTGGCAGCAGGCTCTGTGCATCACGGCTAGACCCCTGTCCAGCCTCTCTTCTAAAAGAAATCTTCTCCTCCCCTTGTGCTGGAGATCAAGCAAAGTCCATAATAAACCACTCCCTCACCTCTATTATCTTTCCTAAGGCCTTTAAAATAGTGCGCGTCAAACCTCTTCTAAAAAAAAGTCATCCCTTGACCCCCTTCAGCCCAAGAACTATAGACCAATTTCCAACACCCGATTCTTGGCAAAACGCATTGACTGGGCTGCATACTCTCAGCTCAACCACTTTGTAGAAACCGCAACTTTCTTGACCCCTCTCAATCAGGCTTCAGGCCGCACCATGGGAAAAAAACACCCTGATCTCGATCTGGGATGACCTCAAGGTCTTGGCGGAATCTGAGGACTGCACTTCGCTGATTCTCCTTGATCTGTCAGCCGCCTTTGACAACGTTAACCACTCCCTCCTCCTCGACGGACTGCACTCCCTTGGAATCCGAGGCTCAGCACTCAAATGGATTGCCTCATTCCTCAAAGACAGGAAACAAATCACTTTACTCTCCCCTTTTCTCTCTTCCATGCACACCATGGTCACCGGAGTACCACATGACGCCTGCCTCTCTGCTCTCCTTTTCAACCTTTATCTGACCACGCTACCAGGGATCACTCGAGCGCACAAACTCACCTGCTACAATTAAGCTGACGATATGCAAGTTATCCTAAGATTTCCCAAAACAAGTCTCAACCCACGATCCAACCTCGAAGCTTGCCTCAGAGACATTGACCAATGGATGACAAGAAACCACCTCCTTCGGAACCCTAATAAAACAGATCCTGGTGAGTGGCAACTCGGCCCTTCTCCCGCAACCCCTCCCTTGGGCCCCCCTGTCTAGGTAACCCACTCCCCCCCACCCCCCCCTCCCCATTTCTGAAGTAGTCAAAAACCTTGGCTGCATTATGGACTCGGGCCTAACCCTCTCCCATCAGATCAATGATGTATCAAAATCCTGTCACTACCACTTCTAAGGCACATTTTCCCGTACCGCACCTACCCAAACAGACTCACAGCTATTATGTCCACTGTTAGGACGAGACTAGACTATTCCAGCTTCTTATATCTGGGTAACCCGGCATACCAACTTAGCAAACTCCAAAGAGCCCAAAACGCGGCCGCCAGACTCCTTCTTGCACTGGGACACAGAGATCACATCTCCCCTGCTCTCTGCACCCTTTACTGGCCATCTATTGGACGGAGGACCGCTTCCAAAACTCTTTGCAGTCCACAAAACCGGCTCAGCATACCTACAAGAGAAGGTTATACCCTATCGTCCACCTTGCACAATAACATCAAGTACTGCCCTCCTAATAGGGATTCCAGCTTCAAACTCGCCTGAATTGGAGGGTCTGCCTACTCATCTGTGGCTCCAACTCTGTGGAACGCACTCCCTCCCCACATTCGACACACCCAAGGTTGAATGGCCTTTGTAAAGCTCTACAAGCCTGGCTTTTTCCGTAAACCATGACCTATGCCCAGAGGAACTCGCCGCAATTATAGAATCATGAGTTTTATGAAACCGGCTCGCTGACACTTAATGCTCACCCTAGAATAATGCCCTTTGATTGTGAAAATCATAACTTTCCTGGTCCAACCCGTGAATCTGCCTCAGAGTACCTCTACCATGAAACATGAACAATCGCAACCAGCTCCTCCTGACCCACAAAGCAACCAGAACCAGTGGGCTCCAATGAGCACAGCATCCACACATGACACTCACCACTCCTGCCTCTATGCTCACTCTCCACTTTACACCAACAAACAATAGAATGCAGCTATACCCCTCGATCAATTTTGGCCTAGCTGCACACACATGAACAATTCTTCACGAACACCTCCACAACCTGCCAGAATGCAGCTATACCCCACGAGAAAAATCAGTCTAGCTGCACACATAAACTTCCTACACAGGCTTAGTGCCGCCAGAATGCAGTCTGAGACCAACCACCTGACTGCACACGTTCGACTGATCTCACTACTTTCACACATAATGCTAGAATGCTGCGACCTCCACGCAAATCGCACCATCCTCACGCATACTGAGTGCACCTATGCACTGTATTCCACCCTACTCTTTCGACTGACCTGGACTGCAGTCCCCAAGCGCGTTCAACCTGCAAGCGCTTTGAGATCATACCAATGCTATATGGTGCGCTATATAAATGCCATATAACAATAACAATCATTGCTCAGCACCAACCACAGGTACAACTCCTGAGGCTGACTTCCATACCCTATAAGATTCACCAGGCCCACTCTCAAGTATCAACCCGGCCCCCAGGTGTACAAATTGAACAGCCTCAAGTAACACAACCATTGGTGCTCCAATAGAACACCATGCATGGGAGTAACATGCCATTGACCGATGTGGTGCCGAATGGCACCTTCGTACCCTACCGAGGGCTAAGCATGGTGGGAAATCACCCTTTCACGTTCCCTGGCACCAACACATACCCTGACTAGGACAGCCCACTTAGAACTCTTGTGTGCCCAGTGCTATCCATGACAGTCCACCCTGGCAAGGAACCCTTGTTTGGCGCTGAGATAGGTAACAAACAATCTTCATGGTTGACGCAGATGCTACTAAATCGTGCATCAGTGGGGGAAACTTCCCATTATCAGGTGACAATCTTGATACACAGTGCTTCTCTGGGGCTGACGCCACGGTTCCTTAAACAAACAAACTTGATATCAAAATAGGAGGAAAAATGGTGTGCGCACCTCTGTTGTATTCTGAGAGTTGGGTCGAGACCTGTTGAGTAAGCTAAATATGACGATCTCCTGCACAGACCAAGGAGTAGTGTGTGCGCTAACCCGGGCATGTGTCCTAAGGGCAATGATCATCATACATTCGAGGGGAGGAGAGGCAGTGGTTTGCGATATTCCCGTGGACTCTGATCTGTTTTTGTATGGCATTCCAGTGCTTCTCGAGGCAGTTCCCCCCCCCCCCCCCCCATGTGCAATGCCTGTTGGCGAGTGCCATCTGACTTCATTTTCCGACCTGTGGTGTCCCATAATTGGTGGCAGGACCAAAACTGTCCCTTGATTTGCTGGGTCTGGTGGTGTCCGCTAAATGGATTGTTGTAGTTGGAAATGATTCAGAGTGGTGCGAGTGGCTCTCGGTGTTATGTATTGACCCAACAATGTCTCTTTATGAAGTGACGGATGCAGACTTTTTTTGAGGATATCCCGGATGATGGTGAGATTGTGTTGGCAATTTCTTTTCCTTGTGATATTATGGTGCACCGCCGGAAAGTGCGATGTTTTGTGATGGCTCTTGTCGCCCTGGCCCTCCTTCACTGAGATAGACTTAGAACAGGTCCCTCAAAGGGTGTGGACAACATATGCTCACGATGTTGGACTCTTGCCAGGAGTGACCCCAGTTCGAATAACACTCAAGCCATGAGCAGTGTTGCCCTGGGTGAGGCAGTATCCCTGATCAAGAGAGGCAGAGGAAGGGATATGGGACACCATCGTTGCCCTACTAAACCACAGGAGAATTGTACCATATACCTCCCCATGCAATACAGCTATATACCCGATAAAAAAGGCAAAAGGGGGGAAGTTGGAGAATGATTCAGGATTTGTGCCCTCTTAACTACATTGTACAGGCAGAATTTCCAGTGGTCCGGAACCCTGCAACAATCCTTGTAACATCCCCAAAGAGGCAACAGCCTTTACTGCGGTGGGTCTTAAGAACACTTTCTTTTCTGTTCTCTTGCACCCCGAATCACAGTACCTCACTGCGTTTACACAGGGGGGGTATGCGCTTTGAACACACAAGACTGCCTCAAGGATACTGAGTCCCCAGCATTTTCAACAGAATATTACACGCTAATGTAGGCAATATTCAGGTGCCTGGTACCATTATTCAATATGTTGATTCACTGTGATGATTTACTGTGCTCCATCAGCGAGTACCAGTGCAGGAAAGACTCCATAACGCTCCTACAGCTCTTGGCCTGCAAGGGATACAAGGTTGATAAGGCAACTACAGTACTTCCTTTAGGAGGTACTCTACTTGGGCCAATTAATCTCTGTGAATGGCAAAACAATAATTCCTGACAGCCCGCCTCTATGCGCGACACCCCGCAGCCCAAAACAGTGAAAGAAATGCAAAAAGTCTTAGGACTTTGCAATTATTGCAGGGCATGGATGCTTGACTATACAACATACACCAGGTCCCTTTGACAGTCCCTCAAGGAAGCACAAAAGGGGACAACAAATTAGCATGGACGGAGAACATGCTCACGAATTTCAATGACCTCAAGGAGGTCATATGGACAGCATCACTGTTGGCAACCCCAGAATCCATGCAAGAGTTTTACCTGTTTTCCCACTCCACGGGCAACTTATAAGTGCAGTGCTCACACAGAAGAGCACCATGGGCCACTAGCCATTGACCTACTACAGTAGTATCCTAGATTCGGTGATGCAAGGCTAGTCTGCCTGTGAACAAGCACTTGGCTGCTGCAGCAATGAGTTAACTATAGTTATGGGATGCTCCACAACACTGTATGATGAGCATGCGGTTTTTGCCATTTTAGAACGCTCCAAATCCACACTGACCACACATCGAGCGTCTGCATACGAGATTATTTTGTCAAGCCCAAACATTCTGATTGTACGATGTAAAACTGTTAACCCAGCCATCTTTTTGACAGAAATGTGTTCCGACGAGGACTTGG
The DNA here is from genome assembly GCF_040938575.1 of Ambystoma mexicanum. Taxonomy (NCBI): domain Eukaryota; kingdom Metazoa; phylum Chordata; class Amphibia; order Caudata; family Ambystomatidae; genus Ambystoma; species Ambystoma mexicanum. The sequence goes on along the minus strand of NC_090933.1, from coordinate 670,490,877 downwards.
TCAACAATGACTGTAACTTTTGAGGGAGAGGAAGATGACATCCCACAGGCACATGATGATCCGCTCAAGGTGAAGGGAGGTCCTCTTCGTGGAATGGTCATTAACAATTGACCAGGACACAGCCTACGGCACACTTGGGCAGCAGTGGTCGTCTAGTGGATGGGGAATATGAAATGCGAGGGCAGAAGAGATTACATTTCTCGGCTCAAGCTGCCAAGCTAATAGCACTTATTGAAGTGCTACAAGCGTCCCAAGAGTGCCTCGTGACCACTTGCTCCGATTTGGCATACGTCACCACCACAGTACATGCTGGCCTTGCACGGTAGAAGAGGAGGGGATTCAGGAGAGCTGACAGATCTCCCTTGCAACATGCTGCACTATTGGATAAACTCATTCATGCATTATCCCAACCATCTTTAGTGGCAGTTGTAAAATGCGCCACGCACACTAATAACACAGATGCGGTCCCACTCGGGAACGCTGCTGTGGGCGCATCGGTGAAAACGGCAGCATACCTTCCCATACCGCAAGTTTCAGAGTGTCCCTTATTGACACCTAGCACGGGACAGTTGCCAGCACCATACAATACCCTGCCAATTACGCAGCTGATTGAGTTGGAGGGAAGAGCACCACCACAAGAACAGTAAGAGCTTTGGGTGAAAAGAGGGTGTATACAGTCCCCGACAGACCTCTTATGGCGGCATGAAGTATCGGCGAAAGCGGTAATGCCCCATGAGCTATTGCTGATCATCTTCGATCAGCTACACCACCGATCACCCGTTTTCAAACGGCACATTGTAGCAGACATAAAGGAAGACTGGCTTGTCCCCAATTTACAGGAGAATTTGACGAATATGGCATGTGTCAAATACAGGCCTTACATTGAGAACTATCAGAGGCACCTTGCCCTGCCCTACTGGGCCATTCCACAAACTGCATATTGATTATGCAGGCATGGGCGAAAGGTGTAGTGGATCATGTTACCTCATTGTGGTCGTCTGTCCCTTCTCACGATGGGTGGAGGTCGGATCTTCTTCGCATCGAGACGCTAAGTGTGCTGCCACATTTTTTAGTGCAGGAGGTTTTTACTCGATGGGGTGTGTGCGATGTATTAATGTCTAACGGCACACATTTCTTTAATCACCTTTTTTAAAGAGATTTCAACATTATTGGGCATCCGGCATCGGATGTGCACCATTTACCACCTCCAGGCCAATGTCGTCGTAGAGAGGATCAACAGCCTGTTAAAAAGCAAGCTGTCGGAGACCACCAGGGGACGCAGACAGGATGGCAGCTTGATCCATCGTCTCCCTCTTCGGGCGTCAACACGCAATGGATATCCACATAAAAACTAACCATCCGAGCCTGTGACTTAACGTACTGCATCAGCAAACAACCGAGCAGAGGCGGATGAAATTCCAAGCAAAACCGTGTGAGGTTTCACAGAGAAATTGAACGTTCATAATAAGCCTCCAGCCCCGCATTTGGAAATCAAACATGGCGGCCGCAAGACGCAGTTCCAACCAAGCGAGACTCGACAAGTCTGAGCTGCCAGTTGAAGGAGAGTGACCAAAACAAAGCGATTGAAGGCGGGCGCCGGCATCAGGAGAGGGAATCGCGTAAACGATCTTGCAGCAGAAAGCTGCGTTCCCTCATCTCCCCCGCCTCATAGCCCTTAATGGTGTGCGGCTGCTCCGGTGAACCACGTGCATAGTTTGCCCCTCTGGGGACGTGTGCAATCCGCCTGGCCCTCTAAGGGAGCGCAAGAGGAGCACCGCTGACCACACGGTGCAATAGTAGAGAGGCCGGGTAGCAGCCACAGTTAAACCTCTGCCCCCCCCGGTTCAGGAAGACGGTTGGGGCGCTGAACACCCGAAGCCCCTCCACCAGCAAATAAAGGGGGAGAGGGGGAAATGGTAAAAAACTAACAAACATAAAGAGAGTGAACAATAAAACAATACAACACAAAAGAGGGGTCAGGTCCTACCACCACTGTCAGTAGCACTTACAAACGCCTGAAATTAACACCAGAGCCGGGCCACGCAGCAGCATCATGGCCCCGGCGGAATGAACAGCACTAGTTAGTGCAACAGGGCAAGCACAGCTACATCAGCACCCACCGGCAGCAGAAAGTGAGCTAAGAGGAGGCAGTGCTCCTGACCCGCAACAAACATCAAAAATCATTCAAGGTCCTGGGCATCAAGAACTCAGAGTCCTCAATAATTAGCCCCAACAGAAGCCAATAAGGTGGAGGTCATGACTCATTAACTGGTGCCTTGCACTGCATAAATATCAGGGAGGCTGCCGAAGGGAGTGGTGAAGAGTGCACCCTATCTGAATTTGATTGACCAGGAAGTGGTACGGACTAACTAACTAACAAAGCCCTTCCAGCATGAAGAGCGCACCTTGGACAAAGCACTAGTTAAAGCAGTGAAACTGTGTAAGCAGGAGTGGTATAACTCCTACGCCAGATGGAACGAAGCTGGACCCCAACACCTTAGCTCTACTCCAAACATTTCAGCGAACACACACAACCATGAAGTCAAATGATGCCCAGAGCTCAACAGACATCCCGGGCAATGACCTAGACATCGCCACCAAATCGTATATCAGGCTTTTGCTAGGGGGAAATAAGGTCTATAAAGTGAAGCCTAACGGAACAGTTTCAGATCTACAGACTAGAGTGGCGAAGGCTGAAGACTGACTTGAAGCTGTGGAAAATAATCAGCAATTGGGAAATATAGCCACGATGCAGTATGAAGTTCGACTTCAAGATCTGGAACAAAAGGAAAGTGACGTGGAGGCAAAGCTTGATGACCTCGAAAATGGAGCGCGAAGATCAAACCTTCGGATATTGGGCTTAGCAGAAGAACGGGGAATCCCTGGTAGGCCTGGAAAAGAAAGTGAAAGCCCTTATCCTAACCCTCTATGATGACACAGATTCTCCAAAGCTGGAGCTCGATAGAGTGCACAGAGCAGGGGGCCCTCGCGAGGCCCCTGGTCGTTCCTTGTAAAATGCCACTACTACACCCAAAGGCAAGACATTTTGCAGAAGGCGAGGGTAAAAGGGCAAGATTGAATTTGGAGGTACAAAAGTGACGCTCTACCAAGATCTTTCGGCTGTGACCCTTGCCAAAAGGAGGGGATGGCACCCCCTCGCAAACTGGTTGCAAGAAAAGGGAACTCTCTACCGATGGGGCCACCCCTTCTCGTTGTCATTTGAATTTGGAGGAGAAGTCTTTAGAATTACTACGATAGAAGAGGAAGGAAGAGCCTTGCAACACCTGAGGCTGAGCAGAGGACAAGGACATTGATCCCCGCAGGAAGCCAGAGGGGCCAGCACCGGACCCAGCGTCAAAGCCACCTAGAAGAGGCAAGGTGCAAACAAAGTGGAAGTACAAGCGCCTGAACACTCCATGATCATTAACACAAACCTTCGATGCTTTCCACGCGGCTCTTAACTTTTTTGGTTATTACCGGCATACAAGTTAACGGAAAGTGCAAGCCCCTTTTTTTTTTTTTTTTTTTTTTTTTTCTTTTTTGAGTGGGCTCGCCCGATTTAAAGAGGGATGGTTCTATTTTTCTCAGGTTACTTTACACTGTAACCTTTGCATGTTCCTACTTCTAAGAATGTATTGCTGTTTAAAGCCTGAAGAGGGGCCTCAACAGAGTGGCCCTTTTTAGTGTAGGGCATCTCCTTAGTTGACAGAGAATGCTAGGACTAGCTTTTCTCGAGGAAAGGGATGGTTGGGGCGGGGGGTAAACACTCGATCGGAAATCAGGGGGCATCAAAACCACAACATAGAACCACATAAACCAACAACATGGCAAATCAGATTCACTACAGGGAGGAGTCTACAAGAATCCCTAAGATTGCAGAACCTGGGGGCTTCCCGAGCAGAATAAATACACCACAATGGCAACGATTGATGGCATAACCTTTGGGTCCCTTAACATAAGGGGGTTAAACTCTCCACAGAAAAGATCAATGCTGGCACGACAATTTAGGCAATCCCGACTTGATCTCTTATTTGTACAAGAGATGAAATATGTGGGAGGGAACGCATGATTGTGGGAAGGGACATTGGAGATTCAATATGGTCTTTCGGCCCCCACAAAAGGGTTGGGGTAGGCGTCCTGCCCAGAAAATCCCTAGCATTCTGTTTAGAACACATACACAGAGATGCACAGGGGAGATATGTAGCGCTTAAGTGAGAACACCAGTCCCGTAAAATTACCCTTTGCTCAGCCTACGCCCCAAATCAAAATCAGTCAAACTTCTTCGAACCCTTATTCGACTTTCTGGAAGACTGGAAGATGGGTACGCTAATTTGCGGGGGAGATTTCAATGTGGTGGCAGAAAGGGAACTGGACTGGGATTGAGTGCGGCAGGTAACACAGCCACCAAGTAATCAGCAGGGTAACCGATTCCTTAGCCATTTAAGAGTACCACTTAATCGACACATGACACGCGTCTTGTCCCAAAAACAAGGACATTACTTTCTCCCGCCCCCCCCACCCCCCGCCCCCGCACCAGAGTTTCTCCAGAATCGATTATCTCCTACTATGGGCAGAATGTGAAAGTGAGATCCTTAAAACAACCATAGAAGTAGTCGCCTGGATAGACCATGAGCTATGCAAACTTGTATTGGACTGGAGGGGAGGGGTGGGGATGAGGGGGAGGGGATGGGGGATGGAGGGGGAGGGGGGGCTTTTAAAGCAGATAGGCGGTGGATTTGTAATAACTTTCTGTGTAGAGATCCAGTGTTTAGGGACACTCATGGAGGCCATCGCAAGTTACTTTGAAGTAAACTATATGGATGGGATGTCACTGAACACGGTATGGGAATCGGCGAAAGCCACGATAAGGGGAATCCTGATGTCAGAGGGGGCGTCAAAGAAGAGGCTTAGGCAGTGCAGGGAAGTAGAACTCCAAACTGCCATTTCCCGTCTAGAGCGAGATCTCTGGCAACACCCAGACCAAGCAGAAGATAGGCTGTCTTAGATGGGAGGGCTAAGAGAAGAGCTAACAGATGTATGGAATGGAAAGGCACTGACACAACTCAAATACCTCAAACAAAATGTTTTTGAGAAGGGAGACCAGGCCCACACACTGTTAGCGAACCGGTTGAGAAAAAAAAGAGCCGACAGGGCCGTGCACAGGGTGTGTGACGAAAGGGGGTCACGCTTACAGACCCTCTTGAAATAGTGAAGCGCTTCTCGAGGTTCTACTCGCAGTTGTACACAGCAGAAGGGGATTGTGCACCAACCGCCATAGAAGAATTCTTAGAAACACTCCCCCAGCCCCCCATAGACTCAGAACACGCAGAACAATTTAAATGCACCCATAACCACCATAGAGGTTCAGAGGGCGATCTCCAATCTAAAGTTGGGCTCGGCCTCGCGGGCAAGATGGCTATACCCCAGCTTTCTATAAAACAAACAGTAACGCCCCTTCACCATTCCTAGCCAAACTGTTTAATTCAATATTAACGTCAAGGCAAGCCCCTAAATCGTTAACAGTTAATAATTATAGTTATTCCGAAGGAGGGAAAGAACCCTCCTTCGGAATATTGTCATCACACAAAGTACTAGGCAAGGATGCCCCCTCTCCCCCCTGATTTACGCACTAGTCATTGAGACCTTTGCCCAATTAAAAGGTCAAACCCCCAAATACACGGCATCACCCGGGGATACCAGGAATACAAACTGGCAATGTTTGCCGATGATATTCTTCTATATCTCACCCAACCAGCAGAATCAATCCCAGCCCTCTTCCAGGAATTGCACAGATACGGAGCCTTATCGGGTTTTCGTGCGAACCTCCAGAAGACTATAGCTGTCACACTGAGAGAGGATGGAAACCTCCTCCAATCACTGGACGAGAGCTGGGGCCTCAAAATACAACTCCAATCTGTGAGGTATTTGGGGGTAAACATCACTGTGCCTCTCGCGGACCTCTTCGAGGCAAACTATGTCTCCCTGTAGAAAGCTGTTAGGGATGATATGAGCAGATGGACAAAACTATCCATGTTGTGGGCCGCCAGATTTACCTCCATCAAGATGAACGTTTTGCCCCGGTTCCTCTTTCAATCACTCCCGATTGTAGTACCATATTCCTTTCTCGCTGAGATTAAACAGGTGTTATTAGCATATTTATGGGCAGGTAAAAAGCCTAGAATCCCCTACTCCACTCTCGTCTTACCCAAAGAATCCGGGGGCATGGCGTTTCCTGATATTCCAGAATATTACAGAGCCTCCCAACTTAGGTTATTAGCCGATCATCTATGGCAAAACCCGGAGAAACAATGGGTAGCAATAGAAAACATTGTCTTTGCACCAGTCACCCTAGGGGAATGGTTGTGGGTCCCTCAGTCATCCATGACGCAAAAAATACAAGAACATCCTATTCTAAAGGTATTATGGTCTCTCTGGCACCCCGGGTGACGCAAAATGTCACAACCTGGCCCTCCCCGTTAAATTGTATCTGGTCCCGCCCCCCGCCCCCCATACAAAAGCTAATCTGTGATGTACATCGATTTCAGAATTGGTACGAGGCCGGAGTTGTGAGGGCGGCTCCAATGTGGAGAGAGGGGGTTTACATCTCTCTAAAGGATCTACGTGAAGCCCTGCAAGGGGAGAACATTTCCACTATGCAATACCTGCAATTAAGGAGCATCTTAAAGGACCACTGCTGGGGAAACGCCCTGCGACGTCCCTCACCGCTTTTGAACTAATTCCAAGTGTTCCCCAGACCATGAAAGGGCTCATTGCCCGTATGTACAGAGCTTTGATCACTAGCGGCCACTTGAGCCGTCCGTCATCTGGGGTGAAATAGGAAGCAGAATTAAAATTGGCAGACCAAACTGGGGTCTGGAAGGCCATACGAAGGGCAGTCTGGGGGTCGTCCATATGCACACAATACAAGATGCGCAATGCGCACATACTGGTCAGGTAGCACTACACTCCTAAAAGGCTATCCAAAATGTTCCCAGGCACCCGCCCCCCCCCACACTGTTGGAGAGGCTGTGGCGAAATCAGTGACTACTGCCATCAGTGGTGGGGTTGTGACAAAGTGAAAATGTACAGGAAAGAAGTCCTAGGATGGATCCAGGGGATCAACGGGATCCCCAGAGCACGCCAACACTAATACCATTTGGGGTGGAATCTGTCGAGGAAGACTCCCACGTGACTCTCACATATGCCACGAAACTTATTATTAGCTGCCAGAGTATGCTTAACTACCGGAGTGGTCCCATGGCGCTCTGGCGGCTCTGAAAGAGGAGGGGAGGTTGAGTTAGTGGGAGGAGCCAGGAAAAGTGCAAGAGAGCAGTGATGTGCTGTTGGCGGCCTCAGCCCGGTGGGTCCGTTGCTGGGCCTGGGGTGTTTGCGGCCGGTAGTCGTCGTGTAATGTTGTGCAAGACTATGCGTGTTTTTGTTTTGTTGTTGCAATGTAGTGAAGTTTGTGCGGTTTGTTGTGCTGTAGATTCTGGTTGTGTTTGGTTTGGAGTTTGAGAGGTGAATGCCGAAAGGGAAATTGTTAGTAGGGTTAGTTAGTTTGCGTCTCTATGCTGAATTCAGGCGCTCGGCTTGCGCAGTCTCCCCTGGTGCGGCTCTGTCCTGATCTGGGTCCAACTGGCATACAAGGTTCCTTACTCCTCTGGCCCCCACCTCTAAAATGCTCTCTCATAGCTCCCCTTATCCTCCCTTCATACTCCTGTGGTCATTGCACCCGCCAAAGTCAACCTCTCAGGTAGAGTGGTGATTTCCAATATCTCGACAATTCCACACCACTGTGGTACCTGGCGGTAACTAAGGGACGGGCGAAAGTGTTGGTGGATTGTCTGGGGGAGTTGGCTCAGTCTTCGTGCGTGCCGCCTGTGTTCCAGTCTATCCGGTGTCACCCGTCCAGGTGCCGTGGGAGCTACCCTCTCAGGTCGGGGATGATCGTGTCCTTTCCGGATTAGTCATCTTTTTTCCAGTTTCGGTTTCCAGATTTAGTCCGTGGTGTTGAAGAGCCAGGTCTTTAGTGATTTCCTGAATTTTAGGTGATCTTCAGTGTTTCTTATTTCTTTTGGGATGTTGTTCCAGGTTTGTGCGGCTAAGTGGTAGAAGGAGGTGCCTCCAAAATGTTTCTTAAGGTATGGTTTGCGTATAAGGTATTCTATCAAATGTAAGTCAGCAGTCCTCCCCTCTAAAAGAGAGTGGCTTAGTAAGGATCATGCAATTTACGAAATAGAAAGCCCGACAGCCGCAGTCATGGAATCTCATAGAAACATAGACTCAATCTGGTTACCCCTTTAAGGAGTATTCTGCTGAATACTGGGGTCCTTTAAGTCGCACCAAGTGAAGCCTCCATTGAATAACTACCCCCTGGTAATCAGGCAAGCTAAGCATGGAGTATACTCGCGTAATTCAGCAAGACAGGGAGCTATGAAGCCCGATCAATAATTTAACTTTGGTGACCCCGTGAGTTTTTGTTGGTTCCCTGTTAGCCCAACGTAGCTTTGCCTCTTTTCTGATAAGTGGGGGGGGAGGGAAATGGGTGGGAGGGTTGCGTGTTTGGGGGAACACTCATGTGATGTTTTGGTGAAATGTTTCTCAAATTCATTACATGATAACAAAGTACTTAACTGACCCTTACTGTGAATTAAAAATGTCATATGTCAGACTTGTAACAAAATCAATAAAGACTATTTTTTTTTTTTTTTTTTTTTTTTTTTTGAAGCAAGCTGTCGAAACTGCACTGCTTTAAAGAAAAACTGGGTGCATTGTTTACCACTTGCACTAGTTTGCGCATGCAACCCTGCAAAGACCACCATTTGTGGCCCCATGAAGTAGTCACAAGGGGCTGCATGCACACCCAGGTCTCTCCTGTTTGATGAGCATCAGATGCTCATATGGCAACGTCTATCTTTGGGGATGAATTTAGTAGCTATCTGTCCTCCCTAACAAAGGCAATTCACTTTGTCTCCCAACAGATCGCTAAACAGAGGAAGCAACCAGCGTCGCAGCAGGCACAAAAGCAAAGTCACCCCCTCTACAACTGTTCCCTGGCAACCGGATCTATATAAAGAACTTTTCCCGGTGGAACCAACCCAGATATAACGGACCCTTTCAGGCCATTTATGACACTCCTCTTTCTGTGAAAGGGAAAGAGTTGCATTACTGGGTGCAGCTCTCTGATGTTCGTAAAGGACCCCTGCCACAGCCTTCTTCCTGATGATTAAATGGCCCCATGTCCACAGCACCCAAACCCCACCCTTGATTGCAGCCTGTACGCCCCTTTTTAAAAGACTAAAGGAATATTACCCAGTACTCCCACACATCCCTGCTACGTGCTTCATTTGCACAGTGATTGCACTCTCGCAGTTCCCCATACTTTTTTTTTCTTTCTCTTTCTATGACTCTTTCGCTCTCCTTTTTTCCTATTCTTTTTCTTTCTTGTTCTATCCTCAAACTCTTCTATTAAAAAACCTTTTTAGGGGGTTTTCGCGATGGATTCAACCGGCTCTATTGATTCAGTTTATATTAGGAAAAGTAATGTGTATGATTCTGCGTCCAATTTTCTTATTCATATTTATGCGCCCCGCATTATACTTCAGGACTGTTTTCAATATTCATGTTTGGTTTAGGCATATATTTAAATTGCACTTTTATATGAGGAGGGCATATATGAGGGGTGCATACAAGCAAATGCTACCATAAATGTGTCCATTCAAGATGTAAATTTGACCAAAAGTACAAACTTGCATGGGTTCCCATTGTCATGATTGCCTGTGGTCAGGCCTGCCCCCGAAACCCTTAACTGGACCTCAGTTAAGGCTGGGGAAAGTGGACACGAGTTCATTAGTCAACTTCATGCTGATATGTATCCCGGGCGGTGTCGTAGCGCTAGAAGATAGCTTGCCTGAGTGTTTGCCTCATGATTAAACCAATACAGCCAGGAATGTGTGAAGTTCATAGATTCAAAGAGACACCATTCTAACGCATTACTCTGAATTATACACTTGACACTGGGTTATTAGGTTCATATTTTTAATATCACACCCATCTTCTACAAGCTCTAATTTGCATTACAAATGCCAAAAAAGAAGCAAAAATAAAATAACATATCATTTATTCCTATGAACGGAACTGCTATATGAGCGAAGAGCATGGTTGCATTAATGGAAAACAGAAAAAGTAGTCATTTTAGTTTAACAGCTTCTGTGACCTGGGAGGTGTAATATAACATGGCACTTTTAACGCGCCTATACACAAGTGTTTCAAGGCGCGAGGAGGCATAGGAGGGGAAACAGAGGGAAGATGATGATCTTACTAGGCCAGGTGACATGGAGATCGTGCAAGTGCAGGGGAGTCGGGAAAGGAAAAAGTGCAGGGAGGGGGATGGTAGTGCAATACATAGGATCAACAGTAAAATAAATAAAATAAAAAATAAATAAGAACAATAGGTAAAGTGCAGATATCAAGTGTCAAGAGCTGGCAGGTGACTGTAGGGATACAGAGACAGCCTCCAAGTGCAGGTGTGCAACTGGCGGGGCAACGGACCTGGGCCTGCGATCAGATGATGGGCAGGTGACCAGTGCAGTTTTTTCAGTCAGGAGTTCAGCAGTGGAGAGGAGGAGGGAACGCAGAAGCAAAGCGGAAGGTCTTGAGGTGCTTCCGGAACCGAAGATGGTACTCCTGAAGTTTCAGAGAGGCAAGGAGGCTGTCCAGAGGGACGCCCTAGCTGAAGATAGAGATCTACCACCAACTTGTTGCTTGGGGAAGCGACTGACCCTGAGGGAGTTGGAGGCGGATGAGTGAAGAGCTTGAGGAGGAAGATATTTAGTAAGGGAGAGGTGAAGGTATTGAGGCCCCATGCCCCAGACGGCCTTGTGGACGATGCAGAGTTTTGAACTTCATCCTCACAGCCACTGGGAGCCAGTGCAGAGATTTCAGTCCTAGAGAGATTTGATCCCTGGTCTTGACGCCTAGGACAAGTCTCGCAGTCCTGTCCTGGATGCGTTGCAGGGGGCGGAGAGTAGAAGCATGCAGATTTAGAAAGAGGCTGTTGTAGTAGTCAAGAACCCGAGCTCTGGAGACGGTGAGCTTCTGGGGGAAGGAGAGGAAAGGAAGAATACCTCCTGAGGCGGTGCAGCTGGTAGTGTGACTTCTTAGAGATGTGAGGAGAGAAGGTGAGCGAGTAGTCGAAGATGGCCCAAAGGTTTTTAGCCTCACAGGTGGGAGCAAGACGAGGGCCAAGAGAGGTTGGTCAGAGAGTGACAGGAAAGGAGGGAGCTGGTGTGCTGATGAGGATAATCTGTCTTACTGGCATTAAGGCAGAGATCATTGTCGGCACGCCACTCCTGGATGGCAGACAGTCCGAGATGAGAGAAGAAGAGGTGGCGGAAGGGAGCCTGAAAACTACCTGAGTGTCATCCGCATAGCACTGAAAGTTGGGGCAGAGAGCGGCAATGCAGTGGGCAAGAAGTGCCAGGTATTGGTTGAACAGTCAGGGAGAGAGGTTAGGCCCCCTGGGCCTGATCAATGATACCCAGGTTATCACAGAGATGGTTGAGCAGAATGGCAGGGTTGACGGTGTCAAAAGCAGAAGAGAGATCAAGTAAGTTGAGGACACGGAGTGTTGGAATTGAGGTTGGAGAGCAGGTCTTCGCGGATGTTCAGGAGAGCAGTTTCCGTGATTCTGGCAGCTCTGAAGCCAGACTGATGGTCATGGAGCCAACCAACCAGTTCAGTGTGAGAATTAATCTGGGAGATGGCCAGCTTTTCCAGGAGTTTGCCCAGGAAAGGAGTGATGTTGATTGGGCGGTAGTTGGACGGGCAGGAGGGGTCGGCTGAGGGTTTGTTAAGAAGAGGGTTCACAAGGGACTGCTTCAGGGAAGAAGGGAAGACTCCATTGGTGAAGGAGTGGTTGCTATGCTATGTTGTGCTATGCTACATGCCTTTAGTCTCAATATGCACCCAGCAAGTCTCCCCACATTTAACTCGCGTTTAGATCGGGATGTGTTTTTGAAACGGTGCCTTCTGAGGTTTAACGAGTTCTGCTTAGCTGTGCTCGGCTACCTCTCCCTTCCACTGCCTCGGTCACTTCCCCAGCCCTTTTACCTTTGTCCGTCTACTGCTTATATCTAAGCTCTCCCTCATGGCTGGTGAAGGTAGAGCAACGGCAAGCATCCTACTCCAACAATTTCGATGCAGCAATTATTGCTGAGGCCACCATCCTAAAACGACATGCCTGGCTTAGGCAGTCTGGATTCAAATTAGAAACACAGGATTCCCTGCTCAACCTGCCTGTTGAGCCTGATGTTTTGTTTGGAAAGGCAGTTGAGGACACGCTGAAGTCTGCCAAGGACAAATCTGAAACACTCAAGTCCCTTGGCCAACTAACCAACAGACAATCCAAAGAGGAGGCAATAATTTTTGGCGTTTTCGGGGACAAAACGAACAAAGACGCACCGGCTATAGTCAAAGCCAGGGTTCCTCATATAACAGCCAACGGGCTTCCCAGGGTTCTCCCAGAGGCCAGCGCCGAGGTCGCGGAAAAGGGAGAGGTTCCCCTACCAGAGGTAGAGGAACATCCTCCAAGCAGTGATGCTCTGCTACTAGTACCCTCCCATGCCTCCCCAGTCGGGGGATGAATGTCTCACTTCACCCACGCTTGGGAGCGGATAACATCAGACAAGTTGGTGTTATCTACGGTAGCAGGACGTTGCTGCGTAGAACTCCAGGGAATCCCATCAAAATGCCCCCCCCCCCCCCCGCGACAGAAAAAACCATCAAGAGAGGAACAAGTCATCTTGCTGGAGGATGTCAAAGCTCTGCTCCTCAAGGATTCCATCGAAATCGTGCCATACAACCAGGTAAACAAGGGTATTTATTCAACATACTTCCTTGTTCCAAAGAAAAATCTAACCATGTGCCTGGTATTAGACCTGCGTTTTGCGAACAATTTTGTCAAGCCTCAAAAATTCTGCATGACCACGCTACACAAAGTAATCCCTCTGCTGAAACGGGGGGGATTACATGGCAACATTGGACATGAAAGAGGCTTATTTTCATATTTCAATGTTCTGGCGCACTGAAGATTCTTGCGATTCAATTTAGCAGGCCAGTACTACTTTGTGATAGCCTCGGCTCCCACGGTGTTCACCAAGGTACTGGCAGTGGTGGCGGTGCTCCTTCGCAGGGAAGCAATCTCAGTGTACCCCTACCTGGACGACTGGCTGATCACGGGAGAATCCTACCATCTTTTCAAAATAAACGCGCAAAGGACCATAGACCTTCTTTTCCAATTGGGCTTCTCAATAAACGAGAAAAAGTCAAGTGTGGTACCAAACACATCGAAACAGTTCCTAGGAGCTGTGTTCGATACAAAGACTGGCTTGGCCTTCCCATCCATGGAAAGAGTACAAAACATGCTTTGGCAAATACCCCAGTATCAAGCCGGTCTCCAGATAAGCGTACTCAAAGCTATGCGTCTGCTAGGCATGATGGCATTGTGCATTTACCTGGTCCCCCAAGCGCGCCTGCAAATGCGACCAATGCAGGAATGGTTGGCGAAACAATGGTCTCGGGCAAGTGGTCAGTGGGACGATCTAGTGGTTGTTTCGCCTACACTGGTTCAAAACCTACGCTGGTGGTCAAGAGAAAATCTGCTTGAGGGGGGAAACCCATCCATGAACCGTAAGCGCTAGCCGTCATCACAACAGACGCGTCACGGGTGGGGGGGCCCACTACCTTCAGCACACGGCATGTGGTCACAAGTTACTGCACAGAACCACATCAACCTAATCGAGTTATTGGCGATCTTCAAAGCACTGCAAGTTTTCGAGACCAACCTTACAAACCAGTCGGTACAAGTCCTGACAGACAGCACCACCGCAATGTTCTATGTCAACAAACGGGGAGGTACACACTCTCCAAATCTGTCCAAACTGGCTCAGAGAATATGGAGGTGGGCACTCAAACGAGGGATGTCCGTCCTCTCAACATGTTCCAGAGTTACTCAACACTCTAGCAGACACTCTAGCAGACACTCTCAGCAGAGATCCTCTGCCACAAGAACACAAGTGGCAACTACACACGGACATGGTAGATCACATCATCTCTCTATGGGGCTACTCCTCTCTAGACTTGTTCGCGACAAGAGAAAACGAGCAATGCCCAGACTTCGCATCCAGGTTCCCCCAACCAGACTCCAAGGGGAACGCCCTATGGATGAGCTGGTCAGGGAAATTTGCTTACGCTCCCCCCCCCCCCTTCCCCGACTCCATTAAGCAGCAGAATAGTGAACAAGTTGCACAGGGATCAGATGACACTCATCCTAGTTGCTCCTATGTGGGCGAGACTACCGTAGTGGCCACATCTGTGCAAGCTGGCGATCCCATCTAGCTTCCGTACCAGGTCAACCTGTTGATTCAACACAAGGGGACAACGATTGACCCACAACCTCACTCTTTGAACTTGGCAGCATGGCTCCTGAAGTCATAGTTTCGGACACCTCAATCTTCCACAGCAGTGTATGGATATCCTAAAGGAAGCACGGAAACCAAACACCAGACACTGCTATTCCCTCAAGTGGAAGAGATTCGTCATTTGGTGCCAATCTGAACATATCAACCCAATAGTGTACTCCATCACACATTGTAACATACATGCTCCACTTGTTGGATTCAAGGTTGGTCTTTACTTCTTTAAGAGTCCACCTAGCAGCAGCATCAGCCTACACCACCTCTCAAGATAACGTTTCATGGTGGCAAGTGCCAGTCATTAAAGCATTCATCGAGGGAGTGAAAGGACTACACCCTCCAATCTCTAATCCCCCGCCAGGCTGGTATTGAATCCATCTAGTATGCAATGCCTTTGCATTGGGCATGCTAGTTTTTGTGGCAGCCTCAAGTTGAACTAAAGGTGTTTGTGTATAGTTCTATTTGCTGCTAATGGCCTCTCCTTCTAAATGATCATCTGAACTGAAGCCAGATTTTTCTCCTCTGGTGTAAATTTTAACTCTGGTGTGGAATATACATGTGATTTATATGCAATTGGTTTAGTCTCCCCTAGATTGTACACTGTGTAGGTGAAAGCATTATCTCCCACTAACTGGGTTATCTCTAAGTGTTTGTCTGTATCTCTGTCCTTCAAAGGACCAGTTTGAGTCATGCATCAATACTCGTGGTGCAGAATTTGAGTGTGTTCTGGCAGCCAGTGAGCTGCTTTGAAATTCGTTTTTTTAAATCGAAGCATACAATGGTTTCACTAGCACAGCAAAATTAGACACATAAGATATGCCAAAATTCGAAAGCCCTAAAATAGCCTGCAATTGCCTAAGTGTGTTAGGCGGTCACATCCTGGCACACTTCTCAAGAAAATCTGCTGACAAGCCTCTGCCCTGACCTTGAAAGAGTGAATCCTAAGTAGGTAACCCCGCAATGAGCTTTTCTTTAAGTTAATCGGGTACCCTTTTGCAGCCAATGTGTGAATTACTAAGTCTACTTGTTGCAACTGTTAAGTAAGATTCTCATGGGTGATGTAAATATCATCTACATATTGCCAACAGTTAGGAATGTCTGCGAGCAGGCTTTGTATTCTGCTTGAGAATTAACTGGGTGAATTTGTATACCTCTGCATTATTCTAGTGAATTGGAAATGCATTCCCTTAAATGTGAATGCAGTATATTTCTGGCTTTCTTCACTTAAAGGTTGGGTGAAATACCAATTGCCTAGATCAAGGTTTGTTTTATATTTGCATCTGTGTAAGTGTCCAGAACTGTGTTGGTTTTGGACTGCCTCTGTCTTACAACGTGCATTCAAAATTTTAAAATTCTCAATAAAAAGATGGGTACCATCAGGTTTTTAAAACGGAGAGTGCTGGACTATTATGTGGGCTTGCTTGCTTAACAATGACTGCTTGGTCC
Source organism: Ambystoma mexicanum (assembly GCF_040938575.1). Taxonomy (NCBI): domain Eukaryota; kingdom Metazoa; phylum Chordata; class Amphibia; order Caudata; family Ambystomatidae; genus Ambystoma; species Ambystoma mexicanum. The sequence continues at coordinate 670,474,957 of NC_090933.1, read as the reverse complement.
ACTATGGTTTGTATGTGAGCAACTGCTTGTGGCTTAACTGGATACTGCCTCTGTGGTGGGGGTGGTTTCAGTACAGTACATTCCCGATCATGTCCTACATGTCCTGCCCAGTCTCTTGCATATTTTTGCATTAGTGCCCCACTCACTTCTTTTGAAAAAACAATCACTACCTCTTCACCCTTTGGCGCTTGTCTCACATATAATGGTGGCCAATATTTAAATGCTAACAGTCCTTTCTATTGGATGTGTAACTGTGGCCAAAACAGTGCTTCAATCTTTGTGGGATGTTCACCTTCCAGCTGAAGTGTTACAAAATACACTTCATTGTTTGCTAATGTCTGTCTAGTGGATGTAGTTGTGTGCATTTCTGTGAGCATTTGTGTGCTCCAATAGTGCCTTGTGGCTGCATTCAAATATGGAAATATAAGACCCAGAGTTTAACGGGACCTTGATCCAATCAGTGTGTCACTTAGTCTTGAACGATCCGATGAGTGCGTGGACTCTAATTTCTGTGAAACTTGCAGGGCTGCTGTTTTTTCTTTCTCAAATTTCGGGTCCTTAGCCTCAGTTTTAGAACGATCTGGCGTCCTTGCCTGTGAAGGGGATGAACCCTCATCAGTGCCATATTTTTGTGGACTTCCATGTATTTCCGGTCCCTAAAATCATAGTCAGTTGGTCTGAAATGGGACTGCCCCCTAGGCTTACTCAAAGATTGTCCACCCCTGTGCGTGCCTTGCCACTGCGGGGTGTCCCTAATCACCTGTAGCTTTCCCATTTTTTTGGCTCCAGCTCCGGGTATTTTTCTTCCTCTTATGGCGAAAGCTGTCACCTCTGTGGTTTCCCACTCTTTTTACCTTGAAACGATGCCCGTCCTCTCGAGCGTCTCCTTTCGTGGTGTGTTTCCTTGTCTGGCTTACTATCTTTGTTAGCTTTTTCTGTGCCTCTGCAGGTCTCCTCCCTAGGTGAACCCTGCTGAACGATTGATAATTGGATGTCACTGTGTCCTCAAATCGCTTCCTTTTTTCTTGTTCATTCAATTGTGAGTTTTTTCTTTGGACTTTCAGGCTCTCCTTTCAATAAGGGAAGAATTATGCTGTCAACCATTTGATAATTATTAGATGCTATGGACAAGCCTATATTCATGGTGGCAGCATCGCTTTGCGTTCCCATAATGTCTGCTAATAATAATGCTAGCGATATGATGGATAGTGTGCGTATCGGTTGTAAATAAAGCCAGATATAAATTGAGATCCAGCTGTCAAAGCTCGCTAAAGGTGGTGTGCAGCCAGAGGGAAAGAACATGACTAGTGCCCTATGCCTGTGCTATGGTATAACCTGAGAATAGGCAGCTTGCAGTTGTCCTAGTTTCTCTGAATACCACTTGGGTATGTCTTCATTTCTGGAAGGGCATGGCCCTAATATAATTCTCAAAGTCTGTAGTTGCACCCCTCCTGCGCCCATCTGTCCCTGTGGTTGCTGATCAGGTGCTATGCCTTGCTGTGCAGCATATTCCAATGTAATATTGCGCAGTGTGTCAAAATGTGTGGCTAGCACACATTTGAAACACATGTTTGTAAATACGGGCCTCCATGGTTTGGATGAAACCTGGCTAAGAATCGCAGTGACGGGTTGGGTGTGGCTAACGGTCCATGCTTAGCCGCTGTTTACGGGTAAACTAGATTACCTCCAAACCAGTTGATATGATTTGTATGTGTTAAAGCCAATTCAGGAAACTCGTATGGGCGATACTGGATGGTGTCTAAATCTCCCCTTACCAGGAGAGTTGGGTACCCATTGTTTACCTTGTTAGCTGGGGTTTTTAAGTAAGTAAAGATCGATTCTGCTGTCAAACCACCTAGCTGCGCTACTGGTACCGTGAAGTTGGTATTCACTGTCTGACAGTGCGCTGATTGCAGCCACTCTAGGAGCACCATTCTGCAATGGATGGAAATGTTGATTTCCTGATGAGCCATCTTCTGTGCTCACCTCTAACCTCTTATTTAAAAAAAAAAAGCTTTTTAGATTATACATTTTTTTTTTTTTGCCCTGTCCTTTTGTTGTGACTGGGACATGAGGTTATTTAACTATTAGTAATGCTATGGTCATCTCTAAGACATCCCATCTTGGGTGACACCCGTCATGATTTCCTGTAGTCAGGCATACCCCCGGGGACCCTTAACTCGACCTCGGTTGAGGCTGTGGAAGGTAAACCCGATGTCATTAGTCATGTTCATGCCGATATGTACCATGGGCAGTGTTGTAGCGCTAGAAGACAGCTTGCCTGAGTGTGTGTGCCTATCGGCATGATTAAACCAATACAGCCAGGAATGTGTGAGTTCTTTGGACTCAGAGACACCATTCTAACGCATTACTTTGAATTATGCATTTGACACTGGGGGTATTAGGTTAATATTTTTGCTATCACACCTATCTTTTACAAGCTCTAATTTGCAATAGAAATGCCAAAACCGAAGCAAACATAAAATAACATCATCATTCCTATGAACAAAACTGCTATATGAGCGAAGAGCATGGTTGCATTAATGGAAAACGGAACAAGTGGTAATTTTAGTTTAACATCTTGAGTGACCTGGGATGTATGCTATGCGGTGCTATACTATACGCCTTTTAGTCTCAATATGCAACCAGCAAGTCCCTACATTTAACTCGCGATTAGATCAGGATGTGCTTCGAATGAAACTGCCTTTAGAGGAATAACAAATGCTGCTGAGCTCGGCAACTTCCTCCCTGCCATTGCGTCAGCCCTTTCCCCAGCGCCGCTGTCCTTTGTCCATCTACTGCTCGATGGGCGAATTCCCTCCCCCCCGTCTTTGTGCTTGCCCCTTATATCTAATAAGGGATCTAACCCTGTGAGCCTCATTTCCGCTACCTGGAAGGTTAAGGCCTAACGCTTCAGTGTGTCACTTTGCTTCTTGACAAATAGTCTTCCATGTGAAAGAAGTGTTCGTATTTGCTTGGTGACCATCTTCATTATATTAAAATTTTATTATATGTAGTACCGAGTTAGGCGGCGACCTTATAAGGTGAAGTTAATCTGTACCCTTGTATTATGTCTTTATGTATTTGAGTTGTTCAGCTCGAGTGTGAATTGGCGTTACTTTAAGTATATTGTAAGTTATATTTGGAATATGATCTTTTTGTATGTGTTTAAATATTTGAAAAGTTGCGCCACACTAAATCAAATAATAATTAAAAAAACATTATATTAAAATGGGCCTTGGTTCAGTGAAGGGGATACGGCATGTCACTGGCTTCTATAAAGCCTTCTCAGGCGTGTACGTGCTATTCTTGTCTATTGGTGTATCCTGTCCAGGACTCCTTACAGATGCAATGGCGTGAAGGCATCTCTTTGCACTTGCTGCAAGCAGTTAAGACCGGAAGCTACCACTTGCGGTTTGGTTCTCTGTCAGAACAGGAAGACACAATTTCCTGACTTTTCTCTTCAAGGCAAAAGGTATTTTCGAAAGCGAGTGTCTGCATCTGCTCCTTGACCGTTCTGTTCAATGACCTGTTTAGCAACCTGCCGTTAGCAATTAACAATTACTTTTCACCGTTGTTTCACCTGCAAGTCGCCTGATGTGTGAACAAAGCTGTTTTACCACGCTCGTTATCTCATGACACTATTTCTTTTCACACATGAAACTGTGACCACAGATCCCCCCCCCCCATGCTGATGACCAAATAAGAAATGACCAAAGAAATAATACAATCATTGGTGTTAAGAACAGTACTAAGATACTTTCTGATCTCACCAGGTCTGTTAAATTCATATAACCTAGTTTTAGCACGTAGAAAAGGCAACATAGGGAAGAGACATATGATAAATGCTGCAGGCTTGGTCTAGACGCAATAGAAGATGTGCATCATCCAGAATTCTCAAATAGTTGGTACACAGACTTAAGCTCAGTGGGAAAGAGGAGGTTGTTTTGTCCGTTGATACCACACGGACCGGGAGCACTTAAGGTATTAATATCCCAATTATTAACAATTGTAGAGGCTCAATGCCTAGTTCATCTGGCACTGTCTGGGCAGCAAAGCACCTTCCAAGCGCAAAGTGTGTGATTAGAAACTATTGATCCTGTCCAGCTGCAATGCACCCAAAATCCTAAAAGCCCCCAGTGTTTGCGTAGGCCATACCTGCATTTACGAGGAGTAAAGTATGTGGACAGCAGATTGCAAGAAACCTCAATGAGTTGCGCAGCAGGAGGGTTACTGGGATTCAGAGACAAAGTGGTGGCTCAAGTGAATAAAGGATGTGCAGCATTCTGGAACAAACATATTGCGAAACGAATGTGGATTGAAGCAATGGAGAAGCCATTGAATTTCAAAAGCAAGGGAAGCCTGAATGTGTTTTTACAATGAAGGAACTGTTTTCATAGGAACCAATCTGAGATGCACTAAAACATAGCTCCTAACGGATCTAAAAAAAGGCACTGCTGCAGTAATGGTCTACTACAGTATGTGTGGACAGCAGGCATTCTTGCACCTCCTGCCATCATGAAGGGGCTACTGCTCACTGGCCATGTTGCACTCTGCGATACCCGTGATCCCTGAAGAACACCTAGCAGTGGGATCAAATACCTTGCCTGCCCCAACCACAGCAATAATGGGGCCAACCGTAAACCTGTTGCAGCCCCAATCTTCCATGTCTTATCTGAGAAAGGGGAAAAAAACAGCAAATTGCAATATCAAATGATCTATCTCAAGACTCCTCTAAATTACTCCAAGTAATATCCAATGAATGCCCAATGAATAGAGACTATTTAGCAAAGAAGAACTTTTTTTGCATCTCGACTACTACCTGTGGTCCAAACAACCACGAATGCCAAGTGTCTCCAAACAGTGAGAGGGCAACGTCACGGAACAAGGCCTCAGTGCAATCCAGGTCGAGATGCGTGCCATAAGATTGATGACCCTCGAACCAATATGTGCTTGACATGCTCATGGCAATGGAAGGAAGGGTTTGCTGTAAAATCAGCGATTCTTGCTGCACATTTGTTACTCGCAACTATGCGGAAAACATCCTCTTTGCTTGGGCACATCCTGGATGGGGGCAATCTTGAACATCGGGGTGCCTGTTATCCTATTCATGCTGGTACTTTTCTGCACCTTTCATCAGGGACTTTGATGTTGTGCCAAAGCAGTACCTAGCAGTGCCATGATGATGGTTTCAATTGGGGTAACAAATGCACCTTGTGGTACAATAGACAGCGCTGTCCAAACAGATGATCAAAATAAACCATGCATGGTAGTGATAGAGCAATGCTTACATCCTCCTGGCACTATCACTATGTCCCCACCTGACCCCGAGCAGGGGGTGGGGGTTGTGTATATATGAGAGACTTGTACCCCTGAGGAGTATGCCTGATCTGGGCAGAGTTTGCGTTATGCATGTATAGCATGGGTTCCAAGGATCACCACCATATATCGAGGCTGACCGGTTGGAGGAGGAACGCCAGCGAGAGACCAGTATGGAAGAGCTTATTGGGGAGTAGAATTAACAGAAGGGTGGGGGGGGAAATGCTGGGAAGAGGACAGTCTTCCCTCACCCCCAAACCCAAATGCTTCAGAATAAGGCAAAGGCTGCCACAGCTACTGTGAGAGACCAGAGGGGTGGGGGGTCCTGAAAGGCTCATACCGATTACGTTATTGCATGTTTCTGGCTACAGTGCACATGTGGGAATAGCACCCATCTTAGATATTAGCAGCCATACTGTAGAACAAAGCATAAACACTGCATGGTAGTTGGCTCCTCGGGCTAAGGCTCCAAACCTGGGTAAACAGATAGGTTGTATCCCAGGCACTGACAAGAAATGCCAGAACTACACAGATCCATAAACCCTTAATTATCCTAAAATGTTGCAAACCTTCACGTCCTGGGAAGAATGTGCCCTCCAAAACCATGGGGGGGAGGACTGTTGTCTGTGCTAATTACGATCCCACGAGGAGGAGGGAACTGGCCCCCCCCCCCATCAGTCCCAATTCTAAGTTATGGCACCCAAATGCCCCCAGTTTAGGACCCCTAAATTCCAAGGTACCACCAGACCACTGAACGCAAACCTGTTAGACCCCCGATCGATCAGAAAGCAAGGCTTTCCTGCCTTTCACTTCTAGGTCACGTGATTTGTGCTGCAAGGTGCAGGGAGGAAATGATAGCCCAGAACGGGGTGGAAGACCTTATGGAGATACCGGCCTATCTTGAAACGAGTGCAGTGGGTGAGTTAGTAGGACCTCTGCTTTCCCCCTGGGCCTCTGTCTGCTTGCACTGTTAACATAGATGGAGATTATTTTTTTAGTTTGCAATATGATTGCCATTTGGCCGCCTTCTGACCGATGACAACTTCAGCATCACCCACGTAGAAGAAGATGGATGGACGGGGCTGGGACCAATTGCCTGGTATCGCCTATGGAGCATGTAACCTCTGTGTATGGTCGCACCAACCAGCCGTGCAGGTTTCTACTGGATGTAATGATGTCACTGGTGTTGTATACCCTTTTATAATGTTCTGCTGATGCAGATTTTGGCAGAATGTTACACGACAGCAGAGTTCTTTGTTGGCACTTGTTTCCTTTTGTATGGAAATAAACTTTGTTATCCTTGCAAGAGGTGTATTGGGCCTTTTTCCCCAGTGGGTTGTATTTGGTTTTTTTCTGGTGTGAGCGCCTAGGGGCTTTCCTACAAATGACACAGAATTACACCAAAATCCCTTCAAGCTAACAACTCCACATCAAATATACTGACTTTTACTTGGCACATGTATTTCTGATGCCGACTCTTGGATGACAACAAATAGACTGAAACTTAACCAAGCTAAAACAGAGTTTTTGATTTGCGGCACCTCACTGCCAAGTTCAGTACCATGGTCTGAAGAAATTGGAACTTGCCCTCTGCAACAACAGTCAAAACCTTGCACTCCCGATGGCTATCTCGCACTAGAACCACAGATTAAAGTCACCGGGAACTGGATATTTCATATTGAAATGATCAGTCACTTCATGCTGTATCAGAGCTTCAAACGTAGAACAATGGCAGTGATCACACTAATATTCAATAGACTACAGCAATAGCCTCTAGCTGAAACTCCTGAACTGCCTACTCGACGGATTTTGTAGAGTCCAAAATGCACCCGATTCTTCTTCTGAGATTTAAGACGTGCACATGTTCCCCACTGCTGTCAGCCCTACAAACACTCCAGTGGCTTCCATCAAAATGAGGACTCCATTAAAAGCACTCTGCTTGGCTCATCAGGCTTTCCACATCGGGGACCACCAAGCAGAAACTCATCCACTGCAAATATTACCCCATTACTTTGCAGACCATTGTAAAAGTGGAAAGTGGCCTTAATGGGGAAGGCCGTGTGGGAGACCACCGGTAGCGACACAGGCTTGGGTCAGAGAACTGCCACTCCCGGTGAGGTGTGCATTGTGTATGCAGACTGGGTCCTCCCTCTGGCAATAACAGGCAGGATACCCAAGAAAGTGGAAACACAAGAAGGCACAAACGTCTTTGCATAAATCAGGAAAACGATTTATTAGAGAAGGGAAGTACCCTAATTGCCAGCAGAGTATGTTCGGCACACTAGACATGGATGATTGTCTGCACTGGACTACAGGCACAAGGAGGGGCATTAATGACAGGAATACTGGCTAGGCACACACATAAGGGGAGAAAGGGAGAGGGAAAAAAGGTTGGAGAGCAAGGGACACAATGGGATGGAAAGGGAGTAGGCCAGACTGGGAGAAGTGTACCTGCTAAAATGAAAAATGCAGTAGGGAATGAAAAGTCATGTAATACATTGAAATGCAAGTGCAGTTATATACAGTGTGATATGAAAATACATTTGTGGAAATTAAAAATCGTGCAATACATTAAAATGCAACATGTGACCTATATGAGAAACCAGGTATCCACCCATGGAGACTCATTTCTACACTGTTACATGCAAAGTAGAAAACATCAGATTTACAACAAATGTATGCGAAAATATAGGTGGGATTGGGATATTTAAGTGAAGCGAGGGGGGCTGCAGGGACCCCCTGCATTTATTTTCGCATACATTAGTTGTAAAACATTTGATGTTTTTGCACTCAGTCATGGATGCATTGATTTCACGTAGGTCCGATCCAGCAAAGCTGCAATATTAATGGTGCCATAGCTCAATTGGAAACCTGCAGAATCTTCGTCTCTCATCCTCTTCTGATATTGTATAGATATACGTCCGCATCAGTGCAGAAAAATCCCCAAAAACATAACTAGTCAAATGACACCAGATCGGCACCAAGAAGTTACAAAGATGTGTCCTATTCTACACGCAACATGACGGCCAACGATTAAAGGAGATTTAAATCTTTTGGGTTATTCTGTTCCCTGCAACCTTTATATAGAAATGGGCTGATAGTCTCACAAGGCTACCGCTGGCCCGCATATAAATCGTGAGCACGGGATTCCAAGAGATTCCGGTCTCTTTGCCTTGAGGAAAAAAAAAGAAATCTGAACGACAAAAAACCTTAATAGACAGGCAACCAACCCTCCAACCACAAATGACCAATCAGTCTTGAACAAAAAGGCTGGGTTTTGATTAATCATTCTTCTTCCCCCACCACCCGACATTCATCCTCTTTCACCCTAACCTAAAACCTCTTGTGCATGGCAGCAGGCTGCCCACAAACAAAGAACATTAACCTAACTATGCCATTGCTTACTTCTACTGCTCTTTCACACCAGCGGCGTAGCTTAATAGGTGCTCGCATTTCTGAAGTCGACAACCCCAAGGAAGGCATCCCTTTTCTATGGTGTGTTTTGGCAGACTACATTTTCACTACTCGGGGCTGTTGTACTACTTTTATTTTTGTGCTTTTATTTTGTCTCGGACACAGGTGATCTAATCCCCATTAGAGTATATTTTTTCATTTTGAACTGTAAGATGTTTTAATGGTCTCCTGTTGTTTTCACACAGTAAATTACTTCGTAGTAATTTACTACATGGAAGTTACTTGGAATGACGTAGAATATATACATATATTTGTGGGTTAAGAAGTAAAAGGGGTGCAGAGCGGTTGAGGGCTAGAGTAAAAATTCATTGATTTCTGCTCTGTAAATTACCATGTAGTAATGACATGGAACCATTTTAATATGCTTAAAGCACATGTTTGGCTGTTAAGGCTCATATTTGATGCAGGTTTCATGTGTGTGTACCCACTGGTTCCCCATGCCAGTCTCTCCGTGCTATACTCTGTGTCCATTCCCTAAGTGGCTGTGATATTACCATGTGGGCCCTAACATCTTATCTCTGTTCTGTGCCTCGGAGAAGTTGGCTCAACATGAATGTAGGAAAAGTATAATTTGAGGTTTTTAACACATGAAATATGTTGCTTTTTAACAGTCAAAATGACAAAGCGAATAGATTTGCAAGCATTTATTTAGCACATTTGTTGGAATAGACCATTACAACCATGTGTCACGCAGGCCATTACACGCACTGAGATTACAAATACAAAGTTCATCAAGATAAAGTGCGCACATGATTCCCACCCACCGACCCCCATTTTGGAAGCACTTGGCTGTTTTAGTGTAGTGTTTAACGTGCATTTCTACTTCCAACATTAGCACTTAAACACAGATTGGTTTATTTTTATTTTTTAAAAGTTTTATTGGTTTTAAGAGCAAAACGAACCTTTAACATTACCATCAATACACTCTTGCCCTTTTACATCCATCTATTCAAATCAAATATACAAATCATTCTAAAATACATCAAATAGGCCTATCCATTCTGTAAAATGTACATTCAATTAATCCTGATAATTAAGGACATAGTCCACAAATCTCATAGTATCCAGAATGTTTAGCCCACATCTAAGCAAGAGATCTCGATAGTAAGCCGAGGGGAATTGTTTGTGGATAAAGTGGCAGTTGATTCAAACCCCTTTCCTCCATACTTAGCAAAGGTCTCATTGTATCCCTACCCCTATTCTCAACAGTTTCAATCCAGTCTAAGTCCTGTAATATCTTTTTCACTTTTATTGGGTTTGAAGTTAAGTCACTTACATCGATATCTATCTTTCCAGGAGCTCTACTTTTAATCTCCACCTGGTCAAGGTTCTTTCCTGTACCCATCTTTGTGGGTAGAGGCTAGAGAAGGGGTTGGCTGTGGCCACTAGGGTGCGTTTCCTATATACGGCCATGGTTTTCCATGGGACCATCGAAGCCCGTGATTGCAGCCATAGTTCATAACGAATAGAGCTAATTGGGAGCGAGTTTGACGGTCTTAAAATGTTCTGCCAAAAATATCCCTCCAATAGACCCCAGACTTTTCACAACAAATTTAATGATGCTTCTGCGCCATAAGTTAAGATACAAACCACTTTTTGGAGGTAAAATGTAATCATCTGTAGCATTGTATTGTCCCTTATCTATATTTCTATTTATTACCATGCCCAAATAGGTCATAGATTCCACCACCTCCAGAATTCGGTCCTCTACTCTGCATGTGAAATAGTCCCCTTTTGCCTGAGCGCTGACGACATGGTCATGATTTGAGATTGCCCAACATTTATCCTCCTACCATTTTCCTTCAAATATTCATTGCAGGTTTCAATTCTTCCTTGAAGGCCAATGGGGGGTTTGGTCCATAAATACCAGGTCGTCGGCGAACCGTATCCAAGGAACCTCAATAGAATTTATATTGGGAGCAATGGCACAAACGGCCTTTTGAGATTCACCCAGATACGCTATGTGGAGACTAAAAAGCAGGGGGGCCAGAGCACATCTGTTTGAATCCACAATAGGTTGGAATTTTCCTTGATGAATGACCCCTGTCATTTAACCTTTATCTGAATAGAAGTGTTGGAATACAAGGCCTCCATAGCCTCCACCAAATCAGCAGGGCAATTCCATTGCCTCAACTTGGCCCATAGACGTTCTCTGATCACCCTGTCAAAGGCCTGTTCGAGGTCCACGAAGGCCTTTTATAGACATGACTTGGATTCCATCATTTTTAAGACATTAATAATGAGTAGATTCAGGGAAGTCCCGACACCTTTCACGAACCCAGTGTTAGGCAGAACTATATGCAGTACCCTTTGGGAACACTACACACAATTAAGACTGCAAGTGACAGTACAATTTTACTGTCATGGGTATCAGGCAGGTAGTTGGGGCAAGCTGGGTTGAGGTTTGGCATTCCTTCCTAGTGTTTGTAGTAACTTCCTGGTTACCACTTCCTGTTCCCAAATAGGAAGTGCATGATAACTCATGAACTCTCTAGTGTTTGGGTGTGGCTGGCTATATAAGCCACACCCAAGATTCTTCCAGTGCTTCGTGTTGCTTACTGTGAGCTTTATCAGCAACACACCTGCCGTGCTCTGGGTCAGCCAGCACCTGCCTACTGCTCCGGATCATCCTGCTTCTGCTCACCTGCTCCGGATCATCCTGCTTCTGCTCACCTGCTCCGGATCATCCTGCTTCTGCTTACCCGCTCTGGATCATTCAGCTTCAGCTTAACTGGTTCTTACTCCACGCCACAGCTATCTCCAGTCAAGAGGGGACTTCTACACCGGCACCTGTAAGAACAAAGAACAGCATTAACACGCGCATATCAGTAACGCTGCGCATACTCACCGAATTTTCCCGCGACGCTGGAATCCAGGTTAGTTGCACGAGCGCACAAACTCCTGTAAGAAAGAAGAGACAGTATTCATTGTGCTCGCTTCAGTAACACAGACACTTATTTCACTGGACTCTCTCTCTACGTGGTGCATACTTCCCAAAAGCCTCCGTGCAAACTTAGCTAACCACCAAGTCTCCAGTAGCGCTGAACCCGGACTCGAGGCGCTAATACCACATAATTTCTCCTGCAAGGGAAAGGGAGAGACACTACAAGGCGCGCTGGAATTGAAGGCGCTGCGCAAACCTACCAGCAGCTAACTTCTACACGCAGCGCTAATCGCCCACAAAAATACCGGCAAACCAAGACAATACGACAATTTTGGACACTCAATATTCTCCACGCAACGTTCACTTGTGGGAAGGACTTTCTAGCCAGTGAAGAAACTGGCGCCTTGAACTCTCGGCCTCGCAGTGAAGGCATAAAACAGCGTTTGGCATCTGAACTCAGCTTACAGACATTGACGCCAATCGCATGAGTGAATCGCGCCCCTGCAAATGCAGGATGGAGTGCACACTCTACCAAGGGTAAGCCCATAGGGGACATCACAGCACACAGTAAAGAGAAGGGAAGGGCCCAGGGGAATCTGGTGAATTCAGGTCTGAGTGTACATCTTGTATTTGACATGTATTCTTCCGGGTGAAACAGGGGAAGTGAAGACTCTGGGTCAAGGGAGTCTCGTCCATCGCTCCTGCAGAGACACAGGTGAGTGTGACATTTACCTTTGGTACAAGCCTGTACTACACAGTTATAGTGGTAGCAGTAGCGGAGCAGCCAGACTTATCTCAAGAGTAAGTGAGCAGTACAAATAGTTACACAAAGGACAGCAGTTACTATGATTCAGGCAAACACTGACTCAAGGTTTTCAAGTAAAAGAATATATATTTATTTACTTAATGGTTGTATAACATTTTCACTATTCTAAGCAAGATCAAAATCACAATCATAAATGCACCACACCACTTCCCTTAAATCCGAGACAAGTTAAGCTCACAAAATGAAGTGGGAACAAAATAGCACTCCAGCAATTTAAAAGGGAGGGCAAGAGTTATTAGAAATTAGGCAAAACCAACAGGTAAGTACTCTGGGCAATTGAACAAGAGAGACTACAGTGAGGAGATCAGCTAGAAAAGGCTTAGGGCCAAAGTCAATGGGTCAAAAGTCTTTTGCTCAAGATCACACAGTTCAGGGTAGTTTGCGGTAAAGTTCGTGTCACAGATTCCGGACGAGGGTGGTTGGTAGAAAAGTTAGTTCGAAGAGAAGGACAATCCCTCGGATTGGAGAAAGATTTCAAACGCTTTCACCGCGGCTGAGCGAACGCACAACCAGATTTGCACAGCCCCTTCCAATGGAGAGGGGGCTGTAGCTGAGGCAGACGTTGCTGGTAGCTCCTGCAGGCTCACGGTTCCTGAAGCGACTGTCCGACTGATCAGAAGTAGGAAGACTGGAGAGTCCGGCGCTACCCAGGGAAGAAACCAGCAGCAGCACCAAACAACAAATAAAAGGTGCGCTCCTTAAAACCCAAGCAGGGTCCAACCTTCCTGGCTATCAGGCCCACTGTAGCTCTGTACAGCGAATTCGACCAGAGGAGGGGTCCTGGCTTGTAGGTTGGGTGAACTGGTTGGTCCCACCAGCTCAAGGGAAGAAGTTTCCTGCAGGATCTTCTGTCGTCGGATTTGGAGATTCGGACCTGCAGCAGGGCTACACCGGGTGGTTCAGTCGTTGTAGGGGTCCTCTTCTTCCAGTTCCTCGTTGGTTCTTTTGTTCCAGTCCCAGAGACCTGCTTTTTATGCAGTTTTCCCCCATTCATACAGCCTAGCTGTCAATCACACAGCAGGGTGGCTGTCCTGGCAAGGCCAGTCCCCTTAACCAATCAGACAAGAGTGTGACTTGGGTTACCAAGGGAACCCATGGCAGGGGTCCGAAGATCCCTCCCTCACATCCTGCCTACCTAGACTATCGGGCGCCTAAAGGAAGGCTTAGACAGCAAAACAAAGGAGTCCTCCCCGGTTTGGCGCACAGAGAAAAACATGCAAAAGACTTTAACAAAAAGAAATGGAGACTAAACTCAGCCGGAACAAAAATAAAATGTATTTGGTCAAGCAGGTTTATGTTCAAGGCTAATATAATAGCCTAAAACATTACCACGTTTATATAAGGTAATCGCGGTAGAAAAGTTAGGATAGATACCACTGCCACCAGCCAAGTCTTAATGTTAAGGGAGTGAAACAAGGCTCTAAGAGGCACAGACAAATAGGGGTAAGAGTTAACACTTTCCAATAATCCATGTAAGATGGGGTACTATATCTGTGGTTTAAAGGGACGATATAAAGTTAATGGCAACTTTACCTGTTTTCTGGGGGGGACAGTAGTCCGCCCCAGAAAAATGGAGTCGGAGAGAAGTCTCAAAGACCACCCCGTGTCACTGCACTGACGGTGCTGTCTAACGCACACAAAAAGTGGTGCACCTGGAGTAGGTGAGGCTCCAGTGCCCAAGATCACACAAAGTAGAAATACACATAGCAAAACGCATGTAAGAGTGGGGAAAAAGGCTCACACTCTTAACCAGGTGAAAAACTAAATCCTAGGAATCCAGCAAAGCTGCCGAGGGACTCGGTAGGTAAGGGAAATTAACCATTTATGAGAATTCTCCCTAACTCCCAGTTTGCCTTAGGTCTAAAATCCCTGCTTTATTTGCCTAAACTTTAAGATCCTGCAACAGGACTGATGCAAAAAATGTTCCCAGGGATCAAGAAGGGCGATAGTTTTTCAGGTCTGCCCGATTGCCTTTCTTGAAAACAGGGACTTTATTAGCCTCACACCAAGAGATCGTTATCTGCTTATGAACATAGTAACCACCATTCCTTCCCATATCCCTGAATTGTTCTTAAGGGCTTGATTAGACAGTCCATCCGGTCCCGCTGCCCTCGAGGAACTAAGGGAACTAATCATGTGTCTAGCGTCTTCTTTATCGAATGCAAAATCGATCTCCTACTTTCTTTATGACCTGGGGGCCAATAAACAGGGCTCAATAGTGTCATACCCATTTTTCTTCGATTACTACACCCTTTGTGTGGGTTGATCTAAAATGACCTCCATTATTCAGGAGTTCCCATAGGCTTCGTGTATTCTTTGTGCAAACAATTTTAAGCATTTTCTCAACATCACTTTGTGCTCTCAATGCTCTGGTCGCTCTCAACCAATTACAATATTTCTATTTCTTTACCTGAATCCACTCCCTCATACATGGTTCACCATCCCTCTTTATATTCCTAATATCTGCCCTCAGAACTCGTCTCTCTCCCACCAATCCCATATCATATGCATGTTTCGGTAGCATCTCCATTTTACCATCATTACCAATCACTTGTTTGAATTCTTTGAGGATCCAAGAGTAGGCCACTTTTTTTGGGATCTTCTACTACTGCACGTTCATATTGTTTCACGTCCTTAATTACATCATGCTTTCTAAGTCTTAGCATATTCTTTCCCCATGTTAATTTTACTGGGCCCATTCCACTTGACGACTGTACGGGATTAGCCCCCAGCACTGAGATGGCCAGTATGTCATGGTCACTTAACGGCTGATTTACAACTTCAAATCTTTCAACCTGTTCAGTCATGTTTCTTGACACAAAACAATAGTCCAGGCAGGATCTCTATATACCTCTCCCCCATGGGCATGCACCAGGCCTAGCCCCATACGTTTGAGCGATCAGCATATGCAGGTCCTTGGACTTGGTGGCTGAGCACCAACTCAATGCTCTAGCATCTAGTTCTGATTCTTTCAGCAGCCAGCCATCTTTGTTCAGAAGCCTAATATTTAGGTCCCCGCATATGATACGTGCATCTTTCCAGTGAATCATGGAATTATCCACATCATTCATTGATGATTTCATGAATTTGACTGTTCAGGAAATATTTACACTCCAATATACATTAACAAGCAGGTAATTGGTTTTAGCTAAACTGGTTTCACTGCTGATTTTTAAAATGTGGCTATATAGGTTCGGATATTCATGACTGATTTTATTTTTAGTCCGGCATCCACTTTTACCAACGTCAGGAGACCTGAATAGGTACTCCCTGCAATGCCTTTACATACTGGGTTCAAATGGGCTTCATAGCCTTGTGATACTGGAAATGTATTGGAGCGACAGGGCCCCCATGTCCTTGTCCTGTACTCCTTTTATCATGTGTGTTCTGTGTTTTCTGCCCAGGAGTCCATGTGGGACTTCTGGCAGTGCAGCTCTTCCTCTTTTTGGTTTGTTAACAGACCCTTGTGATATCCTTATGGCACCCATGGGTGGGCGTACAACCCTGTACTCCTAGTGTATGTTTCTGGGCACCTGTGTGTGGCCCACAGAGCAGGGTATGGGCTGGCGGCAGCTCCATGCTGAATTTGATAGGTGCTCTGAGTATCCTCCATTTTGGGACAGCCAGGCCCTGCCATTGGAATCAGTTGATTCCTGATAGGAGACAAGATGGCCCCTGTGGCCTCTTGCTTTCTATTGCCCGTTACCTTGTTTTTCAAAAGTCCTGGGAAGCCCTGACTCTGCCTCTTCTCCTGACTGGCTGTTTGGTGGAAGTTCCATATATGGTATTGTGGGGAAGTCCAGGCCAGACTGGCTGGAGCCTTCCCAGCGACTGTTATGGGTGCACCCTTGGGGGGGGGGGTGGGACCTGGGTGAATGGAGTGTGTGACCAATATACTTTTCATGTTATGGTGTCCGGTTTCTGGTGTGTAACACAATGAATGAGGCAGTCCTGTCCGAAACTGGTATGAATGCAGTGTGGCGTGCTGAATGCTTGGTTCCTTTCCCAATCCACATTCCTTGTTGAGTGAACGGATGGAGAAGAATGGCCTGAATGCACTGTGAGCCTGATTGCCTGCCTGCTGAATGGCCTTCTGAATGATTGGCTGCCTGAGCTTGGTTCAGCAGTGTGAATGAGACAGAACAGTTTGTCTTTGTTTGTTTATTATTTATAATGCGCATCATACCCGAAGGTAACGGGGCGCAGCAGTTACAAGTGAATGCAAAACTTAGTTGCAACAGAGAAGGCATAGTATCTACATACAAGTCATTAATTACAAGAAGGTATATACAGATGGTAACTATTTACAGGTGTAGGATACAAGAGGGGTATATACAAATGATACAAACATCTTACAGAAGCAGTTTATACAATGTTTAAGGTGTTTGAGTAAAACCGAGTGGGCGCGGATACGTACAAATATACAGGCAGTGGGTAGGGCAGTTGTAGTTACTACAGGGTGGCAGCAGCAGGCAAGTCAAGAGAAGCAAGGAAGGGTACACTCCATACGGGCATAAGGTACCGTAGCTGTGAGTCCCAGCTGCTTGCTGAGTAGGAATTATCATTTACTGGTCATTAGATTTCAGCCAAGTAATGATGTTGGTTCTGAAGTTTTGGTAAGGTTGGTCTATTCTCAGTGTGGGAGGCAGGGAGTTCCACAATTTGTCTGCTTTCACGGGGGAAGCTATTGCCTCTGATAGTGGAACGTTTGAAACTAGGTATGGAGAGGCGATCTGTTAGCTGATCTAGGTGGTCTCGGGGAGGTCTGTTTATGGAATCTCTCGGCCAGGTAGATGGGGGCAGCATTGTTGAGGGATTTGTGGGTAAGAGACAGGGTTTTTAGAAGGATTTTGTCATTCGTTGGGAGCCATTTGTTCTGTCGGCTGCTTTCAGAAATGTGATCTCTTCTGGAAATGCCTAATGCTGCTCTAAGGGCATTGTTTTGTAATGTTTGGATTCTTCTGATAGTAGTTTTAGTCGATCCTAAATAGAGGGCATTGCAATAGTCCAGGCGGGACAGGATGAGGGCTCTGGCCAAGATGGTGCAGCTACTGTCGGAGAGAAATGGCTTGCCGGCGCGAATAAGTTTGCACGTGTAAGCCGTGGAGGACGCTAAAGAATTGACCTGTTTGGCAAATGAAAGGTTTGAATCAAGATAAAAGCCTAGTGTTTTTACTTTCTGTTCTACTTTAATGCGATTACCGTCAATTATAGATGAGGAATAGTCAGATCCTAGTTTTTTTAGGTTAGAGGGGGTGCCCAGGATATGGGGTTCGGTTTTATCATCATTCAGGCATAGACCATGCGTGGCCATCCATGCCTGGATGACGATGTACACTCTATTCACTAAGGCCAAATCCTTTTCATAATCCCCTGAAAGCGGGAGGAGGATCTGGGGATCATCTGCATAGTAAGTGTAGGTGATACCGAGATGATCCAGATCATCGAAAAAGGGCTTAGTAAAAATGTTGTACAGTGTGGGCGAGACACAAGATCCCTGAGGCACACCACAGGTGATGGAAGTGGGGTCTACAGCTGCTAAAGGTGAAAAGACCCCCATTGTTCTACCATTTAAGGAGGATCTAATCCAGGTGACAGCATTGTCGGAGAAATGTGCTGCTGAGTCAAGGTGGTTGCATAGAATAGTGTGGTCAACCAGCTTGAACGCAGCCGAGAGATCTAGGAGGAGCAGTAGGGCTGATTTGTCATTATCTCTAAGCTCATCAACTTGGGTCTTAAGATCGATGAGGGCAGTCTCCGTTCCATGTTGAGGACGGAAGCCTGATTGTCTGGCTCCTAGTAGGTGGTGTAGTTCCAGGTGCTTTTGGATTTGTATATATAAGCTACCTTGTCTAGAATTTTTAGAAGGAAGGGCACTGTAGTAATTGGCCTATAATTGGTAGGTGTAGATGGGTCAAGAGTAGGTTTTTTTTAATAATTCTTTCCACTTCAAGAATAGAAACTTTGGTGAAGTTGAATCTGGTAGATTCATCGGCATTGGTATTCCCAGTTATTTTGTATGAAGGAGGGTCATTTTGTTTTGTAGGGTGGAAATTTTATTGGCTAGAGCGTGTTGGATATCTGAGCACCATTTTTTATCTTTAGTACATGTGTCCGGTAATGCTATAGGGGTCTCTATTTCTTTAAGAATGGTGAATAGTTGCTTTATATTGAGGGAAGACACTTTGCTGAGTTTAAGTTTGTTGGCTTCTGAGGGTAGTTTTTTTCCAGGCAGCCTGTTTCTTTTTTGTTGCCTTAGGTTTTTTAGGAAGGGTGTAAACCATTTATTCAAGTGAGTTTTCGGCTTGCTTGGTCTAAGTTTGAGTGGGGCGATCTGGTCCAAAGAGGTGGTCATGATTTTGTTGTATTCCTCGACCAGACTCTCGCTATTGGTATTGTCTGGGAGCAGGTTGAGGGTGGGAAGTAAGGACGGAATAAGCCTATCCACATTAATACTCTTTGTTTCTAGTTAGTGTAGGTGGAGCCCTAAGGGCGGGTGGGGAACCTTTCACTTACTGGAATCCTGCAGAAGCTGATGTCGAAAGAGACTGGGACCGCAGAGGAATCTGAAGCGAAGCACCCGGACATTGAAGTCCATCACCGTTGATGACCTCATAGTCGACCGTAGCTGCAACGCTCCATTGCCTAAGACATTTGAATCAAGGACTTCCTTGCTCATCACCGTCTACCGCTTTGTCCCACCAAAGAAAGTCAAGGTCGCAGATGAACCGAGGAGAATCCGGCGGTGGGTTTCCTGCCACCCAAAGTCCTCAAAGATGCAGACGAAGCTCTGAAAGCCAGCCGTGGTCGAGTCCTGTTCGCCGACGACCCAACGCCCTTGCTGGGCCTACGTTCATCATTGATCTGCTTTGCGGCAACAAACTATCGTTGTCCAGGTGCACCGCACGCCTCATCTTCGCAGGACGTCCATGATCAATCGCCGACGAGCACAGCAAAGGCTGAAGCTGCCGTCTCAACATTGTTCACCTTTTCTTCAAGGAATCTCGCCGATTCGTGGCTCCTGCCTTTAAAGGGAGTTTACTCAAGGATCTGTCATCTAACTCTGCTAAACCAGGTACATTGGGGTAGTAAAACATTTGTAGAAGGAAATAAGACTCTGCTAAACAATATATGGACTGGGCTTGTCAGTGTATCTTATTTACAGGTTGCCAAAGTGGGGGTGGGATCCTCACACAGAACTGTGCCTAGTGGTATGGGCCCAGTATTCTGCTAATTGTTTAACCAACTTGTTTTCCTCCCAAGTCTATTGTTGATACCTTTTTTGCTATTGATTTGTATGCCATTTGAAACTGTCTGCCTTTGGTGCATTTTAAAGGCGTCAAAGAGTAATTGTGGTACCACATAGAACATTTATCGTTATCGTATTGCCTGAGCACAAAGTGTTATTGTGTGTGTGTGTATATAACTTGAACCTTATTTATATAAAGAACTGTGTTATCTCTAACAGTGTGTGGACATTCCTTTGTGGGGGTTTGGGGACTACACTGTACTTAAGAACTAGCCTGCATCACCTCCTGAGAGCTTAAGCCTTGATTGCTCGTCCCTAGCTACCTTATAGAGAATCTTGGCTGAGGTGCTCTGTGCTTCTACTCTGCCATATAGAGGGCCGGAGTACAGAACCCCAGCCCCCCCCAAACCCCGAGTCTTTTTACAAGCCTTCACATAGGGTGACGGATCTAAGCCATGTCTCTTGTAAACTTAGTACGTCGAGTTGATCCAACAGCGAGAGATTTTTAGTGAATAGGGACTTGAATCCTCTTTTATTCCATGATCCAATAAGCATTTGAAGGCCTTTTTTTGAGGGCATTCAGTCTAGTTTTGATTTGGGTTTCCTAGCGCACCACCTAACCAATACAAATTTGTTGACTTCTCATCATGCTTCATTTCGATTTGCCATTCACACTCTGGCCTCTGTTCTTATATTTTGATTTTCGATGGTAAATTTCAGGCGAGGCGGCACCATTTTCTTTGTAATTAAAGGGAGTAATTCCTTTTTCTTTACAATTCCTTTTTCTCCAATTGCTACTTTTCGGCCTACCCAATAAGACCTGGATTTGTGATCAGTCGTTATTTTTTTTTCTTATTTTTTTTCTGTCGCCTCCCGCCATCTTTCTCTAATCCTTTCTTGGTGATCACTTAATTCGTATCCCAATGGCAGGAGCTTCTCACTCTGGGCCAGGAGAATCTCCTTGATCGATTTGGGAGGCCAAATGTAGCATTTCAAATGGATTCTGTCCTCCAACGTATTGCATATCTTTGACATGTAATGTCCACAGCTGTGTACTTCGGAAACGTTTTCGGCAGAGGGCGTCCTGCGTCGATTCGATGGCCTCTGTCGAGGGCCATCGAACCGACGCCATTGACGCATGATATTAGAAATATTATAAATAGGACGCACAGCCCCCGTAGCCACAGTTCAGTTTTTTCTGCAAAAGTGTTTGCTTCGGAGACTCGGCATGCCTCGTGTATTCCTTGTGAATATGTCTTCCTCTTCAACCCCTCCGACTCCATGGTCTGCTTCAAGACTTGCCAGGACTGCAAGTCGAAAATGTCGATTACCGACCCACATCGCATTTGTTTGTGGTGCTTGAGTGAGACACCGGCGACTGTTCCAAATGCCAGTCGCTGACTGCTAAGGCCTTGCATGAGCGTAAGGGGAAGTTTCAGGTAGGTAGCGGTTCTAAATGGTTTATAGTGATATAATCGAAAACAAAAAGGTCGTAAGTCAAATGGTCGGAAAAAAAAGGTCGAAAAAAAGCAACTTTTTTTTGACGTTTCTTTTTTCGAAATGGGGGGGCTCCCCTCCCGAACCCCCCTCGTCCCCTGTTTTTTTTTTTTTTGTCTGTTTTTTTTTTGTTTTTATTCCCGGACCCCAAAATAAATATATAATTAAAAAAAGAGGAATTCGACTTTTTTTTTGTCGACATTTATTTTTTGACATTTTTGTCTTTCAACCTTTTATTTTCGATATTTTGACGGCACACCGTTCTAAACCCAGTAAGTCCCTTAAATCAAAGTCCAAGGGGACATCTACCGACGATTCGAGGGGTGAGACTCCACGTCGGGAGGAGTCCCGGGGTTCTCGGTCTCGGAGTGGTTCCCACCATTCGTCATCCTCGTTCCATCTGCACCTTCTGCTGAAGCCGGCAAGGAACAGTCTCGTACCGTGGCTCGCACGCCTTCGGGCTCGGGTCCTCGACACGACGCTCATAGGGACCTTTGATGTCCCGTTCGGACAAGGCTCAGGACAGTCGCAAGTGACGTGCTTCTCAAGCAAGGTTAAGGGCTTGAGGTTTGCATCGACTCCGTCGGCGCTGTGTCCGTCAGATACTGGCGTCGAAGCTTTGCCTTCGTTCTAGCCCTCTGTGCCTTCATTGTCAATGCCGAAGCCTTAGATGCCCTCCACTCCTTTGGGTTTTTTGGCTGCAATTTACCTTTGGAGATCCCTAATACTGTGGATCCTCCAAGGAAGGCTCCTTATAAGTCTGTGAGGCCTGTGGTGGAATCCAGATCCTCTTCTGTCCCGAGGCAGGGGTTTTCCTTCCCTCTGGATGACATATATGAGGAGGAGGAAAGGTCAGACGTTGATATGGACCCTGCGCCTGATGTGGCCCCTGTCTTTTCTGGAAACAGTCAGTTGGATGAGTTGAGGCAAACTCTTCATGATGCCAGTGGTTTGGACACTTCTCCGGAAGTGGAATTTGGCAGGCCTGAGCCTGGGGCTCATGCTGAGTCGTCTTACAGGAGGCTCATGGCTAGGGTCACGGAGTATCTGGGCTGGTCCAGTCCCCCTGAAGATTTTGTGCAGGATGATCCAACAGACATTTTAGATCAAGGTCCGTCCTTTGAGCCGGTGTTACCTTTTCATCTGACATTACAGAAAAGGGTGGCGGCTGCTTGACAGTCACCGGAATGTCTTCCGGCTGTTAACAAATCGTTAACCAAAATATACTGCCCATCCGGTAGCAACCCCAGCTACCTTTTCGTCTCGCCTCACTCCCGAGAGTTAGGTGTTTCAGGCGCCTACTCCCAAATCGAGGCAGGCGGCGTACCCTACCATCCCTTCTGATGGGGACGACAAACGCTTCAATGGTTGGGCACGCAAGGTGTTTTCTGTGGGGAGTATGGCTTTAAATTCTGCCAACTCCACTTGTGCCTTGGCAAGGTTTTCACAAACTCTGTGGAACTGTTTCCCTAGTAGCTGAACATATTCCCGAAGGGGAAGAAAGGAATGGGTTCCTTGCTCTTGTGCAAGATGGCAAGGATGCCATGTGTGAATCCCTTCAGTCGGGTTTGGACACGGCCGACCGTGTTAACCGGTCCATGGCTGCGAGCACCGTTATACGCAGATTTGAGTGGTTGCAGAAGTCTGGTTTTGCTCCGGATGTGCATAGCCGTCTTCTGAACATGCCCTTTTGATGGTGCGCATTTGTTTGGCATCAAGGCTGACAAGAGCCCTGAGAGGTTGCAGACCTCAAAAGCTGCAGCTAAATCTTTGAGCGCAGCTGTGCGTCAACTTCTGCCTTTTCGTCCTAGGGGACGGCAGTGGAGAGGAGGTTCTTTTTGTTACTATTCCTCCTTTGGTAGAATGAGAGGTGCCGCCAGTCAAAGGGGTCAGCGAAAAAGTACCAGTGGTGGTCGTGGAAATAGAGGTGCCAAAGCCGCTCAGGCAGCTGCCTCATTGCCTTCAGGCACTGCCGCAGCTACTTCCAGACAGTCATTAGGCCATGTCCCATGGTTCGCCGGTTGGGGGCAGACTGTCTCAACATCTCAAAGAGTGGCGAGCCATTACTTCGGATGCTTGGGTGCTGGATACAATCGCCCATGGCTACTGCCTTTCCTTCCTAAAGCGGCCTCACGACAATCCACCAGGGAATCTCTTTGAAGCTTCCGGATCCGCTTCTTGTGCAGGAAATCTTGACCCTGCTAGAGAAAGGTGCTATAGAACTGGTGCCTGCAGCGGAGAGGAACAAGGGATGGTATACCCCTTATTTTTTGATCCCAAAGAAAGACTGGGAGATTGAGACCCATCCTGGACTTGCGTTGGTTGAACAAAGTTCTCAGGAAGGACAAGTTCAAGATGGTCACTCTTCCTCAAGTCCCCCAGGCTCTTCAACTTCAGGATTGGTTGGTGTCTGTGGACCTACAAGATGCTTACTTTCATATGCCGATTCATCCCAAGCACAGAAAGTACCTGAGGTTTGCGACTGGCGACTCGCACTTTCAGTTTCGGGTCCTGCCATTCGAATTGACCTCTGCCTGAGGGTCTTCAACAAGCTGATGGTGGCAGCCTATCTCGGGCGAGGTGGGTGGAGGGGGGGGGATTCACGTCTACCCCTACCTGGACGACTGGCTGATCCATGCGCGTTCTCCCGAGCAAGCATTGGATTACCTCGGTCTCACCCGTCGCTCCCTCCACAGGCTGGGCTTTTCCCTCAGTTTCAAGAAGTCGCATCTGACACGTTCCCAATGGCTCCAGTACATCAGGGCTGTGTTGGATGTGGCCTTGGGGGAAGTGCTTGCCTCTCAAGGTAAGGGCTCCTCACGTTGTGCACATGGTGGACAAGTTTCAACATGCCCAGAGTCTCCCGGCTTTTGAATTAAGGTTGCTCGGCCTTATGGCGTCCTGCATTTTTCTGGTGCCAGAGGCCAGACTGCGGATGAGATCCCTGCAATGGGTACTCCAAATGCAGTGGTCAGGTAAGATGTCGGATCCCGTTCAGATTCCACTCTCGGTTTCCCAGGATCTTCTGTGGTGGGCCAACGAAGGGAACCTGATGAAGGGGGAGCTGTTTTGGCAACCATGGCCGGAGGTGACTGTAGTGATGGATGCTTCTCTCACAGGATGGGGTGCTCATGCAGACGACTTGACTGCAAGCGGTCCTTGGTCTCCGTCAGAGTCCAGACTCCACATCAACCTGTTAGAGTTGAGGGCCATCAGGCTAGCACTGAAGGCTTTTCTGCCGTCTCTGCGGGGGAAGAGTGTCTTGATCATTACGGACAACACAGTGGGCATGCATTACCTCAACATAAAAGGGGTGCAGGGGTAGGGTCACTCCCGTCGTGCAGAGAGGCAATGCAGCTTTGGTTCTGGGCCATCCAGCAGAGAGTTTCGCTCTCGGCAGTTCATCTGGCCGGAGACGAAAAATGCTCTGAGCAGGCAGAGCATGATCTCTCACAAGTGGGAGTTGGCTCATGAAGTCATTCTGGAGATCTTCGCCCTTTGGGGAACCCCACAAGTGGATCTCTTTGCCACCATTGCCAACCGGAAGTGCGAGAGGTTCTGCTTAAGAGAATTTCCTCAGAGAGGAGCCTTAGGAGACTCATTCGTAATGCATTGGTCATTCCCACTGCTGTACGCGTTTCCTCCAGTCCCCGTCATTCCTCAAGTGTTGCGGAGGTTCGGATCCCACATGATCCTCATTGCTCCGGATTGGGCCAGGAGAGCCTGGTACCCAGACCTGGAAATGTCCATCTGCCCTCCACGCCATCTTCCTACCGACAGGATCTGCTCTCGCAAGAAGGGGGGGGTGTCAGGTTCTCCATCCAGAGGTCAGGACTCTCAACCTTCACGGTTGGTATCTGAAAGGTTGAGATATAAGGATTGGGACCTCCCGGATGATGTGATGGAGGTGTTGCATTTGGCGAGAAGGCCAGCGACAAAATCCCTGTACCGTTGACGTAAGTTTTGCGACTGGTGCAGAGGACAAAATGTTGATCCTTTTCAGTGTTCCATTCCTATGGTTTTGTCTTTCTTACTTTCTTTGGCCCACAGGGGCCTTAAAGTAGGTACCATTAAAGGTTACCTGGCAGCGCTGTCTATATTTAAGCTTTCGTCTGAAGAATGCTCTGACTTTGATTCCTTTTGATTTCTTAAAGGACTGACTAATGTGTTCCTGCCGTCCCCTTTCCAGGTGCCTGTTTGGGATCTGAATTTGGTTTTGAAATTTCTAATGGGTGCTCCTTTTGAACCTTTGCACTCTTGTCCTTTGAGATTATTGTCCTTCAAGACAGTGTTCTTGGTTGCGGTTATTTCCGCTCACAGAGTGAGTGAATTGCAGGCACTTTCATCTAAGCCACCCTTAACTGTGTTCCACAAGGACATGGTTGTACTGAGGGTACGTCCTTCCTTTCTACCCAATGTAGTTTCTCAATTTCATTTGAGCCACAAAGTGGTTCTTCCTTCTTTCCATCCTCCTCCTCATCCTGTTAAGGAAGAGGAGCGACTCCATAGGTTGGACCCTAGGAGAGCTCTGATCTTTTATATTTGTAGGATGTCCAGGGTCAGAGTGGACGATCAACTCGACACCGATTGGGCCAGGCTGTTACCAAACAGAGCTTGTCCAGGTGGATTATCCTCACTATTACTGAATGTTACCGATTGGCGGGTAAGGACCCTCCTGAAGGGTTGCGAGCTCATTCCACTAGGGGTGTGGCTACTTCCACAACCCTGCAACGGGGAGTTCCTAGTAGGAATATTTGTGATGCAGCCACATGGGCTTCTATCCACACCTTTTGTTAAACATTATTCCCTGAATACGATCCATGGTCGAGATAAGGCGGTTCTTTATGCCGCCATCTGATTGGGTACTCTAAAATTCTTTTCCCTCCATTTTCTGATGCTGCTTTGGGAGTTGGTCAAAGATGTGGAATACGCTGAACACAATCCATTCGAAGAACAAGTTCCTTGCCAACTGGTAACGTTCTTTCGATTGGATGTTACTCCAACTTATTCCACATCGCCCTCCCAGCCTGCCCCTCTGGAGAATTTCCTATGCCATTGCAGCTTAGGTTTACGCAAGGCTATGTGCAGTTCAGCTGGCATGAGATTGGTGCCACATGTTATGGAGGGAAAAACGTAAACTGAGGCTAAGGGCACCGTACGTCCTATTTATAACATCCAGTGACGTCGCCCTCGATGGAGACCTTCGAGGGATAGCGACTCGACGCAGGACGCCCTCTGCCGAAAAAGTTTCTGAAGTACACAGCTGTCAAAGATGTGGAATACATTGGAGGAACATCCAATCGAAAGAATGTTACCAGTTGGTAAGTAACTTGTTCTACTCGGTCCACTTTCCTTTCTACCACCAACTCTACCACCTTGATCTCTTCTGTGGTTATTTGTCTGAGTGACGGGATGTAGTGCAGTAGTTTCATCACGTTCCTCCTATTCAAGATTGGGGCATTTGGACCAGAAACGATTCTCTCCAAGTAGCCTTTTTGGTTATTCTTTACTGGAGCCTGATTGGATCTCAAATAGACGCTTGTTTTCCTGATGTGCTTTACATGGGCCGCTCGTCAAGCTCCTCTCGCTTTCAGGTATTCGCTTGCTGCTTGCATCTGCTCGAACCTTATCCATCACCAACCTTTTTTCTTCCATTGTCTTAAATGAGAGAGCTCAATACTTAGGTGGTTGCTGCACCTCTGTGTCCATGGATTTCCGAAATGACCTTGTTTCGGGGTAACTTGGGCAATTTGCCTCTCCAGTTCCGCCCAATCTGATCTACTTGGGTCGTTCTGTGCCACATCTTTATCAATTACTTCAATTAAATAACAGAGGCACACTTCAGAAAGATCTTCAGCTTCCCTTGGACCTCTGCAATTTTCTGGTTAGGGCATACCGGAATAGGATCATCCATAGCCAGATTGGCACGAGATAGTGCCATTTCTTTTCTTTGACGCTTGGGAGATGGCCTGGAGTCCACCATTGGCGGAGTATGTACGTTCCTCAAAAAGGCCTTTTAAGCATTTGCTTTTTGCTAACGGGTAGCTGGGACATTTTTAGGTATTGTTCCCATTTTATTTTGTCAGATTTTCACTCTCCTGTTATCTCTTTAGAAACTTCAGAATTATTCATTGCTTTGAATATTTAAAACATATTTGTTTCTTTTGATAGTATTTGTGGCTCAAGTGGATTTTCTGTCTGTGTCTACCACTTCATGTTACTCAGCCAACATGCCTGGGGTGTGTTTTGGGCTTTCCAATTTGGGCTCTTCCCAATTACAGGCTGTATTGGTTTCGATTGCATTCTCATCCATTTGCAATCTTTCAAGATTGTTTCCATTAGCAGGGACTAATCAGTGGATTCCTGCCTCGCCATATCAGTTTTCTGCTTCTTTATTTAGCCTTTCTTCAACCTTTTGAAAATAAGCCTTATAGGCTCTTCATATTTTTCTATTCTGATGTAATTTGGCTAGCCTAATAGAATTATGGATGGCCTCCTACAGTTTGCCGAAAGGATTCAATGAGATGATACAGACACCATCACCATCTGCTGAAGGGGGCTCCACTCTTCTGTAAGTAAAGTTCCCTCCCACTTCCGATGGGTTCACTTTTGCCATGATGGGCTGAGAGACCGACATTGAGTGGGTGGGTGGAGGGAGTAGAAGAGCTACAGTCAGGCGCCTGATAAAACTCAGATTGTGTATTTGGGGAGCACAAGGGATCCTCTGTTTGCTACATTCTTTATTCACTTGCAGGGAGTACACTCCCGAGACTCATTTTATTTCCTCAAGCCCTTGCTCCAACATTACATCCAAGGTCAATACCTCTGTTTGCTGGTGAACTGATTTCACCCCCAGACTGCCTAGGCCCTTTATTCCCAAAGGGCACTTCCATTCAGATGTTTTGGCTAGAACGGCAGATTCCACGTTCAGGTCCGTGCTGATCATGCACTGATCCAAAGCAGTTAGCCGATCCTTAATTGTGGATTGACTTTCTTTTTTGGCAGGCAATTCTTTCCATCAGTACAATTGGCTGTCTTGCCAGGAGGGCAGCTAAATCAGAGTTCGATAATCCTGTTTCTGTTTGAAGTGAGACTTGACCTAAGGATTGATTGGAGGATTTCTGTATACCTTGACCCAAGGGAGTGGACTTCTTTGACCAGTTAGAGGCAGAAGGCCCCAAGACCCCATAACCATTTCCCACCAATACCTCCACATCAGCTAAATTCGCCTGCACTTCCATTTGACTATAGGATCTCCTGCTGTCACCAGAGGGCGCCAACTCCCCGGATCCCATGGGTAGCCCCTCCCCAGCCGGGCGATCCCCACCAGTACGTGGACCACTGGCAGTTCTACAGGCTGCCCTTCCCACAGAAAGGGGTGTCTCCTTTCTTTCCAGCCGGGTCATTTCCTTCGCTCGCTGTTGACGGATTTAAAACGTTGGCAGTCGTCTCCGCAGAACACCTAAGGGCACTAGGCTGGTGCGAACCAGCCTCTCGCTTATGATTTTAGGCGCCATTATCTGATCACCCGGAGGCACCGGGCGAGCAGCGGCATCTTCATTGAGGGGACTGCGTCTGACACGAAGGCAGGACCTCGCTCCTGGGGGACAGCTTGCGTGCAGCGCCATTGTCCACCACACAATGTCGTTCCTCCCAGCAACACACTTGATTGTAAGCTCTCAATACAGTCACAGAAGGGTTAGGGAGGAGGGGGGAGGTGGAGCACTAAACTCACTTAATGCTTGGATGAAGTTTCCCACATCCACACCTCCCACACTGCAAGACTACTCGCTCTGCGAGTGTGCTGCTGATTTAATATAGCTCTCCTCCTGAGGGAAAACCGTATAGACCGACTCCTCTACACA
The DNA here is from genome assembly GCF_040938575.1 of Ambystoma mexicanum. Taxonomy (NCBI): domain Eukaryota; kingdom Metazoa; phylum Chordata; class Amphibia; order Caudata; family Ambystomatidae; genus Ambystoma; species Ambystoma mexicanum. Next base: position 670,445,843 of record NC_090933.1, on the reverse strand, counting down.
GTAACACCAGCAAGACTACTGCCAGAGCGATCACTCTGCTCCATCTCTCTAGCCACAAATGCGCTCTGTGCAGCAGGTCTCGGATAGCCTCTCCTTTGTGCATAGTCCAATATGTGTGTATAAACCCAGTCAATTCACAAAATGGTGCCTGTGACGTTGCAGTATTGGCATTCAATGTACCTTAATTTTCTCGAAACTGGAGATAAGTCATTACCTTAACATACAGCTACTCTGTTTTTATACTTGCCAACATTCTGTGACCAAAATGATGTAGGATTTTTCAAGTTTGAAAAATAATAATTCCCGTAACAATGATGTCACAGGAAAATACAAAACATACAAACAGCACAACATGGAAAGATGTTGAAATGTTAATGTATAAATCTGAATGGTAACACCAAATTGTTGGCAGATGCTGTGTGATGGTGTTACGCTCTGCCACTTGCTTTCACTGCTGGTTCACCTAAGTGTTGTACCGACAAGAGTGCAGGACAGAGTCACACAGCTGTCTTGTCAGTGGATTGGTCCGAGTGCAATCAAAGTAATCACCTACCAGTCCACTGTATAGACAGACTAATTAATGTGTTGCATGCTCTGTCCTGGAGCCTGCCCTAGAATCACATAAATCACATGCCAGTGTAAAAAGCAGTAGGATCTGTCACTGAAATCTGTAGGCGGTAGGGCTGCTTCAAAAGCAGTAGCCTACTGCCTAAATCTGTAGGGTTGGCAAGTATGTGTTTTGAGATCTATCTTTTTGTTACATTAAGGCATTTCACCAACTTCTGTATTTCACCAAGCTCTTTAACCTTTGTAGATGACGCTTTTTTATGTAGGTGGGAGGTGGGGGGGGGTAGCTCTGAACGATACTGGTCTGCTTAATGTGTGTGGATATGCTCACCACAAAGTTATTTTGAAATCGCTTTGCAGGCTGCCTAGAAAGTGAGGCAGTTGATTCACTGGGTGTGCAGCTATATGCTGGCGCCTTTTTTCAAGTTCCATAACGAAGAAAGTACTTCCTTATTAAATTGTGCTAAAACATATTTTCGAGGGCAAGCATAGATTCAATTATCACATGTATTCATATTGCAAAATGCATAGCTAAAAATGGCAGCTTAAGACAACAATGCAGTTTATACTTTAGCACTTAGAGCAACTGCTTGGCACTAAGAACTATGTTTTTTAAGTTTCACTATGCATCTTGCAAGCTGGTGCAATTGTGTGACCTGCAGTTTAAACAAGTATATTCATTGCATGCCGATACATGTACATTACACAATTGTAACCCATTCATAGGTCTTAAAAATGCGTCGTCTGGGAATTAAGGCTGTGTGTAGAGCTCCTGCAAAGATAGTCTAATCCTGACTGGTGCAAGGCAAACATGTTGCATTAAAATTGTGACTTTTTGTATTCAAAAAGTCGTTTTACTGGAACTATGAATCTACTGCATCTTGACTCATTGCAATACTAGGATTATTGATTACTGTTTTGTCTGTTCTTTGTATCTATGCTAGCGCTCTGAGGCCTGCGGGCGATTTAGCACTTTATAAAAATGGAATAGAATTCAACATATAAATAGTTCAGCAATGCACTTTTTTTAATATTTTTTTTTTTTATGGACACTCTGGTCCCCTGCACACCTTATGGCTGAATAAACTGCTTCATACAGTTCCCTAGAGATGAAATACATTAGCGTGAAAAAGAGAAAATGTATTCAGATGTTCCCATCCAGGATTTTCTTTATTGTTCAAATGTCAATCGAATGCTCAACACGTTTCCGGGACAAATACCCTTCTTCGGCAGCTGTACAGTCGATCTGAACATAAATAAAAGAAATGTATATCATCCTCATTTATATATAATTCCTAACACATTTCAGGTTGTCTAATTTAATGATCTATTAGCCAAAGGATAAACATGGCACAAGTTGAGACTAGAGTTCTACATAGGGATCCCGGTTTCAAATTCCAAATGTGTTTGAAGGTTTACTAGAGAAACTATCACCATTTAGAAAGTGTTATTCAATTCTATAGTGACAGTCCATCACCAATGAACCAGTTTCCAAGAGCCACCATATGTGGAATATTTGAACCCGTTTGCAGACCTTTAAGTCTTGCACAGACTTTCCTCTCAGATCGACCCTCCCAGGTCCAACTTGGGTCCTTCCTTTCATCTATCTTCCTCTCTAACTGTGGTGTTCCCCAGGGGTCTAACCTCTCGCCCTGGCTTTTCAACCAATACCTGGCAACTCTCGCCCACTGCATTGGCATTTTCTGCTCAAATTTGCAGTACTACGCTGATGACACTCAACTCATTTTCAGGCTGCCCTCTGCCACCTCCTCTCCCTCTCTCATCTCTGATTGCCTAACTGCCATTCAAGATTGGTGTGCCGCCAATGATCTTTGTCTGAATGCCAGCAAGACGGAGATTCTCCTCATCGGCACACCTTCACCATCCTTTCCTCTCACTCTCTGGCCGGCCTCTCTTGGCCCTCCTCCTACACCCACCTGCGAGGCGAAGAACCTCGGGGTCATCTTTGACTCCACCCTTTCCTTCTCCGCCCACATCTCTGAGGTCTCTAAAAAGTCAAATTTCCGACTGCACCTCCTCAGAGGTACTCTGCCTTTCCTCTCCTTCCCCCAGAAGCTCATGGTATCTCAAGCTCTGGTTCTCTCTAGCTTGGACTATTGTAACAGCACCTTTCTAAATCTACCTGCCTCTACTCTCCGCCCTCTGCAACTAATCCAGAACAGGAGTGCGAGACTTGTCCTTGGCCTCAAGCCCTGGGTTCGTATTTCTCCAGCTCTGAAATCTCTCAACTGGCTCCCAGTGGATGCAAGGATTAAATTCAAAACCCTCTGCATTGTCCACACGGCTTTCTGGTGCCTGGGTCCAAAATACCTTCAGCTATCCCTCCGCAAATACCTTCCCTCTCGAGCTCTTTGCTCCTCTACCTCCAACTCACTCCGGGTCAGTCGTTTTTCTAAGAATCGAGCAGGGGGTAGATCTCTCTCTTCGACTGGGGCCTCCCTCTGCAACAGCTTCTCTGCCACTCTAAAACTTGAGGAGAACCATCTCCGGTTCCGGAAGCACCTCAAGACCTTCCTCTTTTCTTCTGCCTTCGCTCCCCCTGTCCCCTGCTGATCTGTTCTCTCTTGGCACCATGCACCTGGCCAGCCTCTGTCTTTTGGGCCCAGGTACCTGCTCATCCTGTCACCCTCCCGCACTGCCTCCGAGCCACCCCTTGCACTGGGGTCTGTATCTGTACCCATACAGCCCCCCCTTTTTCTTCCTACACTTATCGGACCTACCCTGTCTACTGCCTTAAACCTAGCACTTGCAAATTGCTGGCTGCCTTACCACTGTTTGTTGCCTTTATTATTTATTTATTGTTATTTATCTGTTTCTCCTCTGCTTCGCACTTTCCATTTCTCCCCCCTTCCATGCACTCCCCCCCCCTCCCATGCACTTGCGCGTTCTCAATGTCACTGGGCCTAGTAAGATCGCTGTTTTGTTCTCCCCTGTTCCCCTCCCTTGCCTTGTCGCGCTCTGAAACACTTGTGTACAAGCGCAATAGAAATAAAATATCAATCAATCAAAGTGCTATAACACATTCCTTACTAAATCTTGTAAGGGTCCTCTATGCATTCCCAATGAAGTAAGGGCTAATAATATGATGATTTAGACAATCCCCAATTTGTCCCGAAGTGCGCTGAGCATTCGATTGACATTTGAACAATAAAGAAAATCCTGGATTGGAACAAAAGAATTTAGAGAAAATATATTCAGTTAAGTGTATTTCATATCTAGTGAATTGTATTAAGCTGTGGTGTGCAGGGACAGGGTTTATAGTCATAATGTCGAAAATAATAATGTCGACATCCTATACTTATAATGTAAAAAGTCATTTTTTCGAAAAAAAAATGTCGACTTTTTTTTTGACATTATGACTATAAACCCTTAAAACTATCAACACCTCACCCAACACCCCCCTGCCACCCCCCCCAACAACCCTTTCACCCCTCATACTCAACACATACCAATTATTTATTTATTTATTTATTTATTCAATAATTAAATAAAAATTGTATTTACTATGGGGGGGTCCCCCCCCCAACCCCCCCTCACCCAACACCCCCCTGCCACCCCCCCACACCCCCCCAACCACCCCTCATACTCAACACATCATATATATATTTATTTATTTAATTATGCATACACTAAATTAATGTCGAAAAAATATCGAATAATGTCGACATTTTTGTTTGTCGACATTGTTTTTCGACATTAATTTGTCGACATTTTGACTGTCGACATTATTGATGTCGACATTATGACTGCACACCCAGGGACAGGCGTGTCCATGGATTGGGCACTATTCTATGTGCTTTTTGTTTTCAAGCCATGATGATCGCTATTCACCGTAAAATGAAACCTGTGTCCTCTACATGCAAGAAGATTCAGCTCTTCCAAAGACTATCTTGGTGAATGCTGTTCCCGGAACTGGTGCCAATGGATGCCAATGAATATTTGTGATGTATGCATGTGACCACAGTGATAGAATTTGATCTAATTAGATTAGAACAGCCTTGCCTAAAAGTCCCACTGTTCCTGTGTTTGTACGTAGTGACATGCAGACGCTTGCCTTGGAGCATTTCCATTTCCGAATTTGCACATCAATGATTCTGCATTGCAATCTTTCACCATACCTTTAATCAACTTCACCATGGGAAACTCTTGGTTAGCGATTTTAAAGGAGCATATAAAACAATTTGCATTGTTGACATATGTTAAAAGTTTAAACGGGCAGAAACCATGTACATGGGGTCCTCTGGGGTTCTCTGTGAATATATATCAATAGGCACGCTGACTGGGCCGGGGTGAGAGGACCGCCATCAACTAATGTCGAGCTCTGGAAAAGCTTGGTACCTGGCGCTGCTTCTTTGCTTGGTGTCTTTTAAGGTCCTCTATGTGCTGGAAAGACTTGTCGAGGACACCTTGACACGTGATGTTGATTTTCATTTGTATGGACACATTTGCAACTTGTGTAACCTTCGGTTGCTATCGGCTTGCACATGTGCGTTACAAGCCAAAGCTTCGGGGGGGGGGTGAGGCAGGGGGAGGGAGGGAGGGAGGGAGGGAGTAAGGGGGAGTGTGTGAGACTGAAAAAATCCTGATTCATTTCCTGTGTGTGTGTGTGTGTGTGTGTATGTGTGTATATATATATATAATTTCTGATGTTTGTTAATCTGCTTAGAATCACATGCTGTGCATAGGTCCGACATCCAGTGGTCACTGCGGAGTATTGCATTTTGTTTTTCGTAGTCGAAAAAGGGACGTCGACAAGGCGTGTCTGAAACACTATCCCTATAGTGACGTGCATTGCACCCACAATCCCTCACGCGTCGAGGTCCCTCAGATTGTTTTTTTCCGCCCAGCTACTGGTCGCCTTTACGCGGAGCTCCTCGAGAGACATTGCAGATTTCATCTCCTCGACCTTTGGTCGTTTCCATATTTAGTATATAACATATCGATCCCTCCCTCGACGCAGTTGTGAAGCTGTCTCCGCCGAGCAAGATCTTCGACGGAGGGGACGAGAGGAGGAGATCCTTCGGCGTTGCCGAACACGTGGCCTGGCCTCGCAGGCCATATACAGTAGGGAGAGTGGGGTTGTGGGACATCTCTGGTTCTTTTCTGAGAATGCCTTTCCTTTTCCCCTTCCTTTCCCTTGGGGTGGTTATCACAATTTATTGCCTCGGCTATGGAGAGGACACCCTTTAGGTTTTGCCCGCTTTTCAAGGGCAAGTTTACTTGGAAGGACAAGCATTCACGATGTAACCGCTGCTTGCCCCTTGATCACAAAGAGGAGGGTTGCACGGCTTGTCGTCTTCTTAAGCCAAAGACTCTAAAAGACCGAAGGGTCAAGAGGTGGGCGGCCTACGCTATGTCGAAGGCCGATGCTTCACCCGCCGCTGCTGCCACCGACAGTGACGAGGAACGTGATAACACGACCTCCGCTACGGAAGTCGAGCCGTTTTCAGCTAGATGACACTAATTTTCCCCCGCTAGACCGCTCAGGGGTACCCCACGAAACTATGCAAAGGCTCCATTTCTGCATGGAGAAAATGGAAAGGTATATGAAGACCCAGAACCCTCCCACTCCCAAGAGAACAAGAGAAGGGCCTCAGCAGGACCCCAGGGCCAAATATCCGAGACTAGTCAATCCCCAGCAGGACACAGCCTCAGACTTCCATAATGTGTATGACCTCACTGGTGAGGAACATTACTTGGAGGAGGAGGATGACTTTATGGACGATGAAGAGGAACAGAACCAGGAGGAAGGACTGGAAGACAGACCAGACATTATAGGAGAAGGCTTCGGAGAAAATCCAGGAGAAGGACCTTCTCACCCCTGGCAATCCCGTTAGTATATTCGGACACTGATGTCCTGAACCTAAATCCTCCTGACAATTCACCTGTTAGAAACAAGTCTCCCATTGACGATCAGCCCACATTCAATGCCCTGTTGCGCAGAGCAGCAGCACATTTCGAACTGGACACTGGGGAGATCTCTTCTGAAATAGACTTTGTGGAAAGAGTAATTAAGGAGAAACATCCGGTCAGCCAGACCATTCCCCTCCTCGCTTCAGTGAAGAGAAGAATCATCCCTTCGCTGTCCACACCCGCACTAATCAGAGGGGTTAATCCAAGAATTGAAAAACTTTTCACTCCTTCACCCTCAGACCCGCTGTACATCAGGGGACATTCCATTCCGGATTCTCTGGTAGTAACTAATACAAGGAAGAGGGCAGGGGTACCACTTTCCACCAGTGAGGCACCACCTGACAAGGAGGGCAAGAGGTTATATGCCCTTGCAAAAAGAGTCACATCCTCTGCTGCCTTTTCGGCAAGAATTGCGAACAACAATGCTTTGCTCGCTAGCTATGCGGACGCGCAGTGGGCCAAACTGCGCAAAGACCCCGAAGAAGCGCCGGAACCACTACGTACACGCCTGCTATCAACTATTGGCGAAGGAACCCAGGTCAACCAGAGTATTGTAAAGAACTCTCTGGATGCTGCAGAGACAGGGGGTTGTTCCCTGGTTCAGGGAATACTCCTAAAATGCCATGCATGGCTGCGCAACTCAGGGTTCAAACCGGAGACACAGGCGTCTTTAATAAATAAACCTGTTGAAGACTCAAACCTCTTCGGGAAAGCGGTGGATGAGGCTCTGGAGATGGCTAAAAAAGAGTTCGATACTATCAAAACTCTTGACCAAATCTCTAAGCCTACTACCAGACGCGGCTATGGCAACAAAAGCTTTTTTCGTGGCCAACGCCAACAGCAGAATCAGCAGCAACAGTACCCTGCCACCAATTACCAGACCAATAGTGGGCAGTACTGCCAAAGAGGCCAGCGCCGGGGCAAAGGGAGAGGTCGGGGGTCCACCCCCAGAGGCTCCCAAGCCCCCAACAACACCAAGTGGCACGAAGATTTGCGTCCCCTCCCATGCAACACCGGTCGGGGGCCGGATAACATCCTTTCTTCCAGCATGGGAGGGTATAACGTCAGACCGCTGGGTACTTTCCACCGTAGGCCACGGATACTGCATCGAATTCAACAGTTCCCCAACATACAGACCCCCGAGGGGACGACGCATGACACCGGAACATCTTGCCATCCTTCTTTAAGAAGTACAACAACTGCTGGAAAAAGGAGCCATAGAGGTCGTGCCTCTATCTCAGGTAACGGAAGGTATTTATTCAGTGTACTTCCTTGTACCCAAAAAGGATCTAACCATGCGCCCTGTATTAGATCTGCGCCCAGCGAACAAATTTATCAAACCCCAAAAGTTTTGTATGTTGACCTTACAGGAAGTGATCCCACTGCTTTCACAGGGAGATTACATGACAACATTGGACATGAAAGATGCATACTTTCATATTTTAATGTTGCCAGCGCACAGAAGATACCTCAGGGCAAACACTACCAGTTCAGAGTGCTACCCTTCGGCATAGCATCAGCACCAAGGGTATTCACGAAGGTACTGGCAGTGGCAGTGGCCCACCTGCGCAGGTTGTCCATCCCAGTTTACCCTTACCTCGACGACTGGCTCATAACAGGGGATTCTTACGAAACATGCTTCTCCAATACCCAAAAGACTGCAGACCTTTTGTTCCAGTTGGGCTTCTCCATCAACGAAAAGAAGTCCAGCCTAGACCCCAGCCAAATCAAACAATTCCTAGGGGCTCTAATTCAAACAAAGGACGGCCTCGTCTTGCCCTCCAAAGAGAGGGTCCAAAACATGCTGTTTCAGATCCCTCGATATGTGACCGGTCGAGAGGTGACAGTACGCAAAGCAATGCGCTTGCTAGGCATGATGGCGTTGTGTATTTATTTGGTACCTCACGCGCGCCTGCGCATGCGCCCAATGCAAGAGTGGCTCAACAGCCAGTGGTGTCAGGCCAGCGGACTATGGGACGATCTAGTGGTGGTCTCGCAGGCCTTGGTTCTCTCGCTACGGTGGTGGACAAAGGAAAACCTGGAAAAAGGGAAACCCTTTGCCACACCCGCGGCAGAAGCCACTCTAACCACAGACGCATCCCTCACAGGATGGGGGGCTCACCTATCCCATCAGACTGCTCACGGAGTGTGGACTCCGAACGTAGCATCCAAACACATAAATCTACTGGAGCTACTAGCTGTGTTCAAGGCGCTAAAAGCCTTCCAGGAACACCTACAAGGCAAAACAGTGATGGTCCTTACAGACAGCACCACAGCCATGTACTACATCAACAAGCAGGGGGGCACCCACTCTCCAGGACTGTCCAAACTAGCCCAAAATATATAGAAGTGGGCTCTCAAACAAAACATGTTCCTACTGTCACAACATCTACCAGGGGAACTCAATCTGCTGGCAGACAAACTCAGCAGAGATTTCCCCCTGCCTGAAGAGTACGAATGGCGACTGCACGAAGACATCGTCTTCACACAATGGGGATTCCCAGAAATAGACCTGTTCGCAACCCTGGAGAACTCATAATGCCTAAGTTACGCCTCCAGGTACCCCCAGAACCAATCCAAGGGGAACGGTCTGTCGATGCAATGGTCAGGGAAATTTGTTTACGCTTTTCCCCCGACTCCCCTTCTCAACAAGGTGGTGCACAAGATGCACCAGGAACAAGTGACCATGATACTGGTGGCCCCAATGTGGGCCCGACAGCCATGGTTCGCTCACTTGATGGAGATGTCTCCATCTCCCCCAGTGAAACTCCCCTGCCCGTACAACATGCTGTCACAAGACAAGGGCAGGACTCTGCATCCATGCCCCCAGAACATTAACTTAGCAGCTTGGCTCCTGAGATCATAGAATTCGGACATCTACAGCTCCCGCAGAGATGCATGGACATCCTCAGGGAAGCCAGAAAACCTAACACTCGCCACTGCTATTCTAGCAAGTGGAAGAGATTTGTCATCTGGTGCAGGGGTAAAAGCATCAACCCGATTGACTGCTCTCCCACACATATTGTTCTATACCTGACCCACCTATTGGATTCAGGTCTAGTGTTCAATTCCATTAAAGTCCACCTAGCGGCACTTTCTGCATACACCACTTCCCAACTCAAGGTGTTGTGGTGGAAGATCCCTGTTATAAAGGCCTTCATGGAGGGAGTAAAGAGAATACACCCCCCGATGGCTGACCCAGCTCCCGGATGGGACCTTAATGTGGTACTTACCAGACTCATGGGCTCACCATTCGAACCCATGCACAAAGCATCTCTTAAACACCTCACTCTTAAGACTGCTTTTTTAATAGCTATCACCTCCATCAGGAGAGTAAGTGAACTTCAGGCTCTTTCTGTTCTAGACCCCTTCGTTACAGTTCACAGAGATAAGGTGGTTCTACGCACTCACCCAAGGTTTGCTCCGAAATTCATCTCGAAATTCCACGTAAACCAATCTATAGAACTACCAACGTTCTTTCAAAATCCTTCCAACTTGGGAGAAAGGACTCTGCACACACTAGATGTGCGCAGAGCGGTCATGTTCTACATGGAAAAAACCAGACCACTGAGGAAGACTAATCAGTTCTTCGTCTCGGTGGCAGCAGGAAGAGAAGGGGATGCAGTTTCAAAGTCCACTATTTCTAGATGGATTGTTCATTGCATCACTCTCTGCTATACTCTTGCTAAGAGAGAACTGCCCTTTAGGCCAAGAGCACACTCTACTCGAGGCACGGGGGCGTCCATAGCATTCATTGCAAATGTTCCCCTTGAGTCCATCTGCAAAGCGGCTACCTGGAGTTCTGTGCACACCTTTACAAAACACTACTGTCTAGATGCACACTCGAGATCTGACTCCCAGGTGGGACAGGCAGTATTAAGACATCTTTTCTCTACTGTTCCTTCTCATAACCCACCGCCAACTCCGGGTACTGCTTGCTAGTCTATGCACAGCATGTGATTCTAAGCAGATTAACAAACATCAGAAGACAATGCATTCCTTACCGTAAAAGCATTTCTGATGGTTGTATCTGCTTAGATTCACATGCACCCACCCTTACTCCCCGCTCGGATGGAAGGAACATAGACTTCCTTTTATATCTCTTTTCTGTACTCACTCACGTCTAGAAGGCTCCCTCAGGGCAGAAAAATATAAACAGAGGGACCTCGACACGTGAGGGATTGTGGGTACAACGCATGTCACTATAGGGATAGTGTTTCAGACACGCCTTGTCGACGTCCCTTTTTCGACTACGAAAAACAAAATGCAATACTCCGCAGTGACCACTGGATGTCGGACCTATGCACAGCATGTGAATCTAAGCAGATACAACCATCAGAAATGCTTTTACGGTAAGTAATGCATTGTCATATATCTATATCTATATCTATCTATATATATATATATATATATATATATCTCTGAGGCTTGTGGAATCTGCTTAGATCACATGCTGTGCATAGGCCGACATCTAGTGGAAGCTGCAGAGTATTAGTTTGTTTTTCGAAACTCAAAAATGGGCGTGCCAGTAATACTATCCCTAGTGTGACGTCCACTGTACCCAAGATCCCGCGCGCGTCCAGGATCCTCAGATTGTTTTTTCCCGCCATTCTGGTCGTAACCATTTTGCGGAGTCCCCTTGCCTTAGCCATACTTTTGCTAAAATTTAAAATAATAATCTATTGACATCCTTCCCCACCCCAACGTCGAACTTCGACACTCGACGGCGGCTGGAGAAGAAATCGACCGTCGGCTGCTGCACGACGGATCTGGGCCTCGGAAGGCCGCTGGCCTCGGCCCGGGCCTGGTAGGCCGCTGGCCTCAGCCCTGCAAGTAGGGAGAGTGGGGGGTGGTACATACTCTACACTCTTGGTATATAGATACACCTTATACATTTCCTACACTAAACAGCCCGCTGCCTCAAGGTGTGTATGGAGGGTACCCCTTTTCAATTCTGCCCCAAGTGCAATCGCAAATACTCTTGGGTCGACAGGCACGCCACGTGCAATCTCTGCTTGCCGAGGGACCACCCTGAAGCGAACTGCAGAGCGTGTAGTAGGTTTAAACCTAAGACACTTAAGGACCGTTCGACAAAGCGTTGGGCCCACCACGCCAGGCAGGCGGCCATGGCAGCAGAGGGCACCTTCAGCGATGGCAGCGACGCCGTACTTTCGGACGGCGAGGGCATTACGGCGTCGAAAGACAGCCGAGCGCAGGTCCCGACCTCGGAAGGTCGTCCGGCAGGGCGGCTATGGGGAAGACCCCCGGCGACACAAGCGCTTCACATACTACAGACACTAAACACACTAAGTCCAACCGAGACTCGACGATGTCGAGTTCTCGGAAAGAGGCACAGACAGAACGGTCCGATTCGGTGTCCTCTGGGCGCTCTCGATCAAGATCGCCGCATGACTCCAGGCAATCATCCACTCTTGCCAAGAGTTCCTCGCTCCCTAGGCTAACAGAAGTTCGATCGTCGGAAGACAAAGACGACTTCCACCCCCAGGCCGCGCTCCAGGAGTCGGAGCCCGCAATTAAAGCCAGCGAGGCCCCACGCTCGAAGGACAAGGACACCTCTCCCGATCCTCGACGCCAGGCGTCGAAAAACTCCAGAGCCACTAAGGGACAGGGAAAACATTTTTCTACGCACAGGGAGGGGGGAAAACAGCAGAAGAAACTACCTGTACATTCTTCCACACCTGTGAAAGACTCCACCCCCCCTAAACAGACAGACAAGCCCAGGTCTGCTGATAGGTCCACAACCAGCAAAGCTATTCAAGATAAATCCCATAGACTTGCTGAGAGAGTCATTCCCAGTTCCAAGTCAAGAATGTCTTCTTGGGCTGATTTTTATGATAAAAATCCAGAACATTTCCTCTCGTATGATCCACAAGGGGCCACACCCTCAGGCTCTACTGATCCTATCCCCCCCCCCGAGTAAAAAGGCCCGGTTTGAAACTCCGATGAGGTCAGAACCCTTCGAGGTACAATCTTGCGCAAGACCATACTCACGGTATCAAGGAGAGGCTTCCTTTTGTGAAGACCAAGAATTTGGTATGATAGAAGAGCAAACCGGGACGGGCTACTACGGGGATGATGAGGACCAGGAAGAAGAAGAGGATGACCCGGAAACATACAGAGTAGATTCCCGGGTAGAGAACGAAGCCCCGGTAGAGAACGAAGCCCCGGTTACCGATTCCCGGTCGATAACCAACCCCTCCTAAATGAGGTTCTCGCTTGCGCAGCAGAACATTTCCACATTGACACCCACGGTGTACAGGAGGAAAGGGACTTCGCAGAAGAGTTAGTGGGAGAAAGGAGGCATGTTTCCCAGACCATCCCTATCCTTAAATCCATTCAGAGGAGAATAGATCCGTCCCTGGTGAACCCAAACCTCACCAGAGCAGTCAATCCCAGGGTTGAAAAACTTTTCAGGGCGGCACAGTCTGACCCTCTCTATACAAGAGGACATCTGAAGCCAGACTCCCTAGTTGTCACCAACACTCGTAAGCTCCTCCCGACAAGGAGAGCAAAAAACTATACGGTTTCGGCAGGAAGGTAGCCTCAACGTCCGCCTATCAAGCAAGGATTGCTAACTCCACCACCCTGTTGGCCAGCTACAACTGCCATCAGTGGGAAGAAGTCTCGGCACTCATAGCCTCTGCTCCTGAACCGTTAAAGGGCCAATTAGCTCGGATTTCCGCAGAGGGTAGAGCCGTGTCTGGTTGCATTTTGAAAGCAACCTTCGACGCCACGGACAACGCAGGCAGATTGATAGCGGAGGGCACTGTTATCAAGAGACATGCGTGGTTATAGCAGTCTGGTTTTAAAGCAGAAACCCAGGCATCATTGTTGGACAAACCGGTGGAAACCGATCTGTTGTTTGGTAAGGCGGTCGAAGACGCACTGAAAAATGCCAAGGACAAATACGAGACACTCAAATCCCTTGGCCAGTTAACCAATAAACCCCCTAACCAGAGAGGGAATAGTAATTTTCGTCGCCCACGTGGCCAAAATTCCCAGAGAGGATCTAACTATTCCCAGGGGCAGGGTACACAGTGGAATAACAACCAACAATCTACCCAGGGTTACGGCAGAGGTAATAGGAGAGGTCGTGGTAAAGGCAGAGGCAGCCCCAGCAAGGGAGGCGGCACGCCGCTACCAAAGCAGTGACGCTCAGTTCAGGGTCCCTTCTCACGCAACCCCAGTAGGGGGACGCATTTCAAACTTCACCCAGGCTTGGGAAGGGATCACATCAGACAGATGGGTGCTGTCAACAGTATCCACAGGATATTGTATAGAGCTACTGCAGCGTCCCCGGAACCATCCTCCACGACAAAGAGTACACTCCTTAGAACATCAGAAGATTCTCCTCGAGGAGATCGCCATTCTTCTACAAAAAGACGCGATAGAACTCGTCCCGGGACACCAGGTAAACAAGGGTATTTATTCAACTTACTTCCTTGTGCCAAAGAAAGACTTGACAATGCGCCCAGTGTTGGATTTACGGCCTGCCAACAAGTATGTCAAGCCCCAAAAATTTCGTATGACCACGCTACAAGAGGTAATCCCCCTCCTAAAAAAGGGGGATTACATGGCAACCTTGGATATGAAAGATGCTTATTTTCATATTTCCATGTTCCCAGCGCACAGAAAGTACTTGCGCTTCAAGGTGGACAGTCGCCACTACCAATTCAAGGTACTGCCCTTCGGGATAGCTTCAGCACCAAGGTACTGGCGGTGGCGGCTGCACACCTATGCAGGGAGGCAATCCCAGTGTACCCTTATCTGGACGACTGGCTCATAACGGGGGAAACCCCAGGAATTTGCAGGACAAACATTCAAAGGACTATCGACCTCCTCCACGAGTTAGGCTTCTCAATCAACGAGAAGAAGTCAAGCCTGGTGCCAAGCACCTCAAAACAATTCCTAGGAGCAATCCTGGATACCCAGGATGGGTTGACCTTTCCTTCAGAAGAAAGAATTCGGAATATACTACTGCAAATTCTGCATTATCAGTCCGGTCAACAAATAACGGTACGCAAAGCAATGCTTTTACTAGGCATGATGGCGTCATGTATTTACCTGGTCCCCTGCGCATGCGTCCCATGCAGGAATGGTTGGCGAAACAGTGGTCTCAGGCAAGTGGTCAGTGGGACGATCTAGTGGTCGTTTCGCCAACACTGGTACAAAGCCTTCACTGGTGGACAAGAGAGAATCTCGCACAGGGGAAACCCTTTTACGATCCCGAAGTACAGGCAGTAGTCACTACAGATGCATGTCTGACGGGGTGGGCAGCTCACCTTCTCCACCACACAGCTCAGGGTCTCTGGTCTCACTCAGTGGCCAAGAACCACATCAACCTGCTAGAGCTTCTGGCAGTATTCGGAGCGCTTCAGGCGTTCGAGCCCCACCTACTAAACCTGTCAGTGCAAATCCGGACGGACAGCACTACAGCCATGTTCTACCTGAACAAGCAAGGAGGGACTCGCTCGCCAAATCTGTCCAAGCTTGCCCAGAAAATCTGGATATGGGCACTCAGACGGAACATCTTCCTATCATCACAACATGTTCCAGGGGAGCTCAATTCCCTAGCGGATGCTCTGAGCAGAGACTCCCTCCCAGAGGAACACGAATGGGTTCTTCACAGAGAGGTCGTAGAAAATATCTTCCCTCAGTGGGGTTTCCCCACTATAGACTTATTCGCCACAAGCGAAAACAGACAATGCCCAGGATTTGCATCCAGGTTCCCCCAACCAGACTCCCAGGGGAACGCCCTGTGGATGAACTGGTCAGGGATGTTTGCGTACGCTTTTCCACCAACTCCTCTCATCAGGAAAGTGGTGAACAAGATGAACAGGGAATCGATGACGCTCGTCCTAGTTGCTCTCATGTGGGCAAGACAACCGTGGTTCCCACACCTACGCAGGATGGCGGTGTGCGAGCCCATCAAACTTCCAGCCTGGTACAACCTACTGTCCCAGCACCAAGGTCAAACAGTGCACCAGCAACTCAATGAACCTGGCAGCATGGCTCCTGAGGTCATAGTGTTTGGACACCTCAATTTGCGACAGAGGTGTGTGGACATCCTAAAGGAATCTAGGAAACCAAACACAAGGCACTGTTACTTTGACAAGTGGAAGAGGTTCGTTATCTGGTGCCAGAGTAGACAAATCAACCCAGTTGATTGCACTCCTTCCACTATTGTTACATACATGCTCCACCTGCTAGATGCAGGATTGGTTTTTAACTCACTGAAAGTACACCTGGCAGCCCTGTCGGCTTACACCAATTCCCATAGCAAGGTTTCGTGGTGGAAGGTACCAGTAGTTAAAGCCTTCATGGAAGGAGTAAAGAGTGGGACCTTAATGTGGTGCTAGCCAAGCTCATGGGGCCCCTCTTTCGAACCTATGCATAAGAACAGTCTCAAACACCTGACTTATGAAACGGCCTTCTTAGTAGCTATTACTTCTATAAGAAGGGTCAGTGAAATTCAGGCTCTGCCAGTGCAGGATCCCTTCTTTACTATCCATAAAGACAAACTGGTTTTACGCACACACCCTAGGTTCTCACCTAAATTTATATCAAAATTCCATGTAAACCAGTCCATCGAGCTTCCGGCTTTCTTCCAGAACCCGCAAAGCTCGGCTGAGGTGAAACTACACACCCTAGATGTGCGTAGGGCGGTCCTCTACTATGTAAATCAAACCAGACCGCTAAGAAAAACAGATCAACTGTTTGTCTCCGTAGCTACAGGCAGAGAGGGGGAACGCGTCTCTAAAGGTGCCATCTCAAAGTGGATTATTAACTGTATCCAGCTGTGTTACTCACTCTCTGAAGAAACTTTGCCTTTCACACCAAGGGCCCACTCCACTAGAGGCATTGGGGCCACTCTGGCTTTCATTGCAAATGTACCCCTTGACACATTTGCAAAGCAGCTACTTGGAGCTCTATTCACACTTTTACTCAGCATTACTGCATTGACACCCATTCCAAGGCAGATACACAAGTAGGACAAGTGGTTCTAAGACACTTATTTGCTCATGACCCTTCTCACATCCCACCTCCTTCTGGTACTGCTCGCTAATCTATGCACAGCATGTGATCTAAGCAGATTCCACAAGCCTCAGAAGGGATACATTACTCACCGTAATCGTATTTATGATGCTTGTATCTGCTTAGATTCACATGCGACCCACCCTTCCTCCCCTCTGAGAGAAGGCGCATGATTGCTTGTAGTCTTACCTTTCTGTCTTATCTGCTTGGATTATCTGTACTCGCTCTACTCCTCATGCTACCACATGTCAGAAAAAATACAATCTGAGGATCCTAGACGCGTGAGGGATCTTAGGTACAGTGGACGTCACACTAGGGATAGTATTACTGGCACGCCCTGTGTCTACGCCCGTTTTCGAGTTTCGAAAAACAAACTGTAATACTCTGCAGCTTCCACTAGATGTCGGGCTATGCACAGCATGTGATCTAAGCAGATACAAGCATCAGAAATACGATTACGGGGAGTAATGTATTATATATATATATATATATATATGGGACTGGAAACCAATCCGAGTTACATCGGCACACCGGCTATGATAAAAGCGAAAGACTGGATGTCTCCAACAAATCCACACACAGGCTTGTGTACCGTGCAGTCAAAGTGTCCTTTATTATTTGAAATACATGGACAAAGGAGGCAGCAACGGTCTTGGATGCAAGAAAGGAACGACGCGTTTCACCCTCCTCGGGCTTCGTCTGGTATGTGACACAGAGAGAGGACTGTAGTGTTATAGAGAAAAGTATATGAGTCCTTTTTCAATGTTTTGCACTTAAGTAAGGTAACAGATGGTAGACAAGAATGCAGCCATGTTGGAACCTGCATGACCACCCATTTCAGTGCATTCATGAGAGACAGTGTTTTTATAAACACTGTAGTAATTCGAAACGTTTTTGTCTAGTCAAACCAATTATCCCATGTGGGTTGGAGATGGACAAAATGCCTGAAATTACTGGTATAAAATGATGTATTTTCATCCTAGTGTTTGCCAATGCCAATGAAATTAGGAGAAACGATCGTGCATCGTCTTCTATTGTACTAGGTTTGTTTAACTCAGCCCGAGTGGGCCGACACAGTGGGCCTCATTACGACCCAGGCGGTAAGTTACCGCCTGGGTCGTACCCTTACCACCATGGCGTAAACATAGATTTACCGCCCCATTCCAAGGTGAGTGGGGCGGTAAATCCCCATTTCCCATTTTACCCTTCCCCATTCCCATTTTTGCCCCATAGGGCATAATGGGAATGGGGAAAGGCGCTAATTACGCCACCGTAAATTACGGTGGCGTAATTAGCACCAAGGTCCCTTTGCGGCATGGGTTTTAACGCCTGTAAAAAGCAGGCGTTAAAATCACCATCCCGCAAAGGGACCTTGGAATCAGGCGTTAAGGGTCGGCGCCGTTTACGGCGCCGTAAACCCCTTAACGCCTGGGTCCTAATGAGGGCAAGTGTCTCAGCATGAACTGAAATGTGGTGTCAAAAAAGTTTACAAAATACATGTTGCAGACATCAAAATTGAAATATGCAAATGTTTCACAAGTAATAAAGTGCTGTGTGCTATGTAAACATTGAAGGACTATTAATTGACAAAGTGCTGAGTGCTATCAATAAAGTGCATAATATAAAGTGCATATTGCAAAATCGCAAGTAGTTGGTAATTTGATCTAGGGGCTGTATGTAACCCTTGCGGGTGCCTCTATGGTATGTTCTATCCTACTCCGATCGCATCAACTCCATAGAAATCTATTGAAAAAAGCTAAAAGGCGCTAAACGCTAAAAAACGCAGGAAGGGGTAAGGAAAGGGGGGGGGAAGAGAGAAAGGAGGGGCATAAAACTGTCATTAATATATATCATAAGTATCAAAAATATTTATATTAAAACGCATACAGCACAAATGGGCAGTGTGTTACCCTCGCGGGCGCCCATAAGCTATGACTAGAGGCTGTATGTAACCCTTGCGGGTCCCTCTATGGTGTGTCTCTGTCATATATCGGTCGATTCCGCTGTACATAGCTATACTAAGAGAAAACATGAGGTCCATAATATATATTGTGAATATTTCGTAATAAAACACACAGGTTGGTCTAATATAGACACATAGGCAGTGTGTTACCCTTGCGCGCGCCTATATATTTTTTAACTGTGCCAACCTGTATATTTGGCAATGTGGTAAAAAGTAATTAATGCAGATGCAAGAATAAATGTTGCCTTTTCAAATTGTTATAAGGGCATATTTTGAAAGAAGTTAATGTGCTTGATGTTGTGTGTTAAAATTATACCTTATAATTTAAGTACAAACAATTTAAAATATAATAAAATCCACAATGTATGATTATATCATTTGATGAAAAAATGGAACCTACAATTTAAGATTAAGGTGCATAGTACTAGATGTCACATTCATGTGTCAGTGTTTTATGTTTTATGCCTAAAGTTTTTAGTGGATATGGGACATAATATTTTTAACATTCAAATTATTGCCCTCTCCCAAACTTCAATCCCATCGGTTACATTTAAAGCAATCCTGCAGTTGATTCACGTTGTTTTGAGGAGACTTGCGATGCGATTGACATAAATGCACTTTACATATTGATAAAAACAGCACTCAATAAAGCTAAAGATAAAACATCCTCTCCCTTGGCTAAATTACTAATTTAAAATGATTTGTGATGTAAAAGAACACACAATCAAAGTAAAAAGTGCTCGCAGGGAAAACCGTGTAAGGATGCATAGGCGTCCGAGTTAACCTTAATTTCCTAAAAACCTTATTTCATTGTGCATACACACCAAATAAACAAAATATACAAAAAATATATATACAAAAATTACAAAAATGCGGAATATTTGGAAAAGTTGGGAAAGGCTCCGGTCTATCAATAATTGGAATTTTGGAGTCTTAGAATGTTTAGGATCCCAAAAATGCATATAATTCTTCGTCACGATTGTGACCTCCAGGATACTTGGTATTAAAATCTACTATATATCTAGATTCCATTTGTCTGAGTATTCGCAGTCTGTCCCCTCCTCTTGGGTGAATTTTTGCTGAGTCAATAATGAAATACTTAAAAGAACTGATGTCATTTTGATGTACCTCTTTGAAGTGTTTGGCAAGTGGGTAGGACATATCATGATTTTTGATTGCACGTAGATGTTGCAATATTCTTAGCCTGGCTTCTAGTTTGGTGCTACCTACATACCATAAATTGCAGTAACAAATAATCACATAGATAGCAAATTGTGTAAAGCATCTCAGATCTTGTTTGATTTTAACTTCTTTCTTCGTCCGAGGATGTAAGAACATTTTCATGTTTATTCCATGGCGACGTGCTTTACATTTAGCACAGGTAAAGAAACCCGATATTTCGGTAGGTAGCCAGGTGTTAGTACTTTGTTTGGGTGATTGGAACATACTAGGTGATAGTTTACTTTGTATAGAAGGTGGTTTTCTATAAGTCACAGTGGCATGTGTTGGCAAGTGTGGACTGATGTCCTGATCTCGTTTCAGGAGATGCCAATGTTTCTTTAAGATTTGTTTAGTTTCCTTTGCTCCAGAGTTGAAAGTGGTAATAAATCTAAGTGAGCAATCTTCATACGGTTCATCCTTTGTGGGATTTTTGATTGTGCTTCTTTTAGCTAGAATCATCTCTCGGGTTTTTTTTGCAGGTTTGGTCGTAGGCTTTGTTTATAACTGTTTTCTTGTAGCCTCGGATTGAGAATCTAGCCGCAGTTTCTTTGGCATTTTCTTCCCATATTTCATTCTCGCTACAGTTTCTTTTTACCCGTAAGAACTCTCCGTATGGAATACTGTCTTTGAGACATTGTGGGTGCGCACTTGTTGCATGTAATAGTGTGTTAGTACTTGTTTCTTTTCTGTGCAGTTCTGTGCTTATGCTGTTTCCAAAGATTTTCACCTTAATGTCTAAACTATTTCTGTTTTGCTGTGATGTTCCGTAAATTGTAAATTCTGCTGGTTTTGATTCAGAATGTGAAAAAAAGTTATCCATTCAGTGTTCGTCCCACTCCAAATAATAAATAAATCATCAATGTACCTTTGCCACATAATTACTTTATCTGTGTGTTCTTTGTAGTTGTCATTATGAAAAAGGTCTTCTTCCCATGCACCCATGTATAGATTAGCAAAGGTAGGAGCCACTGCTGTGCCCATTGCCATGCCACAGATTTGATTATAATATTTAGAATCAAACATAAAAGTGTTGTGTGTTAAAATGAAAGAAAGCATATCTAAGAGCATAATGGAGTGTTCTCGAAAACTCAACGATCTGGTTGACAGGAATCTTTTGGCTGCTTGCAAACCTTTTGAATGAGTAATGCATGTATAAAGGGAAACAACATCTAACGTAACCAAAAGAAAGTTGGATTGTCAAGGAATATGTGCAATCTGGTTAAAAAATGCTGTGGTATCTTTTGTATATGAAGGTAAAGTTTCCACAAAGGGGAACAAAAAGTTGTCAACAAATTTGGAGGTATTTTCAAATAGTCTATTGATGCCACAATAGGCCTTCCAGGTGGTCTAATCATGGATTTATGAATTTTCGGTATAAAGTGTATGATTGGAGTTTTAGGGTGGTCTTTGGTTAGATATTGTTTCTCTTTAGTGGTATTGAGTTCCAAACTATACCATCGGTCCAACATGATGTCATATTGTACTTTATACTCTGGGTAGGGGTTACAGGGCAGTTTAACATAATTACTAGTATCATTTAACTGCCAAGCTGCTTCTATCTGATAGTCCTTGGTGTTAAGGACTACCACATTTCCACCTTTGTCCGAGGATCTGATAATGATCGATGTGTCCGCTTGTGAATTTTCCATAGCTTTATGTTGCGATCTCGTCATATTCTGAACTGTGCTTCGTCTGATCGTCATTTTTTTGAGGTCATCTATAACAAGATCTTCAAATAGATCTATCGTAGGACAAAACAGATTGTAGGGATTGAATTTGGACTTGTTTTTCATGCCACTGGGAGCTGCCATGCAGGTATCTATTTCTGTTGGTAATTCGATTTGCCACTCATCTTGTGCTGCATGTTGAGGAATCTGAATAATCTCCTTCTCTCCCAAGTTTACAAGGTCTCTTAAGGCTATATATGTATAGTTTGCAAATAGAAAATCCATTTCGGGCAGTATGCTATTAGTTAATCGTTGAATTACACGATGCCAGCATTTGATTGTTACTCCAGGCTGTGATTGGGAATAATATGTAATTGTACAACGAGCGGGTTTTATTTTTAAATCATTACAGCAATAATATATTTTAACCATTATGAAAATGAAAACCTGTTACTACACAATGCCCGGGTTATAAAATAATTGTGATATCTCTAAATAAGTATTCGCTTTAATACACTATGTATGGGAATTCACACATCTCAAAATGGCCGCCGGCATTCAACATAGAATGCTTATGGGGTATTTCAAGAGTTGAAATAGAAGGACAAAATATGTTGGGCGGAATCAGAGATCGAGCCCTTCTGTACTTAAAAGCAGTTTGCAACCTCATCATATTGTATATGTGAGCAAGCAACGGGAGAGTTGCAAAACGTGTCGTGAGTTTAATGCCTTGAATAAAACTGGATATGGCATACATTTGGCGAATGGTGAATTGATTTATTTCTTGGAGATCCATACTGCCATCCTAACCGCGAAGAGTGCTGTCCTTATGGGGAGAAGTGCAATTACTTTTCCCCTTGTTTTACAATATATATATATACATTTTTTTTTTAATGCATGAGTCAGACATTTGCTCAGATTATTGTACTGAGCTGTTGCTGCATTTGTTGTGTACAAGTGCACCAAATAAAAAAAGTTAGTTACCTTTATAGGAATGACCTGTATCTGTCCTGCCAGAAGGATTGTGAGGTTGAAGTGTGCCCTATATGGCAAAAGCATGTCATGCTTGATTGACAAACATGTCGTCCAGTTGTGATGCTGCCTGAATGCTTTTGTGGGATACGGGTGCAGGATTACTATTTCCGATCTAAAGGCATATATAGATTATTCATGCTTACTGATTATTATGGATAGCCATTGACATCATGGTTGGGGGTGGGGGAATGAAAATTGCAGTCGAATTGATAACTGGCTAGGCTGATGGCTTACGACTCAGGGAACTGTAGGTTGGCTGATAATTTCCTTGTGTGCTTTTTGTAATACAAGGTAGGCCTGAAAGTTGACAATGCAAAGCAAGAGTGTGTTCCAGAATTGGCTGCTATCTCTTCAACTTAAGATCACGTCTTCAATGACGACAGATGACCTCGTGCTTGCCCTTAATCCCCTGGAACTCTATATACAGAACCAAGAGTCACAGAATATCTGTCCTCAAAGTATCATTTAGTAAAGATTTAAACTAGAACATGTTTACCATACTTGAGACAGTACTTGACTGTGACTTTATATAATGTTAACAGTAACAATGAAGAAAATGCTGTACAGTGCAACTGTGTACACGATAGAACCGCACAATATGCACGTTACCAAACCAAAGGAGCAGGGGGTCCAGTGCTTCCTTCGCGTTTTGGGATTTAGAGACACTGGTTCTAATTACAAAGAGCCATTAACTGTAGGAGGTGACTGGACTCGATAGTCCAAAGTCGAGGTTGCCAGAGTAGTTGGTAACTAGTGTCTCGAGGTCAAAGATAGAGTACCTTTAACTAAAAGTTGTTGCCAACATCAAAGTGATGGAAGTCCGAGTAGCTGTTAATCACTTGCAGATACCTAAGCCGCCTGATGTTCAATTCCACAAGATCAAGTCGCCCAATGGGCCCAGGTCATTGATGTGATCAGTGCCTTGCGTAACTGTACAAGTTTGGTGGAGGGGTGGGGGGGGGCAATGACCTCTTCAAACATTTGCACTGTGGCAAGCCCAATGGTGCCAACCAGCTGAAGAATCTAGCCTTTTGAAAAGGAGCTGCTTGGATTGGACATGGATGGATTTGTTGGATTCGCCAATGGTGCCAATCGGCTTATCACCCCATGGGCTAGATTTGTTTTTCGGGCATTGGTTGATCAGGATTCCTGAGTATCCAGAGAACTCGGGGGGGGGGGGGGGGCCCAAATGACAAGAGGGAAGCTGGCCTGGTGTGGAGCATATTCACCAGAGACCATTGATGACCACGCCTGACCAGCCTGGTCCCCATTGTTCAGTGCCTTCCTCCAGTAACCGTGCCTCCTACTCTGGTTTTCTTTTCCAGGCAGGAGAAGGTCTGCCAAACCAATAAGCTAAGTGTTTCTTCCGGTGTACGTAGTCCCACCGGAAGAATCTGGCTTTATTACTGACTGATCGAAAGGGGTAAAATGTATCTTTTATGTGCATGAGTAACTGGGTGCAAATATTTATTACAAAAAATATAATTTTCAGGGTTCACTTTCAAGTTGCAAGCTTCTAGCTAGACATTAAGTCACTCACAGCCTCAATTCTATACATGCATGCAGAACTTCATTTCTTACTCTCCAAGAGTCAATTATTACTAGCCAGTTGCTAGTGCAAATTTTGCGCCTTCATATTTGTACTCTTATAAACTACTCTTATTGGGAATGGGACTAACTTTCTTACTCTCCAGACAATTAAGTTACTCCCAAAAAAATATGGAGTAAAATACTTCCATTGCAAAATCTTTTTTGGAGCATTGGCTGCTTATATACAGATTGGTATGTGAAATGGAGGCGACTGCTTTCCAGTCCTTAATAAAAAATGGCAATACTCCTACGTTCCGTCCCCTTTCCTCCATACTTATGGGACATCTCTCAGTCCTGTGGGACGGGACCGGAGCACTTTGTAAAAAGCATCCACATTTTTTTTTTCAAAAATGTGTCCTTCCTCTCTTTCTGAGCGGGTCCCATCACGCGGCCGTAAACCCACCCAACCTGGCTCCGCATCGCCCATCAGTCCTTTTCTCCGCTCGTTCGGGACTGGACGCACTTGCATCCTTGGAAGATTTTCTTCCCTTTTTTCCTCTCTGGCTCTCGCTAGCGATCGTGTACTAGCCAGTCTGTCGTTCAAACTAGACTTTCCAGATTGTTCATTGTGTCACTGTCGTTTCGCGAGGGTGGATCCCCATCCTCTTTGTTTTGAGTGTTTGGGTCCGGATCACCGTTGGGACTTTGGACCTTTTGGTCCGGGCACTTCAACGTCGGTTGGAGCGGTGGGAGGAGGTGTTCCGACAAACTCCGCCTTCACATTTTCAGGCGTTCATCGACGAGAAGCAAAAAAGCCCAGTAAGTTCTTTACTTTTCAGAGCACCCCGGCTGGGGGATACCTTTCCAGGTTCCTCTCGGGCCGGCAGGGGCGTTGATCGCTCTGTCACCGGGTTTCGCCATGAGGTGCCCGTTTGGGCCTAATAATTGTACCAGAGTTTTCTCTGAGGGTCTCCGTAAGGGGCCTGTGGATACCGGAGCATGCTCCGAGGCCCCTCCTGTGGGGGCTGTTTGTAGACCCAGTTCTACTGAATCGGGGGATACCGGAGCTCGCTCGGAGGCCTCTGTCGGCTTCCCTCAAAAATAAGACCAGGGTGCGCCCTGAGGCCTTGGTGGGGCTTGCTGTTACCGAATGGATGTTCGAGGCCCACGCAGATAAGGCTGTCACCGGACGTGGGTCCGAGGTCCCTCTTTCAGAGGCTAAAGTTATCAATATTTCTGAGAGGCCTGGCAAGGCCTTACCGGTGAAGGCTGTTTCTCACTGTTTCCGCTCTTGCGGCGACACCAGATCTGTTGAGGGGGCAAAGAAGGAAAACTTTTCTTTTACCAGCAGTGCCGAGGTCCTTCCTGGGAAGGCTGATTTGGCGGTTTGTATGTCGCAGAAACATTCCAGGCCACATAGTACCGGCTCTGCTGAGGTTCCTTATGTTGAGGCTAAAGTTAAGACCCCTGATCCATCGACTGGGACCCCTGCCTCACTTCCTCACGTGCTGCAGTTCCCCTCAGGCGATGACAAAATGGCGCCCGTTCCCATCACGACCGTGGCGACCATTTTGGGTGCTACCCCTACAACTACGCCATCGGCCTCAGGTGTAGGGCTTGGTTCCTTGGGTGAACATAGTCCCTTGCGCGCATCCTTATCGGCCAGTTTACGATTGGAACGCCCGGATGCCTCTTCCGCACAATGTTTTGTTGCCTGCGGGGTCGGCACCTTTTGTTTTATGTGGATACGCCGGTGGAGGCGCCTGTGTGGCACCCTTCCTCGTTACGTCCCTGGATTTGTCCACCTAGTGAGAGTCCCCGGAGGAGGCCTTTTTCGGTACATTTCAAACGTTAATGCGTACCGACCCCATGAGGGAATATTTCAAAGGGCTTTTCAGGGAGATATGCCCACCCACGCCTCCGGCTCCACCCGTTCCTCCGGTGATTCCACCGGCGCCTCCCTTGCCTGCGGTGCCTCCACCGACTCTTCCGCCTTTGCCCCCATTATCCCCTGTGGACAAGGCAGCGCC
The DNA here is from genome assembly GCF_040938575.1 of Ambystoma mexicanum. Lineage (NCBI taxonomy): Eukaryota > Metazoa > Chordata > Amphibia > Caudata > Ambystomatidae > Ambystoma > Ambystoma mexicanum. Next base: position 670,419,840 of record NC_090933.1, on the reverse strand, counting down.
CGACACGGTTCAGCAGGATCCTGACCTGTCGGATGAAGCACAGGGCGATCAGGACAACGAGGACCTGCCCCGCTCTATTAGAGCTTTTCATGACCGGGTACTGGACATGATGTGCTTCTTAGATGTTCCGGAGCCCGAGGCACCCGCTCCGCAGGAGAGTGTGCTTTCTGGGGCATTCACCCTGTCTCCTTCAGAGCATACCGGCCTGTTCTTGCAGAAGGACGTTCTGGCCGAGGTCCGCAGGGTCTGGGAAAAGCCACACTCTGGACTTTTTGTCAATAGGAAAATTGACGCGAGATACAGGCTGCATTCTTCGGAAGAGGTGGCCCTGTCGTCTTGTCCGCCCACCTCCTCCACAGTGGTGGGCGCGGCCACTTTGCAATCCAGGCCTGCAGCATCCTCTTCCACGACGGCTACTCAGGTTTTGGGAAAGGAGGACAAGCTCCTTGACTCCCTTGGGAGGAAAATCTTTGCCAACTCGGCCTTGCAGCTCAGGCAGGCCAACGCTGTATTGGTACTAGCGGGAGCTAATATGCGGATATGGGAAGTTCTGTCAGAGTTTGAGGAGTTTATCCCGGTCGAGAAGCTGGAAGACTTTAAAGGGGGTCTATCCGACGCCAGGGTCTTGGCGTAGGATCTCCTGGAGGCTGCGGCTCATCACGTAGACACCTCGGCTCTGGGCCTTATTCTGGGCGTGGTTGCATGCAACTAAATTCTCAAAAGAAGTGCAGGACAAGGTGTTGGACCTTCCGTTTGATGGGAAGGAGCTCTTTCATTCTACAACAGATGTAGAGCTCACCAAGACGAAGGATAGCACTCAGACAGCTAAGTCCTTGTCGGTCCTTGTTAAGACTCCTTTCAAAACCCAGAGACTGTTGTCGCAAAGTCGACCTTCCTCTCGCTTTAGGGGCTTCCTCAACCAAAAATCTTGCAGAGTGGATACCCCTGTGGGGAACAACTGCCGTAGGCAACAACGGATGCAGTTTTTCTCCCGCTCCTCCGGTTCAGGTGGCAACGCCACTGATAAACCTACTAAATGAGCGTTCTTTCTGCGCTCGCATGAGACCTTGGTGGGAGGATGCAGTGTGTCTCATTTGGGGGCGTGGCAGACCATCACAGAAGCCAGATGGGTCTTGTCAGTCGCTCGGGCGGGCTTCTGCTTACCTCTACCCCCCTGCCCCACCCCTCAACCCTCCTTTTCAGCTGTAGGGCTCGCCCTCCCTCAAAGCTGAGGTTCAGAAACTTCTGGACCTCAGAGCTGTGGAACCCGTTCCCCTTGGGGAGCGAGGGCAGGGCTTCTACTCCCGGCTGTTTACGCTGCCCAAACCCAACCAGGCTGGCCTGCGCACCATACTAGACATTTCCCAGTTCAATCTTTTCCTATCCCAAGAGAAATTCACGATGATCACGCCCAGCCAGATACGGTCCTCCTTGCAGATGGGCGATTGGCTCAGTGTGGTGGATCTTCAGGATGCGTACATGCATATCCTGATTTGGAACCCACACAGGAGATATCTGTTTCTCTTTGGGAAAGGGGCACTTCCAGTTTTGAGTGCTTCCTTTTGGCCTCAGCTCGGCGCCGCGTGTCTTCACGAAGATGATTTTGGTGATTGCGGCCTATCTTTGTCTCCAGGGTATCCATGTGTATCCATATTTGGACGACTGGCTCTTACGCAGCCCTTGTCCGCTGGCAGCAGCGGGCAATCTGCAGTCTCTCCTTCAGCTCCTGTTCCACCTTGGGCTGTCAGTAAACTGGCGGAAATCTTCCATGACGGTCTCGCAGGACCTGATTTTCCTGGGTTTTTGCTGGAACACGATCGACTGCAGAGTGTACCTGATCGGGGACAGAATGGCGGATCTGTTAGCCACGTGTCAGATGTTTGCGCAGTCGGAGAGCATGTCAGCCTCGTGATTCCAGAGGCTTCTGGGCTTCATGGCCTCATGTGCGCTGGCTCTTCCTTTTGCCCGTCTCAAGATGAGACGGACCCAGATAGCTCTTCAGAGTTCCTGGCGTCAGGCTGTGGACCCGGATTCCAATCTGATAATGATTCCGGATTCCATGAGAGTGGACATGGAATGGTGGTCATCTCTCAGCAACCTGTCGGTGGGTGCGGGGTTTCAGGACCCAGCTCCTATGGTGACGATCGCAACGGACTCCTCCCTCCTGAGGTGGGGTGCGACGTTGGATCTTCTACAGGTCTCGGACCTTTGGTCGCCAAAGGACAAGCTCCTTCACATAAATCTGGAGCTTCTGGCGATCTTCCTAGCGCTCAGGGCGTTCAGACGGATCATTGCCAACAAGGTTGTCCGCATACGCACGCACAATATGGTGTCGATGTATTACATCAACAAGCAAGGGGGCACGAAGTCTCCCCCTCCGCCCCCCCCCCCGTGGACCTGTCCATCCAGATTTGGGAGTGGGCCATGCTTCATGGTGTCTGGTTGCTTGCAGTACACATCCTGGGCCAGCTGAATGTCGCATCGGATGCCCTCAGCCGGCGGACAGTGGTCAGCTACGAGTGGGAGTTGAAGGCGGAGGTCCTCTCATGGATCTTCTTGCGCTGGGGCACACCGGAGGTGGATCTCTTTGCTACGGCGGTGAACAAGAAGCTTCCTCGGTATGCTTCCAGAGGGGGGCTGGGAGCCTCCTCTCTGGGGGATGCTCTCGAGATTCCATGGCACAACATGAGAGCTTATGCCTTCCCGCCTATGCCTCTAGCCATCGAGCAATTTGGAAGCTGAAGAACTCGGTGAACTGCTGCTTTCTACTCATGGCCCCCTGGTGGCCGGCCAGGTTTTGGTTCTCAGAACTTCAACACCTGTCGGTGTATCCGCCGATCGGGTTACCAGTGACCCCTGATCTTCTTCATCAAGGGGAACAGCAGATGTAGCACCCCTCCCCACAATCGCTCAGCTTGGCGGCATGGTGCCTGAGTTCAGGTCTTTAGAGAATCTTAACTTGTCTACGGCTAACCTGTGTATTATCCAGGCAGCCAGGAAACCCTCAACCAGATCTCAATACAGGAGTAAATGGCTCAGGTTCTGTCATCGGTTTTTGGGAAAGCAGTTGGACCCAAGGGTGGCTACGATTGACACTGTGCTGTCCTTCGTGTCCTCCCTAGCAGAGTCGGGTGTTCACGTTCTGTCATGCAGAACTTACCCTTCAGCGGTCTCCGCTTATCTTTCTACAGACCAATGTTCCTACTCTCTGAGTAACCCAGTGGTTAAGGGGCATTTTGCAGGATTGGCACGCCTCTACCCTCCAGCTCGTAGTCCGCACCCGCTGTGGGACCTAAATGTAGTCCTGACGGCGCTGTGCCGTAAGCCTTTTGAACCCATGGCCACGGCAAACCTCCAGTATCTATCCTGGAAAGTGTCCTTTCTGGTCGCAGTTAACTCAGCAAGGCGGGTGAGTGAGCTCCAGGCCTTGTCCGTGGAGCATCCCTTCTTGGTCTTTCACAAGGACAAGGTAGTCCTACAGACAAACCCTGCCTTTCTACCGAAGGTGATAACTGAATTCCATCTGAATCAGTCGATCTCCCTGCCGGTCTTTTTTCCGAACCCTACCTCAGACGCAGAAAGGGTTCTGCACTGTCTTGATGTCAGAAGGGCTCTTAAGTTCTACCTTGACAGGATTTCCGAGCTTAGGAGTTAACTTTTTGTGACTTTCGGTAATCCTCAGGGTAAGCAGGCATCTAAGGCGACTTTTTCTCGGTGGATCGCTGCCTGCATTACAGAGTCTTTCACCGTCCAAGGGCTGAAAACTCCTAAGGGTATTCATGCACACCTGGTGCGGGCAAGGTAGCTGCGGTTGCTTTTCAGAAATGTCCCCTGGGAGTCCATCGTTAGGGCAGCTACTTGGACCTCCCCATTCCCTTTTTGTAAGCATTGTCATGACATGAGCTCGAGAGCTGATGCTCAGTTTGGTCAGGCGTGTGCTGAAGAACCTTTTTCAATAAGGGGTATTTCCATCCACCCGTAGTTCCAGTTAGGAGTGCTTGGGAATCTTCCATAAGTATGGAGGAAAGGGGACGGGACGTAGGGGTACAACCAGGTTACTCACCGTAGTGACCACCTTACTCCTAGTCCATAGTCCCCTTTCCTCCATACGCCCGCGGGCCCCTCTAATAAGGTTCCTCTGTTATTGCTAATAGGTCTCTGACCTGGCGATAGAAAAGGACTGGGGGCGATGCGCAGGGCAGAGCCAAGGTGGGCGGGGTTACGGCCGCGTGCTGGGCCCTGTGCAGAAAGAGAGGAAGGACCCATTTTTGAAAAACATTTTTGGGATGCTTTTTACAAAGTGCTCCGGTCCCGTCCCACAGGACGGAGGGATGTCCCATAAGCATGGAGCAAAGGCGACTATGGACTAGGAGCAAGGTGGTCACTACGGTGAGTAACCTGGTTAATCCAAACTGTAGTCCCGCTTTCCTTCTAGACCATTTGACCATTCTAGACCATTTCGCTCGTGGACCTGCTGGTGAGTGAATTTTAACAAAGCTCCGATTTTGGAAAGTATTTTGGCTGCCCTGATCCCCCTAAACCCAATCTGCCCACTTGCAGCCCCTGATTCTGTCCCCGCAGCCCTAGTTCGCGCCCCGCTTCCTGGGTCCATCCGGAGCCCCGTGCCCCTAGTATTCCCTTATTCCTCTTCCTGGCGACACCGACCTTCCTTCCATCCCTCCCTCCACCCCGCCTACCATCCCGCCCACCCCCGTTCCGATTGGTCGAGACGAAAGATTCTCCTCGATTACCAGCTCTCCCAGGGCAGCCCTTTGCCCGGCAGCCCATCGGCTAAGGACCTGAGGCAAAGGACGACTCCCTCAGTGACGACTCCAGATCGTATCTGCAGGTATCCGCAGGAGAAGCAAGAAGCCAACAATAAGTAAGTGTGGACAGGGCAATCACCGCCCCACTCAAGTAAGGAAGCCCCTGAGTGAAAAGCTGCATTTAGAAGTGTACCGAATTGCATTTAGAAGTGTACCCAATTGCATTTAGAAGCTGTGCCCAATAGTCTCTCTGAGAAAAGTTGCATTAGAAGTTGTGCTCAATAGCCTCTCTGAGAAAAGCTGCATTTAGAAGTGTACCCAATTGCATTTAGAAGTTGTGCCCAATAGTCTCTCTGAGAAAAGCTGCATTTAGAAGTGTACCCCATTGCATTTAGAAGTGTACCCAATTGCATTTAGAAGTTGTGCCCAATAACCTCTCTGAGAAAAGTTGCATTTCGAAGTTGCGCCCAATTGCCTCACCGAGAAAGTTGCATTTAGAAGTGTGCCCACTAGTCTCTCCGAGAAAAGTTGCATTTAGAAGTTGTGCCCAATAGCCTCCCTGAGAAAGTTGCATCTTGAGGTTGTGCCCAATTGCATTTAGAAGTGTGCCCAATTGCATTTAGAAGTGTGCCCAATCGCATTTAGAAGTGTGCCCAATAGCCTCTCTGAGGAAAGTTGCATTTAGAAGGGTGCCCAATAGTCCCTCTGAGAAAAGTTGCATTTAGAAGTGTACCCAATTGCATTTAGAAGCTATACCCAATAGGCTCTCTGAGAAAAGTTGCATTTAGAAGTGTACCCAATTGCATTCGAAGTCGTGCCCAATAGTCCCTCTGAGAAAGTTGCATTTAGAAGTGTACCCAATTGCATTTAGAAGAATTGTAAGAAGTGCACCTACTAGCGTGCCCTAAATAATCATATTAATATAACTAACAGTATAGCTGTGTAATGTAGAATCTGAAACGGTGACTAATAATCTAATACAAAGTTGATTTAGATGAATGCCTAATACCCTGCCTGTATAAAGGTGAACTGAAAGAAGTCCACCCACTAGCGTGCCCTATTCAATCCTATTAATATAACTAACAGTATAGCTGTGTAAATGTAGAATATATAACGGTGACTAATTAATCTAATACCCCCTCTAAGCCAATTGAATCTAGAGACTGACCAAATGTCTTCTCTGTGTACAGGTGAACTTAGAAGTGTACCTAATAAACTAATATCATCTCTGTCTACAATTGTATCTAGAAAGCACCAAATAGTCTAGTATCGTCTTTGAGCAGTTGAGCCTGGAAGTCTGCCTAAAAACGTGCCACCTACGATCTTAGAACTACAATCAGAAAGCCCTCCTAAATCAGCCTAAAAGCTCGCACCAATCATGAGCGCACCCACTCCACCAAAGTCTGTCAGAAAAGACCCCCGTGGTCCACCCCCACTCTCCGATCTGCCTTCCCTCCCGTCCCCCCCTCCCAAAACACCCAACCCTCCTTCGCACTCCCTGCCATTCACCAAGCCAGAGGGGCACGATGGCGAGCCACTCACCCTAAGACCACTCATCCCCTGAACCCCACCCCTGACCCACCAGCGTTAACCATACCCGCTCCCCTCACTATACCTGGCACACCCCACCCTGCAATCACCCCCCCCGCATTGCCCTCATACCCCTGCCACCGTCCCCCAACGACCGCACCCTTTCCCCTCCCTAAAAACTGCACGCCTAGCCCTAGCAAGAACCGAAGCTGCTTCCCCCCCTACCCTCTCTCACACACCAATCGCAGCAAAGAAACTAAAGGGGAAACGTCCTTGGCCCCCCTCAATCTCTCAGCACTCCTCGCCTCCCCTGTCTCAACCCACCACCTCTCTCCCGCAATCTCCTCCTTCCCCCGTAGCTTCCCCCTTCCTGAAACCCATCTCCCTCGATTTCTCATCAACTGCAACGGAAACTCCTAACCGCCCACATCCCACCATCAAATCCCCCAATCCAAACCCGACCATCCTATCACACACAGCCACCCAACCCCACCCGAAGCCTGCCAAATTTTCTGCTCGCCCACTATTCCCATCTAGCATCAACCACCCTACCCCTCTCCCTCCACTCCCTCTGCCACCGTCCCATCCCGCTCCGGCACCGAGACAAACCTTGCCTGCCGATGTGAACTGTATCCTATTTAACGCCCGATCTGTAGCAAAAAACGGACACTGCATCTTTGACCTCCTCGCCTCTGTCAAACCAGACCTAGGTTTTATCACTGAAACCTGGTTCTCAGACGACTTCGCCCCAATCCCCAATGAAGCCTTTCCCCCTGACTACTCCCTCATCCCACTGAACCGTCCGTCCAGAGGAGGGGGGGTAGCATTCGTCTTCAAATCTCTCCTCCGCGCCTCAATCATCGACAACCAACCCTCCATTCCATCCTGCGAATCTCTCCTCGTTAAACTATCCCTCTCCCCGTCGCTCTCACACAGCTTCCTAATAATCTACAGGCCCCCTGGCTACGATAGACAATTCGCAAACAACCTTTCCGATTCCATCGCCACCCTCCAACTAAACTATCCCAACCTCACCCTCCTTGGAGACTTCAACATATGGCTCGACATTCCCACCAACCCTATGACACACGCCCTGGTTGACGGCTTAGATCCAATTAATCTCCAACCCCACATAGACGGCCCGACTCACTATAAAGGACACACTCTTGATGCCATCTTTAGCTCCAACACCCTGATTCAGTTAAAGCCCCCGACCCCTATCATCTGGTCCGATCACTTCATCCTCTCTTTTGCCATCCACTCACCCGACCCCCTTCCCGTACTCGTATCTGAACCTCTGAATCTACGCAAATGCTGGAAAAAACTAATAATCACCCTGGACCTAGCCGAGGCACTCCTCCAGTCTCTTGATTCATGGCTCAACGCATCTCTGATGTGGCTCACCCCCTCTTGCAAACCATCAACCCGCCGTGGCCTTTTCCCCAAATGGTTCACTCCTGAGTTGAAGACCACTAAACGTCAATACAACTACCTAGAATGCAAATGGCAGAAAGAGAAAAGCCACGAGAGCAGGACCACCTTGGCCCGAATCCTGTACCGGTACAAGGCCGAAATCCAGAAAGAAAAAAAAAAGCCCACTACAACACCCGAATCCTAAACTGCTAAAACCTAAGCAAAGAACTCCACAAAATCCTCTCCGAATTCACCAATCCGGCTTGTAACACAACCGTGCCGACCCCGTCACAATCACTGTGCGACTCACTTTCCCTCCACTTTTACACCAAGGATGTCGAAAGGACAAAAACTCTAACCACCAAACTGGCTCTCTTACAGCCACCAGGCAATCCTCCGCCCGTACCGGCCAGCCCATCAGCTGCGACCTCTACGCAACCAACATTCGAATCCTTTAGTCCAATATCACCAGAACAATTTCTCAAACTTCTATCTGCCCGCAAACCTTCTGGATCACCACTGTACCCTTGCCCAGCCACAACCCTTAAAGAAATTTTTGCTTCCACCTGCGCAGGAGAACACGCAAGATCTATCATAAATGTCTCCCTTTCTTCCGGTATCTTTCCCGACGCATTCAAAATGGTGCACATCAAACCTCTAATTAAAAAACCTTCACTCGACCCTCTCGAGCCTAAAAACTACCGCCCCATCTCAAACACCAGGTTCCTTGCCAAACTCATTGACTGAACCGCCTACTCTCAACTAAATGCCTTTGTCGAAGCCAACAATCTCCTAGACCCCGCCCAATCAGGTTTCAGATCACGTCACAGAACCGAAACCACCCTAACGGCGATCTGGGATGACCTTAAAATGACAGCAGACTCAGCGGGATGCGCCGCACTAATCCTTCTCGACCTATCGGCCGCCTTTGACACGATCAATCACTCGATCCTCCTAGACCGCCTCCACTCCCTAGGAATTCGTGGAACCGCTCTTAAATGGATAGCTTCATTCCTCAAAGACAGACACCAAATAACGACACTCTCCAGCTTTACCTCCCAACCCCGACCAGTCGACACGGGAGTCCCACAAGGAGCATGTCTATCCGCCCTCCTGTTCAATCTCTACCTGATCACCCTCCCACCAATAATTCGTTCACACAACATCCTGTGTTACAACTACGCCGATGGCACGCAACTAATTATAAAATTCCTGAACACGAAACCCAACTCCCGACTGGACCTGGCATCCTGTCTCCTTAACATAGAACTCTGGATGACCCAAAGCCACCTCTTGTTAAACCCCTCCAAAACAGAAATCATGGTTTGCGGCAACTCCGATCTTCTTCCGCACCCACTTCCCTGGCAACCCGCCATGGGCAACTCACCGACACCCTCCAACAAAGTGAAAAATCTTGGATGCACCCTAGACTCTGACTTAACACTCTCGCGCCAAGTCAACAATGTCTCAAAGTCCTGCCACCACCACCTTAAAACCCTTAGGCGCATCTTTCCATATCTCTCATTTCCCAATAGACTCTCTGCGGTCCAATCAATCGTTATACCAAGACTGGACTACGCAAACCCCCTATACCTCGGAATCCATGCCTATCAACTGAATAAACTCCAAAGGGCACAAAACGCGGCGGCCAAATTGCTACTTAGGCTCGGTCCAAGAGACCACGTATCCCCAGCCCTTAAGACACTGCACTGGCTTCCAGTAGCCCATAGGGTGGCTTTCAAAACCTTATGCCTCGCCCATCGAGCACTCTATAAAACCGGACCTCAATATCTTCAAGACAAGCTAATACCTTATCATCGCACTCGCACCCTAAGATCAAGCTCAGCCGGCCTCCTAATAATTCCTAAAACAAACTCAGTCAGGTTAGGCGGATCATCATTCTCAGCCCTGGCCCCAACCCTGTGGAACTCGCTCCCGCCCCACATCCGCCTAACTGAGGATTTAACGTCCTTCTGCAAACTTCTGAAAACCTGGCTCTTCCCCTAAAACCAACCGGTTTTCCAAACTAACATCATCACAATAGCACCGACCCAACAAACTACCTGAAGCGAGAAATTGACAGCTAATAAACTTGAATGTGAACTAGAAAGACAAACGGAACTAAACGAGTAATGTAGATCAAAACAGTGAAGTGGACAATAGGAATAAATCATTGGGAAAGTAAGGAGATCTAAACTGATGAAATGGACATAATGAATGAGGAGGGAACGTAGTGAATGACATAGATGAAATAGTTAGAATGGATGAAGCGTATAGAACAGATGAATGCACTAAATGGAAGAGTGCAGGAGTGGAAGAACAGATGACTAGAAAGACCAAATGAGTATAGAGATCGGATGGAATAGATGAACATACTAAAGCCAATGAGTGTGTAGAGTGGTTTGGTGTGTAGAGCAGACGAGCGTGTAGAATTGATGAGTTTGTGTAGAGTTGATGAGTACATAAATACAGAGTAGCGAATAGAATGCAGGAGGGCGTAGAACTTATGACTATACTTAACGGATGAACGCTTAGACCAGATGAACGTGTAAGAGCGAACGAGCATGTAGAGCGGATGGGTGTGGGGAGAGCGGATGGGTGTGGGGAGCGGATGAGGGTAAAGTGCAGATGAGTGCACAGAACGGACGAGTATACAGAGCAGATGAGTGCATAGGCAGACTGGAGTGCATGCGCGGAGTAGACTGGAGTGCATGCGCGGGGAAGACTGGAGTGCATGCGTATGGAATACATGAAAGTATGCGTGGGGCACACTGGAGAATGAGGGACAGACTAGAGCACGCAAGGCGGACTAGAGTGCGTGAGTGTGTCGAGCAGAGAGGAGTGTACAGGGCAATCCTGAACGCCTGAAATGAATAAAAATACATAGAACGGACCTGATTGCATAGAATTGCATGACGTACATAATATGCTCTGGAAAGCAGGGAACATTTGAAAGGGCATATATCCTACCACACCCCACGCTTACTCTCTTCTTTACACCACCACTCAACTAGAACACAGAGATACTATGACACCATTCGGTATAACTGTTCTCATATCAACATCTACCGCTCACTTCCCATCACTCTAAGTAAACACTGCTGGTTTCAAACCCCCAGCCAGGCGTTCTCCTCAGGCCTAACGCAGCCACACTCGGTCTGGATAAATCCTGACAGAGCGAACACATACCCCTGATCTCTCAACCACCACACCTACCGCTAAGAAGCAGCTACCTCACGAATTCCGCACCAGCTGCACACATACCGGTGCGCACACGCACCTTTGAACTCTCTCTACTGACCCGAACTTCGGTTCCCAAGGGCATTCAACCTACCAGCGCCTTCAGACCATACCAATGGTATATAAGGCGCTATATAAATGCAAAATAACATAACGTAACATTTGGGAGCAGAGATACCAGCCCTAACAAAAGAGTGGGATATTCTATTTGATTGCTTGTGAACAGTGGAGTGCGTGTGAACCTACTAGTGGTCTGTTAACATTTGCAGGTATGTAAGCCTGTTTTGAATGAGTGTTGGCACAACTTGCTTCCCAAAACAAAGAGGTGATGGCTGGAAGGTTTTGATTTCATCATAACCACAGGCACCGGTCTGGGAAACCCTCCAGACCATCGTTTTTCAGCCTGCCAAGCCATTACGGAAGGGGAAAGACTGTATGCAAATCAGACTTGATCCCACCACAAAAGGGGCAGTCCAGCCCGAACTGCTAGCTCACATCCCTTCTGCATGAGACCTCAAACATCCTCAGACATGTTGCGGCCTTGTTGGGTGTCATCATTGACGAGTGGCCTCCTCACTAAAGACCCCAGCTACCGCTCACTGATTAGGCCCAACAAGGCCGAAACATGTTTGGGGATGCTTGTGGTCTTGTGCAGAAGGGATGTGACCAAGCAGTTTGGGCTGGACTGCGCATTTTTGGGGTGGGACCAAGCCTGATTTGCATATGTCTTTTCCCCTTTTGTAATGGTTTGGCAGGCGAAGAATGATGGTCTGGAGGGTTGCCCAGAGCAATGCCAGAGATTATGATGAATTTTAAACCCTCAAGCTATCTCCTCTTTTGTTTTGTGTAAACTACTTGCTTCCCTAAACTGGATTTCTGGTTAAGAGCTTAGCTCATCTCAGTATCTTTATCTTTCATCACTCAGCGGGTTACCATTGCAGTGCAGATCCTTTTTAGTTCGAGTTAGGTGCAAGGAAGCGGGCAGCAACTAAACTCCCCTTGTTCATTCATAAGCAACATGTATATACATCAAGACATTTTAATACATATGCAATCCATCAAAGGCCGTAAAGGAGTTTGAACGATAGCTATTTTACTAAACACATTTAAATCCATTGGCTTTGTTACACATGTATTTCTTTTGGCCCTGACCTTGCTATGCCACTGCACTTGGCTACGTTTTTATATTCACAGGGCTGCATTGTGCAGAAGAATCGAACACCTTTATTTTTTTTTCTTTTTGGTTTGGTTACCCACATGTCATTTATGACAAAGGGGAGTAGGCTTCCCAAGCGTGCATCATTCTGGATACTTAGGCAGCTTGAGGAAGACTGGCCAGATAGCTTCTTTTGAAGTTGAACATCTGTGGGAGAGAACACTTTATTATGAAAGAGACGGCCATGTCGAAACTGTGATGGGAGAGCTTTACTAGTTGATCTGAAAGGATATTGTGCCTGACGGGCATCAACAAGGAGCACCCACAGGGTGTTCAACGTAAAACCCTAGGACATCAAGTTGCACGTTCCTGAATACACCTGCACACCCGAAATGTGTTTATGGGGGATATAACCTGGTGGGAAGAGAACTAAGACCAAAAGAAAAATGGTGGCATTCCTGCTCATATTAGCCAAACGTAGGATTGCAATCTCGTGTAAAAACCGAGGGGCCCATCGTCTCAGTTATGGTTACAGATGTTAAATGAACTGATGAATACTCCTGACTTACGCCCACCATAATGGGAGACCAATGGGAACGGTCCACGAGAACCAGAAACTAGTGCCCATTGAAAATTGGGCTAGCTACAGAGGTGTTGATCTGTATTATGCTCATCAATCTGGCTGCCTGCACCTTTGGGGTAAACTGGTGCAAAGACAGACCTATAATCTCGCACCTTGGACTGGAACATTTAAGATGTATGTTAAATATTTTATGTTCACAGAGTATGATTTGGAAAGTTCAGTACTTTAGTTATGGTTGAAACGCTGTGATATTACATGTACCTGCAGGAAATGTAATGGAAATTGATGCTGTTACTATATCAAAAAAAACATTTAAATTTTTTTAAAAAGTTGCGCATTCTGTGATTAAGGTAGAGAGCAACTGTTACTTAAGATTTTATGCTAAAGATAAACTTGCCATAATCCAGGATACAACGCATCTCATCGACCCATAGGAAGGTATGGGATGTGAATGGACAAAATGGAGAATAGATGGCCTAGCTTGATCCCATTTTATTGCACTGAATTCCCCAGAGGGATTCATTATATGCGTAAAACAGTTATTTATTTTGACAGAATTAAGTTAGTTTAAAGTGTGTATTCAAGTATATACAATGGTTCATTTTGTTTCCAATGGTCCAGCTGAAGAAGGGAAGATCATGAACTGGTGTGGAGGAATGTTGCAAAAACATTTTAGACTGGTGATACTGAATTACAGTTTATGCATTTCGATCGAAATGTATGTTGGATACTTTTCTAGAATTGTTTTATCATTGGAACCATCAAAACACACTGTCATGGACAAGGGCCAAAGAGCGGCAACTTCTTGATGCTCACAGTTTTGTAACACAACACAAGAAGTTCTTAGAGATTCACATATATAATGGCCTACAGCTCACTAAATATACCCATCGGAAAGTCTAGCTGCCCCAAAGTTGTTTTCATTTTCCATAGTTGCCGCTGAAGTGCCGCCTATCTAGAGAAGGGGATAGAGGAGAGAGTTTCCCTTGACTGACTCACTACATTCCTATATCCAACAGTAAAAACACTTCTGGAAGTTTTTCTTTTTATTCCTTAAAATATAATAAAAGTTGTTCTGTCGCAAAAATCTGCTTCTTAAAAGAAACATTTTTTCTCCCAAGCTCTGTCACTGAGTGTCTTGGGGATTCAGGGCATCACCCTGAACCTCTAGTCGACCGGTTTCAGCGGAATTAGCTTAAGTCTAGCTGGTTTCTTCAGGACTGTGGCCCAGCTCTATGGTTGCGGTCACTTTCAGAGGAAATGCGTCCTTATTCTTTTAGCCAAGGCCCCCGTTTATTTCTTTAAGAGGTCTTTTATCGCTTCTTTTTTCTCTTATTTGTTTCAACCCTGCATTGGGAGACATAACGCATGGAACCATCACTGTATCTAGAACAGTTTTGAGTTCTAATATGGAGCTCATATTCCTCCATATTTGGTTTCTTACACTCCGCTGCAATCTTGTGGGTATCCTGACAGAGACCATCCTTTTAGGTCTACCTGCAGTCAAAGGACCCATAGGGGTAATGTTTCAACTATTTTTCATAACTGCACACACCATTGCATCCATCTATATATTTTATGAACACGTTTGTTTTTTTTTGTATTTTCATACTCTCGTCTCATCCTTCCCGCTTTTTTCAAAGGTTTTTCAACGCTCACCGGTGGGTCTTTTTGTTTGTCCCTTCTGGAAAGCTTTTCTCGTTCCTCTTTATTTAGATATTTTCCGTCTTTTTAGGACCTGACAAATATATAGGGTTCAATATCTATATATCCAAATGGTGGCACCAATATTTTAGCTTGAAAGATGCCTGCACATTGTTTTCCATGTATACATATATCATATGTTGCATCGATTGTACTTCATCATTATATTTTTTGTATTTTAGCTGGAACGAGCATTATATCCACAATGTGAAGTCTGTGTTCTGCTTACACACGTGCCTGCTGCTTTTGCAATTTGCGTGTGCTCGGGCCCCACGAGAGTGAACTCTGACCACGAAATCACGGTAAGTGATTTGCTTTTCAAAAGCAGCAGGCACATGTGTAAGCAGAATGTGGACTCCACGTGGTGGATGTAATGCTATTTGATTTGAGGAATTTATAAGTGGCACAGACAAACCAAATCGTATAGAGGTGCAGTTGGTATTAAATATACACAACAGAGCAAAGGAACTGTCGAAGGTGCCAATTTGTCAAAATAGGGATACATCTAGCATAAAAGTGAAAGGCCTCCTAAATGCCAATTCTATCTGTACTAAATCTCACATGATTCTCAATAACTTTTTTCGTATTATGCAACATTTTGTGGTGAACCAGAAGGACTAGGACTTGGCATGTTCAAACGTTTTTATTCAAATAAAAAGAAAAACGTGTTTCTGATGTTTGTTAATCTGCTTAGAATCGCATGCTGTGCATAGGTCCGACATCCAGTGGATAAAAAGAAAAACGTGTATCTAACCTTATTGCTATGAAGTTATTTCCCTACCTAAAAAAACTAAACTAAGGGTGCTTGTCAAATTTCCAAATTAATACAGTCCTCCATCCAAAACCTACTTGCTAACTGACCCTACCACTTAGAAAAAATGTAACTAAAATAGACCAGAGAACTAGCCTCTCCACTCAGGCTTTACTTGGCCAAATTACTTCGGTTTCCCCCCAAAGAAGGGTTTTTCAAAGTTCACAATACAGTTCTTCAGCTTCCAAGGCTAGTCGTAAATCTTCACACACATCTAAACCCTCCTTTTCTTTAAAGGGAAAAAGGATTTCCTTTGTGAGATTGCACCATTTTTGATCTTATATTTGTATAGTGTTTTTGTATTGGGTTTGAACAATGGAACTCTCCAGGTTCTCTCTAGTCCCAGTCTTTTCCCCTATTGTTTATATTTCCAGGGCTCCATGAAGCCCTCTTGCCATTTTGTGTGCTTGGTTCAACAGAGTCTGTTTTGGGTATCTGTTGCTGTCCCATGTTTGGGTTTTTCAGGCTCCCGTAACACTTTTGGTTTCTCCCCTTTCTTATAGGAATATGGTTTGATTTTCCAAGGGCTCTCCAAAGCCCTCCAGTGTTCTAATGCGCTAACCTCAGCAGGGTTTCTCTTGGGCGCAGGCATACATCCTGTATTAGGGTTTCTTGGGCTTCCGTAACCATTTTGGCTTCTTCAGCCTCGGCTGTCAATGTTGCTTAGTTCTCTAGGGCTCCCCAAAGCCCTCTGATATATTTAATGCTAGCGATCCACTCGCTCGCCCCACTACCGCCGACGCCGTGGTCTAGCGCGAGTCTGCTCCTTCAGGAAGTCTTTCCGTCAGAGGCTCGCCTCTGCATAGGATTCTCTCCCTCCGGCATTCAGGGTTCCTCGTCTTTTTATGTTTGTTACCAATAACTAAAGCGGCGCGTTGATCCTCTGACTGTGTGCCCAGGGGAAATCTAGACGTAATGTCACAGCTATTTGTATCCAAAACGGAAGTAACCTCAGTCCTTTGGATTCCCATATATGCAGACAATGCATTCTTTATAGGGAGTTCCTCCTAGGAATGGGAGTCCTTGTCCCCTAGAGAAGACTCGCTCCCTGTGAGGTCTCACTTTACCAGACCCCGAGGGAGGGTCTTGTTTAGCGGGCTCACCTCCCTAGCCTCAAAGGGGTGGCTGCCGTTTGGGCAGAAGGGATGAAAAGTCCAGATTGTCTCATATTCCCGTTTAACGGAAACTAGGTTATACTGCTGCACTCGCAGTATTCCTCATTATTGCTTCTTTTTCTTCTTTTTTTTCAAATATAAATTTAACTTTTTTCTAAACCCTATCCATACCCATTTTGTATTGTCCATCGTCCGCCAGGCACCTATACCTCTTTCTGTGATGATCTTGACTCACTTCTTTCCTCACTTTTCCCCTTCTTCCTCCTTCATCTATCCACCACTCATTCATCCTATCCCTTTCTATTGCTTCGTGCCATCTTTCTCAATATCGCGCATGCCTCTGGTTCTACTGTTGATCTAATTTCTATTCCTCTTCTGATGCATCTGCAACGCCCTTCCCCGCCTCTGATCATTTTCTACTTGTTTTTTATGGCATCCATCTAAACCTTCATGTCCCATACCTCAACTCCAACATTCACCCTCCGCAATCTCCATTCCTTTGACACCTCTATCTGCATTCCTCATATTGCCTCTCTTCCCTCTCCCATTGACTTCTTTCTCCTGAGTTTGCCATCTCCTAAATACTGATCTTCTTTCTACTCTGGATTGTCTTTTATCTTCTTGTACCTTCCACATTTTATGCCAACTTTTTCATACCAAGCCCCCTTTGAGCAAAAATATTGTTTCTAGGCCTCCCCACAGGCGACCTAAAGAATGTCCAGGGGAGCCCCAGGCTCTTCAAATTATAAGCAGATTTTCTAATGCTTATATTTTCTATTAAAAGCAGTCACCTTGATCATTTTCTATATTAGAAACGGTACTCTCCCTTTTCAAAGAATCTGGGTGCCCCCTAGACTTCCTTACGGCACCCCAGTTTGAAGACAACTGCTTTACGCAAACTTCCTCAGCCCTGTTTCAATGCCATCATCTCTCTCTCTCTCTCTCTCTCTCTCTCTCTCTCTCTCTCTCTTTCTCCATACCTCACTGTATTATGTAGAAGGTCACTGGAAATCTCACTCCGCTTAAGACCTTGCCTACCTTTCTGCCCAAAACTCATCTTGCAACTGTTCCTTGCTTATTTAAAAATGTTTAAAACACAACTTCTATGATCTCATTCTTTCCTACCTCCCAACACCCCAATGCCTCTTTCAGCTCCTCAATCATATTCTATACCCCCTTCTCCTGACCCTTCCCTCTCCACCTGCAACCTTTTTTCCTTACTTCTACATCCAAGTACCTCAGCTACGGCCCTCTTTGTGTCTCTATCCCTCCTTTTACATTTCCTCTCCTGCCTACTACCTTCTCCTTGTCCTCATTCTTCAATTCTCCAAGAATCAGAGACAGCTTTCTATTTATCCCAAGCTAAATCGCCCCTTCGCCCCTTGATGACCTCCATCTCTGCTTACACCTAAAGTCTATCCTTTCCTAACTTCTTTTTATTAATGCGTCTGTAGGCATTGCTGTTTTTCCCTCATTTATACTTCAAGTCCTAAAATTCTAGAATGGGTGTCTACCCTCAAGTCTCTTGTTATCTGGACCAATGTTCCCTTCTCCCCCTCCCGCCCCCACTACAATCAGGTTTTTGCCCTCTCTTATACTCCAACTCCCCTCCCCATTGCTTCAAACTCATTACTATCCGCTTGTCATTTTAAACAATCTTTAATTGTTATTCTACTTGATCTCTCTGCAGCTTTTGATCTAGTTGACCACATTACCATCTCCTGTATGGGTTTCTCCAAGTCTGTTTTTCACCGTTTCCAATCTTATCTGACCATTCTTTGTCTGTCTCCTGGGAAGGAAAACGTTATCCTCCTTCTAAATAGCATACCACAAGGATCAGTCCTAGCACCTCTTATTTTCCCTTTACACTTCTCCTTTCTTTTCTAGTGTTTCTTTTTGGTCTGTCCTTCTTCTATGCCAATGATTCTCAGATGTTTGCTTCCTTTTCATCTTTTTGTGATTATCTCCATGCCACATTTTCTGCCTCCCTGCTCACGGTCTCCGATGTGATGTAATTCACCTCACCTTATCTAACAGATACTCTTCTTTCTTGCCTCCTCTATAACCCACTTTGATAATTCACAGGATCTCGTCAATTCTCCCAGGAGGGGTGCCCTTCCCTGCAAGGCTAGGGAGGTGGTGAGCCTGCTATGCTGTATTCAAGGTTCGAAATTTCAATTTGATTAGTAGGAACTAGAAGCAGCTCCTGGATTTCCAAGAGCCAACATCATGGAAACAGGAGTAAGTGGATAACGTTCCGCAAATGTAACTTCCAAATAAGATGCAAACCTCTCACTTTGTCCATTATTTATGACCCATTAGCCTTTCAATGCCATATAGATGTCCTAATGTGTATTGATATAGATGTGTCCTAATGCTTATTTATAGATTATCACAATGCACATAGTTAAACATATTTGGGTGCGTTTGTTCAGCATCAGTTGGCCTTGGGAGCCAAAAGTAGCCCCTGGTAGCTGTTTGTGTCAAGCTAACCAGGCTCTTCTTGGTCACAAGCAAGAGCTAAATAGATCCCAGCTCCCCATAATTTTGAAACCTGAATATTCCCCATAGGGGTAGCGGCAAGCGCGACCTCAAGGGGAGAGAGACTCCCCTCTTGAGGATCGGGACTCCCGTTCCGTGAAGTAACTCCCTAACCCTCTATCCTATGAGGCCCTCTGGATATCGGTACCTCAACCTGAACAGACCACTGTTCGCTATTTTAACACCTCTACCCTTACTCAAAACCCACAACCACTGAGAAGCGGAAGAGTGAAGGAAGCATGAAGACTGCCAGCTGGTTGGAATCCAATCATACTAGGAAGAAGCGTGAAAGAGTAATAATGATCACTCCTCCGTTAGAAAAATATCGCTCGGAAGAGTTGGAACCATGGAGACTGAAGGACAATGATCCTCTGCTGGGGAGGGCCCAGAATGCTTGTACAACAATTGAAGTAGGACTTGCAGAAAGGGGAAGCCAATGAATGCTGAGCAGGTGTAGCCCAGGATGCGCAAACCTGGGAGAGAGAGACCTGTGGAAGCAGACTGGTTTTCAGTTGAGAGGATGTGGCGAAGCAGAATGAAAAGCCTTCCCAGATGTCCCTTGGCCGTCCCGCCGGGGGCATCAAACTGATATACAGTTCCTCTTTACTGTTTGCCCAAGTCATATCACTTATCCAGTCCTGGACTGTGGGACCAACTTTACTCTTCCACCACATTAATATGGTATAGGACGATTTAAAGACAAAAAATGGTCACAATGATCAAAAGTTCTAAAAATGCTACCACCAAAAGTTCGAACCTTCGGTGGTAGGATTGTAAAAAAAAAACGGGGGCTGCAGGGGTGTCCTCCATCGCCCTGCTCACTACACTTCATGGTATAGTGAGCAGAGATTGCGGGGGACACAAAAAAAGGGGAAATAAATGGACTCTGGTAGACCCACAGCTTGGCTGTTAGTAGCAGTGAAAGCGAGTAGGGGTCTGAAAATCTCCCCCTGGCAAACACCAAACAAATTCATACAACTGGTTAAGATCTCCTTCAACTCACAGACCTATGCACTTATTAATCTTTACAGAAATCCAGTGGGCATTACTGATGACCGCTTTTATGATGCTCTTTCCCTTATTTTTGAACATATTTCTGTCCAAAATAAGGTCTCTGGAATATTGTTAATGGGTGATTTGAACTTTTTTTGCTTTCATTTGAACAAAAGGAACAGGAATCGTGAGGGTGCAAGATGGACCTCTTTTATGGAAGATCATGGTTTAAAGATGGTAAATGGTGCGATCATAGGTGACATTCGCCCTATGAACACCTGGGAAAGAGGCACCTCAAAATCTACCATCGATTATATTTTCTTATCTAATACCATCTTCATGAATACCAGCAAATTTGTTATAATTAAACAGACTGCTAGTGATCACCACCTTTTAGCCTTATTTTGGGCAGTTGAAATTGGTGATCACTTGAAAAATGCACTTTACTATAAACAGACTGTATCTGTCAATAATGGCAGAAACCGTTTCAAATGGTCTGTCAATAAATTACTAGCTCTGAATGATGCTAGTCTAAACAATCAAAGTTTACATAAGGCTGGTTCCTATATAGATGTCTTAAGCACCTTCGCAAATCTTTATCCTGTTGACAGTAAACCAATTAAAAGACATGTTCATGGGTTTGATCTAGCTCTCTGTGAAAGAAAGAAAGCTTACAGAAGAGAGATCAGAAACTATCAGAAATTGCCCATGATTGATCGAATTAAAGCAGTTAAAGTTGCCTCTTCGAGATATCGAAATTGGGCTCGAGCGAGGAGAGCTACCATGTACCAAATAGATGGCGAATATTTCTTGTCAGCTTGCCGTAGTAAAAATTCTGCCTTGGTCTGGGAGCTGTTGAATAAATGTAACACCTTATGCCAAGATCATGCGCAGCTCAATAGCGTTTCTGAATCGGTGTGGGTTACACATTTTTCGTCCCTATACGACGATCCCATGATGAACTACTATAATTACAATAGCAACTCTGTAAATTGTTGGACTTTGCATTGTACAAGATTTACTATTCAAGCCTTTATTAAAGCTTCTTCATCGTCTAGAGCGGCAGGCTTGGATGGGATTACCAATGTAATGCTCAAACAAAACATTATAGAATGGGCTCTAATTTTGAACAACACTTTTCACCACATATTACAAACTAAAAATATTCCGCAATCATGGCGTTCTTCTGTGATCATTCCGATCTATAAAAAAGGTGATCGAATGAATGCCAAAAATTATCGTCCAAAAACGTTACTAGATGTGCCAGGAAAAACTTTCTCTAGGCTGGTGCTAAGAGATTTTAATGCTTGGTAAAATAAAGTAAATCAACGAGACCCAGCACAAACTGGATTCGTGGCAGGTTTAGGTACTGGCATCAATTTAATTGCTTTAAATGCCATAAAACAAGCAATTCATAAGAAACAAGCCAGATACTTTGCATTCGTGGATCTTCACTCCGCCTTTGATTCGGTCTGAAGACCAAAACTTATAGATAAGTTAATCAAAGCGCACGGCCCATCCACTCTTATTGACATCATTTTTGCCCTCCATTCACAAACCAAGGTCTATGTAAGACTAAACTCTGAGGGTCTTCTATCAACCCCAATTCCAACGTTCAGAGGGCTGAAACAGGGGTGCATTTTAGCATCTGCCTTGTTCAATTTTTTCATTAATGATGTATGTTTCATTTTTAGCAAAGTAATCGCTGATGCTCCTAAATTGAATGATGTAAAAATCTGTGCCTTATGGTATGCGGACGACCTTGTTTTAGTATCAAAAACTCCCAGTGGTTTACGCAATCTCTTGTCGGCATTGTTCTTACTTCAAAGAAAATGAATTGGTAGTCAACACGGGTAAAACACAAATTGTCTCGTATGTTCCTAAAGGTTTACGCAAACACTTGTTAAATTGGCAGATTGAGGGGACACCCCTAAAGATTAGGGGACATCCCTAAAGATGGTACCAAATTATGTCTATTTGGGCCTTATCTTTGAGGGTGGTCCAACGTTAGACTCACATCTAAATAAAATTAAGCAGAAATTAACTACGGCAATCTGTCAGAAACGAGTAATTGTTTCTAAATATGGCAAATTCTCCATCAAAGCCGCCGTCACTTATTGGGACCAGAATGTTGTAGCAACCATTCTTTATGGTTTGGAAAGACTAATTGTCCCCCCAGGGTTTTTCAATTTACGAGAAGCCAAGTTTTGGCGTGCAATCTTAAATCTACCACAATGTATTCCTGGTGTGATAATACGATATGAATTGGGACTAATTTCTTTAACTGCATTATATAACTGGCGCCTATGTGCCTTATTTCGCAAATGCTTATTATCTACACATGATAATTCTACATTATCAACCATCTCAAGTTACTTGCTGAACTCTACAGAAGTATTTCTGAAATATTGGTCTACGAAAATATTAACAATCATGGTGCATGCGGACATATCACTTGATCTTCTTACGGTTCATCCGGAGCAAGCAAAGAAGAAGGTGTATATGATGGACTGGATTGATACCAGAACTCAGTGTGTAACTTATAAAGACTTTGATTCTACAATCTTTGGTCCAAAGCGTTTTAAAAACATCGCCTCTTATCTATGCTTGACACCATCTGCTGCCTTAAGAACTGCCATTCTTCGATTGAGGCTAAACATCTGGCCCACCCGTGAGGTTAAAACAAGAAGAAAACAAATCTCTTCTGACCTCAACTGGTGTAGGTTTTGTAAAAATGTACTGATTGTAGAAACCCTTCAACACCTAATATTGGAGTGTCCAGCACTTAGCACTTTAAGAAAATTGCACTTTGTTAATCACTTTGCATATTTTGCACAACTTGATCCGAGAAATAGATGGGTCGCCTTGGCAGCCACTGAATGTATGATTATAAGAATTGCACCAATTAATTTTCTACAGGCCTTAAACTTAGAATGATGATTTTATAGTATTCTGTGAATTTACATGGTTTTTCCTTATGTGGATTTTATGTTTATGAACTTGTCTATTTTATATAAATTGAAAAAGTTGATGTAATTTCAACTATATTCAATAAATAATAAAAAAAATTAAAAAAACGGGGGCTGCAGGGGTGTCCTCCATCACCCTGCTCACTACACTTCATGGTATAGTGAGCCGAGGTTGCGGGGGACGCAAAAAAAGGGGAAAGAAATGGACTCTGTGGTGCCGGTTCCTGATCACGGAAGTGAAAGGAACCCAGCGTGAAGATGAAGGTAAGTGGGGTTTGTTAATGTTGGGGGTGTGGGTGGGAGTGTGCTGAGGGTGTGGGTGTGAGTATGTGTGTGTTCGCATGAGAAAGGTGCACACTTTCGGTAGTTTGCACCTTTCTCATGAGAACGTTTCGGCCGCAGTAGTTTCTGCCGCGGCCAAATCACTTGGATTCATTAATATGGTCCATTTAGCTAACAGTGCTATATTCAGCATCTTAAGTTTCAGAGGATTCATTATTTGCACATGCCTAATATACACATCGTGTGTTACCACAGTAAAGGCTGGTCTACCATCTCCTCTAGTGCAACAGATACCTCTCCCCAATATTCCATCTGTCTCCCACATGACCACAGCATGTGCATTATATCTGCATCCTCTTCCCCACACCTAGGACACCTCCCATCGGCAGTCATACATTTTGTTCAGTCGGGCAGGGGTAAAGTTCACTCTGTTCAAGACCTTGAAATGTATCAGCCTATAACGAGAGTTGAATATCTGCTTTGTCAGTCTGCATATTTGCAGCCAATGCTCCTCAGTGAATGTTACACCCAGATCCCTCTCCCAATCCCCTTTGATGTCTGGCGTTTGTGTCCCTCTCGCTGCCTGAGCTACTTTATATATGCAGAGGCTGATATCTTTGCTGGGCAAGGGGATATGATATAGTTAAGAGTCCAATAGTTCCACTTATACATGCTTAAACACTTAAATATGATAGAAATAAGCAATTGGATACTTTTGGTCAATGAAAAAACCGTTGGGCAAAGTGTGCCTGAAGACGGTTGCAATTTATTTAGCATTAATGCATAAACATACTTATTAATTGAAGTATTACTGCATTCTCTTGTGAAAACTTCTTTAACCACTTCATAAATCGTAGATTGTAGATTCAACTAGCAGTCCTCTCAAGCAAATAATAAGACATTTTGGATACAGTTTGCAATCCTCTCTTATGAAAACACTTCTTTAGCCCACTTCATAAATCTAAGATTCAAATAGCACTCCTCAGTACATCAACAAAAAGTTATGAATACAAATTAGCAATCCTCTCATATGAAAACACGTATTTAGCCAACGTGTGTTTCTACCCTCCTGGGTCTTCATCAGGGCACTAAAGTCTACATTTACAGCCATTTAATTCATGGCTGCACATATGGTGGAAACAACCAACAGAGAAAGGTCAGGGAAGAGAAAAGAGTGAAACAATTATTAGTCAACTCTGAATTTCTGATTCCATTCCATTAACATGTAGGGCTCTGTTTTTGTATACACATCAATTGCCCTCTTCCTTATTCATGTTCTTCATGACTCATAAATCCATAACGTGCTAATTTTATACTTGTTCATAGAACCACTATTCAGTCATTCACCAGTTCATCTAAACATCATTGTTTGTCTGTTCTCATTTTTTAACCGTTAAATAACCAGACAAGTCTGCATAGGAGCCTGCTTCAGGCCTCAGTTTTTGTCAGCTACTCATTATTGCCCTATGTATTTAGCCAAACTATATCCATGCAATTAGTATAATAGATAATAAAGATATATATTTATCCGCCTATACTTTGTACTCGGACTCGATTAAGTAAGTTGAAAATAAATGTATCTCATTCGAACTTTCGAAAAGCTTTGGCTTGGGATTTTCCCATGCTCATCAGAATATATATTCCCGTTTATTAAGAACAATTTTGTTCATTGGTCCTCTTCTATATGGAATAAAGTGATATGGATGAAGGGTTAATTACAATGTTCACCTATTAGGTACAAGTGCAATTATACATGCATGCCTGTTTAATTTGCAAATAAACCGCTTACCGAACTGCAAACTTGTGCTATGACACTGCTTAGCTTCTGTGTTTTCACGGAGTGCTGTGTCTCAATATGTGCTGTGTTTTATTCGCTACAATACAAACGGGATATGTCTAATGTTAAATGGGTAAGTGTGAATGCTTAAAAAATTAACTCAGTATGTAGTTTGCGCGTGTTCGCCAGTTACACGCTTACCTCCATTTAATCTAATATTCCAGAATAGTAGTCCATCGCGTATTGCGTCTGCGTCTCAACAGCTCCGGCAAAGACCGGCTTGTTGAGAATTTTCAGTTTTTATGCTTTCCAAACGTATCTGTCACGTGAAGGATCACATGTTCCCAAGTAATATAATTAAAACGTTCATTTTAAATACGACTAGAAATCAATCACCAACTTAATTGTTGCACTTACAAGTGTATCGATTCAAGCTCCTTCATTCGCAATGTAGAGCTCAAAGTATTCACTCACCAGAAAAGTGTTTGTACTTGTTTACTGCATTGTTTTCCTGTTCTACATTGCTTCAAGAAAGCATTATGTAATCGCCCTCAACAAGGTTTTCAGAAAGGGCTGGCGACTGGCAGAGAAAGTCAAATAATGGAGTGCTAGAATGCAGAGCAGGCACTGCAGCACATCTAAATCGGTTTTCAAATCCCACATGGGGAACTGAATATTATTGGAAAGAATGCCGGTTGGCAATGGAAATCAATTATGAGATGCCTAGGGTGTGATGCAGGCTCCACTGCACCTACTCTGTTCAGTTATTCCAGCAGGCAAACTAAATATAGGTGAAGGCTGGTGTCGAACATGCCCTTCAGCCCTGAATTTCGTCAAATTGTGTCATAACATGCGCCACAAATCCATTAAAGCCACCAAAGAGCGAGTATAAGTAATTGGCATTTAACCCATGCCTGGGTTAGCAGACATTATTTGAAATACAATACATTGGTTGCTGGTTACCTTCTCAATGTCACGTTTGTTGGTGCCTCATGGGTCAAGTAACTCGCTTTGAAATACATTCTAGAATTGTTACAGAAAGACATTCAGTTTGTGTTCCTTGTTTAATCCCAGTTTTAAGCATCTCAATTTACCAATGGTCCGGGTTTCCAACTGCCGAAGGTATAATTGTCGGTCACCTCCTCTGATATGTGGCTGGGCTTGCTGTAGGCCCACAAATCTGATATCTGTGCTGTTCACACTTCGAGCAACACTAGTCATGTTTATTCACTGTTGAATAAACATTGGCATTTACTCAAATTTGATCGTAATCTGTCACAATAAATTTCAGTAAGACCGAGAATATTTTATACCAAGTCACCAACTCTAAAATGAAACTCAGTCACTACTTGCATCTGAACCCATCAGTAAGTTGACCCTTAACTGGCTGAGTGACCCCAGAACAGGGTTTCACAAATCTGGAAATTGCAACTTCTGCAAATTTACATGGTCACCTACACAGACTTTTATTTGTCATGGAGGACTAGAGGTAGAGATTAAATACTTCATAAATTGCAAAACTAAATTTGTGGTGTATGGGCTAATACGTGTTTGCAAAAAAGTCTATATAGGAAGCACCATTAGGGAGTTCAGAGTTAGAATTCGAGAACATTTAGCTCACATGAATAGTCAAGATCCAAAACTTCCCTTTCCTGATTCTGCGTCTGCTGAGCCTCTCTTCAGATCTCAGCCATCGACCTTGCTTCCGTCGCCATAGCCTGCTACACACACGCCCCGTCTGTGCCCGTTGGGTTTCACAGGCAGTATCTCTGTTGTGGCAGCAGCAATTTGTCCGTTCTTTTCCCAGATAATGCCCGCACCGCTCGTATCCTTCCTCGGCTCATTTTGCAGTTGGTCTTCGCTGTTCGCTGCTATTTGAGCACCAGGGATCTCCCACCTCACACGGAGCTCACACAATGGCAACCATTACACCATTGGCGCAACAGCGCCCCCTCTGCTCATCTTCATTTCTCCCCCAGTCCACACACTCTCCTCGCTCTTGTGACGAATCGCAGATTTCAGTCACTCTTCTCCCCCCCCACCACCCCCCCCAGCAGGGGGGGGGCAGGGCCTTTTCTTGTGAGGCTAGCGAGTTGAGCCGCTATGCATTACCCTGTATCCAGTAGAGGTAGAGACAAGCAGGACCTCACTGGGAGAGACTCCTCCCCTCCCACCCCCCCGTGGGGACA
Organism: Ambystoma mexicanum; assembly: GCF_040938575.1. NCBI lineage: Eukaryota > Metazoa > Chordata > Amphibia > Caudata > Ambystomatidae > Ambystoma > Ambystoma mexicanum. The sequence continues at coordinate 670,392,771 of NC_090933.1, read as the reverse complement.
CAGACTTCCATTCCAATGAGGCACTCCCGAACCAATCCACCCTACTAAAAGAAAACCCGAAGAACAAGCTGATATTTGTTATTGTCATGTTGAAGCCTGGAGTAAATCCGAAAAGGGGATGCCTATTCGGTACAGAGATGAAGAAAACCATTTGAGTAATAGTGCGAACAGGGCATAGAAGAGGGACTTTGATGCTCCACCGGGGAAGTCCTACGAACATGTCATAAGTCGGAGAGGAGGAGAATTGGGAGGGAGAGAAGCCCAGGAAATCCAAATCCACTGTGAGAACGGAGCTGAAGGAGGCTGTGATGCACAGCTTCAGGTACAGAGAGTAAGCTTGCGTACGAGGCGGGGTATTTTGCGCTCAGGAAAACCTGATATTGGAGAAGCCGAAGGACTGTTCTGACGTTTGTTAATCTGCTTAGAATCACATGCTGTGCATATGGTCTCACTTCTAGTGGTAACCGTGGAGTATTGCATCTTGTCTTTCGGGAATCGAAAGGGGACGTCGACATGGGTGTGCCTGTAACACTATCCCTATGTGACATGTAGTGTACCCAAGATCCCTCACGTGTCGAGGTCCCTCAGATTGTTTTTTCCCGCCCAGCATACTGGTCGTCTTATGCGGAGCTCGTCAAAGACATTGCATATTGTCCCCTAGACCTTTGGTGGAATGGTTATATAAAATAATTATATCACCCTATCTGTCCCTTATTTCGACGGCTGATGCAGATCTCCGCTGAAGACCTTCAGAACTTCGGACGGTGATCCAGTCGGCGCTACGGCCTACACAGTAGGGAGATTGGGGTCGGGGTGGACATTTCCGTACTATCTAAGAATGCCTTTACCTTTCCTTCCTCTTTCCCTTTTGGTCTTCGTCACTCTACCCATCCTCCGCTATGGAGAGGACTCCATTTAGGTTTTGCCCTATTTGTAAGAGCAAATTTCCTTGGAAAGATGAGCACAGACAGTGCAACCGGTGCTTGCCCCTCGATCACAAGAAGGAAGGATGCACGGCTTGTAAGCTCCTCCGTCCTAAGACATTAAAGGAGCGGAAAGTCAAGCTGTGGGAGGCCTACGGTATGTCAAAGGCCGAGTTTTCTGCCGCATCCACTGAATGTGACGATGGCGAGATTGCCGATCAGACCTCCGTACCGGAGGTTGTTGACCTTTCGACGGAACGCTTGTGTTCCGAATAATCCGTCACCGGTCCCGCTGGGCACGGATTAGGCATTGCTATGGGGAAGTCACACCCCAGCAACACAGACGTACATGTACACAGCACTAAACACAACCCCAAGTCAATCTTCGGCCAAGTCGAAGAAGACTTCAGCGCCAACGGGTACACCGGATGTTCCGAAAGCACCAGCCGACCGTCTGGATCGGCAGCCCTCCCCGCAGCCACATATGTGCCTAGCGACCGGGCCATCAATGACAAAGGGCACTACCCCTAATATATGAGGTTCCATCGAGACGCATCACAAGAAGGCGTCCGGCAACGATAGGGTTCCGGGTTCCGCCGAAGACAAGGCCCCGGCTCTGCCGAAAAAGTCTCCCTCGCAATCGCACGCTGAAGCTACGCGCCTCCCGTCTGCAGAGGACGTTGCTGAAAGCTTAGCAAGGATTGTTTCTGTCGATTCCCAGAAACAGCAGTCCAGGGATGCTCCGAGGCCTACGGAAAAGGCCAAGGATCCGCCAAAGTCCAAGGATGGTGTAAGGGAGTACCGGAACCCACCCATGAGTCGAACGAGAGGCACAGGGACGTCGCACCTCTGTCGGTCCCTCAGGAGGAGTTCTCTGAGGGCGAAGAAGGGCCATCTTTGTCGTTGAGACAATAATCTTGACGTTTTACAGCGGATGAGCGTGTTCAGGACCCTTTTTGACCTCTAGACCATTCTAGGTCTTCGGTTTGGACTAGAGAGCAATTTGAAAACTGCATGGAAAGGCTGGACAGGTTTGTTTCCCGTTCAGAACAACCCACACCTAGAAGGCCATAGGATGAGAGCCCTGTGGACCCCAAAGCATAATTCCCAAGGCTTTTTGACCCCTCTTTGAAAGAGGATATATACAACTACGACCTAACTGAAGAAGACATTCCTGCAGACACTCAAGATGAGGAATATATCAACCCTGAGGACATGCATGATCACATAGAGGGCTGGGTGGAGAACCCAGATGTGGGTGACCCTCAACCATGGAAGACTCCAGATCCAGAAGATCCTGATGCCCTGTCTCTGGATTCTCCCCAGTCCACCCCCACTAGACAACAACCATTGCCAGTGGATGATCAAATGACGTTCAACGTAATGTTGCATAAAGCAGCTGAACACTTTAAGATTGCAACAGATGAAGCTGACTTCGTGGAGGACATCCTCTAGGAGAAGCAGCCGGCCAGCCAGGCTATTCCTCTCCTCAATTCAATTAAGAAACGTCTGGCTCCCTTATTATCAACATCTGCTCTCACAAGAGGTATTAACCCAAGAATAGAAAAACGCTTTTGTCCTTCTCCCTCGGACCTGCTGTATATCAGAGGTCCGTCCAACCCAGACTCTCTGGTGATGACTACTACAAGAAAGAGGGCAGGGGGTCCTTTGCCAACTGGCGAGGCACCGCCTGTTAAGGAAGGTAAACGACTCTACGCCCTTGGGAAGAGGGTCACGGTCGCAGCAGCGTTTTCAACACGTATTGCCAACAACACAACCTTGTTGGCCAGCTACGCTGATGCTCAGTGGGCCTTACTACAGGAAGGCATACAGGAGGTTCCCGAACCTCTACGTACTGTCTCCTCACCACTGTTACTGAGGGCAGACAGGTGAACCAAAACATACTTAAGAACACTTTGTATTCTGCCGAAAAGGCTGGTCGATCCCTGGCTCAGGGCACACTCCTGAAGAGACATACATGGCTACGGAACTCTGGATTCAAGCCAGAGACGCAAGCGTCACTTATAAATAAACCTGTGGAAGAATCCAACCTGTTTGGGAAGGCGGTCGATGAGTCCCTCGAGACTGCAAAAAAGGGGCATTACACCCTGAAAACACTGGACCAAATTACGCAAAGACACTCTACAAGACAAGGATCTGGGTCCAAACTGCTTTTTCGTGGCCAACGCTTCCCTCAACAAAAATACTCCTCGGGGAAACAATTGGAACTCTCCACAGGGAAACAGCGGATACACCACCCGGTATCCCCAAAAGGGTCAGTGTCGTGGGAAAGGAAGGGTCCGGGTCTCTACTCCTAGAGGCTCCCTGGCCTGAGGTTCAAAATGACCCGAAGATTCGGGTCCCCTCCCATTTCTCCCCGGTCGGGTGCCGGCCAACATCGTTCCTTCAGGCATGGGAGGGGATAACTAAAGGCCAGTGGGTGCTATTGACCGTGGCCCACGGGTACTATACAGAGTTCAACTGGTCCCCCAACATTCAGACCTCCACGAGCAAGACGACTGACACCAGACCATCTTTGCATACTTCTTCCGGAAGTCGAGACACAAGAGAAAGGAGCCATAGAAATCGTACCTCTGTCACAGGTAAAATAAGGTATTTATTCAGTGTACTTCCTTGTATCCAAAAAGGATCTAACCATGCGCCCCGTTTTTAGATCTGCGCCCAGCGAACAAATTTGTAAAGCCACAAAAGTTCTGAATGTTCACTCTACAGGAAGTAATTCCACTGCTATCAGAGGGGGATTACATGGCATCACTGGACATGAAAGATGCATACTTTCATATTGCAATGTTGCCAGCACACAGAAAATACATCAGATTTATGATGCAAGACCAGCATCATCGGTTCAAGGTACTACCCTTCGGCATAGCATCTGCACCAAGGGTATTTACAAAGGTACTAGTGGTGGCAACAGCACATCTGCTCAGGCAATCCATCCCGGTCTATCTTTACCCTGACGACTGGCTCCTAACAGGGGACTCTTACGAAACATGTCTGTCAAATACCGAAAAGACGATAGATCTTTTATTCAGTCTGGGATTCTCTATCAACGAGAAAAAATCCAGCCTAGACCCCAGTCAGGTCAAACGGTTCCTAGGGGCTCTAATTCGAACAAAGGACGGCCTCGTCTTCCCCTTCAACGAGAGGGTTCAAAACATGTTTCAAATCCCTCCGTATGTAGCCAGAGAGGTGATGGTACGCAAAGCTATGCGACTACTAGGAAGGATGGCATCATGTATCTACTTGGTTCCTCACGCGCACTTGCGCCCAATGCAAGAGTGGCTCAACAGCCAGTGGTGTCAGGCCAGCGGACAGTGGGACGATCTAGTGGTTGTCTCGCCGGCCATCGTTCTCTCGCTGCAGTGGTGGTCGAGGGACAACCTCTTGAATGGGAAATCCTTCACCACCCCCGCAGTGGATGCCACTCTAACTACTGACACAACTCTTAAAGGCTGGGGAGCTCACCTGCTTCAACAAACAGCGCACAGAGTTTGGTCATCAGACATAGCATCCAACCACATAAACCTGTTGGAACTGTTGCCAGTGTTGAAAGCACTAAAGGCTTTTCAGACACGACTGCAGGGGAAGACGATCCTGATCCTCAGACAGCACCACGACCATGTAATATCTGAACAAACAAGGTGGCACTCACTCTCCAGGGCTGTCCAAACTATCCCAGAACGTTTGGAAGTGGGCTCTCAAATGCAACATGTTCCTGCTATCACAACATGTTCCAGGGGAACTCTATCTTCTGGCAGACGTACTCAGCAGAGACTTCCCCTTGCCCATGGAGTACGAATGGCGATTACACAAACATCATCTCCAACGTTTTTGCAGAATGGGGCTTCCCAGAGATCTATTTGTTAGCAACTCTGGAGAACGCTCAATGCCAAGATTACACCTCCAGGTACCCCCAGAACCATTCCAAGGACAACAGACTCTGGATAACATGGTCAGGGAAATTTGTCTACGCCCACCCCCCCACCCCCCCCCCATCCCCTGACTCCCCTTTTCAACCAGATCGTGCACAAGCTGCACCAGGAACCAGTTGCGATGATACTGGTGGGCCCCATGTGGGCCCGCCAATCCTGGTGCGTTCATCTGATGGAGATGTCCCTATCTCCTCCAGTCAAACTGCCTTGCCCGTACAACGGTATCCAGTTAATATGTCTAAATTAAAATGTCAAATGACAAAAATGTCGAAAAAAAAATAAAAATGCTGTTAAAAAAAAAAAACAAATGTCTTTTTTTTTTTTTAATTACATGTTTTTTTTGGGGTTTCGCGAGTAAAAAAAGGGTTTAAAAAAACAAAAAATAGACATTCGACTTTTTTTTTTTTTTGGTCTTTTTTTCAACATTTTTGCATTCGAAAGGATAACTATAAACCCCGTACAACATGTCGCAAGACAGAGGGGAGACACTTCACCCCTGCCCGCAGACATTGAACTTGGCGGCCTGGCTCCTGAGGTCAGAGAGTTTGGGCACCTGCAACTCCCTCAGAGATGTATGGACATTCTCAGGGAAACAAGAAAATCGAACGCTAGGTATTGCTATTCCAGTGAATGGAAACGGTTTGTCATATGGTGTACCTCAAAGGGCATTAACCCGAGAAACTTCTCTCCCACACACATTGTTTTTTACCTAACTCATTTACTTGACTCAGGCCTGGTGTTTAACTCCATAAAGGTGCACTTTCAGCCTACACTACATCACAACAGAAAGTGTCATGGTGGAAGATACCACTTATTAAAGCTTTTATGGAGGGAGTGAAGAGAATTCACCCTCCCATTTCCAACCTGGCTCCCGGATTGGACATGAACGTAGTGTTGACTAAAGCCCATGCACAAAGCAAGTCTTAAAGACCTCAACTATAAGACTGCTTTTTTAATAGCGATTACCTCCATTAGGAGAGTAAATGAACTACAAGCGCTCTCAATCCTAGATCCCTTTGTAACAGTTCACAAAGATAAGGTGGTTCTGCGCACTCATCCTAGGTTTGCGCCTAAATTAATTTCCAAGTTCCATGTGAACCAGTCGATGGAACTACGAACTTTCTTTCAAAATCCTTCAAGCCTGGGAGAAAGAACGCTGCACACACTGGATGTAAGCAGAGCTGTCATGTTCTACATGGAAAGAACTTGACCACTAAGAAAGATTAATCAGTTTTTCGTTTCAGTGGCAGCAGGAAAAGAAGGAGACAGCCTCCAAATCCACGATCTCTAGGTGGATTGTCAAATGCATCACACTCTGCTACAGTCTTGCTAAGAGAGCTGCCCTTCAAGCCTAGAGCACATTCTACTCTAGGCACTGGGGCGTCCATAGCATTCATTGCAAATGTTCCCCCTGAGTCCATTTGCAAAGCGGCAACCTGGAGTTCTGTACACACCTTTACAAAACACTATTGCCTAGACACTCATTCTAGGTCTGATTCTCAGGTGGGACAGGCAGTACTAGGACATCTTTTCACTACTGTTACTTCCCACAACCCACCTCCTACTCTGGGTACTGCTCGCTAGTCTATGCACAGCATGTGATTCCAAGCAGATTAACAAACATCAGAAGATATGTAATACCGTAAAAGCATTTCTGATGGTTGGATCTGCGTAGATTCACATGCGCCCACCCTTGCTCCACCGCTCGGATGGAAGGAACATGGACGTCTTACCACTTTCTCTCTTTTCTGTACTCACTCACGATAGTCATAAAGCTCCCTCTCAGCAGCAAAAATATAATCGGAGGGACCTCGACACGTGAGGGATCTTGGATACACTACACGTCATGTAGGGATAGTGTTACAGGCACGCCCATGTCGACGTCCGCTTTCGATTCTCGAAAGACCAGATGCAATACTCTGCGGTTACCACAGGATGTCGGACCATATGCCCAGCATGTGAATCTAAGCAGATACAACCATCAGAAATGCTTCTACGGTAAGTAATGCATATCATAGAAGGTCAAAGAAGTGACCGAATGAGAAGTGGTGGCGTGAACGAAGCTTTGTGGACTTGAGTCCCTAAACAACACCAAGACCATTTACCTGAAGGGACTTGGACGCAAGCCCGTGATGTGATCCCTTTGTCAGAAAGGTAACTGGGAGCACGGGAGACCCGGGTTTGGAACCATAAATAACAAGTGGACCATTCATGCTCCCAGTAACGATCAATTATGGAAAGCGCCTCATAGCTGGCAATCATTACTGGAACGCTCATACTCGTCCCAGTAACTACCAAGTGTTGGAAAAGAGTGAGAATCCTTATTGGAACAGTCCTAATTGCCCAAGCCAGGAAAAAGATTGGACGTTGTAGAGAAAACTCTCAAGTTAAATGAACCAGAAAAAAAATGGAATTGCCCCTAGGTAAGAGGGGAACAGAAACAATAAAGGTCACCAGAGAGAAGAATAAAACTGAGAGGGGGAACCAACTTGCTTAGAAGCAGCCCACAGTAGAAGGGAGTCATTCTCCTGTGCCTTAGTTGTTATGATAATGGCAGACAGATATTATAGACGGAGGCTCTTACTTTTGGGCAACTGACAAGCACCCAGTTTGTTTTTGTTGGGTAGGGAAAACCCATAGTTTAGGGGAAATTAGTTTTCATATTTCTTTTAATAAAGAATATCTATAAATGGAAGATTATAGTCCTTGTCCTTCTGACCCACCACACTCTCCTTTAAAAATTGTGTTCTTTGTTTTGTCTTTAAAGCGGTTAGCGACTGGTTTACTACTGGCTTGCTGGGGGACTGTTCTCCTGAATCCTAGTAAGTCCTGTTGGCGTTTGCTTACATTGGCTTGGTACTGTTTGCCCCTGTGACTTACTGGTTTGTCTGGCGACCAACTTTGTCACATATGGGATGCCTTCTGCTCCCAAATTCACGATGTCGGCAGCGATTTTAGGATGCTCTCCTGCTATGCCCCTGGAGTCCTTATGTGTCAATTTCGTGTCTCCTCCTTCCACAACCTTGGCTGATCAGGATCTTTCTATGGCTGATGCTTCCCTGCCGAAGTCCCAAGTTTGGATCGTTTACACCAAAACAAATATTGCTCTTCTGCCAACACCCAACATCACATTGACCCAACCTCACATTGTACTCCGCGGTAGTTAACACTGTTACTAATGCCCCTCTACGGTGCAATCCCACTGAGTGAATTCACTTTACACTAACGCGCTGTTCTGCTCTCGATGGTGTCTCCTGCAGTGATCTCAGATGCTGTATGCCCAGCCTACAGCAGGATCTATTGGAGCCTATTGAGCAGGATCTTCTACCACTGTAACTAACACGCCACAGGCTAATCTTGAATCATCTGCAAGATTAGATATCGGATAAAGTTGATACCAGGCACAGTTCTGGTTCCCTTTTGAAATCGGGTCAATTATCCACTGGCACTACTGGGATTGACGGTAGTGTAGCGTTTGCCTCTGCGTCGGGGTCTGTGATGTTTATTGAATCAGGAATTTATGGAGTTACAGGTGGAGGCGATCTTAATGGTAATTTGGCTTTCAGGATATCCATTGTGGTAGTTGGAACCCTATTCGTACTTATAATTGCTTATTTATTGGTAAATATCAGCCTCCTGATTAAATGTGCAACGATTTCAGACTATATTGTGGATAAGCGCATTGATGTCTTTACAGCAACAGAAACCTAGTTGCATGATGCAGTTGGCCCTGCGCTTGCTCTTGCTATTGTAGGGCAGACCACCACAACCAGACCAAAAGAATCATAGGGAAAAAGCTTGATGCAGGCTCGGTGCACCTTTTACAAGGATAACATTTTATTTCTCATACAGAAAGGAAAGAGCGTGTCAGTAGGGGCATTTAATCCCGACTGCCATGGAGCACACTGCTTAGTTCAAGGCAAACACCACATTATAACGGGCAATGTCATCACCCGTGACGCAGGCAGTATATGGTACTCATTCCCGACCTAATTTACTATCACCTATGTACATACTACCTGCTCTCTATGGGATGCTGGATGATTGTAGTTACTCTAAGCCAGTTCCCTACCACGTGGTCTTCGGCCTTGCCACCTTGGTTTCTATGAACATGATTGGTGACCCATGTAAGAATGATTCCCTCCCCATGGACACCTCACGTGATGTACACCTGGTATTTTGACATGAGCTCAGTGGATGCCCTCGAGGTCAAATTTGGTCCTCTGAAATGAGGTGCTTCTTCTGATCCCAGACATGCAGGTGCCCCGCCATGCCTCCCCAGCACATACCTAACTTTGTTAGCATCACTCCGTGCACCTCGTAGTAGAAATCGTAGGCCATCCTGGTCTGTGCCTGCCCCCCCCCCACGCCACCCCCTTGGCAGCTGCCCATCACCCTTGGACCTTCATCTGGGCCTCAGTCAAATTGTGATGGATGTACATGCTCCGCTTGCGGGTGTCTGGCAGTTGAAATAGTGACCATTATCCTGGGGGGTGCTAGTGTCTTAAATCTGGGTTGGGCTACTTTGGCAGCTCAAGACCTCTGCCCTGGCTCCAAGGAGATTGTCCTTCAGGGACAGGCACAGCCTTTCCTGCGCTTGGCTATTCGTATTCCTTTCTGACTGCTCAGGCCTGCAACATGAGATAGTAGACTGTGTTTTATTTATCCGGCTTGAAGGCCTTCTCGTCTCTACGCCTGGGCTATGAATGGGAAAATGCATTTGTATTGGGTGCCAAGATGCGCTACTGTCTTTACTGTGGCTTGGACTATCCTAGGCCTCGATCTTAATATGGCGGTCCAGTGCTTTCTGCCGCGCAGTGTGGGCTCGCTATGGCATTGTTCATTCATACCACTTACTGTATTGCCCGACAAGTTCCCCCACCTCCCCCCAAGGGCCTTCTCAAGACAAAACCTGCTACACACTTACCTTGCTCACTACCTCTCTCGCCTATTGCTTACTGCTCCCCCCTACAGCCATGCCTCTTTCTTTGTGTTCTTAGTACATTTTCCTCAACCTAAATAGTTTTTGCGGTTTGGGGGGGACAGGGGATTTGCACATTCATTCCAACATTACCCCAGGCTATACATTTTTTAGAGGTGATAGCACATCCGGTCTGGGTGGACGAGTGGCCTTCATATATGAACACCACTTTCAATGTCTTTCTCATGTACCGACTTCCTTCTGCAATCCCAGGTTTTTGTTCTCAATTCTGTGATATGATGATACCTCTGCGTAAGCCCTCATCTAATGTTATCATTCTGGGAGGCTTTAATCTTGAGCTCTTTGATGACTCTGATCCCATGGCCACAGTCACTGAGTCTGCACTGACTAACTTGGACTTTGCTCATCATGTTACAGACACAACCCATTTAAAAGGTAGGACACTTGACGGTCATGAGCCATAATGTGTCCGTCTTGAATGTTGAGCTGATTCTTTGGTCAGATCATACTCTTATCCGTTTTTAATATTGCCCACTCCTCACAGTACAAAAAACTTAAATCCGAAAGGATCATTATCACGTCAAGAAATGTGTGGCGTTTCCACTGAATTAATAGCACCCCATTTGGAATCAACATTCAACAGCTTGTTTACTAATGTATCAGCAGCTGATCTGGTCGAGGCTTATCAAAATCTGCTGCTCAATGCAATTAAAACCCGTTCTGTTGGGCTTAAGAACTTTAAAGCCTGGTACTTAGCCGAAGTCCACAAATTAAAGGTTGCCAAACACAAAGATTTTGAGACATTAAAAAATCGTAGTATAACAGAAATAAATATAATCTTGCTGCTTAAGCTCGTAAACGTGCCATCATTTTAGCTAAACAACGGACCTATGATCAGAGGATTGAAAATGCTTTCTCAGATACTAAAGAGTTTTATTTTTTAATTCTTGAGCCAGAATACCCTTGTCCAGCTGCTCCTTCAGTTACTGGATAAAGGATGTGCACATCCATTCAAGATGCTCGGATGAAGAAGACCAAAATAAATCCAGGATGGCGTTGTTAGTAAACGTACTGCGCATGTGACGGGCCGCGGTCAATCACTGATCCGCCAAGCTCTGATAATATGGTCCCTGTCTTTCAGTTTTGCATGGTAATGGAACCTGAGGTTTCAGTTATTTTACAACAACTTCAACCTACCCATTGCAAAACAGATGTATGCCGCTAAGTGGTTTTTAAGGCCTGTGCCTCACAGCTAATTCCGAAATTCATTAATGCTTCTTTTAGTGAAAGCTTTGTTCCACCATGCATTAAGCAGGCATGGATATGGATATCATCCTTACTTGAGAAACCATTGCTTGATCCTAATGCCCCTTCAAAGTATAGGCCTGTCACGAATGTGCTGTTTCTTTTAAAGATCTTAGATTGGGCTGCCTACATCCAATTTTCTGACTAGGAACAACATCTTGGGCCAGCTGCAGTCAGGTTTTGGTAGTGCTCTGAGAAACCTGAGGCTATTCCCAGGTATCCTTTGCTCAGGTGGCCAGGTGAGGGCCATCGCTCAAGGATCCCAACCCTGGAGGGGACGAGGGAGGAAGAATCACCTGGGCAGTCTCTTCGGGGACTATAGGAGGCACGCCCTTGGGCGGAAATGGTATTGCTCCCATTTCAATACACCCCTACCCGACATCCCCTCAGTTGTCATAGGATATTGTCAGCAGAGTCCCATCATACCTCAGTACTTTTCTGTAAGAAAAAGGAGAAAACGACCAGGGAAATTAAAATCCAATAGAAAATCCATTTGTCCGTCACTACATTTACCCCCTTTATCCTGACAAAAACCTACATGGTTTTTTCATGATCTCCAGGAAAACCTACAACTCCCACAATCCCTACTTCCATTCTATAAATCCAACTACTGGGACGAAGAAGAGGCAGATGGGAGTCATGAGGGTTGCCCATAGGAATCCATGGGCAATGGATTCTTATGGGCAGTCTCCAGGTGGTTCCAATAATGAGGTCGGGCAGGGAGGGACAACTACTCGCACCTGACTCCAATCAACTCTTTCAAAGAGTTTAAAAGGTCAGCCACTCTAGAAGTGAGCTGCAGATGCTTAAGGAACTGTGAAGACCAAAAGTAGAAGTCAGCAGCTGGGAGAACCTTGGGAAGCCAGAGGGGGGGGTGGACTGCCAAGACACTGAAGCCTGTGCATACGAAGGGGGCTACATTGTGGCAGAGGAGCCGTGACCCAGGGAACCAAAACTCCAGCTACACATTTCTGGTAGTGTTTAAATCAGTGCTTGCTCCCCGGGTGGGTTCCAGAAACCCAGGTAGTTAAGGGGCCTGTGCTGGGACCCTACCTCAAGTGAAATCCCATTGAGGACCCTCTAACACCTCATCACAGAGGCTAAAAGATGAAGATCCTGTGACTCTAGGGATGGTAAGGAGGGATAACCTGTTGTATCAAGAACTTTGTGTAAATTCCAAAAGTGCTTGTAAATGGGCGAAGTGGGGACACAACCTTGAGTGTGCATTCTGGGACTTGTAGGCCAAAAGAGCCAAGCTGTGAGACAGAGTGGTCCAGCACTGTGTGTGTTCCCAATCGCAGGTCTCTGTAAGGTATCCAGCTGAGAAGTGGCAGAAGTGAAAGTTAGACTTGTAAATCAGAGTGGCCCTGCAACAGGTCAAGCAAAATCCTGCGTACAGTCGAAGGTTTTCGATTTTGATACAGTTAAAGTATGGAAAATGAGATGAATTGGTCCGAGCCTGGCCGAGGGAGACTAATTGAAGGTTTTATGTTAAAGTGTGTTTGAGCCTGGCAAAGGGGGACCCCGGGTGAACAGTGAATCACCAGAGAAGTTGGGCATAGGAGAATCCTGAGGAGAAAGGAACTTTGAATGTTTGTTGCATCAAGGCCTGTAAAGTAAGAGACTTTGAATGGCAAAGAGACTTTGGACATAGAGGGCCTAATACTGAGATATTGAACTGTAGGACTGACAAAAGGAATTATAAGCACCAGGAGTCACTGGGAAAGAAGGTAATACTGTGAAAGTCAAAGTGGTCAGGTATAGTTTAAGTAAAACCCCATGCTATTTTGAAAGTCTTCGATGATAACTTGGAGAATGAAAAACCCAAAGTGACAAGTAAGAGAAATTTGTGTGTTTTGACAAGTAAAGTGAACTTTTGTTTCAAGGCCGAGGAAGCCTGTGCTTTGACAAGAGACGTTTCTTTTTGAGAATCCTTTTTTGTTTCTTAAATACTTTGCCAGAGTGGTGTGAGACCAGCTGAACCATTGAACTGTCCTCGTGCCGAGGAAGCCAAGAGTGTGCACAAGGCTCAAGCTTGCTGACTTGTCCCGTGCTAAAAGCATGGGGAAGGGAGGCAACTGCTCAACTGGTCCTGGCATTGTTTCTTGAACAGATTTCCTTTTTTTTTGCATACACTACTACCCCACATTATTTTGTATTTAGAAGCAAGGATTGGCAATAGGTTTATTAGCATAGTCCCTTTTATGTTGACGGACTAGACTAGGACTGCGTTATTATTTGATGGTTGTAGCTTGCTCCCATCCTTCGATTCGGTTTAGATAGGTGTTTAACCAACCCTTTGAACTGTCTCATTTGTGTCGGTCTTCATTGATGATACCAAGCCTTTCCTTACACAGCGCAGAATCAACATTGCTTGATTTGAAGGTGAACATTCTTCAGGTTTTTGTGAAGGGTGGCACATTCTGCCTCTTTGCCAACTGGGTCAAAACGTTATTGTCAGAACGCTCAGCTAGGCTATTCTTTGGCGAGAACAAGACTGAGGATTTTCCTATGGCTTGCAGTCACTCCGGGATCCTATCCTGCTTGATGCCCACATTGTACAACAACTTCACCTTGCCCCTATTTCAGCTGATTGATGCTAATGAGGCGAATGCAAATACTCAATGTCTCATACCTCTTTCAGGTGATCATACTCAAGGCGCTAAAACTGTCAACTAAGTGTTTTCTCTCATCTAGAATTGGATGGTGGAGAATAGCTTAGCCCTTAATGATTCAAAAACCGAGCTGATAACCAGCATGGCAGCCCAAGTAAGAAAACTCAGACCTGAGTTTTATGAATTTCAAATAGCTGGATGTGCTATTGCACACTTCCCAAGGTTAAGACCCTGGGTATTCTCATGGATCGGGAGCTCAATATAAAGGCACATGTGAGCATCCTTGTCTCATCATCCTTGTATTCTCTTTAAACCATTAGCTCTGTTAAGACCTTTTTTGAGCCACAGGAATTGTAATCACATTTCCAAGGCCATAGTTGGCCCTAAACTGAACTACTGCTCCAGTCTACTGTATGACATTGGCAAAGGCGAAATAGCATGACTACAGATGGTGGAAAATGTGGTGCGGGCAGTTGCGGGCCTTTGCAGGAATTATTATAACTGAGGCCAGGAAAGCCCTGTTGGCTTCCGGTTGCCTCCTGAATCACCTTTCGCATGCTTTTCATCACACACGTGTCTATAAGGGGCAATGCCAGTGCATCTTTCCAACAGACTTTGTTGGCAACCTTCACTGAGGGTGCTTGGATCGAATCGTATTCTTTTCTTTTGCCTGTGCTTAGAGCCAGGTTGACCATGAAGTCTCAGGGGTCTTTCCCTTATGCGGCACCGAAATGCTGCAATGCCCTCCCACACAATTTAAGGGCATGTCGTTCCTTTGATTTCTTCAGGCATGATCTAAAGCCAGCTGTTTCATAGATTTTTTTTTTTTTTTTTTTCTCCCTAACGCCCAACTGTTTTGCCCTGTTGCTCGACTGGAATTTGTTTAGCTCTCACCACGCCTGCGGCCCCGTCTTCAGTGCTATATATATATATATATATATATATATATATAAATAAATACATGTATTGTGAGAAACCAGAGTGTATTTTCACTCCTACTCCCGCTGGATCCTCTTCTCAGGTGGCCAGAGAAAGGGGGTGGAGAAGCAAGGGAGGATCACCTAGGTGGAGGGTCCTTGGGGATTTTGAGTGGGGACCCACATGCAAGAGATGGTATCCCCCTTTCCCTATTGATGACCAACATACCCTTTCACCGGGCTTTATCGGCTGTTGTAAATCAGCTTCCCTCATTTCCCCACATTTGAGCCATGAATGTACTGGGACGAGGAAGAGGCGACTAAGAGCCATAAACACTCAAACTCCATTTCACCACTTGGCTGAATAAGATGCCTGCAGAGAGCTGTGAGGGTCAGGCATGTCCCTTGAACTATGGTCCGGTCAAATCTATTTGGGAATCAACACCTGCAACCGGTCTAGTGTTTGCAGGTGTATAAATAGATAACCAGAGAACAGAAGAGAGCGGGAGACCTGTGGGGCAGAAACCAGTAGGAGACCCATGACGTGAAGAGAAGGCTGTGGTGGGGCCTGCGAGGATGCCGGCTGATGCCCCGAGGTGCTGTGGAACCCAAGGCCGGTTCAGCCGTGGGGCTACAAGAGCCGTGGGAGCCTCAATATTGGGAAGCGTGTTGCTTATTCTGCCGGCAAGCAGGAAAGAATAAGGGACGCCGTCCGCGACCGTGTCTGGTAAGCAGAGGCTCTGGTGTGTGCAGGCAAACACATGGAGTTCGAACAGGGATCACAGGAGGCGGTCTGCCGACAGAAGAAGCAGACCGAAGGCAGGAGGAGCCTCCAGAGAGGACTCCAAAAGCTGATGAGTGTCTGGGAGGTCACTCGAAGCCAGGGCGCCTCGGAAGGCTGCGCACAGATAATGAACTGCCGTACGATGTTTATTGAATGGAATGAAAACGTGAAACAATGCTGCAATATGCATGTTGAATACCGAACTGAACTCGAACCAAAGATAAAATAATGCATTTTAAACACTTAGCTGAATGAAAACATGAACCAACTCTGGACTGTGTGTGTAAATAAATAAATATATATATATATATATATATATATATATATATATATATATAATACCAAACTGAATAAAAACTTGTAACAAGAACAACTTATGCATATTGAATATGGGCAAAACCTATAATGGGTGAAAGATAAAAGGGAAAGTGCCTAATTAAACGCACCCTTCAGAAAAGAATGCAAGTGTGAAAGACTGTCGGAGAAAGGTGGGGCATGAACCAGACCACAACTTTATGAATGAGTAAAGGGCTAAAAGGCCAAAGACGAGCACAGAGATGAGTAACACATAATGGCAAAGTCAAAAGGAAGACGAAGAAAAGTCAGGTGAAGGTGAATCTGCACACAAGAGTAAAATTGAAGAACCTGTGTGGGCTGAAAAGCATTGGGTTCCTGATTGCACGACCTGTGATGCGTGGACCGTGTGGTCTGACAACTGCGCCTAGACCAGGGAAGTGTGAAGGCCAATGTCATTGTGAAATATATCAAGAGGAAGCACTATAAGTAAACTGGTGATGAAAACCAGAAGGAGGGTCAAGTCGGCCTGGATTTGTGTTGAACTTTGAAAGACTGAAACAAATATCAGTTGTTGTATTGGTCTTAGGGAAGGGAACCCTGAGACCTGAGGAATTACAAAACGCCGTCTTGAGGACGGAGCCTCAAGAACCTTTTCTTTTGAACTGTGTTGCTTGAAACTTGGGGAAGCGAACCCTGAGGACTGTGGGAAACTGTATTGCCTTGAACTTGAGAAAAGTAATCTTATGACTTTTGTGGAACTTCTTGAACTTGGGGGAAGGGGAGCTGAAAAGTAGGCTAAGAGCTAGGAGAAGCTCAGACTTTGTATTGAACACCATGGGCCTCATTAGGCACCAAGCACCACTAAGCTCACCGGCACCACTGTTTCAGGTCCGTCATATTACAGGTCTGCCTGTTGGAGCTGCTGTGTCAGACAGGTCTGACACTGCCAGGCACAGTGGCCACGGTAGGCAAACCGTTCATGGAAGCACCAGCAACGGTGCTGGTGCTTCCGTGTCCCCATACTTATAAAGTCCTAAGGGACTCTATGGGAATGGGGACTTACATTTTACCAGCGTCTGACTTTCTGGGCCGCTGGAGTTGTAATCTCCCAGTGGCACCGGGAAGTCGGGTGCCAGAAAATATTTACTGGTCCTGTGGCAACCCGCAGATAGCACCGGCAGGGTTACCACTGGACCCGTAATGAGGCCCCATTTCTTTGATAATTGACATCCCTACATGTGGTTTAGCTTTAGTTGTGAGGGCAAGGATAGGTTTTGGACACGAGACATTTAAGTTGAAATCTTTGACTCCGACTTTCCTTAGTTTCCTTAGTTTCGTTCAGGTAGGGGGAATTCCACCTTAGCATGAGTCAAGTTAGGCCTTCTACCATCCTGACATTATCTTATTTTGAACGTTGTCTGTGTCTTACTTCATTATGCCTTCACAGTATACATGGATTTGCCCCCCCCCCCCTCTTCTCGCTTCATTGCTGAAGCTCTACGTTCACTCTACTTCTCTTTGCACCCAAGGTGAAATTCTTATTCTCAACCCCAAACCACTTTGTGTCAAGTCTCATTTTCGATCATTCATGCTCATGGCCTTTCCTTTAAACACTGGAATTGCCTACCGCTACACGTTGTTTCCTCCTTTTTCCCTCCTTACTTAAGACCTTTCTTCTGTCTTTCCTAAATCCTTACAAATGTATCTTTATGAACTATATTGTTTGGTACAGCTTTTTAATGTTCAATACTTTGACAGAACTGCATAATAGATCAATAAATACAAATGGAGACGAATACAAATCTCTAGACAATGAGCATCGCATTCTCTGGTGGGTTTCTACAGTGATGTCCGCAGTATGCTTGAGGTCTAGGGAAAACGTTACTTGGCCTGAGCCATAAGGCTGCCATTATTTTCAGGAGCTGATCCTCCCTGTCCCAGGTAGCGGTGGAAAACGCACAGATGTGAATCAGTATGCGTTTGGGTGTTTCCACAGATGGTGGCAAGTCTGTCAAGGGATCAAGGTTCCCTTTAAGTACCAGGAAGAGAGACTTCACCTTCACGCCAACTGACAAACTGGTCTCCTCTCTAGAGGAGGAGGAGTGGGAATCTAGTTGGGAGAGGTAGGCACAGCATCATTAAAGTTGTCTTTGGTGCCTAGACTCGAACTGCAGGTTCCACAGTGCCATAGCCACACTTTGAAGCGAGGGAGTGTAAAGAATGTCCTTTCTCCCCCAACCCCGTTCCTGGCTCAGCCTGCTTATTTTGGCAGATGCTGTCACATTCCCTCACTGTGGGCTCACCTGCAGGCTCCTGGTCAGAAGGGGATCATGCCTTTAGTCTTCCAAGACCCTTCGCTTACTTGTCCAGGAGTGTTCACACAAAATAGCAAACAGTAGAATCTTTTTATTGTAGAAATCTTATCTTCTCGCTCTCCCTCTTGACCTCTGCATCTTGCTAATTCCTCATTGGCAAATGAAGAGAATAAGTCATATAGCATGGTAAATAATTGCATAATATATTTAGAATATATAATCCCCCATAAAGTAATGCAGTCACTACTGCCACGCGTACATTAATGTTTAAAGTTCTACATTAAAAAGCATGATATTTCATTTATTAAATAGATGTTTATCAAAATGCACTCTTGCGCATCTTGTTTGAGCTCTTCTATGTTCACCTGACAGCAAACGTCGGATTTAACTATACAACCCAACTTCACTTACACTCGCAAGCGCCAAGCGGGGACATTTTGCCCACACAATCAATCGTGTGTGTTGAGTGGACCTCTCAAATTACAAAGTGAAACCTGCTCAGGATGTTGAAGCAGCACCTGAATTCGATGGCACAGCACTTAGTTCCAGAGGAAATAAAGTATCATGTTTGTGGAGGCTGCTGACATTTCCATCAAGGAACACCAGGGTCAAAAATGTAAAGTTTCATGCTACTAGCCAGACATAAAGTGACACCTCAATTCTGTGCATTCAGACAGCACACCATTTCGAATGGATTGTGTCCTCCCACGTATTCCTCATCTTAGATATATCCTGATCTTCAGCTTTGCTGAGAAGCAGCAAAGCTGAAGGTAAGGATATATCTAAGATGAGGAATACGTGGGAGGAACATCCAATCGAAAGAATGTTACAGTTAGTAACTTGTTCTTACTCGCCAAGAGTCGATTTTCACTTGCCAACTGCTACTAACGCGGGCACATTTTGCACCCTGCAACACCGTTTTCAGTGAATACAAGGAGAACGGGCAAATTGTTTGAAATGGGGTGGTCCTACGAGCACTTTCAGTTTGAAATGGAAGTTGGAAAAACTGCTTCAGTACCCTATAGCAGAGTTAATTCGGGAGACTCATTTTCAGTGCAGGACAATCTCTTTGAGAGGCGGTAGGGAGAGAAATGCATCACATAGTGATTACAAGGAAAAAGGTTGATCCTGGTCTTGGGATAAGAAGGCTATTTTGCTCAAGGGTAATGGTGTGATCAAGCCTCAAAAAGTGCACTTGACAATAGTAATTTGTGAGCGATAATATTTGTTGACTAGGAAAGTGTGCCCTGTGTGTATGTGCAAGGGGGCAAATTACTGTTTGTTTATGCTTGGCTCGTAGGGAGAGCACCAGCCCTTCCCCACTCCCGGTTTCCTGCTATAAAGAATCCACAGCTGTGAGCGTGGGGTAGGTGTCATGTGGAAAAAAGTGAGATTTAGAGTCGCAACTCCGTTAAGAAAAATATGTAAAAGGGGCCTGCATGGGCTGAGGTCTCTGTAACCTGCTACTGATGGTGTGTTCGGTGCATTCCTTAAGGGTAACCCTATAGCAGGTGCTGCAGATGAAAGTTGGCATGAATGGAGCTGCTGGTGTTTGCATCAAAAGGAAGCCTCGGTAGTCCCGTGAAGCAATATGGCTGGAGTGCTGACTGCCTTTGGCAGCCTCTCTGCTGCATACCACACTCCTCTGTCCGGGATCCAGGGTGGCCATTGTAAGCACACCCTACTTTATCCTGCTCTCACAAACTGAATCAAAGGTGGATAAGCAAATTGGGCATTGAGATCGCTTGGCTAAGGTGGCTGGCGCTGTTTGCCTTATTCAAGGCATTTGTTGCTGAACTCTGAGCGCAGAGGAATAACATATTTTCTGCCCTCTTTGACCCTCCATGATTGACCGGAAGTGAGGGATCAGCGAGATCTTATTAAAATACTGTACATTTGAGGGTTAAGCAGTGGTTTTGCCACCAACAACCGAGGAAAGGCCGAAGAAAATAATTGCTAATCTCTTGCTGTGTCCTTGTCCCTGCTTTATTCGTAAACCTAACCTTCTCAATCACAGTACCACAGGAACTCTTGATTTTCATATAGTGCACCCAAAGATGATTTGTTTAGGCTGGCATTACTTTGGATTCTGATACTTGTAGACTTCCATTCAGAATGGGGGCAGCTACAATCCTACCTTTTTAAACCTGTATTTATTTTGCATTAGCACGCGGCGCAACGGGAATACTGCGTGGTGATTGGCTCATTTGCGAGCCATACCACACAGTATTCCCTTTTACGCAGTGCGTGCCGGCTACTCTGTTCTCGGCGAGGGGCGTGGCAGCCCCTCAGCCAATGAGGAGGCTCGAAACGAGGCAATCCCCGCTCCGAGCCTCCCCATGGCTGGAGGCTTCCTACGTCCCCTGCCGGGAACTCGGGTACAGGAACTCCTCCCACCCCGCCCGACTTACCTTCTATCCTGCGATCTCCGGCAGGGACAATGGAAACCGGAGCGGGGCCATCCCCGCTCCAAGCCTCCACGCGGCTGGAAGCTTCAATCGTCCCCCGCCGGAGACCGCGGTACTTTTATTTATTTATTTATTTATTCATTTATTCATTTATTCATTTATTTATTTATTTTTCCATCCCTGTCCCCCTCCCTTCCGCCCTCCCAACCCCACTTACCATCTTTTTTCTTCTGGTCTTTGGAGTGAACACGCTGGGAACACTTGTTTTACCAGCGCGTCCGCTCCCGATGGCCGCCATGGAAAGGGAAAACGGACTATGTTTTCCCTTTCCCGGCGGCCATTTAAAAAAAAAAAAAAGATATATTTTTATTTTTTTTCTGTTTCGAAACAAGCGAAACAGAAAATAAAATGCCATTAGCACCCCGGTCTAACGGGCCGGGTGCTAATGGCAATAAGACCCTCGCTACACTCTGACCTGTAACTGCGGCCTCGGGGCCATTATCTGGGGCGGTATTGGCCCGCCGCCTCGGGTCTTCTTGCCACATTAATTTGCTTAATGGATGTGAGGATTTGTTTTATATATTTGTCAGATTGGATACATGTAGGCCCCAGTTTTGTCAAACCATCACTCTGTAAGAGTTGCAGTCAGTTCACGAATTTCATTTTATTTTTCATATGGATTGTTCATTATCTTTTGAGCCACTTGAACTGGGACGTTTTACTTTCTTGAGCTTTCTAAATGCACTTTAGTATTTAAAGTGCTCTTGTGTATAGTATAATGCGCATAAGCTCTTTCTAATTTGGAGCTCGGGGAGCCCCAAAGCCGGAAATCGGTGAAAAGCGGTGGGAAAGCGCATCTGTTCAGGAAGAGTACAGTGTCAACTTGCTAGAAGACTAGGTTCACTATTCATGCCCTGCCACTTACCCACCATCTTCCTGCGAAGAGCAACGCCTGTGGGTATACAGCAGAGGTACCGATGACTCCCCTTGGCTTTAAACCTAATGACCAGGCTGCTAAAACAACCTAAATCCGCCGATTTAGAAGACATAGCAACCTGTCTGCATTGCAATTATCACAATGCGTTACCATTCATTCCCCGCCTCCCTCCCAGCGTTCCCTCTAGGGTTTTGATCGTGTGGCACATTAATTTGGGGTTAAAACTGACAGTTTTATTTTTTCCTTGCAAGACAAGATACCGGCCCCCTAAGTCTCATCACAAACTGATTGCTCTCACCCACCCTCCAGACATCACCTTTTTATAGTTCACTAGTCTCCAGATCGATTTAAAACCTAAGAAGGTTCTGAAAATCGTTGCTAGGCGTTCCAGCAGAAGAATCCTGCCAACGGAATAAATAGTTTCATGCAGATGATGTCCTTTCTCTGTATCAACTACTGCTTACTGTGTCACATGACCAGTCCTCCTCGAAGGTGCCCACCGAGTTGTCATTTGCATGTTCTAAACCAGCTTCTATCTTTACTGGATCACACTAGTTTATGCAGTCACATGGGTCTAAAGGTCCATGGGCCGATTTTCTGCAAGATAGCACTTTTCCAGCCCTACTTCATAAACCTGCTCAAGAGTCGATTAGGAAAACAAGCAATGGCCAAGCCAATTTGAATAAGGCATGAAAATAGTGGTGTCCGCTAAAAAGGAAAGAGACCATATCTGATTTCCGATTCACATAATACAACGTCACTGGGGAGTGTGGCTTTACTTTTCTATTTTTTATTTCTAATGTATTTATCAACTCCCTTTTATTTCATTATGTTCCTTTTTCCAACAGTCTTTCCCCACTTGTGCACTTTAGTGCAACACCGTGAACCATAAGACACAGCAATCCTTTATTTCAAATTTCAGAGCTAGTCCCTCGCCTTGTTAAAATGGTGCAGGTTTCGTGGGAACTGTCCCTATGCGGACAGTCCTTTTGCATTATCCCCTAGATTAAAATCTATATTTCAGTTTTCATCCACTAGTCAATCTTTTCCTTAATTGCATATCTTGCAGCAAATCATAAATGATATACTGGAGTAGAACTGCCACGGCTGGTGGTCTTCTAAAGGTGATCACTGTTTTGGCGTTCCCGCTATTTCTTCACTTACAGCAACATATATGTCAGCCAAAAGGACCGTGAACAGTATCAAACTCAAAGCAGTGGTGACTGAAAGTTTTATTTTGGCACGGTCAGTAAAAAGGCATAGCGCACCTGTGGGGGTGCACAGGGTGGATCTGAAATGCTGGTTTCCATTAATTAAATATTACCTCTAATACATGCAATTCTTTTTTTTTTTAATTAATTTATATTTATTTAATTTTGTCAATGCATGCAACGCGTTACTGACGCACATTTCCAACATAATAATTTTGCAGATGAAACCGAACTACAGTAATGAGGGAATATTAAAAATAACTAGAGGATAATCTAAAAATCTATTTTCCCCCAGACATAATATTTCCAATTATCCATATTCATATTGGATAGAAACCTGTTCCACTGATGATCAGCAGATCTAAAGTGGGAAAAGACCAACAAATACTAACTAGGAACAAGTAGCTAAGGGAGAGTAGTTTCGAGGCAAGCCAACACGCTTTAAAATGTAATCTGGCAGCAAGGCAATTAACACATTCACATATATAAATCATTGACAGACTCCCAGATTGAATGACATCCATCTAACATCTGTTTTGTCTAGTAAGACACTTTCTACCTGGTTGACCGTACAATCATATTTTGTGACCAGGCCTCATGCTTCTCATTACTCTTCAATTTCTGCAAAACAAGTTTTTCGCAATCAACGATTTATCCATCCATGTTTTAATACCAAATGATAGTTTCAGAGTTTTTGGCAGAGGCCCACATATGCAGTAATAATGGCGTTTGTGATTGTGTAGATTGAGTAACCATCTCTATTCGATTGAGAACTTTATCTCAATAATGGCTGATCATGTAACCGTTCCAAAGCATATGTATATTTGTACCAATCTCCTTCTTGCATGCCCAGCAAATATCAGATTGCAGAAGTATGCAATGAATAATCTTTTGCTAAGTGAACTGTAAATCCAATTTGAATATTCTCATAATCTTACATATTTTCATCCAATTACAATCTTAAATTGTCTCTCCATTTTCAGTTTCCCAAATGTTCCCTTCTGGCATATCAAGGAATTTGGCAGTGGAGCACAAACCTTTATAAATTGTTGATGCCGAAAGGGTATTCATCTGTGATGAAACCTATAATTCCCTAGGGTCATGGACACTTGCATTAAGAGGAGATGTATTAAGTTAACTAGACACCCTTCCACTGAGACAGGAAATATATTGACATTTTATGCTGGGGCTGAAACTTCTTTCCTGGAATGTAAAAGGGATGAGGATAAAAGATATTGACGCTTATGTGTATGTAGAACAATAGCACTGATACAAGAAACACAAATAAATGCATTAGCATCATAACTTGGCTTGAAGGGACATATGCATGTGAATCACACGAGACCATATTTCAAAACATCTAATTGGCTTTTTGATTTTCATTGCCTGTGGTAACAGAACTAGCAGGTTCTTTAAACTTTTGTGGGATTAGACTGGTCCAATTCTACGCAAATCTGGGTGCAAGCTTACCATTTGGTTCTCTTAGCTGGACAGAACATCTCGTATGTCCTGGTGTAATGGTTCTAAATCGAAAATGGGCATCCATTGAAGATATTTTAATCATCTGTATGATATGATTTTATTTATATTGTGCTCATACACAAGTGTTTCAGAGCACCACAAGGCACGGGAGGTGAACAGGGGAGAATACAACAATGATCTTACTAGGCCCAGTGACATTGAGAACACGCAAGTGCATGGGAAAGGGGAAACATGCATGGAAGGGGGAGAGTGGAAAGTGGAGAACAGATAAATAATAATAAATCCAAATCAATAGATAATAGAGGCAATAAACAGTGGTAAGTGCAGCCGGCAAGTGCTGTGTTTACGGCAGCAGACTAAGTCTGATAAGTGCAGAAAAAGAAGAAAATGGGGGCTGGGGGTGGGAGGGACTCTATGGGTACAGAAACAGTCCCCAGTGCAAGGGGTGGCCCGGAGGGTAGCAGGGTGAGCAGGTACCTGGGCCTAGGTAAGAGTGGCCAGGTGCACAGTGCCAAGAGAGCAGATCAGCAGGGGAGAGGGGGATCGAAGGCAGAAACAAAGAGGAAGGTTTTGAGCTGCTTCCGGAACCGGAGATGGTTCTCCTCAAATGTTTGAGTGGCAGGATGGTTGTTCTAGATGGAGGCCCCAGCTGAAGACTGAGATCTCACTCCCCCCCCCCCCCCCCACACCCCCAGCTTGTTTCTTTGCAAAGGGACTGACCCTGAGGGATTTGGAGGTAGAGGAGCAAAGAGCTTGAGAGGGGAGGTATTTGGGGAGGGATAGCTGACGGTATTTTGGACCCAGGCCCCAGAAAGCCTTGTGGACAATACAGAGGGTTTTGAATTTAATCCTTTCATCCACTCTGGGCCAATGAAGGGATTTCAGAGCTGGAGTGATACGATCCCAGGGCTTGAGGCCAAGGACAAGTCTCGCAGTCCTGTTCTGTATTAGTTGCAGAGGGCGGAGAGTAGAGGTAGGTAGATTTAGAAAGAGGCTGTTAGAATAGTCCAACCTAGAGCGACCCAGAGCTTGGGATACAGTGAGTTTCGGGGGGAGGAGAGGAAAGGAAGAGTACCTCTAAGGAGGTTCAGTAGGAAATTAAAACTTTTTTGAGACCTCAGAGATGTGGGTGGAGAAGGAAAGTGTGGATTCAAAGATGACCCCGAGGTTTTTAGAAATTTGATCAGAAAATGGCAATGCAGTGGGCGAGAGTTGCCAGATATTGGTTGAAAACCAGGGCGAGAGTTTAGATCCCTTCCGAACACCACAGGTAGAGAGAGGCGCAGGCATAAGTTAAAAGCAGAGAGGGCGGAGGAAAAGGAGGAGGAGGAGTGGAGCAATAGTTTGATAAAGGCAAATAGACGCGACCAGTTGAATATTGAAAAAATATATCCACAGAGAGAGTTGCATTCATCAGATGAATTAATAAACAAAATACTAACCGAGACAAAACAAGGCCCGAGGAGTGAAACTAAGAAGACCACGTCGGTAGTTGCCACCCAATCCCCTCCTCTTGCTCAGCCTGTCCCAGCTCCAATACAGCCACAGATAGCGTTATTAATAGCACCGCCCTTTAGTCAGCCAGCCCCAAGTGTTTTGCAACCATTGCAACCCCAGCAGATCTCTCCCGTGCCCACTGCCCCTTCCGTATCTTCCTCCCAAGGGGGTAATCCTGTTACGACTGCCCCCCCATAAGCGAATTAGAACAAAGCGAGTGTGTGAGAGTGACCCGCAGCGCGATCAGCAAGGAGAGAAAGCGCGAGCCATAATAGAAACCATATGCAGCAGCACCAGAGTAGTCAAGGGAATGGTGCACAGAATCGGGGCCAGGCGCCAAATCAAAATGCTTTTACTCTGAGTCAAAATCCTCAGGCTGGACAAAATGGAAACACAGGAAGAGGCGGGAATATTTTTGATACTCAGACAGGTGCATACTATAGTAACAGTAGTGATTACACCTCGGATGATGTGTTGTTACCCCAATAGGACAGCCCAGGACAGGGGTCGGAACCAGTATCCATTCCCGTGAATCAGAAAGGACACTACGTAGAAATGAAAGTTGGGAATGAAGAGCATCCTCATAGACACGGGGGCACAGAGGTTCTCGATAGATCATCACTTGGTTCCAGATATACCTCTGTCAGGGCGACAAAATATCTCAGTAGGGTTCGCAGGTACCCCAGTAATAAATCCTGAGTCCAAACCAGTAGCAGTGACAATAGGGCCTTTTACTGAACATTGTCCATTTCTTTTGACAGAGAATTGTGGGGAAACTCTCCTGGGATTGAATCTATTGAAAAAGCTAAGCGTGGCTATCCACTGCACACCAGATGGGGTATTTTTGACTATTTCTCCTCAGAGTGGGCCGACTTCTGAATTTGTGACGAAATCTTTAACGGGAATTGAGTGAGGTGCCAACTTGTATTTGGGCTGTGAATGACAATGATGTGGGATGCTTGAAAATAGAGCCAGTGAAAATTGTTTTAAAAGGAGTAACGCTACCGCGTATTCCACAATATAAAATTTCAGCAGAAGGGGAGAAACGATTGAAAAGTATTGTTTCTGATTTGGTGAAATTGGGAGTGATTGAAGAGATTACAGGCATTATATGTAACAGCCCCATTCTTCCAGTGTATTAGAAAGGAACAAAGGAGGTAATGAGGTACCGTACAGTTTCATAATTGATCTCAGTGCACTAACCAAAGAAGTAGATCCCCCAATTCCCGTTAGTGCCATATGTCACTATGATTTTGACAATGATCCCTGCTTCGGCAGAATACTTTAGTGTTATCGATCTGAAGAATGCTTTCTTCAGCATTCCAGTACACAAAGAAAACAGGTATTTATTTGCTTTCACTTTAGGAGGAAGATCATTCACATTCACATGCATTCCACAAGGATATACTGAAAGTCCGAGCATATACAGTAGAGCATTAAAAGAACAGCTAGACCTGTTCGAATTACCGGCATCTGTGTGTTGCGACAAAACATTGACGATTTACTAATCGCTGCTGACACAGAAGAGATTTGTAAAAAAGGTACCGTCTTACTATTGACTCACCTAGCTGTGCATGGCCATAAAGCAAGCTTAAAGAAATTCCAGTACTGTCAGAAGGAAGTAAAGTAGCTTATTTGGGTTATCTACTTTCAAATGAAGGGAGAAGAGTAACGTCGGAGAGGATAGAGAGCATTTCTGGTATGCCTATTCCAAAGACGCAGAAAGGAGTGAGAGCTATAATCGGATGGGTTCATATTGCCGTCAATGGATTGTGAACTTCGCCTTAATTGTAAAACCAATGGTGGGATTGACAAAAAAAAAGATGCTGTGATGCCTTTGAAGTGGAATGAAGAATGTCAGAAAGCATTTGATTCGCTAAAAATCATTTTGAGTTCTGCTCCAGTTTTGGGCACACCGAATTATGCAAAGGTTTTTAGGCTGTTTGTGCATGAGAGCGAAGGATGTGCGTTGTCTGTCCTAACACAGGAACATAGTGGAAGAAATAGGCCGTGCGGTTATTTTTCTTCTGCGCTGGAACCTGTAGCGCGCGCACTACCACAATGTTTGCGAGCTGTTGCAGCGGCTGCTGCGTCAGTGAAACAAACTGAAGAGATGTTATTGGGGCACACTTTAATTCTAATAGTGCCATATGCCATGGATGTTCTACTCAATAGAACGCAGACGCAACACCTCACCTCTGCTAGATTGACTAGATATGAAATTGTATTGTTCGCCCCCACATCCAAATTATGAGGTGTAGCGCTTTGAATCAAGCAGAATTAATGGCAACGCCTGGGGAAAACATTGATGAGACTGAATCACCTGCCCACGATTGCTTAATGGTTACTGACGAAGAAACAAAAGGGAGAATTGATCTACATGATACGCCATCAAAAGAACCAGATGGAGAACTGTTTTGTGATGGTTCTTGCTTTAAATTACCTGACGGCACGTCAACCGCCGCATACGCTATCACCACGTTAAAAAGCATTGTGGAGAGTAAAAGAATCCCATACAACTCTGCCCAAGCAGCAGAGATAATTGCCTTAACAAGGGCTTGTGAAATTTCAGAGAACTTGAGCGTAAATATCTACACTGAAAGCCAGTACGCCTTTGGCGTGGTTCATAACTTCGGCCGACTGTGGGCCAAAAGAGGTTTCCTAACATTACATAGGGCTAGAATTCAACATGGCCCTTTGATTGTACGATTACTGTCTGCACTTACGTGTCCAAAGCACCTGGCGATAGTGAAATGCGTGGTACATAAAAAGGTGACATGCAAAGTGGGAGAAGGAAACGCATTTGCTGACAGAATTGCGAAACAAACTGCCACTGATTTGAATACAAAAATGTTAACAGTACAATCGGAGGAAGTACCCTGTATGATAGAAAATGGAATTGTAACTGTTCGAGAGATGCAGGCGGAAGCTACTGCCGATGAAATACAGGGATGGACCAAGGGCTCTGCAGAACTGGACTTGGAGGGTTGTTGGGTGGACACGAAGAGCGGGAATTGGATGTTGCCGAATGCGATGGTAACAATGGCTCACAGTCCCACCCACATCTGTGCGAAGAAAATAGTCCAACATTTAGCCACAGTCTGGGAAAATCCTCTCATAAAAAAGAATGCCGAAAGGCTAGTACAGAACTGCATAACGTGCCTACAGCATAATGTGGGGAAGGGAACAGTGACTCCAGCAGGAAGTTTCGGACCTCCCTCTATGCCATTCGAAGTGATCCACTTTGAGTTCATCGAAATGGAGAGATGCCAAAACCTGAAGTATGTTCTGGTGATCATATGTGCATTCAGCAAAAGGGTGGAAGCGTATCCATTGAAAGACTGCACAGCCATGAGCAACGCGAAGTAATGCTAAAAGAGTATTTCTCTCGCTTCGGTCTGCCTCGTGTCATATGGTCGGACAATGGTCCACATTTTGTAGGTGCAGTAACATTGCAGATTTGTGCAGGTCTCCAAATCGATAAGCAATTCCATTGCTCCAGGCATCCCATGAGTGCCTGACTTATTGAACGTCAAAACGGCATCCTGAAATCCAAAATAAGTAAAATATGTGCAGGCAGCAAGCTAAGTTTGGTAAATGCATTGCCAATAGCGTTACTGTGTATGCGAACATCAGTGCAAGCCAGAACTGGGCTCTCCCCATACAAAATCATAATGGGGAGACCGGCGAATGTGTGGTGTGCACCCCAGCCGAAAAGAATGAGAGAGGTTGAATACCCTGTACTCAGCATTTATTGTAATCTGTTAGTAAAAAAACTGTGTTTGATTCATCAGCAGGTGCAGGAGGCATTACCAGTGAGGTACACTGGCCCAGGACATGCATTGGAGCCAGGAACCTGGGTGCTGATTAGAAATTACGAGTGGAAAACATCGCTGGCACCCAGGTGGCGTGGGCCCTACCAAATCCTTTTGACCACACAGACAGTGATACGCGTGGATGGGCGGAAAGCGTGGATCCACGCCAAGAAAGTCCCACTGCCATTTGACACTTCGACTGATCGGGACAAAGACCAGAAAGAGACAGCAGCGGCTCCAGAAACAAAAAATGCAATTGCCAGTTCTTTGCCACAAAAACTGCCTGATCCTGAAACAAAGCCTGATGAGATTACCATAAAAGAGGAAGGGCAAAGAGTGCCCCAACGTTGTCCAGCAGATTCTGCATCACTGCTGGCCATTATCAAGCGTATACCTCTGTGGTGCCCACCATCTTCTGTTGCGCCGCAGCCTGCATCGTCGCCTGGGCACTCATCTGCCATTGTGCCCCAGGGTGACTCCAAGCTTGAGACCGTAAGTGCACCCGCACTATTTGTCGACCACACGATACCGGGAGCAAATCTGTATAACCCGCGGAGCAGAAAAAAGGAGTGATCACATCTTCAGCTTTTTGTGATTTTATTGCCTCTGTTTCCTATTCTCGGATGAAGTAGGAACCAGAGGCCTAGAGGAGAATGGCGTGAGAGTTGTGCAAGCCAGACAGCTCAACAAACGCAACTCCTCGGTGCTAAATCCATGTGTCCGGAACCCGAGCGAACAAGCGGGGTGCGCATGGTACAAAGGCAACTGCTCAAACTCAAGAGCAATGTGTGAATGCACGGAGATCTTGCCAAACGAGAAGCAATCCAGGCTGGTAAGAACTGACATCGAGAGACTGTAGACGTTTATCGAACTCTTTAACATCCTAAAAAGTGCATCATCAAGATATTCATGACGAGCACAGTAGAAGGATAAGAAAAAAAAGTCGGAACCAGCAAATGCCCCCACCTGCACCAATGCGGATAGCGAGTTAAACGCAGTACATAGAAAGGTGAAAAAGGGACATGGTCGAAAGAATTTTATGTTGGGTTTAACGATAATAAAGTGTATGAGTATATTAGGTCCAATATTGACCATATCAGTATTATGGTACCTAGAAGAAATGCACCCCCTTGAGGTACTGTCGCCTATTGTGAACATTTCCACAACGGAAAGCCCAGTTCATGTGATTTCCTATACCTTGTCCCCAATGGAAGAGGGACATAGGGAAGGATAAGGGAACAACACATTGTTATTGATAATGAACATGACACACTCAATACTAAGAAAGAACAACTGTTGGGTTTTTGCCCACTTGCCCCAGCATGGTGGTAAGGGAATAGGATGGTATGTACAGCCGCTGCCATTGACTTCTGCATGTTATGCTTCTCTGAGTGCCTTACATTATGGGAAATGGAACGAAAGTGAAACTGGTCAACTAAACAAAACAAACATGAATGAATTCGAGGAAGTGATTATGAAACCTGTGGGTTGCTCCATATTCCATAACAGATGATTAATTACACCAGCAATAATGCCACAGGATAGATTGTCTGTACCTTATAAATCTTCTGTGATCACGTTCCACATGAACCCAGAAGGGAATAAGGATGCGGAACCCCCTTCATATACAGTAAATTATAATCCACGTTCGGCCCCTTTTTGTTTACAGAAAAAGGGCTCTTTTCAGGTAGGAACATTTACTAAATGCAGGAACATAGCATTCCTTGATAAAGAAGTAGAACCAATATATGTGGGAGATCCTGTGTACTTTATATGTGGAGAAAAAGCATATCCTTGGTTACCTAGGAACTGGGGTGGCACGTGTTATTTAGGCTTTCTGTTTCCTGGGGTGTTTCTTTTAGAAACATCAGACATAACCAAATTGACCAGGTCACGACCTCGCCGGAATATTGAAGACGGGTTGATTGTAGGGGACATAGCAAAATCATTCATACCATTTTGGGGCCAGGCGATAAAC
The DNA here is from genome assembly GCF_040938575.1 of Ambystoma mexicanum. Lineage (NCBI taxonomy): Eukaryota > Metazoa > Chordata > Amphibia > Caudata > Ambystomatidae > Ambystoma > Ambystoma mexicanum. The sequence goes on along the minus strand of NC_090933.1, from coordinate 670,361,392 downwards.
TCTTATAACATAAGACGACTGTCCAGAATATTAGAAGAAACAATAAATGGAACCACTGACATATTATATAATATGACTCTTGAGGAAAAAGGAATTAGATTGATGTCACTGCAAAACAGAATGGCCCTTGATATAATCTTAGTTGATCGCGGCAGTGTTTGCAAAATCGTGGGATCAGCGTGTTGCGTATTTGTAAGTGACTCCTCCCCCACCATTTTCGTAGCGATAAGAAAATTGCACGTATTAAGCTCTGATCGTCACCCCCCTGAAGGAGGCTGGGAATTAGTTCTGGGAAGTGTTGCGGTTCTGGGGATGGAAGCCATTTGTAATCTTAGCAATTTTAGGAAAATTTGTGACGTGTTGTTGTTGCCTACATTGTCTCCCCATAATATGCACTGAAATTAGTGAGGAATGTGTACAAATGGTAAAACGAAAAAACATTACTAAATCAAACACTCACAATAGTAATGAATCCAAAACCATTAAAGAATTCATGGCGATCGATATTGATAATAATGAGGAGACAACAAGTTCGAATCGGATTCCGAGTCTGATCTAAACCCTTAGTCGGCGGAAGATGCAATGTATGGATGAGGCGTTTGGCATACGGCCAAGAGGAGGTTTTGTTAGTCTAGAAAAGTAGACACCCCTCGAACAGAAGGCAATGCAGGATAATTGGTTGGCCGAAGACCAACCGCCTCATTTAAAGTGTTCAGAATATATGCTCATTAGTTATTACATAGTTACTAGCTTAACTAGAGTGCAGCCATTTTAAGATGACCAGAATCGCCATCTTGTTTTCTCTCTCTGTTCTCTCTAACGTTGCCACTTTGACTCATGTAAAACTGCTTTTCTGTAGATATTATTTCGCTTCAATGCTCCAAGGCTAAAAGACATGTTGAAACATTACACTGGAGAGCCAGACAGAAATGCCCGGTTCCCTCCCGCACATATCCTTGAAGGCAAGGAGCAAGGCATTTTAATCAGTACACGGATGCCAGTGAGTCTCCTTTAAAAGAATAGCAATGCACAAAACTAATATTAAAGGGTTTGAATTAAGTTCTTCTTTACGGCCCCCTGTCTGAGCCCTGTGAGGCCCCGGAGTGCAAGCTGACCTCTAGAGCGTGAATCGAAACCAGGAGATAGTAAGGCCTGGAATGTGCCATTCCCCCTCCTGCAGCTTGTCCATGAAAACAGAAGCGCTGTGTTCTCAAATAAAGAATAGTGTCTGTAAATTCGAGATTGCAAACTGTTACTAAATATGGTGATCTAAAGTGTCATAGTCGTCACCATGGTCAATCGTCACCTCCACTTCAAAGGGAATGAATTAGGGGCGGCATCGAATGTGTCAAATGTGTCATTACTGATTGTCAGATGCTCATTTTGTATATATTTAACTGATGTACGATTTTCGCTCTCTTGCGTCCCCCGTGGTCTGTTAGACACACGTCGCGGGGCGTGGGACCATTTGGCTAACTGGGACTGTTTGTTTTGCAATAAACCCTAGATTTTTGGGAATACAACCTTGTGTCTGGCGTATCAGTTCGTGTGTTCTGATTGTGCCTTGTTTCCACATCCAAGGGTCCCTCTGGGGCCCCTTCACCTGTGGATGGTCCTGGTACAATTTGACTTGTTTGGGCCCATACCCAATCCTGACAGGTGAACATCAGTCCTCCGCATCTAAAGCTGCTGTACTTTCACATCTTCCCCCATTGACAAAGATCTTCTGGTATACTGAAGCCTTCAGAGTTCTGTGGCCAGGTTTGATGCTGCATGTGTTCGCTGATGCTTATGAACTGAGTGTTTAGTACATTTTGCTCCTCTGCACATGCAAAATCCCATTGCAGTACTGTTCCTGGAACTGTGATGTTCCAAGTGAGCTGAGTTAGAACTTCTCCAATAATTGAGCCGAGGGCAAAGGTTATGCAGATTTCAACCACATTTGCTTCTGTCTTCATGAGCTTTACCCCGGTAGTAAGCCCTGTGGTTTGTTTGAGCAGTCCTAGACTGTAATGGAGTGACTGGGCCTTATACACGCACTCCACACTGAAAGGGCTGTATTTGCACCATCCCACACCTTATCTGAAAGTTTCCTCTTGAGCGGTAATGGGCAGTAATGCTGCGCGAAGCTGATCGCTGCTCCTCTTGAGCAATTGGGGAACTTGAATGTCCCCCAGAAGCCAGGTAGAGAAATTGAGGTCTCAGTAACCAAAGAGGCATTCACAATGGTATAGCGATATCCCAACCTATTTATATCAGTAACCGTATCATACAAGATGGATTTAGAGGTTAGTCTATTCACACTCTGAAGCTCGCATTCATAATGTGAGATACTGAATAATAGAACATGTGATCTCCCTCACCGATCTGACGTCAACCGTAAATGAGACTAATTTACATAGCTGTTTTATTATCCCATTTTCTGAATTCATATAGGTTGTCCCACGAGGGTCATGTTTGAGACTATACAAGAGAGTTTGACGTATTACAAGCTTGGTATGAGATGCGTTACGGGGAGCAAATCATTTTCGGAGGTGATTTCAATTCATACTGCGTGGAGGGCGCATTGTGGAATGATGCGAAGGCCACCCTCTCATATCTGCACCATAACATCCAACATGGTATACGATGGGGCCACTTTCTTGTGGAATGTGACATGTCGCTGCTGGATCATTGCCCTTCTTTTCATTCTCCTATGAACACATGGCACAGAGGGTAAAGTAGTTCCCATATTGACTTATTTAACATTTCTAATGGCTTAAGGGCCAATTGTGGCTATCTGAAACACATCAATACTGACTTGTGAATGCCCCCCTGCTCACATCAAGTCTAGCAGCCATATGGGTGACCATAGAGTCTTTCAATCGAAGATTCTTAAAGGCAGTAAATCAGCCGCTTTAAAAAAGCAGTCCCCGTCTGCCTTAGATTACCTGGCTGCTAAATCAAAAATATGCCAAACACATAAGAACTTGGTTATATCTTTGAGGATGGTTTTGTATTTAAGGACACATCAGACCATGTTGGAACACCCATGTAAGGGGAAGGATGTAAAATTCTGGTTTACCATTAAACGGACCTTTGACTCAACCAACAAGGGTACAGAATGCCTGATACAGGAAAATGCATGGGTTAAATACTATACTAACAAATATTCTTTGCCTGCTAACTTCAGTGACAATGGAGGCGCAGAGTTCGGAGTGTCTGTGGAAGGTCTTTGCCCCTGGGAAAGAGATGACATTGCAGTCTCCGTGTGCCTAATATGCCAGGAACTTGGAACTGTATCCCTTCATGCCATATATATTTGGAAGCTCCTCTCTTTACAGGAAATACCTAATGTCTGATAAATCTAATTGTATTATGAGCGTTTTTGGCACAACACGTATTGACAACAAAACATGCGAAGATCCAAGCTTGGAGAAAAAAAATCCAGGCCATTTTGGGAACAGAAGGGATACAAGAGTGTTCTGATCAATGACCCAGCCAGGGCTAACAAATAAAGCTCTGGCTGGGTGATTGGATAAGAACAAGGGAAAAATGTCTGAAATGTCACCTGTTTAGAGACCAACCTTACAGAATTAAAAAGTTGCATACTGCAGAACCTTATATGATTAAAATGTCCTGACCACAAGTAAAGGAATCTGTATACGAGACTGAGGATGAACTTATTGTACACGAATGACGTCTTGTACATGTGTAAACTTAGTCAAAATAATTGTTGTTGGTTTTGTTCTAAAGACTCTCAACCTGATACTTGATTGCCAAAAATCCTTCATTAATCTTTTTGAGAACTAGATTTTTCCAGCGAATGTTCAAGGAATATCAAATGATGGACTCAGACATACTGTGGAGGGTTCTTTTTGAAAGCCATGGATCAGGAACGAATGCAGCTATGATGAGCTTTATGCAATCTTTGAACTTGCTGGAAGTAAACAAACCCTCTTTTTGGACAGATTCATTTTTATTAATGCCATTAGCACCCCGGCCCGTTAGACCGGGGTGCTAATGGCATTTCTTTTCTGTTTCGCTTGTTTCGAAACAGAAAAAAAAAAAGAAAATGAAAAAAATGGCCGCCGGGAAAGGGAAAACGTAGTCCGTTTTCCCTTTCCATGGTGGCCATCGGGAGCGGACGCGCTGGGAACACCAGTGTTCCCAGCGCGTCCGCTCCCAAGACTAGAAGAAAAAAGAAGGTAAGTGGGGTTGGGAGGGCGGAAGGGAGGGGTCCGGGGAAGAAAAAAAAAAGTACTGCGGTCTCCGGCAGGGGACAAAGGAAGCCTCCAGCCGTGTGCAGGCTTGGAGCTGGGATGGCCCCGCTCCGAGTCTCCACACAGCTGGAGGTTTCCATCGTCCCCCGCCGGAGATCGCAGGATAAGAAGGTAAGTCGGGTGGGGTGGGAGGTGGGAGGAAAAAAAAAAACATTCTTTACCAAAGTCCCCGGCGGGGGACGAAGGAAGCCTCCAGCCATGGGGAGGCTCGGAGCGGGGATTGCCCCGTTTCGAGCCTCCTCATTGGCTGAGGGGCTGCCATGCCCCTTGCCGGGAACAGAGTAGCCGGCACGCACAGCGTAAAAGGGAATACCGTGTGGTATGGCTCGCAAATGAGCCAATCACCACGCAGTATTCCTGTTGTGCCGCGTGCTAATGTGAACTAACAATGATGTAAATAGTAGAACTGATGTCCTCAATGGCAAATTCACTAGATAGACTTGTGGCTGCAATATTGTCCTTGCTGTAGTTGTCCTTTCTTTTTAATTGTATTTGTATTTTAGTGAGATATGAAACTGGTCCACTTTGTTGTAACAAAATAACAATATTGTGAAATTTATAATATGTCAAGTTTTATAAAATGTTCAAGTATAGTTTTGTAGATTTAATTATTTTATTTGCGAATACTAAATTTGTATATTTGAAAGGCTGCTTGTTCAGCTATAACAAATAAAAAATGGCACCTCCCCTTTTGTCCTTAAAGAGGCACCAGATCTTTGGTCAGAACCTCTGAAACTGATGTTTGACCACAATTTTCAGACTTGCGTAATTCCTCCCTAGGGGGCGCAATCTATTATTCCAACCCATAAAAAGGGGGGTGGTGGGTGTACTCAACCCTAACAACTAGAGGCCTATTGCTCTAATAGACGTTTCGAGCAAAGTGTTTGCCATACTCCTTCTGAGGGATTTAAATCGAGTGGTCAAAAAAGCAATCTTTTGAACCAGTGCCAGGTGGGGTTCGGGGAAGAGCTAGGAACCTTCCTTAATGCTACAATCATGGCACATCTTTGACATTATGTTCAACACGCACATGTTTGGGAAGTTTTTATTCCATCCCTGGATATGTCTAGTGATTTTGATGGAGTTATTAGATCCAGCCTCTGGCACAAATTGCTTGACATTAACATAACTGGAAAGCTAGTCCAGCTCCTTGCTCTACTACACACTAATACCACCATACAAGTAAGTCTTACCTGACGTCCTGCCAAAGGAGATAAGCTAGTCTAAAGGTGTTAAACAGGGTTGCACCTTGGCACCTATACTTTTTAATTTTTTTGTGTGTGATGTTGAGGGACTGCGGCAGGGTCCTTCCATTGTGCCTGCAAGGTTGGCTAACACTAAGCTGGAATGGATGGCTTTAGCTGATGATTTCATCCTGTTTGACAGAATTCAAAACCCTGAGAAGAAAAATGCATCTTTTTTCTACCTATTCCATGGCAAACAATCTCCTGCCCAATGCGTCTAAATAAAAAAAAAAAGTCTGGTGTTCACGAGGGGAACCAAAGTAAAAACTAGATCCTGGGCGATGGGACCTGATGGAGCAGACCATGTCAAGGCGGTTACATGTCTTTGGTACAGTCTTTCTAACAATGTTGGTATGGGATTTTGGAGAAGCAGCCTTATTGCCAAGATACACAAATCAGTCTCCCAACTTAAATTTTTGAGGCACAGAATTTGTAAATGTGCCCTGCTCCCACTCAGGCGCTACTGCTTGGCCAAGTGCACGACATGGGTCCCATGCTTAACATCATCCAAGGGAAGTTGTGGAAGGAGGTGCTGGGACTATCCCTGGCTATCCCCATGCGGTTATAAGACATGATATGATAGTTTATTTATATCGCACCCATACCCAAGTGTTTCAGGGCGTGATGAACTCTGTTTTATATCTTTGAAGGCTAGATGCATGTGGAAACTTCTTTCTACTTATAGGAAAATGCTTGATCCTCCGAAAAACACTTTCAGGTTCTTAACTCTGTTATGTGTGTCGAATCTGTTCCCTCTATTAAACAGTGCAAACTGAGGATGCAATCTGTGCTGGACTGCATTGGGGTCTTAGAGTTGGCCCTTGTACACCGACCAGGAGCTATCCAGACAAGCTTATTTAAAGTTGATTGGATTGAGACTGCAGACAATATAGTTTCCTATGCCACCTATGTTGAGTACTCACATTTTCTACATGCGAGAGAATGCATTCCATTGTACCTGCAACGTTTTCCTTGTGATACTTCACGACATACATATATTTTAGGCTCAACCAACTCCACACAAATTAGAGGATTAGCCATTGGAAGGATCCCACTTTGCACCTCCAATCATTTTCTGCTTGTAGATTCTGTGGTACAAAGGATACTATTGAAACTCTGAAACATTTGGTTACCTTTTGTCCACAGTTGCTTCTAGGACATCATTGGTAATAACACTCCTGTGTCGACAAATCTACTTGTGTCGGTGTATGTGGGCTACTAACATTTCTCTTATTTTAGCATTGAATGTTTTTTTTAAAGCTGCTTATAATTGAACTGGAAAAGAAAAATCCAACTTGTATGATTTTATTTTTTGTAACGTAATTGAAATTTCTTTCTTATGCTTTTCTTTTAATAGAGATAAGTGTTCTTTATTTTTTCTTTTTTACTTTTCTTGTACTTTTCTTTCTATCTATGTTGTGTAAAGTTTTCTGTAAACCATGAATGCAACAATAAAAAAGTAGCTTCCCAAATAAGTTAGTCTTTAAGTAGTTTATTTCATTTCCTGCTTTCACTTTATCTTCCTCTATTGTACATTCCAGTTGCTAGCACCATGTCCACCCCTCTGAGATATCTACCCTTCTGTGAGACAATTGGCTACTTGACTGGTGCGGTGTCCTAGCCCATACGTTTACCTGTACCATGACATTATTGTACCAAGATCATTATCTTTCCATATGTCGACCGCCATATACAAAGTACACATTACTGAGAAGAGAGAATTACAGAGAAAAGAGAAGTAAATTGGACAGGTGTGAAGGTCTAGGACAGGTTTTTTCATTTGAAGTGTTTGAAACAGATGTTGTGATAGGTACTGTTCTGACTCAGACTGCATGTGCTGGGATCGGGAACTGTTGCTTGGCTGCCACTGCTTTAGTATAAGCCGCATCTGAGAGCCATTTTGGGAGGGCATGACTGGGATAAACAACCTGACCTCATTGACTTTCAGCTGAAGAAAAACGGACGGTTGCTTTTTGGTCACTTCTAATATTGGGCAAGTAATTTTGAACCAAACCCACAAAATCTGTAATGACACCCCTTAGCCCATAGAATCCATGTACTAGCACTTTATCATTAGAATCTGATTCTTTACATCCTTGCCACACTGCCTCACTCTCAGTCTGCAGGATTTGCATTATTGCTTGTGATCAAGTGTTAGTTTTACCTGTGATGGACCCCTACCCTTCCGCGCAAAGTATCCTAGGGTCGGAGGTGGGCAGGTAGCTGTCCTCTACACCCATTTTGTGTGCATTTCGGAACAGCAGTTGTCTGCATAATGGTTGCCCAATTCATTTGTTTTATGAATGTATTGAAGAATTGTATCACCTAGCTCAGGTGAGATTGTGAAAGCATTCTTTGATACATTTTACCTATGATATGACTTGAGTCTGAAGTGTTGTAGAAGAGCCAAGTACAATACAGGCCCAAACTGGTCCCTGCGCCCCTTTTATTGCATTTGTTTGCTTGGTATGCCCACAAAAAACGGTTTACCGGACACATCAGTAATGTGCTTGGTGCCATTGAGTCTCTTTTCTTCTCTAGATGATGCACTCCACAACTCAACTACTTAATCCTGCCAACCAGGATAGAAACGTGTGTTTGCATTGCTGCAGGTCGTCACAAAATGTGTGTGATTCAAGAAATTAATGTGGGGATCTACATGCCATGCCCACTGTGTTAACATCCTTGATTTACCATATATGCTGACCATGTGTAGAGCAGAGAGGGGCAGCCTTATGACACGTTTGTTCAGTCATGGATGAAAAGAAGACATCGTCAAAAATAAGTCAATTGGCATTCTACATGGGATGTGCACTATCTGGCTCTGACTGGAACTTGAACTGATTCTCAAACTTGTGTTCCCCTTTCTTGGTATACCTTTAGTGAAATATGTAGGAACTGGCTTGGAATTCGGTACAGTCTTGTTCCAATAGTACTGCAGTGTTCCCATAATATAAAGTTGGGACACTGGATTTCTGCAGTTAAACAGAAAGGCATTGCAATATAGTTCATAACACACATGGGACCCTGTGGGTAATATGGAGATCTTCAACTTCATCAAAAGCAGGATTGTCCAACTCCAGGACTCATGGGCCGGAACCAAGTTGGGATATCCCCAATTAATATTCATAAGATAAATATGCATATAATTCTAAATGTCTGCAAATTTATCTCATGAATATTGATGAGGGATAGCGTCGAATCAGTTCAGGTTTGCAACCCTCGAGGCCTGGAGTTGGACATCCTGATCTAAAGGATCAAACAAAGTCTTCTGTGCAAATGTCTGGAGCCTGGTTCTGAACAGTTCTCTTTATGTTCCTGATACAGGGTTCCTGGGTGATTCATCACTTGCAGAAAAGGTATGAACTTGCAGTAGTTTGATTGGTCCATTAAATATTTTATGTAGTGTTACTATTCAATTGTACTGCACCAAATCACATTTTCCTCATTGTTTGAGGTGATTCATAGAAGTGCACGTACAAAGGCAAACCCTATCTGGGTGCATGCATACATTAGGGATGGAGGGGGGACGGTGGTGGGGTGCAATGTGAAAAACTGGGATACAGTTTACAGCAAGTATTAGATCCAGCCCTGCAAATGGTATATCGGCCCCTTTTTATTCCTTAAAATAGTCAAATACTACCAACAAAAGCAATCGGGAGAAAACATACTTGCAATGCAAATGAACACATAGGACGTGGAAGCCTGACATAACCCCGCCCCCCGCTTCCACCCACATAGTTCCATGGCTATGTTCCAATCACTAGTACCGGCAGAGTGCTCTAGTATTACTGTATGATTTTAAAGAACGTCTTTTGATTTTGACTTACAAAGTTATCCATTTTGAAGTTAAAATATATTTACTTGTATGAAAATTACCCCCAACAAGAACGCAAATACTATTATTCTCCTTGGAAAAAATCCCTTTATTCCCAAATTGAAAACTCGGGAGGTAAAATATTCCCACTATAAAATCTTAACTGGAACTCTGATTAGACCAGTTTCCTTGGAATGGTCAAACTGCTTATTATGCACAACAGTGCATTTGGTTACCAAAAAGAAATAAAATTAAGTTTAATCTGGGGAATTATTTGTGGCCTGTGTGTGTATATCCATAAGTCCTTTTCAGAGGCACTCTTGATGTTTATTTTGTATCAGCAAAATGCTGTTTCATGTAAATCAGGTGGCCCATATTATCGAAAGCCTCGTGAGCAGAGTATCATGTTCCAAGCTTCAGTAAAGAAAAGTCCAGATTCTATTAAAGGCAGAGGGTGAGCATTATGCTTCTCTTTCCTTTTATTTTTTGGCTTTCTGATTGAAACTGATAAAGCCCAGAAATATCCCAGTGGGAGAAAGCATCTCTTCGGTTGAAACTGGAAAGCAGTTTATTTTCCTCTCTGTGGTGACTTGGCAACGGAGAGAGGAGGTTTGGGGTGGGAGAGGAGGTGCAAAAAGGGGGGACTTGGTTATGGGATGGCTGCATGGCTCTCGCCTTGACTGATTGGTTTGGTGGACGGGAGGGAAAGGGTGTCTCCTCTCTAAAAAGGAGGAGAAATATCTGTTCCTCCCAGCCCTACAGGTAAGGGGTGCATCGGCCACTTTGACTCCCAAATAATAGGCAACTACCCCCCCCCCCACGCCATCTCCAAAAAGAGAGGCCATAAAAATGCCCCCAACAAAAAATGGGAGACCGACACAAATTACCTTGTGCTCCTGCTTTCATTCACACAGCTCCATTAGACCAGCTGTGCACATAGTACCACAGGAAGAAACTGCTAGTATTACTGCTGGAATGCTCGGTTACTTTTTTGATTCCCTTTGCCCTAGGCAAGACAAATTTACATTTTGTAGCCTAACACACTTGTTATGGGGGTTTTTGGTCCCTACCAATGGCACCTCGAGTGGCTCTAGACTAAACCTTCTTCCTCGACTCAGATTTGAATCTCATGTTCAGCTGAGGGAGTCCTCTGGTTTTCCACACTCAGAATTTGAAGTTAAACTCTTCAAAAACAGCATTTTCAAAGAAAAAAAACTTTTTATCCACACACCCCAAGTAGACTCATCAAGGTGAGGAGATATTTCTGGGGATGAAGAGCAAAAGGAGACCCCTTTTTAAGCACTGTGCCACTTGTGGCCTCAAAAATGTATATGTTCATGTTAAAGGTTTTTGTACCGCGCACCGTCACCGTCCCCTGGCGCTCTGGATCTGAAAAAGAAAGTGTTTGAGGAAAGTTGGAAATTGGGTTGGCAGGATTTTTCTTACCTCTTTGTCTTTGCGTTTCTGTGCTCAACATCTATGATTATCCTATGTGTTTGGAATTGTAGTTTGTCCGCCTAGTTGGCAGGCCTGTTGAGGAGTGGCTGCTTTCCTCTGTGTTACTCTAGTGATATGTGTACCTGACGAATGCCAGTGTATTCCCTCACCCTGAGTTGGGGATGTTTAGGTAAGAGAATTCTGGTCCCTCCCTGCCCATCCTGTGTGGGGATCTTACCTAGGTTTCCTCTATGTATTGTCGGTATGTGGACATGGGTGGTCAGACGTCATCCCCGCGTTATGGTTTGGGAATATTAATTTAGGATTCATGGTTTCCTCTGGGATTCTTGTTTCCCGTTTGGTCTATGCTGCCTAGTCGTTTCCTCCTGTTTCTGGGGCAAAGAGCCAAGTTTTGAGTAGTTTTCTGAATCCAGGTCTTTTGTGTTGCGTATGTTTTTGGTGGGTGATTCCAGCTTATTGCTGCCAGGTGAGGAAAAGACGATCCTCTGAATTTTATTGTATGGTTTTGCTTCTAAGCGAATGTCGTTGCTTGATCTGAGAGGTCTTGTCTGGTGGTAGGTGGTTATTTTCTCCTTTAGGAACTCTGCTCCTTGGCTGATATATGATAGGTTATTTATAACACGCTTAATACCCTGAGGTTTCTAAGCACGGACCTGGGGATCGAACCTGTGTTGCTCTGTCGTCTTGCTTCCAAGGCGAGCACATTACCGCTTAGCTATCCTTCTGAGAGGATTGTGCATTGCTGTGTGTGTTATGCACATCGTTTTGAACTTTATTTGCTGTTATATTGGTAGCCAGTGTATCAGTTTCAGCGCTAGGGTAATGTGTTGTCTTTGCAGTATTTTGAGCAGGAGTCTGGCCGCAGTGTTTTAGATGTGCTGACTTTTTTTTAAATAGTCGTTCTGTCATTCCTAGGTATAGGCTGTTGGCGTAGTCTACTCTGGACATGATGAGTCCAATGATGGTGACAGTTTTGTGGGTGAAGGAGAGGAATGCTAGGATCCTTTTTACTGCGTGTAGGAGGGAGAAACATTTCTTGATTATAGCATTTACTTGTGGCTCACGTTTTAGTTCGTCGATTAAGACTCGCAGGTTTTACTATTGTTGACGGAGTCAGTGCTATTCCCAGTTCAGTCGGCCATGGGATGTAGGGTGTGATCATTATTTCAGTTTTGTCCAGGTTGAGTTTGAGGCTGTTAGTGTTCGTCCACCTGTAGAGTTCTTGTAGGCAGTCTTCCAGTGTTGGATTTCCTTTCTGTTTATCTTGTTTTTTGTAGGCAATCTGTGTGTCGTTGGCTTAGTTGTAGCAAGTGAGGCAGTGTATTTTTAATGAGCTTGATTAGTGGCATCGGGTATATGTTGAAGAGCAGTGGGGGGGATCCTTGTGGTACTCCACAGTTGGATTCCCTTGTAGTGGATTTGAAATGTTGATCAATATGGTTTCTGTGCTGTTAAGGATTGCATCCATAGTAGGGCTAGTTCGGTGATACACATTTCTTCCAATCTCCCGATGAGGGTTTCCTGGTTGACTGTGTCAATTGCTGCAGAGAGATCCAGAAGTATTAGAGCGTTGCTTTTGTCTGTGTCTGTATTAGCCTTTAGATCATCCAAGATTGAAAGCAGCGCTGTTTCCGTTCCTCTCATCGGTCTGAAGCCTACTTGTAAATGGTCCAGCAGTTGGTGTTGTTCTATGAATTCTTGTGGTATTTTATAGACGCATGTTTCGCTGGGTAGGGATGTTGGCGATGGGTCTGTGGTTCGAGATTTGATGTATGCCGATTTTGAATTATCGCAGAGCTTTTCCTGTTGAAAGTGATTGATTGAAAAGGTTTCTGTAGTATTCCATGGGTGTTCCTTGTGTGAGGATTGATTTATGTATGGCTGGGGGGCATGGATCCATGGGGGAGCCTGCTTTATTGCTATTGCTTACCAGCTTGACTAATGTCACTGCTGATATTTGGGGAAGCGTCTGAGTATGTTCTGGCGATCCTCGGGTGGCTGGGTGGGTTGCATGTTTCACGATCTTCGCCCAAAACCCCCTCTGGCAAACCCATTGGCCAGGTGGGGTCAGGACTCTGGCCTCTAGAGCCTGGCATACTCTTCAAAAGCCCTTATGGGGCCAGTCCTGGCGCCTATGCCGCCAGGCTCATACACCGTGAAAAACAATGTGCTTGGGAACTACTTTATTGTATTGTCAGGAACCAAGCTATGTGGATGCCTCCATGTTGGTTAAGAACCAAGCTATGCGGTCTAGTGTTTTGGGTGTGGTAACCTAGGGACTACTTTACCTGGACTATTTTGTTGGGGCTATTTAAACCTCACCCGAGCACGACACCACGCTTCGCGTTACTTTTCAGCTTGCAACGTGACGCTCACCGTGTCCAGCTATTCCCTCAAACCTCGGAGAAGTATCTCTCAGACACCATTCTCAGACAGACCTCATCCAGACCTACCAGACTCTGCTACACTAACCAACTCACTGTACCACGCATCCACAAGATTACAGCCGGGGGGCTGGGTTTCCCCTACATAGCACCAAAACTTTGGAATAATCTCCCCCACGCTCTAAGAGCAGAAGGCTCCCTCACAGCGTTTAGAAAAAAACTCAAAACCTCTCTCTTTAACTAAAATTCCTCTACCTACTGCCATTCAGGCACACACTGCTAACTATTGCTACTGCCCAAACTGTATGCATGTATGCCTCTGTATGCTGTAACTAAGACGCGCTTTCCCTGTAACCAGCGCTATTCTGTAACCAGCGCCACGATGCCTCAGGGCTGATTCTGTGCGCTTAACAAATGCGAATAAATAAATAAATAAATAATAAAACCTGCAAGGAGACAAAAGGAACATCATTAGCAGCAGCATCTTACCAGCAGTCTTCATTTTGAAACACTTGCAGCTACTGAGAACAGCTTTCTCAAATCTGCACGCCTCCCGGACAGAACGACCTGAAAGAGGAAGATGGAGGCAAAGCAGTAGAGACATTTACAAATTACGAACTGCTCAAAAGGCTTACCTGGCTGGTCGCCTCTCGGCTCGCATCACTCCGGACATTCCACTCGCGCTGAAGAACACCGCGACCTACAAGGAAGGAAAACACAGGTTAGCAAAGGGAAGACGTAGTGCTGCGCATAGCGCTTACTTACCACATCATAGCGCTCTTACTGTGCCATAATTTACCAGCGGGGCTCAACCAAGCCAGTTCGCCGCGCTGAAGCTCTGCATACCTAAGGGAGAAAAAAGACATTTTAAACAAAGAAAGGCATGCAGGATAGCAACAAAACTAAAGAACAGCAATAAGACCTACCTGAACAATATCAAACGGGCCGGCGTCAGTGAAGTAACTGGACAGCACTCACTCATGAAAGAAAACGTGCCCCTGCAAAGAAGGCAGGACGGAGAGCACACCTAATTCTACCACAAGGTGAGGAGAGGGCGCCATAGGGACTGAAATCATACGGGGGTAGAGGGAGGATGCTTACCCCAGTCGGTCAGTCTTGAACACAGTCCTGTATTTTCAGGCAGAACCTTCCCCGCAGACCACATCAGGTCAAAGCTGAGAAGCATACCAGCGAGTAACCCGGCTGGGTGGCGTCCCTGTGGATAACCAGGTGAGCGTAACGGCATGTTGTGGTTGCTTGGTCTGCTCTGTATGATGTGTTGGATAGCGCTGATTTTGTTTTTGAAGTAGTCTGCAATGTCATTGCATAGTTTCCGTGACACTATAGCTGTGTTTCTGCATCCAGGGGGGGGGGCTTATCATTTTGTTTATGATTTTAAACAGTTCTTTTTGGGTGTTGGCGGCTTTAGTCATTCTGTTATCATAGTATTTCTTTTTGGCCTTTTGGATTTCCTGTTTGTATGAATGTAAACGTCGTTGGAGTTGTAATTTATACGTCTGATCATTTTTTTCCCTGCATTCCAGTTCAAGATTCCTGTTCTTTCATTTCATGGCGATGAGTAGTGTGGTAAACTATTTTGCTGATGCTTTTTTGCACGATGGGGTGAAAGGTTTTTCCTTGGAGATCTCGTTGATTGTTCGGCGATCCATTTATGAATACTCCTACGTCCCGTCCCTTTTCCTCCATACTTATGGGACATCCCTCCGTCCTGTGGGACGGGATCGGAGCGCTTTGTAAAAGCATCCAAAATGTAGAAAAAAATGTTTTAGTCCTTCCTCTCTTTCTACGCGGGGCCCAGATGCGGCCGTAACCCTGCCCATCTCGGCTCTGCATCGCCCATCAGTCCTTTCTCCGCTTGTTCGGGACTGGACGTGCTTGCATCCTCAGATCTTCTTCCCTTTTTTTCCTCCTCTCGGGCTCTCACTAGCGATTGTGTACTAGTCTGTCTGTCTGTCGTTCAAACTAGACTTTCCAGATTGTTCATCGTGTCACCGACGCTTGGCGAGGGCAGATACCCATCCTCTTTGTCTAGAGTGTTTGAGTCCGAATCACCGTTGGGACTCCTGTTTTTATTGCGAATCCATTTCGGTCAAGGCGCTTCAACGTCGGTTGGAGCGGTGGGAGGAGGTGTTTCAACGTACTCCTCCTTAGCATTTTCAGGCGTTTATCGATGAAAAGAAGAAACGCCGGTAAGTTCTTTACTTTTCAGAGAACCCCGGCTGGGAGATACCTTTCCGGGCTCTTCCCGAGCTGGGAGGAGTGTTGATCGCTCTGTCACCGGGGATTGCCCCGAGGTGCCTTCTGGGCCTAATAATTGTACCAGAGTTTTCTCCGAGGGTCTCTGTAAGGGGCCTGTGGATACCGGAGCACGCTCTGAGGCCCCTCCTCTGGGGGCTGTTTGTAGACCCTAGCTCTACTGAATCGTGGGGTACCGGAGCTCGCTCTGAGGCCTTATCGGCTTCGCTCAAAAGTACCGGGGTGTGCCCCGAGGCCTCGGCTGGGCTTTGTGTTACCGAACAGATGTTTGAGGCCCGCGCTAGTAAGGCTGTTACCGGACCTGGGTCCGAGGTCCCTCGTGCAGAGGCTAAAGCGACCAAAATTTCTGAGAGGCCTACCAAGGCCTTATCGGTGAAAGTTGTTCCTCACCGTTCCCGCTCTTGTGGCGACGCCAGAACTGTTGAGGAGGCAAGGAGTGAAACTTCCTCCTTTACCGGCAGTGCCGAGGTCCTTCCTGTGGAGGCTAGTTTGCCCACTGGTATGTTGCAGAAACATTCCAGGCCACATACTACCGGCTCGGCCGAGGTTCCTTATGTAAAGGCTAAAATTAAGACCCCTGACCAACCGACGGGGACCCCTGCCTCACTTCCACACGTGCCGCAGTTCCCCTCAGGTGATGGCAAAATGGCAGCCTTTCTCGCCACGACCACGGTGGCCATTTTGGGCGCTCACCCTACAATTACGCCATCAGCCTCAGGTGTACGAGTTGGTTCCGCGGGTGAACATAAAATTCCTTGTACGCATCCGTTTCGTCCAGTTTACAATTGGGATGCCCGGATGCCCCTTCCGCACAATGTCTCATTGCCTGTGGGTTCGGCACCTTCGATTTTTGTGCACACTTCGGGGGATGGGCATGGTTAGCAACCCTCCCCTCTGCGTCCCTGGAATTATCCTCCTCATGAGAGGCCTTCTCCGGCAGTTCCGAAACAGTCTCCAGAGGATGCCTTTTTCAGCAAATTTCAGACGCTCATGCGTACCGACCCCATGAGAGAGTATTTCAAGGGTCTTTTTAGGGAGAAATGCCTGCCTGTGCCTCCGGTTCCACCAGTGGTTCCGCTTGTGCCGCACTTGCCTACGGTGCCTCTACCGACCCTTCCGCCCTTGCCCCCATTGTCCCCCATGGACAAGACGATGCCTGACATGGTTCGGCAGGATCTTGACCTGTCGGATGATGCGCAGGGCGATCCGGACAGTGAAGACCATCCCTGCTCTATTAGAGCTTTTCGCGACCGGGTACTGGACATGATGTGCCTGTTGGATGTTCCAGTGCCCGAGGCACTCACTCCACAGAAGTGGGTGCTTTCGGGGGCGCTCGCCATGTCTCCTTCGGAGCATACTGGCCTGTTCTTGCAGAAGGACTTTTTGACCGAGGTCCGCAGGGTCTGGGAAAAGCCACACTCTGGACTTTTTGTCAATAATAAAATTGACGCACGTTACATGCTGCATTCTTCGGAAGAGGTGGCCCTGTCATCTTGTCCGCCCTCCTCCTTCATAGTGGTGGCCGCGGCCACTTTGCAATCCAGGCCTGCAGCATCCTCTTCTCTTCTAATACGGCGACTCAGGTTCTGGGGAAAGAGGACAAACTCCTGGACTCCCTTGGGAGGAAGATTTTCGCTAACTCTGCCTTGCAGCTCAGGCAGGCCAACGCGGAACTGGTGTTAGCGGGGGCGAACATGAAGATGTCGAAAGGTCTGTCGGAGTTTGAGGAATTCATTCCGGTCGAGAAGCTGGAAGATTTTAAGGCGGGTTTATCTGACGCCAGAGTCTTTGCCTAGGATCTGCTGGAGTCCGTGGCACATCACGTCGGCTCGGGGCCTTATGCTGGGTGTTGACTCCTCTCGACAGGCGTGGTTGCATGCCACCAAGTTCTCGAAGGAGGTACAGGACAAGGTGTTGGACCTGCTGTTTGACAGTAAGGAGCTTTTTCATTCCACAACGGATGTGGAGCTCACCAAAACGAAGGACAGCACTCAGACAGCTAAGTCCTTGTCAGTCCTGGTTAAAACCCCTTTCAGGACCCAGGGATGTCACAGAGCCGGCCCTCCTTTGGTTTCAGGGGCTTCCTAGACCGGAAATCCTGCAGAGTGGATACTCCTTTGGGCAAAAACTGCCGGAGGCAGCAACTGACTGTTTTTCTCCCACTCCTCAGCCTCCTCCTCAGGTTCAGGTGGTAACACCACTGAAAAGTCTGCCAAATGAGGGTTTTCCTCGCTCGCACGAGACCCCGGTGAGAGGACGCATTGCGTCTCATTGGGAGGCGTGGCAGACAATGACCGAGGACAGGTGGGTCTTGTCAGTCGGTCGGGCGGGCTTCCACTTACTCCTACCCCCTACTCTACCCTTCAACCCTCCTTTCCAGCAGTCGGGATCGCCCTCCCTAAAAGCCGAGGTGGAGAAACTGTTGGACCTCAGAGCTTTGGAACCCGTTCCCCTTGGGGAGCGAGGGGAGGGCTTCTACTCCCGGCTGTTTACGGTGCCCAAACCCAACCAGGCTGGCCTGCGCATCATCCTAGACCTTTCCCAGTTACATTTTTTCGTACCCCAAGAGAAATTCAAGATTATCACGCCCGGCCAGATATGGTCGGCCCTGCAGATGGGCGATTGGCTCAGTGTGGTGGATCTTCAGGATGCATATCCTGATCTGGGGTCCACACAGGAGATCTCAGTTTCTCTGTGGGAGAGAAGCATTTCCAGTTTCGAGTGCTTCCTTTTGGCCTAAGTTCGGCACCGCGTGTCTTTACGAAGATGATGTCGGTGATCGCGGCCTATATTCGTCTGCAGGGTATCCTCGTATATCCGTATTTGGACAACTGGCTCTTGCGCAGCCATTGTCCGCTGAAAGCTGCCTGCAATCTTCAGTCTGTTCTCCAGCTCCTGTTCCACCTCGAGCTGTCAGTGAACTGGTGGAAATCTTCCATGATGGTCTCTCAGGACTTGATCTTCCTAGGTTTTTGTTGGAACACTATCAACTGCAGAGTGTACCTGACCGGGGACAGAATGGCGGATCTGTTGGCCACGTGTCAGATGTTTGCACAGTCGAAGAGCATGTCGGCCTGGTGGTTCCAGAGGCTTCTGGGTCTCATGGTCTTGTGCGTTATGGCTCTTCAGAGCTCTTGGCTTCAGGCTGTGGATCCGGACTCCAAGTTGATAACGATTCCGGATTCCAAATTCCGAGAGCGGACCTGGACTGGTGGTCATCTCTCAGCAACCTATCGGTGGGGGTGGGGTTTCAGGACCAAGCCCCGACGGTAACTGTCACGACGGAATCCTCCGTTCTGGGGTGGGGTGCGACGTTGGATCTTCTTCATGTCTCGGATCTTTGGTCGCCTCAGGACAAGCTCCTCCATATAAATCATCTGGAGCTCCTGGCGATCTTCCTAGCGCTCAAGGTGTTCATACCGATCATAGCCAACAAGGTGGTCCGGATTCGCACGGACAATGCGGTGTCGATGTTCTACATCAACAAGCAAGGGGGCACCAAGTCTCCCCCGCTCGTGGAACTGTCCATCCAGATTTGGTAGAGGGCGGTTCAGCATGGTGTTTGGCTACTTGCAGTACACATTCCGGGCTTGCTGAATGTCACACAGATGCCCTCAGTCAGCGGACGGTAGTCGGCTATGAATGGGAACTGAAGGCGGAGTTCCTCTCATGGATTTTCCTGCACCGGGGCACTCCGGAAGTGGACCTCTTTGCTACGGCGGCAAACAAGAAGCTTCCTCTGTATGTCTCCAGAAATGGTCTGGGAGCCGCCTCTCTGGGGGATGCTCTCGAAATTCCTTGGGACAACATGAGGGCTTATGCTTTCCCGCCTCTGCCTTTAGTTCATCGGATGATTTGCAAATTGAGGAACTCAGTGAACTGTTCGCTTCTGCTCATTGCCCCGTGGTGGCCGGCCAGGTTTTGGTTCTCAGAACTTCAACACCTGTCAGTGTATCCTCCGATCAGGTTACTGGTGACCCCTGATCTTCTTTAGCAGGGGGAACAACAACAACTGTGGCACCACTCCCCACAATCGCTCAGTTTGGCGGCGTGGTGCCTGAGTTCAGGTCTTTAGAACATCTTGGCGTGTCTGCGGATAACCTGTGCATTATCCAGGCAGCCAGAAAACCTTCGACTAAATCCCAGTACAAAAGCAAATGGCTTAGATTCTGTCATTGGTGTTTAGACAAGCATATGGACCCAAGGCAGGCTACGATTGACACGGTTCTGTCCTTTGTATCCCATCTAGCAGAGTCTGGAGTTCACGTTCCCTCATGTAGAACTTATCTTTCTGCGTTTTCCGCCTACCTATCTACAGACCAATGTTCTTACTCTCTGTCTAATCCAGTGGTTAAGAGACATTTTGTGGGCTTTTGTCGCACCTTGATCCTCCGATTCGCAGTCTGCACCCGGAGTGGGATCTAAATCTGGTCCTGACGGCGTTGTGCCATAAGCCTTTTGAACCAATGGCCACGGTGCACCTCAAGCACCTCTCATGGAAGGTGTCCTTTTTTGGTGGCCATCACTTCGGCAAGGCACGTGAGTGAACTCTAAGCTTTGTCTGTGGAACATCCCTTCTTGGCTTTTCACAAGGATAAGGTGGTCCTACGGACAAACCCTGTTTTTTGCCAAAGGTGGTTTTGGAGTTCCATCTAAACTAGTCCATTTCGTTGCCGGTCTCTTTCCCGAATCCCGCGTCACAGGCGGAAAGGGTTCTACACTGTCTGGATGTTAGGAGGGCTCTTAAATTCTATCTTGACTGAATTTAGGAGCTCTTCTCAACTGTTCGTCACCTTTGGTAATCCGCAAGGTAAGCAGGCCTCTAAGGCGACCATCTCGCGATGGATCGCGGCCTGCATTACAGAGTCATGCACCGTTCAAGGGCTGAAGCCTCTTAAAGATATTCATGCACACCTGGTGCGGGGCAAGGCAGCTGCAGCTGCAGTTGCCGTTCAGAAATATGTCCCCTGGGAGACCATCGCAAAGGCAGCTACTTGGGCCTCCCCATCAGCTTTTTGTAAACATTATTGTCTAGACCTGAGTTCAAGAGCTGATGCCCAATTTGGTCAGGCTGTGCTGAAGAACCTGTTTCAGTAAGGGGTTTTCCATCCACCCATAGTTCCTGCAAGGAGTGCTTGGGAATCTCCCATAAGTATGGAGGAAAGGGGACGGGAGGTAGGAGTATAACCAGGTTACTCACTGTAGTGACCACCTTACTCCTAGTCCATAGTCCCCTTTCCTTAATACGCCCGCCTGCCGTCCCCTCTAATAAGGTTCCTCTGTTATTGCTAATAGGTTTCTGACCTGGCGATAGAAAAGGAGTGATGGGCGATGCACGGGGTGGAGTCGAAATGGGTGGGGTCACGGGCGCGTGCCGGGCCCCGCGTAGAAAGAGAGGAAGGACTAACATATTTTTTTGAAAATTTTGCATGCTTTTACAAAGCGCTCCGGTCCCGTCCCACAGGACGGAGGGATGTCCCATAATTATGAAGGAAAGGGGACTATGGACTAGTAGTAACGTGGTCACTACAGTGAGTAACCTGGTTAGTAGTTCTGTTTTTCTTTCGAGGTCCACTTCACCCAGGGTAGTTGTTGGTGGTTTGTTTTCTAGTTCTGTTGCTGGCTTTTATGGCCCTCCAGATTCTTTTCATGGTAGTTGGCAGTTTGGCGGGTTGCCTGTCGTCGTGGGCAGTGTAATTACAAAGGGAATGATGAGGTGGTTGCTCCAGAGGATCTGTAGTTCTGGTGATGAGGTTTTTGTTGGCGAAGATTGCATCTAGCATATGTCCCGTTGTGTGGGTTGCTCCTTTGACTAGCTGATGTAGTTTCATTGTCTTCAGTTGTTTGGCTGGCGATTTTATTTATTTATTTGTGAGTTAGCTGTTTCTTCACCAAACCAGATGTTAAAGTCCTCCAAGATTATCTGGTGTTCCTGCTCGATGGCTAGGTTGGTGATGGCTTCAGTAAAAGCGTCGACAAAGGTGCATTGTATGTTGGTGGTCTGTATACCAGAACACATTTTGAGGTTTGTTTTGGGATTTACTGTTGGGTGAAGGATTAAGGATTCACAGTTTTTGATGTTTAGTGGTTCATCTGTTTTGATTTTCAGATGTTCTTTGTATGCTACCGCCAATCCTCCTCCTCCTCCTCCTCCTCCTCTTTGTTTTTTCCTGTTTGCTTGTGACCACTTGAAATTGTCAGGGGTGCAGTTATGCAGTGTGATTTTGTAGTTGTCGTTTAGCCATGTTTCGGTTATGAATAAGATGTTGATAGCCCCATTGGAGAGGAGGTTGAAGATCTCTGTGGCATGTTTGGACATTGATCTAGCGCTGAGTAGGTTGCAATGGATCTTTTTGATGTGGTTGGGCTTGTTTTTTAATCCTCGTTTTTGTCTTGTGGTTGTTATGTTGGAGTTGTTCTGTGTTGTTGTCGCAAATTGATTGATTGGTCCGTGTAATCTATTTCCTTGCTGAAACGATCTGTTAGATTGTTTGATTGATGAATTCTTCTGCTTCTTCATCTTCTATGTTTCGATGCGGTAGCTGCAGTGTTAGATATAGGGATTTTTCCCTTTTCGTGATCTTTGTTCTGCTGGCTGGGCTATTTTTAGTGGTGTGTTCTGTATTTGTGGTGGTTTCTGCTGGTACAGGGCATGTATCCATTCAGGTTGTTCTTTGTTCCGTTGCTCTTTGGCAACGTCCAGCTCTGTGTCGGGTCATCTTGGGTCATTGGTGGTATGAAGGTTCGAAGTTTCGGTTACAGGGGCTGCAGCCGCCTGTAGGACCGTGTGTGCTTTGGATGGTGTTTGGTCTTATCCCATTGCGCTGCGATACCGGAGTGAACTCTTTGGGCTTGTGTCTTTATTCTTTGGTTATGATCCAGAGGTGGTGGTGATATTGAAGCTGCTGATGTAAGTTGGCTGGGATATCTGTGTAAGAATGAGTTGCGGATGTTGGGGGCGGGAGGGTTCTGGGTTTGGGTTGTTCTACGGTGCGAGTAGCTAGCTCAGGATTCGGGGAGGTAGGCCAAGCAGTGGGTTACGGTTTTGGTCTTCTTCCTTCCATGGGTTGAGGGTCTGAGCTGCGCGGCGTCCGGGTACTAATCACTGGGGGAGGGTAGTGCAGTTGGTATGACTGTAGGTTTTCTGAATTACACGACAGGTTTTTATTTAACTGAGGCAGTGACCTAGCTGTAGGTAATTGCTTTCAGCGGTTAGCTGGGTGAACGTGGACAGTGGGGAAGACCTGGGTTTCAAGGTAGCAAATACGAGGGACCACACTTAGATTTGAGATTCCTGTATAGTGGGAGATAGGCCTAGGTTTCACAATATACAATAGTCTAATAAGGGAGAACGCAACTTGATTTGAGATTCCTGGATAGCGGGAGAAAGGCCTGAAGGAGATCAACAATCCAACTGAATATACTGCCTTTACCCCTACCACCCTGTTGAAAGCTGCCCTATCTGTCGAGGTCTTAGCTCCAAGACGCTCAAAGAGAGAAATGGGCTTGTCTGCTGGCTCAACGAGGGAAACTACCCCGAATACCCCTCTTCTGTTGAGTTTGCCAAGAGCATGGCCGGTTCCCGCAGGGAAACCACTCCGGTTGAGGGAAAGAGCCAGGTCGGAGGAACGGCCAGTGAAGAATGCTAAGCACAGGATCAGCCATGGCTACGAGCTATCGCTGGCATCCGAAAGGACGTTGAAGCCAGACTGCCCGTCGTCGCCAGCTGAGGGCCAGTCATCGCCGGGGAGGAAGTCAGCAAATCAGCAGAAGGACAAAAGCACAAACATAAATCAAGGTCAGTGAGAGGGGGAGAGGCCCTGTCGACAGAGGAGAGGCACAAAGCTCTCTCGGGACATGCGGTCAGAGGTGCAAGTACTTTGGCGTCACCCACTCCGAAACCGCATTAGCATGGCTCGATGGAGACCGCCGAAGCATGGAAGGCGTGCAAGCACCCTCGACCACAGAAAAGGAGTGGCAAAGGTCGCGTAAAGTCATCCCATCGGCGTCTGAGACCCTGATTCTCCCATGACGCTGCATAAAACTGCTTTGTCGACGACATCCCACAAGTCCTGCTCATTCATGGCTACGACTCTCAAATTCAGCTCGCACAAAACCAGCTCGTTCATGACACCCCATACACCGGACTCGTTGAAAAAAAAGCCATGGACAAAGACCACACTGTCCCGTCACCCGGACTTAAAACATCAGCAGTGGGGGAAAGACACACCACCAGGCCCCAAACAACCACGAACGCAAGGTCTGTCGTCGATGATGGCGCCAGCAACATAGACAATGTCTACCGTCAACCACATCACATCAGCCAGGTCTCTCCTACCCAGTACTCTGACGTAATACCAGAGGAGATATTCCAGTATGAGGTTGATACCGACTTCAAAGCGCAATATCAGCAGTCCGACTCGGAACAGTCTGTGATATTACAGGAGGAGGCCCCACCTAGACAATATACACCAGGCTGGCATATTCAGGAAGGGTACTTCGCACTGGCACGACCGTAAAAGGAAGCTGGTCGCACACTGCAACATGGGGCACACCCACCAACTATTAACAAACCCACAGGCCCTTCGGTCCCTGCAGGTACTTTCATCCCTGCAGATGGTCATCACCCAGCTTGATGCAGCTTTAATGAGACCAGGAATGCCAGCTTTGCTTCCACCTCAACCAATGGTGCCACAGGTACCACTGCGTTCTCCAGTCAGACCCAGGTCGGTTTTGCAGAGAAGATCAACAAGGTCTTTCCCTTCGAGGCCCATGTCCACATCGCAGGGAAGGTCCTTCAGAAGGTGCTCGCAATCCAGGTCAACTTCTATCCCCACCAGCTTTTCCGGTGCTTCGCCCAAAATGCACGGATAGGAGTGGGTCCCCAACACTGACCTCTCCATCACGCAAAATAAACCTTACTGTTTCACCCCCATTTCAGTTGGTTCCAGAGGAAGGAGAACTAACAGATACAAACCAGCCCAACAACACCACGTCCTCGTCAACCACTCTGAGAAGGGACGACGATTGGGACTCCGATTTTTATTCCCCCGCCCCCAGGAGTTTTCCCAGGACGAGGAATCAGCAAAGCATTTTCCCCCCGACGACCTCTCGGGGTTCCATTCTACAGTCATGAAAGAGTTCGGTCTTCTCACCTCTGAGGGTGAGAAGGAATGTTTATTTGACCATATGGGTAAAAGAAGAAAAGCGGTTGTCTCAATTCCCATCCTCTACCATGTCTGGCAAGAAGGGCTGAAAACAATGAGGCGACCATTCACAGTTCCAGCGGTGAAAGGCCATCAAGAAAAAGTACAACCCACAAGAGAACGCTCTAAAATGTCTTGCCTCCCAACCATCTCCGGAGTCAGTTGTGTTAGCAGCTGTAAGCCGGAAAGAGAAGCCCGAAAAACAAAAATGCGCTATACCACCAGACAATTAAGCGTGAAAGCAGGACACTTTTGGGAAGATCTTGGCGATTGGAGCCACAATAGTTAAATCGGCTAACACTCTAGCCATTAAAACAAGGTATGATGGAGAAATGTGGCTTAATCTCGCACCAATCCTTGAACATCTTCCGGAGGAGAAGTGTAAGGAGGCAAAGGCATTCCTGAAGGAGGGAGAAGAATCCTCCAACCTAGGTATTAACTTGGCGGTGGACCTTGCAGAAACAGGTTTTAAGCAAGTGGCCAACAGTCGTCCTAAGACAAACCTGGCTCTGATGTATGGATTTCTGGGCAGATGCCCACCATAAGGTGGTGGACATGCCTTTCGGGGTGGATGAGCTGTTCGGGCCCAAGATTGACGCAGTGCTAAAATGGACAGCAACGGTCAGGTCACTAACGTCCCTACAAAACCGTCAACCTTTTTGTCATTTCAGGGGAGCAGCCGGCTGGACGTCCATACTGAGGCTTCACATACTACTCACAGGGGTACAAGAGGTCGTACCAGGGGCTACCACAAACCAAGATTTACGACCAAAGGAGCGCCGCAAGCAGCCCTGTGGCTCCCAAAGCGGATGGCAGGGTAAGACCCAACAGTGAAAATCCATCCCTCAGCGCCCTGGGATGGAGGATCTCCAGGTTTGCCAGAGACTGGAGAAGAATAACAAAGTACAAATGGGTGCTGGATGTGGTTTTATATGGGCCTCTACTAAGAGTTCAAACTAACGTCCCCTCCCATACCTCCAAAACCAAAAATCACAAGCGCACAAGACCGTGCTCCTACAGGAAGTGCAGCTCATGCTGTAAAAAAGGGCCATAGGGGAAAGGGTGTGTACTCCCGATATGTGTCATCCGCAAACCGGATGAAAAATGGAGGCCCATTCTAGACCTCAGAAAGTTAAGCAAATTTAAAGTGCAAAAAAAAAAAAATGACCACATTACAGCAGGCCATAGAAGCAAAGCAGCACCACGACTATCTCGCATCCCAATATCTCCCTATGTATTTTCACGTACCCATCCGCCCAGGGCACCGGAAGTACCTCCGGTTTGTGGTCGGCAAGTCACACTACCAGTTCAAGGTCCTACCATTCAGCCTAAAATCGACTTGGCGCACCTTCACAAAGTGCCTCGTGCCAGTGGCAGCCAGCCTGCGCAAACAAGGACACCACGTCTATTCTTATTTAGAGGACTGACTGGTATGATCCCCATCCAGGAAGCAAGCGCTGGCATCAATAGCAGCAACAGTACTCCTATTGCAGATCCTTCTTGCAGTC
The DNA here is from genome assembly GCF_040938575.1 of Ambystoma mexicanum. Classification (NCBI taxonomy): domain Eukaryota; kingdom Metazoa; phylum Chordata; class Amphibia; order Caudata; family Ambystomatidae; genus Ambystoma; species Ambystoma mexicanum. The sequence continues at coordinate 670,335,236 of NC_090933.1, read as the reverse complement.
ATCCAGGAGGCTCATATTCCTAGGAGTGGAATTCTCCACCCAGGAACCAAGAGTACAACCCCGCAGCGACCGACTAAACACCCTCACAGCCCTGCTGAAAACATTTGCACCGAACAAGGTAAAAACGGTCAAGCAGTGCATGCAACTAGTGGGGACAATGGAGTCCTGCATGCTGCTGGGCCCAAACTGCAGGCTCCATATAAGACCGCTACAAGAGTTCCTAGCAGCAAACTGGTCCCAAACCACCAAATCATGGGGGTGAGGTGGGAGGGGGGGGCAAGGTACGGATCCTTCTCAAGCTACACTCACAGCACCAGTGGTGGGCTGCCAATGTCTGCAAAGGGAAAGAGTTTCAGGACACACCCGACAAGGCGCTAGTTACTGACGCCTCCCTCCATGGGTTGGGCGCCCACGTGGACCAACTACATGTCCAAGTTCTGTAGGGATGTGCAGCACATTATAAGCACATTATAAGCACAATAGATGTCACTACTGTCGTCATGACATATAGTACAATTCTACAATACTGATTGGAGGAACCCTTTGTGTAGGGCCTGCTCCATATGGGATGCCAGGCCATTGGTCCATCTTAATCTGTCCATCTTTTTCCATGTGGGCACTGCTGGGCTTGTCCTCTGAGGTAAAGTTGGCCTACCAATTAATTGGCTACTAGCACAAACAATGTTCTTTTATCATTGTAACAGGCACGTGGAAGATACAGGGATGGGCTTGTGGTAAGAGCCAAGGCCACACTATCTCACATGCTTCACTCACTCTCAGACAGATCAGCAACTCCCAAGGTCTTCCACCTCTGTTTTTGGCTATAATTTGTTGTCACCCTGCACCTCGCTTCTCAAATCGCGTGACCCATTTATGATGGTGTGATAGCCTTGCCTTCTGATCTTAGTGATAGATCGTGGGGTGTAAAAGTTTTATGGTTGGTGGTCTGGGTTGGGGAGGTCCTCTGGCATGCAGCGGTCTAAGGATAAAATATTGCAAAGCTGTATTTTGAATGGATTGTGTCCTCCCACGTATTCCTCATCTTTAGATATGTTGTCTCCCGGCTCTGCTGCTTCGGAATTTTTTTTTCACCTGAGGGTGCTATGTTCAGAGTCGTAGTACCTCGAGGGCCGCCGTCGAGCGTCAACGTCATCTGCTATATAAAGGGCTCGAGTAGCGCCCGTTACCTCAGTTCCGTTTTTTCGAGCATGGGGGTCAATGCAAAGTACTGTGCGCCAATCTCACCTGTCCAGGTTCGTCCACTCACAATCCTTTTTGCCCAGACCACCAATCCTTGTAAGTCTAGAGACAGTATTGTACCTGCAGCCAATTCAGGGGACACAAGAGGGTGAAAAATGAAATCTGTGGGCACTCTCCAACACCCTTTGCCAATCTGAGGCACTGCCTCCACAAGCACTGGGATTACATAAACAAACATGTCCGGAACTATGGGAATACCACTAACCCCTACTTCTCCTCCCAATATGACGCTGATGGGGCACATCACTGGCGTGGCGCACACTATTTATTGTATTTATTGCATTTGTTGATGGCGCCCAAGACGCAGAGGTATGACGGCGCTAGGGGTTACAAAGTGATCGGTACATTACAAGACACATTGTACAGGCATTGTATCATACAGTGGTTATTCAGTCCTATAAGATCGTACAGAGAGAGCACTTGTATGCCGCTGTCTGTGAATGATATTGTCTTGTTGAGCTTGCTAAGCAGATTCCTGCTCAACAAGTTCACTGGAGAGCTTTCAGAATAAATTGGGGGCCTGCACCACCCACCACCCCCTATTTTGATGTCAACTTCTTTAGTTTATGGAACCGTGGAAACAGCCCCAGAGAAGCCATGTGTGTGGCTCGATAGTGGGAAATCTCCTTCACTGATGCATGATTTTGTGGCACCTGTGTTGACCATAATAATAAAGTGTTTGTTTTCTATCTCTGCGTCAACAAGGGTTCCCCATCAGGGCAGACTGTTGAAGATAGGACTGGGCACGCAAGCGCTCTCTGTGGGCTATCCTAATCCGTATGTGTTCATTCTGGGGAATGTGAAGGGGTTGTTTCCCATCACGCTCCCTCCTCAGTAGGGCACTATGGTACCATTGGGCACTTCGTTGGGTGTGTGCAGGCTGCCATTTCCGTGCTGAGGCATATTTTGTTGGGGATACTATTGTTGTGGATACTGCTGTTGTGGGTGCTATTGCTGTACTTGCATACCTGGGGGCTGAGGTGGGAGCTGTATGTATGCTTAGTTTATTTCATAGGGTATGGATGTCATTCTTGTTATTGGCATCTGTTGTGTATTCTGTGCTGCTGGGTGATAATTATTCTACGTGTTGTAACCAAGCCCTGGCCTGCTTCTACATTCTCTCTCAAAATGTCCCCACTTCCCGCAGTTCCAACACTGTGAGGAACCCATACCCGCCCCTCTCTGTCCCATTCCTCCAGAGCCCCCAGCTCCCCATTTAAATCTGCCCCTCCAGCACTGCTGACATCCTTGCTTCCACTCCTGGGTGGGGTACTGCTGTCTGCCTCCCCACTGCCCTTGTCCTCCTTCTGGCCAAAACGCTGCTCTTCAGACATCTGCAGACCCGAGCGCACTCCCTGTCGCCTCCGTCTGTGCAGGTGTGGACACCGCCCTTTCTATGGTTATCTTAGTCCGCTTCCTCTTACCAATTTTCCCTCATTTGCCTGCTTTTCTCTCTCATGATCCTTTGTTCATTTGCAGTGGTGTATTATTATATTCTGAATTTCCGCCCATACCTTCACTTCAATGCCCACAATTTTGTCTAGTGCCTTCTGCACCTTTTTTGGTAAGCCCCTTTTGATAACGAAATAGAAAAGAGGAACTGATCGGTCCCACTGATCCCCAGTCTCCGCCCTCCACATCTCCTGAACCTTAATAATGTACTGTGCGGGATCTTCATCATTGCATGATCGAGTGCAAGTCTGGGATGTAAGCGTACATGCGCCAAAGAGCACCCCAAACCTGCGCTCTGATGTTGTTGAACGGTTTACCATCATGCTCATCATCGTCGAACCTTACTCCAGGGTATCCTGCTTTAATCCACACATCCACAGCCTGCTCTCCCACTATCGCCACTAATAAGATTTTCATATCATCCATTGCAAGGGATACACCCGCAGTCTGTTTTTCAAATGCATATAAATCCATTTTCCCACCGCCCATTGTTAATGGTGGGAGTGTTTTTATCAAATAGTTCTTGACCATTTGCACCCAGGCTGCATACTGTGCCCTACCCACAACCTTGTGTATCAAAGGCATTTGTAAGCCCACTCTCTTCCCATCCTTTCTTCCGTCACTTCCCTTTTTCCTTGCCACTGCCATCCGGCCAAAACTCCTTACCCTCTCATGCCACAAGCTTTCCACTAGAGGTGTTATTTCTGGCACCTGTTGCACTTCCTCCTCTGTCATCCTCAAACTCATCCAGTCTGAACAAAATGTCCCCCGCTCTCCACTCATGTTGTCCGCTCCCCTGTGCCTTGCTCTGTGCTGTTCGCAGTGGCTCTAGCTCTGCTTGCGCCGACTGTAGTGCCCCTTCTAATTACCCCTGTGCAGGAGTGCTCCTGAGGTGGAGCGGTTGCTGGAGTGGTATATATGGGGGTGGTGGGACCGTGGCCCGGGTGGAAACATAGTTCGGGTTACTGTACCCAGTCGCTGGGAGCTCTGCCAATGGATATACCCCCTTGTATTCTGTTCGTGTCCCACCTGCTTCCACTTGCAGACCACCTTCATGGGTGTTCTGTGCTCCTCCCTCACTAGAGTCTTCCACATCGTCAATGATTTTCCATAAATCTAAATTGTCTTCCCTATTCTGTAACTGTTTACCCTTGTATTTCGCTGCTCGGAATGTAGTCATATGCTCCAGAATTCCCTTTATTATGGGTGCCCTGCTCTGGCCATTAGCGTGGCATCCCCGATTGTCACCCACTGTTTGTGGTTCTTCTCGATCTTCTCCCTGTACAAAGGCAAGTCCTTGTACCTGTACTCAAAGGTGTCTTCCCCTCCCATTGCAGCCGTGTATGTGCTGTAAAGCGCCCCTATGCTTCCAAGTGCATGCTGAAAATGTCACAATCAAAAATCAGTTTGTCGTTCCCTCCTCCCCATCAGCCAACGTTTCTTCCCCTCCCCTCCCCTCCCTTTCATGCACACCTGCTGTTGCACTCCACGCACTCAAATCAAGCTACTATATACACAAGACCCCTCCTTGGTCCTCCACCCCCTCCTGGCATCAAAAACACAAAAACAACAAGCTAAAATAACCATTACTGTACCTGAGCCCACTTATTATGCTGGGCTCCTATGTATGTCCTTTTCCTCTGCTACACAATATAAGTGGTACCACATTCTCCCCTTCACTCGGGCAGGCTCCCTAACACTCCTGTTTTCCTTTCTGTAATGTCTGCTTTTAAAAAATCCATACTGAGAAAAGCACAAAAAAATCACACCTACACCATACAAACAACCTCGTTCTCCACTCCTTCACAAACTACACTTCCCGATACTGCCCCTACTTGTTATCACTTGCAAGAGTATACTCACATATGCGTGTTCACCGGAACTCCTCAGTCACAGGGTTCCAACAATAGCCTGCACTCTCCCCGGAGCTGCACCCCGCTCCAAAGAGCTGACAGGAATTCTGCAAAGACGGCTCCTGCACACCTCTGGGACCAACGCGTTGGACTGGTCACTGCAGGTGGGTGGGGCCCCTTCAGGGAAGCGGCCTGGAAGCCTCAGTCAGTGCAGGGATCGCTGGGATCACATTGGGGGGTCGCCAAATGAAGGCACGCTCACACCAGACAAAATACAGCCCGCTAGGGAAAAAGGCACTGGACCTGCTTGCAAGGATAACGAGTATTTATTTCTACAAAATAGAAATGCATCAGCAAAGAACTCTGCTGCAGCCGAACGTCCTGAATTCCGTAGGGACGTGCAGCACATTAGCACAAAAGTTGTGACTACTGACGTCATTACATATAGTACAATTCTACAATACGGATTGCAGTGGCCCTATACATGTAGGGCCTGCTCCATATGGGGGTCCATATTCATCTGTCCATCTCTTTCCAAGTGGGCACTGCTGTGCTAGTCATCCGAGGTGAAGTTGGCCTAACAATTAATTGGCTACTAACACAATGTTATTTTATCCTTGTAACAAGCACCTAGAAGATACAGGGATGGGCTTGTAGGGAGAGCTGAGGTCCCACTAGCTCACATGCTTCACTCATTCTTAGACAGAGCAGCAACTCCAAAGGTCCTCCACCTTTGTTTTTGGCTAAATTTGTTTGTGTGGGATCATTGGGGCCTTGCTATCTATTGCATGGGATGGTACTGTCAAGAGGCGCTCTGCTGCCTTCTCATGACCTTGCAGGGCGCATTCTTCCCAGGGGGCGAGGGCCAATAACTTTTTTAGGATAATGGAGGATCATTTAGACTCTGTAAGACCTGGCAGGGGTTGGAGGTGGTGCTCCTCGCGCTCATGCAAGGGATCTAATACTAACATGCTGTTAGCCGCGCTTGGGCCTACATTCTAAGATGGCTGCTGTTCAAAAGATGGCATTGACACCTACATCTGCCATATGGCTTGTAACAAAGGTGATAGTGCACCCTCCTCTATGTGCACCTCCCCCCCCCCCCCGGATGTGCTCTATTGGCGTTTAGTTCTTGTTCGGTATCGCCTAGGGGGGTGGGGAATACCCTCTCTCCTTCCTAACAAAAGGACTATGGAAGCCCCAGGAAATGTTCCTACATATAAATGTACTCTGTTTGGTTCTGTAGTATTGGGAGGAAAGACTTTAGAGCCCATTGAACCGCTCTGAGTTAAAGTTCTCACAGACAACACCACCACAATGTATGTGAAAGCAGGGAGGAACAAGATCCAGGACATTCTCCAAGGAAGCTCAACAGGCATGGCACTGGGCCATTGCCCACGGGATCAGCATTCGGGCATTCCTCCTACCGAGGATCCAGAATCAGATGACCGACAGCCTCAGCAGGCAAATGTCCTAAAATCACAAATGGGAGCGTGACTTGGCGGCACTGCAATCACTGTTCCAACGCTGCAGTCGGCTAACTGTAGACCTATTCGCCACAATCCACAACAAGAAGTGTACCAGTTACGCCAGCAGGATTCCCCAAAAGGGCTTGATGGGAAACCTGTTCGCTTTTCCGTGGTGAGGCCTCTTTGCATATGTGATCCTGCCGTTCTCAGTCCTGCACAGGACAATACTAATGATCAAGTGCCACTCCTGCAAAGTAATTTTCATTGCGCCAGACTGGCCCTGCCAAACCTGGTACTCTGACATAGTCCAACTCTCTAGAGCCAAGCCCTTCCAGTTCAGCAAATGACCAGATGAAGGACAAAGGGAAAATCTCCTGATTTCACGGAGTTTGGAAACCTAAATGTATCTCAGAAGTGTACACCAGTTCTGGCAGCGGCTAGGGCTCCCACCACTTACAAATCATGCTGCCTAGTGGAACTGATTTTGCAAGTGGTGTGAAACCCAATGCCAATCAAGTCCTTGCCCACAACTCCATCAAGGTGCACTTGCCTGCCATCTCAAGGTACACCAGGCGGGAGAAAGAGTCTCTCTCTAGGGACGCAGGCTCTGAAAGCATTTCCGCAAAGGTCTTTTCAGACGTTTTCCACCAGTAAGGCAGATGTCTCCAGAATGGAACCTCAAAACCGTGCTCTCAGGGCTCATGAAGAAACCGTTTGAATCAATGACCACTGCACCTCTAGGATACCTGTCCTGGAAAGTCGTCTTCCTGGTGGTTATTACATTAGCTAGGAGGGTGTCGGAGCTGCAGGCTCTCGCAATCAACCAGCTACACTTACATTTCCAAAAAGACAGGGTACTTCTCATGACAAATCCGCGATTCGTTCCCAAAGTGCCCAAAGAATTTCTGAAAAATTAAACGATATCCTTGCCAGTTATCTTTACAAAGACCTAGTCACCGGTAGAGGTGGCATTACACTCACTCGACCTCAAGCGAGCTTTGAAATACTACATTGATGGGACAGACTCCTACAGGAGCTCAATGTAACTTTTCGTAGCGTATGGTCTGACAAATAAAGGCAATGCTATATACAAACAAAGCATTGCAAGGTGGATCTCGTCGGCGACAAGTCAGCAGGGATGCCCCTGCAGGCTCCACAACATCCACATTCATCAAGAGCTGCATCGGTTTTGGCGGCATGGTGGTCGGCGGCGGGGGGTGTCCGATCATGGACATCTGACAAGTGGGGATATCTGGTCAGTGCTGCATCCCGTCACAAGGCACTGCAGCATGCCGAAGAAGTGCCTACAGGGAGAGCAGTCCTGCAACGCCTGTTCCAGTAAAGTATGATCCTATGGATTGGCGGTAAGGTGTGCGAGTCCAGGTTATTTTCCCCATATGCTCCTCCAATGGCTATATACCACTACATTCTATTCACAGCATGTCGATGTGTGACCGATCCAATGCTGGAGAAGGAGAAAGTTTCTTAACTGTAACTCTTGTTCGCCAGCATTGGTATCGTTCATAGATTGACATGTGCCCTCCTTCCACGCAGTCAGGTAAAACCACTCACACCCCAGGGACACCTGGTACCACTGGCTCAGAATCTGAGAGGAAGAGCATGAGGAGGGTCTAGTCTAGAGCTACTCGAGGTCCCATTAGTAGGGACCAAAAACACCCATAACAGGGGCGTTAGGCTACAAAATGTAGGTTCTTTCTATGAAAGATACCAATGCTAGAGAACAGGAGTAAAAGGTAAACTTTCGAATGGATTGTGTCATCCCACGTATTCCTCATCCTATGATATCTTCGTTTCCAGCTTCAGCTACTTCTGAAAACATTTTCTCTCGGCAGAGGGCGCTTTGCGTCGAGACGGTTGACTCGTCCCTCGAGGGCTTCCATCTCGGCTGACAACATAGTAGAGTGCATATACCACGTGTAGCACCCGTTAGCTTCAGTTAATTTTTTCTGTGTATGTGATTGCTTTGAGAATTTCTGCACGCTTCAGCTTTCTTTGAGAATGTTTCGAAAATGGCCTAGTCTTCAGCTCCTAAGACAGCTGCAAAAAGGGCCTAAAATGTGTCGCCAAGTTGTCCATCAAGGACCTGTATAAGATATTCCTCTGTTGTCTGGACGTCGAGCATGTAACAGACGACTGTTGATCCTGTCAGTCGATGACGGGTAAAGCCTTAAAAGAGCGCAAAGCTAAACTTTTGGTGGGTAGATTTATCCCCAAATCCCCATCCACTCCATCGAATTTTGGGTCATCCCACGAGTCTAGAGATTCCTCTCCTCACAAAAAAACCCACAAAGATCCCAAACGAGCAGCAGCCACTCCTCATCAAAAAAATCAGAAAAGGAACCACCTTCTTCTTCCTCCTCCTCCTCCTCAAATGAAAGGCGTGTGGTCTGACCGACTAAATCCTTCTTCAAGGAGGAAGAAAATTTGCAAAATCTTCGAGGATCAGTCCCCGTCCTCCTCGAAACATAAAGGTGGCCATGCTACGGTCGATGGCAAGTATAAGGCCAAGGCAAAACCCAGCGTTCCCTTGAGCCCAGGTCATAACCCTACGACGACTGAAGAATCTTCAAGGCTCAACGAGATGAGAAATCGTTGCCGAAACAGTCGAGTGTCAAGTCCCTCGAAGCACAAGACCAAGGTCAAGCCGTCAACACCATTGACGCCGACTGTACATTCTTCAACACCTTTACCACAAAAAGCCAGGAAAAGGTTTTTAAACCTTTACCTTTTAACAGGATATTTTTTTAGATCCTTAACATCCATGAGTGCTCAGATGATACCCCTCCATGTGTTCTCCAATTGGATACTCCTTGCGTACCTGAATGGTTCATTTCAGAGGAGACCAGGGTTAGGGAGCTACATGACACCCTACAGACATCTAGTGGGGTAGACACCTCCCCAGGACAAAATTTTGGGTACACAGACCCGGCTGATCATACGGGTGCATCATACAGAAGCCTAATGTCCACAGTGGTGGAATTCCTGGGATGGAGTAGACCTAGACCAACTCCTGCATTTGATCAAGAGGACCTGACTGACATATTGGAAAAAGGTCCTCAATATGACCCTATATTACCATTCCATGTGGCACTTCAAAAAAGGGTTGCGGCAAACTGGGAGGCTCCAGAGTCCAGCCTGCAGAAAACAAAAAAAGACTTAAAATGACACGCCATCCAGTAGCGACACTGGGTACCTGTCAATACATCCAACTCCTGAGAGCCTTAGTAATACAAACAGCTACATCTGCCTCCAAGCAAGCTGCGTACCCAACCATATCCCCTTATAGGGCTGACAAACCTATTGACTCTTGGATAAAGAAAGTCTTTTCTGCTAGCAGCATGGCTTTTAAAGTCTGCTAATTCTACATGTGCGCTTGCAAAGTTCACATTCACCCTATGGGACTGCATAGCGATGACAGCTGATCACATCCCTGAGGGTGAGGAAAGAGACGGCTTCACGAACCTGGTAAGGGATGTCAACAAGGCCATATTTCAGTCTCTGCAATCGGGCCTGGGCACTGCTGACCGCGTCAGCAGAGCCATGGCAGCAAGCACTGGCATACGCATATTTGGGTGGTTGAGAAAGTCATGGTTTGCACTTGATGTACAATCCAGACTCCTTAACATGCCCTTTGATGGCTCCCATTTATTTGTAAATCAGGCTGACGAAATCCTTGAAAAGCTGCAGACCTCAAAGGCGGCAGCCAAATCCTGAAGGCCCGCAGTTAGGCAGCCACAGCCTTCGCACCCCAGCAAATCGTCTCGGAGGGGTAGGTCTTTTCGCTACTACTCCTCAGTTGGAGGAGCGAGAGGACAGGCTGGTCAAAGAGGACAGAGAAGATTCCCTAATGGTGGAAGAGGGAGAGGTGCAACGCCCACTCAAGCAGCAGCATCTTTACCATCAGCCGCTGCTTCAGCCGCCACAAAACTGAGGTCTTGACTCGCGACACCCCGTGGGAGGCAGACTATTGCAGCATCTGAAAGAATGGCGAGATAGTACTTTGGATGCATGGGCACTGAAAACAGTAGCCCAGAGTTATTGCCTCCCCTTTATACAGAGACCTTGGCATCATCCACTGGGAAACCATACGTTAAATGTTCCAGATACATTCCTGTTGCAGGAAATGTTGACCCTGCTCGAGAAAGGTGCTATAAAACCAGTATCTGTGATGGAGAGGAACAGAGGATGGTATTCTCCTTATTTCCTAATCTCCAAGAAGGACTGAGGAGTGAGACCTATCTTGGACTTGAGATACTTGAACAAGTTCCTCAGGAAGAACAAGTTTAAGATGGTCACACTTTCTCTGGACCTTCAGGATGCTTACTTTCATGTGCCAATCCATCACAAGCACAGGAAGTACCAGAGGTTCTCCATTTGCGGTTACAGCCCTTCAGATATGAAGCCTTTCAAAAAAATAAACTGCACACTGTGATAAAAGTAATGGTTTCTTTCCATTCAGCTTCAGAAGCACTTTGCATGTTTTCCTATAATTTTAGGATTGTATAACTAATAAGATGGAAAACTAATTTGCAATTGAGAAATCATATATTTTTTAACAAGTTATACTTTTTTCCAGTGAAAGCAAACCAGTATTGCACAATTGTATTTTTCAAAGTTCCGGTGCTGTGTGCATAATCATGCGGAGGTAGATCATTTTTACACTTCTAATTTAATTTACACTCTAATTATAAAAACAGTGTGTAAAATGATGACTATGCACAGTCTAGTTTACATCCATTCAACCTTACAGTCAATGGGGTACATGTCAAGCTTCGTTGAGACTTGAAGCTTGCGAGGAGTATGAATACCTCCGTCCCTAAGCAACGAACAGCAAGATGCAATATCTCCTTGCTATTCGAGGATTAGGGCCACAGGTGGTAGGAACGGGGACACCGGGATCTCCAAATGGCTGCTGAAAGAGAATGCAGGCTATGATAAGTACAGTGGATTCCCAATGTGGAATACAGGTCTTGGTGTAAAAAAGAAAGGAATCACCTACCAGGATCTTGGATACAGTAAGCCTGAATGAGTATGGGGGGGTCTGTTGTGAAATAAGGAGTAAAGCCTGTTCCCTCAGGAGGGTCCTAACTAACTGGCAGGCGGATGTCAAAGGGCTAGTAGATGGACCAAGCTGGAGGCACCAGGACTTGAAACAGGAAGGCAGATACTTTATGTGCTTGGATCCAAGGGTTGGAGTGTTCAGGAAACACTAGCGCAAAACCAAAAAGGGAAAACCAGAGCAGTCCGTAAAACAATCCGAGGTCAGCGCCTAAGACAAAGAAGTTAAATCCAGAGCAGTCCGTGATACAAATCTGAGGTCCGCAGGAGAACAGCAGAATCCAATGCGTTGCCGGTAAGGTAGAAGCAAGAACAGTCCATGAAACGGAGTCCGAGGTCGAAAGATGCAAACCAGGATACGAGACAGTCAAGACGCTAAACGCTGTAAACAGCTGAGAAGCATTGAATCAGGAATGCTCAGCTGATTTAAGCGTCCCGCTACGGCGTCCGGACACGTGACGTTACATGCGTGTGTCACGTTGAGAGCCGTGTTACTTGATTGGCTGTAAGCATCGTACCACGTTCTGTGTAGGGTGTCACATGACCTGGAAACAAGCAGGGCCTCTAGTCATGGGGTTGAAGAACAGTGAGCAAACTGTGACGCCCATTGACAGGTGACAGTGGCTGGGCCGCTCGTCCTTCAGCAGTATTTTCTTGCTGAGATTGTATGGCCACCACGTCCGACCAAACGCCAAGGCAAGCGCCACTTATTATACAGCAAATGCCGTCTTTGTGGGTTAACGGGGTTTTTACTCCTGAGGACAGACCATTGATGTAATCTTGGAACAGTGACCAAATGTGATGGGGCTGATGTAACAGGAGTGTTAGTAGTGTGTATGGGCCTTGTGTCTCCTGTGTGTGTGTTGGTCTTGTTGGGACGGTTGACAAGCCTGAGGGTGCATGCCTGACGTAGAGTACTATAAATGGTCAGTGGCAACAGAGTCTTTGCTCAAGGGTGAGCGATTGTCATTACACTGATCACAGGTGTTTTAGCCTCTCAAATCTTCAGGACTACAATTAAAACATCCAAAACCTGACTCAAGGAAGTGCAAGCGCTGTTCAAAATCAAACAAATGAAAGTTACATTGGTAATTGAAATGGAAACTCAGCAAAACCTGTCCCTGTGATAATCCAGATAGGTATTTAACTTTATGCAGCACTTCATAAATGACTCGTCATACATCTAGGTACTGTGATTAATATACCTCAGTCGATATTCAGTTAATCAACCTTTGAAGGATGTTAGCCAATAAGATAGCCCATCCGGTTGAGCACTCGTTGCTGTAATCTGTGGGTTGTCGGTTCGAATCCTGGCAAGTCCAATGCAGCCTTTCATCCTTTCGAGGTCGATAAAGGAGTACCGACTTTGGTTTGGTGGTAATTGTGATAAATACCTTCTATGCAGAGCACTTTGCCAAAAGAGCTATATAAATAACCATTTGACCACTAGATTAGATATAGAATTTAGCATGGAGTCCTTGCCTCTGCACTGTTGTATCATAACACTGGCATACCATTAGGTAGTAATAGCTCCAGGAAATTAGGACTTTTATTAAACATCAAAAGACAATTTTGCTATTGAATCTCAAACACACAATACAATTCATGTTTGCTTTACTGTCTAATTGGCTAAGATTTTGTGATTTCAACATTTAAATATATACAGGAGAGATCAAATGGCCAGAAATAATGAAAGGTGTATGCTGTTACAATGCAGAAAGCTGACGCATAGTAATGATTTCCATAGAGTTGTTGCACACGTCGGCTGGATGTTGCATACAGTTTACTCTCTTGCAAAGGAGAAAAGTCATTTTTACTCTCTTAAAATTAAATTTACTTTCAAAGTTTAAAAATGGAGGGTAAAATACTCCCACTTCCAAAGTCTTATCTGGAGCACTGGGCGGTTCACATTCTCAGTTTCGAGTTCTGACTTTCGGGCTGACCTCGGCCCAAGGGTTTTCACCAAGTTAATGGCTGTGGTGGCAGCAAGTCTCAGGAGGGGGGGGTATTCACGTCGACCCCTAGCTGGACAATTGGCTGATCAGGGCGCGTTCACTCGAACAGGCCCAGTAACATCTCAGTATCACCTGCCACTCCCTCCACTGACTGGACTTCTCCCTCAATTACAAGAAGTCCCACGTGATACCATCTCAGAGACTCCAGTTGATTGGAGCGTCGTGGATGCCTCCTTGGAGAAAAGGCTTGCCACCCGAGGTGAGGGCTCAGGACATTTTGCAGATGTCACCAAGTTTCAGAGTGCCCAGCGTCTTCCGGGCCTGCAACTTTTTTTTATGAGGTTGCTCGGCCTCATGGCATCCCTTAAATGGGCTCTTGGAACACAGTGGTCCCAATTCCCAGGCAGGGTCTTCAGATTCCAAGCATAGTCTTGGCAGGCCCACCACAGAAGGTCCTGTTAGACAACATTCTGAAAGGAGTACTTTTTTGGCAACCATGGCCGAAGTAGTGACAGACGCCTCACTCATGGGGTGGGGAGCCCATGTCGACTATCTAATAATCAGTGGTCGTTGGTCTTGATTGGAGTCCAAACTACACATCAACCTTTTGGAGCTGAGGGCAATAAGACTAGCGCTGAAGGCATTTCTGCCCTCTGTACAGGGAAAGAATGTCCTGACAGACCGCACACTGGCCATGTACAACGTCAGCAAGGGCAGAGGCGTAGGGTCACTACCACTGTGCAGAGAAGGTATCCAGCTCTGGTTCTGGGGAATTCGAGAAGGAATTTCTCTATCAGCTGTTCATCTAGCCAGAGAGGAGAACACAGCAGTGGGTGCTCTGAGCATGCAGTGCAGTCTCCCACGAGTGGGAACTAGCTCAAGAAGTCCTTCAGGAGATCTTCACCCTTTGGGTAACCTTTCAAGTGGATATGTTCGTGACCAGTGTTAACCGGAAATGCAAACTGTTTTGCTCCAGGGAATTTCATCCGAGAGGAGCTCCAAGGGACATGTTCGTAGTTGACTGGGAGTTTCCACTCCTGTACGCGTTTCCTCTAGTCTCCGTCATTCCTCATGTGATCAGGAGGCTGAGAAAGTTTGGGAAATCCCTGATCCTAATTGCCCTGGATTGGTACCCAGACCTTCTGGACATGTCCATCTGCACTCCAATAAGTCTTCCACAAAGAGAGGACCTTTTCACGTGAGAGGGTCGGGTTCTCCATCCAGAAGTCAAGACACTCAACTTTCACAAATGGTTTCCGAGAGGCTGAGGTGCAAGGATTGAGACCTCCCGGATGGCATACTGGAGATTTTGCTTTGGGCCAGAAGGTCAGCAACAAAATTCTTATAAAGATGCCATTGGAACACGTTCTGCAGCTGTTGTAGGGAAAATGATGTGGACCCTTTTCAATGCGATACACGTACGGTGTTATGTTTTCTACTGCATTTGGCAAATCTGGGTATCCAGATTGGAACAATCGAGTGTTATCTAGCAGCGCTCTCCATATTCGGGCGCACCTCGGAAGCAGCATCCTACTTCAAAATACCCTTAATAATTCCATTTGTTTACGGACTCACAAATGTGTTTCCTCCTATACCGTTCAAAATACAAACTTGGGACGTTAACTTGGTTTTAAAGTTTTTGACGTGCGCTCCTTTCAAGCCACTCCATTCCTGCCCTTTTAAGGCTGCTAACTTTAAAAAAAAAAAAACATGTTGGTAGTAGCGATAACATCAGCCCGCAGGGTGAGTGAGTCTCGGGCATTATCCTGTAAACCTCAGTATACCACCTTTTACAAGGATAAGGTTCTCCTTAAGGTCAAATCCTCTTTTCTACCTAAGATTGTATCGGATTACCATTTACCACAGAAAATTGTGCTTCCAGCCTTCTATCCTCCCCCTCATCCTGGAAAGGAAGATTTCATAGACTCGATCCAAGGAGAGCTCTAAGCTTTTATATTTCAAGGATGGCAACGTTGCAATAGCACAACCAACTTTTCATTGGTTATACAGAGCACAAGCTAGGTCTGTTAGTTACCAAACACTCTAACCATATGGATCATACTGGCTATTTCAGAGTGCTGCATGCTAGCTGGGAAAGATTTCCCCCCCCCCCCCCCCGGGCTCATTCCACTAGGGGCATGGCAACTTCCTCTGCCTTTCAGAGGGGAGTTCCAATAAAGGATATCTGCGAGGCAGCTACCTGGTCCACCTTCCACACGTTCACAAAACATTATTGTTTAGACACCTCTAACAATGAAGAAAGTTTTGGGAAGGCATTTCTATGCTCCATTCTGGACAAACTTTCACTCCCAAATTCTCACTCCCTCCTCCAAAAGAACCTAATTTTGCTTTGGGGATCTATCATAAGATGAGGAATATGTGGGAGGATGCTATCCATTCGAAGAACAAGTTACTTACCGCTAGTAACATTCTTTCGACTGGATGTTCCTCCCACGTATTCCCCATCGCCCTCCCAACCTACCATGCTGTAGAATTTCCGAGCTTTAGACGTTGCGCTCTTTTAAGGTCTGATAATTTAAAGGCACTTAACAAAGCCGGTAATTCTGCATATGGGTGATGAAAAAACAGAACTGAAGGCAACTGGCGCTGCGTGTGGTATATGCACTCGACAATGACGTTAGCTGATATGGAAGCCCTGGAACATGGATTCGACCGTCTCGATGCACAGTACCCTCTGCAGAGAGAAATAATTTGCCAAAGCAGCTGAAGGTGGAAACGAAGGTTATCATAAGATGAGGAATACGTGGGAGGAACATCCAATGGATGTGTTAGTAAGGGGTAAGTAACTTGTTCTTCTCTTTAATAAGCACCTTCATATAGGAAATTGTTCCCTGTTCTACAAATTGGGCCATGGTTGGCCAGTGACTTGAATCTCCACTTGCGACACATTGAAATTAGATTTGTGTGCTGCATTAAGAGACTAGCTCCAGGGGTCGTCTTCAACAATGATGGCGAGTTACATATTTTTGTGTTATTTCTAAAATGAATCTCCAAACTTCAGTTCTATATCAGTGTATATATACTGTTTTCATCTGTATGTGAATTGTTTCCCTCCTACAGTAAAGGGTTTATTGCAGCTGACTTTCAAATATGCCAATCTGTGAGTTTTATATTGCATATTTTCTATTGCTTATATTTAATTTTAATCTTCCTGTTGATTTTGTATAAAGTTAGTTCATGTTTTATACTACCTTTTGCCATTCACTTTCTTTTGTTTTTGTGTGTGTGTGTGTGTATATATATATATTTCTGAGGCTTGTGGAATCTGCTTAGATCACATGCTGTGCATAGGCCGACATCTAGTGGAAGCTGCGGAGTATTACAGTTTGTTTTTCGAAAGTCGAAAATGGGCGTCGACACAGGCGTGCCAGTAATACTATCCCTAGTGTGACGTCCACTGTACCCAAGATCCCTCACGCGTGTAGGATCCTCAGATTGTTTTTTTCCGCCATACTGGTCGGAAGCATCTTGCGGAGTTCCCTGGCCTTAGCCATACTTTTGCTGATATATAGTTACATTTATATATATTCCTACACTTAGCAGCCCGCTGCCTTAAGGTGCGTATGGAGGGTACCCCTTTTCAATTCTGCCCCAAGTGCAATCGCAAATACCCTTGGGTCGACAGGCACGCCACGTGCAATCTCTGCTTGCCGAGGGATCACCCCGAAGCGAACTGCAGAGCGTGTAGTAGGTTTAAACCTAAGACACTTAAGGACCGTTCGACAAAGCGTTGGGCCCACCACGCCAGGCAGGAGGCCATGGCAGCGGAGGGCGCCTTCAGCGATGGCAGCGACGCCGTACTTTCGGACGGCGAGGGCATTACGGCGTCGAAAGACAGCCGACGAGCGCAGGTCCCCGACCTCGGAAGGTCGTCCGGCAAGGCGGCTATGGGGAAGACCCCCGGCGACGCAAGCGCTACACACCTAACACACACTAAACACACTAAGACCAACCGGACCTCGACGACGTCGACTTCCCGGAAAGAGGCACAAAAAGAACGGTCCGACTCGGTGTCCTCTGGGCGCTCTCGATCGAGATCGCCTCACGACGCAAGGCAATCATCCACTCTTGCCAAGAGTGCCTCGCTACACACACTAACGGAAGTTCGATCGTCGGGAGACGAAGACGACTTCCACCCCCAGGCCGCGCTCCAAGATACCGAGACCGCGGTTAACATCAGTGAGGCCCCACGCCCGAAGCACACAGATACCTCTCCAGACCCTCGACGCCAGGCGTCGAAAGTCTCTGGGGCCCCCAAGGGACAGGGAAAACATTTTTCCACGCACGGAGAAGGGGGGAAACAGCGGAAAGCACAGCCTTCCACCCCTGTAAAGCCTAAGCAGACAAGCAAACACAAGTCTACCCTTGAAAATAAATCACCTGCTAAAGTAATACCCTGTTCCAGGGAATGGTCCAGTGAAGACATAGACAGGGTTATGTCTAGGATGTCTTCCTTGGCTGATTTTTATGATAAGAACCCAGAACACTTTCTTTCATATAACCCTCAAGGGGCCACACCCTCAGGCTCCTCCGATCCTATCCCGCTAAGTAAAGAGCCCCGGGTCGAAAGACCTGAACCCTTCAAGGTTCAGCCTTACTCCACTCCATATTCTACTCCACTCCCCAGTTATCAGGGACAAGTTTTCCCTGAAGAGGACCAGGAGTTTGCATTTATGGAAGAACAAACCGGGACAGATTACTATGCAGAGGATGAGGACCTGGAGGAGGGAGAAGATGAGCAGGAAATTTACAGAGTAGATTCCCCAGTACAAAGCGAAGCCCCAGTTACTGACTCTCCAGTTGATAACCAGCCCCTCCTTAACGAGGTTCTCGCTCGAGCAGCGGAACACTTCCACATCGACACCCACGGTGTACAGGAGGAAAGGGACTTCGCGGAGGAGTTTGTAGGAGAGAGAAGACCGGTCGCTCAGACCATCCCTATCCTCAAATCCATCCAACGAAGAATAGATCCTTCCCTGGTGAATCCTAACCTCACCAGAGCTGTCAACCCCAGAATTGAAAAGATTCTCCGGGCAGCCCAGTCTGACCCTCTGTATATAAAGGGACATCTTAAACCAGATTCCCTAGTGGTGACCAACACTAGAAAGAGGGCTGGCACGCCCTTATCTTCATCAGAAGCTCCTCCCGACAAGGAGAGCAAAAAACTTTACGGGTTTGGCAGAAAGGTAGCCTCAACGTCCGCCTACCAAGCAAGGATTGCGAATTCCACCACCCTGTTGGCTAGTTACAATTGCCATCAATGGGAAGAAGTCGCGGCGCTCATTGCCTCTGCTCCAGAACCGTTAAAGGGCCAGCTGGCTCGGATCTCGGCAGAGGGGAGAGCCGTGTCTGGTTGCATTTTAAAAGCAACTTTCGACGCCGCTGACAACGCAGGGAGATTGATAGCAGAAGGTACTGTTATCAAGAGACATGCGTGGTTACGGCAGTCGGGATTCAAGACAGAAACCCAGGCTTCTTTAATAGACAAGCCAGTGGAACCCGACCTATTGTTTGGGAAAGCGGTCGAAGACGCACTTAAAAATGCCAAAGATGAATATGAGACTCTCAAATCCCTTGGCCAGCTTACCAACAAACCCCCTAACCAGAGGGGGAACAATAATTTTCGTCGCCCACGCGGCCAAAATTCACAAAGAGGCAACTATGCCCAGGGACAAGGTACACAATGGAATAACAACCAGCAGTCTACCCAGAGTTACGGCAGGGGTAACAAGAGAGGTCGTGGAAGAGGCAGAGGCAGCCCCAACAAGGGCGGGGGCACGCCTCCACCAAAACAGTGACGCTCAGTTCAGGGTCCCTTGCCACGCAACCCCAGTAGGGGGACGCATTTCCACCTTCACCCAGGCTTGGGAAGGGATCACCTCAGACAGATGGGTGCTGTCAACAGTATCCGCAGGATATTGTATAGAACTACTGCAGCGTCCCCGGAATCATCCTCCACGACAAAGAGTGCACTCCCTAGAGCATCAAAGGATCCTTCTCGAGGAGATCGCCATTCTGCTAGAAAAGGACGCGATAGAACTCGTCCCAGGACACCAGGTAAACAAGGGTATCTATTCAACTTACTTCCTTGTGCCAAAGAAAGATTTGACAATGCGCCCAGTATTGGACTTACGGCCTGCCAACAAATATGTCAAGCCCCAAAAATTCCGTATGACCACGCTACAAGAGGTAATCCCCCTCCTAAAAAAGGGGGATTACATGGCAACCTTGGATATGAAAGATGCTTATTTTCATATTTCCATGCTCCCAGCGCACAAAAAGTACTTGCGCTTCAAGGTGGACAGTCGCCACTACCAATTCAAGGTACTGCCCTTCGGGATAGCTTCAGCACCAAGGGTATTCACCAAGGTACTGGCGGTGGCGGCTGCACACCTACGCAGGGAAGCAATCCCGGTGTACCCTTATCTGGACGACTGGCTCATAACGGGGGAAACCCCAGGAATTTGCAGGTCAAACATTCAGAGGACTATCGACCTCCTCCACGAATTAGGCTTCTCCATCAACGAGAAAAAGTCAAGTCTGGTGCCAAGCACCTCAAAACAGTTTCTAGGAGCTATCCTAGATACTCAGAAAGGATTGACCTTCCCTTCGGAAGAGAGAATTCGGAATATACTTCTGCAAATTCCGCATTATCAGTCAGGTCAACAGATAACAGTACGCAAAGCTATGCGGTTACTGGGCATGATGGCGTCATGCATTTACCTGGTCCCCCACGCGCGTCTGCGCATGCGTCCCATGCAGGAATGGTTGGCGAAACAGTGGTCTCAGGCAAGTGGTCATTGGGACGATCTAGTGGTCGTTTCGCCAACACTCGTACAGAGCCTACACTGGTGGACAAGAGAGAATCTCGCAAAGGGGAAACCCTTTTACGATCCCGAAGTACAAGCCGTGGTGACTACAGATGCATGCCTGACTGGGTGGGGAGCTCACCATCTCCACCACACAGCTCAGGGTCTCTGGTCTCACTCAGTAGCCAAGAACCACATCAATCTGCTAGAGCTTCTGGCAGTATTCCGAGCGCTAAGGGCGTTCGAGCCCCATCTACTGAACTTGTCGGTGCAGATCAGGACGGACAGCACGACAGCCATGTTCTATCTGAACAAGCAAGGGGGGACTCGTTCGCCAAATCTGTCCAAGCTTGCCCAGAAAATATGGATATGGGCACTCAGACGGAACATCTTCCTGTCATCGCAACATGTTCCAGGGGAGCTCAATTCCCTAGCGGATGCTCTAAGCAGAAACTCCCTCCCGGAAGAACACGAATGGGTCCTTCACAGAGACGTAGTAGAAGATCTCTTCTCTCAGTGGGGTTTCCCCACTATAGACCTATTCGCCACAAGCGAAAACAAACAATGCCCAGGATTTGCATCCAGGTTCCCCCAGCCGGACTCCCAAGGGAATGCCCTGTGGATGAACTGGTCAGGGATGTTTGCGTACGCTTTTCCACCAACTCCTCATCAGGAAGGTGGTGTACAAGATGAACAAGGAATCTATGACGCTCATCCTAGTTGCTCCCATGTGGGCGAGACAACCATGGTTTCCACACCTACGCAGGATGGCGGTGTGCGAACCCATCAGACTCCCAGCCTGGTACAACCTACTGTCCCAGCAACAGGGTCAAACAGTGCATCAGGAACCCAACTCTATGAACCTAGCAGCATGGCTCCTGAAGTCATAGAGTTTGGACATCTCAAATTACCACAGAGGTGTATGGACATTCTAAAGGAGTCCAGGAAACCAAATACAAGGCACTGTTACTTTGATAAGTGGAAAAGATTCGTTATCTGGTGCCAGAATAAACAAATCAACCCGGTTGATTGCACTCCTTCCAACGTTGTGACATACATGCTCCACCTGCTGGATGCAGGGTTGGTTTTTAACTCGCTGAAAGTACACCTGGCAGCCCTCTCGGCTTACACCACATCCCATAACAAGGTCTCGTGGTGGAAAGTACCAGTGGTTAAAGCCTTCATGGAAGGAGTAAAGAGACTTCACCCTCCTATTTCGAACCCACCGCCAGGATGGGACCTCAACGTGGTGCTAGCTAAGCTCATGGGACCCCCATTCGAACCCATGCATAAAAGTAGTCTCAAACACCTGACTTATAAAACGGCCTTCTTAGTAGCCATTACCTCCATAAGAAGGGTCAGTGAAATTCAGGCTCTGTCAGTGCAGGATCCTTTCTTTACTATCCACAAGGACAAACTGGTTTTACGCACACACCCTAGGTTCTCACCTAAATTCATATCCAAGTTCCATGTAAACCAGTCCATCGAGCTTCCGGCTTTCTTCCAGAACCCGCAAAGCTCGGCTGAGGTGAAACTACACACCCTAGATGTGCGTAGGGCGGTCCTATACTATGTAAATAAAACCAGACCGCTAAGGAAAACAGATCAACTGTTTGTCTCCGTAGCTACAGGCAGAGAGGGGGATCGCGTCTCTAAGGGCGCTATCTCGAAGTGGATTATCAACTGTATACAGCTGTGTTACTCTCTTTCTGACAAGACTCTGCCTTTTACGCCAAGGGCCCACTCTACTAGAGGCATTGGTGCCACTCTGGCTTTCATTGCAAATGTTCCCCTCGACACCATTTGCAAAGCGGCTACTTGGAGCTCTATTCACACTTTTACTCAGCATTACTGCATTGACACTCATTCCAAGACAGATACACAAGTGGGACAAGCGGTTCTAAGACACCTGTTTGCTCATGACCCTTCTCACATCCCACCTCCTTCTTCTGGTACTGCTCGCTAATCTATGCACAGCATGTGATCTAAGCAGATTCCACAAGCCTCAGAAGGGATACATTACTCACCGTAATCGTATTTCTGATGCTTGTATCTGCTTAGATTCACATGCGACCCACCCTTCCTCCCCTCCGAGAGAAGGCGCATGATTGCTTGTAGTCTTACCTTTTCTGTCTATCTGCTTGGATTATCTGTACTCACGCTACTCCTCATGCTTCCTCATGTCAGAAAAAATACAATCTGAGGATCCTACACGCGTGAGGGATCTTGGGTACAGTGGACGTCACACTAGGGATAGTATTACTGGCACGCCTGTGTCGACGCCCATTTTCGACTTTCGAAAAACAAACTGTAATACTCCGCAGCTTCCACTAGATGTCGGCCTATGCACAGCATGTGAATCTAAGCAGATACAAGCATCAGAAATACGATTACGGTGAGTAATGTATCCCATATATTTCTGAGGCTTGTGGTATCTGCTTAGATCACATGCTGTGCATTGGCCGACATCTAGTGCAAGCTGCGGAGTATTAGTTTGTTTTTCGAAACTCGAAAATGGGCGTCGACACAGGGCGTGCCAGTAATACTATCCCTAGTGTGATGTCCACTGTACCCAAGATCCCTCACGCATCTAGGATCCTCAGATTGTTTTTTTCCGCCATACTGGTCGGAAGCATTTTGCGTAGTCCCCTGGCCTTAGCCATACTTTTGCTAAAAATTTAAAATAATAATCTATTGACATCCTTCCCCACCCCAACGTCGAACTTCGACACTCGACGCCGGCTGGAGAAGAAATCGACCGTCGGCTGCTGCACGACGGATTTGGGCCTCGGAAGGCCGCTGGCCTCGGCCCTGCAAGTGGGGAGAGTGGGGGGTGGTACATACTCTACACTCTTGGTACACCTTATACATTTCCTACACTTAACAGCCCGCTGCCTCAAGGTGCGTATGGAGGGTACCCCTTTTCAATTCTGCCCCAAGTGCAATCGCAAATACCCCTGGGTCGACAGGCACACCACGTGCAATCTCTGCTTGCCGAGGGACCACCCCGAAGCGAACTGCAGAGCGTGTAGTAGGTTTAAACCTAAGACACTTAAGGACCGTTCGACGAAGCGTTGGGCCCACCACGCCAGGCAGGAGGCCATGGCAGCGGAGGGCGCCTTCAGCGACGGCAGCGACGCCATACTTTCGGACGGCGAGGGCATTACGGTGTCGAAAGACAGCCGAGCGCAGGTCCCCGACCTCGGAAGGTCGTCCGGCAGGGCGGCTATGGAGAAGACCCCCGGCGACACAAGCGCTTCACATACTACACACACTAAACACACTAAGTCCAACCGAGACTCGACGACGTCGAGTTCTCAGAAAGAGGCACAAACAGAATGGTCCGATTCGGTGTCCTCTGGGCGTTCTGGATCAAGATCGCCGCATGACTCCAGGCAATCATCCACTCTTGCCAAGAGTGCCTCGCTCCCTAGGCTAACAGAAGTTCGATCGTCGGGAGACGAAGACGACTTCCACCCTCAGGCTGCGCTCCAAGAGTCGGAGCCCACAGTTAAAACCAGCGAGGCCCCACGTTCGAAGGACAGGGACACCACCCCCGATCCTCGACGCCAGGCGTCGAAAACCTCCAGAGCCACTAAAGGACACTCACGGGGAGGGGGGAAAACAGCAGAAGAAACAACCTTTGCACTCTTCCACACCTGTGAAACACACCACTCCCCCTAAACAGACAGACAAAACCAGGTCTGCTGATATGTCTAAAACCAGCAAAGCTACTCAAGATAAATCCCATAGACTTGCTGAGAGGGTCATCCCGAGTTCCAAAAAATGGGCCAGTGAAGACATAGATGGGGTCATGTCAAGAACGTCTTCTTTGGCAGATTTTTATGATAAAAATCCAGAACATTTCCTCTCGTATGATCCACAGGGGGCGACACCCTCAGGCTCTACTGATCCTATCCCCCCCGAGTAAGAAGCCCCGGTTTGAAACTCCAATGAGGTCAGAACCCTTCGAGGTACAACCTTACGCAAGACCATACTCACTGTATCAAGGAGAGGCTTCCTTTTGTGAGGACCAAGAATTTAGTATGATAGAAGAGCAAACCGGGACGGGCTACTATGGGGATGATGAGGACCAGGAAGAGGAAGTGGAGGACCCGGAAACATACAGAGTAGATTCCCCGGTAGAGAACGAAGCCCCGGTTACCGACTCCCCGGTCGATAACCAACCCCTCCTAAACGAGCTTCTCGCACGCGCAGCAGAACATTTCCACATTGACACCCAGTGTCCAGGAGGAAAGGGACTTCGCAGAAGAGTTAGTGGGAGAAAGGAGGCCTGTTGCACAGACCGTCACTATCCTTAAGTCCATTCAGCGGAGAATAGATCTGTCCCTGGTAAACCCGAACCTCACCAGAGCAGTCAATCCCAGGGTTGAAAAACTTTTCACGGCGGCCCAGTCTGACCCTCTCTATATAAGAGGACATCTGAAGCCAGACTCCCTAGTTGTCCCCAACACTCGTAAGAGGGCTAGAACACCCTTGTTATCGTCCCAAGCTCCTCCCGACAAGGAGAACAAAAAACTATACGGTTTCGGCAGGAAAGTAGCCTCAACGTCCGCCTATCAAGCAAGGATTGCAAACTCCACCAACCTGTTGGCCAGCTACAACTGCCATCAGTGGGAAGAAGTCGCGGCACTCATAGCCTCTGCTCCTGAACCTTCAAAGGGCCAATTAGCTCGGATTTCCGCAGAGGGTAGAGCCGTGTCTGGTTGCCTTTTGAAAGCAACCTTCGACGCCGCGGACAACGCAGGCAGATTGATAGCGGAAGGCACTGTTATCAAGAGACATGCGTGGTTACGGCAGTCTGGTTTTAAGGCAGAAACCCAGGCATCATTGTTGGACAAACCGGTGGAGACCGATCTGTTGTTTGGTAAGGCGGTCGAAGACGCACTGAAGAATGCCAAGGACGAATACGAAACACTCAAGTCCCTTGGCCAGTTAACCAATAAACCCCCTAACCAGAGAGGGAATAGTAATTTTCGTCGCCCACGCGGCCAAAATTCCCAGAGAGGATCTACCTATTCCCAGGGGCAGGTTACACAGTGGAACAACAACCAACAGTCTACCCAGGGTTACGGCAGGGGTAATAGGAGAGGTTGTGGTAAAGGCAGAGGCAGCCCCAACAAAGGAGGCGGCACGCCTCCACCAAAGCAGTGACGCTCCGTTCAGGGTCCCTTCTCACGCAACCCCAGTAGGGGGACGCATTTCCAACTTCACCCAGGCTTGGGAAGGGATCACATCACATCAGACAGATGGGTGCTGTCAACAATATCCACAGGATGTTGTATAGAACTACTGCAGCGTCCCCGGAACCATCCTCCACGACAAAGAGTGTACTCTTTAGAACATCAGAAGATTCTCCTCGAGGAGATCGCCATTCTGCTAGAAAAGGACGCGATAGAACTCGTCCTGGGACACCAGGTAAACAAGGGTATTTATTCCACTTACTTCCTTGTGCCAAAGAAAGATTTGACAATGCGCCCAGTATTGGATTTACGGCCTGCCAACAAGTATGTCAAGCCCCAAAAATTTCGTATAACCACTCTACAAGAGGTAATCCCCCTCCTAAAAAAAAGGGGGATTACATGGCAACCTTGGATATGAAAGAAGCTTATTTTCATATTTCCATGTTCCCACCGCACAGAAAGTATTTGCGCTTCAAGGTGGACAGTCGACACTACCAATTCAAGGTACTGCCCTTCGGGATAGCTTCAGCAACAAGGATATTCACCAAGGTACTGGCGGTGGCGGCTGCACACCTACGCAGGGAGGCAATCCCAGTGTACCCTTATCTGGACGACTGGCTCATAACGGGGGAAACCCCAGGAATTTGCAGGACAAACATTCAAAGGACTATCAACCTCCTTCACGAGTTAGGCTTCTCAATCAACGAGAAAGTCAAGCCTACTGCCAAGCACCTCAAAACAATTCCTAGGAGCAATCCTAAATACCCAAGAGGGGTTGACCTTTCCTTCAGAAGAAAGAATTCGGAATACTACTGCAAATTCCGCATTATCAGTCCGGTCAACAAATAACGGTACGCAAAGCAATGCGTTTACTGGGCATGATGGCGTCATTTACCTGGTCCCCCACGCGCGCCTGCGCATGCATCCCATGCATGAATGGTTGGCGAAACAGTGGTCTCAGGCAAGTGGTCAGTGGGACGATCTAGTGGTTGTTTCACCAACACTGGTACAAAGCCTTCACTGGTGGACAAGAGAGAATCTCGCACAGGGGAAACCCTTTTACGATCCCGAAGTACAGGCAGTAGTCACTACAGATGCATGCCTGACGGGGTGGGGAGCTCAACATCTCCACCACACAGCTCAGGGTCTCTGGTCTCACTCAGTGGCCAAGAACCACATCAACCTGCTAGAGCTTCTGGCAGTATTCAGAGCGCTTCAGGCGTTCGAGCCCCACCTACTAAACCTGTCAGTGCAAATCCGGACGTACAGCACAACAGCCATGTTCTACCTGAACAAGCAAGGAGGGACTCGCTCGCCAAATCTGTCCAAGCTTGCCCAGAAAATCTGGATATGGGCACTCAGACGGAACATCTTCCTGTCATGAATTGTGTCTACACAGAGAAATCGTAGAAGAAATCTTCTCTCAGTGGGGTTTCCCCACTATAGACCTATTCGCCACAAGCGAAAACAGACCGTGCCCAGGATTTGCATCCAGGTTCCCCCAGCCAGACTCCCAGGGGAACGCCCTGTGGATGAACTGGTCAGGGATGTTTGCGTACACTTTTCCACCAACACCTCATCAGGAAGGTGGTCAACAAGATGAATACAGAATCAATGACGCTCGTCCTAGTTGCTCCCATGTGGGCGAGACAACCGTGGTTCGCACACCTACACAGACTAGCGGTGTGCGAACCCATCAAACTCCCGGGCTGGTACAACCTACTGTCCCAGCACCAAGGTCAAACCGTGCATCCTCAACCCAACTCAATGAACCTGGCAGCATGGCTCTTGCGGTCATAGAGTTCGGACATCTCAAATTACCACATAGATGTATGGACATCCTAAAAGAATCTAGGAAGCCAAACACGAGGCACTGCTACTTTGACAGATGGAAACGATTCGTTATCTGGTGCCAGAATAAGCAAGTCAACCCAGCTGATTGCACTCCTTCCACAATTGTCACATACATGCTCCACCTGCTGGATGCAGGACTGGTATTTAACTCACTGCAGGTATACCTGTCAGCGCTGTCGGCATATACCACCTCCCATAACAAGGTGTCGTGGTGGAAGATACCAGTGGTTAAAGTTTTCATGGAAGGAGTAAAGAGACTTCACCCTCCTATTTCAAACCCACCACCAGGATGGGACCTTAACGTGGTGCTATCTAAACTCATGGGCCTCCCATTCGAACCCATGCATAAAAGCAGTCTCAAACACCTGACTTATAAGACGGCCTTCTTAGTAGCAATAACATCTATAAGAAGGGTCAATGAAATTGAGGCTCTGTCAGTGCAGGATCCATTATTTACAGTTCATAAAGACAAACTGGTTTTACGTGCACACCCTAGGTTCTCACCTAAGTTTATTTCTAAATTCCACGTGAACCAGTCCATCAAGATTCTGGCTTTCTTCGAAGACCCACAAAGCTCGGCTGAGGTGAAACTACACACCCTAGATGTGCCTAGGGCGGTCCATTACTATGTAAACAAGACCAGACCGCTAAGGAAAACAGATCAGCTGTTTGTCTTCGTAGCTACAGGCAGAGAGGGAGATCGCGTCCCTAAAGGTGCCCTCTCCAAGTAGATTGTTATCTGTATCCAGCTGTGTTACTCTCTTTCTGAAAAAACTCTGCCTTTCACGCCAAGAGCCCACTCTACAAAAGGCATTGGGGCCACTCTGGCTTTCATTGCAAATGTACCCCTTGAAAGCATTTGCAAAGCAGCTACTTGGAGCTCTATTCACACTTTTACTCAGCACTACTGCATTGACACCCATTCCAAGACAGATACTCAAGTGGGACAAGCGGTTCTAAGACATTTATTTGCTCATGACCCTTCTCGCATCCCACCTCCTTCTTCTAACACTGCTCGCTAATCTATGCACAGCATGTGATTTAAGCAGATTCCACAACCTCAGAAGGGATACATTACTCACCGTAATCGTATTTCTGATGCTTGTATCTGCTTAGATTCACATGCGACCCACCCTCCCTCCCCTCTGTTAGAAGGCGCATGGATGCTTGTAGTCTTATCTATCTGCTTGAATTATCTGTACTCGTGCTACTCCTCATGCTACCTCATGTCAGAAAAAAAAAATACAATCTGAGGGTCCTAGATGCGTGAGCAATGTAATGCCACCATGTCAGCAAGAACGACAATCCATATACACACCACTGCCACCAGCACTCCTACCCAATTTATATTGCGCTAAGAAACACCAAATTGCACCACTTAACAACGCCCATGTGGGCAGCTAACATTAAGCACAAACAAAACACCGTACCGTGCATGAAAACAGGTCGCAATTACCAGAATCCACAAACGCACCACAGCCTCCGCCACCACTACCCACAGCCATTCACAAAGTATTGTCACTAACTGCAACATTTTCACAACATTGGGCCTACTTGAAGAAATCTGCACACAGCATAGACCGTGAACACACTCACAGCAACGTAATGCCACCATGCATGTCACATGGCACCCACTGCCACCCACCACATGCACACTATTGCCAGCAGCACTGTTCCCCATCCTGCGTACCGCCATGCAGCTATGCAGCAACAAATTGCAACAGTGAACATAATCTGTAAAGAAAACTCTCTCTCCTGCACCCGTGTTTACTTTTATTCACTTACTATGGGCGTCCCCCCTTCCATTCTCAAAGTACTGTCACTGCCAACCTACCCACATTCTGGTCACAACACTAGCCCTACTGTACCCAATCTGCACATACCACACTATACAAGCACCACCCTGTTCCAAATGCAGAGTCAAAACTGCGTTCCTGCGGTGGTTATTTTGCAGCCCTAGGCTCTTGAGTGCATGTCCTACACCCTACACCCTACGGCCTTTGCCCATGCACCCATTAGTCCAACCCTTCCACAGACCCACTACACCTTCATTCACCTATGCATGCCACCAAGTTGCCAACTGCCACATTCCATTCACAGCGCACAGCCACCCGTGCTCCCACCCACCCTATGTCATGTGAAAATCACTCCCCTTCAGCAATTCACTTGCCACCACTCACCACGAAAAGAGGTTGCTGCGAACAGGTTGCTGCAGAAGCTATGGGGCAGTTACGACAGCTGCCTCCAATTACCACACACACACTACTCTCTTACGTATGTCACATTAAGCACTTCTCACTCCCCCACCTGTTACCTCCCTTTATTACCGCCAATGCATTCCGCACGGTACATTTTCCAGACCCTTCCGCCGCCGCACTGTCCTCCGATACACCATGGCGACTTTCCCAGAAAATGCTGACGTACACCACGCTTCCCTCCAGCCAACCACCGGCCGTGTCCAAACTTCTCCGGCAGCACGCTGTACCGCGAGCCAATGCCACTTCTGTCCTCGGAAAGAACAGGGAAATGGGTCTGCGCAGCTGACGCACATTGCACATTTTTTGGGACGTACATTTCAGTTAATTGCAACAAAACTACTAGTCTGATTTCCACCAAACACCCAAGCCCCCGCTCCTGCTGCAAATTTGGTGAAAATCTGTTCGGCCTGTAGACGTGCGCAGTTTTTCCCCATTCAGTCTTTGGGAAAAAAAAATTCGGAACCCCTCTATAACTTCGCCCCTGTCACACGAAACCTCCCCCAACTTGGTGAAAAAATGTAGACCCGGCCATATACTTTTTTTTTTTTTTGCAACATTTGATGAGTATTATTCCAGAGGGAGTGAAGTTATAAGCTGCCGAAAAAGTGCTCTTCCTATGAGTTAAGCAACTTAACCATTACTACACTGCCGCTACCATAGACTGAATGGGCAAAAACTTTGTGCACGACTACAGCCCGAACGGCTGGATGGATTTGCACCAAATTTGCAGCAGGAGCGGGGGCCTGGTTCAGAAATGGTGCTTTTGTGTGTTTGGTGGGAATCCGATCAGTACTTTTGTTGCAAAAAACTGAAATGGACGTCTCTAAAAATGTGTGATATCTGAGTGATATCGGGGTCCGCTGTGCGGACCCATTTTCCAGTTCGCTCTGCGGGCAGGTGTCATTGGCTTGCGGTATGGCGTGCTGTCGGAGAACTTTGGATGCTGCCGGGGTTGGCTGGAGGGAAGCGTGCTCTTTGTCAACATTTTTTGGCAAACACCGCCATGGTGTATCGGAAGACAGTGTGCCGGTGGAAGGGTCTGGAAAATATACCGTGTTGGCAAGAAGGGAGGGAAAGGGTAGGAGAGTGAGAAATGGTTCATGTGACATATGCAAATAGATGGAAAAAGACAGGAGTGGCTGCAGTATTTGTGTGTATTGTGCCAATTTGCGGGTACCTAGACAGGCGACTACTTTGTGTGGTGATTTTAGGCAGCTGTCGTAACGGCCCGATAACTTCTGCCGCGACTTGTTTGCAGCGACATCTTTCCATGGTGAGTGGTGGCAGGTGAATTTCAGAAGGGGAGTGAATTGCACATGACATAGGTTGGGTGGGAGTGCGCGTGGCTGTGCTCTGTGGATGGATAGCGATAGTTGGGCACATGGTGGTGTGCAGGAGGTTGCGGTGGGTCTGTTGAAGGATTAGACTATTGGGTGCATGGCCGAAGGCCGTAGGGCATGCACTCAAGAGCCTAGACCTTCAGCACACCCACGGCAGCAATGCATGCCTGACTCTGCATCTGGAAGAGGGTGGTGCTTGCATAGTGTGGTGTGTGCAGATTGGTTGGAGTGGGGCCAATGTTGCGAACAGTATGTGGGTAGGTTGGAGTGTCACAATGTTTTGTGAAGAAGTGGGTACGGCCGTAGTATGTGAATGAAAGTGCACAGGGGTGCCAGAGATAGTGTAATGTTTGTAGATT
Source organism: Ambystoma mexicanum (assembly GCF_040938575.1). Taxonomy (NCBI): domain Eukaryota; kingdom Metazoa; phylum Chordata; class Amphibia; order Caudata; family Ambystomatidae; genus Ambystoma; species Ambystoma mexicanum. Next base: position 670,304,323 of record NC_090933.1, on the reverse strand, counting down.
ATGGTAACAGTTGCATTTAACGCTGTATAGCTCCATTGCGGTGCAGAGGTTGGGTAGGAGTGCTGGTGCCAGTGGTACGTATGTGCATAGTTGTAGTTGGTGACATGCATGGTTGCATTACGGGGCAGGAGAATGTGTGCAAGGAGCACACCCACTGCAACAATGCAGGTTTGACAGTGCATCAGGCACAGGGTGGTGATCTTTGGAGAATGGGTGTGGAGCTCATTGTAGACATGCTATAGCAGCATAAGTGAGTTGAAAAGCGTGTATTGTATGTTGCATGGTTGTGGTGATAGTTGCAACATGCTACAGTATTTGGTGCACGGCAGGAGATGGTGCAGTGAGAAGTTGTGCTGTGTGGCCACAGGGTGCAGTGTTTATATAATGTGAGTATGGAAGAGGGTATAGTTGAAGTTCAGCATATGTGATTGGTTACTCTGCGGTGTGCAGATTTATTGAAGTAGGCCCAATGTGATGAAGCTGGTGTGCTTAGGTTGCCAGTGACGCACAACATTGTAAATGGCAGTTGGTAGGGGGGCGGGTGCAGGCTGTGCTATGTTTGTGGATTCTGTTAATTGTGACACATTTTCGTGAATGGGTGTTTTATGGTGTGGGGGAGTTGGGTAGAAGTTCCGATGCATATGTTACGTGTGTGCATAATGTTAGCTGCCCACATGGTCGCATGCATGGATCCATAGTGTTGTGGTGGGTGTGGGCAAGGGCTGCACTGTTGTGTGAATGGCCAAAGGTGTGCTGGGTGTGCCTCAGGATCTTTGTGGATGCTGCAATCGTGCATTCTTTAACAGAAGGTTTTGGTGGAGGGGCTTTGGAATCAAACAGAACGTGTACTGAGGGTGTTTAACAGTAAATATGGAGTGGTGCACAGAAATGGTGTACAATGCAGAGGTTTTGTATGTGATTGCTGCATGCGTGTTTGAAAATTTGACAACACCCAAAGGGAGTGCTGCAAAAATGCCTGTGCAAAGGGAAGAAGTATTGTCTACTTTACTGGCCCGTGGCCCTCACTGTAGATGGAAAAGCGCATGTGCCAGATCTTGCCATTATGAGCATGGTGGCCATGCAAATGGAATTGTGGGAAATAGGCAATTAGGTGTTCAGGGTGCGGTTGACAGGAAGGGGCAGTACCATTTCCTCCCAATACTGTGTCGTGGGGTTCGTTGAGATGGAGAGACGCACAGTGCCTATCGTCGGTGATACCTTTGTGCGCCATCTGTACAGGTGTTGTGTGCAAAGAGGCGTTGCTGGTAATTTCGGGTTGGAAGGAGTGGATGCTTTCTGGGGCTGTCAGGGTGACTGCATTTTCAGCGGGATGGTTCTCCTTTGCAGATATTTGGCATCTATCATGAATACATCTACGATGCAAGACCCAATCCCCTACCCAGCTTGATATTGCTTCCCCCTGCCACCTACCCCCTCATTATCACGAAAAGGTAGCAAATTCTGCAGTACTTTCAGGATTGCACGTGCCACATCCTGGGTGACCATGTCGATGTATGTGGATGAAGAAATCGTGCATAATTTTACTGAAATTTGTAGTGGACGTGCTTCGGAATGGCATGACACTTGTACTGTACATGTGTAACGGTACATTTGAAGTGTTGTACAGGAGTGACAGTGTTGAATGATGGCGGCTTCGATGCGATTGGTGGATGCCTGTGTGCCTATTTACGCGTAACCCAATGAGATGGTGCTGAAGAGAAGATAGTGTAACAGGAAGGACTGCTCCAGCTTTACAGGGGTGCAGCCCTCTCGGTACTTTGGGAAGCGCATGTACCACAATCTGCCCTTCGGAGCATGTTGCCCAATTGACATGGCACTGTGGGGATTATCCAATCTGGTACTGTGGGTGTGGTTCACAGGAGGGGGTGGTCAAACTGTTGTACATTATACTCTGCGTACTGAGGGTGGCTGACATGGCAAAACGCATTGTGTTGACTGTAGGTGATCCCTTTGTCATAAATCTGCACAACTATGCCTTGGAAAGACACTTTGATGGCAATTTTGGTTTGGAAGTAGTGGACGCATTGTGGAACGCTGTGTATGAGTGCAATTTCACCGATATGCATGTACTTTGCGAAGCCCTGGCCACTTTTGCAACAGTAGATGTTATCGTCATCCACTACGGTGGCATGCGTACGGATTACGTGGCTTGCTTAGATTTGTTCCGTCGACTGAGGAGATTACTGGATGTCGTGAAGCGGCTTTTTTCCCACTGCCAATGTGCTTTTCTCATCCATAATACCACGATGAGTATGGGCCACTGCTCATGGATGTTCTGAGCCAGACGCAGGAAGGTGTCTCATCAACGGAAGCATGTATACTTTTTGTCTGCTCGTGGAATGTTCTTCTGCAACAATGACCTCGTTAATTGTGGAAATGCAGAGTTTTTCCAAGAAAATTGAATTTTGTTGTCATCCATTGATAATGTAGTTTTGTTTGACCATCTACAGGATGTGGTGAAGAGTTTACTGCAATAATGTGAGCACAAGAAAACGCACAAGCAAATAAAAACCGAAAAAAGGTGTTCCTCTAGAATTATCTCAAAAACAAAGCTCATTTAAGAGCCTCCCCTTACCGCAAACTCCCCCTACCCTAGTTACAACTTATTCCCCCATGCCCAAACGAAAGCCACATCTGGGGATTTTGCAGATGGCGGTCATGGAAATGGGACTATGGGGATTATTCAATCAGGTGATTAGGGTGTGCGGCAATAGGAAGGACTCCGGCTTCACTCGGTCCCCGCCCTTGAGGTACTTTGGGAAGTGCACGTGCCATGTTCTGCACTTCTCACCATGCTGGCCTATGGAAATGGGACTGAAGGGATTGTCCTATCAGGTGCTCAGGGTGTGCGTCACAGGAATGCGTGCCAATAGGAAGGGTTCCTCCTGCTTTACATGGGCGTGGCCCTTGCGGTACTTGGGGAAGCACACGTGCAACATTCTGCACTTATCACCATGCTGGTCAATGGAAATTGGACTGTGGGGATTGTCCAATCAGGTGCTCACGGTGTGCATCGCATGAAAATGCACCAATATATTTTTCATTACTCTGTCTAGTGAGGCTGGCAGGCAGAGATGGAGAGACACACTGTCTTGATAGTCAGTGATGCCTTTATGGAAGATCTGTTCCAGTATGCCTTAGAAAAAGGCTTTCATGGCAATTTCGATTTGAGGGAGTGGACCCTTTGTGGTGCTGTGGCGATGTGAGCAGTTTCGGCATTGCTCTTGCAATATATTGACGAGTGGCCACTTCAGCTAGCGTACATGGTGTGGTTGTGCACTATGGAGCGTTCCATTTGGGTTCGATGGCTTGTTCCTGTATGTACCGTCAACTGGAGAAGGTGATTAAAGCAGTGAAGTGCTTTTTCCCCACTGCCAAGGTGCTTTTCTCATGTATCCCACCGAGAATCATATGAGACTATTCCAAAGATTCCTGTCGCCAGCCAGAGGTCAGAAGGGGTCTCATCAACAGAAGCATGTGTGACTTCTTGAATGCTGCTGGGATGTTCTCCTCTGAGAATGACAACTTTGGTTCTCGATTATGTACACCTTTTCAAAGCAAATGTAATGTCTTTGTCGACCAGTGGCCATGACATTTTGTTTCACAATGTACAGGCTGCATTGAAGACCCTATTGTAAGAATGTAAGCTGACGTACAAACACAAAACACAAAAATACTTTAAAAAATCGCAAAAAAGGGTGTTTCTATGCATGCACCTTTTTAAAAAGAATTTAAAAAAGGCTCATTTCGGAGCTGCCACAACTAATGACGTCCCCTATACTGGTTGAAAGTTATTCTCCCACTCACGCACATCACAAAGTCCACAGATAACGCGATACTTGCAGGGTGGCACGTGTTGGATACGCCCTTTTGAAGATGATGGTCATAGAAATGGGCCTGTAGAGGCTACGGGGGTGGGGCAATAAGGTTTCTTGGTGTGGTGTGTACACACAGACAGTGGCACACGGTGTAGTTGTGGACAAATGCAGAGGGTGCCATTATGGCTGTATGTTTCACGAGCCACAGCGTGTGGGTTTTGGGGGGTTGAGGGGGAGTTCGAAATACATTGATTTAAAGTGATTGGAAAACCCTGTGCAGTAGCTGCTCATTGTGAATTCTATCATGTGGATGTGTAGTGCTATGGAGTACCTGCAATGAAGTGACTGAGTTTGGTTTGCCTGTGTGACACTGGTGATCTGCAATCATACCGACATTACTGTTCTTCATTGTGGAGGGAAAATTGCGCAGCATGTTACAAGAGTTTCAGTACGGTTTGCGATGAAGGAGGCACTTGCCCAGGTCATGTGTCTGTTTCCGATCTCCTGCATAACTTTCTATCGCATTACGCAGACACTGATGTGGCTGCATTATTTTTCATTTGGTCCGTAAATGGAGAACGCACGGTACATTGCGAAGAAATCTATTTGTGCTCTTCTACGGCATTTGCCAATGGCGTACTTCACACATAGGAATATGACATTTCACTGCACGAACACTTTCCCCCAGCAATAACTTTCATCTTACTATTCCTGCCATCCCGATTTCTGCACACCCCTCCGAATTGCATTGGTGCCCTTCTTGAAAGTTGTGGAAGAATATTTGTAGTAAGTGTTGTGCACTGAAACTCTTCCTAACACTCTGCAACACGCCAAGAAAACGCTTTCTACAGGGATTCCCTCCCCCCCACTTTCCACCCAATTCAACTACAGTGTTTTGCACAGTGCCACGCCTCCCGCCGTGCCGCTGTACATTGGCAATTCCATTGTTCATCTCTGAGAGGAGCTTTCTTTATTTCCCGCTTTTCCTTTCCCAGTTCTTTTCTGTTTATTTTAGTCTTCTAACACACGCTACAGAAGGAACGGCAGGAAAGGCCCAGTACGGAAGGGGCTGCACTTGCATGGATACCATAGGGGAGGTGCCGAGAGACAGAATTATTGGATGGCCCTCACCTACATAGGCACCAGTTATTGTCATGCTCCTGGAAGGACCCTTTTCAAGCACTTCCAAGTACCTTCCCTCTGTTGCGTAGTACGTTGCTATAGATGCACAATACAATGCCCTTTGCCGGGTAAGGGTCTGTAGCGCAGTATATGGTCTGCAAGGATGTTTTAGTGCTCCGCTGCCCTATAGGAGTGCTCCTGTTGTTAGCCGCAGCAGATGTAAATGCTGTACATGAAATTACCCTACTGCATTGTTGGAAGGGTGGTAGACTGCCCGCTGGTCCCTTGTGCTTCCATTTCAGTTGTGGTCACATGCACTACAAACACTTCATGCTGCGCCATCAGCGGTAGGAGTAGCATTCACGGTGGTGCATACATTCTGCAATACAAGAATGTTTACAACAACGCTCAACACAGCTTCATTACGTGGAGGAGGTAAACAATTAGTCGGCGTGACCCATGCGGCTACAGTTCTTTCCTAACCACCACTGACATTGTTTGCGTTCTGCACATTCTGTTCTTTGCTTACTTGCCTTTACATGCACTAGTATGTGCGTGACCAAGCCGCACCACCTTTGCCATTTTGCAGACTCACTGCAAACTATCCCACCTGCAGTTACATGTTTTCTTCAACGTTATGACCCGCAGGCGACCTCTTGACACTTTCTGTCAGTGTTCAGTGCAGAGCTGGTGTGTCTGTTTCACGGGTCATGGAAAGGCAAGCGGCACCACAAGCAAATTAATGCCACATTTAACACCCCCCACCCCGTTACACTGCAGGTTGCTGTTCCTTGTTTACCAGTGGGCCTCATACAGCCAGGCGTGCTGCAGCAATACCTTGGTACGTTTGCAGAGCCAAACACGTAGTCTGCAGGAGTACTTGAAATGGGGTTGCATACCATATGAATTCGTAGGGCTGGCGACGGGGCTGGGGTTACGAGCACACAGAGGATGCCCTACGCACATGTACAGCTGTGCAACGGATACACGTGCGCTCCCACATCCATTCTAAAGTGCATTAGAAGATGTGGACATGCGGCCACTAATGGAGTCCTACGGATTGCAGTGTGATTGCACATACGCCGGCCCGGTGCAATCTCCCCAGGAAACCGCCATATTCCTCACCTTCAGTCATCCCAGCCAGGACTGTGCGGCACAGATGCAGCATGCAATGTTAACACAAAAGGAGAAACCACTCAAACACTCACCACCACTTAAAATGTACATATGTAATCGCTAAAATGCACCAACACTATTAGGAAAAGGAAGGGGTAGCACAAATGGATACATAGACCAGGGATTTTGGCCTTTCCGCATGTTCCTCATGAGGGCAGCCAAGGAATCAGTGGCAAACGGGACTTTACGGTTCTGTTGCAGTACCAAACAGCTATCATCTTCACAGAAAACACTATGCTACAGCAACGTTCCGGTTACTGTTCCCTACTAAAAAAACCTATGAAATTCACTAACAAAAAACGTTGTTAAAGGGATGTTATGGTTAAATTGTACTACTAGAAAGCCTATGAAATTCATTGGAAAAATTTTCCTACAGGGACTTTATGGTTACAGGTAAAACCGAGGAAAAAAAAACAAATTTGCCAGTTATGGTAAGGTACGCAATGTGGGATGTTTTTACCCATGCATACAAGCCCTACCATAAAACTGTGCAGTACTGGCATGGAAAACATCATGATGGCCAGAACTCCCCAGAGAGTGCACAGGGAAAACATGAAGAATAGGCTGCCACCCATTTTTGCCTATGCTGTGAGCACAGGAGGGCACTGCCTAAAACCACCATTGGGCTACACACACACTAGCCTGAAACCATTGGGAATGGCAATGCTGATTGCCAAAAAAGCAACTCAGAACTGTGGGGAATTCATTTTCTTAATCCCAAAAATGGTTGCATTACCAGTACTCACCACTATCAGAAAGCCGGCGTTTTAAAACCACCAAACTTTCGTGTAAAACTGCACAAATGAAACAAAACCAGACCAAGGAAAGACTTGCTAAGAGGTGGAAGAATGTAAAACCATATTCTGAAATGACTTGAAGGAAGTAATTATTTAATGTATAGGTACAAATTGTCAGTTTGATTTGAATGTAGAAAACTGGGAACAAAAAGTGACATTTAGCTGAAACCTGGCTTAGTGAAACTGGATTCTGCCTGACAACTACCCCCGACAGGAGAAACCTGTTCAGCCACTCTTCCCAGGCCTAGCTGCATCGTGCTGCCCCATGCCAAAAGGAGTTGTCACCTCTCTGATTAGATTAGGGGTGGAGCACCTGGGAACTGGAAGGAACAGAACAATGCAACTCCCTTGACTCAGGCAAATGTTATATTGGGGGCGTCGTAAAGTGGCTTCCTCTTAGGGGAAACTGTGAGGGGCAGTGCCTCTGCTAGCAGCTGAGCTTGGGGGAAGTGGATAAACCAGTTATTCCACCCTGTGATGTGGGAAGCCACACCCCTTTTTGACCAGGGCATAATTTTAAAAAGATAGATAACTCATAGTGCGGACTTGTCAGAATTATATAAGTAATATCATTATTTTTGTGATTTTTCTGTGAACATTTTGAGAGGCGTTAGGACCCTGTGGTGTATTCTGGGGGGTTGCTAGCGGAAAATAGGGTCTCACTCCAAATGTCTGCATGTTAAAAATCTGACACTTCATCAATTAATGTCCATACTCCTTGCGCACATGTGTGTAATTTTGGGTAAATGTCCGATATTGCAAAACTAGTTAAAAAGCGCAAAATGCTGTCATTTTTGAATGCAAGCCCCCAGGAAGATCAGATGCGGACAAGCATGGACCATAAGGAATATATAATGTGCACATGTAATTTCAACAAATTGTATATCTGGGAAAGATGTATTTGAATCAAATATAGATTTGTGGGCAAACTGACCAGGGGAGGATCCTCTGACCCATAAACAGACCTCATCATGATGACAATCCATTTCCTTCCCCCAATCATGGTAGAGGGGAGAATTGAGCCAATGACAAGTAGAGAGGGGCAGGCTTAGCTAGGCCCAGGCACACACCCATTTTCAAAACACATAAAAAGAGACTGCTGGGACAGGTAGAGACATTCAATTTCATTTGCTGCGGAGCATGCTGACCGACGACTTCACATCCAGAGATCCAACACTTAGACTTCCAAGCTAAACAGAGACTACAGAACTTTGAACCAAGAAGGCCCACTGCAAGCAAAAGTATTTGTCAGCAGGCCTCAAAATCATTTGCAAACTATTCCACAGCCGGGCGAGCTGTCTGAATTCTTTTGCCAAGAACTCTTGCCAGTACCCAGAAAGCAGTGTTACATCCAGAATCCACTTGATCCGGACCGGAAAGCAGAGCAGTATCCAGAACCAGAGGCCGCTGAATCCAGAGAGGCTAGACTAGCAGAGCAGTGCTGACCCAGATCGCTGTGAGCAGAACCGGTGCCTGATTGACCCGCCGAGCAGACAGCGCCGCAGCCGGACGTGTTGACCAGATCCGTGACGAGGCCTAGTTCAAATTTATATTGTGAGTACCTAGCAGAACTGTGCAGAACCAATCTCTGAGTTAAAATAATCTAATCCAAACTATTTTAACCTAAGTAGAACTACCTCCTAGAAATCGTGTCATCTGTCATTTTTAAAGCTGCACCACTGTTACCTGTCAATTCTGCAGCTGCAAGCTGTCACCTGTCATTTTGAGTTTACTTTAAATCCGAAAAACTACCTTTATTTAATCGTCCGTATCTCTGGAACCGTTTGGGCTAGGAACGAAATTTAACTTTCATCTGAAAGCTTAGAATCTAAGCTTTCCAACGAGCCTACTCTCCCTATACTTTTTCCGCAATCACGAATTACGCACTCGCAAAATTACCGCGATTTGCGATTTTGGCTCAATTTCTCCACTTGTCAAAATAGCAGCTCCATTCTTTCTTTTGTTAAAATCCGTTTGCAACTTGGTAATAACTCATAGAGCATTGCTAAAGTGAGCCTGAACTAATACCAACACGCATCTCCCACTCACCCTGAATCTCTAGAGGGAATTAAAATCAGTTGGCACATTTTCCCATCCATTGCCATCACATTTAAAAGCATTTTGGGCCTGTGTTTCAAACTCCTACCTGTTTCCTCTAAGCTTGCTGGGGGGGGAACTGAATTTCGTATTGTATTTGATTGCATTCCTGAGAACTGTGTGCTCCTCTTTCCATCTCCTTCCATTTCTTACATTGCATAGGGGAGGGGGTGAATTGCCAGAGAAAGTGATTATCTTATCTTTTGCTAAAATCATATCAAGCATTTCTGTACTGCATTTTATTCCTCATTGCTTTCCCTTGAAATCATAAAAGTATTTTTGCTACTTTATCCATCCTATACTAACTCCTCATTGATTGTAAAGAAGTGTGCTAGTGCTAGATTACCCATTGTTGATCCACATCATATGTCTAAGTGTACTATCCGATATTAATTTATTATAAAGTGTGATATATATATATATATATATATTGTTTAAATTGTCAAACCTTTTAATTTGCAAAACAAACCTACTTCTGGGCTCAGTGGGGTCAGGGGGATTCTAAGAGGGGGGTGTTATACAAGGGTGGTCATCCAGAGTACTGAACTAGACATAAAAATACATTAATAAGGGTTTTCCTCAGCATCCCAGACTAGGCATTGACTTGGCTGTAGTGTTGATTGAATATCGCTTACAGCAACCAAAACTCGCGCCACCACTTTGCACTGCAAGGACTAACACCTATGACCTTAAAGATGACATCGCAAATGTCATTGTTGAACATCGGTGGGATTCTCGTCTTTACTGCGACTCGCTATCCGTTCGGGCACTTCAGTGTAGGCTCGTCAGGTGGGAGGACGTGTACCAGCGGTTACTTCTGGCTCAATTTCAACAGTTCATCAACGAGAAAAGGAATCGCTCCTTACTTTATTTTTCTTTGCGACTGTTCTTTATTTGAGAAGCACGCCAAAATTGATTAGTGTTTTTTTTTGTGCAATTTTGTGAATGGAGATGGTTGACCTGAACTTTATAACCTGTGCCAAACTTGGGCCAGTCCATTTATTTTCTCAGAAAATGTGAGCATTCAGTAAAGTTAGAATTTAAGGGCGGTCATCAGAATGCATTTAATTAAGGTGTCATTCCTACACGTTGGTGAATGACAATTCTGAAGTTAAAAGTAAAAATAAATAAAATGTTTGGAAAAAGTTATCTGCGCCTCTATTAATAAACCCTAAGTAACCACTAACTATGTTATTTATATTAGCTTCTCCACTTACTTTCTGTATATTTTTATTGTGTAGCAAATATATTTGCTAACTTAACTTTTTCAGGCACGGCAGTACTCATTTTTCTCTCATACTTTTTTTTTTCTTTTCAGAGACGAGGGGCAATCTCGTATGACAGCTCAGATCAAACTGCATTATATATTCGTATGTTGGGTAAGCATTTAAATTGATTGAGCTATTTTGTCTGTTAATTAGATCTACCTTTTCTTTGGGATATTGTCTTTAAATGATTTGTTCGTTAGGTGTTTAAAGCAACATTTTTGTCTTTAACCAGGATGAGAAAACATAAGACATGTCATGGAGGTTTTTAGAAAAGCAAAGCATTGCAATATAAATATTTTGTTAAATTAAACTATTCAGCTTTGCTAGTCGAGTTGTATGCGTTAAAAGTGAAATGTAAAACTATCCAACAATAATAAGCCTAGATGTTTAGTGGTTTAAGCAATCTACTGACATGGCCATTATTCATGGAAACCTAAATTCTGCGTGGTGGGTGACAAGTACTTTGTGAAGTAAGATGATAGTTTCTAAACAGATCGGCCTTCCACATAAAATGAATCTCTCATCCTAGATGTTGGCCAGCTAGAACAAGCAATTGGTATTTAGGTGGTGATTTGAATTTATAAATGGCTGCATGAAATTGATGCTTTTGGAAGTTGCTCCTCCTTTAACAATTGACTTTACAATAAAAAAATGTACTATGCTGCTTGCATTCATTCGTATTCTGAAAATGCAATGTCTTGTATCTGTTACGTTATTTATTTAGCTTTCACACTGCACACCTCCCCAGTGTAGTGGTCTTAGAGTTCTGCAACCTTGTCCGTGTTGGTGAACTGTGACCCCACCCAAGGTGCAAAGCAGACGTACGTCGTCATTGAGGGAGTGAGAAGGAAATTAGGGTAACGGTAAGAGTGAATTGGCAACAGCCGTGGAGGAAAGTGGGTGAGAGATCAGAGGAGAAAGATGACAAGGTGAGGGGAAGATGAGGTTTGCGTGATTCAGTAAGCTGGGATGCATGCACTGTAGTAGTTTAGACCGAGTAGTCGTAAAAAGCATCAGGAGCTGTCTGTAAATGGGCACATCCTTTATCGTGTCAGTTAAGGAGTTGTGCTCAAGAGTTCCTGAAGTTGTGGAGGCTTATAGCCCAGATTTTCTCATTGCATCCCCTAGGAGGAGTCTTCGAGATACTTGGTGCTACTGAGCCAGCCGGCAGAGGTGTCTGTGCCAGGCGTTGGCTGTGTGCTGAAAAGACAAGTTGGCCAACACAAAAGGGCAAAGCAGCAAACAAATCTTCCCCACTGGAAGCCATATTCTGATAGTATCCTAGGGTGGGAAAAGAATGAGTGCACACCATTATATAAAAAAAGGCCTGACCTTATCCTGTGCTATGGGGGAGAGGGGACGATGGAAATATGATGAAAGGTGATATACTGTGCCGGGCTCTGGTGGGTGCAGTAGATAATTACATGGGATTGCCTGTACTATGCGGGAGCTATATAGCTGGTAGGCCATAGTGCAATATCCATATATAGTAAGACAAAACATCATTTGAAGCACAGTATGAGCTTTTAGCGAGTCGCAGCAATTAACGGGCAGAAAGTTAGGCAAGGCCATGCTAAGAAGGGACTGTTGCTTAGTCTCGCCTGAGATATCATTAGACATGGAACTTAGTAACCTGGGCCTGGGAAATGGGCACAAGTGGAAAGTGCACAAGTGCTAAAGGCAGAGTGAATTAGAACTGAAGGAGGAGAGATGCGAGTTGTGTGTGAAGAAACTGATTGTGTATGGCTGATACAGCAGTTGCGCCTACATCCCGTCACTGTTCCTCCATTATTTTGTCACTCCCCAGGAAGGGGTATGGGGCCAGAGTAGTTATCCATAAGTACATTCTTGCACTGTATTTTTAATGTGCAGTTGTGCTGCACACCTACAGATGCAAGTGCCCCTGCTGAGGTGAAGAGTACTTGTCGGTTTGGACATGGTGGGTGAAAGGGTGTGGGGGAATACTTAAGTCTCTGTGATTTTGGACCCTAACAGCCACAGAATACCCTCTATTCAAAGCCAGCCGACTAGTCTTCTACCTGGCATGCAAAATGCTGGTTCCAAAAAGCTAGGCACTTACATTAGTCCCAAATGGTGTTATGAGATGATACAAGTCATGAATGTTTTCAAAAATTGATCAGAAGAGTTTGTACCTCTGAAGTAAGACTTTGGTGAAAGAAGTGTCTTTAAAATGTAAAGGTTAGCTGCATAAATGGACACAAATAGCTATGATAAAAAGGCTCTGTGCTGTGGAGCTGTGTGCAGTTTGTGCTGCACAGAATAACGTCCAGTATACTGCATGCCTGCCCCATCATTTATTGCGTAAAGAAGTTTCATGAATCAAAATGTTCACAATGCTAAAGGAAAGTCATACCTGGATTATGGTGTTGAGGCAGGCAAGCTAATCGTCAACTCCAGGTGGACAGGATGGTCGTTGCCTGCCATTGATTTCAACTGTTTTCAATGTAGTGTTAAAAACCACTTTGGGGGAGTGCAAGACCGGTAACAGTCCTCAAGACCAAGCCAGATAGGCCTTAGCGCAGTTTTCCATCCCTGTGGTGTGCCCACGAAAGAGGTATCTAACGCCATTGGCACTGTGAGCCGACATTTGGGGTGCTGACACTTTGTTTGTTTTTAATGGAACTAGGCATTGCACAATTGATGCTTCTGTGGCTTTTCAGAACGACGCAGACACTGATGACTCATTTTAGTGAATTCGTTGTTAAAGTAAAAGGATAAAGGCCTAACTTTCCCTACAGTAAGATGCGTCCCTACCTAACTTGCGAAGGTGCTCATCGGTCAGTGGAAAGTCTTAAATGAATCTGTCCACCATCCAAACTAACCCTACCACTAACCTAATGATGAAAGACAACAGAATAACTCCCTTCTCCTGTTGTGTTTGCTGCTTGTTCAATATGTTATCTTAAAATAGTCCATGGGGACTATTTTTTATCAATTCACACATTTCATTCAGTATTTTCTAGGGTTTTCCCCTCGTCTCTTGGGCTGTGGTTTTCCATTCTTTTCTTAGCTTCCTTTTGACTTTTCCTATCAACGATACTGTTCCCTTTTTCCAACAATGATACATTTCTCTGTTTTGTGATTTCTCTGTTTCGTGATTTACGTGATTTCTCTTCTTTTCCTAGTCTTTCCTGATTGACCAGAGTATGAACATTCCAACACTGTTTCTCCTTATCTGATCTGGATATTTACTGGATATTTCTCTTTCACTGGGACGAGTATCGGTGTTCCAGTAATGATTTTAATTATCTTCTCTACATATCAAAGTGACATACTCTCCTTCTTTACTGTTAGGAGTATGAGCTTTCCAATAATGATTCTCACCAGATTATTACGTTTTGGTGGAGTGATATCAGCGCTGTTAATGCGACTGCAGCCCTCCACAGGTTTCTTGTAGTCATGTCACTATGCTTCCCCTCGTTCCGATAACAGCTTCTAAGATGCTGTGCATCCAACGGTACTTCTTTCTTGCTCGTTTTTGCGTCCCTCTCGGGTTCCTGCTCTCACAACTTGTGATTAATGCTGGCGTGCATGCCAATTCATAACTTGCTGGCTTCTTTCCTCTCTCGAATCCTTCCCTTTCATACAACATAGCCATGGGACTTCCCCGCGGCAGTTACGTAGTCCTTTCTCTGTCTTCCATGACTTCTCTTTTCCTTCACAGGTCATCCTCCTTGTCCATGTTAATGAAGATTTCTCAGTTAAAGGAACACTTGCAGTTTCTTCTTGACAATAGCACATTTTAATATTTTTTTCGCATAAATCTTTACAGGATATCTTAGGAGAGATATTATTGGTGTGTCCTCTAGCGAGTTCCTCACAGGAAGCAAAATCTCTCCCGGTGAGGTCCTACTTGCCTCTACCCCTAGGTAGTGTATTGTGGCGCGTGCTCACCACCCTAGCCTCACAGGGGGAGGGGGAGGCTCCCCCTTGAGGAGAAGGGATGAATTCCCTCGATTTATCACATTCCCTTAAATATAAATTACACATGTCTGTGATTGGAAATAACTATTTGTAGGACCTGGAGGTGGGTCAGAGAGTGTGCAGGTGAGTGGGCAGCGGGCTAGCTGGGGGACTTTGGTGGGGAGGGGGTAGGGTTGAAGCATTCCAGTGGGCACAACCAAGGAAGAACAGCTCATCCTTCTCGAAGTGGTGAACACGCTGCTTTTCAAGGACTTGCTCCCTGCAAACACATATGTAAAGCCACAAAGATTCTGCATGACAACGCTATAAGAAGTAATCCCCGCACTAAAGCGGGGGGATTACATGGCAACACTGGATATGAAAGATGCCTATTTTCATATTTCAATGATCCCAGTGCACCGAAAATTATTGCGTTTCAAGGAGGCAACCCAGCACTACCAATTCAAGGTGCTACCCTTCAGAATAGCGTCTGCTCCAAGGGTATTCACCAAGGTACTAGTGGTGGTGGCAGCGCACCTGCGCAGGGAGGCAATCCCAGTCTACCCCGACCTGGACGACTGATCACAGGGGAGTCGCCCCATCTTTGCAAACAAAACACGCAAAGAACCATAAACTTTCTCTTCCAGTTGGGCTTCTCAATAAACGAGAAGGTAAAGTCTTGTACCAAACACAACAAAACAGTTCCTAGGAGCTGTCTTAGACACAAAAGCAGGCTTGACCTTTCTATACATGGGAAAGAGTTCAGAACATGCTTCAGCAAAGATCTCAGTATCAAGCTGGTCGCCAGATAAGCGTACGCAAAGCAATACGTTTACTAGGCATGAGGGCATCGTGCAAATACCTGGTCCCACACGCACGTCTGTGCATGGGCCCCATGCACGAGTGGTTGGCGAAACAGTGGTCAGCGAAACAGTGGTCTCAGGCAAGCGGTCAGTGGGACGATTTAGTGGTCGTTTCACCGAACACTAGTTCGAAACCTACGCTGGTGGACAAAGAAAAACCTGTTACAGGGAAAACCCTTCCACGATCTGGAAGCGAAAGCGATCGTTATAACAGACGCGTCACCCTCCGGGTGGGGGGGGCTCATTACCTTCACCACACAGCACATGATCTCTGGACTCTCATCACGGCACAGAACCACATCAGCCTGCTGGAACTGCTAGCAGTATTCAAAGCGCTTGAAGCATTCAAAGCTCAGCTGACGAACCAGTTAGTTCAAATTCTAACAGACTGTACCACTGCAATGTTATATGTGAAGAAACAGGCGGGCACACACTCTCCAAGTCTGTCGAAACTGGCACAGAAAATATGGAGATGGGCACTCAGACGGAGGATGACCCTATCCTCCAACACGTTCCCGGGGTACTCAACACTCAGACTTTCTGAGCAGAGATCCCCTACCAGAGGAACACGAGTGGCAACTAGACTCAAGTGTTGTAGACTACATCTTCTCAGTGGGGTTACCCCACGCTAGACTTATTTGCTACAGGAGAAATCGAGCAATGCCCAGACTTTGCATCCAGGTTCCCCCAACCAGACTCCAAGGGGAACGCCCTATGGATGAACTGGTCAGGGAAATTTGCTTACGCTCCAAACACCCCCCACCCCCCGACTCCCTTAATGAGCAGGGTAGTGAATCACAGAGAACAGATGGCGCTTCTATTAGTTGCTCCCATGTGGGCAAGACAGCCATGGTATCCACATCTGTGCAAACTGTCAATGTGCGATCCCATCAAACTCCTGTGTCAGACGAACCTACTGAACTAACACAGGAATAACTGTACACTCTCAACCACACTCTATGAACCTGGCAGCTTGGCTCCTGAGGTCCTAGAGTTAGGTCACCTTAATTTGCCAGAATTTGCCGCTTATCAAACCCATCTAAAACACGGTTTATTTTTCGCCTCCCCCTTACCAACACACTGTCAAAGCTAGCTTTGTCTATCACTCCACTCAGTTACTCTGTTAGGTGTAGGCCTTCCTCCCACTATGCAGGACTCTCGCATCTACATCTAGCTGCGTTTATAGTACTACAATCACTGGTTGAACTGTCTCAAAGCTAGGCGAGTTTAATATTACAGTCACCGGTTTAACTGTATCTCAAAGATAGCTGTGTTTAGTAATCCAGACGTAGGCCTTTCT
Source organism: Ambystoma mexicanum (assembly GCF_040938575.1). Taxonomy (NCBI): domain Eukaryota; kingdom Metazoa; phylum Chordata; class Amphibia; order Caudata; family Ambystomatidae; genus Ambystoma; species Ambystoma mexicanum. The sequence goes on along the minus strand of NC_090933.1, from coordinate 670,287,937 downwards.
CCCACTATACAGGACTTTTGCATCTAGCTAAGTTTTTAGTACTAAAATCACTGATTCAATAGTCTCAAAGATAGCTGTGTTTATATTGCTCTCACTTGTTCAACTGTATATTAAAATTAGCTGTTTAGTAATCCACTCGGTTGCTCTGTCAGACGTGGGCCTTTCTCCCACTATAAAGGATTCTCGCATCTAGCTGTTTATTATTGAACACACTTGTTCAACTGTTTCTCAAAGTCAGCTCTGTTTAGTTGTCCACTCAGTTGCTCTGTTGGGCGGGGTCCTCTATCCCACTTTATAGGACTCCCACCATCTAGCTGAGTTTAGTACAACGGTCACTTATTCAGCTGTGCCTCAAATCTAGCTGTGTGCAGTACCCCGCTAGATTGCTCTGTTGTGCGGGGGCCTCTCCCACCTTGCAGGACTCTCCCATCTAGCTGTATTTAGTACTGTAGTCACTTGTTCAACTGTGTCTCAAATTAAGCTGATATCATCTGACAATTCTATAGTTACCAACTATACCCTTCTTCACACCACATAATCTGTTACTGCTGTCAACCTCTCCCAGGAAGACACACACTAGGGACAGCCACTGGAAGAACCCAACAATATAACCCTAGCAAACCTCTGCAACCCTACTCGGGACAGCGTCTGAATAAACGAGCAATATCTGCTGCCTAGACCACCAACAAATTGAACCCAAAGTAATACTGGACAATCTCCTCCACCAAGTACAAGACAGCCAGGAAAAAATAATAATAAACCCCATAAAACCGATCAAGCGTAAAATGTTGCTCAAACTAATTGGACCAAAGGATAGACAAAGAGCAGAAACAGCAAACACAACTGAACACCACCGAAGATTCATAACTGCAGAACACACATACTCCTACATCCCGTCCCCTTTCTTCCATACTTATGGGACATCTCTCTGTCCTGTGAGACGGGACCGGAGCACTTTGTAAAAAGCATCCATATTTTTTTCAAAAATGTGTCCCTCTCTTTCCTGCGCGGGGCCCGGCACGTGGCCGTAACCCCGCCCACCTTGGCTCTGCCCCGCACAATGCCCATCAGTCCTTTTCTCTGCACGATCGGGGCCGGACGCACTTGCATCCTCGAAGATTTTCTTCCCTTTTTTCTCTGGCTCTCGCTAGCGTTCGTTTACTAGTCTGTCTTTTAAACTAGATTTTGCAGACTGTTCATCGTGTCACCATCGCTTCGCGAGGGCGGATCCCCATCCTCTTTAGAGTGTTTGGGTCCAGAACACCGTGGGACCCCTGTTTTTACTGTGACTCCCTTTCGGTCTGGGCACTTCAACGTCGGCGGGAGGTGGTGTTCGGACGGACTCCTCCTTCTCATTTTCAGGCGTTCGACGAGAAGAAAAAACGCCCGGTAAGTTCTTTAATTTTCAGAGCACCCTGGCTGGGGGATACCTTCCCGGGTTCCTCTCGAGTCGGGAGGGGCGTTGTGCTGCGATGCAGCCCGCAGAATGCTTGCCCGACGGACCACATCAGAAGAGACCAAAGCCCGGTGGCGGCAGCACAGCGAAGGGAGCCGGAGACACCAGGCCACGAGGAAGTGTGGAGCAGCCGCCAAAACCCTGCTAGGACCTGGCGGGAAGGAAGCAACCGCTCTGACCAATCTGGAGGAAGATTAAGCGAGACATGCCACCTCCCGCACTCCATCTGCTCCACCCCTACCTACTCATCCTTCTGCCACTCCCTGAAAGCTCATCTTCTACACCCCCCCGACTTCCCTTCCCCACCCCTCCTCTCCTAGCCCCCTCTTTTCCCCCATCCTCTCTCCTTCCCTTCTGACATTAAATTAGTAACAAATACTACTTAAAGGCAATGAGAACACCAGATCACTCCCCCTCCTCCCTCTCCCCCTACCTCAAATCCTACAACATAACTCCCTTCACCTACCCCCTCCTCTACCCTATCCCCACCCCCCCCTTGTAAATAGTTCTACTTCTTGTTCTAATGACCTGTTCATGTTTGTAAATCTGCTTCTCTCACTTTGTACCTGTTGTTATATTGTAAAGCGCTTTGGCTTAAAGCGCTATATAAATTCAATAAACATAAACCTCCCCGACGTGCTCGACTATTGAAGCACCCCTTGAGGCAACAGGAACGCTTGAGTTCCGGGAAGTCGGTTGGTGGGTTGCAATATGGGCCCACACAACCCAAAAGTGGGGTGAAAGCCTAATGACCCCAGTATGGGGTGAGGAAGAAACCACCCCGAAACAGAGTGAAAACCTAACAACCCGTGGATGGGGTTAGGGAGAAACTACCCCAAATTGGGGTGGAAGCATGATGACCCCAGGGTGTAGAGAGAGGAACGGCCCCAAAGCGAAAACACACCCCAGGACGGGGTAAGTGACCAACATCCCCAAAAAGGGTCAAAATCAAACCAACCATGGGTGAGGCAGAAGAAGGAAGATCTGAACGTGGGAAGGAGATCCCGAGACCCCAGAGTGGAGAAAACAGAGTGAGAAAGACATTACAGAAATCGATCAAATCTGAATCCCGGAAATGACCTAAGAGTTACAAATCAATATGGTATCAAAAGCCTGTTATTGCTTCCATAGGGAAGAAAGAACCTTAAGTTAAAGTGAACTCAACCCAAGGTGTAAGGGTGGTGAAAGAGACTTTCTTTTGCTGGCAGAACCTTGGGGCTCAGGAAACAGTATAGAAGAAAGAAGCCATACAGTGGGCCAGAAGCCAACCAACAGTCGAGCGTTTGGCAAAATTTGTGTTCTTTTTGTTAGTTTCTTTTTGTATTAGTGGTAGGGACAGAAATCGGGTGTTCTGGACAACAATATATTGTGGTGTTGGACTTCCTGACGAGCAATCTTTTGACTACTTTATTTTCTTTAAAATAGGGATAGAGAGGTTTATTTTGAATAAACAGACCTATCATTCAAAATGCCACCTTCTACGTCTTCTGATTTTGACTTGGTACAAGGGGGTGCTAGAAGTGGGATGCAAGCAACCCGATACAAGGTTGGGACCCATGAGATGACTTGAACCCAGTGCCAGAGTTCTCAAACATGCAACAACTCAATCCATTGGGTTCGACCTGTTCAGCCGCACAGAGGTAGAACTTGCAAATCCCCCCCACCCCGCAAACACCCTATGCGATGTGGTAGACACCACCACCACCACCATACCAGACTTGGCTTTAATCCAGAGAAATTTGATGGAAGCTTTTGAGAGGGAAAATTATATATAACGCGAGTCTGATTACCCCTCTTTCCGTTGCCCAGCGGCTCTAGTGATGATGTTTACAAACTAAACAAATACAGTTTGTTGTATATCAAATACATCATAGAACCCCACACAGATAACTAATCAACAAACTGAATTCATTACATATCAAAAATGACTAAAAGGAAACGGTATGCCATAACACAAACAATTGTTATGGTTATCATGGCTTTAAAAATGAATTAATTATACATAAAACTAAAGTAATAAAGGTGTTTCAACAAGACAAAGTGTAAACATTCATAGCCACTTTGTTTACAAGAGTGCCCACAGGTGATTTATATGGGTCAGATTATCTGAGATACCTATATAAATCAACTGTGGGCACTCTTGTAAACAAAGTGGTTATGAATGTTTATACTTTGTCTTGTTTAAACCCCTTTATTAGTTTGTATTATGTATAATGAATTCATTTATAAAGCGATGGTAACCATAACAATTGTTTGTGTTGTGGCACACTGTTTTTTAGTCATTCTTGATATGTAATAAATTCAGTTTGTTGATTAGTTATCTGTGTTGGGTTCTGCTGGGCAACCGAAAGGGGGGTAATGAGACTCACATTATATATATTTTCCCTGACTCAGTTCCCTTTTGAGTTCTGATTCCATCCCCGCCCCCACCCCGAGATCAAAAAAGTGGGAACTTACCTGATTTAGGTAAGAGCTTTTGAGAGGGTCATCCCTGAAAGGCCGTTTTATCTTGGATACCTTGAGAAAGACAGGACCCGCAGAAATCAGTTAGTCGTCCTGAGGAGTCATAAGATGTTAGTGATGGAACTGGCCCACTTCCACATAACAGCAGGACGTCAGGGGTTAGGAAAGACACATGATCAAGTCCTTAGCAAACTCGACTGGGTCAGTGTTTATGCAGATGTTGAAGCCTATGTGGCCAATTGTGAGATTTGCTAAGTGACCGCCAGTACCACAGGTCCCAGAGCTCCCTTACAACCGTTGCGTATCATTGTGATTTCCTTTTCCAGGTTAGCCATGGACATAATCAGCTAAATTAGGCAACAAGCATGTTCTTGTGTTGGTGCACTATGCTAGACGCTATCCAGAGGCTTTTGCCATTCCCAAACGTCTCATCTTCCTGTGTCGAGTAGGGTTCCCAGGAGTCATATGAAAAAGTCCAGGGCACCGTCTCTGTGCTGTCTGATGCTGGAAGTCAGAGATACTAAATATCAAAACCCTCTGAACTTCTATACATTGCACCCTCGGACAGATGGGCTGGTAGAACTTTTTAACCAAACCCTAAAACATATCCTCAAAGTTAGTGGAGACAGATGGCAGGAACTGGGATCTCCTGCTATCATGGGCCTTATTCGTGGTCCGTGAAATCCTTTGATCCTGTCTGCGGTACCCCTCAACCTCTTTGAACTCCTCTATGGATGAGGGACTTTCTGGATATGCTAAGAAAAATCCTGGAAGGAGAAAGAGGCACCCCTACCAATTTCACAAGTGGGCACCAAATTAAAGTTGCACAATAAGGCTGAGGTTTGTGGTCATCTCGCCTGAGCACAAGAACACCAAAAAGAGTTGTCAAACTACTGTGGCTCATTCTCTCTGTGGGTGATCAAGTCCTTGTTTTGTTACCAACCTTTGACAAGAAGATGATCTTCAGGTGGAATGAATGATATAAAGTTGTAAGGAACTCATGGTGGCAACAGTTAAGACACACAAGTGATCACAGTTCAAGGATATTTATTAACCTGGATGCAGGCTGGAAAAATGCCCAATCTAAACCTAAATCTAAGATGGGAGCAAGCTTCGACCATGAAATGAAAATAAGGCCTTGTGGCGTCTTGTCAAAATAAAGGGCCTATACAAAAAATAACTATTTCTGAATCCTTAAAACTAAATACAGAAATAGTGTTGGATAGGGTTTGCAAAAAGTGAGGATTTGATTTCCAGGGTTCTCCCTTCCCCACGTTTTTAGCACAGGACAAGGTGGGACTCCTGAGCACAGCACACGCTCGAGCTTTCCCAGCAGCCGACAGTTCTGCACCAGTTATCAGGTTCTTCGATGGTCAAGTCTCTTTTCCACAAGTCTCTTGTCTTCGAGGGCCTGATGTTTTCAACCAATAAAAAACAAAGTTCTGTTCCACCATTACTTTAGGTGATGACTTCACTGCTGGGTCCCCCTCTTCCTGGCGTAGACCTCTCAAGTCAACAAATCACTAAACAGTTCCTTTCTCAATGAGCTTTGAGTGATGACTTTTCACCCTTGAATCTCCCTCGGCCAGGTTCGGACTGGGGACAATTCACTTCCCCTGTTCTTTTCTTGCAATACTTCTTGCTTTCACAAATCGTAATGTCTTTTAACACAGTTCCTCAGGGTTCACCCCTGTTGGTCTGCCTCCCTCTGCCGGGTTCACTCTGGCCGCTTTTATAACACAGTTCACTATGTATGGGACTTTAGACTTCGCCCCTCCTCGTTAGCATCCCTCTGCCATGTTCACTCTTGCCAACTTCGATTTTCATGCCTTTCGTAAACATCTGACGGTCAGTCTTTCAAATGTACAGAGGATTTATAAGTCCCTTTTGCAGCTTTCCCAAGGCCTTCTGGTATTTGCAGTTTCACTTAACATGGGATAGACCAGAGTCTCTTGAGTGAGCTCCCACATGGTGCTGAATCCCTCTGCAGCTGGTCTCCCCTTTATTCTTTGAACATTTCACAACTTGCCACTTTGCTGCTTTCACTCAACTCAGTTCGCTTTTCATCGGCCCTCCCCTTGACTCACTGGCTGTGATGAACCGCTTGGCTGTTCGGAGTATCTGGCGTCAAGGTCGGTACCACGGAGACCAGCATCTCTCGCCGGCTTGGTTATCAGAGGAGGAGGGTCTCTTGTACCGTTGACATCTGCTGCAGCACACGCTGGCTATTATTAAAGGTCTTACGATTCCTTCTGCTGAGGGTTCACAGGCCTTGGTCGGAAAGGGCAAGATCGCTTCTCTCCTTGTCCCCCACTCGGCATGCGCCGTCTTTCTCCTCCTCTTGAGCTTCCGTGCTGAGTTAGCTCTCAGGTTGTGCTGTCTGCCTTGCTCTTCGTGTGCTTTCGTGCGCCACCTTTTATCCCTGTGCAAAAGGCCTGTCAGGTGTGTGATTCTGGTCCATTGCCTGACTTTGCCTGACCCTTGTATTGGGACATATCGGGTCAACGGCTCTGGTGTTAGTCTGTTGTCTTTTGTGTTGCGCGAAAGTGTTGTCGGAAAAGGGGGTTGAGGTGATCCTCTCTCACTGGTCCACCCCCAGGAACTGGATCCAATAGCGATGGATTTTTCCTGGCCACCTGGATGACAGATCCCCGGGGACAAGCTTCAGGTTTCTTAGAGTCCTCAAAAAGAAGGCTCCTCTTAAACAATCTAATATGCCAACTAGATAGAAGGTAAAAGACCCAGCTCCATCATATAAACCTGGCAAAGGTTTGGAAGACCGACCCAGTCGAGCAAAGTACGGTCACCATGGTGACCCTTCTCATACAAAGCAAAAAGCCAAGACCGCCTAGTCCAAGAGAGTATTAGCCAAATAAAATCTGCGCAGGATCCTTCAAGATAAGTTGGCATAATTCCCAGATCAGGAAGAGGGGAAACATTTCTTCCACTCCATTCGCACACCTCCATGGCAGTCCGTCAACTTAAAACCCTACCACATCCCTGAGGTTTGAAGGAAGATTATATCTGAAGAAATAACTAAAATACTCAAGTTGAGGGTGATCGAGCCTTCTGAGATCCCTTTGTCCTCCCAACAGTCGTGGTTTCCAAGCTTGAACATTTTTGGGACATTTTTATTGATTTCCGAAGGCTAAATTCCATCCCAGCCTTCAATAACTATCCTAATGCTCAAATTGACAAATTAATCGAATCGCTTGGAAACGCCAAGTTTATTTCAAACCTTACACTTGACAAGGTTGCATTGGGAAGTCCTCCTAAATTCTGCAGATAAGGAGAAGACATTTTATCACTCCCCAAGGCTTATATCCACATTTCTCCTATTTGGGGGGCTGCACCATATCCCTGCCAGCTTCCAACACCTGATGGACTTGGTAGATCCTACGCCTCGTTCGCAGGGTCTTACCTTGATGACCTCCATAGCTGTGGTTTGGAGGAGAATCTAGGGGACCTTTATGAGTTCACGAGGCAGTGGTGGACTGGCCTATAGAGAGCTCTGGAGATTTCCCAGTACGCTTCTGCACTCTGGGCCTCTTTTGTCTGGTATTTCCAAATGTTCCCATAGGAAAAAAGTCAGCTTGCTGAAAATGTGCAATGTGAGGCCCCTTTTGAAAATTATTTCCAGGGCATCTTTTGTTTCCCAGTCCAGTATGTAGGGACTGGTATCATCCATCCCCAACTGGTAAAGGCAATGGCACTAAAACCTCAACCATAGACCAAATGGGAACTTATGGTCACCCTGGGACTGGCCTTTTATTACGTATGTTTGGTTCCACATTTTCTACCAATGCTGCCTCTTTCACGGACAAGTTAGAAAACTCCCAGAATAACAATCTTATCCGGACGCTGCAAGATCAAAATAGTTTCAAGGGCTTGTTCAAGATCCTTTGCGACAAACCCTTTTTGAAGATTTTTGCTTTCAAGAGAAATTTTCTGTTACAACCAGGTACATCCAAAGTGGACCTAGCGGCTATCATGTCCCAGTTGCATGATGGCCAGAAACACCTGGTATTATACACGAGCAGAAAGTTGTTTGTGTGTGAGCCAAAACTTTGCAACTTTGTAACTGGAAGCCCTGGCCATCAAGTTGGCTGATACGAGTGTGCGTTACTACCTAGCAGGCTGAAAATCCGGACTCCGTACTGACCGTTCAGCCCTCATGTGGATGTACCTGAGAAATGACACCCAACGCCAGGCTAATGCAATAGTTTCTAGACCTGCAACCTTTGTGTTTTACCATTGAACATAGAAAGGGGATAGAACAAGATAATATAGACTCTTAGGTGTGACAGAGAAATTATCCTAAAGTGGGCTAAAAGCCTGGTGACCCCAGTGTGGATGAGAGAGCAATGGTGCCAAAGTGGGGTGAAAACCTGATTACCCCACAGCGGGTGAGAGTGAAACAATACCAAAGTGGAGTGAAAGCTTGACGACTTTGGGGGGGCTTGGGGGCGGTGCTTTGAGAGAAACCATCCCAAAAGCAAACCAACCCTGAGGTGAGGCAGATGACTGAAGATCCCATCATGGGAAGGAGACCCCGAGACCCCATGGTGGGGGCAAACGAGAGTATAGGAATCTGGGAGGTTATCTCACGGGCAACACGGGTTTGAATCCCTGTCCCGCACTTAGAGACTAGCCTCTGGTATTAAGCGAGCCATGAAATATGAATTTAAGAGTGGAAAAGACATTACTGGAATCCGTCAAATGCAAATACTGGAAACAACCAGGTATAAGATTTGCAAATCAAAAGGGTATCAAACTGTCTGGATTTCTACCAGAGGGCAGAAAGGACATAGAGTTAAAGTGAACACTTTACCCAAGTTTTGTGGGCGGTGAAAGAGATTCTTTTGCTGGCTGAAACACAGAGCCCAGGGTCCCCCTCCTCACCTGTACAAGAATGAAACCACACAGTGGGCAGGAATGGGTGAGAAACCAAACTTTGTGTTATTTTTGTTTGTTTCCTTTGTATTGGTGGTAGGGACAGAAATCATGGCAGATAGGATGTTCTGGACGACAGACAAATATTGTGTTCATCCTTATGGGCGCTCTTTTGATTTCTTTCTTTTCTTTAGAAATAGAGATTAGACAATCGAGGACATAGAGGTTTATTTTGAATAAACCGGTCAATCATTAAAAATGTCACCTTGTCCATCTCTTCTGATTTACCAGTCTTTTTTTTTTGTTCAGGTTACCATACAACACCGATTTGCTAACTTTATATCCAATTTATTACAGAAATTGTACTGTAAAATGGACCATTTTAACCCATTGTTGCTTGTACAGCTCTGTGTTCCTCAGCAAGGCTACCTAACAGGATTGAGTAGTGTAGGAATAGTTCAGCCTTCAAGCTAACAATGTAAAACATGCACCTAAAGATCAGCATTGAAGGGGCCATTGGTCGGCCAACAACTGTGTAGAGAATGGAATTAAAACAGAAGTAACTCTCAGGCAAGGGAAATGGTGATGTGGGCAGCTTCCACACATTTTAATAGTCGGAAGTGGTTGTACGTCAGAAATGCGCATTGCCATTTTAAAGAGTCCTTAAAAAATGAGCAAATTTATTTAGGAGTTGTTTTGTAGATGTTATCATAGTTATCTACTTCTGTAGTTTTTGGGTAGAGAATATCGTTATTTGGTTTTGGTATGACCTCAATAATTGCCTCAGAAGCAGTCCCTTAAATTGCTCCTAATTGCCTTTTTAAGATGTATAGATTCAAAAGAAGAGGAATGAGAACATCTTTGTTTGAAAAAAGGTTGCAGTGATCATGTCCTGGGCTTTAGCAGTTTTAAGCTATCTTGAAGTCGCCTTGTTTTTCAGTTTTACTAATGGGTAATTCTATCTCCGCTTTTAATTTTGGTCTTGTTATCCACTTAAAGTAGCCATTTGGGAAGTTTTCTTTTTTGTGTGTAACATGTACAAGACATGTTTGTTCCTTTAAAGATGTGCTACCCTCACGTCTTAAGCTTGACACCCTAGATTTCTGCTTTTTAGATTTAAAGTAATTTGCCTCCTTTTGTCCAGTTTTGGACTAATGTCGTTTTATTGATTCTATTACGAATGTTACTATAGTTAAACGTGTAATTCTTTTTTATTTATTTCATGGTCTATATTAGTTTTGGCTGTTACGTGGCACTTAAGCATTGCATAAAAGCCAAAACTACTGTATTCAAGCACAGCTGATAACATGTGAGGAGGGACACAGTTTGTAGGTGTTTTTTACCCGTTGACTGCCCATGGCCCTCCTAAACCCTATGGCCATTCCCACTGCCCCTTTTCGCCCAAAACAAAGCCTCCTGGGATCTGTTTGAACTAACCCCATCAAGCAGTAATATCAAACTTTGGCCTGCTAGCATTATTTCTAAGCAGTCTGCTAAGAGTTAATTACCTAATTTCAGATTGTACTTGGGTAAACGATTGAACAAGGAATTAAGTATGTTTTTTTTAATATGATTTTACACTTGGTGAGGAATGGCCAGTCACAAATACCTTGTTTTCAATCAAATTGATCAAGGCATCAGTTGCAATGGAATTATTGGTTCCATTAATGCGACACAATTTGTTTTCTCTGTTTTTAAAACTCAATTGAGCTTTGTATCAGGCACCACAGGATGTGGTTTTTGCCCATATGGATATATAGAATCATTGCTAATAATGAATCCTTAAACTTAGATGAGAGGACTTCATTATGACACATTTTAAAGAAGTGGTCCACAGCACCACAAGTTGATTCGCTGGTTGTGGGGTCATTGGTAGTTTTTTGGTGGTGGTCGGAGGCAAAGGGTATCAGGTGTTTCACTTGGATCAATGGGTGGAACACCTTTTTATCGAAGTAATATGTACATGCATAAAGAACAGATGGTAATATGTGTTCATCTTTCTCCCTCCCACCCCTTCGCGTTGCCTGTTCTCTTTTGTTAGTTTATCATATATTATGTCGCCACTATATCATTTATTTTTAAATGTATACAGTATGTGTTTATGTATCAGCAGATTGGGATTTTGTTAAATGTGTAAAAAACATTCAGTCCTTGCAACCTTGATGAACACCTTTTGTACAAGGTCAAAACACGTGTTGGCTGTCCAGTAAACCTAATATAGTTTGTTATACTGATTGTTCTGCTTAATTTAGTCAATACAACTGGTGATATTTGCATTGAGAGTGGAAGTGTGCTGTGGCGTAAGTGGTCAATTTGTTCACAGTAGTTTAGTTTTGTGACCTTGGGCCTTGGTCACCTTATCTTGACAAGTACTAGCCACCACAACGGCTATAAAATAGACTGTTTCAGAAATTGGAGCTTGGCTTTCTATTATTCTGGTAGATAGCTCGACAGGAGGGTGGCCCATCGTCTGATTCAATACAGCAAACCCGATTTATGTCCCAGTGTGGAAAATCCATTTTGACACTTATCAACGTGCAGATGAGACGATCAAGCACAGTTTGTATCATGTAAATATGGAGAAATCTACCTGTGGCTGCACTCCAAACTGCTCTTGCTGAAAGACTAATAAATCAGCGTTTCAGTGGCTGTTGTGAAGAACTCTGGGGATCCCACGCCCTATATGGAATATGACGGGACCCAGGCCGGCTACAGCGATCAGACATATTTTAGTGGGAGCCCCGTAATATATGGAGCTGGGCACGGTGGTATCTTTAGAAGTGTCTTCAGACGCACAATGCCCTTCCTACGAAGCTGTTTTGAATGAGCTACACCGAACGTGAAAACGACAGCCACCAATATTGCAAAAGATGTCGTGGGGAGTGTGACAATTGTGGTTGCCAAGCGTCTCGCCAAAAAAAAAAAGGAGGGACAGGACAGATCAGGCTTAATTTATAGACCTCGTAGGAGTTTTAAGAGGAAGAGGGCCACATACCATCTGTACGGCCCCGCAAAACCGACCATGAAAAAAAGCTTGAGGAGCAATGTAGACACCCGACTAAGAAGAAGCATGTTACCACTAAAATACACAAGGGCAGTCTTCTAAAGAACAATGTCCTTCTTACACAGATCCTCCGGGGAGTGTGTGTGAAATCTGAGCTTGACCGTTTAACCGTACCACCGACCCAAACCAGCATTGAGAACAGTTTTTTTCATTGAGGTGTCTCCTCTGACGGTGCTATCGGCGCTAGCTCCCATAGAATTCTTTGTATCGAGATCATTCTTTGTATCTGAATCAACCGACATGTATCTGAAATTGAACAACACGTTGCTGCATCAAACTTGTAAAATAACAAATGCAGACGGCTCCAACCTCCCGGCTGGTGCACGCGTGGCTACCATTGCATACCCCATATCCACAATGTTAAACCAGGTGGACGTTACACTGGGCGATGGAATGATAACACAGTCATAAAATGTACGCCTATAGGGCCTTTATATAGAGAGTATAGTAAATTGGGGCCTGATGACTTTGAAAACCAGCTCTTGCCCGGTCTCTTACTGCGACACTGTGGGGCAGTCTGACGCCACTGTTCTGGATGGTGAGGATGCAGGATTTGTGAAGACGTCGTGCTACACTAGGCTCAGTAGAACATTCAATTTATTAGGCGTCTACATTCAGTGAGGCGGACAACTTTGTGAAGGTTTTTCAAAAGATGCAATTTTATTAAACCCAAAAAGGTTTTGATAAATGCCTCACTGTCCCTACCCTGACGAGGATTTCCCTTCCTAAAATAAACTAAAGGAAACACTCTAACCACAGGATTCTGGCACTCACACTTCTACATGCAACAAATTCAATACGGTAACATCAGATACAACAACATCAACAGTTATATTCAAGATCAAGTGATTGTTTCTCCTTGTAACTTGGGTGAGTCTCCCTTCCCCCACATTCAATCAGGATTTCAACTGACATTTCAGAAGAATAAGGAAATCTCGTCTTTCAACACAGTTCCAATATAGTTCCAATAAGTCTCTCAATTTGACTAGACCGTCAGTTCAACATTTTCAGTATTTTATCTCTCCACTGGTGGTAGAGAGTTCTACATAACTGCTTCTCAGAAAATAAATGTACTTTCACAATTCATCAGTATCAACAAAAATACTTCAGGATTTATGTATTTATTGTGTTTATTTATTGGATATTTGGAAGATGCCTATACAACAAATGGTGTTTCAAGGCCCCAGGATAACTGTGTTACAGTTCACAAAATACTTGCATCAGCAATATTGATTTGTCAAGATGATTCCTCAACTAATCACAATGTGCTTTTGAGATCTTGCCACTTCAACACATTCTTAACCACACCACAGTACTTCAATGACTTCTGCCTGGTCCAATCACCTGCCAGGCCTATGTGGTGAGGGGTCGGTAATGTGAGGCTGACAATTCTGTGAATATTTATGAAAAGATGCCTTTCATGAACTCAAAAGGTCGGATAAACACCTCACCATGCCTACCCTAACGATTTCCCTGCCTAAAATAAACTAACAAACACTGGCTTTCTGTCCTTCACACTAGTACATACAACAACTCAATAAGGTAATATATGGCAGTTCAAAACAAATATATTGGTTATATTCACAATCTGAGAACTGTCTCTCTTTATAATCTGGTTGAATTCCCCTTCTCCCAGGTTCAAGCAGAGTTCTATTCAACATTTCCAATAGAATAAGGAAATCTTGTCTTGTAACAAGGTTCTACTTCAGTTCTCTTGGTTGCAACTTGACAGCGAAAGGTTCCCACTTGAATTCAAACAACAAAATGTTTAACAAGGTTTTCCTCTTTCAACTTGTGACAAAGAGCTCAAAACCCACTTCTTCTCATCAACAAGGTGTTTCATAGTTCATTAGGATGAACAAAAATGTCTTGGTCAAGATAATTCTGCAACAATTCACCAAAACACTTTTCGAGGGGATTGGGTCCTCCGACGTATTCCATATCTATGACAGTAATCACTACAGCTGTGCTGCTTCAGAAAATCTTTTGCCGTCTGCGTCCAGCGTCGATGACGTCGATACGGCACCCTCAAGGACCTCCTCCGACGGCCGACGCCACTGGATGTTATAAGTAGGATGCACGACGCCCGTAGCCTCAGTTCTGTTTTTTCCGCAAACGTGTTCGCTTCAGAGATCTCGGCGTGCCTCGACTCTTTGGAGTTTGTTCTTTCTCGGTTCTTGGAACCTGTTCGTTTGTGAAGTTATCCTTTGTGATGTCTACCTCGTATTCCACCCCGCGTCCGGGCTTTAAGAAGTGCAGGGACTGTGGTTCCAAGATGTCGGTGACTGACTCGCACGACGCCTCCCTCTGGTGCCTCGGGGAGGACCATGACACGGATGATTGTGTCGACTGCCAGTCGCTTACGTCCAAAGCCTTGCGGGAGCGCAAGAAGAAACTTTCGGTAGGTAAGGTGTCCAAGCCACGAAGTTGAGGTCTGCGGGGCTTTCGACGGACGATTCGAGGGGCGACTCTCTGCATCGTCGTCGGAAGTCCCGTGGGTCTCGGTCCCGGAGTAGGTCCCGCCACTCCTCTGCCTCTTCGAGGCACTCCCGGAAGCGCAGTCATCGGTCGCCTTCCCCGTCCTCATCCGAGGACTCCGCCCGTCGGCGGGTCGATTATCCCACCAAGCATGCGACGCCGAAGGAATAGGCTTCCTTCGGTAAGAAAATGCTAGCGATTCTCGAATCGCAGGGCACTGGTCAGTCTGCGCCTCCGAGTGGGTCGGTCGTGATCGGTCAAGAGACGCCGCTTGCATGCCTTCGGGCTCAGGTGGTCGGCACGATTTGCGGGACAGTTCCCGCTCGGACAAGGGGAATCATTCTCATCATGCCTGTTCCAGGTCCCGGTCCTCTGCGCGCTCGAGACCGTGTGCACCTTTGGTGTCTTCGACGAATTCTTCGACGCCTGTGGCGCCAAGGTCGTCCACGGACTCTTTCGAGGCTCTGCCTCTGAAGAAATCATTGACGCCATCGGCACCCAGGCCGTCGAGGGACACGCTCGGGGCTCCGCCCTCGAGGCCTGTGTCGACGCTGTTGGCGCCGCGTTCGACGCTGATTCACTCGACACCTTTCGAGGCCGTTTCGGCGGGGATACCCGGGGGCACGGTGGAACCCCCTAGAAAGGCTCTGACCAAGGTCAAGCATGGCTTTGTTCCCCATTCTGTGCCCTCTTACCGCCATCTTGAGTGCATTTCAGAGGTGGATGAGGGCTCCGATGATGGCATGGTTCCGGATATGGTGCCAGATGAGATTCTCTCGGGCCATAGCCAAATTGAGGACATGCGTCAATCCCTGCACGACGCCAGTGGTCTGGACACCTCTCCCGAGGTCAGTTTTGTAGGCCTGAGCCTGGCACTCATGCCGACTCCTCGTACCGGCGCCTTATGTCTAGGATCACCGAGTACTTGGGGTGGTCTGCTGCCCCAGGGGATTTTCTTCAGGATGACCTTACGGATATTCTCGACCAAGGTTCACCAACTGACACGGTACTGCCGTTCCATATGGCTCTACAGAGGAGGGTGGTGGCGGCTTGGACTGCTCCAGAGAGTCTCCCGGCAGTGGGCAAGTCTTTGCCGCAAAAATACCACCCAGCCAGTAGCGACCCCTGCTACTTGACCAAGCACCCCACTCCAGAGAGTTTGGTGGTTCAGGCGGCTACGGCCCCAGCAAAGCAGGCGTTGTATCCTACCATCCCTCCTGATGGGGACGACCAGCGTTTTTTTTTGTTGAAAATCATACTTTATTGAAATTTTGCATGTTATAACGTCACAAGGCATATATGAAGATAGAATAACATGAAAACCAATCATAACACATCCCCCCCAAATTCACGAACCAGCAGCTTGCATACTGGGGGCTTACAAGCGAAGCACCAAGAACAAGCCCCTAAATAGACTCCTGGACTTGATTTACATAACGGCGAAAAGGCGCATAGCCATGAGCTGGAAGAGCGCACGAGGACCTGGTGAGGCCCTTTGGTGGTACGATCTCAAGAGATGGGTCGCCGCGGAGACGGCGGCTTGGGAAATGGCCATCCAGGTACAAAAACTTGACTCCAGTGCAGATCTTCTCCGCTGGGTAGAACTGACTGAGCCGCTCCTCCGTTCAGCGACATCGGCCGGCACTCCAAACAGTCCTGGTAGTCCCTGCTCGACACATGAGCATATTGAATGATTGGGGACTGACCTGTGGTCTCGGGGGGAGGGGGGCGGAACGGGTGGGGAGGGATTGTTGAGGTTGTTGGGGGTTTTTTTTTTTTTTTTTTTTTTTTTTTTTTTTGTGTGGGTGTTACACATATTACACCGCCATACCACGCACTGTTTGTTATATGTTTTGAAAAACCAATAAAAATTTTTCAAAAAAAAAAAAAAAAAGGAACACATCCCCCCCACCCTTCTCCCGTAGCCCTCCCCCTCCAGTTCAAGTTCTCTTTTGCTGCTTGCTTAACGGGTCCGCGGTGAGCATAGCGGTACTATCATAATGTGTCACTTAGCATGCCAAAGTCGTGGGGCAGTTTTTAGGAACATCACAATCGAGATAAGAGGCAGCGGCCCAATACCCCCGGGAGAGAAGCCCCCGACCGGGATGTAGCACATCAGGCGGGGCGTCCATCTTTATCAAAGAAGGGCAGCCACATTGCTTCAATATTCGACTTAGCCTCATCAAGCAAATGCGTAAGGAATTCCATGTCGTAAATGGCCCGCACTTTGGTGACACATGCTTTTTCCCCCTGGCATTCTGGGGCTTTTCCATTTCTGTGCCAAGCAACACCTGGCTGCTTCCAACATGATTTGTAACATATGATCCTGGGTGTCTTCCTGGCCATTTCCAGGGTCTATTCCAAAGAGGAGAAGCCAGGCGCTGGAGGATCGTTCAACCCCGTCCACCCCTTTAATCCAGGATAAACACCTCTTTCCAGTACTTTTGAACCTCTGGCCATCCCCACCATATATGGAAATAGTCCACCCTCACTGTCTTGCACTTCCAGCAATGTGGGTCGTATCCCGGCCTCATTCTTGCAATCCTCTGTGGGGGGTAGTGCCAACGGTGCAGAACCTTAAGAGCTTGGTGGCGATATTGGAGTGAGGCCGTGGATCTGTTGGCCCGCCTACACGTTTCAGCACATCTTTCATAATCGATTTCCTCTCCCAGGTCCCTCTTCCATTGCGTGCGTGCCGACGGTGGGTCTCTCGGGACGGAAAACAGGAAGAGTCTGTAGAGGCGACATATTATCCCCTTAGAGCCCCTGGCGGAGAGGAGGAGTTTCTCGAAATCTTTAAGGTATCCCCCCCCATGATGGTTCGGTGAGGACTCCCTTGAGTTGGAGGTAACGGAAGGGGGGCAGAGTACCTATTCCCAGGGCCTCCTCCAGGTCCCTCAAGGGTAAGAATGTGCCCCCCACCCAGAGGTGGCCGGTCCTGCTAAGGCCGGCTTCGAACCACTCTTGATATGCCGCAGGCTCTGCTATCTTAGCTAAAAAGGGGGGGCACATATGCAGCTCAATGGAGAAGGCCACCCAAATACTTTCAGAATTGGGTGGTTCAGGACACTTTTGGGAATATTTTTCCTAGGGACCCAAAGCCATTCCTCCACTGTGACAGGAGCTAGGACTCTATTGTTCATGGCCACCCATTGTTTTTCTGTACCTGGGGTAAAGTGGTTGATTAAGATTCTCAGCTGGGAGGCTCTGTGGTATGTTTCCAAGTCGGGGTATCCCACCCCGCCGTCTTCCTTTTGACCTGGTAAGTACCTCATAGGAGATCCTGTGTTTTTTGCCCACCCAGAGGAAGTTGAGAAGGACTTGCCTCGTTTCCGTGAAGAATGTTTTGGGGATCAGTACCGGGAGCATTTGGAAGAGGAATAGGAGCTTGGGGAGAACAACCATTTTTATAAGATTAAGGCGTGCATCTAGGAGAGACCCCGCCCACCTCTCCACATCTTTTCTGATTGCTGACATAAGGGGGGGGGGGGAAGTTGGCCAAGTATAGGTCCTCGGGATCGAGGATCACTTGGACCCCAAGATATCGGAATCCCTCCTCCCGCAGAGTGAATGGGAGCCCACTCACATAAGCTCCCTCTGGATCCGGCAAGTTTCCCCCCTATGAATGCCACCGACTTCTCAAGTTGACCTTGTACCCGAGAGTTCCCCGTAGCGTGAGAGACCCTGTAACATCACAGGGACCATCAGGGGCGGCTTTGTAATGTAGAGTAGTGCGTCATCTGCGAAGAGGCAGATTTTGCAATGTGTATCCCCTATCTGCACCCCCCCTGATGGCCTCGTCATTGCGGATCGAGATTGCCCATGGTTCCATTGCAAGGGCATAAATTATCGGGGATAGTGGGCATCCCTGTCGTGTGCCTCGCTCAAGAGGGAACACTCTTGATTCAGTACCGTTTGCTACTACTCTGGCGGAAGGGGAAGAATAGAGCGCCGACATCCAGCCGAGCCACCTCGGACCCATGCCCATAGACGTGAAAACCTCCCCCATGAAAGCCCAGCTGACCCTGTCGAAGGCTTTCTCTGCGTCGAGGGCCAGTAGGAGAGCCCCCTCATCTTGAACCACCTTGGATGCGAGCACGTGGAGAGTCTTCCTCATGTTGTCAGAGCCCTGTCTATTTAGGATGAATCCAGCTTGGTCGGGATGTATCGGGCGAGGGAGGCAGCGTTCCAGTCTGGAGGCCAAGATTCTCGCAAAGATTTTGGCGTCCAGGTTTAGGAGCGAGATGGGTCTGTAGGACCGACATTCCAACCGGTCCTTGCCTGGTTTGGATATCTGTGATGAGGGCCTGTAGGAACGTCTGCGGAATTCAGTCTCGATTTCTGATTTGGTTAAATAATTTGACTAATGGTTTTAGCAGGACAGATTGGGTCTGCTTATAAAAGTCCGCTGTATAGCCGTCCCCCCTGGTGCCTTTCCTGCCTTTTAATCTCTTAATGGCGCCCTCCACCTCCTCCTCCGATATCTCCCCCTCCAGGGCCTCCAGATCGGCTTTCGACAGCTTGGGCAGAGGGTGTTCTGCCAGGTAAGTGCGGATGTCATCTATTGATTCGTCCCCCTGTCTAGAATAGAGCTTGCTATAGTAGTCGGCGAAACATTCTACTATTTCCACCCGGCCTTCCTCGTCCCTGAGATGAGCAACTCCTCTCTCTGCTCTACAGCCTCGGGTTCTTTGTGCCAAGAGGGTCCCGACCCTATCCCCCCGTTCATAGTACCTTTGCTTAGTGCATCACATTTTCTTAATGACTTCCCCTATAAGGACCGTGTGGAGTTCCTGTCTTTTGCCTTGCATCTCCTCCAGGAGAGCCCCACGGTGCACCCCTGGGAGGCCCAGCCTGGCTCGCAGCGCACCCAACTCTGCTTGGATCTTACTTTCAACTAGGCCCTTTTCCCGCTTGCGACTTGAACCCTCTGCAATGAGGAGGCCCCTGAAGCTGGCTTTTGCTGCCTCCCATACCGTGGACATGTCGGTATCCCCATTGTCATTTGTCTCAAAGTATGCCAACATCTCTTTCCTCATGAAGTCCCGAAATACGGGGTCCCTGAGGAGCGTGTCGTTACACCGACATCGGGAAGATCTTGGGGAGACGGGTAGAGACCAATTGGCTATAAGTAGTTCGTGGTCGGACCACGTCATGGCTTCTACTTTCGGTTGTTCCACCACCCCATCCCCCTCTTCGGAAAGCAACAAAAGGTCGATTCTGGTGTAGGTGCAGTGTGGGGGTGAGAAAAAGGTGTATCCGCCCGGGCCTGGATACGTTTTACGCCAGACGTCAACCCAATAATATTCACTAAAAAGGGTTTGCAGGGCCAGGTTATCCCTGGAAGCCGTCCTAGGTGCCCCCCCCCCCCCTCGCAGACCACAAGTCCAGGTGGGGATCCGACATCAGGTTGAAATCCCCACCCAATATCATAGCCCCTTCTGCCCATTCGTCCATGAAATTGAAGATCTGGGTAAGGAAACGTATTTGTCCCGAGTTGGGTGCGTATAAAGTGGCCAGGGTGATGCGTTCTCCCTCATAGGTACCCTTGATTCCTAGAAATCGGCCTCCAAAGCCCCTCTTGGTTTCAATGCCCGTGAGGCGAAACGTCTTACCAAGGATGCCCACCCCCTCCTTTTTGGAGCTCCTGTGGGAAGCCCAGTAGTTTCCACCTATCTCTTTCCCCTTTATGTTCGATTGTTTTCCTTGCCTATAGTGTCTCTCTTGTAGGAAAAGGACCGTCAGGTGTTTGCGAAACATATTACTCGTGAGGGACCTTTTGTTTTGAGAGTTAAGGCCCTTAACGTTCAGCGTGCCCAGCCTTCCCTCGATCATTGTCGTCTATCATTTTGTGCTCTGCAAGCTCCTTAGAATGTCCGCTCCCTATACCCCGTTGTAGGACCAGTGTCCATGACTTGAACTGGATAACCCCCTCCCCCTTACCTGTTTTGTGGGGCGTTCGCCGCCTGGTCCCCAAGAGGGATTGAAGCGCGCAACGAACCGCCAGGGTCGCTATCCTGGCCCCGGGAAAATAATTTTTTGTATGACACCTCACATCATGCCTTTCTCCGCTTCATGTGGTGGGGATCCGGTGGTGGCGTCCCGTCGCTCATGTACTCTCCAACTCTGGCTCGTGTTCGGCATCTCTTGGCCCTTTGGTGTGTATCGTGGTGCGGAGTCGCATGCCGTCAATAGTTCACTAAGAAGAATCGTAAAGTGTCACACTGTGGGACCATAAAACAGCCATGAAACGGGCAACATTTCAACTCTGACCTGGGTCATTTAAACAAGCCAAAACCGTGGGACTGCGGGCCCACAAAGACCATGGAAGGGCCCTAATCGGGCCCTGGCCCGGCACTCAGACCTCAATTACTGCGTATGTGTTCATGGGGGTCCCCCCCGATCCGCTGAGGGGTGTCTGGTTTTCCGGAACTTATGTGAACCTTTAACTTTTAGCTTCCCTTGAGAGGGGTCCGGGCCCCGAGGGGCATGTCCGCGATCTCCGTGGGTTCAGCTCCGGTCTCCGGATGATCCCGCTTGGTCACTCGTGAGGTCTTCTGTGGCCCTTTGAATGTCTGTTTCTGTGATTAGTTGGTATCTCTGGCCCTGCCACTCAAACGCCAGGTAGAATGGATGACCCCAGCGATATCGCACCCCCTTTTCTTGTAGCCATCTGGTGATGGGGCCGCATTTCTTTCTCATCTGGAGCGTGAGGGCGGAGAGGCCCTCGTATATCGTAACCCTGGAGTTCCCATGCTGAATATCATGCAAGGTTCTTGCCCCCTCCAAGACCCTAGCTTTGTCTCTATAGTAGTGAAATCTTGCTAGAACCGAGCGTGGACCCCTGCCTCCGCCGCCGGCCCGGTGGACTCTGTCGAGGAGAAGGGTTTCGCCTGAGTCTGACCCCAGGACAATTAGGATGATGTCTTGGATTTTGCTTTCCAGTCCCACCGGGGTCTCTCCCCCAGTCTCCGCAAGGCCGAAGACCCTCAAATTATTCCTCCTCTCCCGGTTTTCCATGTCCTCAACCTTAAGCCTGAGATCTTCCTCTCGGAGTTGCAGTTCCTTGAATCTTATGTCCATTTGTGTTTCAAGGAGGTTCATTTGAAACCTGATTATTCTTGACCCCCTCCATTCATTCCTCTAATGTTGTGACCTTGGCCATGAGGTCGGCCAATTTAGCCTCCATGTCTGTTCTCATTCCTCTGATCTCCTCGAGGATCATTTGAATGTTGCACTGCATGGCATTCATATCCGGGGGCTGCGTGGTGGTGGGGCCGGTTTCCATCGTGCAGTGTCCTGGGGTAAACTGGTATTGCGCGAGAGTTTCTCTCCAGCTCATGGGGTGCCGTTCTCCTTAGGGTGCCAGGGCCTCCCAGAGCGTCTTTTGGGAAGGATCCCGGGGCCCTGAGGCATCTGCCACACTGCTGTAACTCGAATCCTTGTGGTTATCTTTCAGGTGGTAAGGCTGTACGTCCGGGTCCGCGCTTTGTTCTGTAGTGCACCCCTTCGAATGCACCAGGGGCACAGTCTCCCCTGGTCCAGCCTGATGTCGCTGGGCTTTACTGGTCCACTGTGATATTCCTCACGGGGGGGTCAGGGTGGGCCTTAGCAGGTGGCTGGAGGATTGAAACTGGGGGTTCTGGCTCGCGGGGATGGGTCTGGCCCGGTCCGCTTCCTTGCGCCCCTTCGGTATGGCAGGCCCCCTGTGCTGGAGCAATGATCACCAGAGGGTGCAGATGGAGGTATGGACCCCGAGGGAGCCCCCTGGGTAGGGGGTGGTGCTGTTTTACCCCTGGTGCGGCTACCACATGGCGGGGTTGTGGGGCAGCGCCCGCGGTGCGGTACAAAGTGCGGCTGGGGGCAGGTAGTTCAACTTGGCTCTGTAACTCAATGTGGGGCTGGAGCCGCAGGGCCCCCCCTGCGGATGGAGCCGGTCCAGGCAACTGGGTAGACCAAGAGACGGTGGAGCCCTGGCGCTATCTCCGGTGTGTCTGAAGGTTCCTCAGCCTGTCATCACAGCCCCCAGGGAGTCATACAGGGCGAGCCCAGCTGCATTCGTGATGGTAGAGTTCAGCGGGGGTGTAGGCCGCCGGGGCGGGTCTCCACTCACCTTATGGCGGCTGTTCAGTGCGGGCTGGCAGGTCGTAGCTGTGGGGCCCGGGCACGCTCTCGCGTCGGCCCGGGCCAGGGCGTGCCGGTGGCACTAGAGTCGGGGAGAGCTCTGCTGCCGCTGCGTTCGCCTCTCCCGCGTAGCGGGCGGCCGTGTGCCGTTGATCTCCTGGGGTAGAGGTAGCGGCCGGCCGTGCGCCGTTGATCTCCTGGGGTAGAGGGGTGAGCCGCTGGTGATCGGCGGGGAACTGCGGGAGGCCCGCTCAGCCCCTCCGTGTCATCGTGGGCAGCGATAGCTCCGTGCGTAGGGCCCAGCTCCTCCCCCCAATGCACGGCTCACCAGCACATGGTTCTCGCCGCGGAACCTCCACGAGTGTGCCTGGGGGAGGGGGGAGTCCTGCGGCCTGCAGGCTGGTAGTGGGAGAACGGAGGCACCCCCGGAGGTCACGAAAACACCCGCACGTTCCGTATGAGTTCCCCTTCTCAAATCTTGCTAGGAATCGGGGCGCATAGGTTGTTGAGGCATAATTTGTGGCTTATTTCCCAGGGCCGAGTGGGGAGCTTAGAGTTCAGGCAGCCATCTTGCATGCGCCCCCTGGTGGCCCTCACGACAAGCGTTTTGATGGTTGGGCGAAGAAAATGTTTTCTTCAGGGGGTATGGCGCTTCAGGCGGACAACTCCGTATGTGCCTTGTTTGGTTTCATGCACTCTCTGTGGAACTGTTTCCTTGGTGGCTGAGCATATTCCCGAAGGGGAAGAACGGGATGGTTTCCTTGCTATGGTCCAGGATGGCAAGGATGCCATGTGTGAGGCCGTTCAGTCGGGTTTGGACATGGCAGATTGCGACAGCCGGTCTATGGCGGCGAGCACTGTAATACGCATGTTTGTGTGGTTGCGGAAGTCGGGGTTTGCTCCTGATGTGCAGGCCCGGCTCCTCAACATGCTCTTGTGGTTGCCATACACAATGCAGGTTATGCGCCACTCCTCCTGAATATCCTTAATCAGAAGGTCAGCACTCCTGCCACTCTTGTTTCCGCACTTCCACATTAACCATATGCTGACTGGTTCTCTCACTTTTATATTTCTTTGGCTTTGGCAATGTGGGTTCAAGCCAATTTCTCTTCTGACCTATTTACACATGGACACTGTTTCATAACCAACTGAAGTCTTATTTGTCCCCTTTTGTCCTTGGCAACATTTTTAACTTGCCTTGGTCTGATACTGTCTTGGCTTTGGCAATAGTTGTTCGTATTAGTATCTTATAATATTGCCTTCTTTTGTCGCTGGCCTTAACTCTGCCCCACATAAATTCAATTGCACCTTTCGGGTCTGTTTGTTAAATTCTTATTCTGCCACTTTCTCCGCTTAATATCAGCGTGGTTTTCAACTTGATTATTGTTCAGCTTTACATCAGTTTGGTATTCAAAATAAGTTTTGTTTTGCCCCTTTGCTTTTAGGGTTTTGTGCACTTAATAAAGGTAAATGAATAAATATTAGATCTTTACTTAAAGCTCCCTGGCTTGGCCAGTGGGCATCCACGGCAGCATCCACAGACTGCTCCAGGGTCACAGTACAACATTAGTACCTGGCCCGCGGGAGCCAGCCAATCGGGTGGCTAGGAACGTGGGCTTGAACTGCCGGTGTAAGCCAGTGTTCCAAGTCATCTGACGGCTGGCTCCCCTCGCCACCATCTCTACCCCCACCCTTCTCCCGTCCCCTTTTTTATATTTGTAATCCCCCAACCTCAAATTTACATTATTGCGGCTGCAGCGGCACTTGCTGCCGCAGCTGCACCTTCCTCCCAGCTCAAAGGCCACCATGAAATGGAGCTCTGTGGTAAAGGTTTTTCCTTCTTACAACGGGGCGCTGCGTCTGTCCCCTTTGTAGGAATGAAACCCCTTTCTTTTTTAGCCCCCAGGATTGCAGCTTTGGTAGCCTGGGGTGCTAATGGCCTTAACACCCGATCCAGCCCACCAGATAGGGTGTTAACGTCACAGTGAACTCACCGGGTCTAGCGTGTGCATGCGTTCGCTCTGCTACCTCCAGGTCTTCTGCTGCTTTGCACGGCCCGGAAATCTTCTTCCTTTGGTCTTGTGCTGCCTGCGCCACCCATAAAAAGGAGCGTTTTCTGCTCCAGAGCCTCCCCGGTGCTAGCCTCCTGCCAGATCCCTCCTTACTTAGGGGGGAAACCCCACCACACGACCTCTGCAATGCTGATGACCAGGGGGAAAGCTTCTAAATACAATGCTTCCTACTGTGCTACCTCTGCAATCGAGGTCTCTAGAGGAAGAGACCCTCTCACGGCTGGCAACTGTCCGACCTACGACAGTGGTCCCGGCGCCTCTGCTTTCCTCCAGATTCTGCTTCTGCTGCAACATGGAGAGATCATGACTACTCCACCTCCTACTGCTACTCTATTCCCTCTTGTGCTGCACCTGAGGGGGCCTTTTATGCCTCCCAGTCTCCCTCAGGTATGGGTCATTAATACTAATAGGCTGCAACTTGCAGTTGCGTGCCTCTGCAGCCCTCTTCTTCGTAGTCCGCAATACACAAACCAGCTTTTCTAATCGATTTATCAACACCAAGTTAATGGGATTTTCCCACTCCCTAAACACAACTGGCCATGATTGTTTTCACCCACATTCAGATAGTTAGGTTGGGAAATTAACAACTTTCTCTGACCGCAAGCCATCGCATATTCTGGTATTAATGATAATTCCATCCTTGAGGAAGACAGATACTGTGTATCGCCAAAAAGAGTCCTCCTGTTCGCCTGGAGCCCTTTTCCTCCCAGGTGATCCTCCCGGCTCATACCACCCACAGGGTCAGGAAGTGTCTTCTTTTCTCTGGTCACCTGGGATGAGACTTTAGGTAGGGTCTTTGGGATGACTCAGCAGGATTGATCACTCCTGTACTTACAAGGTCCCTTGTCCTGGTGTACTCAACTAGCAGGACTAGCAAAACTACTACTACATCTACAAGTACTCCTGTGGTTTCGTTTTGGCTTCATACAAGTCATATAATTAGATCAAGAACAATTTGGACTACTTCTTTGGGGAAAACATGACACATTGATGCTGTTTATTCCACAATTGTGATTGACACATGCAATGCAGGTTAAGCTCCTCTCCTCCTGAATACCTTTTGTCAGAAGGGCAGCCTTCCTGCCCCTCTAGTTTTCCCCATCTTGCATTAACCAAGTACTGACAATTTTTCTCACTTCTGCTTCTTTTTGGCTTCGTAAATAGTCATCTAGGTCAGTTCCCCCTATTACTACTTTCTTTCTCTGACAAATTGGCTTCTCAATTGTTTCCTATTGGCAATTGATATTTGTTTCTAGCAATATTACCCCTTTATACTGTGGGGTAATAGTTCTGACCTTTACGTTCAAAATGATATTCTGCTGGTCTTCTTGTCAAGTTCTTATACTGCCACTTTCTCCACTTTGTTTGCTTGGTGTGCAGAGTGAAAAGCTGTAACGCAGGCCAGCCAGAACTCCAGGATGGTCGGAGGGGATGCCTCTGGCCTTGGGCACTTTGTCTCCCATTTGGGTCGACCGTCCCCAAGTCCAGCGGCAGTTCCGGGGAGCTCCGGCAGGATCCCCATTCCTCCCCGGAGTTGACATCTGTAACGCAGCACAGCCAGAGGTGCAGCCTGGGCTTGCGGACGGTCAACCGACATGGGAGACAGTCTCACTCAGGGAAACAACAATGTTATGCTGGCATGGGGGGAAATTGCGTCCCAGACCACCAGAATACCTCCAAAGACGGCCCACTCCCGCCAACAATTCAGCCTCTGTGCCACCCACCTCACTGACAATGGGCCCTAAAAGTAGAATAATAAGAAAACGGTACTTTCGTAACGTTGCAGCTGCTCGCATATTAAAAAGCTGTAAACGAAAAAAAGTTACCTATGGACAGCTCAGCAAAAACAAATCATAACTACTCTCCGTTCACGCGCCCCCTTTCAAACCATCCCTGGTGGTCTACTGACCCTCACCCCTCAATAAAAACACATTTGCCCCTTCCCAGGGGCAGATTGCACTAGCAATCTGCCCCCAGCAAGGGCTACATGAGAGGCTCCCCCTCCATTTTGGGTTGGGGGCGCCCCCTTTCCATTACATAAGTAGCTGGTGGTTTAGGGTGCACCCCAAACCCCACAAAAACATATTTCTAATTTTTTTTTAATGTTTTGCCCCTTCCCTTGAAGCAGAGGGGCTCATTACTGTGCCCATCTGCTGAAGGGGCGGGGGGCAAAACGTACTGCCCCATGGTTGGGTGGGCGGGGGGACCTGTGGCAAGAATTCTGGTGGCCCTCTCCCCTCCGCACCCCAAATGGATGGGGGCATCTTATGTACCCCTTCCTAGGGGCAGAAGTCTGCCCCAGGGAGGGCTACATGAGGTGCCCCCCATCCACTTGAGGAGGGCGGGAGAGGGCCACCCCTCTTATCATTCCCATTACTGTACCAATCTGCCCCCAGGATGGGCAAAACATAGTGCTCCATTCTTTGGGGCCCCATTCCTAATGTTTCTGGATGGGGGGCATCTCATGCACCTGTTCCTAGGGGCAGATTGCAGTAGCAGTATGCCCCCAGGGTGGGCCACATGAGGTTTCCCCTATCAATTTGGGGTGTGGGGGGCACCCCCTTCCCACTAAAAATATCTGTGCTGGTTTAGTGGACCACCCCCACCAAATAAATGTTTTATTATATTTTTTCGTTTTGCCCCTTCCTTGGGGGCAGATGGATACATTACTGTGCCCATCTGCCCCCAGGGGGAGCAAAACATGCTGCCCCATGCTTTGGGGGTTTGGGGGAGAGGGCCGCTTCAATAGTAAGCAGCCCCTGTCCCCCACACTTCACAAACGGATCCCTGGTGGTCTAGTGGCATTGCTGGGTGAGTATCGAGCAATCTGCACCCAATCCGCACCCAGCAATGCTTCAAATAAGGGGTTGTTGGAAAGGGGAGAGTCTCGCCTTTCCAACGACGCCTCCTTCGATCTGACGGCACAATAATGCCGCAGATCGAGGGAGAGAAAGGTGGCGACTCGCCTTCTCTTTTCACTGTGGCAGCCGAACATGGCTGTCGTGGTGAAATTTACTTAATTATGCATGCTGACGTTAAACTGAAGGAAATCCAACCCCCGGGCTGTGCGGAGAAACCTCCACCTCACATAGCCCGGGGGTTGGCTTTCAGTTTTGTGCGATCCCTGCAAGGCAGGGATCGCACAAAGTGAAGTGCCAAAAAGGATGAGCTAGCTCGTCCTTGGCACTTAAGGGGTTAATAATAGCAAGCAAAACAATCAAATGGTGACAAGGTTAGTTAATGAGACCTTACACAACGTGTTTAGATCTCGCAGACTGGCTGATGTGTGTGTTACCTAGTATGAATAAAATAACTTTTTAAGAATTGTGACGAATCTGTTGATGTCGTCCCTTCTCCCCTAGCGGGAGACCCTTTTTCATGGGTTAGGGCGGTGCAGTCACATTTCAATAGTCCCTCTGGGGATGGTGTACAGGGGGTTGAGAATCCTATGGGAGTGGAAGCTCCTTATGGGATTAGGGACAACCATTGCAGAGAACGCAGTGTATTTCTGCTTTGTCACGCCCTTCCGTTTAGGAGTGCGAGGATTAATCCTGAGAACTGTGCTGAGCAGTCTACCTGCTGAACCGAATTGGGACAAACACATTCAAAATAGACTAGGGAAAGCAGGTGAGGGAGATCTCCTCTGCTGAGAGGAATTGCCAGCAACACTAACACCAGCTGCAATACTGGAGAACTGAAAGCCTTGCACGGGGAAGGACTGAGCATAGTCCAGGACGTAACAACCCTCCGGGTGTTCCAGGTTCTCTGGAGCTGCCAGCTGAAGAAAAGGCGCTCGGGGAGAAGCGAAGAGCACTGCGAAGTCAAGACCGATGAAACAAAGCCTCTGTACACTGCTGGAGCCTCGCGTGATGTCCCACTGCTTGTAAGACGTGAGCGAGTCACGAAGGTACGCGGGCTGGCCGTGAGGTACTTAAGGTCAGTGGAGCGAGTACAAAGAGCCGAATAAGAAAATCTGGGACTCTGAGAGGATACTGTGAGTCTGGGAACCACACCCTTATGAGAGCTAGAGAGTAAGAGGGTCTGGGAGAAAGTGATGAGATTTATATGCTTGGCAGGAGAGTAAACCAAGATGGCACGCTAGTTAATGCATGGCGAGCCTGGGACGCGCACACTTATGAGAGCCAAAGGCCAAGGTGTACTTTATCTGAGAGAATACAGGGTCTGGGTCCCAGCAAGATAGTTTTGTGGTACATTATTGTGAAAACTTCAAAGGGGCCAGGGAAAGGAAGATGCATCCCTTGGCTAACAGAATATTGTTTTGGACTCCTGGAAAGTCTAAAAAGAAGCCAGCAACACGGAAATACATTGCCTGGCAAATGGAACTTTTGTCTGTGCTGTTGTGAACTTTCAAGAAAACCACATAATAAGGAGGCAACCTCCTAGTTAAGTGGAAGAAGACTGAATCCAGGGGAAAGGAGCAGTTCCCTGGGTATTACAACATTCTTTCTTTTGGAGAAAACCTTTGGTTATTTCTTAAAACCACCAGAGACATTTGGAACTTTTTGTTGGCAGATACATTGTACACTTCGCTCAGCTGAGATAATATCTTTGCACATTAGGTCTAGGTTAAGTGTTTGGGCAGTAGTAGGGTTTTTGGACACGGCAGTGACTATTTGGTTGACATCCTAACATTTTCATTAGTTTTCTTTGAGGCAGGTTACTCCTCTTAGCTTTAGGGACAGAAAGGCATTTTACCAACCCTCTTTTTATGTTGAATAGAAGTTTGATCCTAAACAAGTCACCTCTGTGTCCGACCTTTACTTATGCAACCTTACATAAACAACAACTGTTGTGTGTTATTATACATACATTTGACAATGTAATAAACAACCAGTCTGTTTTATTAATTGTAAAAATATTTATAAAAAAAACATGCAGAAAGAAGATAAGGTTATACTTATATAAGCATTTCAATACAGAAAGGAGAAAAGGCAACGCTTGTGTACAAGTATTTTAATATAGAAAGGAAAATCTACATCAATCATTTAAAAAAAATACAGACCATGGTTCCTTTGCATTAATCAACCAACTCAGTCGTATGCGTTTCCTGCGAGGCTTGGGCGTTTCAGAGGTATAGATGGCAGGGTCATCATTCGTGACATTATCTACAATGGATTTTGGGATATTTGAACAGCAACTGCCTGCTTGAACTTGTTCCAGCTGCTTAGGGCATTTTCTTATAGAAGTTGTAATACCTGTAAGGGTGCAGAAGGAGGAGACTGACCCACAGGTGGAATAGTGGTTGCTTTAGACAGTTATACACCAAGAAAATAAAGAGAATCAAACTTTCCCTATCTGAGGGGTTTCCCTACCTCAAGTGCTAATGAGTCTGTCTGAATGTACTTGTAAATGGTCATGTGTCAAATCTCTAATTCGGTCCCTTGCACTATAACTAAACTAGGAGGTTGCGTCTGTTGTTGGTCCAGGACAATAATTCCCTTCTCTTGGACTGGATAGCACTGGTTGGAAGTTCTGAACCATGGGGAATGACTCCCTTGGTCCCAATACTTCCCAGACAGGACTGTCAATCCTGTAACACTCTGTATCGGAAATGTTCTCCATTTTCTCACCCCAGGGGGAATGACTTGCTTCTTCACAGTATTCAGTAGTTTGATCCATTTTCTGTAGATTCAACTACCAAGAGCATGACTCCTGGTCTCTAGCTTTCACTGTTTCTCAAACAAAACCTGGGGGAATTACTCCATTCCCCTGGCCTCTTGGTTAGATTGTCTTTTTTTTCCTGTAGATTTAGCACTACCATGATAATGACTCCCTTCTCCTTGTATCTTGGTTTCATAGTCTGGCTTGGCAAGTACTACCACGAGGAAGAGGGTTGTCCTTGCTTGCCTTCTTTGTGTGTGGGTCCCAGGCCTCTAATTCTCTATTCAGCTTGTTGGACAGACCTGATTCTCTATCCTGCCAAGTACTGTCATGAAGACGATTATATATAAAGTCCTTTTGACTCTCTCGTTGTGGGGTTATGTATGGTCCCCTCTTTGGGAGTTCCTCCCCTTTTCCAATCACACTTTCTCTCCCTCTCAGGGTTTCTTTTAATCGCCCCTTTACTCATGTGGATTTCTCTGTGGTCTCTACCAGCCGGCCCGGGTTTCTTCCCTAAATTTAGGGAACGTCTCGGCGTGCTCCTGTGTGTCTTTGGACTCGTTATTGGGCTTAATGTACTTCTTTCTTCAGTCAGTGGCTCCGCAGCTACTGTCTTCCTTTAGCGTTCTTGCCCGCTCTCGCCCACGCTCTGCCTCCTGCTTTTTCCAGCCTGACTGTTCTTCCCACCCGGTAGAGATGCCTGCTTTCTGCTGAAAGCATCCTGGTCTGCAGCCCTTAGTTCGACCAGCACTGAACCACTGCTCGGTCCTTG
Organism: Ambystoma mexicanum; assembly: GCF_040938575.1. Classification (NCBI taxonomy): domain Eukaryota; kingdom Metazoa; phylum Chordata; class Amphibia; order Caudata; family Ambystomatidae; genus Ambystoma; species Ambystoma mexicanum. Next base: position 670,256,993 of record NC_090933.1, on the reverse strand, counting down.
GCTCCTCCAGGGATGACTTGACAAACTCCCTAGTCCATCTCTGTTTGTATGTTGGTGTTGGTAGTGGCCCTTAGTGGAGGAGTAGAGTGGTCACACCTACTTTTGGTAGTAATCTTCATAGTTCTGCACCTCCTCCTCTTCCCAATCTTTGTGATGCAAATGCAAGTCTTACTTTGGTAGACTCGGTTCTTCTTCGACTCAGTGGATCTTATGTCATTGGCCCTACACAGGTACATGTTTTTTTTTTTTGGTATATTACTGGAGTGTACCATAAGGGTAGGTTCAGGAGGGGTGATTTGTAGGGGGTCATACCGCCTTCTCCTGAGATGTCTCTCCCCATGATATCCTCCCACTGTGCACCAGCCCCGGGGGGGGGGGGGCAGCAGCAATCGGGTAGCGGCCTCACCTCCCTGGCCTCATGGGATGGGCTCCTCCTTGGGGAAATGGGACGACATCCAGGGATTCGTCACATACCCTGTACTAGATTGTGGATGTTCGAGCCCCTTACAGACTTACCTCTGTAGATAAATCCTCCCCTATCAGTCCACGTCACCACATCCTTTTGAAGCTCCATTTTATGTAGCAGTAGTTCCGCATTAGGTTTATGGTGCTGGTTAAGTGTATTTATCACCTCTGCCACAACTTGGTCTACTGGCTGTTGTACCTTCTCACTGTTGCCTTCATCGGAAGGCATGCCTACTGTTAATGTGTTCTTTTCTGCTTTGAGCGATTTTAGTATTTATGCAGAATATCTGCATATAAGGCTTCTTTATCATGCGCTGCTTAAACAGGCCTGTTTAAAACATCCTTAATTTCTGAGTCGAGCCACATGTTGGCAAAGTTCTGTATATTCCAATTTTACGGGGGTGGCGGATACCTGACTTTCTAACTGGCGTTTGTCCACCAAATACATTTTCTGCGCGTGCCTCATCACTGACCCCTGAGCAATTTAGTGATTCACGGTAGGGCTATGCCTATGAGATCGTATGAATCCACTGGCATGAGAGATCACTTTTCTTTTAGCCTATATTGATATCTGCTTATTAATCAGTTGCTTGATGGAGCCCTTCTTTTTTAACGCACTTACTTGGTGGTGTGTTAGGGGGGGCGTATCCCAATCTCCAAAATAGTGCACAGCAGATATCGGAGGCCATCGTGAGAATGGCCTTGTGTTGTTGAGGGATGGTGTATACAAGCATTTTGAGCAGTGCAATGTTTATTCGCATGCATGTCGACATGTTGAAAGCACAAGCAGCTACTGACATCGTATTGCGTTTAAGGGTGTTGTTTAGATGTCTTTTTAGGGATGTAGACACCGAGTAGACCAGTTGGGAATATATTGGTGAACATATCCTCTAGAGTGGTTGTTTTAAAATCAACCAGCAGTGATCCATAGGGCTTACTGGTCGCGTCTTCAAAAGCCTCCATGAAGAAACATGTTTTGGGCGGATAAATCTGTATCCTGTGAATTTAGTTTTTACAAAGGTGCTAACAGCACTCACACACAAATCACCATCAAACTGCCAACAACTATTGCCTGTTAGATGTTTGACATAAATGTAGTTTAGCTGGTGCATTATATTCTCCTGACAGGCTTCCATCTCATACACAATATAATCCTTGCTTTCTTTTGACCTCTTCCTGCTGTCATCTAACGCAGGTGTTGATCCGTGTTGACAACAGGCACTTTCCATACCAGACAGGTTAACCCGTTACACTTGTGACCCTCGGGGGTACATTTCCCGCATGTGGGATTGCAGACCTTTTGAAGGTTTTTCCTTAAGCGATTGACACTCCTCTTAAACACAAGCGACAATGATACAGGCAGCTGTGTTTATTTTTGTTGTGGAAAATATGGTGACAATGTTTACTGAGGTTTTTAGCCCAGAAGTGTTTTTTGGCTGTTTTATCCGTTGGCAGATAATACTGCCACACACCACAGGTAAAGTACAGTGTTTTGATGGTTCAACAGAAACAACCACCCCTATGCATGCATTATGCATTCATAAGTAAACCACATGGTTAAATTTACTATAATAAAACAGCGTCAAAGTATTTGCAAAATGTATAGGCACGATTATTTAGTGATGGTGTTAGTGACTTCACACAACAGGGCCTTGTTATTTTAAAGGTTCTTATACCCTGCATTGTAGTCACCCTTGGCGCTCTGGCGGATCTGTAAAGCAAGAGGGTAAGGGAGTGCAAGTTGGTAGGACTGAGCGGGAGAAAAAAGCAAGGGAGTTGTGATGTGCTGTGCTGTTGGCAGCTTCAGTTCCATTTACACCGTTCGTTGAGCGTAGGTGTGATTGACATTTTTTTTGGTTGGTAGCAATCATGTGCTGTGCGAGGCTATGTGGTTTGTTTGATTGTTGTGGTGAAGTGCGTGCCGTTTGTGCTGTAGAGGTATGGTTGTGATTAGTTCAGAGTTGAGAGGTGTATGTAGAAGGGTGAAATGTATTTTTTAAAATTTTTATTAGGGTTAGTTAGTGTTGATATCCTATCCTACCCTAACTGTCTTCATCGACTGCTGCTGTGTCCCCTCCCCTGCCGTATATTCTGGACTGCTACACTTACCACTACTATGTTGTGTGCCAACGAGAGGGCCCTCACTGGGCTATTCAGTTGCGGTACGTTTCCACTCAGTGTGTAGACTAAGTGTTGCCCATATCACTTCCCTTCCCCATTAGCACACCCTGTTGCTCACCCCTCCCGCCCTCCCCGCACAGGCTCCTCCAGGGGGAATGTGCTCGTTGTGCCCCACGGTCCATCAGTTTAGAGATCGGGACGTCTCGCTCCCCATTTTCTTTTAAGGCTCTGCCAGTTGTTCAATTAAGTTGGGCCCATCTTTCTCCCCGGTTTCCCATTTGACACTCTATAGGGAAGGGTACACATAAATCTCCCACGCATTCATATGACTTTTCCTCTCAGCACTCCTCTATGGTCTGGCTTACTCCCCAGTCTTTCTCATTTATGAATGCCTAAGTTTGATACTCAACAGTAAAATGGAATGACACCTAGATTTGAAACCTAGCAGCCAGTGTTAAAATGCTCAAATTTTGGGGACCCAGAGAAATACCTAAATTTGGACTCGACAGTACATGGAGAGAAATCTTACTTTACCATACAGCAGTGATTGAAAAACTAATTTGTTGGGTAAATAAAATGTGTGTGCTTAAGGTAATTAGGGTGGTATAGCTTTGCTGGAATACAGTAATTGCTGTACTCCTACTTCCGTGCCCTTTTCTTCATACTTGTGGACATTCCATCCTTCGGGACGGGAACAGAACACTTTTGTTAAAAAGCATCAAAAATTAAAATGTTTTGTTCTTCTCTTTTTACCCGAGGTACCTCACACAGCCGTAATCCCACCCTCCTGAGCATTACCCCGCACATCGCCCTTCAGTCCTTTTCTCTGTGCGGACGGGGCTGGATGCACTTGCATCACCGGGTAGTTTTTCTTGTTCCCATTGTCCTTCTCTCCTGCTCCGGTTCTACGGTCGCTTAGTCCTCCGTCTGTGCCGGAGCGTCTGGGATTTGTGTCCTGCTCTTCATGTGAACTTCGCTTCGCTAGGGCGGATCCCCATTCTCTCTGCATGGAGTGTCTTGGACCACCGCTGGGATTTGTGCTTCTACTGCGATTCTCTTTCCATCCGGACTTTCCAGCTCTGTATTCTTCGGTGGGAGGACGTCTTTCAGCGTGTTCCTCCACCTCAGCTTCAGCTTTTCATCGACGAAAAAGAGATGGCTGGTAAGTTACTTACTTTTTAGGGCGCCTTGGCCGGGACTCCTTCCCGGGTGCTTCTGTCGAGGGGGCAAAGAGGGTGGTCGTAGACAGTAACTCCTCTGTTACCGGCTCTGCCGAGGTTCCTCCTCTGGATGCTAATTTTGGGGCCACCTTCAAGATGTCCAGTAAACATGTGAGACCCCCCCCCCCCCCAAGTACCGGCTCTACTGAGTATCCTTGTGTCAAGGCTAAGGTGTTACCTAAGTCCCCTGACCAGCCTGAGGAGGTGGTTGCCTCATCTGCACATGTGACGCAGTTCTCTTCAGGCTCGAACAAAATGGCGGCACAGCCCTCATGGTCCATGGTGGCCATTTTGGATTCTTCCCTTACTCCTACGTTCTCGACGGCGGGTGCTGGGAATCCTCTGCCTACCCCAGCCCCTAAGCCTTCATCAGAGGATGCATTTTTCGGGAAATTTCAGAGGCTCATGCATTCTGACCCTATGAAGCAGTATTTTAAGGGTCTTTCCAAGGAAATCTACCCTGAACCTCTGGCTCCAACTTTCACCCCAGTGGCTCCTGCAGCGGTACCACCTCTTCCTATTGGTTCCGCCTGCAGCGCTTCCTCCCCTACCCCAGCTGTCTCCCATAGAGAAGGCACCGGTAGAACGGGATAGCACTATAAAACCTGTGGCAGCCTAGCCGTCTGCTCCCGATTCACTAGATGACCCTCAAGCAGATCAGGATAGCGATGTGCAGCCCCGCTCTGTCGGAGCGTTCCATGACCGTGTTCTGGATATGATGGCCCTCCTCGACATTCCCGTGCCTGAGGCCCCTGCTCCGCAGGAAGGGGTTCTTTTGGGAACATTCACCTTGTCACTACAGAGGGTACCGGCCTGTTCCTCCAGAAGGATGATTTGGCTAAGGCCCGTAAGGTCTGGGATAAGCCCCACACCAGGCTGTATATCAATAAGAGATTCGACGCCCGTTGCAGGCTTCACACCTCCGAGGAGATAGCCTTGGTGTCTTGTCCGCTCCCTTCCTCGACTGTGGTAGGCGCGGCCGCGCTTCAATCCAACCCGACCTCTGCAACCTCTACGGATGAGGCTCAGATTCGCTCCATGGAAGACGAGATTCTGGACTCCTTGGGCAAGAAAGTCTTTGCCTACTCAGCACTGCAACTTCGCCAAGCAAATACTCGGGTGATCCTAGCTGCAGCTAATATGAAGCTGGGGAAGTAGTTGGCTCATTTCCAGGAGTGTATTCCTGCGGATAGGCTAGACTACTTCAAAGCCAGTTTGTCGGACACCAGGGTGTTGGCATATGATCTCATGGAAGCTGCGGCACACCATGTGGATACCTCAGCTCGAGGCCTGATGGTGGGAATTTACACCTCCCGCCAGGCGTGGCTCCATGCGACAAAGTTTTCGAAGGAGGTGCCAGATAAAGTTCTGGACCTTCCCTTCGAGGGCAAGCTATTGTTCCATTCTTCTATGGATGACGAGCTTACAAAGACCAAGGCGAGCACCCAAACCACCAAAACTTTGTTGGTCCTGGCAAAGGTCCCAGCTAAGGCCCCTTATACACAGAGGTCAGGGTCTCGGTCTCGATCCTTCTCTGGCTTCTGGGGGGTTCCAGGACTGCCGGGCACGCAGAACTGAACCTCTGGTTGGTGGCACCCATTGAAAACAACATGGTCGGTTTTTCTCTCGCCCATCAGCCTCCTCTCCAAGGGCTGGTAGTCTCCCTGCCGACAAGTCTACAAAATTATATTTTTTGGCGGTTGCACGAGACTCAGATGGGAGGACGAATCTCGTCCCATCTGGAGGCGTGGCAGACCATCACCAAAGACCGGTGGGTTTTGTCCATCGCTCGGGCGGGCTTTCGCTTGCCCCTCCCCCACCCCACTTTTCAACCCTCCCAACAGATCGGTACACCCTCCTTCAGAGCCAAGGTTCAGAAGCTTCTAGACCTCAGGGCGGTGGAGCCTGTTCCCCTCGGGGAACAAGAGGAGGGCTTCTAATCTCATCTGTTCATGGTGCCCAAACCCAACGAGGCTGGCCTGCGCACCATCCTCGACCTTTCTCAGTCAAGCTTCCTCTTCCCCAAGAGAAATTCAAGATGATCACACCCTGCCAAATAAAGTCCTCTCTTCGGAAGGGCGACTGGCTCAGTGTAGTGGACCTTCAGGACGCGTATATGCACATCCTGATATGGAGGCCGCATTGAAAGTATCTGCGGTTCTCCCTGGGAGGGGAGCACTTCTAGTTCCATGTGCTCCCTTTTGGTCTCAGCTCGGCACCTTGTGTCTTTACGAAGATGTCAGTCATCGCAGCTTTACTTCAGCTACAGGGTGTTCATGTATAGCCGTATTTGGACAACTGGCTCCTACACAGCCCTTGTCCACTGACTGCTTTGGCTGTCGGTGAACTGGCGGAAATCTTCGATGACGGTCTCCCAAGACCTGATATTTCTGGGCTTCGTTTGGAACACTATCAACTCCAGGGTGTATTTGATGACGGACAGGATTGTGGATTTATTCGCCACGTGTCAGCTCTTCATCCAGTCAGAGTCCATGACGTACTTGCTCTTCCTTTTGCGCGTCTCATTATGAGACGTAAGCAGCTGGCTCTTCAGAGCTCTTGATGTCCGGCTTCGGACTCAGATTTCAAGATGATCCCAGTTCCATCTTGCTTGATGACGGACCTTCTATGGTGGTCTTCGACCAACAATCTTACAGTGGGGGCCTCCTTTCAGGAGCCCTGGCCACAAGTGACGATTACCTCGGACACCTCCCTTCTGGGGTGGGGCGCTACTCTGGGTCATCTCCAGGTTTTCGATCTATGGACGCCGCATGACAGGCAGTTTTATTTAAAGTATTTGGAACTCCTGGCTGTTTTTTCTGGCGCTGAAAGCTTTCCAACCATCCATCACGAACAGGTTGGTCCGCATGGACAACTGTGTCGATGTTTATATCCACAAGCGGGGTGGTACCAAGTCACCACCTCTTGTGGACCTTGCCATTCAGGTTTGGGAATGGGCCATCCAGCACAGCATTTGGCTACTGGCGGTACACGTTCCGGGGCAATACAATGTGACTGCAGCCTCACTCAGCCGGCAGACAGCGGCAAGCTATGAGTGGGAACTGAACATGGAGGTCCTCCATCATCTTTCGCAAATGGGGCACTCCAGAAGTGGAACTTTTTGCGACTGCTACAAACTGGAAACTTCCTTTCTATTCTCCACCCTGCAAACCAAAATTAATACCAAAAAATGTAGCCTACTTCCTGATCCAGCACCCAACTCGCACACATACAACATCCCTGCGACATCTCACTCCTTCAACCCATTCAGCTTCTCACCTCTCTACATGGGAAGTTGAAAACATTAATAAAAAGCCGAATCCCTCCAACTGTCAAGGTGACTCATGTCCGGCTTCGGTCATCAAGGAGGCCGCCCACGACCTTGCCCCCTTCATCACCACCCTCCTAAATGCTTCCTTTAAATCAGGGACCATACCGGATAACCTCAAGGATGCTTGGGTCAACCGCTTAATCAAAAAACCTACTCTCGACCCTAGTAACCCTGCAAACTATAGACCCATAAAAACTATAGACCCATAAAAATCCTGGATAGGGCAGCCTACCTACAAATACAGGCTTACCTACAATCCAATAAACTCTTAGGCCTCGGGCTTCCGTCCCAGACACAGAACAGAAACTGCCCTTTTGACTTTGTCAATCAGCAAATACTCTGCCAGCATCTCAAAACAGCTGCCCACTTCTCAGATGAAGCTACCTCGTGGATCAGATCCTTCTTGTCCAACAGAACCATGTGGGTATTCTCACCTACCGCCTCTGCTGAACAGTCTCAATCCTGTGTGGGGCTCCGCGTCTCCCCCACATTATATAATGTGTTTACAAAACCGCTTTTTGATATTCTCAACGGTCTGGGTGTCACCTACACCAATTATGCAGACGACACCCAGATACTCATCCCTATCTCTATCACTGGCGATTACGTAACTGACTCCAAGGCACTCAATGATGTTTACACAGTCATCCAGACCTGGGTGGCGCATCATGGGCTCTGCTTAAATGATGAACAAACAGAGTTACTTATTTTAGGCTCGCACATCAGACTTAATAAACTGGACCCGGCCTTTAAATCCTTCAATATCAATGAGAATACCATCAAGGTTACGAATGATAAAAAAAACATTAGGTATTTACCTTGATTCCACCCTGTCACTTATTAGACAAACTAATACTGTGGTATCATCTTCGGCCTACACATGTAAGCTCATTACAGCATGTAGAACCTTCCTTAAGGCCACTAACTGCATTATTCTTGCTAGAACCCTCGTTATGGCTAAAATCGATTATTGCAACGGCCTCTACCTAGGGACTAGCCAAAGAAATATCAACAAACTTCAGGTAACCCAAAACAACGCCATTAGGGCTGCCCTTAACATCCCAAGGAAACATCATATATTGGACACTAGATGTAGCCTTCATTTGCTTCCTGTGGCCCACAGAATATCACTCAAAACCCTTGCTCTGACTCACAAGTCTCTTACCAATCTTGCCCCATTCTACCTTGCCAATCGCTTCATGGCCCACACCTCCACAAGACCACTGAGATCTGCACAAGTCCACTCACTATCGATTCCCAGATTTAAGCTTCAAAAGGCTGCAGGATCTAGCTTCCCAGCCCTTGCAGCTAAACTGTGGAATACACTAATCTCCACACTCAGATCTACTACTCCTTTAAGAACAAAGTTAAACTATGGCTCACCGAGCAGAACCAGGCTGCATCACGCTTGTAAACCTTACCGATATCTGTCCTGATTCACCATTCTATTGCGCCACCTCTTGGCTCCCTACCCAATCTGTTGTAACTTTCATCCTTTTGATTGACACAATACCTGTACCTGTTGTTTTGCAACTGCTTTGTAATATATGATCCCTCCTGTAATGTTTGTTATGTTAACTTATGTATCTGCCTATGTAACTTATGTACTTCAGGAAATGCGCCCAGATGCCCCCGGGCCATGCGCGCAAATCAAATAAAATAAATCCAAATACAAATCCAGAAACGGCCTCAGGGCCTCCTCTCTGAGGGATGCTCTCGAGAGCCCGTGGCACAACATGAAGGCGTATGCCTTCCCACCTCTTCCTGATTCATCGGTCACTCTGCAAGCTCAGGAATACATCGAATTGCACTCTCCTGTTCATAGCTCCTTGGTGGCCAGCCAGATTCTGGTTTTCGGAACTTCAGCATCTGTCGATTTGTCCTCCGATCAGACTGCCATTGATTCCCAACCTGCTTCACCAGTGCAATCATCCGATGTGGCGCCCCTCCCCACAATCCTTCAGCTTGGCGACCTGGTACCTGAATTCAAATCCTTATCTCACTTTAACCTGTATGAGGACAATATGCGCATTATCCAAGTGGCTAGGAAGCCTTCTACGAGGTCTCAGTCCTTATTGTCACCCCAGTCCTTTCATCCTTATAAGCGGTGCTATCGCAATTGCAGACTAGACTGCCGCCTGCCTAGACCGAGCAGCAATATGCATGGCAACCAAATGAAGAACGTCGACCAGTATCACCACTCGGGTCGTTATTCAGGTCATGTGCAGGATCAAGACCACAGTCCACGCGTACGTCACCGTCCACTTCCAGACAAGCATCGCCAACCAGGTCCAGGTCCCCCACCCGTGCAACCTTGTCTATAGGGTCAAGGTCATAACACAGGTCGGGGGAGGGGGGCACCAACATCAGAAGGCTAAGTGCAAGCAGGGCGACGCCACGCAACGTAGACCTTCCAGGCCCATACTACTGCCAAAGCCAGCAATTGTACCTTCACCCTTGCCCGTGGCCAGAGACAAGGTACAAGAGGAGGGCGAAATCCCCGATGCAGAAACAGACCGCCCTTAACACGCCGACTCTACCACAATGGCGTCCCCCACTAACACTGATTGGGTATACAGACACCACAGTGGATGATCCACAGGAAGAAACGTCCAACCCTTCACTGCTGAACGGCTTTTGAGTGTTTCACGCCACCATCTCGAAGGCCTGTCATTAATTTAGCCTAATTCCGACAGAGGAGAAAAAAAGAATGCTTCCTATTTGACCACAGGGTTAAGAAAAGGACATCGCTGGTGTCCATCCCAATATTGGACCACGTGTGGGAAATGGGGTTACTCACCCTAAAGCACCCGTTCACTGAAACTGCGGTTAAAGGCAGATGAAACTAAGTTCAAAGCACCAGACTCCACACCTAAACGCCTCACTTCCTAACCCACGCCTGAATCCGTGGCGTCAGCAAATAGGAAGGCCTAGTCGCAAGCACAAAATGCACTTTGCCGTCAGCAAACAAAGGCGGAAAATTAGATGCCTTCAGGGGAAAAGTCGTTACAATCGGGGCAACAACAGTAAAAGCAGCTAACTCGCTTGCTGTAATGTCACGCTTCAACTGTGAAATATGGCCCAGAATTGCATCATTGTTGGACCACCTACCAGAAGATAAAAAGAAAGAGGCAACAGCAATATTAGGTGAGGGAGGAAGAAGCGGTCGACCACAACATTGATATAGCTGTAAATCTTCCCGAAACCGGTTTTAAACCAATATAAAATGGAATTGTGATGAAAAAGCATGGCTAGTTGCATTGTACACATTTCAGGCCTGTCGTGCAGCACAAGGTAATAGAAATGCCCTTTCAGGGGGGTGATTTGTTTGGCCCAAAGATAGATGATGCACTGAAGGTGATAAAAACTGACACAAATACAGCACGAACACTCAACAGCCTGCAAAGTCGAAAAACATTGAGTCCCTTTTTGAAAGGGGCCTCCGGAAGGAACAACTCCACTTCCTCATATAGTTGTAGCCGATCTTGCTCAAAGGGTACATACTACTCACAAGGATACAAAAAGTCATTTCAATGCTACAACAAGACTTTCGCCGAGCGCAAAGGCGCAAGCAAGTAACAAACCCTCAAAAGGGAAGACAGGGAAAACAGTTGCTGTGACTATGCCCTAGATGCAGGGCAAGTGGGGGGGAAATGTGTCTAAATACCTTTCAGGGGCACCACATAACTATGGACAAGTGGGTCCTGCAGCAGTTACCTACGGAAACCTGCTGGAATTCACAACCCCCTCCCCCCCCAACACTCCCAAACATACCGCCCATTCCACCCACACAAGTCCATCTAAAGGTCCTCCTCCAAGAAGTCGAACAAATGCTACACAAAAAGGCGAAAGAATAGGTGCCAAAACAAGACAAAGGGTGAGGATTGTACTCGCAGTACTTTGTAGTAAAAAAGCCCGACAGCAAATGGCATCCAATACTGGACCAACGCAGTCTCAACAAATTCATAAAAAGGCAAAAGTTCCAGATGGTAATGCTTCAACAAGTAAAAGCCATTCAAAAATACGACTTACAAGATGCGTACTTCCACATCCCAATCCACCCCAAACACAGGAAGTATCTAATACTCGTAGTCCGCAACACCCACTACCAGTTCCTGGTACTGCCGTTCAGATTAAAGTCATCCCTGCAAACCTGTACCCAAATGCCTATCACCCATTGCGGCAAGCCTTTACACAAAAGGTCCCCACGTCTAGCCGTACTTAGACGACTGGCTTGTGAAAGCAGCAACACTCTGCAGGGCCCAACACACCATGTCGGAAACAGTACGGAAGCTCCAAAGCTTAGGATTCTCAATAAACTACAAAAAATCTTCACTGAAGTCATCCAAGAGCTTGCTGTTTCTGGGAGCACACTTTGCCACGGAGGAGCAGAGCGTGCGTCCCTCAATTCAGCAGATAAACACGTTAACCTTGCTGATTCCAACATTCAAACCCAAACATGTCTCAGTTCGCCAATGCATGCTCCTGCTAGGCACTATGTCATCGTGCATTCCACTCGTACCCAACTGTTGGCTTCACATACAGCCCCTGCAGGAGTTCATAGCCGCAAACTGGTCCCAAGTGGCAGGAACTTGGGAGGACAAGATCTGCATCACCTCAAATATTGCACGCAAACTACAATGGTGGAACAGGAACAACCTTACAAGGGAAAACCCATTTCTGGAACCGGGTCACTACAAAAGGTTAGTCACAGAACCCTCAGAGACAGGCTGAGGGTGCACGTCGAACACTTGCACGTAAGAGGTGGTCGACGGCACAAGAGCCAAACTACACATCAACGTGCAAGAGCTCAGAGCAGTATGGTGGGCTCTCAAGTCATTCCTACCAGTGCTAAAGGGACACACTGTAAAAATACTCTGACAACAGTGTTTTATATCAGGTAGCAAGGGGGAACAAAGTCATCAACTTTGTCTCAGGAATCTCAACAAATTTGGAAATCGGCCCTCTCTAACCGGATGCTTCTTCAGGCGTTCTACCTACCCGGAGTCCAAAACAACATAGCGGACTGCCTCAGCAGGCAGCCTGCAAAATCGCACAAGTTGGGAAATCAACCAACAGCAACTAAACAAAGTGCTCAGGCAGTGGAGTCACCTGCTCATTGACCTGTTTGACTCAGCCAGCAACAAGAAATGCCCAAGCTTTGCAAGCAGAAGCCCGCAGTGGGGATCCAAAGGGGATGCATTCTTGTTCCCATTGACGGACCAATTTGCCTACGCCTTCCCCCCACACCGGTTATACAACAGATGATTAAAATGATCATGAAACACTCTTGCAAATCATTCTCATTGCACCAAACTGGCCAAGACAGACTTGGTACACAGACCTACTCCAGCTGTCAGCGGATACAGCTGCCCAGCCAACCAGATGTCATTTCTCAAGACCACAGAAGAGTCCTACATCATGACCCGCAATCCCTGCAGTTAACAGCGTGGCTCCTGATTACGTATAATTTGGCCATGTAACAATACCACACGACTGTAAAATCATTCTAGCTGCAGCTAGGGTATCGGCCACAGAAACAGATTGTATTGTTTTAAGTGAAAAGGGTTCAGTAACTCGTGTCAAGGGCAGCAAACGCTGGACCCACTCAACGTCGGAGCAGCTTCTCTTACCTACTCTCGCTAGGGCTTTTTAGAGTTTTCCCTCCAACTAAACTGACTCTGCCGGCCTGGAGCTTCAATACAGTAGTCGCAGAACTAATGAAAAAGCCATTCGAGCCAATGGCCATAGCCCGCATAAATCACGTCTCCTGGAAGGTAGCCTTCTTAGTGACAATCGCATCAGCCTGAGGGGTGTCAGAATTGCAGGCATTGGCAGTCAACAAACCCTACCAGCGCTTCCGCAAAGATAAGGTGCTACTTATGACCAATCCAAAATTCATTCCAAAGGTTCCCACGGAATAAAGGAAAAATGCAAACCTAGCGCTACCTGTTGTGTTTGTTTTTTTTTTTTTTTTTTTTTTCTTCTTCTTTTTTCTTCTCCAGAAGCCTCTACGCCCGCGGAAGTGGTGTTACTCTCAGTCACGTAGAAAGAGCCATCAAGTACTACTTATACAGAACCAAGTCATTTAGGCGTCCACACAACTCGTGGTAGCCTTTGGCCCTACCAATAAGGGTAAAGCTATATCCAAACTAAGCTTGTCTAGATGAATCACTTCGGCTGTTTCGTTCTGCCATGCGAAAGCAGGCAGAGGGTTCAAAGGCTCACCCCGGGAGCATTCCACAAGAGCCACGGCAGCATCAGCAGCTCTAGGGCAGAGGGATCTGCTCATTGACATTTGCCAGGTGGCAAAGTGGAGAGTACCGCACTGGTTTGACAGGCACTACAACTTGGATAAACAGCACGCAACAGATGTTCAGAAGGGGAGAGCAGTTCTGCAGTGTCTGTTCCAATAAGGTAGGACTCCACTTGTACCTGCCTACACCCGCCTAAATCAATACTGCCCTGTATACTATTCACAGCATGTGAATCTAGGAAAGATCCAATGCTGGAGAAGGAGTAAGTTGCTTACCTATAACTCCTGTTACATTGGTATGTAACAAATGTTACTTGCAACATTGGTATCTTTCAGAGATTGACATGTGCCCTCCATCCGCCCTGGCTAGGTAAAGGCCCTCAGATACCAAAACAAGGTCCAGCATGACCAGTCAGAGTCTGAGGAAGGGCTGGAGAGGAGGAATTTACCGGTTGATGTCCCATGTCATGGGCCAAAAGCACCCATAACGAGGGTGACTGCATACAAAATACACCACTCTTTTCTATTAAAAAGTAATACCCAAAGGTAACCAATGATTCACAGCTTTACGCTGGGGAATATTTGCAGCATGTAAATCTATGAAAGGTACCAATGCTGGAGAACAGGCGTTACAGGTAAGCAACATACTCCTTCTCCAGCATGGTGTCTGGCATGGATTCACATGCTCATGAATATTCCCTGTTGACAGGCTGGGAATCCTTGGTAAAAGAAACGGGTTTCACTTTCACTTACAAACTGTATTTCTCCTTTAAACCAATCACTGTCCTCTGGGTCAAACTGCCGCAATCCAATGACGGTCCTCTCCCTAAGCCCCTCCTCTGGCAGCTATCTTCAGATTTTTACTGCATGCCTCATTGTTGGGAGTCCTCAAGTTTGCTCACTGAGCTATTTGTACATTTTGTTTATGGTTTTCGACGGGAAAAAGTTCTATTTTTGTTTCTAAGGAGCCAGTGTGCTCTCTTCTCCATCTGCCAACAGCGGGGATCCGTTGTCTGTGAATTTCAGCACCCCTCAAAGCGAAGATCGAAGGTTCTAGAAGGCCATTGGGCCTACTTGGCACCCTCTGACCATGAAGGAGGAGGAGGAGGGGAAGGTCTCTCTTAAAGCCCTGTATCAAATGCGGGCTACAGAACGTGTTTGTGGAGGACAAGCACCTGCAATGCCTCTACTGCCTACTCCCGGACCACAAGGAGGTGGAGTGAAATTTGCCTCCGGTTCTCCAAGAAGACGAGGGACATGCATGGTAGACTGGAGGCGTGGCTCAACGCCAATGCCTCTGGCCCGTGCGGCAAGCAGGGTCATGTCTCACCCAGGACCGGCCGGTCCGAGGAGCGGTCTTCTAAGTCCTGTGATGGCGCCTCACCCGTGAGGGTCCAGGATAAGGCCAAGAACCGTAAGTCTGAGTCTACCGGATTCGCTGCAGAAGCGGGTCCCAGGAGGATAGGGCGTGATCAACATCACCATCTGCCTCTATTGCCAGCCGGCAATCAAGCTACTCCTCGAAAAGGAAGACATTTACCCCAGCTAAACTTTGTGAGAAATCTGAGAAGCCGTGGACAGAGGAGAAGGCTGAACAGCCCAAGCAGGCCCAATCGGCACAGGCGAAGACCTTGTCGGCGACAGCGTTGGAGACTACTGCAGTGAAGGGCGCTGACCCTGCAAAGGTGGCCCCTGCAGCTCAGAAGGTGTCACTACCCCCAAGGCGCGACACTGCCGCAGTGACTTTGGCAGACCCTTGGAGTTAAAAAAAAAAAAAAGGGGGTGGGGGCGTCAGGAGGCCCCAAAACAGCCCGCCGTGGCCCAAGCCATGGAGGTTTCATCCATGGACGACTATGGGCCTACTGTTCTGCCATCTCAGCCCTGGGATATTTCCTTGGATATTCTGTCGACTCTACACACCTTGGTGTCGGAGATCCAGTTGAGGGTGCCGCCAGCTTAGGGTACCTGTGGTTACCCACGTCCCCCCTCAGCCTCCGACAAAGAGCACGGGGACGGATACGGCCATGACGACCGATGATTACGACGAGGATATCTTCGCAGTGGACGGCGAATCCCCACATTTGGATGCTCCACATAGGGTGTCTCCACCGCATGAAATGGGATTGTTCCACTCCATGACCTCAAGAACCTCTGAGCTAGTCCAGCTAGTGCCCGAGGAAACTAACGAGGGCTTCCTGTATCAGAGGCTCAAGGCCAAGAGAGATGGTCATGGCCGTATCCCTTCTGGACGACGTTTGGGAAGAGGGCCTGGCCTTCATGAAGAACCCTTGCACGGCTCCAGCCAAACTGGTTAGGCTGGAAAAGGAGTATCTGGTATCGGACTGCACACACAAGTGCCTGAGGTCGCAACCCTCGCCAGATTCTGTGGTATCCGTGACCGCAAGGGAGCGGTCGGCCAACCCGTCCTAGTCTTCGGTCCCTCCAGATAGTGAGGGCAGGAGGATGGACACCATGTAAAGGAAGGAAGGGGATTTACACCACAGCGTCCACTATCAAGGCGGTAACGTACTGACGATCCTAGCCAGGTACGACGGGGAGTTGTGGTACAAGCTGGGGCCTGTTCTGGAGTTCCTCCCCCTACGATAAAATGGAGGCAATCGCTCTCTTCCAGGAAGGGGAGGTAGCATCTTATCACGCCATCACAGTGGCATTGGACGTCGCTGACACGGGGTTCTGGCAAATGGGGAACAGTGTCTACCTTTGTCTCCAAGACTGGAGGAAGGCCACGAATTTCCGCCAGGAGGTCCAAGCAAAGGTGCTGGAAATGCCCTTCGATGGAGAGAACCTATTTGGGGAGGTCATCTACGAGTCCCTCCAGGCCATCAAATCAGAGACTACCCGTTCCCTCGGCACCCTCCAGCAGCACTGCTCTTGTTTTTGCTCCTCCAGGGGGAAGTCGAGCAGGTCTTCAAAAGGTTTCTCCATGTTGTACCATCAGCCTTTCAGATACATGACTCGGGAAGCTTACAGAGGATGTTCTCTGGCCTACGGTAGCGGAGGACAGCTTCACCATCGCCCGCAGGGCAGGACGCCGGTGCCGAAGCAAGCATGAACCGGCCAGGACATCAGGCCCCCACTCTGGCACCCCTGTGGGAGGCTGGCTGACGAGGTTCGTCAGCGAGTGGAGAAAGATCACCACTGATGGATAGGTGTTGGACATGCTCGCCCAACGACATACCCTGGCATTTCAACGTAGCGGTCAGTGGATTCCTCCAGGTGCCTGTCGGGAGCAGCACATCCCTCAGCTACTGGAAGAGGTACGGGCCATGCTGCGAAAAGGGGCGATGGAGCTAGTTCCCCAGTAACACTGGGGCACTGGAGTCTATTCCAGATACTTACTGGTCAGAAAGAAGATTGGGGGGCTGGAGGCACATTCTAGACCTACGATATCAGAACAAATACCTCAAATTCCAAAAATTCAGGATGGTCCTGTTGCAACACATACTCGGCCAACTGGAAAGAGTAGACTTTTTG
Source organism: Ambystoma mexicanum (assembly GCF_040938575.1). NCBI lineage: Eukaryota > Metazoa > Chordata > Amphibia > Caudata > Ambystomatidae > Ambystoma > Ambystoma mexicanum. The sequence continues at coordinate 670,240,105 of NC_090933.1, read as the reverse complement.
ACGTCGCTGGAGGACGCATACTTTCACGTCCCCATTTTCATATACCCGTACATGGACGACTGGCTGATTTGCGCCCGCTTGCGGGAGCTGGCTGAAGGACACGCCGAGGCGACCGTCCGGCTACTCACGGATTTGGGGTTCTCTGTCAACTATCCAAAGTCCTGCTTGACACCATCAGAGAACGCGCTGTTCCTAGGCGCCAGACTCCATGCGTTGTCTTGCCTGGTATATCCCTCAGAGGAGAGGATAGTGGCCATTCTGGGGAAGGTGCAGCACCTGTCGGCGACGAAGACGGCTGCGGTGCAGGCCATCAAGTAGTTGTGGGCATGATGTCCTTCTGCATCTACCTCGTCCGGCTCTGCAGGTTGCAGATGCGACCCCTCCAGGAATTCCTGGACGCCTGCTGGATACAGGTGTCTGGAAGCTTCACGGACAAGATATTGCTCAACGAGTTCCAGCAGGTTTTGATTATGGTGGGGCGTTTGCTCCAACATTGCCCAAGGCACAGGATTACAGTGCCCGCTATATCAGGAGGCGGTCACTGCAGACGTCTCCCTAGAGGGATGGGGAGCGCACACTGGATGTCTGCACTCCAGAGACCTGTCGTTACCATAGGAGAAGAATCTTCATCTCAACATCCTGGAGCTACGGCAGTGTTCTCGGCCCTCAAGTCGTTCCTCCCACCTGTGAAAGGCAAGGAGCTGAGGATCTTCAGACAACAACACCACCATCATATATATATATATATTTCTGAGGCTTGTGGAATCTGCTTAGATCACATGCTGTGCATAGGCCGACATCTAGTGGAAGCTGCGGAGTATTACAGTTTGTTTTTCGAAAGTCGAAAATGGGCGTCGACACAGGCGTGCCAGTAATACTATCCCTAGTGTGACGTCCACTGTACCCAAGATCCCTCACGCGTGTAGGATCCTCAGATTGTTTTTTTCCGCCATACTGGTCGGAAGCATCTTGCGGAGTTCCCTGGCCTTAGCCATACTTTTGCTGTTATTATAATTTTAATTCTTATTCATTCCCTTCCCCACCCCAACGTCGACCCTCAACCTCGACGACGGCTGGAGAAGTCATCGACCGTCGACTGCTGCACGACGGATCTGGGCCTCGGTAGGCCGCTGGCCTCGGCCCGGGCCTAGTAGGCCGCTGGCCTCGGCCCTTACAAGTAGGGAGAGTGGGGGGTGGTACATACTCTTCACTCTTGATATATAGTTACATTTATATATATTCCTACACTTAGCAGCCCGCTGCCTTAAGGTGCGTATGGAGGGTACCCCTTTTCAATTCTGCCCCAAGTGCAATCGCAAATACCCTTGGGTCGACAGGCACGCCACGTGCAATCTCTGCTTGCCGAGGGATCACCCCGAAGCGAACTGCAGAGCGTGTAGTAGGTTTAAACCTAAGACACTTAAGGACCGTTCGACAAAGCGTTGGGCCCACCACGCCAGGCAGGAGGCCATGGCAGCGGAGGGCGCCTTCAGCGATGGCAGCGACGCCGTACTTTCGGACGGCGAGGGCATTACGGCGTCGAAGGACAGCCGACGAGCGCAGGTCCCCGACCTCGGAAGGTCGTCCGGCAGGGCGGCTATGGGGAAGACCCCCGGCGACGCAAGCGCTACACACCTAACACACACTAAACACACTAAGACCAACCGGACCTCGACGACGTCGACTTCCCGGAAAGAGGCACAAAAAGAACGGTCCGACTCGGTGTCCTCTGGGCGCTCTCGATCGAGATCGCCTCACGACGCAAGGCAATCATCCACTCTTGCCAAGAGTGCCTCGCTACACACATTAACGGAAGTTCGATCGTCGGGAGACGAAGACGACTTCCACCCCCAGGCCGCGCTCCAAGATACCGAGACCGCGGTTAACACCAGTGAGGCCCCACGCCCGAAGCACACAGATACCTTTCCAGACCCTCGACGCCAGGCGTCGAAAGTCTCTGGGGCCCCCAAGGGACAGGGAAAACATTTTTCCACGCACGGGGAAGGGGGGAAACAGCGGAAAGCACAGCCTTCCACCCCTGTAAAGCCATCCTCCCACCCTAGGCAGACAAGCAAACACAAGTCTACCCTTGAAAAGTCCCATAAATCACCTGCTAAAGTAATACCCTGTTCCAGGGAATGGTCCAGTGAAGACATAGACAGGGTTATGTCTAGGATGTCTTCCTTAGCTGATTTTTATGATAAGAACCCAGAACACTTTCTTTCATATAACCCTCAAGGGGCCACACCCTCAGGCTCCTCCGATCCCATCCCGCTAATTAAAAAGCCCCGGGTCGAAAGACCGGAACCCTTCGAGGTTCAGCCTTACTCCACTCCATATTCTACTCCACTCCCCAGTTACCAGGGACAAGTTTTCCCTGGAGAGGACCAGGAGTTTGACATTATGGAAGAACAAACCGGGACAGATTACTATGCGGAGGATGAGGACCTGGAGGAGGGAGAAGATGAGCAGGAAATTTACAGAGTAGATTCCCCAGTACAAAGCGAAGCCCCAGTTACTGACTCTCCAGTTGATAACCAGCCCCTCCTTAACGAGGTTCTCGCTCGAGCAGCGGAACACTTCCACATCGACACCCACGGTGTACAGGAGGAAAGGGACTTCGCGGAGGAGTTTGTAGGAGAGAGAAGGCCAGTCGCTCAGACCATCCCTATCCTCAAATCCATCCAACGAAGAATAGATCCTTCCCTGGTGAATCCGAACCTCACCAGAGCTGTCAACCCCAGAATTGAAAAGATTTTCCGGGCAGCCCAGTCTGACCCTCTGTATATAAGGGGACATCTTAAACCAGATTCCCTAGTGGTTACCAACACTAGAAAAAGGGCTGGCACGCCCTTATCTTCATCAGAAGCTCCTCCCGACAAGGAGAGCAAAAAACTTTACGGGTTTGGCAGGAAGGTAGCCTCAACGTCCGCCTACCAAGCAAGGATTGCGAATTCCACCACCCTGTTGGCTAGTTACAATTGCCATCAATGGGAAGAAGTCGCGGCGCTCATTGCCTCTGCTCCAGAACCATTAAAGGGCCAGCTGGCTCGGATCTCGGCAGAAGGGAGAGCCGTGTCTGGTTGCATTTTAAAAGCAACTTTCGACGCCGCTGACAACGCAGGGAGATTGATAGCAGAAGGTACTGTTATCAAAAGACATGCGTGGTTACGGCAGTCGGGATTCAAGACAGAAACCCAGGCTTCTTTAATAGACAAGCCAGTGGAACCCGACCTATTGTTTGGGAAAGCGGTCGAAGACGCACTTAAAAATGCCAAAGATGAATATGAGACTCTCAAATCCCTTGGCCAACTTACCAACAAACCCCCTAACCAGAGGGGGAACAGTAATTTTCGTCGCCCACGCGGACAAAATTCACAAAGAGGCAACTATGCCCAGGGACAGGGTACACAATGGAATAACAACCAGCAGTCTACCCAGAGTTACGGCAGGGGTAACAAGAGAGGTCGTGGAAGAGGCAGAGGCAGCCCCAACAAGGGAGGTGGCACGCCTCCACCAAAACAGTGACGCTCAGTTCAGGGTCCATTGCCACGCAACCCCAGTAGGGGGACGCATTTCCACCTTCACCCAGGCTTGGGAAGGGATCACCTCAGACAGATGGGTGCTGTCAACAGTATCCGCAGGATATTGTATAGAACTACTGCAGCGTCCCCGGAACCATCCTCCACGACAAAGAGTGCACTCCCTAGAGCATCAAAGGATCCTTCTCGAGGAGATCGCCATTCTGCTAGAAAAGGACGCGATAGAACTCGTCCCAGGACACCAGGTAAACAAGGGTATCTATTCAACTTACTTCCTTGTGCCAAAGAAAGATTTGACAATGCGCCCAGTATTGGACTTGCGGCCTGCCAACAAGTATGTCAAGCCCCAAAAATTCCGTATGACCACGCTACAAGAGGTAATCCCCCTCCTAAAAAAGGGGGATTACATGGCAACCTTGGATATGAAAGATGCTTATTTTCATATTTCCATGCTCCCAGCGCACAGAAAGTACTTGCGCTTCAAGGTAGACAGTCGCCACTACCAATTCAAGGTACTGCCCTTCGGGATAGCTTCTGCACCAAGGGTATTCACCAAGGTACTGGCGGTGGCGGCTGCACACCTACGCAGGGAAGCAATCCCGGTGTACCCTTATCTGGACGACTGGCTCATAATGGGGGAAACCCCAGGAATTTGCAGGTCAAACATTCAGAGGACTATCGACCTCCTCCACGAATTAGGCTTCTCTATCAACGAGAAAAAGTCAAGTCTGGTGCCAAGCACCTCAAAACAGTTTCTAGGGGCTATCCTAGATACTCAGAAAGGATTGACCTTCCCTTCGGAAGAGAGAATTCGCAATATACTTCTGCAAATTCCGCATTATCAGTCAGGTCAACAGATAACAGTACGCAAAGCTATGCGGTTACTGGGCATGATGGCGTCATGCATTTACCTGGTCCCCCACGCGCGTCTGCGCATGCGTCCAATGCAGGAATGGTTGGCGAAACAGTGGTCTCAGGCAAGTGGTCATTGGGACGATCTAGTGGTCGTTTCGCCAACACTCGTACAGAGCCTACACTGGTGGACAAGAGAGAATCTCGCAAAGGGGAAACCCTTTTAGGATCCCGAAGTACAAGCCGTGGTGACTACAGATGCATGCCTGACTGGGTGGGGAGCTCACCATCTCCACCACACAGCTCAGGGTCTCTGGTCTCACTCAGTAGCCAAGAACCACATCAATCTGCTAGAGCTTCTGGCAGTATTCCGAGCGCTAAAGGCGTTCGAGCCCCATCTACTGAACTTGTCGGTGCAGATCAGGACGGACAGCACGACAGCCATGTTCTATCTAAACAAGCAAGGGGGGACTCGTTCACCAAATCTGTCCAAGCTTGCCCAGAAAATCTGGATATGGGCACTCAGACGGAACATCTTCCTGTCATCGCAACATGTTCCAGGGGAGCTCAATTCCCTAGCGGATGCTCTAAGCAGAGACCCCCTCCCAGAAGAACACGAATGGGTCCTTCACAGAGACGTGGTAGAAGATCTCTTCTCTCAGTGGGGTTTCCCCACTATAGACCTATTCGCCACAAGCGAAAACAAACAATGCCCAGGATTTGCATCCAGGTTCCCCCAACCGGACTCCCAAGGGAATGCCCTGTGGATGAACTGGTCAGGGATGTTTGCGTACGCTTTTCCACCAACTCCTCTCATCAGGAAGGTGGTGTACAAGATGAACAAGGAATCGATGACGCTCATCCTAGTTGCTCCCATGTGGGCGAGACAACCATGGTTTCCACACCTACGCAGGATGGCGGTGTGCGAACCCATCAGACTCCCAGCCTGGTACAACCTACTGTCCCAGCAACAGGGTCAAACAGTGCATCAGGAACCCAACTCTATGAACCTAGCAGCATGGCTCCTGAAGTCATAGAGTTTGGACATCTCAAATTACCACAGAGGTGTATGAACATTCTAAAGGAGTCCAGGAAACCAAATACAAGGCACTGTTACTTTGATAAGTGGAAAAGATTCGTTATCTGGTGCCAGAATAAACAAATCAACCCGGTTGATTGCACTCCTTCCAACGTTGTGACATACATGCTCCACCTGCTGGATGCAGGGTTGGTTTTTAACTCACTGAAAGTACACCTGGCAGCCCTCTCGGCTTACACCACATCCCATAACAAGGTCTCGTGGTGGAAAGTGCCAGTGGTTAAAGCCTTCATGGAAGGAGTAAAGAGACTTCACCCTCCTATTTCGAACCCACCGCCAGGATGGGACCTCAACGTGGTGCTAGCTAAGCTCATGGGACCCCCATTCGAACCCATGCATAAAAGTAGTCTCAAACACCTGACTTATAAAACGGCCTTCTTAGTAGCCATTACCTCCATAAGAAGGGTCAGTGAAATTCAGGCTCTGTCAGTGCAAGATCCTTTCTTTACTATCCACAAGGACAAACTGGTTTTACGCACACACCCTAGGTTCTCACCTAAATTCATATCCAAGTTCCATGTAAACCAGTCCATCGAGCTTCCGGCTTTCTTCCAAAACCCGCAAAGCTCGGCTGAGGTGAAACTACACACCCTAGATGTGCGTAGGGCGGTCCTATACTATGTAAATAAAACCAGACCGCTAAGGAAAACAGATCAACTGTTTGTCTCCGTAGCTACAGGCAGAGAAGGGGATCGCGTCTCTAAAGGCGCTATCTCGAAGTGGATTATCAACTGTATACAGCTGTGTTACTCTCTTTCGGAAAAGACTCTGCCTTTTACGCCAAGGGCCCACTCTACTAGAGGCATTGGTGCCACTCTGGCTTTCATTGCAAATGTTCCCCTCGACACCATTTGCAAAGCGGCTACTTGGAGCTCTATTCACACTTTTACTCAGCATTACTGCATTGACACTCATTCCAAGACAGATACACAAGTGGGACAAGCGGTTCTAAGACACCTGTTTGCTCATGACCCTTCTCACATCCCACCTCCTTCTTCTGGTACTGCTCGCTAATCTATGCACAGCATGTGATCTAAGCAGATTCCACAAGCCTCAGAAGGGATACATTACTCACCGTAATCGTATTTCTGATGCTTGTATCTGCTTAGATTCACATGCGACCCACCCTTCCTCCCCTCCGAGAGAAGGCGCATGATTGCTTGTAGTCTTACCTTTCTGTTTATCTGCTTGGATTATCTGTACTCACGCTACTCCTCATGCTTCCTCATGTCAGAAAAAATACAATCTGAGGATCCTACACGCGTGAGGGATCTTGGGTACAGTGGACGTCACACTAGGGATAGTATTACTGGCACGCCTGTGTCGACGCCCATTTTCGACTTTCGAAAAACAAACTGTAATACTCCGCAGCTTCCACTAGATGTCGGCCTATGCACAGCATGTGAATCTAAGCAGATACAAGCATCAGAAATACGATTACGGTGAGTAATGTATCCCATATATATATATATATATATATATATATATATATATATATATATATTTGTTGTGGTACACATCACCTCAACAACACAACATTCCATACATTTCTATAACTGAGATGTCAAGTTCAGAATTACCGCAAGACATATGGTATTTACAGAGCTGGCGTATTTCAGGGCCTTTTCGGGCTATTACTAGCTGATTTCAATTCACATAAATATACTCTGAACGGAGCCCAAATGTCCTTTGGTTTACATGTCTTCAGGAGTGACATTACATACTGTTCCTCGCACTCATTGACATATGCCAGTTCTTTGAGGAAGTGATTTATGCGTGGCGGGTGCACACTCTTCCAGTTCAGTAGTATACACTTTTTGGCCACTACACACGCAATGTTAAACGGTCTTCTAGTCACTTCAGATATCTTCCCTATGTCTCCGAACAGGTATTTTTGGGGTGTTAGGACTGCTGGAACTTGTGTGATTTCTTCCAGAATTTTCGCCACTTCTCCCCAGAACCCATATATAAGTGGGCAGCTCCAGTACATGTGAAATTAGTCGGCATGCTAGCTCCCGCATTTCTGACAACTGTCGGGCCGTTTTGTGTAAATGTAGCAATTTTTTTCGGGTGTGTAGTGCAGCTTCTTCAACACCTTAAATTGGATCAGGCGGAGGCCTGCATTGATGGATACCCTCTTGGTTAGTTCACAGTATCTCGCCCAGGACTTATCTGTTATGTTTGTCCCCAGGTCAGTTTCCCAGGAGGCTTTAATCGTATTTACTGTTGGCGTGTTTGTCTGTACAGCCGTGTAGAGTCCAGAAACACTGGTCCCCGACCGGGTAGACAGAGCCAGTAGGCATGGGTGCGGGGGGGGGGGGCTCGTCTGGAAACAGTGGCCATCTAGCCTTGAAGGCCATTCGGATCCTATGATACTGTAGTATCTTCAACTGGTCCCTTCCCATCCCAATCTTTAATTCTTCCAGTGTTATAAATTTACCATTGGGAAAAATGTCTCTAATTTTGAATTCCCCCTCTGGGTCCCACATCTTCTGAATGTAAGGATCATAGGATGGTGCAATGCCGAGAAGGTTCCAGAAGGGGGCTTCTGAGTAGTATGGCGTTTCCAGTTTTAGCCTACGAAAGATCTTAGAACGGTACATGCGTGGTGCATGTACTGTTGTACTGACTGGGTCGAATGGGCAGCCATCTTTATGTTTAACCTTAAAGATGATGGATCGTAAGTCGGTTGGATGTGCTGTGTGTTTCAAACTGAGCCTGTGCTACCAGGTAATATAATTCGAAGTCCGGAGCTGCTATGCCCCCTTTGTTGTATGGCTCTGCCATTTTTTCCCATTTCATTCTGGCCACCACCCCCCCCCCCCCCCCCCCCCCCCACCACACAAACTCTACAACCATGGATCGGAGGGCATCGAAAAACTGTCTGCCAGGCCATATCGGAATGTTAGTGAAAATATATAATAGCTTCGGTAGAATAACAATTTTTTGTATGGCAACCCAGCCAATAAGCGAAATGGGAAGTTTTGCCCATAGATGGAATTTGGTGGAGATTGTGCCTAGTAGGAGTTTGATTGTCTGAGTATAGGTTGGTTTTATCCCCCCGACACGATAATTCCCAGGTATCTTATTTTAATGGGAGACCATTGCAGTCCTTGTGTGTTGTTCGGGCACCTAGTGGCAGGGGTTAGGGTAAAGATTTCAGATTTGGATCTGTTGGTTCTATAACCTGAGTATTCGGCAAATTCAGATATGGTTTCCATTGCTGGCCCCAGGTGTGTATCAGGTTCTCGGACATACAGCAATGTGTCGTCCGCATATATATATAGGCCGGCCATCCTTAAACCCCTCAGCCCCTGATGTTCCCTAATGGCTGCTGCGACTGGTTCTATTGTGAGGGCGAACAGTATAGGAGAGAATGGGCATCCCTGTCTCGTGCCCCTGCCCAACCCAAACCAGTCAGTGTACGGTTAGTCAGTACCCTAGCTCCAGGATTAGAGTATAGTATCTGACGCATCTTAGAAAGTATGGGCCAATTCCAAATTTCGGAGGGATTGTGTCCTCCGACGTATTCCTTATCTTAGATATCTCCTTCCAGCTTTGCTGGCCTCGGAAAATTTTTCTCTAGAGGGCGCTGCGCGTCGACGTCCGCCGAGTCGATGTCCCTCGACAGCCGCCGTATCGACATCATCCTGCCTATAAAGGCCGCGCGCAGCGTCTGTTGCTCAGTTCCGTTTTCCGCGCTTACTCAGTGCTTCGGAATACCGTTGCTCAGTTTCGTGGACTATTTATCCTATTTACCTCGAGATATTCGATCTGTACTCAATGGCTTCCTCGTCGGAACCGACGACCCCTCGGTCCAGCTTCAAAAAATGCCGAGATTGTGGGAAAAAGATGTCGCTGACTGACCCTCACAGAGTTTGTCTGTGGTGTTTGGGAGCTGAACACCATTGTTCGGAGTGCGAGGACTGTATGTCCATGACAGCTAAGGCCCTGAAGGAGCGTAGGGGGAAGCTGGAGAAAGGTAAGACTTCAAAAGCTTCTTCTTCCTCGACAAAGTCGAGACATTCGTCTCCTCGTCACCATTCGCACTCCAGGTCTCGGAGTGGGTCCCATCACTCCTCGAGATCGAGAGGAGACGTCGAAGATCCCCTTCTCCGTCCTCCTCTTCCTCTGTTTCTCCTAAGAGAATCCCTTGCCCCACGAAACATAGTTCCCGGGCTGAATGGGAGGAATTCCGCAAAAATATGATGAGCGTCTTCGAGAAAGCGATCTCGACCCCCTCGAAGACTGCCGAGAGCGATGCTCTGGTCGAAAGACCCAAAGGTCAAAAACGCCGAGAGTCGGAGTACCCGGCGAAGGAAGCATCTCGAGCGCGTCACGAACCCTCGAGTAAAGCTATGACCTCAAAACCTTCTTCGAAGGTTCCGTCACAGCCTTCGACGAAGGTTCCGTCGACGCCGAGGTCGGTGTCTTCGACGCCGTTGTCGAAGGGACCTTCGACACACGGGTCTGTCGACTCGAAGCCATCTTCGACACCGGCGTCGACGCCAAGGAAAGTCACGGTTACGACGCACCCAGTGGCTATCCCCAGGTCCTCGATGACGATGGCGTCGAGATTGTCGACTTCCTCGAGCAGAATCCCAATTCTATCGAGGACCTCGAGGCCTCCGCCTTTGTTTTCGACGCCATGCCCAAAGCCTTCGGCGTCGACGACATCGACGTTTTCGAGGCCGATTATGACAAGTTTGGCACCCTCTGCCTTGGAGATGGGTTTTACACCCTTTGTGAGTTCAGAACAATTGAGAACTATGTCCTCAATTATGGAAGAGGGAGAACTATCTGAACAGGAAGACACATTTGAGTTGCAGGGACCTGCAACCCCAGTTAGAGAGGAGTTATCCTCAGAAGAACGCAGGTTAAAGGATCTCCATGATTCCTTACATGAGGCAAGTGGGTTAGACACTTCCCCTGAGGTGGAGTTTGCTAGGCCAGACCCGGGGGAGCATGCTGAAACCCCCTATAGAGCCTTAATGGCCAGGATCACAGAATTTATGGGGTGGTCAACACCTTCACAGGCTTTCCAAAAAGATGACCTCATGGATATTCTTGACAAAGGTCCACAGGAGGATCCTGTAGTGCCCTTTCATAAAGCTCTTCAGAGAAAAATTATGACGAACTGGGAAACCCCAGATGTCGTCCCGGCAGTAAATAAAAAACTGTCTACTAAATACAGGGTATCTTCTGCAGACTCAGAGTTTTTGTCAAAACACCCATCCCCAGAAAGTCTGGTGGTACAGGCAGCATCTTCTACTGACGTCAAGACTGCTTACCCTACCGTCCCACAGGACAGGGACGATAAGAAATATGATGCTATGGCAAAGAAAGTTTTTTTCGGCATGTAGCATGGCGTTAAAATCTGTTAATGCTACTTGCACCTTTGCTAGATTCAGCCATACACTTTGGGAGTGTGCTTCTACAGCGGCTGACTGCATCCCGGAGGGAGAAGAAAGGGAGGCGTTCCTAAATATCATACAGGACGGTAAAGACGCTATGTGCGAATCCCTCCAGATGGGCATTGATTCGGCTGACAGTATCAACGGAGCAATGGCGGCAAGTACAACAACCAGGAGATTTGCTTTGTTGAGAAAGTCTGGTTTTGCCCCAGATGTGCAAGCCAGGCTCTTGAACATGCCATTCGATGGCTCTTCTTTGTTTGGGAAAAAGGCAGATGACAGTTTAGAAAAACTGCAAACATCAAAAGCAGCAGCAAAATCCCTAGGCACTGCAATCCGTCAGACACCTTTTCGTCCCACAGGAACCTCTGCGAGGGGCAAGTCCTTTCGCTTCTACTCCGCATTCGGAAGAGGTAGAGGACGACTGGCTCAAAGGGGACAAAGAAGAACTACCCGAGGTGGACGGGGTAGATATTCAAAAGCCGCAGCAACAGCAGGTGCCTCTTTACCATCGGCATCTGCATCAGCCGCCCCAAAACCACTCTGAGGACTTCCCTCACAGGACACCTGTAGGAGGCAGGTTAACTCAACATCTGACGGAATGGCAGGCTATCACGTCAGATGCTTGGGCATTGGAAACAGTTGCCCAAGGTTACTGCCTGCCTCTCCTACGCATACCTCAGAGTCATCCACCGGGGATCCGCTCTCAGAAAGCTCCAGATCCGCTCCTCTTGCAGGAAATTTTGGACCTGCTAGAGAAAGGTGCCATAGAACCGGTACCTGTAGCGGAGAGGAACAAGGGCTGGTACTCCCCTTACTTTCTCATTCCAAAGAAAGACGGAGGACTGAGACCCATCTTGGACTTGCGAGAATTGAACAAATTCCTCAGGAAAGACAAATTCAAGATGGTAACTCTTTCTCAGATCCTTCAGGCCCTTCAGTTCCAGGACTGGTTGGTATCTCTGGACCTTCAGGACGCTTATTTCCAGGTGCCTATCCATCTCAAACACAGGAAATACCTGAGGTTCGCAATTGGCAACTCTCATTATCAATTTTGAGTGCTGCCATTTGGGCTGACCTCCGCCCCGAGGGTCTTCACCAAGTTAATGTCGGTAGTGGCGGCAAGTCTAAGGAGGGAAGGGATTCACGTCCACCCCTACCTGGACGATTGGTTGATCAGGGCTGTATCTTCGGAACAAGCTCAGATCCAGCTAAATCACGTTTGCCACTCCCTTCACAGACTGGGCTTCTCCCTCAAATTAAAGAAGTCACAAATGAGACCATCGCAGATACTCCAGTTCATCGGAGCGATCCTGGACACTTCCCTGGGAAAAGCCTCGCCACCAGAGGTGAGGGCTCAAGATATTCTACAGATGGTTACCAAGTTCCAAAATGCCCAACGTCTCCCAGCCTTCGACTTTTTGGGGGTGCTAGGCCTCATGGCATCCTGCATTTTCCTAGTGCCAGAGGCTCGCCTGAGAATGAGATCCCTCCAGTGGGCACTGAGGACTCAGTGGTCACAATTCTCATGAAGAATGACAGATCTTCTTCAGGTTCCCGACAGGGTGGCTCGAGACCTTCAGTGGTGGGCCTGTCAGGAGAGCATTCTGAAAGGAGAACAGTTTTGGCAACCCTGGCGGGAGATAACAGTAGTCACGGATGCCTCACGGGGTGGGGAGCCCACGCCAACGACTTGACCATCAGCGGTCGTTGGTCTCCATTGGAGTCCAGACTACATCTCAACCTGTTAGAGCTGAGGGCCATCAGACTTGCGCTGAAGGCGTTCCTGACAACTGTACAAGGGAAGAATGTCCTGATGACAGACAACACAGTGGCCATGCATTACCTCAACAAAAGAGGAGGCGTAGGATCACTACCCCTGTGCAGAGAGGTGATGCAGCTCTGGTTTTGGGCAATCCAAGAAGGAATCTCTCTATCGGCAGTTCACCTAGCCGGAGAGAAGAACTGGACAGCGGACGCTCTGAGCAGGCAGAGCACAGTCTCCTACGAGTGGGAACTAGCTCAGGAAGTCCTTCAAGAGATCTTCGCCCTTTGGGGAACCCCTCAGGTGGATCTGTTCGCCACCAGTGTCAACAGGAAGTGCGATCTGTTCTGCTCAAGGGAATTTCCCCTGAGAGGAGCTCTGGGAGAAGCGTTCATAGTGGACTGGGAGTTTCCGCTTCTGTACGCGTTCCCACCGGTCCCTGTCATTCCTCAAATGATCAGGAGGTTGAGAAGATTCGGGAAAACCATGATCCTAATTGCCCCGGATTGGGCCAGGAGAACGTGGTACCCGGACCTTCTAGATTTATCCATCTGCCCTCCAATGCGACTTCCACTCAGAGAGAACCTACTCTCACATAAGGGAGGTCAGGTTCTCCATCCAGACATCAAAACCCTCAACCTTCCCACTTGGCTTCTGAAAGGCTGAGGTACAAGGATTGGGACCTCCCTGATGATGATGATATGGAGGTGTTGCTTTCGGCAAGGAGGCCAACAACAAAGTCTTTATACCGCTGCCGTTGGAACAGATTTTGCAGCTGGTGTAGAGAAAAGAATATCAACCCCTTTTCATGTGGTACACCAATGGTTTTGTCCTTCCTACTCTATTTGGCGAATTCAGGCCTTCAAGTTGGCACCATTAAGGGCTATCTCGCAGCGCTATCCATCTTTAAGCGCACTGCGGAAGAACCATCCTATTGCAAGTTACCCTTGGTAATACAGTTTCTAAAGGGGCTAACTAACGTTTATCCCCCAAGACAATTCCAGGTTCCCCTCTGGGATTTAAACTTACTTTCCTGATGGGCACACCTTTCGAACCACTCCATTCTTGTTCGTTAAGATTCCTTACCCTTAAAACTGTTTTATTAATAGCACTTACATCTGCTAGAAGGGTGAGCGAATTACAAGCTCTTTCTTGTAAACCCCCTCATACAATATTTCACAAAGACAAAGTTGTCCTGCAAGTGAAGCCTAATTTCCTCCCAAAGGTGGTTTCTGAATTCCATATCACTCAGAAGATTACCCTGCCATCTTTCTATCCTCCTCCTCATCCGGGGAAAGAGGAAGAGAGGTTACACAGGCTGGACCCTAGAAGGGCTTTAAGTTTTTACATCAGTAGACTGGCCAGGCTAAGACAAGCAGACCAGCTGTTTGTAGGCTACGCAGGTCACAAGCTGGGGTTACCGATAACGAAGCAGACCATTTCCAGATGGATCATTTTAGCCATTTTGGAATGTTATAAACTGGCAGGAAAAGAGCCCCCTCAAAACCTTAGGGCTCATTCGACCAGAGGTATTGCAGCTTTATCGGCCCTCAAAAGAGGAGTGCCGGTTAAAGATATTTGTGCGGCCGCCACATGGTCGTCCGTCCATACCTTTACACGATTTTACAACTTGGATTCCTCCTCCAGTCAAGAGACTAGGTTTGGAAGGGCAGCATTGCACTCCATTCATCAATAAAAGGAAGCATGAAGTCAGTACTCCCACCTCCAATAACAGAATACTGCTATGGGAGCCTATCTAAAATAAGGAATACGTCGGAGGACACAATCCCTTCTAAGAACAAGTTACTTCTTACCTTGTAACGTTCTTTCGATGGGATGTTCCTCCGACGTATTCCTTATCGACCCTCCCATCCATCCCCGCAGTACTACTTCCCTTGTTGTTGCAGCTTAAGCTCCTTCAGGGTGATTAGTCTAATCCAGACAGAAAAACTGTGGGCTACAAAATGGAACTGAGCAACGGGCGCTACGCGCGGCCTTTTATAGGCAGGATGACGTTGACGTCGATACGGCGGCTGTCGAGGGACATCGACTCGGCGGACATCGACGCGCGGGGCCCTCTAGAGAAAAATGTTCCGAGGCCAGCAAAGCTGGAAGGAGATATCTAAGATAAGGAATACGTCGGAGGAACATCCCATCGAAAGAACATTACAAAGTAAGAAGTAACTTGTTCTTCTCAAGTACTGTAAATCGATACATCCATGACACCGAATCAAACGCCTTTTCAGCGTCGAGGGATGCGGCCACCGCCTGGGCTTCAGGTTTTATATGGGCCATGACTTCAAACAGTCTCCGGAGATTCAGTGCCGTTGACCTGGTGGGAATAAAGCCGCACTGATCCGGGTGTACCAACGTGAGCATATTGGGTAGGAGTCTTGTGGCCAGGATTTTAGCAAATATTTTTGCATCGCAATTTATTAGAAACGGGGGCCGGTAGGAGGACATCTCGTTGGGTGGTCGCCCTAGTGTTTGCCATGTTTGTATGTCTTTACTATGTTCCTTATCTCAATATTTCTTAGTGGTGGGTCATGTGCAGCAGCGTAATCACAAATTTTAACTTGTAGGACCCCTTCAACTGGGTCCCGGACCCTCGCCTCCCCTTCCCGATTCCCACATAGCTCAACATAGCTAAGCCTCATGTGGCATTTTGACCGCCCCACCCGCATCATCTCCCCCTACATGACGGTGTTGCCCGTTAACTCTCGAAACCTTCCACGTAGGCATTCCCTTGAACTGGTGGAGCTTTCCTGAGGGTCACCAGCTGTGGCCATCCGGCTGACCCGGTCAGCGGCTCATGGCTCGATTAACAATAAACCTGTGTCCAGGCCGTCCTTGTTAGTGTTCCTTTATCCGTGTGACGGCGGGTAAGTGACATGCCTCTGTCAGTTTGCTGAGTCTCGCCTCTCCTCTCTTGGCCGTGGTCTAGCATTTTGATCAATCGCCCGATCCCTGGGAGGCAGCGGAATGGAGGCCTCGATATAAACCATGGCTTCTGCAGGATTCTCAAAGAAGCGGGCTCTTCCACCTTGTTGGATTCTCATTTGTGCCAGGAAGATGAGGGCATATGGCACGTTGCGCATCCGCAGCTGTTTCTTAACCAATTCGTAGGACCGTCTCTGTGTTTGTATGTTAGATAAGAAGTCCAGGTATATGTGTGTTCTGTTTTGCTCATAGTGTAGAGTTCCTTTCTCTCTGGACAGTCAGAGTATGGCATCTCTGTCTCTGTAGTTAAGGAGATGTGCTATTATGGTGCGAGGTGGAGCCCCCGGCTTCGGAGGTGGTGCTAGAGTGCGGTGGACCCTCTCGACGAGGAAGTGCTCCGAAAAGGATTCTGCTCCCAGGATATCTTTCAAAAGGTTTTACACTTGCTGTTCCATGGAGCCTTTGCCAAAGGTTTCCGAAACCCCGACAATCCGGATGCTATTCCTCTGTGATCTCGATTCAAGATCTTCGCACTTGCTTTGGGTTTTGCGCAGTTCTGTTTTGAGTTGAGCTATGTCACGGCCATGTTGTGAAATGTTGTCTTCGTTCGTACTTATCCTATTCTCCGCCTCCGTAATGCGCGTGCTCTCCTTCTCCAGTCGAGCTTTCAGGGATCCAATTGTTGCCACTATGTCGTCCAATTTGACATTGACCGCCAGGAATCCGTTCTGTACCAGTGTTGCTAGGAGATCTAAAGGATCTTCCTCCTGTCTGTCAGTGCCTGCAGCGTCAACTCGGCTGCCCCATGTGGCTGGGAGCTGGCGAAGGAGTCATTGGGCCGGTCCTTTTCCCTCCTGTGCCCTTCTTCTCAGTGCGGCCCATGTGTTGTAGTTTATGGTTTGAGGGTGAACTGTGTTCTCCCACGTATCAGTCAACCGTGATATTGTCCAGCAGGAGGAGAGAGGGAAGTAAGGTAGTGTTTTCTCTGTACCTTCTCCTTGCACAGTTTGCTTTGCCCGCTTGTTGAGAGCGCTTTTGTGTCTTCTATGGTGCCAAAATCTCCCCTAGGTGCACCCCCAAATTTTGTTCTGGATGTAGCCTTGATAAGTTTCCTAATAGAGTGCACCTCTGCACTTTTCTGGAGTGGTTGGAGTATTGCCCGGGGGGTGGGGGGGGCCATCTGCTATATTCAGGGTATCCTGAGTTTGGGGCTCCCGAGGTTGCAGCAGCTATCCCACACTTTGGGTTTGATATTAACCCAATTCCTGCTTCACCTGAATGTGGGGCGGGGGGGGTGTAGTGTCCTGTGCCACATCAATAGTGCCAGTCCTGGCTTATAATGTCCACGCGGGAGCCCCCCAGCGACCTCCCCCCCACCACGGACTGCGTGTCGGGCGTTGTTTGCACTCTGGCGTTTAAATATTAGCAGGGGCTCCCTTCCCACCCTGCTCCACTTACTTGTTGCGAGGGAAAGTTTGTCTTCTTCGCGTGCCCCAGTCTCCTGCTCGCGTTGTTCCAAGGCACCGCAGGCAGCATGTCCTCGTGTGGGGAAGCGGAGGCCAGGCCCCTGCGGCGGCCGTGGCGCCACCAGCCGTGCACCCAGCGGGAGCGGAGCACGGCCCGTCCTAAGTCGCCGCCGGCTCTCTGCTCCTTCCTCCCTCTGTCCTGCGGCTCCCGTGGCGCCCGGCGTCACCCCCCCGGTCGTGCAGGGTGTTAGCTGGCGGTGATGCAGTGCACCAGGTTGGGGCGACCGCTCTGCGTTCTTCTCTGGCACTGTGCTGCAATCCCGTCGGCGCCCCTCGCCCAATTCGGCCTGCTTTTGTCATCCACGCCTCCGGCACAAAGCCGATGTCAAGTGGAGACGCCAGGCGGCCGTACCAAAGCCTCCCGGCCGCAGAAAGCCTCAAACAGGATATCTCGCCGCTCCCTCAACATAAATGCACCATTTTTTCACGGTCTGTCTAGGCGACCCTCCGCCACCGGAATCTTGCTTTTTAAAGCATCTGGAACGGCGCTGGAAGGATTCATTTGAAATAGGATTTCATTCGAGCCGGAGCTCACCTTTCAGGCAGCCATACTCGATGTGCGCAACAGCACCCATCCCCCCCCCACCACCATCATATTTTACATAAGGAAGCAGGGGGCACTCGAGCCCCAGTGCTCTTCAAGAAAGTGCTGACTTGTGGTGATGGGTCGTCGTACAGGGGATGTTCCTTGTTCCGCTTCATCTGGCGGGAGTCAAGAACACCATTGCAGACTCCCTCAGAAGGTAACTGTGTTCCTACCATGAGTGGGAGCTTCGTCAGGATCTGGTGGGCCGCATGTTCGCTGAGTGGGGCAGGCCCCAGATAGATCTGTTTACCACTGCAGCAAACTCCAAGTGCCAGACGTTTGCCAGCAGGTTCCACTACCCAAGGAGCCTGGGCGACGAGTTCTCCTTCCTGTGGGAAGGACTGTTCCTGTATGTGTTCCCAGCGTTCCCTCTCCTACTACGAATCAACACACTCAGGCGGTGTCTATGCAAGATGATACTCATCGCCCCATCGTGGCCGAGGCAGATTTGATATCCAGACCTTCTCAGTCTGTCAGCGTCATCTCTGGTCAAGCTGCCAGTGGTTCCGGCTCTTCTCACCAGAGAAAGAGGCGCAATCCTTCATCAAGACCCAGGATCGTTGAGCCTGAGTGCTTGGCTCCTGCAGCCTTAGAGTTTGGTGGATATGAGTTCAGGCCAGGGCGTCGTTGACTTTGAAGTGCTACTGTCACAAGTGGAAGCATTTTGCTATGTAGTGCCGGTCGCAGAACATTACCCCTATGAGGGTCACGGCCCTGCAAGTTCTTCCATATTTGTTATCCTTGGCCAAGGACGGACTGGCACACGCCTCTATAAAGGTGCATCTGGCGGCTTTCGCCCGCTACACCAGGTCTCCATGAAGGTCTTCACTTTGGTCTCACCGTCTCATCAAGGAGTTTCTCAAAGGACTTTTTTTCGATCTTTCCCGCCGGTGAAGACTCATGCCACGGCGTGGGAACTCAATGTGGTTCTGACAAGGCTCATGGTGTGGGGGCAGGGGGGACCTTCGAGCCTATGCAACGGGCCCTCTCAAATTCCTCTTGTGGAAGACGGCTTTCCTTGTGACATCACCTCTGCCATGAGGGAAGGTGAGATCCAGGCCCTATCCTGCAAGCAACCATACCTGACTTTCGACGATTAGAGGGTGGTGATGCGGAGGCACCCCTCTTTTATGCCGAATGTTCTGTCGTAATTCCACCTCAATGTGCCTTTGGTGTTACCTGTTTTTTTTTTCCCCAAAGCCTTTCTCTGGCTGAAAGGGCTTTGCTGGACGTTGCTCGTGCCCTGATGTTTTATGTGACTTGAACAAAGCTTTTTCGGAAGACTTCTCAACTGTTCGTGAACTTTGGTCCTGTGAACCATGGGAAGGCCTTGTCCAAGGCTTCCATTGCAAGGTGGCTCTCCGGCTGCATCATTCACTGTCGCCGGTTGGCGAACCTACCGCTGCCAGGCCGTGCAAGAGCCCACTCCACCAGAGTGATCGCTGCTCCAGATGAGATTTTGAGGTGGGAGTATTTGACTCCCTATTTTTAAACTACGAGAGTAAAAATGACTTTTCTCCTTTGCAAGAGAGTAACATTTATGTGACATCCAGCCGTCGTGTGCAAAAACTGTATGGAAATCATTACTATGCGGCAGCTTTCTGCATTGTGACAGAATACACCTTTCATTATTCCTCTAAGATCTGCCCATTCTATCTCTCATGTATATATTTAAATGGTGAAAACACAAAAACCTAGCCAATTACATAGTAAAGCAAGCATGAATTGTATTGTGTGTTTTGAGGTTCGATAGCAAAATTGTCTTATGATGTTTAATGAAAGTCCTCATTTCCTGGAGCTATTACACCTAACGGTATGCCAATGTTATGATACAACAGTGCAGAGAGGAAAGGACTCCATGCTAAATTCTATATATAATCTCAATGTGAAATGGTTATTAATATAGCACTTTTGGTAACGCGCTGTACATATTTATCGCAATTATTACCAAACCAAAGCCTATACTCCTTTATCGAACTTGAAAGGATGAAAGGCTGAGTTGGCCTTGCTGGGATTCAAAAGTGCAACCTACAGATCGCTCACAGATCGCAGCAACAAGTGCTCAACTGGCTAAACTGTCTTATTGGCTAACGTCCTTCAGATGTCGGTTAACTGTATCGACTGAGGTACAATAATCAGTGCCTAGATGTTGGACGAACCATGTATGAAGCGCTATATAAAGTTAAATATCGATCTGTATTATCACAGGGACAGGTTTTGCTGAGTTTCTTTTTCAATTACAAATGTAACTTTCATTTGTTTGTTTTTGAACAGCACTTGCACTTCCTTGAGAGTCAGGTTGTGGATGTTTTAATTGTAGTCTTGAAGATATGAGAGGCTAGAACACCTGTGACTGGTGTAATGACAATCACTCACCCTTGAGAAAAGACTCTGCTGCCACTGACCATTTATAGTAATGTATCCCATTGACTGCAAGGTTGAATGGATGTAAACTAGACAATGCATAGTCATCATTTTACACACTTTTTATAATGAGAGTGTAAATTAAATTATAAGTGTAAAAATGATCTGCCTCCGCGTGATTATGCACACAGCACAGGAACTCTGAAAAACAATTGTGCAATACTGGTTGGCTGCTTTCACTGGAGAAAAGAAAAACATAATTTGTTAAAAAAAATATATTAATTCTCAATTGCAACTTAGTTTTCTATCTTAATAATTTTACAATCCAAAAATGCTAGGAAAATAAACAGGCACAGTGCTTCTGTTTGCTCCATTTGCAGCAACACAGCAGAAGCTGAATGGAAATAAACCTTTCCTTTCATCACAATGTGCAGTTTCTTTTTTTGAAAGGCTTCAGAGAAATGCATCATGTTTCAGAGGCTTTTATCCATGGCTTGCAATTGCATCCATGTACATAAAAATCAAGTAACCTGACCTTTGCACTGCCCTCTGCTCTAAATGTGTGTGTAAATGTACACAGGAAAATAATAAAGCTGTCATATTTACAAGGTTTTCATGTGTAAAAAGGCTTGGTATGCACCTTATCCAAGGGCCTGGAGGACGGCATTCCTGTCTGGTGTGCCCCTGCTGGACATCTGCAGGGCTGCTACGTGGAGGTCCACGTACACCTTCACAAGGTTCTACTGCGTCGACAGGGATTACAGGGAGGAGTCCAGAGTCGGCCAACCAGTGCTACGTAATCTGTTTGCTTGAGGCGAGTCTGTTTGAGAGGTATGCGTTAATTGCTTCTGTTGATACTTGCCACCTCCCGTAGTTGTGTAATGTATTGCTGTGTATTTGTTATTCATGAGCATGTGAATCCATGCGAGACCCCATGCTGGAGAAGGAACAAGTTGCTTACCTGTAACTATTATTCTCCAGCATGGGTCTGGCATGGATTCACATGCAAACCCTCCCTCTGTCCCGGCTCTTCTTGGTCATACTGCCACTTTACGTGTTTACCAAATCTGAAGATGGCTGCCAGAGAAGGGGCTTAGGGAGTGGACTGTCATTGGATGGGGGTGGTATGACCTAGAGGACAGTGATGGGTTTAAAGGAGAAATACAGTTTATAAGTGAAAGTGAAACACTTTTTTTCTTTTGCAGAGGATTCTCGCCTGACTGGGAATATTCATGAGCATGTGAATCCATGCCAGACCCATGCTGGAGACCAATAGTTACAGGTAAGTAACATGTTCCTTCTCACTCAATAAAGTTGTACCATTCAATTATACCTATTTCCAAAGTGTGATTAGACAATATTTATTAGATGCGCTCTGCCGACACATGTTTCGACCACTGCTCGTCCTCAAGGCTTTAAACATGCACTTTAAAACTACAGATACATTTCTAAAACATAATCCCATCATTCATAGTGGTTTTATGATTTGTTCAATTAAGTCCAAATTGGTTAATAGACCATTAATTCCACAAAACGTACAGAGTACATACAGAGATTTGCATAGGAGTTTTTAAAAGAGGAATTTTGTAAAAGTTGAGCAATGCCCGAAAAACAAAATTATGAGCAGATGCAATAACAGTAGCGATAAACCATAGCACAAAATAATTCCACGTTTTAATTAACAAATTAAAACCAGAAAAATGTATGTAAAAAAAAAAAAAAAGGGGAAAATTGATTAATATGATAGAGAAAAAAAGAAGAGACGAAATAAGATCTGTCATTACTTCATCTGGTACTTAATATGTCATCAGCTGTTCATTTTGTCATTAAATACCATCACCAAAGCCACATTAGAATTTTTTCATTTTCCCAATTAAACTATAAACAATTGTTCACCTGAGCAGAGCTGTGCACCTGCACCACCTCGTGAATAATACTTGATTGAGTGAGAATATATAGGACAAGCGCAATACTCTGGAAGGCAAAACATTTTTCATTGTACATTTTTAGCAGATGGGGCAGAGCCTCTGCAACCCTGAGTCTGCAGCTATCCATTTTCACCAGAAACTCTAACAGTAGAAGTTGTCTAAACTTAAGCGCACCTTTAACCCTGGTTAGCCCCAAATATCAAACATTGTTCTGAATTTTTGTATGCTCCAATGGCTGCCAAATAGGTACGGCACGTGTCCACAAGTACCCCGCAGTTGGTTAGGTGGGCCAAGAACAGCACATCATTCAAAGAGCGAGGGGATGGGGGCCTGGTGGAGGGGTTGCATTATCCAAGGGCCTGAAACAAAAACGTGACCACTTGCTCTCTGGTCGACTCCTTCCTTCCTCTTTGAAAGGCCTGTAGATTCTTCTGTGATATCTCCAGGTGACCCAACGTACATTTTTCAGGAACTGTGTTGGTAGGGCGAATCTGTCTGGACTGGGTGGATCACAGACCCCGCCCCTGCAGGGCCAACAGGTGATTTAGATTTTGTCTCCAACTGTATTGGGTCTTCACACATCAGGTGTAATAGATGTAAAAACCACACTCTGGCAGGCCAGAGGGGTGGATATCAGAAGCATTCTGTAGCCTCGCTATTCCCTGAAAATGCAAATCACTTTCTGTAGGAGGGGGTTGGTGGGAACAAGTAGCACCAAAGGTTTTTCCATGCGATTTGGAATACATCTATCAGGGAACTCTCTAAGCAAAAAGTGGGTGTTTGGTGTTCACTTCCGAGGCAAATGGACCCACCTCCAGTTGTCCTCAAGTTTGAAACACCAGGAACGGCGCTTCTTTGTGCAAGTCCCACACCTGCTTAATCGTCTGCTTCCATACTATCTCTTGGAAGGTATATGGCTTGGAGGTGGATACCTTTGCTCAGGGCTCAATTCCATACTTTTACTGCAAGTTTGCAAAGGGTGGGAGACCTAGTCACGCCATTCCCACCTCAGCCCCATCCTCCAGACCAATCTGCCTGCATTTTGACAAAACATGGTCGTGAAACGGTTCGTCCTCATTAAAAAATACCCTATTCCGGACCATGTTTGTGGTGAATTTTCCAACTAGAATCCTCTCCCATTCACTAAGTGAAATCCCAGGGTGGGACCCAGCTTTCCAAGGAGTCAGTCGCGATCCCCACTGAGTGACGGGGCTGAAGAAAAGGAGCTCCACACATTACACTCTCCTGCTTCCACCATAACAAATCCTCTCGAGGTGGAATCAAAATCCTGTCTGACTGAGCCCCAGATTCCTGGTCCCATAAATTCCCCAAATGCAGTTGTAAGGATCGTATCCTGAGCCTGGCCAGAAGCACAGTGAGAATGCATGAAGCTAGAAGCCCCAGGAAATGTTGGTGCACCACGCTTAAGAGGTTTGCTTGGAGAGAAAGTGGTTGATGGCTCTGACCAGGTCCCTGAATTTTTGAGTTGGGAACATCTTCGTTCTCAAAGTGTCTCATCTTATTCCAAGCAACACTAAATCCAGTGCAGTTAAGAGCTCTGACTTTTTGGAATTTGATCGAAAACGCCAGGTCAAAGAGCACCTGCATTAATCTCAGACTGGAGACTGCAGTTTCCCCAGGTGAATTGGCTGACTAATCGTCATGCATGTAAGGATATATGGGGTGCCCCTCTTTCTTGAAAAGGGAGGCAATTATATTCTTTTTGTGAGTGCACAAAGGGCTGAATTTAGACCAAATGGGCAGACTTTGTATTGAAAATGTCATCCACATCATTGCGAATCGCATTATCTATAGTTGAGGATGTCAAAGGGGCACATGCAAGTAAGCATCCTTAAGGGAGCAATCTCTCAGAGATAGTCTCTACGGTGTGCACCGGTCACCACCTTGATTTTTGTATGGGAATGGATTGTTTGAGATGATTAACTACTCTCAGGCATACCTGGTGCTTCTTTGGAATTACAAAAATTGAGTAGAAGCCTCTCTTGTCTGCACAGGGGAATGGCTCCCCAAATTGTAAATTTGGTGTATATCAGACCAGTAATTGTTTTTATTTATTTTTAGACAGCCCAAATGTAGGTAAGAAAAAATGTGTGAAATCTGGGTTCGGTCTGCAGATTCACTTCCCTGTTCGGTCTGGGATGGGCCTCTAGATTGGTACAGAGGGTTACGGAAGGTCTGCGGATATCGAGCACTTCCGCTGATTGGATGGTGAAAAGAGTGAAATGCGTCACATTTTTCAAAACGCCCACCATGTTGTATTTGCAGACATCTGCCGGCGTCCACAGACTTAGCAGTAAAAACCTATAAACAAAAATACAACATTGCATTTGTGAAACTCCTCAAACAATCCCTGGGTTAGTGGGAGGTGATGAGGATTGGATGGGATATGGCCGTAAGGAGCCAAAAAAAATGGGTGTTTTTCATCCCCGAAGTCCGCAAACAGTCCGGATGTTAGGGTGCATGCCTGTGATGTTTGCAAACACTTCAGATGTTCGGGAGCATCTTTGGCTTTTTCTGCATTACTGGGTTGGTTAAAAGCAGTTTTTTTGGATGGCTTTGCAATGTTATTCTAGACCCAATTCTGAATGGTTTTGGAAAGTGTGGAGCTGTTATGTCAAGAGGGAACAAAATTAGAGGTGGGGGGGTTCCAAAATATTGTAAAGGCTTATAAATGTGGTACCATATGACAAATCTGCACAAAAGTTTGCATAACGATTTTAGATCTAGATGTAAATGTATTTAAGTTTGATTGGATTTTGTCAAGAGGGGGCTAAATTAGAGGGGGGCTCAACATTTTTAGATGGCTTATAACTTTGTTGCCGTTTGACGAATGTATAGGTATAAGACAAAAGGTACAAGACAAGCAAATTTGGTGGCGACTGAGGGAGTATCGGCACCATGTGAGGCTAGGAGCATCTATTATTCAACTATTAAAGGTAAGAAATTGGAGTACCGTGAGGATATATGGCCCACACGCCTCCAGGCAATACCTAGTAAGAACATGACTAGGTATTGGGAAATGATAGTTAAGGGACGGCCAATGGACCTTAGCTATTTGCAGGAATCTATATCTGAAGCTACATGGGTCAAGCACTTCGAGGACCTGTATAAGAAAGTAGGAACAATTGGCATTGAGGATACTATTAGGTTTTGTATAGTGGTAACATATTCCCCACTGATTGTGAGAGGGAAGTTAGGCTTGTGCTTGAGAGCCAGAAAAAAGGAAAGGCCCACGGCCTGGATATGACCCCAGTTGATTTCTTTGCAGATTAATCTTTGATCTGGGTACCATATCTGACAAGACCATTTAATGCAGCAATGTGGCTGAATAGGGTCCCGGTATTTTGGACCTTTGCAGTAATTGTGCCGATCTTCAAGAAGGGAGATGGAGACCACCCAGACAGTTATAGGCCTATCTACAGACCATTTCTCATCAGACAAAATCAGAGTTCCTTTTTCAATCGTTTCACTGTTTAGTTTTTGTATAGCCTGTGACTCTTTTCTGCTGTGTTCAACTGTCTTTGCATGGAGGCCCTGCGAACAGATACTTATACTAGCATTACTATTGATTTCAATTTTGTTGTATAATGGCAACAATACAGCCCAACCAGTACGAGTCATAGTATTCTGTGGCAGAATTACTTGATAGGGAAAGATGCAGAAACGATGGGGCATCGGACGACAGTTGGGAAGAGGAATCAATGGATCCTGAGTCGGAGGCTAATCTCATGGAAGACGTTTCCACATGGTGTACCTGCAATCGGTGCGAGGTCATGCGAACCGAGGAGAACTGCTGCTGCAGAGAAAACTATGGATGCTTGTCCTACATATCGGAGGAACACCCACCGCAGCTATGCGTTACCAAGCTGCATGACTTCAGGGCAGCCTGCCTCACAAGGTCTGTGTTGAAGATTATGATGGTGCTAATTCCTGAACTTCACAACAGTTCACCCTCGCAATCCAAGCAATGAGTAAGTGCACTCTAGGTGTGATGTCATTCTGACCACTCGGACGAATAATATTTCATGTTTGTCTCTGTGAGAAGGGGCCCGGAATGGAGGGGGTGCCGGGAGGGGTAGCGGGACTCCGCGGGATCGCGGCTCGTTGCCGCGATCCATCCCGCCCGTTCTCCCCGGGACTCTGCAGGATCGCGGCAACGAGCCGCGATATGAAAGGAGCGGCCCCCGCCCGCCCAGCCTTACCTGAACCCGACAAGGGTAACGCCGCCGCGGCCTTCAGCCCGGGAGACGGGTTGGTGACGGCGAACCCGCAGGAGGCACGGGCGGTCGCGGGGAGCCGGCCCACACGGCCCGCCGAGCGTCCCTCCCCACCAGGAAGGGAGAGAAGGGAGAAACGGCTTGCTCGGCGGGGCGGGCCACTCTGGGGCGGTCAGGGAGACACACACATGGCGAGAGGGAGAGACTTCAAAGGGGGGGAGGGACCCACGGGATGGAGTGGCCTGGGAGCGGGACTCTTCTGGCAGGCAGCAGAAGCAGCCACTCTGGAAACCCACGGCAGCCTTCAAAGGAGGCGGGACATGGCAATACCAGCCAATGAGAAGTCTGATTGACAGGGAAGCTTTCCATTGGGGGGGGAAGTAAGTCACTCACATCCTATAAAAGCCCGGGAACTAATCCAGCGTTTGTTGTTGATTCTCCTAGTCATACGAAGAGGGCGAGGAGAGAAGGAACAACTGGTGGGCCTATCCGGACAACAAGGAGACTTAGGAGGGCTTAAATCCTGTATCTGGAAGACTGCCTAAGAGTGGAGTAACTCTCGAGGAGTTCATGGACTATAATTTCATTAGTTTAAAATCACATGAATAAAGTATAATTTCAGCAACCCAAACCTGGTCCGGGTCTTGATTTCTACAGTCTCCTATATTGTAGTAACTTTGATCTATCACTGCCAAATGAATGTAGTCTGACAATTGAATACATTTATTGCGCTTTGGGGGAATCAAGAGTGTTCATCTTATGTGTCTTTTACGTTCAACTAAGAAACAATATTTCTCTGTGCCTGAAACATTATGGATTACATGCGTATTCACTTTTGTGATGTGTCTACACTTCAAAGCCCAAGTTGATTGATCCATGAAGTAACATTTGTACGGGCAACTATGCCATAGGATACAGGGTGCATTTTCAAGTAAGGTTTTTATACTGATGCTGAAATGTGTCCATACGTTGAGGGGGAAAATATGCAGGCAGCGATTGGTGCATGTTTCGTGTATTACAAGGCACTAACCTGACAATCCAAGCCAGCTGTGTCTGCTTCCAGCCATCATGGTCCGCCCAACCGATGCTGGGCAAAGTGCCAGCTGGAAATCTACTATGTTTAGCAGCTTTACTTTTCAGTGGTTCGACTTTCAGTAAGATGTCCAGCTTCTGTCAATGTGTGGGGAATTCTTATTCCCTACTTTTAGTCACGCCTGGAAAATTGAACAGATGTCAATTGAAAGCACGTTCTCTGGCAAACGGTTCAGGCTAGCTGTTGATGGACAGTGTGACGGCCCCGGATTTTCAGCAAAGTATTTCACATACCACTTTCAAGACATGGAAACTAAAGAAAGCGTGAGTTCAGAGATTGTGCAGGTGTCCCAATGTAAATCCTCATTGGCCATGGAGAAACATGGTTTCATAAAATCCCTCAATCTTCAATCGAGGGGAATGCAAATAGACCTCATAGCCACTGACAGACATGTTTCAATAGCCAAGGCCAAGCAAGAGCAATTTCCAAACATTTGTCATCAATTTGAGGTATGGCACGTTGCCAAATCAGTGAGTAAAAATAAATCACAGCTGCTGGTTAAGAAAAAAGGGTTCAGAAAATATTTTACAGTGGTCTCGGTCTTTCAGCAACCATCTTTGGTGGAGCTCCAAAACTTGAGATGGGTCTGTGGAAATTGTACTTGAAAAATGGCTCTCATTGATGCACCACTGTTCCAACGTTCACTCAGACAGAAAACCAAAATGTTCATGAATGTGCACATGGAGCGCTATCGGAGGAGCAGGAACGCACGAAGTGGTTGGTGCCATGTTCACCTCAACACAAAGCTCTTGAGAAGATGGTGTATGACAATACTCTTTCAAGAGACCTAAAGGGATTCGCAGAATTCTGTCACACCAGAGATTTGGAGGTGTTCCACAATATGTGCCCAAAGTACACGCCGAAAAGGTTGCATTTCAGCATAGACAGGATGCAAGCCAGAACATTACTAGCCGTATTAGCTCATAACGAGAACCTAGGTAGAGAACAATCTAGAACTGACGAAAACTTTGGGATGCTTCGTTAAACCTTAGCCTTTGCAAAACGAAGCAAAAAGTGGTTGGCAAATACCAGGAAATGGAATTCGATTTTGTAAAAGATCTCACTTTGACTGTGTTGGCCATGCATACTCCTGGAATGGATCCTGATTTTGTTCCTAGGACACACAAAATGCCACAAGCCTTGCACAATTGCACACGAGCCTTGTCCACCTAAAGTTGAACTTGTTGAACAGTTGACTTACCGGTATAAATGATTTGCAGCGTTGTTCTTAAAGTACTCACTATAACTTTTGGGATTTGTTCCCCAATCTTTGTACATTGTGCACTAACAATGGCATGCTATTAAACTCTGTCAATGCTATAAAAAGTATTAAGTGTTTAATATGCAGATTTTATCCAGTTTATGATTGATTAATTTATATCTTTTGTCTTCCCTTCATTTTTTTTTTATTTGTATATAATCAAAGATTTTTATGAAGGAAAACTGAAGAAAAAGAAGAAAAAAATCAGTTTGTTAGCTCTTTGATTCGTCTCCTTGTAGTTGTAACAGTTTCAAGGTGAATTGCAGGAGGTCCAAAATTACTTCATTGAAGAAGTTTTATGGAAGCATCTCTTTGACAATGTGCTGCATAATGTTTACTGATGCCAATAGCGATGACGTTCTATCTCATCCTTTCAGTTTTTGCCAGCAAACCTCCTCATCCATTAGAACAAAGTTAGATTAAGTACCGTTTAGGTATTTAAAACGGATCTCTCGTGTAGCAAACTAGAAGCAAGTGGCGAATGGATTCTATGTCAAGACCGGAGGCTCCCATTATGCTTCTCTTTCTTTATTTACATATTTAAAGAAAGGCTCAGCAGCAAGGTATTTTTGTGCACCAAGTGTCGTATGAGTAAACATAGAAAAAAGGGGGTGCACTAAATATACAATATAACAAGTAAACATAATATAACAGTAGTATTTCCAGAGTTCTGAATGAAACAAACTCCATTTCCCAGAGTTCCCTAGTGTCACCAAAGAAACATCAACATGTGACTTAGTCCTCCAATGGGTGTCCTGATCCCTTCATGAACAGTCCTAAACATGATGCGACTTCCTCTTTCTTTGCTGCTCACAGCAAGAGATAAGTACCTTCATGTTTACCACTGTTTGACACGTTATTTCATTTTCATAGTAATTGACATTGCTATATATGTTTAATTGTTATTAGGAGTGCACTCTGCCTCAAATTGAATTGATTTCCTTTTAATCATTACCTTCGTTATTAACTCCGACGCCAGCTGCCTTCTGCTGGCGTCGGAGACTGCGTGATTCGAAGCTTCGCTTCGCGTTAATACAATTTATCAACTGTTTCTTCCGCTTCACAAGCGGGCCTCTCGGCGGGCTCGCGTCGGCTTCCCCGACCCATCGGTACTCTCCTCGGGCACGGGGAGGCCGGCGCGGCATTACTACAGCCCGCAACGCCGCCCACTAACCACCAGGGGAGCTCCTGCTCTTCCTGGTCCTTTCCTCTGTATTCCGGCGCTCGAGTGCGCATGACCGTTAAGTTATAACGGTCTTTGCGAACTCGAGCGCCGGAATCTCTCCTCAGGCGACAGCAAATACACACTTTATTTCATCGCGGATCAACAAGAATTCGCACGCGAGTACTTGAATATATATTTAAATACATAATCTACATAAATTAAAAAAAAAAAAAAAAAAGAGGAGAGAAAATCTCCCGTTCAGCATTCTCTAAAGACTATAATACTAAGCTGAACTGATTTTACTGGGCAGTGAGAGAAGGCGTTCTAAAACCCAGAAGACAAAAAAAAAAAAATGAGTAAGGTGCTTTAAACTTTATTATGGCAGCGCAGTACTCACCTCAATCAGATCAGGCCTGGTCTGAGACTGAGGAAGATCACTGCTATATAGATGAGGTGACGATGGCTAACAGCTTACAAAAAGTACTGGGATCCTCTGTGGAGACCAGTATTAGAAAAGCAGTAACAGACATGCTCCTTCCCATTCAACAACGCCTAGAAACTATGGAAGAGCATTTAAGAGGGACCTCCCCTCCTGGGAGGAAGAGAACGCAAAAGAGGAAGCACCTTACGGAAGGGGGATGTATACCGGCTCGCAAGAGCAGAAGCTCTACGACCCCCCCGAGCCAGCCAACAGATGCCACAGCTGCCGTTTCGGACGCCTTCTCCAGGCTGAAACAAGCCTTTATGAACAGGAAGGTAACCTCTTCCCATGAACCCTCTTACCCAGAGGAAGAAACGAGGGGAAATGTACCCTCAAGCCCGGAGAGATATGGACAGGGCACAGAGGACGACCAAAACAAGAGCGTCTACGACGCTGATCCTTCTCAATCCTCATCTGAAGAGGAAATTCAAATAGAGGGTTCAGAGCCCTCAGGTTCTGGGACTGCGGCAGACCCCATCCCCAAGAACACAACTGGAAACAAGCCTCCTGCAGAGGGGATGTTCACTCCGGGATCCTCTGTGGTCTTCACCTTATGCACCCCAGATCCACAGACTGGGAACCGTCTTCAAAGACATCAAAATACATTCATTTCAGACTACGTAAGCCACTGGATAAAGAAGTCAGAGCTAGACTTCGAGCGGAATGTCCACGTCCAGATATTGCGGACAAAGTGGCTCTAACACCAGAACTAGATTCAAAGATGATTACCTTCCTAGGTAAAAACGTAAAAGACCCAAGGAAAGGCATAGACCGTGCCTGGAAGTCCTGTCAGGACAAAGTACTAGACGTGGCGTGGCCACTAGCCAAGATTTCAGATCTAGCGGAAGAAGCAATAAACTCTTCTAATCCCATTGACCCGGTAATACTCTCTGGTTGGGTTCAACGGGCAATTTGCCTGTTAGGTAACGCCAGTTGTGCTATTTCGACAGAACGCCGAAAAGGCATCCTATATAAAATAGACGCCAAACTGAGCGAACTGGCAGACACAGAGTTGGGTCCAACAGCACAAGGCCTGCTTTTTGGAGATCCTTTTATGAAGGAAATGATGAAATTCGTAGGAACATTTACAGCATTGGACAAAGCACAGGCCTCCATAAAAAGAGTCTTCGCGTCCAAGGTTTTGACCAGTGCCGGACGAGGCAGAGGTCGCTCCTCCGGCCGTTACTTTTTCGACAAAAGATCTCAACACTCCAGAGGCCAGCATAGCTGGCAAGAGCGCTCCGACACTTTCTTTCCCTCAAGAGGTCGTGGAAGAGGGCGCCCCTGGAGAAGAGCGGCCAGATACCCAGCCCAACAACAATCTACAGGTCAGTGTACTTATAGCAGCGACAGCGCCACTGACTCCTATAGGTGGGAGGTTAATGATGTTTATAAATGCTTGGGATACCTTATCAGGAGACGCCTGGGTCAGGGACACAGCTCGGGGCCTGCGCCTAGAGTTTTTCGAGCAGCCCATCCAGACAAGTCGCCCTACTCCAATAGTAATGTCTCAGACAGATCAAATCGCCCTAGACAGCGAAATACACAATCTTTGTCTGAAGAGAGCAATTCGCCCCTGTCAAAGCCAGGGAGGGTTTTTCAGTCCCATATTCCTAGTTCGCAGGAAAGAAAAAGTACGACCAGTCATAAACCTCAAAGCTCTCAACGAATACATCATTTACCGCCATTTCAAAATGGAAGGTATACATATGCTCAGAGATCTTCTGAGACCGAACGATTGGCTCATGCGTCTAGACCTGAAAGACGCCTACTTAACAATACCAATTCATCAGGCACATATTAAATTACCTGAGATTTTCCTGGAAAAATCGAGATTGGGAGTTCACAAGCCTACCTTTCGGGCTCTCTTCAGCGCCTTGGGTTTTCACCAAGCTTTTAAGGCCTGCAGTAGCTCATCTAAGAGAGCAAGGTGTTCGTCTTATTATTTATCTAGACGACATCATTTTCATGGCACAGTCGCAAGAACTAGTTCAGAAACAGACCAAACTAGCCATAAACCTGCTACACAGTCTCGGTTTCCTTATAAATTGGGAAAAGTCAGTTCTTCTTCCATCCAAGAGCATGGAATTTCTGGGCTTTGTTGTGGACACCCAGAATTGTCAGCTCCGACTCCCATCAGCCAAGATCCATTCTACCAAAAGGGAGATACGCAGGATCTTGCAGAAGGACCTGTTCTCTCTTCGAGAACTGGCAAGAGTGATAGGGTTACTATCCTCCTCCATTCAGGCGATATTTCCCGGCCCTCTTCACTATCGCGAATTGCAAAGACTGAAAGGTCAACACTTAAGACACAGTCTTTCATACTCTCAACTCCTAACATTATCTCCTCAAGCGAGGACAGAACTCAACTGGTGGCTCACTCACATGGAGGCCTGGAACGGCAGAGCCATTTTCGGATCTGCTCCAGATATCATCATCATCGAGTCAGACGCCAGCCGCTCCGGATGGGGAGCGAGATGCGGCTCCATAGCCACAGGAGGGACCTGGTCTTATCAAGAGCTAGACCTGCATATCAACTGCCTAGAACTTCTGGCAGGTTCCTTTACAGTACGCTCCTTTGCCAGAGGCAGAGCGAGTTGCTGTATCTTGCTAAAAATGGACAACATTTCCGCGGTAAGATACATCAACCATCTAGGTGGCACCAAATCAAGACCTCTAGCAGAATTAGCCAAGGACTTCTGGCACTTCTGTCTGGCACATCGAATCTCAGTTACAGCAGAATACCTTCCCGGCCTATCAAATGTGGTAGCGGACTGGTACTCCCGCCACTCCACAGACTACAGCGACTGGAAGCTCGACAGAGGAGTCTTCCTCCGCCTCCAGGAGATTTGGGGCCCAATGTCCATAGATCTTTTCGCCTCCAGGCTCAATACACAGCTACTAATGTTTTACAGCTGGAGACCGGATCCAGCAGCAACAGCAACAGACGCTTTTCTCCAACAATGGTCCCAAGGGGTACTCTATGCCTTCCCCCCCATTCACCATGATAGCGAGGACCCTGGCGAAGGCCCGTCTGGAACATTCAGACTTAGTCCTCATAGCACCGGTCTGGACATCTCAGACCTGGTATCCAGTTCTTCTGGAACTTTCCTCGGATTTTCCAATCCTACTACCCCAATTTCCGGATCTTCTTCTAGATCCTTCGGGGCAGAGGCATCCCCTTCTTCTCAACGGTTCTCTGACCCTGGCAGCATGGAGGATTTCAGGTCAAGATGGAGAACTCCAGGCATGTCACGCAGGGCGATCAGTCTCATCGAGGAAAGCTGGGCTCCTACCACCCTTAAGAGATATTCCAACTCTTGGGGCGCCTGGAGCACCTGGTGCCGGAGAAAAGGCTTACACCCAATTTCAGCACCTGTAGAGGAAATCTTGAATTTCTTAGCATCTCTAGTAGAAAGAGGGTTCGCCTACAGGACAGTGAACGCATATCGTTCAGCGATCTCAGCTGGTCACGACCTCATTGAAGGAATACCAGCTGGTGAACACCACCTCGTCTGCAGATTATTAAAAGGAGTCAGACTTACAGTCCCGCCCCTTTCCCGCTATGACAAACTTTGGGACGTTAACAAAGTATTGCATCTTTTCCTTTCATGGCATCATAATGAGGAGCTATCACGTACAGCCCTCTCGGGCAAGCTTACTACCTTACTCTGCTTAGTCTCCTGCAGGAGAGTCTCTGATGTCAGAGCCCTTGACCTAGCGGGCAAAACCTTTTCTCCTGACGGTATTGTATTTCACATACACAGAAGGACGAAATGTAACTCTAGGGTAATTTCTTACCCCGCCTTCAAGGACCAACCTAAACTTTGTCTGGTGAAATGCCTGAAAGTTTATGAAGAAAAGACAGCCCCCCTTAGGGCCTCCCCCAACGGGCAACTACTGATAGCTCTGCGTAAACCACACAAACCGGTTTCCGCTCACACTTTAGCGCGCTGGGTGCGCTGGACACTAACTCAAGCCGGGATAGATACCCAGCACTTCGGAGCTCACTCTGTGAGAGGAGCAATGGCCTCCAAAGCCTTTCAGGCCGGAGTTCGACTAGAAGACATCATGAGAATGGCAGACTGGGCAAGCGAATCAGTATTTAAACAATTCTACTTGAAACCAGTAGATCAACCGGCATCTATTGTGGTGAGTAAGCTTTAAACAAGCATAATGGGAGCCTCCGGTCTTGACATAGAATAAAGATTTTCCATAATACCTTACTAGAAAGTCTTGATTCTATTAAAGACACGGAGGCGAGCATTATCCCACCCAAAGAGAAAATAATACTGTACCTCTCTCCTAATTGTGACAATGTATTGTTATAAGTTACTAAAACTCACAAAAGAAATGATTGCATTTTATAAGAAATAAATAAATAAATAACCCAATGACATTTTCTCCCACCCCGATAAGGGAACTAGGGTTGTTATATACATGAAGTAATTTTACTTTCAATCTCCTTTTTCGACAGCGCCTGCCGACAAATCCGCTTGATCAGCTGTTCAACAGATCTACCAACTAACTACAAGTACTACCTTATCATGGATAGCCAAGTTCGCAGCTTCGAAAGAGGAAGTCGCATCATGTTTAGGACTGTTTATGAAGGGATCAGGACACCCATTGGAGGACTAAGTCACATGTTGATGTTTCTTTGGTGACACTGGGGAACTCTGGGAAATGGAGTTTGTTTCATTCAGAACTCTGGAAATACTACTGTTATATTATGTTTACTTGTTATATTGTATATTTAGTGCACCCCCTTTTTTCTATGTTTACTCATACGACACTTGGTGCACAAAAATACCTTGCTGCTGAGCCTTTCTTTAAATATGTAAATAAAGAAAGAGAAGCATAATGCTCGCCTCCGTGTCTTTAATAGAATCAAGACTTTCTAGTAAGGTATTATGGAAAATCTTTATTCTTTCTCCGTTGAAGATCTACAAAGGCGGCAGGCGTTCGTATGGGATAGACCTCTAACAGCGACCATTTTGTTCGTTTGAAGTAAGTTCAAGCAAATTCTCATAAAGAAGTTGTGCACCCTTCTATTTGGAAATAGTTCTATATAATTTTGGAGGACCTCTAATTTTTTGAAGTTAAGAGGCAGATGTGTCGTAAGCTTGTTTTTACTGGCCGATTCTAATGTCGTTATAGAGTCCAGTTCTCTGATTTTTTTATTTATTTTTATTTTTAGAACTTTTACAGGATTAGTTGAAAGTTCTTCTTCACTACTCTCCACAGAGAATAGCAAGGCGATGTGTGTTGCTTTCCATTTAGTCAGCATGGTACAGGTGGAGGCCGACAGTTCACGGTTTATCAATCTATAGACATATGGACTGTTATGCATTTTCTATATAGCAATAAGCTACTGCAGTCAACTGATGTCTTCAGTGACGAGGGACTCTGTTCTCGTCTGATTGTTACTACATATGTCGATTTAAGGAGGCAATGGACCGATCTCCAAAAGGTTGCTTCCAGTTTGGGCCATAGATCCGAAGGAAGATTGGGCATGGCATCTGCGCCATAAGTTAGAGAAGGTATGACCTTTTTTTGTAAAATTCTCTTGCTGGAATAGTGGAGAATCAACCGTATTTGAGGTCAATGGCCTTACCCTGTGCTGCAAGCTTATTCGTTTTTTCAAAAAGGACTCCTGGCATAGCTTTATCCTTCCCAGAGCTATCCAGGGTCACCCCTAGATACTTGAACTCGCTCACTCTTCTACTATGGCAGTTCCCAATCGGACGGAGGTCTTTTCGTTCTTCGTGATAGTTTTTTCTATTATCATTTATGTTTTGCCTTCATTGATGTCTAGGTTGTTGTCTGCCATGTAGGACTGTAAGTTGTCTAGTTGGCGTTGAAGGCCAATTGGAGTGAGATCCGACAGGATCAGGTCGTCTGCATATAGCAGGCGACTGATCGTTTCCCCACCAATTATAGGTGGAAATGAGCCTAGTCTTTTCAGCGTCTTGGAAGTCACCTAAGTCAGCCCAGAACAGAGCCGGAGCCAGAGGGCAGCCCTGTTTCACTCCTCTCGCTGTTGTGATCTCCGCCTGGCTATATATAACCAAGAGTTTTTTTCATTCATTGCTTTTGTTTTGGTTATTGTGTATTGATTACATGCTAATCACTTGTCACTATAGGTGGTGGTTACACATTGTTTCTTTTAAACATTATCTTGTGTTGCAATTTATTTTGCCATAACAGTTGCTTGAGGAAAAGTTAAGACAAATAATTAACCTCCTTGCAAATTCTGTATTTGTGAATGAACCTTTTGCATTTTCTGATTGTTTTTATCAACAAATACTTTTTTCAAAAAAACTACTGATGCATGATTACTAAATGCATCCAGCAGCAGAATAAATTTAAAAAGCTGACAGATTGATATCTATTTGTGTCTGAAACTCCTCTTTGTGCATTCTCACATTTAAAGTGTTTCTGTATCTCTCTTGACATAATAGAAATAACCTATGCCTACTAAAATCAAAAAGTAGTCCCCAGAAAACGTTACACGTCAGAACAGACCCCCTTTGTTGACCAAGTATTTCCAGCCCATTTTCTGCCGTAGTCGGGCTATCCCTCCAGTTACCAGTGATATCCGCCGAGACAGCCCCTTGATGGTTTAAGAGTACAGGGCTCTGATTGGGTTCAGGATTTCGTTTGGGCACTTCCAGGCAATAAGTTTCGACCATGGTCTAGATCGATCCACTCGGTCGAAGGCCTGGGCCAGGTCGATGAAAGCTATGAAAATTCTTGAACTGCCTTCTAAGACCTTGCTTTTTAGGGTGCTCAAGCACAGTATGTTCGCATTCATGCCCATGTTCTTTTTAAATCCTGTTTGGAGATGGTCTTGGCAAGGAGCTTTATTTGCCCAACCTATGAAATGGTATAACAGAAGTGATCCAAATACTTTGCCTATTGAATCCAATAGGGCAATTGGGCGATAGTTTGCTGGGTCGGCTCTGTTCCCCTTTTTGTGGATGGGAGCCACATTTGCTGTATTCCATGACGACGGGATGGATCTTAAGTCGGCACAACGGTCGAAGATCTTGCTTAGCAGTGATGAC
Source organism: Ambystoma mexicanum (assembly GCF_040938575.1). Taxonomy (NCBI): domain Eukaryota; kingdom Metazoa; phylum Chordata; class Amphibia; order Caudata; family Ambystomatidae; genus Ambystoma; species Ambystoma mexicanum. Next base: position 670,202,784 of record NC_090933.1, on the reverse strand, counting down.
CAGGCTTCCGGATGGGTTTTTAAATCGGTTATACCATCAGGTCCTGGGGCACGTGAGACTTTTAGTTTCTTTATTAAGTCAAACATGTCTGTTTTGGAATCCAACCGAATCCATGGAGAATCAGGCCTCCTATTCTCTTGTTGGAAGTTTTTTGGTTGTTGGAAGAGGTCCTTGAAGTACTGCTCCCATGTCGCTTCACCTATTCCGTTTTGTTGAGAAGGTAAGGCTCTTGTCGATGTTGAATGAAGTAAGGACCAAAAGTCTTTATCATGATTGCCCTTGATGGCTTTAAGAATATTTTCGGCATCTTGTTGGTATAGCACTGCTCGATGGGTTCGTATCCATGCTTTATAGGATCATGTGACCTCTGTGATGACATTTAAGGCAGCTGACGGTTCGAGTTTTTTTGCATGTCTCTTAATCTTTCGTACTTCTTTTATCTGTCGCCAGCTTATCAAAGGCGTGTTTAGTTTGGAGATTTACTGACCCCTTCTTCTGCGATGGAACTTTGTAAGTGGTGGTTAGTAGAGGAATATAGTCGACCTGGACTTGACTTTCACTACTTGCCAGGACGCTGTAATTGGCTGTCAGAGCTCTGATAGCGGCCTCGTCATTCCCAATCTTCTTCCTTGGTTGTTTAACACAAGCTCAGGAGTCATATTCTTGTATGGTGGTGTTTTTGAGGACCAGGAGGGTCAGTAAGAGGTTGTGGTCACTTGCAGCCGTCCTGACCACTTCAAAGGCTGTTGTTTAGTGTGCACATGTCCATTTTTTTCGATGGCGTTTCTCTAGAAGGAGTAGGGTTTTGGAGTATGGGTCTGGCCGTTGATAAGGATGACCGTGAGGGTATTAATGCTCTCTGTAGATGAACTGTTCTGTTGGGCGAGTCTTTGAGATGGACTGCACTGCGTAAGGTTTGGACATGGTTTGGACATGGTAGTTCATTCGGTTTGCTAGGTAAGAGATTATTTCTGGGGATGTTTTTCTCAGATGTGTTTCTCTTACTCCGAAGATGGTGATCAGTACCGGAGCCTTCTTGGCTTTCATCGTTGAGCTCTTTTGTCAGGTCTGAGTCAAGATCTATTGGTTGATCAACAAATTCATGTTGGTTTATTGAGGCAGGAAGGGGTTCAGGGATTTTTTGGCCTTGAACCCCCTTTCTTTCAGGTGATAAGGCCTTATGCACCTCAGGTTTAGTTCCTGGGCTCTGTAACTTGTGGGCCCTGGTGTCATTCGACTGCAAGTTATTGTCATTTGAAGTTCTTAGTTCATATTGAATAACATGACTTTTGTCATTGTGAAGGCCTGCTGTTTCTATTTCCGAGCTTTCCAGAATACATTGAGCCCTGGACTCTTTCGTAATCTTGGGGGATGTTGAAGGGTTCAAGGGAGAATGACTCGGAGCTGTTTCGTTCTTCGTGGGCGAGGAAGCCGTCATTGGAGGGGCAAAAGCCGTCAGTATTTTGCCACTAAACTGCCATTCAAGCCTGACTGTGGGCAGGTTTGATGGATCCAACCTTTGTTGCATACAAAGGTTAAGCTTCCGAGGGGCTACGTCAAGTTTGTGCTGTTTGCATGGCGGCATGCTTTCTTTCACTGCTTGGAGCATTTCAGCATCTGTGAGTTCTTTAGATCTGTCTTGAATGACTTTCGAATGTTTGGCAAAAAAGTCTGATAAAATTTTAAGTGGTGGGAATGGTTTTTTCCCACTTTTTTTTGCTGCGGTGGTACTCACAGAGCGACCTCTGATTACTAGAGGGCTTGATGCTGTGGGCTTGGTACCGTGAAGACTTCACTGGTTTTTTAGTGATTAACTCTGTTCCGTCTACTTCCTGTGAGGAATCTCTCGGAATTCTTTGTCCTTTTTTTTGTATTTTTTTGTAAGTCACTTAGGTCTTCCACTTCTTGAATGCGGTCCAAACTGGCGTTATCGCCGTTTCTTGCTGGGTTTGTGAGTTCAATGGGCTGAGGGGATGCCAGATTGTCATGGATCAGTGCTTTTACTGAAACAAAGTTTGTGGGCGTGGCTGAGAGCTCGGCAGTGTCTGAATTGCCTCATGGGAGGACTCGCCGAGCCCAGCCGCGGGCCAGCCCGGGGAAGCCCACTGGAATCTTCGCCCCCCTCCTGCTCATCCGGGCCTCCAGCGAGACCATCAACTCGCCGCCATTGGTGGCGGCGTTCCGCAAGACACCATGCGGGGAATCGGTTTGACCCCTACCGAACGCCAGAGCCGGCAGAGCCAAAGAACCCAGCGCTGTCCATCCTCCAGGAGCCGACGGTGAATTGGGCTGAGCAGGGTCTGCACGAAGGCAGGGGGGCGGGCAGCATCGGTGTAATGGGTGGCACTTTGTGGGGGTGATTGGGGAAGGAGTTTTGCCCCGAATTATGGTAGTTGTTACTGTTAATTAACCCTGATTTACAATGGGTTGAGGCAGTGTTGCCTTTCAGATAACTGTCAGCCTCTGGGGCACAAGGCCTTAAATGTTCTGGGCTGATTGAAGTCACAGGACACATCTCTGAGATAGTGGAACAACGGGGAGTTTCCAGTACCTGGTTTAATTCCGCTGAAAGTCGAGAACTTCTCAGGCGACGTGTGGCGTCTTCTTCCAGTGTGGGTACAGGAGTGAGCGGGAGGGCCGTTTTAGCAGTCTTTGCCGTCTTGCCTGTCATGACTGCAAGACTGCCACTCTCTGCCATTCCGCGTCCACTCCGCGGACTGAATGAGCCTTTGTAGGTTCAAGGCACACCTCCAGGTACACATCCTCTGTGGTAGCAAGGGACAGACAGACTCTGGGTAGCAGATAGCAAGACTGCCACTCTACGCCACTCCGCCCTTCCCTTCATTTATATTACTGATCCGCGAACGATAACATAAATGTCTGTGGTTGCCAAGTGCCTGTAAATCCCTCTGCTAGTCCAAAACCACATCCACACATGCAGTGCATGGCTCTGGCGTTGATGGCCTAAATTGTCTTTTAAAATGTATCCTGTTTGTCAACTTTTTGCCCCGCTCTTTTCCCCTTTACCCCCTCAACTGGACCTGCACGATCATCTGCACTGCTTGGGTCCTCAGGATATAGGTAGACGTGTGTTGCTTTTTGGGAGAAAATATTACTAAATGGGATAAGGGCTGTGATGTGGGCCCTCGACTGATGAGGGTCAGATGGATATCAGCATGAAAGGAACTGCAGGGTCTGCATTGTTGGGCTCAGGCCGGGCGGGGTGGAGGTTGTTAGTGCACGGGAAGTTCAGTGGAGATGAATGGGCACTTGGATTTATGACTTGTCAGTGTCTCATGTTATCCTCAGAGCACATTCCTCTGCGAGAACATGGGGCACGCAGACGTGGCAATGTTGAGGAGATGGTGCTGGCAGGCTAAGTGAGGCGCTGGGGATGGTAGAGCTGCATTTGTACAGAGAGATGGATTTTTGGGCCTACCAAAAAGATGTAATTCGGGCTATGTCAAAATGCTTTCCTAATGCTAGGCTTGAAACTATAGTCTGTGTTATTTGCGATGGGGTGTGGTGTAACGAGATGTCGCAGGGGTTAGCTACGCCTCCCCCGTTGGTTATAACATATGTTATGCTTCGAGAGTGACGAACGAGGGGGGTGGGGGTGGCAAGGATCATCTGCTTCCCAGCACTAGTACAATCGTTGTCTCTGTCTTCCCTCTGTTCCCCCTGCATTGCCTCGTCGCATCTTGAAGCACTTGTGCATTGGCGCGTTATAAATGAAATATATCTTCATATACTATTGCGGTCTGTTTCAGACAGACACAAATGGAATCTTAGGTTACACCAGACTTTCAGTGGCCAGGCTCATCGCTCCCATGCAGTGAAGGTCACTTTGTTTGATGTTGTTTTTGGGTAGTTCACACCGACGCGTCTTGTACAGTATGTTTTAGATTTATGGCTTCCCTTCACAAAAATGAAACCGACCAGGCATACAAGTTCTAACAAAGCTTCAATTGTTATTCGACCTTGGACGAAAGGGAGGATTCACTATGGCTTCAAGGGCGGAAGGTGTTGAATACCCAAAAAAATGATAAGTTTCACTACTTTAAAACTGGACATTGGAACATTTATTTTCATGCTGTGAAAACCGTTGTTCTGAGCGGACACACTGCATTACGCCAAGAGAATGGGAATACCAAATATTATGTATGTTGAACTGTTCAGTTTAAAAACCAGTTTATAGACGAACGAGGAAAGGTTTAATTTTCTGACCTATTTTACTTGCTTCTATTGTTGTGTTAGTTGGAGCATATTGGGACAATTATTCATCGACGATCTGCAAACACAACCTGTATGCAGGCTGGTTATATCTAAACCACTTTGTCCCGTGGCATATCGGTGTGCGCTATCAACTTTGTATTATTGGATGAGTCGGGTGCAGAACATTTTCCAAGGGGACTTGGTTCGCTTGTCGAAGTTTGATTTTGCCAGTTCCCTTATGTTTTAATATAAGGTAGCAGCAGGAGCCCCTCGCTAGAAAGAACATGGCATGATGCCCTGTTTTTTTTTCACACTTTGAGTGTCCGCAGCTGTGCGTTTCCTTTGTTTGTGGTTTGTGTTCGTCATTCGGTTTCACCTGGTGCAGAATTGCAGGGTAAATGGATACATTTGAATAAAGAACGGCTACTAAAATATATTTTTATCATGTTTTCTACACAGCTATATTTTGCTTTTCTGTGAATGCCATAGTTGCCACATTCAGACAGATGGATTTTTCAGCCAGCAATGGTATAGTAGCCTAAACAGATGGATTCCAATTACGCTGATGTGGGACGATAGCCCGGGACAGATTTGCCCTTTGACGGTACCAGCAACAAGGAGCAACCTGTCCTAGTTTATGGTGGTCTAGCAAGAAGTTGATGCCGAAGCCTTGCTATTCAAGGTGTGTTCAATGGGCATCTTCTCCTGAAAGGAACACTGTGTGACTCATGATAAAGTTTTGATACTATAACCCAAGGACTTTCAATAATTGGTGGTAAATTGAAATCACTGGATGTTCTCCAAGCGTTTTTTGTGAAATAAAAGCATATTGTAAATTGCACAGTATTGAGGTTTCCTTTAAAAATAGTGTTTTCTATTCCGATTTGGGATGCGCTGTGCTTTGAGTGGATGTGTGTTGATATTTCTGGTTCTGCGTCAACTGATGTTAAGATGTAGATGATGACTCGGCACGTTTGGCTACACTGCCCACTAAAGTCATGAAAATAGGTGGAGAATATCGCTAGGAATAGTGATGTCAGCTTCAGGGGTGGGTGATATGTTTTAGTGCGGCAAGGGTTGAATTTAGGGCGATCGATCCACGGGTAAGATTAGCACAAGATGGCTGCACCCCGCTCGTTGATTTCACATGTGTAAAAGTGCGGAAAACTAAGGTAAGGTGCATAGGAAATCTTTTTATGATGGATCAGTTTGCTTATAACCACATGCCCGTACGCTCGGGACAATAACATTTTTGAGTGCACTGTTCCTTTAAGCCCTTTTACATGGGGAAATAGCTATGTCATTCATTATTTCATTGATGGTGCAATGTAGAATACAGTGAAAATAGAAATGGGGGTCTGGCAAGGATGTGTGCTGGCCCGCACATTATTTTGTGTATTCATCAATGGGGCAATTAATAAAATATTGCTGCCCAGACTGATTCACCTATATTGGCAAGCAAGAAGATCCCAATTCTAATGTTCGCGGATGACTCAGTCCTACTTTCTCTTACTCCAGTGTGACTGCGTCAGCTGGAAATATTTGCAGACCTCTGCCAGGCAAAAAGCTGTTTTATTAATATCCAAAAGACCAAGGATATGGTCTTTAGGGGGAATTATGCCAAAATATGCCCTGGATTAAAATTGAGTCTGGCAGATGGCCCGATTGAGCAAGTCCAGACCCCACATATATGATTATTTGCGGATTCGAGTAAAATGGGCTTCTACATGGAAGGACCAGCTAGATTAAGCCAAGATTGGGGGTGACGCTGTGAAGGTTGCCCTTGAAGCAGATAAAGCGAGGACGAGACAGACAGCACTGTGACACTGAGCTTTGGGACTGGTCCACCAGTTTGTCCCTGGCAGTGGTAGAAAATAAGTCTCTAAAGCACCTCCTTGGTCTGCCTACTAGCGCATCTAGTTTGTTGGTCTGTCTTGAAGTAAACCTTCAGCTTATTGTAGTGGCCTGGAAAGCCAAGCCATTTCTTTACTGGGCTAGAGTGTGGAACAATGAGAATTTAATTAAGTACAGCCAAGCTTCAATGGATGTGATGTCCCAGGATGGAGCAATGCATCTGTCGTGGTTCCAGCACTTAAAAATGGAATTTCAAGGGAGGGCGCTGTTGAGCAGCCGACAAAATGGCTGCCTAGCTTTCCAACTCCGTGTGCTGCCGCTTCATATCTGCTTCCATCTGCGGTTTAACATCTTGCCCCATCTTCAAACCCGGCTCCTGCCTTCCAGACACTTGGAGCTACCTGTCTGTGAAATTCTGCCCCGAACCGGACCTTCTGAGCCTGGGTTTGACCGACGACGCTGCCCCCCGTACTGGGCCGACTGGGCTGCTGCCGAGCGGGGGACGAGGTGGCGCCGGTCGGGGCTCGCCGCTGCCTGCGGCCCTGAGGCTCGCGTGATCCTACTACCCGCCTCCCTCGCTCGGTCGCTGGCCTACCGTCGCCTGGGGGCTGGGGCTGATCTGGAGCGCGGGGCCCGCCTTCACTGCCCTGCTACGCGTGGGTGGATCCCGCATTGGACTTCACAGCCTGGCCGCTGGGATCTTCCGTGGCCATCCGCCGTCGTGGCGCTGTTGGCTGGCTCCCTCCCTCCCGCGGCCCATGTCTCTTGGAGGGACCCCCGAGGACATATCCCCCGCAGGGCCTGCGGCCGGGGAACTTCACGGTGCACTGCTGTGCCGCCAGACGCATGTGACACCCCTGCAGGTGAAGCGTGGAATCGCTGGGGACCCTGTCATCTGGATCGATCACAGGCTTGAGGTGAGGAGCCGGGGTGGCTGCCGCATGCGGGCCTCCCTGTAATCCCTCCGCTCCACCTGCGGCCCTCGCGCCCTCACCTGTGCTATACGCCCCTGGGACCTCGCGACGCCGGCCCGTTCTCCTGTGACCTATTGAGGCACACTGCATGGGCATCTCCCCTGACACTGACTCCCCTGATAATACGCTCCGGATGACTCTGTGAGTTACTGCTACACCATCTAGAAGAGAGTGGTTTCCTCCATTTGACCTTTACTCTGCATAGCCCCAGGTCATATATAATGCCTAAGTACTCATACCACATAATGTCCAACAGATCCAGGAATACCAGCAAGACTGGGGCTATGGATAAATTTGCAAAAGCCACCCCGAGATCTGAATCGACCCATTCTTCATGCGACCAGACCGACACGCCGCTCCCTGCGGAGGGGCCTCAGGTGGACCTGACGGTCATGATGGAAACTATGGCCAGAAACTTCGCTGCATTTCATGAAAAGCTGGATGACATCAATGCAAATGTGGCATCTCTCAGGGCCAAGTTGTATCAACAGGGGACGCGAATCACTGAGGCTGAAAATAGAATTGGTGCCAGCGAGGACACTATAGCCACACTGCAGAGTACAGTGGCCACCCTTGTCACTGACATGAAGTCAGTAAAGGCTAAGTGTGATGACCTCGAATCCAGATCAAGGAGGAATAATATACGCATTATTGGGGTCCCGGAAACGCGCTGAAGGGCCGACTCGAACTGGCTGTCGAGAACCTCTTGAAGGATCTATTGGGCAACCCGGATTTGTCCCCCTTCTTCACGATCGAAAGGGCTCACAGGGCACTGGCCCCACGTCCCAGGCCTGGGGACTTTCCAAGACCCATTATTGCAAAAATCCTGAGTTTTAAAGATCGCGACCAGATCCTCCGCCTCGCACGTGAGAAGGGTGAGCTCAGAATGGACTCGCAGGTGATCCGAATTTTCCCTGACTTCTCGACTGGAGTCCAGCAGGAACGTCGCCAATTCCTTGGAGTTAAGAAACTGCTCAGGGAGAGAAGCATTCCTTATGCCATCCTATTCCCTGCACGTCTGAAGTTCACATTCAACAAACTTTACTTCTTTACGGTGCCTTCGGAGGCGGTGAAATTCATAGAGGCACACATTTCCCCTCATCCACCCGCTGAGGATATGATGCAGAATGACTGAACTCCATCCGAGGCTTGCTCCCTCTGATCGTCCTAAGGCCAGGCGTCCTGATGGCTACACAAGTATCTGGTTGTTCTATTTACATTTCCTATGTAGCCCTGGCTGTACTCACAGCACCTAATCTCTCAGAGACGCACTGTCAAATTACCATAATGTTGAACTACTCATCTTGACCATGTTGACTTCCTATTGTTGTTAAGTGTAACGTTCCTCTGATCCACACTCGGGCCCGGCACGGCCACTGATAGATGCAGCGACATGCATTTTTATACCGCAAACACTGCTTGTTTTCTCACGGATCCCACTGGGCTCCAAGCGTGCTAGCGCACGGCAACAGCGCACCCCATTGCGATTGCACTGTTCTTTATACTTATGTTATGGGTTAGCCCCTGTTGGGCTCCTGCACCAGCTGGATCAGGTTGGGGTCGATCTGGCTGTGCACAGGTAGGAGGGGGTTGGCGTTTACACTACTAAATTTGGGTTAGTGGTGAGGGTGGTGGGTGGGAACGGGGTGTTATCTAAAAAAGGCACACGAGGTTACATGGTGCGAGCATTAAAGGTCCATGAATGCATGTTCCACTTCAAACGTTGGGGCACACACCACTGTTGGGTCCGGGATGTCCACTAAAAATGTGTACGGTATGATAGGATATTTACTACTGCAATGTCTACCGTCATAATGTCCTGGAATGTCCGTGGGCTAAGCAATCACACCAAGGCCCGTAAAATCATAGCTTATGCTAACAGACACAGCTGCAAGGTACTGCTCCTACAGGAGACGTACTCCAAGGCCCCATACCAAGAACTATGGCCCCTGCATGGGGACCGGCGAGATTCTTCACCTCCTATTCCACTCAATCCAGGGGTGTTCTAACGATGATCCACAAATCCATTAAGTTTACACTGCACAAAAGCTACACCGACCCCGAGGGACGTTATGTAATACTGCACTGCACTCTGGCTAACAAAGAATATCTACTTGTCAATACCTATTGCCCCAATGTGGATTCCCCCAAATTTTTGACAATATCACCACCATACTGCTGGTATATGTGGGCATACCGATCCTGTGGGGTTGGGATTTCAATCTTATCCTTGACACGGTCCTGGACAGAACTGGAACTGCTCCCCGTTCCTTGTCCGGTGCTGCACGCAGACTGCAAGCCCACATGATGACACTTGACATCTGTGACGCTTGGAGAAAGCTACACCCCCAACGGAGCGACTACACCTACTACTCATCAGTGCACGATAGCTCCTCTAGGATTGACCTATTTCTTGTATCAAAAGGAGGCATGGGTGAGGTGGTGGAAGCCCAGATTCTACCTCGCACACTGTCTGATCATGCCCCGATTACACTCTCGGCGAGGCTGGGGATACCTGTCCTGACGTTTAAGACCTGGCGTTTCAAATCCGAGGCCCTTAGGGATGTTGTATTTAGGGCTGAAATACTTGCTGACATTCTGTCTTTCTTTGAACACAACACTCCTCCGGACACCTCGGCTGCAGTCAGGTGGGACACCTTCAAAGTGTATATTAGGGGTATGTCTATCTCCCGGGAGGCTGGTGTGTTGAAATCAATCAGAGCCGCATTGGGTCGATCCGAAACCAAATTGAAGCAATTGGAGCTACAATGTGCCACTAGGGCGGACCCCGCCATACTTGCTCAGGTCTCCGATGAACTCCAGGCATACAACAAGCTAGCCGTCAGTGAAACACAATACTTTACCTGCCCGCAAGCAGCCAGGAAATATGGTGAGGGAGACAGGCCTGGGAAAACATTAGCGACGCTATTAAAATGGGAATCTGGCCGGACGCAGATCACCTCTATTAAAGATAAACGTGGCAACGCACAATGGGCTGACCAACAAATCCTAGACACGTTCGGTGAGTTCTACAGGTCCCTCTACTCTCAACCCGCTGAACACACAGAACAACATATGCGTGAACTCCTTGACCAGATCCCCACCACAGAGATCTCCTCCGCTACTCGTGACAAATTGGACTCCCCAATTACACTAGATGAAATTGTAACGGCCATTTCTGACTTGCCCAAAGGCAAGGCCCCGGGACCTGACGGCCTAACCGCCCATTTCTACCAAGAGCACGTTGCCATACTCGCCCCCAGGCTGCTTGAAGTCTGGGATGAATCGCTCCGTGCCTCTATCCTCTCCCTCTCCATGCGCGAAGCAGCCATTACAGTGCTGCTCAAGCCTGGTAAACCTGACGATGAATGTGGGTCCTATAGACCCCTCTCCCTTATGAATCTCGACACAAAGATTTTTTCAAAAATTATAGCTAACCGATTCCTGCCCATTATGACGTATTTAGTCCATGAAGACCAGGCCGGCTTTGTACCCGGAAGGTCTACCTCCCACAATATCAGAAGACTGTTTAACGTGATGTCCCGCATTGATCAAGATGTACAAGCTGTGGCGGTCACGCTTGATGCCCAGAAGGCCTTCGATATGGTCTCCTGGAAATACACATGGCTAGTGCTGGAGACAATGGGCATAGGCCCAAACATGATTAGGTTCATCAAATTGTTGTACACTTCTCCTGTGGCGCGGGTTAGAACCAATACACTGACATCTGACCTTTTCACACTCTTCAGGGGCACCCGACAGGGATGCCCCTTCTCTCCTATTCTGTTTGCCCTAGCAATAGAGCCGATGGCAGACTATGTCCGTGCTCATCACGCCCGCAAGGCGGATGATGTTTTACTAAACATCAGAGACCCTGCAACACACCTTGGCCTCATACTAAGGGACATCACCCGCATTGGCACCCACTCGGTTTCACTATTAACAATTCCAAATCAGAGATCTTCCCGCTCACTAATTCCACCCGGCAACCCACCACTGAATACCCCCTCCGCTGGTCACCGAATGGTGTTAGATATCTGGGAGTGCAAATATTGTTAGACAAATCCACCCTTATCGCTGATAACTATTCCGCGATATCACACATAGCTGAGACTAAACTCCTACTGTGGCGTGCCCTCCCACTATCCATTGCTGGACGGCTCTCCCTCATTAAAATGATCCTACTCCCCAAACTTCTATACACGTTTAGCAACGTGCCCGTATGGCCCGGGAGGCAATATTTTACTAGACTACACACACTATGTGCACAGTTCCTCTGGCACTCTGGCGCAGTACGCAAAAAGTGGACGGACATGGCACTCCCATATAGACAAGGGGGACTCACGGCTCCAGATCTGTCACTTTATTGGTCCGCTGCCCCGGCCCAACATGCCACTCACTGGTACCCTGGCACTCCGGTGCGTCCCCATATCAAACTGGAACGACTGGCAGCTGCTAGTGTCAACCTAATGTCCCTCATACTACATCTGAGCTACACACCTGACTCTCCCATTGACCCAATCAGCACGACCCTTCAAGCCTGGGCTTGCTTGCTATTTCAGACACCTGAAGCCTCTCCGTACTACAAGTGGCTTCCTGTGTGGGCCTTTCCCGGCTTAGAACCCACTCATGATGCGGCACTGGCCCGACACTGGGGGATGCTGGGATACCAAGCACTGACGGACTTCTACCCCGAGGGCAGGTTCATCGACCCCCAAACTTGGAAACCGGGGCACACCGGGTCCGCCTTGGAGACCCTCCAATACTACAGACTGCGAGCTGCGTTTCGCACCAAATGGCCCACATTCCCCGATGAGCCCCCAGACAACTCAGCCATTGCATATATTGCCAATTCTGGAGGTGCCCATGGAGTAGTCATCACTTTACAAGATCCTACAGGAGGCTATCCCTACTCCCACTCTCAAGGCACGTGATGAATGGGCTGGCGAACTAGATCTAGAAATATCAGATAGGGTTTGGGGGGGACATGTGCCTACACACTCAGAAAGTCTCTCTCAATTTCCGTCTTCGTGCCATGCAGTACAAACTTCTAAATAGACTTTACTACACTCCACACAGGACTTCGAGGTTCACCCGTGCTACGGCGCACCCCTGCCCCCGCTGCGGGGCGACAGCAGCTGACCATTTACACATGTTCTGGTCTTGTGACAAATTGCTCAGGTTCTGGGAAAGCATACTAGAAACGCTCACGGCGATCACTGACACAGTGATTGACCCTGATCCTTTAGCCGTCCTCTTTGGAGCCTGGAAAACAGATGACACCAGACGTTTGGCTAAGTTTCTTAAAATTGGGTGCATGATAGCCAAAAAATGCATACTTCAGAACTGGAAAAGTCCCCTTCCCTCCGGCCCACCAGAAATGGCTACATATGCTTACTTGGTCACGGAACTGTGAGGAGGAATTTATATCCATGCTCCCCGTCACTTCTCGACCCAAGAACATCTGGGTGGAATTCAATTTGTACCTTAAGTCGTAGTGAAGACACACCCGGCTCTGGCTCGTCCCCCACCCCTTCAGTGTCCACTACTAAAACATAAACTCGTATTCATATATATCCTGTATGATCATTGTCTGACATTACTGTGATTATGTACAACAGCTTATGCACTGCTCCACCTAATGCTTCTTACTTTTGCTTGTTGCCGTGATGTATGTACCATGTAACCTTTGCCGCAAAAAATAAAAGTTAAAAAAAAAAAAATGGAATTTCAAATCTTGGGATTTACTGATTTCTGAATTCCGGACATCATTTTTATTGGTTACGAAACCCTACTTGCGATGCCCTAAATCTAGTGAGTGAGTATGAAATCCGTACAAAGTTGACTAAATCTAATCATTTTCTAAGATATTGGTCATTGAAACAGTCTCTGGGCTGTGAGGTTTATTTAGATAGAATGCATCCCAAGTTGATGAGATCTTTATTCTTTAAAGCTCGCTTGGGCATTCTTCCGCTCGCTGCTGTTAAGAATAAGTGTTATTGCAATGTTATTCCCATATGTCCATTTTGCTCTAAGTCAATTGAAGATAACTTATTCAAAGAAAGGGTAATTCTCCAGCATGGGGTCTGGCATGGATTCACATGCTCATGAATATTTCCTGTTGTGAGGCCGGGAATTAAAACAGTTTCATTTTCACTTACAAACGGTATTTCTCCTCTAATCTCACTGTCCTCTAGGTCATACTGCCCCCAGTCAATGACAGTCCTCTCCCTAAGCCCCTCCTCTAGCAGCCATATTCAGATTTGTACCTCACGTTTCAGTGTTTGGAGTTCTTGCGTTTTGCTCTGTGAACTACTTCTACATTTTTCTTTTTTCGGTGGAAACATTTTCTATTTTTGTTCCAAAACAGCCTGTGTGCTCATATCGCCATCTGCCGACAGCGGGAATCCGTTTGACAGTGAATCTAAGCACCCCTCAAGGGCAAGGATCATCAAAGTTTCTTCGAAGTTTCAAGAAGGCCACCGGGCCTCCTCCGCACCTCCAGCCATGACAGAGGAAATGGAAGGAATATCCCTCATCAGGCCCTGCCCCAAGTAAAGGCTACGGAATGTCTTTCTGGAGGACAAGCACCTCCAATGCCTCTATCTTCTTCCGGACCTCAAGGAAGGAGAATGCAAGATCTCCTCGGCTTCTCCAAGAAGACGAAAAATGATCGACAAAGTAGACTGGCAGCATGGATGAACGGCAAGGCCTCTGCCCCGTGCTTCGAGCAGGGTCATGCCTCACCCAGGACTGTCCGAGAGGGCTTCTAAGTCCTTTGAGGGCGCCTCCCCCGTGGGGTCCCAAGACAAGGCCAAGCACTGCAAGTCCAGTTCCACCAGGGTTGCGGCACAAGCGGGTCCCTCGTTGGGGAGGGCGCGTTCGACATCACCATGCGCCTTCCGTTACCAGCCAACAATCGAGCTCCTCCAAGAGGAAGTCACCTAACCTGGCTAAGCTGTGGGACAGGCCCGAGAAGCCAGGGGCGGAGGAGAAAATGGCCAAGCTGCCCAGGAAGGCTCAGCCGACCCGAGAGGACTTAATTGACGATAGAGCTGGTGGTGGCTGCACTCACGAAGGCACAAGGGGTTGACCCTGTAAAGATAGTCCCCACAACGCAGAAGGTGTCCCTTCCTCCGAGGCGAGAAACCACTGCAGTGACTTTGGCAAAGTCTGGTGGCACGCCGGAGAAGAGCATGCCATCTCTAAGCCCGGCTCTGACCCCTCACGATGAAAAAAACGAGGGGAGGGCAAGGAGGCCCCAATCCAACCCCAGGCCATGTCTCAGGCCATGGACGTTTCTTCCATGGACGACGGGGACCTGGAGTCATTACACACGGTCCACGAGGACGTGGAAGAGGACGACTTCGGCAGCTACGACGGTGCGTGGCCTAGTGCTCTGATCATGCCAGCTCAGCCAAGAGATGTATCTCTTGACATCCTGTCGACCCTACACATTTTGGTGTTGAAGATCCAGAACATGATGCCACAGGTTCTGGCCCCTACAGCTCCAAAGGCCCCCGATCAGCCTCTGGCAAAGAAGACAAAGCATCATCTGACACCCCTATTTCAGTCTCCACATCTGCCCTGCTGAGGGTGCCCTCCCCGCCCAGTGGACCCAGGGACGGATATGGCCACGGCGACGACTGACGACATCGTCACGCCAGGCAGGTCTCCGCAGTCGAGGGCGTCCCCACTGGATGAGGTGGGGTCGTTCCATTCCATTGTCGCCAAAGCCACCAAACCTTTCCAGCTTACCGCTGAGCAGACCAAGAAGGATGGTTTCCTGTACCAGTAGCGCAAAGCCAAAAGGAAGACCATCATCGCGATACCCCTTCTGGACGACGTGTGGGAGAAGGGCCTGGCCCTCTTGAAGAACCCTTGCACAACTCCGGCCAAAAGTACTGGGTGCCGGAGTCTGTGCCCAGGTGCCTAAGGTTGCAACCATCTCCTGACTCTGTGGTTTTGGAGATCGTGAGGAAACAGTTGGCGAACCCTTCCTAGTCATCCTCGATACCCCCAGATATCGAGTGGAAGAAAATGGATGCCATGAGCAGGAAGGTTATTCACACCGCTGCATCCTCCAAGGCGGCCACTGCACTGGCGATCCTGGCCAGGTACGACCGGGAGCTGTGGTACAAGCTGGGCCCAATTCTGGAGTACTTCCCTGACAAGAGGATGGAGGCGATTGCTGTCTTCCAGGAGGGAGAGGTGGCATCGAACCATGCCATCACAGTGGCGCGAGACATCGCCGACACAGGGTTCCGGCGCATGGGGAAAAGTGTCTGCCTTCCTTATCAAGGCTGGCTGAAGGTCACGAATTTCCACCATCAGGTCCAGCGAGGGTACCGGACATGCCGTTTGACGGAGATAACCTTTTTGGGAAGGTTGTCCACGAGTCCCTACAGGCAGCAAGGCGGATGCAGAGACGGCCCATGCCCTGGGCATTCTCCAGCAACATTGCTCTTCCGTTCGCTGCTCCAGAGGGAAGTCGAGCAGATCGACAAAATCTTTCTCCTCTTTTTTACCGCCGGCCTTCCAGGTCCACAACCCATTGCCAGGCCTGCGGTGGAGATGGCCAGCGCTGCTGTTGCCCTCAAGGCAGGACGCCGGCACTTAAACCGGCCTGAACCGGTCAGAATGTTGGGCCCCCACCATTGCACCCCGTTGGGAGGCTGGCTGATGGGATTTGTCAGCGAGTGGGAGAAGATCACCGACAGATGGGTGCTGGACGCTCTGACCCACAGACATACCATGGAGTTTCAGCATAGGTATCCACGGATCCCCCTCCCCCCGGTGGCCAGGCAGGAGCAGAACATCCCTCAACCTTTGGAGGAGGTATGGGCCATGCTGCAAAAAGGGGCGATAGAGCTGGTTCCACAACATCTATTCCTGATAATTTTTAATCAAAAAGAACAGTGGTCTGGAGGCCCGTTCTTGACCTGCAACATCTCAACAAGTACCTCAAGTCCCAGAAATTCAGGGTGGTCCTGTTGCAGCACGTGCGCGGCCAATTGGAAGGAGGAGATGTCTTGACGTTGCTGGACTTGGAGGAAGCCTACTTCCACTTCCCCATTCACAAGAAGCACCAAAAGTTCCTATGCTTCATAGTGCAGCGACGGCACTACCTGTTCAAGGCCCTCCACATCGGCCTGAAGTCTGCCCCCAAGGTGTTTGTGAAGTGCCTGGCACCGGTGGCGGCCCATCTGCTTCCACGGAGGATACATGTGTACCCATACCTCGACGACTGGCTCATCTGGGCCAGTTCATGAGTTAGCCTTCAGACACACCGAGATGACCGTCCAGCTGCTGATGGATCTGGGATTCTCCATCAATTAGCCGATGTCCTGCCCGACACCATCGCAGAATGCATTGTTCCTTGAAGCCAGACTCAGTACGGTCTCTTGCCTAGCGACACCCTTGGAGGAGATGGTAGCAGCATTTTGGGGAAAGGTGCAACAGCTGTTTTCAGTGAAGACCGCCACAGTACGGCTCATCAAGTCGCTGCTCGGCATGATGATATGATATGGCACTTATAACGCACCTGTACTGAAGTGTTTCTAGGCGCGACAAGACAAGGCGGGGGAAACCAGGGAGAATAACTATCTTACTAGGCCTTCTGTCATTCAGATAGAGCAAGCGCAGGGTGTGGGGGAAAGGGAGAAGTGCAAAGGGGGGGCGGAGAAGTGAAAAGGGAATGGAGAAGAAGTGCAGGTAAAGTGCAGCCAATGGGTGGCTAAGTGCAGATAATTGGAGGGTGCAGCCAGCGGGTGGTTAATAAGTGCAGAGAGTGGGTGGACTGTAGGGTTACAGATACAGGCCATAAGTGTTAGAAGGGCCAAGAGGCAGTGTGGGGTGCAACTGGAAAGGCAGGGACCTGGCCCCAAGTTCAGAGGGTGGCCAGGTAAGCCAGGTGTGTGGAACAGATGGGCCATCAGCATGGGAGAGGAAGAGAGAAGGCGGCAACAAAGAGGAAGGTCTTGATTTGCTTCCGGAACTGAAGATGGTTCTGCTCAAACTTGAGAGAGGCAGGGAGGCTGTCCCAGAGGAAGGCCCCAGCCGAACAAAGAGATCTGCCCCCAACTCTCTGCTTGGAAAAGCGACTGACCATCAGACCTTCATCTTGCATCTACCTTATCCAGCTGTGCAGGTTACAGATGTAACCTCTTCAAGAGTTCTTGGATACAGATGTCCGGAAGCTTTGTGGACAAGATCCCGCTTAACGAGGAGTTCTGTCGGGCGATAAGGTGGTGGGCCGTTCAGTTTGTCGCCCGGGGCACAGGGTTTCAAAGCCCCCTTACCAGGAAACCGTTACCACGGACACTTCACTGGAAGGGTGGGGAACCCAGACCGGACGTCTGCACGCTGTGACTGATGGAGGAAAATAATCTTCAGATCAATATCCTGGAGCTGTTGGCAATGTTCTGGGCTCTCAAGTCATTCCTCCCGACTCTGAAGGTCAAAGTGGTGAGGATCTTCACAGACAGCACCACCACAATGCTCTCTAGATCGGGAAGCAGGGGGCACTCAATCCCCAGCGCTCTCCAAAGAGGCGCAGGACCTGTGGCACTGGTCAGTCGGACAAGAAATGTTCCTTGTTCCCTTTCACCTGGCGGAAGTCAAGAACACCATCGCCGACTCCCTCAGCACAGAGTTCTGCTCCTGCCATGAATGGTAACTTCGGCAGGACAAGGCACACAATTACTGTGGTCGCTCATAGACCACAGTAATTGTGTTGTGCCCTTTGATTGTTGTGCCCTTTGATCGCTCATAGACCACAGTAATTGTGTTGTGCCCTTTGGTCGCTCATAGACCACAGTAATTGTGTTGTGCCCTTTGGTCGCTCATAGACCACAGTAATTGTGTTGTGCCCTTTGGTCGCTCATAGACCACAGTAATTGTGTTGTGCCCTTTGGTCGCTCATAGACCACAGTAATTATGTTGTGCCCTTTGGTCGCTCATAGACCACAGTAATTGTGTTGTGCCTTTTGGTCGCTCATAGACCACAGTAATTGTGTTGTGCCCTTTGGTCGCTCATAGACCACAGTAATTATGTTGTGCCCTTTGGTCGCTCATAGACCACAGTAATTATGTTGTGCCCTTTGGTCGCTTAACACAGCAGACGTAGCAGCTACTCTGCCTGCACTCTACCCAAAACTAGAACTCTAGCCTCCATCTAGATACAGGACTCTCACACATTATACAATGCTCATTATACTATCCTATCTAGTATACCTGGCCTCTTCACTCGCCCTATTGGAACGACTCACCATGTCGCCTCTTATAGCAACCACAATACAACAATCCACCATACAATGTAACATAGCCGACAGAAACCTAAGACTACGAGCAAGACTACCCAGAATCTTTGATCCGCTCATCAAATACGAAACTAACACCACTCGAGCCAAAAAGGAACCCACTCGCAAACCTTTCACCCATAACTACATTAAACACAACAATTACCAAACAGACAAAGAAACAAATGCCACTCCTAATGCAGCAATAAATACTGTTACACACCCTAACCGCACACCTAAACTTAAAGGAGCCTTAATAAACGCTAGATCCTTAGTCGCCCATGCCATAGAAATATCTGAAGTCATCTCGACAGAAGACTACGACTTCCTAGCCATTACAGAAACTTGGCTGCATGAGGCATCAGGCCCAGCACTATCCCTAGCTGTGCCCAACAATTATACTATCCTCAGAACGGATAGGTGTGGAGCTCAAGGTGGCGGACTAGCCATCATCGTCAAAACTAAACTTGGGATGAGACTCACCCCCTCACCAACCATTGAATCTTTTGAGATAATGACTACCAAGACATCAACAGCTAACTCTCAAACTCTTAACCTTCACTTGATATACCGACCTCCAGGTCCTATCAAGAATTTCATAGAAGACTTAACTACCATCCTATCAGAAAACCTCAAAGATACTACTCAATCAATACTACTAGGTGACCTCAATATTGGCTTCAATGATATCAACGACTCACACGCCACAGCAGCATCCAACACCCTTACAGAACTGGGATACACCCAAAGAGTGTTTGAGCCCACCCATATCAAAGGGAGAACCCTCGATTGGATTGCTGACCACAACTGCATTATATCTATTCTCACCATCTCACCCCAAATCTGGTCAGATCACCATCTTATCTCATTCTCCTTGGACACCGTCACCCCTAAACTGAAACAACCGTGTGCACCACCCGCACTTACCAGAAACAAAAAAAACATGACACTAGACAAACTACTCCCTGGCATCATGCCCACCTTGGACGCTTTACCTGAGAACCTTAACCCTAACAGCCTAGTGGAAGAATTTAACAACATCATGAACAAAACCCTTGACGACATCGCACCACTCAAGCTCAGAAACAGCAAACCACAGAGCCACCTGAACAACTGGTTCACCCCTCTCCTAAAAAATCTGAGATTAGAAAAAAGGAAATGGGAAAATACGTGGAAAATTAGCCCCACTCCAGAAAATAAACTAAAACTAGTTAATATCTCCTCTCATTATAAAAAAGAAATCATCTTAGCTAAACAAGAGACTTACAATAACAGAATTACACAAGCTAGATCAAGCACAAAATAACTGTTCGCCATACTCAGAGAACTGGAAAACCCAATAACACCTCAAGATAACTGTCTTAAAGATAAAAAGTGGTGCTCTGAAATCCAGCAAGCTCTCACTAACAAAGTCCAAAACCTCCAAAAGAAAATAGAACTAAAACGCGAGACCTTAGCATCCAATATATTACCGCCTACTAAGACACTTTCTAACTTCAAACCCACTACGCAATTCCACTTCTCCAAAGTCTCCATACTAGAAGTAGAAAAAGTAATACTTGGCCTAAAACCGTCCAACTGCAAAGGAGACCTATGTCCAGCACAACTCATCAAAGATGCCGCATGAGATCTAGCACCATTTATCACTAAGTTAATTAATGCCTCCTTTACCACAGGCATTATCCCCAGTAACTTAAGAGTCCTGGGTGCTCCCACTCTTAAAAAAGGCTACTTTAGACCCCACTATACCCACCAATTATAGACCTATTACTACGGTACCGTTCCTTTTGAAGATACTGGACAAGGTGGCATATATCCAAATCCAGAATTTCCTGGAACAAAACCAACTATTAGGCTCCCGACAATCTGGCTTCCGCCCTCTTCACGGCACAGAAACTGCACTGATTGACCTTAAAGCCCAAATAGACAAAGTACGAGATTCTGGAAAACCAGCACTCCTCCTGCTACTAGACCTATCGGCCGCTTTTGTTTTAGTGGACCATAAAGTCCTATGCATCCACCTAGATTCAGCAGCACACTTCTCCACTGAGGCCATAGCATGGATACAATCCTTCCTTAGTGACCGCACCATGAGGGTTTTCTCACCTACAGCAGCTGCAGACCCCATCCCTATTACCTGCGGTGTGCCACAGGAATCGTGCGTTTCACCAACGCTATATAACATATTCACTAAGCCCCTGTTTGATGATTTGGACCATCTGGGTATCACGTATACTAACTACGCCGACGATACCCAGATCCTCCTCCCAACCACGGGGGTTTACGAAGAAGATCTAGCACTGGTGAACAAAATATACAGCATCGTTCAGGCATGGATGGCAACCCACGGCCTATGCCTGAACGATGATAAAACTGAGCTTCTTATCCTAGGCACCGCACCCCTCATCAATAAACTAAGCACAAATTACTCTTCCTTCATCATAGATGGGAAATGCATACAAGTTGCTAAAGAAGTTAAAACATTAGGGATCTACCTTGATTCTACCTTATCATTTTCCAAACAGGTAAACTCCCTAGCTTCCTCAACAGCCTACACATGTAAGCTAGAGCAGGAAAACAATTCCTATCCCAGCACAGTTGTCTAACACTAGCCAGAGCCCTTATCATCTCTAAACTAGATTATTGTAACGCACTGTACATAGGAGCCTCTAAATCCATCATCAACAAAATCCAAATACAGCAAAACAAGGCCCTCCGAGCGGCACTGGATATCCCCAGGAGAGAACACATTACAGAAACAAGAAGGAAACACAAATGGCTCTCCACCCATGAGAAAATCAGACTTAAAACTGCATCTCTCACATACAAATCTCTACACAACAAAGCCCCTCAATACCTTAAGGACAGATTCACCAGATCACACCCCACAAGACAAACCAGACTTGCTTACACCAATCGCCTCCAAGTACCTCGCATACTGACCACCATAGGCGGAGCTAGCTTCCCAGTCAAAGCTGCTCAATTGTGGAACGAATTACCCACTACCGCGAGGCTAGAACATTCTCTTTCCAAATTCAGGCAAATTGTTGTTAACTGGCTGACGACAGATACTGCTAATTGAAATTATGATAATGCTCACGCCTGTTTGCTACACAGCATCTGTACCATATGATTGTAAAACTTGCATTGTAACTAGCATCTGTAACTGGTAATTATCTGTAACATGTAACTGTAACCTGTAATTTATGCTCTAAGCTGTACATCTTCTTACTTCCTGCGCCCTTATGCCCCAGGGTCCGGTGCGCATAATAAATACTAAACAAACAAACAAACAAGGTGGACCGCTTCTTCAAGTGGGGCAGGCCCCAGATCGATATGTTTGCGACGGTGGTGAATTCTAAATGCCAGAAGTTTACCAGCAGATTCCACCAACCGAGGACCCTGGGGGGACTAGTTCTCCTAAAGGCATGTTTCTGTACGCATTCCCGCCATTGCCTCTCCTGCTACGAGTCATCAACACACTCAAACTGTGCCGATGTAGGGTGATACTCCTTGCCCGGCATGGCCAAGGCAGATTTGGTACCCAGACCTTCTCAGCCTGTCGGCGTCACTGCGTCACCTCCGGTCAGTCGGCCAGTAGTCCCGGATCTTCTCTCAAAGGAAGGAGGTGTAATTCTGCATCATGACCCAGGATCGCTGAACCTGAGGGCCTGGCTCCTGCAGCCCTAGAACTCGGCGACTTGAGTTGCCAGAGGACTGCCAGTAGACTGCAGGAAGATCCTTGCCAAGGGCTAGAGCATCGTCGACTTTGAAGTGCTATGGTCACAAGTGGAAGCTTTTTGATATGTGGTGCCGTTCGGAGAAGAACACCCCTCTGAGGGTCATGGCCCTGCAGATTCTTCCATACTTGTTATCCTTGGCCAAGGCCGAACTGGCGCACGCCTCTATCAAGGTGCATCTGGTGGCTATCTCCCGCTACGCTATGTCTCAAGGCAGATCTTCTCTTTGGTCTCGCTGTCTCCCTCAAAGGACTGTTTCAATCTTTCCGGCTGGTGAAGGCTCCTGCCCCGGCATGGGAACTCAATATGCTGCTGACGAGGCTCATGGGGGGCCCCCCACTCCCTCCTTCGAGCCTATGCATCAGGCCCTTCTCAAGTTACTCTCATGGAAAAAGGCTTTTCTTGTGGCCATCACATCTGCCAGGAGGGTGGGTGAGATCCAGGCCCTATCCTGCAAACAGCCATATCTGATGTTCCACAAGTCGAGGTTGGTGCTGCGGACGCAACCCTCTTTCCTGCCGAAGGTTCAGTCGGAATTCCACCTCCAACAAGCCTTTGGCGTTACCTGTGTTTTTCCTGAAGCCTTCAAAACCGGCTGAAAGGGCCTTGTACTCGCTGGCTGTTACTCGTGCCCTCACGCACAGAGAGTTTTCGGAAGACTTCTCAACTGTTCGTGAACTTTGGTCCTGTTAACCATGGGAAGGCCTTGTCCAAGGCTTCCACCTCAAGGTGGCTCTCTGGCTGCATCACTCACTGTCATCAGTTGGCAAACAGACGGTTGCCCGGCTGTCCGAGAACCCACTTCTCCAGCACGATTGCTGCAACAACAGCGTTCCTGTCTGGTGTGCACCTGCTGGACATCTGTAGGGCTGCAATGTGGAGGTCCACGCACACTTTCACGAGGTTCTACTGCATCGACAGGGATCCCAGAGAGAAGTCCAGAGTCGGCCAAGCAGTGCTACGCAACCTGTTCGCTTGAGGTGAGTCAGTTCCAGAGGTAACAGTAATTGCTTCTGTTGAGCCTTGATACCTCCTGTGGTTGTGTAATGTTGTACTGCTATGCATTCGTTCTTCATGAGCATGTAAATCCATGCCAGACCCCATGCTGGAGAAGGAACAAGTTACTTACATGTAACTACTGTTCTCCAGCATGGGTCTGGCATGGATTCACGCGTGAAACCCTCCCTCCTACCCTTTTGCGGCTCTTCTTGGTCATACTGCCACTTTACGTGCTTGCCAAATCTGAAGATGGCTGCCAGAGGAGAGGCTTAGGGAGGGGACAGTCATTGGCTGGGGCCAGTATGATCCGGAGGCCAGTGATTGGTTTAGTGGAGAAATGCAGTTTGTAAGTGAAAGTGAAACTGTTTTTCTGTTACTAAGGATTCATTCCCGGCCTGACGACCGAGAATATTCATCAGCATGTGAATCCATGCTACACTCATGATGGCGAACAGTAGTTACAGGTAAGTAACTTTTTCTGTCCTCCACGGAGCTTCCTCTTACCATGTTAGAACCGTTTGCTATTTCCAATTTAATGGGGGGCAATCACTGGTGTTGAAATGTGACCCCTAACCCTACCTCACTGGATTAGCACAATTTATGGACTAATGTGAACCAGACATATAGAATCATAAATTCAGAAGATTGCGATTTGAAGTATGTGTTGGGAATACCAAGAATACTGAGACAGAGAAGAAAACCTAACCCTGTGATTGACAGTGGGTTGAAGAACCTTACATTGGGCTATCCAGAAGGTTTAGAGTGTACTTGAGCCAATCAAGATGAATAGAGTTACAGAGGGTTATGTGAGAATCTTGAATTGAGCAAAGGATTGGGATTCGTTAGTGCTATAGTAAACGCCCTGAGGAGGACCTCGGGAGGAGGTCGAAACGTGTTTTGGCAACAAACAAGTACAGAATCTATGCCAAAATTGGCGATTGTCTGAATTTACTGAAACTTATAAGGAACAAAGATATTAACTTTACTGTGTGGCATAACTGGTCGGGATCCACTCTGTAGCAATTGGAAATAGGATTCACTTTGTTTTGTCCTCACTATGGAGATCTGAGGAGAAGTATCTTTTTAACCTCTTTTTAAAATTCCAGTAACTGGAGCTACTGCTCAGTCTGACATTATGCTGGGGGTAGATATGTCTTCTGCTGGTGCCTCCCTTTGGACCAGCCTCCCGGCCACCTTGAAATTTGAGGAAACCCATCTCCTGTTCCGGAAGCATCTCAAGACCTTCCTCTTTGCCCCCTTCTCCCCTGTTGATATGTTTCTTCTCTTGGCATTGTGCACCTGGCCACAGTCTGTCATTCAGGTCCAGGTACCTGCTCACCCTACCACCCTCCTGCACTGCCTCCAGGCCACCCTCTGCACTAGTTTTGGTATCTGTACCCATAGAACCCCCTCCAACTTTTCTTCTGCACTTATCAGATATACCTTATCTTCCCAACTTTCTCCTGCCACTTGCTGGCTGCACTACCATGGTTTTATTGCTCTCATGTATGTATTTATTTATTTATTTTAATATTTATTATGTTCTCTCCTCTGCTCCACACTTTTCACTTCCCCCCTTTTCCTTTTTCCATGCACTTGTGCTTTATTAGATGTCACTGGTAAGATCGCTGTTTTATTTTTTGTTCTTCCTTGTTCCCCTCCCTTGTTGCCTGGTCGCGCTCTCAAACACTTGTGTACGAGCGCAATATAAATAAAATATAATTTTATTCATTTCATGCTTGGCCGCCAAGGATACTCCTGTAACTTATGCCATTGGCAATTATTTACTTGGGGCCTGGAGAACATTAATTGCATAGGTTTCCAATTGTAACTAAGCGTGGCCATTTTTTGTAACATATGTATCTGTGACTTTTAGAATGGCTTGCTTGTAACATATGTATCTGTGACTTTTAGAATGGCTTGCTTGTTATTGTTGTGTATTAGTAAGTATATCTTGGTGCGTATTTGTAGCATTTTATGGAGTGTATTTTATAATTGTTTTTATTCTTGATTTTAACAGTATTGTTGTTTTTACTCATGTTTCATATATGCATTTTATGTGTTTACTTTTATGACATGTTTTGCCGAAATAAAGTGTTAACATATGGAATGGATTCAAAGATTCTTGCCCTAGTGAAAGGTGGTGCTGTGACCTTAAAATAGAATTGCAAAAAGATTTGGGGTTGTTTTACCAAAGCGGAAATGTTTGAGGGAGAAAAGACTGAAGATTATTTCGAAAAAATAATCTTTGGTCTTTTCTCCCCTGAACATTACCGACTTGCCCAAACCCCTACCCAACACCCCATCCTGTACCCAACCCCCTACTTACATTGCATTCCGTTTCGCTCTGTCCCTGCAACGCTGGTTCTCTTTCACATCCGTGATTGGGAACCAGCGCCACAGGGTCCTTTTCCTTTTTTTTTTTTTTTTTTTTCGGGTCAGCTGCGAGGTTGTCCCCCACAACCCCTGCTCACAGTATAGTGAGCAGGGGGTTGCGATGCCCCAGCAGCCCCCTTATTTATTTATTTATTTATTTTTGGGAGACTAGACTTCTTTTTGGGGGTTAAGGGACCTGCGGGACAGCTGCAACCCCTGCTCAGAGTAAAGTGAGCAGGGTTCGAAGGGGGACGGCCCCGACCAAATCCAAATTACCTACTCAACCAAATGTCGACCTTTTTAGAAGGTCAATCATTTGGTAGTACCTTCTTTCTGACTTTTGGGTGGTTAGGTCATTTGGATTCAGTCTTGGAATGGCTTTGGTCCTGTTCCGAATATAGCAATTCTCGAAACAAAAACAATAACGACGCGTTAGCCATCCCACTGTCTACATAGAAGTTCTAGGGTATGTATGCTGCTACTCTACTGCTACGTCTATCAAGAACACCTTTCATGAAGACAAGAGTTTCCTCTTTGAAGCTGCAGTCCGCTTCTTTTCCTTGCTCCACGTGTCTTTTAAGCACCATTTTGTTTGTGATCCTTTTGAGTAGGCTTGCTGACATCATACGGGCACGTGGGATGTCGCACGTTGTGATGTAATGTTAAACTTGTAACGATATCACTCGTCGTTGGGGAAATGTTTAAAGTTTTATGTTGAAATGGTATTGATATAATTTATTTATATCGCGCTCATACAGAAGTGTTTCACTCAAGTGTTATCCTGAGTCTTGTGTGGGACACAGCCAAAAGGACCTCTGCCATAAGCCCCAGTAGGTGTTGGTACCACCAGGCCGAGGTCACGGCCCTGGAGAGGAAGTGAGCTGTAGGTCTCTTGATAGCTGCAAACTTGTCCTCTGAGGGAAAGACTCTCGCGGAGCTCGTGCTCCAGAGAAGGCCCGATAAGGTCAGGCTCTGCGTGGGCTGCAGCTGAGACTTCTTGAGATTGATGGTGAACCTCAGGTCGTGGAGTGTGTTCATCAGTGCGGAGGCAGTATGCTGAACCGCTTCCGGAGTGGTGGCCCTGGGGCGTATGGGAAGACGTGGTGGCCATGGGCCCTGAGGAGGGCTGCCACTGCATTCATCAACCTGGTAAATAGCCTGGGAGCAGAGTTGACCCCGAAGGGTAGCACCTTGTATTAGAAATGGAAGGCCATGATCCTGAAGCGCAGTAAAGAACGATGCAGCTGCCAAATCGGGACGTGTAGATAAGCGTCCCTCAGATCCAGGGAGCACATTCAGTCTCCCCTGTCCAGTGTTTCCGCAATAAGAGCTGGCGTAACCATCTTGAATTTTTGCAGAGGTAGGGAGAGATTAAGGGTGGAAAGGTCCAACACAACTCTCCGGCCAGCCTTGTTCTTCTGTATGGCGAAAAATCCTGGAATGAAAGCCCAAGCCTCGCTGGGAGGTTGGGACGTCTTCTACAGCCTAGCTCTCGACGAGCAACCGGATCTCCTCCAGCAGAGTTGTTGTCCCAATCTGTGAGAGAGGCAGGGAGGAGGGAGGAGAGGAAGGTACCGGTAGGCGGTACCCCGTGAAGACTACGGAGAGGATAGAGGTCTGAAAAATTCTGGCACCAAAATTGCACGTGAAAGGCAAGCCAGCCCCCCACCGGTGACACGTGGACCCTAAGGGGCGTGTCATGCCTTTTTTTTTCCCCCCTCTTAGGCTGTTGTGGAGAAGGGGGATTGGAAAAACCCATTGCGCCCTTCCACACCCCCTCTTTGTTGTTTCCTCTGATGCAAACTTGGAGAACGCTCAGGTTATGATATATTTTATTTATATCGCGCTCGTACACAAGTGTTTCAGAGCGAGACCAAGCAAAGGGAGGGGGACAAGGAGAACAAAAAAATAAAAACGACCATCTTACTAGGCCCAGTGACATTAAGAATGCGCAAGTGCATGGAAGGGGGAGAAGTGGAAAGTGCAGAACAGAGGAGAGAAAAGAAAAAGTTAAATAAATAATGGCAATTAAATTGTCTGGACCTCCGTTCTTGGAAGTCTTGGAACCCGGCAAACGCCTGCCCTTTGTCAGTGTTGCTGCGACTGGGTGTAGGCCTTTGGTGTTGCCTTCGTAAGAATAGGTGAAGTCTTTGCGGTTTGCGAGCTGTTCTTTTTCTCCAATTCCTCATCCGTGGTGGATTGGAAGAGGTCACTGGCCACTAAGGGAAGGTCCAATACGGGCTCTATCGGGATTAAACTTGGACGGCCTGGCTCTGGGCTACTTTCTCATGTCCGTGGCAATGCAGATGACCCAAGCAGAGGTATCTATGTGGGCCACGGTGGACTCCATAATGTCCTGCGCTACCAGCCTGGATTCTCCTAGTCCCGCCTTGAAGCGTGCTTGCCTCTGTGCCTGAATTTCGGGGAGGAAGTCTGCAATTTTCCACCAGAGCCTTTGGTTAGCGGCTGCCAACATGGCATCTGCTCTGGCCTGCTGCAGGTGCAAGGAGGCATAGGAGTACAGCTTCTTCCCGTACGCCTCCAAGATATTCTCCTCCTTGATTAGCAGCCTTGAGGACGAGGTGGCAGAGGACTGAGACTTGGAATAGAGTGACGCCGCAGCTATCATAGAAGAGTGCAGTTGAGTATGCGCTGAAAGCAAGACACTGTCCCCCTCCATCTGCCTGTATTTGGCATTGAGGCGTCGATTGACAGGCTGGGCCGAGTGTGGCTTGTGCCACCCCTTCTTGGCCAGGGCAACTACGTCTTTCAGCATCAGATCCCCGTTTCGGTAGGGGGTCTTAGGGAAGGTACTTCTGCCAAGACCCCCCTCCTCGGGCTGCTCTACCTTGGGCTGAGGAAGGCCCAAATACTCTGCCAAACCTGAAAGGCGTTCGTGGAAGGCCCTGGCTGAAGATGGCGTGTCAGGGTCCTCCTCCTTGTCCACCAGGCTCGGGGGATCAGCAGCTGGTGGGGGAGTGCTGGGCGCTGTGGGCTGCAGAGTGGAGACCGGAGCCAGTGGCTGCTACGGAGGCTGGTGTTGAACCGCCTGTACTGTGGGAGGCAGGGAAGCCGGAATCAGAGGAGCCGGCTGGGGCAGCAGCGTCTGCGCTGGGGCCTGTGCCACCGGAGCCATCGGAGGAATGACTATGGATGCTGGTGGGGTGACCTGAGGGAGCATGTCCCTGATGTCATCGCGGAGGATGGCCCCCCATCTGGGGAGTTTGCATCAGCCCTAAGAACCTTTTGAAAAACCTGTCTTCGGGGGCTGTAGAGGTGGCAGGTGATATTGACGGAGTGGCCAAGGGCAGATGGGGCCGGGGCACATTCTGCCTGGGGTGCAGGGGAAACATGCCCTGCCCTGCGCTGCTGATGGATAAACTGTAGGCCACACACCTTGTTGACACCAGTCCCACCTTGTGACTCTTTCCTCCACTTGCTGTGCAAGAGGGGGTATCTGATGAGCAGCCATCTTGTCTGGTGCGGCGGCCATTTTGTCGACCTGTGTGCCACGTGCCGAAGTCGTGGTGCCTGGCTCGCTGGAACCAGCCCAACCCAATACGCTTGGTGTTGGAACAAGGCCTATCCAGCATCTCAGGCCGTTACCTGGAAGGCGTATTGCCCTCAGCAGAGCTGCCGGTAGTGCTACGTGAAGGCGTCCCCTCTGACATATTGCCGGTACTAGAGCGTTGTTCCTCTGGAGTAACCCCGGTAAAAGAACCTTGTGGTCCCTCAGCACTGACACCGGAAGGATCCAGAGACCCCTCGGCCGTGAGGCCGGTAGCTGGACTAGCCTCGGTACGTGTGCTGGTACTAGAACCCAACAGGTTCTTCCCGGTCGGGAGCTTCCTTGGGAAGGAGTCGCCTTTACGGGATGTGATGGTGAATAGAGGCCTTTCCTTTGGCCTCGAGTGATGTTTGACAAAGTCCTTTAGGACTTTGGGTCCTTTAGGACTTTGGGTCCTGCGGAGGTGACTTCTGGAAGAGCTCCCTCCACCTAGCTAGCCTGTTCTTCAGTGCACGTGGAGTCAATGCGTCGCACATGGAACAACCTTCTCAGTCATCGTCGGGGCCAAGGCAGTGGACACAAAGGGCATGGGGGTCGGATGTAGGGAAGAGCCCCTCGCAGGCTGGACACCTGCTGATGCCCGCTGAAGTCGACAGACGCCGGGGAAGGGTGCAGCGTCGGGGCACCAAGTACCTATTGAAAATAAAGACAAAGATGGAAGAATATCCGGGGAAGAGCACTTGGTATTACATAGCCGACACCAAACCCAAGAGCGCTGGGGAATTCGGCCCGTTGACGCAGAAAAGGGGACTGAGGAGTGGCGCCGGTGGGTGGAGTCAGGCGATCTCATGCTCCCAGGGTTGCGCCTCTAAATTAAATGGGGAAGATTTTATTCTGATGGAAAAAGGTTCCGTCTCACTTCCCTCGCAAGGGACGCCCATACAGTATGGAGGAAAGGGGATGGGACGTAAGAGTACATGAATTCACAATTCTGGCTAACTAGTCATCAAAATAGGGAAGCAATTGGTTCAAAAGTAATTGATGACACGTCTGTTTTCACGTGTTACACATTGCTATCTTAACGCATTGTAATTGATGCTAAACTGTATTAAAGTATTTTCATTGACTTTTGGTAACATTAACAATTCCACTCTAAATAATAAAATCAATAATAAAATGGTTTGATTGGTTTTAACATGACATGTTCGTAAACATAAAACATGAATCCCCTTTGGCATTACTTTTTCTCAACTGCTGAACACTAGTGGTGTCAATGCACCAGCAGAGAAGCTATATGGTAGATGGGGTAGCTGTTAATTTCTCCTCGGGAGTACACATGCAGGCCACATAATGCCATGGTCCTCACTCAATTAGCATATATTATTCTGTACATAAAGCTGATGTGTGTAACTAGAACCCTTTTTTGCAATAAAAGTTTAAACACTCATTCGTAACGTAACTGTCCACAAAGTATCTAACTATCCTAGACACATTGCCCTGGATTTAAGCTTTACAGAGTGCCTCATTCTATACAGCCATCGTTTCACCCCACGTTACTAAAGGAAGCTAGTCCTTCAATCCATATAATCTGGTTAGATAGTCCGGCAACTGCAAAATGTGTAGGAGTGCTCCAGAATAATATGATTTCATAGTTTTATGATTTGCATATAAGCTGCACACAGAAAGCTTTGGTTAACAATGTAACGTAAAAAACGTATGGGAGAAAATGCACAAATAAGATTCATGTTATCACAGAAATTCCCTTTTTAAACTATTCTAGGACCCATTGCCTCTTGATATTGATAACTGCTTTATCAATATAGGGAAATGAGTAGAAGACTATTTATTGTGCATTTTTAAGGCCTTTGTCCATCAAGAAATTGTGTTTAAAAAACATGTAATAACATATACCACATAAAATAACTAAGTTAATTTCTAGTTGGAATAAAAATATTAAGTAAACTGGGACAAATAAAAGTGGTTTATATTCAATAAGTCCAGCCGATCCCCATTACATTAATTCAGACACAAAGTTAAAGATCCGAAGAGGATGCCATACGTTGTGACTAGGGAGGTACGGCTGCTACCCAATAGTCCCCCTAGAGCTTTAAAGCCGGAGGAACTCACAGGGAGGTACTACCCCTCTGGGTATAAGAACAATCACCTGGCGTACAGCCCAATTAATGTTGCTACTCCCATAAATTCCTTAGCCCTCCCTAATGTCCAGAGCAACTACATTGAAAGCAAACCTATGTATTGTTGTAACATAGGGCCTAAAATCAAAAGTACTAGGACAAGGAAGCACACTGGTACAAGGGAGCCCAAGGATGCATGAGGATTAAGTCAGTAACAAAGAAGGATACTAAGTATAAAAAGGAACAAAGGACTGTTGGATGAGTCAAGCCTGGCCGCAAAGAGCCGAACGCAGCTGTAACGAGAAGCACAGTGGTGGCAGGTGCAGCGGTATCCAGTCCTGTTGGGGAAAGCAGCCAGCATCCGAAGTCTCCAGCATGGGAGATTAAAAACGCTGACAGACAGCTGTGGGAAAGCAGAGAGTGGCAAGAGGACGCCAAAGAAGTTCTCTGATTGCCTAGTGGAGGCGGGCCGAATCCCAAAGCCAGGAAGATGCCACAAAGCAACATGTGCATAGGAGAGAAGCCCATGGAGCCGGAGAAGCGTGCCCCATTCACAGGAAGTCTCGGCAACGTACCAAAGCCCCGTAAGGGGAGGTACAGGGGTTGACACAGAGGCTAAGGTGGATCTTTTTCCCGGTCCAGTATTAGCCAGGACATTAATGGAGATAATGAAAGAGATGTCCAAGACCCAAACAGTGAGAGGGCTACAATCGGAGGAAATCTTCCTTGGCGCAGTGGCATCGAGGAAACCACTGGCCACCAGAGAAGGGTCTGGGACACGAACAGTGAGAAAGAACCGTACCAAGCAATACCAGGAGAAGGGAGTCCTTCTCCTGGTACAGGGCCAGGACTTGTGTTGAAGATGCCAGGGGAGGGGAGTCATTCTTCATAGCCTTGTGGTGAATTGTACAAAGTAACACCAGGAGAAGAACAAATTACTTACCCGCGATAATTTTCTTTCGACTGGATGTACCTCCCACATATTCCTCACACCCGTCATTTCGTTCCTAAACCCGACCCCCCCCATGGTATCAAAACACTAGCATTTGAGTGGTCAAAAGACCAGGCACTTAAGAACGAAAGTCAAAGAACATTACCAGGGGTAAGTAATTTGTTCTTTGAATGGATTGTGTGTTCCGCGTATTCCTCATCTTATTATACACTCCCAAAGCAGTATTGTGTTGGAGGTGGGAATACACATTTTATTTGTCATTAACGCTGTGAAGCACAGCTTTCCCGAATCCTGCTTCCTGTCCCGACGCAGAATCCAGACAGTAATGTTTTGTGAAAGTATGCAAGGAGGACCAAGTGGCTGCAGCGCAAATATCTTGTACCGGCGCCCCTCTCTGTAAAGTAGATTAAGTGGCCACACCCCTTGTCAAATGCGCTCGCAAGCCCACAGGAACGTAATTTACAGCTAAATAATAGCATTCAGTGATGCAAAGAATTGTGCACCGGGATAAAGTTTTAGTCACCGCTAGTCCTAGTCTGTGTCCGGTGTACACAATAAACTGGTTGACTTGCCTCAAATTCGCCATTCGTGTGATGTAAAAGCTTAAAGCCCTTTTGGGGTCAAGGCAATTAAGTCTTTTCCTGCTCCTTACCAGGGTGAGATGGAAGGTATAAAGTTGGCAGGACTATTTTCTGAGAAACGTGAAATTCACATACCGCCTTTGGGAGAAAGGTGGGATGGACCCTCACAATGACTTTCTTCTTGAAGGTGGTGGCAAATGGCAGTTTGCACCACAGAGCCAGCAGTGCATTTCTCTCAATCTGTGTGCTGATGTTATGGCCGTAAGGAAACTGTCTTCAAAGTTAACATCCTTATAGGACAAGAATGAAGTGGCTCAAAAGGAGCACCCATGAGCCATTTCAGAACCAAGTTAAAATCCCAAAGGGGACTGGAGGGAACACATTAGTGAGCCCTTTCAAGAATTATACAACAGGTATTTTGAAATAAGATGTCTGCTTAGGCATGCACTTAAAAATGGATAGCGCCACCAACTATCCTAAAAATAAATATATAACACCATGGGTATGTGGCACAGAAAGTGATGTACATTCTTATCTCTGCACCAGCTGCAAAACGTATTCCAACATCAGCGATACAGAGACTTTGTTGCTGGTCTCATGGCCAAAAGCAACACTTTCATTACATCTTCCGGGTGGTACTAATCCTCATATCACAACCTCTGGATGGAGAACCTGAACACCCTCTTGCGAGAGAAGCTCCTCTCTTTGTGGAAGAGGTATTGTAGAGCAGATTGGCATGTCCAGAAGGTCTAGGTACCACGTCCTCCTGGCCCAATCCAGAGAAATCAGGATAATGGATGTCCCAAACTTCCTCAACCTCCTGATGCCACAAGGCGTGACGGGGACTGGAGGAAACGTGTACAGAAGTTGAAACTCCCAGTCCACTACAAACGGGTCAACTAGTGCTGCTCTCGGGAAAATTTCCTGGAGCAGAACAGTTCACACTTCCTGTTGACACTGGACGCAAACTGATCTACTTGAGGGGGTTCCCCAAAGGGTGAAGATCTCTTGAAGGACTTGCTGAGCTAATTCCCACTCGTGGGAGACTGTGCTCTGCCTGCTAAGAGCGTCCGCCGCCATGTTCTCCTCTTGGGCTAATTGACCTGCCGATAGGCAGATTCCTTCTTTAAGTGCCCAGAAAAAGAGCTGCATTGCCTTTCTGCATAGTGGTAGTGACTCTACCCCTAGTCTCTTGTTGAGATAGTACATGGCCACTGTGTTGTCTGTCATCAGGACATTCTTTCCCCATACAGAGGGCAGAAAGGACATCCGTGCTGGTCTGATTGCCTTCTGCTCCAAAAGGTTTGTGTACTTTGGACTCTGATGGAGACCGACTGCTGACAGTCAAATTGTTGGCGTGCACTCCCCAACCCATGGGGGAGGCGTCCGCAACTACTGTTATCTCCGGCCATGGTTGCCAGAAAGGTTCTTCTTTCAGAACGTTGTCTTTGCAGACCTACCACATGAGATCCTGCATGACTCTGCTCGGGACCTGAAGTAGGTCTGTCGTCCTACCTGAAAACTGAGACCACTGGAACCTGAGGGCCCACTGTAGGGATCCATTCTAAGGCAATCCTCTGGCACCAGAAAATTGCAGAATGGCATAAAGCCGAGCAACCTCAAAAAGTCGAAGGCCGGAAGGCATTCTGGAACTTGAAAACCATCTGCTGAATGTGTTGAGCCCTCATATCAGGTGGTAAGGTGTTCCCACAGCAACCATCTAGGACCGCTGTGATGAATGCGAGTCCCTGAGATGGTATATCGGACTTCATGAAATTGAAGGAGAAGCCCAATCTGTGGAGAGAGTGGCAGGTTTTGCTGAGATGTTCCAGGACATGTTTGGGAGAACGGGCCTTGATCAGCCGATCACCCAGATAGGGGTAAACGTGAATTCCCCCCCTTCCTGAGACTTGCTGCCAGCGTGGTGAAAACTCTTGGGGCAGAGTTGAGCCCAAATGACAGAACTCGAATCTGATAATGAGCACTTCCATCACCGAACATCAGGTACTTCCTGCCCTTGTGATGAATAGGCACATAAAAGTAAGCGTCCTGAAGGTCCAATGATGCCATCCTACAATCCTGGAACTAGAGGACCTGAAGGATCTGAGAAAGGGTAGCCATGTTTTGCTGGTCTTTCCTGAGGCACTTGTTCAAGCATCTGAAGTTCAAAGTGGTTCTCAATCCTCAGTCCGTTTTGGGGATCAAAAAGTAAGGGGAGTACCACCCCCGGTTGCTCTCTGTCACAGGTACCGGCTCTATGGCACCTTTCTCCAGCAGGATGGAAACCACCTGCAAGGGGAATGGATCCAGAGTTTTGAGGGAGTGGCTCCCTGGTCGATGATTCAGAGGCTTTTTTAAAGGAAGGGGGGGGGCAGTAACCCTGGGCTCCTGTTTGCAAGGCCCAAGCATCGGAAGTAATGCCTTGCCATTATTCCAAATGTTAACTGAGCCTGCCCCCCCCCCCAGCGCAGTCCTGTGGACTAAGGCCTGAGAGTGGTTTTGTGGCAGTGGCCGAGGGTAAGGCAGATGCTGCTTGGGCAGACTTCGCACCCCTACCTCATCCACCTCGAGGAAGCTTCCTTTGGCCTCTGACTGGCTTGACACCTCGCCTTTCCAAAGGAAGTGTAGTAGCAAAAGGGCCATCCTCTCCATCCCTGAGAAGTCGGATGGGAAGTTTGAGGCTGCCTTATTGTAGCACTTAATTACTTGGCTGCCGTTTTGTGAGTCAAAAGGGTGCGTGCCATCAAAAGGCATGTTGAGAAGCTTGGACTGAAAGTCCGGTCAAAACAAGATTTACGTAATCACGCAAATCTGCGTATTCCTGTGCTAGCCTCTGTGGCTCTACTGACGCTGTCAGTGGAGTCCTGACTCTAGGGACCAACACATTACATCCTTGCCATTCTTAATTATATTAAGGAAGGCATCTCTTTCCTCACCCTTTGGAATAAAGGTCAGCTACCATCGCAATTACATCCCACAAAGTGTGCGTGAATGTGGCCAGAACTCATGTGGTATTTATAGACTTAAGGGCCATCGCGCTGGCTGAAAGGACCCTTTTTGTCACGGTGTCTAAACGCTTATCCCTATGGGGAGGGATAGTAGTATAATCGGCTGCTCTGGATGTGGATGTGTCAGCTTGCACAACAAAACTCCGGTTTAGGGTGCTATGAAAGTCAGTGGCAATAATAGAGGTTTTATATTTCCTTATCAGTGATTTTTTTGACAGCAGGGTTAGTGTCAGAAGTCTACCAGTTTGCCATAACCCTCGGGAGGTGAATCTGAGGCACCTCCGAGAGGCTGAGCAGCTCCGAAAACCATAGCCTGGCCGACCACCATGGAGCTATTAGAATTATTAGAATGATGTTGAGTTGGCGAGACTCCTTGATCTTGCAAATCACTCTGTGAATCAGAAGAGTGGGTGGGAAGGTGTAAGCCTTCATGCCGTTCCACTGAAGCTGATATGCGTCAGTCGTGATGCCGCAGCGATCACTGAGGAGTGTTGCTGAGGATGGGCCGACAGCAAGAGTGTATCCTCCTATATCTGCCTGTACTTGGCGTCCAGGCATAGATTGACCAGCTGGACGAAGTGGGGTTTGAGCCAGCCCTTTTTGGCCAGGGAGACATTAGTCTGCAGTGGAATTCCAGTTTTGGCAGAGGGGCGTCGTGTGAGGACTTCAGCCAGGACCCCCTCTGCCAGCTGCTGAACCTCGGGCTGAGGTAGGCCCAGGTACTCCGTCAGCCCTGCAAGACGTTTGTGGAAGGCCCTGGCTGAGGTTAGCGTGTCAGGATCCTCTTCTTCATCCCTATCCTGTGGGTCAAGAGGATCCTGCGTAGGTGGAGGAGTAGCGGGAGCCGGAGAATGGGGTACGGAGACTGGAGGCTGAGGCTGGTACGTAACCGCATGAGGAATAGATTGGGGAGCCGAAGGCAGAGGCTGCCCCGGGGCTGGGGCGCCGGAGGAGCCTGTGGTGCCAGTAGCATTGTAGGGAGCACGTCCATGATGGCATCCCTGAGGATAACCCCCATCCGAGGAGACTTCATGAGCCCGAGGAACCTCTCTAAGAACCCCTCTTCACAGGCCAGAGAGGTGGTAGGGGGTACTTACGGGGTAGCGGGAGGCTGCTGGAGCCACTGCATACCCTGGCCATAAGGACGTAAAGGGAACCTGCCCTGTGCAAATGAAGGATGGGCTGTAGGCCACGTACCTGGTTGAGGCCAGTCCCTCCTTGACACTTGTTCTTCGCCGAACTCCTGGAATGGCGTCGGACGGGTGCCCATGTTTGGCATGGGGGCCATTTTGTCAAGCTGCCTGCAACGTGCCTGCGTCGTGTTGCTCGGCTCTCTGTGCCCAGCCTCCTCCAAGACTGGATAGCGAGGCCTACCCTGCTTCTCCGGCCTAGACCTGTAAGAGGATTCAATTCAACACTACAGCTAAGTCAATGCCTAGTCTGGGATACTGAATGGAAACCCTTATTAATATATCTTTATGTCCAGTTCATGCGTTCTGGATGACTACCCCTATATAACACCCCTCTCTTTGAATAACCCTGACCCCACTGAGCCAAGAAGTAGTTCTGTTTTGCAAGTTAAAAGGTTTAATTGATAATTTAAACAATATATATATATCACGCTTTATAATAAATTAATAATTGAATAGCACACTTAATCTGATATGATAAAGATTAACAATGGAGAATCTGGCACTAGCACACTTCTTTATAATCACTAAGGAGTTGACATGAAATGGATAAGATAGCAACAATACTTTTATGGTATCAAATGAATGCAATGTGGAATGAAATGCAGTACAGAAAATAACTTGATAGGATTTCAGCAAAAGACAATGTAATCACTTTCTTGGACAATTCACCCCCCCTTTTTATGCAATGCAAGGAAATGGAGGGAAGCACACAGTTCTCAGAAATGCAATCAAATGTGATTCAGTTCACCCCAGCAACTTAGACTACAGAAGTTGAAAACACAGGCCCAAATGCTTTTAAATGTGCTGGAAATGAAGAATAAATATGCTAAAATGCTTTTAATTCCCTCTAGAGGTTCAGGGTGAGTGGTATCTAGTTAATATTAGTCCAGGCTCACACTAGCAATGATGCAGGGATGGTTTTTATGAGGCAAACGAATTTCTTTCAGAGGAAAGCAAAAGCAGCTATCTTTTTGCAAGTGGAGAAATTTGCAAATCGCGGTAAAATTCGCGAATGCGTCTGGTGCGATTACAGAGGAACTACAAGGGCTAGCAATATCGTTTTGGGGTCCTAGGAATGCCTAGGATCTCAGCTTCCAGATGAAAGTTACTGCAAGTCTCTAGCACAAACGGTCGCGGAGATATGAGCGATTAAATAAAGGTCGTTTTTCAGATTTGAAATTTTTAAAGTTCAAAAAGACAAGTGCAGCTTGCAACTAGAAAATGACAGGTGACAGCTTTGCAAATGACAGGTGACAGTTAGGAGACAGTTCTACTTAGATTAAACTAGATTGAATTATATTATTTTAACTAGGAGATTGGTTCTGCACAGTTTTCTAGGTACTCACACTATATTCTTGAGTGAAATGGGCCTCGCCATGGATCTGGTCAGGTTTTAGACGGGACTCTGGTCTCTGCACTTCACAGTGATCTGGGTCTGCTCTCTCTCTGGATTCTGAAGATTGAGGGATTTAAAGTCTGGATCTTTCTGCACAGCTTTCTCTGGAGATTGATGGAGGTAAAGTATGGATTTTCCCGGCAGAGCTTCCAGCTGCAAATGGATTTGAAAGTCCCTATCTGTCCTGTCTCTCTGCTTTTATGTGTTTTTAAAATGGGTGTGTGTGAGCAGCATCACTAGCCAGCCCCTCTCCACTTATCATTGGCCAAGCTTTCATTTCTCCCCTGATTGGGGGAGCTAAGTTGTGTCAGAGTGATGTCATTTTACAGCCTGCAGAAAGTCCACTCCTCCTGTCAACTTACACATAAATCTAGATTTGAA
Source organism: Ambystoma mexicanum (assembly GCF_040938575.1). NCBI lineage: Eukaryota > Metazoa > Chordata > Amphibia > Caudata > Ambystomatidae > Ambystoma > Ambystoma mexicanum. The sequence continues at coordinate 670,164,172 of NC_090933.1, read as the reverse complement.
CCAAATACATATTTGCAGAGGTACATATTGTTTTAAAATTACACGCACCCCTCACATATCACAGGAGGTATCCGCTGTTCAAACTCTGCTCTTCCTGGGAGCTTGCATTCAGAAATGGCAGTATTTTGCACTTTTTAACTGGTTTGCAATTCCGGACATTACCCCAAATTTACACACATGTGCGCAAGGAGTATGGACATTAGTTGATGAAGTGTCAGATTTTTCACATGCACACATTTTGAGTAATATCCTTTTTTCCGCTAAAACCCCCCTGAACATGCCACCGGTTCGAAAAACCTCTTAAAATGTGGGCAGAAAAATCACAAGAACTATGGTATCATTTAAATAATTTTCACAAGTCCGTACTATGAGTTATTCGTTTTTTTCTAAAACCATATTCTGGCTATAGAGGTGTGTCTTTTCAGGTCACATGGTACAGAAACCAGTCTTTCCAGTTTCTGCCAAGCTCAGAGACCCTGCCACTCCCAGCTTCTGCCAAGAGGAAGCTGTTTTACGACATCTGCAATAAAACATTTGCCTGAGTCAGGACAGGGCTTTGTTCAGAGCTCCTGTATTCTGTGGGGCTCCCCTTAATTCAATTATCAGAGAGATGGCATATCCTTAGTGTGGCCAGCAAAAGGCAGATAGGCCTGGGAACACAGCTGTGACTCAAGTTTCACTCCTGATGGGGGTGGCTGGTGGGCAGAATCCAGTTCCTTAAGCCAAGTTTCAGATAAAATGTCACTTTTTGTTCCCCAGTTTCTGCATTCAAATAAAACTAAACATTTTTACATATGCAGCTAGAATGCTGATTCTAAGTTTAAAACTATGACATTTAAACAATTTCAACCTATGTGACACTCAAAAGTAGGTCATTCAGTCAATTTGAACATTTAGATTTGTAGTGTCTTTCAGTCCAAATTTACTTAAACTGCTGAAATCCACAGCTCAGCCAGTCTTGTTATACACCTTCAAGTCACTTCAGAATATAACTTTAGATTGTATCCACCTATCAGTAAGTCTTTCTTTGGCATGTTTTGGGTTCATTTATTCAGTTTTCTACAAAAAAGTAAAATCTGGTGTTTTAAAACGCCGGCTTTTGGATAGTGGTGAGTACTGGTACTGCACCCCTTTTTGGGATTTAAGAAAATGAATTCCCAACAGTTATGGGTTTGCTTTTGGCAATCAGCATTGCCATTCCCAATGGTTTCAGACTACTGTGTGGGTAGTCCAATGGTGGTTTTAGGCAGTGTCCTTCTGTGCCCATAACATCGGCAAAAATGAGTGGCAGCCTATTCTTCATGCATTTCCCTGTGCATTTTCTGGGAAGCTCTGGCCATCATGATGTTTTCATGTCAGTACTGCACAGTTTTGAGCTAGGGCTCGGATGCATGGGTAAATACATCCCACAGACCCGATAGGTGTGACACCCTCGACCCAGGGGTCGGTAGAGCTGCATTTAGGCGCCCCCTCTACGGTATTGCCGGTAATGGGGCATAGCCCCTCAGACATAATGCTGGCATAAGGGTGGAGCCCCTCAGATGAAGATCCGGTACAAGAACCTTCCGTTCCTTCAACACTGTCCCCGGGAGGATCCAAGGATCCCTCGGCCTGTAGGCTGGTAGCTGAAGCAGCCTTGGTGCACGTGCTGGTACAAGGACCTGAGCAAACACTCCTGCGCGGGCGAGTCCTTGGGAAGTCTCCCTTGCAGGGTGCGATGGAAAATGGAGGCCCTACCTTGGGCCTGGCTCGATGTTTCACAAAGTTTTTCCGGTCCTCTGGAGGCGACTTCTGAAAGAGCTCCCTCCACCTGGCTAGTCTGTTCTTCAGTCTGTTCTTCATCGATTTCGATGACAGGGCGTGGCACGCTGAAGAAGCTTCCCAGCTGTGGTCGGGCCAAGGCAACATAGGCAGAGGGCGTTGGGGTCTGAAGTTGGGAACATCCTGTTGCAGGATGGATACCTGCTGAACCCTGTAGAAATCGACATGCGCCGGGGAGGTGCGTGACACTCGAGGAGCGAGTACCTGAAAGGGGACGGCATGTAAGAGTAATTGTGCACATAAAAAGCAAAAAGGAGAAAGACATTGGGAAGACACCATAAGGGAATGTATCAACAACAGAACTAACGTCTCCCTTCACCAATCGTATCGCACTGCTACTATACATGGGAACAAAGAAGTAACAGCAGAGTAACAACATGCAGGAGCTTAGGGCAAAACGTTGGTACAATGTAGTAAGGAAGCAGAATAGCCTCTAATCATTGCACAGGTGTTGAAGTATGCAATAGGACATATGTGTAACGTGTCTTTTTGTAACGTGGCCAGCCAAGCACCTTCAATTTGCAGGAAAGAAATGTCTCTCATAACATAATGACTTTGTGCAGTAACCCCATTGTTACGCACTGTAGTGGGAAGCGTACATTATTTGCTATATATTCCTCCATGTACAGCAAACACATTCTGTTTTCCGTAAGAAAACATATTGGAAAGGAAAGCAATTCTTGCACAACACCATTTGCGCATAGCAAAAGAAAGAAACTGCAAATAGCAAAAAAGGAGAGGCTGGAAGGCAAAGTAACAAAAATGGGGAACAATTGTGCCCCCTTACAAGTTGCGTAGCTCAAAAGTGAACAGGTCAAATCAACTACCCCTTTCTCAGCTCGCTCAATTAGAGGCCAGCAAGTATGGCGCTTACTCAAATCATGTAAAATAGAAAGCAAGGGTTCACCAATTTTTTCATATCACATTTTATTCATGAAACATTATAAAAATAGTTAACAATAGTTTGCCTTCATAAGTTCAACACTTCAATTTAATTTCATATAAGGTCTTAGTGCTATCTGTGAGGTTAGTACGTGACAAATCTGTTGTTCATATACAGATAGTAGCTGGTTTATTAAGGTATTAAAATATAAACCCTTAAGATAAGTTGCTTGCAAACAAATGTTTTGGACAAAATTAAATGGCTGTGGCACACCTGCATGTATACTCCTTCCCCATGTCGCATGCGAGATGTGACAATGACACAGCAATCTCTTGCTTCCCTAACAAACGAGTTCTACAAAACCACATTTTCCCACACAAAATATCGACTCGTGCTACCCCTTCCCCTTCCCTAATGGGTTGTAGGAATATGCAAAAGTGAACATTAATAATGATAGTGTGGGTAAGTGTTTTGGTGGTATGCTTTTTTTCATGAAATGACGTTCAGACTCAGCGGCATACAGTCCTCCTTGCAATGCTTGCAATTAAGCAAAAGATAAGTGTCCTAAGGAATGCACACAATCACAATGTACACATCCGTAAAATGGCAGCTCCGCATGGCTGTATGTTGTCCACCAACTGGCAATGGAACGGACGTTTGTGCGTACTGAAAGTGCAGGCATGTGTATATGTGCCTCAGTCTCCTGGTAACATCACCACTCTGCATCATATGCGAAGGAACATTAACGTGGTCGAGGCATGTACCCTTGTCCTACAGATAGGTATGCAGATAAGCATCCCACCTGGCGCACCCTATAAGTAGGCAGCATCTTCCCAAAACAGTTGGCGCATGTGTTGTGCACTATTAGTGTGTACCAAATTGCAACAGTGTGCATAGTACACCCAGGGACATGCACACAATGCAGTGCGCCCAAAACTTGTCCAGCGGACCGTTGTCCAAAATTAGATGCCAACGTTCTGTGCCCAAAAATGTGCACGGATGTTAACGCTTCAACAATCATACCTGCCATATTGATGACATAACGGGAAATGCCACATCAACCTATGCAATAAAATGACAGTACATAACATCACAGGAAATTATCTCACATTAACTTTCACCTTATGACATCACAAGAAATGTCCTCAGTTGGCATATGGCCTTCAAGAAATCACAGCAGCGGAGTGCCTGGTGGGCTCCATCCCATATCCTCTAACCCAGCATGATGAAGAGAATTATCAAATGAGTGACGTGTACATAGTGGGACAAGGTTTTTCGTTAGCAGAACCCACGTTGCTCTTGAAACATATCAATAAGAACAATGTAATTCAGCAATCACTTTTGATTTTTAGAACTCGATAAAACCTAGTGAACAATGTATGAGATCAAGACACGTGCTACTTCTGTACAAATGAACCATTTTAATAGATCTTGGTAAAACAGACATGTCAGTGAGTAAAGACGAGCAAGTAAAGAAAGTGATACTAGTATACTCAGTAGGTAAATGCAGTAACTTTTTAAATAGCAAACAGTATCTTGCCATCAAAGCGATTTTGTTTTCTAGAGGCCTAACAAAGCCTACACTTTAACAAAAAAACAAGTGTACTTGGTGTTACAAACTGGAATCTTACATTGAAATACGTAAGAATCAGAAAAATGGGGCCAAAATATAAGCAAACAAACAATACTCGGTTCCAAAATCGGGCCAGCTGGGAGCAATGGACATGCTACTTGTAGGAGAGAAGTGCCTGCCTAACTTACCACTCAACAGTAAACGGGAGCTACATTTGACTCCCATACCAACTACTGGCAAACAAGCAGAAATATGTAAATTTTGGGACAATCTGTAAAGGGAGGATACGCATGTGCGTGTACCCAAGTACGGCAACAGCCTTCTCCAAATAAAGCACAAACATTTCTTCTTGCATTTCCAGTTTCTTCTTTACAGCACGCAGTCATTGCTTACTGTTAAAACGTTCCACACACTTCCATCATTGACATTGAAGGGCTCTGCATGTAATAGTATCAGTTCTGTGCAATAGTCCTGTGCGTACACAGCCCGCACAGATGTTGTTGCGCAATCCCTGTGGCTCCATAGTCCCATTTCCATGGACGCCATCCTGAAAATGTCCTGATGTGGCTTTCGTGCTGCATGCAAGCTTGGGGGCATAACGTGCAACAAGGGTAGGGGAAGTTTGTTGTAAGGGGCGGCTCTTAAAAGAGCTTTGTTCGTTTTCGTATTGTAAAGGCTTCTACAGGAAGAACTTCTCTTCCATTTTTTTTTATTTTCTGTTTACTTGTGTGGACATTGTTAAACTAAACTTTTCACCGCATCTTGTAGACAGGCAAACAAAACAGCATTACCAATGGGCGACAAAGAAATGCCCTCTGGTTGGATAAATTCCGCATTTCAACAACTAATGAGGTCATAGTTGCAGAAGAACATCCTAGCAGCGGACAAAGGATTTATGCTTCTGTTGATGAGACACCTTCCTGCGTCTGGCTCGGAACAACATCCATGATCAGTGTCCCACACTCTTCGTGGTGTTATCGATGAGAACAACTCCTACGCATTGGGAAAAAGCCTCTTTGCTAGCTTTAGCAACCTCTTTAGTCGATGGAACAAGCATTAACAAGACATTAGTAAATGATGATCACGTTGCCTCTACCGAAACCTGCCAGGTATTTGCAAAGTGCATCCATGTCAGCGAAACTGCGCTTGTAGACATCGTTCCACAATGCAACCACTCCTTCAAACCTGAAATTCTCATCAAAGTTTCTTTCCAGGGCATATTCGTGCAGAAAGGCATCACCTATAGGCAACACAATAGGTTTTGCCATGTCAACCAGCCTCACTATGCAGAGAATAATAAACAGCAGTGTGAACACCCCTTCCAGCGAACCACACCCACAGTACCTGAATGGACAATTCCGAAACTCCCATGTTCATTGGACAACAATGTAAAAAGTGCTAATTCTCGCATGTGCGGTTCCCAAAGTACTGCGAGGGCCGCACCCCAGGAAACCAGTACCACCTGATTGAATACGGGTAAATGAGCACACACAATTCCACCAATGCCATCCAAGACGTTACCATCTAACATTGGCTGCGCTGCACAACAGTTCGTCGGTACCGTTAGAAAATCGGCCTGCTACTGTAAAGTCGCATGCCAGCACGTCCAGTAGAAATTTCGGTAATAGATTTCAAAATTGGTTCATCCACAGTCATCCACTTGCGCAACCACTATCACCAATTATAGTACCCAAAATGTTTCTGCACTATGTGTATTACTGTGTTGTAAGTACCTCTGCGCATGTTATCTGCCACTGAGTGGCTTTTACGGTCTTTAGAAGCATACTGTTTTTCTCCATCCCCTACCATGAAGTGGCACGATAGTGATATGTGCTTGCAAAGTTCTCATTGACCCATATCAGACAGTTGGCAAAACAGAAAGGTGATGGCTGGAAGGTTTTGAATTAATCATAACCACGGGCAAAGCTCTGGTCAACCCTTCAGACCATCGGTTTATAGCCTGCAAAGCCATTACAGAAGGGGAAAAACCATATGCAGATCAGGCTTGGTCATACCCCAAAAGGGGCAGTCCAGCCCGAACTGCTAGGTCACATCCCTTCTGCATGAGACCACAAGCATCCCCAGACATGTCTCAGCCTTGTTGGGTGTCATCAGTGAGGAGTAGCTTGGGTCTCTAGGCCCGGCAGACTCGGGACCCATGTCTGGGCATACCCGTCCCACTCGGGGTGACTTTATCAAAACAGAAAGGTGATGGCTGGAAGGTTTTGAATTGATCAGAACCACGGGCAAAGCTCTGGGCAACCCTCGAGACCATCCTTTTTCAGCCTGCCAAGCCATTACAGAAGGGGAAAAAACCAAATGCAAATCAGGCTTGGTCTTACCCCATATCAGACAGTGTAATATCGACACAGGAATTTCTTGCTTTGCCTCCCCCAATGGTACAAAATGTTTTCCCCACTAACCAACCTCCTACATAAAGTGTACAAAAATGGCATGAATACCAGCATTAATTGTATTGTACCCAGTGAAAACAACTTTCTAAAAGATCATTGTCTGCACAGCTGTACTTTTGCGTAGGCTGCACTATTACAGCAGGCTCTTTTTAAATGTACCCCCTTGCACTCTCCACCCTCTGTAACGCACCCAGAAGAGGAGTGCTCGACTCGGGATGGTATCTGTCCTGCACTAAAATGTCGCCAATAGCTCCCAGTTCCTTCAAGTAGTAAAAGGAGAAAACTATACATTATGCAGAAGACCTTCTGGCCCCTGGGACCACAATACCTTCAAATCTAACCCCCTATATATGTTCGTGTGCAAGCTCTTCCCTCATCCGTCTCCAACTCCCTCAGGGTCACGCCTGTCTACAAACAAAACAGTTGTTTGTAGATGTGCTTTAACCTGGCCGTCCCTCTGCAACATGCTCCCTGCCTCCTTGACACTTGTGGAGACCATCAACGGGGCCGGAAGCACCTAAAAAAGTATTTTTCTTCGCATCTGCGGTTTCTGCTCTTCTCACTAGCTAACTGCATGACGTACACTTAATCTGCACTACTTACCTGACGACTCTGATGACAGACCATGTCACCTCCCCTGCCAGGCAAACCCCTACACTAGCTTTCTAGCAAACCCCACACTTCAGGACTATTTCCTGTATGCCTAACAGTGCATCCACCACCTTGTGTGTGCACTTATCAGTACACTTGGCACAATTGGCCTATATTTTTACTTGTCATTTGTTCTTGTTCCCATGTACTGTACCTTCCCCTCCCTACACCCATGCACTTCGGCAATGTAAGTCACACCTGGCCTAGTAGGTTCATTGTCTCTGTCTCCCCTCTGTTTCACATCCTTTGCCTCGTTGTGGTTTGCTACATGTGTGTAGGTGCATTACGAATACTGTATCTTACAATCGCACATCATACACCGAATGCATGCACAATAGTGGGATGCCTGCCACTTACTGTGTACACTGCAAAGTTGTTGTTTGGTTTCCGCACTACCGCCCTTATTGCACACGTGTCAAAAAATATTGGGCACACGCAGCACACCATGCATGTTACTAACTCCAAAGAAATGCATACATTTCAGGGATACACCAAGGCTGCCTGCTCCTTACATTGCTCACTTCCACCTTAGCCTTCTGCACTTCTTTGTGAAAAGAAACCTTCTGGTACACTTTTGGAGTACACACCTAACTCACCAGTCTTATAAACAATGTATTTTGCTCCACAGTTTCCATTCCATGGCTCCCATCCAGAAAATGGCTGGATGTGGCATGGGGAAGCGTAAAGTACAGTGTAAAACGCGGACTTCGTGGTAGGGAGGAAGTGGGTAGGGGATCTGGGGGGGGGGGGGTTACTGTAAAACAGGATAAGGAGTTGGGTCTGTAGTACTGTCCCAAAAAAAATGGTTATTTTTTACTTTTTCTTGTCCTTTTTGTTATGCACATGCTTGCTTACACATTTTTTGTTCGTCTTTCATTGTGTTTCTGTTCCCTTCTCCTCCCCACACTTCTACATACTGAACGTCAACACTTCTCTTACAGTTCTATAGGATTGTACGCACTGTTGAGTGCAGAGTAGCAAACAAAGCAGCATTGCCAATGGAGGGCAAAAAAATGCCATTTCCTTGCACCCAGTGGAAATGTTGCTCCTTAATGCTGTCATACTCGGTGCTGAACTTCCAAGCACTGCACATTAAGACACACATGCTTCTGTTTATGAAACACCTCCCGACCTGTAGCTGTGGCCAAATTACAGCCTAATGTGCAACACATGCACTTACCTACAGCATATGCTTGCGAATGCATAGCACCTCACTGTCGTTGTTCCACCAAGAGTAAAATGCTCCGCGCACCCATTATTCAAAGGTCACCATCCTCGGAGACAGAGGCAACTGTACATATCTGCAATATCGTATGCCGGCTGTTCTCAAGGGATAGGCTCTTGGGTGCATAACCAACGGCCTACAGCCCTTGCCCATGTACCTAATACTGTAGGCCTTACCTACACCCAGCAGAACATAATGGCCTCATGAAAGAAAACATTTCCCACATACCACAATCCAGAAACGTAACATATGAGGGGTGGTGCAAAAGGCAACTGATATCAACCACAAGTAACGCCATGTAGCTTCCTAATGTGCAAGGTGGTGCCATAATGGGTACCATATGGTACCGGACGCATATCAGGGGACTTATATTCAACCACGTCTACAAGGTCCTGCACAACCATTTTTTTTCAACGTCCCCACCAGCGGAGACATGCATACCTAAAAGTGCATGTCAGCGTTATGGTGGCGTGCTATTCAGCAGGCCTAGCCTCTTCGGGCTACAGGCTTTTTGCCATACACCCAACAGTGTTCCCTTCGTCACACCCGGCTCAACATAACAGACTTATGCAGGTTAACAAGTGTCCAGGTACATGCAGGTCACCCCTAGCCACTTCTAAGCATCCACTACTTCAGCACCTCTCCCAACAAAACACACTGGATGAGTCCGCACTCCATCAGGTCCAGGAATATATTAGTGTAAAAATTTCAACCAGTCGCCACAACCATAAAAGCAACTTTTTATGCAATAATCACAAACCGGGCACCATATTGTACCAGACGCATATCAGGTCACTTGTGCTGTTCAAGCACATCTACAAGGTCCTGCACAACCATTTTTGCAACATCGCCACCAGCGGAGACATGCATACTTAAAAGTGCATCTCAGTGTTATGGTGGCGTGCTATTGAGCAAGCATAGTCTCTTGTGACTAGCCTACGGGCTACAAGCTTTTTGGCATACATCCAATAGTGTTGCCCTTGCCCACACCCAGCTCAACATAACAGACTAATTCAGGTGAAGAAGTGGCCAGGTACATGCAGGTCACCCGTAGCCACTTGTAAGCATCCACTACTTCAGCACTTGTCCCACAGGAGACATTGGAGGAGTCGGCACTCCATCAGGTCCAAGCATATAATACACAGTGTAATAGTTGCAACCAATCCCCAAAACCATAAAAATAACATTTTATGTAATAATCACAACAGCGAGGACAACATTGTAAAACCTACTTCACCCCACAGCACTCTGTTGCCAGTGCAAGGTGCCCACCCATTCATTGAAGGGTCTTCAGGCTTGGCACAAGCAACACACCATACTGCAGTGTAGGTTGCAAGTTTCATGTGTTCTCCATTGTTCTCCCCTTCTGCCATTGGTCTACCATCACTGGCTGCTGGACCTCGCCACACACTTAACTACCTAGTGCAACCTATGTTTTACTTCTCATTTCATGTGTAATGCAAGCCCCATCTGCAAATGGGCCTGAAGTTGCTCAATTACATTGTGTTGCCTCTGCATACCGGTATGTGCATGGCTGTGTACATTTTGCACATTTTTGATGACTTCCTTTCATAGGTCAAGGTGGTGAAAGTCTTTGTCAAGGAAGGGTCTGTTAAGGTCCTACCCATAGCAAATGCAGATGGTGACATGTGGCTCCCTATTGTACAACATGGCCAATGATGTACACCATATGGTAATGTATGGATAGCATCTCACTCCTGCTATTTGACCAAGTGCACAATGTCCAGTGTAAGAATTGCAACTATTCCCCACAACCATAAAAGCAAGATTTTAAGCAATGATCACAAACCAGGTACCATATGGTACTGGACGCATATCAGGTCACTTGTGCTGTTCAACCACGTCTACAAAGTCCGGCACAATCATTATTTTCAACGTCGCCACCAGTGGAGACATGCATACTTAAAAATGCATGTCGGCTTATGGTGGCGTGTTATTGAGCACGCTTAAGAATTGCAACCATTCCCCACAACCATAAAAGCAACATTATATGCAATAATCACAAACCAGGTACCATATGGTACTGGACGCATAGCAGGTCACTTGTGCTGTTCAACCACGTCTACACAGTCCAGCACAAACATTTTTTGAACGTCGGCACCAGCGGAGACATGCATACTTAAAAATGCATGTCAGCGTTATGGTGGCGTGCTATTGAGCACATCTAGCCTCTTCGGTGAGTAGCCTACGGGCTTTTTGGCATACACCCAACAGTGTTGCCCCTGGACACACCCACCTCAACATGACAGACTTATGCAGGTGAACAAGTGGACAGATACATTCAGGTCACCCCTAGGCACTTCTAACCATCTACTACTTCAGCACTTCTCCCACAGGACACACTAGAGGAGGCGACACTCCATTAGGTCCAAGCCTATATTACACAGTGTAATAATTGCAACCAATCTCCTCAATCATAAAAGCAACATTTTATGCAATGATCACACACCGTACATCGAGGACAGCATTCTGAAACCTACTTCACCCCACAGCATTCTTATTTGCCAGTGCAAGGTAGCCAACTATTCACGGAAGGGTGTACAGGCTTAGCACACGCAACACACCATACTGCAGTGTACGTTGCAAATTTCATGTGTTCTCCATTGTTCTTCCCTTCTGGCATTGCTGTACTATCACTGACTGCTGTGCCTCACCACGCACTGAACACACTAGTGCAAACTATGTTTTACTTCTCATTTCAAGTGTCATGCCGGCCCCATCTGCAGATGGGCCTGCCAACTTTCACCCTGGCCACATCTGTACATACATTGCTCAATTACATTGTGCTGCCTGCGCATACCGATATACCGAACTTGCTGATGACTTCCTTTCATGACGCAATGTGGTAAAATGCTTCGTGAAAGAAGGGTCTTACAAGGGCCTACCCATAGCAAATGCAGATGTGACATGTGGCTCCCTATTGTGCAACATGGGCAATGATGTAGACCATACAGTAATGTATGCATAGCAGCTCACTTCTGCTGTTCCACACCAAGTGCACAATGTCCCCCACAACCATTGTGTGCTACTCACCAAATACAAAAGCATGCACAGTAACAACTGCATTACTGTATTATATTCTGGAGGCTGTTATTAAGGCCTAGACTCACCACAACATAACAGAGCTATGCAGACTACCAGGTACACATATGCCAAATATCACAAAGGCAACATAGACATCAGCACTTACACCCACCTGCCACACCATAAAGCACAGATGCAAGGACACGTGTTCCACTTACCGGAAGTCAGCAACATACCGCTGTGTTTCGCACCACTACCCACTTCCAATCAGAAACCATTTTAAGCATGCCAACCAAACAAGACAAGCTTCACAACATTCAGCCTGCTCCCACCACTGTAATACGTGCATAGAACCAATGGTGCACACCGCATTGCAATACTTACAAATCTGCGCAATGGACAGTATGCAAACATATACAAGAAACATTTGCACCTGCACCTCTTCCACATATACACTCTTCTGTTACTTCACCCAGTGAACACACTGCATAACTGCTCACTGCACCATCTCCACCCATAGACCACCAACTGTCCTCCGATACACCATGGCGGCGTTTCCTAAAAACTTTCATACACCGCTCATTTCCCTCCAGCCAACCTCCGGCTGCGTCCACTGTTCGCCGACAGCACGGCGTACCGCAGCCCAATGAGACATCGCTCCGCAGAGCGAACAGGGAAATGGGTCAGTCGAGCGGACCTAGATATCACTTTTTGGGAGCTGCATTTCAGTGTTTTTTTAAAAAAATGCACAGCCCGATTTCCAGCGAACACACACACACAAGCACGCTTTCTGGGCCAAGCTCCAGCTCCTGTCGCAAATTTGGTGAAAATCTGTGCACCCGTGCAGTTTTTCCCCATTCAGTCTATGGTAACTCCCAGATACCCCCAAACCCTGCACAAAACCTCACATAACTTGGCAAAAAAAATTCAGAGCCTGGCAAATAATTTTTTTGCAAAGTTTTGTGAGGGTTCGTCCTGGGGGAAGCGAAGTTGTAAGCCACCGAAAAAGTGCTCTTCCTATTAGTTTAGCAACTTAACCATAACATAACTTAATAAACTTACATACACATCTCACCGGAATCTTATTTCTTATGCTTGTATCTGCTTAGATTCTCATGCTATGCATAGGCCGACATCTAGTTGAAGCCGCAGAGTGTTACAGTTTTTGTTTTTGAAACTCGAAAAGGGACGTCAACAGGGCGTGCCAGTAATACTGTCCCTAGTGTGACTTCTACTGTACCCATGGTGCTTCAGGCATTGAGGTCCCTAAAATAGTTTTGTTTCTGACATGAGGTTTTATAGTAAAGCAGATTTTATATCCGAGAAGCCCAGAAACATCTATGCACCTTCTACTCCAAGGGGAGGAAGAGTGGGTGTATGTGAATATCAGCTGATACAAGCATCAGAAATACCATTACGGTGAGTAATGTGTCCCTTCTGAGGCATAGATTAGCGAACAGTGTTTGGAGAAGGTGGTGGGTTGTGAGAAGGTACAGCGGCGCATAGATGTTTTAGTACCGCTTGTCCCACCTGGGAATCTGCTTTAGAGTGAGTGTCAATGCAATGGTGCTGAGTACATGTGTAGATAGAGCTCCATGTAGGACGTTTGTAATGAAGGTCAAGGTAGCTCCCGTACCCCTGGTCGAGTGCGCTTTGTGTGAAAGGCAGTGTTTTATTTGACGGAGTAACAGAGCTGTATGCATCCGACTATCCATCTGGTGTTCTTGGAAACACTGACTCCTTCCCTGCCTGGAGCTATGGAGACAAACATTTGGTCTGTTTTCCTTAGTGGTCTGGTCTTGCTTGCATAGTAAAGGACCACCCTCCTTATGTCTAGAGTATGGAGTTTTTTCTCAGCTGAGCTTGATGGATTCTGGAAGAAAGCTGGTAGTTCGATGGCCTGATTGACATGGAACCTAGAAATGAACTTGGGTGAAAACCTAGGGTGCGTTCTTAATACCAATTCGTCTTTGTGGATAACAAAGAAAGGGTTTTGCACTGACAAAGCTTGTAGTTCACTGACTCTTCTTATGGAGGTGATAGCCACCAGAAAAGCAGTCTTATATGTGAGGTGTTTAAGGCTGAACTTGTGCATAGGATGAAAGGGGGGTCCTGTGAGCTTTTCTAGTACTACATTTAGGTGCCACTCTGGAGGCGGATTTTAAATGGGAGAGTGGAGTCTTTTTACTCCCTCCATGAACACCTTAATGACTGGGATTTTATACCAGGACACCTTAATTTGAGAAGTGGTGTATGCGGAGAGAGCTGCCAGGTGAACTTTGAGTTAAATACTAGCCCCAAGTCTAGTAAGTGAAGTATGTAATAAATAATGTGTGATGGAGTACATGCTATTGGGTTTATTTGTTTTGACTGGCACCATATTGCATATCTTTTCCACTTGTTAAAGAAACAGTGTCTAATGTTTGGTTTACGTGCCTCCTTGAGGATGTCCATACAACTTTGAAGTATACTCAAATGGCAAAACTCTGACTTCAGAAGCCAAGCTAGACTGAGGTTGAGGATGTAATCATGTTGAAGGGGCACGTGGGTTTGATTGGGTAACACCTCGCCAGTTTGCGCACATGTGGATACCAAGGTTTTCTCGCCCACATAGGAGCAACTGGTATTAATGTTACTTGTTCGTTGTGCATCTTGTTCACCGCCTTGCTCATTAGAGGAGTTGGGGGGGTGTGGGGGGAGAGCACAGGGCGTTCCCCTTGGAGTCGTGTTGGAGAAACCTGGATGCGAAGTCTGGTCATTGTGTGTTTTGTCTTGTTGAAAACAAGTCTAGAGGGGGATAGCCCCATTGTGCGAAGATCCAGTCTACGATATCTTTGTTGAGCTGCCACTGGTGCTCTTCTGGTAGAAGATTTCTGCTTAGTGAGTCTGCTAGAGAATTGAGTTCCCCTGGAACATGTTGCAATGTTAGGAACATGCCCCGCTTGAGTGCCCACTTTCAGATTTTTTGTGCTAGTCTGGACAGACTTGGAGAGTGTGTGTCCCCATCCTTTTGTTATGTAAAACATAGCAGTGGTGCTGTCTGTGAGCATCTGTACTGGCTGATGTGACGGGTGTACTTGGAAGCCCTGTAGTGCTTTGAGCACTGCTAGACGTTCCAGGAGGTTGATGTGATTCTTGGCTGTGATCTGAGTCGACAGACCATGCGCTGTATGATGAAGGTAATGGGCTCCCCACCTGCTGAGTGATGCGTCTGTTGTGACAACCGCTTGCACTGAGGTTGTGAAAGGGCTTCTCCTGTAACATGTTCTCCTTTGTCCACCAGCACAGAGCTTGTTCTAGGGTTGGCAAAACGACCACCAGATCGTCCCACTGACCACTTGCCAGAGACCATTGTTTTGCCAACCACTCTTACATTGGGCACAAGCGCAATTGTGCGTGTTGGACCAGGAAAATGCATGATGCCATCATCCCGAGTGACCGCATTGTAGTCCATACTGTTATCTGGAAACCGGCTAGATACTGAGGTATTTACAGCAGTATTTTTTTGTACTCTTTCCTTGGATGGAAAGACTAGACTCTCTTCTGTTTTTATGACCGCTCCTAGGAACTGTTTGGTCTTGCTTGGTACAAAAACCCAATTGGAAAAGAAGATGGATTGTTCTTTGGGTATTTTGCTTGCATATATGGGGGTTCTAACCTGCGATCAGCCAGTCGTCCAGGTAAGGGTACACTGGGATTGACTCCCTGCATAGATGCGGTACCACTTTTGCCAGTACCTTGGTGAATACCCTTGAAGCAGAGGCTATGCCGAAGGGTAGCAGTTTGAATTGGTAGTGCTGGTTCGCTATTTTGAAACGCCATAATCTTCTGTGCGCTGTAACATTGAAATATGAAAGTATGCATCTTTCATATCCAAGGTTGCCATGACGCCACTCTGCTTCAGCAGTGGTATTACTTCCTGTAGCGTTGTCATGCAGCATTTATGTGGCTTGACATAGGTGTTTGCAGGGCGCAATAATACCCTTGTTTACCTGGTTTGCTGGGATGAATTCTACAGAATCCTTTAGGAGCAGCGCCTTCACCTCTTCCAACAGGATACATTCTTCCTGGGAGGTGTTCCTTTGTCTTGGCGTGTGGTTGGCTGGTTGTTGGATCAATGCAGTATATAATAACCACACGACACGGTAGAAAGTACCCTCCGGTCCAAAGTGATTCCCTCCCATGCGTGGGTAAAGTGTGAAATGTGACCTCCTACTGGAGTGGCATGGGAGGGAACCTGAAGTGGGTGGTCATTGCTTGTGGGGTGTTGAGCAGCCTCTAGAAGAGGAGGATCTCCCCCCTACTTTGAGACCACCTTTGGCCTCTTTGAAACCCCTGTTGTGAGGTCTATCCCTGTGATGAACCCCAGGATGAGCTTTGGCCACCTTGATTATAATTTGAAGCTCGTTAAGAGTTCTGACCTCTGAAACTGCGGGAATTATAGCCCTCTCGTTGGCCGAAGGTTTGTTGGTGAGCTGCCTAATGATTTGAGGGTGTTGTACTCCTCTTTTGCGCTTTTTAGAGCATCTCCCACTGCTTTGGCAAATAAAGCCTTGGGTTCGATGGGAACGTTAAGGAGGGTTGCCTGCGTTTCAAGCATGAACCCTGATTGTCGTAGCCATGCATGCCGTTTTATTAACGTGCCCTCCGCTATGATTCTTCCTGCATTGTCAGCTGCATCCAAGTTGTTCTTCAGGATGCAGTTTGCTATTTGCTTAACCTCTTCAATGGAGAGCGACACCTTTGTTTTAAGGGACTCTGGGACCGATTCGTTTTTTTTCGGCAATTTCATCCCACTTGTTGTTGTTAGCAATTCTAGTTTGGTAAACTGCAGATGAGGGTACGTTTCACTCTTTCTAGTTGTTACCTCTAAAGAGTCGGGTTTTAACTGCCCCCTGATGTATAGAGGGCTTGAGCGGGGTGGCCTGAATACTTTCGCGATGCACGAGTTGACTACCTGTGTTAAAATAGGAGTGAGCACAGTGGGGTGGATACGTTTCTATACTGAATGCAACAGGGGGATACATTTTGGCTGCTAATTTCTTAACCCCTAGTATGTCTTCAACAAAGTCTTTATTAATTTGTTCTTCCTGTGTGTTGATCTTGAAGTACTATGCAGCCTTCAGGAGCAGGTCATTATATTGTATTTGGTTATCCACTGGTGAGTCTGCCACCAGTGGGTCTGAATGATCTGGTGACTGGATGACGTAGACATCTTCATCGTGGTCATCCTAATAATATTGGTCGACAACACCCAAGTCCCCTTGGTCGTCTGTGTAAGCCCCAGTGTCCTGAGAGTCTTGCATGGTGTAACAATAAGCATGCTGCCCTAAGTCTTGTGGGCTCTTTTGGCGGAAGACTGGCTGCTGCCCCACTTTCAGTAACTGCTGGCCCACTTTGTGGATTACCCTGAAGATTTTGTAGGACCTCAGGGTGGTCAAAGAAATTTATGAAGGAGGACTTTCTCCTCATGACCTTGTCATTTTGATCGATTGCCCACTGAGATGAACTTGGAACAACAGGGGGAATAAGGGCAAGGGTAGGGGGCGTGGGTGTTGGCTCTGGGGCAGGGGTTCTTTAAGGGTGCATAGCCCCTGAAAGAGTGCCCTCTCCCTGTGACGTCGAAGAACTATGGTTTTTTGATGCACAGCTTTTTAACAGTGTGTCTGGGACGCGCTTTGTGATCAGCTCGCTCATTTTCGAGCTTGGCTTACTCATTGAGGAGGCCGTCGATGCGTCTTTCGATACCCAGTCATCGGCCAGTGCCATCGATGCGTCTTTCGACGCCCGGTCGCCAGCATGTGTGGATTTCATGGCTTTAGACATGGTGTCAGAAACGGACTTGACAATCTGTTTCAGGGGCCTGTCGTGTGGTGATGCCGTGTGTGGCTTTCCAGTCAGCGACTTAATCGACTTTCGGCCATTGGAGGTGTGCTTTGTGTGGTGAGACTTGGTTGTGCTAGTTCCGCCAGGTGTCATCCCCGTAGCAGAACCACCGGCCAGCCTGTTGGGGGTCAGGGGTTTGCATGCAGTATCTAACGGATCTTGATCGCCCTCGGCGTCACTGTAGACGTCAATGCTGCCATCGCTGGAGGCTCCCTCAACGTCCATGGCGGCCTCGGCACGCATGGCTTGGCGGGCACAGCATTTGGTTTTGCAGTATTTGAGTGTTTTAGGCCTGAAGAGTTTGCAAGATTTGCACTGTCCCTCGGCGTGATCCCAGTGCAAGTGTTTCCAGGGTAATTTTCTATGACAAGAAGAGCAAAACTTAAAGGGTGTATTTCTCATTATGTAAGGGGGTGGCAGCCTAGCAAAATATTTGGGAGGAAAGGGCAATATGCATTTTCTTAACGAGACTAAAATATGAACCTCCCCCCCCAACTCTCACTACTGTGGGGCACGTTGAAGCCTTCCGAGGCCAAAAGAGGATCGTCGAGCCGAGTTGTTGTAGTCGTCGACGATAGTAATTTGTCCTTTATGCCGTCGCAGAGGATCTCGCGGTGGACTGATATAAAAAAGGACAGAAAGAAGTACTATAGTTAACTTTTTCTAAGCAATGACGATAACCAAGAAGAAACTCTGCAACATACGTCCGACTATGATGGCGGATAAAAACAATCTGAGGGACCAGAAGCGTAAAGCACCATGGTTACAGTGGACGTCATACTAGGGATAGAATTACTTGAACACCCCGCCAACGTCCCTTTTCAAGTTTCGAAAACAAAAACTGTAATACTCTGTGTCATCCACTACATATCGGCCTATGCATAACATGTGATCCAAGCAGATTCCACAAGCCTCAGAAATATATGTATGTAGATATGATAAGCCATTCAGTAGGCTCATATGTGATAAAGGCGATACTATCTCAGAGTAACATTAACACATTTTACAACAACATCCTAAATTGAGTGGCACCTCAAAGTTGGAAAAATGAACCAGGGTAGATTTAATGTCTAAGGCTGCACACTACATAAGACACTTTATATAAATGTAAAGTTTTATTTGTTATATATGTCCCTTATGGGGTCTACTCAGTACTATGAGTTGTACTAAATGATTCATATGGGATACATTACTCACCGTAATCGTATTTCTGAAGCTTGTATCTGCTTAGATTTACATGCTGTGCATAGGCCGACATCTAGTGGAAGCTGCCAGTAATACTATCCCTAGTTTGACGTCCACTGTACCCATGGTCCTTCACACGTTGAGGTCCCTCAGATTGTTATTTTTCTGACATGAGGTAGCATGAAGTGTAGCGCGAGTACAGATGTATCCAAGCAGATACGTATCAGACAAGTTCATAAGAATCCATGCGCCTTCTCTCCGAGGGGAGGAAGGGTGGGCACATGTGAATCTAAGCAGATACAAGCATCAGAAATACGGTTACAGTGAGTAATGTATCCCTTCTGAGGCTTGTGGAATCTGCTTAGCTCACATGCTGTGCATAGATTAGCCAGCAGTGTTAGGAGAAGGTGTTGGATTGTGTGAAGGTTCATGGGCGAACAGATGTCTTAGAACCGCTTGTCCCACCTGTGCATCGGTCTTGGAATGTGTGTTAATGCAGTAGTGCTGAGTGGAGTGTGTACTGAGCTTCATGTAGCTGCTTTGCAAATGCTGTCTAGGGGGACATTTGCAACGAATGCCAAAGTAGCTCCTGTGCTCCTTGTAGAGTGAGCTCTTGGCGTGAAAGACAGTGTCTTGTCTGACAGGGAATAGCACGGTTGTATGCACCTGACTAGGCATCTGGAGATGGCATTCTTGGAAATGCGATTTCCCCTTCTCTGCCTGGGGCTATGGAGACAAACAGCTGGTCTGTTTTCCTTAGCAGTCTGGTCTTGTTTACATAGTAAAGGACCGCCCTCCTTACATCTAGTGTATGGAATTTATCTCAGCTGAGCTTATTGGGTTCTGGAAGAAAGCCGGAAGCTCAATGGACTGGTTCACATGAAATTTAGAGATTAACTTAGGAGAGAACCTAGGATGAGTACGTAAAACCAGTTTGTCTTTGTGTATGACAAAGGATCGTGTACTGACATTGCTTGTAATTCACTAACTCTTCTTATGGAAGTAATAGCCACTAAGAAGGCAGTCTTGTAAGTCAGGTGTTTAAGACTTGACTTGTGCATCGGCTCGAAAGAGGGTCCCATGAGCTTAACGAGTACTACATTGAGATCCCATCCTGACGGCAGGTTTGAAACTGGAGATTGAAGTCTGTTTACCCCCCCTCCATGAACGCCTTGATGACCGGCACCTTCCATCATGCTACTTTATTGTGAGAGGTGGTGTAGGCTGACAAGGCTTCCAGGTGGACCTTCAAAGAGTTGGATACTAACCCGGAGTCTAGCAAGTGGAGCATGTAAATTAGAAAGTGTGATGGGGTACATTCTATGGGGTTAATTTGTTTAGACTGGCACCAAATTACAGATCTCCTCCACTTGTCGAAATAAAAGTGTCTAGAGTTAGGCTTTCGTGTTTCCTTCAGGATATCCATACACCTGTGTGGTAGGTTAAGATGTCCGAACTCTAGGACTTCAGGAGCCATGCTGCCATGTTCATTGAGTGAGGTTGAGGGTGCACTGTTAATCGCCCGTGCTGAGTGAGTAGATGCGTCAGGCGTGGGAGCTTGATGGGATCGCACATCGCCAGTTTGCGCAGATGTGGATACCACGGTTGTCTTGCCCACATAGGAGCAACTAGGATGAGCGTCACTTGTTCCTTGTGGATCTTGTTCACCACTTTGTTCATGAGGAGTCAGAAGAAAAGCGTAAGCAAATTTCCCGGACCAGTTCATCCATAGGTTGTTCCCCTTGGAGCCTGGCTGGGGGAACGTGGACGCGAAGTCTGGGCATTGACTGGTTTCACTTGTAGAGAACAAGTGTATTGTGGGAAAACCCCATTGAGAGAAGAGTTGCTCTACGACCTTTGTATCTAGTCTGGATACAAATCCAGACTACGGCTGCTCAGCATGCGATGCGCTCATCCCGCGTTTGTTGAAGAACCACTTGGCCCGGTGGAGGGATCTGTTCTCATGATCACCACTGGAGAACCTCGAAGAGTACGTCAGGAGGAAGCCCATACCAAAGGTAGGTGCCTTGTTCTCTTTAGGACCCCGCAAAGGGAACTCCTTCCCTGGGAAGTATCCAAGCAGAAGAGGCCTTTCAGGGGGATGCCCTTGTTCGGTCGGTGCACCCACGGCCACATTCCTATGGTTATAGTGGTGGCTTCTATGTATTCTAAGCCACAAGCCTTCACATCGGCCTCTACTTCAGCCCTCCAAGGAAAGGAAGAAAAGCTCCAGGAGGCATATGGGAAGAAGATCTATTCCAGTGCTACGCTCTATTTGCGACAGGCCAATGCAGAGGCAATGCCTGCTGCAGTGAATCAAAAAATGATGCAGGAGATGGCAGACTTCCTTCCTGAGCTTCTGACTCAGTCAGGCAAGATTCAAGGCACAGCTGGCAGAGGCAAAAAAAAGTGGCCAATGATATCCTAGTCAACTGTGGCACACATAGACACCACAGGCAGGGCTATTTGCACGGCCACTGACATGCGAAGGACAGCTTGGCTAAAGGCACCCAAGTTTCACCATGACTTCCTTTCTGATTCAAAGTGTGTACTGTTGGTCATATTATAGCTTATGTTAGGATCTTTTCAGTATTGCTCCCATAGGAATTTATATCAATTTAAGGATTTTTGCACACTTTTCATTGTTTTTCTAAGCCATTTTCGAGTGTCATTTTAAGAAGTGCCCAGATGGCCTATTGTACCAGAAGTGCCCTGCTGTCTGTAGACCCGATACGGATGACCAGAACCCTGACGGTCCAAATCTTAAATTAAAGTGGACTGTAAGTGTCAGTAGGAATCATAGGAAACCATAGTATACTGCCTTTTTCTATCCCAACCTATAACCTATCCCACCTTTAACTTAAGAACCATAATATTATCAGAACCATTCTTGCAACCCTATTTGTGATTGTGTGTTAGCGCTGATTTCTCCTCATTGTGTTTTACTAGACTATAAGTCATTAGTGATTTGGATTTAATAAAATAATTCCATAATTCCCATAAAGAAAATGGGGTGTCCACCACGTGAAGGGTTACAAGCGGCCGTGCGTAACTGTGGAGATTAACGGGTGGCATTCTCTTTTTCTTAGCCATTAATCTAGTTTAAGTTAAATCCTGTTATTTTAAAACCGATTTTCTGCTTTTCTCTGTTCTATTTTTCTAAAAATGCCTCTCATTAAAACTTGCATAACTTCCTCAATTTTATAGAGAGACTTAATTTCAACTCTGACTTAAACCTAAGACCTTTAGCTACATCCCTAAACCTAAAACTTAAAAATCGCATAGTGAAATTTAGGCGGGAATTCGTAATTTTGCAAAAGTTTTACACGTGTTTTCCCCATTCAAAGTATTTCCAAACTTCCTTTCTGATTCAAAGTGTGTACTGTTGCTCATATTATAGCTTACGTTTGTTAGGATCTTTTCAGGATTGCTCCCATAGGAATTTATATTAATTTAAGGATTTTTGCACACTTTTCATTGTTTTTCTAAGCCATTTTCGAGTGTCATTTTAAGAAGTGTAAAATTTCCAAAATGTTTTTCTCTCGTTTGGGGAGGGAAGATTGCATTCAAACCCTGTACACTGTTCTTTATTCCTGAATACCTGCTGCTTACTTAAGCCTTTGTAGAATTGCTTCTTTGTGAGTTGAGAAATTTGCATGGGGAAACCTTAACTTAAAAGCCAAAACTGTTCATTGTCTGTGTTTTATCTTCTGTGTTGCTATAAGTAAATTCAACTGTCTTCCCTACTTTCTGATTTGTATTGTCACCCCATTGGTGATTGCTGCCGCATATATTAAAACATATGTTTGATTTGAATTTTAAATAAATAAATATTACCTTCGTTTTTTTTTTTTTTAGAAGGGGTGTGATATGAGTGTTATATCACTCAGAATATTGAACCTATAGACACAATAAATAAGTATTTCATTTGTGCATTGCATGCTAGGCTGAGACCCAGGTGTATTGCCTGATTGAAATCCTTAACGGGAGACAATGTGTGGGGGAGACTGGATGCGCTCCCCGGATCTGAAAGATGCTTACCTGCACGTCCCGATTTGGGAGCCCCATCATTCCTTCCTCCGGTGTAGGATCATGGGCTTTCATTTCCAATACAGCCCCAAGTGTTTTTACAAAATTAATGACTGCTGTAGCAGCCATGCTCTGAGCGGACAGCCACCAACATTTATCCATACCTTGACAACTGGCTAGTACGAGTAGTCTCCTGAGGGCGTACCGTGCACAGCTTCAGCACTTATGCAGATGCTGTAGGATTTGGAGTTCTCTATCAACCTCAAACGTCGCAGTTACTTCCCATGCAGTCCTAAACATTCCAGGGGTAATTTGGGATGCAAGGGTGGAGGACAAGATCACTGCAATCAAGAAGGCCACAGGGCATTTTCTCAGCAAACCAGTAATGTCAGCATGGTGGTACCAGCACCTGCTCAGAATAATGGCGGCTTGTCTCCTGGCTGTTCCGCACAAGACAAAATGAGGAGGCTGCAGCTATAATTCTGAGCCTCTTGGAATCAGGAGACTGGCTCCCAAGCAGCTCTAGTCAGCATACCACAGCACCTTCACCAGGACCTTTTGTAGTGGAGTGCAGAGGCCAACATTTTAGCGGGCAGGCCGTTCAGGCAGCCGCTACCAGAGATTACCATTACCACGGAGCTGTCCCTAGAGGGATGGGGGGAGGCTAACCTGGACATCCAGTGTCCATGGAGAATGGTCAAGGCAGGAACAGCTGGAACACATCAACTAGCTCAAGATGATGGCCATCTGACTTGCTCTCAAAGCATTCCTCTCCATAAGCATGTCAGTATGCATTCAGACAGACGGCTCCAAATGCATGTATCGCATCAACAAACAGGGAGGTACCAGGACTCCTCCGCTTCTTAGGGTGTCCATCAACATATGGGAGTGGGCACTGACGAACAACATTTTCTTGTTAGCAGACCACCTTCCAGAGGAATCCAACTTGGAGGCAGACAGACTGGGGGTCGACAATTACGAGTGGCAGTTGAACGAGGATGTCCTGAGGGAGATCTTCTCAGGTGGGCCCCCAAGCAACAGGAGATGCCTCCAGTTTGCATCCTGGATGGAACAAGGCAGAGGATTCCTAGGGGATGTGCTGCAGATTCAGTGGAACTAAATGTGCATATACACCCCCCCCGCCCCCACTCCATTGGTTCACAGGGTCATCTGCAAGGTCAAGGAGTCACAGAGGCTTTATCTCGTCTTTATAGTGCCATGGTGGCCAGCCAGACCTTGGTTCTTAGAACGCCTCTGGATGTCCGATCAACCTCTGGTCGCCTTACATTGGGACCAGCCCCCCTACTTTTCCAGCATGATGGTACAGTGGTTCACCCTGCTCAGCAGAAGTTGGCCCTAGCAGCTTGGTTTCTGAACAGGTCTCTCTGCAAAAAATTCTCACTTGTCTCGAGACAACTTTGCTATCATTTAGGGTGCAAGAATCGACTCAAAAAGGAGTCATTGCTTTTGCAAATGTACCTGGTTCTGTCACTGGACCAAGGCAAACAAGGTTGGAACTCTGGCATGCACGCTAGACGATGTGTTTTCTTTCTCTGCACATCTGGCTCATTCAGGGGTGCAGGTACCTGTCGTAGTTATCTGGCAGTCATAGGGGCTTACAAAAATTCCAGAGAACATCTTTTCGTCCTCCAATCTGGTGGTCAAAAAGCATTTGACGGGCCTGACCAGATTGTATCCCCCAACCAAGCGCCCACATCCGGTCTGGAACCTTAACGTGGTGTTGGGGGCACTAGCCCTCAAGTCTTTAGCGCCTATGGTGTCAGCGTACATCAGGCTGGTTACTGTAAAGACTTCTCTACTGGTTGGCCTTACCTCAGCGTGCAGGATCATTGAGATATAGGCGATAATGGCTTCAGAGCCGTATACCACATTTCACTGGGACAAGGTGGTGCTAAGGACACACCCTTCATTTCTCCCAGAGGTTGTATCGGCTTTTCACCTCAACGCAGAGATAGTACTTCAGACATTATTTGCAGATCCAAAGGATGAGTCACCGAAGGTGTTGCACTGTCTGGATGTCAGGTGTGCTCTAAGATTTTACCTGGACAGGACGAAAAGCTTCCGTAAATTGGATGCCTTGTTCATCACTTTTGGCAGATCAAAACCAGGCTGTCCGGCATCCAAGGCTTCTAAAGCTAGGTGGATGGTGATGGCCATTAAGGAGGCATATGAGGGGCAGCACAGGTCCTTGCCAGCAAACATGCACGCCCACGCCATCAGAGCGAAGCCCACGAGTGTGGCCTTCCAAAAACACGTTCCATGGCAGACGATCAGCAAAACGGCTACTTCGCTTCCCCAGCGCCAGATCTAACGCAGCATTTGTCCAGGCAATTTTGAAGAACTTGTTTTCCTAGAGGGGCAACTCTTCTCTCAGGGCTACATTCTGTTGTAATCGCCCATACAGTATGGAGGAAAGGGGACAGGACGTAGGAGTAATTATATGGTACTCACTGTAGTCACTAACGTACTCCTAGTCCATAGTCCCCTTTCCTCTATAAGTCCCACCATCCTCCCCCTTAATAAACCTGTCATTAGGCAGTTTTTATATAGCCGACGCATCAAAGGGACTGAGGAGTTGTGCCGGTGGGCGGAGTCAGAGGAGCACTCCTGCACACATCCAAATTTAAAGGGAAGGTCATTTTTTTCTAGTGAAAAATGATCTGTTTCCCGTCCTTAGCAAGGGACGCCCATAAAGTATGGAGCAAATGGGACTATGGACTAGGAGTGCATTATTCACTACGGTGAGTAATATATAATTTCTCAAATTAGCAAAGCAAGGACCGGGCTTTCAATGCTGTACACATACTAATGTGTAAGAGCATATGTCTAGCCCTGTAGCGCTTGCATTTTCTGCATCTGTAGGTTATTATTCATTCTTCTAAAGTATTGCAATTTTGATCCTTTTCTAGGAGATGTTCGAGTAAGGAGTCGGGCTGGGTTTGAGACTGAGAAAAGAGGTTCTCATCCATATATAGATTTTCGTATTCTGCACTGTAAGTACTTATAACTCTGTGTTCAGACATCAACAAGTAATGTCTTCTGTTTTAATCCTCTTTGCTGTAATATTTCCAGACTCATATATGGCATCAATCTAGTTGGCCCTACCTACACATTTGAACATATTGATTCTGCACCTTCTGTAAAGGGTTATCATAAATTGAAGACCTCATTTAATAAAACATTAATTTGGTGTCTCCTGAATAACTTGGCCATTTTGTTTGTCACAAGCCCGCTTGTTGGAAAATAACCATGTACTTCTCTTTCCTAGCACAGAACTTACATTTGGTGGTAGAGTGGCCAAGTCTGAATTAGATTACTTTTGACATTCAAAAAAGGGACCGCATGACTGTTTAATCCTTATTAAGGAAGGTATTTGTTATTTGGTGGTTCAAAATGTACGTTTCTGCCTTAGGCAGTGTTCTTCCAGTACAATCATCTTGAAATACCTTCCCTAAAAGAAAGTTGTGTGATAATACTGCTGTAGGTATTTTTTCTAGGCAGGCAGCATACAGTCTTTCAAAAGAACTTCAAGCTCACTGCAGCCTTAGGTGGGGAAATAGGATATACAGATATCCTCTTATAGTTATTTTTTATTGTACTTTTACATCCAATTAAATTGTTTTTCTTTTTGTGTTGACATTTCCATCATTTGTTCCTTCTGTTTGTAGAATGTTGTTCAACAGCATTCAGCATTTTCTTTTCATCTTTTGCCTTGCCATACCCGAATTAGTATTAGTATTGATGTATCTCATGAAGATATGTTCATTAAGAAGCAACAGACTAAAGTTTCGAATGGATTGTGTCCTCCCACGTATTCCTCATCTTAGATATATCTGCCAGCTTGTTGCTTCTTTCTTCGGAAAAATGTTTTCGCCAGAGGGTGCTGTGCTCGTGGCTGCGTAGCATTAGTCCCTCGAGGGCCGCCGTCGAGTGTCAACATCATCCGTCGTATAAAGGGCTCCAGCCTCGCCCGTGGATCTCAGTTGTGTTTTTCCGAGCTTCGGCTTCGTGTTTCGAAACGACACACCAGTTCTTTCATTGAAAATGTCTTCATCCTAAACTCCTACAACACCCAAGACTGGTTTTAAAGTGTCTGAAATGTGGAAGGAAGATGTCCATTACAGATCCTCACCGCAACTGCCTTTGGTGCCTCAGCCCTGACCATCGGGTCAATGAGTGCGGTTCGTGTCAGGCGATGTCGACTAAGGCTCTTGAGGAACGCCAAGGTAAGCTAGCGGTGGGAGAGGAGTCTTTTAAGTCTGCAAAAAGACTCAGGACAGTCTAATAGAAAATCTCGTCATGAGTCGAGGTCGAAGAATCGCTCGAGGAAATCTTCCTCCTTCATTTAAAAAATCGAAGAAGCGACGTCACAAATCTTCTTCCTCATCTTTCTCCTCGCCTGACAGAAGGTTCATTTCATGTCCTTTTAAGCATGATTCCCCCCAAAGAATGGGAGGCCTTTAGGGCTTCAATGCTAAAGATTTTTGAGAAGGTGACCCCGACCCCCTCAAAGTTGCGTGAAGAGCAGGCACCTGTCCACTCCAAGAGTGACAGAGGGAAATCTAAAACTGTAAAGGCAAAATCCGACAAAGTCGAGGGCGTCCTCGGATGATTCTCCAGCGCCTCATGAATCGAGACAAAAACCTTCGGTGCATAAATCGAGGTTAACGGAGGGCAAAATGGCGTCCTCGTCATCGAAGTCGGGCATTGACTTGACACGTCCTTCGATGACAAAGATGGCTCCGATATCTTCCACCAGTGTCGAAGCCTCTCTCGACGACGTTGAAGCCTTCTTTGATGACCTCGAGGATTCCTTCGAGCATATCAACGCGGAGAAGAGCTTGGAGAAGCTGCAGACTTCAAAAGCGGCAGCAAAATCACTCAGCAACGCTATAAGGCAGCCTCAGCAACACGCTTATGCAGGCTCGTCTTCCTGGAAGAGTCGCCCCTTTCGCTTCTATTCCTCCTTTGGAAAAGGGAGGGGGCAGGCCAATCGGAGAGGCCAACAGAGAGTCACTTTGAGGTCTTAGCCCTCAAAACCCCGTTGGGAGGCAGAATTACTCGATATCTGGACAAATGGCGGGGCATTATGTCAGATGCCTGGGCAATGGCGATAGTGACTCATGGTTACTGCCTTCCTTTTCATCAAAGTCCTCAAGATCATCCACCGGGAGCCAATTCTGTAAAAATTCCAGACCCGCTCCTTGTGCAGGAGATTTTAATCCTGCTAGAGAAAGGTGCAATAGAACATGTACCTGTAGCGGAGAGGAACAAGGGTTGGTACGCCCCTTATTTTCTCATCCCCAAAAAAGACAGAGGGTTGAGACCCATCTTGGACTTAGAAACTTGAACAAGTTCCTCAGGCAGGACAAGTTCAAGATGGTGACCCCTTCTCAAATCCTTCAGGCTCTTCAGCTTCTGGACTGGCTGGTTTCATTGGACCTTCAGGATGCTTACTTTCATGGGCCAATCCATCTCAAGCACAGAAAGTACCTGAGGTTTGCAATTGGCGGATCTCGTTATCAGTTTTGAGTTCTGCCATTTGGGCTGACCTCCGTCCCGAGGGTTTTCACCAAACTGATGGCGGTGGTGGCAGCGAGTATCAGAAGAAGGGGGATTCACGTCTACCCTTATCTGGACGATTGGCTAATCAGGGAAAGTTCACCCGAACGAGCCCAGGAACATCTGGCCTTGACCTGCCACTTCTTACACAGTCTGGGCTTCTCCCTCAATTACAAGAAGTCACAAATGATTCCAAGCCAAAGACTCCAATTCATCGGAGTGTGGAAACAGAGAAATTGATATGAGGCCGGGAAGCCCAAAAGGAAACACACCAACACAGGTTACAAAGGACATACAAAGCGCTTTATTTCAAAGTTACAAAGTTACCAAAGTCAATTGACATACGAATAGCTATTCGGCTCTCTGACTAACACACGAACCTTCAACGTTAGGTTCGCACTGAAAGTGGGAGAGACCGATCATCGGGATGCTTGGGTTTTTATACGTTTTGTCCTGCATTGGCCAGCCCTCTCGCAAGTTAACCATTCTTTGAACTGTGGCTAGGGTTCGTAGCCAGGTCGAACACACAATTTACATAATTTGATCAGTTCCGCTGATACAGTTACATATTTACACACAGGTTAAAGAGAGGACAAGGTCTTAGTTCGTGACCCTAACAAGTGGCCTGCGGACATATTATTTATTCACGTGTGTGGAGGTCACCATGGCCGGAGTCTTATTCGAAATGTCATTCGGCCTCCATTTTATGATTCAGGGCGACTTCCACACTGCAAGAGTACCTAAAATGGCGGCTAGATCCAAGATGGCGGCTTACACAATACAATAAGGTCAAGACCTTGCCGCGGAACCTATGTACATAGTATTCTTTAGACAACTTGGCGTAGGCCAACATACATTCAAACAATGCGATTGGGGTCACAATATTATATCGATTTCCACAGACCCTCCTTTTTGGCCTATGCCAAGTGCTAATACATCATTTCCTAATGCTTTCGAAAATAACTGAAGGCATTATCATCCATAGGTTCCGCATCATTGTCCGAAATGTCAATAGCCATAAAGTTGTTCATAAGAACTTCTTGCAACATGAACTCTTTAGATGCTGTCTTCGGGGTGTATATCTTATGCCCTATTGCGCTCATTACCTGAGCACAACATCCCCCCATCATTCCACATATACTCGGGAGGCATTGAAAACAACAACAAAGAACTAACAGAATCCCTAAAATACCTAAAATGACAGAAAGCACCTTCCACCCCCAAGATCGTAAAGAATCCCAAAACCAAGTACTAAGGTTCCAGTCTCCTACAGGGATATGGACTTCAGAACTGAGAGTGTGTAAATTCTGAATTGCTTTACAAATTGTTGGCGAAGAATCTGGTACGAAAACACAACAAGCGGACCCCACTAATTTACATACTCCACCTCGTTCAGCTAAAATGACATCTAATGCCATTCGATTTTGAAGTGCTACCAATCTTATCGCTTTTTGCTCTAAGGTCATATTGTAAAGTATGTCCGTGGTCCGGTTGATCGTTTTCTCCAACACCCTCGCTAATCCCCTAATGTTTTCTGAATTTACTATTTGTCCCCAAAAGGGCACAACTGATTTGGCTATATCCCCGAACACTTGTCCAGGGGTATCTCCATTATTATCCCGTCGCGGGTGAGCCTTAGATACCTCTATGGTACTGACTATAAATACACCTGGTAACAATATCCCTAAATAACAAGTCCCCTGCCAATCCTTGGGCAACCAGGGGAAAGCTAAACTACCACAAACAAAATAAACGGGTCCCCCTACATACAAAGGCCTATTTTCCCCAGTCAAGTTTACAGTATTTACACAAGGCTCGAAGTCTCCCATTGGCCTAGTGCCATTTCTTTGTACACAGAAGGGAACTGAATCAGGACTATGATTCACAGAATAAGAAGGAGGCATGGCATCCTTATTGCCTATCGGAGCCATCTTAAAAGAAACTAGATTTTGGAAAGGAAAAGATAGTTTATCAGATGGCCTAATAGAAGCGACGTTAGGTTTACTTCTATTTGCGAAAAGCGAGCATCCCAGGGGAGTCAATTCACGTTTTTCAAATTCATTCAAATTAGTCCCATCGAAGTTCCCTGAGATGCTATCATTCCATCGGCCAAAGAAGAGTGCTCTAAGAGAGGCATAGCAAGAAGTTGTTAAAGGTAAGGGATGTATATACCATCCCAGTCCCTTGTTCCCATGTTGTGGTAAGTGGGTGCAGATCCAACAATTACTCTTATTCAAAATAGCATGCGTAGCATTCATCACTATCATCAAAGTGTTATTATGATATTTCTGTCTATGCCGAGAGTCTCTAGGGGACAGAGTGTGAAGGTGTACAGAGGGAGTCAAAACAGTTGGTACGATTTTGGTCGGTAACAGAGGCTTCAAAGGATAAATTTCTTCAAAATACCAAAGCCCCACGTCAGCAGTTGCAAAAGTAACAATAATCAGAACGAGAACACAACAGTACGTTTTCGGGGCCCAGGCACATTGTTCATTGTTCGATTTGGTCACCTCCTTCTCTAATAGTTCAATACGAGGAGCAGCGGTGAAGGCAGCAGGCATCATGGTGATCCCGATCGACGGCCCCAATGTTCGTTGCTGGCGGCACTTCGGCCGCGCGATTTCTTAGTCCTTCCCAACCCTAGCCAACAGAACCCTCCTTTTTCTTTGTTCGAAAAAAAGAAAGACAACAGTACTTCAATCACTCTTTTCCTTCCAGATGCACGATACTCGTGCCGTAGTTCTATTTTCGTGGTCGAAGGTTGTACCTGATGGTACCCAAGTTTGTTGAATCCAAAAGCAAAGTATCGTCGCTCCCTGAGGGGAGCGTCGTGTCGGTGGCGACGGAAGTCGCAGAGCTCGAAACAAGATTTTCCGGAAGTGATTGACCAAGAGAGTGCGGAGACAAAATGGACGGCTCCCTGAGCTCCTCAGGCTCAGAGAACTTCTCCGACGCACTCACAATGCTGCCTGCTACTCCGAGATCAGAGATTGTAGCACCAGCGAGGGGTTCTGTTTCTTCTGTAGCGTGTGGCATCGGGTGAGGGATCTTCTTAACGTGTGTTGCATGTATCCAGTTCTTCTTTCCTGCCACCCGCACTGCCGTCCTGGTGACCAATAATACCTGGTAGGGTCCGTGCCAGTGAGGCGCAAGACAGGAAGACCTCTCGTAGGCCTTCACCAGGATCCAGCTACCGGGTAGTATATCGTGTCCTGGGCCCGTAAACCGTACCGGTAAGGCAGCATTCACCTGGTGGTAAATGAAATACAGATTTTTAGTCAATTGATTACAGTAATCTATGAGCAATACATTATCCACATCCCTCAGGGCTTTAGGTTTAGGGAGACCCCAGATATTAGCAGGCCTTCCCATTACCACCTCGAACGGAGAGAGCCCAGTTCTAGTCTGGGGTGTGGTGCGCATAGCTAACAACACAATAGGTAAAGCGTCGGGCCATTTTAGCTTAGTGTCGGCACATGTTTTTGCAAGTTTGTTTTTCAGAATACCGTTGTGTCTCTCTACCAACCCCGCACTTTGAGGGTGCCTAGCTGAATGAAAACGTTTCTCAATCCCTAGGGCAATACATATTTGCAACATTACGGCTGCGATGAAATGGGGGCCGTTGTCCGACCAAATTATCCTCGGGAGCCCAAATCGAGGGAAGTACTCTTTCACCAGGATCTTTGCGGTGGTCATAGCGGTAGCATCTTTGACAGGGAAAGCCTCGACCCATTTGCTAAAAGCACAAATGATGACAAGAACATATTTCAAGTTATTACATCGCTCCATTTCAATAAAATCAAGGTGAATGGTTTCAAAGGGGACAGAGGGGGGCCCGAAACTTCCCCTTGGAGTCACTGTCCCTTTACCCACATTGTGCTGCAGGCAAATCATGCAATTCTGAACATGTCTCTTTGCAGTTTCCAAAATTTTATCATTCACCCAAACCTGCTGTAATATCTTCGTAATTTGCTGGGCACACACATGCGTTGGACCGTGTGCCATTGTAACCATTGCTAACACATAAGAATCAGGAAGCAACCATTTCCCGTTGGATGCGTCCACCCAACACCCTTCGTCATCCAATTTTCCCATGCCTTCAGCCCACTTCCTAGACTCTTCGACTGAGGCATCAGTCTGCATGTCTCGCACAGACCCAATGCCTTCATCTATTATACAAACATCTCTCACTTCCCTTGAGGTGTACATGTCTGTGCTAAGGTCTGTGGCTGTTTGTCTAGCTATCGAATCTGCAAAAGCATTTCCTCTGCCCACATTGTCTATGACCTTGCGATGTGCTGCACATTTCATGATCGCTAATTGTTCAGGGAGTGAGAGCGCTGAAAGTAGTTGTACTATTAAGGGACCATGCTGAATCTTGGTCCCATGTGAGGTCAGAAAGCCTCTTTCCGACCACAGTTTTCCGAAGTTGTGAGCCACCCCAAAGGCGTACTGGCTATCCGTATAAATATTGACTCTATGCCCTTGGGAGAGCTCACAAGCACGGGTCAACGCTATAATCTCCGCGGCCTGCGCGGAGTTATGCGGAATCCTTTTAGTTTCAACAATCTTGTTCAAAGTAGTAACTGCATAAGCAGCTGTAGATGTGCCATTCGGAAGTTTGAAGCAGGAGCCATCGCAAAACAGCTCCCCTTCCGCATTCTCTAAAGGAGTATCTGAGAGGTCTATCCTGCCCTTTGTTTCTTGTTCGGTGGCATACAGGCAGTCATGTGATCCTTCATCACCGCAAACAATATTTTGCGGGAGAGGTAAGAGTTCAGCCGGATTGAGAACACAACACCTTTTAATTTGGATATGAGGAGCAAATAGGACTAATTCGTACCTTGTCAACCGGGCAGAGGTAAGGTGTTGCGTTTGAGTTTTATTCAATAGAATATCAACAGAGTGAGGTACCATCAAAATTAAATCGTGGCCTAGGACCATCCCCTCACTCTGTTTTACAGACGCAGCGGCAGCAGCAACAGCGCGCAGACATCGCGGCAAAGCGCATGCAACAGGATCGAGGGCGGAGGAATAATAGCCGCACGGCCTATTCTTCCCTCCATGTTCCTGTGTTAACACAGACAAAGCACATCCATCACATTCATGCACAAACAACACAAAGGCCTTATCGTAATTTGGTGTACCCAGAACCGGTGCTGAACACAGCGCGGTTTTGAGAAGCTCAAATGATCGTTGATGTTCCGATTCCCATGGCAGTGGCAGAGAAATGCCCTTCTTCGTCAAAGCCAACATCGGTTTTACCACTAGGGCAAAATTCGGGATCCACAGTCTACAGTAAGATGCCATCCCTATCAGGGCTCTGACTTCCTTCTGTGTTTTTGGGACAGACATGCCAGAAATGTGTTTTATTCGTTCAGGTGTCAATCTTCTCCCCTCCTTTGACAGGAGGTAGCCTAAATAGGCAACCTCCTGGCAACAATATTGAAATTTTTTAAGTGAAGCTTTGTGACCATTTTCAGCTAAATGAACAAGCAACAATATAGTGCCTTCCTTACAAGCTTTCTCAGAGTCTGCAGCCAAGAGCAAATCGTCTACATATTGAAGCAGCGTGCAAGTAGGTGGCAATTCAAGGGTGTCGAGCTGCTCCTTTAAGGCTCTACTATAGATACTAGGACTTTCAGTATACCCTTGAGGTGTCCTTGTGAATGTAAACGAGCGTCCCCCCAAGGTGAACGTGAACAAATACCTGCTCTCCTCATGTATCGGAATACTAAAGAAGGCGTTTTTCAAATCTACGACACTAAAGTGTGTAGCCGTAGCAGGGATCATTGTTAAGATCGTTGTTACATCAGGCACGATTGGAAATTGTGGGGCTACCACTCGGTTAATAGCACGAAGATCTATTATAAACCGGTACGGAATTGCATTGTCGCCTTTCTTATATACTGGCAAGATCGGGCTATTACATAAGCTACCTGTTATCTCTTCGATCACTCCACGATGTACAAAATCGGAGACAATGCATTTCAGAGCACGCTCACCTTCAATTGAAATTTTATATTGCGGAATGCGCGGTAGCTTAACCCCATGTTTCAAGACTATCTTAACAGGCTCGATGTGTAATATCCCGACATCATTGTCGTCTATTGCCCACAAACATTCCGGGACAATGTCAAACTCGGGAGGTAGAGGTCGGGTCAAGTACTGGGAGTTAAAGGGTTGCTGTGGTGAAACTGTTAATCTTATTCCGTCAGGGGAACAATGAATCACTGCATTCAGTTTCTTTAACAAATTCAACCCTAGCAAATTTTCTCCGCAGTTTGAAGTAAGAAGAAAAGGGCACTGGTCTGTGAAAGGACCCAAAGAAACAGATACCGGCGCAGAAACCGGACAAACAGTTGGTATACCAGAGAACCCTATAGAGACGTTTGTTTGCCCTGACAGTGGGATGTTTGGAACCCTAGAATGGTCAATGGAGCACTTTTGTGCTCCAGTGTCAATCAAGAACTGGTGTTTCCTATTCCCCACCAATAATTCAACGTAGGGGCCCTTCTGAATAACGGGAATAGGTAAAGGTTCCAAACGCTGCTTCGGGCAATCCTAGTAAGGCAGAACTTCGTCAAAGGGAAGTTCTTCAGAAAGATAGGCAGCAGAAGGGTGATCAAATATATTTCTCGAGTCCATACTCGGAGTCTGATTTTCCCGTGAAATAGGTTGTTGTGGATCTTGTAGAAGCTGACCCCTATCAGGGCCCCCTGCTCCGGGGCGGCCCCTTGGTCGCCTACCCATACCTCCAAATGTGCCTCCTGACCTCTGACGAAGGGCAGGGCACTGTGCTCGCCAGTGACCTTCCTGGCGGCAATAAGCACACTGATTAATATTTATAAAATTCGGAGGAGTATTTCCTCTTGGGATGTACTGACCTCTAGTCTGTGTCGTACCTCCTCTGGGGTTTCTGACAATTTGCTGCAACAATACCTTAGTCTGCAAGTC
Organism: Ambystoma mexicanum; assembly: GCF_040938575.1. Taxonomy (NCBI): domain Eukaryota; kingdom Metazoa; phylum Chordata; class Amphibia; order Caudata; family Ambystomatidae; genus Ambystoma; species Ambystoma mexicanum. The sequence goes on along the minus strand of NC_090933.1, from coordinate 670,128,920 downwards.
GCCCCTTCTTTTTTCGATTTTCTCTTTTTCATTATTAACCCGATTTTCATAATACTGAGCCATATGCAAAACCTCTGACTGAGATTTTGCCTGCCAAGCGCTCTCTGAGGACATAATTTGTGACTGGATGTCGGGCAACAATCCACGTACAAATTTGTCCACAAACAACCTCTTCCCCGACTGTGCCTAAATCCTGTCCACTGAAGTCAGAGAACACCTGTTCAAATCTATTAAAGAATTCAGTAGTACCTTCAGTTTTCCCTTGGACGCAGGCCGTAAGCTTGTCCCAAATAATCCTTTTTTCTGGGATTATAGTTTTTAGTTTAGCAACTATTCTATCAGGTAAGGTAAGTATTACCTGGGGTGGTTTCTTACCAGCTGGCCGTTCCCCATCTATTCTAATCAGATTTACCCATGTATCCCCTAGCCCCGGCACATCATCTACTGTCCGTATCTGTTTCCATATATCAACTGGCAAAAGCACTTGAAACAATAAGTCCATGTCACTTAAGGTGAACACAGAAGACTGTAAGACGGATTCTATCTCTTTATAAAACCCTGTCGGGTTTTTCCTAATATCAGGGACTGATTGTCTAATCGTGTTCACTTCCTGTCGAGAGAACGGGACGTGAACAAACTGCGATACGTAATGTGCAGGGATATCCACCGCGGGAGTACCAGCCGCCGCGTCGGCGGGGATTTCTGCTTTTGGGACAAGGGTTGGAGGGACCTCTCTCATAGGCAACTGAGATATAGGGACCTCCGACCGCTTACTGAGCAATAGGGCCAAATCGAGCGCTAAAGCAGCTGTAGAAGTATCGGGCGAAAAAGCTCTTTTACAAATATCTAATAACTCTATGGGGCAACCAACCTTCTTCCTTATACATTCCTCCTGTAAGTGCTGTACCATCACTTGGATTACCTTTCTTTGCATCTCTACCGTGTATTGACTGTATGTGTCATACACCTCATCTGGCGGTATCGATGAATCCGAGATCCATCGAATCGCGTCTTTGGTACAAATTCGTACTTCCTCAGGTGCTGATCTCCGGCACGAAAGGAACCGTTTCTGTACATATATCCTATCGTCCTCATCATCCTCGTTTTGTAACCTTTCAAAATCCCTCCTAAACTCAAACAACCTATCAACATGTCCATATACGTTCTGCTCTGTGTCCCTCGAAAGTGCCAAAGCATTCAGATCTCTCACCCCTTGTGGGAGATCCGAAGTCTGCAATCTACCCCACATTACCCCTAAGTGAATCCCCAGTCCTTCAATTAAAACATTTTTCTCGGGAAAATCGAGCAAATTAGATAATGTTGAAAATGCATCAGTTTGATCACCTTTTTCCATGCAATGCTTAGCCCAAGCAAATAGTTCCTGTTTCCTGCCCGCAGGAACAGTACTACGAGTCACAATTGTTGACCCTGCACCGGGATCTGTTTTAACGAACACGGGGCTCCCCGGAATCGAAAGTGTAGGTGGACTTAACAAGGGTGCAGGGGAGAGAGGCAGAGTAATAGACAGAGGAGCGACAACCAAAGAACTAGGAGTAGTAGGCTGTGCAGGGGGAGTAGGAATAGCAACGGGAACAGTAGCAGGAACGGGCAAGGTGCCCACAACAGGAGCATACGGAGGTGGCGCTGAAGAATGAGGCCTCCGTTCGTTCAATATTTTCTCAATAAACTCCTCGGAAACATGGAAATCTTTAGAGGGGTAAATTTTCTGGACCTCGAGCGAGAAAGCTCTATCCATTTTCTGGGCTTCTTCTAATCGTTTTTCCTTGTCATACAACAATGCCTTTTTCGGCATTTGTTTTATGACGACGTGCATGTTTATCCCTACTTTTAAGCTGCTGCAATGCTTCCTTTTTCCAATTTTGTAACACATCAAAGGCTGCTGGCCTAGCCTTTTTCTTAAGCAAGATCGATTCTAAGTATTCAATACGGGGGATCTCAAAACTACCATTGATTGGCCACTGAAATTCGGAGGCATTTCTGGTCTGTCTGTGCCAAATGTCATTAAATACAATACTACCAATGCCATACTTACAGTACATAGTACACGCCGGCGACCCCTCCTGTGGTGCCGGACGGCTAAATTCCAAAGATTGTCGATCGCTGCGGAACAGAGCCCTAAAGCAGCTAGACAATTTCCCAGGCATTTCTCAAAGAATTGGTGCTACCTGGTCCAATAATTGTGTCTGCAGATACAATACGCCAAATTCAAATTGTCAGGGTTAAATTAAGAGCCGGGTCACGACTGCACCTGACCAAACCTAAGGAGGACCGTACGGTTTACAAAGGACTTCAACTAATGAATTTTTACCTGCGTTCGGTGGTTTCGGCAAATCTGCCCGCCTCGGATTTGGACCCTCGTCAAGATGCCGTGTCAGACCGCACGACTATCGCCCAAGGATCGGATCGTGCAGCGCTGCCGAGGTATCGCGTCTCGGTCGGGCCCGCAGAATCACACCGTCCGATCCCGATTCGATAGTCTGCGTCAACCTTCAATGATCCGGCATCAATCTTGAGGGTCCCTATTCGGGCGCCAACTGTGGAAACAGGGAAATTGATACGAGGCCGGGAAGCCCAAAAGGAAACACACCAACACAGGTTACAAAGGACATACAAAGCGCTTTATTTCAAAGTTACAAAGTTACCAAAGTCAATTGACATACGAATAGCTATTCGGCTCTCTGACTAACACACGAACCTTCAACGTTAGGTTCGCACTGAAAGTGGGAGAGACCGATCATCGGGATGCTTGGGTTTTTATACGTTTTGTCCTGCATTGGCCAGCCCTCTCGCAAGTTAACCATTCTTTGAACTGTGGCTAGGGTTCGTAGCCAGGTCGAACACACAATTTACATAATTTGATCAGTTCCGCTGATACAGTTACATATTTACACACAGGTTAAAGAGAGGACAAGGTCTTAGTTCGTGACCCTAACAAGTGGCCTGCGGACATATTATTTATTCACGTGTGTGGAGGTCACCATGGCCGGAGTCTTATTCGAAATGTCATTCGGCCTCCATTTTATGATTCAGGGTGACTTCCACACTGCAAGAGTACCTAAAATGGCGGCTAGATCCAAGATGGCGGCTTACACAATACAATAAGGTCAAGACCTTGCCGCGGAACCTATGTACATAGTATTCTTTAGACAACTTGGCGTAGGCCAACATACATTCAAACAATGCGATTGGGGTCACAATATTATATCGATTTCCACAGGAGCAGTCCTGGATACTACCTCAGGGAAAGCCTCGCCTCCCGAGGAAAGAGCTCGCCACATTCTGCAGATGGTAATGAAATTTCAAAATGCCCGACATCTACCGGCTTTCGACTTTCTAAGGTTGCTAGGCCTCATGGCATCCTGCATTTTTCTGGTGCCAGAGGCTCGACTGAGGATGAGATCCCTTCAATGGGCGCTCAGGACTCGATGGTCCCAGTTTTCGGGGGAGATGTCAGATCTTCTGCAAGTCTCGGCCAAAGTAGCTCAAGATCTTCTATGTTGGGCTTGGAAGGAGAATATCCTCAAGGGGGAACAGCTTTGGCAACCTTGGCCGGAGATGGCATTAGTGACGGACGCCTCACTCACGGGGTGGGGAGCCGACACCAACGATTTGACAATCGGCGGTCGTTGGTCTCCATCAGAGTCCAAACTACACATCAGGCCATTCTGCCCTCTGTACGGGGAAAGAATGTCCTGATAATGACAGACAACACAGTGGCTATGTACTACCTCAACAAAAGAGGCGTAGGATCACTCCCGCTGTGCAGAGAGGCAATGCAGCTCTGGTTTTGGGCAATGCAAGAAGGAATATCTCTATCGGCAGTTCACCTAGCCAGAGAAAAAACAGAGCGGCAGATGCTCTGAGCAGGCAGAGCAGTCTCCCATGAATGGGAACTAGATCAGGAAGTCCTTCAAGAGATCTTTGCCCTTTGGGGAACCCCTCAAGTGGATCTGTTCGCGACCGGTACCAACCGAAAGTGCGAACTGTACTTCTCAAGGGAATTTCCCCCGAGAGGAGCTCTAGGGGACGTGTTCATTGTGGACTGGATATTTCCACTCCTATACGCGTTCCCTCCAGTCCCCGTGATTCCTCAAGTAATCAGGAGGTTGAGAAAGTTCAGGAAAACCATGATCCTAATTTCCCCGGATTGGGCCCGGAGAATTTGGTACCCGGACCTTCTGGACATGTCCATCTGCCCTCCAATACGTCTTCCACAAAGAGAGGATCTCCTCTTGCAAAGGGAAGGTCAGGTTCTCCCTCCAGAGGTCAAAGCTCTCAGCCTTCACGCTTGGCTTCTGAGAGGCTGAGGTATAAGGATTGGGACCTTCTGGACGACGTTATGGAAACTTTGCTTTCGGCTAGAAGGCCAGCAACAAAATCCTTGTACCGGTGTCGTTGGAAGAAATTCAGTAACTGGTGCAAGGATAAGAATGTGGATCCTTTTCAATGTAGCACTCTCATAGTGCTTTCTTTTCTTTTACATTTGGGCAACTTGGGGCTTCAAGTTGGTACTATTAAAGGATATTTAGCAGTGCTATCTATCTTCAAGCGCTCCTCAGAAGAGGTTTTGTATTTTAAAATGTCTTTAGTTGTCCAATTTGTTAAAGGGTTAACAAATGTGTTCCCTCCTATACCTTTTCAAGTTCCCATTTGGGATTTAAATTTAGTTTTAAAATTTCTTGTGTGCCCCTTTTGAGCCTTTACATTCTTGCCCTTTAAGGCTCCTAACTTTTAAAACTGTTTTAATAGTGGCTTTAACTTCAGCCCGCAGGGTGAGTGTGTTGCGGGCGCTTTCTTGTAAGCCTCCTCACACTATTTTCCACAAGGATAAAGTTATTTTGTAGGTCAAACCTTTTTTCTTACCTAAAATGGTTTCAGATTTCCATCTGTCACAAAAAATTACTTTACCTTCCTTTTACCCTCCTCCACATGCTAGTAAAGAGGACGAAAGGTTCCACAGGCTGGACCCTAAAAGGGCTCTCAGCTTCTAGATCTCTAGACTTGAAAGATTTAGACAAACTAACCAGTTATTTGTCGGTTACACAGGACACAAATTGGGCCTTGATGTGTCCAAACAAACCTTATCCAGATGGATAATCCTAGCAATATCTGAATGTTACAGGTTGCCTGGGAAAGAGCCTCCAGATGGATTAAGGGCTCATTCAACCAGGGGCATAGCAACTTCCACGGCTCTTCAGAGGGGTGTTCCTGTGCAGGACATTTGTGCGACGGCCACATGGTCATCATGCACACCTTTACAAAAACATTGTTTAGACTCCACTTCTTACCAAGGAGGCCTTTTTGCAAAAGCGGTCCTCCATTCAGTGCATAATTAAAAACTCTGGTACTCCCTCCTCCAAATTACAACTGCTGTGGGTGTCTATCTAAGATGAGGAGTACGTGCGAGGACACAATCCATTCGAAGAACAAGTTACTTACCAACTGTAACGTTCTTTCGACTGGATGTTCCTCCCACGTATTCCTCATCGACCCTCCCAACCTACCCCTCCTTACAGTGTTTATGCTTTTTTGCATTTGTACTTAAGAGCCTGACATCCTTCGATGCCTGATCTGATGCAACTGATGTGACCATTAACACTGAAAAAACAGAACTGAGACCAACGGGCGCGGCTCGAGCCCTTTATACAATGGATGACATCGACAGTCTATGGCAGCCCTCGAGGGACTAATGCTACGCGGCCTCAAGCACAGCGCCCTCTGCAAAAATATTTTTTCTGAAGAATGAAGCAGCAAGCTGGCAGATATAGCTAAGATGAGGAATACGTGGGAGGAACATCCAGTCGAAAGAATGTTTCGGTTGGTAAGTAACTTGTTCTTCTGCATTGATTTTGAAAATGGTTTCATTTTTTTAATAGCTTGAGTTGTACACCAGTTATGTAGTTGATACCTGGAATATAAGCCTATTTTTTTTGGAGTTCAGTAAAAAAATAGAGAAACTACGATATTAAAACCAGGAGCATTCTCATGAACAGATGCTCAAGATTAGCTTCTTTTCCCATTAACAATTATTTTCAAGGAAATCAAAATGGTACATTGTTCACTTCTTTTAGTCATTTATTAATGTGAAAGTTTAATTTCCACACTGGACATTACTGCATTCACTCTGTCGGATCTGTGTGATCACTGCAAATTTTGTAATTCCAAAAAACGAAAATGTTGCATTTCTTTTTTTCTTCAACATTTCCCCACAATTATGTGCGGGGGGACACCCCCTCCCTCATAAACTCCCCATGCTCCCCTTATATTTTGTATAACCCTAAACCCTCTCCCCCACATAATTGAGGGGAAATGTGCATTTCGAAATTCGACATTTCTGTTTCTGCAATTTTCAGTTTACAAATCTGTTCACTAATTTTTTGTCTGCTGTAACTGAGTCATTTTCCAGTGGTAGTTGAGATTGTAAACTGTGACTTTAAAGTATCCTCATTGCTGGTGCACTCCTTGCTGACAAAAATGGTTAGCAATCCCTACTCATATTCTTTACCAAAGAGGTCAAAACATTATACCCGATATCTAGATCCCTGATTACAGAAGGACGTCAGCGTTCTTCCATAAGCAAATCAGCTTCTCTTTCTTAGATGGTCAATGTTCTTTGAGAAGCATTAAATTGTAATTCGTACCTGGGGGAGATGTGCTGCCAATCAGATTACTTGGTTGGAATCCCACACTAACTGCCCGCAATCTGCCACCTGAGCATTGGAGTACAGGTAGCAGAGAGCCGCGTCCCTGCTAATCCATATGGTGATTCCCACCCCACTACCTGCCCCTCTTCGGATCTCTTGGAGCTCGCTCTATCAAGCAGTATCATCAAGCTTTAGCCCGTCAGTGTCTGTCCAAGTAGTCTGCTGAGAGTTAAAGGCTTAATTGTAGCTGTAAATTGCTACCGTGATAATAAAAATGTCTTAACCAAGTGTGCCTTCGACTGCTTGATTTATATCTCTTGCATGCACTGAAATTCTGTTATCAAGAAGCATTGACAAAGATCAGCATTTGCCAGGTACTGGCATCTTATGCCCATGTAATCACTTGATTCTGTTGCAATCTTATGGTCCAGTCAGGCCTCCAGATAAGGTCTGTACTAGGCCTTTTTACGCATGAAAATCTTGTAAATACGACAGCTTTTATTATTTTCCTGTGTACATTTACACACAAGTTTAGAGCAGAGGGCAGTGCAAAGGACAAGTTGCTTGACACAAACCAGAACACTGCTTTTGATTTTTATCTACATGGATGTAATTCAAGCCAGGGATAAAAGTCTATGAAAAAGAATGTATTTCTCTGAAGCCTTCTCTGACAATTCACACTGTGATGAAAGGAATGATTTTCTTTCCATTCAACTTCAACTATGCTGTGTGTGAAGCAAACAGAAGCAATGTGCATATTTATTTTCCTAGCAATTTAGGATTGTATAATTAATAAGATGGAAAACGAAGATGCAATTAAGAATGAATATTTTGTAGTGAAATCAAACCAGTATGACATGATTCCGTTGCTGTGTGCATAATCATGGTTGTAGGTCAAAGGATCGACTACAAAGAGGATCGAATGGTCAAAGGATCGACACAAAAGGACCGAAAACAAAAGGATCAAAATGTTTTTTTTGGCCCCCCATCTCTGTTTTTGTGGTAATAAACACTTTTTTTCCCTAAACGAAAACCCCCCAAAAAATATATAATTAAAAAAAAAATGTGATCCTTTTGTTTTCGGCCCTTTGTAGTCGATCCTTTGTCTTTCGATCCTTTGACTGTCGATCCTTTAACTGGACACCCATAATCATGCAGAGGCGGATCATTTTTACACTTATAATTTAATTTACACTGTAATTATAAAAACAGTGTGTAAAATGACTATGCACCGTCTAGTTTGCATCCATTCAATCTTGCAGTCAATGGTGCCACTGTAAATGGGCATCATTATATCAGTCACAGGTGTTCTAGCCTCTCAAATCTTCAAGACTACAATTAAAACATCAAAAACCTGACTCTCCAGAAAGTGCAAGCGCTGTTCAAAAACAAACAAATGAAAGTTACATTTGTAATTGAAATAGAAACTCAGCAAAACCTGTCCCTATGATAATTCAGATAGGTATTTAACTTTATGTAGCGCTTCATACATGGTTTGTCCAGCATCTAGGCACTGTGATTATTATACCTCAGTCGATACTCAGTTTACCGACCTCTGAAGGAAGTTGGCCAATAAGATAGCTCAGCCAGTTGAGCACTTGTTGCTGCAATCTGTGCATGAGCTGTCTGTTGTAGGTTCGAATCGCGGCAAGGCCAACTCCTCCTTTCAAGGTCGATAAAGGAGTACCAACTTCGGTTTGGTGATAATTGTTATTAATATGTTCTATGTACAGCGATTTGCCAAAAGCGCTATATGAATAACCATTTGACCATGAGATTAGGAATAGAATTTAGCATGGAGTACTTGCTTGCCTCTCTGCACTGTTGTATCGTAACATTGGCCTACCATCACGTAGTAATAGCTCCAGGAAATGAGGACTTTCATTAAACATCTAAAGACAATTTTGCTATCGAACCTCAAAACACACAATAAAATTCAAGCTGACCTTACTGTTTAATTTGCTAGGTTTTTGTATTTTCAACATTTAAATATATACAGGAGAGATCAAATGGCCAGACCTTAGAGAAATAATTAAAGGTGTATTCTGTCACAATGCAGAAAGCTGCCGCATAGTAATGCATTCCATACAGTTTTTGCACACGTCGGCAGGGTGTGGCATACATTTTACTTTCCTACAAAGGAGAAAAGTCATTTTTACTCTCTTAAAATCACATTTACTCTCAAAGTTTAAAAATAGGGAGTAAAATACTAACACCTCAAAATCTTACCTGGAGCACTGTGTCCAGTAGTTCCTTTATATAGGTGCTGTCAGTATATCAGACGGAGGACACACTCTGGTTTTTCATCTCACTAGTGTTTTATTGAATTATATACTGAAAACCCCTGATGTTTCCCTAAGCTATAAGGCATTCCCTTCCTAACAAAACTAACTGGGGTGCTTCAGTCGTCAGTGAGAGTCAAAAACTGACATGCACTCCACTATCCCTAATCTAGCTTACTTGGCCCTAGCACTATTGAGAATAACTAAAATTTAGGAGAATGACTCCCTTCTCCTAATATGTGGTTCTTCCACCAATTTCAGTTCAAAAGGGTGTTTTTCTAAAACGATCTTTGGGATTCTTTTCATCAAATGATATAGTTTGCTTATGGGCTACAGAAAGGTATAAACCTTCTTTCTTTTAATTGTTCCTTCTCCTTTTAATTTCCTCTTTACTGGTTGTCTAACTTTTTATCTGGACCTCAGCTAGCTTGAGAGCTTGAATATTGATTCAGTCTCTTGTTATCTGTCCTATTCCAGTTGCACTGCTCAGTATTTCTCTTCACTGTGATGATCTGAGTAGTCCAATAATGGTTATAGGCCACCCCCCTCCCCCACGGGTCTCCCACTTTCCCTGTTACCTGGAGCTTGCAGGAATAACGTCACCGGCGCACGCAAGCGGTGGGGACCTTCTCTTCTGAGGTTTTTTTTTGTATTCATCTCGCACGCCACTATGAACGGTTTCTCAGTTCGTTCTGCTGTGGTGTCCTTTCTGGTTTCACCGTAGAAGGTATCAGCGCTGTGATTGGACCCTCCTGGTCCACTGCCTTCTGTTGGCGGTCACGCCACCACCCGGTTCAGTCTCTGGATGACTTGGGTCCTCTTCAGTTTCTCACGTCTCCTAGGTTGCTTCACGGTAGGCTTTTGGCTCTACATTTACACGCCTCCCAAGATTTGGACGCAGTGCGTCCTGTCTCTCCTCTGCGTAGCTCGAACAGTTGATTCGAACTTCCCGGCGTCTCACTCTAGTGTCTCTACCTTCTATTTTTGACATTGTCATGGAATTTCCCTGGTCTACTGTCCTAAGCCCTTTCTCTCTGTCAAGTTCCTATTCTGTATTCCCCCATTGCGTTTCCTAGTACCAGTATCACATGGGTTTGTTATTGTATGCGTGCATTTGACTGGCATTAGCAGACTTTGATACTTCATTCTTTTCTTCAAAAGGGGTAATTGAAGGATTGTGAAAACCATAGGTCTTACGAGTTCCTTCCCAGAACAGGAGTCCTTGTCCTCAGATGGAGTCTCTTCCAGTGAGGTCATGTTTGCCTCTACCCCTAGGAAGGGTATTGTGTAGCAAGCTCACCTCTCTAGCCTCACAGAGAAAGGCTCCCGACTGGGGAGAAGTGACAGAATCCTGCAATTCGTCACAGTGCCTAGCAAATGCGTATCCCATGCCTACCCAAAATCCCAAACTGTTGGCTTTGCCAATGCATGTCTTCAGTTGGAGTTGAATTTAGAACTACTGGTGGTTCGGCTCTACATCTGGAAGGGGCGAAGGAGGACATTGTACCTGAATTGTAGGATGTTGAAGGAGCTCTATAATTAGGAAGGTGATGCTTGACACGAGGACACAAGACATATAATGGGTTTGCACAGATAAACCAGTTTTAGCCTGATGATAGGGGTGGGTGCTTCTTCCAGGGAATGCTGGTACCCTAGTCCAACCTACCGAAACCACCCACTCTCCAGAATTCTTGAATTGAGGGAGGGAACATTACTATGCCCTGCAAGCAAACAAAGCAATGTCAATGTGGTAAAATGTGTGTGGACATAAGCTAGTGGACAGTTTGGATTGGTTGCTGTCCTTGCATCAGCATTAAGGACTTTACAAAGGGGCCTTTTGTGGGCTCACTAACTTTTAACTTCCACCATTCTCGACTGAGGAATATTATGCCCTAATCGCCTGACTTCAAACAATGGCCTCCTTGCTTTTCTGCTGGACTGGCTACCAGAGTTGAAGCCAATTCCTCAGCTAATCCTTGGGACATTGCACTAAGACCGTACTGCGAGACCTACCATTTTTTCTAAATTTATATAGTATTTTCACAGCTGTCATCTAATGGTAAAACAATATTGGTGCCTTCATGAAGCTAAAAAGCAGAAATATAAGACTGAGCAAAGACTAACAAGATATAGGCGCAGGCATCTCCAGCCCGGCTTGTAGAGTCCTTTAATTGTCCATTTACTCTTAAAATACCAATCTACAAATATTTGAAGATCTAAAATAAAAACCAATATCAAACTCCTTAAGCCCCTTTCCCCTTCCTAAGCCCATTTCACAAAATACTGATCAAATTGTCATCTACACCATTCTTATAATAGTCAAGATGGGTTTAATTTTCAGCGCTTCGAAGAGTAATAATCCTCTTTTCCATAAAATACAACTCTAATTGTATATTGCCGCTCGGATTTAGCTGGGGCATTGGCTCTTTTCCAGCCGTGGAACAAACACAAGCTTGTGGCTGGGATCATATGAAAAGCCATGTGAAGAAAGGATTTCAACTTGTCTTCATTAGGGGGGGTCAGGCAAAAGATGGCAGACACGGGTCCTTTTCTAAGCTACATCTTTTACCTATGAAATTACCTCTCTAGTAAACCTGTACAATTTGTAAGCCCACCACATGTGAAAAATAGGTACCTATTTCTGCTACAACCCTACCCATCAGGCTTCATGGACTCCTGGGTGCACCCATGCCAATTTAGCTGGTGGTTGCTGCCATCTATTTAAGAGTTTAAATACTTGATGCTGAAATTGAGTAGGTTTTGTATACTTTTTTACTTGAACGCCTGACAAGGTAACTCGTGCATCACTTTTCCACCATATCTCCAGCTCTTCAGAACTCAGCCAGTTAACGTTCATGTTTATACATGGGCAAAATCAATCTTTGCCTAGGTAAACATGCAGTATATGCTCAAAAGCAGAGAGTAGTGACTAAACACCCTCCTTCAATTTTTTATTTAGAAACCCTTTTAACTGAAGGTAGAGTGAAATCATAGCTTTCCAGCGTTCAGCTCCCTTCCAAGAGTATGACATTCTAGAACATTTTTGCTCTTTCTAAAACTGACATACTTTTCCTCAAACCATCCCTGAAACTAGGTGCAGCCTTCATTTCCACTACAAAGGTTTTCACCCAAATCCAACTCGTGCAAAAAAAGCCTTTGCACCAATTTTTGTTCAATTACTTGATTTCTCGGTTGTTCCCATAATGCGGCCATACCTGCATGACTCCACACCCTCTTGGGCATAGCAGAATGAGGAACCCACAACCCTTCCCCTACTGTAACAGGCCTTTTATTTATTTATTTGCATTCTTAAAGCGCTCACACAGCCCGGAGGCATCAAGGCGCTGTTACAAGAATTTGTCTTAGTTGCGTATTTATAACATGCTTAATACCCAAAGGTTTCTAAGCGCGGACCCGGGGATCCAACCTGTATTGCTTAGTGTCTTGTTTCCAAGGCGAGCAGATGCCGCTGAGCTATACTCCCGGGACATACCTTGGTATACAATTTGCCAGGCAAAGCCATTTTATTTTCGCAGACTTTGGTTTCACCTGATCATAAAATGCCCTAGCTGCGTATTGTTTGTATGGAATGTTGATTGTACAAATGTTGGCTGGTATATATGATACAATGTATCTTTTTATTTATTTTTTGGGGGTAAGGGGAGGCATGATGTTGAAATCCCGATGTTCATGTTTAAAGGAAAGGCCAATAAAAATATCTTTTAAAAAAAAAATGTATCTTTTGAGTTCAAAGGAAACTGTGGCAATGGACAGCTGGTGGATCTCCCTAATAAACAATTGAAACACTCCTGGTAACATCTTTTTCTTAAATAATTAGCGACAAGCGGTATTGCAGGCACAGACCCCATTGCAGCGCACCTGCCCTCAGCTGAAGGACCATCCGCGAAAGAAACACAGGAATGATTCAATGGACCATTTCCACTCTGCTGTCGACCCTTGGCAACACTGTGGCTATGTGTAGCAGCTGCAGTTTTCAGAGACACAGGCAGGTGGTGAGCAGCTGCAATCCAGTAGTGAGGTCTGGTAGGGCGAACCAACAAACAATAACGAACCCAAAGAAATGTCTAAGGAGGAAAAACTCCATCCTTTTCACGTTCATGCCTGTCATCCAACATTACGTGAGCGAAAACCGCTGCCGTAATCGAGGATCCTGAAGAAGACTAGGGTAAAGCACCCTACAACGTACAGACTCCCTTGTGAAGACTACTAGAAGTTTAGGGAATGTGAAGACATGCTGTTCTTGACCAACAACACTCTAGTGGATGGACAGAATGCAGTGTTAACAATAACTTTGGCTATGATGACTTAAGTGATTATTTTGAAGCAAGGCAAATCACTCAGTAGCTTGTGAGGCCACAATGAGCGGCAACCACAGGAGCTACACTTGTACATGTAACTTGCCCTATTGTGACACCATAAGCCAGAGAGATGCAACTGAAAATCCCTTTGTGACACTACACCGTCAACCTTCGTCTGCCAGGATTGTGACGGCATAGTCTAAAGGACAGTTTGACAAGCCGCTCCAAGTTAAAGTTACCAGCATGTCAGATACATCCAAACGTGATCACCAGGGGGCTGGACCACGGCGGCTACTTTCGAGTCACCACACCTCGGCTGCTGTACAAGCATCCCCAAAGCCACCTGTTAGAACACACCATGTTCAACATAGCAAATGTTCAGTACCTTCACCTTTCTTACCAATGCCTACTCCTACCCTACAAAAATTCTCTTGCTGCCCTCACTTCTCCGTTGTACTCAACCTAATAGTCTCCCTACGCAATCGTCCCTGCAAATTATCTACCTTCCGAACTTTGCTAATACCTCTGAAGCCACCACTGTACTGTCCCAAACATCCAAGTGAACTGCTTCCCAGTTTTCTTCCTTCCCATTATTCAAAGGTTGAGCGGGTGGCTTTAACCGGATGACTTAGTGCCTTGAGGGTAATGGCCTATGCATATCTACAACTATCTGCTCTCTCTGATGCTCACCACTCCTACTCTTCTATATTCATCCTTTTTGGACCTCTCTGCTGCTTTGAAAACTGTTGACCACTCCTCGCCGGCTCCCACTTTGGAACCCTGAGTTTTTGCAAATCTGCTCTCACCTGGATTACCACCGACCAGAAAAGTCACTCCTTCAAAATCTCCCACTAAACTCAAACCTCTGGCCCCATCTCTGTCAGCGCACCCCAAGTCGCTGCACTTCAACCCCTATAGCTCTGCTCTTGGAAGACTCCTCTCTTCTTTGACATTTATTTTCAATGTTCTTTTCTCCTTTCCCTCCTTCACCCCAGCCATCTTGGAATGGATTACCAACTTTCTCAATGCAATCACTCACTGGCTAGCTCTCTCATGCTGAACGCTTCAAATCTGAAAGCAAACCTTCTGTTGGCTTTCGAACGCCAGCCCTCCACTCTTCCCACTTGACCTTATTGCGCCCTCATCAAGCCTCGAAACCATAAGTCCTCTTTGATAACCTCCGACTGCAAAAAATCATCACTTCTACAGCCTCTGCTGCTCATATTGACCTTCTCAAAATTCCCAAAATTCATCTATTTCTTACTCTGCTTTCTATGAAAACTGTAATCTCCACCATTGTGCTCAGCAGACTAGACTACGGCTCATGTCTACGCCTTTGCTTTCCTCTCTACTCCTTCCTCCTCCTAGACAAGGTCCTCAACTTCACTACTTACAATCTCAACAATCTACCCAGATCCTCCCCTACTTCTACCTATCAACATCATGCTGGTTAGCTGTTCATGCATAGCCATTCCCTTTTCAAGTTCCTTCTCCTAGTCTGCAAAGCGATCAATGGTCTTTCTCTTCAGTACCTGTCTTACTGTATTGGTCTACTCACCACCTTGTTCTCCCTTCTCCTCTGTACTCCACCTCACTATCCCATGCGCCCCCTGTGCCTCTTCTCGATTCCACTCTTTCTCCCTACTCGCCCCACTCCGTTGGAACCCACTGCCCATCACAATCCAAACAGTCCAGCTGTAGGTTTCTTCAAAGCTGGGTGTAACCTTAATTTACTTGCCAACGAGGAAGCTTCTCCATCCTCCCTACTCACCCACTCCCCCCTAGTGCCGTGTAGTTTTCCTCTCCAGTTTGAAGTACTTTTCCCCCCTAGGTTAATGTTATCTTTGTAAGACACCAGTTTGTCATATATATGTTTTTGTGCCTGCTGTATGTCCCACTCTGTGCGGTCCCTCATAAATTCTCTCACCACTTGTCATGTTTGTGCTATTGCACAGACACCCTTCTGGCAATACTTCGGCTATCTTTAAATGTGTTATTGCAAGTCATTTCTGGTTGAAATGGACATCCCTCTTCTTGAAATAATTACAAATTGTCGAGTGACTATGTATCATCAGGACTCTCACCTTCAGGAATCTTCCGATCCTTGTTGCTACTGTAAGGGATGCATGGTATCACCAGTGAAGACACACAGGAGAGGCAAGGTTCAAGGGTGTTTATTGAAAAACAAGGGTTGGAAAAAGACGGGAGCACGCTCTACTATCAAATAATAAATAACACAGTCCTAGTCATGTCTATAAAAAATAAAGTGGCCTATACCAAATACACCTATGGCCTGCCCTCAAGCTATTAAAATAAATGGGTGCATGTAAAAAAAGATGTCTGCAAAGAAAAATCAGTGTTATAACAAAAGATCAAGATGACAGTCAGCCCTCCTCCACAGCAAGAAATTACATCTCGCCACCAAAACTGAAGAACCACTTCGGGAACAAAATTAACATAGTCGTGGAACAAAACAAAACTAAAGTTAAGGGGAGACATTGGACAATGACATTGTGTGACGAATCTGAGGATGTCGTTCCTGCTCCCCTAGGGGAAGACATTTCACATGGGGCCAGGGCGGTGTGTCTACAGTACAATAGTCCCCCTGGGGGTGATGCACCGGGGGAGGATCGTATGGGAGAGGTAGCCCCTTATGGGATTAGGGACGACCGTATGATATGATTAGTCATTTACAACACACCTGTACACAAGTGTTTCTAGGCACAACAAGACAAGGAAGGGAGGACGGAATGATCTCATTAGGCCTTGTCATTCAGATTGCGCAAGTGCAAGGGGAGAGGGGATGAGAGAGTGCAAAGTAACTAATAAGTGCAGGCGGCTCATAAGTGCAGAGAGTCAGTGTACTGTAGGGTTGCAGATAGTCCCTTAAGAGGTTAGGAGGCCTAGAGGCAGTGCAAGGGAAACCGGTTGTGCAGGAGCTTGGTCCAGTAAGTTCAGTGGGTGGCCAGGTAACCGGTATGCACAGTAGACAGTGACATCAGCAAGAGAGAGGGAGAGAGAAAGTGGAAGCGAAAAGGAAGGTCTTGAGTTGCTTCCGGAACCTTAGGTGGTCCTGCTCAAGTTTGAGAGAGTTCCAGAGGGAGGCCCCAGCCGAGGACAGAGATCTACCCCCTCATCCTCCACACTCTGCCTGGAGAAGTGTCTGACCGTCAGAGAGTTGGTGGATGAGCAGTGGGCTTGAGAAGGAAGATGCTTGGGAAGAGAAAGTTGGATGTAGTGTGTTCCCCAGCCGGCCTTGTGGACGATGCAGAGGGTCTTGAACTTGATCCTCACAGCCATAGGGAGCCAGTGGAGAGATTTCAGGGCTGGCGAAATATGATCCCTGGGCTTGAAGCCAAGGATAAGTCTCAGTCCTGTTCTGGATAAGTTGTAGGGGGAGCGAAGAGTAGAGTCAGGAAGATTTAGAAAGAGGCTGTTGCAGCAGTCCAGCCTAGAGAGGACCAGGGCTCTGGAGACAGTGAGTTTCTGGAGGAAAGTGAGAAAAGGAAGAACACCTCTGAGGAGGTGCAGGCGATAGTGTGACTGTTTAGAGACGCCAGAGATGTGAGGAGAGAAAGAGAGGGTGGAGTCGAAGATGACCCCAAGGTTCTTGGCCTCACTGGAAAGAGCAGGTAGAGGGCCTAGGGTGGGTGACCAGTGAGAGAGTGAAGGCTAGAGCAAGAGTCCCAATGAGTCCCAGAGATTGCGTTATCCCTCTGCTTTATTAGCCTCTCCCTCCGTTCCCAAGCCAAACTCTCCTTCCTTGCGACAATATATTTTATTGTGAGGTCAACTAACCTGCTAGGATTGACCTCACTAGTGGCCCTGAACATATCAACTGTTTCCTGTATAACTCCAATTCAAGTACTGTGAAGATGATGATGAAGACGACCAGGAGTATGATGATCACTCCAGAGAATCAGCATGAAAGGTCTATCACCACTTTTGATTGGAAAAGGCAAATACAAATCTGTAGAGGGAAACCAGCTTCGAGAGAGCCATCCTCCGATGAGGAAGCCTTGGAGACACCAACTTGGCAAACTGGGGACTGCAGCAGCAGACACCGTTTGTGCAGGCAAACGAGAGTGAGAAGTAGTCCAAGAAACAGGAACTACTTACTCTTACGTCCGTCCCCTTTCCTCCATACTTGTGGGACATTCCGTCCTTTGGGACGGGACCGGAGCACTTTTGATAAAAAGCATAAAAATTGAAAAAATGTTTTCCTTCTCTTTTACGCGGGGTGCTGCACGCAGCCGTAACCCTGCCCTCCTGAGCTCCGCCCCGCACATCGCCCTTCAGTCCTTTTCTCTGCACGGTCGGGACTGGACGCACTTGCACTTTTGGGAGTTTTCTGTTCCTGTTGTCATTCTCCTGCTCCGGTTCCGCGGTCATTTAGTCCTCCGTCTATGCCAGAGTGTCTGTGATGTGTCCTGTTCTTCATGCGAATGTCGCTTCGCTAGGGCGGATCCCCATTCTCTCTCCACTGGGATACGTGCTTCTACTGCGATTTCCTCTCCGTCTGGGCACTCCAGTGCCATCTTCTTCGGTGGGAGGACGTTTTTCAGTCCGTTCCTCTGCCTCATCTTCAGCTTTTCATCGAAGAAAAGACATTTGGTAAGTTCCTTACTTTTTAGGGTGCACTGGCCGGGAGACTCCTTTCTGGGCTCTTCTCGGTTCGGGAGGGGCTCTAGTAGCTCTACCACCAGGATTTCTCCTGAGGTGCCTCGCAGGCCTAATAGGCATACTGATGTTTTCTCTGAGGGTTCCCACGAATGACCTGCCAAGACAGGCACACGTTCCGAGGTTCTCCTTTTGGGTGCTAAACATTGGCCCAGTTCGTCTGAGGCTTTGGACACCGGGGTTCGCTCAGAGGTCTCAGTTTCTGGAGCTTTCCACACAGACACCGGAGTACGCCTTGAGTCTTCCTTTTCTAGAGCTTTCTGTACCGAGCCACGGCTTGAGGCCCCTCACGAGGGAGCTACACATACCGGGACAAAATCAGAATTTCCTCTTCTTGTGCCTAAGGTCTGTACCGGCAAAACCGAGAGACCTATTTCCAAGGTCTTGTCTGTAAGGTTGATTCCTCAGTTTTCAAGCACTCATCACAGTGATAATGGTTCTGCCAAGGGGGCGACAAGGGCAGTCATGCACCGTAACTCCTCTGTTACTGGCTCTGCCGAGGTTCCTCCCTTGGAGGTTAATGTTGGGGCCACCTCCAAGATGTCAGCCAAACATCCGAGACCCCCCAGTACTGGCTCGGCTGAGGATCCTTGTGTCAAGGCTAAAATGTCACTTAAGTCCCTTGACCAACCTGAGGAGACGATTGCCTCAGCTGTACATGTGACGCAGTTCTCTTCAGGCATCGACAACGTGGCGGCCCACCCCTCATGGTCCAAAGTGGCCATTTTGCATTCTTCCCTTACACCTAAGTTCTCAACTGCAGGTGCTTGGAATATTAATGTTTGGGCTGAGCAGCCTTTTTCACCCCAGGTGGAATGTAAAAATCTGTTCCGCCTGTTTTATGACTGGTGTGCTCAGATGCCGCTGCCACATACCGCCTCGCTTCCTCCTGCTTCTGCTTAGCTGGTATATGCGCATCCGATTGGTGGAGGGCCTTCCTGGCAACCATCCTCATTGCGTTAGTGGGAGTATGCCTCATAAGAGAGGCATCTGCCTACCCCAGCGTCTAAACCTTCATAGGAGGATGTATTTTTTGTGAAATTTCAGAGGTTCATGCATTCTGACCCTATGAAAGAGTACTTTAAGGGTATTTTCAAAGAAATCTACCCTGAACCTTCGGCTCCACCTTTCACCCCGGCGGCTCCAGTGGTGCCTGTGGTGGTACCACCTCTTCCTACCGGTCCGCCTCTAGTGCTCCCCTCACCCCCTACTCCTGCTGTCTCCCATAGAGAAGACACCGGTAGAACGGGATAGCACTTTGAAACCTGTGGCGACCCAACCGTCTGTTCCTGATTCTCTGGATGACCCTCAAGCAGATAAAAATAGCGATGAGCAGCCCCGCTCTGTCAGAGCATTCCATGACCGGGTTCTGGATATGATGGCCCTCCTTGACATTCCAGTACCTGAGGCCCCCGGATGCTAGGGTGTTGGCACAGGATATCCTGGAGGCTGCGGCACACCATGTGGATACTTCAGCTCAAGGCCTGATGGTGGGAATTGACACCTCCCCGCCAGGCGTGGCTCCATGCAATGAATTTTTCAAAGGAGTTGCAAGATAAAGTTCTGGACCTTCCCTTCGACGGAAAGGAGGCGTTTCATTCTTCTACGGATGACGAACTCACAAAGACCAAGGCGAGTACCCAAACCGCCAAATCCTCGCAGGTCCTGGCAAAGGTCCCACCTAAGGCCCCTTGTACTCAGAGGTCAGGGTCTCAGCCTTGATCCTTCTCGGGCTTCAAAGGGTTTCAGGACTGCAGGGCACGCAGAACTGACCCTCCGGTTGGTGGCAACCCGTCAAAAGCAGCAACGTGGTCGGTTTATCTCTCGGGTAGTCTCCCTGCCAACAAATCTGCAAAATGATATTTTTTTTGTCAGTCGCATGAGAGTCCGGTGGGCGGACAAATCTTGTCTCATCTGGAGGCGTGGCAGACCATCACCGACAATCGGTGGGTTTTGTCCATCGCTCGGGCAGGCTTTCGCTTGCCCCTCCCCCCTTCAATCCTCCCTTCCAACAAATTGGGACACCCCCCTTCAGAGCCAAGGTTCAGAAGCTTCTAGACCTCAGGGCGGTGGAACCTGTTCCCATCGGGGAGCAAGGGGAGGGCTTCTACTCTCGACTGTTCAGTGCCCAAACCCAACCAGACTGCCTTGCGCACCATCCTCGACCTTTCAGTGTAGTGGACCTTCAGGATGCATATATGCCCATCCTGATATGGAGGCCACATCGAAAGTATCTGCGGTTCTCCCTAGAAGGGGAGCATGTGCAGTTTCGTGTGCTCCCGTTTGGTCTCAGCTCGGCGCTGCATGTCTTTACAAAGATGTCGGTCATCGCAGCTTTCCTTCAGCTTCATGGTGTTCATGTATATCTTTATTTATTTTTTATTTATAATTTAATGTGATATAGAATGAAAAAATTCAAACTTTACACATGTTATATTTACAAAACCAAGGAAAAAGAAAATTCACTTTTTCCATTTATACAAATAGAAAAAAAGGAATAAAGGAAAAAGGAAAAAATCAAAAAAGAAACAAAGTGAAATATAAAATACATAAGTATCTATAAGTACATAACGCTTTTACAAGATCCAAAATCTTACTAATAATAATAATAAAACCTTCCTATAAAAACACTTTCAGTCAATTTAAATAAAAATGCCTAACACTTTTTCAATCTGTAGCCATATATTGTATAATGCAATAAAAAGATGCATATTAGATGTATTTGTACAATATAGCCAGAATTGATTTTCAGATATTGATTCCAGATTGTGAGCAAATTCTCCAAGGTGTTTAACAATTGAGGGTCTCATTTTAGGGCATTCGGTTAGTAGATGCTTAGCCGTCTCCAGGCATTCCGTTAGAGCACATATGCGACATATTCGGTCAGCAGTTGCAATTTTTTCCCTCGATCCCAGATTATAGAAAGTAGGTAATTGCTCCAAACGGAAGAGAATGATAAACCGTCTAAGCTTTACAGAAGGGCATAAATGCAGATATGTCTGAGGTTTCATATAGCTATACAGTCGATGTTTTACAAAAGCACATGACTTTAAACATCCTAGATGTGAGAAGTTCTCCTGCCAGTCCCATAATTCTACCTTTTTCCCCAGGGCTACTAAAGCCTCCTGGGAAACAGTCGACCCTCTATTTGTCCAACCAATATCTCTCAGTAACTGGTTCATACTTTTCTGAAGAGGGGAAGAAGTATCTTTTTTACTTACTTCTAAATATATGGTAGCCAATAGAGGATTGGGAGAACTGCTCTTCATCTTAAGATAGAAGCTCACCCTTTTTTTAAGCACCATTGCTTTAAGTGAAGGTAGACCCAACTCAAGCCTTATCAAGGCCATAGGGACACTCGGAGGTAACCCCAGAATGCGACGCCAAAATTTTCCCTCCACCACTTGTAGCCAGGCTATATCCATATTTGGACGATTGGCTCCTACGCAGCCCTTGTCCACAGACGGCATTGAGCAATCAACAGTCTCTCCTTCAGCTCCTTTTCCACCTTGTGCTTTCGGTGAACTGGCGGAAATCTTCCATGACAGTCTCCCAAGACCTGATCTTCCTGGGTTTTCGTTGGAACACGATCAATTTCAGGGTGTATTTGATGGCGGACAGGACTGCGTATCTATTTGCCACTTGTCTATTCATACAGTCAGAGCACATGACGGCTTGGGGGTTCCAGAGACTTCTCGGCCTCATGGCCTCTTGCGTACTTGCTCTTCCTCTTGCACGCCTAAAAATTAGGCGTACGTAGCTTGTTCTTCAGAGTTCATGGAGTCAGGCTTCGGAATTGGATTCCAGGATGATACGGGTTCCTTCCTGCATGATGGTGGACCTTCTATGGTGGTCCTCAACCTGCAATCATACGGTGGGGGGGGGCCTCCTTTCAGGAGCCTTGCCCACAAGTGGGGATTACCACAGACTCCTCCCTCCTAGGCTGGGGAGCAACTCTGGATCATCTCCAGGTTTTCGATCTATGTACTGTGCAGGACAGGCAGTTCCATATTAATTATTTGGAACTCCTGGCTGTTTTTCTGGCGCTGAAAGCATTCCAGCCATCCATCACGAACCGGGTGGTCTGTGTCAGCACCGACAACTCGGTATCCATGTTTTACTTCAACAAGCAGGGTGGTACTAAGCCACCACCTCTTGTGGACCTTGCAATTCAGATGAGGGAATGGGCCAGCCGGCACAGCATTAGGCTGCTGGCAATACACATTCCGGGGCAACTCAAAGTAACTGCAGACTCTCAGCCATCAGACAGCGGCCAGTGACGAGTGGGAAGTGACCATGTCCTATCCAACATCTTTCGCCAATGGGGCACTCCAGAAGTGGACCTTTTTGCGACTGCCACAAACAGGAAACTTCCTCTTTATGCATCCAGGAACGGTCTCTGGGCCTCTTCTCTAGCGGATGCTGTCGAGATCCCGTGGCACAACATGAAGGCATATGCCTTCCCGCCGCTTCCTCTGATTCATCGGTCACTCTGCAAGCTCAGGAATGCATTGAATTGCACTCTACTGTTCATAGCTCCTTGGTGGCCAGCCAGATTCTGGTTTTCGGAACTTCAGCATCTATTGATTTGTCCTCTGATCAGACTGCCGTTGACCCCCAAACTCCTTCACCAGTGCGATCAGTAGATGTGGCACCTCTCCCCACAATCATTCAGCTTGGCGGCCTGGTGCCTGAATTCAAATCCCTAGCACAGTTTAACCTGTCCGAAGACAATATGCGTATTATCCAAGCGGCCAGAAAACCCTCTATGACGTCTCGGTATAGGAGCAGGTGGCTCCGGTTGTGTCACTGGTGTTTAGCTAAGCAATTAGACCCCAGGGATGCTACGATTGACACTGTCCTTTTGTTCATTTCTCATCTCGCTGCTTCGGGCATTCATGTCTTATCCTGTAGGACTTATTTGTCGGCTATTGCCGCCTACCTGTCCACTGACTCTGTTCCTTTTCCTTGACAAAGCCAGTCATTAAATGGCATTTTGCAGGTTTGTTAAATCTTTTTCCACCTGTACGCAATGTTCACCCAAAGTGGGATTTAAATGTGGTTTTGACCGCCTAATGCCATAAGCCATTTGAGCCTACGGCCAAGACGGATCTAAAGTACCTTTCTTGGAAGGTTGTCTTTTTGATTGCAGTAACTTCAGCAAGACTAGTAAGCAAGCTTAAAGCTTTGTCCGTGGAACACCCGTTCCTTACCTTTCAGAAGGATAAGGTTGTGCTCCGCACACATCCTTCTTTCCTTCCCAAAGTAGTGACAGATTTTCATTTGAATCCATCTATATCATTACCTGTCTTTTTTTCCAAACCCGGCCTCAGAGGCCTAGAGAGTATTGCACAATTTAGATGAGCCGAGCTCTGAAGTTCTATCTGGACAGAACAACTGAACTCGGGGGCTCCTCCCAACTCTTTGCTATCTGCCGATGGATTGCCTCCTGTATCTCAGTGGCCTATACCATTCAGGGCCTTTAACCTCCGAAGGGCATTCATGCCCATCTTGTACGTGGCAAAGCGACTGCTGTTGCCTTCCAAAAATATGTTACCTGTGAGACCATTGCCAAGGTGGCTACATGGGCCTCCCCATCAGTTTTTTTCTAAGCATTACTGCTTGGACCTGAGCTCCAAGACCGATGCTCAATTTGGTCAGGCTGTTCTTAAAAACCTCTTTCGGTAATGAATTTTCATCCACCTGTATTACCTGTGGGAGATTCCAAGGCACTCCTCACAAGTATGGAAAAAGCGGACGGGACATAGGAGTATAACAAAGTTACTCACCGAAGTGACTACCTGACTCCTAGTCCATATCTCCCTAGCATTGCGAGTCTGGGCCCTTCACCCATATGAGAGCCAAAGAATAAGAAGGTCTGGGACACTAAGAGAAGCAGAGACAGTACACAAGGCAGCATATGCTTGGCAGGGGGAGTAAACCAGGCTACTGCAACTCAGTATTGCGAGTTCCATACCCGTATGAGAGCCAAAGAATAAGAGGGTATGGGACCCTGAGAGAAACAAACTGTCTACAGGAAGGCATACGCTTGGCAGGAGAGTAGACCAAGCTATTGAAACGACACACTGCGAGTCTGGGACCCACAGCCACATGAGAATTTGAGAATAGGAGGGTCTTGGACCCTTAGAGCAAAAGAGACAGATCAGAAGAGAGCCTATGCTTGGCAGTAGAGTTCACCAAGTTGGTATAATACAGAACTGCTGCTCTGATGCGAGTAAAGTGAAATGCAGCCAAGAAGATGACGGGGTCTTGGACCCAAGGAGATCAAGAAAGGAACATTAGAACCAGAAGGCATCTAGGGGAAAGGTGCAAATCCCTAATACTTGTTGTTAAACATTCTTGAACATTTCTTTTGTTGTTTTGATCACCAGAGACGCTGGGAACTATTCTGTTGGTAAGAACTGTCATTAACACATTATTTTGGAAGAGAACACCCTTGCACATTTAGTTTATTAGTTTTAGGGTCAGAAGTAGGTCTTTGGGACACAACAGTGACAGACTTTTTATTTGACATCTTGACACTTTCACTAGTTTTCCTTGAGGCGGGGAATCACCTCTTACCTTTACGGACAGCGGCTGTTTTCCCAACCCTTTTTTTTCCTTAAATAAGTTTATAACCAAAACTATATCACCTTTGTGTCCGAGCCTTACTTCTGCATCCTTAAAATTCACACACTACGTGGCCTGATACCCATATGCAACCTCACAGGACTCACAGAAGAATTCCCAAGAGATCTACTAATCTTAAACAATTCAGATCCAAACCGAAGCACTGACAGGCCCAGGACCCTCCCCTCAAAAAGGCAGTGGACGTTGCAAGGACCATGGAGATTGGAGCCAACTGCATAAGAGTAGCTCAGAGTAAGCACTTAAAACAGCTGGAGGTTAAGGCTTTAAAAGGTGCACCCACATAAGGAAGTACACAAGGAAGACCACGAGAACACTGGCAAATTAATTCTTGTCCAAAGAGATCACACACTGTCATTCCAGAGCAAGCCTCCAAAAACGATCTAGAGAAACCCCCATGGTGGATTAGCAAATCTACAGGCATGATGCTTGGCCACAAACTACTCTAAGCTTGTAGCAAAATGCAACATATGCAGGTGTAATAGGAACCAAAATGGAGACTGAAGGCCCACCCATCAAACCACTACTTACAATGCAGTAGAGTAGGGCATTATGGCAGAATGTGCTGAAAATTGAAAAGGAAGTTGAGGTTGAGCACATTTGATTCTACCTCCCGATTCTAACGATCAAGAACTACTGATAATAGCAACTTTAGGAGAAAGGGACCCTGGACAAGGTGTTGCTGGACTTCGGGTCATCCATCAAAATGATTGACATTGATCTGTATGAGAAGGAATACGATGGTAAAAAAACAATACCTACTGTCTCAACTCCCCATCCTTGCATGTGTGGTGTGGGACTAGCCACCAGATACTTGACTGGTTCAACCGCTACCCAATGTGCCTCCTAGAGTGGAAAAGGAGGCATCCCTCTAGCTGACTGTCCCTCAGATATGCATTATTGTCCCAGCGGGTGTCTCGAGTCTTGACCTACTAAAACATTTCCCAAGTGATATGGTTGGCACAGTGTTAGACCAGGAATCTGAAGGAGCGGTCGGTAATGGGCAAAGAAGAACTGCTACGTGAATCCACTGAGTTTGTGAGTCAACAAAACACTTAAGCCTTACCGTCAGAAGAACGAGCAAATGCCACCTTGCAGATCCGGAGCGCTGAGGCTCCCGACATGTTCCATGTCAGATCGGAGTGGAAGAGCGGTGGACCAACATGGAACTGCTCTTCACATCACTGAGAATTCCACAATGGGGTGCACGCTGCAACTACATTTAAACACTGCATCATGGGCCCAAACGCCCATAAAACAAGTAGCCGATACAATACTACTATTTAGTGTATAAGGGATATTAAAACTAATGCCAAGAGTAGGCAATCTGCAGTTACATTTCCAATGACGGAGGAATAACCAATCCGGGGATGGATTGGAAACCAAGCCCCGGACCGAGGAGCATAAAGGAGACCGGGGGGGCCAAGGGGAGAGACTCTGGAGTAGGCAGACATGCCTTACCATGCTCCCTTGACATGAGGAGATGGAGAACCAGAGAATGACTACAAGCTGGAGTATGGCATGGGCATGCATGCAAGCAGGCTGGAGACAGTACAGGCTTGTAGCCTGAACGGGATTGGGAGGCCAAAACCAGGTGCCATCCACTGGCAAACCTACGGCAAAAGAAGGCAGCAGGGTGAAAAAGGATTGGCTGCATGACAAGGATCCTAATGAGGAGGGGAGAAATACCCATTGCTATTGTGTTGCCCGAAGAAACAAAATCAAAGTTCCTGTTTGAATTCTGAAAGGAAGCAAAGAATCTGGAAGGACCAGTTGTGAACCTCTGAAGGTTAAGGTCCAGAAAACTCCTGAGTGGAGAACAAAGGTGTTCAAGGTCAAGGAGAGACCGGTCTAGAGCCTTTAAGACTCCAAGTGGCTGGATGAAGTCCAGACGGAGTGTTGTAGTAAGGTTGGTGAAGACTGACATGAGAAAGAATTGTGCAACTTGAAATCATGTGGGGAACGCTTAAAGAAGCATGTGAAGCTGAACCAGACTGTGATAAAGAGCCTTTGAGTAACTGCTACTCTGTGGGATATTTAGACCCACTCAGCTGTGCTTACCACATCATGTTGCTGCATTGGTGCACGAGCATCACAAAATGGATGTACTGTCTCCTGTGCATGCCAAGATCCCTAAATTGCACTTTGCAATAACCAGAAAATGGCTGCACCGCCCTGCCAAAACACATTTCAGGTGGGGTGGAACAGAGCACTCACTGCAGGAGTATGCCAGTGTGTTCTGCAACCTTGGACATGGAGCGAAGTGAAAGAGGTGGCATCAGTGTGCTGAAAACCCAAAATGCCTCTTTAAAATGTCTTCTTTTCAACCTTAAAAAGTGCTGTTTTGGCACTAAATCCATCATTGCTACTGGACCCACTGTGATAAAAGGCCCTGCAATGCCCAGGATCAGTCTTGAGTCTCATGAACCCCTCATTTGAATGACCGCTCATACCAAAAGTATCTTTGAAAAAACAACCCTGGGACTTTGTTTTTCATTTTCCATGGGAAACGCGGCTATTTCTTTGCAACAGTATCTAAATAATCAGCTGTCCAGAGAAAGACTATAAAGAAATGCTTGATACATTTATCCATGCTGCAAACAATTCCAGCACTCAAGGGAAGGACTAGAGTTGACTAAAATGTGTATTTTCTGCAGATGAAAGCAAAATCGCCTATTGTTTAAGTATATTATTTTGTAAAGGCTCGATTTAAGAATCTAAAAGGATTTGCTACTGTTAAAAATCTACCTGTAAACTGTTTTAATTCCATAGGTTTAAAGTGAAGATTTAAAAGGTGAAAGTCAAAGCTAAACCCAATCTGAGTTAGCAAAGTATATTTAAAAAAACCTGCTTTGCCAGTGCAAGCCCTCATAAACTGCTGGAACAGGAAAAGGCTAATTGTCCTGGGTATTCAAGGACTCCAGCTAGCAATGGGGTTTCCCTGTCGGCATTAGACATTCATCTTTGCCCCAGGCTAAGACAATAGCAGGCTAAGACACTCACCCTTCCAGTGGGGGGGGGAGAAGGAAGCTTCACTCGCAAGGGAGAGGCCCCTCATTCTACTTCAAAGGGATTGACATGTGCTTACACACGGGAAAATGAACAAAAACTGACAAGTGACATTTGGTGTTTAAAAAGACTATCGTGCAACTGAACTTCCAAGACATTTAACTTGGCATCAAGAATGAGAAACAATTTGAAAAGTGCATAATTCTAAATCTAATGTTATGCTATTAATTTGAAGCCTTGGTAGAACTTACTACTGCATAAGGAACAGAAGTTATAAAGAATGACTGCGCGAAAAGTATTAATGTGGCGAATATAACATTTTATACACATATGCTAGGGGTAAAAGCGCATCCATGTTCAATATTTGGAAATGTTAGGCCAAATCTTTCATGGTTAAAATTGCCAAAATGTAACGGACTAAACCAGGTCCCACAGACTTGGGAGTTGGATTGAAATTTGACCCACAAAATATGTAACCTGTGTATCTGATTTTCTTAGCGGTCATAACTGCATAAATATGTATTTGTGGGAAAGTTAGGTTTTTGTTCCAGTGGCTATGGGAGGTTCTATTCATTGTAAAAATCATCCCATAAACATGACATCCTTTTCTGTCATTCAATCAGCGAAGAACAAGGCGGAAACTGTGCTCCTGCCCAATCCTAGCATTAGGGGTGTGGACATTAAGCCTGCCCCGGCCATATACTTTAGTGATGTCATTTGGCATGATAAATAAAGAAACCTCACATCACACAGACACTGATTCCTGACTTCTTCCTGATTTTCTGCATGGCACCATGTTCCCGATTTCTCCATCCTTGTAATTCCTGATTTTCCTTACAAAGCCAAGGCCTCAGCATTGCTGAGCTCCTTTTTTAGCTAGGCTTCAAACCCTAAAATCCTAAAAACCTAAGGGAAGCATTCTGATCCAGCTGGCTTGCTACTGCTAAATGCATGCCTGCTGCAAACTCGCCATCCCACTGATCTCCAGTAACCAGAAGTGCAGTCCGTGACCAGAACCGCCCACCCGTTCCTGTTCCGCCCGAGTAGCCCAGCTGTCCTTGCTTAGACCTGATCCGTGTGATGACCAGAACCCTCGACGGTCCAAAATCCTAAATTAAAGTGGACTGTAACTATTAATAGGAAGCATAGAAAATCATAGCATGCCTTGCCTTGTTTTGTTCCATCGCAGTCTCAAAACCATCCTATCCTTACCTTAAGAACTTGTAATATTGTCACAACCATTCTTGAAACCTTGCTTTTGATTCCTTGCGCTAGTGCTAACTTATTTAAATAATTTTGTCTTGTGAAATCCCAAACCCTTAATCCTCCCTCTGGTAATTGGACTGAGTCCGCCAGGGCAGACACGGAGGTGCTGGGGTTGGTTCCGCGGATCAACTCTAGAGCTTACTGTATTTCAATCTGGTAACCTAACCTGAATGCCCTAGTGTAGAGCATAACTATCCTTGTAAAAAATTGATTTCTGTTTTCTTTTTCGCGCCATTATTTTCCAAAAACACCTCTCATTCACCATTGCATGACTCACTCAATTTAATAGCTAGAGACTTAATTTCAACTCTGGAGTATACCTAAAACCCATAGCTATATCCCGCACTCCAAATCAGTATATTTCACCCGTTTTTCTTAAAAAACGTTTGGTTAACTTTAGGCGGGAATCTGCATTTCTGCAAAGTTTTACACTTGTGATTTTCACTGTAAATTAATTCCGACCTTCCATTCAGATTCAAAGTGGCTAATTTTGCTCAAATTATAGCTCGATTGTTCGCATCTTGTCAATGTTGCTCTCATAGAAATTTGTATTGATTTACGGATTTTTACACACTTCATTGTTTTGCTAAGTCATTTTCGAATGTAATTTTAAAAAGTGTAAGATTTCCAACCCATTTTCCTCTCTTGTTTGGGAAGGGAAGGTTGTATTTAAATTCTGTTTACTGTTCTCTATTCCTGAATACCTGATGCTCCCTTCTATCTAACTAGAATTGCTTATTTGTGGGTTGAGGCATATTGCAGGGGGAAATCCTAACTTGAGTGCTATCCTTCCAAACAAGCCAAAAGTGTTCTTTTCTCCAGCATGGGGTCTGGCATGGATTCACATGCTCATGAATATTCCCCGTCGTCAGGCTGGGAATCCTCGGTAAAGAAAAAATCAGTATCAGTTTTGTTTCTGATCTGTCTTTCGTAGTAGTAACCAATCACTGATCTCTGCGTCATACTGACCACAGCCAATGACTGCCATCTCCCTAAGCCCTGCCTCTGGCAGCCATCTTCAGATTTTTACCACACGTTCAAGTGTTGGGAGTCCTCGTGCTTAGCTCTCAAGCTTTTACTGCGTGTTTCACATTTTTTCGGCTAATCGAGCCTCAAGCTCCACCGTTTCTACTCCTGTTAACAGGTACCCATTGCGGGATTTTCGTACGCCCCTCAAGGGTGAAGATTTCGTTGAATCAACCTCTTGGAGGATTCCAGAAGATTTGTGGCCTACTTCAGGATGGCCTAGGACGCGAGTTCGTCACCCGGACCCAAGCTGTTTCGCAGCTGCCGTGGATGCGGGCTGCAGAATGTGTTTAAGGAGGACGAACATTCGCGATGCCTCTACTGTCTTCATGGGAACAAGACTCATGTAGAGAAGGACTGCCAGTTCTGCAAGAACTTGTCGGAGCGGACCATGAGGGACCGTCGATCTCGTCTCGCCAGCTGGTTGGAGAAGGGCTCAACGGGTGAGAAGAAGAAGAAAGGGTCCGAGCGGGCTGCTAAGTCCTGTGCCGGCGACGGGGGCCTAACACCAGGCCAAGCGCTGCGAGTCGGCTGGCTCCGGGAGCACCGAAAGGTCGGGCTCTTCGGTCGCCAGGCAGGGTGCACCTTCCCCGGCACAGTCAACCACGAGCCAGCGCTCCGGTTCGGGGAAGAGGAAGTCCGAGACCCCGGGTAAGCTTCGCGAGAAGCCCCGTCCGATTTCGGGAGAGGGGGAACGAGGCGTCACCCCTCCCCCTAAGGAGAAGGCCCAGGACGCACCTAAGGTGGTAAAGGCCCCTACCCAGCAGGCAAGGCCTCTATCGAGGCGATCGCGGCGACTCTGGTCAAGCCGACAGAGCCCCCGCCAGCGGAGACTGCCTCCGGGACTAGAGTTTCCCTGCCGCCAAGGAGGGGATCCTCTTTTCAGCCCATCGTCATGGCTGCCATGATGGAACAAGGGGGGGGAGGGCATGGTAGCCTCCTCGAGCTCGGAGTCCGCCTCGGAGGAGGAACTGACCAAGGACACGAGGAATCTCGAAGTACAATTCGAGAAGGTTCGGTCCCGCAAGGAAGATCCTCGGGAGATAACCGAGGAAGACGATGATGGCGAGGAAGAGCAGCCTTCCCTTCCGGCGCAGCCGGAACCTCGGCCTCAGGATAGTTTGGCGGCCATTTTGTCTGCGATCCAGTCCTTATGCTCTGAGATAAGGACGAGATTACCACAGCCCAGGCCGGAGGACCCGGAGCCTCGCCCGTCGGGAAGTCCTCGGAACAAACTACGGAGGACCCAACCCTCTCCTCCGCTCGCCCCCGTAAGGCCTGCAGTTCCCTCCTCATCCTCCCACGAGTCGGGTGCGGTGGGCTCCACGACGGGTTCTGAGGGCGACGACGGAACGGGTCTCCCGTCGTACGGGCATCTCCGCCCGACAAGATTGGCTCATTCCACGCCATGATCGCCAGGGCGTCCGAATTGTTCCAGCTCTGCCCGGAGGAGCAGAAAAAGGAAGGTTTCCTCTATCAGCTCCGGGAGGCCAAGAGGAAGACTGTCATCGTGGTGCCTCTAATCGATGACATCTGGGAGGAGGGCCTGTCGGTACTCAAGAACCCCTCCACGGCACCAGCCAAACGGGACCGGTACGAGAAGAAGTACCGGGTCCCCGAGACCGCTCCCCTGTGCCTCAGGTGCCAGCCAACGCCAGACTCGGTCGTCTCGGCGGCGGCGAAGAAGAAAGCGGCGGGGTCAGGAGCCTCAACGTCGAATTCCCCTCCGGACGGCAAGGGAAAGAAGTTGGACGCCATGGGGCGACGGGTCATTTCGTCGGCGGCGACGACGATCAAAGCAGCCAACGCCCTGGCGATCGTGGCCCGTTACGACAGGGAGCTCTGGTTTAAGCTGGCCCCCATATTGGACTTCCTACCGGACGACAAGAGGTCCGAGGCCCTGGAAATACTTCAAGAAGGCGAGGTGGCGTCGGACCACGCCATAACGGTGGCAACCAATATTGCGATACCGGGTTCCGCCAGCTGGGCAACGGAGTTTGCCTACGACAACAAGTTGGCTCCGAACGACTGACTTCCGTCAGGACGTCCAGACCAGGTTGTTGGACATGCCGTTCGACGGCAGCAACTTGTTCGGGAAGGCGGTGGACGAATCCCTCCAAGCCATAAAGACGGACACGGAGAGGGCCCGCGCCCTAGGAGCCCTTCAGCAACGACGGCTCTTTCGGAGCTCTGGAGGTAGACAGGGGGCCTCCAAGGGATCCAGCGGTGGCTCGTCGTCCTACCGCCAGGGGTCGCGGCAAGTAGGGAGCGCCTCGCCGGCAAGGTGGCCAGGGCGGCAAGGCCACCACCTCCAAGCAGGACTGAACCGGCCGTGGCCTCAGGCCCCAACCGAAGCACCCCGGTGGGAGGCCGGCTGACAAAGTTCGTCGGCGTGTGGAAGTCCATCTCCACCGATCGTTGGGTGCTGGATACCCTGGCAAGAGGACACTCTATCGAATTCCTGAAGAAGTGCCCTCACATTCCACCTGTGGCCAGGAAGGAAAATCACGTCCCGCAACTGCTGTTGGAAGTACGGGCGATGCTCAGGAAAGGCGCCATCGAGTCCGTCCCGAAGAGGCTCCGGGGTGTACTCAAGGTACTTCCTCGTCAGGAAGAAGACGGGCGGCTGGCGCCCCATCCTGGACCTTCGTCGTTTGAACAAATACATCAGGTCACAAAAGTTCAGGATGGTCACCCTCCAGCACGTGCTGGGACAGCTGGAGGAAGGCGACTTCCTATCGCCGCTAGACCTGGAGGATGCTTACTTCCACGTTCCCATCCTCAGAAGTCACCGAAAGTTCCTCAGGTACATCGTCCAGGGACGTCACTACCAATTCAGAGCACTGCCGTTCGGATTGAAGTCGGCCCCCAGGGTCTTTACCAAGTGCCTGGCACCTGTAGCGGCACAGCTGCGCCTGCAGGGGATTCACGTCTACCCCTACCTGGACGACTGGCTCATCCGCTCAAGGACGAGGGAACTTGCCGTCTAACACACTGCGAGGACCGTCCAGCTACTCACAGACCTGGGATTCGCCATAAATTACCCAAAGTCCCACCTGGTGCCGTCGCAGGTGGCCCTGTTTCTGGGAGCGAAGCTCGATACAGTGAGGCGCCTGGCGGCACCGTCGGAAGAAAGGACGAAGACCATTCTGGGCAAAGTGCAGCGCCTGCTAGCCACGGACGTGGCCAGGGTGAGGTCCAT
Source organism: Ambystoma mexicanum (assembly GCF_040938575.1). Lineage (NCBI taxonomy): Eukaryota > Metazoa > Chordata > Amphibia > Caudata > Ambystomatidae > Ambystoma > Ambystoma mexicanum. Next base: position 670,095,823 of record NC_090933.1, on the reverse strand, counting down.
CAAGTCCCTCTTGGGGATGATGTCCTCTTGCATCTACCTGGTGCGCCTTTGCCGACTACGGATGGGCCCTCTTCAAGAATTTCTCGAGGCCCGTTGGATGCAAGCGACAGGCACCTTTGAAGACAGGGTCCCCCTCAACGAGGTGTTCCGGCGGGCGATTCAGTGGTGGGGCGTTCGAGCGCACCTCACGGCGGGCAAGGACTTTCAGACGCCGGCGTACCAGGAGACGGTGACGACGGACGCTTCCCTGGAAGGTTGGGGCGCCCACATCGGAGATCTCCACGCAAGAGGCCTCTGGCTCCCGGAGGAGAAGCTCCTGCACATCAACATCCTGGAACTCCGAGCCGTGTTCTGGGCTCTCAAATTGTTCCTCCTGTCGCTCAAGGGCAAGGTGGTGCGGATCTTCACGGACAACACCATGACAATGTTTTACATACGGAAGCAGGGAGGTACCAGATCCCAACCCTATCCAAGGAGGCACAGGATCTGTGGCACTGGGCGGTCGCCCAGGGGATGTTCCTGGTTCCCTTCCACCTGGCAGGAGAAAGAAACACCATCGCCGACTCGCTCAGCAGGGAGCTGCGCGCGTGTCACGAGTGGGAGCTGCGCCAGGATCAGGTGGATCAACTCTTCCGACGATGGGGCAAACCCCAAATCGACCTGTTCGCAACAGTGATGAACTCGAAGTGCCAGAGGTTCGCCAGCAGGTTTCCCCAGCCAAAAAGCATATGCGATGCGTTTTCGTTCCCCTGGGACGGCCTATACCTGTATGCGTTCCCTCCGTTGCTGCTTCGACTCATCAACCAGCTCAAGAGGTCCCGGTGCAGGATGATCCTCGTCACACCGGCGTGGCCGAGGCAGATCTGGTTCCTGGACCTTCTGGACTTGTCAACGTCCCCTCCCATCAAGCTGATGGCGGACGCGGACCTTCTCTCCAGAGAAGGAGGCGCCATCTTCCACCACGACCTGGCGTCGCTGAACCTGCAGGCTTGGCTCCTGCAGCGCTAGAGTTTGGAGGGTACGATATACCGGCCGGCTGCAGAGAGGTTCTTGCAAAGGCCAGGGCGCCCTCGACTCTCAAATGCTATGGTCACAAGTGGAAGAGGTTCTCTATCTGGTGCCGAGCACAGAAGATCAACCCCCTACGGATTACGGCCCCTCAGGTGCTGCCATACCTGCTATCGCTGGCAAAGGCTGGGCTAGCCCATGCCTCCATTAAGATTCATCTGGCGGCGATCTCCAGATATACCAGAACCACAGGACGGACGTCCCTGTGGTCCCATCGACTGGTGAAAGAGTTTATGAAAGGACTGCTCCGGTCGTTCCCGCCGGTGAAGGCCCCGGCCCCGGCGTGGGAACTTAACGTGGTGCTGACTAGGCTCATGGGGCCCCCATTCGAGCCGATGCACTCCGCACCAATGAAGTTTGTGTCGTGGAAGACTGCATTCCTGGTGGCCATTACCTCTGCACGACGAGTGGGAGAGATCCAGGCCCTATCCTGCAAAGCACCGTACTTGACTTTCCATGCCTCGAGGGTGGTGCTTAGGACGCACCCCTCCTTTATGCCCAAGGTGCCGTCGGACTTCCATCTTAACGAGCCCCTGGTGTTACCTGTTTTCTTCCCGTCTCCTTCGTCGCCGGCCGAGAGGACTTTGCACTCGCTGGATGTGGCTAGAGCGCTGAAGTTCTACGTGGACCGCACGAAGAGTTTTCAGAGGACATCACAGCTGTTTGTGAAGTTTGGACCTGTGAATCAAGGGAAGGCTCTCTCGAAGTCTTCTATTTCCAGATGGCTCTCCGGCTGCATCATGCACTACCACCGGTTGGCTAACCAACCGCTGCCAGGCTGTCCGAGAGCCCATTCGACCAGAGCGATCGCTGCTACTATGGTGTTCCTATCTGGTGTGCCCCTGCTGGACATCTGAAGGGCTGCTACGTGGAGGTCGACGCACACCTTCACGAGATTCTACTGCGTCGATCGGGATTCCAGGGAGGAGTCCAGGGTCGGCCAAGCAGTGCTGCGCAACCTGTTCGCTTAAGGTGAGCCTGGTGAGGAGGTAAGAGACGCTTAATGTTGAGTTGTTGTATTGCTTAATGTTGAGCCTGTTGCCACCTCCCGTAGTTGTGCACGTGTGTACTGCTATGTATTCTTATATTCATGAGCATGTGAATCCATGCCAGACCCCATGCTGGAGAAGGAACAAGTTACTTACCTGTAACTGTTATAACTGTATATTATAAGGAAACCAGCAATGGTAAGTGCCAAATAAACCTAAGGAGTTATAACAAGAGCATGGTGTGAACAAGCCACTCACTGTCAGAAGAGTGTGACCCATTTGATGGAGGCACACCTCTCTGCTTAGAAAGAAGCAGTGGATGGTTATCAAAGGAAATGCAGTCAAGGAAGGCTACCGGAAGCATGGCCTGTAATGGGTGAACTGTGTGGTCCAACAACTGTGCCGAGACTGTTAACCCTGAATGGAAATGCCACTAAAAATACCCATCAAGAAGCTTGTGTTGTGCAAAGACTTTGTTGTGATATTGAAGTCGTGTTGTTTTGAGAGCAGCAAGATTTGAACTCTTGGAGAAGGGAACCCCCAGCAAACCCCAACATCACCAGCCCTCCCACAACCACCCTGACTCTAGCTCTTGCCCTAATTCTAACCCACATCTTTACTCTAATCGCATCTTTTCATCCGGCATCCTCCGGTGAGCAGGTGAGTGCCCTGAAGCCCCCGGCCTCTGTAAAATCTTGGACCTTGTCTTTAGGTGCCCCCATGCCCTCGCTTGCTGGCTTGCAGCCACGGCTTCCTCCTGGTGCTAAACTCCGCCTCCCAGCCCTCCCCCTCCCGTGATTGGCTGCCTGTATCAGGCATTTGTGTTAACGTTTGCTGCACCAGGCGATTATGCCATTTAACATCCGGCGTCCCCCGGTGAGCAGGTGAGTGCCCTGAAGCCTCTGGCCTCTGTAAAATCTTGGACCCTGTTTTTAGGTGCCCCCATGCCCCAGCGTGCTGGCTTGCAGCCACAGCTTCCTCCTGGTGCTAAACCCCGCCTCCCAACCACCCCTCTCTCGTGAATGGCTAGTTCCCTGGCCTTAATGGTTCCTCCTAGGGCAGCCCTCTGCCGTTGCATATATATATATATATTTTTTCTGAGGCTTGTGGAATCTGCTTAGATCACATGCTGTGCATAGGCCGACATCTAGTGGAAGCTGCGGAGTATTACATTTTTTTTTTCAAAACTCGAAAATGGTTGTCAAAATAGGGCGTGCCAGTAATACTATCCCTATTGTGACGTCCCCTGTACCCATGATCCCTCACGTGTGTAGGTCCCTCAGATTGTTTTTTTCCGCCATGCTAGTCGGACGCATGTTGTGGAGTTCCCTTGGCTCTTAGCCATTCATAGTTGCGATTACCGTTAAATACTTCCCCTTTCACTTCCACCGTACGCTGAAGATCGGGAGAACACCCGGCGGCAAAATCGCTACACATACCACCTCCACTAAGCCCATCAGCCCCAGCCGTGACTCGACACGCGTGTCAAGCGATCGTCCACGGAAGACACCAAGAGAGCAGTCCAACAAATCTGTGTCCTCTGGGCGTTCCCGTTCGCCTCATGACAAAGACCAACCGTCTTCGGTTGATAAAGGTGTCACACTATCAATAGTCCCTCCACAGTCAAGACGCGTACTGTCTACGCCCGAGATTTGATGTCCTTCCTCAAATATCACCTCTAAAACTCGACGCAAGGCATCAAATCCCTCTGAAGCCCCTAAAAACACTGGAAAACACTCCTCGTCATGGGAAGGGGCAACATAAAAAGTCATCCTCAGAACACCATGTTCATAAGGAGAAGCAGCCCCTAACTCAATAAGAAAGTCCAAGGTCTCAGTTCCTACCATTAAAAGTAAACTCATTCCTCCACTGCTCACGATATGGGCACTGATGAGGAACCAGAACATGTTATTCCTAGCTCTAAAGAATGGAACTCAGCAGACATTGATAGGGTCATGAGAAGGATGTAATTTATGGCTGACCTAATTATTTTCATAGTTACTCCAACACCCCTGCTACCTCTGCCCCTTCAGGGTCTAAGGCAAAACCTAAGTCCTCTCAGCCTTGTGCTAAGAAACTCCGCTCTGACGCCCCGGCCCAGGGCTTGGTCACAGACTCCTTTGTGGTTGAACCTTACCACCCTGATTCATGTTGTGATGAAACAGAACCTCAATTGGTGGATGACCAGTCGAGATATTGTTCTGTGCTGGACCCTCTGATCCCCTGAATTAAAACCGGATTCCCTGGTCGTAACAACCACCAGAAACAGGGCAGGTACACCACTTGCTTCTTCGGAAGCACCCCCTGATAAGGAAAGTAAAAGACTATACGCTCTGGGTATAAAGGTTGCCTCCACGTCTACCTATCAGGCACGAATTGCCAACAGTGCCACACTTTTGGCAAGCTACAATTGCCATCAGTGGGTAGAGTTATCTGCTTTGGTATCCTCTGTACCCGAACCCTTAAAGAGCAAGTTGACAGATCTGTATCAGGCTTCATGCTAAAAACAAACGTGTGCAGCAGATAATGCTGGAAGGTTAATCGCCAAAGGCACTGTTATATAGCGTTGCGCTTGACTGAGGCAGTCGGGGTTCAAACCCGAAACCCAAGCAACCCTGATAGATATGCCTGTGGAGCCGAACATACTATTCGGCAATTCAGCGGAGGAAGCTTTAAAGACGGCAAAGGATGAGTACAAGACTCTAAAATCTCTTGGCCAACTCACCAAATAACCCCCTGGACAGAGGGGAAACAACAATTTTCACCACTTTCGGGGCCAAGGTTCCCAAAGGAGTTCAAACTATTACCAGAATCAGGGAACCTCATGGGGGGAAAAATCAATCCCAATCCTCACAGGGTTTCCCCAGAGGGCAGCGCAGGGGCCGCACTAGGGGTAGAGGCAGCCCCGCCAGAGGTGGTACGCCACCCAACAAGCAGTGATGGTCTGCTTCAGGTCCCCGCCCATGCATCCCCACCTTCACCCACGCATGGGAGGGGATCACTTCGGACAGATGGGTGCTGTCCACAGTGTACGGAGGATACTGCATAGAGTTGCTAGGGCCCCCCACGACCATCCTCCGCGACAGAAGGTACACTCGCTGGAACATCAGAAGATCCTCCTCGAGGAGATCGCCGTTCTGCTCGCAAAGGACGCCATAGAAGTCGTCCCGGTCAACCAGGTTAACGGGTATTTATTCAACCTACTTCCTTATGCCAAGAAAAGATCTGACAATGCGCCCAATATTAGATTTGCGACCTGCAAACAAGTATGTCAAGCCACAATAATTCTGCATGACTACACTACAAGAGGTAATCTAAAAAAGGGGATTACATGGCAACATTGGATATGAAAGATGCCTATATTCATATTTCAATGTTCCCAGCGCACAGAAGGTTCTTGCCTTTCAAGGTAGACAACCAGCATTACCAATTCAAGGTGCTGCCCTTCAGAATAGCCTCGGCTCCAAGGGTATTCACCAAGGTACTGGCGGTGGTGGCGGCACACCTACGCAGGGTGGCAATCCCAGTGTACCCTTACCTGGACAACTGGCTCATTACAGGGGAGCCCCCCCTAATTTGCAGACTAAACATCCAAAGAACAGTCAACCTCCTCTTCCAATTGGGCTTCTCAATCAACGAGTAAAAGTCAAGCCTAGAGCCAAGCACCTCCAAAATAGTTCTTAGGAGCTGTCCTAAATACCCAAGAGGGGTTGGCCTTTCCATCAGAGGAAAGAATTCGAAATTTGTTGCTGTAAATTCCTCAATATCAGGCCGGTCGCCAAATAAGGGTGCGCAAAGCTATGCATTTGCTAGTATGATGGCATCTTGCATTTACCTGGTTCCCATGCGCACCTGCGCATGCGACCCATGCAGGAATGGTTGGCAAAACAGTGGTCTCAAGCAAGTGGTCAGTGGGATGATCTAGTGGTCGTTTCGCCAACACTAGTACATAGTCTTCGCTGGTGGATAAGAGAGAATCTTATGAAGGGGAAACCCTTCTACAATCCAGAGATACAGGCTGTAGTCACAACAGATGCCTCCCTGGCAGGGTGGGGAGCTCACTACCTTTACCATACATCTCAGGGTCTCTGGTCTCACACAGTGGCTCAGAACCACATCAATCTGCTGTAACTTCTGGCAGTCTTCAGAGCGCTGCGGGCATTCAAACCCCTCCTATCCAACCAGTCAGTGCAGATCCTAACAGACAGCATGACTGTAATTTTTTACTTAAACAAGGGGGCACTCGTTCTCCCAATCTGTCCAAGCTTGCCCAGAAAATCTGAAATGGGCACTCAAACTGAAGATTTACCTGTCATCCCAACATGTTCCAGGGGAACTCAACTCGCTAGCAGATGCTCTGAGCAGAGATCCCCTCCCAGAGGAACACGAGTGGCGTCTACATGAAGAGGTTGTAGGAGACCTTTTCTCTCAGTGGGGTTTCCCCACTATAGACCTATTCGCCACAAGCGAAAACAGGCAGTGCCCAGATTTGCATCCAGGTTCCCCCAGCCAGGCTCCAAGGGGAAAGCCCTATGGATGAATTGGTCAGGGATATTTGCCTACGCTTTTCCACAAACCCCTCCGATGAGGAAAGTGGTGAACAAGATCCACAGAGAACCGATGACGCTCATCCTGGTTGCTCCCATGTGGGCAAGACAACCATGGTATCCACACCTGCGCAAACTGGCGATGTGCGACCCCCATCAAACTCCCGTGCCGGTACAACCTACTCTCCCAGCACGAGGGGCTAACGGTGCATCCTCAACCCAACTCGATGAACTTGGCAGCATGGCTGCTGAAGTCAGAGTTTGGACATCTCAATTTACCTCAAAGATGTATGGATATCTTGATGGAGTCAAGAAAAACAAACATGAGGCACTGTTACTATGATAAATGGAAACAATTCGTTATTTGGTGACAGAATAAGTAAATCAACTCTGTTGATTGTACTCCTTCTAATGTGGTCACCTATATGCTCCACCTATTGGATGCAAGGTTAGTGTTTAACTCACTAAAAGTACACTTGGCAGCTTTATCAGCCTACACCACTCCCAAAGCAAGGTGTCATGGTGGAAGGTGCCAGTTGTTTTAAGCATTTATGGAAGGGGTAAAAAAAACTCCTGTAAGTGATTTCAATCTGGCGCACACCCAAGTCAATGCCTAGCGTGTAATGCACAACCGAAATCCTTATTTATTTTTGTCTAAAAGTTCTTTTATTCTGAACGATGTACCACTCGTATCACGCCCCTCTCCTGGAACCCCCTCAGTCACACTGAACCAGGAATCAGGCTGGTTTACAAAGTTAAAATATTAATTTATGTATTTACAATTTAATCACGGTTTTCATGGGTATACAATAATCACCAATGGGGTGATGTAACACAGAATAAATAATCTCTTTAATACACAAGGAGTAATAGTGAGCGAAACAATTCAGTACAGAAATAATACTTTTGTGTGTGTTCAGATCAAATGGCACTGTGGTTACTAGTCCCCCCTGCACACCCCTCAACCCACCCAATAGGCAATGTAAAGAGATGGGAGGAGAGAGCAGGTATTCAGGAATGGCAGAATTCAAACTAAATAACAATCCGACTTTCCTCCCAGCAAACACAAGAGAAAACAGAATTGACTGTCAAGCTGTCTGAATGGCTTTTAAAGTTATCTTGAAAATGGATTGGGCAAAAACACTAAATATGGTTTAAATTGTTATAATTCTTATGGGAGCCGCTTTGGATAGTTGCACCCAAACACAAGTAATGTTTTAATACCAAGAAACCATTTGAAATCTTAAAATTAGGGTCGGGAGCAATCATAAGCTGTTTTACACGTGTAAGAATTTTCCTAAAACGCAATTCGCGCCAAACTTTTCACTGCGCCATAACGGGATAACTGTAAGGATTTGGGATGCGTTTTAGAGCTGGGGGTGTGAGCTACAAGCAGAAGTTGAAATTTTGTTTCTAGCACAAAAACTAAGGAAGTTATGGACATTTTAGTGGAGGTCGTTTTTCGAGATGGGTGCAGGAATGGGCAATGGGAATGCGCTTTTAAAATGACAAATGGGATTTCTAACACTATAGGATAACTATGAATACAACGAATACCACATAGGAAAACAGCCACTTCATCAGGGTGACTGCCTGCAGTGGTCCCGCCTTCTTTAGATGAAAAATTATTAGTGCAAAGCTAGTTTTAACAAAACTAGCACATGAGGACAATGGAAGGGATTGGATATAGAGTTCAGACCATTCAAAAATACTCCTAACAATGCAGGTTCTGAAGTCAAGATAGGATGGATTTAAGATGGGGACTAACTAGACAAGCTACATATGCTAGTGACACAGTTCGATCTATAGATACTCGCTAGATAAGTTTCAAACGGAACCGTCGGGGATTCTGGTCGGGGATTCTGGTTGGGACAGACTGCTGGGCACATCGAATTTGGGCAGCATCAAGGTGCTCTGGACACCGCACGGCACAGGACTGGATCTGATCTGCAATGCACTCTGGTCACAGCACGGCACAGGACTGGATTGGATCTGCCCTTTTTGGTTCTGATTATAATTATTTCAGCAGGGAAGCAGTACAGTGCAGCCCGGCTGTATTTTAGTTTCCCTTAGGTTTGGGGGGGTTGGTTCTGGGTCTGGAAATTGAGGCCTAGCTGAAAGTGGTTCAGCTATGCAATGGGTTCTGCTTTGCCAAGTTTCTGGAGTCTAGGGCAAGGAAGATGGAAAGTTCTGCAACAGGGTTCTCCGCCAGCATTCGGATAGTGGGTGAATCTGTCTGTCTTTTTTCTGCCCTCTGCTGTCTCTATTTATGCTATGATGTGTGTGCTGGTTTAGCCTAAGCTCACCCCTTTGACAAGGATTGGTCAGAATCTCCTCTATGCATTGATAGGAGGAGAAAAACAGGGTGTCACCTTTATGGTGTGGGTTTGAGGCTTAGAGTCCACCCCTAGCCTCTTGAACACAATCTACTTTTGATGTAATACATATTTACACATATGGAACCTCTATAACAACCACATATATAGATTACATATTTTGTACAGCACCTACTCCTCCAAACCTCGTAGCTGTTGGATCTTGTCTGCTTTTCCCAGAATTTTGCCCTTTTCATCAGGAACACAATGTCCCATTTATCAGCACATTTCTACAAGTGTGCGTGTATAACGCGGGCATAATTGTATACAGTTTCATACTTCTAGCAGAAATACATTTGGTGTAAAATCACATATTCTGCCGTTTCCTTCCAAATTATGTCACACTATTATGCCGACTGTTGAAATGTGCAGCCAAAAATTTGATTTATAATTGTTATTTTTGTGTTTTGTGACAATATTAAGTGGCAAGTTATAGGTATTTAAACTGTTCTTTGTGAATGTTTAGCCACAGATGGTTGTTTGTCTCTGCCTCTTTTTGTCTCCCTTCAGTTCATGAGCAGTCTCCTCCCTGTTCTCTTGGCAGAGGCCATTTTACGACGGTCCTCACACTTCGCCTTTCCTGCTTTGCAGCTGTTCATGGTTTCCTTCCATACTGCAGACCAGGTTCTTCCCTCACCCTATAAAGATCATTTAGGTGTGATTTCCTGGTGGGGGAGCTGGAAGGGGAGGCCTTGCCACTATGAGTAAAGCTGTTATTGCAGTTTGGTTGCTTTAGCCAGGCTTAAATTTAAATGTTAATTCTGATGAATTTTCCCTTTGCATACAACAAACTTGTGGGATCAAATCACAGCTAAATACTTCAAGATTTTAAACCATGGAATCAAAACAATTACAAGATGGGTTACTCTCAATAACAGGCCTCTTAGCTTGCAAACATTCGATTTTAGTTTATACATGTTTAAAGTTTTAATCCTGCAGGCCCCTGACAGCTGTCATTCAGGCGGCCGAGGGTACTGCACCCAGATTTTGACAGATCCACAGAGCCACTTTTGCTATGGAAATCCCTTGATGCTTTTAGCTTTTCAGGACATTGTAAGTTCACAATGGTTTCTTGTACTGGGTGAATTGTAGCACCCAGCAAGAATTCTGGATGTTTGAGAGTGTCTTGTACTGACATTCTGCAGTTTCAGCAACAAAGAAAAATGATTTAAAGCAAGATTTTGGGGTTTCCTTCAGCAAAGCACTGCTTTTCCTTTTGTACTCCATCTTCACGTGTTGTGGTGCCCAGTGACATATTTCAGGAGTGCGTTCTCGGTTCCACCGCTGACAACATGCATAGCAGATTGGGCAGCTGTCTTTTTGTGCTTTGCAAAATGCGATTTTCAGAGGTTTTGCCACGCACAAGGGTTTTGCGGCTTTTTTGATGTTTCTGGCACCATCAGAACACAGTGATGCCGCATGGCAGAGCAAAAGTGGGTTAAGACATCCCACAGAGGCCCCCCTTCACGACTTGAGGTTGACCGCCCATCAAGGGGAAGCCGGGAGATTGAGATGTTCTTTCTTTTTGGTCCAGGTGGAGAAAGTCGTCTGCTTCTCCCATCAGTGTTGGTTCGACTTGCTCTCCTTGCTGGTTCTGGATGAGAGTATGGAGCGATACTCCGGGCCCCTTGGGTCTTTCCTCTCGGTCCCTGAGTGGTCCTTCTTGGTACTTATAATCCTTGGTTTCAGTGCTATGAGACAGAACAGAGCATGGTTATGGAAATTCCCCCACTACTATTCATGTAGTGGGGCAGATGCATACATTGACATAACATTTACGATATTCCCTGCCTGTATTTACTACTAGTTTTTACAGGTGGATTTTTTTCTAGGGATCTGGAATGTCCCCCTCTGGGTTTCCGGTAAGCTCCTCTATTTGCCGCAAAATATGCCTGGGATGGCAACACTTCAGCTGGTTTATGTGGACCCACTTGTCTTCCCCCTCTGCCAAACTGCTCTTGGGGATGCGGATTCTGTAGGAGACTGGTGAGATTCTGTCTACAATTTCAAAAGGATCCCGCCAACTAGGGAGAAATTTGCACGGTTTGGCCTGGTTCCTTTGGAAATTGTACAAGTAGACCCGGTCTCCTACTTGGTATTCTTTTTTAGTTGTCTTAAGGTCATAGTGGGTCTTCATACGGTCTGCAGATCTTTCTAGATTCCGCTGAGCATAGGCAAAAGTATGTTGAAGGTGTTTTCTCAGATTCTCAACATAATCATGGGTTGTGGAGGCATTTATCAAGGTCTGCTCTTGGGTTCTGTAGAGCAGATGCTGGGGTAGCACCATCCTTCGTCCAGTCATCAGCAAAAACTGAGACATTTTTGTTGTAGAAGAAGGGGTAGATCTGATGACCATCAGGACAAGAGGTGATCGAATGTCCCAACTTGGCCCAGAATCTGCCAGAAACCTTTTTAATATGCTCACAATTGTTTTGTTGTATCTCTTAACTCCACCACTGGAGGCTGCCGGTAGGCAATGTGTAGTTTCCTTTTGACCCCAAGTATCTCCCACATCTTTGCTAGTGAAGTGGCTACCTCGGTCTGACTTGAATCCTTTGGGGTAGTCCAAAACGCGAGCATATGTGATTGAACATCAGGGCAGCTGCTGTTTCTGCCTTTCAATTTGGGGCCGGGAGACATTCCACCCATTTAGTGAACAAGCATGTTACGGTCAACATGTACTTGTTCCCCCTAGAGGAGCAAATCATAGGCCCGATAAAATCGACTTGTAAATCTGACCACGGCAGTATCACCCCCCTCTTTTGGAGGGGAGCAAGGTGTGTGAGTGATGTTGGCTGAAATTGTGCTCACACAAGACACGCCTTCAAGTATTGGTCGAGGTCCTGCCCCATGTGTGGCCAGTATGCAACCTCTTGCAAGATTTCTAGTGTCGTATGAAACCCCCTATGACCGGCTGTGGCCGCATCATGGGCGTGACTTAGCATCAGGCTTCGGAATGAGGTAGGGACCACCCACTGGTCATGGCCAGCTATGGATCTCCTCACCAACAAACCGTCTTGGATCCGGAACATTTTTGGACATTTCATCAACACTCTGAGGTCCTCTTTCCCAATATAATCGGTATCCGTCAGGGGAAAGTTCTCAGGGTCCTCCATGTGTTGATAAAACTTACCAATTATTGGATCCCCTTTTTGAGCCGTAATCAAATCAGCATCTGGGGTCTCCTTACTCCATTGTGCAGTTGAGAGTTCATTTTGAGCCTTTGTCTGGGACCTAGTGATAGCAGTGACCTGGATTTCCCCCAACAGGGACTCGTTCTCAAGTAGATCCCCTTGGATGGCTCCAGTTTTGGCCAGCTGATGAGCTAGGTCATTTCCAGTTTTGTCTGGTCCCTCTACTTTAGAATGACCCTTGATCTTTTTCCAGTAGATGGTCATCCCATTCGAGGTGACCAGATCATCAATATTTTCTATTAATTTCCCATGTTTCAATGGTTTGTTATTAGTACATAGCATGCCTCTGGTTTTTTCCAGTTAACCATGTGCTCCACAAACCTGTTCCGTATATAATCTGAATCGGTGATTATGACCAGTTTGTGGAGTTGGTGTTGGACAGCAGTGAGGATGGCTTGATGCACAGCCATCAGCTCTGCCACTTGACTACTTCAGGGACCGATTTTGTACTCAGCGGAGGGTTCTGGGGCATCATTCATACCCTACGCCGGCCACAAGCTCCTTTTCCCCGTTGTCAACATGGTAGGAGCACCCATCCACATAGACGGTTGGCATTCCCTCACTCTGGTCTGCTTCATAGACTTTGTGTGGGGAATTAAGGTATGCCTTCATGTTGTCCTTGATTTTAAGACTTTAGTCCTCGGGGCATTTTTTTCTGGCACAATTATGCAAGTCAGCCAGACCTTGCGCGAGGGGACTCTTCTTGTTTTGGCCATATCTGACCTTCACAGGAAAGCCTTGCATTGACTGAATCCAAGAAGTAATTTGGGAACTACTCACATTTCCTGGCCGGATTCTGTCACTTTGAAGATATTGCAAAGGTTGGCGTGGCATCTCGACTATGTGTTCCCCCTGGATAAACCGGGCGGTAATTCAATGCCCACACCGTTGCCAGGAGTGCCTTCTCACAATTGTTGAATTTTTCCTCCACAGAGGATAAAGTCTTACTCGCATAGGAGATTACTTTATTGACCTTGTCATGCTTTTGATATAATATTGCAGTCAAGCATGTATTTGAGAACCCTGTCTACAAGAAGAACTCCTTGTTTTTGACAGGGTAAGCTAGACAAGGCGCTTGGGAGAGGCTTCTTTTGAGTTGTTTTACTGCCTCTGCTTGTTCTGGACCCCACTCCCACTTGAACTCCCCCCTTCAAAAGGTGTATCAGGGGTCTTGTGATCTCTGCGTAGTCCTCAATGAACTTTCTGCTGTAATTGGTCCAAGGAGGCTCCTTAGTTCCCACAGAGTTGTGGGGTCTTTTATTTTCTGGAGTGCTTCCACTTTCTTTTCCTGGGGACAGAGACCCTGAGGAGTTATCTCATGCTCCAAGAAATTGTCACGGGTTCTGCACCACTGTGCCTTTTGAAAGGAGATTTTGGCTCCGGCAGCCCTCAACTGTGTCAGAACATAACAGATCTCTGCTATGTGTTCCTCCATAGTTGAGTTTTTTACTAGAATATCATCTACATAGGCCAGGTTATCCCTTTCACCAAGGTCAGGCATGGTATTATGTAGAAAGATGTTAAATTAATTGCCAGAGTTGATGTATCCGAAAGGAGTCTGGGTCCATGTGTACTGCTGCATCCCCCAAAGGTAAAGGCCAGCTTGTATTGGTCCTCCCTACTGATGGGTACAGTCCAGTTCCCATTGGTCAGGTCATTTGCAGTGAATACCTGTGACCCCTGGATCTGGGCTAGCCCTTGGTCAATGTAGGGAAGAGGCCATCGGGAAGTATGGACCAGTTTGTTGAGCTCCCTTAGGTCAGCACAGAGTCTCCACTGGCCATTTGGTTTCAAAATCCCCAGCACCGGATTATTGAAGGTGCTGTGGACTGCACAAATTATCCCACAGGACTCAAGGTTCTTAATTATTTCAGTAAGGGACTCCATTGATGCGAGAGGCAAGCAATATTGCCTCACAAACACTGGAGTCATGCCAGGGTCCGTGGGAATTGTTGTGTGGATGTCGGTGCGACCACAGTCATAGGAGTCCACTGCAAAGAGATCTTGAAAATCTAAGAACATTTGTTTCAATTTTTGCTTTTGCTCCAGAGTCTCGCAGGCATCAGCTAGGTTGACTCTCTCTTCAACCATCTGCCTGAAGCCTGGAAAGACTTCCGGTTTGGCTATCTCAGCGGCCTCCTCTAGCTGGGTGGAGAAGTCCCTGGTCAAAGTGCTGATTTGGACCGATGGCTTCAGGTGTGGAAGGCAGTCCTCGTGGACTTGAAAGATCGCCTCATCCCTCCTGAAGTCACAAGTTAGATCTTCCTTACCATAAGGGCAGGAAGAGTACACCAGGAAATTCCCCCCATGCCGGGTGAAGATCCTGTCTGGTGTTTTTATCGTCGCTATCACTGTCAAAACAGTCCTCGGGATTGGTCCTAACAGTTCATTAACTAAATCTATGGAAAAATGTCGGTCATCAACTGCCATTCCAATAATGATGCCTGCGCCCAGAGTGATACTCTTTAGGTGACTGTTATCCACCTCTATTGAATGGTGTTGTGTTCTATGTTGACTAGTGGTGTTGGGTTTACCATCAACCATTGCTGTTGGAAATGAGCATTAAGATGGACATAGGCGTCAGGATTTTTCAGTTTCTGTCCTCTGTTTTACTTTTTACTTCCAGTGAGAATTGTGGGGTCCGTTCTGGGATGGTGACTTCCTCTCTAATCTGAATTTCAACTACATATGGCAGCAGTTCCGCTGACCAAAATGCTTTCTGTGGGTCATCAAAGTCCATGGGAATATCCGCTAATCAGGACCAAGCTTTGAAGTTTATTAGGTCCAAACTAATGGCAAAGCGATTGAGAATGTCACTTCCTAAATAAAATGCAGCAGGGACATCTCGCACAACCCAACAAATATGGACTATGCTCTTGTTGCCTATGGCTATTTTGAGCATACACCTGCTAGGCAGGAGATGTTTGGAATTGGGTGTTTCCAGGTCCATTTCCCATTTGTCTATCGGTTTAAATGTGGGAATGGCTGGATCTTTTGGGAGTTTGCGGAACATGGCCTCGCTGATGAAGCTCTTACTGTTGCTCACACACACTCTGGCGAGAACAGAGTCCTTCCCCTCATTTTTTTAAAAAACTTTTATTTTTTGTTGGCATAGGCAGATGACATATACACACACATCAGCTCAGGTATGAAATGACAGTAAGAGTAATCTACAGTATACAGTGACACATATGAACAGCGAGAGATAGTCACATGGTGAGTGCAGCATTTCAGAGTTTCAGGTGTCGAAGCACATGGCAGTAACAATTAAGGTGAACTGTCCACCGTGGAGTGGGCATCAAGGACGTTAAGGTAACTGTTAAAGGCAGCCCAGATGTTTAGGCCGGGTTCGGGCCGGGAGGGTACTAATGTAATCTTCCTCACAGTTTCGGGACCAGGTCAATAGATTCAGCCATTTGCGGAAGGTAGGAGGAGCAGCACACTTCTAATTTTGAAGGACACACTTTTTGGCAATTATACAGCACACATTCAAGAGTTTAGCCAACCCTCTGGCCCCCTCATCCCCCCACGCCCCTAACACGCCCAACGGGTCTGGTTCAATTACAGTATCGCAGATTTCAGACAGCGGTTTTAAGATCTCATCCCAGAATGGGGCTAGCTGAGGGCAGTCCCAGAACACGTGGAGATGGCCCGCTTCATCTGCTCCGCAGTGAGGGCAGAGCCGTATGTCAGAGTGGGCGAACCTGGAGAGTCTGCACGGGGTGTAGTATAGCCTATTCAGTAGTTTATACTGTATTGTGCGGTATCGAAAATTCAGGGAGACCCCGCTGGTATGTGAGCACATTTTCCCCCATAATTGGTCTGTGAGGTCAACCTCTAGTTCAGAAGCCCAGTCGTCCCGCACCCTAGAGGGCGGTGGTGTGGCAGTTGTGAGAAGGAGTTTGTATAATGACGATACCACCCAGCGGGCCCCACCGGAGTTGGCGATGTGGGAAATCGCGGGAGAGTCGGGGGGGGGTGGGGGGGTTCGTTGGGGAACTCTGGCCAAGCGTCGCAGAATGCAGCCCGGAGTCTGTAGTATTGCAGCAGTTCCATCGGGGATCCCGAGTGGCCCGGCTTCCAAGTCTGCGGTGTTATGAATACCCCATCCGGGTAGAAGTCGGTTAGGGCTAGGTATCCCAGGGTCTGCCAGTGTCATGCCAGGGCTGTGTTGTTTGTGGGTTCCAACCTGGGGAACTGCCAGGCGGGGAGCCACTTGTAGTATGGGTGTTCCTTGGTGCTTGCAGCAGATATCCGCCTCCAGGACAATAAGGTGGTTCGGTCTGGGTCTATGGGTGAGTCTGGCTCATACCGTCGGTGTAAAATTAAGGTCATTATATTGGTGCCAGAGGCAGCAAGGGTTTCTAGCTTAACATGCGGGCGAGGGGGGGCCCAGGGTACCAATAGGTGGCAAACTGTGCCTGCGCTGCGGTCCAGTACCACATCAGGTCAGGAGCCGTGAACCCGCCTCTCTCGTAGGGAAGAGTCATAGCAATCCATTTTTTTTCGCACTGCACCGGAGTGCCACAAGAACTGTGCGCACAACTTGTGCAGGTCTGCAAAGTACTTCTTGCCAGGCCATATGGGAACATTTGTGAATGTGTAGAACAATTTGGGGAGCAGTATCATTTTAACCGGTGATAACCTCCCAGCCAGTGACAACGGGAGAGAGCGCCAGCGCGCTATCTTGGTCTTTGCCAGTTCAGCTGTGGCCAAGTAATTGTTAGTTAGGAGAGCTTCTTTGGTCAGAGACTCCTGAATTCCCAGATATTTAATCCCATCAGGGGACCAGCGGAGCGGGTATTCCGTGGCCTGCTGGAGCGTGGAGCGCGTGAGGGGGAAAAGTTCAAATTTGGTGTAGGTGATGGTGAAGCCCGAGTATGTTCCAATACGAGTGATGTCACGCAAAATAGGGTCAAGGTGAAGGTCTGGATTTCTGATGAACAGCAGTACGTCATCAGCATAGAGCGAGATAATTTCGGGGGTGCCCTGAAGTAGTATCCCTTTGCGTGAGTGGTGCTCCCTGACCAAGTCCGTCACAGGCTCGATGGCCAGAGCGAACAGGATTGGGGAAAACGGGCAGCCCTGGCGGGTTCCTCTAAAGAGAGGGAACAAAATGGACGTTTGGGAATTGACCCGAACCCTGGCAACCGGGGAGGTGTACAGCAGTCTGATGTATGCAGTCATCCTGGGTCCGATGCCCATGGTCTCCAGGACCAGCCACATGTACTTCCAGGACACCATATCAAAGGCCTTCTGGGCATCTAGGGTGACTGCAACTGCACTCACAACATCATGATTGATACGAGCCAGGGCGTTAAGGAGCCTCCTAATATTGTGTGATGTGGATCTCCCGGGCACAAAGCCAGATTGGTCATCGTGCCCCATGTATGGCATAATAGGTTGGAATCGATTAGCGATCACCTTGGCAAAGATTTTCGTATCCAAGTTCATGAGTGATAGGGGCCGATTCGAACCGCAGTCATCGCCAGGTTTACCAGGCTTGAGCAGGACCGTAATAACGGCCTCGTGTAGTGACGGGGGGAGGGATCCTAGCTGGAGAGACTCATTCCACACCCTGAGCAGTTCCGGAGCCAGTATGGCCACATGCTCCTGGTAGAATTCCGCCATTAGCCCGTCGGGGCCCAGCGCCTTTCCTTTTGGGAGACTAGATATGGCCACTACTATTTCATCTAATGTAATTGGGGAGTCCAATCGGTCTCTTGTCGCTGGGGAGACGATAGTGGTGGGAATCTGTTCTAGGAGCTCACGCATCTGGGATTCGCTGTGTTCGGGGGACTGAGAGTATAGTTCAGAGTAGAAGCCTGTGAAGATCTCGAGGATATGTTGGTCGGACCACTGGGTCGTCCCCTGTCTATCCTTTACACAGGTAATTTGGGATTGGCCCACTCCCCCCTCGCCAAGGCGGCCAACGTTTTGCCGGGTCTATCTCCCTCGCCGTATTTCCGTGCAGCCTGGGGCCGGCTGAAATACTGTAGTTCCCTATTGGCCTGCTCATTGAAAGTCTTGAGCACCTCACTGTTCTGGGAGAGGACACCAGGGTCAATGGAGGGCGGATGGGCACGCTCCAGTTCTCTTAGCTTAGTTTCAGTGCGGGACAGGGTGGCTCTTATGGATTTGAGGACCCCCGACTCCCTAGAAATGGACGCCCCCCTAATGAAGGCTTTGAAAGCATCCCAGCGGACCCCCAGGGAGGTGACCTGTGGCAAATTGTTCTCAAAGTAGGACTGTATATCTGCAAGGATGTCAGCCCTGAAGACCATGTCCTGCAAGGCGGTTGATTTGAAGCGCCATTTGTTGATGGTGGGGGCCGGTATTCCCAACTCCATGGACATCAAAATCGGTGAGTGGTCAGGCAGTGTGCGTGCAAGTATACATGTATCAACAACCCTGCCCAGCATAGTGCCCGATAATAGGAATAGATCGATCCTGGAGGAACTGTCATGTACTTATGAATAATAAGTATATTCCCGCGTTTGCGGGTGTAGTGCTCTCCAGGCATCATGAATGTCAAGTGTCGTGCAGTGGGTCAAGAGTCTGTGCGCTGTGCCCGCTAGGGACCTGGGGGCTATGCCAGTCCTATCTACGATGGTGTCCAAAATGAAGTTCATTTCCCCACCCCAGATGATCTGTACTCCCACATACCCTAGCAGTATGGATACCACCTGGTCATTGAATTCGGGGCAATCAACATTAGGGCCATTGGTGTTTACCAGTAGATAGTCTCTGTTGGCGATGGCGCAGTGCAGCACAATGTATCTCCCGTCAGGGTCTATATAGCTCTTGTGGAGGACAAACTTTAGTAACTTGTGGATCAGTGTCAACACTCCCCTGGCACGTGTGGAATATGAGGTGAAATATCTGTGGGGCCCCCAGATGGGCGCTATGCTCCTGTCCAGCGGGCCAGTGGAGTGTCTCTCCTGCAGGAGCAGTATTTTGCAGCCGTGTCTGCTGGCGTATGACATGATCTTGCGACCCTTGGTATAATTGCTTAGGCCCCGGACATTCCATGACATTATCGTTACCGGCATTTTAACACTCTAAATAAAATAACCCTAAACCAGGAGCCCATGGAGTGCATTCCCCGCCTAGGTGATGCGCTCATGACTATCAATGCGTTGCACCAACTTTGGAGCCCCAGTGCAGTCCCTCAATCCCGGAGTGCTCATAAACACCACAGTTATAGGCATCTCAGAAGTCTAATGTACATCCCACCACTGTTGTCGTAGTTCAGATGTGAGACTGGGCCATCTCGGATGCGGATGACCCGGTGTGACGCGGTCTGCCAGTCCGCCTCTGCCTTTTACTAGAACATTTCTCCAATCCCCAACAGTGCCACCCCCCACCCTCACTGCCCACCCCGAACTTGCAGTGTAGCTCCCCCACACCCCAGTGCAGGCGTCACCATTTAAACTGACTCTCCCCAAGAGGTTGAGGTCGGAGGGCGAAATCCAACAGGGATACGTCCCTTTCAGTGCCCAACGGGGGCAAAAAAACAGTGACGACCAACAAAACATGAACATTGCAATTGCAGTTAGGTATGCTGTTGCCGTGTGGGCGGCTTTTAGAGTAACATGTAGGACAGCAAGTGCTGTCAGGGGTAAGTTCTGCGACGGGCGGATCTCAAGACAGTTCTCCATAACTAGCTGATCGTTAGCAACGGCAGGCGAGACAAGACTAAAGAAGTGTCTAGGGCTCATAGCCAATACGGCGCCCTCTGGGGCAGGGAGAGCACTGTCAACTGCACTTGGGTCTAGTCTCAGCCCGATCGGGCGCCGGGGGAGCCTGGTTCGTTGAGTTTGCAGTACGTTGTTGCCATATACACGTCCCGACTCTCGGATTTACTGGATAGATAAGTGACTTCCGGGTAGTGTCTCGCTGAATCACCCGTCATTGGTAAGGGCCCCTGCTGGGTTGGGAAGTGGTAGGTGCGCCTCAATGAATTTCACCGCTTCTTCCGGGACAGTGAAGAAATATAGTTTGCCATTATGTGTAATTTTGAGGCGTGCTGGGAGTAGGGTGGCATACGGAACATTTCGTTCTCTAAGCAGCTTCTTGACTCCGATGAACTGGCGCCTCTCCTGCTGTACAGCCATTGGGAAGTCTGGAAAGATCCTTATAGTGTGTGATTCAAGGCGCAGGTCTCCCTTCTCTCGCTACAGGCGGAGGATAAGGTCTCTGTCCCAATAGTTGAGAAATCTGGCTATAATGGGCCTAGGGATGTCGCCCGGCTTGGGCCTCAGTGATAAAGCACGGTGAGCACGCTCATAGGTGAAGTACGGTGACAGGGACGGGTTACCCGGCAGATCCTTGAGTAGGGTTTCCACAGAATCTTCCATGTGCCCCTTGAGAGCATTTTCAGGGACTCCTATGATTCGTAGATTATTTCTGCGAGAGCGTGATTCAAGGTTGTCGCACTTCGCTCACACTTCGCATATTGCGCGACAATTAGGCAACAGTGTTCTGCAGTACATGTATTTCATCCTCATTTGCAGATATCCGATTCTCAGCGTCGGTAATCCTGGTCCCCGCCTGATCCACCCGCGTTTTTAAAGAGTTGGCGTTGATGTCATCTAATTTCTCGTGCAAAGAAGCAAAGTTTTTGGCCATCGATTCCATGAGTGTAGTCGGATCAGGAGGTGCGACAATGGGATGGCGGTCAACCTCCTGCTCCTCCTGTATGGGCGAGTCATGACCCGCCTCTCCCCTCGGGACAGCTTGGAGGTCCCCTTGGTCTTGTTTGGCATTGTTGATTTAGCTCCAGGAGTGGTGCAGACCGAAGGTGCGGTCACTGAGGGAGAGAGCGTGGTCCCTAGGAAAAGGGTGCAGAGTACAGATGTCGATATTTCCCCAGCAGTGAGGGAGGCAGGTTCCAGTAGGGGTGCTGGCCAGCTGTCCGTAGCTGGGATGTTAGTGTGGGGCTGCCCCCAGGGCCAGAAAAAGGGAAGGCTCTGGCTCCCTAGGGCCAGCTGCTGCAGGGGTTGAGTTATAGGGGGGGGCACCCCAGCACGGGTGAAAGGGTAGGGCTTGACCCGTCAACAGCCGCCCACCAGGAGCCCAGTCACTGCACAGTAGTCTCAAAGCGGGGGCCAGGCTCTCAGCATTCAGGATGATATGTAGCAGGGAGATGTGCGCCGTAGACTGTTCCCATGCCGCAGGGAATACAGGCTTGGTATATGTCCTCCAAGAGGGGCTCCTCGTGATTCGCATTCCAGGGTGCGTAGGTCAGGTCCCACGGGGCAAATCTGGGGAGTGTAGTAGCCCCGGGATCTCCGGCGGGCAGCAGGCCAGCAGCGGGGGCAAAAGTATGTGGGTGCCGCAGCCACCCCCCCACCTCACCTCGATGTGGCGGTACTCAGCGCCCATCCGGGGCCCGCCGACCAGCCCAGCCGCGGCACATCGACTTCACGCTGACCGGCGGCGGAAGCCCACCGCCGGATGGAGAATGGGGGCTGGGGCGCGCTCCCGCGATGGCCCCAGCAGCAAGTCGCACAAGGAGTGGTTCGCCCAGAGGGGGCAGCCGCAGCCAGCGGCACAGCCATAAGACCCCGATCGGACCGCAGTCAGCCCAGCGGGGCACCCGGAGGGACGAGCGGAGCACACAGGAGTTGTGCCGCACCTCGCGCCGGACTGCCGAAAGGAGGGGGCAGGAGTCAGGCCGACGCCGCGGCTTCCGCAAGGCTGTGGGCCTCAGCAAGAGGGGGCTCGTTGGGAGATCTCCCAAGTCGGAGACGAGCCTGAATTTCTCAGGCTGCAGCACGGCAATGAAGGGCAGCAGCCCAGCTGAAATGTGGACAGACCATACTCTGTTGGCCGCAGATGCAAGCAGATGTCCGCCAAGCCCACACGGAGCTCAAAGGCTAAGCAGCCATCTTGGCTTGCTCCACAGCGCCACCCGTCCTTCCCCTCATTTAACTGAATAGGGAGGAGCAACTGCTCTCCGGCAAGTTCTTTTGGAGATCTTCGCCCTTTGGGGAACCCCACAGTGTCAACCGGAAGTGCGAGAAATTCTACTCGCGGGAATTTCCACCAAGAGGGGCCTTAGGGGACGCGTTGATAGTAGAGTGGTCCTTCCCACTGCTGTATGCGTTTCCTCCAGTCCCCGTCATTCCGCAAGTGTTGCGGAGGTGCCGGAGGTTCGGTTCCCTAATGATCCTCATTGCTCTGGCTGGGGCCAGCAGAGCGTGGTACCCGGACCTTCTAGACATATCCATCTGCCCTCCATGCCATCTTCCCTACCGAGACGATCTGCTCTCACAAGAGGGAGGTCAGGTTCTCCATCCAGAAGTCAAGTCTCTCAGCCTTCATGCTTGGTATCTGAAAGGTTGTGGTATAAGGATTGGGACCTCCCCGAAGACGTGAAGGAAGTGTTGCTTTCGGCCAGAAGGCCCGCAATGAAATCCTTTTACCGTTGGAGAAAGTTCTGTGCAGGGTACAGAAGGCGGATCCTTTTCAATGTTCCATTCCTTTGGTTTTGTCTTTTTTACTTTCTTTAGCCCACAAGGGCCTGCAAGTGGGTACCATTAAGGGTTACCTGGCAGCGCTGTCCACCATCGCCTTTGCAGGTGCCGGGATGGGATTTTAATTTGGTTTTAAAGTTCCTAATGGGAGCTCCGTTTGAGCCCTTACATTCTTGTCCGTTGCGACTGTTGTCCTTTAAAAATGTGTTTTTAGTTGCGGTTACTTCCGCACGCACAGTGAGTGAGTGGCAGGCACTTTCCGCCAAGCCACCCTTTACTTTTTTCCATAAGCTATATGAGTATGTACTCCCTAATTTTTGTTATCGGTGGGGTCAAGTCTGATGGAAGGGAGAGTCTACAAAGAGAAAAAGTACAAGACAGACTGACTACCCCTCTCTAATGATCCTGTGAAGACACAGGTTTAGATACAGAGAGACTGCTTACTTATTATGCAGACTAAGCACCTTGTGGGAAAGAATTATTTCAACTAAATGCAATATAGCAAAATCATAAATCACTTTAATGTTGATTCATAAAAAACATAATTAAAACACATTATTGACTTCTACGTTAAACAGTCATAACTTTCCTTCCACTCGTTTTACAAACACGGGGTTCTACAATTTGAATGTTCTTCTAGCATATTAATTATTCACGATATACATGACAAAGGGAAAAAACATTTGGTTTGACTTTTAGGTCGACATATGTTTCGGCCCTTGATGCCTTGATGGAATACCACCGTTGTCGGCGGTGGTCAATAAGAGATGTTGGGCCATCTTCAGGACATTCATTTTTTCTTAGATTAGTTTCGTTCCCCATTCACATAAAAATGCCGGATCTAAAACATAAATTATATACATATTACAGTATGAACAAGTTTTTCCCATTTTGGTTGTTTAAAGGTGATGACTAGTTTATGTAATTCTAGACTGATGCACTGCACCCACATGTGATCCGCACCAATTAATAAGGACTTCTGAGCTGGGACTTCTGGAAGTATAATTTATTCTCCAGTATCCGAAACCCTGCATTAAAGGGAACACAAAATGATAAAGGCCTCATCAGTTGCCTGTTTATTTCTTTTATAAAGGAAGATTCCAAATGACTAGGAAAATTACAGAGGGCACCTCAGTGTAGGTGCATCTTCAAAACCACGTTTATATTAGTGACGATGCATGGTGGACAGCTTCCATCATTTGTGGCTTAATCCACCACTGCTAACTGTAGCACTGCCTGTTGATAAAAGGCAGGAAAAACATCCTTTTAACTGTGATGTTTAAATAGACTTTTTTTGTTGTAACATTCCATATTTTACTTTTACACAAAAATATTTAATCATTAAAAAGCTTCCTTCTTGTGTTTAACGCGTCCCCATCATAATTATTTATATTTATATGGAGGGAATTCAAGTCAGCTTGCAGAAATCTCTAACAACATTTAAGCTATGTCATGCTTAAGTTCTAACTGAATAAAACGACATACTGAGAAGACTCAGTGTTATTGTGTACAAAATCGAGTTGACCCTCGGCTTTGTTCTTGTTTACTGATTACAATCAGCTTCCTGTTAAAGACATTAGCTGTTTAAGTCTTAGCCGCTACACGGCTTCTTGTATATATGCAGCCTAATAGATTGGAATGATCCGCTTTCATTTTCGCGTGTGTGCGAAGTGCTTACCTCTTTGTAAATCTGTGCTAGTTTGTTCATACTGTAATATGTATATAATTTATGTTTTAGATCTGGCATTTTTATGTGAATGGGGAACGAAACTAATCTTCTAAGAAAAAATGATTGTCCTGAAGATGGCCCAACATCTGTTTTTATTGACCACCGCCGACAACAGTGGTATTCCTCAAGGGCCGAAACATATGTCGACCTAAAAGGAAAACCAAATATTTTTCCCTATGTCGTGCATATCGTGAATAATGAATATGCTAGCAGAACATTCAAATTGTAGAACCCCGTGTTTGTAAAACGTATGAGTGGAATGAAAGGTATCACTGTTTAACGTAGAAGACAATGTGTTAATTATTTTTTTATGAATTAACATTAAAGTGATTTATGATTTTGCTATATTGCATTTAGTTGATATAATTCTTTACCCCAAGGTGCTTATTCTGCATAATAAGTAAGCAGTCTCTCTGTATCTTAACCTGTCTTCACAGGACCATTAGAGAGGGGTAGTCAGTCTGTCTTGTACTTTTTCTCTTTTTTCCATAAGGACAGGGTTGTCCTGTGGTTGCGGCCTTATTTTCTTCTGAAGGTTGTGTAAGAATTCCATTTGAGCCAGAAGGTGGTTCTTCTGGCGTTTTATCCTTCTCCACATCCTGGTAAGGAAGAGGAGAGGCTCCATAGGTTGGATCCTAGGAGAGCTTTGAGTTTCTATCTCTCACGAATGTCCCGGGTCAGAGTGGACGATCAGCTATTTGTTGTTTATGCTGGAAGGCGCTTGGATCAGGCTGTTTCCGAACAGACTATGTCCAGATTGATCATTTTGACGATCTCTTAGTGTTACTGTTTGGCGGGAAAGGACCCTCCAGAAGGCTTACGCGCTCACTCTTCTAGGGGTGTGGCTGCCTCCACTGCTCTACAGAGGGGCGTTCCTATTTGCAATATTTGCAAAGCAGCCATGTGGGCCTCGGTCCATACTTTTGTGAGACACTATTCCTTGGACTCCATCCATGGGCAGGATTTGGCCTTTGGTGAGGCAGTCCTTTATTCAGCCATTTGATTGGGCATTCTAAAATTCTAAATTCTTTTCCCACCTTCATAAGTTGGTACTGCTTTGGGAGTCTGTCATAGATGTGGACTACGTCGGAGGATACAATACCCTTGAAGAACAAGTTACTTACCATGTCTGGTAACGTTCTTTCGATGGGATGTTCCTCCAACGTAGTCCACATCGCCCTCCCAGCCTGCCCCTCTACTGAATTTCCTATGCGATTGCACCTTATGTTTCCACAAGGCTATCTGCAGTCATACTGGCAGGAGATTGGTGCCACACGTCTGGGAAAAAACTACAACTGAGGCTACAGGTGCCGTGCGTCCTATATATAACATCCAGTGACGTTGACCCTCGACGGAGGCCCTCGAGGGACAATGGATCGACGCCATCGAAGCAGGACGCCCTCTGCCGAAAATGTTCCCAAGCAGCACAGCTGTGGACATTACCTGTCATAGATGTGGAATACGTTGGAGGAACATCCCATCGAAAGAACGTTACCAGACATGGTAAGTAACTTGTTCTTCTACCTGATTGATTGGAAGGGGTATGGTCCCTCTCCTCTTTGCTGCTTTCATGTCTCCAGGGGGGTGTCGGGCCTTTGGGCGATGGTACTGTCATGCCTGCTGATCGGGTAGTCCATGGTGTACGGCATCCTTTCAGCTCCCGTAGCGATCACAAAGCATGGGCATTCTGAACAGCTGCCAGGCCATTCTTTACTCGATTGAGGTTGGCACGGTTGCCATGGCAATGTCGTATGGTCATGGGACATCGATTGGCCAATGTGAGGTCCTCACCTTCCCGGCGCCAAGTGACAGCTGACGTTGCTTCGCACGCCGGCTCTGCTGCCGAGCTGACGCTTTCTATATAAACAAACACTGCAGAACAGATCGGTGCTTCTGATTGTTTTTACACGCTATCTTGAAGCTCCATTCATGTACCTGTTTCCAGCACCCTGTAGGCGATTCCTCTTATCTCGGATTACTTACGAACCATTTTGGGTTCCGCCCAGGGCTTCCTGGCTTCTCATTACGCTTTCCTCTCCTCACACATGGAACACTGAGGACGGCGTTTCCCTAGCCTCGCTCACTAGTAGAGGATCCTCCAGAACACAGCCAATTCATTTTCAGTAAGTGTGTTCAAATACCATTGCCGACATTCCCAGTCTCGCTACCTATACCGAGGATCTCTGTTCCCAGCTACTGACAGTGTAGCAACGCGGGCCGTTAGTTTGCCTTACTGTTCATTTTCTATTTTGCCCGATAGCTTCGCTTCATCTCATAGGTTAACTATCCACACTATCCACATTGCTTCTACAACATACACCATCTTCAGACCGTATATGAACATACATCTCCTGTTGACCACGAGAATCCATTACCACATCCAGGGCTCATTCCATGGAGTAAAGTGCACCGAACTATCGATGCTGTGCTGATCTCTTCATCCAATGTACCAACCCAGCTCTAGTACGTTCCTCGTGCCGTAGGGGTTGTTTCCTCTACTAACATTCCTTCCCAAATTGCATCGTTTTCAGTTATCCTCTGCTCTCTAGACAAACATGCCGGATGACCCATTGTCTCTTTTGAGGCAAGAACACCACCTGGGGAAATACACAGGTTTTAGGGAGAATAGGTAGGTGATCTTTACCAAATTCATTTTCACTTGCATTCCTAGGAGGATTTTGGAAATGTTCCTTCAATGGTACAACAAAGGTCCGGCTATTCATTTATCCAGGTTAGTCTAGAATCCTCTCCGATAGTATAGCCACATTTCTGAAGGATGAGTACTGAATACTGTTCTCTTGTTGCAGCCTGGTGTTTTCCGCTTTGTGGATTTCCTCACCCTTTCAAGTGATTGATTTCTCTTGCCTGCAATTGCAACGGCTAGTGAGTTACATTACTGGGAAGGTCTCTTCTTCAACTAGTAAGGTATGGGTATCTGAGACAGATACTGACCTAAATCAATCCTATCGTACTTCTGCCATACTGTGTCCATTCCGTGTCTTTGAGTGCTTCCTTGTTTTTTTTATTGTTATTCTGCAAGTATTGACTGAATTCTAACAGACTTACTACTTTATAGATGGAACAAAAGATCAATATACTAAGGACACTGGAAAGGGATGCCTCTAAAGCCTATACCATTTGCTTACTTCTATGAAAAGCTGCAGGGATTAGTAGGATTAGTAGGGAAGTAATCAAAACTGAGCTATTGAGGCAAAAGGAACATGTATACAGAGATTCAGGCTCAAGGAATGCACTTCTTGAGGTGCAAAAGGTCTGCACACAAGCCATCTTATTGAACAGCAATAAAACTAAATGTGCCTTATTAAGATCTAAGCCAAAATACTAATTAAAGAAAACCTTAAACCATGTATCCACCATAAGAAAGGAAAATGGCAACATTCTAAAATTAGATACAGAAGCTAGACGAGTTTAGGCAATTATACAGCAAACTATACTCTTGCAAGTTACCATCAATGAAAAACGCTGGTAGTTTCCTGAACCAGTGTTCACTTCCATCCCTTACTCTTGAACAAAAGGAATTGCTTAAAGCAGAAATCTCAAAGGAGGAAATGGGGATGTCTATCAAGACCTTTAAAAGCAGATAAAGCTCTGGCCATGGGTATCTTTCTGTCAACCTTTTATAAAACGTACCCCCACACAGTACTCAACCCGTTACATGAACCATTTAATGCAATTTGTTGAAAAGGAATAAATATGGCCCTTAGTAAGAAAAACACAGCTATCCCAGTGATGCTCTATGCCGAGAAGACCTTTGACCAATGTGAATGGTCCTTTCTTAAGGCAGTGATAGAAAAATGTAATATGGGCAAAAAATGTATAAAGTGGGTAAAGGCTTTATACTCCGCTCCATCTGGTAAGGTAATAGTCAACAGATCCCTTTTTGACACGTGGCCTCCTAAGCGGAACATGACAGGGATGCCTGCTGTCCCCTCTGTTTGCGCTTGCAGTAGAACCATTAGCATTTGGATCAAATCAGAAACAAATTTTGAGGGAATTGCATATGCAAGTACAGCCCAACACTATCTCTTGACATTATATTATCATTGGGAGCATTTACCACCTTCCTGCCTCCTTTGCTCCAGGTCTCAGAAATCTAGTTTTAAAATTAATGTGGGTAAAAGTGAAGCGTTAAAAGTGACATTGAGTGAAACCCAAGCCCAGGAATTGTCCATAACAACCCCTTTCAGATGAGCAAAGGAAAGCGTTAAATATCTAGGAATAGCGATTACTAACGTGTCACTATATATCAGGCCAACTTCCCAAGAATCTGGAGAGACATCGCAGCAGACTTAAAGGGCGTGGAAATTTAAAGCAATTTCCTGGTTTGGCAGAATAGCTACAATAAAGAGGACTCTTCTGCCGAAATTTCAATACTGTTTCCAGGCATTACCAATCCCAGTCCCAATATCCAGATCTACCCTCGAGCACCCAGATCGACATCAATAGCTTTATTTGTAGGATTCCTACAGCTACGCTATGTAAGCAGAAAACCAAGTGAAGATGGGGATAGGGGGCTTCCTAAAATAGCAAAATATTACCAGGCCTCTCAATTCAGAATTCTTAGAGAATGGATAGACCCGATTTTGGATATAACTTGGAAAATACTAGAAGAGGCAGTTGTGGGAAAATCATTACGGTGCATGATCTGGCTACCAACTAAAGCTAGACCTAGAGTGATGAATGAGTTGCCAGCCTTGAAATCGTTTATGTATTTCTGGGAAGCCCTAACAGCTAAATTCCATCTTAATACATTTCCGGGTTCAGCAAACCCCAACCACCCCTCCCCACCCAGGGATACAACCCAGAGTTCATGTTTTCATACAGAGTCTATTCAACAAGTTGGGCAGAGGAGTGTGCAGACTCCTTTCACATATCTACAAGGTTGGGCAGGTCGGGGCTTTGAAGAGTGAACACTTTATTTGGTGTAAGTGAGAGAGAACCCTACTCTTATTGGCAATTAAAACACTGGGCAACAGACGCATAATGCAGGAGCAGTGAACCAGGACTTCCCTCATCTTTGAAAGCCTCCAATTGAAACCCCTCATAGCAAACATTTACAAATCTATTAACTGTTCAAAGAAATCACCCAACCCCCATCGTATGTTGGGTACTGGCCCATGGAATTATCATATTTTGTTTCAAATGAAACCTGGATTAAAATATGGAGCAATGTACAAAAAGTCCTCAGAGCGCAATTGGGGGAGACAGCCTATACATTCATATCTAGATGGTATCGAATTCCATCTAGGACACGTCATGTGGGGTGTGGGAAGACTGTGCTATGTTGGCGAGGATGTGGTGGTGCACAAACTGTACTACATTTGTTGGCACTTTCTCAAGGTTAAATCGTCCTGGGAAAATGTGGTTAAAACAATTGAGGATATGACCGAATGTACTACACCATGCACAATAGAATTGTGTCTCTTGGGTCTACTTGATGACTAGATCAATCCTGGGAACACCACCAAGAAGCAGGATGCTCTGCAAATGTAATTGGTAGGCAAGCAGTCGCTAGCAAACATTTGGAAATCTCTATACATCCCAACCGCTGAGAGGCTGTTTAAATTGTGGAATCTGATTTATAATTTTTGAGAGAATTACATATTTAATGCATTAGGACATCAGATCATGTTTTATGAAATGGAAAGGTTTCTTAAATTACATCAAAAAGAAAAACTTCAATTTCTCTTGCCCAACACAACTCTGGGTCTCATAAACTGCTCCTAAGATTATACCACAGGTTCAAAGGAACAAGACCGAATGCAGGGGAGGGACATGAGAGTTTAGGCAACACTGCTCAGCAATATGCCCTTGTTGAGTTGGCTAAATATGGTGCAAATGGTGTGCTAACCCAGGGATGGATTGGACATGGGCCCACTGGAAGCGGGGTTGGCAATTTTGTTTTCTGATATTGTTACTTTGGTACAGCAGCTGATCAATAGCAAGGACCGGTATGTTTTTATATGTTTGCAATTGACAAAGTTTAATGTTTTTATAAATGCTAGTAAAAATTCCTGAATTTAAAAAGACCACACTACGTGTAAGAGGAAACTCAGCAAAGCATGTTACCTAGCCAGGGAGCCATCAATGCAAACATAACCAGCAGGTATTGCAATTTGAATTTCTGCCCCCTGATTAAGCAAGTTACTACCCAGCCCTAAAAAAAAGTCAGTCTCCACCTTAATTCTATACAGACACACAGCTCACCATTTCTTAATCACCAAGCATCAAATATCACCAGTCAGTGGCTAGTGGTGAGCATATACCCGCAACTATCTTAAAACCCTTCCCCTGTAATGACAGACTAAATTATTAGCTACAGGTGTTGCAGTGGTATAGAGAAGGAGCCAAGTACCTCTACCGCAAATCCCTACCCCATTCTGCCTATATGTTGGCAGCCGGAAATTGAGACCTGCGCAAAACAAGTAATGGTACCTATACCGCGAAGAGTCCTTGAAACAACGTATCCATTGAGAAAACCCTATATGTATCCGCAAAGAAATGACGGTCTTCTGAAGGAAGTTCCAGAAGAAGTGTGAAGTTGTATGAAAGAGAAGACTGGTGACGTCATATGAAGCAGAAATGACTCACCCAAAAGAGATGCCAATGAAGAAAGTATTTAGACTGTATAGAATCTGATGGCAAAGTGGCGAATTAAGGAACATATTGGGAGCAAAATGAAGATTGCACGTGCAGAGAAGTACTGAAGAAAATGAAAAGCTGTTTTAGAGTTGTACAGCTGCAGTAACGCAAGTAGACAAAGTCATCTTGTGCTGGCTATACGTAGTGAATAGACTGCAGGCGGTGCTGCCAATATGTATGTGTGTATAGAATCTGGATGTTCCACGACGCGTTTTAGCAAACATGGACCCAGTGAATGAAAGGGTTGGAAGTGTGGTGTAGCAGAATAGAACAGCTGACGGTGAAGGAATATTCGAGAAGGCTTGCCTTGCCCGGTGTCAAGAATTGGGGCTGCCAAGAGCCTGGTTATCTGTTAGAGTTGATACAATGAACGTGAGAAATGGGCTGAGCTCCTGTTTGAGGTGTAATCGGAAAAACACTAGAAGTGCCAGGTTTTCTTCATTTAATAGCATTAAATGCAACGAAGGAGCTCAAAACGTGGTCTCTAGTCACATGGTCAGATGAAAATAGATATTTGGGCGAGCTACACGAGACCAGAAGATAAGGCCATGCCTTCACTCCCTTTTATTCTCGGGCACACTGGGCCTTTGAAAGGCTGAGTTCAAACGCAGTAATTGAATGGCAGACCGCAGGAGTGATGATGGATGTTGGGCTTCTTAGGTGGGAGACATGACCAGGCAAACGCCCACAGCACCTGCGGTACCAGCTTGCGTGCTGCTTGTGTGTGGAATATTCCAGAAGGGTACAAGCATGCCAACCTATTGTAGTGGCCCATGTAGCAACGAGCCCTATAGTTTGAGAAGCCAGTAGAACGTCATGCATTTTCATGACACGGAAGATGACTTCCACTTGGGGTGGGCTTAGTTGTCTACCTGACCTTAGAGACCCAATCACGATCCCCGCCCTTATAGAAGGTATACTTAGATGTTCCCTTTAAGACTATCATATTCCCGAGTAGGTTTTCTTGTTTTGCCACGTAGTATGACGAATTTTCAGTATGAAGTTGCGTTTTTTCATGAAATGCTTTGAGGAACTCTTGAGAGTAAATACAGCGCGCCGTCCGTGGATGCCTGTCGTTTTATTAAACAGCCATGTTATTGCCAAACTTCCTAAATCAGCCTGATTAATGATGTACGAGTAAGATCTGCATTCCCATCCATCTCAGATACTGTTACCTCGTCTTAAAGGACCTCCGGGTTCACTTGGCAGCAGAGAGAGGATGGTTTAAAAGATCCATCGACCAGTAGGCTTTTAGAAATCCGGAACATAGAGGGCCTCCTCTGCCATCTAGCTGGGGGATCGCAAGGCTTCCTGTGGAGAGAGTCCGATATAGAACTCTTGCAAGAAAAAGACGATACAGGTGGACGGGTCCTTCTTTCACAAAATCCCTCCTGTTTCCACTGGCGCTGAGCGGACTGAAGGTGACTGTAGCTGATTGGAGGAGGAGACAAACCCGAGGGTCATGAGCTGAAAGGCGAATGGTGAGTAGATTGAGGGGACTGGCAACATAAGGGAATGGGGATTGTGGTGCAAGAATAAAGTAATGGGGGGCTTGAGTAATCTATGACGAGGTGCGTCAAGAAGAGCCCAGAGTCCTAAGCTCAAGGAGCTTACAGAACAAGTCATTTCAAAACCCAAGGGGTAGTTATGCGGCACATAGACAGGTCTGTGATGGGGAATGATTCAAACTCGAGTCAGAGTATTTTAGGGGCTAAGAGAAGAGCGTCATGACAAGATATATGTAAAAGTGTACTAGCTCATTAGTTTGTGTATTTTGAAGTTGAAGAAAGGTGTCGAGGAACAACAAAAGTTAAATTGTGAGGTTAAAGAGGAAAAAGCGTTATATATATTATTATTATTATTATTATTATCTCTTTAGTCATTGACGCAGCCAACTGAACAGGTAGATTGAAGTAGTTGAGATAGTAGAGGCGTTGAGCGGCAAAGGTGGTGCGCGCTCATATTTGTTATTTTTCTGAAACGTATTTTGTGTAAATCAACGGTATCGACAGTCAATTGAGACTTGTCACAATGGGGTATGTTACTCCACTGATGCACCTTTACAAAACGCTGCCAAAACACGCACCCAAGCTCAAACCGTATAGTACGGAATGGGTCAAAGGACACAGCGGATAAAATGTTCCTGCCATGGCCGCAGGGGGGGGGGGGTCGATGTCAAAAAAGGTTTTGCAACACATGACCACATACTTGCATGCTGGGTACAAAGGAAAGAAATTGGAGAAAAGGCTAGCTCGTTTAGAGCTCTGGAAAATGTACCAGGAGGAAAGAGAAGATCCGCCTCCTCAGCACTGGACGCTCAATCAGTATGGGGAGGAAGGTGTTGAGCGTTCTGCTCCCCTTACCTCGCCCGAAGTAAATGACAATGGTACAAAAGATGAAGCATTGTATCCATTGAGGGAATTAAAGGCGGCCACAGGATATAGTAATACGATACATGAACCACCTGCTTATAGCAGTGCTGCTGGCTCAGAAAAGGCTAAAGGAAAAGAGGAGACCTGTAAGGTCTTACAAGACAAAGAGGAGCAAAGTGAGTATAAAAGGAAGAGTAGACAAAGACCAGAACAGATGTATCAGGAGAAGCAACTGAGAAAGGAAGAAAGGGCAGAGGAGCAAAAGAAGTATGACGACAGGCAGAGAGTAATCAAAGAACGAGACAGGCTAGAAAAGAAGAAGCAGCTCAAATGGGTGCAGATTGCAGATTTGGGTTGACACAGTTTCCTTTATTGGAGAAAGGAGGGGCCAGACTGCAGTATATCCCATGGCCCCAAATGGACAAGGATAGTTTAAGATTTAAACTCCCTAGTTTAACGGCAGGTGCAGGAAAATGTATTTATGAGCTACAAAATATGATAGGAGGAAATACTCTAGCCATAGTGGACATTAAAGGTTCCCCAGCAGCCATTCTTGAGGAAAGGGCTGATGACATTTGGACGAGAGCAGGTTTCTCAAGTGTCACAGCACAGAACATAGCTCATGACGAAGCGCCATTTACTAATTGCAGAGCAGACGTTTGGAGAGCGCTCAGGGTACAGTATCCCGATACGTCGGATATGGGTGCAAATATGGCATGTAAAATGAAATATGATGATCCGCTTGCTTACATTGAGTATTCAGGAATGGTGAACCTTGGAAATGAGGGTGACGTGGGGGAAATCGGTGCCAGTATTTTACCACATTTTGTTTCCGGGATTGCCAGAGCAGGTACAGACAGCTCAAAAAAGTTAGGAGGAATGGAAGCGAAGCCATGGGCAGAGATACAGTTGACTATCACGCATCACTGCCGATTATTGCAAGAGAAAAATAAGGAAGATGCTAGGAAACTTGAGGAGGCTAAGTTAGTTCAAAAGAAATTGTCAAAGTATGCCATAGAAGGGGCGGTGCTGACAAGCGGAGAAGGGATGGGAACGTAGCAAGCGGTGGGTACATCGCAGGCAAATAATCTACGTCAAACAGATCAAGGAGGGAATGGGTTTATACCGCAAGGCAGAGGAATAGGTTTTAGAGGAAGAGGTGGTTTCCAGAATAATCAGGGTGGGTTTCAAAATAACCAAGGTGAGTTTCAGAATGTGCAGAATGTCAAAATGTGCAAGGAGGTTTTAATCAAGGGGGGGGTAGTCATACGAGCCCCTCCTATATGTTGGGCATGTTACATGAGAGGGCACATCGACGGAACATGTGGGAGCCAAGGGTATGTACAGAATGGACAATTTTCAAGAGTGGGAACGGCTTATCCTCCAGCATATAGCTCACAAGCTAGGGATGGGTTTGCCCAAGATCAAACAGTGTATCAAGCACAAGCGCCGCAAATGCAACATGCATTGCAACCACAGCAAGTACCATTGAATCCGCTGCAAGGGCAGTCACAGCTTGCAGATACAGCAGAGTGCAAACACGGCACAGTTGTTGACACCTAGAGTGGGGATTGTTGCTGTCGTGGGAGGAAGTTCTTTTAAAGGTATGGAAATAAGCATGTACCCACAATATGACAGCTCACAGGGCGACTCATGTGTACAGTACTTTCAGTAACATCAGACCCCCAAGAGGAACCAAGGGTTGATGTTACCATATGAGGCAAATCTTTTCGTTTTTAGTAGATACTGGGGCAACTTGCTCAAGTATACAAGAGGGAAAATGTCAGTTATCGGGAAATGCCATGAATGCTTAATGGTTCTCTGGAGCTACAAGCAGAGTTCCTTTTACTGATGAATTGCCAGTTTCAATAGGAGAATGTAACATGTCTGTTCCATTATTGTATTCATGGCAGACACCGGTTAATATTCTGGCCCGAGATTTAATGAGTTAAATAAGATTTCCTTTACTGATGAAGGCATAGGGCCTCATTACGACCCTGGCGGTAAGGGGTTAGCGCCATCGTTAGCTGCGCCGACCCCTTACCGCCAATCACGAGTTCCCTCTCCGCCATGGCGGATTTTACACCTGCTTCTAGCGGGTGTAAAAATCCATGGCGGTAAGGGAACTTGGTGTTAATTACGCCACCGTAATTTACGGTGGCGTAATTAACGCCTTCCCCACTCCCATTATGCCCTATGGGGCAAAAATGGGAATGGGGAAGGGTAAATGGGGATTGGGGATTTACCGCCCCGCCAAGGTCGGAATGGGGCGGTAAATCCCCTTACCGCCATGGTGTTAACGTAGTTAGCACCATGGCGGTAAAGTCACGGCCCTGGCGGTAACTTTCCGCCAGGGTCGTAATGAGGCCCATAGTGTGTTCCACTCTAGGGATACATTATCTAAACGTGTGTGAATTTAAAATGGCGTTTACAGGGCAAATGGCTCTGCGAGGAATGCCGTTAGAGCCAAACGTTTTTCTTTATGGGGTATGCATTTTGTTGACATGGCTACCTGGGGATACATTATCTAAACGTGTGTGAATTTAAAATGGCGTTTACAGGGCAAATGGCTCTGCGAGGAATGCCGTTAGAGCCAAACGTTTTTCTTTATGGGGTATGCATTTTGTTGACATGGCTACCTGGCTTAGTCAAAGATTATGAGGATAATTGTTCAGGCCACAGATACCAATGGATGATGAGGGGGGGACAGATTATTCCCTTACAGCTGCAGGCAGCCATAGTGCGAGGGGAATTGGCCATGCTCAAAGGATTTGATGACACGGGCAGACCATGGAGAACAGTGATTGCTATTGGGGAAGGATATAGATTGACTGACGTCACAGACGAAGATATGTTCAGAGACGATTCATCAGATGTAGTATTCGAGATTAGTATTACATATTGGATCAGAATAGAGAGAAGAGAAATCCCACAATGAATGATGATAGTACAGCAGCGCACTGCATTTTTTGAAGAGGACATGGAAAAGGTGCCAACCTCCTTATGGCCTACAGGCCCCTATGACGTAGGCCTATTCAGGGGGGTGGGAGAAGTCAAGATTATGCTGAAACCAGGAGAAATATTACCTCGAGCAAGACAGTGCCAGATGGGCGGATGAGGGTTTTTTTAAGACTATATTGGCAATGATAAAACAAGGTATCTTGGTGATGTCAGTCACCGTGTAATACGGCTGTGTACCCTGTGAAAAAATCGAAACCGGTCTCGTGGAGATTAATTCAGGAGATGGAGATGGAGATGAGGTCAATTAACCAGATTGTAGAGGCAGAGTTTCCTTTAGTTCCAAATCCTGCAACGTTTTTATGCAGTATCCCCACAGAAGCATGATATTTCAGTGATTGACTTGAAAAATGAGTTTTTCTCAATCCCGTTGTATAAGGACTCCCAAGACCTTACGTCATTCACGTTTAATCAGACTAAGATGAAGAGTACTTGTTTGCCCCAAGGATATTAAGAATCTCCATTGATCTTCAATAGAGTCCTGTAGATGGACCTAATCCTGTAGATGGACCTAAGCAATATTGATTTGCAAAGTGTTGTGCTGCAATACGTAGATGACATGTTGGTTTGCAGCACGACAGAAGATGAGTGCAGACAAGATTCGATTCAGTTAATGATTATCCTAGCAGGCAAACGATATAAATTAGACAAGGAGAAATTGCACTATTGCCAGGAGGAGGTGTTGTACATAAACCAGTTATTCTCGCACGAGGGAAAGAAAGTCACACCTGAAAGAGCTGAGGCGATTATGAAAACACCCAAACCGCACACGATAACGCAAATGTAGCAGTTTCTGGGACTATGCAACTATGTTGGAGCATAGGTATTTGATTATAGTTCATACATGAGACCGCATTTTCAGGCTTTGAAGAAAGCCCAAGACAACGAGGAAAAAATATTATGGACGGAGGAAATGGAGGGAGGGTTTGAGGAATTGAAAAAAGCTATTTGTACAGCTCCCGTTTTAGGAATTTCCCAATTATTCTAAGGAGTTCTTCCTGTTTTCACACACAAATGGAACTGTTATGACAGCGGTGCTTACACAGAGGACTACATTAGGGTACAAACCTCTGGCATATTATAGTGGGATTCTAGATCCAGTTATGAGACAACACTTTCCTTGCAAACAATTGTTGGCAGCAGCCGCGTTCGCCATTGAGAAATCTACACGCATTGTGATGGGGTGTTCCATGACTTTATTTGTTAAGCATGAATTGTTTGCTGTTTTGGAGAAACCTAGGGGTACATTGACATCTTAGAGGGCTTCTGCATATGAGGTAGTTGCATCGAATCCAGCTATCAAAATTGTTCGGTGTAAAATAATGAACCCTGCCACATGTGTAGCCGAACCTGTGACAACGGATGAGCAAGTGCATGATTGCTCTAATTAGGAAGAGTTTTACAATGCACTTTCAAGGGTAAAGGAGAATGCTCTAGCAGAGGTTAGGTTATCTTTATTGACAGGTCTTGAAAAATTGATCAAACCGATGGGGGGGGAGGAGACATTTAGGTTCAGCTGTGGTAAGGCACAGATCTAATGGGGAATTTGAAGTGGTGGCAAGTACAAGACTACTGTCTCATTTTTCGGCACAAGCTGCAGAACTGGTGGCGCTTATCACACACGAGAAACACAAATTAAGTGTACAGTGACTCCGCCTATGTGACGTCAACCGTGCACGCAGGGCTAGCACGTTGGAAAAGGAGGGGCTATCTCCGAGCGGACGGCACTCCAGTGCAGCACGCAGCCTTATTGGACAGGCTTATTAAGGCACTACAAATCCCACTAGCCAACGCATTAGTTGAATGTGGAGCACATACTAAGAGAACTGATTTTATTTCACGCAGGAACGAAGCTGCAGACGAAGATGCCAAAAGAGTTGCATATTCCCCAACATGTCTAGTTTTGATACTCCAGATGTAAAGGAAAAAGTGGTTACGATTATGATTGTAAATGAAGGGTTTAATCATTTGCCTAGAACACAGTTGATGGAAGTTCAAGGCAGTGCTCCTCAGGAAGAGCAAGAATTGTGTAAATGGAGGGGGTGTTCTTTGTCCCCCTCTGAAGCATTGTGGTGATTGGACAGCACTGGAAAGCCGCTGATGCATGTAGCCTTATTAAGGGTAGTGCTTGAACAGCTGCACTACCCCGCGCATGTAACTAGGGAAAGCCTTGCAGCAGCTATTGTGGCTGTCACACCCTCCCTTGTACACACACCTGACAATACTGCCACTCCTGCCCTTGCCCAAAACTCTAGAATCACTATAGCTCGCCCCGCTCCCTCTGTCCCATCCTATTCCCCCTTCACACTCCGGCACTCACGTGGGCCCCCTGATGACTCGCGTGCACATGCACGCTTCACCCGCAACAGAACGCTCTCCAGATTGTGTCCTTTTTTTGCATTGGCAGCTTCCTTTGTGCCTAGGTTATCGGCGGAACGCTACTATGCTTCCGCGTCGCGTTTGCTTAATTGGACTTCGCTTGGATTACCTTACTGGCTTTGTTACATTGGATTTGCCTGTGCTTTGAATTCGGACTGCTCTTTGGACTGCAACACGGATTTCCCTTTTGCATCTCGTTTTCTTTGGAACTTCTTGCTTTCAAGCTCCACAGCTACCAAACCACGTTCTTGTCATCAGGTACAGTCTACCTGCCCACGTGAGTCCCGGACCCCTACTTCATAGGTTCATTGCCTTTCTCCTGACCCCTCTGGTAAGACCTTTTTCACATTATTTTGGCACTGTCATTTACTGTCATTTGCTTGGTACTTAATCAGTATTTTCTTGCAGCGGATTGGGGTCCCAGAGGTTCGCGGTTCCTGAGTTGACTGTCTCCACCTGTGGCCTCAACGGTCGTACAGGGAGTGACTTGGAGTTCTCTCTGTGTGGCATTTGGGGACAGAGGACTCTTCTGCCTACACGACATTCAAGTCTCAACAGAGGAGGACTGGTTCGTACTGAACCTGTTAGAACACATTGCCTTTTATGTAGTAAATTGCATCATATGTCAAAAGTTTATAGCTGGTTACACAGTGCAACCAATCTGAGGAATGATTCCTCAACTAAATGGTCCTTTTCAGCATTTACCTATCGACTATGTCGATATGCTGCAAGTGTGTGGTGGATATAGGTATGATAGTGGTGGTGTGTACCTTTTCGAGATGGATTGAAGCTGGTCCATGTACACACCCTGATGCCACTTGCGCTGCAAAGTTTTTAGTTCGAGAAGTCTTTCCTAGATGGGGAGTATGTGAGGTGCTGAGGTCCGACAATGTGCACCATTTTGTTAATAAAGTATTCACAGATTTGCCTATTGCTTGGTATAAAACACAAGTTTTCTTCTGCTTATCACTTGCAAGCGAACAGGATGTGACGGTCTTCTCAAGAAAAGAATGGATAAACTCAAATTGACACTGAAGAAGGGATGGCTGAATGATATGATATGATATGATATGATATGGTATTTGTAACGCGCCTATACACAAGTGTTTCAAGGCGCGACGAGGCAGGGAGGGAGGGAAACAAGGGGAAGACAGACAAACGATCCTACTAGGCCAGGTGTCATTCAGATCGTGCAAGTGCAGAGGTAAGGGGAAAAAGGAGAAAGTGCAGGGGGAGGAGGTGGGGGGGAAAGTGCAGTACAAGGTAAGTAGCGTAATAAAATAATAAATAATAAATAATAAATAAAAGGGCCAGCTGGTGGCAAGTGCGAGGTAAGTGCAGAGCAAGTGCTGGGAAGGGGGCTGTAGGGATGCAGTGACAGTCCCACAGTGCAGGGGAGCCAGGGAGGCAGTGCAAGTGGAGAGTGGCTGGGCCCTGGACCGAGGTCACAGAGTGGCCCAGATGCAGGTTTAGTGCAGACTTCAGTGGGGAGTTTAGCAGGTTTATTAAGGGAGAGGGAGAGAGAAGGCAGAAGCGAAGAGGAAGGTTTTGAGGTGCTTCCGGAACCGGAGATGGTTCTCCTCAAGTTTCAGGGAGGCAGGAAGGCTGTTCCAGAGGGAGGCCCCTGCTGCGGAGAGAGATCTACCCCCAGCTCGTTGCTTCGAGAAGCGGCTGACCATGAGGGAGTTGGAGTCGGATGAGCGAAGGGCTCGTGAAGGCAGATATTTAGGAAGAGAGAGTTGAAGGTATTTAGGCCCCAGGCCCCAGAAGGCCTTGTGGACAATGCAGAGGGTTTTGAACTTAATCCTCGCAGCCACTGGGAGCCAGTCAAGAGATTTCAGTCCTGGAGAGATACGGTCCCTGGGCTTGAGGCCAAGGACAAGTCTCGCAGTTCTGTTCTGGATAAGTTGCAGAGGGCGGAGAGTGGAGGCAGGCAGATTAAGATAGAGGCTGTTACAGTAGTCCAGCCTTGAGAGAACCAGGGCTCGGGAGACAGTGAGCTTCTGGGGGAAGGAGAGGAAGGGAAGAATACCTCTGAGGAGGTGCAGCTGGTAGTGTGACTTCTTAGAGACGTCAGATATATGAGGAGAGAAGGAGAGTGTGGAGTCGAAGATGACCCCGAGGTTTTTAGCTTTGCAGGTAGGGGCAGGAAGGGGGCCAAGGGAGGCCGGCCAGAGAGCTGCAGGAAAGGAGGGAGTGGGTGTGCCGATGAGCAGAATCTCAGTCTTACTGGCGTTAAGGCAGAGGTCATTGGCGGCACACCATTCCTGGATAGCAGACAGACAGTCGGAGATGAGGGAAGGAGAGGAGGAGGCCGAGGGTAGCCTGAAAATGAGCTGGGTATCGTCCGCATAGCACTGAAAGTGGGGGCAGAGAGCGGCGATGCGGTGGGCAAGGAGTGCCAGATACTGGTTGAAAAGCCAGGGAGAGAGGTTGGATCCCTGGGGGACACCACAGGTGGAGAAAAAGATGTCAGAGAGGAAGGAGCCCATTTGGACCTGGGAGGGTCGACCGGAAAGGAAAGAGGTCAGCCATGCCAGAGCCTGACCAGTGATACCCAGGTTATCACGGAGACGGTTGAGCAGGATGGCATGGTTGACAGTGTCAAAGGCAGAGGAGAGATCGAGCAGAATGAGAACACAGGGAGTGTTGGAATCGAGGTTCAGGAGCAGGTCCTCACGGATGTTCAGGAGAGCAGTTTCCGTGCTTCTGGCCGCTCTGAAGCCGGATTGATGGTCATGAAGATTACCAACATATTCAGCATGGAGGTTAAGCTGGGAGATGGCCAGTTTCTCCAGGAGCTTGCCCAGGAAGGGAGTAATGGAGATTGGGCGATAGTTGGCCGGGCAGGATATGCATTAAGGAATCAGCCTGGGCCAGATCACCACCTCACACCCCATGAGTTAGTAACGGGAAGGTGAATGAGAACGCCCCTGTCACCTCCTTCAAGGAGTAGAAGTGATGCCCAGACAACTGCAGAATTGTGAGGAAATGAGCTACGTGCATATTTAACATGTATGACCGCTAGTATCTCTGTCATTCCAGATCAACTCAGGCATAAGGGGTGTCGGTCTCAGTACACAGATGAAGACCATTCAGCAACCGGATGTGCAAAATTACTATCTGTGCCCACATTTTATATTGGGGACCCTGTTTTAGTACGCAACTTCACAAGAAAGTGGCACAAGTCCCGTTTTAGTTGACCATTTAT
This sequence comes from Ambystoma mexicanum, assembly GCF_040938575.1. Lineage (NCBI taxonomy): Eukaryota > Metazoa > Chordata > Amphibia > Caudata > Ambystomatidae > Ambystoma > Ambystoma mexicanum. The sequence goes on along the minus strand of NC_090933.1, from coordinate 670,053,797 downwards.
CGTAGAAAATTTCACTCCCTTAGCAATAAAAGTTCAAGAAAGGTGTGCCTGGATTCATTTGGGCGACGTGAAGCCGTATGCTGGTGAGACCGATACACCCCCTCCCGTTGATTTGGAAGCAAGACGAGAAGCGGTTCAGCACGTGCAGACTCATTCGATGACTAGGAAGGAGGACGCTAAGATTGCTGAATAAATAAATGCAAGTGTGCATTTGGACACTCTTTATAGATATGTTAGCAGGAGTGCGATAATCAATGTTCTTAAGCCAAAGGAAACTCTTTATTTTGACTTTAGAAAGTATTGATGTGCTAAAAATTGATGTGCAAAAAAAAAAATGATGGATTTTGATTTTATAGTAGATGACTGGAAGAGCAAGCAGTTCCCCGATTCGTTCCTCACTGAGTTTCTTTTTTGGCTAAGCTCATGGTTTTATCTGATGTCAATAACCATAGGCTCCTTCTTGCTGTCTTCCTTTTTATACTCTGAGCTTACCCTGCAGTTGTTGGGGGTAGCACTGACATACGTACTTTTGTGCAGGATCCGAAGAATGGCCCTGCAATTAGAAGACTGCTTGCAGCGATAATTTAGCAAATTCGGCAGCTACCTGAGCATCTAACAAGGCTGCCTGATTAAAAAGGTTTTTTCCTTCCCTAAAAGTAGTACACAGTCACAATGTGGATTATTGAGACTAATGCAGTTCCAGAAAGTGGCAGACTCAGAAGTGTGGAGAGGCACCAGTGGTGGGTTCTCATGTATTGGTGTATAATATATGTATGCACAGCATCTATTATTATTTTTCTGTTTTTGTTAATCCACACTGCTTACTTTGCTATTCCCAGAAAAATAGGAGGCTCCTTGATTTTTCCCACACCAGTGACCTATGCAGAAATAGCTGTTGCAAAGAGACCAAGGCCATATGTGATTATCCCTACACCAGTGACACATGTAAAGTCACCCATTTCTCTGACAAGCGTTCCTATGACCCCACCCCCCCAAACCTCCTTGTAGGAAGGATGATGAATAATATACTCCATGAGCATTATGCATGTATTCTCCTTGCAAGAAAGAGTCCTTAGAGAAGTGCAAGGGAAGATGATTGAGTTAAATAATGATCTAGATAGTATAACACACTTGGGGAACAACATGTGGTATCAACACATGAAGGAGGTAGGAAAAAGAACCTCTGAGGAGGATTGCTATGTATGTGCTCGCTTACCTTATGCTATGGGGAATTCCAAGATATTCATAGCTATATAAATAGATAACCAGACAGCTCATTGCCTGACTCACCTTGCACTCTGCCATACAAGAGGTCCATTCCAGGGTCGAACAGCAACCTTGGTATGGGTGACGGAATAGTCCGCTTCAGAAGAGGATTATAATCAAGATTAAAAGACAAGAGCAAGACCGCACACCAGAGAACATGTGATAAGATATGATCAGCCTGGAATGAAGGGAGCGGGAATCAGACGGGAGATAAATAAGAAACCCAATTGCCAGGGAAAAAATGATGGAGAAATACAAAGATGCAAGAAGCGAGCACAGATGCAGATCTGGGGAACAGTCCTTTTTCCAGATGGCTGGGAAGAAGGCATAGTCTTATGCAGAGCTGTGGCAGTAACAGCACATCACAAACTGGTAATAGTCAGTGTTGAAAAAGGATGCAAACCTCTATGCAAAATTGCTCACATTGGTCGAAGACAAAGGAGGCTCATTGCAGATAGTACCTCTGGCTAGTGCAGAGCTATGCTTCAGAAACAATGGCACAAGAAAAGTTGGAGAGAATAAGCAGTGCGGTCGAATCTTGGATGTACCGGGAAGGAAGGATGGAACAGTAGTGATAATGGACCACTACTGGGCCTGTGGATCCAGAGCATACATGAAGCTGCCGAGAGATTGGGGAGGACTATGTTCCATAGTGATTGTTCATGTTCCAGCATTGGTGATACTGAAGAGTGACCTGAACATTGGAGTATTGCTCACCTGAGAAAGGAGGTCAGTTGGCATCCTCAATCGAACAAAAAGGGAGAACTACTTCTCAGCCAAATCAATAAAATCTTTCAATGATATTCCCTATGAACACAGGTTGTTCAGCCAGACTTCAGCAATATTCACGACGATCCAGACGATAGCAAATGCCAGATGGTTACAGATAACCAGATGGGAGCTCCTGCAGATGATCAACACTACCATAAAGGGATTCAACGCTATCAAGGAAGAGCTGAGAGCCATAAAACTGATGACTCTTCAGATTAGATGTCTTGGATATGATTACAGTTTGGATGGTGGGGTTTGTGCCAAAATCAGAGAATCATGTTGCACATTCATACCTTCTCTCAATGATGTAAATGGGACCTTGACAGAGACCAGAAAGATGCTCACGAACTTGCATGTCAAGCTGTTAGATGAAGTAGAACACATAGCTGATGACAATTGGTTTGCATCAATCTTTTCATGGGTTCCACAATGGATGGCAAATATCTTCAAGTTTCTTGGAGCCTTGTTGATGGTGATCACGTTTGGATTCTGTGTGATCCGAATAATAATCACACAGTTCAAGAAAACAGCTAGCAAAGCAACAGGAATGAAGATCATGATTGATTTCGAGTCAGAGTTTGGACCGAAAGAGCTGACAGACTAAGAAATCAGAGACTGTGTAAAGGCCAGTATTCATGCACCTGAGGGAACAAAGTTCCTGTATCCGAGAGACCACAAGAAGTATGGGGGAATGTGGATCTACTGCAGCCTGAATGGGCAATGCAGTCTTATGAATTGGAGTGTTGATGAACATGTGAAATCAGCAGGATGTCATAAAGATATGGACTCCAAAGAATCATTTCTTCAGAAAAGGATGTCTAGATGTGAAAACTGATGGGAGAGTGGTTGATAAATCAACCAGAGGGGTGAGTGTAAAGGAAGAGCCAAGTACCTATACCAAAGTTCCACCCCCATTCTGCCTTTATGTTGGCAGCCAGAAATTGCGACATGCGGAAAACCACTAATGGTACCTATATCACAAAGAGTCATTGAAACAAGGTATCCATTGAGAAAACCCTATATGTATCCGCGAAGAAATGAGTCTTCTGAAGGAAGTTCCAGAAGTGTGAAGTTGAATGAAAGAGAAGACTGGTGGTGTCATATGAAGCAGAAATGACGCACCCAGAAGAGATGCCAATGAAGAAAGTATATAGACTGTATAGAATCTCATGGCGAAGTGGCGAATTAAGCAACATTTTGGGAGAAAAATGAAGATTGCACATGCGGAGAAGCACTGAAGAAAATGCAAAGTTGTTTTTGGAATTGTACAGATGCAGTAACGCAAGTAGACAAAGTAATCATATACGTAGTGAATAGACTGCAGGTGGTGCCGCCAATTTATATAAGTGTGTATATAATCTGGATGTTCCACGACGCAATTTAGCAAACTTGGACACTGTGAATGAAAGGGTTGGAAGTGACGTGTAGCAGAATAGAACAGCTGACGGTGAAGGAAGGTTCGAGAAGGCTTCCCTTGCCCAGTGTCAAGAGTTTGGGCCGCCAAGAGCTTGGTTATCTGTTCGAGGTGATACAATGAACTTGAGAAATGGTTCGAGCTCCTGTTTGAGGTGTAATAGAAAAACACTAGAAGTGCCAGGTTTTCTTCATTTACTAGCATTAAATACAACAAAGAAGCTCCAAACGTGGTCTCTAGTCACATGGTCAGATGAAAATAGACTTTTGGGCGAGCTACACCGAGACCAGAAGATAAGGCCATGCCTTCACTCCCTTTTTATTTGCAGGCACAGTGAGCCTTTGCAAAGCTGAGTTGAAACGCAGTAATTGATTGGCAGACCGCAGGAGTGATGATGGATGTTGGGCTAATTGGGTGGGGAGCCAAGACCAGGCCGACCTCCCAGTCCCCCCTCCCCTCCCAGCACCTGGGGTACCAGCTTGCATGCTGCTAGCAAGTGGAATATTCCAGAATGGTACAAGCGTCCCAACCAATTGTAAAGGACCACGTAGCAAGGAGCCCTATAGTTTGAGAAGCCAAAAGAACGTTGTTTATTTTTGTGACACAGAAGATGACTTGCACTTGGGGTGGGTTTAGTTGTCCACCTGACCTTAGAGACCCAATCACGATCCCCGCCTTTATAGAATGTATACTTAGATGTTACCTTTAAGCCTATTATAGCCCCAAGTAGGTTTTCTTATTTTGCCACGTAGTATGACGTCACTTATGATGAATCTTTAGCATAAAGTTGTGTTTTTTCATGAAATGCTTATAGGAACTCTTGAGAGTAGTAAATACTGTGCAGCGTCCATGGTTGCCCATTGTACTCCGTTTTAACAAGTGTTATTAAAACAGCTGTGTTTTTGCCAAACTTCCCGAGCTGGTGTGATTAATGTATGTGTAACATCTGCATCCCCATCCATCTCAGATACTGTTACCTCATCTTAAAGGACCTCTGGTTTCAGTGGAATCAAAACACTGTTCCAGTCACCTGCACAACAGGACTTTCTGTAGCTCTTTGATATGGAAGGTGCGCAGGAATCCTAGATGCGCCCTGTAGCAGAACCAGAAAGTCCTGGTACCTTGCTACCAAGCCCTTAAATCCTCCACCTAACTAACTCCAAGAACCTGTCCAGCAAAGGTGGGTGATGTGCCCCTGATGCGTTTATAGACCACGTCAGACTCTAATTAAGGACCCTGGTGAAACCATTAAGTTCAGAAGAACTCGAAACCACACTTGCAACCTCCATCATGGCATTCTAGCCATAAGTCTTCTTGCCGAACGCGAGTCTGCACCCTTGCTATCTTGGCAAAAAGTGATAATGCATGCTTGCCGCATGGCTGCAGAACATCCTTGGCTGCCACCACTGGGTTGGGGGGAGTGAGGTCTCAAACTGAAGAACTGAGACAGTGAGTTGTTCAATTACATCATCTGTCTAATTGATGGGCACTGAACTCTTCTAAAAGCCTGGAGATCTTGTCCTTCACCACTCTGGAGAACCCTAGGCTGAAAAAAGATATATTCAATAGTGCCAGAAACCTTTTGCTAATGTGGCTAACACCCTTGACCTGTTCTATCCCACCCGAGCTATTGATATGATGTACTTGAGAAATATCTTTATTCGACAGAACACTGTAATTTAAGGGCCCTGAATAAATGGCATAAATAGAAAAGGCTAATAGACCCACTGTCCTAGCTATCTCCCTCTGGATAATCTTCCTCTATTTGACCTGTCCCATCTATTTAGCTTTACTTGGCGCACTGAACGTTCTAGTTACGCAAGTGCTCCATATAGGATTTTCAGGTGGGAGTATTTTACTCCCTATATATTTTAGTTGGAGAGTACATCCAAATTCAAGACCGTAAAAGTGAGTTTCCCCATCCCAAGCGTGTAAAACGTATCTGACACCCTTTCAATGCATGCATAAAGTAAGAATTGTTTTAGAAAACATTGGAAACATAACAGTTGTATATCCAAGTTTTCAGTTTTCAGATCATTTATTATACTAGTTGAAAACAATCTCCTACAGAATAATTTCCGGGTGCATGCTACCCATCTGCATCTTTATACCTGGACACAGAACTCTTGTTTAGCACTGCTACAGATACAGAACCAGCTACTTTCTAATTACATTGGGTATTCATAGAATCTGTCCCTATCTCTACCATCAGCATTACTGCTCTTCCACTCACTCCTACTGTTGTTTACTGCCACTATTTCTGTTTCAATGCTTCTGTCATGTTTTACTCTCTTCTTGCCATTGCTACTCTGTTTCTCACTTGGTTGCTCTGCCTCCCACTCCTAAGTTAGTTTTGCTTCTCCATCTGTTATGGTATGTTGCTCTGTCACTCTGCCCCTCCTTTCTCTGCTACCTATTATTGCTGTTTCTCATATACCTTGCTGCCCCCATTGCTGTAACTCCTCTCCGTCTCCCTCTCTCTCATTTTTACCCTCTTCGTCTGCCTCTTCCATATCATTACCCTGGCTTTCTCTCCTTTCTAGTTTGTACGTTAGTATTTGGACTTTGCTTGGTTTGCATTAACTTTTCCCTCCTCTTCTTCGCCTCAGTACTTGAGGCTTTATGGGAGCTGTAGTCCAAAGATGCAATGGGATTTCCATTATGATGATCAAAATTTTGCAATTACAAAAATGTCAGAAACGGAAGATGTTTTGTGTAATGTGAGTTTTTGAGGTATACTTGGGATTTTGTCTAGAGTGACATAAATGAAGGAGTTTTTGATTTTCACAGTGAGGAATGGTGGGGTGACCACAAGCCCTCAAGAACTTATGGTCTTTGTTGGGGAAAAAGTGAGGAATTCCGCATCCAATGGAACCATCCCCTCACCCCAGTAGTTGTTCCAACCACCCCTGGGTCAGGCTCAGCTAGCGGCTGCCGTCCTCTGGCCACATGCAGGGGAATCAGTGATGAGTCCCTCAGATTTATCACACTGCTATTCATGGACCACTTCACTGACCAGGATTATAGACTGACTAGAGGGTCCTCTTCACCCCACCTTCCCCGGTTACATGTCTTTATAACAAAACATTTTGTATAGAATGCGCTTATACTGAAAATGTTACAGCGAAAAACATAATCATTTTTTTTGTAGGGGCCCAAACCCCAGTTTCCCACCCCTAAAAACCCACCCCAACCTTTTCCCCACAAGATTGAACCCTTTACCCCACCCCCAAATATATTTCCGTTATGTTTTGTCATTGTAAAGGTTTCGGTATATGTGCATGTCTACATACAATTTTCATTATAAAGACTGTATACCACCTTCCCCACTATTCACCACACTCTCTATTGTACAATACTCAGTTGCCTTCACCTACATACATACCACATACAACTATTCCGAATCAATGGATTGTAGTTGTGGACTCTGTGATTAACAGGAATCGTTTTTCATACACAATATGTAATTGTAATACTTTGAGGAACATTCTCCTAGAGGGCTGAGTATTATGTTGATAAAGAGCTGAATAATGGTGCATTTCCAGGAATAGAGTAGTAGACAGAATTTAATGGAAGTATAGGGTATCCAGTCATTGCATCGAATACAAAGCATTGACTGACAAAAGCATTGGAAAAAAATGCATTAGAAAAAGCATTGAATGCATTTTTTTTTCAAAGGTAAAGGTTTTATTTTAATTATAATGGGTTTTAAGGGGTAAAAAACGAGGGTTAGGAGCTGGACCCCCCCCATTAAATAAAATGGAAAAAAAATGCATTCAATGTTTTATTTTCGTTTTTTTATTAGATACTGAGGCATTCAATGCTTTATCATTCAATGCAATCACTATAAACTAAAGTATAGTTCCTTGCACTGTTTCAGATCTAACTAGAAGTTAAATCCCATGCTTCATGTATTCATTTTATACATGTTGCATTATGATGGAGTGAGGGTCTTCCTTGACTGCATTGCAGCAAGCAAGGTAACTTTTACATTAATAAATGAGTCTGTGTCTGGCCTTTCTGTGGTGGGGAGCTCAAGGTCCTCTCTCTACTGAGCTAGTAATGCAGGATTTACTCTTCAGCTGTAGAGTTCTGTCCTGTAGCTCTGCCTCAGTTATTCCTTGCCTTGATCAGGGGTGAAGGCTAATTGGTTTGGGGGGATTCGAGGGTGGGAAGGAAGCAAGCTTTCCGGGGGGGCTGCTTTGTGGGAGAATGGCCTGGTCCCCCCAGCAACCTGAATGGCGCTTTGTTAGAAAACTAACTCTAACTGGGAGGGGTTGGGGCAGTGAAGCGAGGCTCTTCCTCAATCCTCCAACTGGATAGGCAACTGGCAGCACTTGGTCCGGGTATGACGTCTGCCTAGCATATGTTTTGGAAGACCTTGCTGGAGCATCATTGTGAAAATAGACGAGACACTGTTGCCTACAGAGGAGAGGCTGTGCTCCATCTCCGCACCACAATCTCCTCCTCGCCATCCTGCCACACTTCCTTCTCCTCTCGCCTCACCCAATACCAAAGCAAGGCCACGCCACCACAACTTGGCAAACAGATATGCAGAGATGATGAATGTGGGAGTTTACAGGGGCTCACCTTTGTTCTAAGAGGTAGATAGGGAGGCCTGGTTAATTTGCAGGTAGAAGGTTGAGGCATATGTGGTACATCATTCAGATATGCATCAAGCAGTCTATCAACGCAAAATGAAACCCTGGGTACAATAAATAACATGTAGACTGATGCAACAATTGATGGGCGCAATTTATTCATTTTAATTTTTATAATGCGCCACACGCCTGAGGCCTCAGAGTGCAAAATAAAGAATACAGACAATAACCGAACAGCTGACTAGGAAAAAAATGCACACAAAAAAGTAGCATTATAAATTCAGCAAATAAATAAAAAGATTCCTACTTCATTATTCATACTAAATAAGACTTACAAGAAATCCACTACCAAATTCACATTGGATGAAGTTTTAGGAAAATCCGTACAAATGGAGGAAAGCAGTGTAAAGTTACTATTGCCACACCACACAAGTATACAGTCCCTGCTGTCCTGGGTGCACCATTGGTCCACGTTTAACCTCCGACGGAACGAAATGTCTGCAGTTCTTATGACAGAGCCAAGCCAGTACCTTGTTTCTAAGGGCTTCCCTAGGTTCTGGCCCAGTTGGAGTGTCAACGTTGGTAATAATGAAGTTGTGTTGGCCCATGATGGTCCTTCTTAAGGTTTTATCAGTAACCTGGGGCATGTGCATTTTGCCAATACGCAGATTCATGGACTTACCAGGTTTGGAAGAAACGCAATGTAAAAATACCTGGACTGACTCCTCTGCAACAGGCAATGTGGACAGTCTAAACGGACATGGATGGTCTCAAAGTTGAGGGATGAAAGGTAGCTTCATGTGTTTTTATAGGCTTATCTTACAGAAGATGAACTAGGTTCCTTGCATCCAGAGGCGTCTGACAGGATTTATCCCTGGAACTTTAAATATCCTTACTCCCACCGTCGTTAAAGGGTGAATTATTTCCTATTAAAATGGGATTGCCGTTTTCATTAAAGGTTATTTGACAGCTCTGGTTTATAATATCGGGGTTCTGCTCCATTTGACAGCTATGGTTTACCATATAAGAGTTCTGGTCTGTTTGGCAGGAATTGTCTGCCTTAACAGGGTGAAATAGTAACGTGAGCTTGTCCAGCAAATCAACCTAGGAGCAACATTCTGAAAAGGTTTTGCATTGATTAAGCTCAGCTGTTTAGACTTGATGCTATTGCATAAAGCTAATTTGATCAAGAAGATAAGATTCATCACTCACCACAGGCCCCGACGGAGATTGCCGTGGAGGCTCAAGGATAGCTTCTTCCACCCTTTCCAGAAAGGAAGATGAAGACCCGAGCAGGGATGCAGAAGGACCATCAGATCTTTCAACATAGCTCCTAATAACCCCAACCTTTGGTGAGCGCTGGTGTTCTTCCTGGTTAGCATGACCCTCCAATGCTAATTCTCCACATACAATAGAGTTTTCCGGCAGCCTGCCAAAGTCATCTTTGGCCCCAACAGAGGGATTTGATCTCTGATCTGGGCCGGGAAGAAAGCTTAGGGGAAACATGCTTGCCTTGGAAGCAAGACGACGCAGAGCAACACAGGTTCGGTCCCCAGGTCCATGCTTACAAACCTCTGGGTATTAAGCGTATTATAAATAACCAATTAAAATTATGGTCGCTGTCTTCTTTGCACGCTTAATGCCAACACTTAATTTAGGTGGATTGTATTATGCAGTGGGGTCGCAGATAGACTACCATTCTCTGTGAGAGTTATAGCCAATGTTCCAAGATTAGGACTATTTTGAGAAAGTTCCTTTGTTGCGCCCACGCCAAAGGGCTCAGTTTGATGAAAAAGGATATATGACGCAAAGTGAGCTGGAGGCATTTTAATTACTCTAGTGGCTCTAGTAAGAGGCTTGAGTTTCCACAAGGGACTACAAACAACAAGAAACAATTTCTAATGCTCTACCAATTCAGCAGTCTCTCCTGAAAACCCCACCAAATGATCAACCACCCTAATAGACAACAGCTAATGGGAAAACAGACCGGTGTGCCAAGGCAAAGGAAATGGAAGATGGAAATTTTGCAGGGGTGTGGTAGTACTCAGAAAAGTACACATAGCACTCCCCACTCTCTCAATAGAAGTCTCGCCGGCACGTTACAGAATGGCACTGCCAAACCGGGTCCTGGCCATTACTTGTGTGCCGCTATTCTGCACAGTGGCCATCTGTGTGCTCTCCTCTCCATACTGAACAGAGCAAAAACGCTAGAGGAACAGACCCCCTAACATACAGTCTATATCACAAAATAACTTATCTCGAGTGCTTTTTCACCAAAAAATGTTTATTGAATCACTTTTATATCGAAAAGAATTATATATTGAAATTTAAAATATCGAAAAAACTATTAAACATGACATTTAATAATGTAACATTAAGAGCCTTTAAATGTATTAATAATATAACTACTTTCTAATGCGAAATGCATTTTTTCATGTGGATATCTTTTTTGACCACCTGCAGTCGCTGTTTCGTCAATTTTTTCTATTGACTTGCATTGAAGTTCATACGTTTCGCCCATTTTGGATTTCTTCCTTTAGAGTTTGTGCCGTGTTTCATTCGAGTTCCTGTTGGGGTTTTTTTCGTCTTGTTTTTCGTCTTGTTTCCCCTTCCTTTTTGTTAGATGTTTTATGGCCTTTTCTGTGGATTTCTGCTTTTGCTCTACCCTGGATGTGGATTTCTTCCTGGATTTGCGATTTTTGTGGATTTTTCTTTGGATTTGTTATGGATTTTTCTCGCATTCTCCTGTATTTTGGGATTTTTTTAATGTTTTTTTTCATTGGATTTCTTTTATTCCGCTATCATGGATGTGGATTTCCTAATGGATTCCTTCTTTTTGTGGATTTTGGTTTGAATTTGTTATGGTTTTTTTGCGAGTGCTCTTGGATTATATTTGGTTTTATGGTCTTTTCCCTGGATTTATGGATTTTTTTTGGTGTTTTGGATTCCCATGGATGTGAATTTCTTATTGGTTTGGTGTAGTTTCTACTTTTCCAGATTGCTGTGGTAATATATTTTCCAATGTTTAGCACTTTATGTTGAATGGTATACTGTTCAAGTATGTTGTTTTCTCTTGTTTCTTGAACAATAAAAAGCATTCTTTTAGTATGTTAGGTATCTCAATATTTATTCTGTTGTGTTTGTGTCTTTTCGTGTGCAATTACTTGAGCATTTTGCATTTCTTGATGACTTTGTTCCCTTTTTAATTATTTAATAAAGCTTGGATTGTATGTTTTACAAGATTTTCTGAACCCTTTCAATGAATCTGTTATCTTTTCGGTGAGAGTTTCGGTATATAAACACTTTTTGTTTTATGAATGTAAATTCGGTAAATCAGTTTTAGTTGAAAGAATTTAATTGCAACAAAAATTATAGATCGAATGCATGTTTCAAAGACATGTAACCATTGGGCCGCACAGACTTGCGGGACAGCCAGCCAGTCAGTCAACCGCTTTCGACAGCAAAAGAAGGTGAATTCCATGCCTAGATGGAGAATGATTTATATCAAGAGTGGGTGTCCCCTTCATCGTGGACATCGGGGAATTAAACCCTTAGAAGAAAGCACATGTGATGTCTCACAGAACTATACTTTCATCCAATTATATCATCTTCAGGACATCAGACAGTAATGAAGAGTGCAATGGTTAAGTGTAGAATTGTCATAAAAATTACATTTTTATTTTAAGAAATACATTAAAAGTTGATTATATCTAATAAATGTCACTCAATTCTTTATAAACATCACATTTCTAAAAACACATTTCGAGGGGTTTGGGTCCTCCGACGTATTCCATATCTGACAGTAATCACCAAAGCTGTGCTGCTTCGGAAAATCTTTCTGCGTTCATGACGTCGATACGCTGTCCTCGAGGGCCTCCGTCAAGCCGACGTCACCGGATGTTATAAGTATGACGCACGACGCCCGTAGCCTCAGTTCCATTTTTTCTGTGAACATGTTCGCTTCGGAGATCTCGGCGCGCCTCGATTCTACTGAATCCTGTTCTTTTGGTTCTTTGAACCTGTTTCTTCATTGCTAACATCGGTATGATGTCTTCTGCTTCTTCCACCCCGTTCTCCGGGTTTAAGAAGTGTCGGGTGTGCGGGTCCAAGACGTCGCTGACGGATGCGCACAACGCTTGCCTCTGGTGCCTTGGGGAGGACCATGATACGGACGACTGTGTTGACTGCCAATCGCTCACATCGAGAGCGTAAGAAGAAGCTGTCGGTTTGTAAGGTGGCTAAGCCGTCACAGGTCGCCTTCCCTGTCCTCTTCCGAGGACTTCGACCCTCGGCGGGTTGCTTGTCCCACCAAGCATTCTACTCCTGAGGAATGGGATTCCTTCCGAAAGGAGATGTTGGCTATTTTTCAATTGCAGGGCTCCGGTCCGGCCGCACCTTCTGAGGACGCCGGTCGTGGCCGTTCTAGAGACACCGCTCGTCCGCCTTCGGGTTCGAGCAGTCGTCGTGACGACCGGGCACCTTCGAGGTGCCGGTCGGACAAGGATGGTTGCTCTAGGCATGCCCGTTCCAGGTCCCGGTCCTCGACGCCATCGAGGTCGTGAGATTCTGTGAAGTCTTCGAAGAAGACATCGCCGGCGCCAAGGTCGTCGACGGACTCTCTCGAGGCCCCGCCTCCAAGGAAGTCGTCGACGCCATCGGCGAAGCTGTCGGCGCCACCGAAGCTGTGGGCGCCGCACTCCACGTCAAAGCCGATTCCGTCGACGACTTTCGAGGTGGCCTTGTTGGAGGTACACTGTGGCACTCCCCAGAAAGGCGCTGGCCAAGGCAAAACATGTCTTTGTGCCTTTTTCTGTACCCTCTTTCCAGCTTACGGATTATATTTCTGAAGTGGATGAGGGGTCTGAGGAAGGTGAGGTTCCTGCATTGGTTCCTCATGACATTGTTTCTGGTCACAGTCAACTTGAGGACCTGCGTCAGTCCCTGCACGACGCCAGTGGTCTTGACACCTCTCCGGAAGTGGAGTTTGGTAGACCGGAGCCTGGCACGCATGCCGAATCCTCATACCGGCGCCTCATGTCGAGGGTCACAGAATACCTGGGTTGGTCTGCTCCGCCTGGGGATTTTCAGCAGGATGACCTGACTGATATCTTGGTCCAAGGTCCTCCAACTGACCCGGTGCTGCCATTTCATATGGCCTTGCAGAGAAGGGTGGCTGCGGCTGGACTTCTCCAGAGAGTCTCCCGGCAGTGAGCAAGTCCTTGCCGAAGAAATATCGGCCAGCCAGTGGTGACCCCTGCTACTTGACCACGCACCCCACTCCGGAGAGTTTGGTGGTGCAGGCGGCTACGGCCCCCGCAAAGCAGGCGTCGTGTCCTACCATCCCTCCTGATAGGGACGATAAACGTTTTGACGGCTGGGCAAAGAAGGTGTTTTCTTCGGGGGGGTATGGCGCTTCAGGCTGCCAACTCTGTTTGTGCCTTGTCTCGTTTCACGCACACTCTGTGGAACTGCATTTCATTAGCGGCTGATCATATCACCGAAGGGGAGGAACGGGAGGGTTTCCTTGCTATCGTGCAGGATGGCAAGGACGCCATGTGTGAATCTGTTTAGTCGGGGCTGGACATGGTTGATTGCGTCAGCCAGTCCATGGCGGCGAGCACCGCAATGCGCAGGTTTGCGTGGTTGCGGAAGTCGGGTTTTGCTCGTGATCTGCAGGCACGGCTCCTCAATATGCCCTTTGACGGTGAACATCTTTTTGGCAGCAAGGCTGACGAGAGTCTTGAGAGGTTGCAGACCTCAAAAGCTGCAGCGAAGTCGTTGGGCGCTGCAGTCCGCCAACCTCTGCATTTTTGTCCTAGGGGACAAGCAATGGAGGGGGAGGTTCCTTTCGATATTACTCGTCCTTTAGTGAATCGAGAGGAGCTGCTAGTCAAAGGGGCAATCGTAGGAGTGCCAGAGGTGGAAAACAAGGTACTCGAGGTGCCAAGGCCGCGTAAGCAGTTGCCTCTTTGCCCTCAGGCACTGCTGCAGCCGCTTCACTCAGTCATGAGGCTTATGCTTCGCCGGTTGGGGGAAGGCTGGCGCAGCATCTTGTAGAGTGGCGTGCCATTACTTCAGATGTGTGGGTTCTGGAGATCATAGCCCACGGCTACTGTCTTCCTTTCCGGCAGAGGCCTCGCGACAATCCACCATGGAATCTCTTTGAAGAGTCCGGATCCGCTCCTTGCGCAGGAAATTCAATCCCCGCTGGAGAAAGGCGCTATAGAACTGGTGCTTGTTGCGGAGAGAAACAAGGGATGGTATTCCCCTTATTTTTTGAATTCGAAGAAAGACGGGGGATTGAGACCCATCATGGACTTGCGCGGTTTGAACAAACTCCTCAGGAAGGACAAGTTCAAGATGGTTACTCTTTCTCAAGTCCTCCAGGCCCTGTAACTTTAGGACTGGTTGGTGTCTCTGGACCTCAAGGACGCATATTTTCATGTGACGATCCATCCCAAGCACAAGAAGTACCTGAGGTTCGTGGTTGGTGACTCGCACTTTCAGTTTCGAGTCCTGCCGTTCGGATTGAGCTTCGCCCCGAGGGTCTTCACCAAGCTTATGGTGGTGGTGGCAGCGTATCTCAGAAAAGGGGGGATTCACGCCTACCCCTACCTGGACGATTGGTTGATCAGGGTGCGCTCTTCCGAGCAAGTCCTGGATCATCTGCCACTCCCTCCACAAGCTGGGCTTCTCCCTCAACTTAAAGAAGTCCCATTTGACACCAACTCAGAGGCTCCAGTACATCGGAGCAGTGCTTGACACGTCCCTGGGGTAGTGTTTTCTTCCCCAGGTGAGGGCTCATCACATTCAGCAGATGGTGCACAAGTTTCAACATGCCCAGAGTCTCCCTGCGTTTGAGTTTTTGTGATTGCCCGACTTCATGACATCCTTTCTTCCTCTGGTGCCCGAGGCCAGGTTGAGGATGAGATATTTGCAATCGGCGCTCAAGCTCCAGTGGTCGCAGTCCTCCGACAGGATGTCGGACCCCGTTCAGGTGCAGCACTTGGTCACCCAGGACCTTTTGTGGTGGGCCGTCGAAGGCAATCTGATGAAGGGGGCTCCGTTTTGGCTACCCTGGCCAGAGGTGACGATCGTGGCGGACGTGTCCCTCATGGGATGGGGAGCTCATGACAACGAGCTGACAGTCAGCGGTCGTTGGTCTCCGTTGGAGTCCTGACTCCATATCAATCTGTTGGAGCTGAGGGCCGTCAGGCTTGCCCTGAAGGCTTTTCTGCCGACTGTGCGAGGAAAGAATGTCCCGATTCTGACAGACAACACAGTGGCCATGCACTACCTCAACAGAAAGGCGGGGGGGGTCAGGGTCACTTGCTTTGATGCAGGTAGGCGATGCTGCTCTGGTTCTGGGCAATCCAGCAGGATATGTCGATCTCGGCAGTTCATCTGACCGGAGACGAGAACGAGACGGCGGACGCTCTGAGCAGGCAGAGCGCAATCTCTCATGAGTGGGAGTTGGCTCAGGAGATTCACCTGGAGATCTTCGCCCTTTGGGCGACCCCTCAAGTGGATCTCTTCGCCTCCAGTGTCAACCGGAAGTGCGAAAGGTTCTGCTCGCGGGAATTTCCTCCAAGAGGAGACTTAGGAGACGCATTCCCGCTGCTGTACGCGTTTCCTCCAGTCCCCGTCATCCCGCAAGTGCTGCGGAGGTTCTGTTCCCGGATGATCCTCATTGCTCCGGCATGGGCCAGGAGGACGTGGTACCCGGACCTTCTCGACTTGTCCATCTGCCCTCCACGTCATCTTCCCTACCGAGACAATCTGCTCAACACGGGAGGGGGGTCAGGTTCTCCATCCAGAGGTCAGATCCCTCAACCTTCACGCTTGGCTTCTGAAAGGTTGAGGTATAAGGATTGGGAAGACGTGATGGAGGTGTTGCTTTCGGCCAGACGGCCTGCAACAAAGTCCCTGTACCGTTGCCGTTGGAGAAAGTTTCTGCGACTGGTGCAGGGTTTAGAATGTGGACCCTTTTTCATGTGACATTCCTGTAGTTCTCTTCATTGCTTTCTTTAGCCCACAGGGGCTTGCAAGTGGGTACCATTAAAGGTTACCTGGCGGCGCTGTCCATATTCAAGCGCTCGTCTGAGGAGTGTTCTTATTTTAAAATTCCTTTAATTTCTCAGTTTCTGAAAGGGCTCACTAATGTGCTCCCTCTGTCATCTTTCCAGGTGCCCGGGTGGGATTTGAACCTTGTTCTCAAGTTTCTAATGGGTGCTCGATGTGAGCCTTTACATTCTTGTCCTTTGAGATTGTTAACCCGTAAAACTGTATTTTTAGTTGCGGTCACTTCCGCTCGCAGAGTGAGTGAGTTACAGGCACTTTCAGTTAAGCCACCCTTCACTGTGTTTCATAAGGACAGGGTTGTCCTGAGAGTTCGTCCGTCCTTTCTTCCGAAGGTGGTGTCGAAATTTCATTTGAGCCAGAAGGTTGTTCTTCCGGCATTTTATCCCCCTCCGCATCCTGGTAAGGACGAGGAGAGGCTCCATAGGTTAGATCCTAGGAGAGCTTTAAGTTTCTACATTTCACGCATGTCCCGGGTCAGAGTGGACGATCAGCTCTTTATTGGTTACGCTGGAAGGCGTTTGGGACAAGCTGCGACTAAGCAGACTTTGTCTAGATGGATTATTTGGCAATTTCTGAATGTTACCGCCTGGCGGGTAAGGACCCTCCAGTAGGCTTACGGGCCCATTCGACTAGGGGTATGGCTGCCTCTACTGCCCTGCAGAGGGGTGTGCTATTCGTAACATCTGTGATTCAGCCACTTGGGCTTCGTTCCATACTTTTGTACGTCACTACTCCCTAGATTCTATCCATGTGCAGGATCTGGCCTTTGGCAAGGCGGTCCTTTACTCTGCAATTTGATTGGGCATTCTAAATTTGTATATTCTAAATTATTTTCCCACCTCCTTACATTGGTACTGCTTTGGGAGTCTGTCATAGATATGGAATACCTCAGAGGACCCAATCCCCTCGAAGAACAAGTTACTCTCTTACCTGGTAACGTTCTTTCGATGGGATGGTCCGACGGCGTATGCCATATCGTTCCCTCCCTGCTTTCCCCGCTACAGAATTTCTTATGCGATTACAGCTTACGTTTCCGCAAGGCTTTCTGTGGTCCTACTGGCAGTAGATTGGTGCCACACGTTCTCGGGAAAAAACTACAACTGAGGCTACGGGTGTCGTGTGTCCTAGTTATAACCTCTGGTGACGTCGGCTCGACGGAGGCCCTCGAGGACAGCGTATCAAGGTCATTGACGCAGGACGCAGACACCGAAAGATTTTCCAAAGCAGCACAGCTGTGGTGATTACCGTCATAGATATGGAATATCTGTTGGACGTCGGACCATCCCATCGAAAGAACGTTACCAGGTAAGAGAGTAACTTATTCTTCATACATATACATAGAAATATATTCTGAAAACATATTCAGTGAGCAAGATACGCAAAATTGCTTGTGGGAAAAACCATCACTATCCATTTCCTCCTCCCGCTCTCCTATATTTTTATCAATCTACATGAACTTCTGGATTGTCAATTTTTTTACTATCTTTTGTCACTACCGTGACTCATTCAAGTTTAAGTCAACTAGAGGTATTTTACAGAAGTATATGGATAATCAATACTCATCTATTTTTCACTTTTCTTTTCACTTAGTTTCGACAACATTTTTCATCTAGTTCTGCCATGAACGGATGATAGTCTTCAGGACTTGGAAATGACAAATAACATATGTTTTGTAAACAAGATCATTATTATATTTGTGTATCTTCTTATTAACTTTTTTGTTCATTTATCTCTTTAAACACCATCCCGTGATAAAAATCGTAATGGAGAATGATTCCACAAATATTTGTGCAACATCAATCGATTGTTGCGCCAACCATCTCAAGTTTTGGGGTGTGCACTCATGAGGTCCAGAGTCTAATGCTGTTCCCACTTTTCTAGATCAGTTCCCCCAAATCAAATCATTTACCTGATGAATTCCATGCAATTCTAATGTAATTGGATTCCAGTGCACAATTTAACAAACATCTGTTAAGCATGAACAAATGTATTGCTTTCCCATTCTAAACATTCTGATATAAAGGACACTTCAGGTAGGTTACTTGATAGGTCCTTTATTGCTGTTAAATAAGTTGCTTAATAGGAACCCAGTGACTTCTACCAACCAGGCTTGCATTACTCCAACTGCCTGGGCTGGAACCTTCTCACACAAACATTCCCTCACTTGCATGTCAACATTCTCATCTTACAACATTCTCTCTGACCTCATAAATTCCATCCTTCCAAGCACTTCACAACACACCTCCTTTCCTTGAGAGAGAGAGAGAGAGAGAGACACGTGCTCACGCACGCACACACACACACGCTCACACACACACACGCTCACACACACACATTCGTGCTCACGCACACATGCACTTCACAACATACCTCCCTTCATACCAATGGCCCACCTACTAGTGTAGTTCCATACTTGTAATTTAGACCCACCTTAACGTGTAATACTACATTTTTACCTCTGGCTCACCTGCTAGTGAAGTCCCATAATTTTACCAATGACCCACCTACTATTGTAGTCCCACACATTTCCCATTGATGCTAATCTCGATTTACTACCCAGAAGCCTCACATTTCTGGTACAGTTTACCTGGCCTATACCTTCCACACGCTACTAAACTAGTAGTTTTCTCATACCCATTCCAATCACTACAATTTCACACGCCATAAAAAAACACTCCAAATCACAATTGCTCATGACACAGCCATGCTACTAGAATAAAAGAAGCTTGAATAGATCACCGAACACTTCACCTTCACATTAAATCACGTCAAGAAGTCATCTATATTCAGAGGTTAGAACACTTTCAATGTATTTCCCGCAGTGTATAATGCATTTCCACCCCGTTGCAATCTCTAAATGTCCATACTGCACACTATTATTTATTTATTTTTTTACATTTGTTACACGGCCAGACCCTGGGGTATCACGGCGTGGTTACAGATAATTTAGGAAATGGTATTACATTGTACATGGATCAAAATAATCAATTATTTACAAACCAGGATCACACATTACTTGTGGCCAGTATTTACACGTTCAGGATGAAGGCAAGATGCTAATATTGGTCAAAAAGCCAGGTTTTTAGCAGTTTCTTAAAACCACTAAAGGATGTCTCTTTATTGATGCTGATGGGGAGGGAATTCCAGTGTCTAGGCCGGGGCAAGGACGTGGAAACTGCCCCACCTTCCCCGCCCCCTAGAATTGTTGTAACAGGGGATTACTGTGAGTTGGCTGTCATTGGATCTGAGTGTTCTGGTGTTTTTTTTTTCTTTCTGTAGGGTGGTGTTAAGGTAGATGGGGGGGGGGGGGCTATTTTGGTGAGACACTTACGTGTAATGCAAAGATAATTCTGGCTTTGCTGGGTAACCAGTGGGCATCCTTCCTAATCTTGGAAACATGATCAAATTATTTTATACCTAATGCTGCTCATAGTGTTGTTGTGCATAAGTTGCAATGTGTTGAAATTGGTGTTGGAAGTGCCTAGTAGAAGTATATTACAGTAATCCAACTTGGATAAAACGAATGCCCTAGCTAGGCTGAGGTAATTAGTAGGTGTTAGGAATTGTCTGCTTAGTTAAATAAGTTTGGAAGTATACGCGGTGGATGATGCAAGGGAGCTAATGTGTTTGGTCATGGTGTGGTTGGCATCTAGGTATACGCCCAGGGTTTTTACTTGCTTGAGCACTGGGATTCGTGAGCCGTCAATATTGATAGAGTAGTATGCATGAAGGGCGGCTATTATAGATTGTGTTCCTACGATGAGAAGTTCTGTCTTATCGTTCAGACAGAGGCTTTTCAATGCCATCCAATTTTGGATAATGGCGTATATTTTATTTATGGTTAATGTGTCCTGGTCATAGTTGATTATAAGGCTATAAGGATCTGGATGTCAAATGCAAAATTGGTGTAGATGACACCAATACCGTCTAATGCTGAGAAGAGTAGCTTTGTGTGAGCATTGTAAAGAGTTGGAGAGAGGCATGATCCTTGAGGAACCCCGATGGGGACTGGGATGGGATCGGCAGCTTCTTTGCTTGAGACTCTAGAGGTACGATCTGCTAGGAAGGATTTTACCCACTTAGTGGCATCTTTAGAGAAGTTGAAGTCATTAGCTAGTGAATTGCACAGTTTCTCATGATCCACGAGGTCAAATGCTGCGGATAGGTCTAACAGCAGGAGTAAACCGTTTCCCTGAATCTCTGATGGTGCCCATCTGGATTTTAAGGTCCAGGAGGGCTGGCACTGCTAAATCCTGCAAATCCTCCAAATTATTATCACTTTCCTTAACAGTTTAGAATGTCACGCACACCAGACTACTGCTAAATGTACATGCAAATGCTATCCACCACCCTTCCTGTGCATGTAGAATTTCCATGCTAAAATTCCCTGTTGAAAATGCAGGTGCATCTATAGAAAAAACACCATTCAGCGCATGCTTCAGCGACGTGTGTGAATCCAGTTTGTCAGCTCTAATCGCCTTACATCTGACAATGAATGTCATTTCCTGCATGAATACTGAGCACACTCACGTCATTCCAAACTATCTATAGTTTAGCTTACCACCATTCTTAAATATTGCACCTTATGAGCACAGGCACGCTACTCTCCCATAGTGCTACAACGGATCACATACATCCTTCGCATCACAACGGAGAAAGAAAAACTGTGAAAAAGTCACCATGGGACCACCAGCCCCCCCCCCGCCCTCGCGTCTCCTGCAGTGGTGCACACGTCTCGTTTGTTTTCGGCATTGTCATAGCAACCCTTCTGTGTAGTGCCGCTAAGTCCTTTTCTGAGGTATTTTGGAACTGCACGCGTAAACACTCTGTCCTCCTTTACCTGAACATCAGTGTTCATCGGGATCACGTGTTCCCGTTCTCAGCAGCCTTACCACTGACATCATATTCCTCGCACCGCTTGGGAGACACAGAGCTTTGAGAGGCCAACGGTCCTCCGTTAGCCACCAGTAGACGTCATCATTCTCATGAAAGCCTCCACTGAAAACAGAGATTTGTGCCCACAACAGCTCCCCATGCCTTATGGTTACTTCTCTCTGCTAATCCTGTCGAGGCGAGTGTCGTTACACTCTTAGTGCCATCCTGACCATTCTCAGCATCTCTGGTCCACGGAAGCCCGTACCTCATTGACCAATTAAATTAATTTAAATTAGTTACATACTATGTGTTAAGGGCCTTTCCTTGTTCAGCAGATAGAGAGAGAGCAATTCTGTATCGCAGAAAAAGTGGCAGCAGAGAACAATGTTGGGGCAGTAAAGAGACTGTTACAGTTGCTAGTGTATGGGGATGGTTATTGACCTCTCAGCCAATTGGAATGTTTAGAGTTAATACCTGCAAACTGCTTTTGAATGTCGAATTTTCAGAATACAGGCAGGGAAAATAACAATGCAAGTTCCAGGCAAGATTTCTTTCAAAGAGTCACTTCCTTTCTCAGACTGCCTTTTTAAGATGCAATTTTGTATTTAACACAAATGGGAAAGCTAAAACTTGTGAAAATACTTTTTTTCGTAGAGAAACAATTTACATTTACATAACAATGCATGCTAAACCTGTTTCACTTCAGCCACGTTTGCAATTAAAAGGCTTCACTTATGAAGACAACCATGCTATTTAAATACTCCAAAATAAAACCTCATTTAATTCTCGAACTCAGTTTGTATATTTACTTTACTCGCCAATAAAGTAATTTTTGTTTTACTTCACCTCCAAAACATGTATTGCTACTATCACTATTTCATAATAGCCCTATGGAGATCAAGAGGTAATGGGGGGTGTCATTATCACTTGGCATAACGATCCTTTCTGAACATATGCACCTAAACCTGGCGGCGGGGCGTTATTCTGTGAAAATGACTGTATCGGGCTATATTAATGCAGTAAAAGATGTAACGGTTGAGTTATGACATAGCAAAAATAGGTGAACGAGAGTCAAGATGGAAGAACTGACAGAAAAGAAATTCGAAATAAATAGGAATGTAATTCAAAGCGAATTTAAAAAGACGGTAAAGGGACGTGGCCAAGGATACAGGATTCAACAAACAGCAGCAGTAGTGTAAAAGTCATAGCAAAAGAGCAATAAAAACAGTGGTTCAGGGAATGTACATGCCACAGTTTGAGGGCGAGGGGGGGGGGGGGAGTTCCGACATTTTACAGGCACTCTATTCATGAGGTTGGACTTTAATTGCTCCTGGGTCACAATCCGTAAATCTGGGTCAGAGAAACACTGACGCACAGGAATTACTTCCTGCTCTATGAAGTCCTCATGTCGACCCCTGTATCCAATTTATCTGCAGGGCTTATGCAAGCTGTCCCGATGAACAGATTGCTTCAACTGCTGGAGATGTCAGGTTACTGTAGTAACCAGAGAGATCTTTCCTTCACAAAAAAAGGATGGCTCTACCAGCACACACAGGAAACCCAGCTTTTCCAGGCTTTTACAAACTTAATTCTCAATGGTCTAACAAGTAGTCCATGTATGCAAAAGAGAATTATGGTAGTAAAAAGCAGATACAAGAAGTATGTGTGCAAAAGGAGGGAATACAACACAATGTGGTCTGTTTAATTTACCTGATGGTTGAAGTTTGATATTGGCGCTTTCCCCAGTCACTCTTTTGTTTGGACTTCAAAGGAAGCATATCTTTATCCCCAAAAACATATTTTACTTTAATCTAATGACATTAAACTCTAATAGTAGAATATGGATTGTCTCTGCTCCTACATGTTCTTTAAGTTCATGTAGCTAGGTAATGTAACACTGTTTGTGGATCATTGAAAAGTCTGCCTTCCATTAACATCAACCCTCAACATGGCTGGTGCTTTATATTCTTTTCCCAACCTCTTCCGCACATTGCTGAAGGGTTTCAGCTATTTGTTTCCATGATGTAATATGGATGAAAAAAGATTGGTGCTCCTTTTGATGTTTCATAGCTCCCAAATTCCTTGCTTCCATTAAAATGCGTCATTGTATAGGCAATGTAGTAAACGGAACTCAGAAAGGCAAACAAAACTAATGTTAAAACTATGGGGCAGAGCTTGGTCACAATTAAGGGAGGAAGTCTGTAGGTGGTTGGTTGAGTTCATTTGGAGGAGCCTGAAGAAGGGAGCAAGACAATGCAGGAGGCAAGGGCATGGAGAAAAAAAAAGGAGAGTTAAAGAAGAGGGAAATGGTTAATTGGAGAAGTGAAGAGGGTGAAACGAGAGGAGGGGCAGAGGAAGTTCATTTGGTGAGATTAGGGTAAAAAAGAAGTTGCTTTAGAGGTGAATGGTAAAAGAGGAGTGGAGAAAGAAGGAGATGAAAAGCAGGTTTGAAAGGAAAAGAGCAACAGAAGAAGATCTTTGTAGGGGGAGTCCAGAGCTTTTGAAGGGTGTCCTTTGGGCAGGGGTTGTGAAAACAATCATGTGGAGTAGAATTGAGTAGATAAGTGGCCAGGGAAAGAAGCAAAGAGAAAACCCTTCATCCAACCGCAAGACTTCCAGAACGTAGTGCAGGCCCTTGTATACTCGGACATCGATGGCTGGGAAAATGCCCTCCTAACGGGGCTCCCAGCGGCTCACCTGGCTCCCCTAAAAGCAGTCCAACACATTGCAGCACGTCTCATTACGGGTTTGCAGACATTTGAACAAATCACCCCTGTCCTACACGAAATACATTAGCCTCCTCTCCAGTGTACCTGGCAGTTAAGCTCCACATATCTGGTGGCCCACGCTCCTCGCACAGCAAATCAAATAAACTGATTGAATCACAACCCGTTTTCAAATGGAGGACCCGTAAACAATGATTTTCTTGTTGCGCACACACCCTCTGGAACTAGATCAGCATCGGCTCGGAATGCCCCCACAATTCTCCAACTTTACAAATCTATCAAAACATGGCTTTTTCAACAACACCTGACTAAGGACTAATGCCAGTGGGTGCCCATTAGGGTGTATGGACCCTAACTCTCAGTACCACACTACTGTTGAAAGATGCCAGCCCAAACGCAGGCTATCCACACTCTGTACAGCGCTTTGCTGCTCTCAAACTTGGTCCATGCTTTAAACAATAAAATTAAAATAACTAGAGGGGCATTCGTTCTGGTTCCCATAGGTACAAGCATGTCGAGAAAAAGCAAGGGAAGTGGGTTCGTGGGCAGGAGAGCCAGGACCCTGGAACAGGCAGGTGGTGAGGCTTGGGAACTCCCAGTAAATTGAGCCTGGTGGCTACCAACCAGGGCCCAAGTGAGGGTCTCACACAGTTGCAACAAACCACATCTCTCATGTGACGACTGCCTACCTGGACCAGAGCATAAATGGGATGATGACCCACCACTTTAAGCATAAGAAGCATTAATCATGAAAGCAGGATGATCAAGAAAGGAGATTGGTGGCCAATTCAACCTTGAGTCTGAGTGATTTGGGGAGATTCCCAAAGGGGGTCTTACAGTGGACAATAATTCTGAGAAACCTTATTGGTGAAGGAACTCTTGTGTTGCCAAGAAATCGGGACACAGGCGTGATGAGATTAGGACTTTCTTTTTTAATCTGCTCTTGGGACAGCAGCCTCACTTGGTCAGCCTCCCTGCAAGGGAACTGGTATAGATAGTTTATTTTTATTTATTGGGTATTTATAAATCACATATTTAGCAAATTGGGTTTCATGGCGCAGCAAGACAAAGAGTGGGGGGGGGGGCAGGGATGAAGAAACAAAATCTTACTAGACCTTGTCATTTGGATCGTGCAAGTGTAGTAACAAGAAGTACGGGGGAGAGGGGAGGAGGGGGAAGTGCCGGTCAGAGTGGAGTGCGCTAATACTAAGGAGGGAAAGGACGTGCAGGTCGGAGTGGCGAGCGTGCAATAGCTCGTGGGGGAGGGCCCATGGGATCGGCGAGTGCTAAGGGGAGACCAGGTGGACAAGTATCAGGGAACTGCAGAGAGTGCATGGGAAAGAAGGTCCATGAGCAAAGTGCGAGGAACAGGGTTGCAGGGCCAGCCAGGCAAGTGCAGGGGAAGGGAGCCCAGTAAGTAAAGTACAAGTAAGCGGGGGCGGTCAGGGGAGGCCAAGTGCGGGCGTAGACTGGTCGTGGAGGGCCTGGTACCCTGTGGTTGACCAGGCCACCACCGCTTCTTTTCTTGAGGTTATCTGGACTATTCTTTAAGTTGGATTTTCACCGTCTTATTATTTTGCCCTTCAGTGTAACTGCTCCCAACTAAGAATCTTGGAAATTATCTCACAGTTGGCTCAACCTCTAATTGATCCAGGTTCACTGTGTGACCAAACTCTCCCTTCGAGCCTGAGTAGTTGGCTGCAAAAGTTATGGTATGATTTCAGTTGCTGACAGTAAGAGTTAGTAGTTCTCCTAAGTGGGCATGTTGCTGTTGCCCTGCTTTTATCAAGTCTTTTCTAATTATAGTCAGTCTATGTGCAATGCTGGCCCATCTAGCAATTTAACTACGTCCTTCCAAGATTCAGCTCATGTATGTCAGTTGCCCTCATCATTTGTCCCACTCCTTCCCCTGGACTTGATTCACTTCCATCAACAACATCACTGTTTACGTATAGATAAGAATTCTTCATTAGAATGTGGAATTTTCCACACTGCACTGCTCCTCAATCCTTGACTTCTGCTGGCTTGTAATAAAACTCTTGCGACACAAGTTAACTGCTTTTTGCTGATAGTATTCTTGCCCTTTTTCATTTCATTTACCTTTGTTAGAGGCTGTGGGCTACTTTGTACAGTTAAGTAACTCTTAATTACCTTCTAACAGTCAGCTCTGTTTAGTTAAACTGACCTGTGCACAGCTTAATTACTGATATCATTTTCACCTGTGCTGTAATGAAATTTCTGAGGCTTGTGGAATCTGCTTAGATCACATGCTGTGCATAGGCCGACATCTAGTGGAAGCAGCAGAGTATTACAGTTGCTTTCAAAATTCGAAAAGGGACGTCGACAGGGTGTGCCATTAATACCATCCCTAGTGTGATGTCCACTGTACCCATGGACCTTCACGCGTCAAAGTCCCTCAGATTGTTTTTTTTCTCCCATCGTAGATGGACGCACAGTAGCGGCGTTCCTCTTTCGGCATATCGCCAGTGATTATGATTAGAGCTAGATCTCTCTTCCTAGCCTTTATCCACTGATCAAGATCATCTTCGACTACGGTGAAGGAAAATGAGCATTGAAGAAGGGACCTTTTTGATGAATCCGTTCGGCCCATGAGGGCCACACCAGGCTTCGGCCGACACAGTAGGGAGAGAGGTGGGGGAGGTCCTTGAGAATGTATCTTCCCCTTTTCCTACATTACTTGCTGCCATTACTTCTTATCATGGATAAGACCCCTTTCAAGTTCTGTCCAAGTTGCAGGAAAAAATTCCTGTGGGTCGACAAGCACCTGGTGTGCAACCTCTGCCTCTCTTCGATGTGATCGCATGGGAAGTGTCGAGCCTGTAGGCTCTTCAAACTGAAGACATTGAAGGACCGTAAGACGAAACGCTGGGCCACCCACGCTATGCAGGCCGAAGCCACCTAGACGTGGAAGGGACCTTCAGCGATGGTAACGACACTGTCATTTCGGAAGGCGAAGAAGATACGCTAGTTTCCCAAGTGCAAGCCCCTGACCCTAACAGACAGGCCAGCTGTCCTCTTATGGGGATGACCCCACAGAGGCACGGGCGCTCTCACACGCCCTACCTCCACTAAGCACACAAGTCAGGGTCAAGGCTCGACACGAGGTCCCCACGCACGACGGCTAGGGAAAGGATCACAAATTCACTGTCTTCTGGGCATTTGCAATCCCGATTGCCACATGACAGGCCCTGACTGTCGAAAGACAGCACAGACATTGTGCTTAAATCCGCACCCAAATGTAGCACGTTGGTTGACGAGGCGTCTGGGCCATTCCATGACCGAAATTCAATGTTCTTTGTCGAACTCGGGTAAGGCCTCAGTGCAGGCGGGATAAGCCCAGATAGTGGAGTGGAAAAGCATGTCCTGAAAGGGCTTAGAAAGGAGAAAGGGTCTAAGAGGCACTCTTCCAAGATGTTTCATAAGGATAAGGATAGGTCAAGCTCCCCAAACAAAAGAAAGTATTGTCCCTAGGTTGCGCTCCTCCTGAAATGATGGCAAACGCACCATCCGAGTCCTATAAAGAAGCTTAAGCTCCTGCAAATGGTTGGAATACGGATTCAACCCATAATCAAGTCAAGGACAGGCGCTTCATACTGAAAGATCTTTAACTTCTTATTGCGGACCTATAAGAACTGACTTAAGGTAATCCTCAAATTGGATAAACAATCAGGACATCAGTAACCTACATAAGAAAGAATCTTAAAGCATTGAAACAAGGATCCTTATATTCAGTTTAGTTCTACTAATCATCTTACCTCCTGAAGAACCACTCATAAACCAAAGTGGGGAAACGCGTATTAAGGACTGGTAACAATAATTATACAACAAGGATAATTGGTGACATAACCAACTATATCAACTAGGATATTACCAAAGGATTGTAAAAAACACCTCAACAATAAAGGTAGAACTGGTTTATTTTAAGCAGTATCTTCAGGAAAATCATCATTTAACATTCAACAACATAACCATTGGATAAACAGAGCGAAATGGTAGACAAATTCTATCAAGAGACCACAAATTAACAATCTAATAGAAGGACACTATTGATACTTAAAAATTGTATAGTCAAAAACAGCATTTCGTCCATTACATGGAAACTAATTATCCTTTAAACTGGGTAACCATCAAATCAATGGCAGCCAGTTTCTTTGCTCTAAGATTGGACTCAACAAGTTTGTGTTTATATAATTTTTTGTTTCCTGCTTCTTCGAGGAATACCATTAAATAAACCTTTTGAAAAATTGTAAATTTGAATTTTTTTTCATTTCAGGAGGAGCGCAACCTAGGGACAATACTTTTGTTTGAATATCAGCATAGCTCAGGTCAGCCTCTGAGCAAGTCCTAAGGTTGCTGCACCTTCTCATTTTCATCTTATTACTAAATCTACTTTCATATATATAATGAAAAGGAGGGCGCCATTATTGTGCAAAGGGCTGACCCCTTTTTTAGTAGGACAGGCTCCCCACCCAAGGCCCAGCCTCATAAGACTTCCCACAAGGATACTCCTCCTGAAAAGGACTCCTCATTAGGCACTGTAACCCCCCAGGCTTCCACATTAGGCTCTATGTCCATTCCCAGTTCAGCCCAATGGACATGTGAGGACAGATAGGGTCATGAGGAGGATGGACTTTATTGGGATTTTATTTTTTAGAAAAACCCAGACACTTTCCAAAGCATTCAAAACACTCCTACTACAGCTGCCTCTGGTTCCAAAGCCTTTGCAAATGTCCCTACTAGTCAACCCCCATCTAAGAAGTCTCGTCCGGACACCCTGGATATTTCACCATAGATTGATCCTCCATACGTTGATCTTTATGACATAGACTATTATGATGAGGATGCTGATGCTGTAGATACTTATACAGCTCAAGAGGGCACAGAAGAGGGCTATGGTTATGACGAAGAGACATATATGTACACTATAGCATCTCCTTCAACCAAGATCCCCCAGTGGCTGACTCGCCTATTGACAAGCAGCCCCTTCTTAATGACATGCTCATTAAAACGGCAGAACACTTCCAAATCAGAACACCAGAGACCCAACAGGACAAGGTTTTTGTTGAGGATCTCTTGGGGATAAAAGAAATCTGTAACTCGGTTTATTCCAATCCTACAATCTGTCCATAGAAGAATCCAGCCTTCTCTGGAAACCCCGAATCAGATGCGCACAGTTAACCCACGCATAGAGAAGCTCTTCTGTTCCTCTCCCAGGGACCCCTTCTAAATCGGGGGACAGCTTAAACCAGATTCACTCGTGGTTACAACCACAAGAATGGGTACTCCACTAGCGTCCTCCGACGCGCCACCTGACAAGGAAAGCAAGAGCCTATACACCATGGGCAGGAAGGTAGCCTCTTATGCGGCTTTTCAAGCAAGAATAGCTAACAATACAACTCTCTTAGCTAGCTATAATTGTCATAAATGGGATGAGGTGTCCGCACTACTATAATCAGCACCGGAGCCCTTAAAGACTGAATTGGCCCAGGTAGCAGCAGAGGGCAGAACTGTCTCGAGCTGCATCCTGAAGAACAATTTAGATGCCGCTGACCATGCAGGAAGAATAATTGCGGGGGCACTATTATAAAACGCCATGCTTGGCTTCGCCTATCTGGCTTGAAGCAGGAGACGCAAGCATCACTGCTAAATATGCCTATCAAGCCCAATGTCCTTTTTGGTAAAGCAGTCGAAGACGCTCTAAATTCTGCAAAAGAGAAATGCGATACTCTGAAGTCCCTGGGACAGCTTAGAGAGAAACCCTCAGGCCGAGGGAATAGTAATTTTTGTTGTTTCAGAGGTCGAAATTCCCAAAGGGGTTCAGCTTATGGTCAAAACCAAGGGTCATCCTGGGCAACAATCTGGGGACAATCCTCACAGGGTTACCCGAGAGGACAGTGCCAATCTCGCGACCAGGAGCGGTCCTCCACCTCTAGAGGTGGAGCAACACCTCCAAAACAGTGACAGTCCGCTTCAGGTGCCTGCCCAGGTCTATCCAGTAGGAGGGCACATTTCCAACTTCACCCAAGCATGGGAGGGGATCACCTCAAGACAAGTGGATGATATCCACCGTGGCATGTGGGTACTGTGTGGAACTAATCCATCGACCCCAGAACCATCCCCCGCACCAGAAGAAAAACTCTGAGGAAGAACAGCACATCCTTCTCGAGGAAATCAAAACGCTGCTCCAAAAGGACGCCATAGAAGTCGTCCTGGCCAAACAGGTAAACCAGAGTATTTATTCAACTTACTTCCTTGTGCCAAGAAAGATCTAATGATGCGCCTAGTATTAGACATACGCCCAGTATTGACAAAATATGTCAAGCCACAAAAATTCTGCATGACTACGGTACAAGAGGTAATCCCTCTGCTAAAGCAGAGTGGACTACATGGCAACTCTGGATATGAAAGATGCTTAATTTCATATTTCAATGTTCCCAGTACACAGGAAATTCTTGCGATTCAAGATAGCAAACCAGCACTACTAATTCAAGGTGCTACCCTTCGGAATAACATCAGCTCCAAGGGTATTCACCTAGGTACTGGGGGTGGTGGCAGCGCACCTGCGCAGGGAGTCAATCCCAGTCTACCCTTACTTGGACGACTGGCTGATTACAGAAGAAACCCCCCCCCCTAATTTGCAGGACAAACATCCAAAGAATTATACATTTTCTTTCAATTGGGCTTCTCAATAAACGAGAGAAAACCAAGTCTACTGCCAAGCACTACCAAACAGTTTCTAGGAGCTGTAATAAACACAATGGAGGCTTTAGTCTTCCCCTCAGAGGAAAGAGTCCAAAATATGTTACTGCAAATACCACATTATCAAGCCGGTCGCCAGATAACCATACGCAAAGCTATGCGATTGCTATGCATGGTGGCATCTTGCATTTACCAGGTGCCGCACGCACGCCTGAGTCGTTGGTGAAACAGTGGTCACAGGCAAGCGGTCAGTGGGACGATCTAGTGGTCGTTTCGCCAACACTAGTACAGATCCTTCACTGGTGGACAAGGGAGAATCTGTTAAGGGGCAAACCCTTCCACAATCCGGAGGTGCAAGCGATAGTGACAGACACCTCGCTTGCTGGGTGGGAGGCTCATCACCTTCATCACTCTGCTCACGGTCTGTGGTCTCATGCCATGGCACAGAACCACATCAACCTGTTAGATCTGCTGGCAGTATTCAAAGCCCTTCAGGCATTCAAGATACAGTTGACCGGTCTGTCGGTACAAGTCCTGACCGACAGCACAACAGCTATGTTCTACATCAACAATAAGGGGGGCACTCATTCTCCAAATCTGTCCAAACTAGTACAACAGATTTGGAAATGGGTACTCAAACAGAGGATATTCCTATCCTCAAAACATGTTCCAGGGGAACTTAATACGTTAGGAGACTGTGTAAGCAGAGATCCCCTACCAGAAGACCACGAATGGCAACTAAACACAGAGGTCTTAGATCATCTCGTCTCTCAATGGGGTTACCCCACACTAGACTTGTTCGCTACAAGCAAAACCAAGCATTGCCCAGACTTCGCATCCAGGTTCCCACAACCAGGCTCCAAGGGGAACACCCTTTGGATGAACTGGTCAGGGAGGTTTGCTTAGGCTTTTCCTCCCACTCGTCTCATGAACAAAGTGGTGAACAAGATTCACAGAGAACAAGTGACGCTCATCCTAGTTGCCATGAGGGCGAGGCAGCCATAGTTTCCACATCTGTGCAAACTGGCGATGTGCGATCCCATCAAACTCCTGTGCCAGACATACTTACTACGGTGGAACAACAGTGCACCCTCAACCCCAGTCTATGAACTTGCCAGCGTGGCTCCTGAAGTCATAGAGTTCGGACATCTTAATCTGCCACAGAGGTGTATGGACATCCTAAAGGAAGCAAAAAAACCTAACACTAGACACTGTTATTTTGACAAGTGTAGGCGATTTGTAGTTTGGTGCCAGTCTAAACAGATAAACCCCATAGAATGATATGGCATTTATAACACGCC
This sequence comes from Ambystoma mexicanum, assembly GCF_040938575.1. Taxonomy (NCBI): domain Eukaryota; kingdom Metazoa; phylum Chordata; class Amphibia; order Caudata; family Ambystomatidae; genus Ambystoma; species Ambystoma mexicanum. Next base: position 670,022,041 of record NC_090933.1, on the reverse strand, counting down.
TATACCCAAGTGTTTCAAGGCGCAATGAGGGAAGGGAGGGGGAACAGAGGGAAGACTGACAATGATCCTACTAAGCCAGGTGTCATTCAGATCGTGCAAGTGCATGGAAAGGAGAAGTGAGGGGTGAGAGGACAGTGCAGTACATGAGATAAGAAAATAAATAAATAACAATGTAAGCATGGCCAGCAGTTGGCAAGTGCAGGGGTAAGTGCAGACGTCGGGTGTCAAGTGCTGGTAGCGGGACTGTAGGGCTACAGAAAACAGTCCGTAAGAGCGGGGGTTGCCAGGAAGGCAGTGCAGGAGTGTGACTGGTGGGGGAGCGAGGGGACCTGGGCCCGAGATCAGAGGGTGGCCAGGTAACCAGTGCAGTTTCAGTGTCAGCCAGGAGGTCAGCAAGGGAGAGGAGGAGAAAAAGCAGACTCAAAGAGAAAGGTTTTGAGGTGCTTCCGGAACCGAAGATGATTCTCCTCAAGTTTCAGGGAGGCCGTTCCAGAGGGAGACCCCAGCTGAAGAAAGAGATCTACCACCAACTCGTTGCTTGGAGAAGCAAATGACCCTGCGGGAGTTTGAGGTAGATGAGCGAAGAGGTTGAGAAGGAAAGTATTTGGGGAGAGAGAGTTGAAGGTATTGAGGCCGCAGGCCCCAGAAGGCCTTGTGGACGATGCAGAGGGTTTTGAACTTAATCCTTGCAGCCACTGGGAGCCAGTGCAGAGATTTCAGTCCTGGAGAGATACGATCCCTGGGCTTGAGGCCAAGGACAAGTCTTGCAGTCCTGTTCTGAATAAGTTGCAGAGGGCGAACAATAGAAGCAGGCAGTTTTAGAAAGAGGCTGCTGCAATAGTCCAGCCTAGAGATAACCAGAACTCTGGAGACAGTGAGCTTCTGGGGGAAGGAGAGGAAAGGAAGAATACCTCTGAGGAGGTGCAGCTGGTAGTGTGACTTCTTTGAGACATCAGAGATTTGAGGAGAGAAGGAGAGTGTAGAGTCGAAGATGACCCCGAGGTTTTTAGCCTTGCAGGTGGGAACAGGAAGAGGGCCAAGAGGCCGGCCAGAGAGCTACAGGAAAGGAGGGAGCAGGTGTGCCGATGAGAATCTCAGTTTTACCAGCATTATGGCAGTGGTCATTGCCGGCACACCACTCCTGGATAGCAGACAATCGGAGATGAGGGAAGTAGAGGAGGAGGCTGAAGGTAGCGTGAAGATGAGCTGAGTGTCGTCCACATAGCACTGCAAGTTGAGACATAGAGCTGCTACTCCATCTCACATTCTAATTTATATGCTCCACTTGCTAGATTCAGGGTTAGTCTTCAACTCCATAAAGGTCCACCTGAGGGCTTTATCGGCTTACACCACCTCCCACAATAAAGTATTGTGGTGGAAAGTACTGGTCATTAAGGCATTCATGGAGGGAGTAAAACGACTCCACCCTCCAATTTCTAATCCACCGCCAGGATGGGATCTCAATGCAGTACTCGCTAAGCTCATGGGCGATCCCTTCGAGCCGATGCATAAGTCAAGTCTTAAACACTTGACCTACAAGACTGCCTTCTGAGTGGCTATTACTTCCATAAGGAGAGTTAGTGAATTACAAGCATTGTCAGTGCAGGATACTTTCTTTATCATACACAAGGATAAACTGGTTTTACGCACTTAACCTAGATTTTCTCCTAAATTCATCTCTAAATTTCACGTAAACAAGTCCATCGAGCTACCGGCCTTCTTCCAGAACCCCAACAGCTCGGCTGAGGTTAAACTCCACACACTAGATGTGAGTAGGGTGGTCCTTTACTATGTAAACAAGACCAGACCGCTGAGGAAAACAGATCAACGGTTTGTCTTCATAGCACCAGGCAGAGAAGAAGACTGTGTTTCCAAGAATGCCATCTGAAGATGGATAGTCGGATGTATACAACTGTGCTATTCTTTATCAAACAAGACACTGCCTTTCATGCCAAGAGCTCACTCCAGAAGGAACACAGGAGCCAATCTGGCTTTCATTGCAAATGTCCCCCAAAACAGCATTTGCAAAGCAGCTACATGGAGCTCAGTACGCACCTTCACTAAGCACTACTGCATTGACGCACATTCCAAGACAGATACACAGGTGGGACTAGTGGTTCTAAAACATTGGTTTGCTAATGAACCTTCTCACAACCCGCCACCTTCTCCTAACACTGCTCGCTAATCTATGCACAGCATGTGATCTAAGCAGATTCCGCAAGCCTCGGAAGGGATAAATTACTCAGCGTAATCGTATTTCTGATGCATGTATCTGCTTAGATTCACATGCAACCCAACCTTCCTCCCCTTGGAGAGAAGGTGCATGGATGCTTTGAGCTTGTCTGATACCTATCTGCTTGGATACACCAGTACTCAAGCATACTACATGGCACCTCATGTCAGAAAGAAAACAATCTGAGGGACCTTGACGCATGAAGGCTAGGCATAGTATTACTGGCACGCCCTGTCGACGTCCCTTTTTCGAATTTCGAAAACAACAACTGTAATACTCTGCAGCTTCCATTAAATGTCGGCCTATGCACAGCATGTGAATCTAAGCAGATGCAAGCATCAGAAATACCATTACGGTGAGTAATGTATCCCATAACTGCTTCTTTGCTGTGGTGGCTCACCACCAATCATGAAACAAGATCTAAGTCGCAATAAGAGACATTCCTTTTAAATATAATTCGGTGGTTACTCTTATCTCAATTGGCCTCTACTTTGGCTAGCAACTGTCATCTCTTGGACCATTTCTCTCTTGCTCACTGTTTTCCCTCTTGGGTAGGGGAGTAGTCGACCAGCTCCCAAAACTGTCCTCCTTGGTACTCTTGAGGTTTATCAGCACGGAACACTTTGCCTTGTAACAACCAACACCTCTACGTCTAGTGTTCCGGTGCAGAGTGCTTCATTTACACTTCCTAGCAAGCAGTTTTGCTAGACTTCTTCAGCTACTCTACATACACGCTCTCCATTATGCTCTGTTAATTTTCTCCTTGGATAGAAGCTCCATGTACGGACCTTCTGTCTCTCACCACTAATTCTTCTGACCTCTACGTAGTGCTTTCGAGAGTTCCTTCACTGGGTTCTGGCCACTTTGATCCTTTCTTCTGGCCCGGTTCTAGCAGGGCAGGTTTCCCCCTTAAATGTAGATGGTGCAATGCAGCAGCATCCCCCATTAGCATACATTTGCCCAGTTCAGAGTTTCAATTTTGCTTTGCCCCTTTTTCTTAACTCCTTGACCCTGGTCACATAATCATAAACAGGTGAACAGACTTGCAGCTCAATTTGTTTTCTTTTTCTGGTGGAGGCAGTTTGCTACATTACTTAGCACAACACAAAGCCCTCCCGGAGGACCTGCACAAAGGGATCCCAACTTCCACGCAGCTCCTGCTTTGGGCCTGACCAAGTCACTTTCAAAGTGTGCCAACACCTGTGACCCTAACCCAATGCAGATTGTGCCAGATCCATTATAAGTTTGTACTTGCTCTCCAGATATATGACTGGAGTGCCTCCCTACCCCAGCACCAGTGCAATAGGCTTCACCATGTGGAGTGCGGCACCTATTCGCTGCACACTCCACTCCTCATACCATCAGCTCTGTTCAGGTGCTTGATTCTCAAAACGGGATCAGGCTCATCAACCACCAGACAAGTCAGAAATCGTGGCTCCGCTGCCTCTGGTGATACCAGTGAACCAGGTAATACCAGTGAACGACACGTAACAAATACACATCTGGCCCTCCCGATTGAAGTCCCCAGCTGAACCGGACCTGGGGGGACAACACATAGCTCTAGGAAGACCCCATAAAGGAACAGGGAGATACCACAGTTGCCACCATGGCTAAATAAACACTAGTTTAGTTTAGTAACGTGTGCTTATTTAGCTGTAAATGGATCTGGAAATGTATCTGCTGGTCCGTCCTGCCCAAGTACTGTTGCCTGGCCACTATTGTTGCTCCCATCCTTGTCCCCCCAACCCACTCTTCAGTCTGCTTCATGAAGGAGTCCAGTTTGACAATGTCCTGATTATTAAAGGCAAGTATGTTCTCTTGTCTGATCAAACTAATTGTTCAAAAGAGCAAACCTGTCCTTAGTTTTTATATCCATTCTGTTGACATTTTACTATAATCTGTATGATTTGAGCTTTAAAATGTAATTGAACGCCTGTAAAAATCTCAGTCACTGTTTCCATTTTGTTCATGTAGCCGTGGACCACTCTGATTGGGAATCTCCAGATGATAAAGGCCATGCACTTGAAACAAATCGGAATGTGCCCCTTTCCGTTGATAGTGTATGTAGCGAACCGCAGCATATGGGAGGACATAACAGAAATACTGTGTCATCTGAACCTGTTTCAAGTGTTAATAACTATTCAAACACTGGTGGTGAGTGCTGTCGTCATTCTTTTTGCTTTTATCGCAATTTAATCTTTTTCATAGTACATTGTTTTTTTAAAAATGTTTATTGCCTTTGTTTACTAATCATACTTAAGCTGTCCAAGCTGACTACTCAATCCTGCACTCCTGGTTCACATTGCTTTAGAAAATAAATATTTATTGAAATTCTTACTTAATGTGTATAGATTTGTAACTTTATATTTATGTAAAGTTAGTATTATATTAAACAGATTTCAGTACAATCATGATTGTATAATAAGAATGTGTTCCTCCCGCTCGTAAGCGCTATAATGAGTCTTATAACCCAATTTTATGGTACTCTGTGTTTTAGCCTCGAAGGTTGAAGTGCTGAATTGGACCTGCAATGGGGTCAGATCTTGACAAAATACAGGCTGGCTAGTGTCTGAGACAAACGGCTTAACTTTTGAGCTTTCCACCCGGACCCTGAAAAACAATCTATACTTTATTGCAAAATAAAGAAAATCGATGTAAAACCTTTCTATTTTAGCATATTGTTGCTTGGTGGACGTTCATTGATAATTTGTTCATCATTTGGAAGGGAAATGAGGGGAAATGGCTTGTGTTTGTGAACATATTAGTTCATAATGAGATTAATCTTCGCTTTTTTTTAATGTATTTTTAAAATTATTTTTATACATTTTTCCAACAGGTATAACAATCCCCGTAACTCACCCCCTCCCCCACCTCTCCCTCGGTGCCGCCTCAGGGTTTCCGCTGCATCCTTTTCGCTGTTAGCCACATTATGTCTCTTTAGGGTCACTGCAGGTCTAAGAGTTTTAGGCGTTGCGGGCTCCATCCGATCATAAAATCGTCTGAGAAAGGTTAACACTCCCCCCCCCCCCCCCCCATTCGCCTGCAAATTTGTGCAATGCATTGTTCATAGCGTATGTAGCCCATTCCATTGTCTCAATCTCCCACACTTTGCGCAACCAATCTTGGAACGTCGGCGTGACTGAGCTTTTCCACCCTGGGCAATAATTGTCATTCCAGCTATGGTTAGCATCCACGTGCTCTTTCTCTGCCTCTCGGCTCTCCTGACACTCCTTCAGGTCGGAGGCCCAGTAGGGTCCATTCCGGGGGCGTGTTACCCCCTGGTCCGAACACCTGTTCTTGTGCTTGACAAACTTCCTTCCAGAACGGAACTATTTTTGGGCACCTCCACCAGATATGTTCCGCTGTGCCCTCCTGCTTACATCCTCCACAACAAATTCCCGTTGTCTCAAGGTATATCCTACGCAGGCGAGCTGGAGTATAATGCCACCCAAAGAGTATTTTATACAGGCCTCCTGGGTTTGTGAGGCTCTTGCTAATTTGGGGATTCTTCTCCAAAGTTTCTCCCAGTCCTCTTCTCTATTTCTCTACCCGGAATATGCTCCCATCTCCCCATGTACACCCACTGTGGCCTCGAGACTGCTTCATCCAGGATCTTGTACAGCTGTGAAATTAGTCCTTTCGAGCCATCGTTGGTCATAAGGAATTTCTCGAAGGGAGTCGGTGACCTTGTGGCCGCCTCCTTGTTCGACGGGTGTAGGAGCCAGTGGCGTAGTTGGGAGTATCTCAGTCTCTCACCCTCCCCCAGAGTGAAATCCCTTTTGCAATCCACAAAGATGCTGATTTCCCCCATATAAACATGTCTCTCATTCTCTGACAGCCCCCTTCCAGCCAGAACCTGAGTGCCCCCCTATCCAGCCCACGGGTGAACTCTTTATTGTTGAATAGAGGTGAGAAGGCGGACGGGAATGTTGTGATTTCCCTATGTTTGACCAGCGTGTCCCAGTTATCCGCAACTAGTTTGGTGATGGAGCTCTCATACATATGTTCTGGTCGGTGCTGCTTGGGTAGCCACAAAACCTCCCCCAATTCATGTTTTGTGACTGCCCTATCCATTCTAACCCAGTGTTTTTCTTCCCCCTTCATTAAGCCATTCCCTAATAACCCTCAGCTGGGTTGCCTCGTAGTATTGGCGGAAGTTAGGTAGGCTAGTCTCCCTTCTTTCCTCGTGCCATGAGTTGCTGCCTGATAACCCTTGCTCTTTTCCCCTCCTATGTGAATTTGTTTGTTACAACTTGGAGATCCCTGAAGAAGCTTGCCGGGACTGCTTGGGGGATAGCTTGAAATAAATAGAGCATCCTCGGCAGTATGACTATTTTTATTGCCGCCAGCCTCCCAAGCCAGGAAATCCGAAGATTCTGCCACGTGTGGAGGTCCTTTTTAATACTTTTCATTAGGGAGCGAGGGGTAATTTGCCACGTACCATCCTGTGAGACTCTGGGTAATCCTAACCCCCAAGTATGTGATCGCCCCAGGCCGCCATGCGAATGGTGTCTCCCGTTTCAACTCCCTCTCTTCTTTCCCCAGCAACAGGTCCAACGGCTCTGATTTATGCATGTTTATGCGTAGTCCCGACGTTTCCCCAAATTCCTTGAGTAGTAATCTACTCTGCCTGCTCGATTCTATGGGATTAGTCAGAGTGAGTAGCATGTCGTCAGCGAAGGCCGCTACTTTATGCTGTCTGCCCACAAATCGAATTCCCTGTATTCCCTCCGACTCCCGAATAGCCTGAAGGAGGGGTTCCAAGTAAATTGCATAGAGCAAAGGCGAAAGGGGGCATCCCTGTTTTGTGCCTCTTTGGAGTTGGAATGGCCTCAAGGTCATTCCGTTCACAACCACTCTCGCTCGGGGCCCCTTGTAGTTTGCCTTGACAATTTGCAAATAGGTGCCTCCAAGCCCCGTTTGTTCCATGACCTTAAAGAGGAATGACCACTCAACCCGGTCAAATGCTTTTTCAGCGTCTAGAGATAGTAAAGCTGCTGGAGTGCGAGTTTTTTCCGCCTTTTCCACTAGGTGTGCCACCCTCCGTATATTGTCCGCTGTCTGTCTACCTTTTATAAAACCCACCTGATCTTGATGAATCAGGACCGGGAGAAGCCCCTCTACCAGATTGGCCAGGATTTTTGTGTATATCTTGCCATCTACATTGATGAGCGCTATTGGCCTATAGGATGATCTTTCTTGGGGGTCCTTACCTGCTTTAAGAATCAGGTAGATCTTCGCTTCTTTCATGGATGAGGCTATTTCCCCCCTATCCCTAAAGGAGTTAACGAGGCGGGTCAGTTGTGGCACCAGCAACCCGGCAAAGGACTTGTAAAACGAGGCCGAGTACCCATCTGGGCCTGGGGTTTTGGCTGCGGACAGGTTCCTGATAACCCCCGTCACCTCATCCTCTGTTATCTCCTGGTGTAGACCGGTCTGGGCATCGCTATCTATTTTGTGCAAGTCTATCTTTTCCAGGAATTCCTGCTGGGCTTGGGCGTGAGGATTCTGTGAAGTATACAATGCCTCATAGAATTTGGCCATGGTTTCTTGAATATCTTCTGTTCGTCTGACCCTTTCACCTGTTTCCGTCTTTAGAGCTGTAATCTTATTTCTTGACGCCACTCCCCGGAGAAGGCGCGCTACTAGGGCGTCTGCCTTGTTCCCTCTAGCATAAAATGTTTGCCTCACACAGAGCAGGGCCCCCTCTGCCTTTTTGGTTCGTAAGATCTCCAGTTGACCCACCGCCCTCCTGTATACCATCTGATTGTGCCTGTTGGGGGTCTCAGCTACCTTGTTCCGTGCCTCCTCCACCTTTTTCTTGAGCCTGGTCTCCAGGGCCAGCAGTTGCTTATTTCTTTGCACCGTAACTGCTATGATTTCCCCCCTCATCGTAGCTTTAAACGCATCCCAACTTATATCTTCTCCCGTGTCTCCCCTCTTATTATTTTCAAAGAACTCTCTCATCTTGTTCTCTGTCTCCTCCCTTATTATGGGATCCCTCAACGGTATTCCGGGTATTTCCATCCCCATACCCCTCTTCCCCTCCTTCCCAGCTCTAGCTGCATAGACAATGTTTTGTGGTCTGCTTTTCCCATGGGGCCCACCTCTACCCCCTTAACCCTTCCTACCAAGTTCGCTGAGACTCAAATATAGTCTATTCTGGACTGTGTCCCATGGACTTCGGAGAGGAAGGTGTAACCCTCCACGTTCCCTTTCAGTTCCCTCCAAACGTCCCTCAACCCCATGCATTCCATTTTGTCCCTCAGTCCCGTCAAAGCCACCGCTCCCCCACCCGTGCTCCTGGGCCCCCTATCTATCTTTGGCCCTATCCCAAGCTATGTTGAAGTCGCCCATTATAATTATCTGGCCCCTTGCATACTCTTCTAGTTTTCCTAAGATGCCCCGCAGGAAGGAGTCCTGCCCTGAATTTGGCGCATAGATGACCCCTATCGTGTAGGTCACCTCTGTGATATTGCCGCTCACTCTTATGAATCTGCCCTCTTTGTCTCCGAGAGTCTCCTCAACCCTGAAGTTGACCGAATTCCTGACGGCCGGCGCCACCCCTCCCGATTTTGTGGGCCCGATGCCTGAAACAGTTGATCAAACCCCCTTAGCTTGAGTCGACTCTGGTCTTTACGAAGCAAATGCGTTTCGTGCAGCCCCAGAAAGTCTGGTTTCCCCCTTTTTGTGAATTGCTCAAGCTTTTTTCTTTTCAGTGGGGAGTTGAGACCCCTAACGTTATGGGTTACCCATTTGAACGGTAAGATGTCTCCCGCTCCAGCTGAACGTGTCCACCCCACTTTTCCCCTCCACTCGTTCCCTCTGCTTTGAGTGCCTGGGTGCGTTTGATGCGTTTACTTTGCTCCCTGGGCAGCACCTGTAGGACCCCGCTCCCCCCCAACTCCCTCCCCCGCACCCCCACCCTTGCCCTGAAGACCTTACCACTAGGCCTTCTCGCCTCCCTCCTCCTCTCCTCTGGCATCCTTGCCCTTACCAATCCCAGGATGTTTGCTCGTTTCTCCTCCTCCCCTCCTTGATAAAGAACTCTTTCTGTCCACCACCCCTTATGATTGTTGACCCTCCAGGTCCGTCCTCTTCCACCCCGTCCTCCCTTCCGCTGTTGGTCCAATTTCTTTCCCCTTCCCAGTCGGCCCGCAACACAGGTTTTCTCCTTTTCCCCTCACACACTACCGTCCACTCCCACGGTCTAGGATTCTCCCCAGCGCCTGCTTCAGAGGATTTGCCTGTTCTGACCACCCCAGGCACCTGATCCGATTCCTGATCCAGTTCAATTTGCAGGATGTCTGCTCCTTCGTGCATCGTGGTTATCCGCATTTGTGTGCCAGTCCACTCGAAAAAGAGCTTGAATGGAAAGGTCCACTTGTATTTGATCCCTTGTTCTTCGAGTTTAGAGGTAATTGGGTTCCATTGCCGCCGTTTAAGTAGGGTGCTGCTGGCGAGATCCTGATATAATTTGATACAGTGGTTGTTGGAGTATCGGCTCCTTCTGTCTGGCCGCTCTGAGAACTACTTCTTTTTGGGCATACCTTGTGAATGCGTACAAAACGTCTATAGGGCTAGCCTTTGGGCTCCTGTTGAGGTAGCCCACTCTATGGACCCTGTCCAGTTCTATCTTGTCGGGGGAGGACTCGCCTAGCTGCTCCGCATAGATCCCTTGAACCGTCTCCTTTAGGTCCCAGTCTTGTACCATGTCCGGCAATAATTTTGGCCTGATATTGATCCTTCGGGACCTATTTTCCATATCCTCCATTCGGATTTCTGGGTTTCGTGTTGCCGTGTCCAGTCTCTCGATTGCCTTGCTATTCTCTGTCGTTTCTCTACCCACCTCCTGCAGGCCTTTTTCAACGAGGTCCGTTCTCTCTCCCAGCTGACCTACTTCCTGCTTGATTTCTGCCATTGCCTGGCTAATATCCGTTGTCATTGATTGGAATTGCTCCTGAAATGTCTTCCCCAATGATGTTCGGAGAGAGAGCAACTCCCCCCGCAGGTCTTGGCGTGAGATTTGTGCAGCCGGATCAGGTGTCTCGGAATGCTCCTGCCCCATGGTTCCCTCTTGTGTACCCCTGCGGTCTTCGTTGGTGTCTTTATTCGCCCACATGCCCACAAGAGGGCTTGATGTATCAGCTTGTGAGAATGCGCTTTTGTTTGTCCTGTTCCTACTCTTGGCTGCCATGGTTATAGAATACAATCAAGTGCGGGTGGGCAGGCGTCTCTGCTTTAGAAATCTGACTCCAGCAGGAGAACCCTTCTGCGCCTGGGAGCACTCCCCTGCAATCAGCCCCTCTGATTTTGGCTCAAGGAAGGGACCCTTAATGCCCCTCACTTCAGTGCCTCGTAGAGCTTTGTACTGGAAATCGAAGTCTCTTTGCGCCTCCGGTTTGGGCTATACGCATGTATTCGGACCGGCAGCTGCCTTGTCTTATGTTTTGTTTATACCAAGGAAGGGTGACTGGTGGGCCGGAATGTACTGGACGTTTCCTCTGCCTCTTTATGCCGTGCTTTATTGATGCAGGTGTAAGTAGCCGATGAGCTGTAGTAAGCTGTGCGGCTGAAAATTATTTTGGGTTACCCCCGCTTCGAGTCAATTACTCAGTGGGGCTTAGTGTCATGGCTGCCCAGACAGAGGGGGCCACTGCACATACGAGGGGGGCTCCACCGCCCCGCTCCCGGCCTCTGCTGCGTGGCGGATGGCCCACCCAGCTGCTCCTCGGGGCAGGCGCTACCAGAGCCCCGCTCTCAATGGCGCACTCCCGGCCTCCCTCTTCATAGAATGTCGCGCCCCCTCACCTGGACCCCCAGCGGGGCGACACACTCCTGGGGCCGTCTGAGCGCCCACTGCCCCGACAAAAGGTCCTCCTCTCCCCGGGAGGTCCACCGAACTCCAGCGCCTGCTGCCTGTGTCCAAGTCCTTGTCTGCCCCACGGGCGCAGCGATGAGAGCCGCAGGGCCGTTCAGGAGGGGCCCGGGTCCGATGCGTGCCCGCTCGCTGGACCCCCGCGGGTATGCTCCCAGTCTCCGGGTCTCACCCAACTGTCAGGCCCAGCAGTTCTCGACCTGGGACGAATGCCGGGGCCGCACCTCCGTGTCCCTGAGTGGCTCCGCGCCCACCGTTGGCCCTGTTCGCCTCCGACAACGTCCCGCACCGGACGATGGAGCAGTCAGGCGCCAAAAACCTCGCCGGCGCACCTCCTACGCTGCAGCTGATGGTAGCAGCCCGATGCGCCTCCCGCCCTCAGGGGGCCTCCGATGTCGTCTAGGCTTCGCTCCCGACTTTCTCGTCCTGTGCTGGACGTTGTCACGGCACCGATTCCTGGTCAGTGCGGGGGTCACAGAACTTTGCAATCAGCCGCTCGTTAGCCTGCTAGGGGTGGTGGGACCGCTAAACTTGGCAGGAGGGCTACGGAGCGCCGTCGACACCCATCTATCTGGTGTCTGCTGCCATCTTGGAATCCATCAATCTTCATTTTACTGAGACTCCTAGTACAACAAAAATAGTTTTTCTTGATGTAAATGTCAAACTCGATGCAACAGGTATTCATACCTATGTAGATAAAAAAAACACAATTTCTAACCTTCTCCTGCATGCCAGTAGCCACCCCAGTATAGCTAAAGAAAAGTATTCCTTATGGCGAATTTGTGAGGTATCGGAGCAATTGTTCTGATATTGCGAAGTTTGATGAATGCTCTAGGGCAGCATTTCATTTTCTTAGACGGGGTTACCCTAAATCCATTGTTGAACATGCATGTAGGAGAGCTAGAAACTTAGAGGGGCCTTTTACTTAGTCAAAGCAAGATATCTTTGTCTGATGGGAGTGATGATGTACAACTCATTCCGACATATTGTGGTGAATCACAACGTATAAGGCAAGTTGTACAGAAACGTTGGCATGTTTTGAGAGTGGATAAGGACTTGGCACCTATTTTGCCTAGTCCTCCTCGTTTGACATTCAGAAAAGTCCCATTCTCTGAAGGACAAATCAGACTCGAGATTTTTTTTTTAGCTGCCTTGGATGCAAAATAAACTGCAAGTTCCTAGTTGATCCAAACGGGTCATGGTTTTTTCAAGTGCTCCAACTGTAAAGTGTGTAATTAAGCAACTAGAATGAGTTCTTATGTCCACCAGATTTTGTGCAGGATCCGCACCATCAATCATCATATTATGTGTGATAACACATTTGTTGTATATGTGTTAAGCTGTCCTTGTGACAAATGGTATATGGCCAGTACCACTTGTACATTCAAAGTAAGAATCTTGCAGAATATCCGCAGCATTAGAGTAATCAATCACTCTTATCCGATGGCAAAACATTTTTAAAAAATACCATAGATCTAGTTTGGATGGATTTTCTTTCTTTGGGATGTGTCATGTGCCTTTCTTTACATCCCGAGGGGGTTCTGGAATTCTGCGTCAAATGGAGAATAAAATTATTTTGGATTTGGACACAAAAAATCCTAAAGGCCAGAATGTTGATGAGCTGTACACATTGATTGGCACTTGATTGCCTGATATTCTGGACTTTTCTCTGTTGCTGTTATTCATCTGCTCTTTAATTTTAATTGTGTTTTGGTGTAGTATCAACTGGATGTTTCTTTTGTTGCATTAAACATTGATTATTTAATGGTATTCCTTTACTCCATTGTACTTAATTATGTTTACCATGCAGTTTCAAGCATCAGCACCATTTGGGTTGACTTCTGTGCAAGTTATGGATCTATTTTAGCTTTATTGTATGTTCACTGTGCACTTTATTAGAAAAGCTCGTCACAGATTCAGTTTGCCTGTTTTGTATATTTATTTATTCACAATGACAGTGGTTATTGGATATTTCTTTGTGTCAGTAGTCCTCACTCATCATTGATGATCATTTTTTTGCAGATTTAATAAGGCAAATCTATTGTATAGCTATTGTATTAGCTGTTATTCAATTTGCAATTTGTGCTTAGCATATTATATGCGATCATCTGTGGTAATGTGCTATGTTTGTGCCTTTTTTTGCACATTGCTTAATCGTGGGAAGTTAGTGCACTTTGCATATTTTATTGTACTATGAACTTTCTATTGTCGCATTCTTGCACAATTTGCTATTTTACTGTATGTTGCTTTTAGCATTTTAAATAATATTTTCTGATGGACTTTTCTAGTGATGTATTGCAAAGTTGCCAGGAGTCAAGTCATATCTACTGTCAGTCTTATTAATTCTGTAACACCTTATAAGATGAACCCTGTGTAAAGCTTTTTTATTCAACAGGTGATTCTCTGGGTTGCACTATAAAGCAACAAGGGACTTTAGTACTATTGTTTTTCTTTGGTAACATGAATTGGGTTGTGTGATCAAGCACCTCTGTTGGTTCTTTGTGTGGCAGCCGTGTGTTATGGTTAAGTTGCTCAACTCATAGAACACTTTTTGGGTGGCTTATAACTTTGCCCCCCTGGATGAATCCTCACGAAACTTTGCAGAAAGAAAGTATACAACCCCCTCGGAGTGATTCTGTAAAGTTTGGTGCAGTTTCGTCTGGTTCGGGGGGAGGGAGGGTGTTATAGGGGCAGTCCCAAAATTTGTGGAAATCCTCTTAGATTTTCACCAAATTTGCGTCACGAGCGGCGACTTGGTCCCGAAAGGCTGCTTTTGTGAATTTGATGTAAATCCGTCCAGTTTTTTTTAGTGATATCTGGGTCTGGTCTGTGGATTCACTTCCCTACTCGGTCCGCAGGCACCCTCCTGGACCAATCGGGGGGCGGGTGGGGGGAGGGCGTGCGCGCCCACTGACTGGATGGTGCGCGAGGTGCATCAAATTTTCTGAAACTGTCGCCATGTTGGATCCGCGGACAGCAGTCGGATAGCGCGATGGGGGTCTGGACAACATATTTGGGGTTATTTGGTGGTCGAAAGAGGGCATAGAAAGGGTAGGGGGGTGAAATAAAGATGATATGGGGCTGTTCTTATAGGTGACAAAAGGGTTTGCAGATGTTGCCAAGTCTGCGGTCAAAATTGATGTTCCGAGACATAATTTCAATTGCAGGGTGTACAGGGCAAGTTTTGTTATTTGAAGGTGCATTGTATGTACTTGTTATATGGTTTAATTTTATTATGAAGGTTGTGGCCAGATTCTTGGGGGCATGGCTGTATAATCTGCCCACTGACCACACCCACCACAATAGTAATTTGTCTATAGTATAGGAGAGTATACAGTATTTGTGATATGGTGGAATGATATAATGAAAGCGTATATGGTATTTCTGAGGCTTGTGGAATCTGCTTAGATCACATGCTGTGCATAGGCTGGCATCTAGTGGAAGCTGCAGAGTATTAGTTGTTTTCGAGACTTGAAAAGGCACGGCGACAGGGCGTGACAGTAATACTATCCCTAGTGTGACGTCCACTGTACCCATGATCACTCTTGCGTCGAGGTCCCTCAGATTGTTTTTTCCGCCATTCTAGACGGACGCATGTAGCGAAGTTCCTCTTTCGGCGTAAAGCCATCGACTTATTTCAATTACCGATAGTTCATTCTTTCTATCCTTTATTTCACCGAACATCGAAATATCGGCACCAGTGAAGACAAAGAAACTGCCTGTTGAAAGACTACCGCGACGGACCGTTTGGCCTTGGAAGGCCACCCTGGGCCTTGGCCCATATAGTAGGGAGTTCATTCTAGGATGTATATGCCCCCTTTCTTACACTATTTTCGCCCAGCTGCCATATTTTCTAGTTATGGACAAGACCCCCTTTAAATTCTGCCACAAGTGCAATAGAACATTTCTGTGGGTCGATGAGCATTTAGTCTCCCACTTGTGTCTCCCAAAAGACCACGTTGAGTCTCCTTGTTGAGCGTGTAGGCTCTTCAAGCTCAAGATTTTAAAAGACTGATCGACAAAATGCTGGGCCCACTACGCCAGGCAACTCAAGGCCATGGAGGTACAAGGTGCTTTCAGTGATGGCAGTAACGCTGGCGTTTTGGATGACGAGGGCGACTGGGTAGCTTTGGCTACCCAATCGCAGGTCCCTGACCCCGGAGGACAAGCCAGCGGCCCTGTTGTGGGGACAACACTTGGCGGTGGAAGCGCTACAATTCCATCCACCACTCAACGCATACCCCCAGGTTGAAACTCAACACATGCGTCGAGCGGTCGACAAACGCACGACGCCCAGGGGAAGGTCAGTTGAGTCCCTGTCCTCTGGGCACTCTCGCTCGAGATCGCTGCAAGGGTGTAGCGCGTAAAACTCCCACTGAGGGCAGATCATCCGCAGACGAGGCCTCGGCCCTATCCGCACCCTAAAATCGACGCTCTGCTTCAGGTCAGGTATCAGGCCCCAAACACTTTCAAATAGAGACCCAGGAGGTACAAGAGGATAAGGATTTTGTAGAACAAATCCTTGGGGACAAGAAGACTGTGGTGCAATTTATTCCTCTCCTCAAGTCAATACAGTGCAAAATGCAGCCGTCAGAGACCCTAACCTCACACAGGCTGTATATCCCTGTATAGAGAAGCTGTTTAAACCCCCACCTTCGAACCCTCTGTACATTAGAGGTCCACTAAAGCCCGACTCGCAAGTCGTAACTACAACTTTGAAAAGAGCGGGCACCCCCCTTGCTTCCTCTGAGGCTCTGCCCGACTAGGAAAGCAAGAAGCTTTATACTATGGGCAGAAAGGTTGCCTCCACCTTGGCTTACCAAATCAGAATTGCAAACAACGCAACCCTCTTGGCCAGTTACAACTGCCACAAATGGGAGGAAGTGTCGGCCTTACTATCCTCTGCCCAGGAACCATTGAAGTGCCAGTTAGCTCAGGTGGCCGAAGACAGCAGAGCAGTGTCAAGCTGCTTACTTAAAACCAACCTTGACGCTGCAGACAACGCCGGAAGGTTTATTGCTCAGGGGACCGTTATTAAACGTCACGCGTGGCTGAGGCAATCGGGTTTTAAATGATGAACATGCCTATCGATCCCAATGTGCTCTTCTGCAAGGCCGTTAAGGATACCCTTAAAACAGCTGACGCACTTAAATCTTAGGGGCAACTGACCAACAAGCCACCCGGCCATATGGGTAATGGCAATTTTCACTGTTTTCGTGGCCTAAGTTCACAACGGGGGTCCAGTTACAATCAAAGCCAAGGGGCGCCCTGGGGTAAAAATCAAGGTAAGTCCTCCCAAAACTATCCTAGAGGACCGCGTAGATCCTGAGCTCGTGGCAGGGGCAACTCCTCTAGAGGGGGTGCCCCTCCACAAAAGCAGGGACTATCCAGTTCAGGTGCCCTCCTATGCCTCTCCAGTAGGAGTGCACATTTGCAGCTTCACCCACGCATGGGAGGGGGATCACCTCAGACAGATGGGTGCTGTCCACAGTAGCAGGCGGATACTGTATAGAACACCTCCAACTACCCCAGAACCATCACCCCCCCCCCAGCAGAAGATCCTTTCAAAGGAACACCAGCGTATCCTCCTCGGGGAAGTCGCTGCACTTCTACTATAGGACGAGATCGAAATCGTCCCGGCCAACCAGCTAAACAAGGGTATTTATTCAACCTACTTCCAGTATGAGATTTGCGCCCTGCAAGCAAATATGTAAAGCCACATAAGTTCTGATTGACTGCGCTACAAAAGGTAATCCCTCTACTAAAAAAGGGCGGATTACATGGCAACACTGGATATGAAAGATGCCTATTTTCATATTTCAATGTTCCCAGCACACAGAAGATTCTTGTGCGTCAAGCTAGCGAACCAGCACTACCAATTCAAAGTGCTACCCTTCGGGATAGCATCTGGTCCAAGGGTATTCACAAAGGTACTGGCGGTGGTGGCAGCACACCTGCGCAGGGAGGCAATCCCATTGTACCCTTACCTGGACGACTGGCTCATTACAGGGGAGTCCCTCCTAATTTGCGCCCAAAACATTCAAAAGACTATCAACCTTCTCTTTCAATTGGGCTTCTCAATCAATGAGAAATAGTCAAGCTTAGTGCCAAGCACAACCAAACAGTTCCTAGGAGCTGTCTTAAACACGCAAGAGGGGTTGTTCTTTCCATCAGAGGAAAGAGTCTAAAACATGTTGTTGCAAATACCACATTATCAAGCCGGCCGCCAGATAAGGGTGCGCAAAGTGATGCACTTGCTAGGCACAATGGCATCTTTCATTTACCTGGTTCCACACACATGCCTGCGCATGCGACCCATGCAGTAATGGTTGGCGAAACAATGGTCTCAGGCAAGCGGTCAATGGGACGATCTAGTGGTGGTTTCACCAACACTAGTACAAAATCTTCACTGGTGGATGAGAGAAAATCTACTGAAGGGGAAACCCTTCTATGATCCAGAGATACAAGCAATTATCACGACGGATGCCTCTCTTGCTGGGTGGGGGGGCACGCTACCTTAACCACACAGCTCAGGGTCTGTGGTCTCGCGTGGCAGCTCAGAACCACATCAATCTGCTAGAACTTCTGCCAGTATTCAAGGCCCTTCAGGCTTCAAATCCCACTTAATGAACCAATCTGTGCAGTTCCTGACAGACAGCACTACTGCAATGTTTTACACAAACAAACAGGGGGGGGCACATGTTCTCCAAATCTGTCCAGACTTGCACAGCAAATTTGTAAATGGGCACTCAGACGGAAGATATTCCTATCGTCGCAGCACACTCCAGGGAAACTCGACTCTCTCGCAGACTCATTGAGCAGAGATCCCCTACCAGAAAAACACGAGTGGCAACTGCACGCAGATGTTGTAGAACACCTCTTCTCTCTATGGGTTTTCCCCTTAATAGACTTGTTCGCTACAAGCGTAAACAAACAATAGCCAGACTTCACGTCCAGATTCCCCCCAGCCAGGCTCCAAGGGGAATGCCCTATGGATTAACTGGTCAGGGAAATTTGCTTACCTTCCTTTCATCCCCAACACCTCTCATGAGGAAAGTGGTGAACAAGATTCACAAGGAACAGATGACGCTCATCCTAGTTGCTCCTATGTGGGCAAGACAATCCTGGTATCCACACCTGCGCAAACTGGTGATGTGCGATCCCATCAAACTCCATGCCCATACAATCTGCTCACCCAGCACGGGGGACGAACAGTGCACCCTCAATCATGGCTCCTGAAGTCATAGAGTTTGTACATCTTAATCTGCCCCAGAGATGTATGGATCCATGCAAGAACCATGCAAGTATTCTCTGACCTAGCCTCCGCCTCACCCTCCTTCATACTCTGTGGTGTGCCCCAAGGCTCCTGCCTCTCTCCCACCCTGTACAACATCTTCACACGGCCCCTCTTCCTCATCCTCGACGCTATGGGTATCTCATACACTAACTATGCTGACGATACCCAGATCCTCCTTACCCTCACTGGCAACTACGACACTGACTTTTTGACCCTTAACAACCTCTACAACACCATTCAAGCATGGATGGCAGACAATGGACTATGCCTCAATTCCGATAAGACTGAACTCCTCCTGATAGGTTCCAGCGACACACTAAGAAATCTAGACTCCCAATTCAGTCACTTCACCATCGACACCATCAAAATACCTGTCTCAGACTCAGTCAAAACCCTTGGAGTCTATATGGATTCCAACCTATCCATGGAGAGACAAGTCAATGCAATAGCCTCCTCAGCTGCATATCACGCTAAACTAATCAACGCAGTCAGGCCCTTTCTCTCCAAAGAGAACTGCACAAACATAGTCAGAGCCATCACTGGCTCCAGGCTAGACTACTGCAACGTACTCTTTCTAGGAACCTCCAACAAAAATCTGGAAAGGCTACAAGTCATATAGAACAGTGCTCTCCGTGCAGCCCAAGGCATTGCTAAAAGAGAACACATCTCGGAGGCTAGAAAACTAGCCCACTGGCTCCCAATTAAGGAAAGAATCGTCTTCAAAGCTCTTACACTGACCCACAAGTGCATTCACCTCACTGCTTCCGTTTACCTCTCGGAAAGGATCCACCCTGTCTCCTCCACAAGGCCAACCAGATCACCCTATACCAACATGCTCTATGTGCCACTAGTAAAAAGAGCCAGAGCGGGTGGTTCCAGCTTCCCATATCTTGCACCCACACACTGGAATGCCCTACCTCCCACTATCCGAGGTGAGGCCTCCCTCATCGCCTTCCGTAAAGCTATGAAAACCATCCTCTTCACATAAGGCCCCTCGCATCAGCATGAATACTATACATTTTGACCCACTGCATAAACTGGTTTGTAATGACCAATCGCAGAAGCTGTAAGTATTGTATTATGTCTGTAATACTTATAATGTACCAACAACTGCTACCATTCCTGTACCTCTGTAACTAAGCTCCCGCAAGTAACAGCGCCTCAATGCCTGTGGGCTGCTTGTGCGCTATATAAATATAAATAAATAAATGAAATATCTTGAAAGAATCAAGAAAGCCTAACACCAGGCACTGTTATTTTGGCAAGTGGAGGAAATTTGTAGTTTGGTGCCAGACAAAAACGATTAACCCCCATAGAATGTACTTCTTCCTACATTCTTACTTATATGCTCCGCTTGTTAGAGGTTCACCTGGCTGCTTTGTCAGCATATACAACTTCCCACAATAAAGTCTCATGGTAGAAGGTACCTGTCATCAAGGCATTCATGGGGGGAGTAAAACGACTCCACCCTCAAATTTCAAACCTGCTGCCATGATGGAATCTCAATGTTGTACTTGCTAAGCTCATGGGACCCCCTTTCGAGCTTATGCATAAGTCTAGTCTCAAACACCTGACTTACAAAACTGCCTTCTTAGTGGCTATCACTTCCATAAGAAGAGTTAGTGAAATACAAGCATTGTCAGTGCAGGACCTGTTCTTTGTTGTACACAAGGACAAGCTGGTTTTACATACTCACCCTAGGTTCTCCCCGAAGTTCATCTCCAAATTTCTTGTAAACCAGTCTATTGAGCTTCCGGCTTTCTTCCAGGAACCCACCAACTCAGCTGAGGTAAAACTCCACACACTAGATGTGAGGAGGGCGGTCATCTACTGTGTAAACAAGACCAGACCGCTAAGAAAGAGAGATCAACTGTTTGTCTCTGTAGCACCAGGCAGAGAAGATGACCGCATTTCAAAGAATGCCATCTCTAGGTGGATAGTCCGATGTATACAACTTTGCTATTCCCTATCAAATAAAGCACTGCCTTTTACGCCCAGGGCTCACTCCACAAGAGGTACAGGAGCCACCCTGGCTTTCATCGCAAATGTCCCTCTAGACAGAATTTGCAAAGCAGCTACATGGAGCTCAATGCATATTTTCACTCCGCTCTACTGCATTGACACTCATTCCAAGACGGATACACAAGTGGAACAAGCGGTTCTAAGACATTGGTTCATTCATGAACCGTCTCACATCCCTCCTCCTTCTAACACTGCTCCCTAATCTATGCACAGCATGTGATCTAAGCAGATTCCACAAGCCTCAGAAGGGATACATTACTCACCGTAATCGTATTTCTGATGTTTGTATCTGCTTAGATTCACATGCACCCGTCCTTCCTCCTCTCTGAGAGAAGGCGCATGGATGCTTGTAGTCTTATCTATCTGCTTGGATACTCTGTACTCACACTACTCCTCGGGCTACCTCATGCCAGAAAAAATACACGCGTGAAGGATCATGGGTACAGTGGACGTAACACTAGGGATAGTATTACTGGCACGCCCTGTCGACATCCCTTTTCGACTTTCAAAAACAACTGTTATACTCCGCAGCTTCCACTAGATGTCGGCCGATGCACAACATGTGAATTTAAGCAGATAAAAGCCTCAGAAATACGATTACGCTGAGTAATGTATCCCTTTATGATTGTAGTCTGTGGTCAGTGTATGAAAAGAAGTAGTAGAACTATGTTCCCTGCTGGCATGCACCCTCTCCCCACAAACCCCATCCCCATGCCACCTCCCACACACAATACAAACTCCAAAACCCATGTACCTGCTGTTTAGGGGAACGTTTATTTTAAGTTTCACCTTCGTACACTTTCATTTGAAAACTTAACCATTCCAGAACAGTTTCTTTTTTTAATGACAATATGGGAACAGTAAAGCTTATTTTAAAAAAGCACTGTTCCCAAGCTTTCCCGCTCACTTTGACCACTGATTGGAGTACAATTGAGGACAGTGGTTCTTGGTGTGTCCTCCTCCTTGCACATGGTCAACAATTGTATCCTCATTAAACCGTTACATGATACCATTAGCATCATGGAGCTGGCGCTGGCTGAATTGTTTTTCTCACTAACCTCCCTTACCAGCTGCAACTGTGCTGTTTGTACTACACCACCTCATTGTGTACCTGCAGTGTGGTTTTATCCTATAATTGTGGATCTTCCATTTCGAATGGATTGTGTCCATCCACATATTTCTCATCTTATGATGTTTCCATATTCAGCTTCAGCTGCTTTGGAAGTTTTTTCCAGCAGTGGGTGCTGCTTGTCGATGTCAGTTGACTCGAGGTTCCTCAGAGGCCACGTCTCGATGTTGACGTCATCGATGGTATAAAGCGCACACAGCGACCGTTGGTTTCAGTTCTGTTTTATTGGCCAAAGTTATCGCTTCGTATATGGTATGCTTCGGTTCCATATCGAGAATCTTCAAATATATTGTTCAGAATGGTATCATCATTCACGTCTTCGACTCTGAGATCGGGGTTTTAGAAATGCTAAGATTGTGGGGCTAAAATGTCCCTTACGGACCCCCATCAGATGTTTCTGTGGTGCCTCGGTTCCTCTCACACTACCTTCAACTGTTAGGCCTGCCTATTGATGATGGTGAAAGCCCTGAAAGAGCGAAGAGGAAAATTAGCAGCAGGTAGGTCAAAATCCCCTTCGACATAGTAAAAAAAGTGTCTCCAGACGAGTCGAGAGAAGTTTCTCGTAAATAGACAGAGGTCGAGATCACGCAGTAGTTCTCGACACTCATCCTCTTCACAGCAATCGAGAAAAAGACACCATAGGTCGCCGTTTTGGGCATCAAGTTCCTCCCCAGAACGGGTTATATGCCCGACTAAATCAGCCTTTACGTTTGAATGAGAGAAGTTCAGAGTAAAGATGAGGCCTTGACCCCCTCAAACTTGTGAAAGCTAAGTCTAGGTCGATAAACTTGACAAGAAAAAAGATGAGGGCAAACACTGTGCACCTCTGGGCCCGGAAGGCAAAGGGAAATCTCCTCGAGAGCGGTCGAAGGATCTTTTGAGTGGAGACCAAACGTCCTCGAAGAAGAAGTCATTTATGCCGAAAGACTGCTCATCAGACTGTGACAGGTCCCTGACGTCAAAGGCGTTGAAGCCTTCGACGTCAACTGTGTCGAAGATTTCAGCGCCACCATTGACGCCATTGAGGATCACAGAAAAGATCCATACATCTTTACAAAGAAAGGATTTTTTTGAGTGAAGAAGCAGAACATTCATCAGGTGATTCACAACCTTTTCGTCTCCAATATGGAACAACTGGGGTCCCTGAGCATTTGGTTTCAGAGGAATCGAGGCTAAAAAAACATACAGAAGTCCCAGCAGAATGCAAGTGGACTAGATATGTCACCAGATTTAGAGTTGGGAGACCAGACCCTATGGACCACGCTGATGTGTCTTCTAGACAGTTAATGTCCAGGGTGGTAGAGTATATGGGGTTGAAAAGACCAACACCAATATATGAACACGATGATCTGACTGACATCCAAGATAACGAACCCTAGGAGGACACTATTCTTCCTTTTCATGTGGCATTGCAAAGGAGAGAGTTCAAATTGGGAAATGCCAGAATTGACTCCTCAGTGAATAAAAAAAATTGACATCTAAATACAGGGCGTCCAGTAGTGACCCGAGTTATTTGACAAAGCATCCCACTCCTTAAAGTTTAGTGGTACAAGCTGCCATATCAACCTCTAAACAGAACACTTACCCCAATATTCCCCCAGTTTGAGATAAGCATTACAACGCTTAGGCCAAGAAGGTTTTCTGTGTGGGAAGTATGCCCCTAAAGTCAGCAAATGCTGCATGCACGTTTGCCCGATTCACTCGCACTATTTAGGAATGTGTAGCAATGGCGGCTGATCATATCCCTGAAGGGGATGAAAGGGATGGATTTTTAAATCTAGTCAAGGATGGGAAAGATGAAATGTGCGAATCCCTCCAGACAGGTCTTGACAATGCTGACCGCATCAGCAGGTCCATGGCGGCTAGTACAGTTATGCACAGGTTTGTCTGGTTTTGCTCCAGATGTGCAGTCCAGATTGCTTAGCATGCCCTTTGATGGCACACATTTATTTGGTAACTAGGCTGACGAGATCCTAGAGAAATTACAGACCTCTATAGCGGCAGCAAAGTTGCTTGGTGCTGCTATTAGACGAACCGCCCCACCTTAGAGTGGTAGGTCCTTTTGCTCTTACTCCTCCTCAGTTAGAAGGGGGAGAGGACTGTCCAATCAGAGGTAAGAAAAGATTTCCCCGTGGTGGACGGGGAAGAGGTACTAGATCCACCCAGGCAGCGGCTGCTTTACAATCAGCCATTGCTCCAGCTGCTTCTAACCCTCTCTGAGGTCCTAGTTCAGAAGACCCCACTGGGAGGCAGACTGTCACTGCATCTGAAAGAATGGCGTGGCATTACTTCAGAAGCATGGACATTGGAAACAGTTGCCCAGGGTTACTGCCTTCCCTTTCTAAAAAAGCCTCGGTCACCGGGGAACAGCTCTTTCAAAGTTCCAGATCCACTCCTTATGCAGGAAATATTAACCCTGCAAGAGAAAAGTGCTATAGCACCAGTACCTGTAGCAGAGAGGAACAAGGGTTGGTACTCCCCATACTTTTCTAATTCCAAAAAAGGACGGCGGATTGAGACCCATCTTGGACTTAAGAGAATTTAACAAGTTCGTCAGGAAGGACAAATTCAAGAAGGTTGCCCTTTCTCAGATCCTTCAGGCCCTCCAGCTTCAGGACGGGATGGTATCATTGGACCTTCAGGATGCTTACTTTCATGTGCCAATCCATCACAAGCACAGAAGGTAACCGAGGTTTACCGTTGGCAGTAATCATTATCAGTTTCGAGTTCTGCCATTTGGGCTGACCTCCGACCGAGGGTTTTCACAAAGTTAATGTTGGTGGTGGCAGCGAGTTTCAGGAGAGGGGGAATTCACATCTACCCCTATCTGGATGATTGGCTGATCAGGGCACGTTCCCCCGAACAAACCCTTTAACATCTCAGCTCCACCTGTCACTCCCTTCACAGACTGGGCTTCTACCTCAACTTTAAGAAGTCTCACAGGATACAATCTCAAAAGCTCCTATTCATTGGAGCAGTCCTAGATGCATCCCTTGGAAAAGCCTTGCACTAGAGGTGAGGGCTCAAGACATTCTGCAGATGGTCACCAAATTCCAAAGTGCCAAGTATCTCCCAGC
Organism: Ambystoma mexicanum; assembly: GCF_040938575.1. Classification (NCBI taxonomy): domain Eukaryota; kingdom Metazoa; phylum Chordata; class Amphibia; order Caudata; family Ambystomatidae; genus Ambystoma; species Ambystoma mexicanum. Next base: position 669,997,405 of record NC_090933.1, on the reverse strand, counting down.
CTTCGACTTTCTGAGGTAGCTCGGCCTTATGCATCCTGCATTTTTCTGGTGCCGAGGCGCGCATGTAAATGAGATCTCTCCAGTGGCCTCTCAGGTCTCAATGGTCTCAATTACCAGGCAGGATGTCAAATCTCCTTCAGGTCCCAAACAGAGTCGCTCAGGATCTCCTTTAACATTAAGGTAGAACATTTTTGGCAACCATGGCCGGAGATAAAGGTAGTAATGGGCACCTCACTCGGAGGCTGGGGAGTGCATACCGACAGCCTGACAATCGGCGGTCGATGGTCTCCATCGGAGTCCAAACTACATAGCCTGTTGGAGCTGAAGGCAATCAGAGTAGCGCTGAAGGCCTTTCTGCCCTCTTTGCGGGGGAAGAACGTCCTGATAATGACGGACAACACAGTGTCCATTTACTACCTCAACAAGAGAGGAGGTGAAGGGCCACTACCACTGTGCAGAGAGGCAATGCAGCTCTGGTGCTGGGAAATTCAAGAAGGAATCTCCCTATTGGTAGTTCACCTAGACGGAGAGGAGAACACGACGGCGGGTGCTCTGAGTAGGCAGAGCAGTCTCCCATGAGTGGGAACTAGCTCAGGAGTCCTTCAAGAGATCTTCACCCTTTGGGGAACCCCTCAAGTGGATATGTTCGCGACCAGTGTTAACCGGAAGTGCGAACAGTACTACTCAAGGGAATTTCCCCTAAGAGGAGCTCTAGGAGACGTGTTTGTAGTGGACTGGGAGTTTCCACTCCTGTAAGCGTTTCCTCCACTCCCCGTCATTCCTGAAGTCATCAGGAGGTTGAGAAAGTGTGGGAAATCCATTATCCTCATTGCTTCGGATTGGACATGTCCATCTGCCATCCAATACGTCTGCCACAAAGAGAGGACTCTCACTCTCGCAGAGAGAGATCGGGTTCTCCATCCAGAGGTCAAGACTCTCAACATTCACGCATGGTTTCTGAGAGGTTGAGATACAAGGATTGGGAACACCCTGAAGACATAATGGAGATTTTGCTTTGGTCCAGAAGGCCAGCAACAAAGTCCTTGTACTGCTGCTGTTGGAACAAATTCTGCAGCTGGTGTACGGATAAGAATGAAGATCTGTTTACATGCAGTACACCTATGGTGTTATCATTCTTATTACACCTGGCCAGCTTGGGGCTCCAGGTTGGTACAATCAAGGGGTACCTTGCAGCGCTCCTCATTTTTAAGTGCTCCTCTGAAGAGGTATCTTTTTGCAAGATTCCCCTTGTGATATAATTCTTAAAAGGACTGACGAATACATTTCCCCCAGTCTCATTCCAAGTCCCAACTTGGGACCTCAACCTAGTATTGACATTTCTAATGTGTGCTCCTTTTGAGCCTATCCATACCTGTCGTTTAAGGTTATTAACCTTAAAGACCTTATTAACCTTAAAGACCATCCTTTTAGTGGCCATTACCACATCCGGAAGGGTGAGTGAACCTCAGGCCTTGTCCTGCAAGCCTCGTGCTTCAAGCCTCCTTTTACAATCTTTTATAAGGAAGGTGAATCCAACCTTCTTGCCTAAGATTGTGTCTGAGTTCCATTTAACTCGGAAGATAATTCTACCTCCGTTTTATCCTCCTCATCCTGGAAAGAAAGAGGAGAGATTAAACCGGCTTGATCCAAGGCGTGCACTAATATTTTACATCTCCAGGATGTTTTAAACACAGTGACCAACTTTGCATTACAGAGGGATGTCCCAATTAGGGATATTTGTGTGGCTGCCACATAGTCGTCCATACATACCTTTACCAAACATTATAATCTGGACTCTTCCTCAAGCCGAGAAGGTTTATTTGGAAAGGCAGTGCTACATTCTGTGCACACAGGCCTTTGAAGGAACGCATAATTTATTATGAATCTGAAAATTCTGTTTCCCTCCTCCAGGAATACTTGCACTGCTTTGGGAGTTTATCATAAGATGAGAACAGACTCAGCTAGAGAACCTCCCCGGGTTAAGCGAATTCTACAAGATGTGTTTGTATGGAATTTGGTGATCCAATGTATAGAGAGTTCTGGGATTCCAAACTTACGCATTTTATTTCATAAAACTTGTCGCACAACGGAATCAAATGCGGAAGACATGTCAATGGAGGCAATATAAACATTGCGAAGTTCTTTTCTTTTAATACCAGCAATCAAATGGGCCATGATTGTAGCATTTAAAGTTGTGCCCATCTGGTGCCTAAATACAACCTGACATTTTGAATAAATTTTGTGAGTAGATAAATATTTTTCTAAGTCATGGCTGATTAAAATGGAGAAAACCTTCGCTGCTGCATCAGTCAGAGATATGGGACGCTAATTCGCAGGTAATCTGGAATCACCCTTTTTGTAAAGAGGGATAAGCATAGACGTGACCCAGGAATTCGGAATGAGGCCCTTTTGAAGAATGCTATCAAATTTGATCTTTATGATCTTACTCCAAAAAATGGGATCTGATCTGTATACACACCTATCCGGGCCCGGAGCACGGGAATGAGACCGTTTTTTAATGGCCCACATGATGTCATATGTGGACCAAGCAAAGTAGTTGACAAGAGAGATGGGAACTGTGTCATCCCTTATATTTGCGAAACGGGCAGGTATCATATCTTTTTCCTTTATATAGGATATCCATGTTTCTGCTTTTATTTCCCACTTGTCAGATCTATCTAACACATTTCCCTTTTTCAACGCAGTCCAAATGTCTCGTGAATTACGACAACAAATTGCTTTGATCATTTTGCAATTTTGTTAATTGTATTGCTGCAAATGTGCACCTTTCATTTTGAATTTGTATTCAAGAATGTTGCGCTTCTTTTTTAACATGTATTGCAAAACAGGAAAGTTCCCCTTTTCTATTTGTCTTATATTTTCTATTTGTCTAATATCACGATTTTTATATATTCTCAACATTTTGATGTTATAGTTGAAAATATGTTTGTGAGTGGAGTCATTGAGAGGAATTTTAGTTCTGTACTGATTAAGGGCGTCTTCAATACAATAATTGATTATTTCATTTACATAATTGATGGAATATGAGTCAATAAAATCCCAATTCAACAGGCTATTAAGATGATCATCTACCCGATCTGCTAACTTCCTACATAAGGTTGGATTCCATTTTAGGGAAATATTATCCCTTTTGTTTTCAATGGGAAGTAAGAGGATGTTCGAGTGCCATTGATTGGTATCAAGTGAAGATGTAAGAAAAATGTGGGCATGATCACTGTAAATAATGTCTCCAATTTTGACCGGGTCCATTCTAGATGGCAGTAAATCGGAGACACAAAAAAAATCAATCACAGAACCATTTGTGCCTCTTTTCCAGGTATGTACATTCAAGGACTCACTGAATGTGACAAATGACATACCCCAATTTTCAAAGTATTTGCAAAACTTTGCTCCTCTTTTACTGCTCTTTGAATTTGATTGTTTACACACAGGATCATTTGTAGGCTGTCCATTACAATACGAATTAAAATCCCCACCTACAATAGTCTCATATTTAGAGTGTATCATTGAGGCTTGGTCAAAACAGCAATCTAGATCATCAAAGATATCTAAGATAGAATATTTCAGAGGATTGCAATACACGTTGATTATTAGAATTACATTTGTTTTACGGTTGTCGAGGCACAAAATTACAGCTAAGACATGAAAAGAACAATAGATCAAGGTTACCCTACATTCAATAGCATTATTGATTGCGATGGCTAGTCCCCCAAAGGGCCTGCCACCCGCACCTTTGGAGGCAGGAGAGCAGTATGAATGGTAATCCGGAATGATCAATGGATTTTCATTGTTTCTTGGAACAAAAAAAATGGTTGGTAATTTTGCAAGCGTGGAAAGCCAGATAGAAATATTATTATACCCACATGAGTTCCAAGATAGGACAGTAAGAACAGACTTAACCTTAGCTTATGATGTAAACAGTTCTTGATTAGCCGTATAAATGGTTTTTAGCAATGGTTCTAACCATGCCATTTCATTGTTGGTACGACTAATTGTTAAAAGTTGAGATATACAAAATTTATCATTTTTGGTACTGATTGAATGATCACCCTTCATTTTCTGCTCATTTAAGTGACGGCTTTGATTAGCATATAAAAATTAATTTGCCAGTTTTTCCATCGTTAAAGGTGAACAGCGTAAATCCCATTTCTGAGAGTTCATTTCTAATTGACCAAATAAGCTGTAGTACGTGTTCAGAGAAAAAAAAATGACAATTCCATACGAAAGTTGTTGGTAGGAGCTAATGCGATGTGGTCAATATCATTGGAAGATATAATTCTTAGTGTTGGAATTACATAGAGAAGATCTAAAAGATATTTTCTATTAATTCGTGCAGCACGTAAAATTTCCTGCTTGCCCTCGAGCCCAATCATGTTGTTGTGATTCTTGTTGTTCGCATTGGAACATGGGGGTCTGGCATCATCAATGTTATAATTTGCAAGCATGATGCTTCCTATAAGGGTATCTTTGGGCTGGTCCTTATGATAAGATGTAAGAACTTTGAGATTGAGAATACTTTTTAGATTGTTCCCATTTTTGCTAATGGGACCACCATCTAGTCCTGCAAATTCAAATTGAATGGCAGTTGAGTCACTATGCGCATTAGGTTCATTTCCAAGAGATTGTGTAGTTAGAAGCTGGTTGATGATTTCAGTTGGGGGAATACCAGCTGTTAACGCTATGCGCATGTACTCTTGTATGTTGGAAACAGTTAGCCTGCTACTCTGTGATGGTTGTTTGTTATTTTCATGTATGGCGCAGGCAGAAGCACCCATTGTGGACTCATTCAGTACGGAAGGCTTACCAATAGTTATGTCATTAGATAAATTGGTGAGCTTACCTTTTCCATTTAGAATTATTGGTGCATTTTTGGGAATTGATACCTGTGCATTCACTAGATTTCTTTGTAAGGTTTCCGAATAGAGCTGGCAATCCTTTTTAACCATTCCACCATTAGGCTGGTTGGGTACTACATTTTGGTTATTGGTAAGATTAAATGAGGATATACAGCTGGTCGATGTTTTTTTCCTTCCTGCACTATGAAAATAGTTAGAAAATATTTTTTGAGTTTTGGGTACAGCCCCTTCAGTCTCGCTCTTATTGTCTAAATCATGTTTTTAGATCTCGTTGGGGCATGGTTGCTGCAGGTTCTTTATGTACATCAACTGTGATTGTATCGTAAATGACGCCAGGAATTGATGTTGGTTTGTCTTCCTTTAGTTTGATTTCATTTTTGTGATCTGCACCAAGATGTGATTGGCATTCCACTGAAAGTTGTGCCACGTCAATCGCATCTTCGCCACCACTTTCAGGACTCACAGTATTTTTATTTTTTCAGTGATATTTTTTGTTTTTTCATTTGCTGATCTAAGTTTTTTTTCCCACACGTTTGACGCAGCGTTTTTGATCTTTGCGGAATCTTCTGGATGCATGACCCATATATTCAGATTCACATTCCATGGAGCCAGTGGAGAGTTGCTGTTCATCAATACATTTGAGTAGGACTGATGGACTGTCAGCGGAATTCACCATTTTTTCTAGTGGAGAGGCAGGAATAGGTGGATTAAGCATATTCCTAAAATAAAATAGGGCTGAGTTGATGGTCGCTAGTTCGCCTCGTATTAACACATTTTCATTTGATGATTCCGGCTCATGGCTTACTGTGTCATCGCAAGGAGATTCTTTTGTCCGAGTACATTGTTCGTGAGTAATCTTAGTCTTGGCACCTGTGGGTGTCATTGTCTTTGAATATAGGCCGTCCAGGGCAAGAATAAAACCCTCGATCCTATTTATCTTAGAGTCAATCTCATTCATAGTATGTTTAATATCTTTCAATTCTAAATGGTTGACGTCATGCCCCTTATCTAATAGGTCAAACATTCTAATTATTGCTGGAAAAGTAAAGGGTTCTTGATCTTTAGGGGTAAGAGGCATGCTAGAGACACTACCATTATTCTGGGAGTATGAGATGACTGGATCGGGGCTTAATGGAAGATTAGGATCAGAAGCTGCACCACCATTACTAAAATTTGCCCCAGATAATGGCAGAGTAATGTTAGGTGGCAGGTGTGCATCATTTCCAGATGAATTATCTTGTAGTTTGTGATTTCTTGAAACGAGTGGAGTCATCAGACCAATAGATAATCTAATGCGAGAGTCCAGGTCGGCCAATGCTCTAATATCAAAATCGCTATTAAGTGTATTAAGCAAATTGCCTTCTTTGGTCGAGCCTGGAGACTCAATGGTTAATGTGTTGGATATAGGCTCCTGTAAAACAGGATTAATGTTACCAGTATCAACATCACAGTCTAGAATGGGTATGGAGTCTTTCTCAGACTCAATCATGTTACCAATGCCAGCTGATTGCGCCATACCTGAGCATTTGCCACTTCTTAGCCCATTAGCCATCCTTTAAATGTGAGTAGAGAAAAATAAAGGACCTAAAACTTAACAATATGCGATTTGCAGTGACTATTGTTGAATACAAAAAAAGAGAATAAAATAACATTAGGCTACTAACGTTATTTCATAAACACAAAAAACATGGACAGACTCTTCATACCTTAGTATTGTTGAGGTAGCACAGCATGTAAAGTTGGCTAGCGTAAGTGAGGGTAACATTGAAAGCAAAAGAACATAAAATTCCTAATTCACACACCCACACGCCCGCACGGCCTAACAGCCAAACAGCCTCTACACTTGCAGGCACTTGCGGTGCGCGTGCACGGTTATTTCTGAAACACCAAACACCAATCCCAGAATGAGGGGGGAGGAGCTGCAGGCAGCACCGAGGATTATGGCTGCAAAGAAGAAAAGCAAATGATGAAAGATGCTGCAAGGTGACCGGCAGCTAAACAAAGAACACTATCACCGAGTCTAGTCAATGAGTAACAGATATACGTTCAAAGCAACAAAGCAAAGAACGGCATCAATGACTCTTGTGAACGAGTCGCAATGATGCGTTCAAAGCAGAGTTATTTACTTGTTGTAGTCCAGGAAAGCACGTTTCGAATGAAAAATGCTTCTTGCCGACGACGCGAAGTGATGGAAATGCTTCCAGCAGTCAGTCAGACCGGGAGAATAAAGCAGCACGGGCTACAGCCAAACAGCCTCTACACTTGCAGGCACTTGCGGTGTTTGTTAGGTTTATCCCTAGATAGCGGAGGGTGGAGCTGCCAATTTCGAGGCCGAGCGTGGTTAGTCTATTGGTGCTTTCGGGAGTGGGGTTTTGTAATGGGAACAATATTGAATTGGATCTATTGATTTTAAAACAAGAGAGCGCCCCGTAACTTTATATTCGCTGTATAGCGCATGGGATTCTGTATATGCACAAGGATATTCTCAGCGTAAAGGGCGACCTTGTAGCGTAAAGGGCGACCTTGTAGTCCTTCCCTTTCTCCCGTAGTCCCTCAACTCGATGGTCCATTCTGAGCATCTGGGCGAGGGGGTCCAGGAAAAGTGCAAACAATATTGCCGAGAGGGGGCAGCTCTGCCTCGTACCTCTCTCCAGGTGAAACCAGTTCGAGTATTCAGAGTTGGCAACTACTGATGCCTTAGGAGACTTGTAAACCGCTTTAACACCTTTCCTAAATGTGGGACCCAGTCCCACCTTCTCAAGCACCGCTTCTAAGAAGCCCCACTCCACCCTATCAAAGGCTTTTTCTGCATCCACTGATAAGAGAGCGGGGTCTCCCGTCGTTTTCTTAGACTCATGAATCAAATGCAGCATTTTGCGCATAGTGTCGGCCCCCTGTCTCCCTAGAATGAATCCAACCTGATCAGAATGTATTAATCGGGGCATTTGGACCTCGAGTCTGGCTGCCAGTGCTTGTGTATAGATTTTGGCGTCAATGTTAATTGAGATCGGGCCGTAGGACCCACATTGCTTACGATCTCTGCCCTCCTTGGAGATTACAGCGATGAGTGCTTCTGTGAGGGAGTCCGGGGCTACTCCCATCTGAAGGATATCATTAAATAATTCCAGCATAAAGGGAAGGAGAGAGGATATAAATGTCTTGTAGAAGCCAGCTGTATATCCGTCATTACCAGGAGCTTTCCCCAGTGGTAGCCTATTTTATCGCTCTCAATCTCATTACTTGTGATTGGCACGTCTAATATTTCCATGGCCTCATGGGAGATCCGGGGCATGTCCACCCCTGGAAATAATGTATTTCCACCTGCTCCTGTACCATTTCAGATTTATGTAGATTCTCATAGAACTTTGCAAACACTTCTGGGATCTCTTTCGGGTTTGTGGTTGATGCGCCACCCTCCCCCTCTATGATAGGGATCGACCTTTCTGCACGTTGGCCTCTTAATCTAGCAGCAAGCAGGGCATCTGCTTTATCCCCCTTTTCATAGTGTTTTTGTTTAAGAAATTGAAGTTTGCCAACAACCTCGCCCTCTAAGACCCTAAGCTCCTCTCTTTTATGCCTGGCCTCAGCTATACTTTCTCCACGCTCCTTGTTGGAGTTTCGGGCAGCAGTATCCAATTGTGCAATCTTCTCCCTTAACCCAGTTTCTATGAGAGCCCTTCCCCTCTTCTTATCCGCTCCCTCCCTATCCGTATCCCCCCTCCATGTCACCTTCCCAGCCTCCCATACAACTCTCTTGGGTATTTCGCCTATATCGTTGAATTCAAAATATTCCTCTATCCCTTTCTTCATCTCCTCGCGGAAGATTTGATCCTTCCACCGAGTTTCATTACAGTGCCATTTTGCCCCCCCTGTGTGGTAGTTAATAAGTTCATATCGACAGTAACCATGTCATGATCTGACCATGAAATTGGTGTTATCTCGGAGGCAGTTGCAGCTTCACCCGCCCCTCAGAGAGGTACAGATAAGTCTATTCTTCTCAACATGTAATGGGGTGCAGAGTAAAAGGTAAATCCCATTTCGTTTGGGTGGAATGTTCACCAGATGTCCTGCAACCGATATCTTCGCATCATCCCCACCACATCTGCTCGGCCACAGTTTGCGGGGTCACGTGATTCTGGATTGGCGGACTTTCTATCCAGCATGGTATCTGCCCATAAATTTAAGGTCCCCTCCTAGAATTATGTGGCCCGTAGCCTCCAACATTATCTTTGGGATCATGCGCTGTAAAAATCTGGATTGCACTGCATTTGGCGCATAAAGCGTAGCAAGTGTGAACATTCTAGTGCATATCTTTCCCACCACTACAAGAGCCCTCCCTTCTGTATCTGCCCATACCTTGGTCTTCTCCAGATTTATCCCCTTCCTCACCAGTATAACCACCCCTGCTTCCCGCAAAGGGCCTGAGCCCCAGTATTCCGTCCCCAATCTGGAGTGTAAGACCCTGTGTTCTTCTCAGTACATATACTTGGTTTCTTGAAGGAGCACATCGAGTCATGCCCTCTTGAATTCCCTGCAGAACAGTGATCGCTTTGTGGCCGAATTCAGGCCCTTTACATTGAGTGTACCTACCCTGAAGGGACCTACCCCAGGGAATTCAGATGTTGCTGCCATTTCTTACTTTCCACGTATGTCATTCAGAAAATGAGTCCATGCCGCTAGTGCTTTCAACTTTTCGCATTGCCCGCAACACAATTATAAAAAGGCTTGTTCCAGTTCCCTCCTCCTCCCTCAACTTACCCTTCCCCCCCACCCAAGCCTGTCAGCCTCCGATCCAGCCGGGTCGTCTGCACCTGGCCGATCTCGGACCACCCGTAGAGACCGTGCATCATGCGGTCCCAACTCGTACCATTCAACTTAACCTTGAGCCCCAAATTTTATTTTATTCCCCCCTCCCTTCACATCAGAAATGTAACCAGTTCAATGAGTAGTTTCAGAATATCCCGAGTGTATTAGAAAAGGCTTCACCATCAGTGCCCTGGGTTACAGCATGAGCAAGCCTGCTTAACCCTTGGGATCATGTCCTCTGAAGAGCGTCCCACACAGCCGTAAGTACCGGTAATTGGTACTCTGCTAGTTGTAATGCAAGCACTCCGGCCGTCCAGATACGCCTCCTCCGATGTCTCATGTCTGCATCTTGGGAGTCGTCTGATGTTTTGCCGGCATAAATCTGTGTGCGTAGATCCTCGCGTTCGAGCCACTCACATTACCATTGTTTGATAGAAGTCACTTCATATGTTTGAGGTCAGCGTCGTTCAGGCTGTATTGGTAGCTGATCTACAGTGAACGATCCGCCCGCCGGCCTGAGCATCAGTTTCAGCAATGCAGGAGTATCGTAATGATATGATCAGTGTTCCATATCCGGTGACGCATTCATCCTCCTAAATTTCCTCGATCCTGGTATTCGCCTCTGCTTCGGACCTTTGATTCACCATTCTGTCATCTGCCCTTCCTCCTTCTCAGTTTGCTTCTTCCCCCTGGTCGCCCAGTAGATCAGACGTACAGCTCTGGATATCTGTCTCTGATTTGAGTCTTATCATACTCCCACCCCCCCCCCCCCCCCCCCGCATTCAAATGTTAGCGAGAAGGGATAGCCCCAGTGGTAACGGACGCCTTTCTCCTTTAGCCATTTAGTTTAGTTTAGTTTAGTATTTATTATGCGCACCGGACCCTGGGGTATAAGGGCGCAGAAAGTAAGAAGATGTACAGCTTAGAGCATAAATTACAGGTTACAGTTACATGTTACAGATAATTACCAGTTACAGATGCAAGTTTACAAATACAAGTTTGCAATCATATGGTACAGATGCTGTGTAGCAAACAGGCGTGAGCATTTTCATATATTCAATTAGCAGTAGCTGTCGTCAGCCAGTTAATTACAATTTGCCTGAATTTGGAAAAAGAATGTTCTAGCCTCGCGGTAGTAGGTAATTCGTTCCACAATTGAGCAGCTTTGACTGGGAAGCTAGCTCCACCTATGGTGGTCAGTTTAAAACGAGGTACTTGGAGGCGATTGGTGTAAGCAAGTCTGGTTTGTCTTGTGGAGTGTGATCTGGTGAATCTGTCCTTAAGGTATTGTGGGGCTTTGTTGTGTAGAGATTTGTATGTGAGAGATGCAGTTTTAAGTCTGATTTTCTCATGGGTGGAAAGCCATTTGTGTTTCCTTCTTGTTTCTGTAATGTGTTCTCTCCTGGGGATGTTCAATGCCGCTCGGAGGGCCTTGTTTTGCTGTATCTGGATTTTGTTGATGATGGATTTAGTGGCTCCTATGTACAGTGCGTTATAATAATCTAGTTTAGAGATAAGGGCTCTGGCTAGTGTTAAACTGTGCTGGGATAGGAATTGTTTTCCTGCTCTAATGAGCTTACATGTGTAGGCTGTTGAGGAAGCTCGGGAATTTACCTGTTTGGAGAATGATAAGGTAGAATCAAGGTAGATCCCTAATGTTTTAACTTCTTTAGCAACTTGTATGCAGTTCCCATCTATGATAAAGGAGGAGTAATTTGTGCTTAGTTTATTGATGAGGGGTGCGGTGCCTAGGATAAGAAGCTCAGTTTTATCATCGTTCAGGCATAGGCCATGGGTTGCCATCCATGCCTGAACGATGCTGTATATTTTGTTCACCAGTGCTAGATCTTTTTCGTAAACCCCCGTGAGTGGGAGGAGGATCTGGGTATCGTCAGCGTAGTTAGTATACGTGATACCCAGATGGTCCAAATCATCAAACAGGGGCTTAGTGAATATGTTATATAACGTTGGTGAAACGCACGATCCCTGCGGCACACCGCAGGTAATAGGGATGGGGTCTGCAGCTGCTGTAGGTGAGAAAACCCTCATGGTGCGGTCACTAAGGAAGGATTGTATCCATGCTATGGCCTCAGTGGAGAAGTGCGCTGCTGAATCTAGGTGGTTGCATAGGACTTTATGGTCCACTAAATCAAAAGCGGCCGATAGGTCTAGTAGCAGGAGGAGTGCTGGTTTTCCAGAATCTCGTACTTTGTCTATTTGGGCTTTAAGGTCAATCAGTGCAGTTTCTGTGCCGTGAAGAGGGCAGAAGCCAGATTGTCGGGAGCCTAATAGTTGGTTTTGTTCCAGGAAATTCTGGATTTGGATATATGCCACCTTGTCCAGGATCTTCAAAAGGAACGGTACCGTAGTAATAGGTCTATAATTGGTGGGTATAGTGGGGTCTAAAGTAGCCTTTTTTAAGAGTGGGAGCACCCAAGACTCTTTTAGGTTACTGGGGATAATGCCTGTGGTAAAGGAGGCATTAATTAACTTAGTGATGAATGGTGCAGGATCTCGTGCGGCATCTTTGATGAGTTGTGCTGGACATAGGTCTCCTTTGCAGTTGGAGGGTTTTAGACCGAGTATTACTTTCTCTACTTCTAGTATGGAGACTTTGGAGAAGTGGAATTACGTAGTGGGTTTGAAGTTAAAGAGTGTCTTAGTAGGCGGTAATATATTGGATGCTAAGGTCTCACATTTTAGTTCTATTTTCTTTTGAAGGTTTCGGACTTTGTTAGAGAGAGCGTGCTGGATTTCAGAGCACCACTTTTTATCTTTAAGACAGTTATCTTGAGGTGTTATTGGGTTTTCCAGTTCTCTGAGTATGGCGAACAGTTCTTTTGTGCTTGAATTAGCTTGTGTAATTCTGTTATTGTAGGTCTCTTGTTTAGCTAAAATGATTTCTTTTTTATAATGAGAAGAGATGTTAACTAGTTTCAGTTTATTTTCTGGAGTGGTGTTAGTTTTCCACGTTTTTTCCCATTTCCTTTTTTCTAATCTCAGATTTTTTAGGAGAGGGGTGAACCAGTTGTTCAGGTGGCTCTGTGGTTTGCTGTTTCTGAGCTTGAGTGGTGCGATGTCGTCAAGGGATTTGTTCATGATGTTGTTAAATTCTTCCACTAGGCTGTTAGGGTTAAGGTTGTCAGGTGAAGCGTCCAAAGTGGGCAGTAGTTTGTCTAGTGTCATGTTTTTTTTGTTTCTGGTAAGTGCAGGTGGTGCACACGATTGTTGCAGTTTAGGGGTGGCAGTGTCCAAGGAGAATGAGATTAGATGGTGATCTGACCAGATTTGGGGTGAGATGGTGAGAGTGGATATATTGCAGTTGTGGTCAGCAATCCAATCAAGGGTTCTCCCTTTGATATGGGTGGGCTCAAACACTCTTTGGGTGTATCCCAGTTCTGTTAGGGTGTTGGATGCTGCTGTGGCTTGTGAGTCGTTGATATCATTGAAGCCAATATTGAGGTCACCTAGTAGTATTGATTGAGTAGTATCTTTGAGGTTTTCTGATAGGATGGTAGTTAAGTCTTCTATGAAATTCTTTATAGGACCTGGAGGTCTGTATATCAAGTAAAGGTTAAGAGTTTGAGAGTTAGCTGTTGAGGTCTTGGTAGACATTATCTCACAGGATTCAATGGTTGGTGAAGGGGTGAGTCTCATCCCAAGTTTAGTTTTGACGATGATGGCTAGTCCGCCACCTTGAGCTCCGCACCTATCCGTTCTGAGGATAGTATAATTGTTGGGCATAGCTAGGGATAGTGCTGGGCCTGATGCCTCATGCAGCCAAGTTTCTGTAATGGCTAGGAAGTCGTAGTCTTCAGTCGAGATGACTTCAGATATTTCTATGGCATGGGCGACTAAGGATCTAGCGTTTATTAAGGCTCCTTTGAGTTTAGGTGTGCGGTTTGGGTGTGTAGCAGTATTTATTGCTGCATTAGGAGTGGCACTTGTTTCTTTGTTTGTTTGGTAATTGTTGTGCTTAATGTAGTTATGGGTGAAAGGTTTGGGAGTAGGTTCCTTTTTGGCTCGAATGGTGTTAGTTTCGTATTTGATGAGAGGATCAAAGATTCTGGGTAGTCTTGTTCGTAGTCTTAGGTTTCTGTCGGCTATGTTACATTGTGTAGTGGATTATTGTATTGTGGTTGCTATAAGAGGCGACATGGTGAGTCGTTCCAGTAGTGACCATAGGGCGCAAACAAATGGCAGTATGGTGTATATATGGCCATGGGCGCAACACAATTACTGTGGTCTATAAGCGACCATAGGGCACAACACAATTACTGTAGTCTATAAGCGACCATAGGGCACAACACAATTACTGTAGTCTATAAGCGACCATAGGGCACCACACAATTACTGTAGTCTATAAGCGACCGTAGGGCACACCACAATTACTGTGATCTATAAGCGACCATAGGGCACAACACAATTACTGTAGTCTATACAGTAGTGTAGTGAGAGACATGCACTTTCTTCTCATCCCCAGTGTTAGAGTGGACAGATCTTGGTAGATTGACACTGTTTCCAGGGGAATCTGTGCGCTACGCTTGGCCTTCTCCAGAACCCTGGCTTTATCCACGTAATTGTGGAACCACGCCAAGACAGTCTTTGGGCCACCTGCAGCAACGCCAGCTCTATGTATATGGTTGATTTTGGGCTCGTCAATAGAAGTCTTCGAACAAGAGTTTCATAAGCGTGTGTAAGGTCCTCTTTAGGTCTAGGTCAGTCTCCCCTTCCTTTTCTGGAATGCTGAAAATGCGTATGTTGCGACGTTCACGGTTCTCTAGGTCATCCATTTTTAGGCAGAATTCTTCTTCCCTGGATTCAATGTCCGCGATTCTCTGGTCAAGTTGAGATTCTAGCGTGCCAAGGGAGGATTGGATATTCTCAACCTCCTAGAGTCTTTCCTTAATTTTATCTATTCTCTGTATAATTTTATCAACTTTTCCTCCTATATCGACCCTCATGCCCTTCATTTTTATTCAGCAGATCTGCAACATCCCCTTTGGTAGCGGCTGCCTGTGCCCTTGGGGGACGTCATTGTGGAGTCTGAACAGATAGGTGTATCGGGCCGTATGGGGAGAATCTATATGGTGCAAGTTTCTCCCTGATGTCCATACGCTCGCGTCACGGGACACTTCAGCAGAGTATGCTCATTACGGTATGTCGTTCCCACAGGGCCTTCATCGACGAGAGGAGTGAGTGATCCTCGCAGGTGTAGAAGAGGGCACACGCCCCAAGAGTGGGGGCCCAACCTTCTCTATAATAAGCGGGGCTTAGGGTAAATGGAGAAAGTCACAGCCTCTAAATGCGCCACCTTTGGGTAAAGGGCTAGAGTTGCAATGGTCCGGGTAGTCTTCCACACTGAACCCCTCGCCCACGGGGCTGGAGCTTAGAGTTCGGTGGATCATGGAATGTGTTCCTCTCTTGTAAAAGAAACAACAGTCATGTGTTTAGTGGGAAAGCCTGGTCTTGAGGAGGGCACACGCCCTGCTAGGCAGGGGCCCAACCCTCTACTATCCTTTGATGGTGAGTACTAGATTGGGTGCATCCTGATGCTGTAGTCTCCTTGCTGTTCTGGAACTCAGTTTTGCTTCCCCTTATGACACCGTGGCACTCCTGGTTCTTCTGTGGCTGTAGAGACCTGTTCACACTCCACAGGGAGGGATGTTTGTCACATAGACTTGCTTATTGTAAGCCTCTGTCATATCCTAAGGTTTGGTGGAGTATCGGAGCGCAGGGGCGCTCCTTCCTTGGGTACTCTCCTTGTCACTGTGTGTGCACCAGGGATACCTGCTTCTCTGTGTTACTTTACCCCTGTATGCGAGGCAACAGGTACTTTAGAGTGCGAGGGGCTGGTTCGGGGCTTAACGTGTCCTTGGTGTTTTCAGAATGATTCCAGCACTATGACTTATATCGGAGTGCTTATTGTAAATAAGGTTATGAGTATTGCGTAGTCCTAGCCTTCACCCACTCATGCATGCGGCGTAGAACAGTTACCTTATGTTGGTTATAGAAATCCTCTCTCGTCCTGCTTGTGCCCTCCAATATGTGGCGCGCGTAGCAGTCAGTCCTGGCCGTGTTACTGAATATCGCGGGTTGGGAGCTCCGCATGTGGTAGTTGGGGGTCTGCCTAGTCAACTTAGAGCTTGGGGTAACGTCCATTCTTGATTGACCCCTGAACCCTGAGTCCAAACACTGCTGCCACAACATCTTCTGAGAACGTGGAACTAGTGATTGCCAGCTTGTGACGGTGATTGCGCTATTCAGCATGGGGGGCTGTGGTAATTTGTATACTTTACTTTGTTCGCCTTCCCTCCTCGCTGTGCGTCACTTTGAATCCTATTTACCCTTCACTGTATGCGGGTGCACACGTTGAGGCTGAGGTGCGTAGTGAGGGGAGAGGCCACTGCACGGACCAGGCCGAGTGGCGTCAGGGGCACCGACGAGCCAAGAAGTTCACCCGCGGACTCTACCCCCAACTCGAGAGGAGCCCTCGAGCAACTGGAGGTTAAGGGCGCGATCCGAGGCACTCTCAAAGTTGCTTACTGAGGTATCCAGGGTCCAAAAGTGCTCTGCTTCTCTGAGCACCGTATATCAAGAGGCCTGCTTTGTAAGGAGCCGTGCCTATGAAAGATCAGTCCAGTTAGGCGCCGATTACAGTGGTGAGTGGAGGGGAGACGAGACCTCCGCGGGAACAAGGGACAAGTCGGTGCCAGTGGGCTCACCTTCTTGGCGCTCGCGTTTTGCGGCACTGTAACCTAGTTGGTCTCCGCTCTGCCTCATGCACCAGGTCCGGGGGGGAGGCGGTTCACTTTCCTTCGTTGTGCAGGGGAGATCGGTCTCCGATGGGGCACCGTCATTGCTGCAAAGCTCTCCTTGCTGTTGTGGGCACTTTCGAAGTTCTCTGTTGGGACGAAGACCCAGTAAAGGCCTGTGCGCGCGCACACGGGCTCTGTGTCTGCTGCATAGTCAGCCGTTGAATCGTGAATGTCAAATATCTCGGCCGATTTTAGTCAGGTTTTTTTCTCCGCCCGTGGGGGCTGCCTTCATACGCTGGATTTACTCATTTTCTTTAGTGGGAGACGTCCCTTAGCGGGGGCTCAGGCCGCATTCTGAGGCCATGAGACGGAGCTCATACAGACACGACGTCCATCCGTGCAACCCCTGGTGGCCAGTTGTAGAACATTTTTAAGTGGCAATTGGTGTGTGGAAGTTCAATTTGTGACTGTTTGAAAGCAGGCAATGAGGGAGTGCTACACACAACAGTAAAAAGGGGAGAATGTCTGTCTTGTGCGATGGTGTACACGTGCAATTTGCATTTTTTAATAAAGCATGACCT
The DNA here is from genome assembly GCF_040938575.1 of Ambystoma mexicanum. Taxonomy (NCBI): domain Eukaryota; kingdom Metazoa; phylum Chordata; class Amphibia; order Caudata; family Ambystomatidae; genus Ambystoma; species Ambystoma mexicanum. The sequence continues at coordinate 669,980,383 of NC_090933.1, read as the reverse complement.
AGAGAGGGGACTGCAGGAGACAGTGGATAGTCAGGAAGGGACATGGACTATGGTCCTTTGTGTATGCTGGAGAACTGTTTTTGGGACAGAAAATGATGCTTTTTTTCTTGTTCTGTAGTGTACAAATGTCAACTGTGAAAGGTGGTTTCTAAAGGATTCTTTTTTGTTGTTTTTAATTGAATTTTATTGGGGTTTTTGCACGAGAAGCCAGGAAGCAAGGTGGGGAGGGGAAGTAAGGGAAGAAGGGGCAGCAAGCACAGCTAGTGTGGGGCAGGTGAACAGGGGGAAGATGTTGGGTGTGCATTGCATATAATGTAGGGGGCAGCTTTTCTCATGCTCCTTAATTACAGCCTCAAAAGCACTTCAATACTGTTCCTCCCTGCACAGTGATGTGTTGCAGTATATACAGAGTACTGTTGTCTTTGAAAGATATGGATCAACGGCCTCTTTTATGCCTTGCAAGGTAGCTCGTACAATTTTGTGCCCCACAGGAGTAGCCTGTGGTCGCAGTACTGGTTGAGGAAAATGATATAGAGGAAGACCGCCTACTACTTCCTGAGAAAAGAACAGACTTTCTGAGAGCATCCCGGTGGTTGGATTTGGTGTCGCGGCACATGGAGGTGGTCCCGTCGGAGTATTGTCCAGGGTGTCCGCGACCGAGTACAATGTTGCGCTCAGTGCATTTCACTTTAGTAGCATTAGCCTTTGATACATTCCCAACAGTGGTAATGAACTGCCACGCCCATGATTCTCTCGGGGTGCTAGAGGTAGGCATTTCCTCTACGTCATCTTCCTGGTCCTTTTCATTGTTTTCTGAATGGTTGCGCTTCTTCTGTTGTCTAGGCCTTCCAGCTGGTGGTGGTGGCTCCTGGGGAGGAGGGATGGCAATAGCTGATGTCATTTTTGAATATAAATAGCAGTTTTGCTATTATTCTTTGAAGCATGTTGTGTGTCTAGATTCTAGATTCTTAATGGATAATGAGTACAAATAGGTGTATAAGCTGTGCAAGGGTACATTTTCAGCTTCAAACTTCCTAGATCAGCTGAACTGTTCGCAAAGCAATGAACCGTCTGTGAAGCGCTGACCCATCCGTGAACACGTCATGCTGCACGGTCACGTGACGCTGTCCGTGATTTACGTCGGCGAACACAAAAACAGTGCAAAAAGTAACAAAGTGTATAGAATTGTGGGGAATGGCACATTAAGTTCAAACTTTCTACATCGGCTGAAAATGCTGGTATATTGGTGGTAAGTATGATATTGGAAAGTTGTAGCAAATTAGGTTGCACTAATAACCTTTGAAATTCAGTGAGAAAAAGTTAAAAGGACGTTATGGTTACAAGTAAAATCGAAAACCCACAGACATTTGCTAGTAATGGTAAGCTAAGCAACCATAACTCGCACCACCACCGTGCACTGCTAAGACTAATAACCAGGACATGAAAGATGTCCTCCTCTCAGTGCTCTTTTCCCCCCTGCTTCAGGTGTCTGCTGGGTTTGGTATATGTTTCCTTGTGAACCCCTGTTGGGTTTCTGTTGGATTCTCAACCTTGGTATAATCTCCTGCCAAGGATTGTGTGCTTTTTGTGTTGATCATCAACAATTGGTTTGTTAACCTATCAAGTGTTATTTATAAAGTAATTGAGACATTGAAGAGTTTAACACACTTCCAACATTTCTGTTTCACTCATTTTTGTTGGTCTTGGATAGGTATTGCTATGTGTTGGGAGAGGGGTTGTATGTTTGTGCTACATGAATTCTGGAGGTGTTGCAGTCTGTGGTTTGACAATATTTGTATAGTAGTTTGTTACTGCCTCTCAGCCCAGTAACCATGCATTTGGTACATTATAACTGTTAGGGTGAATTGTGCTCTCTACCTTAGAGACCCCCAGCTCGTTTGCTGAACTTTGGGACTTTGTACTTTTCATTCGAATTGTTTTCTGTGCCTGTTTCTTTTGGTTATGGAGTCTAACCAACTCCATAGGCATCATCTTTTCATTTGTGTGACACATCACCTTCAGTGCAGTGACACAGGGAAATCTTTTGTTCGGTATATAGTCTTTGCATTACCATATGTTAATGTTAAAGGACATTTGTACCGCACACTAGCACCACTGGAGTGGTCTCCTGGTGCTCTGGTGGCTCTGAAAGAGGGGAAAGGGGGGGGGGTGAGTTAGTGGGAGGAAGCTGGACAAGTGCAAGAGAGCAGTGATGTGTTGTTGGCAACCTCAGCCCGGTGGGTCTGTTGGCTGGGCCTAGGGTGTTTGCGGCCATTAGTCATTGTGTACTGTTGTGCGAGTCTGTGTGTTTGTTTTGTTGTTGCAATGTAGTGAAGTTTGTGTGGTTTGATTGTGCTGTTTGGTTTGGAGTTTGAGAGGTGTAAGCAGAGGGGGAAATTGTTAGTGGATTGGTTATTTGGCATTTCTGTCTTGAAGTGAGGCGCTGGGTTTGCGTAATCTCCCTAGGTAGGGTTTGGGGGCATTTCTGCACCTCTGTCCTGGTCTGGGCTTGTCCGGTATTCACACTGTCTTGTAAATATCTGACTTCCCCTTCCATCAACTTCTTTCATGAACATGAACCTTACCTGCCATCCTTTTCTACTCATACAGCCATTGTACCTGCTAAAGTCCACAACTCAGTTAGAGTGTGGTGGTTGCTAACATATAGGAACTCTGACAGTGTGGAACTTGGTAGCAATTATGGGTGAATGAGGAAGTTGGCTCGAATTGGCTGGGGTTGTTGGTTCTGTCTTAATGGGTGTCACTTGTGTTTCATTTGACTTGGCATTGTCTGTCTAGTTGTGGTGGGAGTTTTTTAGTCAGTTCTGGGTGTTTTCAGTGTCCTCCTAAATTTAGTCATTCTTTTTCCTTTCCGTTGTTTCGGTTTTCAGTTTGTGTCTGTGGTGTTGAAGAGCCAGGTTTTTAGTAATTTCCTGAATTTTAGGTTATCTTTGGTGTTTCTTATTTCTTTTAGAAAAAAAGCATCAAAAAAAAGCATCAAAGGCATTTTTTTCAATGTTGAAGGGGTTATTTGAATTATAATGGGTTTTTGAGGTAAAAAAAAGGGGAGGCAGGGGGACCCCACATTAAAAAATAAAATGAAAAAGAAAAATGCATTTACTTTTTTTTTTTCTCGATGATTTTGTTTCTCTGGTAAGGCATTTGATGCTTTGGCATTCGATGCAAAGACTATAAACCAACCTGTTCAGGCTTTCCCAAGGTTTAAATACCTTCTCTGGGATAAAATACTGTTTCCCAGAGTTAGTAAAGTGAACTTGACTTTACTAGTCTCTTTATATCCTAGACCCAGCACACCCTATCTTACAATAGAGTGCTGGAGGGGTTACTTAGTATCCCCTGTGTCTAGATACTCATGTAGCAGTCAAATGCAAACCTTTCCTCCTTGAAATGGCTGGTGGCAGTGGTTTTACAACAAACTACAATGATTTTTCCCAACCGTGAACGCTGATGGCGTTAAATCGCGGGAGCCATGTTTTTCAAGATGGCGTCTGAGCCCCCTTTGTTTAAACAGCTCACGGTCTTCTTTTTTCACCATTTCTTTGTGGAAATGTCCTCCTAGAGTTTTGCTCTGCGCACCAAACCAGGTTTGGTTCCTTTGTTCATTCACCTTTTGCGGGCTTCAAGACTGAAAACCGCCTCTGGCGCCCAAGTGTCTGCGGTGGGCAGGAAGTGAGGGAGGTGCCCGAAACTCCCTGTGCTTAGTCTCATAGGAGACCCAAATGCACTCTGGTATGATTGGTTGGCTGACTGTCCGGCATGGGCAGCACCCTGCTTGGGTGAGTGACAGCTAGGCTTGAATGAATGGGATAGAACTGAATAAAAGGCGAGTCTCTTGGCTTAGAAGGCAGAGTCGACCACTGGAACGCAAGAACCGAAGACGAGCTTGAAGAGGACAGCTGCTGCAACTCCTGGACCGTTGGCTCGTCCGGTGAAGCCCTGCTGCAGGTCCGAATCACCAAGTTAACCTCGACATTGAAGCCCCTTCAAGGACGACTTCTCCCTTTGAGTTGGTGGGACCAATCAACTCGACAGTAAGCCACCTGGACACCTTATCTCGGAGCTGGTTGAATTGAAGTGCTGCAGGAACCGTATAACCAGGGAGAGGGATACCAGTTTGTGTGATTTACTACAGCTACCGGAATTGAAGATATGCCAAGTACCAGCTTTTTGACTAGTCCCAGTACAGTACAGGAGTCCCACAACGTCCTCCCTCTTGTCCCCACGACTGAGGTTCAGGAACAGCGAGCTCTGCAGGAACTGCCAGGAACACAAATCTTCAGCTGCATCTTTTTCTTCATTTGTAAGGTACTGTGATACGAGACTGAGAGTACTTACCTCTTGCGCTGAAAGTGCTTGAAACTTTCACAACTCGAAGGCCTAATCAGCTTGCGACCCAACATATAATTCTTCTTTTTACAAACTACTTCTGAGAACTTCCACAGAGACATTACCGTTTACTTACCAGAACCGTTTTATCCTATCCAAGACTTTAGCCCATTGACTTTGTCCTAGCCTATTGCATTGAATTGACTCTTCTGGTGAACTCAAAGTATCTGCACTGTCTAAGAATACTAGTAATCCTTTTATGTTCTGAACCTATTCCTTTTTGCTCCTCCTTCAAAGTGTTCTTAATGCCATTTTGCTCCTCCAAGGTAGTTTGAATACCTCAGAAAATTAACGAGTATAGTACTGAAGTAAATTTGTGTATGATGTTTAACTGCCTCCTTCTAGTGAATTTTTTATGACTGTTGAATAAATTAATAAATGTTTAACCAAGAAACCTTGTGTAAGAGTCTATTTGAACACCTGTGATTGTAGACCTCTGTGTAACATCATTACTGTTCGCATTCCCCTTTTGAGATAAGCCTGGCTGCTCAGCTCCACTATATTTCAGACTTCTACCAAAGATTGGTTTGCTTACACCTGTAGTCTTAGTTGTGTGTAGTGGTCTCAAAGGTTACTGCATACAAACTCTGCCTTACAATAACCCACTCTCCCCCAAGCGGTACCTTCCATGATGTTCCAGCAGTATTGTTCGCCTCCAGGCTGCTTCTCTGGGTGACTCTCGCTGCTCGTCGTAGTCTGCGCCTGCCGACAAAGCTTCTTTCCTCTGGGCCTCACAGCTTGGCGGCATATCCTATTGCCACCTCTGCCGTTTGCTGACACTGGTTGTCCTCTGCGGTCAAGGTCCAGCAACTCAGCTCTTCACGTGTGCGTTGCTGAGGTTGCTGAAGGACTCAGTGTTCAGAGAGGCACACCTTAGCCTGTGGGGAGGCAGCGGAACAGCATACACGTTCCTCTCACTTTCTACTTTTACCTTGATGTTACTCCATAGTCTGCAGTTTACTACGGTGGTGATGTATTGGCTGGGATTTTACAACATTTTATTAAACCAGTGGCAGCCGCCACCGGCAAAGCCATTTCTCCGATCACCTCTTGGGTTTCCACTCTGAGGTTTTGCTGACGCCTGCAATCTTATATTGGTCCTACACTTCTTTCTCCTTCTTCCTTTCTTTATTTGCTTAGCAACTTCCACAACTTCTTTGATTGTAACTTCAATATCATCACAGTTAAATGTTCTTCAAAGTGTTCCCTTTCCTTAATTGGGACCGCTATCTGAACAGGTAACGAGTAAGAAGCTCTTCACGCTATACACACGTGTTACAATTCTATTGTTCAGAGGACTTTTAATACAACAATGGACTTCTACTCACTTAGAAGTCTTTACGCGAGTGGCAAAGGAGCTGGTTTCAGTTACAGGCAAGGCTTTCGCAATGTTTTAAAATGCTGTGCTTCAGTCACCGGCTTCTAAAATACTTGCTCTATGGGTTGCACTGCTCTCCTGACTTCTGCTGCAACGGCTGCGGCTTCTGGCTTGCTGGGGGACTGAGAAACCTGAAGGTGTCTCACCTGCTAGTCCCCGGGGGATCTGTCATCAAGGTGGCCAGGACACGCCATCACTTTTGAATCTAGTTCCTGGGGACCAGTACGGGAGGATCACCTGGATGAGGGGTATTTGGGGAGTGGAAGTGGGACTCCACAGGGTAAGACACAGTATCCCCCTCTTTGTTACACCTTTTCCCCATCCTACCAGGAAGGATACCTAGGAACTCCCCCCTACCCCCCCTCCCCCCATCCCTTTCCCGACGCAAACACTTTCTCACGGACAGTTCACATTGAGCGACAATGGACTAACACCAGAGCCGTATACCCGACATATCTGATGCTTGTTAATCTGCTTAGAATCACATGCTGTGCATATGGTCCGACATCCAGTGGTAACCGCAGAGTATTGCATCTTGTCTTTCGGGGGACCGAAAGGGGACGTCAGCATAGGTGTGTCTGAAGCACTATCCCTATCGTGACGTGTGTAGTACCCATAATCCCTCACGCGCCGAGGTCCCTCAGATTGTTTTTTTCCGCCCAGATAACTGGTCGCCCTATAGCGGAGCTCTTCATGAGACATTGTTTCTTACCGAATTGTCGGTTATTCCCCGTTAAGTCACTTCGCCCATCAAGAACATCTTCGACAAAGACTATGGGGGAATCGTCTACGGCTGTGGGTCCCGGCGCCTAAGATCCGCGTTCGGACTTCCACGTGGTCGGGCCTTCTGGCAGGCCTACACAGTAGGGCGAGTGGGCTCAGGGTTTGCCATACTGTTATTATGTCTTTCCTCTTTTCCACTGCTTTCCTTTTTGGTCTGGTAACCCTTCCCTTCTGCTATGGAAAGGGCTCCCTTTAGATTCTTCCCTGTGTGTAGGGTCAGATATCCGTGGAAAGACAAGCACACGTCTTGTAACGCTTGTCTCCCCCTAGAGCACGACGAGAAGCAGTGTTCGGCGTGTAAACTCCTTAAACCTAAAACCCTTAAGGAGCGCCGGTTGAAGCGGTGGGCCGCGTACGGAATGTCACGCGTGGAGCCTCCCTCCCCTGCCGCAACACCAGATGAAAGTGACGGGGGTACATCGGATGACCAAACGTCCAACGCGGACATTATAGACCTTGAGGCAGACTTTTCTAGGGCCGCCACGCCCGTCCCCGACCCTGCCAGGCTCGACTCCGGTCTTGCTACAGGGACCACACCCGGTGACGGGGGCGTCCAATCGCACCGCACAAAGCACACAACCCAAGCGCCCTCCTCGACAACTTCGTCGAAGAAGGCGAAAGCGCCAACGGGTCCACCAGAAACTTCGGCGACGCCCACGGATCGGTCTGATCCGAAGCCTTCCCTGCATCCGCAGCAGTGCATGACGACTGGGCATAAGAAACATAACAAGGGCGCTACTCCCCAAACTACACGCGCCGAAATTTCAGAACAAGAAACTTCGACGGATTCCAAGGCCCATACTGGCCCGAAAACTACGAGTAGGCCTCTACCCAAGAAGCCATCCGCTGGCCCTTCTGGAGCCGCGGAAGACATTTTCGCTGCCGACACATCATCGGAGGCATTGTCTCCTGAAAATTTGGTGACTATCCGTAAGAGCATCAATAGGATTGCTACGGCGGTGGGCCTAGTACCGGTTCCGCCCACAGTTATGGGCCAATCCACCAAAAAGTTTTCCACTGATTGGGAAGACGATCCCGAAGGCTCTTACGAAGAAAGCCAGTTACCCCTCTCAAGCACCCTGAGGAGGTCCTCTCAACGCCTTAGGACGGAGAACACGGTTCCTACTCAGCTAGGTCCATTTGGGTCATCCAAGTGGACAACAGAGCAATTTGAGGGGTGTATGGATCGGCTGGAGCAGTTTTTCAGGGCTTCTGATCAACCTCTGCCGAAAAAAGCTTGGGTAGACCCTAACTCTCAAACACAAGATGTCCAACACCAAGTTGACTATCAAGAAGATGTCCACATGGACACGTATGGAGACATCTATACAGAAGAAGAGGAGTCTTCTTTTCTGGACAACTAGGGGGAAGATCAAGGGGCAATGGACAACTGGGAGGACTCCCAGAAGAACGATCACAACTCTGATATCGTTTGCCTCGACTCTCCCCCATCCACCCTGATTCGACAAGCTTCCCCGGTGGATGATCAGATGGCTTTCAACAACATGTTGAAAAAAGCAGCGGAATTCTTTAAAATTGCCACGCTGGAAGCCCTGCCCAAACATAATTTCGCAGAGGAAATTATTAATGAAAAGCCTCTGGCAAGCCAGTCTATCCCTCTCACGAGCTCTGTAAAGAGACGGCTGGCCCCTTCCTTACTCAAACCTGCTCAGACTAGGGCTGTGAACCCAAGGGTCGAAAAACATTTCCGACCCTCCCCCACCGACCCGCTTTATATCAAAGGACACACAATCCCAGACTCGCTGGTAGTGACCAACACTCGCAAGAGAACAGGGGGTTCCCCTTGCCACGGGAGATTCACCCCCGGACAAGGAGTCCAAAAGGTTGTATGCCTTAGGCAAACTGGTTACATCGGCGACGGCCTGTACCGTCCGGATTGTCAATAACACAACGTTACTGGCAAGCTACGTCGATGCCCAATGGAACCTACTCCAGGAAGGCCTTCAAGAGGTTCTGGAACCAACCAGAGCCAAGCTTCTCGCCATTGGGCCTCATTACGACCCTGGCGGAAAGTTACCGCCAGGGCCGTGACTTTACCGCCATGGTGCTAACTACGTTAACACCATGGCGGTAAGGGGATTTACCGCCCCATTCCGACCTTGGCGGGGCGGTAAATCCCCAATCCCCATTTACCCTTCCCCATTCCCATTTTTGCCCCATAGGGCATAATGGGAGTGGGGAAGGCGTTAATTACGCCACCGTAAATTACGGTGGCGTAATTAACACCAAGTTCCCTTACCGCCATGGATTTTTACACCCGCTAGAAGCAGGTGTAAAATCCGCCATGGCGGAGAGGGAACTCGTGATTGGCGGTAAGGGGTCGGCGCAGCTAACGATGGCGCTAACCCCTTACCGCCAGGGTCGTAATGAGGCCCATTGTCTCAAAGGGCAAACTTGCCAATCAGAATGTGGTAAAGAATACCCTGGACACCGTAGAAACAGCAGGCAGGTCTCTCGCACAGGGTACTCTCCTAAAGAGGCACGCGTGGCTGCACATGTCGGGCTTCAGGCCTGAGACCCAGGCATCCATTATCAACAAACCCATCGAAGAGGCCAACCTCTTCGGGAAGGCGGTAGACGATGCCTTGGAGACAGCCAAGAAGGAGCACGAGACTATTAAGTCGCTGCACCAAATTTCCCAGAAACCCTCTTCACAGAGGGGCATTAATTCTCGGCGGTCCTTTCGAAGACAAGCCCGCGCCGCTCAAAATAATTTCTGCACGGGCAAATTCAACTCAAGTCAACCTGCTGCAAGCCCCACTTACTACCCCCGTAGGGGTCAGAAGTGTGGAAAGAATAGAGGCAGAGGCTCCAATTCCAGAGGAGTGTCAACTTTGGGTCAGAAATGACCACCAAGTCCAGGTCCCCTCCCATGTCTCCCCGGTCAGGGGGCGATTAACATCTTTCCTCAAGGCATGGGAGGCGATAACTTCAGACCAGTGGGTCTTAAAGACGGTCGCCCACGGTTACTGCGTGGAATTCGCCCGACCTCCACAGTTCAGACCGCTGAAATATCGACGCCTTTCACCAGAACATCTGTAGATCCTGACCCAAGAGGTGGAAGGTGGGAAAGGATGCCATAGAAGCCGTCCCGATTCTTCAGGTAAACGAGGGTATCTATTCAGTGTACTTCCTTGTACCCAAAAAGGATCTCACCATGCGTCCTGTTCTAGACCTGCGCCCAGCGAACAAGTTCATAAAGCCCCAGAAGTTTTGCATGGTAACACTGCAAGAGGTGATCCCATTGCTAAAACAGGTGGACTTCATGACAACATTGGATATGAAAGATGCATACTTTCATATTTCAATGCTGCCAGCGCATAGAAAATTCCTAAGGTTCGTGATTCAGGACAAACACTTCCAGTTCAAGGTGCTCCCCTTCGGCATAGCCTCGGCGCCAAGGGTGTTTACCAAGGTCCTGGCAGTGGCAGCGGCACACCTGCGCAGACTTTCAGTTCCAGTCTACCCTTAACTCGACGATTGGCTCATCATGGGGGACTCGTTCGACGTTTGTTTTTCGAACACCAAAAAAACAGTAGACCTACTGTTCAGCCTGGATTTTCTATCAACGAAAAGAAATCCAGCTTAGTCCTCAGCCAAGTAACAGTTCCTCGGGGCTCTAATTCGTACGGAAGACGGTCTAGTCTTCCCTTCCAGCAAGAGGGTTCAGAACATGCTCTCTCAGGTTCCTCAGTATGTAGCCATACTGTGTTGGCGAGAGGTGACGGTACGCAAAGCTATGCGTTTGCCAGGGATGATGGCGTCATGCATATACTTGGTCCCCCACATGCGGCTGTGCATGCATCCCATGCAAGAGTGGCTCAACAGCCAGTGGTGTCAGGCCAGCGGACAATGGGAAGATCTGTTAGTTGTCTCGCCAGCCCTCGTGCTCTCTCTGCAGTGGTGGTCGAGGAAGAACCTCTTGAAGGGGAAAACCTTCACCACCCCTGCAGTGGAAGCCACTCTCACAACAGACGCATCTCTCACAGGGTGGGGGGGGGCTCACCTGCTTCAACAATGCGCACGGAGTGTGGTCCCCTCAGGTAGCGTCCAACCATATAAACCTACTGGAGCTACTAGCAGTGTTCAAAGCATTGAAAGACTTTCAGGAGCAACTGCAAGGGACGACACTGCTGGTCCTAACCGACAGCACAACAGCAATGTATTACCTGAACAAACAGGGGGGCACTCACTCTCCAGGGCTATCCAAGCTGTACCAAAACATCTGGATATGGGCTCTCAAACACAAGATGTTCCTGATATCCCAACATGTTCCAGGGGAACTCAATCTTCTGGCAGACGTACTCAGCAGAGATTTTCCTCTGCCAGAATAGTACGAATGGCCACTGCACGAAGACATTGTATCCAACGTCTTCACAGAATGGGGGTTTCCAGAGATCGACCTGTTCGCTACTCAGGAGAATGCCCAGTGCCAAGATTACGCCTCCAGGTACCCCCAGAACCGATCCAAGGGGAACGGTCTCTGGATAACTTGGTCGGGGAAATTTGTCTACGCTTTTCCCCACCGACTCCCCTTCTGAACAAGATAGTACACAAGATGCACCAGGAACCAGTCACCATGATTCTGGTGGCTCCCATGTGGGCCCGCCAACCTTGGTTCGCGCACCTGATGGAAATGTCCCTCTCCCCACCAGTCAAGCTGTCCTGCCCGTACAACATGTTGTCTCAGGACAGGGGAGACTCTGCACCCATGCCCACAAACTCTGAATTTAGCAGCCTGGCTCCTGAGGTCCTAGAGTTCGGACATCTGCAACTCCCCTCAAAGATGCATGGACATACTGAGGGAGGCAAGAAAGCCTAACACACGTTATTGCTATGCCAGCAAATGGAAACGTTTTGTCATCTGGTGCAGTTCCAATGGCGTCAATCCCACCGATTGCTCGCCTTCACACATTGTGTTATATCTAACCCATCTGTTGGACTCTGGGTTATTCTTCAGTTCCTTAAAGGTTCACCTAGCGCCGTTGTCAGCCTACACCACGTCACAGCAGAAGGTGTCGTGGTGGAAAATACCTGTGATTAAAGCCTTTATGGAAGGGGTTAAAAGAATTTATCCCCCCCTCACTCACCCAGCCCCTGGGTGGGATCTAAATGTGGTTTTAACTAGGCTCATGGGACCCCCTTTTGAGCCTATGCATAAAGCTAGTCTGAAAGACCTGACTTACAAGACAGCCTTTCTAGTAGCTATTACTTCTATCAGAAAAGTTAGCGAACTACAGGCCCTCTCGGTTTTGGACCCCTTTGTTACAGTCCACAAAGATAAGGTAGTTATGCGCATTCATCCCAGATTTGCGCCGAAATTTATTTCGAAGTTCCATGTGAACCAGTCAATCGAACTACCCACGTTCTTCCAGAGACCTACTAACATGGCCGAAAGAAGCCTTCACACACTAGATGTGCACAGGGCAGTCAGGTTCTACATGGATAGAACTAAACCACTGAGGAAAACTAAACAATTCTTTGTTTTAGTGGCAGCTGGTAGAGAAGGGGATCCTGTCTCTAAATCAGCAATATCAAGGTGGATTGTCAAGTGCATCCCACTGTTACACTCTTGCAAAGAGAGAACTGCCCTTTAAGCCTAGAGCACATTCTACTCGAGCGTTCATTGCAAATGTTCCCCTAGAGTCCATTTGCAAAGCGGCAACCTGGAGTTCTGTACACACCTTTACAAAACACTATTGCCTAGACACTCATTCTAGGTCTGATTCTCAGGTGGGACAAGCAGTACTAAGACATCTTTTTTGTACTGTTCCCTCTCACAACCCACCTCCAACTCCGGGTACTGCTCGCTAGTCTATGCACAGCATGTCATTCTAAGCAGATTAACAAGCATCAGAAGACATGCATTACTTATTGTAAAAGCATTTCTGATGATTGTATCTGCTTAGATTCACATGCGCCCTCCCTGCCTCCCCGCTCGGAGTGGAAGGAACATAGACTTCTTACTACTTTCTCTCTTCATGTACTCACTCACTATAGCCTTGGGCTCCCTCATGGCAGAAAAAATACAATCGGAGGGACCTTGGCGCGTGAGGGATTTTGGGTACTACACACGTCACGATAGGGATAGTGTTTCAGACACGGCTATGCCGACGTCCCCTTTCGGTCCCCCGAAAGAAAAGATGCAATACTCCGCGGGTTACCACTGGATGTCGGACCATATGCATTGCATGTGAATCTAAGCAGATACAATCATCAGAAATGCTTTTACGGTAAGTAATGCATGTCATCCCAACACTGTGGTCAGGCATGTTCAGGCAATTGCGGATCATTACACACACAGGACTTCATCACACGTCAAGCAAGGCAAAACACATGAGGAAATAGCAGTTCCAAGATAGCAGTTTAATACAAGGAGAAAGACGGAAAGACCAGAGAGGGTTGCAAGGAGGGAAGTACCCTTGACCTGTAAAGACTGTTACTTTTGTGAGCCTTGAAAAGTAAGAAACTGAAGACCAGGAACTAAGGCTGATCAAACCTGCAGAGTGTCGCAGGTACCCGGGGCTCTCCTGTGTCGATAACCAAGGCGAGGAGGAACAATTGCCGCTGTGGTACTGTCCTTGGCTCCTACAACAAAGCAGCGTCAGAAAAGACAGCACCGTCAGTGAGTCGGAGAGACTGATACCAAACCAGCTTGTGTTTTGAACCAAGGTTGCAAGCAGAAACGTTGTATTAAAAGAACAGTGTGTGAGGCGTTTGGGATGAGCGACTCAAATAGAATTGGAAGCCAAAGAAAGTAGTTGAAACTTTATAATTGAACTTTGGTAGGCCAAGCAAAGATACCTTACACTGAGTGATCCGGTGCCATGTGGGTGCTCATTCGAAAGTCTGTTAAGTATCGAACTGATGCTGAGTGTGAGAGAAGTAAATATTGAGATTGAAGTGGTCATGCAACAGGTAAATCTAAACCCTGTGCAAATTCGAAAGTATTTGATAGTTTAATGTATGTCACAATTGGTCCGAACCCTGCTGAGGGAGACTAATTGAACAAGAGAAACTGATCGGTGCCCGGCAGAGGGGGATCCCGGGGTGTACTTGGAGTCACCCGAAAAAGAATTCTCTGAACATGGTTTTGAAAGGGATCTGAGCCCGGAAGAGGGGGATACAGGTTGAACGCCCTAATTGAATACTGGAGAAAAGAAAAGAACGTTTGTGTGTTTTTGGTACAGCAGGCCCTGTGCGTCAAGTTACTTGCAAGAAGTAAAGAGACTTGGACAAAGAAGGTCCTGAACTGGGAAAATGGAAATGTATCCTTGTGCCTCAGAAGCCAGAGTGTGTGCTTTGCTCGATTTGATCCGCCTTGCCCCGTGCTGAAAACGTGGGGAAAGGAGGTCCATGGCTCAAGCATCCTAACATATTATTTTGTGAACGCTTCTTTGTCTTTCATGAACATTACCCCACATTATTTGTAAATTAGTGGTAAGGATTGGCAATAGGTTTTTTAGTATAGTCCCTTTTATTTTGACAAGACTCCACTAGGACTGCATTATTATTTTTTGATGGTTGTAGCTTGCTCCCATCTGTAGAGTTAGGTTTAGATAGGTGTTTATCACACCCTTGCAGAGGTTCAGTAAACGCCTGTGAACTGTGATCACTTGTTACTATTGCCATCATGTGTTCCTTACAGGACCCACACCCTTCTCCTGAACAGGTGTCTCCGATCCAGCCACAAGTTTTGGGAGTCTCCTCTGCTCCCAAGACCCTCGGCCCGACAATTGCTTCTGGCCTCATTTCTGACACGCCAACAGCTCGGCAACCAAAACGTTTCTCCTGCATGTCTTCCACTGCACAGACTCTGCACTTCAGAGTTTGGGAGGACAGGACTCTCTCAGAACACACAAGTTAAATCTGCTGTCTCCGCGTTCCGGCGTCCCTCTTGTTCTACCACTCCTGCTTAGTTTGCCAACCTCATCCCTTCCTTCTGCTGCCGCTGCTGCCTGCACTATAGTTAACGTTCCAGCTCTTTCAACTCCTTCCTTCTTTCTCTACCCGAGGGGGCATTGTATGCCTCTCTGGTCCCTTCAGGTTTAGACAGTTGGGCCCAATTGCCCGACAACTGCAATGGCTGTTAGGCTTAATTGCCTGACTGCTGTACCTTCCTGCCTCTTCAGCCCTCTTCCTCGTCTCTGGTTCTCTGGAATTCTGGGACTTATGGTTCTCTTCAACAAAGTTAGTTTTTGTCATATTTAAGTTACTTTTAAGGGTAGATTGTATTCCCTTGAAGTTATAAAGAGCGAGGCTATGAGAATTAGCATTTACAGAGGTAGATAGTTTATTGAAGACAGTATTTCCATATTCCTGTATATTGCACCCTTAAGTTTGAGGAAGGTGTTTCTTTTGGTAAAGTGTGTTTAACCATTCCAACATCAAGGTCCATAATTCTAGATCCAACATCAGGGTTTAGGGATATTAAAATGGTACCTTGGGAAGATTCTTCCTTCCAAAGCAAAAAGAAATACTGTGTCTCATCCCACAGAATCTCCTCACCATCTTCTGCCCTGTCTCTTCCCAGGTCATACTCCCACAGTACACCACCCCCATGGTTGGGATCAGGAAGCGTCTGCCTTCCCCTGGCCACCTGGGAGGAGACTTTAGCCAGGGTTTCAGTGTGGGATCCGTAGGGTTCTTCACACATCCCTCTGTGAATTTCAAGGGTTTTGTTATTCCATAGATTTTTTCAGCACCACTGGCCACAGCCTTTGGGTGTGCCTCTGTATATTTTAGATCACTACCAGACCACTAGCCATGGCCTTCGGGCATCGTCTACGGCCATGCCAATTCTATATTTTAAAACGCAACCCATCACTCAGACGCTCATCAATATTAGACTGATTTTGACCTGTTCTGACAGTGGAATTATGTATAGAATATGGTGATCTTTGTGAAATGAATGTTTGTAGGCGTTGCGCAGTGGGACTTGGTTATTTGCCAAGTATTGCATACTTTGGTTAAGTATCATGCTACAAGCATCTTGTTTTATGGCCGGTATCTTAGTGACTGTTGCGATACATTGCACAACCCCAACTAACCGCGTTTAAGCAGCACAGAAAAGGGACAAAAATGACTGGCTGCAAGAATAACCAATGCGTAGGTACTTTTGGCCCCATAGCAAAAATCAAAAGCTGGCATCCAGGAATGTACACACATTAAATGAACATTTCAAAATCTGTTTATTGGCATATACCTATCATCACATTACAGGAGGGACATCAGGTGGTCATAGTACCAAGATACATATTATACAGCAACAAAACCAACAGACAAACAAGGGCATCATTCTGACAAATGCAGTATTACATTGGGGTCATGGGAGCCAACCAGGGGGTCCCAGGAGGTCACCTCCACCCAGGCTTCGTAGGTGGGTTGGTTCAGGGCTGTCATCTGCATGGGCCAGGGGCACCACTGCAGTAAGTGAACATATATCTCAAAGTGAAATATACAAATGTAGTTCAATTGACCTTCCCCTTCGAAGAAAGTCTGCAAGACAAAATAGCATTGGACTTTATTTTTTTTTAAGTAATGAACTCCAGAAGAATATCCTGAGAGTAATTGTTCCAATAGATTTGCTGGCAAAATATAAAAGGTGCTTCACCTTTTAAACACAGCAATATGTAGTGAAATAGTCTCTAGAAAACAAAATCCCAATACGAGACAAGGGCTTGTGCTCTTGTGGGTAAGTGTCTGCACTGGGAACCTGACAACCTGAGTAAAATCCTGGCAACCAAATACTTGATCAAGCTTGCCAACCTCATAAAACCCAAGGGGTTGCATCTACCCTCTGAAATAAATCTTAACACTGTCCCCCCACGTGTGTACTTTACTTGGGCCCTGAAAAGCAGCCACAATCTGAAATAACTGCACCCGTGTCAGGATTGCAACCTCTTGCCCCATATCCTTATCTTACCATATAATAAATAAATAAAATAAATAAATATCCTGTGCAAATACTCGTGACTCACTTGCCCTCATAATTTCTCCTCCTCAACCCATGTCTGGTTTTCAACAATACTCTGCTTTATAAAGGTAAATTGAAAAGTGCACTTACCATAGTCTCACTCAAATATATAAATATTTATAGACCTTTGTTAAGCAAAAATGTATCATTGTGGCATTATTCCACCACATCTTGACTAGGAGACTACAAATACCATAATGCAATTTAGCAAAAGGCAAACAAACGGTCTCTCCGAGCTCTGAGAGCACTGGGAACATAGATCTTTAAACCATATTGGGACATATTTTTACAGGGCCCGTGCTAGTGGCCCTGTAGTTATGGTTAAGTTGCTCAACACATACAAAGAGCACTTTTTGGATGGCTTATAACTTTGTCCCCGCTGGAACGAATCCTCATGAAACTTTGCAAAAAAAAGTACATGGCCCTGTCAGATTGATCCTGCGAAGTTTGAGGTTTCGTGCAGTTCGGGGCAATGTTATGGGGGGGGGGGAGGTCCCAAAATGTGTTTCTTCGCATAGACTCAATGCAAAAGAAATGTTGCTCACACCTACAGCCCAAACCGCAGGATGAATTTTCACCAAATTTCTGGCCATGAGCATGCTTTTGTAAATTTGGTGTAAATCCCTCGAGTATTTTATTTTAAAACAGGGAAAAAGTAGGTACAAAAAATGTGATATCTGGGTTTTGTCCACGGACGCGTCTCAGATTGGTCCAGAGGACGACATGTCGTCTGCGGACATCGGACGTGCCTGCTGATTGGATGGCAAAAAGCGCAAGGTGAGTCAGATTTTCTGAAACTTCCGCCATGTTGGATCCACAGACAGCCGCCGGTGTCCGCGGACAGAGCGCTGGGGAAAAAGTCTGGAAAACACATTTTGGGTTATTTGGTGGTGAAAAGAGGGGCTGGGAAGGGTCGGGATAGTGGAAAAAGATTATATGGGGCTATTTTGTAGGTGGAAAAAGGTCGGGCAGGTGTCCTAGCTGTCCACGCACGCTGCACAATTAGCATCAGACAGTACTGTGAACGGGGTGCTTGGACAGTACATTTGGCGTTATCTGATGGCTGAAAAGGGAAGTGGAATGAAGGTAATGGGGAGCTATTTTCATGGGTGAAAAAAGCATTTGGAAATGCTGCTGAGTCCACGGTCCGTTTCGATGTCCGCGGACATCATTTCGATTGCAGGGGTGGGGGTGAGTTTTATTACTTGATGGTGTATGGTACATACTTCTTAAATATTTTTTTTAAAACAATTTTATTAATTTTTCCATAAAAAAACACACAACAAAACTTTACAGTATATGATTTCAAAATTTTACATATATCGACCTATCCCTTTCCATCCCCCAACTCGAGCCTACTCCACTTCCCAATCCGCATCTACTTCTTCTAGGGGGGGTTCCCTTTTCTGTGTCCTCGACAGTGTCCTGGTCGCTTGACCAGTCCTGGGGGGGGGGCCCATATAATGTGGCCATTAAGTATTTCCAAGCTGTCAGGGCTTCCGTTTCTTCCTCCCCTCCATTATTACCTGCTTCCTGCCACACTGCTGTTTCAGCTTCAGTCCATTTTTGAAGATCTCTCCACCAGACTTCTACCCTTGGTCTGTTACATGCCTTCCATCCCATGGTGATTCTACACTTGACGAGTATATATACCTTACTTACATGTTTTAATTGGCGTGGTCTAGGGAACCCTCCTATCATACATGCCCACGCTGATTCAACATTTATCTTAATCCTTTTATCATCTAGCCGGCAGGCTATTTCTTCCCAGAACTTTCCAATTTCTGGACATGCCCAAAACATGTGTGTCATCCCAGCATTTTCTGCCCCGCATTTGGGGCTTATTTGTCGTTCTGCGCTCTTGAATCTGACTATTCTCTGGGGAGTCATATATGCTCTGTGGGTTACATATAGCTGTATTTGCTGCAACCTCGCATTCCTAGACACTTTCTTGTGGTATCCTTGTGCCCTCTCCCACATCCCGTCACTTATGGGTTCACCGACATCTTCTTCCCAGTCCTGTCTTAATTGGGTCACTTCCTTCCCCACTCTGGACATCATTAGCTCATATAGTCTAGAAATCTCATGCCCTCCTTCTGCTATATCATATATCGTTTCTATGGCTGCATGAGGCTGCTCTGCTAGTGTTATTTCCGACCATGTCTCTCTGATCCGCCGTACCATTCTGTTATATGTAATATACTTCTCCGCATGCAACCCTGTTTCCTCCACCAACGTCCCAAATCCCTTTATCTCCCCCCCTTGCCATATGTCTCCTACTGTTACGATCCCCACCGATTCCCAATATCTTCGAATCGTCTTCATTAGTTGCCCTTCTCCTCCTGTCAGTGCCTGTAACGGTACTTGCGGAGAGCACAGGGTTGGGTTTTCCAAGACCTGACGGGCTTTGCGCCATAACTTCCATCCCAGCACCATCATTTTTGGGCGTTCTCTCAGCTCTAATTTGGGCAGCCATGTCACTTCTTTCAGGAAGAACGGGGCACACTCCAGTCTCAACAATCTCGTTTCTGAGGTCGGATCTTCTGATAACCACTTGACCACATATTGTAGTTGACTAGCTAGGTAATAGATCTAATGGCAGTTTTAAACCCCCTTTATCATGCATATTTTGCAGCTTCCAAAGGGCAAGTCTATTCCTAGTCCAGTGCCATAGGAATTCCCTGCATATGCTCTGTAGCTTAATGAAGAATCGCCTTGGTATCAGATATGGTATGTTCCAGAAGAAATTTAATAATCTTGGCAACACCACCATCTTCAACAGCGCCCTTCTTCCCATCATTGCCAAAGGGAGCTTAGTCCAGAACCTCATGCTGTTTTCAATGTTTTTTACTGCTTTCTCAGTGTTATGCTGGTGTTCTGCCTCCACCGTGTGGTAAATGTCTATCCCCAGGTATCTGAACGTGTTTATATCCCATGGTATTTGCAAGACTGGTAGTTGATCCCGTGGGACCCCTACCTACCTCCACAACTGGAATATGCATGATTTTTTGGGATTCACTGCTATGCCAGACAGTGACGCAAATCGCTCCATCACCTCCAGGATATATTGGAGGTTTTCCCTTTTATACTGATCCCAATATCTCATACTGCTGTCTCAAGTATATTGGCAGGGGCTCCAGTGCTAATATGTACAACATCGGAGACCACGGGCATCCCTGTCTCATGCCCCTACTAAGTTGCCACCTCTCCGAAATGATCGCTCCCGTCTTGACTCTGGCTAGCGGTGCACTGTACAATAATTTTACCCATTTGAGGTACCTAGGCCCCATCCCATATTTAGTCAGGGCTGCACTCCGCCAGGGCCATTTGATGTAGTCAAAGGCTTTTATTGCATCAAGCGATACAATCGCAATCTCACCCGAGTCTCCTTTGGTGTGCTCTTTAACCCAGTGAAGTCGTCTAAGGTTATCGGATATGTTCCTGTGCGGGACATATCCGGACTGATCAGGGTGTATTAGTTTGCTTATGACTCATTTCATTCTGTTCGCCAACATCGCCGTGAGCACTTTGCTATCTTGATTCAGCATCGATAGCAGTCTATACAAACTGCAATCCTTGCCTGGCTTATTGGGTTTGGGGAGTGGGATGATGATTGCTTCTCTCAGAGATTCTGGTAGCCTCCCTCTTTCGAATGCCTCATTTAACATTGCCAGCAGTTGGGGTAGCACCTTGTTTCTATACGATTAGTAAAAATCGCTGGGGAGTCCATCAGCCCCCGGGGTCTTACTGGTGGGTAGTTACACTACCACCTCTTCTAGTGTGATTGGGGCGTCCAAGTCCTCTCGTTATGGCTTTTCGGTGGCCATTCTGTTGTTTTGATGAACACAGCACACAGTGATGTTGCAGGGCATAGACTAGTGGGTTAGAACATCCCACAAGTCATAGCTATTCGAATGGATTGTGTCCTCCAATGTATTCCTTATCTTTGACATGTAATGTCCAGCTTTGGCTGCTTTGGAAAAAAATTTTGGCAGGGGGCACCCTCCGTCGATGTCGTTGAGTTGATGTCCCTCGAAGGCCTCCGTCGAGGGCGATGCTATTGGAGGTTATAAGTAGTACGCGGGCTCCCGTTGGCCTCAGTTCTGTTTTTCCACAAACGCGTTTGCTTTGTGAGAAACTATGCGCACCTCGTGCTTGTGAAGTCTACTTCTCTCTTTATCGAGATAACGACTTTTTATGTCTTCATCTACACTGTCAACACCACGGTCCGGTTTCAAGAAATGTAAAAACTGCGGCTCGAAGATGTCCATTACCGACCCTCATTGAGTTTGTCTTTGGTGCCTCAGCGAGAACCACGAAACTGATACGTGTTCCAAGTGTCAATCCATGATAGGAAAGGCCTTGTGGGAACGAAAGTGGAAGCTCCAGGTAGCAAAAGTTTGCAACCCCCCCCATGTCTCGACCTGCCAAGCCTTCGACCGATGAGTCGAGAGTTGACTCTCCTCGGAGGAAGAAGGCCAAGCGTTCTAGGTCTGCTTCCCACCACTCATCTTCTTTGAAGAGATCGAGGAGAAGGCACCGCCGGTTCCCTTCATCGACCTCTTCGTCAGACGGTTCCCCTGAGAGGGTGGCATGCCGGTCCAAATAATCCACACCCGAAGAAAGGGAAGCTTTACGTGTGGAAATGCTGAAGACATTTGAAAAACAAGGTCATACTCCGACCGCGCCTTCTACGGAAGCCTGGAAGAAGAGGTCTCGGCCTAAAACATGCACGCCTTTGAGCCAAAATGCGTGATCCTCATTGTGAGCCCTCGAGGCCTCGATCAGAAAAGAAATCCAAAGATCATTCGAGACAGTGGGAGAGATCGTCAATGCTTTCAAATCCCTCGATGCCATTGGTGCCCATCGGGTCATCGCCCCCTATTAAGCCATCAATGCTATCAATGCCACTGTCAACTTCTCCAGCATTGGATCTTTCATGGATTCACATGCTTAGAATATTCCCCGCCGTCAGGCTGGGAATCCCCGGTACATTATATAGACCCTTTCCCGTAGGAAAACATTTTCGACGCTTATGCGTCCTATCCACCTCGTTTTGTATCATGCGTGCCTGCGCCGTCAGGACGCCATGATATAAATACAGGACCCGCCCCCGCGCTCCCTCAGATTTCAACCGTCTTTCAAAGTAGTGGGATCCTCGCGGTTACTGCTAATTGAAGCTAGGTTGTGTTTTCGCTTCGGCGAAGTTACGTTCTAAAGAAAATATGTCTGGAAAAGCTTTATTCCGTCCTTGTGCGACATGTGGACTCAAAAAAGTCTATGAAGGAGATGCCCACATGGATTGTATCTACTGTCTCCACCCGCACCACACGGCGGATACATGCGAGATATGCCAGGGTTTCTCCCAAAAAACCCTTAAAGACCGAAAAAGGAGGTTGGTCGACTGGCTTAACGACGGAGCGGGGGCCTAGTCGGAGAAAGTCGGAACCTCCCTCGAAGAAGGTGAGGCCTGTCGAAAAGCCTGTGGACAAGCATGCGGGGAAGCATGCTGGGTCTTCCTCATCACACAAAAAGTCCTCCTCCTCTTCATCCTCTAAGACGGAGAGGCAAGCGGCATCAAAATCCTCCTCAGGGGACCGTCCTAGGTCTTCCGTGAGTCGAGACGCTTCAGCAGGGAAGTCGGCAACGAAATCGGCTACGAAGTCTAAAGGCTCGGTGCCGGCGACTGGCTCGTCGACACCGGTATCGCTGACGATGCCAATTACTATTCAGGCAGCAGCAGTGGGGATTCCTTCGTCGACGGGGACTCAATTTATGGCCTGGCAGCCAGAGGTTTGTGAACCGGCCCCCCCTGAGGACCTGCTGCAAGACACGGCCTTGCCGGGGTCGTCGATGGAAGGAGAAGGTGACATGGTTATGCAGCCGTCGGACTTGGGCCTACGGCCTTCCAATACGTCGACGACGAGTGCGAGTGGGGGTGTGGTCCCTCTATCCTCGACATTGCTGACCCCCCAGACGGTTTTGTCTCTGGATGTGCTTAATACACTTCAGAAGCTCCTGCAGCGTCTGGATACGCAGATCCCTCAGCCTGGCACTTCATCGTCGATATTTTCTGCACCTTCCGTCGACGAACAAGCTCAAGCAGCTCGCACGACAACCAAAAGCCCTTCGACCTCCCAGGTGGTGAAGGATCGTCCTCGAGCGCAGGAGAAGGGTGAGCTATCGGAGTCCGATTCTGTACGAGGTGACTCGGGGTCGGACATCTCCCTGTCACCTTCGAGAGACCCAACATGGAATTCGGATGTAGAGGTAGAGTCTACGAGGAGCCAGGCACAACCGTCTCCGCCGGATGATGTGGGAGCCTTCCATGCAATGATGGGAAAAGCGTGTTCCGAGTTCGGCTTAATTCCTGAGGAGCAAAAGAAAGATTGCTTTCTTTTTGATCACATGGGTCAAAGGAGGAAATCGGTCTTTGCCATCCCAATCCTGGACCACGTATGGCAAGAAGGCCTCAAGACGATGCGTCATCCGTTCTCGGAACCGGCTATTAAGGGGCGTATTGAGAAAGTTTAAAGCTCCGGAGTCCACTCCAAAATGTCTAACATCACAGCCTCTGTCAGACTCTGTGGTATCGGCGGCAGCGGCTAGGAAGGCCAGAGTACAGCAAAAATGTTCAACCCCTCCAGAAAGCGAGGCAAGAAGACAAGACGCCTTTGGGAAAAAGGTGCTCTCAGTCGGCGCCACGACGGTAAGAGCAGCCAACTCCTTGGCGATTGTATCGCGTTACGATAGGGAGATGTGGCATAAAATAGCCCCTATCCTAGAACACCTGCCGGAAGAACATCGCAAAGCAGCCATGTTACTAGTACGGGATGGTGAGGAGGCCTCGAACCATGCAATTAATATTGCGGTGGACCTAGCAGAGTCGGGGTTCAAACAAATCAATCATGGTGTAGTACTTCGTCGACAAGCGTGGCTCAAATGTACTACTTTTAGACCTGAAGTCCAGTGCAAAGTTCTAGACATGCCATGTGAAGGAGAACATCTGTTTGGAGACAAGGTCGATGAAGCCTTGAAGCGGATGAAGGAAGACACGGATACCGCTAGGTCTCTGGGCGCCCTCCAGACAGGTAGAAGTTTTCGTTCTTTTCGCCCCTTCAGGGGCGCCTCCGGAAACTCCCGCTTTGGAGCCTCTAGGGACCGTGGATTTAACAGGCCCTCATACTCTTCACAAGGCTACAGACGGGCATCCCAGTCTGCATGTAGAGGCAGAGATTATCAAGCCTCCAGACGACGAGGCTCGGGTCCCTCGTCGACGAAGGACAAGCAAACCAGCAACCAATGACGGCCTTCGGAACGTCCTGGGGGGTCGAGTCGCTCATATCGACCAATGGGAATGCATCACCACAGATCGATGGGTTCTGGACACGGTTCACATGGGTCATGCGCTGCAATTGAAAAACAAGCCTCCAAGTCTTCCGCCACTGTTTTCGGCCCAGCCCCACCTTCGAGTTCTAAGACAAGAGGAGGCGCTTATGCTACAAAAAGGAGCGGTAGAACGGGTTCCTGTGGCACAGGAAGGACAAGGGGTTTACTCCCGGTTCTTCGTCGTCAAGAAGCCAAATGGAAAATGGAGGCCCATTCTCGACCTGAGGGTGCTCAACAAATGGATAAAGAGCTCAAAATTCAAAATGCTAAAGCTCCAGGAGGTTATCAGGTCAGTGCAACCCATGGATTATCTGTCGTCGCTAGATCTTCAGGACGCATATTTTCATATCCTAATACGTCCACGACACAGGAAATATTTAAGGTTCGTCGTCTGGCAAAAGCATTTTCAGTTCAAGGTCCTCCCGTTCGGTCTCAAGTCCTCCCCCAGGACGTTCACCAAGTGCTTGGCCCCCATAGCGGCCCATTTAAGGAAGGACGGTCACCATGTCTATCCATATTTAGACGACTGGCTGGTCAGAGGCTCATCCATGGAACAAACACGAAACAGTCTGGGCTTCGCGATAAACTTCAGCAAGTCCTCCGTAGAGCCCTCGGGGACCTTGGTCTTTCTAGGAGCAGAGTTTCATACGCACACAGGCCTTGTAAGACCATCCAGCGAAAGAACACAGAAGCTACTAAGCAAGGCGTCGGAATGGAAATGCGGTACCAGGGTGTCGGTGCGCAAATACATGTCCCTGCTAGGGACCATGTCGTCCTGCATTCTGTTGATAAACAACTGCCGCCTGTTTATGAGACCTTGCCAGGAATTTCTAGCGGACCGTTGGATGCAGAGCCAAGGTCGCTGGTCCGACAGACTGGTCATCGACGAACAACTGGTACAGGCACTCCGCTGGTGGAGAGTTTCTACTCATCTAACGAAAGGAATGCCTTTGGTGGAACCGGAATTCCAGAAGACGGTGGTGACGGATGCATCGCTGAGCGGATGGGGAGCTCATCTGGAGACGTTTCAAGTACAAGGCCGGTGGTCGTTACAAGAGTCCTCCCTGCATATCAACCTGCTAGAACTGAGAGCAGTGCGGTGGGCTCTAAAATCCTTTCTTCCTCAACTGAGAGACTCTGTGGTGCGTGTCATGACGGACAACACGACTACAATGTTTTACTTAAGGAAACGAGGAGGAACACGTTCCAGGTCCCTGTCGACGGAGGCACAGAAAATCTGGCATTGGGCCCTGCAACACAACATGCTCATCTTGGCGTTCCACCTACCAGGAGTGAGAAATGTGGAGGCAGATGCCCTCAGCAGGGAAATGAACGAGGTTCACGAATGGGTGCTGAACGACCAGCAACTACAACATGCATTCAAGAAGTGGGGACATCCTTCCATCGATCTGTTCGCGACGAAGGACAACAGAAAATGCCCGCAGTATGCAAGCAGATGGCCTCAGCAGGGCTCAGTGGGAGATGCGTTCTCCTTCCCATGGACGAACAAATTCCTGTACGCATTCCCTCCTTTTCCTCTTATCCGGAGGACGTTGCAATGGATCCTCAAGTACCCATGTCGGGTGATTTTGGTAGCCCCGTATTGGGCCAGACAAGTGTGGTTCTCAGACCTGCTGCACTTGGCTGCGGCGGAGCCAATGAGGTTCAAGAAGATCCGCAACCTTCTGTCTCGACAGGAGGGTATCGTCTGGCATCACGACCCGGACAGCCTCAAGTTGACGGCCTGGCTCCTGACTTCGCCGAATTTGGCCAGCTAACGATTCCGGAGGAGTGTCGTCGTATTCTGCAAGCGGCAAGAGCACCTTCCACAAACACTTCATACTCGTACAAATGGAGGAGTTACTGTCAGTGGTGTGGGGATCAACCAGGTTTGGATCCGCAGTCGATTATGCCGGAACAGCTCCTTCCATACTTGCTGTTCTTAGCTCGAAAGGGCTTATCGGTGTCGTCGATAAAAGTACACCTGGCCGCCATCTCCAGGTTTACACGTCAACGAGATTCCGCACCGTTATTCAGCGACCGCCTGATTAAGCACTTCCTTAAAGGGTTGTTCAGGAGTTTCCCTCCCGAGAAGAGATTTCCTCTGGTGTGGAGCCTCAATCTGGTGTTAGCGTCTCTTATGAAACCTCCTTTTGAACCAATGTCATCAGCGTCTCTGAAGTTTTTGTCCTGAAAATTGGCCTTCCTGGTGGCCATCACTTCAGCCCGACGTATTTCGGAAATCCAAGCTCTAATGGTAGACCCACCATACTTAAGATTTTTTAAGAACAAGGTGGTCCTGGCCACTAACCCACAGTTCATACCGAAAGCGCCTTCAGTGTTCCATAAACATTCCTCTATTGTCTTACCTATGTTTTTTCCAGAGCCATGCTCGGGAGCGGAGCGCACGTTACACACATTAGACGTGAAGAGGGCTCTCAAGTTTTATCTTCATCGCACGCAACTTTTCAGGGAAACGAGGCAATTGTTTGTGGCCTATGGTCTGGGTGCTAAAGGCAAAGTCATTTCAATGCAAGGACTGTCAAGATGGGTATCGTCTACCATTTCGTACTGCCATTCCAAGGCTGGGAAGCCTCTTTCGCGACGCCCAAGAGCTCATTCCACTAGAGCGGCGGCATCGTCGACGGCGCTGTGGTCTGGAGTCCCTCTGGGGGACATCTGCATGGCGGCTACCTGGGCGGCTACAAACACTTTTACCCGCCATTACTGCCTGTCACAACAACATGTCGAAGATACTCGGATGGGACAGGCGGTGCTTCGACACCTATTCCAATAAGCTAAGCCCCGGTTGAGGGGTTAGATCTGGTTGCAATTATGATTGAATATTGTTCGTTCTCTATGTTAACTATTGCTGATGGGTGCACGACCATAGAGAACTGGCATTGTGAGGAAAGTATGTGAGTTTGCATGCACGCCTCCTCTCTTCGGGATGGTACTGCTATGTAATCTATTCTAAGCATATGAATCCATGAAAGATCCAATGCTGGAGAAGGGAATAGTTTCTTACCTGTAACTCCATTTCTCCAGCATTGGTATCTTTCATGGATTCACATGCGCCCGCCTGCCTCCCCTGGCCATGCAAACTGGTTCCCCCACTACTTTGGGGGCCGAAATCTGAGGGAGCGCGGGGGCGGGTCCTGTATTTATATCATGGCGTCCTGACGGCGCGGGCACGCATGATACAAAACGAGGTGGATAGGACGCATAATCGTCAAAGTTTTCCTACGGGAAAGGGTCTATATAATGTACCGGGGATTCCCAGCCTGACGACGGGGAATATTCAAGCATGTGAATCCATGAAAGATACCAATGCTGGAGAAATGGAGTTACAGGTAAGAAACTATTCCCATCTTGCCGACTTGATCGCCAATTTTGCCAGCTCAGCCACCAGTGCCTATTGAACCTCCAAAAAAGGCGCTGACTAAGACAAAGTAGGCGTCTTCGATACTGTCAAAGCCTCTTGGTTCTAAAACAGTGAAGATGTATACTCTTCTGCCAAAAAAGGATTTTTTGAAGTCTCTAACTTTAGTTTTTGAGGAAGAACATTCAGATGAGGAAGATGCCCCTTTTGAGCTTCAGTGCGGTACACCCAATGTGCCTGAATCCCTTATTTTGGAGGAGAGGAAAATGCAAGATCTTCATGACAATTTGCACAATGCTAGTGGCATTGACACCTCTCCTGAACTGGAGTTCAGCAAACCAGAACCCGGGGTGCATGCCGACTCCTCGTACAGGCAGCTCATGTGTAAGGTTGTCGAATACTTGGGGTGGTCTAGATCTCCAGCCCCCTATGATCAGGATGATCTGACCAACATTCTGGACAAGGTTCCGCCTGCTGATCCAGTTTTACCTTTCCATGTGGCTCTTCAAAAAAGGGTGGCCAGGAATTGGGAGACTCCGGAAACTAATCCGGCAGTTGACAAAAATCTTACAAAGAAATAACACCCCTCCAGTAGCAACCCCGGCTACCTGTCAAAACACCCCACTTCCGAGAGTCTGATGGTCCAGGTAGCTATGGCTACCTCAAAACAGGCAGTGTACCCTACCATCCCTCCTGATAGGGACGGTAAATGCGTAGACGGATGGGCAAGAGGTATTTTCTGCAGGGAGCATGGCATTAAAATGTGCTAACTTCGCTTGTGCCCTTGCAACATTTTCGTACACTCTGTGGGAGTGCATTTCTATGGCAGCAGAGCATATTCCCGAATGGGATGAAAGGGACGGCTTCTTAGCTATTAAGGATGGCAAGGAGGCCATGTTTGAGTCCCTTCAATCTGGGTTGGATTCTGCAGATAGCATCAGCAGGTCCATGGCTACTAGCACCATGGTGCATAGATTTGCGTGGTTTCGAAAGTCGGGCTTTGCACCTGATGTGCAGGCTAGACTTGTCAACATGCCATTTGACAGGTCTCATCTTTTTGGCAGCAAGGCTTGTTAGGGAGAATTCTCTGTTTAGGCTGAATTTCCTAACCTAGTGAGTCCCCCAGCAGCTTTGCTGGATTTTTGGGTTTTTTTTTTCTCCTGCCAAGAGTGAGACTCTCTTACCCTCACTCTTGGACATGACTTGAGTGTTTCTGTGACTTGCTATGTGCTTATGGGCTAGGTGGTATTTTTTTCCCCATAGGCTATCATTGGTTTTTGAATGTGTGTTACACAGCACCCTCAGTGCAGTAACACAGGGGTGTCATAGAGACCCCCAAACATAGACTCCACACCCTGGGACTGACTACTGTCTCCCTGGGTCTGTAAAGTCACCATTGACTTTACTAGTCTTAATTTAGGAACTTAACCAGCACAAACCATCTTACTGTAGAAGTACTGGTAGGGGCAATTAGATTGCCCCTGGGTCTGTTGTCGAGGGGGTACTGTCCCGTCCCCCCTCGCCGAGTTCTGGCTGGTGGCAGTGGATACCACGGAAATATTCCACCGTTGGTGCAATGTTAAAGATACCGCCGGTTTATTTATTTAATATAAATTCACCGGTTGGGATTTTTTGCCAGAACTCGCCGCCAAAATGGCGTCTAGGTTCACATCAGTAACCCTGAACCCGAGTCGAGCCTTTGTTCCACTTTTGGCGGCGAGTTCTGGCAAAAAATCCCAACCGGTGAATTTATATTAAATAAATAAACCGGCGGTATCTTTAACATTGCACCAACGGTGGAATATTTCCGTGGTATCCACTGCCAGCCAGAACTCGGCACAGAAGCCCTCCAAAGTGGTGCCATTCTGTCTGGGTACCACAGGGGGTGTGGGAGGGGGTTTAGGCACCCTGGACTGAGTTGCCTTGCCAACTCAAGTCGCACTCTGGTGTGATTGGCCCAAGTGGTGAGCCACCCCACTCACCACTTAGCATGTTTTGAGTGACAGCTAGGCTGTATGAATGGGGGTTTGCTGCATAAAAGCAGGGTTTTTGGGACTGGTTCTTCAGAAGTCGCCACAGGACCTAAGAAGCCGAAGAGGGAGAAGCCGAGCCGACCTGCCAAGACGACACCACCGGTGGAGCCCTGCGGAACCGTCTCACCACTTTTCCCGAAACAGAGGAGATCTCCCGCCGGAGAGTCTTCTTCCCTTAACTGGTGGGGACAACCAGTTGCTGCCTTCTTTTCGCCGTCCCGAAGCATCTCGTGGCCGCCTTGCCTGTGCCAAGCACCCCGGCAACCGGGATACCACTTTTTACCTCAACCGCGAAAGAGGGGTAAAATCCTTTGTAACCGGAAAACTCCACGGCTGGTCTCATCCCTGGTAGTGCAACGACCTTCAGCTCTCCTCCACGTTGAGATCCCCTCTTCCTCTGGACGACGCCGCGACTTGCACCCACTACCAGGAACAACTGCCACTGCTGGAGGATCCTTTCCACTTTTAAAGGTACTGTGTTCCGCCCGGCTTCCCTTGCCACCGATTGTACGGGGTAGATTTAGCCCTCGGCTCTCGACCCTGGGTAAGCCTGGGACACCCTAACTAAACTTTTCCTAAACTCAGTAAAACCTTTTCTACTCACCTGCAAAGACTTGTGACATTGTGTGATCTTGGGCATATTTTCGCCTGTCTCTCTCTAAAGCGGGCCTCGAACCAATTCTCCTTGTTCCACAATTGACTGCCTTTCTAACCTTATGTGAAAAGTGTTTTACCTTGCTGCTTTCATTACTTCTGCCTTTTCCCTCCCTGTTTCAATAACTTGTTGGAGTGCCATCTAACGTTAAGTGCTCACCTCTGTTTGGAAATAAGTGGTGTTAATTTAGACTTGCCCAACAAATGACTAGGGATGTACATATAAGTAATAGTGACTGTGTTTTGACTTACTTACCTTTTTCTGTGATAGTGTAATTTATGAGTGTGCCTTTAAAATAAATACGTATATACTTTTACACCTAGCTCTGGTCAGTGTTTGCTTGTACTACTGTGTCTCTGTACCTATCCTGTATCCTCTATATACTGCCTAACTCTTCTTGAGGGAAGTCTGACTGCTCCGCCACAGCTACCACAGTGAATCTGTGTGGTACAGACTGCTACCAAGTGGGTTTACTGCCAACACCTGTAGTCCTAAATCTTTTGCAGTGGTCCCAGAGGGAACTGCACAGGTTTCCGCCTAACAAGGCTGACGACATCCTTGAGAAGTTGCAGATCTTGAAGGCGGCAGTCAAATCTTTGGGCCCCGCTGTTTTTCATCCTAGTGGACAACCTTGGAGGGGTAGATCTTTTTGCTACTATTCATTTGGAAGGGCAAGAGGAATGGCCAGTCAAAGAGGCCAACGAAAATGTCCTTTTTGTGGATGAGGTAGAAGTGCTAAGCCAGCTCAAGCAAGTGCCTCTTTACCATCAGTCTCTGCAACAGCCGCTTCAAAACAACTCTGAGGACCCGAGTCGCATCTCACTGGTGGGGGGCAGATTGACTCTGCATCTAGAAGAATGGCGAGACATTACTTCAGATGCTTGGGCTCTGGAAACAATAGTCCATGGTTACTGCCTTCCTTTTTATAAAGCAGCCACAGAAGAATCCACCGGAGAAACACTCTTTGAAGATTTCGGATCCTCTCCATGTGTACGAAATTTTAACCCTGCTAGAGAAAGGCGCTATAGAACCTGTGCCTGTAGCGGAGAGGGACAAGGGTTGGGATTCCCCATATTTTTTGATTCCCAAAAAGGACAGAGGACTGAGACCCATCTTGGACTTGAGATACTTGAAGAAGTTCCTCAGGAAAGACCAATTCAGGATGGTCACTTTTTCTCAGATCCTTCAACCCCTCCAACTCCGGGATTGGTTGGTGTCATTGGACCTTCAGGATGCTTATTTCCATGTGCCAATCCATCTCAAGCACAGGAAATACATGAGGGTCGCAGTTTGCGGCTCACATTTTCAATGTAGAGGCCTGCCATTCGGGTTGTCCTCCTCCGAGGGTTTTCACCAAACTGATGGCGGTGGAGGCACTGAGTCTCGGCATAAGGTGGGATTCACTTCTACCCATACCTGGACGATTGGTTGATCAGGACACATTCTCCCGAACAGGCCTGGGATCATCGCAGCGTGTAACGCTCACCTGACTCCCACGGAGGCGCTGGTCTAGTCTGGGTTGCTGTGGCCTCTTCGAGCGTGATGCGCAGAACTCGGCGCACCGACTGAACAGGACCCTCAAATCTTGCTTGTCTGGCCCGTAGGAATATCCTTCTGCAGATGAGAAAGGGGATTAACAGTCTGCAGAATAGTGTGCTTGCTCCCCCCTGCCCCCCTTCGTTCTTCTCTAACTTCCTCCGAAATCCCCGGTTGAAGCTCACCTTATGGTTTGAAAGGATGAACTCTCCATCCTGCTTCTGGTGCAGGGGCACGTGTTTGTCCAGTTACTTCACTGGTTTTCAGAATGGCGCTGGCAAAATCCACTTGACGGCGTTCCGCTCGGAAAAGTAAGTATGAAGATTACAAAAGTTCAAGTGTTCAGCCTCCTTTTCTGTTGCCTTCCTAACCTGTGATCTCTCCTTTATTTCAGGTGCAGAATGAAGGCGATGCGTTGAGGGATTGAACTGCCGATGGTAAACTCAGGTGAGTTAGCGATGGGGGCTATCCCTCTTAATGTCTTTATATTCCTCCAGTAATGTCTTTTGTCCTTTCCCCATAGGGGCCGGGGTGCGGTACCTGCCAACGAAGCGGCGCCGACCCGAAATGAGGAATGGTCCACCAACAGAAGACCGGTAAGTGTTATGGCGGAAAATTAGGCTTTCCTCATATGTTCCTTTAGCTCACCTTTTGTCTCTTCTTCTCTCCCCTAGGCGCAGAGATGTGGCGACCGGTGCAGACAGTCGCGGTGGAGCCAGAAGAACTCCCGAGGACAGGTGAGTGAAACGCAGCGCTGCAGCGAGCAGCGCGGTGCTTTTAAATGAAAGTCTTTTCTCAGGAACGCTGGCGCGAAGGTTCCAGATGCAGGTAAGAAGTTTGATTAAATTCTTGGTTTTCACCTTTCTCTTCTCTTCTTTCCTTACAGGTGTTCCAGGATCGAGGCGGGCGTGGCTGGAGACCAGATGCAGGAGCAGACACGGTGAGCGTTCAGCTGCTTGGATGCAGAACAACGCGAAGCGTGAGCTACTGTCTGGGCATGGCTTAATTAGCCCCCAAAGTAGTTCCAGGTAAGTATCCTTCCCTGGCCCCGCCCGAGTGGCAAAATAGTCCCAATGAAAAAATAGTCCCGTTCAGGTCTCAGGGAGGCCTGAATCTTGCAGCAGGGTCTGCATCAGGTAAGTGCACAAAACACCTTCCTTTATGAGCCTGGCGCCTATGGCGCCAGGAATAATGTCCAACATGAGCCTGCCGCCAAAGGCGCCAGGACAGAGTCCAAAGAGCCCCTATAAGGGGCCGCTGGGCTTTTACCCGGGGGCATGAGGCCTGCTCCCGGGGGTGCTGGGCCTGGCCTGGTGCTCCGGGGGTAGGCATAATGACACAGCGTTACCTGCCACTCTCTTCACTGACTGGGCTTCTTCTTCAATTACAAGAAGTCCCATATCGCACCTTCCCAGAAGCTCCAGTACATCAGAGCTGTTATAGATACATCCTTGGGAAAGAGCTCTCCACCCGAGGTGAGGGCTCAAGACATTCTTCAGATGTTAACAAAATTCCACAGTGACCAGAATCTTCTGGCCTTCAAATTCTTGAGGTTAGTCTGTCTCATGGCATCCTGCATTTTTCTAGTGCCAGTCGCCTGCCTGAGAATGAGATCCCCTTCAATGGGCTCTCGGAACACAGTGGTCCCAATTCTCAAGGAAGATGTCGGACCGACTTCAGATTCCAACCGTAGTCTCACAGGATCTTCTGTGGTGGGCCTGCGAGGAAAATATTCAGAAGGGAGAACCCTTTTGGCAACCATGGCCGGAGACAACTGTAGTAACGGACGCCTCACTCATGGGGTGGGGAGCCCATGCCAACAATCTGACAATCAGCAGTCGTTGGTCTCCATCAGAGTCCAAACTACACATCAATGTTTTAGAGCTGAGGGCAATCAGACTAGCACTGAAGGCTTTTCTGCCCTCTGTACAGGGAAAGAATGTCCTGATAATGAAGGACAACACAGCGGGCCATGTACTACCTGAACAAGAGAGGTGGTGTATGGTCACTAGCACTGTGCAGAGAGGCAATGCATGTCTGGTACTGCAATTCAAGAAGGAATCTCCCTATCGGCAGTTCACCTAGCCGGGGAGGAGAACATGGCGGTGCTCGGAGCAGGCATAGCATAGTCTCCCACGAGTGGGAACTAGGTCAGGAAGTCCTTCAAGATATCTTCACCCTTTGAGGAACCCCCCCAAGTGGATCTGTTCGTGACCAGTGTCAACCAGAAGTGTGAACTGTACTGTTCCAGGGAATTTCCCCCATGAGCAGCTCTAGGCGATGTGTTCGTAGTGGACTGGGAGTGTCCACTCCTGTATGTGTTTCCTCCAGTCCCTGTCAATCCTGACATGATCAGGAGGTTGAGAAAGTTCAGGAAATCCATTATCCAAATTGCTCCAAATTGGGCCAGGACAACTTCGTACCGGGATCTTCTGGACATGTCCATCAGCCCTCCAATAAGTCTTCCACAAAGAGAGGACCTTCTCTCGTGCGACGACATTCTCTCACAGGAGGGCGTTCGGGTTCTCCATCCAGAGGTCAAGACACTTGGCCTTCATGCATGGTTTCTGAGTGGCAGAGTTACAAGGATCAGGACCTCCCCGATGATGTAATGGAGACTTTGCTTTCGGCCAGAAGGCCAGCAACATTCTTTGTACCGCTGCTGTTGGAACACATTCTGCAGCTGGTGTAGGGACAAGAATGTGGACCCCTTGCTATGCAAAACCCTAACAATGTTATCTTTTCTGCTGTATTTGGCCAATCTGGTGCTCCAGGTTGGGACCATTAAAGGTTATTTGGCGGCGCTTTCCATCTTCAAGCGCTCATCTGAGGAAATTTCATATTTTAAGATACCTTTTGGTGGTACAATTTCCAAGGGGACTCACTAATGTGTTCCCTCTATCTCCTTTTCAGGTTCCCGTTTGGGACCTTAATCTTGTTTTAAAGTTTCTTCTGGGCACCATTTGAACCGCTCCATTCATGTCCCTTAAGACTACTAACATTCAAGACCATCTTGTTGGTAGCATGAACATCAGCCCATAGAGTGAGTTGCAGGCACTATACTCCAAACCACAGTTTACAGTATTTCCTAAGGACAAGGTCGTCCTGAGGGTCAAACCTTCATGCCTACCTAAGGTCATATCAGACTTTCATTTAGGACAAAAGATGGTGTTACCCACTTTCTAGCCTCCACCTCATGCTGGCAAGGTGGAGGAGAGGTTACACAGACCCGACCCGCGAAGGTATTGGAGTTTCTCCATTTCAAGGTAGTCAAAACTTCGTCTGGATGACCAACTATTCATAGGATACACTGGTCGTAGGCTGGGACAGGCTGTGACAAAACAGACCTTGTCCAGATGTTTTTTTTTATAGCTATTTCTGAATGCGTCTGGTGGGCAAAGATCCCCCAGAAGGCTTGAGAGCCCATTCCACTAGGGGCATAGCTACTTCTTCTGCTCTGCAAAGAGTTGTTCCTATTTAAAACATTTGTGAAGTAGCCACTTGGTCTACAATTCACACTTTTACCAAGCATTACTGCCTTGATTGCACCTTAAGTCAGAAAGAAAGCTTTGGGAAGGCAGTCCCTCATTCCGTTCATGGAAAACATTTATGACAAAATTCGTGCTCCCTTCTCCCAAACATTCACTGCTTTGGGATTCTATTAAAGATGAGGAATACGTGGGAGGACCCAATCCATTTGAAGAACAAGTTACTTACCCCTGCTAATGTTCTTTCGAATGGATGCTCCTCCCACATATTCCTCATTGCCCCTCCCAGCCTACCCCCAGTAGAATTTCCCATGATATTGCAGTTTAACCTCCTTCAGTCTAGTATGGTCAAATCTGCTTTAATGCGAGTATTTCTACTTGAGAATGACATGAAAAAAACGAACTAAAGCCAACGGCCACTGCGCGTGTGATATATGCCTTCAATGACATCATCCTCAAGACAGAGGCCCTCGAGGGACATCGAGTCGACTGCATTGGTGCACAGCTCCCTCCGACGATAAAATCTTTCCGAAGAAGTTCAAGCTGGATATTGGAGATATCAAAGATGAGGAATACATGGGAGGACACAATCCATTCAAAGAACAAATTACTTTACTGGTTACTGGTAACGTTCTTTAGACTGGATGCTACTCCCACGTATTTCTCATCGCAGCTCCCAACCTACCCGTTAGTAGAATTTCCCATGTTCTTGCAGCTTCTGCTCTTTTAGAGTCTAGTATGGTCAAATTCACTTTTATGCGGGTAGTTCTACGTTAGAGTGACAAGAAAAAACAGAACTGAAGCCAACAGGTGTTGCGCGTGCTATATATTCCTTCAATGACCTCATGCTCGAGATTGAGACCCTCGAGGGACATCCAGTCGACTGCATCAATGCACTGTGCTCTCTGCAAAAAATCTTGCTGAAGCTGGATATTGCAGCTATCAAAGATGAGGAATACGTGGGAGGAATTCCTTGCTTTGAATTTGGCTTCAAATGTGTCCTAGTCGGCTAATAATTTTTCTTTTCTCCAAGGTTTTACATTTTTTAGTAGGTACAATTCTCTATTGTGGAGATTTAAATGATAACTTTATGGGTTTGGGGAGTTTCACTAGGCTTCCTTCACATGTTGAGAATTAATATTTGACTGTCATTTGGTGTGGCATTGTTTTTGTAGGTGTGGTTTTGGGCAATGTCGGACAGAACCATGTTTTCCGAAGCAGTACTTCTTGTTTGGATAGTACGTGTCAATTAAATTGTTTTTTAAAATGTCCTGGATTTTGGGATCATTTGTGGCTGTTTTCTATCTCTTAGTAGGATTTTAGTACTCTTTTTCGGGATGAAGCTGTTTCAAGGGTCAGCCAGGCAATGTGTTCCGATTTGCCATGTAAGGCTGTAACTGTTGAATGGTCTGCAGCTTGGTAGCACCCACATTCTCTATGGGAGAGCATTTTTATACCGAAGCTCTACAATTTTTGTGATGGTGTTTTGTCAAATATGTCTTCCCAGAGGTCTTTTAGCCGTGTTTTATCAGCATTTCTGAGAGGCTGGAACATGTCTTGCAACTGTAGTGGGATTGTCTGCAATGTATTGTATGTCTGTTTACAATGCAAACATTGCCTTCTTGTGGATAGCAATTATTGATGTACTTGGATGCTTCATCCCTTTTAATGTTGTTTGTATTTTTAGGGGATTTGCCTTTTATGCTGTGTTTAACAGAAGACATCCAGCTATTTACTTGTCCTTTTTTGCAACCTGGCTTAGGGAAGCCAAAGCGACATTTGGTATAGTATTTGCCTTCATTTTTATATCTACTTCGGCAGTATTTGCCACACTTATGTTTTTGGAAGCGTAAGACTTGTGTATGTAGGTCACTATCTGTGGTTTCTGAAGGGATGTCGCAGGAAATGTATTTTTCAATAAACTGGCGTCACTATCATGGCCAAGTTTAGGAGCATCTTTTATCCACAAAAGCATGTGGATGTTTGGTGCTCCCCTGGATTGATATTCCTTTCTCCCAAAAAAGCGTTGCACTTTTTCCAAGCAGAGGGGTAGTTTTATTGCAGATAAAATCCAGCATGGCAATGAAGCAATGGTGAAAGTACCTTGATACATTGACAGGGTAAAGAGAACAGAGTTCTCCTTGTGTTTTTAGATCTATTCCGTCTGTATTTAGGTTTGCAGTGCTTAAGAAGTTGTACAAGTCATCCCATGCATACTCTGCACAACTTAAAGTACCAAACCATGTGGGTGTGCCTAGGTTCCTTAGCATACAACGTACATCAGGGTGACGTCAGAACCAGTATTCTTTTGTTCCACGCATATTTGCCAAGAGATTTGTGACACTTGACTGCAAAACTTCATCATTGTCTTTTTTTTTTTTTAAGCAGTTGGGTAGCGGTATGTTTAAAAAGTTAGAGCCTGTTTTTAATGTGTTTACAACTGCATAACATAGAGTTGCTAGCTCACTTTCGAAGAAGATGTGGAAAATGTATTCGACATTTTGTCTGAAGCTGGGGTCTTCAGAATAC
This sequence comes from Ambystoma mexicanum, assembly GCF_040938575.1. Lineage (NCBI taxonomy): Eukaryota > Metazoa > Chordata > Amphibia > Caudata > Ambystomatidae > Ambystoma > Ambystoma mexicanum. The sequence continues at coordinate 669,942,806 of NC_090933.1, read as the reverse complement.
ATTCGTAAAGAGCGATATTCTGATGCACTAATTTGCGCTGACCTTTCATCATATTTTCTTTTTCCGGTAGGAAAGAGTAGAGGAAAAGAAAGCACTTCTACACTTTTTTTCCCATATGCTCATTGGGGATCCTTTGGCCTGATGCATTTGATATGTTTGTAATGCATCGTCAATGGTGACTTTGGAGTGTAGTGGGTGAATTGTATACTGGTCTAAAATATTGGTTGCAGTAACGGGATCTACACAGTCAAATCAGCCAGTTGCTTGAGTCTTGAATAATTTGGGTGGTTTCTTTTATGTTTTCTTCTATGTCTATATCTTTGTAGTATTCATTGCTTTCTGTTAGATATTGTAGGGTTTGTCTAACTTTGTTTAAGTCGACTAGTTGTTGCCACATTTTTTTGTCTTTTGTTGGCACTCCATTAACTAGTACAATCAAAGTTTGGTCTATTAGTCGTCGTACTACTAGAGTTTATACATTTTCTTTTAGATCTAATGGCAAATATACTACTTTCCCACGGATGCCCTTTAGTAACTCGGATGGAGGTAATTTGGCTGATTGCTGCAGAGCTGACATTGTGATTGTGCATTGTGGAGGGGACAGTGTGGGGTTTTTCACTCTAGTGGCTTTGCAGGTTGTCCTGAAGGATTTCTTTAAAAGCCTAATGCAACTGTTTCATAATTTTTTGCAGAAATAAATCAGAGGCAAACGTGGAGATGTCCAACAAACATTTCTGTATCTGCTTTTTTATATGCTACGGGAATGTCATCTTTTGAGAATGACAGTATAAGTTCTGATGGTGTGATTTATTTATTTTTTGTCAAGATGGAGTTCACTTCACAGATGTCGGAAATATCATTTTCCTTTACAATGTTAGGAATGCATTGAAAAAGTTCCTGTAAGAAAGAAAATTGTAAAGGAAGATGTAGAGTGTACAGTACTGTAAATAAAAGCAAAAAAAATGTTTAACAACCCCCCCCTGTACAAAAATGTTTTTTTTCAGAGCTACCACCAAAGATTAAATAACTTTAAACTGTTTTTAATTTTCCCACCCACCCCTTTGAGTGGCTGCGGCGTCTTCAGACACTGCGTTAGTCCGCGGACGGCACGTGCCACATCCGGGTCTTTTAATGTTGCCTGGCATGGGAACGGGACTGCGGAGACCGTGGACAGTTGTGGGTGTCCGTGGACATCGGGAGGATCAGCCAGTCAGGTTTCCTGTGTGCGGTGTACAGTTAGAGGGGGATAGCAGGAGTTTTGTTAGTGGGAGTTGAGAGGATTTAAAATGGCCATGGCAATGTCTTTGAGCAGGCAGAGTATTTGGATTTTTGGGGGCTTTTGGGTTCATTGGTTGTAGGTGTATGCTGAGTATTGTGGAATAGCCAAAAATCTTGGATTCCCGGATTTGGAAGTGTTCTGCCGTGGAGTGCGAGGCATGAAGTGGGTGGACTTGCTCCCATTTAGTGCAAATATGGTTGGATTGAAACATCTTTACATTATTGTTGTTCATTGTGGAGGGAACAGTTTGGGGAACGTGACTGGAATTTAATTGCAGTTTGCAATGAAGGAGACATGGGGAAAGTTGAAGGAAATGTTTCATAATTCGAAACATAATTTTTACACGCATTGCCCAGAGACAGATGTGTATGTGTTCTAGTTAATTTGGTCTGCAAATGGAAAAAGCGAGGCTCAACGTTAATAAAGCTGTGTGTGCTTTTGTTCGAGATGTTGGCATGACAGTTTCATGATGAGAAGATTACATTTTATAGGGCCAACCTACTTCGGCGAGATGGAGTCCATCTAACTGATGTGGGTACCAGATTTTTGTGGAAAAATGTTAAAAATGCATTTTTTGTGAAAGTGATAATTAAATTCAGCCAAATGTTTTCATAGTTGTTCGTAAAACCAAACATTAAAAAAAGTATAAAAGCCAAAAACAAAAAAGGTTCTTTTAAGAGCCTCCCTTTTTTGAACTAAAACAATTAAAATGACTTCAATTGGCCCACATGTTGAACTTTTTAGAAGTCTGTAGACTATCCAGGCTGCACAGGGGTCTGTGACTTTTTTCTCACTTCTATTATTAACTGTGAAAGGTGGCTCCTATTTTTTTTTTCAATTTTGTATTTGTTTTGCCATTTATTTCAGGAGAGGCAAGTGAGGTTTCAGGAAATACAGGTCACTGTTTGGCAGCCAGTGGGGGAAGAGGGTTAGTGAGAAGTTGTGGATTGGTAGGGGGAATAAGGGAAAACCAGAATGAGGCTTAGGAAAGGTGAATGGATAGGGATGAAGGAAATGGGGAAGACACATGCATATGAATTCACAGTAGTTTTTGTATTTGTATTTTATTAAATTTTATATAGTGCTGTAATCCAAAGCGTTTCACATGAGAACATCAAAGATACAATAGAAGCAATACGAACAAGTCACGAGTCAAAACAACAAGAACATTATGTGGAACAATTTGCTGAGTACATTAGATTAAGAATCTGGGATCGGGGGCAGGGAGGAAGTAGTAAGAGCAGTCAGGAGGGATGGTGAAGAAGGTGGGATTTTGAGGAAGAGCGGAAGGAAGAGTAAGAGGTGATGGAGCGGATAGGCAGAGGTAGAGAGTTCCAGTGGAGGGAGGGCAACGAGCTGCAAAGAACGGAATCGGGAAGGGGCACAAGGAGGAGGAGGAACATTGAGTAGGAAGTGGTCAGCTGATCGGAGCGGGCAAGAGGGAGAGTAGAAGGAAAGGAGGGAGGTAAGGTAGGGAGGGGCAAGATTGTGAAGAGCTTTAAAAACGAGACAGAGTAAATTGAATTTAAGTTGGGAGTGAAAGGAGAGCCAACCGAGAGAAGAAAGTGAAGCCGAGATGGAATCATGAGGAGAGAGGGAGCAAAGAGTACGGATTGCAGAGTGGTAGAGGGATTTTAGGGGGGGCCAGGTGAGAGGCGGGGAAACCGAAGAGGAGAGCAGAACAGTAGAATAGACGAAAGAAGATGAGGGAGGGAATTAGGAGTTTGGTGGCATGGAAGGTGAGGGAGGAGTGAATTCTATGAACATTGTAGAGATGGAAACACTTAATGAGTTAATGAGTATCCTGAAATCTACTGGCCAAGAAACCTGAATGGCCTTCCTTAATCAAGAGCCCCAGTAGTAACACCCCTGACCTCCTGTCTCAACATGTACCTATAATTATGACCCAGTTAGCAGCAGATGGTTGCCAGACAATGCACAAGCACAGCTAAGCACATACAATGACGTTTGTAAGAACTAAGAAGCAAGCAACATTATACATTTAGACAACCAAAAAATTGTGGCTTTAGTAGCGAATGAGGCAGCAGTGCCCCACTGAATTTAGCCCGTGTTCGACACGACTTCCCCACTTGCTCTTGGGAGGAGTGGTGTCCCTCAAATCATGCTGTAATTGCTGGCATGAGTTTTTGCCTTTGCCCCCACAGTTTTACCTTTCCTGCCATTAGAATGGAATGGTGCACTTCTTTCGCCTGGGGTCCCATCCATGGTGCCCCAGGCGCAATAGAACCAGCAAATGTGCTGCAGCCATAGGTGATAGCGGCAGCAGGCGCTGTGTAGTTCAGCTTCTTGCATTCTCAATGAGCTGACCGGCACACTACGTGCCCGGAATGTCTGCTGCTGCTTCGCTGCAGCTGCTCACCACATGCGCTCACCCACAACCAGGCGTCCACGCCTGCCCACTCCGCGGCCCGTGTCTGCATAATTCCAAAATCAGCAGCAAGCAGCACGGGCCGGGTGGGGTCTAAATAGGCCATCAAGGCAGTCCTCCATTATGTAGCTGACCACATGATGCCGCAGAGCCTACTGGGAAGTGTAGTTTCTCCAGCATGAGGTCTGACATGGCTTCACATGCTCATGAATATTCCCCGTTGTCAGGCTTGGAATCCTCAGTAAAAGAACAAACGGTTTCACTTTCACTTAAAAACTGTATTTCTCTTCTAAACCAATCACTGTCCTATGAGTCATACTACCCCCATCCAATGACGGTCCCCCCCTAACTCCCTCCACTGGCAGCCAGATTCAGATTATTATTTATTTTTTTATAACCTTAATTTCATTCTGGCAGAACAGTGCGGTACAGGTAGTGGGACCATGTCACATAATACAGTCAATGCTACAATCAATAACATTTTGCAAAGAATGATTGCTAGTGCATAATACATAACAGATTGTCAAGATGGTTCATAGGGGGAAACGAAACTTTGTGTCAAAGTATTAAATGTACAGATTTGACGACTAGGAAACCCATCTACACGTCACAAGGTCTAGACCTAGGAGGAAGAGTAGATATATACATGTCTTCACATTCTTGGGACAAGGTTAATGCAGCTAACCATTCCTTAGTGACGAGGGCCAGGGGGGGATTGTCTTTCCAGTGCAAGAGAATGGTTCTTTTGGCCATCATACAAGCAATGTTAGCAAATGTACAAAGGTTGTTACTGTGAATTGTCAGCCATATACCAAATGGTGGACCTATTGGGTTGTGTTCTAGTGGGGTTCTCATAATTTCCACTTTTGGTTCTATTATTCGGGACCAGAAGTCCCCTAAGTTAGGAAACACCCAGAACATGTGTAGGTGGTCCGCCAATTCTTGCCTGCATATGGGGCAACCAAGGGGCTGTGAGTGTGCCATTTTAGAGAGTCTTGCCCATGTGTAGTAGAGCCTGTTCAAGATTCTGAACTGTATGAATTTGGATCTTAAGTTAATGGAAACTTTTTTAGTATGGGCACACATTCGGGTCCATTGCTCATCTGTTAGTTCACGGTCAAGTTCACGTGCTCAACCCAGTCTTGCGTTCGATGTCGGAATTGAGGGGGGAGTTAGCCATCTTCAGATTTGTACTGCACACTTCAGTCTTGGGAGTCCATGAGTTTGCTCTGCAAGCTATTTTTGTTTTTTTTCGTGTTTTTGATCGAAATAGGTTCTATTTTTGTTCCAAAAACAGCCTGTGTGCTCCTTTCTCCATTTGCCGACCACAGGGACCCATTGCCAGTGAATTTCAGCGCCCCTCAAGGGCGAAGATAGTTTAAGTTTCCAGAAGGCCATCGGGCCTACTTTGCACCTTCTGACAATGACAGAGGAGGAGGGGGGAAGGGTCCCACTTCAGGCCCTGCTCTAAATGCGGGCTACGGACCGTGTTTGTGGAAGACCAGCACCTACAATGCCTCTACTGGCTGCACCCGGACCATAAGGCGGTGGAGTGCGAGATATGCCTCGGGTTCTCCAAGAAGACGAGGGACAGGCACAGCAGACTGGCGGCGCTTAACGCTAAGGCCTCAGCCTCTGCCCCGTGCCCCAATCAAGGTCATGCCTCAGCTCCTGTAAGAGGAACGGGTCATGCTGCGGAAAGGGGTCAATCGAGCTAGTTCCCCAACGACTCCGGGGCTCCGGAGTCTATTCCAGATACTGGTGAGAAAGATGATAGCAAGCTGGAGGCCCATCCTAGACCTACAATGTCTCAACAAGTACTTATAGTCCCCAACGTTCAGGATGGTCACATTGCAGCACGTGCTCAGCCAACTGGAGGAAGGAGACTTCTTGACCTTGCTGGACCTGGAGGACGCCCATTTCCACATCCCCATTCACAAGCAACATTGAAAGTTTCTGCGTTTCATAGTGCAGGGGCCACCACTACTAGTTCAAGGCCCTACCTTTTGGATTGAAGTCGGCCCCAAGAGTGTTCACAAAATTCCTGGCACTGGTGGCGGCTTATCGATGTCTGCGGGGTATACACGTATACCCATACCTCGATGACTGGCACATCCGTGCCTGCTCGCGGGATTTGGCCATCGGACACAAGGAGGCGACCGTCCAGCTACTGACGGATCTGGGATTCTCCAGCAACTATCCAAAGTCCTCCTTGACACCATCGCAAAACGCGCTGTTCCTAGGAGCCAGACTCAATAGGGTGTCCTGCCTGGCATCACCCTCGGAGGAGAGGGTAGCGGCCATTCAGGGGAAGGTGAAGACGGCCACGGTGCCAACCATCCAGTCGTTTCTCGGCATGATGTCCTGCATCTACCTCATCCAGCTCTGCCGCTTACAGATACAACCTCTTTAGCAGTTCCTGGATGCTCGCTGGATACAGGTGTCCAGAAGCTTTGCGGACAAGGACCCGCTGCATGATGAGTTTCATCGGGCGATAAGATGATGGGGGAATGGGGGGCTCCAGCATCACCCAAGGTTCCAAAACTCTCCATACCAGGAGACAGTCGCCACCGATGCCTCCCTGGAAGGCTGGGGAGCTCATGCCAGAGGTCTGTAGCTACTGGAGGATAAGGAACTCCATACAAACATCCTGGAGCTACCGGCAGTGTTCTGGGCCATCAAGTAATTCCTTCCGTCAATGAAGGGCAAGGTGGTGAGGATCTTCACGGACAAAACAACCACAATGTTCTACATCAGGAATCAGGGGGGCACTCGGTCCCAAGCGCTCTCCAAGGAAGCTGGGCCAACGGACAAGAGATGATACTTGTTCCTCTTCACCTGGCAAGAGTCGAACACCATTGCAGACTCCCTCAGGGAGGAATTGCGCTCCTGCTACGAGTGGGAATTTAGGCAGAACCAGGTGGACTGCATCTTCGTGAAGTGGGTCAGGCCCCAGATCCATCTGATTGCGACAGCAGCAAACTCAAAATGCCAGAAGTTTGCCATCAGATTCCACCAACCAAGGAGCCTGGGGGATGCGTTCTTATTCTCGTGGAAAGGGCTGTTTCTGTACACATTTCCTCCATTGCCTCTCCTGCTACGAGTCATCAAAACACTCAGACAGAGCCAATGTAGGATTAAACTCATCGTCCCGGCGTGGCTGAGGCAGATTTGGTACCTGGACCTACTCTTACGTCTTGTCCCCTTTCCTCCATACATCATGGGAGTCCCTTCCTAGGGACAGGAGACAGAACCTTTTTCACAGGAAAAACCTTCTGCCCACAGGCGCCACTCCCCAGTCCCATTTTCCGCATCTACGGGAACGGGCTGATTTCACCAGCGCTCCTGGGTTTGGCCTTGCCATGTAATTCCACACACTCATTCAGGATTCTTCTCTATCTTTTTGTCTTTGTCATCTAGGTACTTGGTCCACCGGCGTCACGCTCCTCCCTGGTGCATGTCGACTTCAGTGGTTTCAGCAGGTGTCCAGCTTGCGAGGGACTCTTTCCCACATCGGACCCCAACGTTCTTTGGCCCTGTCCACGGCTGGGAAGGTTGCACCGCGTGCGACTCTGACTCCACGCGCACTGAAGAACAAGCTAGCTAGGTGGCGAGAACTCCTTGAAGAGTCGACTCCAGAGGACTTGAAGAAGTTTGTCCAGCAGAGATCGAGGCACAAGGGAGGGCCATTATTTTCCTTCGCACCCCCTAAGGGCGACTCCTTCCTGAGGAAAGGCCAAGCGGGAGGAACCTCTTGGGTTCTGTTACCAGCACACGCACCGAGGCTAACGCAGCTACCAGCCTTAGGGCTGAGGAATCTTCAAACCCTACCGGTATCAGTGCTGAGAGACCGCAAGGTTCTTCTACCGGGTCTACACCCGAGCGGCTTTGCCCTAGTACCAGCACCATGTCCGAGGGGGTGCCTGCACGCAGCACTAACAGCGACAATGCCGAGGGCGGTACGCCTTCCAGGCCTAGACCTGAGGTGCGGGATAGGCCTCATGTTCCAACACCAAGAGTCTTGGGCGAGGCAGTGTCCGGAGGGCCATGCACCACGACTTTGGTACGCAGCCCAACAAAATGTCCGCCGCGCTAGACAACATGGCCGCTCATCCAATGCCACTCCTAGGAACAGAGCAGGCAGGTGAACGAGTTTCAAGGTGGGACTGGTGTCAACCAGGTATGTGGCCTACAGTGTATCCATCAGTAGCGCAGGGCAGGATCCCCCTGCAACCCAGAGTGAGTATGTGTAACGCTCACCTGACTCCCACGGAGGCGCTGGCCTGGTTCGCGCTGCTGTGACCTCTTCTAAGGTGATGCGCAGGGTTCGCAAGACGGACTGGACCGGGCCCCCAAATCTGGCTTGTCTGGCTCGCAGAAGTATCCTTCTGTAGGCGAAAATAGGGGATTAACTGTCTGCGGGGTAATGCAATCAGCCTCCCACTTTCACCTCTCACCCTCCTCGAAACCCTTCTGTGATTCCTCGTAGCGTCTCACCTTAGGGTCTGGAAGAACGAGCTCTCCATCCTGCTTCTGATGCAGGGGCGCGTTGGTATCCAGTTACTTCACTGGATTTTCGGATTGGTGAGAACCAAACTTGCTTGGCTTCCAGGTAAGTTTTTTGATAAGAGGTTCCCCTTGTGTCCATGCATTAATGTACTAATGCTAGTGTCTTTTTCCCCATAGGGGCCGGGGTACGGAATGCCGGGGAACAGGCACCGACCCGAGATGAGAGGTGAAATCCTTGTAGAAATCAGGTAAGTCTTTAATGAGCGTTTTTTTGGTAATGTCTTTTCATTCGCTCATTAACGCTGATGTCGGAAATGCCAGGATGCGGCGCGGACCCGAAATGAAGAGGGAATGAATCAACAGGTAAGTCTTAACATGGAGATTTAGCTTTCCTTATTCCCTTCTCTCTCTCACCTTTTGTTCTGGTCTTTTTCTCCCTAGGCGCTGGGGCGTGACTGTGAATCCGGATGATCGCTGTTGAACATGGAGGCGCCCTGTAAAGGTGAGTGGAAAGCGGCGCTGCAGCGATCGACGCGATGAGTTTTTAAATAAAAGTCTTCCTTTTCAGGATTGTCTGCGAGATGTGTCCGGGATGCGGATTTAGCAGGTAAGGACTTTTCCTTCTTCTGTTCTCTTCTTCTCTTCCTTTGCAGGTGATCCAGGATGCTGGCAGGCGTGGCAGAAGTCAGGATGCAGGAGCAGACACGGTGAGCGTCCAGCTGCTAGATGCACAACAACGCGATGCACGTGCGGCTGTTCGGGTGGGGTTTAAATAGCCTTGGAAGAAGTTCCAGGTATGTATCCTTCCTCCAATCAGGTATGTATCCTTCCCCGGCCACGCCCGGATGGTAAATTAGTCCCACAGGTAAAGTAGTTCCTTTCAGGCCTCAAGGAGGCCGGGATCCTGCAGCATGGTCTGCATTAGGTAAGTGCACCCAAGCACTCCCATAATGAGCCTGGCGCCATAGGCGCCAGGACACTGTCCAAAGGGCCCCTATATGGGGTTGCTGGGTCCTTCCTTGGGGACTGGATGTCCGCTTTCGGGGACGCAGGGCTTGAACCGGCTCCCCGGGAGCTTGCATCATGACAGTATGCTCCAGCCCCCAGCCACTCCGTCAGTATCCCCTGCCTCCTCTTCAGCCTCTGAAGACATGTTCTTCGAAAGGTTTTTGGGGCTGATGCGAACTTGCCAGATGGGTGCTATCGTAAGGTATGCAGTCAGGGACTTGCTCCCTCCTGTCACGCCACTGGTGCCTATAGTCATTCCTCCCATGGCTCCGGCACCACAGTCCCCAGCGCAGCCCCTGCTGCCAGCTCCTTCAAATCCACCCCCAGTGCAGCCGGTATCAAGCCAACCCCTGCAGCAGCCTCTGGCTCCGGTCTCCACACCGCAGCTCGCAGCGCCGAGCACTCCTCCCGCAGCAGACCAGCCTGACACCCAGGCGGATACAGACGAGGAGGAGGACCCTGACATACCATTATCAGCGAAGGCCTTTCATGACATGCTTGCTGGTTTGGAGGAATATGTGCGCCTTCCTCATCCCCAGGTAGAGTAGCCTGAGGAGGTGGTCTTGGTAGAGGTCCTCTCCCTAAGACCCTCTACCAAGACAGGTGTCCCAATTCAGAAGGATGTCGTTGCGCTGGCCAAGACTGGCCAAGAAGGGTTGGTTCAAGCCACACTTGACCCAGCCTGTCAGTCGGCTCTTCGATGTCAAGTATATATAGATGGAAAGGGATACACTCTTGCTATCAACGCACCCCCAGCTGCACTCATCGGTGATCGCTGCGGTGTCATTCGACTCTAAGCCTCAGTCATCCTCTGCCACCTCGTCCTCAACGCTGCTAGGCAAGGAGGAGATTATCTTGGAGGCGTATGGGGAAAAAGCTGTACTTCACCGCCTCCCTGCACCTGCGTGCAGTGGTGAAGCAGTGGTGAAGCAGAGGTTGTGGCAGGAAATATCGGACGTCCTTCCGGAACTCCCGGTGCAGTGCTAGCGGTCAGCATGTGGGAATGGGCCCTGGAAAACATCTACCTCGGGGCCGTCCACCTCCCGGGGGAGGCCAACTTGGAAGGGGGCAGACTCAGCAGGCTGGACGCAGACAATTACTAGTGGCAATTGAACGACCAGGTGCTGCAAGTGATCTTCAACACATGGGGTCAGCCTCAGGTGGATCCATTTGCCTCCTGGAGGAACAGGAAGTGCCATCAGTTTGTGTCTTGGCAGGGACTAGGCCCTGGCTCCCTGGGCGGCGCCATGCAGATTCAATGGGAGGTCATGACAGCCTATGCTGTTCTGCCCACTCCCTTGATCCCCAGGGTACTCGGCAAGATAAAAGAGGCTGGCCACTTCACTATCATAGTGATAGTGCTGTCGTGGCCAGCGAGACCGGGGTTCTCTGAATTGCTCAGCCTCTCGGACGGACCACCCATTTACCTTCTGCTGGGCCCAGCACCTCTCCTGTCCCAGCAGGGGAGCATGGTTCTCCACTCCGCTCCTCAGAAGCTAGCCTTTGCAGTGTTTGTCCCTGAGGATCACCCTCAGGCACCTGAACCTCTCTCGGGCTAACCTGGAGATCATCCAGGGTGCTAGGAGCAAGGACACTAGGAGCCAATACAGGAGTAAATGGAGCAGGTTCTGTCACTGGGTAGATTCCAAGGGGATCAACCCCCTCACGTGCACACTGGACAATGTGCTTTCTTTCTCGGCACACCTTTCCCACTCAGGAGTACAGCTGGACACATGTCGCACCATCTCGAAGCCATGGGGGTCTACAGACATTCGGAGGAGGAGGTCTTCTCTTCCAACCCGATAGTCAAACATCTGGTGGGCTTGTCCAGGCTTTGCCCATCCATCAAGAAGCCACACCCGGTGTGGGACCTCAATGTGGTGTTGGGCGCCTTGGCACACAACCCCTTCGAGCCAGTGGTGTCCACGTCATTAGGCTAGTCGCCATCAATACAGCTCTGCTAGTAGGTCTCACCTCTGCTCGCAGAGTCAGCGAGATCCATGGTCTGGTGGCTTCAGAACCCTATACCACTTTCCATATACCACTTACTGCATGGATAAGGTGGTCCTGCGGACTCACCCAGCGTTCCTACCAAGGGTACCCTCCGTGTTCTATCTAAACTAGGAAATAGTCCTACCTATGTGCTTCGCTGACCCCAAGGATGAGGCTCAGAGAGTCTTGCACTGTTTGTATGCCAGACGCGCTCTGAAATTCTATCTGAATAGGACCAAGGGCTTCTGCAAGTCCGACACACAAGTCGGACAGCTCCATACCTGGTTATCAGGCATCCAAGGCCTCCATCATGAGGTGGATTGTGGCGGCCATCAAGGAGGCCTATGAGGGGCAGCGCAAGCCACTGCCGGCCAACATGCATGCCCATGCTGTCGGGGCCAAGGCCACGACCATCACATTCCAGCGGCAGGTTCCGTGGCAGGTCATAAGCAAGGCAGCCACCTGGGCCACCCCTTCAGATTGCTGTAAGCATTACTGTTTGGACGCTGGCTCCAAGTCAGACACGCCCTTTGGACAAACGGTTCTATGGAACTCGTTTTCTTAAAGAGGGTCTCCTCTCCCCCTGGGGCTACATGCAGTTGTAATCGCCCATACAGTATGGAGGAAAGGGGACGGGATGTAAGAGTAATTACAAGTTACTCACCGTAGTGACTAACATACTCTTAGTCTTTAGTCCCCTTACTCCTACGTCCCGTCCCCTTTCCTCCATAATTATGGGACATTCCTTCGTCCTGTGGGATGGGACCGGAGCACTTTGTAAAAGCATCAACATTTTGCAAAAATATTCCTTTCTCTTTTTTACGTGGGGTACCGTACGCGGCCGTAACCCTGCCCATCTTCGCTCTGCATCACCCATCAGTCCTTTCCTCCGCTCGTTCAAGACTGGACGCACTTGCATCTGTGGAAGGTTTTTTCTTCCGTTTTCCTCCTATTTGGCTCTTGCTGGCGATCGCGTGAAAGTTCGTCTAAGCCGTTTCAGCTAGACTTCCCGAATTTTTCTTCCCGTCAGCGACGCTTCGCTAGGGCGGATATCCATCCTCTTTGCTTAGTGTTTGGGTCCTGACCACTGGTGGGACTCGTGTTTTTATTGCGATTCCCTTTCAGTCCGCGCGCTTCAACGACGGTTCGAGCGGTGGGAGGTGTTTCAGTGCACTCCCCCTATGCATTTCCAATCCTTCATTGACGAGAAGAAGAAACGCCCGGTGAGTTCTTTACTTTTTAGGGCTCCGCAACGAGGGTACTCCTTTCCGGGGTCGTCCCGGTCTGGGAGGAGTGTCAAGAGCTCTATTACCGGACTTGCCCTGAGGTGCTGTCTGGGCCTAAAAATTGTACCCGAGTTTTCTCTGAGGGTCTCCGTAAGGGGCCTGTTGACACCGGATTACATTCCGAGGCCCCTCCTGTGGGAGATATTTGTAGACCCAGTTGTACTGAGTCGTGGGGTACCGGAGCTCGCTCTGAGGCCTCCTTGATTGGAGCTTCCCTTAAAAGCACTGGGGTGCGCCCCGAGGCCTCGGTTGAGGTTGTTGATACCGAACGAAAGTTCGAGGCCCGGCATGAAGAGGCTTTTACCAGACTCAGTTCCTAGGTCCCTCATTCTGAGGCTAAGGTGACCAACAGTTCTGAGAGGCCTGCTAAGGCCTTGTTGGTGAAAGGTGTTCCTCATCGTTCCCGCTCTTGCGGTGACTCCAGAATGGTTGAGGGGGCAAGGAGTGAGGTTTCAAACCGTAATTCCTCCTTTACCGGCAGTGCTGAGGTCCTTCCTGAGAAGGCTAGTTTGGCTATTAGCATGTCACAAAAACATCCTAGGCCACACAGTACCGGCTCGGCTGAGGTTCCTTGTGTTAAGGCTAAAATGAAGACCCCTGACCCACCTGTGGGGACCCCTGCCTCACTTCCACACGTGTCACAGTTCTATTCAGGCGCTGACAAAATGACGGCCGTACCTGCCAAGACCACGGCGGGCATTTTGAATACATCCCTTATAACTACGCCATCGGCCTTAGGTGTAGGGGTTGGTTCGGTAGGTGAACATCGGTTTCCTTGTGCACATCCATTTCGTCCAGTTGATGACTGGAATGCTCGGATGCCCCTTCTGCACAATGTCTCGCTGCCTGCGGCATCGGCGCCCTTGATTTATGTGGACACAACTGGGGATGGGCCCTCTTGGCAACCCTCTATCCTGCGTCCCTGGAATTACTCCCCTCATGAGAGGCCTCCTCCGGTCGCTCCAAACTAGTCAGCAGAGAATGCCTTCTTTGGCAAGTTTCAAAAACGTATGCGTTCCGACCCATGAAGGAGAACTTTTGAGGCTTGTTCAGGGAGATATGCCCGCCTGCACCCTCGGTTCCACCTGCGGTTGCGGTGGTTCCGCCGATGCCACCCTTGCCTGCGGGGCCTCCCCCTGCCGTTCCACCCTTGCCTCCATTGTCCCCAGTGGACAAGGTCATTGTGGTGCCCGATACGGTTCAGCCTGATCCGGACTTGTTGGACGACGCGCACTGCGATCAGGAGCGAAGACCCGCTCTATCAGAGCCATTCACGACCGGGTGCTGGACATGTGTCTGTTGGATGTTTCAGTGCCGGAGGCACCCGCTCCGCAGGAGGGCATGCTTTAGGGGGCGTTCACCTTGTCTCCTTCGGAGCGTACCGGCTTGTTCTTGCAGGACATTTTGGCTGAGGTCTGTAGAGTCTGGGAGAAACCACACTCTGGGCTGTTTGTCAACAAGAAAATTGAAGCGCGCTACAGGCTTCATTCTTCGGAAGAGGTGGCCTTGGCATCATGTCCGCCCCCCTTCTCCACTGTAGTGGCTGCAGCCACTTTGCAATCCAGGCCTGCGGCATCCTCTTCTATGACGGCTGCACAAGTTCTGGGCAAAGAGGATAAGCTTCTTGACTCCCAGCGGAGGAAGATTTTTGCTAACTCAGCCCTGCAATTGCGTCGGGCCGATGCATAACTGGTGTTAGCGGGGGTGAATATGAAAATGTGGAAAGGTGTGTCGGACTTTGAGGAATGTATTCCCGCTGAAAAGATTGTGGATTTCAAGGCGGGATTGTTGGATGTCAGGGTCCTGGCTCAAGATCTGCTGGAGGCTGCGGCGCATCATGTCGACACTTTGGCCCGGGGCCGCATGCGTGGCGTGGATACTTCTCGCCAGGCTTGGCTGCACGCCACCAAGTTCTCTAAGGAGGTGCAGGATAAGGTTTTGGACCTGCCCTTTGACGGCAAGGAGCTCTTTCATTCCTCAACAGACGTGGAGCTTACCAAAACGAAGGACAGCACTCAGACCGCCAAGTCCTTGTCTGTCCTGGTAAAACCACCTTTTAGGACACAGAGACCGTTGTTACAACCCCGGCCCTCCTCTGGTTTCAGGGGTTTTCTGGATCGGAAATCCCACAGGGTTGACACCCCTTTGGGAAATTCCCGCTGAAGACTGCAACTGAGTCTTTTTTTTCTCCCGCTCCTCAGCCTCCTCTTCAGGTTCAGGTGGTGCTGCCCCCGAGAAACCAGCTAAATGAGGGTTGTCTGCACTCGCACGAGACCCTTGTGGGAGGACGCATTGCGTCTCATTGAGAGGCGTGGCAGACCATCACCGAGGACCGGTGGGTCTTGTCAGTTGCTCGGGCGGGCTTCCGCTCCCCCCTTCTCCCTACCCCACCCATCAATCCTCCCTTCCAGTAGTCGGGGTTGGCCTCCCTCAGAGTTGAGATTCAGAAGTTACTGGATCTCAGGGCGGTGGAACCCGTTCCTCTAGGGGAACGAGGGGAGGGCTTCTACTCCCGGCTGTTTACCGTGCCCAAATCCAATCAGGCTGGCCTGCGCACCATTCTAGACCTTTCCCAGTTCAATCTTTCCCTACCCCAAGAGAAATTCAAGATGATCACACCTGGTCATATAAAGTCCTCGCTACAGAAGGGTGATTGGCTCAGCGTGGTGGACCTTCAGGATGCGTACATGCATATCCTGATCTGGAATCCACAGCAGAGATAACTGTGTTCTCTATGGGGGAGGAGCATTTCCAGTTCCGAGTGCTCCCTTTTGGCCTCAGCTCGGCACCGCGTGTCTTTACGTAGATGATGTCGGTGATCGCAGCTCATCTTCGTTTTCAGGGTATCCATGTGTATACGTATTTGGACGATTGGCTGTTACGCAGCCCTTGCCCGCTGAAAGCTGCTCGCAATCTTCTGTCTCTCCTCCAGCTCCTGTTCCACCTTGGGCTGTCGGTGAACTGGCGGAAATCTTCCATGACGGTCTCTCAGGACTTGACTTTCCTGGGTTTTCGTTGGAATAAGATCGACTGCAGAGTTTACCTGACCGGGGACAGAATGGCGGATCTGTTGGAGCCCGCGCCGATGGTGATGATCACAACAGACTCCTCCCTTCTGGGGTGGGGTGCGACGTTGGATCTTCTTCAGGTCTCTGACCTTTGGTCGCCCCAAGACAAGCTCCTTCACATAAATCATCTGGAGCTTCTGGCGATTTTCCTAGTGCTCAAGGCGTTCAGGCCGGTTATTGCCAACAAAGTAGTTTGTCTCCGCACGGACAATGTGGTGTTGATGTTTTACATCAACAAGCAGGGGGGATCCAAGTCTCCTCCTCTTGTGGAGCTGGCCATCCACATTTGTGAATGGGAGGTCTGGCATGGTATCTGGCTGGTAGCAGTACACATCCCAGGTCAGCTGAACATCATGGCAGATGCTCTCAGTTGTCGGACAATGGTCAGCTACGAGTGGGAATTGAAGGCAGAGATCCTCTCAGATATTCCTGTGTTGGGGCACTCCGAGGTAGACCTCTTCACAACATCGGCAAACAAGAAACTTCCTCTGTATGCCTCCAGAAACGGGCTGGGAGCCTCCTCTCTGGGGGATGTTATAGAGATTCCTTGGCACAACATGAGGGCCTATGCTTTCCCGCCTCTGCCTCTGATTTATCAGACGATTTGCAAGCTGAGGAACACAGTGAACTGTTCTCTTCTGCTCATAGCCCCGTGGTGGCCAGCCAGATTCGGGTTCTCAGAGCTTCAACACATATCGGTGTGTGCACCGATCAGGCTCCCGTCGGTTCCCGATCTGCATCACCAGAGGGATCGACGGCTGTGGCACCCCTCCCCACAATCGTTCAGCTTGGCGGCATGGTGCCTGAGTTCAGATCTTTAGAGCATCTCAATCTGTCTGCTGACAACATGCGCATTATCCAGGCAGCCAGGAAGCCCTCGACAAGGTCTCCGTATAGGAGAAAATGGCTTTGGTTCTGTCACTGGTGCTTAGACAAACAGGTGGACCCCAGGGTGGCTACTATTGACACTGTGTTGTCTTTCGTGTCTAACCTAGCAGAGTCGGGCATTCATGTTCTGTCATGAAGAACTTGTCTTTCGGCTGTAGCCGCTTATCTATTCACGGACCAGTGCTCTTATTCTCTGTCGAATCCAGTGATTAAGAGGCACTTCGCGGGTCTGACGCGTCTTTACTCTCAGGTTCGCAAGCCTCACCCGACGTGGCATCTGAATGTGGTCCTTACTGCATTGTGCCATAAGCCGTTCGAACCAGTGGCCACGGTGGATCTTAAGCACTTTTCGTGAAAGGTGTCTTTTTTGATCGCCGTTACTTCAGCAAGGCGTGTGAGTGAGCTCCAAGCTCTGTCTGTGGAGCATCCCTTCTTGGTTTTTCACAAGAATAAGGTGGTCCTTTGGACAAATCCTTCTTTCGTGCCAAAGGTGGCGTCTGATTTCCATCTGAATCAGTCAATATCCCTGCCTGTCTTCTTTCCAAACCCAGCTTCAGAAGCGGAGAGGGTTTTGCATTGCTTGGACATTAGAAGGGCTCTTAAGTTCTATCTAGACAGAACATCTGATTTTAGGAGTTCTTTTCAAGTATTGGTGACTTTTGGTAACCCACAGGCTAAGCAGGCCTCTAAGGCGACTATCTCCAGATGGATCGCTGCCTGTATTACGGAGTCTTGCACTGTCCAGGGTCTACAGCCCCCCAAGGGGATTCACGCACACCTGGTACGGGGCGAGACAGCTGTGGTTGCCTTTCAAAAATATGTCCCCTGGGAGACCATCGCAAAAGCTGCAAACTGGGCCTCCCCGTAAGCGTTTTGCAAACATGACTGTTGGACCTGAGCTCCAGATCCGATGCTCAGTTCTGCCAGGCTGTGCTGAAGAACTTATTTCAGTAGGGGTTTTTTCCATCCGTCCGTAGTTCCTGTGAGGAGTGCTTGGGAATCTCCCATAACTATGGAAGAAAGGGGACGGGATGTGGGAGTATAACCAGGTTACTCACCGTAGTGACCACCTTACTCCTAGTCCATAGTCCCCTTTCCTCTATATGCCCGCCCACCGTCCCCTCTAATGAGGTTCCTCTATTATTGCTTAAAGGTCTCTGACCTGGTGATAGAAAAGGACTGATGGGCGATGCGCGGGGCATAGCTAAAATGGGCGGGGTTACGGACGCGTGCGGTACCCCGTGTAAAAGAGGGGAAGGACACATTTTTGCAAAATTTTGATGCTTTTACAAAGTGCTCCAGTCTTGTTCAACAGGACGGAGGAATGTCCCATAAGTATGGAGGAAAGGGGACTATGGACTAGGAGTAAGGTGGTCACTACGGTGAGTAAACTGGTTATTCCTCCATATGTCCCACCATCCCCCCAATAATACTGATGTCATTAGGTAATAATAAATATTGTCGACAATGGGGACTGAGGAGTGACGCCGGTGGGCAGAATCAGGGTAGCGCATGCTCCCAGGGCCGCACCAGCATGTGCCTCTAAATTTAAAGGGGAAGAAGGTTTCTCTGGTGAAAAAGGTTCCATCTCCTGTCCCTTGGACGGGACGCCCATACAGTATGGAGGAAAGGGTACTAAGAGTACGTTGGTCACTACAGTGAGTAACTTGTAATTACTCAGCGTCTCTAACGGTCAAGCTACCAGTCGTTCCGGATCTTCTCACCAGAGACAGAGGCGCAGTCTTACATCACGAACCAGGATCGCTGAACCTGAGGGCTTGACTCCTGCAGCCCTAGAGTTTGGAGGATGTGAGTTGCCAGCGGACTGCATTGACGTCCTCGCAAAAGCCAGGGCGTCGTCGACCTTGAAGTGCTACAGTCACAAGTGGAAGCGTTTCTCTACGTGGTGCCTTGTCTGAGGATTACCCCTTTGAGGGACTCGCCCCGGCAGATCCTGCCGTACTTGCTATCCTTGGCCAAGGCGATCTGATGCACGCTGCCCTCCAGCCACATCTTGCGACTATCTCCCGCTACACCAGGTCACCAGGAAGATCTTCGTTTTGATCCCTTTGACTCGTCAAGGAGTTTCTCAAAGGACTTTTCAGATCTTTAGAGCCGGTGAATGCTCCAGCCCCGGCTTGAGAACTCAGTTGTTCTGACGAGGCTCAAGTTCCTCTCATGGAAGACGGCTTTCCTAGTAGCCATCACCTGTGCCAGAAGGATAGGTGAGATCCAGGCCCTACCCTGCAAACTACCATACCTGACTTTCCACAAATCTAAGGTGGTGCTACGTACACACACCCCCCCCTTCATGCCAAAGGTTCTGTCGGAATTCCACCTCAACGAGCCTTTAGTGTTACCTGTTGTCTTTCCAAAAACCTTCATCGCTGGTGGAAAGGGCCTTGCATTTACTGGACGTTGCTTGTGCCCTGAATTTCTACATGGCATGCACAAAGGATTTTCAGACGACATCACAACTGTTGGTGAACTTTGGTCCTTTGAACCATGGGAAGGCCTTGTCCAAGGCTTCCATTTCTTTGTGGCTCTCTGGCTGCATCACACACTGTCATCGGTTGGCGAACCAACTGCTGCCCGGTCGTCAGAGTCCATTCCACCAGAGCGATCGCTGCGACGACAGCGTTCCTGTCTGGCGTGCCCCTGCTGGACCTCTGCAGGGCTGCTACGTGGAGGTCCACGCACAGCTTCACGAAGTTCTACTGCGTCGACAGGTATTCCAGGGAGGAGTCCAGGGTCGGCCAAGCAATGCTACGCAACCTGTTCACTTGAGGTGAGTCTCTTCCAGAGGTGAGAGATAACTGCTTTGGTTGAGCCTGGCCACCTCCTGTTCTTGTGCAATGTTGTACTGCTATATGTTTGTTATTCATGAGTATGTGAATCCATGCCAGACCCCATGCTGGTGAAGGAACAAGTTACTTAACTAACTGTTGTTCTCCAGCATGGGTCTGTCATGGATTCACATGCAAACCCTCCCTCCAACCCTTCTGTGGCTCTTCTTGGGGTCATACTGTGTCATGATGCCCGCTCCCGGGGAGCCGCTTCAAGCCCTGCGTCCCCGAAAGCGGACATCCAGCCCCCAAGGAAGGACCCAGCAACCCCATATAGGGGCCCTTTGGACAGTGGCCTGGCGCCTATGGCGCCAGGCTCATAAAAGACATCAGTCCTGGCGCCATAGGCGCCAGGCTCATTACGGGAGTGCTTGGGTGCACTTACCTGATGCAGACCATGCTGCAGGATCCCGGCCTCCTTGAGGCCTGAAAGGAACTACTTTACCTGTGGGACTATTACCAGCCGGGCGTGGTCGGGGAAGGATACATACCTGGAACTTCTTCCAAGGCTATTTAAACCCCACCCGAACAGCCACACGTGCTTCGCGTTCTGCATCTAGCAGCTGGACGCTCACTGTGTCTGCTCCTGCATCCTGACTTCTGCCACTCCTGCCAGCAACCTGGATCACCTGCAAAGAGAAGAAGAGAACAGAAGAAGGAAAAGTCCTTACCTGCTAAATCCGCATCCCGGAGACATCTCGCTGACAATCCTGAAAAGGAAGACTTTTATTTAAAAGCTCATCGCGTCGATCGCTGCAGCGCCGCATTCCACTCCCCTTTACAGGGCGCCTCCATGTTCAGCAGCGATCATCCGGATTCACAGTCACGCCCGAACGCCTAGGGAGACCAGAACAAAAGGTGAGAGAGAGAAGGGAATAAGGAAAGCTAAATCTCCATGTTAAGACTTACCTGTTGATTCATTCCCTCTTCATTTTGGGTCCGCGCCGCATTCTGGCATTTCCGGACCCCGGCCCCCAAGGGGAAAAAGAGAGATCAGCGTTAATGAGCGAATGAAAAGTCATTACCAAAAAACACTCATTAAAGACTTACCTGATTTCTACAAGGATTTCACCTCTCATCTCGGGTCGGTGCCTGTTCCCTGGCATTCCGTACCCCCACCCCTATGGGGAAAAAGACACTAGCATTAGTACATTAATGCATGGACATAAGGGGAACCTCTTATCAAAAAACTTACCTGGAAGCCAAGCAAGTTTGGTTCTCACCAATCCGAAACTCCAGTGAAGTAACTGGATACCAACGCGCCCCTGCATCAGAAGCAGGATGGAGAGCTCGTCCTTCCAGACCCTAAGGTGAGACGCTACGAGAAATCACAGAAGGGTTTCGAGGAGGGTGAGAGGGGAAAGTGGGAGGCCGATTGCATTACCCCGCAGACAGTTAATCCCCTATTTTCGCCTACAGAAGGATACTTCTGCGAGCCAGGCAAGCCAGATTTGGGGGCCCGGTCCAGTCCGTCTTCCGAACCCTGCGCATCACCTTAGAAGAGGTCACAGCAGCGCGAACCAGGCCAGCGCCTCCGTGGGAGTCAGGTGAGCGTAACATACTGCCACTTTAAGTGCTTTCAAACTGTTTGAAGATGGCTACCAGAGGAAGTGCTTAGGGAGAGGACTGTCATTGGATGGGGGTAGTATGACCCAGAGGACAATGATTGGTTTGAAGGAGAAACCGTTTTTAAGTGAAAGTGAAAGAGTGTTTTCTTTTACCGAGGATTCCCAGCCTGACCGGGAATTTTCATGAGCATGTGAATCCATGCCAGACTCATGCTGGAGAACAATAGTTAAAGGTAAGTAACTTGTTCCTTATCCAACACACCTTTTCGACTCGGGACTTGTTTTCAATTCCCTAAAGGTCCACCTGGCTGCTCTCTCTGCATATAACACATCCCAGACCAAGGGTTCCTGGTGAAAAGACTCACCCCCTCCCAGTTCCCCCCATGCCCCATAATTTCCAACCCAACTCCTGGATGGGACTTGAGTGTTGTCGAACCCATGCACAAGGCTCAAGGCCCTCGCCTACAAGACTGCCTTCCTAGTGACTATCACCTTGATAAGGAGAGTTAGCGAACTGCAGGCCCTTTCAGTTCAGGACCCACTATTCAGAAAGTCAAGGCCTTTTTTGCGCACGACTCACGTTTTGCACCTAAATTCATCTCGAAGTTCCATGTGAATCAATCAATCAATCGAACCTCCCACCTTCATTCAAAACCCTCCCTCCTGGCCTCAACCACTCAACTCCTCCTCCTTGGTGACCTCAACATTCACCTCGATTGTCACTGTCCCTAATCGCTGCTCTTTCGCAACCTCTGCAACTCACTCTCTATCCTCCCCTCTGGCCCGACGCACTCTGCAGGACACACACTTAATGTCTTGATCTCCCGTGGCCTCCCCCTCTTTATTCCTCTGACCACTCCTCTCTCCTGGAGTGACCACTGCCTCCTCCCCTTCCATCTCCCCCCCCCCCCCCAAGCCAACCACACCCCAACACTTCCACTTGCCTTCTCGGACATCCGACCTATGAAGCGTGTGTCAGCTGAGGCTTTCGCTGCCACCTTCTCTCCCTCTCCTCCTCCTCTGGCTGACTCACCCCGACACAACCCTGTCCCTTCTCTACTTTTCTATCTCTGATACTCTTGATGCTCTTGCCCCTGTCATGAGGATCCGCTTGAAGTCCAAAGCCAAGTGCAATTCCTGGTATGATTCCGACCTAGCTACACTTAAACGTAAGTGTAGGGCGGCTGAGAGGAAATGGAGGTCTTCTTGCTCATCCTTTGACAAACTGGCCTGTCGCCTGCTCCAAAGGCAATACCGACTCTGTCCGCATTAAGAAGAGAGCCCACATTCAAGCCCGTGTCTCTGCGACATCCAACAACTCGGTCGAACTCTTTAAAATCTGCAAGGAGCTTGCCAACCCTGCAGCAGTCTCCTCCACTCCTCTTGCCTCCCAGGCTCTCTGCAATGCCCTTGCCTCGCACTTTATCTCTAAAACCCAGGACATCCTGCCCACCCTCGGCTGCCCCTCCGATTCCCTCTGTCTGTGCTTGCAGACCCCACTTTAACTACTCACCGCACCATCCTTCTCTTCCCTTCCTATTTTCTCCCCTGACGAGGTCGCAAGACAAGTCCGATCTATGAAAGCCTCGTCAAAACAGGTTCATCCCTGTTCCTCCAAAACCATCAAGGACCACATTGACGCCTTCGCTCCTGCCCTTGCTGATTTTTGCAACCACTCGTTTGCCTCAGGATCCTTCCTCTCCCCTCTGAAGCACTCCTTTGTGAATCCTCTTCTCAAGAAACCCACAGCTGATCCTTCCTGTCCGGCAAACTATCGCCCAATTTCCATTACCCCCTTTCTGGGCAAACTCCTGGAAAAGCTGGCCATATCTCAGCTTAACCTTCATTCAGATTCTGTTGGTTGTCTCCATGACCACCAGTCTGGCTTCAGAGCGGCCAGAAGCACGGAAACTGCTCTCCTCAATATCCGTGAAGATCTGCTCTCCAACCTTGATTCTAACATTGCCTCTGTCCTCATCCATCTTGATCTCTCTTCTGCCTTCGACACGGTCAACCACACCATCCTGCTCACCTGTCTCCGTGATAATCTGGGTATCACTGATCAGGCTCTAGCCTGGCTGACCTCTTTCCTCTCTGATCGTCCCTCCCAGGTCCAACTGTGGTCTTTCCTATCATCTATCTTCCTCTCCTCCTGTGGGGTTCCCCAGGGGTCTAACCTCTCACCCTGGCTTTTCAACCAATACCTGGCAACTCTCGCTCACTGCATTGCCATTTTCTGCTCAAATTTCCAGTGCCACGCTGATGACACTCAACTCATTTTCCGGCTGCCCTCAGGCACCTCCTCTCCAATCTCTGACTGCCTAACTGCCATTCAAGATTGGGGTGCCGCCAGTGATCTTTGTCTGAATGCCAGCAAGACAGAGATCCTCCTCATCGGCACACCATCTCCATCCTTTTCCGTCACTCTCTGGCCGGCCTCCCTTGGCCCTCCTCCTACCCCTACCCTACCTGTCTCTACTCTCCACCCTCTACAACTTATCCAGAACAGAACTGCAAGACTTGTCCTTGGCCTCAAGCCCTGGGATCGTATCTCTCCAGCTCTGAAATCTCTCCATTGGCTCCCAGTGGATGCAAGGATTAAATTCAAAACCCTCTGCATTGTCCACAAGGCTTTCTGGGGCCTGGGTCCAAAATACCTTCAGCTATCCCTCCGCAAATACCTCCCCTCTCGAGCTCTTTGTTCCTCTACCTCTAACTCCCTCCGGGTCAGTCGTTTTTAAAAGAAGCGAGCTGGGGGTAGATAGTTATATTTGGCTGGGGCCTCCCTCTGGAATAGCCTCCCTTTCAGTCTAAAACTTGAGGAGAACCATCTCCGGTTCCGGAAGCACCTCAAAACCTTCCTCTTCGCTTCTGCCTTTGCTCCCCTTCTCCCCTGCTGATCTGCTCTCTTGCCACTGTGCACCTGACCACCCTCTGTCCCCTGGGCCCAGGTACCTGCTCACCCTGCAACCTTCCTGCACTGCCTCCTGGCCACCCTTTGCACAGGGAACTGTATCTGTACCCATACAGCCCCCCCCCCATTTTTCTTCTTTTTCTGCACTTATTCAGACTTACCGAGTCTGCTGCCTTAAACACAGCACTTGCCACTTGCTGGCTGCACTACCACAGTTTGCCTCCATTTTCTATTTTTATTTATTTTATTTATCTGCGCTCCTCGGCTCTGCACTTTCCACTCTCCCCCTTCCATGCACTTTTCCCTTTTCCCTTTCCCATGCACTTGCGCGTTCTCATTGTCACTGGGCCTAGTAAGATCGTTTTTATGTTGTGCTGTGTTCTCCCTTGTTCCCCTCCCCTCCCTTGCCTAGTCGCGCTCTGAAACACTTTTGTACGAGCGCGATACAAATAAAATATCATATCATTAACTTGGCAGAAAGAAACCTCCATACACTTTACGTGAGGAGTGCAGTTATACGCTACCTTGAAAAAACTAAGCCACTCAGAAAGACCAACCAATTCTTTGTTTCTGTGGCACCTGGTAGAGAAGGGGAACTTTTCTTAAATCAGATATTTCCAGATGGATTGTAAATTGTATTCTTGCCAAGAGAGATCTACCCTTTACACCTAGAGCACACTCTATTCGGGGTCCAGGGGCTACCATAGCATTAATTGCAAATGTTCCTCTAGATTCCATTTGCAAAGCAGAAACTTGCCTTCACCCAACAATACTGCTTAGACACACACTCCAAGTCTGATTCTCAGGTGGGACAAGCAGTGCTAAGACATCTCTTTGCTACTTTTCCTTCACACATCCCACCACCATCTCCTGGTACTGCTCTCTAGCCTATGCACAGCATGTGATTCTAAACAGATTCATGAGCACAGGATTACTTGAAGATGGCTAAGAAACATCTAGAGACACCAGGATGCTATGCGATGTTACCAAACAATCCCACCAATAAAATTGTCCAAGAGGTAAAACAGATGCTACAGGAATGGCACGCACTAGGGCTCCTCAAAGATTAAGAAAAACGTTCTCAATGTGACTGAGCCAATGATGCCCACGATATACTTTCTACCAAAGATATAGTAACTATTTGAAATATTAACAGGGGTTTGCTCCATTTTGAGTGGGATAGGTTGGGCAACCGAAGGACCATCACAATATATAGATAATGCCATAAAGGGAGATGTTGAAAGACTATTACCTACATTAGGGATAGTACTCAGGTACTCCAGTTCTTGTCAGAAATACAATGGCAGGAATGCTACTTGCTAGGCACTATGGATGTAACAGCATTGTACACCGCAGTCGAACATAAACTAGCCATCAGAGCCATAGATTACGCATATCAAGACTTCTCAGCATCTCATCACAAACACATTGAGATGGTGAAAGCTTTTTCTGAATTTCATACTTTTGAACAATGTGTTTCTTTTTGATGATTCCTATTATGTACAAACCAAGGGAGTAGCGATGGGGGCCATGTACACACTATCACTGGTCAACTTTTTCATTCCACAGTACGAACAAACACATGCCCTGCGCAACAATGAGTACACAGATAGTGTGATCTTTTGGAAGCGCTACATCAATGATATTATCATTATTTGGCAAGGTATCAAACAGGACTTTGAAAGATAGGTACACTACCTAATTAACAATACCTTTGGTATTGCGTTGACTGGCCATTGTAGTGAGAGCAACATAGACTTCCTTGAATCTCTCTCTCTCTCTTTCTCTCTCTGTCTCTCTCTCTCTCCATATATAATCTAGATCAGAATAAAATAGAGGTCGAAGCACATAGAGGTGAACGCAACACTACATGCAGAAAGTTGCCATAGGAGATCCGCTGTGAATAACATAGTGATAGGAGAGTTCTACTGGGCACGCCAAAATTGCAGTGAAAAGGAGCATTTTGATAAAGGGTGCCAACTACTTACAGAAAGATTTAAGGAGAGGATATCCACCAGTAACGTTAAAAAGATTGCAAGACAGGACAAACATGCTAGACAGAGCCGCTATGTTGAAACGCAATCCTGATAAAGTCAAGACCAGTAATAAACCAGTTGAGATAATCACACACTATTCCAAGGATACGCACAATCTCAACAAAATGGTGCACAAACACTGGCACATCTTCGGTTTGGACTCCGATTTGAAACAATACATAGCGCAAAAACCGAGATTCGTTTTCACATGAGAACCGACTATCGGAAACAAATTGTGCCCATCCTTTCTTGACATTAGCAACCAAGTCACAAGCAATGGCTGCGGATTCTTGACAGGTTTTCATAAATGCAGCACCTGCAGCATGTGCCAGTATGCACATGCAGATTGTGATATTTTCATACAATCATATGGTTCGCAATTTATGATAAAAGATTTCATCAACTGTAAAACAACGTTTGTTTTGTATGCCATAATTTGTGTGTGCAAGAAATTATATATTTGAAGCACAATAAGACAAATGAGAATCGGAATTACAGAACACCTGGCCAGTCTTAATAGCCAGGACCCTAAATTACCATTGGCCGTACATTGGCAGACACACCACCAAATGCAAGACAAGAAGCATCTTCATTTTATAGGACTAATGAAGGCCAAACATGGCAAAAGAGGTGGAGATCTTAAACTGAAACTTAGAGACACATGGAAACAAAATGTATATGCAATCTGCGATGCACCTTGGTTGGCCTCAATTCGGAACACAAGATACATGTGTTCTGTGGTCATTTCATTGCGGGATGCTTTTTCGCGGGGTTTTTTACTGCGTTTTTATTTTTTTATTTTTTAGTTTTTTATTTGATGTGTTTTCTCGAGAAAAAAAAAATCAGTGATGTCATCAATGACATTTGTGATGTCATCTTTGATGTCCTGGGTGTTAGTCTTAGCAATGCACGTAGGTGGCGTGAGTTATGGTTGCTTAGCTTACCATAACGAGCGAATGTCAAGGGATTTTCGGTTTTACTTTGAACCATAACATCCCTTTAAAAACGTTTTTTTGCTGTATATGTATTATAGCAGTGAACAAATCCAAAGGGGCTATACATGTGATATCATCAGTGATGTCATCAAGGACATTTGTGATGCCATCTTTCATGTCCTGGGTTAGTGTTAGCAGTGCACAGTGGGGCGGGCCGGTATGGTTGCTTAGCCTACCATAACTGGTGAATTTCAGAGGTTTTTCGGTTTTACTTTGAACCATAATGGCACGTTTGTAAAGTTTTTTTTTTTTTTAGTGAATTGCACAGGTTTGTAGTAGGGCAACTTAACCATAACATCCCCTTAACAAAGATTTTCTTTTACTGAATTTCACAGGTTTTTAGAAGGGGAACTTAATCATAACAACATCTCGTTTTTATTTATTTTTTAAAATTTTTTATTGATTTTATTCAAAAAATAACAAACCAAACGTACAGTGAATGCATAATATCGATCACAAATACTCATATATTGTTTATACCGGCCCATTGTATCTCCCCTTTTCACCCCCCCGGCCCAGCCTACTCCCCCACACTTCCAGTCTCTGCCTCTTGCATGGGGGATTCCTCTTCGGCAGAACCCATTGAGTCTCCATCACTTGCTTCATCATGCGGAGGCCCAAATAGTTCAGCTATCAGTTGCCTCCAACCCAGTAGGGCTCAGTAGGGCTCCGGCTTCTTCTTCTGTCTCCCCTTTACACGCGTCCTGCCATACTATTGTGTCCGCCCCCACCCACTTCTGCAAATCCATCACGTTTCAATTTTGGGCCTATGACATGCCTTCCAACCCATCGCAATCCTTCTCTTTGCCAGGACATACGCTAGATCTTTCAATTTGCTTACATGTTTAAGCTTACGCGGACTGGGGAACCCTCCTAACAGACAAACCTACGCTGTATCCACCTTCATGTGGATCCCCTTGTCTTCCATTCTCTGTGCTATTTCTCCCCAGTATCTGCTTATCAATGGGCACGCCCAAAACATATGCACCATTCCCGCATTTTCCTCATTACATTTTGGGCACACTTGGCGTCCAGCGTTTTTAAATTTAGTTATCTTTTGTGTCGTCAGGTATGCCCTGTGGGTCATATACAACTGTAGCTGCTGCAGTCTAGCATTTCTCGATACTTTTTTTAATGATATCCTTGTGCTCTTTCTCACATCCCATCACTCATCGGGGCCCCTACTTCTCCTTCCCAGTCCAGTCTAAGTTGCACCACCTCTTTGCCCACTTGGGACATTATCATCTCATACACTAGACGTTTCGTGTCCTCCTTCTGCTATGTCATATATCATATCCATAGTAGCGTCTGGTTCTTCCGCCAGTTCCACCTCAGACCAAGTATCCTTAATTCATTGCACCATCCTGTGATACGTGATATATTGCCCAACACTCAACCCCATTAATTCCACCAACTCTCCAAATTCCAGTATCTTCCCCTCCTGCCACACATCCCCCATCGTTACTATCCCCGCTGGTTCCCAGTGTTCCTGGTCATTAACCTCAGCTGCTTAACTCTTCCTACCACTGTGACCAATGGGACCTGTGGGGAGCACGGAGATGGCTTGTCTATTAATCGGCATGTCCTTTTCCACATCCCCCACCCAAGACCCAACATCCTCGAGCGACCTCCCAGCTCCGATTTGGGCAGCCATATTATTTCTCATAAAAAGTATGGGGCGCAGTCCTTCTGAAACAGCCTGTGTTCTAAGGTCGGCTCCTCAGAGAGCCATTTGGCTTCGTATTGTAGATGGCTCGCTACATAATAGTCTTCCCAGTTTGGTAATTTAATGCCTCCTTTCTCGTGTGGATTTTGTAACTTCCACAGGGCTACCCTGTTCCTCATCCCATGCCATAAGAATTCCCTGCACATGCCGACCAGCCTAGCAAAGAATTTCCTGGGTATTGAGTATGGGATGTTCGCGAAGCAGTGCAGCAATCTGGGCAGCGCCACCATCTTGAGCATCGCCCCTCGTCCCATCATTGCCAAGGGGAGTTTCACCCAAAACTTCATGCTGCTCTCCAGTTTCTTAACTGTTTTCTCCGTGTTATGCCTATGTTCAGCTTCTACCATATGGTATATGTCTATCCCAAGATATCTGAATGTAGTGATCTGCCACGGTCTCTGTAGGATCGGTAAATGCTCTAACGGGAGCCCTTTGTATCTACCCAATGGGAACACACATGATTTACTGGGGTTCACAGCTATACCTGGTTGGTCTGCAAATCTCTTCATTACCTCCAGTATATGCTGGAGGTTCTCTTATGGGTAGCGCAAATACAGTAACATGTCATCTGCATATAATGAGATTAGATGTGATGTTTCCCTCACTACGATACCTATTGCATCATATTGCTGCCTTAAATAAATCGCCAGAGGTTCCAAAACTAAGATATACAGCATGGAGGATCATGGACAACCCTGTCTGGTGACCCTTCCGAGCTGCCATCTTTCAGAAACCACAGCTCCCGTCTTTACTCTAGCTAGTGGCGCACTGTATAACAGTTCAACCCATTTAAGATATCCCGGGCCCATACCATAATTGGCTAGGGCCGCCGTTAACCAGGGCCACTTGACCGAGTCAAATGCCTTGATCGCATCTAATGATACTATCGCCATCTCGCCTTCGTTGGTATGTTCAACTACTCAGTGGAGATGCCGAAGGTTATTCGAGATGTTCCTATTGGGGACATATCCTGTCTGATCGGGATGTATTAGCTTATTGATGACCTTCGTCAGTCTATTTGCCAAGACCGCTGTTAGGATCTTGCTGTCTTGGTTCAACATCGACAATGGCCTATCAGAGCCACAGTCACTACCCCAGGCTTATTGGGCTTGGGAAGTGGTATAATGACCGCTTCACGTAAGGATTCCAGCAATTTCCCAGCTTCATATGCTTCATTAAGCATCTCCAGCAGCGGGGGAAGTACCTCTGTCCTATATGCCTTATAAAATTCACTTGGGAGTCCATCAGTCCGTGGGGTTTTACACGTGGGCAGCTGCCTCACTACCTCTTCTAGTTCCTCCAGGGTGATCGGGGCTCCTCCCTCTCCTCTGCATTAATCTGGGGTAATCCAATATCTTCCAGTGTGTCTTCTATCTCCTCCCTGTTACTTCCTGCCTCATCCTACAGGCGCCTATAATAGTCTGCAAATTCCCGATTAACCCCTTCTTGTGTATCCACTATGTTCCCATCTTCTTTCACTATCGTTCTAATTGGGGGCCTAGGAGTCTCATTTTTATAGAGCCACGCCAGGACTCTCCCTGGTTTGTCCCCTTCTGCATGCTGTCTCTCTATGTACTTTTTATAGTTGCATAATCTTTCCCAGTATATTGTACATTTCTGTTGCAGGCCTAGCACCATTTCCGTGTCTTCCTTAGTGTTACTACCCCGTTCCAGTACCCTTTCTAGTTCCCTTTCAGCATCCTGCAACACTGCTAGGATCCCATTCTGCAGCTCCCTAGATTTGGCTATAGCAATCCCCCCTACCACCACCTTGAAAGCTTCCCAGAGTGTGCCCGCTGTCTTAACACTACCAGTGTTTATTTCGAAATAACTTATTATCTCCTCTCGCATATCCTCTCTAAATACGTTGTCTTTCAGCGCCTCTGCACGCATACGCCATGTGGGTATCCTTCCCCTTGGATGTCGGTACTGCCACACTAACATCAGTGGCGAGTGGTCTGAGAGGACTCTTGCTTTGTATTCCGTCTGCATTATTTCAGTCATTACTTCATGTGTGACAAACACATAGTCTAGTCTAGTATATAGGCCCTGCGGGGCTGCATAGTGTGAATATTGTCTATCTTGCGGATGGCGTGACCTCCATGCATCCTCCAGCCCAAAGTCTGTCAACACTGACTGCAGTGCCTTCGCAGCCGGAGTAGGTCTGTCTACTTTAGTGTCTGATCTATCTATGTTGGGATTTAGTACGCAATTGAAATCACCCCGCCACAGCACCCCCCCTCTCCCCCACTCCACCACTGAGTTTACCATGCAGGATTCTAAAGTATGCAGCCGTATCCGGATTCGGGGCATACGTGTTTATAATGCAGATCTCTCTATTTTCCACCAATCCTTTCATAACTACCATCCTGCCGTCCGACTCCGCTGTAAAGTGCAACAGCTGGAACGGGACATGTGGGGCCACCCATGTGATCACCCCTCTTGCATAAGCTGAGTATGCTGCCCCTACTACCGTCCCTTTCCACTTTTTCTGTATCACTTCCAATTTCTCTTGCGTTAAATGGGTTTCTTGTAGCAAGGCTATGTCCACTCTTTGTCTGCGCAGGTACATCATAACCTTATTCCTCTTCAAATAACTGTTGAGCCCCCTGACATTCCAGGTGACTATCTTAAGGTCTCACATGGTTCTTCTCGTTTTTCCCGAGGTGTAGGCTCCCCCCAACTGAACTCCCTCCCCAACTACAACAAACCACTGCACACATCCCCTTCCCTTCCCCCCCCCCCCATCCCTACCCCAAACCCAACAGCTGCCTAGCTCCATCCCTGGATCTCGGGCTCCCCCCGCGTTTGGTCCTGCCTTGGAGCACCTAGGCTTGGATCCCAGCAGGGTGTCACCGCACTCAGTGACCTAACTAAATTCTAAATGGGGGTATAAAGACTAGCCCCAAGAGGCTCCCTGTCCCAGCAATAGTCTCAGTGCTCACGGATCATGTTCCCTTCAAACCTATGCGTACCCGCCCATAAGCTGCATCAGTGACTATAATCGAGTCCCATAGTCTTAAGCCACGACACCTATAGGTGTTCCCCCTGTGCATTACTTATCTCTCCCTGCTCCTTCTCCCGTCTGGATGCCCGATTCCTGGGGGCGGCTTTGCATGTCGAGCCACCCCATGGCGTCTTCCGGAGTTTCGAAAAACAAGGTTCTGTTTTTGTGGAAATCTTTTAGCTTCGCCGTGTAAAGCAACATGTACTTGTGGCCTGCTCCTCACAATCTCCTTTTGACCGTTCCAAAGTTCATATGACTCAGTTGCACCGTCGGGGTATAATCCGAGTAGGCAGTTATGTTTGCTGTCCCTTTTTTTTTATTGTTCCACCCTTTCGGAAGTGTTCAAGTATTCTTTCCCGATAATTAAAGATCTTGGCGAACACCGGCCTAGGCGGATTGCCCAGCGGCGGCTTCCTTGTTAGGGCCCTGTGCGCCCTTTCCACCGCAAACCCCTGGAACAAGTCTCCTCCGGCTATCTCCTGCATCAGCATGGTCTTAATAAACTCTGTGGGATTGAGACCCTCTGCTCCTTCCGGTAGACCGACGATGCATATATTGTTCCTCCGGGCACGTCCTTCCACCTCCTCTGCCCTGCTTTGTAGGTTGCCCACTTGTTGCACCGGGGCGTGGAGCTCCAGTTTGTGTGAAGCAAAGTCCGCTGTGTTCAGGCCCACCTCTTTCTCAAGGTTCTCAGTGCGCTCCGCCAGTGACCTAACATCTTGCCGGAGAAGGTTCACCTCTTCCTGCACCGCCCCAACTTTGAGCTCCAGCACTGTTTTCAATTCGGTCACGGCCAATTCAAGCTTGGTCTCCCAAGCCACTTTCAGGTCGGCAATTGCTGCTAGGACCTCCTGGTTCATACCCATGGCGGCCACGCTTCCAGTGGGGGCTTTGTCTTTGCTCCTGGCTCCTTCCGATCCGGGTGGTGTCTTGGTGTAATCGTCTAGCGTAGGCTCCTTGCCTTTCAGTCTTGGAGGTTTGTTGGACATGGCGCTGCAGCTGAAATTCGTAGTTGGGCCCCACCACTTGTGGTTTTCAGCCTCAGCGGGGGCAGACTTCTGTCAGCGCCTGAGCCCCGGGGGGCTGCCCGATAGCATCCCCAAACTACTGCTTAGCTGCAGGAATGGACTCTGCCCTCCCACGTGACCATGCAGTACCTTAGTCCGCCTCTGCTAGCTGCCTCAGGGCAGCGGGTGCATTGGCAGTGCCTATAAGTGATTGTGCCGCCTGCACTCCAGGGCTTTATCGCTTCCTGATTTCACACGGGTTGGGCTCCCCGTTTCCTCCGTTATTCGATCAAGCATGGTCCCAATCAGTTCACCAGTCAAGCTTCCAGGCTGGCACCCCTCAACCTTCCACCAAGTGCTCTTACACACCTCCTCTGGCCCTGTTTGTTATAGTTCACAGGTTGCTGTGCATCCCAGGGGATGCTTGGAGATTCATGCCTGGTTTGCCAGTTGTGTGTTCCGGCTCACCCTTATCCCCTTTGACCACGGCACTTTCGTCATGGAGATCACTCCTTATTGCCAGGTTTACAGCCCGACATTGTCCATATCTCTTCCTGGCACCTCTGTTAGCGGCAGCTATTACCGCTGGTCGTTAAATAGGTGAATGGAGCAATGTCCCCCACTTGCCATGCCCTCGGGTGCGCTACCGCTTCAAAGCATTCCACCTGGTTGTTCGTGTTGCGCAGGGTACACCCCATCCTCCGACTGTAGTCCGTTTCTAGTGCGGGCTCCTCGGCCTGCACACAGAGCGTTCTGTGCCGTCTAGTATCTCA
Source organism: Ambystoma mexicanum (assembly GCF_040938575.1). Taxonomy (NCBI): domain Eukaryota; kingdom Metazoa; phylum Chordata; class Amphibia; order Caudata; family Ambystomatidae; genus Ambystoma; species Ambystoma mexicanum. Next base: position 669,909,515 of record NC_090933.1, on the reverse strand, counting down.
GTGCAGCTCCTCGTTCGCTTTTCATTCTTTGTCCCGATGTGTGCCAGTCTTATGCGCGGGCGCTTCCTGCTCGCCTTCCGTATGACTTGCCCTACGGATCTTGTGCCTCCTGTTCGTTCGAGCTACCAGTGCTCCCCAGTTTGCCTCTGCTTCTGCTTCAGTATGCACTTTCTCGGGGGTTGATTCTCTGGCTTACCTCCTCGAGCTCACTTCCTGCGCTGCCGTTGCGTAGCTGTCTGAATCCCTATTTGCACAGCTGGCCTCCATGCCTATCCTGCTGACTTATGTCCTATACCGCGGCTCTGCTTTACTTCCTCAGTTCAGGCTGCCAGCTTCTGTCCCGTGTCCTCACGATCCCGGACCCTGCTGTCTAGTTTTGTTTCCTTGGACTACGCGTCCATTGGAAACATTGTTATCCTTCCGGCTCTTCACAGGTATTGAAGCTATAGTTGCGCTTCCAGGTAGCTCCCACCACCATCCTGCTCGTGACCGTGTATGCTACAGCTGTGGATCGCAGCTGTCCCAGCTGCCTGCAAGCCTCTGCAGCGATCTGTCCGGGGACTCTCCCTCATATGTGCCGGGCTCCACGCACATCACCATCCACTGCGTTCCAGGCATTCAGGCTCATCTAAGCCTGTGTCTTTGTCGCAGGGAGTCTCTGTTCGTTGCGCCATGAGACGTTGCTTATGTTCCGCTACTGTCGCCTCGCCATCTCGCAGCCGGCTGATTCCTTTGTTCTAGCCATCAGTCGGCCATTTTACATCATCCTTCTTCTCCGGCTCTCGCAATCTTGGGATATATAGAACTCCGTCACGGCACCTCCCATGTGCTCCAAAAGTTCAGCGGGCACGTCCGCCACGTTCATAAACCAGCATGTAGATTTTCAACTATCATAAGCATCTATCGATGCACTATTTGTCAGGATCATTGCAGGATCACCGGAGCTCCTCCGGAACACGTCTTCCTACATGGCCATCGTAACCACGCCCCCTCAATCATAACATCTCATGAATAAAGTTTGAATAGACACTTTCATCATGTGATTTTGGGAGATATATGTAGTATAATTTCCTTACTTTTTATACATGTAACATAGAACATACTGAACCCCCTCGCTAGTGATATTTGAATGTCACGGACTGAGCGCCTGTCTGCGGACGGCCACGGATGAGGTCAACAGTACCCAAACAGTCAGGGGGTATCTGAAATTGTACTATTGTGTTATATGAAAAATGCACAACTTTGAAAAAGGACAAATAAAGACATTATAAGTTCTAATAAATAAATAGGTGAACCTAAACGTCTGCACAATAACCATGCATTTAATGACCATGTAGAATGAAATGGATTATACCATAACAAAAAAAGGTATGCCTCCAAAGTAATTACCTCACAAACTGTACAGCCAGGAGCGACAGTAGACGCACACAGTACAACAAAGACAAATTACAACAAAATAGTAAGTGAACTTCATTTATCTTTTGTGTGTACTTTTTTTGTATGAGGGGCAGAAAAAATGTGTTTCTGTTGCACAGAAATGTGCAATACTTTGGGGGAGAATTTTCCGATTGGGGAAATGTCCAAAGACAGCGATAATAATGGTACACACTACTCTGCATGAGCAAATTAGTCATCAGTATTTTATGGGCATTTAACATATATATATTTATTTTTAACAGACCAGGTAAAAAAAGAAGAAAGGCCAACAAACGACACAGAGGAAGACAGGCTGAAAAGGCTAGAAGTGAAAATGGACATACTAAATGCCAATTTTAACAGTTTAAGGCAATTTGTGGAGGAATATGTGAGAAAAAATACGATATCACTGTCCCACCTGTACCTTCACCCCTTCTCCATTTCCTAATGAACCATCCCTAAACCTTCAAGAAGAAAATTAACGTTTTGATGAAACATCCATCCCTTCATCCCCTCACAACCAGCCCGTGTTATACCCTAATTCCCCTGTATTTGTTTCAGTATTTTCTTCCCCCTGTATTTCTCTTGATTGATGTTTGTGTGTGTGTATTGAAAGTTTTTTTATGTTAGTTGTAGTGGATGGGTTTTAGGCAAAACATTAAAGAGTTAAAATGTCCGCGGACAGCGCGCCTGTTCGAGCTAGCCGTAAGCAATAGAATATGGATGTTGTAATGGCAATACACCTACTCGTACCAATGGCAACCAAGATGGAACTGATCTTAGAACGCACCATCTGTTCAAGTTCTGCGTAAATGAACAGAATGGGACGTCCTAAGGTCATTATACCTCTCTGTACTGCTCACAAACGACATAAAACATGTTCTTAGAACACACCAGGTGTCCAGAATATCTGTAAATGAACAAAATGGGAGTGTCCTAAGGACACTATACCTGTCCGTACCGTCCGCAGCCAAGATGGAATGGTCTGTAGAACCGGTGCGGTGGCCGGCATGTCCGTAGTCAAACAAAATGTAGGTGTTCTAAGGACACTGTATCTGGCCGTACAGTCAGCAGATCATGTAAGCACATGCGCACTACACCCATAAGTACTGCGAACATTGCGCCTATCCGTAACTTTCCGTGTCACTTGTGTCGCACTTTTAATTAGTTTCAGGACCCGAACACTGTCCGTAGAACACCCGCGCGCATGCGCATGTCTGTTACTCTGCATTTGCTATCCAGCGGGCACCCATTTCCCTCCGAATGTGTTCAGGACGTCATCATGTGACCGCACCCATGTGCGCAGTTTTTCTGCTTCCGCAACATTTCAAAAGAACTTATACAAACATGGGAAATTATATTACAGTATAAAATCACCATTTCACATGTCCCATACAATGGTCCAACCTTTGAACATATTGTTTAGACATTTTTGAAACACTTTTGAGTGATCAATATGGTCACGAGCCGCACCTTCCACTGCTATAAATGGCCACACCCCGAGCTCATCTTCATTGTGTTTCTGGCTATAGCAGATTGAGTTGTGCTGCCTTTACTGCTGTAGTGAACATTAGCCAACTAATCCTTAGGGCATCCATGGATAGTGTTGCTTCATTAGCCTCAGCACCACCCCCAAACCCTCCACTGCCACCACCTCCCCAAGGGCCTGCAGAGGGAAATGCAGGTGAGGATGTAGAGAGTGAGGAAGAAGAGGAAGAAGAGAATGAGGTGGAGGAACTGCGCACTACAAGCACTCGCCGGGAGTCGTGGGTGTGGTGGTTGTTTACCATTTATGGGAACGTACCAAAAGCACATGCGAACCAGGTCCGGTGTAACCAGTGCAAGTTGGTGCTGAGTCGCAGGAAACCTGGTGCGTACAGCTTTGGTACGACACCTAACTTCGTTCCACAGTGCGAAAATTCGCAAGGTGGTGCCATGTGAAGAACGTAATAGATTGGGTTCCTCCACAGCATCTTCCGTGTCCGATCCTCTCACCACAAGAGACACTCCCGTGGGGGAGCACATCCCTCCATTCGTGATGCTGTTGACCCTTACCTTTCGAGGGTCACAATATTGTGTGTGTACTGCGACGCAGTACTCTGCAGGGGGGAGAGTCTTCAAAGTACTTTTGAGGCTACGGTCACGGAGCACCAGAAGAACTGCTCCCTACCTAAGTAAAGCCCACCCTACATCTTTCTCTCTGCACCTGCCCTTTCTTATCCCCATGGTTGGTGTCCCTTCTTTACCCTCCTTTGCCCTCCTCTCCTGTGTGTCATGTGCTCAAAAGCAATAAACTGGAAAACAACATAAATTACAAAAAAGGCTCTTTTCAGAGCCGCCTTTCTCAGTTTAACAATAGAGCTATCATGTGACCGTTGTAGGCCCCCGCGCATTTTTCAAAAAGTCAGCAGACAGTCGTAGGACGCACAAAAATGGAGGGTGCTGGCGGAGCAAAACCAATACACTTTTCTCTGGGAGTGAGTGGTGGCTCTGAAAAGAGCCTTTCGGTGGTGTTTTGTGTGTTTCAAAAACTGTAGTTTAGAAAAAACGGATTGCCAAATAGGTTACTATGAATCCAAAAAAGGTTGCAAGGCATTTTGTACATTGCAAAGAACAATCTGATTGCCAGCATATGTGAGATGGACTCCATCTCTGCGAAAAATGAAAGTGTTGAGAAACAAAATGTTTTCATTGTGGAATGGTGACATGCCAGTATCTCTTAGAAAGGCACAAACAGCCTTATTAACATTGTGCCTCGCTTTCTCCATTTGTGGACCAAATGCAGAAGAACGCAGCCATATTTGTCTTTGTGCAATACGGGAAAAAACTATTTGGCAATTTGGAAACATGTCCATGACCTTTGCAAGTCCTTCCTTCCTTCATTGCAAATTCCAAAGAAATTCCAGAGACATGGCCTAAACTGTTTTCTCCGCAATTAATGATAATTATATCTGGATGAAGCTCTGTCTGTAAAGTAGCACAGAGAGGTATCAAGTCCAGCCACCTCATTCCATGCACGCCATGCCAGTGCACTTCCACATGAGGAAATCCAAGATTTGCAGATAGACCGCAACTTTCTACATGCACCTTTAACCAATGTATCCATGAGTCTCCCAAAATCCATATAATTTGTTTTCGAGCACACAGAGCCATGGCTGTCTAGTCTCCTGTCGGGGAAAAGACATTCTCACGAAATTTCTCCGTTCAGAACATACCCACTGAACTTTACTGACCAATCCCTACCTTTGCACATTCTCATTTGCATGTGTCTCCACCCCAGAATCCCCATTGGTAATACGCGCTGCCTGCAAACTACCGCCAGGTCTACGGACACATAGAGGATCAGAGCGTGACAACTGTACATTTAAATATTATTCCCTTTTTCCCCTTTAAGGTGGGCTCTGAAAAGAGCAGATCTTTTTTTGGGGGGGGGTCAGATGCCTTACAGACACCTGTTATTTTGTTTTATTTAAATATTGTTTCTTCTTACTTTACTCCTACAATCATTACAGAACCTTCTCCAAAGCAAGCCTTACATTCCAAAAGAACATGGCATTTCCCAAAGAAGATAATGCAACACCATCTGCTTCAAAATAAGCCGCATTACTGGGAACGATGTTCTCGTGGCTGCAGAAAAACATACCAGCGCTTAACATGATGCCGCGATTGATGTTACACCTCCCAATACTTTGATCAGGACAGAAAACAGAACTGTTGTCCCATTTTCCTCTAGGGAGTAACCCAGAAAAAATTAGTTTTGCAGTTGGAAAGATGTTCATGACTGCTTGAACCAACTGTTCCAACTCTTCCAACAAAGTATGTGAACTCACGTAGCCCAAATGGCAAGCACCGTAGTGCAAAAGTACCACATGAGGAGTGGTCATCCTATTCATGTCTCTGCAAACTTGGAGAATTGCCGGAACATTGAGATCAGTCTCAGCGCTCCACACTACCTCCGCTCCTCTCACATCGAAATTGTGTGCCACATGCCTACTTTCGTAATAGTGCTGTAAACCATGGACAAAAATATCGCCAAACACCAAAACCTGACTCTTCACCTCTGCCATCTTCAGTATACGCACCGTCTTTCGACACAAAAGAGCAATGTGAACATCTGATTGGCTGATGCCTACAGTCCCTTTTCCATGCTGGATTTTCTGTAGAACCCTGTATGTGACACGCCTTACCCGCGGACAAGCGTTGTCTATGTGTGGCACGTAACTCTTAGCCAGTCCTTCTACCCTTTCCACATCACTCCCGAATTCATTACCTCATTGGACACAGCTAAGCAGTCACACAACCATCCACCAATCACATTCAACATCTCTACATCTAACTCCGTCATCAACTTTTCGCACTTCAAATGTACTATTGATCACTCTAATTGCAAGTCGCATATCATTGCAAAGCACCTACTTCAAAAACTACTGTGCAAGTTTCGTGGATTTCTACATACAGCTCCATGCATGCGTACAGGTATGCATATTTTAATCAGAGAACATGTGCAACCCTTATGATTTCATTTAAACAAACGAATGCCACTAAATCTGCATAGCCAATACATACCAACGCTCCCCCTTTAAGTGCAAGACTTCCGATTTTTCATTGACAAACCGCACTACTTCTTACCGTCTCCCGCATAACCTATACATACGTAACAACCATCCCTATTTAGTGCAAAACTCGATTTTCCATTAGAAAATGTCACCATTTTTTTACTGTGTACCGCCTACATTAATGCTACTTCCAATGCGATTGTATGAGAAAAATAAACACTCCCGATTGCTGTGGTGACATCTCCCTCTGAGGATCTCCCGATTTTTCAGATTCGTACTTATAATATGAAAGTAGTGACATTTTTCCCATGTACTATAATGACCTATCACTTACAAACCTCTCTGCTATGGACAACACAGCTTAAAAAAACAAGGCATTTTCATAAACTAAAAATTGTACTCATTTGTGAATCACGTTCAACTAACATACTGCAAATAACATAGAAAGGCAGCACATAGTGAAGTAAAATGCACACATGCACTGTGTTGAGATATCAAAGGAGAATACTCTGACGAAAGATGCAAAATTAACGTGTACAGTAACATCACTGCTTTAAACACACAGTTACTAACTTCTTCTTTTTACAATCGCAGTGAAGACTACTCTCCTGAAAATCAACAGCATCTATACTGCAAGCAACATATCCGAAGAAGCCTGGTCATTTCGCAAATAAAAGTAAGTACAGTACTACCCTTTATATTCTTACTGTTCCTTACAGAGACTTAGTGGGTTATTCTTTTAATTTGCACACCAAGACAAACATTGATTTCTGAGCCGTTCTACCTCAAATCCCCATTTAATAAACAAAGAATAACAGGCAGAATGGCTCACAAATCACTGTGTTTTTGGAACTCAAATAACATACAGAAGCCTTAGAATGTTAGTACTATAAAACAAATAGCGGTTTCAATGTTACACCATTATGTTTACTGTTAATGCTTCTCACCACCACTAGCTCACTTTGTACTCTCATATGAAGCACATTGTAGTAGTATAGAAACAGAAAAATAGCCTTCGCAAATCATTGTAACAGCCCAATGCACATTCACACACAACCACAAAGAGCTTCCCCATCAAACTCATGCACATATGCACATATGCACACAGCACACATACATTGTACAACAGACCAAACCATGCCTTCTTTTTTTCAACAGACCCTAAAGAATACCTACCAAAAAGCAAGTCCGTAGAAAGGAACGTGGAAATAGAGCAAATGAAAATAAGTGTCCAAAGTAAGCATCCATCTGTAGCAGTTTGTAGAGAACGTTGGAACAAAACAGCTAATAGTTGTTTAGCGAAAAAAGAAGCTTCAACTACTGAAACTTTACCTCCCCCATCAAAATGTGGCACGAAACACAAAATGCTTCACAAAAAATCGGCTACCAGTACTGCTAACAATGCTCCTATTAATCCTGATATAGTAACCAGGACCCATAGTAAAAAAAGTATTTTAGCAAAAACGTTTCACCACAGAATCTAATAAGAAGAGGACCGAAATCATCCTCAACCCTTAATACCTACCGTAGAAAATTAATCCTACAAGCTTTCGAGGACAGTGCAATCCTTCTCAAAAGGAAGTTGTTTATATTAGTGTTAAATAGGATGAAACCACTAACAAAACTAAGTACTAAATTTAAAAAGAAACTTATCAATAAACGGAACGTCAACAAAAATAACTTTACATATTTGTGGAGGTGAATGGAGTCACACCACAACCACAGAACCATATTTTAATGAAGAAGCATACAAACAAAATCAAACAAACACAATTTCCATCCATATGTCATGATGCCTACCTCCAAGGAGCCAGGCCCGACCCAGCAACCCCAGAGGCAGGCATCATTCCCCCCCAGGGAAGTGCCAGCGGGCCCAAGCTGGGGCCATTTGGACACAGTCCTGGCACCTTAGGCGCCAGGCTCATGTTAGACCCCTGTCCTGGCGCCTTAGGCGCCAGGCTCATAAAGCTAGACATGTGTTCAAGTGTTTTAATGTGCACTTACCTGATGCAGACCAGGCTGCTACATCCAGGCCCTCTTGAGGCCTGAATGGAACTACTTTACCTGTGGGACTACTTTCCATCTGGGTGTGGTCAGGGAAGGATACATGCCTGATCGGTGGAAGGATACATACCTGGAACTTCTCCCAAAGCTATTTAAACCACGCCCGATCAACAACTCACGCTTCGCGTTGTTCTGTTCCTCGCAGCTGGACGCTCACCGTGTCAGCTCCTGCTTCTGGACTTCAGCCACGCCTGTCAGCATCCTGGGTCGCCTGCAAAGGGAGATGAGAGAGAATTGGGAGAGAAAGACGACCTTACCAGCTAAAGCTGCATCACAGAGACATCACACCGACGATCCTGAAAGGGAAGACATCATTTTAAAAGCATTTCGCTTCGATCGCTGCAGCGCTGCATTTCACTCGCCTTTCCTGAGCGCCTCCATCTTCAGCAGCGATCATCCGGATCCGCACCCACTTCTCTGAGCCTAGAGAGAAAAAGACAAGAAGACAAGGTGAGAGAAGGAAGGGAATAGGAAAGGCTCAGTTTCCTTCTCAGACTTACCTGTTGGGTCATTCCCATTTCATTTCGGGTCCTGCCGCTTCCTGGCATTGCGGACCCCGGTCCCTATGGGGGAAAAAGACAAAGACATTGAGTGAGCGAATGCAAAGACATTACCTGAACGCTCATCCATAACTTACCCGTCATTTACTGGAACTGCACGTTTCATTTCGGGTCAGCGCCATATCTCCGGCAATTCCGAACCCCGGCCCCAAAGGGGAAAAAGACATGAGCATTAGCGCTTGCTGCAATAAGACAATTAACATTATTATTAAGCTTGAACTTTTGAACTTGGAACAGAACTCTTACAGCGCCTCACCTGAATAGTCAAGCTTATTTTGAACTCCCATCAAACCTCAATCCAGTGAAGTAACTGGGTTTCAACGCGCCCCTGCATCAGAAGCAGGATGGAGAACTCATCCTTCCAGACCCTAAGGTGAGACTTCACAGGGAATCGTGGAAGGGTATCGTGGAGGGTTGGAAGGGAGTGGGAGGCTTGAGCATTATTCCGTCAGTAGGTAATACTCCCTTTTCACGCACAGGGGAATATTCCTGCGAGCCAGAAAAGCCAGAGTAGAGGGGCCCTTCCTGTCCATCTTCTGAGTCCTGCGCTTCACCATTGAAGAAGCATCAGCACTCGTAGCCGGACCTGCGCCTCCGTGGGAATCAGGTGAGCGTGACACCATAGGAGTGGACGAGGGTATGAAAAAATCAATAATACCATCATGGAACAAGAAACAATGCTTATAAAAGTATCCCCTGAAAACTCAGAATTACCTCTCGATTCGACTGAACCAGACCGTCCAGTATACAAATGGCTGTGCACGTCAATGTGTGACATTCCTAACAAATCTTTCAATTCTTTACGTCCGTTTCTCAATCAGTATGTGAAAGGTAAAGACAAAATTAAAATGTAAGTGCTGCAAAATATGGATATTTGTCCAGTGCGTAAATACACAGGACTACAAGGTCATTCATTAGCCTGCATTTCAGGACCTATTTGCAAAAGCACCTTCCATGATATCAAAAGGATATCAATACATCATTCAAATGTAAGAAATCTAGTGTATAAAATATACTATGCTAAAAGTCCAGCTTTAGAATTAGCCAATTTAAATAACACTCTTCTGCATGGTACACCCAAATACCTACAAGAAGAAATCGAGCGTATCCTGAGAAAATATTTTGGAAGTGAAAGCCACTTACAAAATGCAATAGTTTTAGAACAGACTAGTAACAATTCTGCACATAGCAACCGCCTATTACACACATACAAGAAAGAAATACTAAAATTTAAAAGTGCATCGGCTGAAATACTAAACCATGTGTGTGTGTGTTGCCGTAGAACTTTTTATAAAAGGAACACAAAAAATATAGACATAACATACAAAATAGAAGACAGTGAAGATTCCAAATGGTTTGAATTAGCTCTGTACCTTTTAGCAGAAAACAAATGCCAAATAAGTGAATCCCTAATATGTTGCAGTTACTGCACTACAAAACTGGACAACAACCAAACTCCTTCACGTGCAATTTGGAATTGTTCCCACTACCAAAACCCCTGCAACAACTCAATTTGTATGAGAGCATCATAATTCAAACAGTTCACCCATTTCAAGCAATTATACGACTTCAACCAAAAACAGCAAATTTACCTGCCTCTGAATTGGTGAAAGGCATTTGCCATTAGATCTAACAGAAAATGTAAACACTCTAGGAGTGCAACGTCCAATAGAGCATTCTTTAATTGTCTTGGTAAATGGTGTACAAACAAAAGACAAACAAATTTGGCAACAACTGATGGACTTGCATAAAGTTAGACAAGCCTTGCAATATCTGAAAGACAATAACGAACACTACAAAGAAATAAATATTGAAGAAAGCTTAAGGGAAACAACTGAAATAATTCAAGAGTCATCAGAAACTGGTAATTTGAACTTCTGGATCCTGCTGCAGTATCCACTCTTTTGGACCATTACACTATTCATCCATTGCATTCCAATGAAAGCATAGATGATGCACTAGAAACTTACCAAATGCGACAAACCAAAGGGTCACCAATGAGCATATGGGAAAAAAGTATAGAAGCACATGCTTTTCCACTGCTATTTCCTACTGGCAAAGGCGGAAGATACGACGATAGACCCACTCAGATTACGGCATCAGAATACTGCTCATTACGAATGTATTTGCAAGATCCCAGATTTAGACAAAATGTGGAATACATATTCCACCTACTCTTTGAAAGTGTACTAGCAACCCTATGTTACGGAGTTGTACACATTTTGAAATCTGGAACCCACTTTCAAAATATGACAGCTATGCAATTAATTCAAAAAGTACAAGAAAAAGATGCGGTTTTACAATCAAGTATAACAAATTTGTTTGCAAACATGCGTGGTAAAAAAGAATACTGATTCCGACGGCACGGAGACGTACGTTGTACGATCAGAAACCTTGGACCACCAACTTGGTTTGTTACACTAAGTTGTGCAGAATTTGCATGGGAAGATTTACATGAGTTCCTACGCATATCAAACAACAAAAAAACCAACATAGATGTAGTAACACCTGGAGAACTTTGCTCTCTAGATCCAGTTAATCTGTCAAGATATTTCCATCATCGTTTCATTGCTATGCTACACTTTATTTGCAATAAAACTGTTCCTCCCCTCGGAGAAGTGCAACACTTCTTTTGGAAAAAAGAATACAAAGCGAGAGGAGCACCACATATTCGCATGCTTTTATGGATCAAAGGTGCACCTAAATTTGGCCACAACAGTGATGCCACTGTTTTGCAGTTCATCCAAAAATATGTCACTTGTGAAATCCCTTCACAACGGACACATAGTGACCTGCATGGACAGATTTTACAATTTCAAAGACTCAAATGTGGCAAATATTGTTATTGCAAATACAAAAGCAAAGGGAAATACTACACCAAATGTTTTGGTTTCCCTAGACCAGTTAGAGAAACAGGTGAAGTGAACAACTTCATGTCTTCAGTTCGACATAGTGTTAAAGGTAAATCACCTAAGAACACGTATTACATAAAAAGAACAGAAGAATAAAAATGTCAATGATTACAATACAATCATTGCCCTCTTATGGAATGCAAACATAGATGTGCAGTACATTGCAGACAGTTCCACTGCAGTTGCACGATATGTTACAGCCTACTTAACAAAAGCAGAAAAAAACAGAGCTTCAAGACCTCTTTAATCATCAATCATCAGAAAAAACACTATCTCAGAAATTGTACAGCCTAGGCATAAAAATGCTCTCTCATAGACAATGTGGCACCTATGAAGCGGCAGATCGTTTAATCGGTACTGCTTTGTATGAAAAATCAGACAACATAGTATGGCTAAGTCTTGGTCCTGCTAAATCTAGAAAGAGTTCTGAAATCATATGAGGACATACAAACAATTGCCAAAAATGATCCCAACAGCCAAGACATTTTAAAAAACAATTTACTGGACACATACTATCCGAACAGGAGTAGCACTTTGGAAAGAATGTGTCTATACCACATAGCTCAAAACTTTGCTTACAAAAATAATAGAAAACCCGATGAAAGCAAAGGTAGATATAGAGTGACAGATTGTGAAGGCAGCTTAGTGGAACTTGCCAAACGAAACTTAATTAATCATGTCAAATTGTCATTAAAAACTCCTCAACAGAAAGAACTATATTACATGTCTCTGCTACAACTTTTTAAACCATGGAGAAAAGAGGAAGAGATACTAGATAACTATGACTGCTATGAAGATGCTTTGAAAGCAAATTAAGGCGCCATCACCGATGTGAACTTCACACAGTACAAAACAATGTTGCACAATGAACAGCAACACGAAGAAGAACTTCAGGCCCAACTAGATAAGGACATTTCCGACAGTAGTCAACCTTCTGTAACAGGAAGCCAAGAACCACTAGGACAGCCACTAATAGCAAATGAGGCAGAATTAGCTATGACAGAAGTGGAAAACACCATGTTTCACTATGAAGAAGATATAGAAGACTTCACTGTACTACAAGCAAAACTTAACAAAGATCAGCACACCATTTTTGAAGAAGTAACAAAACAAATTGCACATGGTGTACAACACAAAAATAAAGAATGCACCTGCCAAAATTACAAACCTATACTGCTGTACGTCAGTGGTGAAGCTGGGTGGAAAAACATTCTTAATCAAAATCATTAGCAAGTACCTTCAACAATTGACAAACAACAAACTGTCAGCTGTTGTAACTGCCCTCACAGGTTTAGCTGCCTACAACATAGGCGGTGTCACTTTACACTGATTACTACTCCTTCCAGTAGAACACCAAAACAAATTGGAATATTACACATTTTCTGCAGAAACTGCAATGGAACTACGCAGAGTATTAAAACAAAATGCTACTAATAGATGAAGTGAGCATGGTCTCCAACATAATGTTGACTTTGATTCACCTCAGATTGCAAGAAGTACTTAAAACAAAGTACGAAGAACTCTTTGCAGGGAAACACATTATCGTTTTCAGAGATCTTCTGCAATTAACACCAGTGAAAGGTGAACCTTTTTATAAAAACCTAGGACACAAACTCTGCTGTAAAACTGTTGGCAGCATAGGAAATGTCAACCGTTGGCAACATTTCCAATACAGGGAATTAACAGAAAACATGCGGTATTAGAGTTGGTGTACTAGCTCAAGAAGCGCAAGCAATATTGAAAAACCGGCACATTCATGCACTTTATGGCGATAATGCATGTGTTACTGATGTTATGGAACAATTGGCGCACAAAAATGTCAACTGTATGGCCTTAATGCAAACTCTTGCAAGCTGTTTCAAATTCAATGAAACCATGTTAAAAAAAAGAAATGCAACCAATAATGGAAATGTGAGCCACAGACAAACTAGACGTACATGGTATGACACTACCCATGTGTGAGCAAGCCACAACAAGACTAAATACCTTAGAAAATTCACAGCTGGGTTTGAAAAAATATTAAAATTATCCTTAAATTGTAGAGTAATGCTTAAACGTAACCTTGACGTGGAGCAAGGTCTAGTTAATGGGGCACTGGGTACAGTGTTTTTGGCTTTCAAACATACCCACATGACAACAACATTCAGTTTGTCAATATTCGCCTCTACAAACTTTCAGAAGTGAAAAGGATGGGGCGCTCAACTGCTCAATTCCTTCTCTTCAAAGACATGTATGTACGTAGAGAACCATTTTCTCTAACTCTTGCATATGCAGTCACCATTCAGAAATCCCAAGGTCTTACCCTAGACAAAGCATTGATAGATATAGGAAACAGTCTTTGAAGAAGGCATGAGTAAGGTAGCACTATCACGCTTACGTACACTTGGCGGTCTATTTCTAATCAACTTTGATGCAAGTAAACTGAATCCTGATATTCCTTGCATTTTAGAATACAATAGACTGCGTTCACTGTACACAAACTAATTCAAACAGAAATGCAACATAATCTGATGGCAAATCCTTCAAAGAAAACAAAAGAAGCTAAAACTTCACCAATTACCACAAGCAAAGAAGAACCTATTAGGGAAAGTAAATCAGGTACTTCTTCAAAGAAGGAAAAAAAGCACTCGGAGACAGAACTAGCTGTTGAATTCAAATTTGCAAATGAAACTGGTGTAAGTTGCTATGCAGATGTAGCAATGAATATTCTATTTCAATTGCCACCAATTGTTAACAATATTTATTTACACAGTACAGACCAATTATGTTTGCAAATGTTAGTCCTTTATAGAAACGCAACAAACAATCCTGACAACACGTACAGTGTTCACGGAATAAGACAAGAATTGGATTACTGTGCTGGAATGGTGAGATTCACTATAAACTTACAAGAAGATCCACAAGAATGTCTAATGTACTTACAAGTACTGGAAAACAAAAACATACCTATAATATAATTCCATTTTAGCAACTTGTACAGAATGCAAATCATAGCAGATTATGTACTATGTGCAATTCAGACAATCGCTCCATCAGATGCAAACACATAGTAACTACATAATACTTATGCTTCTACATTATAATGCAGGTGGTACCAAAAACAACTGCAAGCCGACTGGATTCACACACGGTCAAGTGTCACTTGGAAAGAAAACCTTTACGACAATAGGTATAATCTACCACGCAGGAGCTACAACCAATGCAGGTCACTACACTGCATACATTAAAAAGAAATGTGGATGGTTCGAATGTAATGATAGCACCATTACTCTAAAGCAGAGATTACCAGTTAATCTTACAAATGCGTACTTGATCTTCTTAAAGCCAAAATTTTATAACTAATGTGTACTTCAACATTACCAAAAAATCTTCGGCCATACACCCAAAACGCTACGCCCTCCCCACAACCACCTGAATGATGTTTGATAGTACGAGTGTAGCTATACCTGTAATATGCTGCAGTAGTTGTCGCCACAGGCTACAGTCTTGGTTGTAAGGCCATATATTTTTCAGTGTATGGGTATGCAGTATATAAATTCCATAGTAGCTTATAACTGCAGTGCTTATAGCTTTGTTCATGCACCAAACACTCTACGTCCTTGCCACAACTACCACACCATATCACACCCATTGTGGCTTGTAACTACACTACGTATAAATGTGCTGTTGGGTGCATGGCCTTCAGCCATGCACCCAAGACTCTACACACTCCCCACAACCATCTGATCGATAACTAATACTACAGGTGTATCATTGCTGTGACATGCTGTGGTGGTTGTGGCCAGGGTCTACAGTCTTGGAAGTATGGCCTAAGGCCTACGGCCATGCACCCAAGACTCTAGGCCCTGGCCACAACCACCGCAGCATTACACCTATGGTCGCTTATAACTGTAACTGTAACATGTACTCAATTTGTACCCAGGACTCTAGACCCTGCCCACACCTACCGAATACATAATCGATTGTATGGGTGTGATGTATGAATGTGATATGCTGCAGTGGTTGTGGGCAGGGTCTACACACTTGGGTGTATGGCGTACAGCCTGCAGCCATGCACCCAAAAATCTACGTCCAGCCCACAACCACCGCACTTTATAAAACCCAGGTTGGCTTATAACATCAGAGGTTATAAGTTTGTTCTTGGGTGCATGGCCTTCAGCCATGCACCCAAGACTGCAGGCCCTCCCCACAACCACCTGAGTGATGTGCGGTACTATGCGTGTATCTATAGGTGTGGTATGCTGCAGTGGTTGTGGCCAGAGGCTAGATAGATATTGCAATGTATGGGTGTGCAGTGGCTTATACCTCCAGTGATTATAACTTTGTTCTTGGGTGCATGACTCTACACACTCAGCAGAACCATCTGATCGATAAGCAATACTACAGGTGTATCCATTGCTGTGACATGCTGTGGTGGTTGTGGCCAGGGCCTAGAGTCTTGGATGCATGGCCGTATGCCGAAGGCCATACTTCCAAGACTCTAGGCCCTGGCCACAACCACCGCAGCATGTCACACCCATGGCGGCGTACAAATCAATAGCACAACCATAGAAAAAAATAATGTAATTACGGCATGTACTCAATTTCTCTAACACCACGCGTGTCCTTAGAACAGTTTCAAGTTGCCTGTGCACAGCACGGACTGAAATACTACCCGTATGAGACCCCTCATTTTCTGTACTTAAAAACATACCGAACAAGGCGGGCATAGGGGATACATCATTAACACCTACCGCCTGAACAAATAGTTTTTCACCCATCTCTTACTGTCTGAACCTCCCCAAGTGCACTGACACGGCAAAACAGTTTTGAGGGGATTGGGTCCTCCGACGTATTCCATATCTATGACAGTAATCACCACAGCTGTGCTGCTTCGGAAAATCTTTCGCCTCCTGCGTCGATGATGTAGATACGCCACGCTCGAGGGCCGACGTCACTGGATGTTATAAGTAGGACGCACGACGCCTGTAGCCTCCGTTCCATTTGTTCCGCGAACGTGTTCGCTTCGGGAATCTCGGCACGCCTCGACTCTTTGGAGTTTCTGTTGTTTCTCGGTTCTTCGAACCTGTTAGTTTTGTGAAGTTTCTTCTTCGTGAATGATGTCTACCTCGTCTTCCACCCCGCGTCCGGGATTTAAGAAGTGCGGGGACTGTGGGTCCAAGATGTCGGTTACGGACTCGCACAACGCCTGCCTCTGGTGCCTCGGGGAGGCCCATGACACGGATGACTGTGTCGACTGCCAGTCACTCACGTCTAAAGCCTTGCGGGAGCGCAAGAAGAAGTTATCGGTAGGTAAGGTGTCTAAGCTACGAAAGTCGAGGTCTGCGGGGCTTTCGACGGACGATTCGAGAGGCGAGACTCAGCGTCGTCGTCGGAAGTCCAGTGGATCTCGGTCCTAGAGTCGGTCCTGCCACTCCTCTGCCTCTTCGAGGCACTCCCAGAAGCGCTGTCATCGGTCGCCTTCCCCGTCGGCGGGTCCCTTACCCTACCAAGCAGGCGACGCCAGAGGAATGGACTTCCTTCGGGAAGAAAATGTTATCGATTGTCGAATCGCAGTGCACCGGTCCGTCCGCGCCTCCGAGTGGGGTCGGTCGTGATCGGTCGAGAGACACCGCTCGCACGCCTTTGGGCTTGGGTGGTTGGCACGATTCGCAGGAGAGGTTCCTCTCGGACAAGGGGAATCGTTCTTGCCATGCCTGGTCCAGATCCCGGTCCTCGAGGCGCTCGAGACCGTGTGAACCTGTGATGTCTTCGAGGAAGACATCGACGCCGGTGGCGCCGAGGTCGTCGACGGACTCGTTCGAGGCTCCGCCTCGGAAGAAGTCGTCGGCGCCATCGGCACCCATGCTGTCGAAGGACATGCTCGGGGCTCCGGCCTCGAGGCCTGTGTCAACGCCATCGATGCTTTTGGTGCCGCGTTCGGCATCGACGCCGATTCACTCGATGCCCTCGACGCCTTTCGAGGCTGTATCAACGCGGGTACCCCGAGGCTCGGTGGAACCCCCTAGAAAGGCTCTGGCCAAGGTCAAGCATGGCTTTGGTTCACATTCTGTGCCTTCTTACCTCCATCTTGAGTTTATTTCAGAGGTGGATGAGGGCTCTCATGATGGCATGGTTCCTAATACGGTGCCAGACGAGATTCTCTCGAGCCATAACCAATTTGAGGACCTGAGGCAGTCCCTGCACGATGCTAGTGGGCTGGACACCTCTCCGGAGGTGGAGTTTTGTAGGCCTGAGCCTGGCACTCCTGTCGACTCCTCGTACCGGTGCCTTATGTCGAGGGTCACCGAGTACTTGGGATGGTCTGCTCCCCCGGGGGAGTTTCTTCAGGATGACCTTACGGATATCCTCGACCTTGGTCCACCAACTGACACGGTACTGCCGTTTCATATGGCTCTACAGAGGAAGGTGGTGGCGGCGGCTTGGACTACTCCGGAGAGTCTCCCGGCAGCGGGCAAGTCTTTGCCGCGAAAATACCGCCCAGCCAGTAGCAACCACTGCTACTTGTCCAAGCACCCCACTCCGGAGAATTTGGTGGTGCAGGCGGCTACGGACCCGGCAAAGCAGGCGTTGCATCCTACCATCCCTCCTGATAGGGACGACAAGCGTTTTAACGGCTGGGCGAAGAAAGTGTTTTCTTCAGGGGGTATGGCGCTTCAGGCGGCCAACTCCGTATATGCCTTGTCACGTTTAACGCACACTCTGTGGAACTGTGTTTCCTTAGCGGCTGAACATATTCCCGAAGGGACGAACGGGATGGTTTCCTTGCCATGGTTCAGGATGGCAAGGATGCCATGTGTGAGGCCCTTCAGTCGGGTTTGGACATGGCAGATTGCGTCAGCCGGTCCATGGCGGCGAGCACCGTGATGCGCAGGTTTGCGTGGTTGCGGAAGTCGGGGTTTGCTCGTGATGTGCAGGCCCGGCTCCTCAACATGCCCTTTGACGGGGAACATCTTTTTGGCAGCAAGGCTGACGAGAGCCTTGAGAGGTTACAGACCTCAAAAGCTGCAGCAAAGTCGTTGGGCGCTGCAGTTCGACAACCTCTGCCTTTTCGTCCTAGGGGACAGCAATGGAGGGGAGGTTCCTTTCGTTATTATTCATCCTTTGGTAAAGCGAGAGGAACTGCCAGTCAAAGGGGCCACGGTAGGAGTGCCAGAGGTGGAAAACAAGGTACTCGAGGTGCCAAGGCCGCCCGGGCTGTTGCCTCTTTGCCCTCAGGCAACGCCGCAGCCGCTTCAGCTCAGTCATGAGGCCATGTCCCATGGTTCGCCGGTTGGGGGAAGGCTGGCGCAGCATTTTGCAGAGTGGCGCGCCATTACTTCAGATGTGTGGGTTCTGGAGATCATAACCCATGGCTACTGTTTTCCTTTACTGCAGAGGCCTCAAGACAATCCACCGGGGAATCTCTCTTTGAAGAGTCAGGATCCGCTTCTTGCGCAGGAAATTCAATCCCTTCTGGAGAAAGGCGCCATAGAACTGGTGCCTGTAGCGGAGAGGAACAAGGGATGGTATTCCCCTTATTTTTTGATTTCCAAGAAAGATGGGGGATTGAGACCCATCATGGACTTGCGCGGTTTGAGCAAACTCCTCAGGACAAGTTCAAGATGGTTACTCTCGCTCAAGTCCTCCAGGCCCTTCAACTTCAGGACTGGTTGGTGTCTCTCGACCTCAAAGACGCTTATTTTCATGTGCCGATACATCCAAAGCACAAGAAGTACCTGAGGTTCGCGGTTGGCAACTCGTTCAGTTTCGGGTCTTGCCGTTCGGATTGACCTCTGCCCCAAGGGTTTTCACCAAACTCATGGTAGTGGTGGCAGCGCACCTCAAGAAAGGGGGGGGTTCACGTCTACCCCGACCTGGACGATTGGTTGATCAGGGCGCGCTCTCCCGAGTAAGTCCTGAATCATCTGTCAGTCACCTGCCACTCCCTCCACAAGCTGGGCTTCTCCCTCAACTTAAAGAAGTCCCATTTGACACCAACTCAGAGGCTCCAGTACATCGGAGCAGTGCTTGACACGTCCCTGGGGTAGTGTTTTCTTCCCCAGGTGAGGGCTCATCACATTCAGCAGATGGTGCACAAGTTTCAGCTTGCCCAGAGTCTCCCAGCGTTCGAGTTCTTGAGATTGCTCGGCCTCATGGCATCCTGCATTCTTCTGGTGCTGGAGGCCAGGTTGCGGATGAGATCTTTGCAATGGGCACTCAAGCTCCAGCGGTCTCAGTCCTCCGGTAGGATGTCGGACCCTGTTTAGGTGCCATCCTCGGTCACCCAGGACCTTCTGTGGTGGGCCGTCGAAGACAATCTGATGAACGGGGCTCCATTTTGGCTACCCTGGCCGGTGGTGAGGATCGTGACGGACGCATCCCTCACGGGATGGGGTGCTCATGCCAACGAGTTTACAGTCAGCGGTCATTGGTCTCCGTTGGAGTCCAGACTCCATATCAATCTGTTGGAGCTGAGGGCCGTTAGGCTAGCCCTGAAGGCTTTTCTGCCGACTGTGCGAGGGACGAATGTCCTGATCCTGACGAACAACAGGGTGGCCATGCACTACCTCAACAAAAAGGGGGGGCAGGGTCACTTCCTCTGTGCAGGGAGGCGATGCAGCTCTGGTTCTGGGCGATCCAGCAGGAAGTTTCGATCTCGGCAGTTCATCTGGCCGGAGATGAAAACGAGACGGCGGATGCTCTGAGCAGGCAGAGTGCGATCTCTCACGAGTGGCAGGTGGCTCAGGAGATTCTCCTGGAGATCTTCGCCCTTTGGGGGACCCCTCAACTGGATCTCTTCGCCTCCAGTGTCAACCGGAAGTGCGAGAGGTTCTGCTCGTGGGAATTTCCTCCGAAAGGAGCCTTAGGAGACGCGTTCGTGATGGAGTGGTCATTCCCACTGCTGTACGCATTTCCTCCAGTCCCCGTCATCCCGCAAATGCTGCAGAGGTTACGGAGGTTCGGTTCCCGGATGATCCTCATTGCTCCGGCGTGGGTCCGGAGGACGTGGTACCCGGACCTTCTCGACTTGTCCATCTGCCCCTCACATCGTCTTCCCTACCGAGACGATCTTCTCTCACGGGAGGGGGGGGGGTCAGGTTCTCCATCGAGAGGTCAGATACCTCAACCTTCACGCTTGGTTTCTGAAAGGTTGAGGTATAAGGATTGGGACCTCCCTGAAGACGTGCTTGAGGTGTTGCTCTCGGCCAGACGGCCAGCAACAAAGTCCCAGTACCGTTGCCGTAAGTTCTGCGACTGGTGCAGGGTTAAGAATGTTGATCCTTTTTCATGTGACATTCCTGTAGTTCTGTCTTTTTTGCTTTCTTTGGCCCACAGGGGCCTGCAAGTGGGTACCGTTAAAGGTTACCTGGCGGCGCTGTCCATATTTAAGCGCTCGTCTGAAGAGTGTTCCTATTTTAAAATTCCTTTAATTTCTCAGTTTCTGAAAGGGCTCACTAATGTGTTCCCTCCGTCACCTTTCCAGGTGCCCGGTTGGGATTTGAACCTTGTTCTCAAGTTTCTGATGGGTGCTCCGTTTGAGCCTTTGCATTCATGCCCTTTGAGACTTTTAACTCTTAAAACTGTATTTTTGGTTGCGGTCACTTCCGCTCGCAGAGTGAGTGAGTTACAGGCACTTTCAATTAAGCCACCCTTCACTGTGTTTCATAAGGACAGGGTTGTCCTTAGAGTTTGTCCTTCCTTTCTTCTGAAGGTGGTGTTGGAATTTCATTTAGGCCAAAAGGTTGTTCTTCCGGCGTTTTATCCTCCTCCACATCCTGGTAAGGAAGAGGAGAGGCTCCATAGGCTTGATCCTAGGAGAGCGTTAAGCTTTTATATTTCACGCATGTCCCGGGTCAGAGTGGACGATCAACTCTTCATTGGTTACGCTGGAAAGCGTTTGGGACAAGCTGTGACGAAACAGACTTCGTCTCGCTGGATTATTTTGGCTATCTGAGTGTTACCACTTGGCGGGTAAGGACCCACCGGTCGGCTTACGGGCCCATTCTACCAGGGGTATTCCTATTCGTAACATCTGGGATGCAGCCACCTGGGCTTCAGTACATACTTTTGTACGTCACTACTCCCCTGATTCCATCCCGGGGCAGGATCTGGCCTTTGGCAAAGCGGTCCTTTACTCCGCAATTTGATTTTCTGTTTTCTAAATTCTTTTCCCACCTCCTTGCATTGGTACTGCTTTGGGAGTCTGTCATAGATATGGAATACGTCAGAGGACCCAATCCCCTCGAAGAACAAGTTACTCTCTTGCCTGGTAACATTCTTTCGATGGGATAGTCTGACGATGTAGTCCATATTGCTCCCTCCCTGCCTTCCCCGCTACAGAATTTCTTATGCGATTGCAGCTTATGTTTCCGCAAGGCTTTGTTTGGTCAGACTGGCAGAAGACTGGTGCCACACGTTCTGGGAAAAAACTACAACTGAGGCTACGGCCGTCGTGCGTCCTACTTATAACATCAAGTGACGTTGGGCGTCGGAGGTGGTCCTCGAGGGTGGCGTATCGACGTCATCGACGCAGGACTCGGCGCCGAAAGATTTTCCGAAGCAGCACAGCTGTGGCGATTACTGTCATAGATACAGAATACGTTGTTGGCCAATCCCATCGAAAGAACGTTACCAGGTAAGAGAGTAACTTGTTCTTTTGAAATAGCATTTTGCTACTGGTCGCCGCAGCGCTGTCGGCGGATCCAAGATGTCGGGCGCATCCAAACAATCTGACGCAGAACACGGCTCACTGCAGCCAATCGGCAGAGAAGTTGCGTGTCTGCGGTCATGACGCCAGCTCCTTAGCCAATCTGTATTTTGTCCACGCAGCGAACAGGGAAGTGTGACCGCGGAGCGGACATAGATATCACTCATTTTTTGAGACCTACTTTTTGGTCATTTTAAAGAAAAGTACTGCACGGATTGTCACCAAATGTACAAAAGCATGCTTTCGGGCCAATCCGCTGCCCCAAATTTGGTGAAAATCCATCCAGCAGTTTGGCCTGTAGCCGTGCACAAAGTTTTTCCCCCATTCAGTCTATGGGAAAAAAAGACGTTTTGGGCCTCCCCCTGGACCAAACATCACCCAACTTTGCAAAAAAATAAATTCCGAGTGGCCCATATACTTTTTTGCAAAGTTTGGTGAGGATTCGTCCAGGGGGAGCGAAGTTATAAGCCGCCCCAAAATGTGCTCTTCCTATGGAAACAGCAACTTAACCATAACTACACAGCCACTACCGTGGCACATATATATATATATATTTCTGAGGCTTGTGGAATCTGCTTAGATCACATGCTGTGCATAGGCCGACATCTAGTGGAAGCTGCGGAGTATTACAGTTTGTTTTTCGAAACTCGAAAATGGGCGTCGACACAGGCGTGCCAGTAATACTATCCCTAGTGTGACGTCCACTGTACCCAAGATCCCTCACGCGTCTAGGATCCTCAGATTGTTTTTTTCCGCCATACTGGTCGGAAGCATCTTGCGGAGTCCCCTGGCCTTAGCCATATTTTTGCTAATAATTGAAGTTAAAATTATTTATTTACATCCTTCCCCACCCCAACGTCGACCCTCGACACCGGCTGGAGAAGACATTGACCGTCGGCTGCTGCACGACGGATCTGGGCCTCGGAAGGCCGCTGGCCTCGGCCCGGGCCTAGTAGGCCGCTGGCCTCGGCCCGGGCCTAGTAGGCCGCTGGCCTCGGCCCTGCAAGTAGCGAGAGTGGGGGGTGGTACATACTCTTCACTCTTGGTATATAGGTACACCTTATATATTCCTACAATTACCAGCCCGCTGCCTCAAGGTGCGTATGGAGGGTACCCCTTTCCAATTCTGCCCCAAGTGCAACCGCAAATACCCTTGGGTCGACAGGCACGCCACGTGCAATCTCTGCTTGCCGAGGGACCACCCCGAAGCGAACTGCAGAGCGTGTAGTAGGTTTAAGCCTAAGACACTTAAGGACCGTTCGACAAAGCGTTGGGCCCACCACGCCAGGCAGGCGGCCATGGCAGCGGAGGGCACCTTCAGCGATGGCAGCGACGCCGTACTTTCGGACGGCGAGGGCATTACGGTGTCGAAAGACTGCCGAGCGCAGGTCCCCGACCTCGGAAGGTTGTCCGGCAGGGCGGCTATGGGGAAGACCCCCGGCGACGCAAGCGCTACACACCCTACACACACAAAGCACACTAAGTCCAACCGAACCTCGACGACGTCGACTTCTCGGAAAGAGGCACAGATAGAACGGTCCACATCGGTGTCCTCTGGGCGCTCTCGATCGAGATCGCCTCATGACGCAAGGCAATCATCCACTCTTGCCAAGAGTGCCTCGCTCCCTAGATTAACGGAAGTTCGATCGTCGGAAGACGAAGACGACTTCCACCCCCAGGCCGCGCTCCAGGAGACCGAGGCCGCAGTTAACACCAGCGAGGCCCCACGCTCGAAACACACAGATACCTCTCCCGACCCTCGACGCCAGGCGTCGAAAGTCTCTGGGGCCTCCAAGGGGCAGGGAAAACATTTTTCCACGCACGGGGAGGGGGGAAAACAGCGGAAAGCACAGCCTTCCACTCCTAGGCAGACAGACAAACACAAATCTACTGGGACATCAACATCCAGCAAGGGTACCCTTGTTAAGTCCTCTAAGTTGCCTACTAAAGTCATACCCTGTTCCAAAGAATGGTCCAGTGAAGACATAGACAGGGCCATGTCAAGGATGTCTTCCTTAGCTGATTTTTATGACAAAAACCCAGAACATTTCCTTTCGTATGACCCTCAAGGGGCCACACCCTCAGGCTCCTCTGATCCTATCCCCCTAAGTAAAAAGGCCCGGTTCGAAAGACCTGAACCCTTAGAGGTGCAGCATTATTCTACTCCATACTCTACTCCACACCCTAGATACCAAGGACAGCCTTTCCCTGAAAGGGACCAGGAGTTTGAAATTATGGAGGAACAAACCTGGACTGAATACTATGCGGATGATGAGGACCTGGAGGAGATAGAAGATGAGCAGGAAATTTACAGAGTAGATTCCCCGGTAGAGAGCGAAGCCCCAGTTACCGACTCGCCAGTTGATAACCAGCCCCTCCTTAATGAAGTTCTCGCTCGCGCAGCAGAACACTTTCACATCGACACCCACGGTGTACAGGAGGAAAGGGACGTCGCAGAAGAGTTGGTGGGAGAGAGGAGGCCGGTCGCTCAGACCATCCCTATCCTTAAATCCATCCAACGTAGAATAGATCCATCCCTGGTGAATCCTAACCTCACCAGAGCCGTCAACCCCAGAGTTGAAAAACTTTTTCGGGCAGCCCAGTCTGACCCTCTTTATATAAGAGGACATCTTAAATCAGACTCCCTAGTGGTTACCAACACTCGGAAGAGGGCTGGGACACCCTTATCGTCGTCAGAAGCTCCTCCCGACAAGGAGAGCAAAAAACTGTACGGGTTTGGCAGGAAGGTAGCCTCAACGTCCGCCTACCAAGCAAGGATTGCAAATTCCACCACCCTGTTGGCAAGTTACAACTGCCATCAATGGGAAGAGGTCGCGGCGCTCATAGCCTCTGCTCCTGAACCGTTAAAGGGCCACTTGGCTCGGATCTCGGCAGAAGGGAGAGCCGTGTCTGGTTGCATATTAAAAGCAACTTTCGACGCCGCGGACAACGCAGGAAGATTGATAGCAGAAGGTACTGTTATCAAGAGACATGCGTGGTTACGGCAGTCGGGGTTCAAAACAGAAACCCAGGCTTCATTAATAGACAAGCCGGTGGAACCCGATCTATTGTTTGGGAAAGCGGTCGAAGACGCACTTAAAAATGCCAAGGACGAATACGAGACTCTCAAATCCCTTGGCCAGCTTACCAACAAACCCCCTAACCAGAGGGGGAACAGTAATTTTCGTCGCCCACGCGGCCAAAATTCACAAAGAGGCAACTATGCCCAAGGACAGGGTACACAATGGAACAACAACCAGCAGTCTACCCAGAGTTACGGCAGGGGTAACAAGAGAGGTCGTGGAAGAGGCAGAGGCAGCCCCAACAAGGGAGGTGGCACGCCTCCACCAAAGCAGTGACGCTCAGTTCAGGGTCCCTTCTCACGCAACCCCAGTAGGGGGACGCATTTCCAACTTCACCTCAGACAGATGGGTGCTGTCAACAGTGTCCACAGGATATTGTATAGAATTACTGCAGCGTCCCCGGAACCACCCTCCACGACAAAGAATACACTCCTTAGAACATCAGAAGATCCTTCTCGAGGAGATCGCCATTCTGCTAGAAAAGGACGCGATAGAACTCGTCCCAGGACACCAGGTAAACAAGGGTATCTATTCAACTTACTTCCTTGTGCCAAAGAAAGATTTAACAATGCGCCCAGTATTGGACTTACGGCCTGCCAACAAGTATGTCAAGCCCCAAAAATTCCGTATGACCACGCTACAAGAGGTAATCCCCCTCCTAAAAAAGGGGGATTACATGGCAACCTTGGATATGAAAGATGCTTATTTTCATATTTCCATGCTCCCAGCGCACAGAAAATACTTGCGCTTCAAGGTGGACAGCCGCCACTACCAATTCAAGGCACTGCCCTTCGGGATAGCTTCAGCACCAAGGGTATTCACCAAGTTACTGGCGGTGGCAGCTGCACACCTACGCAGGGAGGCAATCCCAGTGTACCCTTATCTGGACGACTGGCTCATAACGGGGGAAACCCCAGGAATTTGCAGGTCAAACATTCAGAGGACTATCGACCTCCTCCACGAATTAGGCTTCTCTATCAACGAGAAGAAGTCAAGTCTGGTGCCAAGCACCTCAAAACAGTTCCTAGGAGCAATCCTAGATACTCAGAAAGGGTTGACCTTCCCTTCGGAAGAGAGAATTCGGAATATACTACTGCAAATCCCACATTATCAGTCAGGTCAACAAATAACGGTACGCAAAGCAATGCGGTTACTGGGCATGATGGCGTCATGCATTTACCTGGTCCCCCACGCGCGTCTGCACATGCGTCCCATGCAGGAATGGTTTGCGAAACAGTGGTCTCAGGCAAGTGGTCAGTGGGACGATCTAGTGGTCGTTTCGCCAACACTCGTACAGAGCTTACACTGGTGGACAAGAGAGAATCTCGCAAAGGGAAAACCCTTTTACGATCCCGAAGTACAGGCAGTGGTGACTACAGATGCATGCCTGACTGGGTGGGGAGCTCACCATCTCCACCACACAGCTCAGGGTCTCTGGTCTCACTCAGTAGCCAAGAACCACATCAACCTGCTAGAGCTTCTGGCAGTATTCCGAGCGCTTCGGGCGTTCGAGCCCCATCTGCTAAACTTGTCGGTGCAGATCCAGACGGACAGCACGACAGCCATGTTCTATCTGAACAAACAAGGAGGGACTCGTTCGCCAAATCTGTCCAAGCTTGCCCAGAAAATCTGGATATGGGCACTCAGACGGAACATCTTCCTGTCATCACAACATGTTCCAGGGGAGCTCAATTCCCTAGCGGATGCCCTAAGCAGAGACTCCCTCCCAGAAGAACACGAATGGGTCCTTCACAGAGATATCGTAGAAGATCTCTTCTCTCAGTGGGGTTTCCCCACTATAGACCTATTCGCCACAAGCGAAAACAAACAATGCCCAAGATTTGCATCCAGGTTCCCCCAGCCAGACTCCCAAGGGAACGCCCTGTGGATGAACTGGTCAGGGATGTTTGCGTACGCTTTTCCACCAACTCCTCATCAGGAAGGTGGTGTACAAGATGAACAAGGAATCGATGACGCTCATCCTAGTTGCTCCCATGTGGGCGAGACAACCATGGTTTCCATACCTACGCAGGATGGCGGTGTGCGAACCCATCAAACTCCCAGCCTGGTACAACCTACTGTCCCAGCAGCAAGGTCAAACAGTGCACCAGGAACCCAACTCTATGAACCTGGCAGCATGGCTCCTGAGGTCATAGAGTTTGGGCATCTCAAATTACCACAGAGGTGTATGGACATCCTAAAAGAATCCAGGAAACCAAACACAAGGCACTGTTACTTTGACAAGTGGAAGAGATTTGTTATTTGGTGCCAGAATAAACAAATCAACCCAGTTGATTGCACTCCTTCCAACGTTGTAACATACATGCTCCACCTGCTGGACGCAGGTTTGGTATTTAACTCTTTGAAGGTACACCTGGCAGCCCTCTCGGCTTACACCACATCCCATAACAAAGTATTGTGGTGGAAAGTACCAGTAGTTAAAGCCTTCATGGAAGGAGTAAAGAGACTTCACCCTCCTATTTCGAACCCACCGCCAGGATGGGACCTCAATGTGGTGCTAGCTAAGCTCATGGGCCCCCCTTTCGAACCCATGCATAAAAGTAGTCTTAAACACCTGACTTATAAAACGGCCTTCTTAGTAGCCATTACCTCTATAAGAAGGGTCAGTGAAATTCAGGCTCTGTCAGTGCAGGATCCTTTATTTACTATCCACAAAGACAAACTGGTTTTACGCACACACCCTAGGTTCTCACCTAAATTTATATCTAAGTTCCATGTAAACCAGTCCATCGAGCTTCCGGCTTTCTTCCAGAACCCGCAAAACTCAGCTGAGGTGAAACTACACACCCTTGATGTGCGTAGGGCGGTCCTATACTATGTAAATAAAACCAGACCGCTAAGGAAAACAGATCAACTGTTTGTCTCCGTAGCTACAGGCAGAGAGGGGGATCGCGTCTCTAAAGGCGCGATCTCGAAGTGGATTATCAACTGTATACAGCTGTGTTACTCTCTTTCTGAAAAAACTCTGCCTTTTACGCCAAGGGCCCATTCTACTAGAGGCATTGGGGCCACTCTGGCTTTCATTGCAAATGTTCCCCTCGACACCATTTGCAAAGCAGCTACTTGGAGCTCTATTCACACTTTTACTCAGCATTACTGCATTGACACTCATTCCAAGACAGATACACAAGTGGGACAAGCGGTTCTAAGACACCTGTTTGCTCATGACCCTTCTCACATCCCACCTCCTTCTTCTGGTACTGCTCGCTAATCTATGCACAGCATGTGATCTAAGCAGATTCCACAAGCCTCAGAAGGGATACATTACTCACCGTAATCGTATTTCTGATGCTTGCATCTGCTTAGATTCACATGCGACCCACCCTTCCTCCCCTCCGAGAGAAGGCGCATGATTGCTTGTAGTCTTACCTTTCTGTCTATCTGCTTGGATTATCTGTACTCACGCTACTCCTCATGCTTCCTCATGTCAGAAAAAATACAATCTGAGGATCCTAGACGCGTGAGGGATCTTGGGTACAGTGGACGTCACACTAGGGATAGTATTACTGGCACGCCTGTGTCGACGCCCATTTTCGAGTTTCGAAAAACAAACTGTAATACTCCGCAGCTTCCACTAGATGTCGGCCTATGCACAGCATGTGAATCTAAGCAGATACAAGCATCAGAAATACGATTACGGTGAGTAATGTATCATATATATATAGTTCCAGTACTTCTAAAATATTAACCTTGTAGAAGCTGGTTGATACGTTTAATACAGTCTGTTTTCTAACACATATAAAACACCTTCTAGAGATAACGTCACAAAAATGTCTTACCAAATAACTTGGTTCATTGGAAGATGCACATGGGGCATCTACAACATCCTCATTCGGGTGAATGCTAAATTTTAATCAATAGCACACGTATTAAATGGGAAGAACTGGTGGTCGGGTGCTGAGTGAGCACAGTGTTGCATTTAGTAGCCCTTACAATCACATAGAGCGACAATATACACCATACACGTCCAGTCTTAACTACTGACCAATCGGAGAACACTCTCTATGGTGTCAACAATGAGTGCCAGCAACGCATGTCCTATTGATTCACACTTCAGAATGTGCCAAGATTTAGAGGACAACACGATGCTACCAATTTTCAGGCATCTAAAGATTGCCAGTTTAATACATGCAATCACCTTTGCATAGCGCAACTAATAAGGACCATTGCGTCTGTTGTCATGGCTATGACACATCTACTATGACACGCGCATGCCAGCCACATAAATAATTGAGCAACATGGCCCCCGTGTGCTAGGTAACATTGCAGGGCGCCGGGAATCTTCTGTGCGAAAGAACGAGATACGTATTAAGGTGAGAAAGATTGATATTCACAAACTATCCAGGATGATCAGTCCTAGGTTACATTGTAACTGATTTTGTTGCGCTGTCTGCCGCACTGAATCACGTAAGCGCATTCTTCAGTTAAGCAACAACATAGTGTGACATAGCTGCTAGACCGTATTCACCCAGCACCCCAGTGTTCTAGTAATGATGCTCCCTTCTAGAAGAGAGTTAACGCAATGGCTAGTATTTCTGGCGCTGTTCAGCCACACGCACTGAGAAGAGACTAACTAGTTTAATATTTCTGGCGCAAAGACATTTACAAAAATCTGATAGGCAGATGACCAATTTAGTACAAGCTAT
Organism: Ambystoma mexicanum; assembly: GCF_040938575.1. Taxonomy (NCBI): domain Eukaryota; kingdom Metazoa; phylum Chordata; class Amphibia; order Caudata; family Ambystomatidae; genus Ambystoma; species Ambystoma mexicanum. The sequence continues at coordinate 669,879,567 of NC_090933.1, read as the reverse complement.
GGGATTCACAGGACTAATAATCTCAAATTTCCTATAGGTTTATATAAGAGAACCGCAATATACAAGGCTTCACTTGATAAGACAAATTGACAGTCAATAGTCGAGAACCCATACTTAGAGTAACTGCTAACGATATAGAGGGTGAGTCGCCAGGACAAGTGTTGATGCACGAAAGAATGACTCACTTATATAATAACTGTATCATCTCATATCGATACATAATTATTTTTGCAATGCACAAAGATTTCAAGCGCATCATCCTCGGTGAATTAGCATCCTATGATTACACCATTTTTATCCACAAAATTTGTACCTACCTAACTATAGAATGTGGAGACACCACCCACCGCCATTCTAAGATATATGTCTAGTCTAGAGAGAAACGCCACATGATACTGCATGGGGACTACACCCTAACGTCATATTGTTTGCAACTCACCTAATCACTGCCTTTACGTGATTTTTAAGTAAAAAAAGTGCACATTAGAGGCCACTGTTTTGCCAGATAACTATCACCTAGAATGGGGATGTTTGAATGGTGCGCCATGGAATGGCAAATAGCCAATTGTTCTGCGTAAAACAAGTCAACATATAGCCTGAATGATATGCAACAGTAGATTAATAGAATTTTCACCCTTGTAGTCAATCAAGCATTGCTTATATACAACATGCTTGAACCTCTGCTCCGTGTTTTCGGTTTGTTCCACCAAGCCTGCTGGTCACATACTCACAAATATGGTATGGAACGACAATCAATACTCTGTATATATTTATACTTTTGTTCATTTTTGTAAGTTATATTTCATGATGTAATCTATATAATATTTATGTTTGGAATGGCAGCCTTGAAGACGACCTATGGTCGAAACAAGTGTCGGCTGCAAGCAGTCATACACCACCTGAATCTGTATAAATAACGTTGATGATAAAATTGAGCAGATGACAATATTCAAATATGTATTGCACTATAGCTACCTTGCTGAATCTGCGTGACTCGCCAATCCAATACTAATTAACCTATATCTTTTTGAAGCTTTGGGTAGAGCCTCTTTGTAGTGGTGATGATGCGGACAAGGACACGTATACCGATCATATGCTTTTGAGAGCCAGAGCGCACCCACCAGGGGTTCTATCCTACACAGCTTTAACACTATGCAGTCCAAAGTTTCAAATGGCAAAAAAACCCTCCAGACTCTGCAAATTATGTGTATTTTCTAGGGTATTTCTGGTCCATACTTTCAAATAGCAATAGTATTTGCAACCGCACACTATTAGGAGTCAAAACCAAGGATGTATAGTGGGACATTCAATGCTTGTGGCCCCCATACAAAGTGATAGTAATTTATGGAAAGGGAGGCTAGACCGATTTTGTCAGATTCATTCAATAGAGAAAATGCACGCTTTAAATCTGCAGTGGACACCAAGCCCTGATAAATGGAATGCTTCGAGTTCATCATAACCACTGACATTGCTCCAGGTGGCTGCCTTTCCGCAATATTTTAGCTCGTCTGCACCATAACAGAAGGTGATCCACCATGTAAATTGGTCTTAGTCCGGCTACCACCTGGAGCAGTCTCGTCCGAACACCAAGACCAAGTCTTCTTTGAATGGGAACACAACAAACCCCAGACATACTTTAGACTTGTTGAACATCCTGAGATCCAGCTTGATTTCTTTGGCACAATGAGTAAGGGACCAAAGTTGGTTCATACCCTTCCCACTTAGGGAAACTCTCATTGGACCCCAAAGCCTTATGACTGGAAAGCAGCTTTTAATTAATCATAACCACTGGCATTGCTATGGGCCGCTCCTGATTTATTATAAACGATCGGATAACACATCAACATGAAAGATGAACTCTATCAGAGCATAAGATTTGTACAAATGCACCACTTGGTGGACATCTGCCACAGGCACGGCTATCCAACCACGCACTTTAGAATGCAGCTACAACTACGACAAATTTGGTCTAGCTGGACACATAACCATTTCACACTGAAACACCAGACTTGCCTCAACCCCTCCCATTTGAATACAGCACAACCTATGACACATGTAGGTTTAGCTGGTTACATATGGAGTTTCCTGCACTAGTGCTCTGTCCTGACCTCCCTCAGCACCCGTCCACATTCCTGGCCTCTTGGGTTGCTTACTGGAGCCTAGCCAGCCCTCCTAAATCCTAATTTTGGCCAAATGCACACATGCATCTTAAGCCTTCTCTGAGAACTTTCCCATACCTGGACTTCGGTCCCTGAGGGCGTTCCTATCACAAAGTGCTTTGAGCCCATACAAATGGGAAAAGCACTATATAAATGACTACTACAATACAACCCAATACAATACAATTACAACCTGCAGCCGAGATAGCATCTGATTCATGTGCTGTAGCATTTTATTGGATGTATCTGCCCAGCAGGAAACATTGGACTTCCACCCACCTAAAAACTCAGGTTAGTTTTCCAGTTTATTATCTAAAGTACAAATCTTGGCTCCATTTCCACAATGTACTTTTGCAGATGCATACTTTTTGATGCCTGAAGACTGCTGTCCACCCAGTCTATACATGTCCCTGTCACGTCAACACTATATACTATTTAGTGTGCTGCTGAGTTTGTGCTGTTGCACTACAGAACCAAATGACGATTTTTAATATTGCATTTCGGCTAATGAAGGAAAATAATTTTCATTAGTTTGAGTTCTGTGTTTGAATTGTATATGATTACTGTAACTTGTGCTGTTTTCATTTCAGTTTTTCCTTTCGTATTCTGATGACGGGGTGATTTTCCATCCTTTTATATTTCGCATTCCTCAACAAACCATTTTTAGATATGCCAATTTATTTCTATGTTTAAACAGAATTATAGGTCACTGGAGGAAGTGCAATTTCTTTTCAAAAATACGTAAAACTAACATTCACATGTGCTTCATATTTTGTACCTCCTGTATTCCCACAATTCAATTCCATTGCTGTAGTGTCTTTGCTCAGGATCCAAGTTGCAATTGAAGGCTGGTTAGGGTAAAGTCTTATTTTGACGACTCTTTGGAAGACCTGATGATCCACTGCTTGAATGAACACAAGTGAGGTTCCGAGGTTGGTGGCAAAGAAGGAAAACCCCACCTTTATAGATCTTGTACATCATGAGAATGTTTTCTTCTGTGAACCTCTAGAGTGCAAGAGGAGGACTTTGATTGAAATTGATGGTCACAAATGGACGATGCTGTGAAAGGGTTGGAGATGCTTAGGGAGTCTTGATTTGTATAATTTTACCAACAGGGTGGCAGTTCTGCCCATGACTAACACAGAACAAGTAAGACAGGACCGATCAAACGATCAGGTCTGTAATATCTAAAACCCTTGGTTGAACTACCAGGAAAACCGACCTCAAATGGTGTGCAGTGAGCTCTGGGCACATGTCTCCCTGATTCCTGTTTACATTCAGAAGCAATGGAATCACGGAGTCAGGATCTCAGGCCTGCAGATGGCAGATTCTAGAATGCCTCTGAGAGTTTTTTAAAATCTGAGCAGAAGTTTCTGTTACTTCCAGGTTTTCTCAGCACCATGGCACCTTTGCGAAGAAGTAGGTTTAAAGCGCCTCCTTTAGAAGCACCTAAAGTCTAGAAGGAAGACTTGTTCATTCCTGTGAAGTACATTTGTGGGGTTCAGTGTGCTGGTATGGGTGACGTATGTGATCAGTGTATACATTTATTGAGGTTTTTCTTGTCCTCAAGTTTGCCTTTGAGATTCGTTGAGCATTTTTGGTTTAGCTGATAACTCTTTTGGGCTGGGAGTGGCTGTGTTTCATGTGCCTCTAAAATACATTTGGATTTTACGTTTTGAAGTTGGACAGAGCAGCAGAAAGCAGCTCGTACGTGTTTACTAGTTTTGATATACTTGGAACAGCAACGCCATTAATGTAAGCTATTTCTCAATCTGTCAGCCAGGCACAGCTCACTTTGCTAGTTTTGTAGTGGGCAACTACAGCTCAACACACATTTATGCTAATTAACACGTTTTTACTAACCCACGCAGCCTCTTGTTAAATAAATGCAATTTAAGCAAGCTCATTTACAGATTACATCACTGAGAGACTTTCTAAATTCCAATGTAAGCACGCTCCAAAATCACCATCTTTTGTTTAAATTATTTTGATCCTGCAGTATTAAGGCGCCTGAAACTGTTACATCCAAGCCATCCTTTCCCATCAGTGGCATGTGACATTTATTTGGCACCATTTTGCTGTCTGCATAAAGTAGTTTGCCATCTTTTGCTTTACTCAGGAGGGTGTATGTGAATTATGTAGGATACAGCATACTTTACTAGCACACTGAGAAGTGAACGATATGTTGAATGCAGTGGTGTATTTATGTTCTTGCATTTTTTAAGCGTATGCACAAGCTGAAAAAAGCCAGTTATTTTTTCCTTCAAGTAGAAATAGCGTATTTCAGGGTAGATAATTTCGCAATGGGAAAAAGCCCAGGGTGATTAGACGAACTGAAAAGGGCAGTATTTGAAATAATGTTCACTTAGCTATCACTGGTGAAATGCCACTTGATGCCAAAAGTGTTTCAAATGATTTCGGGAAAATGAGGGATGGTGTTACTGTCCCAAACATTTTGCGAACATTTCAAGAAGGCTTTCTGCAATACGAGCTTTCTCTGCAGATGGAATACTAACTGTGCAGTGAACCAGTGCATCCAGGTTCATTTTTGTTCTCCAGAGAGTTTAGGTGGATGACGTTATATGTGAGAGCCAGTGCAGACAACGAAAGGCTTGGAAGATATGGTGTGCAAAGGTTTATTATCAGCCCGGTGGTATTTATTGCATGGCTTTAATTGGGACCAATATGTATTTGAGTAGGCCAAACGCCTAAAGTGTAGTCTGTAAATCAGTCATATTAGAGATAGTTTGCTTCTTACAAGACAGAGTTTAAGTTGTACTTCATTAAGCCATTATTTTCTTTTGTGTGGCTTGGGTGGGGAAAAGCCTGTCATTACAGTGCCTAGGCACGTGATGATTGCAGAAGTTGGGTAGGCGCACTCGAGCTGACGTCTGGGTCATTATAGGAATTTTTTATGTGGATGTAGTTTTAGGCAGTCCTGTCATTTCCATTTTAAAGTGTGACTTCATGCAACTATAGGGTCGTTTGTGACAAATATTAGTGGTATAAATATGTAGATTTGTGACAGGAAAGGAAATAATATCGACTCTCTGTAAAGGGGCATGGTCTGCTGGTGTGAACTCGGTATTGGCTCATGGCAACTGACTTCAAAATTTAACATTGCTTTTATGTGCCATCATTGACGGGGGAGTTCCTGCAGCCTGAAGCTGCCATTAATCCTGCCCTCATCTTCTCCCTTTATGTAATCTAGATAAAATGGACACATGGGTTATTGGTACTCGACTATAGAGTCAATTGCCCAAGGCCACATGCAACATTGGCATGGCTGAGCTTCAAACTCAGCAGTGCCATTCTCGAAGAGGTGCGTTTTAGTTGCACTGTACACCACTCCATTCTTAAGGTGTTCTTAAATCGGAGTAGTACATTGTTGTGATTTTTGTACAGATGAAGGGAAATGTGAGTTGCTGCAGTGGGGTAATGATGCTAGAGTCCTGTTGGAGATTGGGGCATTCAGAGTAATCCAGGAGCAGTAGCTTCAGAATCTCCAAAGCATTTACATTTTGTGTACACGTAAAATTGGGTCATGTGGGCTGTGATCCTGCTTTGAAAAGCCTAATTTTGGGTAAGCAAAGTCCCCTAATTGAAAATTCATTCATGGCACCTTTACCCTTTAAGGACTTTGCGACTAAGCCAGCGCAGAAGTCGAGCCGGACAGTGGGAGTGTAAGATCAGGTTAGCTGCATTTAAGTAGCTATATATTTTTGGTGTGTCCTATAGTGCAGCTTTTTTTTACCTTTTTATCTTCTATAATGTTACATGTGTTATTCAGTGTGGATTCTTAAACATGATGGGGGTTCATTGATACCCGTGAACGAGTTCATGGTGTTGAGGAGATGGCTCTGAATCATTTCACTTGCAGAGTCTAGATTTGTTTCTCCTCTATACAGTTGCACTCACTATGTAGTCTGTTAATTGCTTTTCTAACTTGTACAGAAAGTAAAGCCTGAGACGCCTGGGTTAGGAATGATGAAAATATTAATAGTGACTTCTTTTTTTATACCATTGAAACTTGTGGTACCTGTATACTGTACTTACATGTTGCCATTTCCCAACATAATACCTATGTTGTCACCCTCAAAAGGGTTAAGACTGTCAGGAGGATAGGTATAAGGACACCCTGCTGGAAACAGTGAGTTGTTCATAATGTTTTATTGGATGTTTGTCTTGCTTGCCCTCCAAAACCCTGATAGCTGACAAAGTATTAGATGGTTGCCCTATGGCTCTAGGACCTGGCAGCACTACATACACATCTCTTATCCTAGAGTCTGAGGTATAATTATTAAATAGCATAAGATTTGGAAACAATTGGATAGAGATAAACTGCATGCACATCTTGTTAGCAGGAGGACCCAGGCGATTGTGAGTCATGTTTCAAGGGTTTTATTAAAAAGAAAAGGAATCAATTGCCTAGCTTACCCTATTTCTATGATGGAAGTCCCCTCCCTAACAAAACAAAACGAAGGGTGGATGCTAAAGTCCAAATGAAAACTCTCTAGTCTGTATCCTATCCGGCTTACTGCCCCCCCCACTATAGAAAACACCCAAGTAAAAGGGGAGGCCTTGTACACTAGCCTCAGCAAGGCTTCAGCCTGGTCCAGTTTATACTTCACTTGTTTTCAGTCTTCCAAAGTTCCTTTTCCAATCAGGATATTCTTCCTATCCTGAAACCAAATTAAGTTTTGCAATCTCTCCTTTTAATAAAGAAAACTGTTTCTTGATGTAAACAATTGCATTTCTCCAGGATTGCTCGATAAAACACCAAAATGTTTGTCCTTTACTTCTTCGAGGCACTGGGACTCCCCAAAGTTCTGTAGTTCTCAGACAGCTTCTTTTCTTTCAAACATGTTATTTTGGATAGGGTGGTAGTCCACCCTGGTTGTTCAGTTTTACAATATTTCTGGCTTTCTTAGCCTTAGTTCAGTTATTCATATCTGCTTCTGTCCCCCTTTCATGTGGTAGTTGCATACTTGGGTTTCTGATGCTTTCGTAACCTGAATAGCTTTTTCCAGCTGTTATTCACAATGTTAGTAGTTGTCTTAGTTCGCCTTCATCGTTTTTTTTTCTCTTACTCTCAGGTTTCTGTAACCTGGATAGATTTTCCAGTGATTTTTCACAACATTCGTATTAATCTCCTTCCCAGTGCTCCAGATAGGATTTTGGAGTGAAAGTATTTTACTACCAATTTTTAGAATTGGAGAGTAAATCCAATTTCAAGAGTACAAATTATTTTCCTCCTTCGCAAGAGAGTAAAAAGTGTCTGACAACTATCCAATTTGTGCATAAAATTAAAACTTTGTTCGAAAACATAAGTGACAAAACAGCTGTATTTCAAAGTGGTTCTAAATAATGTATTGCACCCGTAGAAAACATTTTCCCCACACAAGAACCTTGTCGATTCATACTACCCAGCTGAATCTTCATGATACTTGGGCACAAGCTCTGTTGAGAGTTACTACAGATGCCAGCTAGCTGCATTGGGCAATTCATAAATCAATTCCTTCATTCTACCTCTCACTTTCTGAAGCTCTGCCTCTCACCCTTAAGTTTGGTGATGCAACATTTGGCGGTCTGTTTCTCTGTCACCTGCCGTTGATCTGTGTTTTATTTTACAGTCTCCAATGTCTTGTTTGCTCTGATTCTATCCCTCACTCCTATTGTGTGTTTGTACTATTAACTGTTTCCCTGCTCACTTTCCTTAGTGCCCTATCATGTAGCTCATTGCCCTCGCTTCCTGTTGCTTGAATTCCTATTTTGGATTGTCTAGTATGTTCTCTGGCCCTTGGGCCCCGCTCCCTCCTTCCCCGCCATACCTTTGTTCTTCTGTATTGCTTAGGTTCAGAGTTGCTCTTCCTCTTCTGTTTTTTTTGTCTTTTAACATAGCACCAATAAATATCCAAAAGCAGAAAATGCCTTTTCTATTTAAAAATCTAGTGCAGCTTTACCATTGGGTACTCCTTTTAGATGTGCGCAAACCTTCTTTTTGCCATTAGGCTGGGAATGATGGAGTTAGAGGTTTGTCTGATGCAGCACTTGCTTCAGTGCAGATGCTTTACCAACACTGTATGCCATTACATGTACAAGAGCCCATATGAGATTTGTGTTCTGAGCCATCACAGGTATAGCAGCCCAGATGAGATGTCTGTTCTGAGCCATTACAATTATAGAAGTCCTCATGGGATGTGCTTCATCTGAGCCATTACAAGTATTGCATCACAAATTAGATGTCTGTTCTGAGCCATTATAAGCACACCAGCCCTGAAAAGTTGTTCTGAGCAATCACAGGTACAGCAGCCCTGAAGAGCTGTGTTTTCTGAGCCATCACAGGTATAGCAGCTCTGACAAGGTTTGTGTTCTGAGACATTACAAGCATAGCAGCCCAGAAGAGTTGTGTTCTGAGCAATCACAGGTATAGCAGCCCCGATGTGTGTGTTCTGAGCCATTACAAGTATTTATGAACCATTACAAGTATTGCAGCCCTGGAGATTCCGGAATGGTGAGCAGTGGAGTAGCAGCCTAGTCCAGCAGCTCCTGGTCCTCTCCCTGAAGACATTTTCATAAACTAATGAACTCAAAGAAGAAGATAGAAGAGGCTGAGAACCCTGCTTCAAAGAAGCCCAAACAGATTTTGGAAATGGGTGGTAATCCTAACGTCCAGGATGTTTATAAAGTCCTTCTCCAGGTGGACCAGGATGTCAGTGATGTTAAACTCTTTGGCAGAGCTCAATTTGAAAACATGGCAACTTCACGGCAGTGTGTCATCTAGAAAAATCGTCATTGTCTATGGGTACTGAAATAGCAGGCAGCTTCCAGGCTTACAACAACTTGAAGTCGGATTTACAGAAACAGAAGGAATTGCGCTTCAATTTTCACATGAAACTGAGGGCCAAAAACATTAGACTGGTTGGTGTGGAAGACACTGCTGACAGTGAAGACATAATTCCTATGGTCATTCAAATATTAAAGGAGAGTTTCAACTTTGGATCCATTTCCTTGGGTGACATTGATAACGCCTTCAGGATTGGGAAACACTTGGGGGCTAATGCAAGACACATTTGGTATCTTATCAATCAAAAGACAAAAGAAACTTTGATGAGCCTGGCCAGGTCGAAAGGAAATGACTTCTTTAAAGGTTAACCAGTTTTTATTTACCCGATTTACTCCAAAGAAATTCTAATTCTGAGGAAATCATTTCGAGGGCCTAAAGACCTGGCCATACAGATGAATTTGAAGGCTTTTCTAAATAAAAGTAATGGATCAGCTATTAAGTTTCCTGATGGAGAGAAGAATACTGCTGATCCCACACAAGCCCTGCTTTGGTTGGCGCTTTATACAGGTGAATAGGATGCTTCTAAACATCTAAATATGTGATGCCTTAAAAGATCTCTGATGACCTCCCAAGTTTGAAAATATTTTCTTTATTTTTTTTACTTAATTTTTGTGGATTTTAACTGTGATTTCCTATGCTGCAATGGCGCTAGTGTAATTTGACCGTTAAACGCCTGCAAGTTTCGAAAATATACAATAGAATCCTTATTGTTATACGGAGTGCTTTGCAGCCGCCTTTGCTGTGAGTGAAGGACCTAATTCCATTCTGGTCAGCTGACACCGTGGTCGACGTGGGATTCCCGGAACTTTTCCGTGAGACTGCCTCGATTCGTGATAGTACGCCCCATTCGGTGTCACAGCGTCTTTTAAGATGCAGTGAACGGAAGTGCGCTTTGTTCCTGGTCTGCGCAATGTTTTTCTGGCGACCGCATCGTTGGGGGGACTGTCTCGTTATGAAGAATCTCCCGGTACTATCCACGCCTTCCCGTGTAACCATGGACAAAAATTGGGAAATATTTACGCATACATGGCCGTTCGAATTTGTTCGACTGCTTGTGGTTCGTACGGATGAGTTTTACCTGGATATGTTATGATCATTTGATTCTTCTTCAGTTTACTGTGTGGTGGGCCTACCCTTATTTTTCCATAATTATCTAGGCAGGTAGATGCATGTTTTTATATTAAAACGTTAAAACGTCAGGGATTTTTTAAGTGTTCTCTTGTTAAGCTGTCCGACACGTTTGACCTTTTTTTTTTCTTGCATGCTATTCTGAAATCTTTTTTTTAATCAGCTGTTCGGATGCTTTCATTACAAATTAATGTTCATTGGATGTTTTTAACCTTTGAATGCGGAGCAAATGGCTGGTTCATGTTAATTTATCTCTGGAAATAAGGGATGCACTTTGAATTTCGAGCTGAAGGGATATATCTTAAGGTTCAACTTAAGTTTCAATGTACATCACTTGTCGTTTTGTTGAACAAAACCATTTATTAGAGGATACCCTTCTGGTTCTATTGTGTGGAGATATTTAGTGCTCGTGTCGAGTGTGGTTATGAATAGGTAACGGTAACCTTTATTGTGACACTAGGCTTTAGTATTTATGGGTCATCATTAGCCTTGCTGGGTATATGTAGACCTGACGTTACAAGTTGCTTATTTCTTAAATGAAGTGCTAAATGTACCCAAGCGTTTCGTGATGTATGAATATTAGTGTGCAAAGGTGTCGTGTGGAAGTCTCATTTATGATTTGGGGTTGGAGAGGAATGATCAGATGAGACCTGCAGAAAACCAGTGGCATACTTACCAATAGCTCAAAATTACTATGATGGGGAAGTGGGTAATACTGTTCATATGAAATACTAGTTTATAGATGAGGGGGAAGGTCATCAGAGTCCTCCAATTGTTCTATTACTAAATCTAAACTGTGTCTGCTCGAGTTCATTTTGGGATTTGGGAGAGGTCCTAGGGTTTGTTTCCTTTTTATGATGTTAACTAGGTTGATTAACTTCAGTTTCGACTGTTACTTCAGAGGGTGTTTTTTCTTTTTTGGTTTTTCTTTTGTTGTATTCATTTTCTCTGGTGAAAGTACAGCAATGTCGGTGTGATCGAGCAGCAAGATTAATGAGGAATGGTGTGTGGTATATTAGAATGTTAATGGAATTAACAACTACCTAAACATTTTTTTTTTTTTAAGTGTTTTCAGTCCTGGATGATATGGGGCAGACATTTGCTTCCTGCAAGAAACACATTTATTAGCTGAAGAGATTAAAACTTTGGAGAAAGATTGGGTAGGTTGTGCTTACGGTTCCTCTTTCTCAGCTAGATCACGAGGGGTGGCTATTTTGGTACGTATAAAAGCACCTGTTAAAGTTTTGAAAGTATGTGCTGACAATGATGGAAGAATGATCACTTTAAAGATTGATTGATTGATTGAGATTCAGGGGGAGCAAATGATCTTATGCAATGCATATTCTCCGTCAGTGGATGATGGCTAATTTTTTAGAAAGGTCGCCCAGACATTACTTGATTTAAACACACCAAATATTCTTCTGGGTGGTGATTTCAATACTGTTTTGAACCCTGCACTTGATAGAAGCATTGTCAGAAGGGTAAGCCGGGCTGATCTTCATCTTTGAGCGCTTTCGGCGCTCATAGATGAGTTTAACTTAAAGCATAATTGGAGCACCCAGATAAGCGGTAATAGTTTTTTCTCAGGAGCGCTAGGGTTATACTCGAGGCTAGACATGCTTTTCACAGGTGGGGCCCTGACTGAGAGCTCTTTCTTCTGATATTGGGAATATTTTGGTGAGTGATCACGCTCCTATAACAATGCATTTAAAGCTAAGGTTTGAATGTTGCAGTCTGTTTTGTTGGATGACGAAATATTGGACAACATTGTTTCTGAGGCCAATTTGTTTGTTGAGAATTGCACTGGTGATGTTAGTTTAAAAAACACTTGGGAGGCATTCAAATGTACTATGCTTGGAATATGTCTTGGATTATCTAGTGGTAAACGAAAAAAGGAAGATAAGGTGAGACAGGAACTTGATCTGAAAGTTCAAAAAGTCACTTGGGATTTAATGCATGATCCGTCTAATACTACAAATGTGGGGTTATTAAAGAAACTGAAAAGAGAGATGGACAGTATTTTAACATTAAAGGCAGAACACAGTTTATTCTATTCAGTGTGCATACTACGAGAGGGGTGAGAAATGTGACAGATGGCTCATGTACAGATTGAGAAAAAAAGCTCTGAATCTGCTATTACTTCTATCACTGATTCAGAAGGTAGAATTACATTTGACCCAAAACGGATAAACAGGGTGTTCCATGGTTATTATACGGAGTTATATCGCAACGAGGCAGGAATAAATGGAAAAGGGAGAGAATTATTTGAAAATCTTAAGATCCCTAAGATTTCTGATGCTGAGAGCTCTCTTCTAGGTGCGGGTTTGTCAGTTGATGAGCTGAGAATAGCTATTTCAAAGCTGAATACTGGTAAATCCCCTGGCCCGGATGGGGTCCCGGTTGAATTTGATAAAATACTTCCAAACTCGGCTCTTGAACTATTGAAACATGTGTTTCTGGCAAGTAAAATGGATAAATCATTGCCATTGAGTACTTTTCATGCTTCAATGTCAGTCTTTTTAAAAAAAGGAAAAGACAGCAGCCTTCCATCGAGCTATCGCCCTATCGGCCTGATCAATGTAGACAATAACATTTTATCAAAAGTTTTGGCTTTGAGGTTCATAAAAGTTCTTCCTAAATTGATAGGAGTGGGACAATCAGGCTTTATGAAAAACAGGAGCACTTCCAGCAACATTCGGAAGCTTCTTACTATGGAAAAGGCGAATGAGGGCGATTTTGATGCTGCTGTCTTCTCTTGACGCCGAAAAGGCATTTGACAGGAGTCAATTGGGACTATCTCTTTACAGTCTTCAATGAGGTGAATTTCTGTAATGAGTTCATGTCATGGGTTGAGCTGTTATATGACAAACCTACGGCTGATGTGAAGACGAATGGAGTTAAGTCCGAACCCTTTTGTCTCGAGCGGGGCACCAGACAAGGATGTCCTTTTTCGCCGTTTTTGTTTATATTAGCGGTAGAGCCATTGGCTATTGCTCTCAAGAATGAACCTGGGATGTTTGGTATCAGCTGTTGGGGTGTTATGCAAAAAATCTGGTTCTACGCTGACAATCTTTTGCTGGTCCTTCGAAATTTAGATGTTTCTCTTCCATGCCTGATGGAGGTTCTAACTAAATTCCAAGAAAAATCGGGCTACAAAGTTAATTGGCTAAAATCAGAAGCCTTGCCGCTTACTCACAGATGTGATAAGTCTAGTCACTGGTTTTGGGTTCAGATGGTGTTATGTTAGACTCTGTTATCTAGGCATTTGGTTGACTAATTCAATCTCAAATTTGGCGAGGAAAATGAGGGACATTAGTAGAGACTGTAAAATGGATTTAGAGAGGTGGTCGCTTCTTAATCTGTCACTCTGGGGCAAGGTCAATGCCCTAAAAATGAATTTGGCTCCCAAGGTGAATTATATAACGGGTATGTTACCCTTGAGAATTAAAAATCAATACTGGAAAGATCTGGAGCGTATGATGCAGGATTTTATTTGGGACAGGAATCCTCCTAGGCTTAAAATATGGAAATTGCAACTACCAGTAGATCGAGGCAGTTTAGGGGTCCCAAATCTTAAAGCATACCATTTGGCCTTTTCATCACAGTGATTTATTCTATTTTTGAGTTCTTACTGGACCCTTGGGCGATTGCGGAATCTAATGCCTGTGGACCGCTTGGTTCTGAAGCTGTATTGACCTCTATTTCTAAAGGACGTGGTTGCAGATCAATTTTGACAATTTCTGCGCAATGCATGGTGCGAATTGTTAGAATTGCTGGGGATAGATGATCTTAGGTGTCAGTGGGCATCAATCTGGTTGAACCCAAAGATAAAAAAAAAATGGTAAACCACTTTTGTGGCCTGAATGGTTTCTACACAGTATTAGAAAGATTGGTGATTTTGGTAAGGATGGACGATGGCTGTCTGCGAATGAGGTGAGGGAGTCGTAGGACTTTGGGGCCTTATCAGATTCTGCCTATAGGCGTTTAAGGAAATCAGTAGGTGTGATTGACTGGACTACTATTTTGGATGTGGACATTTTTCTGGCTAAGTCTAAAGGGAAAAGCTGGGCTGGCTAGCAGGATATATAGGTTGATTTTGGCAAACTTTCATGTAAATGACAAATTACGAGAAGAATGGAGTAGAAGGATTGATTTTGATATTACTCCTCAGAATTGGCACAACATGTGTAGCAATGTTCTTCTATGCTCTATACATTTGGGAGAGAGATCTCGTCAAATTAAAATACTGAACAGAGTTTACTGGTGTCCGGAAAGATGGAAAAAAGAGGTCTCTCAAATAGTGCTGGGGCTGTGAACAAGAAGTTGGATCCTTGGAACACATGCTGTGGAGTTGTAGACGTGTCTGTGGTTTTTGGACTGAGGTGTTTGAGGTTTGTATAAAAGTTACAGGTTTGGAGACCAAGATGGCCGCCGTCCCCTGAACCCGCACGATCCCCGCTCTCCGCCCAGGCAGCCAACAAAAGGAGGAAAAAAAGCAGAACTACACCCACCAAAAGATCCATCCATCCCGGCAAAGAGGATCGGAACTGGGGCACAACACGCTCCTGAAGGAACGGACCCCAACGGACTGGCTGGAGGTGCGGGAGCCCTCGCACGAGCAGCCTGCGCCGAACCCCCCACAGAGCCCCGAAGTGAGAAAGCCGGAAGGACCGCGGCGGAGCCCAACTTCCCCGCGAAACAGACTGGCGGCCCCCGCGGGCCGGAGCGAGGGAGCGGCGAGGCACAAGGACCTATGACGCCGCCTCCATCCAGCGGCGCCACGCGTGATCCCGGAGACAGCTGCAGCACAGTCGCAGGGTGTCGGGGAGAACCGAGCGCCCCCCCGCGACCTCCGGAGAGACCCGGAGCGCGGACACAGCAGCGGGCCCGGCGGAGCTAGCCCGGACCCTGCAGAGCAACAGAGCGGTAAGGTGCACCCGGCCCGACCACCCCTAGGCGCCGCGCGGCCCGGGGGTGAAGGCTCCCTCTCCTCCCATGCGGCGCCGCGTTGGAGGAGCCGCTGGGTGAAACACTCCGGGCCGCCCACTTCATACATGCCACCCCAACGCGCTCACAGGCACACGGATACTGCCGGGCCCCAAAACCACTAACGGAGGCCCGGCAGCCCCCTGAACTATCGTGATCCCCGCCCGAGAGTCATAACTTAGCGGATTTAATCTGGGGGTACATCTAACTCGGACCAACGCAGCCCCCAAGGGGAGGAAAACCCAGACAACAGACCCGGGCCCCCGCAAGACGCCACAAGCAGGTGCCACACCAGCCATCTGGAGGAACACCGAACATCAGCGTGGGCCACACACCACCTCGCCCTAAATTTGAGCCACAATACACACTGCTGGCCAAGATACGGTGAAACCTGCCACGAGAGGGGAGGACGGAAAACACCTGAGGACTCACACGAACCAGGCCCCGCAGGACCTAAACGCAAAACGAGAACTGGCCCCGGAGCTCTCTTCATCTCCTCCGGGCTCGTGCTGGGCCTGATCCGCCCTCCCGAGAAACAGATGCCAGGCACTAGACAAAGGAATACCCCTGCAGGAGCCAGAACTACGGCGAAAACACGGGGCAAACAGCTGGAACAATACTGGGGGCACCTTCAGGACGCAAACCAACACAAGGACATAGAGGAATCAAGTACTGAACTGGGAACAGCCACAGCAGCCATCAGCACGATGGCACTAAGCAAGGAGGACCTACAAGATTCCTTGAGAAATATGGAAAACAGAATGATGGAGGCCCTCCAGACCCAGGTAGGCACGATCCAGGATGAACTGAAATCCTCCCTCCAGGAGGTAAAGAAAGATATGGTGGAACTGGGAGACATAGTGGACACAGTGGAAAGAGGCCTCTCAGACACAACGGAGGAGGTGAAACAGAAAAGCATCCTCCTAGAACAGATCGCCAGGGCCACACATAACCTAGAGCTGCAGGCGGAGGACCTCGAGAACCGCTCACGAAGGTCCAACATACAGGTCAAGGGCCTGGCTGAAACAATTGGAGATAAAGACCTCAAAGACACATTCCAACTATGCTTTAGCAGCATGCTCAATGACATCCCGCCAGAAAGGATAGCCATCAACAGAATACATAGTGGGGCCCAAACGGAGTGACCCAGGAGCCAGGCCAAGAGATGTGATCATGGCAATGACCTTGTACTTAATGAAGGAGGACATTCTACGAGCAGCCCGAAAGAAGCAGACCATCACTATCAATGGTAATCAGATCCAACTCTTCCAGGACCTGGCTTTGTATAGCCTGCACAAAAGGAGACTGATGCAACCAGTCACGAGAGCCCTAAAAGCCCAGAACATCACATACAGATGGGCATACCCCTTTGGACTGCAATTCACATGGGATGGTAGACCACAGCAAATCTCCACATGCGAAGAAGGGGTGGCGCTGCTGCAAATAGAATAAAATGAACCCCAAGGAAACATAGAAACACAATACCCAAGGAAAGGGGGAGGGGGGCCCAGAGGATGGGAATGGTCCCCCAACACTAGGCGACGGCGAACAAAGGAACTTACACTAGAAGGGCCCACACTATCAAAAACCCCAAGGGAACGGGCCCAGCGCACTGATGGACGAAACACATGAAGGGCTGGAGAACCCGGGCCCGCAATGGAAGAGAGGCTGATCACAACTGAAGGATCACACTGAAAGGTAAAATAAGAGTAAAAGACCGAACAGGCCTGGGCGAAGAGAGAAGGGGGAGGAGGAATCTTGGAATTCTCAACAAGCCCAGGAATACCCCTGCGATTGGGAGGCTGGGGTTACCAAGGGACCCAACGCTCCTGGGGGAACCCGGAGAAGGCGCAAAGACTCCTTGGTCCTGCCACCACAAAGGCAGAAATAAGTTCACAAGTTTTTGAGTTCACAATGTTTTTGTTTTGTTTTTGTTGGGAAATGTTGAGCTGGGAGGAGCTCCGAGATAGGGCCGCAGCCACACACCGCTTAATTCACAATGCCAAAAGAAGGCACACAAATGACGAAAAAGACCCCACGCTTGATCCATGGCCGAACTGACGATAGTATCCCTGAACGTACAGGGCCTAAACTCGCCAGTGAAACGACGAAGCATACTAACACGCTTGTCGGGGCTTCAAGTTACAATCGTTTTCCTCCAGGAAACACACCTGCTCGGCCCAGACGAGAAACGGATGGCCCACAAAACCTTTCCCAAACAATACTTCGCCTCCAGGGACGGGGGGGGGGGGGAGTAAAACCAGGGGAGTTGCAATTCTACTCGACGCCAATTTACCGTTCAAGAAAAAGTTTGTATATAGGGTCACAGAGGGCAGATTCCTCCTACTCAAAGGGACCCTGTACGAACAGACATATACCCTGATAGCATTATATGGCCCAAATGATAGACCAGACATCTTCATAGGGGCAATCCTGAGAAACCCGAGTAGCCGATGCGAGGGACACATCATTGTGGGGGGAGATTTTAACTGCATAATGGACTCCACTCTGGACAAGACCCTCCCCCCACGATGGCAGATGGTAGGAACAGACAAGCACTGGGCAAAGTGTTCAGGGACCTAGAAGTAATAGAAACGTGGAGGTTTTTTCATAGCACAGAAAGGGAATACACCCATTACTCGCCTGTACACAGGGGCTACTCGAGGATTGACATGATCCTGGTCTCTCCCTCCCTCATCCCACAAGTAGAAGAGGTGCAAATAGGGGTACAATACCTCACAGACTACGCCCCGGTTATCCTAAAAATGGCCCCCATGAACGAGACACCCCGCCCCCACAGAACTTGGAGACTGAACAAAATCATACTCCGACATAGCCCTTAGAGCCCATATGGAAACAGCGCTGGATAATTATTTTTGAGACAACGCCAACGGGGAAACAAACTGGGGGGTGATATGGGACGTAGGAAAAGCAGTCATGAGAGGGGAATTCATATCACAAACCACAGCATACACACGGGAAAGGAAGCTACTCAAACAGAAATTGGAACTAGAACTGAAGGAGGCGGAAACACAACATAAGGCCAAACAAACACCCAAAACAGTGAGGAACCTACGGAAAGTGAGAGCCCAATTAGAGACCCACATGGCAGACTACACCGCACAATCCATTCTACGCACTAAACAATCCTATTACGCAAACGGCGGCAAGGCCAATAAATTCCTAGCAGCTAAGCTCAACAAACAAAAAACATGAAACTATATAGTTAGCCTCAAGAACCCCAAAGGGGGGACAAGCACATCGGAAGAGGCAAAGCTAAATATCACGGAAGAGTTCCACCGAGAACTCCTCGGGAAGGAGGACCTGTCCCCGCAGTTCCAACTAGATTACATGTCCAAAATAACCCTCCCTCAGATAACGGCAGAAGACAATCTAAATCTCCAGGCCCCCATAACATCCGAAGAAATAAGCGAAGCCATAACGCACCTCCCACATAATAAAACACCTGGGCCAGACGGATTCGGGAACGGGTATTACAAAACCTTCAGGAACCAGTTACTGGGGCCGCTAACAAACCTTTTCAACTACATCAGGGAAACCGGGATAACCTTGCCAGATATGGGTAAATCAACCACAGTCCTTATCTTGAAGCCGGAAAAAGACCCCACAGACTGCACAAGTTATAGACCAATATCACTACTCAATAGCGATTCCAAGCTATACGCAAAGATCCTAGCAAACAGGCTAGCGAGGGTACTACCCCAAATAATCCACAAAGACCAAGCTGGATTCATCATAGGGAGAGACACACAGGACAACATTAGACAGGCGGTAGATATTATAGAAGTAGGGAAAAAAACAAAACAAAAATTCTCCATAGCGGCCCTGGACGCACGCAGGGCGTTCGACAGTATAGACTGGGCATACCTGGAGCTAACCCTAAAAAAATACGGTTGTGACCCCACCTTTGCAAAGATGGTCCTTGCAAATTATAAACTCCTCTCCACCACATTTATAGTCAATGGCAGATCCACCACGAACATACAAATCCGTAGACGCGCACGGCAGGGATGCCCATTATCCCCTCTCATATTAGCAATGGCTATGGAGCCAGTGGCACAAGCCATAAGACAGGACCGGGAAATAAAAGGGGTGCTAGCAGGTGGGGTGGAACAAAAAGTAGCCCTGTATGCGGATGATATCCTACTGTTCCTACACCGCCAGGTCACTACCCAAGGCCCTAGATAGACTCGAGGAATTTGCTAAAGCATCAGGGTTCACCATTAACCTCACAAAATCTAAAGCCCTCAACATAACAGAAGAAGAAACAATACCCCAAAGAATGTCAGCCCAACATACACTGACCTGGGAAACCAAGGCAATAGACTACTTAGGAGTCCAACTAACACGTGAATATAAACACATATATGGGGAGAATATAGTCCCTCTGTGCAAGCAACTAAAGGAGGACCTCCTGAGATGGGACGCCCAAGAACTCTCATGGTTCGCTCGTATAACTGCACTCAAGATGACCCTCCTGCCTCGCCTCTTGTATGTGATTAGTTCACTCCCGATAGAGATCCCCTTCAAAACATGTAGAAACTTACAGAAGGACATGGTGATCTTCGTTTGGAACAGAAAGAAGCCAAGAATACAGAAAAAAATCCTGACTAGACCACCCCTATTGGGAGGGCTGGGACTCCCCGACATAGAAACATATCCACCGGCATCCTGGATATCCCCCATGCTGAAATGGCTGGGACACCCCCCTCATGATGGATGGGAATAGAACAGGGAGAAACTAATATCCCGATCAGGACCCTACACGCTCTACGGTCGGGGACCAGGGGAGCAGAGGGCCACCTACTGGAATCCACCCACTCCTCATTAAAAGCATGGGACACAGCACTCAGAAAACACCACATAGCCCCCGAGTTGGGGTCCTTTACACCGATGGCACACAATCAAGACCTCACCCCGGGTAAACAGGATAGCTTCTGGGCTAGTTGAAGGCCGACACACCAGACCTTGCTCAAAGATCTCTACCACGAAGGGTCCCCATTACAATTCGAAGAATGCAAACGGAAATTTGGCATAGGAGAAAGAGAGAGATTTAAGTATATACAAATCAGGCACTGGATCTCCCAGGGAGGGGTTAAGAGGGCGGCCACTAGGACTCCCATAAGTCTCGAGCTCACCCTGCAGGAAGGCCATAAAGCAATAACGAGGATATATAAGCTCTTAGACAAGGCGAGAATGGACGACCGAATATTTTACAGGGATAACTGGGAGAGGGACCTGGGGACCCCTATCACAGAGGACGAATGGGGCCAGATCTGGAAAAGGGCCCAGAAATCATCCAAATGCACCACAATCAGAGACATATAAACTATTCACAAGATGGTACCTTACCCCACATAGGTTAAACAAAATGATTCCAGCCTACTCTCCTAGTTGTTGGAGACAATGCGGCAACCAAGGGGATCTTTACCACATGTGGTGGACCTGCCCCAAGGCTGAAATGTATTGGAAAGAGATACTGGGGCACATAAGAGATCACGGGGAAACTGCTCCCACACGACCCAAAGGTAATACTCTTGGGGACCGCAGTCGAAGGCGTCTATGCAGAGACGGGCAACAACACTGCCCTCAACTACTAAACGCGGCAAGAATAACCCTGGCCCAGGGATGGAAGAACCCCGAAGGCCCAATAGTCGCGTGTTGGTGGGTCAAGATATGGCACATTCTGGCGATGGAGAAAGTAGGGGCCCTAAAGGATAACAAATATCTGAAATTCAGGGCAGTGTGGGACCCATTCATAGACTATGTCACAGACAGGGAAGTGCACATAGACCCAACCTGCTGAGATCAATCTTGAACTAAGACTCTGGACAAGGAGGAAACACGAGGAGCCCCATGCCTACAGCCAACATAGGCGGCCAAGGCCCAGACTGTAACAAAACTGCCTAACGGTGGACGGAAGCGAAACCATCCTAGCTCTATTGTTGTTGATCTTGTTTTTGTGTTTGTTTTTATTTGGGGGGCGGGGGGTGGGGGGTGGGCGAAAGGGGAAATATACCGAAGTTTGAAGGAAGAGGGAGCAGGGGAGTTATAAATGTTAAAACTCATGGACGTACTACAAATTTGAAAACTGACTGGGGGGGAAAGAGAGATGAGAACAATACTGAGGTTTAAGTGTACTGTTCCTTACCTGAATGTTTGTAAGTAAGACTCCATGAGAAGAAATAAAGTTGGTAAAAAAAAGTTACAGGTTTAAATCTGAATCTGGACTTCAAAATAGTGGTTCTTGGAGATGCTACGGAATTAAATGAACTGAGTTCTGCACATTTGAAATGGCTTTTCGGGGTACTATTGTGGGCAAGCGCTTAGATCTTTGTGGATGGAAAACGAAGATTGCACCATCATTTGATGAATGGGTGTATGAGATGCATAAGCTTTCTAAGATGGAAAAGATGATTTACAAATTGAAAAACAAACTGTTCACTTTTGTCAGGATATGGGGAAAATGTATTTTTCTATTTAAGTATTATGTGGATTATTATTTTTTTTTTTTGGGTGTGCTATTCTTTGTTTGCGCGTTTTCTGTATTCTTGTACATTATTTCATGGAATGGATTGTATTTTGGTAATTTGAAATTTAATGGTTTGTATATTAAATGTAAATAAATGATTAAAAAAAATATTGCAGCCCTGAAGAGCTGTGTGTTATGAGCCATCACAGGTATAGTGGCCCCGGTGAGGTGTGTGTTGTGAGCCATTACAAGTAGAGCATCCTGATTTGAAATGTGTGTATTCTGAATCACTGAACATTTAGTAGTCCTTTTGATAAATTGAAAGTTAAGTCAACTGTTACAATTGAATGTTACCTGCATTTTAAATGCATATCTCTGATGCAGACTCATTAACTCACCTATTAACAGAATTTGAACTAAGAGGTTACACAATAATATCTGCAGCAGGGTTATGGACCCACTGAGCTGCCTTACCCAACAGGCTGTTGACACTGAAAGGGCACATAGGGCTAGGGCACTGGCAGTTTCTTGTGAGGCTTGCCTGACATAAATGGCTTGTCAAAAGCTCTAGGCCTGTTTGGCCTATCCTACATTAGTCAGGAGATTCATAAATAGGCTTTGAAATGGTCTAGATGTTTGGCAGTGAGACTCAGTAATCGGACATTGGAGAAGCAGAAAGCTCAGGAACGAGTAGAAGGGATTGATGCATGACAGTAATGCTATCTTCTCACGCTTTTGGTGGGAAGAGCTCAGACACTGTTCTTGCTCTGTACTTAAGCTTGCTGCAGAAAATGCCAACATATGTTCATGCTTTATTAACCGCAGCTCTGTTAAAAAACTCAGGTACTGTCCCAAAACATAGCAGTCCTGCTAAGAAATGTGGCCATGAAGCAATCACCCCTTCTGTGAATTCTTGCCATTGTGCCATAACATGGTACGGTATAGCAGCTCCGTTGATAAATTAGGCTACTTTGCCTGAATATGTAGCAATCCTGTAGAGAGGTACAGGTACAATCTGTGCCACTGAAAATATATACAGCACTTATTCTACCTGTATCCATTATACCTGCTTGCGGTGGGTGGTCAGAAAGGGAGTTAAAGTTCAGACCACATGCCTAACTATGCAATTTGTGTGCTTCTGTGATGAAAAGAATACAACGTATGAAATGCTCATGCTGCTGCAACTGCGCTGTCTCTATTAAGCCCAATTAAGCAGAAATGCAGCCCTTGTTCAAGACAATTTTCATTTTACACAATACTACCTGTGTCCCAAAGCAAATTGAAAAGTGTGTTCATAATTCAAGATGCTTTAATAACACTGCAACCTACAAAATGCAGGCAGTTGAACAAAATACAAATTCCATTTTACCTTACTCAAAGTATTATCTTGATAGAATCATTAACAGAGGAGTGTTACAATTAAACAGACCAGGACTCATTCCATTTGCTTCTTTCAAGGAACTGCGTTGATTACTAAAGTAAAGAGTGGATTTGCAAGCTGCTGCCAGCCAGGCTGTCACCAGTGAGCTCCATGATTTATGGTGGTGCTAACATAAATAGCCTGTATAAGTGGTACGCAAGGAAGAATTAAAAGGGCCATATTGACAAGATTTCTGTGCGTAAAAAGGCCAAATACACACCTTATCTGAAGGGCTGCTCATTCCCCCTTTTACGGGGTATTTGAACACTTGGCTTTCTCAGTCTGTCATAATCTGAGTGTGTTCCCCAGATATTATTCCCAATCTTTGTACGTATGTCTTCTGTCGGTTCCTCAGTCTCCCGAAACCTAGTCAGCTTTCCCAGTGGCTACCTATCTCTGTAGCCATGGTCCGACGCGCAGAGTTCAGGGTTCAGGGATCCAGGCCCCTCATACGGTCTAGGTTCACCATCTGTTACCAGCCTCCCGGGCCACCACAGGCTCTGCTTGGTCGCGCCACCAGATGTGATGGGTATGTTTCGGACTCTGCTCTCGTTCCAACCTGGGCTTCTAGATAGAATGCGAACCCATAGCCGTTCAGTTAGCGTTTCGCTTGTTCTCGGCTCCAGGGCCAAGTGTTGCTCCACCCCTCCAGGGCGTCCATACTGCATGGGCTCATCTTTGTGTAGCAGTCCTACTACCTCCGTAGAAGTCTCTTTGCTTTACAATCCCTCCTCTTATACAAGTCACAGAAACCATTTGAACTGTCCTCCTTTTTTGACCATAGCATTATAGTTGTATTCCTCATGGCCTTGCAGCCAAGAGAGTTAAAGAAGGATTAAAGACAAAATTTGAAATAAAGAGTTTAAATAAATAAAGGAAGGATCTCTGGAAAATACTGTGGTTGCAGGAAACATACACGTATTTTCCATATTCATATATGCAGACAACGTGTTTTGGATGGGGAGTTCCATTCTGGAATTGGAGTTCTTTTCCCCCAGAGGGGAGTCGTTCCCAGTGAGGACCCACTTGCCCAGACCTCTAGGGATTCAATGACATTGCCTAGTAGTGAGTACTTTTTGAGGCCTATTTACAAGACTGTGTATTATAGGTTCTGGTAATCAGATTACCTACATGCTACATGTTATTATAGAGGGTACATTTAAATTCCATGTTTGAGTGTGTAGTTGTGAATTAGCGTAGTTTTAAGTGTGGACAGGGGTCACTGCAGACCTGTTTCTGGGGGAGCAGCAAGTTTTAAAATAAATGCATGGGTTAATGCTGGTGATTGGGTTTAGCAGGGACTTACTACAAACATGTTTCAGAGAGGGTATTAATGGAGAATTACTAGGGATGTGAGCATAGGCAATATGTGGCAAACAAAAGCATGAGGCCCAGGCATTGTAGAATTCAAGCCTGGGACAGATAGGTCACTGCCAGTCTATTAACTACCCAACCTTTCTAATTTAACCTTTTACTCCTCTGACACTTACAGCATTGACTGCAGAACCTGACCTCTTTGCTGTCTACATCTTTGTTAATGTTGGGCTCTCTGATGGCAAAAACAACAGAGACCCTCACCCATGTTGCACAGACTATAGACTGTAGCTGTGGAACCTGTCCCATTCTCCCTTTTGCACCGACAGTAACACTTTGCTATTCACGGTATGTCATTTTCAAACAAATATCTTGTTATAAATTCCTAACCTATTGTTTGTTTTCGTCCCTTAAACATGCATAGTTTTTTAAGTAATGATTTTGTTGCACCACAACGTCCGGATAAAACATTTGCACTATGTTGGGTAATGTAAGTAAAATAGTGCAACACAATGGGACACTTAATACTCATCAAAGGCAATACTCTAGCCAACATCTCAGACTGGATATACACTTACCGTTAAGTCCCTGTTCTGTGTGGAGGTGCAATGCTGATTACCATAACCACTTCAGTAGCTGATCTTTGCCAGATTAAGCACTCTTAAGTGTAAACTGAAGCTGAATGAGCTCTCCTTTAACATGAGCAGAAAACCGGTAACCTGAACCAGCGCCAATTTTAAGCTCATCTGGCAATATTGTTGCTAGTAGCTCAAGCCATCATGCCCTCCAGCTATGCAACAGGAAGCTTGGAGATGAACATGGATTATTGCCGGACTGTTGGATGGAGCAGATTTTCATATTATAAGGCAGTGTCATACAGTGATATTGAAAAGCAGGCCTCTGGTTTAGTACTGTATTTGGGTAGTTTTGTTGAGGTCAACCTCTTAAGCCTGCACCCTTTTTACTTTTAAGGTGGGCGTGTCGCGTCTGTGTGAAAGGTTTTTTCGGAGGAACCACTACCCCTCCTCTGAGGTTTTAGACAAGTGACAAGAGTTTTCACACTGTGACTGCGCCACATATATTCAGAAAGGTTGTAGGTTTATAAACCATCAAAAATAATCAGCAGAAGGCAGTTACATGTCAGAAAACTCCCCTGGGAGGGCCCTTTTTATTTGTTAACACTTGTTTCGGCTCATTCCGAGCCTTTCTCAAAACAGGGCATATGTCATGGTCATGATTACTTTTTATGAAACACAATATAGTTGCAGTGCATGTATTTGAACAGAGATGAGGGACGGGCGAAGGGTAGGATTGTTAGGAAATAGAAAAAAAATAAAAATAATAAATAAATAAAAACCTCAGATTATTTGTGTGTTAATCCTCACATGCTTATAAAATAGATTGCATTGTATGTACATGCACTAATAAGTTTGCTTGTTGACAGGCTGCTTTGCAGATCTGGTTGTTGTAATATATCATCTTCAATTACATAAAATAACTTCTTTTGCCAAACACATTTAACCTTAAAACTGTTAAGTGAGAGAATTTCTTACATAAAACCATACGTGACTTTTTCACCAAGCATGTTTCACCTTAGATAATGAGTGAAAGGATCTCTTACCATCACTCTGATTACTTTGAGTACGTAACATAAATGGTAGTGGTGCTCTTTGTTTTTCAAGTCCCTGGGTTTGAATCCCACCTACAATAATATATTGAAAATAGACAAACATACACTGATTGCCAAATAGTTTCACGAGTTTGTTACATACCAGTACTTCTGGGGTGTTGCCTCTCTATTTTTCCAATTAGGTTGACAAATGCTGCCATTTGTCTTTTTATACTCACGGTTACTAATTCAAGTACATATACCTTTTTGAGAACATCTTGGT
Source organism: Ambystoma mexicanum (assembly GCF_040938575.1). Classification (NCBI taxonomy): domain Eukaryota; kingdom Metazoa; phylum Chordata; class Amphibia; order Caudata; family Ambystomatidae; genus Ambystoma; species Ambystoma mexicanum. The sequence continues at coordinate 669,853,328 of NC_090933.1, read as the reverse complement.
ATCAGATACTTGAATTTAAGATATCGGCCGTGTGTGCAGCCCAGGAAAAACATGTTTTATTTCTTAGTTCACTGTAAATCCTCCCTGAAGAGGAATATTAAACTCGCGATCATGCATACGTCTCATGCGTTTTCAAAATATCCTGTGATAGGTTTTGCTTTACAGGTAGACATGCCTTAAGTGAAAGAAATCCAAGATAATGTCTGTCAAAGGTTTGTCTTCTGATCCTGGTATTCAGTGTGACCAAACCTGTGGATACATCAGAGAGGTGGAATGTCTTGGTGAAGTGCACTGAGGAATTTTTATGTTGCTGTTGATCAGGGAGACTGATGGGAGAGTGACAAGTGTGCCTACTTTGACTTTTTCTGGCGCAATATGATTTTGATGGCTCTGGCCTGAAGTTCCAACACAGTTGGAATTGGTTAAAATGCCTTCAAGCCTAAAGGGAGTAAAAACTTCCACAACGTAAAGAGCCGAAAATATTCTACGGTTTGTCCTATATTTGTTGGGGAGACTTTAGTAATGAAAGGGGGAAAAAACAGGAATGCGTTCAGTATTCACAAAGTGTTATTCATTCATCTGCTCGTAACAAAACGTGTAGAATAGGAATGCTTTGCACCCGTTTATACAGTATAATTAAGGGCCAACCGATAGGTAGGGGTGAGATCTACATCTTGGTAAAGTGAACATCTGAATGGTGGTGTATATTTATGCACCAAGCAATACAAGAAGAATTTCCCCCAAAAAATCAATTTGTACTGATGGGCAAATAATGTAGACCTAATTACTGTGATGCGTGAAGAACTCAATGGGTCAAAAATAAAGTTTCATATAAATGTGCCATGCCAGTTGTGCTCAAAGATGCTTTAACATTCCTTGGATGCCTCAATATCTAGAGCAATTGGTGTACATGTGTTAGGTACTTTGCATCATTCTTTCAAGTCTTTAGGACTTCAATACCAATAGCTTCTGTAAGAAGTATGTGTCATGATCTCTGCTTCCAAAAGATCAGGACTTGCCCGACTCCCTTGGAAGCAGACCCATAACCCCGGTTCCGAGTGCCAGCCAGTCCCAATTGGGACCTTTTGGACCCTGTCCTGGCGCCAGTGGCACCAGGCTCATAAAGATGCCCAGTCCCAGCGCTGGAAGCGCCGGGCTCATAATGCTTGGGTGGACTTACCTGCAGCAGACCATGCTGCTTACTTACCTGCCAGTTGAACCCCTGATCCTCTTCTGTTTGGGACTACTTTTCCTGTTGGGTGGGGCAGGAGCCACTCCATAGGTTCAGAACACTGGAACTCTTCTGGAAAGCAGGAACTCTTTTCTTACCTAGGCGTGGCTGTGGAAGGAGACACCTAAGCACTACAGGAGGCTATTTAAACCACACCCGATGGATGAATCTTGCTTTGCGTTATTCTGCATTCTCTGCAGCAGAACGCTCATCGTGTCTTCTGCTTCTGATCCTGGGCCTAAGGGAACAAAGGCTTACCATCCTGGAATCCAGTCTTTAGCAGCACCTGTAAAGACAAAGAAAGAACAGGTTAGCACTACGGTCTTCAGTGGCAGCGCATCTCTTACCTGGTCCATCGGCTGTCACCAACGCCTCGCGCTGCATTCCGGCATCTGAAAGACAAAGGCTTACCTACTCTTCGCATGCTCCGGAGGTCTTCGCACTGCATTCCGGCATCTGAAAGACAAAAGCTTACCAGCTCTTCGCACGCTCCGGAGGCCTTCGGCGCTGCATCCCGCATCTGAAAGACAAAAGAAGGTGCGTTTAAAGACATTGGGCAACTTTATTACTCACGTGCCATTACTACTTCCCACGCCAAATCCAGTGGGTATTCCAGCACCCTTCAGCTTCTCTAAAGCTCCGAACTTGTACCTGCAAGATAAAAGGGACAGTTAGTGCGCATCGTGAAGCAGGCTACAAGCGCTTACTTACGTGCTTCCAGGCGCTTCTATTCCTCACGCGTGTTCGATCCTCAACTCTCATCAGCCCGCCATCCGCCATCGCCGGAACCCTGCAAGACAAGAGATATCATTACAAAGACTTTTAAGACATTTGAAGTGCCCAGAACTTACCGTTCGTGCAGTTAACGACGGACAGCAGTCCTCTGAGGTCAAGAGGCCTGCACCCTTATCCAGTGAAGAAACTGGTTACGGCACCCTGCCCCGAGGCAGATGGAGAGCTCGGCGTTCACTTACCTAAGGTGAGGGCGTTAACCTTTGGGGTTCTACAGGAGAAGAGAAAGGGAAGAGGAGAGAGGCACCCAATAACCCCAGTTCATTAATCCCATATTTTCTATCTGCAGACATCTTACTCTTCGAGTCAGACATACAGTGCACAGAGGTCCAGCCCAAAGAGCCAACCGTGTGTTACACATCACCTTTGAAGATACGGCATTCACCCAGTCAAGACCGGCGCCTCTGCGGGAATCAGGTGAGCGTTACAGTATGGCACTAGTTGAAGTTATTCTACAGGCTTCAGAAGTCAGCGTCATGATCTCAGACCATGCACCGTTTGATGGTTGAAGTAAGATTGTCCATTAGACCCAAATAATGGCAAATTGTGAATGGAAATTTAAGAGACCTAGTAATTATGAAAGAAGCTTACAAAAAAACAACTAATAGTAGGCATGTTCTGTCCTCGAGGATAGTGATAAAAACTTGACAGCAGGTCTTGAGATTTGCAGAATAGGAGAAAATTGTAAAATAAAGGGCACCACTGTTAGGTGTAATCTAAAAACAGCTCACACACCTGGAAGGTTATGCAAACAGGCGATGGAAAGATTTTGTAAAAATGTGAACAATTTGGAAGTGGGAAGGTGTGTATATAGATAGATGTGCGAAGGTGTCTGCTGTGAGTTTGTAGTGGAATGCAAGACATCTATAAATGATTTCTTGAGAAATCTATATCCTGTCTTAAATTAAGAGAGAATGCTGCTCACTGGTTAACACTCCCAGTTTCAACTTTGGGGTTAGCTAACCTCTTCAAGGTGTTTTCATTGCCTATGCTTTGATATATCCTACAAAACACTTCAGTGGAAATCCTCCAAACAGAATAAACTGGGGTTTTCCCCACACTGAGCGGCTAGGGGCATTATGAAGGTGAGAGACGTCATTTCTCAGGGGTGGTGTAACAAAACCAGAGCCAGTCCTACCCCAGAGGGTGAAGGGGGCAGTTGGGAGAGTCCCAGTCCATGTCCATTCTTGATGTGCCAGCATTCTTATGCAGAGTACTGCCATCGATCATCCCATACCTGTCTTGCACAGTTTGTTGTTTGTAGGTATCAAGGCATAAAATAAACCATGTTGCATAGTAATTTGCTATATAATTTTGTAGGTTTGCTAATTAAATTAACACTTGTGTAGCAGAGTAGCGATTTACATTACCCTGTTCCATGAAAAAAACAGCTCACCCTGCATTCCATTTGCCCTTGGGACTCTCCCCACTCTCTTTTCTCTATTCACTGCAATTTCAAAGTAGCTAATGGAGAGAGAGTCCAGCAGTAATCATCTCCTCCACTCTTAAAAGTGCCAATGGCCTGTGTGGGAGTTCTAGCCAAGAAATGTGCATTCTAGTTTAAATTATTGCAAAGCCGATATTTAGGATCTTTTTATTAAACTAACAATATTCTGTTTGACAAAGACAAGTGCATGTTTACTTAATTTTTGTTTAAAAGTCCAGCAATTCCATTCCGAAAAATTGTTACATATTGCATAATGGTACTATTTCTGCTCTGCAATACTGCATTGTCTCCATATATAGTTCAGTAAAGTTTAGGTTTGTCCATCTAAATCTCAGTGTCACCTATATTTCATTTTGTAGGGGAAGGTGCATCATATTGACGAGTGAACGAGTTTGAAAGTGTACATTATCATAGGGCTAAATGCTTTTGGTGGAAAACCTAGTTCTGTGACCTGCTGGTTGTCTACATATGTGCAACTGCTGCTCAATGCACAAGCTCATGCCAAACCAATTGACATTCTATCGAATCATCCTTTTGCTTTATACCAGCTACCCTGAAAGTGAGATGTCCCCAAATTACAATATTCCCCCAAGTTTGCCCAGTTTGCTGCCTGCTGCATCATCTACTTGTATAGTATCTTTTATTTCCTTTGCGTAATGAATACACAAAGCTAACTATGTTTATACAAATTAGCGATCAAACGTTGCATCTCGTCTCTACATCTACAGACCTTTGGCAGTACCATAAACTCTAGTTAGTCTCCAGAGCTAGCTTTGCTCTGCGATTATGATTGCATTACATATTAGCACCTGGGAGGTAGAGCTGCCCAACCTGCCCAATAGGGAGGCCAGGAAGTGGAATCCTCAAGTAGATGCCCTAATTTCATGCCAACCCACTGCACCTTTGACCAGCCTTCACCTTGTCCTTGGAGGCGATGCCCTAGGCTGAGTCTTCACTGGAATGCCTTATCTTGAACCCCCAACCCCCTTCCCGTCCCACCACTGTCTCCTAGCCAGCCCTCTGCCCTTTCCCCTGTGCACCACCTTCAGGTCCTGGAAAAAAGTATCGCCTCCCCAGAGGTTCCTTGCCTCCTCTGCCTCAGCCTACCTCTATCTCACTATCCTGGCTCCCTTGCCTGCACCCTCCTCACTGACACCCTTGTCTTCCTTGCCTGCTCTGCCGCCTCCTACCTCTATCTCTCAGGCACCCTTGCCGCTTGCGGGGGGACCTCTGTCCCCTGCGCCCCCCTACGTAAGTCCTTCAAAAGTGGCAACCTGCTCCATGTTGCCACACTACACTCTTGCATCTCCATGGCATCTAACAACCCCGTCAAACTTTTCAGAGTTTTCAAGGAACTGACCAATCCTACAGCAGCCGCATCCTCCACTGCACCCACCCAGGCCCGTTGCTAGGCCCTGGGCACACATTTCACCACCAAAACACAGGACATCCTGTCCTCTTCTCTTCTGCACCTCACCCCCTGTACCACCATGTCTTGGGCACCCCTCAGCCGCCACCCTCTTCTCTCCTCCCTCTCCCCTGTCACACCTGATGAGGTCTCTAGCTAGACTAGTCTGGTCTATGAAAGCCTCTTCCAAACAGGCAGACCCCTACCCCTCCAAAACCATCAAGGACAATATTGACTCTCTCGCCCCAGCCCTGGCCGACCTCGGCAACCTCTTTCGCCACTGGGGTTTTTCCCTCTCTTCTCAAGCACTCTTGTGCACCCTCTGCTCACAAAACCCTCTGCCGACTCATCTATTTCGGCAAACTATCGCCCGATCTCCATCATCCCCTTCATGGGAAAACTCCTGGAGAAGCTGGCTATCACTCAACTTTCCCTCCACAGTGAATCTATTGGTTGTCTCAATGACCATCAGTCTAGCTCTACAGCATCCAGAGCACGGAAACTGCTCTTCTGAACACCTGAGAAGACCGGCTCTCAAATCTTGACTCTTAACACTGTGTCCTCAAACTCAACCTCTCTTCTGCTTTCGATACTGTAAACCACAATATCTTGATCACATGTCTCTGTGATATTTTCAATATCTACATAGCTCCCTTGACCCACTGGATCTCTACCTTTTACCTCTCACTTTCAATGTTATGCGGATGACACACAGCTCTTTCTGGGTACCCCCGGCCTCCCCCTCGCTCATCCCTGACTCTGTCCGCAATTCAGTGTTGGTGCTAACGATCTCTGCCTGAATGCCAGTAAGACAGAGATTGTACTCATTGGAACCCCTGCTCCCGCTTTCCCACTCTCACACTGGCCTGCTTACCTTGGCCCTGTGCCCTCACCTACCAATGAGGCAAAAAATCTAGGGGTCATCTTCAACTCCACTCTCTCCTTCTCTTCTCACATCTCCGACATCTCCAAAAAGTCCCACTACCAACTGCACCTTCTCTGAGGTATTCTACCTTTTCTCACTTTCCTCCAGAGGTTCACCGCATCGAGCACCTTGGTTCTCTCTTGGCTGGACTCTATTGAAATAGTCTCTTTCTCAATCTTCCTACTTCTGCTCTCTGTCCTCTACAACTCATCCAGAACAGAACCACAAGACTTATCCTTCACCTCAATCCAAGGGACTTAATCTCTATGGCACTGAAATCCCTCCACTGACTCTCTGTGGCTGCAAGGACCAACTTCAAGACCCTCTGCATAATCCACAAGGATTTCTGGGGCCGAGCCTGCACTATGTACATCGCTCTCTTCCCAAATACTCTCTCTATAGTCCTCTGCTCGTCCTCCTTCAACTCTCTGCGGGAGAGCCTCTTCCGCAAACAAAGATTTGGGGGTAGATCTTTATACTCTGCAGGTGCCTGCCTCTGGAACAGCCTCCCTGCCTCCATCTTGAGCCGGAACACCTCAAGTTCCGGAAACTCCTCAAGACCTTCCTCCTTCTCTTCTTCCTTCTCTTTCACTCTCTCCTACTAAGCCCAGTTTCTTTTTCCTTCTACACCCTCCTTCTCCTCCTTAACTCTGTTCAGTTTTTGAAGACTGGTTGCCTGGTTCACCTCCAGAGCTGTACAAGTCCCTGGCTCCCCCATCAGTGTTTTGCACTTGCCTCCGGCCCACTGCACTATGTTTCAGCATTATTGCACTTTCAGCTTATGATCCATAGCTGGGCAACCTCTCTGCACTTAACCCAGGGCCCTACTGGACTGTACTAGTGTCCCCCCCCCCTCAACTCCCTTCCTCGCACCTCTGTATGCATGCATGACCTAAATGTACTAGGACTAGTTGTGCGTCTGCCCTGTCCCCCCAGCCACCCTTTTTAGTCCCCCCGCCCCCTCCCTAGTTTGGTCTGTACTATAACACTTCATGCACTTACGCAAGGAGAAATGCTGTCGGTGTAGTATGCTAGTTTTTCTGTTAGGTCATTCAGAACAGTATTCGCTTGTTCCCTTCCTGCCTTGAAGTACTTTGAAGCACTCCACCTGTTCAGAGTGCTAATAGTGAGAAATACTGATTTTTGTGGGTGCGCAATGATGTAATGCTGTACGGGCATTGGCCAACTTGTCTACCTGATGGACAATTCTCCTGCATGCTGCAATACAATACTATGTACTTAGTCTCTAACTATGACTTTCTATTTACATTAGGAACTTTCTGATTTATGAAATCTCTTAACTTCTTAAACACCAAATGGTGGGGCAAGTATACATTATAAGGGACACTGTCTTGTGCAAGTTGGACTGCAGCCAGCTGCACAGCACCTTGCACTTTAAACTGTTTTCAGAGCCTTTTATCATATCTATTTGTGTCCATTCATGAAGCGTAACTTTTCATTACACAGGCACTCTTCTCACTAATATCTTACTTCAGAGGCACACATGAAATGCTTTATTCTTGCTAGTTTCGTGTTTTGGTACAAATAACCTCTGGAGATAATACAAAATATCTAATCCAAATCATTTTAATCAACAAACTTTGCTAACATTTTTTTTTAAATAAAACATTTTATTAATTTAAGAAACAATCATTAAAAAAAAAAATAGGAATTAGCTTGTCCATTCATAGGTAAATAACAGTAAATGTAGCATCAATCTCAAAAGGCCCTTCACATAAACATATTTGAATGTTGTTCAAAATCTCACAGGCTACACCAGGGTGTCTTAGGTCACCCCATCTTCCTACCTCCCCCATATTTTGGAAGCTTTGGTAGGGCAACCCCTTGCATTGTAGACTCTGCGTTCTACCATAGCGCATATGTCCATGTCTATTACCCATTGGTCCAGTGTCGGAGTCTGGGACTCCTCATTTCTGCGCAATTTTACATTTCATAAGTCCCGCTGCCGTGGTTAGGAACAGTCTTTCCCATTTATTAACATCACTCTCGCTGGGTGTACCGAAGAGTAGGGTCTTCGGATCCAGCGGGATGGCACGGGTTAGGACCCTAGCAAGTTCATTACAACATGCGTTCCAAAAGACTTGGATCCGGGGGCATGTCCACAGGATGTGTATGGAAGTTCCATCTTCCTCTCCACGTCGTAGACAGTTAAGGTTTGGGGCCCGTTTCCAACCATATAAGATCGTCCTGGGTAGTATATCCGATGTAGGATTTTCAGCTGTACTAGACGGAGCCTGGAGGAGATGGCAACCTCCCGAGGATGCATCGGCACCTGGATCCAGTCTTCCGGGTCTATCCCTCCCACATCTTTTTCCCATTTGGCTTTTAAACTGTTCAGTTCTGGAGTGGCAAAGGATGTTATAGCAGTGTATAGAATGGAAGTGCATTTGGTGGGAATATAGACTGGAAGTATATTGCGCCCTGTGTGTAGTCGGGGACAGTGGCATCTGTTGGTATGTGGGTTTTCAAGGCATGGACCAGCTGTATATGATGATACCGCTCGGTGCTCGGGATTTGGAATTTTAGTTGTAAGGCGTCAAACAAAGCCAGTTTCCCATCCACAAGGATGTCAGAATCCCGGCCCCCATCCATCTAGGCTATGGCCCAAGTTTCCCAAACCCGGTCAGGTTGATATTTTGCCATAAAGGCTGTGTCGCAGTTATTTTGTTTTTCCACCGTACGAAATTATGGGCTGGTCTCCAAACAGTGGTAATGTATGCTGTGGTCGTGGGTGGAGGGGGTCTCAAAGGAGGTTGGTATAAGAGGCGGAGTCCTGAATAGCAGCGATTTCGGCCCTTTTATGGGGTAGTTCCCAGTCACCATGGAGTAGGTTATTGACCACTGCTAGCTGTGAAGCCCAATAATATTTTTGGAGGCGGGGCACCCCATCCCACCTTCCCAGATTGATCTTTGGAGTGTGGTCAATGCGATGCGGGGTTGACTTCCGCACCATATGAGGCCCCTGAGAAGAGTGTCTACTCTGTCAAATTCTGAGTCGGGGATCCTGAGCGGAGCATTTTGCGAGACGTATAGGAACCTTGGGTGGGTCATCATTTTAAAGAGTGCCGCCCTGCCCATAAGTGTCAGGGGGAGGAGTTGACAGTGGTGAACATCGCTGACGAACGGGTGAACGATCGGTTGGAGGTTGTGTGCGGCATAACTAGTCGGGTCCCCGGCTATCCAAATTCCCAGATACCGAAAGCCCCGTTGCTCCACTCGGTACAGGCAATCCCAGGGGGTTGCCTGCACTCCACCCTTTACCAGAAAGAAAACCGATTTCCCCCAATTGAATTTTCAGTCCGCTAAACTCACCGAATAGGATGAGCATCTGCGTCACTATGGGGCAGGTCCGGGCTGGGTCTCCCAAGTATATCAGAAGATCGTCTGCATATAAAGAAGTCCGGTTTTCGTGTGTCTATGGCCGCCTAAATCCCGTCTAGATTGTGCTCTGGCGTAACCACAAAGCAAGCGGTTCAATCGCAAGGGCGAAGAGGAGGGGAGAGAGGGGGCACCCCTGTCGTGTACCTCTGCCGAGAGGAAAGAGTCGAGAGGGCCACCCATTCCCATTGACCTCTGCCTGGATATTTGTATATAGTAGTTGTACCCACCTCAGGAAAGTGTCTCCAAACCCCATGCACCACATAATTCCCCACAGTCTGTCTCACCGGATTGAGTCGAATGCCTTATCAAAATCGATCGCCAATAGAGCAAGTGGTGTCTATAATGGGAGCACGTTCCAACGCCAGATGGAGGTACCGCAGATTCAATCAGGTTGACTTATGTGGTATAAAGCCACATTGGTCTGGGTGGAGCAGGGTGGGAGCGACCAGTTTTAGTCGGTTGGCCAGGAGTTTGGTGAGGACTTTGCCTTCGCTGTTAATTAGCGATATGGGCCTATAGGAAGCATGATGTAGGAGTAGTTCCCGGTGGGGGAGGGGACAAGCCCGACCCGGGTGTTCCTCCACCCAGGTTAAGATATGTGTTGAATTCAACCCAAGTGTTCTTGGGGCGAGAGTGGGCGTGGAGCATGGTCAGATATTATTCCTCACAATTCTGAGACCAGGTGAGTAGGCGCAGCCACTTCTGAAGGACTGGGGGAGAGGAGTTTTCCCAACTCTGGAGTATACACTTTATGGCTATCATGCAGCTTATTTTCCGAAATTTGGCCAAGCGTCTGGCATCAGTTCTCCAGGCTCCAAACAGGACTGCTAGGTGGTCGGGATCAATCAGTCTCAGTAATTACAGTGAGTGCTTCCAAGATACTTTCCCAAAATGTATGCAGTTTGTTGCAGGCCCTGAACATGTGTAAGTGATCAGCTTCCTCCGCCCCGCAACAGGGGCAGGGGTGCATATTGGTGTGGGTGAACGGCAAAGTCTTATGTGGGGTATAATAAAGCCTATTTAGTCATTTATACTGTATGTCACGGTAGCGGAAGTTGAGGGAGACCCTTTTTGTAAGCACATTCTCTCCCAAATCTGATCGGTTATTTCCAAGCCCAACTCTGCCGCCCGTTCATCGCGTGCCTTGAGAGAGGGGGCCGAGACAGTGTCTTGTAGGAGCTTGTTGTAACGCTCACCTGATTCCCGTAGAGGCGCCGGTCTTGACTGGGCGTATACCGTATCTTCAAAGGTGATGTGTAACACACGGCTGGCTCTTTGGGCTGGACCTCTGTGCACTGTATGTCTGACTCGAAGGGTAAGATGTCTGCAGATAGAAAATATGGGATTAAGGAACTGGGTTATTGAATGTCTCTCTCTTCTTCCCTTTCTCTTCTCCTGTAGGACCCCAAAGGTTAACGCTCTCACCTTAGGTAAGTGAACGCCGTGCTCTCCATCTGCCTCGGGGCAGGGTGCTGTAACCAGTTTCTTCACTGGATAAGGGGAGCAGGCCTCTTGACTTCAGAGGACTGCTGTCCGTCGTTTACTGCACGAACGGTAAGTTTCGAGTAATTCTAATGTCTTTAAAGTCTTTAGTAATGATGTTTCTTGTTTTGCAGGGTTCCGGCGATGGCGGATGACGGGCTGAAGTGCGTTGAAGATGGAGCCCGTGTGATGAATAGAAGCGCCTGGAAGCACATAAGTAAGCGCTTGTTGCCTGCTTCACGATGCGCTCTAACTGTCTTTTTATTTTGCAGGTACAAGTTCGGAGCGGCTGCAGGGTGCCGGAATACCCACTGGGTTAGATGTGGAAAGGAGTAATGGCACGTGAGTATTAAAGTTGCCCAATGTCTTTAAACACACCTTGTTTTGTCTTTCAATTGCGGGATGCAGCGCCGAAGGCCTCCGGAGCGTGCGAAGAGTTGGTAAGCTTTTGTCTTTAAGATGACGGAATGCAGTGTGAAGACCTCCGGAGCGCACGAAGAGTAGGTAAGCCTTTGTCTTTCAGATGCCGGAATGCAGCGCGAGGCGTTGGTGACAGCCGATGGACCGGGTAAGTGAAGAGCTGTCACTAAAGACCGTAATGCTAACCTGTTCTTTCTTGTCTTTATAGGTGTTGCTGAAGACTGGATTCGGGATGGTAAGCCTTTTTCCTTAGGCCCAGGATCAGATGCAGAAGACACGTTGAGCGTTCTGCTGCAGAGGATGCAGAATAACGCAAAGCAAGATTCATCCATCGGGTGTGGTTTAAATAGCCTCCTGTAGTGCTTAGGTGTCTCCTTCCACAGCCACGCCTAGGTAAGAAAAGAGTTCCTGCTTTCCAGAAGAGTTCCAGTGTTCTGAATCTAGGGAGTGGCTCCTGCCCCACCCAACAGGAAAAGTAGTTCCAAACAGAAGAGGATCAGAGGCTCAACTGGCAGGCAAGTAAGCAGCATGGTCTGCTGCAGGTAAGTCCACCCAAGCATTATGAGCCCGGCGCTTCCAGCGCTGGGACTGGGCATATTTATGAGCCTGGTGCCACTGGCGCCAGGACTGGGTCCAAAAGGTCCCAATTGGGACTGGTTGGCACTCGGAACCTGGGTTATGGATCTGCTTCCAAGGGAGTTGGGAAAACCCTGACCTTTTGGAAGCAGAGATCATGACACTTGTACAGTGAGGAGACCACACCACGGGCGCCGCCCGAGTTGGCAATGTATGCGATCGCCAGGCTATCTGGGGGCTCGTCCGGAAAAGAAGACCATTTGCTGTGAAATGCAGCCCGGCGTCTGTAGTATTGGAGAGTCTCCAAGGCTGTTCTGGTGTGCCATGGTTTCCATGTCTGGGGTTCAATGAACCTGCCATCAGGGTAGAAGTCGGACAGCGCCCGGTATCCCAAAGCCCCCCAGTGTCGCGCCAGAGCAGTGTCATGCGTAGGTTCCAGACCAGGGAAGGTCCACACTGGAAGCCATTTATAGTATGGGAAGGACTCAGCTGTGTGGTGCAGCATACGGGTCCTGGCCAGAAGGGTCGTGTTGCTTGGATCAATAGGAGAGTCGGGAGCATAATGCCGGTGCAGTATAAGGGTCATTATGTTAATGCCAGCAGCCGCCAATCCCTCCAATTTAACATGCGGGAGCTTTGGAGAGCCAGGGTACCAGTGGCAGGCGTGTTGGGCTTGGGCCGCAGTCCAGTATAGTGTCAGATCAGGAGCCGTAAGTCCCCCATGTTTGTATGGAAGCACCATGTTGGTCCACTTCTTTCGCACCGCACCAGAGTGCCACAGGAACTGTGCAAATAGTGTGTGCAGTTTGGCAAAGTATTCAGTCCCAGGCCATACGGGTATGTTGCTAAAAATGTAAAGGAGCTTAGGAAGTAAGATCATTTTAATGAGGGAGAGCCGGGCAGCCATAGACAATGGGAGAGTACGCCACCGTGAGATTCTTGTCTCAACTGTTTGTGCTACCGCCAGATAGTTATCTGTAAGAAGGGTGGGTTTGGTTAGGGATACCTGAACACCCACGTATCTAACACCATCCGGGGACCAGCAAACAGGATATTCGGTGATGGGTTGTTGGGTAGATCTAGTGAGCAGGAACATCTCAGATTTTGAGTAGTTAATTGTAAACCCGGAGTCAGGGCCAATGCGAGTAATGTCTCGAAGTATGGGGTCAAGATGGGTATTGGGATCCCTGATGTATAATAGTACATCATTCGCATATAGGGATATAATTTCGGGGTTATCTTTCAGTCTTATTCCCTTACGTGCATGGCGTGCACGGACATAGTGCGCCATTGGTTCTATTACTAGGGTAAAGAGGATCGGGGAGAAGGGACAAACCTGTCGGGTTCCCCTGAAGAGTGTGAACAGATTCAATGTCAATGAATTGGCTCGTATCCGCGCCACAGGGGAAGCATATAACAATTTGATGTACCCAATCATGTTTGGGCCAACGGCCATTGTCTCCAGCACCAACCACATGTACCTCCACGAGACCATATTGAAGGCCTTCTGAGCATCTAGGGTGACCACCACAGCATGCGCATCCTGGTCAATGCGAGACATTATATTAAACAACCTCCTGATGATATGGGAGGTGGACCGCCCACGAACAAAGCCTGCCTGGTACTCATGGACCAAATATGTCATGATGGGCAAGAAGCGATTTGCTGTGATTTTGGCAAAGATTTTTGTGTCAAGGTTCATAAGAGAGGGAGGTCTGTACGATCCACATTCTTCGTCAGGTTTACCAGGCTTGAGCAATACTGTGATGGCGGCTTTGCGCAAGGAGGGGGGGGGAATGGAGCCACGGAGTGATTCGACCCAAACTTCGAGCAACCTAGGGGCCAGTATTGCGATGTGCCTCTGATAGAATTCCGTGGTAAACCCATCGGGGCCCGGCGCTTTATCTTTGGGCAAGTCTGAGATGGGCGTAACTATCTCGTCCAGTGTGATTGGAGAGTCGAGCTGGTCCCGGGTGAGGGGGGAGATGCATGTGGTGGGGATCTGGTCAAGAAGCTCACGCATGTGGTGTTCGGTGTGCTCAGTAGGCTGGGAGTATAGGGACCTGTAAAACTCAGTGAATGTGTCTTAAGATTTGTTGGTCCGCCCACTGTGTGTTGCCCTGCTCATCTTGGAGGTAATCTGGGTCCGGCCAAATTCCCCTCTTACAAGTGTCGCTAGTGTTTTCCCCGGCCTATCCCCCTCACCATATTTCCAGACAGCCAGTTGGCGACTAAAGTATTGAACTTCGTTGGTAGCCAGTGCATTGTATGTTAGGAGTTCTTCACCGATTTGGGCAAGTATGGCAGGGTTAGCACCAGTGGGGCACTGCAACTCCAGTTGCCTCAGTTTGGCTTTGGAGCGGCCAAGGGCAGCTCTAATTGCTTTCAGAACACCAGCTTCCCAGGAAACGGACATAACCCTAATGTACACTTTGAAGGCGTCCCACCGAACCCCAGCAGTCGTGGCCTGTAAGGAGTTGTACTCAAAGAAGGATTCAATGTCAGCCAGTATTTCGGCCTTGAACACAATATCCTTGAGGGCTTCTGATTGAAAGTGCCAGGTACTGAATGTCGGGATAGGCGTTCCTTGCTCCACAGATAGCGTGATTGGGGCATGGTCTGACAGTGTGCGAGGTAAGATCCGGGATCCCTCAACCCTGCCCATGATCTCACTCGACACAAAGAACAGGTCTATCCTGAATGAGTTGTCGTGCACTGACGAGTAATAAGTATATTCCCGCCGCTGGGGGTATAGCGTCCTCCAGACATCACAGATGTTAAGTGTTCTGACGTGGCCAAGTAACCTGCGTGCAGCGCTAGACAGGGATTGGATAGCAGTTCCAGTTCTATCTAGAGCAGTGTTGAGAATGAGATTCAGCCCCCCCCCATATGATCTGGATACCCACATACCCAAGTAATGTGGTGGCCACAGTGTCAAAAAATTCAGGGGAGTCCACATTAGGGCAGTAGGTATTGACGAGCAAATATTCCTTATTAACCAGCGTGCCATGTAGTATGACATATCGCCCTTCGGGATCTGTGTAACTCTTGTGTGGTACACATTTAATAGATTTATGGACCATCGTGAGGACACCTCTGGATTGGGTGGAGTAGGAAGTGAAGTATCTAGCGGGGCCCCATGACGGCGCCATGGTCCTTTAAAGGCATGGTCTAGTAAAAAATGTTATTTAAAAAATAGATGGTGAAGGCGAGCGTCCCCCAGATAGCACAATCCTCCCCACAATGAGAGACAATAATGGACTCTCCCTAGATGGGAATAAGGCTAGGGCAAAGTGCGGGTGAGCTTAAATGGGAGTTTATCAATCAGAATAGGGCATGCAAAGGACTCTGCAAACTCCGAGAGCGCTCTGTCTGACAATAGCAAGACAGGCATATATATTTACAAAAAACGTCATAAGAACCTACATACTATAGGGGGCACAAGTTCGTGGGGATTGGGTGGCGACGACTAACTATAGGTGCTGCTGCGATGTGGTTTGCCGTGGTCGGTGGACGTCACTGGTTACCCTCGTGGGCTGGGCCAGGTAGGTCAGCTGGGTTAATCCGGACGGTGTTGTTGTGCCAGCAGTGACCGGTGTCAGTGATGAACGTCGTTCCTGGCTTTCCGCCCTAAGGCCACGCACACCGCAGTCATTCAACATTGCAATATTATCTTCCAATAGGTTATTCTACAGGTTAATGCAACACAGGAGGAATGCACCTAGAGTGGGGTCTCTTGGTGATACATCAATACATGGTTACCATCGTCCTGTTGACCGGGTATCCTAGGTCGCGAGGTTGGGTCTCAGGGCAAGGGACGGGCTGCCCGAGTTATCCGGTCTCGTTAGAAGTCATTATGAACGTGTTGCTGTAATGTTGCTATAATATTGGGTGACCTAATTTTACAGGGGCCATTAACCCAAGGTGAGCCGGTGGGTCGTGGAGCCTAAGAAAGGGCCCCTTTTGATCTGTGTTTTGAGGCCGGGGTTTACTGCTGGGTTGTAAATAATTCAGGTGGCAGGCCGTGGCCTTGGGTGCTGCGGGGGGAATGTGAATGTTTGAAGCGGCTCCAGCCGAATTGGGGGAGATGGAGCAGAGCAGCACAGGCCTCTGCTTTTTCGTCTGGCAGGCTTCAATGGGGAGGAAGGGGGAATGGCCTTGGATATGCCCACAAAGGTATTTTCCTCGTGTGTTGCAGATTAAGTGGGAGAGGCATAAACATTCATATAATGTACAATCCTCATTGAGTCTTTTCAAAGCTTATGTTTTCAACATTGTTAGTGCCTTTTACATGACCATTTCAAGTGCGTTGCCTATATGTTAAGTATTTAACAACCACAACATTTTGTTACATTTCTATACATGCGCAGTGAGCGAGGTAGTAGTAAGGTTGGTGGAGCACGCAGGAACAACCGCTAATAAGACTGATGGCAGTGACACATGGTGAGCTTGGACATACATATTGTGCATTTTCGTGCACCACTTACATGAGTTCCCCATAGGGCTGTATTTGTCTTCCTTTGCACTCTAGCAGCATTAGTTCAGTTATGGCATGGGACCTTGGGGTGCAGTCTTCTCGGCGAATCATATAACATGAAAGCCCCGGGACACTTTTACCATTTGCACATAGCTACGGGGATGTGGGTACTTCAACCCGACTGCCATATAAACACGCATTCTGCCATCTTCATGGAGGTTACATATTTTTAGTCAGAAAGGTCATGGAGAGAAGAGTTTCCTCACAGGTAGTTTGCTCATTAGTATTTGGGGGCTCTGCTTTTGTCAGGGGACCATTTTACAGTTCTTTTTCACCCTGGCCCTGCTGGCCGGGTCATACTGGGAACAGTGATACACTGCGGAAGGTGAAATGTTAGTGTTTGCATCTAACACTAGCTCATGTCCATCTGTTCGTGGGAACGGGCTCTCAGCAGATCTGCGGCCGCGGGGACAAGTGAGACTCTCCAAGGGTGGGGGCCGCGCTGCGGCGCACAGGGCTCATGCCATTTTGATTTCACAAGATGGTTTCCAGGGCCTAGCTTAATACAGCATGTTTGGTCGATGTCTTCAGCCAGTGGTCCACCCACCACCTGGGCCCTGGTGGCAGGGGGAACCCCTGACGCGCCATGGACTTCACAGGGGGAGAGGATGCAGGGGAGGGGGGTCTCTTGGACCAATCCTCCCATACAATAGGCAACATAAAAAAAATACTAGTATTCTCTTTTTTAAAACTTCCTATGTAAAATTTTGAGCTATTAAAGCTCAAAATTCGCAAAAGCAAGCACATGGGCGCATCCATTTTGTGAAATGGATGCCCTCCTGTGCTGGCTTTTGCGGCACTAATGAAGGAAAAGCCAGCCAGCTGTAGTAAACAAAAGCTACCGCTGGGTGGCTTTCCCTTCATTAGTGCTGTACGCGGAGGATGGGGACCGGAGACCAGAGCAGGAAAGCTGCAGCTGAATCTCGGTAAGTGCTATTTATTTTTTTTTAAAAATAAGCACTAGCTGCGGTTTTTTTTCTAAGTTTTCCGGGCTGGAGGAGCCCGGAAAACATAGCAATAAAACAGCAGATTTAAAAACGTATTTATGTTTGCGGTCGCTTTTGAAGCGACCGCAAACATAAATACAACGTTATTGTGTTGGAAAACGCAGGCTCGGAGGAGCCTGAGAAACTCGGAAAGAAAAACCGCAGCGTTTTCCAACACAACCGCGTTGTGTTTCTGCCTGCTGTGGCTATCACTTTGGATCACCAGGGGAGCACCGGAGACCCAAAGTGAAAGCCACAGCAGGCAGAAACACAACGTGGTTGTGTTTACATGCCGCGTAGTGTTTCTGCCTATAGCTGATTTCCCATTTGGGGCTCGTGGGGAGCCCGAGAGCCCCAAATGGGAAAGCAGATTTAGGCAGAAACACAACGCGGTTGTGTTGGAAAACGCTGCGGTTTTTCTTTCCGAGTTTCTCAGGCTCCTTCAAAAGCGACCGCAAACATAAATACAACGTTTTTCAAGCTGCGGTTTTATTTCTAAGTTTTCCGGGTTCCTCCAGCCCGGAAAACCTAGGAAAAAAACGCAGCTAGTGCTTATTTAAAAAAAAAAAATAAATAGCACTTACCGAGATTCAGCTGCAGCTTTCCTGCTCTGGTCTCCGGTCCCCATCCTCCGCGTACAGCACTAATGAAGGGAAAGCCACCCAGCGGTAGCTTTTGTTTACTGCAGCTGGCTGGCTTTTCCTTCATTAGTGCCGCAAAAGCAAAAGCCAGCACAGGAGGGCATCCATTTCACAAAATGGATGCGCCCATGTGCTTGCTTTTGCGAATTTTGAGCTTGAATAGCTCAAAATTTTACATAGGAAGTTTTAAAAAAGAGAATGCTAGTATTTTTTTTTATGTTGCCTATCTATATTTTAAATAACATTTTTTACTAGACCATGCCTTTAACATATGACCGTTGGAGCGTTTCTTGTAGAAATAGTATTTTACAGCTATGCCTGTTGGCATAGGCCATGATCTTACGGGCCTTGGTATGATTGCTCAATCCCCGGACGTTCCAGGACATTATGACGGTAGGCATTTCAGTGAGCAATATTTAATCCCATAAAACCTATATAGTGAACCTCCCAAACCCAGCAACTGCGTGAGCTCCAAATGTTGGAATTGAAAGTGCGCTTGTGCCCTTTCAGTGCGTGTGCCGTGCAGCCTCGTGTGACTGTTTTTGTAACATCCTAATCCCTCCCGCCACCCTCACCACCAACCCAAGATTAGTAGTGCAACCAACACCCACCCTTATCCCGTACACAGCTGAGCCTTACCCAACTTGGCCCAGCCTGTATAAAGCCCAACTGGGGCTAACCCATAACGGTGGTGTATCTTAAGAACAGTGCAGTCGCATTGGGGTGCGCTATTGCCATGCACTGGCACGCTTGGAACCAAAATGGTTTCGTTACCAAACAAGCAGTTTTAGCGTCATGTAGTGCTTGCCCCCGCATCTGTAAGCGGGATATAAGGGCCTGTAAATGAGACATGAGAGCCTTGCAGTTTAAACATTAATAACAATAGGTATGAACAAAATAGTCATTTCGGTATTACATTGGCTCAGCGGTGTGTGTCCCCAAGATGCTAGGTGACACGTGAACAGCCAGAGCTGTGTAGCAAGGTAAAATAGAAAACGGGGTTAACTGTAGTTAAGGCTAATGTCCAATGAGATTTCTAATTTTACATATTAGGACACAGGCCCAGCTTAGAGCTCAGTCATTGTCCATGAGGTCATCAGCAGGAGGATGCAGAGGAACATGTGCTTCTATAAACTTCACCGCTTCCGATGGCACTGTGAAGAAATACAATTTGTTGTTAAAAATGAACTTCAGGTGCGCAGGGAACAATATGGCGTAAGGGATATTCCTCTCTTAGCAGCTTTTTCACTGCTGTACTCCAGTCGAAAAGTCAGGAAAGATTCTGATCACCTGCGATTCCATTCTGAGCTCTCCCTTCTCGCGCGCAAGGCAGAGGATTTGGTCGCGGTTTTTGAAGCTTGGAATCTTCGCAATGATGGGCCTCGGGAGATCTCCTGGTTTGGGGCGCGGAGATGACCTCTTCCTATACGCTCCCAAGCCATTTCAATAATTTAGAAAATGTGCATGCTCCTTCTCTTTGATCCACATCTGCCAATAACTCTGAGCTGTTTCAGCTTGGTACAAAATGTTGCATCATGTTAGGATTATAAGAACGTTTCCTGGCCGTTTTAGTGTTTTCTTGGTTTTTTCAGGGAGTTGCATGCTTTTCCTCTTTGCTCCTGCACGTTCTTTAATAATTGTAAGAAGCATTTAGAATGGATTGTTATGGACCTTTCCTTCCTTTTGCCTGTGCAAAATGTAGGTGTATTCCATAGGAATCAATGTGATTATTGTTTGCATGGAAATCACATGCTGATATGTTTAGTCTGTGCAGAGTTATAATTTTTCAACAGTAAAAGCGGCTCTCAAAAACCTTTTTATAAACAAATAACAGTCGGAGGAACATGAGAATTAAAAAACAAGCACTGGCAATGCCAACATTTAGGCTTTTTTGTAGGCATGGAAAAGTCACTTTCCCGGCACCGCCGCGCTGCTATTAAGTGGGTACTGATGGTGATGGGTGCCAAATGGTGAGAGTACCTGAGCATCTAATAGCAGTGCCTGGTAAATGCCAAAACAGTTGGCTTTGTCAATACTTTTTTTTTTTTAACAGAACCTCGGTAAAGAACACACATAGGGCTTATAAATTGAGTGGGTGAAGGCAGACCTGATTACAGCAATTTTTATTATACCAGTAGCGCATTTATAACTCCAATTAAGAATTAGCATTCAGAAGACTGTTTTGAGAAAACACTGACCGGCACTTTGAGTGCAATGTTTTCTGCTAAGGCTTGATTCAAGTGAGCTCAAGAGTTCCAATGAGTAGGTGTTTTGATGGGAAAGGCCATAGCGAATAGCCTGGCCATGTGAAGTGAACTGGTCAAACACTTACACGTTTTGTGTCCCTTCTCAGATTTCATTTCTTCCTATCTCTACTCTAATGCAATAGATTTGCTTATAGCTATGAAAAATCAGGGGGTGTTTCACAATCTAGTCCACGGGATCCCCTACTCGGGTGGCCAGGGAAAGGCTATTGCTTTTGGATCCTGACCCTGGGGGTGGAAAAAGCGAGGGAGGATCACCTGGGTAGGGGTCCTCAGGGAGTGGGGGTGAAGTACCTGATGGTGAGACATGGTATCCCCCTTTTTCCCTAACCAATATCCCTGCTTATTTTATGGGAAACTACAACTCCCATAATTCCGCCCCCTTCACATTGACAATACTACTGAGCGGAGAAAGATGAGGAATGAGACCAGGAAGATTGCTTCTACTGGCTTGCAATGGCTCTGTCCCTCTAATGAGATCAGGCGGAGTCAGGCACGTACACCTGATTAAAACACACCTGCAACTTGTTAACACTTCCGGTCAGGATAAAAGGTGGCGGGCACAGGCACACTCTGACCGAGGCTGGGTACGAGAAGGAACAGCTCTTTTGGGGGGTGATGCGAACCAGGCTATGGAAGTTGGAAGGCCAATGGATTGATCGGCAGCTGTGAGAACGAGAGAGAGCCAGGCGAGAATTCCACACTTTCAGGAAGCCGTAAGCATTCCATGACTAAAACCGAGTGAGCGGAAAGCAGAAACCTGTGCTTCAAGGTGGCCTGCTACCCTCCCGGGTGAACGACTGAGTTGGGGAAGGAGCACAGGCGGCGTTGCTAACGGCCTTGACTGCTACATGGAAGGTGTTGAAGAAAAAGGCCAAATTAACACAGCCAGTGAGTTATCAAAGACAACAAAAGCCTGGTTTGTGTTAGGAACAAAAGAGGCATGTAACAAGAGTTGAAGTTTTGCACTTGTGCCGTTGAAACGCGTAGTAAAGAGGACAATGATTGAATGGTGAGACAATTGTACAAAGTAACAGAGTGGTCCTACAAGGTGGAATCGCACATTAGAAAGTCTCTGTGAAATGTTCTGAGTTATGGAAAGTGGGAAACGAAGGCAAGACCG
Source organism: Ambystoma mexicanum (assembly GCF_040938575.1). NCBI lineage: Eukaryota > Metazoa > Chordata > Amphibia > Caudata > Ambystomatidae > Ambystoma > Ambystoma mexicanum. The sequence goes on along the minus strand of NC_090933.1, from coordinate 669,832,094 downwards.
TAACCGCAATCCCGAACGAGAGTTCATTGAGCCAAAAGCAATCGTTATGAACTTTGAAAGACACCAAGAGGGCAAAAGTAAAGAGGATATGAACTTTGAAAGATGCCAAGAGGGCAAAAGTAAAGAGAAGAAACAAGTACCCAGAAGTATTGGTGTTGCATATGAACTTTGAAAGATGCCAAGACCGCGAAAGTAAAAGGAATATGAAACTACTAGTATCAAGGAGCATTGGTGGTGTGAGATGATAAAGATTGTTGATTGTCAAATTGTTTTAAAAGGAGGTCGAAGTGTTCATGCAGTGGTCTACGTAAAATCCTTCCTGTTTTCGAAAGTCTTTGATAGTAAAAAGAAATGAGGACAGAATGTGGGAAAGAGAACCCCCACAAAGAGAAAGACGGGCTTGAACCTGGCGGAAGGAAGCATGTGCTGAATTGTGGCAAAGTGAAAGTCAACAGCTGAACTGTGTGTATTTGTGGTAAGGTGGACGATGCCTAAAGCATTGATTAGACTGTCAAAAGCTTGATGCCGAAGCCTGAACTGTTGAATTGTACCAGCAAGCCAGAGAGTGCAAGACTGATAGCACTGTGCCTTCCACCTATTCTTTTTAATAAACTCTTCAGACCCTGTGCTTCTGAAGATGGGGAAAGGGAGTTGTTACCTAAGCCATTCTGACATTTCTTTTAAGACCCTATTTTTCCTATTTATATTCCCTTTACACATTTGTCATTTGAGAAGGAGGGCAAGATTCTTTTATTTTTTTTAGGATAGGCCTTTTTATTTTGACTAGACTGACTTTGACTCTTTTGTTTGTTTAATGGTCGAGACTACTCACATTTTAGAATTGGAGCCAGTTATGAATTCCTCCAACCCCAGTAAACTACAATATAAAGGTTTTCGAAACTTGCATCTATTGTCTGTCTACTGTTGATACCATGTCTTCCTTGCATAGTCCAAACTAATAAATGAAGAAAGGAGGGAGACTGTTTTTTTTCCATGAGCGTTTGAGTCTGCATCCACTCTGCTTTTTAACTGTTCCCCTCTGGATAGAAGGGTGTTCCAGTAGAGGCACATGCTGACGCTTCATGCTGGGCAGATATCTGCTGCCTCCTCAATTGTGGCAGCAGTGCGTTCAGGAACGCTCTGCCTGACTGGGATATTTGTCTTGACCACAGAAGGGGCAATCCGGATACGACCGGGACGTAGTACCCAACACCCTCCAAGTTGTCTGATATTACTACATTTTCACAGCTTGCTCCCATTCAATGCACAACATTTTTCTAACATGGAGCACTATTTTTTTTTTTTACATACTTATTCTCCTCTGTTCAGTGCAACATCACAATAGAGAGAAAGGATTGTGGTGCAGGCCAGTAAACTTAGAAAAATATGCTTACACCCTCTGACCTAGTGAGAGAATTGGCGTGTGGGCAAATGTAGAGGTGGAGTAAGTGCATGGTGGACAACAGCAGTACCTGACCATGAAAACGACAGCACATGCTACATCAAACCAGTCTTAAACTGCTTTTTGCAAACAGAACTATAACGCCAGGGGGTAAAAATGTAAGTTGCGTACTATTAACCAGAGACACTTGCCACCTCAATTCTATACATATACATAAACACAACACACCATTTCTTACTCACCAACAGTGAAATATCACTAGCCATTGGCTTGTGGCGAGTGCAAGTTTTTACTAGTGTCTTTCACCTCGTAACTCTGACCCCCTACACAATCATCCAAAGTTGTAGTGTGACTGGAAGATCAGTTTGCGGCTGGGTACTGGCAGCATGGTAACTCCCAATTCTTTAGGCTTTTAGACCCGAAGCTGATATATGGAGGATCCCCTTGAGCATCACAGTGATGCTGGGGGTCAGTCACAGTACTACATCTTCCATAATCCCTCCGTTCCTAAATGCAAATAAATATAGAATAGTATCATTCTTTCAGAATGTAAAGTTCTAGGAAAACATTTTCTTCATTTTTCATCTTTTGTTTGCAATGGAACTGCCCATCCTTTGTTGGGGTGTTGCCCATACATCAAAAACTAGCACTCGTTTTCCCACCATTTCATCAAGTGAACTACTCCAATAGATGAAAAACAAACATGAAATCTTGGAGTCAAATATTGTCTATCGTTTCATGTATGCATGGCACGAAAGTTTACTAGAGGAAGCAAATCAACATAGTTGAGATCTGTTTGATAGTGGTGTTTGCATGGTTTGAAGGAATTGAAGACTGCAAAGACTCCAAGGAAATATGGACTGGAGTTTGGTTTTGTACTTGATCAAGGAGGTATGCTGAGAAGTAACGGTTCCTGCAGAGCTGAGAGCACAATAGACGGCTGTCAGAACCAAGCACATCCCTTCAGTATAGAGGTGTTCCAGATTTCACAGAGGCAAAGAATATAATGTAATATTCTGGTACCGGTGGATGAAGAACTGAATTTTTTAATGGAGTTCGTTTAGTTTGTACCAGAGCTTTGTGGATTCAACAGTTTAGAAAGATAACAGAGGACTGGACCCCACAGACTCGGAAGGAGTCCTCCTTGTTTGTCTGTATCCTGACCATATGTCCTTCAAGAGGTACTGCTTGGTGTCGGTTTGCTTTCTGAATTTCAAAAATTAGGCACAGTGGAAGATGTCACAAACTGTAAGAAACAGCAGAAGGCTGCAAGGAACCGTTAGGATGTTATCGATAAGGAAAATCATGATGAAGCAGAAGTGTTCACTTTTGCTTTGAGCAACAAATTAGAAAATTCAGAAGTGTATTTTCGTAAGAGCAGTTTCGAGGGGATCGGGTCCTCCGACATATTCCATATCTATGACCGAAATCACCACAGCTGTGCTGCTTCGGAAAATGTTCTGCGCCCTGTGTCGATGACGTTGATACGCTGTCCTCGAGGGCCTCCGTCGAGCCAACGTCACCGGATGTTATAAGTAGGACGCACAACGCCCGTACCCTCAGTTCCGTTTTTCCGCGAACGTGTTCGCTTCGGAGATCTCGGCGCGCCTCCTTTCTTCTGAGTTCTATTTTTTCAGTTCTTTGAACCTGTTCGTTGTGATGTCGTCGTCTTCCACCCTGGGGCCGGGTTTTAAGAAGTGTCGGGACTGCGGGGAGCAAGATGTCATTGATGGATTTGCACGACGCCTATCTCTGGTGCCTCGGGAAGGACCACGACACGGATGACTGTGTAGACTGCCAGTCGCTCACATCGAAGGCCTTGCAGGAGCGTAAGAAGAAGCTTTCTGTAGGTAAGGTGGCCAAGCCCCGGAAGTCAAGATCCACTGGGCTTTTGACGGATGTTTCGAGGGGCGACTGTCTGCATCGTCGGCATAAATCCAGGGAGTCTCGGTCCAGGAGTAGGTCCCGCCATTCCTCTGCCTCTTCGAGGCACTCATGGAAGCACCGGCATCGGTCGCCTACCTCGTCCGAGGACTTCGCCCATCGGCGGGTAGCTTGTCCCATCAAGCATTCCACTCCTGCAGAATGGGATTCATTTCGGCAGGAGATGTTGGCAATTTCTCAGTCGCAGGGCTCCGGTCCGTCCCCACCGTCGAAAGACGCTGGCTGTGACCGTGCTAGAGACGCCACTCTCATGCCTTTGTGCTCGAGCGGTCGTCGCGATCACCGGGCACCTTCGAGGTCCCGGTCGGACAAGGATGGTCGCTCTAGACATGCACGTTCCAGGTCCCGGTCCACAACGCCCTCAAGACCGTCGGAGCCTGTGAGGTCTTCGAAGAAGACATCGACGCCTTTGGTGCCGCGGTCGTCGAGGGACTCTCTCAAGGCTCCGCCTCCGAGGAAGCCGTCGGCGCCCAGGCTGTCGAAGGACACGCTCGGGGCTCCGCCCTTGAGGACTGTGTCGAAGCCGTCAGCGCCACGCTCGACGCCGATTCCATCAACGCCTTTCGAGGCTGCTTTGTTGGAGGTACCCCATGGCACGGGGGAACCCCCTATAAAGGCTCTGGCCAATGCTAAAAATGTCTTTGTCCCTTTTTCTGTACCCTCATTCCAGCCTCTGGATTATATTTGAGGTGGATGAAGGGTCTGAGGAAGGTATGGTTCCTGAGGAGGTACCTGGCGAGATTTTGTCTGGTCATAGCCAGATTGAAGACATGCGTCAGTCATTGCGCAGTGGTCTGGATACCTCTCCGGAGGTGGAGTTCTGTAGGCCTGAGCCTGGCACCCATGCCTAGTCCTCGTACTGGTGCCTTATGTCGAGGGTCACGGAATACTTGGGGTGGTCGACGCCACCAGTGGATTTTCTGCAGGATGACTGAACGGATATCCTCGACCAAGGTCCACCAACTGACCCGGTACTGCCATTCCATATGGCCTTGCAGAGAAGGGTGGCAGCGGCTTGGACTGCTCCGGAGAGTCTCCCAGCAGTGAGCAAGTCTTTGCCATGAAAATACCGCCCAGCCAGTAGCGACCCCCTGCTACTTGACCACGCACCCCACTCCTAAGAGTTTGGTGGTGCAGGCGGCTACGGCCCCAGCAAAGCAGGTGTCGTACACTACCATCCCCCCTGATAGGGACGACAAGCGTTTTGATGGCTGGGCAAAGAAAGTTTTCTTCAGGGGGTATGGATTTACAGGCAGCCAACTCCGTGTGTGCCTTGTCACGTTTCACGCACACTCTGTGGAACTGTATTTCATTAGCGGCTGAACATATTCCCGAAGGGGAGGAACGGGATGGTTTTCTTGCTATTGTGCAGGATGGCAAGGATGCCATGTGTGAGTCTGTTCAGTCGGGTCTGGACATGGCAGATTGTGTCAGCTGGTCCATGGCGGCGAGCACCGTAATCTGCAGGTTTGCGTGGTTGTGGAAGTCGGGGTTTGCTCTGGATGTGCAAGCCCGGCTCCTCAACATGCCCTTTGATGGTGAACATCTTTTTGGCAGCAAGGCTGACGAGAGCCTTGAGAGGTTGCAGACCTCCAAAGCTGCAGCGAAGTCGTTGAGCGATGTAGTTCGCCAACCTCTACCTTTTCGTCCTAGGTGACAGCAATGGAGGGGAGGTTCCTTTCGATATTACTCATCCTTTGGTAAATCGAGAGGAGCTGCAAGTCAAAGGGGCCATCGTAGGAGTACCAGAGGTGGAAAACAGGGTACTCGAGGTGCCAAAGCCGCTCGGGCAGTTGCCTCTTTGCCCTCGGGCACTGCCGCAGCCTCTTCAGCTCAGTCATAAGGCCATGTCCTATTAAGGGAAGGCTGGCGCAGCATCTTGTAGAGTGGCGTGCCATTACTTCAGATGTGTGGGTTCTGGAGATCATAGCCCACGGCTACTGCCTTCCTTTCCGGCAGAGGCCTCATGACAATCCACCAAGGAATCTCTCTTTGAAGAGTCTGGATCTGCTCCTTGCACAGGAAATACAATCCCTGCTGGAGAAAGGCGCCATAGAACTGGTGCCTGTAGCGGAGAGGAACCAGGGATGGTATTCCCCTTATTTTTTGATTCGAAGAAAGACGGGGGGATTGAGACCCATCATGGACCTGCGCGGTTTGAACAAGCTCCTCAGGAAGGACAAGTTCAAGATGGTTACTCTTTCTCAAGTCCTCCAGGTCCTTCAACTTCAGGACTGGTTGGTGTCTCTCGACCTCAAGGACGCTTACTTTCATGTGCCGATCCATCCCAAGCAAAAGAAGTACCTGAGCTTCGCGGTTGGTGGTGGCAGTGTATCTCAGGAAAGGGGGGGATTCACGTCTACCCCTACCTGGACGATTGGTTGATCAGGGCGCGCTCTCCCGAGCATGTCCTGGATCATCTGTCAGTCACCTGCCACTCCCTTCACAAGCTGGGCTTCTCCCTCAACTTAAAGTCCCACTTGACGCCAACGCAGCGGCTCCAGTACATCGGTGTAGTGCTCGACATGTCCCTGGGGCAGTGTTTTCCTCCCCAGGCGAGGACTCATCACATTCAGCAGATGGTGCACAAGTTTCAACACGCCCAGAGTCTCCCGGTGTTTGAGTTCTTGAGGTTGCTCGGCCTCATGGCATCCTGCAGTCTTCTGGTTCCTGAGGCCAGGTTGCAGATGAGATCTCTGCAATGGGCCCTCAAGATGCAGTGGTCACAGTCCTCCGGCAGGATGTCGGATCCCGTTCAGGTGCCACCCTCTGTCGCCCAGGACCTTCTGTGGTGGGCCGTCAAAGTCAATCTGATGAGGGGGGGCTCCATTTTGGCTGCCCTGGCTAGAGGTGACGATCGTGACAGACGCATCCCTCACGGGATGGGGAGCTCATGCCAACGAGGTGACAGTCAGCGGTCGTTGGTGTCCGTCAGAGTCCAGACTCCATATCAATCTGTTGAAGCTGAGGGCCGTCGAGCTTGCCCTGAAGGCTTTTCTGCCGACTGTGCGAGGAAAGAATGGCCTGATTCTGACGGACAACACAGTGGCCGTGAACTACCTCAACAAAAAGGTGTGGCAGGGTCATTTCCTCTGTGCAGGGAGGCGATGCAGCTCTGGTTCTGGGCCATCCAGCAGGAAATTTCGATCTCGGCAGTTCATCTGGCCGGGGACAAAAACGAGACGGCGGACGCTCTGAGCAGGCAGAGCGCGATCTCTCACGAGTGGGAGCTGGCTCAGGAGATTCTCCTGGAGATCGTCGCCCTTTGGGGGACCCCACAAGTGGATCTCTTTGCCTCCAGTGTCAACCGGAAATGCGAAAAGTTCTGCTCGGGGGAATTTCCTCCAAGAGGAGCCTTAGGGGGTGCGTTGGTGGTGGAGTGGTCTTTCCCACTGATGTACGAGTTTCCTCCAGTCCCTGTCATCCCGCAAGTGCTGCAGAGGTTACGGAGGTTCGGGTCCCGGATGATCCTCATTGCTCCGGCATGGGTCCGGAGAACGTGGTACCCGGACCTTCTCAACTTGTCCATCTGCCCTCTATGTCGTCTTCCCTCCCGAGACAATCTGCTCTCACGGGCAGAGGGTCAGGTTCTCCATCCAGAGGTCAGATCCCTCAACCCTCACGCTTGGCTCCTGAAAGGTTGAGGTATAAGGATTGGGACCTCCCTGAAGACATGATGGAGGTGTTGCTTTCGGTCAGACGGCCTGCAACCAAGTCCCTGTACCGCTGCCATTGGAGAAAGTTCTGCGACTGGTGCATGGTTAAGAATGTGGATCCTTTTTCATGTGACATTCCTGTGGTTCTGTCTTTTGCTTTCGTTAGCCCACAAGGGCCTGCAAGTGGCTATCATTAAAGGTTACCTGGCGGCGCTGTCCATATTTAAGCGCTCGTCGGAGTAGTGTTCTTATTTCAAAATCCCGTTAATTTCTCAGTTTCTCAAAGGGCTCACTAATGTGTTTCCGCCATCACCTTTCCAGGTGCCTGGTTGGGATTTGAACCTTGTTCTAAAATTCCTAATGGGTGCTCCATTTGAGTCTTTACATTCTTGTCCTCTGAGTCTGTTAACCCATAAAACTGTATTTTTAGTTGCGGTCACTTCTGCTCGCAGAGTGAGTGAGTTGCAGGCACTTTCATTTAGGCCACCCTTCACTGTGTTTCATTAGGACAGGGTTGTCCTTAGAGTTCGTCCTTCCTTTCTTCCGAAAGTTGTCTCGGAATTTCATTTAAGCTGGAAGGTCATTCTTCTGGCATTTTATCCTCTTCCGCATCCTGGTAAGGAAGAGGAGAAGCTTCATAGGTTGGATCCTAGGAGAGCTTTAAGTTTCTATATTTCACGTATGTCCCGGGTCAGAGTGGACGATCAGTTCTTTATTGGTTACGCTGGAAGGCGTTTGGGACAAGCTGTTACTAAGCAGACATTGTCTAGATGGACTATCTTGGCAATTTATGAATGTTAACGATTGGCGGGTAAGGAGCCTTCGGTTGGCTTACGGGCCCATTCTACTAGGGGTATGGCTGCCTCTACTGCCCTGCAGAGGGGCGTTCCTATTTGAAACATCTGTGTAGCAGCCACTTGGGCTTCGGTCCATACTTTTGTACGACACTACTCCCTAGATTCCATCCATGGGCAGGATCGGGCCTTTGGCAAGGCAGTCCTTTACTCTGCAATTTGATTGGACATTCTAAATTTCTTATTCTAAATTCTTTTTCCCTCCTCCATACGTTGGTACTGCTTTGGGAGTCTGTCATAGATATGGAATACGTCGGAGGACCCTATCCCCTCGAAGAACAAGTTACTCTCTTACCTGGTAACATTCTTTCGATCGGATGGTCCGACAACGTATTCCATATCGTTCCCTCCCTACCTGCCCCGCTAAAGAACTTCTTATGCGATTGCAGCTTACGTTTCCACAAGGCTTTCTGTGGTCATAATGGCAGTAGTTTGGTGCCACACGTTCTAGGGGAAAAAATGACAACTGAGGCTACGGGTGTCGTGTGTCCTACTTATAACATCCGGTGACATCGGCTCGACGGAGGCCCTCGAGGACAGCGTATCGACGTCATCAATGCAGGACAAAGGCGCCGAAAATTTTCCGAAGCAGCACAGCTGTGGTGATTACTGTCATAGATATGGAATACGTCGTCCGACCATCCCATCGAAAGAACGTTACCAGGTAAGAGAGTAACTTGTTCTTTGGAAAGAGCAGTTACCTGCGGGACCTTAACGGAAGGATTGCCACGGTACGATCTGTTGTCCGACTGGAGTAGTGTTTAAGAGCTTTTACTGCTCGACTTTAACCGAGAAATATTTCTTTTAAATAGGTTGTGGACACACTGCTTTGCTTGCTTTGGACTTTGCTACAAACTATTTGGGAAAATCCTTCAAAGTCTCTAAGGCTCCTCCCCCACCTCCCAGGATTCCATATACTGCTGAGGCTCGTGCTCGCATTTTCGTAAGAGCCGTTTTGGAAAGAGCAGTTACCTGCAGTTACTGCGGGTGAGGCGGGGGAAGGAGGGCCGCTACCTTTGGGTAATCTAGTTTGTTGCTTTCGTCTTTAATCACTGTTCGGTGTTGTATTTATGCTGACTTATTAATTTATTACTGGAAAAGGCACCGGTGAGGAAGTGGTCCTCATCACGAGGCCCTTTTTGCTGTGGGAAAGTAAGTGTTTATTTGGATGTTCATTTTGTGCGGTGATTCTTCGATTTTCCTGGTTTATGGTCTTTGTGAGATTAACATTTGTTCTAATTGGTTTGAAGCGATCTGGTGATACCAACACTGTGTGATAGAGCTGATGTATTTCACTTTGAAAACAGGCATGCCAGCTCCTAAAGAACTTGCAATGCAAGCTGCCAGCGCGCTGCATACGCCTAAATTTAGAACAAATGTTATACATCTCTCACATAGCAGTAAATCAACTGCAAATCCTCGTCCCGCCTCGTTAATGGCAGACATTAGGAGATTCTGCACGGCAGACCCTAAAAATAGCGAACTAAGAGCCCTGCATACATCATCTCCCGACAGGCAATTAGTAGCTAGCAGCACTGCTAAGATAGGCGTTGCCGGTGTGAATATTGATCTGACAGATACACCTGCTGACTCTCTACTCCAAGCAGGAGTTTTATCACTTACACCTTTGCTACATATATTGCTCCCTAAAGAGCGAGAGACGGGGAACACTGCAAGGGGCTAATTTTGCCAGAGATCCCCATAAGTAAAGGGAGTAGGGAGGAGGTGAGGCCCCCTACCTGCTGAAAAGGGATTGGTGCCAGCCCAAAGTTGCGCTTCGGGTGCAACGCTGGGTAACGAGCCAATGGCTAATGATAAATTAGGAAGTATCCAGAATGATGTGCTAAATCAGGTGGCTTACAATCAAGAAAACAGCGATCTGGCCCAATCGCCAGCCATGTTCTCCCCAACAGCCCAAAATACCCATTTTCTATCTGTCTTTCACACAACCTACTCCAAGGTGTAATTTGACAATAAAGGGGGCCTTGCCCAGAACTGGAGACTGGGAACACGTAGTGGGAGTGGGAACATCTCTGTAATCAATGAATGCAGTTCTGTTTGCACTTACTAGATTATATGACACTCTAGATTCTAAAATAAATGTTCATTATAAACTACTGACTACTTAAAAGAAAACCAGGTACAGTCCGCTGCCTGCCATGGTATAACGCAGACAGATTTACTTTTTCCACATGTGGGATGTATTGACCCACTCAGCTATGGTATGCGGCATCACCCTAATAGTACGATGCAATGAACTGCAACAATGGCGGCAAAACTCTTGTGCACCAAAAACCTACAAAAAACACACACTGCAGAAAATGTGCCAGTGGGCTCCATGACCAGCAAACAGTGCAGAGAGCGAAGCAGCACTTTGCAAGTGAAACTCCAAAATCCCTATAACACAACACTTTTCCACATTCAAAATCTTGCTTGGTGCTAAAATTAATGTAAACTAAGGAAGCCCGGCGAACATGCAAAGTCCTAATGTAAAGAGCAAAACATTCATCAGACAAACTGGATTGTCTGCAAACTGACAGCCCCCGTCAGAATCTGGGTGCAGTACCCTGGGCTGCCTTAATGATAACTGTCAGATGAGTTACTGATGAAACTTTAAAGTGATCTAAACTAAAAAGTCTGCCGGATCAGCAAACATAAAAAGGATTGTGGCTAAAAAGAATACAGATCTCAGTTGCTTTTTATCCCACAGAGTTAAAGCTAAGAGAAAATGCATTTGTTTGATGCAACAAGTTTGGTTTTCCTGGATTTTAATTCAGAATAAATTAGCTTGGCTGAGCTGCAACCCTTTTGGAAGTGGAAAAAATTTCCTCTCAGCAGAAACTCACTGGGAGGTTCTAATTGTGGGTTATCCCAGACTCTTGTCTACAGAAAGAGAATGAACAATAGCAGGCCCTTCAGCCCAGGAAACGGCGGCGTGTGAGGGTCGTAAATGGCTCCTGGAAGGAACAAACAAGGAGGGGGATGCTCCTGGGCTCCAGAGAGAGAAAAAGGGGCGTTCCATTTGCTGTTAAGCATGAACAAAGAAACAATTTTTAAAGACTCATAACTTGTGATTCAAAATGGTGAAAAATATACCAAGGACATATCTGTTAGTCTAATTTTTAGCTGCACATTTTAAGAGGCGGCAGAACCGTGTAACATGTTCGGGACAGGAATGGCAATATATGTGGTTTTATGTGAAATGGATTAATCCTAAAATTGTGAAAATCTACACACACATTCCTATGTTAAACACACACATTTGTGGAAATGTGCATAAAGTTTGGAAATTGTGTTCATAACAAAAAGGATAAAATTCAGTAGAAAGTTGAAACAAGACCCCACAGCTGCAATATTTTGATGAACAGATGCTACATAAAATGTGGCATCTTGGTGTGTGATTTGTGTAAGCGACCAATGTAGAAATGTGTATTTAGTATAAAATCCGATTTTGAGACCAGTAGCTAAAGGGAGGTTGCTAAGAACTGTAAAGCAAACCATAAAATGTGACATCATCCGGCCTTGATCCAATCACTCAAACGCAAGGCGGAGATGAAGTTTTGACCCAATCCCAGCTCACAGGGGCAAGCTTAGCTAAGCTGGCCCATACACCCATTTTGTGATGTCATTTTAAAGGATAAATAGAGACAGCTTACAACACATAGGGACTCACAGATCCACTCACTTTCCTGATTCCGGCGAAGCACTCTGATCCAGCATTCTACATCCAGCTTTAACATCTTCCAGATCCAGATGCCAAGACTCTTGCAAGCATTAGAAAACTATTGACTTTCTGAAAGGCCTAAATCTTCAGACGTATTCTTGCAACCCAGTGAAGCGCTGTGGTGTGAGAAGGCCTTTTGAACTAATATCCTGAAATTCTCTGGTTTACTACCACTAGGCTTGCCTGAGGAACTCGCAATCTAGCCGATTGAAATATCCACAGATTAGGGGGGCTGATCCTGTGCAAATCCGGTGAACAGCCTAGCTGACCCGATCCCGTGTCTGATGTACTGTTCTTCCTACACCAGAACCAATCCATGACCAGAACTGATGGTCCAATTTAATAACTTATCCTGTGAGTATTAATAGGAAGAACTCTGACCCATAGTATACTTGCTTTGTCTCATTCCAATCTCAAACCCATCTCATCTTTCATTCAAAACCATAGTGTTGCTAGAACTATCTTTGCATTGACTCTTTTGTCATCTGAAGAAGTAGAGTATCCACAACATGCAGGTTACTCTGATCATGTGACTGTAAGATCCATCTGTGGCATTTGCTTTTTCATAGTCCTAATCTATTGTAATCAACCCATCTGTCATTTTCAAAGTGCATTTCTGTTTTCCTTTCTCGCGCCTTTGTTACAAAAACGACCTTTACTAAAACCTTCATAACTCCCTCAGTTTTTGTGATAGAAACGATATTTCAACTCCTACTTGTACCGAACATCCATGGCTATCCATTCTCCCGTTATAGCGAATACAGCGTAAGGAAAGGTTTGCCGCGATTTTACATTCTGAGAAATTTTACACATGTGAAATAGCTTTAAATTGTTTCTGACTTGGACTTTGAGATTCCCATTGTTTTCTTTTGACTAAACCATTGCTTGTGCTTGTGTGCAACTGTTCAAAGCGGCTCCCATAAGAATTTATAACAATTTAAGTATTTTTGTCCACATTTGGTGTTTTTGCTCCGTCAATTCCAAAGACAATTTGAAAGCCATCTGACAGCTGAAAAGTCAATTCCGTTTTCTCTTGTGTTTGAAGGGGGAAGGTGGAACTGATATTCTGTTTGATTTGTGCTATTCCTGAATACCTGCTCTCTCCTCCCATATATTTGCATTTTCTATTGGTGGGTTGAGGGGTTTTACAGGGGGAACTTTTAACCATAGTGCCATCTGTTCTAAACCAATTCAAAAGTATTCTTTTCTGTGCTGCATTTGTTTTTGTGCTTATTCCTTGATTCCTAATGTATTAGATACTATTCAGTGTTTTGTCACCCCGTTGGTGATTGTTGTTTACCTATTAAAATATATTGTGATTACATTTTAAATAATTAAATATTTACCTTTGCAAACTAGCCTGCTTCAGTGTGACCGGAGGGTGGGGAGTTCCAGGAGGAGGGTGTGATATGAGTGGTATATCGTTCAGAATATTGAACTTATAGATACAAATAAATAAGGGTGGGGCGTGGCCAATCAGCCATGGCATAAGACGTGCTTCAGACCGTCTCCTGCCGATCCGTGTTGATCCTGCAGTGTATGGGCACCTTAAACTCGAGCATTTGCAATCTGCAAGACACCTGCGGCTGTGGGAACCCCAGCAGCATGAAATGATCGTATCCCGGCTGAAATCCGCAAAGTAGCAGAGCAGCTACGGCAGAAACTGTCAAGGAGCGAGGGACGGCACTCCCTGGGGAAGATGGCGGCCGGACCCGTCCCCTGAACAAAGGAGCGAGACGGATGTGGAAGCACCCGCGACCAGCCGGGAACGCAGCGCATGCTGCTAACACAAGGTGCACGCATACCCAAGAAACATTTTTAGCGAGCGAGAAGAAGCGGACACTCCAGCTGAAGCTCAGAAGGCGAATACTACTGTAGGACGGGACGTGCCCCGTTCCTCATTGCAGCGCGCTCCGGTGAAGAGGAAGCGGGCCGGCTGCAGGATCGGGAGCATATACTGGCTCCATAGACCCAGCTGGGCGCCTGTGGAGCAGAGTGCACGCGGCGGGCAGAACAGGACAACTACGGGGGGAGACGGAGCCACCCCTGTATGTACGGCTGCCTGACACAGGGCAGCCGTATAGAAGCCATGCAGCCCCCAGCCGGGAAAAGGGGCACAGCAAAGGCAGGCCGTATGGGGGACATGAGCCCTCGCACTACGGGGTGCCTATGAGGTAAACTGGAAGAAACTTTGAACCCTTCATTAAATATGCCACACACAAAGGAGGTGGGGTGCTGGAGCTGCCCAACAAACTGGATTACAGATTGGCACCGGTGAGGGACAGAGATTGGAGTAAGATCCTGAGGCACAGCTAGCTGGTGACCGCACCAGATGCACAAGCACAACGGTGGGGACACGAGCCCCGGAAACGACCGCGAGGAGGTTGTGGCAGCCAGCCCGGGCCCGAGAGATAGCCGGCGCCAACGTGTGGCACCCCGTACACGACCCGGCCTGGGAAGTTGGACTGGAAGGGCACAGAGCCATAACGCCAGGAGCCTGGCGGACACAGCGTGGCACAGGGCGCAAGGCACAATTACAGATGGAAGCGCCAGTGGGCAGGTGGTGAGTGGAGCGGAAGGGCTACAGGAGTGCCCGCGTAAGCAGACAGGAAGGGCAAACCACAGTGCTTTATAGAAGTGGGGCAAGCCTGAAACGCCCACCCAGCGGGAAACACAGCAGACGCACACAAGCACGGCTGACCCCGCCTCAGAGCCAGCACCTGAAAGCTGCAGGAACTGGGGGTGTCGCCAACATAAGGCCCAATATGGGCCAGTATACCAAAGTACACTAAGACAGCACTGGTGACTGCAGCTAGTAACATGAGAGGATAAAACTCACTCGAAAGCCAATACAGAGCTGGGGGTAAAAAAAAAAGATGGGGCCAAACCACAGCCTTCCGCCGGTGCCACGGCCTGCCATACATAGGCCTGGTAACACCAGAGGTCACACACAGGACAGCCAAACCACAGCTTTGGGGCAGTGGCGTGATGGCCGGCAGATAGGTCAAGATTAAAGCGAAACGACCAACGCTGGAGGAGTTTGCTAGGTCCCCGCAGGCGGCGGAAGGACCTAGGAGTAAAGACAAGACCCCTTCTACAGACTCCACCGCGGCACAAAATGATCAGCAGATCCTGGAAGCGATTGCAGACTTGAAACTCACGTGGGAAACCAAGCTGGAGTCTGCCATGATGGAATTGAAAGCGGCACTGGAGCTCAAAGTTGGTGAAGTTCAGGAGGACGTGAACCTCCTAAGACAAGATGTAAGGGCACTGGCGGAGCACACAGGCGAGCTTGAGAAAGACGTCACCCCGAACACTGCGGCATGTGCGTCCCACACATCGGAGATCCACATCCTGAAACAGGTGAGCAACTTGGAGAATGGAGCGGAGGGACGCGCTCGAAGAAATAATGTGCGCCTTGTGGTGCTACCAGAAGGAGCGGAGGGATCTAACCCAACGGAATATGTCGAGACGATGCTGCTTCAGGAAATAGGAGGGGTGCTCTCACAGGGCTTTGCGGTTGAGAGACTGCACAGAGCCTTGGCCAGGAGGCCGCCACCAGGCGCTCCCCCAAGACCAATAATAGCCAAAATCCTGAACTATCGAGAAGATCCTTTAACACTTCCGGAAAGGAGGCACGGGCATCGGCGAACATCACAGCGTACCCCGATTATACACTCCTGGTGCAGAGACAACGTATGAACTATGGGGCCGTGAAGAGAAGATTGCGAGATGCGGGCTACAAATACATGTTGATGTACCCGGCGAAGCTGAAGGTGTACCACAACAATAGAGCCCTGTTTTTTGACTCCCCTGGGGACGCAATGGAGTGGCTGTATGCCTAGAATTGCCCGTCGGAACCAGACAACCAGAAGGAAGCCGGAGCAGATGAGTAGAATTGAGGCGGCTGGCCACGAGGCACAGCCTAACTTGACTTTGGGACTGGAATATAAGATAGGGTAATGCCAGCTGTGATAGTTAAGAACCGGGTGGCATATGCAGGAGAGCCCATGCTGGGTGAAATAGGGCAAATTGCAGTAGGTCTGAGGAGCTCGCTCTTAAACCCCCATAACTAGTTTAGTTGGGCCGCTGTTAGAACGGCAACCCCCTGCTGTGTTCTTGAGACCGGCATTGCCGAGTTAAAGAACCAAATGCAGGCAAGCCTGAGATCCAGGGATGGAGCTGGGCAACAGTGCAACAGTTGGGGGCGGGGGGGAGGTGTGCAGTGTTGTTGGTTGGGAAGATGGAGGGGGGTTGGGGAATTTATGTTGAAAAAGCATGGGAACGAGCTAATACTCAGGCCAAGTCAACTGGAGGAGGGGTTGAGAGGGGCAGAGGTCAAGGGAAGAATAAGGATGACGATGGGAGAACTTAGAATAGTGACCTGGAACGTTAGAGGCCTCAACAGCTACCTGAAGAGGAACAAGGTTATGATGTACCTGAGAAGGCAAAAAAAATAGATATAGCCCTGCTTCAAGAAACCTGTCTCGCTAGAGAGACAAGAGGTGGTGGGAAGAAAGTGGAGAGGGACCACCATTGGCGTGACATATTCAGCTTATGCTAGGGGGGGCACATGTGCCCTTCCAATTGCTCCAAACTACAGTAGATTCAGACGGGAGGATGGTAGTGATACGGGGGCTGCAAGAGAATAGAGAATTGTGCATCATAAACACATATGCCCCCAACCAAGACACAGTGGCCTATTTCAGAACACTATACCACAAAATGAGCCTCCACTTAGGAGGAGCGGTCATATGGGGATGGGACTTTAACTGTACGTTGCACCCCAGAATAGACATATCGGATACAAAGCTAGACAAACCCACCCCGCAGCTAGAACATTACAGGCCTTGCTGAGAGATTTTGGGTTAGTAGATATATGGAGGCAGCAACACTCAAATTACAGGCACTACTCGCACTATGCTGCCCCACACAACCTGAACACAAGATAGGATTATATGTTCGCTACCCAGGAACTTGCCGGGGAAATGACTGACTCAGAATGCAAGGCATGCACATTATGGGACCATTTCCCTCTGGTCCTGGCCTGGCAACACCAGCCTCCCAGAGCCAGAATCCCCACGTGGAGGTTTAGGGCCGAGGCACTGAAGGATGCTGCTTTCCGTGAGGACCTCAGGGAGGAAATAACCGGGTATTTCGACAACATCACGGGGAGTGTAAAGTCAGAGGGAACCCTATGGGAGGCCTTCAAGGTGGTGGTCAGAGGGGTGGCCATATCTAAATCCAGAGGGCTCCAAGGGGGGTATAGAGCGAGAGTTGCATGAGACCGAGCGGAAACTAGAAGGAATTATGCAGAAGGGGAGCACATCACTGGCGGACGCTGAACGGGTGGGCCAATTATAACAGGAGTGCGGGGGACTCTGGAACAGGCTCTGTAATCTGAACTACAAAAAATACGTGGAGACAGCATGCATGAGGGGACAAACCGGGAGGCTGCTCGCTTGGCTATATAAGAACGAGACACCGAGGCCAGCGATCAGAGAGATACTGGGGGGAAGAGGGCCAGGTCTGGAATACCCAGGAGGGAGTGAATGAGGGATTCTGTAGATTTTATAAATGTCTGTACGAGAACGCAGGAGAGCCCGCAGCGCTGGAGATGCAGAAAACGCTGGAAGACATAGGTTTACCAAAATTGAGCGAGGAAGAAAGGGAGAACCTGGATGCCCCCATAACTCTAGAGGAGTTGGAGACAGTGGTGTTACACCTGCCCACGTGAAAGGCCCCGGGGACGGATGTCCTCCCCAGCAAATTCTACAAAATGTACAGGCAGGAAGTGCTCCCCCCCACTGCTGGCAATGTTCAACGAGGCCTTTGAGAGGGGGACCCTGAGGGAGGCGATGATCATCCCGCTTATTAAACCCGGTAAGCCAAGCACGGATTGTGGGTCGTACAGGCCTCTGTCTACGTTAAATCAGGATAGTAAAATCCTAACGACAGTGTTGGCTAACCAATTAAAAAAGGTGATTACCAAACTCATGCACCCCGACCAAACGGGTTATGTCCCAGGCAGGAGCATAATGGATAATCACAGAAGGCTGCACGATATCACAGAACAGGCAAAGGAGGACCCTGGCGAGATAGCAATAGTCTCACTAGACGCAGTAAAGGCCTTCGACTCAGTGAGGTGGCCATGGATGCTGGCTGCCCTGAAAGAGTAAGGGATGGGACAAGGGTACCTGCGATGGGTAAAAATGGTTTACAGCTCTCCAATAGCCAGGGTTAAAACGGGGCGATAATATCGGACAAATGGCAGTTCAGCAGAGGGACGAGGTAGGGATGCCCATGGTCCCCAATGCTGTATGTCCTGGCCCTGGAACTGTTAGCAATTTGCCTAAGACAGCAATAAGAGGAAATAGGGGTACAAACTAAAGGGGGACTGCACTTGATATCGTTGTACGCGGATGATATGTTGTTGTACCTGCCCAGGGGGAAGTCATGCATGTTCCCCCTGGGCAGGTATGCGAGAGCCCCACAGGGTATATATTAATATATATCACATGATATGTGGAAGGTATTAAGAACAGCATGCAGTTCTGGGCAAAACTCCCCCTAGCCATGGTGGCGAGGGCGGCCCTGCTCAAGATGGTGGTCCTACCCAGGCTGTTACATTACTTTGCAAACATCCTGTGCATGTTGCCCAAACGTTCCTTCACCAAACTCCAGAGCCTGTGCCGAGGTTCCTTTGGCATAACTCTAATAACAGAATAGCCTTATGGAAACTGCAGAATAGGTACGATAGAGCGGGCATTAAGCTGCCGATCTTCGAGATGTACCACCTGGCAGGGCTGCTACAATACGTGGCCAGATGGCTGTCGGAAGAAGAGACGGCGGAATCTAGACTACTTAGGGGCGAATGCGAACCCTACTTCCTAAAATAACTAATATGGTTACCTAAATCAGAGCTGCGGGGGGCACCCGGAATTACTCGCACTGGGCTGGTAAACGTGGCGGAAGGCGTGCCGGGTGGTGGGGAACCCGATCCCCAGGTCCCAGCAGGTGCCACTTGTGGTGCTATGCGGGGAGGATGAGCAACTAAGGAGAGAGATGCGCAAATACTGGGAGCCGGTGGGCCTGGCGACTCTGGGAGATATATGGCAGGAGGGGAAGGTACTGGATTTTCATGCGATAGTGGATTATACGGGGGTACACAGAGAACAGTACATTATGTACACTAGAATAATTAAACGGTTAATGGAGACGTGGCCCGAGGCAGCACTGGCAGAACAGCCAGATGCAGCCATTGAGACGATGTATGATATCTCGGAGGGAGGGCATGAAATATCTCGATTATACGAAGTACTGATATCCAGAGTGAGCAAGGAGCTGCCCCAATTGAGAAAAGAGTGGGAGGAGGATGCGGGAGAACTCGTGCTAGACGGTCGGTGGGATAGAGCCCAGAGATACAACAAAAAGGTGTCTAGAAATGCTAGGTTGCAGCAAATGCAGTTATACGTCACGCACAGGGCATACATGAACCCCCCCCCCCCCCCAAGGATTGCCAGTTTGGGGCCCAGACGTACAAAAGTGCCCCAGGTGCGGGGCGGTGGATGTTGGGATGATCCATACGTTTTGGGCCTGCCCGGAGGTAAGGAGTTTTTGGGGTGAAGTCAAGCTACGATTATCCGAGAAGGGGATTAAGTTGGATGTGAATCTGTTTGGGTGTGCATGTTGGGGGGGATTCGCCAGACCACAGAATTTGAAACACGTTAGTAAACTCAAGGACCTGGCATACATCCTGGCCAAAAGGAGAATAGCCATGGGGTGGAAAGCGTGGTATGATGCAGTCAGTGGGGGGGAGAGGAAGTGGGCCCACTTATCGCTTGGAGGGAAATGGTTGTCACACTGGCAGGATCTTCAATCGTCGACTCCAATGGAAGTGATACTAGTGGACATGACAAGGGGGATTTGTCCCCGGATGATATAAATTTGATGCAATGAGGGGAAGCTCGAGTTAAAGGAGAGGGAGGGGGGATGACTGTAATATGTAAAATGAAACAAATGTCATGCTGGAAGTAACCGCAGCAGTCGGGTGTGTTGGTTATGTTTGTATGTTGTGAAAACCAATAAAATGTATAAATAAATAAGGGTTTCAATTGCGCACTACATGCTGGGCTTGACTTGGGTGTGTGCCGGATTGAAATCACTTACACACAGACCTGCCCTTTGGTAGACACATGTGTTTCTAGTCAGGAGGTTACAAGCTGCGAATCTGGGAAAAATCAACAATTAAGGCAATGAAACTGTAGCCGCCCAGAAGAAGCGTAAAAATATGTTTGATCATTTCCAAGCCACTGATAAAACTAAGGAGCCTACGTGTCGACAGGGCTACCCATGTTAAAAAAAAAAAAAAGCCAAAACTGAAACATGCGATTCAGTCAGGATCAACTGATCCTGAAACTCCCGTTGTTAATTTAGAAGTGGACCCCCAGGCAATGAGGATAAACGAGCAGGCAGCTACCCCTCATTATACTATCTTTGAGACAAAAAAGAATACCCATACCGCTACCCAGCCACAGAAGAAAGAAAAACATATGAGTGGAAGTGTGGGGAGTAAAATAACGGGAATACGCCATTTCATACAAACATTGGTTTTGCCTAAAGCAGTAGCGGGTTTGGCAAGAATTGCAATCGCAAAGAAATACCGGAACTCTAATTTGTTGAGGACCCCAGGCAATAGTGGGGAATCACCCCAGACCCAGATTTTGCCATATGAGCCTTTATACAGTTTAGTCCTTTTTATGTGAACAGCAAAAGTTTGCAGCAATTTAATAATGTTATTCCGACCACTGTACCTTTTTAATTCCATCTGGTACTAATATGCCCATCGCTACAGTTTCTCTTCCTGACTTGCCTGTAAAATTGCAAATACCAAGAGAGGAAGTGATTTGGGCTAGTAAAAATAAAGCCTTGCCACTTGAAGGGTTGAGAGAGGAGTTTGACCACTCACTGCACCACCTATTCTTAAATTCCCAGTGCACAGAGGTACCAGGTATGCGCGGAAAACAATCTATGACGCAGCAAGGAACTCTGCTTTTGGGAATACAGCGTTTGCCGAGTGGGGTTGCTGAGCAGCAGAAAAATCATAGACCAGGAAACGATCTAAAAATCTGACTCATTATGTCGCTCTCACCCTTTCCCGCAGTACGATCTAAACAGGCAGTCAGTGATAAATATCTTTTCGGAAATACCTGCCCTCGAGGACCTTTCCACAACTGATATAGAGCAAATTGAATTTTTCCACTACAAAGATCTCTCTGTGGTTAAGTTGTGGTTTCAATCAGCATTAGTCAGAAATGCTCTCTGGCTGGCTAAGATAGAGCTTTATAACTTGGGCTTCTTCTTGATTAATCATTCCCCATTTGATCATCAACACGTTCCCAACTATGGGAGCCAGTCTCCATCGATGAGTGGAAATGACGCAAATTTTACTAGCCTTTCGGGTCAGGGGTTTGGGGCTAATGAAAACACTGGTAGATTTGGTGTTCTGGAGGCCATTTGAATAAGTGTTAACAATGAAATCATTTTCACACTTTCTCATAGGTCTCATGGAACACACGGGGCTTTAAACATCTCGCCTCATTAAAAGCCAATTTGCTGCAGGAGTATACTCTTGCAGGAAATATGGCTGACGGCTCCACCCATGTGGGACCAGCACATTATTACCTTGGTCCCGGCAATTCTTCCAATTTGTGGCCGTCCAATGGCTGGCTTGATGGTAGCGGTTAAAAAATCTTCAAATCTGACCTTAACACCCTGGGCCTCGCCGAATAGCTACTTGCAGATGGTTAAGATAGGATTTGGTGAGCACTGTATAGCAATTATCAATGCCTGTTGGAACCACGCTGGTATTTCCGATGATGCCTTTATTAAAGGCTTGGAATCTCTCCTGGACTTGATAGCTTTGGACACTGCGTGCCAATATACTATTATAGCAGGTGATCTTAAAATTAAATGCATAGCTCGCCCAACCAAATTCATTCTACCCGTTGTTGTAAGATGGAACGCTTTGATGAAAGAACAGAATTTACACATGCTAAATGGTGCGGTTGTGGGCGACATTGCCCCAGCACACACCTGGCATAGAGTGTCCAAACTGCACTACTGCACTATGAGTACACTGACTGCAGACTATTTAATTCTATTACTCACTTTCAAATAAAACCACAATCTGTCAGTGATCATATTTTAGAGGTGAGGTGGTCCTTGTCCTATTCACGAAAAAAGCTAAATATCTCACTTGCTACCGGCATGGTTCTTAATAGTTCTCATAATAGGGTGTTTTGGATAACAAGGCTTTTGAACGAGTTCAACCAGAATTTGCTACGGCCGAGTTGTACACAGTGACACTAGATCGTGGTAAGGTTTCATCGTACGTTGAAGTAATAGAGTATTTTTAAAACAACTAAAAGTACACGTGGTAGTCAATTTAATAATAAGCTGCACACCTTTGATCCCAAAGTGGCTCAGATGAAAGCTAACTATCGAGCTGATAAAAGAAAAGCTAGCTTGTTAGCTGCAGCACTTAAATTAGGAAGGCTTGGGTCTATTAAGTGTTGCTTTAAAAACTGGCTAAAAGCAAGACATATATTTATTTACCTTGCAGCCGATGCTGAACGCATGTTGGAGGCTTTGGGTTCCAAAAGCTCGGCTCGGAGATGTGGGCTTTTAATTAAAGTACATGACCAGGGAAATCTGATTTCTCAAATAAACCCAGTCCCCGAAGAAGTGTGGATATCCTTTTATAAAACACTCTATGCTGTGGCTCCTTTGTCGACTGTCTTGAAGGCACGAGGTAGCTTTCAAGCTGGACACCTACATTTTGATCTGGAGGATATTCTCTTTTATATCTGTAAGCTTGGCTCCTCTAGGGCCCAGGCCCAGATAGCCCTTCTAATTTTGTCATCAAGCAACATCCGCTCGCATGTGCCAAAATCCTGGTAGCCATCTTTGGCCTAGCAATTAGAACGAACATCGTGCCTCCGTCTTGGAGAAAATCTATTGTATTGCTAATTTATAAAAAGGGCACCCAATCCCGACCTGGTAATTATAGACCTATTACCTTGTTTGATGTGCCAGGGAAGCTTTTTGCTAGATTAATTTTGAGAGATCTTAATAAATGGCTGGCTAAAGATGGGCTGCATGATCCAAACCAAACTGGATTCATGCCTGGTATCAATGGGGACCTCTATAAACCTGCATGTTCTGCAGGCAGTTAAGTCGCAGGAGTTACTGAAAAAGCAGCCCTTATACATGGCTTACATCGATTTTGCAGCAGCTTTCGACTGTATTGGCCGTGAGTTGCTCATAGAGAAATTAAGTATGCCCCTGTGTCCAGAAAATGTAGTTAATTGGATTAGCGAATTACAACGGAATACTACCATACAGGTGCATTTATCCCTGGATGGTAGTCTCACAGATCCAATTGAAACGGTTAGGGGTCTGAAACTGGGGTGTCTGTTGGCATGCACACTTTTTAATTTCTTCGTGGCTGATATGCCATGAGTTTGCAGATGTCCCAGCTGATGCTCCAAGGTTCCCTGGCTGTTCTATGCTGTTGAACTTGTGCTGTTGGCTAAAACCCCCAGGGGCCTGCTCGTCCTCCTTTTACAGCTGGAGAGCTATGTCATAAGGAACCTTTTTGAGTATCAATAAGGAAAAGTGTAAGATCATGGTGGTACTGTGTCATGAAGCGATCTACCACCACTCTCGTTTGGCCTTTACAAGGCATAAATCTGGAGGTGGTACATGAATATAAGTGTTTGTGCCTAGTAGTCGGTTCAGATGTAAACGATAAGCCTTATCATCGAGAAAGGCGAAGTTGAAAACGGGTATTTTGCAAGCTCGTATTATACAGGTCAAGTACGGGAAGTTTTCCTATTCACCAGCTATAGTTTTTTTACTTTAAAAAAAAAAAAAAAAAAGAAAAAGTGGCCTGTCTTGATCTGAAACAAGACCATGGCAAGCTGAATCCTTGTGGCATAAAATGGAGGGCTCCTTCTTGTGAGCAGTATTGGGTTTACCACAAACAGTGCCTATCTGAACAATACGGCACTAGCTTGGTTTGGTTTTGTTATATGCAGTATATATTTGGAGGCTTCTATGCTTGTACAGAAAATATTTAATGACCGATGACCAAGATTCTATCATGAATATCATATCAAAATATGTGGTAACATCTGAACACATAATGATTAAAATTTGGAGAACAAAAATACAATCTATTATGGCGGACGAGTGCATTAATGAGAGCTTGCTTATTGAAAACCCTAATCGAGCTAAAAAAAAAAAAGCTATGGCTGAGTGACTGGTCCCATAATAGAGAACGTTGTTGTAAGCTCCGATTGTTCAAGGATCACGCCTTTGAGATAAAAAAATTCAACACACCGCAACCATATCTGTCTAGGTTACCGGATCCGAGAAGAAGACCTTTATTTGAGGATAAGGCTGAACTTGTTCTCTCCTGACTGAGATGGAGACAATTGGACATTTACCAATGAAATGCACAGCTTTAACTAATTAGAGAATTTTGTTCTTCCAGTGTTTTTTTTAGGGAGTACATAACTGACCCGGAGATATTATGGAGGGCCTCGTTTGACAGCTATAGGCCGACAGTAAATGTAGCTTTGGTAGATTTTATGCAATCTTTGAATTTATCAGACCTAAGGAATCCTTGAGTATTGTAAATAGAGCTTCTTGTAATATTTCACTTTGAATTCAAGCTCAATAGAAAACAGAGTATAACTATACTTTTATTTCATTGTTTTTTAATTATTTCTTCCCTTTTCTGGAAGATCTTAAAATTGTAACTTGTGCAAATAATAGGTAGAGAGTTATATTCTTAACTATTTGATTAGTAAGTCTAATTAACCATTTTTTTTAAAGAGTTTGTATAACATTGTCATCTTTTTGTTTTAATATGTAATGTTTATGTTAAAATATTTGTTTGTTTTGCTGAGTTAATATGTAATGTCTTTGTTAAAATATTTGAAAGGCTGGTTCCCCAGCTAAAACAAATAAAAAATAAAATTAAAAAAATAAATTCTTTAACTTAGTTATTTGTTGGCACCTGCATTGGCATCTGGGCAATTCAGTGTCCTTTTGAGCACGTATTTCCTGGAAACCTCCCCTGGCATCTCCTAAATTCCTGATGGTGTGAGAGCAACTTTTTGTCACACATGCTGACTGGACTATGGGGAATGAGGGTCTTTAAGTAGATACTGCAGAACTTACTTTTTTTAGACCTTGGCAATCACTGTGTCTGAAAATGTTGACACTTCTGAGTGCATATGTTTAAGGCATGTGCAGCTTTCTTTTTTTGCTGAATTGAAGAAAAGCATTAACTATGCTAATTGTGTGGTGAGCAGCCTCCTCTGTGCTGTTCAGAGCGAGTGCCAACAACTGAGCACTTTCTGGATTTCCGTCAACCAAAATATGCTGTGGGTGCCTGTTTCATTGTTCTTCATCCTTCTTTGGGTATTGGTTGAGGAGATGGTGCTCTTGGCTTGAGCAAACTAATCTTGATGAAGCAAACCATCTGAGGCTGATACTCAAGATACTTCCATAATTGAAAGGCAGTGTTGTGTAACAAAATGGTGTTCGGTATTAGTCGAACACTTATGTGGCACAGTTTTGGCGATTGGTGCTCGTGAAAAGGTACAAATAGCTTGTTAGTTGTGAAATTGTTTTTTCATTTTGTTTTGAAATTATGTAAGATAACACTTATGGCAGTATCTGTGAAGAGGTGTTGAAGCACAGGAGTTTAATAGATTTACTTTTTAGTATTCCATTCATTCAGACTTTACTTCTTGGTTTTTGGTAGGGTAGTTTGTAGTCTCCAACACAATCACTTGACCGGTGGAAAGATTTGAAGTCTGAACTGGAATTACTTTGGAATTGGCAGTAATGGCAGCAAGTGGGTGAGAATCGGATGGATTCTTGTTATTATTGGCTGCATTAAAAATTGAGTAAGGCATAGGCAAAAGCTGAATGTGAAAAAGGGATTTCCTCCGGTTTGGCACATGAAGCAGTAATTTTAATCCCATGATGAGTTTTCTTTATCATTTCTAGGAGTCCTATTAGATTTTAATGTGCGAGTATTGAGGTATTTGGTGTAATTTGTGAGCATCAAATCTTTCTACACATCAAAACTGGGATCAGATTTTGCATTTATCTTTAAAGTTACATTCGAAGGGATTGTGTCCTCCGACGTATTCCTTATCTTAGATATCTCTTTCCAGCTTTGCTGGCCTCGGAAATTTTTTCTCTAGAGGGCGCTGCGCGTCGACGTCCGCCGAGTCGATGTCCCTCGACAGCCGCCGTATCGACGTCTACGTCATCCTGCCTATAGAGGTCGCGCGCAGCGGCCGTTGCTCAGTTCCGTTTTTCCGCGCTTACTCAGTGCCTCGGAATATCGTTGCTCAGTTTCGTATATATATTATTCAATTTTCCTCGAGATATTCGATCCATACTCGATGGCTTCCTCGTCTGAACCGACGACCCCTCGGTCCGGTTTTAAAAAGTGCCGAGACTGTGGAAAAAAGATGTCGCTAACGGACCCTCACAGGGTCTGTCTGTGGTGTTTGGGAGCTGAACACCATTGTTCGGAGTGTGAGGACTGTATGTCCATGACAGCTAAAGCACTGAAGGAGCGTAGGGGGAAGCTGGAAAAAGGTAACACTTCTTAAGCTTCTTCTTCCTCGACGAAGTCGAGACATTCGTCTCCTCGTCACCATTCGCGCTCCAGCTCTCGAAGCGGGTCCCATCACTCTTCAAGATCAAAGCACTCGAAAAGGAGACGCCGAAGATCCCCTTCTTCGTCCTCCTCTTCCTCTGTTTCACCTAAGAGAATCCCTTGCCCCACGAAGCATAGTTCCGGGGCTGAATGGGAGGAATTCCGAAAAAATATGATGAGCGTCGAAGACTGCCGAGAGCGATGCTCTGTTCGAAAGACCCGAAGGTCCAAAACGCCGCGAGTCGCAGCACCCGGCGAAGGAAGCTTCTCGAGTGCGTCACGAACCCTCAAGTAAAGCAAAGACCTCGAATCCTTCTTCGAAGGTTCCGTCGATGCCGTCGACGAAGGTTCCGTCGACGCCGAGGTCGGTGTCTTCGACGCCGTTGTCGAAGGGACCTTCGACACACGGGTCTGTCGACTCGACGCCATCCTCAACACTGGCGTCGACGCCAAGGAAAGTCACGGTTGCGGCGCACCCTGTGGCTATTCCCAGGTCTTCGATGTCGTCGAGATTGTCGACATCCTCGAGCAGAATTCCGATTCTATCGAAGATCTCTAGGCCTCCACCTTTGTTTGACGCCACTTTCGAAGCCTTCGACGTCGACGACATCGACGTTTTCGAGGCCGATTACGACAAGTTTGGCACCCTCTGCCTTGGAGATGGGTTTCACACCCTTTGTGAGCTCAGACCAATTGAGAACAATGTCTTCAATTATGGAAGAGGGAGAACTGTCTGATCAAGAAGAGCCATTTGAGTTGCAGGGATCTGCAACCCCAGTTCAAGAGGAGTTATCCTCAGAGGAATGCAGATTAAAGGAACTCCATGATTCCTTACATGAGGCAAGTGGTTTAGACGCTTCCCCAGAGGTGGAGTTTGCTAGGCCGGACCCGGGGGAGCATGCTGAAACCCCTTATAGAGCCTTAATGGCCAGGATTACAGAATGTATGGGGTGGTCAACAACTTCACCGGCGTTCCAACAGGATGACCTCACGAATATTCTTGATAAAGGTCCACAGGAGGATCCTGTAGTACCTTTTCATAAAGCTCTTCAAAGAAAAATAATGATGAACTGGGAAACCCCAGATGTCGTCCCGTCAGTAAATAAAAAACTGTCTGCTAAATACAGGTTATCTTCTGCAGACCCGGAGTTTTTGTCCAAACGCCCATCCCCAAAAAGTCTGGTGGTACAGGCAGCATCTTCTACTGACATCAAGACTGCTTACCCTACCTTCCCACAGGACAGGGACGATAAGAAATACAATGCTATGGCTAAGAAAGTCTTTTCGGCATATAGCATGGCGTTAAAATCTATTAATGCTACTTGCACCCTTGCTAGATTTAGCCATACACTTTGGGAGTGTGCTTCTACAGCGGCTGACTGCATCCCAGTGGGAGAAGAAAGGGAGGCGTTCCTAATTATCATAAGGGACGGTAAAGACGCTATGTGTGAATCCCTACAGACGGGCATTGACTCGGCTGACAGTATCAGCAGAGCAATGGCGGCAAGTACAACCAGGAGATTTGCTTAGTTGAGAAAGTCTGGCTTTGCCCCAGATGTGCAAGCCAGGCTCTTGAACATGCCATTTGATGGCTCTTCTTTGTTTGGGAAAAAGGCGGATGACAGTTTAGAAAAACTGCAAACATCAAAGGCAGCAGCAAAATCCCTAGGCGCTGCAATCCGTCAGACACTTTTTCGTCCCACAGGAACCTCTGCGAGAGGCAAGTCTTTTTGCTTCTACTCCGCATTCGAAAGATGTAGAGGACGACCGGCTCAAAGGGGACAAAGAAGAACTACCCGAGGTGGACGGGGTAGATATTCAAAAGCCGCAGCAACAGCAGGTGCCTCTTTACCATCTGCATCAGCCGGCCCTAAACCACTCTGAGGACTTCCCTCACAAGACACCTGTAGGAGGCAGGTTAACTCAACATCTGGCGGAGTGGCAGGCTATCAAGTCAGATGCTTGGGCATTGGAGACAGTTGCACAAGGTTACTGCCTGCCTCTCCTACGCATACCTCAGAGTCATCCACCGGAGATCAGCTCTCAAAAAGCTCCAGATCCGCTCCTCTTGCAGGAAATTTTAAACCTGCTAGAGAAAGGTGCCATAGAACCAGTACCTGTAGCGGAGAGGAACAAGGGCTGGTACTCCCCTTACTTTCTCATACCAAAGAAAGACAGAGGACTGAGACCCATCTTGGACTTGCGGGAATTGAACAAATTCCTCAGGAAAGACAAATTCAAGATGGTAACGCTCTCTCAGATCCTTCAGGCTCTTCAGTTCCAGGACTGGTTGGTATCTCTGGACCTTCAGGACGCTTATTTCCATGTGCTAATCCATCTAAAACACAGGAAATACCTGAGGTTCGCAATTGGCAACTCTCATTATCAATTTCGAGTTCTGCCATTTGGGCTGACCTCCACCCCGAGGGTCTTCACCAAGTTAATGTGGGTAGTGGCTGCAAGTCTGAGGGAAGGGATTCACGTCTACCCCTACCTGGACGATTGGTTGATCAGAGCTGTATCTTCGGAACAAGCTCAGATCCAGCTAGATTATGGTTGCCACTCCCTTCACAGACTGGGCTTCTCCCTCAATTTAAAGAAGTCACAAATGATACCATCGCAGAGACTCCAGTTCATCGGAGCGATCCTGGACACTTCCCTGGGAAAAGCCTCGCCACCAGAGGTGAGGGCTCAAGATATTCTACAGATGGTCACCAAGTTTCAAAATGCCCAACGTCTCCCAGCCTTCGACTTTTTGAGGTTGCTAGGCCTCATGGCATCCTGCATTTTCCTAGTGCCAGAGGCTCGCCTGAGAATGAGATCTCTCTAGTGGGCACTGAGAACTCAGTGGTCACAATTCTCAGGGAGAATGACAGATCTTCTTCAGGTTCCCGACAGGGTGGCTCGAGACCTTCAGTGGTGGGCCTGTCAGGAGAATATTCTGAAAGGAGAGCAGTTTTGGCAACCTTGGCCGGAGATAACAGTAGTCACGGATGCCTCACTTACAGGGTGGGGAGCCCACGCCAACAACTTGACGATCAGCGGTCATTGGTCTCCATCGGAGTCCAGACTACATATCAACCTGTTAGAGCTGAGGGCCATCAGACTTGCGCTGAAGGCTTTTCTGCCATCTGTACAAGGAAAGAATGTGCCGATAATGACGGACAAAACAGTGGCCATGCATTACCTCAACAAAAGAGGAGGCGTAGGATCACTACCACTGTGCAGAGAGGTGATGCAGTGTCGCACTTCGTGGTTTCCACGATCAGTCTGAGAAATCACTTGGGTAGATGCCGCTAAAGTAATTCAGACTTCCTTCCTGAGAGCACAGCTTGCAGGGAAAAGAAACACCTGTCAGGCCAAGGGCTCAGTCAAAAAGGCAGAACGCACAGCGGAGCTAGAGGGAAGAAAACAAACAAAGCAAATATTACATACCGTTTGTTGACAACTCCAATCCCTCTACCCTCTCCGAGCCCCACAAGCTTACCTGTGTATTCCGTTCCTTCAGCAGAATACCTACTTGTGACAATACACAAGAATGGGAATGCGTGAAGGTCAAGGGAAGTTTTTTCTGCTTGAAAGAAGCGGGACCATAGACTTCCCTCAATGATGGATTAGTGATGTCAACAGAAGAGTGTCCCCCAATCCAATGAGTGAAAACAAATCAAATGTTCCAAAAGCAAGTAGACAAAGAAAACAGCAGAGCATCCCGCTATCCAAGGAGTGAAGCCAAGTGTCTCAAGACCCAAGGGGGCGGAGTAAATGATGAGCACAGCAAAGCGTCCCAAAAAATCCCACAAGTGATGAACACAGCAAAGCGTCCCAATAATCTCACAAGTGATGTTTCTCCGGGAAGCGGGTGGCCAGGAATGATTCGAAAACTACGGGGTTGAAGGGAGCCGGAAACCAGACATGAGAAGCATAATCCAAAAGAAGTCCGAGGTGTATTCCGTGGTCGAGCAGAGGAGTTGATCAAACGAAGGTCTAAGGCAGAACCAAGGAGGCGATAACAAGGTCCAAGGTCAACTTAGAATTCAGGAACCAGAAAGGCAAGGAATAGGAGAAAAGGAACTTATTCCAAGAGCGTAGCTCGCGTAACGCAATGGTTTAGGAGCACCGGCTTACTGGTGGCGCGGCCAATTATAGGAAGTGAATTGAAATCGAGGCGTGGAACGCACGTAAAAAGAAAGTAACAACGTTCCAAAGGTTCCTTGCGGGCATCGTCTTCTTGGGAGATGTAGTTGATTACCGGCGGTGGCGTCGGCGTTGCCGCAAACGCCAAGTTAACCGCCAGGGCCTTCTCCCCTGGGCATAAGGATACCCTAAGAAACCGGGGGACGTGACAGTACCCCTCCTCAAAGAAGAGCCTCCTCCGGGTCCTGGACCCTTAGACCGGAGAAACGCCCGCAAAAGACGCGGAGCGTGAAGATTTGAGGCGGGTTCCCAGGTACGATCTTCGGGGCCATAGCCTTTCCAATCTACTAGATAATACCGAGTGCCCCGGATTACTCGAGTATCTAATATGGCCTGAACCTCATATTCCTCTTCCCCCTGAATCGCAATGGGAGCGGGACGATCACCCAAACGTGTACCGGCAACATAAGGCCGTAACAGGGAGACATGGAACACGGGGTGGATCTTCCAAGTTGAGGGTATGCCCAAACGATAGGCCACTGCATTGATGCATCGCGTGATGGGATAGGGACCCACGTAGCGGGGATTCAACTTACGTTTGCCTGGTATGCGAAGGTGCACAGTGGATAGCCAGACCTTGTCCCCCAGGTGATACTCCGGGGCTGACCTGCGATGCCTATCAGCATTTCGTTTCGTGCGATCCTGTGCTTGGTGTAGGTGCTGAAGCACAGCGGCACGGATAGACCGTAACGACTGGGCTGTTGCCTGAGCTGCGGGTACTCGTGCCACTGAAGGAAGGGTGGATGGTAGAACTCGAGGATGTAACCCATACATGGCATAGAAGGGTGAACAACCAGCCGATGCATGGCAGGCATTATTGTAAGCGAATTCCGCAGCCCCCAATACAGACAGCCAGTCCGATTGATATTGTAGACACAAACATCGGAGATACTGCTCCATTGTGGCATTAAGGCGTTCTGTCTGCCCGTCCGTCTGAGGATGGTATGCTGAGGATAGGCGAACGTCAATGCCAAGAAATCGAGTGAGAGCCAACCAAAAAAACGAAGTGAATTGGGATCCACGATCTGAGATAAGAATCAGAGGGAGGCCGAATAGGCGGACCACCTGCTCAAAAAACAACTTGGCCAATGCAGGAGCAGAAGGAACACCACTGCAGGGGACAAACCGTGCCATCTTGGTGAAGGCATCTACCAGCACCAAGATAGTGGTTAACCCCTGGACCGGTGGTAACTCTACCACAAAATCAAGTGACACAGTGTGCCATGGGCGTGATGGGATGGGCATTTTCTGAAGAAGCCCCACCGGTTTTCCAGGTACCGTTTTGCATTGTGTACAGACAGCACATTTAGATACATAGTCTGCCACATCCTGTTTCATATTGGGCCACCAACACCACCGGAGGAGTAGATCAGTTGTCTTAGTTTGTCCTGGATGAGCCGCCAGGCGAGTATCATGGGACCAGTTTAGGGCCTGTAACCGAGTCCGAGCATCAGGGATATATAGACGTTCCTGTACATAAGGTAATCCCGATATCATTTGTGCTTTTAGCCCTTGAAGTACCTCCCCATGGTCAGCAGCCCAGTGGCGGATCCGTTCTAATAAGGAACCGGTTGCAGCACAGACACACATAACCGTGTTGTGTGGCAAAACAGGAAGGACTGCCTCCTCGAGGGGGATATCAACTCCGATACGAGAAAGTGCATCGGCCTTGCCATGCAAGGGGCCCGGTCGATAAGTAACCGTGAAATTGAATTGTGCAAAAAACAAATGCCATCTGATTTGTCTAGAGTGGGTACATTTCACCGTGGATAGAGCTTGTAGGTTACGGTGGTCCGTGTAAACCGTGACAGGGTGTCGACCGCCCAGTAGATGGTGTCTCCACTCCTTAAAAGCAGCTCGAATAGCCAATAGTTCACGTTCCATTATAGTATAATGTTTTTCCGGAGAAGTCAATTTCCTGGAAAAGAAGGCTACTGGGTGTAGTTGCCGAGTCGTGGGGCATTTTTGAGATAAGATCGCCCCAAGGGCAAGGGCAGAGGCATCAGCTTCAACGATGAACGGTAATAGGGGGTTTGGATGTAGCAAGACCGGAGCCGTAGTGAATGCCTCTTTCAAGGCCTGAAAGGCGTCCTGAGCCTGAGTGTCCCAACAAAAGGGAACTGAGGGACTGGTAAGGCGTGTCAATGGGACTACAATGGCCGAAAAGGATGCAATAAAGCGTCTATAAAAGTTAGCAAATCCTAGGAAAGATTGCAAACCCTTAAGCGAAGTAGGAGCAGGCCAATCAAGGACTGCTCGTATCTTTGCATCATGCATATGAACACCCTGAGAGGATATCACGAATCCTAAAAACTCCACAGAGGAAGCATGGAAGACGCATTTTTCAGCCTTTGCATATAACCCATGTTCCCGAAGACGGAGTAATACCGTCCGGACATGGTTCTCATGTTGTGATAATGTTTCCGAGAATATCAAAATATCATCCAGATATATCACAACGAAAACATCCAACAGATCTCGGAAGATGTCATTGACAAAGTGTTGGAAGGTTGCGGGGGCGTTACATAAGCCAAACGGCATTACTAGGTATTCAAAAAGGCCGTATTTGCACTTAAAGGCGGTCTTCCACTCGTCGCCCGCACGCTCTCTCACCAGATTGTAAGCCCCCCTTAGATCTAGTTTCGTAAAGAGTTTGGCTGTAGTGAGGCGATCCAACAACTCCGAAATGAGGGGCAACGGATATTGGTTTTTGATTGTCACAGCGTTAAGTGCACGATAATCTACACAAGGCCGGAGATCCCCTTCTTTTTTTGGGACAAAAAAAATCGGGGAAGCAGCTGGAGAACGTGAAGGTCTTATATGGCCCAATCTCAGAGATTTCTCATCGTACTCCTTTAGGAGTTCCTCTTCAGGCCGTGCCAAAGAATATATCCTTCCGTGGGGGAGAATGGCATTAGATACCAAATCAATCGGACAGTCATATTCCCGATGTGGCGGCAGTTGTTCAGACAAACCTTCATCAAACACCTCAATCAGGTCCTGATATGCAGAAGGTATTTCTACCGTCATCATAGTAGTAGCGTTACAAGTGAGGATACTTGAAATCAGAGCTTTACATGGAGATGGATGGAATGTCCCGTGAACTGGAAAGCAGTCCTTCAGACACAGGGGAGAAGAAAAAAGCACTGTTTGTTCCACCCAATCAATGATAGGGTTATGTTTACGCAACCATGGGAGGCCCAAGATGACCCCAAATTGCGGTGTGGAAATGAGATCGAAGGACAGGTATTCTGTATGCCCTTCCGTTGTGCTCATCCGCAAGAGTTGTGTTTGTTTTACAACATGACCCGAAACCAAACAAGAGCCATCTACTGCATAGACAAGTTCTGGTGACTCCTTAGGGTCTACCGGGATACCATAGGTTGCTGCCAAATGTTCATCCATATAATTACCTGTTGCCCCGGAATCTATCATGACTGGACTAGAAAAGGCTTGAGAGTTGGGCAACATGAAAGACATATCTAAATATATGTGTGCGGCAGCTGTCTGAAGGAATGAGCCATTGGAAGGCTGACCCGTCACGTCGGCTCGGTTTAGGGACGGGTCGCGGCGTTTCCCGCCCGTTTAACAGGGCGTTTAGGGCAGACACGAATGAAATGTCCCGTTTGTCCACAATACAGGCACAGATTGTTTTGCATTCTTCTCTCCCTCTCTGCTTTTGAGAGGGGACCTTTTACTGCCCCAATTTGCATGGGTTCTACCTCTCCAGAGGTTGGGGAAGATCCCAATTCGGATTTGCCAGGGCGAGGATCGAGGTAACGGCGTTCTCCACGCCTTTGTTGCATCCGAGCATCGACCTGTAACACCAAATCAAGCAATTCAGGAAATACTGAAGGGATAGAAGGGACCACGGACAATGCGTCCTTAAGTTCGTCTGATAACCCCCTATAAAAGACTGCCGCCTTTTTTGATTCAGGCCAAGAGGTCTCTGCGGCCAGCTGATTAAATCGGGCTAAATACGCCAAAAGAGGTTGTTTCCCCTGGGATATTGCCAAGAACTCTAAATCCGAAGCCTGAGCCTTATATCTGGTGTCAAAGACCAGATTCATGGCAACTAGTAGGGCGTCGAAATCGTACAAGACCGGGTCATTGGACTCCAACAACGGATTCGCCCAGGCCGCAGCCATTCCCCCTAGATGAGAAAGCACAAAGGCTGCTTTTGTTTCAGAATCAGGGAATGCCAAGGGACGGCATAGGAAATGTAAACGACATTGATTGACAAATGTCCTATACGTTTTTGGATCTCCCGTGAAGCGTTCCGGTGGTGCCAATGGAAAAGGACCCGGCAAAACCACAGGGGCTAGGGGTGTCGGAGGAACTGGTGGTGGTACAGGAGCAGGAACATCCCCAAACTCCTCATCCACCGGTAAGGGTTGCACAAAGCTTTGCATGACATCCATGCGTTGGTGCAAAGCGGCATGTGCTGCTGCCATGTCTGTGCGTAACGTGGTAAAGGCTTGCATCATAGCAGCCATAGGATCCGCATTAGGATCCATCTTGGACAGACAGGCACCAGTATTAGGCTCCTAAATCTGTCGCACTTCGTGGTTTCCACGATCAGTCTGAGAAATCACTTGGGTAGATGCCGCTAAAGTAATTCAGACTTCCTTCCTGAGAGCACAGCTTGCAGGGAAAAGAAACACCTGTCAGGCCAAGGGCTCAGGCAAAAAGGCAGAACGCACAGCGGAGCTAGAGGGAAGAAAACAAACAAAGCAAATATTACATACCGTTTGTTGACAACTCCAATCCCTCTACCCTCTCCGAGCCCAACAAGCTTACCTGTGTATTCCGTTCCTTCAGCAGAATACCTACTTGTGACAATACACAAGAATGGGAATGCGTGAAGGTCAAGGGAAGTTTTTTCTGCTTGAAAGAAGCGGGACCATAGACTTCCCTCAATGATGGATTAGTGATGTCAACAGAAGAGTGTCCCCCAATCCAATGAGTGAAAACAAATCAAATGTTCCAAAAGCAAGTAGACAAAGAAAACAGCAGAGCGTCCCGCTATCCAAGGAGTGAAGCCAAGTGTCTCAAGACCCAAGGGGGCGGAGTAAATGAGAGCACAGCAAAGCGTCCCAAAAAATCCCACAAGTGATGAACACAGCAAAGCGTCCCAATAATCTCACAAGTGATGTTTCTCCGGGAAGCGGGTGGCCAGGAATGATTCGAAAACTACGGGGTTGAAGGGAGCCGGAAACCAGACATGAGAAGCATAATCCAAAAGAAGTCCGAGGTGTATTCCGTGGTCGAGCAGAGGAGTTGATCAAACGAAGGTCTAAGGCAGAACCAAGGAGGCGATAACAAGGTCCAAGGTCAACTTAGAATTCAGGAACCAGAAAGGCAAGGAATAGGAGAAAAGGAACTTATTCCAAGAGCGTAGCTCGCGTAACGCAATGGTTTAGGAGCACCGGCTTACTGGTGGCGCGGCCAATTATAGGAAGTGAATTGAAATCGAGGCGTGGAACGCACGTAAAAAGAAAGTAACAACGTTCCAAAGGTTCCTTGCGGGCATCGTCTTCTTGGGAGATGTAGTTGATTACCGGCGGTGGCGTCGGCGTTGCCGCAAACGCCAAGTTAACCGCCAGGGCCTTCTCCCCTGGGCATAAGGATACCCTAAGAAACCGGGGGACGTGACATGCAGCTCTGGTTTTGGGCAATCCAAGAAGGAATCTCTCTATCGGCAGTTCACCTAGCCGGAGAGAGGAACTTGACAGCGGACGCTCTGAGCAGGCAGAGCACAGTCTCCCACGAGTGGGAACTAGCTCAGGAAGTCCTTCAAGAGATCTTCGCTCTTTGGGGAACCCCTCAGGTGGATCTGTTCGCCACCAGTGTCAACAGGAAGTGCGATCTGTTCTGTTCAAGGGAATTCCCCCCGAGAGGAGCTCTGGGAGACGTGTTCATAGTGGACTGGGAGTTTCCACTCCTGTACGCGTTTCCACCAGTCCCTGTCATTCCTCAAATGATCAGGAGGTTGAGAAGATTCCGGAAAACCATGATCCTAATTGCCCCGGATTGGGCCAGGAGAACGTGGTACCCGGACCTTCTAGACTTGTCCATGTGCCCTCCAATTCGACTTCCACTCAGAGAGAATCTGCTCTCACAGAAGGGAGGTCAGGTTCTCCATCCAGACATCAAAACCCTCAACCTTCACGCTTGGCTTCTGAAAGGCTGAGGTACAAGGATTGGGACCTCCCTGATGACGTTATGGAGGTGTTGCTTTCGGCAAGAAGGCCAGCAACAAAATCTTTATACCGCTGCCGCTGGAACAGATTTTGCAGCTGGTGTAGGGAAAAGAATACCGATCCCTTTTCATGTGGTACACCAATGGTTTTGTCCTTCCTACTTTATTTAGCGAATTCAGGCCTTCAAGTTGGCACCATCAAGGGCTATCTCGCAGCGCTATCCATCTTTAAGCGCACTGCGGAAGAACCATCCTATTTCAAGTTACCCTTGGTAATACAGTTTCTAAAGGGGTTAACTAACGTTTATCCCCCAAGACCATTCCAGGTTCCCCTATGGGATTTAAATTTAGTCCTAACTTTCCTGATGGGCACACCTTTCGAACCACTCCACTCTTGTTCGTTAAGGTTTCTTACCCTTAAGAGTGTTTTATTAGTAGCACTTACATCTGCTAGAAGGGTGAGCGAGTTACAAGCTCTTTCTTGTAAACCCCCTCATACAATCTTTCACAAAGACAAAGTTTTTCTGCAAGTGAAGCCTAATTTCCTCCCAAAGGTGGTTTCTGAATTTCATATCACACAGAAGATTACCCTTCCATCTTTCTATTCTCCTCCCCATCCGGGGAAAAAGGAAGAGAGGTTGCACAGGCTGGACCCAAGAAGGGCTTTAAGTTTTTACATTAGTAGACTGGCTAGGATAAGACAAGCAGACCAGCTGTTTGTAGGCTACGCAGGTCACAAGCTGGGGCTACCGATAACTAAGCAGACCATTTCCAGATGGATTATTTTAGCCATTTTGGAATGCTATAAACTGGCAGGAAAAGAGCCCCCTCAAAATCTTAGGGCTCATTCGACCAGAGGTATCGCAGCTTCATCGGCCTTCAAAAGAGGAGTGCCGGTTCGAGACATATGTGCGGCTGCCACATGGTCGTCCGTCCATACCTTTACACGGTTTTACAAGTTGGATTCCTCCTGCAGTCAGGAAACTAGGTTTGGAAGGGCAGTATTACACTCTATTCATCAATAAGAGGAAGCATAAAGTCAGTACTCCCACCTCCAATAACAGAATGCTGCTATGGGAGCCTATCTAAGATCAGGAATACGTCGGAGGACACAATCTCTTCGAAGAACAAGTTACTGCTTACCTTGTAACGTTCTTTCGATGGGATGTTCCTCCGACGTATTCCTTATCGACCCTCCCATCCATCCCCGCAGTACTACTTCCCTTGTTGTTGCAGCTTACGCTCCTTCAGGGTGATTAGTCTAGTCCAGAAAGAATTATTGTGGGCTACAAAACGGAACTGCGCAATGGACGCTGCGCGCGGCCTTTATAGGCAGGATGACGTCGACGTCGATACGGCGGCTGTCGACTTCACGGACGTCGACGCGCAGCGCCCTCTAGAGAGAAAAAAATTTCCGAGGCCAGCAAAGCTGGAAAGAGATATCTAAGATAAGGAATACGTCGGAGGAACATCCCATTGAAAGAACGTTACAAGGTAAGAAGTAACTTGTTCTTCTGATGCAAAGAATGGGAAGATGTAGGCTATGTTCTGCTGTTACTACTATCAAATTTAGTTGTAGGGAGATTAGTAGTTGAACCTACTAATGGAACGTAATGGCTAGGCATTTAGTTTTCAATGAAAGTATCTGACATAACCAGTGGAGTGACACATATGCTAACAGGGATTTATTTACATCTTCTATATAAAACGAAGCAGTAATGTTTCACCAAAGACAACTAGAATGTCTTACGAATAACCTTAATAGAAAGTGAAACTGTAGGAAAATCTTTGGAATACTGATAAGTGGCAGGTGGGTAAGATTGACCAAAATCTGGTGAATTGCCTGAGCTCCATGTCTAACTTGGTTATGTTTTATATATGTGAATTCTAATGAAAATATGAGCTTAGTGTTGAAGTTAGTGAGTGGGACCATAGAGGTGAAAGGGAGGCAATGCTGCAAAAGAAAAAGAAAACAGCAGGGAAGCAACATTGGCAGCAGAGCTCTCTCACTCTGGAAATAGGATATGGCAACGGGAACTTTATTCTAGATTTGTGGAGACCAATAAAATGGCAGTAGGACCTGATTGCAATCTATCTTCGAATGGAACTGTCGGAAAGAGAAATATCCGGCTGACCTTGAAACTACAGTAAGATTTGTTTACACACGCAAGGATTCAAAAGACTTAATGAATTGATGTATTTTTAACTTCGACTGCCAGACCTTTTTTTTTTGTAAAAATTATTACACAATTAAATAAAGAAATATCTATACATTTACTCGCCAACAGTCCAATATCCCTAGCCAGTGGCGAGTGTACATTTTGCACCTTTATTATCTTGACATTGTATGTGTTCCCTAATGCAGTGCTTCCAACTAAAGTGTATTATCTGTTTTCTGTTATTACTTACCTGTATTTATAAATCTGTGTTTGGGGGAAGACCTAGTAAACAGTTTACTCACTTACGTCCTGTCCCCTTTCCTCCATACTGTATGGGCGCCCCTTCGTAGGGACGGCAAACGGAACCTTTTTCACAAGAGAAAAACTTTCTTCCCCTTTAAATTTAGAGGTGCGCAGGGGTGCGGCCCTGGGAGTATGCGCTGCCCTCACGGCCCCCTCCAGCAACACACCCCTGTCCCATTTTCCGCGTTGACGGGAACGGTACAAATTCACAAGTGCTCCTGGGTTTGGCTTCGGATATGTAATGCCAGGCGTGGATACTTCTGTCTTTTTGTCTTTTTTACATTTAGGCACTCGGTCGTCAGGCTTCACGCTCTTCCTTGGCCCATGTCGACATCAACAGGGTTCAGCAGGTTTTCAGCCTGCGAAGGGCTCTTTCCTATGTCAGACCCCCACTACCTTTGCCTCTGCTGCCTTGGCCCCGACCTCGGCTGGCAAGCTTGTACCGCGTGCAATGCGCTTTCTTCGAGCGCTCTGAAGGACAGACTGGCTAGGTGGAGGGAGCTCTTCCAGATGTCGCTGCCAGAGGATCTGAAGGATTTTGTCAAGCATCGATCAAGGCCCAAGGTAGGGCCACTCTTTTCCAGAGCACCCCGCAAGGGAGACTCCTTCCCAAGTACTCGCCCAAGTGGGAGGAACCGCTCAGGTTCTTATACCAGCACGAGTAACAAGGCTAGTCCAGCTACCGGCCAACAGGATGAGGGGTGTCAACGGACCCTCCCGGTGACTGTGCTGAGGGACCCGAAGGTCCTTTTACCAGGTGCTCATCCGAGGGGCTACACACTTGTACCGGCAACATGTTAGAGGGGGTGCCTATACGCAGTACTACCGGCAAATCCGCTGAGGGCAAATTGCCTACCAGGTCTCGGCCTAAAGAGCAGGGTAGGCCTCATGATACACACTCCTGGACAGGGCTGGGCCGAGTGAGCCAAGCAACACGACGCAGACACGTGGAAGGGAGCTTGACAAGAAGGCCACTGTTCCAGACATTATGGGCCACCCATCTGATACCGCACCAAGGAAGGGAGCAGGTGGAGGGACGAGTGTCAAGGTGGGACTGGTGTCAACATGTACGTGGCCTAGAGCCTATCCATCATTTGCGCAGGGCAGGTTCCTGCTGCGTCCATATGGTCGGGTCATGCAATGGCCTCAGCAGCCACCCGCTACCCCATCCATATCACCTACCACCTCTCTTGCTTGCAAGGACAGGTTCTTTGAAAGGTTCCTCGGGCTCATGAAATCTCCTCAGATGGGGGGTCATCCTGAGGGCTGCCATCACGGACGTGCTCCCTCCGGCAGCGCCTCTAGCCATTCCTCCCTTGGCTCCTGCGCCACAGGCCCCAGTGCAGCCTCTGCTGCCCACTCTGGCCCCCCAGCCGATCGTGCAGGCGGTTCGGTACCAGCCTTTGCAACAGGCTCGGGCTTTGGTCTCCACACCGCAGCCCTCTGCCAGAGCTCTCCTCCGATGGCGCCGGACCAACCGGACACCCAGGTGGACACAGACGAGGAAGAGGACCCCGACACACCCATCAGTCAAGGCCTTCCATAAACACCTTGCAGGGCTGGCAGAGTACTTTGGCCTTCCTCAATCCAAGGTCGAGCAACCAGAGGAGGGTGTGCCTGCTGAAGTCCTCCTGCTACACCCGCGGCTCGAATGGGGTTCCTGATGCAGAAGGATGTTATCGCCTTGGCGAAAAAGGGGTGGCTCATGCCACACTCAGTCCAGACGTTCAATCGACGCCTGGATTGATTAATTGATATTTTATTTCTATGGCGGTCGTACACAAGTGTTTCAGAGCGCGACAAGGCAAGGGAGGGGAACGGAAGAGAACAAAACAGCGATCTTACTAGGCCCAATGACATTGAGAACGCGCAAGTGCATGGGAGAGGGGGGGAGGGTTAAAGTGCTTCGAAGGGGGAAGAGGTGGAAAGTGCGAAGCAGAGGAGAAACATAAATAACAATAAATAAATAATAAAAGGCAACAAACTGGTAATGCAGCCAGCAATTTGCAAGTGCTAGGTTTAAGGCAGCAGACAGGGTAGGTCTGATAAGTGCAGGAAGAAAAAGGGGGGGCTGTATCGGTCCAGATACAGACCCCAATGCAAGGGGTGGCCCAGAGGCAGTGCGGGAGGGTGGCAGGATGAGCAGGTACCTGGGCCCAAAAGACAGAGGGTGGCCAGGTGCACGGTGCCAAGAGAGAACAGATCAGCAGGAGAGAGGGGGGGCGAAGGCAGAAGAAAAGAGGAAGGTGTTGAGGTGCTTCCGGAACCATAGGTGGTTCTCCTCAAGTTTTAGAGTGGCAGGGAGGTTGTTCCAGAGGGAGGCCCCAGCCGAAGACAGAGATCTACCCCCAGCTTGTTTCTTAGAAAAACGACTGACCCTGAGTGAGTTGGAGGTAGAGGAGCGAAGAGGTCGAGAGGGGAGTTATTTGCGGAGGGATAGCTGAAGGTATTTTGGACCCAGGCCCCAGAAAGCCTTGTGGACAATGCAGAGGGTTTTGAATTTAATCCTTGCATCCACTGGGAGCCAGTGTAGATGTTTCAGAGCTGGAGAGATACGATCTCAGGGCTTGAGGCCAAGGACAAGTCTCGCAGTCCTGTTCTGGATTAGTTGCAGAGGGCGGAGAGTAGAGGCAGGTAGATTTAGAAAGAGGCTGTTACAATAGTCCAAGCTAGAGAGGACCAGGGCTTGAGATACCATGAGCTTCTGGGGGAAGGAGAGGAAAGGCAGAGTACCTCTGAGGAGGTGCAGTCGGAAATTTGACTTTTTAGAGACCTCAGAGATGTGGGCGGAGAAGGAAAGGGTGGAGTCAAAGATGACCCCGAGGTTCTTAGCCTCGCAGGTGGGGGTAGGAGGAGGGCCAAGGGAGGCCGGCCAGATAGTGAGGGGAAAGGATGGTGAAGGTGTGACGATGAGGAGGATCTCCGTCTTACTGGCATTCAGACAAAGATCATTGGTGGCACACCAATCTTGAATGGCAGTTAGGCAATCGGAGATGAGAGAGGGAGAGGAGGTGGCAGAGGGCAGCCTGAAAATGAGTTGTGTCGTCCGCGTAGCACTGGAAATTTGAGCAGAAAATGGCAATGCAGTGGGCGAGAGTTGCCAGGTATTGGTTGAAAAGCCAGGGCGAGAGGTTAGACCTTTGGGGAACACCACAGGTAGGGAGGAAGATGGATGAAAGGAAGGATCCAAGTTGGACCTGGGAGGGTCTATCTGAGAGGAAAGGTCAGCCAGGCCAGAGCCTGATCAGTGATACCCAGGTTTTCACAGACGGTTGAGCAGGATGATATGGTTGACCGTGTCGAAGGCAGAAGAGAGATCGAGGAAGATGAGGACAGAGAGAATGTTAGAGTCAAGGTTGGTGAGCAGATCTTCACAGATGTTTAGGAGAGCGGTTTCCGTGCTTCTGGCAGTTCTGAAGACAGACTGGTGGTCATGGAGACAGCCAACAGAATTGGAATGAAGGTTAAGCTGAGAGATGGCCAACTTTTCCAGGAGTTTGCCAAGAAAGGGAGTAATGGAAATTGGGTGATAGTTAGCTGGACAAGAAGGATCAGCTGTAGGTTTCTTGAGAAGAGGATCCACAAAGGAGTGCTTCAGAGGGGAGGGGAAGGATCCAGAGGCAAAGGAGTGGTTGCAAAAATCAGCAAGGGCCGGCGCGAGGGTGTCAATGTAGTCCTTGATGGTTTTAGAGGAACAGGGATGAACTTGTTTTGATGAGGCTTTCATAGATCGGACTTGTCTAGCAACCTCGTCAGGGGTGAAAAGAAGAAAGGACGAGAAGGATGGTGGGAGGGTGGCTAAAGGAGGGTTAGCAAGCACAGATGGAGAGGGAAGAGGAGGAGTGTGGGTGGAGAGGGTGGACAGGATGTCCTGGGTTTTTTAAATGCAGTGAGAGGCAGGGGCATTGCAAAGAGCCTGGGAGGCAACAGGAGTTGCAGGCAAATGGAGGGGGATACACTCTTGCTATCAGCCCATCCTCAGTCACGCTCTTCGGTGATTGCTGCGGTATCACTCTACTTCAAGCCTCAGTCGCACTGCTAGGCAAGGAGGAGAAGATCTTGGAGACGTACGGGAAGAAGCTTTATTCCAATTCTTCACTTAATCTTCGTCAGGCCAACGCGGATGCCATGCTGGCAGCCATTAACCAGAGGCTATGGTGGGAAATGGCGGACTTCCTCCCAGAACTTCTGGCGCACAGCCAATCACGTTTCAAGGCGGGACTGGCAGAGGCCAAGATGGTGGCACAAGACATCATGGAGACCACTGTGGCCCACATTGACACCTCTGGCCATGCTATTTGCATTGCCACAGACCTGAGAAGAATGGCCTGGCTCTGTGCTACTAAATTTAACCTGGATGTCCAGGAATGTATTTTGGACATGCCCCCTTTCACTCCACTACGGACGAGGAGCTGGATAAAAAGAAAAACCGCTCTCAGATGGCAAAGTCTTTATCCAGCCTCACCAAGACCACACCCAAAATGTACACCCAGTCACAGCAGCGTTCAGACAAGGGGTGTACATACGGAGTGTTCCGTGGCTTCCAAGAGCTGAGGTCCAGGCAGCCGGACCGTTCGCTGACTTAAAATTGGTGCAAACAAAGAAGAGTAAGGGCTTTTTCCAGTCCCCCCTACTCCACAACAGTTTCCGAGGGAAAGCAGGCATGACATGTCCCCCTTCCCCCCGGGTCCACGTGTCTCCAGTCGGGGGTAGGCTTGCTCTCCATGCGCAGTTCTGGCGCCAGAATTTTGCAGACCCCTGGATCCTCTGTAGTATTGAGAGTGTACTGCCTACCTATCCCTGCCTCTCCCCCCCCCCCCCCCATCCACTCCCACAGATTCGGACAGCAACTCTTTTGGCAGAGTTCCGGTCGCTTGTAGAGAGCCAGGCAGTGGAGGAAGTACCAGCCTCCCATGGAGGCTTGGGCTTCGACTCCAGGATTTTCACCATTCAGAAAAAGATCTAGGCTGGCCTGAGAGTTGTGTTGGACCTATCCATCCTCAACCTGTCCCTACCTCTACAAAAATTCAAGATGGTTATGCCAGCGCTGATAACTGAGACATTGTGCAAGGGGGACTGGATGTGCCCCCTGGATCTGAAAAACTCATACTTACACGTCCCGATTTTGCAGCCTCATCGTTCTTTTCTACGATTCAGAATCATGGGCTACCATTTCCAATACAACTCGGTCCCAAGGATCTTTACCAGACTGATGAATACAGTGGCAGCCCTCCTCAGGGCTCAAGGCCACCGTATATCTACCTGTACCTCGACGACTGGCTCGTCAGGTCAACGTCTCCGGAAGCGATGAACCACACTTATCACGCTCTTATGAACCCACTCCACGGTCTGGGCTTTTCACTCAATCTCAAGAAGTCCCAGCTACAGCCTACACAGAGACTGACCTTCCTGGGGCTCATCTGGGACACGTGCTCTGAGTGAGTTTTCCCCTCGGAGG
The DNA here is from genome assembly GCF_040938575.1 of Ambystoma mexicanum. Classification (NCBI taxonomy): domain Eukaryota; kingdom Metazoa; phylum Chordata; class Amphibia; order Caudata; family Ambystomatidae; genus Ambystoma; species Ambystoma mexicanum. Next base: position 669,787,446 of record NC_090933.1, on the reverse strand, counting down.
ACAAGATCATGGCCATCAGGAGGGCCACTGCCCACTTCCTCAGCAGAGAAGTGACATTGGTCTAGTGGTACCAACACCTACTGGGTCTCATGGCAGCAGTCCTATTGGCCATCCCCCACACGAGACTCGGGATGAGGAGGATACAGCTGCACTTTGCAGCATCATGGAACCAGGAGCGGGGCTCTCAGGCGGAGTTGATCAACATTCCTCCTTCTCTTCACCCGGACCTCACATGGTGGTCCAAGGACTGCAACCTGCGGATGGCCAAACCCTTCTAGCAGCCTACCCCGCAGGGCACTATTGCTACCGACTCCTCTCTCGAAGGCTGGGGGCCACTCTGGACCACCACAGCGTCGATGGAACCTGGACCCAACAGGAGCAGGAGTTCCATATCAATTGGCTGGAACCATGGTTCTCGGAGCTGCTCAGCCTCTCGGAGAGAACACCCATTCACCTCTGGAACAGACCCAGCACATCTGCTGGTGCAGCAGGGGGACAGGGTCATCCACCTGCACCTCAGAAATGAGCCCTCACAGTGTGGTTTCTGAGCAGGTCACGCTAGGGCACCTCAGCCTTTCACAGGCTAACCTAGAGATCATACAGGGTGCAATGAGCAAGTCTACCAGGATCCAGTATAAGAGCAAGTGGACCAGGTTCTGTCACTGGGCAGACTCTAAGGAGATCAACACAATTGCATGCACGTTGGACGACGTGCTCTCCTTCTCGGGGCATGGCGACCATTCTGGCGTGCAGGTGGACACCTGCCGTACTTATTTGGCAGCCATTGGGGCCTACAGAAACTCAGAGGAGGTATTCTCCTCTTCCAACCCGATAGTCAAACATCTGACGGGCCTCGCCAGACTCTACCCGCCCATCAAGAGGCCTAAGCCTGTGTGGGACCTCAGCGTAGTGTTGGGTGCCCTGGCACACAAACCATTTGAGCCAATGGCGTCCGCGAACATCAGGCTGGTCACCATTAAGACGGCCTTGCTAGTTGGCCTCACTTCGGCTTACAGAATCAGCGAAATACAGGCGCTAGTCGCCTCAGAGCCCTATACCACTTTTCACATGGATGAGGTAGTCCTGCAGATACACCCAACGTTCCTACCTAAGGTACCTTCCACATTCCATCTAAAGGAGGAGATAGTGCTCCCTACGTTCTTTTCTGAACCTAAGGACGAGGCTCAGATGGTGCTGCACTGCCTCGATGTCGGGCGTGCTCTAAAAATTCTACTTGGACAGGAACAAGGGCTTTTGCAAGTCAGAAGCGCTGTTTGTCAACTTCGGTGGATCAAGGCCTCTATAGCAAAATGGATGGGCTCGGCCATCAAGGAGGCAAATGAGGGGCCGCATAAACCACTTCCGGTTAACATGCACAACCATGCTGTCAGAGCCAAGGCCACGGCCATCGCATTCCAACGGCAGGTTCTTTGGCAAGTCTTAAGCAGGGCTGCCACCTGGGCCACCCCTTCAGCTTTCTGCAAGCATTACTGTTTGGACGCCAGCTCTAGATCAGACGCAGCTTTCAGGCAGGCGGTTCTTTGGAACCTGTTTGCTTAAGGAGGGTCTCCTCTCCACCCTCGGGCTACACTCAGTTGTACTCGCCCATACAGTATGGAGGAAAGGGGACGGGACGTAAGAGTAATTATAAGCTATTCACCGTAGTGACTAACATACTCTTAGTCCCCTTTCCTCCATACGTCCCACCATCCCCCCCCAATTAAACTGGTGTCATTAGGCAATGTTAAACTATTGTCGACGCTTCTATGGGGCTGAGGTGTGGCGCCAGAGGGCGGAGTCAGGGTAGCGCATGCTCCCAGGGCCGCATCGCCACGTGCGCCTCTAAATTTAAAGGGGAAGGTTGTTTTTTTCTTGTGAAAAAGGTTGTCTCCCGTCTCTAGGAAGGAACGCCCATACAGTATGGAAGAAAGGGGACTAACGTACTAGAGTACGTTAGTCACTACAGTGAGTAACTTATAATGTCTCTACTCACCTGCACTGACCTTATTGTTTGTTCCTGAAATGGCTGGCTTTTGTGTGTCCTAGCAGTGAGACATTGCCCTTCCTGAGGTAAAATGTAGTTGGTCGGCTGTCAACCCTCTCGGGACAGTCACCAATGGTGCAGCACACTGGCTGTTTTTAAAGGTAGGCCTGTGCTTTTAGGTCTGGATGAAGGGGGGCTGCTGTCAATAGCAGTCCTGTCAGCATTTAATAGGGCTAGTACTCAGTGGTGCATCACAATTGGTGCCCTTTGCCCTAAGGTAGCTCTGTATCCTCCACCAGCTCTGTGTCCTCCACCAGGCCTCCAGATTGCTGAAAGGCAAGACGTTAGTCAACTGAAGCCCCGGCCACTGTTCTCATGGGCCAGGAAAAGGTGTGATCCCGCTGTACATGCTTTGTGGCTGCTGCCGTCGTCTGTCCCTATTGCCGTTGCTGAACTGCAGAAATACTGGAATTCTTGCCCCAGGCTCCCCAGCACTCGGACACCAACCACATTAGCGACTGCCTAATACTCACAGGGTGCCCAGCCAATGCGGCCTGGACAAATGGGTAGAGTGAGAGAGGATGCCTCATTCTGCTGGGTTCTCAGTTGAAGTCCATCCATGTACATGTAAGAGGAAAGAGGGAGACCGCTGTACTGGCTTGCTGTGCTCCTCACATGTTCTGATCAGAGCGAAGAAAGTAACCTGCTTCGTGGCCCCAGAGCCCCTCTGCATACACCCCTGCATACCAAAAGCGAGGCTGTGAAGCTAGACCCAGACAGCTCCACTTCTCCTCTGCCTTGGGTGAAGGGGTCTATATAAGATCTCATCTCACCTGCCCTGAGAAGCCTGCTTTGGCTTCCAGTAAAAAAAACTTAAAAGCGGTTACATGTCTTTATACCGAGGTATTATATACCAAATCACTTATATATCCAAACATATACCTTGACAGCCTGAATATTGATTTTTATTTTTTTTCTTCATTTTATTTTTTGGGGGTGGTCAGCGGAACCCACCCCCCTCCTGTTTCCGACCCCTAAAAACACATCCCGCCGTTAAGAAAAATTAACCCTTTACTGTAATGATGAAAGCAGGTAACACCATCAATATATCAGGTCAGCTTTATTGTCTTTATTTTATGCAGCATAGGGAGAGACCCCCAGCACAGGCAATGTCCAGGGTCCAACTGACCGCAGTCAAAGAACAACATTCTAATGCACTAGCACTTCATAGCTGATGACATACTGAAGTTCTAACATGGAATGGTACAGCCCTGTCACCAGCCATAGTGGCACTGACATGAAAGTATTAACAAGCATGCATAAGAAGGACATCCAAATGCACAACCTATATACAACACACCTCCCTCCCCTAAAAAAAAAAAACTCTTTATTACAAATTACTGATTAACATTACCAGGTGAAACACATTGGAAATTGTAACATCTGTGTTATAGAACAAAACACTTTTCAAATTTGCAGATTTATCTTTTTACCTTTGCAATTCTAGATAAACTCCAGACTTGACCACTTTCCACACATACAGCATTTTTGTAAATTTGTGTCACCCTAACAGGTTCTGAATAAAGTGGTTCCCCTTTCTTAGAGACCACCGCCCTTCTTATGCGCACCAAATCCCCAACCTCTCAACCACAGTTTTCCTTTTGGGATTTTTCTCATTAACTCTCTTCACCCACCTATCTTTGCAGGCATCCATCCTTTTCCTCACGTCATCCATCACTGTATCTGTTTCTCTTGCCCTACCCAACCAGGCAGGTGCTACACAGGTATTAGCCTTCCGTCCTCTCATCAATTCAAATGCACTGATTCCTGTCTCGATCCTTGGAGCCATCCTTAATGCATACAATCTATCTCTCACAGCTACCTTCCTGTCAAGTCCACTTACATTCGCTCCACGAATAGCATCCATGATGGATTTGTTGACCCTCTCAACCATTCCACTTGCTTGGGGATAGTATAAAGGTGTCCTTTTGTGTTTGATGCCACATTTGCCAAGATACTCTAAAAACATTTTTCCCATGAATTGTGGGCCATTATCAGTGAGGATACTTCTGGGTAAACCCTCCCTTTCAAAAACGTCTTCCAGAAATTCTATTATCCGCCGACAGGCAACATCCCTCATAATCCTAAACTCAGTCCATCTAGAAAAGATATCAACTAGTACTAGAATGAACCTTCCTTTACCCGCACCCATATCCAATGGACCCAAAACATCCATAGACAGGTCTTGCCACACACCCGCTGGAGTATTTGTTTTCTCCATTGGTTGTGACTTAGCAAGTAGGTTTTTCCCTGACTTGATACAATCAGTGCAAGCACCCACAACCTTTTCAATTTCACGATCCATCCCTGGCCATGTCATGATCACTGCTTCCAAGGAGTCAGGAACAGCCCAACATCCTTGGAAGCAGGCCACTAACCGTTATCTTAGGCACCAGCCGGTCCCCACTGGGACCTTTTGGACCTTGTCCTGGCGCCGGTGGCACCAGGCTCATCAAAGCCATCGGTCCCGGCACTGGAAGCGCCGGGCTCATATTATGTATGAAGTTGCTTGGGTGGACTTACCTGCAGCAGACCATGCTGCTTACTTACCAGCCACTTAGAAGTCCTCTGTGAACAGGAACTACTTTCTTACCTGGGCGGGGCAAGCTCCACTCCCTGGATACAGCACTGGAACTCTTCTGGAACTGGAACTCTTTTCTTACCTAGGCGGGGCCGTGGAGGAAGACGCCTCATCACTCCAAGGCTATTTAAACCACACCCGATAGACGAAACGTGCTTCGCGTTATTCTGCATCTGCAGCAGAATGCTCACAGAGTCTGTTCCAGCCTTCTTTCGATCCTGAACCTGCAAGAATTATACTTACCATTCCTGTATCCAGTCAACAACAGCACATGCAAAGACAAGAAACAACAGGTTAGCAAGGCAACCTTTACACGTAGTGCTTACTCACCTGATCCATCGGCTGCGGCCATTTCTTCACGCTGCACCTCCGCCTGTGAAGACAAAAGCATTGTTATTACTTACCGGCACTCCGCGAATTCCGGATTTCTTCACGCTGCATCGCCGCCTGTGAAGACAAAAGCGTTGTTATTACTTACTGGCATTCCGCGGACTCCGGCGCTGCAACCCAACATCTGAAAGACAAAAGAAGAGACATTAGACATGTATTTACTTACGCCCATCGTGCTCGTCACAATAGAACGCCTGTAAATACTCCGGCGTCTCTTCAGCACGAACTAAGCAGCAAGGGAAAAAGACAGTCAGAGCGCTTGCATTTACTTACGCATTTCCAGGCGCTTCACTCCATCTTCCATCTCAAGAGTCCTGCAAGACAAAAAGGGAAAAAGCATTATACAGAGTCCTGTTCAATATTAATGTGCCACGCACCTAAAGACTAAACAGGTGTCCGGAAACTCACCGCTCGTGCAGTTAACGACGGTAACGATCCTCTGAGTTCAAGAGGCCTATGTTTCACCAGTGAAGGAACTGGCAACGGCACCCTGCACCAGACGCAGATGGAGAGTCCAGGATTCACCTATTTAAGGTGAGCACGTTGACCTGGGGGCTCTACGGAGAAGCTAGGAAGAGAGGGAGAGAAAGAGGGACATTCAACAACCCAGACCATTAACCCCCCATATTCTTTCACCTGCAGAAACCTCACCCTTCGAGTTCGACACACAGTGCGAAGAGGTTCGACCCCAGAAGCCAATCGAGTCCTGCACATCACTTATCGAGTCAGACACCTTCCTGCCAAGACCAGCGCCTCCGTGGGAATCATGTGAGCGTTACAGGCCACCAGTAATCAACTTTAATTACTTCTTTAGTCTTACACATCCCTATGTGACCTTGGTGTGCTCGACTTATTAGTTTACTTCTCAAACATCCCGGAACAACCAATTTGTCCCACCGGTATAACAACTCTTCTTTCAATGACAATTCTCACCTCCCACATTGACCTTTCTTCACTCGACAATATTCTTTTATCTGGCCATTCACTTTCTATGAAAGTCATGATCCGTCTCCACATCTCACTAGACATTAAAGCTTGAATCCATTCCTGTTTCTGTATTATGCCCTCCACTGTAGCAAACACCATCTCATTTTCACCATATACACTTCTGTCATTATCAGTCACATTATCCTCAATTTTCACTCTTGAGGCGTGATCAGCCTTGACATTTTCTTTACCAGCAACCACCTCAATTACAACTTTGTGACACTGTAGTCTTGTTACCCATCGAGCCACTCTCCTTGATACCTTGTCAAGTCCCTTGTTTTCAAAAATAGACTTGAGAGGTCTATGATCTGTTCTTAGGACAAATTCTTGTCCCCAGACAAAATTTTTCATTTTTTCAATTCCCCAGTGGCACGCCAGAGCTTCTTTTTCCAGCACAGAGTAGTTTAATTCTGCACCCCTCAGCATGCGGGTTGCATGCATCACCACCATTTCTTTCCCATCAAAATCTGTGTAACATAACCACTCCTATGCCAGCGTCACTGGCATCCACAGATAAAATTGTTTTCTTCCTGGTATCAAACATTGATAAAGATTTTGCCATATCGATTTTCTTCTTTATCTCCTCAAATTCTCTCTCACATTCATTGCTCCATACAAATTCAACACCTTTCCTTAGCAGTGCCCTCAAATTTGTTATGCAATCTGCGTAATTCTCCACAAATCGATGATAGAATTCAAGAGTACCCAAAAATGACCTTAATTCACCTTTGTTCTTTGGTGGCTGGGTTTTCACAATAGACTCCACTAAATTCTTTTTCGGTCTGAGACCCTGTTCAGATATCTCATGGCCCAAATACTCTACAACCTGAGTCATGAAAACGCACTTCTCGCTCCTCAAAGTTATTCCTCTTGACTTAAATATTCTCAGAACCACATCAAGCCTACATCTCAATTCTTCTTCATCTTTCCCACAAATCAGGACATCGTCTTGAAAACACCAGACTCCATTAACTTCCTTTAGTAATTTGTCCATCACCTTCTGGAACACTGAGGAAGCCGATACCAATCCAAATGGCATGCGTTTAAATTGGTATATGCCTTCATATGTAATGAAAGCGGTTAACTTGCGAGACTCATTATCCAAACCAATTTGATGATAAGCGCTCGCCATGTCAAGTTTTTCAAAACATTTTGCATTCCCAATCCTACTTAAAAGCTCTCCCATATTTGGTAAGGGATGGCGATCCGCCACAACACATCGATTAAGCTCCCTCAAATCGACGGACACCCTCAAATCTCCATTTCCCTTCTTCACCACCACCACAGGAGATATCCACTCTACTGCCTTGGCCGGCTCAATAATTCCTTCCTTCTCAAGCTTTACTAATTCATCCCGTACTGCTTTCCGCATTGACAGTGGTAACGGCCTAAGCTTTGAGGCAATAGGCTTACTTCCTTCCCTTATCACAATCTTGTGAACCATACCCTTAAGACATCCTACCTTTTCACTGAATACTTCAGGGTATTTCGTTATCATTTCACGTTTGGCTATTTTACCTTTGGACTCAGGAGGGTAGACCACATTAAAAACCTGTTCTTCACCATTGGGATCTAACTTGATTTTTAACTCTTTGTTCCCTCCAACCCAACAATGTTTCTCCTCTCTTTGTGACATATATTCTTCCATGCGTTACCCTCCCTTTAAATTTGAATTCAGCATCACAACACCCTAATATCTCTATTTTGTCACCATTATATCCCCCTGGGGTTTTATCAGACGGGCGCAACTGTTCAATGGCACCTCCAATCACAGTTTCAAAAACTATTTTGGACATTAAAGTGATTTTAGAACACGAGTCAGCAAGCATCTTAGCGTAATGACCATTTACCTCTATCCATGCTGAAGGATGCTCACATTCATCAGTTTCTAAACATTTTACCATATGCACCGTGACAATTTCATTTTCAGAAATATCCGCCTCCCCTGAGGAGGGACCATCATATTCTTCAACAAGAAGTGTTCCTTTACTATCTGTCCCTATCCGATAGTTTTTACAGCAGTTTTCGAATTGACCCCATTTCTTACATATATTACAATTGGCACGCCTCCCAGGGCATATGGGAGATGTTGATAGGTGGCGTGCACTCCCACAACGAAAACATAATCTACCTTCCCTCTTTGCATTGAACTGGAAGTTATCCTTCTGGGTACGTTTATTGGCCTGTTCAGCTCCCCCACCCTTCATTTGGGTATTATCATAACGCCTATTGGGTCTGGCTTTCTGTTTCTTCTTTTCTTTTGGGTAAGGTCCCTTTTTATCACTCACCCTTAATACTTCAGTTCCTACTGCCGACTTATTTTCCTTTACAGACAACTTTGCCACACATTGTAGTGTGTGTTCAATTCTCTTTGCAATGCCAATAACTTCATCTAAATTAGGATAATCTTTTAACCAGATCTCTTCACGTATCTTATCATTTGCACAATGTATCATAAACTGATCCCTTATGTGTTCCTCCAAACCACTCCCAAATTTACACTGTAAAGATAAATGTCTCAAGGCAGCTATATAGTCCTCAACAGATTCTCCTTCATGTTGGCATCTCATGCCAAAATGATATCTTTCCAACACGGTACTGGTCTTAGCCTCAAAATGTTTATCAAGTTTGATCAGAGCAAGATCAAAGTCATTTGCACCTTCTTCTATATCTAATTCCGAAACATCAGGTAAAGTGTCATATATTCTCTGCCCTTCATAACCCAGAAAATGCATTAACATTGCTACTTTCCGCTCAACAGACATGCCATTTCCGCATGTAGCTTTAACGTAGTGAAGAAAACCCCTTTTCCAGGGCGCCCATTTAATTCTTGGGGGACCTGGTGAGGGCATAAACACCTGTGGACCCGGAACTCCAGATAATGCCATATTTTCTGTTCCAGATAAAACTCACTACAGTAACCTCTTTTCACAATGGTAAGGACACCACCAGGTAAGTCACTCCCAAGATGCTAAGAGACAATATTGTGCAGGCTCACGGTAACATATCCCTGCAGGATTATTATTATCCAGGTCCTCGTAAATAATAAGGCACTCTGTAATTCAATATTCGTATGGCCAGTTGACACACTGGTAATGTGCCGTTCCTCACCTTTGGTCCCTTATGATGATCCAAACCTAATTTGCCTTCCCACAAGGGCCCTGGGCAAATTTCAGAAACTCTGCTTTTCCATAAACAGTCACAATCACGTTAAACTTAAAGAAAGCGCAGCGCCACAGCCACGTTGGGGGATAGCACTTCCTTGTTGTTCGTTTTTTTTTTTTTTATTTAAACTTGTTTTTATTGTTTGACTTGACAACACACTTGGGAAGACAGAGCAAGGGGCAGACACATGGCTGCTAAAACAACAAAAGCATATATTCATACATATACATCAGCAGCAACACATGACTGTTCGATTGTGGGGCAGTGGAGCGAGTACCCATAGATCCAATTAGATATCAGCATTTGAAACAATCAGACGTAACAGATGAACTTGTTAGACACTTCGTTATACATTTTAAGGGGAGACATCTGCTGAGCATGAAGGAGAAGGCAGGGAGGCCATGTAATCCCGGAAGCTTTGCCAGACATCAATTGGCCGACAGTGTGGATGTTGCATTGCACTCCAGGTTTCCTCAGTGTCATGAGCCCACGTAACGGATCTAAGCCATTGTGAATATACAGGCGGTCTGGGACGGAGCCAGCATAGCAGAATGCAGCGGACCGCCAGCAGCATAGAGAGACCCGCCAGCCTCCTAGACTTCCGGCCCAGCTGGGGGAATTCATGAAAGAGACAATGTAGTGGAGTAGGGGTAATGGGGTGTTCAAGTATGTCTGATAGCGTGGAGCAAACCTCGATCCAGAATTGAGATAGGCGTGGGCAGTGCCAAAGCATATGGATGTAGGTTGCCTGCTCCGTGCCGCATCTGGGGCAACTGGAGGGGGAATCTGGGTACATGCGGTGCAGTCTCTTGGGTGTGTGATGGTATCTATGCAGGATCTTAAACTGTATAAAGTTGAATTTTGAGTTATAGGAGACATCTTGAGTGCGGGCACACATTCGAGACCACCTCTCCTCATTGATCTCCACCCCAAGGTCGACCTCACATCTGTGCTTCAGCCCGGTGAAGGCCGGGGCTGCTCTAGATTGCACCAGTGCATATAGTCTTGACACTTTAGCCCTAAAGGATAGGTAAGAGCAGAGTTCAGCAACTATGGCGTCATCAGGCGGTATTGTGGGGAAATCAGGGTATCTGAATTTAAGATTCCTACGAAGGGAGGAAAATTGTAGCCATGCAGTGGGCCGGCGCTTAAGGGATGGGGGGAGGTCCGCCCACTCAACGAAGTTGCCCTGTTCGTAAATATCGCAGAGCGACAGGAAGCCGGCATCAGCCCAATGGGTCACAGTGGATAGCGGGGTAGGTGAGACATCCGGGAGGAAGTTCCAAAGCGGTAGGTCCCCATGGAATGGTCGTGGTGTAGTAACCAGTGCCCAAAGTCTAGTGAGCGCTAGAGAGGTGCATGTCACTGGGTCGTCGGAGTCGGCTGGTATAGGCTTAAGAATGAGGGAGCCCAGCACTCGGTCAGCAGCAGATAGCCTCTCGAGTCGGAGATGCGGGGGAGGGTCGGCTGTATTAAACCAATGGGAGGCGAATTGTGATTGGGCCACCACCCAATACCTCAAGAAATCCGGTGCGCCAAAACCCCCAAGTTCTTTCGGGGTGGTGAGCGTGGAAAGTTTAAGCCGAACCGCACCTGAGTGCCAAAAGAAGGCATTTGTAATGTGACGTAGTGACTTAAAGAATGTATCGCCTGGCCATACGGGTAGATTGGTGAAGCGGTATAAAAGTTGGGGTAATACTACCATTTTAAGGATGCTGATCCTACCCGCTAATGAAATGGGGAGCTTGTTCCAGTTAGACGTCTTCCCGGACAGGGCCGTTAGATAATTCGAGTAGTTGTCCTCGCGCAGTCTTTTTACAGATCGGGATACCTCAACCCCTAAGTATGTGAAACTAGTTTGAGACCAGGAGAAACCCAACAGGTCCGGGGGGGGGACATGTGCAATCAGTGAGAGGGAACAGTGTGGATTTGGAACAGTTCACTTTTAATCCCGATATGTCACCAAATCTGGCGACGTCAGCAAGGATGGGAGCAAGGTTAATGTCTGGTGAACCAATGTACAGCAGAGCATCGTCTGCGTACAAAGAAACTATGTCAGCCTGACCGGCCGTGCGTAATCCCCTATGGGCATGTGCCTGGCGAATCATATCAGCAAATGGTTCGATGGCGATGGCAAAAATTAGTGGAGAGAAAGGGCATCCCTGGCGAGTTCCTCTGGCTATCTGGAATGGGGCGGAGCATCTGTCCTCCGTACGGACTCTAGCTGAAGGAGAGGTGTAAAGCAGCTTAACCCAAGTTCGGAAATTGTGACCAAACTTGCATTTCACAAGGACTCGCCACAAGTATTTCCAGGAGACCGAGTCGAAGGCCTTCTGCATGTCCAGAGTGGCTGCTACCGCCTGCGTGGTGGGGCTGACCCTGCTAATCACATTAAAGAGTCTTCTTAAATTTAAGGAAGTGGACCGTCCTGGGACAAACCCTGCCTGATCAGGATGAATAATGTGGGGCAGAATAGGGGCTAGACGGTTGGCTAACATTTTAGCGTAGATTTTAACATCGCTGTTAATCAGGGAGAGGGGGCGGTATGAGCTGCATTGGGAGGGGGGCTTGCCCGGTTTGGGGAGAACCATTATCAATGCCTCCCGAAGCGTGGGGGGGGGGAGTATACCCTTTTCGCAAGATTCCCCCCAGAGGCACAACATATGCGGGACCAATAGCGTCTTGTATTGCTTGTAAAATTCGATGGGCAATCCATCCGGGCCAGGGGCCTTACCAGACGCCAGTGATTCGATTGCCTTGGTAATCTCCTCAGACGTGATCGGTCTCTCCAGAGAGGCACCGGCCTCGGAAGATAAAACGGAGAGAGGGAGAGAGTCTAGGAAGGAATCTATTTCCGCAATGGGAGGGTCATTGGTCTCGGAGTATAGAGATGTGTAGAATGCTAGAAATTCGGAGTTGATGTCCTGTGGGGCCAGAGCCATGGAACCGTCCGATCTTGCTATGGCCGGAATATTGGGCGCACCGAGTTCGCGACGGAGCAGCCTGGCTAGCATACGGCCGGGGCGTTCACCTTTGCCGTATCTCCTCGCCAAACATGGGGACTCTAGGAATTTGACCTCTCGCTCTGCCAGGGCACGAAAGTTATCTAGTTCTGATCCCAAGGCCGATAGGGTGCTTGAAGAGTGATTAATCGCGTAGTGAGCCTCGAGACCGGCAAGGGTTGATTCACTAACGGAAAGATCAGCGCGGATCCCCTTAAGAATGCCCCTTCCCTTGGATATAACCACACCCCTCGTATATGCCTTGAATGATTCCCAGAGTGTGGCGTAACTTGTCACCGACCCAGTGTTGACTTCAAAGAACTCTTCAATGGACGTTTCGAGTTCGGCCGCAAAGGTCTGGTCAAGGAGCGTGCGGGAGCTTAACCTCCACTGCCTAGGTCTGTTGGCGTCGGGACCCCAGTCCAGGGAGATGACGACAGGTGAGTGATCAGATAATGTTCTAGGAAGGATAACCTGATGAGACAATGCCCTGACCAACCTGTCGGTAATGAGCCATCTATCTATTCTTGAGTGGGAATCATGGACTGTGGAATAGAATGAGTATTCTCGGGCATCAGGGTTTGTTAACCGCCAAGAGTCAACCAGCGTCAGACGTGGGAGAATAGTGAATATAGTGTTGGCCGCTCTGGAGAGTTGGCGAGGCTTCGTCCCCGATCTGTCCAGGGTACATCCAATATAGTATTTAAGTCTCCTCCCCATATGATCGGGATCAAGGGATATCCCTCCAGGAGTGTGGCTAGGTGTAAATAGAAGTCCGGATCGTCAACGTTGGGACCGTAGACGTTTAGGATGGCTACCTCTTGGCACTGTAGTGTGCCAATGAGCAGGACATATCTGCCAAGGTGGTCTATATGTGAGTGAGTGCACACAAATTTCAAACTACTGTGTATCAGAGTGAGTGTGCCCCAGCTCTGGGTAGAATAGTTAGTATAATATCTTTGGGGACCCCGCTGTTTTGCGAACCGGTCACATTGTTCAGATCGGGCGTGGGTTTCTTGTAAGCAGAGAATTTTGACCCCGTGGCGTTTTGCGTATAATTGTATTTGGCACATTTTTTTATGATTGCCTAACCCACGAACGTTCCAGCTCATGAACGTCAGGGCTTCACTTGACATTTAGTTGGGAATATTGATTCAGTAACCGGAGTGTGTCATCTAAAAGGAGATAGTCCGTGGATCCAGACGTGGAGGGATCTCCAGACATGTGTGTGTGATGTAGTGCTGTACAGCATGTGGTGCCCCTGGTGGCTGCCAAGTCATTTTCAACAATAACTACCCCTCCCCCCAATTCCCCCACCCACATCCCTCCCCGAACACGAGGGAAGAAACCCAACCCCATTAACAACAATACCAACAAAATACTAGGCATCTACACCTGGGGGGCTGCAAGTCAGCCTAGCGATGTCATGCTGAAGCCGGAGAGAGCATAAGGATATTACACAGTGCAATAGTGATAGGTAAGAAAACATAGTGGTGGCTCACGGAAGCCGTATGGGTACACAATATCTGGATCGGAACGGTTAAAGGACTAAAGTGCCGTATAAACAAGCGGGTCAAACAGCAAATCAAGGCAAGAGCAACAGTTAAGGGTCCCTGGCAGCCAGACCAAGGCCACCCGAGCAAAGCAAAAGCCGTTTATAACAAGTGATGGACCCTCAAGGGGGGGCACTGGAGACAGCAAGAGCAAAACTGGTGGTCAGGGGTTAGCCGAGGTCATGAATGTCATAGGGGATCTGGCGGTGGTGACCCCCCGATTGTCAACGTCTTGTGCTGGGGGGGCCGCCCCGGGACGCATCATGCCACAAGAGTAAAATAACAATCATCAACCGGGAAAGTGTTCATCAATAAATTTCGATGCCTCCTCTGGAATGGTAAAGAAGGTCTGATTCGAGTGTTCAATCCTTAATTTCGCCGGGAAGAGCATGGAGTATTTGACACCCAGGTCGCGCAGTCTCTTTTTTACAGCAAGAAAGGTTCTTCGCTCCTGTTGTACTGTGACCGAGAAGTCGGGGTAGAGATGAATTCTTGCCGGGCCAAAGCACAGCTCGCCCTTGGCCCTGGCTGCACGAAGCAATGCGTCTCCATCCCGAAAGTTTAGGATCCTGGCGATGATGGGGCGGGGAGGCGCGCCCGGCTTGGGCTTAGCGAGGAGAGAGCGGTGTGCCCTCTTGACCGCAAAGTGTGAGGAGAGCTGCGGGGCATCGAGTACAGTTAAAAGGATACGCTCTACATAGTCCTCCATGGGCTCTTTAACATTGTCCTCCGGGATGCCAATGATACGCAGGTTATTACGCCTAGAGCGAGATTCTAGGTCATCATTCTTCCTCTCTACCGCTGTGACACGATTAGTAAGTGTGGATACCGCAGCCTGCAGCGACCGCAGGTCATCCTCCGCGACCCCCACCCTGGTCTCAACCTCGGCGACCCGGCCGTCCGTTCTTTCCATGTGAGCTTTAATAGATGAGATGGTACCACTCATGTCGTCCAGTTTGGTGTGCAGTGCGGTAAATCCCTCCTTCATGTACTCAAGCATCCTCTGTGAGTCATCCGGGGTTGAGGGTGTCGAGACCGTGGGTGTCTCCTCAGGCGGATCGGGGGATGCCTTGGAAGGGGTTTTTGCAAACCTGTTGAGCGAACTTTGTTTCTTACCAGCTCCAGCCCCCTTGGTCATGGTGAAGACAGAGACCACGGGTAGCGCCACCAGGGGAGCGCGTGTCCGTACCCGCAAGGACTGGGGGGGGGCCCTGCGTGGGAGGAAGTTACAACGGGAGATGTAGAGATGAAGCTGGGACCGGTCCACCCAGACAGGGCCGACTACTATGGGTCGGGGCCGCGTCGCTATCTAGAAGGGAGGCGCAGCCCGTCGGCGATACGGATATTGGCGTGGGGTGTGCAGGGGGGGGGTCACAGGGTCCCAAGTAGCCGGCTGTAGTATTAAGACCTCAGGCACAGGCGGAGAACAGCTGCCAGAACGGTAAGTCTGAACTTGTAGAGTCCCGTATGCACACCGACACTGCAGGTGTATGAGCCAGGGTCCGGGCCTCCAAGATTTATGTTAATCCCAGGGACAGCTGAATTGGTGCAATTATGGGGGGGCTCAGAGGCAAGGGACCATCATCCCCTGGGCGGGCGGTGCGTGACCAAGCAGGGGGGAGGATGCCAAGTGTGCCCCCACCGAGGCCCGAGGAAGAGGAGGGGGCAGCTTATGAGGAGATTCCAAACGCCGGGTTATAGTGCAAGTCTAGGTCGGGCAATCCGGCCACCAAAGGTCCTGCTCCAATGACACTGAATAAGGCAGGTTCCTCACATATACCTCGGGGAGATAAATTTGCTGTAAGTATAATCACTGTAAGTTCATGTGTACTCTTGTCGCGAGAAGGCCGGGACGGCAGAGCCGAGTTAGGCCCCGCAACCGCACCGCCGGTGCGGCCCCACGTTAGAGACAGGAGAGGAAAACAGCGGATGTGATTCACGGGGCCAACAACGGCACATGGAAGTCCTCAGGGGCCGGCCACAAAGGGCTGCTGCATCACCAGGACCCGGCTCAATAGGCCCTCCATAGCAGGGCAACGGGCAGACCAGCAGGCCGGCCGCCGCAGCACCCCACCCCCGGCCAGGGAGGAGAGCCGGGCCGGGAAGATCAGGCACCCAGCGGGTCACAGTGTAGAGCCCCCCCCCCGTGCCCCCGTACCTGGTCCTCGAAGCGGCCCGCGCGGCGTTAGGAGGGGGGCAGCAGAGGAAGGGTAGTCATGCGGCGGCAGCACCGGGATCAACAGCGGCGGCAGGACTGGAGGCTGGGATCGGCTGTCCCGACGCCACCCGGCGTCTCAGAGTTCTGTAGATGAAGGGTGCGGCAGTAGCAGCCGGCTGAAGCGGCCGAGGGGTCCAGAGAGACTGGCCGTGGCCGCGCGGGGCCCGCTCCCAGAGGAGGGCTGAGGAACCACAGCGCCCCTCCCCCCGCAGAGGCCCGCCACGCCGCGCTCAAAGTTACGTGAGCGAGTCGGAGGTGCCGGAGCCGCGGGCCGGGGAGATTAAGCGCCGGCGTCCGCCTTTGCTGCCGGCCGCCGCGTCAGGATCAGGCCGCAACGCCGGGGCACCAGACTCAGCCAAGGGATAGCAGAAGGTTTCACACGTCCGCTCCGCGATCGTGGGTTTGCACAATAGCACTGGAAGGGTGCTGGGACGGGATCTTCAACTCTCTCGGCTCAGAGCACTGACATCAGGCGGCCATCTTCGTTCGGCGCAACAGCGCCCCCCTTCCTTGTTATTCTTTACTTAGATCCACGTTGCGACCACGTGACAGTGGGGGGCGTGGTGAATCCCCCTCCTGGCCCTATTAGCAGCCTTCGTTCTGGGGAGCCTGTCTCTACGTTAGGTCACGCCGCTTCCGTGTGATGAGAGGAGCGAGCACCTCACACAGCGCGCTCGGGAGCAGCCGAAAGCTCGCCTCTGCAGCCGCCGCGCTGGTTCTGCCCTGCACGTACCTTCGCGGAATGGGGTTCCGGAGGGTCTTCTGTGTCGCGGTTCAGTCCGCGTAGTACAGGAATATTCCCCACAGCCTTCAGGACTGCCTTCTGCAATGCGGTCTGATTTCTGGGCAGCTTAAGCCACTCGGAATGGACGGTGCCGCCCCCGTGAGTGGATGCGTTTCAATTTTTCAGAAACGGAAAACAGCGGCTTACACAGTGGTGCACACCAAAGCCAAAATCGGACAGCCACCTGAACGACCGCCTCCTGGACATCCGTTCCTCCTTCCCCTGGCTCCTCTGATCCTGCAGCCAAACATAGCACCGCCGCTCCGCGCTACGTGTCGGGGTTCGCTGGGGGTCTCTGCTTCAGCTCGCCTTAAAAAAAAAATGTTCTATTTATCCCATCCTTGTCGCCATTGTAATGATGAAAGCGGGTAACACCATCAATATATCAGGTCAGCTTTATTGTCTTTATTTTATGCAGCATAGGGAGAGACCCCCAGCACAGGCAACGTCCAAGGTCCAACTGACCGCAGTCAAAGAACAACATTCTAATGCACTAGCACTTCATAGCTGATGACATACTGAATTTCTAACATGGAATGATACAGCCCTGTCACCAGCCATAGTGGCACTGACATGAAAGTATTAACAAGCATGCATAAGAAGGACATCCAAATGCACAACCTATATACAACATTTACCCCACTATATATACATTTCGATCTAAGGGTTTTCAAGGTATGTTTAGATATGTGATTCGGTATATCATTTTCAATATAAAGACTGCATAGCCTTCATAGCCCTCTGCATCGCTCACAAATCGCTGCACTGGAAAGGTGTCAAATTTTTCCAAGCCAAAATCAAACGCTACCAACAAAGAAGAAACCTAAGATTGAGCAACAACGTCCAATTTTAAAAACACTATAAAAAAAAGGACGTTCAGAGGAACCGCACCCTCCCTTTTGATGGCCAAACTATGGAACTAGTTACCGAAAAGGAAATGAGAACGCCAGAAGACCACCTAACTTTCAGAAATTGACTGAAAACATGGCTATTCAATTCAGAGACGAGCATACAATGTTGCACCTCCCACAACTCATGAGAAACAGAGATCCAAATTATGGAAAACTGCGTCCCCTGCACACCATTTAAAAAGCAGAAGCCCTAAGAAAGTAATATAGAATTTCTAGAATGACTCTATTCAAGAATCAAATTATTGCATTCAATGTTTGGAAGTAACCTTAATCAGTTAATATCATTTAGTAAATTAGCATGTACAAACTAAATGACTCCTTTTTGTTAAACTAT
This sequence comes from Ambystoma mexicanum, assembly GCF_040938575.1. Taxonomy (NCBI): domain Eukaryota; kingdom Metazoa; phylum Chordata; class Amphibia; order Caudata; family Ambystomatidae; genus Ambystoma; species Ambystoma mexicanum. Next base: position 669,769,477 of record NC_090933.1, on the reverse strand, counting down.
TTTTATTTTTATTTGTTTTGATCCGCCAACACGTTTCGAGTATACTACACTCTTCATCAGGGGCAGCAAATTCGAGAAGCGTCACATATATCTAGAAAGAAGGAAATTATTCAACATATATATTAGTTTTCACTGTAAACCTCAGGAGAATACTAGTATCTTATATGTACAACAAAAGTTGACATTCAAAGAATATATAGGCAGATCTCAAAGGCATCCTGCCACTAGTACACATTTGATCCTAATTATGCACAATCATAATCATCATTTTGACTCACGCTACTCCTCATGCTACCTCATGTCAGAAAAAATACAATCTGAGGATCCTAGATGCGTGAGGGATCTTGGGTACAGTGGACGTCACACTAGGGATAGTATTACTGGCACGCCCTGTGTCGACACCCATTTTCGAGTTTCAAAAAACAAACTGTAATACTCCGCAGCTTCCACTAGATGTCAGCCTATCCACTAACCAGAGGAGGAAACTTACCCAGACTACTAGCCCAAAGGGAACTGTTTTGGATCAACAAATTGGATGCTATGACTCCATTAGGAATAAATGAAGATTACTATTTGGGTCCATTTCTATAAAAATAGCCTACCTGATTTTTTTTTTTAACACACACATTCTTGGAATGTCAATAGTGTTCTAATTAACAGCTACCCTCACTCTGTATTAATGATGTAAGACAGTCACAGAAGTAACATAGAAAGAGTTCACTTAATGATGCATTAAATTGTACACCCAATTATCATGGGTCAGTGAATATTGATACACATTGAAATTAACTATGTTTTTTTATTTGAATGCATATTGGGAGTTAACCATGTCTTACTCCATCTCCTTCACCTTAGGTAATATTTAGATTGGTCTTTTTTTGACACGAACTAACCCCCGACTGCTTAATATCCTCTTCAGGTCTAACACCTGCTGCAGCTTTATTAGTAGCTACCACCCCCTTTTTTTGAATGCAATGCGCACTCTCGCGCTTGGCTCATTTTTATAATCTTTTTGAAAGTAATGCATGATAAAATGACACCCACTGTGCATGTGTGCGTGACGTCATTCCCCTCTTTAACACTGATACATCTCCAGCTCCGCATTTATATAGCTTTATTTTTGTATATAAGTAATTGCCATCCATTTCTTTTGACGAAATGTGCGCTCGCGCACGTCATTCATTCTCAAATAAATCCTTTGAAAGATGAAAACTAAGTAATGACGTCTATCGCGCATGCGCGCGTGACGTCATTTCCATGTGAAAACAATGTCACAGCACAAACTCGTCATTCGCGTAGTCGCAAGTAGGCAAGCTCCTCATCTACATATAAAAAACTCCATACTATGTCACTCGCACATGTTCACTTAGCATATAAAAACACGGACATTAAAAGAAATGAAATGAAATGAAAAGAAAAGAAATGGCAGACAACAGCAGCTCTTGAATGGATTCGCGCTGGTAGCTGACTGTTTTCTGCAGCTTAAAGACCATCCGGTATACAAGTAAGTTTATAACGAGCTAGTGTTCTGGTTATTTTGGTGCTTTTGAGCCAAACCTTTTAGGAAAGCAATCTGAAACCTAGTTTCCCCTTTTTTTAATAGTCTTGCCAAATCTAACGCATGAGGAAACTTTGTTTCCATACCTTGCTTATTTACGCCATTGGTGTTTGAATGGGAGATAGTTTCTCAACCATACCTGAAGGAATATATTCCATAAAGAAGCATTGTGAGTTACCTTTGAATTTCCTTTATTTGGCTACCCATTCTATGCAGAAGCATATACTTGCCTGCTGTATATAGAACTATGCATATTTTAGCATATTTAAGTATATTTCACCTCCAGATCAACTCTATGAAATACAGTTATTTCTGATACTTAGCATCTCATTAGCATTATGTAGCTTGCTCTAATCTATCACAGGGTCTGAATTTTTAGCTAAATACTCCTTATTACACCATTTTGCGAATATACTCCCCCAATAACCTTTATAATTACCCTTATAGGTGCTCTGGGCTACAGTAATTGACGTCATTTCTTCAAACCAAGGAATGCCTCAACCCAACCCTTTTTTTTAGGTAAGGTTTTGGCTCTATGTAAACAGGCTATGAGCTATACAAACTTCAGGTTTATGTCATTTATAAAATCTTCCATTTGAATTAACATGCAGATCTATATGGTTTTTTTGGGGTTACATTTAACTTTGTTTTTTAACAGGCTATTGTCACAATGATGATTATGGTTGTGCATAATTAGGATCAAATGTAGTGGCAGGATGGCTTTGAGATCTGCCTATATATTTCTTTGAATGTCAAGTTTTGTTGTACATAAGATACTAGTATTCTCCTGAGGTTTACAGTGAAAACTAATATATATTGAATAATTTCCTTTGTTGTAGATATATGTGAAGCTTATTGAATTTGCTGCCCCTAATGAAGTGTTGTAAACTCGAAACGTGTTGGGCTGACAACAACAAATAAAAAGAAAATTTGTTTCTTTTAACAAAAAGGAGTCATTTAGTTTGTACATGCTAATTTACTAAATTATTATATGAACTGATCAAGGTTACTTCCAAACATTGAATGCAATAATTTGATTCTTGAATAGTCATTCTAGAAATTCTATATTACTTTCTTTAGACTTCTGCCTTTTAAATAGTATGCAGGGGACGCAGTTTTCCATAATTTGGATCTCTCCGTTTCTCATATATTTTCAGCCAAAATACCAAGGCTGAGTTTTTCTCCCCTGCACCTAGAACTTACATAATATACCAATTTACTCTTATTCTACTTCTTATTGAATTGTACTTACTTAGGTGTGCAAGTGTTGTTGCCTTTTTTACCTCCCACAACTCATACCTGAACCCAAGGCAATCATGGGGACAGAACGGATTCTCATACTGACAATAAACTACATCACACTAACTACCTGCTTCGCTCTTGCATACCTACCACAGACCCCAAGGGCTTTACATAATACACACAAGCCACACATCCTCCACAAACAACAACCCAGACCTTGGACGTTACCCCTTCGGACACAACAAGCCTAGTGCACTTAATCAGAGCACACTCAGAAAGCCGACATGCACAGATGCCAGTTTCTCCATGTTCTGCACGTATCAACCTCTATCCTATCCCTCTTCTCTCACTAACCTGAGCCACGTGAGCACCTGGAGATCATGCAAATAGTAGCGGTGCACAGTAAAATTGAACATAATGTGATATTTATATAGCACTTTGGTCCAAAGCGCTTTACATAGCACATATTTACATAACATGGAAGGCATAAATTAGTTTTCAAAAATTGATTAGCAGAATTTGCTGATTAACATTTTCTTGATTAGCAAACTAATTTATTTGATTAGCAATTCTGTACTAATATTCTTTGTACCTCTGAAGTAATACATTAGTGTGATGAGTGTCTGTAAAATGTAAAGGTTAGCTGCATAAATGGACAGAAATAGGATTTAAAAAAAGTCTCTGAACATTTTTTCTGTGCGGCTGGGTGCAGTCAGTGTTGCACTGGGCAGTGTCCTTCAAATTGTATGCGTGACCCTTCATTTGCTATGTAAGGAGAAGTTCAGAAGTTTCATAGAACCAAAAAGTTCACAATGTTAAAGGAAAGTCCTAGCCTGAGACGTAGTATGGTTTTGCGACAGGGAGGGTAATTGTCAACTTCAGGTGGACAAGATGGCCCTTGCCTATCATTGATATCAACTGTCTTCAATATAGCATTAATTACCACTGGTGGGGGAAAGGGGCATGGCTACTAACGTTCCTCAAACCTGAGTCAGGCAAATGCACCATTGCACCCCTACGAAATCGATGAAAGCAATATTTATTGCTATTATCAGTCCGAGCAGTAGATCTGTAGCTGTACATACTGGATGGAACTATTGATCACTACTTTGCGTACACTTCTAGTTAGCTTTGTGTATTCATTATATAAGAAGATATGAAAGTAAGGGACTAAGCAGAATGGATAGTTTCGCAAGTAGTGAACTTGGCAAACCAGTTGCAATATTGTAGTTTTACGGCCATCTCACTTTCAGGGAAGCTGGTATAAAGCAACATGGTGAAACGATAGGATGACGGGGAATTATGAGACCAGCTCATGGGTCAGATTATGCAGCCAGCAGGTCATAGAACTAGGTTTGCCATCAAAAGCATTTGGCTATGTGATCATGTACATTTTCAAAAGTGTTCACTTGTCAATATGATGCACTTTCCACGAAAAAATGAAATATAGTTGACACTATGAGATTTAGATATAATTACTTAAACTTTACTGAAAAACATGCAGACAATGCAGTGTCACAATACTGTAATCATGCATTATTTAACAACTTACATTTTTAGGAAGGGAATTGCAGGACTGTTTAAAAAATAAAAAATAATCCCAAAAATCTCACATGCAGGTCTTTGCCAGACAGGATATAGTTAATTTAATAAAAGTATAACCCAGATTACTTCTGGTTTGCAATTATTTGAAAAAAAGAGTGTTTCTTGCCTAGCAGCCCCACACAAGACATTGTCAATTTTAATAGTGCACCAGAAATCATCTCTGCACTTGCAGTGAACAGATTAGACGGTGGAAGGAGCCCGAGTGCAGTAGAGGAACGCTGGGCGAGCTGTGCTTTCATTGAACAAGGTAGTTTAAATAGCTAGCTGTGCTACACAAGTGTCAATTTAATTAGCAAGCCTACAGAATTGCATAGCAAATTACTATGCGGCACTGCTTATTTTATGCCTTGACATGAGAGAGATTGCTTGCAGCAGTCGATCAACAAATGATACTTGAGGTTAGTCAGGTTCATCCGGAGTTTCCTGGTGAGGCCCAGACTTTGCCAGATACAGACCTACGTGTGCTGACAAAAAAAGTGAAACCCAAAGAAGATGGCTGCCTTAATTGAAGTTCAAGCCACCTTATCCCTGCCACCTTTCTCCGCCCATTAACGGCTTTTGCATTTGTAAATCCAAAGGAAACCTGTTATCTGCTTTCCCTGTATTGTTTTTTATTGTCCTGCAGCTACCTGGTAATGAACTGTGAAAAAGAGACTAGCCCCTGCTCCTTACACTGAGTAATAAATAGTGGTCTATCACCCCAGGTTTGCTCCCCTTGTAGATGCATGGAGCAGTTATATACCAAAAAATTGACCTGTTTCTGGTATTCTCTCAGCGGATGCTGGAAGTTATCAAACCTTCCAGCTCTTGCGATCCCAAGGATTGGTCAGACATATGGCACTGGTGACGAATGGGAATTCGGTCCTTCGGGATGGGACCACAACACTTTTTATGTGGCACTAAAAAGTTAGTGCTTTTTTCAAAATGTTAAGCACGGGCCAGTGCATGTGCAGCCTTAGCCCGCCGTCCTGACCCTCACCCTTATGTCCGTTTCTCTGTGCAGTCGGGATTGGAAACGCATTAGCATCTTTGTTTCATCAAGTGGAACGCAAGCCCGCTCTATGAGCTCAATATGAAAGCAAATGGAGCCTAGAATAGGATCTACATTAAGTGCCTGCTTGGTTAGATTCACTGTTTTTGTTCATTTCGGAATTTGCAGCTATGGAAAGGATATATTCCTACCGGACCCATCTCTCCCTGTTAATTTCTGTAGTGAAACACCATTTCAATAGTCTGTCACCTTTTACCTTCCAGTCAACTCCTCACACTAAGTGGGATTTTCAAGATGGTTGTTCATGCAATGTGCTACAAACCTTTTGAACCCCTGGCTCCTACCAATATTAAATTGGTTTCTTGAATGGTTGCTTTCCGCATTGCTATTACATCTGCAAGAAGAGTTAGCGAGCTGCTGTCGGGAGCAATATCAACGTCCAACAGGCATGTGTCCTACACACAAGACTTTCCTCCTGACTGCACCACACTTGTTGGGGAAAGCGAACACAAGGTGCAGAGGGCTCAAGTGAAAGGTTGGAAGGAGTTCAGCCCGGCTCTCTCAAGAGAGGGTCACAAGAGAATGGAGCAACACGTTAGAACGGGTTCACCCACACTTTGACGCTGTACGTTATTTCAAAAACCTGTGTATACCTGTGGAAATCTGTATTGCAGAGAAGGAGTCATAGGAACCAGGAGAGCAGCCAGAAGCAAAAGGGTGGAAAGCAAGGTTCCAGGCATAAATAGAGGAGAGGAAATATATGCGCAAATCCACCACCTCAGTTCCAAATACAGTTCCATGGTTAAATTCAAGACAGAGTCATCATCCAAAGTCATAAATCTAGGCATAAAGTCAGAGCAAGTGGAAGATCAACAAGAGCAATCCAGAAAGAATAAGTTTAGTTTTAAAACACCAATGTTCCACACACAACCAAATCCAGAAGGGCCGAAGAGAAGAAGCAATTCAAGTGTTGCAGGCTGAGTTCTGTAACGAAAAAGACAAAGACACAAGAAAACAGATAACCCTACTCTCAACACTCACTGAGTAGCAGTGTCCCATTCGTCACCAGTGCCATTTATCTGAAGACATTGTTCTTCAGCATAGGGTCATGCATGAATTCACATGTTCATGAATATTCACTGTTGTCAGACTGTGAATCCTCGGTAAAAAGAAAGCAGTTGTGAGTCCTGTGGCCTTAAGAATATTTTTGTCGAGGATCGGCACCTCACATGCCTCTATTGTCTTCACCCGGATCAGAAAGCAGATGGATGTGACATCTGCTGTGGGTTTTAATCAAAGACCAAGAAGGATCGCCCTGGAGGTCAGTCGCTTGGATCAAGCAGGAGAAGGCCTCTGACTTGTTCTCGTGGTGCAGTCATGCCTCATCCAGGACTGGCAGGTCCCAAGAATGTACTCCCTCTGGAAAGAAGAGGTTGAGGTCCATTGAGGATGCTCCTACACCACGCTCTGTCTGCTCCTTTGAAGGTCGCCACGGCTGCTGGACCAGATTCGTGATGGGGTCGGTTCCAGTCGCCTGCTCTGTTGATGGTTAGCCTGCTGGCCGGTGGGTTCCGTCTGTCTGCGAGGAAGTCATTGACCCCTTCTAAGCACAAGCCTTCAAAGGACAGACCTTCGGCAGGCCCGACAGCGGCTCCGCAATCTTAGTTCGGGACGCATGCCCCGTCAACGGCAACCCTGTCCATTAAGACCACAATGGCATATTTCTCAACGGCCAAGACCACTGCTCTGTCGGTGACCACTTCGTCATCATGCTCCTCATCGACTAAATCATCTCTTCCCTCATCGACAAAGTTAGGCAGCAAATGTTTCTAAAAAAAAGACTACTTTGAGAGTCTTTGCCTCCAAGGCCGCCATCAGCGTTACTGACCACAACTTTGTCGGCAGCACCCATGTTGCAGATTTCCATCATCCCTCCTTCGCGAAGGACTCTGGTAGAGTGAGGGAATTGCCGCTACCGTCGGATTTCCTGCCTAAGCAAGCTAAGGTGTCTTCTCCAGCTCCCTTAGGTTCGCCAAGGAAATCTCCTCACAATGATACAAGCTCTGATGAGGATCTTCTGGAGGACTTCTCCTCAGACCATGAAGGGGGCCAGGGACCCATATCTCGGAAGGGATCACTGTATCATGAGCCATAACCTCCAAGGGGTTTCAGCCCTGCCCCAGCTGCACTGTTTGCACCACCTCCTGCACCGAGGGGTATGTCGCTAGACATCCTTACCACCCTGCATACTTTGATGGGAGAGATTCATCAAAAGCTGTCTGCTGCTACTGTGCCTGGTCTGGCTGTCTTCCCAGGCCACTAGCCAGAAGCTCTCTCAGGCTGCCTAGGCATCACAGACACCGCCCGTTGCATCTGTTGCATGTGGATCTGGACTTGGAAGTTGAGCCAGTGTGAACAGACACTGGCACCTACAGCACAAATGCTCACTGTTATATGGGGATTATGTTCCTGCTGACGGTGAACCACCTAATGTTGACAAACCCACCAGGGCTTCACCGCCAGACGAGATTCTCTCCTTCCATGCCATCATTTCAAAGGCATTCAAAGGCATCAGTCTGGTGCTCAAAAAGTAGAAGGAAGTGTTCCTTTTTCAACGGAGAGTCTGTTGTCGGTCCTGTTTTTCGATGACGTTTGGGACGACTGATTGACCGTTATGAAGGGTCCGAATACCACGGCATCAACGCATGCCGGGCTAGAGAAGTAGTACCGGGTCCCGGATTCTGCTCTCCGGTGTATGAGAGCTCACCCTTCTCTGTGGTGTCTGCCGCAGCCTGGAAATGATTGTCCAACCTCTTGTCTTCGTACATGGTGCCTCCAGACTAGGAAGGCAACAAGCTGGATGCTGCCGCCAAGCGCATCATTTACACTGTAGCTTCTACCAGCAAGGCCCCCCTCGCCATTCTGTCTCAATACAACAGGGAGCTTTGGTAGAAGTTCAGGCCCATCCTGGATTTCCTCCCTGATGACAAGAAAGCAGAATCCGTGGCCCTATTCCAGGAAGGAGATGTGGCTTTGTATCACACCATTAGTTGCGCAGGACGCAGGATTGCACCAGATGGGGGAATAGTGTGATCTCCGACACCAGGGATGGCCACACATTTTCGCACGGACGTACAGACCACGATTGTGGACATGCCCTTTGATGGAGACAACCTGTTTGAGAAGGCAGTAGATACTTTCCAGTCCTTCAAGACTGACAGAGATGGTGCACTCTGGGGACCCTGCAGCAAATGAGGTTGTCCTTTCATTCCACAAGGGGAAGGGTTTTCAGGTCCTCCAAGGAGTATACCCCATATGATAAGATATATGATATGGCATTTGTAACGCGCCTATACATATCAGCCCTCCCGCTCCACCACCCAAGAAACCTACAGGGGCCACTCCCAGGCCCACGGCAGTGGACGCCAATGACGTTGTCCATGGTCCAGGATGCCCAAGCAGGCCTCAACTGGCCTGGGACCAGCACCTTCTACTTCAACACTCCTGCTGGCGGCCGGCTATCAAACTTAGTCAAGCAGTGGAGAAAGATCACCACGGACAAATGGGTGCTGGATGTTCTTCAGCAAGGGCATGCTTTGGAACTCCAAGATGGATGCCCTGGCAATTTCTCCTGTCGCACTGCAAGAACTGCACGTGGCTCCAACTGTTATCGGAGGCTCAGCCCATGTTGAGGAGAGGGGCAATAGAACCGGTCCCTCAGTGCCTCTGGGGCTTCGGAGTTTACTTCAGATATTTTCTAGTAAGGAAAAAGTCAGGCAGGTGGCAGCCGCTTTTGGACTTCTGATGACTGAACAAGTACCTGAAGTCACAAATGTTCAGGATGGTCGTGCTGCAGCACATACTCGACCAGCTGGAGGAAGCAGATTTTCTGGTGTGCGTCGACCTGGAGGATGCATGTTTTCACATCCCCATTCATTGCAAGCACCGGACTATCCTGCATTTTGTCGTTCAGGGGCAGCACTACCAATTCAAGGCACTACCCTTCAGCCTATAATCCGCTCCAAGGGTATTCACAAAACGATTGGCCCTGGTAGCGATGCACCTACGCTGCAAGGTGATACACGTCTACCCTTATCTGGACAATTGGCTTGTTCATTCCTGCTCACACAGCAGAGGCAATACACCTAACTTCGCTGGGATTCTCCATCAGAAGCCATGTGTGGTTTCATCGCTGAATGCTCTGTTCCTGGGTGCCCAGCTCAACGCGGTCTCGTTTCTAGCAAGCCGCTCAGAGGAGAAGGGTGATGGCCATCCTAGGGAAGGTTCCTCGACTATGGACAGAGTCCATCGCAACAGTCTCGTCCATCAAATCCCTTTTGGGCATGGCGTTCTCCTGCATCCATCTGGTCCCCTTTTGCAGACTCCAGATCGCCCTTAATCAGAGGTTCCTACAAGCTCTGCAATGGTGGTTGTTGTGTCCGCATCTTACACAAGGAGCTCCCTTTCAGGTCCCTCCCTCTCCCCCGTACCAGGCTACAGTCACCATGACCTCCCTAGAGGGCTGGGGAACCCACACAGGACATTCTGGCTGCACATAAACGTCCTGGAGCTCTGGGCGGTCTTCTGGGCCCTCAAGTCGTTCCAGCATTAGCTACAGGTGAAGGTGGTGTGGAACTTCACGGAAAACACATCACCATGTTTTACATCTGGAAACGGGGTGGGACACACTCCCATGCTCTCTCTGTGGGAGCCTAGTCCCTGTGGCTCTGGGCCATTCTGCAGGACATTTTACTCTTTTCCTTCCGCTTGGCAGGCACCAAGAATGCCATTGCAGACTCCTCAGCAGGAAGCTGTGGTCCTCCCACTAGGGGCAACTTCAGTAGATTCGGGTGCCACAGCTCTTCAGCAGGTTCCCCCAGATCGATCTCTTTGTGACAGCGGTCAACTCCAAGTGCCAGAGGTTTGCCAGCAGATATCCTCCGCCGAGGGACGGCTCTTCCTGTACGCCTTTTCTCCGATTCCGCTTATGTTACGTGTGATCAGCACACTAATACAGTGCCATTGCAGGATGATCCTCATTGCGTCGGTACGGCATATATAGTACCCAGACCTTCTCCATCTGTCAGTAGCTCAGTCCATCCAACTGCCTTCACTTTCCGACCTTCTCTCCAGAGAAAAGGGAACAATACTGCACTATGACCCTGCATTGCTGAGCCTCACAACCTGGCTCCTGCAGCCCTAGAGTTTGGGCACTATTCCTTGCCGCTGGAGCGCAAGGAAATCCTGACTAAAGCCAGGTCTCCCTCTACGTTGTCTTGTCACAGACACAAATGGAAGCGCTCCTTAGTGGGGTGCAGGACTGCACTTTTGCAGATAACTGCTCCACAGCCGACCCCTGTACCTGTTTTCGGCTGGGCTAGCTCAAGCCTCCATCAAGGTTCATCTGGCTGCCATTTCCTGATACGCACGGGTGCCAGGAAAGCTCTCCCTTTGGTCACACAGGCTCCCAAGGAGTACCTCAAGGGCCTGTTCAGGAATTTTCCACAGATGAAGGCTCCTGCCCCAGCTTGGGAGCTGAACATGTTTTGACTAAACTCAGGGGGCCTCAGTTCATCCTACTCCTCTGAAGTTTCTTTCGTGGAAGACTGCTTTCCTGGTGGCAATCACCTCGGCCAGGTGGGTTGTGGAGTTTCTGGCACTCTACTGCAAGCAGCTGTACTTGGCCTTCCATGCTGCAAAGATGGTGCGGCGGACACATTCCACCTTCATGCCAAAGGTTCCTTCGGACTTTCATCTCAATAAGCCTTTGGTCATGCCAGTTTTCTTTACGAATCCATCTGCACCTGTTTAAAAGGTTTGCATTTGCTGGACGTTGCTGGTGCCTTGAAGTTTTATGTGGAACGCACAAAGGATTTTCAGATGCAGTCTGAGCTGTTTGTCAGTTTTGGACATGTGGCGCAGGGGAAGGCTCTGTGTAAGGCTTTCATATCCAAGTGGCTCTCAGGCATGCACTGTCATCTGGCCAACAGACCTCTTACATGCCAACTAAGAGCCCACTCCACCATAGCCATTGCAGCAACAGCAGCGTTTTTCTCTGCTGTTCCCCTGCTCGACATCTGCACGGCGGCTACATGGAGGTCTACCCATACCTTCACGAAATTCTACTGCGTCGACAGGGATTCCAGGGAGGTGTCCCAGGTGGCCACTCGTACCTCGTCTGTTCTTGGATTCCAGCATCTTTCGTGTCATTAGTGTGCTTTTAACATCTGGTATGACAGAGGAAGCCGGGATGTGTGGTGACCACTAGCGCCTGGTGGCGTCATTGAGGTGCCATGACAACGGCCAGTTTTGGGACTCAACCAACCACGTTGGGTCCTGACAGCTGCAGGCGCTTTTACAGTGAGGAACCTTTCATTGGAACAAAGTTGTCCTTCAAACTCGTTGATCAATTTTTACTGGGGTTTGTCAATCAAGCAGTGGCCTTGGCAGTCTTCAGAGCCATCTTCTGACCCCGAGAGAGTTCTCTGTAATTTAGACATTAGAAGGGCGCTTACATTCTCTTTGTGGAGCAAAAGACTTTAGAGCATCTTCAAGTTTTTGGGGCTCATTATGAGTTGGGCGGTATTCTGGCGGTAAATCCCAAGGATTACCACCCAACTGAATTACTGTTACCGCCATTTGGTCCAGTGAAATTACCGCCGGATTACAAGTGGCAGTGGCAGATTTAATCCCCATTGTTTTTTTTTTTAGCCCATTGGATTCTACGGACCATATTCGTCTGAATTACCGCCACTGGAATTACCGCTGCAGTAATTCTGCCAATTCTGCTGATTTGTGGCAGTAAGTGGGAGGACTTACCTCCAGCATGACACTGAAGGTAAATGCCCCCCACTCCATGGCCATTCTCGTAGTATGGCGGTGCGGGAAAAGTGATGGTAATTCCATTGCCGCCAATTTTTTCCTGCAGCGCCATACTTGTAATGAGCCCCTTTGTCTTTTTTGCCAATTCTTTTAAAGGTGAACGGGCATCCAAGGCCATTATTTCCAAGTGGGTTGTTTCCTGCATCTAGGCAGCTTACTCTGTTCAAGGTTTCCCACCAGGAAAGTTCTTCATGTATACCGAATGAGAGCTAAAGCCGCCTTATATGCATAAATGTTCCCTGGGAGTCCATCGCAAAAGAATCTACTTGGGCTACCTCATAGGCCTTTTGTGAATACTACTGCCTTGATTTGATTTCCAGAGCTGATGCTCAGTTTGGGCTGTTAGTAGGGTCATCCACCCAATAATCCTGTTCCAGTGCTTGACAATATCCCATAAGAATGGAGGAAAGGGCATGGAGCTGAGGAGTATTAAAATAAAATACTCACTGTAGCAGTGGTGGAAAGGGCCGGGGTGGGGGAGGAGTTGGGGTGGGAGGGTTGCCCGAGGGGCGTGGTCTAGAGGAGGCGTGGCTCGTAGTGGACATCCAGCAATGCTGGACTTCTTTAAAAAAAAAATGTAAAAAAAAAAGAAGAAAAAAAAGCACCCGCGACGGCAGCATTTCCTGAAAGGAATCAGATGTACATGTAGCGAGCATTGTGCATTACACACCAGTGACAAAGCCGGCGGTAAAATGCAATTATGCCGTTGCAGGTGTTTATTTTTTTGTTTTTCATCGCGGTTCATGGGCTTGGGCAGCTGACTCTGGCTGGATACCGAGATCCGGCTACACATATGGTGCCGGAATCGCCCCAATGACCAGCACTGCACTGTAGTGACATATGTACTCCTAGTGCAGCCCCCTTTCCTCCGTATTCCCACCTACCTCCTCCTCTTAAAATATACTTAACTGTTAGCAGATCACTGACCTTGGTGATCGGAAAAGAACTGAGCAGAGAGGCTCGGGCGTAGCACAGGATGTGCGGAGGCTACGACTTAAAATGCGCCAGCCCCTGTGAAAAAATGAAAAAAGGGCAAAAGCTTTTTGGTGCTTAAAAAAAGTGCTCCGGTTCCGTCCCGAAGGACGCAGTTTACAATAACTTTGAAGGAAAGGGGAAGTTGGTCAGTACAGTGAGTAACTTTGTCTTTTTACTACACATTCCGAAAGAAGCTACTGGACCGCACAGCGCCATTCCCTCTGGTGCTTCATTGCCCCTTCCAGCGTTTTTCTTAACCTGAGAGGAAAGCCAGAGCGAAGTCCCTGCTGGTTTCACGGATTCCAAAGCTGGGCATAGTTGCTGCCAGTCTCCAACTTGCAGAGCCTGTCTCATCCTATGTAAGATCTTCAAATAAGCTTCCCATCCATGAAGGCCTTTATATCCTTGCAGGATCAACAGCAGAACAACACAACATCCAGGAGCAGTTTGAATGCCCAGGCGCATGAGCCTGCTTTTTTTTTTCTTATCATTATTTGGAATGCCCCGATAATTTTTATTTTTGTGGTGGCAGGATAACCATAACTTATGCCAGGATGTGCAGTTTATAAAGCACAATATGAGAAAGGCCTCTAGAGACCAAACTCTAGTTCAGAAAAAAGGAATTTGTGATAAACGGCTGCAGCGATTGGTGACTGTTTGAAAGACATTATTTATGTGGACAGTGTTGTTTGCTTTAGTAAGTATAAAGTGGAGATGGCTTATTTGACTACTTTAAAGAAGGTTTTCATTGTATTCTTAAATGAAGGGATTCATTGAAGAACCACATGTGCCATTTATTGTGTGTTAAGTGCTTTACCACGTAGTTGGAGTGGTTATTTATTTATGCTATGTAAAGGTCACCTTAAAGGGCATATTTTGAAATGGTGATGAGAGAGAAACTGTTCGTAAGATTATCCAGATGTTACTCGTCGGACTTTTTATCTGTAGTTGGTCTGCTTTAATCTCTCCTAGCCGGTTGTAGAATCTGGGAGTACGCCCTGCGTTCACTCCCAGTGGAGGATTTATATCAACAAAGGTACAGACCGAAGGTACTGATCTCTTTAGGCACATCGTCCGAGCGTGTTCAAAAACCCCGGTTCTTGTAGAAGCGTGTAGCTCACCTGGATTCCCCCCTGCAGGTGCCCATATTCCCTTTTACATATTGGGGGCTTCTCTTACCATACCTACATATCGATCGAAGTAAAGGTCACATACCTAAAATGTTTGGTGAATAGAAATGTCCTTTTTGACTTTGCATTCTGGAAGCAAGACAAAGGTAGGGTATTTTCAGAAAATCTTAGGTGAGGTTCCACCACTCCCCCCTTTCCCCACATGGTTAAATGGTGTAATATTCTTGAACATGGAGCTTTATTTTGTTTTATGACATTGAATCTTGTGAGAGGCCCTTGCACTAACTTCAGTTTCTTAGTGCTCAGTGAAAGCCTCTAGTTTTAGGTAGTACATGCATAGTTCATTAAGCAGTGCATTGCTATAAAGATCATTGCATTACAGAGTTCTTTCTATTACATGAACCTAGTCATGCAGAAACGTAAGCATTGTCTGCAGAATGCACCATAGAGGTGCAATATACAACATCTTTCCATTTTGAATAGTAAAATGATGAATACTTTCGTTTTAGAGTTTTGCATACTGTAAACATGTCATAAGTAGCTAACAATGCCTCACTTACTACATAATTCTACTACTACACACAAAACAAAAAGAGACCACACCGCATACAAATGAAAATAAAGTAAGCAAAAAAGCAGCACTATTGCCAGAACGTGGTCATAACCTAACTGATTATCTTTATGCACAGAAATAATTGCTGTTTCAGGCTTGCTTCTTCCCCTATGTATATGTATCAAATGATGTAACTATACCGTAAATAAACTAGTGTAAAACCATATGAGAACGGTAAGCTCTACAAATATAGTACCTTTTGACTGTTCACTTGCTAACTGTCAGTGAAGAAAACCACCTGGCCTAGATATGCCGGTGAACAAAAAAAGAGGGAGCCAGACATGTGATATCAATGACATTTGTGATGTCATCTTTCATGTCATGGGTGTTAGTGTTAGCAGTGCAGAGTGGTGGGGCGAGTTATGGTTGCTTAGCTTACCATAACTGGCGAATTTCTGGGGTTTTTCGGTTTTACTTGTAAGCGTAGTATGGATAGGTTGTGGTTAGTGAAAAGTACCTGTAATGTTCCTGTAACAAAAGTTTTTGAACTGAAGTTGCTAGGTTGTTCTTGGGGCAAATGAAGCAGTTGATCGGTTTTTAGTAGGCCACTGTAACCAGACCCTTCCTTTAGCATAGATTTTTCAGTAAAGGGGATAGGTTTGTACTAATGCAACTTAACCAGAACGTCCCTTTTAACAAAGTTTTTTGTTAGTGAATTTCATAGGTTTTTAGTAGGGCACTGTAACCGGAACATTGCTTTAGCATAGTGTTTTCTGTAAAGATGATAGCGGTTTAGGACTGCTACGAAATGATAACGTCCTGTTAACAACTGTTTGTCACTGATTCCTTGGCTGCCCTCATGATGAACGTGTGGAAAGGCCAAATTCTTTGGTGTATGTATCTGTTTGTGCTACCCCTTCCTTTTCCTAATACTGTTGGTGTATCTTAGCAATTACAGATATACATGGTAAGTGTTGGTGAGTGTTTCAGTGCTTTCTCTTTTTGTGTTAACATTGCATGGTGAGTCTGTACTGCACAGTACTGGCCGAGATGACTGCAGGTGAGCACTATGGACGTTTCCTACGGAGACTGCACGTGGCTGGCGTATGTGCAATCACACTGCAAGTATCTGTAGGACTCCATTAGTGGCCGCATTTCCGCATCTTCCAATGCACTTTTAAATAATTGTGGGAGCGCACGTGTATCTGTTGCACAGCTATACCCATGCGTCGGGCATCCTCTGTGTGCTGGTAACACTGCCCCTGTCGCCAGCCCTACGGATTCATACGGTAGGCTACTGCATTTCAAGTACTCCTGCTGACTACGTGGGTGGCTCTGCAAGCCTACCAATGTATGGCTGCAGCACGCCTTGCTGTATGTGGCCCACTGGTAAACAAGTAACAGCAACCTGCAGTGTAACGTGGGCGTGTTAAATGTTGCATTAATTTGATTGATGTGCTGCTTGCCTTTCCATGACCTGTGAAACAGACACACCGTCTGTGCACTGAACACTGTGACGGAAAGTGTCAAGAGGTTGTCTACTGGTCGTACAGTTGAAGAAAACATGTAACTGCATGTGGGACAGTTTGTAATGAGTCTGCAAAATGTCAAAGCTGGTTTGGCTTGGTCACGCACATACTAGTGCATGAAAAGGCAAGTAAGCAAACAGCAGAATGTTCAGAGCGCAAACAATGTCAGTGGTGGTTAGAAAAGTACTGTAGCTGCATGGGTCGCACTGAATAATTGTCTTCCTACTTCACGTAATAAAGCTGTGTTTCGCGTTGTTGTAAACATTCTTGTATTCCAGAATGTATGCATCTCCATGAATGCTACTCCTAAGGCTAATGGCGTAGCATGAATAATTTGTACTGCATGTGATGACAACAGAAATGGAAGCACAAGGGAAAGTGGGCAGTCTACTTGCCTTCCATCAATGAAGTAAGGTAATTTCATGTACAGCATTTTCCACGTCTGCTGCGGCCAACAGGGGCAGTCTCGTAGGGCAGTGGAGCTCTAAAACATCCTTGCAGACCATATGCTGCGTTACAGACCCTTACCCGGCAAAGGGCATTGAATTGTGCATTTACTGCAACGCGCTACTCTATAGAAGGAAGGTACGTGGAAGTGCGTGGGAAAGGTCTGCCCGGGAGCATGACAATGACTGGCGCCTATTTAGGTGAGGGTCACCCAATAATTCCGTCTCTCTGCACGTCCCTAATGGTATCCATGCAGGTACTGCACCTTCCGTACCGGGCCTTTCCTGCCATTCCTTCTGTAGGGTGTGTTAGAAGCCCAAAACAAATGGAAATGAACTGGGAAAGGAAAAAATTAAAAAGAAAGCACCTTTGAGAGATGAACATTGGAATTGCCAATGAATGGATGCAGGGCGGGAGGCATGGCACTGTGCAAAACATTGTAGTTAAATCGATTGGAAAGGGTTTTTTGCTGCAGAAAGAGGTTTCTTTTCGTGTTGCAGAGTGTTCGGAAGAGTTTCAGTGCACAACACATACTACAAAAAATCTTCCGCTACTTTCAAGAAGGGCGCCAAGGCACTTTGTATGGGGTGTGCAGAAATCAGAATGGGAGGCATAGTAAAATGAACGTTATTGCTGGGGAAAACTGTTTGTGCTGTGAAATGTCATATTCCTATGTGTGAAGTACGCCATTGGCGCATGTCGTAGAAAGGCACAAATGCACTTCTTCACAAAGTACAGCGCTTTCTCCATTAGCGGACCAAATGAAAAATGCTGCAGCCACATCAGTGTCTGCACAGTGCCGTAGAAAGTTATGCAGGAGATCGGAAACAGACGCATGACCTCGGCAAGTGACTCCATCGCAAACGACAGTGAAACTCGTGTAACATGCTGTGTAATTTTTCCTCCACAATGAACAACAATAAGGTCAGCATGATCGTACGTCACCAAAGTGTCACACAGACAAACCAAAATCAGTCACTTCATTGTAGGTACTCCATAGCACTACACATCCACATGATATATTCCAAAATGAGCAGCCACTGCAGTGTTTTCCGTTCACTTTCAATGTATTTTGAACTCCCCCAAAACCAGCACACTGTGGCTCATGAAACACACTGCAATAACTGCACCATCTGCATTTCTGTTGACAAATACACTGTGTACCAGTCTGTGTGTACACACCACACCCAGGGACCTTGACTAATCCCGTAGCTTCTACAGGCCCATTTCTATGGCCGTCATCTGCAAAAGGGGCGTATCTAACACGTGCCACCCGGCAACTATTGCAATATTTGCAGACTTTTCGTGTTGTGCGCGCGCGGCAGTCGGGGGCTAACTTTCAACCAGGTTAGGTGACATTGCTTGTAGCGGCTGTGAAAAGAGCCTTTAAAAAAAAAAAGTGCTTCGATAGAAACACCTTTTTTGCGGTTTCTATACGTTTTTTTGTGTTTTTGTACGTCAGCTCAGATTCCTACAATAGGGTCTTCAGTGCAGCCTGTAGATTGTGAAACAAAATGTCATTGCCACTGGTCGACAAAGACATGCCATTTCCTTTTGAATTGCATATATTGAGAACAAATGTTCTCATTCTCACAGGAGAACATCCCAGCAGCACTCAAGAAGTCACACATGCTTCTGTTGATGAGACCCCTTCTGACCTCTGGCTGGCTACAGGAATCATTTGAATACTCGCACACTATTCTCGGTGCTATACATGAGAAAAGCACCTTGGCAGTGGGAAAAATGCGCTGCACTGCTTTCATCATCTTCAGTTGATGGTACACACAGGAACAACGCAGGGAACACAAAAAGAAGGCTCCAAAGTGCACGACCACAACATATACAGTTGCAGAAGTGGCCATGCGTCGACATTTTACAAGCACTCCGCCGAAACGGCACGCTTCGACACTGCACCACAAAGCCTCCACTCCCTCCAAACCGAAATTGCCAGAAAACCTTCTTGGAGGACATACACAAACAGATCTTCCACAAAGGCATCACCCACGACGAAAACTTTGCGTTTTGCCATGCTTGCCAGTCGCACTATACAAAGTAATGGAAAAAATGATTGCCGACTTTTACCTGTGACCCACACCCTGAGCACCTGATTAAACATTCCCCACAGTCCCATTTCCATTGGCCACCATGCTGAAAAGCACGGAATGTGGCACGTGCCTTTCCCCAAGTACCGCGAGGGCCACGCCCCAGTGAAGCCAGAGGAGTCCCTCTCCCTATTGGGGCTCTTGCCTGTGACACACACTCTGAGCATGTGATGGGACTATGGCTTTTGTCCAATTTCCATTGGCCAGCATGGTGAACAACGCAGAATGTGGCATGTACGCTTCCCCAAGTACCGTGAGGGCTACGCCCCAGTAAAGGAGGACTTTTTCCCCTTTCCACTCGAGCCATGCATGCAAAGTGGTAGGCCCTCACCACAGAAAACACACTATAGTACAGGCCATGGTTAAATTCTCATGTCATGTGCACTGCTCTCCCCATCTGCAATTGAGCCTGCCAGCCTTCACCCTGGGCATATAATTGCGTGCATGGCTGCATAAAGTTCCGTTGAGTGTGCTGAACGGTGTGTAGGAGGCCATGTGCATTAGCCATAATTTACATGTGTGCTGCTGAGCACATCCTTTCATGCTGCAATATCTTAAAGCACTCCCTAAAGCAAGGGGTGTATAAGCGGCAAACATTATAAAATGCACATGATGGCATGTGGCTCCCTATTGCCCAACAGGAGCAATGATGTACACCATATGCTAATTTACACATGGCTCTCTTCCACTGGTTTATCAATTGTGTACAATGTCCTCCACAACCATTGTGTGAAAGTCACCAACTTCAAATGCATGCATGGCTGCATTATGTTGTGGTGGCTGTGATGAAGGCCTAGCCTGTTGGGTGCAGGTGTGGTGAACGGTATGTAGGAGGCTGTGTGCATTGGCCAAGTTTTACATGTGTGCTGCTGTGCACGTCCTTTCAGGCTGTAATATCTTACAGTACTTCCTAAAGCAAGGGTCTTATAAGGGCCTAAGCATAGCAAATACAAATGGTGACATTTGACTCCCTATTGTGCAACAGGGGCAATGATGTGCACATATCAGATCACTTCTGCTGCTCTACCAAGTCTACAATGTCCTCCACAACCATTGCTTAAACGTCACCAACTTGACATGCATGCATGACTGCATTACATTTTGGTGGCTGTGATGAAGGCCTAGCCTGTTGGGTGCATGGCCTACGGCCTTCGGCCATGCACCCAAAAGTCTAGGCCTTGCCCACACCTAGCACAACATAACAAAGCCATGCAGGCTAACATGTAAGCATGTGCCACAATTCAGAAAGGCAACATAGGCACCAGCACTTCTACCCAACCTCTGCACCCTAAAGCAGGAATGCAAGCACACATGTTCTTCTTACCGTAATGAAAAAAAACATACCACAGGGTTTGGCACCACTACCCACTTCCATTCAGAAACCATTGTAATAATGCCAACCAAACCACACAATCGTCACAACATTGGTCCTGCTCTCTACACTGTACTATGTGCATACAAGCAATACTGCATAGTGCACTGCAACACTTACTAATCTGCGCAATGCACACTACGCAAGCACATGTAAGAAGTAGTTGCACCGTAACCTCATCCATATTTACTATTCCATTAGTGCACCCAGTGGACACAGTACACACCTAGTCACTGCAGCATCTCCACCCATACACCGACAACTGTACAATCCTCTACCAATCACCACTCCCATGCAACCAACAATGTGTGCAATGCAGCCAAACCAAAATGTGGCACCGACTTTCAACCAGTGGACTTACCTTTTCAACCAGTGGACATACTTTTCTGTGCATTGTACACCCTATTTGTAAATGTGCATGTCTTGTGGAATGCACTCCCCTTCTGCAAATGTGCCTGCCACCACTCATCACAGAAAGACATTGCTGCTGCAGCTGGCATGCCATAACAAAGGCTGCCTGCAATGACCACACAAGATTGTTGCCTGTTGAGGTAACCACAAATTGACGTATTATGCACGGATACCGCTGGCACACAGTCTTCTAATGAGCTGTATCACTTGCAGCACTTCTCACTCCCCCACCCTTTCAATCCCTTCTTCCCACGGCCAGATGCCGTAAACTATGTTTTCCAGGCCCTTTCTCTGCTGCACTGCCCTCAGAAACAACATGCCGGCATTATCAAACTATTCACACTCAATGTTTGGTATATTTCTCACATTATATCCTATTCGCTACATTACATTCTACACCTTTCCAAGATGGAGGTAAGCGATCTACAGGAGCCTTATTGCCCTCTTCCATTTCTACCTTACCATCTTATCACTTTACAAATATGGCAGCCTGCACCTTCGGCTCAGACGGTCTCCTTGGTAACGATCGTGCATAGATTCTGCATGCCGATTCTGGACTACAAGCAGCACGCCTTTGGATGTAATAGGTATGCGATTCTTTTTCTTTGGAGCCCTAATAGATGTGGTGATTTCCACCCACATATTAGAAAACACGTGCTCAAAATACTTTCTACACTTTCTGTACTTCACAGTGCACCTCCTGAATTAGAGCACAGCTAACATTCGGCAGCCGCACTGAACGCGGACGTCGCCGTCTCCAAGGCAACTCCCTCAGAGATGCTCCTTGTATCCCAGAAGCTTATGAACGGAGGTACTTGCTTGCTTCTTTTTAAAACTCCAGCGCATAATGGTGCCTGTTCATATTTATCTATTTACAACTCGAGGCTTAATAGTTTGCTACAGTTTCCACAGATATTGATGCCATTTTCTCCCAGAAGCTTCGTGACGAGGTAATGCACGCAGCATTCCTACAATTTGGCAACATATGTAGTTGCTATATCTACAAATAAGTGACATGATGTATCTTTTGTCTGTGCCAGAAAAGCACCTTTTTCCTATTACTTTCTTCTTGTTACAGATTATATTAGGGCTATAGGAAGGTCTGTTACGAGCTGCATGCTACTACTGGATGTACCTCATTACCATCACTCTTATAACGCATATCTTTGTCTCACAGCATTCATTTTCCCTCAATAGCACCCGACTTTGAAACCTAGTCTTCACGACTGGACGCCATCACATGAATAGTCATGGAAGATTAGACCGTTTAGCGGTGAGTTTCATTTTTACACTCACTTCTTTAGGCGTGGAACTTGTTTGAGTACATTTTACCCATTTCATCACCGGTCATAGATCTCTAACTAGATATATTTAGCGTTACTTACCTTGTGAATTCTCTGTCGGTAACTTTTCTGTTACCCCCATTCTTTATACACGTATGATTGTTGTCTCCAATTCAACCTCTAGTCATTTCAATAATTAATTTTTACTTGGTACCTCGACTGTGACCTCAGCGAGGTCGGGAACCTTCATAATTGAAATACATTACCGGAACAATTTTTTCTGGCTCAATCGCTCTGCATCTGACTACTGTAATCAGAATTGTTTAGATCTGTTCTTTTTAAACATCAACTTATTGTACTTTCTTTCTTTTTTTCTCTGTTTTTTAATTGTTATGACCAGTCCAATTAGGCCCTTTTGAAGAAATGGGAATCCTAGAAACGCGTTGGCCAAAAAACAATTGGACATCGCTATTTGCATTTTTAGGTTTTTTCTTTGCATCTAACTATATTGAATGTAATGAAACACTGTTTTTAATTGAAAGTGCCTTTCTGCACAATTCATTTTGCCAACTAAATTGTCATTTATAATATACATGACGTTTGTATGCCTATATATTTGAACGCCCATGGGGCGTATGTAGCAAGTGTGCAGGGGACGGGAGGATCCCAAGTTTGGGTCCTCTTACCTTTCTCTTTACAATTGGTACGAACCAGCACACTATCGAATATGTGGCCCGCCCTCCTGCTCTGCCACTGCAAAATCAAAGGGTCCACCTGCTGAAATATCTAAAAGTAGAAGTACACAAACTGCAACAGAAAGCGGCCATAGAACCTGTGCGACAGGTCCAAAAAGGAAAAGGGTTCTACTCTCTTTACATTCTCATCGAGAAGAAAAACGATCAATGGTGCCCAATATTGGACCTAAGGGCCCTAAACAAATTCATCAGATGCATCAAATCAAAATGGCTTCCCTTCAGAATGCACTCCCATGGTTAAACAAGAACCACTTCCTGGCAACCCTGGACTTAGAAGATGCGTACTTCCATATTACCATTCATCCACCGTACAAGCAATACCTCAGTTTCTCAGTGGGGAATGCACACTTTCAGTTTCTGCATGCTTTCTTTCGGCCTAAAGCCAGCCCTGAGGGTTTTTGAAAAATGCTTGGCACCAAACCTCAGGCGAACAGGGGTGGAGGTGTTCTTCTATTTAGACTCCATGATAATGGCAAGCCCACTCAGACTCGCAGCAGTTGCAAGGACAACATCCATGCTGGAAAATCTAGGCATCTCCATCAACCAGGCCAAGCCAAGCCCTGTGCCGGCGCAGAATGTTCTCTTCCTCTGGGCGGAATTGGATATGCTCCTCTCCAGGTGGCAACCATCTGCAGAAAGGGTATAAGCAATGCTAAAACTAGTTTCATGGTTTCTCGACAATGCCACCACCATGGTACATCAGTTCAAATCCCTCCTGTGCATGATGTCATCCTGTATATACATCATCCCCAACTGCAGGTTAAGAATGAGGCTGATCCACAATGGACAATTTGTATTGCTTTATTCCTCTGGAAAAAATGTATATATATTTTAAATTACCGAGGGTTCCCAGTCCAACGACAGAGAATATTCAAGAATGTGAACCTATGAAAGATACCAATGCTGGAGAAATACAGTTACAGGTAATTAACCAAGACTTCCGTTGCCCCTGCAGTGCCCAAACGCTGGACAGATTTTCACCAAACTTGTGAGGAGCATCGACTGGTCCCGAAAACATGCTTTTGCAAATTTGGTGTTAATTCGTCCAGTGTTTTTATTTTTTTTCAATAGTGCCAAAATGTAGGTACAGAAAAATAGTGATAAAACGTTGGTGCCTGAGGACAATCTGGCGATTGCCCATGTCCGCCAGGGACCATTTATGGGGATGAAGTGGTCACTGGGCCTGGTCTGCAGCAATGCCCAATGTCTAATCAGGGATGCTTACTGGGCCTTTAAACATGGCTGAAGTCCATGCTCCAGGAATTGTGACCAATGCCCATGGTGGCCGCAAGCCATGAACAGTGGCAAATGTCCTATTATGGGATTATAGTGGCCACTGGGCCAGGCTAAAGGACATGGCCAATGTTTGTTGGTTCATTTGTGGAGCAGGCAGCATGGCTCAACCTCATGGCCAAGGGAGTCTGACCAGTGGCCATTGCTGCAAATCATGGACCGCGGCCAGCGGTCCCACAAATGGCTGTGTAGTGGCCACTGGGCCAGGTTGCAGGTCGGGCCCAATCCCTACTGTGGGTTTAGGCCTTGCAAAATCCCCTCACCCGCTCGCATTGGCAGGTACTTTTTTCAAGGGGCTTGTACTATTTTTAGGTAACTCGACCGGGTTGGCGAGCGTCTTTAGGAAATCTTGTTTGTAGTAAATGTGATGCGCTATCTTTGGAAGTCTCTAGGTGGCAGCAGTGCACTGCGCCCAACATTTTCATGCTCTAGGACTCTGAGCAGGAAGTTTAGGTGACGGGTGTTCCGGCTTAGCTTGTTTGTCTCCTCCAAAACATTAAGCGTGCCGTTCATAGAGGTATGGTTTGCTTCGTACTTGGCATACAGTGCTCCAATGTGGCGTTGACAAATTTGTACAGGTCAAATGAAACACATAAGAATGTGCTATTCTCTTGTACTGCCCAATTGCAATAGCGAAACGTTATTTCAGCTCTGGCAATTACGTAAAGGCATTGGCAAAATAGGTTGTGCTCCATCCACTCTCACTTCATTTTATTCGAAGTATTACAATGTATTATTCAAAGTATTAAAATCACAACTGGTTTGAGCACTGTTAAACAATTAAATGTGCAATTTATGAAAGCACCCACATTTTGTAATTCCAATTAAATGGTTGGCAACTGGCAGAGCGTGAGAGCAATACAAACCGTTCTAGCCATCAAACAGAATGCAAGTGACAGAAGAAAAGTAAACAAACTTGCATGTTCCAAACGACCACGGTTAAATATACATATTTCCTAGACTGGAAATGCTTTTTACACGTTATTTCTAAGGGGCAGCACAGATAGTCTTCCATAAATAGGATTTCTGAACACTGAACATCTGTCTTGTTTCATCTTCTAGTGTAATAACAATGCCTGCCTTAAAGAAAATAAAAAAATATCGGTTGCTGTAGGGGGGGAAATGCTTTACAGGAAGGTGTGCATGCAGGGGTGCTAATCAGATCCATTGTACCTGCAAAAAGGCATGTGCATCCTACCTTGGCGTTACATTTGATCGTGCATGCAGCACCGCAGGTTGTACAGTCTCTTGGTGTTTCAACCAACTCAATGGTATTTTGTTATTTTGTATTTATTTGGAAAGCGTTAAAGCTGAGCCTTTCATGATTAATTCCAAAACCTGTGGCCAGTCCAACTGTTGAGAATGATAAAAGTCCAAGCCATCCAGCTAGAATGTTGACCTGAAATGTTTGGGTTACCCATGGGTTTCATTCACAGGCGCCAAACCCACCAAGCTACCTTTTGAAAGGTTTTTCCCAGTACTGCTGAGTGTGAGCGTTTTTTTAAATGTAATAGTCGGTTATGCCTGATTAGTTGCAGAAATGTGTTCCTACCTCGCCACTCGCTACCCACATTTAAAACCGTGCCTATGTTAGGTGTGAAATGGTTTGTTTAGAGACATGTGCGTCAGGCATTACTCCATTGTCTGAAGTACACCCGCGATTTCACCGCACCACCCACCCACCCACCCACTCCATGCCCGCAGCTGGTAAAAGCTGTTAAACGCTGAGAAATGCATAGAACGTGGACGTGTTAACCACTCCTCAGCAGAGAAGCAGCCACACTATCGGAGTGAGGTGCAGAGGGTCATTAAATATGGGTCGCAGTCAACTGTGTGGTCCTTCGTGTTATTTGTAATGACGCCATGAGCTTATAAAGGGTGGAAACTATGCGTTTTAAAAGCACTCGTGTTCAGAGAGTGAAGACATCCCGTGCTTCCCCATCACTGCCCCACCTTCTTGCATGCCAGGAGTACACCTTGACTCTATTTTGAATATTTCTAGATTGGCTCTGCAGTATAGTTTTACGTTTTTTAAAACTGTTTTTTCATGATTTTTACACATAGAACAAGCAATATAAATACCACCCCGATCCCCATCATTTATCCCCGAATCAGTGCTAAAAAGGCAAAAAGAAAGAAGGGAGAAAAATCAGCAAATCAGAGAAGGCTGACTCCATCATAATTAATCGAAGGAATGGCATTCCAAACCCTCTGGAGTAATGCTACTCAGCGATACTAGGTAAGTCACATATGGGCCCCAGATGTTTCCTGGCCTTGATGTCGGGTGCACAAAAGTTCCATAAGCCCTTTCAGTTACATAACAATATAAAATGTCCGATTTCCATTGTTCAACAGAGGGGGAGCCCCCTCTACCCACACCATGGCCACTTTCCTTTTAGCAAAGACCGGTAATGAAGCAGTTAATTTTCTGACATGTTTATGCATATTTAGGGTGAACCATAACAATGCAACAGTGGGTGATCGCTCCACCCGTTACCGTGAGTCCATCTAACAGGTCGAACAGCTGCTCCCAGAACTCATTTATAGGCAGGCAGGCCCAGGCCATATGTAGGACGGTCACTGGGAATACCCCGCATCTCTGGCACGATTCAGAGGCCTAAGGGAAACACTTATGAATGTCCTTCAGGGGCAGATAAAATTGGTGCGAAAACTTAAACCGGATTAATTTAAAGTTGCTATTAATAACCACCGTACGTGTTAGCAGACAACAGTATCTCCATGTGTCCTCCGGCAAAGGGATTCCCAGCTCCGCCCCTCACCCCCATTTAGCGTGCGAGTCTTGAGCCTATCCTGCACCCTTGTCAATTATAGTGGCGTATAACCTCCTGACCTTGACCTTGCGCCAATCAACTTGTACAACGTCGTTGCTATCTACGGTTCCCAGGGGTCTCAAAGTTTGTCCCTAAGCACGACTCGCAGCCTGAAATACACAAATATATCCAACGCTGATACCTCCCCCATGGCCTTAAATTCTTCCAACGTGAGAAAAAGCCAATTGGGGAAAAAAGTCTCCTCACCCCACCCCCCCAGCGTACAAGTGCCAGCCTATCCACACATTGGACGAAAGCCTTTTCCCCGCAAGTGAATGCCAGGGATATGTTTAATTGGGAGAAGCAGGGAGTGGAGCAACTCAGTTGATATATGAGCAGTGACTGTATGTGTCGTGGAGGCGATTCGGACATGACCTCTTTAGTACGGTCTCCTTGGTAATGATCGTGCATAGATTCTGCATGCCGATTCTGGACTACAAGCAGCACGCCTTTGGATGTAATAGGTATAACGCTGAATTTGCTTTTAGTCCCAGAAATTGCTGGTTTTCTGGGACTAAAATCTGGTGATCGCTACTTGTAGTAATTTTCCCACCATCATTCAGCATTACGTCCACCCCGCCGGCAAGGTGTGCTGTTCATTGTTGTGAGCTACTTGTTCCCCTCCTGTGTCTTCCTTTGTTGTGACCCGGCCCCTCTTCCTCCTCCCCTTGTGCTTTCTGAGTGATGTGCCACCAGGCTGTTAGTCTCTCCCTTCTCTCACTCACCTACCTTCTTCGCACCCCCTATGGTGCTCTGTCTCTCCCATCTTTTCTAACTGCTACTGTATCTCTTACTCTATCCCTCTCACAAAGTCTGGAAGGAATAAGTTCAAGAGGGACATCCTGGGCTCCACTTGAGGCCTCCCTATCGCTGATACCTACACCAGTGCTTCCTCCAGACACACTCCCTGGCATCCTCTTTGTTGTCCCTTCTCCAGACCTATGGACCCTTCATATGGTGTCTGTTCTCTCGTCTTTCTCCTCCTTTCCCATTAATGGTGGAACTAGGTAGGAGGTCCTCTTGGCCCCCTTCCACTGCTCCAAGACCATCATTAATGTCCATCGGAACGGCACCGTCTTGGTTCAGGGCTCTCAATCCAATTGCCTCCTTTTTGATGGGCGTTTCCCACTTATCAACATCCTCCCATCTCCTGCTACTCCTTCCGCCACTTCCGTGGTACCCTCATCTTCCTCGTCTGCCCACCCTCGGCCCCTCTACCACCTCTGCAGGGTGTACCTCAAGCCTGTACCTCTACACAAAAGTCTTTCAAATGTGGCAACCTGCTCCATGTCACTACTATCAACTCTCGCTCTGCTGTCAAACACTCCTCCTCGAAGAACTTGACCTAAATGTCCCACAGGTTTTGACACTCGCCTTCCAGTGGGCTACAAGATACTCTCTGAACCTAGAACCAACTGTCCTGGAGGTGGAGTAGCCCTGATCTTTCCAGACTGGGTCCTGGCCTCTGTCATCCCTACGCAGGCTTACTCCTCCTTTGAATGCCTGGTCTGCAGGCTCTCTATATCTCCTGGCCTCTCTAATTGTGGCCACCATCTACAGGCCACCAGGACAGGCTGCCCTCTTCTTCTCTGAATGGTCCGACCTCTCCTCTCTTTTGCCTCTACTTCTCAACATCTCCTCCTCTGAGATCTCATCCACCTGGATGTTTCTAATCCCTCCTCTGGGCTTTTCCGCAACCTCTGTGACACTGTATCTTTACATTCTGCCCTCTGGCCCGACACACTCTGGCGAACATACTTTGGATGTTCTCATCACCTCAGACGTCCCCCTCCCTAACCCTCTCACCACTCCTCTCTCTTGGACTGACCACTTTCTACTCTCCTCTCCTCTCAACATCTCTATCCCTGTGGCAAAGCCCTCTCCCCTCCCCCGCGCTGCCACATACCTTCTCGGTCATTTGGCCCATGAAGCATGTGTCACTGGATGCCTTTGCCTCTACTTTCGGTGCTCCTCCTACTCCTGCAGCTGACTCACACCCTGACACAGCCCTTTCTAATTTGCATCTTTCTATTTCCAACTCCCTTGACATCCTTGCCCCTATCATGAGAATCTGACTGAAGCCTACCTCCAAGTGCAACACGTGGCATGGTTCCGACCTCGCCATCCTGAAACGCAAGTGCAGAGTGGCTGAGAGGAAGTGGAGGGCTCATCCTCTGACAAACTGACCTGCCGCCTGCTCCTAATGCAATACACTATCTCTGTCCTGTCCAAGAAGAGAGTACACATACAAGCCTGTGTGTCTGCGGCCTCTCACAACACGCCCAAACTCATTAAAATCTGCAAGGAACTGGACAATCCTGTTGCAGTCTCTACCTCTCCGGTTCCCTCCCAGCCCCTCTGTACGGCTCTGGCATCTCACTTCTCTGCTAAAACTGAAGACACCTTGTCCTCTATCTCACACTTCCTCTTCCTATCTCCTTTGGCCATCTCTCCCTCTCCTTTCTCCTCTTTCTCTCTGACAACACCTAACAAGGTTTCTAGACAAGTCCGATCTCTGCTCCCCTGCTCCTCCAGAACCATCAAGGACCAGATTGACACCCTTGCTCCAGGCTTGGCTGTTTTCTGTAATCACACTTTCACCACTGGAACTTCCCCTCTTCCCCTCTCCCCTTAAGCACTCCCTTGTGCACACCCTCCTCAAGAAGCTGCTTGGGCGATAGTTTGCCAGGCAGGTAGGGCTGGCAATCTCCATCACCCCCTTTTTAAATATTTTATTTTTTCTTGTCAACCCACATTTTTTTTTTATTTGCATTTGGTTTTTACAAACCTTTATACATTTTTTTTATCAGTATCAAGCTGTTCTACAACATTTTTAACAGAACAGTAAAAACACATTTCGCTAAAACAATTTTATAAACTCACAAGTCTTAGTTAAAATCAGTTTCCCAACATCTGTATGTGAATTCAAGTGTTAATTGCTTTCTGATTCTATGTGCAAAAATACAAATGTGCACATTTCATCAGTATAATCCAATTAAGATGTTAAAAAGAATGTTATATCAGAAGAAATCATTTGACACTTTATTAAAACTAAGTGAATCTAAAAACAAAGTAAATATACTAAAATATACTAAGATAGACCTTCTTTTCTCGCTATTTCATAATCTATTATCTTCAAGAAGCGAGTTAATGCTATAATTAATGATGTATTCTCTCTGCACATCATTCTTATCCACAATAGATTCATTGCATATTCCCATTCATTACTAATAAACTTTCTTAGTGCAAGCAATCTAGCAGCTGTAAAATGAGGACATGCTAAAACGAGATATTTTAGTGTTTCTTTGGGCTCGTTCCAGTTCTAAAATCTGCACTACGGGAACTGTTTTGATGGATCTACGGAAGCCCAATTTACTATTCTTTCACGTGTATGAAGTTGATTTAACTTAAAACACATTTAGAGAGTTCGAGCCTTACTGCAAGGAAAAGATCTTAAGTTAGAACGCAGATTTCTTTTACTGAAAAACTTAGCATACTTATACAAAGTGTGTTTGTTTAAATCATCAATAGTAGAGATCCAGTCAAGAGCATATAATATATACTTTTTTTATTTACAAACTTGGGACGGGTAGTCAAATCTTGATTCACAAGATCCAGATTAGTTAATAAAATATGTATTATCAGGGCGTGTCCTGGAGCGCAAGCGATGTGGCATCTCCTTTAATGGCCTCTGCTCGTTGCCCGCAGCTTTCATCAAATAAAGGATGTTCCTGCTGTTCCTCTGTAGAACAAAAGCTGGCAGCCGCTAGCGGGATGTCAAGGCAGCAAATGGTGGCAAAATGAGCCGTGAAAAGGAGCGGGTGAAGTTTGAGGCGCAGGCCGCCAAGGCAACTTAAGATGGCGGACAGACCACAGAGGCTACACCACAGCACCTCGGCTGAGCTCTTTAGTGGACTCTGACTAGGGTGACTCTGAGTAAGGGGCCCTATCCCCCTGATCGACCTTCACTATGCCGTTACTTGCCGATGAATGCCATTGATCAGCAAAGAGTACAACGCGGGAGAAGCCCTGCCACACGGACCCTGCAGCTCCAGCCCTGGGCATGAACTCGGACCACTTCTGGCGGCTGTCTTAGTGGGAGAGAATTCAGCCAGCTCCAACGAGGCAACGGACCCCGCCGGGGTTCTCACCGGGCCCCACCAATGAGCAGCAGCAGACTTTGGGACCCCAGCAGGGCTTGACGGCGCAGCACTCTGTGCATCTAGCGCTCCCTCCGCCTGGCCCTCTGGACGCCCCTGGAGACACGAGCCCCCAGCCGACTTAACACCAGCAACCAGCCACTCGGGAGAAGCTGCGCAGACCCCACTGCCATGAGGGCTGTCTGGGACACTGCTCCTTTCCTGCTGTGGCTGCCCTAACTGCGGCGTTCACACGTTGAGACCATCCCTCACTGCCAACTCTGAGAGGGCAAGCCTCTGCTCCTCCACCTTGCCTCTAATTCCATATGCCCGCTGGGAGCCCCCTCGAACCCTTGCATGAGGGGTGCTGCGCCTCAGACCGCCTTAACTCTTAATGCAACCCTGTTCCCCAAAGGGGGCCTGATGCAGAGTGGGGGCTCTTCAGCAGGACAGTAGCTCTTAGGGGGCTTGCCATTCTACCTTAACATCTCCCCTCCCCCACTGTGCTCTACCTGACTCGGCCTCAACGTTGGCTGCATCCAGACCAGCAACTGCCACCTGGGGCACCCTGGTCCACAGCTCTACTCCTCCCCAGTATCTTCGGGCCCTCATTATGTTAGTTGAGGGAGACCATGGTCCCCCAGTCCTGAAGCACTACCTGGCTGGCTCTCCTAGATATGACTCTGCGCCCATAAGTACCTGGGCCTCCCCTCCTGTCCCTCCAGCCTAGTCTCTCACCACCTTGGTGCCCAACTCAACGGAGACCATACAGGGAGCCCTACGACCTGCTCAAGCCCTCGATGTGCCCAAGAACCCTCCACCCAGTTTGAGGTGGCCATTAAAAGTCTCAAATCCAGAGCCCCGGGCCCGGACGGGTACACAACACGCTTCTACAAAATGTTCCGCCCGCCCCCAACGTAATAGCTCCCTGGACAACCCTATTTAATTCCTTTGCTACCTCGGGTACTATCACCCCCTCCATGCAGGAATCTATCACAGTCCTCATTCTCAAACTGGGGAAAGACCCCAGGGATAACAGTTCATACAGGCCCATTTCACTACTAGACATCAACGATAACATATATTCAAAAATCCTGACAAATCATTTGGCCGGCTGCCTCCCCGATATCATAGACCTCGATCAGAAGGGATTTATTTTGCATAGATCGACCAGGGACAATATTTGTTTCTGAACCTAATAGACGTCGCAAATCAGGACTCATGGAAGCTCGCTTTGCTGGCCCTAGACGCACCCAAAGCGTTTGAAAAAGGGGACTGGGCATTTCTGTGACATTCCCTTGAAACCTTCCGATAAGCTCTGAGCGCTGCCACCCTCTGCTCTAACTGCTCATGTGTGTGTACATGGTCACATAAGGACGATTCTAGTTCCCCCAAGCCTGGATTTGAGTTCCTGGTTGGAAACGTTTTAATTCCTTTGCCATCTCCTTATATATTGACTCGAATAGGCGTAAGAGGTCTCCCTTTGTGGCCGGTTGCGCATCCTCCTTAAGTGCAGGTGTTGGAGCCCGGACCTGCCTTGGGGGCTGGAGCATGTCCTTGATGGTGGTCACAGCCATCTCTCTAGTCTTTCCAGACTTTATGTGCATAGGCGGGTCCACTTAACGTGGATAACTGAGGGACATGCTAGCCAGATAGATCTCTACAAGAGAGTACACCCCTAATAGCTGCCAGGAATACTGGAATTCCCCAGGCTCCTTTGGAAGATCAGCATGCCTCAGTAGTTGCTGGACTTGTGCACACCCCCCTTATACTCCCTTCACTGGGTATAGTATAGATATAGGTGTATAGTATATATAGGTATACATTCTTAGACCCAGAACTGGGTTATGGGCCACAACTCAGCAAGGGAGGGAGTGGGTAGCGCCACTGATGAATGCTGTAGAATAGGCTAAGAGGCATTTAGACGGGGGTTGACCCACCAATTCAGAAGCAGTCACCAGAAGGGACTCGGGCACAGTCACCCGAGAACTCCACAGATAACCAGGAGCAATAGTTCATTTCAGACTACACTTACTGTTCTCACAGCCACACGTAGCTCTGTGCCATGACAATCGCTGTTAATTTGTAGGTGGTTCATATGCAACTAATCATGCGTGCACCAACTGCCATCCGAGTGCAATGCACCTTTGAGCACTTTTGACAAATAATTCCCCATTGCGCATGCACTTGCCAGTGAGGTCCACTGGCTTGCCTAAAATGAAGCTCTCCAAGGGCCCGGGCCAATCCTTATCCCGCTCATCGTGGATGCAGTGATATATCATGCGCAGGGGGCTGCCACCTACTGTAATGGTGTGCTACCTTTTACTGGAACCATGTTATGTCGAGCCTAAGTCTGTTCCTGCTACCTCAGGGCACTGCACTCCAGAGCAGAGCCCAGCATCTATCGGAGCAGGTTCCTGCTGAAATCCGGCCCAGTGCAAAATTAATTCCGTCCTCATGGCAGAGGACTGCCGGGGTGGGAGGCGAGGCGAGAGCTCCCCGGGCTTGCTGCAGTGCAGACGCTCAACACAGGACAGGTCCAGCACTGTCGCAGTGCAGACGCTCAACACAGGACAGGTCCAGCACGGCCTCGATTGCACTCCTCGCCGAATGCGCTCGGCCATCCCACACACTATCACACAGGGCTCCCATGCTGGGCCTGTCGCGTCTGCACTGGATGCCGCTGCCAATGCTGATCTGATCCACCTTAGGCTCCCCCCCCCCCGGGCGCCACGCGTCCCAAGACTCAGGCCCGCGGTACCCCTGGCGGCCGCCATGTTGTCAAGCCAGGCCCCAGAGCTTTGTTAGTTCAAATTTCAGGGCAATGCCAGGAATCTCAGGGCAAGCGGTTCGGGATTCCAGTAGCCTTCACATTCACACCCTCTTCTCAGCTGCATATCTGTAGAACACGACGTTGGGAAGCTGCTAAAGCTGTTCACTCAGCTCAGGGCTGCAGAGCTACTGGGGTTACACTGCCATTAGCTTCCAGCCAGGCACCCACCTCACTCAGCATCGTCCCCCCCGCCCACCTAGTACTGTTCTAAGGAGGTTTGATGGATGCAAAAGTCTTGTTTTGCACCTGATGTGAAATCTAAGATTTTGGATATGCCCCTCGAGGGTTCTCAGCTTTTTTGGCTTTAGGGCAGATGAGTCTGAGTGCTGCAATTCGTCAGCCGCAGCCAGGGCGATTGACTTCTCAGGGTTGGAGGGGTCGGGCCATTTTAGTTTCTCTTCTGTCGAAGATCGAGAGGCATGTTCTCTCAGAGAGGACAAAGGAGACAGCCTCGTGGGTCAGGAGGAAGTGGAGGCAGAGATGCTTCAACAACCTCCGCCTCTTTGCCATCCGCAACCTCCGCAGTTCCAAATAATTTTCAGGCCTTAACCCACAGGACTGTGTGGTAGGAGGCACATTATCTCAGCATCTGGAAGAGTGGAGAAGTATTACTTCCAATGCTTGTGCACTACAAACAGTTGACCTTCCTTTTCTAAAAATGACCTCAAATTGCCCCCCCAAGGGAGCAGTCCTTGAAAGAACCAGACCCCCTTCTCTTACAGGAGGTGTTAATTGAAAGTCAAATTGGTACCTGTAGCGGAGAGGAATCAAGGCTGACACTCACTGTACTTTCTGATCCCTAAATAGGAACGAGGATTGTGACCCATCTTGGACTTGAGATGCTCAAACAAGTTACCCAGGAAGGGCAAAGTCAAGATGGTCACTCTTTTGCAGATACTCCAGGCCCTTCAGCTCCAGGATTGAATGGGGTCATTGGATCTCCAGGATGCTTACTTCCATGTGCCGATGCATCACATGCACAGGATGTACCTGAGATTTGCCATTGGCAGTTTTCACTATCAGTTTAGAGTTCTCCCTTTCGGCTCACCTCCACTCTGAAGGTCTTCACCAACTTGATGGCAGTGTTGGCAGTGAATCTGATGAGGAGGGATTCATATCTACTCCTACCTCGACGAGTGGCTGATCAGAGGCCGCTCACCCGAACAGGCTCTGCAATATCTAGACAGCACTTGCTACTCTCTCTACAAATTGGGCTTCTCCCTCATTTTCAAGAATTCTCACATGACACCTTCCCAAAAGCTGCAATTCATTGGAGCATTTCTGGACTCTTCCTCGGGGAAAGATTTGCCTCCCGAGGTAAGGGATCTTCAAATTTCCCAGATGTTAAGCAAGTTTCAGAGTGCTCAACGTCTACCGGTCTTCGATTTTGAGTTTGCTGGGCCTCCTGTCATCCTGCATTTTTCTGGTGCCAGAAGCCCTCTGATCGTAGTTCTCCGGCCGAATGACAGACTTGTTTCAGGTCCCAAGCAAGGTTGCACAGGATCTTCCATGGTGGGGCTGTGAGGAGAATGTGTTGATAGAGTAATCTGTTTAATAACCATGGCTGTAGATTACCATAGTTACGGACGCCTTCCTCACAGGGTGTGGGGCGCATACGTGCATACCAATGGCCTGACAATCGGCAGCCGCTGGTCTCTCTGAGTCCAAACTACACTTCAACCTTTTGGAGCTGAGGGCAATCGGACTAGCGCTGATGGCCTTTCTGCCCCCTGTGCGGGGGAAGAACGTCCTGATAATGATTGACAACACAGTGGCCACGCATTACCTCAACAAGAGAGGTGGTGTCGGAGTCACTTCCTCTGTGCAGAGAAGTGATGCAGTTCTGGTTTTGGGCACTGCAGTAAAGAGTCTCTCTGCTGGCTGCTCACCTACCCGGAGAGGAGAAAATGGCGGCGGACGCTCTGAGCAAGCAGAGCACAGTATCCCACGAGTGGGAGTTAGCTCAGGAAGACCTTCTAGAGATCTTTGCCCTTTGGGGAACCCCTCAAGTGGATCTGTTTGAGTCCAGTATCAACAGGAAGTGCAACCTATTTTGCTCTGGGGAATTCCCTCCGAGAGGAGCTCTGGGAGATGTGTTTGTGGTGTATTGGGAATTTCCACATGCGTACGCGTTTCCGCCAATCCCCTGCATTGCTCGTGTTCTCAGGAGGTTGAGAGAGTTTGGGGAAGTCCATGATCCTGATTGTGCCGGATTGGGCCAGGAGGACGTAGTTGCCAGAACTTCTAGAAATGTCATCTGTCCTCCATTTCGCCTTCCTCAGAGAGAGGATTTGCTCACTCACTCAGTTCTGGCTGGGCTGCGTTACAGCTTTTCCCTTCGGGGAGGTATTGGCACGCTGCCGGGACTCCCCTGTGGGAAAAGGCTGTAACACAGGCCAGGGTTACGTTAAACCTTCTCCCTCTGGGAAAGGATGGGGAAGCCTGTCGAGACTCTCTGAAACTGAAGCTGGACTTGTGGACGGTCAACCCACATGACAGACCGCCACCCAAGGCCAGGGACATCACCCCTGACCAGCCTGGAGCTCTGGCTGGGCAGCATTACAGAATTTCCCTCAGGGAATGGACGGGGACCCTGCCGGAGCTCCCTTGGACTGCCGTTGGACTTTTGGACGGTTGACACTTTATTTTCCACCCAGGTTAGTGCACCCACACATGTGAAGTACTGTTTTCATCCAGACAAATGTGGGAAGGTAGGACATGTGGTGTTGGTGGCGTGTTTCAGTAGTTTCCAGGTGGGAAAGGTCTGAACATTGAGTGTTTATTCCTAAATTTGGGACTTTGCTGTGGCTTGGGGGTAATGAATTCTAAGGCGTTTCACCCAAGTCAGACTACTGTGGAAATGCATGGGGTTCCCTGTTTTCCTTGGTGGCTTCGACACCCTAGGCCCAAATCTGTAGGTTGTCCACAAGAACAAAAACCCGCAAAATCTGCTCTGCCGAAAGACTTGGGGTTACCAGTGGTTTAGCTTTTTCCCTTTGTGCCCAGGTAGGTGCACCCACACATGAGGTACTGTTTTCGTCGGGACAGCTGTGGGAATGCGGGAAGGTAGGACATGTGTTGTTGGTGGCGTGTTTCGGTGGGTTGGCGGTGGGAAATGTCTGAACATTGTTTTTTTTTCGCCAAATTATGGACTTTGCCAGGGATTGTGGGTAATACATTCTGGGGCGATTTGCGCAAATCAAACCTGTGGATTCCCACAGGTGTCATGTTTT
Source organism: Ambystoma mexicanum (assembly GCF_040938575.1). Lineage (NCBI taxonomy): Eukaryota > Metazoa > Chordata > Amphibia > Caudata > Ambystomatidae > Ambystoma > Ambystoma mexicanum. Next base: position 669,732,313 of record NC_090933.1, on the reverse strand, counting down.
TGGAAATGCATGGGGTTCCCTGTTTTTCTTGTTGGCTTCGACACCCTAGGCCCAAATCTGTAGGTTGTCCACAAGAGCAAAATCCCGCAAAATATGCTCTGCCGAAAGACCCTGGGTTACCAGTGGTTTAGCCTTTTGCCTTTGCAACCAGGTAGGTGCACCCACATATATTTAAAAAAACATTTTTATTGTGATATAGCTAAAAAAAAGAAATCTTGACTTTTTACACATAGTAAACATATGTGAGGTACCGTTGTCGTCGGGAAACCTGTGGGAACGCAAGAAGCTCGACATTTGTTGTGTTCACTTGGTTTTCATGTTTTCATACATTTGCTGCTGCACTTTGTCACACAACCCTTTCATTTCCCGAATGTGACCTACGTTTAGTTGCTGCTTTAGGCACTATACGCTTTTGTAGCCTGCATAAGTCACTTACCCTTCAAAAGGTCTGCCTGTGCTCTTTCAAAACATGTATTGTTTAGGCTGTAAGCATAACAATCCTGTGCACCATGTCTCAGTTTTTGTCTTGTGTTATTGCTTGTTTTATGGAACATTAAGAAAAATGTGTGATTTCCTAACTGGAAGAGTCGAGGGGAAGTTAGCGGAGCTTGCTTTTCTCAAAATTCACGGAAGCTATTGCCTTACCAGGCCAACCATGTCCACCACATACCTGGTTGTTTGTCATTTTTCCAAAACCGTTTTTAACAGCCATTACCTCTGCTGGCAAGGTTGGCGAGCTTCAAGCTTTATCTAAACCACCATTTACTGTGTTTTATAAAGACAAGGTAGTTTCGAGAGTCCGTCATTCTTCTCTACTCAAGGCGGTTTCAAAATTCCTTTTGGTGCGAAACATTTTTGCGCCTTCTTTCTACCCTCCTCCTCATCGACCTAAAGAGGAGGAACGACTGCAGACTGGTTCCTAAGGGAGCCTTTAAGTTTTTAGATTAACAGGCTCTCTAAATTAAGACTGGATGACCAGCTTTTGGTAGGGTAAACAGGTCACAGGATGGAACAGGCGGTTACAAAATAGACCCCATCTTGCTGGATTATCCTGTGCATTTCCAAATGCTATAATCTGTCTGGAAAAGGAGTCCCTGAAGGTCTAAGGGCACATTCCACTAGAGGGGTGACTACTTCCTCTGTTCTTCTGAGACGGGTACCAGTGCAAGATATTTGCAGTGCTGCCACCTGGTCTTCGTTGCATACCTTGATGAAGCACTGTTGCTTTTAGATTTTCTATTGGGCCACGACACCAGCTTTGGAAAATTCTTCTTTTCCACCTCCTGCTATGTGCTGCAATGGGAGTCTATCAAAGATGAGTAATGCGCAGGAGGACACAATCCATTCTAAGAAAAAAATGACTTGCCCCTGGTTATGTTCTTTTGACTGCATGTTTCACCCACGTATTCCTCCTCGTCTCTCCCAGGCTACCCCTCTATCTGGAGAGAATTTCCTTTTAGTTACGCCTTCCTCTCTTCATCTTAATTCTGATGTCTTCCTCATCTTCGAGATCGCTGTGCTGGTGAGAGGAAAAACATGAACTGAGGCAACAGGCGCATTGTGTGCAATTTATAGTACCAACATCCTAGTCAAGAACGGATGGAGGCTGTCGAGGCACACAAGGTCAGCAGCGACACATGGCACCCTCTGCTGTGAAAAATCTTAGAAGCTGTTAGCAGGATATCGGAGTATTACCAGGGATGAGTTATTTATTCTTTTCTACCAGTGATACAAGTGATGGTGCTGAATTTGCAGCATGCAATCATTTGATCATACACGGTTTCCTTTTATCTAATGTCACAGGTTCAGCTACCTCACCCGTCAAGAGGGGATGGGGAGGGGCCCTCTCAGCCTGAGGTGTGAAGCCTAACATGGGGATTCAGAGAGTCAGACATGTGCCAGATGCAGGGTGTGGGTGTGGAGACTTCCCCAGTCCCTATCCCGTCTTTGTGTCTACCTGTATGACGCAATTACCATCCCATCTCGCCTGATGCCTGTACTGCATGATGCTTGCCAGTCTGTTTCTCTTTGCCTTCGGAATAAGATACTTTTTTCTTTTCTGTTAATGCTGATGGCCCCTGAGGGAGATGGGAGGGGGGGTGTCTGATTTGTACTGTAAAATGTTGCCATAAAAGCTATTGGATGACTACGATCATAATGGGTACATAAACCATGGTATGGGAGAAGTCTGGTAACAGTATTCTATACATACAGTATTATAAACTATATTTGTGCTGAGATGTTTATTTTTCGTTCTCTTTGCACGGACATTGGATAGGCATATCCCTGCCTTTTGGCTGTTGGTAACACTTGCCCTGAGAGCTTCTACTAGTAAGGACTTGTTCTAGAAGGCTGCCGAGGCAGTGCTTTGAGAAGCTCTCGGGTTGGATCGTACTGCCCTATACCTGCTTGGACAATAGGATATTCTTCCCAACTGGATGAGTGTCGGGTGGGGAGGGGGTATCCCAAAACCTTCACCTGAGGAGGATGACAGAATAGAGTGGGCTTAAGTGCCTTGCTGTCCTAGGAGGATAGACTGAAACCGGGGACGGACTAGGATTATTTGCAATGAGCCCCATTGATAGGGCTAAGGGCGGTATACCTAAATGGATGTACGATAAATTTAAGGGGAAAAGACCATGAGGGGATATAAGGAAAGGGGAACTTGTGGCGGGTTGGGTTATTAGTTTGGGCAGTGGGTTGTTAGGATGCCATCTGTTTATGATGGTTTCATCCACCTTATAAATGTAGTCTTGCTTTATCCATTTCTGATACGACTTCCCAGTCCTTTTTGTCTGATTTCTTTAATGTTCATATTCGGTGCCTGCCACTCAGACCTCTCGGCCAATGCTGCAGACCACCAGAATCTGGGGGCCTCCATCTGGACACCCCCAAGAGCGTTCAACATGAAAAGGTAGACCTACTTGAAAATCTCCATAGGGGGCATCTGGAGGATGAGATCGGGGCTGGTGCGAGTTCTTGCGAAGCTGCACAGGGTCCTGTTTAGGACTAGGGAATGGACAATGCAGGACGCAATGTATTTAGGGATAATCTGAAATGGGATCGGTTTTGGTCACGGTATGGAGCATTGTTAGTAATATTTCTATGTGTTATGACTGTAATTACTTTGGTGTTATCTATTTTCTATCCAGAGATTAACATAACAAAATATTACAGTTGGGAGCGAAGCCCGGTACAACGCATGGCTACTGGTTAAAGTAATGTGTCAGGGGAAAGGGAAAAGCCCATCAGTAAATAGGCACAAGTGGACATGAGCGCCCTTAGCCCTTTCATGGCCACTCTTCAGGGTCTTTGGTTATTGATCTGTTTTCCCTCTCTGAAAGGCAAAGCAGTGAAGTCAAAGAACGAGTGGCGCAGGGGCGCCTGGGTAACGTGGCAATTGAGGAGTGAAAGTTAGTTTAAATAGGGAAAGTAAAATGGGCAATCAAGAGGCGGCCTACTATCTTTTAGACAGTTTAACAGCCTGTCTTGTCATTTTTTTTTGGACTCATAGCATTATTTGATGCTACGAAACACAATATATTCCTGATTGCGGATACATTTAGCTTGGATAAACGAGGAGCCCTAGGACGGCATTGGGAAAGGAACATACAAAAATACCAGCAGTACAATGGGGAGCGTTCGTTACCTGGCTGGAAGAGGCCATAGCTAGAAGAGATGATGGGAAAGTAAAGGGATTAAGGGAGAGCAATGACCGATTAAGAAGGGAGATAACATTTTTAAGGGGTCGGAGAGGATTAGACTGGGCAGCATGTGCCCACAGATAATAGAAAAGGAGGGACTGATGGAGACTGACAAAGCAGAGGATCAGGTTAGTGAGACACCAAAAGATCTACTTTTTCAACAACCTGGAGAGACAACAATTAGCGGAACTGACACTCATAGAGGAACATTCCCTGGTAGTACCTACAGCACCAGAAACACTGTGGCTGGAGGAAGGGGATCCAGTGGAAAACGATCACTCATGGGACCTCCATTGGCATAAATCCCTCTGTAACGAGTAGAGGCACCATTTATGTCAGTGATTCATGTAAATTCGAAGCTCCACTCAGGCAAGTGCCAGCAGCACAGGGAGACTGGTCAAATCCAAATGCAGTAAGGATAGTGCATGGACACCTGGAGACCTTAGGACATTAGCTAAAGAATTACCTAATATAAGGGAAGAGCCACAACTATTTGTGGAGGAATTGCAGACATTCATGCACTGTTCTAACCCACCGTGGGCAGATCTGGATCAACTCGTGAGACTAGTAGTGTCACCGGAGGTAAGACGATGATTAACGGACCAGGGGCCTTGGCCAGCTGACGATCCAGGCACAGGGGATGTCCTGATGCAATCAAGGGATAGGCTAGTGACCATGGTTGCAGAGGTATGCCCTAGAAAAAACTTGTAAACAAAATAAAGGCAAATCACCCGCCGACTATCTAGATAGCTTAAGGTAGTGTTTACTCAGCACTCTGGTATTACAAAACCGGACGAGATCCCGCAGGAGGCTATAGCTAACTCTTTTGTTGCAGGATTTCTCCTGAAAATACAGGTGCAGCTTAAGAACATATGCGTAGGATGGCAGACCAAGCCATTGGCTGAGTTAGTGGCGGTAGCAAATCATTTGTCGCTTGCCGAAACCAGAGAAAGGAAACTATTGATAATCCACTTTGACACCACAGATGCAAATTCTTCAGGGACAGCATCAGGGAACGGGAAATTTCCAGGGGAACGAAAAGCAGAGGTCGACCGAGAGGCAAGGTCAAATGTCCCTGCAACCGTATGAGAATCAGCAAGGAGGATACAGGGGAGAGCAGAAGCAACTGGGACAACAGGGACAGTTTGACCAACAACCAGCAGGAGGAAGACAGGGTTACCAGGAAATTGGAATAACCAGCAGACTCCTAGAGTTATGGCATCAAACCCGTTGATTTATAATTCATGTAAGCTGGGCAGCCATTGGAAAAATGAAAGCCCTTTCAGACTGCAAGTAAGGCAACAGATGCCCGGGTGCCTGGTGATCTGGCCTAGGGAACACACAAATGCAACAGGAAGGACAGGTGCAGGGACCGACTGTGCCCATCGTCAGATGTCCCAGTTCCCAAACCGAAACTCCAATCCATTAATTCCCGAGACACAACAAAGGCAAGGGGTGATTCAAATTGGGTACTGACAATCCGAATGGGAAGGGACTTTTGAAGCACTGATGTTAACCATTGACCTGGGGGGTTGGGGGGGCTTCCTTTTGTACAGTAACAGGTTCAGGGAATACCAGTATCCTATCTGGTAGATATGTGTGCAAACCAATCCGCTTTACAAATGAAGAATTTGTCAAACATTCCCACATCTGGGGAGAGGTACGAATATTGCATCCCACTGTAATACACTAGGTGACGGAACCACTATCTGTCACATTGGGCCCATAACTGATCAGTATGCCTTTCTTTGAAGTCCCACCATGCCTGTGAATTTGCTAGGAGGAGATCTGTTGTGCAAGATGAGGTGCACTATATACTGCACTCCGGATCAGGTCTATGTAAGTGTGCCCGTGGATAGCGTGGTGACAATGATGGCCTCACTAAGGGAAGACATGGAAGGAGGAGTAAGAGTGGAGCAATGATCCGAGGACATAAGGGAATGAATTGATTCAATACCAGGGTGTCTGTGGTCCACCCCTGACCGCGAAGTAGGATATATACACAAAGCTGAACCAGTAAGGATAAAAGTAGGACCTTTTTGAACGGTTGCTCCATACACCCCAGTATCCCCTGAAACCTGAGGCAGAGGAAGGAATTACCCCAGTAATAGAATAATTTTAGATTTGGGGAATATTTTTCTGACTAGCAATATATGTAACACTCCTATTATTCCTGTGAGATAACCCGGAAGGAGGTATATCATTTTGTGCAAGACCTACCTGCTATTAGTGCTGTGGTAATAGCTTCCTTTCCTGTGGTACCAAACCCAGTGACCATATTGTTGTGTATCCCACCAGACGCTACACATGTTATGGTGGTCGATAATTGCTACGCTTTCTTTTCAGTACCCATACATAAGGACAGTCAGTATTTATTTGTATTTTCTCATAGAGGGTCCGGTACACGTGGACCTCTTTGCCCCAAGGGTATACAGAGTCCCCAACCCTCTTCTTACAGCAGCTAAGGACCCACTTAGAGGACTTAAAAATTACCAGCAAAATCTGTACAAAGTAGATGATTGGTTGATTGCCTCCGTCATATGACGTGTGTAAAGAAAATACTAAAGAACTATTAACAGCAATGGCAGAGAAGGGGCATAAAGCTTTAAAAAAGAAGTTGGTTATGCGCCCTCAGGGTGCAGTATTTGTGACATGAAATTATGAAGTGATGTCGATTGATCTCCCCTTCACGGAAAGAGGCGGTTTCTAACCTATCGAAGCCGCAGAGTATAACGCAAATGTAAGCTTTCTCCAGGGCTGTAGGTTAGCCAGCAATGGATCTCGGGATTCGCAGAGATAGCTAAGCCACTACAATATTACACACAATTAAAAATTACAGTTGACCCATTGCAATGGACACCAGATGCGGAAGAGGCTTTCACAAGAATGTTATTAGCTGAAAACCCTGCATTAGGTTTACCATATTAAAAAAGTGGAATTTACCTTGTAAATAGGAAATGCTGCTATTAAACTCCTCCAACATCGCTTTAACTCAATGTTACCAACTCCATTGGAGGGGGAGCCACATGATCCCACACCGCTGTGTCTGTGCACAATTGCCTGGTAATGCCTTGGGCAGACTTCGCCTGTGCTAGATCTGCTAGATCCAGATCTGGAGTATTTAATTGATGGGTCTTGTTTCAGAAATCAGAATGGCAGAGTGGTCTCATGTTATGCAGTATGCACACCTGGAGAAGTAGTAGAGAGTGGGAAATTGCTGCAAGTAACATCAGCACAAGTGGCCGAATTGGTGGCCCTTAGGGCTGAGGCGAAGAAATCTGTTCATATAAATACTGATTCAAAATCTGCCTTTGGGATAGCCCACGACTTTGGTCAACTCTGGTAACAGGGAGGATTCAGGACTTCAACCGGGACACCCATTAAAAACAGTCCATATGTGTTTGCATTGTTAGATGCTATAATATTGCCCGAACGGATTGCCATTATCAAATGTGCCAACCACCTGGATGATCCTATTCGTCGTTGAAAGTATTTTGCAGCTCAAACTGCCAAATTGGCTGCTATCTTAGAAGGCAACGATGTGTAAATCTTGCTGGTGCAAGTTGTACGGGAGGGTACGTCATATAAAACGCAAATGTAAAAGAATGCGCATGCAGATGAAACAGACAAGTGGATAAGAAAGGGGTGCTGGTTGCATGAGGACGCTCTGGCGAGAACAGGGTCAGTGAGTGACCCCAAAAATATTGTCACATCTAGGAAGAATGTATCCTTTAGGGAGAGGCAGAATGACAATGCTTGTGGTACATTCCTGGCTTGCACCATAACTTAAAACTATGGCTCAAGAATACTGTTGGATGACTGATACATTCACAAAATAATGTGGATAAAGTGTGCTGATCTGACCCCGAAGGGGTGGGCGGGGGCCCTCCACTGCATGGCCCGTTTGTAGGGTTACAAATAGATTTTCTCCAACTGTGCAACATTTTCAGGGCCAATACCTAATAGTAATAGTGGACATCATTTCAGGATTGGTGGAGGTGGACCCTTGTAGAAAGGGAGATGCAGTGACTTTTGGGAACATTTTCATTAGAGAATTTGTGCCTATATTTGGATTACCAGTATGTATTAACAGTGATCAGGGAACTTGTTTTGTTAATATCAAAACATTGTTGTCCACTTTGAAGGTTCATCACCATTTGCATAGCCATCAATATCCTCAATCAGACGGGCTAGTTGAGAGAAGAAATGGAGTATTGAAAAATAAATTGGCCAAAGTATGCCAAGAAATGGGGTTGAAGTGGCCAGAAGCCCTCCTGTTATTTCTGTTTAGCATGAGAAGTACACCCTCCAAGAAAATGGGTCGAGTCCGTATAAAGTCCTTTATGCAAGACCTATGAGATTACCTGTATCATCACCAGTGAAAAGTGTACCTGCCAATTTACAATTATCAGATGCTCGACTGTTGGAATATGTTAACACACTAATGTCCTCTCAGTCTCATTCACAGTCAGGTTCAAGCTGCTCTGCCAAGGGAACCAGACTCTCAAGGTCATTCCTTACAACCAGGCGACCGTGTCTGGATAAATGTTGAAATTGCCTCTCACATGGGACTACAAATCCCATCAGCCCTATTGCCGCCTTGTCCATCAAATCCGGGGTGTCATCGCCAGCACGTTTAAGCCTGTTGTGCCTGCTGCCTGCCAGTAGCTAGTTAGAACTGTGCTCCGTGCTCAGTATTTTGAATGTTACATTTTAAAATCCTTTGTTAGCTGTGATTGTTGGGGGTTTATTTGATTGCCATCTGTTTTGTACTGGGGGATACATTTGGCATTGAAATAATATACATGGGACTTCATCTCCCATCAGCCCCATTGCTTTCTTATTGATCCAGGTACGTCGGCGCCAGTGTGTGTAAGCCGGTTTGTGCTGGTGTGACAGGCTGCTTTGCTGTCTAGTAAGATCTGACCCGGGTTTCTTTTGGGAAAAACAGAGTAGAGCGGTCATTCCTTCCTTCTTTTTAATCATCTTTGTATTCTGTTTTTTTTTTATTTTACACTAGTACTATTATGGAGCCCCAATGCTGGACTCGGCCTACTCCTAGCTGAACAAAACAATTCTTGGGAGGCCATTGTAAACACGTACATTAATGCCTTATGTCAGGATCTCCATTTAATTCTCTATATGAATCATCCGGTACCAATTGCACTTGGTCACAGATCTCAGACTATATTGCTTCAGCTGGACGCAGTTCCATGTTCACTGCTAACGATAGGCCACCCAATTCAGTACATCTTACTGCCTCTTAAGACACCTGTTAGTAATATTGTGCATCTCTCTCCTCTCTCGGTCAGCAGAGCAATGCATGCTGTCTACATAACTCCACCTCTGCCTCATTCATTTAATGACCTCTGTTTTGCGGATGTCAGAGCTACCATACAAGATTCACCCCTTGCTAGTCTTGATACACATTTAAGCAACTCTAACTGTGATGCTCCTCTTGTTGTCATCACCAAGAATCCTTCTTGTGAAAGCCTTGTCATAACACCCATGTTAACTAATGGATCCAGTGAGGCTTGTGCCTTGCAAGACGCTAACCTAGACAGCTGTATTACCAATCTATTTTTATCAACGGATGCTACAGATGGTAGTATTAATAAAACTTCTCTTTTGTATAGTCTTTGAATAAGCATGCTATCGATGTTCATAGCTATGTTGTAGAAAATTATATTGATATACTGTGTCTAAAAGAAACTTGGATCAAGGATTCTAGTGGGCCTATAATAGACCTGATCGTACCTACAGTCTATGACTATTTTTTTGCTCTAAATAGTGCACATGGGAAGGGCGTAGGGGTCGCCATTATAGCCAGGAAAGAACTTCACCTTTTTGAAGTGCTCTGCTCTTGTGAGGGTTGTGACATCAAACCCCTCAAATTAAAATCCAATCATAGTAGCTGTATCAACCTTAACCTTCTCTATTGTCCACCATAGGTTATGCCTAATTATAATATCATCTAATTGTTGGGACTTTCAAATAAGCCCAATTGTGCAGCTGTATTGTTGGGAGACCTAAACCGATGGCGAGGAGACGCTGCTGACAAGGAAAATTTGTCCTTCGAACAAAATGTAAACCCCGAGTTCACAGTCCATAATAATAAACCCACTCATAATAAAGGTAAGTTTTTGGACTGGGTAGCATCAGGTAATTTCAGCATAAACATTATTAATACCAAATCATGTATCTGGTCCGATCACTCTTCTGTGTAATTTCATATGCGGCTCCCAGGAAAAACGTAAGCAAAAAACGAACACACACCAAAAAGAATACTCAGTAGGAATTATAAGAAAACTAGCCTAAGTACCCGGCTTTGCATGGGATGTCCATTCTCAGATTTGTTTTCATATTCCTCCGTAAAAGATGAACTAATATTGTTTTTTGCCACAAAGGTAGAGCGTGAGTTAGCATACAAATATGATATTCGTGTGAGAATTTAATTCAGAGGTAAAAAACATAAGACCAGTTCAGCACAGACAGCGCGATGATGAGCAATTTCTACAAATGACCTGTAGATGGCGCGCGGGACACCACAAAACGTAATGCTGAAAAAAGTTATCTCGGGAATGGAATGACCGATAGAGCTAGAAATAGTTGCATTAATTCGGGAATGAAATAAAGAATATTGCATGCAAAATGACACCAGACCTCACCATTCATGAGGAATGAGGACTTGCGTCCCCAGATCAATGCCACATACAAACCCACAATCAAACAAGACTTTGTTATATATATATATATATAAAAATCTGTGATCTTTCTGTGTGCGTTAATAGTCTCATGGAATCTATTACGGTATTAGACCCTGTGTGCACCCTGGCTGCATCACATAGAACTTTTTTGACCCATATGTAGGGCCGTGTAGCTCCCATGAGGTTGAAAACCATAATGGAAAATTCTTACCATAATAATTGCTTTACTTCAGACATAGAAGATCTTAAAAAGAAAAAGAGACCAGCCGAAAGTGCCTTGCAGAAAACTAAAACAGATGCTCTTAATGCTGTATGGAAGACGTACAAAAAGATGTACAAGTCAGCAATCTATTAAACCAAAAAAACCTACTTCAAGCAGATACATAATGCTGAGAATAATACCCCAAAACTATTTGAATTTTTGTTTTGTCTTTGATTCATAAAAAAATGAACCTTTACAAAATACAATTATAAATTTTAAGGAAAAATATCATTCATGAAATAAAATTTAAAACAACAAGTAGTACAAATCATCAAAACACCTCCAACTAAAACAGATACACCTGTAAAACAAGAAAACGGCAATCTCAAGTAAGTGCTGATCGTCTGTCTTGCAGCAATAATTCAATTTCTATATGTTCACAAAAATTCACTCGAGCATATATTAAAGGTCTAGATTTCCCGTGCATCATTCTTGCCCAAAGTGTTTCAAGACAGTCGTCATAGTCTGTTAACACATTTCATTAATAGAGTTGTTCTCTTAACATTAAAATGCGAACAATATAAAATTAAGTGTTTCAGCCATTCTCTGGTAACCGTATTATCTTTGTTCCCATGCTTAGTCCTTTCTCGGGTATGGTATAAATTAAATTTAAACCACATATAGTATTTTCTATATTTGTTGCAAGGCAAGATATCAGTGTAAGTGTATCTAGGAAGTCGTTTTTTAGTATAGATACTATATTCTGAGTACATTTTATATCTTCCTATATCTGCAATAGTTTTGCACCAATCGTTCACATATAGTTTTTTCTTTGCATATGCTGGTCTCAGACACAAATCCTTGCTTGTAATATTGAGTTCCACAAGTATATCCTGTATTGCATGATGGTAACAATTTATTGACTGAGTATTAAGCAACTGAATATTTATTTTCAGATCAACATACGGGGAATTAGGTTTAGGGGAGCACATGTTGGCATAATTGCAAAGTTGGCACCCTTTTCTTCGTGCAGATAGAGCAATTAACCCCAATTCATGCCTAAGCACACAGTTTGGTAAACTCAATGGAAAATTTAATACAGTTTTCAACAGTGAACCTTGAAGGCTATGTAGGGCAAGGAGACAAATGTCCATGGAGTACAGAAGGACACTTTCGATCTTTAAGGTGTAGAAGTCTATTGCCGGTATTAATGTAAATTTGCAATATTTTGCATGTATTATTTTCAACTCAGAAAGCAAAGGACAGCTTTTAGATTTTAGTAATGAGACCCTTTTTTTTAACTGAATTGGCCTCATTAATATAATAGCCCAAGTAAATTGCATTTTAGTCTTTGTCTTGGGTCCAAATTTCATTATCATTATTTTAATAGGGTTTGGAGTTAAATTATGTGCTATTGCAAATTTTTCAAATAGATGTTTAGTTTGCAGTCCTCTCGGAGTAGGATCAAATATAATAATGTCATCTGCAAAGGCAAGCCATTGCAGATGCAATCTACCCAGTTTTACCGAGAATAGACTTCTATCATATCAAGTGTGGTCCATATCTGCTATGTATAAGTTAAAAAATGATGCAGCCAGATTACAACCTTGCTTCAAGCCCAGCTCTGTCTTTATTGGGGCAGTTATTCTCCCATCTGCTAAAATACGTACCCCATACGCTGTATCCGTATGTAGCTTGATGAACCAATAAATTAGTTCAACTGGGACACCCATTTTTGCCATTTTATCCCACAATAGATTACGCACGACACAATCGAAAGCTGCGGACATGTCAATCATGGCCATGTAAATAGGATACAAGTCTTTCAGTTTTGTCCCTGCTTTGATATGAGCAATAATAGTCACATTTAAGGTAGTATCCATTTCCTTTCGAAAACCTGTTTGAAATTTGGAGTACAATCCCAATTTCTGAATAACTTTATCCAACTCAGACAGGGGTAACATAGCAAATATCTTTGCATTTGTGTTAATAAGAGAGATGGGTCGATAGTTTTCTGGTAGAGAAGGATCACCCTTTTTTTATAGATGGGGAATTATATTAGAGGTGACCCATCAATTGGGAATGTTCCCAGTAGCTGTTATATTATCAAATGTATTCTTTAAAATATGTGACCATAGATTTACATCGGTCTCATAAACACATGGAGGTAGCCCATCTGGTCCTGAAGACTTTGAATACAACAGGTGTTAACTGCCCATTTCATATAGTCTACTGACCCTTTTATATCGCTCCAACTCATTATAATAGAGGCAGATTTGGAAGATTTCTAAATTCTTATGGTAGTTGATATTTGCATGTGATATATTCGCTCCACTTATTCTCTGATATGCAGTTCGGGATAGGTGTAATCAGACAATTGTCTGCACGTTTTATAGTTTGCCAGATTGTTCTTATATCATAGCTGCATATTGCCTTAATCAACATACAATTCACTTTGTTGTAATTTAGGATTTTGTGATGTTTTAACTTGGTTTTATAATTAGCTATTATCCGTTTACGCAGCGTATGATAGTTGGAAATGGTTTGTGCACAATTCCTTAGATTCCTCAGTTCTTTATTTGTTTTCTCTTTTTAGCGTCTTAATCCCTGGGTCAAAGGGTTTGGGATATTTTTTTAATTTGCGCTTTTCATGGAAATGTTCTAGGGCAGTGTGGATCATCTTCGAACATATAGTCTCCATTGTATAGATGGAATTTCTCTGAGACATAAGAATGATAGCAATCTGCCCTGATACAAACCCACCAAATTGTTGACATAGTTTTAGATTCCATCTAAGCAATGTTAAGGGCCTATCTATTTCTGCATAGGTTAAAGAGGGATCTAAATCTAGAGGGTGGCAATCGAATTTTGATATCGATAATTGGGCATGATCACCATGTACTATCGAACTGATGGCTAACAGAGATGCTAATGGCATGATGTTATGGGATAGGAATATATAATCTATCCTTGAAACGTTGCATCCCCTACGCCAAGTCGAGCAATCGCCTGGTTCAAGAAATTCCATATCATCTATACCCCAATCATCGAAATATGAGTTCCACATTGACCGTCTCTCTTTCATCAGTCGTTTACCTTTTTTTAGGTGATGTTCTAGTAGTAGGCTGGCACTCAGAATTAAAATCCCCCGCCAATTACGATCGCACAATCGCCTATTTCCATAATTGATGATTCTAGACAGTCATCCAATTCATTAAATATGGAATCAGTTGAGGTATTATTGGGATTGCAATATAAGCTTATTATCAGCAATGCTTTTATTCTGTGATTGGGCAGATCTACTGATATCGCTATAAGATTGGATGACTCCCATATAACTTTAGTTTGAAATCCAAATGTGTTATTTACTGCGCTTGCTAATCCGCCAGCCGGGCGTTCCAATATTAAACGTTTAGCCGGTGAGCTGTAGTATATCCCATCAATGTGAGTGCGTCCAATTTCATAGTTTCCTGAAAAAGTATAATAGAGTTAGGTTGATGCAATGAGAGTGTGAGATCAATTTGATATATTATGAAAACCACATGAGTTCCATGAGACTATTTCTAAGTCACACCGTGTCAATGGTTATGACTTCGTTGGTTTAAGTTGTGCACTTAAAATTGATTTTAACATTGGTTCCAGCCAAGAGATATATTTGTTTTTCGATACAAGATTTAACCAATCGATAGAGGACAAGTTTCTATCGTTCAGATCATTATTCGAATCATGATTAGGTTCATCAGTATTAACAGAAGATGGACCAACATGGGCTATGAATTCTTGAGCTGAGGCTTCGTTAGGGAAAGTTTTTAATGTAAACCCTTGATCTTCGATCTCTGCTCTACATGATGATTTTCCGGATATATTCTGAGTGTAGATAGTAAATCGTACGATGATTATTCCATCCAGCAAGTGAGACTTGAGTTATATCCTCTGAGTTCAATATTCTAAGTTGCGGAATACGTGAAAACGGCGCAAGCAAAAGGGGACGGTTAATGTGAGTTTCCAAGAGAATTCAATGTACCTTCCAGTCCAATAATATACTCCGTTTCTACCATTGACTGCGTTGAAGGGGGCTGAGATATTTCCTGTTCCTCCCTAGGAGGTAAACTGGGGAGTATTCTCAGCATTCAAGTTTATGTTGGTCGTGGGGGCTGGCTCAGACAAGGTTTTACTGCTTAAGCAGAAATTTCTGTCTTGTATGGCCTTTCTCAGGGTCATCAAAATTACTCCACGGGAGTCATTAATAGAGCCCATTTGCGATACAGGAGGTAGCAACTTAGACACACCAGTCCCATGGGTCGGTGATTTTATAATTGTACTATCCTTGGATCTAACTACAGTCACAACATCAAACTTTTGGTTTATACCTTGTGGTTTCGGGATATTCTCCTCAAATGTAATAGATCGAACTTTGCTCCCTCCATTAATCACCATGGGTATGGTCCTGTTTAGTGGTTGTGTGGGGGCCATCATTTGTCCTGGCATGCATACTTCACTATAGGATTTTTTTCCCTGCAATGGTTCTGCTGAGAGCGCCACTTTTGGCTGTGCCTCTAGCTTAGTTTCCGCCTGCACACGGTTTATTGAGGTACAACTTCTTCCACTTATTGGAAAATATGCATTCAAATTTGTTTTTCATAGGTTTATAGGTGGTTCACTCACTGCCAGTTTTAATTCGACTGTTTTAGGGTGAGGTTTGAGTTTTCTTGTTGATGGTATAGCAGACAGTTGAGGTGGGAGCGATTTGGAAATTAGGGAGTTTTTGTTCTACCGAGGGCAATAAAGCAGGCAAAGTGATTTGTTGATTAGACGTGAATGGTGTAGTGTCATTTCCTTTTATGGGGACAAGTAAGGCAGATTGACTTTCTTCTGAAAGCTGCTTAGCATCAATCGGATCCTCCTCAATAACCACACCCGCAGGAATAACATGAGGAGAAATGAAGCCGGTAGTTATTACTTCAAGCAGTGGTTCAGAGCTATTCATTCATCCATTGCTATTTAGGAGTGCGTCCTTGCGCCTTTTAGCGTAACGTTTAACAGCCTGCATATGAAGTTTTTTTAACACAGCATGACAAAAAGCCGATTTTTATTTTTTATTTTTTTTCCCTCCGAGATTTGAGTAATGAATTCCTTTGTTAAACTGTTCCATTACTTTTATAAGCGTTGAAGGGCTGTCTGTTTGAGATTTAATATCCACATGGGCAATGGTAACTTTTAGGTCTATAGAAGTTTTTAGTTCTTTCAAATCAACATCAAACCCACAGCTGCAAATATTAGAATCAAGGGCCGGATGGACAGGTGGTGGTAATGGGAAGTTTGGTATAATGTGATCATCGATAACTTCCAAGTCGCATTTTGTGCCCTTTTCGGCAATAGGCCGTTTGGAAGGCAACATTTGTTTGTTTTCTAAAAATTGATTGTTTATCATTATCAATTACCACACTAGTATACAAGCTTCAATACGATCTACTTTAGAGCAGAGGTGTCGCATTGTGCTTTTTATTTCGCGTAGTTCCAGATGCGACAAGTCATGTCCCTTGTCAAGAAGGTCAAGTATTTTTATTATGACCAGAAAGGTCTGAGGTGACCTCCCTTCCTGGTCCTCCCTCAAGGAAGATTGAATAAACTCCTTGTGGCAAGGATAACTCTTTTGTGGCTGTGTTAAGACAGGAGAATAGAACATTTGTGCAGGGAACGATTCATTGTGAATGTCCGTATCAGAACCAAAACTAGTATTCCTTATTTGAGCCGTTGATAAGGTATCACATGGTTGAGTTCTGGAATGAGCTTTCCAGTCAGGCGACCTTGTGACAAGCGGAGGAGTGAGCATGCATATGGATCGACGAACTTCGGAGTCCAAGGCCGCCATGTTGCTAAGTTGGGCTTTAAAAGAATCATGGTCCGGAACTGAAACGAATATAGTGTCTCACAGAATACTCATTCTAGCCCATTAATGTGGCTGAAATGGAAAAAGTATTGGGTAAATTGCACCCTACTTTCTGCTTTGGAGATGCTGTGTCATCTAATGTGATCCTAGAGAATAAAAGAAAATGTGCTCCCTTTCTTGTACGGTTTGTTAATTCATCTTTTGCACATAATTGTGTCCTTGCTGGCATAAATGAGTTTCTAATAAACCCCTTTGGTAAAGACAGAGGGCTTAACCCAGAGAAACAGTGAATCTTGGACCCATTACTAACTTGCACTTCTTGTATGAAATAGCTACCGTGCAGTTACAAGAACATATGGATTCTGCCTCTATCTTGCATACAAGACAATCTGGCTTTCGTCCAAAGCATCGCGCAGAGAGTGCCTTGTTAGATCTACAGACCCACATGTTGGACATCATGGACAGGGGTAAATCCGGGTTGCTGGTCCTAGTGGACCGTTTGTCGGACTTCAACCTCCTTGACCACAAACACTTTTTTACCGTTCTCAATGCAGCAGAGATCTGCTCTAAAAATGCTGTGCATTGGGTTTGTTCGTTCTTAGGTAATAGGAGTTCCATGATGCGCTAGGGTGACGCCACCTCAGACTTTGCCCCTATACAGTGTGGTGATCGCCAGAGGTACCGGTTTGGCACCAGCACTGCTTATGTCTACATCAAGCCACTCTGTGACTAACTCTCCAATATGGGAGTGCAGTTTACCAGCTGTGCCGACGACGGTTATTTGTGAAACAGATGCCGACAAAACATCTATAAAACTATTAAACACTGCATGGCCTCAGACTGGATGTGCCTTAATAGCTCAACCTGTCCTCAATCCAGATCTAACCCTGACTCGACATATTCAAACTTTGTTATAGAAGGCTGTAACATCTCAGTCCTCAACAAAGTGAAGACACTTGGCATCTATCTGCAATCCTCTTTAGGGGCTGATTCGCGTGTTAATTTGATCATAAAAACTCCCAATTTCATTTAAGACTCATCAGACCGATCAAGCCATTCACTTCAGAGAAAAACTGTGTAACCTTAGCTTGCTCTAAAATGCTATGTAGGATTGACTACTGAAATGCTATTTTGGGGTGGGGGGGTGCTAGCAAAAGCTGTATCCCCAAGTTACAAGTAATACAAAACGTTGCAATTCGCCTGGCAAAAAGGGCTTGCAAGCAAGGCTCATATTTCAGAAACTAGGAAAGAGCTTCATTGGTTGCCTGTAGCGGCCAGAGTGCAGTTTGATAGTCACCTTGACACTTAAATGTGTGTATAGAAAGGCCCCCACTTTCCTTGGGGACAGATTAGTTAAACATGAGCCTAAAAGAGTTCTATGGTCCAGCAATACTAAACACTGTTTTTGCGCCAGGTCAATAGAATTGGCAGTCTGGAATTCTCTGCCAGTGAATCTACATCGGGAAAGCAATCTGCTATCCTTTCAATACCATCTGAAAAAAACTTTTACTGTTTAAATACATTCTTCTGAGGTTTTTCTTACTCATGTCCTGTATGTTTATGACTTAGGCATTTGTTTGCGCCCTGATGCTGCAGGCTATGGCGCATAAGAAATTGAAACAAAATAAAAAAAGGTCCACCAGAGAGAGACTGCTATAACTCCAAGGTGGGAGGGGCCCTACCTGATACTACTGACTTCTAACTGGGCTGTGAAAGTAAGTGACACCCAAGATGGGTGCATGTAAGCCACGCAAACGGGGAGGCCTCCTCTTCAGTGTAGCTGCTATTGTCTGGCTGATCTGGTGTTCTGTATTGGCTCATACTAACGTTGTTTTAGGAGAACCTGATTTGATTGTACAAAGTATATTGGCAATGAAAATCTTTGCTAATGTTTTGACATTGGACAATGCCCAGGCCTGGCTGTGGTATAAGAAAAGATGGATAGTACAGTGGCAAGGAGGGGCTTGCATTTTAAATGGATCATGGGAATGTGGAGTAGAACTTTGGTTGGGATTTATACCACAGCCAGCTGAATGTCCAGTGCGGGGTAGTGCGATCTCCTGTGAAGCTCTACCTAATTGTATGAGTGACTACTTGAACGTTTTGAACTCACCAATAGAAGAGCCCACAAGGAAACCCAAACCTAACCTTGGATATAGAGGTACTAGTACTTTCACTAATATACCTACTACAGTAACTGAAAAACTAACAATATTGTACCCTGAACCGTCACATGTTTCTGATATATTATTGTAACTCTTGTTCTCTTGGTTAGGAAAATAATTCAGATGAATAAATAAAGCTCCCCAACAATGACTCGCGATTATCTTATCTCTTCCCGATATCTTCTATCTTCCCCGGTGCTGACTGACGATGGTTTAGTATCAGTACAGATTGGGGAATTGTGGCCTTTGCATCCCCCACTGTTGCAGTACTTAAGTAATTTAACTGAAGGACAGATAGTATTGGTCGGTGACCAGGTGTGTTGGGAAGGTGAAAGGGAAGGTGTTGACTATAGTTTAGCCGGGAGAAGGTTGTTTCGAAAGAAAGGATTGATGTGTAGAGTTAGTGACCCCACCAGAGTTTGATTTGCATTTCACCAGCCATACTAAGCAATTAACTATTTTTGGTTAACTATAGAAAGGAGAAAGATAAAGGTATATGTTGAATTTTTGAAGAGGTGGCCAAAGTTAGTGCCTCAACCTTTTATGGTTCTGGAAGGAGGAGAAGAAGCAGTACAACATGTGACAGATATGACAAATGGTTTGCATGTGTTGGACAAAAAACAAAGGGGGGGTCATGGGAGTCTCTCTGTCAGACATTAGTCCTGGTTGTGAGAGCCTTACCCCGATTCCTTAGCTCACCATCTTTCACAGAGGAGAAATATCCCAAACATAAGTCTTTGCCCTGCCATGGGGCAGTCCAGCACCGAAATGGTAGGCAATTCTCCTCTGAACAAGAGTACCAACAGCAACCCCATACACATGTTTGTCTGGTGTGACCTCATCAGTAGGGTCGAGCTGTGCCTCTCTAGTGTCTGGGGTTGCTGTTGGTACTCTTGTTCAGAGGAGATTGGCTTAGCATTTCTGTGCTGGACTGCCCTAGACTGATATGTTTTATATATTTCTCCTCTGTGATAGTGAGCTAAAGATACTGGGTAAGTCTCTCTTAACCGGGACTAATGTCTGGCAGAGGGACTCCCAGGACCCTCCACCCCCCCTTGTTTTTTGCATGTGTTGGAGACAGTATATAGAAAGGAAAAGAAGGTGTTTGAAGTGGCTGATCCCACAGCCCCAATTTTGTATGGAGGGAGATGTGTGTGCTGTAAATGAGGAAGTATCTGAGCAGCCTTACGTTACCAACAGTGTCTCTCACAGCATTTTTCTTTTATTGGCAGGGATCGTTTTGGTGCTGTACACAGTGGTGTCACCAAACGGGGGCAGTGGTCATCCAGAATCTACCCTCCAGTTTGCCTTCTCTTCGGCCTGTTCCCCATACTAAATAGTATTTTGTTCTGATAGAAATGAGGCGAGAAAGTATGATGCTGCAATAAGAATTAAGAAAACTGTTAAAAACACATGATGATGACTGTATGTATTGTAAATCTAGTGTGATAAATGTAGATGGTTCACGTGCACAAACGAAAAGCAGGAATGGATCATAGTGATAGATTAGAATAGAATTCCCGGTGCAAATGAAAAACTGGTGTATTGGGGATATTGTAGGGGTATTAGATCAGCTGGGTTAGTTGCGCAGTAAGCGCAAAAGGGATTCTGTGAACGCTGATGGTCCCCAAGAGGGTCGGGGTGCCTGATTTGTACAGTAAAATGTTGCCATTATTGGATGACTGTGATGAAAACGGGTACATAAACCATGATATCTGAGGTCTGTGAAGAGTATTCCATACCTACAGTGTTATAAACTATGTATGTGCCCGAGATGTTTATTATCCTTTCTCTTTACACAGACCTTGGATAGGGATATCCCTGCCTATTGGCTGTTGGTAACACTTGCCCCGAGAGCTTCTACTAATACGGACATGTGCTAGAGAGCTGCCGAGGCAGCGCTTTTGAATGATTTCGGGGGCACTGGGTGAAAGCCCACCTGTATTTCAATCATGGATCGTACAATAGTGTATTATTGTCGACCATATGTGCGTCAGAGGCCGTTATCCCCCCCCCCAACCTTCACCTGAGGACGACAACACCGTATATCATCAGAATAGAGTGACTGAACCGGAAGCCAAGAGCCATGTGGACCCAGGAAGATAGACTGAAACCGAGAACGGAGTAGGATTGTTTACACTGTGTCCCATTGTTGTAAAAGGGGGCCGGGATACCTAAACAGATGTATGATAAATGTAAGGGGCCATAACCATGAGGGGATATAAGGAAAGGTGAACTGGAAGCGGGTTGGGTTATTAGTTTGGACAGTGGGCTGTTGGGATGCGATCTGTTTATGATGGTTGCAACCATTAATACATGCAGTCTTGCTTTGTCCATTTTGGATAAGACTCCTGATTCCTTTTTGTCTGATTTTTAAATTCATACTTCTGTGTACCTGCCTGTATGAAACAATTACTATCCTATCTCGCCCCATGCCTCTGATGAATGATGCTTGCCAGTCTGGTTCTCTTTGCCTTAGGAATAAGATACTTTATTGTCGTCTTCACAACTTGGAGTGAAAAGAATGTAGCAATAAAACTATTGTAGTTTTGTAAAAATATGGTAAATGTAGTACTGTACTTTTGTTACAATGTGTTAATATTTGTTAATTCCCAGGTGCAACATGTTTTTTAAATGTAAAGTAATCAAATCTTTCTTTTTACCATTTATCTGTAGCACGGTCTGCAGTTGAAGCCTCTTTGTCCGAAAGGCACGTACGGAGGCTGCTAAGTTTCCAGCGGTACATGAGAGCCTCTCGATTCTTCCGAGGTGTCCCTACTCAGAACCCCTTATACATTTTGGATGATGGCTACAACGGCCAGGCAAAGGTTTGTGCAATGTGTTTTTTTTATCTTTTAAAACTGCCAATTAAGCGCCAAACAATCCAGATCGTAATGCCTAGCTTCAAATTGCATTACAGTCCTCTTAATGTATTGGCTTTCTGCTTGGACCAGCTAGGTAATTGTGATTGAGTAGTTTGCAGGTGCTCACTATGAGTAGCATCAAATTGGAAATCTGGCTTGAGAATTAGTCTGTTAATATTAACATAGTGAATGCATCGGATTCCTGATTTTTCCAATGAACTAGTCAAACCGCCAATTAACGCTATTTAATAAGGTAGTTAGGTTCATTATTTATTTTGGATTAACAAGAATCCATAAAAGATACAACACATTCAACATATACATCAATAAAACACACAATTACATTTCATTATTGATTGAATTTCCTATAAAGTCAATGCGAGTTATTACAATGATACATAAGATAACCCACGCATTGTAGAAAGCTTAGTGCAGAAACATGTGTGCTTTTCCTAAAGTCAATCTAAAAAAGAAAAGGTTGGGAAACGAGGTATAAAAACATCTTAAAGCCAGTGATATAAAAGCCCTTAGTTTATAATCATTTCAGTTGTTTCAGTCGTTATTTCTAGCTACTTTTCCTTGCTTTTATGCCCCTTTCTCATGTGTGCCAGGCAACTCTTACATTATAGCGACAAATTCCAGGCAGTAGCGGGCGCAAGTACATTCAGCAAGTAGTACAGAGCTGGCTTGTGTTGAGAAAAGCCTCTGGCTATGAACAATAGTAATGGGTATTTTTTTCCTTTGCTCGCTTATAGGCTGGACAAAAAAAAAATAAAAAGTGAGCTAGATCTAATCTGGCATCACACATTGGGCGTTTTTCTTCAAATTCACGGCCAGATCTCCGACTACAGAGGTTGCGCTAGGTTCAAGTAGCGAAAACATGCCCTTATGATTGGAGCTCTTTGATATTTAGAGTTCGTCCGAGTGAGGTATTCTTTTGTATTGATTGATCATGGTTTCATTATTTCTTCAGTCTCTCTCCTATTATATACCCATTAAGTTAAGCTCTTTATCAGGAGGCGACATCTGCTTTTTTCTATGAGTTGTCCAGATTCAAAAAGGATGTCACTAGTACCCACTTTGCAAACCCTTTTCTAGCCAGCCAATAGTGCTGGCACCCTTCTTACATATAAGGTGCTTCAACAAATTCTGCGTTTGCCCCGCCTTTGGATTAGACCATATGCGTACCCAGTCTGCAAGGCTCCAACACCAATTGATTCTCTAAGACGGCCCAGCCAATTCCTTTGTGGCAAGCAAAATTTGGCGCAGATATTGGTAAACCCAATAGGGATTTTACAAACCTGTTTTCTTCTTTTTGTAGCAGACTAACCTCTCCATATCCCCAAATTGCAGCACCATATTTAATAGCCCCTATGATGTGGGCATTGTATACCTTTCCCACAATACAGAGTGGCTGTTGCTTGTGATTTTTCATGAAGCTATGGATACCACCTATCAGTTGTCTCATTACGGGGGCCTGTTTTTGTACGTGGGGCTGCCCGTTAAACCTTTCATTAAAACGGCTGTTTAATAAGACCAAAACCACAAAAAAGTATTACTGCTCTCAAAGTACTATAGTGTTAAAAAAGGTCACTTCTTAACCATAACTCAAACGCCATTCGTGGATAGAGATACACAGTTGTGCAAAAAACGGAAGCTTTTATTCTTTACAGCTGGCTGGGAGGTGAATGCAAGTCCCTTTTTGTTCGCACACTCCAGAATAACGACAACCCACTAGGGAAATAGGCTAGGAGACATCTCTGCAAGGATAACCAGGTTTATTTGTACAGAATACAAATGTCAAAAAGGACTCTGCTGCTTGAGATCGCTCTAACTAGTACATTCACAAACAAATGCTTCACTGCGTCACGCCGTACAGTATAATTTGGGGCCACTGATTGGAGGCACCCTACACATGAGCCTGCTCCATAGGAGATGCCAAGCAGTAATTGGCTGGTTGTCTCCGTCAGTCTGGATCCACATGGGTCAGCTGGGCTCATCCTCTCGGTGAAGGTCGGGACACACGTAAAATACCCTGTTCCTATCTGAGCTAAACGAGCTAATACTGAATTTGAACTCATTGTGGCAGGTACTTGGGTGGCACGGGAAATGGTGCCAGGGAGAAGGGAGGATAAAATACAGTCATGCTGACCCACACATTCAAGACTTCATTGATACCGCAGTTCCTGCACTCAAGGT
The DNA here is from genome assembly GCF_040938575.1 of Ambystoma mexicanum. Classification (NCBI taxonomy): domain Eukaryota; kingdom Metazoa; phylum Chordata; class Amphibia; order Caudata; family Ambystomatidae; genus Ambystoma; species Ambystoma mexicanum. The sequence goes on along the minus strand of NC_090933.1, from coordinate 669,708,582 downwards.
CTTCACCCTGGGGATTGATCTTTTAATTAATCCCTCCTCTGTACCTTGTGTTATGAGGGATATGTGTTCCTGCTAGGAAGAAATATAGCCACACATGCTTAGATCATCTATGGACTCTTGATGGGTGTTGGAACCTCGGGGTCTTGTGCTTATTAAAGAATGCAAAGGTGCAGGGGTTGAGTCAGTGGTGTGGGGCTGGCTCCGGCCTGGCTGGGTGGGGGTTGGGGACCTAATAGCAGTTTAGTGGAGATGAATGGATGCAGCACAGAGCCCAGTGTTGTCTGACGCTCTTGCTGGGTGCATTCTGGTGGAAGATACTAAATATTTGCAACACTGAAGGGACGAGGGGGAAATAGATTTCCGTGGGAACAGAGCTCTTGCGAAGCCAGTGTGTTCCACAGAAATTCAGCCTTATGAACCAGGAACGTGGCCAGCGCGAGCCTGCAGCTTATCCCTTCTGGGCCTAATACAAAATGGAATCGAGGGCTATGAACTTTTCTAGTGCCATACATCTACTCTAAGCTCTACAGAGCCCCTACATGTTGCCTGATAATGCAGATTACCCCCCACCCCCTTGTATTTTATATCGACTCATATGGTGTTTGTTTTATTTGGAAGCGCCTGGGGGGTGGGAGGGTGGGGTGGAATAGACTAATTTCCATTCCAACAGAGGGTTTCCCATGCCACAAGATGTTCATTTAGCAAGGAAAGACTGAAAATGTGTCCATCTTGAACATACTTTTATTGAAATCAAGGCATTACACAACCGTTCTGTTCTAATATAAACTGTACATTATGATAGGCCAGGTTTATATAAGTGAAATGTATTGTCCTTTTTCATTGGACACAAATACTTCCCGAAATACCACTCCCCTATGACCTGATACTCTGCTGATCAGCATATACTTATTTCCCAATTTCAATAAATCATGGAACATATTGTTGCAACCTAAGAAATGGATGAGACGCAGTTTGGAAATGACGCAGGCTCCAGCTAAGATTTGCTGTGATGTTTCCATTCTACATTTTACTTTACTGCCAACCTTTAGCTTAAGGCTCCCTTTCTGCCAAAGGCACCGCTAAAATTGTATTTTCCTACCATTTAAAATGTCTAAATCACTGCACCTGTCATTTGCCCAGGCCCCCTGTTCCCAAGAACCTTTGGGTTGCTATTTGTCTGAGTTCCACAGAGACCTATATGTCTGTTTGTTCAGTAATTTGAATGTTCATGGTGCTTAAGGCCTGCATTAATTTGTAGTAAATCCTATGGTGTCCATTTGGGGAAAGACAGCAATCTTTGCTATAGTATTTCTTATGTGCAAGAGCTATGTTCTGTGGATTGTGTCAGAAGCGGCTGAACTGTGCGAAGTGAAGCATTCAGTGCGGTTTGACACAGAGGCTCGTCTCCTGTTGGGTCCTTTCCTCTAGTCCTGAGGGCACTACGCTGTTGCTGAGGACTGGCGTTTCTGGCGTTTGCTAAGGTGCTTCTTGGGTGTCTGCTTTGCAGTCACTCTGCACTGCTTGAGGCAGTGAGCTGGTGATTTGGGGATCCAGGTGAGATTCAGGTAGCGTATCGACCCTGTGAGCTAGAGAACCTTGGCATCTGACACATCTCTGGCCAGCACCTGTGGTCGGCATACGATATATGGAGACGGCAAGCCACCCTGTATTATATCAGAGGCTGAGGTAAGGCTGTGGGGTTGTGCGGCTTTGCCTCACTTTTGTCACCATGTTGCTATTGCTCTTGAAAACCCTTCAGTTCTCCCCAACGTTTCCTGGTAAGCTTGTACCTGCACGGGAGCCAGTATTCCTTTTGCCCCTTATTGCAAACATAGTGGTGGCAGCTCGGTGCAGATTGGGAAATTGATAGTAATTGGGGTATGGTGGTGACTGTGGGGCTTTGTGCCCTTTGAGCCACCCACGGCAAGGTTGTAACAGAGTGTAAGGAGTGTCGTCACAAGTGGTCCCGTTAAGTTTTTCTGCAAAGGAACAGTGCTGCAACACTTCTGGAGTAAGAGGAAGTGTATTGCCGTCGAGTGGGTGCTGAGTGTCTCGCGTGGCGTGTGCCCGGACACTTTATTTGCTGCTGGGGACATTAGTTACTGTGAGTTTCCTCGCATTGGAATATCGATACAGTTCTACTTTTAGTTCCTATTGTGTTGGAGGCAGTCAAGCATTACCTTGCATTTTTATTTTCTTCGCTTTGTCATATAAATAAATTACCTGGAAGGCGACACTGCGCAGTGCGGGGGCTCATCACAAACGGAATAATTTGCAAAGCCGCACGAAACACGACTTGGCCAAAAACACCAACAATACTCTGCCATCACAAGCAGAGATACAACTTTCTTTGGTGTTAAAGCTGTACTTGTACCTCGACATTCATCAATATCATTTGAAGAAGACGAAGAGAAATCTTTGGCACAGACATTAGACCTAATAATTCACTGCTGAAACTGGTTACAAACGTGAAAAGGGCCTCCATGGGCGGCAAACATCCTCTACCTGAAATAAAAATTGGAAGACATTGCAGTTATTCATTTCTCCAGGATTGGATCTTTCATGGATTCACATGCTTAGAATATTCCCCGTCGTCAGGCTGGGAATCCCCGGTACATTATATAGACCCTTTCCCGTAGGAAAACTTTTTCGACGCTTATGCGTCCTATCCACCTCGTTTTGTATCATGCGTGCCCGCGCCGTCAGGACGCCATGATATAAATACAGGACCCGCCCCCGCGCTCCCTCAGATTTCAACCGTCTTTCAAAGTAGTGGGATCCTCGTGGTTACTGCTAGTCGAAATTAGGTTGTATTTTCGCTTCGGCGACGTTACAATCTGGATAAAGTATGTCAGGAAAAGCTTTATTTCGCCCTTGTGTGACATGTGGACTCAAAAAAGTCTATGAAGGTGATGCTCACATGGATTGTATCTACTGTCTCCACCCGCACCACACGGCGGATACATGCGAGATATGCCAGGGTTTCTCCCAAAAAACCCTTAAAGACCGGAAAAGAAGGTTGGTCGACTGGCTTAACGACGGAGCGGGTGCCTATCCGGCATCAGAAGTTGGCTCCACGGCCTCCAGGAGCAGGTCGGAACCTCCCTCGAAAAAGGTGCGGCCTGTCGAAAAATGCCCTGCGGACAAGCATACCGGGAAGCATGCTGGGTCTTCCTCATCACACAAAAAGTCCTCCTCCTCCTCATCCTCTAAAACGGAGAGGCAAGCGGCATCAAAACCCTCCTCAGGGGACCGTCCTAGGTCTTCCGTGAGTCGTGACTCTTCAGCCGGGAAGTCGGCAACAAAATCAGCTACGAAGTCTAAAGGCTCGGTGCCGGCTACTTGCTCGTCGACCCAGGTGTCGTTGACGATGCCTATCACTATTCAGGCAGCAGCGGTGGGGATTCCTTTGTCGACGGTGACTCAATCTATGGCCTGGCAGCCAGAGGTTTGTGACCCGGTCCCCCCTGAGGTCCTACTGCAGCCAGACACGGCCTTGTCGGTGACGTCGGCGGAAGGAGAATGTGACAGGGTTATGCAGCCGTCGGACTTGGACTTACGGCCTTCCAATACGTCGACGACGAGTGCGAGTGGGGGTGTGGTCCCTCTATCCTCGACATTGCTGACCCCCCAGACGGTTTTGTCTCTGGATGTGCTTAATACACTTCAGAAGCTCCTGCAGCGTCTGGATACGCAGATCCCTCAGCCTCGCACTTCATTGTCGCTATTTTCTGCACCTTCCGTCGACGAGCAAGCTCAAACAGCCCGCTCGACGACCAAAAGCCCGTCGGCCTCCCAGGTGGTGAAGGATCGTCCTCGAGCGCAGGAGGAGGGTGAGCTATCGGAGTCCGATTCTATACGAGGTGACTCAGGGTCGGACATTTCCCTGTCGCCGTCGAAAGACCCAACATGGAATTCGGATGTAGAGGTAGAGTCTACGAGGAACCAGGCACAACCATCTCCTCCGGATGATGTGGGAGCCTTCCATGCAATGATGGGAAAAGCGTGTTCCGAGTTCGGCTTAATTCCTGAGGAGCAAAAGAAAGACTGTTTTCTTTTTGATCACATGGGTCAAAGGAGGAAATCGGTATTTGCCATCCCAATCCTGGACCACGTGTGGCAAGAAGGCCTCAAGACGATGCGTCATCCGTTCTCGGAGCCGGCTATTAAGGGGCGTATTGAGAAAAAGTTTAAAGCTCCGGAGTCCACTCCAAAATGTCTAACATTACAGCCTCTGTCAGACTCTGTGGTATCGGCGGCAGCGGCTAGGAAGGCCAAAGTACAGCAAAAATGTTCAACCCCACCAGAAAGCGAGGCCAGGAGGCAGGACGCCTTTCGAAAAAAGGTGCTCTCAGTCGGCGCCACGACGGTAAGAGCAGCCAACTCCTTGGCGATTGTATCACGATACGATAGGGAAATGTGGCATAAACTAGCCCCTATCCTAGAACATCTGCCGGAAGAACATCGAAAAGCAGCCATGTTGCTAGTACGGGATGGTGAGGAGGCCTCGAACCATGCAATTAATATTGCGGTGGACCTAGCAGAGTCTGGGTTCAAACAAATCAATCATGGCGTAGTACTACGTCGACAAGCGTGGCTCAAATGTACTACTTTCAGACCTGAAGTCCAATTCAAAGTCCTGGACATGCCATGTGAAGGTGAACATCTGTTTGGAGACAAGGTAGATGAAGCCTTGAAGGGGATGAAAGAAGACAAGGATACCGCTGGGTCTCTCGGCGCCCTCCAGACAGGTAGAAGTTTTTGCTGTTTTCGCCCCTTCAGGGGTGCTTCCGGAAACTCCTGCTTTGGAGCCTCTAGGGACCGTGGATTTAACAGGCCCTCATACTCCTCACAAGGTTACAGACGTGCATCCCAGTCGGCACGTAGAGGCAGAGATTTTCAAGCCTCCAGACGACGCGGCTCAGGTCCCTCGACGAAGGACAAGCAAACCAGCAACCAATGACGGCCTTCGGAACGTCCTGGGGGGTCGAGTCTCTCATCATATCGACCAATGGAAATGCATCACCACAGATCGATGGGTTCTGGACACGATTCGCATGGGTCATGCGCTACAATTCAAAAACAAGCCTCCAAGTCTTCCGCCAGTGTTTTCGGCCCAGCCCCACCTTCGAGTTCTACGACAAGAGGTGGTGCTTATGCTGCAAAAAGGAGCGGTAGAACGGGTTCCCGTGGCACAGGAAGGACAAGGGGTTTATTCCCGGTTCTTCGTTGTCAAGAAGCCAAATGGAAAATGGAGGCCCATTCTCGACCTGAGGGTACTCAACAAATGGCTAAAGAGCTCAAAATTCAAAATGCTAAAGCTCCAGGAGGTTATCAGGTCAGTGCAACCCATGGATTACCTGTCGTCGCTAGACCTTCAAGACGCGTATTTTCATATCCCAATACGTCCACGACACAGGAGATATTTAAGGTTTGTCGTCGGGCGAAAGCATTTTCAGTTCAAGGTCCTCCTGTTCGGTCTCAAGTCCTCCACCAGGACGTTCACCAAGTGTTTGGCCCCTATAGCGGCCCATTTAAGGAAGGACAGCCACCATGTCTATCCCTATCTAGACGACTGGCTGGTCAGAGGTTCGTCCATGGAACAAACACGAAACAGTCTGGGGGCCACGATGTCCCTCTTACAGGAACTGGGCTTCGCGATAAACTTCAGCAAGTCCTCCGTAGAGCCTTCGAGGACCTTGGTCTTTCTAGGAGCGGAGTTTCATACGCACACAAGCCTTGTAAGACCGTCCAGCGAAAGAATACAGAAGCTACAAAGCAAGGCGTCGGAATGGAGATGCGGTACCAGGGTGTCGGTGCGCAAATACATGTCCCTGCTAGGGACAATGTCATCCTGCATTCCGTTGATAAACAACTGCCGTCTGTTTATGAGGCCTTGCCAGGAATTTCTAGCGGACCGTTGGGCGCAGAGCCAAGGTCGCTGGTCCGACAGACTGGTCATCGACGAACAACTGGTACAAGCACTCTGTTGGTGGAGAGCTTCTACTCATCTAACGAAAGGAATGCCTCTGGTGGAACCGGAGTTCCAGAAGACGGTGGTGACGGATGCATCGCTGAGCGGATGGGGATCTCACCTGGATACGTTATAGGTACAAGGCCGGTGGTCGTTACAAGAGTCCTCCCTGCATATCAACCTGCTAGAACTGAGAGCAGTGCGGTGGGCTCTAAAATCTTTTCTTCCTCAATTGAGAGACTCTGTGGTGCGTGTCATGACGGACAACACGACTACAATGTTTTACATAAGGAAACAAGGAGGAACACGTTCCAGGTCCCTGTCGACGGAGGCACAGAAAATCTGGCATTGGGCCCTGCAGCACAACATGCTAATCTTGGCGTTCCACCTGCCAGGTGTGAGAAATGTGGAGGCCGATGCCCTCAGCAGGGAAATGAACGAAGTTCACGAATGGGTGCTGAACGACCAGCAACTACAACACGTATTCAAGAAGTGGGGACATCCTTCCATCGATCTGTTCGCGACGAAGGACAACAGGAAATGCCCGCAGTATGCAAGCAGATGGCCTCAGCAGGGCTCACTGGGGGATGCGTTCTCCTTCCCATGGACGAACAAATTCCTGTACGCATTCCCTCCTTTTCCTCTTATCCAGAGGACGTTGCAATGGATCCTCAAGTACCCATGTCGGGTGATTCTGGTGGCCCCGTATTGGGCCAGACAAGTGTGGTTTTCAGACCTGCTGCACCTAGCGGCGGCAGAGCCAATGAGGTTCAGGAAGATTCCCAACCTTCTGTCTCGACAGGAGGGTATCGTTTGGCATCACGACCCGGACAGCCTCAAGTTGACGGCCTGGCTCCTGACTTCGCCGAATTTGGTCAGCTAACGATTCCGGAGGAGTGTCGTCGTATTCTGCAAGCGGCAAGAGCACCTTCCACAAACACCTCATACTCGTACAAATGGAGGAGTTTCTGTCAGTGGTGTGTGGATCAACCAGGTTTGGTTCCGCAGTCGATTACGCCGGAACAGCTCCTTCCATACTTGCTGTTCTTAGCTCAAAAGGGCTTATCGGTGTCGTCGATAAAAGTACACCTGGCTGCCATCTCCAGGTTTACCCGTCGACATTCCGCACCATTATTCAGCGACCGCCTGATTAAGCACTTCCTTAAAGGTTTGTTTCGGAGTTTCCCTCCCGAGAAGAAATTTCCTCCGGCGTGGAGCCTCAATCTGGTGTTAGCGTCTCTTATGAAACCTCCTTTTGAACCAATGTCATCATCGTCTCTAAAGCTTTTGTCATGGAAATTGGCCTTCCTGGTGGCCATCACTTCAGCTCGACGTATTTCGGAAATCCAAGCTCTAATGGTAGACCCACCATACTTAAGAATTTTCAAGAACAAGGTGGTCCTTGCCACAAACCCACAGTTCATACCGAAAGCTCCTTCAGTGTTCCATAAACATTCCTCTATTGTTTTACCTACGTTTTTTCCAGAGCCATGCTCGGGAGCGGAGCGCACGTTACACACATTAGACGTGAAAAGGGCTCTCAAGTTTTATCTTCATCGCACGCAACCTTTCAGGAAAACGAGGCAATTGTTCGTGGCCTATGGTTTGGGTGCTAAAGGCAAAGCCATTTCAAAGCAAGGACTGTCAAGATGGGTATCGTCTACCATTTCGTACTGCCATTCCAAGGCTGGGAAGCCTCTTCTGCGACGCCCAAGAGCTCATTCAACTAGAGCGGCGGCATCGTCGACGGCGCTGTGGTCTGGAGTCCCTCTAGGGGACATCTGCATGGCGGCTACCTGGGCGGCTACACGGGCGGCTACACACACTTTTACCCGCCATTACTGCCTGTCACAACAACATGCCGAAGATACTCGGATGCGACAGGCGGTGCTTCGACACCTATTCCAATAAGGTAAACCCCGGTTGAGGGGTTAGATCTTGTTGCAATTAAGTTTGAATATTGTTCGTTTCCTATGTTAACAATTGCTGATGTTTACACAACCATAGGGAACGGGCATTGTGAGGAAAGTATGTGGGTTTGCATGCACGCCTCCTCTTTTCGGGATGGTACTTCTATGTAATCTATTCTAAGCATGTGAATCCATGAAAGATCCAATGCTGGAGAAGGGAATAGTTTCTTACCTGTAACTCCATTTCTCCAGCATTGGTATCTTTCATGGATTCACATGCGCCCGCCTGCCTCCCCTGGGCATGCAAACTGGTTCCCCCACTACTTTGGGGGCCGAAATCTGAGGGAGCGCGGGGGCGGGTCCTGTATTTATATCATGGCGTCCTGACGGCGCGGGCACGCATGATACAAAACGAGGTGGATAGGACGCATAATCGTCAAAGTTTTCCTACGGGAAAGGGTCTATATAATGTACCGGGGATTCCCAGCCTGACGACGGGGAATATTCTAAGCATGTGAATCCATGAAAGATACCAATGCTGGAGAAATGGAGTTACAGGTAAGAAACTATTCCCTTATCTGACACCCCGGACATGGCAGTATTTGCCTCAGATTCCAACTCCTCTAGAACAACTGAGTCGGACGGTGAAAGTGAGTCATTTATCTCTAGTAATACGACTAGGTGTGACCAGGCTGGTATTAAGGATTACCTGGCTGCTCTGGAGAGTAAGATCGATGGCCAAGCAATAATACTCGTTACCATAATGGATGAACTCCACACTAGTAAAGCACTTACTTTGAAACTGTCAGATCTTGTTACTTATCTAATAAACAATATATAGTATATAGCTATGGCGGAAGAAATACCAAGCGCTCATGGGGTAAGAACAATGCGACGGGCCAACCATTGGCAAAGCAGCCGGTAAAGAAAGAATAAAAGTGAAACCCACAATATCAATGGGGGAGGAACAAGGAAAAGTCCACATCAAGTTGGGACTTCTCCTCCTACTGAATTAAAAAATGCTCTTAAAAATAACAGCCAATACCAATCCCATATACACTTCCTGAACTGGACAAGCCTGAGATCTCCACAATAAAGCAAAATCAAAAAGGATCCTAGAAAGAGAAGGGTTTGTGTGCATGCAAAGGCACATGGTTCCAAAATTGTGCCTTGGATGGAACCATACGCCAGGCGTTTTTGCTAGGGCCGATGGAAAAAGGGGCAAAAAGTCTGCTGGTAAACAATCAACCATTTAAGTTGGTCCCAAAAAATCAGAAGTCATCCAGCGGTAAGGAGTTATCTGCACTCTTCTGCTCACTTCTACAATTAGGTCTGAAAAGTGGGATCTGAGTGAGGGGAAAAACGGATCACACCTCTTCACAGCCTGCCGAATTAAAGACATATTACCCATTATACATCCAAGTGTCCTAAAAGATAGGGGTACGTGGATCATTCTGGAAGAGAATGCCCCTACAGCTTACAGTCCATTGCTAAACAACATCTGTGCTCTTATCCATCTTCAAACAACTGCCATATTTGGAAGTCTTACAGACTACAGACATCTTGAAAATTGAGCTACCCCTATGGAATAGTAATACAAACTGGGCTTTTGTAGAGTTTGCTTCTCCTTTGATGGTGGCTATGTTGAAAATGCGCTCAGAGTTATTGTTGCTGGCCGGATGCACCTTAATAGCATGTCGAAAAATTTGTTGGAAAACCCACGAAGCAGACAAACAAGTACCTGTAAGGGGTACATTGACACTTGAGCAAATGTCAGAGAGAGCAGATCTAAGAGCCTTACAAATCCAGAGTACACAAGCATAGGAAAAGGCACCAGATTCCGATATCTGGATGCCATTGGGCTCGTATAATGGGGCTAACTGACAATAAAGGAAACACTTCACATTTGTCTTGAATACACCGGGCCACTGTTCTTTTTTGGAACACCCTAAGGGACATGCCCTATTGAAGGATGCTGATGTATTTATATTGCAATATACTTGATGCGTTAGGCATATTTCTATAGATGGCTACTAAATTTTGTTTAACAACGCCACCCCCTCTAAGAATGGGCGGGCGAGTGGTGGCTTAGCTATAGGAGTAAAGGCTCATTTAAGTTTGACACCATTTCCCAATATGAAGAAGTCTACTAATGTTTTAATGGGGAAATTCTGATTATTAACATTTATGACTCACCGGAGGTGCACAGACCATGATGTTACAGAACATATTAATATGTGTCATTTTATTGGTCCGAGAGATCATGGTCTTGTATTGTTGTCTGGTGATTTTAATAGGAGATCGTTGCACTTGTCTAAAAGTACTTCTGCGGGGAGGAACAGCTCTTGGTTTAAATGTATTGATTTTTATGATTTAAAGTTCCTTATGACGGTACGTAGGAGTGATTTTAGTCCTCCATACACCTGGTCCAATGGAATTGTGACCTCATTTACTGATTATATGATAGCGGATGTTGAATTGAGTGTTGAATGCAGTCCCGTTACTATTGTCCATAATAAGATTAGTGACCATGGTGCTTTATGCTGGTCAACTAAGTTAAAAATTATCCCTAAGATTGTAGGAAAATGTTCGTAAATAATGATAAATGATGTTATTAACAGATTCCTATGTGACCATAGGGAAATTAAACCGGTGAATGGGATCTTAAACTATAACTTCTCCGGGTTAGAGATTGCACTAAGGGCCGCAGATTGGGATTTGGCAAAAATGGTTAAAGGGATGATTCCATCCCTTACAAATGTTAAGCAGAAACGACTAAAGAACATCTCTACTAATAGCTCAAAACCCTTTGATTATTTCAGAAAGAAAAAAACAATATCTCAGGGAATGGGTGGTAGTAAGAAAGATCACCAATTTATTACCAAATATAAGACAGATATTGTTAACTAACGTGGCTACAAAGTATAGAAACTGGCAAAAAATGCAGAAGCATCTATAAGAGGCATTAATTGGCATAATCTATTTTTGTGGCTAAAAATGCATAATACAGTAAGATGTTGGCGTGACTATAACAATTTTCGGAAGTCCCTTTCATTGACAGAAATGAACCCTATCCCTCAGGTGAGTTGGACATCGCAAATTCAACTACTATACTCTCCACCAGTATATTTAACGTCAGAGTATGATCCAACCGAGTCCTTGGCGTGGGGCTGGGATGTTATAGCTAAAGGAGGTGCACTTTCTGCAGCGTTAAAGGAGAGTGATCTGGAACGCTTAATATTAAAATCTACAGCATCGCGTGCTCCCGGTCCAGACGGAATTCCAAATTTGGTTTTCAAGGACAATCCGGCATTGTGGGCAAGGTTGTTGGAAATTTTGTATAGCCACATTATTGAGAGTGGTAATATACCAGACAGCTGGCGGAAATCCATATTGGTCCTGATTCTTAAAAAAAAAAAAAAAAAGGGAGATTAGTACTATCAAACTAGCGCCTTCTGGCGATGATGGATTCCAGCCAGGAACTGTTTGCTAATATACTACAGGAGCAGCTAACTACCTGGTTGGAAGCAAAAAAAACATCTTGAGTATCTTCCAAACAGGTTTTAGAAAGAAATATAACACTACATCGAATATAGCTACAGTTTCTGAGGGATCCAAGATCCAAGGGGAAAGAAAGATTATATTGCTGTTATGTGAACTTTTCCAAAGCTTTTGACTTGGTGTCTAGAACAAGGCTTTGACCTAAATAGGACAAAAAGTCCTATTCTGTAAGGCCAGAGAGGAGGCCCTTAAGAGTGCCAAAGACGAGTATGATGCTCTTAAATCCCTTGGGCAACAGGCCTTATTCCCAACGGGGTTCCCCAAATCCAAAAAGATTTTGGGGATAGAGCGGACAGCGCTCCTCAAAGTACTTGCAGGGAGGACCATCCTACTCTTCAAACCAGTCTCAAGGCTAGGGTTCCTCGGCTAGCTTTGAAAGAGGGAATAAAAGAGCCAGTGGTAGAAGCAGAACCTCACCTCGGAGAGGTTCAGCCCCTCCCAAACAATGATGACATGCCGCTTCAGGTCCCCCCTCCACTCTAGTAGGGGGCAGAATCTCTCAATTCACCCATGCATGGGCGGGGATAAGGTTGGATAAATGGGTGTTGTCCACCGTAGCAGGCGGGTACTGCAACAAGTTGATTCAGAAACAGCCTTACCGCCCGCCAATACGGAAGAAACTGACAGCAGAAGAAACAGCAATACTGCTGGAGGAAATAAAGGCGCTGTTCGAGAAGGACGCAATAATATTCGTCGCGGTGAACCAGGTAAACAAGGGTATCTATTCAACGTACGTACTTGTGCCAAAAAAAGTCCTTGCCATGCACCCAGTATTAGATCTGCGCCCAGCAAACAAATATGTCAGAGGTTTCGCATGACCACGCTTCAGGAGGTGATTCCACTCATGAAACGAGGGAGACTACATGGTGACATTGGACCTGAAATATGCATACTTTCATATTTCAATGCATCCTGTGCACAGGAAATACCTCTGTTTCAAGATAGCGGGAGTACACTACCAGCTCAAGGTACTCCCATTCGGCATCGCCTCAGCACCAAGAGTGTTCACCAAAGTGCTTGCAGTAGTGGCAGCACACCTGCGCAGAACGTCCTTCCCAGTATAGCCTTATCTGGACGACTAGCTGATCACTGGGGAATCTCCTCCAATTTGCAGACTAAAGACGCAAAAGACTATAGACCCCCTTGTCAATCTGGGTTTCTCCATCAACGAGAAAAAATAAAGTCTAATCCCCAGCCAAACAAACAAAAGAATGTCTGGGGTCTGTTCTAGAGGAGATAGCATTCCCCTCAAGCAAGAGAGTATGAAATATGCTGCTACCGATACCGCAATACAAGGTTGATCGCCAGACAACGGTACGCAGAGCAATGCGTTTGCTAGGGATGATGGCCTCTTGCATTTATTTAGTTCTTCACGTGGGCCTGCGTTCAATGCAGGAATGGTTACCGAAACAGCGGTCTCGGGCAAGCGGGCATTGGGATGATCTAGTGGTTGTTTCCCTAACCCTGGTTCAGGCTCTTCGCTGGTCGTCCAAGGACAACCTGTTAAAAGGAAAACCTTTTTGCACTCCACCAGCCCAAGAAATCCAAACTACAGACCCCTCACTCGTAGGTTGGAGGGCACACTACCTCCACCGCACAGCCCACGGACAGTGGACACTCGCTACTGCCCAGAGACGCATCAACTTCCTGGAGCTCTTGGCAGTCCTCGAGGCTCTTCAAGCTTTTCAGCAACATCTCCAAGGTCAGACAGTGCAGGTCCTCACAGGTTGCACCACGGTCATGTTCTATATGAACAAACGGGGAGCACACACTCTTCAAGTCTATCCAGACTTTCCCAGAAGATATGGAAGGGGGCACTCCAGCGGAACATGTTTCTAAAATCCAACATGTTCCTGGGGAACTCAATTCTCTGGCAGACATGTTAAGCAGACACCTTCTACCAGAAGAATACAAGTGGCAACTGGACAGATATCCTAGACGGAATATTCTCACTATGGGTCACCCCCCACTAGTCTTGTTCGCTACAAGCTAAACGCTCAATGCCCAGACTTTGCATCCAGGTTTCCCCAGCCAGGGTCCAAGGGGAACGCCCTGTGGATGAACTGGTCTGGTAAATTTGCTTGCGCTTTTCCCCCATCACAACTCCTGAGCAGGAGTGTGCATAAAATGCACCAGGAACAAGTAACCCTAATCCTGGTTGCTTCTATGTGGGCAAGACGGCCTTGGTTTCCACATCTGCTCAAACTGCCGATCTGAGACCCAATCAAGCTCCTGTGCATGTACAACATGTTGACACAACACAAGGGGCATCCCTCCACTCTCGCCCACAATCAATGAACTTGGCAGCTGGGCTCCTGAAGTCAGAGTTTGGCCACTTAAACCTTCAACAAAGGTGTATGGCTATCCTCAAGGAGGCATGGAAGCCCAACACCAGGCACTGTTATTTTAATAAGTGGAAGAGATTTGTGATATGGTGCACATCACAATCACTAAATCCATTAGAATGTTCTCCAGCTAACATTCTACACTACATGCTTATCTTACTAGACTCCCACCTAGCATTCAATTCCTTAAAAGTACATCTGGAGCCCCTATCGGCATACACCACTTCACAGAACAAGGTGTCCTGGTGGAAAGTCCCTGTCCTCAAGGCATTGATGGAAGGGGTAAAGAGGTTATACCCCCCAATTTCCAACCCTCACCCGGGTTAGCAATGTTGTGCTCTCCAAGCTAATGGGGCCACCCTTCGAGCCTATGCACAAGGCCAGCCTAAAGCACCTGATCTATATCAAAAACAAAGTTATGGCAGAAAAAGTCACGAGTCCACAGCGCTTATACAGTGATTAAGAAAATAAACATTGTGCAATGGCAACACGAGTAGACTGAAACAAACGGTCATTGAGCTTTCCGCAACTGCGAGGCATTTCGAGAACTGTATCTGGCATTGTCCTACTCTAAATGTGGAGTTCTTATTGCTGCAACCTAAGCCTCTGGTGAAAAGCTGTACACAGCTTGAAACATGTCAGGCTTCTCTTCGCACAAACAATAAAGGCTTCTCTTTGCACAAACAACTAATTATAATTTCTTGGCGCAGTGAGACTGGGAACATCTTTGTTTTTCTTCACCTTATCTATATCACTACATTCCTGGTAGCTATCACTTCCATAAAACAAGTCAATGAGCTACATGCTTTATCAGTACAAGACCCCAAGACAAGGTTGTCCTCGGTTTTCACTTAAGTTCATTTCAAAGTTCCATGTAAACCAGTCCCTTGAACTCCCCTCCTTTCAGAATTCTTCAAATTCAGTAGAAAGACGCCTACATAAACTTGATGTACGGAGGGCGGTTGTCAGGTTTCCTTCCCTTATTTGTCAGGTTTCCTTCCCTTATTCAAGTTTCCTTTTCATTATTTCTCTTTATTTATCCTTTTCAGATTAGCTTTGTGTGGGTGGGAAGTTTTCCATTATAGTTGGTTTGGCCTTAACTTGCTGATTCAGGCTCCTGGTTCTGACCCAAGGCAAGATGGAGCCTCACAGTGACAGCTCTGATTGGTTAGAAGACAATGCTGAACAACAATGAACATTCTAAACTGTCACTCTGTGCCTTTCATCATCAAAACCCCATCTGAGAGGACGTGTTTAGTGGCTGCTCCTGCTTTAGTCTTAGGCCTGGTGGATTTTATCCTTCAGGCGTCAGCAGTTGAGCGGCTACTTTCTTGGGGGTTACAGGAGAAGCTATCAGTTGGCAGG
Organism: Ambystoma mexicanum; assembly: GCF_040938575.1. NCBI lineage: Eukaryota > Metazoa > Chordata > Amphibia > Caudata > Ambystomatidae > Ambystoma > Ambystoma mexicanum. Next base: position 669,693,427 of record NC_090933.1, on the reverse strand, counting down.
AATTCGTTTTTGAAGACAGGAAAAGCAGAAGATCCTTTTGAATTCGCTCAGGAGATAAGTGACTTTATTTGTACTGTTACTCTGTTCATCCTAATGACATTCTCCTTGAAAATTTGTGAAAAGTTGTGTTTGAACTAGAACTTTTGAACTCCCGGAGTGCGCGTGTGTTTTCCAGCGCGGTGTTCCTTAGCGCAAGAATCTGTTTGTCGCGTGCGAATTCTAGTGAGCGTGTGCATTTCGGTTTTCATGTGCACAATAGCTCTACCGGTGACTGTGTCCATAGTAGTGCATGAACCAATTAAAATAAATTTCAAAGGCTGACGGAAACGATGACGCTTGGGTCGAGCCCACCGGAGTAAGGCTCCGCCCCTAGCATCTTGCGGGTGTTCCGAGCGCGAGAAGCAGTTGGTCGCGTGCTATTTTAAATGCGCGTGGGTTTCAGAGCGCGGGTGCATCTTAGCGCGAGAAGCTATACGTCGCGTGTGAACTAAAGAGCGCGTGTGATTTCTAGCGCGGGTGTTCTTGGCGCGAGAAACTATACGTCGCGTGTGAACTAAAGAGCGCGTGTGATTTCTAGCGCGGGTGTTCTTAGCGCGAGAAGCTATACGTCGCGTGTGAACTAAAGAGCGCGTGTGATTTCTAGCGCGGGTGTTCTTGGCGCAAGAAGCTATACGTCGCGTGTGAACTAAAGAGCGCGTGTGATTTCTAGCGCGGGTGTTTTTTCGCGCGAGAAGCTATACGTCGCGTGTGAACTAAAGAGCACGTGTGATTTCTAGCGCGGGTGTTTTTAGCGCGAGAACATTGTTGCGCGTGTGGATTTTTGCGCGCGTGGATTCTTTTGATCGCGTGTATTCGTTCGTAAGTGAACTTTTTGCGCGTGTTCTTCAACCAGGAAGATTTCTAAGTGAAGTTCATCGTTCATCTGAATGGAGATAACCTGCGTGTGCGTTTAACACGTGTTTTTTCTTCAAGGACTCTAAAACTCAATAGAATTATAAATAGTTTGACAGAAAAAGAAAGAATATTTTTAAGAACAATCTAACTGGACCTCCAGGGCATTTTGGAAAAAAGACAATGAACTAAGATTTCCAGATTTGCCTAAAGTAAGAAGTAGCTGTGAATTTCAAGTGTCTCAAGTAAGAGAGATTTTCAGCTTCTTATCAGCTTCTCTAAGAAATTTCAAGAGAAGAGCCAGGTATGATTCTTTCATTATTAGTTAAGGATAAATGTCTTCCCAGTCATAACGTTAAGTAAGTAAATTAAGGAATTGTATCTGCTATTCTTATATCCTCTGCAGGTTCAGCTCTGGTTAGCCTTGACGCAGTCTGCCTGGTGTTGTTTTGTTATCCACTTCCCTCTTTCCCTTTGGGGTGTAGTTTACAGAGCTGAATTGAAATCTAGTTCTGGGAATTACATCTCAGGGGGATTGTCGGGGGTTCAGCAGCTTCCGCGGACACAGGACCTCTCAGCCTGACAGCGGTCTTGTACTATGTGAACAAAACAAAGCCCCCAAGGTAAACAGACCAACTCGTTCTTTCCATAGCACCTGGTAGATGAGGCGATCACGTATCAAAGGGATCAAAGGGCGCCATTTCCAGATGGATAGTCAGATGCATACAACTCTGCTATTCCCTAACCAAAAGGTTTCTACCTTTTACACCAATGGCACACTTTACCAGAGGTACAGGGACTACCTTAGCTTTCATTGTAAACATCCCTCTAGACGCCACATGGAGTTCCATCCATACGTTCACACATTACTGCATTGACACACCTTCTAAAGCAGATTCACAGGTGGGACAAGCGGTCCAAAAACATCTCTTTGCCGCTGTACCTTCTAACTTCCCACCTCCGTTTCCAGATATTGCTTGCTAATCTATGCAGAGCTTGTGATCTAAGCAGATCCAGAGCATGTGATCTAAGCAGATGCATTACTCACTGTAATCATATTTCTTGTGCTTGTATCTGTTTAGATTCACATGCGCCCACCCTTCCTCCCCTATTAGAGTAGAAGGCCCATAGATGTTTTTTGGGTTTTCTGTTTCTGCTTTACAACATCTGTACTCACACAATACTTCATGCAACCACATTTCAGAAACAACCAATCTGAGGGACCTCGACGCAGGAAGGACCATGGGTACAGTACACGTCACACTAGGGATAGTACGTCCGTTTTCGAGTTTCGAAAACAAATCTTGCAATACTCTGCAACTTCCACTAGATGTCGGACTATGCAGAGCATGTGAATCTAAGCAGATAAAAGCACCAGAATTACGATTACAGTGAGTAATGTATCCCATATCATTTTACCCACATGTAGACATTACCACAAGGAAAGATGACCTTGGCTGGCCCTTTGCATTGGTAGGCCCTCTATCCACAGAAACTCAAACTGACCCTCAGTCATCCTTGGTAGCCAGCTACAGAACCTCCACCTACCCGATGAACTACCAATACCATCAAAGCTCTTTGACATCTCACTTTGGCACTGCTGCTGAGTGATTTCTCACAGCTACTTTTAAAGCAACAATCACTGTTATTTTATTAATCCCTGCTGCCTTTTGCCTTGGTGTACCGAGGACTGTGGTTAAAATGCTTCTAAAAAAGCAACACATATATAAATAGTGACCGCGCCAGTCGTGCCCATCTCATTTTACCTGCCTCAGGTGACAGTCAGAGAAGCCAGACAATGGGCATATGTCAGTGTGGGGATGAATGGCGCGGAAGGGAGTGCTTTTTCATCATATAAAGGAGACAGAAAATACATTCCCCACTCAACACTGATCTTTACATATCGTGTGATGCTGAAAGACCCTCTTTATACCAATAGTCTTGAAAAAATAGACCTAGTACTTATTTGTTTTTTTATAATATCAAAAATAGTTTATTTTAATAGGTTGAATCACAACCCAACTTGTTCTTTTATAAAACTAACTCTAAAACAGTATTTTCAGTAAAAAGGACCCCACAACACAACATACAGTGGATACATTTGCAATACAAATTACTAGTTTCACTCACATCCATTCCTATAACATGACAATACAATACATCAACATATAAAATTTATATAATGATTTAAACATTTCCAATCACTGAGTGTTATTAACTCAGAATAAACAGTCCCGACATGTTTCAGTTCCTCGTGGCACTAAATGCAAGAACCTTCTTCAGGGGAAGAACACTTTTTTAATTTTTTCTCCACCATGTAATCCAGGGCCCCAACAGTACTCTTCAAACCGTACTCCTATAATTATTCAATACACAAAGAAAAATAGGGTATCACTACAGATCAACATCATCACAAATACATAAGTCAGCTCCATAATGCTAACTATATTCCAGTAACATTCAAATATGTACCTATATACTGGTAAGATCAATTGAACCCAATGGTCACTACATACCTCACAAGTAGGATTACTGCAGTGTAGGTGTGCCAAAGGGAGTGCAACAAGAACGATAGGGAAGCACTGGAAATACATGGCGACGTGAGGAGTGGGAGCTGTAAACGGAGCGAGGAACATGTAGTTCTAGCAGGACAAGAGGGTGGATGATTGGCAGGTAGATACATTAAAGCAAATATTCATATTGAAAAGGGTCAGAAATCTTAAAGCACAAATGAGAAGACAGTCCAGAAGCTCCAGGAAGAAAAATCAATGTGACAAAAGATTTCACATTAAAGCTTTATTTGTCATTATAAGGTGAGCATCTAAGATGGGCTCACAGATCTGTGAGAAAAACATGTGCTATCTGTCCTCACGCATTCTGGCAGCAATTGAGATAACTAAACTCGGGCCAGCCACCACCAACAACCAACTCCCTCTCAAAAGAATACTCGTCGTGAATCTCTCTTTAAATACCCAGAATATAAGAATACAGCAGTGATGCCCAGAGCAGGGGGCGGGTAGAATAAGCCTACAAAGCATGGTGATGTTCAGGCCACCACCCCAACAATTAATTTTGAACATAAAAAATTCCAAAAGCTTTCTAAACTGCTTGTAATGCTGGCTGCAATGCAAAGTCCCAGCTTGAAAATGATTCATTCCAAGTGTACTACAGGACCGGGAGCACCATGTTTGTGTTACATGTCTGACCCATTTCCGTGTTGTGCAGAGAATAGAAAAGTGCATTATGTCACATGCCCAATTTTTCATGACAGCTCCCATGTTAATGTTAAAGGTATTTGTACCGTGCATCATCACCACCGGAGTGGTCCGCAGGCGCTCTGGTGGATCTGAAAAGGAGAGTTTGGAGAAAAAAGGGGGGAGGGAGTGGGTGGGGGTTAATGGGGTTTAGTGGGAATAGGAAAATTAGAGTTTTGGTGTCCTGTTGGCAGCTTCAGTTCGGTTTGCACCGTTCGCGGAGTTTAAGTGCAGTTTCCTGTTCGGTGTGAATTGCCATGTGCTGTTGTGCTGGATTATGTGCTAGTCTGTTGTTGCAATGTGGTGACGTACGTGCGGATTGCTGTGCAGAGAAGTTGTGAGATTCTGTATCAGAAATGTATACAGAAAGTTTAGGTTTCAGTATAGGGTTAGCAGTTTTTTTTTCCTTTTTTTTGGCTAGTTTAACACAGTCTACCTAGATACAAGATATGGCCAAGGGGCACAATCTACCTAGATGCAAGATATGGGCTAGCTTAACAGTCTTTTGAATGGATTGTGTCCTACCACGTATTCCTCATCTTTGATGCTCAATGTCCAGCTTCAGCTGCTTCAGAAACAATTTTTTGGCAGAGGGCGCTGTGCATCGATGCAATGTCCCTCGAGATCCTCTGTATCGAGGATGATGTCATCGAAGGTATATATACCACGCTCAGCGCCCTTTGGCTTCAGTTCTGTTTTTCCGAGTAAGCTTACACAAGAATCATGCTGTAGTTTCTCAATCTGCAAAAATGTCTTCTTTCTCGACACCTACTACCCCGAAGAACAGGTTCAAAAAGTGTCGGGACTTCGACTTCAAGATGTCGATAACTGACCCACATCGAGTATGTCTGTGGTGTCTCGGTGTAGAGCACAAGACCTCGGCCTGCTCCAAATGCCAGTATATGACCGGAAAGGCTCTGAATGAGCGAAAGGGGAAATTGCTGGTTGGTAAAAACAACCAAAAATCACCATAGACTACCCAGTTGAAAAAACCTTCTTCGTATGAACCGAGTGGCGACTCTCCTTGAAGGAAGAAGGTTAAAAGATCCAGATCGAGGAGTGCCTCCCATCACTCCTCATCGTCGAGGAAATGGAAATAGGCACGACAGGTCGCCTTCTTCGACTTCGTTATCAGACACCTCACCTGAGAGGGTATCTTGTTCCACAAAGGCCTCCACAACAGCCGAATGGGAAGCATTTAGGTCATAAATGCTGAAAATATTTGAGGCAAAAACCCTTAGAAAGCCACGCTTATACCGCGCCGTCCAAACAAGCCGGTAAGGAAAGGGCTCGAGCCAAATCCTGTGCGCCCTCGAACTCAGATCCTCATCGAGAGCCATTGAGGCCTCGACGCAGTAAGAAACCATCGAAGGATCCTTCGACCCGTAAGTCGAAGCATAAGTCGAGGTCGTGGACGCTATCGACACCATCTGTGCCCTCAACACCGGCACAATCAACCCCAGTTGCGCCATAGACACCAGCCGTGCCTTCTATGGCACCTCCGACACCATTGGAGCAGCGCAGAAAGCTAGAGGAGAACATCAAGCTAGTCAGTCGCTCACAAACTATATTTCGGATGGATTGTGTTCTCTCACGTATTCCTCACCTTAGATATGTTTATGTTTGTTTATGTTTATTTTATTTATATAGCGCAAACCAGGCCCTGAGGCAACCAGGCGCATATCTTGGCAGAAGGTTACAGGTAAAACATAACATCACATTGGTATCAACAGATTGCGAACAACATATACAATATATACAATATATAAGATATACAGATTTTACAATTGACGTTACCAAATACAGTTGACGTTACAAAACAGGGCAAAAGCGGCACAAAGGTGCCGGGGCAAAGCAAAGCTAAGTCGCAGCTAGCCCGTCAGGGTCAGAGGGCAGTTATTAGTGAGAAGTAACTAGCCAGAGCTTGGCTTTGTGTTTGAATAGGTTAAATGATGGTAAGGATCTGATGGTGAATGGTACAGTGTTCCAAAGCTTGGCTGCCAGGACAGGGAAGCTTGCACCCCCAGCTGTATGAAGCTTGAATCTGGGGATTTCGGGACCGTGGGACTGTGCGGATCTGAGTACTCGCGTTGGAATATGTTGAGTGAATCGAGAGGCTAGCCTTACCTTCATCTTTGCTGCTTCGGAAATGTTTTCTCTCTCCACCACCGGGCGCTCCATTCGAGGCTGCGGCGTCGATGTCCCTCGGCGGCCTCTGTCGAGCGTTGACGTCATCTGCCTCAGTTCCGTTTTTCCGTTAGCTTCTCTACGGATTGAAAAAATGGCGCTTCAGTTCGTACAAATGTGGGAGAAAGATGTCGCTAACAGATCCCCATCGGAATTGCCTCTGGTGTCTCGGTTCCCACCACATTATAGATGAGTGCGGTTCATGTCATTCGTAGACCCATTAGGTCTTAAAAGAACGAAGAGGTACACTGGCGGTGGGGGAGGAATCCTCTAAGTTTTCTTCGAGAGAGAGAAAAGACTCGGCTGAGTCTTCAGCAAAACGTCATAAAAAATATAGGTCGAGGAGCAGATCCAGGAAGTCTTCTTCTTCCTCTAAAAAGGCGAAGAAAAGACAACACCGGTCTCCCTCTTCCTCTTCGTCGTTTGAGGAAGTCATAACATATCCGTTGAGACATGACTCCCCAAGAAAGTGGGAAGCTTTCACAGCATCTATGTTAAACATTTTTGAGAATGTGGCCCAGACCCCCTCAAAAAAAGTCTAACAAAGACCATGTCCCTGCTCACAAAAAAAGTGACAGGAGAAGATCTAAGACGAGAAAATGCGACAAAATCGTCGAGGGTGTTGTCCAGGGAATCTTCCCAGACACCTCATAGAAAAATCCTACCGGTGCATAAATCGGAGGCAGAACTCAAGAAAATGGCGTCGGACTCTCATACGTCAGCAAAGTCCTAGTCTAAAACGTCCTCTAAGCCTCCATTGAAGGCGGTTGAGCACAAAGTGTCTGACCCAACCTAAAAAGGTTACCTCGAGTGCACAGTCGACGGTATCGAAGGCTTCTTCAACGGTGTCGATGGTCTCGACAACTCCTTTGGGGTCGACGATTCATTCGAGGGTGTCAAACTACCTCAACAATATCGAAAGTAATGCCTACAACATCGATGCCATCAATGCTTTTGTCGACGTCTTCGTCCATTCTAATGGTAAAATCGACACCAGTGTTACGTCTATGCCACCTGAAAAGGTGTTTCATCCAGAAAGCAGACATTCATTTTTTAGAACCATGTCCTCCATATATGCAGGAGATTCATCAGCAGAAGAAGAGGTTTCACCTGCTGGTGTTAAATTTGGTGCAAAACAAGTCCCTGAGGAGTTAATTGACCCTCAATCTAAGATGCAAGACTTGTATGAATGCAAGTGGTCTGGATACATCTTCAGAATATGAATTTGAAAAGCCTGACCCAGCTGAACATGCGGATGCAAGTTATAGAAAATTGATGAACAGGGTAACTGAATTGATGGGATGGAGTAGAAATTCACCTGTCTATCAGGATGATGACATGCTTTCAGGAGGACCTCAGCAAGACCCCATACTTCCTTTTCATGTAGCCTTATAAAGGAAGGTTAACACTGCATGGGAAAACCCAGAAACTATTCCCGCAGTAAATAAGAAGCATGTGTCAAAATATTGACCCTGTCCCTCAGATCCCGAATACTTAAGTAAACACCCATCTCCTAAAAGTCTGGTAGTTCAAGCAGCTACCTCTACTAGAAATGCTGCATACCCTACAATTACACCTGATGGGGATGATAAAAAGGTTGTTGCATGGTCCAGAAAGATCTTTGTCAGGGAGCATGGCTTTAAAATCCACAAATGTAACTTGCACCCTTGCAAGATTTACATATACACTGTGGGACTGCATGTCAGCGGCAGCTGAACACATCCCGGAAGGTGAGGAACTTGAATTGTTCCTATCCATAGTAAGGGATGGAAAGGGGGGCTTCAGGGAAATGCCTTCAATCAGGTTGGGACACAGCTGACAGTATCAGTAGGTCCATGGTGTCTAGTACAGTGCTAAGCAGATTTGTGTGGCTAAGAAAGTCAGGTTTTGCACCGATTTGCAATCCAGCCTTCTTAATATGCCATTTGACAACTCAAGGTTGTTTGGCAGCAAGGTGGATGAAAGTTTGGAGAAGCTGCAGCCCTCCAAAGCAGCGGCAAAATCACTAAGTGCCGCTGTACGACACCCTCAACAACGCCCCTACACAGGCTCATCTTCCTGGAGCGGTCGTCCATTTTGATTTTATTCCTCATTTGGGAAAAGAAGGGGACAGACCAGTCAGAGAGGGCAAAGGAAATTTCCTCGGGGGTGAGGAAAAGGTGCTAGATCTGCCCCAGTAGTGGCATCTGTCCCTTCAGCCGCTGCTGCCGCAAAACCACTATGAGGACTCACAAGACCCCCCGTAGGAGGCAGGATCTCAAAGCAACTGGAAGAATTGCGGGGCATTACTTTAGATGCTTGGGCACTGGAAACAGTATCCCAAGGTTACTGCCTTCCTTTTCAAAAGAAACCTCAATCACCCACCGGGATACAACTCTGTCAAAAATCTAGATCTGCTCCTCAACAGGAGGACTTCCTTGCAGGAAGTCTTAACCCTGCTACAAAAAGGTGCAATAGAACATGTACCTGTAGCGGAGAGGAACAAGGGTTGGTATTCCCCATATTTCCTCATGCCAAAGAAGGACGGAGGACTGAGACCCATCTTGGACTTGAGAAGCTTGAACAAGTTCCCCAGGAAGGACAAGTTCAAGATGGTCACACTTTCTCAGATCCTCCAGGCTCTCTAACTCAGACTGGTTGGTATCATTGGACCTTCAGGAAGCTTACTTTCATGTGCCAATCCATCTCAAGCACAGAAAGTACTTGAAGTTCTCGATTGGCAATTCTCACCATCAGTTTTGAGTTCTGCCATTCGGGTTGACCTCCGTCCGAGAGTTTTCACCAAGTTGTTGGCGGTGGTGGCGGCGAGTCTCAGGAGAGGGGGTGGATTTAAAAAAGTCAAACATGATACCATCTCAGAAACTCCAGTTTATTGGAGCAGTCCTGGATACTTGTTCGGGCAAAGCCTCGCCTCCCGAAGAGAGAGCTCACCACATTCTGCATATGGTAATAAAATTCCAGAATGCCCAGTATCTACCGGCCTTCGATTTTAGCAGGTTGCTCGTCCTTATGGCATCAAGCATTTTGCCAGATTGAGGATAATATCCCTTCAATATCTCAATGGTCCCAATTTTCAGGAGAAATGTCAGATCTGTTGCAAGTTCCAGTCACGTCAGATCTGTTGCAAGTTCCAGTCAGAAAAGCACAGGATCTACAATGGTGGGCTTGAAGGGAACATATCCTCAAGGGAGAATCTTTTTGACAACCATGGCCGGAGATAACCATAGTGACGGGCGCCTCACTCGCAGGGTGGGGAGCTCACACCTAGTTGACAATCAGCGGTCGTTGGTCTCCATCGGAGTCCAAACTACACACCAACCTATTGGAGATGAGGGCAATCAGACTAGCGCTGAAGGCCTTCCTGCCCTCTGTACGGGGAAAGAATGTCCTGATAATGACATACAACACAGTGGCCCTGTACTACCTCAACAAGAGAGGAGTGGGGTCACTACCACTGTGCAGAGAAGCAATGCAGCTCTGGTTCTGGGCAATACAAGAAGGGATCTCTCTGTCAGCAGTTCATCTAGCCGGAGAGCAAAACACAGGGGCGGGCGCTCTGAGTAGGCAGAGCGCAGTTTCCCATGAGTGGGAAATAGCTCAGGAAGTCCTTCAAGAGATCTTCACCCTTTGGGGAACCCTGCAAGTGTGTCTGTTCACGACCAGTGTCAACAGAAAATGCGAACTGTACTGCTCAAGGGAATTGCCCCTGAGAGGAGCTGTAGGGGACGCATTCGTAGTGGAATGAGAGTTTTCACTTCTGTATGCGTTTCCTCCAGTCCTGGTGATACATCAGGTAATCGAAAGGTTGAGAAAGTTCAGGAAAACCATTATCCTAATTGCCCAGGATTGGGCATGGAGAATGTGGTACCTGGACCTTCTGGGCATGTCCATCTGCCCTCCAATACGTCTTCCAAGAAGGGAGGATCTTCTTGCGCAAGAGGAAGGTCATGTTCTCCATCCAGAGGTCACCACATTCAACCTTCACGCATTGCTTCTGAGAGGTTGAGATATAAGGATTGGGACCTTCTGGATGACATCATGGAGATCTTGCTGTCGGCCAGAAGGCCAGCAACAAAATCTCTATCGTTGTCGTTGGAACAGGTTCAGTAACTGGTGCAGAGATAAAAATGTGGACCCGTTTCAGTGTAATATTCCCCACAATAGTATCTTTTCTATTACACTTGGCTAATCTGGGTCTCCAGGTTAGCACGATAATAGGTTACTTAGCAGCGCTATCCATTATTTAGCGCTCCTCAAAAGAAGAATCTTTATTTTAAGATACCTTTTAATAACTCATTTCTTAAAAGGTCTAAATAATGTGTTTCCTCCAATACCTTTTCAAGTTCCTATGTGGGACTTAAACTTGGTATTAAAGTTCCTCACATGCATTCCATTTAAGCCTTTGCATTCTTGTCCGTTAAGGCTCCTTTTAAAACAATACTTCTTGTAGCAATGCCATCAGCCCACAGGGTAAGTGAGTTGCAGGCACTTTCAAGCGGGCCTCCTAGAGTAAAACCCTCTTTCTTGCCAAAAATCGTCTCAGATTTTCACCTGTGACAAAAAATAACATTGCCTACATTCTACTCTCCTTCTCACGCAAGTAAGGAAGAGGAACGGCTACATAGATTAGATCCTAGAAGAGCTCTTAGTTTCTATATTTCAAGATTGGCAAAACTTCATCAGTGGGACCAACATTTTGTGGACTACACTTGCCGAAAATTGGGACTAGCCGGGTACAAGCAAACATTATCTAGATGGATCATTTTGGCTATAACTGAATGTTCTAGATTGGCTGGGGAAGATCCTCCAGATGGGCTAAGGGCTCATTCAACCAGGGGCATGGCAACTTCAACAGCACTTCAAAGGGGTGTCCCTGTGCAAGATATTTGCGCAACAGCCACATGGTCATCCATGCATACTTTTATAAAACATTATGCTCTAGATTCGACTTCTTCACAAGGAAGTCTGTTTGCTTAATCAGTACTTCATTGGGGACATGACTAAAATTTCTGTACTCCCACCTTCAATACAAAACTGCTGTGGGAGTCTGTCTAAGATGAGGAATACGTGGGAGGACGCAATCCATTCGAAGAACAAGTTACTAACCAACTGTAATGTTCTTTCGATTGGATGTTCCTCCCACATATTCCTCATTGACCCTCCCAGCCTACCCCACTGTACAGTTTACGTGCTTTACACTCAATTCTTTTAAGGCTTGGGTCAAAAGAGGCACGCCATTAACTACAATCAGTGGCTAAAATATACGAAAAAACAGAACTGAGGCCAACGGGCGCGCTCGAGGCATATATACAGCGGATGACAACGCTCGACGGAGACTGCCGAGGGCCATCGACGCCGCAGCCTCGAGTGGAGAGAGAAAAAATTTCCGAAGCAGCAAAGCTGAAGGTAAGGATAGATCTAAGATGAGGAATACGTGGGAGGAACATCCAATCGAAAGAATGTTACAGTTGGTAAGTAACTTGTTCTTCTTTCCAAAAGTCTTAAGTTGCTGTTGTATGCAGAGTAAGAGAAGTAAAAAAAGGTTAACCAGGTGAGTGTTACATTCCAAATGTTTCAAAAGTAGTAGACCAGAGTCATGTGGGTGGTCAAACGTGATTTATCTGCTCAATAATGCTTTTTATTGGGTCAGAGGTCAGCATTTTTTTAATACATCTAGAGCTCATATGCCAATGCATTTCGGATTTTAACTACTCCTTCATCAGGGTAAACCCTATTAACCATTATGATTTACATCACATTTAGCAGTGTCTGTATATTACCAAGAAAAAAATGCAATTTAAATCATGAAAGAAATCCATATTCACATACCATTGATCTTCCATGTGACACAATGTAGTCAGGAGAGAGGGTAAAAAATGGGAAATCAAAAGGAACAATTATGGTGAGCTATTGCAATCTTGACTGTATACTATTAAATATTTAGCAAGCGTTTACTCTTTACCTTTCATTTGTCTTCTAAAAGCATAGCTGTGTGTTGACCACATTAATTGAATTGGCACTGCAAGGAAGGTAATATGCGACTTTCAATATATCAGTGGTTGCAACTAGCTGTTCCTTACAAAGGTATGGAGAACCACACTTACCTACGTGCTTCTAAGTTTCTGTGAACCACTGTGAGCAGTGCACAGGATTGCGTATGTGGTTGCAAAAAGCTTATAATGGCTTTCGGGGTAGTTCAAAGAAAGGTGCTTCAACTAATGGGGATATAGATCAGAAAAAATAGCTAGTATAAATCCAACTTTCCAATATGCACTGAGGATTAAGAATCTCCATTGTATCTCATTGTCATTACGTGCAGATACTGCTACGTGTGATTTCTGACTGTGAACGCTATGGCTATTGGGTAATGGCTATTTAACCTGTTGCTAATGATACCGGATGCCATTGCGAGGCCCACCTACGGGCGTGTCCTCACAGATGTTCTGTACTGTAAGAAAAGCAGACGCCAGACTCCGGTTCTGTACCAATGAGTTCAACGTAAGTGTGAAGCATTTCGGTTTTCATGTGCACAATAGCTCTACCGGTGACTGTCCATAGTAGTGCATGAACCAATTAAAATAAATTTCAAAGGCTGACGGAAACGATGACGCTTGGGTCGAGCCCACCGGAGTAAGGCTCCGCCCCTAGCATCTTGCATCCCGATCATCTCCGAGGAGGCGATTGGGACGTTCCGTATGCCCTTAGTGATAAAGGTGTGTAAACAGTGAAAGGTAATGGCTTGGTTGTCATGTGTTCAATCGCTCTACTGGTGACTAACATTTTCGTATCTGTATGTAAAGCAATTACAATAAATTTCAAAGGCTGACGGAAGGGATGACGCATGGGTCAAGCCCACCAGAGTAAGACTCCGCCCACAGCGTCTCCTGTCCCGATCATCTCTGAGGAGGTGATCGGGACGTCCCGTATGCCCTTAGTAAAGGAGATGAAAACAGTGTAACGTAAAGAATGTGTGGGTGTTCTAATGAGCTAATGGGCTAGCAATATCAAATATCAAATGAAAGATGAATGCATTTACAAGTGCAGCTTGTTTATACTCATTTGAAAGGCCGTGTTTGTGAATACAGGGTTACTGCCAAAGTATCCAAATAATTGTTATGCTAGGGAATTGAGGAACAGACGCATGGGAATCACAATTATATAGAAAATAAATGTTCATGACAGACTACAACTGTTGTATCTCATGCCATAAACTTATCTCACATCACACCAGGCATGAAGGGGCTGAATAGTCCTGTTAACGAGAGCTGCATCCGTGGTACTGGTATCTAAGGTTCATAAAAACAGATGTTCTAGTGATAATACTGTCCAAAAAGTCTCAATGAAAATGTACAATTCTGAATGAGTTAGAGTACAATCTCATTCACGACCCTTCGATATGAAATAGAAACAACTTTTACAGGCTAATCATCTATAAAGTGAGATGTTGAATAGGGTATAAGATCAATGTAGTAAATGTACATAAAAGCACATTTCATTGATGTTATCCTGAAGAGTCCTCTGACACCATTGAAGCCTTCAAAAGTCGACTTCAGTAAAGATACGGACTACTCCTCGAGAGTCGAGTTGTACATTTCTGAAACCTGCAATGCCCATTCCAGATAAGACATATATTCCTTTAACAAGGAAAGATGACTTCAAATCACTGACCTCAATTTATTTGGAAAGTGAGCAGTCAGATACTGATGCACCTTTTGGGCTTCAGTATGGTACACCTAATGTGCCTGTGAGTTTTATTTCAGAAAAATCAAGATTAAAAGATATTTATGACAACCTGCAAATAGCCAGTGGGGTGGACACTTCACCAGAGCTTGACTTTGGTAGGGGTGATGCTGGTGAGCATGCAGATGCTTCATATGGACAGTTGATGTCTAAGGTTGTAGACTACTTGGGGTGTAGTAGGCCTCCTCTCCCCTTCGAGCAGGATGATCTGATGAACATCCTTGATAAGGGTCCGCAAATGGATCCCATTTTACCATTTCACATCGCTCTCCAAAAAGGGCGGTGGGAAATGGGGAAACGCCAGAGTCTAATCCGGCAGTGAACAAAAACCTGACTAGAAAGTACTGCCATCTACTAGTGACCCCAACTACCTATCAAAACACCACACTCTAGAAAGGCTGGTGGTGCAGGAAGATATGGTGGTCCTGAGGGTTATTCCTTCATTTTTACCTAAAGTAATTTCAGATTTTCAAGAAGGACAAAAATCTGTATTGCCCACTTTCTACCCTCCGTCTCAACCTGGCAAAGAGGAGGAGAGATTACACAGATTGGATCCACGGAGCGCTCTAAGCTTCTACAGATCTAGATTATCCAAACTTTGTATTGATGATCAGCTTTTTATAGGCTATACAGGTCACAAACTGGGACAGACTGTGAATAAACAGACCTTATCCAGATGGATCATTCTGGCAATTTCAGAATGCTACAAGCTGGCTGGCAAGGATCCTCTAGAAGGCTTAAGGGCCCATTCCACCAGGGGCATGGCTACCTCTACGGCTCTGCAAAGGGTTGTCCCAATCAAAAACATTTGTGAGGCAGCTGCATGGTCTACTATACACACGTTTACAAAGCATTACTGCTTTGAGTCTTCCCTCGGTCAGGATGGAAGCCTTGGAAAGGCTCTCTTCCATTCGATTTATATAAACCATTAATAGCTCAATTCTTACTCCCCCCCCCACCAAAATAAATACTGCTTTGGGAGTCTATCCAGAGGTGAGGAATACGTGGGAAGACACAATCCATTCGAAGAACAAGTTACTTACCCCTGGTAACGTTCCTTCGACTGGATGTTCCTCCCAAGTATTCCTCGTTGCCCTCCCAGCATACCCCACAGTAGAATTACCCATGCTATTACAGCATTCGCTCCTTCAAAGCTATAGTATGGTCAAACTCATGGTTATGCGGGTAGTTTCTACTGTAAGGAAAACAGAACTGAAGCCAATGGGCGCTGCGTGTGCTATATATACATTTGATTACATCATTCTCGAGACGGAGGCCCTCGTTGGACATCGAGTTGACTGCACGGACGCACAGCGCCCTCTCCTAGAGAAAAAAAACAGAATCAGCTGAAGCTGGATATCGATTATCAAAGATGAGGAATACGTGTGAGGAACATCCAGTCGAAAGAATGTTACCAGAGAAGTAATTCATCTAGATGCAAGATATGGCTAAGGGGGACAATCTACCTAGATGCAAGATATAGCTAGCTTAGCACAGTCGATCTAGATGCTAGATTTGGCTAAGGGGCACAACCTACCTAATTGCAAAATGTAGGTAAGGGGGACAAATCTACCGAGATGCTAGATAGGCTAGCTTAGCACAGTCAATCTAGATGCTAGATGTGGCTAAGGGGCTCAACCTACCTAGTTGCAAGATATAGCTAAGCGGGTCAATCTACCTAAATTCAAGATATGGCTGTGGTGCACTATGTAGATACAGTCAGACACAACAATGTGTTAACAGGCTAATGTAGATGGGTTGGACAGTTTAATGGGGAACATAATTGTTGGTCCCCTGTCAAGACCGCACCTACCTTGTCAGACGTTGCTGGTTGAAAGCTGCAGGCACCACAGGCTAACGCATGCCAACGCGGTCTGGAGCTGTCTCTGCAGGTGCTGTCCTTTGCCTCAGGTCCTTTGCCGCAAGGGCTTCAATGGGCAGTGGGCTGCCCTCGCACGATGATTGGTTTGAGAGCTCTGGACCAATCAAGATTTGAGTGTACTCCTCTCCCATGAGGCCAGCACACACTTCTTGATTGACTCTCCAGCAGGGCCAACCCAGCTTTTCATTCTTTCGAGGTTGATAAATTGAGCATGATAAAGTGGGGTAATAATAACTCCTGTCATTACATCTCAATCAGGAAAAAATCGGCATAAATTACTGAATAACATCTTGCATTTGTATTCATGTTAAATGATCGATCTAAACTATGCAATGTGTTTCGGCTGCCAGCACAACATGCACTTTACATGGTGGTAGTCATTGCCTGTGATCAATATCTGTAAATTCTTGCCTATAACATGTTTCATGACTTGCTATGTTTTTCCAGTAAAAAATGTAATGCAATTAGTTTTCATATTAAAATAAAATCTAAGTAGCATTACTCCTCACGGTTATGAAAATGCCTGTAGACCCCACTAGTAATGTTTCTTGAGATGGGTGCAATGTTTTCTTAGTAAAAAGAAAAGTGACATCCAGTTTGTGGGTTGAGTGCATTTCTATGAGGCCGAGTAGATAAGTTATTCAACCTGCAGGTCTAGCAGGATTTTAACATTTTTTAAAGGCCTGTGGACAATAAATGTATATACTCCCACCCCTGGGTACCTGAACAAATAACAGGTGCTGCAATTTAATCTATTTCCCCTTTGTAATTATAATAGTTTTTTATAACACGCTTAATACCAAAGAGGTTTGTAAGCGCAGACCTGGTACTCGAACCTCTGTTGCTGTGCGTTGTCTTTCTTCCAAGACGAGCGTGTTGCCACTGAGCTATATTACCTGTGAAAATAACTACCCTCTGAATTATTTCCCCTTGGCTTTATACTTGCACAGGAGTTTCTTTTAGCTGTCTCAGATCGGTGGGCACCTTCTGAAGGACTAGTTAAATTCTCCCCCTCTAGGAACAGGTGGGCATCAATCAGCAAATGGGGTCAGCTTCCCTCCATAACCTGGTTTCCCTTCTTTCTGTATTTGGGCCTGTCTGCTTCTTTCCTGCTGAAGAAGTCCTGGTACTTGAACTCCAGGTAGGCCGCTCTTGCATTGTACTACTATTAATCCAAAATGGGTCCAAAACAAATGCAATCTATTCCATTCTCCTTTTTGTTGTTGCCAATTCTCTTTCTCTCCTTCTTCCAATCAGCCAGTCCGTGAGCGTTTCTCTCAGGATTATCAGTTGAGTAGAACCACCCCCAAGTCCCCCTTGAGGTGTGTATGATTTCTCTAATCTAATTGGTCAATGTGTGTGATCGGACAGTGTTCCAGAAGTGACATCCCACTAAACCAACCCCTCTGTAGTTATTGAGCATGTTAATGAGGGCTGTCGGATGGTGGTAAACTCCATACCCAGTTACCCACCCATTTGATGTGATTTCATCTTGGACATTTCTGCATTTAACAATGTGTAACCTTAAACCATGCTATTCCTCACATGTAATCATTTTACTAATGGGTTTATCCAATTGCTCTCACTTAGGCAAATCAAATGATGAGATTTTCCTCCCCACACGCTATGTGTTGGGTGTTATAGATTTGTCTTTTTCTAACTAATACTTTTACACACCAATTCCATTTCCAGTTCAGAATAACAGGCTCTCCAGCACGAACAGTAGGATATGTGACTCATGAAAGTGTGCTGTTCTTTCGCAAAGATTTCCCAATTCGCCTAATTTACATAATTAGCATATATATAAAAAATGTGGTTTGCATTCATCTGATGGAGGCTTTCCAGCTGAACATTTGGAATCTGATTACTTATGCAACTTTTAAATCATGCATTTTTCTTTATTTACATAATATTAAAAGACTTTGCCAGTTCCTGGTCTAACACAGCCAAGTGGGTTCCATGTGTGAATATCCCTGCAAAAATATTGCGATCGGCGATATTGACCCATGAACCCTGTGGGAGACACCCCCAAAACCCCTGCATTATTTTCAAATGTGCGGGGGACACCTCCGCTCCCACAAAATTTCCTCCCCAAAAATATCGCCTATGGCGAGACAACCGGCCATATGTACCGCAATATTTTTGGTGGGGATATTTTGTAGGGATACCCGCCAAGTGGTATCAGTTACTTGTGAAAGCCAGAAAGCGGAGTCATTTATGACTGGGTGAACCGGTTTTGTAACTTACAGCTCTGGCAAGGATTTTTAAGACTAAATCTGCCTTCTTGAGGGATTACAGCTACTTCGATCACTTTTCAGTCTTGACACATGTCAAGTATTTATTGCTGCAAGCAGCTGAGCTGATGACAGGATCTGATTGTGTGGAGGAGGGACCAATTTAGACTACCATTCAGACCATATTAATAGATTGTAGCCTAGAATCGGACAGATGGAAGCTGTAAATGGGAAGCATTCATGTTTTTTGCTTGCAAAGCCAGTTCCCATAACAAAAACAAGTGTCAAAACTTTACAGTCCATTCGAGTGTCCTTTCGTTCGCTAAAAGCAAATCAACACCTTAGTCCTGTGGGCATGTTGCTATGGGTTAGGGGACGAAATAGCAGATGTTTTTTAAGCCCAAAGCTGGTGTTTGATTCACAAAACGTAGCATTTTAAAGTTGCCTGTTTTTCCATTTTGCAGTTTCCTCCTGAAATGGAACTATACATTGTCGGGAAGGAACCAGAGTCTTCCCGCACCCCCAAGCGCTTTAGAGTTGGGCAAGAACTCTTTTAGGCGCTATAATGGACATTGGGGAGGAGGGGCACTGGAAAGGCTCTTTCTTGCAGATCTAATCAGTCACAGACATGGGCAGGCACTGAAAAAGGCATTTATTGTTTAAATGAAAGCACAATTAACTATTAGCTGGATAGATTTTTAATGTCAGATCCTATGCATTGTAAAATCTTAAATGCGGTATTAATCAAAAACTCCCCCTCCCTCCCAGAAAGAATGTGGCTTGTGCTAAAAATGGACTACAGGCGCTTCTGCGGTGTTCACCACTAAGGCTAGCACTGGCAGAGCACACAAAATGACTCACCAGCTGTCTACTGCCTGCCAAGTGTCCATGCAGGCTAAAAATGGGATTTACATGTTCTATGCAACAAAATGCAGAATGGGACATGTTATAAAAATAAGGTGAAAAGGAGATTACAGAACCATATAAAAACAGGAGTAGAATGACTGGAAAATGTTTTTATACATAAAATGATCATAAGTAGCAAAATGAAGGAAAGCGTGAGCTACAGTGTATTCTTGCATACTGTAGCACAATGTATTACAGCACGCTCTGAAAATACTACTGACAAAGAAGAAAAGGTTTTGGAGCATCCCTATTATGGAAGGACGGATTGGGATGAAGCCATGGCCCATATCCAGTGACCCTCTCTTTAACACAAAGGAGGTGCCAACACACTAAAGAAGGTTAGATTTGAATCATAAACTAACCCAATTGATCACACAATTGAAGTGGGAATAATACAGGTAAACCAAAGTGTATTCATGTTTGAGTTAAGTATTAAAAACAACAAAAACAAGGACTAGATAAATAATCATGCACAGAGCAGAGAATTCTGTACGTAGTGTGGTTAGTAACAAGAGTGATATTTCATGTACTGTTGAAACATAAACAGTACATAACATCTGTCAACACAACAAATTGGGGTGACTGGTTCAAAGGTGGTTTTAACATCAGGTTCACAGAATGACATGAATGGAACAATGTTCCAAACTGTTGTCAGCACAGTATGGAGTGTTAACGTAGAGAACTGTTGCAGCAGATTCGTTTTTACATCTAAAAAACCAAAGAATAAAATAAGTTTTAAAAAAAGGGTGTGTTCAGAACAACCTACTGAATAGGGTTGGAGAAAATACTGTAGGTGCCGACCTACCTATGATGGTGGGGTGGCGCCTTCAGATCGATTACTTGACTGCTGTCTTGCGTAGAGGCAAAAAGTGACCTTATTCATAGGGGCTTTGAAGATCACTGTGAAACAGAGGCTACAATTAGACCTAATCATCGGTTCTGTGAAAAAATGGGAGAATATCCGCAAAACATGGCATACCTGAAATTGAATACCAAGGACAAATTCAGAAAAATTGGCTCTTCATCGTGCGTTTGCAGGAGGGTTAAAGCGCCAGGATGGAGCACGAAAACAAATAGTTCTTCAGATGTAAACGCTGCAGGCAAATGAGCACAAAGAAAGGTGAGACTACGACCACTTAATGTATAAAATGTAGGTCAGAAAAGGCTGTGCTACTCAATACTGAAAATTATTGGAAAAAGGGAGCCGAATCACACGGAGAGGTGACTACACCCAGCCTCAGTTATCCGGGTGGAATGGCGTAATATAGTGCCATAGAGCATGCAGTCTGTTCAGAGTTGGTGCTACTCAAAATGCTTGAAACAGTGCCTACACGCCATCGTTGAGGAAGCGCAAGGTCTCCAGGAGAAATGACTGCAGAACAGTTTGCAGGAGGGCACTTAATTATAGAGGAAGTTCAAGTTATACATGGAGTGCCTGCGGATATTTAGCTCGTAATATGGGTGATGGACGAATTCTAGGAAAATTAACGTGTTCGTGCTGTATGTGGAGGCGTGTTGCTTAGCAACTGCCAACAGGCTCCGCCGTGATTGATAGCTAATTGCAAATAAAATCGTGCTAGCTATACAGTCGCAAGAACATCTCTCATTAAATGAAGTGGCGAAACGAACGAGCAATGCAGTCCTCGTTGTATTAGGCTGCATCAAGAAAAAGCTTACCAGGCGTCCGAAGAGCTGCTGGTCTGAGGATTAGTGGCTCAATGTGAGCGCATGCGCAGTGACTAAGAAGTCTTATTTAAAGGCAAAATAATCTTTTAGTAATGAACACAATGGCACGCAAGGAGCTGTATCTACACTATGGGTGTCTGAGGGTGAGCCTGTGAATCAGAATGTAAAATGGCACGGGATATTGTGCTTTTGCCAAAACCTTGCATAGCTCAGATAATCCAAAATTAAATATGAACACATTTACTATATCTGTGTAGTGGACCAGCTTACACATAATGTGCCAAAGCCAAAAAATATGCTCAAGAGGGCATGTTTGTGCGTGTATACAGCAGTATTTTGTTTGATGCGGTAGAGAATGATGTTCACTCAAATAGCTCTTATGCTCTGGTTAGTTACGACATTTGATTGTGGCAGACAGAACAAAACCACTTTGCGTTATAGGCTTTTGTGCAAACTGGTAATCTGCATATCAAACGTGTAAATCAGAGTGTACAACAGCGGAAAAGATAGACAAGATATATAATGCAACTCTGAGAAAAAATGACCAGTACATGGCATGGCTCAGACTCGTGATTAATGAGAAAGATAGTACAAGGGTGAAGTTGGACCCATATACTATATTTGTGTGGTGGACCAGCATGATCATAATTCAACCAAAAACTGAATATTCTGCTTGAGAAAGTATATTTGTGCATGTACACAGGAGCATATTGTTTTAAGCGAAAAACAATGTTAACTGTAATAGCTCATCTAGTCTCGTTAGATTTGACATTTGAAAAAAAGGGGGACAATTGAAAAAACACATTGAGGAATTTGCGGTTATCCAAAATGTTAATTGAGCCATACAATAGTTAGAAACAAATCAGGTACACACCTGGATGGAAACGGGGAGGAAGCTGTCCATGAGTGTTGTATTACACATGAAGGTAGAACCTGACCCACTGGATCGCAGATTGGACAGGGGGTTTCAGTTAAAGAAAAGATTCCATTCTATACAAAGTGGAGGCCTTTTTTAACAGATAAATCCCTTTTTGCTCCAGCTGGCATAACATGAGATCTCGGTTGCCTCCGCGAAATGGATTTTTCACCGCCTGGAGTAAAAAAAAAAACGGATCCGTATGATTGTTTCATGGCCTTAAAATGAGCCACCATTGGCTTATCATCAACTTTGTTTTTTATCCAGGATTTGTGCTCACAAATGCGTTGGCGTATTTCACGCTTGCATTTACCTACATATAGTAGGCCACAGGGACATTTGATAGTATACACTGACCATTTAGTCTTGCAGTTAGTGAAGGCCCAAAAACAAAAAAGAGGGTTCTTTCTCCTTTACTTTTTTCATTCCCTACAGACAACCCTTTGGTTGTTGGGCGAGATTCAATCACAAAATAAATGGAGAATGTTAACATAGCCAGCTTCTCCAATGAACTTCATAAAAAGAATTTAGAAACCCCATCCCTTTTGGGCACAATACCTACACCAGCATCCCCAAACAAAAATACAGTCCCTACAGACCTAGACATATTGACCCAAAAGATATTTATCCAAACAGAATCACACTGCCAGCTCATGTTGGAGTAGCTCAAGGCCGGAGTGATTCCAGAAGGCCTTCAAGTGAAGAACATCCCACAGGTATTCCTGGACAATCCATGCTTTATGACCAAATTCAGCGGCGTAGGCAACAAATGCTCACAAGATTGGGTTATTTTAGTTAAAGAAACAGCTGAAGAGGAAACTAAATCACAGAAAGAAGAACTAGACACTCTAGAAGCCAGGATAAAAAAAGACTCTGTAATAACCGACATTAAGAAGCAGCTGGAGAAAATTGAGTAAGAGATCACCAAATTTCAACAATTTGCGTTAGACAAAAAACTCTGGAAACTCAAAAACGACATTAACAACTATAAAGAAAAGACTTGTCCGTATTTAGTCCCAGGATTCTACAACTTGCAGAACCTTAATCCTCCAACTGGCAGACACAATCGACGCTGGTTCCCGAGGAAATTTGTCACTTTTTCAAACAGCTCTAACAGCAGTGACTCAGACTCTGCCAACTCAGGATCTTCCACATCCAAACAAGGACAACCACAGTTTTTTCAGGGGTGGGGGAGATGAGTCAGGCCCAGACAACTAGGACCACACGGAATGTGGCTAAGTCAATGTATCCCGCCACCCCCACCGATGTGGTGAGTCCAATATTTAATCTAAGCAACCATAACCTCTCCAGCGATGAAATCAGTGTTCTCAGCAAAGTTCTGTTTTATCCCAGGTACCAATGCAGATGGATTCAACACTGAAGTGGAACTAGGCTGATTCGGCTAAAATACTTCTTCCGTGACTCGGCAATGAGAGAACCACCAAGTCAACTGGTCTAAAACCTCCTTTTACCTTCACACCCCTCTCCACTATGATTTGCCCAGAGATTCTAGCGTTTGAAAACCGTATCCTCATGGAAATGCACAACATGTTCTCAACAAATCAGTTTTCCTGACAACCTGACCAAACAAGAAAGAAAAGCCCTGAAAAATCTAGAAAGTGACCACGATTTCATTATCAAACCAGCTGACAAAGGAGGCGGCATAGTCATGTGGAGCAGAATACTATACGAAAATTAGATCCGAAAACCACTCCAGGACGTAAAATTCTACAAGAAAATCAATACCAATCCTACTTCAAGACTTTTTTCAGAAATTGAGAGCCTGATGTCCTACGCCTGGCATGAAGGGTGGATAGACTATGATGAGAAAGCTTTCTTGATCAAGAAACATCCCATACTGCCTGTTTGTACCTACTGCCAAGTCGCTGGGATAGGCTCATTATTAGAACCTTTATCCGTATACGTTGACATCTTTTTACATCCGTTCATCAGCAAAATGCAATCATACATACAAGACACAACATCGATGATCAAAATCCTCAAGACATCTTGAGATTGAACAAGAAGAACTTTTAGTGACGCTAGACTTAGAATCCCTCTACACTAGCATCCCACAAGAAGAGTGCATTTGTGTACTCCAGACATATTTGGACGAAAGAACGAACACGGATCCTCCAACTGCATTTCTCCTGGAATGTATTAGGCTTGCTTTGATGGAAAATGTCTTCATCTATAAAGACACCTATTATCAACAATGCCACGGGACTAGTATGGGTGCTACCTCTGCCCCCCACGTAGCAAACCTTTATATGGACAGTTTGGAAAAACAATCCATCTACCACGAGAACAATATATTCAATATATTTACATCAGACAGTGACAAATCCATTTCGCTGAGGCGACTGAGATCTCGTGCTATGCAAGCTGGAGAGAAAATTGATTTATCGCCTAGATTCTGTTTAAAGAAGATCTCAACGTTTGTGTAGAATGGAATCTTTTCTTTAAT
Source organism: Ambystoma mexicanum (assembly GCF_040938575.1). Lineage (NCBI taxonomy): Eukaryota > Metazoa > Chordata > Amphibia > Caudata > Ambystomatidae > Ambystoma > Ambystoma mexicanum. The sequence goes on along the minus strand of NC_090933.1, from coordinate 669,669,264 downwards.
TGAAACCTCCTGTCCAATCTGCGATCCAGTGGTTCAGCTGTTACCTGCATGTCTAATACAACACTAATGGACCGCTTTCTCTGTGTTTCTATCCGGGTATGTACCTTGTTTGTTTCTAACTATTGTCTGGCTCAATTACCATTTTGGTTAACCGCTACTTCCTTGATGTGTTTTTTGAATTGTATGCCTTTTTTCAAATGTCAAATCTAACGAGACTAGATGAGCTATTTGAGTTAACATCATTTTTCGGTTAAAACAATATGCTCCTGTGTACATGCAGAAATATGCTTTCTCAAGCAGAATATTCAGTGTTTGGTTGATTTATGATCATGCTGGTCCACCACACAAATATAGTATATGGGTCCAATTTCACCCTTGTACTACCTTTCTCATTAATCATGAGTCTGAGCAATGCCATTTACTGGCCATTTTCTGAGTTGCATTATCTATTTTACCTATCTTTTCTGATATTGTACACTCTGATTAACACGTTTGATATGCAGATTACCAGTTTGCACAAAAGCCTCTAACGCAAAGTGGTTTTGTTCTGTCTGCCACAATCAAATGTCAAAATTAACCAGAGCATATGAGCTATTTTGGTTAACATAATTTTCTACTGCATCAAACAAAACGCTCCTGTATAGAAGCACCAACATGCCCTCTCGAGCATATTTTCTGGCTTTGGGTACGTTATGTGTAAGTTGGTCCACTACACAGATATAGTAAGTCTGTTCATCTTTACTTTTGTATTATCTGAGCTACCCAAGGGTTTGGCGTAAGCACAATATCCTGTGCCTTTTTTCCATTCTAATTCACACGTTTTGTCATGCTATAACAGGCTCACCCTCAGATACCCATAGTGTAGATACAGCTCCTCGCGCGCCATTCTGTTCATTACAAGTAAAGTTTATTTTGCCTTTAAATTGACTTCTTAGTCACTGTGCATGCGCGCACATTGAGCCACTAATCCTCAGAGACCAGCAGCTCTTCGGATGCCTGGTAAGCTTTTTCTCGATGCAGCCTAATACGTTGAGGACTGCACCGCTTGTTCGTTTCGCCACTTCATTTAATGACAGATGTTCTTGCAACTGTATAGCTAGCACGATTTTATTTGCAATTAGCCGCTATCAATCACAGCGGAGCCTGTTGGAAGTTGCTAAGCAACACGATGCTACATATAGCACGAACACGTTACTTTTCCTAGAAGTCGTCCATCACCCATATCACAAGCTAAATATCCGCAGGCACTGCATGTATTACTTGATCTTCCTCTATAATTACGTGCCCTCCGGCGAACTGTTCTGCTGTCATTTCTCCTGGAGACCTGGCGCTTCCTCAACGATGGCGTGTGTAGGCACTGTTTCAAGCATTTTGAGTAACATCAACCCCGACAAGACTGCATGCTCCACTGCACCACAGCACTATCTTACAACACCATTCCACCCGGTTAACTGAGGCTGTGTAGTCACCTCCCTGTGTGATTTGGCTCCCTTTTTCCAATATTTTTCAGTATTGAGTAGCACAGCCTTTTCTGACCTACATTTTATACATTAAGTGGTTGTAGTCTTGCCTTTCTTTGTGCTCATTTGCCTGCAGCCTTTACATCTGAACTATTTGTTTTCATGCTCCATCCTGGCGCCTTCACCCTCCTGTAGAAGCAGATCAAAGAGCCAATTTTTCTGAATTTGTCCTTGCCATTCAAGTTGAGGTACGCCAGCTTTTGTGGATATTCTCACATTTTCTCACACAATAACCGATGATTAGGTCTAATTGTAGCCTCTGTTTCAGTTATCTTCAAAGCCCCTATGAATAAGGTTGCTTTTTGCCTGTACGCAAGAAAGCACTCAAGTAATGGATCTCAAGACACCACCCCACCATCATAGGTAGGTCGGCACCTACAGTATTTTATCCAACCCTATTCAGTAGGTTGTTCTGATCACACCCTTTTTAAAAAACTTTTTTCATTCTTTGGCTTTGTTGATGTATAGACTAATCTACTGCAACAGGCCTCTACGTTAACACTACATATTGTCCTGACGACAGTTCGGAACATTGTTCAATTCATGTCATTCCTGAACCTGATGTTAAAACCACCTCTGAACCAGAAACACCAATTTGTAGTGTCGACAGATGTTACGTACTGTTTGTTTCAACAGTACATGAAATGTCACTCTAGTTGTTACCAACCACACTACGTACAGAATTCTCTGCTCTGTGCATGATTATTTATCTACACCTTGTTTTTGTTGTTTATAATACATAACTCGAGCATGAATACATTTAGTTTTACCTGTATTATTCCCATTTCAATTGTGTGATCAATTGGGTTAGTTTATGATTCAAATCTAACCTTCTGTAATCTAACCTTCTGTATTGTGTTGGCACCTCCTGTGTATTAAAGAGAGGGGTAGCCGTTTGACTCTGTATGTTTGTGTTATGTTTATCCCCTACCTCTAGAGTCAGGCCCCCCAAAAACAAAAAAGAGGGTTCTCTTTCGCCCCTTTCCTTTTTTCATTTCCATATCCAGCGACACCACTACAGCAAGACATGCCTATATAAGCCCCTGCCTGGCACCACTTTTGCAGAGAGGAATGGAAGAGGGACAGGAAGCAGAGTCCTTTGCTAGATTAAACTTGTTATCCTTACAAGATAGACTCTTGTCCTTATTTCTCTAGAGGGGTGTTTTTATTTGTGATCCCAGTTCTCCCCCATACTTTGCGAAGCCGTAGGCTTAATAACCAGGAAGGAGTCACACCCATGTATAGCAAATTGTCCCCAAAATTAAAAAAACGTGTTTCCTGAGTGGTTTTCGTAGGCGCCATTTTAAAAGGAATCCTCTCTGCTCACTGAAGCGGGGTGTGGCTCCAGAAAGAAAGATAGGCCAGTGTTGAGACCTCGTAACACAGGAACCTAGAGTGAACACGCACATGTGAGTAGATTCTTGTGAGCGATAACAAGGGGGCATGTATGTATGACAGTATGTTGGTGTGAATGAAGTACAAGGTCAGTGACATAGGTTGAATAAGACTTTTGGTGATGTGTTATGGTATGGATTGGATAGGATTTCAGGTGATGTGTTAAGGTATAAATTGGAGAGCAGGCTGGTTATGTTTTGAAATTGTCGCATATTTCTGTTTTTCTACTTTTTATAATGGAAAAAGGGAGCCTGAGTGTAAAAAGACTGAGTGTTAAGGGATCCTCAGCAATAATAGGTTGAGAAGGTAGTGCCACCTGGTATTCTTTTATAATGATAAAAGCCATGGGATCCTCAGCATATTAAAACAAAAGCTGGTAAGGTGGTACTACGAGGATATAAAGAAAAAAAAGTAGATGCTCGGAATGGGCTTGGATTTTAATTATTTAGTCAATTATTTTTGTATATTTTCTCTTGCTGTCTTTTGTGGTAAAAAAGGAAGGAAGGTGGATGAGAGTTGTGTGTGTGAAAACAAAGTGGAAAAGAATAAATGGGGTGGGGGAAAAAGTGGTTTAATTAGTATTTTTGTGTAACAAGCAGCAGCGTGCGCAGCATAGCAGTAAGGTCTATTGAAGCATTAGGGATGCATGCAACATTATGGGGGAAGAAACCCCAATAAAACACATTCATAGGGTCCTACCACTGTATTGTGGCAGGATAGACAAATATCAACAATGGGTATTGGAAACAAAGGAAGGAGGGGTGTCCTGCTCCTGGGCAGAGCAGGGCTCCCATCCCATAACAGAAACATGCTATAAACATTTTCCATCTTTTTAGCAGCAAAATATAAGGGGAAAAATGACAGAAAAGAAAAGAGATTCTAGATCTCTGGCGATTTATTTGAGGATATGGAAGATCAGGAAGATGAATAAGAGATCCAATGTAAGGGGATATACCCCGTAACGCTTATACCCCGTAACGCTTAAATCTTCAGTAGGGTATACAAATCCAGTCTATTAGCCTCCAGTGGTAGAGAAAGTGTCAGCAACAGGATTATTAACTAAGAGGGGGGAAACTCAAGAGCTTTTGCACCTCCACCTCCATATAACCCATTCACAAACGGGGGCGGGGGGGTGTGTTCACAAGCAGATATAAACAATGAGGTAAGAGCATTGTGGGAAAGGTGTGTTTTTTTTGTTTGTTCTTTTAGTTAATAATGAATGTATATTTTACAAGATCAGACCAGTTTCAATGCAGGGGAAAAGAACAGGTTCAGGACAACGTGTCAGCACAGCTATAAATACAGCCATTCGATGGACGATCGTGAATCAGGTTTTTTTGATTGTTGCAAGCATTAGTTATCGTAACTGTCTCTGTACGATCCACCTCCTCCATAGCTCCCACCGCTTCGACCACTGCTGCTGTATGAGTCCCAGGATCCACCATATCCGCCTTAGTATCCACTACCTCCATAGCTGCTGCTTCTGGATTCATACCCTCGGCTACCATAACTATCACCGCCACCTCGCCCTCTTCCTCCACAAGAGAATCCTCTACCAGATGACCCTCCACGGTAACCTCCACGGCTTCTGTCCGATTTGCCAGCCTGATCCACTCGGATCTGGCGCCCATCCAGGGACTTGCCGTCCATGCTCTTCAATGGGTCCTTTGCATCATCGCAGTTTCCGTACGTGACAAATCCAAACCCCCTGGATCTCTGCGTTTCGCGGTTCTTTATTACAACAACCTCACAGATTTCGCCATATTTGCTGAATTCCTTCTCCAAGTCTTGTTCAGTTGTATCAAAACTGAGTCCGCCAACTAATATCTTTCCTTCATCAGAAGACATGGTGACTGTTGTCACGAGTAGCAGACGACCGAGCAGTTCCAGGAAAGAGCAGCATTGCAGGAAAGGTTAGTCCGGTTACAAGAACCTGAACAAGTGCCACCAGAAATATAGGTACCGGTGCAGAAAATAGGAGATTTATGAGTTTGGCTGTGTATGGCTGTGTATGCCGTGGAGGAGGCAAGAGTGCTAATATGGTTATTCATGGTGAGATTGGAGTCGAGGGGTACTCCTAAGGTTTTGACTTTGTGAGATCTAGTGATGGGGGTGCCGTCTATCACTATGGAGGTGTAGTCTAGTTGGAGTTTGCTGAGTATGGCTGGGGAGCAGACTATAAGGATCTCCGTTTTGGCTCTGTTAAGGCCATCCAGTTTTGGATGAGGGAGTACATTTTTTTAATGCAAGCCGTGTCTTGTTCGAGGTTACCTGTGATGGGAATAAGTATTTGCTTGTCATCTGCGAAGTTTGTATGGATTACTCCCCATAGCATCTAAAGCCGCTAAGAGTAATTTTGTGTAGGCATTGTAGAGTGTAGGGAAGAGGCAAGATCCTTCCCGGTACTCCCAGAGGTACAGGGATGGGATCAGCTGCTTCTTCCCCTAAGGTGACTCTTGAAGTGCGGTCAGAGAGGAAGGATTTTATCCAAGTAGTGTCTTTCTTGGAGAAGTGGAAGTTGGTAGATAGGGTGAGGCATAACTTATCGTGGTCGACTAAGTCGAACGCTGCGGAGAGGTCCAGCAATAGTAGGATGCACAGTTTACCAGAATCCCGGATTTGAGGTCTAGGAGGGCAGTCTCTGTGCTGTGACTGGGCCGGAATCCTGATTGTCTGTCCCCTAGAAAATGGTTTTGTTCAAGGTGGGTTTGTACTTGAGTATATGCTATTTTGTCAGTGATTTTAAGGAGAAATGGTATTATTGTTATGGGCCTGTAATTCGTAGGGATTGATGTGTCTAGTGAAGGTTTTTTGAGTAAGGGTGTGACCCATGCTACTTTAATTGATGTTGGTATTTCACTAGAAATGAAAGACTCGTTAACAAATTTGGTAATGGTGGGTGCTATTGTGGTGGCGCAGTCTTTGACTACTTTAGCAGGAAAACTGCCACCTTTACAACTAGATGGCTTATGAGATGCTATAGTTTTGAGTACCTGGTCCTTGGTGACTTGAGTGAAGTGGAATTCAGGTATACCAGATCTTGAGATGGTGTCAGACAGATGGGATGGAGTGGCAGTGAGCTCTAGGAGCTTCTTTTGTGCAGCTATTTTGCTTTGGAGTGTGTTCACTTTGGAGCATCCTGTATAGTGGTACACCAAGCTTTGCTAGTAGTAATGGAGCTGGTGGGTTGGATGGGGGATTCTAGTTCTCTGATAATGCTGAATAATTCTTTTGTGTTGGAGGCCACAATGGAGATGCGATTATTAAGCGATTCAGTTTTGTGGGAGAGTACGCTGAGCTTGTACTTTTGGATAATTGTTGCAGTTTCATTAGGAGTTCTGGGGAGTGTTTTTTTCTGATTAAATGTTCTAGGGCTCTTTTTTTTTCCTTCTGAGTTCTATAAATTTGTCATTGAACCAAGGGGAGCTGCGTTTAGGTGTGGGCAATTTAGTTTTATCGCAGATCTTAGGCATTGATGATAGTGGTCTGAGACGCTCTCAGTATTATTGCTGTCTAGTGGTTTGGTGTTCAGCAAGTTGAGTAGAGGATTTAAGTTCTCAGGGGTGAGCTTGCGTGCATTTCTGCCCTGGATGGGAGCTAGGCTACTTGTCTTAGCTATTGGGTCTGTGTCTAGGTTTATGTTGAATTTGATTAGGTAGTGTTCAGTCCATTGGATTTTGAGGATGTCTACTACGGTTGCTGGGGTGTTCGAGGATTCTGCCTTTGGATTGGGTGGGGGCATTCACATTTTGGGAGAATTGCATTTCACTGAATGCCTTCTGACAGGCTGTAGCTTTGTTGTCCATGGGGTCATTATAACCTACATTAAGGTCTCCTAAGCGGATGTACTTTGTTTTGGGTTTGAGCAGCGGTGTAATTAATAGAGGGAAGTCTATGTCTGGGTTGTTAGGGGCACTTGGTGCTCTGTATACTATTAGGAAGTTGATTGTTAGCTTAGGACCGACGTCTAGCTTGAGAGTGAGGGCTCCATAGCCAGAGAGGGAATCCATGTCACATTCCCTGAACTGTAGAGAGGTTTTGTGGATAATGGCCACTCCTCCACCTATGGCATCTAAGCGATCTGCTCTGAAGAGGGTGTACTCGGATGGGACAGCTAGTGTGATCTGTGGGCCTGATGAAGTGTGCAACCATGTTTCGGTGAGGACCAAGAAGTCAAGTTTAAATTCTAGTATGCAATGATGATTGTCGGTTGCGTGGGCCCCGAGGGATCTGACATCTAGTAGGGCTCCTAAAAGTGGTTGACTAGGTTTGGGCGAACTCGAGGGCGGGGTTAGATGGGTTTGGTCTGGTGGAGGGTCACTGTGGTGTTGAGTAGGTTTAGCGGGGTCTCGTGGGAGATACTGGACCGCTGTGAGTTGTTGCCAGGGTCTTCCTGAGTCACGTGCGGTATGTGCGTAGTAGTGGACTGGTTACGAGGAAAGGAGTGTTGGTTTTTGAAGTGGGGGTGTTGGTGATGGGTGCATTTTGAGTCTATTGTTTCTTTTAGTTAGAGAAAAGTTTTAGTTGGAGAAAAGTCTTGTTTGGGCTATATTGTGTGTGGTTCTGAAAGAGAGGCATGTGCAACGTGTTTTGCCTAGTAATGGCAGGGTTTGGGTGTGCGGTAGAAGTGTAGTTGGGAGGGCTGGCATACTGGGAAGGAATGGCATAGGGCATGGCCGGGGGTAGTGTCTGGGGCAGTGAAGCCAGGGCAAGTGTGTTTTGTGGAAGATGAATGCACCTTTCGAGGAGGCTGAAATGTTGGTGGGTGTAGTTGCTGGGTGGCCAGAGGTAGTACTACCAGGACCGATATTGTTGGAACAGGCAGGCATAGTTTGGTGAAATTAGATACTATAGAGTAGGAGGAGGTAGCTGACGATGGAGATGATTGAGTGGAATGGGGTAGTAACTCTATGTTGTAGGCTCCCAGACCTGTTGCTAGGTGACTCGTTAGTCTGGGGGGGCTGGGAGGAAGGGTGCAGTGTGGGTGTTAGACCAATGAGTACTTTTACAAACAAATAGGCTAATTTGGCATTAAGCCGTGGGCTAGCAGACAACAAAAAGTAGGCTGATTCAGAGTTAAACAGTAAGCCAAGGAACATCATAGGAATACTCTAATTCAAAGTTAGGCAGTGGGCAAAGGAACACCATGCCGGTAGGTTAATGTTAATCAAAAGACCAGAGCATATCTTGAAAGTAGGCTCATACAAGATTAGGCAGTGTGCCAGAGAAGCACCCTGCCTCTGAACCCGCCGATTAGCAGTGGGCAAATGAGTGTCTATGTGAACAGTTCGAATAATACAATTTACAACAGTTGAGCAACTGGATAACGCAAGGCACCATTAAATAGTAATCCTACAGCGGTGGAGTGGATGTTAAACTCGTACATAGGCGATTAGTCATATAATAGGAACACATTGTGCATTAAGAATGATGGACAATAAGGCTATCGTTGATGCAGTTCAAGCAATAATAAAATTTCGGTGCACCACGTAAGCTACGACGTGCTGATACACGGTTGGGGTGTATGCGCGGTCTTAGTCAGTGGGTTGTAAAGGCAACGGGCACCAGCAGATTACGAACTAGCATGCGAAGCGAAATTAGCAAGGGCCTTACAGAATTGATGCAGTCAAGTGGGTTTGTGACTAATACCCCACCCAGTGGTGGAAGCAATATTACACGTCGTGAGGGTCAATAAGAAACAGTCCCTCACACCAACAAATACCACGGCTCCCCATAAAGAGGAAAGGGGCCATAACGAAGCAGACATCAGAAGAGCCCAGCGCAACTAGCTATAAATGCTCTCCCCCTCCTAAGCAGCGTCTGAATAATGATCCCCAATTGGCAGGGCACGAAATGGTGAAACTAAACACTGAGGAGAAGAGCCCTCAGGGGGGGAAATCAGCGCAGCAGCAAGGAGAGGGCGCAGGAGCAGAAAGGTGCGCCCCCACGGTCAAGCTGTAAAAAAAAAAAAAAAAAAACAGGCAATCCTCTCCCCCCGGGGGCAGAAGAAGTGCAATACCAGTTCGGAGTACCAACAAGGATCAGACCAGACAAGAGCCACCTCTATCCCTCATGTAGGGGGAAAGACAAACCACGCGCCATGAAGTGCAGGAGGCAGTGGACTCCCCGCACAGGAATACATTACAGCCCACCCTCCCGAAGGAAGGAGCTAGGAGGGAGCACTTGACAAAAACACCTGGAGCATGTGCATGTTATCTCTCTCCCCATACCCCCTCCCCAAGTAAGTGCAACAACAAAAACCTTCCACCAGCATGGACAGAAGCAGAGGAAGGGCCAGAGACCGCGAACAAGATCTGCGCGAGAAGAGGAGGCGTGGGTGGGAAAGCGGCTCTCCACAATGGTGCCCAGTGAAGTAGCACCCCAGAATAGAGGCAAGCAAAACAAGGACAGGCCTCACGCAAACATTGCTCATCAAAGGGGTCCCACAGCCAGCGGTGGGCATCTCACCGTGTGAACAGCGGCCCTCACACCAGTAAAACTTGCCATTACTGAGCCACGAATGCCTCCAAACCTTAGACTTAACACCAGGCCAACCCAAGTTATAGGAAAAGGAAAAATACAAAAGGTCTGCACCACAAGCCTGTGAAGAGAGGAGACCCTCCCAAGGGAAAACCAGGCTACATATGCACCACAAGATCGATCCAGCAACAGCCTAAAAGCTTCAGGGATACCGCCGGACTGCACCAACAATGGCAACGCAGACTATCCCAGAGGCGCCTCCGATACATGGTGAGGACCATGAGAGCCCGACGAAGGCAGACATATGCCTCTTGCTGGACGAAATTATATCTTTGCGCAGTAGTATGACCACAACGGTAAGCACCCTCCAGGAGAGAGTCCTCCAAAATAGAAGACAAAGTGGAGTCACTCGAAAATTTTCAACAGTCCACCGACCTCAAGGAGATGCGGCCAGAAAGCCGCTTCCAGGACCTTGAGCATAAAAATGTAGATTTGGCAGCCAAAGTTGATGATTAGGAAAATAGGGAGAGGAGAGCTAATATTAGGATACAAGGTCTTAAGGAAGTCCCCAACGAAACCCAAGCGAGTCTGGAGAGACAAGTCAGGGCCCTAGTGAACTCGCTCTTTGCAACTCCTCTGACCCCAGACCTTGAATTTGAAAGGGTCCACAGGGCTGGAGGCCCCCAGAATGGATCAAGATCAGTATTAGCCAAATGTCACCACTACAAGCACAAGGTAGATACAGTGCACAGGCCAGAGAACAAGAAACTGTTGACTTTGAAGACTCGCGAGCCAAAATTTATCAAGACCTGTTAGCCTCCACCCTCGCTCAAAGAAGACTGTCGTCCTTTAACCACATGGTTACGTGAGCACAACATTCATTACAGATGGTAATTTCCCTTCACACTACTATTTGAGCAGAGCAATGACGAGTACAGGGTGACCTCGAGTGATGAGGCAAGCAGCATTTTGTGGGGCCTAACCGCAGACTCGGGACCCACGGAGCTGGGAGAACTCGGTAAATGAACACAACACATCGGTACGATAGTACAACTCGCACAGTCGCCATAGCCAACTAGATCAAACATGCACATTCAGGCCCTCAACTTCCCCCCTTCCCTCCCCCCCGATGAGGAAAATGTTGATGAGGGCGTTCCATCTAGCCAATCTTGACACACTCTTCATACAAGAAACTAAAGTTAAAAATGGAGAAGAAACCACTCCCAAGGGTAGACGGCTAGGGGGAGCCATATGGCCATCAGGGCCAGCCAAAAAGGGCAGGGTCAGTATCATGTATTGTGCAGGTTTGGGTTTGCAGATTACAAATATACACAGAGACCCGGGCAGGAGGTACCTAATTGTGAATGGCACCCAGCAGCTGGCATTTGGCAGAGAACTCCTAGCGGTGTTAGAGTGAGAACCGGAGCGCTGATTTGCAACAATGACTTCAATATGGTGATAAACCCTACAGTATACTGGGCATTATACAGGGAGGGTGCCACCCCTCCCAGGGAAAAAGGGTCCTTTCGCAGCCTGATGCAAGAGCACTTCTTGATAGATGCATGGAGGGCCCAACGATCACAAGATAAAGCATACACATTCTACTCTTACCCCCCACAAAACATTTTCACTTATAGATTACATCTTCCTGGAAGCAGCGCTAGAATATGACCTCAAAAGCGCAACTATAGAGTTAGTGGGTTGGTCTGACCATGATATGGTTGTCATAGAGCTGAACCTAGGACCAAGCGCGGCCACAGATAAAAGGTCGATTTGCAACAACACTTTCTTCAAGGATAAAATCTTTAGGTAGTCGCTGGACTCCTAGGCGCGGGAGTTCTTTGAATGAAACGATCTGGGTGATCGCCTTCGAGCAATAGTGTGGGATGCGGCGAAAGCCGCACGGAGAGGTTTGTTGATAGCGCAGGGTATTTTCATGAAGAGGACCAGGCTACTGCGAGAAACCCAATTGTAAAGAGAAATAAGCCAGAGGGAAGCAGCATTAAAGGGAGGAGAGGGAGAAGTGGCAGGGACTCCGAACAATATCAAAGAACTTAGACAGGAGCTGAAGGACTTGTGGCAGAGCAAGGCGCTATCTCATTTACGATATGTCAAACAGAAATTTAATGAGAAAGGGGACAAAGCCCACACCCTGCTTGCGGCTAGATGAAAAGATCAAAGAGCGGAAAATAAAATCATGTCGCAGGCAGGTGAAACGATAGACATAACATAACAATATAGACATAACTGTACGTTTTGCCCATTTCTATGGAGAACTGTACACTTCAGATGGAAGCTCATCTCGCGAGGGCATATCGAGGTTTCTGGAGCCTCTGGAACTGCCCTTAATGTGTTCAGCAGAATCTGACACACTGAGCGCACCCATTATTGCTGATGAGGTAGAAGCTGCCATTTACAAAGGCGGTTCGGCATCGGGCTAGGACGGCTTTACCCCTGCATATTAATAGACACTGACAGGAGCCCTGATGCCTTTCACGGTCCTTTTATTTAACAACATCATGGACAAGGGAGAGGCTCCACCCTGCTTCACGGAGGCTAGGATCATCGTGTTGCCCAAAGAAGGAAGAGACAAGCTCGAATGTGGATCATACAGGCCAATTTTGTTGCTAAATGTAGACGCCAAAATCTATGCAAGCATACTCGCCAATAGGCTTAGCATGGTCTTGCCCACGTTAGTGCAGAACGACCAAGTGGGATACGTAATTGGGCGGCAGGACTTGGACAGTTTCCAGAAGACTTTAGACCGAATAGCAGCAATAGATGCCAGAGACTTCTGCCCCACGCTGATTTCAGTCGACGCAGAAAAAGCTTTCGACAGAGTGGAATGGCAATGTATGCAACAGGTGCTGGACAAAGCGATCAAGGTAGCACGCTGGATCGGGGGCGCGAACACTATATCAAAACACCAGGGCCAGGGTTCTAGTCAATGGTGTGGTGTCCCCTTCTTTTACTTTGACCAGGGGAAGTAGGCAGGGTTGCCCCTTATCGCCCCTAGTGTTTTCTCTCGTTATGGATCCATTGGCGCAAAGCATTCCGCAGGATCACACCATCAGGGGCATTAACAAATTTGGTAGGGAATATAAACTAGCATTGTTTGCGGATGATGTCCTGGTATATCCGACACACCCTTACCAAACTGTCCTGAGACTCCTGCCCAGGCTCGAGGAATACGGAACCCACTCAGGCTTTCGAGTAAACAAGGGCAAAACGGTTGCGCTAGTCCAAGGAGAGACAAATGATTTCTCAACTTGGTTTCCTACAGCATGGGGCATAAAGAGAGCACACAAAAGCATACGATATCTGGGGACTACTATCACCAAAAACCTAGCAGACCTATACCAGCCAAACTACACGCTGCTTTGGAAAGTGATAAAGGGAGATACCCTGAAGTGGGCTAAACTGAATCTTTCATGGGCGGGAAAATTTATGGCGATAAAAATGAACATGTTGCTGAGGCTTCTCTTCCTCTACCAATCACTCCCAGTCATCCTTCGTGACACTTTTCAAACCGAAACCAAGCGCTTCCTTCTAGCTTTCTTATGGGATGGGAAAAATCCTTGCATCGCTTACAACGCAAGGATTCTCCCCAAAAATAAAGGGGGTATGGCATACCCAGATTTCCATGAGTACTGCAGAGCAGCTCAGTTTAGGGTGCTCTTGGACCATCTCAGGGAATCAAATGATAAATAATGGGTACACCTGGAAAATGGTTACTTTGCCCCGGTCACCCTGGGAGAATGGCTCTGGGCCCCCTTGAACACATTCCCATGCAAGGCACGTGATCACCCAATCCCAGGTGTTTTGTGGGCAATATGGAAGAACAGACCAGACATGCATGGGGTCACCATCTGGCCCTCCCCCTCAGCTGCATATGGGCCCCCTGATCAGAGACATAATTGCCACAATTCGCTTCCAGCCTCATTACGAGCATGGGCTAATTAGGGCAGGATAGATGTGGAGGGAGGGAATGTTTGAGGAGGGAAGAACTAGAAGTAGCTTAACAAGGCCTAAAAATCCAACCTCTTCCCTACTTACAATTAAAGGGGGCCCTCACAGACCCTAAATCTTTGGAGATGTCTCACCCCCTTCGAATCCACTTTGAATACACACAATGATTCCAAAGGGCTGATTGCGAAACTCAATTCTGGACTTTTAGAAGGGTGACACCTCCCGGCACCCCACACCCAAACGAAGTGGGAGAGAGACCTGGGGTTGGAAGAACATCCAGAAGGATGGGCTGCAACATATAGGGCGGTCTGGAGCTCAACAATATCAGTCCAATACAAGATGCACAACAGTAGAATTCTCATGGAGAGGCATTTAACCCCACAGTGCCTTGCAAAAATGTATACAGGCATTAGCCCCTACTGCTGGTGAGGCTGTGCGCAGATCGGCATCAATGGTGGGAGTGTCCCTGTGTGCAGGTCTACTAGAAGGAAATCATGGGATGGATGCAGTGTTGTGGGAATAGAAAGGACATTATCGCCCCTCCTGGTCCTGTTCAGAGTTGAAGTGGTAGAGGATCAATACCTGGTTCTCCCCTATTTAACCAGGAACTTACTCCTAGCAGTGCGAGTGTTTCTGACCATAAAATTGAAGGTAAGTGAGCTGCCATCAAAAAACCAAATGGTTACGCAAGGCCAAAGAAATGTATGAGATCTCACTCGCACATTGACTTGCAATGGATCCCCTTGCTGGAGTTCTGGGAGTGGCATAAATCCACTCTCTGGGGCCCTGGACAAAGGAGGGTGCAGTAGAAAAGGGGTGGACAACACTCAAACTTGGAGTCCCAGGAACCCCTTCAGAGACAGTCCCCAAACCATGCCAGAGCGTTAAGGATCTGGCAAGGGATCAATGAGAATAAAAGTGTTTCAATCTGTTGAACACAGAGCCAGGACAGTGGTCGGCTTCTTAATGTCATTTACTAACTTTTTTGATGTCAGTTTCCTCAGACTCAAATCCAACCCCTGACACAGCTGTTAAAGAAGGGGATGATGAGGAAGGAGGGAGGGAGGGTCTTCGGGAGGGAGGGTGCGTTGGTGGATGGGTGGGTGGGAGGGGTGAGGGAGCGGGATGGGGAGCCAATTTTTATAAAAAGAGAAAACTGTTCACTTATTTGGTCCATCTGTTTTCTGAAAAGCAATGTAACCGTTGAAAAAATACTGAACTCCAATAAAAACATATTTTTTTTAAATGTGGAAATACAAGAACCCTGAGGCACCCCACAGATGACGGAGAGGGCACGGAATGGGCATCCCCACGAACATCTCTGGCCTATCGTGGCCCCAGGAAAGCGGAGATCCATGAGGTTGCTAAACTAGAGCAGCCAACGACAGATTGAAGTCGTTCAACTAGAAGAGCGTGGTCCACAAGATCAAAAGCCGAAGAAAGCTCCAAAAGCATCAGAATGGCCTTGATCCACAGTATTAAGGAGATAGGCATTGAGATCCAGTAGAGCCGTCTATGTACCGTGACAGGCTCTGAAGCCGGACTGATGGGCCCCCAAAATATTATTTTGCTTGAGAAAGCACTGACATTGTGTGTATGCCGCCTTATCCAAAATCTTTAGGATAAATGGAACATTAGTGATAAGGCGGTAGCTATCTGTCGCAAAATGGTCAAGATGCTCCTTCAGCAGGGGGGAAATCCAGGCAGCCTTGAGAAGGAGAATGGAGCATTCAGAAAAGGAGAGAATAACAAGTTTCGTAATCCACAGGCACAATACATCGAAGCACTTAATAAATAGGCTAGATGGGCAAACGTCCCCCCGAGACGAGGTAGGTTTCATGTGCGAGACCAACTGGGCGCGATAAAGGGTTCGGTACAGGGAGAGAAAGCAAAGATGGGGGACTCAGCGGTAGTCGACGAAGCCAATTCTCCAGGAGCCACAGGCGAATCTCTAGAATTAAGAGAGCTCCTTAACACGAATAGCATTTTGATGCGCAGTGACCTTGTTGGTAAAGGCGTTGTGAATCGATAGACACCAATCATAATTTTTAATGGGGCCAGGCGTAAGACAAGGTTTGGTCTTAAATTCATCAAGTATAGCAAAAAGCTCCTTGGAGCTAGACTTGGCTTGACAAATCCAGTCATTGTAAGTCACAGATTTCACCTTTATAATGGATGCCTTATATTGCTTGATAAAGCCTTTATAATTCGCCAAAGTGAGTGGGGAAGGGTTGGAACGTCATTGACGTTCGGCGGACCGTTTCTCCTGTCGCAGAAGAATATTCTCATTGAACCAATTTTTCTTAACAGTTTCACTTTTAAGTTGGCGAGATCTGATAGGAGCGAGGGTGTTGATAACACCTTCAAGTGTGGAAATAAGGTAGCCAAGTGAGCCCAGGAGTGTAGTGAGAAGAGATAATTTGATTGGTGAGACGTTCTTCTAATTCCTTGACTGCATAATTAGTCTGGGATTGGTGTCAGGCCTAGCAGGTGGCTTAGGGATATTAACGTTAAAAGAAATTAGCTAATGATCTGACCAAAAACACAGGGTTACTGGAACATTGACAATGGTCAGAGAGTGCTTGTGTGGGGCCTGAAGAAAGTTGCATAAAACAAATATCCCCAAGAGCTCCCAATAGTGAGGCAGTAGACATATCAGTCAGGACGTCGGCCCAATAGTTGAGGTCACCCAAGACCAAAACAAGGGTATCCCTACAAAATATCCCCCCCCCAAAATATAGCTGTACATATGGCCGTTTGTCTCGCCATAGGTCATATATTTGGGGAGGATAATTTGTGGGAGCGGGGGTGTCCCCCGCACATTTTAAAAATAATGCGAGGGTTGCGGGGGTGTCCGCTGCAGGGTCCATGGGTCAATATCGCCGCAAAAATATGGCGATATTTTTGTATCGCAATATTTTTGCAGGTATATTAACACATGGAAGCAAAACAGCAGTATTGCTCCTAGTAATTTTATTAGGATGCAAATATACTGCTCTTCAAAGAGAGGAAGCACCCTGGGGGGACGATAAATGATAATGATGGTGACAGAAGTATTATCGGAAACTTTAAGCTTCATGATCAAGCATTCACAATCATCTGGGGCCTCATGCGGTACCAGGTGACAGTGAAGAGTATTTCTGACAGAGAGCCACTCCGCCCTCAGGTTTATCATTTCGATCGGCGTGAAAGAGAAGGTAGTTCTCCATGGGCTCAAAGGGAGCGCATTTTCACAGGCCAAACTTTAGCAGAGGCACAGAAGTTGATTTAACAAAACTAGCGGTAGTCTCTGTGGGAGTAGGGGGGGCAGGCATGGAAGGCACGCTAATATTGTAAGAGCAGAAACATGGACTACACTATCAGCAGGAGATGAGATAATGAGGTGTACATCGGGTAGGGAGGAAGTAGATGGCGAGATAAAATTATGCAAGTCAGAGGTTTGGTTCGTAATACTTTGAGGGAACCCATCACTACTTATGCTACCCAACGTGGAGTGGTGGCACATATATGAATAGTCACCCTGTTGCACCTCTAATCTAGCTTTGCGATTATTTGGGATTCACTTGTCTAGGACGGCACGCGACCTGTTGGTCAATATCAGTATAAGACAGGAGTACTTGCCGCAAGAGAGCGAATCTTGTGGCTGCACACTGCACAGACCCGCACCGGACCCAAACCGGCACAAAACCGGCTCGTTCGCGCCAGGCACTGTCACGCCTGTGGCCTAAGTAGTTCAAAGAACTACAGGGCACGCTGGGAACTGTGGTTCCTAAGTGCTCAGTGCGTGCAGAAGCTTACAGGAGCACTGCTTTAAATCGCACTTGGGTAGGAATTAAAGGAGGATCAATGGAACAAAGCTAAGTAAGCAGTTTTAAAAGCTACTTAAAAAACAGTAAAAAGATAGACAAGCTGTAATTGCAATTCAAGTAGCACATGCCAAATAAAAGCAGGAAAAGACTGGGAGCACACTAGGGAAGCCAAATTCAGGTTAACAAGCAATCAATGGGAGGGAAAGTGCAGAGATGCCTTAAATACAAGCACATAACCACGCATGTGGCCTAATTAAGTAGTTCAAAAAACTACAGAGCACACTAGGAACTGTGGTTCCTAAGCGCTCAGTGCATGCAGAAGCTTACAGGTGCTCTGCTTTAAATCGCACTTGGGTAGGAATAAAAGGAGGATCAATAAAACAAACCTAAGTAAGCAGGTAGTTTCAAAAGCTACTTTTAAAAGCAGTAAAACGATAAGACAAGCTGCAGTTACAATTCAAGTAGCACACACAAAATAAAATCAGCTAATAACTAGGAGCACACAAGGGAAGCCAAAATCTGGTTAACAAGCAAGCACTGATGACTGGTTTGCTGAGGTTGAGTTCTTGCGTGTACCAGGGTGCTGATGGTTTTGGTTTGCAGGTGCATTGTTTGAGACATGCATGTTGGTGGATGGAGGCTGAGTGTGGCGTGCAGTGCTTCCAGTAGAGTCGCAGTTCGTTTGGGGGTGTTTGGTCCATGAAAGGTGGAGGTTGGCAAGGTCTTCCATGAGGGCTTCCACCGGTTGAAGTCGCCTAGGAAGATGATGTTGTGTATGATGGACATGGTGGTGACCAGGTTGGTGAAGTCTCCGATGAAGGGGTGTTGGCGTTGCCTGGTGATAGTCGGAATGGCCTGTAGAGACGGAGGGAGAAAACACATTGGCGAATGCTTATCTTTTTATCTGAACAGGGGTTCAGGCTCTGGGTCCTCCCTGTCCAACCACGTCTCTGTCTGCCCTTTTCTCTGCCGGCGGGAAAACCACACAAACCCGGTGAGTCCTCAGGAGGGGAACTGGGGCACTGAGGTGCTTCGGCAATCTTACCAAGGACAAATAAGAGTAAATTAAGGGCATAAAAGGGAATGTGAAACACAATATTTCCAAAGGAGGATAAACGTCATGAATGCAAAATATATACAAGTTTTCAAGTGAACAAGTGAAGCACATGAGAAAACCCTGACGGGAGATATATCAGGCAAAGTCAAGTTTGCAAGTGTGTCAAGTGAAGCACATGAGGAGGTCCTGGGAGGAGTATGCTCCAGGCAAAGCTAAGACTGTGAATAAAGTTACATTAAAGTGGAGAAGAAACCTGGTACGGGATGGCAGACTTCCTACGAAGTTGGGGCTAACAGTCAAGTTGTCTTATATACAAGTTGTTGTTTTTTTGTTGATCAGAGAATCCCAAGGTAGACTCATACCCTTAGGAGTTTAAAGTGTCTTGAAGAGAACCTGGGGAAGGGAGCAATCCCCTGGAACTGTGAACTTTGTTCATTGGGAAACATTTGTGTCGGAGTTATGCCTTTCTTTTTGAACTTGAACATTTGTGCACTTTTCAAGGCCCAAGATTACCCTATTCACCTTGCAGTTAATTTTAGAATGTGTGGGCCAGAATAGTATTTCGGACACAGGACATTTTTGCTTTTGACATCTTAACATTTGACAGACCTTTTGTTTTTGGTTGAGGTAGGGAAATACCTCCTAGAGTAGGGATAGTGAGTCATTTTCCAACCCTTTTATTATTTCAATAAAGGTTTGTAGCAATCAATATAAGTCCTCTGCTGCTGCGTCTCATTCCTGGTTCCTCACACATTGCAAAATTGAGCACATGGAATAAGACGCTTAAAAAAAAAATGCACCTTGTGGGGAGAATTTGTGGTCTCATCACTTGAAAGAGCAGAATGTGCTCACAACGATACGAGAACCTGAAAAAAGTAGCAGATTGCCATTGACAAAAGCAGGGAAACTGGAGGATAATTTCACTGTGAAAGTTGTGAATGTAATACTCTAGTTGTAACCCAGTAATGTTGACACAGAAAAGTGAACCAGAGTAACCCTGACCTAGTGGGAGTTGTACTTCAAGGGTGCTGACCATGTCAAGAGAACCAGAGGGACATTGTATATTGAGAGGTGTGGTTCAAGCCTTCCAGAGAGGGTGAAAAAGTGCTGATGAAAGCCATGGAACCAGGGTAACCCCCTCCTTTTGTGAGTTGTAGTTCAGTCACTCTGAAGACGGTGCCATGCCCAAAAGACCTGACTGGGGCTCCTGGCACATTCCATGGCGCCTGGCAGAGTCCTGAGGTCGAGTGGGACTCTACTTCCCCAGGCGCTCATTTGCTGCAGGGACACACTCATGTGTACGTACATACCCGAGTGAATGCTCATGTGACGTGCAAGCTATTGCGCAAAGCCGCAAGAGAAGGTGCAACATACAACAAAGGTAAGCAAATGCACCAGTGCTTCACACCTGCATTAGTTTATCTACCATGGCATATATATTTTTTTCCCGTTTGATCCCTGTTGTTCTGACCTCTGACTGCTGCTGTTTTGGATAGCCTCTGGATGTGTGAGTTTACTTTGTTGATATTACTTTCTTGGATACAGTTTGTTTGTACTGCTGGTTCAATTGATTATGCGATTGTCCTTTGTCTGAAGGTGAACTGGGATCTCTTCTTTCATGTCCCTTGGACTGTGAAACCTCAAGACTAGTCTTAAGAACTGTTCATGGACTATTGTTTTCCCTTGCAGGCAATTGCTCTTTATCCTATTAGTTTTGCTCTCTTGCAGCTCGGGACAGGCCATATTCTCCTTGTGGCAGGCATCTGTTTTTGGACCCGAAATTCCCCAGCTGGTTGGTGTTTTCTCTTTAGGACCGTAAACCTTTGATCCTAGAATTATTTTCTGCCACTCTAACTATCACCTGAGCTAATCCAGTACAAAGGGAAAGGCTAGTTGGGGAATTTTACAAATATCTTCATTACAGAGATTGTACTCAAAGCGTGTGCTTTTCCTTTGGAGGTTGCCAAAGTGCTGGGTGGTATTTATCCATCCTTTTGCCTTGTCTGCTGGCTCGGGTGGGACAATTTCTTAGCCCCTGCCTGGTCTATTTATAAAAAAGCCTTTGCAGCCCACCTGGGGAAGTAACAGAGGAAGGCAAAACCTTGACACACATCATTGAAGCATTGATTAAGTCAAGTAAACCAGAAGACCATTGTCCATTGCTCCAAAGACAGAGCACGAAAGCACTTAAAACTTAAACTGGAGGAACATTGCCTTTTTGTGAGTTATTCTTCAGTCACTTAAGAGATATAATGCAGGAAAACTAATCAAATCAAGTAAACCAGAGAAGCATTACCTATTTAGGAGTCCAAGCACAGAGGTGCTGACCAAGTTAAGTGAACCGGAAGAATGTTGCCAATAGGAGTTGTCTCACTTGTTAAAGAGAACCTGCATGGGAAAACCGTGTAGCACCAACAGTGGAAAAAAAGAACATAGTCTTTTGGGAATGGAGATTCATTCATAGACTTACTGCAAGAGTCACTGGGCTTCATTATAACCCTGCCGGTCCAGTAATAAGGGTGCCGGTAAGCGCACCGGCACCAATGTTTCCAGACCGGCATATTACAGGTCTGCCTGCCGGAGCCGCTGTGCCCAACAGGTCTGACCCTGCCTGGCACAGCGGCCATGGTAGGCAGACAAGTCACAGAAGCACCGGCACTGTTAGGAGCAGTGCCAGTGCTTCCGTGTCCCCACACCCATAGAGTCCTATGGGATTCTATGGGAATGTGGACTTACATTTTACCGGCGCCTGACTTTCGAGGCTGCCGGAATTGTAATCTCCTTGTGGCACTGGGAAGTCGGGCGCTGGTAAATATTTACGGGTCCGGCGGCAACCCGCAGGTTGCACCAGCAGGGTAACCGCCAGACCAGTTATGAGGCCCATTGTGTCCTGTTTGCATGCCAGAAAGATACAAAAAGACAAAACCTGACAAGAATTTAAGAAACGTGCTGAAATCAAAAGTATGTTTAAGAAGTATCATAGATGTTTTTACAAGTTTATATAACTGAGTCTGACGTCCTCCTTTTGTTAAGGGTTACAGTAAGGGAATGCAGCGAATTTCTGTCAGCGAAGTGAAATAGACTAACTCGGCTCCCAATTTTGATTTGCTGGCGGAGCCGATTTTCTCTTCTTTTACTCTGACGTCCTGTCCCCTTTCCTCCATACTGCATGGGCATACCTCGCTAGGGACGGGAGACGGAATCTTTACCTTCTTCCCCTTTAAATTTAGAGGTGTGCGGCGCCGGGAGCATGCGCTCCCCTGACTTCGGCCACCGAAGTCAGGGGACCATGCCCCAGTCCCCTTTTCCGCGTCGACGGGAACGGGCCGATTTCACCAGCGCTCTTGGGTTTGGCTTCGGCCATGTAATACCACGCGCTCTTCCCTGGATACTTTCTTCTGTCTTTTTTGTCTTTTATCAATCAGGTACTCTATCTTCTGGCGCCACGCTCCTCCCCATCACATGTCGACTTTAGCGGCCTTCAGCAGGTGTCCAGCCTGCGAGGGGCTCCTCTGTACATCAGATCCCCACGCTTTTTGCCTCCGCTGCCTTGGCCCCGACCACGGATGGGTTGGTTGCACCGCATGCAACGCACTTTCTTTGCATGCTTTAAAGAACAGACTAGCAAGGTGGAGGGAGCTCTTCAAGAAGTCGCCTCCAGGGGACTTGAAGGACTTCGTCAGACATAAGTCAAGGCCCAAGGGAGGGATGCTCTTTTCCAGCACACCCGCAAGGGCGACTCCTTCCCAATGAAACACCTGGATGGGAGGAACCTCTCAGGTTCTCACACCAGCACGGGTACCGAGGCTAATTCAGCTACCGGCCGTTGGGCCTTAAGATCCTTCAAGAAACAGTGTTGAGGGACTGCAAGGTTCTTTTACCGGGTGTACACCCGAGGGGCTACACCCTTGTACCAGCAACATTTCAGAGGGGGCACCTGCACGCAGCACTACCGGCTATTCTGCCGAGGGCGGCACGCCTACCAGGCCTCGGCCTGAGTCGCAAGGTAGGTCTCATGCTCCATTGCCAAGAGTCCTGGAGGAGGCTGGGCCCAGTGAGCCAAGCACCATGACTTCGGCACGTGGAATGCAGCTCGACAAGATGGCCAACATGCCAAACAAAATGGCCGCTCATCCTATACCGCCCCAAGGCACAGAGCAGGTGGGACTGGTGTCAACCAGATACGTGGCCTAAAGCTTATCCATCAGCAGCGCAGAGCAGGTTTCCTCTTGAACCAACTAGGCCAAATACGCACCGCCCCAGCAGCCGCCCGCAATCCCGTCAATATCACGTGCCACCCCACCGGCCTGCGAGGACAGATTCTTTGAAAAGTTACTCGCTCATGAGATCACCTCAGATGGGGGCCATTCTTAAGGATGTTATCAGGGACATGCTCCCTTCTGCCCCTCCGCCTGCTCCTATAGTTATTCCTCCTATGGCTCCAGCGCCGCAGGCCCTGGTGCAGCCGCTGCAGGCCCAGGTGCAGCCCCCGCTGCCCACGCCAGTTCCTTCTATTCCGGCTCCCGTGCCTCCCACAGTTCAGGCGGTTCTGTACCAGCCTCCGCTGCAGCCTCCAGCTCTGGTCTCCACACCTCAGCCCTTGGCGACCAGCACTCCTCCACCCGCGTCGGACCAGCCAGACGCGCCTGGTGGACACAGACGAGGAAGAAGACCCTGACATGCCAACATTAGCCAAGGCCTTCCAGGAACGAGTTCCAGGACTGGCAGAGTACTTTGGGCTTCCTCAACCTCAAGTTGAACAACCAGAGGCAGGAGAACTCGCCAAAGTCCTCACTCTACGCCCCACGGCTAGAACGAGGATTCCGATGCAGCAAGACGTAGTCTCCTGGCAGCCATTAACCAGAGGCTTTGTCGGGAAGTAGCTGACTTCCTTCCAGAACTTCCGGTGCAGAGTCACATTTCAAGGCAGGACTGACGGAGGCAAAAATGGTGGTGCAAGACATCATGGAGTCCACCGTGGCCCACATTGGCACCTCTGGCTGGGCCATATGCATCACCACGTACATGAGAAGGACTTCCTGTCTTCGAGCTACTAAATTCAACCCAGACGTCCAGGAACGCATATTTGACCTTCCATTCGAGGGTGGCGACCTCTTTCACTCCACCACCGATTAGTTGCTAGATAAAAAAGAAAAATAGTTCGCAAACTGCGAAGTCTTTAGCCTTACGAAGGCCACGGCCAAGGCGTACACCCAGTCACACAAAAGCTCTGACAAGAGGTGGTGGGAGGGGAGTTCGGAGGGTTCCCTGGCTTCCAAGAATGGAGGTCCAGGCAGCCCAACCTCTCGCCGAGCTAACTCCGGCGTAAACAACAAATGAGGTGTGGGTGGGAGGAGTAAGGGCTTTTTTTAAGTCCCCCTTCTCCGCATTAGCCTTGAAGGGAAAGAAGGCATGACGCGCCCATTCGGGTCCACGTGTCCTCGGTGGGGGGCAGGTTTGCCCTTCACGCACAGTTTTGGCATCAGAGGTCGGCAGACCCCTGGATACTCTCTGTAGTATGCACAGGGTACCGCTTACCGATCCTTCCCTCTCCTCCCTCATCCCCTCCAATCCCACAGATTGGGACAGCAACTTTGTTAGCAGAAATTCAGTCGCTCTTCGAGAGCTAGGCATTGGAAGAAGTCCCATCCTACGAACGAGGATTGAGCTTCTACTCCAGGATTTTCACCATACGAACGAAGAACCAGCTGGCCTGAGCGTTGTGCTGGACCTCTCCACCCTCAACCTCTCCCTCTCTCTTCAAAAGTTCAAGATGGTTACGCCAGCACTCATAGCAGAGACATTGTGCAAGGTAGACTGAATGTGCTCCCTGGATCTGAAGGACGCTTATCTAAACGTCCCGATTTGGCAGCTGCATCACTCATGTCTGCGATTCAGGATCATGGGCTGCCACTTCCAATACAAGGTGCTACCCTTCGGCCTCAATTCAGCCCCCAGGGGATTTACCAGACTCATAAATGCAGTGGCGTCCCTCCTCAGGAACCAGGTCCACCACATCTACCCGTACCTGGACGACTGGCTCGTCAGGGCGAGATCTCCAGAGGCGGTTCACTGCACTTCCTCCGCCCTTATGATTACACTGCAGGGGCTGGGATTTTCGCTCAACCTCAAGAAGTCTCAGCTGCAGCCTACACAGAGTCTGACCTTCCTGGTCCTCATCTGGGACATGAGCTCCAAGAGAGTGTTACCCTCGGAGGACAAGATCACTGCTACTACTCACTTCCTCACCAAAGAAGCGATATCAGCCTGGTAGTACCAACATATATCAGGTATCATGGCAGCGGCCCTACTGGCCGTATCCCACACGAGACTCAAGATTAGGAGATTACAGCTGCACTTCGCAGCCTCATGGAATCAGGAGCAGGGCTCCCAGGCGGAGCTTGTCCACATTCCACATTCTCTCCACTTGGACCACACATGGTGGTCCAGGGACCGCAACCTGCAGACGGGCAAGCCCTTCCAGCAGCTGGGCCCAGCATGTCACCATCTCTACCTAGAGTACTGGTGAGCCACTCTGGACAGCCACAGTGTCCATGGAGTCTGGACTTGGCAGGGGCAGGAGTCTCGTATCAACTGGCTGGCGCTGAAAGCCATCTGGCTAGCTCTCAAAGCTTTCCTTCCGCTCATTGGGTACACGGTCGTCCTCATCGAGACTGACAACTCCACCAGCATGTACTATGTCAACAACCAGGGGGTACCCGGTCCCATCCACTGTGTGATGCCCTGGAGAACAACTACTACCTCACGGCCGTCCACCTGCCGGGGGAGTTCAGCTTGGAGGCGGACAGGCTCAGCAGACTGGGTGCAGACAATTAAGAGTGGCAATTGAACGATCAGGTGCTGCTAGAGATCTTAAGCAGATTGGGGCAGTCTCAAGTGGATCTTTTTGCCTCCTGGGACAACAGGAAGTGGCAGCAGTTCGTGTCCTTGCAGGGGAAGTGCCCCGGCTCCCTGGGAGACGCATTCCAGATTCAGTGGAACAGCATATCAGCGTATGCCTTCCCTCCCACACCCGTGGTCCACGTGGTGATCTGCAAGATAAAGGAATCTTGTCACCTCAGCATCATACTAATAGCTCTGTGGTGGCCGGCCAGACCGTGGTTCTCAGAGCTTCTCAGCCTCTCGGACAGGCCACCCATTCAGCTCACTCAGCTCATCTTTTGGCGCAGCAGGGGGGCAGGGTCATCCACCGTGCCCACAGAAATTAGCGCTCGCAGTGTGGTTCCTGAGCAGGTCACGCTGAAGCACCTGAGCCTATCACAGGCTAACCTAGAAATCATTCAGGGCACTAGTAGCAAGACTCCCAGGAGCCTGTACAAGAGTAAATGGACTAGGTTCCGTCACAGGGCAGATTCTAAAGAGTTCAACCCCTTTACGTGCATGCTGGATGATGTGCTCTCCTTCTCTGCACACCTTGCTCACTTGCGCATGCAGGTGGACACATGCCACACCTATTTGACAGCCATAGGGGCCTACAGAAATTTGGAGGAGGAGGTCGTCTCTTCCAACCCGATTGTCAAGAGACATTTGGCGGGCCTCTCCATGCTCTACCCACCCATCAAAAAAACCACACCCCTTGTGGGACCTCAATGTAGTGCTGGGCGCCTTGACGCACAAACCCTTCGAGCCAATGGCGTCCGCAGATGATATGCTGGTCACCATTAAGACAGCTCGGTTAGTGGATCTCACCTCTGCTCGCAGAGTCAACGAGATCCTGGCTCTGGTGGCCTCAGAACCGTATACGACTTTTCACAAGGATATGATATGGCATTTATATCGCGCCTATACACAAGTGTTTCAAGGTGGGACGAGGCAAAGGAGGGGGAGCAGAGGAAAGACGGACAGCGATCCTACTAGGCCAGGTGTCATTCAGATCACGCAAGTGCATGGGAAGGAGGGAAGTGCGAGGGTAGGAGGGGACAGTGCAGTTAATGGTAATAAAATAAATAACAAAAGTAAAAGTACGGCCAGCTGGTGGCAAGGGTAAGAGCAGACATCAGGTGTCAAGTGCTGGTAGTGGGATTGTAGGGATACAGAAAACAGTCCCCAAGTGCGAGGGTTGCTAGGAAGGCAGTGCCGGAGTGCGACTGGTGGGGGAGGGGTCCTGAGCCCGATTATCAGAGGGTGGCCAGGTAACAAGTGCAGTTTCAGGATAAAATGGAGGTGTGTCCTCGGGATAAGGTGGTCCTGAGGACACATCCCATGTTCCTACCTAAAATACCCTCCGCTTTCCATCTAAACGAGGAAATAGTCTTACCTATGTTTTTTGCTGACCCTAAGGACGAGGTTCAGAGGGTCTGGCACTGTCTGGATGTCAGATGCGCTCTGAAATTCTATCTGGACAGGACCAAGGGCTTCCGCAATTGGGGTGCACTGTTTGTCACCTTCAGGGGGTTTTGGGGGGGTCAAGGCCCGGGTATCAGGCATCCAAGGCATCTATACAACGGTGGATGGTTTTGCCCATCAAGGAGGCCTACGAGGGATAGCACAAACCACTGCTAGCTAACGTGCAGGTTCCGTGGCAGGTCCTCAGCAGGGCAGCCACCTGGGCCACTCCTTCAGCTTTCTGTAAGCATTAATGTTTGGATGCTGGCTCTATGTCAGATGCGGCTTTCAGACAGACTGTTCTAAGGAATCTGTTTTCTTAAGGAGAATCTCCTCTCCACCATAGGGCTACATTCCGTTGTAAATGCCCATGCATTATGGAGGAAAGGCCACGGACATAAGAGTAATGTATAGTTACTCACCGTACTGACTAATGTACTCTTAGTCCATAGTCCCCTTTCCTCCATACGTCCCACCATCCTCCCCCCTAGTAATACCGGTGTCATTAGGCAATGGTAAATATTGTCGAAGCGTCAATGGGGACTGAGGAGTGGCGCCGGTGGGCGGAGTCAGGGGAGTGCATGCTCCCAGGGCTGCGCGCCTCTAAATTTAAAGGGGAAGAAGGTTTTTTCCAGTGAAAAAGGTTCTGTCTCCCATTCCTAGTGCGGGACACCCATCCAGTATAGAGGAAATGTGACTATGGACTAAGTGTTAGTCGCTACAGTGAGTAACTATACATTTTTTTATTTTTTTTTTAAATCCCAGATTAGACTTTTTGGAATTTAATTTGCCCAAAATAGAAACCATTTTTCAAGGAACACATTTTAGCTATTTCGCCAACCGTCTAGCTCCAGGTCTCGTTGCATGGGGAAACGCACAGAGTTTTCATTGCACAATCCATAGCTGTGCACTGTTTGCAAACCTCCATGGCAAAAGAATGATAGGAAAACCAATATTTGCAAGAACCCAATCATGAAAGCGTCATTGGAGGTTTTGGACTGGTTGGCCAAAATGTCTGGGCTGGCCTCATTCTCCTTGCTCTTTATGCACCTTCACAATATTGTTTATTTTAGTTTTTTTTTGCCTGCGTGAACAGAGGATTTCATATGTGGGGAAAAAGGGGGTCGAGGGGTGCGCTAAACTACGGTACTTTTAAAAATATTAAAACGCACATCCAAGTCATTGGAACAATGAAAAGTCAATTATGGGGAGAGAAATGGAAAAGCCTGGGTTCCACACATAGAATTCAAAGAAGCTCACCACATTTATGGTGCCAATAAAGTAAGTGACCTCCATAATGAGGTTGATTTCAGCCATTTACAAGATCATAAATGATATTGGACTATGAACAGGGTTTAATTGCAGAGGGAAGTTGCAGGATTAATCTGGTTGGGAAACTTGAAAGGGGATACCGTCTAGGCTGACAAACACCAGAAGACTGTGACTGTGTTATTCTTGAGCCATCTGTTACATCTCTATGCTGAGACTGTACTTCCATCATTGACTCTTAGCTGCCTTTACTTTTTCCACTCCCCCCCCTTATCCCCGACCCTCCTCTCTCAGATTAACATCTCACTCCTGTGACCCGCCCTCCTATTATGGATTTCTTCGCAGTGGCATCCCATGTCAATTTCAAAGTTTGTATATGCTGCTCTTCATTGTGACTCAGTATTCTCCTGTTCTTCCTTGCTCGTACCACACTCCATCTTATTTCCTTTGTTGCATAAATCCTGCAATTCTTGTTTATTCTGTTTAAATAACGGCAATTCATGTTTATTCAGTGTCTTAATGCCTTTATCACTTTATATTTTCTTTCCTTGTGCAACAAATCCAACTTCCCCTTTTTTTAATTTTTTTTTCTATTGGTTTATAGAACAATATAACAGTTATAAACATTCTCCAGCATTGGATCTTTCATGGATTCACATGCTTAGAATATTCCCCGTCGTCAGACTGGGAACCCTCGGTACACATATATAGTCATTTCCCATAGGAAAAACTTCCGACACTTGTGTGACCTATCCCCGTCCACGTCCTCCACGGGGCCGCCTTACGCACGCCCGTAGGACGCCATGGTATATAAGCCCCGCCCCCGCGGGACCCTTCAGATTTCAACCGTCTCCAAAGATAGTGGGATCTCCTCGAGTAGTTCTACGGATACTTATCGAATTGTTCGACCTTTGTTTTTTCTGGTTCCTTCATAATGTCGGGTAAGCCTCTGTTCCGCCCGTGTGCCACGTGCGGACTGAAAAAGGTTTATGAGGGGGACGGCCATCTAGACTGTCTCTACTGCCTCCATCCTCACCACTCGGCGGACCAATGCGATATATGTAAGGGTTTTTCACAGAAAACCCTGAAGGACCGAAATCGGCGTCTGATTTCGTGGTTGAACGATGGCGCAGGGGCGTACCCTCAGTCTGAGGTGGGCTCGGTGCGCAGTGTCGCCTCGGCAAAAACATCTGAGGCCCTCCGACGCTCGCATTCATCGGAACCCCCGGCCAAGAAAAAGGCGCCATCAACAAAATCCACGGAGAAGGACGTGCCACGGAGTCACTCCTCGAAGGGCTCATTGAAAGACTCGGCGAAAAAATCCTCATCTTCTTCGTCGAAGAAAGACAAAGACAGGCCAAAATCCTCCTCGGGCGATCAAAGCAGATCAGCCACGAGTAGAGAGGCGGATAAACGCAGGGAGAGCTCCGTGAAGGGGGGTCCTCCAAAGCCACCTGCAGGCCCACCTTCGACGACGACGACGATCCAGTCAGTACCCGCTCTGACGCAGTCACCTGGCATACACATGGGGTCGACATCGACGGTACCCTCGTCGACGGGAGTTCTGGCATGGAGACCAGAGGTGTTCGATATGGGGTTGCCTGACACACTGCTGCAAGAACAGGCGGTGTCCATTGCCTCGAAAGAAGACGACGGCTTCACAATTGTGAGCCCGGAAGACCTTGGCCTACGAGCCAGATTTCCTTCTGGTGCAACATGCTCTCAAGTTTTTACCCAGCCTCCAAGCGACCAGGCTACCCTCTCCATGGAGGTGCTCTCCTCCTTACATTCACTTTTGAAATCGCTGGACGAAAGGCTTCCACCTGTACCGACGACCCCCCTCGTCGACGAGCCCGGCCCTTCACACCGTCCTACTAGATCGGTCGTCGACGAGCCCGGCCCTTCACACCGTCCTACTAGATCGGTCGTAGTTCCAACTACTCCAGCGGTCCAAGAGGAGGGCGAGCTCTCGGACTCCCTCTCTGACAGGGGATCAGTATCAGACATCTCCCTCTCACCGTCGAGGGACCCATCCTGGGTTTCGGATGTGGAAGTGGAACCTCCAAAAAGTCCCATTCATCCGTCACCGCCGGATGATATAGGCGCCTTCCATTCCATGATGGAAAAGGCCTGCAAGGAGTTCGGTCTGGCCCAACAGGAAGAAAAGAAGGACTGTTTTCTCTTTGACCACATGGGCAAGAGTCGGCGTTCAATTTTTTCGATTCCGATCCTGGATCATGTGTGGAAAGAAGGCGTCCAAACTATGCGGCACCCATTTTCTGAACCTGCGGTCAAGGGCCGCATAGAGAAAAAGTTTAAAGTCCCTGACTCCACGCCGAAATGCCTCTCTGCTCAACCTACACCGGACTCGGTGGTTTCGGCGGCGGCGACGAGGAAAGCAAAGGCCCAACATAAATGCTCCACTCCTCCGGATTCTGAGGCTAGGCGTCAGGACGCGTTCGGTAAGAAGGTCCTGTCAGTGGGGGCGTCAACGGTAAAAGCAGCCAACTCCCTGGCAATTATGGCCAGGTACGACAGGGAGATTTGGCACAGACTGGCACCTATTATGGACCACCTCCCAGAAGAACACAGAAAAACGGCTATGTCCCTGGTTCGTGAAGGCGAGGAAGCATCGAACCACGCTATTAATATAGCAGTGGACCTGGCAGATTCGGGGTTCAAACAAATTAACAACGGTGTTGTTTTAAGACGCCAGGCTTGGCTCAAGTGCACCAGCTTCAGACCCGAGGTGCAATATAAAGTGGTGGACATGCCCTTCGAAGGTGACCTTCTCTTCGGCGAAAAGGTGGATGAGGCCTTGAAAGGCATGAAGGAGGACTCTGAGACGGCACGCTCGCTGGGCTCTCTTCAGAGTGGTAAGCCCTTTCGTTCCTTTCGCCCCTTTAGAGGCGCTACTGGCAACTCTAGATTCTCAACTACCAGGGATAGAGCGTTTGGAAGATCATCATACCCTTCCCAAGGGTATAGGCGCGCCTCGCAATCCTCAACCCGGCGCAGAAATTTCCAATCCTCCAAGAGACGGCCCAATTACCCGTCGTCGACGGGAAAACAAAAAGACCAACAATGACGTCCTAGGCGGAAGGGTGTCACGCTGCGTCGAGGAATGGGAGTCAATCACGACAGATCAGTGGGTCCTGGACACGGTGAGACGAGGGCATTCCCTAAGGTTCAAATGCAAAACTCCAAGACGTCCACCGATACACCTGTCCCAACCACATCTGGGCATCTTGTGTCAGGAAGTTGCGCTCATGTTAAGAAAAGGCGCCATCGAATTAGTCCCTGCATCACAGAAAGGCCTAGGGGTTTACTCACGCGGTTTCGTGGTAAAGAAGCCAAACGGAAAGTGGCGCCCAATCCTCGACCTGCGGGACCTCAACAAAACCCTGCTGAGTCAAAAGTTCAAAATGCTTACACTACAGGAGGTGATCAGGTCCGTCCAAAAGGACGATTTCTTGGCGTCACTGGATCTGCAAGACGCGTACTTTCACATCCCAGTGTGCACAACACACAGGAGGTTTCTGAGGTTCCTGGTCGGGCAAACACACTACCAATTTACAGTGCTCCCATTCGGCCTGAAGTCCTCCCCAAGGACATTTACGAAATGTCTGGCACCTGTGGCGGCCTGGCTGCGAAAGGAAGGGCATCATGTATACCCGTACCTCGACGACTGGCTCGTGAGGGGATCCTCCCCAGCGTCGACCAGCGACAGCCTACTGGCCACCTTACGACTACTACAACGTCTGGGATTTGCAGTGAACTACGAAAAGTCTTCTCTAAAGCCCTCAAAGAATTTAAAGTTCCTGGGTGCTCGATTCGACACCCGTGCGGGGATCGTGAAGCCGTCCCTGGAAAGGATGTCGAAGATCAAGCGACTGACGAGCCAACTTCGTCTACAGAGCAGGATGTCAGTGAGAAAATACGCGGCACTCCTAGGCTCCATGGCATCGTGTATCCACCTAGTAGCAAACTGCCGGTTGTTCATGAGGCCTCTACAGGAGTTCCTGTCGGACAGATGGAAGCAGGCCATGGGCCGCTGGTCAGACAAGATAACCTTCGACGACGAAGGAGTTATCGACTCCCTCCAATGGTGGAAAGTCGATCGCAACCTGGACAGGGGGGTTCCGCTGCAAGAACCGGAATTTCAGAACACCATCATTACGGACGCCTCTCTGTCGGGCTGGGGAGCACACATGAACAATCATCAAACCCAAGGCAGGTGGTCGTCGGCCGAATCGCGTCTACATATCAACGTGCTGGAACTAAGAGCGGTGAGATGGGCCCTGAAAGCTTTCCTCCCACATGTCAAGGGATCAAAAGTAAGAGTGCTCACAGACAATACAACAGCCATGTTCTACCTGATAAAGCAAGGTGGCACCAGATCCAGGACCCTCTCGAAGGAAGCTCAAAAGATCTGGCATTGGGCTTTGAAAAACCACATCTCCCTGGTGGCGTACCATCTACCGGGAGTGAAGAATGTGCAGGCAGACTCCCTGAGCAGGACGATGTCGCAAATACACGAGTGGGAACTGGACTCCAGTCAGCTACAAGAAATCTTCGAAAGGTGGGGGACCCCATTGATCGATCTCTTCGCAACGGAAGAAAACCGAAAATGTGTCCAGTTCGCGAGCAGATGGCCCCAGAGGGGGTCCCTGGGGGAAGCGTTCTCGTTTCCGTGGACAGGCAAATTCCTCTACGCCTTCCCTCCCTTCCCACTCATACGGAGGACGATCCAGGGGATCCGCAGGTACAATTGCCAAGTCATCCTAGTGGCTCCGCACTGGCCGAGACAACCTTGGTTTTCCGACCTCCTTCACCTGTCATTGGATCGACCGATACCACTCAGGAAAGTGCCGCACCTCCTGTCCAGGGACAAGGGAACTGTATGGCACCACAATCCGGATAGTCTGAACTTAACTGCATGGCTCCTGACTTCTCGGAGTTCGGGAACCTGAATGTTTCGATGGATTGCCGTAAGATTCTGCAGGCGGTTAGAGCCCCTTCTACTAACAAATCATATATAAGCAAATGGAAAAGATTCTGTATGTGGTGTAAAACTCAACACAATATTCACCCTTTGGAAGTAACGCCGGAGCAAATCCTCCCGTATCTTCTTCACCTGGCAAAGAACGGACTATCATCATCGTCCATAAAAGTACACCTGGCGGCTGTTTCAAGGTTTACAAGGAGGAGACAGTCCTCACCGCTATTCAGTGACAGACTAGTGAAGCATTTCATGAGGGGTCTATTTAGAACATTCCCTCCTTCAAAACGGTTCCCACCATCGTGGAGTCTGAATGTGGTGCTAGCTGCCTTAATGAAGCCTCCATTTGAGCCAATGTCCTCGTCACCCCTACAATACCTATCCTGGAAACTAGCGTTCCTAGTCGCCATCACTTCGGCTAGGAGAATGTCGGAATTGCAGGCATTGGTCATAGATCCTCCGTATATGAGGTTCTTTAGGGACAAAGTAATTTTATCAACTAACCCTACGTTCATACCAAAAGTACCATCGGTCTTTCACAAGCACTCGACCCTGGTGCTTCCTACTTTCTTTGCGTCCCCGTCGTCGACGGCGGAGAAAGCCCTTCACACGCTAGACGTCAAAAGGGCGCTAAAGTTCTACCTGCAAAGAACGCAAGACATCAGAACCACCAGACAGTTGTTCATCGCCTATGGTCCCTCGGCGAGGGGAAAGGCTATCTCCAAGCAAGGTTTGGCTCGCTGGGTCTCTTCAGCAATAACCCTGTGTCACGCCAAGGCTGGGAGACCCCTACAAGTTCGCCCTAGAGCCCATTCCACGAGAGCAACGGCTTCCTCCGCGGCGCTATGGGCAGGAATTCCTCTGACAGACATCTGCCAGGCGGCGGCATGGTCTGTTCCACACACGTTTACACGCCACTACTGCCTGGAAAAGCAGCATGCGGACGAGGTACAGATGGGGCGGGCAGTGCTGCGCCACCTCTTTCAATAAGGTAAGCCAAATGTTACGATGAAAATGCCGTCGTTCACTTGGCCTAAAACTGTTTTTCTGATTGTATATAGCATAGCATTGTACTGTGAAAATCTGTTTTTGTATCAGTATAATATGGGGTTGCTTACATACATGGTGAAAGTATGTAATATTTGGGGGTGTCTGCACGAATGTAAGTTACATTGCATTCTCACCTCCTTTCTTGATGTTACTGCTTTATAATCTATTCTAAGCATGTGAATCCATGAAAGATCCAATGCTGGAGAAGGGAGTAGTTTCTTACCTGTAACTCCATTTCTCCAGCATTGGTATCTTTCATGGATTCACATGCGCCCACCGGCCTCCCCGGACTGCAATGTGTATGTAGGTATTTAAGCAAGTTTTTCCCCCGTTCTCTTTGGAGGGGCCGAAATCTGAAGGGTCCCGCGGGGGCGGGGCTTATATACCATGGCGTCCTACGGGGCGTGCGTAAGGCGGCCCCGTGGAGGACGTGGACGGGGATAGGTCACACAAGTGTCGGAAGTTTTTCCTATGGGAAATGACTATATATGTGTACCGAGGGTTCCCAGTCTGACGACGGGGAATATTCTAAGCATGTGAATCCATGAAAGATACCAATGCTGGAGAAATGGAGTTACAGGTAAGAAACTACTCCCTTACTGCACATTTGTGTAAGCTCCTACAATAAAACCCCTCCCACTCCTCCCTTTCAACTCCCCAAGACCATTCTCCCTTTATTCAGTTCCGCCTTCCGCGGAAGGTCGTTAAGGGCTGCCCATGTTTTCGTTAGAGGTGGTTTCCTCTCTTGAGTGGAATAGTGTCACCGTGAGCGCCACCCATTGCTGCAAGTCTTTGCTACTGTCCATCCTCTGCCCTCGTTGCGCATTCTCCCAGGCCCCTGTTTATGCAGCCGCCCATTTCCGGAGATCTTCCCACCCCGCTGTTAGGCTGGGACTTTTGGGGCTTTTCCATCCCATAGCGATGCGCCTTTTAGCTAGAATGTACATCAAGTCCTTAAACTTGTTTAGGGGTTTGTTCTTCTTGTGTGTGTTGTATCTGCCCAGGATGCATGCCTTTGGCGAAGGTATGTCCAAGGTGATGTCCGCCTCGGCCACCCTGGCTTCGATTTGCGTCCAGAAGGATTGTAATGTCCGACATCCCCAAAACATGTGGGTCATCCCTGCACGGGGTTCATTGCATTTGGGGCATACTGAGGTTCCAGCTCCCTTAAATTTAGAGCTGACTTCGGGGGTGAGGTACGCTCTATTGATGATGTAAAACTGTATAAGTTGTAATCGAGCATTTCTGGACACCTTTTTATTGCGTTATGGCATCCCATTCTTTGTCTTCGAATTGCAGGCCTAGCTCTTGTTCCCATCTCGCTTTGCACTTGAGGTCTTGCCTAGTCGTACAGTCTATCATCGACTCATAGAGCCTCGAAGTTTCGTGTCCCCCTTCTGCTGCGCTCAGCATATTCTCTATGGCCTCTGTCCCTGTTTCGAGGTTCTCAACCTCTGGCCATCGGTTTGTGAATTTTTTAACTACAGCCCTGTGCAAAAGTAACAGCCCTTTTGGTAGCCCGGAGATCTCATGCAGTTCTGTGAAAGTTAAGATGCCCTGGTCGTTCACCATGTTGCCCAGTGTGGCAATCTCATAGGATTCCCATGTGTTCCTGATTACTGTCGGGCCCCCTGGTCTGGTTGTCATGATAGCTGCGATCGGGATCTGAGGGGAGTAGGGGTCATTTGTTTTCATGACTTTGCAGACTTGTTTCCAAATCTGGATCCCCAGGTTCATTAGGTATGGGTGATGCTGTTTGGTCTTTGGTGTGGTCCAGAGTAGATCCCTGAGGAGATCTTGGGAGATCGCTGGTTGCAGGAGTCGGGTGTCAGTTGTAGTTTTGTCTGCCATCCATTGGATCACGTGCCTCAGTTGGCTTTCTAAGTAATACAGTTCAAAGTTGGGGATTCTCAGTCCTCCCCTGTCATAAGGTCTCTGTAGCACTTCCAAAGCCACTCTGTGCCTCCCGCCCTGCCACAGGAATCTTCTGCAGAGTTTATTTAGTTCCCTGAAGAAATGTTGGGGGATGTTGTAGGGGACGTTGGTGATGAAGTGTAAGAGTCGGGGCAGTGCCACCATTTTAAGTAATCGCGCTCTCCCTGCCACTGAGAGAGGTAATCTGCCCCCAAAAGTCCATTGCTTTCTCCAAGCTATCTTTAGCTTTTCCTGTGTTAAGGATGTGTTCGGTCTTGGGGTCTCGGTGGGTGGAAATGCCCAGATATCTAAAGGAGGTGAGCTCTCATTTAAATGCCAGTTTTGGGAGGCTTCCTGCGCTGGCTTCACTTAGGGCCGCCAGGGGGAAGAGACATGATTTGTCATGGGTAATTTGAATCCCCGTGTATCTATGGAACCCCTCTAGGGTTTCGAGTATGTATGGCAATATATGTTCAGGGTCACTTAGGTCGAGGAGCGTGTCATCTGCGTACATTGAGACCAGGTGGGTTACCCGTCTATCTCAATGCCCCCGTCCGAGTACTCTTGCTTTAGGTACGCTTCTACTGGTTCAGCGGCTATAATATATATCATAGGGGAGAGGGGACATCTTTGTCTCGTGCCACGGTGAAGGCGCCATTTATCGGAGTAGGTGGTGTTTGTGCGTACTCTTGCAGTGGGGTCTGTATATATGAGTTTGACCCATTTTTGGAAGGCCGGCCCTATTCCCATTTTAGTCAGTGGCATGCAGCCAGTTCCATCAGACTGAGTCCAATGTCTTAGTGGCATCCAAGGATGCCACTGCGCTTTTGCCCGGCCTGCCTTTGGTGCTGTGTATAACGTGGTGTAGCTTGCGTAGGTTTTCTGTGATGGAACGACCAGGTACGTACCCTGTCTGGTCGTGATGGATCAGCAGCGGGATAGTTTTCCACAGCCTCCTGGCCAACAGTGCAGTCAGAATCTTGTTGTCTGTGTTTAGCATGGACAGGGTCCTGTATGAGCCACAGTCATCACCGTCCTTTCCAGGTTTCAGGAGTGGTATGATAACGGCTTCCCTCATGGTGTCAGGGAGGGTGCCCGCCTCGTATGCTTCGCTATACAGTTGGATCAATAGGGGGGTAGTGTGTCTTCATATGTTTTATAGAATTCCCCTGGGAGCCCGTTGGTTCCAAGAGCCTTCCCTGATGGGAGATACCTAATGGTGGCTATAACCTCTTCTGGGGTGATGGGCTCATCTAGGGCTTCGGTCATCTGCCCGTCTAATGTGGGCAGTCTAATGATGTCCAGGACATCCTCAATCTCAGTGTCTGTGGGTGATGGGGGGGGGGGGGGTTCAGTATAGAGGGCTTGGTAGAACTCTGTGAATGCCGCGTTTATCTCCGCTTACGTGTGTGCTACTGAGCCGTCGGGTCTACGGACCTGGCAGATGGGCTTTCTGGGGGCTTCTCGTTTATAGAGCCATGCTAACAACTTCCCCGTTTTGTCGCCTAGGGCATGACTTCTCTCTATGTGCTTTGCATAGCTGAGTTTCCCGAGTTTTTCCCAATGTACTAGGCAGGCTTGTTTGAGTTCCATTACCCTTTTTATGTGTGCCGGGTCTGAGGAGGCCATTACTTCAAGTTCTCTCAGCTAATCCTCGGAATGAACCAGGGTGGTCGTTATGGACCTCTGCGCTCCTCCTATGGTGGCTATCATTTCCCCCCTCATTACCACATTGTATGCCTCCCATGCCGTGCTGATGTGTTGAACACGGTTTTCATTTATTTGCCAGTAGTCTGTTGTGCTTTTTCGAATCTGCTCGCTGAAGGCCCTGTCCAACAGGGCTTCGCTTCTTAGCCTCCACGTGGGCACTGGGGGGTCTGGGTGCTAATACAGTCCAAGTGGTTGTAAGTGGGGAGTGGTCGGACAGCACTCTAGCCTGGTATTGTATGTCCCCGAACGAGGCTTGGTGTTCCTCGCTCACAAATATGTGGTCTATTCTGGTGTGTATTGCGTGTGGGGGTGAGTAGAAGGAGTTTGGTGGGAGGGGAAGGGCGGGCATGCTTTCTGTCCGACCTGTCTTTGGGGGGTCCAGCATGCAGTTGTGATCTCACCCCCCCCCCCCCCTATCGGGATGCTATCTCTGTATGGGCCAAGTCTGGTGTATAGTGAGCGAAAGAAGACCGTGGCGTTGTGGTTGGGGGCATAAGTATTAATCAGGCAAACTTCCCTCCCATCGATAATATCGTGTACCAAGGCCATCCTGCCCTCATCGTCTGTTTTTGTGTGAATCAATTTTATGGGGATGGAGGGGGCGCTCCAGATGAGGAATCCCCTAGCATATGTAGAGTACGTGGTGCCTATCAATGTTCCCCTCCAAATCTTAGCCAACGCTGGCAGTTTTTGTGCATCCAGGTGATTCGGTGTTGCTTGACTTAGCTATTCATTCCTCTGACATTCCATGTCATGATCCTGATTTTATCAGCCATGGGTTTTTTGTGATCAGGTATTCGTGGGTGGCGCCCGAGTCGTGTCTATTTATAGTTCTGGCAGCTGTGGGTGCCCTGGGTGGTCTTGGGTTTTTGTGTTCAATAATCCCTAACTGAGGTCCCTGATTCCGGGTTCCCCTTCCCCAAAACTTTAAACTCCCCTGTAACCAAACAAGTCTAGCGAGGTTCCCCCCATTCTGACTATCCCGTTTCCGCTCCATTTGTCCTTTAGGTGTCTTGGTGCCCTACGGGCGGGTTCAATGTACCCAACCTTCTTCTGGGGGTAGAAGTGGGTCAGCTTCTGTTGCTGACACTTAAGAACAGTCCAATTCCAGTGTGGCTCCTGAGAGGATTAATATTGCTGCGTTGTGATGTGTTTCAATTTTATGCGTGTCATATTTTGTTGTTGCTTAGCTAATATCGCTTAGGTTGTGGGTTTCCGTGATTTGCGTTCTTTTGTTTCAAGATCAGGGAGTTGCTCTCTGTCCATCCACTCGCTGACTTCCGCTGGCGTGTCAAACAGGTGCATTTTGTTGTTGTGCAGGACTTTCAGCCTAGCTGGGTAGAGAAGCATGTAGCGCAGGCCTGCGTTTTTTAGTTTTGCTTTTGTGTGAGTAAATTGGGCTCTCCTCATCTGGACTTGGAGAGTGTAATCTGGATATATTGCTACTTTCGCAGAATCTTTGTGTGAGGCTGCCTGATCTTGAAAAAGCTAGGATCGCCTCCCTGTCTCTGTAGTTGAGCACTTTTGCTATTATTGGTCTAGGTGGGGTCCCTGGGGGCAGACGTTTGGTGAGGGATCGATGGGCTCTCTCGATGGTAAAGCCTTGTGATAGTTTTCCGGCTCCGATTTCTTGCTGTAGGAGACTTTCGATGTAGTTCGTGGGGTCGTTCCCTTCGATGCCCTCTGGTAAGCCTAGGATTCTAATGTTATTTCGGCGCACCCGCCCTTCTGCCTCGTCGCCTATGTCCTCCAGGTTTTTCACCTTTTGCTCTAACACATCTACATCCTTAAGGATCTTAGTTTTGGCTTCCGAGTTCTCACGGACCTGGGTTTCATGCACTGCAGTCCTGCTTGCTATGGAGCGGACATCTTGTCGTAATAGGTTGAGATCAATTGCTACTTCATCAATTTTACTTTCCATTGTCCTCTGGAGTGTTTTAATGGCTTCCATGAGTTGCGACTTCGCTGGTTCTTGAACTTCTGTCTGCAGAGCGTCAGAGCTGATGGTGCTGGTAGTCATTTTGGCTGGGCCTCCAGCGTGTAGGTCTCCATGGTGGTCTGCTTCTGTTTGCCTCTAGCACCTTTTGTGGTCATTACTCTGTGGGCTGGCGGGCTTGCCTGCACCTTGGCTAGCTGCACTGTTGCTGGCTGTGGTGCCTTGCCAAGGGGTGGTGCGGTTGCTATGTGCGCCTTGTGGCTCCAATGGGCCGTGTGTGTTGCACCCAGTCTTAGGCGTGTGTGGGGTGGGTTTCTGGGCTTCCTGCGGAATTGCAGGTCCAGTGTTTCTCAGCTTGCCGGGCAACCCTTCCGGTCTCGCCCAGCCGAGTGCCTATGTTATAGTTGTCGTAGCTTGAGTGCGGCGCGGGGGGGGGTCCCTGAAGTTCTGCCTGGCCTTGGGCTCTATGTTTGAGGGGAGCACTGCGTTGTGATTGCTCTGTCTTTGGTCTCTGCCCCCTGGGCCTCCCCCGGTATCTTCCGTGGGTCACTGTGTGGTATCCACAGTATCTTTCACATATGCCTCATCGGGCTGCATGCAGTGCTTGGTTGCCAACTTCCTTTTCTTTCCCCCTTTTATAAATTAATTCTTAATCTCCAGCTGACGCGGGGGGGGGGGGGGTTAGGAGAGGAGGGGGGAAGCCCGCCCCTCTGATGTATGTAAACGCTGCTTTATAACTGGGCCCCCCCTCCCGCCGGCTCCTCACCTTGAGTCTTGTCTTCGTTGTGCCTCTGGACTCCTTCGTACCTTAGCTTCTGGCTCACCTCGCCACTCTCTTCATGGCTAGGTTCCCCGTGTGCAGTTCGGAGGCTTCTCTCTGGCTTCTGCGGGCGGTAGCAATCAGGCTGCTCCCACACTACTCCTCCCGTAATGCTTCGGCGATGCGCACAGTGCCGCTCGGGGCCGATCTTCCCACGGGGCCTGGGGGTGCCGGGTCACAAGTCCCCTCAGTGTTCTGCCGCGTAGAACCGCGGCTTGCTTGATGTAGGGGCCTCACGCTGTGCTCCCGTTTTCGCTCGTAGACTCTCGCCGGAGCCCGCTGGTCTCTAGGGCTGACTCAGTAACGGTCCGGAAGGACGGGGCTCAGCGCGATACGCCGTTCATTAGGCGGGCGCCATTTTCGGATCTCGTCCGTCTCGCTTCGGCTCGGCGCACTGCCGTCAAGGAAGGTCGCAGCTGCCCCAGATGGTGGGCGTAGGTGCTCTGGGTGATCTACTCTTGGCTACATTGGTGGCTCGGAAACGCGGTTCTGCAGCAGGATCAAGGACATATCCAGCGGAGCTGCCTGGAAAAGCGTCCCACTCACATGGCGGTTAGCCACGCCCCCAAATCCAACTTCACCTTTAACCTCTTTTTCTGCCTCGACCTTCTGTTCCCCTTCTTGACAGACTTTGAGAAGGAGTAAAAGCAGCAGGAGTTTTGATGTTAAGAGAAGAAATCAAACTATTCAGTCTTTCTACTCAGCCTTTGGACATGGTAGTAGTGCAGCTTTTCTTTACTCTTCTTCCATCCCTCCTCCTGCTTCTTTTAAATATTATATCTTTTTCTAAGCCTCACCATCATTCCTTTTTTTAATCATCCTCTTGTCCCCTTATATTTCTGATATTGATTATTTCCATACTTCTTCCTCTTGAATGTCCTAGTTTTCTTTCCCAGTGATTTTAATCTTCACCTATTTGTCTCATTCGTCCTGCCCTTCACAATGTGGATTCATTTAATCTTTTAATTTCCCTCTCCCCCTACTCCCATCTCCATCATTTCTCTTGATCTGACTTTCTCAACTGTTCCTGTCTTTCATTTTCTTACTGCTTAGCATTATTTATCATCCTTTGCCTATGCTGTTCCCCCTCTCCTACCTCCTTTCTGCATTGGGAGTACCATAGTTTCAACATTCCTCTTTCGTCACTGATGTTTATCATCTTCCTCCCCACCGATTCTCAGTTCTACCACTGGACACTTCTGCGATTTTACCTTCTTCTATGGCCACCTCTATTGATGCCCACCGTCATAGTCTGTCCTTTGTCCTCCCACCAAATCCCCCTTGATCATGGTTTTCATTTTCATTTCAAGTTACTCTCATTTCACTTTGTGAGTTTGAACATTGCTTGCAGAAATCTTATTCCCCAACCGATCTTGCTACTCTTTCTTCTCTTCAGTCATCTTGTGAGTTTAGTCTATGCTAAGAAACTGTACCATCAATCTCTAATCGACTAACACCCCCCCTTCATTTATGTTTACCGTCAAATGGCCTGCTTGCACTGCATGCTCCTGATTCCTCTCTCAAATTGTCATTCGAGGGGATTGGGTCCTCCGACGTATTCCATATCTATGACATGTAATCACCACAGCTGTGCTGCTTCGGAAACTTTTTCGGCGTCTGCGTCCTGCGTCGATGACGTCGATGCGCCGTCGTCGAGGACCTCCTCCGACGTCCGACGTCATCCGATGTGATAAGTAGGACGCACGACGCCCATAGCCTCAGTTCTGTTTTTTCCGCGAACGTGTTGCTTCGTGTTTCTCGGTTTAAACGCCTCGACTCTTTGGAGTTCTGTTCTTCTCGGTTCTTCGAACCTGTTCGTTTGTGAAATTATTCCTTCTGAAGATGTCTACTTCGTCTTCGACCCCGCGTCCGGGTTTCAAGAAGTGCGGGGAGTGTGGGTCCAAGATGTCGGTGACGGACTCGCATGACGCCTGCCTCTGGTGCCTCGGGGAGGCCCACGACACGGATGACTGTATCGACTGCCAGTCGCTCACGTCCAAAGCCTTGCTTCCAATTTCTCCATCTATTTTACTTCTGTAGTTGAGAATGTTCACTCCTTTTTCTCCTACTACTCTGTATTCTGCTTCTTACAAATACTTTCATCTCTTACTCCAAAGAGTTAACCTCATCCGGTTAGTGTATCTGACTTATTCTGTGTGTTAGTTCATTATATAATCTGGAGTTTTTTGTTTCATTCAAGCATGCAAATATTTCTCCTAATCCTTGGAAATAAATGGTTTACTTTTAATTTTCAAGTTACATTGACTCTGGTTTCTTCTTTTCGTTGTGC
Organism: Ambystoma mexicanum; assembly: GCF_040938575.1. Taxonomy (NCBI): domain Eukaryota; kingdom Metazoa; phylum Chordata; class Amphibia; order Caudata; family Ambystomatidae; genus Ambystoma; species Ambystoma mexicanum. The sequence continues at coordinate 669,626,697 of NC_090933.1, read as the reverse complement.
CTTTCGGCATTCCTATTCGACTGAAAATGCTTTTGTCTATGCCACCCACTTCTTTACTTCCTCCCATCACACAAAGCTGTATTTGCTTTTTATTTTTATTTTGTTACTCATCTGCTGCATTTGGCACCATGAATTACTGTATTCTTTGTTCTTCTCTTGGGATTCCTGGTATGGCTCTTTTCTGGTTTTCTTATCTTTCTGATTATTTGTACCCTGTTTTTGAGATGGAGTACACTGGATTTGAGTGCTTCTGTATGCTATAAAAATCAATACAAATATTTTGTACAAAAGGCATGGGAAATGCCTGTGCTCTCGGTGCAGCCGGGCATTCCCTAGCAGCCATTTCACCCGCCTCAAAATCTGGCTGTAAACAGCTTTAATACTGTACGAATGTTTTCTGTTGTCAACAGTTGAAAGCAGGAGATCTTGGTGGCTCATCATTTGACCACACCACCATTCCATACATTACTATTTATTATAGAAGAATGAAATGCGAATGCTTCATATTTTTAAATGGTGAGTGTAGATGGTAGGTACATTTCTCGTCTCTTGAGCACAGTTGTTTTGTGAATGAGCCACTCGTGTCCTCCCCATCCAAAGCTTAAATATCCCCACTTTCTAATGAGTTACTTGATAAATTCTACATTGTAATAGGAAGGTCTCTGAATATAGTTGCCAAATGCAGCTAACAAATGGTTAAATACAGATGTATCCACCCTTTATAGTGTTGGAAGATAATTCAAATAGCATTATAACAAGATTGGAGTGGGGCAATGTGGCTTGTTAAATTCACTGAAAAGGTTAACAAGCTGGTAGTTTGCTGGGAGCTTGAAAGCACCAGTTATGCAATTAGAGACGTCTAACAAAACTGTTCAATCTTTACAGTTATTTTTTTAATAAGAGCAATTCCAAATATTAGTTATGTCACAAACACTTGCAATCTTGCAGAATAAAATTGAACAGTCATCCTGCTCCACGATGATAGCTCACCTGCTGTAACTGCTAGCCAGCTGTAAGATTCCTTCCATTTCTATTTCAGCAGAAGACCTCAACAAATTAGTCAGACTGATAGACTCATGCCGAACCAGCTTCAAGGACCATATCATCATCCTAGCCCAGCATTGAACTAAAAGGATATTCTCCTCTATGTAGATAGTTGATCAACAGACAAAACAAGTTTTATTTGTGAAACCCAAAACGCATGCATACTCACAGAAAGACTCATCAAAGTTCACAATTGATGAGTACAACACCATTAATACATTGGAAAGTTGAGACCGCTCATCTCATATCCGGGATTTACTAATTAATTAAAAGTAATTTCAAAGCAAATTCTGAAATCTAAACATGGATTTCTTTATAGCCCTTGTATAAATAAGAAAAGAAACAAATGAAACGCAGGAAAAGGTGTGCAAGCAAAGGATAGTGTAAAGTAGGAGGCTATTAATTGGTGAAGTATTTCTACTTCCCTGCTTAGCATCCATTTTAATTGGTGGGGCTTCCTCTTGAAACCAAAGCCATGTACCCAACAACCTTAACAAATAATAGTATGCCAGTGCACTAGGCATAAGTGGTAATTTCACAATAGCAAAACTAAAGTCAAAGGATGGATGACATTCCTGAGCAACTGTCTGATTTTTTTTTTTTTTACCTGAGAGGTACAGAATGAATACACACTGGTTGTGCTATATAGAGCATTGGATGAGGACCAAGCCGTAACACCAATACTACTAAATGACTTGGCACTCTGACGCTTGACCCAGTCTCCGATAGATTGTTAACAGGATCATATTCAATCCTGAGTACAGAGTTCTTCAGAATTATGTCCTTCCTTAAAAGAATTAACTTCAGATAAAGATAGATCTCTTCTTCTTATATAATGTGTGCATCAATCGACTGGCCACTTTGAGAAACCATAGGGTGTCTCACGTGCTAGTCCGCTGGTACTTATCATCGAGGTGGCCAGGACCCGGCCATCGCATTTGGATCCAGTTCCTGGGGTGGACCAGTGCGGGAGGTCACCTGGGTGACGGGTCTTCAGGGAGTGGGGGCGAGGCAGCCGATGTTGAGATGTGGGATTACCCCCCTTTTTTGTTAATCTACCCCTTCCTATTTTTTAGGATACTTCTAGGTCACAACTCCCCCTAACTCCTTTTTACACAAACACTGGCCTAAGGAAGAGGGTGACTGAGAGTAACACGACTAACTCATACATCGTACTGGACATGTCTGGGTCAGACGAGGTCAGGCACGTAACTTCAAGGGCATACACCTGATACCAAATAGCTCTCCTCACACAGATAAAAGTCAATACCTAAAGAGACACTCCGAGTAAAGCGGACCACGAGTATGAGCAGAACTTCTGGCACAAAGGCAAACCTGCTGGAGCAGAGCGACGAACCAAGGGACGAGAGCTGCAGATGGAAAATCCAGAGAGTTCCCTACTGGAGGTCATTGCCTCCGACAGCCCATGAAATCCACGTGGAGAAGGCCATATCTCATACGTCAAGAATGCATTGTGTTTCAAGGACGCCAGGGACCCTCCCGGGTGAACGGCAGAGTTGGGGAGGCGACGCCAAGTCTGTGGTACTAACCTTGACTCATGAATTAGAAATTGCAAAACCCAGAAAAAGATGCACACAGCTGTTGAGTTGGCAAGCTACCTGAGAGACCGGTGTGTGTGTGTTAAAATTTGAAATGGAAACATTATATTGCAAGTGAAGGCTGCACGCGTGTGTATAAAATGTGTAGAAAGGCAGTCCTGGGAGTGAACTTTGATGTAAAGAGCAGCTATGAAATCAGCGATACTAAGTAATGGAGTGGTCCTGTGAAAGGAATTGGCCCATTTGAAAGTCTGCGTGCAAGGTACTTAGTTTAAAGCGAGAAAGCAAATGAAAACTAAAAGTGAAATGATATGAAGTGGCATTTATAACGCGCCTGTACAAAAGTGTTTCTAGGCGTGACAAGACAAGGAGGGAGGAAACAAGGGAAGAACAAAATAACGATCTTACTAGGCCTTGTGTCATTCAGATCTGCAAGTGCAGGGAAGAGGGAATGGGAGAAGTGCCAGGGAGGGGAAAGGGGGAAGTGCAGTTAACTTGCAAGTGCAGCCAGCGGGTGGCTCATAAGTGCATAGAGAAGGGACTGTAGGGTTGCAGATACATATCCTTAAGTGCTGGGGAGCCCAGAGGCAGTGCAGGGGCAACTGGACATGCAGGAGCCTGGGCCTGAGTTGAGAGGGTGACCAGTGCGCAGAGAAGTCAGATGCATCAGCAGGGGAGAGGAACAGAGAAAGCGGAAGCGAAAGGGAAGGTTTTAAGTAGCTTCCGGACTGGAGGTGGTTCTGCTCAAGATTGAGAGAGGCAGGGAGTGCCAGAGGGAGGCCCCAGCCGAGGAGATAGATCTGCCCCCAACTCTGCTTGGAGAAGCGTTTGAGCCTCAGAGAGTTGGAGGTGGTTGAGCGGAGAGCTCGAGAAGGAAGATGTTTTGGAAGAGAAGGTTGGAAGTAGAGCGGTCCCAGGCCCCAGAAAGCCTTGTGGACAATGCAGAGTGTCTTGAAGTTGATCCTTGCAGCCACGGGGAGCCAGTGAGGAGATTTGAGAGCTGGGGCGATACGATCCCTGGGCTTGAGGCCAAAGACAAGTCACGCAGCCCAAGATAAGTTGTAAAGGTCGAAGAGTAGAGGCAGCAACATTTTGAAAGAGGCTGTTGCTATAGTCCAGCCTAGAGAGGACCAGAGCTCTGGAGACAGTGAGCTTCTGGGGGAAAGTGAGAAAAGGAAGAATACCTCTGAGGTGGTGCAGCTGATAGTTTGACTTCCTAGAGATGTTGGAGATTTGAGGAGAGAAGGAGAGTGTGGAGTTGAAGATGACACCAAGGTTCTTAGCCTCACAGGAAGGAGCAGGAAGAGGGCCCAGAGTGGGTGACCAGAGAGAGAGGAAAGGAGGGAGTGGGTGTCCCAATGAGGAGGATCTCAGTCTTACTGTCCTTAAGGCAGAGATGATTGGTGGCACAACATTCCTGAATTGTGGCCAGGCAGTCTGGTATGAGAGAAGAAGCAGAGGCAGCTGAGGGGAGCCTGAAAGAGAGCCATCTGCAGAACGTTTATATTGGAGCAGAAAGTAGTAATGCTGTGGGCAAGCGGTACCTGGTAGTGGTTGAAGAGCCAGGGAGAGAGGTTAGACCCCTGTGGAACACCACAAGTAGATAGAGAGGGATAGAAGAGAGGAGCTACCCCAGTTGGACCTGAGAGTGTCGGTCGGTGAGGAAGCAGGGCCTGATCAGTAATACCAAGGTTGTCCCGGAGATGATTGAGCAGGATGGCATGGTTGACGTTGTCAAAAGCCGAGGATAGATCAAGGAGAAAAAGGACAGAAGGAAGATGAGTCAAGATTGGCGCACACGTCTTCACGGGTGTTCAGGAGAGCAGTTTCCATGCTTCTGGCAGCTCTGAAGCCAGACTGGTTGTCATGGTGACAACCAACAGATTCAGTAAGATGGGAGTTGGCCAGCTTTTCCAAGAGTTTGCCCTGGAAAGGAGTGGTGGAGATCGGGCGATAGTTAGCCAGAGAGGAAGGATCGGCTGAGGGCTACTTTAGAAGGGGGTGCACAAGAGAGTGCTTACGTGGGAGGGGAACGTTCTAGTGACAAAGGAGTGATTGCAGAAATCGGCCAAGGGTGTCGATTGGTACTTGATGGTTCTGGATGAGAAGGGTAGAATCTGCTTTAATGAGACTTTCATAGATCGGACTTGTCTAGAAACATTGTCAGGGGTCAACAGGGGAAAGAAGGAGAGACGGCATCAGGCGGGCCAGGAGTGGAATAGGAGGAGAAAGTGGAAGCAGAAGAAGAGCGGGTGGACAGGATGTCCGGAGTTTTAGTAGTAAAATGAGAGGCCAAGGCCGTGCAGAGGGCCTGGGAGGGAACAGGAGAGGTAGAGACTGCAGCTGGATTGGCCAGCTCCTTGCAGATTTTTGAAAAGTTCGGCTGAGTTGTGGGCTTGGATGTATGCTCTCTTCTTAGAGAGGACAGAAAGTCTGTACTGCCTTTGGAGCAGGTGGCAGGCCAGTTTGTCAGGGGTGTGCGCCCGTCGCCCTCCACTTCCTCTCCGCCGCCCTACACTTGCGTTTAAGGGCAGAGAGGTTGGAATCGTACCAAGATTTGCACTTGGATTTGGGCTTCATGTGGATCCTCGTGACAGGGGCAAGGCCATCCAGAGTGTTGGAGATGGAGAGATGAAGGTTAGAGAGGGCTGTCTCAGGGTGTGAGTCAGCCAAAGGTGCAGGAGGTGGAGACAAAGGAGCAGAAGTGTTGGAGGTGCCTGAGGATGGGCACCCACAAACAATAAAGGCAGAATACTTGATTGGGTGGCAGATTATAACTGCCAAGCCAATATCCTTGCTATCTCACCCCTAGCTTGGACCGACCACCACCTTGTGTCTTTTATGCTTTCTACCAACAGACCCTTACCACCACCAGCCATCTGGGCTCCACCTACGCCAACCAGAAATAAAGAGTATTACTGTGGATAGGCTTATCCCTACTTTACTCCCTACCTTCAACTCGCTCCCAGACAACACAGATCCTGAGATCCTGGTCGAAGAATACAATAAAATTATGACCACCTCCTTGGACTCGATTGCCCCCCTCAAACTCAGACCAAGTAAGCTTAAAACCCACTTGAATAAATGGTTTACGCCTTTCTTAAAAAACCTAAGGCAACAAAAAATAAGCTGCGAGGCTGCCTGGAAAAAAACTACCTTCAGCAGCTAACAAACTTAAACTCACTAAACTTTCATCCCTCTATAAAAAGAAATATGTCTAGCAAAACGCATATCCTTCGATACGCGCATATCCCGAGCTAAATCCAATATGAAAGAACTATTCTCTATTCTCAAAGAATTAGAGACCCCCATAGCACCCCCTGATACATGCATTAAAAATATAAAATGGTCCTCAGAGATCCAAAACGCACTAGCCAACAAAATATCCACCTTACAAAATAACATTTCTAGCAAAAGAGCTTCCTTAAATGAATCCACCCAATCCAAAACATCTGAGAGCAGCACCGCTAACAAATCCATCCGATTCAACTTCACCAAAGTTTCTATTCTCAAAGTGGAAAGAATTATCTTGTCCCTGAAACCGTCTAATTGCCAGGGCGATGTCTGCCCCGCAAGGCTCATCAAGGATGCAGCCCGAGACCTCTCTCCTTTCATTACAAAGCTAATCAATGCGTCCTTTTCCACTGGAACTATCCCTACCAACCTTAAACAATCCTGGGTACTCCCACTCCTAAAAAAAAAAAACACTCTCGACCCATCAACACCAACCAATTACAGGCCAATTACAACAGTACCATTTCTTCTAATAAATCTTGGATAAGGTTGCCTATGTATGAATCCAAAAACATCTGGAAGTACACCACTTACTGGGAGCCAGACAATCAGACTTCCGTCCTCGGCGTGGAACAGAGACAGCTCTTATCGACCTCAAGACCCAAGTTGACGAGCTTAGAGAAAACTGCAAAGCTGCCCTACTCCTCCTAGACCTCTCGGCCGCATTTGACTTGGTTGATCGTACTATTCTTTGCAACCATCTTAACACAGCGGCACACATTTCTGACAATGCAATTACATGGATTAGATCCTTCCTAAATGGCAGAACCATGAGGGTTTTTTCTCCTACAGCAGCTGCCGAACCTATACCAATCACCTGTCCTGTGCCTCAGGGCTCTTGTGTCTTGCCCACATTGTACAACATTTTTACCAAGCCCCTTTTCGATTATCTGGGTCATCTCGGTATCACCTACACTAACTATGCAGATGATACCCAGATCCTCCTCCCGCTTTCTGGGGATTACAAAATGGATTTGGCCTTGGTGAATAGAGTGTACATCATCATCCAGGCATGGATGGCCATGCATGGTCTATGCCTGAATGATGATAAAACTGAACTGAGCATCCTGGGCACTACATCCAGCCTAAAAAAACTAGGACCCGATTACTCCTCATTCATAATTGATGGCAACAGTATCAAAGTAGGACATGAGGTAAAAACACTAGGTTTTTATCTGGACTCAAACCTTACATTCAGCAAACAAGTTACCTCGCTAGCTTCCTCCATGACCTACACGTGTAAACTTATCCCGCACAGCTAAGCCATTTCTCTCTGACACCAGCTGCACTACCCTAGCCAGAGCCCTCATCTTATCTCGCCTGGACTATTGCAATGCTCTTCATCTGGGGTCAAGTAAGGTACTATCAGAAAAATCCAAACTCTTCAAAATAATGCTCTTAGAGCGGCATTAGGCATCTCCAGAAGAGACCACATTTCTGAGAGCAGCCGACAGAATGACTGGCTTCCAACAAATGATAAAATCCTCCTAAAAACTCTGTCACTTACACACAAATCCCTTAATAATGCTGCACCCACCTACTTGGTCGACAGATTCCACCGACGGATATCTTTGAGACCTTCTAGAACTGCCTATAAAGATTGCATCTCTATTCCTAAGTTTAATCGTTCTACAATTGGTGGTAATAGTTTCCCGGCGAAAGCATCTAAACTGTGGAACTCCCTACCTCCCACAATGAGAACTGACCTTCCTACCCTACCAAAACCTCAGGACTAATTCTGTCTTTTGGCTGAAAGCAAATGCTCAGTAACATAGTAAGTAGCTAGGATTCATTGCCTGGAGCTACTCCTACCTCTCACATAGTTGTATACCTGTTCACTTTTACCCCATCATTACCTATACCTGTATATACTGCTGTTGCAAGTAAGTTGTATGTATCATTTGCACTCTTGTTTTTCCACCAGTCACCTGTAACTAGGTCCTATCTGTATATATCTTGTATTTAATACCTGTCTGTAAATATTTACGCTGTTATAACTAAGCTTCGCATATACTTGTAACTGCTGCGCCCTGTTACCTGAGGGTATGTTGCGCATTATAAATAATAAAACCGAGGAGGAAGGAAGAGAAGGCAGGGTAGTCGGAGAGGGAGAAGAGTGCCAGAGGGTTGGCAGAAGAGGGAGACCACAGGGTGGCCAGAGAAGCATCAGGGGGTGCCGAAGAGGTGGCAGAGGAAGGAGGCGGCAGAGGAGCCAGAGAGGGCTAAGAAGGGATAGCCGGAGAGGAAAGGAAGTTGAGAAGGCACAGGAAGCATCGATCAAAGAAGAGGAGATTGACCTGAGGGCCGTGGACCAAGACATTGCCATTTAAGTAGACATTAATGATGGTGTTAGAGGAGTGAAAAGGGGGCCTGGAAGGGCCTCCCACCGGGTGCCGCCATTGATGGCAGAAGAGGAAAAAGGAGAGGGAACAGATCATATGAGGGGTCCATAGGCCTGGAAAAAGATCAACAAAAACAGTATGTCAGTAAGGGTCTGTCTGGAGGAAGCTCTGCTATAGGTATCGGCGCAAGGAAGGCCTGGGTTGTCTGTCTGCAATCCAGGAGTGGAGTGCTGCCAATGATCTCTACCTTAATGCCAGTAAGACTGAAATCCTCCTCGTCGGCACACCTACACCTTCCTTTCCTGTCACTCTCTGGCCGGCCTCCCTTGGCCCTCATTCTGCTCCCACCTGTGAGGCTAAAAACCCTGGGGTCATCTTTGACTCTACACTCTCCTTTTCTCCTCACAACTCTGACCTCTCTAAGAAGTCAACCTACCAGCCGCACCTCCTCAGAGGTATTCTTAATTTCCTCACCTTCCCCCAGAAACTCACGGTCTCCATAACTCAGGTTCTCTCTAGGCTGGACTACTGCAACAGCCTCTTTTTTTAATCTTCCTGCTTCTACTCTCAGTCCTTTACAACTCATCCAGAACAGGACTGCAAGACTTGTCCTTGGCCTCAAGCCCAGGGATCGTATCAATCCAGTCCTGAAATCTCTCCATTGGCTCCCAGTGGCTGCAAGGATCAAGTTCAAGACCCTGTGCATTGTCCACAAGGCCTTCAGGGGCCTGGGACCGAAATATCTCCAACGCTCTCTTCAGAAATATCTTCCTACTCAAGCTCTTCGCTCCTCCACCTCCAACTCATTGAGGGTCAGTCGCTTCTCCAAGCAATGAGTTGGGGGCGGGTCTCTTTCTTCGGCTGGGGCCTCCCTCTAGAACAGCCTACCTGCCTCTCTGAAACTTGAGCAGAACCATCTCCAGTTCCGGAAGCACCTCAAGACCTTCCTCTTTGCTTCTGCCTTCTCCCTTCCTCTCCCCTGCTGATCTCCTGTCTGATACTGCACTGGTCACTTGGTTACCCTCGGAACTCTGTTCCAGGTCCCTGCCAGCCCAGTTGCACTCCTTCACTGCCTCCTGGCAACCCCTGCACTTGTGGTCTGTATCTGCAACCCTACATGCCCCTTACCTGCACTTATTGACACTTGTTGGCTGCACTTTAACACTTGCACTTGTTGTTTTTGATCCCATGTCCGGCGCTTGCCCATCCTCCCCTACCCCTGGCACTTTTCCCCTCCCATATCCACTGCACTTGCTCGATCTCGATGTCACTAGGCCTAGTAAGATCGTTGTCTTTGTCCTCCCTTGCCTTGTCGTACCTTGAAACACTTGTGTATAGGCACATTATAAATGCCACATCGTATCACATCATACCAGGATGTCCTTTTTGACCTTCTTCCTGCCAGGCTTAGTGAGAGGGATAGAATAGTCGATAGAAACGCAGTTAAAAAAGGTAGGTGAGACAGAGAGCACAATAGGAGGTATGGGGAGGAAAGAGCGGGTAGGGAGAGGGGAGCCCAGGCAGGGGAGGGGGAAGGTGAGTTCATGCAGGTGCTCGGGGGGCAGAAAGGAGGGAGGCACCGGGGGGACACGAAAGGGGTGGCACAACAAAGAACAAGAACAATGGACCTACAAATCTGATGCAGTACAGAACCATCGGAAAGAAAAGATCACAACAGGGAACCTGGAAGTAAAGACAGCAGATGCAATACAGGACCAAAAGCAAAACACAGAGGTCAGCAGGGACCCTAGAAGTGAAGCACGCAGGCAATTGCAATGTGATGCCACAAACTGTGGATAGCAACACAATATCAAGAACTGTAGAGAGCAAACACCAAGTCAATACAATCAACACGCACAGAACACTACCGGAACCTAGAAGACGAATGCAGGCAATGCAAAGTAATTCCAGAAAAACAGTGCAGCACGAGGCAGTGTCAGAATAATATACAATAGATCATAGAGGGAAGGGCTGAGATGCGAGAGGAAGGGAGAGCAAGGCATGAGTGGGGAGGGAGGACGGAACAGGATGCAGGGAATAATGATGCGCACACAGGGGCAAGTTGTTGGTTAACAATTTGGGGGCTGGTGAATGTTTGTATCTCAATCTTGAAATGTAACTTAATTGTACATGCACTGAAATTAATAAAAGTGCTTTAATTGCAAGAGACTGAAGACCATTTACCTCTGTGTGACGAACATCTTTCTCCAGCATGGGGTCTGGCATGGATTCACATGCTCATGAATATTCCCCGTCGTCAGGCTGGGAATCCTCGGTAAAGAAAAAACCAGTATCAGTTTCGTTTCTGATCTGTCTTTCGTAGTAATAACCAATCACTGGTCTCTGCGTCAAACTGACCACAGCCAATGACTGCCCTCTACCTAAGCACCGCCTCTGGCAGCCATCTTCAGATTTTTACCGCACGTTCATGTGTTGGGATCCTCGTGCTATTGCTCTCGAGCGTTAGTGCTATTTTTTCACGTTTTTTTCTCAAAACTTCGTTTTTTCCGGTCAAAAGAGCCTCAAGCTCCACTGACTCTCCATCCGATCAACGGGGACCTGTGTCGGATTCGTCTGCGCCCCTCAGGGGTGAAGATTTCGTCGAGCTACGTTTTGGAGGACTCCAGAAGCTTCTCAGGCCCGGACATGGCCCAGGAGAAGGGAAGCTCGACGCCCGGAAAGCTGTTCGGGGTCTGCCCTGGATGCCAGCTGCAGAACGTCTTTAAGGAGGACGAACACTCCTTTTGTCTCTACTGCTTACATGAGGACAAGACGCATGTGGAGAAGGACTGTGCGTTTTGCGGCAATATGTCGGAGCGGACCATGAAGGACCGCCACCAACGCCTCGCCAACTGGCTGGAAGGGAAGAGCCCGTCAGGCGAGAAGAAGAGGAAGAAATCCGAGCGGTCTTTCTAAGACCTTTGAGGACGCCCCGGCGACGGGGGTCCAACACAAGGCCAAGCACTGCGAGTCCGCTGGCACCGGGAGCGCCGAACGGTCGGGCTCTACGGGCGCCAGGCAGGGCGCACCCTCCCCGGCACCTTCAGCCACGAGCCAACGCTCTGGGTCGGGTAAGAGGAAGGGCGAGCACCCGGCGAAGCTCCTGGAGAGGCCCCGGTCGAGCTCGAAGGCCCCATCGGAGGGGGAGCGAGGCAGTGTCCCCCCCCTCAAGGATAAGGCGGTGAGCGCACCTAAGGTGGTGAAGGCCTTAATCCATCCGGCCAAGCCCTCTATCGATACTGTCGCGGCGGCCCTGGCTCAGCCTGTGGAGGCTACACCAGTGGTGGCGACCTCGGGGCTCAGAGTCTCCCTGCCACCTCGGAGGGAGTCCTCTTTTGTGCCCATCGATAGGACCCCCGTGAAATCCCCGGCGGGGAAGAAAAAGGGGGGGGCAGGGCGTCGTCGTAGATTCGGCCTCAGAGGAAGAGCTGATCGAGGTCTTAAGCCACGGCCTTGGCGTGGATGAAGACCGGCCCGTCGGGATGGATCCCGACGCAGGTGACGACGACAGCGTCGAGGGTGACGACGGGGCCCCTGATCGCCCGTCGGATTCCCCTCTGCCAGCGCCGCAAGACAACTCGGTGGCCATTTTGTTGGCTATATAGTCCTTATGCTCAGAGATAAGGACGAGACTACCGTTGCCGACGGAGGAACCTCTCCCGTCGGGGTATCCTGAACCGGGACCTTCTGGTGTTCCCCTGCCCAAGAAGAGAAGGATTCACCCTCCACCTGCTTTTCAGCCGTCGCGACCCGTCCAGCCCTCCTCCCCGTCCACCCGAGGGGATGATACGGGGACTGACACGGCAGCGACGGGTACGGACGACGAGGTATACGACGAGGATCTCCCGTCGTCACCTCCCACCAGGGCTTCTCCGCCCGACGAGATTGGATCGTTCCACTCCATGATCGCCAGGGCATCCGAGCTTTTCCAGCTCTGCCCTGAGGAGAAGAAAAAGGAAGGATTCCTTTATCAACGGCGCGAGGCCAAGAGGAAGACGGTCCTCGCGGTGCCTCTTCTGGACAACATTTGGGATGAGGGCCTCGCCCTCCTCAAGAACCCTTCCACGACGCCAGCTAGAAGAGACCGGTACGAGAAGAAGTACCGGGTCCCGGACACGGCCCCCCTGTGCCTCCAGGCGCAGCCTACCCCGGACTCCGTCGTCTCCGCGGCGGCCAGGAAGAAAGCGGGGGGGGGGGGGTGCGGCCTCCACATCGACTTCCCCACCGGACGGCGAGGGAAAGAAATTGGACGCAGGGTCATCTCGTCGGCAGCGACGATGATTAAAGCGGCCAACGCCTTGGCTATCGTGGCCCGCTACGACAGGGAGCTATGGTACAGACTGGCACCCCTGCTGGACTTCCTACCCGACGACAAGAGGGCGGATGCCCTGGAGATCCTACAGGAAGGTGAGGTGGCGTCGGACCACGCCATCACTATTGCGACGGACATCGCCGACACTGGGTTTCGCCAGTTGGGCAACGGCGTGTGCCTTAGGCGGCGTGGATGGCTCAAGGCTACGGACTTCCGTCAAGACGTACAGACCAGAGTCCTGGACATGCCGTTCGATGGGAACAACCTGTTTGGGAAAACAGTGGACGATTCCCTCCAGGCCATTAAAGCGAACACTGAGACGGCCCGGGCCCTTGGGATTCTGCAGCAACGACGGACGCCCTTTCGGAGCAGCGGAGGCAAGGGCGCCTCCAAAGGTTCCGGCGGCGGTTTCTCTACCTACCGTCAAGCGGCCCGCTCGTCGTCTCAGGAGGCCTACAGAGGACGAGGCAAGTCTGGCGGACCCTGCCGTCGTCGCCAAGGAGGTCAAGGCGGCAAAACCTCATCGAAACAGGATTGAACCGGCCGTGGGGTCGGGCCCCCACCGAAGCACCCCGGTGGGAGGCCGGCTGGCGGGCTTCGTCAGCGTGTGGGAGTCCATCTCCACCGACCGTTGGGTGCTGGACGCCTTAGCCCGGGGCCACGCGCTCGAGTTTCAAAGAAGGTGCCCGCGCGTCCCCCCCGTGGCCAGGAAAGAGCTTCACGTCCCTCAGCTTCTCCTGGAGGTAAAGGCGTTGCTCAGGAAGGGCGCCATCGAACTCGTCCCAAAGAGGCTTCGGGGCTCCGGAGTTTACTCGAGATACTTCCTCGTGAAGAAGAAGACGGGAGGATGGCGCCCCATCCTAGACCTGCGACGTCTGAACAAGTTCATCAAGGCGCAGAAGTTCCGGATGGTCACCCTCCAGCACGTCCTGGGTCAGCTGGAGGAAGGAGACTTCCTGTCGTCGTTGGATTTGGAGGATGCCTACTTCCATGTTCCCATCCTAAAGGGGCACCGAAAATTCCTCAGGTTTGTGGTCCAAGGGCGTCACTACCAGTTCAAAGCCCTCCCCTTCGGACTACGGTCGGCACCCAGGGTATTTACCAAGTGCCTTGCACCGGTGGGATCCACGTCTACCCCTACCTGGACGACTGGCTCATCCGAGCCAAGACGAGGGAGCTCGCCGTGGAGCACACGGCAAGGACCGTCCAACTTCTCACGGACCTGGGAGTCTCCGTGAACTATGCCAAGTCCCACCTGGTACCCGCGCAAAACGCACTGTTTCCGGGAGCGAAGCTCGACACAGTGTCCCTTCTGGCCTCCCCGTCGGAGGAAAGGACCAGGTCAATCCTGGGCAAGGTACAGCGGATGTTGGTTTCCGCCGCGGCCAAGGTGAGGTCCATCAAGTCCCTCCTCGGAATGATGTCTTCTTGCATCTACTTCATTCCCATGTGCAGGCTCCGGATGCGCCCGTTGCAGGAGTTCCTGGACGCGCGCTAGATCCAAACGACGGGCGGCTTCGAGGAGAGGATCACACTCAACGAGAGTTTCCGCCGAGTGGTCCGGTGGTGGGGCACCCGCGCGCATCTGACGGCGGGCATGGACTTCCAGACCCCAGACCACCAGGAGACAGTGACCACGGATGCCTCCCTGGAAGGGTGGGGAGCGCACACCGAAAATCTGCACATGAGAGGCCTCTGGCTCCCGACGGAGAAGTCCCTCCATATCAACGTCCTGGAGCTCCGTGCAGTGTTCTGGGCCCTCAGGTCCTTCCTTCCGTCCCTCAAGGGCAAGGTGGTGAGGATCTTCACCGACAACAGCACCACCATGTTTTACATCAGGAAACAGGGCGGAACCAGGTCCCCAGCACTGTCCAAGGAGGCGCAGGACCTGTGGCATTGGGCCGTCGCCCAAAGGATGTTTCTGGTGCCGTTTCATCTGGCAGGGATAAAAAAACACCATCGCCGACTCACTCAGCAGGGAGCTGCGCTCGTGCCACGAGTGGGAACTACGGCAGGATCTAGTGGATCGCCTCTTCCGACGGTGGGGCACACCCCAGATCGACCTGTTCGCGACGGCGACGAACTCCAAGTGCCGGAGGTTCGCCAGCAGGTTTCCCCAGGCGAGGAGCATGGGCGATGCTTTCTCGTTCCCCTGGGAGGGCCTGTTCCTCTACGCGTTCCCTCCTTTGCCACTGCTAATCTGGCTCGTCAACCAGCTCAAGAGGTCACGGTGCAGGATGATCCTCGTCGCACCTGCGTGGCCGAAGCAGATATGGTTCCCAGACTTATCAGCGTCCCCGCCAATCAGGCTGCCGGTGGACGCGGATCTACTCTCCAGGGAAGGAGGCGCCATCCTCCACCACGACCCGAAATCGCTGAACTTGCAGGCCTGGCTCCTGCAGCGCTAGAGTTTGGAGGGTACGACATACCGGCCGACTGCAGAGAGGTTCTTGCAAAGGCCAGGGCGTCCTCGACTCTTAAATGCTACGGACACAAATGGAAGAGGTTCTCTGTCTGGTGCCACGCACAGAAGATTAACCCTCTACGGATTATGGCCCCCCAAGTACTGCCGTACCTGCTGACGCTGGCCAAGGCTGGACTGGCACACGCGTCCATCAAGATTCATCTTGCTGCGATCTCCCGATACACCGGGACCACGGCCGGACGTCCTTGTGGTCTCATCGTCTGGTGAAAGAGTTCATGAAGGGACTGTTCAGATCGTTCCCGCCGGTGAAGACTCCGGCCCCGGCGTGGGAGCTCAACGTGGTGCTGACCAAGCTCCATGGGACCTCCGTTCGAGCCTCTGCACTCGGCCCCGTTGAAGTTTCTGTCGTGGAAAACAGCATTTCTTGTGGCCATCACCTCCGCACGACGGGTGGGAGAGATCCAGGCCCTTTTCCTGCAAGGCCCCGTACTTGACTTTTCACGGCACGAGGGTAGTGCTCAGGACGCACCCCTCCTTCATGCCCAAGGTACCGTCGGACTTCCATCTCAACGAACCCTTGGTGTTGCCTGTGTTCTTCCCGTCGCCTTCGTCGCCGGCTGAGAGGACTTTGCACTCGCTGGATGTGGCTAGAGCGCTGAAGTTCTACGTGGACCGCACAAAGTGTTTTCGGAAGACGTCACAACTCTTTGTGAATTTTGGACCTGTCAATCAGGGGAAGGCTCTCTCGAAGGCTTCCATTTCCAGATGGCTCTCCGGCTGTATCATGTACTGTCATCGGTTGGCAAACCGACCGTTGCATGGCCGTCCGAGAGCCCATTCCGCCAGAGCGATCGCAGCCACCACGGCGTTCCTTTCTGGTGTGCCCCGCCTGGACATATGCAGGGCTGCTACGTGGAGGTCGACGCACACCTTCACGAAATTCTACTGCGTCGATCGGGATTCCAGGGAGGAGTCCAGGGTCGGCCAAGCAGTGCTGCGCAACCTGTTCGCCTGAGGTGAGCCTGGTGAGGAGGTAAGATGCTTAATGTTGGGTTTGATGTAATGCTTAATGTTGAGCCTTTGCCACCTCCCGTGGTTGTGCATGTGTGTACTGCTAGGTATTCTTTATTCATGAGCATGTGAATCCATGCCAGACCCCATGCTGAAGAAGGAACAAGTTACTTACCTGTAACTGTTGTTCTCCAGCATGGGTCTGGCATGGATTCACATGCGAACCCTCCCGCCTACCCCTCTGCGGCTCTTCACTTGGTCATACTGCCACTTCACGTGCTTCCAAATCTGAAGATGGCTGCCAGAGGCGGTGCTTAGGTAGAGGGCAGTCATTGGCTGTGGTCAGTATGACGCAGAGACCAGTGATTGGTTATTACTACGAAAGACAGATCAGAAACGAAACTGATACTGGTTTTTTCTTTACCGAGGATTCCCAGCCTGACGACGGGGAATATTCATGAGCATGTGAATCCATACCAGACCCATGCTGGAGAACAACAGTTACAGGTAAGTAACTTGTTCCTTACATATACCCTTTGAGCCTTTACATTCCTGCCCGTCAAGGCTCTTAACACTGAAAACTGTCTTCTTGTAGCACTTATATCAGCCCGCAGGGTAAGTGAGTTGCGGGCTCTTTCATGCAAACCTCCTTATACTACCTTTCATAAGGATAAAGTAGTCTGAGAGTTAAACCATCATTCTTGCCGAAAGTAGTTTCTGACTTTCATGTGTCGCAAAAAATAACACTCCCAACTTTCTACCCTCCTCCACATTTGGGCAAAGAGGAAGTGAGGTTGCATAGACTAGACCCAAAAAGAGCTCTGAGTTTTTACATTGCAAGAATGGCAAAATTTCGCCATCATGACCAACTTTTTGTGGGTTATACTGGTCCTAAATTACGACTAGCGGTGACAAAACAAACCATATCCCGGTGGATTACACTGGCTATTGGAGAGTGTTGCAGGCTTGCTGGAAAGGACCCGCCGGAAGGGCTTCGAGCCTATTCAATGAGGGGCATGGCAACTTCCGCGACTCTTCATAGGGCTATCCCTGTAATTGACATTTTCTCAGCTGCAACTTGGGTGTCAATTCATACCTTTTGTTAGGCACTGCTGCTTAGACTCCTCTTCATCTCAAGAATGCCTTTTTGCCAAGGCAGTCCTTCATTCCATTCATGATAAATCTAATTAGTACTCCCCTCCTCTCCCTCCTCCAAATTGTCACTGCTTTGGGAGTCTATCAAAGATGAGGAATATGTGGGAGGACACAATCCATTCGAAGAACAAGTTACTTACCAACTGGTAATGTTCTTTCGACTGGATGTTCCTCCCACGTATTCCTCATCGCCCCTCACAGCCTACCCTGCCGTACAATTTACTTGAATTACACTCTGCGTTTCCTGAGAGCTTGCAGTCTGGGCTACCCCTGGTTAGTTCCTCAAGTTATGGAACAAAAAAAACAGAACTAAGCTTGAATTCCCAGGTCAACAAAGGAGGGCACTGTTTCAGCTATCCCGGTGACGTGCATAAGGAGAGGACAGAATGTAAAGCAGGGGGAATTTTTACAGAGTCCGGAAAGCTGCTGCGTAGAGGCTAGCCTCCGCAGTGTACACTTTTTGAGGGGCGGAGCCTACGTTGGCCGCAGAGCCAGTAGAAGCAACAAGGCACAAGCAGACGCTAACTGCCTTCAGGTTGGCATTCTATCCGATTATGAAGTCCAGGTCGGAACAAGAGCAGAGACTGAGCGATCTCCATTCTGTCTAGAGGGGCAACCACGAAGGTGCTGTGGTGGCCTGGACGGCCAGCAACAGATGCCAAGACCAGACGGAGGGAGCGCAGCTCCCCAAGCTCTGTGCATGCTGTACCGTGGTTACAGGGACACGCAGCCACGGGGAAAGCCAACGAGGTTTCCGGAGTCTGTGAAACCTGTCGAAAAACATTGCTACAAGGCACGAATATTGTGAATAATGATTGAAATTCATTTGAAGGTAATGGGAGTCTGAAAATCTGGACGGTGCAAATAGCCTATGAAGGCAGGGGGAGAGGGGTGATAGTAAGACAAATACTGTGAAAAACTGCTGAAAAAGCTACTCTGGTTATTGGAGCCTGAGAAACCAGAGATTTAAAAAAGTGTTATGAAAGTGGGACGGAGAGAAGGATCAACAATGTGACTAACTGCTGAAAAGCTATCTAGGTTATCAGAGCTGTGACGATTCACCAGGTCTCGTTGCATGTCCCCAGAGGGAGGCCCTTTTCTATATCGCTAGGAAGGTGTGGCCGCTACCCATTAGTCGCCCTAGGGGTGGCAATATGCCGGAGAACCAAGCCATGTCCCTGAGGCACCGCAGGTAACACAAACGGCAGGAAGAATGCATGGGGTCAACAAAGAGGCCCAGCTCACTCAGAGTGCATTCAGAGTTATTTCTCTCATCGCAGTGCCCAAACCCATACCACTGCTCAAGCAGAGTATCTCGGGAGTCCTCTCCCTCATCGCAGTGGCCAAGCCAATACCACTGCTCCAGCAGAGTGCACTGGGAGTCATCACACTGGCCAAGCCAATATCAGTGAGTCATCTCCCCTTGTCGCAGTTGCCCGGCCATTCACACTGCTCATGTAGACTTACAACAGATTTATAAGAAAAATACAGAGGAACCTGGAACATATATTTATCATCCAGGCGTTAAAGGGAAGCCAAATAAAGCCCTGAGCTTTTGTACTTTCTGGAAAGAGATGAAGTGACTGATAGAGGTTTTCTGTAAAAAGTAAGGAGGGGTCGACGTGGAGAACTTTGATAAAGGACCCAGAGGAAGGACGTCATTTCCCTGGTGAAGTACCTTTACGTTTAAGTATTAGGGTTAGATTGCTAGGTTTCTGACCGAGGATGGAGAACATAATTGTTTTGGACGAACATCCTCACCGGTCACTAGAGTTTCCTAGTTGGAGGCAGGGATGGGTACTTTTCTTTCATAATGAAAATGTATAGCCCAAAACATGACCCCTCCTTGTCAGTCTTCTTCTTCTATACCCTGACAGAGCGTAAGAAACCTGAGTGAGCAAATATCCTAGGAAAGGGATATGAACACTTTTAAAGTAAGGCTGAGAAAGCCAGAGAAATGTCGAACATGGAACGACCAGTGTGGACTTGTTCGATCAAGGGACCATTTTCATTCAGAACACAGAGAATAAAACCTTTAACCTAGTATCAAGGCTGGGAATCATATCCTGCTGTTTGAAAGGACATTTGAAGACTGAGAACAAGTCTGGTATAAACTGGGTATACAGAAGCCTTGCTGAAGCTAGTGTATAAAGCCTCCCCTTTTCTCTTTTATTTAGTTTTCTAAAAGTGGCTAGGATTTGGATTAAAGGACTTTATTCTGGACTTAAACATACATCCTTAGTTTTTGTTTTGCTAGCTAGGTATGGAACTTCACTCATAGATCGACAGGAGGGTTTCCTTGGCAAATGTCTCATATTGCTTTTTTGGGAGGTCCTTGGGTATTACAATTATTCTGATGTTATTTCAGCGTGATCTGGACTCCAGGTCATCACTATTCCTCGCATTCCTCTGGACTTGCTTGAGGGCGGAAAGTTCAGTCTGAAGAGTGGGCATCTCATCTTTCCACCACTCCCACTTTGTCTTCCGTGATACTTGAGTCAGCTTTCTCCATTTTAGCAGTGAGGGAATTAATGTTGGCCACGATGTCGTCCAACTTCACATTAACAGCAGAAAAGCCCTCCTGCATGCATGCTTTGTAGCTCAAATCTGTTATAAGGGGTAGGCAGCGGTTCTTCACAAGCCGGCATCTTGCTAGATGTTTTTGATGTATACTTGGTAAAGTTGTCCATGCTGCCATGCATTCTGTTAGCCCCATTAGTCATTGCGTCTCTGTGAAGAAATGGACCAAAGGAAGGTTCTTTGTGCAATAAACAACCCCATGAACGCAGCTTTGCTTCTTGCATGGGTAATTAGGGCCTCACCATAACCTAGCACGCTACAGGGCAAGACAGTGGTAGCAGGGGACACCCAATAGGGAACTTAGATAGCAGGTTGCCGTCACTCAAGACAGGTATGGGATGGATAATGGCAAGGTGCTTTTCAGAGTTCAAATCACTTTAGGAAGCAAGCTGTAGAACAGCCAGCCCAGGCCAAAGCGTGGCATGCCCCCACCAGAAAGAGCATTGCGTGCCGGGGCCAACCAGCACCCGCCAAGGCAACAGCATGGGCAACAGCAGACCAAGGGCTGTTCGGTCCACACAATCGCCCAGCAGGAGTGCCGGTCCACGCGTTCCCAGAGCAAGGTTTCCCAGGACAGCTGGCACTCGCATCTAGCCACCCGCCGAAGAGCTGAGCGGCAGTCCCCCGAGCAGCAGTCAGGACGACAGGCCGCGTCAGCCTCTAGCCACCGCACCTCGCAGGGCATCAGCCGCACTCCACAGGCCACCGTTCATGGTGACCGCTGCAAAGACAGTCTCTGGAGGATCCGACGTTGCCCCCCTCCTGCCAGCATTGGTCCATTACTGGTTTCCTGGCATTTGTGTTGACGAACAGGGTGCAGATGGCTGTTAAGTTCTTGAGGCAGAGAGCGCTGGCAGGGATCGACAATGACGTCGACACTGGTATAAATAGCACGCACCGCGCCTGTTGCCTTAGTTCGGTTTTTCAGCATGCGCAGCACGCCTCAAAGGTTCAGAATCGCCTCTGTGATTTTTTTTTCAACTGCGTTTTTGTCTTAATCTTCAAAGAATGTCTTCTCAGAAGACCAGGTTTGAAAGGTGTACATACTGCGGGTCGAAGATGCCTATCGCTGATCTGCATCGAATATACCATAGGTGTCTTGGAACCGGACCCAAGGTCAATGATTGTGGCTCATGCCAGTCAATGACCATTGAGAACTTGGAGAGGACAGGAAGCTCATCCTGGGTAGGCCTCCATCAAAGTCTTTCTACTGCCCCCTCCAAGATGAGGTATTCTGATGAGAGAAGCTTGAGGGATAGTTCACCTCTGCACGTAAATGAAGTGCTCGAAGCATTCGAAACGCTCCTGGTCGAGAATTGTTTCGCAGCACTCGTCATTGTCGTCTTCCCATAAGAAGTCAAAGAAGAGGTGTCATTGATCCTGCTTATCGTCTTCAGACTTCTCACTCAATAGGAAACTGGTACGTTTCCCTGATAAGTAGGCATCAAAAGCAGAATGGGAGGATTTTCACCTCCAAATGGTGAGTGTTCAAAAGAACCAAAGAACATTTTGGATCCCATCGTGCCTCGTAAGGCCGACAGGGAGTCTGTTGGTGCAGCTGCTCACGCGCCTTTGAGCCCAGGCAAGAAAATAGCAAAGCTTACTCGAGAAGTGTTAAGAGCAATGCTCCAGATACGATTTTGAGGTGGGAGTATTTTACTCCCTATTTTTTAACTTTGAGATAAGTGTGATTTCAAGAGAGTAAAATGACCTTTCTCCTTTGCAAGAGAGTAAAATGTATGTGACATCCAGCTGACGTGTGCAAAGACTGTATGGAAATCATTACCATGCGGAGGCTTTCTGCATTGTGACAGAATAAACCTTTCATTATTTCTATAAAGTCTGCCCCTTTAATCTCTCCTGTATATATTTAAATGGTGACAACTCAAAAACCTAGTCAATTACATAGTAAAGCAAACATTAATTGTATTGTGTGTTTTGGGATTCGATAGCCAATAGTCTTTTGATGTTTAATGAAAGTCCTCATTTCCTGGAGCTATTGGTACCTAATGGTAGGCCAATGTTACCACTGACTCATTGAATGATGCTAGTGGGCTAGATACCGCACCTGAAGTTGATATTGCCACCCCAAATCCTCCTGCAGCTGCTTTGTCTAGAACTGTCATGGGTAAAGTGACAGATTACCTAGGCACGGGAAGACCGTCACTGCATTTGAGCACGATGAACTTACTGACATCCTCGATAAAGGACCTCCAAAGTATATTGTCCAACCGTTCCATACGGCCCTGAAGTGCAGAGTCCTGAAAACCTGGTAGAAACTAGACTGTGATGAATCCTGTGGAGTCATCACCGATTCCCCCGACAAAGCTCTCCTCCTGTGTGGCCAGTAGACGGCAGCCACTACCTACTACCTAAACCTGACCTTGGTGGTGGTATTATGAAGGAGGATCACATCTGAGGAGACGGCTGTCAGGCAGAGGTGGTGACCCATCAGGAGAGATGCAGTATTTTAACCTTACAAGGAAAGAAAATCTCATAAATTCTAAGTCTTTGATGACTTGTTGTCATATAATTCCCTCTCCTTATCAAACCCAGAACACCCCTCCTGGAAATCACTTTTGTCGAGATACTATTCATGCCTCACACATCTAACACAAACCTAATGTCTCCTGTTTCTAATGTTTTCTTAAGTGAAAGTTCTGAACAAAATCACTGTAGAAACCTTAGACATTACGCCAACTCCAACTCCCATAAGGCCCAAGGTACTGAGACGAGGAAGAGGAGTTGATGCAGATTGAAGAAAACTCCAATTGAAATGAGCAGACTAGCTGTTTTGGAAGATCACTAGTGTGCTGGAGATTTAAAAATGCTGTCTGCACTCTAACTTCAGAGAGCAAGAGAAGGAAGCAGTATATGAGAGGACCGCACCGGAGGAGAGCGAGAAGGCAACCCAATCCAGAAAGCAGCGCACAATCATTTGAGCTGCTTACCAGTGTGGCACAAGACCAGGAGAAGATGCTGCAGGGTTCACTGGAGAACCAACAGAAAATTGGCAGCAGCAACAGAGCTACCATAGACGCGATCGCACTGAGAGGCAGCAGTCTTTGACCCCAGTCGCAGAGAGAAGTCAGCGGGTGAGCCAGGAGCCATCCTGAAATAATTATTTCATAGATGCTTTCACCACCTTAAGGGAATTGTTTGGAAAAGGCATGTTTGCCATCCTAAAGGAATTGTTGCTTGAAACACACTTTTTGCTACCTTCAAGCAATTGTTGTTTGGAAGAGACACTTTCATCATTCTACCTAAATTAAGAGGAAGGGAACTACACTGTGGTCCCAAGGAGTTCTCCTTGGAGAAAGTTACTGCTGTTGGATTTTTTTATTTGTTTTGATCATGAACACTTTTTGCTACGTATAAGTTTAGGATATTTCCTCACACCCTTAGTTGAACATTTCTAGTGTGAGGGTCAGATTAGTATGTTTTGGAAACAATGTATACTTTTTTGACAAGTTGACACACTGATCTTTAGTTTTAGTTTGCTAGTTAGGGTAACACTCATTAGGATAGGCACAGAGAGGTCTTCATCCAACTCTTTTGTTTTAATAAAGATGTCTGCGGTTGAGAATATTGCAACTTTGTCTGCCTCTCCTTTCTGACTCCTCACAGGACACTACTCCGGCTGTCAATAATGACTTCACAAAAAAAAAATACAGGCCTTCTCCTGTGAATCCAGAGTTCTTGTCAAAGCATCCTACTCCGCAAAGTCTGGTGGTTCAGGCAGCCACATCTACCTCGAGCGCAGCTGCATAGGGATGACTAGAGATTTGAGGCCTTAGGAAAAGGGATGTTCTCGGCAAGTAGCATGGCCTTGAAGTCCATTAATGCCATGTTTGCCTTAGTTAAGTACACATTTACTTTGTGGGGGCTGGCTGCACTGACTGCACTGCACATTCCCAAAGGTCAGTAAAGGAAATTCTTTAGAGTTTTTACAGTCTGGCTTGGACTCGGCTGGTAGTTTATTGGGCAATGAGAGCAAGTACTGTTTCAGGCAGGTTTGCTTGGCTGCGCAGGTCAGGATTTGCTCCAGACGTCCAGGCAAGACTTCTTGATATTGCCTTTGATGGCTCCCAACTATTTGGCTCCAAGGCGGATGAGAGCTTAAAGAAGCTACAGTCTTCCAGGGCGGTAGCAAAATTGCTCGACCATTGCAGGGACACACAACCTCTCAGCATTGGAGGGGTTGGTCCATTCTATGTTTTTCAGTCGAAAGAACAAGAGGCCAGATTTATCAAAGGGCATAGAGAAGGTTTCCTCGTGGTGGACAAGTTATGTGTGGGGCTGAGCCTTCCCACACAGCCACAACACCTAAATCTATGAGACCTTGGTCCACAGGACATTAGCGGGGGACAGATTGACACAGCATTTGGAAGAATGGTGAAACATTATTTCCGATGCTTGGGCACTACAAACAGTAGCCCATGGTTACTGCCTCCCATTCATAAAAAGGCCTTTGGCTTGTCCACCGAGCAGTCAATCCCTTCAGGATGCGGATCAGCTCTTCTTACAGGCGATTCTCACCCTGTTAGGGAAAAGTGCAATAGAAAGGGGTTCCTGTAGCGGAGAGGAGCCAGGGATGATACTCCTCGTACTTTCTAATCACCAAAAAGGATGGGGACTGTGACCCCTTTTGGACTTGAAATGCTTGAACAAGTACCTCAGGAAGTGAAAGTTGAAGATGCTGCATAAGGCCCTTCAGCTCCATGATTGGATGGTGTCACTTGATCTTCAGGATGCCTACTTTCATGTACCCATACATTACAAACGTAGGAGGTGCCTGAGGTTCGTGATTGGCAGTTCTCGCTATCAGTTTCAAGTACTGCCTATCGGGCTCACCTCCTTTAAGGATCTTCACCAAGGATGCGACGATTCACATCTACCCAAGCCTGGACAATTGTCTGATCATGGTTCGTTCTCTGGAGCAAGCTCTGGAATATTGGAATATGTCAGCAGTAGCTGCCACTCTCTTCACAGACTGATCTTCGCCCTCCAGACTGATCTTCGCCGCTCCAATAAAATGAAGCTTTGAGAAGGTGACCCTTCTCAAAGCTTCATTTTATTGGAGCGGTCCTGGACTCGTCCTCAGGGGAAAGCTTCAGCCCTCCCCTCCCCCCTCACTGAGGTAAGAGCTCAACACATTTTGCAGATGGTAGAAAAGTTTCAGAGTGCTCAACTTCTTCTTCCCTTTGATTTCCTGAGGTTGCTTGGTCTCATGGCATCCTGCATTATTTTTTTTGCTTTTTTTTTTTTTTTATTACATTTTGTTTTTGATGCTTTCGCATCCTTACAAAATTATAAAATAATTCGCTTCAATTACATTTAAAGAAGAAAAATAACTTTACCTACATTCACTATACATGTTTGTAAAAAGACAAACCAGATAATTACAAATATCTACATTTAAGCATAGCTTACGAAAAAGAACATCCAAAATTGATTATTCAATAAAAATATGAATATCATTTTACATAAAAACATTTCATAATTCACAAAACAAATAGGAAAAAACCTCTTAAAAAAATAGAATCAAACATACGCATAAACCATGGAATTCTAGGTCGCTTCAGCAATGGATAGCGCTGCCTCGATAATTTTCACTAGGCGTACAGTCGCTAATATTATTGAATTACAAGAGCCCCACATACAACGTGACCATATTAATTCCCTTCATTAAACTGAGTGAGTAGAAGTAAACGCGTTAATATTTTTTAACCTTTCAGGTTCAAAAAAAGGACATATAAGAAAGAGATGTTTTAAGGTTTCAATTGCTTCGTCCTTATTACAGAATCTGCAGGTGGTATCGAAAAGAATGTTAGAGTTACAATTCCAATGTTTTGTTCTCGCTTTCGTGTGAAGTAAATCTAAGCGGAATCGCATATAAGATGTCCTAGTTTCAACACTTGGACAAAAAATGAGGTATTGTAAATGTGGCGATTGCTTGTGTCTAAATATCGCATATTCCTTGAATGATCCATAAGAAGATATCTGTGAGCAGGACTCAGCCCAATCATTCCAGAACAAGCGTTTATGAGCTGTTTTTAGTTTGAATTGTAAATCTCTAGAGGAAATGTTAATTCCGGCTAAAATGGTAAGTATGCGCTTATGGAAGTTTGCAATCGAAGCTGGATGGGATTCTCTCAGCATGACAAAGAAATCCTCGTATATCGAGTTTTCGAGAGGAAAACACATCTTTGCATAATTTTTCAGTATACGCCAATTGTGACGTGATGCCAAGGAGTTTAATCCTAGTTTGTGGCGTAAAATTGCATTCGGGAGATAGAAAGGTAAACCAAGAGTAGTTTTCCATAATTTAGCTTGCAATTTATTTAAAAAGGTGGAGAGATCTAATAAACATAGATCTAATCCATATAGGAGAATTGCCTCCACTTTTTTAGAATAGAATTCGAAGAGCAGAACCAAAGAGAACTTTGCAAAAAATTATTTTCATTTGGTTTTGCAGGGGAAGAACTTTTTCAACTAATGTTTTTTGCCAAAAGATAGCAGAAATGTTATTTGCAAGGGTGTAACCCAAGTAAGTAAACTGTGTGACAATTTGTATGTAACTGGAGTCTAAATGCCAGCAAAATTTGCGCACCTTTCTCCTTGAAGCCAGCACAAGAATATTCGATTTTGCGGAATTTATCGTCAAGTTGTTTGCTCTGCAAAAGTGTGGAAAGGTTTCCAGTTTGTTCTGAAGACCCGATTGGGTACTATCAAACAAAAGCACATTGTCAGCGTACGCTAACCACGAGAGTTGAAGCTCACCAAGTCGGACAAAGGAGGATTTTGCCGAGTCCCATAACCCTTCGAGATCTGATAAATATAGGTTAAATAGGACTGGCGCAAGATTACAACCTTGCTTGACACCAATTGCCGTTGGAATGGGCTCGGTCAGGCTACCATTGCTTAATATGCATTCTCTGAAGAATGTGTTATGATGTAGCAACGCAATGAGTGCTACTAAGGAGAGCGGAAATTTGAGTTCAGTAATTTTAGCCCATAGTCTGCTACGAATTACGCAGTCAAATGCGGCAGATAAATCTAAAGGACGCAATGAAAATCGGTCCATAATGAGGACCGTGCGCTTTCGCATTTAAATGCGCCAGTATAGTGGCATTTAATTGTGTCCCCATGTTTTTTCGGAAACCAGTTTGTACTTTAAGATACGATTTTCCGTAATGTGGGTTTCGACATCCTTCAGTAAGAAGAGTGCAAAGATTTTAGACGCCACGTCCATAAGGGCAATAGGCCTAAAATTAAGAGGGTTGTTTAACGGACCTTTTTTGTGCAACGGAATAATGATGGAACTAACCCACGAGGGCGGAAGAGATTTTAGGGTGAAGATTGATTGAAAAATCCTCAACAATACAGTGGCCCAGAATAACGGGTCATCCTTAATTACGCAAGGAGGCAGCTCATCAGGGCCGGCACAGTTTGAGGTTTTTATCTTAGTAATAGCAGAGAGTATGTCCTCAACAGACCATGGGCACAGTGCCGGGATGTGAATGACTGAATCGCTCAGGTAAAAGATATTTCTGTTCAAAAAAATCGAACCAAGAATTGCCATCTATGGCTGATTCCAGGTGTGGCTTGGAGTTTTTATTCGCTGCCCTAAGTAATTTCCAAATGTCTCGAGTACTATGCTTACAAATCAGGCGTACCATGTTTTGGTTCCCCATTAAGTGAAACGAGGTTCGGCAGCTTTTATGCTATATGTTTACGTACAAGTAATTTTTTAGCTGCCAAATAGTTAATGTAATCGCTAGTGTAGAAATTTCGCTTAAGGGTTCTCAATTCACTATTTCTCACTGCTTTTAACTTGGCGAGTATGTTTGCCAAATAAGAAGCCGCGGAGTTAGTGTTCAGTTGTAACTGCGCGGCTTCTGCTATGGCAGCTAGATGTCTTTGAATCATCTGCAGATTCCACTCAAGATTAGCCTGAGAGGGGTTATCTTCAAAGGCGGAATCAGGCCACCAATCCCGATTAACTAAAAATGTCAATTGTCTGCAAGTCGAAAAATTCCATCGAATTGACAAAGACTGACGATCACTCTGAACTAAGGCAAGAGCCTGCATTTTATCAAACAATTTATTTTCAGCAATCATGGTGCTCGAGAGTATGGCAATCAATCGAAGAGCGTGAATTTCCTCGACGCCAAGTTGAGCAGGCCTGAGGATGCTGTGGTTGTATCACCACAAGATCCCAGCTAGAGAGGAAATTTATCCATTTTACACCATTTGCGTGGGCAATTTTAAAGTGGTGTGAAGATTCATTTGACAGGGAACATTTGAAGAGGCATATAGATCTGCATTAAAATCACCACAGATCAAAACTTCAGCGGTGGGTTAATTACAAAAAGTTTCCATTAGTGTTTCATTTAGGATGGAAATGGCTTCTTCAATACCAAGGGTGAAGGGATTCCAATAAATAGATATCAAGACCACTCTTTTTGGACCAAAAATGTTAATATCAATGTCAATCATTAAAAACAATTGATTAGACACATTAGAATTGATTACAAAGACAAGGTCATTGTTGAGTAAAATGGAAATCCCCCCTACAGGACGACCAGCCAAAGGTTGAGTCGCAACATTTTGAATGACGGTAAAACCATCCAGAAAGAATTTGTTACAGCTCATGGTTTCTTGCAAAAAGAAAATCGATGGACGGTCTTTCTTACTCCTATTTGCAAAACATGTTAAAAGATTATTGAATCCGCAACAGTTCCAGGACTGAATGATGAGCTTGTTACATTATGAAGTCATCTTATCATTGGAGTTCGTACTTGTTAATCGTGATGGTGCTTTTGCTGCAGGCAGGATCCCCAAAATACCATTCAAAGCAGTAGTGAGAGAGGCCAGTTGTACTAAAATTGTATCGTTCTCAGATGGAGCAGAACCCGCATTATTCGCAGCAGTACAATTTTTTGGGATTAGAGGAGGAGTAAACTCCAAAAATTGCACTGCCTTTTCAAAGGATGGGAATGCTTGTAATTCGAATCCCAGAAAAAGCAAGTCAGTTTTATGTTCCCAAATCAATTTCGCTATGATAGGCGATATTACTTTGCACAACATGCGATTATTGTTAATCAGATGTAGCTTTATCCACTCTATATCTTGCAAAATTAAATTGCGCAGGGAAGGAATTTTATAGAGAGTGTTCATCAAAAATGAGTGGTTAATGGGAACCGCCCCGTTGATTTGCTGGTTACTGGACCATCCTATTAAAGTTTGTATTTCATCAGGGATTTCATTAAATGATCTTAAATCGCGATTGACAATGAAAAGAGGGGAAGAAGATTTAGATTCAGCACTGCACGATGTAATAGATGTTTGAACAGCCGCACCCTGGGGCAGGTTGTGCATTGCCGCTTGCTCTGCTGTGTCCACACTTGGACACGTGGACTCTTGAGACCTAGTCCCTAAAAGGGGCGCCTGAGGTAATGTGTGTGTGGATGCTTGGGGTTCCAGCAGGGGTGGCACAGACAGAGGTTGATGGATCAAAGCGTGAGCAACCATTGGAATAGGGCCCTTCGAGTAAAGAGCACCCATGTTGGAAGTACTGCTACCACCACAGCACGATGTTTTTTTATTATCTACAAGAGGAAAAAAAGTATTCAAGTTTGTCTGTGTTAATACACTTGAGGGTATAGTGCCTGCGCAACCAGCAGTTGCACCCACACTAATGTGATCTTCTAGTACATTCTCCTCAATAGGTTTAAGCACGGAGCAGCCCATGCCTTTCTTTGCTCTTTTTTGTGCTTTTTTAGACGATTTTAATTGAAGTGCCATTAAACTCTCTTCATTCAATTGACTAACATTAAGTTGAAATTCTTCATTTTCAATTTGAATGGAGTTCAACAACGCATCTGCTTTGTCAGAGTTTGTGGCTGAGCATTGCAAGGAGGAAACTGCCTTGCTAACCTTCGAGATGGAGGCATTGTTCATCTTAGATCTATTTCTCCGTTTCAATGCTCTCTGATATGATTTTTTCATTCTGCGCGACAGATGGTACCAATTTTTAGACGTATCAATTGCTGGGTAGACTCCTCAAGTAGATTCGTAAACGCTGAAGGACTATCGGGGGGGGGTGGGGCTCCGCAGAAGCGGTGACCGGAGCAATTGTATAATTTTTGAAGTAGTTCAGCCGAAAACAACTGAGATTTAAATAAAATGTGTTCAATTTGTAGAATTCTCTCGTGTTGAAGTTTTGCCACTTCGACTACGTCAAT
This sequence comes from Ambystoma mexicanum, assembly GCF_040938575.1. Lineage (NCBI taxonomy): Eukaryota > Metazoa > Chordata > Amphibia > Caudata > Ambystomatidae > Ambystoma > Ambystoma mexicanum. Next base: position 669,596,725 of record NC_090933.1, on the reverse strand, counting down.
CTCTGGGGGATTAGATGTTAACGGCTTCTGTAAATTAGGTTTGGCCACTGCCTTCGCAAATGACGTTGGCATGCCATTTAACAGAAAGGTGACTTTGTCCGTTTGAGTACATTGCGATGACAAGGCATGCATTGAAGGATCCGCGGGCAAGCTCCTCTTTACAAGCTCAGCCATCCGTTCTGGACAAGTTATATGGAATTTGTGACACGCTTCCTGAGCTAACATAAACCCTTCGATTTTAGAGAGTTTAATGGAGTTTGTTAGAATTGAGTCTTTAATGTCTTTTAATAGCACATGAGTAAGTTCATGGCCCTTGTCAAGTAAATTTAGAATACGAGTAAGGACAGGAAATGAATGGAGTTCTTGTTCTAACAAATGCGAAGAGTTCATTAGGTGGAATTGGTGACAATAGAGAATGAGGCGAAGGCAAAGTAGTTATAGATGCCTGTGCCATGTATTTGTTAGGAGAAACATGAAGTAAAGGATCATCTAACTGTAGCTTCATTTGAAACTGAGATTCCGGGGTAGGCGAACTACCCGTTTTGCTTGGTGCAAAAGGATCTCTCGCATAGTTTCTAGAGGTTGTTAGAGAGTTAGATGGAGCTAAAGTGGCAAAAGGCATCGGATGAAAGTGCACTTGTTTGCGCAGTCCACAGGACGCTGTCACAGGGGTAGAATGACCTAATGAGAGGCTAATGCGTCTCTCTAAGGCAGCAATTACAGCCGGTGCAAGCAAAGATGTGTCCTCAATAGGAATATGAATATGGTCAGTCGCCTCCAAGCAGGTGTCTGCCTTAATATGTGTGTCGTTGGCAGTTTGTAAAGTAAAGGGTGTGTTATCTATTACCTCCAAATTGGAAGCAGATAACTCGGTATCAGTGTGATGGTCAATGGGTGTTTGATGAGGCAACTGCTCTACAAAGGTGAGCAATGGATCTGCTTGTGTAGAGACAGATAAAAATGATTGCTGACCTGTTGCAATAGCATACGGTCCTTCCATTTTAAATTTTGGGAACGTCTTGATCCCAGAAATTTTAGCAGATTCTTTTAAGCCGCTTACCGTTCCTTAAAGTAAGTAAAGGGGAATCCATAAAGCAGACTCTATTCCTTATTATAGATCAAACAAAATAGCGTTTTACCAATATGATAACTATGTGTAGCCTAGAAAAAAACATGCAAACAAGTGCTTATATATAGCTCTGGGGGCTGCTTACGGGGTTAGTCAGGCTAAAAATCCACCAATCAGGTCTTATCAAAAGCAACAAAGTTTACCAAAAAGATGCGAGCCAGACACCACGCGCCGCGAACAGCAAACAGTCCTTTGCGGTGCTTCGCAGTGCGCAGCGCGGGTGCGCTGGCGAGGTGTATTTAAATGTACCCGGAAGGGCGTTACCCAAGGTGTACAAGGCGTAACCAGTCCCCAGCACCTTGAAAACCGTGCAAAAAGATACAGATATTAAAGATTGTGCATATAACAGTCACAATCTATTGTTCAATGTGTGTAGTTCAAAGTCCATGTGCCTCAAGCCTCAAGAGGAGAGGAGGAGGCACGCTGAAATTCACCTGTTTCCTGTTCTGACGCAGGTCGGGCACAAAGCGGTGTCGCTGAAAAGGACTTCCTCCACGATCGACACGGCAGCTCGAATGAAGGGAGCGCCAGATTCCAGCCACAATGGACTCCTTGAAGAGTAGTCGGCAGCACAGCAAACAGTCCTTTGCCTTTTCATGGTGCCAAAGGCCAGTCTGAGGATGAGATCCCTCCAGTGGTCCCTCAGATCCCAATGATCGCAGCTTCCAGGCAGAATGAATGATCTTCTCCAGATTCCAAGCATGGTCATGCAGGATTTCCTGTGGTGGGCCTGCAAGGAGATTCTGATGAAAACCATTTTGGCAAACATGGCCGCAGATAACCGTAGTTACGGATGCCTCCCTCACAGGTTGGTGCGCCCATGCAAATTATCTGACAATCAGTGGTCGTTGGTCTCTGTTGGAGTCCAAACTGCACATAAACCTTTTAGAGCAGAGGCCATTAGAATGGTTTGATGGCCTTTTTGTCTTCTGTACGAGAGAAGAATGTCCATGCTCTACCTCAACAAGAGAAGAGAGGTGGTGTAAAGTCACTAACACTCTACAGAGAGGCAATGCAGCTCTGGTTTTAGGGACTGCAAGTAATAATCGTCCACCGTTCACCTTGCCAAAGAAGAGAACACAGCAGTAATGTTCTGAGCAGGCAGAGCAGTCTCCCACGATTGGTAGCAAGCTCAAGAAGTCCTTCTAGAGATCTTTGCCCATTTGGTGGACCCCTCAAGTTGATCTGTTTACATCCATTATCAACAAGAAATGCAACCTTTTTCTGCTCCATGGAATTTCCTCTTTGGGGAACGTGTTTGTAGAAAACTGGGAATTTCCACTCCTGTATGCGTTCCCACCAGTCCCCCTCATTCCTCATGTCATCAGGAGGTTGCGGAAGTACTGGAAGAGTATGATCCTGATTGCTCCGGACTGGGCCAGGAGGACGTGGTACCCGGAACTTCTGGACATGTCCAACTGCCCTCCAATTCTCCTTCCTCAAAGAGCGGACCTGCTCACCCAAAGTGGTCCCCTTCTCCACCCAAAAATCAGAAGCCTGAACCCTCACACCTGTTTCTGAGAGGTTGAGATACAGAGATTGGGACCTCCTGGAAGACGTAATGGAGGTGTTGCTTTCGGCCAGAATGCCAGCATCTAAAACTCTGTACTGCTGTCGATGGAACAAGTTTTGCAGCTGGTGTAGAGATAATGACATTGATTTGTTTTCTTGTGATACACCTTTGGTGTTCTTTCTTACTACATTTGGCCAATCGAGGGCGGCTGGTTTCCACTGCGAAGGGTTATCTAGCGGTGTTAGCCATCTTTAAAGGCTTGCCGGAACAGGGTTCTTATTTTAAAGTTCCCATTGTGCATCCCGTTTCTGCAAGACACCGGCAAGACATCCGACGGGCTGCACCCTAATACCAGAAATACGTTCCAAGGGGCACCTATACATAGCTCTACCGAATCCCCCCCCCCGACCCAGGTCGAGGGTATCGCACCTACCAGGCTGAGACCCGAGGAGCAGGGTAGGCCCAGTGATCCACATGTGAGAGTCTTAGACGAGGCCTGGACCCAGCCGGCTGGGCATCAGGCCGCAGGCACGTGGCAGGCAGCTTGACAAAATGGCCACTGCGCCAATCAGGAACACCCGTCCGACGCCATTCCACGAATTCGTCAAAGAACGAATGTCGAGAAGGGACTGGTCACAACCAGGTACGTGGCCTTGGTCTACTCTTCATATGCGCTGGGCAGCGTTCCCATGCGTCCATACGGACTGGGTACACAGCAGCTCCAGCAGTCTCCGCTACCCTGTTGGTAATTGTGTACGAGACCCCACACTTGATAGGTCCCAGCCCCACCCGAAGGGTCCCTCAACAGCAACTGTGGCCCTGTCCTTAATAATAGATGGATTAGACCTGGCCGACACATGGAGGGAACAACACCCAGACGCCCGGGGATACTCATTCTACTCCTCCCCACATGATCTTCATACGAGATTGGATTATCTCTTTGTGAGCAAAGAATACCTATCACAGATAGACGACGCAAAATTCCTAGGGAGAACTATCTCGGACCATTCACCACTCTTAATAGAATGGAATCACGCTGGCCCTAGAACCCCTATACCCATGTGGAGGATGCCGTCAGACGCCCTGGGTGACTTAGTGTTCAGGGAAGAACTACAGGACTTTATAGATAACTTCATAGAAGTAAACACCGGAAGTGTCAAATACTTGAGCACAATGTGGGATGCCCTGAAGGTGACAACCAGGGGGGAAATTATAGCTAAAGCTGGCGGCATCAAAAAACAGCTTCGGGTGGAATTAGACCATTGGGAACGAGAGATTGAGCAATCGGAGACGGCCCCGGTGAACACACACCAAAGAGAAGACACCCTCAAAACACTTAGAACCAAATGCTCACTGGCATGGGATAGACTAACCAAATTTGATTACGCCACCAAGACTAATAGGGCACACACAGAGGCTGATAGGCCAAGCAGGCTGCTGGCCTGGCTGTGCAAGAAAGAACACCCACGACACAACATCACCACGATACAGGACGAAGACGGCAACAAATTCCACACACAACAGGACATTAATAACACCTTCAAGCGCTACTATGAGCGCCTATACTCCCACACAGACCAAGTTCCCCAGGAACAGATTACAGATACCCTAGAGGAAATAGGCCTCCCTAGATTGACCCCAGAACAAACTGAGGCCCTGGAGGTAGATATCACCACGGACGACATAACTGAGGCGATCAAAGCACTGGCCGCCGGCAAAACCCCTGGCAGTGATGGGCTACCCGCCGAATTTTATAAAACATATGAAAGGTCCCTTACACCGTTACTGCACGAGGTTTTCCGAGAGGCATACGAGAGAGGACGGCTCCCTGACAGTATGAGAGAGACCCTCTTGGTCCCGATCCTTAAACCCAATAAACCCACCGATGATTGTGGCTCTTACCGCCCAATAGCCATGCTTAATTATGATGTAAAAATTTTGACGACAATATTAGCAAAGAGACTGGCCAGAGTCATAGGAGAAATCGTGCACGGCGATCAGTGCGGCTTTATACCAAGCCGCAACACGGCCATGAACTTACGTAGGCTGCAACAGGTTATAAACCAAACGCAGGACCTCGCAGACCCATGTGCACTGCTATCCCTAGATGCCATCAAGGCATTTGATTCGATATATTGGGAGTGGCTTGTAGCGGTTCTAGAAACTTTTGGCTTTGGGCCGGGATTCATTAGATGGGTCAGGATTCTCTACACGGAACCCAAGGCTAGGGTGAAAACCGGAAAATACATATCTGACGCCTGGAACATATGCAGGGGTACTAGACAGGGATGCCCACTATCCCCCATGCTCTATGTATTAGGACTAGAGCCTATTGCCATCTACTTTCGGAAGCAATTTTTTGATGCCGGGATACGCTTGGGGGGAGAGGATCACATCATCTCACTCTATGCAGACGACGTACTACTGTACGTCAGGGACCCACACAACAATGTACCCACAATACTGGACGTTTTAGACAACTTTGCGAAATACTCAGGCATACAATTTAGCAAGGCAAAGTCCTGCCTCTTCCCTCTGGCGGGCCTCAGGAACAAAAACGCATCGGAACTCCCTTCCCTGGGGGTACAATGGGAGACCACCACTTTCAAATACCTGGGCATACATGTGACACACTCCCCGGCATTGACGCACGAACGCAATACAAAGGCAGCAATCCCTGCCTTGAGAAAATCCATGAACTTTTGGGCAAAACTCCCCCTGTCCATGATGGGTAGAGCCTCAATAATTAAAATGATCGTCCTTCCTAGATTCCTGTACAAGTTTCAAAACATTCACTATTATATTAACACCTCTTTCTTCCGCCTCCTAGAAGGGATACTCCGCGATTTTCTATGGGGGAAAGGAAGGCGCAAAATAGCGCTCACCACCTTGGTCCTCCCGTACGACCGGGGGGGAATCCAACTCCCAAACCTGGAAAAATATTATTTGGCAGCACAACTTACCTTCGTGTCCAAATGGTTGGCTGATGACGTCACATCTGAAACTCCCCTGCTCCAGTCCTTGATCTCTCCAATTCACTTGAGGGAACTTATCTGGGCTCCCAGCCACCTGGTGCAAAATGCCCCCCTTATAGTAGCTTTAGGACGTAAAGTTTGGCGCAGGGCAGAAACACTCGCCCACGCAAGACACCAATACTCTCCGGACATACCGTTAATTTCGGATCTATGCAGTTCCGACTCTGATCTACAACACCTCAGATACTGGGAAAGGAAAGGGATATACACATGGGGTGACCTATACGCTGACGGCATCTTCAAGGAATTTGATAGACTACGCGAAGAGGCTGGAGTGCCCACAGGCCAGTTCCTTTGGTATCATAGGATACGAACCACAGCACGAAATAAATGGGCAACATGGCCAGAGGAACCAGACTCAAACCCCCTAATTACATTATTGTATAACCTGGGCGAGGGGGGGAAACCCGTGTCCCAAATCTACGCCCAACTGAGTGACATCCCTAACCCACGCAGCGCCGACCTGAAAAGCAGATGGGAAGCGGACTTGGGCCGGGAGATAACGAACGGGGAGTGGGAAAGGGCCCTAGAGCATCCTAGAACAGTCTCCAGGAACCACAGATTTAGACACATCCAACTGAACCTCCTACATCGGACATACTTAACCCCATCCAGGCTAGCGAAGCTCACCAAATCACCGCACTCTCACTGCACCTGGTGCGGGGCGGATAATGCGGATCTGATCCACCTGTTTTGGTCGTGCACCAGAACACAAGCCCTATGGACCACCGTACAACAGACAAGCGAGAAAGCCGGGTCCACGATATACAAATGGACTCCGGACGAATGCCTATTAGGAACGTACTCCAGACCAGCCAAACTTAAACACCTAGTCAAACTAATGGATATCATGTGCATACTGGCCAAAAGAACCATCGCAATGTCCTGGAAAAAACCTGCAGGGCCCCAACAAAAAATATGGCACAGGGAATTAGAACGCTGGACACAGGCTGAAACAAGGGCTTGGGAAGACAGCGTAACTAGATCAACGGACGCCTCGAGCACGACCCTAGCGGCCTGGAAAGAACTCATAGGATCCCTGTCTCATCCCTCGGATGATAAGCCCCCATGAAGGAAATAAACCCAGGGCACCTGATCCCACGATCAATGTCATCGAACCCCAAGAGCAACCGGCCTTCACCTCACCAAGTTCCTTCTAGCTCTAACCCCCTCTCCCCCCCTATCACCAGCTAACCTGATCCCCCCTGAACGGACATTCTGGGCCACCGTAACGAATGAAACACTCGGAGACAGTTACTGTTGAATTGTTAATTTGTTAGTTATTAATGTTAATGTTAATATGGATGTTCTCCCACGAAATACACACCATCCTTAATGATGTATATCTCTATGCCAAACTACAGCAACAACATTGTTAAATGCCAATAAACAAATTTAAAAATAAATTAGGCCAGTGAGGAGGTGCTCTTCGACAAATTCCTCAGCCTCATGAGGTCTCCGCAGATGGGGGCTATTCTCAATGACAGTCAGGGAAGTCCTCCCTGCCATGCTAACGGCACCACAGACGCCTCCATCGGGCTCGCTGACCCTGGTGCAACCACCTCCTCAGCCTCCAGTTGCAATCTCTGTACACCAGCCTCCGGCTCCATCTACCCATCCTCCTCCGGATCCGCAGGACACGGCAGAAGAGGAGGATCCGGACATGCCATCCTCAGCTAGGAACTTCCATGAACCTCTTGCTGGCCTGGAGGAGTACCTGGGCCTCCCTCAGCGCGAGGTCGAACAACCGGCAGAAGGGGTTCTGGCTGAAGTCCTCACAAGACGCCCCTCTGCCAACACGGGGATTCCACTGCAAACCGATGTAGTCTCCCTGGCCAAGAAGGGTTGGCGCAAGCCCCACTCAGTGCAGTACAGGCGGATGGAGGGGGATACACTCTTGCTCTCGACCCATCCTCAGCCACACTACTCGGTGATCGCTGCAGCATCACTATACTCAAAGCCTCAGGCGTCCTCAGCCTCCTCCTCTGCGGCGCTGCTAGGCAAGGAGGAGATGATCTTGGAGGCTTACGGCAAGACGATCTACTTCAACACCTCCTTGCACCTGCGTCAGGCCAACGCAGAGGCCATGCTGGCTGCCATTAACCAACGGTTATGGCGGGAAATTGCAGACTTCCTCCCGGAACTCCCCTCCCAATGCCAATCTCGCTTTAAGGTGGGGCTAGGTGAGGCCAAGCTCGTGGCGCACAACCTCATGGAATCCACAGTAACGCATACCGATACCTCGGGCCGTGCCATCTGCATTGCCATGGACATGAGGCGCACGGCCTGGCACTGGGTGACTAAATTCAACCCGGACATCCATGAGCGCATCCTAGATCTGCCGTTCAAGATGGGGGGTGGGGACCTCTTCCACTCCTCTACGGACAAAGAGCTGGACAAGAAGAACAGCTCACAAACGGCAAAGTCCTTGTCCATTCTTCCAAAGACCATGCTCCTCAGCGCAGGGCCTCCACATCTACCCATACCTCGACGACTGGCTCGTCAGGGCTATGTCTCCGGAGGCAGTTCTCCTGGGTCTACTAGCGGCGGTTCTGTTAACCGTGCCACACACGAGACTAAGGATGAGAAGGATTCAGCTTGCGGCCTAATGGAATCAGGAGCGGGGCTCACAATCCGAGATGATGAACGTTCCGCCATCTCTCCACCTGGACCTAACTTGGTGGTCCATGTACTGCAACCTACGGACGGGCAAGCCCTTCCGGCCGCCCCTTCCGCAGACCACCATCACCGCAGACTCCTCGTCCGAGGGCTGGGAAGCCACCCTGGACGATCTCTCGGTCCACAGCACCTGGACTCGGTAGGAGCAGGAATATCACATCAACTGGTTGGAGCTGAACGCCATCTGGCTAGCGCTCAGAGCATTCCTCCCACTTCTCAGGGGCACGGTTGTCCTCATCCAGACCGACAACTCGACCAACATGTACTATGTCAACAATCAGGGAGGCACCATATCCCCTCATCTGTGCAGACTGGCGATCAGCATGTGGGACTGGGCTTTGGAAAACGAAATTTACCTCTCGGCAGTCCACCTCCCGGGGGAATCCAACCTGGAGGCAGACAGGCTCCGCAGACTGGGAGTGGACAATTATGAGTGGCAGCTAAACGACTTCGTTACTCAGGAGATCTTCAACAGGTGGGGTCACCCCCAGGTGGATCTCATTGCCACCTGGCACAACAAGAAATGTCCCCAGTTCGCATCCGGGCAGGGCCTCGGCTTGCTGGGCGAAGCATTTCACCTACAGTGGTCCGGCATGAAAGCCCATGCCTTTCTGCCCACTCCCCTGATCCACAGGGTAATTTGCAAGATCAAGTAGTCTCACCGACTCATCATTCTGATAGCTCCATAGTGGCTGGCCAGGCCATAGTTTTCGGAGCTCCTCAGCCTCTCAGAGGTACCACCCATACACCTTCCAACGGGCCCTCACATCTTCTGGCACAGCAGGGAGGGCAGAATCATCCACCCTGCTCCAAGGAAACTAACCCTCACAGCGTGGTACCTGAGCAGGTAAAGCTTCGGCACTTCAGCCTCTCACAGGCCAATCTGGAAATCATACAAGGCGCCAGGAGCAAAGCCACCAGGGCCCAGTACAGGAGCAAATGGACCAGGTTCTGCCACTGGGCAGACTACAAGGGAATTGACCGCTTGGCTTGCTTTTTGGACAACATGCTCTCCTTTTTGGCACACCTCGCTCATTCGGGAGTACAGGTCGACACCTGACGTACTTACCTTGCAGCCATTGTGGCTTACAGGAACTCGGAGGAAGGCATGTTTTCCTCCTCCACCCCTATCGTCAAGAAACATCTGATGGGTCTCGCTACGCTCTACTGTCAATCTGGAAAAGTGAATACCCTTCATTTGAATGACAGACGTAACTTGATGGCCGAAGGCCAACCGTCTTATGCACCGAATTATAGAAATACAGACTGCTATGCTTGACCAACAAGCGGCCATTTTAAACGTAGCAAGAATCGCCATTTTGCTTGTTAACCATTGCTTATTGCTTTCTGTCTAAAACTGCTTTGCAGCTTGCAATTCTTGCAAATTCTGCTTACTCTGCTCAACTGTTAACATTGTTGTCTGAATATGAAAGGGCAAGGTCGCGGCACTGAGGAGTTCGTTGAAACTCCTCATGAGTAGCCCAGAAAGGAATGCCCACGCTCCCTCTCTGTAGCCTTGAGGGAGAGCTACAGGGTATTTAATCATTTCACAGCTGCCAGCCAGTCTCGTACTGTGGTAGAATATGTTAGAATAAAGCAGCTAAAGGCTTGAATTATGCTCTTCTTACGGCCCCCCTTTGCAAAACCCTTTAGAGCGTGTCGGCTCCCAGGACACGAATAGTACCTCATAGATAGTAAAGCTTGGAATGTGACTCTTCCCCCGTGTGCAGCTTGCTTCCAAGAACAGAACCACCGTGTTCTGTTCAACAACTAGAAGATGCCTCCGCACTTTCTAATTGCACATTGTTACTAGAATAGACATCGAAAGTGTCATAATTGTCATACCCGTCGGAAATGTCCATCGTCATCCCGAGTTCAAAGAAACTTAATAAAGGAGGGTGTTAAACATGACATAGCTGATTGTATGATATGCATTTTGTATAAATGTAACTGATGTACGTAATTCGCTATTTTGCGTCCCTCGAGGTCTAGAAAACCCACGTCGCGGGGCGTAAGACCACAGTTGGCCAATTGGGACTATTTTTGCTTGCAATAAACCCTAGCATTGGGAATTTGAACCTCGTGTCTGGCGCATCCTTTCGTGTATGGTTATTGCCTTGTTTCCATATCGCGAGGGACCCCTAGGGGCCCCTTTCACTACCCGCCGATCAAGAAACCGCACCCTGTGTGGGACCTTAATATTGTCTTGGGTGCCCTGGCGCACAAACCATTCGGGCCAATGGCTTCCGTGGACATTAGGCTGGTCACCATCAAGACAGCCTTACTAGTCGGGCTTACCTCGGCTCGCAGAGTCAGCGAGATTCAGGCACTGGTCGCCTCAGAACCATATACCACCTTTCACAAGGACAAGGTAGTCATGCGGACACACCTGGCATTTCTACCCAAGGTTCCATCTGCATTTCACTTGAATGTGGAAATGGTCCTTCCTATGTTCTTTCCCGATCCCAAGGACGAAGCACAGAGAGTGCTGCATTGCCTGGATGTCCGGCATGCCCTAAAATTCTACTTGGACAGGACCAAGGGCTTCTGCAAGTCGGATTTCCTGTTCATCAGGGTTGGCGGCTCGAGGCCAGGCTATCGATTACCAATGCCATGTCCCTTGGTAAGTCATAAGCAGGGCGGCCACTTGGGCCTCTCTCTCAGCTTTCGACAAGCATTACTGTTTGGATGCCGGCTCTAGATCTGATGCCGCTTACGGGCAGGCGGTTCTTAGGAACCTCTTCGCTTAAGGAGGGTCTCCTCTCCACCCTGGGGCTACAATCAGTTGTAATCGCCCATACAGTATGGAGGAAAGGGGACGGGACGTAAGAGTAATTATAAGTTACTCATCGTAGTGACTAACATACTCTTAGTCCATAGTCCCCTTTCCTCCATACGTCCCACCAACCTTCCCCCTAATACTGGTGTCATTAGGCAATGTTAGATATATTGTTGACGCGTTAATGGGGACTGAGGTGTGGCGCCGGAGGGTGGAGTCAGGGCAGCACATGCTCCCTGGGCCGCGCCTCCGCATGCCTCTGAATTTAAAGGGGAAGAAGGTTTTTTTCTGGTGAAAAAAGGTTCCGTCTCCCGTCCCTTAGAAGGGAAGCCCATACAGTATGGAGGAAAGGGGACTATGTACTAAGAGTATCTACAGTGAGTAACTTATAATTTTTGGCATAAGGCGGGTATCTTAGAGGAGAAGAAGTTTGCGAAGTCAGTGGGTGATGGAGGAGAGGCAATGGAGTGGTTGGGGGTAGGAGGAGAGAGGAGGCGGGTCAAAGTTAGAAAGATTCGGCGAGGGTGGGAAGATTGGAAGTGGAGAAGGTTAGAGAAGTAGGATCTAATAAACCACTGTTTACTACCTTTTTATAAGGAGAAGATGATTTTGAGGGTTCGTCCCTCATTTCTGCCTAAAGCGGTGTCTGACTTTTACCTAGCACAAAATAGCATACTACCTGCCTTTTTATCTGCATCCTTCCAAGGGTGAAGAGGGGCTACAACGGGTTTGACCCTGAGTTTTTACATCAACCGTTAAGACTGGACGACTAAATCTTTGTTGGATATACTGGCCATAGACTGGGTCAGGCTGTTACGAAACAGACCCTATCTCTATCCCGATGGATTATTGTGCGTATCCCTGAATGCTACAACTTGGCGGACAAGGATGTCCCTGATAGTTTGAGGGCACATTCCATTAGAGGTGTGGCTACTTCTGCTGCTCTTCAGATAGGCGTACCAGTGCAGGACATTTGTAGTGCTGCAACTTGGTCCTCACTGGATACCTTTACCAAGCATTTCTGCCTGGATTCTCTATCTGGTCAGGAGTCAAAGTTTCGGAAACTTGTTCTACTCTGCATAAATCAGAAATATATTCTCCTTTCCCACCTCCTGGTACATATTGCTATGCGAGTCTATATAATATAAGGAATACGTGGGAGGACACAATCCATTAGAAGAACAAATTACTTACCCCTGATAGTAATCTTTCTGATGGATGTTCCTCCCACGCATTCCTCATTGCCCTCCCAACCTACCCCTCTATCTTAGTGCAAATTTCCATTGTTTTCAAACATCCTCTTCGAAACATCTGGGTGTTTGGGGGCCTACGAGACGTCTGTGCATAAAGGGTGGGGGGGCATGAACTGATGCAATGGGCGCGGTGCATACTGTTTATACCAGTGTCAACATTCTGGTTGAGAGTGGGATGGAAGCCACAGAGGGACATTTAGTTGACGCACAGCGCCCTCTGCTGTAAGATGTTTCCAAAGCTGCTAGCACGATATTGGATATACCAATGGTGAGGAATATGTGGGAGAAACATCCATCGTAAAGACCATTACCAAGGGTAAGTAATTTCTTATTCTGTATCGTTTACAGATTGACATATGACTCAATAGCCTGCCTATTGCGGCACCTCATTATGAAATATTCATCCCATTCAGATTTGTTAGATAATCATTTAGGGGGAGATTGGGCTTAGCTTGAGGCACATCCACTCATTGCTAATAAATGCCAACATTATCTGGATGGGCTAAGGTTTTAAAAAGTATGTATGGCGTTTACTTTTGTTTGACTGCCTGCTGGAAATATTAGAAGTATGTGACAATGAAAGATAACTCCGGAAAATGGTAATTAGAGGGGTGTAACATTTTTTTTTCTTCCAATAAGTTTTTATTTGCAGTTTTTTAACAATAAAATGTCCAACATGGTTTCACGTCCGTCCCCCCGCTCCCATTTCATCCGAGTACCGTCCTTGATCTGGCACCGCTCCTTGGAGTTATTTTGGTTTGGTGTTGGAGGTCTCCTTTCGGTCTTGTTCGTGTTAGTTCACCAAAGTAAGTCTTTAATAGTTCGCCTTCCCCTGGGGTGTCTATTACTCCCAGGAGGCTCATAGACTTAAGGCACCATGCTCGGCGTGCACCCTCCCTTAACTTGACCAGGCAGTGCTGAATCTATTGTGCTCCCCTTGTATTGAATATGTGAGCCATTCCATGGCAACGTATCACCAGATTTTCTCTACCCATTCGTGGGCCTGTGGTAGATCTCTTGCCTTCTACTTCCGCGCCAAAACCAAAGCAACTGCCATCATGATAACGTTGAGTTTGCGGTTTGGCTTTGAAGCAATGTCCTGTAGGACCCTGTTGAGTTCTATCATTGCTAGCCCCCTGTTCCCTCTACTCTTGACCCCTACGACCTGCTCTATTACTTCCTGGATACCCCTCCAGTAGCTGTCAATTTTTGGGCATTCCCACCATATGTGGCTCCACGTACCCTCCCCGCCACATTCCATCCAGCAAAGTTGTGAAGTCTTCGGGTATATTCTGTGTAGCCAGCCTGACCGGTGTTAAGTGCCACTGAAATATTAGTTTCAGCCATATCTCTCTGACTTGGAGGGAACTCGATAATTCAGGCAGTTGCGCCCACAGTTTTGTCCACTCCATTTCCTCTATAGTGCATCCCGTGGCCTCTTGCCATTTATTCATATATGCTTTGGTCAGGGGGGGAGAGGGGTGTCCTCTGCCTTTTATGTGTTTGTATATTGGTGCAATCACTTTCCTGTCCTCGGTCTGTGTTTAGGAACTTCTCGAATGGGGTTAGTTGATGGATAACAGCTTCTTTCATGGAGGGGTGTAGTAGCCAGTGCCTCAGCTGAGCATAGCTGTACCTATGCTTTTCCCCCAGGCCGAAATCAGCCTTGCATTACTCCAAAACTTTAACCTGGTCTCCGTTGAATATGTCACTAACCCTCTGGCATCCCCCTCATTGCCAGGCCTCAAATGTGGGAGTTTTGTGTCCTGGGGTGAACTGCGGGTTTTCAAACAGGGATGTATATGGGGAAGGGTAGGTGGTCATGTGTGACCTTTTTACTGTGTAGCCCCATGCATCTCCTATGGCTGATAGGATTGAGCTACTATACATTTGCGCCGGTCTGTCTGCTTTGGGTTTCCACAGGATTCCCTCCAAGCCTCCCCTGCTACCGCCCTGTCCATGGGTCTTCATATTTTCCCCCGGTCGTCCTTTTGCCAGTCTCTGATGCCCCTCGTTTGGGTGGTCGTATAGTAGACCCTAAAGTCCAGTTCCCCCATCCCCCGACGGGCTGTTGAGGTTCTCATTACTTTGGCGGCTATTCTCTCAGGGGACCTGAAAAAAGGCTGGGGGAATGCGGATCGGGAGGGCCATAAAATAGTAGAGTAGTTGTGAGAGTGCCACCATTTTTAGGACATTAATGCCCCCCATCCATTTTATTGTCAGAGGGCCCCAGTCAATCAATTTAGATTTAAGCTTCTCCAGGAGTGGAGGGTAGTTTTCTTGGTAAAGGTCACCCACTGATTTGGCCAGTTTGATCCCTAGGTACTTTATGGCTTTATCTGCCCACCTATACTGGAAGATCTTTTTGAGATTGTGTTCTGCCTTGGTAGTAAGGGTGAGATTTAAGATTTCAGAGTTGTTTATGTTCACTTTCAATCCGGCTACTGCACCGATAGGAGTGTGTTCTGTGTGTACCGCCTCCAGGGAGATCTCCGGTTGGGCCACAGTCAAGAGCATGTCATCAGCGTAAACGGCGATTTTGTGGCTGCCCCCCCCTCCTAAAAGTTATTCCTATCATGTCTTTGTTGGATTTTATGGCTGCTAGAAAGGGTTCTAGGTGTAATGCGTATAGTATGGGGGACAGCAGACATCCCTGCTTCGTGCCTCTCCTGACCACTACAGGATCTGAGATTAGCCCGTTTATGGAGAGCCGGAGGAGCGGGTGTTGATAGTTGGCCCTGACTTGGCCCTGAAATTTGGGCCCAAATCCCATTTTGAGCACAGTTGCAAAGAGGAATCCCCACTCGACTCAATTGAAAGCTTTTTCTGCGTCCACTGCCACGAGAAAAGTTGGGATTCCCCTCTTATGGGTCTTCTCGATTAGGTGTGCAATTCTTCTCACTTTGTCTCCTCTCTGTGTCTGCCTCTAATGAAGCCTGACTGGTCGTCTTGAACTATTTTAGGGATAATCCATTCTAGTCTGGAGGTTAAGATTTTCGTATGAATTTTTGCATCAACATTTATTAAAGCAATGGGGCGGTAGGACTTGCAGTCTGTTGGATCTTTGCTTTTTTTGGGTGTTAAGATCACCTTTGCCTCTTCATTGATTTAGGTAGGGCTTTGGTCACTCTGTGGTTAAATAAGTTTGTGAGATGCAGTGTTAGGGTTTCTTTGTGGGTTTTCTAAATTTCAGCTACAAAGCCATCCGGTGCCGGGGATTTGTTCATGGGTAGGGAGTTTATTGCGGCCCTGACCTCGTCTTGTGTGATCTCCCCTTCCAGGGCTTCCCTCTCCTTTGATATTTGTTGCAGCTCAATTTTGTTTAAATGAGCTTCCTGGCGTGTCGGTGAAGGATTGTTCGAGCTGTATAGTTTGGTGTAAAAGTGCATGAGCCTCCCTTTCAATGTTCTTATTGTTAGTGCTAGTTAGCCCTCCTTCAACTTTAATTTTTAGGATTATTTTGTTCTTTTCTTCCTTCCTCAACATTCTGGCAAGAAGGTGGACTGACTTGTTAGCTTTGACATCGTATTTTTGCCAAAGGCGCAGCAAGTTGCGTTCTGCCGCCCTTGTTTGTATGAGGTCTAGCTGCCCTCGTATCGACCTGTATTCCCTTTTAATGGCTGGGGTCTGTGCCGAGCCCATTTTAGCCATTATATCCTTGAGTTTATCCTCTAGTTGGGCTTCTTCCAGCCTCAGCTCCCCATCTCTTCTTGCTTTTATCGCTATGATTCTCCCTCTTATTTTTGCCTTGAAGGTGTCCCACCATGTCTGAGGGGTGGAATCCTCAACTTAATTATTCTCAATGAATTCCTCTGCTGCTTCTGTTACTTCTCAGGCTAATGTTACATCTTTAAAGAGCAGGGCTGGGTACCGCCACCTCCCCAGGCCCGGTGGGCCTCGGCTTCTTTGTAATGTGAGGGTTATTGGAGCATGGTCTGAAAGTATGATTGTACCCAATATGATGTCAATTGCTTTCCCTAGCAAGGCTCTGGAGAGCCGGGTGTAGTCGATCCTTAAGTGTGACCGGTGTGCGTGCGAATAGAAGGTATTGCCCTCCCTGTCCCCTTCCAACACTATCCATGTGTCGATTAGTGCGAGGTCCTGGAGTTTCCGCTCAAGGTCTCCTGTGGTCCCTGGGGGGGTCTTACTCCTGTCGATTGTCGGCTCCCAGGCCATGTGAAAGTCCTCTGTTAGTATAATGTGTGATTTCGCAAACTTCTCTAAGCAAGTGAGGGCTTTTTGGAGGAATGCGTCTTGGCCAGTGTTGGGTGCATAAACTGTTGCCACTATGTAGGCCGCTTCCCTCCCTTCCAGTACTACTGCTATGTATCACCCCTGGTCGTCCCTTTCCTTTTTCGTAATGGACAAGTCAAGCCCGTCCTTTAATGCTATCAACACAATCACAACTGCAATGTATATATCAATACTATCTCACCCCAAATGTGGACAGACCATCACCTGATATCTTTCACTTAATCAACTAAGACTTACCTCACAGTTACCTATTGCCCCACCTACATTAACCAGAAACAAGATAAATATCACCATTGACAAACTCCTCTCCTATATCCTTCGCACGCTCAATTCTCTACCTGATAAGTCTGACCCCAGCCTCTTAGTCGAAGAATACAACAAAGTTATGAACACAACTCTTA
Source organism: Ambystoma mexicanum (assembly GCF_040938575.1). Classification (NCBI taxonomy): domain Eukaryota; kingdom Metazoa; phylum Chordata; class Amphibia; order Caudata; family Ambystomatidae; genus Ambystoma; species Ambystoma mexicanum. The sequence continues at coordinate 669,579,682 of NC_090933.1, read as the reverse complement.
ATAACATTGCCCCACTAAAACTAAGAAATAGTAAACACAAAAGCCATCTTAACAATTGGTTTACCCCCATTTGAAAAATCTAAGATTAGCTATAGTGTGAAACGGCCTGGAAAGTACATCCTACCACAGAAAACAAATTAAACTTAATCAATATCTCACCCCAATACAAGAAGGATATCCTTTTGGCAAAACAAGAATCCTACAATAACAGAATCACACAAGCAAACTCTATTATGAAGGAGCTCTTTACGATTTTAAAAGAACTAGAAACTCCTTTCACAACCCAAGACAACTGTGTCAAAGACAAGACATGGTGCTCCGATATTCAGCATGCCTTTAGTCAACAAAGTCTCTAACCTTCAGAATAAAATTGCACAATAATAAGCTTCACTAACTTCGACACCTTCTAACAAAATACTTCAGCCCAAAACGAAACACCTCTCCCAATTTAACTTTTCCAAAGTCTCCACTAAAGAGGTTGAGAAAGTTATACTGAGTCTTAAACCATCTAATTGTAAGGGAGACCAATGCCCAGCACAACTAATTAAGGACGCTGCTAGGGATCTAGCACTGTTTATTACTAAATTTATCAATGCATCCTTCACATCGGACACTATTCCTAGCAACCTCAAGGAATCCTTGGTACTCCCACTCCTTAAGAAGCAAACATTAGACCCTGCTATTACTACTAACTACAGGCCCATCACCACAGTGCCATTCCTGTTGAAAATCTAAGATAAGGTAGCAAATGTCCAAATCCAGAGCTTCTTAGAATCCAACCAACTCCTAGTTTCTCGCCAATCTGGTTTCCGGCCATTACATGGCACTTATTGATCTTAAAGCTCAAATAGACAAACTAACAGATAATGGGAAACTAGCATTACTCCTCCTCCTTGACCTGTTGGCGGCATTCGACTTAGTGGACCACAAAGTCTTATGCAGTCACCTGGACTCAGCTGCCCATTTTTCCAGAGAGGCTATAGCATGGATACAATCCTTCCTTAGTAACCGAACTATGAGGGTCTTCTCACCATCTGCAGCTGCGGACCCTATTCCCATCACTTGTGGAGTGCCCCAAGGATCATGTGTCTATCCAACTCTGTACAATATATTCACCAAGCCCCTGCTTGATGATCTTGATCATCTGGGTATCACCTACACCAATTATGGAGATGATACTCAGATCCTCCTACTACTTGCTGGAGATTATGACAAGGATTTGGCCTAGGTGAATGGAAATTACAGCATTGTTCAGGCATGGATGGCTACCCATGGCCTCTGCCTGAACGATGATAAAACCGTCCTCATCCTGGGAGCTGCATCTCTTCTTACCAGATTGAGCACTGATTATTCATCACTTATCATTGATGGGAACTCTATTAAGGAAGCTAAAAAAAAATAAAAACGCTAGGTTTTTACTTAGATTCCACCTTAACCTTCAATAAACAGGTAAACTCCCTAGCCTCTTCATGTAAATTAACTAGAGCTTGCAAACAATTCCTATCATCCAACAGTTGCATGACCTTAACGAGAGCCCTTATTTTATCCAAACTCGACTACTGCAACGCCTTATACATTGGTGCCAACAAATACATTATTAATAAAATACAGATACTCCAAAACAATGCCCTTAGAGCTGCTCTCAGTATCTCTAGGAAAGAACATATTTCTGAAACAAGAAGAAAACATAATTGGCTATCCACATATGAGAAAATCTGACTAAAAACTGCAATCCTTATCCACAAATGCCTAAATAAAAAGCAGCATGCTATCTGATAGATGGAATCTCTAGAAAAACTTCTAATAGACCCACGAGACAAATGAACTCCAACTGCCTTCAGGTGCACCACTTTAAATTATCCACCATTGGTGGCTCTAGTTTCCCAGTCAAAGCAGCCCAGCTGTGGAATTCACTACCCATACCACTTAGAATGGACCAAACTTTTGCTAAACTCAGGCAAAATATGATCAATTGGCTCCTAGAAAACGATGAGAAATGAACCTTTTTAGAATTTGATTACTTCTGTAAATAACTGCTTATATCTGCTTGTATGTAGACTGTCTGTATATTCTTTACTTCTGTTTTATTGTATGTACCTTATATCCCACATTTGTTAGTTTAGATGTTATTCATTATCGCAACTATTGTAACCATGTAACCTTTGTACTAAGCTTCAAGACTTCTTACTTCCTGCGCCCTGATACCCTCGGGTCTGGCGCGCATAATAAATAATAAACAAACACGCACCCTTTTTTGTCAGCTTGCGTGTCCTGAATGATTCTCGTGTATGCTCAAAATTTTATTCAGCGTGAATCCTGGGTTTGAATGTGGGTTTCTTGCAGTGTGACTATATGCTGTTGTTCCCTTCTCATGTATCTTTCCACTATATTCCTTTTGATTGGAGAGTTTAACACATTGACGTTTAGTGATAGAATTTCAGTTTTTCAGTGCTATCCATTCTTATTCCTTCGGGTTTGTGCTGATTGAAAGTTACCCCTTGTTGTTTCGAAGATGCCCCTTTGATTCCTTTCTACTCCCTGATGGGATCTCTCCCCTCTGGTGTCAATTGTTCCCGGATCCTGCTTTACCCTCCTCCCTCTGCCCCTATTCCCCCCCACCTCCTCCACCACCCCCAACTGGGGTGGGTTCAACTGTCTCTTGGCCCCTCTCGAATTGTGTTCTTGAGAGTTGAACCCTAAGGAACCCCCAGAGTTGCCCCACGCAGGATTTCCCCATCCCATTCCAATGACCTTTCCTCCCCTCCATCCCCGCTGGGTCCATAGTCCCAACATCTGTTTATCGTTTAAGCACGGCGCTTAGCTTAGCTTGAGCCCTCCCCAGGCGAGCTGTCTTGGCGGTGTTGTTTCTCCGGGTTTTGCTTTGTCTGCACCCCCATTAGGGCTTTCAGCGTTCTCCTTTCTGCCCAATGGATTTTTGGAGATGAGTTGTTTTTCATTTGCAGTTCGAGGTTGTGGGTGGCCGCCACCAGGGTTTCCAGGAGGATGTTGGCTTTCCTTGCATCTTCTGTTAGTTCCTGTAAGGCACGCTCATTGTTGTTCACCCGCTCCACTATTTTGTTGATGTCTCTTCTTATTTCCTGAATTCCCTCGGCCAAGTCTTCCCTCAGAGTGTCCATTTGTTTTTGGCCAGCTGCAGTGATCTTTTTGATTGATTAATTGATATTCTATTACTATCACGCTCGTACACAAGTGTTTCAGAGCGCGACAAGGCAAGGGAGGGGAACAGTGGAGAACAAAATAGTGATCTTACTAGGCCCAGTGACATTGAGAACGCGCAAGTGCATGGGAGAGGGGGGAGGGGAAAAGTGCATCGAAGGAGGGAGAAGTGGAAATTGCAAAGCAGAGGAGAAACATAAATAACAATAAATAAATAATAAAGGCAACAAACGGTGGTAATGCAGCCAGCAATTTGCAAGTGCTAGGTTTAAGGTAGCAGACAAGGTAGGTCTGATAAGTGCAGGAAGAAAAAGGGGGGCTGTATGGGTACAGATACAGACCCCAGTGCAAGGGCTGGCCCGGAGGCAATGCGGGAGGGTGGCAGGGTGAGCAGGTACCTGGGCCGAAGGACAGATGAGGGCCAGGTGCACGTTGCCAAGAGAACAGATCAGCAGGGGAGAGGGGGAGCGATGGCAGAAGAAAAGAGCAAGGTCTTGAGGTGCTTCTGGAACCGGAGATGGTTCTCAAGTTTTAGAGTGGCAGGGATGCTTTTCCAGAGGGAGGCCCCAGCTGAAGACAGAGATCTACCCCCAGCTCGTTTATTTGAAAAACTGACCCTGAGGGAGATGGAGGTAGAGGAGCGGAGAGGTCGAGAGGGGAGGTATTTGCGGAGGGATAGCTGAAGGTATTTTGGACCCAGGCCCCAGAAAGCCTTGTGGACAATGCAGAGGGTTTTGAATTTAATCCTTGCATCCACTGGGAGCCAGTGGAGAGATTTCAGAGCTGGAGAGATACAATCCCAGGGCTTGAGGCCAAGGACAAGTCTTGCAGTCCTGTTCTGGATTAGTTGCAGAGGGCGGAGAGTAGAGGCAGGTAGATTTAGAAAGAGGCTGTTACAATAGTCCAAGCTAGAGAGAACCAGAGCTTGGGATACCATGAGCTTCTGGGGGAAGGAGAGGAAAGGTAGAGTACCTCTCAAGAGGTGCCGTCAGAAATGTGACTTTTTAAAGACCTCAGAGATGTGGGCGGAGAAGGAAAGGGTGGAGTAAAAGATGACCCCGAGGTTCTTAGCCTCACAGGTGGGGGTAGGAGGAGGGCCAAGGGATGCCGGCCAGAGAGTGAAGGGAAAGGATGGTGAAGGTGTGCCGATGAGGATTTCCCGGCTATTGTTGTATGTGCCATGTCCCTCGTTGTGCTTATTTCCTTACTTGGCCACCTGGCCCCCTGCCAGTCTAGGTTGGAGCGCGGGCACTTGTGAGCGTGAAGCCGTTGGGTCTTTCGCCCGAGGTTGTGGGCTGCTCCTTAGGATCGGCACGTATTGGAGAGGTGTGCTGAGCGGTCTGCGCCCATAGAGTTTACCGCTCTGATATTGCGGACTGGTGACCAGGGTGCTCCCATCCCTCTCGTCTTTGTGCGTTGTGTGGTCGGTCCCCCGTGTCACCTGATGATTTGCTGGGGGTTCCTCCTCTTCCTGTCCTGTCAGATCCGTTACCCAGTGTACCTGGAGGGGGTAGCGCTCCTGGATTCTGGGTCGCCGTTGCTTTGCTAACCGGCAGGGCAGCGTCCTTGCTTGTTGGTCCGCTTTGGCATTGGGTAGAGGTGATCGGAGGGGCTTGCGGGGCGTCCCAGAGTCCTTCTTGGCTTGGACCGGTTGCCTTGTGAGCAGGAATCGGGCTCCCGAGCGCCACCTTTTCTCGTAGACTCACCTCTCTGTTGTCAGGACGCTTGCGTAGCTTCACCTTTATTGTAGGTCCGACTGACGTGGGACAGCGGATCGGCAGTCGGCCTTCCTGCGACAGGCAGAGCGGTGCTTTGCAGCTCCTCTCATCCTACATCCCACGGAGTCGGGGTCTCTGGGCTCCCACTGTTGTGGACCTCAGACTCCTTGTCTGTCCCAACACCGATTGCAGTTGTTGATAACTCCTGGGGAGGGCTTGATATGCTGTTTTGGAGCTTGAACTCACTTGCGGGTCAGGAGCTCGGCGCCGCAGTGTTTACAGGTGCACCGCCAGCTTGGAATCCTCATAACACTTTTTTTTATTAAACCCACATGGTTAATACATGGTTAATTTTTTATATATACTTTCTGAATTTGATTTGGCTTTATAAGCGCATGCATTATGCGACTAAACATTGCAAGAATGTGCTCACAATGTTTCGAAGCTACACAACGTATGGGAAGGTGGGCGGGAAAGCAGATGGCTTTTATTGCGTGAATCTTGACCTGTAACCTTTTCTTTTGTTTTAGTGTATGCTAGAGAAAGCTGGGAAATGGAATTTTGATGTCTTTCTTTTTGATAGATTAACAAATGGTAAGTTTCAGTTTTTTCTTCACATGCACATATGTATTGGAGTAACATGCCCTTTTTCATGATCTGAAAGTGCTTATCTGATGGCGCATTACCAACATAAGTACTGTTTGTTTTCCCTACTTATACCTGTATTGCAGTCAGGTCCTGACAACGTTTCTCCAAAATATGAGGTGTACCTTGCGCAATAAAATCAGTAGCTAGCTAGCAAGACCATCCCCCCATGCACTCATGCTTTGCACCAGTCCGTATATATGGTCTCCCGTTTTCTGTTCAACGCCTCACGTCTGACTTTCTTAGACAGTGTTTTTATTTGCTATGTGCCTTTCCTGGTATGTGCTTATTTTCCTAGACAAGTGGACTCAAGTGTTTCCTCTTGTGTTTTTTGTATATTGAAACCGTAAATTACTTTTTCTTTGCACACGCTAGTCCAAATTAAGGATGAAATGGTTGAAGTCCTTAATTAAGGATGCCGTATAATGCATCTGCAAGTCATCTTAAAGTAGACCTGCAACACTGTCAGTGATGATCGAGCTTTCAGTGGTCCAATTTATCTGGAGAGCCGTAGGCATGTAGGAAACTAATATGGGCAAGGGCAGGGTGGTGGGGGATGGTGAACTTTGTTTTTTAAAAATTGGCATAGAGATTATAACCAGTTTTAAACATTCTGTAATTTTGTTGTATGTTTCACTGAACTTGAATACAGTGAATGGTTCTCAATGGCAGACCCTCACAGAACTTGTATGTCCTGTCTGGAAAACTTTCACCTCGTCATTAAATCCATTGCCACCATACAAACATCTAGTTTCAGGTCTTTTCATTGGTTTTGTTGACCCCCTAAATATTAGTTGTCTATTGTCAGAAAGCAGAGTAGGATCAACACAGAACCAAGACATTTTTATAATAAGATAAAGATGTATTGCAGGTAATTGGATGATAGGGCCAACTCAAAGAAATGGAAACACAAAAGAGGGTATCCCCTTTGTATGATTTCTCAACCTGTGCTGTTCCATATAATTCTTTATAAAAGAAAAGGATGTATAATCCGGTGTTTTTGAAAAATCTTTTCCCACAGAACCTGAAAACTTCACCCAGTTCTTTCCTTGCTCACAAGTGCTCTGGGTTTTCTGAGGGTTAAGCAAGAGAGAGCAGGAAAATGACTTCAACACAAGAGAAATTAGCTCTCTTTTGGGTTTCACAGTGAGTCTCTAGGTGTATGACCTCTTCGCTCCAGGTTCTCCCCAGACATGTGTTGCTAATTCCTAATCGCTCACTCCTGGGGCTCAATGTCCCCTCTTCTTTCTTGGCTCTTGGTGTTGTCTGCTGTTTTCTTTTCCTTCTGAGTTTTGGTAGCTGGTGTTACCTGTGCCAGGGCCTAGGCTGACATAGAAGATAGACCTTGGTGTCGCCAGGCACTGCTCCCAAGAGACTACGGGCTGGGCCACTTAGGTGTCTTTGGAGCCTGGATTGGTGGTCCCCTACCACCTTGTTCTCTGAGGCTGTTCCCACCCAGCCTATACCTATGTGCCTCCTCAACGACAATGTTGGCGGGATGACAGCAGGGACCTTGACCCCCCAGGTACCTCCTAGAGACCTTTTGCAGGATATTCTTTTTCGACCCTCCACACGCTGGTGTTGGAGATTCAAAAGAGGATGCCGATGGCGCCACCGGCGGTGACCCCATTGACACCGGGACAATCACCGTCGAAGAAAAGGGGGCACCCTACACCTCCATTCCAACCTTTGCTGCGCTCTCCCCTAATGGGATGGACACAGCAACAACGGACACAGACGACGACGGACACAGACGACAGTGGCGGCATGTCCCCACCACTTAGGGCCTCTGCACCAGACGAAGTGGGCTTCTTCCATTCTATGATCTCCCGTGCATCGGAGCTCTTCCAGCTTACTCTGGAAGAGGAGGGCTTCCTATACCAGCGCCGGGAGGCGAAAAGGAAAAGCATTCTGTCGGTACTGCTCCTGGACTATGTCTGGGATGAGGGCTTGGAGCTGGTGAGGAACCCCGCCTAAGCCCCAGCGAAGAGAGACCGACTTGAAAAGAAATACTGGGTGGGGGCGCTGTTGCGCACGAGAGAAAATGGCCGCTCCCGTGTGAGCTCCGGCGGAATCCAAGGCCGAAATGCCGTTATAAACTCAGATATGGTCCGGTTTTGCAAAAATTCAACATAGAGCGTGTCACAAAGGTGGCTGGCTGCGCACACAAAGTCTGGCGGCAAAAGAGTGAGAGATTGCTGAATTACAGCGCTGCTTGTATCCCACGCTCAGTGCGAGGTGAGGGTCAGCGCTGTGCCGAAGACCGAGGGGAGGAGCCTGGCTTTGATCAACGCGAGGAGCAGTTAAGGAAGGTGTGGCCTGCCGGTCCCCGGGGGTGAATCACGGGTGCTCCAATCCCCGTTGAGTGCCTGCGAAAGCCCCCCCCCTTGTCCTCCCTCCCAGACATACAACTCTCTACACACCACTGGAAACGAGACCCACTGACACTAACGTGTGATCCGGATGAGGTAAGGCGAGGCTCCGTGTCCCGCAGCGCCCCGAGGCCCCGTGCTGCTCCTTGGCTGCACATCGGGACCTAGAGACAGTGAGAAGCTCTGTGGAGGGGGGCTGAGACAATCGTTCGTTGGCCGGTGGCCTATACCCCCCCCCCCCACCCTCCAAACCCAGGAGATGGGCATGCTATCCAGAGAGTGCGGTGGATTTCGCCTTTCCTCCGCCCCCCGATCACGGTCAGATGTCTTAACCGCCCTTTGGCTAAACATTGCAATCCACGCGACGCGGGACATAGCCCACTCATCCCTCCCACTATACGGCAGACAGACACTGGCAGAGGGGGCCGGGGCAGGTCAACAGTACCTCGATCACGCGAGAAGCATCAGTCTGCAAGTAAGTGCACAACCACTGACGTTGGGGCACCTTGGGCCGCGTGGCACACATAGGGGGGAAGCTCTGCCCCATACATTAGCACATCCCGAGTGGGCGCGCAGAGACGACTGGGAAACTAACAACCCCCCCAGTGGGGTAATAAGACCCTACCACCAAGCGATTAAAGAACTCACTGGCAACATTTGGCCCCCACGCGTTGGGCAATAAAGGGGGGCACCCCCCCACCACAGGATTTAAAGGACCAGTCAAGTGCAGACACTCACCGCACAGGCCATAAGCCCATAACCTCACCGTGCATGGGCAGCAGAGTGAGCCATTCAAAGGGGCAAAGATCAATCTGAGATAGAAGCCCACAATGCAATAGAGGCGCACACGCTCTACACGAATACAGCGCAAGTGCACACCCTATCAAGGATGAACTAGCCCCCTTGGTCACACCGGTGGTTACTACAAACCTGTACAGGGGCCATGCGATAGATACAAGAAGTAGCTACTGACAACAAAGCAAAAGTGCCGTTAGCACCAACCTACACAGGCGAGCAGCATCGATTCTAAAGACAAACGCCCAAAACACTCCATACGGGATCAGCGTTAGATCCACTCCACACACTCCAAGTAAAGTCTACGTGAAAAGGTGGACTACCAGGCTGATTCCCAGGACTTATCCTCACTAAGGGGAAAAAAACTATGCCCAAAAACTTTGGCCCTAAGAAAGGTAGAGGAACCATGGACAAATACACAACGGCAATGCAGAAGGATATGGACATTGAGATGGACGAGGAAGCACCCTCGCAAGAACAGACCCCTGCGGCTTCGACGATGGACCCTCAGGCGGTCTTTCTGGCCATGCAACAGAGCTTCTCTGCTCTAAAGGATAAATTGGATGGAATAACAGCAAATGTGGCAACAATTAAAACACAGCTAGAAAAAACATCGCGCATTACTGAAGCAGAGACGAGAATTTCGCACATGGAGAATGTGCTTGAAACCTTGAAAACACTGTCCACAATGGCAATAGAACTGGGGACGGTGAAGGCCAAATGCGAAGACTTGGAGGCGAGGTCTCGGCAGAACAACATTCGCATAGTGGGGGTACCGGAGGATGCAATGAAGGGATCAATGGAGAAGACAATAGAAGAACTGTTGTGCAACCTCTTAGGAGAGCCTGGCTGGTCACCAATGCTTATTGTGTAGCAGGCGCACAGGTCACTTGCCCCAAAGACAAAGCCCGGGGCATACCCTATACCTATAATAGCTCGACTGATGAACTATAGAGATAGAGACTTGATCTTGAAAACCTCCAGAGAGAAGCAAGAGCTACGATGGGAAGCGAACACTATACGTATCTTCCTGGACTTTACCCTAGCGGTGCAACAAGAAAGGAAACTCTTCACTGGGGTCAGGAAATCGTTACGTGAGCGACAAGTGCAATATTCAATGCTCTACCCGGCAAGACTCAAAATCCAGCATCAGAACAAAGTATATTTCTTCACATTTCCAGAGGAGGCGGCAAACTTTGTTGAAACACACATCCGTGCCCCAGCAAGAAAACCAAGAGAAGAAGAGAATTTGTGAATACCTGTAGTCATGTAATAGTTAACACGTTCATGTTATGTTCTACTATAGATTTGCAAAAACAGAGAGCCTCCCCTAAGTGGCTCTTATTGGGGGCAATTATGCCTACTCTACAAAAGGTGTTGATGTGCATTACCCCACATATGTCAATACGAGTTAGAGCAACGACGCAGAACCGGACACACTATAAATGCCCAATGTTGGCATGGGCATTGGTAGCCGCCACAGTTTCCCCCATTGCAGGTGCACAGACAATTGATGGGTGGGGAGGGTGGAACTCTAGAGGCACAGTTGAAGTTAGGGGAACTGTGAGGGAGTGGGAGGTGAAGTTGGGACTGTTGCGGTTTAGTTACGGTAAGACTTGTACTAAAATAAAAAGCACACAGGTACTAAGTACAATGGTTATTGAAGACTTAACCGGAACAAACACTTCATAGATAATGGCTAAAGCAGGCCCTGACGACAATAAAATGCTGAGCTGGAATGTATGAGGCTTGGGATCCAGAATGAAGAAAAGGAATATTCTGACATGTATTAATAGACCGAGCCCCAAAATAATATTTTTGCAGGAAACACAAATAGGACCCCAGCAAAGAGGGCAACTGATCCCGAACTGGGGGGCACACCAATATGTCACAACGTATGCCAAACAGGCGAGGGGAGCGACAATCCTAATCCATAAATCCTTGCCGTTTACATGTAGGAATGCAGAATGCGACCCCGAGTGGAGGTATGTGCTAGTTCATGGCACACTCTGTGATAGAGAGATAGTCCTTCTTAATGTGTATGGGCCAAATATAGACGACCCAGAGTTCTACTCCCAAACATTCCAAAAACTGGCGAACTACCCCACAGCCTACTTGATATGTGGCAGGGATTTTAATACTATCCTGGACGTACACTCAGATCGCACGTCGACACAATCTAGAACATTGACCAAGGCAGCGCAGACAATACTCCTACATATGGCAGATCTAAATCTAAAAGGTGCATGGAAAACATTAAACCCATCTAAGCGAGAATATACATTTTACTCTTCCGTGCATGACATGCATTCTAGAATAGATTTATGGCTGGTAGACAACAATGTCTTGTCATGGGTTTCTAGTTCCCACATCTACCCCAGGACGTATTCAGATCATTCACCAATACAACTAACACTGCATATCCCCGGTAGTACGGTGAACAGACCTCCTTGGAGATTTAAACCTGCAGCCCTGCGGAACCTGGTCTATAAGAACACAATGATGCAGCAAATACAAGAATACTTTGAAATAAATGCAAATTCAGTTACCAGTCGGGCTACTTTATGGCAAGCATTTAAGGTATGCATCAGAGGCAACTCAATATCCACGGAATGTGGAATCCTTAAATATATCAGGGGTAGACTGGAGCGATTAGAGACACAAACGCACTACAATCTCAATACCCACATACCCCATCGACACAGCTCAGCTCAGAAATAAAGACTATCTAGATGAATACACCAAGGCTGCGGATCAAGAGATCCGATACTTCAACAGACCTGCTACAGCGTGCCGATACGGGGAGGGTGAACGCCCAGGGAGACTATTGGCCAGGGCAGTGAGAGGGAAAAGAGGTCCATCAACCATACCATGCATACACATGCCGGACGGCACAGTGACCACTGAACGTAGCAAGGTGGAAGAGACATTCTACACATTATACAAAAAACTGTACTCCCCTCAGTGCAACGTTACTGATGATGAGATTCAACATTATCTCTCTCAGATTCCAACGACACTCCTGGCTGACACCACTAGGGACACATTAGAAAGCACGATCACAGAGGCTGAAATAATGGAGGCGATCAAGGCACTTCCCAACGAGAAAACCCAGAGAACAGATGGCCTCGGGGCAGAATTCTATAAAGAGTTCAGTCAGTTGCTAACCCCCACATTATATGCAGTATGGGAGGGAGCTTTAAATAAGGGAGAACTCCCTGAAACCACTAGGGAGGCAGTGATTACACTACTGCTCAAACCAGGGAAACCCCCAGAAGATTGCGGCTCGTATAGGCCATTGTCATTAATAAACACGAATGCGAAGATTTTCGCAGAAATTCTAGCAATCAGACTTGCACCACTGATGCCCTATATGGTACATGAAGACCAGGCAGGGTTTATCAATGGCAGATCCACAGCAATGAATATTATAAAATGCCACAAAATTGTGGTCACAGTCCCGCCCAAAACTCAAGGGATAGTGGTATCACACGATATGCGAAAAGCATTTGACACGGTCTCATGGCCCTTTCTATTTGGAGTACTGCGGAACTATGGGTTTGGCCCTCATTTTATAAAATGGATACAAATATCATATACATGTCCCCACGCCAAGATTAGAGTTAACGGAAACTTAACAAGCAAGCTAGAACTACATGGAGGCACCCGACAGGGCTGCCCATTGTCACCTTTACTGTTAGCGCTAGTAATAGAACCCCTGGCTGATATACTTAGGTTATGTTACAGCTCTTATGGACTATCGCTAGAGGGCAACCCACAAATTATAACTCTATATGCCGACGATATCCTATTGTATCTTAAGAATCCAGATCGCTCACTAGGCAGGGTCCTGGCTGAGGTTGAGAGATTTGGAGAATACTCAGGCTTGCGTCTAAACACCAACAAATCAGAGTTCTTCCCACTGACAGAAAATACAACACAACCCAAAGATTTATACAGTCTCATCTGGAGCCCGACACACATTCTGTACCTAGGTGCATACATTGCCAGAACGACCCAACTATCCTGAGCCCTGAACTATAGCGCACTGGCTGACACATTATGCACTAAGATAAAACGTTGGAGCGCCCTATCCATTTCAATGATGGGAAGAATAGCACTAATCAAAATGACAATACTACCAAAAATGAACAGCGCCTGCATCGAATTTGTTTGGGGAGGACATCCTAGATTGAACTGGAAAACATTAACGGATACGTACCCGAGGGGGGGTTGATGGCACCGGACCTGGAATTATATTATCTTGCGACACAGGCACCCCACGCCGCCCAGTGGGCCACACACTTTCTCTACCCAGGGACCCCACCTCCTGCCCAGAGAGAACGGGAGGCAATCACATCTCTGCACAAGTTGACTAGACAAACCCCCAAGCACTATAACACCATAGACCCCACAAAGGTAACAACCACGGCATGGGCTAAAATAGCTGATATATTTGGCACGGACAGGCTATACCACCCAAGTATGCCACTCTGGGGGGGACCCCCAAACACCTTTCACCTTAGACGGGAAGTGGCTATGCATTGGAGTGCTAGGGGCATTGCTCAATGGGGACAGGTATTTTCAGAAAAGCGCTTTGTCCAATGGGATGATATAAAACATATAGTGGGAAACACAAACATAAACCGCAATATATGCTTGTAAGAAACGCCATACAAAAGGAATGCCCTACATTCCCAAATGAACCAGAGATAAATATGGGGCTTGGATACTGGGGCGACGCAGAAAATCACAGCCTCAGCATTGTATAAAGTTATAGTGCAGACACTCCCAGCAGATACACACACGGCCAGGAACAAATGGGAACATGATCTGGGACAACAAATAGAGGATCTAGAATGGTCCCAAATCTGTGCACTAAGTAAACAAATATTGTGCAATTCTAGGTACAAACTAATTCATTATAAATAGTAGACAGGACGCATTATACCCCCGCAAAACTCAAACGGATTTACCCGGGCACCCCGGGAACATGCCCGAGATGTAATAAAGAAAACGCAAATATATACCACATGCTCTGGACATGTATAAAGCTGAAAGACTGCTGGGGTGTGTGAGGCACTGGACGAGATGGCAGATCAGCCGGTGGAATGGTCCCCGCCGATATGTCTGCTAGGGGTGTTGGGGAAAAGGAACCCGACATGGAGAAAATTGTTAAATCTGGGCCTGTTAATAGCCAAAAGGGCAATATTAATGAAGTAGAAAAATGCAATCCCGCCAAACCAAGGTGAATTGGGACAGAGATATGGTATGGACAAACGACACAGAAGAACTATATATAGGCTCGGTGCTGCCCCCATCCAAACCTAGAAATGTATGGGCAAGATACAAACGATATTTGTCAGATAAGGCCGTAAACGAAAATGCAGGTTGTGAGGGAGAATAACTGTGTATGATGAAAGGTAATTAAGTAATGTGAAGTATACATGTGCTATACCTGTGTGCAATAATAAATAACGTTTTTTTTTAAAAAAATACTGGGTGCCGGAGTATGCGCCCAAGTGTCTGCGGTCTCAACCATCACTGGACTCTGTGGTCTCGGCGCCCGCCAGGAAGAAGTCGTCTAACTCAAAGTCTTCATCTGCACCCACACACAACGAGGAGAAGAAATTGGATTCCATGTGTAGAAAGGTCAGCTACTCAGCGGCAACGACGAAGGCGGCCAACGCCTTAACGATCGTGGCCAGATACGACCGGGAGCTTTGGTATAAGATGGCTCCACTCCTGGATTTCCTTCCCAATGACAAACGGGTCAAGGCTTTGGAGATCCGTCATGAAGGCGAGGTGACGTCGGACCACGCCATCACCGTGGCCCTGGACATTGCGGACACAGGGTTCCGTCAGATGGGAAACAGGGTTTTCCTTCGTTGTCATGCCTGGCTCAAGGCCACCAACTTTAGATTGGTCCACACGAGGATCCTGGATATGCCGTTCGACAGAGGCAACCTTTTCGGGAAGGCCATCGATGAATCCCTTCAGGCCATCAAGACCGACGCAGAGACGGTCCGTGCTTTGGGCACACTGCAACACCGTCAGTCCTTTCGCTTCTCAGGTGGGAAGTCTGGCATGTCTTCCAGAGGTTTCGGCAGGCGTTCTTCCTCTTACCGCCAACCCTCGTGTTCCACAACCCAGGAAGCCAACGGGGGTCGCTCCAAGGCCTTCAGAGGTGGCCGCTGTCGTCAAGGCTCCCAGGGCGGCACGCCGGCTTCCAAACAGGACTGAACTGGCCAAGACGTCTGGCCCCCACCCATGAAACCCCGGTGGGAGCAGGCTGGCTAACTGCATCAGCGTGTGGGAGACCATCTACACCAATCGTTTGGTGCTGGACGCTCTTGCCCACGGACACACTTTCAACAGAAGCGTCCGTTAATACCACCGGTGGCCCGGCAGGAACAACACCTCCCTCAGCTGCTGCTGGAAATTCGGGCCATGTTAAGAAAGGGGTGATAGAGCTGGTTCCAAAGCGACTCCAGGGCTTCCGGAGTTTACTCAAGATATTTTCTTGTAAGAAAGAAGACCAGGGGCTGTATGCCCATTCTCGATCTACGACGACTCAACAAGTACATTAAGTCCCAGAAGTTCAGGATGGGCAAGCTGCAGCATGTGCTCGGCCACCTGAGGAGGAAGACTTTCTGTCGTCGTTGGATCTAGAGGACGCGTACTTCCACAACCTCATACACAAAAAGCATCACAAGTCCCTGCACTTCGTTGTACAGTGGATGCACTACTAGTTCAAGGCCCTTCCCTTCGGATTGAGGTTGGGGCCCAGGGACTTCAAGTGCCTGGCTCCGGTGGCGGCCCATCTATGGCTACAGGGGATTTATGTGTATCCTTACTGGGGCCAAGTCCAGGGACGTTGCTGTCGATCAGACGGCGAGGACCGTCCGGTTTCTGAAGGATCTGGGGTTCTCAGTGAATTATGCAAAATCCTGCTTGACTCTGTCGTAGGACGCTCTGTTCCTGGGTTCCAGGCTCGACGCAGTGTCTTTCCTGGCAGCTCCGTTGGAGGAGAGCATAGAGGCCATCTTGGGCAAAGTGCAACGGCTGTTAGCACTGAAGATCGCCACGGTGAGGACCATCTCTACTCGGCATGATGTCATGCATATACTTGATCCGGCTCTGCAGGTTGCGGATATGTCCACTCTAGAAATTCCTGGACACCCGTTGAATCCAGGTGTCAGGAAGCTTCCAGGACAGAATAGTGCTATACGAAGGGTTCCGTCGAACGAAATGGTAGTGGGGTGAGCGCTCCAACATTGCCGGAGGCACGGATTTCCAGATCCCTCCGTACCAGGAGATGGTTAGGATGGGCGCTTACCTGGAAGGATGGGGATGTAAACTGGAAGGCAACTCCCTACTAATCCAAGGAGAAGTTGCTATACATCAACGTCCTGGAGCTGCGGGCTGGCTTTTGGGCCCTCAAGTCATTTCTTCCGTCACTCAAAGGCAAAGTTGTCAGGGTCTTCACGGACAACACCACCACAATGTTTTACATACGGAAACACGGGGGGGTGAGGGGAGCGGTGCACCAGATCCCCACCGATCTCCAGAGAGGAGCAGGACTTTTGGCACTGGGCCGTCACCCTGTCATTCCGTTTCACCTGGCAGGAGTAAAGAACACAGTTGCCGACTCTCTCAGCAGGGAGCTGTGCTCTTGCCACGAGTGGGAGCTTCGGCAAGATCAAGTGGACAACATTTTCCTCAAATGGGGCAGTCCCCAGATCGATCTGTTTGTGACAGCGACTAACACCAAGTTGCAGAGGTTCGCCAGCAGGTTCCCCTAGCCAGGGAGCATGGGCAACGCATTCTCCTTCTGTTGAGAAAGCCTGTTTCTATACGCATTCCCTCCTTTGCCAATACTACTATGAATCAGTCAACTCAGACGGTACCGGTGCAGGATGATGCTCGTCTCACCAGGGTGGCCAAGGCAAATCTGGTACCCGGACCTTCTCAGCATGTCAGCATCCCCTCCCAGTCAAGCTGCCAGTGGTCGCAGATTTCATCACTAGGGAAGGAGGCGCAATTCTTCATCACAACCCAGGATCGCTGAACATGAAGGCCTGGCTCCTGCAGCATTAGAATTTGGTGTTTGGTGGTTATGAGCTGCTGGCGGACTGCAGGGAGGTCCTCTCTAAGGCCAGGGCGTTGTTGACTTTGAAGTGCTACGGACACAAATGGAAGCGTTGTGCGACTTGGTGCCGGTCGCAGAAGATTAACCCTCTGAGGGTCATGGCCCCTCAAGTACTTCTGTATTTATTGTCATTGGCTAAGTCAGGGCTGGCGCACACCTCCATCAAGGTGCATCTGTCCGCTATCTTGCGCTACACCAGGTCTCTGTGACGGTCTTCGCTGTGGTTACACAGTCTAGTCAAAGAGTTCATCAAGGGACTGTTCCGCTCTTTCCCACAGGTGAAGGCTCTGGGCCCAGCATGGGAACTGAACGTGGTGCTGACTGAGCTCATGGGGCCCCCATTTGAGCCTATGCATTCAGCTCTGCTCAAGTTTCTGTCTTGGAAGACAGCTTTCCTTGTGGCCATCACCTCTGTAGCTCAGATCCAGGCCCTGTCCTGCAAGCAGCCTTACTTTTCCATGATACAAGGGTGGTGCTGCGGACGCATCCCTCGTTCATGCCCAAGGTTCCCTTGGTGTTGCCTGTGTTTTTTCCAACGCCTTTGTCGCCGCTGAAAGGACTTTGCACTTGCTGGATGGCTCAAATGCTGAAGTTTTATGTGGCCCGCATGAAGAGTTTCCGGAAGACTTCTCAGCTTTTTGTGAACTTTGGCCCTGTGAACCATGGGAAGGCCTTGACCAAGGCTTTCATTTCCAGTTGGCTCTCCGGCTGCATCACTCATTATCAATGGTTGGCAAATCAACCGTTGCCTGGCCGTCCAAGAGCCCATTCTACCAGAGCGATCGCTGCGACAACAGGGTTCCTGTCTGGTGTGTCCCTGCTGGACATATGCAGAGCTGCTACGTGGAGGTCGACACACACCTTAACGAAATTCTACTGCGTGGACAGGGATTCCAAGGAGGAGTCCAGAGTTGGCCAAGCAGTGCTAAGCAACCTGTTCGCATGAAGGTGAGCCTGGTGAGGAGTTAAGAGTAATTGCTTCTGTTGAGCCTTCTTACCTCCGGTGGTTGTGTAATTATGTACTGCTGTGTATTTTTATTCACGAGCATGTGAATCCATGCCAGACCTCATGCCGAAGAAGGAACAAGTTACTTACCTGTAACTGTTGTTCTCCAGCATGGGTCTGGTAACGATTCACATGCAAACCTTCCCGCCTGCCCCTCTGCGGCTCTTCTCTTGGTTTTTCTGCCACTTTAGGTGCTACCAAATCTGAAGATGGCTTCCAGATGAGGGGCTTAGGTAGAGGGAAGTCATTGGCTGGGGGCAGTATGACCCAGAGCTCAGTGATTGGTTTATAGGAGAAAGACAGATTAGAAACAAAACTGAAACCGTTTTTTTCTTTTACCGAGGATTCCCAACCTAACGACTAGGAATATTCATGAGCATGTGAATCCATACCAGACCCATGCTGCAGACCAACAGATACAGGTAAGTAACTTGTTCCTTTTCAGACATTTCCCACCTGGAAACCACTGAAACACTCGGCCAACAACACATATCCTACCTTCCCATGTTCCCACAGGTCTCCCGATGAAAACAGTACCTCATGTGTGGGGGCACCTACCTGCACGCTAAGGTAAAAGGCTGAACCACTGGTAACCCCAAATGTTTCGGGAGAGCAGATTTTGCTGGAATTTGCTCTTGTGGACAACCTACAGATTTGGACCTCGGGTGTCGCAGCCACCAAGGAAAACGGGGAACCCCATGCATTTCTTAAAAGTAGACACCCGTGGGAATCCACAGAGGTCTGACTTGCACAAATCGCCCTTGAATTGATTACCCATAAGCCCTGGCAAACGCCGAAATTTAGGAAATGAAACACAATTTTCAGTCCTTTTCCACTGGGAAACCACCAAAACACGCCGCCAACAACACTTGTCCTAATTTCCCAGGTTTCCACATATGTCCCAATGAAAGCCAGACCTCGTATGCGTGGGTGTCCTCAACTGGATGAAAATGGATAAATCATCTGTATGCCAAGTGCTCTGGGAATACAAGAATGATGGGCATTGCAGGAAATCACTCGATCTTCCAATACTTTTCCTTTGTATGATACAAAATAAAACAAGGCTGTAGGCAGAGGGCTGCCATGGAAGGTCATTGGGGACAGTACACTCGAGTATCCCTCTGCCTTCCTTGTTTTGTACGCACCTTACATTTTCTGAATGGTTGTGTTCATGTGTGTGGCTGAATACAACTGATCCCGGCAAACTTTTGACGGACTTGCCATTCCGTCTCATAATGCGCATGTGCAAGAGTCTAGTGTCTCGCAGTGACATGCACCCACGGCAACGCTACAGGACACCGGGCCGGTACATGCGCACTCGCCAGTCATAACAACACTACTCCTGATGCGTATGCGCACTCAGCACAGCCGTGCATAGCTTGGCTGATTTTAGTTCCCCAGCCTGAACGCAGCGATCCAGTCGCAAAATGCATACGCGGCCCTACACGCCAGCCTGCAGTGAGCCTGGGACCTAAATACCAGGTAAATACTTTCCCCGACTTGGTCACACAATACAGACCCTTTCCTCACCAGTTAACCTAACGGGCGCACGCATCTCGTTTCTCTCATAGGACGACTACAGACAATAACGGAAACTATCACCCAGCCACCATTACGTGCTGGTCCACACTTTAGTGAAAAGTTGCAAAACCAACCGGCACCCTGCGCACTTCCTGAGACTCTTCACGCAGCTACAACCTAGCTAGGTGAGCACATGCCTTCCTGGTACACTTGGGTAAATATCTTTCTGTTATTGACCTCCACTAACAGTAATCTTACCCAGAACTACATGTTCTTTGATTCTTGCAGCCATCCACAGCCGGCTGTCAGAAGACCAAACCACTTAGCATCTCATGCCATTCATGTGCCACAGTAACTTCAGATCCTGACAGATCTGCACCCCCCAAGGTCAGTCCCATGCCTTCCTTGTCCTTGATTTTATAGTGGTGTACCACACTCAAGGAAAATATTATGTCTTGTTTTTTTAAATAAAAGTTTTTAACTTTCCACTCAGTCACTAATGGAGTCCCCCTGTCTCTATTTTTAGGGAGACTACCCAGGCCCTAGATGAAGGCTCTAAGCCGAAATGTCTCACCAACCAGTACCTCAATACTTTGCCTGGTCCCAACATCTTCTTTGATCTATATCTAGACGTCGACCACTTGTTGGGTCACCCTCCAGACTGGATACACATAACCCAAAGTGTTTCCATTTATTGCTTTTGTTTTGGTTGTTATGTATGTTCTACATGCTAATCACTTGTCACTTTAGCTGGTGGTTACACCGTGTTTCTTTTCAACACTATCTTGTCTTGCAAATTATTTTGCCATAAACAGCTGCTTGAGGAAAAGTTAAGACTAAGAATTAACCGCTTTGCAAACTCTGTATTTGTGATTGAACCTCTTGCAGTTTCTAACTGTTCTTTTCAACAAAATACCTTTTTTCTCAAAAAATTACTGATGCATGATTAATAAATGCATCCAGCAGTAAAATAAATTTAAAAAGCTGACAGATCGATATCTATTTGTGTCTGAAATTCCTTCCTGTGCATTTTCACATTTAAAGTGTTTTTGTACCTCTCTTGACATAATAGAAATAACCTAGGCCTACTTTAGTCCAATAGTAGTCCCCAGAAAACGTTATACGTCAGAACAGATCCCCATTGTTGACCGTGGCTGGAACATAATCAGCAAAGTGATGTCATTTCAATGTGGTCACATCTTCTACTAGGGAGTTTGTACATAGACAATGGTTAGTGATTTTACAACTTCTTTGTGAAAGTTCAAAAATGAGCGTTTTTTTGTGGAGCAGCTGCACGGTATACAACATAACGATTGTATGTAGCTACATGCATAATGTGTACGACCAACTTCTTGTACCACATGCAAGACTTGCGTGCTGCCTGGTATGGCTCAAGCAATTGGTCTGCTTTATCTACTACGCCCATGTACTTGTTGTAGTCAAGAATGCACTGGCCTTCTGCACTTGCTGAGCCTGCCCGTGCGCAGTGACAAGTGAAGCACTTTCATCATGAATAGTACTTAGCATGTGCACATCCCTTCTGTCGCAGAATTTTATTGCCAGCCGTTCATCCCGCCGCAATGCCATACATGCTCCCATAACCAGCTTCTTACACAACAGTTATCCGGTGAAGCCTTTGCAGTTACTGCAGATTGTACCGCATTCCAATGTGCCCACATTGTGCAATACTTTGAAGAGTGGTATTCCTGTGTAGAAATTGTCCACATACAAATGGTGACCCTTGTGGAACAAAGGTGTGGCAAGATCCCAAACAATCTCTCTCACTTATCCCTAAATGGGCTGGCCAGCCAGCAGGGTTTATGCTCAAGTCTTTTCCAGTGTAGACTCACATGCTGTAGGCATACCCAGTGGCACATTCGCACAACATGTGCACCTTGATCCCGTATCATGCTCTCTTGCTCTGAATATACTGCTTGAATAGTAGCTGACCTTTGAACAATTACATTGATTCATGAATGGAGATGTTCTGGCTAGGAACATATATAATCTCAAAATTGCTACGTAAAGTGTTTCAGAAATGGCTGAATTTTGAAAAGCCTATCATAATTTGGGTCAGTTCTGGGTAATGCTGCCGAGTTGTCTTTGAAATGCAACATAAATTGCAGTACTTGGAAACTATTTCTACTCATTGTTGTTTCAAAAAAGGGGATGTAAGAGAGAGACTGCTTCGGCAATATTCCCATGAGCACAATGAGACCCAAACATTTTCTCATCTCAAAACTGGTAGTTGGAACCCAAGATTGTGCTCTGGAATGCGGTTTGAGAGTGGGACCCTGTGACCTCAAGAACTGTTAAGCATACAAATTGGTTTGCTCAACCACATCTGAAATGAACCCATCATCCACAAAAAGGTTGAAAAAGTCAATAGGATGAAAACCATCTGTATTCTCTGTGCACCCAGATATTTCAGTGAAAGGTGGCCAGCAGGCTGAGACATTGCTGGAGGCACCCAGTCCGACTCATCAGCCATGTCATGATCTGGCACATTCCTCGCACTCCATGCATGTTCCCTCATTCTTGCAGGTAATCTGTGTGGGGGAAGTGTCGAAAGTGGTGCGTGTACTCCTTCATTCTCTACCTCATGAAATGAGGAGGTTAAACCACTCAACTGAAAACTCACTGCCTGATTCATCTGCCTGCTCACCCTCAGAAGCAGATTGTTTCAGATTCCACATCTGGTTCTGTGCCTTGCTCCGAGTCAGCCTGCATCAGTAAGGCAAAAGCCTCCTCACTAGACATCTGACGAGAAGCCACGAGTACTTTCGCAATGGTAACCCTTTACTGCCCAAAGAACAGATGGACTGGAACAATAAGTATCTTTGCTTCTCAAAGTATGGAAACTAGTAGAGTAAGGAGTATTGAATACCACAGACCAAGACCACACAATTAAGCCAAAATGTCCAGACTCGGCCCACAAACTGTAGTAGCCCTCTGCAATGTGAAGTACTCTCAGCATGCTAAATAAAACTGAGTACTAATTTGCTAACACTCGCGTGAAATGCAAAAGACGAGCTCACTGCTTACTTTACAAGTGGTTAGACTGCTACAACACAACTGCACCTAGAACAAAGAGAACAAAAGATGTAAGCAAGATGTCATCTTCAGCTATACATTGAACAAATACAAGTGTGGGTAAGAGGATGGAACCCACACTACCAATTCAAAGACAGCCACCGTGTTGAACCCTCCACTCCCCCATGGGGCACATGTGGATGGGAAATAAAGGTGAGAAGCGACCTTGTAATGTATTTGTGATTGGGTGAGGTGAAAAGGCAGAGGTGATCTGGACGGAGACAGTGAAGATGAGGAAAGTACATGGCAGACCCTTCTAGACAATTGCTGGCACACTTTACACAAAACCCCCTGCTCATTCACATAGGGTCGTGTGTGAAGGGGGAAGGTTACAAGGACTGAACGACTGCAAGGCCAGGTGAAGAGCACATTATGTCACCTTGTGCAAATGGCACACTTGTGCTGGCACCTTTTGTAATCCGTGATGGTTTCTGTTCCTGTGGCCTACCGGTTGTACTGAATGGTGGTAAGGAGAGTTGCAGGTACTGCACCGTTATACTGGGATATCGGGGGGAAGGTAATGGAAGTGAGATTCAGCCAGAAAGGAAGACCGAGGCTCAGTGAAGTCCCCATGCCTAGCATTGCTTAGGGCACTGTACAATACGCGTAATTCTCCCAGAACCCACCAATTTGCCTTTTTTACACCACACACAACACTCCTTACCACTATACACTTCGCACAGTGCCCCAAGATCTTCCACACCCCCTCGAACAGCGGATCACACCAGTCCAACCTGCCTCCTGCCTTTCCACTACAGCACAAGCACAGAAATAAAACATTTAAATACTTTGCACACATTTTGGCACAGTTACTATTCTGATATAGGAAATGAGCTCCATACCAAGTGTGTATTTTATGCTCTGTCAATATAGCCACCATGACCTAATGTGTGCCAATCATCACAAATTGATACCATTTTGGACAGTTTCATTGTGAGAGCTTGGGCCAAAGCACCAGGATGGCTAGGGATGTTGTCCCTGGCCTTGGGCGCCTGTCTGTCATGTAGTCAACCATCCCCAAGTTCAACAGCACTCGGCAGGGTCCACATCCCTCCCCAAAGGGAGAAACTGTAACGCTGCTGCACTTGAGGATGGTCGACTAACAAGAGAGACAGACTCCCAAGCCCAGGGATATCACCTCCAACCATCCTGAAATTCTGACTGGTCTGCATTACAGGTTTTCCCTCTAGGGAGGGATGGGCACCCTCCCGGGGGTCGCTGGGACCGCCACTGCACTTGGGGACTCTTGGCCAATAAGGGAAAAAGGGTGGCCAAGGGTGGGGGACCATAACCCAAGACCATCCTGAAGCTCTGGCTAGGCTGCGTTACACTCAGAGAAGGTATGGGGTCCCTGGCGGGCCTCCCTGGGACCACTGGCGAACTTGGGGGCAGTCGACCAACAAGGTACACAAGCGCCCAAAGCCATGCACATCACCCCCAACCATCCTACCTCTGGCTGGGCAGTGTTACAGCTTTCCCCTCCACAAAAGAATGGGGACACTGCTAGGCCACCCTGGAACTGCCCCTGGTCTTGGGGATGGTCTCCCACATGGGAGACAAGCGCCCAAGGCCAGGGACATCAACCCCCGACTCTCCTGGACCTCTGGGTGGCCTGCATTACAGCTTTGCCACCTGGGGAAAGGATGCGGACCGTGCCGGCGCTCACTGGGACGGACGCTGCACTTACAGGTGGTCGACCAACATGGGAGACGGGCACCAAAGGCCGGGCACAACACCCCCAGCCATCCTGAAACCTGTTACAGGTTTTCCCTCTAGGGAGGAATAGGCACCCTGCCGGGGGTGCTTGACACCACCGCTGCACTTGGGGACTGTCGTCCAACAAGGGAAGCAGGCGGCCAAGGGCAGGACCATAACCCCGGAACCTTCCTGAAGCTCTGTCTAGGCTGCGTTACAGCTCTACTCTCGGAGAAGGGATGGGGACCCTGCCGGGGCTCCCTGGGACTGCTGCTGAACTTGAGGGTGGTCGACCAACAAGGGAGACGGGCACCCAAGGCCAGGCACATCACTTCTGACCATTCTAGACCTGGGCAGTGTTGCAGCTTTCCCCTCCAGGAAAGAATGGGGACCCTGCTAGACCCCCCTGGGACCACCCCTGGCCTTGGGGATGGTCGCCTCACATGGGAGACAGGAGCCCAAGGTCAGGGACATCACCCCCGAATGTCCTGGACCTCTGGGTGGCCTGTGTTACAGCTTTGCCCCCTGAGAAATGATGTGTTCCCTGTCTGGGCTCACTGGAACCACCCTGGACTTGGGGTGGGGGTCCTGAGGGGGGGATGGAGACCACATTGTAGACATCATCCCCAACCATCCCGAAGTTCTTGCTGGCCTGCATTACAGGTTTTCGCTGCAGGGAGGAATGGGGACCCTGCCGTGGCTCCCTGGGACAACCACTGAACTTGGGGACGGTCGATCAACCAGGCAGACGGGCGCACACGCCTGGGGCCATCACCCCCAACCATCCTGAACCTCTGGCTAGGCTGCGTTACATCTTTTCACTCCGGAGAAGGGATGGGGACCCTGCTGGGCCCTCCAGGACTGCTGCTGAACTTGGGGGGCCATCGACCAACAAGGGAGACAGGCGCCCAAGGCCGAGGCCATCACCTCTGACTATCATACAGCTCTGGCTGGGCTGCGTTGCAGCTTTCCCCTCCAGGAGAGAATAAGGACCCTGCCGGGGCTCCCGGCTGAACTTGGGGACATTCGACTCACATGGGAGACGGGCACCCAAGCCCAGCGACAACACCCCCAACTGTCCTGGACCTCTAGGTCGCCTGCGTTCCTGCTTTGACTCCTGGGAAAGGATGGGGACCCTGCCGGGCCTCACTGGGACCACTGTTGGACTTGCCAACAGTCGACACAAATGGTGACCATTCCGATAAAAGGAAAGCGCTCCATACCAAGTGTCCATTGCATGCTCAGAAGAAATGAACCTCTGCATTACTAGCACACATGTTTCAGAAAGTGGTAGTCCTTATGTTTACTGAAGTTTTTTTTCATACAAAGCAGCCAGCATGCTCTATTCAGGGCACATATCATTCAACACATTACTTCCGCACCACCCGTTCCCGCCCATACCACTGACACTCCAGCCACAGTCCCACAGTCGACCACGTCATCGACCGATAAGCCACACACAGTGTTGATTGGAAGGTCTGCATAATCCCTGTCTTCTGGGCCATTGCGTTCGCGATCACCACATGACAGGCCCCCGAAAATGATGCCAAAGTCTGTTTTCACCCTCAAAATCACAGGCTTCCAAAGATGAGGAATACTCTGCCACTAGGGACTTTCTGGGGCAATGCACCGCAAACTGCCCCCTGCTCTACAGCCTTTGCCTGCACCTGCTCCCATAGTGTTATCAAGCTGCTCCAAATGAACCCCTGAACAGTTTAATAGGGTTATGAGGAGAATGTCTAGTCTTGTTGATTTTTTTTTTTATTTCTTTTTTTTGGGATCAACACCCAGATCAACTTACCAAACTCCAGTGGCCCCCTCAAGGCGAAACAGCTAACAAGCAGCCCGATGCCAAAAAACGCCCGCCTGTACCCAACACAACCTGGTACATCTACCTATCAAGACGTGTCTGATTACCTATAACTATTATGGCACTCAAGGTTCCCAAGACCTTGGCTCATTAACAGACCAAAGAAACATGGAGGATACAGATCAATACTATGACGACAATGATGTATACATCATCCAATCCCCAGACCATACTGACAAACCAGTGGCTGATTCCCCTGTGGACAACCAGCTGCAGTATAATGCTCTTCTTTTAAAAGTTGCAAACCCCTTTAAAATAGATACCCAGTAGCTCAACTCGATAAAGACTTCATAGGATAACTGATGTGCTTCCCAGTTTATTCCACTACTCCAATCTGGTCAAAGGCAGATTCAGCCTTCTCTACTTACCCCCAATCTGACAAAGGCAGTCAACCCTGCCATTGAGAAAATGTTTAGACCAGCCCCATCAGACCCATTGTGCATTAGGGGCAGCTTAAAGCCTGACTCTCTAGTACTGACCACCACAAGGAAGAGAGCAGGCACTCCTTTAGCCTCTGCCAAAGCCCCTCCAGACAAGGAGAGCAAAAAGATTTACACTATAGGCAGTAAAGTTGCTTCCTCAGCTGCTTACCAAGTAAGGATATCCAACAACGCTGCTGTCGAGTTATAATTGCCACAAGTGGGATGAGATCTTGCGTTAAATGGACTCGGCCCCCGAGCCCCTAAAGACATAGCTCTTACAAACAGTAGCTGAAGGTAGAGATGTAGCAAGCTGCATCCTTAAAAATAATCTAGATGCAGCAGACAATGCAGGATGGATTGTTACTGAGGGGTACCCTCATCAAACGCCATGCTTGGCTACGTCAATTAGGTTTCAAGCTGGAGACCCAAGCCACCCTTTTGAATATGCCCATCGAGCCCAGCTCATTACTAAAGAGTGCTAAAGAGGAATATGTCACCCTCAGTTCCCTGGGACAATTCACAAACAAACCCGTGGTGCAGGGAGGAGGTTCTAATACACGCTGTTTTAGAGTACAGAATTCCCAGCAGTCCTCCAACTACAACCAGGGTGGGCAGAAGTCATCCTGTGGATCCTCGCAGGGGCAGTCCTCCAAACAAAAATTTCAAATGGGCCACAGAAGGCCAAGAAGTAGAGGTATATCCTCCACCTCAAGAGGAGACTCCACCCCACCAAAGCAATGACCACCCGCTACAGGTCACCTCCCATGCCTCTCCAGTAGGTCACATTTCTCATTTTACCCACGTATGGGAGGGGATCCCGTCAGACAAGTGCGTACTTTTCACTGTGGCGGGAGGCTATTACATAGAACTCATACAAACACCATCCAACCTCCTGCCAAGACAAAGATGAACTACGCAGGACGAACAGCGCATCCTGCTGGAAGAGTTCAAAGCATTGCTGCTAAAGGACGCCATAGAAATTGTCCTGGCAAACCTGGGTATCTTCTTCAATGTAACAATGCGCCCTGCAAACACTTATATCAAGCCTCAGAAATTCTGCATGACAACACTACACAAATTAATCGCACTGCTGAAACCGGGTGACTACCTGGCAATCTTGGACATGAAAGATGCATACTTCTATATTTCATTGTTCCAAGCGCACAGAAAATTCTTGCGCCTCAAAATTGTGAATCAACACTACCAGTTCAAGGTGCTACCCTTCGACATAGCCTCCACTCCAAGGGTATTCACCAAGGTACTAGCCGTAGTGGCGTTGCACTTACGCAGAGTACGCTTATCTGAACAACTGGCTGAGAACAGGGGAATCCCCTCAAATTTGCAAGCAAAATAACCAAAGAACAATCAATCTTCTGTTCCAACTGGGATTCTCAATCGACAAGAAAAAATAGTCTTGTTCCAAGCAAAACGAAACAGTTCTTAAAGGCTATCATAAAGACGGGAGAGGGTCTAGTCTTCCTATCAAACAAGAGTACAAAATATACTGCTGGAAATACCTCAATATCTAGCCGGTTGCCAAATAACCGTACGTAAAGCAATTTGCTTGCTCGGATGATGATTTCATGCATTTACCTGGTTCCGCTCGCACGGCTGCACATGCGCCCAGTGCAAGAGTGGTTAGCGAAACGGTGGTTTCAGGCAAGCGGTCAGTAGGACGATCTAGTGGTTGTTTCGCTAACCCTAGTTCAAGCGCTAAGCTGGTGGACAAAAGAAAATCTGTTAAAGTGAAAACCATTGAACAACCCTACAGTGCAAGCAATTGTTACAACAGACACATCACTCACCGGATGTGGAGCCCATTACCTTCACCACACAGTACATGGCCCTTGGACACAGATCACAGCCCAGAATCACATAAACCTTTTGGCGCTGCTAGCAGTGCTCAAGGCCCTTCAAACCTTTCAAGTGCATTTAACAGGTCAAACAGTACACAGTACAGGTCCTCACAGACAGCACCACTGCCATGTTTTACATAAACAAGCAGGGAGGCACACACTCTCCCAAGTCTGTCCAGGCTAGCCCAAAACATTTGAAAGTGGGCACTCAAGTGGAACATGTTCCTAGTGTCTCAACACATTCCACAGGAGCTCAATTCTCAATTCTCTAGCAGACTCGCTAAGCAGAGATCCCCTACCCGAAGAGCACGAGTGGCAGCTCAGCAGAGACATTTTAAACGATACCTTATCCTTCTGGGGCTATCCTCCTTTGGACTTGTTTGTCACAAGCCTAAACACACAATGCCCGGACTTCGCATCCAGGTTTCCGCAACCCAGATTCAAGGGGAAAGCCCTGTGGATGAGCTGGTCAGGGAAATATGCTTACTCTTCTCTCAACACCGCTCCTGAACAGGATAGTGCACAAAATGCATCGGGAACAAGCAACTCTAATCCTGCTTGCTCCAATGTGGGGGAGACAGTTGTGGTTTCCGCATCTGCGCAAAATGGTGATGTGCGATGAATTCAAGCTCCCGTGACATGGCAGTGTCCTCACAGACAGCACCCACTCTCGAAGACTGTCCACATTACCCCAAAAATATGGAAGTGGGCACTGAAGCAGAGCTTGTTCCTAACCTCTCAACACGTCCACTAGTCCACAATTATATTCAGAGGTTAGTGCTATGGAGTATGTTCAACTCAAAATGAGATGCAGAAGCTGACGCTACAATTGAAATAACACATAGATGGCAATGTTAATTAAATATTAGCATTGAACCTGGGGGAACAGAGTGGTGGTCTACATGCATCTCGATGCTGGACTGCCCATGTGCCCGGGAACAAAGACAAGTACAAACACAGGTTGTACTTGCGTGTCATTGCAATATGCCACAAAGAACAACCCAGTACAATGTAACCTAGCAGTCATTGATCTATATAAATGGTCGAAAGTAAAACTTATATTCGGCATTTCCATTCTCTTAGCGTATCGCAGAGACACTGTTCAGATAAACGCCTTTTCATAAAATGAAATTGCATGATCCTTTGTCCAGTTTTGGAATGGTGAATATATCATATTTGACGTTATTACACCCCTCCCTTAATTCATTTCTTTGGGGATCATGCCTTTCTCTCAAGGTCGAAAAACTATTGAACCTTATACTGTGCACGATGCGTGGGCTTGCTGAGCGCGCAAGCAAAAAATCAAAACTGCTGACCTTCACTCAGAATGAAGATACATTCTTGGTTTGCAACATCTTGTCTCGGCGCATCCATGAGAAAGGGACTTGTGAGGCATAGGCACAGGAGAAAAAATGTGGGGGCTGTCAGTGCTCACTGTTCTTTGCACTGCTGAGGGGTGGGGGACACTTCGCAATGACAGAATGCAGCCTAGTCCAAAGTTGTAGTCGAGGGTACGGAAAATGGAGTCCAGGTGTGTCTAGCAATAGCCCCAACTTTGCTTATGTCAGGGCCTTCTTCCCATGGCAGCAGAAGGGCAAAGGATGCGCCCCACACGAGTGTAAGAGCAGGGTGTCACTTTCGCGTATAATTTATGGGTGCGGGGGGCTCAACCGGCCCACTCCTTCCTTACATTAGCAATGACCCCAAACACATGCCCCTATGAATATATTGGTCAGAGTGCAGCTATTTCTCACCAACAACCCAATTTGATCAGCGAATGTCCCACAGTAGGTCAACGAAACTGTGAAGTGTGAAAGCACAGCATTACATTGTATGGCATTCGTAAAATTGGAACTTGTTGAAAAAAAATGAAAAAATGGACAAAGAGGCTAGATTTCAAAAGACAAATTGGATGCTTTATTAGGACACTTCATAAAAACATTGTTCATCAAAAAATGAGATGGTAATCATTTGAACCTGGATGTGAACTGTTCCGCAAGCTCTGCTTTAGGTGGACAGGGCAGGATGGCAATGTTTTGTGGCAATGTATGTGTACTCGGAACAAAATCGAGCACGATTCCGTGAGTATGTATCTCCAAGACAGTCATAATAAGATCTTTCACAAAATCGAATTCCATTTCCTCATATACTAGCTTGACCACCCATTTTTTGCTTCTATTCGTAAAGAGCATTGCGTAGCGTAGTATCCCAAAGTTCCCTCAGTCCTCGATTGTTCACGCCTTACATTCTCATTATGCACTAATACTGCTAGTAATGTCCTATATTTCATAACGTCTATGCCGAAATGCAATCTCTTTGGCCTGTACTTAAGGCACATATTGTGGAACACCTCCAGATCTCCTGTGTGACAGAATTCTGAGAGTCCCTTCAGATCTCTTGATAGTTTTATCCAAAACTATCTTCTCAAGGCCTTTGTGTGGAGGTGAAGATGGAATCAATCACCACTTCTTCTGTTCCTGCTCCGGCGACAAAGGGCCATGTGCACATTGGTGGAAATGTTGGTTTTCTGTCCAAGAGTGAACGTTTGAACAGTGGTGCATTAGTGACCGCCATTTTTCTAGTCTAATTTCCACAGACCCAGCACACGTTTTGGAGCTCCACCAAAGATGGTTGCTGAAAGACTGGGACCACTGTAAAATATTTTTAGAACCTTTTTTTTTTCCTGCAGCTGAGTTTTTTTTATTGATGGATTTGTTTGATTTTCCAAGCTTCACTATTGACGTTGAAATTTATAGTAGTGCGTTTTAGCAATGAAATGGAGTCCCACAAATTCACAGAAACTGAAAACTTACTGAAACTAGACCCACTGAAAAGTAAAGCAGGTGCACACAGTAGATTCCCAGCTGGCAGTTTCTCCAGCTTTGGTTGAGCGGGCCATGAAAACTTTTCATGGAGCATTTCACAGGTGGCATATATTTTGAGGTTACTGCCTCGGGATACACGAGTCGGAGTCACCAATGGCTTCATACATACTTCCCCTCTCACTGAATGCACACATTTCAGCATCATAATCTCCATCAAGCAGCTGTCGAATACAATGTATTTGGGCTCCTTTATTAGACTATCATCCTGTTTTAATGTTTCTGACTGAACTGTGGTTGACATATCAGCCAAACTGGACATACTGTAGTCGAGATCTTGGTCTAGTTCCTCGGTCAATTGTATTGATGCTTCATTCTGTCATTTCAGCGTCTGTTACTTGAACATTAATCGGAGAAAACATCAATGTCGTTTTGGTGGCACTTTCTTGGCGGGTGTCGATTGTGTCAAGTGGTCTGCAACTAATTCAATAGCATATTCATTACATTCAGTTTCATCTTCATCTGGTGGAGCAGTCGCATTGTAGCAATGGTCCAACAACACTTTGCTGGATTCGCCGGTCACATTAAATTCATTTTCTGGCCATTGGGCAAAAGTATCTCGAGTCTGCTTATTGATTTGAACACGGTGCGCCTCAAATAATAGTTGCTCCATGGTGAAATCAGTTTGACAAGCAGCATCTCTGATTTCTGTAGCTGTCTGTGTCTGCATAGTTCGTACACCATCGGGCAACTAGAAGACAGGTTGGAAAAAGATGTTCAATGTAAATCCAACCTACAGTATTGTACAATTTTCCTTTTTAAAAAAAAGCATGTTATGAAGGCACCAGCACAAAACACTGTTTAAAAATGAAATTGTTTGCAAATTACCTTATTTTTCTTGTTTTTCTGTGAAACCTTCTTTACTGTAACAGCACCAGCAAGCTGATCCACCGACTTGGATCCACGTGCCTCCTCTTCTATATCCCGATCTATTATAGATACCTAGAAAAGAGTATCCATTAAAAATGTCATTCCTATTAGATATCAAATTATTCCATCGCGCACCTGGCTTACAGATACTCGTACACCGTGTACGTCATTTAGTCAAAAAATACATTTAGAATTTGACCCTATCGATGGCTAGTTTACTCGATCAAAGATGACTGTGCGAAACACACTGATAAAAATGTTGCACTCAAGCAATTTGCAAAATCTGCTAGTTTATAATAATGTCACTGTCTAATAGTATCAGATCTAGGACCTACTTTCTTTCATTCGAGGTAACTGTCAGTCCGCATACCTCTGGCTCTGGATCAACTATGAGGGATGATGTAATTGTAGTCGAACTTCAGCATCCCCCTGTAACACAGTACTTGTTTTAGAATGGATGAAAAAATTGAAATTGAACACAAACAATGTGACGCAGACAATGTTGCATATCAATAAAAAACCATGAATGAAACATTGTGTAAATGACCGACACGATATGTAAATATGATCATATTATCTCAAATTACATACATAAACATTTCTGGAACGGAATAGCTAAATAAGACTACCTGATATGCGCTCAAAGTTGTTGTTGACTGCAGGCAAGACATGGATGCATAATCTTGCTCCTTCATATTCCGTGCATAATCATGGAGTTGTAAAGGGAAAATTTAATTTGATTTAGAAATGCTAATCTTAAAAATTGGCATGTAAAGAGACAGATTACGAAAAGAGTATGTTTATTTCAAAGTGCACTATAGCATAGTTATCTGTGCCCATAAAACGTTTTCTATGATGCCCCTAAAACCAAGGACAGATGTTTAGCAAAATGGGGTTTAGTTATAAAGCAATACAATCTTGTGAATAAGTATTATAAGGGACATTTACACATTCACTACCCCAAGGGCTACAGCTAAATACGGAACCGTGATTCACCTGTGCATGAATAGAATCGGAATTGCATTTGGGAGCAATGCACGAGTCGTTCTGAGTCGATTCTTCTTTGTGTACTTGGATTGGTCGTACATATTTGTGGCAAAGTGCAGGCTGCAGACGCGGTATCGATCACCCCTTGTGTCCTCCATGACATTATGGGCTATACTTTCAAGCTCTTCCAGCGCAAATCCCCATATCTGACCCATTCTCTTATTCGGTCTATATTCCTCGGGAATACATGCATTGTATTGCCTTTAGATTTCTTATGGGTCTTAGGACGACCGAAAACCGTACATGCAGGCATTGTTGGAAATTCTGTTAAAAAAAAAAAATTACTTTGCATAAAAGCGTGAGAAAGACGGAATTATACCATACATTTTTTCTATGCAAGCTATGTTTTGGTCACCGAAGCAAAATCAGTGTAGCGTAGCCGGCTGTATTATATAATAACTTTCATAAACAATTAATTGATGTGACAAAAATCATAACATGTTACTCGTCTCTTGAATGTACTATCGAGCATCAAAAGGAAACATGCTTATAGACACGGTCCGCGAAGGATGCAATTCGATCCCAATTGACACTGATGACAATTGATATATATCGATAACATAACAAATTAAAATGAAATCAATGGCAATGAGATGAATGAACATTACACTACTGGGTACGTTCTTCTAAAATAGATAGAATTTTAGAGATCAAGGAGATATGATTAGGTGACCTGCCTTTTCCTTGACCAACAAACAGTTAGATTCAGCAAGCAGGGTACTTAGTGGCAGAAGAACAGGGAGATGTCCACAGGTAGCACGACGACAAGCTGACTCGCAGTGGTTTTCAGTTAGCACGTTCACGAGTTGACTTGCAGTGCTCAAAGATGTTCTCATGTTCAATATCAAGTGGTTTATAAAGAATTAGAAAGGTGGGTGTGTATGTGAATGAATGATGTGTATATGGCCTGATCTTATGTGGATAGCAGGGGCACGGCCTGCTTCAGGGGAGCATGCATGGAGACACGGGTCTGGCTAGGTCATGTGTACAATGGTCCCTGGGCGTAAGATACCTTTGAAGTGTACATGATGTTTGGCATCTTGGCCGTTCCCACCCCTGCTAGCCCTCTTTGGCAGCGCACATCCACTGGTGCGAACTGCCTTTGATAAAGGAGGCGGGATGGATGGGCCTGAGGCGTGCAGACAAGGGCCGGAACACTGCTGAATGGAGACAAACCTGATTAACTGAAAAACTGAAACAACCATTGATAAAAGTTCAGTTGTTTTTTATTGTGTTGCTCATTTTGAAGGAACAAATGTACTACACATTAAAAACTTCTGGTTGCAGCACAGTGTGGGAAAATCCCCTGTACTGACCGCTGTCACTGAGGAAAGTTTCTCTAATGGCACCAACGACACAGGTTGGTATTACTCGTCGAACGCGGTGTCCAAGCCTCCATGAAGCATCCATTTAAGCGAACGATAGGCCATTAGCCTGTACCACCGGTGAAAGAGAAAGACACAAACTGTTTTTAAATGACCATGATAAGTGTATTAAACCTTAGTTGCCAATGACCATTCTTGTATCCAATGGCATTGTTGCCAGTGCAAATGTTACCTAGACACTGTAAAATATTGAAGGTCTATGTATTCCATTACATTTGGGACACAAAGAAATATTGCTTCACGACTGTACATGACATAAACAGAAGGAGACCACTAGGATTTCCCCAAATTGCGAGTGATGTATGGAATTGCAAGACTACGTTTGTTTGGCATTGATAGATCAAAGCTACGGCAATATAGGAGAGACCACCATGAATAGTCACATAGTGGCCTATGTGACATCACAACTAGAGTACACTTACTCGTTACTTGGATTGCAAGGGCAAACTGTTGCTCGAAGTTCGTGCATAAGCACCATCATAATCCTCAACACGGTCCTTGTGAGGCAGGCTGCCCTGAAGTCTGGCAGCTCAGTAACGCATTGCGGCCGTTTCTCGCCTTCCGATATGTAGGCCGAGCATCCAGAGTTTTCTCGGCAGCAGCAGTTCTCCTCCTCGGTTGGCATTAGCGCGCACCGATTGCATGGACACCAGGAGGAAACGCTGTCCATGAGACTAGGCTCAGGCTCTTCATTTGTCGAATCGTCCTCCCAACTGTTGTCCGAAGCCCCATCGTTTGCACTTTTCTCTTTTGAGTAATTCCTCCTCGGAATATTCTGGCTCCTACTGGTAGGGTGTATTGTTGCTATTATTATTATTATTATTATTATTATTATTATTATTATTATTATTATTATTATTATTATGTGCCAAAAAAACATTTATAGTAATGGTACTGATATCTGTTTGCATGGGCTACAAGCAACGAAGGTAGCTGACCAGCGCACAGAAACAAGGCACAGAATACTAAAAAAAAAGATAGTGAAAGGAATGGAAAAGCAAATCTGATGTCTGTTGAGAAGCGGTCTGTTTATACTTATTGAGGAAAGAGGCGTCCTGCCATTTCCATGGAGACACGACATTAGTTGAAGTGCAGAAAACGTTGACACGAGACATGCATTGGTGTTGTGAAATGGGCGGTATGCATCTAGTGATTTCAGCCTGAGGGGTGGGGGATATGATTTAGTGCCGCCAGGGCAGTCCACCTTGGGCATGCAGCAACTGATCAGATTATCACAAGATGGCCGGGCCCTGCTGCCTGATTTCGCATGTGTACAAAAGAGGAAAACTACGGTAAGGTGCTTTGGAAATGTGTGTGTACGATCGATCAATGTATACTTAAAAACACATGCCCAAACTCTCTCGGTACATAATATTTTTGAGCGCACTATTCCTTTAAATCACTTTAAAATGATTACGTCCATTGTTAGAATCTAATAAAATCACCATCTAACAAACTTATTAATCAGCACTACATCACAAAATGTGTATTCTTTTTATGTAAATACAACAACATTGAAAAATGTTAATATTGAATAAGACTTTGTCATATGAAAAGTATAAAACAAACGTATTCCACCACTTGACTTTTTTTTTTTTTTTTACATACCCCAGTTTAATTTGATTTAGGGGCCTATTTAGAATGGAGATAGTGGAGTTATCCATACTAACTACAGAATCAGCATTACATATTTTGAGGGATGTCATGCTGCCAAGCGCTTTTCCACTTTTTTTCCAAACTGAATAAAGTGCAATGTGCATTTGGTTGGTGTCGGAGTTTAGGCAATAGTCCCAAAACGAGTCTAATATAATTGATTCGTAGTTGTGCATCCCATTGCCGAAAACGCACTTATATACTTGCCCAAGTACACTACATTCTGTCATTACATGCCTTGCAGATTTCAAATTTTCAGGAGATTTACACATCCGACAAAACCTCTTTTCTTTCGGGGTGCCCATTTGTGGGCCTTTCATTGTTAATAGTGGTAATAGATTGATTCTCAATCTCCACATAAAGAGCAACACTGCAGGGCTAGGACTTAAAAGGAGATAAGGCTTGGGTTTCGAATATCTGCATTACCTGTACCAGGATTCATCAGGTGGTTGTCATTTTTAACCCAATCCCAAGTGTTGGCCTTTCTGTAAAAAGAGACATTGACAAGGTCGAAATTATACCAAGTTCTGGACGAGACATCCAGTTAACGTTCTCAAAAAAGTCCACATTTAGGGATTCAAAGTTATTCCCACTGACACTTCATTCCTTTCCACAACTCGTGCCCATTTATCCATTAATGGGGATAACGGTGACATTTTAGATGTTCCATATAAAACCCCTCTCCTTTTAAGCAAATACTTAATGACCCTATACCCAATTTCAACCGTAAATATTCCACAGGACAGGAGGTCAGTAGATTTAATGCCCTACGCCAAAACCTTCCCTCCAGGCGTTTCAGCTAACTAAGATCTCTCATCGTTATGGCCTCCAGCCCATACAGTATCATGGGGCAGTAACATAGTTTGTAAAGAGTCAAGATGCCCTGGATTGTGTATCCTGCGGTATTATTGACACATTTCTGTAAAAGGAGGGTCAACTGACATGCTTTCCTTGTTTTAGTATCCAAAATGTCTTCATAATTGTTTGTTGTTCATTTCAAACCCCAAATACACTTAACTTCCCACATACACAATCTCCCCCAGCTTAGTATTCATAGCTGTTTTATAGACTTTTGTCTTTGAAATGAGCATTTATTTGGACTTGGAAATGTTTACCGTAAAGGAGTTTTCATATATATATTCATAAAGTTAATGTATCGTGTTTGTTCATCCTGCCATACGTGTGATCAAATAAAAACAAATCGTCAGCTTATAACATGCACCCAATACTTTCCATGCCTATTTTTTGTGGGCAGTTTGAACTCCTCAGAAGCAGAGCAGGCAAGTCAACAAGGTACAAATGAAACCGGGGAGCCAACACACATCCCTGTTTGACTCCCCTGTTACTTATTAGCCCTGACATACTTCCCTCATTATACAAACTGACTCTTACATAATCGTATTGTAAGGCAGACCTACAGACAAAGTTTATACAATCACACTGCGCCAAAACAGTTGATTATTTTTAGTAGTGCATATTTTAAAAAATCAACTGTTTTGGTGTAGTATGATTGTATAAACTTTGGATGACACATTTCATAAACCGTGGACTGTAGGGCAATACATCCACACTATACAAATCAGCCGTAGAACAAACCAGTATCATTATTGATTGCAATCGCTGGTGGTCTCTGTCTTACCTTGCCCCACTTTCTCAAACCTCCAGACAACCATACATGGAAAAAATGCAACCCTCTAGGGGCAAAAAGCTCAATACACCTTTTGCAAGGATAACAAAGTTTTAATTCTCAAAAGTAAAAATACATGTCAGCAGGGGCATTCAAAGCCTACTGCCACGGAGCGCACTGGTTAGTTCAACGCAAGCAGACATTTCAAACGGCAGGAACGTCACTTGTGATGGAAACAATATACAGCATTCTCGCCTCATCCTCATTGGTGGGTTCCTATATACCTGCAGTATGCTCAATAGGGAACATCAAGTGATTGGATACAGTTTCTGGTGTTTCTGGTGTTGATCTTCCACATGGTCCTCGGCCTTGCTGACTTTCGCCCCCAACACAATTGGTTTGTTAGTTCAGACAACTTCTTTCCCCACTTATCAACCATATGCACCTGGTAATTCGACATTAGCTCAAGGGATACTATTGAGGTCAACGTAGCTCTCTGAAATGCATGGTGCTTTGTTCGATACCAGACACTCTGGCACCCCCTCTGCCTCACCATCATTGGCCTAAACTAGTTACTGTCACCCTGCACACCTCACAGTACAAATTGCAAGGCATTTACTTGTGCCGCGTGCTACACCCAAACCCCTCCCCCTCCCTTGGCATTTGCCCCCTCCCTGGGCTGCCTTCTGCGGACACACCAATCAATCAAACGCTGAGGAATTTAGGGTTTCTGATAGTGGTCATCTGGTACTTCAAACAAAATAACTGTGGGTCTGGGTGCACAGGTGTTCTAAATCTGGGAAGGGTTTTTTGGCAGCTCCAGACCTATGCCCTTCCCCCCATGAGATTGTCCTTCAGGGACAGGTGCAACCCTCCCTGCGCTTCGCTGTTCACATTACTTTCGAGTTACATGGGCCTGCAGCGTATAACGATGAAGGGTATGTCTAGATTGGTAGAGAGATCATTTAGTCTACCACCTGAGATGGGACTAGGGATGGGAAGAGTGTATTACTGCCAGGCCCTACATCTTGTATTCCCTGCTACTATGTCCTGGCCATTCAGAGCATAACTTCCAAAATGATGACGGTTCAGTATATTCTGACATTTAGAATGCCTAACTTTTACGAACTCTGCATTCACTGCAAACTTCTACATCCTATCGTCCCTTATGTCTGTTTCCCCCTGCAACCTTGCATCCCTATTGGCACCACTCCTATCATATGCTCTCAATGTACACCGCTTGGTAGGGGGGACAGGGCAGCTGGGCATGCATCCCAACAGTATTTGAGCATGTGAATCCAAGAAAGATCCAATGCTGCAGAAGGAGCAAGTTACTTACCTGTAATTCCTGTTCTCCAGCATTGGTATCTTTCATGGATACACCTGCAACCCTCCCTCCCACCCCTTCCTGGCTCTTCTTGGTCCCTACTGCCACATTAAATGTGCTTCAAATCTGAAGATGGCCACTAGGGGTGGAGCTAAGGAGGACTAACGTAATTGGCTGGGACAGTATTTGCCAAACTGACAGCAATATGCGATATAACTGATCAGCCATTTTAAGCTTCAAAAGCTAAACTGCTTTAATATTACTAATGATTCCCGGCCTGACTGGGAATATTCATGAGCTTGTGAATCCATGAAAGATACTAATGCTGGAGAACAGGAGTTGCAAGTAAATTGTTCCATTTGCAGTATAAGAATACTGTAAGTTCAAAAACACAGAAAAATGAGTACAACAATATTGAAGAGCTTTCACATACACAGCTGATGCATATCTGGTGTGATGTGGGATATGTTAACCCATTTCTGCTCCGCTATGCTGCATCACTGTGTTATGATGGTGCCAGAAACATCAAAATTGCTGCAAAACCCTTGTGCGCGCCAAAACCTCTGAAAATCACACTTTGCAACGCACAAAAAGATGGCTGCCCAATCTGCCACGCATGTTGTCAGTGGTGGAACAGACATCTCACTCCTGAAAGGTGTCACTGGGCTCCACAACAAGTGAAGATGGAGTACAGAAGGAAAAGGCAGTGTTTTGCTAATGAAACCCCAAAATCTTGCTTTAAATCCCTTTTTCTTTGTTGCTGAAACTGCAGAATGCCGGTACAAAACACCCTCAAACATCAAAAATTCTTGCTGGGTGCTACAATTCCCTTAGTCTAAGAAATCATTGTGAACTTGCAAGGTCCTGAAAAGCTGAAAGCATAAAGGGATTTCCACAGCAAAAGTGGCCTGTCTGTGGATGTCAAAAATCTCTGTGCAGCAGAGGACTGCAGAGATGACAGCTGTCAGGAGTCTGCCTGATTAAACTTTAAACTCTTTAAACATAGATAAACTGAAATCAAATGTTTGCAATCTAAGAGGCCTGTTACTGAGAGTATCCTATGTTGTAATTTTAATTGTTTTGATCCCATGGTTTAAAATCTTGAATCAGAATTCTAGCTGCTATTTGAAATCACAAGCTTGTTTTAAGCTAAGGAAAAATGCAACAGAATTAACAATTAAATCGAGCCTGGCTAAAAAGCTACCAAACTGGAATATCAGTTTCCTCACAGAAGGAAGGCATTTCCCCCCCACCACGAAATCACACCAAAGCAATAATTATATGGTTTGGAAAGAACGTGGTCTACAGAGGCAAAAGGGAACAATGAACAGCTTTTGCTAAGGAAATGCAAGGTGTGAGGACAGTCGTAAATGGCCTCTTCCAAGAGCAAACGGGGAGGAGACTGCTTCTGTACTGCAGGGAGAAAAAAAAACATCTGTGGCTGAACATTAACAAAGAACAGTTTGTTTAAAGACTTAAAAGTTGCCAGTGAAAATTGTGAAAAATAAAAAAGCAACAGATTTGTGAATCTAAATTTTGGCTGCACGTTTCAAGAGGCGGAAAAATCATGTGACATTTTCTGGAGAAAAAGGGCAAGAAATGTGATTTTACACAAAATGTATTTCTGCTAGAAGCATGAAACTTTATACACTTATGCCCATGTTAAACACGCACACTTGTAGAAATTTGCTTATAAATTGGACATTGTGTTCCTGATGAAAATTCAGTGAAAAGCAGAAACAAGATCCCACAGCTACGGGGTTTTGAGGGATAGCTGCTATATAAAATATGTAATCTGTATATGTGATTCTTAGAGGTTGCACATGGGTAAATATGTATTGTGCCAAAAGTAGAATTTGTGTTCAAGGGGCTAGGTGTGGATTCTCACCCTCATAAAATCACACCATAAAGGTGTCATGGTGCATGCTCCAAAACCCCTGGAACTGATGGGCACACCCCAGTCACTGACACCCATAAGGGCTTATGAAGCCCCAAAGGAGTGTCCCAGAACCTCCTGGACTCAGTCCTGGCACCGTTGGCGCCAGGCTCATAAGATGGATTGAGCAGCATGGGACTACTTACTCAGCCTAGTGAGGTTGAACCTTTCTGCATACCCTGGGTGTGGCTGAGGGACTATTTTACCCGAAAGGCAGGGTGTGTTAAAGGGACTACTTCACCTGGAACTATTTGCAGGGCTATTTAAGCCACTCCCTGCAGGCAGAACGCGTTTTGCGTTATTCTGCACTCATGCAGCGTAATGCTCACCGTGTCTGCTCTGTCCTCTACAGCCATGCCCGTTCTGAGATTTCCATCCATCGGTACCTTCAGCTGATCTTCGGATCGCCGCCCTTGCAGAGAAGAAGGCATCCACGCAGGCATCCAATACTCACCCGGGGAGTCTGCATTCCTCCGGAATACGTTGGAGCGGTTCTTCCATTCGCCGTCCAGGAGCCGCGCCTGCACAGAAGGAGAGAAACAGCAGGTTAGTCGCGCACGAAAACTAACAGTTATTCAGACTTTCAGCACCGCTCACTCGCGCTAATGCTGAAGGGAACCTGCGCCGCATCCTAGGAAGAGTCAATTCTTCATCCAAACTCTGCATAAGACCGCGCCTGAAAGAAAAGACAAAACACGTTTAATTCTGGGGCAATAAAGACTTTGAGAACTTATACCAAGCATCCATTTGCATAGAGACTTACCTGTTAAATCCAGATCTTCCAGACGCTGCGACAGCCACACTGTACCAGTGAAATAACTAGGTCCGGGCAAAGACTGTGCTTACCGCGCACCTGCTAATAAGACGAGCAGGACGGAGAGCCAACCTCACAAAACTCCAAGGTGAGACAGAAGAGGAGCTGGGCATCAGGAGGTTAAAGGTGGTGGGGCCTACCCACCCCCACTCAATAGCTAATATCTTGTTTCGACATTTCAGACAAAAGTCTCCTGGGCTGATAACAAGGGAGAGGACATCATCATTCAAGCAGTGCTACACCAGTGCAGACATCATTCGTGCGGCTATGTGCTTCGCCCCCGTGGAAACCAGGTGAGCGTGACAAAAGGTGACACACTGTTTCTCTCCTCCTATCAAGGCAGAGAGGAGACTCTGCCCCAATCACCTGTCAAAGGGGCGAGCTTAGGATAAACCAACACACACACCCCCTTTATCATAGCATAAATAGAGACAGCTCACCACTCAAAGGGACAGACAGATTCACTCACCATCCCGATACTGGCGGAGCACCATGCTGCTGAATTCTGCATCTTCATTGCTCCAGACTCCAGAAACTTGGCAAAGCAGAAACCCATTGCATAGCTGAACCATATTCAGCAAGGCCTCAAATTCCAGAACCAGAACCCCACAAACCTAAGGGGAAGCATCAAAATACAGCCAGGCTGCACTGTGCTGCTTGCCTGCTAAAAGAATCCTCATCCGAACCAAGAAGGGCAGATCCAATCCAGTTCTGTGCCATGCTGTGACCAGAGTGCATTGCAAATCCAGTCCTGTGCCGTGACGAGAGCGCCTTGCTGATTGCAGATCAAATCCGATGTACCCAGCTGTCCGTCCTAGAACCAGATCCAGTTCCCTGACCAGAATCCTGACTGACCTGAATCCTGATGGTTCTGTTTAAAAACATATCTAGTGAATATCTATAGATAGAACTGTGTCACTAGCATATGTACTGTCCATAGTCAATCCCTATCTTAAACTCATCCTATCTTGTATGCAGAACCTATATTTTTAGGAGTATTTTTGAATTATCTGAACTCTCTCCAAACCATTCTATCTTCCTCCTGTAATAGTATTGCTAAAACTATCTTTGCGCTGATCTTTTCCCATCTGAAGAAGGCGAGTCCTTAGCAGGTAGTCATTCTGATCAAGTGGCTGTGTTCCTGTGGGGTATTCGTTGTATTCATAGTCATCCTCTACTGTAAGCAACTCACTTGTCATTTTAAAAGTGCATTCCTGTTTCCCATTCTTGCGCCTATCTCAAAAAAACAATCTCCACTAAAACATCCATAACTTCCTCCGTTTTTGTGCTAGAAGCAACTTCTGCTTGCAGCTAAGATCCACAGCTTTAAATCGCACCTAAAACCGCATCACAAATCCCCATGGTTCTACCGTTATCGCGATTATCGCGCAGTGACCGGTTTGCCGCGAAACTCGTTTTTGGGAAATTCTGACACGTGTAAAACAGCTTTTGATTGCTTCCGACTTGAATGTTAAGATTTCAAATTGTTCCTGGGTATTGAATCATTGCTTGTGTTTGTGTGCAACTATCCAACGCGGCTCCAATAAGAATGAATAGTAATTTCAGCAATGTAGACCATATTTAGTGTTTTTACCCAGTCCATTCTACAGATTACTTTAAAAGGCATTCTGACAGCTTAACAGTCATTTGGCGTTTTCTCTTGTGTTTGAAAGGGGGAAAGTGGGATTGATATTTTGTTGAATGTTGCCATTCTTGAATACCTGCTCTCTTCTCTGATCTCTTTACATTGCCTATTGGGGGTTGAGGGGTGTGCAGGGGGAACCTTTAACCTCAGTGCTATTGGATCTGAACACACACAAAAGTATTATTTCTGTGCTGAATTGTTTTGCTCACTATTACTCTGTGTATTAAAGAGATTATTCAGTGTTACATCACCCCATTCGTGATTATCGTGTACCCATTAAAACATAGTGTGATTAAATTGTAACTTCATAAATAAATATTTTAACTTTGCAAACCAGCCTGATTCCTGGTTTAGTGTGACCTGGGGGTTCCAAGAGAGAGGTGTGATATGAGTGGTATATCGTTCAGAATAAAGAACGTTTAGACAAAAATAAATAAGGATTTCAGTTGTGCATTACACGTTAGGGGTTGACTTAGGTGTGTGCCGGATCGAAATCACTTACAGTAAGAATCTTTCTGTTAAAAAAAAAAAAAACAGCATCATATATACATTGAATTGCAGAGAATTTAGTATTCAACAATAAACACTGAATAGACGAAACATGAAACCTGGAAATTTACAGATTGAGCAAGCCCTGTTTCAATTGAAGGACTACATGAACGTCTAATTTTTTAGAAGTGTAATGTTCATGAACGTAGCTAATTGGCATGCAAGGTCAACATAAAAAGTACTTTTTTGGCATAATACTTATTTTGCCACCTTCGTCGGCACCAATGCATCCTATGACCCTATATGAAAGTGGACAGATAGAGATAAATATGTGGGAATATTTTATTTTTAAAAACAAACTAATCAAGAAACCATTTGTGGTTTCGTGATTAGTTTTTTCTTTTTTTAATAATCCCATTCATGAACATTCCACTTAAAACAATTAGATGTACATGTCCTTCAATTGAAACCGGACTTGTTAAATCAGAAAATTATCTTTAGGTTTCTGTCATGAGAGGGCAAAGGCAGTGATTATGGCAAGGGAAGTGTGCACAGGGTCACACAGTGAATAGCTTTTAGTCAAACAACATGCACTCAGGAACCAAGACACATGTACACTAAAACCCAGGATGTGCAAGTAGAGCGTGATAAAAAAACAAATAGATGAAAAGGAATGTGGGGTAGGCACTTAGAAACTCCTTCTGATTAAAAAGAAAGTCTGCAATTTCCTTACCCACAATTGCTGTTACAGGTACTGTACAAGGCAAGCAATGACAGGATCTGTGAGCGAACACCCTTGATGGTATTGTATAAGGTAACTTAAAGACAATACTCATGAGGATGAGAAATACCACCTGAAATGTCAGCAAAGCCCACTAACCCTGTTGATCAAACAGGGACC
Source organism: Ambystoma mexicanum (assembly GCF_040938575.1). NCBI lineage: Eukaryota > Metazoa > Chordata > Amphibia > Caudata > Ambystomatidae > Ambystoma > Ambystoma mexicanum. Next base: position 669,534,784 of record NC_090933.1, on the reverse strand, counting down.
CAGAAAGGCTATAACAGCAAATGGGTATAACTTAATACAAAAGACTCCTGACAAGGACAAGTGGGAATAGTGATTACAGAATAGTGAGGAAAACCTATGCATTCACACAGGAGCTGGCTACAACAGCACACCACCCTTAATAATAGGGAACAAAGGGAGACGTGCAAGGGAAAACCTGGAACAGACTCCGAGAAAGTAAGGGAGCAGGAGCAGGGAAAACGAAATTACAAGAGCAAACCCTGTCCTCTCTCCCCCGCCCGTCCACACAGGGAAGGAAAGGCAAAATGGGACAAAATACTAAATCTATAAACGAGGAGTGACTAAAGGGTCAAGGTTTCACTGCTGAATAGGGCAAAGTCAAAGGAATACAAACCAACTGGGCTGCACAGAAAAAAGAAAGCACTCTGAAGTGCTGACTGCAAAACATAAGAAGACAGAAAGGGACTCCAGGAAGCATAAAGTACTAGTAAGCACATTAAGTTCGAAATCCAGGGAAAATAGAATCTAGGAACTAGACACTAAGCTAAGAACCAGGGACAAGGGGCCGGTCACAAACGGCAACACTGCATCTATGACCAGTACTGGACTGAAAGAAACTGAGGCTTTTAAAGCTAGCTAACAAGCACACACCTCAGGTGTGATGCTTTCTGCACCTGCCAGTCACAGGTGCTGCTTATCCTCCACCCAACCTTGTCCTGGAAGGGTGGAGATGAAGCAGTGGGCCAGGCATTCTGGCAAGCATAGTCTTTTGATTAAAGCAGCATACTGGCTGCCAGAAACCTGGAATGGGTCCAGAAGGGAATTAACATGGAAAATAAGGATTTAGCGCTCCCAATTTACCATAGCACTGTCCCATAAGGGTTGGAAGGAAAGTCCAGTAGGGAATAAACCCCAAATCAGGCCCCCAAATGATGGGAAAGGGAGCAAAGGGAGTGAATCATGACACTTATGTTTTGTCTATTCAGTGTTTATTGTTTCACTAAGGTTCTTACACCGGATGCGTTTCACCTTTGTATGTGATCAAGCTCATTAATATTGTTTTCGATTTCTTTTAAAACAATTTTTATTTGTTTTACACCACAATATCTTACAGACATTGCATTATGCATTTCATTATATCACAGTACAACCGTTGTCTGTTTATGCCCCTTCCCCTAGCTCCCCCCACCCTATCCCGGCCTACCTTACACCACACAATTCTACAATCTCTTGCCACTCTCCTTCATCCATTCTGCTGTCAGCCCTCGCTTGTGCGGGATGACGTTCAAATTCCCTGTTATCTAATGTGGACGTGGTCAGCCCTGTGATCAACTGTCTCCACGCTTCCGCACACTCCCCCTCTTGGTCTGAATTCCTGCTTACTGCTTCTTGCCACACCACAGTTTCCACATTCTCCTATTTCAGCAAATCTCTCAATCTTACGTGCACCAGAGACCTTGTCTGCGCTTTCCATCCCATCGCTATTCTGTGGTTCGCTAATATGTATGCCAGATCCTTCAATTTACTCACATGTTTAGCTCTTTTAGGCCTGGTGAACAACCCCCCTCCAGTAAACAAGCCCGGGGGTGGGGAGGATCCAATTTCTAAGGTGATATCTGCATTTGCAAGTGTTTGAGCCACTTCCTCCCAGAATTTACCAATCTCTATGTAGGCCCAGAACATATGGACCAGGTCTGCTTCAACCTCCCCTCACTTTGGACATGCTTGTATCGCTGCTTGGCTAAATTTTGCTCTTCTGGTCGGGGTCAAATATGCTCTGTGGGTTACATATAATTGGATCTGTTGGAGCCTTACATTCCTAGACACCTTTTTGTGGTACAAGGTAGCACTATTCCATACTGCGTCTGACATCGGCTCTCCCAAGTCCTCCTCCCATTGTTCTCGTTTGTCCTTGCTCCTTCTCCACTTTGTACATTAACAGCTGATATATCCGCAGGACTTCATGCCCCCCATCTGCCACATCATAAAATGTCTCGATCATCTCATCTGGTTCCAACGGCATTTCGGTTTCTGGCCATCTGCTCTTTACATTTCTCAACAAACAGGCATACGTAAGGTGTTGCCCCGGGTGCACCCCAGTTTCCTCCATCAATACCTCAAACCCTTTAGACAAACTCTCCTCCATCAGCTCTCCCATTGTAGCCACCCCTCTAGGGTCCCATTATTTCTACATATTCAACCGCAGTTGGTCACTCATCCCTTCTAATGCCACCAGTGGAAACTGGGGGAAGTATGGTATGGATTGATAGTTATGCATGACAGAGCTGGGTATTGTTCCATCATGTCTAAAACATATTGCAGATTCTTCTCGGGATGTTGCAAGTAAAGAAGATATCATCTGCATTCAATGAGATGAGATGTCTTCCCACCAGCGTGTCTATTCCTGCCTCACCATACTCGTCCCTCAGGTAAACCGCCAGTGGCTCTAATGCCAAAATAAAAAGCATCATAGACAACGGGTACCCCTGTCTTGTACCTTTACTCAGTTGCCATTGTTCTGATATGACTGCGCCCGTCTTAACCCTAGTCACTGGTTCATTGTACAACAGTCAAACCCACTTTACATATGTCGGTCCCATGCCAAATCTTTCTAACACTGACAGTAGCCATGGCCATCTAACCGAATCGAACGCCTTAACTGTGTCTAATGATGCCACCATGCATTGGGTGTCTTCTTGGGTACCATTTATTAAGTGGTGCAATCGACGCAAATTAAAGGTAATATTCCTTTGCGGGACATATCCTGTCTGGTCTGAGTGTATGAGCTTGGCTATAAATCATCTAAGCCTTAGCGCGATTACTGCCGTGAGTATCTTCCCATCTTGATTTAGTAATGATAGGGGTCTACTTGGGCCACAGTCTGTATGTTGCTTATTCGGTTTCGGAAGAGGGACAATCAGCGACTCCAGAAGGATCTGGGCAGTCTGCCCATTTCCAAGTATTCGTTAAGCATTTCTAGCAGTAGAACCAGGATTTCTGTCTTGTATTCTTTATAGAATTCCCTGGGGAGCCCATCTGGCCCCGGGGCCTTGCCTGTGGTAGTTCTTTGATCACATGTTCTAGTTCCTCTGTTGTAATGGGAATTTTCAGCCTATCTCGCTATTCTATACATAGCTTGGGCAGGCTAATCTCACAGTGCTTCCTGTGTTTTCGCCATATCACACTCTGAGGTTTCCTCGTACAATCGCTTATAATATTAATAGAAATATTTGTTTACTCGCTCTTGTGTTTTACACAACTCTCCATCTGTTCCTACCAATGCTCGAACTGTCTCCCGTTTGTTCTAACTTTTGTAGAGCCAGGCTAGCAATCACCGCAGCTTGTCCCCTTCTGCATGTTCTCTCGATGAACCGTCTGAAACTTAAATTGCTTAACCTGTTCCACTGCTTCCAACATTCTTGTTGTAGGCGGGCTACTTCTAGTGCTTCTTCTAGGGATCTTTCTCCTGCCTGCGTTATAGACTCCAGTCTCATGCAACTCTCGTACAATCACTTCCTGTATGCCCTTTGACTTCGATATGGCTGCTCCTCTCACCGCCACTTTAAAGGCCTCTGATAGTGTACCTGATGAGCTAACACTACCCCTGTTATGCTGAAAATATTCCTTTACCACCTCTCTTAAATGTTCCCGGAACCCTGTATCTGGAAGTGCCTCCACCCTAAATCTCCATGTTGGAAATCTGGCTCTGGGGGAGAGAGCTCACCATGTGACCACCAACGGTGCATGGTGTGAGAGGACCCTTGCTTTGTATTCACCTCTTATAAATTCCCCCAATAGTTCTCCCGCAAACACACAATCTAGCCTGTGTAGAGTAGTACTAGAATCACAGTGGGAATATAACTGGTCTGCTTATGCATTGTCCTCCACACGTATTCCAACTTGAATATATGCAGCAACGTGTTTAAGGCCTTCGCTTCTGGGGATGGATGAGTAAATTTACCATCCAACCTATCTAGCGCTGGGTCTAGCGTGTAATTAAAATCTCCTCCCCATATTAGCACCTTGTCTCTGTGCTGGCCTATCTTGGTATACAAGGATCGAATATATGCAGCTGTATCATGATTTGGGGCATATGTGTTAACCACGCATATTTCTCTATTCTCCACCCTCCCCCGTAGTAGGACCATCCTGCCCTCTGCATCCAAGTAGGTCTGGAGGACCTTGAACTGGACTGTCGGTACCACTCAAATCAGCACCCCCCCTGGCATATGCCGAGTATGTGGAACCTAAGATATACACCACCCCATTTCCGTGCCAACGTGTCTTGTCTTGCCTTGGTCAGATGTGTTTCCTGCAGGAGGGCTACATAGATTTAATGGCGTCTCAAATATGTCATTACTGTGTTTCGTGTGATATAACTAATCCAACCTATAACATTCCACGTTGCTATCCTCAATTCACCCATCTTCAAGCCGTTCCACCCCCACTCCATTTGTTTCCTCCCACCTCTCCCCGTTGTGCGTGTCTGTAGGCCGAATTCCCATCAACTGTCCCAACCCCCCTTCCTACCCATTCCTCAACTCTTGCCCAGCTTTGGGTCCGAATCTCGGGCACCCCTGCATCTTGCTCCTATGCCGGATCTACTGCTGGAATTCGGACTGCAGCGGGATGATACTGGACCACAAGTATCCTACCTATTCTAATCTACAGTGGGTGATTCCTGGTGTCATCTAGGGCCTGGCGGCACCAGTGCTTCCTGCATTTAGCTAACAATGAATAATTGTTAAATTTACTAACTCGGATGACATTGTCTAATCATTACACTATGGCTGCTTCCTGGTTCAAGTGTACATTATGCAATCAATGCTTGTTCACTTATCACTTCCACTTTTCGTCTGGTTGTCTGTCTCCGGCGGAAATTTCAGCGTGTCCATTCAATTGTTCACATCCTCTGGGGTCTCGGAAAAAACCAGCTCGATCTTTGTGTAGGACCTTCATCTTTGCTGGGTATATCAATATATATTTAAGATTAGCTGCACGCAACCTCCTCTTGACCGACACATAGTTTATCCTCTGTTTCTGCACCAAGATGGTATACTCTGGGTACGCTGTGATGGTAGCTGATGCTCTGCTTATCGTTCCTCCTTTACAGAAATGTTCTAGGAGCCTTTCCCTATCTTTATAGTTCGGTATCTTGGCAATGATCGGTCGAGGTGGGGCTCCAGGCAGCGGTCTTTTTGTCAGGGCCCTGTGTGCTCTTTCAACTGTGAACCCCTGAGTGAGCGACTCAGCTCCTATCTCCTTTAACAATATGGTTTCAATAAAATTAGTCGAGTCCGAGCCTTCTTCGCCTTCTGGAAGCCCAGCAATGTGTACATTATTCCGGCGGTCCCGTACTTCCGCCTCTTCCGATCTGTTCTCCAGATTATGCACCTGCTGTTGCAGTATGGTGACCTCCTTAGAGTGTTTGTTGCAACTGCTTGTATTAGCTTTTACTTCTTTCTCCAGCACTACCGTGCGTTCCGTCAATGCCCTGACGTCCTGTCACAAGAGATTCACATCAATGCTAATAGCGTCAATTTTCAGTTCTAACGATGCCTTCAGTTCTGATATGGCCTCTAGGATCTGCTGGTCGTGTCGCCTGGAGGCCTCCTCGCATTGTACTTCCTGCCCTGTTGTTTTCGCATCTTCCATTGATTGCACTGACTTGGCAAATGTGTCTATTGATGATTGTTTCCCTTTGGTCTTGTTGGGCTTCAAAGCCATTGTTGATCCTGACTTCCTGTCTCAGTTAATGTGGTTGCCCCTTCACAGTAGTAGAAGCACACTTGGCATGAATGGGGCCAGTGTAGTTATGTCTCGAGAGGATATGCGCTCTTATAACCAGTCACGTAAAGATGTATGACGTAGCAGACCCAGGTACAGTCCTCCACTCCCCCTCAACATGTGATCTTCCCAGTCTTCGCCTTGGACCCTATAAAACGTTTGCTTCGTCCTCTGCCTGCCAGCCGTCATTCTGTCCCCTGCCAGGCCGTGTTGTTCTATAATAGTGACTTTGTGCGGTCCACGCGCCGTACACCACACTTTCCTTCGCTGCCCAAAATGTGCGTTGCACTCACGTGATTTGGTGTCCGGTGCTCGTCTTCAGCGCCCATCCACTTCCTAGTATCCTCGATCACAAACAGCTGTGTTGTTCGGAGGGCTCAGCTAGTGTGTGCTAGGCGTATCTGGACACTGCCTGTGTAGTATACGGTTGTGGGCCTTGTGGGAGTCAGTTGGCCCATGCTGTTTCCCACTTGCAGGGTTCAGTGCCTCCGAACCTGATTCGTGACTGCTATTATCGTGGCGAAACAGAATGCAGTGTCTGGTTGGTTCGGGCCTCTAGTGTCCTTTGAGCCTCTACCTTGGTTCAACTTCGGATGTCCGTGCAGGGTCTTATCGGCAGGTTCCTTTTGCCCTCACATCGTTATTTGTCTTCCACTAGGCCCTATGAGATGGCTTGTTTCCACAAGCTTGTTTTGCAGTACTTCTCCCATGTCTCTTGTTCTCGTGGACTGGACTTTTGTCGTCCTCACCGATCCCCACTGCACCGTGCTCCTATGCGTATTTCGGTGACCTCTTGCAGTTGCTGCATATGGTAGTCTGATGCCCGTGTCACTCAGTGGGCGTTTAACACAGGTCACAGCCTGCATGGCTGTTGTCTGTCTGCCCAGCCTGCCCGTGTTGTGCGCCGACTCAGATTCCGCTACCTGTGGGAGGTCTCATAGTTCCAATCATTCGTCAATTTCGGCGTTTCCGAAAGCTTGTGCAGCGTCGTACCGTGTTGGTTACTGTAACCTTTCTTCCAGCAACTCTGGGCCGGCCTTAAGGCCAGCAGCGCCCTGGGCGAACTGGTGCCATCCCACCCCCACACCCCTCGCCCACCGCGCCCCCCTGGTTAGCAGGGGGCAGGGCGGAAGGGGGCAGGGCCAGGATGGGCAACTTTTCTTTTTTTTTTTTAACCTAGCTCCGGCGAGGAGAGGTAAATAGGTGCTGTTAACAGCCCATTGTCAATGAATTAGCCTGCCATCGCGGGTTCATTCAATGACAATGTGGCGCCTGCCACACCTTCTGCCACCCGCCAGCTCGGGGAGCCCTTGAAAGACTTCCCAGAGCTGGCATGGTGGGGGGCTAATGGCGCCTTTTCTTGTGAAAAGTGTCCACGGCGGAGGGGCGCATTTAAATGCACCCACCGCCGCGGGCACCTTTTACAGTAAAAGGCCGCCTTCTGCGCCTCCTCCCACAACGCTAGCTCAGTGGAGCCCTTGAAAGACCCCCCCGAGCTGGCATGGCAGGGGCAAAAGGCGCCCTGGGGGGCGTGGCGCCCCAAGCGGTCGCCCGGCTCGCCCCCCTCCCAAGGCAGGCTCTGCAGCAACTGTAACCATGCACTCAATATTATCAAGCAAGTTTAGTCCCAGAGCGTTGAGTATTCACTGAGCCGTGATTGTTAAATAGGGCGGCAGTCTTCCATGTACTTTGTAGCTCTGGTCTCTCGCCCAACGAATTCTGTCCGTGCCCAACGAAATCCGTCCGTGCATCAGAGGTTGAACATTCAATCATGCGACTGCATTGACCTTTCAGGTAGCTCTGCAGCGACTCACGCTCTTCACAACGCTCGTCCTTTTCGGTCCTTGTGTAGTGCACTGTGTGTGCCTTTACGGTGCTCTGCACAAGAACCCTCAGGTCTTTTGTATTCGCGCAGCTACTTCGTCAATCGGGCAGCTCTCTGCTGCACTCCTCAGTGGCTCTTGTGTCCGACAGCCTTATTTGGAGCTACCACCATCCACTTTCAATCGCTTCCACTTAGACAGTCGGGGTCTGTCCATGTCTGCCCGTGGCGCAGCTAATCTTAATTCGGAGCGGCTGCTCCTCAGCTCAGTCCTTTGTTCTCTGCCACCCGCCAATTTGCTTTCTTCGCCGATAAGGGTGCCATAATATTCTATAAGTGTTGTTATTCATTTGTTGCCTTACGAATGACCGATATGCGTTCAACTGATGTTATGTAATGCATGGGCCACTGCCAGACCCTCATTGCCATGTATGAAGAAGTAAACGAATTTACAGATGACAGAAACATGTAATCATCCTAATGTTGCTAACTCTACTAACTGGCATCTCGTATGATATGTTGTGCAGCCCAGGCGCAGAGAATCGCTTGGAGCCACAAGGCCATCTCCCCCTCCTCCCGCCAGGGCTTGCTGGTGCTCGAGCAGCACAGCCTCACCTTCCCTCACTCCGCTGGACCCGCTTCAAGTATTCACCTCCCCCATGTCCGAGGCCGCCATAGTCCGCCAAATGAATTATTTACAACCTGGTCCTAAACCCCACCGCCTTGAGGGGCCAGAGAGGTGCCCTCACTGATCCAGTAGTACTCCAGTTCACCCCAAGTTAATGGGCCTTGGAGATAGGTATTCAACCCTGTACTAACATACCATAATGTAATCCCTCACCACATCTAACAGTAAAGAATGACAAGGTAGCTCACCTTGTGCCCTCCGGCAAGACACCCGGACTTATGACACCTGGTCAACAGGTCAAAAGTAATAGTGCACTGATGTATTGGTGAAGCTTCAAATTGCATGTTGTTTCTCTGGTCTCCTATTATGTCTTAGAGTAACCTATTGTAGGATTTAAAGGACAACTGGAGTCGTCTAAGGGATGAGTGTTTGTGTGTGGCCACAAGGGCAAAGTGTTAGTGCAGCCATCAATCATCGACACAGACCGTGCCTGGCACGACAGCTCCACCCAGACGAGCCCAGCTGACCGGTCCACCCCACGTTGGCACCATGCAGATGTCCACCAATCCTGGAGTTGCTTCTCGTTGTACCTCCTATAGCTTAGTCGACGCCACCCAATCCCCGAGGCGATGTGCCCCCTATAGCTTACAGGATTTATGATGGGGTTTTGTAATAAATATGACTGTCTTTGCTATTGTCAGACAGAGCGCTCTCGGAGCCTGCAGAGTCCTTTGCATGCCCTATATTGATTACATAAAAACCCCTTTTACATCACCCTCACTTGGTCCTGGTCTCATTCCCTCCTGGGGTGTGTCCTTATTGGCTCTCATTGTGGGGAGGTTACTGCCTTTTTGGGGATGCTTGCTTTCAGTGGTGACCCCGAAGACGTGATTGGTTTTTTATTGTCCCCTCTGGCACGAGAAGTTCCGGGTGGCAGTGGAGACGCATGGTGCGCCCGTTTAAGAGAGCTGCCCGCCTACGGCAACTGGTACACTTAGACGTGCGCACGCAGTAGGCCAAAGGGTACGGGTCCCGTTCCAAAAAACCCTTTAGTACCGCTCGCCGGAGCCGGGGGTGGCTAGTAAGTGTGAGGCAGCGCTGCCTGGACGGACCCAGTCCGGAAAATCTCGAATCAAGACGGGCACGTGAGTATTAAGTGCAAATGATCATAAAAGGAGGGAGCCAGATTATAGAGGTCAGTTAATGTGTACTTTCAACTATTAATGCCATTTTCTTTTATTTGCATATGGCCATTAGGCAAACAAGGTGAAATAAGGGAAGATAAAGACGGGAACCTAGCTCTGCAAGGAGACAGAAGGCGGCGCCGCGTAGTGCTGTCTTGACTAGTACTGGGAATAAGTTGAACAGTGGAGAATAAAATAAAGGTGTCTGAGAATAGGGAGACACGGGTGTATACATTAGCAACTGCTTTTTCTTCTTCTTTATTCTGGGTACCTCAATACTAGGGAAAAAAAATGCCATAATCCCTAAGGTGGAAGGGAGAAATATTGGGCGAGGGTCAGAAAGCCTTGTCAAAGAGAGAAGTGCAAGGCAAGAAAAGGGGGAATAATTGTTGTGTTGTATGTTAAAAGTTCATTAAACGTCTGTTCCAGGTTGCATATGCTAAGCGTGTAGTGTTTTAGAGAACTGTATCGTACAGAAATTATGTTGAATTAGTGATACTAAATAGTTCTATGGTATGGTCATTGTAAGTGTGACCCGGTAAGATTTTAAGATGGTAGTATTCCAAACAAATCAAAAGGGAAAAAAAAAAATCAAGAATTGTTAGAGATAAGAAGCATACACGTACACAAGTCGCAGTGAAAGTTACAAGCAACACAGGAAGGTGAACAACAAAAATACAGTATGGGGGGCGGAAACACCCCTGGCCCAAATTTGCAAAAATGTACCTGGTTATGCAGAACGTATAAACAAATACCATGACCAGTGGGTCACAGAACTGAAAGGAGAGGGACTACCCCAAGGGGGATCATTTGATAAGTGTCTTGGATATAGTAGCCATGCGTATATTCATAAAATACAAGGGAAAGCAGTTCCATAATAGGAGAGAGATATGAGATCTGTGGAGACTATTTGAAGAAGTGCCCCCACTCAAAAAGAAAGAGATGGCACCCGATCAGCCCACCACTACTAACACTCCCCTAGCAGCATATGAGAATGAAGGCGAAAATACAGAGAAAGAAGGGTTGATAGAGGTAACAAGATTGTACCCCCTCCTAAACAAACCAGTACCAGCAGAAGGGTATAGCAATCCCACATATGTACCTACCACTGCCCCTACAGCCACTCCACGACCAACTGCACCACCACCATATGAGTGCCCCAGACAGCGTGGACAAGTACCCCAGCAGTAGATATTGAAATGTTAACAGAAGACCTAGACTCTAGGCTCTCAATGGCCAGAGATGAGTTATCTAGAATAAGAGATATATGCGAGCAGAGTGGAACAAGCGTCGCAATAACAGAACAAACACCCAGGGCACAGACACTCGACAGGTCATCTGAAGAAGGGTGGAAGAAGGGGGAAATACTATTCAGAATGCAGGAAGAACCAACTCGAATAATAGAACTGGGACCACATGACCTGGAAGAAAACACAGTTGAGGAGGGAATGGCCACTGAGGGGATGGAAGAGCTGTGGTGTGATATCGAGGATGAAGAGCAGGAAAATGGAAGGTTGGGTGTGGCAGCAGGAGGGAGATCAGGTAGAGTAGATGAGACACCCCTGGGAAGAACCATGGGAGAGGAGTGGACGGGGAGACTACAGAATAGAATGGGAAGGATGGCCATGTTGGGGAGGAAAGGATTGAAGGTGAGTAAAGGCAAGATGAGAAAGAGCAATCTACAACTCCCATTGATACACAGGGGAGGTGGGAGGCCGAAATTACATACCCTGGGCCCAGATGGACAAAGCTAATTTGTTAAAATCCTTGCCCCTGCTATCAGGGGGGCAAGTAAGTGGATATATGCATTCGAGAAGCACACCGCAGGAGTGCCATTAGCGGTAGGTGATGTCAAAAGCTTATTGGTGTCGGCAGTAGGTGACCAGGCAGATAGAGTGTGGGCAAAAGCTGGTTTCCCGGAAGTAACATTGGATTGTGATCGCCATGATGGAGCTTCTTTTAACACAGTGCGTGCAAGAGTATGGGATGCATTGAGAGAAACATTCCCAGACACACCAGATTTACAGTCAGTGTTGCAGTGCACCATGAATGATGGGGAGGATGCTATGAATTTCATTTTTCGTGTACAGGAAATGTGGAGAGCCGAGACGGGTACGGCCTGGGACCAGTCCACATCCCTATTCTACTTTACAATTAAGAGAGGGATCCCAAAAGAAGTGCAAAAAGCACTCAACAAAATAGCAGGAATAGAAACAAAAGGGTGGCCAGAAATCCAAAGCATAATAGTTCACCACTGCAAAAGAATAAAGGAAAGGGAGAAGGAGATTGCACAAAAAAGGTTGTCGGACGAGGCGAAATTAGTACAAACGAAACTGGTGAAGGTCGCCACAGCTGTAGTGGCACTCCCCCAAGACTGGGAAGGGGGGAGGACGAGGGACTGGTAGCGATACAGGGGAGGATGGCAGCAAATTGGACAGGCAATGGGCAGGCACAGTGGAATGGACGGGAGCAGAACGGAGGACCGCAGTGGCAAATCTGGGCCCTCGCAGAGGGCGAGGTGGGTACAGAGGAGGTGGTCAAGGGTATGGAGGAAATGGCAGGTATGGAGGGCAAGGTCCTAGAGGGGGGGACAAGGGAACTGTTGGAATTGTGGTAGGTGGGGGACATTTCTCACGGAAATGCAGAAGTAGACCGAATAACATGTACCAAGACGATCAACCCTATGGTCATCCACACCTGGGAAGCCCCTACGGATTACCCATGGGAGGGGCGCAAAGGCAACCAGAGCAAGGGTATGTAGAGCAACGAAGGGAACAACCTCATAATGTACAACAGCACCCACAAAGCTGCAAGCATATGCCATACACACAGGGCACCCCGTTTGCCACAACAGCTAACGGCACGCCTGCACCGTACGGTGGAGAGGCAGTGGTGTCAGGTAATGTCTTCAGCCAAGGGGGGGACACAAGACATCCAGCATTGGGCAGCCCACAGGGAGCACTTGCGTGTCCTCTACTATCTATGACCTACAATGCAGCAGAGGAACCATTAATAGGGGCGCAGCTAGGGAATTAACAGTTCATATTTATGGTGGACTCGGGAGCTGAAAAATCATGTTTACGTGAAGGACGGTTCCCGCTATCTATTCGTAAATTAGAAACGCAGGGGTTCTCTGGGGCTGTTGTCGAAGTTCTTTATACAGAAGATTTAGATGTCACCGTGGGGGGATAAGACAGTAAGGGCACCCCTACTCTACTATGAACAGTCCCCGATTAACTTATTGGGAAGGGACCTCCTCAGTAAGCTTAATATGACTATCTCCTTCACGGAAAGAGGGATAGTTTGTTCAACTCCAGGGATCTGTGCCATGCGCGTAATGCTGGTGGTGCATGCACAAGCAACAGCACCGGAAGTGCGCGGCATACCGGTAGATCCTGATGTGTTCATTCAAGGGCTAAAAACATTGGCACGGGTGGTCCCAGAGTTGAAGAATCTGGAATGGAGAGTACCCGCAGAGTTAATCTTCCGACCAATAGCCCGCCCAGAGATTGTACCCGGGACAGTGATGTCCTTAGATCTGCATGCAGTTCAGATCTCAGCTAAAAGAATAACCGTCATTGCAATGGATATACATGGCTGTGAGTGGTGGACAGTATTGTGCATCAATGCTGACATTGCATTGCGAGATGTATCAGATGAAGACCTTTTCTCAGACTCAGAAAGTGATGGTGAGTTAATCATGGAAATAGCCATACCCTGTGATATGATACAAGAAATGCAGGTGCCTGTGCAACTAATGGCGGTGGTAGGGACACCCCCTTCCTTTTTCGATGATGACATGAAATCAGTGCCCAGTAATTTGTGGACCACAGGCGCCCATGACGTGGGATTATTGCATGGGGTTACACCAGTTAAAATAAAACTCAAACCTGGAGCCATCTTACCAAGGGTAAAACAATACCCCCTGTCCCGAGAAGCAGAAGGAGGAATAAAAAACAATCTGTGCATTATTGGCCCAAGGTATAATAGTGCCCTCAAATTCGCCATGTAATACTTGCATTTACCCGATCAAAAAAGCAAAAGGTGGGGCATGGAGGATGATCCGAGACCTATGCCCCCTCAATGACGTCATCCAAAAAGAATTCCCTTTGGTCCCTAACCGGCATCCATCCTGTGCAGCATCCCAAAGAATGCATCACATTTTACAGTAGTGGATTTGAAAAATGCTTTTTTTCTCCATTCCACTTGTAGAAGAGTGCAGATATCTAACAGCATTTACGTTGGGGGGAAAAAGATACCAGCATTGCAGGTTACCCAAGGGGTACTGCGAAAGCCCCAGCATATTTAACCTCATCCTACATGAAGATCTAAGGAATATGACAGCAGAGAGCACGATTATTCAATACGTAGATGATCTGCGCAAAAAAATGAGGAAGAATGCAGAAAAGACTCCATTGCTCTCTTAACATTGCTGGCCCATAAAGGCTACAAGGTCGAGGAAAACTACAGTACTGCCAACGAGAAGTGTTGTATTTGGGACAACTAATCTCACAAGATGGCAAGAAAATAATACTAGACAGAGTAGCTGCATTCGCAGCAGTAAGAAGGCCAAACACAGTGAAGGAAATGCAAACATTTCTCGGCATGTGCAATTACTACCAAGCGTGGATATTAGATTATGCAGCATACACGAGGCCATTATTGTAAGCACTCAAGGAGGCCCAATGAGAAAACGCAGAAATACAATGGTCCGCAGAACTGAGTGACGCATGTACGTCACTCAAGGAACTGATCTCTGTTGTTGTTTGCTGTTTAAATCCAAATAAACAGAGTTATTAAAAAAAAGGAACTGATCTCGAGCGCGCCCGTGCTCGCAAACCCAGATTACGAACATGAGTTTTACCTATTCTCCCACTGTAAGGGGGGACCCTCATGACAGCAGTACTGACAAAAAACGTCCCTGGGACACAAGCCTATGCATTAATGCAAGGAGACTTCGCTTGTGAGCAATCTCTCACAGCCGCAGCGTTCGCCATTGGAAAAAAGTGCAACAATAGTGATGGGATGCTACGTGACACTATTTGTGGAACACTCCCTGTTTGCTATCTTGGAAAGATCAAAAGGCACCCTCACAACACAAAGAGCCACTGCTTACGAAATAACTTACCAGTGCAAACATACACGTAGTTAGAGGTAAAACAGTAAATCCTGCACGATTCATCACAGAGCCATGTACATTAGAGGACATGCAGGCACACGTCTGTGCAATTTACAAGGGGGAGGAAGGAGAAAGCACTGTGGTGAGTGAAAATGCATTAAATGAAGGAGAAGTTTTCTTCATAGATGGGTCAGCATCAATGAACCCAGACACAGGGGAAAAACACGTGGGGGTAGCTGTTGTCAGGATGGAAGAAGGTGAGTACGAAGTGATAGTACAGCAGCACTTGTCAGCCCATTACTCAGCTCAAGCAGCAGAACTCATAGCACTAATTGAAGCATTACATGCAGCAAAAGGGTGCGCAGTCACCATCTACACAGACTCGGCTTATATGACCACTACAGTACATGGCGGATTGGCAAGGTGGGGGCGGAAAGGGTTCCACAGAGCAGATGGGTCACCGGTACAACATACAGAACTCCTAATGGAACTCATTGAAGCCTTAAAAGAGCCCACCATGGTAGCCATCGTGAAGTGCCAGGCCCATACCACTAACACAGATGTTATCTCTTTGGGAAACGCGGACGCTGCAGCAAAGGAAGCCTCTTATCTAGTGAAAGAACGGACAGGTGAGTACTTAATGCACCAACGCGTAGAGGAAGAACTCCCAGATGGTTACCACACTATGCCCGTGTCACAAATACTAGAGTTACAGGAAGGAGCAAGTGAAGAAGAGAAAGGGCTGTGGGAAAAGAGAGGATGTAGCCAGTCACAACAGATCTTTTATGGCGTCAAAATAACACTGGGAAAGTGGTAATGCCGGTAAAACTCTTAGAAATAGCATTCCAACAATTATACTTCCCAGCGCATAATGCAAAACATATTGCTGCAGCGATACAAGAGGACTGGTTTGTGCCGGGGCTACAGGAACATATATCAAAGTTGGCAATGGAGTGTACAACATGCCAAATATACAATTCAGGAATTACCCTAAAGACACTGCGAGGAACAATACCCAAGCCTATAGGGCCCTTCAGAGAACTGCATATCGATTATGCAGATATGGGAGAAAGGTGCAATGGTGCACGATACATGATAGTGGTAGTGTGTCCATTTTCCAGATGGGTGGAAGCAGGGCCCTGTGCACGTCCAGCTGCCAAGTGCGCCGCAAAGTTCTTAGTGAGCGAAGTATTCCCACGCTGGGGAATTTGCGACGTGATTCGTTCGGATAATGGCACGCATTTTGTCAATGATCTTTTTAAAGAAGTTACAGCTCTGTTAGGAATTAAGCATAAACTATATTCGATTTATCATCCGCAAAGCAATGGCGTGGTTGAGAAAATAAAAGGCCTTCTGAAGGGGAGGTTTGTCTGCCTCTGGCCTTGTTCGAGCTGAGAAATCAGCCAAGCAAGGACCACCATTTGTCACTGCACGAGATAGTGACTGGAAGATGCATGCACACAGCATACTCCCCACTCCGAAGACACTCAGATGCCCACAAGAGTGCCACAATATTAGGTGAAGAATTTAATGAATACCTGATGAAACTCACCAGAGTAGCTTGCACCCCCATTCACACGAGATGAAGGAAATGAGGCAGTAAAATTTATAGAGGAAAACCCGCAAGGCCAGTTAATGCCAGGTGAGATGATATATGTAAGGAGCTTCGTACGTAAGTGGAATGCCCTAAGATTTCATGGCTCATATGAGGTGGTGTATTGCACACCGACAGCCGTAAAAGTGAAGGGCCTGAGATATTGGATACATTTGACAGACGTACGTAAGGCCTATGACAGTGTCAGAGAGGAACTAGAGTAAGAAGTACAAAACACAGCAGACGTGTCACAATAGAAAAAAAGAACAAGAAATAGCTGTCATACATGGGTACAGGATAATGCATGATAAAAAGAAAATGTCTTAAGGTAAAATTGTGTCTAAGAGACGAACAAATGTAAATAAGATTGAACTGTAAATATTGAAATATCTCTTTTTTCTCTCCCGCTATGTCTTCTTCGTTCTACAGTAAAATGATGAATATAACTGTTCGAGTATGCTTAATGCACTTTTATGTTTTAACATATAGGAGTAACCATGGCAACGAATGGGCAGCCCGTAACAAATAATGTTAGGGTAGTTAGAGATGTAAATAATGCATTTGACTTACGTAGATATTCGTATGAATGTGGCCTGTTTGTGTGCGCTGTTCTATTTTTTGCCATGATTTCTGGTCTTGTCATTTACTGGTTTTTGGCATTCATCTCTATTGAGATGAATGAGGGGGAAAGGAATGGAACTAACGTGGGGAATGGAACCAGAATGGTTAAGGAGGGGGCCTATTTAATATGGGATGGATTTCAGCTTATATTGGGCTATGATACAGACCCTACCCATGTCCAGCCTCCAAATGACACGAACAACAGATCGATCACAAGCCCAGCTCCACCCTCAAATATCTCAGAATATAATGTTTAGGGTTTAAATGATCGTAACCCATCTGCCATATCATGGTTGTACGACACTACTGCCACAATGCCCTCACCAAAGGTTACCCCAACCGCAGAAACTAGACCAGCCGCACGTAGTAAGGAGGAGAATGTAGAAATGGCAGGAAGGTTTTTGGACCACCCGCACGTAGTAAGGAGGAGAATGTAGAAATGCAGAAAGGTTTTGGGCTCTATATGATGAATGGGAAAATGGGGGCACGGGGAAGGAGGGGACGATGTCACAGGCGGCAAGAGAAGTGAAAAACTACTTTAAAAGCAGTAGGAGGAGGAGGGAGGCGGAGAGGGAAAAATATGACGAATATTCTGGACTGGGCCTAGACACAATAGAAGACCCTGGGCATCCACATCAGTCAAATAAATGGTATGCGGACTTGAGCTCCACGGCAAAACAGACAACCAACGAGAGTTATGTCTGTTCCTTAATCCCCCACGCCTCAAGTACACCTAAAGTCCTGCTGCCTAAAGAACTGCCTCTTGCAGATGCCCAGTGTCTCCTTCATCTCACTCTGTGCAGAATTAAGAACACCTTCCAGGCACACGAAGTTTCTTTTGAAATGCTGCAAAACGAGAAAACCTGCTACTCGAGAACAAAAGGAGTAATATGTTTAAAAGAACCTTTTTTTTTTATTAAAGGGACATTGTTTTTGGACAATAAAGGGAAAGATGAAGTAATATCGTGCAAGGCGGAAGCACTAAGAGGACTGACGAGAGAAAAGCTACAGTGGATCGAGACAACCTGCACACCAGTTTGGAAGGAGCGCATTACGAAATTGACCTCGGTAACCGCCATAGAAAAACCATTCAAATTACATACGATCTGTGCTTCCATGGCGAGGGGAAAAACATCATGGGTGCAAACAAGAACTGCAACCGGACACTCATTATCCCAGACATGAAGAAAGGAACAGCAGCGCTCATGGACACTTACTGGGTCTGCGGTAAACAGGCGTACTTGCACCTCCCACAATCCTGGAGGGGCACATGTTCCCTGGCAACATTGCATTCAGCTTTGATGGTAATCCCGGAGAGCCACATTAATGGAGGAAAGGGAGTGCCAGTTGCCCATCATGAACAAAATACACAGCCAACTGAAAAACCACAATTGTATGCCCTGTCCCCAGGCAATGTGCAAGATTGTTAGGGAGAATTCTCTCTTTAGGCTGAATTTCCTAACCTAGTGAGTCCCCCAGCAGCTTTGCTGGATTTCTGGAGTTTGTTTTTTTCCATCCTGCCAAGAGTGAGACTCTTTTTCTCCCACTCTTGGACATGAATGTGTGTAATTCCTTTGAATGTCCATGTGTTCTATGGGCTATGGGGTCATTTACTCCATAGGGTCTCATATGTTTTTCTATGTGTGTTACACGGCACCCTACGTGCCGTAACACTGGAGCGTCCTAGTGGACCTCCACCATAGACTCCATACCCGGGGACTGACTACTGTCTCCCCGGGCATGTAAAGTCACCATTGGCTTTACTAGACCTAAATTTACTAACAGAACTAGTACACACCATCTTATTGTGGATGTGCTAGTAGGGGTAATTTGATTACTCCTAGGTCTGTTACTCGAGGGGGCACTGTCCCGTCCCCCCTCGTCGAGTTTTGGCTGGTGGCAGTGGAAACTACTTGTAATGTTCGACCCCGAACAGAACCCTATGGGATTCTTCCCATTGTTGGAGATTGATACTTTTCCTCGTTAATCTCTAACATACCACCGGTTTACTTATCTTAAATACGTTTATCGGATGGTATTTTCTGCCAGAACTCGGTTTTTAAAATGGCATCTGTGTTCGTCTCTGTGACTCCTAAACCAAAGGTTGAGCCCTTTGTTCCACTTTTGGCGGGCTTCTGTACAGAGACCCTCCAAAGTGGTGCCATTCTGTCTGGGTTACCACAGGGGTGTGGGAGGGGGTTTAGGCACCCTGGACCGAGTTGCCTTGCCAACTCCGGTCGCACTCTGGTGTGATTGGCCCAAGTGGCGAGCATCCCCGCTCACCACTTAGCGTGTGTTGTTTGACAGCTAGGCTGAATGAATGGGGGTTTTCTGCATAAAAGCAGGGCTTTTGGGACTGGATCTTCAGAAGTCGCCACAGGACCTAAGAATCCGACGAGGGTAACGCTGAGCCGGCCTGCAACGACGACACCTCCGGTGGAGCCCTGCGGAACCGACTCGCCACTTCCCGACGACAGAGGAGATCTCCCTGCCGGAGAGTCTCTTCCCCTGACTGGTGGGAACAAACAGTCCCCTTTGCTTTTTCTTTGCTCCAGGAAGCAGTGGTCGAATTGCCCGTGCAGAGCACCTCGGCAACCGGATAGCCACTACCCCTGTACCGCGACCAAAAGGTGGTGCCTTGTGACGGAGCACTCCGCGGCTGGTCTCTTCTCTGGTGGTGCACCGGACTTCACTTTTGTTCGACGACGAGATCATCTCTACTCTTGGCAAAGACCCGACATGCATCCACCACCAGGAACAACTGCCCCCGCCGGAGCTGTCTCTCCACAAACAAGGTACCGTGTCCGCCTGGCTTCCCTTTCTGCCTGATCGAGTGAGGTGTCTTAATCCTCGCCTTTCCATTGGGTCGCCTCCAAGCTTTCTTTAACGTGTGGTTCTGAACTGGTTCCAAACTTTCCATGACACTTTGCGATAAAGACTCGAAGCGCATTTCCACTGAGACACTTTTGGGACATATTGCTTTGCCTCTCTCCGAGTGGGCCTGGCCTCTGAACTTTGTGATCTGCAGTAGACCCTGCCTTACTTGCCTTGCATTTGTCCGTAAAGTATTGGTACCGAGTTGACTTCATAACCTGCCTTATTTTTTTTCTCTCCCAACCTAACGAATACTAGAGTGCCATCTAGGTTAAAGCATACACCTCTGTCTGCAAATAAGTGATGCCGGTAAACCTAGACTTGTCGAACTATTGTTAGGGGGATTGACCTTTTTCTTCGTATAGTATTGTGATTGAAGTTGTTTGCTGTATTAGTGCCAGAGTGTTTTCTATATATGTGTCGTTATAAATAAATACCTTTAGATCTTTACACCGAAGCCTTGATCCGTGTTTGCTTGTTCTACTGTGTGGATTGCCCTATATTGTATACTCCACATACTGCCTAACTCTTCTTGAGGGAAGTCTGACTGCTCAGCCACAGCTACCAAGTGAATCTGCGTGGTAAGGACTGCTACCAAGTGGGTTTACTGCCAAACGCCTGTAGTCCTAAATCTTTTGCAGTGGTCCCAGAGGGAACTGCACAGGTTTCCGCCTAACAAAGATGTGTTATCGAGGCGGCAGAGATCATCCAACTACATATCCAAAGCCTCCTCAGAACTGTTGGCACAGATTCCAGACACGTACCGGTTGTTCAATTCCGCAGAAACCTTCTTCGCCTTCCTTATCCCGAGCATCCAGGCGCGAGCAAACGCAAAATGGCTCCAGATCACGCGCCCGGAGCTGATCCAACTGGTCAACGACACTGAAGAAGGGTTCAACTTGATCAAGGTGGAGCTAAAGGCCCTACAGTTAATGACCATGCAGAACAGGTATGTCCTAGACCTGTCAACAGTGATGGATGGAGGTGTTTGCCGAAAAATCGGGAGTGCATGTTACACATTTGTACCCTCTGAAGACGCAGACAATGGAACGTTATCACATGTTATCGCAGCAGTGCACAACCTGGGGGAACGAATGAAAAACGAAGGTGGAGCAGACGCCAGCACATGGTTCGACAACCTTTTTTCCTGGGTATCATCATGGCTAGGACTGACGGTCAAAATGTTGATGCCCATTGTGGTATTTTTACTGCTGATTTTTTGCGTGTGCCAGCTGGGTCTTCGATGTGCAAATGCAATGCCGAATGGCGCAATGATGATGGTGACAATGGGCAACACTAGAGGAGTGGCACAGTTCATGCAAGAAGCACAAGTACAGACAGGTGAGGACCCAGAGCCCAAGTATAGAATGATGCCATTATACTACGATGGGGACATAGTAGATAGGTTATATCACACCACGATCAAGGATCCCCAAGAACAGGAATGGTATACAGAGGAATGGGTGGATTTAGAGGGAGATGGGGGATGTATATATATGACCTGCACACCAGACGAGTATGCTAGTAGGGGGGAGAGCCTCCGGGGGTATGTAGAGCCTGGATGCCACAGGCATGGGATGAGGCTGTTGCGAATGAGAGAGCGCCAGAGGTTTGGAGAGTTGCATTATTTGTTACTTAAGTAACAAAATGGGGGAAATGTATGGGAGAATAGGTCTATAGGACCCCCTCCCTGGCATACCCCACCTATGTGAGGCTCGTGGCTCGTCGGCGGCCCACCATGCACCTGTGCTCGGGGGATCAGGAGGGCTGCTTATCGACACACAGGGCCAATCGACTTGTACTGTAACATACCATAGACACCATTTTGAAAGCATCAAGACTCCATTTTAGATATAAACGACCAAAGCCCAATTGAAACAGCCTGCCTGCGAGAGCTGCAGCTTGGCCTCTGCTCACTGTGCGCCGGGAGCCATGCACTCCCCTGCGCCTCCACCCCATGGCAGATCCGCTAAAGGCCTGTTCTCGCGAGCAACCAGACACGAACGATTATCAGAACAAACACTGTATCATTTACCTTCCGCAGTACATCGATGTCCCCGAAGTGACCGGACTCGTGGTTTGAGTCTGGAAAATAACAAGAACCATCCCAATTGAACAGGCCTCGACCTGGCATCTAACCCCTAACATTTAAAATATATGATGTCAATAACCTTCCTGTATGAACCCCTTCCCACATCCCCCAGATAAAGTGTTAACTACATACCAAAGCCCAACGATTCACCGGGTTGTTTGTAAATTATAACACGGGTGTTGGAAAGGGATGAAGCTTATAATGTTAATAAAGCAAGAATGACTTCAGCCCGCTGCAAGATACCACGTGCCTTGAAGGCTTAATGAAAGGGTGTGATAGAGCCCACCTAATGCTAACTAATGATTGCTGCTAATGTACGAAGGAAAGCGAAAAAACATTATTATGAATACTTGTGTGCAACGCAGTGAAACGCGTTTTAAGTTGTTACAAATAAGAATGTAAATATACAATGGTATATAAACATATTTCTTCTATGCTCCTGAGTACACTATCCAACCTGATGCTACCTCACGTTGTTATTCATGTGTTGCCTTACGAATTACCAATATGTGTTCAACTGATGTTATGTAATGCATAGACCACTGCCAGACCCTCATTGCCATGTATGAAGAAGTAAACGAATTTACAGATGACAGAAACATGTAATCATCCTAATGCTGCTAACTCTACTAACTGGCCCCTCGTATGATACGTTGTGCAGCCCAGGCACAGAGAATCGCTTAGAGTCACAAGGCCATCTCCCCCTCCTCCCGCCAAGGTCCGCCAGGGCTTGCTGGTGCTCGAGCAGCACAGCCTCACCTCCCCTCATTCCGCTGGACCCGCTTCAAGTATTCACCTCCCCCATGTCCAAGGCCGCTATAGTTAGCCAAATGAATTATTTACAACCTGGTCCTAAACCCCTTGAGGGGCCAGAGAGGTGCCCTCACTGATCCAGTAGTACTCCAGTTCACCCCAAGTTAATGGGCCTTAGAGATAGGTATTCAACCCTGTACTAACATACCATAAAGTAATCCCTCACCACATCTAACAGGAAAGAATGACAAGGTAGCTCACCTCGTGCCCTCTGGCAAGACACCCGGACTTATGACACCTGGTCAACAGGTCAAAAGTAATAGTGCACTGATGTATTGGTGAAGCTTCAAATTGCATGTTGTTTCTCTGGTCTCCTATTATGTCTTAGAGTAACCTATTGTAGGATTTAAAGGACAACTGGAGTCGTCTAAGGGATGAGTGTTTGTGTGTGGCCACAAGGGCAAAGTGTTAGTGCAGCCATCAATCATCGACACAGACCACGCCTGGCATGACAGCTCCATCCAGACGAGCCCAGCTGACCGATCCACCCCACGTTGGCACCATGCAGATGTCCACCAATCCTGGAGCGGCTCATCTTCGTACCACGTATAGCTTAGTCGACGCCACCCAATCCCTGAGATGATGTACCCCCTATAGCTTACAGGATTTATGATGTGGTGTTGTAATAAATATGACTGTCTTTGCTATTGTCAGACAGAGCGCTCTCGGAGCCTGCAGAGTCCTTTGCATGCCCTTCATTGATTACATAAAAACCCCTTTTACATCACTTAGCACTTGGTCCTGGTCTCATTCCCTCCTGGGGTGTGTCCTTATTGCCTCTCATTGTGGGGAGGTACTGCCTTTTTGGGGACGCTTGCTTTCAACCCCTTTGAGTTCAGTGTCATTGACTGATTCCAGGAGGTTCTTGATGTGGATATTCAAACGTCTAGAACGATTCTCCATCTCTTCACACTGGATATCCAGATTGTGTGTGGCCCTGGCCAATTCTTCGATTGCATGGTCCGATTGTTTATTGTCCTCAACCAGGCATTGAATTGCTCTTTCATTTGTGTCTATTCTATCTCCCAGCGCCGTGATTTCCCTGCCGAAGTTAGCCAGTGATAGTTTTATTTCCCAGGTAAATGTCATAAATTGAGACCAGAAAGAGGCAGCAAACTTGTCTTGAAAGTCCTGGAAGATCCTAGTGCAATCTTCTCTTGATGCTGCCATGGTTGGGCCTTCAGTGGATGAAGACTCGGAAAGCATTTGTTCCGAGTGAGAGTGTAGTACAGCTGTAGCTGCGGCCATCACTGGTTTCTTCACCAGAAACTTCTCTAATGGATTACTCTGTTTGGTGTCTGTTGGATCCTGCCCTGCAGGGGTCTGCTTCTTTCTTCTCCCTGACCTGTGCACGCAGCTTTTGTTCCAGCCCAAATCTTCCAGTGCACACACTTAGCACTTATTACCAGTCCCTTGCGGCGGCTCTCACACTCATTGTCCCCAATGTAGTCAGCCCCCTCACAGCCGAGCCCTCCACCTATCCACCGGAGCTAGATTATGAATATGGAGCTACAAAAAACCTCCACACTTCTTATCCAAGCCGTCACACCTTATCCATCCAGACCACTTAGTGAGCTGCCTCACGTATCCCTCGGGAGTCTCCCTTGTCGTCCCTCTCTGGCAGACACAACACGTGCAACACCCTCTGGCTGCTGCTGAAATGGGGTCCTGAGCCGTGTGGGTCCTTCTGAGGAGTTGCCTCGTTTCCCTCTGCTTGGTTGCATCCCATCTGTGCATCAAAGAACCTCAAGTACCCTACCGGTGTCGGGAGACTTTCCATGTGCCACGCTCAATGTCCACCGCGCCGTCTTCTATCTTCCGAGGGATGATAGTTTTGCTCTGTAATTTCTTCCACCGGAACTGCAGGGGGGTCCCAACTGCTTCTCCCACCAAGTGTATCGGCTCTTAAAGGGCCCCTTAGCACTGCATCTTTATTTTCAGGGCACAGAGGTTGCCTACACAACCTCGCTGTGCAGTGGCCATCTTGGATCCCCGGTCCTTGCGTTTAACAAAACACCCAATATTCCTACTGTTCTTTTTAAAGTGTACATTTTAAAAGGTAATTAAAATGTAATTTGTGGCTGCATTCCTTAAAGCAAGGCATGCTCTCATCTCCTTTTCCTATATTGCTCGTCTCCTTTTCCTACAGTGCCATTTCAAAGTTCTATTATGTAATCAGAATGTTTATGTTCGCTAAAGCATAAAACTTGAGTAACTGTAACGCATACAGCTCTTGCTTGGAAAATCGATTGAAAGCATTATTTTGCTTTTTAACTATTGTAACGACATTTACATATGGAGAAAAAGGATGAGCATTAATGTTGAATTGAGCAACCCTTGTTTGCGTTTACAGTGAAATATTTGGCAACAAAATCAAGAGTAGCCGGCTGGTTAATAGGAGTAGTTTCATAAATTCATTCTAGTTGTTCATATCACTTTGTATATTGAAGACTAGGTGAAAACAGCCAGCTGGCTAATACAAGAGTTAAATATAACGGTGTTGTTGGCAGTGGTAGCCGGGAGCACAAAGTAGAAAATATACTGACGCTGCAGACAGATTGGCTGATCAGTCTTGTGATATTATCTAAGGCAGCTTCCACCCTATATCTATTACAACCATAAATGGATGTAGTTGTCACAGGTGATCTTACCTCTTACTTCCTTGCAAGCATATTCCATGTGGAGTTGAGCGGATCAATCTGGCTTGGTTAAGTTGATTCAGCAATCTTTCTTGCATAATTTTCAGGGCAATGTAAATCTCTACGCTGCTACTAAAATATTGGTATTTTGCCTTTTTTATTTTGCCATTTCTAATGTTTTTAAATCTTTTATTTTGGGGGGGAATCTGAACTTGATTGTTAACCCTTGGTATTCTTATTTTTGCAATGGTCTTTGACATTGAGTGGCCATGGTAAGATTAGTTCTTGACTATGGGGATATTTGAGACAGTTATGTACAAGCTTGGGTATAGCACATTTCAAAACCTTCATTGGTCTCTTGTACTTCAGCTAGAATAAGTCAAACAATACATGCATAGGTAGATTCCTACTGTTTTACCTGTATTTGTATCCATAGCTTTATACTGCTTTGTAGGACATTGTCTTTTAGTAACCATGGACGTTTGATAGGGTTTTACACTTCTATCAAATGGGTTTACCATGTCTGAAGTAACATCACATGACTACTGGCTCACCTATAATAACAGCACTATCTTTAACTCAACTATGCAATATTTGAGATGGGTATAAACATCAATGTTCACTATTGCTCATCTTGGCAATTGCTTGTTTGACTATACTATTTTAATGGTAATATACCATCTCTACAAAAGAATACAGCCAGATAAATGCATATCGGACGTGAGCATTCTTAATGTGTTGCTACTTTGAGTATTAAAAGGCATTGTATTGCATATTGAAAGTATAAATGCTTGTTTCAGTGATAAAAACTGGGTGAGGAAGTTTGACATCTAATGTTAATCATTCACGGAAGGATAGTAAGAGCCGTTTTGTAGATTTTCTGAGATAAGCCCACGACAATATTTAGTAGTACACCTTTCAGGTACAATGATGTAGAGGGTTCTCTTGCCATACAATTCAGAGATCTAACACTTTGAAGCCTTTCATCTGGTATAGCATCATTCTCTGCGGGGCATGGCCTGGGCCCATGCTGTGAGGCTGTGAAATT
Source organism: Ambystoma mexicanum (assembly GCF_040938575.1). Classification (NCBI taxonomy): domain Eukaryota; kingdom Metazoa; phylum Chordata; class Amphibia; order Caudata; family Ambystomatidae; genus Ambystoma; species Ambystoma mexicanum. The sequence goes on along the minus strand of NC_090933.1, from coordinate 669,508,584 downwards.
GTGTAGCTCCCGTCTAGATCCTTAAATGATCCTGTAATTCAGCTGTGGTGGGCACCCCTGAATATTGATTTGGCCAGCAAGCTGTGGCAAATATCCAGGCCCTCCTGCGCAGCGTTGTCCAGGTCAGAATCGGGCCTGTATGACGGTGTTAGGGCGGTTGGAACGTTGGCCCTGTCGGGGAGAATATGGCGTATGGCGCCGCACTGCAGTACAGAGGTGGAGGAGGGGTGGAGAAGCGACCGCGCTATGCAGCAGTCGCTGTTATCCTGGTGAGCAGCAGAGTATCTAATTGGGGGCTGTCTGACCCTCCAACCTCTTGGTCGCTGGAAAACATTAGCTGGAGCGAGGCACACACCGTGCCCTCGACTATGTGGAGATGGGACAGCGAAGCGAGTGGGCCAATGCCTGCAAAAGCTAGACCTCTGGGGCTGCGTGGGATTGAGGAAGCACAGCTGACTCCACTCCGCAACTGGTAGTGCCGCAGTGTAGGGGATTGCAGTGGACCCAAGGCGGACCGCTGGGTCACCGAGCACCTTGCAGCGACCCTTAAGGATTGTGCATGGAACACGCACAGCGGCGGCTGCAGGACACGGTTGGCTGAGGCAAGGCTGCCGGAACCTGCACAGCGGGTGAATGGATAGGAGTTTCACACACGGTGAACCCGAACTGTATGACTGAGCATACAGCGAGGGACCTGCACCGGGAGACGACCTACTCGGGGTCCAACTCTGGCCTGGGTCAGTGCCAGGACGCGCTGCAGCCCAGTGAGGGCGCCCCGACGACTGCTGGCAAGATGGGAGTTACAACTCCCTCGCCCCGGAGCTGTTGGGGAAAGAGGGCGAGACCCCGGGAGAAGCAGGGCCCTGCAATACAACTCGAACAAGTGGTTGTGCTCCTTGCTACAACAGTGGACGCCCAAGGTAGGAGGAAGGCTCGGGTTGCCTGCATTCCCTCGGCGGAAAAAACAGGCCCTCCCTCCGGTGATAACCTCTGGGTGTGAGGAAAGAAGTGAAGCTGACATTAACTTTGTGGGGGTTGAGGACTTGGCGCGTGCCTGCCAGAGGAAAGTGGCTAGCACGGAAAGCAGCTGAACCGCACACGGGCTGGGTAGGCGAGCGACAGACACATACTGTGTGTGCAGCCCGGGCATCCTAGATATTCCTTGCAAACAGGGATTGGCTAGAGGAGGGGCTGGCTGGGGAGCAGTCACCCCGCGGTCTGGTCTGCAAACATTGAGTCCTTGAGATCTCGAGACCTGGACACTTGCAGTCCCACCTTCACTCATTACTAGGGGTACACAACCCTGGATCACTGCATCGCTGATGCTTTGGAGCGCCGCTCCCTGAAGGAAACGGAAGGAGCAGCGTTGTGCTTGAACTGGCACTTAGTGGAGCATGGCTTAGTGGTCCCCAGCCCTGCACTGGTCACGCACAGCTTGGAGGGAGGGAGATGGGTGGGTTGGGGGGGGGGGGGTTTGCTTCCTGCTCTGGCTGTGCTTCCTGCTCTGGCTGTGGAGTGTGGAGAGCGGGGCCTTAGACCCTGGCTGTTAGTATGCATCTTGGTGAACACTGGAAGCCCACCTGACAGTCACCGCTGGGAAGCTGGGACGGTGCTACGCTCTGCTGGCTGTCTGGCCACTGAGGAGTCTCCTAGGGGCTTATGTGGACACGCAGACGGTGGAACAGATGTGCAGAGGACCTATAACGACACCTGGGGTCGCGGAGTAGCACTGGTTGTTGGTGGTGGGACTGGTCCTGGACTGGGATTTAGGTCACGGCCTGCCTCGCCCTCACTTACAGCATGTCCCCTACTAAAGGTAAAGGCAAATCCACAATCATGGACTTGTTCACTAATGCGGGTAAAACCCTAGACCCTACGCAGGGTGCACTAGCGCCGCAGGCAGAGGCAGGCGCTCCAGGCACAGGCACCCAAGAACACCTAGTACTGGCAGTGATAACTGCACTGAGATGAAGTCAAGGTGGATGTTCAACTGTTGAGACAAGACGTCTGTAACCTAGCAGAGAGAGTTACGTCAGCTGAGACGGAGTTGAAAGAAACTCAGTAGTTGACGAAAGATTTGGAAAGCAGAGTCCGGGACCTGGAGAGAAGGAACACTGCCCTAGAGCTGTGAGCGAAGGTCGCGGATGGGAGGGTACGTCGGAATAACGTTAGGTTGCTTGGGCTTCTGGAGGGACTTGAGGGCTCGAACTCTACTCAGTACATTGAAAACTTAATACAACAGGAGGTAGGCCCTAGGAACCTGTCAAGGATTTGCAGTTGAGCTGGGTCACAGCTCACTACAGAAGAAGCCTCCACCGGGTTCACATCCCAGGCCAGTTAATGCGAAGATTCTGAATTTTCAAGATGGAGAGGTGATCCTGAAATACTCCAGGGAAGTTGGTGTGATCCAGCGCAACAACGCCAAATTAGCTATTTATTCGGATTACACACCTTTGGTCCAGAGGGCCAGGAACTATTTTGTTCCGATCAAGGGCGAGACTGACACCTTTAATATGAAATGCATGCTTACGTACCCGGCCAGGCTCAAAATCATCTACAGGGGCCGGGTGCACTTTCTTGAAACACCTGCGCCGGCCAACATGTGGCAGGAACATAATCACTTGGCGGAGCAGCGCGCTTTAGGTACTAGATTATGAACCCACTGTTGTGCTCTACGGGATATGCAAAGCTTGTCGCCGTCTGAACATGCCGCTTTTTCATAAAATGGCAGCAGCGTTTGATCACCAACAGCTGGCCTTACTGGTCAGTTCTGCGCATAGATTAGTGTTGGCCTGTTGACGACACCCACTACTCGTTACACAATGGCCTGGATGGGCCTTAGCGGTACGAGTGCGTCTGAGCACTGCACGCACTGTGCAGCAGCTGGACAAATGTACAATGTTTGATTTGTTGTGTTATTGGTTTCACAGTTTCTATGCATTTGGTTATAATATTGCACGTATGGCTTCTCTGGTCGTGGGGGGGGGTGGTGGGTGGGTGTCTGGGAATTGAATGAGGGCACCGGGCATGGTGTTTAAAATGCAACGTTGGTGCATGGCTTCTGTTAAAGTATTGACGAGGATGGGCGGGTACTTACGAAGGAATATGGTGAAATCCTTCCTTCAACGCAAGAAGATGGCCATTGCCATGCTGCAGGAGATCCACCTGACTGCTGAAGAACTGAAAGGGTTCCAGGAGTGCTGGGGGGGAGGGGTGGGAGCAGTATGGGTTGGCATATTCTAAATACGCTAGAGGGGTGTTAACGTGGAGAGACCACTCTGTGCCGTTTCAGTTGTTGTAGGTAGATGTGGATGGAAGATACCTCATCCTGCAGGGCAACATAGACCACATTGAGGTGTGCCTAGTTAACTCTTATTTCCCAAACCACGGCATCCCACCTCACATTTGCTCTCTCTGGGTGTGCTTTTTCCTATGGGGAGGTGACTTTAATTGTACCAGGGACCCTTTGCTCGATCAATCCGCGCCCCGCTGGGAGGCCCATCCATGGTGGCTGCAGCTTTCAGTGCGGCACTGGCCAACCTTGACTTAAAGGATACCTGGAGGGAACTGCGCCCAGAGGGGCAGGAGTTATTCTTTTTACTCTTCGACCCCTGCCCTGTACACCAGAATTGACTACATCTGTGTTGGGCGAAGGCAGTTGACCTACGTAAATGAGGCAGAGTACCTGGGTAGAACAATATCGGACCACTCTCCACTAATGGTGACATGGAACCTTAGAAACCCTACCCCCCCCCCCCACCCTGCCATTCCAATGTGGCGCATGCCGTGTGATGCATTGTCGGATCAAATCTTTAGAGACCAACTTCAGCTGACAATGGTTGAATTCCTGGAGCATAATATGGGTAGTATGGAGGAGTGGGGCACGATCTGGCAAGCCCTGAAGCTGGTATTGAGGGGTGATGTTATAACTAGTGTGGTAGGTATTCGCAGAATGCTGAGGGCCGAACTGGAAAAGTTAGAATAAGATATCCGAGATAGGGCGGTCCGGAATCCGAATCAGCAACCAAATGAAGAAAAGTTGGCCAAAACTAGATATAGATGCCTTGAGGCATGGGGAAAGGTATTAGTTTGATTACATGGCCAGAACTAGCAGAGCGCACGCAGAAGGGGACAAGCCGGGTAGGCTCCTGGCGTAGCTCTCTAAGAGGGAGCAACCTAGGCATCAGACCACTGAGCTTATGGGTAACGATCCAAGCATGTGTAGAACACAGCTTGAGATTAACAAGATATTTGCTGAATACTACTCCCAACTCTACAGGCATGAAGAACAGGTTCCCCCTGAGGATGTGTTGGAGGCCTTATCTTACATTGTGCTTCCCAAGCTGGCAGAAGATCAGCAGACCACACTAGACCAGCCCATCATGGTGGAGGAGGTGAGCGCTGAAATCGCTTCCCTTTCTACTAGTGAAACGCCTGGCAGCAATTTGGCTTCCCCCTGAATTTTACAAAACATAGAATTCAACAGTGGCCCCGGTGTTGCTTAAGGTTTTTGACAAAGCCTATTCTAAAGGCGTGTTGCCGGCAAGTATGCAAGAAACTCTGGTGGTCCCGATCTGTGAGCCGGGGAAACCCACAGAGAGATGGGAATCCTATGGGACCCTGGGAACTCTTGGGAATCTCTTTCAGCAGGGAGAAGTCCTGCGTGTTCCCACTGGGGGGATTCCGAGGATCTCAGGGCGATGCTTTACCGGAATTGGGGCTCACATGGAATTTGGGTTCCTTTTAAATATTTGGTGGTACACATCATGCACACGCCAGCTGATATGCACACCCCTAATACAGTTGGAGTGGTGAAAGACCTGAGGTAGTCAATGGCATTCTGGTCTAGGCGCCCATTGTCAGTGATGGGTAGGGTAGCGGTCATGAAAATGATTCTTGCATAGATTCTTGTACTTCTTTACCAACATACATCACTGTATTCCGGTCTCCTTCTTTTGCTTGCTGGATTCACTGGTCAGGATTTTTGGTGGGGTACCGCACTTCACAGGATCACCCTTACAACACTGTACCTACCATAAAAGGAAGTAGGTTTGCAACTCCCTAATCTAGAACACTACCATCTGGCGGCGCAACTGTTTTGCTGCAAAATGGCTATCAGCTAACGCTACGTCTGAATCGCCATTGCTACAGCAGCTGGTGGCCCCTGCCCATCTCAAGGAGGTAATGTGGCTATCGTAGGGCTGCCTGGCTCTGCACCCCTACTGGTCAACCTGGGCAGGATGGTGTGGCATAGGACGCTGAAATTGCTGAAGATTGATCCTCCCTACTCGCCTGAGGTTCCGATAGTGGCAGATGCATGCAGAAACGAGAAGGAGATAGCAGCAGTGGGACAATGGGAGGGCTGGGGTGTCTCCGCCTGGGGCGACATGTTTGATAACAGTAACTTTAAAGAGCTTGTAGCTATAACTGAGCAGACTGGGTTGCCCAGTGGGCAATCCTTGAGATATCTCAGAATAGCAGGGGTGGCTAAGCGAAAATGGCGTCGCTGGCCTGAGGAACCGGAAGAGACTCTGTTGCTATCTTTAATGTATTCCCTGGGGATGGCATGTGCCCGGAGTCCAGATTGTATGATAATTTGGCTAACATACCCAACCCCCGAAGCTCTAAGTTGAAATCGCACTGGGAGGCTGACCTCGGGGGGGATATAGGGGAGCGAGAATGGGAACTCGTACGGTTATCCCAAGGTGGTGTCTAGGAACCCGCGCTTCAAACTAATTCAACTGAATGTACTGCACCGCACCTACATGACACCCAGCAAAGCGGGCAAGTTCAACATAGGCAAACAAGCGACATTCCTTTGGTGTGGTGGTGATTGGGGTGGTTTGATCCACATGTTTTGGACCTGCACAAAAACACAGGGCTTCTGGGGTCGAATCGAGCAGGCATGTAGAAGGGCTGCGGTTGTGCATTATACCTGTATTCCAAAGGAGTGTTTACTGGGGGCATCCCAGCAGAATAGCAAATATAAGCATGTTATCAAGTTCATGGATATGGCGTGCATCCTTGCTAAACGGTGCATTGCCATGGCCTGGAAGTCAACTGGGGTACCACAATATCCCTGTTAGTACAGGGATTTTGAGACCTGGGCTGAGCTGGAGACCAGGGTATGGTTTAGATCAACACAGAGCCTGAATGCAGCCCCACGGGTGGGGGGGGGCATACCAAGCCTGGAAAAAGTTAATCTGGGACATGTTTCACCCTTCGGATGATAAACCACCAGGACTACCCCGCCACAGATGTGTATAGGCGCGTTATAAATGTCGTATCATAAGTGTTTCAAGGCGCGACGTGGCAAGGAGGGGGAACAGAGGGAAGATGCAGATAGCTATCCTACTAGGCCAAGTGACATTCAGATCGTGCAATTGCAGAGGAAGGGGGAAGAGGAAAAAAAGTGCGGAGTGGGACCGGTGGTAGGGACAGTGCGAGTACAAGAGGTAATAGATTAAATAAACAATAAGAGAAGCAGGGCCAGCTGGTGGCAAGTGCAAGGGTAAGTGCAGACATCGGGCATCAAGGGCTGGTGGGGGACTGTACGGATACAGAAAACAGTCTCCAAGTGCAGGGTTGGCCAGGCAGGCATTGCAAGTGTGTAGCTGGCGGGTGAGGGGACCTGGGCCAGAGATCAGAGTGTGGCCAAGTTACCAGTGCAGATTCCGCCAGGATTCAGTAGGGGAGAGGAGAAAAAGCAGAAGCAAAGAGGAATGTTTTGAGGTGCTTCCAGAAACGGAGATGGTTCTCCTCAAGTTTCAGGGGGCTGTTCAGAGGAAGGCCCCAGCCGAAGAAAGAGATCTACCTGTGTTATACGGTTTCACTGAGCTTGCTGCCTCTTCCACCTCCTGAGTGCTCCAGAGTCTTTAGGCCAAGTACAAACATGGGTGCCGTACCTGTGCAATCATAATTGGCCTCGACAGTCCTCATGCCCAAGTCCCGACCATAGTACTACTTAAGTCTTAAGACCCAGTTCACATGCATGGTGCAGTTGTTTGTTGTTAAACTTAGTTATTCGTTGAGTATGTTGGCGGTGGGCTCGACTAAAAGTTAAATCATGCTGGTTACTATTGTATAAAGGGACAATTGTCTGTATGTATGTTATTTCTAAATGCCAATAAACACATTTAAAAATAAATGGCATCATTCTCTGCTACAAAACCTGTGACATCCCGATGAGGGCATTCTGACTGCCTCTGCAGTGGAGGTTGGGCTCTGCTATCCGGGGTATGATGGAAAATCATGCCACTAAGGCACCATTGGCAGATTTTCAAAGATAAATACATCGGCAACATGGGCAACTCTTACACATTTAGTTAGCTTTACTCTCAGCACATCTAGGAAAGAGGCATTGTTTGTCCTGGAAGCTGCATATAACCTTGTTGCTCAAAGCCTGGCGGGATTCTGTTGTCTCCTCCACCATCCAATCTTTGTTCTCTTAGCGAGATTCACAACCATTTGAGAAGCATACAGAAAGCTGGTTGAGAGGTCAAAGTATGTTCATGGAGATTCGGCTTCTTAGTCCTTGCTCTCTTGCCTTCCCTACACCCAGATGTTCTGTTGAAAGAAATGCTCTTTGTCAACTTTGCTTGTCGGGAGTGGGGAGGGAGACGCATGTTGAAACTGGGCAGCGACATTTGACAATGCATAGGTGGCAGTTGGGGATGCTAACACAGTCCACATTATATTTGAGAAACCCTTTCAGTCCTTCCTACGTCTGATGTTTCAACCAATTGTGAAGGAGAGAGACAATAGCCTAAGATAACCAGAATCCTTATGAAGGTACTTTTCCCTGCCACCTTCCAGTGACAGCTGAGCCACAATTTGGTTCAGAACCTTTCAATAAGATAATCATTCAGCCATTCTTCATAAATAGGCCTCCTAGAGATGTCCACGATCTGACGTAAGGAACTCTGATGAAATGGATCAGATTAGTGCCGACAGTGGCTTACACCGCAGTGAGGAGAGAAACAATTTAGAGTTTGGTAAGTGACCCTGCAAGACTTTGTCAATGTCACGAAGGAGCACATATGTGACACAACCGAGTAAGAGGAATTTGAACAGGCTTTTCCAGGTGCATACAGCTGTATATTACATAGTAATGGGATTAGTGTGGGATATTATTGGCCCCAGAGCATGGGAATGCTTCAGCAACTTGTGAAGACAGATGGCTTAAATAGTTGTTATGGAGTCTCTTTCCGTTGTTTGTGATTTAGCATTGTTTCTCAACCAAGGTTGATGAGATTTAAACATGAGATGTTCGACGATATGGTTATGAGATTAACTAGAATTACAACACATAGGTATACCCTTCTGCAGTGTAAGAGTGCAATGCTAACTTTTGTTTTTGATGTTTGCATTCATCAGTACTGTCAAAAGGAGGTCCTGATTATTTGTTTTTGGAATTGCAAGAAAAACATATTTTTTAGACGTGGTACCAGTAGTGAAAATTCAGCTTTCTAGATTTGAAGCACGTTTCATAAACAATGATTTGACATGTGTGTTCATAATTGAAAGTATTCAACACACCCCCGATGACAACCCACAGGGATTGAAACATGTAAATGTAGTGGCACATCTCCAATATTGGCCGTTGGCAATAAGACACATTATCATGTGAATATAACAAAAGGCGATCAAATAAAGCACAAAAATAAAAACGTTTTACAAAAACGGGTTACACTTTTTGGTTGTAACTGTCACTTCGCGTTGGAAGTCATTTCCGTTGAATTAATTGGAAGTATTCTTTACCCCTAACAAGGATTAACGAAGCAGACAGAAATGTAGTTGGAAAAAACGTGGTGTAAGTGATTATTTGAGTATTGGACTCCTCAAGATGTAACAAAAATAACCAAGGACCATTTTTACTTTTACAGGTGGTGGGGAAGGCTACATCAACTTTTCACCATCTTTATAAACAACTTGTGAATCAAACCTAGTACGCGATGTTGGTCTAGTCAAATAAAGACTTTAATTGGACCGCATCGAATCCATCTGAATCCATAATGTGCAGAAGGCGGACACAGCCGTGCCAGTGCATTTCACACCTAATGGTCCATCATTCGGGCAGAATCTTGCTGTTGTATGTAGAAAAACTAGCCTCCTCAAGATGTAACCATTCTGGGACCACTGAACGTTTTTCTGTAGAAGGTGGTTGCTCCATATGTAACATTGTAAATGTTTTTTAAAAAATCATCAGTGTTGCCACATCCGAACCGTTGGGCTCGTTCTAGGAGTGAATTGCATTTTAATTTTAAGTTTTATATTTTAAAAAAGAGATTTGAATGTGTCAAATGGTTACACACTTGATGTCTGCCATGTGATAAGGTAGAGCAGTAGCGGAGTTAATCATTTTTTTGGGTGACCTGTCGCATCACTCACTCTTTGCACGCAGTGCTAACCCTTTAAAGGTAATCCTTCTTTTGGTTTTCTCCAGCTCAAGTACTTATAATGTGGCACTCCATTTAGTATGTAGAAATGTAAGGTGTCACATTTTACAAAGAGCATTTTAGCATGCTGAATATAATAGAAGATGGCCAAAGAAAACGATTTTCGTTAAAGTATTGCATTAAACAGTACAACTCTGTAATTTCATTTGAAACGAACTAGAATGCTGTACACTTTAAAGGATACCAGAAGTGCCCTCTTTCTCGAAGGCATAGCACTCTAATTGCTAGTAAGCAAGCATTGCTACTCCCCCCCCCCCCCCCGTTTGACCTCTCCATGTAAAATAGGAATTCCATGACCTGCTCACAGGCTGCATGTTCACACAGGGGCTCTTCCAGAGTATATAGTTGTCTCTTATTTATATTGTTTTTTTTCTTCATTTCAGATCATTATTTTTTTGTAAGCTACATATTTTTGTTTCAATACCAAGAGAAAAGGACTTGTGGTCGATATTGATAGTACATCCCCTCATATCACTGTAAGCCTGCAATTTATTAACTTTTAAGGTTGAGACTAAGAACATCGCATACAAATGACACCTATCCAAATTATTGTAAAATGTATCATTTTTACAGCCAGCAGTAGTTTAGTTATCTCCTATAAAGTTGTGCCTGTTTTGTTTTTCTTTTTTTTAATGTGTTTATTGCATGAAAGCAGATAAAAACAACACGTGTGAGCAATTGCAAACTATTACTCTGGCCTTCATCCAGCCCTCATTTGCAGGTCCCTTAATGTTAGGTCATTGTATTGGTCATCTCTGATCTGAGCAAAAATGTACGTGAACTCTGACTAGCCACCAGCTGAGATTGTATTGTGAGGGTAAGGTGACTAAGTGCAAAAGTCCAAAGTACCAAAGTCTAAATACTCCTACGTCTCAACTCCTTTCCTCCCTACTTATGGGTTGTCTGGACCAAAACTTGATATGGAGCCGCATAGGAATTCAGAAGAAAAACATGCACAGCGTATGCCCCCGGGTCCGAGTAGGCGCAAGGCATCCGTGTGCAGAGACTAAATTATATCGAACACACAATTGGAGCAACCTGAATTTTCAAGCTGGCGAACTCCCATTTTTTTCGCTAATAGCTTGTGTTTTTTTAGCTATGGCACCTTGTCTGTCATAGTGGGCCCCTGCTGAGGGGTAGAAGAGGGAGGCAATTACCCGTACCTCTGGTCTACCATATAATGCATCAAAGTGGTTGTCCAATTGGCACTTATGATATTACTGTCTACTTTGAGGATAAAGTACTTGGTCCCACATGTCACCAGGGTCCAGAATGCTTTTTTCTTTCAAGCTGATGCCCCTGTCAAATCCCTCCATTCTCGATTATGGGCTGCCTTCTTCCTCTTAACCATTTATGTTAGCATTGTGCTTTGGTAATTAAAAACCCTTCCCTTTCTACCACGGCTCTCTACACCATCTGTGTAGGTTTCCCCTTTGCCACCAAGAATTCTCCATAAATGAAAATGGGAGCCCTGCATTATCTGATAAGTTGTACCCACTTGCATTTAATGGAGCCTACTGGCCTGTACACCGGCTCCTAGGTTACCATAATTCCACAACATTACAAGACATCGTTAACCATTTACCTTTACAAATAATTGCTTAATCTAATCATTGATTACAAGTAGCACTGCATATGTATTTTTCATCCAACGAAAATGAAAATCCAACTGATAAAACAAATATGCTGTAAGTTGCAATTTAACAATGCAGAGTATGCTATCAGCATACATCAAATACCCTTTATTACTCCTACGTCCCATCCCCTTTCCTCGATACTGTATGGGCGTTCCTCGCTAGGGACGGGAAATGGAAGCTTTCTCACTAGAAAAAATTGTCTTCCCCTTTAAGCTTAGCTCCCCAGTCCTCTTTTCCACGTCGACTGGAACAGACCTCTTCACCAGCGCCCCTGGGTTAGGCCTCCGGCCTTGTAATTCCATGCGCTCTTCCCTGAAAACTTTCTATTTTTTCTTTGCTCTCTGTTTTCTCCTAGATTGTTAAAGAAGACTGTCATCTGGTGCCATGCTCCTCCCTGGCGCATGTCGACGATGGCAGGTTTTTGCAGGTGTCCAGCCTGCAACGGTTCCTTCCTCACGTCGGATCCCCATGCACTCTGCTTCTGGTGCCCTGACCTCGACCTTTGCTGGGACGGCTGTTCCGTGTGCAACGTGTTGACCCTGCAAACTCTCAAGAATCGCCTGGCCAGGTTGAGGGAGCTGTTCGAGAGATGATCGCCTCTGGAGGACCTCAAAGCTTACGTGAGGAGGAAGACCAGGCCCGAGGTAGGTGCGCTGTTCTCCGCACCTCGCAAGGGCGACTCCTTCCCTGGGAAGCGCCCGAGTGGGAGGAGCCTTCCAGGACCTAGGATCAGCAAGGAGACCGAGGCTCTCAGAGCTAACGGCCAAGGGGTCGCAAGACTCCTCCGGTCCCACCGCTGAGGGGTTGCAAGGCCCTTGTACCGGGGACATCCCCGAGGGGCTTTTGTACCGGGGACTTCCCCGAGGGGCTTTGCTCTACTACCGGGAATACTCCAGAGAGGACGCCTACACGCAGCACTACCGGCGTCATGGCCGAGGGCACTCCGCCTCCCAGGTCTATAACTGAGGTGCAGGTAAGGTCTGAGTCTTCGCTTCTAAGCGTGCAGGCAAACATCGGGCCCAGCTCATCAAGCAGCATGCAGCAGGCACGTGGTGCGCGGCATGAAAAAATGGCTGCCAGACCAGACAAGATGGAGGCTCGCCCGGAGCTTCCTGCTTCTGGAGAGCAGGCATGGGAAAGCACGACTAGCTGAGACTGGACCACTCCGGTGACCTGGTCCATATCATACCCGACCACACCTGCACAGGGTAGGTATGCAGAACCCAGCAGGGTATGGCAAGGACCACCAAGACCACAGGGCATTGCTCTCGCGCCTCCAGGGCCTTCCCCTGCTTGCGCAGATAGGTTCTTCGAAAAGTTCCTTACCCTCATGAAGTCACCACTGGTGGGCACCATACTAAGGGGGGGGTCATCAAGGACATGCTACCCATGGCACCATCTCAGGCTCAGACGGTGTGAAAGACCCCGGTACTGGTTCAACCCTTGGTACCAATGCCCACATCAGTCATGGAGGCTCTGCCTCCGCAGCAACCCCCGGCACTGCCAGTCCGTACACCACAGCTGCACGCACCCAGCATGCCTCTGTCCGCTCCGGACCTGCAGGATACAGCGGACAACACCGACAATGAGGACAACCAGGATACTCCCTTGTCAGCTAAAGCTTTCCACAAGAGACTTGAGGGTGTAGAACAAGGTTGTCCAACATACGGCCCGTGGGCCACACTGGGGCCCCCCAAGCCATTTCATGTGGCCCGCGAGGCTGTACAGAAAACATTGAACTAATAAAGAAATAAACCGGACCATGGCGGAGGACTGTTACTGCCTCTGGTGCCCCCTAAAAGGAGGTTCGGGGGCACGAGAGGCAGTAACACGCCACGGCCCGGTTTATTTATTTGTTCAATGTTTGTCGGGTCCACGGACCCGATTAATTTATTTATTTCTGCAATGTTGGGTCCGACCAACATTGCAGAAATAAATAAATGAATCGGGTCCACGGACCCAACAAACATTGAACAAATAAATAAATCGGGCTGTGGCCTGTAACTGCCTCTGGTGCCTGGCAGTTACAGGCCACGACCTGGTTTCAGGGGCGCCGAGTACACTGGTGCTCCGGGCCCCCCTCCTGGCCCCTGAGGCCAGAGAGAAGAGACGCAGTATGGATGGCCCTTTGTTCCATCCATACTGTGTCTCTCTGGTGGCCTGGGTAAAAGCCGGGTAAAAAACCATGTTTAAAAATTGAGGGACGGATGCAAAGCAAGATGCTCTTGTTTTCCATCTGTCCCTCAATTTCTAAAAATCGTTTTTGTTTTGGTGTACTTCTACATCTGTGCACGGATGTAGAAGTACACCCAACCCAAAACGATTTTTAGAAATGGAGGCACAGATGCAAATCAAGTCTGTCCCTCAATTTCTAAAAATCTTTTTGGGTTGGATGCATTTGTACATCTGCGCACCCCTCTTGCATTGCATCTGCGGGGGGAGGTGGCAGGCCAAGGGCAAATGAGACTGTTTGCATGTTTCTGAGTGTGTATGTGGTGAGGGTGAATGCTATCCTATGGGCGGGGAACGGAGGCGTTGAGGGAGGTAACTCCCCTGAATTCTAAGGAAGGTAACAGCGTGGGATAGGGTGGGAGTGTGGGATGAGGTGGGATCACCTTCTTGGGGGGTTTAGCGGGGTGGGTGCGCAGTAGAATGTGATAATTCAGCCTTTTGACCACACAAATCGACCGAAACAAATCGGTCTTTTTTGTATTTGTTCTTCAAAATACAGAATTATCACATAGAACCCAGTAAGGACCTTGCCATACTGTTGACCTTGTTCAGTGTAGTAGCATTCATTGGGACAGTACTTGCAGGGCCTAATGGTGCAGAGCTAATGGGCTTCTATATTTCTAATTGACAAGGCCCTATCACTTCTCAGCAGATTTATTTATTTTTATTGGTTATTTATAATGCGCATAATATACCCTTAGGGATCGAACCTGTGTTGCTCCGTATCGACTTGCTTCCAAGGTGAGCATGTTGCCCCTGAGCTATCCTCCCGAGACTCTGAAGATCTGAAGTACATTTAATGATACAGAACCAGAACTATTGAGCAAGTCTAACATCATAACATCATCTTCATCATCATCAGAATAAATCAACACTGTTGTGGTTATACAAGAGCTAATATATTTAAAGGGATGGAATTACTCAGAATGTAGCAGCATTTTTCATTAACCCAAAGTGCTAAGGCATAGTTAATGTGAAAATACGACACTTCTCACCAGTGGGACAGTACTGCCTTGGCCATAGTTTCACACTGAAGAAGTGAGCAAGTGATTCAGGGTATGCAGCCCACAAACGCACATGGGATTCCCATACACCCACTTGCGAGATTTGCACCAAATTAGTGAGATTGTGCTCCAAGGTAGGAGGCACACGCACAGTCTTTGCTCTGAGGTTTGACACACTTACAGGATGGGATGGCATTTTGTTCTCCCATCCTAGTGGTGTTGCTCTGCCTTTTGAGGTCTAGTACAACCTGGATGATTATAGAGGGGTGGAGTAGGGGCAGTATTGGCCTACTGGAATGCAACTGGAAAGCTTAAACCTCCTTCTTACCTGACTTTAGTATATGCAGTACATGCTAGCCAATGTTTCCACTGTTCTGCACCCCCGCACCCTTTGCACCAAGTTGGCGACTACGTGCAAATGCGGTCATATAACTGCTGGTGATGTCACTTCCTATATTTGGGCACCCCCCGGGAAATTCATAAGTGGGTTCCCTTGCCCAATTTATTTATTTGTTCAATGCTTGTTGGGTCCGTGGACACAATTAGTTTATTTATTTCTGCAATGTTGGGTCCGACCAATAAACCGGGCCGTGGCGGACGACTTTTACTGCCTCAGGTGCCCCCTGGAATTGGATTATGCTTCTTTCATTACCAAAGAAGTAATGAATGTGTATTACAGAGATAAGCTGGCATATGTATTGGGCACACTGCACATGCTCAGGCAGCATCAATCATGCTTTGTAGAGGATATGATATGGCATTTATAACGCGCCTATACACAAGTGTTTCGAGGCGCGACGAGGCAAGGGAGGGGGGACAACGGGAAGACAGACAACGATCTTACTAGGCCAGGTGTCATTCAGATCACGCAAGTGCATGAGAAGGGGGAAAGGGAAAAGTGCATTGGGGAAGGGAGAGGGGGAAAGTGCAGTACAAGGGGTAGTAGAAAAAATAAGATAATAAACTGCCAGAGTTGGCAAGTGCAAGGTAAGTGCAGGCATAAGTGCTGGTACGAGGACTGAAGGGATCCAGAAAACAGTCCCCAGGTGCAGGGGTTGCCAGGGAGGCAGTGCAGGTGTGCAGCTGGCGGTGCCTGGGCCCGAGATCAGGCAGGGTGGCCAGGTAACCAGTGCATTTTCAGCCAGGAATTCAGCAGGGTAGAGGGGGAGAGAAAGCAGAAGCAAAGAGGAAGGTTTTGAGGTGCTTCCGGAACCAGACATGATTCTCCTCAAGTTTCAGGGAGGTAGGAAGGCTGTTCCAGAGGGAAGCCCCTGCCGAAGAGAGAGATCTACCACCAACTCGTTGCTTGGAGAAGCGACTGGCCCTGAGAGAGTTGGAGGTGGAGGAGCGAAGGGCTCAGGAAGGAAGGTATTTAGGAAGAGAGAGTTGAAGGTATTGCGGCCCCAGGCCCCAGAAGGCCTTGTGGACAATGCAGAGGGTTTTGAACTGAATCCTCGCAGTCACTGGGAGCCAGTGCAGAGATTTCAGTCCTGGAGAGATACGATCCCTGTGCTTGAGGCCAAGGACAAGTCTCGCAGTCCTGTTCTGGGTAAGTTGCAGAGGGCGGAGAGTAGAGGCAGGCCGATTTAGATAGAGGCTGTTACAATAGTCCAGCCTAGAGAGAACCAGGGCTCTGGAGACACTGAGCTTCTGAGGGAAGGAGAGGAAAGGAAGAATACCTCTGAGGAGGTGCAGCTGGTAGTGTGACTTCTTAGAGACGTCAGAGATGTGAGGAGAGAAGGAGAGTGTGGAGTCGAAGATGACCCCGAGGTTTTTAGCCTCAAAGGTGGGAGCAGGAGGAGGGCCAAGAGAGGCCAGCCAGAGAGCTACATGGCAGGAGGGAGCCGGTGTGCCGATGAGGAGAATCTCAGTCTTGCTGGCATTAAGGCAGAGGAGAGAGGTTAGACCCCTGGGGGGGACACCAGAGGTAGAGTAGAAGACAGAGGAGAGGAAGGACCCAAGTTGGACCTGGGAGGGTCGGTCAGAGAGGAAAGAGGTCAGCCACGCCAGAGCCTGACCAGTGATACCCAGGTCATCACAGAGACAGTTGAGCAGGATGGCATGGTTGACAGTATAAAGGCAGATGAGAGATCAAGCAGGATGAGGACGCAAGGGGTGTTAGAATCAAGGGTGGAGGGCAGGTCTTCGCGGATGTTCAGGAGAGCAGTTTCCATGCTTCTGGCAGCTCTGAAGCCAGACTGATGGTCATGAAGACAACCAACAGATTCAGTATGGAGATTCAGCTGGGAGATGGGCAGTTTCTCCTGGAGCTTGCCCAGGAAGGTAGTGATAGAGATTGGGTGATAGTTAGCTGGGCAAGTGGGGTCAGCAGAGGGTTTCTTAAGAAGGGGGTGCACAAGGGATTGCTTCAGGGGGGATGGGAAGACTCCAGTGGCAAAGGAGTGGTTGCAGAAATAAGCCAGGGCAGGAGCCAGGGAGTCGATGTGGTCCTTGATAGTTTTGGAAGAATAGGGCTAAAACTGTTTCGACTAGACTTTCATAGATCAGACTTGTCTAGAAACCTTGTCTGCAGAGAAAAGGGGAAAGGAAGAGAGGAGGGAGGAGGGGTGGCTGCAGAAGGTCCAAGGAGGAGCAGGGAGTAGGGGGAGGGAGAGGATAGGAAGAGAGTGTGGACAGGATATCCTGAGTTTTTTAGACGAAATGAGAGGCCAGTGCCTCACAGAGGGCCTGGGAAGGAACTGAGAGTAGAGACTGCGGCAGGATTGTCCAGTTCCTTGCAGATTAGCAGATTAGGACAATGCTGGCCTAAATTGGGAACAGCCAGCAAAGACATGTGCTACAGAGGCATATTTTGGAAAAACCAGCATGCCAATGTGTTACATCAATGACAGTGCTGTCTTACACTGTGGACACATTGATCATTAAAATGTGTTGTGTTCTACAATGTTCTTGTCTGCTGTTGGTGACATGGAATGTGCATGTTCCCCTTTAGAACTGATTGTAAACTCATGGTTTTTTGGTCATTTTTCCTGCTGTAAAATGCACAATTTCAGCCCCATATTTGGAAAAAAAAATCTTTGATTGGGGACTGTGAAGATACTGGTGGGGGGTGCCTGTACTTCCGCTCTCTATATGGTAGAGGAGAGGCACAGAG
The DNA here is from genome assembly GCF_040938575.1 of Ambystoma mexicanum. Classification (NCBI taxonomy): domain Eukaryota; kingdom Metazoa; phylum Chordata; class Amphibia; order Caudata; family Ambystomatidae; genus Ambystoma; species Ambystoma mexicanum. The sequence continues at coordinate 669,491,138 of NC_090933.1, read as the reverse complement.
GACCCCAGCCAAGATTCTCAAGCGGTAGCAATGGACGAGCAGTCAAGGCCTAGCTTCTCAGGAGGTGGTTCTTAAGTACAGTGTAGTCCCCGAACCCCCACAAAGGAATGTCCACACACTGTATTACTGAAAACACAGTCTTTATATAATTAATATTCAAAGGTATGTACACGATCACAATAGCGCACTTTGTACTCGTAAATCAACAATGATAAATATATACAATTCTAAAGTGGTACCACCAATGTTATCAAATCTCATTAAAGTGCATCAACTGTACGGTTAAAATGTCACACAGATCAATAACGAGGAAACCAGCAATAGTGATAGGAAGGAACTTAAGATGGTTGAAACAATAGGCAGAATGCTGGCCTATACCGATAGACACAGTTCTGTGTGGAGATCCCCCCCACCTGGGCAACCTGTAAAATAAAGATATATAGCACAAGCCCAGTCCATATATTGTTCGATAGCCTTATTTCCTCCTATTGAGGTTCTTTGAAGACGCGTCGAAGGATACTTCTTGAGTGAATCCCTTTAAAGCAGGAGCCACGGATCGTCGAGAGGCGTCGAAGATGGTGAACTTGTCGTCGACGGCAGCGATGAGAAGTTCAAGGGTGCCGAGACCCCGATGTCGATCCAGGCGGTGCTAGTCAGCGACGTCCTGCGAGGATGAGGAGTGCAGGGCACCTCGGCGATAGATTGTTCAGGACCGCAGAGTTTCAGAAGAGCTGTGGCCCAACGAGGGCGTCGAGTCTTCAAAGTCTTTGTGGCATTCAGGTGGCGGGAAACCCACCGGCGGATTCTCCTCCGTGCGTTGGTCGTCCTCGACTTTCTCTGGCGGGACAAAGCGGTCGACGATGCGGACAAGGGAGTCCTTGGATTCAAATGTTCTTAGGCAAAGGAGCGGGCGGCTCCGGTCGTCATCGGCACGGTGTCAAGTGGTCCCCACAGCTGGGTAACACAACTTCGACGGGCCTCCAGCGGTTACACAAACCTGCGAACCCCGGTTGACGGCAATAGACTTCGACAGCGGTGAAGTCCGGGTGCTTTGCTTTGTCTCCTCAGCGGTCCCATCTCGGGTCGGCAGCCTTTCGAGGGTCTGACTTCCAGGGAGCTTACGGCGAAGGTTAGCGGTGCTCGATGGTCCCTCAGAGCACGGGAAGAGGGCGCCTTACCCGGTCCTCTCTTGGATCAGTCCTTGACGAGTTCGGCAGCTTTCAGATCAGGTCGAAGCAAATGCAACAGCAAGTCTTTGTCTTCCAGCTGGGCGTCGAGGATCAGCAGTTCCAGTTACTCTTCAAGTGTAGACACAACTTCTGAACAATTTCCAGTGGTGAGAGGTCACCAGATATACTATCTTGTCTCTCATGCACACTGCTGGGTCACTCTCAGCAGCAATAAGGGCATTCATGCAGTCAGTCAGCCAATCAGGCACACAGTGCATTCAGGCCATCCTCCTCCCTCTCAGACACTCACAACAAGGAATGTGGATTGGGACGAGTACCCAGCCATTCAACACTACACACTGCATTCAGGCCAGTTTCGGGTAGGGCTGTCTGTCTTTGTCTCTCATACCAGAAACCAGACAGCCACAACAAGAAGTGCATATTGGTCACAGACTCCATTCACCCGGGTCCCACCCACAGGGCGTACCCACAACATACAGTCACTGGGAAGGCTCCAGTCAGTCTGGACTGGACTTCACAACAACACCATATATGGAACTTCCACCCAACAGCGGGTCAGGGGTAAGGGACAGAGTCAGGGCTTCCCAGGACTTTGGGAAAACAAGGTAATAGGTAATAGAAAGCAAAAGGCCACAGGGGCCATCTTGTTTTCCATCAGGAATCAACTGATTCCAATGGCAGGGCCTGGGGATCCCCAAAATGGAGGCTACTCAGCGCACCTGTCAAAGTCAGCATGGAGCTGCCACCAGCCTATACCCTGCTCTGCGGGCCACCCACACTGTGCCCAAAAACATACACTAGGGTCACAGGGTTGTACCCCCCACTCATGGGTGCCATAAGGGTATCCCACGGGTCCGTTCACCAAACCAAAAGAGAGAGAGCTGCACCACCAGGAGTCCCACGTGAACTCCTGCGCGGAAAATATGTCAGAACACATGATAAAAAGGCAGTAAAGGACAAGGATACGGAGGCCCTGTCCCTCCGATGCATTTCCAGCATCATAGGGACCCCACAAACCCTCCCTATATCGTTATAGCTCCCTCGCTACGCTTGGTCGCCCCCACTATTTCAGAGAAATATCAACACATACACACTGGAAGAAATCACAAGAAACTAACCTTTGATCACTGCCCCCAACACCAAAAGCTATCTTTGGGACTGCATGGCTATGCCTGTGATGCTATTGTGTCAAAGGTCACACACCATCGCTTTTGAATATACTGCTTTGGGTAAGGGTGTTCACTTTTGCCTCGCCAGCCCACCGGGTGACAAAAAGTTTATGCTTCGGACCCACATTCACAAAGGTTGGACAGGCCTGGTGTAGCAGAATACCTGGGGATTTCCGCAGCCTCAAGTCAGGCAACCTGAGGCGGGGGTTCTGGCTTAAGTGCTGACCATTCGCCCGGCCACAAGAACTGGCATCCCTACCTACCTATAAACGGCTGAATGTCAAGTATAGGCAGGCGGAGGGAGTCTCCCTCATTCTGCCTGTGCATCCTCAACCGCATTCATCAGTTATAGCTGTAGCCTCCCTCTACTCCAAGCCACAGTTTTGTCCGCTGTTCCACTGTCAGCGATCCTTGGCAAGGAAGAAAAACTGTTGGAATCATACATGAAAAAGATTGACTCTAATGTCGCACCATCTGCGCCAGCCCAACGTTGACGCTATGCTGGCAGCAGTAAATCGGAAACTGTAGAGGGAGATTGCGGACTTCCTTCCAGAGCTCCCTGTGCAGAGTCGGGTGCGCTTCAAGGCTGGATTGGCAGAGGCCAAAATTGTGGCCCAAGATATCGTGGAGTGTACAGTGGCTCACATCGACACAGCAGGCAGACCGATCTGTGTCGCCACAGATATGAGGATGGCTTGCCTCAAGGCTACAAAATGTAGCCCCTATGTGCAGGAGTGCATTCTACACCTGCCATTTGAGGGGCGGGACTTGTTCTACTCGACCACAGATGAGGAACCTGACCAAAAAAAAGAATAGCTCTCAGGCAGCTAAATCATTGTCAATCCTGACAAAGTCGGCTCCCAAGGCCTATAGCCAGAGTTACCAGCGCTCGGATAGAGCACGCCAGGAACGGCGCGCCAGGCAGCCAGACCGGTCTCCCAGCCAGCACAGGCGCAAGCAGCACAAATACTCCTACAAGGGGTTTTTCCAGTCCCCCTTCCAGGCACCAGCCTCGGAGGGCAAAGGTTGTGACGATTTCATCCAGATCCACAAGTCTCTGGTGGGGGGCAGGCTTTCACCTCCGTGCAAGGTTTGAGGACCCATGGATCCTTGACGGGCTTCCGCCTGCCAATCCCTCCATTTTCCATTTCCTCTCCTCCACTCCCACAGATTGGGACGGCAACTCTTTTGGCGGAAATCTGCTCACTCTTCACCAGTCAGGGGGTGGAGGAGGTTCCAGCTTTGCAATGAGGCCTGGCCTTCTATTCCCGCATATTCGCCATTCAGAAGAACCACCAGGCTGGCCTGCAAGTTGTTCTAGACCTTCTAACCCTCAGACTCCGAGGCGCTGCTACTTGAGGTCTCCTCATGATCATCTAGGCGCTCCCTGAGGCTTGCTGAATGGTGGGTCAGAGTTTCTACTCCCCTGTGGTGCACAGGAGAGTAGTCTTCTGACTTCTCCCTGCTTCCAGGGTTGGCAGAGGACCCCCTAACCTCCACTGCCCTGACTGGGTGGAGGTCTTCAGGATGCTCTTATGGGGCCTCTTTTCCTGTTTATGAGCAAATTGAACAAACTCGTCCCTTTGGAGGTAGTGCTCCTGCAGGTCTAATTCCCTGACTCTCTCCTCATAGGAGGTTTCCTGCTCAGAGACATCAGCCTTTGTTTTTGTACCTGCACAGGGACACCTTCTATCAATTCCTGTGGGGACGCTAACCTGTCGGCTCCATTATGCTTGGCCTATTAAATTCTGATGGCCTCATGGTTTCCGGCTCATATGAACCGGTAGGCGTGAAGTCAGGAGTGCGCAAAGGTTGAAATGGGTGTGAGTCCCTTAGTAGAGCGGTCATCATACTATGATCAGGGGTTGCCCTGTCCCTCTCTACCTGTTCGGGGTTCCTCCAGTTTGTATTAGATCTAGGATACTCCTTCTCCAACCTCGTTAGTTTTTCTTTCTCAGCCCCTATCACTTGATGATAGGCAAAGATCTGAGCCTTTTGTTCGGCTATCAGGGTTTTACTGGCCTCTATAACCCGCTCTTGCACTGCCACTTGTTTGTGGAGCCCATCATTCTCCTCACAGAGGGCCTTGTTATCTCTTTGTGCTGCCTGTATAGTTTGGGCACCCTGAGCCAATTTTTGTTGTAGGAGACTCACCTGAGTTTATGCATTTTTGGTTTGGGCATTCTCTTCCAGAGCACCTTCTATCAGTCTGGCGTGCTCCAGTAGATTCCCATATTCTGTTTTGAGTTCATTTAATTTCTGGAGGCCTAACTCACTTCCCTTTTAACTCTGTTTTTAATTTACTTACTTCCTGACATAGGGCATCTTTCTCCTGATTTAGGGTGCCTCTCTGTTCAGCCAGGTCATCCCTTTGTTGCTTGATGGTATTTAATTTTTGGCGCTCTTGATCAAATTCTGCTTGAGAGTGGAGGTCTCTTATAATTTATTATTTTCCTCTTTCAATTCCCTTGTGATCTTGTAGGGTAACTATCTGCTCTGCGCAGTCTCTATTATAATGTATTTGTTTATTTAACTTCTGTTGACTCTCTTGCAGAGAGTCAACCTTTTCCCTACATGCCTCTTTCAATGCCTCTAATTGGGTCTCTTGATCTACATTATTCTGCTGTTGGAGAGCCGAGTCCTCTTTTAATTTTATGATGCAATTTCCAGATTCTACCTCCAACTCTTGGCTCTTTTGTAATTTTTGTTCTGCTGAATTTAGATCAGTCTGGATTTCATTTAATAGTTCAGATAAATTCTGCGGCAGAGTTGTATTTTCCTCATGCTTTTCCCACATCACTCCCATGTGGAGATACAAGTAGGCCGCGATTCTGGCAATTTTAATTTGCTCCTCTTTAATTTTTGGGGTCATATATAACTCACTCAAAGCTTGCTGTATTAGGCCACTGTCCTGCCATGTATCCATGTCTATGCGGTGACCTGTTGCGTTGTTTCTTCTAGCCAGACTTTTTCATCTTGTTCTGGCCATTCACCTCTGACAAATAGCCTGTGCAGAAGGTGCTCCCTAGCCATATTGATTACTACTACGGTCATTTTGGACATGTTCTTTCTTTGTTAATTAATTTATTTATGTAAGGATAGCCTTTATTCTGTTGCTTTCTGTCTATTTTAGGGTTGATTTAGTTTTACTTTTAGACACAGGCCTGGTACTTGCAGTATTTGTTTTTGGTGTACTTGCAGTGTAACCCAGTATTCCAACTACACAAAGTATCACTACCTTGCAAGTTAGTATTAGACTGTCACGGGTGACACCCAAAACCCAAATCCCGGCGACGAGCCCCCCAAGTTTCAGGATTTCAATCAGGCGACACACACCTTGGTCTCAGCCTAGGATGTAGCTCTCAATTGATATGCCTTTCTCTTTAATTAATGCAAATTCAATTTGAGATGGTACACAACTCGTATCACACACCCTTTTTCAAATACCCCGGGTCACAATGGACCATGAACCAGGCCGGTTGGTGAAAATGCAATATTTATTTTTAAATCAAATGAAATCAGACAATTTTAATATGGTGCAAGAATCACCAATGGGGTGATAATTACAATAGAAATGTAAGCAATGCACTTGATTAACCTTCTCCCAGAACATATACACTGCACAATTGAATAGGAGCAAGTTTTGAAGAATCACAATCCGACCTTCCCTCGCAGAAGAAGAGGCAAAAACCTTCAAAGCTTTAGCAAAGGCCTAAAATAACTCACATTTTTAATGTGTGGTAAAATTACAATATACATATGTTTTATCACAATAGCAGGTATGTTATATCACTGGCAATCACAAGGCAGTGGCTCAACAAAAGGCGTATAATTCGAAAATGAGAGGAAAGTTAAAACAGCTGCAGCCAAATGACATGTTGGAAAACTACCCAAACAATTATTAATTTAAACGGGTGAAATACTCTGATTTGGAGTGCGGTTTGTGATCTGGGGAATAGATCTATATCACAGGGACAATCTAGAGGTGAGAATAGGTCTCTAGCTGGTGAATTGAGAAAGATTTTGAAGATAGTGAGGTTCGTTTTTAGGAAAATAGAGCAGTTAAAAGTGAGAAAATCGGTTTTGAAAGAAAGAAAAATCTCACACTAAATTATCTAGGTTATATTGTTAAGGAGGAACACAGTAAGCTCCAAGGTTGATTTGCGAGGTCACCCTTGTCACCCCAGTGCTCAGCCCCAACAATAAAATATATGGAAATTAGTTTGATTACTCCGAATATAACTAAGGGCTTATAATTTACACCAGACAAAATTGAAAAATAGATGGTGCTAGCACTTAAACACTAAGGACAGAATACAAGGATAATTCTAACAGTTTCAACAAGTTACCAGGGTGTTAATATGACTACTTAGAGAGTGGGATAAGGACAAAGGCAAAACAAGATAGGCTATGGGCCTCATTACACGGTAGGTGGTAAGGGTTTACCGGTACCAGTATTTTACCGGTACCAGTAAACCCTTACCGCCTTACTACGAGGTCCCTTTGCGGGTTGGGGAATTTAACGCCTGCTTTTTGCAGGCGTTAAAAACCAACCCGCAAAGGGACCAGGGAGCTAATTACGGTACCGTAATTTGCGGTACCGTAATTAGCGCCTTCCCCATTCCCATAGAGCCCTATGGGGCAAAAATGGGAATGGGGAAGGGCAATGGGGGAAGGGGGAATTAACCCCCCACCAACCTTGGAATAGGGCGGTAATTCCCCTTTCCACCAAGGCGGTGCCGGTATTTTACTATTGACAGCTAATACCTATTATTTGTAAGCCACAAAAATCACATTTAAACTACTACATTTTTGCCAAGTACTTTTGCAAAGATAACTGTCTTCAACATTTCTTAATAAAATAGTCTTTTGAAACAAATGGGCATCCTTTGTCCTACACTGGCCCATTTTTTTTTCTTTTCAGCTACCGCCAACTGTCACTTCCCCCAGTGGAAGAATGTGGTTTTCCCCGCTTGATTGAAGGTTTATTGACCCTTCTCCACTTCGCACATCTGTGTCCTGGAACTTCCATTGTAGAGGGCTCAGCCCAGACCAGATTCTGTCCAACCTAGGGGTGTAAATACCTACTGAGAGGGCCCCTTTGTTTCTGTTATCCTCTCAGCAGAAACCTGTCTTGGGCTGGTTCCTCACCCCATGCAGCCACTGAAGTTTGATTCAATTCTATTTATTTTGCTCTGAATTGAAAGAAAACCTGCTGAATAGAACCATTTCATACATTGTATTTTCACAGTACAATCCCCTTTCACATTGCTAGGCAAGAAGACATTTTTGATCAACATAGTACTCTGAAACAAGCATTTTTCTCCTTTGGTTTGCAAAGCCCCTTTTTTACACATGTGGTGCAAGCTGCTAGCACTTGCTTTAAAATTCGGTTTTTGACTTTCCATCTGGATTCCCACACTGTTTGCAGCTATAGTTATTTTCCTTTAGGCAGTAGTTTATTTGAACCACCTATGCACCTATGCCCAGAGCTGGAGTTTCTTTGAATTACTGATCCTTGACACTTTGTAACTTAAAAGTGAAGCTTTTTCTTGTGCGGTGTAAAATGAAGTTTCTTTGTTGATTTTTCTCAGATTTGGTTTGACAGAGCCTGTCATTCCGGGGTCATGCTTGGTTTTGCTGAAGCACAATGGGGATATGAATGGGCATCGCAGGGGCTGATTACTAATAGTAGTTTGAGGAAGAACAGATGAAAATAGCGTCAGAGCAGCATCATTTAAAGGTAAAATACCCCCTTTTTCAATGGGGACTTTGGGCTGGCAGCAACGTAGCGCTGCTTTTTCACTCTATTTCTTTTGGAAAGCTGGCAAGCTCCCTCAGTGTGCCCCTTGTTCCATCCTGCCCAATATGTGCTTGGCAAGATGGTGCAGCCATCTTTTTGTTGCTGCAAAATGCAGTTTTAGTGCAATGGTGCTTACTGGAGCCAGCGCAGCCATTTTGCTGTTTCTGCTGAAGCACTGCTTGGTTATGGAGAAATTCTGTTCAGTGGGTCAATGTAGCCCACAACGCGAGGTGTTTTCTGCGGGGAGTATGGCGCTGAAGTCAGCCAGTGCATAGGTGGTTCAAATAAAATACTGCCTAAAAGAAAATAACTATAGCTACAAAACAGTGTGGGAATCCAGATGGAAAGTCAAAAACTGAATTTGAAAGCAAAGTGCTAGCGGGAGAGCGATGTGGAATACGTTGGAGGAACATCCAGTCGAAAGAACGTTACCAGTTGGTAAGTAACTTGTTCTTCTGCATGGTAGAGCAGTTTCTTATGATGGGTGTTCAGACTTGCCCTGAAAAATGGAAAAGAGAAAATCTGACACCAGAATTGTACCAGACATCACTCACTGGTCTTATTTCCTTGTCCACAAAGAGCAAAGTAAGAGTCCAAGAATAATCTATTGTTGTGCTTGATCATTTAATCATAGTATATTTTTAATATTTTTTTCCTATTTCGTTTTCTTTAGGAAACAGCCTTGTGGCTTTGACCTGCCATCTTTTCATCCACTGTGGAATAATAGAAGAGTTCCATTTGGATATAATGAAACTTCGTAGTTTTTTTGGTAAGTGATTTACAATTAAATCATTTAATTTCAATTATTTAATTTTAATCATTCAATTAAACATTTCTATGCGGATGATACCCAGAATTTCCTCCCCTTCTCTTCTTTCTCTCCCGACATTCATGATAAACTATCTTCCTGCCTTTCCGCTATCAAATCCTGGATGTCTTCTCACTTCCTTACTCTTAACGCTGAAAAAACTGAACTCCTCTTCTTCCCTGCCAACACTCTTCCTCCACCCTCCCCTCCCGCCTTCATTCTCTTTCCCCCCTCCCAGCTCTCCTTCTCCCACATGCCCGTAATCTTGGTCTCCATATTGACTCTCTCCTCTCTCTATCTCACCACATTTCTCTTACTGCCAAGTCTTGTCGCTTTCACCTCTACAACATACGTAAAATTCGACCCCTCCCCACTTTTCACGCTACTAAACTCTTAATTACATCCCTCATCTTCAGGGATGTAATTAAGAGTTCCAGACTCTTCTACTGTTCCTCCCTTCTCTTTGGACTCCCCTCCTCTCATCTCGCCCCACTCAATCCATCTACCACTCAGCCATCCGCTCCCTCTGCCTTCTCTCACCTCTTTAGGCTGGCTTTCTTTTCACTTCCAGCTCAAATTCAAGTTCCTCTGTCTTGTTTTCAAATCCCTTTATGGTCTTGCCCCCCCCTACCTCTCCTCCCTTCTCACTTTCTGTACCCCTTCTCGCTCTCTCCACTCTTCTAATCTCTTCCTACTCTCTCCTCCTCATCCTCCTCCTCCCTGCGCCCCCTCCTGCTTCTGATCTTTCCAACTCCTTGCTTCCTTCCACTGGAACCAACTTCCCCTTCACATCCGCTCTTCCCCTTCCTTCCCTTCCTTTCGCTCTTCTCTCAAAACGTATATTTTCCACTCACCTCCCTAACACTCTGTTTCCTCTCGCTCTTCTCCCTCCCCCTCATTCCTCACCTCCTACCACTATTCTCCCTATCCCTCCCTACCTCCTTTCCCCCACTCCATGCTCTCTTCTAGTCCTACTCTACTCTCTCCTCTTCCTCTCACACTCATACATTCCCTCTTACTCCTGCTCTTACCTCCACTAACATCTCCCTTTCCCTCACTCACCTCTGCCCCTCCCTACTCTCTCCTCACCTCTGCAATATTGTAAATTGTTCTTTACACTGTTTTCAAGTTATGATTCAATTTCCATATTATGCTTGTTGTTTTTTGCGTGTTCTCATGTAAAGCACTTTGGATCAAAGGGCTATATAAATTCAATAAAATACAAATACTAATAAATGTTCTATCCCACTAATGCACTTAATTTGGTGTCTCCAACGATTAACTCCACAGTATTAATTCCTAGATCAAGTTCGATTTGTTTTGAATGTAGTTTATTAGCTTGCTATTTTTGTCAAAGGAAGAATGATTGTTGACAGTAGGAAAAAGACATTGGATTATGGCTGGAGATTAATGGGAATAATGCATTTTCTCCAGCATGGGGTCTGGCATGGATTCACATGCTCATGAATATTCCCCGTCGTCAGGCTGGGAATCCTCGGTAAAGAAAAAACCAGTATTAGTTTCGTTTCTGATCTGTCTTTCGTAGTAATAACCAATCACTGGTCTCTGCGTCATACTGACCACAGCCAATGACTGCCCTCTACCTAAGCACCGCCTCTGGCAGCCATCTTCAGATTTTTACCGCACGTTCATGTGTTGGGATCCTCATGCTATTGCTCTCGAGCGTTAGTGCTATTTTTTCACGTTTTTTTTCTCAAAACTTCGTTTTTTCCAGTCAAAAGAGCCTCAAGCTCCACCGACTCTCCATCCGATCAACGGGGACCCGTGTCGGATTCGTCTGCGCCCCTCAAGGGTGAAGATTTCGTCGAGCTACTTTTTGGAGGATTCCAGAAGCTTCTCAGGCCCGGACATGGCCCAGGAGAAGGGAAGCTCGACGCCTGGAAAGCTGTTCAGGGTCTGCCCTGGATGCCAGCTGCAGAACGTCTTTAAGGAGGACGAACACTCCTTTTGTCTCTACTGCTTACATGAGGACAAGACGCACGTGGAGAAGGACTGTGCGTTTTGCGGCAATATGTCGGAGCGGACCATGAAGGACCGCCACCAACGCCTCGCCAACTGGCTGGAAGGGAAGAGCCCGTCCGGCGAGAAGAAGAGGAAGAAATCCGAGCGGTCTTCTAAGACCTTTGAGGACGCCCCGGCGACGGGGGTCCAACACAAGGCCAAGCACCGCGAGTCCGCTGGCACCGGGAGCGCCGAACGGTCGGGCTCTACGGGCGCCAGGCAGGGCGCACCCTCCCCGGCAGCTTCAGCCACCAGCCAACGCTCTGGGTCGGGTAAGAGGAAGGGCGAGCACCCGGCAAAGCTCCTGGAGAGGCCCCGGTCGAGCTCGAAGGCCCCATCGGAGGGGGAGCGAGGCAGTGTCCCCCCCCCCCTCAAGGATAAGGCGGTGAGCGCACCTAAGGTGGTGAAGGCCTTAATCCATCCGGCCAAGCCCTCTATCGATACTGTCGCAGCGGCCCTGGCTCAGCCTGTGGAGGCTACACCAGTGGTGGCGACCTCGGGGCTCAGAGTCTCCCTGCCACCTCGGAGGGAGTCCTCTTTTGTGCCCATCGATAGGACCCCCGTGAAATCCCCGGCGGGGAAGAAAAAGGGGGGGGGGGCAGGGCGTCGTCGTAGATTCGGCCTCAGAGGAAGAGCTGATCGAGGTCTTAAGCCACGGCCTTGGCGTGGATGAAGACCGGCCCGTCGGGATGGATCCCGACGCAGGTGACGACGACAGCGTCGAGGGTGACGACGGGCCCCTGATCGCCCGTCGGATTCCCCTCTGCCAGCGCCGCAAGACAACTCGGCGGCCATTTTGTTGGCTATACAGTCCTTATGCTCAGAGATAAGGACGAGACTACCGTTGACGACGGAGGAACTTCTCCCGTCGGGGGATCCTGAACCGGGACCTTCTGGTGTTCCCCCGGCCAAGAAGAGAAGGATTCACCCTCCACCTCCTTTTCAGCCGTCGCGACCCGTCCAGCCCTCCTCCCCGTCCACCCAAGGGGATGATACGGGGACTGACACGGCAGCGACGGGTACGGACGACGAGGTATACGACGAGGATCTCCCGTCGTCACCTCCCACCAGGGCTTCTCCGCCCGACGAGATTGGATCGTTCCACTCCATGATCGCCAGGGCATCCAAGCTTTTCCAGCTCTGCCCTGAGGAGAAGAAAAAGGAAGGATTCCTTTATCAACGGCGCGAGGCCAAGAGGAAGACGGTCCTCGCGGTGCCTCTACTGGACGACATTTGGGATGAGGGCCTCGCCCTCCTCAAGAACCCTTCCACGACGCCAGCTAGAAGAGACCGGTACGAGAAGAAGTACCGGGTCCCGGACGCGGCCCCCCTGTGCCTCCGGGCGCAGCCTACCCCGGACTCCGTCGTCGCCGCGGCGGCCAGGAAGAAAGCGGGGGGGGTGCGGCCTCCACATCGACTTCCCCACCAGATGGCGAGGGAAAGAAATTGGACGCTATGGGACGCAGGGTCATCTCGTCGTCAGCGACGACGATTAAAGCGGCCAACGCCTTGGCTATCGTGGCCCGCTACGACAGGGAGCTATGGTACAGACTGGCTCCCCTGCTGGACTTCCTACCGGACGACAAGAGGGGCGGATGCCCTGGAGATCCTACAGGAAGGTGAGGTGGCGTCGGACCACGCCATCACTATTGCGACGGACATCGCCGACACTGGGTTTCGCCAGTTGGGCAACGGCGTGTGCCTTAGGCGGCGTGGATGGCTCAAGGCTACGGACTTCCGTCAAGACGTACAGACCAGAGTCCTGGACATGCTGTTCGATGGGAACAACTTGTTTGGGAAAACAGTGGACGATTCCCTCCAGGCCATTAAAGCGGACACTGAGACGGCCCGGGCCCTTGGGGTTCTGCAGCAACGACGGACACCCTTTCGGAGCAGCGGAGGCAAGGGCACCTCCAAAGGTTCCGGCGGCGGTTTCTCTACCTACCGTCAAGCGGCCCGCTCGTCGTCTCAGGAGGCCTACAGAGGACGAGGCAAGTCTGGCGGACCCCGCGGTCATCGCCAAGGAGGTCAAGGCGGCAAAGTCTCGTCGAAACAGGATTGAACCGGCCGTGGGGTCGGGCCCCCACCGAAGCACCCCGGTGGGAGGCCGGCTGGCGGGCTTCGTCAGCGTGTGGGAGTCCATCTCCACTGACAGTTGGGTGCTGGACGCCTTAGCCCGGGGCCACGAGCTCGAGTTTCAAAGAAGGTGCCCGCGCGTCCCCCCCGTGGCCAGGAAAGAGCTTCACGTCCCTCAGCTTCTCCTGGAGGTAAAGGCGTTGCTCCGGAAGAGCGCCATCGAACTCGTCCCAAAGCGGCTTCGGGGCTCCGGAGTTTACTCGAGATACTTCCTCGTGAAGAAGACGACGGGAGGATGCGCCCCATCCTAGACCTGCGACGTCTGAACAAGTTCATCAAGGCGCAGAATTTCCGGATGATCACCCTCCAGCACGTCCTGGGTCAGCTGGAGGAAGGAGACTTCCTGTCGTCGTTGAATTTGGAGGATGCCTACTTCCATATTCCGATCCTAAAGGGGCACCGAAAATTCCTCAGGTTTGTGGTCCAAGGGCGTCACTACCAGTTCAAAGCCCTCCCCTTCGGACTACGGTCGGCACCCAGGGTATTTACCAAGTGCCTTGCACCGGTGGCGGCGCAGCTGCACCACGAGGGGATCCACGTCTACCCCTACCTGGACGACTGGCTCATCCGAGCCAAGACGAGGGAGCTCGCCGTGGAGCACACGGCAAGGACCGTCCAACTTCTCACGGACCTGGGATTCTCCGTGAACTACGCCAAGTCCCACCTGGTACCCGCGCAAAACGCACTGTTTCTGGGAGCGAAGCTCGACACAGTGTCCCTTCTGGCCTCCCCGTCGGAGGAAAGGACCAGGTCCATCCTGGGCAAGGTACAGCGGATGTTGGTTTCCGACGCGGCCAAGGTGAGGTCCATCAAGTCCCTCCTCGGAATGATGTCTTCTTGCATCTACCTCATTCCCATGTGCAGGCTCCGGATGCGCCCGTTGCAGGAGTTCCTGGACGCGCGCTGGATCCAAACGACGGGCGGCTTCGAGGAGAGGATCACACTCGACGAGAGTTTCCGCCGAGCGGTCCGGTGGTGGGGCACCCGCGCGCATCTGATGGCGGGCATGGACTTCCAGACCCCAGACCACCAGGAGACAGTGACCACGGATGCCTCCCTGGAAGGATGGGGAGCGCACACCGAAAATCTGCACGCGAGAGGCCTCTGGCTCTCGACGGAGAAGTCCCTCCATATCAACGTCCTGGAGCTCCGTGCAGTGTTCTGGGCCCTCAGGTCCTTCCTTCCGTCCCTCAAGGGCAAGGTGGTGAGGATCTTCACCGACAACAACACCACCACCATGTTTTACATCAGGAAACAGGGCGGAACCAGGTCTCCAGTGCTGTCCAAGGAGGCGCAGGACCTGTGGCATTGGGCCGTCGCCCAAAGGATGTTTCTGGTGCCGTTTCATCTGGCAGGGATAAAAAACACCATCGCCGACTCACTCAGCAGGGAGCTGCGCTCATGCCACAAGTGGGAACTACGGCAGGATCTAGTGGATCGCCTCTTCCGACGGTGGGGCACACCCCAGATCGACCTGTTCGCGACGGCGACGAACTCCAAGTGCCGGAGGTTCGCCAGCAGGTTTCCCCAGGCGAGGAGCATGGGCGATGCTTTCTCGTTCCCCTGGGAGGGCCTGTTCCTCTACGCGTTCCCTCCTTTGCCACTGCTAATCCGGCTCGTCAACCAGCTCAAGAGGTCACGGTGCAGGATGATCCTCGTCGCACCTGCGTGGCCGAGGCAGATATGGTTCCCGGACCTTCTGGACTTATCACCGTCCCCGCCAATCAGGCTGCTGGTGGACGCGGATCTACTCTCCAGGGAAGGAGGCGCCATCCTCCACCACGACCCGAAATCGCTGAACTTGCAGGCCTGGCTCCTGCAGCGCTAGAGTTTGGAGGATACGACATACCAGCCGACTGCAGAGAGGTTCTTGCAAAGGCCAGGGCGTCCTCGACTCTTAAATGCTACGGACACAAATGGAAGAGGTTCTCTGTCTGGTGCCACGCACAGAAGATTACCTGTTGACGCTGGCCAAAGCTGGACTGGCACACGCGTCCATCAAGATTCATCTTGCTGCGATCTCCCGATACACCAGGACCACGGGCCGGACGTCCTTGTGGTCTCATCGTCTGGTGAAAGAGTTCATGAAGGGACTGTTCAGATCGTTCCCGCCGGTGAAGGCTACGGCCCCGGCGTGGGAGCTCAACGTGGTGCTGACCAAGCTCATGGGACCTCCGTTCGAGCCTCTGCACTCGGCCCCGTTGAAGTTTCTGTCGTGGAAAACAGCGTTTCTTGTGGCCATCACCTCCGCACGACGGGTGGGAGAGATCCAGGCCCTTTCCTGCAAGGCCCCGTACTTGACTTTCACGACACGAGGGTAGTGCTCAGGACGCACCCCTCCTTCATGCCCAAGGTACCGTCGGACTTCCATCTCAACGAACCCTTGGTGTTGCCCGTGTTCTTCCCGTCGCCTTCGTCGCCGGCTGAGAGGACTTTGCACTCGCTGGATGTGGCTAGAGCGCTGAAGTTCTACGTGGACCGCACGAAGTGTTTTCGGAAGACGTCACAACTCTTTGTGAATTTTGGACCTGTCAATCAGGGAAAGGATCTCTCGAAGGCTTCCATTTCCAGATGGCTCTCCGGCTGTATCATGTACTGTCATCGGTTGGCAAACCGACTGCTGCCTGGCCGTCCGAGAGCCCATTCCACCAGAGCGATCGCAGCCACCACAGCGTTCCTTTCTGGTGTGCCCCTGCTGGACATATGCAGGGCTGCTACGTGGAGGTCGACGCACACCTTCACGAAATTCTACTGCGTCGATCGGGATTCCAGGGAGGAGTCCAGGGTCGGCCAAGCAGTGCTGCGCAACCTGTTCGCCTGAGGTGAGCCTGGTGAGGAGGTAAGATGCTTAATGTTGGGTTTGATGTAATGCTTAATGTTGAGCCTTTGCCACCTCCCCTGGTTGTGCATGTGTGTACTGCTTGGTATTCTTTATTCATGAGCATGTGAATCCATGCCAGACCCCATGCTGGAGAAGGAACAAGTTACTTACCTGTAACTGTTGTTCTCCAGCATGGGTCTGGCATGGATTCACATGCGAACCCTCCCGCCTACCCCTCTGCGGCTCTTCACTTGGTCATACTGCCACTTCACGTGCTTCCAAATCTGAAGATGGCTGCCAGAGGCGGTGCTTAGGTAGAGGGCAGTCATTGGCTGTGGTCAGTATGACGCAGAGACCAGTGATTGGTTATTACTACGAAAGACAGATCAGAAACGAAACTAATACTGGTTTTTTCTTTACCGAGGATTCCCAGCCTGACGACGGGGAATATTCATGAGCATGTGAATCCATGCCAGACCCATGCTGGAGAACAACAGTTACAGGTAAGTAACTTGTTCCTTATTTGTTTTGTATGTTTCTTGGATGTCCAAAATGTGAGTCCTGGCCAAGCAATATTCTTAATGTGAAAACTCTAATCATTTAATGTACTTTTTTGCTACTTTCCAGGCATCCTCTGAACAGGCTGATTGCAGTCCTTACTTTTTGACCTACTGTTTGGATGCATCTTCCCAGGCTGCTTTCACAGCCATGATAATGCACAAAAGGGACCATGTACTCAAAATGGCCCCTCTTCTTTTTTTAAGCCCTGTGCAAGATGGACCTGTCCTTTGTTGGCTGTGGTACCTTTCACGGTGGGGAGGACTCCCTTTCTTCATGCACTAAAGGCGCTTTTATGTGTGCTCTGGCAGGTAGGGAGGAGAGGGTTGTCTGCCCCAATACACATACTCGTACGTCCCGTCCCCTTTCCTCCATACAGTATGGTCGTCCCTTCCTGGGGACGGGAGACAGACCCTTTTTCACCAGAGGAACCTTCTTCCCCTTTAAATTTAGAGGCGTGCAGGGGTGCGGCCCTGGGAGCATGCGCTACCCTGACTCCACCTTCCGGTGCCACTCCTCAGTCCCCTTTTCCGCGTCGACGGAAACGGGCCAATTTCACCAGCGCTCCTGGGTTTGGCCTTGCCATGTAATTCCAAGCGCTCTTCCGCGGGATTCTTCTCTTAACTTTTTGTCTTTGTCATCTAGGTACCTGGTCCTCCGGCATCACGCTTCGCCCCGCCGCATGTCAACTCCAGCGGGTTTGAGCAGGTATCCAGCCTGCGATGGACTCTTTCCCACATCTGACACCCACGCTCTTTGCCTTCGCTGCCTTTGCCCTGACCAATGTTGCACCATGTGCGACTCTTGACTCCACGCGTACTGAAGAACAGACTAGCTATGTGGAGGGAGCTCTGCGAAGCGTCGCCTCCAGACGACTTGAAGTTTGTCAAGCAGAGATCGAGCCCTCACGGAGGGCTGTTATTTTCCATCGCACCCCGTAAGGGTGACTCCTTCCTGAGGAAACGCCCAAGCGAGAGGAACCTTTCGGGTTCTGTTACCAGCAAACGCACCAAGGCTAACACAGCTGCCGGCCTTACAGCCAAGGGATCTTCGGAACCTACCAGTATCAGTGCTGAGGGACTGAAAGGTTCTTCTATCGGGTCTACACCCAAGGGGCTATGCCCTAGTACCAGCTCCATGTCCAAAGGGGCTCCTGCACGCAGCATGACCAGTCTACTCTACAGTTTTTTCTGCAGTTTTTTCTGCACTTGAGGGTTGGACATAAAAACCCCTCCAAACCGCGGAGCAGTCCGTGTGCAGGAGGTGGCAGGAGCCCCCCAAGCCATCATGGAACCAAGGCGAACCGACAATTTAATCTCGCCAACCCCCGGAGGAGATGACGAGGAGGCTCGGTGGGTGAGAAGTTCGAGCCAGAATTCAAACCAGAACGTAAGGACAGCTCCTCTTCGCTTAGACCCTCTGTGTCCATCGGTTGTGCGCCCCTTATCAAGATCAAAGAATCCACAAAAACCGAGACTTCTAAGCGACACTTCCTCAAAACTTTTTGATCTTGCCACACCTCTAAAAACTCCTGTATCTGGCAAGGAGGATTTACAAAGAACATTTGTGCCATCTATAACAACCCAGGGGCTAAGTCCAAATGCCCCGAACCAAGAAGACATCTGCGGGGATGAAGCACGTAAATTTGGTTCTATGGCAGTAAAATCAGGAAAACCGACAACGGAGCAGGGAAAACCGCATGTTTTAAAGTTCCCAGTGCAGCCGACCGAAGGGCGGGCTGCAAGGGAATTTCTTGCGGCTCCTCAACTCCGATTGCCTGACATAGCCCAGCAGGGCTTAAACCAAACTGCCTCGCACACAGACCCCAAACTTATCTCGAGGTTGGGATCTCTGATGACGGGGAAGGCACTGGCAGGCCCGCGGCGCACCAACAAGAGTTTCCTGGGCTGCGTTCTGGACGCGACGCCGGAGCGGACGCCAGGTGCCGCCGAAACGAGTGAGAGTGAGCCCGAAGGGGATCGGTTGATGGAGGCGTCATCAGAAAAGGAGGCCCGTGCGATGACAATCACGGACGAAAGTGAGGCTCCACTTCCTCAAGGGGGTGGAGCCAAGGGCAAGTCAGCACCAAAGGAGGGAGAAAACAGAGAGCCCAATTGCGACCTACGGAATTCTCGCTCACTAGACTCAAATGAAACTTCTCCCATAGATCAGCAGTTAAAATTTAATTTCTCAAAAATAACAGCAAAAACCACTTGCTCTGCAAAGCACAAACAAAAAAATCAGAACAAAAAGAAAAAACCATCGGGTAATACCCTGCAGCAAAAAAACAAAAATAACAAACAAAACTCATCGTAAATGCTGCTGGCTAACGCTGCAATATGCAATTCGTTAAAAGCCTATTTTGCCAGTCAATCAAACGAAAATACGACGTTCTGCTCGAATTGACAGACGCAGAAATGTTGGATGCAACACTTGATGAGACCGGAGGCCCAAAATTATCCAAGTTTCCGTATACACCAAAAGAGAGGACAACAGATTCTGACGGCAATAAAAGCAACCAGGTAGGTTGTCCACTGCCTTGCAGCACTGGAGGAGACCAAACAGGACCATTGGAAAGTCGGAGACCTGTACCAGCCAACCGGTCTCCAGCAAATCTGTCTTCTCCCGTCCGAGAGAACCCAGTGATAAGCAGTACAAATGAGTCTCGGCGCCCTCCATCTACTCCTCAAAACAAAGAAACGCAGCCAACAGACAAGGCCACAAAGGAAGGAGCGAAACGGCCACTTACTGAGAAGCAACCATTACTACATCCCCCGTCTCCGATTAAAGCAAATTGCCAGCAGTCCTTTCCAACTGTCTCACTTGAATCAAAGTCCCTGGAACCCTTATCTAAAACATCTCCTTCTATCCAACCTGGTTGTGCTCATACTCCACTTCGGAAGCGAGACCTGACAACATTGATGTCAGCATTGACTATTGCGCTTGCCCCATTCGTAAAGTTATATGAAGCAATAAACGATACTTTAAAGGATCAGACCACACTGATCGCCATGACTCATACCACAATGACCTTTTTCGAAGGCTGCATCACTGCAAAAAAAAAGTCGACAGTGTAATATATGACAAAATCGAAAGTGACCCCAATCGTACCAACTTAACAAACTCAACTTCCTCAGCGCAGCCTATTGTAATAAAAGACTCAAGAGACAGCGCATCACAAACTGACCAAATTGTTGGAAAAGTAACAGAAATGAGTACGCAGACACAGTCAGTCGACAAACAACCTGCAAATAAAATCTGCTTCAATTTTGGGAAAAAGCTTCCAAATAACCAAAAACCAAAAGACAAAATCGATCCACGAAGACACTTCCTATTTGAAGGCGTGACAAAGAAAACACCCAAACCTTGCCTGAGAGAAATGGCTTCAAAGCCACCACAATTGCAATTCCCAAATTATCCATTGAAATTTTCGACAAATACCACTTCCACTGTCCTTGTGAATTCAAAAAAAGTAAGCAAAACATCTAACATCAAATCTATGACAGCAGGTTCTACGGCTCGACCCTCTGCTTGTCCGGCACGGGGGTCTATCCACTCGCCTCAAGGGGAATGCAGAGAGTTAGTCCCAAAACCAAATACGGACACAAGTTCCATAAAATCTCCAATCCAGACATGCCATTTTGTCAGGAGCCCCTCAGAAGCTTTACAGACTCATTCTCCTGTCAGTCGTTGACTTCCTACGAGACGAAACGATGATGAACATTTCCACCTATTCGTCTCCTGCAAGTGAAACTTCATTTTATACTGAGAAGCAAGATGGGGCAAGATCGCCCAAAAGCCACAACAATTCAACTTCTCCAACGTCTAAAAAACGAAGGACGTTCAGTGAGCGAATAAAGGAGGGGCTCAGTTCAAATCAAAGATATCCTAGAGGACCAGACGCCATATGAAAAAAATCGGCTGCAATCAAAAGAAACTATGCAGATCTAAAATCACCAAAAGACAAGGAAAACAGTCAAAAGGAAGGTCCCATTCAGCAAAACACACCTAGTTTCCCCACTGAGCCGAAAGAAGACTATCACCCTAAATTCGGCATTCGAAACCAAAAAATGGTAAAACAACAAAGACTGGCTCTTACGACAGTCCTCAAACTAGAACAGATCCCGGCAAACCTCGTAAAGATTACCCTAAATAGGGGTACAGTTCTGAAAATTCTGAAACATGTAAAAAACTTCGAAGACCTTAAAACAAATGATCTGCTACTGGTAGAGCCCTACCATAAAGACAAAAAAGCAAAGGCATTCTTACACGCAAGTGCAGAAGCCAAAGGCAGACTCTCTAAAGAAGGCATGGAAGACCTCCTGAGAAAGGGGTACTTGATTTCTGAGATAAAGAGGGCAATCCGGAACGTATTCAGAGATCAAAAACTCCTTGCAACAACAGGAAAAAAATTCATAACAGGTCTAAAACTGAGTTTAATGACCGGAACTGGTCATCGACCCAAAGAAGATACTCACCTCATCGATTGGACAACAGAGAAAAGATAAAAAATCGAGTCTCAACTATTAGGAAATCCATAGGTGACTCGCATAGAGCCAGAGAAAGACAGAAAGACCGAGTGCACACCAAGAAAAGGACTTTGTCATCCCCGGAAAAAAGGTCAGGGGAAAAAATTGTCTGATAGTCGCGAATTCACCAGCATCCAAAATCAATCTATCAACTTTTGCACCAATCAAACATCTACTGGCATGGCTTCCGAAAACGTCCTTTGGGCAAACAAAGAAATAGCAACAAATTCCGTCTACCATCAAGGCGGATTTCAACAAAGTAGAGGCAAGCTTAAAAGAACAAAGACCGTTACACGACCTTCAGCCACAATCACTCAAAAGGATGTTTTGGAATACCAGGGGTTTTAACCACCTTACTAAACCTGGAGCAATAAACCTTGGCGTTTTTGACATTATCACTCTTCAAGAGAATTGGCTTATCACCCCCCCGACCATTGATGGCTTTACAGTTGTAACTTCCCCGGCCAAGAAAGGTCGTCTGGGCCGTCCATCATCTGGGCTTCTTGTGGCAGGTAGATCTGGCTCAGGCCTCTCAATTCAGAAGAAGCTGACGGCAACTCAATCCTATCTAGCATTCTCAATAAAGTGGGATCAACTAGACAGGAAGAGTCAAACCTTAACCTCCCTTGAGATTACTGTTATTACAATCTACTGGAACCCTCAAGCCATTTCGGGCAGGCTTTTCATTGAATCCATTGAAGGAGAGATAGACAACATAATAACAACCCAAAACAGCCTACTAATAATTCTAAGTGTAGATCTAAATGCCAAATGCCCGATTGATCCCTCTAGAAGCACTTCATCGCATCCGATAAGCCAAGTGGAATCTCGTGGACAGAAATGGGAATCACTTATGGCTTCAAGAAACCTTCGCAACATCGACCACTCACTCCCGCAGACGGTCTATGTCCCAACCTGGGAAAGGGGCGCCCAGGAAGGGACAATAGACTATATATATGTCTCAGAGGAGATGCTTCGATGAATTACATCTTTTGAGGTTTTAAGGGCAGAGGTGAGCGATCACAATATTCTGCAAATCGTATGGCCTACGGGAGGCGAAGGTAAAATGACAATGCCAGAAAAAATTGAATCAAACACCCAAGGAAATCGCCTAAGACTCACCGCCAACCGAATAGAGGAACTGTCCAGAAACTACAAAAGCCATTGCCTACGGGGAAACAATGAGTCTTTAAAATCTACTGACTATCAGCCCCTGTTGATCCCCTTCATGATTCCCAGAAGGCCAATCCAAAAGTTCATTCAACAACCACTGCACACTTATGATAAGGAATTAGTATCAAAACGTTCTATCCTGAGGAAGCTAAAGAAACTGGCAGCACAATCTATCTCAGAAGAACCTAGAAACCTCTACCTGACGGAACAAAAAAAGTACAAATCTTGGCTACGCTTCCGTAGAATTTTTCTATATCAACAGGATTCTGAAGACATGCTTAGAAAATTGGCCAATAAAAATTCGGGAGCTTTCTGGCAACTAATAAGAAGCTTCGATGAAGGAGCAACCGCAAAAGGTTTAAACAACGTTCCAGAAGAACAATGGAAATCACACTTCGCCAAAATTTTCCAAATCCCTAGCCTAATCACAGATGATCCAAAGACGGATGCAGGCCAAATTGAGTGGGAAGATTTTTCGGGCAAAGACGACATCATATTGGTAATTAAACGTCTGAAATCGTCAAGAGCTCCAGGGCCAGATGGAATAACCAATATTGATCTGAAAAACCATCCAGAGGAATGGGCAAACTTCATAGAGCAGATATTCAAAAACCTCAGCACCACAAGATCGATTCCAAATTCTTGGTGCACTGCAGTGATTGCTCCAATTTACAAAAAAGGAGACAGAACTGACCCCGAGAAACTATCGTCCAATAGCACTCCTCGACACAATCGGGAAACTCAACGGATCATTTCTTCTAAGGAGCTTCCAAAAATGGGAAAAAACAGCACTGTGCAGAGACCCATTTCAAACAGGGTTTATGAAAAATTCGGGGACCACAGCGAATAGCATGGCGCTGAGTACTATAAAAGCGAGATCCATGCAAAGACTTGGAAAGGTATATGTAGCCTTTATAGATCTAAGCCAAGCCTTCGATCAAATCGACAGAAATCTGCTTTGGTCAAAATTAAACAAATGGAAGTGCCCATCTAACATTCTTGACCCAATAAAGGCTTTCCACGATAAAACATCGATCAGGGTCAAGCTGGACCAAGCAGGAAGGCTTTCTGAAGAAATCCTGACCCTTAGAGGCGTGAAACAGGGCTGTCCATTGGCCCCAGCCCTATTCATTTCTTTTTTGGGCAACCTTAAAGACAATTCGGAAGCGATGAGATCTTTTCCTCCGAAAATTGGAACTACACCTGTGACTCGCCTATTATACGCCGATGATATCCTCCTGGATCAAACCGAAATTGGTCTTCAAAGGCAACTTGACAACTTGGACAATTACATATCGAATAACAACGTAGAAATTAACAAGGAAAAAACAAAAATCTTGATATTAGGCCAGTCATCAAAGACGAACCTAAAATCCTTCAAATGGCACATCGAAAATTCGCCTGTTGAAGTGGTAAAATTCTTCAAATACTTGGGGGGTGTGGCTGGACAATTCAAAAACAGAAGCTTCAATGCAACAGCACCTATGGGACAAGACCCGAAAACTAACCACAAAGGCAAGAATAATCGATCGTAAATACGGGCGGTTTTCACTTCTCCCTGTTATCAAATTCTACAAGGGCAAAGTAATACCGAGTTTGACGTATGGTTGCGAGGCAATGCCAGCGATTCCTCTGGCGATCTGGCCTAAACTGGAAGCCTATTTTTGGCGCAAAGTCCTTCAACTCCCAAATTCAACAGGTATTTCGATCATCAGAAGAGAATTGGGAACTCTCTCCTTAAAAGCAACAATTGAAGCTGGAGAAATGGCGCTTTTCAGAAAAATAATAATGCTGGACTCTCCTCCGCTATACAAAATAATCAGCTCCGAAATCTCAGAAGGAAGGTGCAAGGCCATCTCCAGCTGGGCAGCCAAACAGCGAGCATCTTTGGCCAATAACGGATGTGCCGAAGAAGACCTAATTTAAAACCCCACTAGAATAAAACGTAAGATGGACCAACTGGATTGGATAGATACCCTAATATTGGCAGGAAAGAATAAACTTCTCCTTCACGTGAACTTTGAACCAAAAAAACTACATTCACCGAATGAAGTTCTGAAGAGATTTCCAGACAAGTTAAGATCCATCTTGTTGCGCTCTCGCCTTAACTTACTGCCGACAAACGAAATAAGGGCCATTAGAGGTCCATCTCAAACAAACCTCTGTCGACTGTGTGGAACGGAGCGTGAGCCAGAAACAATAAAACATCTTCTTTTGCATTGCCCCGAAACAATAAAGTGGAGAAGAGCTTACTTGAGACCGCTGATTGACCCAAATTCCTTGTATGAAGAAAAGGTCTGGTGGAATCGATTGATGAGTGGATCGAGGACAACTTGGGCTCTAGCAACTGCCAAAATACTAAAGAACGCCCTAGAGTCTTGTTTACACAAATCAGAGGGGACAGATAGTGCCAATCCCAGTTCAATGACAGGTCCAAGCTGAATGTGCAATCTACTCAGACTTCTAAGTCCAAGAGGGTAACTGCAAAGCTCAAATTTCAAACTTCAAGTCAAATTAAGCTTGGGAAGAAAGAATAGAAAAGAAACTTTGACAGATTTGTTTGTCTCGCTTTTGCAAAATCATTGAATTGATAGAAGCAAAAAAAAAAAAAAAAAAAATTACCAGCGACAATGCTGAGGGCGATACGCCTTCCAGACCTAGACCTGAGCTGTGGGCTAGCCCTCCTGTTCCAACACCAAGATTCTTGGGCGAGGTCGTGTCCGGAGGGCCATGCACCACGATTCTTCCGCGTGGCACGCAGCCCGACAAAGTGGATGCTGCACCACACATGGACGCTTGTCCGATGCCACTCCTAAGAACAGAGCAGGTGGGTGAACGAGTTTCAAGGTGGGACTGGTGTCAACCAGGTATGTGGCCTACAGTGTATCCATCAGTGGCACAGCACAGGGCAGGTTCCCCCTGAAATCCAGACTGAGTGTGCTCTGGCTCCAGCAACCCCCAGCCACTCAGTCGGCATCTCCCGCTTCCTCTTATGCCTCTGAGGATAGGTTCTTCGAAAGGTTTTTGGGGCTGATGCGTACCCCCCAGATGGGGGCCATCCTAAGGGATGCAGTCAGGGAATTGCTCCCTCCGGTCACTCCACCAGTGCCTAATAGTAACTCCTCCCATGGCTCTGGCACCACAGGCCCCAGCGCAGCCCCCGCTGCCGGCTCCTTCGAATCTGCCCCCAGTGCAGCCGGTTCCGAGACAGCCTCTGGCTCCGCTCTCCATACAGCAGCCCACAGCACCCAGCACCCCTTTTAGGGAGAATTCTCATTCTGTGGCTTATTTCCCTCACCTAGTTAATCCCTCAGCTGCTTTGCTGGATTTCTAGAGTTTATTTTTTCCACTTGGTAAGAGTGTGCCTCTTTTCCCCACTCTTACCTGTGTTTTGTCATATGCCTTTCTACTTGTTGTGTGGTCTTGGACTCTGGAGCACACCACTCCCTGAGCCCAACTTTGTGTGTTACACAGCACCTTCAGTGCGGTAACACAGGGTTGTCTCTAAGACTTCCCAATGACTCCTTTTTTCTGGGGCTGACTACTGTCCCCCAGAAACAGGTAAAGTTGCCATTAACTTTACATAGTCACTTTAAAACTACAGACCCAGTACAACCCATCTTACATGGAGTACTGGAAAGGGTTAAATCCTACCCGTTGTTGTCTGTACCTCTCTGAGCTTTGTTTTGCTCTTTTAACATTTAGACATGGCTGGTGGCAGTGGTATCTACCCCAACTTTTCTACCGCGATTATACTATATAAACGTGATATTGTTTTAGGCTATTATAGTATCCTCAAACATAAATCTGCTTGACCAAATACTCTTTTTGCTCCGGTTGGGTTTAGTCGCCATTTCTTTTTGTTGAAGTCCTTCTTGTGTTTTACTTTGCGCGGCAAACCAGGTTTGCCGCCTTTGTTCACCGTCTTTTTGGCGGGCTTCTGCCAAGAAGCCCTTCTGGGCGCCTGGGTGTCTAGGTGGGCTGAATGTGAGGGAGGGGTGTAGTCACCCCCTGCACAGGGTATCCTAGGAAACCCAAGTCGCACTTGGCCTGATTGGCTGAGGTGGATGTCCGGGCTGGACAACCCCCTTGCTGTGTGAATGGGGGATTTTCGCATAAAAGGCAGGACTCTTGGGCTGGAAGTCAGAGTCGCCACTGGAACTACAAGGAACCGAAGATAAGCGGAGAATAAGACGGCTGCTGCAACTACCCCTTCCCAGTGAAGCCCTGCTGCAGTCCTCAGCCAGCTACCCTTCGACGACCAGAGAAGATCCAGTACGGAGTCTTCTTCTCTTGAGCCTGGTGGGGCCAACCAGCTCATCTTACACAGCCAGAGGATCCTCTTCGTGGTCGAAATCACTGCACCCTGCTGTAGTGGTCCGGATAACCATCTGAAGAGCCTCTCCTGTTTTAAAGGAGCGCACCTTTTATTCACCATCGCTGCTGCTGGCCTCATCCCTGAGTGGTGCAGTCCCCTCCAGACGTCGTCCTCGTCTCCACGACCGAAGCTCCAGGAACAGTGGGTCTGCAGGAAACTACCAGGAACAACTGCCGTGGCACCAGCTTCTTAATTGAATAAGGTACTGTGTTCTGCTTCGAGGAACTAGGGTGAATCCCTTTTCTCGTCATCCAAGGCTTGCCCTTGTCTTCCTTCCCTCTTACAACTTTTGCTTCCTCTGTTGACAATATCCAAGTACTCCTGGCAATGTTGAATCTTGAACTGACTGTGTGATCCTCGATAACAGGAATCAGGTTACACTTGACACTGGCTCCGACCTATTGACTTTTGTATTTCTGTCAGCGAGTGTTCTCTGATTCTGTCTGCCTTGACAAAAGTATTGCCTATGATTTTTGCCCCCAACTCTCTCTGGTTAACCCAGGTGCTAAGTGTGTTTTTCCCCAGTGACATCTCTTGCCGCGGATACGCGTATCTTTAATAAGACCGAACTGTCAAAAAGTGATCGCATATGTATTCACGGTAAGGTCTTTTGTTTCACAACACCGGTCCGCCAAAACATAAGGTACTTACCTTGAGTTGTTCTGTGCGGAGAGAATTGGTTGTTTGTAGTGTATTTTACGTGTGGTTTAGAATTTATAGAAGTGTTGTGTTTTATAACAGATGGTTTAAAAATAAATGTACTTATATTTTTTACCTGAAACCTTGAGTCAGTGTTTGCTTGAGTCACAGTAATTGTGGTCCCTTTGTGTAGTCTCTGCTACTGCTCACATACTCTTGAGATAAGCCTGGCTGCTCCACTTTAACATTGTAGTACAGGCTTGTACCAAAGGTGACCTTGTATTACCACTTGTAGTCTTATTTGTGTGTAGTGGTCCCTAAGGGCACTGCACAGGATTCTGCCTAACAACCCCTCCTCCCACAGGGGAACAACAGGACACCAAGGTGGATACAGACGAGGAGGAGGACCCTGACATGCCGTCTTCAGCAAAGGCCTTTCACGACAGGCTTGCAGGTTTGGCAGAATATCTGGGCCTTGCTCATCCCGAGGTAGAGCAGCCTGAGGAGGGGGTCTTGGCAGAGGTCCTCTACCTAAGACCCCCTACCAAGACAGGTGTCCCGATGCAGATGGATGTCGTCGGTCTGGCCAAGAAGGGATGGCTCAAGCCACACTCTGCCCAGCCTGGCAATCAGCGCCTCGATGGCAAGTATAGACAGATCCAGGGAGATACTGTTGCTATCAACACACCCCCAGCCACACACTTCCGTGATTGCTGCAGCGTCACTCTACTCCAAGCCTCAGTCGTCCTTGGCCACCTCGTCTTCTGCGCTGCTAGGGAAGGAGAAGATCTTGGAGGCGTACAGGAAAAAGCTGTACTTCAATGCCTCTCTGCACCTGTGTCAAGCCAACGCAGATGCCATGCTTGCAGTGGCTAACCAGAGGTTGTGGCGGGAAATATCAGACTTCCTTCCGTAACTCCTGGCGCAGAGCCAGGCACGCTTTAAGGCGGGTCTAGGTGAAGCCAAGCTGGTAGCGCAAGACCTCCTGGAGTCCACAGTGGCCCACATCGACACCTCTTGCCAGGCCATCTGCATCGCCACAGACATGAGAAGGCCGGCCTGGCATCCGGCTAATAAGTTCAACCTTGAAGTCCAGGATTGCATATTGGACCTTCCTTTCGAGGGTATTGACCTCTTCCACTCTACCACCAACGAGGAATTGGATAAGAAGAACAGCTCGCAAACCGCTAAATTTTTATCTATTCTTACAAAGGCCACGCCCAAGGCGTACACCCAGTCGCATCAGCGTTGCGATAAGGGGTGGGCGTTTGGCGGGTTCCGGGGATTCCAGGAACGGAGATCAAAACAACCTGACCGCTCGCCTTATCAGCACCGGGGCAAGCAACAAAAAGGTCGGGGGGAGCAAGGGCTTCTTGCAGTCCCCCTCCTCAGCAGAAACCTCAGAGAGCAAAAAGGCATGTCTCGTCCCTCTGGGTCCACGTGTCTCCAGTGGCGGGTAGGCTAGCCTCTCACTTGCATTTCTGGTGCCGGAACTTTGCGGACCCTTGGATCCTCTCAGTAGTATACACGGGTTACCGCCTACCTATACCTCCCTCTCTTCCTTCCTTCCTCGCCTCCCCTCCCACAGATTGGGATAGCAACTCTGTTGGCGGAGATCCGGTCACTCGTCAAGAGCCAGGCAGCGGAAGAATTACCAGCCTCCCAGAGAGGATTAGGTTTATATTCCATGATTTTCGCCATACAAAAGAAGAACCAGGCTAGCCTGAGAGTTGTGTTGGACCTCTCCACCCTCAACATCTCCCTCCCTTTTCAAAAATTCAAGATGGTTATGCCAGCACTCATTGCAGAGACACTAAACAAGGGAGTTTGGATGTGCTCCCTGGATCTGAAGAACGCCTACATACACGTCCCGATTTGGCAGCCCCATCACTCTTTCCTACGCTCCAGGATCATGGGCTGTCATTTCCAGTACAAGGTGCTACCCTTTAGCCTCAACTCAGCCCCCAGGGTATTTACCAGACTCATGAATGCAGTGGCAGCCCTCCTCATGTCCCATGGCCACCATGTCTACCTGTACCTGGACAATTGGCTCGTCGGGGCAAGATCCCTGTAGGGGGTTGTCCACACTTCCTCTGCACTTTTGACGACCTGGGGTTTACCATCAACCTCAAGAAGTTGCAGCTGCAGCCCATGCAGCCTCTCACCTTCCTGGGCCTCATCTGGGATACCAGTTCCAAGAACGTTTTTCCCTCGGAGGACAAGATTACGGCCATCAAGAGGGCCTCTATGCACTTCCTTACCAGACCAGTGACTTCGGCTTGGTGGTACCAGCACCTACTGCGTATCATGACAGTGGTCCTCTTGGCCATGCCACACACGAGGCTCCGGATGAGGAGAGTGCAGCTGCACTTTGCAGCCTCATGGAATCAGGAGAAGGGCTAACAAGCGGAGCTGGACAGCATTCTGCCTTCTCTCCACTCTGACCTCACGTGGTGGTCCAAGGACTGCAATCTACGGATAGGCAGGCCATTCCGGCAGCCGGCTCTGCAGGTTACCATTACGAAGGACTCCTCCCTAGAGGACTGGGGAGCCACTCTGGATAGCCACAGCATCCATGGAGTCTGGACCCGGCAGGAGCAGGAGTCGCATATCAACTAGCTGGAGCTCAGAGCCATTTGGCTAGACCTCAGGGCCTTGCTTCCACTCATCAAGGGCAGGACGTCCTGATCCAGACCGACTCCACCAGCTTGTACTATGTCAACAAGCAGGGGTGGTACCAGGTCCCTTTCGCAACCTAGCGGTCAGCATGTGGGAATGGGCCCTGGAAAACCTCTACCTCGGGGCCGTCCAACTCCCGTGGGAGGCCATCTTGGAAGCGGACAGACTCAGCAGGCTGGGAGCAGACAATTAAGAGTGGCATTTGAATGACCAGGTGGTGCAGGTGGTTTTCAACCCATGGGGCCATCCTCAGGTGGATCTATTTGCCTCCTGGAAGAACAGGAAGTGCCATTTAGTTTGCATCTTGGCAGGGTCAAGGCCCTGGCTGCCTGGGCGACGCCATGCAGATGATTCAATGGGAGGGCATGACAGCCTGTGCTCTTCCACCCACACACCTGATCCCCAGGGTACTCTGCAATATAAAGCAGGCTGGTCACCTCTGCATCATAGTGATAGTGCCTTGGTGGCCGACGAGACCGTGGTTCGCCGAATTGCTCAGCCTCTTGGACTGACCACCCATTCACCTTCCGCTGGGCCCAACACCTCTCCTGTCCCAGCAGAGGTGCAGGGTTCTCCAACCCGCGCCTCAGAAGCTAGCCCTCGCAGCGTGGTTCCTGAGCAGATCACCCTCAAGCTCCTGAGCCTCGGGCTAACCTGGAGATCATCCAGGGAGCTAGTAGCAAGGCCACTAGGAGCCAATACCAGAGTAAATGGAGCAGGTTCTGTCACTGGCCAGATTCTAAGGAGATCAACCCCCCTGACGTGCACACTGGACGATGTGCTCTTTCTCGGCACACCTTGCCCACTCAAGCGTACAAGTGAACACATTTCGCACCTCTCTGGCAGCCATAGGGGCCTACAGAAATTTGGAGGAGGCGCTCTTCTCTACCAACCCGACAGTCAAGAAACATCTGGTGGGCTTGTCCAGTCTTTACCCTCCCTTCAAGAAGCCACACCCTGTGTGGGACCTCAATGTAGTGTTGGGCGCTTTGGCACACAAACCCTTCTAGCCAATGGCGTCCGCGAGCATCAAGCTGGTAGTCATCAGTACAGCTCTGCTAGTAGAACTCACACCCTCTCAGTGAGATCCAGGCTCTGGTGGCTTCAGAACCCTATGCCACTTTCCACAGGATGAGGTGGTCCTGCGGACTCACCCGGCGTTCCTACCTAAGGTACCCTCTGCGTTCCCTCTAAACGAGGACATAGTCCTACATACATTTTTTGCTGACCCCAAGGACGAAGCTAAGAGAGTCTTGCACTTTCTGGATGTCAGACGCGCTCTGAAATTCTATCTGGATTTGACTAAGGGCTTCCGCAAGTCGGACGCACTCTGTCACCTCTGGGGGCTCCAGACCCGGTTATCAGGCATCCAAGGCCTCCATCGCAAGGTGGGTGGTTGCGGCCATAAAGGAGGCCTATAAGGGGCAGTGCAAGCCGCTGCCAGCCAAAGTGCACGCCCCCTAGCCGTCGGGGCCAAGGCCACAGCCATCGCATTCCATCATCAGGTTCCATGGCAGGTCATAAGCAGGGCAACTACCTGGGCCACCCATTCAGCTTTCTGTAAGCATTACTGTTTGGATGCCGGCTCTAAGTCAGACACAGCCTTTGACGGCCGGTTCTAAGGAACTTGTTTGCTTACGGAGGGTCTCCTCTCCACCCTGTGGCTACATTCAGTTTAATCGCCCATACAGTATGGAGGAAAGGGGAACGGGACGTAAGAGTAATTACAAGTTACTCATCCTAGTAACAAACGTACTTAGTCCCCTTTCCTCCATACGTCCCACCATCCTCCCCCCCTAAAAATACTGGTGTCATTAGGCAATTATAAATATTGTCGACGCATCAATGCGGACTGAGGAGTGGTGCCGTTGGGCCCCCGCATACCTCTAAATTTAAAGGGGAAGGTTTTTCTGGTGAAAAAGATTCTGTCTCCCGTCCCTAGGAAGGGAGGCCGATGCAGTATGGAGGAAAAGGGACTAAGGGCTAACAGTACGTTGGTCACTACAGTGAGTAACTTGTAAATTCCTACAGAGGCTTGGATGTTGCTGGGCAAATTCTTTGAAGGATGGGTGTCCACTACTGGACAACCACCTTCAAGTTTGAATATTGCAAAGTGTTCTTAATGGAGGGCTGGGGTCGTCGCAACCTTTTTCTGGATTTGAGGAGCTGAACAAGGAACGAATTTGACCACTGGTGCTGAAGGGATCAGAACAAGAAAACGATCAACTGATGCCGGAGGACAGCTGCAGAAACCAGAATTCACACTGCATTACCAGTCTCCACCTTCATATCGACAGGGAAATCCTCTGAGGTGCTTTCTTCCCAAAGACTTGTGGGACCAACTAGTGACCTGTCCAACTCGAGGCATATTGCCCGTTTATAAACGTAGGAGCGCGTATTTGTGCATTTTCTCTGCAAGGCCCGGAACTAGCTGTTAGTTGTTGAAAGGACTTCCGGCTGACCACTTGGCTATATCTCTCATGTGCATCCTCGAAGCTCTGCTGGGACTCTGGAAATCCGCTGTGCTGCCCTCCACCAGAAGACAAGCCTGCAGGAAGACTGAAGAACGTCAAGTTGCTGAGTGCCTCCTGACTCTGACTGGGGTCAATGCAAGAAGTGCATCTGTGAAAATGTCTGTGAGGATCTCCATCATGGAACCAAATCTGGTTTGATCCCTGCACTCCCTAAACCTCCTACAGTCTGAGGTCTCCAGAGGAACCTAAAGACGACCGGCTGTGAACACCTCAAACCCGCACAGCGACTACACTGATGGGTCTGTTCTTCCCCAGCGATCTACTGTCGCCTGGGATGGTTTCTAACTTTCTTGAGACTTGTGGGCCTCTACTTACTTATCTCTCTTGAACCGCCCCCCTCCCTATTGGGTATGCCTTGCGCGTTAACTCCTGCTTACCTTAATGCTATTTGGTGCTGACCCAGGACATCGGAGTCCAGGTCAGTACTTCTGTGGTCATTGTGACAAATGTACTTCTTACCTGCAGGAGTACAAGTAAGAGCAGAGGCTAAAGCGCCTACTCAGCCCTCAAACCAAGAGCCAACTGTTAGGGAGAATTCTCTGTATAGGCTAATTTCCCAAACCTAGTGAGTCCCCCAGTAGCTTTGCTGGATTTTTGAGGTTTATTTTTTTTCCCCTGCTAAGAGTGAGACTCTTTTTCTCCCACTCTTAGGCATGATTTGAGAATGTCCTTTGACTTTGTAATGTGTTTCATGGGCTATGGGGTCTTTTACTCCATAGGGCTTCATGTGTTTTTGGGATGTGTGTTACACAGCACCCTCAGTGCAGTAACACAGGGGTGTCATAGTGACCCCCAAACATAGACTCCATACCCTGGGACTGACTACTGTCTCCCAGGGCATGTAAAGTCACCATTGACTTTACTAGTCATAAATTGTGAACAGAACCAGTACAAACCATCATATTGTGGAAGTACTGGTAGGGGTAATTAGATTGCCCCTGGGTCTGTTTTTCGAGGGGGCACTGCAGTCCCCCCTCGTCGAGTTTCTGGCTGGTGGCAGTGGTTACCACGCAAAATATTCCACCGGAATATTTCCTATGGGATTTTCCCATTAATTTTAAACACAGCACTTTTTTGGTGCAATGTTAAAGATACCGCCGGGTTATTTATTTAATATTTATTCCCCGGTTGGGTCTTTTTGCCAGGACTCGGTTTTAAAATGGCGTTTGTGTTCGCCTCTGTAACTCCAACCCAAGTCCAGCCCTTTGTTCCACTTTTGGCGGGCTTCTGCACAGAAGCCTCCAAAAGTGGTGCCACTCTGTCTGGGTCTACAGGATGTGTGGGAGGGAGGAATAGGCACCCTGGACTGAGTTGCCTCGGCTACTCAAGTCGCACTCTTGTGTGATTGGCCCAGTGGTGAGCCGCCTGGCTCACCACTTAGCATGTTTGAGTGACAGCTAGGACTGCTGAATGGGGGTTTTCTGCATCAAAGCAGGGCTTGGGGACTGGAACTTCAGAAGTCGCCACAGGACCTAGAGAATACGAAGAGGGAGAAGCTGAGCCGACCTGCAATGACGACGCCACCGGTGGAGCCCTGCTGAACCGCATCACCACTTCCCGACGACAGAGAAGATCTTCATCCTAGAGAGCCTTCTTCCTTTGAACTGGTGGGGTTAACCAGTTCGCCCTCTTTTCGCCTTCCTGGATCGTCTCGTGGTCGAATCGCCCGTGCCAAGCACCCCGGCGGCCGGATAGCCACGCTTCACCACTACTGCAAATAAAACGGTAGTATCTTTTAACCGGGAAACTCCGCGGCTGGTTTCATCCCTGGCAGTGCAACGACCTCCAGCTTTCCTCCACGTCGAGATCTCCTCTTCCCCTGGACGAAGCACCGACTTGCACCCGCTGCCAGGAACAACTGCCCCCGCTGGAGCTTTCTCACCAATTCAGGTACTGTGTCCCGCCTGGTCTCCCTTGCAACAGACTGTTCAAGGTGTCCCGTAAATCCTTGACTCTCTATCCTGGGGTGACCTGAAACCTGTTAACTAACTTTTCTGAGCTGATCCAACTCCTTTTTGAACTATCTGCAAAGACTTTTAAAGTGTACTTCAACTGTGTGATCTTGGGCACATTCCGCTTTGCTCTCCAAGAGTGGGTATGGCCTATGAACTTTCTTGCTCTGCCGTAGACTCTGCTTTTCCTGACTTGCTGTGGTTCTTTTAAAAGTGTTGGTATTGTGTGATTTCCTAATTCTGCCTTTTCCCTCCCATTTTAAATAATTATTGGAGTGCCATTTTGGTTAAGCGCTCACCTCTGTATTTGATAAGTGGTGTTCTTTTCCTAAGACTTGTCGAATAATTAATCAGGGAAGTGTATATATTTCTAATGACTGTGTTTGAACTTGCTTGACATATTAATGCCAGTGTATTTTTACAAGTGTTTTTAAATAAATAATTATATACTTTTATACCAAAGCTCTGGTCCGTGTTTGCTTGTGCTACTGTATTTTTGTACCTAATGTGTATACTGTATATACTGCTTAACTCTTCTTGAGAGAAGTCTGACTGCTCAGCCACAGCTTACCAGGTAAATCTGGGTGGTACAGACTGCTACCAATTGGGTTTACTGCCAACACCTGTAGTCCTAAGCATTTTGCAGTGGTGCCTAAGGGAACTGCACAGGTTTCTGCCTAACACCAACACAATCATAAAGGTGAAACAGGTACAGTTGGGGGATGGGAGGGGCATGGCCAAGCAACGAGCCATGGCAGATGTGCTCCCGTGAGTTCCAGCAGAGCCAAAGCCCCATGACCTGCTTAGCCCGTGCCTGAAGCTGAATCGAGACATGCGTCGCTAATATAACCCTGTGAAGAGTTATCCCCCTCCCCCACCATCATCTTCCCAGAACAGGATGATGCCTGAGAGAGATGCAAGGTCCACGGTGGAAATCCCTCCTGGGGTAAGGGGAGATGTCAGGCAAAGTGTCCGCTGCCTCGTGACGTGAAAGAATGTAGAGCTGTGGTGTGTTTTCTGCTGCTACAGGCTGAAGCACCTACATGGGAGGACCCCCCAACCCGAACGCCATGGGAGATACGCGAAGAGGAGGAGAGCCTGCGTGGCAACGGGGAGATAGTTGAAGCAGTGCGGCGGATGCACTAGAGGAGGAGGAAGAGTAGGGGGGAGGCTGGCCTGGAGACCAGCCGTGCGGCGGAGTCTTGCTCCCATGAATAGTAACACAGATATGGATCAGAGCTGCCCGAGTGATGCAATCGCCCCAGAGACCCGCCATAGGAAGAGAAGGCACAGCCCAGAGACCAATTTGTCACAAGGGAGAGAGCTGAATGGCAAAGAGTTAGTCCCAGGAAGGGCTGAGTAGCGTGCAGACCATGTAGGCCCTGGTGGGGGTGCGCCCTGGGCCTGTATGAAAGTCGGGTGACGCCAAAAGAGAACCATTTACCCATGTGGAGGTAAGGCTGGAGATCTGGTGGCGTTTCCATGTACGGCCTAAGGCGCAGGGAAATTACTTCTCAGCGAAGCATGGAGCAGACATACCTCTCAAAGAGCAGTAACATGGGTGTCTACGAGAGAACACAGTTACCTTCAACAAAACCTGACCCCCAACACACCACAAATCAAATGGCTGACTAGGGTACCCACTCACTGACTGAAAGCAAATTAGAGGCCCCCCATGCAGATGTGTATAAAACCACAGGGAAGCAGAAGAGGCTCCCCACAGCCGAATTTAAAGCCCTAATGGTGTTCCAGGAGGGAGGCAAGAAATCTGGCAACCAAGTCACAGTTCAAGTCCATGAAGTATGGGAGGTGATGGAAGAGAATGAAGCCCCAGACACCATTGCGGAACTCAATAACCATGTAATGGCTGCAGAGAACATATTGGGCGACCTGGAAGACACATACTGGCACCAAAATTTGAACATGCGGAAATGGGCAATAGGGTCCAACCCCTGGAAGAACAGGTTGAAGCTCTGCTCACGAAACAAGGGGACCATGAAAACTGGTCACGGATAACCATATTAGAATTTGAGGGTACTGATACACATCCAGGATGGGGACTTGGAGAAATACGTACAAGACCTCTTTCTCCAGATATTACACATCCTGGAAACAAGACATGTCTATCGACCACACTCCTAGGATGTACTCCTCTTTTCAGTATCCTAATTCCAGGCGTCTTGACAAGGGTCCATCTTTTCAAAACCAAAACTTAAATAATGAAGCAACGGGGAACACAAAATCCTATTTTGCGACGTTCTGCTCCTCCTGTTTCAGCATTTAGCGAAATGTACGAACCTCAGAGTAGTCACGGCCTGACTAGGAGATAAGTATATAAGGCAGATGAGCCTAACCGTTTAGATTGATGTTTGAGTATGAAGGCCAGCAGTACAGTACAAGGAGGGCCATACGGAGCTGCGCAAATGAATGGGAAGGAGAGGAGGACAATGTCGAAAAAGCTGAGGGGAGAGAGCAGTCCTAGGTTCTACCACAAGCTGGAAATCTCCCAGCCAGCAGGTGCAGATGATTACTGAGGCACAGGAGAAAACATTGGGAGACTGTTGGGGAGAGGTGGAAGTCACCATGGGTAAATAATGCGGGAGGGAAAGGTAAATCAGAGGTGGCATCACGGGAGGAAATGGGAGAGGGGATGTACAAATGGACACGAGGGGTGGCAGGGAGGGGGATGGGAAGGAGATAAGGAAATGGAAGGCAAATAAAAGATCTGAAAGTGAAGAGCGTGGATGGCTACGGAACAACTGGAAGAGGGGTGAAGGGAATAAATCACAATGGGGAAATCTGGAACTCCTTGGCCAGGGGCAGAGGGGGAAGCCGGATCAATGCCTCAGAATTGTTATCAATTGTTGGAAATGATATTGAGATGTTCTATTTATTTATCATTATTAAAACTGTATAGCACAACAATGGCCCGATAGCGTCTAGGCGCTGCTATTGGCAGTACAGAGACAAAAAAAAGTCATCAAACAAGCATGCAAGTTACGTAAGCTAGTTGACAATATCATAATGTTTGGGGACCATCATCATTTTATATTGTTTAATTTTTCATTATCCAGCAAACTCATTTCAAAAACGTTTCCTAGACACTGAAACTGGGGTTTCAGGCACTTCAGAACCAGATATCTAATAAGAGCAAAGGGTTGAACAGTGCGCATGCAGACTGGGACCATGGCTAATTACAGTGCACAGCCTTGAGCGCGCAAGGCCTGAACTCCCTCCTGGCACCTCCCACCCCCAATCCCCAAAAGTAACCACTCTAATCACGCACTTATTTAACGCAGCGAGACACAACTTGTCACCGCTCTGGAAGGATCCTAAAGGTCCCATATTAGCCCAGTGGTGGATAGATATCTGTAAAGTGGCATTCATGGATAAAATTGCAGTGTTGCTAAACAATGGGTTGAAAAAATACTACCAAAACTCTGCGACTTTCATAGACTATGTGAGAGACAAAAAAAGCTACTGTTTTAGAGCATCAATCCTGAAACACTTTTCCCTTGTCAAATAAGTATGTCAACGTGATAGGCCAAGAGGGGAGTCAAAGGGTCACAAAGGGAGGAAAACACAGGGCAGGTTAAGGAAGTCCAATGTGTAGGCAAATGCAGCCCCTTTGCCGGAGATTTGTAAGGAAGAGTGGAAATGCGACCCACCTTCCAACTGGATAGTCCAGATATATGCTTGGATAGCTTACCGAGTTGTCTTTTTCTTGGTCCCGGAGAACGTCTTAGACCCCTGTTGGAGTAATTTTGCATGTACCAGGAATAAGAAGCAAGCTGGAAGTTAGGGCAAAATGTGAAATGGAGGAAATCATAGACATGTTAAACTCGATCGAAATGTTATTGAGAGACATGGTTATCCTTGATTGAACTTGTATGGAAGGTGTCTGTTTGATCTGTTCCTCCCAAAAAAGTGTTACTAAAAACACACTTTTTTGTTCTTTTTTTCTCTTGGCATTTTGATTCATAACCAATATAAACCCTGCTTCCACCCACCCCACCCAGGTCCCCACCCGCCTCCCCAACAGTCTCGTAATGCATGGCTTAAACAACCGTTTCCATAGGATCACACAATACCCAAAATTAGAAGTTTCTGAGGACAGTAAGGGATATTAGTCACTTTGAAGAAAATGTAACACCAAGTGCCAGTCTCTGATGAAATTAGATTGTTTGCATTGTATAGAGTAGGTTATCCATTCAAGTGCCAAAAAGTTCCAGACCTTAGCAAACTATTCGCTAAAATGTGGCAGATCCTTCAATTTCCAATTCTGTGCAATCACCTAAAAAAGCTGCAAGTTATAAGATAACAAAAGCTTTACAGGTTAACCTAGAGCTCTGTCGCATATCAGTTTTAATAACCACCAAAAGACAAGACCCAAGAGACCAAGGCTTTCATAAACCAAATATTTGTGTAATATGTGTGATTTCTTCCCAATATTTTTTCAGCCGTGGACCGCTCCACTGTATATACCCCCAGTTCCCCAACGCCCCACATTCTCTACAGAATTGATCAGAGATGGATGATTTCATCTTGTGCAAGCAAGCTGGTATAATGCCATTACATCATCAGCTTGTACCAAAATTCTCTACCCTGAATCGACCAGCTAAGCTTGGGTATATACTTCCACAGCTCGCACCTCTCCTCACCTGGTATAAGCACCACCAATGTCTGATGCCAAAGTTTTTGGGTTTTCAATGGTATTTTGAGGGTTGTATTGGCCATCATTTTATGTGAATTTGAGATGAGCGCTTTGTTTCCTGGGTTGGATGTGACAAACCTTTTGAATGGAGTTAAATCTCGAATTGCTGCTTTCTTTTTTGGGGAGGGGGTTTAATATCCAATGCTGGACCTGGAAATATTGAAATCGACTAGCCTCCTCCAGTCCCAATTCTACCTTGCATAGTATGAATGATTTAGGGTCCCATATCCCGCAATCAAACACACCCTGCCTGTTTCCATTTAACAAATGCACATGGGGAAAATTGTAGTGTTAAAGAATAAAGGTGTAAAGGGTGAGGGAAAATGTGTCAGCTGCTGTATCCCAAACATCTTCATCCGGTCTCATGATTCTACTCGTATGCATATTAGGGGGCAGGTCTTGTTTAGGCAACCATAGTTTATCTCCAAGCCGTATTGCACCCAACGCCCTCTCCATCTGAACCCATCTTTTCTCAGTATCTTCGTCGCTCCAGTCTTTTAGCACCCAAATTTGTGTGGCATGATAGAATTTCAAAAGGTTCGGGAGACCAAGACCTCCCCTTGTTGCGAGAGTCATTAATGTGTCTAAAGCTAGTTGTGGAGCCTTATTTTTCCTTATATGTTTTGAAATCATCCTGTGCAATTTTTGAAAAAATGACGCCGGAATCCGGATTGGCAACGTTTCAAACATGTAAAGGGTCTTAGGCAGAATAACCATTTTTAATGAATTGATCCTACCAAGCCAAGAGACCGCTAATGGTCCCCATTTTAACAGTTGACCTTGAATTTCTTTTAACAAGGGGGGGAAATTGGCCTGATAAATCCCTTCTAATGTGGGGGTTATAGTCATGCTTAGCCATTTAATCCCTTCTTGCGCCCGGCCAAATTTTGTGTGTGATTTTAAAAGCTGCACATCATTAGTGGCGAGGGACAGGTTCAACATTTCTGATTAAGTTATATTTATTTTTAGACCTGCAACTGTCCTGAATTATTCCAGTGTACTTACAGCCATGTGCAATATGTTCAAGGGGTCAGTTGCTAAGAGCAGCATATCGTCTAAATATGCTATAGTTTTGTGTGAATCACTTCCAAGGTCTATTCCATGAATGGCATGAGTCTGTCTGAATTTGGCACAGAGTGGCTCCAAATACAGTGCATATAAAAGCTGTGACAGTGGACACCCTTGTTTGGTCCCACGTTGTACATTGGGGGAGATACGTCGCCATTAATTTATCTAGCACTGGACTGTATGCAATT
Source organism: Ambystoma mexicanum (assembly GCF_040938575.1). NCBI lineage: Eukaryota > Metazoa > Chordata > Amphibia > Caudata > Ambystomatidae > Ambystoma > Ambystoma mexicanum. The sequence continues at coordinate 669,450,777 of NC_090933.1, read as the reverse complement.
AGCCTTTTTCCCATCTATACATTTGGGCCTGTATCCCATCTTTGCCAAGGTCAGAAAGAGAAACGACCACTCAACACGGTCAAAAGCTTTCTCCTCATCTAGAGATAAAAGGACCGCTGGGATATTTGTCTTTTCTACTTTCTCTAGGACATGACCCGTTCTTCTTGCATTATCATGCGTATGTCGTAGTTTTATGAAGCCTGACTGGTCCGCATGTATTAATGAGGGCAGTAGATCCTCCACTCTTTTGGCTAAGACTTTAGTGTACATTTTTGTGTCCCAAGGTTATTAAAGCTATAGGATGGTATGACCTGCAGCTACTTGGATCTTTACCCCGTTTTGGGAATTATATAATTCTTGCTTCCTCCATAGTGGGGGAGATGCAACCTGATTGAATAGAAGAATAAAAGAATGATGTAGTTGCATTACTCTAGGAGCTAAAATATTCCGGAATATTTTATAAAATAAAGCTGTATAACCATCTGGTCCTGGTGATTTATTTAATGGAAGGTTACGTATGACCAATATAATTTCTTCTTGAGTGATAGCCGTCTCCAGGTGAACCCTATCCTCCTGAGCTTCTTGGGGAAGGATAACAGCCTCGAAGTACTGTTCCTGAAGCGTTGGGTCTGAGACTCCGACTGATATAAATTTGTATAGAACATAAGGAATTGTGACGTGATCACCTTAAGGGAGCCAAATCTTTTGTATAATCTGAGATGCAGCTTTCTGCCGAACTTGTCTAGCTAACAGTCAATTTGATTTTTGTAGCTTTTACATAATATTTCTGGTTGTGGCACAGCAGAAATGTCTCTCTTTTTTTTTTTGAAGTAAATTCAATCGGCCTGCGGCCGTTATAAAAGCTTTCTGTGAAGACGGCCCCAGACTTGTACCCATTTTATCCATTGCACATCTTAAGTCTGCCTCTAATTCTATTTCCAGAGCCCTTTTTGTTTGTGCCTAATGGCATTTTCAGCTATCGGGACCCTCGTAAAGTTGCCTCAAAGGCATCCCAAATCACATTTTCAGGGATTTTTTATTTTTTTATTTTTCCTCCAGGATTAAGATCAAAGAACTCCTGTACCCTCTCTTCGACTTCACTACCGGATCCCCCAGTAACTCTGGCGGGAATCTTCAAGCCACAATCTTTGCTTCACCTGTGGTATATTCAGCACTATAGAAATTGGTGCGTGGTCTGATAGCGTTATCGTGTGACAATCAATGTGAGTGATATTAAGTGTGGAGTTGAGACCCAGGCATAGTCTACACAATAAAAAGAGCGATGAACATGAGAGTAATGCGTGTATCCCTTGTCGGACCCTCTCGGAGTCTTCCAGACATCAACTAACGACAAATATGGAAATGTTTGCTTGGCCATCATAGAAGGAGGAGGTTGGGCATAGTGTGTAACTATACTACGATCCCGAATGGGGTCCTGCACAATATTGAAATCTCCAAGGAGTATTATTTAGCCTATGATAGAAAATTCCAGATATATTAAAGTTGTTTCAAATACCCCTCTTGGTCTACTTTGGGAGCATATATTGAAGCAACAGAGAGTGTCAAAACGCCCCCCACCAGGATTTAAATGCCCGCCCCTGCCTCCTGCACACTGCTTGGGCTTCTTGGGAATTTTTACATTCTGCCTTTGTTTGGCCTGCATCTTCTGTGTACTATGTGTACAGCTCCTTTGGCAGCATTTAGCCCGCAATAACCCTGTTCCGATTTGTGTGCCTTTGACACGCCATCACACACGGCTCAATTGCTCAATTCCATCAGAAGCACTGCGCGCGGGCTGTTAGGCGGGGGGGGCTATCTGACTGTTGAAGCCTTTCTCACCCGCCCTCTTCCCTTGGCCTATTTCAGTCTCGGGTTTGTGGACTTTCTGAAGTGAAGAGTCCGTTTGTTCTTCGGATTCACCCCTTTTTTGTTGCTGTGACTCCTAACGTGGTATCTTGGCGCTAAGGACACTTGAAAAGTCATTATAAGGGTGTCATTAAAGCAGCAGGAACTGAGACTGTGTTTATACAGATTCCATCCTGAACCCTGATCTTGCCTGTTAAGTCATCCTATTAAGTCATACTTTTTGTTCTAATTACTGTCACATCTTGGCCACGCACGCTACCTGCTATTTTTGACAATTGGAACTTGGCAGTTTCCACAGCCTGTGGCAGTTTGGAGGACAGGGGGGGGAGAGACGGACTAAGGCAGCTCCTCAAGCTGTCGGGCGTGCCCTGCCCTCACTGCTTGCCACTCTCACCTTTCCTCTGCACCCTGCTTTGTTTTATTTTTATCTTCAGGACTGGAACCGTGGGACAGGGGGGGGAAGAGTCGGACTAAGGGGGCTCCCTGAGCTGTCAGGCGTGCCCTGTCCCTGTACCTGGAGTTGGTGATTTCTTTCTTTCTTACTTCTTCTGCTGGAAATGAAGTTGATTTATGTCCCATTTTACATAATTTTTATCTCTTTTGATTTTGCCCTTCAGGGCATCAGGGTTATAGATTGTTAGGTTAGATTGTTGGGGAGAGGGGCTGCAAGTGAATCTCTCCCCTCCCCTACCCTAGCCTTATGGTATAAAGTGGCCCTGACTTGTGCTCTGTGTGCATATTTAGTGCTTTTTTTTTATCTTCCCTTTTTAGGGCCTTTTCAACCGTGCCTGTGTGTGTTTACTATTTTTGTGTGGTTAATTCTACTCCCTCTGCATTTGCACTTTAAGCTACACGCTTAGTCTTCTTACTAATAGGGATATTTCGGTCTAAAGCTCTTAGGACTTTTTTTTTGTTTTTAATCTTGGAATAGCGGGGGCTGTCCTTAGCGTTATTGAACTGTCCAAACGCAAGGCCAAAGCCCTTCCTTTGGCCCCCAACAAAACCAAAAAAGCAAGCCCTGTTCTTTGGGTGTGCCAGGAACCCAAGATATCGCTGGCAATAATCCTAAATTGAAGCCTAAAAAAGCAAAGGCGCCCAGATTGACCATGGCCAATCCACCTTAAATTAATACCTTAAGCAAATGGCAGGCAAACTGGAAGAGCGCATTCAACATACAGAAAGAGCCATCGAGGTTGCTAGCCTGCAATCTAGTGCACACAGTGACAAAAGACTGCCTTTATTAACCTCTCCAAATGCCTCACTCCCTAGCCTCTCACAATGTCTTGAAAACTCAATGAATAACCACCCCCTGGAAACTGACCTAACTGGTGGTGATAGCGTGGGGATTCATGCGGGAGGCCCAATACATGAGAAAGAAAAAGCAGCTGACCCTATGCGCAGCTTGGTGGAAAGTGGTCAGAACCCTCACCTCGCTGCATCATTTAATGACTCTCTGGAGTCAGCCTCGAGTGATTTTAAAATCTTGGACGCGGTATTAGACAGAAAGCTAGCACCGGTCCTAGAATAAATTGGGGCCCTTAAACTCCTTAAGCACAACCTTATGCATCATTGATGACCTATTAAGAGGTCTAAAAAAGACATTAGGGAAATTAGTGAACTTGTTGTAGAACGCACAGGGCGAGTTGCTCCCGTGCCCACAGCAGAAGCTCCTGCAACCCAACACCCAAACTCTTTAGGGGTGGGACGGTGGTTCATAACCCTATAGTCACCACTCTACCAACTGTGCCTCCAATACGGCATAATGCCACACTTTTGGATCGCACTTCTTGGAAGGGGCCTAACACTGGCCTGGGGGTTTCAGCCGTCGGTACACACAAGATCTTAAAAGACAAATGTCCCCTCAGTGAGCAAGTCGTACTTAATCTTCCCCCAGAGGCTGCCCCTCTGGTGGGAGTCATTACGGGACTCCCTCCCCTGGCCTTCGGCCAGGTGGAATCCACCATTTCTCTCTTAAATAAGACGGCACAATGGATCAATACACGTTTGCCCAGTATGAAGGTGAACCCTAGAGGCATCCTTATGGCTAGAAGAGTGTCCTGGGTGGGGAAGGAACCAAAATGGGCTGTGGGGGACTGTGTGGTGGTGTCTATGATCGCCCCAGCCATGCTTAACTATGTAGTTGCCTCCATTAATCCAGAGTGGAGGGCCTGCAATTCTTCCTTACAAAACAGTGCCTTTGTTCCTTTAGGAGCATTTTACCCGGTAAACCAACCCCCACTAGCACCACACACCACCACCAAAACTTTGTACCCATGAGTAGCAATGGATGGTTTTGGGGGAGGCAGACAGATGGTACGAATCACGGTAGTGGCCATGGTTGATCTTACAAATAGCTACAAGGTCCTGGGTGAAATCGAAGAACTAGATTGACCAGCTGCCATGGGGGAGGTGGGTTATCTAAAGGATCTATCTGAAATAGAGGGTGCATGGGGGCAAAACCATTTTCAAAATGAACGGGCGCCATCTCAAACATCCATGTCCTTCTTATCTTGGAATATAACAGGCGCTGAGTCCAAGATCTCACAGAGGGAGATAATTGCCACTATGAGTGAATACGACATCATGTTCCTTCAGGAGACGTGGGCACTTTCTCCATTATGTTTAGATGGTTATGTCTCTGTATGTGTCCCAGCTGAAAAAGGTAGATGTGGACGATGTTTTGGTGGCCTGGCAATCTTGGTAAAGGCATCCCTAGCCTTAAAGCTGACGGTGAGAGAAACCAAGAATGGGTATGTGCAATGCATTACTGCACGTCCTTCCAGTGGCCGTCCTCTACTCATGGTCAATTTTTATATTAGTTCACATATTACGAACCAAGGGTGTTCAGGTGTGCTGAGAGACTTGATGGAAGCACACGGTAGTGACAATGAGAACCGGGGTTCTTTGTTAATACTGGCCGGTGATTTTAATGTGAAATTGGGTCTAGGGGAGCTGTCTACAAATGTAGACCCTGGAGAAGAATTTGCTTTTGGGGTAGCCCCTGCACAAATGGAGGATGAAAGAATGTGCGCAAGGGGTTTACAGTTTGCTGAGTGGTTTTTTGAGTCGGGGGTTCAGTCTTTAAACGGCCGTGGAGACAATGACCGGCCCGGGAGGCCAACCTTTGGGGGCACACAGGGATCCTCCACGATGGACTATTTTTGTCTTCACGTAAGAGATTGGCACCTAATTAAGGAGTTTGAGGTCCTTAAGAATGTATGCAGTGACCACCACGCATTGCGGTTGGTCTTGGGAATTGTCTCACCGATGGTCTCAATGGTTAATTTTTCACACTTGGACCATTGCGGTCTCAATCCCCTGTGTAAACGGAGAATAAAATGGGCTAAGTTGGACCCTGTGGACACAGTCTTCCATATGCAAAGTGAACAGTGAGGAATTCATGCTTATTCTATCAAATGGACATCCCCCAGGTCGCATAGTCTTAGCCTCACCGAAAATTTGGGATACTATGTCGAATATCTTCCAAAGGGATTTCAAAACGGGGAGAAAGAAATTGGAAACATGGTTTGACGAATCTTGTCGGTCAGCACAGAAAACCTTAAAATGATCCTGGGTGCAAGAGATAGTACCCAGCGGGACATAATTGCCGCCAGGGCGCATTATAAATGCGCCCTTGCCACTAGGAAGACCAACCTAGATGAGCAAGCCTGGGAGGAACTACTCCAGGCTGTACAGTCACGAGATTCCAAAGTATTTTGGGAATTTGTGGCAAATGGGGCCCCCCCCCATAAAAGATTGAAAACATATAAGGAGAACACTGTAAGTGCTCTGGCTTGGTCTGATTACTTAAGCTCCCTATACAAAGCTCCTCCTTCTTGCTATGATGGTCCACGTGGTTCTTCCTTGCGTTTTACAATTCAATAGGTAGAGTGGGCCATAAGTAAGCAACTCCCCAATCGCGCTCCCGGGGCAGATGCTATCCCTGCTGATATTTTTTGTATGGAGGTGGACCTTTGGGGTCCTTTACTGACCAAGTCCTTTAACGCATATTTAGAACTGGGCACCTATCCGGCAACATGGGGTCAGGCTATAATCTTCCCCATTTTCAAGAAGGGTGATCCTGGTAGCCCTCTTTCTTATCGTCCAATTTCCCTCTTGGATACCTCATTCAAAATGTTTGGTAGGGTAGTTTTGGCACGGCTCGAACAGTGGATTTCTGTCTCAGGGGTTCTCACAGAGACCCAATATGGTTTCCGTCCAGGCCTGGGAACCAGGGACCAGGCTCTGAATTTATATTTGGTGGGTGCTTCATCAATATATGTTAGGGGCGAGCCACTATACTTGGCCTTCATGGACCTAAGCACCGCATTCGATAAAGTGGACAGGGCGATGCTCTGGGCCGTGCTCAGGTCCATGGGCTGCCCGGAAGACCTGGTCAAGGTGCTCCAAATTATACATGAAAACACATCAGCTTGTGTGAGATTTGGTGACCAGGGACAGTGTACAGCTTTTTTCGAGACCTTTTTGGGTGTACACCAGGTTTGTGTTGTGGCACCGGTGCTTTTTGCATTGTATATAAACGGTGTATACCAGGCCCTCGTTAACTCTAATGTAGACTTCATTAGAATAGGAGGTGTTCCTCTACCCGTCCTAGGCTACGCCAATGACATGGTTCTTATAGCGCGTATCCCTATTGCCTTACAACGCCTGGTGGATGTTTACTCTGAATTTATGGCCACTCACAAACTCTAAGTGAACTCCCAAAAATCTGCTGTTATGGCTTGCAGGAGAACAGACGTCAGATCCCTCAAGATGCAGTGGATATTGAGTGTTGGAGAACCCATTCCCAGAGTTACTAGTTTTGTATATTTGGGAATCGGCTTTACCGAGAACTGGCGAGGGTTTGGCCACGTGGACAAACGATGTACGAGGATGAGACAGGCCTCGGGTGGCATATCCCGTTTTCAAAATGACTGTCTAGGGCATCCACTCAAGCTTATCCTTGAAGTCTACAGGGCACAAACCAAAACAGCCACTAATTATAGGGCTGCACTGTGGGGCATTGAAAAGATTCCAAGCATCGAAAAAGTTGAGAATAGTTTCTTTAAAAAACTACTTGGGCTCCCACAGTCGGCGCCAAATTATGGCACCCATTTGGAGCTAGAGTGCCCCCATATTGGTGATGTATGGTTACTTCCCCCCTTGCGCATTGGCTGGCGTTATGGTCAAATCAGAAAGCCATTCTTTCACATAAAATCATAACTGCATTGGTAAGAAGTCCGGCTGCCAAGAAAATACTGTGACTCATTTATATTGAGAAATGTGTGAATCAGTTAAACTGTGCTAGCCTCATCTGCCCTCCAGCCTTTCTGACTCCGTGTGTTGTAAGGGCCCACAAGCAATTGTATAAATCCATCCTTGAGTCAAACGGAGAGTCTGTTGCACTAGGCACTTGTGCTAATAGAAGGCATGCTGTTTTAACTATCGCAGACACTATCCAGCCGTACTTGTTATTTAGTAATAAACCTTATGACCGTTGGACACTTACAAGAGCACAATTTGACTGTTTATGGCTGGGGGCCCATACAAAAAAATGGTCTCACAATGCTCAACCTCAGGCTTGTCTTTGCTGTCAGTACCCCGTGGAGGACCTTTTGCACTTTGTGTTGTTTTGTCCAACATATATGGACTTAAGGAGGAAACCACTTTTGCCACTATTGAGGTCAGCCGGATTGTCCCAAGCCAGACCAGCCCTTTGCTATTTTCTCTCAGCTGCCACGTTGCCAGTGGCATGGGGCTCGGTGGACTATTTGAGAAAGGCCTGGTACAGGAGAACTAAAATCATCTCTCAAAATCTGACTGAATATTGACAATCTAACAACTATTCAGGCATTCCCTTGGAGGATATTAATCGCCATTCACACATGCACTTTTAAAGTTCTGTCATTTTTTATCTAATGTGTTTCTTTTTGTCATGTATTTTGTATTGTATTTTATCTTGCATTGTTTATGGAAATTTGTTTCCGAATAAACGTATTGATGATGATGAAATATATAGCAGCCCTCTTTATGTGCCTTAGTACGTACTACTGTGATTTGGGGGCCCGTCCGGAGTGCTCCAAGTACACCGGCCACCTTACCTGCTGCATTTGCTTGCAAGATTACTGGGTAATATCGCAACCGCAATTTATGTCTATCTTGCAGATATGAGTCTCTTGAAGCGCAACCAAGTCCAGTTGGTACTGTGCCAAGAAGGCTTCCAGCTTTCTACGTTTTAACAGGTTATTAAGGCCCTGAATATTGATAGTTAGGCATTTGAATTAAATTTACATCGATGGGACCCGAACAATGCTAATGACATTCTGGACCTGCTCCTACATAAGCATATTAAAGCCAACCATGTACCACGGTTCCCCCGCCTCCCTTCGACCCACCCCACAAATTAGCACACCCTCCGCTAACCTCAAAATCTCCCCATCTTCAACCCTGAATTGTACCCTGGTGTGAGTCACAGTACCGGATGTATCCTGGGGTAACAACCCTCAACAGTGCTGTTATCCAACCTCTTCCACAGGGCAAAGTGCAGGGTCAGTTTTGGTAGAATAAAGCCGTCAGAGAGGAAATCGGTTTGGAAAGAAAAAGGACAAGTTTTACTTAAACTAGATTATTCAGACTAAATTGTTAAAGAAAGACACAGTACGATCTCGGGTTAATTTGCAACTTAACCCTTTCACCCCGCGTTCAGATCTATGTGGGAATTAATTTCAATTATTCCCAATATTGCTAAGGAGTTACAAGGTGAGGTGAATGAAAGAATTGCGCCAACACTAGAAAAACAAGGACAGCGTACACAGAAAATTAGATCAGTTAAGACAAGTTATCAGCCCCTTACCCAAACTAGTACAAGTATAATTCAAATCATTCAACTTTTAACTCGCCATAGGTTGGCTTTAAGGCTGCACAATTGTTTCTTTTCTCTATCAAGTTTTCAGGGTATGGATAGGATTACTTAGAAAATAGGGCAAAGGTTACTATGGGATGGGGAAATACTCACAATCAGCACTTGAGTTTGTAATTTGGGACAGCCAATCGGGTTCTGAGCTCAAAAGGTTCTGGTCACCGGATAGCGAGCTCTCCTGGCAAAAGGCAGCTGGGCAACGGTCTGGACACGGCACAGCGATGCCGCTGCTGGATGGAGCGGGTAAGCAGGGCAAGCAGGCGGCACTGGAGAATCCCAAAGCAGGCTCAGCCAACATTGCCCTTTCTATCTGAAGTTATTGGGATTTTCTTATGGGGTTTTAGTGCTGAATGGTAGTTCTGCCTGGATAGGAAGGCCTGGGTCAACTATCCCTTTTCTGGCTGTGGGGCGTGCAATCTTGAAGAGTGAAGGTGGAATATCTGGATACCCAGGCGCTGGAAAATTCAGAAGAGAGTGTGTAGAGTTCTGTCAGTCTCCCTTATTTATAAGGCATGGTGACAGCATAGGATTATATGGTGGGGCCGGCTTAGGCCGGCCATGCCTCTAACAACTGGATTGACCAGGGGTGATTGTTACTGCCTTGCTGTCAGCTGGTTGGATTTTTAGAGACATGACATCAGCTTTATGATGTGGCTTTACAATGCCTAGGATCATCCCGCAGTTACTTTAGCTAAAATCCAGTTTTGACAAATTTAACACGCCACATAGGCAGATTACATATTTTATGCAGAGCATGGCAGTCCCACCCTCATGTCTGTAGGAATTTGTTTCTCTCATCTAATAGTTTTTCGCAATTTCCAGTGATAAATATTCAACCTAATATTCTATAACTTTATACATGGGAATGGATTATCATAAGGCATGCAAGTCTTGAATTTCACAGTGGCATCATGTACACTTTCCTCAAACTGTCCAATTCTCTGCGATTTCTGTTCCCAATATGGCAGTGAAGGCTACCACGTCTTACATTAAAAACCACAAAATTACATTTAAACTGTCAACTTTTTACATTCCTGCGAAGTCCTGTTTCAAAGAGAAGTCTTAAAAGTTTATTAATAAAATAGTCTTTAGACCCAACATGTTCAGCCATGTTCACCATATAAGGGCATAGTTCCAAGGCTGCTCTTGAATTGGCTTTGACGTTCCCAGTAGAAGTTGCAGGGACATGTGATGTCCTATTTGACATGTCCATGTCCCAGAATCTCTATTGTAAGAGGCCTCATCCCAGACAAAAGTCTGATGAGCCTGTGATATGCGGCTTTCTGGCCCATTCAAAGTTTTCCAAAGGTAGCCATTACCATGCATATGTCCTAGAATCTATTGTAGCTCCTTCTTTCAGAGGGTTAGGCCACTCCTGTTGTCAGCCGAATGTTCCTTGAGCCATGGCAGAAACCTGTTTGGCTAGTTTTCAGAAGGCAGCCCATATCTTTATTTCTTATTTTATTTTGTTTTAAATCAAAAGCAAGCCTATTGAATATGTGTTTCCCAGCACAAACCCCTTTACATTGCTATGCCACAACAGGGCCTTCTTCCAACATTACACTTTTAAAACAGGCATTTTTCCTTACTTGCAAAAGTGCATTTTAACACATGGTGAAGTCTTCTGGGCTGACCATTTCAAAAGGTTTTCTCTCTGAATTTCCCACTTTGTTTTGCAGTCGTAGTCAGTTTGACTTGTACAGCAATCTGATTAAGCCACAGGTCCATTGAATTTGTAGCATTGATTTTTGACATTTTGTAACTCAAAAGTCAAGTGTTTTCCCGTGCGACTGAAAGTAAAGCTTCTTTTGATTTCTCAGAGCCTGTCCTTCGGGGATAATGTTCTATTTTGCTGGAGCACAATCTGGATATGGGTGGGCATGGCAGAGCCTCATTGATGAAAGCAGTGTGATGTTGAACAGATGGAAATAGGATCAGGGCGCCATGATTATAAAGGCCAAATATTTCCTTTTTCAAGGGGACTATGGATCAAGCAGCAAAGCACTGCTGCTTCTCAATTTTTCTTCTTGGTGCATGTAAGAAACACACTGGCAGGCTTTCTCAGTGTGCCCCCTTGTTCCATCTTGCCTAATGGGTGCTTGGCAAGATGGTGCAGCCATCATTTTGTAGCTGTAAAATGCAGTTTTTATGTGTGGCCATGGTGCTCCAAGGAGCCAGCGCAGCCATTTTGCTGTTAACTGCTGAAGTGCAGCTGGATGATGTGAGGAAGTACTGCTGAGTGGTTAAATATAACCCATACAGCACACATCTGATCTCTTGCAGCACCACTCTTTCAGGGTGGTCAAGGAGGGTACCCATTATTTTCAGGGATTCATGTTGCACTCACAATATTGATGACAGCGAACTGGAGAAGTGTTGCAAATCCATATGAATCCAATGGAGTTAATTATGGATGGGCTGTGTTACTTTTAGTGTTAGAATCATTTCGAATGTATACATATTAGATTGTCACGCACGTAGAACGATACAATATTAAAACTGCAAACGCAACACAGACATAGTCTACACAATGTGGTCCTTTGCTCCATGGTTAGCTGTTACACATGAATTCTAAGTAGCAGGGATGTTTTTTCAATTAAAAATCTTAGTTAAGTGGACGTTATGGTTAAGTTGCACTAATAAAAACCTATGAAATTCAATAGAAAAACATTGTTACAGGGACGTTATGGTTATAGGTAAAACCGAAAAACCTCAGAATTTCGCCAGTTATGGTAAGCTAAGGAACCATAACTCGCACCACCACCGTGCACTGCTAAGACTAACACCGAGGACATCAAAGATGACCTCACAAATGTCATTGATGACATCACTGATGACATCACATGTGAAATTAATGTTGATGAAAAGTCCCTGCCTACAAGGGGCTGTTTTTATTATGTTGGTAACAAGATGTCAGTGGTGATTGTGTAATGTTAAACATGTAATAACTAGCTTCTCACATGGTTACCGCGCACACGATTTGCCGGCTGCCTCAGCTGAACCTTACACACTGCGCAACACAGCTGATCAAAGATACGCTCGACACGACTCTCCTAGCTTCCTCTGTCACGCTAGCACACGCTGCGAGGTCCATTCCTCGAACATGACTCGGTTTACGACGCGCTCGAAACGAATAAACATTGCAATGTTTATCACACGCGCAAGCCGGATCGCAGTTACACGTTCCCTTCTGATGCTGGCGCACGCATAGGATAATAGAGTTCAATGTTAAAAGGTTATTTACAGCTCAAATTACTTTAACTTGAAATATAACTTTAACTGTAATGCTGATTAACGTCTTCAGACTTCTCTTCAGCTAAATTCTTTACTATACTGTACATGCAGCTTCCATTCCGTATTGGTGCTTAAAAAATCATTTTCATCGACCACAACTCTGATTTCACTTCAGTCACTTATCTGAATCAAATCTCTGGCACTTTCTGATGAATATCTTCTAAGATGTGTGGTTTCCTTTCTCTGGTTTCTCAATGTTTTCTCTGGAGCTCTTCAGCGCTGTGACCACTCCTAAACAGATCTTGAATGCAAGGCAGTTTAGAACCTCTCCTGAGGTTCCAAACTGCATCAGAATAGTCTTCAAGCCAATCACTGCTGTGCAGGAAGTTCTCCATCTAGTACTGGGACAATAGTAGCTGGCTGATATTATGGTTAAGGAAGAAAATTGTAGTCGCAACCAATCCAACCCTCCCTAGCAGCAACAACTACTAATGCCCTCAAGACTTCCCAGACTATTACCTCCTGTTACCTGGGGACCTGACATCCTAGAAGCTTACTGTCTCCAGAGCCCTGGCCCTCTCCAGACTAGACTATTGCAACAGCCTCTTTCTAAATCTGCCTGTCTCTACTCTTCGACCTTGACAGCTTATCCAGAACAGGACTGCAAGACTTCTCTTTGGCCTCAAGCCCAGAGATCATATCTCCCCAGCTCTGAAATCCCTTCACAGGCGCCCTGTGGCTGCAAGGATCAAGTTCAAGACCCTTTTGAATCATCCACAAGGCATTCTGGGGCCTGGGACCGCACTACCTTAACTTTCTCTTCCTAAACATCTTCCTTCTCGAGCCCTCAGCTCATCCACCTCCAGTTCTCTGGGGGTCAGATGCTTCTCCAAGTGGAGAGTTGGGGTCAGATCTCTTTCCACGGCTGGGGCCTCCCGCGGAAAGGCCTCCCTGCCTCGCTCAAACTTGAGCCGGAAGCAACTCAAGACCTTCCTTTTCGCTTCCGCTTTCTTTCTTCCTCTCCCCTGCTGATGTCCCTGATTGCTCCACGCACTGGTCACCTGGCCACCCACTGAACACCGTCCCAGGCTCCTACATGTCCAGTTGCCCTTGCACTGCCTCCAGGCTCCCTCAGCACCTAAGGGTATGTATCTGCAACCCTACAGTACCTTCTCTCTCTGCACTTGTGAGCCACCCTCTGGCAGCACTTATTGCGTTACCTACACTTCTCCCCCATGAAGCCCCTCCCTCTGCTCTTCTCCCTTCCCCTCTTCCCTGTACTTGCGTGATCTGAATGACACACAGCCTATTAAGATTTGTTTTGTCCTCCCAATTCCCCCTCCTTGTCTTGTCACGCCTAGAGACACTTGTGTACAATCGCGTTATAAAGGACTTATCATGGAGAGGCTTAATGGGGTCCTCAAGGCCCGGTTAGCCAAATTGTGTGCATGGTTATATAAATTATGGTTTGTTTGCATCCCACTAGCTTTATTTTACATATACAGAATCAGCCGGGGAAGGACCACCATTTGAGCCCTCACAAAATCGTGATTGGGCGTAGGCTACATACACCTCTCACACAGAGTCAAGGACAAGCCAACTTAAAATTTGATGATATATGAAATAACAATATGTCTACATCACACTTCTAGTAACCTCACAACACTGTCTAAACATGGCGATTGTGGTTGCTTTGGTTAGGCAAAAACACACTGTTTTCCATAAAATGTTTTTGTCTTTTGTAAACAAAATGCATTGTTGTTCTTTTAAAGTTTCGAGTTTTTCATTTACTAATTAAAATATGTTTATCTCTATTCTTTTCATGTCTGGATCCATTGACCGACATGATTGATAACACTTGTTGCAACTAGACACACCTAGTACGTGTGTAGGCGGGTAGCTGTTTACAGTGGCATCTCTTTACACATACACAGAATCAGCCGGGGAAGGACCACCATTTGAGCCCTCACAAAATCGTGATTGGGCGTAGGCTACATACACCTCTCACCTACACGTGTGACATCAGATGCACACAAGACTGCAGCAGTCTTAGGAGAGGTGTTTAAGGAATATCCTACAGCAGTAGCGAAATGTGTTAAGATAATATCATCACAGGTTGTGTCTTCTCACCAACAGACAACAGGAGAAAACCGCGAGACTACCGACGATAAGCACCAAATACAGTTTCTCCCTGGTGACAGACTTTGTGTGTCGCAGCAGGACTGAAGGACTGAGCATCATTACCGTGGACCACATAAAGTGGTCTACGTGACTCTGACTACCGTGAAGGTGGAGGGCAATAAGAGTTGGATCCCCCTGAAAGACACTGGTAAGGGATACCAGCAGCCCTCCACCTCCACCTGCACAGGAGCAGGCATAGAAGCAAAGTACGCCCGAATTATTCACTTTTTGTTTCAGTGCAAAGGGGGGGGTGTGAATGCAGATCTGGAGTTTAAATAATGTTTGTATAAGAAAAGGAATGTTGAAGATTAATTGTGTAACAGTGTGTAACAATGTTTTTGTGTTTTTTTGGGTCATTGTCTGAAGATGACAAAACAGTACGACTAGAGACCACTCAAAATTGTCTAATCTTATGAAGTCTGAGGAGAAAATATTACGAGGAAAAAGAAATGTTGATTACGATTTTTTTCAATAATAAGTTGCATCTCATAATGCACATGGTTTCACAGCTGACAATGTATGGTATGCCATGTGACGAAGGTGAGGAGAGAGAGATCCATAGGATATTACTACATCCTCTCTCTCATTCCCCATGCTTCTGACATTCCTAGGGTGTTTATCCTGAGTGAGATAGATGTAGCAGATGCGCTATGTCTAGTGCACTTGGCACTGTGCATAGTTTGAGGGCAGTTTAAAGGGCAGTCAATTACAGCATCAATCATACCAAGTGGCTATAATTGTTCAATGGCTGAGCGGGCAGAGCACAAACATTTTAGGTGTACTGTGAGGATTCTGAGGACATCCTCACTTCTTTGCCCAAGGTATACTCCTCTGAGGTGACCAGGGAAAAACCAAAGCCGTCTTATTCTGACTCTGGCTTGGATCTGTAAGGGAGGACGACTTGGGGAGGGAACGCACCCTTGGCTGAAAAGAAATATCCCTATTTTCCCTTCTATAAAGAATCTTGTGTTCCCCAAACCTTAATGAGATTTTGCACAACCCAAACTGTGAAACATACTTCTTTTCCACATTGGGATTTCAAGTGGTACTGGGACGAATAAAAGGCAACTAGGAGTAATGCACACTTCTCCAGCATGGGGTCTGGCATGGATTCACATGCTCATGAATATTCCCCGTCGTCAGGCTGGGAATCCTCGGTAAAGAAAAAATCAGTATCAGTTTCGTTTCTGATCTGTCTTTCGTAGTAGTAACCAATCACTGATCTCTGCGTCATACTGACCACAGCCAGTGACTGCCCTCTACCTAAGCCCCGCCTCTGGCAGCCATCTTCTGATTTTTACCGCACGTTCAAGTGTTGGGATCCTCGTGCTATTGCTCTCGAGCGTTAGTGCTATTTTTTCACGTTTTTTCTCAAAAAACTTCTATTTTTCGGTCAAAGAGCCTCAAGCTCCACCGTTTCTTCATCCGATCAACGGGGACCCGTGTCGGATTCGTCTACGCCCCTCAAGTGTGAAGATTTCATCGAGCCACGCTTTTGGAGGACTCCAGAAGTTTCTCAGGCCCATCTCGGACATGGCCCAGGAGTAGGGAAGCTCGATGCCCGGAAAGCTGTTCAGGGTCTGCCCTGGATGCCAGCTTCAGAATGTCTTTAAGGAGGACGAACACTCCCTTTGTCTTTACTGCCTACATGAGGACAAGACGCACGTGGAGAAGGACTGTGCGTTTTGCGGCAATATGTCGGAGCGGACCAAGAAGGACCGCCATCAACGTCTCGCCAACTGGCTGGAAGGGAAGAGCCCGTCAGGCGAGAAGAAGAAGAAGAAGTCCGAGCAGTCTTCTAAGACCTTTGAGGACGCCCCGGCGACGGGGGTCCAACACAAGGCTGGGCACCGCGAGTCCGCTGGCACCGGGAGCGCCGAACGGTCAAGCTCTACGGGCGCCTGGCAGGGCGCATCCTCCCCATGCGCCATCAACCACGAGCCAACGCTCTGGTTCGGGTAAGAGGAAGGCCGAGCACCCGGCGATGCTCCTGGAGAGACCCCGGTCTAGCTCGAAGGCCCCATCGGAGGGGGAGCGAGGCAGTGACCCTCCCCCCAAGGAGAAGGCGGTGAGCGCACCTAAGGTGGTGAAAGCCTTAACCCATCCGGCCAAGGCCTCTATCGAGACAGTTGCGGCGGCCCTGGCTCAGCCTGTGGAGGCTACACCAGTGGTGGCGACCTCGGGGCTCAGAGTCTCCCTGCCACCGCGGAGGGAGTCCTCTTTTATGCCCATCGACAGGACCCCCTTGAAACCTCCGACGGAGAAGAAAAAGGGGGGGCAGGAGGTCGTCGTGGATTCGACCTCAACCTCTGAGGAAGAGCTGGTCGAAGTCTTAAGCCACGGCGTTGGCGTGGAAGAAGACCAGCCCGTCGGAAGGGACCCCGACGTAGGAGACGACGATAACGTCGTGGGTGCCGACGGGGCCCCTGACCGCCCGTCGGACTCCCCTCAACCAGTGCCGCAAGACAACTCGGCGGCCATTTTGTTGGCTATACAGTCCTTATGCTCGGAGATAAGGACGAGACTGCCATTACCACCAGCGGAGGAACCACTCCCGAGGGGGGACCCGGAGCCAGGCCCTTCTGGGAGCCCTCCCCCTAAGAGAAGGATTCATCCTCCACCTCCTTTTCAGCCATCACGCCCTGTTCAGCCCTCCTCCCCGTCCACGACTCGTGGGGATGATACGGGGACTGTCACGGCCGCAACGGATACGGACGACGAGGTTTACGCCGAGGATCTGCCGTCATCACCTCCCACCCGGGCTTCCCCGCCCGACGAGATTGGATCGTTTCACTCCATGATCGCCAGGGCATCCGAGCTTTTCCAGCTCTGCCCGGAAGAGAAGAAGGAAGGTTTCCTTGATCAACGGCGCAAGGCCAAGAGGAAGACGGTCCTCTCTGTACCTCTATTGGACGATATTTTGGATGAGGGCCTCGCCCTCCTCAAGAACCCATCCACGACGCCGGCTAGAAGGGATCGGTACGAGAAGAAGTACCGGGTCCCGGACGCGGCCCCATTGTGCCTTCGGGCACAGCCGACCCCGGACTCGGTCGTCTCCGCGGCAGCCAGGAAGAAAGAGGGGGGGGGGCGCGGCCTCTACGGCGAGGGAAAGAAATTAGATACGATGGGACGCAGAGTCATCTCGTCTGCGGCGACGACGATTAAGGCGGCCACCGCCTTGGCTGTCGTAGCCCGCTACCACAGGGAGTTGTGGTACAAACTGGCCCCCCTGCTGGACTTCCTACCGGACAAGAGGGCAGATCTTGCAGGAAGGAGAGGTGGCGTCGGACCACGCCATTACGATTGCGACGGACATCGCTGACACTGGATTTCGCCAGTTGGGCAACGGCGTGTGCCTTAGGTGGCGTGGATGGCTCAAGGCTACTGACTTCCGTCAGGACGTGCAGACCAGAGTCTTGGACATGCCGTTCGACGGAAACAACCTGTTTGGGAAAACAGTGGACGATTCCCTTCAAGCCATCAAGGCAGACACGGAGACGGCCCGGGCTCTTGGGGTTCTCCAGCAACGGCGGCCGCCCTTTCGGAGCGCCGGATGCAAACAGGGTGCCTCCAAAGGTTCCGGCGGCGGATTTTCCACCTACCGTCAAACGGCCCGTTCGTCGTCGCAGGAAGCTTACAGGGGACGAGGCAAGTCAGGCGGACCCCGCCGTCGTCGCCAAGGAGGACAAGGCGGCAAAGCCTCGTCGAAGCAGGACTGAACCGGCCGTGGGGTCGGGCCCCCACCGAAGCACCCCGGTGGGAGGCCGGCTGGCAAGCTTCGTCAGCGTGTGGGAGTCCATCTCCACCGACCGTTGGGTGCTGGACGCCCTAACTCAGGGTCATGCGCTCGAGTTTCTAAAGAGGTGCCCGCGCGTCCCCCCTGTGGCCAGGAAAGAACATCACGTCCCTCAACTTCTCTTGGAGGTAAAGGCGATGCTCAAGAAGGGCGCCATCAAGCTCGTCCCAAAGAGGCTTCGGGGCTCCGGAGTTTACTCAAGATACTTCCTCGTGAAGAAGAAGACGGGAGGATGGCATCCCATCCTGGACCTACAACGACTGAACAAATTCATCAAGGCACAGAAGTTCCAGATGGTCACCCTCCAACACGTCCTGGGTCAGCTGGAGGAGGGCGATTTCCTGTCGTCGTTGGATTTGGAGGATGCCTACTTCCATATTCCCATCCTAAAGGGACACCGAAAGTTTCTCAGGTTCGTGGTCCAATAGCGTCACTACCAGTTCAGAGCCCTTCCCTTCGGACTGAGGTCGGCACCCAGGGTGTTCACCAAGTGCCTCGCACCGGTGGCGGCGCAGCTGCGCCGAGAGGGGATCCACGTCTACCCCTACCTGGACGACTGGCTCATCTGAGCGAAGACGAAGGAGCTCGCCGTGGAGCACACGGCAAGGACCGTCCAACTTCTCACGGACCTGGGATTCTCCATAAACTACGCCAAGTCCCACCTGGTGCCCGCGTAAGACGCACTGTTTCTGGGTGCGAAGCTCGACACAGTGTCGCTTCTGGCCTCTACGTCGGAGGAAAGGACGAGGGCCATCTTGGGCAAGGTGCAGCGGATGCTGGTTGCGGACGCGGCCAGGGTGAGGTCCCTCCTCGGAATGATGTCTTCTTTCATTTACCTCATCCGCCTGTGCAGGCTCCGGATGCGTCCGTTGCAGGAGTTCCTGGACGCGTGCGCTGGATCCAGACGACACGCAGCTTCGAGGAGAGGATCACCCTCGACGAGAGTTTCCGACGAGCGATTCAGTGGTGGGGCACCCGCGCGCATCTGACGGCAGGCATGGACTTCCAGACCCCTGGCCACCAGGAGACAGTGACCACGGATGCCTCCCTGGAAGGGTGGGGAGCGCACACCGAAAATCTGCACGCGAGAGGCCTTTGGCTCCCGACGGAGAAGTCCCTCCATATCAATGTCCTGGAGCTCCGTGCAGTGTTTTGGGCCCTCAGGTCCTTTCTTCCGTCCCTCAAGGGCAAGGTGGTGAGGATCTTCACCGACAACACCACCACCATGTTCTACATCAGGAAACATGGCGGAACCAGGTCCCCAGCCCTGTCCATGGAGGCGCAGGATCTGTGGCATTGGGCCGTCGCCCAAGGGATGTTTCTGGTGCTGTCTCATCGTCTGGTGAAAGAGTTCATGAAGGGACTGTACAGATCGTTCCCGCCGGTGAAGGCTCCGGCCCCGGCGTGAGAGCTCAACGTGGTGCTGACTAAGCTCATGGGACCTCCGTTCGAGCCTCTGCACTCGGCTCCGTTGAAGTTCTTGTCGTGGAAAACAGCGTTTCTTGTGGCCATCACCTCTGCACGACGGGTGGGAGAGATCCAGGCCCTTTCCTGCAAGGCCCCGTACTTGACTTTTCACGACACGAGCGTAGTGCTCAGGACGCACCCCTCCTTCATGCCCAAGGTGCCGTCGGACTTCCACCTCAACGAACCCTTGGTGTTGCCTGTTTTCTTCCCGTCGCCTTTGTCGTCGGCTGAAAGGACTTTGCACTCGCTGGATGTGGCTAGAGCGCTGAAGTTCTACGTGGACCGCACGAAGTGTTTTCGGAAGACGTCACAACTCTTTGTGAACTTTGGACCTGTCAATCAGGGGAAGGCTCTCTCGAAGGCTTCCATTTCCAAATGGCTCTCCGGCTGTATCATGTACTGTCATCGGTTGGCAAACCGACCGCTGCCTGGCCGTCCGAGAGCCCATTCCACCAAAGCGATCGCAGCTACCTCAGCGTTCCTATCTGGTGTGCCCTTGCTGGACATCTGCAGGGCTGCTACGTGGAGGTCAACGCACACCTTCACGAAATTCTACTGCGTCGATCGGGATTCCAGGGAGGAGTCCAGGGTCGGCCAAGCAGTGCTGCGCAACCTGTTCGCCTAAGGTGAACCTGGTGAGGAGGTAAGAATTGCTTAATGTTGAGTTTGATGTAATGCTTAATGTTGAGCCTTTGCCACCTCCCGTGGTTGTGCATGTGTGTACTGCTATGTATTCTTTATTCATGAGCATGTGAATCCATGCTAGACCCAATGCTGGAGAAGGAACAAGTTACTTACCTGTAACTGTTGTTCTCCAGCATGGGTCTGGCTTGGATTCACATGCGAACCCTCCCGCCTACCCCTCTGCAGCTCTTCACTTGGTCATACTGCCACTTCACGTGCTACCAAATCTGAAGATGGCTGCCAGAGGCGGGGCTTAGGTAGAGGGCAGTCATTGGCTGTGGTCAGTATGACGCAGAGATCAGTGATTGGTTACTACTACGAAAGACAGATCAGAAACGAAACTGATACTGATTTT
This sequence comes from Ambystoma mexicanum, assembly GCF_040938575.1. Taxonomy (NCBI): domain Eukaryota; kingdom Metazoa; phylum Chordata; class Amphibia; order Caudata; family Ambystomatidae; genus Ambystoma; species Ambystoma mexicanum. The sequence continues at coordinate 669,430,275 of NC_090933.1, read as the reverse complement.
TTCTTTACCGAGGATTCCCAGCCTGACGACGGGGAATATTCATGAGCATGTGAATCCATGCCAGACCCATGCTGGAGAACAACAGTTAATGGTAAGTAACTTGTTCCTTCTATTGGTGCGCACCACTCTGGTACTGAGACGAAGAAGAGGACTGTAAAACACTACCATTGCCAGGGATGTCCCACTAATTGGTGTTAGGCAAATGACTTGCACCTGCAGCCAGTTGAAAGCCTATAGGTGTATTTAATTGGAAACCAGCAAATGGCAAAGAAAGAGCTGTCTGGGGCGAGAGACCCTGGGCAAAAGGATGTGGCAACCCAGTACAGAGCAGGCTGGAGAGGCGCAGGGGAGCAAGAAGGAAACCGCAGCCTGAGCGGACTGTAAGAAGATCAGGAGCCCTACAGAATCCTGTGCTGTGTCCCCCGCTTGAGTTGGGGAACTCTGAAGAATCCAGGGTGCTTCCAAAAGCAGCAGGAAGGTTCGGAAGCGACGAATGCTGCTTGTCTGAACTCACGGCGAGTGAACGGGGAACGAGAAACCGCAGAGGTGAAAGCCGAAAACACCCAGAGGAGCTGCCTTAGACTGGCGAGTGACAGAAAGTGAATAGTCACGCCAGGGCGCTCCAGGGGCTGGACTTGGGTGCCAAGAGAGGACTATCAGATGAAAACTCATAAGAGGGTCGGAAGACCGAATGAAAGTTTTGTGAATGCCGAGTGAACTGCAAAGTGTTTCATGCATTATTAAATACCGAACTAAGGAAAAGTTATGCAAAATACATGAAGGCACTAATGAACAATGGTCAAGCCAGCAGATTTGTAAATAGGTTCACTTAAAAGGACATAGTCCAATCAACAATGTAGTGAAAAAAATACATGTTTTATTATTTAGTCAAATGTCATTGAGAAGTTATTAAATAGTTTGAAGTTCACACAAAAAAGTAACATACAAAAATATAGCACTAATAAAGTGCGATGTGTGATAAAAGTGCTAGTCACAAAAAGGAGGCTGCAAACAATTCACTGCCAATTAACAATGCATGGGAAGAATAGCAATAATCCCTCATATGAATGTTCAGTTGCCAGGACAAACGTGTTCCATCAGGGAAGACCCAATCTCTCGAACAGGGGAAGTCGGGTCAACTGGACAAATGTGAATATAGAAATGTAATTCAAAAGTTGATTAAATCAACCTATCACATCAGCAGGAAAGAAAGAGGACAAATGTTATGGTCCCAAATAGGGCAGTCCAATAATTTATTAGCACTGCAAGACCTCACAATCCTAAAACCATACACTAAAAATAGGATGCTATACATGAAAGCACTACACGAGTGAAATGAAAGTAAGATGCATTTTCATATACAGCGACAAGAAGTAAAAAGGCATTGATGGATAACGTGAAAGTATGAATCAAATGAAAGCCAGTAACAGGAGCAGAGGAAACGAGTGAAACAGCAAATGATAAGCACTATTACGAAGTGTGAAAGTAAGGTGGTGACAAGAAAGCACCCCACGAAGTGAATGTGTGAAAGTCACATTGTGGCAGAGGCAAGAAGCTGCCAAGGATAAAAAGAACTGCAAGTGGACAATTGACACTGGTTCAAAGAGGGAGCCTGTGTTGGCAAGGAAGTCCAATGAGATCAAGTGAATATAATAAAGCACCAAGGGTTCTCGGTTGCGTGGCCTGTAGTCGGTGGATCGTGTGGTCCGACAACTGCGCCTAGACCGAGTAATCCCTACTTAGAGTGAACCAAGGAAAGTTAAGTTTCTGAAACTGTGTGCCCATCCAGTATTGAAAAGAACAAGCTAAGGGAACTGTTGAAAAACCTTAAAGGTTGCAAAGTTGGTTTGGAACACTTATTGACAGTCAAGAGAACTGACCGTCTTGAAATTGGGGGAAGGGATCCCCAAGCTCTTTTGTGTGGAACTGTTTTGAACATGGGGAAGGAGCTGAAACGCAAGCCAAGAGCTGGAATATCGGAACACTATTTCTTTGGTGCTGACACCCCTACAAATTGTTTATCTTTAGTTGTGAGGGCAAGCATAGGTCTTGTCCAAACAGCGGCAAATGGCAAATGGTTCCAGGTGACCAGGTATGAACTCTTGCTCTTCGTGGACACTTCCGAGTCAGTGTTGAGTGCCATTAAGGAGGAATTATGGGCACTGAGGTTCATAACTTTGCAAAACTGGTACATATTCGACCTCTTGCCAGCAATGGGGGCGGATTATGCAGGAAAATCAGGAGTACCTGCTGTACATGCCCCCTTCCCAATGACACCGGAAACGGCATGGTCTCCGGCACTCTTGCTGCCCTGCATAAGCTGAAAGTGATCATGAAAACTGATGCTGGGATCACCAACGACTCATGGATTGAGCCTTTTTTTTTTGTAGGTACCTCCTTGGTTGAGCCATAGTGTGAAGATTCTGATGCATATTTTTGCCTTTTAACTCATTCTTTTTTGTTCCTGCCAATGAATCCTGCATTGTTGCTCTGCCCAGGTACCAATAGTTGCTTCCATGGTGACCGTAACCCTGTCCAAGGCTAGGGCCACCACTAATTCATCCCATACAGGTACTCCAAAGGAAGCTGTTTTGTTTCCTCCACCAAATTGGCATGATTGTGTGGAGCGGAAATGTTGGGACGACGACTTGTGTTGATTCAGCGGAGTTGTATGCCCATATTTAGACCAGGGTGAAAAATGGTTGTTGGGATGTTCCCCAAGAAGATGATTGATTTGTTCAAGTATTAACTAAAAGGAGGAATGTCGGAGTGTTGGGCAGTATTGCAGATCCATGTGAATAGATTGGAGTTAATTATATGTTACTTTTAGTGTTACAATCGTTTAGAATGTATACATATTAGTTCTTCACACACGTAGAAAGATACAATATTACAACTGCAAATGCAACATGAACACAATCCATGGTTAGATATTGCACATGCATTCTAAGTAGCCGGGTCATTCTTGACGGAAAGTAGGAGTTGCCTAGTAAGGTCAGCGTACAAACAGGACAAAGTTTACAAAGGGAACCAATGTTATCTCGCTTTGTATTAAATTCTTTAGAGGGGGGTAGTCATTTGTTTGGTGGTAATAAACATGAGGCTCGAGGCCAGTGTATCCGGCGTTTGATTGTTTTTCCAGGTCATCAGAGGCTGTATGTGGCTGCATAAATTAGGTCTTTAAGAGGCACCAGATATCTGGGGAATTGAGATCACAATCAGTAGTTCAAAGAAGATACTGTTTATGCAGACCTTCCTCTATTTGCTAAAATACCTAAGCAGACCATGTACAGTCACTCTGAAAGGGCTTTGGCCAGTTATTGCGAGCAATGAATTTTGTTTTCAATACCAATGTTTAACAATGTACTGATGTCTTGACCTACTACAGACAAATCCCCAGAATAGGTGTGTTATAAATATGATCTGAAGATGTTCATCAAGATACGACTGGCCAATGAAAATGTAAGAATTGGGAAAAGATGGGACTTCTTTGAAGAGGTTTTCTCCAATCATATTTGGGTGGTTGGGTTGTAGTAAAGTTTCTGGGAGTGTTTTAAATTGTTGCAAAAAATATATAAAAGGCCAACTGATGTTGTATTGTTGAGACTTGGGTTAGTTTGGTTGTGCAACACCATCTAACTGCTCCCCCAGAGCTTTGTACAATAAACCTGATTTATGTACAACCGTGTACTCGCTTCTTAAGTGGTAGGCCTATTTTAGGTTCAAGTTATTAAAGTCCCATCCCCATATCCCCGCTTTGCAAAGTTGGTGGAGTCCTTACCAAACATTGCAGCAACCAAAGTGTCTTGTGCTCCTGCATCGGTTTCCAACAGTATCAGTGTCTGTTCTCCGTATCCATACTGCACTGTAGGTGTGGTGGATATGGGTGCCGTTAGCTGTTGACACATCTCAGCGAACATAGATAACATCTTGCTTCAGAAAGATAAGTGGCCAGGTGCCACTGGCACTGTAACAGCCTCCATCACTGACCTGAGAGGTAGTTCCTCATTGAATAAATCACTCTTCTGCTTCTTCTCACTCTTGTACAAATGCCTGTGCTATGGGTACCGTGTAGCACTCCTAGAGTGGGATCTCTTCTTGCAGATTCTCTCTGACCCAGTAGATGAACCCCAGGCCAGAATCTTTCCTGTGCAAGTGTTCTGAATTCACCTGCTCTAGTTGCAAGAAGCCCCTGAAGACCTCTGGACGGAGACAGATCTCTGCCTTCTCCTGGGAATTAAGCTGGTGTTTCTGGAACTGCCTTCATCTGCAAGCCCCACCTCCTGACAGTTTTCACACTAAAACCAGCATTTACATTCTTAATGTAGTGCTGTTTATACTCCTCAAATAAGAACACATTAAGAAGGCTCACACATCTTTTTGAATTGTGAATTTACTCTCTTGTGGGGATCATTTGAGCATTAAAAATAGTACAGTCAAACAGTAAGCAAATTCCAATAGAAGCCGTAGTGTACTTGGCAATAGGCCTATCATCCGACTCTTCTATAAAATGCTAGGAATTAAAAGCTTACAGTCAATGTGTGTAGCTATCTAAAATTATAGCCAAGTAAAACTAAGGGCATAATCTCATTAGTGTTGTCAGGGTAGGCATATCAGTAGTTATGTGACTGTATTCAAGCAACTGTACATCCATTAAATGGAAGGGCTGAAACTCTATCAAAAGACTGGCTACTAGGGGCAATGACCTAAAAGCAATCCGAAGTCCTGGATAAAAATACGAGGTAAATTTTTTTCAATACACCTGTTCACTTCTTCTCACAGCCACAAATATATTTGTAGGGGCTATTGTCCTAACCAGTAGTAGTACAGGTTTTTAAATGTTCTGTACGCTTTACTAAAACTGAGGTCTGTGCCTCCTCTAAACACCAGTGAACAGTATCATAGATGCCAAATGGAATGTACAAGCAACCAGACTGTGTTTCAGCTTTTTATTATTCTCACAAAAACAGAAAAGTAAACGCACGCTTGGTGTGATGTCTCCCCCACCAGAGAAGCATTGTGGGTGTTAAAGGGGTTCTCAAACCCCAAATAATCTCTTAACAGTTAATTGCTAGTCCTGTAGGGTGCCCTGGCATGTGATGCCTCAAACTAATCCATTGAAGGTTTTCCAAGCATTCCTGAACACTATCTTCTGTGGATGACTAAGTTCCCAATTTGTTTCCTTTTCAGGTTTTCCTTCTGCTCGGTCTGTCAACTCTTTCTCCCTGCCAGCACCTCCGCCTCCTGATCTTACCACCTCATTTTTACCACGTTCACCTCCTATTGTTACCACTTCTGTAAATGTATTCCCTTGCTGTCTCCACTTCATCCGCTATACCACCTTCTACTCTATGCCACTCTCACCACCTCCTCTGTGCTACTCACTTCATGTAGCCCCACATCCCCTTCCATGCCAATTTCTAATGTTCCTCCTTCATTCGGCCTTCTCCTTCAGATGGTACCTGTTCCAGCTCTTTCTTTCTCTCATCTTCAGCACCACTTAACATGCCTCTCATCACTTTCCAATCATTTGCCACAACCTCTTCAAACAGCCCTCACTGACTACAGCCTTTGGATGTTATAGGGCTATGTTCCCTCCAACTTGGTGGAGCTCTCTGTGTGTCTGCACCTGTGTTCTTTAATTGAGGCGGGTCTGGGTTTGATTGCTACTCCTGTTTTTTCCTGGTTTTATCCATTGCAGCTGATTAAACGTCTGAGCGGCTTTCTTTTTTTTTAAACTTTATTTTCAAGCTGACTGTTACATGACTACAACAACAGTAGTTTAGTTCAGTGAAACATGCGAACAGTATATGACCAGAAGTACATCATGTGTCATCACAACCATGGACAAGCAGTGCTGAGCTACCCTTCGTCGTCACTCTCCTCATCTCTTCTTTCAGCCAAGTATCTCCGTAGTGGTGCCCAAATGTCCTTAGGCCTGCAAACAGCAGGAATTCCCTTTTCAAAAATATCTCCACATGTTCATATGAATAATCTTGTCCCTGAGCCACATGTGAATTGTGGGGGCATTCTTTGCCTTCCAACATTTGAGAATGTTCCGCTTAGCAATTGCCGCGGCTACAGAAAAGAGTCTTCGCACTTTAATCAAGACTTTCCCTATACTGCCTAATAAATATTTCAGCGGAGTGGCTGGTATGTGTATGTCCTTGAGCTTGGCAGCCACTTCTTCCCAGAATTCTTGGATGGGGGGGGGGTTAACCCAGAACATATGAATCGTGTCTACCTCCGGGGCTCTGCACTTAGGGCAGCAATTCCGATAAGTTTGTTCATATTTTGCCATCTTGCTTGGTGTTATATATAAGTGATTTAGAAGTTTGAACTGTATTAGCCTGAAGTCGGCACACAGCGAGAGGGCCTTGGTGAAATGGCAGTACTTTGCCCATTGCTCATCCTCTATATCCAGATTCACGTCTTTTTCCCCATTTGTCCTTCATTGTATTATGAGTAGGGGTATGCAATTAGGCCGCATTATACAGTGTAGATATGCCACCCCTGAATTCATTTTGTTGCATAATGGTGGCGAGGTGCGGGTGTGTGTTCGGGGCAGCTGGAAAGGAAGCCCATTTGTGCTTACAGGCCGCCTTCATATGGTGATATTGCAATGCTGTGGTGAGGTTGGCTCCTACCTTCTTCTGCACCTCTTCTAGATGTACAAATCTCCATCAGAGAACAAGTCACCGACCCGCATCTCCATTCCAGGGTCCCACCTTTTCTGCAAAGTTGTATCTAAAGAGGGTTCCAGATCTGGATGATGCCATAGCGGAGTGTGTGGCCAATATGGAACAGCACATCCCACTTTCTTAAACAGTGCCATCCATGCTCGCATCGTGCAGGAGACTGGGTCCACTTCCTCCTTGCATTGTTTATATTTACCGAACATCAAGGACTGCAAGTTCATAGGGGCCGCTGCAAATTTTTCTTCTTGAATATGTGTGTAGTGCTCTGAGTTGGGGAACCAATATTTAGCAAAGTGTGCTTGCGCTGCGTGGTAATATAATAGGAAGTCCAGGGCAGCCAGGCTGCCTGTATCGTAGCGTTCACTTATTTTAGGCCAACTGATTCTAACCATTCCCGCCCCCCTTCCCAGGTGAAAGAGGAAGCTTTTGGAGTCAATCAAAAAAGGGCGTCCGGCCAGATCGGTATATTACAGAAAAAGTACAAAAGTTTGGGCAATATGATTATTCTGAGCAAGGCTATATAATGAGAAAGGTAACTTGTTCCAGACCCCTAGTTTAGCCTCGAGGAGTGTCAAGTAGGGCACATAGTTTAAGTCATATAGGGTCTGCTTGTCAGTGGCCATATAATGCCTAGGTTTCGGGCTGATTTCTGGGACCATCGGAACCGCGCAGTAGCATTCGATTGTGTCGTACCTGGTGTAAGGGAGATGATCTTGAGGATTTTGAGTGAGTGATTTTGTATCCCGAGAACTTTGCAAATGTCTGAATTTCTTGTATTATTGGGAGCGGGGGGGTTATGTTCGGGGTCTCTAAGGTATAGCATGTTGTCGTCAGCATATAAGGAAATAAGCTGAGGGGGGCCTCTAATGCGTATACCTCGCCAATAGTGTTTATACTGTAGGCATGCTGCCATACCCTCAATAGTGAGGGCAAATATGAGGGGGTGCAAGGGGGCAGCCTTGTTGTGTACCTCAGTACAATAAGAACTCCTGCGATATTGTTTTGTTAGTTCAGACTCTAGCCTTTGGATCTCTGTATAATACTTGGATGAATCTTAGTAAACCTGGCAGCAATCTAAACCTACATAAGATGGCGCACATGTACCCCCAGGAGACGGGGTCAAAGGCCTTTTCGGCGTCAAGGGCGACTGGGTTTTTCTTTTTCTTTTAGCCTTCGGGTCTAGCTGTGATGTAATAGCAAAGAATCTACGCACTTTTAGGGCTGTGGAGTGTGTAGGGACAAAACTGGATTTATCAGGATGTACTAATTTGTTCAAGGCAAGAATCGGTTGCCAATAGCCTTGGCGAATATTTTAGTATCCAAATTTATTAGGGGCAATGGTAGGTATGATGCAGCGTCATGTGGTGGTTTATGCGGTTTCAGGAGTACCGATATCATGGCTAACCTCATGGAGCTCGAGAGCATGCCAGCAGTTAGGGATTCCTCCCACATAGCAGTCATTGCGGGGGTTATTTCTGCACTGTATTTTTTTATAAAAGTCTGTCGGGAGCCTGTCTGGCCCTGGCGCTTTACCCGCCGTTAAGTCCTTGATCGCTTGCGCTATCTCTTCCGAAGAGAGGGGGAGGTCTAGCAATTCCCTTTCTTCCCTTTCCAACCAGGCAATGGAAATGACTCAAGATATTGGTCGACCTCCTCTGGTGTGGCTTGGTCTGCATTAGCATATAATGCGGAATAGAAGTTCCTAAATATCTCATTTATCTGATGTGGCTCTGTACATACAACTTAATCAGGCCCACAAACCCCCATTATAGGCTTGGCTTCGTGTTCAGCCTTAATTAGGTTTGCCATTTATTTGCCTGTATCTCCGGACTCGAATAGGGTGCATGGTATACTTCACCTCGCGCTCGGCAAGAGCCCTACATTTTCGTGAGTTGGGCTTGCAGTGGCCTAAGCGTTTCGGTTCCAGGGCTTTGTGTGTAAGACATCTGAAGGGATTTTAAAGTGTCTTCTGTCTGTGCTAATTCTCTCCTGAGTTTGTGCGTTACACCCACGGTTAATGGCATCAAGTAACCCCTGAAGCATACTTTGAATGACTCCCATATGGGGGCCACTGACCCCACCGAGCCATTGTTTCATTAAAAAAATTCTGCAATTTCCACCCTCAGTGGCTCTACTATGGAGTCCTCTTTTAGCACTGCCAGGGGCATGCGCCAGCATGGCAGGGTGTGCTCTATGCCTCCTGTCTTCAAGTGTAGCAGGACTGGCGAGTGGTCCGACAGTGTATGCGGAAGTATAAGGCATTCCTGTGTTTGCGAGCTCAATTCTGGAGAGCATAGCCAATAATCAATTCTTGAGCTAGAAATATGTACATGGGAATGAAAAGTGTATTCGTCTAGAGTTGGATGGGTTTCTCACCATATGTAAATGAGGGGGAGGGATGACCTAATCTGTAGAATGGTTAATGCGGCTTTGGTGCGATTCCTTTTATGTTCTATCTTTATACAGGTCGAGTATTGTGTTCATATCCCCTCCCCACAGTACCTTGGCCTGCCCCAGTGGTATAATATGTGAAATTACTGCAAGATGGAAAACTGGAGAGTTAAGATTCGGGCCATATGTATTCACCAGAATCATTTCCTGATTATCAACCCCATAGGATTACATATTGTCCCCCCTCATCTATTTCAGATTTTGTAAGTTGGAATCCCACCCGGCGGTGGACAAGGGTCATGAGCCCCCTGGATTGTGAGGATAAGTTAGTTCCGACTCTAGTTGGTCCCCAATCACGAGCAAAGGAGGCAGTCACCTTCTGAGTTGCGTGCGTCTCTTGTAGCAGGAGGATATCTGCTTTGTGTCTATTAGCATATGCCAGAACTTTCCTCCCTTTGATGGGGTTAGCCAATCCCCTAATGTTCCATTTTAGGAGCCTAAGTGACTGGATTCGTCCTGGTGTGGGCATTGCGTGTCCCCGTTTCCAACATATCTGTTATAGGATCACTCTAGCTTTTCCCACAGTACATGTCTGTCAGTCTTTTTATTTAAACAAATTCTCCCCCATTGAACTGGTGTACATTTAGCAGGGCAACAGGCACTCTCCCTCCCCTTTATGCCACCCACACCGTCCCCCCAACATGACAGTGTATACCCAACTCTACAATGCAAAACTTGCAACTTAGAGTGGCAGTGCTCGTCCATATCCAGACCTGGCATTCCAGTCCACATTAGGGATCCGTTGCATGGTTTCTGTGTGGTTCGAGCTGTATTCAGAGTGCTGGGGTTATGCTAGCCATCCTGGAGAGTTCAAAAGGCTTCTTGGGCTCGAGGGTTGCTGGGCTTCGTATTTGGTGGGGCCAGAATATTGTGCTCTATATATGCCATGGCCTCCTCTGGCGTCTCAAAAAAGTGGGCTTTCCCTGCGTGTTGGAGGCAAAGCTTTGTGGGGAACATCATGGAGTATGGGATAGATCTGGCCTTTAATGCCTTCTTCAATTGATTGAATGTTCGTCTCGCCGCCTGGACTCCGCTCGAGAAATCGGGGTATATATGCACCCACATTGAGTCGATTGTTAGTGTGCCCTTCTCTCGTGCCAGGTGCAGAATCAAATCTCTATCCCGATAGTTTGAGTCGTGCTATGATCGTGTGTGGTGTGGCACCTGGCTTGGACGGAGGGGCGAGCGATCTGTGAGCCCGTTCCACCGCCTCCGTAACCCTAGAGTTCACTTTCTGCATATCCGCTCTGATTGAGGCGATGTTGCTGCCTATCTCATCCAGTCTATTGTCTACTGTTGCAAACATAGCCTGCATCGCAGCCATGTGTGGGGTACATTTACCTACCCAGCAGAATTCCCCTCCATCACCAAACTGCACTTCAGCAGTTACCAGCAAAGTGGCTGCGCTGGCACTGTTGAGCACTATCGCCTTGCCTTCAAAACTGTGTTTTGCAGTCACCAAAATAATGGCTGTGCTGTCTCTGCCAAGCACATATGGAGCCAGATGGAACCGGGAACACACAGAAAGGCTGCCACTGTGTTTCCTAATGTGCACCAAAGAAGAGAGTTGAAAAGCAGCGCTGCTTTGCTGCTAGCTCAGAATTTCCCATTGAAAAAGGAAATATTTTACATTTAAAATGATGCTGCCATGATGCCCTTTTTCATCTGTTCAAAAATACACAGTCCTGATCCAGTGAGACCCAGCTATGCCCAGCCATATTCAGGTTGTGCCCCAGCTAAAGATAGCATTTCCCACTGAATGACCGGCTGTGTCAGGAAAAATAAGTGAAATCATAAACAACTTTACTCCCAGCCGTACAGACTTTTTGCTACAAAATATCCCAGATAAACTCTTCAAAAGAAACCCTATCTCTCTGTGCATATGTCAGTTTCAAGGGATCTTTATTTTGACTGATACTTGTGCATTGGAAACATGACTGGGGCTTTGAAAAGATTCAGAAAATGTATGTAAGAAGGCCGCATTTGAAAGCAACATCCCAGCAGAATTAACCATGTGTAAAAATTGTTGCTTTTGCAGTCAAGAAAAATGTCTGTTTAAAAGTGTAATGTTGAATAAGGCCCTGTCTTTGCCTAGAAATGTAAGTGGGGTTTTGCTTGAAAACATATGGGATGTTCTATTTCAACAGACTTGCTTCTGATTCAGAAAAAAAAAGAAAAATGTATTTGCTGTACTGGGAACCAGCAAACCAGGTTTTCCTGCTTGGCTTCAAAGGACATTTGTTTCCCTGGGAACAGGAGTTGCCTTCCCCCAAAAGGGACCACCCCGTTGGAAACTCTGAATGGACCAAGAGGAAGCATGAATCACACGCTTGTCAGACTTTGGGTCTGGGCTTGGGCCTGCTACAATAGATTCCAGGACACTTAGGTGTGAAATTGCAAATAACACCTCCCCTCAACTTCAACTGGGGGGCTTCAAAGCCAACTCCAGAGCAGCCTTGGAAGTTATGCCCTTATTTGGTTGACAATGCTGGCCATCTGGCTCAAAAGACTAGTTTCATTAATAAACTTTAAGACTGTTATTTCTGCTATTGGACAACGGAGTAATGTGAAAGTGTTACAGTTTAAATGCAATTTGTGTGGCTTTAAATTTAGACATGGTAGCCTTCACTAGCATATTGGGGACGGAAATGGCAGAAAATTGAATATTCTGAGTAAAGTGCATATGGTGCCACTTTGAAATTCAATACTAACATGCCTTATGATAATATGTACATATGTATAAAATTGTAAGTGAAATATTTCCCACTCGAAATCACTAAAAATTATTAAAGGATGAAACAATGTTGTATAGACCTGGCAGTTGGACTGCCATGCTCTGTGTGAAATATGTAATCTTCCCATGTACGTTTCAAAAGTGCCACAAATGGGGGGGGGTGCTGTTGAGCAGCCTTGAAAATGGCTGCTTAGCCTTTGAGCTCTGTGCATCCCTGACTCGTAATCCGACATCAACAGCATACATTCCATTCATCGAAAGGCGAAACCCACTGCTCTGCACTGCGGCTGCTCTGGCCTACATCTACCTTTTAACCCTGAACGAAATCTGAGCGCTGGTGCCTTGTTCTGCTGCCTGCAGCCCTTGCGATGTACACCGCCTCATCGCCGGCCGGATCGGGCCGTGGCCGCGCGGTACGGGTGGGCACCTGCCCTGCCGCGACCGGTGGCTGGACTGGCCCTAGGGTCTGCGGCGGACCTGGGGTCGCTGCAATAACGGGACCGCTCCATCCCCCATGCACCACTGCCGGAGTTGCACTGCTGCTCCTGCCGGCTCTGCGGGTCCCGCCCACGAGCCGGAGTTTGGCTGTGCCCTGCCTGCATCTAGAGGACCTCGGCGAGGAATATTGCTGCTGCCTGCCGCCACCTGTGCCCTTCATCCCATTGCCGGCGGGCTGACCTTCTCGGTGGGCCCAGCCCCCCCATTGTGACTGCTGCTGCTCCGGCCCTCACGCCTACCTCGGATTCTCCCCGGGGCCTCAATCCGCCTGTTTGCCATCTACTGGAGGGGACGCGGCCGCGTCCTGGTGTCCCGATCTGCCGCTTCACCGCTGCAGCCATCTTGCCTGCTGCGTGTGGGCCGCGGGCACTTCCCCACGCCCTGGATAGTGGAGGACTGTCACACATGCAGGTAGGGGTATGGATGTGTACCCATAACAATTGGTCGCCAATGGTGCTGGACCTGAACTGGCCCCTGCTTCACTTCACGGCATCATCTGTTTCCTCTTGGTAATATACTCTGTACTTGCTTTCCCTGCTGCCAGTACTTGAACAGTGGCACTGGCTCCTCCCTGCAACTGATGCACACGCTGGCATAAATCGTTTCAGAGGCCTTGCAAATATCCCTCACTGGCCTCGCACTTCTCACCCCTGCTGTGGGGATTATTCCACCAAAATCAGCTGGACGGCACTACACAGCCCCACCTTGACTTGGGACACACTGCCCTCATTGTTTCCACCTCGTGCCACCTGTCGTTTAGTCTCTCCAACAAGCTTGTTACTGTGTACGAACTGCAATCACTGGTGCCCAAGCACGGTGTACCCTTCCTGCCATCGCCACCCCTGCTCATATTGCTGGGGCCTACAACACTCCCAAAGCTGTCCATGACCCGAGCTGCACTGGTACGCTGGAGCCCCCTCTGCGGCTGTGTGGTCTCTACCTAGTTATGCCTTATCTCTACCCTCCTGTTCCGCTCCAGTGGTAGCTGATTGCCGACTAACTGCACTATCGCTCACAGCACCACATCCATACAGGCTTCTTGTCTGTACAGTGGTGACCTTTGACCACACAGCAATGTCGAATAGAGCCCGTGGAAATAATAAAATGGGGGCTATGGATAAATTTGCCAAGGCAGCACCCCGGCCGGAGCCGGGACAGGCATCCACCAATATGGAGGACTCTGACTCTCGTCCAAGCACACCAACTCCTGACCTTGCCGCGATGATGGAGTCCAATGCCAAAAACTTCTCCTTTCATGAAAAATTAGGCGACATTAATGCCAATGTTGCATCACTTAAATCTCAACTTGATCATGCTGGGACCATAATTACAGAGAATCTAGAATTGGCACCAACGAAAATGGTCTGCACACGCTTCAGGACACTGTTGCCTCACTTTCACGTGACATGAAGGCGGTCAAGGCGAAATGTGATGATTTGGAGTCCAGTCCAGGTCGCACTGCAACAATGTTCGAATCATCAGGGTTCCCGAAAATGCCCTCACAGGGCATATGGAATTGGCAGTTGAAAATATGCTTAAAGAATTGCTGGATGGCCCTGATTTGTCCCCTGTCTTCACTGTTGAACGTACCCATCGGGTCCTTTTACCACGTCCTAGACCTGGCAAATTTCCTAGACCAGTCATTGCCAGGATCCTCAACTATCGTGACAGGGACCTCATTCTTCGCCTGGCCCGAAAGAAAGGCGAGCTTCGTCTTGGATCCCAGGTCATCAGGATCTTCCCGGACTTCTCTCTAGTGCTACAACAAGAGCGGCGTCAGTTCCTAGGAGTGAAGAAAATGCTGAGAGCGCTATGCTGTTCCCCGCACGACTCAAATTTACTTTCAGGCAGAAATTATACTTCTTCACTGTTCTGGTTGAGGCCGGGAAGTTCATTGAATCACAGATACCTGTCCATAATCCATCTGATGACCTCATGGATAATGACTGAGCCAGGTCCTATCCACCTCTGCAGTGTTTGTGGCCTGTGATTGACGATTGCCAGTCTTTGAATTGCTAATGGTTTGATGCACTTGCTTACTGGAGCTCTTTCTCAGGGGAAAATACTTTAGTTTCCTACTGTCCCATATTTGGTGGCGAAACACACGAGCGAGCAGACACTGCTCAATGACCTGGCTGAGGATCTTACGAATACTGTTTGACCTATTATTTACATATATTCTCAGACTCCCGAGGGTTCATGCTCTCAGTATCCCTTGATTTCTTTGGGGCTGAGGTCACTGTTTCTTCCTCAAACGCTTTGGTACTATTTAACTGGGACGTGCTCTGTCATCTGTGCTTATATTATGTGCTCCTGATCAGCAACGCACCCGACATAGTATTGTTTCTGATATGCTCTTACCTATTGCTGTGTTCTGGTTACACGAGACATTTAAAACATTTGGCTCATAACTACAACTATCCCAGTCTATTTCGCTGCCACTAAACATGATGTTGCATTAGTAAAATATGCTGTATTGTATGTATTGCCGATTTACAGTACCATACCCGGTACTTCAACACTCTTGCTTTGGTCAAATGCACAGCGACAGCACTCTCCGCTGCGGTTGCAATGGCCACTGTAGGGGAATTGTTAGATTTTGGCCCCCGTTGGGCCTATAGCATGGTCGACCCATGTTGGGATCGGCCTGCTATTATTGGTTCAAGGGGAAATTTTGTTGTCTGCAAGAGGGGAGTGGGGGGTCCACTACCAACTCTGATATGGTGATGAGGGAGGGGGGAGTAGCTGTTCAGGGGAGTTCTATTGGAAATGGCGGAGGCAGACCGGTGGTTCAGGCCGTACCCGGGCACACTTATTCAATGATCACACTTACAGAGACTTACTGAGACACATCATTTGGGAAGTACCTTAGATTGTTGAAATGCACATAAAAATAATGTCCTGGAATGTCCGAGGACTTAGTAACTTCACCAAGTCCTGTAAAATTGTGGCCTACACCCAGAGACACAGAATTCAAATACTTAAGCTACAGGAAACACATTCCACGGGCAGTTTGGCGATGCACATTGCACCATCCTGGGGGCCTAATAGATTCTACACAACCTAGTCTACACAAGCTAGAGGAGTATGGACCATGATTCATGAATCTATTAAGTTCACACTGCACAAGGATTATATCGATCCTAAGGGGAGGTACATTGTCTTGCATTGCACGATAGTGAACAGGGAATATATTCTGGTTAATACCTATTGCCAAAACGTGGATACCCCAGACTTTATCAACAACATAGCTTCAACGCTCCTGGGATATGTGGGCATTCCGATCTGGGGAGGCGATATGAACTTGGTTCTCGATACTAGCTTAGATAGAACCAGTACCGCGCCCAGACTCTTATCACAGGCTGCACGTAGGCTACATATTCACAGTGCGACGTTGGATATTTGAGATGTCTGAAGGGACCCTTCATCCTCAATCACACCAATACACGTACTATTCTACCGTCCATGATAGTTCCTCCGGAATTGATCACTTTCTGGTATCCAACACCCTTATGGGGAAGATCAACGAAGCACAGATACTCACCTGTACGCTATACAACCATGCCGTTGGGTGCTCCAGTGCCTACTTTCAGTACATGGCGCTTCAAGTCTGCGGCCCTCCTTGACATCATTTTTAAGGCAGACATATTAGCAGACATTGAGACCTTCTTTGAATGTAACTCCCTACAGGCTACTACAGCGGGGATCCGCTGGGACGCTTTCAAGGTCTACATCAGGGGAATGTCCATCTCGAGGGAAGCAGGGGTGTTAACGACCATACGGAATGATCTTAATCACTCCGAATCCAGACTGCGTGAACTGCAACAGGATTGCCCGTCGGCGGGTGATCCCGTCAAACTTGCTCTAATCAGTGCAGAACTTGGTGTTCCAAATGCTCGCCACTACGGAGGTTCGGTATTTTAGTCGCCCACAGGCTGCTCGTAAATATGGGGAGGGTGAAAGACCAGGCAGAACACTGTGGTGAAATTAATGAGAGGGGAAGGAGGAAAAGCCCAAAAAGTGTCAGTCAAGGACTCGCAGGGAGTTCCACAATGGTCGGACCAGCAGATATTGGACATTTTTACTGAGTTCTGGACTAACCTATATGCCTTGCCCTCTAAACATAGTGAACAGCACATGAGAGACCTTCTTGAACAGATTCCTATGACGTATATCTCCCCCACTACTCGGGACCAACTGGATTCTCCGATCCGGCTGGACGAAATTGTTAAAGCCATCTCGGACCTCCCAAAGGGCAGGGTTCCTGGCCTTGATGGACTAACCCCTGAATTCTACCAGGAACATGTAGCTATTCTTGCTCTCAAGCTACTAGAGATCTGGGAGGAGTCGCTATGAGTGTCTACTCTCCCCCCTCTCTCCGTGAAGCTGTTATAATATTACTGCTCAAACCTGAGAAACCTAGCAATGAATGTGGGTCATATAGGCCCCTTTCCCTCATGAACATCGACACCAAGATCTTCGCCAAGGTTATAGCGAACCGCTTCCTACCAATCATGTCTCATCTGGTCCACGAAGACCAAGGGGGCTTCGTACCCGGGAGATCCACTTCACACAACATCCGACGCCTCTTCAATGTCATGGCCAGAGTCGACTAGGATGCGAGTGCCATCGCGGTCGTGCTAGATGCCCAAAAGGCATTCGACATGGTCCCATGGAAATACATGTGGCTGGTCCTAGAGACAATGGGGATTGGCCACAACATGATTGGATATATGAAACTATTGTACACTGGCCCGATGGCAAGAGACCGAGTCCACTCCCTAACATCTACATTATTTACACTCTTCAGAGATACTCGACAGGTCTGCCCTTTCTCCCCGATACTCTTTGACCTGCTGATAGAACCCATGGCGGACTATATCAGAGCGTGCCATTCCCACAAGGGAATACAATTGAAAGACTCCCTGAGATAATATCTCTGTATGCTGACAACGTATTATTATACATCCGAGACCCTGCTACCTACCTGGACCCTATACTACGTGATATTGTACGTGTGGGCACTCATTCGGGTTTTCCAATAAATTATTCCAAATCAGAGATCCTCACACTTACTGTCTCCACTCAGCAACCCCACTCTGAATATCCGCTCCGCTGGTCCCCCAGCGGCATCAAGTACTTCGGTGTCTGTGTGTCTCTATCTAAATCTACCCTACTAGTGGATAACTATGTGGCAGTGTCACAATTGGCTCAATCAAAAATGGCTAAGTGGCTCCATCTCCCACTATCACTGGCTGGTAAACTCTCCCTCATTAAGATGGTCCTAGTTCCCAAATTGCTCTACATCTTCAGTAACGTGCCCATCTGGCCCGGGAAACAATACTTTACGCAACTACATAAATTATGCACCCAGTTCCTATGGCATTCAGGAGCGGTACGTAAGAAATGGTCTGACATGGCGCTGTCATATGAAAACTGAGGATTTGCGGCTCCTGATTTGCTACGGTACTGGACGGCTGCACAGGCCCAATTCGCCACTTACTGGTGCCCAGGCTCCCTGACTCGCCCGCATGTTAAATTGGAAACTGGCGGCTGCTGATGTCAATATCATGACACTTATACTCCACCGCGACTATACATCGGACTCCCCCATTGATCCTGGGGCCGCCTGCTGACGGCAGCTGATGCAACCTTACCCTATTATAAATGGCTTCCCATATGGAGATTCCCTGGCTTGGAGCCCACACATGACGCGGCCCTAGCCCACCGATGGGGGGCACTTGGCTATCAAGCGCTAACTGACCTTTTTCCTGATGGTAAATTTATTGATCCACAGACATGGAAGCAAGGTCATACTGGATCTGCACTCGAATTGTTACAATATTATAGGCTCCCAGCTGCCTTCCGAGCGCGATGGCCCACCTTCCCTGTGGAACCTCCGAATGCCCCGGAAATTGCTTGTATTGCCAATTCAGTTGGCACTTGTAGTGTGGTCTCCTTGCTGTACAAAATACTACTGAAGACTGCCCCAATCCGACCATCAAGAGCACGCTCTGAATGGGCTGCCGAACTGGAACTAGAGATCACCGACCATCTATGGGGAAAGATGTGCTCCCACACTACTCGAGTATCCCTTAACTCCCGCCACTGAGTCATGCAGTTTAAACTATTTAACAGACTGTACTACACCCCTCTCAAGGTCTCTAGGTTTGCGCGCACTACCACACACCTTTGCGCCCGCTGTAAATCAGAGGTTGCTGATCACTTACACATGTTTTTAAAGTGCCACATGTTGGGTAATTTCACTCAAATGTGTACTTTCTAGTTAAATTGGAATGAGAAAAAGAAAAAAGGAAAAAAACGCTGCTCGTTTATCCTGACTTTTGTCAAAATGTGAGCATTTGATATCTTTTCCATTTGCACACACATATGCCTCTGAAATTTCACATTTGGGCAATTCGATGTCTATATTGTCGTTCACTGATACGTGAGCGCTGGAAACATCTTGCCTACGATAGTGGTATACTCGTCTTTGGTCCTCTTTCTGTCTTCATTGTCGGTGACACATGCAGTATTGGTCCTCTGTTTATGTCTAGGCAATCAACACCTTCGACATAAGAGGGACCAGCAAATTCGCTTGGTCCCTCCAGTCTGCCGGGACTTTTCACGGGCTACGGACATCCACACGAGGTAAGCCTCTTACGAGCAGCGTTTTTTCCTTTTTTCTTTTTCTTTTCTCATTCCAATTTAACTAGAAAGTACACATTTGAGTGTCTTTCTATGTAGCCATAGTGTGACACGCTTATTTTCGTACTTCTTATGTAGCAGTAGCTTAATATGTTTGATTTCGCTTCTTTTTCAGAAGCGGTTTCATATGCAAAGTGGGAGCAGCCGCACAGAGGGACGGCACTGGTGGCCTCATTTAATTCTCTAATGAATTTTAATTAAGACGTCTGGGAGTATTGAGCTCTACCCATAGGATAAGAAGTTTTTCCCTAGCTTCACCTTTAGAGTTGTCATTAAGAATGAAAGGACATTGAGATTGATTACTTTTCCTTTCCTTGCTTACATTTAGAGGTTGTTTCCAATAGAAGAAAAGGGCGCTCAGATTTTTTCCGAGAGAAAGATTTTGTCTCCTCTTTAACCATCTCGAAGTTGGTGACACCAAAAGACAGATGGTGCGGACTCTTTATTCATGTACAGCCCAGGGGAATTATCTTTTCAACATTGAGGTAACTCCGCTGGCCAATAATTTTTTGTGGCATATGTTTGACCTACACTAAATATTCTCAAAGTAGGATTATGATATAAATAGCGATAGATGAATTATGTTTTTCTGCCTTTCAGGGATTATTCGTGTTGACAATATCCCTGGAGTGCACCATATAACGCCATATAATAACGCAAACCTGTATCTGACTCAGCATTTCAATCTTAGACGAATAGCAGGTCAAGCAAAGACCATTTTACCATCTTTTATATGGTTCTCAGGTATGATTCTAACTGATTTTTGACTGTAATTCCAATTAGTGACATGGAGGGAGCGGGGTGTTGGGTTTTTGGGGAAAGTGCAGTGACATGAAATGAGTGTTCCACTTTTAGGAAATGATTTTACTTTCCTTCTGCACTGAATTCTCTATCTTCTATTCTTTCTGAAGATAGATGGAGGGCTGGATGGCATATGAGGCCTTTGGGATATGCGCTGCCTGGTTGTTGGCAGTTCTTTAAATGAATTGGAGCTTACCTCCCTCCATTTAGCCAAATTTTGTGTCGGTTTCAGAGTATGACTTAATTTGTCCTCTCCCTATATTTGACTATTGTTATTCATAGAGAGCAACTGAGCGAACTAAGGTCTGTTTTTAATTCGTATTTTTTGTTCATTTTTTCTTCTAGAAATATTGTTAGGTTCATCCCTATCCTGATGAAGACATAGATAACTATCTAAGTCGAAACTATTTATTAAGAAGCCTGTTTGACTAAGAAGATTAATTTATATTGGCATCAACAGTCGGGGCACTAATAGTTGATAATTTTTGTTTGGAGTGAACCGCTATTATCCTAATATGGGAATTGTTGTCTACTTTCCATTTATATAGAAATTGTATTTGTTATCTGAATGTTTTTCTTTGATCACATTAATTGTCTTTTTTGAAAGTGTAACTTTTATTCAAACTATGGAACAGTTGTTGCATTTGCTGCACTTTTCCATAAAACACATAAAAAATGTAAATGTACTATATATTTTTTAGAGTTGCATTAGCTGAATGAATGTAATGAATGCCTGCTATTTAGGATGTGTTTTTTATAAAAAGGAAATAATTAAAGATTTTTATTACAATTTATAATAAAACAAAATGAATAATTGATGTAATATCTTGCCTTGTTCTTCAGTTGCTCTCGGGTTTCTGGCACCACTTCCTGTATTATGTGCATAAGTCCTTAGTCATATTTGAATCATTTAATTAATTCCTACATAGAGCTGAACGCGGCGTGAAAAAGTTAACCTTCCAAATTAACCTTGCAGCGTACAGTGTCTTTCTTTAACAATCTAGCCAGTAAATATAGTTTAAGTGAAACTTGTCCTTTCCTTTTTTTAAACCGATTTTCTCTCTTAACTGCTTTTATTTTTAAGACCGAATTTCCTTTCACCTTGAAAATCCCATCCAGTTATCCAGCTAGAGTCACTCTTTCACTTTTTTTATTATCCCTGTGATGTGCATCTATCACCCAGCCTAAAAACCCCATTCCGATTCTGTCTATTTCACCTGTTTTTCAAACCGTTTTTGACATTTAAACCTGTGTAATTTAGCAAATGCAAGTTCTGTGTGTGTGATTCTGGCTGCACCGTGTTGTCACTTCAAAGTTGATTTTTGAATTGTATGCCCTTTGTTGGTACCTTGCTTTGTAGTTGCTAGTGTTATTACATCCCTGATACTGTGATAACTCATATTTACCTCAATTATTCAACCGCACTTTTAAATGAATTATTTACCAATTCCGAGTGTCATTTACGCAATTGCAAAGGTTTCCATTTCGTGAGGGAAGGTCGGATTTTAATTCCGTTTGCTGCATAGTATCCCTGCCTCCTTGCTGCTCCTTTCTATCCACTCAAAATCCGATTAGTTGGGGTTTGAGGGATCATTGCAAGTTGGAAATCTTAACTCGTGTGCTATCTACCTGAACAGCAAAATTTCTCCTATTCATCTGTGCTTTGGCAATGTTCTAGAAGGTCAACCAGGTGTATTTCATCAGTTTACATTGTAATTATCACCCCATTGGTGATTGCTGTCCAATATTAAAATTGTGTGATTTTCTTTGAATTTAAAATAAATACTGCACTCCCAACAACCGGCCTGGTTCATGCTCCATTGTGACTCAGGGTATTTGTAAAAGGGGGTGTGGTTGGGTGCCAGCTCAATCTGAATTCTAGGAAATAAAGAAAGTAGTCTAATTGAGCGCTACATCCTAGGCTAAGGGCAAGGGTCCTGGTCCGGTGTGTAATGCCCAATTAGAATCCCTAACACATGTATGGGTCCATTGAGTTCTCTGCCTGTGCTGGATTGGGTGCAGGCATGGAGCACGGGGAGTCCTGGCCCTCTTCAGCAGCAGAATTACTGTTATACTCGTCCATGTGGCCCTTCTTGACATCTTTTGCCCCACGCTGCTGGGCTTATGTGCTATCTCAGTTTATTTGTATATGCTCCCTTGGCAGTTGCCTGTCCCCAATCCAACCTGCAGAGGGGATTGGACGAGTATGGTGCCACCAACCGCACATAATCTCAATTTAGTGCTGGTCTCTGGGCTTGTGATTCACTTCAAGATCTCCCTGCTTGTTTCTATGCGCATGAATATTACCAACTACAAGGCAGTATCTCTGACTCACATCAGGTGTTCCAGCTATAGCAGTCTCTTGATGTGCTCACTGGGTTTTAGTGCTGATTATCCCTGTCACAAGATGGAAGCCTGTGTATCCCTCATGTATCTTGGGGGACCCGGAGACCTCTGTGTGTGTGTGTGTATTCCCAGCTCCCCTCTTATCTTCGTGGCGTCTGGGCGTGCGAGTCCTGCACAGGTTTGCAGGGCCGGCCTCTCCGGGGCGAAGTCACCACCTCGCCGCTGAGGCGCGTTCCCTGTGTCAGCATGCCTCCCCCCTTTTCTTATATGTCAGGGAGCCAGACACGCAGGTACAGGGCTTCCAGGTAGAATTTGGGGGGCACGTATCTCAGGCGCCTTTTTAAAATCCGGTATTGGTTGTCGGGTGCCCACGAACGGCCGGATGGTTGCCGCCGCGTCCACACCTACGCCTCTTCTCCTCAGGATTTAACAATGTCTGATTTAGCAGGGCTCTTTCAAGTCTCGCATATGTTTGTCCCTGTGGCTGCAACTCGTTCGGTCTTCCAGCTGCAGCGATGGTGTCCTGTGTCCCTTTTACCTCCGTAACCAATCCGCCCGCCTTCTCGCTCCTTTTGCTGAACACACGTATTTTCACTCCACCCGCCCACAGGAACGGTGTGGTCCAGGCCGTCGTCCTCCAAAAGCCATTCGGGCGAGCTGGATGAGCTCTCGCCCCGGGCATACCTCCGCTCAGGGCCAGTAGAGGAGCATTCTGGCACGCAAACTCAATATCGACGTTTCTAGGGGACCCAGTCTCCGATTTGTTTCAATTAATTGCCGACTTCTGCCGCGGGCATTCCGTTATATTCTGCTGCCTTCGTTTTGCATAAAGGACTCTCAGAACCTCAGGATTTTCATTGTAGGATTTATTTCACGGCGCAGCTCAGTGCCTAAGCGGCCATCTTAGATGCTATCCAACAGCTCCCCCTCGCCTGAGCAGCTTTCTATCACTCCCAAAGGTAAAGGAATTACTGATTGCAAGATTTCTATCTTCACTGAGTAAATGCTAGTCCAAAAGGTCCTGCAGGGTTCTCTCCCAGTGCTGCCCATTGGTGCCACGTATATGGTGATTTGCATTCATGTGGGGCCAGTAGCTACACGATCCTTCAACAGTCAGTCAAATCTATGTGGTGGTCTGCTACCAATTGTCAAGGTGCGCTTAGATCAGTTGTGCATTACAATGTATGTTTAATTTAAGGTGTTTTCCAGTGTATCAGGACATGTAGGCTTTAGTTTTACAGTGTGTTCTGGACACCAAGCACTCTTCCATCTTGTGGTGTTCCTCCTACAAGGCATAATAGCGGGTGCCCTCAGGTCCAACTCATGCACAGTTTCTCGCAAGCTTTAATGGAAGCAGGCTAATCCCTAACTATCCACCGAGAGTTCCAGATATGAACTTCACTGCGGGTGGCACAGCTAGTCTGCTTCTCACTCACCACAAAGGTCTCATCCATGCATGCTGGCAGTTCTCTAGAGGAATTCTGTCAAGATTTTCTCTGCTCCTCTTCACTAAAGCACCAACATTTCTCCAGAAAAGTAGCCTGGTCCCTGCCCTCATCTTTCAGTATAGTATAGCCTTCCTGCAGGTATCAGGACAACTCTAAAATTACATTGACAAGAATGTTATTCTGCCTGTTTGACCCTCCCTTTCCAATGTCTTAAAACACACTTGTGAGCTGTATAGCTGCACACTACGATTTAACTGTGGTTTGTAGCACCAATACTCTAATATCTGCATCTGACGCTCATTCAGAAACTTTCTGCAGATCCTAACCGATCAATGGTCCCACTTCACCGATTTTCTGCTCTGATTCGGAGTGGCTCTCACATCGCTTGCAGTGTTTCTCTCCCCTAGAAACTGCCTACTTGCCATCTCCACCATTTTCTGACATTGCTGTCTGATGTTTGAGTGCTTTGCTGGTGTGAACCGGTCAAGCTTGGTGTACTTCCCTACTTAGAAAACTCACCCCTGTATTTGTTGTAGTGTTAAGCTTAAATGTTGTGACTTCAAAGCAGTAGGTGAGCTGATTTGCAGGACTGAGTATGCACATGAGAATAATTACACTGGGGTTGCACAGTTGATGCTCAGTCCAAATGCCCCATTGTATCTCCCAACACAGCCCTAATAGTAAGGCCAGTCACAAGAACTGGATATGGTAATGCAAAGGAGGACAGGACCCCTCAAACTCCCAATTTTGTTTTCAGATAGTTCCTGACCATCCACTTCCCTAGTGCTGCAGTAGTGCCTGCCTGGTTTAATAGACATGCTGTTTTCTATATTTTTGAAACTCCTATGGGCATTTTGTACTGTAATGCAATTGAAATCTCTTCTCTGGGTGCATCTGCAAGCCCCCACTGCTCCCATTGGCAGTAGCAGAGTTCGGCACCTAGGGCTTTTCAACCACCTCAACATGGATGCTGATACAGCCCCCTCACCTGACATTTGGTAACAGTCTGGAGTCACTCACCTAACTTGTGTGTCCCTGTTTTGCAAGGAAGAGCTGCAGTCCACAGAGACTAGATCTCAGTGGGTGCTGTGAGATGAATTACCCTCTGCTCTGTTTCCAAGCTTGGCTAGATCGCAAGCAGCTGTGCCTCCTCGGGTGTGCTTAGATACATTTCCAATTGCATCATATGTCCAGTCAGTTCCCCCACTTCAGAGACTGCAGATACGCTTATTGGAATGGCAGGATCCACCATACTTCAGCATCACATGGCAGTGTCACTGCTCAAATCACCCTTCGAAGTGGGATCATCTTTTTTCTGCCCTAGTATTTGCTGCAACATTTGAGCTTCTAGGGGTGTATGCTAATAGCACCACAACTGCCAGGGGGCTTTGGGAACAGGTGATGGATGTAAAGACCAAAATAAAGTTAAGAGATTTGAGTTACTGTACAGGAGCTAGTAGAAATGCCATACTCCATACACAAAGAATTATTATTAATGAGCAGAAGACAGAGTTGAATTAAATAAAAGTAAAGGTGCATTGGCTGCCAAGAGAGGGACAGAATTTTGAAATCGGTGCTTTAATTTTCCAGTTCTCCTATGCACATGGATACATATAGGGATCAAACTGGAGATACTTTGTAAATGATGGGCCTTAGCCAGCTCCCCTAATCTACATACACCCTCCCAGAGTCTTAAACTGTCATGTTCAAATAATGTGACACTTTACTTTCCCTGAACTTGCTATTGGATGTTGGTGTCACAAAAGGGGCAACTACCATAAACGGGTGCATTCCCACTCTGGCAACTCCCTGGAAAAGGAGATACCATAGTCACAGTACACCATGGAGCGCCACTGACCTATTTAATATTGTTCAGAAATGCCCTAAAATACGAGAAGACCCTGTCAAGTTCCAAGAGGAACTTCAGGTCATCATAGACTGCTCTCACATGTGCAGCCCTAAACCAGTTACTGCAAGCAGCTCTTCCTACTGATACCTTTACTCTCCTAAAAAGGTGCGCTCCAGCTGACCACGAAGAGCACCCCCACACCCTACTGAGGGGTTAACGCCATTGACTGATAGACTAGTAGAAACCATTCTTGAAATGTGTCCACGGAAGACGGATTGGGTGAAAATCCAGCAGAATATCCTGAGTGCCTAAAACGATGTTTTGAACAATATTCTACAATCATTGATGCATCTGTCGTAGCTCTCCAGGCTGTGGAGGCAAAATTTGTTATGGGGTTACAACCCAAGGTGTCGGATGGTATAAAATAGGTCTAAATAGTGTGGCAGGGAAAGAACTTTACTGGGGTTTTGCTAGCTGCACAGAATTACCTAGAAAAGACTGAAATACCAAAGGACAGTATCGAAGCCAATCTTATGGCATTACCAATACAACAATTACAACATTCCTAGGGAAGGGGAGGGTTCTGCTCCATGCGTGGGGACTGAGACGGGGAAGGGAAAGAGGTGCTATTCAGACACAGGAACAGGGCCAGAGTGATGCGATATCATGTAAATGCTTACAGTGATCAATGCATCTACTTTAAAGAGTTTGGGCACTGGAAAGCGGTTTGTCCGATCGGCCTCAGTATATCCTTGACGTGGTCAGCCAGTTGCGCCGATCAGGTTGGCTATGCACCCATCGCCACTGAATGATCATTAGGATCGCCAAGGGATTCCATAACTTGTTGCACCACTCGTACCATTTATTCCCGCTGCACCCTTTGTTGATCGTACTGTTACTGGTCAGAAGGTATCATGTTTGGTTGACACTAGACTGTCACGCTCAGCACTAAAGGCTTCTGAATTTCTGCATGTTGTGCACTCTGATGAAATTGTCAATGCTGTTGGTATTAGAGGTACGCTGAAACCTCACCCAGTGTCTCCCCCACTTATGAAGAAAGGGGTTTTCTATGTAAGCCTATGCGCATTAAATAGACAATCCTTGCAAGTTTCCAGTTCCGTAATAATTGTTAGGTACACACTTGTTGGTGATTATAAATTAGTATGCTTTCATTTAATTATTTCACATTCATCATAAAGAAAAATTCTTCACATAGTATTGTTTTTTGTGAACTTGTGCTCATAGTGACATTATTAGTGAAATTGTGCCATTTATAAGTAAACTTGTGCCAACATTTCTCCGCTAGGTGGCACATGCTATTGTTTCGCCCGTTCTTGGGTTTTGTCATTTGTCAAGGCACTTAATACATTGTTTGGTCTGTCATATATAATTCATAAGATAAATTGTCCTCAATCATTGTTTGGTATAATATAGGTAAGTTCCATTTGTTCACACAATAGTATATTTCTCAATTATTTTGTTTCTTGTAGTTCTTGAATGAACAGACTTCCGTGGTTCTTAATGTTGAGTGATAAATCCACTCTTCTGGGGTCCTGTTTTATTGTTGAGATGGTTGCAGCTGACTGCAATCCATCTTCTGACTTGTGCCAATCTTGGTTGAGGTTTTCCTGTCTTTGGCTGATTATATCAATCCCTGTTGGGAATGTCTTCTGGACCCACGTGATCGCCGTCTGCTAGAGGCTCGTCTCTCCTATTTATGGTCACATTGGGTCCTACTTCAGATAACCATGCATGCTTATTGAGGCCCTGTTAATTTGTTTGGGTTCGATTTGTTGAGTAATATGAGTTGCTCCCCTGATGGCATATTTCTTGACATCTCTGCCCACTGAGTAAATGAGGTTTTGGCTTTCCTACAGGGTATTCACCATTCAAACTCTGCTGCCTAAGCCAGCGCTTCCTCGCTGCAGCAGGAAGTGTTGGACCGAGTTGCAGCTAAATTGCAGCCTGCCCATACAAATGAAGCCAGTGCTCAATGCCGAGCCAGTGAAGATCACCCTGAACCCAGGCAAACCTCTTCCATGTGTGCCTCAGAATCCTATATTCCGACCGCAGAAGAAGGTATTCGCCCTGTGATAGTCCCTATTATTGTACCTGCACAAAGCCCCTAATGCCACAATATATGGGCCTGCGATTTCAGCTGAGGAAAGACACCTGTCCCAGTATTGTATTATGGCGATCCAGAAAGTTCCCAAACCAGGAAGCAAATTAAATGTTTTCCTTGGTATAGTCAGTTACTGCTGACAGTTGGTCCCAGGGGTGGCGTCCTCCAAGTAATATTTTATTAAACAAAAACAGCTGGGTGAAAAAAAAACAGACCGCTTCGTGGAACTGAACTGGAAACTATTTCTCAATAGTATACTTCCGGGCTACACCTTTTTTAAAGCAGAGAATTGCAACAATTAGTATAATTCTGACATGTTGATTGGTCGCTCGAAATCAGGCCCCTAAAGAATGATATACATTGACAAATTTAATTGATGGTTTCCTTTCTCATGCTGAATAAACATGCCGCCCCTTGAACATTGACTAATGCGATAGTCAATGCAAAATTCAGCACTTTGATTGGTTGGCATCGTTCGTAGAGCAAGTTCATAGAATGCTAGGTGCTCGTTGGGCAGTTATGTCGGAGACGGCGTCTGACAGCTCCGAATAGGACCATTGACCTTATGAGTGGAAATCCGCCACGGCAAAACATTGTTGATTTCCCCGGAAAATCACAATCCCCTAGCTCTAATTGGATCCCTTAGCACCTTGCCCCCTACACCTGCTCACTCCCCACCTCCCATGTCGGTACATGTTGCCAACTCTGGAGACAAGTTTGTAGTTCATGCAAAAAAAACAGTGCACACCCTTGCTGCTAGAAATGAGTTCCTACTAGTTATTCGTTCTACCACTCAGTTTTATTTCCGAACCAAATGCCTTGTGGTCAGTGGAGGCGCTGTTGCGCCCATCTTAGTTCTATATTTTGGCATTGCTGTGGTCTGCGCTCTCTCGTGCATCATGCAGTGTCCAGCACAATAACTGTGTATTCATTAGTTTATCGTCTGGGAAGGCATCTGCTGTTTAAGAGCAACTTCATGACCATGAGAAAATACTTCCTTGCAACAATTTAATTGGACTCTGTTTGGCATCCCTTTCCATCCTGACCTTCGCTCTGAGTTTCTCTGCTGAGCAGTGAAAATATAATTCAATTAAATGGATACTGTGGTCTTTAGCTAAACCATGATACTCTGCAACTTTCCACACGGACTGTCTCCAATATGTCCGTCCCGTTGCTCCCTGCATCAACTAAGAATGCTACTTAATACAGTTCAACCTGAATAAAAAAATCCAAGCCCCACCTTCCTGCCCTTTTACCTAATATAGGTGTACTGACCCAAGTTCCCTCTAAAACTACTCTGCATGTGTGTTTTTCAGCACAGTCCCCAACCGAACGGCTCCTTGATGTGTAGCACAACTATGTGTATTCTAATTACCCTGTGATATCACCAAACCACGTGCCCACTGCATCATTACCTAGGCCTAAGGCCTTGCTGAAGTAGATTTTGTAGCCTGTACATTTTGCCCCCCTTTGGGACGCTGTGGTTTGCATCTTTACATTATAGTTAAGCCCCTGCATACTATCCCGCATGATTGGACCCAGCTTTCTGATTTACCCAATCCAGGTTGGCCACTTATTCCGGTACCTATTTCATCTTTGAGGACAAAGCTTATCCCTGGTTGCCCTTGAATTGGAGAGGGAGTATTTACATGGGATACGGCCTATTTGCTGTCCAGCTTACCCGCACACTCCCAACACAGCATTGTCTAAAGAGAATAGCTTGGGAAGAGTTTGCCAACCCAGGGAGTTAGGTTGAACTTGGACTGCATGACCCGATTGTCACGACTGATTGAGGATATTGTAAATGCCACTGCATGCTCCCTGACACTACTGTCCCATGAACAAATAGCCATCTGATCAATGGTTCTTCAGAACCGTATGGTGCTGGGCACACTCTTAGCCTCACTAGGACGTGTTTGCGCAATTCTGAAGAGTGAGTGCTACGCTTTCGTACCCAATTATGCTAGCAATATCCCAGACATTCTCTCACACATCCGTAGTACAGTAAGTTGCCTCTTCATTAGTCCTGAATCCCCATAGATCTTTAGTTCCTGGGTATTGAGCATTCTGAGTCCTCTTGGTGCCCCATCAGCTTATTCTGTTTAGTGATGAGTTGCAAATGTGTCTACTATCATGCCTGCGCCCAGTGCTCTGAGGTTCCCCAGACCACTCGGGTGTTTTACTGTCAGACTACAGAAGGAGTAAAGTGTTATGACTTTGCAGAATCTGATGTTTGTTCCCCCACAAATGTAGTGAGAAGGTCTCATAGGAGAGAGAGGGTGCATTCCCTAACTTTGAAGGCTTTACCGCCTAGTAACTAGAGGTGCTCGCTTCCACTGTTGACGTGTTTCCATTTTGGTATATAGAAGCTTGTATTAGAGCACGGTTTCCTAGATAAGGATTCTTTAGCTAACAGGAGTAGTCGTATAGTAAGCAGGCTTGCTTGCCCTCAACCTTGTGTAGAAGCCTGCACAGCAGACCCAGAAAATGTATCACTATTTGCCTTCCATCCTGATTATGCTTTGCTGAGCCTGAGAACACAGCCTTCGCCTAAGGCTTGTATGCTGGGAAACTGTTCATTCACCTGAAACATTGTTGCTTAACGATGATACCATGATGTGTCTGTAACCTCTTTTTCAATTGAAAGGCATGTGTGCTTTCTCGTATAAAGCTCTGCCGCTTGAGGGGGTTGCTGCTCCGAGTCTCGTTTTGTCGTTGCATTGCTGTTTGTCCTGTATATGCTGGCTTTTCAGTTTGCCATTCAAAGTCGTTCAGCAAGCCACTGGAATAGTCTGTGGTTATTTTTCCACACCAGCCTTAGTGTCTGGTGTGGTTTTCTAGAGAATTGTTGGAGATGCTATTGCTTCTGTTCTTTCTTTTTTCAAAAGGTCCCTTTCTAATGGCTCCCACCCAGCCCCATGCATCTGCATTAGTCATATTCCAGAAAATCTCTGTCATCTGTTCCCCAAAGATATAAAAATAGTCCCAGAGGTGTGGCGAGTCATGAGAATACTGACTGATGTATTTTTATTTTTCCAAAAGAAGATAGAAGGCCTAACTTTCTCTAGGACTATGGGTGGTCCCTGGTCAATTTATTAATGTGCTCGTCAGTCTTTTGTGAAAGTCCAAAAGATAAATGTCAGCTGTCCAAAACTACCCTAACTGACCCTACCTCTATATAAACTAACTCTAAGTGGAGAATGACTCCCTTGTCCTTAGGGTACTGCTTGTACCAGTGTATAGAGTTCTTCCAGTTGTACGAATTTCCCACACAGTCTCTTTGGATATCTTGCATCAGTCTCTCTAACTCTTCAAGGGTGTCTTGTATTTTTACCTTATCCTCAGAGTTCCCCTTTCTGTTTCTTATGTCAGAATAGCTGTTTTCTCCTGGCCAATAAAGATGTGTATTACTTTGGTATGTGATCTCTTGTTTAACTTCACTTAACTGATATCTCTAAATTCAAGTATTCCCATTTATTTTCTCTTCTTGTCTATCTTGGTTTAGCTTTCTCCCTGTTTCCTAGGGTATTGTTATCCACAATTGGTTTCTCTGGGTGTTATCCTTTTCTCTTATATCATTATTTCCTCTTTTCACCCCATAGTTTAAAGTAATTTCCTTAAAGGAGACTTTTATACCGTGATTCCTACTGAGTTATTTGCATAACGTGATGCTTATTTCTTGGCAACCTGTTATATTTGTTACCCCCTCGACCCCCCACCGTTACTCTCTGTTCTGTGGGGGAACGTTTCTGAGAGCCTTGTTGTGTTGTGATCGCTTCTCTGGTTTCTGTTCATTGTAGCTTGTACTTCGGTGTTCGGCTTCTCCTTCGGTTTTCTCTCCACTTCGTGATTTCCTTGTCCATTGACAAGGTGTCAGACACCTTGTGTCCTTTGCTGCTCTGCGGTTTCTGTGATGTCACAGGGACCGACTGTCCACCACAGGGTGGCCTCGCCACCACCTAATTTTGGGATCCTGTCCCACTGCTTTCACTTACTCTGTTGGCGCTTTGGCATCCGAGCGTCTCTCTCTCTCCGGTTCTTGTCTCAGCATTTTCCGAGCTCGGCTGGTGCTTTGGGTGTGGCGTTCTAGTGTCTCTCTCTTGGGTTTCCCTCTCTGGGTTTCACATGCTCGGTTTGTGCCCTGGGTCTGACGTCCCAGCCTCTCTCTCCATCTCAAGTGTTCCTGCTTCAAGTGACAGTCACATATGCACAGTCTTGTCCACTTGTGCTGACTGCCTTCTCCCTCTCTGTGCGCCGGACATCCATTATTTAACCTTCTAGTCCCAGTGCATGGGACCTTAAGATTTAAAGGGTCATGCTTCTTGCTTGTAAGATTCGGGCATCTATTCTGTGTTT
Organism: Ambystoma mexicanum; assembly: GCF_040938575.1. Lineage (NCBI taxonomy): Eukaryota > Metazoa > Chordata > Amphibia > Caudata > Ambystomatidae > Ambystoma > Ambystoma mexicanum. The sequence goes on along the minus strand of NC_090933.1, from coordinate 669,398,264 downwards.
GTTTGTCCCAGTTGTTGGATGTCTTTGTGGTGGTGGAACACCTCATGTAGGCGAGAAAGTGGCTATCTCCAGGGAGTTCCTCACAGGAACTGGAGTCCTAGTCCCCAAAGGGGGTGGGGAGGGCGGGGTCCCACTTGCCTCTACCCCTAGGTAGGGTATTACGAAGTGGGCTCATCTCCCTAGCCTCACATGAAGAGGCTCCCCTTTGAAGAGAATTCCCTTGATTTGTCAGAGGCTATCCTGCAGTTCCGGCTGGTTCTAGGGATACTTCAACAATGCTGTATTGTTCTTCCACTCAGAAATTTGTCTCAAGGAACTTTCCACTAGTTACATGAAAGTAATGGATGCATGATCCGAGGCTCCTCCAGCTAGGAACTTGGACAGGAAAATGCTGTTATGGTTAGAGCCAGCTTGACAAATTGGGTTTATCCTGGAAAATGATTTATGCCTGACTGAAAAGGGTGTAGTCACACACATGTAATTGTAAAGTCTTCATATGTCAGTGTGGAAATGAGACTGGAGACAAGACAAGTGCTGCAATAATCTTTATTATTGCCGTATGGTTGATCAGGAAAGAGTCAATAACTGAAAGGTGTAGTAAACCAATAATAAACTGAAAGTTCTGGCGGTTGCTTCACCGTGGGGTTTTTCCTTCCCCAATTCCCCTTGGGATAAGGCTGTGGTCCTCTAACTCGAGTTATCTGGGTAGACCCACCACTCAGGGTTGCCTGCGTGCTCCTTCTCGGTGTCCTGTGAATATAACAGACAGCATTGTTTAGAAAAGGCGGGCTTTTATATACTTCACTGGTTTCAAAACCCCACCAATGAGCAGACGTCTTGCCTAGCTCGTCTGTTATTGGTTGGGAAGGTTTGGTCCCGCCTCCCTTAAGACCGGGTTTCCCTGCCGTCAGTTTCGCCTGCCCCTGCAGCATGGGGACTGTTCCTGAAGCGTTTCCATCAGCGGCATCCATGCGGCGCCTGGACTTGGGGTCATAGGGGTGGTCCCTGATGTTGGGGTTCTTACTCCTCCTCGGCCGCGGGCCGCGGCCGCCGTGGACTGCTTCCTGACAAGGTTCCCGCCCCCTTCCCAGTCCGGGTCGGCGACTCCAGTAAGGTGGGTAGCTAACCCGCCGTAGCGTTCTGCTGGGGCGGCTCCGCTCCCGTCAGGCTCGCCGTGTTTGTCCGATGTTTGCGAATTGGCAGCTTTTCCCAAGTCCGCTGCCGGCACCTCTTCACAGTCAGCCAAGCAATGCATTTTTAATTTGTCTTAAAATGCAAGCCTGGAGGTGTGGGGGGGAGAGTGTCTTACAAGTTCACCTTTGATCAATCTCTCATAGAAGATACTCCCTGTATGATTTGAACGCTAGAGTAAGAGTGCAAGGGCTGCACCAATATATCTACATTCCCAGAAACTGATAGATCAACCATGATCTGGGTGTGTTGAACCACAGATGGCTAGAAAACCCCCTTGGTGGTATTGCCGCACCCAATTTTTGTTTGTTTGTTTTGATGCCAGAATAGTGATGGATGGTCTTGATGAAATAGCATTTTCTGGCAATTTATAAAGCCTGGTATGTCCAAATGTTTCTCTCGTACACAGGATTGGAGCAGAGGAATCTTTCCACTCAGTCACACAAGCATTCTTTAAATTATCCCCCATTTTCTTAGTGTTTCTTAACTGATAGGATGATGGTTGTTAAAACTACTTTTTAGGGGTTTGATTTAAGACCAGGGGTAAAAGCAAAACAATAATGCAGTAGGGCTGCAGTTGGGACTCTCTGGGGTGAAGAAGCTTGGGCTGGAGGCTCCTTTAGCCAGTTGTCACAACACACATTTGCCTAGGTCAGGGGTTGTCAACCTTTGGCTCTCCAGATGTTTTGGACTACAACTCTCTTCACTCCTTACCAGCATAGTTAATTGTGAGGGCTCATTGAAGTCCTAGTCCAAACCATCTGGAGAGCTGCAGGTAGCTGGCCTATGTTCAGAGTTCTTGCGCAGGTCCTAAATCCACTGCTACAGTTCTTCCCTTCACAGAACAGTGTGGTCATTGCCTGTTTCAAGGGTAGGGTACAAATGTCCAGTCTCTTGTGCTTGGGGGAGTCGCTCTCTTCTGACTCCTTACCAGTGATGGTGGGCTTCTTTGGGAGTGAGGTTTCTGGTCCAGCAGGGAGGACACAGTAGTCTTTAACCCCTACCTGTGATGTATCCTATGATGTCAACACTCTTTTCCCTGAGGTAGCCTCTCCCTATGTGGCCACTACTTGATCCTGACCCTGGGGATGGCTATATGAGGGAGGACCATCTGGGGGAAGCGATCCTCGGGGAGATGACATGACATCATTGGGGATAGTTGCATGCCCTCCATTCCCTTTTAGGGATTTTTCCTCCATTCCTCATGCCCCAATGGCATATTGTAACACTCTCCCTCTCTTACTAGATCTACTTTTAAGTATTCCCCAACACCCCACACAGAAAAGTATATCAATAACTGGAATGAGGAAGAAGCAGGGAGCAATAATGATCAGTCCCCATAAGGTCCAATATCCACTTCCTCAATGTCCTACAATGAGCAGCCTGGTGACAACAGACTAGAAAGAGCAATGGAGCATTAAAGATGACAAAGATGCAACCGTCTAGTCTTTGGAAACTATGTAATCATGGCTGGAAGTTTAAAACCGCTACAACGGACATGTAGAAGTCGAGAGATCTACAGACACTGGGCTAGGCAGCGACCTGTGCAGATGCCGTGCACCACGCTGAGGGAAAGCACACTGTGGAAAACGGTGTAGAAGCAAGTCTGAACAGCAGAGAGAGAAACTAGAGTGCAGACGGTTTGCCGCCCAAGAATACAAAGCAGCGGGAACCACGCACTTCAGAAAAGGACGCAGCGAAGATGCAGCGGCTACCGGGACACTAATCGAGCCTGAAAGTTGAAGGTAATCAAAGCAAAGGAACGCAAGAAGCAACCGTTAAGCCCAGAGGAAACAGATGGGTTACCAGGTTGCCTGAAAGCATTTGCCGCTCCATAAAATTAAAGCAGGAGATGCAAAGTGAAGGTAACTGATGCATAGAAATGCAGGGGAATATGCCGGGTGACCTGTGAGTCTGGGACCCGGACCCAAGTTGTAATACAGTGAAAGCAGAATCCCTAGGAAGCTATATACCCGTAGGATTTTTAATTATATTGAAGGTGAAGAGAAACCTGGAGAAGGGAGTTATTTCCCCCGAAAACCGTCAACACGCCAACAGGAGGGAGTGATCCTCATGGGTTCTAAGGAACTTGACTATTATTTGTTTGAACTTTTCATATTAGTAAAAGGAATTTGGCGAAGGGAGCCATTGCCTGGAACTATGAACATTGTCAATTTGGAACCTATTGGTTGGATGTATACTTTTGTGTTGGATTGGAACATTTGTGCACTTTGGAGAAGTAGAGTCAATACCTTTTGCACCTTAGAATTAGTGTGTGAGGGCCAGACACAGGACACATTTTGCTTGGACATCTTGACAAAAGACAGACCCCTTCGTTTTTTGAGGTAGGGAAATCCTCCTTGACTAGGGATATTGAGACATTTTACAATAAAAGTTCATAACCAAGAACCATGAGTCCTCTGTGTCCGTGTCTCATTCCTGGCTCTTCACACACCCTGACAGCTGTGTCAACCCTCCCCTCTGCCATGCCTCACACTCGTACCTCTTCCCACCTTTGGATCCGCTCCTTCAGATCTGGTCTCTCCCCTAACCTCACCCCAGCTGCTCAAGGTTCTCTCTGGCACTTCTTGCCCCTCCTCTGTTGTCGTCCTTGACCACAAATTCCCGAACTACTCCTTCCCCGCTCTACTTGTGAAGGGACTTTCTTTTCTGTTTGTAGACTTTGCTGTGCCCCAATTAATCCAGCATGCTGTCAGTATTTCCACCCTTTCGCCAGTAGCTGCTATGCTGATGTCGCTCAATATTACCTTGTGTAATGAAGAGCCTCCACAGAGACCATCAGGACCCTCTGCTCTAACCCCCGTATCTGACAATGTGCTGGCTTGGTACGTATGCCGCTTTTTAAATTTTACTTTGCCATGGAGCGGGAAGTGGAGTGAGGTGTTGTTCTGGTGTTCCCCAAGTAACATTCACTTGATTAAATCTCATAAGTGACATAAATTTGAATGAGCTGAAATAACTGGTTAAGAATATCTTGGGAAGATCCTTATTTTAAAACTGCCCCACTTTTAAACCTACCATCTTTCATCCGTCAGGCCCACCTGCAACGCGTCGGCATATAAAGTGGGCAGATTCTTCTACCATACTTATTCCACATACCCTCCTTAAACTGATTCAGACCCTGGGGCAATGGCATTGCTGTGCTAGTCAAACACAGTGGGGTGCGGGCGAGATATGCCGTCCCCTCTGCTGTATCAGGTTCACACATGATTTGGAAGATGCTGCAATTAATATTTTGGGGTGTCTTTGTTGCTGGCAGGTTTCCCCAGGCACCAAGAAATATTATTGGGACACCCAGGGACTCTCTAGAGCAGCACAATGTTAAAAGAAGAAGCAACTCCTGGCTCGGCTCAAAGTAGTTTGATTCTTGTAGCAAGCTCAGATTCGCCCTTTAGAGTGCTTTCTTAAACAAATAAAATATTAATTGTGTGTCAGGGAATTTTTCCCAGGCCCTCGATATTGATGGGTATGAGACTGCCCATAAGGACTGACTACATCATTTGTAACAAGTGAGTAACTTGTTTTCACCATAGATTGATCATACTGAAAGTTTCCATTCCATGGTTCTGGAATGTATACTGCACACACCATGCTTGATGAAAAAGCATGTGGTGATGCCGAAGGAATTGCTTACAATGTTTCTCCTGTGTAAAGATGCAGATATTTACAATGTTGTATTTTCAACAATTCATGTACTTCATCTGCATAGATAATAAATAAAACATTTTTCTTTTATGTTTAGTTTCTGTTCAAGAGGATTATCATAGCCAAAACCCATATCACAATGGAGTTCATGCTGCTGATGTTACTCAAGCCATGTACTGTTTTTTAAATGAACCCAAGGTAAAAAGCAAAGCTTTTCAAATATGCCCACTTCGAAGTAAAATATGTTTATGCTGCAAAGAATGTTTTAGAGTTGAAAACGTCTAGTAACGGTGCTGTATAAATCTTTAAAATGTGTACTTTCTTATGGTGATCTTTCCTCTTGTTACATCTACTGCAATAGAAATTGATTATTTTCTGATCTGTTCTCTCATATTGGCGATGTTTGCTCCGCTGTGCCCATGTTTTCTGCTGCTCTGTTATCTTGGTGGATGGGGAGCCGCAGCGACTGTTGCTCAGGCGAAAGCCACTCTGTGCTTTCACCCCTGACCTGGCATGGAGGTGAAAACTTTGGCAGCAGATTTCCTGAACCCAGGTTAGAGACTCTCCTCCTTCTACTCCTCCTGATTTTTTCGGAGTTGGGTGGAAGGGGGAGTTTTACTCTGCTGCCAGCAGTGCTGCAGGTTTTTGAGGTGGGAGTATTGTGATTTCAAAGGAGTAAAAATGAGTTTTCTCCTTTGCATCCAGCCAACACGTGAAAAAAGTTAACTGTAAAATGTTAATTGTATTTTAAATCCTTATCATGCTGCAGTTCTCTTCGTGACCGAAAAGTAGGTTTCTCACAATTAGCAGATAAAGTACAGTGCGCAGTAGCACAAGCATACCCTCTTGCACATGGAAACGATGAACCCGAACACTTGAGCGTTGCATAAAAAAATAGGCACAAAAGCAGCATAAGCTTTTTACTGCTTCGCTCACCCAGAACATGTCATGCAGACTTCCCTCGCGCAAACCGAAAGGCGAATCAGGAAACAGCAATCCAAGCTTTCATCATGTAGAACAGGTGGAGTAGATGAGTAATGGGTAAAGCAAGGATAGAAGATTTCCACAAATAGAACAGATAACAAGCGGGTTGCTGCAGTAAAAGCTCCCCTCACATAGAACAGGTGTGATATAGGTTCCAGGAGTGCACACTCACCCCCCCCCCCTAATATGGCAAAAGTATGCCATAGCCCTCAGTACATCATGCTTTCTTCACATTCCTCACATAAAACAGGTACATTATGGGCCTCAACAGTGCAAGATTACCACACATATAACAGGTAAGTCATGGGTCACGGCAGTAGAAGTTCCTCTCGCATAGAGAAGGAACTGCATGCGATGGAGCAGTGCAAGCACCCCCCAGCTAAATGAAGGGAATCAGCCGTCCAATTTCGCATCACAAGAACAGAGCATGGGCCTCAGCTATCCAAGTTCCCCTCACATATAGACTAGGTACAGCATAACCACAGCATTGGGAGCAACCCCCACACAGAATAGGAGCAGTTAACTGCATTTGTAGTGCAAACACCTAACAGATAAAACTAATAATGCTTTGATAATGACTAGCCCCAAACATGTATGCTAACTCTGCTTCTGGAAACAGAAAATGGCCACACAGTAGGAATTTAGTAAACCATAAAAAGAAGACATTCGACATTAGAACAGCAAATTATATGAGTACCGACAGAAGGCCAAGCACCGCGAGTCCGCTGGCACCGGGAGCGCCAAACGGTCGGGCTCTACGAGCGCCAGGCAGGGCGCATCCTCCCCGGCGGCATCAACCACGAGCCAATGCTCTGGCTCGGGTAAGAGGAAGGCCGAGCACCCGGCAAAACTCCTGGAGAGACCCCGGTCGTGCCCTAAGGCCCCATCGGAGGGGGAGCGAGGTGGTGACCCTCCCCCAAGAAGAAGGCGGTGAGCGCACCTAAGGTGGTGAAAGCCTTGATCCATCCGGCCAAGGCCTCTATCAGGCAGTCGCGGCGGCCCTGGCTCAGCCTGTGGAGGCTACACCAGTGGTGGCGACCCCGGGGCCCAGAATCTCCCTGCCACCGCGGAGGGAGTCCTCTTTCATGCCCATCGACAGGACCCCTGTGAAACCTCCGACAGAGAAGAAAAAGGGGGGGCAGGAGGTCGTCGTGGACTCGGCCTCAACCTCTGAGGAGGAGCTGATCGAAGTCTTAGGCCACGGCTCTGGCGTGGAAGAAGGCCTTCCTGTCGGGAGGGACCCCGACGTGGAAGACGACGAGGGCGTCGAGGGTGCCGACGGGGCTCCTGATCGCCCGTCGGAACTCCCTCAACCAGTGCCGCAAGACAACTCGGCGGCCATTTTGTTGGCTATACAGTCCTTATCCTCGGAGATAAGGACGAGACTGCCGTTGCCACCAACAGAGGAACCGCTCCCGACGGGGGATCCGGAGCCAGGCCCTTCTGGGAGCCCTCCCCCTAAGAGAAGAAGGATTCATCCTCCACCTCCTTTTCAGCCATCGCACCCTGCTCAGCCCTCCTCCCCGTCCACGACATGTGGGGATGATACGGGGACTGACACGGCCGCGACGGGTACAGACGACGAGGTTTACGACGAGGATCTCCCGTCGTCACCTCCCACTCAGGCTTCCCCGTCCGACGAGATTGGATCGTTTCACTCCATGATCGCCAGGGCATCCAAGCTTTTCCAGCTCTGCCCGGAAGAGAAGAAGGAAGGTTTCCTTTATCAACGGCGCGAGACCAAGAGGAAGACGGTCCTCGCTGTACCTCTACTAGATGATATTTTGGATGAGGGCCTCGCCCTCCTCAAGAACCCATCCACGACGCCGGCTAGAAGGGATCCGTACGAGAAGAAGTACTGGGTCCCGGACGCGGCCCCTTGTGCCTTCGGGCACAGCCGACCCTGGACTCGGTCGTCTCCGCGGCGGCCAGGAAGAAAGCGGGGGGGCGCGGCCTCTACGTCAACCTCCCTGCCGGACGGCAAGGGAAAGAAATTAGACACGATGGGACGCAGAGTCATCTCGTCAGCAGTGACGACGATTAAGGCGGCCAACGCCTTGGCTATCGTAGCCCGCTACGACAGGGATTTGTGGTACAAACTGGCCCCCCTGCTGGACTTCCTACCAGACGACAAGAGGGCGGAAGCTGTAGAGATCTTGCAGGAAGGAGAGGTGGCGTCGGACCACGCCATTACGATTGCGACGGACATCGCTGACACTGGATTTCGCCAGTTGGGCAACGGCGTGTGCATTGGCGGCGTGGATGGCTCGAGGCTGCTGACTTTCGTCAGGACGTGCAGACCAGAGTCTTGGACATGCCGTTCGACGGAAACAACCTGTTTGGGAAAACAGTGGACGATTCCCTTCAAGCCATCAAGGCGGACACGAGACGGCCCAGGCTCTTGGGGTTCTCCAGCAACGGCGGCCGCCCTTTCGGAGCGGCGGAGGCAAACACGGTGCCTCCAAAGGTTCCAGCGGCGGATTTTCCACCTACCGTCAAGCGGCCCGTTTGTCGTCACAGGAAGCTTACAGGGGACGAGGCAAGTCAGGCGGACCCCGCCGTCGTCGCCAAGGAGGACAAGGCGGCAAAGCCTCGTCGAAGCGAGCTTCGTCAGCGTGTGGGAGTCCATCTCCACTGACCGGTGGGTGCTGGACGCCCTAGCTCAGGGTCACGTGCTTGAGTTTCTAAAGAGGTGTCCGCGCGTCCCCCTTGTGACCAGGAAAGAACATCACGTCCCTCAAGGCGATGCTCAAGAAGGGCGCCATCGAGCTCGTCCCAAAGAGGCTTCGGGGCTCCGGAGTTTACTCAAGATACTTCCTCGTGAAGAAGAAGACGGGAGGATGGCATCCCATCCTGGACCTACGACGACTGAACAAATTCATCAAGGCACAGAAGTTCCGGATGGTCACCCTCCAACACGTCCTGGGTCAACTGGAGGAGGGCGATTTCCTGTCTTCGTTGGATTTGGAGGATGCCTACTACCATATTCCCATCCTAAAGGGACACCGAAAGTTTCTCAGGTTCGTGGTCCAAGGGCGTCACTACCAGTTCAGAGCCCTTCCCTTCGGATTGAGGTCGGCACCCAGGGTGTTCAACAAGTGCCTCGCACCAGTGGCGGTGCAGCTGCGCCGAGAGGGGATCCACCTCTACCCCTACCTGGACGACTGGCTCATCCGAGCAAAGACGAAGGAGCTCGCCGTGGACCGTCCAACTACTCACGGACCTGGGATTCTCCATAAACTACGCCAAGTCCCACCTGGTGCCTGCGCAAGACGCACTGTTTCTGGGAGCGAAGCTCGACACAGTGTCGCTTCTGGCCTCTCCGTCGGAGGAAAGGACGAGGGTCATCTTGGGCAAGGTGCAGCGGATGCTGGTTGCGGACGCAGCCAGGGTGAGGTCCATCAAGTCCCTCCTCGGAATGATGTCTTCTTGCATTTATCTCATCCGCCTGTGCAGGCTCCGGATGCGCCCGTTGCAGGAGTTCCTGGACGCGCACTTGATCCAGACGACGGGCAGCTTCGAGGAGAGGATCACACTCGACGAGAGTTTCCGACGAGCGATCCGGTGGTGGGGCACCCGCGCGCATCTGACGGCGGGCATGGACTTCCAGATCCCCGGCCACAAGGAGACAGTGACCACGGATGCACACTACACTCCAACTCTGAAAAATATGTTTGCGCAATGCAAACATGCATTCACTGAAAAAAGCATAATTTATTTCTTATAAAGGATACTTTCCCTTCCCAATTGTAACTAAGTTTTCCATCTTATTACTAATATCCTAAAAAGCTAGACAAATAAATATGCATGCATGCTCCTCTCCATGAACATATACAGACACAAAACACAGCAGAAGTTAAACAGAAAGAAACCATTGTTTCTTGCATTGTGATTCGTTCTTTCTGCCTCTGTGCACACTGAGCAGAGAATAAATGTCTGTATTCAGACCGCTCCAAGAGGTGTTCTGGTTTCTGTCAAGTAACCTGCCCTTTGCACTGACCTATGCTGTCAAGTTGTGCGTAAATTAAATGCATTTAAAGATAAAAGGTGTCGTATTTAAAAGATTTTAATGCATAAAAAGACCTGGTACGGCCCTTATTTGGAGACCTGATTCCCCCAGAACACTGTTTAGGCATCATTCCAAATAGTCCTTATCTTTGATGTTCGACTTAAAATATTGTTAAATTGTATCAATTATGTTGGCGCATAGGAGAGGGATCCTTTGATAAAAAACATAGTGCAAGTGGCACTAGAAATCTGGTTTTCCGTAGCCACAGTCGATCGCTCCAATTAGTGAAGGATCTACAAGTTATTAATCTCTGGTGTGCCTCTGCAAGGTAGGGTCCACACCAATAAACACAACTGTTTTGTAAATGTGAGACAATACATTGTAACTCTCATGAGTCCTTGAATGTATGTGACTGGAGCAGCATACAAAGCACAGCAGCAGGATGATTCCTCTTTGATAGCACAGTAGAGTGAAAGCATTTATTAACAGAGCAGGTGTTTTTGTGTTAACCGCATTCACATTCAGGTTATATGTAGCATCTTGCAGTTGAATAACACAATCTAGAGGCCTGCACAGAGAACCATTCTTTGTTTATTCCCATAGTCCTCTTGCAATCCAAAGCTGCTTCCACGGTGGCCACGCTGGAAGAGCTTTTGATTTCCACACTAAAGGCACACAGTGGGCAGCCACAGAGATATGTCAGTGAAGCACTTGCGCTTCAACTGATCCACAAGAGCCTTGAACGGTAACTGCCTGGGATCCAAGTTTAGGCCTGCAGTCCATTGTAGGCTGAGGTGCTAATAGCAATGGGAAAAAAAAATCGCCATGCTGCTTCGTTCTCAGCAGCGGCCGGGGAGAGTCAAGATTGCCATGGAAGTGGAAGGCAGACTCAGCTCGGAGCCCCTCTTCCATTTCTATGGCTTGAACAGGAAGCCAAGCGGACAGTGCATTCAAGGAGGAAGAGGCCTTCTCGCGTAAGGGGATTTAGGGGTGTTCAGGGCCTAAATTTGGGGGCGGGAGGCAGGGGAGAAAGGAAAATAGCAGCGCTGGGTGACGGGCGGCTGAATAGAGCTATAGATTCATCCTAGGTTTGGAGCAACCTGATTGACTGCCGCACGCGCCACGGGTGCTATTAAGGATTATTCACTCCTTGCTTTTCAAAATACATATATATGTGTGTGTAATGAGGATTTCCAGCCTGACTGAGTTATTCAAATCATGTGTGACGGATTTGAATGCTAGCAAACGGCAGTCACAGGGGGGGTAACTAATTTGATGTTGTGGCTTGGAAAAATGCCTTTCTTCAAGAACACTAACTTACACTGCTTATTTCTTTTACTCCTACGTCCCATCCCCTTTCTTCATAATTGTGGGACATTCCGTCCTTCAGGACGGGACCGGGGCACTTTTGTAAAGAAGCATCAACATTATTAGATTTTTGTCCTTCTTTTGTATGCGGGGCCACCTCACGTGGCATATCCCTGCCCTCCTGAGGTCCACCCTGCGCATCACCCTTTAGTCATTTTTTCTGCGCGGTCGGGGATGGACGCACTAGCATCACCAGGAATTTTTTCTTCCCTTTTGTCCTTCCACCTGCTCTGGTTCCAAGGTCATCTATTCCTCCGTCTATGCTGGAGCGTCTGGGATTCATGTCCTGTTCTTCCTGCGAACTTCGCTTCACGAGGGCGGATCCCCATTCTTTTTGCCTGGAGTTATTAGGCCCAGAACATCACTGGGACTTCTGTTTTTACTGTGACTCCCTCTCCATCCGGGCACTCCAGCGTTGTCTTCTTCGGTGGGAGGAGGTGTTTCAACGCGTTCCTCCACCACATTTGCAGCTCTTCATTGACGAGAAGAAGAAACGCCTGGTAAGTTCTTTACTTTTTAGGGCGCCCCGGCCAGGGGCTCCTTCCCGGGGTCTTCCAGGAGCGGGAGGAGCGAGAGTAGCTCTGTTAGCAGCGGCATCCCTGAGGTGTCCCACAAGGGGCCTAATAGGCACACCAGGGGTGGTTCCGAGGGTTCCCATAGTGCACCTGACAAAACCGGACATTGTTCCGAGGTTCCCTCTTTGGGTACTAAAGTTCAGGTTAGTTCTTCTGTGGCTCTGGATACCAGGGTTCGCCCTGAGGTGTCAATTTCTGGAGCTTTCCACACACAGTCACGTATCAAGGCCCCTTTTCAGGGAGCTATAAGTCCTGGGTTAATTCCCGAGGTTCCTCTTCTTGGGGATAATTCCAGTACCGAAAGAGTCGAGGGTTCCTCTTTGAGTGTGCTGTCGGTGAGGTACATTCCTCAACCGTCCCGCGCTCAGCGTGGTGGTACTGGTTCTGTCGAGGGGGCGAAGAGGGCAGTCACGCACCACTGGGTTTTGTCCATCGCTCGGGCGGGCTTCTGCTTGCCCCTCCCCCCTACACCACCCTCCAACCCTCCCTTCCAGCAGACTGGGTTGCCTTCTCTCAGAGCCGAGGTACAAAAACGTATAGACCTCAGAGCGGTGGAACCTGTTCCCCTCAGAGAGGAAGGGGAGGGCTTCTACTCGAGTCTGTTCACAGTGCCCAAACCCAACCAGGCTGGCCTGGGCACTATCCTCGATCTTTACTAGTTCAATCTATCTCTTCCCCAAGAGAAATTCATGATGATCACGCCCTGCCAAATAAAGTACTCTCTTCGGAAGGGCGACTGGCTCAGTGTGTTGGACCTCCAGGATGCATACATGCACATTCTGATTTGGAGCCCACATCGGAAATATCTGTGTTTCTCTGTGTGAGTGGAACACTTCCAGTTTAGAGTACTCCCTTTTGGTCTCAGCTCGGCACTGCATGTCTTTACAAAGATGTCGGTTATCGCAGCATTCCTCAGACTGCGAGGGGTTCATGTATATCCATACTTGGACGATTGGCTCCTGCGCAGTCCTTGTCCACAGACGGCTACGACCAATCGCCAGTCACTCCTTCAGCTCCTGTCCCATCTTGGGCTGTCGGCAAATATCATCCATGACGGTCACTGAGGGCCTGATCTTTCTGGGTTTCCGTTGGTACACTGTCAGTACCAGTGTATTCTTAATAATGGACAGGATTGCAGACCTGTCGACCACGTGCCAAATCTTCCTCCAGTCTTCTCACATGACAGCTTGGTGGTTCCAGAGACTTCCAGGTCTCATAGCTTCTTGTGTGTTTGCTCTGCCTCTTGCACACCTGAAGATGAGGCACACTCAGATAGCTCTTTGGAGCTGCTGGTCCCACGCTTCGGACCCAGATTGTAAAATGATTTCATTTCCATCCTGCATGATGGCGGATCTACAATGGTGGTCTTCCGTCAACAACCTTTCAGTGGGGACCTCCTTTCAGGAGCCCTACCCACAAGTAACAGTCACTATAGACTCCTCCCTTCTGGGACAGGGAGCGACGCTACATCACCTCCAGGTGTTCGATGTGAGGACGCCTCAAGAGAGGCAGTTCCATATCAATTACCTGGAACGCCTGGCGGTGGTCTTGGCGCTCAAAACTTTTCAACAGTCTATCAGCAACAGCATAGTCTGTGTCCGCACGGACAATTCTGTGGCAATGTTTTACATCAGCAAGCAGGCCGGCACCAAGTCTCCTCTTCTTGTGGATTTGGCTGTACAGATTTGGGACTGGGCCATCCAGAACAAAGTTTGGCTCCAAGTGGTGCACATCGTGGGTCACATCAATGTGGGAAATGAACAGCAAAGTCCTCTACAACATTTTCCGCCAATGAGGCACCCCAGAGGTGGACCCCTTTGCAACTTCTTCGAACAAGAAATTACCTCTTTATGCATCCAGGAACGGGCTCGGAGCATCTTTCTTGGGGGACGCCCTCGAGATACCATGGGACAATAGGATTGCTTATGCTTTTCCTCCATTGTCTCTGATTCACCGGTCGCTCTGGAAGCTCAGGAGCACATCGTACTGCACTATCCTGTTCGTGGCTCTGTGGTGGCCAGCCAGGTTCTGGTTTTTGGAACTACAGCATCTGTCGGTACTTCCCCTGATCGGATTGCCGCATAGTCCCAAACTTCTTCACCAGAACAATCATCATATGTGGCACCCCTCCCCACAATCGTTCACCTTGGCGGCCTGGTGCCCGAGTTCAGATCTTTAGCACAGTTCAGTCTATCTGAGGACAATATGCGCGTTATCCAAGTGGCCAGGAAGCCTTCTACAGGGCTCAGTACAGGATTCCGAGCTGCTCCCCGGGATTGTGGCAGACACAGGGAGTGGGGGAAGTGATGAGCGGCTTGCAGTGCCTCATAGGTGACACGCACGGCTTGGGGTTGAAGAAATCTGAGCGGACCGACCTCCCCCCAGTTGATTACCGATGTTGGGGACACTGGAACACTCTGTGGCAGACAGATGGCGGCCCTGTTGCTGTGCCTCATGCAGAGCGAATTAAGTAAAGCCTCGGGAATAGTGGAAGTCGCCAGCACAAGTAAGGGCTGAGTGGCAAGGCACAATCATCAGTGCACTCCTGCTGTATAACAGCAGTGAAGAAGTCACGTGTAGAAAGACTGATACGACGGCACTGACACAGGCACAACTCAAAACTCAGACTGCAGGAGGGGGCCGTCTGTGCGGTGTGCCCTCAGTGGGATCATTTCCAAAACCCCAGGCAAGAAGAAGAGTGGGCAGACTAGACATCAAGACCCTTATGATGGAAGGGGGGAAGAAACAAGGTCTATGCGCCAAAAGACACCATGGAGGACTGCTCTGCACCATCCACCAAGATGGACATACAAAACGTGTGTCCTTTATGATGGAGCTTCAGACCAGCACATCTGAACTGACTAAAACTGTTGCAGAACGTCATACTCACATAAGTGTATCTGAGAAATGCATAGAAGACCTGGAAGGTAAATGTTGCAAACAGTGCTTTGTACAAGGGGAGATTGGGGACATGTTCCTACAGCTGGATGAGCACGTTGAGAGCATGCTTACGAAGTAGGCGGATCTTGAAAACAGAGCAGGAACAACATTAGAATAAGAGACATACCGACAGGCGGACCTGGAAAGAGATATTACAAGACCTCTTCAGTCAAGTCCTGCATCTCCCGGATACAGCAGAGGTCCCCTTTCGACTAAACGGATAAGGTATACTCCCCCTTCCAGAAAGATGAAAGCCTGCTTCCAGGCGTGCTGACTAGGGTACACCTCTTCAAAACTAAAATGGAAATACTGTTGGCAACAAGTAATCTTAAAAAGATCACATTTCGAGGGTCCCCGCTCCTCCTGTTCAAGACCTTGCTCAGGTGACACTGGCAAAACGGAGAAGCCTCAGATCTGTCATAGCATGGCTTAGAGTGAAGGAGCCAAGGTACAGATGTGCCTTCCTTTTCTGACTGATATTTGAATATGAGGGTTAACATTGTTCCATTGTCAAAGAAGAAGCAGCAAGGGATTTGCTGGACTTTGCTTAATGAAGCCACATTGAGAGAGCCGGCCCCGGAAGCCTCCACCCGAAGGCGAGGCAAACGAACCCCCCCCCCCCCACCGACATGGAGATTACTTGAAGAGCAAGCGGGGGACTGAACATATGGATACATGAAATCCCCTGAGTAAGATGGAACATCTTCCATCTTACTCAGGGAATTTCCTGAAATATCAATTAAAGCCATCATATCCAGTACACGGTCATGAAAAACTCTAATAGAGCGGGGCTGTTCATCGCAGTCCTGGTCAACTCGGCCCTCATCCTGTGAAGCGGTGACCGGAAGATTGACCCACTGCACGTGGCGATTCAGGACCTAAAGTGGTGTTTGGCTGATGCCCCAATGTCCTGGGGAGGATATTATTAGTCATGCAGTTAATATACAAAGGAAAACATAGGAAATGGAGGTGCAGATAACTGATTCAGTTTATCCTGAAGACACAATGTGTGTAATGGTTTGTTAAACAAGAGTGTATATTGTATGATGATACAACTGTACCTCTTTTTCCAAAGAAAATAAAGATTTTATTTTTAAATGGACAAAAGTCTCTACAGAGAAGCACTGGGGTCTATATCAAACATGTTTGCTTCAACTGGTGTGGTTTTAGATCAAGGGGATCTCTCTGCGACTTGAAAGTCAATTAGGTGGTTGAGTGAATGAGTCCATAATTGAGTGACCTGTTGCATTGCCTGCGGGCTTGGAGTAGACACACTACTCTCCTATATATTAATACTGTGAAGAATTGTCAACACACATTTGCGTCAGGTGAAAAATCTTTAATTGTGCGTCCTTGGATTACAAGTGTTTCGGACCTTGGCCTTTTTCACACCTCGACATTAACTATGTACAGCATCAAACACATTCAAATAAACAAGTTAAACCACATAATCAAAGCAACATTTTTGAAAAACCGCAAAATAGTTTTTCGATAAATAGTCACAGAAAACGGGGGATGGATAAAGGTAGGGATTTTGAGGGATCATGAAGAAAAAATACAAACATAAAAAAGATTTTTAGTGTGTGTCATATCACTGCCTCTGTTTGCAACTATTTAAACACTGCAACATTGTGTATTACCACCACCACGACTCACAATTTACAGCTTCAAGTACATGATAGTAAAATTACCATTAAATTCAAGACATAGAAATTATTACTTCAACATCTTGATTCCAGATTCCCTAAAATATGTAAATAATGTACACAAAATACGTCCATCTCCAGTCATTGAAAGTGCTATAGTTTAAATACTGTAGTGTGTGTTCCTCATGTAAACATGGAGATAGGGTAGAATTTACCCCATTATCAGCCAAATACATATCTTGGAATTTGGAATGTATATTGGTGTTTAGCCGTTCATTGTTGGGATAATCCCTGTTCCTAAAACAGTAAGGTGCTGTATTAGAGTTATCCAAACTGTCTGACAGTTATCATCAGACATGCATTATAACTTGAAATTCTGCTTGTGTTAGTATGTCTTCAAAGACGCTTCTGCTTTTCCACTAACAGTGACATTCTACGTCCATTTAGAGACATAGGATTCAAATACCCTGTTTTGTTTTATTCTCAAATACGTGCGATATCTCACTAGTTAATCATCAACCCTTCTTTAATCATCATAGGTTGTCCCTGTTAAAAGCGTAAAGGTGTCTGCTTATTGACGTTAAATGTACAATAAGTTTGTTTTATAACCTCATAGTATCATAAGCATTTGTTCTAATCTCTAATATGCAACTTGCAGTGCCACTCCACCTCGCCAAGCAAAGACCATATTTTCCTTCACTTGCATCTCTGCCATAGATTAACTCGTTTCATATGGCACCCATTCCTTTAATTGTTCTGTAGAGCCAAATGGCTCTCTATCTAGGGCTTTTTTTTTGCCTCAATGGATATAGAAATGTAATTCCCTCGCGGCCGTGTATTAAAATAATTACTGTGTCGGCAATAGTAAATGTTGGATTGGCAGTATTCTTGCTCAAATTAGTAAAAACAAACTACTCGGCTGCGTGGTCATGCCCCACTGCTTGCTTACCTGAATCTATGTGGTGCTACGATCTTCTCGCTGTTGCGTCTTGAATAAACAAATGTGGCAAATTACATCGGTGTGTCCCTATTCTGAATGATAGAACATTTGGGAATACTTTTGTTTACAGATGATGGAACTTTAATAGCCAAACCACCAGTGGGTACACAACTCTCCAGGAAAGCAGTAGTTGTAAGGCTTGATAATTATTATTTCTCCAGCATGGGGTCTGGCATGGATTCACATGCTCATGAATATTCCCCGTCGTCAGGCTGGGAATCCTCGGTAAAGAAAAAACCAGTATCAGTTTCGTTTCTGATCTGTCTTTCGTAGTAATAACCAATCACTGGTCTCTGCGTCATACTGACCACAGCCAATGACTGCCCTCTACCTAAGCACCGCCTCTGGCAGCCATCTTCAGATTTTTACCGCACGTTCATGTGTTGGGATCCTCGTGCTATTGCTCTCGAGCGTTAGTGCTATTTTTTCACGTTTTTTCTCAAAAACTTCATTTTTTTTCGGTCAAAAGAGCCTCAAGCTCCACCGACTCTCCATCCGATCAACGGGGACCCGTGTCGGATTCGTCTGCGCCCCTCAAGGGTGAAGATTTCGTCGAGCTACGTTTTGGAGGACTCCAGAAGCTTCTCAGGCCCGGACATGGCCCAGGAGAAGGGAAGCTCGACGCCCGGAAAGCTGTTCAGGGTCTGCCCTGGATGCCAGCTGCAGAACGTCTTTAAGGAGGACTGTTAGGCAGAAACCTGTGCAGTTCCCTTGGGGAACACTGCAAAAGATTTAAGACTACAGGTAGAGCAGTAAACCCCTTTGGTAGCAGTCTGTACCACCCAGATTTACCTGGTAGCTGTGGCTGAGCAGTCAGACTTCTCTCAAGAAGAGTTAGGCAGTATGTAAAGTATACACAATATGTACCAAAACACAATAGCACAAGCAAACACTGACCAGAGCTTGGTTTCAAAAGTATATAGTTATTTATTTAAAATACACATAAGTTAAAAACACTCTAGCAAAAATATAGTAAAAGCACTTCAACACAGTTATAATGAAAGTAGATTCAATCCTTTCTCCTATCTAGACAACTCTAAGTAAACACCACTTAATTAAAACAGAGGTGAGTGCTTAACGTTAGATGACACTCTAGTAGTTTCCAAGAAAGGGAGAGAAAAAGCAGAAATGGGTTAGACACACCACTCTAAGGTCCAGAGCACTTGCAATAGGCTTAAAGAAGAATAAAGTCACAGGTGAGCAAAAGTCACTAGGCAGGGCCCACTCTTAGAGTAGCCGGAGCGAAAATGTGCCCAAGATCACACTGTTAGTTAGAGATTCAAAGTCTTGCAAAGAGTCAAAAAGAGGTTAGAGTGGCTCAGAAAGTTTAGCCAAGTGTCCCAGGCACTCCCAGGTTCGAAAGCCGGGGACTAAATCTACCCCGTACAGTCGGTAGCAAGGGAAGCCAGGCAGAACACAGTACCTTAAGCGGAAAGGATCCTCCAGCGGTGGCAGTTGTTCCAGGCAGTGGCAGCAGGGCTCGACGTCGGTCAGGGGAGAAGAAGTTCTCGCTGAAGAGCAGAAGAAGAGGGTCGTTGCACTGCCCGGGAAGAAACCAGCCGCGGAGTCCTCCGGTTAAAGGGTTGGTACCGACTTTCGCGGTATGGGGGTAAAGTGTGGTATTCCGGTTGCCGGGGTGCTTGGCACAGGCAAGGCGGCCACGAGATACCTCAAAGAACGGAAAGAAGGCGAAAACTGGTTGTCCCCACCAGTCAAGGGAAGGAGCCACTCCGTTAAGAGTTCTCCTCGGTCGTCGGGAAAAAGTGGTGAGACGGTTCAGCAGGGCTCCACCGGGTGGTGTCGTCGAAGCAGGTCGGCTCAGCTCTTCCCTCGTCGGATTCTTGGTCCTGTGGCGACTTCTGAAGTCCCAGTCCCCAAAGCCCTGCTTTTATGCAGCAAACCCCCATTCACCCAGCCTAGCTGTCACTCAAACATGCTAAGTGGTGAGCCGGGCGGCTCACCACTTGGGCCAATCAGGACGGAGTGCGACTTGAGTTACCAAGGTAACTCAGTCCAGGGTGCCTAAATCCCCCTCCACCCCTCCTAAGTACCCCAGACAGAGTGGCACCACTTTGGAGGGCTTCTGTGGAGAAGCCCGCCAAAAGTGGAACAAAGGGCTCCACTTTGGGTCAGAGTTACAGAGGCGAACACCAACGCCATTTTAGAATCAAGTTTTGGCAAAAAGTCCCAACCGGAGTTATAAAAATAAATATATAAACCGGCGGTATGTTTAAGGCTACCGTAAATAATTAATTAAATGTGTTAGCCTAAAACAATGGGAAATCCCATAGGGAAATATTCGCGGTTGAATATAAAAAGTAGTTTCCACTGCCACCAGCCAAAACTCGATCAGGGGGGACGGAGACGTGCCCCCTCGACTAACAGACCCTGGGGCAATCGAATTGCCCCAGCCAGTACGTCCACAATATGATGGTTTGTACTGGTTCTGTTCAGGATTCAAGACTAGCAAAGTCTTTGGTGACTTTACATGCCCTGGGAGACAGTAGTCAGTCCCAGGGTATGGAGTCTATGTTGGGGAGTCCCTAGGACACCCCTGGGTCACGGCACAGAGGGTGCTGTGTGACCCACATCACAAAAATACATGAGGCCCTATGGAGTAAGAGACCCCATAGCCCATTCAACACAAGGTTTAACCAAGAAAACACACTTCAACATGTCCAAGAGTGAGGGTAAAAGAGTCTCACTCTTGGCAGGAGAAAAAAATTAAACCCCAGAAATCCAGCAAAGCTGCTGGGGGACTCACTAGGTAGGGAAATTCAGCCTAAACAGAGAATTCTCCCTAACACTCGCCCCCCCCAGACTAAGGGACAGGAGGATTTAATCCACTCCTGGATGAACCTCATACCTCTAGTCGATGATATACATCCTAGAGAGTCCATCAGCATTTTGATGGTGACACCTTGACCTATGCTTAAGGGAGAACTCAAAGGTTTTCTTTTGCAAGCTAAAGGACCTACAAACCCTTTGAGGAACATCAGTCTTTTTGTTATAGGGGATCTGGTTGACCAGTCCCTCAGAAGTTGGTACAACTTCTGAACCTATGTTAGGCTTTTTGAAGGGGTCCTTATAAAGGATTCCCTTAGATCTAGAGGGGCCTCCAAGGTTCCTCACCACCTCTCTTGTGGGAGCAGGTTGGGTCTTAGGCCTCTTGGTTGGAGGGGTTGGGGTTAGGCAATGTACCTGCTTCCCCTTCCTCTTAGATCTACCCTTACCTATTTTAGGAGTTTCCCCCCTAATATTAGGATTTAAGTTGGGGTCTTCAGTAGAAGGTCCAACACTCTGAAGGTTTTTGGCCTTAGACTTTTCTTTTCTGGTTTTCCACCAGCACTGAGAATTACCAGTTCTCTCGGGTCCAGATAGGGGCCTAGTTGGTCTATCCACCTCTTCCTCAGAAGCAGGGGGAGTCAGAGACTCTGAGACTAGGGGAACAATGATGGAGCTTGGTTGGGGCTCCCATGTTCCTAGCATACTATCCGGAAAGGTGCCTGGGTCAGAGGTCAACTTACTAAACCCAGGGCTTGTAGTGGGGTTCTCAGTAGAGGGTCCCACAGGCTTAGAAGGGTCCTTCAAGGTAGCCTTTCTAGCCAATTTGGTTAAGTTCTGCTTCTCCATACTGGGAGGCCTGGGGGTATGTGACACTACTCCTAGAGTTCTTAGGTCATTCCCTAACAGGACCTTCCCAGGTACCTCAGCCTGAACACTGACAGGGATCCTTACTGTCATGTTGTTACATTGAATGAGGGCTGGTAGAATAGGAACCATTTGGACAGGGCCTCCAGACATCCTAGTGGGACCTTTGGGTGCTTTGGCCACATCTTCAGGTTGAAAGAAGCTTTCATCCACTACTGTTCTGCTGGCCCCAGTGTCTCTCCTGGCAGGAGTATCCTGGCCATTGACAAGAACACTGTCCACATAATACACCTTAGAGTTAACAGGTAGGGAGTTATACACAACCCTATTCTGGGGACTAACCAGACCCATAGGCTCTAAGTTTACAGTTGCTTGAAGACCCAAGGGTTCTTCAGCAAAGAGTTCAAAGTGGGCACTAGCCATCTGTACTTCATCCTCAGGAGTGAAGGCTAAGGAGACTGTGCTGATCCCTGCAGGTTTACCCTTGCACTTGGGATCTCCTTTGATATGGTCAGTACCCTGACAGACATAGCATTGTCCAAATGCTCTATGGAAGGGTGGCTTGTTCTGACCTCCTTCTGGCTTGTGGCCAGAAGGTACAGTAGCCTGACTAGGTTTCCCATGTGGCTTACCCTGGTTATTTTGTGGTTTGGGGCCCTCTTTGGGATAGGAATTATTAGAATTCTCTTTGGAGTCTTTTTTAGGCTGTTTCTCCCCATCCTTCTTCTGAGTTACCCCAGAATCCTTGTGAGTGGCCCTGTTGGCAACCCACAAGTCAGCAGCCTTAGCTAGTTTCCGGGAATCTAATTCCTTGGAATCAGCCAAGTGTTGTCTGAGCTCAGGAGAGCAGGCATCATAAATAGTCTCCAACATAAACAAATTCTTCATACCTTCATAAGTGTTCACCTTGTAACCCTTAATCCATCCCTCTAAGTTTTTCAAACATTCATTCACCCAGGTAGCCCAAGGGGTACCATCATGCTTTTTGAGGCTCCTAAACCTCTTAAGATACTGGGAAGGGGTCTTCCCAAACCTAGCTATTAAAGCTAGTTTCACACATTCATAGTCCTTCCTATCCTCCTCCCCCATCTCCATTACCACATCAGTTGCAACAGGGGGAAGCCTAGAGAACAACCAGGTGAGTAAGTCATTTCCTGTGATGTTCTGGAGCCCATGATTATATTCAAACAGAGACAACCAATCCAACACATCCAACTTAGGCTCATACATACCAACCAATTCTTTAGGCATCCGGGGTCTTTTAGGACTGGAACTTCTAGAGGAGCCAGAGAGAGAAACATTCTCAACAGATAATTTCTTCATTTCTAAGTCATACTTGAGCTCCATTTCCCTTAGCCTTAGTTCTTTGTCAGTTTGAGCATTAAGTTTCTTATACTCCAATTCTAGCTTCATTTTCTCCAGTTCAAAGTACTGAGGACTAAATGTGGGACCTGGTAAAGGTCCAGTAGGTACAGCAGGTAGAGCAGGCAGAGGCCTAGGGGGGACAGTTACAACAGCCTCACCCTCCTCTTCTGACTCTTCCTCAGAATCATCAACATTTTGCTCCATGTTAACTTCAATACTGTCATCTACAGTTGCTGGAGTGGTAGGCTCCTCTGAACCATCACCCAGACTTTGGTTAGCTAACAATCTTTCAATCAGCTCCATTTTCTTGCCCTTAGTCAGGAGATCCTTATGTTTACAGAGCACTCTTAAACAATCAGCAGTTTTGGCTGCAAGGGACTCTTGACTATAGCTTTCTATAACTGACATGTTAGAGGTTTTACTTTTTCAGTGCTAAGCTTTGTGGTTAGTTGCACTAAGGTATCTAAAGCACAATAAAATGTATACTCAATACAAATCCCACCGCTGTACACCAGTGTTAGGCAGAAACCTGTGCAGTTCCCTTGGGGAACACTGCAAAAGATTTAAGACTACAGGTAGAGCAGTAAACCCCTTTGGTAGCAGTCTGTACCACCCAGATTTACCTGGTAGCTGTGGCTGAGCAGTCAGACTTCTCTCAAGAAGAGTTAGGCAGTATGTAAAGTATACACAATATGTACCAAAACACAATAGCACAAGCAAACACTGACCAGAGCTTGGTTTCAAAAGTATATAGTTATTTATTTAAAATACACATAAGTTAAAAACACTCTAGCAAAAATATAGTAAAAGCACTTCAACACAGTTATAATGAAAGTAGATTCAATCCTTTCTCCTATCTAGACAACTCTAAGTAAACACCACTTAATTAAAACAGAGGTGAGTGCTTAACGTTAGATGACACTCTAGTAGTTTCCAAGAAAGGGAGAGAAAAAGCAGAAATGGGTTAGACACACCACTCTAAGGTCCAGAGCACTTGCAATAGGCTTAAAGAAGAATAAAGTCACAGGTGAGCAAAAGTCACTAGGCAGGGCCCACTCTTAGAGTAGCCGGAGCGAAAATGTGCCCAAGATCACACTGTTAGTTAGAGATTCAAAGTCTTGCAAAGAGTCAAAAAGAGGTTAGAGTGGCTCAGAAAGTTTAGCCAAGTGTCCCAGGCACTCCCAGGTTCGAAAGCCGGGGACTAAATCTACCCCGTACAGTCGGTAGCAAGGGAAGCCAGGCAGAACACAGTACCTTAAGCGGAAAGGATCCTCCAGCGGTGGCAGTTGTTCCAGGCAGTGGCAGCAGGGCTCGACGTCGGTCAGGGGAGAAGAAGTTCTCGCTGAAGAGCAGAAGAAGAGGGTCGTTGCACTGCCCGGGAAGAAACCAGCCGCGGAGTCCTCCGGTTAAAGGGTTGGTACCGACTTTCGCGGTATGGGGGTAAAGTGTGGTATTCCGGTTGCCGGGGTGCTTGGCACAGGCAAGGCGGCCACGAGATACCTCAAAGAACGGAAAGAAGGCGAAAACTGGTTGTCCCCACCAGTCAAGGGAAGGAGCCACTCCGTTAAGAGTTCTCCTCGGTCGTCGGGAAAAAGTGGTGAGACGGTTCAGCAGGGCTCCACCGGGTGGTGTCGTCGAAGCAGGTCGGCTCAGCTCTTCCCTCGTCGGATTCTTGGTCCTGTGGCGACTTCTGAAGTCCCAGTCCCCAAAGCCCTGCTTTTATGCAGCAAACCCCCATTCACCCAGCCTAGCTGTCACTCAAACATGCTAAGTGGTGAGCCGGGCGGCTCACCACTTGGGCCAATCAGGACGGAGTGCGACTTGAGTTACCAAGGTAACTCAGTCCAGGGTGCCTAAATCCCCCTCCACCCCTCCTAAGTACCCCAGACAGAGTGGCACCACTTTGGAGGGCTTCTGTGGAGAAGCCCGCCAAAAGTGGAACAAAGGGCTCCACTTTGGGTCAGAGTTACAGAGGCGAACACCAACGCCATTTTAGAATCAAGTTTTGGCAAAAAGTCCCAACCGGAGTTATAAAAATAAATATATAAACCGGCGGTATGTTTAAGGCTACCGTAAATAATTAATTAAATGTGTTAGCCTAAAACAATGGGAAATCCCATAGGGAAATATTCGCGGTTGAATATAAAAAGTAGTTTCCACTGCCACCAGCCAAAACTCGATCAGGGGGGACGGAGACGTGCCCCCTCGACTAACAGACCCTGGGGCAATCGAATTGCCCCAGCCAGTACGTCCACAATATGATGGTTTGTACTGGTTCTGTTCAGGATTCAAGACTAGCAAAGTCTTTGGTGACTTTACATGCCCTGGGAGACAGTAGTCAGTCCCAGGGTATGGAGTCTATGTTGGGGAGTCCCTAGGACACCCCTGGGTCACGGCACAGAGGGTGCTGTGTGACCCACATCACAAAAATACATGAGGCCCTATGGAGTAAGAGACCCCATAGCCCATTCAACACAAGGTTTAACCAAGAAAACACACTTCAACATGTCCAAGAGTGAGGGTAAAAGAGTCTCACTCTTGGCAGGAGAAAAAAATTAAACCCCAGAAATCCAGCAAAGCTGCTGGGGGACTCACTAGGTAGGGAAATTCAGCCTAAACAGAGAATTCTCCCTAACAAGGACGAACACTCCTTTTGTCTCTACTGCTTACATGAGGACAAGACGCACGTGGAGAAGGACTGTGCGTTTTGTGGCAATATGTCGGAGCGGACCATGAAGGACCGCCACCAACGCCTCGCCAACTGGCTGGAAGGGAAGAGCCCGTCAGGCGAGAAGAAGAGGAAGAAATCCGAGCGGTCTTCTAAGACCTTTGAGGACGCCCCGGCGACGGGGGTCCAACACAAGGCCAAGCACCGCGAGTCCGCTGGCACCGGGAGCGCCGAACGGTCGGGCTCTACGGGCGCCAGGCAGGGCGCACCCTCCCCGGCACCTTCAGCCACGAGCCAACGCTCTGGGTCGGGTAAGAGGAAGGGCGAGCACCCGGCGAAGCTGAGGCCCCGGTCGAGCTCGAAGGCCCCATCGGAGGGGGAGCGAGGCAGTGTCCCCCCCCCTCAAGGATAAGGCGGTGAGCGCACCTAAGGTGGTGAAGGCCTTAATCCATCCGGCCAAGCCCTCTATCGATACTGTTGCGGCGGCCCTGGCTCAGCCTGTGGAGGCTACACCAGTGGTGGCGACCTCGGGGCTCAGAGTCTCCCTGCCACCTCGGAGGGAGTCCTCTTTTGTGCCCATCGATAGGACCCCCGTGAAATCCCCGGCGGGGAAGAAAAAGGGGGGCAGGGCGTCGTAGATTCGGCCTCAGAGGAAGAGCTGATCGAGGTCTTAAGCCACCGCCTTGGCGTGGATGAAGACTGGCCCGTCGGGATGGATCCCGACGCAGGTGACGACGACAGCGTCGAGGGTGACGACGGGGCCCCTGATCGCCCGTCGGATTCCCCTATGCCAGCGCCGCAAGACAACTCGGCGGCCATTTTGTTGGCTATACAGTCCTTATGCTCAGAGATAAGGACGAGACTACCGTTGCCGACGGAGGAACCTCTCCCGTCGGGGGATCCTGAACCGGGACCTTCGGGTGTTCCCCCGCCCAAGAAGAGAAGGATTCACCCTCCACCTCCTTTTCAGCCATCGCGACCCGTCCAGCCCTCCTCCCCGTCCACCCGAGGGGATGATCCGGGGACGGACAGGGCAGCGACGGGTACGGACGACGAGGTATACGACGAGGATCTCCCGTCGTCACCTCCCACCAGGGCTTCTCCGCCCGACGAGATTGGATCGTTCCACTCCATGATTGCCAGGGCATCCGAGCTTTTCCAACTCTGCCCTGAGGAGAAGAAAAAGGAAGGATTCCTTTATCAACGGCGCGAGGCCAAGAGGAAGACGGTCCTCGCGGTGCCTCTACTGGACGACATTTGGGATGAGGGCCTCGCCCTCCTCAAGAACCCTTCCACGACGCCAGCTAGAAGAGACCGGTACGAGAAGAAGTACCGGGTCCCGGACGCGGCCCCCCTGTGCCTCCGGGCGCAGCCTACCCCGGACTCCGTCGTCTCCGCGGCGGCCAGGAAGAAAGCGGGGGGGGGGGGTGCGGCCTCCACATCGACTTCCCCACCGGACGGCGAGGGAAAGAAATTGGACGCGATGGGACGCAGGGTCATCTCGTCGGCAGCGACGACGATTAAAGCGGCCAACGCCTTGGCTATCGTGGCCCGCTACGACAGGGAGCTATGGTACAGACTGGCTCCCCTGCTGGACTTCCTACCGGACGACAAGAGGGCGGATGCCCTGGAGATCCTACAGGATGGTGAGGTGGCGTCGGACCACGCCATCACTATTGCGACGGACATCGCCGACACTGGGTTTCGCCAGTTGGGCAAGGGCGTGTGCCTTAGGCGGCGTGGATGGCTCAAGGCTACAGACTTCCGTCAAGACGTACAGACCAGAGTCCTGGACATGCCGTTCGATGGGAACAACCTGTTTGGGAAAACAGTGGACGATTCCCTCCAGGCCATTAAAGCGGACACTGAGACGGCCCGGGCCCTTGGGGTTCTGCAACGACGGACGCCCTTTCGGAGCAGCAGAGGCAAGGGCGCCTCCAAAGGTTCCGGCGGCGGTTTCTCCACCTACCGTCAAGCGGCCCACTCGTCGTTTCAGGAGGCCTACAGAGGACGAGGCAAGTCTGGCGGACCCCGCCGTCGTCGCCAAGGAGGTCAAGGCGGCAAAGCCTCGTCGAAACAGGATTGAACCGGCCGTGGGGTCGGGCCCCCACCGAAGCACCCCGGTGGGAGACCGTTGGGTGCTGGACGCCTTAGCCCGGGGCCACGGCTCGAGTTTCAAAGAAGGTGCCCGCGCGTCCCCCCCCGTGGCCAGGAAAGAGCTTCACGTCCCTCAGCTTCTCCTGGAGGTAAAGGCGTTGGTCAGGAAGGGCGCCATCGAACTCGTCCCAAAGAGGCTTCGGGGCTCCGGAGTTTACTCGAGATACTTCCTCGTGAAGAAGACGGGAGGATGGCGCCCCATCCTAGACCTGCGACGTCTGAACAAGTTCATCAAGGCGCAGAAGTTCCGGATGGTCACCCTCCAGCACGTCCTGGGTCAGCTGGAGGAAGGAGACTTCCTGTCGTCGTTGGATTTGGAGGATGCCTACTTCCATATTCCCATCCTAAGGGGGCACCGAAAATTCCTCAGGTTTGTGGTCCAAGGGCGTCACTACCAGTTCAAAGCCCTCCCCTTCGGACTACGGTCGGCACCCATGGTATTTACCAAGTGCCTTGCACCGGTGGTGGCGCAGCTGCGCCGCGAGGGGATCCACGTCTACCCCTACCTGGACGACTGGCTCATCCGAGCCAAGACGAGGGAGCTCGCCGTGGAGCACACGGCAAGGACCGTCCAACTTCTCACGGACCTGGGATTCTCCGTGAATTACGCCAAGTCCCACCTGGTACCCGCGCAAAATGCACTGTTTCTGGGAGCGAAGCTCGACACAGTGTCCCTTCTGGCCTCCCCGTCGGAGGAAAGGACCAGGTCCATCCTGGGCAAGGTACAGCAGATGTTGGTTTCCGACGCGGCCAAGGTGAGGTCCATCAAGTCCCTCCTCGGAATGATGTCTTCTTGCATCTACCTCATTCCCATGTGCAGGCTCCGGATGCGCCCGTTGCAGGAGTTCCTGGACGCGCGCTGGATCCAAACGACGGGCGGCTTCGAGGAGAGGATCACACTCGACGAGAGTTTCCGCCGAGCGGTCAGGTGGTGGGGCACCCGCGCGCATCTGACGGCGGGCATGGACTTCCAGACCCCAGATCACCAGGAGACAGTGACCACGGATGCCTCCCTGGAGGGGTGGGGAGCGCACACCGAAAATCTGCACGCGAGAGGCCTCTGGCTCCCGACGGTGAAGTTCCTCCATATCAAAGTCCTGGAGCTCCGTGCAGTGTTCTGGGCCCTCAGGTCCTTCCTTCCGTCCCTGAAGGGCAAGGTGGTGAGGATCTTCACCGACAACACCACCACCATGTTTTACATCAGGAAACAGGGTGGAACCAGGTCCCCAGCACTGTCCAAGGAGGCGCAGGACCTGTGGCATTGGGCCGTCGCCCAAAGGATGTTTTTGGTGCCGTTTCATCTGGCAGGGATAAAAAACACCATCGCCGACTCACTCAGCAGGGAGCTGCGCTCGTGCCACGAGTGGGAACTACGGCAGGATCTAGTGGATCGCCTCTTCCGACGGTGGGGCACACCCCAGATCGACCTGTTCGCGACGGCGACGAACTCCAAGTGCCGGAGGTTCGCCAGCAGGTTTCCCCAGGCGAGGAGCATGGGCGATGCTTTCTCGTTCCCCTGGGAGGCCCTGTTCCTCTACGCGTTCCCTCCTTTGCCACTGCTAATCCGGCTCGTCAACCAGCTCAAGAGGTCACGGTGCAGGATGATCCTCGTCGCACCTGCGTGGCCGAGGCAGATATGGTTCCCGGACCTTCTGGACTTATCACCGTCCCCGCCAATCAGGCTGCCGGTGGACGCGGATCTACTCTCCAGGGAAGGAGGCGCCATCCTCCACCACGACCCGAAATCCCTGAACTTGCAGGCCTGGCTCCTGCAGCGCTAGAGTTTGGAGGATACGACATACCGGCCGACTGCAGAGAGGTTCCTGCAAAGGCCAGGGCGTCCTCGACTCTTAAATGCTACGGGCACAAATGGAAGAGGTTCTCTGTCTGGTGCCACGCATAGAAGATTAACCCTCTACGGATTACGGCCCCCCAGGTACTGCCGTACCTGCTGACGCTGGCCAAAGCTGGACTGGCACACGCGTCCATCAAGATTCATCTTGCTGCGATCTCCCGATACACCAGGACCACGGGCCGGACGTCCTTGTGGTCTCATCGTCTGGTGAAAGAGTTCATGAAGGGACTGTTCAGATCATTCCCGCCGGTGAAGGCTCCGGCCCCGGCGTGGGAGCTCAACGTGGTGCTGACCAAGCTCATGGGACCGCCGTTCGAGCCTCTGCACTCGGCCCCGTTGAAGTTTCTGTCGTGGAAAACAGCGTTTCTTGTGGCCATCACCTCCGCACGACGGGTGGGAGAGAACCAGGCCCTTTCCTGCAAGGCCCCGTACTTGACTTTTCACGACACGAGGGTAGTGCTCAGGACGCACCCCTCCTTCATGCCCAAGGTACCATCGGACTTCCATCTCAACGAACCCTTGGTGTTGCCTGTGTTCTTCCCGTCGCATTCGTCGCCGGCTGAGAGGACTTTGCACTTGCTGGATGTGGCTAGAGCGCTGAAGTTCTACGTGGACCGCACAAAGTGTTTTCGGAAGACGTCACAACTCTTTGTGAATTTTGGACCTGTCAATCGGGGGAAGGCTCTCTCGAAGGCTTCCATTTCCAGATGGCTCTCCGGCTGTATCATGTACTGTCATCGGTTGGCAAACCGACCGCTGCCTGGCCGTCCGAGAGCCCATTCCACCAGAGCGATCGCAGCTACCACGGCGTTCCTTTCTGGTGTGCCCCTGCTGGACATATGCAGGGCTGCTACGTGGAGGTCGACGCACACCTTCACGAAATTCTACTGCGTCGATCGGGATTCCAGGGAGGAGTCCAGGGTCGGCCAAGCAGTGCTGCGCAACCTGTTCGCCTGAGGTGAGCCTGGTGAGGAGGTAAGATGCTTAATGTTGAGTTTGATGTAATGCTTAATGTTGAGCCTTTGCCACCTCCCGTGGTTGTGCATGTGTGTACTGCTATGTATTCTTTATTCATGAGCATGTGAATCCATGCCAGACCCCATGCTGGAGAAGGAACAAGTTACTTACCTGTAACTGTTGTTCTCCAGCATGGGTCTGGCATGGATTCACATGCGAACCCTCCCG
Organism: Ambystoma mexicanum; assembly: GCF_040938575.1. Classification (NCBI taxonomy): domain Eukaryota; kingdom Metazoa; phylum Chordata; class Amphibia; order Caudata; family Ambystomatidae; genus Ambystoma; species Ambystoma mexicanum. The sequence continues at coordinate 669,368,004 of NC_090933.1, read as the reverse complement.
CCTACCCCTCTGCGGCTCTTCACTTGGTCATACTGCCACTTCACGTGCTTCCAAATCTGAAGATGGCTGCCAGAGGCGGTGCTTAGGTAGAGGGCAGTCATTGGCTGTGGTCAGAATGACGCAGAGACCAGTGATTGGTTATTACTACGAAAGACAGATCAGAAACGAAACTGATACTGGTTTTTTCTTTACCGAGGATTCCCAGCCTGACGACGGGGAATATTCATGAGCATGTGAATCCATGCCAGACCCATGCTGGAGAACAACAGTTTACAGGTTAGTAACTTGTTCCATCTGATATATAGTGTACGGCATGCCATTTCCGATGCTCTTCTAATATAAGGTTGTACATGCATATTGCATGTATAGAAAAAGTTCAGTTTTTCTATTACCTCTGAGTGCGGTTTAGCTCTAAATTCCTGAGGCAACAGATTGAAGAATTCTCCCCATCTTTGCTAGACCTTTTTGGCTTTACTAAGAATGTAGTGACAGGACACTAATGCCCGCCCTGGAGTTCTATTAGTCCCAGACTATATATCTTAGGACGAATGCCCCCTTCGTAGACTTTATGGACAGACTCCTAGATAAGTTAACGGTACTCAGAGATGCCTCTCAGCCAGGGGCATCAACAGAGCCACCCCCCGTGCAAAGAAAACCCACCTTGAGCCACAGCCCAGTGCCTCTGCTGTAGGCACTCTTGCTTCGCCTCCCCAAGACAGCTCTCAATATCAAGACCTGTTGCAAGACCCATATTATTATTATGACAAAGCAGCATCTCAAGGGGATCTTTATAGCCAGGATCAAGACCAGTACTGTGATGACGACATTTATGTAGCAGACTCGCCAGTTGACAACCAACTGCAGTATGAACTGTTACAGAAGGCGACTCAACATTCCAACATTGACACTGAGGAAACACAAGCTGATAAGGACTTTGTGGAAAACATCCTGGGGGACAAAAAGACAGCCACGCAATTCATACCTATCTTGCAATCAGTACAGAGACGGATTCAACCATCCCAATTAACACCTAGACTTACTAGACCGGTAAATCCTAGAATAGAAAAGGTGTTCAGGCCCGCACCCCCTGCCCCCATGTACATTAGGGGCCAGCTCAAACTAGACTCTCTGGTAGTTACTACCACCAGAAAGAGGGTGGGCACTCCCCTGGCATCGGCAGTGGCCCCGCCAGACAAGGTGAGGAAAAAGATTAATACATTTGGGAGGAAAGTGGCTTCCTTTGCAGCATACCAGTCAAGAATTGCAAACAATAAAACCTTATTAGCTAGTTACGGCTGCCACAAATGGGGCGAGCTTGAACAACAACTAAAGGCCGTCCCAGAACCACTGAAGACCCAGCTGCTTAACACGGTTTCAGAAGGCAAGCAAGTCTCAAGCTGGAGCCTGAAAAACAATCTTGATGCGGCAGACAACACTGGACCATCATAGCCGAAAGGATCCTCATTAAGCGGCATGCCTGGCTTCGGCAGTCTGGGTTTAAGCTGAAGACCCAAGCTACTCTCCTGAATTTGCCAATAGAACAAAACATCTTATTCGGTAAGGCCGTAGAGGACGCCCTAAAGAGTGCCAAAGACGAGTATGCCACTATTAAGTCCCTTGGGCAACTGACCAACAGGCCTTATTCCCAACGGGGTTCCCCAAATTCAAAAAGATTTCGGGGACAGAGCGGACAACGTTCCTCAAACTACTCGCAGGGTGGACAATCCTTGGCTTGGAACAATTCTCAAGGTCAGTGTTCCTCGGCTAGCTTTCAAAGAAGGAATAAAAGAGTCAGAGGTAGAGGCAGAACCTCACATGAGAGAGGCTCAGCCCCTCTCAAACAATGATATGCCACTTCAGTTCCCCTCCCACGCAACTCGAGTATGACGCAGAATCTCTCAATTCACCCATGCATGGGGGAGAGGATAGCATCGGACAAATGGGTGTTGTCCACAGTAGCAGGCGTGTACTGCATAGAGTTGATTCAGAAACCACCTTACCGCCCGCCAAGACAGAAGAAACTAACAGCAGAAGAAACAGCCATACTGATGGAGGAAATAAAGGCACTGCTCGTGAAGGACGCAATAGAAATCGTCCCGGTGAACAAGGTAAACAAGGGTATCTATTCAACATACGTCCTTGTGCCAAAAAAAGACTGTACCATGCACCCAGTATTAGATCTGCACCCCGCAAACAAGTATCTCAAACCACAGAACTTTCGCATGACCACGCTTCAGGAGGTAATTCCACTCCCGAAACGAGAGGACTGTATGGCGACATTGGACATGAAAGATGCATACTTCTATATTTCAAAGCACCCTGCGCACAGAAAATACCTGTTTCAAGATGGCGGAATACGCTACCGGTTCAAGGTACTCCCATTCGGCATCGCCTCAGCACCAAGAGTGTTCACCAAGGTGCTTGCAGTAGTGGCAGCACACCTGTGTAGAAAGTCCATCCCAATATACCCTTATCTGGACGACTGGCTGATCACCGGGGCACCCCCTCAAATTTGCAGACTAATACGCAAAAGACTACAGACCTTCTTTTCAATCTGGGTTTCTCCATCAACAAGAAAAAATCAAGTCTAGTCCCCAGCCACACAAAACAATTTCTGGATGCTATTCTAGACTCAGAGGAGCTAGCATTCCCCTCAAGCGAGAGAGTACAAAATATGCTGCTACAGATTCCTCAATACAAGGTCGATCGACAGATAATGGTACGCAGAGCAATGCGCATGCTAGGGATGATGGCCTCTTGCATTTATTTAGTTCCTCACGCGTGCCTGCGTCCAATGCAGGAATGGTTCGCGAAACAGTGGTCTCAGGAAAGCGGACAGTGGTGCAATCTAGTGCTTGTTTCGCTAACCCTGGTTCAGGCTCTTCGCTGCTGGTCCAAGGACAACCTGTTATAAGGAAAACCTTTTTACGCTCTACCTGCCAAAGCGTTCGTAATTACAGACACCTCACTCACCAGTGGGTGGGGGCACACTACCTTCACCACACAGTCCGTGGACAGTGGACACTCTCTCTACTGCCCAAAGATGTATCAACTTCCTGGAGCTCTTGGCAGTCCTCAAGGCTCTTCAAGCTTTTCTGCAACATCTCCAGGGTCAGACAGTGCAGGGCCTCAAAGACAGCACGACAGACATGTTCTATCTAAACAAACAGGGAGTTACACACTCTATAAGTCTGTCCAGACTATCCCAGAAGATATGGAAGTGGGCATTCAAGCGGAAAATGTTTCTTCCCAGCTCCTTCTCCAGATACTGCTCGCTAATCTATGCAGAGCATGTGATCTAAGCAGATCCACAAGCTCCAGAAGGGATACATTACTCACCGTAATCATATTTCGAATTAATTGTGTCCTCCCACGTATTCCTCATCTTAGATATATCATTACCTTCAGCTTTGCTGCTTCGGAAATTTTTTCTCCTCACCAGAGGGCGCTCCACTCGCGGCGGCGGCGATGTCCCGCGGCGGCATCCGTCGAGTGTCAACGTCATCTGTAGTATAATTGCCTCGAGCGCGCCCGTTGGCCTCAGTTCCGTTTTTCCGTTAGCTTCGCTTCGGATCAAAATAAAATGGCGCTTCAGTCACAGCGAATTATGTTGTCTTCCTCGAACCCGTCTACTCCGAAAACAGGGTTTACGAAATGTCTAAGGTGCGGAAGAAAAATGTCACTGACCGACCCTCATCGTAACTGCCTCTGGTGCCTCGGGTCCGAACATCGGATCGACGACTGCGGTTCGTGCCAATCTATGACCCATAAGGCCTTGAAAGACAGACGAGGTAAACTGGCGGTGGGGGAGGAATCCTCAAAGTTTTCTTCGAGAGGGAAGAAAGACTCGGCTGAGTCTTCGGCAAAACGCCATAAAAAATCCAGATTGAGGAGTAGATCAAGGAAGTCCTCTTCTTCGTCCAAAAAGGAGAAGGAGAGACGACACTGATCTCCCTCTCCCTCTTCTTCTTCGACTTCGGAGGAGGTTATTACTTGTCCAACTAAACATGACTCCCCTAAAAAGTGGGAAGCATTTAGAGAGTCGATGATAAAACATTTTGAGAACGCGTCCCAGACCCCCTCAAAAATGTCTGTTTAAGGTCATGCCTCTACTCACAAAAGAAGTGATGGAGGAAGGTCTAAAACTAGAAAATCCGACAAGAAATTGTCGAGGGTGTCTTCTAGGGACTCTTCCCAGACACCTAAAAAGACAGACCTTGACGAAAACATCTTCGAAGCCTCTGTCGAAGGCTGTCGAGTATAAAGGGTCGACGACCCAGCAGAAAAAGTCACGTTGAGTGCTTTATCGACGACCTCGAAGACTTCTTAGATGGCGTCGAGTGTTTCGAAGGCTCCTTCGACAATGTCGACTTCCTCGAAGATTCCTTCAACATCATTCGTAGTGCCTTTGAAAACATTGAAGAATACCTCGATAACATCGAAGGTAGCGGCCACGACTTCGACGCCTCTGTCGACGTCAACACCAATTACAGGGTTGAAAACTATTCCTGAGAAAGTATTTCAGCCAGAAAGCAGACATGATTTTTTCCAAACTATGTCAGCTGTATATGGAGAAATGTCCTCGGAAAATTAGGAGGATGATGAAGAAGAAGATGAACCTGAAGTTTCATCAGCAGGAGTAAAATATGGTACAAGAGAAGTTCCTGAGGAATTAATCAATCCTTAATCAAAAATGCAGGATTTGTATGAATGTTTGCAGTCTGCAAGTGGACTAGATACGTCCCCTGAATACGAATTTGAAAAACCAGATCCAGCAGAACATGCTGATTTGCGTTACAGAAAACTTATAAATAAAGTAACAGTTTATGGGATGGGGTAGGAATTCACCTGTATACCAGGATGATGATATGACAGATATTTTGTCAGGCGGTCCTCAACCAGATCCCATACTTCCCTTTCATATTGCCCTACAAAGGCGAGTAAATGCTGCTTGGGAAAGACCGGAATCTATTCCAGCAGTGAATAAAAAATATGTGGCAAAATACAGACCTTGTAACTCTGATCCAGAGTATTTGAATAAGCATCCTTCTCCTGAGAATCTGGTAGTGCAGGCAGCCACATCAACAAAAAATGCTGCATAAACTACAGTTCCCCCTGATGGGGATGACAAGAAGATAGATACATGGTCAAAAAAGGTCTTTACATCAGGGAGCATGGCTCTAAAGTCCATCAATGTATCTTGTATGCTGGCTAGATTCAATTATACTCTCTGGGACTGCATGTCAGAGGCAGCTCAACACATCCCGGAATGAGAGGAACGTGATGGTTTCCTGTCCATAATTAAGGATGGTAAGGAGGCTTCAGGAGAATGCCTTCAAGCAGGTTTCGACACTGCTGACAGTATCGGCATGTCCATGGCATCTAGCACAGTGCTACGCAGATTTGTGTGGCTAAGGAAGTCAGGTTTCGCACCAGATGTTCAATCTAGACTTCTTAATATGCCATTTGACGGCTCAAGGTTGTTTGGCAGCAAGGCGGATGAAAGTTTGGAGAAGCTGCAGACCACCAAGGCAGCGGCAAAGTCACTCAGTGCCGCTATAAGACAACCTCAGCAACGCCCCTACACAGGATCATCTTCCTGGAGGAGTCATCCTTTTCGTTTCTACTCCTCATTTGGGAGAGGAAGGGGACAGGCCAGTCAAAGAGGGCAAAGGAAATTTCCTCGGGGCTGAGGAAGAGTGCTAGATCTACAGCAGCATCTGTCCCTTCAGCCGCTGCTGGAGCTGCCACAAAACCACTCTGAGGTTTTGACTCACAAGACCCCAGTGGGAGGCAGGATCTCACAGCATCTGAAAGAATAGTGAGGCATTACTTCAGATGCTTGGGCACTGGAAACAGTATCCCAAGGTTACTGCCTTTCCTTTCTAAAGAAACCTCAGAATCACCCACTGGAATACAACCCTACCAAAAGCCCAGATCCGATCCTGTTGGAGGAAGTTTTGACCCTGCTACAGAAAGGTGCAATAGAACATGTACCTGTAGCGGAAAGGAACAAGGGTTGGTATTCTCCATATTTCCTCATTCCATAGAAGGACGGAGGACTGAGACCCATCTTGGACTTGAGAAACTTGAACAAGTTCCTCAGGAAGGACAAGTTCAAGATGGTCACTCTTTCTCAGATCCTTCAGGCTCTCCAACTTCAAGACTGGTTGGTATCATTGGACCTTCAGGATGCTTACTTTCATGTGCCAATCCATCTGAAGCACAGAAAGTACCTGAGGTTCGCGATTTGCAACTCTCATTATCAGTTTCGAGTTCTGCCATTCGGGTTGACCTCCGCCCCAAAGGTTTTCACCAAGTTGATGGCGGTAGTGGCAGCGAGTCTCAGAAGAGGGGGTATTCACATCTACCCCTATTTGGACGATTGGATGATCAGGGCACGTTCTCCAGAACAACCCCAGGATCATCTATCCAAACTAGGGTTTTCTCTGAATTTAAAAAAGTCAAACATGATACCATCACAGAAGCTCCAGTTTATAGGAGCAGTCTTGGATACTTGTTCGGGCAAAGCCTCGCCTCCCAAAGAGAGAGCTCACCACATTCTGCAGATGGTGACAAAATTCCAGAATGCCCAGTATCTACCGGCCTTCGATTTTCTCAGGTTGCTTGACCTCATGGCATCCTGCATTTTTCTGGTGCCAGAAGACAGATTGAGGATGAGATCCCTTCAATGGGCCCTCAGGACTCAATGGTCCCAATTTTCAGGGGAAATGACAGATCTTTTACGAGTTCCAACAAGGGTAGCACAGGATCTACAATGGTAAGCTTGCAAGAAACATATCCTCAAGGGAGAATCTTTTTGGCAACCATGACCAGAGATAACAGTGGTAACGGACGCCTCACTCACGGGCTGGGGAGCTCACACCAATGAGTTGACAATCAGTGGCCGTTGGTCTCCATCGGAGTCCAGACTACACATCAACCTATTAGAGCTGAGGGCGATCAGACTAGCTTTGAAGGCCTTCCTGTCCTCTGTACAGGGAAAGAATGTCCTGATAATGAGGGACAACACAGTGGCAATGTACTACCTCAACAAAAGAGGAGGAGTAGGGTCACTGCCACTGTGCAGAGAGGCAATGCAGCTCTGGTTCTGGGCAATTCAAGAAGGGATCTCTCTGTCTGCCATTCACCTAGAAGGAGAGCAAAACACAGCGGCAGACGCTCTGAGCAGGCAGAGCTCAGTCTCCACCCAGTGGGAACTAGCTCAGGAAGTCCTTCAAGAGATCTTCACCCTTTGGGGAACCCCTCAAGTGGATCTATTCGCGACCATTGTCAACAGGAAGTGCGAACTGTACTGCTCAAGGGAATTTCCCCCAAGAGGAGCTCTAGGAGACGCATTCATAGTGGAGTGGGAGTTCACTCTTCTATATGCGTTCCCTCCAGTCCCTGTGACCCCTCATGTAATCAGGAGGTTGAGAAAGCTCACGAAAACCATGATCTTAATTGCCTCAGATTGGGCCAGGAGAACGTGGTACCCGGACCTTTTCGACATGTCCATCTGCCCTCCAATACGTCTTCCAAAAAGGGAGGATCTTGTCTTGCAAGAGGGAGGTCACGTTCTCCATCCAGAGGTCAACACACTCCACCTTCACGCATGGCTTCTGAGAGGTTGAGATACAAGGATTGGGACCTTCCGGATGATGTTATGGAGATTTTGCTTTCGGCCAGAAGGCCAGCAACAAAATCTTTGTACCGGTGTCATCGGAACAAGTTCAGTAACTGGTGAGGGATAAGAATGTGGATCCCTTTGAATGTGATATTCCAATGGTATTATCTTTCCTGTTACATTTAGCTAATCTGGGGCTCCAGGTTAAGACAATAAAAGGATATGTAGCAGCGCTATCTATCTTCGAGTGCTCGTCAGAAGAAAAATCTTATTTTAAGATACCTTAATAATACCATTTCTAAAAGGTTTAAACAATGTTTTTCCACCAACACCTTTTCAAGTTCCTGTGTGGGATTTAAATTTGGTACTTACATTTCTGACATGTGCATCCTTTGAGCCTTTACATTCTTGCCCGTTAAGGCTTCTTATGTTAAAAACTATACTTCTAATTGCATTGACATCAGCCCGCAGAGTAAGCGAGTTGCAGGCACTTTCGAGTGGTCCTCCTGACACCATCTTTCATAAAGACAAAGTTGTCCTTCGAGTCAAACCCTCTTTTCTACCAAAACTAGTTTGACTTTCATCTGTCACAGAAAATAATTCTATCTGTGTTCTACCCTCCTCACACAAGTAAGTAAGAGTAAAGACTACATAGGCTAGATCCCAGAAGGGCTCTTCGCTTTTACATCTCAAGATTGTCAAAAATATGTCAGTGTGAACAGCTATTTGTGGGATACACTGGCCGTAAATTAGGACTAGCTGTAACCAAACAAACATTATCAAGATGGATAATTTTATCCATAACAGAGTGTTGTAGGCTAGCTGGAAAAGATCCCCCTAAGGGTTTAAGAGCTCATTCAACTTGGGGCATAGCAACTTCAACAGCACTTAAGAGGGGTGTCCCTGTACAAGACTTTTGTGCAGCAGCCACATGGTCATCCATGCATACTTTTATTAAACATCATGCTTTGGACTCCACTACCTCTCAAGGAGGTCTATTTGACAAATCTGTACTACATTCGGTACATGACTAAAAAGACATCTGTACTCCTGCCTCCAATAGAAAACTGCTTTGGGAGTCTATCTAAGATGAGGAATACGTGGGAGGACGCAATCCATTCGAAGAACAAGTTACCAACTGTAACGTTCTTTCGATTGGATGTTCCTCCCATGTATTCCTCATCGACCCTCCCATCCTACCCCGCAGTACAGTTTACGTGGTTTACACTCTAAATTCTTTTAAGGCTTGGGTCAATAAGAGGCACGCCTTTGTTTATAATACATGGGCTCTGATACATGAAAAAACAGAACTGAGGCCAACGGGCGCACTCGAGGCAATTATACTACGGATGACGTCGACACTCGACGGACGCCGCCGAGGGACATCGCCGCCGCCTCGAGTGGAGCGCCCTCTGGTGGAGAGAGAAAATAAATATTTCCGAAGTGGCAAAGCTGAAGGTAAGGATATATCTAAGATGAGGAATACGTGGGAGGAACATCCAATCGAAAGAACGTTACAGTTGGTAAGTAACTTGTTCTTCTGGTGCTTGTATCTTCCTAGATTCACATGCACCCATCCTTCCTCCCCTACTGTAGTATATGATATGATATATTTATAACGTGCTTAATACCCAAAGGTTAGAGTAAACTCCCACTAAGCGCGGACATGGGGATCGAAGCTTTGGTGCTCGTGTTGTCTTGCTTCCAAAGCGAGCACGTTGCCCCTGAGCTATCCCCCCCCTCTCGAGAGTAGAAGACGCATAATATTTTCTGGGTTTTCTGTTTCTGTTTCTGCTTTACATCTGTAATCACGCTATACTTCATGCAACCTCATGTCAGAATCAATCTGAGGGCCCTCGTGTGTATGTATATATGTGTGTGTGTGTGTGTGATATATACACGTTATGGTTCCAAGTAAAACCGAAAAAACCCCTGATATTCGCCAGTTATGGTAAGCTAAGCAACCATAACTTGCGCCACCACCATGCACTGCTAAAACTAACACCCAGGACATCAAAGATGACATCACAAATGTCATTGATGACATCACATTTCTCCAGCATGGGGTCTGGCATGGATTCACATGCTCATGAATATTCCCCGTCGTCAGGCTGGGAATCCTCGGTAAAGAAAAAACCAGTATCAGTTTTGTTTCTGATCTGTCTTTCGTAGTAATAACCAATCACTGGTCTCTGCGTCATACTGACCACAGCCAATGACTGCCCTCTACCTAAGCACCTCCTCTGGCAGCCATCTTCAGATTTTTACCGCACGTTCATGTGTTGGGATCCTCGTGCTATTGCTCTCGAGCGTTAGTGCTATTTTTTTTTTCACGTTTTTTCTCAAAAAAACTTCGTTTTTTCGGTCAAAAGAGCCTCAAGCTCCACCGACTCTCCATCCGATCAACGGGGACCCGTGTCGGATTCGTCTGCGCCCCTCAAGGGTGAAGATTCGTCGAGCTACGCTTTTGGAGGACTCCAGAAGTTTCTCAGGCCCGGACATGGCCCAGGAGAAGGGAAGCTCGACGCCCGGAAAGCTGTTCAGGATCTGCCCTGGATGCCAGCTCCAGAACGTCTTTAAGGAGGACGAACACTCCTTTTGTCTCTACTGTTTGCATGAGGAGCGGACGCACGTGGAGAAGGACTGTGCGTTTTGCGGCAACATGTCGGAGCGGACCATGAAGGACCGCCATCAACGTCTCGCCAACTGGCTGGAAGGGAAGAGCCTGTCCGGCGAGAAGAAGAGGAAGAAATCCGAGCGGTCTTCTAAGACCTTTGAGGACGCCCCGGCGACGGGGGTCCAACATAAGGCCAAGCACCGCGAGTCCGCTGGCACCGGGAGCGCCGAACGGTCGGGCTCTATGGGCGCAAGGCTGGGCGCACCCTCCCCGGCACCATCAACCACGGGCCAACGCTCTGGGTCGGGTAAGAGGAAGGCCGAGCACCCGGCGAGGCTCCTGGAGAGGCCCCGGTCGAGCTCGAAGGCGGAGGGGGAGCGAGGCACTGCCCCCCCCCTCAAGGATAAGGCGGTGAGCGCACCTAAGGTGGTGAAGGCCTTAATCCATCCGGCCAAGCCCTCTATCGAGTCTGTCGCGGCGGCCCTGGCTCAGCCTGTGGAGGCTACGCCAGTGGTGGCGACCTCGGGGCTCAGAGTCTCCCTGCCACCGCGGAGGGAGTCCTCTTTTGTGCCCATCGATAGGACCCCCGTGAAATCCCCCGTGGGGAAGAAAAAGGGGGGGCAGGGCGTCGTCGTAGATTCGGCCTCAACCTCGGAGGAGGAGCTGGTCGAAGTCTTAAGCCACGGCCTCGGCGTGGAAGAAGACCGGCCTGTCGGGATGGATCCCGACGCAGGTGACGACGACATCGTCGAGGGTACCGACGGGGCCCCTGATCGCCCGTCGAATTCCCCTCGGCCAGCGCCACGGGACAGCTCGGCGGCCATTTTGTTGGCTATACTGTCCTTATGCTCAGAGATAAGGACGAGACTACTGTTGCCGACGGAACCTCTCCCGTCGGGGGACCCAGAACCGGGACCTTCTGGAGTTCCCCCTGCCAAGAAAAGAAGGATCCACCCTCCTCCTCCTTTTCAGCCGTCGCGCCCCTTCCAGCCCTCCTCCCCGTCCACCCGAGGGGATGATACGGGGACTGACACGGCAGCGACGGGTACGGACGACGAGATATACGACGAGGATTTACCGTCGTCGCCTCCCACCAGGGCTTCTCCGCCCGACGAGATTGGATCGTTCCACTCCATGATCGCCAGGGCATCCGAGCTTTTCCAACTCTGCCCTGAGGAGAAGAAGAAGGAAGGTTTCCTTTATCAGCGGCGCGAGGCCAAGTGGAAGACGGTCCTCGCGGTGCCTCTATTGGACGACATTTGGGATGAGGGCCTCACCCTCCTCAAGAACCCATCCACGACGCCAGCTACAAGAGACCGGTACGAGAAAAAGTACCGGGTCCCGGACACAGCCCCCCTGTGCCTTCGGGCGCAGCCTACCCCGGACTCCGTCGTCTCCGCGGCGGCCAGGAAAAAAGCGGGGGGGGGGGTGCTGCCTCCACTTCGACTTCCCCACCGGACGGCGAGGGAAAGAAATTGGACGCTATGGGACGCAGAGCCATCTCGTCTGCAGCAACGACGATTAAAGCTGCCAACGCCTTGGCTATCGTGGCCCGATACGACAGGGAGCTCTGGTAAAAACTGGCTCCCCTGCTGGACTTCTTGCCGGACGACAAGAGGGCAGAGGCCCTGGAGATCCTGCAGGAAGGTGAGGTGGCTTCGGACCACGCCATTACCGTTGCGACGGACATCGCCGACACTGGGTTCCGCCAGTTGGGCAACGGCGTTTGCCTTAGGCGGCGTGGATGGCTCAAGGCTACGGACTTCCGTCAAGACGTTCAGACCAGAGTCCTGGACATGCCTTTCGATGGGAACAACCTGTTTGGGAAAACAGTGGACGATTCCCTTCAGGCCATTAAAGCGGACACTGAGACGGCCCGGGCCCTTGGAGTTCTACAACAACGACGGACGCCCTTTCGGAGCAGCGGAGGCAAGGGCGCCTCCAATGGTTGCAGCGGCGGTTTCTCCTCCTACCGTCAAGCGGCCCGCTTGTCGTCTCAGGAGGCCTACAGAGGACGAGGCAAATCTGGCGGACCCCGCCGTCGTCGCCAAGGGCAAGTCGGCAAGGCCTCGTCGAAGCAGGATTGAACCGACCGTGGGGTCGGGCCCCCACCGAAGCACCCCGGTGCGAGGCCGGCTGGCGAGCTTCGTCAGCGTGTGGGAGTCCATCTCCACCGACCGTTGGGTGCTGGTCGCCTTGGCCCGGGGCCACGCGCTCGAGTTTCAGAGAAAGTGTCCGCGCGTCCCCCCCGTGGCCAGGAAAGAACTTCACGTCCCTCAACTTCTCCTGGAGGTGAAGGCGATGCTCAAGAAGGGCGCCATCGAACTCGTCCCAAAGAGGCTTCGGGGCTCCGGAGTCTACTCGAGATACTTCCTCGTGAAGAAGAAGACGGGGGGATGGCGCCCCATCCTGGACCTGCGACGTCTGAACAAGTTCATCAAGGCGCAAAAGTTCCGGATGGTCACCCTCCAGCACGTCCTGGGCCAGCTGGAGGAAGGAGACTTCCTGTCGTCGTTGGATTTGGAGGATGCCTACTTCCACATTCCCATCTTGAAGGGGCACCGAAAATTCCTCAGGTTTGTGGTCCAAGGGCGCCATTACCAGTTCAAAGCCCTTCCCTTCGGTCTACGGTCGGCACCCAGGGTGTTCACCAAGTGCCTCGCACCGGTGGCGGCTCAGCTGCGCCGCGAAGGGATCCACGTCTACCCCTACCTGGACGACTGGCTCATCCGAGCCAAGACAAGGGAGCTCGCCGTGGTTCACACGGCAAGGACCGTCCAACTTCTCACGGACCTGGGATTCTCCGTGAACTATGCCAAATCCCACCTGGGACGCTCTGTTTCTGGGAGCGAGGCTCGACACAGTGTCCCTTCTGGCCTCCCCGTCGGAGGAGAGGACCAGGACCATCCTGGGCAAGGTGCAGCGGATGTTGGTGGCCGACGCGGCCAAGGTGAGGTCCATCAAGTCCCTCCTCGGAATGATGTCTTCCTGCATCTACCTCATTCCCATGTGCAGGCTCCGGATGCGCCCGTTGCAGGAGTTCCTGGACGCGCGCTGGATCCAAACGACGGGCAGCTTCGAGGAAAGGATCACACTCGACGAGAGTTTCCGACGAGCGATCCGGTGGTGGGGCACCCGCGCGCATCTGACGGCGGGCATGGACTTCCAGACCCCAGCCCACCAGGAGACAGTGACCACGGATGCCTCCCTGGAAGGGTGGGGAGCGCACACCGAAAATCTGCACGCAAGAGGCCTTTGGCTCCCGATGGAGAAATCCCTACATATCAACGTCCTGGAGCTCCGTGCAGTGTTTTGGGCCCTCAGGTCCTTCCTTCCGTCCCTCAAGGGCAAGGTGGTGAGGATCTTCACCGACAACACCACCACCATGTTTTACATCAGGAAACAGGGCGGTACCAGGTCCCCAGCACTGTCCAAGGAGGCGCAGGACCTGTGGCATTGGGCAGTCGCCCAATGGATGTTTCTGGTGCCGTTTCATCTGGCAGGGATAAAAAACACCATCGCCGACTCACTCAGCAGGGAGCTGCGCTCGTGCCACGAGTGGGAACTACGGCAGGATCTAGTGGATCGCCTCTTCCGACGGTGGGGCACACCCCAGATCGACCTGTTCGTGACGGCGACGAACTCCAAGTGCCGGAGGTTCGCCAGCAGGTTTCCCCAGGCGAGGAGCATGGGCGATGCTTTCTCGTTCCCCTGGGAGGGCCTGTTCCTCTACGCGTTCCCTCCTCTGCCACTGCTAATCCGGCTCGTCAACCAGCTCAAGAGGTCACGGTGCAGGATGATCCTCGTCGCACCTGCGTGGCCGAGGCAGATATGGTTCCCGGACCTTCTGGACTTGTCAGCGTCCCCGCCAATCAAGCTGCCGGTGGACACGGATCTGCTCTCCAGGGAAGGAGGCGCCATCCTCCACCACGACCCGAAATCGCTGAACTTGCAGGCCTGGCTCTTGCAGCGCTAGAGTTTGGAGGATACGACATACCGGCCGACTGCAGAGAGGTTCTTGCAAAGGCCAGGGCGTCCTCGACTCTTAAATGCTACGGACACAAATGGAAGAGGTTCTCTGTCTGGTGCCACGCACAGAAGATTAACCCTCTACGGATTACGGCTCCCCAAGTACTGCCGTACCTGCTGACGCTGGCCAAAGCTGGACTGGCACACGCGTCCATCAAGATTCATCTTGCTGCGATCTCCCGATACACCAGAACCACGGGGCGGACGTCCTTGTGGTCTCATCGTCTGGTGAAAGAGTTCATGAAGGGACTGTTCAGATCGTTCCTGCCGGTGAAGGCTCCGGCCCCGGCGTGGGAGCTCAACGTGGTGCTGACCAAGCTCATGGAACCTCCGTTCGAGCCTCTGCACTCGGCCCCGTTGAAGTTTCTGTCGTGGAAAACATCGTTTCTTGTGGCCATCACCTCCGCACGACGGGTGGGAGAGATCCAGGCCCTTTCCTGCAAGGCCCCGTACTTGACTTTCCACGACACGAGGGTAGTGCTCAGGACGCACCCCTCCTTCATGCCCAAGGTACCGTCGGACTTCCACCTCAACAAACCCTTGGTGTTGCCTGTATTCTTCCCGTCGCCTTCGTCGCCAGCTGAGAGAACTTTGCACTCGCTGGATGTGGCTAGAGCGTTGAAGTTCTACGTGGACCGCACAAAGTGTTTTCGGAAGACGTCACAACTCTTTGTGAACTTTGGACCTGTCAATCAGGTGAAGGCTCTCTCGAAGGCTTCCATTTCCAGATGGCTCTCCGGCTGTATCATGTACTGTCATCGGTTGGCAAACCGACCGCTGCCTGGCCGTCCGAGAGCCCATTCCACCAGAGCGATCGCAGCTACCACGGCGTTCCTTTCTGGTGTGCCCCTGCTGGACATATGCAGGGCTGCTACGTGGAGGTCGACGCACACCTTCACGAAGTTCTACTGCGTCGATCGGGATTCCAGGGAGGAGTCCAGGGTCGGCCAAGCAGTGCTGCGCAACCTGTTCGCCTGAGGTGAGCCTGGTGAGGAGGTAAGATGCTTAATGTTGAGTTTGATGCAATGCTTAATGTTGAGCCTTTGCCACCTCCCGTGGTTGTGCATGTGTGTACTGCTATGTATTCTTTATTCATGAGCATGTGAATCCATGCCAGACCCCATGCTGGAGAAGGAACAAGTTACTTACCTGTAACTGTTGTTCTCCAGCATGGGTCTGGCATGGATTCACATGCGAACCCTCCCGCCTACCCCTCTGCGGCTCTTCACTTGGTCATACTGCCACTTCACGTGCTTCCAAATCTGAAGATGGCTGCCAGAGGCGGTGCTTAGGTAGAGGGCAGTCATTGGCTGTGGTCAGCATGACGCAGAGACCAGTGATTGGTTATTACTACGAAAGACAGATCAGAAACGAAACTGATACTGGTTTTTTCTTTACCGAGGATTCCCAGCCTGACGACGGGGAATATTCATGAGCATGTGAATCCATGCCAGACCCATGCTGGAGAACAACAGTTACAGGTAAGTAACTTGTTCCATCTGGGCCACTTGTTTTTGTTCCTTGACATATATAGGCCAGGTGGTTTTGTTCACTGGCAGTCGGAATAATAACATTTAAAAAGGTGCTATATATCTAGATGTTAACATTGTCATGTGTTCTTTATGCACTTTCCTTAGGGTTTGGTCTCAGCTCATAGTGCACACACATGAGGAAATGAGCAGGCCTCAAACACACAATTAATTTGTATACATGAAGATAAACTTTAATGTCATTAACATTTTCTGATGATGCAGTTTCTTTTTTCCTTACTTTAGTTTCGCTGTATGTGCCTCTGATTTGTATGCATTGTGGTGCTTCATATGTATTGTTTGTACCAGCATAAGTGCTGTAAGTCTTGAATTGTTAGCTAGTTATTACATGTTTAACATTGCTCAAAACTCTGATAAGAGAGCATTCATTATTGCACTATCCAATATTATAAATAGTGTACTTCGAAGGGATTGTGTCCTCCGACGTATTCCTTATCTTTGATAGATCATCTCCCAGCTCGCTGGCCTCAGATTTTTTTTTTCAGTAGAGGGCGCTGCGTGTTGACGTCCCTCGAGCCGATGTCCCTCGACGGCCTCCGTATCGGCGGCGACATCACCACGTGTATATATAGACTCGTGCAGCGTCTGTTGCTCAGTTCCGTTTTTCCGCGCTTCGTGGGGCCTCGGAATATCGTTGCTCAGTTCTTCAGTCGAATATATCAATATATTCCTCGTGAATACCGACTCGTACTCTATGGCTTCCTCACCCGAACCGACGACTCCACGGTCCGGCTTCAAAAGAAAATGTTGTTGACGGATCCTCACAGGATCTGTTTCTGGTGCCTGGGAATCGAGCACCAGTGTTCGGAGTGCGAGGACTGCATGTCCATGACGGCGAAAGCCTTGAAGGAGCATAAGGGGAAGCTCGAGAGAGGTAAGGCAGTTAAAACTTCTTCGAAAGTTTCCTAGGCGAAGTCGAGACATTCGTCTCCTCGCCATCATAAAAGACATTCTCGTTCTAGGTCTCGAAGCACTTCCCATCACTCTTCGAGATCTAAGCATTCAAAAAACAGATGTCGAAGATCCCCTTCCTCGTCTTCGTCTTCTTGCGTTTCCCCAAAAAGGGTCTCCTGCCCCACAAAACATAGCTCTCAGGCTGAGTGGGAGGAATTCAGGAAAAAGATGCTAAGCGTCTTCGGGAAAGCGGCCTCGACCCCCTTGAAGACTGCTGAGGGTGATACCCTGGGTGAAAGAAAAATCAAAAAGCCACGAGTCGCAGTACCCGGCGAAAGAAGCCACTCGTGAGTGTCACAAACCCTCGTGTAAAGGCAAAGTTGCGCCGTCGTCGAAGATCCCTTCTACACATAGATCGGCGTCATCGACGCCATTATCAAAGGGTTCTTAGACGCACAAGTCAGTCGAGTCGATGCTGTCTTCGACGCTGAGAAAGGATAAACCCACGGCTACCTCACAGCCAATGGCCATGCCCAGAGCCTCGAGCACGAGAATGTCGTCGACAACCTCGAGTAGAATCCCGATGCTCTCGAGTTCATCGAGGCCTCTACCACCTTTTTCGATGGCTTCGAAACCTTTAACGTCCGCGTCGACGTTTTCTCAGCCAATCATGACAAACTTGGCCCCTTCTGCTCTGGAAATGGGATTTATACCATTTTCAAGACCTGATCACTCCAGGGTCTTATCTTCTATTTATGAAGAAGGGGAGGATTCGGAACAGGAAAGACCTTTTGAGTTGCAGGGATCTGCAACTCCTGCACCAGAGGAATTTACCTCTGAGGAAGGTAAGTTGAAAGACCTCCATGAAACCCTACAGGAAGCAAGTGGGTTGGACACTTCCTCAGACCCAGGGGAACATGCTGAAACCCCTTCTAGAACCTTGATGGCAAGGATAATAGAGTTTATGGGATGGTCCACACCCTCACCTGCTTTTCAGCAAGACGACCTCACAGACATCTTGTTCAAAGGTCCACAGGAGGATCCTGTGGTGCCATTTCATGAGCCATTACAAAGGAGAATATTGGCAAACTGGGAAACACCTGAGGTAATCCCGGCAGTTAACACAAAATTATCAGCTAAATATCGGGTGTCTTCCGCTGACCCTGAATATTTATCCAAACACCCAACTCCGGAGAGTCTGGTTGTTCAGGCAGCTACTTCAGCAGGTAGTAAATCGGCTTACCCTACTGTTCCACAGGACAGGGATGATAAGAGATATGACTCTATGGGCAAAAAAGTATTTTCCGCATGTAGCATGGCGTTGAAATCCATCAATGCTACTTGCACGCTCGCAAGGTACAGCCACACACTTTGGGAGTGTGCTTCATCAGCGGCTGACTGCCTCTCGGAGGGAGAAGAAAGGGAAGCGTTTCTCAACATCATTAAGGATGGTAAGGACGCAATGTGCGAATCCCTTCAGTCTGGCATCGATTCTGCTGACAGTATCAGCAGGGCCATGGCGGCAAGTACAACAACCAGGAGATTTGCTTGGTTGCGAAAGTCTGGTTTTGCTCCAGATGTGCAAAGCAGACTCTTGAATATGCCCTTTGACAGCTCTTCTTTGTTTGGTAAGAAGGCGGATGACAGTTTAGAAAAACTACAAACATCAAAGGCAGCAGCAAAATCCTTAGGAGCTGCAATCCGTCAGACACCATATCACCCCTCAGGAACCTCTTGGAGAGGTAAGTCCTTTCGCTTCTATTCCGCATTCGGAAAGGGCAGAGGACAGCCGGTTCAAAGGGGTCAGAAGAAATTCACCCGAGGTGGACGGGGTAAAAACACAAAAGCCGCAGCAGCAGCAGGTGGCTCTTTACCCTCGGCATCTGCATCAGCCGCCTCCACCTGTGGCGTCCCGGTGTAGGAAGGACATTTTTTTTCCATGATGGCCACCATGGAAAGGGAAGGTGAGGGTTCCATACAGGGCCCCTCTTCGCTTTCCATAGCAGCCTGCAGAAGGCAAAAAGAGAACCCTATGACCATATTACCTTCCCTTTCAAATCTATCCTAATTTCGAATAACTTTACCACAAAGCCAGACGCAGGTGGACATGGCCACTTTAATCCTATGTTTTGTCCCTTGTGATCATGGCCAGTAGCCAGATTGTCCGGATCATGACCTTATTCCATGACCCGGACAATCTGGCCACTGCCCATGGCCACAGGCTCCCCCTCAGTCACTAAAGGTATACCGCTATTTTTTGTAGCTACATCATGACACTTGTCAAATAATAAAACACTGGCACATTTGCAAAACCATGCTTGTAGGTCCTTGCCAATGCTCCTTAAGCAAGTTTGCTGGAAATCCACCCATGTTTTATTTTTTCAAAAGTGTCAAATGTATGCACATACAATCGTCATATAACCTAGCCCCCACTTGACAAAATCAATTCAGACTTTACGAAAAAATCTAAATCTAGATCTATAATCTTTTTGCAAACCTTTGTGTAGATTCGTCAAATGGCACCTCATTTATAAGCCTTTACATTATTTGGGACCACCCTCTAATTTTGCCCCCTCATGACAGAATCCCACCAAACTGTGCATACCCACTCGGAATCAGCCCAGGAATATACATGCAAAATTTCATGCAGTTCTATTAAATGGCGCCAATGTTATAAGCCATCCAAGAACTACATTTCACCAACCCTGTAATGCTGAGGTGTTCGCAAACTTTCACAGAACTGTTCACGAACATCCGAACTATTCGCGGACTTTCGCAGTAAAAACACCTGTTTTTTTTGCTTCTTGCAGCCATATCCCATCCAATCCTCATCACCCCTCACCTCACCAGATATTATTTGATAAGTTTGACAAGTGGAATGCTGTGTTTTTTCGTATGTTTTTACTGCAATGTCCGTGGACATCGCCTGCTGTCCGCGAATCCAAAATGGTGGGCGTTTCCAAAAACCTGACGCACTTCACGCTCCTCACCATCCAATCAGCGAACACGTCGCAAGCCGATTAGCCAATCAGGACCCTGTCCGCGAACCGAACAGGGAAGTGTGTCCGCGGACCGGACATAGATATCACTAATTATTTGTGACCTACTTTTTGGTCATTTTTTAAAAAAACTACTGGACGGATTTTCACCAAATTTACAAAAGCACGCTTAAGGGACCAAGCTGCTGCTCCTGCCACAAATTTGGTGAAAATCCGTCCAGCGGTTTGGGCTGTAGGCATGAGCAAAGTTTTTTTCCCCATTCAGTCTATGGGAAGACATTTTTGGACCCCCCTATAACTTTGCCCCCCTAGACCAAACCTCACCAAACTTTGCATAAATTCAGAGTGGGTCATATACTTTCTATGCAAAGTTTGGTGAGGATTCGTCCAGGGAGAGAGAAGTTATAAGCCGCCCAAAAAGTGCTCTTCCTATGGAAACCACAACTTAACCATAACTACACGCCACTACTGTGCCTGTGTAATTCAGTAAAAAAAAACGTTGTTAAAGGGACGTTATAGTTCCAAGTAAAATCGAAAAAATCCTGAAATTCGCCAGTTATGATAAGCTAAGCAACCATAACTTGCGTCTCCACCGTGCACTGCTAAGACTAACACCCAGCTACCACTGATGACATCACATGTGCATTTACTTTTCATGAAAAGTCTGTTCAAGGGATTCCTATTGTAATGTTAATAAAGTGTCAAGCATCATTGGAATAAATATCATGAGGTACGTAGTGCATTAAGCAATGCGTTAATCCAATTAGCATTCAAGGTACACATGTAGAAACATAAGCATAGTGGGCAGCAGACATGATGGAGGTGCAATATTAATAATATGCCATGTTAAATACTAAAATTATAAATGCTTTATTAGAGTTCACATACGGCAAACATTTAATAAGTACCTAATAAAACCCACTTACTACATAATTGCATTAATGCAAACAAAACACAGACAGCAGCGGGCATATACAGAGAAAATGAAGTAAACAAAAAAAACAGCAGTATTACCAGACAATCTTCATAACCCAATTGATTATCTTCATGCACAGAAATAATTGCTCTGCTTCAAAGCTACTACTTCCCTATGTATAACTATCACATGATGTGACTGGACCCTAAGGAGAGTAGTGTGAGTACAATGTATACAAATATGAGCATATCCAGGGAAAGTACAGTAATAAAAAACAGCACAACTATAAGAAAGTGTTGATAACCTTACTGATCATCTTCATACGCTGAAAGCATTGCTGTCTTCCAAGTCTGTGCTTTCCCCTATGTATATGTTTCATATGCTGTGAGTGGGACCCCAAGTGAAATACTGTAAGAAAATATTTGAAGTATAAGTCTACAAATATAGTACTTTTTGAATGTTTAATTCCTGACTGTTACGGGCCTAGATATGTCAGTAATGGAAAAAAGAGGGAGCCAGACATGTGATGTCATCAGGGATGTCATCAATGACATTTGTGATGTCATCTTTGATGTCCTGGATGTTAGTCTTAGCACAGTGGTGGCGTGAGTTATGGTTGCTTAGCTTACCATAACTGGCGAATTTCAGGGGTTTTTCGGTTTTACTTGGAACCATAATGTCCCTTTAACAACAATTTTTTACTGAGTTTCATAGGGTTTTAGTAGCTCAAACTAAACATAACATCCCTTTTTAACAAAGTTTTTTCACTGAATATAGATAATATAAATTTGATAAATGTTTACTAGGATTACCTTAATTTATAAACATATACCATAGAACATACTGAGCGCCTACCCACGCTACTTATTTTGATGTCCACGGACTCGGTCAACATCAACACTATCCAAAAACTCAGGGGGTATCTTACATTGTTGTATCATGCAATAAAAACACTGAACATGTTCAAAAAGCAGCACATAAATACATTACTTAATAATAAATAAGAAGTGGAAACTGTATATTTAAGACACCAACCGTCCAATTACATAGCATATGCAACATAATGGAATATACCAAAACAAAATAAATATGCCTCCAACAGAATTACCTCACAGAAACTGCACAGCAAAAAGCAACAGCACACCTACACAGCAGTAACCGCAAATCTTAGCAAGAATCTAATAAGTGCACTACATTTATTTTATATATTTATAAACTTTCTGTATTAGGTACTCTAAAAGTATTTTTTTTGTTTTTTCCACAGAAATGTCTGGAAGAACATTTTTCCCCGGGATGAAATGGTTGAAAACAGTGATACTAATGGTAGACACTACACTTCTCTAAATAAACCAATTAATAACCATTACTATGTGTACTTAACATATTCTTTTTTAAACAGGCCATACAGACATTAAAAATAATACAGAAACAGACACCTTAGAAAATCTGCAGTGTGTGGAAATTGATCTAGTAATGTGAAATTTCATTATTTTGAAAAACTTTGTGGTGGACCATATAAAAGAAGAAAATAAATATCACTGTCCCACATGTATCTGTACCCCTTCTCCATGTCCCAGCCAACTATCCGCAAAAACTCCCCAGCAAGAAAAACGTTATGACGACACTTAAATCCCTTCTTCCCCTACCATCCATCATGTTCA
The DNA here is from genome assembly GCF_040938575.1 of Ambystoma mexicanum. Lineage (NCBI taxonomy): Eukaryota > Metazoa > Chordata > Amphibia > Caudata > Ambystomatidae > Ambystoma > Ambystoma mexicanum. The sequence continues at coordinate 669,345,711 of NC_090933.1, read as the reverse complement.
AACCCCTAATTCCCCTGTATTTGTATCCGTTTCTGCTTCCCCCTCTCTTTCATACATTTTATTTTTATACAATAATAAAATATTGTGTGTTGTTAATATATTCCTGTGTTCTTTTTTTTTTTTAAAAGGCAGTTGGGTGTCCGCGGACAGCGCGGTTGCCCGGGATGTCTGCAATTAACCAAAATGGAGGTGTCGTAAGGACACTATACCTGTCTGCACTGTCCGCAATCAAGATGTAGGTGTCCCGAGGACACAAAAGATGTGCGCCTGTCCGTAATTAACCAAAATGGGGGTGTCCTAAGCACACTATACCTGTTTGCACTGTCCGTAGTCAAAATGGGGGTGTGCGCAGAACGCCAAAGCCGTCTGCATGTTCGTAACTATGCAAATTAGGTGTTCTACGAACATTCTCCCTGTTCGCATTGTCCGCAACCAGAATTAATATGTCCGGAGAACACATAGCACGTCTGCCTGTCCGCAAAGTTTGATGCACATCTATTTTGTTCGGGGACCTGAACACAGTCCGTAGAACACAAGTGCGCATGTGTATCACACTCTTGGGTCCTACGAACATCGCAGCTGTCTGTAACTGTCTGCAGCAAGTGTGTCGCACTTTTAATTAGTTCAGGGACCCAAAAACTGTCCGTATAACACTCGCACGCATGTGCACCACCAACCCCGCGCATTTGGTCTTCTACGGACAGCCGTCCCATTCGCGAACGTGTCCGCGACGTCCTCATGTGACCGCACCCACGCTAAGCGCGGGTCCTTGTTCACAAACACTGTCTGGGCCCCGAACATTTAAAAAGTGCTTTTTTTTTGTAGCAATCCAGGGTATTTTCCAGTAACGGTTCACCCTTGCACATGTCCCAGACAATGTCATTGGCGACCTACATACTTTTTGGAACTTTTTGAGCCCTTTCTTGGTGTTCGATGTGTCCTGCACCTCTATAAAAGGTCACACCCCAGAGCTGATGCTCATTCTGTCTTTCTAGCACTACCAGAGATTGATCCTGCTTTTGCTACTCGAGATTCAAGATTTGAAACAGCTGTCCTGATGGTATTCATGGCTGTTGCTGGTGCTACTGCTGTCTCAGCACCACCCCCTCCTCCACCACCACCACCTTCCCAAGGACCTGTAGAGGGGAACAGGCGTGAGGATGCAGAGGAGAGTGATGAAGAGGAGGAAGAGGATGAGGAAGTCCCTACTACTAGCACTCATGGTGAATCTTGGGTGTGGAGGTTATTTACCACTCTTGATAGAGGACCAAAAGCACGTGCAAACAAGGTGCGCTGCACTCAGTGCCTGTTGGTGCTGAGTTGTGGCAAACCGGGTTTGTACAGCTATGGTACTACCTCAATGAAGCGACACCTAAGGTTGTTCCACGGTGGGGCTATTTGTATGGTTGTACCTTGGCGATAAACGTAGGTTGAGTTCCTCTGCAGCATCCTTCGTTTCCGCGCTTGCCACCACAAGAGACACTCCTGTGGGGCAGCGCATCCCTCCAGGTGCCTCGCAGGCCATAATTGATGCTGTTGACCCTTACCTTTCGAGGGTCACAGTATTGTGCATGTACTTCGATGCAGTAGTCTGCAGGGGGGAGAACCTTTGAAGTGCTTTCGAGACTGCGGTCTGGGAGCATGAGAAGGACTGCTACCTACCTGAATAAGGCCCACCCTACATCTTCCTCTCTCCACCTGCCCTTTCTTATCCCCGTGGTTGGTGTCCCTTCCTTACCCTCCTTTCCCTTCCTTTCCTTGTGTATCGTGTTTAAAAAACCAAAACAAATATAAAACAAAAAAAGGCTCTTTTCAGAGCTGCCTTTCACAGTTTAAAAATAGAAGTGGCAAATAAATAGTGCCCGGCCCTGTGCATTTTTTAAATGTCTGCGGACATTTAACATTTTTGGGTGGCTGCCCTATCAGAACCATTGCACTTTTCTCTGGGGGGAAGTGGTGTCCCTGAAAAGAGCCTTTTTGTAGTGTTTTTTGTGATTCGAAAACTTCAAATGGTCAACACCTACTGCAAAATTGATTACCGTAATTCCAAAAACGGTCGCAATGCATTTTGTATATTTCACAGAAAAATCTGACTGCCAGCATAAGTAAGATGTACTCCATCTCTGCGAAAAATGTGTGTACTACGAAACGTAATATTTTCATTGTGAAAAGATGACATGCCAACATCTCTCAAAAAGGCACAGACAGCCTTGTTGACATTCTGCCTCGCTTTCTCCGTTTGTGGACCAAATGAACGACACAGCCACATTTGTCTCTGCGCAATATGGGAAAAAATTACTCAGGAGTTTGGAAACGTGTGCATGACTTTCCCAAGTCCTTCTTTCATTGCAAATTGCAAAGAGATTCCAGAGACATGTCCTAAACTGTTCCCTCCCCAATCGCCAGTGAAGCCTTCCCCCTCGAATACTCCCTCATCCCACTGAACCGACCTTCTAGAGGAGGAGGAATAGCATTCGTCTTCAAGTCTCTCTTCCACGCCTCAATTATCGACCGCCAACCTTCCATTCCACACTGCAAATCTCTCCTCGTTAGACTATCCCTCTCCCCATCGCTCTCACACAGCTTCCTAATAATCTACAGACCCCCTGGCTACGATAGACATTTCGCAAACAACCTCTGCGACTCTATTTCCACCCTTCAACTAAACCACCCCAACCTCACCCTTCTTGGAGGCTTCAATATATGGCTTGACATCCCCACCAACCCCATGACACACACTCTGATCGACGGTTTGGACGCAATTAACCTCCAACCCCACACAAACGGCCCGACTCACTACAAAGGACACACTCTTGATGCCATCTTTAGCTCCAACACCCTGATTCATTTAAAACCCCCCACCCCTATCCTCTGGTCCGACCACTTCATTCTCTCGTTCACCATTCACTCACCCGACCGCCATCCCGTACTCCAATCTGAACCTGCGAATCTACGCAAATGCTGGAAAAAACTAAAAATCGTCCCTGACCTAGCCGACGCACTCCTCCAGTCTCCACCACATACCTGCCTACTGAACAAACAACTAACCCCCGACGCCTTTGACTCATGGCTCAATGCATCCCTGACGCGGCTCACTCCCCCTTGCAAACCATCAACCCGCCGCGGCCAATTCCCCAGATGGTTCACTCCTGAGTTGAAGATCACTAAACAACTATATAAATACCTAGACCGCAAATGGCTGAAAGACAAAACCCAGGTGAAAAGGGACACCTTGACCCGACACCTCTATCAGTGCAAGGCCGAAATCCGGAAAGCAAAAAAAAGCCCACTACAACTCCTGAATCCAAAACTGCAAAAACCCAAGCATAGAACTCCACAAAATCATCTCCGAATTCACCCATCCTGCAACACGACCGTCCCAACTCCCTCACAATCACTATGCAACTCACTCTCCCTCCACTTCTTCACCACGGCTCTCGAACGAACAAATACTCTAGCCACCAACCTAGCTCTCTTACATCCCCAAAGCAATTCAACTCCCATACCGGTCCCCCCACCAGATGCAACCATTACGCAACCAACGTTTGAATCCTTTAGTCCAATATAACCTGAGCAATTTCACAAACTTCTATCTGTCCGCAAACCATCAGGCTCGCCTCTGGACCCTTGCCCAGCCGCAACCCTCAAAGAAATCTTCACTTCCACCTGCGCAGGTGAACACGCAAGATCCATCATAAACACCTCCCTTTCCTCTGGTATCTTTCCCGACGCATTCAAAACAGCTTATGTTAAACCTCTAATTAAAAAACCCTTGTTTGACCCTCTCGAGCCCAAAAACTACCGCCCCATTGCACCAAACCAACGCACACCAAGGTGGGCTTAGTGCCACAACAGCGACACGAGCCGCAACAGTGAAAGGAGCACGGACTGCGGCACGCTTCAAAGGATAACACAGATAACTGGACACGGACAACATACAGTACAACGGATTACACAGACAATAACGAGCAGAGCAACACAAGCAACACGAGTGGCGACCGCAGCAGTTCTGGGTTGCCTCCCGACTCAAGGGTCAGTGAAGTAACTGGATCCTACAGTACATTGCGCCCCTGCTGAGACTAAGCAGGAAGGCGAGCCCACCACCCAAATACACAAGGTGAGAACACCCCGGACTGGGAACATGTGTGGAAGGAACAGGGTGAGGCGCGCGGGGGGGGGTCATAGGAGGCCGGCACAGACAGTCTCACTCACCACCCTTTCCCCTGTCGTAGGAGCTGACCCAAGGCCAGGCTAGGGAACATAGGACACGCAGCGCCTCAACCCAGGGAAGCAGACACCCAACGCACCAGCACCCGACGTCCCAGCAGAGACAAGGTGAGCGTAACACCTCCTCCATCTTTCACTCCAAAAAGTATGCCACACCTCCGTGCTTTCTTCATTCTAAAACGTCCTTTATTCTTTAAATGTGGGGACAGCTGAGAGTACACCTGTGAATAAAATCACAATGACACGTTTTACCCCAAACTGGGCTTTGTTGGAATATATTTGTGGTGTGTAGTTATGGTTAAATTACTAAACCCGTAGGAAGAGCACTTTTTGGGTGGCTTATAACTTCGCTCCCCCTGGACGAATCCTCAACAAACTTTGCAAAAAAAGTATATGGCCCACTCTGAATTTTTTTTGCAAAGTTTGGTGAGGTTTGGTCCGGGGGGGGCAAATTATAAGGGGGGGTCTGCTATAAGGTACAGAGCTAATTAAAACCATTTGGACTCTTCATTGTCTTCTATTTTGTATATTACCTCTACAATTTTTGTGTTACTTTTATAAAAAGTTCTGCGGCAACACACACACACACATGGTTTGGTATTTCAGCCGATGTACTTTTACATTTTAGTATTTCTTTTTTGTATGTGTGTAGTAGAAGGTTGCCATCTGTACAATTGTTGCTAGTTTGTTGTAAAGGAATTGCATTTTGTAAGTTCCTTTCACTTCCAAAATATTTTCTCTGGATATGCTCTATTTCTTCAAGTAGATCTTTGGCTGTACCATGTAGAAGATTATTTAAATTGGCTAGTGCTAAAGCAGGATTTTTAGCCTAGTACAGTTTATAGACTAGATTTCTTTAAAGTTGAATGATGTGTTGATATCATTTTGATATGATGGAAGGTGCTTTTGCAAATAGGTCCTGAAATGCGGGCTAATGAATATCCTTGTAGTCCTGTCTTTGCGCACTGGACAGGTATCCATATTTTGTATAAGTTTCATTTTGATTTCGTCTTTACCTTTCACATACTGATTGAGGAACTGGCGTAAACATTTCAAAGATTTTTTGGCAATGTTACACATTGACGTGCACGGCCATTTGTATACTGGACGTTCTGGTTCAGTTGAATGGAGAGGTGATACTGAATTTTCTGGGGACATTTTTGTAAGCAGTATTTCTTGTTCCATAATGATATTAAGTTTTTCATAGCCTCTTCCACTGCTATGTATGGCAATTATGTTTGTTTGCTTTTGTTTGTATGCTTCTTCATTGAAATATGGTTCTGTGCTGGTGGTGTGACTTTTGTTGACATTCTGTTTATTTCGAAGTCTTTTTTGTAATTTAGTAGTTAGTTTTGTTAGTGGTTTCATTCTGTTTAACACTAAAATAAATAACTTCCACTTGAGAAGGATTGCAGTCTATCAAAGCTTCTAAAATTAATTTTCTATGGTAGGTTTTAAGGGTTGTGCATGATTTCTGTCCTGTTTTTATAAGATTTTGAAGGACTCTGTGGCAGAATTTTCTTTTTAATATACTTTTTTGGGTATGGTTGCTTGCCACTACATCAATATTTATAGGAGCAGTGTTAGTAGTAGTGGTAGCTGAATTGTTGTAAATCACTTTTTGTTTTGTTTTACATTTTGAAAGGAGGGAATGTTTTTGTACTGGAAGCTTGTTTTGCTTCGCTTAATGATACTATTAGATCTTTTGTTTTAACTTTTTTGTACAAATTCTGCTAGAGATGGATGCTTATTTTGGACACTTTTATTTTTATTTGCTCTACTTCTGCGTTGCTTTCTACGGACTTGGTTCTTGGTAGGCATTCTTTGGCGTCTGTTGAAAAAAAAGAAGGTAGGGGTTGGGCTGTTGTGCAATGTATGTGTGCTGTGTGCATGATTGTGAGTATGATGGTAAAGATGCATGTGGTGGTGTGTGATTGTGCATTGGGCAGCTACAACTAGTTGGGAAGGCTATTCTTGTACTTGTGCGTTACTGTACTTGGGTTCAGAAGACAGTACAAAGTAAGCTAGTGGTGAGCAGAAGTACTAATACTAATAGGCCGATTCATGGAATTAATGTGCGCTAAAATTTTCAGCGCAAGCGTGCGAATCGCAGTGCCAGTGCGAAAATCGCAGCGAAACCCGCGCCCAGCGATTCATGGAAGTACGTGCGCGTGTAAATCCCAGGATGTGCGCCAAATTTCTGCGTGGCGCACACGTCTCCAAACAGCGTGCGCTAAGCGCACAGCGAAATCGCACATAGCGCGGTGCACACAACAAAAGTAGGAGGAACAGGGGGCGTGACACGCGGAATGGGGAACGACTCGTGAAAATGTGGGTGTCACGGGGGGAAGTACAGGAGGCAAATGCGCAGAACGCCCACACGCACGTTCAAAACACGTATTCATGGAATCGAACGGGGCTAAGGCGTGCGCCAAATAAGATGCGCTAATCAGGAAGCACGTACACCAGCAGGCGTGGACCCGCGCAGCATAAAAGTGCACGCAAACAACTAACAAGCACAGACGCCAGGATGAATATACCGTTCCTAGCAGCACTGGTCGTGGGATACCGCAGGAGGAGGAGGATAGTCAGGCCCAGCATTTTTACACCCAGAACCAGCCTTTTTTGGATGCCTGATGACCAGGTGTATGGGAGGTACAGGTTTCCACCTCACCTCATACTCGACCTGGTCAGTGAGTGGGAGGATGACCTCACATCACCCACCCTGTGCTCCCAAGCACTCAGCCCCCTGCATAAGGTCCTCAATGTACTGCACTTCTTGGCCACTGTATCGTTTCAACAGACAACTGCTATAGTGGGGGGGTGTCACAGGCCACGCAGTCACGCTGCCTACACCAGGTCTTGGCCATCATGACTGCACGCCCATCAGTCCACAGGCACATATACCTGCCCAGAACACCTGCAGAAAGGCAGGCTGTCGTCCAGGATTTTTACGGGGTGGCACACTTCCCCAAAGTGCTAGGTGCCATTGACTGCACCCATGTGGCTCTACGTCCCCCCAGTGCATCAGAGCACATCTATAGAAACCGCAAGCACTGGCATTCCATCAACATCCAGGTAGTATGTGATGCCAAGGGAATCATCACCTCAGTATATGCCAACTATCCAGGGTCCACGCATGACAGTTTCATTTACAGAATGTCAACCCTAAACCGGGACCTAGAAGCTGGGCGGCATGGCGATACATGGCTGCTCGGTGAGTATAAATGCCACAGCACATGCATGCATGTCAGATACTGAGTAATGTCACAACCCCACTAATGATACCCATCACCACCTACCCAGGGGACAGTGCCTACCCTCTGAGCACCCACATGATGACGCCAATTCGGAACCCCACCACGCCACCCGAGGTAAGATACAACACAGCCCACATTGCAACCCGGGGCATAGTGGAGCACACATTCGGAGTGCTCAAGTCACGCTTTCGCTCCCTTGACCGTTCTGGCGGGCAGCTGTTGTACGCTCCCCCAGTAGTGTGCAGGATCATAGTGGCAGCATGTGTCCTGCACAACTTTGCAACACGCCGGGGCCTGCCCGTGGACATGGTGGTGCCCCCACATCCCCAACCACATGCACGCCCGCTGCGCATGGGAGGGGAAACGGCACGGGGTGAGGCTGCCCGTACGCAGCTGGTGGCTAATTACTTCACCTAAAATCACACCCCTGTGGAGTGCACACAGCCCTGGCACATACCATCTGACAATCAGTGATGATGACATAAGGGACAGTCAACTGTCACAACCATGCCAGCCTGAGATTGGTCACCTGGAAGTGTTACATTGTGTGCATCCCTACCTGCACAAACCCCACCAATGATGTGTCATCAAAAGACACACTTCTATGCTGAAAAAATAATTTCCCCCTTGCAAAATACAACATGGCAACAGTGCCATGTCACCCAACCCCTCCCCAGCACCGCCACCCAACACACCATGGCATGTCATGCTATGTGAGAGCAAACAAAGCAATCCCCAAAACATGACACAAGTGTCAAAGTACAGTGTCCCTAATGGAAACTGCCCACACACAATATGCTCCCAGTAATGTAGAACTAACAACACACATGACCAAATACTTACCAACAATACAATGCAGCTACACAACCTCAAACATAGCATAAACATGACAGTACTAAGTTAAAGTAGTGGTAGTCTTACAACCTGATCATGCCAGCACATCGGCCACTTCCAACTGTACAGTGCTGCTGCCACGCAAATGTCCAAGTGCACTGCTTACAACATGAACTCCATCTCCAAAGTAGACGGCCTTGTGAAGACATGAGGAATTAACCAGCAAATTTGGCGAAAGACATGGATGCACAAGCACATAGCAATACACAATGCAGTGTACAATTCAACAACAATATCCACTAGGAATGTATACACAGTATTGACTACAGACTGTCCACACAGCTCATGGGAGACCTACGTCACTGTGTAAGTCAATGTCACTTGGGCACACCCTTTGTAAGTCTATGGAAACGGGAAGCAGGAGGGGTGTGTGTCTCACGAACACAAGCATCTAACCCAAAGTCAGGACAAGCCTGCATGTGCCCAGCCGGAATACAGTGGATGCCCACGGGAGTGTCACAAGGCAACACACTGTAAAAAAACAAAACAAAATATCAAAAATGGCCATGTGGGGGCCGGGTGGGGGGAGGCCACCCAGGAGGTCCGAGGAGAGGGTGCGTACCAACACCCACCTGTGTGGATGTTGGGGGGAAAAAAACACCTCCATGGGCTCATGGCCTGCAGGGCTATGCCAATGTGGGAGAACTGCTACTGTCGCTCTCATCACCCTCTGCTGCTGCCACAGGAGGTGGTGCTGCCACAGGAGGTGGTGGTGCTATGGGAGGCAGCCCACGCAAAGCCCTGGTATGGTCCTCCATGGCAGCAAGCATGCGGGTGTGGAAGGTCTCGTTCTGGAGGATTATAGTGCGGAGATCCCCATGCAGCACCTGACGTGATGCCCGGATCTCCTCCCGAGTTGCTTGCATCTCAGCTGAGAGCGAACGTGTGAGCCGCTCCAGCTGCTGTTCTGTCCTCAAGTTAGTGGAAGCCTCAAGGTCAACAAGAGTCTCCCTGAGGTGATGGAGTTCTACCCTCAGGGCTTCCCTGTGGCCCTGGGACTCTATTGATATCGATTGGCGTAGAGTCTCCAGTGCCGCCCGTCTGTCCCTGTTGGACGCCAACATGTCCTCCCTGTGTGATTGGCAAATGGAGTCTGTTGCCTGCTGTAGTTGCTCCATCTGCCTTTCAGGGGGGACAATGGAAGTGGCCACCCTCTCCATTGCTTGAGCCATCATCTCAACTGATGCTGCCTGTTGGGTTGCCATACCGTAAATGGATTGCATTCCCCCTCTGATCTGCTGGCCCAGGAACAGGATCAGATGTTGTGGAGTGCGACCCTGCATCCGTAACCGCCAAAGGCGGACTGACCAACACTGACATCCCCTTAGAGGGTTCTACCCCTGATACAGGTGGGTTGGACAGAACAGAATCCCTGCCAGAAACACTTACCTGCGACGCCACATAGGTCTCATCATCTGAATCAGCACCTGAATAGAGGTCTGGGGAGGTGCACCCAGAGGCACCCCTCGTCAGAATGGTTTGCAGCAAGATTGGGTTCTCACCCACCACCACACCACGTCCCCCACTGGTGCCCGGACGTGCCTGAGATTCCTCCTGGGTCTGCACCATCTCCTCAACCTCAACAGCATCAAGTGCGTCATCGAAAGACAAAAAATGGAAACAGACATTAGCACCATAGCACACAAATAGGCCTGACAAGCTACAGAACCAGTACATGATTTACACATGTCCCCTATGACTATAACCCTCCCATGCATGCACTGTCACTGAGTTGGAAGGCAGACACTGATGACACCAAGATGGAAGAGCAACACATTTGCTGCATGCTGGGTAGCACTGCCATCACACATTGGTCTGTGAGTGGCATGTCCAATACACATACATGACACATGCCATCAAACAGATGGCATGTACCATAGCCATGGTACATTCCACAAGTACATCCATATGTCAGTGAATGAATACTGTCAGCCATCCATGTGAGATGGACATGATGAGATCAAAAATGCTACATAGTGTGACAAAATAGGCATGTGCCACATACTGCAACACATCCAGTGTACAAAAATACAGTGATTGCAGGCCGATGTATACATCAATGGTTGGTCACTTCAACATGACAGGAAAGAACTATCATGTTCCACATTCAAACAGGCCCCAAAGATTCTTATGATCAGGCCAATACTCAATTAGCCTGAATGGTCAAATCATTCATCTAACAAGGTAACACATGTGGGCCAATGTTGGGTTCACCAATGACAGAAGCATGTCACAAATGTGACAATAGGGCTGGGGAATGCGTAGCAACAATGGGATAATTGTAACAATCAGCCTGAACGAACACTGAAAAATACAAACAATGTTGTTGCAAGATGCCACTTCAAGAGCAACTGCAGTAATGTTGAGCAAAATTACTAATGTGGGCAGAAGGGATACTGTCACACCCAAATCCAAGGCCGCTGAATGTTTTGGATGAAGCACATGGGTGACCCATACCACTCGGGCACACACACCCTCACCTGGCACTCAATCAGAACCCGTCACCCAAACAACATACACATGCATTACACACACACATGCATGGGCACTCACCGGACAATGCATCATAATCAGGTAGTCCTCCCACACCTTGGATCTGTTCCTCTGTGACGAAGGCCCCAGCAACAGACTCATGTTCAGTGAGTTTCTTCTCCTCTTGTGGAGACCCACCAGCAGTCACCAGAGTAGCGACATGATTTGAGGCCAGCTTGTTCTTTGCTCTGCGTTTCAGGTCATTCCACCGCTTGTAGCAATCATCAGCTGAGCGCCTCACAAATCCAAGGGCACTTATGCGGTCGGCGATGGTCTGCCAGTGTGCCTTACGTTGACCAGGTGTGGTCTTGCACCCTGCAGTCACCAGCATTTTGTGGCTATATGCCGACACATAGCCCACAAGTGCATCAAGTTCCGGTTCATTAAAGCAAGGCTTCCTTGAGGTACCGGACTGTGTAGCCGTGTCTGGGGTCTCAGCCTGTCGACCCAAAGCACCCTTCTTCCTCTTGTTTAAAGGTGGAGCAGAGCCAGAGTGGCTTACGCCGCTCTGGTCAGTAGGGGCAGAATCACCGGTGGATTGGGTAGTAGGAGTGTGGAAATGCACAATGACCATAGGTCTTGATGCAGGCATTGGTTGCAGGGTAATGTTGGCAGGGGGAGCGTCAGTTTGATGGACCTGGACTGGCACTGTCCTGGCTGGGAGAGTCAGAGCTGGGGCGGATGGAGCTGCAGCTGCCCCTGCAGCCTCCCCAACCTGCATACTTGGGGCAGCAGATGACATAGCTGCCCCAGATCCACGTGGATTGATGACAACAACTTGCACCACCACACGTGGCCTAGACTTGCTGACCTGGAAGTCAGCCAGGGAGTCATCCTGTGCCAGGTCAGGTGCCACAATGGGCTGGCCCAACAGGAGCTGAGCTTGGATGGTGTCAGCCACGTTTCCCTCAACCATGGGGGGGGGGCATGGGTATCCCTGATTGCTCCTCCACACATGGGGGCATATGGGCACCCTGCAAATCCCGGCCACGTCCTCTACCGCGCCCACCACGCCCACCTCTTGATGGTCGGCCACCTTTGCCTCCCTTACCGCTTGGTCGCCTCCCAACCATGGCACTGATGATGTTGTGTGTATGGGAGTTGCAGTAAAATATTGTCCTGGGCAATTGGGGGTCAAAGGGGTAGGATACCAGATGGAATTCGTACCCTAGTGCTCTAACAAGGCTGTCTGTGACCCGTGGGGGAAGATGACGGGTCACGCAACGCACAGGCAGCCCAAAATCAAAAATAAACGTGCACGCAACCCCTCGCAGAACACGTGCGTGATAAAATGAACCCGCACTACGCTGTGGCACCCAGACACACAAAAATAAGCGTACGCATAATACACGCAGCCTACAGTGACCTCTGAAGGGGAACGCGACACATGGGGCAAGCACAGTTGCTAAGTACGTGCGGAACTCGCCGTCTGCCTGGAAAAAGAAAGTGAAAAATACGCGCGTGTGCGCGTTGGCAACACCCCCGCCAAATGAAGAATTGTACGCTGTCTGAGGAGACAGGACAAAAGGAGAAGTGAACTCTGTTTGAGGAAACAGGCCCAACAAAAAAATCAGAAAAGATCTGTCAGAGGTAACCGGGAGTACGAACTAGAAACACTGTGAAGTAATCGCGTTTGAACCGACAAGAAGTACAGATTTCACCCATTCGCTCTCCACGAAAAGCACGTAGAAGGAAATGGCGTCCTACCCGCAGCTTTTAAACCGGCCCACATGTACACGTCCGACGCGTGTACGCGGGCGCTTTCCTCCAATTACACGCGATGACACTCGGACGTGCAGTTTTTCCACGTGTGCGCTCTCACCACGCGCTATGAGGGAAACGCCCACGCGCGTAATGTAACTTATGCGCTAAGGGCCTTTGGTCCAATGGAATTGCATGCGTATGCTGGCGCACTTACGCGCGAAGGCCGTTTCCTCGAATTGCACGCTGACGGAAAGATTTTCACGTGCCAAAACACTCCGTATCAAGCTGGCCACGCGAAAACACACGGAAGACCACGCTCCTGCCCAGAAGGCCGAATTACTGCCCCCCAGAGACCCGAGCACGCGCCCACCTGCTGCTGCCTGACTGCCTGCTGCCCACGTGCCCTGCCATTTGCTCCCTGCATGTCAGCCAGGGGTGTAGTTGCTGTGACCACCCCTGCTGGAACCAAAGACTCCCGACTGGGATTCCATCGCTCCACAGCCCAGCCCCAGGACCCAGTTGCCCACCCACTCCTGCCTCTGGGGTTGCCATGTCCAGCACTACACCATCTGGCAGCACTGGCAACCACCAGCCAGAGAGGCAGAGGGCCACCAGCTTCAGTGCCACCGAAGTTGGTATCCTGGTGGAGCAGGTCCTGGGGCAGTTTGATGCCATCTTTGGAAGTTTGCGCGCCGACAAGGAAGGACGGACCAGGATCTGGATGGACATCGTGACTGCCATCTACGCGGATTGGGTGGCAGTCCGCGACTTACAACATGTCAAGAAGCGCTGGGAGGACTTCAGGTACAGGACCCTCAACACGACCCGGCGCCTCGCTAAGGCAGCAGATGCCAAGGGGCGCTGGGGCCAGCTGTCAGACCATCAAATGAGGGTCCTGGAACGCATATGCCCAGTGCTCTACGTCCAGATCCTTGAGAGGCAGACCCGTCTGGAGTCGAGCGGTAAGTGTACATGCATGTTGATGGTATGCTGTGCGTGTCGTGTTGTGCCAGTAGTGTGCAGGTTGCACATGTGTTTATGTAGGGCCATGTGTATGAACATGGGCGTGTCGCTGCCACATGTGAGTCCTCTCAGGTGTGAGACACATTGATGGTGTATGTGTTGGTGAGCATGCTGGGCATATGCAGGTGTGGGAGCACACAGGTTTCAATCTCCGTATGTACATTGGCATGATTGTGGCACGGATGGTGGTTCATAATTCATGTATATGCACTGTGTACATGTGCATGTATGTGTATTTCACAAGTGTGCAAATGTGATGCATCATGGATGCACGCGACACTGATATGGACATGGATGAATGGCAGATGTGGCGTGTATGGCGATCTCTTCACAGAAACAGTTGCAGGAGATGTAGACATGCATGTAAGTGTGGTGGCGTGTGTGCATGTCTAGTGCACTCCCTGTGTTTCATGTGATGTCTGGCTCACCTTTGGCTGCTCATGCTGTTGTATGTGTATGGATGTTGCTGGCCGTTGTGATATGGCTGTGGAATAGCTCATGTGTGTGAGTTGAAATGACATGTGTTGGGGATTGCGATGCCATGTCTGAAGTTTGACACTGCCACTCATGTGGAACTGTCATGTGTGTATCAGTCTATTGTACAGTGCCCTGATGCCTGTCTCCTATCTCTCCCTGTCTGCAGCGTCAACTGATGAAGAGGGTGGAGAATGTGCTGTGGAGCACAGCGGCAGGGATCGCACCCCCAGCCGGAGACGCAAGGCCCGACTTCCCTCCCAGGTTGTGATCTCGTCGGGGAGTGAGGAGTCCGGTGCTGCGTCCCAGGCCGCAGCTGCCAAGGGTAGGTCCAAGAGGCGGAGGTTGGAGATGGACTCCTCGGCAGCAGAAGGGGCAGCTGAGACCCCACAGGGTCCGATGGAGGAAGATGGCACGGAGACATCCAGGTTGGTGGGGGGGTATGGTGGAGGAGGAGGCCGTGCAAGGGACAGACACGGGGTCTGGAGGTGGGGATTCCACGGGTGCTAGCGGTGCAGTGCAGGGACAGGAGGCAGCACAGGCCACCGCGGAGGTGCCTGTGTGTAATCCTGTCCCCGATCCTGTGACTGCATCATCCCGCACCAGCAGGGATGCCTACGTCCAGACCCGTTTTCAGAAATGGGATCTGCTTACAACAGCTGGCCTTCCTCTCCCTGCAGACGTGGCTATCCGGGTCCGGGTTGAGCCTGTCCTGGGTGGGGTGGCGTTGCGTCAACGGGCAATGTGAGCTGACCTGCAGTCTTTTTATGAGGAGACTGCACCACTTCTCCGATGGCTCGTTGACCGCGTAGACCTACTGGGACAGCTCACCAGAGCCGGATTCCTCCGTTTTCTGGACCTTGTTCCGACCCCCTCCTCAACTGAACCCCCTATACCCCAGTCATCCTCCATGCCATCTTCCCACCCATGTATCACCTGGGTAGCCTGTGGAGCTGCCTCTGACCCTGCGACCAGGCTGGTGGAGTACACATCCCTGCCACAGTCTGGAGTCGGACATCCAGCAGGGGTGGCCAACTCAACAACTGCACCCCAGCCGGAGGAGGATGTGCAGGCAGCAAGAGCCAGGGCACAGGCAGAGGCACAGCAGCAGCAGCAACAAGGTGGGAGCCATCATGGCTCGGGGCCTTTGACATCGGAGGGGCAGGCATTGGCTAGAGGGCAGGAGGACCTAGGACTGGAAGTTTCGTCCGTGTGGCAGCGGTTAGGCCATGCTATAGATGCTGAGCGGCAGCGGGCAGAAGAGGCACAGCTCACGATGGTCAGGGCGGAGAACTCCATGCTGAGGGCCCTGAGGCGGGCCGAGTGCCTCGAGGCAATTCGCAGGGAGTTGGAGGAGAACATGTTGCCGTCCCTGCGAACCCTCGGGCCATGGAAGAGGACCACCTCCAGGACATTGAGCAGGAGTTTGATGATGCCCTGGCCCGGGAGATCCAAAAGTGAGCCGTCGGACTAGCCCGCTGCCCTTGTAAATAGTTTTTAGAGTTAGGTTACCTTTATGTTTTCCTTTTATTTGTGGTCCATGGACAATGCCACCCAAATTTGTATATAGTTATATTTTTAGGTAGGTAGGTAGGTTTCCTTTGTTTGGTTGGGATCATGGACCCTTTACATCCTTGGACAATGAATTGTATATAGTTTAATCATGTTTTCTTTTTGTTGGCTGTGCATTATGGACATGGAGCAATGGATTTTCTTTTCCCGGACAATGGATTGTAAATAGTTGGACTATGGATTGATTTCTCCTTTATTTCTTTATGAACATGAAGCAATGGATTATTTTTTTTTTTACATTTCCTTTGGATTTGCGTTGTTGGAGGCTGACTTTGGACTGTTTTTCTTTCAAATTTATATGGATTGGTTATCATTTTCATTCAATCATCTTTTTCACATGCTTTTCATTTCATGTTTCATATTTTGGTATGCTTTCATTTCATTTTTGATTTCATGTACATAATACATTTTCATTTTTTAGTTCCATGTGTGGGATTCGCTCATTGGCTTGATGCATGTGAAAATGTGGGTACACAAGCAATGCCAACCAGTGTATGTGTGTGACGGACATGTGTTGATGTACATAGTTTTGACTTTTGGTTTGTGTCATGAGATCAGCATTTCACTGCTGGGGGTGGGGGTGCAAGGGGACATGAGTGGGGGCCTGCTGGCAGGTGCCCTGCACTGCTGGGGTTTGGGGGTCACGGGGAGATAAGTGTGCCCTTTCGCGTGTCAAACTTCACGTACCCTGCTGAAATGGCGTGAGACTTCCCGTGAACACCATAATACACGTACCCTGCTCGCACAGGGCCCTTTCGCTTGTAAAACTTCCCGCGAACCCCAGTTATACATGTACCACACTAGCACAGGCCCTTTCGCGCGTGAAACTTCCCACGCACCCCGAAATACACGTACCCGGATCCAATCGCGTGTGTGACTTCCCGCGAAGCCCCGTAATACACTTACCCTGCTGAAATCGCGTGTGAAACTTCCCGCGAACCCCAGTTATACACGTACCCCACTCGCACAGGCCCTTTCGCGTGTGAAACTTCACGCGCACCCCAGTAATACACGTTCCCCGCTTGGCTTTGCTGTTTGGCAGCCCTGTAAACTGGTCCAGGGTTAGCGCGGCCCTTTGCGCTGAATTGGGGATTTTGATGGCTTTTCCTTGCGCGAGGGCGTTCTTGGGGGCGTAACTGACACTGCTGCAGGGTCGCTGCGCCATGGCTGGTTTTGGAGGCTAAAATCCATGAATACGCTGTGCGCCAAATCGATTTTAGCGCACGTGGCTGGCGCAGACATTCGCATGCGCACACTGTGCGCCAGCTGCATGCGCCAGTTTTGTACGAAATTCTATTAATTACCCTGTTAATCTAATGGTATAGAATTAAAACAGTTCTTTGTTCTGTAATACTAACATTCTAGGGGCTGAGTTATGTTATTTGTGTATCAAAAAACGGGGATTTGTGTGCTATTCTGCCTGTTAATCCCTGTTTATCAAATGTGGATTTGTGGGCAGAATGGTGTACAAATCTGTTTTTTGGCGCACAAATTGAATGAATCAACTGCACAGTGAGTTTGAGTAACAGTAAGAATATTATGGTAGTATTGTACTTAATTTTTTTGTTTGGAATGAGCAGGTTTTTTCTGAGTTGTTGTTTGTACTTCCGATTGTTGCTGCTTTTCAGGAGAGTGGTCTTCACTGCAATTGTAAAAGAAAGAAGTTAGTAATTTTGTGTGTTTATAGCATTGACGTTAATTTTGACGTTTATTTGTTTTTCTAGTAGTATTCTTGTTTGATAAGAGAACATAGTGTGTGAATGCAGTTTCCTTTGACTATGTGTAGGCTTTATATTTTACTTACAATATGTTACTTCAATATGCTTTGCAAATGAGTAGAATACTAAGTGTATGAAGCTCACTTGGTTTTTTAAGGCTGTGTTATTGAATGTTAGGAGATAGAAGAAATAATGATATATTTATTTAGCATTTTTTATAAAGTAAATGGTAGAAATTGTATAGAGAAGCATGGAATGTATGCATTTGTGAAGGTATGGGTTAAAAAGTAGAACAATTTGATTTATAGGCAGTGGTGTTATTTCAGCTGGGAGCTTTTCAATGATACTATATCTGTGTGAGTGTATGAAGATGCATAATTTATCCTGACTCTGTGTAATTTTATAATTCGCTACTAAGTGTTTTTCTATAATTATACTGTTATTTCTCCCATCTTTTAATATTATATTTTTTTAGATAGCTGTGTGTGTAAAAAAAAAAACAAAAAAAAATAAAGAAAATTAGATAGCAGACAGGTTTGGAAGTGAGAGTTGATTATAGCAGATGGGAAAAATGACATTAAGTTTTTTTATATAGGTTATACAGGTTAAGTGGCAGTTAACTCTGTGTATATGCATTCATAAGTAGTTCATGTACTGTGCTGAAAATATGCATACCTGTAGTTTGTATTCTTGCATGTAGATATGCCTGTTGCTGCAAGTAGAAATCTTGGAGACTTATACAGTAGTTTTTTGTAGTAGGTGCTTTCCAATGATATGAGACTTGTTGTAACGCTCACCTGGTATCCACAGGGACGCCACCCAGCCGGGTTACTCGCAGGTATGCTTCTCAGCTTTGCCCTGATGTGGTCTGCGGGGAAGGTTCTGCCTTGTGGTAGAATTAGGCGTGCGCTCCGTCCTGCCTTCTTTTCAGGGGTGCGTTGTCTTTCATGGGTGAGTGCGGTCCAGTTACTTCACTTACGCCGGCCCGTTTGATATTGTTCAGGTAGGTCTTATTGCTGTTCTTTAGTATTGTTGCTATCCTGCATGCCTTTCTTTGTTTAAAATGTCTTTTTTCTCCCTTAGGTATGAGGAGCTTCAGCACGGCTTTTTGCTGGTGGTTTGGTTGAGCACCGCTGGTAAATGATGATGCATTAAGAGCGCTATGATGCAGTAAGTAAGCGCTATGTGCATCGCTGCAAAGTCTTGCCTTTGCTAACCTGTGTTTTCCTTCCTTGTAGCTTGCAGTGTTCTTCAGCGTGAGTGGAATGTCTGGAGTGGTGCCAGCCGAGAGACGACCAGCCAGGTTAGCCTTTTGAGCAGTTCGTAATTTGTAGCTGTCTCTACAGCTTTCTTTAATGTTGCCTCTATCTTCCTCTTTCAGGTCGTTCTGTCCGGGAGGCGTGCAGATTCGAGGAAGCTGTTCTCAGTAGTTGCGAGTGTTTAAAGGTGAAGACTGCAGGTAAGATGCTGCTGCTAATGATGTTCCTTTTGTCTCCTTGCAGGTTCTGCTTCTCCGAGGTTCGAGGGAATAGCTGGACACATTGAGCGTCACGTTACAAGCTGCAAAGTAACACGAAGCATGGTCTACAGTCAGGGTGTGGTTTATAAAGCCCTGGTAAACTAGTACCAGGGAAAGCAGTTCCAGGCCTACCACACCCAAAACGCTAGACCGCATAGCTTGGTTCTTGGGGAACCAAGCTATGTGGATGCCTCCATGTGGGCTGACAATACAATAAAATTGTTCCCAAGCACATTGTTGTTCATGGTGTATGAGCCTGGCCCCATGAGGGCTTTTGAAGAGGATGCCAGGCTCTAGAGGCCCGGGTCCTGACTCCACCTGGCCAATGGGTTTGCCAGAGGGGGTTTTGGGCGAGGGTCATGACACTTGTACTCAGATTGATCAACGGTACATTTGAAGTGCTGAACTGTGATGATGGAGTTAGGTAGAGGTCTTGGATGTGATTGGATGGTTATGAGACTGCTTAGCTGTATCCAATGAGGTAATGGCACAGAGAGTGAAGTGGAAAGGGTAGAAGGGCTGTCCAAGGTGTCTGTCAAGCATCTGTAAAAAAACAAAAAAAATTGCTCTTTTCAGAGTCAACCTCAAAGGGGAAATGGGGCACACTATTTAAATTTCAATACACCACGCTCAGATTGTTCGATATGTCCGCGGACATGGCGGTAGTCCGCGGACATCGCGTATTACATACAGGGATTTTGGGGTGGAAAGGCATGCAAATGAGAATGAGAAAATCAAGGGATTGGTCAGTAAAGTTTATTGGGTGTGTTGTATAAGGAGAGAGTTTATCAGAAAGTCTTTTTTCTGAGAGAAGAACAGAGAGCTATGGCTGTGTGTTTCAAAAAACAGATTACATGGATTTTGGGGGACTCATGGATACATTGGTTGGAGGTGCATGCAGAATGCTGTGGATTAGCTTCAGATCTTGGATTCCCTCATGTGGAAGTGCACTGGCATGGAGTGCATGGAATGAAGTGGCTGGACTTGGTACCTCCCTGTGCTAGTTTGGAGACAGATCATCATCCAGACATAATTATAATTCTTTGTGGAGGGAACAGTTTTGGATATGTGTCTGGAATGTCTTTGCAATTTGCAATGAAAGAAGGACCAAGTCATTTTTTCTCGTATTGCGCAGAGACAAATGTAGCTGCGTCCTTCTTCATTTGGTCCACAAATGGAGAAAGCGAGGCGCAATGTAAATAAGGCTGTTTGTGCCTTTCTAAGAGATGTTGGCATGTCCTCTTTTCACAATGAAAATATTATGTTTCGTAGCACATACATTTTTCGCAGAGATGGAGTTCATCTTACTTATGCTGGCAATCAGATTTTTCTGAGAAATGTGCAAAATGCATTACAACCTTTTTTGGAATTACAGCCATCCATTTTGCAGTAGGTGTTGACCATTTGAAGTTTTTCAAACACAGACACCCCCAAACTGCTCTTTTCAGAGCCACCACTTCCTCCCAGAGAAAAGTGCAATATTTATGATAAGGCAGCACCCCAAAATGTTAGATGTCCGCAAACTGTCCGCGGACTTCAACAAAATGCACAGGGCCCTGCACTATTTATTTGTCACTTCTATTTTTAGACTGTGAAAGGCAGCTCTGAAATTAGCCTTATTTTTTGGGGGATTTTTTTTGTTTTATGTTTTTTTTTGTTTTTTGCACACAACTCGTTAGGAGAGGAGGGTAAGGAAGGGACACAAACCACGGGGATAAGAAAGGGCAGGTGGAGAGAGGAAGATGTAGTTCTGGCCTTATTTAGGTAGTGTGACAATGGTTTGACTTATACACTGCGCTCTTCCCTCAAATGTCAATCTACGTTGATATTTAAAGGGAAACGATCCAAAGTTCCATCCATGTGTTTTTTAATTTCTTAAAACAGTAAGTCAGCCGACACGTGTTTCGACTTAATCGTCGTTTTCAAGGCTGACAAAACATTCCCCAGTGTAATTACAGTGCATAAATGTGTATTAAGTATCGAATACAAATTCAAGGACCATAACCCAAATTCAACATGGTACAATATTCAATTAATGTATATATTGCACATACCCATACCGTAGTCGATATTACAGGAGGTTGAAGGGTTGAACAGCGTAGATCAAAATATAGACGAAAGAAAAATTACCCATAAATTGTCAAATAATAACATCCGAATTGTCAGGTTCATTATGGTGGTGAGTTACAGCCGCACCCCACAGTGACACCGCACCAGGAATGAAAATATGTACTCAAAGTGATAGCATTGTATCTCATTATTAATGTCCCTACTCGGTTGAAATTAGAAATTATGAAGTGTTAATGCTAGCAATACAGTGATGTTGATTTAAAATAAACTAGCATTAAGTGTCATTAACCATATAAAATGAAACAAATCCCACCTATTTTCATTGAATTCCATTCAAATATGGATTGTCAAATTAAGATGCACAGAAAAATTGTTTCTTGTCTTTCTGATGCACGTATTTGTAAATGCAAAATATTTTATAAGAGGCCTATGTCAATAATATATGAAGTATCTGTTAATGTGAAATATTCATTTAAGTTCTAATACATGTTATAATATTATTCACACAGACTCACCAGAAAGTAACTTGCAGTTGTTGAGAATGTTATGAGTCAAAAGAAATGTCTATGTTGCAGCTATTCAGATACAGCCGGCTTGCCGTTGCGCATACATTTGTATCATGAGTCCTAATAAGCAGAGAAATATGCTAATTAGAATGCCGCCTATACTACTCCCCATTATTGGATGCAACATAGTTCCCCTCGTAGATTTACCTTTACTTTGGGCAGGGTCCCCTTACAGCGAGGTTCTTATTCACGAGCGTTCGTTCTGTGTCTATTTATCTTTGCTAGTGTGGCGCGCTATCCTCCCATTGGAGCCTGTGCAGTAGACTCTCGCGCAGTATTAGAGCCGCTATCTGTGCGCGCATGTCTGTTGATAATTAGCCTGGTCTTGGCGTACATGCGCAGTATCATGCAGTTGAAAATGAAAGTACCAAAATAGGTTAGTACGTTATCTGGTTTCGGTGCAGGATAACCCATCTGTTGCACGTGTTACCAATTGGGAATTCATTGCCCCACAATATATCAATGTTAACTTCATCAATAGTTATATATAGAATTAAACCTAGCATAATTTATATATTCTAATAATATGTGTTTGCGGTAGAATTGAGTATTAGAAATTTCATTGGGATTGGTTGAAAGATACAAATCAGGTTTTTGGCATGTTGGTGTACACAGTAAGTGTGTTTAAAAGACTATCATTATATAAACTACAGATTATGTGAAATTTCCCAAATGGCACACGGTCAAAGGAGGTGCAGCCACAGCACACCACCATTTTTTTTAGAGGTTACAAGCAGATTGATTGCGTGTGCTAAGGAAACACTTTAATTCTAATGTTCTGTCAATTCCTTATTTCCCCCTTATTTCTCCTCATTTTCCCTGGCTAGTTCTGTTTATTGATGAAAAATTATAGAAACACATACATCTCATTGTCCGTGTTCAGCCCATCTTGAGTGCAACGAAGTAAACAGATGCATTAGCCTCTAATAGTTGTGACTTCAAGATAGTGTCACCACCTCTTCTCCCTTTTCTGACTTTCATTAAACCTATAAATCGTAAGTCTTCCTTATTACTAGCTTGAAGTACAGTTTGCCAATGGATGGCGAGTGTTAGTTTTGAATCCTGACTACCCAAACTCGCCACGTGTTCACGTATTCTGATTAGCAATTGTCTGATAGTTGAACCAACATAAGTCTTTTGACAAACACATCTTAAGGCATATACAACATAAGTAGTACGACAATTGATAAAGTCTCTAATTACGATCTCATGTCCATTGGGATCTTGGTATTTTGTAGCATGTCCATACGCATGTTTACACAACGAACAATTTCCACATTTGTGAAATCCCTGAACCGGAGTTAACCAAGTCGGTTCTCTTAGGTTGTATATCCCCTCTAAATTGAAGAAATGAAGGACTAACTTTGTCCCGAATAGTTTGTATAGGTTCTTAGAGAGTCTTGAAAACTTGGCGGTAAAGCCTATAGTGTTATGCAATTTTAAAGTACGCTTCGATGGTTGTAGTGTATCAGATCTGTCCATTGTACGATATCTGTTCAAACTACTTCTGACATTCTCTTTCAAATGACCTCTAAACCTCTGTCAGGAGCTCACATTCTTCCTTGAAATCTTCATCCCTGCTACAATTTCTCTGAGCTCTATAAAATTCTCCTCTCTGTATATTTAGTACAGTGGATCTCTGATGAGAGCTAGTGGAATGAAGGGTGGAGTTAGCCTCAGTTGGTTTTCTAAAAGTTTGGGTATTTATTGAACCCTCCATGATAAATATTTTGAGATCTAGGACGTCTAGGCTTTCTGCACTGTAGTGTCCAGTGAATCTAATACCAAATTGATTAGTATTGATGTAATCAAGAAATTGAACATATTCTACCTCTGTTCCGGACCAGATTATAAGCACATAATCTATAAATCGCTTCCAGAGGACAATGCTGGTGTTGTAATGGGTGTTACTCATTATGTGTGTCTCTTCCATTTGAGCCATAAATAAATTGGGAAGGGAGGGGCCATACTTGGCTCCCATGGCCACTCCCTTTACTTGTGCATAATATTGATTATTAAACAGGAACATGTTATTGTTAAAGAGTAAATCTCAGCAACATTTTTAACATTGTAATGTGTGTTCGATGAGACGCTGACTCATTACGATATGTGTAATCTAGAGTGGCAATTGCTAGGTTATGATCGATACTGGTGTATAAGGCAGAAACATCCAGAGTTACCAACAGATCATTTTGTCGCCATTCAATTTGAGATAATATTTGAAGCACATGCGTTGTATCTCTGATGTATGATGGTATTTTGGTGACATGCTGTTTTAATGCACTATCTAACTACTTTGAAATGCCTTCGGTTGCCCGTCCAATCCCACTCATGATGGGTCTTACTTCTGGAAATCTGTCAAAACTTTTATTTATCTTAGGTAAAACATATATGGTGGGTATTTTTGGTTCTCTGATAATTAAATATTTCTTTTCATCATCTGACAGAAAACCCAAGTTATACCCTTCATTGATCATTGCCAACATTTTTGTAACTACTTCTTTAGTTGGCTCACCTCTAGTAACTGATAACAGTGTGGTGAGGTCTTGCTAGATGTTTATTGGCCATTTCAATATAGTCTGAAGTATCCATTATCACCACATTGCCCCCTTTATCTGCTTCCTTGATAGTTATGTTGCTATCTTTGGCCAATCTGGTTAGAGAAACCTTTTCTTCATACGTCAAATTAGTATATCTATTCGTCTTAGTATGCCGATTCCTTTCCAAATACTTGAATATCCTTCGTAATGGCTTGAGAAAAGGTTTCTATGACATTGTCTATACCCAATTAGAGGTGAATCTGGACTGTGGTTTGAGCTCCTGCAGTTTGAGCATCCTATCCTGAACCCCTAAATCCTTGTCCATAGATGTATGATCTACACTTTCATCTGTTGTCAGAGATAGTAAGGTTTGAACATCTTCTATTTTTTGCATAGTATAGGTACTAAGAGGGTTGAGAGGTGGTTTAGAAATATGTGTTTTGACCTGAGTGGCAAAATATTTCTTCAATTTGAGCTTCCTAACAAATTTGAAAAGATCTATTTGTAATTCAACAAAGTCAGTGTCTGAAGTGGATGCTTAGGACAATCCTTTGTTAAGAACTGATAATTCTGAGGGTGTAAGTGTCCTTTTTGATAAGTTAACAAGATTAGGGATGTTTATTTCCCCTTCTGCTTCCTGGCAAATGAACGTGTTAGAATTCCTATTGGTCTTGCGTCTTCGTCTGAACTTCTGTCCTCCCTTCCTGCTCCTGATCTACCGGTTGTTGTAGTATTTGGAGTTACATTTGATTGGAACCTGACTTGTTTGAGTGTTCTTTGTGATCCCTTTCTGTATCTTCTGATCTGATCTAAAACACATGTATTATTAGAATATATATATATTGTGGGTCAATGAATTCCCAATTGGTAACACGTGCAACAGATGGGTTATCCTCCACTGAAACCAGATAACATACAAACCTACTTTGGTACTTTCATTTTCAACTGCATGATACTTCGCATGTACGCCAAGACCAGACTAATTATCAACAGACTTGCGCGCACAGATAGTGACTCTAATACTGAGCATGCGCGAGAGTCTAGTGCACAGGCTCCAATGGGAGGATAGCGCGCCACACTAGCAAAGATAAATAGACACAGAACGAAAACTCGCAAGTTAGACCCTCGCTTTAAGGGGACCCAGCCCACAGTAAAGGTAAATCTACGAGGGGAACTATGTTGCATCTAATAATGGGGAGTAGTATAGGCAGCATTCTAATTAGCATATTTCTCTGCTTATTAGGACTCATGATACAAACGTATGCGCAACGGCAAGCCGGCTGTATCTGAATAGCCGCAACATAGAAATTAACTTTTGACTCGACATTCTCAACAACTGCAAGTTACTTTCTGGTGAGTCTGTGTGAATAATATTATAACATGTATTAGAATGTAAATGAATATTTCACATTAACAGATACTTCATATATTATTGCCATAGGCTTCTTATAAAATATTTTGCATATACAGATACGTGCATCAGAAAGACAGGAATCAATTTTTCTGTGCATCTTAATTTGACAATCCATATTTGAATGGAATTCAATGAAAATAGGTGAGATTTGTTTCATTTGATATGGTTAATGACACTTAATGCTAGTTTATTTTAAATCAACACCACTGTATTGTTAGCATTAACACTTCATAATTTCTAATTTCAACCGAGTAGGGACATTAATTATATGATACAATTGCTATCACTTTGGGTACATATTTTCATTCCTGGTGCGGTGTCACTGTGGGGTGCGGCTGTAACTCACCACCATAATGAAACTGACAGTTCAGATGTTATCATTATTTGACAATTTATGGGTAATTTTTCTTTTGTTTATATTTTCATCTACGCTGTTTGAACCCTTCAACCTCCTGTAATATCGACTACGATATGGGTATGTGCAATATATACATTAATTGAATATTATACCATGTTGAATTTGGGTTATGGTCCTTGAATTTGTATTTGATACTTAATACACTTTTATGCACTGTAATTACACTGGGGAATGTTTTGTCAGCCTTGAAAACGACGATTAAGTCGAAACACGTGTCGGCTGACTTACTGTTTTAAGAAATTAAAAAACACATGGATGGAACTTTGGATCGTTTCAGTTTAAATATCAACGTAGATTGACTTTTGAGGGAAGAGTGCAGTGTCTAAGTCAAACCATTGTCCCTTATTCTATATATTTGGTGGAAGTGGGTACACCATTATCTATGACCTATACATCACAGCTCAGCCCAGTAAGAATATTTTTGAGTGAGCAGAGCGCCCTATCACGGGCCATACACCCACTTATTTAGGTAGTGGGCAGACCTTCTCATGCTCCTTGACCGTAGTCTCGAAAGCACTCCGAAGACTCTTCCCCCCTGCAGAGTACTGCATCGCAGTACATACACAATATTGTGACTCTCGAAAGGTAAGGGTCAACAGCATTGTGAATGGCCTGTGAGGCATCTGGAGGGTTGCGCTGTCCCACAGTAGTGTCTCTTGTGGTGACAGGAGTGGAAACGGCGGATGTGGTAGAGGAACTCAACCTACTACGTTGATCACAAGGTACAACCATTCGAACGGCCCCACCGTGGAACGACCTTAGGTGTCGATTCATAGATGTCGTACCAAAGCTGTACGAACCAGGCCTCCCACGACTCAGCATGTGGCACTGATTGCAGGTGACCTTGTTCGCACGCGCTTTTGGCACTCCACCCTGAATGGTAAACTACCGCCACACCCAAGACTCACGGCGAGTGCTGGTAGTAGGGACTTCCACTACCTCATCCTCTTCATCCTCCACTACATCCTCAGGCTTGTTGCCCTTTTCAGGCTTTTGGTGAGGTGGTGGTGGTATCTGCTTAGATCACATGCTGTGCATAGGCCGACATATAGTGGAAGTATTACAGTTTTTGTTTTAGAAATTCGAAAAGGGACTGCGACAGGGCGTGCCACTAATACTATCCCTAGTGTGACGTCCACTGTACCCATGGTCCTTCATGCGTGAAGGTCCCTCAGATTGTTTTTCCACCATCGTAGACGGACTCTATTTCCCAGATTTCTCCTTTCGGCTTAACGTCATTGATTTATACTAATTGGTTAGTTTCTCTTCCTATCCTTTCTATTTTCCATCACCGACTATCGATAACATCCGACATCAGTGAAGAAAACAACCGTCCAAGACTCCCATGGACGGATCCGTTCGGCCTTGGAGGACCGCTTCGGGTTTCGGCCCACACAGTAGGGAGAGAGGGGGGGAGGACATTTGGAATGTATTTACCCTTTTTCATACATTATTCTCTCCTAGCTACAGTTTCATTTCATTATGGATAGAACCCCTTTCAAGTTCTGCCATAAGTGCAACAAAATATTCCGTTGGGTCGACAAGCACCTAGTGTGCAACCTTTGTCTCCCTCCGGATCATGTTGAAGGGACCTGTCAAGCCTGTAAGCTCTTTAAACCGTTAAAGGACTGTTTAATCAAGCGCTGGTCCCACCACGCCATGCAGGCCAAGGCCACCATGGATGACGTGGAGGGGACCTACAGCCACGACAGCAATGCCGCGGTTTCTGACGGCAAAGGCGATACTTCGGTTTCTCCAGCATGGGGTCTGGCATGGATTCACATGCTCATGAATATTCCCCGTCGTCAGGCTGGGAATCCTCGGTAAAGAAAAAAAAAACAGTATCAGTTTCGTTTCTGATCTGTCTTTCGTAGTAATAACCAATCACTGGTCTCTGCGTCATACTGACCACAGCCAATGACTGCCCTCTACCTGAGCACCGCCTCCGGCAGCCATCTTCAGATTGTTACCGCACGTTCATGTGTTGGGATCCTCGTGCTATTGCTCTCGAGCGTTAGTGCTATTTTTTCATGTTTTTTCTCAAAAAATTTGTTTTTTCGGTCAAAAGAGCCTCAAGCTCCACCGACTCTCCATCCGATCAACGGGGACCCGTGTCGGATTCGTCTGCGCCCCTCAAGGGTGAAGATTTCGTCGAGCTGCGCTTTTGGAGGACTCCAGAAGTTTCTCAGGCCCGGACATGGCCCAGGAGAAGGGAAGCTCGACGCCCGGAAAGCTGTTCAGGATCTGCCCTGGATGCCAGCTGCAGAACGTCTTTAAGGAGGACGAACACTCCTTTTGTCTCTACTGCTTACATGAGCACAAGATGCACGTGGAGAAGGACTGTGCGTTTTGCGGCAACATGTCGGAGCGGACCATGAAGGACCGCCATCAACGTCTCGCCAACTGGCTGGAAGGGAAGAGCCTGTCAGGCGAGAAGAAGAGGAAGAAATCCGAGCGGTCTTCTAAGACCTTTGAGGACGCCCCGGCGACGGGGGTCCAACACAAGGCCAAGCACCGCGAGTCCGCTGGCACCTGGAGCGCCGAACGGTCGGGCTCTACAGGCGCCAGGCAGGGCGCACCCTCCCCGGCACCTTCAGCCACGAGCCAACGCTCTGGGTCGGGTAAGAGGAAGGGCGAGCACCCGGCGAAGCTCCTGGAGAGGCCCCGGTCGAGCTCGAAGGCCCCATCGGAGGGGGAGCGAGGCAGTGCCCCCCCCCTCAAGGATAAGGCGGTGAGCGCACCTAAGGTGGTGAAGGCCTTAATCCATCCGGCCAAGCCCTCTATCGATACTGTCGCGGCGGCCCTGGCTCAGCCTGTGGAGGCTACACCAGTGGTGGCGACCTCGGGGCTCAGAGTCTCCCTGCCACCTCGGAGGGAGTCCTCTTTTGTGCCCATCGATAGGACCCCCGTGAAACCCCCGGCGGGGAAGAAAAAGGGGGGGCAGGGCGTCGTCGTAGATTCGGCCTCTTCCTCAGAGGAAGAGCTGATTGAGGTCTTAAGCCACGGCCTTGGCGTGGAAGAAGACAGGCCCATCGGGATGGATCCCGACGCAGGTGACGACAACATCGTCGAGGGTGCCGACGGGGCCCCTGATCGCCCGTCGGATTCCCCTCTGACAGTGCCGCAAGACAACTCGGCGGCCATTTTGTTAGCTATACAGTCCTTATGTTCAGAGATAAGGACGAGACTACCGTTGCCGACGGAGGAACCTCTCCCGTCAGGGGATCCTGAACCGGGACCTTCTGGTGCTCCCCCGCCGAAGAAAAGGAGGATTCACCCTCCACCTCCTTTTCAGCCGTCGCGCCCCGTCCAGCCCTCCTCCCCGTCCACCCGAGGGGATGATACGGGGACTGACACGGCAGCGACGGGTACGGACGACGAGGTATACGACGAGGATCTACCGTCGTCACCTCCCACCAGGGCTTCTCCGCCCGACGAGATTGGATCGTTCCACTCCATGATCGCCAGGGCATCCAAGCTTTTCCAACTCTGCCCTGAGGAGAAGAAAAAGGAAGGATTCCTTTATCAACGGCGCGAGGCCAAGAGGAAGACGGTCCTCGCGGTGCCTCTACTGGACGACATTTGGGATGAGGGCCTCGCCCTCCTCAAGAACCCTTCCACGACGCCAGCTAGAAGAGACCGGTACGAGAAGAAGTACCGGGTCCCGGACGCGGTCCCCCTGTGCCTCCGGGCGCAGCCTACCCCGGACTCCGTCGTCTCCGCGGCAGCCAGGAAGAAAGCAGGGGGGGGGGGGTGCGGCCTCCACATCGACTTCCCCACCGGACGGCGAGGGAAAGAAATTGGACGCTATGGGACTCAGGGTCATCTCGTCTGCAGCGACGATGATTAAAGCGGCCAACGCCTTGGCTATCGTGGCCCGCTACGACAGGGAGCTATGGTACAAACTGGCTCCCCTGCTGGACTTCCTACCGGACGACAAGAGGGCGGATGCCTTGGAGATCCTACAGGAAGGCGAGGTGGCGTCGGACCACGCCATCACTATTGCGACGGACATCGCCAACACTGGGTTTCGCCAGTTGGGCAACGGCGTGTGCCTTAGGCGGCGTGGATGGCTTAAGGCTACGGACTTCCGTCAAGACGTACAGACCAGAGTCCTGGACATGCCGTTCGATGGGAACAACCTGTTTGGGAAAACAGTGGACGATTCCCTTCAGGCCATTAAAGTGGACACTGAGACGGCCCGGGCCCTTGGGGTTCTGCAGCAACGACGGACGCCCTTTCGGAGCAGCGGAGGCAAGGGCGCCTCCAAAGGTTCCGGTGGCGGTTTCTCCACCTACCGTCAAGCGGCCCGCTCGTCGTCTCAGGAGGCCTACAGAGGACGAGGCAAGTCTGGCGGACCCCGCCGTCGTCGCCAAGGAGGTCAAGGCGGCAAAGCCTCGTCGAAACAGGATTGAACCGGCTGTGGGGTCGGGCCCCCACCGAAGCACCCGGTGGGAGGCCGGCTGGCGAGCTTCGTCAGCGTGTGGGAGTCCATCTCCACCGACCGTTGGGTGCTGGACGCCTTAGCCCGGGGCCACGCGCTCGAGTTTCAAAGAAGGTGCCCGCGCGTCCCCCCCGTGGCCAGGAAAGAGCTTCACGTCCCTCAGCTTCTCCTGGAGGTAAAGGCGATGCTCAGGAAGGGCGTCATCGAACTCGTCCCAAAGAGGCTTCGGGGCTCCGGAGTTTACTCGAGATACTTCCTCGTGAAGAAGAAGACGGGAGGATGGCGCCCCATCCTAGACCTGCGACGTCTGAACAAGTTCATCAAGGCGCAGAAGTTCCGGATGGTCACCCTCCAGCACGTCCTGGGGCAGCTGGAGGAAGGAGACTTCCTGTCGTCGTTGGATTTGGAGGATGCTTACTTCCATATTCCCATCCTAAAGGGGCACCGAAAATTCCTCAGGTTTGTGGTCCAAGGGCGTCACTACCAGTTCAAAGCCCTCCCCTTCGGACTACGGTCGGCACCCAGGGTATTCACCAAGTGCCTTGCACCGCGAGGGGATCCACGTCTACCCCTACCTGGACGACTGGCTCATCCGAGCCAAGACGAGGGAGCTCGCCGTGGAGCACACGGCAAGGACCGTCCAACTTCTCACTGGGATTCTCCGTGAACTACGCCAAGTCCCACCTGGTACCCGTGCAAAACGCACTGTTTCTGGGAGCGAAGCTCGACACAGTGTCCCTTCTGGCCTCCCCGTCGGAGGAAAGGACCAGGTCCATCCTGGGCAAGGTACAGCGGATGTTGGTTTCCGACGCGGCCAAGGTGAGGTCCATCAAGTCCCTCCTCGGAATGATGTCTTCTTGCATCTACCTCATTCCCATTTGCAGGCTCCGGATGCGCCCGTTGCAGGAGTTCCTGGACGCACGCTGGATCCAAACGACGGGCGGCTTCGAGGAGAGGATCACACTCGACGAGAGTTTCCGCCGAGCGGTCCGGTGGTGGGGCAACCGCGCGCATCTGAGGGCGGGCATGGACTTCCAGACCCCAGACCACCAGGAGACAGTGACCACGGATGCCTCCCTGGAAGGGTGGGGAGCGCACACCGAAAATCTGCACGCGAGAGGCCTTTGGCTCACGACAGAAAAGTTCCTCCATATCAACGTCCTGGAGCTCCGTGCAGTGTTCTGGGCCCTCAGGTCCTTCCTTCCGTCCCTCAAGGGCAAGGTGGTGAGGATCTTCACCGACAACACCACCACCATGTTTTACATCAGGAAACAGGGCGGAACCAGGTCTCCAGTGCTGTCCAAGGAGGCGCAGGACCTGTGGCATTGGGCCGTCGCCCAAAGGATGTTTCTGGTGCCGTTTCATCTGGCAGGGATAAAAAACACCATCGCCGACTCACTCAGCAGGGAGCTGCGCTCGTGCCACGAGTGGGAACTACGGCAGGATCTAGTGGATCGCCTCTTCCGACGGTGGGGCACACCCCAGATCGACCTGTTCGCGACGGCGACGAACTCCAAGTGACGGAGGTTCGCCAGCAGGTTTCCCCAGGCGAGGAGCATGGGCGATGCCTTCTCGTTCCCCTGGGAGGGCCTGTTCCTCTACGCGTTCCCTCCTTTGCCACTGCTAATCCGGCTCGTCAACCAGCTCAAGAGGTCACGGTGCAGGATGATCCTCGTCGCACCTGCGTGGCCGAGGCAGATATGGTTCCCGGACCTTCTGGACTTGTCAGCGTCCCCGCCAATCTAGCTGCCGGTGGACGCGGATCTACTCTCCAGGGAAGGAGGCGCCATCCTCCACCACGACCCGAAATCGCTGAACTTGCAGGCCTGGCTCCTGCAGCGCTAGAGTTTGGAGGGTACGACATACCGGCCGACTGCAGAGAGGTTCTTGCAAAGGCCAGGGCGTCCTCGACTCTTAAATGCTACGGACACAAATGGAAGAGGTTCTCTGTCTGGTGCCACGCACAGAAGATTAACCCTCTACGGATTACGGCTCCCCAGGTACTGCCGTACCTGCTGGCCAAAGCTGGACTGGCACACGCGTCCATCAAGATTCATCTTGCTGCGATCTCCCGATACACCAGAACCACGGGCCGGACGTCCTTGTGGTCTCATTGTCTGGTGAAAGAGTTCATGAAGGGACTGTTCAGATCGTTCCCGCCGGTGAAGGCGCCGGCCCCGGCGTGGGAGCTCAACGTGGTGCTGACCAAGCTCATGGGACCTCCGTTCGAGCCTCTGCACTCGGCCCGTTGAAGTTTCTGTCGTGGAAAACATTGTTTCTTGTGGCCATCACCTCCGCACGATGGGTGGGAGAGATCCAGGCCCTTTCCTGCAAGGCCCCGTACTTGACTTTTCACGACACGAGGGTAGTGCTCAGGACGCACCCCTCCTTCATGCCCAAGGTACCGTCGGACTTCCATCTCAACGAACCCTTGGTGTTGCCTGTGTTCTTCCCGTCGCCTTCGTCGCTGGCTGAGAGGAATTTGCACTCGCTGGATGTGGCTAGAGCGCTGAAGTTCTACGTGGACCGCACAAAGTGTTTTCGGAAGACGTCACAACTCTTTGTGAACTTTGGACCTGTCAATCGGGGGAAGGCTCTCTCGAAGGCTTCCATTTCCAGATGGCTCTCCGGCTGTATCATGTACTGTCATCGGTTGGCAAACCGACCGCTGCCTGGCCGTCCGAGAGCCCATTCCACCAGAGCGATCGCGGCTACCACGGCGTTCCTTTCTGGTGTGCCCCTGCTGGACATATGCAGGGCTGCTACGTGGAGGTCGACGCACACCTTCACGAAATTCTACTGCGTCGATCGGGATTCCAGGGAGGAGTCCAGGGTCGGCCAAGCAGTGCTGCGCAACCTGTTCGCCTGAGGTGAGCCTGGTGAGGAGGTAAGATTGCTTGATGTTGAGTTTGATGTAATGCTTAATGTTGAGCCTTTGCCACCTCCCGTGGTTGTGCATGTGTGTACTGCTATGTATTCTTTATTCATGAGCATGTGAATCCATGCCAGACCCCATGCTGGAGAAGGAACAAGTTACTTACCTGTAACTGTTGTTCTCCAGCATGGGTCTGGCATGGATTCACATGCGAACCCTCCCGCCTACCCCTCTGCGGCTCTTCACTTGGTCATACTGCCACTTCACGTGCTTCCAAATATGAAGATGGCTGCCGGAGGCGGTGCTCAGGTAGAGGGCAGTCATTGGCTGTGGTCAGTATGACGCAGAGACCAGTGATTGGTTATTACTACGAAAGACAGATCAGAAACGAAACTGATACTGTTTTTTTTTTCTTTACCAAGGATTCCCAGCCTGACGACGGGGAATATTCATGAGCATGTGAATCCATGCCAGACCCATGCTGGAGAACAACAGTTACAGGCAAGTAACTTGTTCCTTCCCAAGTGCTAGCCCCTGACCCCAACAGACAGACCGGTCCTGTTATGGGGACGACCCCCAGCGGCAGCAGCGCTCACACAGACACTACCACTAAGCACACAGCCAAGGGCTGTGACTCGATGCCCACATCGACTAAGAGTCCACACACAATGTTTAGGGAAAGGTCCACAAGTTCCCTGTCCTCTGGGCACTCAAGGTCCCGATTGCCCCATGACAGGCCCCGACTGTCGAAAGACAGCACAGACGGCGTGCCTAAAACCATTCCCGAACGTCGCACGTCGGCTGACAAGACGTCTGGTTACTCCATGGCCAAAGTTCGACATGCCGCGTCGTAAAACTAGCGAAGATTTCGAAACAGTCGGAGAAAGGGACTCGCATTCAAAGGAAAGTGATTCAAATCAGCCTCCTCATCGGGTCCCAGTCACACCCCACAATCAGGTTCACCCCCTGGACCCTATGTCCTTTCCAAGCTCTGTCCAATGGACATGTCAGGACATAGGGCAAAAAAAAGAAGTGATGGCTGGAAGGTTTAGAATTAATTTTAACCACTGGCATTGCTTATCTTCACTGATGAGGCCCACCTAGGCCGAAACATGTTTGGGGATGCTTGTGGTCTCGTGCAGAAGGGATGTTACCTAGCAGTTCGAGCTGGACTGCCCCTTTTGGGGTGGGACCAAGCCTGAGTTGCATATGGTCTTTCCCCTTCTGTAATGGCTTGGCAGGCGAAGAACGATGGTCTGGAGGGTTGCCCAGAGCAATGCCAGTTGTTAAGATTCATTCTAAAACTTCCAGCCATCACCTCTTTGTTTTTGCTAGGACATAGATTGGGTCAGGAGGAGGATGACCTTTATAGCAAACATTTTTGGAAAAAACCCAGATTCTTTCCAAAGCATTCTAACCACCCCACCCACAACAGCTGCCTCTAGTTCTCAGGCCCCTACAAATGCCACTGCTTCTCAGCTCCCTTCCACAAGGTCTTGTCCGGATACCCTGGCTATTCCATCCCAGCAGGACCCTCCGATCATTGACCTGTATGACCCGAATTCAGACACTGAGGACCTCTACCTAACTCAGGAGTCTGCAGATCCCTACCATGGTGATGATGATGATGATGAAGAGCAGGACATGTATAACATTGACTCTCCCTTCACCAAGGATCCTCCAGTGGCAGATTTGCCTATAGATTACGAGCCACTAGAGAACAACATGCTCATCAAGGCAGCTGAGCACTTCCAAATAAAAACACAAGAAACTCCACAAGACTAAGACGACAACATTTTAGGGGATAAGAAAGCTGTCACACAGTTCATTCCCATCATAGTCTATAAACCCCTAACCAGACGCGGGCAGTTAATCCCCGCATCGAGAAGCTCTTCCGCCCTGCTCCTTCAGACCCTCTCTATATCAGGGGACAGGTCAAACCTGAATCTCTTGTAGTAACAACAAGGAAAAGAGCAGAAACACCCCTAGCCTCTTCTGAGGCCCCTCCGGACAAGGAGAGTAAGAAGCTGTACACGATGGGGCGGAAAGTAGCCTCTTCGGGTGCCTTTCAAGTGTGGATCGCTAAAAATACCACACTTCTGGCGAGTTATAACTGCCATAAGTGGGATGAGGTGTCAGCTTTGTTATCGTCGGCTCTTGAACCACTTAAGACGCAATTGGCTATAGTGGCTGCAGAAGGCAGGGCAGTTTCAAGCTGCATCCTAAAAAGTAATTTAGACGTCGCTGACAATGTGGGCAGAATTATTACAGAAGGAACAATTAAGCGTCATGTTTGGCTACGCCATTCCGGCTTAAAGCAAGAGACGCAAGCTATGCTTCTTAATATGCCTATTGAGCCCAACGTGCTCTTTGGAAAGGCCGTTAATGACGGCTTAAAAACTGCTAAAGAGGAATACTACGCACTAAAGTCGCTGGGCCAGCTAACTAATAAACCCATTGGCAAAGGGGCAATAATAGTAATTTTCGTCGCTCTCGTGGGCAAAATTCACAAAGGGGTTCAGGCTACAGTCAGAATCAGAGAGCATCCTGGGTTAACAATCAAGGCCAAGCCTCACAAGTTTACTAAAGGGGACCGCGCTGATCCTGCAGCTGGGGGAGGTCGTCCTCGTCTAGAGGTGGAGCCACACCTGCAAAACAGTGACTACCCACTTCAGGTGCCCTCCCATGCCTCTCCAGTAGAAGGGCATATTTCCAACTTCACCTAAGCATGTGAGGGTATCACCTCAGACTAATGGGTGCCATCCACCATAGCGGGCGGTTATTGTGTGGAGCTAATCGAGCGACCCCAGAACCATCCCCCGTGCCAAAAGACCCACTCGAAGGAAGAACAACGGATCCTTCTCGAGGAAATTGCCATGCTGCTCCAAATGAACACCATAGAAATAGTCCAGGTGAACCAGGTAAACAAGGGTATTTATTCAAGCTACTTCCTTGTGTCAAATAAAACTCTAACAATGCGCTCAGTATTAGACCTATGCCCTGCAAACACCTATGTCAAGCCACAAAGATTCTGCATTACTACACTATAAGAAGTGATCCCTCTGTTAAAACGGGGGATTACATGGCATTTTGTATATGAAAGATACTTATTTTCATATTTCAATGTTCCCAGCGCACAGAAGATTCTTGCGGTTCAAGATGGCAAACCAGCACCAGCACTACCAATTCAAAGTGCTACCCTTCGGAATAGCATCTGCACCAAGGGTATTCACAAAGGTACTGGCAGCGCACCTGCGCAGGAAGGCAATCCCAGTGTACCCTTACCTGGATGATTGGCTGATTATAGGGGAGACTCTCCACGTTTTCAGGCAAAAGATTCAAAGGACTATCAACCTTCTCTTTCAATTGGGCTTCTCCATAAACGAGAAAATATCAAGCCTATTGCCAAGCACCTCCAAACAGTTCCTAGGAGCTGTCCCAAACACCAAAGAGGGGTTGGCTTTTCCATCAGAGGAAAGAATTCAGAATCCGTTACTGCAAATTCCTCAATATCAGTCCGGTCGCCAGATAAGGGTGCGCAAAGCGATGTGTTTGCTAGGCATGATGGCATCATGCATTTACCTGGTTCCCCACGCGCGCCTGCGACCCATGCAGGAATGGATGGCAAAACAGTGGTCTCAGGCAAGTGGTCAGTGGGACGATCTAGTGGTCGGTTCGCCAACACTAGTACAGAGTCTTCGCTGGTGGACAAGAGAGAATCTTTCAAAGGGGAAACCCTTTTACGACCCAGAAATACAGGCTGTAGTCACAACAGAAGCGTCCCTGTCAGGGTGGGGAGCACACCTCCTTCACCACACGGCTCAGGGTCTCCGGTCTCACACAGTGGCTCAGAATCACCTCAACCTGCTAGAACGTCTGGCAGTCTTCAAAGCGCTTCGGCCGGTCAAACCCCACCTATCCAACCTGTCAGTGCAGATCCTAACAGACAGCACGACGGCTATGTTTTACATAAACAAACAAGGGGGCACTTGTTCGCCAAATCTGTCAAGGCTTGCCCAGAAAATTTGTATATGGGCACGCAGATGGAACATTTATCTGTCGTCTCAACATGTTCCAGGGGATCTCAATTCACTAGCGGACGCTTTGAGCAGAGATCCCCTCCCAGAAGAACACTAATGGCGTCTACACGAAGAAGTCATAGAAGTTCTTTCTCAGTGAGGTTTCCCCACTATAGACCTATCCGCCACAAGCGAAAACAGACAATGTGCAGTATTCGCATCCAGGTTCCCCCAGCCAGGCTCCAAGGGGAACGCGCTATGGATGAACTGGTTAGGGATGTTTGCCTATGCTTTTCCACCAACCCCTCTGATGAGGAAGGTGGTCAATAAGATGCACAAGGAATCGATGACACTCATCCTAGTTGCTCCTGTGTGGGCGAGACAACCATAGTTTCCACACCTACGCAGACTGGCGGTGTGCGACCCCATCACACTCCCGTGCTGGTACAACCTACTCTCCCAGCACGAAGGACAAACAGTGCATCCTCAACCAAACTCGTTGAACTTGGCAGCATGGCTCCTGAAGTCATAGGGTTCGGGAATCTCAATTTACCCCAGAGATGTATGGATGTCTTAAAAGAATCAAGAAAACCTAACACAAGGCACTGTTACTTTGATAAGTGGAAATTATTTGTTATTTGGTGCCAGAATAAACAAATCAACCCAGTTGATTGCACTCCTTCCAATATTGTTACCTACATGCTTCACTTACTGGATGCAGGGTTGATATTTAATTCACTCTATGTACACCTGGCGGCGCTGTCAGCCTACACCATCTCCCATATCAAGGTGTCATGGTGGAAGGTGCCTGTTGTCAAAGCCTTTATGAAAGGGGTGAAGAGACTACACCCTCCAATTTCTAACCCACCACCAGGGTGGGACCTTAATGTGGTGCTTGCTAAACTCATGGGCCCTCCCTTTGAACCCATGCATAAAGCTAGTCTCAAACACCTGACTTATAAAACTGCCTTCTTAGTAGCCATTACATCCATAAGAAAGGTCAGTGAAATTCAAGCTCTGTCGGTGCAGGATCCTTTCTTTACTGTCCATAAGGATAAACTGGTTCTACGGACTCACCCTAGGTTCTCACCTAAGTTTATTTCTAAATTCCATGTTAACCAGTCCATTGAGCTACCGACCTTCTTCCAAGAACCCAAGAGCTCTGCTGAGGTGAAACTACACACATTAGATGTGAGAAGAGCAGTCCTCTACTACGTAGACAAGACCAGACCGCTAAGAAAGACAGATCAACTGTTCGTCTCCGTAGCTACATGCAGAGAAGGAGATTGCGTCTCTAAAGGTGCCATCTCTAAGTGGATAGTCAAATGTATTCAGCTGTGTTACTCCCTTTCAGCAAAAACACTGCCTTTTACGCCAAGGGCCCACTCTACAAGAGGTACTGGGCCCACTCTGGCTTTCGTTGCAAATGTACCCCTTGACACCATTTGCAAAGCAGCTACATGGAGCTCTATTCACACTTTTACTCAGCACTACTGCATTGACACTCATTCCAAGACAGATACTCAAGTGGGCTAAGTGGTTCTAAGACATTTGTTCGCTCATGACCCTTCTCACATCCCACCTCCTTCTTCTAACACTGCTCGCTAATCTATGCACAGCATGTGATCTAAGCAGATTCCACAAGCCTCAGAAGGGATACATTACTCACCGTAATCGTATTTCTGATGCTTGTATCTGCTTAGATTCACATGCGCCCGCCCTTCCTCCCCTCTGAGAGAAGGCACATGGATGCTTGTAGTCTTATCTATCTATCTGCTTGGATACTCTGTACTCATACTACTCCTCATGCTACCTAAGGTCAGAAAAAATACAATCTGAGGGTCCGACACGCGTGAGGGATCATGGGTACAGTGGACGTCACACTAGGGATAGTATTACTGGCACGCCCTAGTTCGACGCCCCTTTTCGAGTTTCGAAAAACAAACTGTAATACTCTGAAGCTTCCACTAGATGTCGGCCTATGCACAGCATGTGAATCTAAGCAGATACAAGCATCAGAAATACGATTACGGTGAGTAATGTATCCCATATTGGGGCAACTGTAATAAGTTTGTCACCAGGGAAAATAAGTTTCTAAAACAACTCTTACAAATATCCAAAAGAATAACATACGTTCCCTTACAATTAGAAATCAGTTGTAGGGGCATCAAGCAGGAAGCTAGTTTAAACCCTATATTATATTGGATTAAAATATGGTATTCTAAAACTGTTTAAATATAAGGAATGTCTAATCAATGTAATAAATACTGCTGGAACTTTGACAAATGGCCTCAATAACACACCAACTCTCAAACATGTCATAGTTTTTTATTGGAAGGTTTGCAAAGGGGCTCACTAACGGCTGTGCTGTCTCTCGTCACCCGTGGACTTTTCCCTTCACAGCCCAGGCCTCTCTAATCCCCAACATAGTTACTCGAAATTGGTAACCCCTTTTATCTAAGAAGTGACCGGCTACTGGTGAGGGCATAAAGGCATTCACATATCTATCTCACGTCATCTGGGATCATTCTGAGTGGATGGTACCCTGGGTCCTACAACAATATGTTATCAAGGTGGTGTGCTTTCCTCTCATACACATCATTACTTTATTTCGAGAAGCAAGTTCTATAAAAGTACAATCACTAATGTACGCTTCCTAGAGCGGAGCGGGCTGCAGTGTAGGCTATTTCGTGCTGTGACAGCCCCGGAGGACAGACCCTCTAGCACACAGATTTGCGCTGCACATTTCTTTATAATGCTCCCTAAAGCGGAGCGGTCTATTTCCTGTTGTTCTCTGTGTGGAACTAGAAGACAACTGATAATATGGACAGATGGAAGCCCCCCGAAGTGTCTGATCAAGTGTCTTAAAATCAACAGGTAATCCATTGGTAAGCAGGCGCTGGACTGGGATATATTTCTGTGTATCACAAAGGCTTTAGGATTGTCAGGACGTTGCTCACATACTGACTTTGAGCACATTTTACTTTGTACTGGATGTTTCCAACAACCCATAGCAATTCATTACAGCCCATATCGGTGCCGTCAACATTAGTGCAGTAGTGCAAGCACAAGGACCAGTGGCATCTGACCAAGGTTCTTGGGGTATAACACTGTGGATATTCAGCATTGAACTGGTAGTTGCTAATTGGCAGGAGGTTCATTACTAAAGCTTTAGCAGGATAGGCAACTGGGATTGAATCAAATTGATGTGAACCGACTGGCTTGATTCAACTGAATAATTTGTTCGTAGTCATTTATTTTATTAAATATGCTGTTGCACTTTTTTTTATACTGCTATCAGTTAAAGTTAAGCGCAAACGGACATGCACTTTACATTCAGCACACACCACTTTTTGCTTGAGCTGTTTTATCAAGCCCTTCTATCTTGGGGGGAGCCAAGTTGAAAATAACTCCAAGCTTTTACCTAGTTTACTACTTTGTGTTACCAAAGTGAGGTGGAGGTGAGGAAGACTTGGAGGGGGTCGGACTAAGGGTGCCCCTCAAGTTGTTCAGTGTTCCGCACCACCAGCCCTTGTTTTTTTTAACTAACCACTAACCTTAGGGCTAAGAGGAAAGCCGACCGGTCCCCACCAAGGGCAAAGAGTAAGCACTTCTTCCATTATTAACCTGGACTTGTTTTTAAAACATGCTGTCTGAAACTGGAAATTTCAACTGAAATGGCTGTTAGTTATGAATAATCATGCAACTGAAGCAACAGCTCTGTCTACAGAGCACGTAGGGAAGCTCATTGTGCCACCTATTAATCCCATGCTTTCACCCTCTAAATTACCACATGAAACTCAATTAAAAGACTAATGATCCAATGCTGAATGCATCCCACATGAAAGGTGCAAATAAATCTGGTTGATTGAAAAAAAGGTGTGGTGTTTAAACTTACCAATCCTGATAAGTTTGGGAAATCTAAAAAGTGTTGTCATAAGTTTGTTGGTCCAAAACCCCTACTTGGTTACAGAACCCCTACTCCTGTCAAAGTTAATGCATCTAATGAGAATTAAAAATCTCTGTCACTGATGCAACCAATGAAAGACGGATAACCAATTCAAATTACTATAGCTAAATCTCTTGAATTGGTTATTTCGTTATTGATGTTGATAAATGAAAAGCTTGATAAATTACATAGAGAAATTGATGCATATAAAGCAGCCACGTGCCACTTCTTAATGTTATACCTGTTTTTTGGCAAAACCTTTAGGCAAGGTGTCTAACCTTCCAACAAATTCACCCACTGCCAAACGTACATGATCAACACAAGTCCAACGTACTATAGACCCCATAAAACATACTATTATTGCAAAACCTATAGTTCCTGAGAATTTTGGTATCACCAAAAAATTACATCTCAAGCCTACAAACGGACAGTATAAAAGGCACACAGTTACCCCCAGAACATAATCTGCTCCTTGTGAGTCTAGAACCACCCTGAATATTTTGCCTGCTGCCACCCCCGGACCATGATTTGATCAAAAGCT
The DNA here is from genome assembly GCF_040938575.1 of Ambystoma mexicanum. NCBI lineage: Eukaryota > Metazoa > Chordata > Amphibia > Caudata > Ambystomatidae > Ambystoma > Ambystoma mexicanum. Next base: position 669,303,952 of record NC_090933.1, on the reverse strand, counting down.
CCAAGAGAAACCAATTTTCATGAGTCTCTCACTTTAATGAAACCTACAATCCATTATATATTGCATTGTAGACTGATGTCAAATGAATTTTATAATTATTTTACTTGTATTTTATTTGTGGTTGTTAAAGGCAATTTTGCCAAATAACAATACAAACTAATTATTTAAATTGCAACTTTGAACAGCCTAATTTAAGCCCACAGTCATTACTCATGATGAGGTGTCTCTTGGGTGGGCACTACTCCAAAAACATTGGTAGGTGACTGCATTGTATCAACATTCGGTAATCCATCTATAGTGGCCAGAATTTTAAACTCAAACCTAGCACTACATTGTGGAGGCATCAGGATTACTATTGTTTCTGCAACCCATTTGTATCCTTGCATTTGGGAACTTTGTAAATCAGCAATTGTCAACAAAAACTTGAGTCGCTGACACTTCAGAATAGTTCCTCCCCATTTAATTCCCTAGAAGAAGTACGTTGACTTCATTGCAGACTCTTAATTTACCATTTCATGTGGATCCATATAATTGTAGGCAAACTAGCTGGCAGTTAAGTTTGGACCCCGCCTTGACCAAGCCAGTGACTGGTTCACAACGCAATGTAGAAGTTGTTCCTACAGAAAGTGTATCTTCACAGGATGTTTCAAATGCCTTTTTCGCGAAAACACAAACACACTGACTATTTCTGTGTTGCTTTGTTTTGTATGATATTTTTATTTCGAAATATGACCTTCCAAGCCCAATCTGAACTTTCCATCCATGTTCAGCTACTCCAGCTTTAATAAGGCTTCCTCTGGCAGTAATCTGCCAGTAACGTTGGGTTGCCAATCCTTACATATGCTGAAGGAGTTTACCGCCCATGAGCCATATCTTTTAATCTTCCTAAATTACAGTTCTCTATAATGGTACAACAATTTCCTGTAAGACTGCTGCTTCAGGGTGCTTAAGAGCTACAAATGAGGATTCTTTTGTGTTGGCATATTTGTTTCCAAATGCGAGATCCTTCCTGGAAGGCAAGCATTATGGTGTGCAGATAAGGATTTACAAAGTGAAAGAGGATGTCACGAAATTGGCACTTTTGTGGCAAAAGAGGGATCTGTCCCCTGTAAAGGTTCTTTGTGGGCTTGGAAACGGTTCATGGCACTCCTTGTAGAAAGGGCAATATTGATATGCTTGACACTGACAAGTGGCCTTCCATAGTGTGCTTCTGCCAATATTCGTGGCCTTGCTGTGCCTGGCTCTATAAGAAAAAGGCAGGAGGGCTCACTAGTGGGACAGTAAGAGAGGGAAATGAAAAACCTGTGGTTTGAGTGCTGATCGGAAGTGCTTGGTCCCTGTGTATGAAAAAAGTGTCACTTTAAAAACAATCATGTGAGCTGTGGCCTGCGCACAGCATCTGAAAAACATGAATGCAAAGAAAAGGTGCAGTGTTTGCATCTACTCTAAAATAAAAAATATCACTGATCAGGCCCTAGATAAATATTTCGAAGTACTGGAGAGTATCCTGTAACTCTTAAAAAAATGGAGAACGACTCTACCCAGGGTGAAAAGTACAGCATTTCAAAGTGACAGAAAAAGAAATGTGGGCCTTCCTTTTCTGCTGGCCCAAAGTGTCTAGATTGTAAAAGTATACAAATGTTGAAAATGTGGACCTTTGATATGAGTATGATATGCCAATACAATGTATAAACTGTTGTGTTTTGTGAAAATGTAAAATGACGAGGCACATAGGACTGCACTGAAGCTAGGCCTGAACTGACAAATGGTATTCCTTTCAATTCACGACCCCACAGCAACAAGATTGGAAAAGAGATGCCACTCATTCACAAGAAAATTAAACCCCTTTTGAAGCTGAGCAATAAATATGACTGTCACTGGAACCAGGTCATAGGAAGGCAGATCTCCAGTTGAGTCCAAGTGTTGACTTTACAGCATGCATCTGTCTGTGCTTGGGCTTAAAATCTTAAAAATACAAGGAATTCAGCTTGGCCAGTGAGTCTTTCATATCCAGTCTGATATTTCAATCACCCAGGCCTTTCCTGAAGGAAGGAATCTGACACCTGGGAAGACAGAATATTTTATCTTAGATCAGACGGGTCCTGAGACCACTCCAAGGGGGTGGGACTGTAGTCCTAAACAGCTCCAGCAACTTAAACTACAAAAGACTTTACCATGGCGACAGGCCTCTAAGTCATAAATACCCCATCTCTGAATTAACAGCACGAACAACAAATATGTTGGTTATCATGCAGAGAAAACAGACTGCCAAGAAAAAAATGCAGTAGGGAAAATAAATGTGATTCATATTGCTAGTGATAACTTTGAAACAAAAAGGAGTGATTTTGGTTCTCAATTGCTCAATTGATGCACCCTTTTTTGATTAATAGTAGAGCACAGTATGCAGCTCATATAGGCCTATCTCAATCATCAATAGCGAAACTAAAATTCTGGCAAAACTACTTGCCGACCGCCTGCAACAGGTGATTCCCACCCTGATACATCCGGACCAGTGCGGCTTCATGCCCCAGAGATCAACACGTATGAACCTCCACAGGCTATATTCGGCCCTGGAAAGGGCCAATAGCATACAGGGCCCGCTAGCCCTGCTGGCAATTGACTTCAAGAAGGCCTTCGACTCTGTGAGATGGGAGGCCATCTGGACCATAATGCAACGCATGGGTTTCGGTGAGAACTTTATGAAGTGGGTGCGCCTGTTGTACGAATCCCCTGTGGCCAGGACCAGAGTTAATGGCTGGCGTTCTGATCTCTTCAATCTGGGGAGGGGCACGAGACAGGGCTGCCCGTTGTCGGCCATGATTTTTGCTATCGCCATAGAACCACTGGCAATCCTCTTGCGAAACACGCCAACCTGGGAAGGCTTCCGTTGGTCCGAGACCTGGGAAGACAGAATATCTCTATATGCAGACGACCTTCTCATACATCTGAAAGACCCAAGCAATGCCTGTCCCAGAGTCATGCACCATTTAGAGCAATACGAGGCATTCAGCGGACTGCGAGCGAACTGGTCCAAGTCCATCCTCTTCCCGCTAGCGGACATTTCATCTGCAAACTTGACGTCTGGCCCTTACCAGATCGAAAGAGAACAGTTCAAGTATCTGGGGATACGCATCACAAAGCAGTTGACTGAATACACAACCCTGAATCTCGCCCCCCTCATGACAAGATTTGCAGAAGATACTCGCCATTGGATCTCCTTGCCATTAACGCTGATGGGCAGAGCGGCCCTGTTCAAAATGATTGCCCTTCCTAAATTCTTATATATCCTGCAAAATGCGCCATTATACATTCACCAGCGAGAATTTCACAAAATAGAATGCACCCATCGGAAGCTGCTATGGGGGGGAGGACACCCACGAATCGCTCTCGCCACGCTCCAAAGTTCTATTTGGGAAGAAGGCATTGGATTGCCCAGGATACAGTCATAATACTGGGCCAGCCAGATGGCGGTAGTAAATGACATGCTCCACGGAGACGGAAGCCTCCCACATATCAAAGGTCTTATCTGTAATGCCACGACCACGCCTCTAGAGCATCTGAATGGTGGCCTGAACCGCACATCTCACACGGATATGGCAACGCATATAGTGAGAATATGGAAAGATACACATCAGTACCTGGGATGGGGCGGGAAGCTAACGCTGGGGCAACCCCTATGGAACAACTGCAACCTTCCCGAAATAAGAAAGCTGCCCAGATGGCCTGAGTGGGCCCAGCGAGGAATCGCCAGGATTGAAGATGTGGTTCACGAGGACAACCTGGTACCATTCGAGACATTGAATGAAAAGTTCTCCCTCCCAGACACAGAGTGGTACCACTATATGCAGCTGAAACGCGCTTGGATGACCCACAGTCTCATAACGCGAGACATGCCGCAAAGCTCCCCATTGGAGAGAAACATAGTTTTGGACCGGGTGGTCCGGAAAGTCACCTCTACCATGTACAATGTGATAACATCCTTCGCGACACCGGAACTAACCAGCCTGAAGGCAAAGTGGGAACAGGATGTGGGTCCCCTTCAACCGGAGGACTGGGTGGAGGCCCTGATGTACCCGTGAGAAACAACCATTTCCTCCAGACTTAGACTGGTCCAACTGAAGATCCTGCACCTATTACCCAAGAGTGGCTCTCTTCCGCTGGGGCAAATCCTCGGACGCACGATGCCTACGCTGCAAAAGTGAAGAAGGTACCTTTTTCCATATTCTGTGGGAATGTAGTAGGATACAAAGGCTCTGGCAGAGATGCTGTGATAAACTGTCTAGTGTTATAGGTAAAGAGATACAGAGATGCCCAAAACTCCTTCTCCTGGGGATCTCCAGTGACACTGACTTTTCCCGTTCTGAGAAGTTGCTCTGGTCGACTGCGGTAGCAGTTCTCAGGCGGAACATTGCGCAACTGTGGGGATCGGAACGTACGCCAAGCTTTGAACAGTGGGTCACGGATGTGGACATATGTGCTATAATGGAACATAGAGTGTACGCGGCGAGGGGTTGCCCGCAGAAAGCGGACAAAATATGGAGAAGATGGGAAGAGGCTAGCTAAGGGACAAAATTGGCTCCACAGCCGAGAATATCCTATGCCACGAGATCATCTGTTGTCAAATTGACGCTCTGTCGGACCAGGGTCCCGGAAGTTGAGTTTAGTGATTCTTTTTTGGAATGTATTTTTTTTTTTTCTGTATTTTGATTGATTGTGTTTCTCTCTCTGCATTCTATCACATGTATCTGGAATGTAGATTTTGCATATGTTCCTCTCCCCTCCCGTCTACCCCTCTCCTTCCCTTAAGTTATTACCCCAAACTTTCCCCTCCCTCCCCATGGCCCTACCCGGTACTGCAGAGAGATAAGTGTAATGTTGTTTTATGTTTAAAATCAATAAAATCTTTGATTAAAAAAAATAGTAGAGCACAGTAAGTGAGGTCTACCATGAGTTAAAGTCCCAGGCATTCTTCAGTGAAAGAGCCAGCAGACCGGCTGTGGAGGAAAAGCTAATCCCATCTTGATGGCTGATGCCCACCTGTTCCTAGAACGGGATTATTGAGAAAGTCCTTAAGAGGGTGCCCACCTGTCTATTAGACGGCCAAAGAAATTCATATGGGAGTATGATCTAAAGGGGAAGTAATCCTGAGGCGAGCAATACTATAAAGGGAATTAGATTAAACCCTGGTTCCTGTTATTTGTGAACACTGAGAGGTGGAAATATATAAATTAATTGTACATCTTGAGACGTTTGCAAGCATTTCAGAAGTGTATGTACTTGTGGAATTCTCCAACCTAGAAATAACGGCCAACATCTTGGCTCCCATTAAAAAGAAGTCAGTAAAGCCAGAACTTAAACATAATCTTTGGTTCACGCTAGAATTACAAACACTGAAATCATTAACCCTTAAAACCTATCATGTATGGAAAACACCGGGTACACCTTTGCATCTTAGCAAATATAAAACAACAGCTGCTACATATAAAAAGGCTATTATTGAGGCTAAGCGGAATTTCTTTAATAAAAGGATTTAAAGTGCCCAACAAGACACTAAAGAGCTCTTCTGTATCCTAAAAGAACAAGAAATCACCAATTACTCAACACCACAGAGATCTATTACTGATAATACTACATGGTTAAATGTAATGCAACAAGCTATGCATAGAAAACTGCACACCATCAAAGAAAACATCATGGAAAAAAGCAACATCTTAAAATGTATGACGCTCAAGCCATCAGAATGGTCTTTCCAAAGATCCCCACTTGTTCCTATTTTTTAATTTCTCTCCTATTACGGAAGAGGATTTGGAAACCATCATCAAACAACTTAAGCCCACTAAATGTAAGAATGATATATACACCACTATGCTGATTAAGACATGTTCCCCCACTCTAATGACCTCAATCTGCAAATTTATTAATGCATCGATTTCCACAGGGTCTGTACCACAGTATCTTAAGAAGGCTTGGGTAATGCCCAGCCTCCCACTGGATCTGTCAAATAACTATAGACCTATAACTAACACAGCATTCTTAATTAAGATTCTTGATCGCCTGGCATACATACAAATCTTAGACCATCTAAAGACATATCCCATTCTGAATAACCACCAATCTGGGTTCCGGGTTGGCTTCGGCACGGAGACTGCTCTTTTGGAACTTAAATCCAAATTATTATCCCGGATGGACCGTAATGAGGCTTCATTACTTATGTTACTTGATCTCTCTGCAGCCTTCGACCTGGTGGACCATGATATTATGTCCACCAGGTTGCATGAAGTTGCAAACTTTTCACCCCTTGCAGCCAAATGGGTCACCTACTTTCTTAATAACCGGGACAGTAGGGTGTTCTGTGGCATGGCAGAATCCGATTCTGTCATGGTACCTCCCCTTGTTTCTACAATATCTTCACGACCCTGCTATTTGCTATGCTAGACGCTGAGAATATAATATTCACGAATTACGCAGACGACACTCAATGTGTCATACCATTATCTGGCTCACACACCGCGGATGAATTGGCCATTTTTAAAAAGTATTCTCCATAATTGAAACTTGAATGGTCCATAACAAGTTAGCACTTAACAAATCGAAGACTGAGCTTCTTGTGATTGGATCCTCTCATACTCTAAATAAACTTGGCTGAAGTTATGAGAGTTTCCAGCTGGGCGAATCGATAATTGCTCTAGTCTACCAATGGGCATAGACCAGACTGACCATAACAAACTGCAGGTGTGTCAAAACGGGGCGGTCAGAGTAGTCATGAAACTCAAACGTAGAGATCACGTCACTTTTGCGAGACGCGCCCTGCACTGGCTAACCGTGGAGTCTAGGATTGTGTTCTGGACTCTTAACCATAATTCAAAAATGTAAACAAGGCAAGATGCCCGACTACCTACAACAGCTCCTGCCTATGAGATCTAATAGTCGAGCCCAAAGATCAAATAACCAACATCTGTTGGTTGTTCCTAAATGCCATACCGTAAAAGTAGCCAACTCAGCCTTCTTCTCCATCGTGTCCATTGTCTGGAATTCTCTTCCCCTGGAGATGAGATGCATTGAGTCACTCAAGCGCTTTAAGAAGAGGCTAAAGACCCATCTTTTTAACTAAGCTGTTTTTAATTCTCTATAATTATTAGTCTTGACTGACCCTCATTCATGATTTTATGCTTTCATATTTTTTATGTTTGATATGTCCTTATGTTGTCGTGTAGCGCCCTCACGCCTTAGGTTCCATTGCCACGCTATATAAATGTTTTAAAGTAAAGTAAAGGTATACATTTGCTAGACTAGGTCTGATGGTGTGTTACTCCTTCTCTGTGCGAAGACATCAAGCGTTGAAGTAGTATTAGAGCAGTCAAATGAACATCTCACTGTCTACATACCCAGAAAAAGAATGATTTAATTAATACCTTGGTATACTATAAATCAGAATACTGTTAATGCTGAGTTGTCCAAGACCAAAGTGAGATAGTGATTATTTGCTACCCATTATCCCGCTTTTTAAGTTGCTCATTGAAAGTCAGGAAGGTGCACTTTTACTCTGTGATCAACCACTGAATACTAAATTGCTTTTAACAAATTAGTCTTATCCTGGACCCACATGCATTTTTCAATAAATGGTGCATGTGTGCCCATGGTAAACACAATACACACATGGTGAGGTGTGTGTTAGAAAGTCTTTATTTCTAGAACTGGAGAATTGATAAGAGGGGACTGGTGTCCTGATCATTTTTCTTCATTCACAGTGGAATGTCATTGATGCATTACTCTTATCATTATGTTGCTTCAATTAGTCTGATTTTATTAATAAACCACCTTTTGTGCAACGCTGTGTGTGTCTTGTCCCAAAAGGAGAGTGTAGTTGTAAGGAATTAATTCTATTAAATTGGGGATCCCAGATTAATAAAAAAGAACTTTATTAAATAAAGGAGAATTGTGCATGCCTGTTTTTGGGTGGGTGGAAAGTTACCCTGAATTAGATAACACCCGTTTAAAACATCCCCCAGAAGCTCACTGTCTATAGAGCTCTGGTTCTCTCTAGGCTGGTCTACTGCAACAGTCTTTCTAAATCTGCCTGCTTCTACTCTCCACCCTCTGCAACTCATCCAGAACAGAACTGCAAGACTTGTCCTTGGCCTCAAGCCCAGGGATCGTATCTCTCCAGCACTGACATTTCTGCATTGGCTGCCAGTGGCTGCAAGGATTAAGTTCAAGACCCTCTGCATTGTCCACAAGGCCATCTGGGGCTTAGGGCCTCAATACCTCCAACTCTCTCTTCGTAAATACCTTCCTACTCAAGTTCTTCGCTTCTCCACCTCTAACTCCCTCAGGGGTCAGTCACTTCTCCAAGCAAAGGACTGGTGGCAGATCTTTCTTCGGCTGGGGCCTCCCTCTGGAACAGCCTCCCTGCCTCTCTGAAACTTGAGGAGAACCATCTCCAGTTCCGGTAGCACCTCAAGACCTTCCTCTTTGCTTCTGCCCTCTCTCTTCCTTTCCCCTGCTGATTTCCTGGCTGATACTGCACTGGTCACCTGCCTACCCTCTGATTTCGGGGTCCAGGTCCCTACCCGCCTAGTTGCACACCCGAACAATGCTCCCGGCAACCCTTGCACTTGGATCTGTATCTGTAACCCTACAGTCCCCCTACCTGTACTTTTGGACACCTGCTGTCTGTACTTGCCCTTACCCCTGCCACCTGCTGGCTGCACTTCTTGTTATAATTTTGATCCCAAGTACAGCACTGCCCCCTTCCCTTTCCCCTGCCACTTTTCCCCTCCCCTTGCGCAATCTCAATGTCACTTGGCCTAGTAAGATTGTTGCCTCTGTCCTCCCTCTGTTCCCCTTCCTTTCCTCGTCGCGCCTTGAAACACTTGTGTATAGTCACGCTACAAATGCAATATCATATATCATATCCTACAGGAATACGTTATCCATAGGGAAGAGCCCGAGATCTGATGGACTAAGCACTTTGGGTCTGGTTAGCGACTATGTGAGAAAGTGTGATCGGATTAAAGAGGTGATCTTTGTTGTGGCTCGGTTAGTAATGATGTGCTGCCGTCTGCGGGGAGAGGAGTTTGTTTGTGTGTAGTGTATAGTGGAATTATAGCTTCGCGGGCAGGTGGTTATTTGGGGGATTGTAGGAGGGTAGTTCTTTCATGCTGCCCTTGAAACAGTTTACTCCAATTCCACCTTTGGACTACTTTTGACACATGATTGACATTTCTATTCCACTAGTACCCTGTACCTTGACTGTTGGCTTGCACATAACCTTTCCGTTTATTTGCAATCATAACAAAGCAAATTTAGGCTCCTCAACCCATAAACTCCATGGATATTTGTCACTTCTCCTCTTGGTGACGCAGCACCAACCTTGGTCTGTGCACAAAAATCTATTGCGGGTAGGGGGCCTTACCAAGTTGTTGTCCCCTGGTCTCCCCAAACATGACAGCCCTGCTCTGGAATGGTGCCACTCAGTCTAAATTCTGTTTTAGCTCAGTATGCTTGGTTGTAGATCTGTTGTGGGAACCTTCCCATGTAACAGGTTATCTCAGTAGAGGGGCTCTCACATTTGTGCACCAGATTAGGCTGTGCAGCCAGAGGTATGGGCTGGTGGAGAGAGGCACTGCTGTGCAGCCTGCGAAATGGCTGTGTTTCACTAAGCCTATGTTTTGGTCACCTGCAGACACTTAATACCAGAAAGAAACATAAACGGTCAGCCCACAGGTGACAGTCCATGACACAGAGGCAAAGCTGAACTGACTGAGGAGCTGTGCGGACCCCGGGAAGCAGCATTAAAGAGGTAACTGAGCTAAAGAGTGGGGCCACGGCTTGGGTGACAGACACCACACAGCCGGGCGAGATCAGTGAACGGCCATAACGAGTCTGGTGAAGTGAGAAGGACTCTGGTGTGCAGGAGCAGCAATCTGTAGTGCCGCCGCCCGCCTGTGTCAGCATGTGAGCAGGAGACCGGGGCGGCCCAGAAAGGGAGAGCAGCAGATGGACTGTGAACATGTATGAGAGAGGGGTGTGGCCCAGAGAACTGGACTTAATTTGAGGCCCTGTGCAGGCAATTCAGGATACCCCAGACTTGTACCAACTATTTAAGTGCAAATTGGATTTTCATCTGTTAATACCAAATGATACGATATAAAGGCTAGCATTGACTCACTTAAAACTAAATGGAACAAGAGAGCACCAGAATAACTAAAGCGGAGGCTAGATTCTACACGGATGAGGATATATATTTATATACAGGAGGAGCAATGCCCTTTTTATCACAAAAGAACGTACAGTAGATAAACAGATTTGATGGGCAGCAGTGATCTTCTTACAATGGGGTGAGTTTGAGGGACATTATGACCAGGTTGTGGAGGGAAATAAATGGAACAGTGACCGGGGACAATACATAAGCAGACACACATGGATTTAGGACAACCAACATTGAGCATTTTTAAGTGAAGGTAGGCGGTACGGCCAGCTGTGCTCGGGATGTGACCATGATGGGTAAAGTGCTAGAGTGGAGGCAGAGGAAGTGAGGGACAGAGGCAGGTTAGAGGCGAGGAGAAAAATATTACCTCACAGGCAGATGAGGATAGGTTAAGAGGGTAACTCGGAGGCGAGGAGGTAGGCTTTTAGTTTGGTTTTGATAGAAATCCATGTGGACTGTTACGCAGATGTTTGGGGAAGAGAATTCCATGCAAGTGGATCAAGAAGAGAGAAATGACGGAAGCGAGAGGAAGGGAGGGCGAGGAGCCAAATGGGTAGTCGATGCAGAGCAGAGATTACGAGAAGGCTTAGAGAGTTGGACAGAGGAGGATGAATACAGTGGTGCCTTACCATGTATAAATTTGTCAACTAGTAGAAGAATTTTAAATCTGGCCCTGTTTTGCATAGTCAGCCATCCAGCCTGGTGATGGTACGAGGAAGTAGGTACGAAGTGAAGGAGTTAAATGAGAGTCCAGGTAGCAAAGTTAATGATCTTGTCAAGAGGAAAGAAAGCGTAGTTGGGGAAACCAAAGAGGATGCTGGCACGGTAGTCCGGTTTAGAGAATACAAGAGTGGTTAAGAGATACATGGTGGTGTTGAAAGGAAGGAGGTGCCTCATTTTCCTAATATTTAGAAGGTTGAGGCAAGCTGCTGTTCCATTTCAGAGATATTTGGAGAGTGTCGGGCGAGAACTGGATAGAGATTTTTGGCAGGGTAGCATGACGCCTCTGCTTTGGTAGAGTTTAACATCAGAGAGTGCAAATCCATCCAATATTTAATGGCAGAGTGACAGTTTGCAATTTTGATGGATGATCAAAGGAAAGTTCAGGAAAAGAGAAGATGATTTAGGTGTCATCCGCAAACAGTTGGCATGAGAACCCAATTGAGGTGATTATTGCCTCGAGCAGAGGTGTAGTGTGTAAAGAGGAGCGGACCCAAGACACAGCCTTGTGGAACACCAACACTTAGAGGAGTGAGTTGAGATACACAAGAACTCAAAGTGAAAGAGGTCAAGACTACCAAGGACCTCAGAGTGGGGCTGCAAAAATGTGACGACCTGGAATACCCATCAAGGCGAGCCAATATTCGTATCTGAGAATATCGGGAGGGGGCCGATGGAGGAGCTAATAGTGCCTACTGGGCCAAATCTTGGCGACCCGACATTCTCTGCCAACTTTTTTGTGGATTGAGCACACCGCACACCCGCCCGTGATGAGTCCAAACCCGGGAGCTACGCCAAAATCCATTACAGCTTGGCTGCTAAACTACAGAGACGGGGACAAGATCCTGCGGCTGGATCACAAAAAGGGATCACTGCAGTACGAGTAAAGTTCCCATATACCCTGACTTCTCGACGCAGTGCAGGCGGAACGTAGGTTGTTTGCCGGTGTGAAGAAATTGTTACCGGCCAGATCAGTTCAAGGCTCTTCCTGGCGAGGCTGCAGATACAGCACAAAGATTAATCCTTTTTTTCACAATACCAGAAGAGGCTGTGAACTTGATTGAGGCAAATAAACCAAGTCCGCAGAGAGACTGGCGAACCTGCGAGCAACGGTTTGGCGAAAATGGAGGGCAACAACCACTAGTGAGCCACACCCTGATCTGGGAACAATTACATGAGCCCTGGAAATGACGAAACCGGGACAGTGTGATCTAGTGATAAACTGGTGTGACGAATCAAGGGAATTCGTCCCTTCTGCCCAAGGGGCAGCCCAACCTTCCTCTGTGACGGTAGGGAGGTGAGCCCACTCTGTAATACCTTCCCTAGAGGTAGAGGCAAGAAGGACCTCACCGGGAGAGATACCCCCTTAGGGGACACAGACTTGCGTTCCTGTGAGGAACTCCCTAAACCACTTCACATGATGGCATACATAGGACTGTCTAATAGCCAACATAGTGTAAATACCCAAGACTTCGCTGAATATGCCAAAGAAGGCAATCCTTAAAGAGGAAAGGAAACCCAAAAGTCTGCAAAGAGAACTACAGGAACTGGTACAGAAAGTAACAAGCAAATATTTGAAAACGGAATATTAACACGAAACTCAAAAGACTAAAAGAAGAGAAGTGCGAGAGGCATTCATCAGGAGAAGGGAGTCCTTCTCCTGACCTTAGTTTGTTAGAATAGTGGTAGGGTCAATTAACATTAGTTTTGGACAGTGGACCTATTCCTTTGGATATTTACTGACAACTGAATAGCATCTTAGTAAAATAGGTAGGGAACACCCCATAGCGATAGGGAACGTTAGGCCTTCATCTTCTTTAATAAACCCACGTTGTAAATGTCCTCCAATAGTCTGCATCCTTCTTCTGACCCACCACATTGGGCATTCTTTTGAATTGACACATCCAGACTTATTAGTCAAATGCTACTGGTGCTATGTGCAGCGGACAAAGGTAACACAACATGTTAATGTTAAAGGATATTTATAACGCACACTTTCACCACCGTAGTGGTCCCCTGGGGCTCTGGTGGCTCTGAAAAGGGAAGAAGGCTGAGTTAGTGGGAACGGGCAGGAAAAGTGCAAGAGAACAGTGATGGGCCATTGGCAGCCTCAGCCCGGTTAACACTGTTCGCTGGGATTGGGGTGCTTTCCTGTCGTTATCTGTTGTGTGCTGTTGTACGAGTCTGCGATTTGTTTTGTTGTTGCAGTGTAGTGAAGTTTGTGCAATTTGTTGTGCTCTAAGGCTGTGGTTGTGTTTGGTTAGAGTTTGAGAGGTGTATGCAGAGGGGTGAAATTGTTAGCGGGTTGGTTATTGGCATCGCTGTCTAGAAGTGATGTGCTACATTTCTAAGTTCTTTTTAGATGTGGCACGTGAATCTCTGCATTTCTATCTGGATCCGGTACTAGCTAATATTCGCAAACCTTTCTATATATGACACCCACCAGTATTCACAACTGTATCCAAATGTGGCAATGGCCCACCTTTGAAGTCCTATCTATATGTGAGGTATGCTAGTATTCACAATTCTATCTAAATCTGGCCTCAATAGTATTCCCAATGCAGTCTAGACATGGCACTGGCTAACAATCTCTATTCTATCTAGATACGGCACTGGCCGACATTCACAATTCTATCTAGTTCTGACGCAGGCTAATTTTCACCAACCTTATCTAAATGTTGTACTTGCTATCATTCACAATTCTGTCTGGGTCCGGCGGAGGCTAATGTTGACAATTCTATCCAAATGTTGTACTTACCAGCCTTACTAATTCTAACGAAGTGTGACACTTGTTAACACTCACTATTGCATCTGAGTGTGGCACTGGTTACCCTTCATAGTCCTGTCTGGATGTGAGGTTGGCTAGTGTTCATGATTCCATCCAAGTGTGGCACATGCTAACATTCACAATTCTATCTAGATGCGATGTAGGCTAATGTTCACAATTCCATTTGATGTGGTACTTACTAACCCTCGAAATTCTATGTAAGTTTGGAACTTGCTAGCATGCACAAATGTCTAGGTGCGAGGCAAGGTGAAAATTGACAATCTTGTCTCGAATAGATGTAGGCTGATGGTCACATTTCTACCTAAGCATGGGTGTTGTAAGTGATGTTCGCCTGGCAGTCTCTTTTGGTAAGGTAATGTAGAGTGGCAGGGCTTTCTGCAGTAGAGAGATTGCTTTACTCCCAACCCATGCCACACTTGCTTTTTTGTTGCTTTCGGTTGATGGCTGACTTCACTGGCTTCCCCTGCGGACACCTGTAGACACTATTTGGAGCCGTCTCTGTTGGAGCTGCCCTTTGCCTTGGGGCCCTTAGCCGCTGGGGTTGCTGGGCAGAGGGCTGCCTAGGGTGGATGGGTTTTGAGTAACCGTCCGACCAATCGGGTCAGGTGAATACACCGAGCATGGTGGAGGGGGGAGGCCAATCAGGATCGTGGGGCAGGATGGGAGGTGGGCGGAGGGAGGGAGGGTGGAAATGGAGCTGCGTGGAAGCCACTGGGTGCTGGGGTGAGATATGGGCAACACACAGGCCCAAAAATGGTGAAGGCAGACCCAGAAGGGTCCTGGGCTGCATTTCCACTTACCTGGTGTTCGATGGAAGGAGCAGCCAGGGGGTGAAAGCACAGTGAATACACCGAGCATGGTGGAGGGGGAGGCCAATCAGGATCGCGGGGGCTGGATGGGAGGTGGGAGGGCGGGCGGACAGAGGGAGGGAGGGAGGGAGGGAGAGGTTAATAGAGCTGCGTGGAAGCCAATCGGTGCTGGGGTGAGATATGGGCAACACAGAGGCCCAGAAATGGTGAAGGCAGATCCAGGGACGATCCGACAGAAGGAGAACATTTTGGAGGTTTCCGGGGCTTTCAGGAGCACAGAGTGCGCCAGCACAATAGGTGGCCCAGCTTGCATCGACACAAGCAACAGCAATCTTCAAATAAGGGATTTTTCCAGTCCCCTTCCGAATCCCCAGCCTCAGATGGAAAACACATTGAGGGCATCTGGTTTGCAGACCCATAGACCATTTTGGTGGTCTCCCGACACCCTCTACCTTCTGTCCCTCCGTTCTCCCCACCCCTCTTGCAGATTGGTACTCCCAGTCCGTTCACACAGATACCAGCTCTGGTTGCCAACAGATCGGTGGAAGAATTTCCTCCCTCTAAGAGGATCTGTCTTCTACTCGAGGATGTTTGCAATACAAAATAAGAAACAAGCAGGCCTGAGGGAGGTTCTGGACTTGTCAAACCTCAAACTCTACCTACCCCTTCAAAAATTCAAGATGGTTATGCCGGCACTAATATAGGTGTCCCTGTGTGGGGGAGATTGGATGTGCTCCCTGGACCTCAACTATGCTTAACTGCATGTCCCGATTTGGCAGCCGCATCGAGCTTCACTCAGATTCATGGCAATGGGCCTCCGTTTCCAGTACAAAGTACTCCTGTTTCGGTTGAATTCGGCCTCTCTAGTTTTAACCAGGCTGATGAATTCTGTGGCTTTAATACTCTGGGCCGAAGGTCACCCTGTTTATCCGTACCTGAATGACTGGCTCACAGTGATGTTGCCAGGTGCGGTTCAATTTACAGCACAGCGTCTCATGGACAGTCTGTACGAGCTGGGGTTCTCGATCAATCAGCGCAAATCTCAGCTGACCCCCACTCAGTAATTGTTTTTTCTGGACATACTGTGGGACACGCAGGAGAAAAAGGTTTTCCCTATGACAGAAAGGATCAAACCCTTAACGGCTTCCATTGGTCACTTTTTGTAGAGCATCAACGACCACACAGTGGTTTCAACATTTGCTGGGGAACATTGGTGCCTTGCATTCTGGTGGGCTCCTTTACCAGGCTCAAGACGAGGAGAATTCAATTGCATCTGGCTAGCTGCTGGAACCAAGAGAAGGGCTTGCAGTCCACCACGATAACCATACTGGGTGATCTGCGCAAGAATATGTTATGGTGGAGAAAAGAGAGCAACCTCTCTGTGGGTATGTCCTTTCTACAGCTGATGGTGTCAGTAATGATAATGACAGTCTCATCACTGGAAGGCTTGGGGGCCACCCAGGGCTATTACTATCTATAGCGGCTGCCCTCCCTCAGGTTGCTGGTGGTTGTTAGGGGTTTTGATGAGCGTTGTTAACCGGGATTATATTGCCCTGATTTGGGAGGGCGATATGGGAGGAGATGTACGTTTACAAAGGTTGTGCTTGACCAATGATGTGAACTGTGATGGTAAATTCCAACTTATTAAAAAAAGGTGAGAATAGCAATTCAGGGAGATATTGCTGTTACACCCTCATACCACCTACAAATGGCTGGCATTTGCATGATGAGCTGGAATATCGGGCATGAGTAACCCTACAAAATCACAAAAGCTTCTTGCCTATGTGAATAGAAACAGGGTTAACATCCTTTTTCTCCAAGAGAAGCATGCCACAGGCAAGCTAAATGAAAATGTAGTCAAAACATGGGGTGTGTGGCAAGCCAGTAGGAGGACTCTGACCCGAGGACATGTTGGAATGTAGTTTTATTTGAATTAAAAGTGAACACCTCACTGTCCCTATTACCTTAAGGGGGTTCCCTTCCTAACTAAAGTAAGGTGCTTGTCTGTAGTCAAGAAATAGAAATTGTCCTTGGTCCAAACCTATCCACTAAACTGGCCCTACCACTGAGCAAAACGCAAAATAAAATTGATTGAGTGCCTTGCACTCTTGATTTTTCACAAAGGTATCTCTGGTTGTCCTAGGAATCCCTCTTGGGTCTGGATCCCATGATTAAATGTAAATAACAGTTTGACCCAAAGAAAACAGTCCTTGTCAGTCCATCAAAAGTTCCTCAAAGGTCCCCAAAGTTCTAACAAAAAGTCTCAAGTTTCTGTAAAAACAAAATGCCCAAATGTCTTTAGGTGGAGGGAGATTTCCCTGATCCCTTTCCACTAACTTGGTAGATCTCTTCCCCACTTAAACCAACTGTTGGGTGCCTCCGTACTCCCATGGTCTCTGCTTTTCACTCTTATTGTGCCCCTGTGGCTGCTTTGGGTTCCCCTGACCCAATATTTCACTTAGTTCTTTAGGATTCCTATGATCCCCTCTCTGCTTGTGGCTCTTCTCTTATTTCCCTGTGTCCCTTTGATGGGGCTAGACTAGTCCTTCCCTCTTCTTCGCTTGTCCTCTCTTCTCCTCCCTCCGACCTGGCCGACCCACGTACCTGCTGCTGTGTTGCGGTGCTTGCTCCAGTGAGGGTCCATCTCATAAGTGACAGCAGTGTTCTCCATGGCTTGCTGCTCTGCTGGATGCTAACGGTCTTAAGAGTTCCTCTCGCCTCGGCTCTCTCGCTGGCTATCGGTCTGCTAGCAGAGGACCCAGTCCTTACCTCCTCCCAGGACTCAGTCTGCTTGCAGGCTCTTGGCCCACTACGTGGTCGTGCCGCCAGGTCCCGTTCACTTCATGTCACCTCTGCCTCTCAGGAACCCAAGTTCTTCCTTGTCTTGTGTATGGCGTCTCCCTCTGGCGTCCACGTCCTTCACCCCCCTTGCTGACGGTCTCACATTTGAGCCTCGACTCTGCGTTGGATTTCTTTTCCTCCATTCAAGGTTTGTTGGCCCTTTGTTCTTGCTCCAATATTTAAAAGTGGCATATTGGTTACCACATACTGTCAAGCATTTGGAAAGTTCAGCATTACCTTGAGCCAAACACATATATGTATTGTCAGTATTTCTTACTTCCATGTAGGCAGATAATACCTTAGGTATAGGGAGTTCCCCATGGGAATGGGAGTCCTTGTTCCCTAAAGGGGAGTCACTCCCAGCGAGGTCCCGCTTTTTCAAACCACTACGGAGGTTTTGCTGAGCGGGCTCACCTCCCTTGCTTCAAAAGTGGTGGCTCCCCTTAGGAAAGAAGGGACGAAGTCCCCAGATTTGTCACAGCTGGTTATAAATATTTCACTAGCTATTTGACACACTTGGTGGGAGTATCTATCTATTATAATACACAAGGGAGGTACGTGGTCGTGCATTGTAGGCTTCAGGACGTGGAAACCCTCCTGGTAAACCCATATGGCCCTAACGTAGATGACACCTCATTTTCTAAAATAAATCCATGAGTTGATAGAGGCATATCCACTAGTACCGACCATCTAGGGTGGGGACATGAAAAACAATACTAGATTTAAATTCTGATCACATAGGCACTATGGCAAAACCACTGACCAAACGGCAAGCGGCATAATGAGAGGCATGGAATAACTAGAGTTCTGCGATACGTGGAGGGTACTACACCCCAGAGCATGGAAATATATATACTATTCTATGGTACATGACATGGCCTTGAGAATAGACCTTATACTTGTAACACGTCAGTTTGTGAAGCACATAAGGCCAATCGGGATTCTCCTGTGCCCCTACTCGGACCACTCACCCGTTAGGCCGGAGATGACATTGGGGAAGCCAAACGGAGGTCATGTTGCGTGGAAATTCAAATCAAATTCAAAGGACATTGTATTCTAAGCAAGCATTAGGGACCACCTACTATATTTTTCACACAGCGACAACACACCAACATCTGTATGTACAGTCTGGCAAGCCTTCAAGGCTTATATTAGAGACGTTGCCATGTCTACAGAAATGTGAATGCTGAAAACCATTAGGAGGGACATCGCGGCATGTGAAACCAAACTTACAGTACTAGAAAATAAATATGCAACAGCCCTGAGTAAGAATGTATTAGCCGGCGACAAACCGTTGCTGGACTCATTTAGACAGCATGCAGATAGGGAGGTTTAATACTTTGCTAGGCCCATGGTCTCCAGGGAATATGGTGAGGTGGCATCGCCCGGGTATGAGACTTTCATGCCTGACAAGACTAGAAAGGGGTGCACATTGCATACCACTTTTATTGGATGAGGTGGGGAATTATACAACACACTGACAAGGCGATCAATGCCGTATTTCAAGACTTTAATAGCAACCTGTTCCTTGCACAGGCCAACAAGAGTTTAGTTGAAATACATAAACTACTAGACGAGATTCCAATATCTGTGCTTTCCAGGGATACAAGTGAAAAGATCTTCCCAATAACTGTAGAGGAAATCCAAAAAGCAATAGTGGTGTTGACCAGAAACAAGGTTCCCCGGTGCAAGACTGCTTTAGCACAGAATTTTACAAGGTGTTTAATGTCACCCTCACCCCCCTTACCTGCTGAGGAGTCCCTACAGAATGCAATACTATAATGTTGATCCTCAAATCTAACCGGACTGCGGTTCATACAGGCTGCTCTCCCTTATTAACGTCAACACCAAAATATATGCCATGGTTATAGCCAACATGCTACTTACTCCCCTTAATGCCCCATATAGTGCTTCATAATCAAGCAGGTTTCATCCCTAGAAGGTCAACAGCATTAAATGTATGCCGAGTATTTAACATGTCACAGATCTCACAGAAGCGACCACAGTGGCGGTCTCACTCGATGCTCAAAAGGCATTTAACATGGTCTCTGGGGAATTTCTGTCTGAACACTGACCAGCTTCCGGCTCCCAGTTCGTAGAATTCGTGAAGGTATTGTACACAGACCCCACTGCCAGGATGCTGGTTAACGGGATGCTGTCTGAGCCTATTGCACTGGCGTGGGGTGGTGGCTCAAGGCTGCCGCCTATCTCCCTTATTGTTTGCAATAGCCACAGAAGCCCTGACTGATCTGAACACAGCATGCTTGGCGTGGGATACATATAGCTGGCACACTAGAAATTGTCTCACTATATGCTGGCGATATATTTTGTTTCATAAAAAAACCCGTAAGACAACCTAGACCCGATTATGGATCCTACCTCACACGTTGGCGACTTCTCTGGATTTATGATAAACTCTAAGTCTGAGATGTTTCACTTGAACGAAAGAAAACGCTAAACCCCCAAGTAGATAAAAACGAAAGTGGACAAATGACCATGTTAAATATCTAGGCGTCACAATTTCCTGTAGCAAGAAACTTGTATATGAGCACAACTACGTTGCATGTGCAGGGCAACGTAAGGCCAAACTGAGCGAATGGAAGCACATGCCATTGTCACAGGAGGGTAGGATGGGCATGATTAAGATGATGATCCAGCCCAAATTACCATATCTATTTTAAAATATACAATGTGGCCTGGTCGGACATTCATCACGATACACGGGGAACTATCTCAGTTCTTATGGCACTCTGGCACCGTATGCAAAAAATGGGAAGACCTAGCTCAACCCTATAACAGGGGGAATTCATGGCTCGAACTTCGAAATACATTGCATAGCATCCCAGGCACACTTTGCCTCCTTCTAGTTTGGGA
Organism: Ambystoma mexicanum; assembly: GCF_040938575.1. Lineage (NCBI taxonomy): Eukaryota > Metazoa > Chordata > Amphibia > Caudata > Ambystomatidae > Ambystoma > Ambystoma mexicanum. The sequence continues at coordinate 669,283,710 of NC_090933.1, read as the reverse complement.
TTGGAGGGGAACCGCCCCATGTTAAACTGGAGCGGGCTGCGGCTGGAAAAGGCAGTGCTGAAAATGCTGTTGGTGGGAAGAGAATATACAGATGATTGGCAGTTTGACCCTGTGAATATAACGCTACTAGCATGGGGCAAGACATAAATGAAAACTGGCAGTAACCCCTATTACAAAACCGTACCACTGTGGAAGTTCCCGGGCATCCCACCTACTTGGTATATGACTGTACAGGCACATTGGGATAGGCTAGGCTACTACACTACCACCGAAATACAGTATTACAGATTGAGGGTGGCGTTTGAGAAGAAGTGGCAGACTTACCCTCTGGAACTAGTAGAGAATGAATGTGTAGCATATATAGCAAACTCATATGGGTGTCGTAGGGTTGTAGCAACTTTATATAAGATGGTTCAATTAGCAAACGCCTGACACAACAGTCAAAGTGAGAGCTAAGTGGGCATTCAGTCAATGGAGCAAGATGTGTAGTCTTACTGGCCATGTCTCCCTAAACACAAGGTTTAAACTCCTACAATTCAAAATATGAAACCAGCTTCCCTATACACCAGTGAAACTCGAAAAACCCTGCATCAGTGATAAAGGCTTCTGTCCTCAATGCAACAGGGAGGATGCGGGCTATGTACATGTGTTATGGGACTGCTCCAGGCTTTATAGGTTCTGGTCACTAATATGCAACAAACTGTCAGAAAGAGTAGAGATGCATGTGCTCATAAAAACTTCCAAGGGATGGATGTCTGGGTTCTGTGGAAGCTTACCAGAATGTAAAAGGCGATTTCTGAACTTGGAGTGCATGTTAGCAAAAAGATTTATTCTAAAGACTTGGATTGGCCACATGGCACCATCACTGGAGGACTGGTCGAGGGACATCTTATGGACGAACAGCAATGAAGAATAATTTGTAAGATGGTACGAGTAGCGTCCAGTCCAAAGAACACCTAGAGCGACTTCAAAATCTATCTGCTGGGAACAGAGACACAAAGTCAATGCAGTTAGGGCCATAGTGGGCAGTGAGGTGGCAAATATGCTTGGGAGAGGTGAAGAAGGCATTTTTTTTACTGTTGGTGACGAAGATGTGTACCTTGATTGAGAACAGCGTGAACATTTGTGGTAAAACAGTAAGAATTTAAAAGTTGGTATTTGTTGTAGATCTCAAGCAAATAAGCTTATTTAAAAAAAAGTTGTGGCTTTTAAGCAAACAGCTCCCAATCATTTTAGCAATCAAACAAGCTATATCCACCTACTTGAATTCCGATGTCTCTGCCACCTGCAGATAGACCAATGAATATACACCATTCGGGAGATGTTTTAATAGATATCCCTGTGTAACAGAGACCAAGCTTTATGAAAACATGTGGGTCCTACATCTTGGCACCTAGGATACTCTAGTACATAGTAAAACCACAAAAGATTCCAGGACTCAGCGCCAATAGTAAAGGTTGTTTACTAGCGTGAACTGTATCAGTCTTAGCTATATATACAGAAAGAAGCCCTCTACTTGATAACGCGTTTCGGCTCCCACGAGCCTTTGTCAAATCAGGGCCAACGTAATTCTGAAAAAATCCGTATGACTGTTGTCCGATATACAGTAATAGGGACAAATCCCAATGACAGAAACTTCTATTCCTCTTGAGCAGCCGACGTGAGTGAAACCGGAGGAATAGAAGTTTCTGTCATTGGGATTTGCCCCTATTACTGTATATCGGACAACAGTCATACGGATTTTTTCAGAATTACGTTGGCCCTGATTTGACAAAGGCTCGTGGGAGCCGAAACGCGTTATCAAGTAGAGGGCTTCTTTCTGTATATATAGCTACGACTGATACAGTTCATGCTAGTAAACAACCTTTACTATTGGCGCTGAGTCCTGGAATCTTTTGTGGTTTTTCTGATGTTTTTGGACGGTATGGGCTTAATATCCGTCTGAATCCGGTGACCAGCGACAAGTAAACATGAATCAGTGAATCTACGTTTTCAACACGTGGTAAACAATAGGGATTGTAAGGAGTCGCCTGCGTGAGCAACTTTGCAAATAAGCCCCACAAATGTCTACTCTAGTACATAGTGTTGATTAAATAGTTTCAAGGGAATGTAATCGTACTGATGTAGATGTTTACATTTTAGGAGTTTATGCCTTATCAGAGCAAAACACGTTTAATAATGAATGGTTGTGGATTTCCACTGGCCTTCAGTTAGGGAATATTAGAGAACCCCTTCCCAACGTGTCTGTGTGTGTGTGTGAGTGAGAGATGGGTCTTTAAGGGCACTACCGCAACCCTCTGAATGCAGTATAGCACTACCCATAAAGGGGATACATAGAAGTGTAATACCAAGCTCCTTCAACCTTTTCTTTTCCGACTGGCTCCATTGATGTTATCCAAGAGGATCACATACCTATGGCTTTCAGCTTGGTGTTGGTAGAGGGATTGAGACCCTTGTACTTGCTCTACATCCTCTGTGTTGGATTTTCTTCTGTCTTTGGCCCCGACGGGTCTGCAGATTGGTACTGCTAAGGGGAATTTTACAGCCATTTCAGTCTTCACGGGTAAATCGGAGCAACAGGCTCCTTTTTCATGATCCCCACGATCCTGCAGTTCCAGTGGACTCTTTCTCGTTTGTTCCCCTATGCCAGTTTGTTGTGCCGGTGTGGGATTTGAATTTAGCGTTAACGTTTTTAATAGGCACTCCGTTTGAGCCCCTTCATTCTTATTCTTTAAGGATGCTCACCCTTAAGGTGATTTTCCTGGTCTCCATCACTTCCATGAGATGAGTGAGGGTGCTCCAGGCATTGGCAGTTGAACCTCCTTAGTTGGTTTTCTCCAAGGAGAAGACGACAGACCTTCCTTCCTTACGAAGGTGGTCTCGGACTTCCATCCCTCTTTTCCCCTCCACCTCACCCTTCTAAGGTAGAGGACATTTCCATTGGCTGGATCAGGCACCAGCCCTCTAGTTCTATGTCTCGCAGAAAAGGAAGACTAGAACAGATAACCAGCTTTTCATTTGTTACACTGGTGCCCTAGCTGGCAGGGCTGTGACCAAACAGATCTCGATGGATCATTCTTTGCTTCTCGGAATACTATGATCTAACTGGCAAGAAGGTATCTGAGGGGCTCTGGGCTCAATCCACCAAGGGGCTGGCCGCCACCTCGACTATGCAACATGGGGTCCCTTTTGTGGATATTTGCCAAGCAGCTAAGTGGGCTGCATTACACACATTTGCTAAGCATTACTGTTTGGATTCTGTCAGGTCAGGACTCTCGTTTTGGCAGAGCTGTCCTTCTGAGTTTTCTGGTATAGGTGGTGTCCTTGCTATCCTCCCGCCTCTAGATCATTGTACTGCTGTGGGAGTCTATCAGAAGATGTGAAATCCATGGGAGGAATGAGTCCATTAGAATAACAAATTACTTGGCTCTCAGTAATGTTTTTTGCTGATGGACGTTCCCCCAATGTCCCACCTGCCCCTTTTGGTGGATAATTAGTACACCATTGAATCTGCATTCCCGCAGCATCGGAGTGCTAGGGAAAAAGGATTGCTCAGAGGGGTGTGGCGCCTCTATAGAAACTGGCCCCATGTCCTGTCCGGCATGTAGGGGCATCGGGCAGTGTTGCGCATTGCCTCCTGGAGGCGGAAACGTTTCTGGAGAGCAGCTGCTCTGGCAGATGGATATCAAAGTTGAGGAATCCCTGGGACGAACGTCCATCAGAAAGAACATTACCAAGAGGCAAGTCATTTGTTCCTATCCAATGTTGGAGACGTATTCAGCTCCTTCCCCCCTTTTTAATACAACAAAGCGATGTCCTTCATTCCCAACATACTCTAAAAAATGTACATTCATGTGACTTTATATTGACATTATTCAAAGACACAGAAAATTGGATGTACATAAAATTCATTTGCATTTATTGCACAAGATTTGACAAGAAGCTTCTATACAAAAGCGACTTTTAGCCTTGGTATAAAAAAAATGATGCATACAAAGCTTTAATCTTGTGTGGGTCCGTTAGTTGTCCCTACAGTCAGTACACAAATACATGCAAAGATATTTTGCAATGCGGCCAGTAAAGAAAGTAATCCGGTTGTGAATAATCCACATTTGTTTCAACGGTCAAAAAGATAGTGCTAACTTCTTGCCCTCCTCTTCGGCTCAGAGAGTTAAGAAATGTTCTCACTTCTGTCTCTTTTAAAGAAATGTATCCTAATATTCACAATCAGACCTATATGGCAGTAGGCCCACGGACGAACCAAATAAGCAAAATGCTGGTGTGGGCCACTTTTTTTTTTTTTTTTTAACCAATGTGTGCCAGTTTCATGAGTTACTTCACTATGCGGCTAACAGTTTTGACCAGTGTTGCTGAATACACATTCTTTAAAATGCACAATTTGCGGGCGTGGCCAGCTGAGGACGCTGTAGGATGCCTCCTCGTTGAGCTCCCGGTCCCAATCCCTTCTCGAACCCCTAATACCCCTAAAATCAAACAGGCGGGCCATCAAATTCCACTGACCGGCATCGGAAACTAAGGAGAACGGATGAGCCGCAGCGGAATGCATTTGAGTCACTGCTGATGAAGTTATTTGAACTTTCCGGTGCGGATACTTCCCGCAACAAAGATGGCGGACAGAACGGAGCTCCAGCGCCAAAGGACTCGTAATTGCCCGGCGACCGAGGTATAATCAGCAGACTACGCCGAATTCCGCGATAAGATACCAACAACAACAATGCGCTCCATGAAAAGGCAGGGTAAACGAAAATCGGAGCCGATGAAGCCACGCTTTGAGAGCTGGACCCCTCCCCCCCACCTGACGCCTTGAGACCTGCCGGAATGCAATGGTGGCATGGCAGAGGGGGGATCACAGAGCCTCACGGAATGATACTTAACAGCCCCGATACGTATGCCCTGCAATAAAGGTGAGGAGGAGTGGGAGGATCTGCTGAACTAACACCACCCTGCATGCAGAGGCTTGCTAATACGCGGCCAGACCTCTGATTCCGGAGCGGACCCACGAAGGGATGAGGTGTAGCCGCGATAACCCCCGGGGCTGCAGAGGCCCATGAAAGGAGGCCCGCTCCAACCACCCCAAACCAACGTTGATGGGGGGAACACCCTAATGAAAAGTACTTTATGCCCCAGCAGCACATTTATTGAACGGAACAGAGTTCCCTCCCCTCACCCAACACCACGAGTCCTGCCGGAGCGTAATAGTGACATGGCAGAGGTGATCTAGAACCTAGATCAATACTAGAACCTGGCAGCCGGAAACTCACACCTTGCAATGTAGATGAGGAGGAGTGGGGTGATACTACGAATCATTAACACCTGGCTGGATAACTGTGGGCCCCCAGACCACACTCCGGAGCGGATCCGCAAAGGGGAGGAGGAGCCACGATAGACCCCGGGGCTGCTGGCAAATATTAAGCAGAACAGAGCGTCCACTGGGCCTCCGACATCAAGCAAGACCGCGGCTGAAACCACAGCGCCCTCCCTACTAGCTAACAGCAAACCTGAGGAACACACCTGACTAGTGATCGAGCTGAAGGGGGACCCAGAGGCCCAGGAACATCGGAAGTCCAGGAACACAGGCCGGCCCACATCACCTGGGGCCCCACTGTGAGCAGAACACCAATACACGAGAGTGGATTGGCCTCAACCAGCCTCACAAAACCCAGGCGAAACAACCGTAATTAAAAGACCCACTCGAGGCATTTGCGAAGTAACCAAAGTTGATCCTTACCCTTGGGGTAAGGATCAAGATGTCCAAACAAACTACGAAAACCAAAGGGCAGGGGTCCGGCAACATCAAGACGATGCTTCAAACAGCAGACACACAAAAACGCAACCAGATACAAGCATTAGCCCAGGTACATCACCCTCCTACAGAGGGAACAAACTCTGGAAGACCCACCTATTGGGAAGTCGGATCTCTTAGAAATGCTACAGGAACTCAAGAAAGACATCAAAGAGAGCGCACGTGACCTGGCTAAATCCATTTCAGACCTCAACAAGGGAATCCTGGCAGCAGAAAAGAGAATTGATGAGGTTGAAACAGTGATAACGCAGCAGAGCCACGAACACTATATCCTGGCGCACAGGGTACAGGAACTGGAACGGCAGATGGAACAAATACAAAACAGGCAGGAGGATGCTGAAAACAGATCCAGACGTAACAATATCCGTATTTGTGGAATCCCAAAGGCAGTGGCAGACTCAGACTTAAACCAATATGTGATCGACCTGTTCCGCAACATTCTGAATGTGGAGGTGAGCAAAGAAATTATGCTGGACAGGACGCACAGAACCTATTCCACATATCAAATCAATAAGAATCTGATCCCAGACGTCCTGACCCGGGTCCACCTATACCAATTGAAAGCAGACATAATGCAAGTCGCTCGCCAAAAAGAACCGATCACCTTCCGCTCTACGCAACTTCAACTGTTCCAAGATATATCCCAAACTACACTTGCCCGAAGGAAAAAACTGAGGGTAGTCACTGACTGGCTAAGAACTAGAAAGGTGCGTTATCGATGGGGCCACCCAACATGCCTCCGTTTCGAGTGGAAAGGCCATAGATTCTCGGTCGCCAAAGAAGAAGAAATGGCGGACCTCATGCAAGAAAGCGATGGAGATAATCCTACAGACGGGGAAGGTTCCCATTCCGAGGTGACGAACCGGCGGGGAGACATCCGAGAGGCCAATGGAAACAAGGGCGACCTCGATCACGGAGGCGCAACAAAGATATACAACCAACAGAACACACCTGAGCAGCCACGCAGCTTCTAAGTACGAAAGACACTCTGATGACATCACTAGAAGGGAAAGAAAACAAGAAAACGAACATTTATGCTTGTAATAAATCCCAAGTCAACATGGACAATGAACCGTTACCACACGTGCCATCGGGTGGCGTAATGGGGTAAGAAAAGGGGAGGGGGAGAGAAAGGGAATTGGGTCAACCGGACCCCACACGTCCCGGGGGGATAGAACACCCGGTGATATACCACATTGGTAATATGTTAATAATACAAGTTGGAAGTTTTAATCCAATAGTTAAGAGGGAGGGGGGGAGTTTTGCTTTGACTGTTTTAGGTAGAAGGGCACAACACATAAACAAGATTTTGTACAACAGACACGAGCTGGATCACAATGAAGGGGATAAATGGTTGAAAATGAGGTAATGGCGAACTTAACTTTTATCTCGCAAAATGTACAAGGGGTGAACTCTCCAGTTAAGCGGAAATCCATACTAAACAGATTGAGGGACATGCAAGCCTCAGTGGTATGGTTACAAGAGACACATTTGCTCCCCAACGATGAATGGAGGCTGGAACACAGAGCCTTTCCGATGCAATACCTGGCCTCCAGTGGGACTAAAAAAAAGAGGAGTGGGGATCTTATTGGCAAAGGGTATCAACTTCGAAAAGCGTTTTGTCAAAAAAGATCCAGAAGTCCGATACCTGATGCTGGGGGGAAAACTATGTGGACAATTGGTCACACTGATCTCAGTCTACGCTCCCAATGTTAAACAAGACGCTTTTTTGCTGAATTTACTTCCTAAAATAGCACAATGGGGTATAGGGGAGGATCCTCATAGGTGGCGAATTTAATGGAGAATGGAGTAATGGACACAACTATGGATAAAACCCTCCCAGCCACTCCCCATGACCACTCATTTAGGCAAGCATTTGCCAAACTTTTAAGGGAATTACACTTGCTGGAGACATGGCGTTTTTTTAAACCACAAGACAAAACCTATACTCACTATTCCGCTGTACATAAAGGTTATTCCCGTATCAATATGATACTCATCTCAGAAACATTGGTCCCACAAGTCACAGACCTAGATATCGGAATACGTTGCCTATCAGACCACGCCCCAGTTATCCTAAAAGTAGAACTAAATCACCCACAACAACAACCCCGCAAACCCTGGCGCTTGAGTGAAATATCTTAAAAGACCTGGTTGTCCGGGTGGGCTTAGAACAAACCTTAAGAAACTACTTCCAAGAAAACATAACCCCCGGGATGAACTGGGCAACCATCTGGGACGCAAGCAAGGCAGTGATACAGGGAGAGTTTATAGCGCAATCATCAAACTACGCCAAAACACGGGCGAGAGCACAAAGCAACATGAAGGCCAACATACGAGTTGCTGAGGAAGAATATCAAAAGAGGGGCTCACAAAGGGCATGGCGGGAACTAAAAAAAGCCAGAGCAATTTTAGAAACCCACTTAACAGATGACGCAGCACGTCTGCTGGTACAAACAAAACAGTTTTACTATATCCATGGGGGTGATGCCAATAGATTCCTTGCCGCCAAACTGAGACACCAGAAACTCCGGAACCGGATAGCCCAACTTCGTAGAGGGGACGGAGACACAATCAAGGGAGAGAAAGAAATAGAAGAAGAAATGTTCTTGTTCCGTTCCACTAACATGGGGAAAGATAACCTTGAAGAGGCAGCACAAGTAGCCTTTTTAAATTAGATAGATTTACCACAAATCAATGAAGCAGACAGACAACAGTTGGAAGCCCCCATAACAGAGGTGGAGGTGGGGGAAGCAATAAGGGCATTAAAAAGTCAAAAATTCCCGGGGCCGGACGGGTTAAGTAACACGTATTATAAAACATTTAGGCATATACTGGTAGGCCCCCTGACACAGTTATTTAATTCCATTAGGGATAAAGGACAAATCTCCCGGGACATGAGCCTAGGAACTACGATATTGCTGCTGAAACCAGGCAGGGACCCTGCCGAATGTGCAAGCTACCGCCCAATCTCTTAATTAAACGGGGATGCAAAAATGTACTCCATGATACTAGCAAGAAGATTGGCACTGATTCTCCCAGAGATAATGCATTCAGACCAGGCTGGATTTGTGAAAGGGCATCACACATACGACAATATCCGGAGGGCTATTGATGCGATTGATTGGGGGCGGAGGACGGCCCAACAAATCTCAGTAGCGGCTTTGGATGCATCTAGGGCCTTCGATAGTATACATTGGGGATTTCTCCGATTAACCTTAGAAAAATTCGGATGTGGGCCATTCTTCACTCGTATGGTCATGGCAAACTTTGTATACCCCTCCACCAAGCTTATGGTCTACGGTAAACTCACAAAAGACATCACCATTCAAAAAGGCACAAGACAGGGGTGCCCATTGTCACCCCTGATCTTTGCCATGGCCATGGAGCCATTTGCGGGTAGAGTCCGAGAGCACCCAGGGATTCGAGGGGTGGAGGTGGGCAATGTGGGACAACAGAAGATAGCACTCTATGCAGATGATATTCTTCTGTTCCTAAAAGACAGGAAACTCCCTGCCGGCTGTCATACAACTGCTGGAGGAGTTCGCACAGGTCTCAGGCTTTCATATTAATTATTCTAAATCTAAAGCTCTTAATATCACTGAAAAGAGGACCCGAATTCCGGAATGGGAAAACTCATACCCGCTGAAATGGGAACGCAAGTCGGTAAAATACCTGGGGATACAACTAACCTCCTGTTATGATGGATTATACGGTGCTAACATCCCAGACCTCCTCAAGGCCCTAACTAGTGATCTAAAAAGGTGGGAAATGCAGGAATTGTCGTGGCTGGCACGTATTATGGCGGTCAAGATGACCCTGCTCCCAAAATGTCTATATGTGGTAGGAGCCCTCCCGATAAAAATCCCTGGCCCAGCTATCCAAACACTGCAAAGAAATGTGATGTCCTTTATCTGGGGGGGGGAGAGGCCGAGAATACCGAGGCAGGTTCTCTTCAGACCGCAAATATCTGGGGGGCTGGTGGTTCCGGAGCTCCGCCGGTACCTATGGGCGGCTCAAATAGCCCCAATGTTACAATGGGCAGCTGGAGAAGACCACAACCAATGGGTTACAATAGAAAGAACGGCGACCAAGACACCCCTAGGGAACCTTGGCTTTATTGCCACACGTCGCAGGGGAAAAAAGGGTCCACTATTGGAATCAACAAAGACTACTTTATGGTATTGGGACAGAGTGCTGAGAAATAAGAAAATAAAAATAGGAGCTGGCCCGTTAGCCCCCATCGCGTATAATCCAGATTTTACCCCAGGAATGCAAGCCAACTTCTGGACACAATGGAGAGGCAGAGAGGGCAACATAACCCTACAAGACCTATACGCAAAGGGGTTACCCCTAACTTTCGAAGATTACAAGACTAAATTCCACATACCGGAACAGGAACGATACCACTATTGTCAGCTCAGGCACTGGGTCTCCAACGCCAGAGTAAAAGAAAGGGCAACTAGAAACCCGACGGGCATAGAATTAACAATACAGGAAGGTCAAACAGAAAAGGGCATAACCAGATTATATCGCCTAACAGGAGAGGCTAACCCCGGGGAGAAACTCGCATACATGCAAAAATGGGAGACAGACCTGGGTAAACCGATCTCTGAGGAGGCCTGGAGTCGCATTTGGCATAGAACAGCTAAAGGATCCAAATGCACCTCCATAAAGGAGGCAGCATACAAACTCTGCCTTCGATGGTACATGACACCTGCACGCATACAGGCAATCAACCCAGAATATCCCGCAACCTACTGGAGGAATTGCGGACAGTCCGAGGATCTCATACACATGTGGTGGTCCTGCCCATTGGCAACAACCTATTGGAAGGAGATTTTAAGCCACATCAAAGATGTTACCGGGGTGGGTCTACCTCAAGATCCATTAGTGGTACTGCTGGGGGAGGAAGTAGAGGGAAGCTACGCAAATTCAGAACCTACAACCACCCTTATAACCCACATGTTGAGTGCGGCCAGAATAACACTTGCACAGGCATGGAAAACAAAGGAGGGCCCAATAACAGCCATGTGGTGGGTTAGACTATGGGGGGTGATGTCTATGGAGAAAGTGACGGCACTGGCCCAAGGCTCCTATCCTAAATACCTAAACACTTGGCTTCCACTTCACAAATTCATGGACGATAAGGATCAGATGTTCTTTAAACCAAGGCTGCTTCGAGCAATATCTATCATCTGAAAAAACCCTGATTCCAATCTACGGAAGTTGAACTTTATACTATAAATGATCCATTCTGTTGAATTTATGAACTGGAATGCTGAACCTTCTTTTTTTAAAAACTTTATTTATTCAGCTTGACAACACACGGAGAAACACAGTAAATAAAAGCACACCGTGAAATCAGTTTGCAATTAACAACACAGAGGCATCACTGTACAATGCATCATAACCAAACCGAGCACAGAAGCATATAATAAGGGAAGAGTTGCAACCAGAGTGAGGAGGGAATATATCTCATAGAGGGTCACTGAGGGGTGTGGGGGGGGAGAAGAGGCCTCCGAGTCTGAGGCCAAGGCAGACATGTAATCACGGAATCTGCGCCATATGTCCCTTGGTCTTGAATGTGGGTGTTGTGTTGCCCCCCAGGCTTCCTCCGTGTCATGTGCCCAGGTGACTGCCCGGAGCCACTGCGCATATGTGGGTGCATTGGGGCGAAGCCAGCACAATACTATACAGCGGACTGCCAACATCATACAAAGACCTGCCGATTTCCTAGAATCACGTTTCAAACCGGGGAGGTCATGAAAAAGGCAGCGCAGAGGAGAGGGGTCTATGGTGCAGTCTAATATGTCTGATGTAGTGACGCATATGTCCTGCCAATATTGTGTTAGGTGCGGGCAGTGCCAAATCATATGTATGTAATAAGCCTGGTCAGCGCCGCATCTGGGACAATTAGGAGAGGTCTCATGAAACATACTATGCAGTCTAGTCGGTGTGTGGTGATACCTGTGTAACATCTTGAATTGCAGTAGTTTGAACCTGGAGTTGTATGATATCTCTTGGGTTCACGCGCACATACGCGCCCAGCGCATATCATCAATCTCAACTCCAAGATCTTCCTCCCATTTCACTCTAAGTTTAACAAATGAGGGGGCGGCCCTGGTCTGTAGTAGATTATAGAGTCTGGATACTTTCCCTCTGAAGGAATCGGACGTACAGAGTTCAGCTATTAAAGGATCATCTGGTGGAACTGTAGGAAATTCGGGGAATTTAGCTTTTAGGACCTTCCGAAGTGAGGAGTATTGTAGCCATGCTGATGGTCTACACTTGAGAGCTAGGGGGAGATCCGACCCCTCTAGGAAATTGCCCCTAACAAAGACATCACGGAGAGTCAACAAACCTGCCATCGTCCAGCGGACAACAATGGATTGAGGAATGTAAGGGACATCAGGAAGGAAATTCCAAAGAGGGAGGTCACCATGAAACGGATTAGGGGTTGCAACCGCAGTCCACATTTTGGCAAGAGCAAGTGACGTACTTAGCACAGGGTCTGAGGAATCGGGGTCTAGCGGGGCTGGCTTGAGAATGAGGGAACCAATCATACGCTCTCTAACCTTCAGTTTCTCAAGACAGACATGAGGAGGGGGATTCGCTGTGCTGAACCAATAGGAGGCAAATTGGGATTGAGCAACTACCCAGTATCTGAGAAAGACAGGGGCACCGAACCCGCCCAGTTCCTTGGGAGCAGTGAGCGTATTCAGTTTGTCGGACCGCTCCAGAGTGCCAAAGAAAGGCGTTAGTAATGCTGCGCAGCGTCTTAAAGAATCCATCGCCCGGCCATAGTGGAATGTTTGTAAAGCGGTATAGGAGTTGGGGCAGCACGACCATTTTTAGTATTCCTATTCTACCAGCTAGGGAAAAAGGGAGTCGGGCCCAACTTGCGGTTTTGGTGGTCAAAACAGCTAGGTAATTCTGATAGTTATCAGCGCACAGTTTCTCAGTATGACGGGAGACCGATACTCCCAGGTAGGTGAAGGTGGATTGGGACCAAGTAAGGCCCAACAGGTCAGAGGGTGGTTGTCTGTGAGTGGGAATATGGACGATTTAGAGCAGTTAACTTTAAGACCAGATATATACCCAAAACGGGTAACATCATTGAGAATTGGAGCGAGGTTTGTTTCGGGAGAGCGGATGTAGAGCAAGGCATCGTCCGCGTACAGGGAGACAATGTCTGCCTGTCCCGCTGAGCGTAGGCCTCTATGAGAGTGTGATTGGCGCATCATGTCTGCAAAGGGTTCAATTGCTATTGCGAAGATCAACAGGGAGAAAGGACACCCCTGTCGCGTCCCTCTGGCTATCTGAAAGAGGGCAGAGCATCTATCTTCAGCACAGACTCTTGCCACTGGGTTGGTGTATAGTAGTCTGACCCAGGACCGAAAATTGGGGCCAAATTTACATTTTTCCATGACTCGCCAAAGATACTCCCAGGACACTGAGTCGAATACCTTCTGCATGTCCAGTGTGACTGCCACCGCTTGTGTTTGGGGATTGATTCTGCTAATCACGTTGAAAAGTCGTCTAAGGTTTAGGGACGTGGACCTACCCGGCACAAATCCTGCCTGATCGGGGTGTATGATATCAGGCATAAATACAGCCAGGCGGTTTGCCAGTAGTTTAGCACATATTTTAACATCACAGTTTATTAACGAAAGGGGGCGGTATGAGCCACACTGCGTAGGAGGTTTACCAGGTTTAAGAAGGACTGCTACCATGGCCTCGCGGAGTGAAGGGGGAAGTGTGCCCGTTTTGCAAGCCTCCTCCCATAGAGCTAGCAGCTGCGGGACCAGGACAGATTTATAACGCTTATAGAAGTCCATAGGAAGACCATCCGGACCGGGGGCCTTCCCTGCAGCAATTGATTCAATGGCCTCAGTCAGTTCCTCTGCCGTGAAGGGTCTGTCTAGGGAAGCAGTGGCGTCAAAGGATATAGCTGTGAGAGGGAGTTCCTCAAGGTAGCAGTCGATCTCTGAAACATGGGGCCCATCAACCTTCGAATAAAGGGAAGTATAGAATGTGAGGAACTCTGTGTTGATGTCTTGGGGCGAAGTGGCTAGTGTACCGTCAGATCTCTCTATCGCTGGGATGTTGGGCGCTCCAAACTCGTGGCAAATTAACCTGGCCAGCACCCGGCCTGGCCGCTCACCCTTCCCGTAGCGCCTAACTGCCTGAGGATTATCAAGGAATTTAACTTTGCGCTCAACAAGATTACGGAATCTATCTAGTTTGTGACCTAATGATGCCAGTACGTCAGGGGAGTGATCGTGTGCGTATTGGGTCTCCAAGCTAGCAAGGGTCGACTCGCTGTCAGTGATATCCTCCCGGATGCTTTTTAGGATGCCACTCCCTTTGGATAGGGCGATACCCCTGATATAGGCCTTGAATGATTCCCAAAGGGTGGCTCGAAGGGGACACTGAATCTGTGTTGACTTCGAAAAACTCCTCGATGGATGACTCAAGCTCAGAGGCAAAGGTATGGTCAAGGAGGGCATGGGGTCTCATTTTCCACTGTCTTGATCTTTCGAGGTCATGTCCCCAGTTCAGGGAGATGACCACCGGGGAGTGATCCGACAATGTTCTGGGAAGGATTGCCAGATGGGTCAGGCATCTAATCAGTATATCCGACAACAGCCATCTTTCGAAGGGATTGTGTCCTCCGACGTATTCCTCATCTTAGATATCTCCTTCCAGCTCTGCTGGCCTCGGAAAATGTTTTCTCTCTAGAGGGCGCTGCGCGTCGACGTCCTTTGAGTCGATGTCCCTCGACAGCCGCCGTATCGACGCCGACGTCATCCTGGCTATAAAGGCTGCGCGCAGCGACCGTTGCTCAGTTCCGTTTTTCCGCGCGTACTCAGTGCCTCGGAATACCGTTGCTCAGTTTTTGTCAGGTTAAACCTATTTACCTCGAGTTATTCGATCCGTACTCGATGGCTTCTTCGTCGGAACCAACAACTCCTCGATCCGGCTTCAAAAAATGCCAAGATTGTGGGAAAAAGATGTCGCTGACTGACCCTCAGTTTGTCGAGTTTGTTTGTGGTGTTTGGGAGCTGAACACCATTGTTCGGAGTGCGAGGACTGTATGTCCATGACAGCTAAGGCCCTGAAGGAGCGTAGGGGGAAGCTGGAGACAGTTAAGACTTTTAAAGCTTCTTCTTCGTCGACGAAGTCGAGACATTCGTCTCCTCGTCACCATTCGCGCTCCAGATCTCGGAGTGGGTCTCATCACTCCTCGAGATCGAAGCACTCGAAGAGGAGACGTCGAAGATCCCCTTCTCCGTCTTCTTCTTCCTCTGTTTCGCCAAAGAGAATCCCGTGCCCCACGAAACATAGTTCCCGGGCTGAATGGGAGGAATTCCGCAAAAATATGATGAGCGTCTTCGAGAAAGCGGCCTCGACCCCCTTGAAGACTGCCGAGAGCGATGCTCTGGTCGAAAGACCCGAAGGTCAAAAACGCAGCGAGTCGCAGTACCCAGCGAAGGAAACCTCTCGAGCGCGTCACGAACCCTCGAGCAGGACTATGACCTCCAAACCTTCCTTGAAGGTTCCGTCGACGAAAGTTCCGTCGAGGTCGATGTCTTCGACGCCGTTGTCGAAGGGACCTTCGACACACGAGTCTGTCGACTCGACACCAGCTTCGACACCGGTGTCGACGCCAAGAAAAGTCACGGTTACGACACACCCAGTGTCTATCCCCAGGTCCTCGACGTCGATGGCTTCGAGATTGTCGAGTAGAATCCCAATTCTGTCGAGGTCTTCGAGGCCTCCGCCTTTGTTTTCGACGCCACGCTCGAAGCCTTCGGCGTCAACGACATCGACGTTTTCGAAGCCGATTATGACAAGTTCGGCACCCTCTGCCTTGAAACTATGTCCTCAATATTGGAAGAGGGTGAATTGTCTGAACAGGAAGACACATTTGAGTTGCAGGGACCTGTAACCCCAATTAGAGAGGAATTTTCCTCTGAAGAACGCAGGTTAAAGGATCTTCATGATTCCTTACATGAGGCAAGTGGGTTAGACACCTCCCCTGAGGTGGAGTTTGCTAGGCCAGACCCAGGGGAGCATGCTGAAACCCCCTATAGAGCCTTAATGGCCAGGATCACAGAGTTTATGGGGTGGTCTGCACCTTCACAATCTTTCCAACAAGATGACCTCACGGATATTCTTGACAAAGGCCCACAGGAGGATCCTGTGGTGCCTTTTCATAAAGCTCTTCAGAGGAAGATCATGACAAGCTGGGAAACCCCAGATGTCATACCAGCAGTAAATAAAAAAAACTGTCTACAAAGTACAGGGTATCCTCTACAGACCCGGAGTTTTTGTCCAAACACCCATCCCCAGAAAGTCTGGTGGTACAGGCAGCATCCTCTACCGATGTCAAGACGGCTTATCCTACCGTCCCACAGGACAGGGACGATAAAAAATATGATGCTATGGCAAAGAAAGTCTTTTCGGCATGTACCATGGCGTTAAAATCTGTTAATGCTACTTGCACCCTTGCTAGATTCAGCCATACACTTTGGGAGTGTGCTTTTACAGCGGCTGACTGCATCCCGGAGGGAGAAGAAAGGGATGCGTTCCTGAATATTATACAGGACGGTAAAGACGCAATGTGCGAAACCCTCCAGGCGGGCATTGATTCGGCTGACAGTATCAGCAGAGCATTGGCGGCAAGTACAACAACCAGGGGATTCGCTTGGTTGAGAGAGTCTGGTTTTGCCCCAGATGTGCAAGCCAGGCTCTTGAACATGCCATTCGATGGCTTGTCTTTGTTCGGGAAAAAGGCGGATGACAGTTTAGAGAAACTGCAAACTTCAAAAGCAACAGCAAAATCCCTAGGAGCTGCAATCCGTCAGACACCTTTTCGTCCCACAGGAACCTCTGCGAGGGACAAGTCCTTTCGCTTCTACTCCGCATTCGGAAGAGGTAGAGGACGACCGGCTCAAAGGGGACAAAGAAGAACTACCCGAGGTGGACGAGGTAGATATTCAAAAGCCGCAGCAACAGCAGGTGCCTCTTTACCATCGGCATCTGCATCAGCCGCCCCAAAACCACTCTGAGGACTTCCCTCACAGGACACCTGTAGGAGGCAGGTTGACTCAACATCTGGCGGTATGGCAGGCTATCACGTCAGATGCTTGGGCATTGGAAACAGTTGCCCAAGGTTACTGCCTACCTTTCCTACGTATACCTCAGAGTCATGCACCGGGGATCAGCTCTCAGAAAGCTCCAGATCCGCTCCTCTTGCAGGAAATTTTAGACCTGCTAGAGAAAGGTGCCATAGAACCGGTACCTGTAGCGGAGAAGAACAAGGGCTGGTACTCCCCTTACTTTCTCATTCCGAAGAAAGACGGAGGACTGAGACCCATCTTGGACTTGCGAGAATTGAACAAATTCCTCAGGAAAGACAAATTCAAGATGGCCACTCTTTCTCAGATCCTCCAGGCCCTTCAGTTCCAGGACTGGTTGGTATCTCTGGACCTTCAGGACGCTTATTTCCATGTGCCTATCCATCGCAAACACAGGAAATACCTGAGGTTCGCAATTGGCAACTCTCACTATCAATTTCGAGTGCTGCCATTTGGGCTGACCTCCACCCGAGGGTCTTCACCAAGTTAATGTCGGTAGTGGCGGCAAATCTAAGGAGGGAAGGGATTCACGTCTACCCCTACCTGGACGATTGGTTGATCAGGGCTGTTTCTTCGGAACAAGCTCAGATCCAGCTAAATCACATGTGCCACTCCCTTCACAGACTGGGCTTCTCCCTCAATTTAAAGAAGTCACAAATGATACCATCGCAGAGACTCTAGTTCATAGGAGCGATCCTGGATACTTCCCTGGGAAAAGCCTTGCCACCAGAGGTGAGGGCTCAAGATATTCTACAGATGGTTACCAAGTTCCAAAATGCCCAACGTCTACCAGCCTTTGACTTTTTGAGGTTGCTAGGCCTCATGGCATCCTGCATTTTCCTAGTGCCAGAGACTCGCCTGAGAATGAGATCCCTCCAGTGGGCACTGAGGACTCAGTGGTCACAATTCTCAGGGAGAATGACAGATCTTCTTCAGGTTCCCGACAGAGTAGCTCAAGACCTTCAGTGGTGGGCCTGTCAGGAGAACATTCTGAAAGAACAGTTTTGGCAACCCTGGCCGGAGAAAACAGTAGTCACGGATGCCTCACTCACGGGGTGGGGAGCCCACGCCAACGACTTGACCATCAGCGGTCGTTGGTCTCCATCGGAGTCCAGACTACATATCAACCTGTTAGAGCTGAGAGCCATCAGACTTGCGCTGAAGGCGTTCCTGCCAGCTGTACAAGGGAAAAACGTCTTGATAATGACGGACAACACGGTGGCCATGCATTACCTCAACAAAAGAGGAGGCGTAGGATCACTACCCCTGTGCAGAGAGGCGATGCAACTCTGGTTTTGGGCAATCCAAGAAGGAATCTCTCTATTGGCAGTTCACCTAGCCGGAGAGAAGAACTTGACAGCGGACGCTCTGAGCAGGCAGAGCACAGTCTCCCATGAGTCGGAGCTAGCTCAGGAAGTCCTTCAAGAGATCTTCGCCCTTTGGGGAACCCCTCAGGTAGATCTGTTCGCCACCAGCCTCAACAGGAAATGCGATCTGTTCTGCTCAAGGGAATTTCCCCCGAGAGGAGCTCTGGGAGACACGTTCATAGTGGACTGGGAGTTTCCGCTTCTGTACGCGTTCCCACCGGTCCCTGTCATTCCTCAAATGATCAGGAGGTTGAGAAGATTCTGGAGAACCATGATCCTAATTGCCCCGGATTGGGCCAGGAGAACGTGGTACCCGGACCTTCTAGACTTGTCCATCTGCCCTCCAATTCGACTTCCACTCAGAAAGAACCTACTCTCACAGAAGGGAGGTCAGGTTCTCCATCCAGACATCAAAACCCTCAACCTTCACGCTTGGCTTCTGAAAGGCTGAGGTACAAGGATTGGGACCTCCCTGATGATGATATGGAGGTGTTGCTTTCGGCAAGGAGGCCAGCAACAAAGTCTTTATACCGCTGCCGTTGGAACAGATTTTGCAGCTGGAATATCAACCCTTTTTCATGTGGTACACCAATGGTTTTGTCCTTCCTACTATATTTGGCAAATTCAGGCCTTCAAGTTGGCACCATTAAGGGCTATCTCGCAGCGCTATCCATCTTTAAGCGCACTGCGGAAGAACCATCCTATTTCAAGTTACCCTTGGTAATACAATTTCTTAAGGGGTTAACCAATGTTTATCCCCCAAGACCATTCCAAGTTCCCCTATGGGATTTAAACTTAGTCCTAACTTTCCTGATGGGCACACCTTTCGAACCACTCCATTCTTGTTAGTTAAGATTCCTTACCCTTAAAACTGTTTTATTAATAGCACTTACATCTGCTAGAAGGGTGAGCGAATTACAAGCTCTTTCTTGTAAACCCCCTCACACTATCTTTCACAAAGACAAAGTTGTCCTGCAAGTGAAGCCTAATTTCCTCCCAAAGGTGGTTTCTGAATTCCATATCACTCAGAAGATTACCCTACCATCTTTCTATCCTCCTCCTCACCCGGGGAAGGAGGAAGAGAGGTTACACAGGCTAGACCCTAGAAGGGCTTTTAAGTTTTTACATCAGTAGACTAGCCAGGATAAGACAGGCAGACCAGCTGTTTGTAGGGTACACAGGTCACAAGCTGGGGTTACCAATAACTAAGCAGACCATTTCCAGATGGATCATTCTAGCCATTCTGGAATGTTATAAATTGGCAGGAAAAGAGCCCCCTCAAAACCTTAGGGCTCATTCGACCAGAGGTATTGCAGCTTCATCGGCCCTCAAAAGAGGTGTGCCGGTTAAAGACATCTGTGCGGCCGCTACATGGTCGTCTGTCCATACCTTTACACGATTTTACAATTTGGATTCCTCCTCCAGTCAAGAGACTAGGTTTGGAAGGGCTGTACTGCATTCTATTCATCAATAGAAGACAGCATGAAGTCAGTACTCCCTCCTCCAATAATAGAATACTGCTATGGGAGCATATCTAAGATGAGGAATACGTCGGAGGACACAATCCCTTTGAAGAACAAGTTACTTCTTACCTTGTAAAGTTTTTTCGACGGGATGTTCCTCCGACGTATTCCTCATTGACCCTCCCATCCATCCCTGCAGTTCTACTTCCCTTGTTGTTGCAGCTTACGCTCCTTCAGGGTGATTAGTTTAGTCCAGAAAGCATTATTGTGGGCTACAAAACAGAACTGAGCAACGGGCGCTGCGCGCGGCCTTTATAGCCAGGATGGCGTCGATACGGCGGCTGTCGAGGGACATCGACTCGAAGGACGTCGACACGCAGCGCCCTCTAGAGAGAAAAAACTTTCCGAGGCCAGCAGAGCTGGAAGGAGATATCTAAGATGAGGAATACGTCGGAGGAACATCCCGTCGAAAGAACGCTACAAGGTAAGAAGTAACTTGTTCATCTATCCTAGAATGAGAGTCGTGGACCGAGGAGTAATAGGTATACGTGCGGGAGTCAGGATACATTAGTCGCCAGGCGTCTACCACTGCCAGCCGGGGGAGGGTTGTGAGGATTGTGTAGGCTGCCTTTGAAAGCTGGCGAGGTCTGGAGCCCGATCTATCTAAGGTGACATCCAGAATCGTGTTAAAGTCCCCGCCCCATATAATCGGAATCTGAGGGTTACTCTCAAGAAGCGATGCTAGGTGAAGAAAGAATTCAGGGTCGTCGATATTAGGACTGTATATATTAAGGATAGCTACATTTTGAATCTGCAATGTGCCAGTAATGAGTATATATCTTCCGAGGGGGTCAATATGTGATTGGGAGCAGCTGAACTTAAGGTTTCTGTGAATTAAAATGAGGGTACCTCTGCTCTGGGTGGAATAAGTTGTGTAATACCTCTGGGATCCCCACTGCTTGGCAAACCTCTCGCACGGTTTAGCACAGGCGTGTGTTTCTTGTAAACAAAGGATTTGTGTACCATGGCGCTCAGCGTAGAGGTGTATTTGCCTCATCTTTTTGTGGTTGCCCAGTCCCCTAATATTCCAGCTCATAAAGGTTACGTTACTACCCGCCAGTAGTATGGAGGGTATGCTTGGGTTTTGTTCTGCGTATTAGGGTTGGTCCAGCCCAATGCGGCCAGGACCAACATTCTGCTCCATCTATACCTCTGTGTTGCAGTAGTGTACCATGTGTGATTTCTCTGGTGGCCGTCAAGATTTTTTTAACATATCTCCCCCTCCCCCCGGTTCCCACCCACATCCCTCCCCAAACCTGAGGAATGAATCCCAGACCCCCCCCCACAACAATAACAAACTTCTCGGCATCAGCGCCTGGGGGGCTGTTAGCTGACCAAGCAGTGGCGCAACGGACTGTAGAGGGTAAGCAAAGTGTGCGTACAGCTGGAGTCTCTAGTGCATACAGTTTAGAAACTATATGTGAAGCGACCACGGTGTTACCAACACAAAAGGGGCGCTACCATAACATGTTAATGCATCACCATTATCGCTAGACATGCCAGTCTATAATCATGAGCCTTCCCGGCCTTGGGATCTCGTCGGGAGGGCTGCGTTCCTTTAGGGTTTAAAGCACCGCTAGGGCGTCAATAACTGCCAAACATAGTGAGATGAAACCGCCCCGAGGGGCCATGGTTGAGAGGATCAATACAACAATAATAACAGGTGACTATTCAATGCATTTATGCATAGCATCGAGCCATCATGAATAAGGCTAAATACGGACCATTGCCGACCCAACTCAACAGGCAACATTTAAGGCTGGACTGGAGATGATGACAAGGGGTTAGCCAGGGAAGTGCTCATCCAGGAATTTAGAATCTTCCTCTGGGATCATGAAAAAAAAGGTTTTGTTGGAGTGTTCGATACGCAATTTTGCAGGGAACAGCATGGAGTACTTGACCCCTAGATCTCGGAGTCTTCTCTTCACAGCCACAAATGTTTGGCGTTCTCGTTGCACCGCCACAGAGTAGTCTGGGTAGAGGTGGATTCTGGCCGCTCCAAGTGTAAGATCACCTTTGATCCTGGCTTGCCCATAGGAGGGCATCACGGTCCCGGAAGTTCAAGATCCTGGCTATAATGGGCCGAGGGGGGGGCGCCTCGTCTAGGTTTCGCGGTCAATGCTTGGTGTGCTCTCTCGATGGCGAACTGTGGGGATAGTTTAGGAGAGTCCAGGAGTGTCATCAGAATCCGTTCCAAGTAATCTTCCATCGGTTCTGCAATATTGTCCTCCGGTATTCCAACTATACGCAGATTATTACTTCTCGAGCGGGATTCGAGGTCATCATTTTTCATCTCGACTGCCGACACACGGTTGGTGAGCGTGGAGACCTCAGCCCGCAGAGAGCCCAGCACATCCTCGGCAGCCCCCAGTCGAGTTTCAACTTCCGCCACACGCCCATCTGTCTTTTCGATATGGGCTTTTATGGAGGAAATGGACCCATTCATATCGTCTGGTTTGGTATGCAGCGTAGTGAAGCCATCGCGGATGTTCTCCAGCATCTTCTGTGAGTCGTCTGAGGTCGATGGGGCCGAGATGGAAAGGGGCTCCTCAGTATCATCGGGGGGCGGCTTGCATGGCGTTTTTGCAAACATGTTCAACGAACTTTGCTTTTTCCCTGTACCGGTTCCCTTAGTCATGATTTAAGCAGGACCAAGGACCTGGGGCCCTGGAAGGAAGTGGGTAAGCTAGGTAGCGTAGTGCCCGGTAGCAGCTGTGGGTCCGGAGTGTTCAGGACGGTGGGTATGTAGCCAGTGGACCAGTGTCCTGTGTGCGATGTGAATTGCTCTCCAAAGTATATTTTAGCTCAGTATGCACATGCTGCAGTAGGTTGAGTTCAAAGCCGAGAAGCACAAATGGGGGTACGGCTACCGGTGCCGCCGTACCTCCGGACCAATACTGCACAAGGCCGGCTTTAAAAATTCAGTGCCTGGTTCTTCTCAACTCCAGAGCTCGCAAGGAAATATGAATTGCGGTGCTAACCCAGCTTCACAGGGCGGACCCGCCGGTGCGGCACCAGAGTCAATGCGGGCCGAGGCTGGTGGCTAGTTGGAGGGGGGGGGAGAGCTCTCAGCTCGGTGGAAGTAGTCTCTAGTAGGCGTGCAGCGCTACCGCCAGGGCCCGAACGATCCGAAGCAGGGTGGCACCACAGAGTGCAGATCTCGCGGGACGCCCCTGTCACAGGCCCCTCAGGGCGACGCAGATGATGGGCCCAGCGATCCCCCGCAGTTTCCTCAGCGTTGTCCAGAGTATGGTGGCAGCCGCGGGAGCCCAGCCAACCCTAGGGGGGGGTCCGCCCACCGTCAGTCACCAGGCCCCCTTAACTTACCAAGAGTGTGTGCAGGAACGCTCTGGGGAGGGGGACGCGGGCAGATGAACAGGTCAGCCGCGTGGTGTTGTGCAGTCCAGAGTGAAGGGAGCCAAGAGCCCAGGCACCAGCCGCCAGCATGCATCGGCGCAGGGCAATCCAAGTCCGCACGCTGGTCTGGTAGATTGGTTGCAGGGACGCTCTGCGCGCCTTCAGGGCTTCAGCGTCCCTCCCCCACAGAGGCCGCACACGCCGGGGCGTCGAGTAGCAGCACGAATCAGCAACCCTCGGAGCTCCGCCTCGGGGAGAGCCAGGCGTCCGCGGCGCCGCGCTTCCCACAGCAATAGCAGGGCCCACAGAGGGTCTCCGGGTCACAGATTTAGGATATCGGTGGACTCAGCTTATACCGCGGCCCTAGCAGTGGTAGTTGGCAAAGCTGTATTTTAGCGGTTAAATCTGCAAAGATGTGCCCTCGTCGTCCAGAGCTTCACACTCAGGCGGCCATCTTGTTTTGGCGCAACAGCGCCCCCCGAATGCTGAACCTTCTACCTTCATGTTGGGATAGTTTGGGAGGGGGGTGAGAGGGGGTGAATGGGTTGTTATTCTATTTATATGAGCAACACAGCCATACACAATTATATGGAATCCCCGGATAGGGGCTGCTATGAGTTCTCTATTGATAGATTCTTGTCTGTGATGCCTTGAAAATGAAATAAAGTTGTTAAAATGTTTTTTTTTTTTATCAAAAAACCTTCCCCTCGGGTACTATTCAAACAGTTTTGCAAAAGGAGTGACTAATCATTTGCAATGGTGGGACACGTTTTCATTGGTGCCCGATAGAATTTTATGGCCCAGTCCGACCCTCTACTGCTTAAATATCAAGCGTCCAATGTGCATATCCTTAACAATCGGACAATGCACCTGGGAGCATCGGTGCCCACGTTAAATATATAGAAATGCAACCGTGTTTAAAGGCCTGCACTGCCATCTAGTGGTTTTTACAAAGGTGAAACGATTCTGCTCGCTTCATTGTTCAAACGGGTGGAAAGTAAATAAATGTTTTTTGGAGGAACATTTCAGTAGCTTCCTCCAATGAAGGGACTTCTGGGACTCACCTAGGCTTTTGTGGAGATGCGCACAATCCCTTCTTTGGTGCATTTAGTTTTAACTGTCGGTTTAATTGCCAGCAGTGTCATACTGCGATGGTTAGTTGCTCTCCAGTTGCTAACTGCATCACTCATACGAAAGTGATATATGGTGCAAGACACTAATAACATTAGGTTATGTTGTGGTTCAAAGTCCTGCAATAAATTTCGAGACACGTTTTGTTGCTGAGGGTAATTGCACTTGAGCTGGCTAATTAAAGCCAGGATCAAAACCTGCGCTGCAGCGATCCTTTCTCTCAGGCCCCTGCTGCTCTTAAGCTTGGAAACTCACAAAGCCGCTTCCTTAACAGTCCACCAATGTTTTCCCATCGTCTGCTTCGCTCTAACAATCTAAGTCTATGAGGAGGTGAGGTGGAGGAGTAGGGCTTGAAGTGGGACGGGGTTGAGCCCCGGAAATGTTGTCTGAGACGGGGCCTGCGGGTGCCCACTAGAAGCCAAGGCTTTTTTCCTAAAGCCTGAAGCTCTCGCTTATACTTATTGTATCTTTTAGGGCATGTAGTTTTGCCTAGTACCAGTGCTTTGTGCAATTTCCTAAATTGAGATCTGTCATTTTTTAAAAAAATGTTTTCAATTTTATTCAAAACAAACAAAACAACAATATACACACATCCAACACGCAGTGTAATTTACAACCGTTCCGTTAAACATCATTTCGTTTTTTCATTTCGCCACTGCTCCCCTGATCCCACCCTCAATTATGAGCCTATTTGTGCTGTGCATTCAGTATCTGCTGCATGTGGCAGGGTCTCGCTACCCTCAATTTCCATTGGGTCCGATATAGATCCAAACAATTCCGCTATTAACAATTTCCATGCCATCAGGGTACCCATTTCCTCTTCCCCACTCGTGCAGTTTGCCTCTTGCCATACCATCGTTTCAGCCTCTGTCCATTTTTGCAACTCCTTCCACCATACCTCCTCTACCTGTGGCTTATAGCTCTTCTTCCATCCCATGGCAATTCTCCGTTTTGCTAGCACATATGCCAAATCTTTCAATTTCCCAACATGTTTAAGTTTCTGTGGTCTGGGGAACCCTCCCAGCAAGCAAGCCCAGGCATTATCTATGAAAAGCGTGACCACCTTCTCTGCTAGTTTTTGTGCCACATCACTCCAAAAATTCTCAATCACCGGGCATGACCAAAACATGTGTGTCATGTCAGTGTTTTCCATATCGCATTTAGGACACGCCTGTCGCCCAGCGCCTCCGAACTTGGATATCCTCAGAGGGGTCATGTATGCTCGATGCGTTATGTACAGCTGTATTTGTTTTAATCTGGCATTTCTTGACACCCTCTTGTGATATCCCAGAGCGCATTCCCACATCCCATCTTCCTTTGGGGTCCCCACCTCCCTTCCCAGCCTTAGTCATCACCATCTCATACAATCTAGAAATCTCGTTCCCTCCCTCCGATATATCATATATTACCCCAATAATAGCGTCTGGTTCCTCTGTCTATACTGTTTCAGGCCACATTTTCCGAATTTTCTGAACCATCCTATATAATATGTAACATATTGGCCTGTATGTAATCCCATCACCTCTCCAAGTTCTTTAAAGTCCCTAATGGTCCCCTCTTGCCATATGTCCCCTAACGTTGCCAGCCCCACTAGGTTCTGATGATCCCCCTCAATTGCTTATCTCCTCCTGTTAAGGCCACTAGCGGTATCTGCGGGGAGCATGGGAATGGGTCCTCCCATCATTTGACATGCTTGACGCCACATTTTCCACCCAAGCATCATCATCATCCCAGGGCGCTCCCTCATTTCTGACTCAGGCAACCATATCATTTCCCTTAAGTAAAATGGGGTACAGTCCTGCCCAAACAGCCTAAGTTCAGGGGTCGCTTCGTCAGAGAGCCACTTGGCCACATATTGTAGCTGACTTGCTACATAGTAAACCTCAAAATTAGGCAGTTTAATACCCCCTTTTTCATAGAAGTTCTGCAACTTCCATAGCGCCACTCTATTCCGGGTACCATGCCATAGGAAGTCCGTGCACATACTATTCACTTTAGCAAAAAACTTCTTGGGTATCATATGTGGGATATTACTAAAATAGTGTAGAAGCCTAGGTAGGACCACCATCTTGAGCATCGCTCCCCGTCCCATCATTGCTAGGGGTAACTTCTCCCAAAACTTTATGCATTTCCGGATTTTCTCAATAGCTATCTCGGTGTTGTGCTTATGTTCTTCTTCTGCCGTGTGATACACATCTAGTCCAAGGTAACGGAAGGAACCCGCCACCCAAGGTATATGTAACACCGGTAACCTTTCCACAGGGATCTCCATATAGCTACCCAGAGGGAATATGCTAGATTTTTGAGGTTCACCGCTATGCCAGACAGCCTCGCATACCTCTCCATCACTTCCAGAATGTATTGAAGATTTTCTTCCGGGTATTTCAAGTATAATAACAAATCATCCGCGTATAAGGATATTAGGTGCTGTTCTCCCCCCACCTCAATGGCAATCGTATCGTATTGTTGCCTAAGGTATATTTCTAGGGGCTCCAGAGCTAGAATATAAAGCATCAGGGACCTGGGGCATCCCTGCCTAGTGCCTCTACTAAGTAGCCATCTCTCGGATATCACCGATCCTGTTCGAACTCTGGCTAGCGGTTCACTGTAAAACATTTCCGCCCACCTGATGTATCCTGGCCCCAATCCGTATCCTCCCAGGGCCATCAGCAGCCATGGCCACCTAACCGAGTCGAAAGCTTTAACTGCATCTAAGGACACAATTGCCATTTCGCCTTCATTCCTACCCGCCCACTCAACCACTCGGTGAAGTCGTCTGTGGTTGTGAGTTATAATCCTATTCGGGACATAGCCCGTCTGGTCTGGGTGGATTAATTTGCTGATTACTCTTCGCAATCTGTTTGCCAGGACAGCCGTCAATATCTTGCTGTCCTGGTTCAGCATCGACAAATGTCTGTAAGAGCCACAGTTATGCCCTGGTTTGGGTTTAGGGAGCGGTACTATGATCGCTTCTCTAAGCGATTCTGGCAACCTTCCTTTCTCAAACGCTTCATTAAGCATTTCTAGCATTGGGGGGAGCACTTCTTCTCTATATACTTTATAGAATTCACTAGGGAAACCATCTGGTCCCGGGGTCTTACTGGTAGGCAACTGTCTCACGACCTCCTCCAACTCCTCTAAGGTAATTGGTGCATCCATCTCTTCTCTTTCCTCGTCACTTATTTTGGGAAGTCCTATGTTCTCTAATGTCTCGGTTATCTCATCTAGACTGCCCCCATCCACGTCACCATATAGCACCCTGTAACAATCCGCAAATTCCATGTTGACTCCTTCTCGGGTGTCTATTACATCACCATCTTCTTTAGTTATTGTCCTAATCGGGGGCCTAGGGGTTTCGGTCTTATACAGCCACGCTAAAAGCCTACCTGTTTTATCTCCTCCTGCATGCTGTCTCTCTATATACTTTTTATAATTGAGATTGCAGAGTCTCTCCCAGTGTTCCACACACTGCTGCTGGAATTTGAGTACTAGCTCCGCATCCACATTGCCATCTTCTAATGCTCTTTCTAGTTCATCTTCCGTTCGTTGTAGGGCAGCCAGGAACCTGCCCTGTAGGCCCTTTGACTTCGCTATGGCAGCACCCCGCATCACCACCTTAAATGCTTCCCATAGTGTACCCGCCGAGTCAACACTACCAGTATTCATTTCGAAATAGTTGATAATCTCATCTCTTATATCCTCTCTAAAGACCGGATCTTTGAGTACCTCTGCTCGGAGGCGCCATGTCGGAATCCGTGCCCTCGGGGGGGCAGTATTGCCATCCGAGGACCAGGGGCGAGTGATCCGAGAGGACCCTCGCCTTGTAGTCTGAGTAATCTGTCATTACGTCCGACGTGGCAAAGATATAACCCAATCTCGTGTGTAGTTGCTGCGGGACTGAGTAGTGTGAATACTGCCTTCCATTAGGATGTTTTGTTCTCCACCCATCTACTAAGCCAAAATCATCTAGCAGTAACCGCAATGCCCGAGCCGCTGGGGCGGGTCTATCAATCTTGCCATCAGATCTATCTATCTTGGGGTTCATTACACAGTTGAAATCCCCGCCCCAAATAATCGAACTGCCCACACACATACTAAGGTTGGTGCACAGAGTTCTAAAGTATGCCGCTGTATTTTGATTAGGGGCATACGTGTTTACAATGCATATCTCTTTATTCTCCACTAGCCCTCTCAATATCACCATCCTTCCATCAGTTTCCGACACTTCTTGTAGTAGCTGAAACGGGACGTGCGGCGCCACCCAAACAAGTACCCCCCTAGCGGAGGCAGAATATGATGAACCCACCACAATCCCTTTCCATTTTTTCCCCATTAGCTCCATCTTCTCCCGCGTCAAATGTGTATCTTGTAACAGAGCAATATCTATCTTTTGTCTCCTCAAATACAACATGACCCTATTCCTTTTCATATAACTGTTAAGTCCCCTAACATTCCATGTTATTATCTTGAGCTCTCCCATAACTTGTTAATACTCACCTCTTTTCCGTCCAGTCGATCCCTCCCATTCACGCAACGCAGATACAACCCATTCGCTTTTTCGTGTAGGCTCATATTTGAACTTAAGCTCCCCATACTTCTACACACACCAAACTTCCCACCTCCCTCCTCCCTCCACTAACTAAAACACCCCACTGCACACAACCCTTTCCCTCCCCCCTCCCAACCCTACCCCAAACAATGCCCAGCTCCATCCCTGGATCTCAGGCTCCCCCGCGTTTGGGTCTATTCTGGAATCCCAGGTCAAGACCCCAGCAGGGCGTCACCACACTGATGGCGACCTAACTAATTCCTAAAAGGGGGTGTAAAGACCAGCTCTGCAAGGCTCCTTAATGAAGCAATAATCACACTGCTCATATTTCACTTTCTATTCCAGTTCAGTTCTACCCGTCAGTGGGCCACATCAATGGCTATAATCAAGTCCCATAGTCTCAAGCGCACCCTCGTCAGGCGCCCCCCCCCCCCACACTTTACTTATCTCCTCCGTCTCCTCCTCCCGTCTGGATGTCCGGCTCCTGGGGGCAGCCTTGCATATCGAGCCATTCCATAGCATCCTCCGGAGTTTCAAAAAATAAGGTTTTGTTTTTGAGGAAGACTTTCAATTTCGCAGGGTAAAGCAACATGTATTTATGGCCAGCTGCCCTCAACCTCCTCTTGACCTCTCCAAAGTTCATTCGACTCCGCTGCACCCTCATAGTATAATCCGGGTAGGCCATTATCTGTGCCGCTCCTCTTTGAATTATTCCACCTTTGCGGAAATGCTCTAGTATCCTTTCTCGATCCCGGTAATTAAGAATCTTGGCGATCACCGGCCTAGGTGGATTGCCAGGTCGTGGCTTCCTCATCAACGCCCTATGCGCCCTTTCCACCGCAAATCCCTGGGACAAGGTCCCTCCAGTTATCTCTTGCAACAACATAGATTCAACAAACTCAGTGGGGTTATGGCCTTCTGCCCCCTCCGGCAGTCCTACAATGCGGATGTTGTTTCTCCGGGCCCGCCCTTTCGCTTCCTCCACTCGATTCTCCAAATTGCCCATCCGCTGCACCAGTTCATGCAGTTCCGACTTATGTGTAGCACAGTCTGCCGTGTTTGGGCTCACTTCCTTCTCTAGGTTTTCAGTGCGCTCCGCGAGTGACCTCACATCCTGACGAAGGAGATTCACCTCTTCCTGCACCTCTCCTACCTTGCGGTGTAGCGCAGTTTTTAGTTCAGTTACAGCCAGTTCCAGCTTGGTCTCCCATGCCAATTTCAAGTCTGCAATTGCTGCCAGGACTCTTGGTTCGTGCTCGCGACGGCCATGCTGCTCGCAAGGGGCTTTTCCTTGCTCCTGGCCCCTTCTGGCCCGGGCGGCGTCTTTGGATATTCATCCAGCGTAAGCTGCTTCCCTTTGAGTCTTGGAGGTTTGTTGGACATGGCGCTCCTGCTGTGGTCTGTAGGTCAGCTTCACTGTGGTCCCTAATTTTAATAGCCTCTTCCGTAGTATTCCGGGCCTAGCTCTTATCAGCTGCACTGGATTGTGTTTTCTGACGTAATCTTATGAGTCCCTTCCTTTTTTCCTCTGTCTTCACAGGAGCGCTCTATGATTCTTATCCAGGTCAGTGGCGAATGGCTATCGCTACTAGAAGTCCCAGTGACAATTGTCGGGCTCCAGCCTCGGGTTTTATCACTGCCAACCACTTCTTGATTCTGCCGTTCTTAGGGCCTGCCACCCAGCTAGCGCACCTCTCTTTGTTCCAGGCAAGGGGCGCACACCTAGGTCCAACGTCATTAGTGCCACCCAGTCCCGGGGACCCCAACACCTCAACGAGCCATCCAGCCCCCCCTTCACTCAGTCCTGGGCGGCTCTCAGCATCTTGTAGGTCTGCTTTATGCTTACTGTTCTGTGCCAGGCTACCAGAGGTGGCCCTGCGCTCAATCGCCAGCGCTTCCTCCCCGGGGGGTGTATTGGTTATGCATAAAAATGTGCTGGCACGAGATCGTGTGCACTCCGGGCCATGTGTGCACTACCGTCATCTTTATGCTAGTGACCCAGCCCAGGCCTTCCACTTATCACCTGGGGCTCGCCTGCATCAGCTATCTGAGGGGCTGGAGCGTCCCTCGCCAACCCCGGGCCTGTCGTGTATCCTGTGATTCTTACGCAATATATGCTCCTCGCTTCAGCATCTATCCAGGCGGAGCACACCTCATTGCTTCCCTCTTCGCACTTACTGCTGGCGCTGCCGTGGCGCATTCGTTTGCAGTCTTCAGGTTCCAACTCCGTCCCGAGCTGAATCTGTGCACTCTGCCAGTCAACCAGCTACTGTATCGCGGTCTTCAGGCATTACACAAGGCCATTTCCCGGGGCTGCGCCCTCATCTGAAACATTGGATCTGCCAACACCGTAATGATTCCGCTCCCCGTCAGTTCTTCATTGTGCACGCTGCCAGCCTCTTTAACAGTTGTTCCGCAGCTTTGAGCATGAGCCTCGTGTTATGTTGTTATTTTTCTGAGCTATGCGCCCATATGAGACAATGTATCTGTCGAGCTCCTCGCCGGCTCCGCGGCCATGAATCCGCTCTGTGGCAGCCCCCACCACTATCCGCCCCGCGCTGCAGCTCTCAGCTGTTCCAGCGCCCCGCGAGCCTCTGTGTGACCAGGCATCTCGTGCTCAGGTACCGGGTTCTCCACACGCCTGCTTTTCATGCGCCTCAGATGTTCGGATTCTTCCGGTCCCGCATCCACCTCCAGCTGAATCCTTTGTCTCTCAGGCGGCCATCTTGTCTCCTCTATATGTCCGGTCCTCGTATATTCATTAAATTAATTTCTCCGTCACGACTCCACTTCAAGGTTAAAAAAAGTCAGCAGGCACAGCTTCCCTATTCATGCGCTTGCATGTGGGTTTTCATCGTCTGCAGGCATATAGTAATGCACTATTCAGTAGGATCGCAGGAGCTCCTCGAGAACGCGTCTTCCTACATGGCCCTCTTGGCCACGCTCCCCAGAGATCTGTCATTATGGCCAAATAAATAATCTGAATGAAAAGACAGAGCTTGACTGGTGTTTGACTCCTCTCTGATGTCTGATTGAGGCCTCTGTGGATTGCATACATTGGAAAAGTGTTCCTTTCGTCAAGTGAATATATATTTCTGAGGCTTATGGATCCGTACACTCCATTTCAGCGTGGCCAGGTCAGGGATGTTTTGGCGCCAGCGTGTTCTGGCAAATTACATGTGGAAAGCAAGTCTATGGGCCAAGAGCACCCTCCCGTGGGATCGACTTGACAATTGGTGTAGTGTGAATGGAAATGTAACATCACATAAAATGTAAGAGGTGGTGAGAGAGGGTACTGTGCATAATTACGAGGGTCCGAGGATGTTGTGCTCTTGGCACCAGTAGCTATTTCGGCCCAAGATGCTCCTCAGAGGACATGCATTCACTCGATCCACCATGACCACCCTCACTACTCAATAAACCCACAGTGGGTACAAGCGCCCTGCAGGGGCCTTTTGGTGACACGCAGGCATCATATTAACCCTAGTGTCCACACCTATACATGTCTTAAATTTCCATAGACGCTGGTATCCAGGCATCCACAAACGAGTATCCCATTCTAAAATGGTGCCAGCACCGCTCACCCCAACTCACTATGGACGTGATATGTTCCTTCCTCCCGCAGGACTACCTGCGTCTCCTGCAGGAACTAGAGAAGGTACTTATGACCTAGGTTCAAACTTAACTTCCTGGTTTCTTTCAATGCACAAACCTAGGTGTTGGTTAAATGTTGAACAGCGCAACCTGTTTTACCTTTTCATTGTCTTTCTACAAAGTGTTGTATGGTGTTATTATAAGTACAAATTGTCTATTGTTTCCTTGGTATAGCGAAATCCGGTCTATTTGTTGTTCTAATTAATGCTTATATTTATTTTAAAAAGGAAATATTTTTACACGTGAACATAGTTTTTCAAGATTGTATCATTAACTTGATGGTTGCTAATCAAATCGGGAAAAAATGCCGAAATGTCTGTGCCAAATCGGCCCGTGCACTTACTTAGCAGCAAGTCAAAATGTCCTGCTCCGTATGGATCTCCTTAGAATCCCATGCTTTGCATAGGCCGACATAAGATATGTTATCTATAGCGTGCCTATACACAAGCGTTTCAGGGAGGGGTACAAGGGAGAACAAGACAACAATCTTACCAGGCCCAGTGACATTAAGATCGCTCAAGTGCAGGGGAGAGGGAAGGATGACAGTGCAAACGGCAGGGGAGGAGTGGAAAGTGCTGAACACAGGATCAAAACAACAACAAATGGTGCGGCCAGCAAGTGTCAAGTGCAGGAGTTAAGCGCAGACAGCAGATGCCAAATAAGTGCAGGTAGGGATACTGTAGGGTTGCAGATACAGACGCAAGTGCATGGGTTGCCAGGAGGCGGTGCGAGTATGCAGCTGGGTGAGCAGGGACCTGGGCCTGAGTTCAGAGGGTAGCCAGGTGCCCAGTTGCAGTATCAGATAGGAAATCAGCAGGGGAGAGGAAGAGAGAAGGCAGAAGCAATGAGGAAGGTCTAGAGGTGCTTCCGGAACCGAAGATGGTTCTCCTCAAGTTTCAGAGAGGCAGGCCCTAGCTGAGGAGAGAGATCTACCACCAGCTCATTTCTTGGAGAAGGGACTGACCCTAAGGGAGTTGGAGGTAGAGAAGCGAAGAGCTTGAGTAGGAAGGTATTTTTCCAAAGAGAGAGTTGAAGGTGTTGCGGACCCAGGCCCCAGAAGGCCCTGTGGACAATGCAGAGGGTTTTGAACTTAATCCTTGCAGCCACTGGGAGCCAATGATGAGATTTCAGGGCTGAAGAGATATGATCCTGGAGCTTGAGGCCAAGGAAAAGTCTTGCAGTCCTGTTCTGGATGAGTTGCAGAGAGTAGAAGCAGGCAGATTTAGAAAGAGTCTATTGCAATAGTCCATCCACGAGAGAACCAGAGCTCTAGAGACAGTGAGCTTCTGGGGGAAGGACAGGAGCGGAAAGGAAGAATACCTTTAAGGAGGTGCAGTTGGTAATTTGACTTCTTAGAGACATCAGAGATGTGAGGAGAAAGGGAATTGTGGAGTCTATGATGACCCTAAGGTTCTTAGCCTCACAGGTGGGAGCAGGAAGAGGGCCAAGGGAGGCCGGCCAGAGAGAGGCAGAATCTAGTGATAGGCGCAGAGTATTGCATGACTTGTTTTCAAAGGTCGAAAGGGGATGTTGTCTGGGTGTGTTTGAAATACTATGCCTAGTGTGATCCCAAACAAAAGGCAAAAAACACAAAACACCAGAGCAGCTTTCTACATGTGTAGGGGCTGTTGAGTCCCCTAGAAAACAGTCTACCACTACAACCAGTAACTTCTCCATGGTATGCTAAAGCTACTAAAATGATGTCTCTGTCCCTACATCACAAGAAAAAAGCTGCGGACCCAGAAGAAAGTATGTTCCCCCTACCAGATCCCCCTAGAACAGGTATAGGAACTAGAGGTAGGTTTGAGCAAACCATGGACAAAGTGTCTGAATTTTTCACTTTCATGGATACATTTCCAGATAAACACTTTTAGAAGAGGGTAACCCTCTTCCAAAATCACCTAGATGCCAGTTATCTCCTAGATACTGAGTTGTTGATTTCACAGATCAGCCATCCAATATATTTCAGGTTGACCATTATTATGGCCTATTGCAACAAGAGCAATTGTAACAAGACCAGGGGGATGATGGTCAGAGTACGTGGCCAGCTACTCCCGCTCAAGATGAGACAGATAAAGTTCTTGGGGACGATGATCCTATAGATCAGCCCAGCGACACATCTCCTATAGATGACCAGCCTCTTTTAAAAGACTCACTTAAAAAGGCAACCGAACATTTCCAAGTTCAAACTCAAGAGTCTGTGCCAGACTCAGATTTTGTGCATGACATCCTAAAAGAAAAAAGCTCCATCAGCCAATCTATTCCTTTGTTGAATTAGATTAAAAAGAGAATTGCACCTTCCCTGCATACTCCATCCCTTACACGTGCGGTTACCCGTGGGGTGGAAAAAATATTCAAACGCACACCTTCAGACCCTCTTTACGTACAGGGCCACATTAAACCCGATTCCCTAATGGTTACAACTACTAGAAAATGTGCAGGTGTCCCTTTATCAAATGCAGAAACAGCTCTAGATAAAGAATGCAAAACGTTTTCTGCATTAAGAAAGAGAGCAACCACATCTGCTGCTTACTCTACACGCATTGCTAATAATACCACTGTTTTTGCTAGTTATGACGCACAGTGGGGGTACATTCAAGACAATTTAGTAAAATGTCCCTGAGCCAACAAAGTTTCAATTACAAAAGATTGTTAAAGAATAAAGGCAGGTCACACAATATTTTAAAGAACACTCTTGATTCTGCAGAAACAGCATGCCGAATTCTCGCAGAGGGAACTTTATTAAAATGTCATTCATGGCTTCGTAATTCCAGTTTCATACCAGAAACTCAGGCTACCCTCATTAATATGCGAGTAGAAGTATCAGTCCTGGTTGGTAAGGCTGTAGACAATTCCTTAGAAACAGTTAAAAAAGAACACGATACATTGAAGACTTTAAACCAGAGCTCCAAAAAACCATTTGTCCAATGTGAGCTATTCAATACTAGCGGGTCCTTTCATTCACAAGGCTTTTCAAGAACCACGCAGTCAAAGTTCTCCTCTAGCTCTTCTCCCTGGTACTCATAGCAGAGAGTATCAGCTCATTGCCAAACCTCCCAAAAGTGGTCAGCAGGGGGGTGGGGCTTTAGGCGAGACAAATGTCTTGGTTGGAGCACAGACACTAGAGGCTCCTCTACCCCCACCAACAAATAACTCACCTGGGAGGGTCCCCTCCCATACATCCTCGAAGGCTCAATTACTCAATTCACCCACACATGGGAGAAGATATGCGATCAGTGGGTTCTAGCAACAGTAACCAATGGGTATTCCATCGAATTCCTTCAAAAACCACAACACCATCGAGCAAGAAGGATATCGCGAGAACACAAGCTCATCCTCAACGCGAAAATAAACGCCTTACTACACGAGGTAGCAATGGAACTGATCCCTTGTCAAGAGGTAAACAAGGGTATCTATTGGGTGTACTTCTTTGTACCCAAAAAGGACATAACTGTAACGCCCACCTGGTTCCCACGGGGGCGCTGATCTAGTCTGGATTACTGCAGCCTCTTCTAGCGTGATGCGCAGGACCCGGAACACCGTTTGGACAGGACCTCCAAATCGTGCTTCCTTGGCCCGTAGGAATATCCTTCTGCTGATGAGAAAGGGGATTAACAGTCTGCAGAATGGTGTGCTAGCCCCCCCTTCCCTCCTCCGTTCCTCTCTATTCCTCCAAACCCGGTTTAAGCTCACCTTATGGTTTGGAAGGTTGAACTCTCCATCCTGCTTCTGGTGCAGGGGCGCGCGTTCGTCCAGTTACTTCACTGGTTTTCAGAATGGCACTGACAAAATCCACTTGACTTTCCTGAGCGATGCGCCGTAAGTATGAAAGTTCAAAGTTCAAGAGAGGCCCCCTTTATGCTGTCTTTCTCACCTGTGATCTGTCCTTTATTTCAGGTGCAGAATGAAGGCGATGCGTCGAGGGGTTAACCTGCCGAGGTGAGTAGTAATGAGGGCGATCCCTCTAGATGTCCTTATCATTCCTCTGAAATGTCTCTAGTCCTTTCCCCATAGGGGCTGGGGTACGGTACCTGCCAACGGGGCGGCGCCGACCCGAAATGTGGAAGAAAAGCCGGTAAGTATTATGGCTGTTAATCAGGCTTTCCTTCTGTGTGTCCTTCTGCACACCTTTTGTTTCCTCCTCTCTCCCCTAGGTGCAGAGATGTGGCGTCCGATGCTGACAGCCGCGATGGAGCCGGGAGATGTCTCGAGGACAGGACAGGTGAGTGAAGCGTGGCGCTGCAGCGAGCAACGCGATGCTTTTAAATTGAAGTCTTCCTTCAGGGATGCTGGCGAGAAGATTCCGGATGCAGGTAAGAAGCTTGAAATAATCCTTGGTTTTCACCTTTCTCTTCTCTTCCTTCCTTGCAGGTCTTCCAGGTTCAAGACGGGCGTGGCTGTAGTCCAGGAGCAGGAGCAGACACGGTGAGCGTTAAGCTGCAGGAAGCAGAACAACGCGAAGCATGAGCTGCTGTCTGGGCGTGGCTTAAATAGCCTCCAAAGAAGTCCCAGGTATGTATCTTTCCCTCAACTAGGTATGTATCCTTCCCTGGCCACGCCCGAGTGAAAAAATAGTCCCTATGAAAAGATAGTCCCTTTCAGGTCTCAGGGAGGCCTGAAGCGTGCAGCATGGTCTGCATCAGGTAAGTGCACAAAACACCTCCCTTTATGAGCCTGGCGCCTATGGCGCCAGGACTGATGTCCAACATGAGCCTGGCGCCAAAGGCGCCAGGACGGAGTCCAAAGAGTCCCTATAAGGGGCTGCTGGGCTTTTACCCGAGGGCATGATGCCTGCTTCCGGGGGTGCTGGGCCTGGCCTGATGCTCCGGGGGTAGGCATCATGACAATAACGATGCGTCCTGTATTAGATCCGAGTCCTGCAAACAAGTATGTCAAGCCACACAATTTAGGAGGACTACGCTACAGGAAGTAATCCCACTTCTAAAACAAGGGTATTGCATGGCAACATTAGATATGAAAGATGCATACATACATAAATGTTGCCATCCCACTGAAAATACCTAAAGTTCAAATTAGGAACAACACATTACCAATTCAAGGTGCTACCATTCGGCATGGCCTCAGCGCCAAGGGTATTCACCAAAGTACTTGCAGTGGTAGCAGCCCACCTGTGCATGCAATCCCTGTGTACTGTTACCTCCATGACAGGCTGATCACAGGAGACACGCCACAAGCTTGTCTTCAAAACACCCAACAGACCATCAATCTGCTTTACAAACTAGGCTTCTCAATCAATAAGAAAAAAACAAGTATTGTCCCAAGCCAGGTGAAACAATTTCTCGGAGCATTAATTCAAACAAAAAACGCTTTAGTCTTCCCCTCCAACGAGCGAGTACAAACATGCTCTTCCAAATCGCAAAATATGTAGCCAGTTGTCGGGTAACCATATGAAAGGTGATGCGCCTTCTCGGAATGATGAAATGTGCGTTTACCTAGTGCCAGATGCTTGGTTGCGCATGCGTCCTTTACAAGAGTGGCTTGCGAAACAATGGTCACAAGCAAGCGGTCAGTGGGACGATCAAGTGGTCGTTTCATAGTCCCTCGTTCATTCTCTGCAATGGCGGACAAGAGAAACCTTCTCAGGGGGACATTTTTCAACACTCCCGAGGTACACGCCACTCTAGCCAGACTCATCTCTCGCATGTTGAGGTGCACACCATCTCCAGCACACCGCACACGGATTGTTGGCACAGACAATGACAAAAAAGCACATCAGTCTTCTATAACTACTGGCAGTGTTAAAGGCCCTAAAAGCCTTTCAACACCAGCTTCAAAACAAGATGTTCTAATCTTAACAGACCGCACCACAACAATGCATTACATAAATAAACGAGAGGGTAAAATCTCCAAGTCTGTCCAAACTAGCCCAGAAGATATGGCTTTGGGCACTTTGTCACAACATATATCTAATGTCTCAACATGTTCCAGGGGAACACAACTGTCTAGCCAATAAGCTAGGCAGGAACTTGCAACTTCCTTCAGAGCATGAATGGCAGTTAGATAAAGATATCCTTTGTGACGTTTTCACAAACTTGGGTCAACCAGACATAGATCTCTTTGCAACACAAGAGAACCAATGCCCAGACTTCTCGTTCAGGTGTCCCCAGGCAGGATCCAAAGAGAGTGATGTGTGGATTAACTGGTCAAGGAGATTTGCATATCCATTTCTCCCAACACCACTTCCGAAGAAAATAGTCCACAAGATATACCAGGAACAAGACAAACGTATCTAATAACGCCAAGGTGGGCACGTCAACCATGGTTTTCACACCTGCTCAATATGTCTCTTTTTACACCAGTCAAACGTCCATCCCCTAACAGCATGCTGTCTCAGCATCAGGGAAAGACACTTGTGTGCTCAAGCATTTACCTTGGCAGACTGGCTCCTGAAGTCATAGAGTTTGGACTTAAAAAAAAAACTTTTTATTGATATTTTGCAACCAAAAAACATAGAACAAATAACAAACACAAAAGCACTGAGAAGAAGCATCACAGTTCAAGCACAGGTTTTACAATTTTGTATTATCGTTGTCATGACTCATAGCAGAGTTTATTCCTTTAACAACACCCTTGTT
Source organism: Ambystoma mexicanum (assembly GCF_040938575.1). Lineage (NCBI taxonomy): Eukaryota > Metazoa > Chordata > Amphibia > Caudata > Ambystomatidae > Ambystoma > Ambystoma mexicanum. The sequence goes on along the minus strand of NC_090933.1, from coordinate 669,244,562 downwards.
CCCTGCAAAGCAGGTTATTTTGGTGCGATGCATTGGGTCTGTCTCTGTATTGGCCGCACAGGGTTATATATAAACTTGCGATTCTTGAAAAAAGGAAAGGGAAGTAGAGGGAAACAATTGTCCACCTACTTCTTGTTGCTGCCTACGATAATATGCCCCTATCCTCGAAGTCCTCTTCCCCTTTATTCCTGGACGTCCTCTCCTGCTTGGTTCAGTAGGTAATGTATATATGGTTCCCACATATTCGGTGAGCTCGAGCGGTAGGTTGATAATCCCTTTTACCCCATCTTCATATCATTGCATTGTACTACATCCTGATGCCAATCCTCAATCTTGGGAGACGCTGGACCCTTCCATTGCATTGCCATTCTCCTCTTAGCCAGCAGCAGGAGCAGCCCAGCCAATCGCCTTCTTTCTTAAGTGATAGGTTTAAAATACCCCAGGAGAGCTATCATTGGTTATGGATCAAGCTCTTCACCTATGATTTGCCCCACAGTTTCGACACAGCTCTCCAAAATGTGAACACTGCGCGGCAACACCATGCCATGTGTTGGGTAGCGGTGTAATACAATTGATGTAGGTATTACCAGTGAATTAGTTTAAATCTGGCATTTATTGCCACTTTTCTGGTCCCCTCACAGCAGTATCTCCACTCCTCATCTGTTATACCATGCCCCAAGGACAATTCCTAGTTTTTCTCTAGGGGTCAAAATCTCTGGTCTATAGCTAAGAAACATGGCATACATCATTGGTACCAACCTCCTATTCTGTCCCCCAGAGAGAACCCTCTTGAGTATTGGGGCAACTGCGGGTTGTTTGGGAAATGTCGAGAACACTGCTTGGATCGTTGTTTTCAGCCTATAATATAGGAACACCTCTAAGGGGTTTAGGCTCCCCCTGGCCTTCAGCTATTCCAAAGACACGAAGCTCCCGTTGGAGAACACGTCCCGGTAACAGTGCACTCCCAGTTTCCGCATGAGATTAACAAAGCTCCTTTCGGAGTTGAGCGGTATGCCTCGGGTGAAAAGAATTGGCAGCACCGGGGAGTAGAGAACCACTGTCCGTGACTTGCGCTCAATGCGAGTCCACACCTTGCACATGAGCTCCACCATGTGTTCCGCTTTCGTCACTCTCATGGGGGTGGTAAGATAATAGATTGCAGTAGAAATGGTGCTGTTAATTCCCTCTCTATGTCCACATGTCTCCTTTCCCCTTGTTCTTCAAACCAGTAAAGAGCATATCCGGCCTGAGCTAGGGAGTAGCACCACCTCAATCAAGGAGATCTTACCATATAGATTAAGCAGCAGGTTCTTCCACCTTGTAGTTGCTTCCTTTGCTTGCTGTAGTACCCTTTGGTAATTACTGACATACAATGTATTCATGTCCCGGGCTATGATAAGCCCCAAGTAATTGGTCTGTGTCATGAGCTATTGAAACCCCCATTTGTCGACATATTGTTCTACACTCTCTGTTAATGGGAAAAGTACTGATTTCGTCACGTTGATCACTAGACCAGAGAAGAGCCCAAATTGGAAGACATCCTCCATAATTGGGTTGAGGTTCTGTTCGAGATCTTTTGTGAACAGCACCACATAAGCATAAAGCAAGATGACTACCTTATGTTTAAAATTATGGGCCTCTCTAACCCTTTCGGCCAAGGGTTCAATCACCAGAGCAAACAGCAACTGGTAGAGGGGACATCCCTGACGTGTGCCCCTTTTCAGTGTTATTCGCAGGGTGAGTTGACCGTTCACCTGTATTCTAGCGACAGGTGACTTATATAGCAGTTGTACCATGGCGATGTATTGCTCTCCCAGCCCCATTCTGTGCAAAACTGTAAATAAGAAGGGCCACTCCACTGAGCCAAATGTCTTAGTGGCATCTAGCAGTGCTGCAACTGCATGGTCCTCCAGGCTCACTGCAGAGATCAGCCCAAACATCCTCCGTACCCCAAAAGAGGTGGAGCATCTCGGGATAACAGCCTGGTCGGCCCTCACCATCTTGTTCATCAGTGGTGCCAACCAAGAAGCCAGTATTTTAGATAATATCTTATTATCTAGATTGATGTGGGAGATCAGTCTATAGGCCGGTAAAATAGCTCAGTGAGTTGAGCGCTCGCTGCTGTGATCTGAGCGTGATCTGCAGGTCGCAGGTTCGAATCCCGGCAAGGCCAACTCAGCCTTTCATCCTTCCGAGGTTGATAAATGAGTACCAATTTCGGTTGGGTGATATTGTATGTAAATATGTGCTCTGTAAAACGCTTTGGATTAAGGCGTTATATAAATAACACATCATTACCATTACCATTATATGAAGCACAATCATTCTGTGGCTTACCTGGTTTAGGTAAGACTGTTACGAGGTCTTCTCTCAGACTCCAGAAGTCTCCCTTCCAGAACACTTTGATGATACATTTCCAAGAGGTGGGGGCCTACCCTCTCAGCGTAGAGCTTCTAAATTTCTGCTACAAAACCGGGGGCCTTCCCAGACGGTAGGGATTTGATAGCCGCTAGTACTTCTTCCAAGGTTATTTGATGGTTCAGTCCATCACCAATCTTCCTCCGTGCACCAGTGCAGGGCTTTCTGTTCCAGATATCCGTCTAGCTGCGCCTGGGAGGTATGCGAATGAGAAGAGTACAGTTTTCATAAAAACTGCGAAAATCCTGCATTATCCCAGTATCATCAAATCTCTCTTCCCCTTACTTGTTTATTGATATGTCCCGCCCTTGTGAGGCTCCTGTTTTGCGGCTTTTGGCAATAATCTACCTGGCTTCTGCCCCTCCCCAGATTGTCTCACGGCTGCCCCCCACCCCAGCAATTTCACTTCTCCGTGTTAGCATCGTGAACTGCTCCATGAGTTGTTTTATTTCCCCCCGTTGACTGGGGAGCAATAGGCCCCCGGCTTTTTGTAGTGCACTTATGCGTGCCTCCAAGTCATTAATCTCCCATCTGATCAACTTTATCATCCCCACTGCATCGCACACTTGAAGCTTTCCCAGAGGGTACTAGCTGATTCTAACGAGCCAACGCTGATCGCAAAGAAATACTCTAGATTTCAAAAGGCCTTCGCGAAACAATACGTCTGTTACAGCCTCGCTTTTAAATCGCCATTGTTCCCTCTCCCTCACCCTACCTGACAGTTCTATTTTCAATAACACTGGTGCGTGGTCTGAGAGCGTGCGGGCCAAGATGGTGACCTCAGTTATGACCCCCATTAGTGCCTGGGAAATCAAAAAGAAGTCCAGGCGTGATGCAGCATTATGAACCGATGTGTGGAAAGTGTATTGTCTCACCCCTTGATGCTTGAGTCTCCACTCATCCTCTAGCTCCCATGACTGGCACATACCTCTGAGCTCTCTATATCCTTCGCCCACCCATATTATATCTACTCATGGGGCATCCCCCAAATGATGATCAAGCCATTCCATGGTTGTCACTATGTCCCGGTTAGGACCGTAATAATTAACTAGGCTGTATAGGCGGCCTTGCATCATGCCCTGCACCACTAGGCCCCTCCCCTCCTGGTCCCCGACCACAGAAATCAGATTAAACCCAGCCTGATTCTGCATAAGGATGCCAACCCCTCTCACATAGGATGAGTAGGAAGAAAAATATTGGTGGTTACCCCAGCTTTTACCAAATCTTAATTCAACTTCTGGTGTCGGGTTTGTTTCCTGCAGGAACGCAATTTCTGTTTGGTGACGCTGTAGGTAAAGGAGGACCCTTCAGATTTTGATGGGCAAGTCAGCCCTCTCACGCTCCATGTTAGACACCTAACCGATCCCGCCATAACTTAGTGCCATTCTCCATTTCCCAGTCCCATTTATTGACCCTTGTGTGTTTCAGTGTGTGTTTTTGAGCCATTCCTTTTGTGTGACATATGCCTTTCCTTGTGTTGTGATGCTTCCCTTCCTCTTCTACCCTCCCCTTTCCTTCCCCCACCGATTTCCCCAACCTGTCAGTAAGTTTCACTCCCTCCCACTCCCTAAGCTGGACACCCCAACCTGTCGGCATCTAAATATGTTGAGTTTGCTTCCGCTTGAGTCGCAGCTTGTGGCCCTACCATGTCTCCACATTTACTATAAGGCCCGTTCTTGGCCACTCAGTTTTGGTCCCTGTAATTCGGTGACCGTTGGTTCTTGGTTGGCGTATTCTTTCTAGCGGGGTCTCAGTAATTCTCCAGCATGGGGTCTGGCATGGATTCACATGCTCATGAATATTCCCCGTCGTCAGGCTGGGAATCCTCGGTAAAGAAAAAAACAGTATCAGTTTCGTTTCTGATCTGTCTTTCGTAGTAATAACCAATCACTGGTCTCTGCGTCATACTGACCACAGCCAATGACTGCCCTCTACCTAAGCACCGCCTCTGGCAGCCATCTTTAGATTTTTACCGCACGTTCATGTGTTGGGATCCTCGTGCTATTGCTCTCGAGCGTTAGTGCTATTTTTTTTCACGTTTTTTCTCAAAAAAACTTCGTTTTTTCGGTCAAAAGAGCCTCAAGCTCCACCGACTCTCCATCCGATCAACGGGGACCCGTGTCGGATTCGTCTGCGCCCCTCAAGGGTGAAGATTCGTCGAGCTACGCTTTTGGAGGACTCCAGAAGTTTCTCAGGCCCGGACATGGCCCAGGAGAAGGGAAGCTCGACGCCCGGAAAGCTGTTCAGGATCTGCCCTGGATGCCAGCTCCAGAACGTCTTTAAGGAGGACGAACACTCCTTTTGTCTCTACTGTTTGCATGAGGACAAGACGCACGTGGAGAAGGACTGTGCGTTTTGCGGCAACATGTCGGAGCGGACCATGAAGGACCGCCATCAACGTCTCGCCAACTGGCTGGAAGGGAAGAGCCCGTCCGGCGAGAAGAAGAGGAAGAAATCCGAGCGGTCTTCTAAGACCTTTGAGGACGCCCCGGCGACGGGGGTCCAACATAAGGCCAAGCACCGCGAGTCCGCTGGCACCGGGAGCGCCGAACGGTCGGGCTCTATGGGCGCCAGGCTGGGCGCACCCTCCCCGGCACCATCAACCACGAGCCAACGCTCTGGGTCGGGTAAGAGGAAGGCCGAGCACCCGGCGAGGCTCCTGGAGAGGCCCCGGTCGAGCTCGAAGGCGGAGGGGGAGCGAGGCACTGCCCCCCCCCTCAAGGATAAGGCGGTGAGCGCACCTAAGGTGGTGAAGGCCTTAATCCATCCGGCCAAGCCCTCTATCGAGTCTGTCGCGGCGGCCCTGGCTCAGCCTGTGGAGGCTATGCCAGTGGTGGCGACCTCGGGGCTCAGAGTCTCCCTGCCACCGCGGAGGGAGACCTCTTTTGTGCCCATCGATAGGACCCCTGTGAAATCCCCCGTGGGGAAGAAAAAGGGGGGGCAGGGCGTCGTCGTAGATTCGGCCTCAACCTCGGAGGAGGGGCTGGTCGAAGTCTTAAGCCACGGCCTCGGCGTGGAAGAAGACCGGCCCGTCGGGATGGATCCCGACGCAGGTGATGACGACATCGTCGAGGGTACCGACGGGGCCCCTGATCGCCCGTCGGATTCCCCTCGGCCAGCGCCACGGGACAGCTCGGCGGCCATTTTGTTGGCTATACAGTCCTTATGCTCAGAGATAAGGACGAGACTACCGTTGCCGACGGAACCTCTCCCGTCGGGGGACCCAGAACCGGGACCTTCTGGAGTTCCCCCTGCCAAGAAAAGAAGGATCCACCCTCCTCCTCCTTTTCAGCCGTCGCGCCCCTTCCAGCCCTCCTCCCCGTCCACCCAAGCGGATGATACGGGGACTGACACGGCAGCGACGGGTACGGACGACGAGATATACGACGAGGATTTACCGTCGTCGCCTCCCACCAGGGCTTCTCCGCCCGACGAGATTGGATCGTTCCACTCCATGATCGCCAGGGCATCCGAGCTTTTCCAACTCTGCCCTGAGGAGAAGAAGAAGGAAGGTTTCCTTTATCAGCGGCGCGAGGCCAAGAGGAAGACGGTCCTCGCGGTGCCTCTATTGGATGACATTTGGGATGAGGGCCTCACCCTCCTCAAGAACCCATCCACGACGCCAGCTAGAAGAGACCGGTACGAGAAAAAGTACCGGGTTCCGGACACGGCCCCCCTGTGCCTTCGGGCGCAGCCTACCCCGGACTCCGTCGTCTCCGCGGCGGCCAGGAAAAAAGCGGGGGGGGGGTGCGGCCTCCACTTCGACTTCCCCACCGGACGGCGAGGGAAAGAAATTGGACGCTATGGGACGCAGAGTCATCTCGTCTGCAGCGACGACGATTAAAGCTGCCAACGCCTTGGCTATTGTGGCCCGATACGACAGGGAGCTCTGGTACAAACTGGCTCCCCTGCTGGACTTCTTGCCGGACGACAAGAGGGCAGAGGCCCTGGAGATCCTGCAGGAAGGTGAGGTGGCTTCGGACCACGCCATTACCGTTGCGACGGACATCGCCGACACTGGGTTCCGCCAGTTGGGCAACGGCGTTTGCCTTAGGCGGCGTGGATGGCTCAAGGCTACGGACTTCCGTCAAGATGTTCAGACCAGAGTCCTGGACATGCCCTTGGATGGGAACAACCTGTTTGGGAAAACAGTTGACGATTCCCTTCAGGCCATTAAAGCGGACACCGAGACGGCCTGGGCCCTTGGAGTTCTACAACAACGACGGACGCCCTTTTGGAGCAGCGGAGGCAAGGGCGCCTCCAAAGGTTCCGGCGGCGGTTTCTCCTCCTACCGTCAAGCGGCCCGCTCGTCGTCTCAGGAGGCCTACAGAGGACGAGGCAAATCTGGCAGACCCCGCCGTCGTCGCCAAGGGCAAGGCGGCAAGGCCTCGTCGAAGCAGGATTGAACCGACCGTGTGGTCGGGCCCCCACCGAAGCACCCCGGTGGGAGGCCGGCTGGCGAGCTTCGTCAGCGTGTGGGAGTCCATCTCCACCGACCTTTGGGTGCTGGACGCCTTGGCCCGGGGCCACGCGCTCGAGTTTCAGAGAAAGTGTCCGCGCGTCCCCCCCGTGGCCAGGAAAGAACTTCACGTCCCTCAACTTCTCCTGGAGGTGAAGGCGATGCTCAAGAAGGGCGCCATCAAACTCGTCCCAAAGAGGCTTCGGGGCTCCGGAGTCTACTCGAGATACTTCCTCGTGAAGAAGAAGACGGGGGGATGGCGCCCCATCCTGGACCTGCGACGTCTGAACAAGTTCATCAAGGCGCAAAAGTTCCGGATGGTCACCCTCCAGCACGTCCTGGGTCAGCTGGAGGAAGGAGACTTCCTGTCGTCGTTGGATTTGGAGGATGCCTACTTCCACATTCCCATCTTGAAGGGGCACCGAAAATTCCTCAGGTTTGTGGTCCAAGGGCGCCATTACCAGTTCAAAGCCCTTCCCTTCGGTCTACGGTCGGCACCCAGGGTGTTCACCAAGTGCCTCGCACCGGTGGCGGCTCAGCTGCGCCGCGAAGGGATCCACGTCTACCCCTACCTGGACGACTGGCTCATCCGAGCCAAGACAAGGGAGCTCGCCGTGGTTCACACGGCAAGGACCGTCCAACTTCTCACGGACCTGGGATTCTCCGTGAACTACGCCAAATCCCACCTGTTGCCCGCGCAAGACGCTCTGTTTCTGGGAGCGAGGCTCGACACAGTGTCCCTTCTGGCCTCCCCGTCGGAGGAGAGGACCAGGACCATCCTGGGCAAGGTGCAGCGGATGTTGGTGGCCGACGCGGCCAAGGTGAGGTCCATCAAGTCCCTCCTCGGAATGATGTCTTCCTGCATCTACCTCATTCCCATGTGCAGGCTCCGGATGCGCCCGTTGCAGGAGTTCCTGGACGCGCGCTGGATCCAAACGACGGTCAGCTTCGAGGAAAGGATCACACTCGACGAGAGTTTCCGACGAGCGATCCGGTGGTGGGGCACCCGCGCGCATCTGACGGCGGGCATGGACTTCCAGACCCCAGCCCACCAGGAGACAGTGACCACGGATGCCTCCCTGGAAGGGTGGGGAGCGCACACCGAAAATCTGCACGCAAGAGGCCTTTGGCTCCCGACGGAGAAATCCCTACATATCAACGTCCTGGAGCTCCGTGCAGTGTTTTGGGCCCTCAGGTCCTTCCTTCCATCCCTCAAGGGCAAGGTGGTGAGGATCTTCACCGACAACACCACCACCATGTTTTACATCAGGAAACAGGGCGGTACCAGGTCCCCAGCACTGTCCAAGGAGGCGCAGGACCTGTGGCATTGGCCAGTCGCCCAAGGGATGTTTCTGGTGCCGTTTCATCTGGCAGGGATAAAAAACACCATCGCCGACTCACTCAGCGGGGAGCTGCGCTCGTGCTACGAGTGGGAACTACGGCAGGATCTAGTGGATCGCCTCTTCCGACGGTGGGGCACACCCCAGATCGACCTGTTCGCGACGGCGACGAACTCCAAGTGCCGGAGGTTCGCCAGCAGGTTTCCCCAGGCGAGGAGCATGGGCGATGCTTTCTCGTTCCCCTGGGAGGGCCTGTTCCTCTACGCGTTCCCTCCTCTGCCACTGCTAATCCGGCTCGTCAACCAGCTCAAGAGGTCACAGGATGATCCTCGTCGCACCTGCGTGGCCGAGGCAGATATGGTTCCCGGACCTTCTGGACTTGTCAGCGTCCCCGCCAATCAAGCTGCCAGTGGACGCGGATCTGCTCTCCAGGGAAGGAGGCGCCATCCTCCACCACGACCCGAAATCGCTGAACTTGCAGGCCTGGCTCCTGCAGCGCTAGAGTTTGGAGGATACGACATACCGGCCGACTGCAGAGAGATTCTTGCAAAGGCCAGGGCGTCCTCGACTCTTAAATGCTACGGACACAAATGGAAGAGGTTCTCTGTCTGGTGCCACGCACAGAAGATTAACCCTCTACGGATTACGGCTCCCCAAGTACTGCTGTACCTGCTGACGCTGGCCAAAGCTGGACTGGCACACGCGTCCATCAAGATTCATCTTGCTGCGATCTCCCGATACACCAGAACCACGGGGCGGACGTCCTTGTGGTCTCATCGTCTGGTGAAAGAGTTCATGAAGGGACTGTTCAGATCGTTCCCGCCGGTGAAGGCTCCGGCCCCGGCGTGGGAGCTCAACGTGGTGCTGACCAAGCTCATGGGACCTCCGTTCGAGCCTCTGCACTCGGCCCCGTTGAAGTTTCTGTCGTGGAAAACAGCGTTTCTTGTGGCCATCACCTCCGCACGACGGGTGGGAGAGATCCAGGCCCTTTCCTGCAAGGCCCCGTACTTGACTTTCCACGACACAAGGGTAGTGCTCAGGACGCACCCCTCCTTCATGCCCAAGGTACCGTCGGACTTCCACCTCAACGAACCCTTGGTGTTGCCTGTATTCTTCCCGTCGCCTTCGTCGCCGGCTGAGAGAACTTTGCACTCGCTGGATGTGGCTAGAGCGTTGAAGTTCTACGTGGACCGCACGAAGTGTTTTCGGAAGACGTCACAACTCTTTGTGAACTTTGGACCTGTCAATCAGGGGAAGGCTCTCTCGAAGGCTTCCATTTCCAGATGGCTCTCCGGCTGTATCATGTACTGTCATCGGTTGGCAAACCGACCGCTGCCTGGCCGTCCGAGAGCCCATTCCACCAGAGCGATCGCAGCTACCACGGCGTTCCTTTCTGGTGTGCCCCTGCTGGACATATGCAGGGCTGCTACGTGGAGGTCGACGCACACCTTCACGAAGTTCTACTGCGTCGATCAGGATTCCAGGGAGGAGTCCAGGGTCGGCCAAGCAGTGCTGCGCAACCTGTTCGCCTGAGGTGAGCCTGGTGAGGAGGTAAGATGCTTAATGTTGAGTTTGATGCAATGCTTAATGTTGAGCCTTTGCCACCTCCCGTGGTTGTGCATGTGTGTACTGCTATGTATTCTTTATTCATGAGCATGTGAATCCATGCCAGACCCCATGCTGGAGAAGGAACAAGTTACTTACCTGTAACTGTTGTTCTCCAGCATGGGTCTGGCATGGATTCACATGCGAACCCTCCCGCCTACCCCTCTGCGGCTCTTCACTTGGTCATACTGCCACTTCACGTGCTTCCAAATCTGAAGATGGCTGCCAGAGGCGGTGCTTAGGTAGAGGGCAGTCATTGGCTGTGGTCAGTATGACGCAGAGACCAGTGATTGGTTATTACTACGAAAGACAGATCAGAAACGAAACTGATACTGGTTTTTTCTTTACCGAGGATTCCCAGCCTGACGACAGGGAATATTCATGAGCATGTGAATCCATGCCAGACCCATGCTGGAGAACAACAGTTACAGGTAAGTAACTTGTTCCTTATTCTCTGGTTTCGAGGTAGGTGTTTGAGGAATTCATTGGCTTCAGCTGGGGTGGTGAAGAACAGTGTCCTCCCCTCGTGCTCCACTCTCAGCTTGGCTGGGAACAGCATAGCGTAACGAATACCCCTCTCCCGCATTCTCTTCTTCACATCTTTGTAGGTTCTGCGGGATGCCTGGACCTTGCAAGAGAAGTCTGGGAAGATTTTTATCACGTCACCTTTGTACATAAGGTCCCCCTTCTCTCTTGCCTTCCGAAGAGCCAAGTCCCTGTCCCGGTAGTTCAGCATGCGTGCATTTATTGGACGTGGTGAAGCTCTGTGTATCGGCTTCCTGCCGCTGGTTATTCTATGCGCCTGTTCCACTACGAAGATGCTAGAGAAGCCTTCCAGGCCCAATGCTTCCCTAAGGATCTCTTCCATGATGCGTTCCATGTTCAGATACCCCTATTATTCGCAGATTATTCCTTCTCGATCTTAATTCTAAGTAGTCTTGCTTCTCCGTTGGTTCCTTCAGCTCTCTTCATTTGTTGGAGGTCCCTGGATGTTGATGTCGCTTCATCTTCCACCTTTGAGATCCGTCCCTCTGCCTCATCTAGTCTTTCCCCATGTTTGTCCAGGCGGACTTGCATGTGGTCCACCTTACAGGTCAATGTGTCCATCTTCCCATCGATCGACTGTATGCTGCTCTGCAGCTGGCTGAACATCTTTTATGTCGTGGAAACTGTGGCAGTATCTTCGTTGCTTGTTGATTACACCCCTCGAGAGGGTGCATAGACTCGGTGTGTTTGGGCTCGGAGGAGGCCTCGAAATGGAGCTTGGTTTGGTGCTTGCCACTTTTATTTGCCTTGGCCATTTTTTTCGTCCTGCGGCACTGCCCTTGTGCCTCTCACTCCTAGTTCGGCTTCCTTCGTGCGCTATGTTCTACTGATCAACCTCTGTATGGCACCGGCCTCGGGATATTTTGTCCCAGAGCTAATAAATGTCCAGGCCGAATCTGGTGCCTGCAATGGCGCTCCTGTCACCTCTTCACAAAGCCTGCATGATGGTCACTGTTCCAGCCCTTAGTCCTCTGTTGCCATCCTGCAGTGTGACCAAGGGAAGCCCTGACATTACGTGCCCCAGCCCCTCCTGCCAAGGTGTTTGGTGTAGTTGCAACCCACTGCGCTTTGTGGGAGGCAGCAGTCCTCCGCACTGTGAAGACAAGGCTGTCGTTCCGATGAGTTCAGCACTATTCCAATGTTATCCTTAAACAAGTGCTCTTTTGCTCAGGACATGCGTAGATCCCGGAGCTTGTTATATGGCATGCCTACAGTGGGGCGTGGGAAGGGCTCCGGACCTTACCACGTGGTTGTTATTCCTCCTTTTCTAACTTAGGTCTGCATCGCATCCCCGGTGGTTACCAACAGCTGGCTTCCCCTTTTTTACGGTCAGTCTAGGGTATCCCTCAACCAGATTCATCATCAGCGAGCTCTCATGATTAGGTGAGTGCCTCTGTTCATCGCTGGAATGCCTGCGGTAAGTCAGCGACACCCCCCTGTCACTGACTTACCGCAGGCATTACAGCGATAGTAGGGGGTAGGGAGTCCTTAGGTAGCCCTAGGACCCAGAACGAGGTGTCTTTTGTGCCTGCTAATATATTGTGCCCCTATTAGTCATGGGGCTTCACAAAAAGTCTCTCCCTTCTGCCCCTGAGACTGGTGGCAGCCAGGCGCTTATGTACTAGGGGCTTCCCGTTCCATTGTGAGCCAGCCAGTTCTTTGACTCTCAGGTGCGGGAGACTTCCCGCTGACTGTGTCTGCTTGTCACTCTCCAAGGGGCCCTAGTTGGTACAGCTCTCCACCGGGCCGTGTTGTAGCCATGTCACTCCGCCGTTCCTCACTGCGGGTGTGTGTGTGTTGCTGCCCTGATTCCGTGGATCTTGATCCTGGGCTACAGCTCCTTCCTCGAAGGACCGGATAGTCCTCTGTCGCTGGAGCCCACGGTTTTAGGCGTCCCTCTGCATCCTTCGATCCTCACTGTGCCCTGCGTCGGAGCACTGGCTGTATCTATCCTCCAGCAACTGCAGGAGGAGGGAGAGGAGACCGACCGCACTGCACTCCACCCCGGCCCTACCTCTTACCGCAATTCCACGACTCAGCATAGTGTTCTTTCTCTGTGTGGCGGCTCTCATCGGGCATGCATCACCCGCACGGCTCTCCACCACACGCATGGTTCCCCTGTTTGGCACCCGGGGTTGCAAGTGTAGCCAACCGATGCACACTCGTTGCTCTGCTGTTCGTTACCAGGCGGTTCTGCGCAAGACTTATAATCTCTCCATTGCTTGGGCTCCTCCGATGCTCATTTCCCCCGTAACACGCGATGCTTCTTTGTGGGGCACGTCAGTCTTGCGGCGCTGCTCCCTCTCCACTGAACTCAACCAAGCAGGGTGTTCGGAACACCGGATTTTGACTGTGTATGCCCAAGACCTTCTGCCAACTCGTCGCCCTCTCAGAATATTTCTTTTGGCCCTCCAAATGGCCGGATTTTGCCCGGATTTGGTGTAGTGTAGAGAGCTCATGGGCCCGCGGCCATCTTGGTGCAATTATTCTCCATCACTAACAATCCACCTCTATCCCCTCTGTGAAAGTAACACACTTACCAGCATTACATCCTTTTTACAGTGGCAATGTTAGCATATAATGTTTGGGCTGGAGTCAGAATTTTGTTGGGGCACACCTAAATTAATAGGGTGTAGTATTGGCCTATTGTTGAGGCAACTTCCCACAGAGGCAGCATTCTAAAACACGAAGACAAAAGGATACATGTTCTAACAATTAGAATGAGATGCACTACTGATTTAGGAGATGCTACTGTGTTCATGCTCGTATCATGGACGAAATATATTTTTCTCATTTTATTAGATGTAAACCTTTGAAATCATGTCTGGGGCACACTTTAGGCCCACCTCAGAGGGTTGGAAGACACGCCCCCAATATCATGACCCCACCTTGGTGCTACACTTTTTAAAATTGCGGAAAGCCACCAGCAATGAATTTACAAAACATCCCCCCATAAATTCGGAACACACGAAATACAACAAATCGAAAGAAAAAAATAACAAAAACCCAAATAAAATAGAACGCAATGCCTCTGTAATCCACACAAACACCTGATCCCACCAGCCACCATCCTGGTCTTGTGTGACATGAGCAATTAGGTCTTTCAACCCACCAATATGTTTTTCAATGGAATGAGAACCATCATCCAGGCTGAAACGCATCCCTTCCACAGCATTGCAGCCCATATTATGCTTCAAAAACAAATGATGACTAGCAGGTCTGTTTTGCAGAATAGCCTTTCTAAAATTCTTAGTATAACCGCTCCGTGAAATCTTAGGTCTCATTAAGCCCTTTCACTACCAAACAGGCTAGCATAATCAGAGTTTTACATCCCCCAGCACCTAAACCCAAAATCCCCATCAACGAAATGGCCAATGCCAATACTTCTCCTTCAGATAACAAATGCGCATTAGAATCACAATCAGGTGACAAGGCGATGTAATGACTAGACCGCCGAACAGCAGGCTGCAAAGGAAACATCATTAAGCTAACACATGTTAAAGCACAGGTGCCACCTGAAATGTTGGCAGGAATATATAAAATGTATAATTCCCACAGGAGAATAACCAACCCGTAGGACAGATTTTCATCGAATTACACTTCTTGGAGGATTCTGGAAGACCTTTTGAGACCTACCCCAATTGGACATGGTCCATGGCAAATGAGATTCGACGCCTACTGGATGCAAACTGTTCAGGAATTGCCCAGGATGTGGATTACAGAATGTCTTCAAGGAAGATGAGCACTCCCGATGCCTCTACTGCCTTCACGCCGACAAGTGGCTCTTGGAGGAGGACTGTGCGTTCTGTAAGAACATGTCTGTCAGGACAATGAAAGACTGTCTTAATCGGCTCACCAACTGGCTGAAGGGGAAGAGCCCAGCAGCAGGTGAGAAGAAGTAGTCTGAGCGGTCTTCTAAGACCTTTGAGGGTGCTCCGGCGACGGGGGCCCAACAAAAGGCAAAGCACTGCAAGTCCGCGGGCACCGGGAGCGCCGTTGGTTCGAGCACCGGGAGCGCCGTTGGTTCGGGCTCCTCGGCTGCCAGGCAGGGCGCGATGTCACTGAGGCCATCATCCACGAGCCAAAGCTCTGGCTTGGGGAAAAGGAAGTCGGAGAACCCGGGTAAGCTTCTAGAGAAGCCCCCATCGATCCCGACGGAGAAAGCCAAGGGGGCGTGAGGCAGTGACCCTCCCCCTAAGGTGAAGGCCTCAGACGTGCCCAAGGTCATGAAGGCCCTGATTCACCCGGCAAAGGCCTCGATTGAAGGAGTTGTGGCAGCCCTCGTTAAGCCTGTGGAGGCTACCCCAGTGGAGATGACTTCCGGGCCTAGAGTTTCCCTGCCATCCCTGAGGGAATCCTCTTTCCAGCCTATCGAGAAGACCCCTGTGAAACCCTGGGACGAGAAAGAAGGGGGTGGCACGGTAGCCCTAGCGGACACAGATACCACCTCCAAAGATGAGCTGGCTGGCGTCAAAGCTATCCTGGACAAAAAGTTTGAGCCCTACGGGAGGGATCCCAAGGAGGCAGACGTAGAGAGCAACGGTGGAGCTGACGAGGAGCCGCTGCCGTGGAGGAAACAGAGGACCCCGCGCCCCAGCCGCCGCTCCCGTCGCAACCGATGCCTACGCCATAGGACAATTCAGGAGTAATTTTGATGGCTTTGCAGACCCTGTGTATGGAGATAAGGGCAAGGTTGCCCTTAACCCCAGCGGACGATCCAGCGGCGCCTGGACCGTCCAGCATCCCACCAAACAAGCAGAGGCAAATCCATCCTCTCCCTCCCTTTGTTATGCTCACCTGGTATCCACGGGGACGCCACCTGGTATCCACGGGGACGCCACTCAGCCCTGGTTGATTGATTTGCGCCTGGAATCCTCTTCCTGATCCTGGGTGGTGCCTTCGATGGAAGTTGGGCCTGAAAGCACAGGAGGACTGGATTCAAGATCAGGTAAGGTCTTCTCCCACCTCACCTGGGCTTGCCCCCTTAGGCCCTCTTCTCACCTTATTGTAATGTTTTGGCATGCTCTCACTCCTGCCTTCTTTGCAGGGGTGCGTAGTCTTCAGTGGGCTTGGGCGACAAGTTTCTTCACTGGTGCAAACCCAGTGGTCTTTAAGGTAGGTCTTTCTGCAGCAGTCTTTGTATGTTACTGTTCTTGCCTTCCTTTCTTTGTGGTTAATGTCTTTTCTTTCCCCCCTAGTTGAGCGGGAATTCAGCGTGTCGTGCTGGTTGGATTGAGCACCTGCCGGTAATGGATGGCGCAAGAAGCGCACTATGATTCGGTAAGTAACGCGCTATGCGCGGCACTGCTTCGCCTTGTACTTTCTAACCTGTGTTTCAGCCAGGTGAGGTTCTCGTGATGTTTGAGGCTTACGCCATAGTAACCTTTTCTAACGTTGTCTTTCTCCCCCGCCTTTCAGGTTGTTTCGTTCCGATGGGTACGCGGTGTCCAGAAGATGGAGATTGCTGGATGGGTGACCGCGAGTAAGCAGAAGCATGGACGAGCGTCGGGCGGACACAGGATGGAATTTGCAGGTAAGAGTCTATTAATGATGTTCTTTTTCTCCTCTGCAGGGTCGTTGCTCCGATGATTGCTGGTATCAAGGACACTGGACACGGTGAGCATTACGCTGCAGGCTGCAGAATAATGCAAAGCGTGTTCTGTTGCTTGGGTGTGGTTTAAGTAGCCTCCCAGCAAAGTAGTCCAGGTAAAGTAGTCCCAGGCTACCACACCCAAAACACTATACTGCATAGTCTAGTTCTATGGAACTAGACTGTGTGAGTGCCTCCATGTTGACTGCAGGCCCAAGGAAAAGTAGTCCCCTTCAAAGATGTTCCTCATACTGAACTGACTCCAAGAGTGTCTTGGAAATGGTGCAAGGCCTCCGAGGCCCTAAAGGAACCCCGAACCCTGACCTTACCTGGCATGTGGACATGCTAGTGCTGGTTTTTGTTAAGGGTCGTGACACCCTTCCATCTTTCACCTCCATCCCCTCCACCGAGGGATGACACTGGAAAAGAGATGGCAACGACGGGGACGGACGATGACAGTGGTGACGAGAGGGAACGGATCTCCCATCACCCCCTGCCCGGGCCTCCCCTCCCGATGAAATTTGCTCCTTTCACACCATGATCGCCAGGGCATTGGAGCTTTTCCAGCTATGCCCCGAAGAGCAGAAGAAGGAAGGTTTCCTCTACCAATGATGGGAGGGCAAGAGGAAAACCGTCCTCTGTCCTGTTACTGAACGACATCTGGAACAAAGGACTGTCCCTGCTGAAGAACCCGTCCACGGCCTCCTCGAAGAGGGACTGTTACGAGAAGTAGTACCGGGTCCCAGATTCCGCTCCTATGTACCTCGGGTCACAGCCGTCCCCAGATTCAGTGGTCTCTCCGGTGGCGAAGAAGAAATCGGCAGGAGCAACGGCTTCAACTTCCACTTCCCCACCTGATGGCGAGGGGAAGAAGTTGGACGCCATCGGACGACGGGTCACCTCGTCGGCAGCGACGACCATCAAGGCAGCCAACGCCCTCGCAATCAATGCACGCTACAACCAGGAGCTGTGGTTCAAGATCGCTCCCCTCCTGGACTTCCTCCCAGACGACAAGAGGGCGGAAGCCCTTGAAGTCCTGCAGGAATGCCAGGTGTCTTCGGACCACGGCATCACGGTGGCCATGGACATCGCAGACACCAGCTTTTGCCAGATGGGCAACAGCGTTTGCATTCATCGGTGCGGTTGGCTCAAGACCACCGATTTGCGTCAGGACGTGCAGACCAGAGTACTGGACATGCCCTTCGATCGGAACAACCTGTTCGGCAAGGCTGTGGACAAGTCACTGCAGGCCATCAAGGCGGACACCAAGACGGCCCGGGCCTTGGGTTATTTCCTTCAGCGATGACCGTCCTTTCGGACCTCCGGAGGCAAGGCTCAAGGTGCCTCCAAAGGATTCAGTGGTAGTTTCGCGTCGTACCGCCAGGCGGCCCGCTCCTCGTCACAGGAAGCCCTCATAGGCCGCAGCAAGGCCGGAGGACACCGTCGTCGCCAAGGAAGCCAAGGCAGCAAGAACTTGGCGAAGCAAGACTGGACCCGCTATGACGTCGAGCCCCCACCCTAGCACCCCGGTGGGAGGCCGGCTGGCACATTTCGTCAGTGTGTGGGAGTCCATCTCCACTGACCGTTGGGTGCTAGATGCCCTGGCCCACGGGCACCCTCTGGAGTTGCAAATAAAGTGTCCCCCATCTACCACCTGTGGCCAGGAAAGAAAACCATGTGCCGCAGCTGCTCCTGGAGGTATGAGCAATGCTTAAAAAGGGCGCTATAGAACTTGTCCCGAAGAGGCTCCGGGGCTCCGGCGTATACTCGCAGTACTTACTCGTACGAAAGAAGACTGGTGCTGGCGGCCCATCCTAGACCTTCGCCACTACAATAAATACATCAAGTCCCAGAAGTTCCGGATGGTCACCCTTCAGCACGTGTTGGGACAGCTGGAAGGGGGCGACTTCCTTTTGGTGCTGGACTTGGAGGATGCCTACTTTCACATCCCCATACACAAAGGACATTGAAAGTTCTTACGATTCGTGGTCCAAAGGCGGCACTACCAGTTCACGGCCCTGCCCTTGGGATTGAAGTCTGTGCCGAGAGTCTTCACCAAGTGCCTGGCACCAGTGGCGGCGCGGCTGCGCCTGCAGGGGATCCACATATACCCCTACCTGGACGATTGGCTCATCCGAGCAAAGTCAAGAGAACTCTCCATCGATCGCACAGCAAAGACTGTCCGCCTGCTCACGGATCTGGGATTCTCGATCAACTTCGCAAAGTCCCACGTGGTATCGTCGCAGGACGCCCTGTTCCTGGCAGCCAGAATCGACACAGTGGCGCGGTTGGCTTCACCGTCGGAGGAGAGGAAGAAGGCCATTGTGGGCAAGGTACAACAGCTGTTGACCATGGAAGTGGCCAGGGTGAGGTCCATCAAATCCATGCTCGGCATGATGTCATTGTGCATCTACCTCGTGCGTCTGTGCAGGTTGCAGATGCGGCCACTGCAGGAGTTCCTAGATTCCCGTTGGATGCAAGCGGCGGCAGCTTCGAAGAGAAGATCTCCCTCAACGAGACTTTCCGTCAAGCGATCTGGTGTTGGGGCACCCGCACGCCTCTCGCGGCGGGCATGGTTTTCCAGACCCCAGCGCATCAGGAAACTGTGACGACGGACGCCTCCCTCGACAAGGTGGTAAGGGTCTTCACTGACAACACCACCACAATGTTTTACATCCGGAAGCAGGGGGGCACCAGATCCCCAGCCCAAGGAGGCACAGGATCTGTGGCAATGGGCCATTGCCCAAGGGTTGTTCCTGGTATCTTTTCATCTGGCAGGAATAAAGAACACCATCGCCGACTCTCTCAGCAGGGAGCTGCGCTCTTGCCACGAGTGGGAGCTTCAGCAGGATCAGGTGGATCTCCTATTCCGATGAGGATTTCCCCATATCGATCTATTCGCTACAGCGACAAACACCAAGTGCCAGAGGTTCGCCAGCAGGTTTCCCCAGCCGGGGAGCCTGGGCGATGCATTCTCATTCCCCTGGGACGGCCTGTTTCTGTATGCGTTCCCACCAGCTGCTGCGACTCATCAGTCAACTCAGATGGTCCCGGTGCAGGATGATCGTCGTCGCACTGGCGTGGCCGAGGCAGATTTGGTTCCCGGACCTTCTAGACATGTCAGCGTCTCCCCTCCAGTCAAACTGCCGACGGACGCAGATCTTCTCTCCAGGGAAGGAGGCGCCATCCTACATCTCGACCCAGGATCGCTGAACCTGCAGGCCTGGCTTCTGCAGCAAAAGAGTTGGGATTCTACGATATCCCGGCGGACTGCAAGGAGGTGCTTGCAAAGGCCAGGGCGTCCTCAACTCTTCAGTGCTATGGACATAAATGGAAGAGGTTCTCTGTCTGGTGCTGTGCACAGAAGATCAACCCTCTGCGGATTACAGCCCTTCAAGTGCTGCTGTACTTGTTGTTGCTGGCTAAGGTGGGGCTGGCTCATGCCTCCATCAAAATCCATCTGGCGGCGATCTGCTGCTACACCAGAACTCCGGGGCGGTCGTCGCTGTGGTCT
Source organism: Ambystoma mexicanum (assembly GCF_040938575.1). NCBI lineage: Eukaryota > Metazoa > Chordata > Amphibia > Caudata > Ambystomatidae > Ambystoma > Ambystoma mexicanum. The sequence continues at coordinate 669,225,090 of NC_090933.1, read as the reverse complement.
CATCGCCTTGTGAAGGAGTTCATTAAAAGGACTATTCTGCTCATTCCCGCCGGTGAAGACTCCGGCCCCGGCGTGAGAGATTAACGTGGTGCTGACCAGGCTCATGGGTCCGCCATTTGAGCCGCTGCATTCGGCACCGTTGAAGTTCCTATCGTGGAAGACAGCATTTCTTGTGGCCATCACCTCTGCACGACGAATGGGTGATATCCAGGCCCTCCCGAGGGTAGTGCTCAGGACGCACCCCTCCTTCATGGCCAAGGTGCCGTCAGACTTCCATCTCAACGCGCCCTTGGTGTTACCTATTTTCTTCCCGTTGCCTTTGTCGCCGGCTGAGAGGACTTTGCACTCGCTGGATGTGGCTAGAGCTATGAAGTGCTACGTGGTCCGCACAAAGATTTTTCAGCAGACATCACAGCTGTTTGTGAACTTTGGCCCCATGAACCAAGGGAAAGCCTTCTCGAAGGCTTCCATTTCCCGATGCCTCTCCGACTGCGTCATGCACTGTCACGGTTGGCAAACCGACCATTGCCCGGCCGTCTGAGAGCCCATTCAACCAGAGCAATCGCTGCTACTTTGGTGTTCCTGTCTGGTGTGCCCCTGCTGGACATCTGCAGGGCTTCTACGTGGAGGTCGACGCACACCTTCACGAGATTCTACTGCGTTGACTGGGATTCCAGGGAGGAGTCCAGAGTCGGCCAGGCAGTGCTGCGCAACCTGTTCGCTTGAAAGTGAGCCTGGTGAGGAGGTAAAAGATGCTTAATGTTGAGTAGTTGCTTAATGTTGAGCCTTGCCGCCTCCCGTGGTTGTGAATGTGTGTACTTCTATGTAGTCTTGTATTCATGAGCATGTGAATCCATGGCAGACCCCATGCTGGAGAAGGAACAGGTTACTTACCTGTTCTCCAGCATGGGTCTGGCATGGATTCACATGCAAACCCTCCCTCCAACCCCTGTGCGGCTCTTCTCTTGGTCCTACTGCCACTTTACGTGATACCAAATCTGAAGATGGATGCCAGAGGAGGGGCTTAGGTAGAGGGCAGTCATTGGCTGGGGGCAGTATTCCCCAGAGACCAGTGCTTGGTTATTAGTAGAAAGACAGTTCAGAAACGAAACTGAAACAGATTTTTTTCTTTACCGAGAATTCCCAGCCTGATGACAGGGAATATTCATGAGCATATGAATCCATGCCAGGCGCATGCTGGAGAACAACAGTTACAGGTAAGTAACTTGTTCCATATTCTGGGTTGCTCGACGATGGCCGAATAGCCATGCTGCACAAAGGATATTGAAACTGCAGAAGGGGGTAAGGCATCACGCTTACGCCTCCGTGGTTTTCCTAAGGCACTACGATATGCCGCAATTGATGCGTCATACGGTGCAAGGGTTGTGGCAAACACGTTAGTCATCATCCAGATCCACGATTCCGTCTGCAGGATGGAGACATTTGCCGCCTCTTTTTGCATGTGCCCGGACCCTCTTGAAGACACTCCACATCTCTCCGCACATGCAACTAGCACACTCATGACCTAGAAAATCATAATTAAAAAACAAGATATCAGTGGAGTACATCACTCACGCAAATAACATTTATCAGCAGGAACATGAGTCCATTTCCTTTTCCCGTGTTCCATCACAAGAACCACTTGATCCGCTCCTGCTGCAATTACATACGCCGGGACGGGCGGACCGTTAGGCCTCTCCACCCACACCTTAGCTTCCGGAACCATTGTATCTGACGAGCCTTATCCCCCACATGTTGTTACTACATGGGTGGCTCTCCTTTCTTCACCATGGACAATTTCACGGGTACAAGAATTAATTGTGCCACCCTATCCCCCTTATGGATGGGCAACTCATTATCTCCACTGTTCATAAGAATCACTTTTATCATTCCTTGATAGTCTGCATCCACAATCCCTCCTAACATCTGAATACCTTTTAGTGCCAATCCCGATCTAGGGGCAATTAATCCCATATGGTCAGACGGAATTTGTACTCCAGTCCCTGTTTCGATCATCACAATAATGCCTCTGGGATCAATCGAATTTCTTCCCTTGCATGCAAATCCACATCAGCAGACTCAGGGGTGGCTCGATAAGGTGCTAAAGCCCAAGGAGACATTTCCCAGTACAACAAAGTTTCCATAGCTCGGTTTGGTTTGATTTGTGGGACTGGCGTTGACATACACATTAAAGGAGTCTCACCATTAGCAATGGGACGGTTGTTTAAGATTTTAACCACCTCCAACACGCTCACGCCACCCTTTCAGGGTTCCTTCACCAGTTTTGCGAAACTGTTCTTTCAATAATCCATTAATTCTCTCAATTAACCCTGAGGCCACAGAGTGATATGGGACATGAAAGATCTACTCAATGCCTTTCTCCTGGCAATAATCTAGAACCAATTTTCCCTTGAAATGGGACCCATTGTCACTCTGAATCTATAAGGGTACTCCATAATACACAGCCAATTGATCCAACAATTTAATTGTATTCAATTGCGTGGCTGTTTTGTATGGCAACACCATCAGGTAACCAGAATATGTGTCTACAATGGTGCATGCATATTGACGTCCTCGGCTAATGGGTAGTGGACCGATATAATCTATTTGCCAAATCTGTCCAGGCAATTTACCCCATTTCAATGTGCCTTGAATTACATGCGGAATAGATCTCTGCTTCTGATGTTGACACACAGTGCATTGTAAAATCACTGTTTTCACTACCTCGAATGGAATGCTAATTCCCTTCTCTTGTGCCCACTTGATAGTAGCCTTTTCTCTGAGATGCCCACTTTTGTGGTGGGCCCATTTAGCAATCCCCTCAAGATCATCTTCCTCAGACCTCGTGTCCATGACCACAATCTTGGCATGTTAATCTACAACAGAATTGAACCATTGTTCTAATGAATCTGTTGTGCAACGAGTGTCTACATGATACAGTTACTGTGGTATGCATCAGCATCTCAGCAATATCTTGCCACAGTTCCTTTCCCCATACTTCTTTGGCATGAATCTTCCATCGATTCTTCTGCCACGTAGGCAGCCAAACAGCCAGCCCATTCGCAACAGACCATGAGTCCATATAGATATAGCAGCAACCAGGCGCCTCTTGCTTCAAAGCCTGATACACGGCATATAATTCCGCGAATTGGCTACTTTTCCCTTTTCTAGAGGTGGTTAACACTTTCTTTAATTTAGGATTATACACCACTGCTTTCCAGTGTCGCTCAGTCTGTACGTATTTGGCTGAACCATCAGTGAACCCGGCATGTTCAACTTGTTCACTTTTTAATTCTCTGTACTGGATTCCCCATTTTACCGGGGACTCACCGATTCCAGTCCCCTCCAGGGGTTCCAGATCTTCTAACAGAACCCCTGCCATTTGCTCATGTAACTTCGCAACTCCATCCTTCCCTGTCTTGGCATGATCTTGAATCTACCATTTCCATTTGATACTGGCTTTTTGTACATACCCTATCCAATGTGTTTTAGGGGAACTCAGTACCCACTGCATGATCAGAATTTCTGGTTGGAGCAATACATCATGGCACACTGTCATTTGTTCGGTATCCACGATTGCCCAAAAGCAGGCTAACTACTGCTTTTCAAAGGGAGTGTATCGGTCACCAGCCTCGGGCAGCTTACGGCTCCAAAATCCTAAAGGCGCACCAGCTTCCTATCCTGTTTTTGCCACATACTCCAGTTGGCATAACTATCCTGTACCGACACATTCAACTCCACCTCCCCTTCCATTAAGAGCCATAAATGAAGCACTCTCTGTATTGTATTTTTTACTTGCTGGAACGCTTTGTCTTGCTCTTCACCCTATTCAAAATGGAATTTCTTGTGTGTCACTCTGTAAAGGGGTGCCAAAATCTGCCCCAAATGTGGTATATGCTGTCTCCAAAATCCAAACAACCCGATAAACTGCTGGGCTTGTTTCTTGTTCATCGGAGTGGAAAACTGGAGGACTCGACGATCTTTTGCTTGGCTTTTGGCACCATTTCGCAATGCGCATTATGCCACTGAATTCCCAGAAAAATAACGGTCTGTCCTGGACCCTGGGTTTTTGCCTCATTAATTTCCCATCCTTCCTTTCGTAATCCTTCCATGATCAGCTCTTGGTGCATTTGCACGCTATGCTCATCCTTTCCCTGTATCAATATGTCATCAATGTAATGCAGATTTGCACTTCTGGCTTGCACCGAATTGTTTCTAAATGTTCTGCCACCAGCCGGTGACAGATGATCGGACTATGCATGTATCCCATTGGCAGACGTTAGAACATGTACTGCCTCCCATTCCAGGAAAATGCAAACTGCTCCTGACATTCTTCAGCAATCGGCACAGTGAAGAAGGCATTAGACAAATCTAACACTACATATCAAGTTCACTCAAACTTCTGCACATTCTCGATCAGAGTAACTGCATATGGGACTGCGGTTATTAGCAGAGAAGTGTACTTGTTTAACTCACAGTAATCCTGTAACTTCCATCCGGCCTCTTAACAGGCCAGACCGGATTGTTCCAAGTCGTGGTTACGGGGCGCAAAACACTGGCATCAACATATCTTTTAATTGTGTCTGAAATCTCTTTCTGCCCCCTGGGAATACGATATTGTTTCATAGATACCCGTTTAGTAGCTAATGGAACCTGCACCGGGGACATCTTCAATTTCCCTACAATAACGGCGGTACAAGTTAAAGCACTTACCACAAACTGATAGTTTACCTCCCAATCCGAGAGTCAAATCCTCCAAAATGTCAAACCCAATGATATATTCAGGTATCGGAACAACTAGCACTTCATAAGTATCCCTTTTTACATTTTCATATCGTTTTTGGTCTGGAGCCCCGGGGTCTCTCCTCCCCCCGCCCCCAAGCCTGTGATCGTAAAATGCAGTCCATTAAACCTTGAAGGATTCCCATGTATCAATGAGGACTCCGCCCCGGTATCAATTAAGGCGCAGACCTCTTGTATATTTCCTGATAGCCAAAATAACTTCCCATTCGCATGAGGATGTCTATCTACCTTAATTCTGGCCGTTGTCACTGGAGTTTGACCACTTTGAATGCGTGTATTTGGATTCCATTTCCACCATTGCAATCACTATTTTCCTCAAATCTGCATAAGTCGGCTGGTATTGTGGGGTCGTACCTGGGAACTGTTCGTCCACCTCCTCCGCGGGTGGCGCGTACGGTATCTGATCCCTACTGGGCTTATCGGCCTCCTGCCGTTTTACTTGCTCGTACCGCTCCTTAACTTCCAGTCCTCGCTTCTTATATAACCGATACATGTCCCGGGTCTCAATCCCATCAATATCTTCACATGACACCCCATCTTTTAGTAGCGCCAAAACCATATCCTTCGGGGATACCCGAGAGTCTCGGCTGTCAAACCTCTTCCCGGGGGTCGGTCTTTCACTTCGCCCCTCTCGCTCGCTCGCTCTCTCTCGTTCTCGGGGGCTTTCCTCAGTCTTTTCCCATTCCCTTACGTCTGTCAATTGCCTGATTGCATCCACCACCTCATCTGTCATTCTACCGGTCATTCCCACCAGCAGGGTCATAATAACATTCCTATATGCGGATGGAGCGGTTCGAATGATGGCATTTCTTGCTGAGACCAATCACGCTACCACTTCAATATGTTGGGGGGTATTTAAATTAATCACTTCTTTCATGGCATGTTTCCTCACTCTTTGTATGCCCTCTCTCAAGGTGAACCACTTTTTATCCTTGTCAGGCCAGTCTGATGCAATCGGGTACATGTGGTTACACCCTTGGGCTGCTAGCTGTAATAAAGACATGTGAACCTCTCCCCCATCGTACTCACGAGGAGGACCTACACGTAACAGCTCCTGAATGTGTTTCCTGCGACAATGGCAGAAATCTGGTGGCATCTGTGGCATCTACCCTGAGACCCGCCACCCTGCCGTCAAATAATCTAACCATCCAAGTTAACAAAGACTCACCAGCCCTTTGTTTCAATCGGCTAATTATTTTCCCAACCTCTTGCTGGGAATAATCCTCTTACATGGTCAAATTCACCAACCCCCCGCCGGGATTATTGGGATTGGGACCAGCTCGCCGGTGCATCACTGGTTTAGCTCCTTCCGACCAGACTCTGGCCTGGATGATACCTCCTGCTCTGAACCACTATCGATACTGGTACTGTAAAATACATCCCCATCCCATTGATTGGGGTCCCATTCAACCCCTGCAGAGGCAATTGCGATCGCTACATTTCGGGAGTTCACCCCCCGTCTTCTCTTTCGATATTTATATCAAGCAACCCTTACAGCAGTTTGTTCGGCTATTGCTTGATATTTGGCTGATTTATCATGATATAACTTCATTTGGAGGTGCTTCATTAACGCAATCTGTTTCTCAGACGCCAGTTCCTTTTACAATCTCAACACACTCGCCTGCAATTCCACAGTCTGTTGATGCACCTTTCGGAATGCATGCAACAGAATTCAACCTCTTCTGCCTAAAATCGAACACTCTTTCACTTTTTCCACAGGCCCCTGTTGGAGGCAGCCCATCACTTCAGCCTGGCTCGCCTATCCCATGCTAGTATCCTAGGTCTCACTCCGACCTGCACCACATGCTCAGGTTTATGCCACTTTATCATATGGACGTTTGATTCACCCTGGGATGGTCACTTCAGGACAGTATATGCCTGCAGAACTTCGTTTTTTCCTAAATAGGGAACTCATGGTATCAAATGAATGTTTCACATCCCTATCACCAATACCTCTCAACACACCAACTTTCCTCTTCAAATATCCACAAAACCAAAATTGCCTCTCCGAATCCAATGCTTCAAATTTATTAAATTGGCATGGCTCTTTGGCATCAATGTCAGCACAAAGACCCTGTTCACAGCGCCAAATGTTTTGCTTTTTCCACTCTGTATAGGGATCTCAGACTCACCCACCCTAATAAACTGTCCTAGCAAAGTTCTTGGACTTAGAAAGGTGTTGAATCACACTTGGACCAATAGTTGGAAATAAAAATGGCTCGTTACAGGCCCTTTATTCACACATTATATACATGCGCACACAACTAAAACCTAACATATAGTAGATTGGACATAAACATAGAAAAAGAGCATCACCGTTAGGATGGTTGCAGAAGACACCTTCATCTCGGCCACTATGACACTGCTTAGTCCCAGAGCAGGTTGATCACTCGTTCTAACGGAGCAGAGCGTCTTCCCTCTCAGCGAGACTGCACCACCCGTGGTCCAACTCTTTGTCTTTTTCATGAGGAATACTTCTTCTCTCCATGAGGAAATTCCCCACCCCTTCATGGTTAGCAGACTGCCCTTGGCCGAAGGGCAGACAGCAAGCATTGGGAGCAAAGAGTGGAAAAATCCAGCTAGAAGTGGAAAAACCCATCTTCTCTCCCTCGCCTTCATGCCCAGCACCCCTTATCTCTCTGCACTTGCAAAGCTCTGACTCCCTTCTTGGCTCATCCTTCAGCGGACAATAAAATAACTATCCTTCACAATTAGCTCCTCTGCCATCATTATGCAACCTTGCAAAAGTTTCAGAATTCACGTTTGCTTACTGAGCCCATGAAAATGTAGGCTTTCATTGTGGTAATGGAATTGAATGTCCAAAATGGCCACGCACCAGAGCCATGTTATTTAGCTCATTTTCGCACACGCACTACACTTGGCCACTCTGAGTGGGATAGTACTCCACATCAGTGAAACCTAATACAATGAATGCAGTTTGGTAGCCAGTAGGACCAAGAAGACTTTATAAAATTCCATAGTCTTACCGTCTTGGTCAGGTGCTTTCTGTTCCTAGATCATTTATTATGTTGCCTGGTTCGAAAAGTTTGAGTCCTATGTAGCTCCTGAATAGGGCCTAGAAAAGCCTTGCAATGTGCATAAAAGATGCAATATTAAACCTCTAGAAGACCTGTAACGCATTAATAGACATATGTACTGGACACAAGTTATAGTTGCACCTCATTTGGATGATTTGTTGCATAATACGTATAAGCACCTCATTGAGCAGCGAACAAGGTTGTATCACAGAAAAAGGTGGCGGCAGAGAAAAATGTTATGAAATAGTGGCAAAGATAGGTGAAGACTAATGTGGGACTAAGACCCGAAGCGGCGGGCCAATACCGCCCCAGGTAATGCCCAGGGCCGTAGTTATAGGCCCGTTGGAGCGGGGTGCTAATGGCATTTTTTTCTGTTCTGAAACACGTTTCGGAACAGGAAAAAAAAACCTGGCAAAGAAAATGGCCGCCGCCATGGAAAGGGAAAACGTAGTCCGTTTCCCTTTCCATGGCGGCCATCGGGAGCGGATGCGCTGGGAACAGAAGTGTTCCCAGCACGTTCGCTTCCAAGATCAGAAGAAAAAAGAAGGTAAGTGGGGTCGGGAGGGCGGAAGGGATGGGAAGGGGAGGAAGAAAAAAAAAAACTACCGCGGTCTCCAGCGGGGGACGATGGAAGCCTTCAGCCGTGTGGAGGCTTGGAGCGGGGATGGCCCCGCTCCGAGTCTCCACACGGCTGGAGGTTTCCATTGTCCCCCGCCAGAGACCGTGGGATAGAAGGTAAGTGGGGTGGGGAGGGAGGAGCAAGGAGGGAGGAAAGGCTTGGGGAAAAATAAATCTTACCCGAGTCCCCGGCGGGGGACGAAGGAAGCCTCCAGCCATGGGGAGGCTCGGAGTGGGGATTTCCCCGTTTCGAGCCTCCTCATTGGCTGAGGGGCTGCCACGCCCCTCGCCAGGAATGGAGTAGCCGGCACGCACGGCTTGGATGGGAATACCGTGTGGTATGGCTCGCAAATGAGCCAATCACCACACAGTATACCTGTTCAGCCGCATGTGCCGGGTACTAATGAGAGGTAGCAGCAAGATGGAAGAGCCAACAGGAATTAAATGTAAAAGAAATACAAGGGAAAGCCACTTAAAGAGAACGGGAAAGGCAATATAGCAAGAGACAAGACTTGACAGTCCGTAATAGAGTACAGGGCATGGCAGCAGAGCAATAGAAAGAGGACTTGAAGGAATGTGCCTTTTTGGGCACATGCCACAGTTTAGGTTTGGGGGGGAGTGCAAGTTATACCATCTTTCAGGCAGTCTATTCATGAGGGAAATTCTGATACCTTTGTGCTACTTCCAGCCCCTGCTCCATGAATACCAGGTCTGGCTGCATTGGGTAACATGATCTATGCTACAATGACCATGTGACGTCTCATCTATACACAAATTGGTGACCACTTGTAAAAGCAGAGCGGCCCTCAATGGTAATGGGCCACGTGAACACTGTCCGTCAGGTACATGTGAGAGCCGGGGCCAGTGTTACTATGGAACGCTGCTGTTACCCAGCAGCCGCACATCCCTGGCAATCGTGGCAATGGAACTACCCAAACATAGGCGTTGAGTTCATCGGGGGTGGGTAGAAAAAAGGCCTATTGCCCCGTTCTCCCTTAACAATGGGGACAGGAGTGTAATTTTGACTCTGTGGAGATCATGCTCTCACAAATCATTCGTTGCTGGCAGGGCTTCTGGCTCCTCTCCTGCTGGGCTCAAGCTTGGTGAAGTGTTAGCATTCGTCTTTCAAAATTAGCAAGTACGGCTCAGTTCATAGTGGAAAGGCTGCCTCATCATCACCTCCACCTTGATTAGGGGGTGGCCGGGAAGACCGAAGTTTTTTGCAAGCATGGGAAAAGTAGAGAACCCCAAAGGGGAATGCTGCATACAGTTCAGCATATCGGGCAACCGTTGATGAGGTCTTATGTTTTTAGACCTCTCTGTTAATCCTGTGACTTTTTTCCAAATGCTGCTGCTGCAAAATGTGTTTCATCCTAGGGATGGTACTGCCCCCTTGCTTTGCTTGGTGTGTCAATTTCTGCCTCTGTAGCAAATGACAAAATCTGGCACTGTGAGGAACTCATGTTGACAACAGTAAAGACAGACAAAAGTGATCTCAGTTCAAGGGTGTTTATTAAACTGTATGCAGGCTGGAAAAACGCCTACACTAAACCTAAAATGGGAGCAAGCGTCGACCATCGAATGAAAATGAGGCAGTCCTAGTGGTGTGTCAAATAAAAAAGGCCTATACTAAGAAACCTATTGCCAAACCTTACAACTAATACAAAAAGGATGTGGGATGGTTTTCAATAAAAGAAAGAAGCGTTCACAAATAATGTCATGATGCAGTAGCTTTGGTCTCCCTTGCCCACGTTTTAAGCACAGGGTGAAGTGGTATCTTGGAGCAAAGTACACACTCGAGCTTCCACAGCACGAGACAACAGTTCCACTTGCAGCTATCAAGACAGTCAATGGCCAAGTCTTGTTTCTCTTGAAAGTCTCTTGCCTTCGAGGTCCCGACGTATTCAATAACTACTTCGGGTGAGGATTCTTCACCCTTGCGTCTCACTCTCCTGGGCGCTGACCCCGCTTTACTTTCAGCCTCCCTATTCCGGGTTTATAATGGTTTGTCCTTTATTCACCACTTCTTAATGCCTTTTTAAGCAGTTCCTGTGTCAGCACACTGTTTCTTGGGACTTTGCTGCTTTTTCATCAGCATCACTCTTACCAATTTCACATTCACATTTAATGTTCAGGGGATTCGCTTCTCCCTTGCGTTCTTAGGTCAAAGCCTTTCAATTGTACAGGGATTTCTGCTGCATGGCCACGTTGACCTAACTTGGCAGCTGTCCTATGGCCTTCTAGTATCTGTAGTTTCACTCAGACAGGGATCGACCACAGTCTCTTGAATTCAAGTTGCTACTTTGCGACATTCATTCACCACAGCTCAGCTCTTATCGGTTATCCCCTCGACTCATTGGTGGTGATGAACCGCTTGGCTCTCCTCGTAACTGAAGTCAAGGCCGGTACCACGGAAGCAGGAGTCTCCCTCGCTCCCGCTTATCAGCATCGACATGCTCTGTGTACCGTTGACCTCTATTGCAGCACAATTGGGCTATTGTCCTCCGTCTTACGATTCGCTCTGCTGAGGTTTCGCGGGTCTGTGTCGAAAAGGGCAAGGCCATGTCTCTCCTTGTCAGACTCTCGATATTCGGCGCCTTTCTCCTCCTCTTGAACTGCCCGGCCTGGGTAGCTGTCTTGTTGTGGGTCTGCCTTGCTGGTACTGTGCTCTCTTGCTCCACCTTTTATCCATGTGGGGAAGGGAAAGGGCTATCAGATGTGTGTGGTTCTGATCAATTGCCTGACTTTGCCTGACACTTGTATTGGGACATGTCAGGTAAACAGCTCTGATGTTAGTCCGGTCTCTTGTGTGTCATGCAAAATTGTTCATCTCAGAAAAGAGGGTGGGGGGGTTTGAATGTCCTACGTGGTAGGATGGGGGGGAAAGGTGTTGAAAAAAGGGGGATAGCGCGTCTCACCTATCGTTCTCCCACTCCCTGAGGACCCCCCATCCAGGTGATCCTCCCTCACTGTTCCACCCCCAGGAACTGGATCCAATAGTGATGGACGTGTCCTGGCCACCTTGATGACAGATCCCCGGGGACTAGCTAGGGAGACACCTTCAGGTTTCTCACAGCACCTATGCGCCCAACAGTCAAGACCCTGCTGCAGCGCCAACCACAGAGCACAACGCTGCCCACAGACCCGTAATAAAGCTGCTGCACCCTCCAGAAGCGCTGCCATACCCACCGAGCTGTCCCAATTCACACTGCAGTGTGTTCCCAACAACCAAGGAAAGAGTTGCTGAGCGCAGCAGGCAAATACCCAAGCACCCTCTAAGCAATGCAGCAAATCCAGTGAAAATGTTGCAGAAAAAGCAGCTGTTTAAAAAGCACTTTTAAACGCATAAATGTGTGGGGGGTGGGTTAGGGTTATATTTTATGGTAGGGGGTATGGGGACCTGCAGGGGTTTGACCCCTGCATATAAATGCGTTCCAAAGTGCATTTTTAAAGGCAGCTTTTTAGGCCACAGGATTTTTTGCGGCAAGATTTTCACATCGAACCCAATTCAGATGGCAGCATCCAAACACCTGAGATAAGTAACAAGTGATAAGAAAAATATATTGACAGACGATTTTTCAAGCACCATGCAAGAACCATAAGCACTCACCGACAAAATGAACAAGGGGCTGTGTGATGAATCAGTCCTTTGTCCTCCCAGAAACCTTGTATGGGACTCTTCTCATGTGGCCAGGGAAAGGCAGATGCTTCCCGACCCTGGGGGTGGTGTACTGTGGGAGGATCACCTGCGGGGGAGGGGGCAAGAGCAGAAAGTCCATTTAACATTCCCCGTAATCCCACATGTTTTATGGCTGTTTGCCAAATAGTAGAAGTTAAGAAAACAAACTTAGTTGTTGGTGACTACAAGTCCCATAATTACTGGGACGAGGAATGGGCTGAAGAGTTATGCTGTAGCAGTAGCCAGGCAATTAAGCCTGACAGCCCACTTCAAATGGATTGTATCCTCCCACTTATTCCTCATCTTTAGATATCTTCCCTTCCAGCTTTAGCTGCTTTGGAAAAAAAATGGTTGGCAGAGGACGCTGTGCATCGATGCGCTCGGCTCCTAGTCCTTTGAAGGCTTCCATCTCGGGGTCATCGTAGGAATATATAGCATGCGCAGCACCCGTTAGCTTCTGTTCTGTTTTTCCATGATAGCTAATGCTTCGAGAATTATGGTGCGCTTCGGGTTTTGCTAAAAAAAACTGCAACATCCTCCATTGATGGCCTCATCATCACCGGGTTAAAACATGCTCCATGACTGCACCACCAAAATGTCGCTCATGGATCAACCATTGAGTGTCTCTGGTACCTTGGCAGGGAGCATAGGGTGGCGGACTGTGGGATCCTGTCAGTCCAGGACTGGCAATCGTAGAAACGTTCATCCGACGAGTCGAAAGGCAACTCTCCTCGAAGGAAGAATTCTCACCATTCCTCATCTTGTTTCAAGAAGGCAAAGAAAAGGCGCTATAGATCGCCTTTGACTTCCTATGATTCCTCTCCAGAAAGAAAAATATCCTGCCCAACCAAATTCTTCACTCCTGTGCAATGGGAGGAGTTCAGGCAGGAAATGCTTAACATTTTCAAGAAAGAGGCCACGACCCCCTCGAAAGAAAGAAAAAAGCCATGCTCCTATTTCACTGTTGAAAGCCGAAAAGGAAAGGGCTAAAGCTAAATTCGGGGTGCCCTCGAGCCCGGGACGCAAGCTGGAAGACCCACCGAGAACCTTTGAGGTCTCGACTCAACGACAAATCGCGGAAGACTCCATTGAGTCAAGGGTCAAGCTCTTCGAAGGTTCAGTCGATGCCTAGATCGTTGAAACTATAGACAGCTTTGTGCTGGAAGCCATCAATGCCATTACTCACTAAGGAGGTAGAGAAATCCTATATGCCCTTGCCAAGGAAGGATTTCCTCAAATCTTTATCCTCCATTTATGAGGAGCACGAGCCATCGGACAAAGCCAGCCCATATTTTGGTTTGGCGTTTGGCACTGGTAATGTCCCAGAAGCCCTTATTTCAGAAGAGTCTAGGTTAAAGGACTTATATAAAAACCTTCAGTGTCCAAGTGGTATAGACACCTCACCAGGACTTGAGTTTGGTAGACCAGACCTGGCAGGCCATGCAGATTCCTCTTACAGATAGCTTATCACCAGAGTTATTGATTTTCCGGAATGGGGCACACCTGCTCCTCCATTCGATCAAGACAACCTGACAGACCTACTCGACAAAGGTCATAGAGGGATCCTGTACTTCCTTTTCATATCGCCCTTCAAAAAAGGGTAAATGCGAATTGGATGGCTCCTGAAACAAGTCCAGCAGTGAAAAAGAACCTCACCAAAAAGTACAGGCCTTCAAGTAGCAACCCTGACTACTTTTCAAAGCACCAAACACCAAAGAGCCTGGTAGTTCAGGCAGCGACATCTGCATCCAAACAGACGGCATACCCAACCATCCCACCAGACAGGGATAAGTGTTTCGACGCTTGGGCAGGGAAGGTATTTTCTGCTGGAAGTATGGCTCTAAAATCTGCAAATGTAATTTGCGCCTTATCAAAATGTACACTCACCCTGTGGGATTGTATAGCTATGATGGCTGAGCATATTCCCGAAGGGGAAGAAAGACGGCTTCCTGAATATTGTAAGAGACGGTGTTAGGGAGAATTCTCAATAAATGGCTGATTCCCCTTACCTAATGAGTCCCTCAGCAGCTTTGCTGGATTTCTAGGGTTTATTTTTTTCACCTGGTAAGAGTGTGAGCCTTTTTCCTACTTATGTGTTTTGCTGTGTGTTTTTTCACTTTTTGTGTGATCTTGGGCACTGGAGCCTCACCTACTCCAGAGCACCACTTTTTTGTGTTACACAGCACCTTCAGTGCAGTGACACAGGGTTGTCTTTGAGACTTCCCAATGACTCAATTTTTCTGGGGCTGACTACTGTCCCCCAGAAACAGGTAAAGTTGCCATTAACTTTATATGGTCACTTTAAACTGCAGACCCAGTACACCCCATCTTACTTGGAGTACTGGAAAGGGTTAATTCTTATCCCTTTTTGACTATGCCTCTTGGAGCCTAGTTTCGCTCCCTTAACTTTAAGACTTGACTTGTGGCAGTGGTATCTACCCTAACTTTCCTACTGCGATTATATTATATAAACGTTGTATTGTTCCATGCTATTATAGTAGCCTCGAACATAAACCCGCTTTACCAAATACATTTTATTTTGGTTCCGGCTGGGTTTATTTGCCATTTCTTTTTGTTAGACTTTTTCGTGTTTTTCTCCTCGTGCCAAACCGGGGATGATTCCTTTGTTCACTGTCTTTTCGCAGGCTTCTGCACAGAAGCCCTCCTTAAGACGCCTGATAGTCTAGAGGGGCAGGGTGTGAGGGAGGGATTGTTAAGGTGAGTATCGCGAGAATGTTGCATACCTGTTTGCTTGGTTGCTGATCTTGATGTGGCAGCCAGACTGACAACTGCTGCTTGATGAGCGAGTGACACGAGGAACCAGCCTCTCCACCACCCAAGATTGGTACTGGGTGGAAGATGGACCGACTCCCAACGTCACGGGATGCTCTCTCCTGATTTGCGCGACGTAGGGACAGTGCAAGCACTGACAGGAGAGGCAGAAGTTTGAAGTCCTTTAGTCTGAAGAATCTTGCCAAAGGGTGGTATCCAGGAGAGCCAGTCTCTGAAGAGATGAAGCAGATGCAGAGGTCGACCCAATATCCAGTGCAGACCGGAGGTGATCAATGAGGAGAAGGCAGAGGCTGACTCAAATCTGTCCACAGGAATGCGAGGATCTTGCAGGCAATTGGAAACAGATGATGATGATAGGACAAGCCAGACAGAGGCAACAACTGATTGTCCAAAAGAGTCCGGGACTGAAGCTGGAGAGGACTCGGGCAGGAGGAAGGGAAACTGACCCAAGAATAGGGACACCCTGGAAACAGGGAAAGAGCCTGCAGACAGGGAAGGGACCCCAAAGGGAGCCCAGGAACAGGAAAAGGGAACCCACAGCCAAGCAAGGTCTGGGCAAGCAAGAGGCCTCAAGGACCCACGGGAGAGGGAGAACAGGACTGGAAAGGAGAACCAGGGGCCAGGGCAGCTGACAGGAGCAAAACAGGAAGAACTCGGGAGCCGAGCAAGCGGGCAACACGATCCGGAACAAACCGCGTTGAGACGCGACTTGCTCCCGATCACTGCTCCTTTTTATGGGTTGCCGGTACCCGAGAGGCTTGAGACGCAAGCCGTCTCGTTTCCGGGCGCCGGCGGACCCAAAGCGAGTCTTGGAATGCAAGCCCTTGCAATAGCGAGGGCCCAATCCACAGCGCATGCGCGGAACCGTGACCGCGGTTTCCCGCGCATGCGCAGAGGAGTACCAGCGCGGACCCCCGACGCTCTCCCCATGGTGGATCCCCATGCGCGAAAGTGCGGGTAGATTTGCCTAGAGGAGGAGGGGAAAGCTGGTCAGAGAATCACGGTCTCCAGGTAAGTGGCGTGACAGGGATTTTCGGACCCCTGCCATGGGTTGCCTTAGTAACCCAAGTCACCCTCTTGTCTGATTGGCTAAGGGGACTGGCATTGCCAGGACAGCCACCCTGCTGTGTGATTGACAGCCAGGCTGTATGGATGGGGGAAAACTGCATATAAAACAGGTATCTGGGACTGGAAGAGCAGAGTCGCCACTGGAACGAAAGAACCAACGAGGAACTGGAAGAAGTGGACCCCTACCACGACTGAACCGCCCAGTGAAGCCCTGCTGCAGGTCTGAATCTCCAAATCCAACGACAGAGAAGATCCTCCAGGAAACTTCTTCCCTTGAGCTGGTGGGACCAACCAGTTCGCCCAAACTACAAGCCAGGACCCCTCCTCCGGTTGAATTTTCTGTACAGAGCTACAGTGGGCCGGATAGCCAGGAAGGTCGGTCCCTGCTTGGGTTTTAAGGAGCGCACCTTTTCTCCAGCATGGGGTCTGGCATGGATTCACATGCTCATGAATATTCCCCGTCGTCAGGCTGGGAATCCTCGGTAAAGAAAAAATCAGTATCCGTTTCGTTTCTGATCTGTCTTTCGTAGTAGTAACCAATCACTGATCTCTGCGTCATACTGACCACAGCCAATGACTGCCCTCTACCTAAGCCCCGCCTCTGGCAGCTATCTTCAGGTTTTTACCGCACGTTCAAGTGTTTGGAGTCCTCGTGCTTAGCTCTTGAGCTTTTACTGCGTGTTTCGTGCTTTTTCAGGTGAATTTTCACATTTTTTCGGTTAATCGAGCCTCAAGCTCCACCGTTTCTACTCCCGTTAACGGCTACCCGTTGCAGGATTTTCCTACGCCCCTCAAGGGTGAAGATTTCGTCAAATCAACTTCTTGGAGGATTCCAGAAGATTTGCGGCCTACTTCGAGATGGCCCAGGATGAGAGTTTGTCGCCCGGACCCAAGCTGTTTCGCAGCTACCCTGGATGCGGGGTACAGAATGTGTTTAAGGAAGACGAACATTCACAATGCCTCTACTGTCTTCATGGGGACAAGACTCATGTAGAGAAGGACTGCCAGTTCTGCAAGAACTTGTCGGAGCGGACCGTCTCGCAAGCTGGTTGGAGAAGGGCTCGACGGGTGAGAAGAAGAAGAAAGGGTCCGAGCGGGCTTCTAAGTCCTGTGCGGGTGCCCCGGCGACGGGGGCCCAGCACCAGGCCAAGCGCCGCGAGTCCGCTGGCTCCGGGTGCGCCGAAAGGTCGGGCTCTTCGGTCGCCAGGCAGGGCGCACCTTCCCCGGCACCGTCAACCACGAGCCAACGCTCCGGTTCGGGGAAGAGGAAGTCCGAGACCCCGGGTAAGCTTCGGGAGAAGCCCCGTCCGATCTCGGAAGAGGGGGAGCGGGGCGTCGCCCCTCCCCCGAAGGAGAGGGCCCGGGACGCACCTAAGGTGGTGAAGGCCCCTACCCAGCAGGCGAAGGCCTCTATCGAGACTATCGCGGCGACTCTGGCCAAGCTGGCAGAGACACCGCCAGCGGAGACCGCCTCCGGGACTAGAGTTTCCCTGCCGCCAAGGAGGGAATCCTCTTTTCAGCCCATCGTCGTGGCCGCCATGATGGAAGAAGCGAGGGGGGGGCACGGTGCCCTCCTCGAGCTCGGAGTCAGCCACGGAGGAGGAACTGACCGAGGCTGTGAGGAACCTCTAAGTCCAATTCGAGAAGGTTCGATCCCGTCAGGAAGATCCTCGGGAGATAACAGAGGAAGACGACGATGGTGAGGAAGAGCAGCCTTCCCTTCCGGCGCAGCCGGATCCTAGGCCTCAGGATGGCTCGGCGGCCATTTTGTCTGCCATCCAGTCCTTATGCTCTGAGATAAGGACGAGATTCCCACGGCCCAGGCCGGAGGACCCGCAACCTGGCCCTTCGGGAAGTCCTCAGAACAAACGACGGAGGACCCAACCCTCTCCTCCGCTCGCCCCCGTAAGGCCTACAGTTCCCTCCTCATCCTCCCACGAGTCGGGAGATGACGGTGCGTTGGGCTCGACGACGGGTTCTGACGGCGACGACGGCGGAACGGGTCTCCCGTCGCACGGGCCTCGCCGCCCAACGAGATTGGTTCATTCCACGCCATGATCGCCAGGGCGTCCGAATTGTTCCAGCTCTCCCCGGAGGAGCAGAAAAAGGAGCAGAAAAAGGAAGGCATTACTGTTGGAGCAAGGAGCGTGTGAGCAGTGAAGTACTGCATTTGAATCTGCATTTTATCTGCCAGGAACCAGGCACTGCGAGTGCTACTCTTGCCTGGCCCGGACTGCTTCCTGGAGGGGGCAGAGTCACCCGGACCACGTGTGTGATCACGTGACTGGCCGCGAGCAGAAAACTGCGCTCGAGCCGCCTGAGCGGCGCATTACTGTTGGAGCAAGGAGCGTGTGAGCAGTGAAGTACTGCATTTCAATCTGCATTTTATCTGCCAGGAACCAGGCACTGCGAGTGCTACTCTTGCCTGGCCCGGACTGCTTCCTGGAGGGGGCGGAGTCACCCGGACCCCGTGTGTGATCACGTGACTGGCCGCGAGCAGAAAACTGCGCTCGAGCCGCCTGAGCGGCGCATTACTGTTGGAGCAAGGAGCGTGTGAGCAGTGAAGTACTGCATTTGAATCTGCATTTTATCTGCCAGGAACCAGGCACTGCGAGTGCTACTCTTGCCTGGCCCGGACTGCTTCCTGGAGGGGGCGGAGTCACCCGGACCCCGTGTGTGATCACGTGACTGGCCGCGAGCAGAAAACTGCGCTTGAGCCGCCTGAGCGGCGCATTACTGTTGGAGCAAGGAGCGTGTGAGCACTGAAGTACTGCATTTGAATCTGCATTTTATCTGCCAGGAACCAGGCACTGCGAGTGCTACTCTTGCCTGGCCCGGACTGCTTCCTGGAGGGGGCGGAGTCACCCGGACCACGTGTGTGATCACGTGACTGGCCGCGAGCAGAAAACTACGCCCAACCCACCCTTGCGGCGTTAAGCCCGACGGTGTAAAGGCCATCAGCTGTTGTGCGGCTGTTTGGCGGCGTACATAGAAGGTAGATCGCTGTGATTAGTCTAATCACTGTCAACCCCGGAGGTTCTAATATTGGAAGTGTTAACGCTCAATTCTATGTTGAAAGGAGTGAACCTAATGAAATATTGTTAGAATTCAAGGATTTTATAACTCTTTATATGCGCTGAGGAGCGAAAGTGAGGTCTTATTGATGACATTTTATACAAAGTGCTAGATGCTTGTCATCATCTAATGTGCTAATTCGTATTTCTTTTGATTCTAGGTGTAAAGTTGGATTAGTCCTTACCCTTTATAGGTCTATACTAACTTTTATTTAGTAGGTTGAGATTTTTTGTTTCTATATTAATAAGAACTATGGCTAATGGATTGCGTAGTGGGCGGTGTACAGAAGTAATACTAAAAGCTTGTACTGAAACCAACAATGACTTCCTAGGCCATAAAAGGAGTACTCCTGATAATGAACTATTGGTTAACAATACTTTAGCTGAGGAAGCTAAAGATGATAACTTAAATAGTACTGATACTCCAATACAAACGACCTACTTGGCTCAGATTCATGCCGAGCCTACTGCTAATATGTACAATTTTATAAAAGAGGAAGCTAATAATGTTGCTAGGGTGAGCTTGGCAAGTTGTATAACCCCATTATTACCTTGCACCTTGAACGAAGACCCGTTTAGAATTATTATGAGGAAAATGGCTGAACTAGATGAACAAGTTAATCAATCTATTGATATGATGACCCCACTTGTCCATAGGTCATCTAATAAGGGGATTCTTAACTCCACCTGTAGAAATCGTATTGTGAAAACTCATAACGAAATAATAGGTGACGGAGACACTGAAGTGATTTCACATGCTTTATCGTATTCCCCTGAGCAAATCAAAGCCCATAGAAGGTCTATAAATGACGATCCTGAGGGTAGCACATCCGATAAGGGAAGTGCTGAATTTCAATCTCCTAGCCCCCTTCCTGTGATCACAAAAATATTAGATCTTCTGGATAAGGGCCACGAACTCACCCACTTGCAACTAAGGGAATTAAAGGCAACTATGCATTTTCTTTGTTCCAAGATGGATAAAATTGAGGGCTTTATAACTGCAATTGATACCATGAGATATTTGCAATATGAAATAGGTGGACAAAGATCTAGAGTGGTTACAAATGATTGTCATGAGAGAAGCACGCAATGTTCACTCCCTGATCACCCAGAACGTAGCAACTCTGGGCAAACATATGGGGTATCATCTGAGATACTGAAGTGCTCTTGTGAGAACGATTTGAGTGAGATTAAGGCTTCGATAATTGCATTAAATAATACAATAGTTTCACAACTACTTAATAAACCACAGCCCTGTGATATGCTGCATAGTCCTATTGCTCAAGTGTTGACATTAGATCAGCCTGATAGTCCTTCAGTCCTGCTGGATGAAATTGAGAAGCAAAAAAAGGCAGGAATTGAAAATTTGCATACTGAGGTAACTTCAACTTTTATGTCTCGTCGGGCTAGGAGGGATGCATATGCGTGCTGTGAAAAGACTTGCGAAAAGGAGGGAGGAGAAGAGTATAAAATCAACTTCTATCCTAGAAATTGCAGGTGAGGAGATCATTGATTTGGATCAGTTGTCCAAAGAGAGTCAGGATGCCCTTAAACCTGCAACTGAACCAAGTGTAGAAAAAGAGGGTGGAAGCCTTGGCTCCTCTGAATCATTGAAGGTAGATGTGCATACGAATATGGGAAAGAACGAAACTTATATTACAAAATTGGCAAAATTGAACTCTCAGAAAACCTTAACTTCTAAAGCTGTGATACATCAAGATGCAGTCACGCTTATTCCAAAGGTCCACTTAATCCAGGGAAAGGGAAATGTAAAGCCTAACTCGGATTGCATCATTCAAAACTCACCAAAAACCACCTTAAATGAATATTTCCCTTTAGTAGGTAGATGCTGCACGTCGAAAAATCAAATTAAGCATGAGGACGGAGGAATTAGTGTCCCCCTAAAAATACCTCTGAGGAATTCATATAGTGAGATATGTACTAGCGCCTCGAATACTCAAAC
Source organism: Ambystoma mexicanum (assembly GCF_040938575.1). NCBI lineage: Eukaryota > Metazoa > Chordata > Amphibia > Caudata > Ambystomatidae > Ambystoma > Ambystoma mexicanum. Next base: position 669,204,054 of record NC_090933.1, on the reverse strand, counting down.
ACATGTAAATAATGCACATAGATTGAGTAATGTAATAGAATCAGGAGTAGGAATTGGAATTGGTAACAAAATGAATGTAAGTTGTGACGATGCAATAAGGTCGGATAATTGCTTACTGGATAAAAAGGAAAATGTAGTGATGGTAAATGGCCGGGGGAAAAAAGCGGAAATCTCTGAAGTACCTTCTAAGACCCATTTTGGGAATTTATCAACAAATGAATTAAACAAGGTGAGTACCCTTTTTGCCCCGAGCCACATCTCCATCCATGGCCCTGCACTGAGTAAGTCCCTACCTGGGAATCAAATTAACATGACTAACTCAAATAGGGAATACGATCTACCTGTTAGTGGGAGTACACTTTCACCTGAGCCAAATCCCTGTGTGGTTTCTACGACAATCCCACTGGCTGTATCTTTAATGAATACAGAAAAAAATACACCTGCTACTAGGCCTCATCGAAGTGAACTGGCAACGCAGTGCATTATTGGATTTGAGGGGGATGTAAAGATATTGGCGGATAATCGCATTAATCGATCCTATACATTCTCCGTATTCTCAAAAATACCTCAATTGAGAATAATTAAATCTGAGGATATTAAAAGGGTTTCTCTGGCAAGTACAAATAATCACAGGGCTATTTGTTATCTTGCCTCTGAGGCTATAATGAAATTTATATGGTTCAATCGTGAGGAAATAAAAAAGGAGGGTCTGACGCTGTTTATTTTTGATCGTGAGTCGGAGGCTTTAATATTTCTAGAAACACCAGGCAAGGGTATTGAAAAAACTAAAATTGCAGGTGGTCCTTGCGTGCAATCTGAAGCAGGGTTGGAGGGAGGAATGCTGGAAATTTTGAAACTTGCAGCCAATACAAAAGGTCTACCATGGTTGGAACCTATGCTTTCGGCAATCTTATGTCCGAATCCACCGATCCCTGCGAAATAGCTATGCATTGATACGCGCATGCAAATTATATCTTGGAATTCTTGTGGGTTTGTAAACTTGATGAAATGGCACTCTGCTTTAACCTATTTGGAACAACCAACAATAATAATGATACTAGAAACGATGAAAACTGACCGATTTGTGATTCCCGGATATTTAACTTTTACATCACCTGCAAGGAGATCTTTGTTAGGTCGTCCATCTGGGGGTTTGTTGGTTGGAGTCAAGATTTCCTTGCAGGCTCAAGCAGAATTAGCTTGGGAATCTGTCAGTATATTGCCGATTCATCTTGTAATACCCGCATATAGCTACTCTTCTCTTACGATAATTTCCTTATATTGGAATCCAGCTGCTCTCTCAGTTGACGAAATGTTAGACGAATTAGATGCATGTTTATTAGATATATCTACCAGATACCGCACTTGTGAAATCATTATAGGCGGTGATTTTAATTGTGATTGTAGAGATTTGACTGTAATCCATAAATTTAAATCATCCACTCTTTCTCGTAGTAGAGGAGTCAAATTTAGAGAACTCCTCACAGAGTGGGATATGGATTTAATGGTCAGAAACGACATGAATCTTGGTAATACATGGTCAAGAGGAATGATGCATTCAATGATAGATTATATATTTATATCTCATAATCTGTTTATGCACATGGCACCCCTAGAAATAGGACGGATTGAGATAGGCGATCACGCACAACTTTCTACCTTTTTGCAACTAAAATGTAATTCACTTATACCTAATATAACCTTGGCAGTGGTTGAAATAGATCGTCCTTTCCATTCCATCAGATGGAACCAAGGAATATGTAACCTTGTTGTTAAACACATTTCCTCAGAGATTGAGAGGACTAGAAGTGCAGGGAGAAATTATGATTATACATTGTGTATGCATTATCCAGATATAGTTGCAATAGCTCTTGAACGATTTGGCAATATACAAAGTAATGTGCAACATGCACATCCATATGATCATACATGCAAACTATTAAAAAGGGAGAAGAACAGGGCACTGAGATATTTAAAGAAAGGCAACTTGGGCAGTGAAGTTAGTAAGATAAGGAGGAATGGAATACTATTAGCCTATAAACACAACTTGAGATCTGCTCGTATTTCAAATTATAACGAAGCAAATTGTACATTAATTCGTGCCATTTTAGCTCATGACACACGAGTAATCTGGCGCACTTTGAAAGCTGATAATAGATGCGTGGCAATGTTTTCGTTAAATTGTATTCCTGAGCACATTTGGCAAACTTTTATAAAGGCTAAATATCAACTGCCTTGCAAATTTCACTTTGTCCCTGATGTTTCTCTTGATTATTCTAATATCCCAAGGCTGAACTGGGATTGCAACGACATTATATGGGCAATCTCCAGGTTGACTTATTCAAAAGCTGCAGGACCTGATGGCCTTCCCCCCTGTCTTTATAAGACAGATCCGTGTTGTGGGCTGACATCATAAACTTTAAGTTTGATTCTATTATTAAATCTGGGGAAGTTCCACCCTCATGGCTAACCGCCAATATAGTACCTATATTTAAAAAGGGTGATCCATCTCTCCCGGAAAATTATCGTCCAATTTCGTTAATTGATTCTGAGGCTAAGATCTTTTCTATCCTTCTCTTAAATGAATTGGAGAAAGTAATCAGAGCGAATGATATGTATTCGAAATATCAAACTGGATTTAGGAAGTCTATGAGTACAACCCTAAATGTTTTTATCATGTCGCATGTTATTGCTGGAGTAAAAGAAAGGAATTCTAATCCTGTATATATAGCAATGATTGACATGAGTTCTGCTTTCGACACGGCGGTCCGCAATTTATTGTGGAAGAAAATGTTGAAGTTAGGGATTCCATCTGTGTTGATGTATTGGATCATTAAGTTGCATACAAACACCTCGTATAGAATAAGGATCTCGCCAGAAGGTATTACCACAGCCCCTATATGTACAACAATAGGTGTGAAACAGGGCTGTAACCTCGCGGCTACCTTATTTAATTTATACCTATCCGATCTTGGTGAAAATTGGGAAAAGGGTGATTTATTTTCTGTTAAAGTGGGGAGTATTCATTTGAAATGGATTGCATTTGCTGATGATATTATTTTGTTTGACCCTACTCCGGTAGGGCTCCAAACCAAACTCTCATTATTTGAGAATTTTGCAAAAGCACATAATTTGACACCTAATCCAGCAAAAACTGCCATTATGACCTTTGGAGTGAAATCAAAAAATGCGAATTTTAGATGGCAAATATTGAATACACAAATTTGCCGTGTGAACAATGCTATCTATTTAGGGTATTATATATCAGCCCTTAATTCTATTAACGCATGGTCAAATATTATTAGAAATAAAACTCGACCACTATTATCCCAAATGAAAAGGATTTATAGCCAATACTGTAAATTCTCTTTAATCCCACTAATAGACTTTATGACATTAAAAATTGAAAGCGTCATATTGTACACATTAGATATTTGTCTGTGTGACATGACAAGCGTGCTTGATAGTATACAGGGCTGTCTTTTAAAATCTGCAATGTTTCTCCCGATGTCCACTCCAAATGCCATTATTCGACATGAACTGGGTCTGGTTTCATTATCAACTCGTTGGAAATGGAGACAATTGTCCAATTACGTTAAAATTCATTATCCTCCTATTAATTCATTGTATATCGATTTAAATAAAATGTTGGGCATGCAAACTCCAAAATCCTTTTTTAATTATCAATTGAAAATGCAACAAATTTTAGATAATGTAAATACAACCGTTGAGGACATGCAATATCGTCCCGGTTATGTTAAGAAAAAACTTTTTGAAATGGATTGGTGTAATACTATTGATTTAATTAAAACCTATGCGTTGTATAAGGAATACAGTATGCACGTAAAACAGCGCATTCCACGCTATGACCATGTTTTGTTATTCCCTTGTGAAGATATCCGAAAGGTATATATTCGCTTTAGATTAAATCTATACCATACACGGGAACGGACTAAGAACTGGGAAATGAATAAATTAAATGATTGCGTGGGATGTCGATTTGTTGAATGCAATGAATCGTACGAAACGTTGAAACATCTTCTACTGTACTGTCTGGATTTTAAGAACATAAGGACACTCAAATTGAGGAAATTCGCGGAAATTGAATTTGAGGACTGCCTTGAAGTTCTGTGGACCAGAATGATGCAGGGATGTCACAAACCCTTAATATATGAATTGGCAAGTTTTTGTAAGCACATCGAGAATGAATTAGAGCTATTTTTGTAACTGTAAAATGATTATTATTCGTAATATTTTAAACTTTGTAAAGGTTCTGCATGAATTATTGTGTATTATGAACCAAATGCAAATAAAAAAAAAAAAAAGGAAGGTTTCCTCTATCAGCGCCGGGAGGCCAAGAGGAAGACGGTCATCGCGGTGCCCATAATCGATGACATCTGGGAGGAGGGCCTGTCGGTTCTCAAGAACCCCTCCACGGCACCAGCCAAACGGGACCGGTATGAGAAGTAGTACTGGGTCCCCGAAACCGCTCCCCTGTGCCTCAGGGCCCAGCCAACGGCAGACTCAGTCGTCTCGGCGGGGACAGGAGCCTCGACGTCGAATTCCCCGCCGGACGGCGAGGGAAAGAAGTTGGACGCCATGGGGCGGCGGGTCATTTCGTCGGCGGCGACGACGATCAAAGCGGCCAACGCCCTGGCGATCATGGCCCGTTACGACAGGGAGCTCTGGTTTAAGCTGGCCCCCATATTGGACTTTCTGCCGGACGACAAGAGGTCCGAGGCCCTGGAAATACTGCAAGAGGGCGAGGTGGCGTCGGACCACGCCATAACGGTGGCAACCGATATTGCCGATACCGGGTTCCGCCAGCTGGGCAACAGTGTTTGCCTACGACGACGGGGTTGGCTCCGGGCGACCGACTTCAGTCAGGACGTCCAGACCAGGGTGTTGGACATGCCGTTCGAAGGCAGCAACTTGTTCCGGAAAGCGGTGGACGAATCCCTCCAAGCCATAAAAACAGACAAGGAGACGGCACGCGCCCTAGGAGCCCTTCAGCAACGACGGCCCTTTCGGAGCTCCGGAGGCAGACAGGGTGCCTCCAAGGGATCCAGCGGTGGCTCGTCGTCCTACCGCCAGGCGGCACGCTCCTCGTCTCAGGAGGCCTACATGGGTCGCGGCAAGTAGGGAGCGTCTCGCCGCCATCGGCAAGGTGGCCAGGGCGGCAAGGCCACCACCTCCAAGCAGGACTGAACCGGCCGTGGTCTCGGGCCCCCACCGAAGCACCCCGGTGGGAGGCCGGCTGACGAACTTCGTCGGCGTGTGGAAGTCCATCTCCACTGACCGTTGGGTGCTGGATACCCTGGCAAGAGGACACTCTATCGAATTCCTGAAGAAGTGCCCTCACGTTCCACCTGTGGCCAGGAAGGAAAATCACGTCCCGCAACTGCTGTTGGAAGTACGGGCGATGCTCAGGAAAGGCGCCATCGAGCTTGTCCCAAAGAGGCTCCGGGGTATACTCAAGGTACTTCCTCGTCAGGAAGAAGACGGGCGGCTGGCGCCCCATCCTGGACCTTCGTCGTTTGAACAAATACATCAGATCACAGAAGTTCAGGATGGTCACCCTCCAGCACGTACTGGGACAGCTGGAGGAAGGCGACTTTCTATCGTCGTTGGACCTGGAGGATGCATACTTCCATGTTCCAATCCTCAAAAGTCACCGAAAGTTCCTCAGGTTCGTCGTCCAGGGACGCCACTACCAATTCAGAGCACTGCCGTTCGGATTGAAGTCGGCCCCCAGGGTCTTTACCAAGTGCCTAGCACCAGTGGCGGCGCGGCTGCGCCTGCAGGGGATTCATGTCTACCCCTACCTGGACGACTGGCTCATCCGCTCAAGGACGAGGGAACTCGCCGTCGAACACACTGCGAGGACCGTCCAGCTACTCACAGACCTGGGATTCGCCATAAACTACCCAAAGTCCCACCTGGTGCCGTCGCAGGTGGTCCTGTTTCTGGGAGCGAAGCTCGATACAGTGAGGCGCCTGGCGGCCCCGCCGGAAGAACAGACGAACACCATTCTAGGCAAAGTCCAGCGCCTGCTTGCCACGGACGTGGCCAGGGTGAGGTCCATCAAGTCCCTCCTGGGGATGATGTCCTCTTGCATCTACCTGGTGCGCCTCTGCAGACTACGGATGCACCCTCTTCAAGAATTTCTCGACGCCCGTTGGATGCAGGCGACGGGCACCTTCGAAGACAGGGTCCCCCTCAACGAGGTGTTCCGGCAGGCGATTCAGTGGTGGGGCGTTCGAGCGCACCTCACGGCGGGCAAGGACTTTCAGACGCCGGCGTACCAGGAGACAGTGACGACGGACGCCTCCCTGGAAGGTTGGGGCGCCCACACCGGAGATCTCCACGCAAGAGGCCTCTGGCTCCCGGAGGAGAGGCTCCTGCACATCAACGTCCTGGAACTCCGAGCCGTGTTCTGGGCTCTCATATCGTTCCTCCCGTCGCTCAAGGGCAAGGTGGTGCGGATCTTCACGGACAACACCACGAGAATGTTTTACATACGGAAGCAGGGAGGCACCAGATCCCCAGCCCTATCCAAGGAGGCACAGGATCTGTGGCACTGGGCAGTCGCCCAGGGGATGTTCCTGGTTCCCTTCCACCTGGCAGGAGAAAGAAACACCATCGCCGACTCGCTCAGCAGGGAGCTGCGCGCGTGTCACGAGTGGGAACTGCGCCAGGATCAGGTGGATCAACTCTTCCGACGATGGGGCAAACCCCAAATCGACCTGTTCGCAACAGCGACGAACTCGAAGTGCAAGAGGTTCGCCAGCAGGTTTCCCCAGCCGAGAAGCATGGCCGATGCGTTCTCGTTCCCCTGGGACGGCATATACCTGTATGCGTTCCCTCCGTTGCCGTTGCTGCTTCGACTCATCAGCCAGCTCAAGAGGTCCCGGTGCAGGATGATCCTCGTCGCACCAGCGTGGCCGAGGCAGATCTGGTTCCCGGACCTTCTGGACTTGTCAACGTCCCCTCCCATCAAGCTGTCGGCAGACGCGGACCTTCTCTCCAGAGAAGGAGGCGCCATCTTCCATCACGACCCGGCGTCGCTGAACCTGCAGGCTTGGCTCCTGCAGCGCTAGAGTTTGGAGGCTACGATATACCGGCCGATTGCAGAGAGGTTCTTGCAAAGGCCAGGGCGTCCTCGACTCTCAAATGCTACGGTCATAAGTGGAAGAGGTTCTCTATCTGGTGCCGAGCACAGAAGATCAACCCCCTACGGATTACGGCCCCTCAAGTGCTGCCGTACCTGCTATCGCTGGCAAAGGCTGGGCTGGCCCATGCCTCCATTAAGATTCATCTGGCGGAGATCTCCAGATATACCAGAACCACAGGACGGACGTCCTTGTGGTCCCATCGACTGGTAAAAGAGTTTATGAAAGGACTGTACCGGTCGTTCCCGCCGGTGAAGGCCCCGGCGTGGGAACTTAACGTGGTGCTGACCAGGCTCATGGCGCCACCATTCGAGCCGATGCACTCCGCACCGATGAAGTTTGTGTCGTGGAAGACTGCTTTCCTGGTGGCCATTACCTCCGCACGACGAGTGGGAGAGATCCAGGCCATATCCTGCAAAGCACCGTACTTGATTTTCCATGCCTCGAGGGTGGTGCTTAGGACGCACCCCTCCTTTATGCCCAAGGTGCCGTCGGACTTCCATCTTAACGAGCCCTTGGTGTTACCTTTCTTCCCGTCTCCTTCGTCGCCGGCCGAGAGGACTTTGCACTCGCTGGATGTGGCTAGAGCGCTGAAGTTCTACGTGGACCGCACAAAGAGTTTCCGGAGGACATCACAGCTGTTCGGGAACTTTGGACCTGTGAATCAAGGTAAGGCTCTCTTGAAGTCTTCTATTTCCAGATGGCTCTCCGGCTGCATCACGCACTGTCACCGGTTGGCTAACCGACCGCTGCCAGGCCGTCCGAGAGCCCATTCGACCAGAGCGATCGCTGCTACTACGGCGTTCTTATCTGGTGTGCCCCTGCTGGACATCTGCAGGGCTGCTACATGGAGGTCGACGCCCACCTTCACGAGATTCTACTGCGTCGATCGGGATTCCAGGGAGGAGTCCAGGGTCGGCCAAGCAGTGCTGCGCAACCTGTTCGCTTAAGGTGAGCCTGGTGAGGAGGTAAGAGATGCTTAATGTTGAGTTTTTTGTATTGCTTAATGTTGAGCCTTTTGCCACCCCCCGTGGTTGTGCATGTGTGTACTGCTATTTATTCTTATATTCATGAGCATGTGAATCCATGCCAGACCCCATACTGGAGAAGGAACAAGTTACTTGCCTGTAACTGTTGTTCTCCAGCATGGGTCTGGCATGGATTCACATGCGAACCCTCCCGCCTACCCCACTGCGGCTCTTCACTTGGTCATACTGCCACTTCACGTGCTACCAAATCTGAAGATGGCTGCCAGAGGCGGGGCTTAGGTAGAGGGCAGTCATTGGCTGTGGTCAGTATGACACAGAGATCAGTGATTGGTTACTACTACGAAAGACAGATCAGAAACGAAACTAATACTGATTTTTTCTTTACCGAGGATTCCCAGCCTGACGACGGGGAATATTCATGAGCATGTGAATCCATGCCAGACCCATGCTGGAGAACAACAGTTACAGGTAAGTAACTTGTTCCTTATTTGTTGTTTTGCTCTGCTGCTGGTTTCTTCCCTAGGTGGGGCAGGACCCTCCAGTCTTCCTACTTCGTGTCAGTCCGACAGGCACTTCAGGAACCGTAAGCCTGCGGGAACCACCAGGAACGTTTCGCTCAGCCGTGGTGAAAGTGTTTGAAATCTTTCTCCAATCCGAGGGCTTGTCCTTCTCTTCTCTTTGAACCAACTTTTGTACCAACCAACCTCGTCCGGAATCTATGCCACAAACTTTACCGCAAACTACATTGAACCTATTATCTTGAGCAAAACACTTTGAACCATTGACTTTGGCCCTAAGCCTTTTCTATCTCATTTTAACCTTAGTCCTTCTTGTTCCCTTGATCTGATTACTTACCTGTTGGTTTTGCCTAATTTCTAATAACTTTCTTTCCGTCCCTTTAAATTGCTGGTGTGCCATTTTGCTCCCACTTCATTTTGTGAGCTTACTTGTCTGGAATTTAAGGGAAGTGGTGTGGTGTATTTATGATTGTGATTTCTTTCCTTGCTCATAATAGTGAAATGTTATACAACTGTTGAGTAAATAAATATATAATCTTTTACTTAGAAACCTTGAGTCAGTGTTTGCCTTAACCATAGTAATTGCTGTCCTTTGTGTAAATATTTGTACTGCTCACTTACTCTTGAGATAAGTCTGGCTGCTCCGCTACCACTATAACTGTGTAGTACAGGCTTGTACCAAAGGTGAAGTTGTACTGTCACTTGTAGTCTTAATTGTGTGTAGTGGTCCCAAAGGATACTGCATATAATTCTACCTAACAGATGGCAAGGAGGCTCTGTGTGAGTCTTTTCAGTCAGGACTGGACTTGGCATCAGCAGAGCCATGGCAGCAAGCACAGTAATACGCATGTTTGCATGATTGAGGAAGTCAGGTTTTGCACCAGACGTGCAATCTAGACTCAACATGCCCTCTGACGGCACTCAGCTGTTTGGCATCAAGGCTGGCGAAAGCCTAGAGAAGCTGCAGACCTGCAAGGCGGCAGCCAAATCCCTTGGTGCCACTATCAGACAGCCACAACCATTTCACCCCGAGTAGATCTTTTTGGAGAGTTAGATGCTTTTACTTCTACTCCTTAGTTGGAAGAGCGAGAGGACTGGTTAGTCAAAGGTGCCAAACAAGATTCCCTTGTGGTGGACGAGGGAGGGGTACCAAGACCGCCCAAGCAACGGCTACCTTTTCCATCAGTCACTGCTTCAGCCACCTCAAAACCTCTCTGAGGACTTAACCCACAAGACACCACTGGGAGGCAGACTCACTGCATCTGCAAAAATGGCGAGGTATTACTTCAGATGCATTGCGTTAGAAGCAGTAGCCCAGGGTTACTGCCTCCCCTTTTTAAGAAGGCCTCAGGACCATCCACCGGGGAGCAACTCGTTCAAAGTTTCAGATCCATTCCTTGTGCGGGAAATTTTGAGCCTGCTAGAGAAAGGTGCAATACAACCAGTACCCATAACGGACAGGAACAAGGTGTGGTAATCTTCTTATTGTCTAATCCCCAAGAAGGACGGATGATGCGTGAACCAAGTTACTCGGGAAGAACCAGTTAAAGACGGTTATTCTTTCTCAGATCCTTCAAGCCCTCTAGCTCCAGTCATTGGACCTTAAGGATGCTTACTTTCATGTGTCTATCCATCACAAGCACAGGAAGTACCAGAGGTTTGCCATTGGCGTTTCTCATTATCAGTTTGGAGAGTACTGCCCTTCAGGTTGACCTCCGCCTCCAGGGTTTTCACCAAGTTGATGGTGGTGACGGCAGCGAGTCTCAGGAAAATGGAAATTCACGACTACCCGTACCTGGGCGATTGGTTGATCAGGGCCTGTTCTCCTGAACAAGTCCTGGAACATCTCGACATAACCTGCCCCTCTCTCCACAGACTGGGCTTTTCCCTCTGTTACAAGCAGTTCCACATGACACCATCTCAAAGACTCCAGTTCATTGGAGCAGTACTGGATGCATCCTTGGCTTCGCCGCCCGACGTGAGGGTTCAGCACATTCTGCAGTTGGTCACCAAATTCCATAGTGCCTAGCGTCTTCCGGCCTTCAATTTCTTTTATTTTTTAATATTTTTTTCATTTTTTTTGTTTTTTTTAATTATTTTTTTTATTTATTTTTTTAATTATTTTTTTTTGAGGTTGCTCAGCCTCATGCCATCCTTTATTTTCCTGGTGCCAGAGGCTCGCCTTAGAATGAGATCCCTACAATGGACACTGTGCCCTCAATTCTCGGGCAAGATGTCAGACCTACTTCAGGCTCCAAGCAGAGTCTCACAGGATCTTCTCTGGTGGGCCTCCAAGGACAATATTCTGAAGGGAGAACCTTTTTGGCAGCCGTGGCAAGAGATAAACAGTAGTTACGAACACCTCATTCATGGGTGGGGAGCCCACATCAACGATCTGACAGTTAGCGATCGTTGGTCTCCATCGCAGTCCAAACTAGACCTCAATCTTTTGTAGCTGAAGGCAATCGGACTAGCACTGAAGGCCTTTCTGCCCTCTGATGGGAAAAAATTTCCCGATAATGACGGACAACACAGTGGCCATGTACTACCTCAACAAGAGAGGTGGTGTAGGGTCACTACTATTGTGCAGAGAAGCAATGCAGCTCTGATTCTGGGAAATTGAATAAGGAATCTCCCTATCAGAAGTTCACCTAGCTGGAGAGAAGAGCACAGTGGTGGACGCTCTGAGCAGGCAGAGCACAGCGTCCCACGAGTGGGAGTTAGCTCAGGGAGTCCTTCAAGAGATCTTCACCCTTTCCGGAACCCATCAAGTAGATCTGTTCACGACCAGTGTCAACCGGAAGTGCAAACTGTTCTTCTCCAGGGACTTTCCCCCAAGAGGAGCCCTACGGGGCGCATTTGCAGTGGACTGGGAGTTTCCACTTCTGTAAACGTTTCCTCCAGTCCCTGTCATTACTCATGTGATCAGGAGGTTGAGAAAGTTCATGAAGTCCATGATCCTGATTGCTTTGAATCGGGCCAGTAGGGCGTGGTATCCAGACCTTCTGGACATGTCCATCTGCCCTCCAATTAGTCTTTCACAAAGAGAGAGGACCTTCTCTTGCAAGAGGACGGTTGGGTTCTCCATTGGGAGTTCAAAACACTCAATCTTCACGCATGGTTTCTGAGAAGTTGAGGTACAAGGATTGGCACCTCCTGGGTGACGTAACAGAGATTTTGCTTTTGGCCAGAAGGCCAGCAACTAAATCCTTGTGCCTTTGGAACAGATTCTTTAGCTGGTGCAGATATAAGGATGTGGGCCCTTTTCAATACAATACACATATAGTGTTATTTTTTGTGTTACACCTGGCAAATCTGGGGCTTCAGATTGGAACTATCAAAGGTTATTTGGCAGCACTTTCGAATCTTTAAGTGCACATCGGAAGAAGTATCATACTTAAAGATTCCCTTGATTTTACAATTTCTTAACAGGCTCACTAATATGTTCCCTCCTACACCTTTATAAGTACCTATTTAGGATCTGAATCTTGTTTTGAAATTTCTAATGTGCGCTCGCTTCGAGCAGCTCCATTCATGTCCATTGATACTACTGTTTAAGACCATTTTGTTAGTAGCGTTAACATTAGCCCGCAGGGTGAGCGAGTTGCAGGCACTATCTACTAAGCCACCATTTATAACCTTCTACAAGGACAAGGTTCTTAAGAGTTAAACCTTTATTTCTGCCTAAAATTGTATCCGATTTTCACATATCCCAAAAAATTCACATTTTATCTGCAACCTCAGGAAGAGGAAAGACTACATAGACTTGAACCTAGAAGCTCGTAGGTTTTATGTTTCACAGATGGCAAAAATACGCCAAGGTGACCAACTTTTTCTAAGGTACACTGGCCACAAACTGGGACTAGCGGTCATGAAACAAACATTTTCCAGATGGATAATATTGGCCATTACAGAAAGCCCGGAAAGGATACCCCAGAATGCCTAAGAGCCCATTCCACAAGGGGCATGGCAACATCTTCTGCTCTGCAAAGAGGAGTGCCGATAAAAGACATTTGTGTGGCAGCCACTTGGTCTACCATTCACACTTTCACAAAGGATTACTGCCTGGATTCATCCTCCAGCCAGGAAGGCGAATTTGGGAAAGCAGTCCAACATTGAGTCTATGATAAATCTTAAATTTGAAAATTCATACTCCCTTCTCCAAAACCTAACACTACATTGGGAGTCTATCTAAAGATGAGGAGTATTTGGGAGGACACAATCCATTTGAAGAACAAGTTACTTACCTCCTGGTAACGTTCTTTCGACTGGTTGTTCCTCCCACATATTCCTCATTGCCCCTCGCAGCCTACCCTGCAGTAGAATTTTCATGCATTACTCTTTGCGCTCTTTCAAAGTCTAGTACTGTCTGGGATTCACTGATGCCGGTAATTCTGCAAGAAGAAGGCATACAAATAAAACTCAAGCTAACGGGCGCTGTGCATGCTTATATATACCTACGATGACCCCGAGATGGAAGCCCTCGAGGGACATAGTTTTGACTGCATCGACGCACAGCGCCCTCTGCCGACATTTTATTTCCGAAGCAGCTAAAGCTGGAAGGGAAGATATCTAAAGATGAGAAATATGTTTGAGGAACATCCAGTCGAAAGAAGGTTACCAGGGGTAGGTAACTAGTTCATTTGAAGGAACCTATGAGGCATAAAAGGCCCCCTCAGGTGCAGGCAATCAGGAGGAGCTGAAATTGTGACTCGGGTGTGTGCTGTAGTAGCAGAAGCAGAAAGAAGAAATCCCAGAGCTGGCAAACCAAGCAGAAGTGGGAGAACCTAAAGGTTGCCAGAATGTGCATGCAGCAGATTTCACATGCTTGTTCTGAGTGGGCCCTGTTCCCCCAAACTCTGACGGAAAGACTGCTCAGCGGAAGACCTGCAGGAAGGCGGTCTTTCCCCATGTGAGCCTGATTCCTGTGGTTGCCGTCCATAGAACTTGAAGGCGACCGAGATGAGGATCAGTTGTCAAGCCGTGGATCTCTGGAGCGAGAGGGGCTCCTTAAACAAGTGGCCAGACCAGAGACTCCTTCAGCGAGCAAAGGTGTGGGTTCCTGTGAAGCCAGAAACAGTAGAAGTTGTGGCAGAAGTCATGGAAGTTGTGAAACCCGCAGAAATCTGGCATTCTGATTCCTTTTGCAAACACTGCCGGCAACAGTGTCCAGTTTCCTATTCACTCATCTATAGTCAGAAGCGAGCTGAAGATGTTCCTTGAAGCTTTAATAAGAGAACAATGGAAATGTAGCACTTTCGTGCATCAGCTAATTCCCATTTGTTAGCTTGAAGAGCAAACGCTGCGAAAGACCATTGTTAAACCCTTAAAAGACTGTAAACCTTATAAAGAAGTTGTCGTTTATTATGAAGATTAAATGTTGCAAGGCCATTGCTCAATATTTAAACGTTACGAAGACCATTGTTAAACCTTTAATCTTTCAAAACTACATGAAGTGGTCGCTTGTGCCTAATTGTGCTTTCCAAAGGAAGACTGAACTCTATCCTTTATTTCATGCAGGCCTTCATCTCTTAAAAAAGAGGTTAGGTGGTTAAACACTGGCTCTACAATTAAAGAGAAGAGCAATCATTGCCTAAGCCAAGAGTCTCCCCATACTAAGATTGAAAATGGCCTTTCTCAGGGCCAAAAAGCAATCTTAACTATAACTGTGAACTCAGTAGCAGTTCAGCATTGCCTAAGATGTTTAAGTGCGCCTGGGAACCACTTTGCTGGTGGCTGTGCACAGTACAATACCATTAACATTAAGGTACAAGTGTGCACGCTTTACCTGGAGCCAAGAGAGTGGCACCAAGGCTTCTGGGTAATTACTTGAGCTAATGGCAGAGAGATGAACGCAAAGTTGGGGACGTGAAACTTGTTGTTGATGACCATTATTTGAGGTTGTTGTGGCAGACCGACAAGAGGGGCAAAGAGCCTGCCCCTTTTGAAGAGAGCTAATCAGAGGAAGAGAGCCTTGCCTACTTGAAGGTGTTTAGGTACTTTAAAGTGATTCTTGTTAAAACCTGTCCTGAAGCACACATGACTGAAGCTCTGCTAGTAGTCCAAAGTACTAAAGCTGTAGCTGTATATCTGGTTGTCAGTAGATACAACATGGCAGTAGCCTAAATGAAGTGGAGTACTATGAGGCAAAGGAGATTGTTCTCATGGTAAACATGAGTAGTAGTGAAGTTTTTGAAGTAGAAGCAGGAACACTGTGAAGTCATCCTGGCAAATATACTTAATTTGAATCCTTATCTTGTAACTAATGACATGCTAACTGTTAACCAAGAACTGTGTTTCACTGAAAGTTGTAGAAGTTGCATTTTATTTTTTACTGTGACATGTCTTCTTGGATTACTGAAAGTTGTGACAAAGCATCTTGGCTGGGAATACCATTGGTGCTGTTTGGAGGAGGTGGACAGTTCATTTCTCACCAAGGAGAAAAGAATTGCTAGTTTTGGAACTTTATTTTGGCATTGAAACATCAAGAACTGATTTGTGGCTGTTATATACAAGGATTTCCGTATTTGCACATTGGAGCAGAATACACCTGGAATCCTGAGGAAGGCAAATCACACAGGGTATTGAGAGGTTACCCAGAACATGGGAATGTTGTTGATGCTATTTGAATTGCTCATCTTTTCTTGTTATGCAATTAATGATTAGTGTGAGGGCCAGGCATATTATGTTAGTGCTTCCCTTTAGTTTGGCTTAGGCAGGGGAACCTCAGCAGAGTAGGGATGGTGAGACAGTCACTTGTGTTCATACTTTAATAGAATTGCATGTTTTGCACAATCATCAAACAGTTGTCCGCCTCGCATTGCTGACTCCTCACAGCAGGTGATCAAAACACAGGAGTTCATACACCTGTCAAACTACGATCCCACTAGCTCCATATATGCACAACATATGTATCCACCACCTACGTTTCTCCAAAAACCAGGTGTCCCTGCCATACCATGGATGAGGTGCAAAGAAGAAAGCTCTACAAGCTACAGACAGATTGGATGACCCTCCTTAAAAACGCAAAGCAATACTGCTGTGAGTCTGAAGCACGAGAGATGTAGGCACTTACCACTACTACCACCTGAAATGCACAGAGATGCCTTTAATGAGAAAATACCTTAATTGGATCGGTACTATCTAGCCACAATAAATGTAATGAAAACTATAACCAAATAAAAGATGGGTGGAAGGTTTTAAATTAATCTGAACCACTTGCACTGCTCTAGACAACCTTCCACACCATTGTTTTTTAGCCCATCTGCGCCATTGTGAAAGGGGTCCAGCCATATGCAAATCAGTCAGGTACTGCTCCCTCTTTTGTTTTGCTATTGTCACCCGAGTGGGATGGGTATGCCCAGACGTGGGTCCCGTGCCTGCTGAGCCTAGAGACCCAAGCTACTCCTCACTTATGACTCCCACTGAGGCTGAAACATGTCTAGGGATGTTTGTGGTCTTGTGCAGAAGAGATGTGACCAATCAGTTCGGGCTGGACTGCCTCTTTGGGAGTGGGGCCAAGCCTGATTTTCATATGGAATTTCCCCTTTCGTAATGTGGCCTGGCAGGTGAAGAACGATGGTCTGGAGGATTGCCCAGTGCAATGCCAGAGCTTAAGATTTATATTAAACCTTCCAACCATCACCTCTTTTGTTTTCCTGTAGTAACCACCACATTCTAAGCATCACCACAAGACAGTATTTCGGACACCTGGGTTTAAGGTGCAGTAACTCATAGGAAATGAGAGAGAGGGGGGACAGCCCTTGAGCCAAAATACCACTGAGCTGCTTAAATACCTGAAAACACTGACATTTTTCCAACCAAAAATAAAAATCATTGGAATAACTTCAGGTGTCAGAGTGGTTTCTTTGACACCCTGTCACAAAACACAGCAGATTTCCTGTCCCGACTCCCACAGACCAAAGTGGACATAGAGGACATAATCGCAAATGTCGACATTGGAGAAGGGACTATTCACCAAATTGGACTGGAAAGAAGCGCATCAGAAACACGTATTGCTGAACCAAGTAAAGGTACAAATAAGGAGTGGATGGAAAAATAACAAAGGAACTGGCAAAAGAACCATCTTCCTCCATGAAAGTGATAGATGAATTAAGCATCATGAACAATCTTAGTATTGAGGGGCAACGTAGTGTCCCTTCTACTGCATTACACTAGAAGATAATGCTTTGTGCCCACAAAGTGTATCCTGGAAAAATTTTAACTTAAGGCTGGCAAGGTAAGAATTCTGCTGGCTGTCAAGGGACACTGAAATCAAACTATGTGTGAGATCTTGTCATGAATGTGCCAGCAATGACCAGAAGTGTATCACTCACGTGGCACCATTGTAGCCAGTGCCAATTCCAGAGGCTCCTTGGCAAAAAAAAATATTAACCTTGATGGGGCTGTTGAACAACCAGAGATTTGCAGTAGTAGCGGTACACTACTTTTCGAGAGAGCCAAAAGTGGAGTCTGTTTAGTTAAGTTACCACAGGAATAGTCATCTGATTTTTGAGAGGAATATTTGCTTGTTTATTTATGAAGTCCAGAAATATTAATAACGGGCAATATTGGTCCAATTCGTTTCATGGTAATGAACTTTTTTTTGCACAAAAAGTTGGTTTGACATCATACAGTAGTTCTTTACCTCTCAAATGCAATAAAGCTGATGGATATCTTTTATAGATTGGTGAAGGGTGGAGTACCGACAGCACAGTTGAATGGGTGCCATGTGTAGAAGATTATGGATGACATCCTTGAAAGGTAAAGACATAACCCAAACACACTAATAGAAATGCCACCTTTTGAAATAATGAGAAATGGAAGGCAGCGAATCAAATCAGACCTTGGTGGTTGATGAGAGAAACAGGGATGAACTACAATCATCCCATTATTTACATAGTATTGAACAAAGGGTAGCTTCGAAACAGTGACAGAAAAGTACTTTTAGAAGAGCCAGAGTCATAGGGTATGACAATTGTGGTCGGACTGGTAGAAGAAATAGGCTTGGGCACCTAAAGAAAAAGTGGCATGCCCCTCGCCTCAAAAAAGTGCCCTCGAACCATCATCTGTGAATGGCATCAATTCACGAATTTGCATGCACCAGTAAGATAACCAAATGGGTGACTACACCTGCTGCAGAAATCTGTGGAAGCGTGTTATGGTATCAGGTGTGACCTGCCCTACAGAGGAATCTCGCATCCTGGAGGATGCACTGGAGTACCTGGCTCACTGCTTACATCTACCCCACTTTGTTGGTGCCTCCTGGTACCATTGGCGATCCCACAACTCTGAACTTTCAGGGCATAGCTCCTGCAAGAACTGGGTATGCTTGATAGCATGCACCGGAATAATAATCCAGTGGGTGAACACACCTGCTGCAGAAATCTGACAAATTCTGTTGGGTCGCACAGGCATCACCCGGCCCTACAGAAGAATCACAAATGTCCTGGATGGGAGTAACTGGGCTGGCCTGTGCTCCCTGAATCTACCCCTCTCCATTGGTGCCACTGGGTACCCTAAGGCAATGTAACAACTCACCCCCGCAAGAACAGACAATGCATGAAAAGGAGTGGGTCATTCCACGTGGAAAAAAGAAACTAGTGGAAAAAAGAAGTGGAAAAAAGAAACTAGTGGTCCTCTGGCTGCATCCAAAAAGGAGGCAGTGGGATGGCCGGTAAGCTGGAGGAGAGGGTCGGGGGAATGGACCAGGAGGATCACAAACTTTGGCTGAACAGCGAAGCACCACTCTTCAAATTTGATCACATACCTTCCAAGCTTGACTGGGTACAAATAGTTTGGATTTGAAGGCTTACACTAATAATGTCATCTAGAGTTTACTTACAAAAGACACAAATTGCATAATCGAGCCACATGACAACATGTACATCCTTACAACAACATGTTAAGCCAACAGAATATCATCGTGGCCTTAATGTGCACATCCTGAATAGTAAACTATAGGTCCCCGCATGCAGTATAATGCCAACCGGAAAAATGTATTTAAGCCCACTCTACTTTCAGTGCTTTAAGACATGCAATAAAATAAATTGTGTAATAAACTCTGATATGGAGATTCTGTCACAAACCTTCAACTCGCTCAACTCCTGTCCGTCCGTCCGTCCGTCCATCCATCCGTCCATCCATCCGGTCTCTCCATAGCGCAAACAGGAATTCAGGTGGGAATGCATGAGCCTTGAAGAGCATTTTTTTTAAATGGGTTCTTTTGGTCAGTGAAGCTCTGTTGCTGCCACACAGCTAGCTGCATTATGAGGCAGCAGATTAAACTTTATGCCTCAATGATGCTTCTGAGCTTTGCTCTATTAAGGGAGTCCACCTAAAAAATGCACTTAATTATGATAATAAAGAAATTGACTTTCTAGCTCCATATTTACAGTCTCGTTCACAGTATTGAGCAAAATATGCAGTCAACTGCATGCCCCTATAGTTTCTGGGGCATTTCCGTGTAAAGCGCACTGACATGCTGAGCGGCGATAGACGGGGACTCTACACCTGCAAAGTTCACATTGCCATCAACTCTCAGATCCTCCAGCACACAGCTGGCACTGGCAGCAGCAGTAGTGGTGGAAGAAGGGTGTATCTCACTGGCTGTGCTAGCCCGAAACTGTGTGGAGTGTACTCGGCTCTGAGTGAACGAGCTGTGTTTAAAGAGAGCTAGAACTGCACAGACCTAATCTTTAGCCCTGCAATTCAAATTACATTTTCATCAGAAGCATAAACATTGAATCACCATTCTGCAATCTACTTGCTCCTAGCGAAGCACAAGGTACTTTCCCCAGAGAACCTGACCTGATGCATCTGCAGATTAATTGCTGAATGCCTCAACTACTCATTTTTATTCATGAATTTGATGTTGAAAACATTTGATTAGTGACATAAAGCAACATTATTTGTTTGCGCATGTCAAGCTAGTCATGGATACAAAAATCTTTAAATTGGTGCTTTGTGTTGCTCACTTTAACTATCACAGCAACGTAACTGGTGCTCTTTGAGCTCTTTGCGTTGGAAATGTTCCATCACGCATATGAAAGGCTACCACTCTGTCCACCAGTGGCAGGTTGCTGTTCTGCGTTTGTGGGGCTGTTGCCAGTGGTGCTACGGTCAGGACAAATCCATGTGGTGCATCTGAAGACACAGCCAAATCTATTAATGGTCCAGGTGCCCTAACCTAGTGGCGGCGTTGAGGGATTCGTGGACTCTGGAGTTATGCCTGCTGCTGTGGGTTTAGATCTTCCCCATTGAGGTGGACAGATTTTTCGATCGTTTGTAGGCCACTTTGCTGGTATGTTAATGAGGCCAGTAATAAATACATCGGACAACATTCTGTTTTTGTTTTTACAGGGGGCAGATCCCCCTAAATCTCCTCCCATACCACTGTCCCCTACCTTTCCTGACCCCTGTATAGACAATTAGGGACGCTGCTGCTGATGTTCCTAACAGGAACATTTGACCAGCCGTAAATTCACCTTTAATGCTTTCTTCACCAGTTTGAGAATCTGCCTTTTGCCCTCAATCATGAAGGTAAACTATATGGGGGGGAGGTGACTTATCCTGTTCCTATGATGTGAAGAGAAGGAGACCTGCTGACCACATAACTGTACCCCTCAGGCAGGTCTCCTCAATGTAGATGTATATTCACATGGGATAAACTGGCATGCCGCGTTGGACGATTAAGGAACGGGTGTGTAGAGAGAGGGCAGGGGTGGTGTATAAGCAATTTGGCATGAAATGATGATGTCAAACAGATGGCTTCTATCCCCTGACTGTAACTTGTACATAAAAATAACACCTATGGATTTATTTGCCTACTTCTGCACGCCGGCCCACAAATGCAAATTGTAGTATCTGTCTGACTCCTGACTGTCTCCAGACGGTCAGTCTCCTCTCCTCAGTCGCCTCTGCTCAGCAGTAGCTTGCTCTTCCAATGTAGGACTGAAGGGCTTGTCTGTCATCTCCAGGCCTGCTGCTGCTCACACACTCAGACGGTGCTGCTCTGCTCCCTTGTCAACCACACCTGGCTTTGTTCGCTTCCTAAATCTCCCACTTATGACTTTTGTTCCGAGTCCCAGCATGTGCTGCGGTATGGTGGCCGCACCCAGCACAGCAGACGCAATGCACATGGCGGCCCGGCACTGGTGCCGGGTCGGCGGGAGCGGGACGTGCAATGCCGGGCTGGCACTGATACATTACTAGCAAGTAGCAACAACACAGCCACACGACAAGGCCCCTCGAGGAGACGAGCAGGCGGCACCCCGCCCTCCACCCCAGCCAGGACCACAATTTAACATTGGAGAGCTTGCAAGTGCAATGCAACTTGCAAAAGTACAGCACAGATACGACACATGAGCGAGCTCAGCTGGCTCGGCTCACACATCTTGGCCAGCCCAGCCCCACACCATTGGTTGATTAGATTTTCATTGTGCCTGCCTGCCCTTGACTTGACTGAGAGAGAGTGCGAGTGCGCCCGAGGCCTGAGCGGGGGCTGCCTCCTTGCTGGTGGTGCCATGCCGCGGAAGATGGCTGGGCTTGGGGGCACTCGTGCTTTTCTGATGCATTTGATCAAAGCAAACTTGACACTTAGGAACTAAGTGTTGACTTGCTTTGATGAATGTGCACAGAGGAGAGTAGCACATAAAATGATTACAAATTCAAAATCAATTGATCCATATGCCCCACAGCAAAATAAAAAACGGCTGCTCCCTATATTATATTTATTAATACTCCCAGCTAAAACCGGCCCCCGGGGTGGCTCATAAAACCGCCGCATTCCCAGGGCCTTTTTCAATCGGCCAGTCCGCCCCAGAGGATAATGGGTTTGAGTTGGGCTCCAAGGAAATCCAGGCAAGGGAGCCCTCAAACTTGAGCACCCTACTATTGTGGCAGTTTTGGGCAGTGCCATTCTTACTGCAGATTAGAGTATGGAATGCAAGTCACTTAGCGAAATGTACTCCAATGGTTAAGGAATTGAAGTTGGGAAGAATGTAAGAACGTTATGTGAAACACTCAACATGGTTGTTTCAGGTTCAGGGTACAACAAGACTCACTGATACTGTGGGCGAGTATCAAGAGAGCAGCACAGATAATGACTCAAGGGTCTTTAACACCTCCCACGGTGAGGAGCACTCAAGATTATCTGTCAAATGACCAGTAACCAGAAAGACAGCCTGTCCTGGAAATTGTGAACACTATGTCGGGAAAGTATGTTCCTTAGCTGTCCATGTTAAAGGAAGGGGCCTTCTCGCATTCATGAGGTACAAATAGTATTCCCCTTAATCATGTTTTAGAGTATTGGTCGGATTCCTTAAGTTTCTTTAAATTAAATAGTAGCTTTAGTGTCAATGCGGTTTTTGTGGTTAGCTCTGTCATGAATTAGACTACATGTTGCATACAATGTAATTCTAGTCAGTGTAGAATGTTGTAGGTTAATGAGTAGAGCGGCGGTGGTGTTATGTGCTCCTGTTGTCCATTGGCCTTCCTTTCATTCCCCCACCCCTTTGGTGTATACTTTCCTTCCTTACCTGAGGTTTTGGAAAAAGACAGTTGAAGCTACCGGTCTGGTGTTATATGTATAAAATGGTGATCTACACTACAATGACCGTGTGACAACTCATCTATACAAAACCTTTCCA
Organism: Ambystoma mexicanum; assembly: GCF_040938575.1. Classification (NCBI taxonomy): domain Eukaryota; kingdom Metazoa; phylum Chordata; class Amphibia; order Caudata; family Ambystomatidae; genus Ambystoma; species Ambystoma mexicanum. The sequence continues at coordinate 669,181,726 of NC_090933.1, read as the reverse complement.
TTGCCTTAGATATTTCTTTTAAAAATTAGAGTATGCCTAGTCATTTACTCCAGCCATTTTAATTTGCAAAGAGGAAGTTGGGGTGGAGGAATATAGCGATAGAAAGGACTTGAAACAATCATTAAGGGACAAGGTGCTCAAGTGAACTAGAGTGTCTCCAATTGCTTTTAGTAGCAGCTATTCTAGTTGCGCTAATTTGATGGTCCTGAAAGTGGCCCAACTTGTCCTTGAGCTCCGTTAACAAGGATTAACCTGTGCATTATTGTAGCAAGTTCCAAGCGTCTCAAGATCACACTCCACTTCACGTAGTTCTCTTCAGGTGCAATTTCAAAACCTCATTTTATTTTTGTTGTATTTTTTGCAATTTAAGAATTGTTTCAGGAAAAAAAGCATACCATAATAGGAATAATTAGCAGCCAGGCATTTCTAAAAACGTACCAAAACATAGTAAATCGGCTATAAATAAAGCCCAGCGGATGAATACAAGCAATTTTTCCAAGATTTGGTCTTCTAGGGGAAAGCAGAAGAAACTGGGTCTTATGGAAGGAAAAGTGGCATGGCAGAAAGGAGAATGCACAGAACAGTGTAACCACAGAGCAATTAAGAGCCAACTATGCCTACTACCTCAGTTCCATCTAGCCATAGAGCTGCTTTAACAGGCCCTAAACGGATTCATAACCTTCCAGATCACTAAAAAGTTTGTATTGTACCTTCTGCATTTGGAACTGCAGCAGCAATATCTCTATCCACATTTCGGCTGTCAGTCTGGATGGAATCATATTTCATGTATTTTAGGTCCTTGATTTTCTAAACCACTATTGCACACACAAACCAGAGTCTCTAAAATCTAATTCTCATATTCAGCTGATTGTGTAAGTGTAATCGGGAAAAAAAAAATGAATTTGCAGTCCAAGGCAGATCACTTCTGAGTATTTAGTTGATTAGCTCTAATACATCCATCTAAAATTGCCCAAGCCATGGCCATGTCCACAACGTATAGTTCTCTCTGCTCTTACAGTGACTGCATAATATACCACTCTTACGTCCATGCAGTACATCTGTAGCTGAGTCTGGTAACTTCAAGTCATTCTTTATTGTATTTTTCTGAAACATGAAGCCAGTTTTTCAACAGGAGAGTCACAAATCATTCTCCACTGCACTCCTGTCACTGTAACACCAAGATCATGTATTTTCGTACATTCTCCATACATTCTTCCTTACAATCAGAATCATCTGACTGGATGCTCAAACCAGTGCGGTCTTAAGGACGTAATTGGTGGCGCACCACTTTGTCTGTCATGTAACATATTTATTCGCGTGGATTGTGTCCTCCAACGTATTCCTCATCTTAGATGTATTCCATCCAGCTTTGCTGCTCTTCAGAATTTTTTTTGGCAGAGGGTGCCGTGCGTCGATGTTGTCGAGTCGATGGTACCTCGAAGTCCTCCGTCGAGGGTGACGTCATCGGATGTATAAGTAGCACGCGCGGCGCCCGTTGGCCTCAGTTCCGTTTTTCCGCAGTATACGTTGCTTCGGACATTCGGCGCGCCTCGAGTTCTGTGAAGAATAGTATATAATAACAAACGAAATATGTCCTCGTCATCGACACCGACCACGACCCTGAGATCGGGATTCAAAAAGTGCAAGTCGTGCGGCTCACAAATGTCGATCACGGACCCGCACCGAGAGTGTTTGTGGTGCCTCGGAGAAGGCAATGACATGGAGGCCTGTACGAAATGTCAGGCGATGACTGGGAAGGCCTTGCGAGAAAGGAGAGGAAAGCTACAGGTAGGTTGGAAAACCGATCGTAAAGCCTCTAGCGTCAAGTCGAGATCCCGTGAGGAGAAATCTCCTCGACGCCAAAGGCATCGATCTAGGTCCCGAAGCAATTCCCATCGCTCTTCGTCTCAAAAATCGAAGAAACGATGCCACAGGTCTCCCTCCACCTCGTCGTCAGACAAGTCTCCGAAAAGGATGAAATGCGCCACGAAACATTCGTCTTCCTAAGAGTGGGAAGCATTCAGGGTCAAAATGATGGAGGTGTTTGAGAAAGCGAAGCCTCGATCGCGCCTTCTTCGGAAGCCGGCTGGGAGCGTCATCGCTCCGACACTCGCGTGCCCTCGAGCCCGGGTGATCGAAAAAGGAAGGATAGGGAACCTTCCAGGACGCCGAGCGAAAAACGCTACAGTCGAGTCGACCGTTCGAGGTCACTGACGCCGTCCGAGACCCATCACACCTCGAAGGGAAAATCTTCGAAGACCGCCTCAACGCCCTCGAAGCAGACCCTGTCGATGACCACTATGTCGTCGACGCTGTCGACGCCCTTATCGATGTCGACGCCGAAACCCTCGGCGCCAAAGGCCCCAGCCAAGCCAGAAAAAGAGAAGGATAAGGTTACAAAACCTGTAATTTCCTCAGAGCCCGGTACTACACCTCTTCCTCCTCCTCTCCCAGAGAAGGTTTTCAAGCCTCTCCCCAGGAAGGAGTTTTTCCAATCCCTGACCTCCATTTTCGAGGAGCAGGAGAGATCTGATGAGGAAAATGTACCTTTTGGGCTAGAATATGGCACCCCAAATGTCCCAGAATGCTTGGTCTCAGAGGAAAGCAGAATGAGGGATTTGGTGTAATCTTTACACAATGCAAGTGGCATTGACGCATCTCCTGAGAATTACTTTGGCAGACCAGAACCAGGAGAGCATGCAAGTCCTTCATAGCGTCAATTAATGACGAAGGTAGTAGATTACTTAGGATGGGCTAGACCACCAGCCCAATTCATCCAAGATGGTTTAACAGATATATTGAACCATGATCCCACCGAAGACCCAGTACTACCCTTTCATGTAGTCTTGCAAAACAGGGTGGCCATGAATTGGGAAACTCCGGATTCTATTCCTCCGGTAAATAAATCCCTCACCTCAAAATACTGCCCGGCCAGTAGCGACCCCGGCTATCTGTCAAAACATCCAGCTCCCGAGAGTCTGGTCATACAGGCAGCCACAGCTTCTAACAAACTTGCGTACCCTTCTATCCCTCCAGCCAGGGACGATAAGTGTGTGGATGGCTGGGCACGGAAGGTATTTTCAGCTGGGAGTATGGCTTTAAAATCTGCCAACTCCCCATGTGCCTTGGCAAAATTTTCATACACTCTGGGAGTGCATCGCAATGGCGGCGGAGCAGATACCAGAAGGGGCAGAAAGGGAAGGTTTCCTAGCCATCGTTGGAGAGGGAAAGGATGCCATGCAGGAATCCCTTCAATCTGGATTGGACACTGCGGACAGTGTAAACAGGTCCATGGGCACTAGCACGGTAATGCACAGATTTGTGTGGTTATGGAAGTCAGGTTTTGCACCGGATGTACAGAACCGCCTTCTGAACATGCCTTTTGACGGGTCTCACCTTTTTGGCAGCAAGGCTGACGAGAGCCTTGAGAGGTTGCAGACCTCCAAAAGCAGCTGCCAAATCTTTAGGAGCTGCTATTAGGCAACCTCAGCCTTTTCGTGCGCAAGGACAATCGTGGAGAGGACGATCCTATCGTTACTACTCCTCATATGGAAAGGCGAGAGGAATGGCCAGTCAAAGGGGCCAGAAAAAGGCCACTCGCGGTGGACGTGTAAAACTTGCAAAGCCAGCTCCAGCTGCAGCCTCTCTGCCATCAGCGGCTGCAACATCCGCCACAAAACCACTTTGAGGCCTTGCATCTCAAAACACCTGTAGGAGGCAGGTTGTCACAGCATCTGCAAGAATGACGAGCCATTACTTCAGATGTTTGGGCTCTAGACTAATAGCACAAGGCTACTGCCTTCCTTTTCTAACGCAACCTCAAAGCAATCCACCAGAGAGACACCCGTTGAAGTCTTCGAACCCGCTCCTACAGCAGGAAGTTCTAACCCTGCTGGAGAAAGGTGCTATAGAACCAGTACCTGCAGTGGAGAGGAACAAGGGATGGTACTACCCGTATTTCTTGATCCCCAAAAAGGACAGAGAACTGAGACCCATCTTGGATTTAAGAAACTTGAACAAGTTCCTCAGGAAGGACAAGTTCAAGATTGTTACCCTTTCTCAGATTCTTCAGGCCCTTCAACTTCAGGACTGGTTGGTGTCATTGGACCTCCAGGATGCTTATTATCATGTGCCGATTCATCTCAAGCACAGAAAATACCCGAGGTTCGTAGTTGGCGACTCACACTATCAGTTTCGAGTCCTGCCATTCGGATTGACCTCCACCCGGAGGGTCTTCACCAAGTTAATGGTAGTGGTGGCAGCGCACCTCAGTAGAGGGGGGATTCATGTCTACCCCTACCTGGACGATTGGTTGATCAGGGCGCCTTCTGCCGAGCAAGCACTGGATCATCTGAAAGTCACCTGCCACTTCCTTCACAGACTGGGCTTCTCCCTCAATTTCAAGAAGTTGCAAATGACACCTTCCCAACAGCTTCAGTACATAAGGGCTGTATTAGACACATCCTTGGGAAAGAGCTTGCCTCCCAAGTTGAGGGCTCAAGACATTCTTCAGATGGTTTCCAAATTCCAAAATGCCCAAAATCTCCAGGCTTACGACTTTTTAAGGGCGCTCGGCCTCATGGCATCCTGCATCTTCCTGGTGCCAGAGGCACGCTTGAGGATGAGATCCCTTCAATGGGCTCTAAAGACTCAGTGGTCCCAGTTCTCGGGTCAAATGACGGATCTTCTTCAGATTCCGAACAAGGTCCGACAAGATCTTCTATGGTGGACCTGCACAGAGAACATCCTAAAAGGAGAACCTTTTTGGCAACCATGGCCAGAGATCACAGTAGTGACGGACGCCTCACTCACGGGGTGGGGAGCTCATGCCAACGATTTGACAGTCAACGGTCTTTGGTCTCCATCGGAGTCCAAACTACACATCAACCTTTTAGCAATCAGACTGGCACTGAAGGCCTTCCTGCCATCTGTCAGGGGAAAGAATTTCCTGATAATGGCGGACAACACAGTGGCCATGCATTACCTAAACAAAAGAGGAGGTGTGGGGTCACGACCTCTGTGCAGAGAGGCAATGCAGCTCTGGTATTGGGCAATTCAGGAGGGAATCTCTTTAACGGCAATTCATCTAACCGGGGAAGAGAATATGACAGCAGATGCTCTGAGCAGGCAGAGCAAGGTGTCCTACGAATGGGAACTGGCTCAGGAAGTCATTCAAGAGATTTTCGCCCTTTGGGGAACCCCTCAAGTAGACCTATTTGCAACCGGTATCAACCGAAAATCCAAAAGGTATTGCTCAAGGGAATTTCCCCCGAGAGGAGCCCTGGCGGACACGTTCGTGGTGGAGTGGAATTTCCCACTATTGTGTGTGTTCCCTCCGATTCCCGTCATTCCTCAGGTCATCAGGAGGCTGAGACGCTTCGGGAGCTGCATTTTCCTAATTGCCCCGGATTGGGCCAGGAGACCGTGGTACCCGGACCTTCTAGACATGTCCATCTGTCCTCCAGTACGTCTTCCTCAGAGAGAGAACCTTCTCTCTCAAATGGAGGGTCTGGTTCTCCATCCAGTGATCAAAACGCTCAACCTTCATGATTGGTATCTGAAAGGCTGATATACAGGGATTGGAACCTTCCAGATGATGTTATGGAGGTGTTGCTTTCGGCAAGAAGGCCAGCAACAAAGTCCCTATGCCGTTGGTGTTGGAAAAAGTTTTGCAACTGGCGCAGAGAAAAGAATGTCGATCCTTTTCTGTGTTCTATTCCGGAAGTACTATCTTTCCTTCTGACCCTAGCATATAGAGGTCTGAATATTAGAACAATAAAAGGCTACCTTGTGGTGCTTTCCATTTTCAAGCGCTCGTCGGAAGAATGCTCCTACTTCAAAATTCCTTTGATAATACAATTCTTAAAAGGACTTACTAATGTGTTTCCTCCTCACCCATTTCAAGTACCGATTTGGGATCTCAATTTAGTCCTAAAATTCTTAATGCGTGCTCCTTTTGAGCCTATGCACACGTGTCCATTAAGAATACTAACATGGAAAACTACCTTCTTAGTTGCTTTAACATCAGCAAAAAGAGTGAGCGAATTGCAGGCACTGTCTTCTGGGCCACCCTATACTGTGTTCCATAAGGACAGAGTTGTTTTGAGGGTAAAACCATCATTTTTACCGAAAGTAATATCTGATTTTCATCTAAGTCTGAAAATTGTCTTACCCGCATTCTATTCTCCACCCCATCCTTCTAAGGAGGAGGAAAGATTACACAGGTTGGATCTAAAAAGAGCTTTAAGCTTTTACATCTCTAGACTTTCCAGACTTGGAGTGGACAACCAGCTGTTTATAGGTTACACAGGAAGGAAACTGGGTCAATCGGTGACAAAACGGACAATTTCACGCTGGATCGTGCTTTGCATTTCAGAATGCTACAGACTAGCACAAAAAGACCCACCAAGTAGGGTGAAGGGCTCATTCCACCAGAGGCATCGCCTCTTCGACAGCCCTTCAAAAAGGTGTTCCAGTTTGATCCATTTCTGAAGCAGCAACTTGCTCTTCACTACACACCTTTTCAAAATTCTATAACCTGTATGCTTCCCAGTCTAAGGAGCTGACTTTTGGAAAAACAGTGCTTTATTCCACCATCTAAGGGCATTGAAAAAAAATATATATATCTAACCCCTCCTCCAGAGAAATTATACAAATACTGCTTTGGGAGTCTATCTAAGATGAGGAATACGTTGGAGGACACAATCCACTAGAAGAACAAGTTACTTACCCACTGGTAACGTTCTTTCGATTGGATGTTCCTCCAACCTATTCCTCATAACCCCCTCAGCCTACCCCTCTGTAGATTGTTCCGGGTTATTGCCATCTCAAATCTCGCAAGGCTGATACCTTTCTGCCGGCACAATCTACACAGTACAAGATCAAAGATAAAAAGGGGAAAAACAGAAGTGAGGCCAACGGGAGCCCTCTGCCGAAAAAATTTCCGAAGAGCAGCAAAGCTGGATGGAATACATCTAAGATGAGGAATAAGTTGGAGGAACATCCAATCGAAAGAACGTTACCAGTTGGTAAGTTACTTGTTCTTCTACTTTCAAGCAGTTTGTCAGAATATTTTGTATTTCCTTGCAACTTATATTTAAATGTGAAGTATTCAAAATCTATCATACCCAGAAACTTCCATCTTAATCGTCCAGGGATGCCTCTTTATGAAAAAGTTATATAGATATTCAAGGCAGCACCTCTATACTCTTGACTGGGGTGGAGATTGCTGGTAAACTGGGACGACCAAATCCACCATCCTGGATTTTTTCCCAAAGTATACAGTATGAGAGTTCAGAACGCTTGCCTTCACCGCATTAGAATGTTTTAAAACCTTGCTCCGGCATGTCTTTATCCCTTCTTTAGAAAGGCAATGGGAAGCGGTATCCTTTGCCATTTGTCAATAATAAATGTAATCTTCTTGATTACAGTGAGCAAGTTCTTAATGTTTTTAAACATCGTATTGCACTTTAAACCTCTGGTAAGAAAACTCTGTCGCCAACGATTTCAAGCCCCAATCGTGGAGATGGCCTCTATTGCAATTCTTGGAGGTTTGGAATTCTTTTGATTTTCCACTATTTATTTTGTACCCGAAAATAGTCCAGTAACTCTTGATTAAGGAAATAAGTGGGTGTTTGGCATTTGATGGGTTCCCAATCGCATTTATCATGTAATTCACGTGTAATAATCCCTCTCGTCTACCACCAGGCCTCTAAGGCTCATCTGTTGCCTAATTGCTACAGCTAATGGTTCCATTGTTAAATTAAATAGGAGTGAAGGGGCAGCCCTGTCTGGTGCCTCTTTATAATTTGAAGCATTAGTTTTCTTGGTGTCAAGCCAGAGTATAGGGTGCTGAAATCTCTGAGAAACCAAGCACCAAACCCAAACTTCTGCAAAACATATGCCAGGTTGGTCATACTTCTAGCAGCGTCCAGATATTTGTTTTGCTATGTCTACCTAACATAAACCTGTCTGAGTCATCTATCAATTTACCTAGTACTCTGTACAGGTGTCTCGTCAAGTTTTTTGCATTTTAGCAGATAACTTTGTCACTTTTCAGCAGTGAAATTGACCTGTAGTGTTCACAGTGAGTGCCATCTTTAACAGGATTTAGTATGAGTAATCACTGCTTCCACCATGGACTCGGGCAGTCTAACATTTTTAACACCAAAATTAAATAGTTTGGTCAGAAAAGAGGCCAGGACGTGCTTGAACACTTTGCCGGTAATCCCTATGCTGCCAGAGGTCACACTGTGACTAGTAATGAAAACGATGGACGCAAATTCTCAAAATCTGAGGACTCCCAGCATGAAAAAGTGCAGTAGAAATCTGAGGACGACCTATAGGCGTGGAGCCTCGGACGAATGCCATTGGTATTATGACTCAAAACCACACCAAATACTCATTAAGCGACAAGCAGTTGTTGACTTTAAAGTGAAACTGCTTTTAATATTACTGAGGATTTCCAGCCTGACAACGGATAATATTCATGAGCATGGGCATCCATGTAAAATACCCATGCTGGAGAGCAGGAGTAACAGGTAAGTAACTTGTTACTTACCTTGAAAAGAATACAAGGAAGTGTCGCTGTTCTATGGTGGTAAGTCTGCATTAACAATATTTCTTTCTGCTCTCATGTAGTCTGACCCAGTCTGGTCAACGAGATCTTCCTTAGATCGAGAGTCCTTGTCCAAAATAGGAGATTCACTCCCGGTGATGTCCCACTTGCCCAAACCCCTAGGTAGCCTTCCCTGGGGAGAAGTGACGAATTGACCAGATTCGTGTCCCTACCCTTTCTGATGCTTTTGGCACACCCACATACTACCACCCCTAGCAAATAGTTTTTCTTCAAACCACAGCAAACTCTGCTGAGGGTTTTCCCCATCTTATTTGCTGAATGCAAAGCTTGTAAGTAACTTTAGAAAATGAGGCATGCGTACCGTAGGAAGTGTTGAGGTCTGGGCTTTTCCATGTGCTTGACGATTGTGAGTGAAGACCATCAGCCTGTCGTTTAGCGGACTATACGGGTTCTAGCCGGCCGAGACAATAAGCCTCTCCATTGGGATCAGATGTGCGTAGGGGGTGGAGGTCCTCCACCCCTCTCCAGGGGAGAATGAAACTGGGAAGTGACAAAATTCTGGGGCATCTTAGTTTGGTGTGCATAGATATTATCCAATGTGACCTTTGTGCGAGAGTCAGCCATGGGGCAGGATAAAGCTCCAGTTAACATACGAGAGTGACAAACTAGCACTGAAGGGAAGGGTGACTCGTGCCTCCTTGACCTCTCTGCTGCATTCGATACCGTCAACCACTGCATCATTGCCGACGGGATGGGATTCTCTGGCACTGTCCTGAATTAGTTTACCTCCTACCTCTCAGCAAGAAACCAGGCTGTTCAAATTAACCTGTTGCGTTCTAACAGACTCCAGCTCTCGTGTAGAGTCCCCAAGGCTACACCCTCTCGCCAATCATTTTTAACCTTTACATGGAGCCTTTGGGCTCTCCTCAAAGATCCTAATATAGCCATCCACCAATATTCGGACCAATACTCAGTTGTACATGAGTAAATAGCGCGTAGGGCATGAGTCACTTCAATTACTTAGCCATCATCCAGTCCTGGATGTCAATTGCCTACCTCAAACTAAACCCATCCAAGACTGACTTCGTCCTCATCAGTCCGCCCGCTAAAAAAACGTGGCCAACTATGGCTCAATCATATGTGCTTGGAAGGATTTGATCTACAACTCTGACTCAGCAAAATCCTTCGGCTTCACCATCGACAGCAGCCTGTCCTTCCAGAAACACATAGCCAAGAAGGCTCAGAATCTCTGCCCTTCGAAAAATCAAACCCTTCATCCTGCTGCAGGACTTCCGGACTGTAGTGCAGGCCCTTGTGATCTTGCACATAGATGGGGAAATGCTCTCCTGACAGTGCTCCCAGCTGCTCACTTGGCTCCCCTAAAAGCAGTCCACCACACTGCAGCACGTCTTATTATGGAAATTTGACCGAATAAACCCCATTTTACGCAAACTACATTGGCTTCCACTCCAAGCCAGGATACTGTTCAAGACTGCATGTATAATCTACAGAGCAGTCACGAGTAGCACACCAGCGTAGCTGGCGGCTGAACTCCACATATCTGGTGGCACTTGTTCCTTGCTCAGTTGATAGACCAATTGGCTTGAATCACAACTTGTCTGCAAGGGGATGACCTGCAAGCAATATTTCTCTTGTCATCCACTCACCCTCTGGAACTCGATCCCGGTGTCGGCTCCGAACGCTCCCACAATTCTCCAATTTCAAAAATCTCTCAAAACATGGCTCTTAACACCCAACCAAGGTTTAATTCCAATAGACGCACATACCGATGCACAGACCTCACGCTACTGCGCTACTTTTAAAAGATGGCAGCCTAAATGCTGGCTACCCAATGTACAGAGCTCTGCTGCTCTAGAGCTACAAAAATAACAATCTAAAAAATATATTTAAATTGTTAGGGTACAGAGCAGGGAATAATTTATATTGTATAGGCCTCAATGGGTACATGTCAAAGTAAAATTGAATTTGCACCAAGGAAGAAAAGAAAAGAATGAGTAGAATGGTTAGCTTGGGTGATCTAATTGGTGATCTAATTGTTGTACTTATTGGGAATATTACTAAAGGATTATAGCCTGAGTTGTCCTTGAATAAGGATTCTGGATAGCGACTGGAATGAATGAATGATTGAGGGAAAGAAAAGAATATGATCAGAGTGGTGACCAATATGAGCAGCATGGTCGGTGCGGATATGCAAGCGGCAGGTGTAGGTATGGATAGTGGAAGGCAGGAATGCCGGGCAGGGTGTTGGTCGCCCCGTGATGATGTGTATGCCTTGTGTGCAACAAATAACAAGTTACTCACTGTAGTGACTAACCTACTCTTCATCCTTAGTCCCCTTTCCTCCATACTGTATGGGTGTCCCTTCCTAGGGACGGGAGACAGAACCTTTTTCACCAGAAAAACCTTCTTCCCCTGTAGATGTAGAGGTGCCCAGGGGTGCGGCCTTGGGGGCATGCGCTGCCCTGACTCCGCCCACTGGCGCCACTCCTCAGTCCCCTTTCCTGCGTCGACTGGAATGGGCCGATTTTCACCAGCGCTCCTGGGTTTGGCCTCGCCATGTATTTCTATGCGCTCTTCGCCAGATTCTTCTCATCTTTTTGTCTTTATTTGTCATCTAGGTACTTGGTCCTCCGGCATCACGCTCCTCCCCGGCGCATGTCGACTTCAGCGGATTTAAGCAGGTGTCCAGCCTGCAAGGGACTCTTTCCCACGTCTGACGACCACGCTCTTTGCCTCCACTACCTCGGCCCTGACCATGGCTGGTAGGGTTGCACCGCGTGCGACTCCTCCACGTGCACTGAAGAAGAGGCTAGCCAGGTGGAGGGAACTCTTCCAAGTGTCCCCTGCAGAGGACTTGAAGTTTGTCCAGCAGAGATCCAGGCTCAAGGGGGGGCCCGTTATTTTCCAGCACACCCCGTAAGGGCGACTCCTTCCCGAGGGAACGGCTAAGCGGGAGGAACCTCTCGGGTTCTATCACCAGCACACGCACCGAGGCTAACCCAGCTACCGGCCTTATGGCTGAGGGGTGTCCGGACCCTACCGGTATCAGTTCTGAGGGACTGCAAGGTTCTTATTCTGGGTCTACACCCGAGGGGCTTCACCCTAGTACCAGCACCATGTCTGAGGGGGCGCCTGCACACAGCACTAATGGCAAAAATGCTGAGTGCGGTACGCCTTCCAGGCCTAGACCTGAGGTGCGGGATAAGCCTCCTGTTCTAACACCAAGAGTCTTGGGTAAGGCCATGTCCGTAGGGCCATGCACCACGTCTTTGGGACGTGGCATGCAGCCCGACAAAATGGCCGCTGTGGCAGACAACATGCCACTCATCTGATGCCACTCTTAGGAACAGAGCAGGCGGGTGAACGAGTTTCAAGGTGGGACTGGTGTCAACCAGGTATGTGGCCAACGGTGTATCCATCAGTAGCGCAAGGCAGGTTCCCCCTGCAGCCCAGACTGAGTGTGCTCCGGCCCCAGCGGCCCCCAGCCACTCGGTCAGTATCCCCTGCCTCCTCTTCAGCCTCCGAAGACCGGTTCCTCGAAGGGTTTTTGGGACTGATGCAAAGTGTGCCATCCTGAGGGATGCAGCCAGGGACTTCCTCCCTCTGGTCACTCCACCGGCATCTATAGTCATTCCTCCGGTACCATATGCCCCCATCACTGCCCCCGCTGCCGGCTCCGTTGAATCCGCCCCCAGTTCAGCCGGTTCCAAGTCAATCTCTGCAGCAGCCTCTGGCTCCGGTCTCCACAGCGCGGCTCACGGCACCCAGCACTCCTCCCGCATGGGCCAGACGCATACAGATGAGGACGACGACCCTTACACGCTGTCGTCAGCGAAGCCCTTTCACGACAGGCTTGCAGGTTTGGCAGAATATCTGGGCCTTCCTCATCCCGAGGTAGAGCAGCCCGAATTGGGGGTCTTGGCAGAGGTCCTCTACCCAAAACCCCCTACCAAGATGGGTATCCTGATGCAGAAAGACGTTGTCGGTCTGGACAAGAAGGGTTGGCCCAGGCTGTCAATCGGCACCTCGATGCCAGGTATAGACAGATGGAGGGGGATACACTCTTGCTGTCAACGCAATGTTATCCAACGATTGGTTAGATACCTGAACCCTTTTCCACATATATCAATATCCTTGCACCAGAGGTTCCGAAGACACCTACGTATCTGAGCGACACGATGCATACCTTATCCTTCAAGAGCAGATTTAGGAACCCCATTACCTGCTGGTCTTCTTGAATGTCAAGGGCTTGTACACTGCAATTGATCACACCCTGGCACTCAGAGCCATTGACTTTACCTTCATCAGCATCCTTCTACTCCCACCTGGAATAACAATTCTTAGAATTTTCTCTGACGAACACCATATTCCTCTTCACCCAAGTCTATTACAAACAGACCAAGGGAATCACAATGGAAGCAATGTACGCTCCAGCAATGGCCAACAAAATCTTCCATAAATGGTATTGATATATTGACGATGTCCTGATGATATGGATGGGCACAAGAAATAACAAATAATGAGCTGACATCTTCCCTTCTCTAACCAGCTAACTTTGGGCTCACCCTAGTGCAACACGGCAGTGATAATATCCAATATTGCAACAGGGGCATCCCCCACCCCTCACAATACACTTGCTCCTCTATGCTTACCCAGCCATGCAGCATAATTATCCCCCAACTACCTTTGTATGTGACATTAACAATTATTACCACTTTCTTTATTTACCATTGGCCAACCTCCATTAGCCATCAGCAACCAGGTACAACCTCTGTGGCATGACCCAATACACCCAACTGTAGCACCCGGTCCCCTCCCCCTCACCTACCATACATTCAATCAAAATCATGTATAGGCGTGTCTCGAGCCAATTGGCTGCCGCCTTCTTTATATCAGCAGCAACAAGATGGCGGTCTGGATCGAAAGATTACCATGACTGCCCATCATGTATCCTGTAGCCATCCGGGATTGCCAGGTAAGTGACTAGTCCTTAGTGCTTCTCGTCCCTCCTGCAGCCTTCACTCGCCTCCCCTAGCACCACCCGACTGCGCTTAGACCCACTCCAAAGCCCATCTTAGCCCCTTGGCTTCTGGCAACGTACGCGCTTTTACAGCTAGCCACCTCCAACCCCCCTTCACCACCCACCAACACACCCCTGGCACACGCCACCCATCCCTCGTTACTCAGGGTTACCTATCTGGACAGCCCTTGAAAGTAACCATGGGTTGTAGCACACAGCGCCGCTGCTCCACATTTCCTCCGAAAATTCTATTCAGTATTTGCCCTCCGGCTCCACGTCGTACCATTCCACCTTGTCAACCTCAGACACGACACCCATGCGCATATCCAACAGGACTCAGTCACCATTAACTGCCCAACGGCTGCGCTACACTTGCCGCCCATGCACATGCCCAACACGGCATGCCCTGCAATACTTGCAATTGGCCCTTCGACTATCACCACTAACCTATCAAGTCACCTGCCGCACCCTCCTCACCCTCATTGTCCCCCCTGGTGTACTTTTGCCCACTTGACACTGACCATGCCTGGCCACCACCTTATCCCCTATTGTTGCACACAAGGCATAAGCATGCCCATCAACACAGGGCCACCAACACCCTGCCTGGCACTCCTGCCTTCCACCATCCATATCTACAGCTGCTGCTTGCATATCAGCACCAACCATGCTGCTCATATTGGTCACCACTCTGATCATATACTTTTCTTTCCGTCATTCATTCCAGTGACAACTCATTCTATAATCTTTTGGTAAGATTGCCAATAATTACAACAATGAGATCACCAATTAGGAGATCACCCAAGCTAACCATTTTCTACTCATTCTTTTCTTCCTTGGTGCAAATTCAATTTTGCTACGTCATGTACCCAATGGAGCCTATACAATATAAAGTATTGCCTGCTCTGTACCCTATCAATGTACATTGACGCCAAAGTTGTGCTTCAGGAAATGCCAAGACCACGGGTCGAAGATGTTTATCACCGACCCCCACCACTACGTCTGTGGCAAGACAAGCAGAAAAGCCATGCACCCGTCGCTCCCCAAAAGAATGGCAAAGGGAAGTTGAAGACAAAATCTTAGAAACCGAGCCATAAACCAGTTTTGCATCGAGAAAGCTCTCGATCCGACAAAAAATCTCAGAGGGCTTTGACGAGTCAGGAATCTAGGCCATCAAGGGTTGTGTCGAAGAAGCACAAGAAGTCGACAACTTCGACTCCTTCACCGACTGTAAGCGTCTGAGCCGTCGAGGCCGAAACTGAAGTTGATGCTGACTAAAACGGCACCGATCCCGAAGCCGTTGTCGACTACTTCGAAATTGTCGAAGCCAGTAGTGGCACCGGAAAAGATTTTCAAGCCTTTACTTTAAAAGGACTATTTTAAGTCTTTGTCAGCCATATATGAGGAAGATCAACCCTCTGACAACAAGCCACTTTTTAGGGTACAGATCAGCACCTCTGATGAGTCCAGGCTAAGAGATTTATATGCCAACCTTCAGTCAGCCAGTGGGTTGGATACCTCGCCCGAGTTACAGTTTGGCAAACCAAACCTGACTGAACATGCGGACTCTTGATACAAAAAACTCATGGGAAGGGTTGAGTTTTTAGGATGGAGTAGGCCTACTCCTTCTTTTGAACAAGATGACATGACGGACATCTTGGACCAAGGTCCTCAAAGACTCAATTTTGCCCTTTCACATGGCATTACAGAAAAGGGTCTCTGCGAATTGGGAGAAACCAGGAACTGCGGCTGCAGTAAATAAAAACTTTGCAAAGAAGTACAGATCATCCAGCAGCGACCCAGAGTATCTCACTAACCATCCATCATCAGAAATCTTGCTGGTTCAGGCTGCTACATCTACCAAGTAGTCAGCATACCCATCCCTCCCGATAGGGATAAGAGAGTGGATGCCTGAGCGAGAAAAGTTTTCACTGCTGATAGTATGGCATTAGTCTACAAATGTGACTTGTACGTTTTCAAGATTTATGTTTACCCCGTGGGACTGTGTTGCTATGGCGGCTGACCACATCGGAAGGAGAGGAAAGAGACGGCTTCCTGGCAATCATCAAGGATGGTAGGGAGGCAATGGGTGAATGTCTCCAGTCAGGTTTGGATACTGCAGACAGCATCAGCAGATCCATGGCAGCTAGCACAGTGTGACGTAGATTAGCATGGTTGACTCACAAGACCCCGGTGGAAGGCAGACTTACTCAGCATCTGGAGGAATGGTGAGGCATTACTTAAGATGCTTGGGCTCTGGAAATGGTAGCCCAAGGTTACTGCATTCCTTTCCAAAAAATGCCTCAGGATCATCCACCGGGGAACAACTCTTACAAAATTCCAAATCTGCTCCTTGTGCAGGACATTTTGACCCTGCTAGAGAAAGGTGCAGTAGAACATTTACCTGTAGCAGAAAGGAAGGGTTAGTATTCCCCATACTTTCTGATCCCCAAAAAGGAGGGAGGATTGAGACCCATCTTGGACTTTAGAAATTTGAACAAGTTCCTCAGGAAGGACAAGTTCAAGATGTTACCCTTTCTCAGATCCTTCAGGCTCTCCATGACTGGATAGTATCATTGGACCTTCAGGATGCTTACTTTCATTTGCCTATCCATCTCAAGCACAGAAAGTGACAGAGGTTTGTGGTTGGCAGTTCCCATTATCATTTGGGTGATCTGCCATTCAGGGTGACCTCCGCCCGAGGGATTTCACCAAGTTGATGGTGGTGGTGGCAGCGAGTCTCAGGAGAGGGGGGGGATTCATGTTTACCCCTACCTAGACGATTGGCTGATCAGGGTTCATTCACCCAAGCAGGCCCGGGAACATCTCAGCGTAACCTGCCACTCTCTTCACAAACTGGGCTTCTCCCTCAATTACAAGAAGTCTCACTTGATACCATCCCAAAGACTCCAATTTATTGGAGCAGTCCTGGATATTTCCTTCGGGGAAAGCCTTGTCACCTGAGGTGAGGGCTCAACACGTTCTGCCGATGGTTACCAAATTCCTTAGTGCCCAGCATCTTCCGGCGTTCGATTTCTTGAGGTTGCTTGGTTTCATGGCATCTTGCATTTTCCTGGTGCCAGAGGCTCGTCTGAGAATGAGATCCCTCCAATAGGCTCTCAGGACTTGGTGGTCCTAGTTCTCAGGCAGAATGTCAGACCGCCTGCAGGTTCCGAGCTGAGTCTCTCAGGACCTTCTGTGGTGGGCTTGCAAGGACAACATTCTCAAGGGAGAATCTTTTTCGCAGCCATGGCCAGAGATACCGATAGTGACTAACGCTTCACTTACGGGGTGGGGACTCCACACCAACGATGTGACAATCGGCAGTCGTTAGTATCCATCGGAGTCCAAGCGAAATAATCAACCTTTTGGAGCAGAGGGCAATCGGACTAGTGCTGAAGGCCTTTCTGTCCTCTGTACGGGGAAAGAACGTCCTGATAATGACGGACAACACAGTGGCTGTGTTCTACCTCAACAAGGGAGGAGGTGTAGGGTCACTACCACTTTGCAGAGAGGCAATACAGCTCTGGTTCTGGGCAATTGAAGAAGGAATCTCTCGATCAGCAGTTCATCTAGCCGGAGAGCAGAACGCGGCGGCGGACGCTCTGAGCAAGCAGAGCACAGTCTCCCACGAATAGGAACTAGGTCAGGAATTCCTTAAAGAGATCTTCACCCTTTGGGGAACCCCTCAAGAGAGGACCTGATCTTGACCAGTGTCAAGCGGAAGTGCGAACTGTGCTGCTCCAGGGACTTTCCTCCAAGAGGAGCTCTAGGGGAGGCATTCGTAGTGGACTGGGAGATTCCACTCCTGTATCCATTTCCTCCAGTCCCCGTCATTCCTCACATGATAAGGAGGTTGAGAACATTCGGGAAATTCATGATCCTAATTGCTACGGATTGGACCAGGAGGACGTGTTGCCCGGACCTTCTGGACATGTTTTCCACAAAGAGAAGATCTTCTCTCACAAGAGGAAGGTTGGGTTCTCCATCCAGAGGTCAAGACACTCTGCCTTCACGCATCATTTCTGAGAGGCTGAGATGCAAGAATTGGGACCTCCCGGATGACGTAATGGAGATTTTGCTTTCGGCCAGAAGGCAACCAACAAAATCTTTGTACTGCTGCCATTGGAACAAGATCAGCAGCTGGTGCAGGGATGAGAATGTGGATCTTTTTCTATGTGACTTCCTTTTGGTTACATTTGGCAAATCTCTGGCTCCAGATTGGAACAATTAAGGGTTATATAGCAGCGCTTTCTATTTTCAAGCGCTCTTCATAGAAGGATTAATATTTAAGATCCCTCTGATTGTTTAGTTTCTGAAAGGCCTTACTGATGTATATCCACCAGTTCCTTTCAAAGTCCCTGTATGGTATCTCAATCTAGTGTTCGTTTTGAACATGCATTCCTTTTGAGCCTTTACATTCATGCCCATTAAGACTCTTGACATTAAAAACCATTTTGCTTATTGCAATAACGTCAGACTGCAGGGTAAGCGAGTTGCAGGCCCTTTCCTGTAAACCTCCACATACAGTTTTCCATAAAGACGAGGTCATTCTCAAGGTAAAGCCTTCTTTTTTCCCGAAGGTAGTCTCTGATTTCCGCTTGTCACAAAAAATTACCTTATTCTATCCACCTTCTCATCCAGGAAAGGAGTAGGAGTGGTTTTATAAAGGTTTATACAGGTTTTATAAACTGGACCCAAAAATGACTCTGTTTTTATATATCAGAATGGTTACTTTTCGCCAAAATGACCAATTATTCATTGGCTACACTGCCCCTAAATTGAGTCTTGCGGTTACAAAACAAACCATATCCAGATGGATCATCCTGGCTATTGGTGAATGCTACAGATTAGCGGGCAAAGAACCGCCAGAAGGCCTAAGGGCATATTCCACAAGAGGCATGGCAACCTCTGCTGCTCTTCAAAAAGATGCCCCAATCAATGATATTTGTTCAGCTGCCACTTGGTCGTCTATCCATACCTTTGTGAGACATTACTGTCTGGATTCATCTTCCAGTCAGGGAGGACAATTTGCAAAAGTAGTCCTTTGTTCGGTCCATGATTAGATCTAAATTTAATTAGTACTCTGACCTCCAAATTATTACTTCTTTGGGAGTCTATCATAAGATGAGTAATACGTGGGAGGACACAATCAATTCGAAGAACAAGTTACTTACCCCTGGTAACGTTATTTCGATTGGATGTTCCTCCCACGTATTCCTCATAGCCCCTCCCAGCCTACCCCGCCGTACAATTTACGTGTTATTACACTTTATGCTTTCTGAGCCTACGGTCTATGGGACGCCTGATAATTCCTCTTCAGGAGGGGGAAAGACAGAATGGAAGCCAACGGGCGCTGCGTGCGCTACTTATACAGATGATGTCGACAGTCGAACGGAGGCCTTTGAGGGACATCGACTCGAGAAAGCACACAGCGCCCCATGTCAAAAAAAACAAATCCGAAGCAGCTGAAGCTGGACAGATTATTATCATAAGATGATGAATACGTGGGAGGAACATCCAATGGAAAGAATGTTACCAGGGGTAAGTCATTTGTTCAACTGTCACACCACCACCCACCGCAACCAATCGCATTTTCACGTAAATTCACCTGTCACCCACATACATTTCACCTTACCACTAACAGCACAGCCTTGATAAAAACCTTTGGTCAAAGCACGAGTTCCAACGCCAACATGACTTTAGTGAACTTCTCACAGATCCAGTGCCCATACAAACGGGGTCTCATCTCCCCTTCTTACCTCCACATACAGGAACCCATGAGCTTGTCCAGCTGAGACCTTGTATCTGGCAGCAGGAGGAACAGACAGATTTGGAACCAGATCATCGCAGTGATCCACTATTCCTATAGCTCACACCACCAAATCCCAACAAAAAAATATATAAAATAATATGTAGGAGAAAGGTTCTATGTGAAACGACCTAACTTTAAAGGTCTCAAGAGAAAAAGACCAATTTACAATGCACGATTTTATATTTATCACAAAACCAGCATTGTGTAAAGGTCTTTTTATCTTAATTTTCGAGGATTTGGGGGGCGTGGCCATCAGCCATGCTTTAGAGCTTTCTTCTTGAGCTCCTGTTAACCAACATGATCTGGCCTATAATGAGGATAATAGCTTGTTAAATCCCCTGCAAATGAAGCAAGGTGGATGGAGGATTGCTGAGAATGGGTTAGAAGCAATCTGGCTCCAGCAGGCGGTGGAGATACCCCGGGCACCCTGAATAACAAAGGGGCGGTGAATGTCTGATCCGAATACGGTGAGAAGGGAGGGTCAGCTGCCCGGAGCAAAGGTGCTGGGATTACTACCACGAGCAGAATGACAATCGGCTAGTCCAGCCTGAAGCATTTCGGAGCACTGTGCAGCGGGGTAGCCGCGTGCTCGTCAACGGGAAATGAGCTTGAACAAGGCGTAGGCGACCGCATAGAAGCCAGAAGTACGCCAAGGCAACAAACATTGACAGAGTGAGTGGCAGTGTCGGGCCGGGGGCTGAAGGGGCGTGGAAAACTAGCCGGTGTGGGGTGCTGCCTTGTCGGCAGTGCAGACGTCATGGAACAAAGGAGGACAGCAGGTACGAGGCCCGCAGCGAGGCTAGGACACCCTGCCTCCCCAAAGCAAGCCTCCGCGCACCAGGTGCGCTCATGTCGCAGCTGCAAGAAGCTATGGTATAACAGAGGCGGACTATAACGGAGGTCGGCCTCAGAAGTAAGTGAAGGCGGACTGTAGTGGAAACAAGGTGTGGTTCGTAGCTCGGAAGAGGCGGACCGTAGGGGTAACTGGCCCTGTTCACAATGGATAAGTGGACCGCATGGGAAGCGGGCCTCAGCATGCATTCGGAGGTGGACTGATGTGGAAACGATTTCCGATTTCCAACATGGGAACGAACGGAGTGAGGCCGACCCCTACGCACAACCTGCACTGGTAATAAGCACTAATAGCCCAAGTTCTACTGCCCTGTGCAGCAACCTACAACCGATGCTAACACACTGTATGGTTACAGCTACAGACCCCAGTGCAGGGATTGCCCGGAGGCAGTGCGGGTGGGTGGCAGGGTGAGCAGGTACCTGGGCCCAGAAGACCGAGGGGTAGGCCAGGTGCACGGTGCCGAGAAGAAAAAGGATCAGCAGGGGAGAGGAGGGGCGAAGGCAGAAGCAAAGAGGAAGGTCTTGAGGTGCTTCCGGAACCGGAGATGGTTCTCCTCAAGTTTCAGAGTGGCAGGGAGGCTGTTCCAGAGGAAGGGCCCAGCCGAAGACAGCGATCTACGCCCAGCTTGTTTCTTTGAAAAACGACACACCCTGAGGGAGTTGGAGGTAGAGAAGCAAAGAACTCGAGAGGAGGAGGTATTTACTGAGGGATAGCTGAAAGTTTTTTTTGGACCCAGACCCCAGAAGATCTTGTGGATGATGCAGAGGGTTTTGAATATAATCCTTGTGTCCACTGGGGAGATTTCAGGGCTGGAGAGATACGTTCCCAGGGCTTGAGGCCAAGGACAAGCCTCGCAGTCCTGTTCTGGGTGAGTTGTAAAGGGTGGAGAGTAGAGGCAGGAAGATTTAGAAAGAGATTGTTGCAATAGCCCAACTTAGGGAGAACCAGGGCTCGGGAGACAGTGAGCTTCTGGGGGAAGGAGAGGAAAGGCATGGTACCTCTGAGGGGGTGCAGTAGGAAGTTTGACTTTTTAGAGACATCAAAGATGTGGGCAGCGAAGGAAAGCGTGGAATCAAAGATGACCCCGAGATTCTTGGCTTTGCAGGTGGGGGTAGATGTCAGGAGTAGTAACCATATGCAGGAGACTTGGAATCATAAGCCTCAGGAAACAAATGTTGCTAAATTCAGGAACCAACAACGTGGCGCTTACTTCAGATCGCACTACGCAAGAACGTCTTACACCCAAGATTGCAATGGTTTGCATGGATACTAGCAGTAACGTATCTGCCCACTGCGGCTTACGCACCAGGACATGATCCTGGGACTGAGGCGAGACGTGGGGAGGCCTCAGCACAAGAAACTGAGCTGGGCTGTTGTTGGAGGCATGGGGATGGGGGGTGAGGGAGTTGGGGAAGTTGAAGGGGAGTTAGCCTATGGGACCACATGGAATATGCTGAACTTGACTGTTGGACTGATGGTGCATGTCAGAATTTTCAATGCGATGGGGGAACTTAAAATAGTAACCTGGAACGTTACAGGCCTCAACAGTTACATTAAACGTAACTGGATTATGACTTGCCTAAGGCGTCAGAAAATTGACATCGCACTCCTGCAAGAAAGTCACCTCACAAAAGAGAAAGACGACTCTCACTCCAAAATGGAGAGGCACGACCCTGGGCTCATCCTATTCGGTTTATGCTAGGGGTGTAATAATTTGTGTGGCACAGTCGGTTCCTTTGAGAGTGCTTGACACCTTCCAGGATAAAGAGGGGAGGATGTTTGTATTGCGGGTCCGGGTCAAGCACAGAGAATTTTGTATTATAAACACATATGCACCAAACCAAGAGACTGCAGCTTATTTTCATACGTTAAACCCGCTAATAAGTCCATACAGAGATGGCACATTGATGGGGAGGGGACTTTAATTTTACGCTTAACCCTACACAGATCAGATGACAAATGTACGCACCCCGCCCCCTCCGCAAAGCCCTGTACACATTATTGCAAGCATTTAAACTCTCAGATGTATTGCAGACTCTACACTGGCATGCCTGCGGATACTCGCATTATACCGCTCCCCAAGCCCTTTACACGAGATTAGATTATATTTTTACAGGAGAGGACACCCTGGGTGAATTCGATAGAGCGGAATATAAAGCACGGGAATTGTCAGATCATGCCCCGCTGGTGGTCACATGGCGAGTCCCCCACTCCCTAAGAGCATGCATCCCGACATGGAGACTTAGGAGTGAGTCTCTGAGGGACAAAGCATTGCGTTAACAGTTAAGGGAAGGTGTGCTGGATTATTTTAAATTTAACACAGGAAGTGTGGCATCAGCGGGTACGTTATGGGAAGCCTTCAAGATGGTGATCCGAGGGACTGCAATCGCCAAGGCGAATGGGGTTCAGGCTGTAATAGAGAATGACTCCTTCACAAATGTTCCATATAATATACCCAGAGTCTTCTTTAGGGCACTGAATGCCACCTGCCAGAGCTTCCTTTGGCACAACTCGAGATGTAGAATGTCGCTAGTGAAATTACAGAGACCATACGAACAGGGAGGGATAAAAGTGCTGGATTTTGAGGGGTATTTTGTGGCGTGCCAATTTTAGTTTGCCACGTACTGGCTATCAGACGGGCAGACCAAAGACACTGAGTTACTACAACCGGCATGCACCCCATTCTTGTTGAAAGAGATGGTGTGGACCACGATACCACATGACCCCAAACCCCCTTTGTTGCTGAGGCTAGGCATGATCCCATTTGTGACACTAAAGAGTGAAGACTGGCAATTTAGGCTAAATGTTAGGAAGTACTGGGACACAAGAGGGGTGGTGACACTAGGCGATATATTGCGAGAGGGACGACCGATAACCTTTTAATGAGGTTGCTTTGTAGTCAGGAGTACGGGAAAGGCAGCACATAACCCATGCCTCACTTCTCCATAGTATAAAAGCAAAGTGGCCAGGACTGGAGAGAATATTGGTAGAAGATGTAACGATAGAAACATTCTAGGACCTCACCGAAGAGGACAATGCAGTATCACGATTATATGAGGTACTGAGTTGAGGCCGATAACAATCTTATACAAATTAGGCAGATCTGGGAGGTAGATTTGCAAGAGAAGCTGTCAGACGCAACTTGGAGCAATATCACGGGGTATCACAAAAAAGTGTCCAGGAATGCAAAACTACAGCTGATACAATTGGCATATTTAACCCTGCAGAAAATTGCAAAATTTAGTAATGCAAGAGAGCAAGCCTGCCCGACATGCAGCCTGATCAATGCAGACCTGATGCATATGTTTTGGGCCTGCGTGGAAATATGCCGATATTGGGAGGTATTTGCCCATGCTTTAACCAAGGTAGTCTTGCTGCCAGATTCGGTCACCCCCAAGGTGTGCATGCTAGGAATTTTTCCAAGACCAAAATTTACGAGACACGTGAGTAAATTGAAAGACCTGGCATACATCTTGGCAAAGCAATAGGGTGGAAGGCAAGGAATGGCCCAACGGTTGAGGGGTGGTTGAGCGACATCCAGAAATGGTCATTGGTAGAAACTGCAGTGTAGCAGGAAGCTTCTCTGATTGTACCCTGACTCAGGAGCAGGCACCATCACAATCCATAGAAAAGAGATGTGAAATACACCATTGGTAGACATTGCAAGTAGAATAGGCTGGGAGGATGGACAGGAGGAGGGCGGTATGGAGGTTTGAACAGATATAGAACATGAGGCATCATCGGAAGTTATGCACAAAGTCTGTATCTTATTTTATTTTGTTGAAAATTAATAAAATTGTTTAAAAAAAAAAAGAAAATATTCAGGGGGTTTCATTTCCACAGCCCCCATTGTTCCTCTCCCGCAGGATTCCCCATCTCTCAGACCCTTCCCCCCCCAAACCCCACAAACCAAAACACATACATACACACACCAACAAACACGCACCCACACACTTACCTGTTCTCCTCGTCCTGCACTTCCGGGTCCAGACGTGCCTGTCAGCCCCCGTGCGGCAGGGGCGTGACCGTTCCATTTAGAAAAACTGCTCCGTATGGTCACGGAGCGGTCTTTCGAAATCGGTTTTTAGGTGAAAAGCTATTAAGAACGAGGAGAATTGCAGCGTCCCTGGATTGATGAGAATAAGATGTATACCAACACTCTGTTCCCCATCCACTGGTTATAAGCACGTGCTGTCTGTATCTTTAATAGATTTCTGTTCCGAACAGGGCATTAACACTATGCGGGCTGATACAAGCCATAACTTTCCTAGTTTTCATCTGATGTTCAAAATAGCACATTTGAGATCAGCCATAGCTCACAAATTGAGCAGTGTACAGCAACAGTTGACTTAATGTTATCCTGCAACTAGTACAAGTTAAGATAATGAGTTGGAGCAGTTTGCATGGTCACAAGCAAAGGTTGTATCGGGTCTAAAAACATTACCAAGCCAACCTCAGAAAAGTACATTTGGTCTGTGGGCTGATGGGGGTGTGAACCTGTGAGCGCTGCAGCCCTGAGAACCGTGAGCAGCAATTAAGGCTTCATATCACCGCAACCCGATGCTATGGAACCGAGGATGGTGGTCTGAACCCTTGAATCACCGAAAGCTTGTGTTTTTGAAGTTGTGATGCTGGCTGTCACTCTGAATTTGGCACGGGCCTTAAGCCCAGGTTGGAGCCCCCGGAACACAGCAAACATGGCAGCTGCCTGCAGAGGCACAGTCGGGAGACCTGGCTTATTTGGTGCCCACTGATGGGCTTATGCTTAAACAATTTGAGGCAGCGGGGAGGAGTATTATTGCCAGCGACCTGGTGCAGCTGTCTGCTACCTGTCTTGAGCAGGGCGGGGAGCCCCAAGTCCATCAAAGCAGAGACTCTTGCGTGCCAAAGAGCACTTTTCAAAAACTCAGCGGCACCCCAGGAGTGAAATCAGGGGGACGCTGACTTATTTTACCATACTGACTGCCCGCCCCGGGCCAAATGCGACTTGAGCCTAGAAGCGGCTCTCTGAAGCAGGGAGAGCCTGCTATAGCAGGAGGCGGGCTCAAGCGAAGACGGCATGGAGCCAGGACAGAGCCAGTGCTACTGGGAAGCGAGTAGCGAACCTCTTGCTTCGGAAGGATGAGGTGAGCTCCCCGTGGGTGTTGAGCCCTGGAACAGTGCACTAGCAGCGGAGCGTAGTAGGGGAGAGCCCTTATTGGAGCTGGGAGTTACGGCAACGGGTGTCTCTGCTGATTTCTCCAACTTTAGCAGATACGATGTGCGGGCTCTTACACCTCTAATGTAAGCCGGTCAGAGGATTTCTCCTCAGTGGCGCTTACTTAACTCCTACCTCTAAGCAGAGACTAGTTGGACTAGCACATTCAATGGGGCCCGACAGCCCTTCGGGAGCCGGAACATAGGGGGAGGAGAGCAAAGTTGCAGTAACTCCCAGATAGCTGTGCAGTCTGAGGAACATAGCTCCTGAACCACCATCAATGACATAAGCTAGCTGCTGGCCACTGCACTGCACACAAAGGCTTAGCTGGACACTTCTCCTCACATTAGGAAGCATTTTACCCTGCATCTTTGCGCACACAGGAGACTAAGTCAGAGTTCTGAGCCATTCAGTAACTGACCGGGGCCGAAAGAGCAGGGTTTCGAGAGTAAGGAGCGTGAGTGGGACCTGTTAGGGCTGAAGCGAGCTACACCAGCAAACAATCTTTTGGGACCCTGGGTCTAAACAGGTTGCTCCTTTTTCAGATTACTTGCTGACCACTGGGTTCCTCTCCGCTGCAACTCTGTGTTGGGCATCATGAAGTCTGGTAAGGCTAAAGATAGGCCGGTGAAGTAAATGCTTCAGCAGCTGAGACCAGCCTCAGACTCATCACCTGCCATGGATGCAGACATGCAACCAGCCTCAAAAGGGGACATTGTTTGTTTGTTTCAATCTATACAGAAGGAAATGGAAACAACGCTGCAAGAATTCAAAAGCTCCTTTCAGGAATTAACCCACAATGTGCAGCAGAACAAAAGCATGCTTGGGGAACTGGAATCCGCTTTCTGCGACCAGGAAAACTCACACGCTAGAGGCCTACAGGAATATTGCAGAAGAGAAGCAAGAAGATGCCAAAAATCGGTCCCGCAGGAACAATGTCTGCATCAGAGAGATGCCGAGGGAGATTAAGGACCAGGACAGAAGGATACATTTGGGGGCTGTTCCAGGAAATACTTGGAGAAACGAACGTGGACCTCCAAGTATATTCCAACTTTCAAACGAGACAGAAGCTCCTCCTGGATGCTCTGGTGAGGGTCCACTTTTTCAAAACTAAATACCTTATCAGAGGACCGGGGAGATGCAGAGACTGGAGTATAAGGGGGCCTCTCTTCAGTTGTTTCAAGACCTCTTCCAAGGCACTATCCAAAGGCAGAGGTTAATGAGACCATTGACCAACTGGTTATCAGAGAAAGAAGTCTGCTATATGTGGGGATATCCGTTCTGTATTTTGTTCCAATTAGATGGGGTCCAAGATCAAGTCCATCCCTCCGAGCAGCTGTATCTCTGAAGATACCGGAAACAGGCATACATTTACCTGAAGGAGGGCCCCAAGAGGCCCCATCCATTGCCTGGCCTCAGACACACTTGAGGAAGAGCAGGAAAAAGGATTGTTGGAGGCCCTTGATAGACAGAGGGGAAGAGTAGCAGGGACTCTGAGGCTCCCACATGTGTACCCCTGAGCGACTGTGTGATGCACTGACTTAAATGTGCTCGTCGGCACGATAGTGATGTTGTACACTCCAGGTTTTCAATGAGTAGCAGCTACGGTTGTTGGGGAGGCTGTGTTTTTTTTTATTTGTTTATTTATAAATCAGCTCATAGGTGAACATATACATCAACATTTACTTGCTGCCCCTGGCGATGCACATAAATTGACATTTCCCTTGTCCTTCCCCCGGTATCCCCCGGATGGGCTTTGTCTCCCAGTTTCATTGATCCGAGTCAAGTGGTGGATGCTCGCTAGTTAATTGCAGGGCCCTCGCGATTAGACGTGACTAATAATAATAATAGTGAATAGTAAATAATAATAAAGTCGGTGCCAGATAGTTCTGGTCACAGTCTAACAGCGGTGCCCAAATGTTCGTAAAGCGATGGACAGAGTCCACATTGGCCGCTGTGACCTTTTCGGCTATCAGTATGTCCCAAAGCTTAATCCACCAGAGGGTTATCAGGGGGCCTTCAGTGGATTTCCAGGTGCGTGCCGTTGTAATTTTGGCCGCCAGCAGAAGTTGGGTTATAAGGGCTGCCTTCCTTCCTGTTCTTGGGTAGGAGCCTGGGACTGGGATCCCTAGGAGGACATTTTCGGGGGCCAGTGGAATTGCCACTTGGGTTATATCTTTTATTGCGGCGAGGCATTGGGACCAGAATCCTCCTACCTTAGGACACATCCACCATATGTGGAATTGGGATCCTGGTAGACCGCAAAGGCGCCAGCAGTGCAGGTCCACTGCCTGCTGAAAGTAGTGGAGACGGAAGGGGATCGGGGGGTGGGAGGAGGGGTACCAGCGTAGGAGCAGTTTGTGGGCGCATTCCCAATTGGTGATGCAGGGGGAGGCCGCGCGTGTTCTCGACCAGATGTCCACCCAGGTTTGGTCCTCTATGGCATGTCCCAGGTCCGCCTCCCATTGGGACATGTAGGAGGGCTTAATGAGGAAAGGGTCATCCCGCAGTAGTTTATAGAGGGCCAAGATTGTCCCTCTGGCTGGCAGGTCATTTACGGTGAGCTCTAGTGGAGCGGGAGCTCGTGTCGCTGCAGTTCACGTCTGGGGGTGGGAGCACCAATGCGTAGTTAAGCATAAGTGAATCAGTCCGTTTCCGCAAGTTGGAAGGTTATCTTACATTGAGGAGGGCGCCCCGCGCACCTTTGAACAAAGAGCTGCCCCAGTGATTCGAGGCCTCCTGCCACCCAATTCCTAACGTTTGATGGGCAGACGCCTGGGGAGAAGGCTGGGTTAAGGAAAATTGGGGAGAATGAGCTCAGGCCCCCGGGATGCCTTTGTGTCTGCGGGCCCAATCCCAGGCTCTCACTGAATGTTTAGTGGAGGCCAGCATGTTTGGCTAAATTCGGCGCAGTGTGGTGGGGATGAATGGGAGGTAGCGGAGGGGGAGGGAGAGACAGGACTGTTCGATCTCTACCCACTTTGGGTGCCCTGAGGCGATTCCCCATGCTTGGATGTGGGCCAGCTGTGCTGCTATTTGATATCTACGGAGGTCCAGAACCCCCAGTCCTCCCAATTTAGCACTGCCCATCATGGTTCTCCGGGGAATGCACGCTTTCTTGCCCCTCCAAATGAATTTGATCAGTTTTCTTTGAAGGCGCTGCAGGGGGGGGAGGGGGCGGGGATTGAAATGGGTAGGGAGGAGCAGGCGTAAAGGAACCGTTGGAGGAGGTTCATTTTGCAGGCCGTAATGCGGCCCAGAAGGGAGATCCCTTGTGATAGCCAGCGGTTGAGATCCTTTTCCTTCTCCTCAAAGAGGCGGGGAAAATTTGTCTGATACACTTTTGCCGGGCGGGCCGGGATCTGGACCCCCAGGTATGGGATAGACTTGACGCTCCACTGGATTGGGATTTGTTTCTCTAGGGCTTCCCTTTCACATGGGTCCAGCCCCACCCCCAGCGCCACCGATTTCTCGAAGTTGATGGCGAAGCCTGCTACTCTTCCGAATCTTCAGATTCCTGCCAAGGCCACCTTCATTGAGACCTCAATGTCAGTGATAGTCAATAACACATCGTCGCCATAAAGAGCAATATTATGTTGGGCAGGGCCTACTTGTGGGCCTTTGATCTGCGGGTTCCAATGGATGCGTTGGGCCAGGGGCTCCATGGCCAAGGCAAAGAGCAGGGGGGACAGAGGACATTCTTGTCTCGTTCCACATGTGAGGGGAATCGGGTCTGACAGGAGGCCATTGACTCTCAGCCGGGTATTGGGGGGATTGATAGTTCGCTAGGACCATTTTCTGAAACTTCTGGCCAAAGCTGAAGGCCTTGATGGTGAGGCGTAGGAAGGTCCAATCCACCCTGTCAAAGGCTTTGGCCGCATCCAGGGCCAGCAGGGCAAGTTGTTGCGCTTTTTGGTTGGCGACCTCTATCAGGTTTAGGGCTCTACGGATGTTGTCTCTCGACCTGTGAGTTTTGAACCCAGTCTGGTCCGGGTCTTCTGTGATGCTAGGAAGGATGGGCGCCAGGCAGTTGGCCAGAATCTTGGAGTATATATTGGCGTCCAGATTTAATAATGAGACTGGCCTATACGAGTTGTTGTCCTTGGGGTCCTTTCCGGGGCTTGAGGATGAGAATCGTGATGTGCGCCTGCATGGTAGGGGTGATACTTCCGGTGGCGGCAAATGACTTAAAGAGCCGGGTTAAGGGGGGCCACCAGTTGAGGACGGAAGAGTTTGTAGAACTGGGTGGAGTACCCATCTCGGCCCGGGGCTCTAGGTTTCAGGCTTTTTATGGCCTCCTCAACTTCCTCGCTTGTGATGGGCGCTTCAAGTCCTTCCCTCGCCATGGGCGTAAGGTGTGGGAGAGCTGCCTCTCGCAGATAGGACTGGCGTTCATTTTGGTCTCTCGGGACTGCTGTCCTTATCTCCGATTGGTGGGCCAATGCCAGTCGTAGCTTCTCGCGTTCTGCGAATTGAACCGCTCTCTGTGGGTCGCGAAGGCCCAGGATGGTATTTCTTTTCTTCGGTTTGGCTAGTTTGTTTACCAACAGCTTATTTGCTTTGTTACTGTTGACATAATACCACTGTTTATTTGTAGTTAGTAGATCCGCCGTGGCTTTCGGCGTAATGCGCCTCCAACCTCTTTCTTGCTGCCTTTAGGATTTCGTGGACCAACCCTTCCGCTTGCGAGTGGCTTCAGCCTCCCGGACTTCAGATTCCAGGATGGTACGGGCCACCTGTTTCCGCTTATGGAAAGCTGCTCCTTGGGCGATCAGTTCCCCTCTGAGCACTGCCTCCATAGCATCCCAGGTGTTGGCTGGGGATGTGTCCTCGTTGCGATTTTCTGCAAAGACGTTTTTGATTGATCTGGCAATGGAGTCCCTTACTGCCATGTCATTTAAGATAGGGTTGTGTAAGTGCCATCTGCGGCGGGGGGATCCGGATCGTGTGCTTGCAGGGTTAACAAGACTGGAGCGTGGTCAGAGAGGATCCGGGAGCCAATGTTGACGTCCGTGAAGGCCAGGATCTGAGGGGAGGCCAGTAGTAGGCCAATTTGAGAGAAGGTACGGTGCACATATGAATAGAAAGTGACGTTTTCCTCCTCAGGAGATATCACCCTCCAGGTGTCAACGACATCCAGGGTCCGAAAGAGATGGAGCAGGCCTTTTACAAATTTTAGGTCTCTAGATGATGGGGGGTCCGATCTGTCTTTAAGTGGGTCAGGGGCTCCGTTAAAGACTCCCCCCACAATGACTTTCCCCTCAATGAATGGGAGGAGGGCCTCCTCTAAGTCTCGGTAAAACCCTTCCTGATGCTCGTTCGGTGCGTAAGCTGAGATAACGGTGTAGAGTTGGTAGAAAATTATGCATTTGATTGCAATGAAGCGACCCTCCTGGCATCGTAGTGCGTCTAGGATTTGCGGTTTCAGCTCTTTTGCAAAGAAGATAGCGGTGCCTCCCTTCTTGAAGCCAATAGTTGTAGGGGGAAAAGTCTACTGCGAAGGCGGGAGAAGTCCACCGGCATCAGGTGAGCCTCTTGCAGGAAAGCCACTGAGGTTCCCTCGTCCTCTAGCCTTTGCAGGATGGATTTCCTTTTCGAAGGGGTGTTTAGGCCCCTGACATTTAGGGTGGTGAATTTCAGTTTTTGATGTGGGGGCTAGCCCTCTAAGTTCCTTTGTCGCAGGAGGGGAGGTGTTGGGAGAAGTCCAAGTCAGCCATGGTCGCGAGGGGCGAGCTGGTTTGGGTTCTCCTGTGGCTGAGGTTTTTCAAATAGCCTCCAATGGGAGGAACAAACTTCTAACATTGGCCTCCACCAGGGGGCCAAAACCTTAACTTGTCAGACCAATTTTGACTTATTGGTACATCCCCTAGCCGACCAGGCTGTTGTCAACCAAAAGGGCCGAGTTTCACTCCAAGGGTAAAACGGTGACATACACCTTGGAGTAGGGTACAGACCGCATGGGGCCCGCAGCGGGATTAAGTAAGCAAGGTTCCGGTGCTATGTGTTCTTTGAACATTCTGCTGATCTTAATTTAGGTTTGCGGCTTCTCTCCCCCCCCCCCCTGATAGTCTCGGAGGAAGAGCTTGAGAGGGCACAGGGCCCTGCGCTTTTGCAGTGTCAGGGGGAGAGGTCCTGGAATATTTGGAGTGCGGAGCCTTGGAATGATAGTTCATCGTGTAAGCGACCTATTGCCGAGATGGCTTCATTGGTGGTATAAAAATGGACTCTTGTGATTACATCCGGGGGGGGGGTCTGAGTCGGTTCCTCGTCGTGGGCACCGTCTGTGGGTGCGATCAAGTAGGAGCTGTGCTTCGTCCAGGTTTGGTAGCAGCGACTGGAAGGAGTTGCCCATGTACTCGGGGAGCTCCCGATCAGGGATTGAGGAGGGGACATCTCGGATACGCATGTTATTGCGGCGGGCGCGGTTTTACAGGCCTTCTTGCTTGAATTCGAGGATCTCGGTTCTGTCCATTAAGGTCTGGATTGTGCATTGCACTTCCGCCAGAGTGGTTGAATGCTCTTGGGCTAGATCTTCAGATTCCCCCATCATATGTTCTATGTCACCAACCCTTTTCTCTGTTTGTTCTAGCTTTTAGGTGAACTCCGACATACAGGATCTGAACTCTGACTTTATATCAGACTTGGAGGTCTTCTTTGGTTTCAAGGGTCCCTTTATCTTCTGGCACCTTTTGAGGCGTAAATTTTGGGGGGACCGCTTTCTTCCCTTTCTCCGTTGCAAGGAGCATGGTGGAAATATTCACAGATTTGGGAGGTTTCAGGGATTTAACAATTGTTCCATGGAGGGAGACGGCTCCCAGCGAGGTTTGTGCAATGTTACAGTTGTTGGCAGGCGGGTGAGTGGACTATTGGCCAGTAGAAAGTCCCAGGACACCAGCCGAGGGACCACACTATCTTACTTTGGTGGCAGCAGGGGAGTGAGGTGGGCCGGGGTGCCCCAGGAGGTAGTCGGTCAGGTTAGTGATCATTGGGTCCTTTGCTGCGGTGGAATTAGTGGTCAGAGAGCGGGCAAGGGGGAGAGAGGGGAACCCAAAGCTGTGATGACAGTTGGTGATCTACTCACAGATTGCTTAGAGCTCCCGGAGTGAAGGCGGGGGGGGTCAGGGCTCTCCGTTCTGGTGGTGATGGGAGGTGGGCCGGGGCGCCCCAGGAAGCTAAAAGTGTTGTTGTTGCCAGCCAGGAGTTCTGTGGATGTTCTGGAAAGTCCAAGATTCCGGGAGAAGCATAGATTGAACTCTGGAGGGGGAGGGGGAAGGTCTTGTGGGACTTGAGTCCAGTCCGCAACCCACGGTGACAGTCTTCTGGGAGAGTCTGGGCTGTGGCTGGGCGGTTCTTGGATGTGCTTGAGGGGCTCAGGGCTAAGGGTGGCTGCCTCTTTAGGACTGTGTTAGGCCCCCCGTGGTTTGCCTCAGCACGCCTGACTGTGGGGGTGAGACCGCCACCCGGAGTCGTGCTGGCGCAAGGCTCGCTCAAAATAATGTGAGGGGGAGCAGAGATAATGGAGGCCGCCCGAGGCTGCAACATGGGCGTGGGAGAAGGTGGTTTTCCCCTGTATATGGGTGGGAGGGGGGTCACTCCCCTGGCTTCATCATCCAGGCCTCAGCTGTGTGGGTCCTTCAGCATTCCGCGTACTGTATGGCCGGAGGGAGAGGCCACACACAGTGCGGGCGGAGTGGGGGCTCCATGGGGGCAATGAGGCCCTGCTGGGGTGGGGTGGAAGCCCTGCACTGTCTGGGCCTCCAACAGTGCAGCCGAAGCTATCGAGTGCCCCCGCGATTTTCCAAACACACGGGGTGAACTAGCAGAGTTGAAGCACCACCGTCTGTTGTATTCTCTTCATGTGCACTAGGATTGCTGCAGTTGGTGGCCGGGGGCCATCCTCCAGGAGCAGAGCCGCGGCCGCTCTCCTCCCGCATCCAGAGAGGGAGACCAGTCGCCCCGCTGGTGAGGACTATTGCAGCGTGGGTGAGAAGAAGTTTGCTCTGAGGACTTGGCTCTGCTGTGGCGGGGAGTTGCCGCCGGCGCTTCCTGCGGGCTGCGGTCCGGTTCCAGAGAGGGGGCAGTCGTTCCCCGGGAGGTTGGTAGGTGAGTCCGGCTGCCTGAAGGGCAGAGGCCGGCTGGAGGTGCTGCCCCAGTCGGGTGCAACCCATGGGGCCCGGGTCTGGGCTGGGCTCCCGGCAGAGCTTCGGTCAGTGCCGCGTCAGAGGCTGAGGTGCAGGATACTAGATGGGCACTGTCGAGAACCGCAGGAGGGCGGGGGAGGATTCCAGACGTCAGGTGCTCCCCAGTATGGTCCCGGAGCCAGCGAGGGTTGAGGGATAGCCGCAAGGACAGGGCCGACGCGGCCCGTCCGCCATTTTGGGTTTGCTTGGCGATCGGCGCCGGCAAGTACCCTCACCTCGTTTTTGCTGTTCCTGCTCGCGTTACGAGCTTAGATTACTGCCAGCAGGTCCTCTAGCATTCCGCAAACCAGATCAGGCATTTATAATGTCGGGCCATAGCAGGAACTTTAGATTTTCCAGTGATTGCTGCAAACCCCATGCAGAGGCCATTAGAGGAGCTGCCTCATCGCTGGCGCTCCAGGCCACGCCTCCTGTTTTAAGCTGTAATAGTGTAAGTTTGTTTGCAATTACAGGGGCATAAGGAGCATGTGAACTTTATCAGGCAGTTTATACTGATGATTACCCCACACGGGTTATTCTACTTTTTATTCCTTTTTTTTCTCTTTCTTTGATGTTCACATGTATGCTAAGGTGCAGGGGGTGGTTGATGCATTGGAGCACAGTTGCTAACAGGTCGCAGCCAGAAATGAGCTTCATTGGGAGAGTGGAAACTGGTTGGGAATATGTGATCTGTACGAAATTGGGGATTGGTGGTAAAGCTAGAGGAAATTTAAACTACTGGGCTGGCTGATGGGAAAATTATCATTAAATGTTCTGGGGTTAAATTCTCCAAGAAAAAGGAAGAGCATGCTGTCTAAGTTGGTGGACCTTAAGGCTGATATAGCCTTGCTCCAGGAGACACATCTTCTGCAGAGGGACTGGCCGAGACTACGCTCCCGTTGGTTTCCCTACCAATACTTTGCCTCTTCCTCCCAGAAAAAAAGCAGGGCTCGCAATTTTGAGAGCCAGCTCTCTGTACTTTGAACAAGGGAAGGCTGTGATGGATGCCCTGGGTCGATCTATTGGGCTCAATATACAAATAGCGGGTAGAGACCTCACTTTGGTGTCTGTATACGGACCTAATCGGCAACAGGACCTGTTTTATGAACAGCTATTCCCACACATGGCGCAATTTCAGCGGCCCGAACCTGTGGTTGGAGGGGAATTTAGTGCAGGATTAGATGGAGAGAAATACAGGTCCGGTACATCAACCCCGGCTGAAGCCTCCAAGACTGTTCCCCCCTCCATACATCTACCGAGTTGGTAGATGTATGGAGACACCTCCACCCCCACCAACGCGACTACACTAATTTCTCACATGTCCACCGTAGCTACTCCAGAATAGATTATTTTTTGGTACTCCAGACCCTGTTTTTTATGGGTAACCTTGGCCACCATAGAGCTCGCACTGGTTTCAGACCATTACCCTATCACTTTACAGCTGGATGGGTATGAGCTAGGTGTAAGGAAGTCCATGGGGTGGAAACTGAACGATTCTCTGCTAGCAGACCCAGCCATATGCGCCACCATCTCTGAAAGGATCACGCAGTTTTTTCAGGAACATCTCACGGGGAGGTTTCCAAGGCGGCAGTGTGGGAGGCTCTCAAACCCACTTTGAGGGTGGGGGGACTAATAATACTTGCTTTGGCA
This sequence comes from Ambystoma mexicanum, assembly GCF_040938575.1. NCBI lineage: Eukaryota > Metazoa > Chordata > Amphibia > Caudata > Ambystomatidae > Ambystoma > Ambystoma mexicanum. The sequence goes on along the minus strand of NC_090933.1, from coordinate 669,146,415 downwards.
CAGAAGATGATTCTCACCGCCCAACGTGCTTGGGCTGAGGAGAAGGTTTCGCGAGTGGAAACCAAGTACAAGCTAGATGGGGACAGGAAAACCTAACGACAGCTGCAGGTAGCAAGGGCGCAGCTAAAGGCACTGTGGGCTGATGACATTATGTTTTATCATCCCCATTTACCAATACCTGTCCAGAGTGTGGGGGCCAATTGGAATCCGCATCTCTCTGCAGCCTACTTTCAAAGAGCTGGGAAAAGTGCTCAACCCAATTAGCTTCTGACACTGCAGGGATCGTACTTACCAATTGATACACCTCATTGTTGTTCAATAAGGCCCAAAGGTCGCTAGTTTTTTTTTTTGCTATTACTTTCAGTATTTCTTCAGCATCATGTACACATTGGGCCTTAGTCGACAACAACCAGCTTCGATATTGTGGTTTCCTTTTTTTGCTAGCTCATATCCGTCATTCGTCTCTATTAGATTGAGCCTTCTCAGATCGGAACAGTAGATTTTCCTTTTTTCTACCAGATCTTTATTATAATGGTGGAGTCTCTTTACCCCTTGTTGAGGGCCTAGTATATGTTTTGTTTGAAACTTCAATAGTGTTCCATAGTAATTCAAAGTGCCCCCCCTAACTGATGCCAGTTGTCTCAAGCCCTCCACAAAAGGCACCTCTCCAGGCCGAATTGTAAGCCTATTGCCTCCTTGATTTACCTGGGTTTTCTCTACTGTCATTTTTACCTCAGAGACTCCACTCTGGTTCCATTTTAGCTCTAAAAGTTGATGGTCACTATTCCCCATTGGTAGTACAACTAATGTGGCAATCCAGTTTGTTCATACTACGGTATACAAAGTAATAGTCTAAGCAAGATTGTTGATTGCCTCTAGTCCATGTATTCTTGGCCAGGATATCTCCCCTGGTTTGGCCATACAACATGAAAATATCATGCAGTTTCAGTTTGTTTGTCAATAACGATGCCTTTTTCTCCTTACACTCTGACAGTAGTATCATGCACTTATCAAAGCATCTTAGATTGAGATCACCACAGATTACAATATGGGGATTCAGATCTTTCATGTATACCTTATCTATCAGACGTAATGTTAACAAACGAAGCATCATTCATGTACACTGTATTCCAGTACAGGTTGAATAACACCAGAGACACTTTTGGTGCACCCTTAGCTCGTTCCCAAATCATAGTGACCACTTGAACATGTGAATTAGGATTTAGGGTTTCCAATATTTTTATACCCCTACCCAACTTTACTAAAGTGAGTAGGCCGGAAGACGGGCGTCCCACAGTATTTTTTTTTTTTGGCTGGGTCACAACTGACCTCAAAGCCATCGCAGACGGGGAACAAAGGGCCAAGTCTCCTGCATACAAAGATTGTCATATTTTTTTAGATCCGCACCCTCCTTTTGAAAGAGATGTTCATGGCCCTTTGTGTTTCAGGCACCCCAAAGTAGGGGCTTCAAGTCCTCTTTCTTTAAATATAAATTTTCAGTAATTTGGGCTAAGGCCCCAGTCAGCCATGACCAGTAGTGTGCACTCTTCTCTTTCAATTTCAGATCATGATCAATCTTTATCATCCTTTTGCCATGTATGGAACAATCTGTAGTTATTTTTACTGATGAAGGCTCTCTAGCTCCTGGGGATGGTAATGGATCTTTACATGTGGATCTCTGAATAGTCAAAGGAGATTCAAAGTAAGCCTTTCCTTTGCGTGTCTTCATTTCCACCCTCCATTTAGACTTTCCAGAATGAATGACCCCAGGCATTTCTTCCCCCGGTGACCCGAAAAAGGGATTTTCCGATATCTCAAATCCCAAATGGAGGAGATTTCCCGCTGATTCTAGTAAAATATTTTACACCGAACTAGAATGAAGGTGAAGGATAACGCAGTCCATACACTTTTCATTAACAAATTGGACTATCTTTAGATTCCTTAACTTCAGGGCACAATGTAGAAGCCTCAGAACATTTTCCCAATTTAGGGTTAGACCATCCTTGGTAGGTATTAACCTTTCTATTGTCACTGCCCAAGTAGGTGTTTCATCATTACCCCAAGATTTCATAGATGTTTCTTTGGATTTTATTTCTTTCAGAGGTGAAGGCTTCTTTCCCGGATTCAACCCCTTTTCAAGTTTTGTATGTACCGACATTCTTTTTCTTCTTTCCTCCAAGGTACACAAATCTTGGGGATCCAGTTCACCATCAGCTCGGTTTTTAGGACAGATATTTGAAGTCGTATTGGGAGCTAGAATATGTTCTCTGGTAGGTGAGGGTGATTGATTCTGCAGTCTCTCCGCCATAGGTTATTTCATCAGGTGCCTCATCTTCAGTAATTATCTTGTCTGAATAGGTCGATTGATCCAGACAACGGAGCATCTCCTCACCCATCACTACCTTGTCTTTATCCAGATCAAGAGCTAAATCTGATCTTGACTTCTCTCTTTGGATGGTCGACAAGTTATTTACCTTCATCAGTCATGTCTGTTTTGGTTTCATCAGTGGAGGAGTTTTCTGCTTGCGCATGAATGCGCTCGAACCATTAGATTTTGGTTTATTTATGCTTTGCTGGTTTTTTGTTTGTTTATTCATTTGGTTTGCGCACCAGACCCGTAGGTAAAAGGGCGCAGCAGTATGAAGATGCAAAGCTTACATAGTTACAAATATACACCAGGTACAGAAATTACATAAATACAGTGTATACAGAATGTGCAAATATATACAGAAGTAAGATGGCCTTTATAGTTACAAGGATAAAACATGAACAGTGTGCAGAAATACGCAATGCATAGTCGTATCCTCCATGTATCGCTAAGGCTCACAGGTAAGCTGGAATAACGGGCATAACCTAAAAGTTCAGAGGCTAAGGGTCTGTAGCGATTATGTGTTTTATAACATTTTTTCTGAAGTGTAGGTAGGGTTGGTCAGCTCTCAGGTCTTGAGGCAGAGAGTTCCAACATTTAGCAGCCTTTAGAGGGAAGCTATCGCCACCAATAGTGGTAAGCTTGTATTTATGCCTAAGGCTGCTCTTAAGGCATTATTTTGTAAGGTTTGAAGCTTATGGATAGTCATTTTATTAGCACCACTGTAAAGAGCATTACAGTAATCAATTGTGGAGAGTATTAAAGCTCTAGCCAGGATCGAGCAACTGTCGTCAGAGAGGAATGGCTTGCCAGCTCTGAGTAGCTTGCACGTGTAAGCCGTGGAGGACGTCAGGGATTTGATCTGTTTATCAAAAGACAATGTGGAGTCCAAGTAGAAGCCAAGTGTGTTTACCTGCTTGGAGACTTTAATGGAATTCCCGTCAATATTGAATGAGGAAAATTCCTGACCTAGGTTTTTGATGTTAGCCTGTGAGCCCAGAATAATCAACTCGGTCTTATCATCGTTCAAACATAGGCCATGTCATGATGCCTACCTCTAAGGAGCCAGGCCGGGCCCAGCAACCCCAGAGGCAGACATCATTTTCCCCAGGGAAGTCTCAGCGGGCCCAAGTCGGGGCCCTTTGGACTCAGTCCTGGTGCCTTAGGCGCCAGGCTCATAGCGGACCCCAGTCCTGGCGCCTTAGGTGCCAGGCTCATAGAAGAGGATATCTGTTTAAGTGCTTGGGTGCTGCTTCATCCAGGCCCTCTTGAGGCCTGAATGGGACTACTTAACCTGTAGGACTACTTCACCACCCAGGATACATACCTGATTGGTGGAAGGATACATACCAGGAACTTTTTCCAAGGCTATTTAAACCCCACCCGAACAGCCACACATGCTTCGCGTTGTTCTGCACCTAGCAGCTGGACGCTCACCGTGTCAGCTCCTGCATCCTGACTTCAGCCACGCCTGCCAGCACCCTGGAACACCTGCAAGGGGAGAAAGGAAGAGAATAGGAGAAGAAAAGCCCTTACCTGCTAAATCTGCATCCCGGAGTCATTTCTCCAACGGCCCTAAAAAGGAAGACATCATTTTAAAGGCATTTCGTTTCGATCGCTGCAGCGCTGCATTTTACTCACCTTTGCAAGGCGCTTCCATCTTCAGCAGCGATCTTCCGGATTCAGCTACGCCCCGGCGCCTAGAGGAAAAAAGACAAGAACAAAGTGAGAGGGAGAAAAGGAATAAGGAAAGCTCAGTTTCCTTTTAAGTCTTACCTGTTGGATTATTCCCACTGCATTTCGGGTCCTGCCGCTTCCTGGCATCTCCGGACCCCGGCCCCTATGGGGAAAAAAGACAGACATTGAATGAGCGAATGCAAAGACATTACCTGAGCGCTCCTCCAGAACTGTTTCACTTCGGGTCGGCGCCATATCTCCGGCACTCCGAACCCCGGCCCCTAAGGGGAAAAAGACATAAGCATTAGCGCTTGCTGCAATTAGACAACGAACATTATTATTAAGCTTGAACTTTTGAACAGAACTTTTACAGCGCCTTACCTGAACAGTCAAGCTTACCTGAACTCCCATCAATCCTCAATCCAGTGAAGTAACTGGGTTTCAACGCGCCCCTGCATCAGAAGCAGGATGGAGAGCTCATCCTTCCAAACCCTAAGGTGAGGCTTCACGGGGAATCGTGGAGGAGGTATCGTGGAGGGTTGGAAGGGAGTGGGAGGCTTGAGCATTGTTCCACAGTTGGTAATACTCCCTTTTCACGCACAGGAGGGTATCCAACGAGCCAGGGAAGCCAGAATAGAGGGGCCCTTCCTGTCCATCTTCAGAGTTCTGCGCCTTCGACGCCGCGCCTCCGTGGGAACCAGGTGAGCGTTACAGGCCATGAGTGGCCATCCATGCTTGGATGATAAGCTATACTTTGTTCACCAACCCCCGTGTCCTTGCTGTGATCCCCAGAAAGTGGGAGGAGAATCTGGGCATCATCTGCATAATGTCATGATTCCTGCCCCTCATGTCCACAGCCCTCCTAGATGTCAGGCTGGAGCCAGGCCACAATCACCTACATGGCCCTCAAGGGCCTCTCCATCCCTCCAAAGACCCACTTGGAGTCAGACTTTGCGCTTGTGGCACCAGACTCACTCACTCCCATAGGATAACATTGGGGATTGGACTTGTAGTGCATTGATGTGGACAAAATGGATGCCCCCACATATCTCGGTTCCCAGAACTGCATGTGCAGTCTAGTCTTTTGGTTGTGGTTCAGCCCAGAGACACCTGGAATACCCAGAGACTATTTAAGCCACGCCCAGGCTGAGAAACATGATTTGTTTTTTCTGCACCTGCAGCGTGACACTCAGTGTTCGGATCGGTCTCCAGTAGGCCTGCATCTTTCTTCTGCGCTCAGCTCCTACAAGAACACCCTTAGGAACAGCGTTACATTGCGGAGCTTCTGCCCATCATTCATCGCTCCTTCTGTTCTGCGGGCATCTTCGGTGGTGTCATTCCCATCCTGGCACGCCGCTTCCTAAGGAAAAGGGAAAAGAACAGAAAAAAGGCATTAGTAAGCATTCAGCAAATCTTCGCTTATTTTTTAAAGACTGTACGAGCTTCAAACGCTTACCTGAATCCCAGCCGCTCTGGGGGAACTCTGTCTCCGGAACTTCTCATCCATCTGCAAGAGGGAAAAGACACCCCAGGTTAGCGTGGAAACATCTAGAGGCGCCGCATACCACGCTTACTCACCGCATTTCTTCTTCATAACCGGCATCCATGCTGAAAATGTCGCGGCACCTAAAAGACACAGAAAAAGAACTCAGTTCAATACAAATACGAAAGGGTCGCATCACGCTCTCACTCACCATCAGCGCTACTCATCTCAGCAGCACGTCGCCATCCCTGGACGCCGGCCATCATCGAAGGAAGGAAAGGAACGAAGTTGAACTGTTCAAAAGACTCATTATACTTGCCTGTCGGACTCTTGCCAGTGAAGTAACTAGGCAGCAATAAGCCTGCATCAATCAACACGCCCCTGCGCTAAAAGCAGGACGGAGAGCACACTTTCCAAGAAAACAAGGTGAGCTGTGGATCAAAGGGAGGCGTTGGACCCCGGGGAAGAAGGGGTTCAAACACACAGAGACAATAGGGAGATAAACTCTACCAATCCTGTGTTTCAGGCCCAGTCTCCAGTCAAGTAGACTCCAGGGAAGGGTTCGAGGTCGTAAGAGGTCAGAACAGGCTGAGTGAAGTCCCCGTGGATACCAGGTGAGCGTTACACGTAATTAGTGTAGGTAATACCCAGATGGTCCAGATCATCGAACAAGGGTTTGGTGAAAATATTGTAGAGAGCTGGTGAGACGCAGGAGCCTTGAGGGACACCGCACAGGATAGGGGTTGGGGTCTGCGGCTGCGGAGGAGAGAAGACTGTCATGGTTCTCTCGCTCAAGAAGGATTTAATCCATTTGATAGCTTCCGGGGAGAAGTGGGCAGCAGAGTCAAGGTGTCGGCAGAGGACTTTGTGGTTGACCAGATAGAATGCGGCTGATAGATCAAGTAGGAGCAGAAGTACTGACTTCCCTTTGTGTCTCAGCTCGTCTATTTTGGGTCTTTAAGTCGATTAAGGCTGTTTCTGTTCCATGTAGCGGGCGGAAGCCGGATTGTGTGTTACCAAGGAGTTTGTGGTTCAAGGTGTTTTTGAATTTGGTTGTAGGCAGCTTTATCCAGTATTTTCAGTAAGAATGGGAATCCAGTATTTTCAGTAAGAATGGGACCGTGGTAATGGGCCGGTAATTGGTGGTGATGAGCGGGTCTAGGGTCTGTTTCTTAAGGAGAGGGAGCACCCAAGACTGTTTAATGTACCTGTGGCAAAGGAGGCATGAATCAGTTTGGTGATGAATGGGGATAATTCTCTGGCGCATCTTTTATTAGTTGTGCTTGGCAGATGTCACCTTTGCAATTACAGGGCTTCAGTGACGGGATGATTTTTTCTACCTCCAGGGTAGACATTTTGGAAAAATTAAAAATATTATTGTGAGCTGGTGGTAAAGCACTGGGCACGGGAATGCTGGGCGAGTGCTGTAGGTTCAGCACTTCTTTTTTTTTTTTTGCTGAATTTTATTTTGGAGTGTGACAATTTAATTGGCTAGTGCATGTTGGATGTCTGTACACAAAGATTTATCTTTGGTACAGATGTCGGGTGTAGCTATTGGGGACTCTAGTTCTTTAAGTATGGAAAAGAGTTCTCTCATACTAGAATTCTATTTGGCAATACGCTCATCATATGAGTTACGTTTTGCCCAGCAGACTTCTTTCTTATAATGTGAGGAGAGTGAAGTTAATTTGGCTTTGTTCTCACTGGAGGGGCAGAGTCTCCAATTAGTTTTGCTTTTTCTTTTTAGGATGCGAAGGTCTTTAAGTTGTGGCGTAAACCATTTACTTAAATGGGCCATAGGTTTGCTAGGTCTGAGTTTGAGAGGGGCAATTCTGTCCAGAGTGGTGAGCATAATATTGTTAAATTCTTGAACTAGGATGCTGGGATCAAGGTTTTCTGACAATGTGTTAAGGGTGGGAAGGATAGCTGGGATGATTTTCTCTACTGTAATACTTTTTTTATTTCTGGTTTAACATGGTGGCACTACTAGAAGAGCCAGTGGGGTGAATCTTATAGTAGATGGGTAGGACACCCGTGAGTGGTCTGTCCAAGAGAGCGGCAGGATGGAAGAGATAGTAGCTGTACAGTTGAAATCCGCTATCCAATCCAATATTCTCCCTTTTTGGTGGGTGGGTTTATTAACTTTTTGGGATAGACCTAGTGCATTAATTGTATTGACTATATCTGTGGTGTTTTTATCCGTTTGGTCCTTAAAGCCTAGGTTGAAATCCCCTATTAAGAGTATTTGCGAGGAAGGTTTGAAGTTGTTGGTAAGTATATTGTGCAAATCCTCCTCAAAGGTACCAAGTGGACCAGTCGGTCTATATATTAGGTGAGTGTTTGTGAGTTGTTTATCTGGAATTTGACAGAGAGAACTTCACAAGATTGTGACAGATAGACAGGGGCTAGTCGTAGGCATAGACATGTTTTAGAAATAATGGCAATGCCACCTCCTCGGGCGCTATCACTGTCTTGTCTAGCTATAGTGTAGCCATCAGGGATAGCTAACATGAGTGAAGGTCCTGCTGCATTATGGAGCCATGTTTCCGTAATAGCAAGGAAATCCAGATTGCCTTCTGTGATTAGGTCGTCAGTGGCGTGGCCGACGAGCGATCTTACATTGAGAACTGCTCCTTTGAGGGGTGAGGGGGCCTCAGTAGCTACATTGACTGGGGTAGTTTTGTCAGAATCATTATCGCATGACTTGCGCTTGTGATTATTGTTCTGAGGGACATTCGTAACCAAGGTGGATAGTGGTGGAGACAGATTTGCATGACAAGGTGTCAGACTAAACTTAAGGTTAGTTTTAAGTAAGGGTGTACTGAACTTCGGCTTCGAGTTACTATTCTGCTGAAGTTCGGCTGAAATCGGCTATTCGGGCTTCGGCAGAATGGTTACTGGAATCTAACTCGAAGCCGAAGTTGCTTACACCCCTAGTTCTTGGTTGGAAACATTTTCTGCCGTCCACAAGGTGGTGCCATTGCCTTACATTGAATGGAGAGGAGCTCATCCTCCTTAAAGAATAATCCAAGATATTGGGATTCAACAGGAAGGAGGAAGGTGGTGGTGGGGGGTGAGGGGCGCCAGGTAGCAGTTCCCTTTGACACTGGAGCATGACCCTGAGCTGCGGAAAGCACATGAATTCCCTTTGTTGCATTATGCAGAACGTCATTACAGACAAGGCACAGGATGAAGGCATGCGGTTTGCATAGCCTGCAGGCACCATCAAAAGCAACAGGAGATACTGCCGAGTGCTGCCCTTGCTACTGCTCCACTTTACATATTTAATTTATGAAGCTGTTTTCTATGTGATATCAAACCATGGCCCTCAATTCACCCAGAGTCTGAGACAGGTCGGCACTGGAGTCTGCTCACATACCTTTAACAAAGATTATTTTAGGACGCCGCTTGTAAGCCGGCTGATTCACCAAATGTGGCAACAGGTTTGGGGGAAGAGGCAGTCACTCGGCTTTCTCAATCTGCCGCAGTGTTGCAAGGACTGAAGCTTCTTTGCTTCCCTCTTTCTGCGCTACACTGCTTTCATTCGGGGTGTGTAGGCGGCTCCCACAACCCAATGTGTAAACTAGCACCACCGCTCTGCAATCCTGGGATTTAAAGGTTCAGTTCTTCCTGTCTTGTGCCCTGTGTGCCCAAGATCATCTGCAGCTGCTGTTGCAGCTGCCCGTGCCCAGCCTAGCACTTTGCGTGGCTTTTCTGCTTGCGCATGCAGCCTTTAGTGTGCTTTGTTAGCTATTTTTTTTTATTTTTTATAACACATTTTATTACATTTTGTGCAATAATACAACATTCACTAACTACAACCGTGGCGGTTTGCATACAGGTGAAAGAGCGGCGCGGAAGGACATAATTGAGCAAGTTGAAATGTAGACAATCAGAGGGACACACGCGCTATAAGGTATATTGGCAGTGATTACAGCAAGCATTTGCAAGTCTTGATATTATTCCGGACGTCCCAAGGGTTGTCATTGGCACATACAGTTATACAGGGATGCGTGACGATATACAATGATCATAGTACAACAGTGTTATATTGTCTGTTCCCATTTTCTCCTGGGCAGCCTCTAGCTTGATAGACTCGGCGTTCCATGAGGACGACAGTATCTACATCAGTTACCCAGTGATCATATTTTGGGGTGTTCTCAGAGCCCCACATCTGCGCAATATTCCTTTTGGCAATTCCCGTGACGGCCGAGACTAGGAGTTTTTCAAAGCGTGACAGTTCCACTGTATTGTCAATGCCCAGCGGAAAGAGTTTAGGGTCTGTCGGGATTGAGCGACATAAGACTTTGGACAGTCTCGCGCTGCATTTATGCCAGAAGCGTTGAATACGTGGGAATTTCCAGAGAATGTGGTAGAAGGTTCCTCCCTCCTGTTTGCAGCGTAAGCATCTGGGGTCAGTCACGCTGTTCCAATTATACAGGGCTATTCGGGGGTAGTAAATCCTATGAAGTATCTTGAGTTGAACCAGTCTGATCCAAGCAGATTCTCTGGGAAACATTAGAGTCCTGATCCAATCTTCGGGTTCTATGGGGCCAACGTCACATTCCCATTTTGTCTTCCGAGACAGGAGTTCCTTCGTGCTGAATGAGGAAATAGCATGGGACATGATGGATGTGTTTTTTTTGGGTACACTGTCAATAACTATGTTTCTCTCGATGGGCGAGCATTCCGGCATATCTGCCATCTGGGCTCTGTGCATGGTGAGTGCATGCTGTAGCTGTCCGTAGTGATAGTGCTCAACTTCAGGGAGGTTGTATGCTGCAACAAGCTCGGGAAATTGAATCAGTCGGTCATTCACGATTATCTGCCGAATTAGCTGTATCCCAGCTGTAACCCAGTTTGGCCACTTCGGAAGATTGTATATGTTTGGGAGGTGAGCATTATTCCAGATGGGCTGGACTGGGGTAATTTTATTGTCCCAGCCTAGGTGTTTATGTACCTCTCTCCATATCTGGGCTATGTGCGATGCTATCGAGCATTCTGTTGAGCGGGTCTGTTTACAGTAAAGGCTTTCGATTGGGGACATCCCATGCCTCGCAGCTAGTTCGGCTCTTAAATGAGGGATTAGTGGATCCCCGTGCAATATGTCGTTGACTGTTGCCATCTGTGACGCCCAATAATAGATCTGTATGTTTGGGAGTCCTATGCCTCCTTCCCAAACCGAGCGTTGTAGGGTTTTGAGGGCAATTCTCGGGCGTTTCCCACCCCATAGAAGTGTGCGTGTTGTGCCATCTATTCTATGAAACTCTCCGGAGGGGATGTGAAGAGGGGCCTTTTGGAAGACATATAGACACCAGGGTAGGGCTAACATCTTGAAGAGTGCCGCCCTGCCTAGCAATGTCATTGGTAATGTATGCCAGTGGGCTGCGTCCTGCTCGTATCTTTTAACTAGTGGGTATAGGCTTTGTTTTACGTAGTTATCTAGTCTATTGGTGACTAGGACGCCCAAGTATCGAAACTGTGTGTTTTCTACCGTGTATGGGGATCCTGTCGCCGGTATGCAGTCTACACCTTTCACCGGGAACAGCACAGATTTGGACCAATTTACTTTTAGTCCGCTGAAGATTCCATATTCTATTAGAATTTGTGTGACCACCGAGCAGGATGTTGCTGGGTCGCCTAGATATAGCAGGAGGTCGTCTGCATATAGGGATACTCTGTCTTCCCAGTTTGGCCCCCACCTGAAGCCGGACCATGTGGTAGAGTTCCTCAAGAGGACCGCTAGTGGTTCCATAATGAGCGCAAACACCATCGCTGACAGTGGGCAGCCCTGTCTGGTTCCCTTCCCTAAATTGAAAGTGTGCGATGGCCACCCGTTTACTTTAACCTCTGCAACTGGATTGTTGTATAGGAGTTGTACCCATTTTATAAATGGTTCCCCGAAATGCATCTTGCGCATTATGGCCCATAATGCCTCCCAGTGGACTGAATCGAAGGCTTTTTCGAAGTCTACGGATAGTAAAGCGAGTGATTGGTGCAGAGTTGGTGCTCTCTCTAGGGCCAGATGCAGTCTACGGATATTCATTCTGGTCGACCTCTGGGGCATAAAGCCGCATTGGTCAGGAATGTATTAATGACGTGATGACCTTTTGCAGTCTGTTGGCTAGTACTTTGGCTAGTACTTTGGCTTCACTATTGATGAGGGGTATTGGACGGTAGGAGGTACATTCCTCTGGGGGTTTATCTTTTTTGGGAATCACTATAATAGTGGCTTTGCAGAGATCAGGTGGAAGCTCGCCTTGATTTAGGGAGTGCTCAAACACGGCGAGTAAGTGAGCCGGGATATCTAGATGATTTAGCTTTTTCCAAATGTCCAGAGGGAAGCCATTCGGGCCCGGGGTTTTGCCTGTCTGAAGTTGTGCAATGGGGGCCGATATTTCGTCAGTTGTTATTTTGCTGTCTAGGGCACTGGCTTGTTCTGTGGTGAGAGTTGGGAGGACTATATCGGCTAGTGAGGCGCTGTTTATGGTGTCAGGGGGAGGTTTGTATAGTTCCTCGTAGAATTCAGCAAAGCGGTCCGCAATCTCAGCATCGGTATGGACGAGGTTAGTGTTCAGAGTTCTAATGCACTTCACCTTGTGTTGTCCTTCATCACGCTTTTCTAGCCACGCGAGCATTCTGCCCGCTTTGTCTCCTGTTCCGTAAACACGCGCCCTCATGGCAGCATGCGCTTTTCGGGCGCAGTCTAGGCTAAGATTGTGCAGTTTCTTCTGTGCCAAAATCAAGTCTCTATTCGATTCCGGAGTGTCTGTAGTGATGTGTGCCATCTCCTTGGACATGACTTCAGTCTCGAGTTGAACGATTCTCTCTCGATGCTCCTTCTTCTTGTGGGATGTCCACGATATGATTGCTCCACGTAGGACCGGCTTGTACGCCTCCCATAATGTCCTTGGATTATCAACTGAAGTTGCGTTAAGTTCAAAGTAGTTGGCAGTGGTTGTCTCCAGCAGGTCTTGGAATTCAGGGAAGCCCAGGTAGTAGGAGTTCAGCCTCCACGAGGGGGGAGGTTGTGGTCTCTCTGTTTCTAGTTCTAGCATCAGCTTTGTTAGCTATTGATGCGCCCAATGTCCTCGGTGAACGGAATCGAGAAAAGTTTCATGCAGAGTGGGCTTCTGGGGCGCAGAAGATGGTCCATTCGCTATTCCTGTCAGCTGCGTGCCATAAGTCCACAAGAAAGGTGCGTTTGTGGCTGTTCACTTTGCTGGTTTGGAGTTAGTGTTTTTGAAATTATTCCCCATCTGAGCTTGTTCAAACCCAGCTGGTGCATCCGCGATGTGGCTGGAGGGGTTGGGGAGGCTAACTCGCAGAGTGCCTTTATCCACAGCACTTGTTCAATGCCATGTTGCAGCTGCAACCGGCAATGCTGGAAAGCTGGGGCCTTTAAGCGATCGGTGGGGAATACGATGTGGGGGCCAGCTGCCTCCATGATTGTTCAGCTGGTAACTAATTATGTCAATTTTCCCCCTTCATGACAGTTCACGGTACGATATACTGCAGCGTGCTGACGCTGGATGGGCTAGGGTGATGTCAGCCTTGATGTTTCCAGCTTCTGTTGATTGCGGTCCCTCGCTTCGGTCAGCCTTCTCTTGCTATGATGTTGCAGTTCACGATGCGGTGTGCCTTGTTGAAGTCTGTTATTTACTCTCGCCCCTCTCCCACATTGCGGCAGCGAGGGAAGTGCTCCTGCACATGCTGCTGGGCCGGGGAAACGAAGACATACACCGTATGTAGAGATTAACAGAACGACAATTTGTTAGGTGTATCCCCAGCTGAGTTACAAAAGTGTCTAATAAACCAGCACTGGCAATACCACCAATTTTAGGATTTTGTGTAGGCGTGGGAAAGGCACTTGTCAGGCACTATCCTAGTGCTATTAACTGGCCATTTATGGTAGCGTGTGCAAAATGGTGCGAGTACCTTGGCAAGTAATAGCAGTGCTGAGCAAATGTCTAATATTTATACACAAACCAAAACTGTTGGCTTTGCCAAGGCTTGTTTTTAACATGACATAGATGAAGGACACAGGGCCCCATTACAAATGGTACTCTAGCACCAACGCCGTCATGCTGGACTACGCTTACCGCGACCTGAGAGCCTATCCTTTTTTCATTTTTCTTTTTCAGGTCCTAAGCTGCAACCCGTACATTAAATTAAGGCCCTTATGTCGCAACTACCCCTGCAGCATGGCGACCGTCAGAGCTGGTCATACCTCTCTCCCCTAGCCTAGCACTGCACAGGAACAAAGGGGTGAGCAACAGGAGCTAGATGACAGGCCCACTTCAACAGCCAGCACTGGGAAGACACTGAGGACTGTGACCAGCGCATTAGGCACTTTTCAACAATCTGTTATTAATTAGTTTCTTTGCTAATATAGCAGTGCCTATTCCAATATACAAATGTTTAAGTAATTGAATTGTGATGGAATGTTTTCGACTGAAACTCCCACACAGCCCCAGTTCCCTACTGAATTTCTTATTAGGCAACAAAAGCAATCAATAATAAAACACCCCTTCTAAAGCTATGATCTATTTATGAGCACTATGCATGTCCTTCACTGAAGTCCTGTTAGAACAAGCAATGGCAGCGCCAACCATTTTGGCTTGTTATGCATATCTTGACACATTTCCACTAGTAATCTACTATTCGGTCACTATTCGGCTCCGGCCGGATACTTTCGGGCAACTATTCGGTAACACCCCTAATTTTAAGGTTGGTAGTCGGAAGGGATCTTCTCAGAGGTTCGTATAATTTGGGTAATCTGGTGCGGAGTATATCATTTCTGTTGGTCATGGCACACGGTAGAGAGGCGTAGATTGCTGTCACACGGTCCTTGTTATGTAAAGGTTGGCTCATGGTAACAATGTTTATTAAGGTAGGCGGTCTAGGGTCCAAGATAGGTGCTAGCGGAGCTGATCAAAGTGTACTTGACTTCTAGGGTTAGTGTAACTGGTAGCCATCAGAGTGCATAACAGTAATGCTAGGATTAACATCTTTCCAATTACGATGTCAAAGAGTATATTCTAGCACATCGAGGCGCTAAGGCAGAGGTGCAACTTTAGCTAGACATTCTCAGATTAGGTAGATTCAGCTTTAGCTAGATGTTAACAAATGGGTAGATTTGATTTAACTAAGTTCTCAAAAATAGGTAGAATCAGCTTGGCTAGGATTACTCAAAATAGGCAAATTCAATTTAGCGAAGTGTTCACAACGGTCCGCAGATTCAACTTGGCTAAGAGTACACAAAATAGGCAGGTTCAATTTAGCAAAGTGTTCACAAAAGTAGGCAGATTGGCTTGGCTAGGATTACACAAAATAGTCACATTTAACAAATAGACTCAACAATGACTTTGGAGTATATGGATTGGGGGGTATGCCTGCTGCTGTAACTTGTTACGCTCTGTGCACAATTGTCGCTATATCTAGAGTGCAAAAGACTAGATACTCCATGGATCATGAGGCACAAGGACATTACGGCGGGGGTGAAACAGCCAAGTAATGGAAGGTGGGGCATTAAAGTGAAAAACCTTAGGTACTGCACTTATATACGCATATGGGACTAGCATTAGGATGAAGATTTCCTTTGGTGCAATTGCAGATACATATAAAGTGAGCAATGCATTTAGCATCAGGCGGTGACTTAGTTAAACATACTGTAGATTGATAGTAGTGACCACAGAACAGTTGTGAGCATGTTTCATGGTTACAATGAACGCTACGTGATGGCAGTAGCTAAAGTCAGAGTCATGGCATGATTCACCCTAGTTTTGCTGTGAAGGTGGCCTTGAGCACGGGTGGGCCAGCTGGTCTGGGATTAGCACGGCATTGTACCTGCATAATGCAGCTGCCGAGTAATGGGGGTAGTGAAAGCGTGGCACAGGGCAACCTTACACATTAAAGGACGGTAGACCTACGTTATACAATTTGTGTGGATAATGCAGCCCTTGCGAACGTTACTAATACAGGGAACGGGTGCTTAAAGGCGCGAGCTCTCAAGTGAATCGCACGCAGGCGTTAGGTTGCATTGTAAACGGAGCAAAGTACTGGATTCAGTATTCAAAGTGTCACGTGCGGGATAGGGCTGAGGACTGTGAAAGTACCTGTAATGTTCACAGTTGTAGAAAGACCTCTGGCATTACGAGCAACTTTGACCAGCGTTCCTGGCTAACGGCTTGGAAGGCTGTGGACAGGAAATAGCCTTGGTTCACGGGCCTTAGTGATTGAAGGCCGGTTTACGCCGGCCGGTTCCTCATTGGTGCATAAATTGCAGACTGTAGCCAATCAGATGGCTGGATGGCTGCTTCTTTAGGAAGTTAAAGCACCAACTGTGTACATCTGGTGGGGGGGCGGCCATCTTAGAGTGGCCTTCCTTGTGGTGCAGTTACAATACTGCAGTAATGCCGCGGAAAGGATTAACGGGCACAGATGATGCAGAACGTCGATTCGGTCACGCTTATTGTATTTTCAAATTTAGCAAATTTTCACTTTTTCAATTTTTTTTTTAAAAGGAAAAGAAAAATGAATGCATAGCTGTAGAGTGCAACAGACTGAGACACGTTCTCACCGTGTGGGTCTGACTGCATGTTCACTCCATCCTGGGGGAAAGGTACTGTTCCAGCAGTACTCCTGGCTCTGCTGCTCCTCCGGTGGGAATTTGACCATTTCCTTGGGTATTTCTTCAATAGGCTTTGGACTATGACAAACCCTTGCATCCCCACTTGAGTTATGTTGCTTTTTCTCCGATTCGTGACCCCACCCCCCCACTGCCCTTGGTGTTTCGCAAGCGGGATGTTGACATGTATCCATGGTTCCAGCTAGGTCTGGCACCCTAGAGGGTTCATGAAACTCTGCAGGGTTAGTGTTAAACTCCCTCGAGTCACCGAGCATAATAGATGTTCCCCTGGAAAAGACCAAATCAACTACATTTACTGGAGAAATTGTGACTACAAGCAAACAAACTGAAACAGATTTATTTAAGATAAAAGAAGGCAGAAATAGGATTTCTTTGAAAGAAAACATTCCATGGCAAGTCATAGTACAAATGAAAGAAGAATTTGGAACTTTAGAGCAGCAAAATAATTTGCAAATATAAGTAATTATTCTCCAGGCATTTTGCAGAGGATACACAGATATTTGAATGTTTGATTTGAGGTAAGAAATATATTTATTATAAAGTAAGATGTATTAACCCCTTACTTCCTATGCAGGGTGCATCTGGTAGAGAAGCAAGAAGAGCTCCTGTGTCGTTTATTTTGTCCCATCTCCCCTATCCCCTCTAGCTGAATTGAATTCCACTGTATAATCAGGTAGTGGAACACTAGGCAGCTAGTGAGGGACTGTGTGGTCCAGCAGCTCCTACGGAAAGCCATAAGAGGACATGATAGCCCGGCACCCAGAGGGTTCATGAAACTCTGCAGGGTTAGTGTTAGACTCCCTCGAGTCACCGGACATAATAGCTGTTCCCCTGGAAAAGACCAAATCACCTGAATCAGATTCACAGGTCGGGGAGTGCTGGGGGGTCTATGAGGTGGGGTGCGGGGCTCTGAAGCGGATGATGGCACTACCTCATGTTTCCTGTCCTGCGAGTGCATGGACATTTTGGTGACATGTCACACTGTTTAACTTGCCCCACCGCCTCTGAGATATCAAGCTTCAATTAGAGTATTTAATATGTGGAAGAAAGTCTGAGCACACCGGATGGCACTAGGGCTGCAAGCGCTGAAACGCATCCTGCTCGCCTAATAGGATAGGGGAGGTAATCCCAGCGGTTCATTGGTATCCGCAAAACTTAGACGGTGCTGGCCTTACCGATACTTGATTGCAGTTAATGCTTTTAAGATCTGATCGCACAGCTTAGAAGCGTAGTCGGCAGCTTCACGCTTCCCCGGCTACCCTGACTGCTCCACTCAGCACCACTCTGCGGCTCGCTTCGCAAGTATAATGGTGTTTTAAAGAGTTGCTCTGCCTTCACCAGGAACAAGTGTACAGAGTCTCAGAGCAGCCACTGCCAGACTGCTCCACTCAGCACCACTCTGCCTATTATTTTCCCTTTAGCACTCACAGTTAGTGCATTTTAGAAGGTAAAGATATTTTCTACTGGATCCCCTGTTGTCATTTATGCAGTGTACCAATTCATCTTGAATGGATTTCTTAAATGCAACAGCTAAAAGCAGTGATGTTAAGTCTCCACGAACAGTCCAGTACTATACCGACATCTGCTTGATCCAATATGACTCTATCGTCTTCATCTGTATTCATAATGTTTGGCAGTAGGGGGGTTTGATGTTTAGAAATAATTGATACGGGATGGAAAACTATTTGAAGCAAAGTTGGATGAGTATCGTCTAACAGTGGGGTTAAGGGATCTCCACGGGTCTACCAAGTGCCACATTTCCACTAGGGATATTTATTCTCGTTTGGCTCTGCCTGTCCATTGTGACGGGTAAGAGGTACATGGACTCCTTAAGGAAGGTTTTAAGCAAGTTGTATTAAATAAGTCGGGCCTAGCTATCCCTGTGGCTATAGGGTGTTCCCTACCTAAAGAATAATTAAGGTGCTAGTCAGTAGTCTGTTTCTCTTTGTCCAAAAGGAATCTGTCTACCGTCCAAAACTATTAACACCTGACCCTATCACTTAACAAAAACAAAAAGGCAGGATAAATTACGCCATTCTCCTGCTTCATGCAAACAGCACTGGTTCTCTTGATATATGCAGTTTGTTTAATCAATTCCAACAGTTCCCTTCTCACTGTAGACAGTTTATATTCCACTTTAGCCAAGTCTTTATCTTGTTCCACTTGTTTGGTGGTATAGGGTAAGTATTCCTTTAACGTTTGATATTCTATTTTCTTTCTTTCACACCCTTTTGCTTTGGGTATCGCACAGGCTTCCCTTTCCTTCCCAGATAGGAATACGTTCTGCGTGCTGTCCCCTTTTTTGAGGATCTCTTTGTCTCTCTTGTATTCACATCAATAAGATTTCTCTCTTTCATACGGGTCCCTCTCTGGGAACATTATTCTTGCCTGCTTTATTTGATCAAAGTTCACATTTAGTAAATGTACTGCATTTCTGCTTTCTTCCCTATTCATCTTTGACGATGGGAATTCTTTTGCATCCAATTCTCCTTCACGGAGCGTTATACTTATATTTCATTACAGTTCACATATAGAGCTCTTCCTTGGTACTGGGACTAGTTATTCGCTCTGTGTGACTTTCCTTGTTATTCCCACCCATGCCTTTCCGGTCCCCCGTTACCATCTCTCGATCTTTTTTGGGAACGGTCCTGGGACTCAGTTCCAGTTCTTCTCTGCCCTGCAAACCGATGTTCTCGGCATCCCTCTTCTGCGGTCCTCACCCTTCCTCTTTTCTTTTCGGTATCTCACCAGAGAGCGGCATCCTCCTCTGCAGCGGCGTCCCTTCCAATGGTCTCAAACTTGTTGCATGGCTCCGCTGCCCACCCTGACTCTTCCAGGGTCACGCCACCACTGATTCTTCTTCTCTCCAGCTTTTCAGTACGCTAACAGTTCAGCGTTTGTTCACTTTCCTGACAACAAGTTTGATTTTGCGGGTTCCATGATTGCTCTGCCTCTTTTCAGGCTCAGGTCAGCAGGGTACTTCCCCTGTATGGAGACGTACTGTTCTCTCTCCCTACTAACTTGTTCCACTTCCTTACTTGGCAAGTGTTTTCCTCTCAGTAGATTGGTTAGATGTCATTAAAGAAATAATTTCTTTTTCTCATGAAGAATAACATCCTTCAGCATCTTCTTCGGTGCAGTCTTTGTTTGACAAGATTTGATAATCCCAGGTATGCCATGAGGCATAGTGGTGAAGGGAGCTCCTCCCGGAACAGGAGTCCTTGTCTCCAAAGGGGAGTCTCTCCCAGTGAGGTCTCACTTACCTCAACCCTCTAGGGAGGGTGTTGCAGAGAGGGCTCACCTCCCATGCCTCACAGATCCCTTGATTTGTCACACCATATATAGGTTAAAGTCACCAACCAAGATAACCCTGTCCCTTTGCATGGAGCCCAATGTCGACTCCATTTTCATATAGAAATTGCCCTCTTCTGTGTTTGGGGTATAGATGTTCAAAGGGACATATGATTTGCCATCCAACATGATGTCCGTTGCTACATGTCTAGCCTCTCTGTCTACCATGAAGCGTGTGTCAGTTGAGGCTTTCGCCGCCACATAACCCCCCCCCCCTAATCCTCCCTCCGGGTCACTCACATCCTGACACAGCCCTTTCCATGCTCCACTCTTCTATCTCTGATACTTTTGATGTTCTTGCCCCTGTCATGAGGATCCTCTTGAAGCCCAAAGCCAAGTGCAACTCCTGGTATGACTCTGACCTTGTTTCCCTTAAACGCAAGTGCAGGGTGGCTGAGAGGAAATGGCTAGCTTCTTGCGCATCCTCTGACAAACTGGCCTGCTGCCTTCTCCAAAGGCAATACCGGCTCTCTGTCCACACTAAGAAGAGAGCTCACATCCAAGTCTGCGTCTCTGCGGCATCTAACAACTCTTTAAAATCTGCAAGGAGCTGGCCAATCCTGCTGCAGACTCTACCTCTCGTGTCCCCCCCCAGACCCTCTGCACAGCCCTGGCTTTTCATTCCATCTCTAAAACCCAGGACATCCTGTCGCCCATCTCGTCCTCTCCTCCTCCTCCTCCTCCTCCTCCTCCCTCTATTCCCTCCTCTACCTCTGCCCTCCCCCCCCCTTGTGGCCAACTCTCCTCCCTCTTTCTCTTCCTTTCCTCTGTTCTCCCCGACGAGGTTTCGAGACAAGTCCGATCTATGAAAGTCTTATCAAAACAGGTTCTTCCCTGTTCTTCCAAAACCATCAAGGACCACATCGACACCCTCGCTCCTGCCCTGGCTGACTTCTGCAACCACTCCTTCGCCACTGGAGCCTTCCCTTCCCTTCTTGTGCAGCCTCTTGTCAAGAAACCCTCAGCCGACCTCTCCTGCCCGGCTAACTATCGCCCAATATACATCACTCCTTTCCTGGGCAAACTCCTGGAAAAGCTGGCCATCTCCCAGCTTAGTCTTCACACTGAATCTGTTGGTTGCGTCCATGACCATCAGTCTGGCTTCAGAGCAGCCAGAATCACGGAAACTGCTCTCCTGAACATCCGTGAAGACATGCTTGCTGACCTTGGTTCTAATCTCCCCTCTGTCCTCATCTCACTAGATCTCTCTTCTGCCTTTGACACAGTCAACCATGCCATACTGATCAATAGTCTCTGTGATAACATAGGTATCACCGATCAGGCCCTGGCCTGACTGACCTCGTTCCTCTCTGATCGACGCTCCCAGGTCCAACTTGGGTCCTTCCTTTCCTCATCTCACTCTCTACCTGTGGTGTCCCCCAGGGGTCTAACCTCTCTCCCTGGCTGTTAAACCAATAACTGGCACCTCTCGGCCAGCGCATTGCCGCTCTCTGCTCCAACTTTCAGTGCTAGGCGGCTGACACTCAGCTTGTTTTCAGGCTTCCCTCTGCCACCTCTTCTCCTTCTCTCATCTTGGACTGTCTGCTATCCAGGAGTGGTGTGCGGCCAACAATATCTGCCTTCTTGCCAGTAAGACGGAGATTCTCCTCATCGGCACACCTGCACCCTCCTTTCCTGTCACTCTCTGGCCCGCCTCCATTGGCCCTCTTCCTGCTCCCACCTGTGAGCCTAAGAACCTCGAGGTCATCTTTGACTCCACACTCTCCTTTTCTCCTCACATCTCTGACGTCTCCAAGAAGTCACACTACCAACTGCACCTCCTCAGAGCTATTCTTACTTTCCTTTCCTTCCCCGGAGAAGCTCACTGTTTCTAGACCTCTGGTTCTCTCTAGACGGGACTACTGCAACAGCCTCTTTCTAAATCTGCCGCCTTCTACTCTCCACCCTCTGCAACTCATCCAGAACAGCACTGCGAGACTTGTCCTTGGCCTCAAGCCCAGGGATCGTATCTCTCCAGCACTGAAATTTCTGCATTGGCTCCCAGTGGCTGCAAGGATTAAGTGCGACCCTCTGCATTGTCTACAAGGCCTTCTTGGGCCTGGGTCCTCAATACCTTCAACCCTTTCTTCGTAAATACCTTCCTACTCGAGCTATTTTCTCCTCCAACTCCCTCAGGGTCAGTCGCTTCTCCAAGCAATTAGTTGGCAGTAGATCTTTCTTCAGCTGGGGCCTTCCTCTGGATCAGTGTTAGGCAGAATCCTGTGTAGTGCCCTTAGGGACCACTACACACAATTAAGACTACAGGTGGCAATACAGTTTTACCTTTGGTACAAGCCTGTACTACTATGTCAGAGTGGTAGCAGTGGCGGAGCAGCCAGGCTGATCTCAAGAGTATATAAGCAGTAGCAGAGATTACACAGAGCGACCACAATTACTGTGACTCGAGCAAACACTGACTCAAGGTTTCAGGTAGAAAAATATAAGTACATTTATTTTTAAACCATTCATTATAAACACAACACTTCTATTAAACTTCAATAAAAACCACACGTTAAATATACTACAGCTAACCAATTCACTTTGTACAGTAAGTCTCAAGGTAAGTACCCTGTGTTTGAATGAACAGGTGTTATGAACAGAACACGTTATCCCGAATTGTTTGCGATCACTTTTTGACAGTTCGGTCTACTAAACAAATGCGTATCCGTGACATGAAATGCTACCGGGGCAAAAACACACTTAGCACCTGAGATACCCAGAGGGAGTTGGAGGCAAAAATCAGAGGCAATATTTTGGTTAGGCAGGCAGAATCAAGAAACACTCAGACAGGAGGTCAAAAGCCAGGGTCGAAAGACACCGGGGCCAGTTGCCGAAAATCATCACACGGTCAGACAGTTCACGATTCAACGTAGCCATAAGTACTTCGATATTGTCAATGTTCGGAAGCAAAAGTTATAAGACGGAGGTAAGACAAGGGCAAGCCTTGGAAATGAAGATAAAGGGATTCACCCAGTTTCCTCAACAGAACACAGTACCTTGTTCCAGTGGTGCAGCTAGTGCCCTGGCAGTTGTTCCTGTTGGTTTCCCGCAGACCCACGATTTCTGGAGCTTCGTTGTGAAGGACGACGTCTGAAGGGGGTCTGTACCACACAGGGATGAAGCCGGCAGCAGCGACAAGGAATAAAAGGTGCGCTCCTTAAAAACAGGAGAGGCTCTTCAGGTGGCTATCCGGACCACTACAGCAGTGTGCAGCGATTCTGACCACGGAAGAGGATCCTCTGGCTGTAGAAGATGAGCTGGTTATCCCCACCAAGCTCAAGGGAAGAAGACTCCGGACTGGATCTTCTCTGAGTCGTTGAAGGGCAGATAGCTCAGGACTGCAGCAGGGCTTCACCGGGACTGGGTAGTTGCAGCAGCCGTTGTTCTCTCCGCTTCTCTTCGGTTCCTTGTAGTTCCAGTGGCGACTCTGACTTCTAGCCCAAGAGACCTGCCTTTTATGCGAAAAAACCCCATTCACACAGCCTGGCTATCAATCACCCAGCAGGGGGGTTGTCCAGCCCAGACAACTACCCTGGCCAATCATGACAAAGTGCGACTTGGGTTTCCTAGGATACCCTGTGCCGGGGGTGACTACACCCCTCCCTCACATTCAGCCCACCTAGACACCCAGGCGCCTTGAGGAGGGCTTCTGGGCAGAAGCCCCCCAAAAGTCACTGAACGAAGAAGTCAAACCTATTTTGCAATGCAAAGTAAAACACTAGAAGAACTTTGGCATAAAGAAATGGCGACTAAAACCAACCGGAGCCAAGAGAAAGACGATTTGGTCAAGTGGGTTTATGTTCGAGGCTAATATAATAGCCAAGAACAGTACCACCTTTATCTAATATAATCGCGGTAGAAAAGTTAGGGTAGATACCACTGCCACAGCAAAGTCTAAATGTTAAAAGATCGAAACAATGCTCTAGGAGGTACAGATACAGGGGGATACGAGTTAACCCTTTCCAGTACTCCATGGAAGATGGGGTGTACTGGATCTGTGGTAGATTGACTAAAGTTAATGGTAACTTTACCCTTTTCTGGGGGACAGTAGTCGTCTCAGAAATGGAGTCGAGGGAAGTCTCAAAGACCACCCTGTGCCATGGCACTGAAGGTCCTGTGTGATGCACAAAAAGAAGGGGGCTAGTGAAGTGGTGTACTTCAGAGTCCACAATCACAAAAACAAGTAGAAACACATAGCAAAACACAAGTAAGAGTGGGGGAAAAGCTCTCAACTTTACCAAGTGGAAAACAATAAACTCCAGAAGTCCAGCAAAGCTGCTGGGGGAACTCACTAGATGAGGGAAATTAGCCATAAATGAGAATTCTCCCTAACAATCAGTCTCCCTGCCTCTCTGAAACTTAAGGAGAACCATCTCCGGTTCCGGAAGCACCTCAAGACCTTCCTCTCTGCTTCTGCCTCCTCTCTTGCTCTCCCCTGCCGATTTCTTGTCTGATACGGCACTGGTCACCTGGCTACCCTCTGATTTCAGGCCCAGGTCCCTGCCCCCCCAGTTGCAAACCCGCACTGCCTCCGGCAATCCTTGCACTTGGATCTGTATCTGTAACCCTACAGTCCCCCTACCTGCACTTTTGGACAACTGCTGTCTGCACTTACCCTTACACCTGCCCCTTGCTGGCCGCACTTCTTGTTATTGTTTTGATCCCATGTACAGCACTGCCCCCTCCCCTTTCCTCTGGCACTCACACCTCCCCTGCACTTTGCGCGATCTCAATGTCACTTAGCCTAGTAAGATTGTTGTCTCTGTCCTCCCTCTGTTCCCCCTTCCTTGCCTCGTCGCGCCTTGAAACACTTGGGTATAGCCGCGTTAGAAATGCCATATCATATCATACCACCTTCCTGTCCAGCACTACGCACAGATCCCTCTTGGATCTAATGATTACCCCTCCTCATTTCACATTAAAACATCTTGAAATCTCCTTATTGTACGTCTTGCTCAATAGCTGTTGCTCGTCTTGCTCCAGAAGGTAAGTCTCTGGTAGTAGGACAATGTCAGCCCTTTTCTTATTGATGTCTTAATATCTTTCTCCTTTTTATCGGTTTGTTCACCCCTTTAGCATTCCACGATAAAGACTTCAGATTGGGTGAAATCTGTTATGTAGTACTTAGCCATATATCCACAATAACATGTCTGGTCTTTGGAGGGAAAGGGACACTCACACTGTAAGATACCTGGGGCTCAGACATCTAGTTGCTTTATCAAGGATGTCTCGGAAGTGGCAGGAGCTGTCTTCCTAAAATGCTGTTCTCTTTGCTGCCATTTCTAGAATATTTCTAAAGCTTGTGAATCTGCTTAGAGTCAAATGCTTTGCAAAGGCTGCCATATTTGTTGTTGTTCGTAAAAGGGGGGTGGGGGGAGTGTTAACAGGGATGTTCCTATTTCATGGGCTGGACTGTGAACCAAAAGAAGCCCTAGAAATAATCTTCAAAGTGACCCCATATTACAAATGTTCAGCAAGCCCAAGCCTTTTCCTATGAGAAAAACTGAAAATAAAATAATTACCACACAAGAGGGCCAGGGTGCAGAGGCCTGCTGGGAAATCGCCAGAGTTCCCTATAGGCCAGTCCACCCCTACCTGTCGCACTGTCTCTGCCCTACGTTACAGGGACAGTCAGTTGGCCGAATGTACACCACATGCAGAATAATTTAATCGCGTTTGATGGTTGCTGCTGCATCATTCGAAGCCGATCACACCAGGTCACTTGACATGGAACAGACGGACCAGAAGCAGATTTGCGAAGCCACTCAATTACGTTTGTCAGACCAGGCACACAGTATGGTGAGAGGGGCGTTATCCTTTTATTTCCGCATTACTAGAATGCCTCTATTACATCCTAACATATTCCCCCATGGGCTTGCTTGGCAATCGCACCACCCATGGGAAACACCTTGTTTAATTTGAAAGGTGTATCTGCCAGTTCTCTTGGAAGGGGACCCATTGATTGGGCAACATGAATTTTGCAGCACCCTTTGCTGCTTCGGAATCCCCGGACCTGTGGATCCTACAACCAATACTTGCCTTTCTTTGCCAGAAAATGCTATATTACAAGCTATTAGACATATCCCCGTCCACTGTGGGTGTGTACAGGTATCGAGAAGAGAAGGTTTTGCATGTTATCCAGTGCAAAATGTGCTCTCAAAAGGTGAGCGAAAGGGATGCCCGGGCCAACTGTGGTGGATGTGAGGTAGTAGGAGGAATGGGTCAGTAGGGTTCCGTGAATGGACTGGGGAGTGAAGGGGTAGGGCAGTAGCAGGAGTTCCGGGGTTCTCCCCAGAGAGGCAGCAACAGGATGGGGAAGTAGGCAAGGATGCAAAGATCAAAATGAATTTAATTGCGTAACTCCCATTGCACAAGAGTCTCGTCGCAGTGGTTGGTGCGAAATGCATTAGTTAAATATCATGTAGGACTGCAATATGTCCTTTTTTTCATTGTTTCAGTGCATTTTGCCACTCCACATCCACATTCCTGCAGTGGACCCAATATGGCTGGCATTTGCAAATATTAATGGGATCATTAGCCAATCAAGACTCCCCATTCTAATGTGGCCTCTTCGTGCATATCCACTGATCCACACCCAGCCCGTCAAATCACAGCAGAGTGCCTATTAGACAGTCAAACTTTTAAAATTAGCGATCTACAGGTTTATCTGACAAAATATACAGAAGTCAAAATGCTCCCGATTTTTTTTTAATAGACTGTATGGATATTCACCAAACGAATCAAAGCACTCAAATTGGCCTGAACGCCAGCTCCTTGCAAAGGTTTTGGGCTGTCCAGCAGATGTTTTTATTTGGGTCTATAAGCTGAACTATTGCATTAGAGTACAGACAGGGAGAAATGGCATATGAGGAGGGACACACAGCTTGTAGGTGTTTGGTTATTTGTCCACCCATTGACTGCCCATGGCCATTCTCCTTATGGTAATTCCCACCCAGTTCCTGCCCCTCCTTGCCCAAAACGCCTCCTCCTCGGAACTCCTTTGAGCTCACTTTAATAAAGTCTTATCATCCAACGTTCCATTCGAAGTGCCTGCCAGTGTTTTTTCAAAGCAGTCTTCTCAGAGATAATGACTTAATTAGAGCTATAAACTCGTTACTGATGTGATAAAAATGTCTTAACCAGGTCTGCCTTCAGCCAC
The DNA here is from genome assembly GCF_040938575.1 of Ambystoma mexicanum. NCBI lineage: Eukaryota > Metazoa > Chordata > Amphibia > Caudata > Ambystomatidae > Ambystoma > Ambystoma mexicanum. The sequence goes on along the minus strand of NC_090933.1, from coordinate 669,119,726 downwards.
TTGTTATATATAGTCTTGTACATTGTCATTGGCCTGGAGTGATTGCCAATAGAATGTGATGTATGATGCAGCCAGGAGAATGTTGAGTGCATCAGTGTATGAATGTTCTGAGTGAGTCAGTTGGGGGCCTGAGCTGGAGTGAGTGGATGGCCGGTGGGTCTTCTCCTTCATGTGTACTGTACTACCTATCCCTGTCCTTGTCCTGTCATCCAAACTACTGTATATACCTGAGAGTAACTGGAACTGTACATACTGTACCAATAAAGCATACCTGGAACAACATCAGTCTCCACAGCTGGTCTGTGTGTCCCGTGTGACTAATAAGAGATTTTATTACATTGGTGACGAGAGTTAAAGAACCCAGGAATATGGACAAATGCAACTTAAAAGGACAGAGTGCAACTGAGGAGCTGCAGCTACAAACATGTACAGTAAGGAGAGCTGTGGGGGGGAAGCAGCCTAAGAGTGACCCACCGTTCCCCCAAAGACTCTAAAATAAACATCCTGCCCAGCTCCAGGGTTGAAAATGTATAATGTGCCACTGGACTCTGGGAGGGAGGTCCCCAGAAACCAATAATTTCCCCAGAGTTCCCTCATATAAATGTGCACTAAAAGGAAGAATATGCCCCAGAGATCTTAGTGGGGACAAAAGGGCCCTGCTAGCTGAGGATTGGCCTTTTGCAGGAGCCCCGTTCAAATTAATGACTAAAAAGATAACTGTCAACGGAGGAGTTGGGGGGCGGCGTTTGTCAATGAAATGCTGTAACTTCATAGAGTGTTTTACAGTTTCATTGACCACTCTATACATCCTGCAAACCACCGGGTGGCGCCAGAGCTCCGTTCACTCATAATATTAACTGTTGAAATGTATACATAAAAGAAGTGCGCAGCCCGTAATGAAAGACATTTGATATGCCAAGTTTTTCGCGTGTATTAAACAAATACCTCCCATCTGGAATGAATATGGATAAAGTTGCAGCTTGATTTTACCCAACATCCTGCCTGTATTTCAAAAAATGCTCTGTGAAAGGACGGTTGACAGCACAGGCTCAGTGAGGTCTGTCCTCCTCCAGCCCTTCGAGTGAATGATGACGTATGTTAGCATTCACTGGGTGATGGTGATCCATGGAATGCGGAACGAACAATGAAAGGAAGTCATACGTGTCAGTTTCGTTTCTTCATGTTAAGATGGATTAATGGAGCAAACACTTGCTGCCGTGTGCGTACCTTAACAAAGCTTTAGTTTGGGGCGCTGAAAGGAACATTTTGCAAGACATTTTCTTTATTATTATATACATCAACGGAACTAAAGTCACAACGTGAGCAAGCAGCATATTTGTGAAATAAGCTACGGGAAACCCCTTCCTTTGGCATCATTATTTGGATTGAAGTATGTTTGGCAATAATGCAAACCTAACAATTTACATTTTTTCTTTATTTTATTTATTTTCTTAATGAATCTGGAAAAGCCACCATGGACTTATGCAACACTTATCAATATACATGGAAAAACGAATTTAAAATTTTTTAAGCACAAAGTAATAATAATAATTTTTTATTCTCTCAAATTTCCACCATCACCAAGAAATGTTTATATACTGAATAATGTATGTTATGGTTATGGTGTTAAGGGTCTGATTTACCCTTTGGAGAGTTGTTGAACAAAACATTAGTTACATTGGATACCCTGCAATTGACTTTGGGCCATTGTCTTGCTCAGTTTGTGTGATGTTGTGGCCCACTGTTATGTGTTCCATCCCGGCCATGACACACGTGTTGTAGTTCATGGTCGCGGTGCAGGGTATTCCTGTTAATGTGTACTAATCAAATAGTCTTGGAGATATTTGAAGCCAGGTGAGAATTTTAAATTTCCACTAGAGCCACAAAGAAAAATGTGGCGGTATGTATACTCTTTTTTGTGGTATATGTTATATGCGTACGCTCTAATGTGAGATGCTTAAGTGGCCAACCGACTGCATAAGGGTTGCACCATAAAGAGTTTGGCCAACTGACTGAACAAGGGTTGTGCTTAAAAAAAAAAAAAATTTTTTTTTATTGCCGGCAAATGTACATTCTGTATATATATAGTGCGCACTTTTGCATTAGTTACTGTTAAGCATTCACCATTGTTCCTTTAGTAATAGTTTTAAGCTTAAGACCTCCGGTGCTGCCAGGAGCACCTCATCTGTTACATGTAGTTCATCTGTGTGAGATTGTGGTTGTGTTTAGATTTATGAGTGGGCGAGTGATGTGCATTTGGCTGACCTCCCTCCACCCGAATGAAAGGATGATGTTTGTGTGTATGAACCTGATATGAAAGGGAGATGTCACGCGTGGGTACATCCGGTATGAAAGGGAGATGTCACGCGTGGGTACATCCGGTATGAAAGGGAGATGTTATGTTGTGGTTGAATCTGGTAAGAAAGGGAGATGTTATATATAGTCTTGTACTTTGTCACTGGCCTGGAGTGATTGCCAATAGAATGTGATGTATGATGCAGCCAGGAGAATGTTGAGTGCATCAGTGTATGAATGTTCTGAGTGAGTCAGTTGGGGGCCTGAGCTGGAGTGAGTGGATGGCCGGTGAGTCTTCTCCTTCATGTGTACTGTACTACCTATCCCTGTCTTTGTCCTGTCATCCAAACTACTGTATATACCTGAGAGTAACTGGAACTGTACATACTGTACCAATAAAGCATACCTGGAACAACATCAGTCTCCACAGCTGGTCTGTGTGTCCCGTGTGACTAATAAGAGACTTTATTACACCACTCCATTTATAAGCACTATGCGTGTCATTCACTGAAGTCTGTTAGTTTTGGCTTGTATAGAAGTATTCGGCATTTGCCAGGCACTGATATTAGATGCCCAGGTACTCGCACCATTTTGTACCTGCTACCATCAATGGCCACTTAATACCATTACAGCAGGGCCTGGCAAGCCTTTGCCATGCTTACATAAAAGCCCAAACTGTTGACATTTCAGAGAGCTACAATACGCAGCGATGGAGTTTGAATATTCAGCCTAACCAGGACTATAGCCCAGCCCAGACTTGCACAGGGCGGACAACCCTTTTACCACGGCCTATACAGGAACTGAGCATCCCTGGACCCAAATCACACATCAACTAAACACAATAGCCTTAAACAGGACCCTAGAGGTCAAAACACGTGTCGGCTGACCACACAAGACTATGTTTTTATTTTAATAAAAAACCAATTGGGTTTCACTCAAACAGCCGTGTGGATATTCATCCTTCCTAAAAATGCGCAAGGTATTCGGGACTGTGCCTATTGCTTTTTTACTAAAGGAGGTGATGGCGCCACCTCCACCAATCCGTGAGCTTGCTGCTAACTAACCAACTCACCACATCTCAGAGTGAAGTGCTGGAAGTGTTACGTAGTAGGGCCATTTCCTTGCTGGTTCTTCTGTAGGCGAAACCAAGAATCCCCAATAGGAACTTGAATAGGAAATGTAGTTTATGGGGCTCCCCTGGACGGAAAGTCAAAAAACATTACAAGAATGTTCGAAGGGACATGTATGCTTGTTGTGTCTAGTTTGTTACACTTCAGTTGAATGCCACCAAAGTTATGGGCGTATCAAAAATGCCTCTTTATTTGAAAACATCTACTTAACCGTACTTTCAGCATTGTTATTGCTGACTATATATAAATGTTAAATTGCTAGATAACTTTTTGCTTATGGGCAACACCATGCATGCTAATGGATCTCATTTCGCTAATTACATTCTGTAGTGTGTATTTTTGTAATTATAAATCAGTTATGTTGCCTGGCAGGGCTTTCTTAATAAATGTTATTCTGATATGTAAAATATTTTTAAGTTGGTGGCATCCTGCACTCTTGCCTTCATCACGTTCCTCCCAGTAGCAGTACAAGATCGAATGTTAAAGGTGAGTAACTTCTTCACGGTCTAGAAAGTTCCGCTATTTATGTTCCGAAGACTTGAACTCGTACCATTTCTTTTATTGAAATACCTTTTTATTTCAGCTTGCACAGCACAGAACATCATGGGATACTGTCATAGCTTTGATTGCAGCTGCCACTCATGATTTGGATCATCCAGGTGTTAATCAGCCTTTCCTTATTAAAACGAACCATTACTTGGCAACTCTTTACAAGGTGAGCTGAAATGTTGTTTCGATTGCATGCAGCGCATTTGGATCTGTAAAACATGAAGGCAAAACAGTAAACCTTACTACTACTATGTCACGCAACCCATAGGTGTTCATTTTTCATTGTCACAAGTATTTGACCCTAATTCTATTTGAGTCTAAAATAGCTTCCTTTGATTTGAAGGTTTAATTATCGCTTGCTTGCATTTTCTCCTGCAGAATACCTCAGTATTAGAAAACCACCACTGGAGGTCAACAGTGGGTTTGTTGAGAGAGTCTGGCTTATTTTTGCATTTGCCGCTGGAAGACCGGTATGTTTAATTTTGTTTAAGTAATTTGTAGTTGTGGCGACGGAAGTAAAACAAACTCCTTTGTAGTTCTGTCAAGTATTGTGTGCCCTACTTGGCAGCTCTGGAAACAATGTTACCTTGTCCTCTTTGTCGGCAAGCAAGACATTCATATTGCAACAGTGACATTCTAAAGGATACATTATAGCTTCTTCCTAACTTTGAGGATCTGTAAACCTTCAAAAAACACGAAGTGAGCATTGCGCATCAAAGGTGTGAAACAGTACATTGACCTTGAGTTATTTACCACAGTTCTGATCATCCACGTGTATATAAAGTGAAGATGAAAAAAATCCCACCAGGTAAATTCTTCTGCTCACCCGTCTGCCTATTTATTACAGCACTTGGTGACCCTCCTTGGTTCTCAGTTTTCCCTACCTATGCAGTTTTCCAGGAGTTTGTCCTCCTTGTTCAGCATACACGTTGAGGATGATGCCATACACGAAAAGCTAGGCTGCTGCCACGCTGAATATGGTTGCAGATGGGACTGAGGATGAGGGCCTTCAGTGACTAACTGTAGCCCTGGCTGAGTCAAAGGGTTCTGAATTGTTTTGCTCCCCACTTTTGTTGCATATATTCCATTGACATACAAAACTAATACATTCCACCAACTGCCCCATGCAAAGTACAGGCCGTTCAACCCAGGGTGTCCTACTATAAACACTCTTCATCACCCCAAAATACTGAACGCTGGCAAGTGCCTCATGAGTGTACGTACCCCTTTATGACTTGCCACACTGCCTGGCACCATTCTGGCTTCATGGTGGGGCGAGATGTGGTGGCAGATTCCATCACTTGGGAAAGTAAGGATATTTGACATTGACCAGTTAACTCAGAATGTGGACTCCAATCTTCTTTTGTCACCCTATGTTTCCAAAAGTCCTTCTGCACCTGGAAGTCATGTCAGAGTTATCATGGAAGGGAGGTGGAAACACTGACAAATGGCCTTTTTCTCGATATACTTCCCAGTTATTGCACTTAAAGAACTGTACAGGGAATGGCCCCGAATATTTCAGGATATAAACATGAGAAGTTTGGCTGAGAGCTAAGATGTGGAATTGACATTTTACCCCACTACTAATTATATGATATGATATGATGAGGCATTTATAACGCGCCTATACACAAGTGTTTCAAGGCTGCTGAATGGACATAGAAGTGGGGCCTTAGGATGCACAGAGTCTTTGAAAGACTCTGAGCTGCTACTGGCTGCCTTCTGTGCCTAGGAATGAACGATTTTAGGTTCATGTTTCGGTCCAAGGTAAGTTACCCATACTCTTCCTCAGAGTATCAAGATAATCTTGAAAGCACCAGCTCAGTAAAATAAATACATTTTTAAAACAACATTTCATATTCTATTTCTAAATTATTAAAGGGGGAGGTTCGCTAAAAAAGTTTATGGTTAGAAAATATTTTCCTAAGTTAAAAATAGATGTCTTAAAAAAAAATGTAAAAAAAAAATGTAAGCTGCAAATGTGCCTCCAAGTCAGGACTTGGAGGCATCCATTTTGTATGCAGAAACAGTATATATCAGTTTTTTTAATTCTCTGCTCTCGCGGGAGTAATCGAGCAGGAGCCTATTACTGGGAGCTTAAGCCTGTTACTGGCTGAGAGCAGAGAATGCAAGCACATGTTCGCAGGACAGGCAGTTCTATGAATGCCAATTCTAATACAGCAAAGAAACCCTTTTCCAGCAAAATAATTATGGTGAAAGTGTTTCTTTAAGGCATTAAGAGGGGATTCACAGGATTGCTTTTCCTGATAACGAGTGAACAAGGCGAACCCGCCCTGTTTATTTGACAGGGCGCGTTTGAATTTCTCTCTCAAAAGCACTCTGAATACCCGACTTTTTTCTGGGCATCACATTTTGTTATTAAAAAAAACAATATTTGATGCTCCAGAAATAAAAAGATAGGCTAGCACTTGAACTCAGGTCCACTGGTTGACCCCTTACCACTGGACCACTCGTGTCCCTGGTAATTGGTGCTCTTTGTCGTGTTGTTGTACAGCACGGCAAAGAGCACTTTGAAAGCAGCTGAGAAAATAGACCACATGAGTTAGAACTCATGTGGTCTATTTCCTTAAATGTTTTCATAGTGCTCTTTGCCGTGCTGTACAACAACATGGCAAAGAGCACTGTGATTAGCACGGATGTGGTCCGGTAACGAAGGGCTAGCCCGTTCAATCACACTGCATGGATTGTAGTCCCTCACTTTTTTCTGGTGCTTAAAATATGTCTTTTAAAACAAGATTTGAGGCATCCAGAAAAAAGAAAGACTGGGAATCAAACCCGGCCCTTCATCACTGGCCCCCAGGAGTCTTTTTTTCGAAGAGCAAGGCAAGCACGCCCTGTTCAGTAAACGTGATTGCCTTGTTCACACGTTCACAGAACAGGCAGTTCTATGAAGACCATCCTAATACAGAAAACAACGCTTTTATGATTTTGCAGAAAAGTGTTTTGCTGTGTTAGGATTGGCATTAATAGGACTGCCTGCCCTGTGAATGTGTTTTAATTCTCTGTTCTCCAGCAGTAACAAGCTTAAGGTCCCAGTAGGGGGCTCCTGCTTGATTACAGCCACAAGAGCAGAGAATTAAAGAAACAGATGTTTCTGCATACAAAATGGATGCCTCGAAGTCCATTAAAAGCAGGACTTGGAGGCACATTTGCAGCTTATTTTTCCTAAGAAAAATGTAATATATATTTTTAACTATGGGTAATATTTTTAAACCATAACATTTTTTAGAGAAATTCCGCTTTAAGTGGTTTAGGGCATTGGGGATAGAATCTCACTCTCTGGGTCGAAGAATTCAGAAGGCTGTTAACCACTAGTAGTAACTATCACTTAGTTAAAACCGTTAACAGTATGGCAAGCCTAGCTAGCACATTGTAGAGCACTGTACAAGAAAGGGAATCTGTGCATAAAGAGAAGGGGCAGGTAGGTCGGCTAGGACTGTAGGATCATTTGTCTTGTGGGGATACAGGCATGGTGGGTAGCTGGCGAGGTGTACTTTGAGGAACCGAGGTGGTCCTCACTCCTTTTCCCCCCTGGATCCTCCTGTTAGGAGGCCTGGGAAGGGCCATCACTTTTGTATCCCAACACTAGGGGTGAATATACGAGGCAAGAGGGAACTTGGGGAGGGGACGTGCTTAGGTTAGACATGGTATCTTGTATTCCCTTTCCAAATGAACCTTCCATCCCTCAAGCCTTTGTAGGCCACTGTCAGCCCTTTCCCTTTTCTGCCCTCCAAAATGCCCCCAAAATTATCACCTCGACATTGGGACGAGTAGGAGGCAACAGAGAGTAATGCACACTTCCTGTTCCAACATCCCCAAACACCAGTTTGGTTCTGAGACGAAGAACGAAGAAGAGGGCTATGAAGTATACCGTTGGAATAGCCAGACATGTCCAGCAAATGGGTTTCTTCAAGGTCAGGCAATTAAAGTAAATGACCCACACCTGCGGGCCTTTGACAAACCCACTAGATATAAGAAGCCTGGTTGCACAGCAGAAAAGAGCACGGAAAGGAACCAAGAGGCAGGTTGCCGACACAAGTGGGAGAGAAGCTGCCTGGAGAGCAAGAGGAACGGGAGTCAAAAGCTGTGTCGGGCAGGAGAGAGGGTACATGCAGCAGGAGCTGTGGGCACCGGGACACTCCATCGGCTGCAGAATGCCAAGAGAGCGAGCCGTGCTCTCTCCGGTCTCCGCAGAAGAAGAGCAGAGACACAAGAAGCCAGATAGTGTGCGGAGCAGGTGAGAAGCCAAAAGGAGCTGCCTTACAGAGCCGGTGAGTGATATGAGGGAAACACTCATACCGGGGCGCTCCGGAAGCTAGATGTACGCATTCTTAGTTACCAAATGAATGGGAAATTGTTATAAGCACTTTTGAAATTCAGAAACAAGTGCTTTTGGAGAAACGAATGAACTGAAAGGGATAAGAAGCAATTTTGAATACTCCATGACACCAAAGGAAGGTTTTGAATATTGATTTATTGAAAGACATTGTGAATCATTTTAAATGCAGCAGAAAGCAGAAGCCAAGTATTTTGAACACCAAACAAATTGAGAGACATTCTGAATCATTTGGAATACCAAAGCAGGAACAAGGTATGAATATTTGAGTGGAATGGAAACAAGGTAGTGCATGTGAGAGATACCATGCAATGAATTTTTGGAAACACAAGTGTTAGCAAATCCAAGGAAAACCCAAGAAGGGTATGAAAGGAGAAGCTAAGTGTTGAGCACAATTAAAATAGGTCAAGAATTGCAGGCTAAGGGGTGTATCAAAGTGCATGGTTGCAAACCAGGCCATGGCAAAGTAGAGTACCAGTGATGAAAGAAACAAGTTTAACTGTTCAAGGAGAGCAATGGACAATTGTTAATGGAAAGCAAATAAGACGGCATATCCGTAGTGTGACCTATATTGGGTGGACCTTGTGGTCCGACAACTGCGCATACACCGAGGGCCCATTGTGAATAAAGCCAAGGATAGTATTTCTACAGAAGCTTGTGTTGTGCAACAGCTGCATATATGATTTTGAAGTTAAGAAACAGAAATGTTTTGTTAACCAGTGAAGAGTTCTAATGACAAGACAGCTTGAAAGTGTCCCAAGGAACTGTATTGTTTTGCAAAGCTGGAAGATTTGAACTCGTGGCGAAGGGAAGCCCAGTATTTTGTAAACGTTTTTGAACTTGGGGAAGGACGAGCTGTTCGTAAACCAAGAGCCGTAAGAGGCACTACATTTTCCTTTGAACCCTCTTCATTTTGAAGCTGACATAGTGACATAGTGTACAGTTAGTTGTGAGGGCAAGTGTAGGTTTTGGACACAGTTACTTGATTTGGACATCCTGATGCAGACAATCCTTAGTTTTCTTTAGGTAGGGAAATTCCACATTAACATATGGCAAGTTAGGCCTTACTCCACCCTGACTTTTAAGTTGAATAAGTCTATTTGAGTATACATTTGAATCTGTTTGTGTCTTGGTTCATGATGCCTTCACAGTACTTTGAAGAGTAGAGTCTTAATTCAACGTTTTGAAGGTGCCCATATTTGAGCTTATGTGGCAACTGTTGCAGTCTCTGACTTCAGTGCCCTATGATGCTGCAGCCTTCTGCCCCAATTCTGCCTTCAGATTCCACAACAGCATTTTCTGGCAAATGCATCTGGGGCACCAGGTCACCAATCCCCTGAAAAGTGCCATGTCAGGAGACCCACTGCTGGCAGACAAATCCCCAGGATATTCAGAGGGTTCAGGACATGAACGAGGAATAGGGATTTTCCAACTTCTGGTAAAGCCTTTCCTGGCAGGCATGTCCGAGTTCTGTTAATTCTGGTCCCTCAGCATGATCAACCCAAGGGCATACTGCCGGTGGAAATCTTGACACTTCAGTCAACTGAGCCATGACGTATTCTTGTACAGACAGATGTTATTTCATTGGCGTCAAAGATATGGCAGAAACCTTACTCTAGCCGGCCAAATATCTGCAAAGTTTGAAGCTGGGTACCTGTAGTTAGGCACTGAAGGCCCTCATCTGTTCCATCTGCAGCTATAGTCGGGGAGTGTTGACAGGGAAAGCTAGTGACTTGCTATAATAGATCAACTTGCAGAAGTGTGCTGAATTGTGATAGCTTCTTAGCCTGATATCTAGTGTCGAGTGCCGGGCTGTAACGCCCTAGTAAACATTTCTTTTTAAACCTTACTCACCTAAGAAACTAATTACGAATTATTGGATCTTGCTCCAAGCTATAACCATTTATTCTGACTTCCTGTACATAGCGATTGCCCTTTGAACCTGACATTACGGGTGTATAACAACTCGGCGTGTAGTTCTACTTAAACTACATATCCCTGCAAGCGCAGGGCTTTATCTTTTCATTTTCGGCGCGTAAGCGCCAGTGCATTTGGACTGGTCTGCGCTGGTCCATGTCTGTACGCGGTGTGCGGGTGATTCTGTGGATGAACCCTGTCGGGTAAACTCTTAGAGCCTCCTCTTATAACATTCTGTGAATATGGGACGTTACCAGGAAAATATTTGTCTACTAGATTCTGCCAAACAACATGGTGAAACACTTGCTGATATCATCCCTCTTCCGTCCATCACAGTGCAAGATGACACGAGGACTCTTAACACAGACTGTAGGCCATTTCCCTCCCTGAGTAATGACAAAAATCGAACAACAACAAAAAACAGGGAGTTGAAAATATCCTTGATTAACACTAGATCATTACCAAAACATGTCCTGGAAGTACACAACTATATCTTAGACAACAAGGTTGACATCATGTGTCTGACAGAGACCTGGCTGCAGGAAAGCAATGGCCAATTATAGATCTAGAACAAAGAGAATCGGTGTCCAGTCTGTGGAACACTCAAATCCCATGCACACTCAGATTTATTGTCCACGGACAATCAAAACTCAAAGCATTCTTATGTATGTAAAGTCTGGTGTAATAAAGAGACTTAGAGACTTAGAGAACAACGATGTTCTGTAGTATTCATAATGTATCAACGACCGCCACTATGCCTGTTCCTGTGTAACTAAGTTTTTTGCAAGTAACAGCGCCTCAATGCCCGTGGGCTGCTTGTGGCCTATATAAATATAAATAAATAAATACCAAATTGGAGCACAGTGGGGTATCCCACATCTGTTGTGGGTTGCCCAACAATGAAATATTTAGAGATACATTTTTAGAATTCAGTTCACAATATGGGTTTTATATTATATTTATACTGATAAACAATATTCATCTCATATTGTATAATACAGTGATTGGTAATACATACTCATCACAATTCAATGGAACAATTGATAAAAGAATTAAGGGATATAGAGAAACAGAATAGAGTAGAATAGAGGATTTGTAAAGAAAGGGCTCAACACGTATCAGGATCCGTTATCCCTTCTTCAGGATATTCGTATTAATCCAATGGCTACTTTCTTAATGTGTGAATCCTTTTCACTGTGAACAAACAACAAAAGTAGTGTCAGTTGACGGAATTCTCATATTGTAATAACTTCATAATATGTGCTTCCTCCATGAACTTGTTTGTACCTGCCGTGAGTGCCAAATGGAGATCACTGAAAGTATCACTAAATTGATGGTCTTCTCAAACACCTCTTGAAATGCACCAAACTTTGTCATCTACAGGAGTGGACCTGAAAAGATTATGGGATCCCTTAAAATAAATATGCCATAACGGTCATGTGTAGCATTAGATTAAAGAAGGGGCGAGTCAGCATACCTGACTGTCCAAAGTCTATCTTCAAAGGTTTCTAATATTCTTGCCTGTCCGTTATAGGCGGGTTATCATGTGCAGCAAGAACGCACACGTCCTCGTATGCGTGGCATCCTGCATGGAATGGTAATGAATATGCTCAGGAAGGGGTGTATTTTGAAGTTCAGTGTATAATCCCATCCCTGTATAATACATATGTTCTGTAATTCAATAAGGAACGAATCCTACCTGTTGGTAAGGATGAAATAGGTTCCCCCTTTCTTAATATATTACGTGGAATTGATATTGCTCTTTGTTCTTTTGTCCAAGCTTTTATCTGGATTACGGTAATGCCATGATCCTAATGCCAAGTACGAGAATGTTAGTTACCATGACCGCTCACCGATTCTACCAAACTTTAATGTGTTACTTACGATCCTTTCTTACCCCTAGATGCGCTGGTGTCGGAGTAAAGGCAACGAGTCTCACCTCTGTGTGGCAAAACGCTGTCTCCAAGCAGGAAGAGCCCTCGAGACGCTAGCGTTTATGAGGCTTCCCTAACAAGGGGTAACCAGGAAGCGTAGGTGAGCGTGATGGCTGCGCTTGGAACCAAGCCGCGTCATCTTGTCGGGGCTGGGGAGAAACGTTCAGAACACTATCTGGACGTCTGTAGTGACTGCTAAATGTAAAAATAACATTCGAATGGATTGTGTCCTCCAACGTATACCTCCTTTTATGATATTCGTATCCTGCCAGCTTCGCTGCTTGGGAAAAAAAAATTGTGCACAAGGTTGTAGCGTCTATGTCCCTCGACGGGCTCTGTACTGTGTCAGCGTCACCATTAGTATAAATAAATTGTGCCGCGCCCGTTGGCTTCAGTTCCGTTTTTCCGATTGCTTCGCTCTCGAGAATGGCGCGTTTTGAAATTTTCTTCTGAAAATGTCGTCTTCCACCCTTTCTAGTCCCAAGACGGGGTTAAAAAAAAAAGTATCGACTGCGGATCGAAGATGTCGATTACAGATCCTCGCCGCGTTTGTCTTTGGTGCCTAGGTTCAGACCATCAAACCGGCGACTGTGGCTCCTGTCCGTCGATGACGGAGAATGCCCTTTGTGAGAGGAAAGGTAAACTGACGGTGGGTCGGGAAGCTTCTAAGGTCTCCTCGAAGGCCTTGTCAAAAAGACATAGGAAGTCGAGCAATTCGAAAGAATCGGATCTTGGTAAACACTCTGAGATCTCAATCTCATAGTAGATCGAGATGCTCTTCCTCTTCAAAAAAAGGTTAACAGGAGACCTAGATCTCCCTCTTCATCCTCCGATACATCTACCGGATTGGTACGATGCCCGGCTAAGTCGGATTCCCCAAGAAAATGGGAAGAATTTAGAAGGAAGATGATGGAGGTGTTTGAGAATGCGGCCTTTACCCCCTCAAAGAAGCCTCAAAAGATCCAGACCCCGGGCGCTCCATCGGACGACACAGTGAAGTCGGGGACTACTGTGGTAAAACCAATAGTATGGGTGAAACTCGCAAGACTCGAGTCAACGTCAAATCGTTGAAGATTCCTCGAGAATCGAGTGTTTCCCCGACACTGTATAAAAAACAAAAGTTGTTGAAACCCTCGACGACTTTGTCGACGCCATCAGCGCTGGCGGTCTTTGTCGAAGACATCATCGGTGTCCTTGAAGACTCCTTCGATACCATCGAAGGTTCCTTCGATTCCTTCGACCCAAACTCATGTACAGGAAAGGAGATTCTCCTTTACCTAAGTCAGACTTCTTTAAGTCTGTCTTCTATTTTTGAAGAAATTGGCTCTGAAGAAGAGGAGGTTTCTCCGTTTGGAGCACAATATGGTACTAGAGAGGTCCCAGAAGAATTAATCTATCCAGAATCGAAAATGAGAGACCTGTGCGATACCCTTCACTCTGCTAGTGACATTGATAAGTCACCTGAGGTGGAGTTTGCAAAACCTGACCATGCAGATTCAGGGTACAGTAGTTTAATGAATAGTGTGGTGGAATATATGGCTGGGGTAGAGCCTCACCCACTTTTGATCAGGATGATATGACTGACATACTTGATCAGGGTCCCCAGAAGGATCCAGTTCTACCCTTCCATAGAGCACTTCAAAGAACGGTAGAAAAAACTGGGAAGTTCCTGATAATATTGCTGCAGTCAACAGTAATTTTCCTAAGAAGTATAGAACTTCTAGTTGTGATCCTGATTATTTAAGCAGGCATCCCACTCAGTCTGGCTATTCAGGCTGCAACTTCCTCAAGATACAGCATATCCATATATCCCCCTGGATAGAGAGGATAAGAAGGTGGATGATTGGGCCCGTAAGGTTTTTACTTCGGGTAGCATTGCTCTCCAGTTAACTAATGTCACCTGTACCGTGGCCAGGTTCACCCATGCCCTGTGGGACTGCATTTCGGCGGCGGCTGAACATTTTCCGGAAGGCGAGGAAAGGGAAGGCTTCCTGAATATTGTCAAAGACGGAAAGGAGGCAATGGGGGAATGTCTCCAGTCTGGAATGGATACTGCTGATAGTATCAGCAGATCCATGGCTGCAAGCACAGTGCTATGCAGATTTGCATGTTTGAGGAAGTCGGGGTTTGCACCAGATGTGCAGGCCAGACTTCTCAACATGCCTTTTGATGGCTTGAGGCTGTTTGGTAGTAAAGCTGATGAAAGCTTAGTAAAACTACAGACCTCAGCAGCTAAATCTCTTAGCGCCTCCATGCGACAGCCTTAGAAACCTTATTAAGGCTCATCTTCCTGGAGAGGTTGTTCTTTTTGGTACTACTCCTCTTTTGGTAGAGGAAGAGGACAGGCCATTCAAAGAGGCAAGAGAAATGTCGCTCGTGGTGGACAAGGAAAAATTGCAAAACCAGCCTCGGGAACAGCATCTTTGCCCTCAGCCGCTCCCGCAGACGCCTCCAAATCACTCAGAGGCCTTATCACACAAAACCCCGGTGGGAGGCAGAATCTCTCAGCATCTGAAAGAATGGCGGGGCATTACTTCAGATTCTTGGGCACTGGAGACAGTAGCCTTCGCTTCCTAAAAAGGCCTCGGGACCATCCACCGGGAACCAGCTCTGTCAAAATTCCAGATCCGCTCCTTTTGCAGGAGATTTTAACCCTGCTAGAGAAAGGTGCAATAGAACAGGTAACTGTAATGGAGAGGAACAAGGGTTGGTACTCCCCCTACTTTCTCATTCCAAAGAAGGACGGAGGATAGAGACCCATCATGGACTTAAGAAACTTGAACAAGTTCCTGAGGACGGACAAATTCAAGATGGTAACCCTTTCTCAGATCCTTCAGGCTCTCCAACTCCAAGACTGGTTGGTATCATTGGACCTTGAGGGTGCTTACTTTCATATGCCAATCCATCCCAAGCACAGAAAGTACCTGAGGTTCGCGGTTGGCGGTTCTCACTTTCAGTTTCGAGTTCTGCCAATCGGGCCGACCTCCACCCGGAGGGTTTTCACCAAACTGATGGCAGTTGTGGCAGCGAATCTCAGGAGAGGGGGGGATTCACATCTACCCCTACCTGGACGATTGGTTGATCAGAGCGCGTTCTCCCGAACAAGCTCAGGAAAATCTGTCAATCACCTGTCACTTCCTTCACAAACTGGGCTTCTCCCTAAATTTCAAGAAGTGTCGCATGATACCATCCCAAAAGCTCCAGTTTATTGGAGCAGTTTTGGATACTTCCTCAGGCAAAGCCTCACCTCCCGAGGTGAGAGCTCTCCACATTCTGCAGATGGTAACAACGTTTCAGAATGCCCAGCATCTGCTGGCCTTCGATTTTCTGAGGTTACTCAGCCTCATGGAATCCTGCATTTTACTAGTGCCAGAGGCCAGGTTGAGAATGAGATCCCTTTAATGGGCCCTCAGAACTCAGTGGTCCCAGTTCTCAGGGAGTATGTCGAATCTTCTGCAAGTCTCAAGCGCAGTTGCTCAGGATCTACTATGGTGGGCTTGCAACGACAGCATCCTCAAGGAGGAATCTTTTGGGCAACCATGGCCGGAGATAACGGTAGTAACAGACGAAACACTGACGGGGTGGGGAGCCCATACCAACGATCTGACAATCAGTGGTCGTTGGTCTCCATCGGACTCCAAACTACACATCAACCTATTGGAACTGAGGGCAATCTGTACAAGGAAAGAATGGCCTGATAATAACGGACAACACGGTGGCCATGTACTACCTCAACAAGCGAGAAGGCGTAGGTTCACTACCACTGTTCAGAGAGGCAATGCAGCTCTGGTTCTGGGCAATACGAGAAGGAATCGGTCTATCATCAGTTCCCCTAGCCTGACAGCAGAACACTGCGGCAGACGCTCTGTGCAGGCAGAGCACAGTCTCCCACGAGTGGGAGCTAGCTCAGAAAGTCCTTCTGGAGATCTTCGCCCTTTGGGGAACCCCTCAAGTGTATCTGTTCACGACCACGGTAAACCGGAAGTGCGAAGAGTACTGCTCAAGGGAATTTCTTCTGAGAGGACCTCTAAGAGACGCGTTCATGGTGGACTGGAAGCTTCCACTTCTGTACGCGTTTCCTCCAGTCCCCGTGATTCCTCAAGTAATCAGGCGGTTGAGGAAGTTCAGGAAAACCATGATCCTAATTGCTGCTGATTGGGCCGGGAGGACGTGGTACCCGGATCTATTGGACATGTCCATCTGCCCTCCAATACGTCTTCCGCAAAGAGAGGATCTTCTCTCGCAAGAGGAAGGTCGGGTTCTCCATCCAGAGGGCAAGACACTAAACTTTCACGCATGGTTTCTGAGAGGTTGAGATGCAAGGATTGGGATCTTCCGGATGACGTAATGGAGATTTTGCTTTCAGCCAGAAGGCCAGCAACAAAATCCTTGTACCAGTGTCGTCGGAACAAATTCAATAACTGGTGCAAAGATAAGGATGTGGACCCTTTTCAATGTGGCACCTCAATGGTGCTCTCTTTCCTATTGCATCTAGCCAATCTGGGGCTCCAGATCGGAACAATTAAAGGATATCTAGCTGCACTGTCCATTTTCAAGCGCTCCTCGGTAGAAGTTTCTTACTTCAAAATTCCATTGATAATTCAATTCCTGAAAGGGCTTTCTAATGTATACCCTCCAGTCCCCTTTCATGTGCCAACTTGGGATTTAAATCTAGTACTTAAGTTTCTAACTTGTATACCTTTTGAGCCTCTGCACTCCTCTCCCTTGAGGCTTCTAACATTGAAGACTGTCCTTCTTGTGGCCTTCCCACAGGGTTAGTGAACTACAGGCTCTCTCATGTAAACCTCCATATACTACTTTTACAATGACAAAGTGGTTCTTAAGGTAAAACCATCTTTCTTACCAAAAGTAGTTTCTGACTTCGACTTGTCAGAAAAAAACATATTACCAACATTCTATCCTCCTCCTCATTTGGGCAAAGAAGAGGAGAGACTGCATAGACTGGACCCCAAAAGGGCTCTGTTTTTACATTTCAAGAATGTTAAAAGGACGTCAAGATGACCAACTTTTTGTGGGTTCTACAGGTCATAAATTAGGATTAGCAGTGACAAATCAAACTATATCCCGCTGGATCATTCTGGCTATAATTGAGTGCTACAGATTGGCGGGAAAAGACCCACTGGTTGGGCTGTGAGCCCATTCCACTAGGGGCATGGCTACCTCTGCGGCTCTGAAGAGGGGGGTCCCTGCAGCAGATATTTTTTCAGCTGCAACATGGGCATCAATGCATACCTTCATCAAGCATTGCTTAGATGCCTCTTCCTCCAATGAGGGTTGATTTGCCAAGGGAGTACTTCATTCTGTCCATGAGAACAATAACTAGTCATCCCACTTCAGAATTACCATTGCTATGGGAGTCTATCATAAGATGAGGAATACATGGGAGGACACAATCCATTCGAGGAACAAGTTACTTATCAACTGTAACATTCTTT
Organism: Ambystoma mexicanum; assembly: GCF_040938575.1. Lineage (NCBI taxonomy): Eukaryota > Metazoa > Chordata > Amphibia > Caudata > Ambystomatidae > Ambystoma > Ambystoma mexicanum. The sequence continues at coordinate 669,102,088 of NC_090933.1, read as the reverse complement.
CGACTGGATGTTCCTCCCACTTATTCCTCATTGCCCCTCCCATCCTACCCCGCAGTACAGTTTACGTTTATTACACTTTCCTCTCACGAAGAGTATCAGTCCTGAGGCACACCTGGCTGTTCCTCGAATATGTCCTCGAAAAAACAGAACTGAAGCCAACAGGCACGGCACAAGCTATTCATACTGATGGTGATGTCGACACAGTACGGAGCCCATCGAGGGACATCGACGTCACAACCTCGTGCACAGTGACCTCTGCCGAGAATTTTTTTTCCGAAGCAGCAAAGCTGGCAGGACACGAATATCATAAGATGAGGAATACGTCGAAAGAACGTTACAGTTGGTCAGTAACTTGTTCAGGGGCGTGGCTACAGAGCCATGTGAGAGGATGCGTTCTCAGAGGAGCTCCCTCCAATACGACATTGATCTGATAGAAAAGTGCACCCATATGCACCAGAGGCGGACAGAAAGATAGGCTCCTGTGCGTGAACCTGTGCTGATCGTCGTGGGAGCACCAGAAACTGGATGGAAGCAAAGCAGCAGCGCCCCAGGACGAAACAAGCTCGCGGAGGGTCCTGTCCGAAAGAAGAAAGATGGCGGATGGTGCGAGGACAAAGGGACTCGTCAGACGGTCACGACGCAGCGAGGCAATGTAAAGAGCTGGGGCCTGATGAACACTGAAACGCGTTAAGCTGACTGGGGCATAGGCTGGAACGGCAGACAGCCCCTCAACTATGAAGCTGGTATCTGCACAGATGGAGGAAGCATGAGCGAGTGCCCTGGGACCACTGGACTAATGGCCGACTGCGCACACAGTTTAACCCCACTGGACACACGCCTAGGTGGGCGACTCTGTCCAGAAGCCGGAGCGGCAGCTCACAGCAGCACTGCTTTCACATGGAGGAAAGAAAAACATTGAAAGGCAGCACAACTGTTACAAGAGGAACCTCAAGACGCCGCAACCGCCACACTGTAGCTACGCAGTGGTGAACCATAAACACAACAGGTGCCTTTACTCAAAGGCACCCCAAAGAGCGTGCAACGAACAGGGCAGCAGCCAGTGGGTAGGGGGCCAGAGCAATCGCCTGCTACACAGGAGCTGGGAACTCTGCTCCGTGTGTGAACAACATCGAAATACGAGCACAGGAGGCACACGACTGAAAGGGTACAATCGATAAGGTACACCCAGCCCCACTCCCGAAAGCCACATGCGGGGGCAACAGCCGCAAGTGGCACAACGGGAACAGCAAGCAAACCGCACCTTGATTATGGTCAGTGCCTGGATTCAAAGGTGAAGGCAAGTGAGGACAGATATAGGAACACACGTCAGTAAAGTGCACACCAGAAAGATAGCCTGCTACCCCAGGTATACCCCAAGCGTGCAGTAAGACCCTACAACTCCACACTCTGTATAAGGCACGAGGCAAGACAGAAAGGGGGCGCAGATGGCAACTGCCCAAGGTGTGCACAAGACAACACGTGGTGCATAGCCCTACACCCAACGTTGGGGTGCAGCACAGGGGCAATACTATACCAGGGGGAATGGTCCACACCTGAGCCACAAGACCACGAGTGTGGTATATGCAACAGGGGACACAAACCATAGGACCTATGTGGAGGTCCTGAGACCGCAGGAGTTGTGCACACCCACACAAGGGGAATCCTACTGGAGCAGAGACCCACACCAAAGACTGTCGGACCAACAGCAACACACCATCCAAGGGGCACCCCAGGGGAACAGAACTTAAACGCACAGGTATGCACGCCAGGAAACAGAACAGTCCATAAGCAGGATGGCGTACAAAGTCACGAAGGCGAAAGTAAAGCAGTTCTCCCTGGACATTTTCACCAAGCCCAACCAGTCAGAGGAAGGAGTAAGCCCATCAGCTCACCCTGCGCCAGGGACAAGAGAACCACCCAGAGAGGATCACTGGATTCTGGAGGGTATTGCGGCACTGAAGGTGGCCTGGGAATCCAAACTGGACAAAGTGAGAACCTCCCTGGAGGCCAAGATAGACGCGGTTAGTGTGGACGTCAATCTCCTATGGCAGGATGTCAGAGCTATAGCGGAATGGACTGGCACGCTGGAAAAAGATATGAAAGCCATCACAGAGACCAGTAAGGAGAACAGCAAGGAGGTACATATCCTGCAACAGAAGGTAGAAAAACTGGAAAACAAGAGCCGAGGAGGCTGAGGAAAGGGCCAGGAGGAACAACATTTGCATTGTAGGGCTTCCTGAAGGAGAGGAGAACCCCGACCCCACTGAGTATATCGAAAACATGATACTACAAGAGATAGGTGCGGGCACGCAGTCCCAAGGATATGCAGTGGAAAGTGCGCACAGAGCCCTAACACCACCAGGAGCCCCGCCCCGCCTGATCATAGCCAAGATATTGTGTTATAGAGACAGAGAAAAGATCCTCGAGTTCTTTAGGAAAGGCAGAACAATATCCAGAGCTTCAGCTACCATCACTGCATACCCGGATTACACATTCCTGGTACAAAAGCGACGCTTGAACTTCGTGGCGATCAAGAGAAGACTACGATACTCCGGCTTGAGCTACAGACTGCTCTATCTGGCAAGGCTTAGTCTTGCAGGGCGGCAAAGTGCATTTTTTTTAAACCCTTGAGGATGCGGCCAGGTGGATGGACGCGATGAACTGTCCAGACGGACCGGCTGACCGGGAGCCAGAGGCGAACGATGAGTAAGCTAATCTTTTTTTCCAAGGGGAGGTCAGGAATAATGGGCCAACATGGGGGGACGCTCCATCACAGGGTGCGAGCCCAGAACAGTGCATAAGCCTCTGCTAGAAATGGGGTGGGACATAGTACACAATAACATGGCCTGTAGCCCAAACTACGATAGGTGATGGGCAGTAATAATTAGGGTGCACTGCTATTGGGATAGAAATGGGAGCAATACCTAAGAGCGCGATTTCACCCCCGGTTGGGTAGTTTAGATAGGATACTGTAGTATAGTATCCACCTGTTGTGACTCTTGCGCCAGCACTAGCGGGTTAGAGGTCGAGAAGCAGGGGAGCCTGAGATCCAGGGATGGAGCTGGGCAACAGTTGGGGGGAGAAGGGGGAAGGGAGTTAGGGGGTGGGGTAGTTGGGGGTAGAGTGTGGTTTGGGGTGGGAAAGGGAGGGCAGGCGGGAATATTGATGATAATGCATAACAACAACTCGGTATGTCCACAAACACAACCAAAGCTGTACAGGAAAAGAGAAGTGAGGAGAGAGGGCAGGGTGGGATATGGTTAAAATGGGGGACTTGAGAATCACGTCCTGGAATGTGCGGGGTCTAAATACCCATATTAAGCGCAACAAAATTATGATGTACCTGAGGCGGCAAAAGATAGACATAGCGATGTTACAGGAAACCCACCTGACGAAAGAGAAACTTGAGGTGATGAAGAGGAAATGGAAGGGGACTACCGTCGGCGCCACGTATTCGGTGTATGCTAGGGATGTCCTTATATGGCTAGCGCCCCACGTTCCTTTTAAATTGCTACAGCAGGAAGCAGGGAGCGGATGGGAGAATAGCGATAATCCGGGGGAGTGCTAGGCAATAAAATAGTCAATGTAATGACCATTTACGCCCCAAACAATAACACCGCGCAATATTTCAGGAAAATATACACCACTGTTAGCCCATATATGGACGGAACAGTCATAATCGGCAGGGATTTTAATTGCACACTAGACCCCTTGATGGACAGGTCTGATGACAAGATGACCAGACCGAATCCAGCTGCAAAGGCCCTTGCTTCCTTTAACCATGATTTTCAGATGGCCGATATATGGAGGGAGCTGCACCCGCGACGCCGAGAATACTCACACTACTCTGCTCCACAGGACCTGCCCACCAGGTTGTATTATATATTCGTGGCAGATTCTTTGGTGGAGGAGATCAGAGAGGCAGAGTACAAAGCAGCAGTTCTGTCGGACCATGCACCCCTGGTCGTGACATGGCAGATTTCGCCGCCCAGACCGAGGATTCCGTCATGGAAACTTCGTGCGGAGACGCTCAAAGACACCATCTTTAGAGAAGCCTTAAGGAAAACCATACAGGAATTTTTTGAGATAAATATGGGAGGTGTTGAGTCTGCCGGAACGCTGTGGGAAGCATTTAAGGTGGTAGTGAGAGGGGAGGCGATCTCCAAAGTGGCTAGTTTACAGGGGGGTATAGTGGCAGACCTACAAGCAACAGAGACAGAGATCGTAGATGTAATGCATTCGGGGCGGGGGGCCCCAGATGGAGCAGAGAAAGTGCAGTGCCTAACTGAGAAGTGTAGGGCCCACTGGGAGAGACTGTGCAACCTAAACTACAGGAAATACGTGGAAGGGCAACACGCAGAAGGGGATAAACCAGGCAGACTGCTGGCCTGGCTGTGCAAAAGCGAAACCCCGAGACAAGTGATACATGAGATGAGCCGTGAAGACGGCACACTTGAAGACACCCAAGAGGGGGTGAACAAGTGCTTTCAAAAATATTACTGCGAACTATACACAGTTGCGATAGGAAGTGAAGGACTCGACATGGATGAAGCATTAGACGAGATAATTCTACCCTGGTTAGGGGACGCAGAAAGCGATAGTCTGAAAGCTCCTCTTGAACTGGAGGAACTGGAACATGTAATTCATACCCTACCCACTAGCAAGGCCCCTGGGGCGGATGGTCTCCCTAGCGAGTTCTACAAAACATACATGGCGGACCTGCTCCCACACCTGTTAGCCATGCTAAATGAGGCGTTTGAAAAGGGCAGGCTGCCAGAGACCCTAAGGGAGGCGATCATCGTCCCACTCCTTAAAACGGGCAAAACAAATACAGATTGCGGATCCTATAGACCGCTACCGATGTTGAATCAGGACAGCAAGATCCTCACTGCGGTGATGGCAAATAGGCTGAGACCACTGATTGGTTCCCTGATACACCACGATCAAACGGGATATGTCCCCCTGCGGTGCATCTCCAATAATCTCAGAAGATTACACCACATCATAGATCAGGCCACGAAGAGCACCCGAGAACTAGCAACAGTCTCGCTAGACGCAGTCAAGGCTTTTGACTCAGTTAAGTGGTCATGGCTAGTGGCTGTCTTAGAGAAATTGGGTGAAACTAGTGTAAAATGAACCAATGGCCAGAGTCCGGACAGGACCCGTGGTGTCTGAACGATGGACCCTGAGCAGAGGCACTAGACAGGGATGCCCTTGCTCCCTGATGCTATTTATCCTGACGATAGAACCTATAGCAGCATACCTCGGGTAGTATTATGGGGAGGTGGGCATTAAGACGCACGGTGAGCAGCACTTAATATCGCTGTATGCAGATGACATGCTATTGTATCTGCAATACCTGGAAGAAAATCTGCAATACATACTAGAGGTGCTAGAACAGTTTGCACAGCTGTCAGGTATAACAATAAACTCAGGAAAATCTAGCATATTTCCCCTAGGTAGATACATAGGCGTGCCAAAATGCGCGTTACCGGTATTGCAGATTGACTGGGCGGTGGACACATTTCGATATCTGGGCATAGATATACCATAAACCTAAAGATGAACACGAAAACAACACAGTGAAGGCAGTGAAAGGAATCCAACGAAGTATGACATTCTGGACGAGGTTGCCCCTGAACATGATGGGGAGGACAGCTTTGCTCAAGATGATAGTATTACCTAGGTTGCTACACAACTTTGCAAATGTCCCATACCTAATACCCAAACGATTTTTCTCCAATTCACACAGTATTTACAGGGGGTTAATTTGGCAGAATACCAGAAACCGGATAGCCCTCTGGAAATTACAAAACCTGCATGAACAGGCAGGGATAAAGCTGCCCAATTTTGAGGTGTATTATCTAGCAGGCCAGCGGCAGTACGTGGCCAGATGGTTATCTGATGATACTAATCCTGAGTCGAGATTATTGAGAGCGGAAAGTGCACCCTACTTCCTAAACGAATGGATGTGGGTGACCGACCCCCCCGACAGATAATAGATCGGCATTGCTGGCCCTGGGCATAAAGATCTGGCACAGAGCCTGCGCCCTAATGGGGAACCCGCAGTCGTGCTCCCCACACATTCCTCTTGTAACACTAAAGGACATAGACGAACAATTGAGGCGCGCTATTCAGGAATACTGGGAATCAGTGGGTGTGACAACAGTGGGAGATGTGTGGCGGGAAGGGGAAAAGATGGAGGACACGGGCCTACACAGTGGGCAGTACATCACTTACGCTCGGCTGATAAAGCTATTACTAAAGATGTGGTCAGAAACAGAACTGGCCCAACAGACAGATACAGCTATAGAAACTTTCCAAGCGGTATCAGAAGGTGGTCATGAGGTCTCCAGAATTTATGAGAAACTGATGTCCAAGGTGTGTAAAGAGGTTATCCAGGCTAGGCGGGGATAGGAAGAGGGAAGTGGGGAGACCATAGATGATAGACTTTGGGAAAAGATGCAAGGATACCATAAGAAAGTCTCGAGGAACTCCCGGTTGCAGCAGATCCAGTTGTACATTACCCAGAGAGCATATATGACCCCAAAGAAAATCGCTAAATTCGCGAAGGCGGCTAAACACTGTCCAAAATGTGGGGCTGGAAATGTGGGGATGGTACACATGTTTTGGGCCTGCCCAGAAATTACGAGATATTGGGAAGAAGTAGCAAGCCAATTGGCGGACAAGGGGATCAGACTGAGGGTGGACTCTCTGTGGGCGTGTTTGGTGGGGGGCTTCCCTAGACCGCGTAAACTTAAGCATGTGAGCAAGCTTCAAGACCTAGCTTATATTTTGGCTAAGCGCAGGATCGCCATGGGGTGGAAGGCAAGGGAGAGACCCAACATAGAAACCTGGTGGAGGGAGCTCCTAACGTGGACTGATGCAGAAACGGTGGTCTGGGGGGAGGCGGCTTGCAGAGGGGATGAAGAGGAAGCCGGAAAACTAAGAGTGGCAGCACCTGGTGGCATCTTTGAGTTCAGAGTCCGAAACATTGGACACAGACAACTCAACGGATGAGGATACAGGAGAGACAGTTGTGGACTAACATACCATGGTGCTGAATGTGGCGTGGCGTGGGGCGGGGGGGGTTGTAGTTTTGTATGCACCGTGTTGAGGTGCACTGTACATTGTTTGTTGAAAACCAATAAAAATTATTATTATTTTTTTTTTTAAAGTAACTTGTTAATCTAGCGGAATGCAAATAAAAAGTCAAAAATCTGCTGTAAAGTGAAATAACTTAAAATAGAATAAAATAGAAACTAAAAAAGGATAAAATGTAGAAGAATTCTCAATGTACATTGCTCATTGAGCAGCGTGCCTGTGCTATATGGATTCATGTCGCTGGTAAAACACTTCCAGGCAGTTCTGTTTTTTAAAGGTGCAACCATATTACCTATGGACACTGATATTGCGGCCTAGTGCCGCAATACCTTCAACTATCTCTCTTCCTAAATATCTTCCTTCTGAAGCTCTTTGCTCATCCGCCTCCAACTCCCTCAGGCTCAATCGCTTCTCCAAGCAACGATTTGGTGGTAGATCTTTCTTTGGCTGGGGCCTCCCTGAAACTTAAGGAGAACCATCTCCAGTTCCGGAAGCACATCAAAACCTTTCTCTTTGCTTCTGCTTTTTCTCCTCCTCTCCCCTGCTGACCTCCTGGCTGAAACTGAAACTGCACTGCTTACCTGGCCACCCTCTGATCTCTGGCCAAGGTCCCTCCCCCGCCAGTCACACACACCTGCACTGTCTGCCTGGCAATCCCCGCACTTGGAGACTGTTTCTGTATCCCTACAGTCCCAATACCAGCACTTGACACCTGATGTCTGCACTTACCTTTGCACTTGCCACCTGCTGGCCGTTACTTTTACTTTATTATTCTATTCCCATGTACTGCACTGTCCCTGTCCCTACCCCCCGCACTTTCTCCCCTTTCCCCATCCCATGCACTTGTGCTATCTGAATAATACCTGGCCTAGTAGGATCGTTGTCGGTCCCCCCCTTTTGTTCCCCCGCCCTTGCCTCGTCCCGCCTTGAAAGACTTGTGTATAGGCGTGTTATAAATACCGTATCATGTCATATCATATCATGATTCAGTAAATGAAGTTAGGAGGGTCGCTCATTACACGGCCCAGGAGAGGGTGTGTCAGCGATCTTCAATGGAACTCGCATTCACAATCTGGATACATGAGGTTATGCAACATGTGCATGTTATTGTGTCCCTCCCCAATTATTAAAGAATTGTGAAAAAATATTCTCTGTGCAGGTAACTTCATTTATCCCTACACATGTCTCAGTTCACTAACCTCTTCAAGCACCAATTTTATACCCCTGTTGATACATATGCCAGTGTCCACACATAAGAAGGTGATGCAAACACCTTCAAAATTTCCTTATGTGAACATACATCCAATATGGTACTTCAAGAGAATAGATCCTAGGGTATATGTAAAGTTTAGGTACACAGTGTAAGTGGACAGAGCATCAAAGATGTTACCTCATATGTGAGATCTGGTTCAGCAATTCACATGAAATAAAAGAAAAGTGAAAGAGCCCCAATTCACATACATGTGTCTATATGTGTCTAAACACCGTTCATCATCGTCAATAAGGAGAAGTATGGAGCATTCTATTTTCGGCATGCCTATCATAAGAACGCTCCCAGGTAAAAATCATCATTCATTCCATGGGATGCAATACTGTCTAGTTTGTCTACCTAAAACAGTTCTCTCTGATCCAAATCCTTGGCATGGTTTCCTCCTCTAGGTGATCTGTCTACTACTTCTAAAATCTGGAATCTAAATTGTGCCACAGAATGTCTTTTCTCCGAGTAGTGCCTTGCCACTGGCGAATGAATGTTCTTCGTCTGGATATTACTCTTGTGCTCATTGCATCGTTCCTTAATTTTCCTCGCGGTTTGACCCACGTAGTAAATTCCACATGGGCAGCTGATGGCCTAGATTCCCGATTTGGTGTTGCATGTAGTATAGTCTCACCTTAATTTTGGCTCCTGTCCTTGGATGCCTTTTTAATTCCATGTTGTCACATTATTACAAGTGTTACATTGCAGACATGCAAATGTACCCAATTTCTTTGTCTGTAGAATCATCTGTGTACTTTCAATCTTCCTTTCTGCTTTGACCAATTGGTCACTTATATTCTTGCTTTTTTTATACGTTATTAGCAGTGGTTTCGGAAACAATCTCTGTAAATGTGGGTCCAACTGTGTGATCCTCCAATTTTTCTTGATCAACTGGGTGATATGATGACTTTGGCTCGAGTATTTTAGCGTATAGAGAAAGGGGATTTCCACAGACCGTGGACACAGTTTCTTTGTTCCGTTTATCCACAACCTGGTGTCGGGGTCGATTAACACTCCTGTGCACCTCACTACATATACTATATTAGTTACAAATTTTATATAATAAGGTCTGCAACTGTACTAATCTTTTCTGCCAATTATTGAGCTAGCCACTCCATCTGGTTATAAAATACTCAGTGAGAGTAAGACTAGACTGGAAGGTAAGAGAGGTGGAGTAGCCATCATAAGTAAGAATGAGATTGGTATTTCTGTGTCACAGACTATGCTGAATCTGAAGTCCTACACGCTAAATTAACTCCCACTAACAACAATTGCATAAACATCATTCTAATCTATAAGACCTCCTTCCGATATGCCATCCTTCAACAAGGATATGGGCCAATTGCTCAACCCCTTGAAACACACTAACTCATCCACCATACTCTTAGGAGAGTTAAATCGGTGGAAAGGGGATGTCAAGGATAAGGACGCCATCGAGCTGCAACAACATCTCGATAACTTAGGATTCATAGCCCATAACTCAGAGCCCACCCATAAAGGTGGCCACACCCTTGACTGGGTTGACGTCTTGCAATATCGCTATAGTAACATTAACACCAATCCTTGCATATGGTCTGACCATGCACACTCCAATTGCCGGAACCAGTGACTTTGTTCCGTGGACATCCCCAAAAAATCACAAACAGAAATTATAATAAACTGCACTGCTGATCTTGAAACATGCATACAACGTATTATGAATAGCTCCACAGACCTCGACCCTCCTTGTACGCTAGTCGATATCTACAAACCACAGGTAACTAACCTACTTGATAGAAACACACCATTAAGAACTAAGACAATACTACGAGATTGCCCCAACAAGCAAAATTGGTATACCCCAGACCTAAACACCTTAAAAAAGGTGAAAAGACAAGCTGGGCGAGTATGGGAAAAAAATCAAAACCCAGAAAACCGTGATGAATGGAACAAAAATGGAAAAGACATACAAAGTAAAGATCCTTGATGCAAAAAAACGTTACTATGATGATCAAATTGAAAATGCAAGGGACAATACCAAGAAATGATTTGAGTTATATGAACAAAGGGAAAAACCAAGTGCCCTTACCCACTCTATTGTTCCCAACAAGGACAATTGTGACAACGTACAAAAAGCATTCCAGGACAGTTTCATTGGCTCGCAACAAAATCCAAGCAATTGACTCACACTGACCAAACGAATACAACCATGTCTCAGTAGTTTCGCTTTAACCCTGTCACCGTTGAAGATACCACCAAAATCTTAGCCAATATTAGGCCTACCTCCTGTATAGGAGACCTTCTACCTGCCAAAATCGTTCTCAAAAACATAGTACATTTTGCCCTTTTCTCACCAGATACATTAACGCTTCCTTTACACACAAAATTTTACTTGCCTCCATCAAGGAAGTAGCAATCACCTCTATAACCAAGAAACCCGAACTCTGTGCTAAAGACCCAGCTAATTTACAACCATTAACAAATACCCAATTTTTAGCGAAAATTCTGGACGAGGCAGCTATACTCCATTACAGACACACTTTGAAACATCGTTAGCATTCCACCACAAACAATCTGGCTTTTGTAGTCACCATGGGACAGAAACCACCTTACTGGATTTACAGACACTTATGTTGGAGGGACTAGATGAGGAAAAGACTGAGTTGCTCATCCTACTAGATTTCTCTGCGGCATTTGGATTACCCTCGACTGTTAGAAACATTAGCCAATTCAGGTAACTGCTCCATCCATGCTACTGAATGGATTAGCTCCTTTCTAAGAGAAAGAACGTCTAAAATATGGTGGGGCACAGCCTGCTCGGACCCCAGCCCCTGTCAGCTACCGAGTGCCCCAGGGAGCTCGTCTCTCCCCAGCTCTCTAACATATATATAAAGTCCTTATGTGAAATACTAGAAGGCAAGGGTCTGCACTTTAGTAACTATGCTGACGACTTCCAGCTTATTATGGACCTTAGTGGTGGCCATCTCGCTAACACAGCTACTCTAAATGACATCTATTTACTCATTCAGGAATGGATGATTAGCAACTGGATGTGTCTAAATAACTCAAAGACCGAGCTCATGATCATTGGACAAGTTGAGCCAGAAGTAAGCCCAATCCAATTTATGCTAACTTCATACTTGACAACTGTTCCATTAAAATACAATATTTTCTGAAAAAGCCTAAAAACCTTTCTCTTTGAATAAATACGGCTGTCCTGTTTTTGTCTTGTCTCTGTCTACTTGTGCGCCCTGATGCCCGTGGGCTATGGCGCCTTAGAAATAAACAAAATTAAAAAGAAATTGTCCGCCACCAAAAGCTTCAGCAAGAATTCAGAGTTCCTTCTGGGCCTTTGAGTAGAAACGCAAGCAGGAGGACAGGCCCAATTCATGCGTGGACATCACAGCAATGTTCATGCAACTACGGGCTGGCATGAACACCTTGGATTCGAAAATGAACTCCCTTATCTGCAACGTAGACCACATGAAGGTGCACATGGACAAACATGGCACCCGGTTAGACGCAGCTGAGAAGAGGCTCTCCATTGTAGAGGATGGTGTCTGCGATGTCCGTTGAACTCTCCATTATCCAGAAATCCCTTAAACCTCTGTTCAATAAACAAGACTACCTAGAGAGTAGGTCCTGCAGGAACAACATCAGAATTACAGGAAAAAGCGAAACAAACACAGTTGGCTTAATGGGACTCCTCTGCAACCTGTCTGGTCGAGTTTGCCAATAGAATTCCAGGAAGTAATCCAGTACCTGGAGTAACTCTACGTCTTATAATTGCTCCGCTGTTAAATTACTGGGACCACGACACCATCCTTGGAACAGCATGAGAAAAGGGGCATTTGCCCTTTAAAGGAGACTCCATCCATATATATTCCCTGACTTCTCAGCCAAGATTCATACCTCAAGGAAAACATTTACGGGTGTTAAACAAGCATTGAGAGTGATGAACATTAAGTAATCAATGATGTAGCCGGCCAAGCTCAGAGTGGATCAAAGGGGGGAAAATACATATCTTTGCTTCACTTGATACAGCCGGAGAGTTTGTCGAGTCTCTGGCTCCCCCGGCTACAACCTCTTATTAGCTTGGAGGGCGAGGGCAACCCCCTACCTGGGGAAGCATGATTCTGATCTCAAGGTTCCTGACCTGAACATGTGACTGCATTGTTCATGGGGCCACGTTTTTGTAAATGCTTTTTAACCTTAAATCTCAACTAATTGGTGTTTTTTGGCCATCGCAAGCCACCTCCTTGGTGAATAATAAAATGATTATGCTGGGTTTTACAGGGAAGGCTGTGTTCTTTGACCAGTGGGGGGTTGCCAGTAGAGCAGGGAGTGGTCCTTGGTGTGGGGGCGACTTTTCGAAATAGTGAGTCCGTTTTTCGAAAAAACAAAATGATCTGGTTTTCTATTCAGGTTCAGTTATTTGATAACATTACACAGTTTAGGAAGGTGAGATTGCATGCCAACCAACATTCTAAGCCCATTAGACAGGCCCCAACGGCTAGGGTTGCCATTTTCGTGAAATGTCGGAACATAGCAGACTGTCATGTTGAGTCAAAACCACATGGTGATTATGCTGCTGTCTTGGAATTTTAAAGGGGTAAAATGTTTACCTAAAGCCTGAAAAATCCTGCTATAGCTTGATCGACACCACCCTAACGTTGCCTTTTTATAAGAAATGCACCTACACCCAAATTCCGACGTTACTCTTTGGCCAAAAATGGGATCCCACGGGTACTTTTCTCTTCCTCCACTCATGCCAGTGGCATCTGCAAACTTATCCACTGGTCATTTGGGTTTTGGCTCATTGAACCATCAAGGGACCCAGAAGAGGGAATACTGTGTGACTGGGCAGCCCGCCACAAAGAACCACGCTGACTCGAATGTCAAGTCCAAGGGTGTTTATTTAAAAATCTTGATATACAGGATGGCTGTATCTTCTGGCCAAAGGGATCTGTGGCCTACTAGGGCTTGGGGATTTGGTGCTAGGGACATCCCTCTCTATTTTGTCTAACCTTGTGCCCCCCTCCCTTACCTAGACTTCCCTAATTGGGTTGTTAGTACTACAGCCAGATGACCCCTACTGTCCATCGGTGTTTCAGGGCTAAGTGTGGCTTCCATAAGGTGTTGACTCCCTGACTCCCTAGGGGTCTTCTAACTCTCCCTTGCCTAGCCCCCTTAGTGTTCTAGAATGTTGGGGATGGTGCCTTCTTCTGCCCAGTGCTGTACCTGACCCTTCACTATGCTGGTCTCTTAAAATGTTTTCCTCCCTCTGTCACTACTACTATTAGCATTCCGCTACTCCTACTCTCTCTACTGTTCACACTCTCCCCTCGCACACACAAGCACTCATCGGACCTCTTATAATAGCCTCTGTTCTCATTTCGCTCTCGCCTCATCTGGTCTGTGACATCCTCCACCACCTCCTATCCTCCCACAACTAACCCACAAGTGCGCACTCACACACCTCTTACATACCCCACCCTCTCCCAGGATTGGTCATTTACCTTAGCCAATCAATTACCTCTCTCCACGGATTGTGACAAGGGAAGGGTGAGGGGAGTACTTAAATGGGCCTTTAAGTCACCCCCCTATGGAGGTAGCCATGCTTCCCCATGGTAGACCCTAATGGGGTCCTGTGAGGTCTGTTGGTTAAGGCCTTCTGGTAGGCCAAGCTTTCCCCTAAATATTCCTGGTGGGGTATGTGGGGCCTGTCTGGATACCTTTATTTAATAATTAATAACTCCCTGGTGGATTAGTGGTGGCTTCCTAATGGTGCACGTTGCAGCAGACATGGTCAGCCGGAGCTGCGCCGGTGTTGTGGGGTGCCGCGGATACCATTGCCACGTGCTCTCACAGGCAGTGTTGTGGGTGACGTGTGTAATGAAAAGGGGAACTCGCACCCCCCCTGGGGCCAGCCGTTGGTGCAATATAACTCCTAATCACCTTCCCTCACAAGTAAGAATCTATGCGAGACACAATGAACTCAGTCTGGAAGAAAGCCACTCACTCAGAAGATTTTATGCTTGCATTTATTTACTACATAGACTAATTAGCAGCAGTTTTCAATAGTATGGGAATTAAAGTGCAAGCTAAGTAATACAAATTATCAGTCACAGATGAATATGCAATAATTCTTGCGCTCCTAGGAATTGTTGATGCTGATATGATAGAATCACACCCAGGACCCATGCCACTCAGTGCACGGCACCGCTCAGGGACTGGCCTAGCCCCCGAAGGCCTGTACCCAAGCGGGAATGTGATGCCAGGAGCCTCTGCCCTCTAGTGCTGGCTGGTGGTCCAGGCGCTGTTTCTCTCCTTGCGCGCATCTCACAAACAGCCCAGGAAGAGTCCTCTCCTAACTGGCCCAGGTAAAGGTCTCTTATTAGGGGCTGCACGTTAATCACTATGACGTGCCAGCTCTTCGAGAATCTTCTAGGCTAAAACCTTCCATGCAGCAAAACATGTTTTTGACTGGAAAGTTACTGCTAGTTTTTGGCTCTTAGGCTCTGTGTACGTTGTTGTGGGAAGCGCCTTTCTACATTCCTGTGTTATCAGTGCACCTGACTCGCAGAGAGCAGAAGAGAATAGCCGTGCCTGGCTCCTACAAGCTGCGCATGGCTTCATGCAAAACTAGATGTTTATGTCTCGAGAAGGGCCTTCGCAGTTAACCCCTCGCAAGCATGCTGGCTCACTCAGATCGAGAGGCCTGGCTGGTTCAGCATTTTCCTCCACACTTTGAATAAGCTCTAAATACACGCAAGATAGCTCAGTAGGTTAATGCAGGTGCAGGTTACTGCAAGTGCCTAGATGCTTTTCACAACATTCCACCCCTTTCGAAGTGAGGCCTGAAAAAGTCTGACTCCGTTCCATGATCTAGAAGTGTGTACAGTGTGCTGTAGGCCAATCAAACGTTTTTCTAGCGCAGTCATTCTGTTACAGAGAAAAGTTATTCTGCGCAAGAGCCCAATGAAAACTATAGCAATTAGTATCAGGGAAATCATCAGCCACAGCAAGGGATGCAACATTATATTAAGCAGCTTTGTGGAGGAGGGTGACCATCCAGTGAGTACATCCCACCAGTGGTGAGTAGTAACTGATTGCAGATGATCAGCAGTTTTGATTAATTGATTTCTGTCTATCATCATCTTGCACTCTGCAGAGATAACCGAGGTAGCTAATGTTTGGAAATCTCTCCAAGCGGTTTGAGCAAATTGTCTTATAGCTTGAAGCCGGGCAGTAATCACCCCATATGGCAGAGTCCAGTTAAGCAGATGTGTGAGCTCGGCATGTAGAGTGGTGTGAGACCACCGGGTCAATGAATATAAGATGTGTGTAACAGTGTCCAAGATAGTCACAACCTGATCTGTGCAAAACACTTGAGGGTTTCCTAGCAACCTATAATTATTAATAAGCAAGGAATGATTAGTAACTATACAGGCCTTGTGCTGATCTATCTGGAAAATGTCAGTCTCATTAATGTGGTACTGCATCCAGGTCCACTCCCCTATGGGATGCATGCATGGGTCCAGAATCCTCCCAGTTTGGGGACACACCCACCCCTGATCCCAGGGATGCAGGTTTGACTGTGGATGGTGTAGCATTGGCTGTCTAACCATTCCCCTCATATATGTGGAACCCACCAGGATCCATTTATTTTCATAGGCAAGACTATGAAAGGGCACCATATTTCTAATGCATAAGCAGTTCTACTAGCTTGCATTAAAGCGTGGCATGTGTTAATCATGCAATCAAAAGCAAGCGGTTTAATCCATATGTTTGCTAGTAGCTGTAGCTCTGTGTGCCAGTGGGTTGAGGATAGTCTCCCTCACTCGGAGGGAAAAGCCAACACCTGCTGATTTAACAAGGTTTGCCATAAAATGCATCGGGTGTCTTTTGCAGTCTTATGACCTGCCCTACGGCAAAAAAGATGTCTTCAAAGCTAAAAATCTGCCATCTCCAATGGTTGCCAATGCTTGTAGCAGTGTTTCGCAGGGTAGGGCTTATCAATGTGCCCCACTGGGCCAGAAGTTTTATAGCAGCGCTGCCATCAGAACCCATGGTGGCTAACTTATTGCGCACAGTTTCTATGTCAAAGGCGTTTAAAGCTCCTGTTCCTACCCCCGCTGCTCCTGCAATCAATGAATCTAGCCCCCTAGCTACGCGCAATTTGGCGATGGGCCACAGAAATTGACTCCATTTGTAGCAGCTTGGTTGTAATAATGAAACATTGCCTTGTGACAAATTATATCTAAGTGTACTTCTGTAATAATAGAGGCGTGCATTACGGGCCTGCAATTTAAATGTTGTCTCACTACTGGAAAATGTGGCATGTGCACAGTTTCTACCTTTTGTGATTTAAAGAACACCATTCTCCAAGTGGCATGCCTGCCATATGCAATATTAGTTTTAGATACAAACACCATACTACCATCCTGCAGTGGCTGTTTGATTGCACAATCGAATTAAATGCATTTAGTCAAGTTATAGTCCACAAAAGTTTTTGGGGCAGGAAAAACATGAAACATCAAACAAATAGTGGGATCCATTCACTGAAACATTTGGGCCTAGGACCTCATAAGAACCAGTCATATGGGTCAGTGACAAAAGGTGTCCGACAATGTGCCAAGCCAGTACTTTAGCAGTTCCTTGTGGATACTCATTTGTAGCGCTTTTCTCACAGGGTGCGGTGCGATTGTTATCATCACGCAGGACTGAAACAAGCGGTGTAGTGCATGCGATTCTCAGAGTCCATGTAGCGTCTTGCATCAACCCATTCTTTACAGAGAAAGTGTTTGCTTGGCAGGTCAAGAGCAAGGCAAGTCCCATCCCCTTCATGTCGCACTATGTTCACAGTGTGAGCCTAGTAGCAGGGATATAAACAGGCATGTCAGAATTCTGCAATAGTACAACATAAGTACTTTCAACACCTTGACTCAACACTTCCCGAGCCTCAGGCTTTTTGTTTGGATGGTGAACCCACACCTTTTTCCCTGTGCTACCGAAGCCTCCCTCACCCCTCAGTGTGGTGTTTGGGGCTTGCTTGCTTTCAATCACTAGGGGAACAACTGCTTGCTCACAAATCAATTGTGCAATTCGGTCATATTTGGTTAATGGTACCTCAGATGCAACCGCATTATGTAAAAGTACTGAAACAGTCCCTCGATAATCAGGATCAATCACACCTCCCAGAATGTCAATGCCTTTTTTTACCAGGCTGGATCGTGCAGCAATGCGTCCTTAAGTGCCAGCCGGCAATTTGATGCCAATACCCAGCGATATAGATTTGGTTTGCCCCGCTGGTATAACATCATCTTCATAGGTAGATAAATCAAGTCCAATGCTGCCCGCAGTAGCTTGTACAGGCAGCTTTGCTTCTTTGTCTGTTTTCCACACAATAAGAGTCTTTGTGGATTCCACCTTCTCACTTGTCAGTCTCACAAAGGGTGTCTGCTGGTTTCCCAACGGACAATTGTTCAGTTCAAACAGTGCTTGTGCAAGGTGTTTGGACCACCCTTGAGAGTGTGAGTCTTGGTCTTTATTTGTTGCTTGAGCAGCCCATTGCTGCGCTCCATCAGAGCAGAAGCTTCAAGATACTGACTAATGTCCAGTGTCCATTTGATGCCTTGCTCTAGCGCCCAGTTCTGCACATTATGTCTGGCAAAATGGCTGCCTTGATCTTACTGAATTTCATCTGGAATGCCATAGTGCCTGATGAGGTATTCCATTCCTTGCAAGGTAGCCTGTTGATCTGCATGGGCGACGGGGTAGGCTAACTGCAGTCCAGAATATGTGTCTACCATGGTCAGCACATAATGCTTCCCATTTTTGGGTGGAAAAGGGCCAATGTAGTCAACTTGCCATACGCTAGCAACTCTTTCACCTCTTCTCAAAGGGCCTTGATGCTTCCTTTCCAGTGGATATTGCTTCACTTCGCAGCACACGGAACATTGAGAGGCAGCTCGCTTGGCATGATCCATGGTAATGGGCAATTGTCTCCTCTTAGCCCATTCATAGGTTCCTGTTTGCCCTAGATGCCCTGAGGTTTGGTGTGCCTACTCTGCCATTCCTTGCAATACCTCAGCTTCTTCAGGTGTTGTCACTGGGCGAATCTTTGCCATTTGATCCACTTCTGTGGTTTTAAAAAGGTTTAATGATCTCAGTTGGACTTGGCACAGGCCTTTCACTGGCAGAGATTTCCTAGACCAGTTAGATTTTTAATTTGTCCGAGAAGCTGACACAGGACTTGGTCAATCTTCAATTTGCCAACAATAGGTTGAGTCAATCCTTCTAGTTAAGTTGTCATTTGCATGGTTCTTTACTGCTAGTTCCCTTCTTTCAGCAAGGGTCTGAAATGGGCTGACGAGCGGCGCACTTGTTAACGACACCTGTTTGGGCACCTCATGCACCCCTGGGCTTTGACGGGGGTGAGCAATTTGTGCATCAATCATGTCTTCCATCTCATCTATAGAGTAGGTTGATGGATTTGTTCACAAGATCACATTGTCTTCCACCAGACTCTCCTCACCCGACCTCAATCCTTGCACTTCGAGTAATTCAGCGCCAGTAGGTACACGCCCCTCCCCCTTGTCTAAGATTTCCTTTTCATTTTTACAGGTGGCCTGTTGCAGTTGCAATAAAGTTGTATTTTTTGCGACTTCTTGATGACTTCTGAATTAGCTGTTGGTAGTGGGGGCCGTCGTTTCACAGGCTTACTAGATGGAATCAGGCCATTCCTTGGATGGCGAAGAGCGGAAAGGTGTTTGTGGGAGGCTTCATATGTTTCAAAAGAAGAGTGACCACCGGCTCGAGCGCAAAGGTAGAGACGGACCCCCTTGTAGCCCGAGTTTCCAAGAGGTTAGTTGATTTGCACGGGGGTACATCGCCGGATTCAGGCGATGCCCACTCTGAGATTTCTTTATCAATCTGCTGGTATAGCAAGAGGGCCAATGAATGGGGCTCTCGACCCCGGGTGGCTCGCCTGGGTTAGTGATGTTATTCATACATCCGGGGGGATCCTCAAGTTGTTTGAGGCTTCCTAGCTGAGAGCTTGCGTCAACAAAGCCTTCAATAAAAATCATCTTGGAATGTAACATAGCAAGTAATGTCGTCTGATCTTTTAAGGTGTAATTTTTAGCCTCATACAACTTCATGAAAGGGCCATTGCTATAGTTACAACTGACGGCTGTGTAAACTGATTGTGGTTCACTTTGCCAGATGGTTTCTTCTGCTTGGTGCACTCGCCAGCTTGGCGGTGGCCCTTGCAGGTCTGCGCCCTACTTTGTTCCGTCTGATTTACAGAGTTGCTTAGTATCAAATCCTCACTGCAGGAGTCCCCCCTGTCTAACAGGGTCTGGTTTCCCAGACAAACCGGATCTGCAGCCGGTCGTGCTGGGCTGGGACGTGCTTCTGCGTTGTCTGTCGGGCATTCTTACCTGAAAGGGCCATAGAAGATCCAACCAACCGTTTAGCCCTTCCTTCCTTTTCTATGATATCGACCTGAGGGGAAGAGACTTCACCTACGGGTATACACGTAGGCTCCTTGGATAAAGCAGGCCAAGGACATTTGTTCGTATTGTTCTGTGTAAGATTGTTAAATAAGACCTGGTTGGTTTGGTTTGTCGCACACACTGGCTCGGTGTAGAGCGGCGAGGAACATGAGCACAGCCTCTTTTGCACTGGGGCTCTCGTTCTTTTTTCTGATTCCTGTGCATCCTCAGGTTCTGGAGCCCCAGTGTAAGTGTGCTAGACCTTCCAAGATCTCTCCGTCCGAGAGCTCTTGCTCTCCAAATCTGAGGGTGTGGCTGGGGTTTTTACTGACGTGCCCCCGTACACCCGTCATCCCCTTTTGAGGTAGTACACCAGACCATTTCCATTTCTTGCCCAACTTGTTGGTTGCAGTTTTAAGTCTCTGCGGTCCCCCTTTAAAGAAGGTGTCTTTTATCCTTTCAGCTCACTTTTGGGGCCGTTTGGAGGCAAGGGCTAGAGAACGAGGCGCAGACGGGGGCCATCTCCCCTCCCTTCTAGAAGCTCCACTGTTTGTGCACCTCTCTTGAGGTAGGATTGAAAAGGTGTGGTTGGAGATTGTGGTTTAGGGCTGGTCTCTTTGTCCCTGTGTAGGTTTTCTTGCAAGGAGAAGCCCTTACCTCTTCTGACCCGCCCTCTCATTTCCACGAGTGGGGACTGTATCTTAGCTTGTGATGGAGTATGGGGAGAGGGGAATATACCAATAAGGGGCTCGAGGCAGTCCCACACCGGGACTCTTGAATTCCTCCCTTGCCTCCACTTAATCATGTCAGAGTTTATCCGGATTGACTTGGAAGGGAAAAGTTCACAGCCTATAGTTCAAAAATGTTCTTTACTAATGCTTGAGTCGGACAATGGTGAACAGGCCACTATGGGCGTCTGAATGGTATAGGCGTTGGCTTGAGATCTTGCGTTTTCCCTATTGGTTACTTGAATCGTACACTGGTCCAGTTCGTATCTTGCATGGTACGCAAAAGCGGTTTCCATTATTTCAGCAACTTCAAGCACTGAGCAGAAAACAAACGTTGGCAGAAGTGTGCAGGTTCGTTCAGAAAGAATAAGTATACAGTTGGGGATGTTACCCGCTTACAACTGTGGGAGGTCTTGTAGTACTGGAAGCAGAGGTGCCTTTGAGGCTTGAACAGCCCTGGTTGCACCGCCCGTCGATGGTATCGCACTTGGAAGGGATCTGGCCTGCTCTGAAGATTCCAACATCTCACATTCCCTTACAGCTTCACCTTCCTGTTCTGAAGCTTTGCAGAGTGTTTTCTGCACCAGGGCGTCCTTCTCCATCTTCACCAAGTCACTCCCCTCCTGTCGTCTGACTGGCGAGTGACTGGACTCACCGCAGGACTCCGCGCCTTGCCTGGCTAATTATAGCTATGTTTGTTAAAGCAACAACACGGGGAGTCAAGGGGGATGGGGGGGGGGGTGGGCGAAGCAGCTTTCACGAAACAAACAACCTTTTATACTAATGGGAAACTTAAACTCAGTCTTCAGTGGTGTCAGCAGCCTTAGGATCGAAAGGCAAAGGACTAACAACTTCAACAGTGCTAGACAAGAATGCAAAGCCTGGTAGACACAGGGGAAACAGTCCTATGTTAATGCTTCCTTCAGCTCAGACAGATAAATGCGGCCACAGTACTTTCAGGTTTTAATGTTCTAAATTGGGACAATGTATATCGCGTTGCGGAATTTCTCCCACAAGACGTGGCATATGAGTTTTCCTTCAGTGTCTCCGAAGGGAGAGAGGCCAATATACAACAGCTACAAGTCATAATAGACCTGACTGATACCACATTAAGGGCTATGACAGGGACAGTTTGCATGCATAGACATGCATATTTGTCTGCTACTTTAGACCAGGACATTCAATAGAAGATGTTCTTTTACCTTTCAATGGGTAAACTTTGTTTGATCCCTCAAATGACACGGTTTTGCAAAAATGTATTGAAAATGTGACCACAGCAGCTAAGGCTTTAAGTTCCATTTCGGTGAGGCAACCTTAAAGTTTCAGGTCGTTCAAAATGCGTACTGCCGCTGGTGGTAGTGCGCCATGCGCTATGAGCAAGCCTTATTATTCCTCTTTGAAAAAGAGAAGATGCAAACTGAAGGCAAAAACAAATGGCACACCTTCTACATCTCAGGATGCAAAGAAGTCTGTTTGACCTCCATCTGCGGATGTACGAACCATCTGCTCCAATCTGCATCAAGGCACATTTATCCCCGGTAGCAGGAAGAATTGCAAAATTCCTACATCAATGGGAAAACATCATGCAAGAGGATTGGGTATTTAATATCATTCGTTGGAGTTTCTCTCTGGCCCTTCATGCTACACCACCATGTTCCCTGCCAAAGCTCCAATAGTAATTCCCAAAGCCTCTCAAAGAGATTCAAAAGCGTCTCTCTTTGGGGGCGATGGAATTGGTTCCAGAAAAAGAAATGGGTCTGGGATTTTACTCCTGGTATTTTATAATTGCCAAAAAGAGTGGCAGAATACAGCCAATCTTAGATCTTACCAATTCCTCCTAGTGGAGATATTTCACATGGTAACAGTACCTCTGATTCTAGTAGCACTCCAGCGCAATGACTGGATGCCATCTCTAGATCTTCAAGATGCATATTTCTATATACATGTATTGAATGAACACCGTCGGTACATGAAGTTAACCATCAGAAAAGTGCATTACCAGTACACATCTTCCATTTGGACTTACTTTGTTCCCAGATTCCTCACCAATGTTCTGGGCACAGTGGCAGCCCACCTGTGGTTGCGAAAGGTACATCTCTACCCCATACCTAGACGATTGGCTGATGAACAATCCCCTCAAGAAGTGTTGAAGAAGGTGCAGTTGACATACAACACGAGCTAGGATTTTCGATAAATGTGGCCAAATCAAAATGAGGATTCAGTTTATTTGAGCAGTGATGGATACTAATCTAAGAAAAGATGCCCCGCCCCACCCAAAAAAAACTTTAGACTGGGATTTGGCAATACAACATGTAATCTACTTTTTCCAGGCTCTTCAAGCACTGTCGGCCTGGAGTATCAAAGACTCTGTGGGTCTGATGTCATCTTGCATCCATCTAGTCCACTACGCAAAACTTCAGATGAGAGCCATTCAATGGCATCTTGCCAATATCTGGAATCAACTTAGTGGATCCCTAAAGCATGGAGATTTCGATACCGATTCACATTCAGGAATCCTGGTTTGGTTGATCAATTCGGGAACTCTGTTGATGGGTTTTCCCTTTCATTTTTCCCCCGACCCCCCACAACAGGTTGGACTAATGGTCATGATTGAAACACAGGAGAGAAAGGACCACATACATGTTTTAGAGCTGAAACCACTTGTTTATGCTCGGAAGTAATTTCTTCCCTCAGTTCAGGGAAAGATACCACTGCAATGCTTCATGTGAACAAGCAACAGGGGACTAGCTCCCGTCCTCTTTGTATTCGGGTGGAACAAATATGGTATTGAGTCATGGAGAACCATATTTTTTCTGACGGCGTCCTATCTAAATGGAAAGAATAACGTCTTGGCAGACATACTGAGCAGACTAGAATCCACTCCACACGAATGGGAACTTAAAGCATCACTTGTAAGAATGCTATTCCAGAAGTGGGGTCACCCAGCGATGGACCTGTTCGCAACCTAGTACAGTGCCCTCTGCACTCTATTTGCATCGAGGGAGAGTAAAAGACATCACTCTTTGGAAGACACGCTACAGCTGGACTGGTCACACAAGATTTTGTATGAGTTTCCTCTGCTTCCCCCGATTAGCAAGACATTGCTGAGTTTCAAAACAACTCAGAATTATACCTGACCACTGCGGCGAATGCCGGGGTATTGCCACTGCTCTCATAGGGGGAGCCCCTACCCAGTCGTCGCCCTGGGGGTGGTACTAAGCAGGAGGATCTCATGGCGAGGGAAACCCTCTATGGGACTAGTGGGCGACTATCATGGCAGAATGCGGTCTGTACACCCTCCACTTCTGTCCCCTTTATCTTCCTACCCTAATCAATCCTCTGTAGTCCCCCACACTCTGATAAATGTGTGTAGAGTAGAAGACCCCATCCACATGGGACATACTGAAATTAGGGAGTCTCAGGACTACCCAGATGGAGTACCTGGAAATACTGGGACGAAGAACAACTGCAGAGGAGGAAAGAGCCTACTGTGGAACCAAGGTACGCGGTCCAGTCAATACGCACCCTATATGAGCATAAAAAGGGAAGGAGGACTACACAATTTGTCTAAGGCGCCCTAGAGCAGCCGTGACAGCGAGTCCAGCGAGAAGTTAGGAGTCTGAGATGCCGAGATGAGAGGTGGCTGGTGTAGAGCAGGGACAGAAGCAGTTGATTGCTCACCAAACGCCAAGTCCCTGGAGTCGCTGCACTTTGGTCAGTGTGGAAAACCGAGACCACACCAAACCTCGAAGTGCTTGCACTGCCGAGCCGCTGCAGCACAGAACTCAAACTGGAGAGGAGAAGCTCTGTTGCGGTCCGCAGGCACCAAAGGAAGCTGGCTACCTGCAGAAGACGAGAAACCAGGTACGCAGGTGTAAGGAACTCATGGTGGCAACATAAAGACAGACACAGGTGATCACAGTTCAAGGGTGTTTATTAACTATATGTGCAGTTTGGAAAAATGCCTAATCTAAACCTAAATCTAAGATGGCAGCAAGCTACGACCATCAAATGAAAATAAGGCAGTCCTAGTGGCGTCTTGTCAAATAAAAGGGCCTCTACTAAAAAAAAAATCTATTGCCAAACCTTACAACTAGATACAAGAAAGGGTGTGGGAAAATGTCCACACGTTTTGAGCATGGGACAAGGCGGGACTCCTGAGCACAGCACACTCTCAAGCTTTCCCATCATGAGACGACAGTTCCGTTCTCAGTTATCAGGACCTTTAATGGTTAAGTCTCTTTTCTCTTAAAGTCTCTTGCCTTCAAAGACCAGAGGTATTCAAAATAACAAAAAAAGTTCTGTTGAGGGGCATGGCTACGAGGGCCATGTAGGAGGACGCGATCTGGAGGAGCTCCTGAGATCCTGCAACGATCCGGGCAAAAAGTGCGTGAAGACGGGCCGTCGACCGCTGAAAATACACATGCCGGTGTGTGAATGATTGGGCTATGTGTGGTGAACTTCTGGATGGTGCAGGAGGGACGGCGGCAGAGATCGCTGTGGAAGAGATGAGGAGCACCGGAGACGAAAGACGACACAAAATGGCCGACCAATGTCCGGAACAAAAGAAGAAGCAGGCTGCACGGTGACCTAGCGAAAGGGGCGTACTAAGTGCATATTTGTCACTTGTGCAAAATACAGGTCCCCTGGGTCATGTCGAATAGAACGGTGAGGCCGAAGGCGAAACAGCCCACCTTAGACGACTTCGCTAAGACGTCCCCGGGTCAAGACATTACCAAGAGCAGGGACAAGCTGCCTGCAAGCGGCATGACGACTTCGGGCGCCAACCAAGAAATCCTGGCTGCGATTGCAGACCTAAGGGCGGCCTGGGAATCTAAGCTCGAACTAGCCGTCACTGAACTAAAAACGGCACTGGACCTCAAGGTCCGAGAGGTGCAGGAGGACGTTAACCTACTCCGACAGGATGTCAGGGCCTTGGCGGAGCGCACGGAGTCCCTTGAGAAGGAAGTTAGCCCGAATACTGCGGATTGCGCCTCCCATAAAGCCGAACTGCACGCCCTGATACAAAGAGTGGACAACTTGGAGAGCAGAGCGGAGGAGGCGGAAGGACGAGCCCGACGAAACAACATCTGCATCGTGGGCCTGGCGGAGGGATTGGAGGGCCACGATCCCACGGAATTCATTGAATCCATGCTACTGCAAGAGATACCCGGAGGAGCCCTATCCCAAGGATTTGCAGTGGAAAGGGCACACAGAGCCCTAACAAGGAGGCCGCCACCGGGGAACCCGCCTAGGCCTGTGATAGCCAAAATTCTTAATCACCGTGACCGGGAGAGGATATTGGGACACTTTCGTAAGGGAGGAACGATCACACGAGGAGCGGCAAACATCAAGGCTTACCCGGACTACACCCTGTCTGTGCAGCCTAGCCGCATGAACTTTGGGACGGTAAAGCGGAGATTGAGAGGAGCGGGCCACAAATATGTTACTGTATCCGGGAAAATTGAAAGTCATTCATAAACATAAAACTTTGTTTTTTGAGACCCCAGAGGATGCCATGGGATGGCTCGATGCGCAAGGATGTCCCCAGGAGTCAGAAGTTCGGACAGAGAAAGAGCTCGGAAGAGATAAGTGATGCATGAAGAAGGTGCCGCAAGATGGCGCGGCACGTGGGACTTGAATATTGTCATAAGCACTGTGGTTAATGTTGACTTAACGGGAGCCTTACGGAGCGATTCTCTCTACCCCACAACAGTTTTAGTTAAGTGGCCATTAGGGTGACTTCACCCTACTGAGCTCTGTGTATCGTTCGGTGCTTGCAGGGCTAGATGTGGGGGTGCCTGAGCTCCGAGGATGGAGCTGGGCAGCAGTTGGGGTGTGTGATGTTGGGGAAGGGACGGGTGGGGGGAGGGGAGGGAAGTTGGGGATTTATTGTGTACATAGTTATGGGGAGTTTGAGCTGGTACGAGAAGCTACAAGCAAAAATGGATGGCTGTATCTGTATCACGTGGGCAAAGGGGAGTCGCTACATGGGAGGCAGGAAGACACTCATGAGCCATGGGAGACCTTAAGATCCTTACATGGAATGTCAGGGGACTTAACAGCTACTTAAAAAGGAACAAAGTCATGATGTACCTAAAAAGACAGAGGATTGATATTGCGCTGTTGCAGGAAACACATCTGACCCAGCAAAAATTGGAACTGGTGGGGAAGAAGTGGAGAGGTACTGTAGTGGGCTCTCCATACTCTGCCTATGCTAGGGGAGTGCGGGTCTGGGTGGCACTACACGTTCCGCTCCAACTCACACAAGAGGTGGTGGACACGGAGGGTAGGTTGGTCATATTGAAGGCCTTGGTAGAGAATAAAGAGGTGTGCATTATAAATACATATGCCCCCAACCAAAACACTGCTACGTATTTTAGAACCCTATGTACTCATCGGGGCGCATGTGTGGGGGGAGCGGTTATCTGGGGAGGGGACTTTAACTGTGTGCTCGACCCAAAGGCAGACAGATCTGATGGGAAGATTGATCAGCCCACCCCGGCGGCCAGGGTATTACAGACATTACTAGATGACTTTGGGCTGGCGGATGTTGGAGACTGAAACACCCTAATGAAACACAGTACTCGCACTACTCAGCTCCGCAGCACCTGCACACGAGGCTGGATTATTTTTTTGCCACGCCAGATGTGATGATAGAGACCACCCAAATAGAATATAGAGCGAGGGTCCTGTCGGACCACTACTCGCCTCTGGTGCTGACCTGGCAGCACTGCCGCCCCAGGGCGCGGATACCGACGTGGCGCCTCCGGGCGGAGGCACTCAGAGACCCAGTCTTCAGGGAAGATATCAGGGATGCGATCTCACAGTACTTTGAGGTGAACACAGGCAGCGTAGATTCAGCGTGCACACTCTGGGAGGCCTTTAAGATGGTGTTGCGGGGTGCTGCTATTGCTAAGTCAAAAGGCCTACAGGGTGGGGTCCTAACAGAACTAGAGGAAGCGGAAGAGAAACTGGATCGCGAAAGCAACAGGGCAGGAGGGGACGCAGAACTTGTACTCTAGTTGCAGCAGAGGTGTGCAGAGCTTTGGGAAAGGCGTGGTTATATAAGAGCGAAACCCCCAGGCCCCCGATTAGGATAATAACCAGAGAAGACGGGGAGGTGGTTGACACCCAGGAAGGAGTCAACGAGGCATTCTTGGACTATTATAGAACATTATATGAGGACAGAGGTGGGGACAATCAGGAGGAGATTAGAGAAACACTAAAAGACATGGAATTACCTAAGATTAGTGATGAAGAAAGGGAGGAACTAGACGCACCGATTACCCTGGAGGAATTAGAGGAGGTGGTAAAACAGCTGCCCACCTGCAAGACCCCGGGTACGGACGGATTCCCAGGCGAGTTTTACAAAATATATAAAGCAGAAGTACTCTTCCCCCCCCCCTATGCTAGAGATGCTCAATGAGTCTTTTGAGAAGGGTCGGCTACCGGACACGCTCAGAGAAGCACTAATTGTGCCGCTCCCCAAGCCCAACAAGCCAGGGCATTGCTGCGGCTCCTATAGGCCGTTGTCAATGTTGAACCAGGACAGCAAGATCTTGACGGCGGTCCTGGCTAATAGGCTACGAAGGGTCATCAGTAAACTGATTCACCCGGATCAGACAGGTTATGTCCCCAACAGAAATATAACCCACAACCACAGGCGACTCCACCGGGTGATTGAAGAGGGAAACAGGAGCGATGGGGAAATGGCGGTGGTGTCCCTAGATGCAGTCAAGGCTTTTGATTCAGTGAGGTGGCCATGGTTGCTGGCGGCCCTGAAGAATACGGGATGGGGCCGGGTTATGTTAGGTGGGCGAAATTGTTGTACAGTGAACCACTGGCCAGAGTACGCACAGGATCGGTGATATCCGAGAGGTGGCAACTCAGTAGAGGCACCAGACAAGGGTGCCCCTGGTCCCCGATGTTACACATTCTGGCCCTAGAGCCCCTGGCAGTGTACCTCAGACAACAATAGGACATGGTCGGTATTGAAGCAGGGGGAGAGAAACACCTTATATCCTTAAATGCTGACGATTTGCTACTGTATTTGAAATATCCGGAAGAAAATCTTCAGTATATTCTAGAGTTCATGGAAAAGTATGCAGAACTGTCCGGCATAGCGGTGAACCCCCAAAAATCGAGCATGTTCCCATTGGGGAGCTACATAGGAGCCCCTCTGGAACGGTTGCCAGTGTTGTCCGTACCTTGGGCGGCTGATTCCTTCCGCTACCTCGGAATAGATGTGTATCACACTGTGGAGGGGGAACACTTGCATAACACTGAGGTGGCTGTGAAGAAAATCCGCACAAATATGAAGTTTTGGGAGAAGCTGCCGCTGGCGATGATGGGACGGGGGCGATGCTCAAAATGGTGGTCTTGCCTAGGCTGTTATATTTCTTCAGTAATATACCATACTTGATACCCAAAATGTTTTTTGTCAAACTGAACAGCATGTGTAGGGACTTCCTATGGCACGGCACTCGCAATAGAGAGGCGCTATGGAAGCTACAGAACTTCCATGATAGAGGGGGCATTAAGCTGCCGAACTTTGAGGCCTATTATGTAGCTAGTCAGTTGCAATATGTAACCAAATGGCTCTCTGATGAAGAAACTCCTGAATCTAGGCTGTTTGGGCAGGACTGCACCCCGTTTTACCTAAAAGAGATTATCTGGGTTCTTAGACTTGAAATGAAAGAACGCCCGGGTATGCTGTTGCTTGGGTGGAAGATGTGGCACAGAGTATGCCAACTGATGGAGAACCCGTGCCCGTGTTCCCCACAGGTGCCACTGGCTGCCTTGGCTCGGGGAGACAACCAGCTCAGGATGATAATCAGGACCTATTGGGAATCGGTTGGGCTGGTCACATTGGGAGACATATGGCAAGAAGGGGCTATTAAAGATTTCGAAGACCTGGGAGAAGAGACAGGCTTGCATGGAGGCCAATATGTCACGTAGCTTAGGCTAGTGCAGACTATTCGCAAAACCTGGCCAGAGACTGTACTGGCGGAAGAGCCAGACGTTCTAATGGGAACAATATATGACATATCGGAGGGAGGGCACGAGATCTCTAGACTATATGAGATGGTGATGACCCGGTTGGGGAAGGATTTGACTCATTTGAGGCTGGACTGGGAAGCTGAGGTGGGGGCACAGATGACCGATGGAATGTGGGAACGTGCCATAGGATACCACAAGAAAGTGTCCAGAAATGCTAGATTGCAGCAGATACAGTTATACATAACGCATAGAGCCTATATGACCCCGAAGAGAATATCTAAGTTTGCAAACGCAGGAAGACAAGCATGCCCAAAATGCGATGAGGAAGACGCTGATATGACACACATGTTCTGGTCTTGCCCAGTGATTGAAGCTTTTTGGGGGGGAAGTGGCACGGAAACTAGCAGATAAAGGGGTCCCGCTCAAAATAGATACGGCCTGGGCCTGCCTGTTGGGAGGGTTTCCCAGACCACGGAACACTAAACACCTTGGGAAACTGAGGGACCTGGCATATGTGCTTGCTAAAAGGATAGCTATGGGCTGGAAGCAATGCCACAAGCCACGGGTAGAGGTATGGTGGCGGGACTTGCAAAAATGGGCGGAGGCTGAAACGGTGGTGTGGCAGGAGGCATGTACCAATTGCGGGGAGGAATATGTAGGTAACCTGATGGCTTGGAGAATGTTAATAACAGGACTGTTTGGCACAGTAGTGGATCCTGTAGCTTCGGAAGGAAGCGATACCCAGCCACACGCAGGGGATACAGAACTAGAAATGCAAATAAGCTCTTGAGGGGGGGGGATTTGGGGAGCAGTAATGAGCGTTAATTGATATTCACGAGTTTATTGTAAATAATGCTGCAAGTTTGGTTTGTATTGTTTATTTTTCAAAATAAAAATTAAAAAAAAAAAAAGTTCTGTTCCGTAAGCATACGGGTGATAACTTCTCACCCCTGTATCCCCCTCTGTCGTGCTCCGATCCACAAAAGTTCCTAACAATATCAGGACCTATGGTGGGTTAATTTTCTTACTTCTGGGGGCCTGATATGTTCCAAAGTAATAAACAAAAGTTCTGTTCTAATTTCAGTTTGGTGTTGGTTCTTCACCCTTGAGTCTCCCTCTTTCAGGCTCAGACCCCTCTTGAATGTCGGCCTCCCTCCATCGGGTTCACTATGGCTTGTATTCAAAAAGACCTTTTGCTTCTTTGTTTCGTTGGGTGATGGCTTTTCACCCCTGGATCCTCCTCTTCCGTGCTCAGATCCCCTGCTTACATTTAGGGTGATGATTCTGCACCCCTGGGTCCCCCTCTTCCGGGCTCAGACCCCTCTTGAATGTCAGCCTCCCCTTGTCGGGTTCACTATGGCTTTCCTGTGTTTTTAAACACTCCACTGCGGACGTCCCTCCTTTGGGTTCCCTCTTGTTATCAATGTTCATTCGGGCCTCATTCTTCGCCCCTTCCTGTCGGCATCCCTCCGTTGGGTTCACTCTTGCCAACACAGTGTGTTCCTTATGCTTTTGACTATGCGGGACGGTGTCCCTATGTTTTCCAATTACGTGCTGGTCAAAGACTTTCGGCTGTACAGAGGATTTTGCTAGACCTCTCTAGGACCACTTTGACCTTTCCTATTGTATTGGTAGTTTTAACAATGGGGAAATTACCCAGCATGTCCCTAGTGAGCACCCGCGTTGTGGTAGACCCCCTGCAGCTGGTCTTCCCCGTAGGAGTTTAACAGTTCTTTGGTTCAATTTGCCATTTGTAACTTTGGTTCAACTCAGTTTGGTTTCTTATCAGTTTTCCCCTCGACTCACTGGGTGTGAAGAACTGCTTGGCTTTTTCTTCTCTCTGGAGTCAATGACTGTACCACAGTATCAGCGTCTCTTCCTGGCCTCGTTATCAGCATAGGAGGGCTCTGTGTACCGTTGACATCTGCTGCATACCACATTAGCTATTGTTTGCGGTCTAACGATTCCTTATAGAGAGGCTTTGCGGATCGCGGTCGGAAAGGGCAAGGTCGCTTCTCTCCTTGTCACTCTTTCGGTTCTCGCCGCCTTTCTCCTCCTCTTGAATTGCCGTACTTGGATAGCTGTCTCGTCGTTCGGTCTGCCTTGCTGGTAATGTGCTCTTGTGCTACACCTTTCATCCCTGTGGGGAAAGGAACGGGCTGTCTGGTGTGTGTGGTTATGTTCAATTGCCTGGCTTTGCCTGACTCTTGTGTTGGCACATATCAGGTAAATGGCTCTTTTAGTCCGTGGGTTTTCACAGTATAGGAAAGTTTGTGTTAGAAGGGTGGGGTGGAGTTGCTAAGTATCCTATGGAGTAGGATGGGGAAAAGGTGTTAAATGGAATTATAACCATCGTACTAGGTGGGCTGGTAAACTCAGAAGGACGAGATTGGTAGGGTTTGTGAAACAAACAGGAATTACCAGGTTCATTATCGTGAAATGAACAGAGGGGATTGTGGGAACGGTAGTGTTTTGTCAAAGTAGACTGGGTGTTCAGGAACACATTTTCAGAGGGACGTGGAGAAGAACGATTGGGAGTATTTGGGTAGCAAACAGGAAAACAGGGATTCTGGGCGAGATGGTTTCTGAATGCAACAGGGTTTGGGATCCTAGGGGATTTTTTATATACGGAGGGGTCGTTGGATTTGGGCAAGAGAGATTCAAAGGGAGGCAGAGGTGGTACAGCCTACAAAAGCCTCAGGGACTCTTCCTCCTCACCTTCTGCGGTATAATACTGCATCTCACCTGGGGCATTTCCCTGGGCACAACCCCGGGCTCCCTTACTGATGTGATCCTGTCTCGTCCACCCCCAGGGTTGGGATCTGAGAGTGCCAGCCCTTCCCAAGCCACCTGAATAAGGGATTGTCAAAGTCTAGTTGGGAGAATATCCTCAGGTTTCTCACACAGGTTACCAGGAAGGTGAGAGGGAAAGGGGAAGTTCTGAGAAAGCCCCAAGGGGAAGAAGGCCGCCACCGACAAGGGTCTGGGACACATACTAAGTCGAGTAAGTCCTGCGAGAGCCATACACAAGGGTCAGTGAACCATATGAAGTAGGGGAAGTCCCGAGAAGCATGCAACTGAGGGTCTGGGACCAGCGGTATACTGGCCCATCGGACTTTCGGCCAGGAGCCGAATAGAATTCTTGTAGGTGTTGAACGATTTTAGCCATACCATTGGCCATAACATTGGCCTGAAATTAAAGTGTATTAAAACACTTCTCAAGTCTGTGTTAAAAAGAAAAAGTTGATCTTCGCTCTTCCTTACTGCAGCAGAGCCTGACCTCTGCTCAATGCTCTCTCACCTCTGTGTTTCCAAGGGGCCTAACTTGTTAAATTAACTTTTTGAGTTAGATAAAGAAAACGGGCATGCCTGCTCTGCTTCCTGCTGCCACTGTGGCACCATCCTTATTCAAGCTCAGGTGGCAGTAGCCTGCCCAGGAACAGGCTGGAAACATGGCCCATTTCATGGAATCCGTGAGGTAGAGCTCTTTGTCACAGCCTTTGAGAGGCACAGCCCTGACGAGGTAATATTTGCTGTGGCCGATCTGGTAGGCCAGATTAATTTTATGGGAAAAACTATTTGTAAACAGCTTAAATCCTAAACGTTGTGAGTTTGTCTTTTTGCTCAATGGTTGCAACAGCATTTTCCTAACATGTTAACACTCAGTGTTTTAATTTCTATAAATGAATTGTTTAGTTGGCTGAATTGGAATGGCAAGTTGCTGTTTGGAGACATGTCCTGTGTTGCTCTGTGGCTTCTTCCCTTCAATATCTACTGCTGCTGGTGGTGTGCGTCTGTGCATGTGTTTGTGTGCACGTCTCCGTGTATGTACGTGTCTGTGTGCTTGTGCGCCAGTGCACCTTTGTGTGCTCACATTTGAGAAAGCTGCTCAACTAGAAGAAAGTGTCTTACTTTAGTATGACGCAACAGATACCTGCAAATGTAATTTTCATAAAATAGCCATCATGTTCACGGTCATGCCTGAAAATGTCTCAGCCTTTTGCTCACACAGGCAAGATTTCACACTGAGCAAACACGTGCATGTACCATACCTGCTCACCATGTTCTGCTCTGTGACCAATCAAAGCGCCTTTTAACTCGGAGAACCCCACCATTTAATAATCTTAATCTCCTATAAAGAGTCCTACGATTGAACCTGCATACTCCTTCCTGGACTACTAGAGCAGCCCAACTCTGCAGTACGTGGGATTACAAAGCGAAGTTCACTTTTAATATCGCAGAGGTTTCTTGATTTCACAACCAAATGTGCCTCCTTATACCCTTTTGCAAACACAACAATGGACAGAAGTTACAGCTCAGCTTAATGACTTGCTTAACTTTTTTGTGCACTGATTAGTAATATTAGCTTCTTATTAAAAGCAAACGTCTAATCTAAAAAAGGCTTGTGCAATTAGTAAAACAAATTCCCACATATGCACTAGCACGCAAATGAATTTGATGCAGCAACAAGAATGTCGCATAAATGTAGTTCTCTCAACATCATGCATGACGCGCAACATGAGCTTCAAATAACACGTCAGGGCCGGTCTTTGTATCAGGCAGTGCTGGCGGCTGCCTGAGGTGCCAGGCTCTGGGTGGGTGCCAGTCTGACTTCAACAACACCATTGTCATCATTTAAATTATTGTAAAAAAGTACATTCAGTACACAAAAAACAAAGTGAAACCTTTTCAATCAGACTCTCCAATTCCTGCGGTCAGCAGCAGTGCATACACAGCAAGGCCCCTCTGGGGTCTTTGCAAGCCCTTGCGGCCGGACCTTAAAAGCAACATGTGCTGCTTTTCAGTTCCTAAGCCGAAACTTGGTTGATTACACGTGCCTCCTCCTCAGCGCATGTGCTGTACAGAGTTGGGGCTGATTGATTGGTCTGGTAGGATACAGACGGCACTTGCGAAGTTGTGCTTGAGTGGTTAGTATCTCGGGTACATGCAACTCTTTGTGCAAGCGTTGGACACACGGTCTGGCTACAAAGAGGCGGTGTGCCTGTATTTGCATTATTGTAGATCTGCATCTTGCTCTGTGTGGCCAGTGCTGTGCAGGTGGGTGTGGGGCAGTGGTGCAACGACCATGCAGTACAAGCGTAACACAGTAATACCAGAGTTGCTCATATCATAGGCTGTATGTATTATTGATGCAAAGGCGTTAATTTGTCACTGTAATGGAGCACTACAAAGCCCCTTCATTAAATGAATAACCGCCTTTAATGTACATTTTACTCACATACTAAGAAATACCGAAATACCCTACTTTTAAAATGATGGTCGCTACTTTAACACAGACATGAAAAGCTCTTTCTTTGCTGTGCTCTGGGTGTAGCACAAGCACAGCAATTTATATACATCAAGTAACCTAAATAACCTAAAATAGCTTCTTTTTAATATTAATATTGTTCAACCAATATAAACACTATAGAGAAAAAAGAGCATTCGGAATGTAGTATTACACTGTAATACCACAAAGTAAGGTTGGGGTTGCGGACCACAGAAGCATCAATCTATATATCAGAAGTCCACCATTTCCGTTTCTGCCTTGCCATCCATGGTGTCACTGAAACAATGCAATTAACTTGAAAATTAATGACTGCAGGCTAAATGGGCCATGCAGAAAACTGATACAGCACCCACATATGCTTATATATTTTGTAGGTCGTCCTCGCTTCCCAAGCACTCTGTAATGTGTCACAAAGGTGCCCAGAGGCCAGGCTTCCCCATAATGCTGGTGTTTGATAAAAGACTGCACAGGGTACACACAGACGCAAAGCTGCACCCATCATTGTGTTGCACCCGGTCACACACTGAGGCGCACAGAGGCACTGGAGAAGCACCAGATCAGACACAAATGAGAGGGAGGGGATAATGGGTGGGCACAGGCACTTGTCAGACCACCCACCCATGTCCCCCTCCCCAACTTCCCACCTAGTGAATCAAGCAGAGCCCAGGCAAATACCCCATACCAGCTTCAGTGATGCAGATCTGACACTTGGAATCTTAAGCAAAACACATCAAATACCATGACTCCTCCCATTGCCTTAGTAAGACATTTCAGACTTCAGCGATTCCCCTCCCCCTCTTCCGTCCATTTTGTATGATAAGGCGAACAGAGTCGTAGACGGACAGAACAGGACACAGACAATAAATGGTGCTGGCCGCTGCGTAGTTAACAAATGCCCGGCGATTACTAATGTAAAACGTTTCATTGTTAGCACATACATTCGTATGAATACATTTTTAGGCAAATGAAAGCGGAGGGGTGTTCGTACTTGCATGTCAGGGGAGCGATTGGAAGGGTAGGGGCATGAGACTGTTAATTCCACAGCAGTGCGTAAGTGTGTGGTTTCTCTGGTTTCAGATGTGAAGGAGAGAGTTTACTGATTGTAACATTGAAGCCGCACTAGAATAGTCTCACTAGAATGTGTAAAGAAGTTGGATGCCCCACACAAGTAAGTTTGCCCCTCCCCCATCATTTCCGAAGTTAGCACCACTGCCAACATTTTGGGGGAGGCGCCAACCATGCTACCTGCCTGGGGTGCAATCTGGTCTAAGACCGGCCCTGCGTTTCAACCACATGCTTTGTTCTAAAAGCTCTGAATAAGCTTGCAGCGAAAGACTATTTGAAAAGGTGTGCTACACAAAGTCCAATGAACATAACCTAACATATGGTTACGTTGCCAGTAGTTCAAACAAAACTGCCTGTTTTTGTTCACACGGGACAGGCAAATAGCCAACATGCCCCATTGGTGAGATGCTAGTGTAGTCCTAGTTTTATATTTACATTCTGGGACTTATGGTCCTAGATTTATAATGGAGAAATCCAGGTCTTGAAGATTCAGGATGCCAAAATAAATGCAGGCCAGGACTATCATCCGCAGAATGGAATGAGGAGGCATGTTGGCATATATGTCCAGTTCATGAAAGATTTATGGGTTGCACTCGGATTGTATTCCAAACGTGAAGGTGAGAATAAACGTGACTGCGCATTCGTATATGACTGTTTGTTAATGTGATGCCCACACAGAATGCAAATCTCTTTTGATGCAGTTTTGAAATCATAGATATGAATTGCACACTCAACAGGGGGACCCATTCCGTTCGAGTGATTCTATACCATTACTCTTTTACTTTACATTCTGGGACTTATAGCACTACATTTCCCCATTATAGATCCAGTACTACAAATCACAGAATGCAAAGAAAGCACACGTTTGATCTGTCATCTCCCGAATGGAATAGATTACAGACATATTAGCATGTATGCTATTGAGGCGTGTAATTTTCTTCAAAAAGGCGCTAATGACGAGGGTGTTTTTCTTTTCTGTGGAAAGTGTCTAAGTGCTGAACACACTTAAAGCTATCTGCACAATTCTTACACAGCAATAACGTAATTCATTTACAGAGATGGGCCTGTGCACTTAATACTTGCGCATTAAATAATGCCAATTGTCATCCATGGTGGAACTCTGCTTGTGCCTTCCTCAACCTACATTGATTTCTTCTGCAATTGCCAGCTGAGCTGGTAACCACGTCAAAACAGACTCTCTCATTCTGCGGGGTGATTTTATTATATGACAGCAGATGGCAAATTTACAGTTCTTAACATCTACGTACACAAGTCACACGCACAACAGAAGGCTGCTGTTTTAGCTACTTTCATTGATGTGTGTGTGAACTGTTGTGCCTGTGTCTCTGCAGCTGTGTGTGCACACGTTTGTCATAAAGTTGTACTCATGGTGTGCACCAATCATACCATATAAACACATACACGACAAAGGAGCACACACTGCACAAGAAGTAACTGTTTATTACAGCTGGGCAAGCACAGATCAAACGGAACAGTGGAATAGATCTGAATGATGCGAGCCGACATCTGAGTGTACTGCGAACATTCATTTTATACCATAAAACACAATGGTCGAGACCCTTTGAAACACTTGCAATTTCGCATGTTCATATTTTCAATGTTTCCCAGAAATTGTATTGGCTAGTCTATGCCATATCCTTAGTACTGTACGTATGTTAAGTATGAGTGGAGCAAACAGTATCCCAACACATCACCTCCCCGCGTGGTGCCACATCGTTTCTCATCCCACCCCGGAACATATTTCAGTTAGTAAAATAACATTTGTGCTGACCGCCGGAACTTTATTACACTGCCATTGGTCAGCACCATTGAGAACAGGACACAAGACACCCTGCTTCTGGTGGGAAAGGACACATTCACACCACATGTGCTAGATAATGGCCTTCGCAAACCCTGTGGTGGATACTCTGAAGGCTGGCCATCTCCCAGGAACACAGTGACTTACCATCTGATTGGTTCTCCCAGGAACGCCACTCTGTCCAGTGTCCCTTTCCCACAGCCACCTGCCGATGGGCACTGGTGACCATGTGATTGGTTCTCTGGCTCAGATCCATTTTCTACCACATGTGACTGCTGGAATGGCTGACCGCTCTGTAATTACTTTACGCAGCATTGTCTTAGCTCTGTCGATCTGCCTGTGACGAGCAACAGGAGCTCCGTCTGTCTCCTTCCTGGCCCCGGTGTTATAATATTGTTACGCTCACCAGGCTCCCACAGGGGCGTCGATCGGACCCGGACAGCTGCGGTCTCCTCCAACGTGAAGCGTAGTGCAGAGATGAGACTGGACTGGCCCGCCTAATCTCGTCTGCTTGACTCGTAGAAGTATTCTCCTGTAAGTGGAGAAAGGGATTTAGCCACCAGTGGATTCTAGTAATGGCACCCCACTGTTCTCCCCACTAATCACCTCCGATATTCCCTTTTGGTAATCTCACCTTATGTTTTTGAAGGATGAGCTCTCCATCCTGCGTGGAATGCAGGGGCGCGTAGATACCAGTTACTTCACTGGTTCGAAGGCGTTGGAAGAGTTCCAGATGAATATTGACTCCGAGGTTCCTGGCGAGAACCCGTAAGTATAAAGTCCAAAGAGTTCAATATGTCTGATGTTCACTCTTGTCGCATTCCCTTCTTGTGTTGCAGCCGGGTCCAAGAGAAGATTGTCTTGTGGCAGCTGATGGCGTTCAGATAAGAGTTTGTATTACCCAACACTGTCTGGTAAAAGATGCGTGCATTTAACTTGTTGTTTTCTCTCTCCTTACAGGTTCGGCGTAAGAAGTTGCGGGATGTTAAAGAATAATGCCTCCGGTGGTAAATCAGGTAAGTCTGTGGTGGTAAAAAGAGATTGTATTTGTTGGCTCTCTCAGATCACCTTATATTTCTTTGTCCCCTAGATGCTGGAGTTCAGCGAGGAAAATGATGGAGGCAGCGCCGAATCGAAAAATGCTGTGAGGACTGGTGAGTATGGCGCTGCGCTGCAGCTGGCGATGCAACGCGTGCAGAAATAATGTCCTTTCCAAGTTCGAAGACGTGATGGATCCGGAATCAGGTAAGGAATTAAAATAAAGTCCGTGTTCTATCCTTTCCTTTTTCTTTCCTCTTTTTCTAGGAGCTCAGGATTCGAGGTGGGCGTGGCAGAAGACTGGATGCTGACTGCAGGCACGGTGAGCGTTACGCTGCTGGATGCACTGCTGTTCAGGCGTGGTTTAAATAGCCTTCAAAGTAGTCACAGGTAAGAAGTTCCCCCAGAACCACACCCGAGTAAAAAATAGTCCCTGAAGTAAAGTAGTCCCATTCAGGCCTCACGTTGGCTTGACTTCATTGCAGCATGGTCTGCATGAGGTAAGTAATGTACATGCCAATGGCACCAGGACTGTACCCAGACAGCCCCTAGCCGGGGCTGCTGGGTTTTTAGTAAGCACCTGGATGCCTGCTCCCAGGGCTGATGGGCTTGGTCCGGATGCCCGGGAGTAAGCATCATGACAAATATGTCATTTATAACACACCTATACACAAGTTTTTCAAGGCGCGGTGTGTTGGTCACGTGTCAGATCAGGGTTTCCCGGACTGGGTTCGCCCTGGGGGTTTCCCTGTTGAATGTGTTTACCAAGGATATTGTTTGTCCCCATCTTGTGATAATTATATAAAGATCCCTTGGGCTGATGGTACACACAAAGCATCTCTACTCTCGCCCTTCCCAGTGTGGTCTTCTTTTATAGTGTGACCTTGGTGTTCCCGTGTTTTTCCCCCTAGTTGGTGTTACGCTCACCTGGTCCCCACGGGGGCGTTGCACAGAGCTGAGCGGCAAACGTCTGCGCGTGTCTCTTCCTGTCCCACTACTTCACTCAAGCTTGGGCGCTATCTTTAGGTATCTTAACGTTGGGCTTTCCATCCTGCGTCTGAATGCAGGGGCGCTTTAATGTTCTTAGGCACTTTCACTGGATCCTAGTTCCTTCACTGTTCCTACGGCCTGTAAGTGGAATCCAGACCAGCTGTGACTGTAAGTAAGTCTTGGTACCAATTTGTTCTTGGTAACTGTTTTTACTTAAAGTGTTTCTTCTTGTTGCCAAAGTTTTCACTATTGTTATTATTTTTTGTAGGAACGGTCTTGGTGATGCCGTGTCAAGCACTCCTAAATGCGACGCTGAGCAACATTCATGCAGGTAGGTGTTAGAGCGAGAGCGCGGAGTTGAAATATATTTAAGTGGTATTTTTCAATTGCACAGCTAACCTGGTGTCTCCTTTCCCTTCCTCTGCAGGTGTGCTGATGTTCTGGAGCTGCGACAGTGTGGACCGCTTCGATGGAATCCTGAGATGTCTGATGACTCTGGGTAAGTTTTCGTTCACCTTTCTTGTCCCCTTTCTGCTGATGCGATGTTGCTCTGGAGCAGCAGCCGTGTAGACCGCTTCAATGAAATTTCGAGATGACTGATGCTCCCGGGTAAGTTTTCGTTTTCCCTTCTTGTCTAATTTCTGCAGACACGGTGGTTCTCAGGAGCAGCAGGAGGGGAAGCAGTTCGAATGGAATTGGAAAACTGCTTCTCTCTGTTAAGAACTCTACTAAGAACCTTCTTTCTTGTTTTTTCCCCTTCTTTGACAGGTGCTGATGATCCGTGGTTCCCGATGAAGACTACAGGGTGTGGCTAAGGCCCAAGTAAACAGGAGCAGAGCTGGCAGAGCTCGCGTTATTCTGCAGGAGTGCAGAATAACGCGAAGCGTGTTCTGTTCCTTGGGTGTGGTTTATATAGCCCAGGTAAATTAGTCCCAGGTAAAGTAGTTCCAAGCCCAGCCACTCCCTGGAAACTAGACTACATAACTCAGTTCTTCAGGACTGGGCTATGTGTGCCTCCGTGTTCACTGGATTCTCATTCCATATGGTCAAATAGTATGAGCCTGGCGCCAAAGGTGCCAGGACTGGCTCCAGGAGGGCCTCGGAAAACGTTTTGTGGCCTTTAAAGCCCCCAATGGAAGCCTGCAACTTGGAAAGGCTGGTTTGGCCCTGAAGGCTGCGGGCATGCATCATGACAGTTGGTGCCCCTTTGCCCCCCTTCTTTACTCTCGCTGTCGGTAGGTGTGTCCTCCTATCTGGCGCTGAATTAGCACATTTAGAACTCGTGTGGAGTTCCTCAGGGAGCCAGCTTATCACTGTTGCTCTTTAAAATCTACATACGCCTCCTGTGTGAATTACTGGAGCAACTTCAAGTATTTTTCGCTAACTAGGCTGACGACACCCAGCTAGTTATGGAATTGAGCAGTGATTACGATAAAGACAGTATTACATTGAATACCATATGTAAGAATTTAGAAGAGTGGATAAACAATAATTGGATGTGCCTTAACAGCAACAAGACAGAGTTAATGGTATTTGGATCCACCCAGGCTCGCGCTAAACTGACATCTGACTACAAGGCATTCCAAATCAAGGAATCCTGCATTGATGTAGTTGGTAAAGTCAAAACACTTGGCATGACCCTGGAAGCTACACTCAACGCAGATGCTCAAGCCATGTATGTCAGCAAAAACTGCAACTACTATATCAGACTCCTCAAAGCAATTAGACCCCTTCTCAATGAAAAAAATTGCGCCACTGTTGCCAGAGCCACCATTTTTTCGCGCTTGGACTATGGTAACGCACTCCTTGCTGGTGCCAGCAAACAAAGCTTACACAAGTACCAACTGATTCAAAATCATGCGATAAGAGTTATCAAACAAAAACCAAGGAGAGATTATATCAGCGTAGCCAGACGAGACCTACATTGGTTGAAAATGGAAGACCTCGTACGTACAATTCAAGTCCTTGTGTCTAACCCATAAATGCCTTTATGGAAAAGCCCCTGCCTACCTCAAGACCAAACTAACACCCTACAACCCTACCAGAACATTAAGATCTGGAGCCAACGGACTGATAACAACTCCTAAATTCAAAAAAGAACTAGGTCTAGGAAGAGCATTCCACACAGGTGCGGCAGCTTTCTGGAACAAACTACCGACAAGCCTCAGACTAGAATCTAACCTATATTATCCAGCATGGGGTCTGGCATGGATTCACATGCTCATGAATATTCCCCGTCAGGCTGGGAATCCTCGGTAAAGAAAAATCAATATCAGTTTTGTTTCTGATCGGTCTTTCGTAGTAGTAACCAATCACTGATCTCTGCATCATACTGACCACAGCCAATGACTGCCATCTCCCTAAGCCCCGCCTCTGGCAGCCATCTTCAGATTTTTACCGCACGTTCAAGTGTTGGGATCCTCGTGCTATTGCTCTCGAGCTTTAGTGCTTTTTTCACGCTTTTTGAGTAATCCTAGATAAAACCCTTCGTCCTTTGAAGGCCTAATCCTGATGTGTAATGAAGTGGCCCGTCATTGTTCTATCCATCACTGTCGGTCCGTGTCTCCACGTATGCACCCCGATGCTTGCGAGCAGTTCGGCGCAATACAAATAAACTAATAAATAAAACAATACTGCACAGTATCCTAGCCCAGGCAGCTATGGACAAGTGGGCAAATGGTGCTTTAGCTCCCCCCACGAGTCTGTGGTCTATGTTGTGTGAGAAAGCTGACTGTATTCTCCCACCTACTCCCTCAGGATCTTCCATTTAGGTGGCCAGGGAAGGGCCATCGCTTTTGGATCCTGACCCTGTGGGTGAAAAAGTGTTGGAAAATCACCCGAGTGGAGGGTCAAGAGGGATCAGGAGGAGAATACCCAAGGCCGAGACATGGTATTCCCCTATTCCCAATAATACCCCAACCCACTCTTCCTAAGCCTTCATGAGGTATTTTCAATCACACCACATCGCCCCCTTCCCATGTCCAACAAATACTGAGACGAGGAAGAGACGACTAATATCAGTCAAGATTACCCATAGAAACAACATGGGGGAAAGTAAGGGAAACCTACTATGAAAAGAAGTTCTCCCACTAATAGGCAGTGTTAGGCATTCAAAAATGACCTCTCACACCTGACTCCACAACTATAAAAGGTGTAGTTTTTGAGACGCTAGCCCAGTGGTGAGAAGGAGCTGCAGCATGGCTGGGGAGCCGTGCCTCCAAGGAGCTGGTGCGAGGAACCCTGCTGTTTGCAGTCGGAAAAGAGCTTGTTCCTTTGAGACTTGTGCCTGTCCCAAGGGTGTCTGAGAGGCAAATGATGATACCCTGACCTCAGCGCTGTGTATCCAGAGGGGCTGCTCGTCAACATGACACTGTCCAGTGAGTTTCATATTAGTGAGAGAGAAACTCTGGAGTGAAAAGGTGAAAGAAGCGAAGGAAACTGGGCAGACTAGTGAAAGGAAATATGGAAAGGACAAAGCACAAGAATATCGATAGTCATTAAGAAGGTGACACGAGAAGGAAGCAAAGGTAAAAAAGGAGAACAAGAAGGGGTCCAGGAAGCACCAGAATGTGAAAGGTTTAAAAGGAAGAGCAAGGAATAAAGAGGGGCTACAGATCAGAGTGTCAGAGTGGTCACGCCTAGGAGGAGCAAAGAAACTGACTTAAAGTCTCCGATTGCAACGCACAAGTAAAATGTGTATGAAAGAACTGTATATAAAAGGAAAGGTACATCCTGACAAGCTGATCTTGTGTTTGAATCCAGGAGGGGCTTATGCTTGGGGAAGGGAACTCCCAGAACCTTGGAGAGGAACTGTGTATATTTCTTATGGTTGTGTTTTGAACTTGGAACAGCTAAAGCTTGGGGAAGGGAATCCCAAGGAACTTTAGACATTGACAGTATAAGACTGCTGCAAGATCTGTGGCGAAGGTCTTATGAACAGTCCTTTTTGATTGGACTCCTTTTTGTGAAGCTGACCAACCCACATCTTGTGAGACCCCTGAAATCAATCTTGGTTTCCTAATTTTTGTTGAACTACTATATTTTCCTTTTACGAGACTTCCTAACACATTTTGTCAAAGAGTGAGGGCAAGCATAGGTTTAGACACAGACATATTTTTACATTGGACCCTCAGACTTCGACGGCCCTTAGGAACATCAGTTAAGGGAACCATCCCTTTAGTGTTGGCTCCCATTAGGCATTACACCAACCCAGGAGCCTTAGTAAAGAAAGGTTTTGAAACTAACATCTTTGAGTCTGTGTCTCTCTTGATACCATGCCTGTCTTGCAGTTGACCTGACCCTCGGTCACTTACAGAGCTGTCAAAGGGCACCTAGTGTTGCGCTGCAATTACTTCCCTAAAACACTTAGGGGCTGATTCATGGAACAAATGTGCACTGAAAATCTTGGCGCAAGCGTGAAAAGCAAGCGCACAGGTGCGATTCATGGAAAGGCCTGCGCGTGTTTACAGCGGGATGTGCGCCAAATCCTTGCGTGGTGCACATGTCATTCCAACATCCCAAACGCACACACCGAAAAGGGGAAGGGACACAGGGCGTAACACGCGGAATGGGGAACAACGCGTGAAAAAAAGGCTTAACCTGGGAAGTACTGCAGGGAAATGCACAGAACACCCACACGCACGCGAACAACACATATTCATGGAATCGATACGGGAAACCCACGCACGCTAAAAGACGCGCACAGGCGTCAACACGTCCGCCACACGAAGGCAGACGAAAGCATCCCCGCGCACAGTATAAAAGTGCGCACAACAACAAACGCATATACACAGCTACGATGAATGCCCCATTTGTCGCAGCGCTGATCGTGGGACACCGCAGGAGGAGGAGAATTGCCAGGCACTGCATTTATTTGCCCTGGACCAGCCTTTTTGGGATGTCTGATGACCAGGTCTATGGCAGGTATAGGTTTCCACCTCATATCATCCTAGACCTTGTCAG
This sequence comes from Ambystoma mexicanum, assembly GCF_040938575.1. Classification (NCBI taxonomy): domain Eukaryota; kingdom Metazoa; phylum Chordata; class Amphibia; order Caudata; family Ambystomatidae; genus Ambystoma; species Ambystoma mexicanum. The sequence continues at coordinate 669,057,354 of NC_090933.1, read as the reverse complement.
GGCGTGGGAAGATGACCTTACATCCCCCACCCTGTGCTCCAAAGCATTGAGCCCCTTGGAGAAGGTGCTCAATGTTCTGCATTTTTTGGCCACTGGGTCATTTCAGCGAGCGGACAACTGCCATAGTGGGGGGGGAGCTCACAGGCCACGCAGTCACGCTGCCTACACCAGGTGTTGGCAATCATGACTGCGCGCCCCTCAGTCCGCAGGCACATATTCATGCGCAGAACACCTGCAGAAAGGCAGGCCGTGGTCCAGGACTTCTACAGGGTGGCACACTTCCCCAAAGTGCTTGGTGCCATAGATTGCACCCATGTGGCCCTACGTCCACCTAGGGCCACTGAGCACATCTATCAAAACCGCAAGCACTGGCATTCCATCAGCGTGCAGGTTGTAGGTGATGCAAAGGGAATCATCACCTCTGTCTATGCAAACTACCCTGGCTCAACCCATGACAGTTTCATATACAGAATGTCCGGCCTGAGCCGGGACCTGGAAGCTGGGAAGCATGGCGACACATGGCTCCTAGGTGAGTACAAATGCCTGTGCACATGCATGCATGTCACACACAGACAAATACACAAACCCAACTAATCACAACCGTTACCACCTCCCCAGGAGACAGTACCTACCCTCTGAGCAACCACATGATGATGCCAATCCGGAACCCCACCACACCACCCCAGGTAAGATACAACGCTGCCCATATTGCAACCAGGCCCATAGTGGAGCGCACATTCGGAGTGCTCAAGTCACGCTTCCACTCCCTTGACCGCTCTGGCGGCCAGCTACTATATGCACCCCCAGTAGTGTGCAGGATCCTTGTAGCAGCATGTGTCCTGCACAATGTTGCAACACGGCAGGGCGTACCGGTGGACATGGTGGTGCCCCCACATCCCCAACTACACGCACAGTCGCTGCCCATGGGAGGGGAAAGGGCAAGTGGTGAGGCAACCCGGACCCAGCTTGTGGCCACATTTTTCACCTAAACTCCCACCACCCCTGCGGAGTGCACACAGGCCTGGCACATACCAGGTGACAACCGATGATGAAAAAGACAGTCAACTGTCACAACCTTACCACCCTGAGGATGTTGCCATGGGAGTGCTACATTGTGTGCATCCCTAGCTAACTAAACATAACCAATCCGGTGTGACCAAAAGGAACACATGCAAGGTCTGTATCAAACACCCCCACAAAACAGGCCATGACAATCCCTGTTACGTCACCCAAACCCCTCCCAAACCACATCACCCTTGTCTGCCACACCATGACATGCAACAGCAAAAGGCCAACACATGAGCAATAATAAATGAAGTGACGTGTGATGAATGGAAAGTGGTCCGAGACAATGATGCCTGACATGGATTCAGATGAAATGACTGACAACAACCTCCCACACATACCAAGTCATAGACAAATGCTGTACACCAGTGATAGCTTCAAAACAGCACAGAATGCCTGTTCACATGCACATTGGTCAATGCAAAATCGCCACTCCCAAACCCGGGTGCTGTGTGCGTCTCCTGCTACACAATGCCCAGCACAGAGCACAGTGGGCTGCCATTGTGTTGGGGGGTACACCTTTAGCATCACATCAAAAGGACAAATCAACAAATGTTCCCATTGACCCATGTCCAGGATCCCCAAATGGTAATTGATCATGCGCTGCAGGGACACAGCGTGCCAGAGAAGGCAATATGTGTGCACCTGTGGGCATGGAAGGGTGGTTGTACGTGTGATGGAGCATAGTGCAACTGTGTGTGTCAATAGGGACATGCACTCAATATATGCATGTCAAATCAAGTGACCCTCAGTGTCCTATACACCTCACATGTGCAAATTGCCCATGTGTACACCCCAGCATGTCAAACCACAAAAATTCCCTGACAACTGAAAAGTAAAGGCAACACAGGAACCGCCATTGACCAGCAGAACACATAGTACCCCACAATGACATTGTCAGAGAGTGCCCAAACAATGTAGCCCAGGCTTACTGTCCAACAACAAAAGGCCCTCCCTCATTTACACATCACCATGACCTTCTGAACAAGTGTGTCTGGGGTATGTAGCCTTCTCCCTTTTAGTCTACCTGGCTACAGGATCCCCCTACCCCTTGGTCTTCATGTCCCACCTTGCGTGTAAATAAGGCCCAGTACCCTCAGAGGCCTCCTTGACTGTTAAAAATACCAAATTGCAGACAACTCCAATGAGCTAAACCCCCAAACCAGGGAAAAAGCCTCTTGGCACAAAAATACCCTGGACGAGTCTCCAGTAGATTACTCGTAGTGGAAACAAAACTCCTGGCACATGTACAAGCAGAATGGTCGAACTACCAAGGTAGCACAGTTCACCAATGGTTCAACATGAAGGGTCCCTTGTATCGGAAGCACCATACAATGTGGATGCAACAACTGATGGGTAGTGTCACAGCTCCGGTCTCCAGGCGCTGGAGTGGCATGAACCAACCACCCCCACTGTGGTCTGGGCGCCTGCAAGGTAAAACTTACACAGGCCTCCGAGACTGCAGCGGGGAAAGAGGGTCAGGGATCCATTGGTTGGACAAGCATTGGTATTCAGGATAACCGGAAAGAGGGGCAGGAGAGGGGAGTTGGATTTGCAAGTAAAAGTAGGCAAAATACAAAAAACAACTATTGTCAATAACACATAGTCAATCAGAGAAAACATGTTCTACATGCACATAGCACTCTCAGGTCCGGTAACAGGATCAGTTCAATGCTGCAAAGAGAGCGTGAGTTACTAATCTGTGTGTGTTTACAACACACACACAACATTCCTGCCCCAAAGTAAGTAGCTTATCCACAAACGAAACACCCTTGTCTGCTGCTATGTACGTATAAGTTAGCTTGACCCTGTGATGGTTCATACACTGTCAATGCAGTAAGGCAGGCGCGCGGCAAATGGAAGACCAATGCGTCAAGAATCACACATGACAGAATGGTCCCTGGGTGACCTGCTAGACGCGTATAGCGAGGTGCGATTTAAGTACAAGTCGTGTTCTGGCAGCTGTGGATTACAATAGGTAGTGCAAGTGGCAATTTTCACATGCAAATGACATGCACTGCACACAAGTCAGTGCCTCGCTGGGTGTCCCTGTGTGCTGTATACATTTTTGGCTCTGAACGCTACTGTGTGAATAACTCGGCTTCTATGGAGGTGACTGGAGGATATGTGCGACAGCCCCTGCGTGTGCCCCTGACAACTTGTCAAGCTGCTTGGCATTTGTCCCTCAACGCATCTTAGCTGTACTGTGCGCTTCTAAAACAATATCTGGCCAAGCTCCCCATCAGTGGCGCTTCTTAACATGCATGTGCAAGTGGCCTGGTGGAAGGTTGGCTGCAGTGTCCCCCCCCCCCTTGTGCTACTCACCGTGCTTGGAGCTCCTGGAAACACATCTGCTTCTGTTGGACGTCTGTGCACAAACCCTGTGCTCCTGCTTGCGCACACATGCGCATGTCTGCACCACCAAACGTAGCCAGGTTTCTGTAGTACTTCGCCCTGTGTCTTCTGGAAAAGATGGTCTGGAGGCTCTTTGTCCTGCAGAAAGGGCAGAAAACATTTAAACATCGCTTGAAAGTTCCCTGTGTATGTGTCTTCATGCTGGTTGTCACTGGGCCATATTAGAGACCTACATCAGAACTCCTCCCACCATCAATGTGACTTTGACAGGCAAAGGGTGCAGGCTACTGTCTACAGCTTGAAGTGCATCAAGGACATATACAGGAAATAAAATAACATACATCACAATCTAGATCAATTAATTGACACATCAATCATGAACCCACCCAAATTGATCACAGACATGCCGTGTATAAAAACCCCACTAGGGGTGTTAACACAAGTAGTACAGCAGCAGACAGGCCACAGATATGACAGTCCAAATCCCTTGTGTAAATGACTGTTACACCGAACCATCCTTGCGAGCCCATGGATAAGGGAAGCAGGAGTGGCCTATGTGAGTCAGGACCCCAAGCTGCAAACACATACACGAGTCAAGCTTGAAGGGCCCATCTGGAACAGACAGTGGATACTTTCAAAAGCCACAAAGCACCACACCGTCACATGAATGCACAATAGACAGGTAATTTTAAACTATATTAACTAATTAAACTAACTAAGAAAAATAACTAATTAAACTAAGAAAAACCTACATTACCTACTTAAACTAACTATCAAAAACCATAATAACTAACTAAACTAAGAAGAAAAATCAAAAATGGCAACATACGACCAGGGGCGCGGGGCGGGCACCCAGGAGGGGGAGGTACAGGGTGCACCTCAACACCCACATGCGATGATGTTGAGACAAAAAAAAAACTCCATGGGCTCAACGCCTGCACAGCCTGACCTGTGTGGGAGATATCTAGTCGTCCCATCACCCTCTTCCTGAAAAGGTTGACGTGGCACAGTACCCTGACCACGCCTAGGCGCAGCTTGCCCCTTGTCGGCAGCAAGTCTGCGGGACGAGTGAGCCTGGTTCAGTCCGGCGATGACATGTATGTTAGCATGTACAACCTCACGTGATACGCGTGCTTCCTCTTGCAAGGTAGCACGTTTAACACGGATGTTCTTCCTGCGTCGCCTGGCTGGACAACTGGTATACCTCCCATCAAGCACATAGCTCAGCCTAGATGGTACTCTCTAGCTGCCCCAACCTCTCCTCTGACCCCTTCCTCTGGGACATAAAGAGCACACTCAGAGTAGATCTGAGGGATTCATACTCAACCCTCATGGCCTCCATGTGTGCCTCTGCATGAGCAGCAATTGCTTGACGCAAGGACACCATTTCAGCCCGGCGTGCCCAGTCTGAGGCCGCCATGCCCAGCCTGAGCGAGCGGGCCGTGGACTGTGCCACCTGCTGCTGGAGTTCCACCTGCCTAGCAGGGGGTAGCACGGATTGGGCCACACGTTACATGCTCTCAGCGATGTTATCAATTGCTGCCCCCTGGTGTTATGAATTGGCAACCATGGTTTGCTCCCACTCAGTATACCCCAGTGGCGCACAGCCACCGCGTTTCTGGGCTTGACACCTGCGGGGCCCAAGGCGCTGACGTCGTCCTTGGGGTGGCACTGCCCGCGGCTGCAGGACTACATTCCTCCGTCGATCTGATGCCCCAGGCACATCAGCAACTTGAGTGGAGGGTGCCCCTGCGTCCCGATCCACCACAGGCGGAGGTCCCACCACCGTCTGGCCCCTCAGTGCAGGTGTCGCGGACAGAGGAGCGTCCACATCAGAATCGCTCACCCCTGACGAATGTACCCGATGCACATCCAACTCAACATTGTCGTCAGAGTGATCGTCCGAGCTAGACTCATTGCCAACCCTAGACAAGATGGTCTGTAACACAAGTGGGTTCTCGTGGCCTACCACCCCACAACCCCCACTTGTGCTTTATTGCTGGTGTGATAGCAACCCTGTGTCGGGCATGACAACACCATCCTCTGGCTCCATCGCGTCATCATCTGGAAAAGATGAACATTACTACACATGTCAGAAGCACATAAAACACACACACATAGACATCATACACAGCCAACACATGAAGCAGACATGTCGCACACAAAGGACAACCTGGCATGCATCCAGTGGCCATGATATGCATACACATCCCAATAGCAGAAATGGATGTGTGTAAATAGCAAAGCCTACAGCATTACAAAATGTAGTATATGAACTCCATCAGACACCAACTCTGTCCGGCACATGTCACAGGCAGAAAAGACAGATGGCAACTAAGAGATGCAATACACCATAAGCATGCCTGAACTGCAAATTGACCCCTGTTGCAAGTGAATCCAAACACACAATGACATAGTTAACATGCATGTAGCCATGCATCACTGAAGCATCATCATCAATATAGCCACATCCATCTGCAGGTCGCCCCGTACCGGGTAGCATGGGCCATGTAGAAGTAGTGAATGTCACAAGCAAAGCAAGGGCCTGCAACCAGGCATGAGGGACCATAACGCCCCGTACCGTGCGAGCTGCAGGACATGAGGCCTCCACAACACCCCTCAGGGCCTGATTGTGCACATTGGCCTATGAATGTGCCTATTACATCATTTCCTGTGGGAATTTTCACGGCCAGGAGGCACCATAGTAGCTAAGTGGGCCTGGCCATACACATACTACACAACAGTGAACCTTTGGGATACTGCCAGTTCCACATAACGTGTGCAATGCATAAATGTCTACAGCATAAACGTCAATCAACTACATATTAGTCAGTCAACTAGAAAGCTGCAGAAGACACATGTGTAAATGGACACTTTCACAAACACATAAATGAGTACTTGCAATGTTGCACCACACAACGTTGCAGCTGCCTGCATATGTACATGTGAAAGTGTTAAAATACACCCATTTCTCCTTACACCTGTATTGTGAACATGACCAGCAACCAATGCACCAAAGCAAGCAGCCATAACGCTGCTTGCTTTGATGTATGTGGAACTGCATACATACACACGTTGAGGATGCTGCACAGTCATCACAACCCGATTGGCAGGCTACAGCCAATCACTGCCCTACGCCAGTTGGTATAGGCCGCAAATCGACCAATATACCCATCTAAACAACCACTAGGGAGTTCCAATACTGAGTACATGTGCCACAGGATGCACCTGTGCCCGACGAATACAGACAGAGAAGGGATGAAAGAGTCCATACATTCCAGTTGACTTTGAGATTGCATCAGTGAGTACTAATGTAGAAGGGTGAAACCCAGCTCAGATGTGGGTTGATGCAGTGCAGGACATGTGTACGTGAGCCACTATCTACATGAACAAGTACATCATGAGGTACTCCAATAGACGTGAAGGCAGTGCAAGGGCAAGTTCAGACATCACGTGCAATGTGCATGCAATGTGTTGCAAGGCTACAAGCAAACCTCCCACCCCCCCTAAGTGAAAATGCAGGGAGGCATTGCATGGCAGCAAAAGGGTGACCAGAGACCTGTATTGCCAGACAGTGTTGACTAGCGTCAATTGCATCATCTGAGTCAACTGACGACACAGCAGATGATGATGGGACAGTAAGAAGGTCACATGATGAATCCTCAGTAGTACACCAATGTGTGCAGAAGCCACTACACCAGTTGAACAGAGTCAGTAGGCCAGAAACAGGGTGAGGCATGTGCCCCACACAGACTGTGACACCCTAAATCTGTGTGTGATGCTGGCCTGAGCCAGAGTGGACATGGAATTGATGATCAAATGCCAGAAAATGTAGGTCAGGCTGGACACGTACTACTGTGATCATCCTTTCAAGGACACATAGGGGCATGCATGGAATGCACATGGAGCATGAATGGGCACTCATGTCCTTGCAGAGCGTCTGCCATCTGCACAGTCCAAGTGAGACAACCTGCATCAAGGACAGAGGATGTACCCCACATCATGTGTCTGGCAGGTTGGCTGGTGGAAGTTTGCATGGAGACAGGAGCCTTCAACAGGCCATTGCAGTACGCCAACATGAAGCACACCAGTGCCATGGTGAAATTGTGGTGCAGGGGGTGGGGGGAGGGGCAAGGGAGCATGCCTGCGTGGAGTACGAAGACACATGCATGTCGATCATGCAATGACCTAGTCCTAGTGCTGAGAGGAAAGACACCCCAAGCTACATGCAGAATGCCCAGTGAGCTGGAACATGGACCGGAGGGGCAGCCAGCTGAGTAGCATGTGAGTAGGGTGCAAGTGTGGCCATGAGAACAGTCCCCGTATGCTCTACAGCTCTACATGTCCAGCATCCTGCACAGCAGGCACGCATCATTCAAGCATTGCATGACTTGCACATGGGAACCATGTACACATAACATGTAGTGGCAGTCAAGCACAACACATCACACAAGCAAACCACACATGTCCTTGACAAAGACGCTACAACACTCACTGGACGGGGCATCAAAGTCCAGCTTCTCTCCCACTCCACCCATTCCTGCTGGTATGAACTCCGCAGCGACAGACTCGTGCGGAGTGAGGTCTTCCTTCTCAGGTGGTGGGCCACTGCCCGTCACCAGAGTCATGTTGTAATTAGAGGCACGCTTCACCTTAGTACTGCGTTTGAGGTCATCCCAACGCTTTTTGCACTCTTGAGCTGTGCGCACCTCATGGCCGAATGCACTCGCATGATCCACAACTTGCTTCCAGTGGGACATACGATGGGTAGCCATAGTTTGACAATTGGGCCCCACTAGCATATCACGGTTGTGGTCCCGCACGTAGTCCACAAGGAAGTCCAGTTCCTGCTTGCAGAAAGGCTTCTTCCTCAACGTGCCGGAGGCTGGAGCTGTGTCTGGGGTCCCAGCCTCTACTGCAGGTGCAACCTTCCTCCTCTTGGACAGTGGTGCGGACCCTGGCTGACAAATGCTGCCCTGATCAGTATGGGCAGTGGCGCTGGTGGATTAAACCGAGGGAGTGGCATGTGGAACAAGGACGGAAGCCCTGACTTGCGTCAGTGACTGCTGGGTGCCCTGGAATGGACCCTGCGCAGCAACATCCGCTGTGCCAGGATCATTGACCGAGACTGTCCTGGATGGTAGACTCGCAACCGGGCTCGTGTTGGCTGCGTCTGCCCATGCACTTGCCAACACCCGCTGGTCGGGACAGCAGATGACATTACTGCCCCAGGGACACGTGCCTCGGTCTGGGCAGCCCTGCGTGCACCTACGGTGTATCTCCTGACCACCTGGAAATCTTCCATGGACTCTTTAGGTGCCAACGCAGCCTGCGCTGGCAGACCCTGTGCCTGGATGGTGGTGTCCACAGCTGCACCTGCAGCTACCACTACTCTTGGGCCTGTGGCAGTCGATGAAACAGACTGCCGGGTCACATGGGTGCCAGTGCCAGGTGCAAGAACTGCACCTCCTGGAGCCGCAGGGGGTGGTAGCATGACTGCACCAACACGTGGCACAACATTGTGCCGAAGTGGCGCACCCCTGCCTCTTCCCCCTTTGCAGCCACCCTGGACACCCTGGAGTCCCCCTACTCCCTGGTTAACCCGCCCACGTCCCTGACCACGCCCACCACGGGGAGTACACCCAGCTGAGGCGCCCCTCACCTTACGTGGCCTCCCAGCCATGGCACAGATGGAGTAGTGCCGGCACAGATGTAGTGCCAATGGGAGGTGTACACGCCAGTTGTCCTGGGCAATTGGGGTGAAGGGGGTGGGATACAAGATGTTAACACCCCTGCACCTGCAAGGCTGTATGTGACCCCGGTGATGAAGTGACGGGTCACGCAATGCTCAGGCACCCCAAAACGGCTGTAAAACCGTGCACTGAACCCCCGGTAGCCCACATGCGTGGAATTGACCTCCTGCAGTACGCCGTGGCACCCAGGAACACGAAAAACGCGTACGCTTGGGATGCGGGCTACTATGACCTCGAAAATGGTACGCGATACACAGGGGGGCCCGCAGTGGGAAAAATAGCATGCACGACTCACCGTCCGACTAGCATGATAATGAAAAATGCGCGTAACCAATACCCCCTGCCAAAAGAAGAGATACGTCCTTGATCCGCTGTGAAGTTGTGATGGCGCCCGAAACAACACACACGTCGGTCTCCACGAAAGGCACGTACAGCAAACTGCTGGCCCCGCTCACCTTTAACCCGTGTTGAGGGAAACGCCCGCGCGCATCACGTCACCTATGCGCTTAGGCCCTTTCCTCAGATTATACGCATTGACACGTGGACATGCTGTTTTTTCACGTGCTGAATGTCACGAGGGAAACTCCCACGTGCGTTACGTCACAGACGCGCTTACGCGCTAAGGGCCTTTCCTCGAATTACACGCTGACCTGCAGTTTTTTCACGTGCCAAATCACTCCGTATCAAGCTGGCCACCCGACAACACACGGATGACCACGCTCCTGCCCAGAAGGCCATTTTCCTGCCCCCCATATCCCCGAGCAGCCTCCCACGAGCCATCTGCTGCTGCCTGCCTGCTGCCACCGTGCCCTGCCATTTGGTGCCTGCACATCTGCCATCTCCAGGGGTCCAGTTGCTGTGACCACCCCTGCTGGAACAGAGGACTCCCGACTGGTATTCCATCGCTTCACAGCCCAGCCCCAGGACCCACCTGCCTCGGGGGTTGCCATGTCCGACACAACATCTTCCGGCACCAGTGGCAACCCCCAGCCAAAGAGGCAGAGGGCTGCCAGCTTCACTTCCAATGAAGTTTGCATACTGGTGGAGCAAGTCCTGGGGTAGTATAATGCCCTCTTCACACCATTGCGCGCAGACAAGGAAGGACGGGGAGGATCTGGACGGACATAATGGGTGCCATCAACACGGAGGGGGTGGCACCCTGCGACATCCAACATGTCCAGAAGCGCTGGGTGGACTACAAGTCCAGGACCCTCAAGAAGGCCCGGCGCCTCTTAGACGCAGAGGATGCAGTGGGGCGCCGGGGCCAGCTTACCAATCAGCAAATGAGGGTCCGGGAGTGCTTTCGCCCAGTGCTTCACCACCAGATCCTCAGGATGCAGGCCCGTCTGGAATCGAGCGATAAGTGGCCATGCATTGCTGTGTGAAACAGGGCATGTTGCAGTGTGCTGGTAGTCAGCTACTTGCCTGTATGTGTGACATAGGCCATGTATGGATGTGGGTGTGCAGGGACATCATGCTGCTGCATGTGAGACCAGTCATGCGTGAACCACATGGATGGTGCATGTGTTACAATGCAACATGCGGAGTGAACACATGAATGCATGCCTGTCTCTGTTCTTGGACATGGATGGGGTGTGAGAAATGGGTGCTGCTGTCATGGACATGTACGCTGTACATGTCTGTGTGTCTGAGTAGCATGTGTGTGACTTGTAAACGCCATGGATGCATGACACATGTCCGTGACAATGTTCTGATTCACTGATGCAGCATAGTCATCCTTGTATCCACTGTGTCTGGGGTGTACGAGGCCAGATGCATGAAACTACGGTGATGTGTGTGCATGTTATCAGTATGACCCTTGATGCATGTGAGTTTCAAACCACCATTGTATGTTTCAACTGTTCCTTGGACATGTATGCAAAAGTTATTTGCATGCACCATGCCTGTTTCTGCATGTGTGTTGCCTGCACTGACCCATGTGTTGTGGAGGGACATGATGGAAGTGACGTTTGACAGTGCCACTCATGTGCTATTGCTTCCTGTCTATGGGACTATTGTACAGTACCCTGATGCTTGTGTTCTATGTCTTCCTATGCACAGCGGCAAGTGAAGAAGAGGGCGGAGACAGCGCTGTGGAGCAAAGCGGCGGGCAAGGCTCAGTCACCCTCCCAGGAATTACCATCATCCGGGACCGAGGGGACTGGTGCTGCGTCTGCCACTATGGCTAGAGCGGAAGGGGTGGGTGAGCCCCCACAGGGGCTTGCGACGGCAGAAGACCGTGTGGAGCCATCCAGGTTGGTGGTTTGCACAGAGGAGGAGGAGGCCACTACTGAGCCGCACATGGGGCCTGGTGGGGGTGCTACCATTATGCAAGTGGTGCAGGGCAAGGGCAGGGGCAGGAGGCAGCACAGGTCGCCGTGGAGGGGCCTGTGCATGTCACTGTCCCTGACACTGTGACTTCACCACCATGCACGAGCAGGGATGCCCCATCCCAGGCCCGTCCGCAGGTAGGGGGAGGACCACGTCATCTGGCACTCCTCTACCTGCGGACGAGGGGACCTGTGACCGTATGGAGACCGTCCTGATTGGTGTTACGTTGCGCACGCATGACATACGTGATCACGTGCGTGCTTCCTGGGGGGAGCACGCACGTCATCATGAAGAGTTGTGTGCCAACGTGGCCCAGTTGGGAGGGGCTATGGTCGGGGGTTTCTTACATGTGTCGGGCACTCTGGCGGCCCTCTCCTCCTCTATGCATACTATGCGCCAGTCGTTCGCAATGCCGTATTCCGGCCCAGATGCCACCAGGGCCCCCTGTGGACCCCTGACCAATGCAGCCAGCTCGGTGGAGATCCCATCCCTGCCACAGTTGGGAGGCAGAGGTCCAGCAGGGGTGGACACCCCATCAACTGGACCCCAGCAGATGGAGGATGTGCCGGCATCATCGGGCAGGGCACGTGCACGACGGCGCTGGTGGATTCCATCAGCCCGGATGCCATCGTGCTGGCAGAGGCAGTTGCGTCGGAGGCAGCGGCAGGCTCAACGTGGGAGGCATCATGGCTCGGGCCGTCAACATCAGAGGGGCAGGCATCAGCCGGAGGGCAGGAGGACCCTGGAATGGGAGTGTCTTCCGTGTGGCAGCAGTTGGGCCAGCGATAGATGCGGAGCGGCGGCGGCGGGCGGAGGAGGCACGGCTCACTATGGTCAGGGCGGAGAACTCCATGCGCAGGGCATTGAGATGGGCTGAGTGCCTAGAGGCAACTCGCAGGGAGTTGGAACAGGCCATGACTGCATTCCTGCTAGACCTCGAGGACAGGGAAGATTTGTACATTGTATATAGTTGAAGACTGGATTAGACTTCATTTTTTACCATGGAGCAATGGATGTTAATTTTTCTTTTTTCCTTTGGATTTCCTTTGATGGACGAACCCTTTTGGAGCCCTTTTCATTTGGATTTATTTGGATTCTGCATTCATATTCTTTTTTCTATTATTTTGGACATGCAGCCTTTTGTTTATTATTTCTATTATTGTGTGGTTTTCTTTCATTCCCTTGCTTTTATATTTAATACTTTTTGGTTTCATACTTCATTTGTGTGCTATTCTATCATTGGTTTCATGCATGTCACAATGTGGGTTTTCTCATTCACTTGCACCCATTGTGTGTGTGTGACGGACATGTATTGATGTGTGCATACTTGCCATTTGGGATTTATCATGTAATGCTGATTTCAATGTGGGGTGCATGGGATACTTGGTTGGGTGTTTGGACAGGGGTGGCGTGGGGTGGGATTTTGGTGGCCATAAGGGCCATGAGTGTGGATCGTGATGACGTGTTGGGGAGACGGGGGGGACATTAGTCGGGCCTGTTGGCAGGTGCCCATCAATCCTGGGTGGCTGGGGGTGCAGAGGGACATGAGTCGGGGTCTGCTTGCAGGTGCCCTTCAATGCTGGGTGGGACATGTATTGGGGCTCACAAGTGCATGGTGCCATGTGGGCTGCCTGCGGGGCATGGCCAGGCTGGGTGGGCTGCCTGCAGGGCATGGCCAGGGGTGTAGGGTAGTCCCCTGTGGTGTGGGCTGCCTGCAGGGCCTGGGGAGGGGGCACACCCAGAAGGACCCACACTACCATATCGCGTGTAAAACTCCCCGTGCCGCCCTCAGAATACACGTACCCCTCTCGCGCTAGCGAAATCGCGTGTAAAACTCCCAGCACATCCCTCAGAATACACATACCCCTCATGCGCTAGCAAAAACGCGTGTAAAAGTTCCCACGCACCCAAAAAATACACGTACCCCCCCCTCCTCCCCAAGGCCTATCGCGTGTGAAACTTCCCGCGTTCCCCACAAATACACGTACCCTGCTCGCACAGGGCCTATCATGTGTGAAACTTCTCGCGCACACCTGAAATTCGCGCAGGCTGCCCATCCACCCTCCCCATGCCTCACAGGCAGCCCATCCACCCTGGCCATGCCCGACAGGGGGACTTTTTCCACGCAATTTACCTGGCGCGAGAGGGGTACGTGTATTCTGAGGGGTGCGCAGGGAGTTTTACACAGGATTTTGCTAGCGCGATAGGGGTACGTGTATTCTGAGGGGTGCATGGGGAATTTTACACGCGAATTCGCTAGCGCGAGAGGGGTACGTGTATTCTGAGGGCTGCACGGGGAGTTTTCCACGCGATTTCGCTAGTGCAAGAGGGGTACGTGTATTCTGAGGGGTGCGCAGGGAGTTTTGCATGCGATTTCGCTAGCGCGAGAGGGGTACGTGCATTCTGAGGGGTGCGCGGGGAGTTTTACACGCGATTTCACTAGCATGAGAGGGGTACGTGTATTCTGAGGGGTGAGCTGGGAGTTTTACACGTGTTTTCGTGGTTGAGGGGCTGTATGCTGGTCCACTGGCCTTTGCGCCTTGTACTGGATTTGGCGCTGTTCATGGCGGGCGGGGTTGGGGCGTAACTGGCGCTGCTGCGGGTTCGCTGCGCCACGGCTGGTTACGGATCTTAAAATCCATGAATACGCTGTGCGCTGAAATGGGTTTTGGCGCACGCGGCTGGCGCAGACTGCCGCACGCGCACACTGTGCGCCAGCCGCGTGCGCCACATGTGCGGCGATTTCTATGAATTACCCTATTAATTGTTAGCAGCAGTGCTTTTTGTATGCATACATTTTTAAGCAATGGAAATCGGTATGGGATGTTAGCATTTGCATGTCAGGAGTGCATGGAAGGATAAGCGGGAACAGGACCCAATTAATCTTAGTTTAGTTTGTTTATTTATAAAGCGCGTCCGAACCCTCAGGTAGCTGGGCGCATAATCATACATATCGTAACAGAGTTACATATCAAACATCTTAATACAGCAGACAAAGCATACATTAGTCAAGGCTCTGAGAGTTACATACAAGCATAGAATATACAGAGAGTATAGTGTACAGAGAATATCACAGTTACATCTTAATACAGCAGACAGAGCATACATTAGTCGAGGCTCTGCGAGTTACAAGCATAGAATATGCCGAGAGTATAGTGTACAGAGAATAGCACAGTTACAGTGGCCAATGAGGACCGGTTACAGATTGGTCCTGCATAGGCTGTAGAAGAGTAAATATTACTGCAGATGTAGAGCGGCGGCTACCCGGTCATGTCGGGGAGAGTCTAGATGTTCAGGCTAGTAGCCATGAGTTTACCGATCTTCACGCAGTAGTCCTTAAATGTCTGATTAGGAGGTGAAGGTGGAGGGTTTGGCTGCTTTTAACATTGAAACCTCAGCAGTAGTGTCTCATTGGGAGTTAAGACAGTTTGTGTTAGTGAGAGATTGTGTCTTAGCAATCATGACTATTTTTCAATACAATCTTTCCTTAATCATTCACATACATCTTGGGGGAAAATGTGTATGTGGAACATACAACATGAGGGGATGAATTGTACATGGGATGGTTCAAAATCCCTCCAAGAGTGTCATGCAGAAATGCCTCCAATATGTGGTGTGATTGAAGCTTGCACATCTGAAATGTGCCGCAACTGCTCAGTCGTGGAAAACCCTGCCATGATTCTACCTATATTGTTGATGCTATGTAGGAGAAAAACGTCCTCTCCTGCTACAAGTCTGATGTTTGCACTGTTGTTGCCTGTGCTGGACCTTTTGAGGGAAGGAAGCTTTTGCTCTACCTTTTCTGTGGGTTGGAACCTGCACTGTTTTTGCTTGTGCAGGATCGAAGGTGAGCATGAAGTTTCCATTGCTACTGTATCTTCTATTTGTAATGCAGGAGGAAAGGCGGATGCTTAATGTGCTCCATTTGCTGTGTGGCACGGAAGCTTGCACTGCTAATGCTTGAGCTCGTCCCTTCTCTGTTAATGTGAGGAGAGTTATTTCAGCTGCTCCGACCGTAGCAGCAATAAGGAAACTTGCATGCCAATTTTAGGTGGGCTTGCATTCTACAAACCTTCAGCACAATAGGGTGCGCATGCACCTCAGTAACAGGGGTTCGCAGACTGTTTTCACCAGCATTGGCCATAAAGGTATAATGCCATCACAAGTAGTGCATGTCAAAAAGTCGTGAACAGCTGGATTTCATGAAGGTGGCACACGCACCAAAACAATATGGTCTCACCTGTTAACACTCACTTGTATGTTAGTCAATACAATTCCCCATTAAATTACAAATATATTTGTGTTTGTGCTATAATCAAATCAAATAAAATATGTCTGAATGCAGACAAAATCGCAGAGATAACTGAAATTACCACCAACACAAAATGCAATGTTTAAGTTTTGATCACCTCATATCAAAATCCATACTCTTTCATTCATGTGCATACCTCGAACCAGTCACACAACTGGTCCAAACACATCATCCAAATGTATAGAACCGTGTGTCACAGAAGACGAGCACACCGGGATTTAAATACAATCCAAATCATAGTTTTTGTACCGGAGCAGTTGAAATGCATAGATACACAGACTATCATAAAACAGACTACGATTTACTGGTAGAATATGATTTTTGATCTGAATCTTGGTAAAGTGCAACCTATTGCCTAATAACTTCCAAACCAGTCGTTTTTACATAACAAAGCTGCCCCCTTTTGGCTGCCAGTTCATGCTAAATCTGCTTTTACCATTACCTGATTGTAGAACAGCCTACTCGAGTTTCAGCCGAGCGGTCTCGATCTGTTCTGATGGGCCCAGCTTTTTCAGGGCCAATATTCCTGCTTGTATGGTAAGTGAACTACCTGTATTGGAAAAGAAATGGAACAGTAGTATGGAAGCGCCACTTGAGTCCCTCAACTCACACCAAAAGAATACAGAGGGAATTAAGAAAGTACCTGTTAAAATTCAAGGTGGTCATATCCAAGGGGCTGCTACCAACCTCATAGTGTTGGTAGCAGACCAGATACTGCCGGGAAGAGGCCGGGGGGGGCGGAGACAGACAGGAATCCTCCTATATTCAACAAGGATTATCACATACAGAGTGTGCATTAGGGACGATGTCGCAACTGTATCCCCTTTCTTACCATTGAACCTAGTCACTTAATCCTGAGGGTAGGGCCCAAGGCAACTACGTCAAGATAACTGAGGTCGAGTGTGGACACTACTCACCTCTCAGAAAAAATGTAGGTGCCGCGCACAGCTCTTTCTTTGGCATTTATTGAAGTTTAAATGCACTGCAGCAAAAACTGAATGTGCTGTGTAGGTGCATCCTCGCCCACAGGTTTTAGCCGTTGCAGCAGCTAAAAGTGCATTTGTTCATCTTGCAAAATTAATTCTTGTGTGGTTTTCATTGTGGCCTCTACACTTTCCATCATAGCCGCTGCAGACTCTGGCACGGGAGTGCCTGCTAGGCCACCCTTGCTGCATCTCTGATTGGCCAGTGAATTCCATCTAATCCAATTGAGGGAGCCGGCAGGCTGAGCTGGCCCCTGACAAAGGCCCTCACTATGGCCCCCTGTCTCTGTCCTGATCGGCCGGGGCTGCGGGTGCCTGGACTCTGATCTCCATCTTCTTCCATGAAAGCTTTGCTACCCCTGATGACAAGCGGTAAGTCGTGCTGCCAGCATCTCTAATGCCGAAACCCAGGCTCGCGCCTCTTCCGTGCATCCCGGGTCTTGCGTGCCTCTGGTACCACCTGCAGCCCCCCCCCCCCCTCTCTCGCTCTCCTTCCAAATTCATCCTGCACACTTGTTCTGGACGTTGCCGGCCTCACTCCGCACAAGAGTACCAACAGCAACCTGTTGAGGGGTCAGAAATATGAGGCGGACAACTTTGTGAAGATTTCTCAAAAGATTCCATTTTATTAACTCAAAAGGTTTAATAAACACCTCACTATCCCTACCCTGATGCAGATTTCCCTGCCTAAAATAAACTAAAGGAAACACTCTAACAAAAGGATTCTGTCCCTCACACTTATACATACATTAATCCAACAAAGTAATACATGGCAGTTCACATATAACGCACATAACGGTTATATTCACAACCAGATAACTGTCTTTCTTTATAATCTGGGTGCATTCCCCTTCCCCAAATTCCTGCAGGATTCTAATCAACAGTTCCAAAAAAGGGTAAGGGAACCCTATTTTATAATAAAGTTCCCATGTAGTACTTTTGGCTCCAAATTGACAAAAGAAATTCTAACTTGACAACAAGAGCTTCAACTTGAATTCCACCAACAGTTCAAATGTGTTCAAAACGTTTTTTCCTCTTTCCACTTGGGACAGTGCTCAAAACTACTTCTTCTTATTACTCAAGAATACTTCCACATTTCATCAGGATCAACAAACAACAAAAAAATCGGTCAGGATAATTCTGCAACAGTTCACACAAAACCTGCTTCAGCAATATTAATTTGTCAGAATGATTCTGTAACGGTTCAAAGAACATCTTAGTGATTCTCCCACCACTTCTTCAAAGATTTCAACCACATCACAGTACTTCAATAACTCGCACCTGGTCCACTCAACTGCCAGGTCTACTACTGCAATTCTCTGCCATGGTGTACTGGTAGACTACTAACTACAAGTACTTATGTGATAAAGGTTAACTTCAAACAGGTTAACAATGTCTTTTGCTCCACAACATCAAGTTTACCTATTTCATCAGGGGAAACTAGAACCACACTTTTGCTGTTTGTTACACACTAATGATTGCCACATGTAATGCAAGCTATGCCTCCCTCCTCCTGAATGTCTTGCATCAGAAGGGCAGCCCTCCTGCCACTCTTTCTCCCCACTTATGCATAAACAAAATGCTGACAATTCTTTCTCACTCTTTGGCTTTGGCAATGTGGATTTGAGAATAGATTCACTTATGACCTCCTTTACACATTGGCAATATGTTTTTACAAACACTTGAATTCTGAATTGCTCTCTCTTGGCTTTGGCAATCTTGTCGCTTCATAACTTGCCTTGGTAAGATTCTCTTTTGGCTTTAGCAGTGTTTTTGTATTGGTTTCTCAAATTATTACCCTTTATTGATACTGGTCTTTGATCTGCCCCACATAGATACAATCACACCCTTCTGGTCTAGGGTTAAACTCCTGTTCTGTCACCTGCTTCGTTTTAAGCCATTTTGGTTTGCAAAAGGGTAATCAATCTGCTATGCCAGTTCGGTGTTCAAACCACTATTTCCTTTCCAACTTTACACTGTTTATCTGCTGTTTGTACTTAAGACGCCTGGACTTGGCCATCGGGCAGTTATGGAGTGCTCTGTTGTCACAATCTACTTGTGAACTCACCGGGTCTGGCGTGCGTGTCCAGTCACCTTACTGCCACAACTACTCCACCTTCTGCTACTACTACTCTTCTCCATGGCTTGTACCTGAGGTGGCCTTCTATGCCTCCCATTCTCCCTCAGGTGTGGGTTATTACCACTAATAGGTTGCAACTTGCAGTCTTGTGCCTCTGCAGCCCTCTTCCTCGTCCCAGTAGTTTGGGCATTGTGGGAGTTAGAGTCCACAATGTCAAAATCAGCTTTTCTAGTGGAAATATAATTACCAAGTTCCATTCTCTTGTCACTTATACACCTTCAGAGAGTATACTAAGGATTAAATGAATGTTTTTACAGAAGAATGAGTTTTCATGGTCTAAATTGGTAATCTTTCAAGACTAATCTCCATTAACCCCCGGGGAGTCATTGGAGCTTTCATCTCTCTTGATAGTAATGACTTTAAAGGGTGTTTTCTTATTGCAAATACATAACGGGGTATGATTGTTTTCACCCACACTCGGACAGTTAACTTGGGAAATAACAGCTCTCTTTGACAGCAAGCCATTACAGACTCTGGTATCGATGATATTTCCTTTGTTAGGGAAGACAGATACTGCATCTCACCCAACGGTGGCCTTCTGTTCCCATGGGGTCTTTCTCCTCCCAGGTGATTCACCCCCAAGGTCAGGATCAGGAAGCGTCCAACGTTCCCTGGCCACCTGAGGAGACTTTAGGTAGGGTCTTTGTGAGGACTCTTCAGGATTTATCACAAACCCTAGACACGTGTTTCGCCTAGTTGGGTCTCATCAGTGAGGTGAAGCTATGCCTCTCTAAGCACAGTGAGCATGGTTATCACATTTACCTGTGCCTCTGCAGGAGCGATGGATGAGCCTCCCTTGACCCCTGAGTTCTCACTTCCCCAGTTTTCTCCCAGAGGGATTCCTGTCAAATACAAGGTAAAGACTCAGACCTGAATTCACCTGATTCCCCTAGGCCCTTCCTTTTACTTTAGGATGGGCTGGGATGTCCCCTAAGGGCTTACCTTGATCTTTAGTAAGGTGTGCACTCCATCCTGCATTCGCAGGGTGCGCGATTTGCTCATATGGATGATGCCAATGTCTGTTGGCTGAGTTCAGATGCCACATGCTGTTATATGCCTTCACAGCGAGGCCGAGTGTTCAAGGCGCCAGTTTCTTCACTGGCTAGAAAGTCTTTTCCAAGTGAACATTGCGCAGAGACTGTTTAGTGTCCTGAATTGTTCGTATTGTCCTTGTTTGCCTAGGTATTTTGTGGGTGAGTAGCGCTGCGTGCTGAAGTAAGCTGCTGGTAGGTAAGTGCAGCGCCTTAAATCCGAGCGCGCCTGGTAATGTGTCTCCTTTTTCTTCCCTTGCAGGAGTGGATTACGTGATATTAGCGCCTCGAGTCCGGGTTCAGGGCTACCGAAGACTTGGTGGTCTGGTAAGTTTTCAGAGATATTGGTAAGTATATACTGCGTTATTAGGGCGAGCGCAATGACTAATGTCTCTTCTTTCTTTTGCAGGGGTTTGTGCACTCGCACAACTGACCTGGATACCAGCATCGCGGGAAGATTCGGTGACCGGAGATAGCCACAGCGTGGAGAAAACACGGAGTACCTGTAAGCTGAAGCAGAAGGATCCGAAGCAGGTAATCAGAAGTAGGATGTTCCAGAGTAGGTAAGCTGAAGCAGCATGATCCAGAGCAGGTAAGCTGAAGCAGGATGATTCGGAGCAGGTAAGCTGAAGCAGGATGATTCGGAGCAGGTAAGCTGAAGCAGGATGATCCGGAGCAGGTAAGCTGAAGCAGGATGACCTGGATCAGGTAAGCAGAAGCGGACTGATCCAGAGCGCTGCAAGTGTGTTGTTGATGCAGCTCACAATAAGCAACACGAAGCACTGGAAGATTCTTGGGTGTGGCTTATATAGCCGGCCACACCCAAACACTAGAGAGCTCATGGATTGTCATACACTTCCTGTTTGGCAACAGGAAGTGGTAACCAGGAAGTTACTACAAATACTAGGAACGAAGTAAAGGATGGATCGGCTATGGGTTCTTTGTGTGCCTATGCCAGGCTTGCCAAGCCTCCACCCAGCTTGCCCCCACTATTTGCCTGATACCCATTACAATGGGGTCCATATCTGGATTACCCTTGGTAACTTATGGTGACACCCCAAGTTCCTAAAAATCCCCAAATGGTCTGGGAGCCCATCTACCGAGAACCAGGCTCTATAACGCTATTATAACCCACATTCCTTTTAATGGTATATATAGGCATGTCTCAATTTTTTGTACATAGATGCACCTACGCAGAGCATACACATGGCCAGTTATCTGGCCAATTGCAAGGAATTGGATGTTTATTCTCTGTGCTACCAGTAGTCTTTTGGAAAGTAGCATTCTAAACAGTCAACGGGCTATAGAAATCAAACTTTGATATACTGGCTTGTACAGCCCACATATTGTCCAATGAGAACGCAATTTCTCGAGCATTGGATCTTTCATGTATTCATATGCTGTGAATATTTCCTGTCGTCTGGCTTGGAACCCTCTCTAACTTTAATATAGCGGTTTTCCTATGGAAAACGTCAACACTGAGTGTCCTATCGGTGCTTTAGGCTGCACCAGTAGGACGTCCAGTATAAATGGCCCCGCCCCCGCAGCTTCCCTTCAGATTTCAACCATCTTGAGTTGGGATCACCTTGTGTTCTCTCTTGAGAAATTTGCTCTTCATCTGTTCTACACAGCTTTCGCTGCTCCGGTGTTTCCAGGCCCCATCCTGTCATCTGTGGGCCTGAAGAAGTCGTTATTTCGGCCATGTGAGACCTGCGTCATCAAGAACGCTTATGAAGGGGACGGTCATGCGGACTGTCTGTACTGCCTGTACCCCAATCACTCCATGGAGAACTGTGACATTTGCCAGGGGTTCTCCCAGAAGACGCTCAAAGACTGTAACCGGCAGTTGATTTGCTGGTTGAACGAAGGGGCCTATCCGGGATCAGAAGTTGCTTTGGCCTGCGGGAGCAAGTCTTCTACTTCTGCGGCGAAGAGGTCTCCTTCGTGTCAGAGGGCTCAGTCGGCGGAGCAAACGCCTAAGAAACTGCGCACAGGTACAGGCCCATCATCAGATTTCAGAAAAGACAGAGAGTCTTGCGAGGCACGGCCAGTGTTAAAAGGCACGGGGTCGGGAGGCCCCTCTCCGGGCACACCTGCACCGTGGGCTGAGAAGTCTAAGGATTTGAGTGGCGGACCGGAGAAACTGGTGGAACTAACGTGCAGGCCCTCGGTATCGGACAAGGATAAGTTGCGGTCACATTCGTCCTCATTGACGAAGAAGTAGTCTTTGAAGGACCGGCGTCATTCGTCATCCGGCAAAGAGTCTTCCAGACACCACCCCAGCTCTGCGTCCAAGCAGTCCTCTTTGCCAGTGAAAGCCAGGCCGCTGGGTGGGGCCTCGACTAAGACGACAAGCTCTTTGATGATGGAAACCTCGTCGACTACCACTTTGCTGCCGGCAATCCCGTCGTCGACAATGCCGGCAACGACCCAGTCTCCGGCCTTGCTGTCGACCACAACATCAACAACTGCCTCGCCGATGGCTGTTGCAGCGGGAATGGAACTACTGAGGTCCTCTGCTCCACTGGGGGCCGATGGAGGTCCGTTGCCTTTGGGGGAAGTGCCGTGGCAGTCTTGGACCGGCTTTGCTCCTTTCTTCCTGATGGAGATTCTACATTAAGATCCTTCAAACTATGACTTTGCCTTGAGTAAGGAGGAGGAGGGCCATTGTTTTCTCGATCCTTCGGTGTTGGGCCTACAGTCGGGGGTTCCATCCACATCGGGCAGCCTGAGGGCTGTTTCGCCTCAGTTGGTCAACCAGTACTCAATGAAGGTGCTGACTACACTGCAGTAGCTCCTAGGACAGTTGGATGCCCGGCTCCCGGTAGACCAAGCCCCGGTGGGACCCTTGGGGCAAGATTTGCCAGGCGGTCCCCGGCAGAAGGACGTGGTGGGAGCCCTTTGCCAGGGTCAACCACGAAAGTCTCCCCCGGGTCGGCCACCTGTACCATCGCCTAGGGGGTTCACCACTCCTCGTAGGGATCAGGAAGAAGGGGAGCTGGTGGATTCTGAGCCCGATAGCGTTCCACATGACATGCTCTTGGCGGTCTTGTCGTCGCCTAGGTGGGCGGATACCTGGGATACGGACCCAGAGGTGGATGCCACGTGCAGCCGGCACAGCCTTCACCGCCGGACGATGTCAGCGCCTTTTCATGCCATGATGGCAAAGGCTTGCCAGGATTTTGGCCTCACTCTGGAAGAGGAAAGACAGTTTTTTTGTTTGATCATATGGGGAAGAGTCGGAAGGTGGTCTTCTCTATCCCCACTTTGGACCACATATGGTAGGAAGGGCTTTGCATGATGTGCCATCCATTCACAGAGCCTGCGGTCAAGGGCTGCTTGGAGAAAAAGTTCAAGGCGCCGGAGTCGACGCCGAAGTGCCTCACGTCGCAGCCCACCCTGGAGTCGGTGGTTTCGGCAGCAGCCATTAGGAAAGCGCATAATGTGCGACTCCCCCAGACAGTTAGGGCCGTAAGGTGGATGCTTTTGGCAAGAAGGTTCTTACGGTGGGTGCTATGACGGTGAAGGCGGCCAACTCATTGGCGATCATGGCATGCTACAACAATATGGTACTCTCAGCCCTCATGAAACCACTGTATGAGCCGATGTCCATAACAGTGGTGAATTTTCTCATGTGGAAGTACGCTTTTTTAGTAGCCATTACGTCTGCCAGGCGGGTTTCCGAACTTCAGGCTCTGGTCATTGACCCGCCGTATCTACGTTTCATGAGGGACAAGGTTGTACTGTCTACGAATCCTCATTTTGTTCCTAAGATTCCGTTGGGGTTTCACAAGAACACTACGATAGCCTTGCCCAACTTTTTTCCAAAGGCTACCACTCCAGCGGAGAAAGCGCTGTATTCCTTGGATGTCAAGACGGCTTCGAAGTTTTATCTCGACAGGACTCGGTCCTTCAGGACATTGAGGCAATTCTTTGTGGCTTTCGGCCCCTCCAACAGGGGGAAGGCGATTTCAAAGCAAGGCCTTTCCTGTTGGGTATCATCTACAATTTCCTTCTGCCATGACAAAGCCGGCAAGCCTTTGCAGTCCACTCCCAGGGCCCATTCTACAAGGTCCGCGTCATTGGCGGTGCTGTGGGCGGGCTTACCGCTCAGTGACATTTGCCACACAGCGACATGGGCGGTGCTGCATACCTTCACCAGACACTACTGTCTGGGTCAACAACATACAGAGGATGCTCAGGTGGGGCATGTGGTCCTCCAGCACCTGTTCCAATAAGGTAGGCGCTGCAGCTTCCGTTTTCTTTTTTTTTTTTTTTTTTTTTTTTTGGTTTTACTAATGTTTTCAGTCATGAATCCTGAAAATTGATGTTTGTCTATTGTTGGTTCAGGGGGTATTGTTTGCCTGTTATACACCTTCAGGTTCTTGTACTGCTATGTAGTCTATTCACAGCATGTGAATCCATGAAAGATCCAATGCTGGAGAATGGAGTAGTTTCTTACCTGTAACTCGATTTCTCCAGCGTTGGTATCTTTCATGCGCACTCCAGCCGCCCCTTCAGGCAAACATACGTTTCGGGTTTCCTCCATTTTGGAGGGGTTAAAATCTGAAGGGAAGCGGCGGGGCTATGTATACTGGACGTCCTATTGGTGCAGCCTAAAGCACCCATAAAGACGTTGATAGGACACTCTGTGTCGAAGCTGTCCATAGGAAAACCACTATATTAAAGTTACTGACGTTTCCCAGCCTGACGATGGGAAATATTCACAGCATGTGAATCCATGATAGATACCAACGCTGGAGAAATGGAGTTACAGGTAAGAAACAACTCCCTTAGAATCCGAGATGTCATAATACATAGATAAGCCCCACATTCTGTGGTGGATAGCAATGGTAATGGCCCATCAGCCCAGGCTGAAGTAGAGCAAGTGAAGTGAGGGCCCCTACAAGATTTTAGAGCAGATTCCAATCCTGTCTGCCTACTTCTGAGACACTGAATAATGCATTGTGGGGGTTGTGCAAAGCAGCTAAAAAGCAGGCATTCTCCTCTAGAAACTTCTATCATCTAATTTGCATACCCAAAGTGCATTGCTCAGTTGCTCTAAACTGGAGGTGAACTTACAGGGATGGGCTAGTAGGAGGCGCTGTGGCATGCGACTTGTTAGCTGAGTTGATCTTTTCTACACTCGCACTTCACATAGTATGGTGCTTTTAGACCCAACAAAAAGTCATTGTGTTTGCTAAACGTACCCAAATGCTTCATTCACAAGGATTTCCCCACTACACCACACTGATCTCTAATAGGGTGAAACGTGGCGGTGGTGGTCGGCATCCTTGAGAGTAGTCTCTTGGGTCAATAAAGCCATGTATAAAATAGGGCTGCCTTATGAGACTGAACATCTTTATGTGGCAAACTGCATGCCTTTGAACTCATTTGTATACCCAAAATGCTTTGCTCAGTGACTCTGAACTGGAGATGAACTTCTAGGGGTTCCTACTGGATGAGGCTGTGGCAAGTTTGGCTTGTTAGCTGCAAGTGCCTTATCTAAAGGATTAGATATTGATTGAAGGCTAACAGAACAGTGAACAGCAGTGCTTAAACCTAGAGCAAATGTAATTGCGTTTACAAGTGTAGAGGAAATATGCAGATATATGTAAATACATTTGCAAAGAATGTTGATGGGAAATCTAATTTTAAGTGATCTCCAATGCAAGTGGAAGAAGTATGCAGATTTAAGAAAGACTAGGCCTGTATATTTAGCACAAACCATGAAATGTAGGATTAAGTCTACATTTTGAAATGTATGCTTGCACTCCGAATAAAGAAATGAAACTTAGAACTAATGCTGTTTGCTCATATTGTTGTATTCTGCTGCATTAGCAAAATTGCTTATGACCGTGCTTATGCTGAAAAAAGGTATTCATGTTTCAAAAACAAGTTACTTAAATACTGATAGAGGAGTGAGAGTCTTAATTGCATTAAGCATGCATGTATTTGTTGGTCATCTTTTGAAGACTGTGGACGTGACTTTGGCTGTCTGTTCGCCTGACTCCACATTGTACTTATTGGGAAAACTGAGATCCTACTTATTGAGGTCATATAAGCTTTCAGTCATTGTTTTGATTTCAATACATACAGTGATAATGCCATAAAAACCTGCTGATAGTGGGGCAAGAGTAAAACAGTTTAAGATTGCTTGGAGTGTGTGCTGTCGGTTTACCCTGCAGTGCTGCTATTAAAGATTTGTTGGAATAACCTCATGCGAAATTCGACTTCCGCATCCATTTATCACAGCACATGATAGGGTAACAGTGAATGGAAATTAGAACTGTGTATTTCAAAGCTGTGGATGGGATTCCAGAGACGTTCTAGACCTCATGGTGGCCAAACATTTATGTAGAGTGTATTGCCAGGTGTTCAATGATGTCCCTTTCATTTATGGAAAGTGTAAATTATCTACCAGAGCTATATTTTTATTTGCAGATGGAAATCGTGGTATGCAGTCAGAAAAGACAAGGGTGCTTGGAAGCCAGGCTGCACATAGCCTTAGGTGTACATACAGTCACAATGCTACAGTGTTCATTTTTAAACACAGTCCGTGATTTTATTCACACCAAATGTAAAGGAATACATTTCTTTACCTGTCCTCTGAACTATTTTCATCTGCACATCTAAGATATCTTACATGCTCAACTGAACACTACCAGTATTTATTTTCATGACTTTGAACCATTTCTTAGCTGCAGCATTGTGATACTTTAAATGGAACAGTGCCATCATTGAATTTAGCTGGAAAGTGGCCATATGTGGACATAGTATTCCTGTAGTGCAAGTTTCATATTTATCTAAGGGTACAGCACTGCATCGACAGACAGGAGAAAAGTACATATTAAGCTTTTCTTTACAAAGCTGCCATCAGCCTGCCTCTTGTCAGGTCATGTTCTGTAACTGATGAGCATGCCACAAAGCAGGGTCCCAGAGAGGCTGTTAACTTTGAGCCCTCAAATGAAATTCACCTCGCAACACAAGGAGAATGGGGGACTTAAAATGGGCAAACTGGAATTCGGGCCTAGTCTAATTTTACTTTCCTCAATCAGAAAATTCACTGTGTAGCATAGAGCATTTGCTGAAGAAGCATTACCCAGGGATGCATACACTTGCACACACTCAGATATACATCCATGCACAGTCTTACACTGATACTCCCCCTCTCACTCGCACACATACTCTCTCATACTCTTCCCCCAGACACACCACACACTCGCTCCATCCACTTTCAAGGATTCTACACCATTTTCTTCATAGCTGAAAACATCCTCTAGCGACATACATTTTTAAATTAAATCTGACCTCCCCTTAATCACATACTAAAGTGAACTAACATATTAGTCCTAGCACAACAGACTATTACCAATGCAAACAACATGTTGTCAAGCTATTTCATCTAGCCAGGACTTTAATTGTAAACAAGTGTCACCTGTGGGTTGGTCAAGTTTCAAGATTGCGCTCAGTAACTTAAGGTGGGCCAATGAGCAGATGAGGGGACTGGAAATAGTTAGGGGAGACTATGTGGACAGATGGATTGTGGCAAAGTAAAAGTGGGTAAAAGGCAGATATGCAATTGTGATGACAGGCTGATACATTAACCCACTGAGCTAAGATTTCAAATAGGTTCTACATCTCGACATGTACGTGAAAACCTAAGTATCTGTGAGGTTGCAGATTTGACTCCACTGTTTCTGCAATCCTTAGAATGGGAATAGTTTTTTATTCACACCAGTTAGTTGTAGTTGTATAAAACCAGAAAAAAGTAGCATGTAAAAATAATTATTTCAATGATTATATATCTGAAACAGTTACCACTGTTTATTTTTTTTAAAACATTCTTGGAGCATTACTAATTTAATTGTGGTTCCCTTGAAAGTTGCAGCGAAATTGACATGGTCCTGAGTTGTGGTGATCTATTTTCTCCAGCATGGGGTCTGGCATGGATTCACATGCTCATGAATATTCCCCGTCGTCAGGCTGGGAATCCTCGGTAAAGAAAAAAAACCAGTATCAGTTTCGTTTCTGATCTGTCTTTCTTAGTAATAACCAATCACTGGTCTCTGCGTCATACTGACCACAGCCAATGACTGCCCTCTACCTAAGCACCGCCTCTGGCAGCCATCTTCAGATTTTTACTGCACGTTCATGTGTTGGGATCCTCGTGCTATTGCTCTCGAGCGTTAGTGCTATTTTTTCACGTTTTTTCTCAAAAACTTTGTTTTTTTCGGTCAAAAGAGCATCAAGCTCCACCGACTCTCCATCCGATCAACGGGGACCCGTGTCGGATTCGTCTGCGCCCCTCAAGGGTGAAGATTTCGTCGAGCTACGCTTTTGGAGGACTCCAGAAGTTTCTCAGGCCCGGACATGGCCCAGGAAAAGGGAAGCTCGACGCCCGGAAAGCTGTTCAGGATCTGCCCTGGATGCCAGCTGCAGAACGTCTTTAAGGAGGACGAACACTCCTTTTGTCTCTACTGCTTACATGAGGACAAGACGCACGTGGAGAAGGACTGTGTGTTTTGCGGCAATATGTCGGAGCGGACCATGAAGGACCGCCATCAACGTCTCGCCAACTGGCTGGAAGGGAAGAGCCCGTCAGGCGAGAAGAAGAGGAAGAAATCCGAGCGGTCTTCTAAGACCTTTGAGGACGCCCCGGCGACGGGGGTCCAACACAAGGCCAAGCACCGTGAGTCCGCTGGCACCGGGAGCGCCGAACGGTCGGGCTCTACGGGCGCCAGGCAGGGCGCACCCTCCCCGGCACCTTCAGCCACGAGCCAACGCTCTGGGTCGGGTAAGAGGAAGGGCGAGCACCCGGCGAAGCTCCTGGAGAGGCCCCGGTCGAGCTCGAAGGCCCCATCGGAGGGGGAGCGAGGCAGTGTCCCCCCACTCAAGGATAAGGCGGTGAGCGCACCTAAGGTGGTGAAGGCCTTAATCCATCCGGCCAAGCCCTCTATCGATACTGTCGCGGCGGCCCTGGCTCAGCCTGTGGAGGCTACACCAGTGGTGGCGACCTCGGGGCTCAGAGTCTCCCTGCCACCTCGGAGGGAGTCCTCCTTTGTGCCCATCGATAGGACCCCCGTGAAATCCCCGGCGGGGAAGAAAAAGGGGGGGCAGGGCGTCGTCGTAGATTCGGCCTCAACCTCAGAGGAAGAGCTGATTGAGGTCTTAAACCACGGCCTTGGTGTGGAAGAAGACCGGCCCGTCGGGATGGATCCCGACGCAGGTGACGACGACATCGTCGAGGGTGCCGACGGGGCCCCTGATCGCCCGTCGGATTCCCCTCTGCCAGTGCCGCAAGACAACTCGGCGGCCATTTTGTTGGCTATACAGTCCTTATGTTCAGAGATAAGGACGAGACTACCGTTGCCGACGGAGGAACCTCTCCCGTCGGGGGATCCTGAACTGGGACCTTCTGGTGCTCCCCCGCCCAAGAAAAGAAGGATTCACCCTTCACCTCCTTTTCAGCCGTCGCGCCCCGTCCAGACCTCCTCCCCGTCCACCCGAGGGGATGATACGGGGACTGACACGGCAGCGACGGGTACGGACGATGAGGTATACGACGAGGATCTACCGTCGTCACCTCTCACCAGGGCTTCTCCGCCCGACGACATTGGATCGTTCCACTCCATGATCGCCAGGGCATCCGAGCTTTTCCAACTCTGCCCTGAGGAGAAGAAAAAGGAAGGATTCCTTTATCAACGGCGCGAGGCCAAGAGGAAGACAGTCCTCGCCTCGCGGTGCCTCTACTGGACGACATTTGGGATGAGGGCCTCGCCCTCCTCAAGAACCCTTCCACGACGCCAGCTAGAAGAGACCGGTACGAGAAGAAGTACCGGGTCCCGGACGCGGCCCCCCTGTGCCTCTGGGCGCAGCCTACCCCGGACTCCGTCGTCTCCGCGGCGGCCAGGAAGAAAGCGGGGGGGGGGGGTGCGGCCTCCACATCGACTTCCCCACCGGACGGCGAGGGAAAGAAATTGGACGCTATGGGACGCAGGGTCATCTCGTCTGCAACAACGACGATTAAATCGGCCAACGCCTTGGCTATCTTGGCCCGCTACGACAGGGAGCTATGGTACAAACTGGCTCCCCTGCTGGACTTCCTACCGGACGACAAGAGGGCGGATGCCCTGGAGATCCTACAGGAAGGCGAGGTGGCGTCGGACCACGCCATCACTATTGCGACAGACGTCGCCGACACTGGGTTTCGCCAGTTGGGCAACGGCGTGTGCTTTAGGCGGCGTGGATGGCTCAAGGCTACGGACTTCCGTCAAGACGTACAGACCAGAGTCCTGGACATGCCGTTCAATGGGAACAACCTGTTTGGGAAAACAGTGGACGATTCCCTTCAGGCCATTAAAGCGGACACTGAGACGGCCCGGGCCCTTGGGGTTCTGCAGCAACGACGGACGCCCTTTCGGAGCAGCGGAGGCAAGGGCGCCTCCAAAGGTTCCGGCGGCGGTTTCTCCACCTACCGTCAAGCGGCCCGCTCGTCGTCTCAGGAGGCCTACAGAGGACGAGGCAAGTCTGGCGGACCCCGCCGTCGTCGCCAAGGAGGTCAAGGCGGCAAAGCCTCGTCGAAACAGGATTGAACCGGCCGTGGGGTCGGGCCCCCGCCGAAGCACCCCGGTGGGAGGCCGGCTGGCGAGCTTCGTCAGCGTGTGGGAGTCCATCTCCACCGACCGTTGGGTGCTGGACGCCTTAGCCCGGGGCTACGCGCTCGAGTTTCAAAGAAGGTGCCTGCGCGTCCCCCCCCCCCCGTGGCCAGGAAAGAGCTTCACGTCCCTCAGCTTCTCCTGGAGGTAAAGGCGATGCTCAGGAAGGGCGCCATCGAACTCGTCCCAAAGAGGCTTCGGGTCTCCGGAGTTTACTCGAGATACTTCCTCGTGAAGAAGAAGACGGGAGGATGGCGCCCCATCCTAGACCTGCGACGTCTGAACAAGTTCATCAAGGCGCAGAAGTTCCGGATGGTCACCCTCCAGCACGTCCTGGGGTAGCTGGAGGAAGGAGACTTCCTGTCGTCGTTGGATTTGGAGGATGCCTACTTCCATATTCCCATCCTAAAGGGGCACCGAAAATTCCTCAGGTTTGTGGTCCAAGGGCGTCACTACCAGTTCAAAGCCCTCCCCTTCGGACTACGGTCGGCACCCAGGGTATTCACCAAGTGCCTTGCACCGGTGGCGGCGCAGCTGCTCTGCGAGGGGATCCACGTCTACCCCTACCTGGACGACTGGCTCATCCGAGCCAAGACGAGGGAGCTCGCCGTGGAGCACACGGCAAGGACCGTCCAACTTCTCACGGACCTGGGATTCTCCGTGAACTACGCCAAGTCCCACCTGGTACCCGCGCAAAACGCACTGTTTCTGGGAGCGAAGCTCGACACAGTGTCCCTTCTGGCCTCCCCGTCGGAGGAAAGGACCAGGTCCATCCTGGGCAAGGTACAGCGGATGTTGGTTTCCGACGCGGCCAAGGTGAGGTCCATCAAGTCCCTCCTCGGAATGATGTCTTCTTGCATCTACCTCATTCCCATGTGCAGGCTCCAGATGCGCCCGTTGCAGGAGTTCCTGGACGCGCGCTGGATCCAAACGACGGGCGGCTTCGAGGAGAGGATCACACTCGACGAGAGTTTCCGCCGAGCGGTCCGGTGGTGGGGCAACGTGCGCATCTGACGGCGGGCATGGACTTCCAGACCCCAGACCACCAGGAGACAGTGACCACGGATGCCTCCCTGGAAGGGAGGGGAGCGCACACCGAAAATCTGCACGCGAGAGGCCTTTGGCTCCCGACGGAGAAGTTCCTCCATATCAACGTCCTGGAGCTCCGTGCAGTGTTCTGGGCCCTCAGGTCCTTCCTTCTGTCCCTCAAGGGCAAGGTGGTGAGGATCTTCACCGACAACACCACCACCATGTTTTACATCAGGAAACAGGGCTGAACCAGGTCTCCAGCGCTGTCCAAGGAGGCGCAGGACCTGTGGCATTGGGCCGTCGCCCAAAGGATGTTTCTGGTGCCGGTTCATCTGGCAGGGATAAAAAACACCATTGCCGACTCACTCAGCAGGGAGCTGCGCTCGTGCCACGAGTGGGAACTATGGCAGGATCTAGTGGATCGCCTCTTCCGACGGTGGGGCACACCCCAGATCGACCTGTTCGCGACGGCGACGAACTCCAAGTGCCGGAGGTTCGCCAGCAGGTTTCCCCAGGCGAGGAGCATGGGCGATGCTTTCTCGTTCCCCTGGGAGGGCCTGTTCCTCTACGCGTTCCCTCCTTTGCCACTGCTAATCCGGCTCGTCAACCAGCTCAAGAGGTCACGGTGCAGGATGATCCTCGTCGCACCTGCGTGACCGAGGCAGATATGGTTCCCGGACCTTCTGGACTTGTCAGCGTCCCCGCCAATCAAGCTGCCGGTGGACGCGGATCTACTCTCCAGGGAAGGGGGCGCCATCCTCCACCACGACCCGAAATCGCTGAACTTGCAGGCCTGGCTCCTGCAGCGCTAGAATTTGGAGGATACGACATACCGGCCGACTGCAGAGAGGTTCTTGCAAAGGCCAGGGCGTCCTCGACTCTTAAATGCTACGGACACAAATGGAAGAGGTTCTCTGTCTGGTGCCACGCACAGAAGATTAACCCTCTACGGATTACGGCTCCCCAGGTACTGCCGCACCTGCTGACGCTGGCCAAAGCTGGACTGGCACACGCGTCCATCAAGATTCATCTTGCTGCGATCTCCCGATACACCAGAACCACGGGCCGGACGTCCTTGTGGTCTCATCGTCTGGTGAAAGAGTTCATGAAGGGACTGTTCAGATCGTTCCCGCCGGTGAAGGCACCGGCCCCGGCGTGGGAGCTCAACGTGGTGCTGACCAAGCTCATGGGACCTCCGTTCGACCCTCTGCACTCGGCCCCGTTGAAGTTTCTGTCGTGGAAAACAGCGTTTCTTGTGGCCATCACCTCCGCACGACGGGTGGGAGAGATCCAGGCCCTTTCCTGCAAGGCCCCGTACTTGACTTTTCACGACACAAGGGTAGTGCTCAGGACGCACCCCTCCTTCATGCCCAAGGTACCGTCGGACTTCCATCTCAACGAACCCTTGGTGTTGCCTGTGTTCTTCCCGTCGCCGGCTGAGAGGACTTTGCACTCGCTGGATGTGGCTAGAGCGCTGAAGTTCTACGTGGACCGCACAAAGTGTTTTCGGAAGACGTCACAACTCTTTGTGAACTTTGGACCTGTCAATCAGGGGAAGGCTCTCTCGAAGGCTTCCATTTCCAGATGGCTCTCCGGCTGTATCATGTACTGTCATCGGTTGGCAAACCGACCACTGCCTGGCCGTCCGAGAGCCCATTCCACCAGAGCGGTCGCAGCTACCACGGCGTTCCTTTCTGGTGGGCCCCTGCTGGACATATGCAGGGCTGCTACGTGGAGGTCGACGCACACCTTCACGAAATTCTACTGCGTCGATCGGGATTCCAGGGAGGAGTCCAGGGTCGGCCAAGCAGTGCTGTGCAACCTGTTCGCCTGAGGTGAGCCTGGTGAGGAGGTATGATTGCTTGATGATGAGTTTGATGTAATGCTTAATGTTGAGCCTTTGCCACCTCCCGTGGTTGTGCATGTGTGTACTGCTATGTATTCTTTATTCATGAGCATGTGAATCCATGCCAGACCCCATGCTGGAGAAGGAACAAGTTACTTACCTGTAACTGTTGTTCTCCAGCATGGGTCTGGCATGGATTCACATGCGAACCCTCCCGCCTACCCCTCTGCGGCTCTTCACTTGGTCATACTGCCGCTTCACGTGCTTCCAAATCTGAAGATGGCTGCCAGAGGCGGTGCTTAGGTAGAGGGCAGTCATTGGCTGTGGTCAGTATGACGCAGAGACCAGTGATTGGTTATTACTACGAAAGACAGATCAGAAACGAAACTGATACTGGTTTTTTATCTTTACCGAGGATTCCCAGCCTGACGACGGGGAATATTCATGAGCATGTGAATCCATGCCAGACCCATGCTGGAGAACAACAGTTACAGGTAAGTAACTTATTCCTTATTTAAATTATTAAATATAATTTGCTTCTGCATTTGTTACATTCATATAAGAAGGTCCTCATTGTTCTAGGAGACCCAGCTTTGTGCCCCAGTAACCCACTTGCCCTTGTTGACTTGGGGAAGTGATGTTTTGTTTTTCTCATTACTACACGTGATTGACAAACTGAATTGTGCTTTATCCTTAAACGAATTCTTGATCTACTCTGTACCACCACAGGGTATTGTCTCTTTAAAAATAGTGTACATCTCCAACCACCTAGGTGTTATAATGTTTAAATTTGGCCTAACGCAGATCTAGCAAACATATTTTCTAAACCATTGCATATTGTTTCTCACTTTTTAGCTTGAGTTGCTGCTTAAAGATTTAGCATAACTAACACATCCCAAATGGAATTGGGCACTACATACTTGTTTTGAGTCCGTAAAAATAGCATAGTGTGAGACATGGGATCACATCACTGCTCCCCGGGGCGGGGGGGGGGTCCTTCCCTGTGAGGCTGGGGAGGTGAGGCCGCTGCTTGATATTCCCCCTATGGGTGGTACACAGTGAGAGGACCTAACAGGGAGAGACTCCCCTCATGGGGACAAAGACTCCCAGAACATGACTCGGCTCCCTAACCACATGACCCTTGAGATACCACTTGAGAACATTATGGTTTGTTATTCGAATACCCCTTGCCCCCTTCAGTAATATGTAACCTCTCACCTTATCTGAGTACTATACTGAGACAAAGAAGCTCCAAGCAACCATATAAAACTACTCCTTAACATTGGTAGAAAGTACTGGGAAGAGGTGGCCCCGTGAAAACCTGAAGAATACATCACAGAATCATAAATAGCATTCTAGTCTTCTGCCAGGGAGGTGCCCACCCCAAGATACAAAAAGCAAAGAAGGATCAAGGAAAGCGAGATGGGTGCACAACCTGGTCAGCCCGGAAAGTTCAAACCGGGGACAGGAAGCAGTCGCAAATCAGCAGCCCTTTGGACGTCCGCATCTCTAAACCCGCAGAAGAAGGTCCAGAGGGAAGCTGCATGAAAGAGGACCGTGGCATGATCTCATGGAGGTGGACCAAGTGTTCCAAGAACGGCACCAGCACCATCAAGCAGTAGTGGGACCTGCAGAGCCGCTGTTAGAAAAATGAGAGTAAGAGGAAGTGTGTCACTGGAGCTGCAGAGGAGGTCAGAAACCCCAGGAAGAACTGGTGATGTGTCCCACTGCAACAACAGGTAAAGGGAAGCATAGGCCACCTGGTAGAGGAGTAGGGCCAGCTGCAGGCAGTCTCCCAAGTAATCCTTTTCGTTATAGTGGCTGTCATGAGACCACTGACCATCAGAGAAGGGTTGGAGACCCCAAGCATTACAAACCATGCCTCCGAGGAGAGCTTCCTCGTCCCAGTGGCAATAATAAGCTCACTGACCACCAGAGAGGTCAGTGGGCACGCAACAAAAGGGAACTGAGCAAGCAAGGATAACCTCCTCGTCACAATGGCGGCACTGAGCCCAGTGATCAGCAGAGAAGGATTTAGGACTTTTCTAACAACAAAACAGAGCGGCAAAGTGTAAATCGAGCTGAGGGTTGTGAGAAAGAACTTTTGTGATACCAGGAGCAGGGAGTCCTTCTCCTGGAGAAGGGGCCAAAGCTCTTGCAACATCGTCATTCCCCCTGGCCTTGGTGTGAACTGTGCCAAACCATATCAGGAAAAGGCAGTCATTCTCTTTGTCCCAAACTAAGAGCTGTGCTAAGGACGCCAGGGTAAGGGAGTCATTCCCCCTGGCCTTGTTGTGAACTGTGCCAAACAATACCAGGAGAAGGGAGTCTTTCACCCAGGTTTTATTGGAAACTGTATTGATCTACACCAGAAGAGAAGGGAGCCATGCTCCTGGATTTGGATTTGTATGAAGGCTGTGTGAAACCTGAAAGCCAGGGGAAGGGAATCATTCCCCATGGCATATTTTTGCTGCAAGAGAAACAAACCCCTCTTAGAAATAGGGATAGTGAGGGACGTTTTATACACAAATAAAAGTCTATAACCAACACCATGCCACCTTTGTCGGCTTCTTTCTTTGACACCCTTACAATCGATATGGCAGCATTACTGTCATAGGTGCAGTATAGTATAATCATTTTAAACAACTATATAATCGTAAGTACCCAGATTACAATGCTAGAATTCATAACTCAAAGGATGAATTCAGGAAGTCTTTTTTTGGTTAATCACACCCTCACTCACTACCCAACACTATTCTTTTGAATCCCTATCCCCACCTACAATTCTCTTTTTGCTCCTACTATCGGTCTTCGGTATGCAAATAGTGCAGAATTCTGATACAAACAACTTTGGCACATGTAAACTGCGGCAAACAGTCAAACATTGATTTTCCCAGAATCCTACAACTCTGTTAGATCGGGTCTACAACTTAAGTTTAGGTTACCTCAGATTAATTAATCACTGGAACTATTGGTAAAACAATGGCAGGTACTCGCGAGGCATGGCACATATATATATATATATATATATATGTGCTATGTAGGCGGGGGTCTTCAGCAGGAACACGCTGGGCCTTTTCACAATGGACTCCTCCCCGTTTCTTCTGGTATACAACCAACCTGGGGTGCACTTATACACAGGCACTTCCCAGGCCACCAACTCATTGAGTCTTAAGCACACACTGGCACGTTATGTCATGATGCCTACCCCCGGGCATCCGGATCGAGTCCATCCGCCCCGGGAGCAGGCATCCAGATACTCATTAAAACCCCAACAGCCCCAGCTGGGGGCTGTTTGGATTCAGTCCTGGCGCTTTAGACGCCAGGCTCATCATAGAAATCAGTCCTGGCGCCATAGGCGCCAGGCTCATAGACTTTACTTACCTTATGCAGACCATGCTGCAAATGAGTTCAAGCCAACGTGAGGCCTGGATGGGACTATTTTATTACAGGGACTATTTTTCACTCGGGTGTGGTTCTGGGGAACTTCTTACCTGGGACTACTTTGCAGGCTATTTAAACC
Organism: Ambystoma mexicanum; assembly: GCF_040938575.1. Lineage (NCBI taxonomy): Eukaryota > Metazoa > Chordata > Amphibia > Caudata > Ambystomatidae > Ambystoma > Ambystoma mexicanum. The sequence continues at coordinate 669,020,328 of NC_090933.1, read as the reverse complement.
ACGCCCGAACAGCAGCCCATGCTTTGCGTTATTCTGCATCCAGCAGCGTGACGCTCACCGTGTCTGCAAGTCAGCATCCAGTCTTCTGCCACGCCCGCCTCGAATCCGGAGCTCCTAGACAAAAGGCAAAGAAAGGAGAAGAGGTTAGATCAGACATTATTTGATTCCTTACCTGATTCCGGACCCAGCAAATCTCCGAGCCTGGAAAGGACATTATTTCAGCACGCGTCGCTTTGCCAGCAGCAGCGCCGCATTATACTCACCAGTCCACTGCATCTTTTGATTCGGCGCTGCCTCCATCATTTTCTTCGTCGAAACCTAGCACCTGGGGGGAAAACAAAAGGAATAACAAGGTGAGCCGAGAAAACCAACAAGGACAATCTCTTTGCCACCATAGGCTTACCTGCTTTACCACCGGAGGTTTTATTCTTTAATTCGCCGCATCTTCCTATGCCACACCTATGAAGGGAGAGAAAACAGCAAGTTAAACTCATGCAACTTTTACCGGACAGTGTTTGGTAATACAGAACGCCATCAGCTGCCTCCAGGAAAATCTTTTGGACCCAGCTGCAACCTAACAAGGGAATGGAACAAGTGTGAACATCGGACATATTGCACTCGTTGAACTTTATAGATACTGGAGTCAATATTCCTCCGGAACTCCTCCAGTACCTTCAACCCAGTGAAGTAACTAGTATCTACGCGCCCCTGCATGCCATGCAGGATGGAGAGCTCATCATTTAAAAACATAAGGTGAGGTTACCAAAAGGGAATATCGGAGGTGATTAGTGGGGAGAACGAGAACTGTTGGGGGGCCATCACTAAAGTCCACGGGTGACTAAATTCCTTTCTCCACTTGCAGGAGAATACTTCTACGGGTCCAGCAGACAAGATTAGGCGGGCCAGTCCAGACTGTCATCTCTTCACTACGCATCACGTTGGTGGAGCCCGCAGCTGTCCGGGTCCGATCGACGCCCCTGTGGGAACCAGGTGAGCGTAACACGTTACTCCAATTGGTGCCACACAGTCACCAGTGCTATTGGTGTGTCTGTGCTCTGTGCCAACCCATAGAAGATCTTGCTGTGAGGTTTTTGAATGACAAGTTCATCAGTTCAATAATAATTCTGTCTTCATTTGGCCATCACTTCTCTATATGAAGAAAGCACTTTTCTCTCGCACCACATTGGCTCAGCGCCAGGTCACCGTGCAAATAAAGGATGTAGACTTCGATAGAAGGGAAGGAGATAGTTGAGTTGCCATTTAGTTCATTTGCGGTCATAACTTCTACATGAGAAAATAACGGTTTAATGTAATACAATTTTTTTATTTTCATTTTCTGTAATTTGTTTATTACATTTTCAGAAGTGCAAAACAATAACATTAGAGCATCCAAAATACAACACATAATCATCAAAGTAATTCACCAGGGGTTATCATACACAAGCGGTGACACATGTAAGCCTTAAATCAATTTGCACCATCATGAGTCGAGTCCGGGTCTGCCGGCAGATATTGAACATACGCTCCACAAACATCCGGGGGCCTGATGTGCAAACATGGTACGTATAAATGCCACTACCAGGTCATAACAATAGGCTGCATCTTGCAGCCATGGAGACGCCTCAGGCCCTTCAACCAAGTCATGGCCGTCCTCCTGCAAGAGAGCACTTGAAGTAAACCCAGCAAGTCTACATGCATGCTTGGGCAGAGCTCTCGTGCACCCTAGCAGTCACAAGTGGCCCCATTCCAACCTGTTCCCCGATAATGAGGGAGATCTGGCAGAGGACCCACCCCCTCCAGAACCTGCCAATCCAGGGGGCCACCTCCAGGCTAAAGGCAGCAAGTCGTCTGCACTGATCTTGCATATCGCGCAGGCATTCAGTAATTTGGGCTAATATTTGTGTAGTTTGGCTGGGGTGTTTATGTTTGAGGTGTATCAGTTTAAGTCTAGTGTTTAGAGAAACCTTCATAGTCTTGCGTAATATGTATTCCCAGTCGGCATCACCGATCTCCACCCCTAGATTTTTCTCCCATCTTTCTGGGGACATCCCCCTGCCGTAGAGTATCAGACATCAAACTGTCATACAGGCAGGAACCCAGGCAGCCCTCACCCTGGGTCTGAATCACCACCTGTAGCAGCGCCCATGTGGGCGGTTGATCAAGGAAGCTTTGGAAATGTCTCCTTAAACTCATTCCTTATCCGAAAATGCATGAAAAGGTTGAGGGGGTTGGACCACCACCTCCATAAAATGTTCTACAGATGGGAATTTCCCTTTGTGGTAGTAGTCCACTGGCATGCCCACTCCAACCTTACTGGTCCACATGGTGAAGTATTGCTGTCCTCAAAAAATTGCGAGATGCAAGGGCTCCTTCGATCTGCATGTGTGGTGTGATAGAGTGTGTGACATACCAAAAGGACAGTTGGCGAGCATGCACAGCCAAGTAGTGTTGCGCCAGGTCTGGCAGGGCCAAACCCCCATTGGTATATGGTTGGGATAGCACAGCCCAAGGGGTGCCTCCCAGCCCATAAAAACTCACTAATCAGTGCAGTCGGGTAGAGAAAAATGCTGATAGGTACGTAGGGATTTTAGGAATAAGTATAACCATTTTCCCCACTGATAATCGCCCAATTGCGGAGAGGGGAAGTTCACGCCATTTCTGAAGGATTTGACAGCCCTGCCATAATTTTCCAGAAAAAGAATGTCCAGGTCCCTTGAAACTTCTATACCCAGGTATCTGGTGTTTTCCTATTTCCATCTAAACCCAAATTCATCCGTAAAATCCTTGGTGCATGCAGTAAGAGTGAACACCGCCGATTTATTGTGGTTGATCTTCAACCCTGAGAACTCCCCAATTTGATTAGCTGCCTCATCAGGGCGCCAGATTGACAGCAAGATCGCTCTAGAATAGGACCACGTCATCCGCATAGAGCAAGATTATCAACCTTTGGGGCACCAGTTGTGTGCCTTTTCGGAGTGTAGCCGCCAGGGGCTCCATCACCAGGGCAAAAAGCAATTGGGAGAGGTGACAGCCTTGCCTGGTCCCCCTCCCCATCTGCACCACCCCGGACAGGTACCACCCTATTGAGATCCTTCTGGTGGGAAAGTTGTAGAGGAGTGCCACTTGCTTAATGAATCTCGTCCCTACTCCCAATTTGTGTAGTATCAAAAAGAGGAACAACCATTCAATCGAGTGGAATACCTTTTCGGCATCAAGCATCACTGAAATCGCTTGTGTCTCGGTATCCAATACTGCGAGAATCCTGAACCGCCTACTCGGCCCATATGAGGTGTTCCTTCCGGGCACAAAGCCAGATTGAGCTGCTATGACCAGGCCGGGCATTAGTGGGAGAAGCCGACTGACCAAGATCTTGACGTATATATTTGATTGTCAACTTTAATAAGAAGGATTGGGCGATATAATGAACACTTCAGGGGATTCCGTTTCTTATGTAATAGGGTGATGGTTGCTTCCCTTAGGGTGGAAGGGAAACATACACACTATAAGTATTCCGTGTATACCTGGAGGAGAAGTGGTGCCAGGGTATTAGCATACGCCTTATGAAGTTTTCCTGAAAGACAGTCTGGTCTGGTGGCCTTGGATCCCGGGAGGTCCTAATGACAGTGAGCATCTCCTCCAAGGTTATCTCGCGATTGAGCGCCTCCCGATGGGGGGAGCCTAGCCAGTATGGCTCATTGTGCTCCAGATATTGTTGAATGGAGCTAGTCTGTCGGCTATTTTGTGAGGCATATAGGTGCTTGTAAAAGACATTCAATGTCTCAGCGATATCCACCATCTCATGTTGGAACTCCCCACTGGTACTTTGACTACCTCTCTGCCGTGGTTTCCTGTCAACCGCCAACAACCCAGCCAGCAGGGCCCAGGCTTCTGACCCTTTCCGTATTGTCTCACTTTGTGACCCCAGTGCAGGAACTTGACCCCACGCCGCACATGGCTGTGAATGCTATCCAGCTCTTGTATGATTTTAGCTAATGTGTGGTTATCTTTGGAGGACAAGAAGCTACGTTCCAATGTTTTAAGTCTCGTTTAATTGGCCTCTTCTTCATTTCTAATCACTTTTAGGATCCCAGCCTCCTTTGCCATGCAAACCCCCTGGGATAGTTTTGCCACAGGGTTCCCTCAGAGGCTGAGGAGCCCACATTGTTACTAGGGAAGGCGGTTATTTCTTCCTGAACCTCCTTGTGAAAGGCTGCGTCTTTCAGGGCTTCGGGTTTAAAGCACGAGGCTCTCACGGCTGAGCACTCCAGGATGACAGGAGAGGGTCCTAGGCAGAATCTCACACTGCCCGATCTTAAGCAACCCAGTTCTCAAGACTAATATGTAATCTATCAGAGAGGCTGAGCCATGCACCCAAGAGTGAATTTTGTAGTCCTGCTCCCCACATGTGTTGTATTCGCCAGACGTCACACAGCCCATATGTACTACAATTGTCCTCCACTGGGGGTGATGGGGGGGGGGGGCTGTTTTGTGATGCTGTAGTCTGGTCCCTGGTCTGCTCCGGCAAGACTGCTGCAGGGCTGTTCGGAGCCCCCAGACCACGAAATGCTGCACTGCAAAGTGGTGAGGGACATCGGAACACGCAGGGAGCAGCGTGAGCCCTGTAAATGAAGTGGAGAAAGTCTCCCCATGAAGTAAGCAGAGAATGAAAGCGCCCACCTAAAGAACCAAAAGGGCGGTGATGACGAGAGCTGGGGAGTGATATCACAGCCCGGAGACAGCTGACGTGAGCGGGAGCCGCAAGTAAGAGACTGTTGAAAGCAGGAGCCGCTTGAAGCTGCAGTAAGGAGGGCAGCCAGGCACGCTCGGAGAGGTTGGGGCTGGTGGGTAGAACACATAACATACTGACAAGGTGGGCCTTCGGGGGACGGCTCTGCGGGGTGGCTTGGCAAGAGGCCGGACTGGTAAGATTGCACCCCTGGCACGTAGCATGGTTGCCGCCCCCCCAAAATGTTGGCAGTGGTGCTAACTTCTTAAATGATGGGGGGGGGCAAACTTACTTGTGTGGGGCATCTAACTTCTTTATACATTCTAATGAGACTATTCTAGTGCGGCTTCAATGTTACAATCAGTAAACTCTCTCCTTCACATGTGAAACCAGAGAAACCACACACTTAAGCACTGCTGTGGGAATTATCTTGCCCCTACCCTTCCAATCACTCCCCTGACATGCAAGTACGAACACCCCCTCCTCTTTCATTTGCCTAAAAATGTATTCATACGAATGTATGTGCTAACAATGAAATGTTTTACATTAGTAATCGCCGGGCATTTGTTAACTATGCAGCGGCCAGCACCATTTATTGTCTGTGTCCTGTTCTGTCCGTCTACGACTCTGTTCGCCTTATCATACAAGATGGACGGTAGAGGGAGGGGATCGCTGAAGTCTGAAATTTCTTACTAAGGCAATGGGAGGAGTCATGGTGTTTGATGTGTTTTGCTTAAGATTCCAGGTGTCAGATCTGCATCACTGAAGCTGATATGGGGTATTTGCCTGGGCTCTGCTTGATTCACTCAGTGGGAAGTTGGGGAGGGGGACATGGGTGGGTGGTCTAACCAGTGCCTGTGCCTACCCATTATCCCCTCCCTCTCATTTGTGTCTGATCTGGTGCTTCTCCAGTGCCTCTGTGCGCCTCAGTGTGTGACCGGGTGCAACACAATGATGGGTGCAGCTTTGTGTCTGTGTGTACCCTGTGCAGTCTTTTATCAAACACCAGCATTACGGGGAAGCCTGGCCTGTGGGCACCTTTGTGACACATTGCAGAGTGCTTGGGAAGCGAGGACGACCCACAAAATATATAAGCATATGTGGGTGCTGTATCAGTTTTCTGCATGGCCCATTTAGCCTGCAGTCATTAATTTTCAAGTTAATTGCATTGTTTCAGTGACACCATGGATGGCAAGGCAGAAACGGAAATGGTGGACTTCTGATATATAGATTGATGCTTCTGTGGTCCGCAACCCCAACCTTACTTTGTGGTATTACAGTGTAATACTACATTCCGAATGCTCTTTTTTCTCTATAGTGTTTATATTGGTTGAACAATATTAATATTAAAAAGAAGCTATTTTAGGTTATTTAGGTTACTTGATGTATATAAATTGCTGTGCTTGTGCTACACCCAGAGCACAGCAAAGAAAGAGCTTTTCATGTCTGTGTTAAAGTAGCGACCATCATTTTAAAAGTAGGGTATTTCGGTATTTCTTAGTATGTGAGTAAAATGTACATTAAAGGCGGTTATTCATTTAATGAAGGGGCTTTGTAGTGCTCCATTACAGTGACAAATTAACGCATTTGCATCAATAATACATACAGCCTATGATATGAGCGACTTTGGTATTACTGTGTTATGCTTGTACTGCATGGTCGTTGCACCACTGCCCCACACCCACCTGCACAGCTCTGGCCTCACAGAGCAAGATGCAGAGCTACAATAATGCAAATACAGGGACACCGCCTCTTTGTATCCAGACCGTGTGTCCAACGCTTGCACAAAGAGTTGCATGTACCCGAGATACTAACCACTCAAGCACAACTTCGCAAGTGCCGTCTCTATCCTACCAGACCAATCAATCAGCCCCAACTCTGTACAGCACATGCGCTGAGGAGGAGGCACGTGTAATCAACCAAGTTTCGGCCTGGGAACTGATGAGCAACACATGTTGCTTTTAAGGTCTGGCCGCAAGGGCTTGCAAAGACCCCAGAGGGGCCTGGCTGTGTATGCACTGCTGCTGACCGCAGGAATTGGGGAGTCTGATTTAAAAGGTTTCACTTTGTTTTTTGTCTACTGAATGTACTTTTTTACAATAATTTAAATGATGGCAATGGTGTTGTTGAAGTCAGACTGGCGCCCCCCAGAGCCTGGCACCTCAGGCAGCCGCCTGCACTGCCTAATGCAAAGACCGGCCACATGACCTAAGATAGCTTGGATATCGCCCTGCGATCGGCTGGGGGCGTGGGGAGAGATGGGAAGGAAGGTGCGACCTGCAGTGGATTTGATCCTGGGACAGACGGCAGTGAGATACTGGGAGGTCATAGGAAGACCCATAGGGGTGCAGGAAAGATTGCTCTCCCTCCCCCCACCACCAACCCTCCAACCCTCAGCGACAATCAGTGTGGGGCTGGTGGGTCCCCTCCCTCCCTCCCTCCTCCCTTTCTGGATCCTACAGCGTGGCCACCACCACCAACCCTCCCACCCGCAGCGACAATCAGTGTGGTGCTGGTGGGTCCCCTCCCTCCCTCCCTCCTCCCTTTCTGGATCCTACAGCGTGGCCATCAACTGGACAAGCTACAGCAGTGGAGGTGCCGATGAAATGCACTAATACAATTGGAGAATCCACTCTGACTGTCGGGTGTAAAGGCCATATCTCGAAGCCGGCCAGGAAGCCCTCTTTTGCTTCCCCTGCTCTAGGTAGCAGTTTCCTGCTGCAGCCAACCACGGCTATGTGAGCAAAGGACAGATGGCACAGCTTGACTGCAAAAGAAAAACAAGCAAGGCTGAAGACGGACGGGAAAACTGGCCCTAAACTGACTGGCGGTGCAACCAGATGCTTAAGTGACTCTGCCTGCAAAAAGCCAAACACCACCAAAGCTTTTCCATACCCCGATAAACATAGGAGCCCGTCCATCCCTAGAACTGTGGTGCTAATCATATATAACAGTGTGCGACAAGGAGCTGGAGTGCTTTTATTCCATAAAGAGGTTACGGAATGCTTTGCATTCATTGTAACCATGTCTAAGACACTTGAGGCGGATCCAGTCGTGGCCCAGATGGGGTGGACCTGGTTGGGGGTGGGGGGAGTGGTAGGACAGATCCAGTATAACCACTGAGCGGGTGTGGCAAGCCAGGGCTACCCGTGGGACATCTAAACAGAAAAATGTACCCTTGCTAATAATTATTTTCATATTATTTCTTTTTTTCTTTTTGTTTCAAATAATGAATTAATATCTCTGAGAGGTTTCCAAATTGTGGAAATCCTAAAGTATGAATCTACCGCTGTTCTTATGTAACCACCCAAATAATAAAGTAGCTGTGTGTTTCAAAGGACAAACATTACGGTGGTGCTTCCAGTGTTTGAGAAATAAAATAAAAGGTAACTCATATAATTAAGGAAAAAGTGCAAGACATTCACTTTCTACCTCCGAGGACATCAAAAACATATATTTAAAGAAAACCAGAACACATAATCGGAAGTCAACAAAGTTATAATCTCAACCAAAAAATAGAACAAAATACAAATACATCCACATAATACATTTAGGAAGCAACGTTTTTTTTGTAGAAAGAGATTACAATGTGCATAAGTGTTTTGACACAATAAAAAACAAAAACACAAAGAACATTGGATTAATATTCATTTCTTTACATTATAATGATTAAATCATAAAGAAGAGTGCAAATAGGACATACATGTGATACTGGTTCAGTAAATAAACGAGTATCATGGCCCAATTTCTAGGTATTGTTCAATGATAGTCCCTTTTTGCAATTGTTAGTTTCAGCCAATTAATGCTGCAGGGTCTTTGATACAAGATATCTTTTTTATCCTTGCCAACGTGAGATTTGATGGTTGGAACCGGAATGTAAGCTCCAAACGATCAGGGATATGTATGTATGGTTTGAATCCCTGTCTTCGTCACGTTTCGGCGGTTATTCTATTACGATAGGTCCGCCTTCATCAGGGCTCCTAGTTGGGGACCCTGTGGGAAGTATATGGATATCGAGTCAGAAGGGTGGATATAGAGAGGTAGTGGCCCCTAGTACTTAGGGCGCTGTACAAATAAAAATATTTAGAAACTCTCGGCACCGGTGGCCGGCTTACCTGCCGGTGTTTGAGATCCCAGAGGTTCGGGTGTGTGCCACACAGGGAGGGAAATCAGGCGACAGGACCAGGCGTCTATGTGAAGAGTGAGAACTCTCAGGTAAAGTCACAGTCTCGTCTTGGTGATATCCTACATAAGGTATAAAGATGATGGAAAAGAGAGGAGCAAAAACTATAAATCAGGGGTCTGGCGCCCGGGTTGTGTGGTGCTAATACATAATTGCTAAATAGCTACATATGGCAAAAGCGAGAGAAAAATGCTCTACCTGGATTAATTTGCCGAGTAGTAAAGAGATTGCGCCGTATGGGTAAATTTTCTCCTCTGTCACCGTTATTGTGGAATGTGGTTGTTCACTTTGGGCTGGTGGCTGTTGCCTGTGTGAGAAGAAAAACACAACTAAGCACCAGGACTCGTTTGTTCGTAGGATATTAGGATAGTGGTTTAAATCCTATGCACAAAAATATATGAGACTTGACGTGGTGGCTGATAGTGCTAGTATCTAGGACCATGATAACTCCAAAGGTACGCGCTGTGTGTTCGGAGGCGAAAGTGTATTAATGATACCAAGTGCACGCGAAACTTACAAAAAACACACAGTACGGCTGCCGGTCTGGGTGTTTAGAGCTCAATTACATGAGTTGAGATGCCAAATGTATGGGCTTCAAAAGGAGTATTAAGTAGGGAGCAAGCCGGTGGCATGAAGGGTTGAGGGCTGCATGCGAGGAAAAGACGTGCCTGTTGAAAAGGTCAGAAAGAGGGAGAGAAAGAGAGAGAAACCCTTTTAACGCTTACCCGCTGCAATGCTTTTTTCAGCTGCTGTAAGGCTTAGCAGGCATCCGCTGGGAAGGGGAGAGGCTGGAGGCTTGTCTCAGCCGTCTCGTCTGATTCGAGGGTGTGTGTAGACTGTGGCTGCCTGCTCAGGGAAGCCGGGGCCGGGACGATCACGCGTGCGCAGAGGCCGCGTAGTCGATCGTTGTCATGGTGACTAGAGAACGAGTCACTCAGGTATGCTGGGAGAGAGTATCGATTTGCAGTGTGCCTCGGTGTGAGGAAAGTGTGGCTGTCAGCCTCATATAAAGTATTACACTGAGCCTGGAGGAAAAGGGGGAGGAATGCATAGCTCCGTGCGTATGTTTAATATATAGCAACAACAAGGAGCAACAGAAACTTAGTTTGTCGCAGCTTGTCGGTGAGGGCTAATGCGCGTGAGGAGAGGCTAATTAGTGGTGGGCAGGGACGTGGAAGCGGACATATGTCACAATGATCATATTACTGGCTGAAAAATTTCATTGAGCCCATGATGGTAAGTGTTTAATCGATGTATCCATCTAGACTCCTTCCTAAGAAGACTGTGTTGAATGTCGGGGCTCCCCTTGATTTTCTCGAGTACCCACCAAAAAAGATTGTTTGGTGTGTGGTTAGCCTCCATGTAGTGTGTAACTAAAGGTGATGTGAGATTCTTACACCTTATTCTAGATCTGTGTTCCGAGATCCGAATGCTAACTGCTCTTGTTGTTTGACCTATGTATCGTAGTCCACAGGGGCATTCGATACAGTAAATCACATTCTGGCTTTTGCAGTTTGTGAGGTCCCTCAGAAGCCATTTGCGTTGTCCAATTTGGAAACTGCTCATTTTCTTCGTAAATTGGCAGGCCACGCAGTTGCCACATGGGTGATGGCCCTGCAGTGGTCTTAATGTTCGTGTGGAATTCTTAATTGGTTGAAATTGGGAATGTACTAGATGTTCCTTAATGTTTTTTGTTCTTTTATATGCAAATCGGGGAATTGGTTCTTCCGGAAGGTTAAGGCGTGCTATGTGCCAGTGTTTACTGATAATCTTCTTTATTTGTGATGTGTGGGTTCCAAAAGTGACAACGCACGTAAGACGATCTTCCTTGGTGTCTTGGGTATCACGTAACTCGAGAAGGGTTTCTCTATTCCTGTTTCGTGCCCTTTTCCTGGCTTGCTCAAGCTGTTTTTTAGGATAACCTCGTGCTTTTAGGCGGGTGGTTAGATTGTCTGCATGGTAGTTAAAGACTTCAGGTGTTGTGCAGTTTCTGCGTATTCGCAGATACTGTCCGTATGGGAGGTTGTCCTTGACATGAGTAGGGTGGTTGCTAGAGTAGTGCAACAAGGTGTTCCTGGATGTAGGTTTGCGATACAAATTACATATAAGTTTGCCATTTTTTTGTTGAATCGACAAATCCAGGAACTTAATCTCAGAAGCACTATGCTCGATAGTGAACTGAATGTCAATATTACATGTATTGAGCCAGGCCCAGAAGGACATCAGTTGGAGGGTGGTGCCAGTCCATATGAAAATCACGTCATCTATGTATCGGTACCAATGGCTAATTTGGGGCTGCCATGTGTTAATGTTGGAAAGTACAAAGTCTTGTTCGAATTTGGCCATGAATAGGATTGCTAGGCTGGGAGCAAAAGCTGCGCCCATGGCAGTACCTTTTTGTCTGTAGGTACAGTAAATTGTCAAAGCTAAAAAAGTTTTTCCGTAGTGCTATTGACATAAGTTCAAGGATAAAGTTGGTGGGAGTTCGGTCAGTTGGGAGCTCGGCAGTGAGCCATGTCCGTATACATTCGATCGCTTCCTCCTGTGGTATACTTGTATACAGGGACTTGATGTCCATAGTTACCAAAAGTTGTTTGGTGGGGTCAAAATCTATGCCCTCAAATATGGTAATAGTATGTGTAGTGTCCCTAAGATAGGTAGATGTATTTATACTAATAGGTTGTAGGAAGAAGTCAATGAATTTGAAGAGTGGTTCAAGAATGGAGCCACAGCCAGAAACTATCGGGCGGCCTGGTGGATTAATGGGATCTTTATGAATTTTTGGAAGTGCATAGAAACAAGGAGTTCTTCCTCGTGTTTTGATTAGAAATTCAGATTCTTTTTTGGTGATCCATTCGCGTTGTAAAGCGAAATTTACGGTTTCTAGGATCTCTTGACAGATTTCTTGTGTTGGGTCTTTACGAAGGATAGTGTAACTATCTGTGTCGTTAAGTAGTGCCAATACCATATCTTTGTATTGGTCAGTGGTCATAATGACCATGCCACCACCTTTATCTGAAGGTTTAATGATAATGTTTTTATTTTTCTGTAGTGACATCAAAGCTTGTTTTTCCAGTAAACTTAAGTTGTGTTTGGTCTTAGTTGTTTTGGTTTGTAATTTAGCAAAGTCATTCAGGATGCATCTTTCAAAGGTAAGGGTTTCAGTAGGTATTTGGCTATCTGAAGGCGTGAAGGAAGAGGGGTTATGTAGCCCAGAGTCTTGCTCGTCTTCCTCCGTGCCTAAGTTATGTTCATGAAAGAAAGTTCGTAGCCTTACTTTGCGTAAGAAGGTTCGAATCTCCATTTCGGAATCGTACCAGTCTGTGGGACCCGTCGGTATGAATGATAGACCCTTGTTGAGAACAGATGTTTCTGCTGTTGAAAGTGGAATATCAGCTAGGTTGAATATGGGGATTGTTTCAGAATCGGTATTGGAGTTTAGTATCTCGGTCGTCGGCGTCGTTGACGTTGGTTTCTTCCTCCCCCTCGTGGTGGGAAACCCCATTGTTGAAAACCCCACTGGGGGTTGCCAAAACCACCACCCCCTAAAAAAGGATAAAAAGATGGTGGGGGGAAGGCTGGGTTGGGCAGCGGGTGGCCCTGTGGTAGGGGTTGTCTAGGTTGGTTGTCAGAGGATGAGCCACTGCTGGAGCCGGAGAAGGTTGCTCTATTCCGGCGACCTTTCTGTGTCCGTGAGCCTATGCCTTGGGCCGGACCTGTGTTCAAATTGTTGATGTAATTATCCGAAATGTACGGGTAAACAATTTCAAGTTGAAATTCCTTAATGTCTTTCTGAAGTTTCTTAGTTTTTCTGGTGAGAGTAGCAGTTTTAAAATCCGAGAACTGCTTGTTAAGGTCAGTTAACTGGTTCTTGGCATTAGTAATGGCTATGTTGGTGATGAAGGTTGTTTCCTCTAGATCTAAATCTTTTTGAATTTGAGTAGCAATGCGTTGGGCCGTAGTAATGGTTAATACCATTAGATCTCGGCTACATTTAGTTGCCACATAACTGAAGTTTGTTACGTATTTTTTGTCATCTAGGAAGAGGCACGGAGTGTTTCTCACTATTAATCCACTAGGGATAATGCTATTCCTTAAATATTCCCTTAAGAAGTGTGCGTGAAGTTCAGTACGGAAACACTTCTTTTTAAGACGTAGAATGTTGTCTCCTGTATTTGTGGCACCTAATGGGGGATTGTCACCTATAGGGTCAAAAAATGAGGGACCACTTATGGTGTCCTGGATCTGTTGGTCAGTAAAGCTTAATGTAGCATTTTCAGCCATACCCTGCAGGGGGATATCTCACAGGTTATTCTTGAGAGCGTGGAATATATAGGTCTGTCGTCCAGTAGTCCCGTGTGGACCAACACCAGAAATATGGTTAACTCTGGGAGAGAGTGTAAAGATTAGAGAGAGAGATGGACAAATTCAAGTTAAAGTGATTAACTAAAGTCCTATCAGGGAAAGAACCCTAAGCAACACGGTTGCCGTTAAATGATAAACAGATAGTAGGGGGAGGCCTTGTTAGAAAGGGTACTAGGCCAAAAATAGAACATCTAAACAGAAAAATGTACCCTTGCTAATAATTATTTTCATATTATTTCTTTTTTTCTTTTTGTTTCAAATAATGAATTAATATCTCTGAGAGGTTTCCAAATTGTGGAAATCCTAAAGTATGAATCTACCGCTGTTCTTATGTAACCACCCAAATAATAAAGTAGCTGTGTGTTTCAAAGGACAAACATTACGGTGGTGCTTCCAGTGTTTGAGAAATAAAATAAAAGGTAACTCATATAATTAAGGAAAAAGTGCAAGACATTCACTTTCTACCTCCGAGGACATCAAAAACATATATTTAAAGAAAACCAGAACACATAATCGGAAGTCAACAAAGTTATAATCTCAACCAAAAAATAGAACAAAATACAAATACATCCACATAATACATTTAGGAAGCAACGTTTTTTTGTAGAAAGAGATTACAATGTGCATAAGTGTTTTGACACAATAAAAAACAAAAAACACAAAGAACATTGGATTAATATTCATTTCTTTACATTATAATGATTAAATCATAAAGAAGAGTGCAAATAGGACATACATGTGATACTGGTTCAGTAAATAAACGAGTATCATGGCCCAATTTCTAGGTATTGTTCAATGATAGTCCCTTTTTGCAATTGTTAGTTTCAAGCAATTAATGCTGCAGGGTCTTTAATACAAGATATCTTTTTTATCCTTGCCAACGTGAGATTTGATGGTTGGAACCGGAATGTAAGCTCCAAACGATCAGGGATATGTATGTATGGTTTGAATCCCTGTCTTCGTCACGTTTCGGCGGTTATTCTATTACGATAGGTCCGCCTTCATCAGGGCTCCTAGTTGGGGACCCTGTGGGAAGTATATGGATATCGAGTCAGAAGGGTGGATATAGAGAGGTAGTGGCCCCTAGTACTTAGGGCGCTGTACAAATAAAAATATTTAGAAACTCTCGGCACCGGTGGTCGGCTTACCTGCCGGTGTTTGAGATCCCAGAGGTTCGGGTGTGGGCCACACAGGGAGGGAAATCAGGCGACAGGACCAGGCGTCTATGTGAAGAGTGAGAACTCTCAGGTAAAGTCACAGTCTCGTCTTGGTGATATCCTACATAAGGTATAAAGATGATGGAAAAGAGAGGAGCAAAAACTATAAATCAGGGGTCTGGCGCCCGGGTTGTGTTGTGCTAATACATAATTGCTAAATAGCTACATATGGCAAAAGCGAGAGAAAAATGCTCTACCTGGATTCATTTGCCGAGTAGTAAAGAGATTGCGCCGTATGGGTAAATTTTCTCCTCTGTCACCGTTATTGTGGAATGTGGTTGTTCACTTTGGGCTGGTGGCTGTTGCCTGTGTGAGAAGAAAAACACAACTAAGCACCAGGACTCGTTTGTTCGTAGGATATTAGGATAGTGGTTTAAATCCTATGCACAAAAATATATGAGACTTGACGTGGTGGCTGATAGTGCTAGTATCTAGGACCATGATAACTCCAAAGGTACGCGCTGTGTGTTCGGAGGCGAAAGTGTATTAATGATACCAAGTGCACGCGAAACTTACAAAAAACACACAGTACGGCTGCCGGTCTGGGTGTTTAGAGCTCAATTACATGAGTTGAGATGCCAAATGTATGGGCTTCAAAAGGAGTATTAAGTAGGGAGCAAGCCGGTGGCATGAAGGGTTGAGGGCTGCATGCGAGGAAAAGACGTGCCTGTTGAAAAGGTCAGAAAGAGGGAGAGAAAGAGAGAGAAACCCTTTTAACGCTTACCCGCTGCAATGCTTTTTTCAGCTGCTGTAAGGCTTAGCAGGCATCCGCTGGGAAGGGGAGAGGCTGGAGGCTTGTCTCAGCCGTCTCGTCTGATTCGAGGGTGTGTGTAGACTGTGGCTGCCTGCTCAGGGAAGCCGGGGCCGGGACGATCACGCGTGCGCAGAGGCCGCATAGTCGATCGTTGTCATGGTGACTAGAGAACGAGTCACTCAGGTATGCTGGGAGAGAGTATCGATTTGCAGTGTGCCTCGGTGTGAGGAAAGTGTGGCTGTCGTGGGGCCCAGGGATTTCACAGGCCATCACCAGAAGGTTTATAGGAGCTATGAGAAAAATAGGAGAAAGCAGGGGAGCCCCTCCAGGTGCCCAAACCAGACAAGTTATTGGCAAGCTTCTCAATTATAGGGGCTGGGACACTATTCTGCAGGCCGCCCGGAAAACTGGTCCGATCCAGGTGAATGGCGCAGAAGTTGTGGTATTCCCAGATTTGACAAGGGCTGTCCAGAAGGCGAGGCAGTCGTTTGATGCTGTTAAAGGCAATTGAGAATGGCGGAATACAAATACGCCATGCTCTTTCTGGCGACCCTGATTGTGGTGGGGCCCAAGCGGACAATGTTTTTCGTGGACCCAACAGATACATGGGACTGACTGGATGGGGAGGGCCATGCATCGGAGGGGCCACGCTGTAAGTCTAAAGATACCCTAAGCAGACAATGCTGCCATCACCAGTCTCAATAATCGCAGACAGGATGTTATGGTATATTGAGCTTGCTGGGATCTATAGACATGGCAAGGCACGAGAGTGCCTTTATTCTGGCTGGAGCAGAGCAGGGTCTTGTCCCGAGGCACACCCACCTCTTGACGTACACCCATGGAGGTTTCTGCACGTAGTAGTTGGTTCTGGTTTAGTTTCAGGGGGGGCCGACGGATGCTTCAGGTTGGTGGAGAAGCGTGGGGTAATGGCAGGAGAATGAGAGTCGGTTGGGGAATTTTGGGGGGGGAGTTTTTGAGGTTAAGGTATGTCCAGAGCACAGATTCGATGAATGCCAGCAAAGATCCGCGGCACCCCCTGGGATTTCTTTCTAGAAACACCCACAGATGTCTGATGTAGCGGGGGAGCAAAGTCTGGGTAGGGTGTTTCCTTTTAACTGTATGTCCTGGAACGTCAATGGGCTCTTGGACAAAATTAAGCAAGGGTTTGTTTCCAACTTCCTTAACGCACACAAAACTGACATTATGTTAAAGAAACACACTTGCTTGGTTCAAAATGTACCTTTTTGGAGAGAGAGAGAGAGAGAGAGATATGCGTGGTTGAGCATGCAGGATTTTCCACGGGCTCCAGCGGGGTTGCAATTTTGTTAAGGCAATCCCTCCCGCTGATAAGTCAGTGGTAAGGGATGTGGCTGGCAGGTATTTGGTGTTCAAGGGTGGTTTGCTCTGGATGGAGACAATTTTGTATTATCTCAGTGTACACCCCTCCCTCCCTTCAAGCTGACACATAAACCAGTATTCAGTCCTTGCTGGCTACCTATGGAGGAGACATCACAATAGTTGGGGGGTGGTATTTCACATGATACAGTCTCTCCGGAACAGGAGAGATCATCATCATGCTGGAGGACTGGGTAGATTGCTCACAGAACTGCACACTCTATGGACGTGCTGGGATTGAGGGACACCTGGCGGATATTAGACCATCCGACAAAGGGGTTCTCCTTTTATTCTAATGCACACAACTCCTTCTCAAGGATTGATTATCTTCTGCTACCCGCCACAGTTATGGACGGGGTGACCAAGGCTGCTTTTTTTGCCAGAGGGAATTCTGGACCATGCCCCCCTCATCATTTCAATAAACTGGAAAAGGGAGCAGGCAAATTGTGGGGGGGGATGGAGACTGAACGTGTACTTCCTATGTAATCCAGAGATTGCAGAGTGCAATCTGGGGAGTACTATCAGGCGTCTGAGGAGTACTATCAAATCAATGAGGGATCACTGTACATTTGGACAGTGTTATGGGAGGCGTACAAAACAGTACTGCAGGGGAGACATTGGCAGTGATGGAGCAATATAGACGATCCGGGTGCCGCCAGATGGCGGAGAGGAAGGACAGGGTAGTGGAAGCGGTGGCGGCCCTTCCAACAAAGGCGAGTAGGGGGGGAATTACTCAAATGCACTTCCCGGCTCCGCTCTTTAGCTAAAGACGAAGCCAAAGCGGCCCATTGGGATAAAAAGCCAGGATTTGTGAGATGGGGGATAAATGTGGAAGGATGTTGGCATGGTTAAAAATGAGGGATAAAGGAAACCGTTGGATCAGAGAGATTCAGCCCAAAACAGGATTAATTCTGAGAGACAGAGGAAATTGCAGAGGCTTTTGCGCAATATTATCAGACCCTGTATGGGGAAAGAGGTGGGAAGGGGACGGAGGAGACGAAACGCTACCCTGGACACCATAGATCTACCTGGAATGGGGGAGGTGGCGAGTCAATCCCTGGAGTCAGAGCCCTCTGAGGAAGAAATTCAAGCAGCGATTGGGCATTTGCAATTAGGGAAGACCCCAGGTCCCAATGGCTTTCCCATGGAAATCTGGAAGGCAGCGGGACAAAAAGTGGCGGCACCAATGGGCGAATGTTTCTCGATAGCCTAGGGCAGCTACGGAAAGACCCCTGCCAGGCCACAATAGTCATCCAAATGAAAGGGGAACCCCTAGACAACTGTGGTGCATATAGACCGATCTCTTTGTTCAATGGTGAAGCTAAAATACTAGCAAAGGACTGGACAACAGGCTAGTCGGGGTCATGGGCAGGTTAATCCACCGTGTTCAATGTGGCTTTCTGCCGGGCAGGGCTACTCTGATGAATCTGAGGAGAGTGCATTATGCCTTGGGCTTGGCAGCAGAGCTAGAAGGACCACACGCCCTCATTGCCCTAGACTCGGAAAACTCTTTTGACTTTGTGCGGTGGGGGGTTCCTTTGAGCAGTTATGGATAGGATGAGCTTTGGTCATAAATTTCAGAACTGGATGAAGCTGCTATTTGTCAACCCCACAGCAAGAGTAAGGGTGAACAGGGCATCCTCAAGGGAGTTCCCGCTACAGAGAGGGACTAGGCAGGGGTGTTTGCTCCCACCCTTTTGTTTTTATTGGCTGTGGAATCCCTAGCGGAAAAGATCATAGTGGACCCCAGGATGAAGGGTTTCAGATGGACGTAGGATCGGGATGAATGTGTGTCCGTATACACAGACAATATGTTGATCTACTTGTGCGTGCCTAGGGTGTCTGGCCCAGTAGTGATGGACATGATCGGAGAATTTGGGGACTATATCGGTCTGCGCATCAACTGGGAGAAGTCTGAGGAGCTGCTGGTGAAGGAAGGAATGGAGGTGGTGCCAGTGGGGTGCCCCTGAGTGATGGCTCAGGGAACGATCCAATATCTGGGGATCAACATCAGCACGGACGAGCACTGGTTCCTCCAGAATAAGGGCCAAGGCCAATGTCCAACACTGGACTACCTTACCGATCCTGATGCTGAGATGGTCTAACCTGTTCAAAATGTCGACTCTCATGAGGCTGCTTTATGTTCTCCAGAACCCTGGTAAAGGTCCCCCCGAGGGTGTTCCATGTCATTGAAGGATTGCAGAGGGAAGTGGTATGGGGCAAGAATGTCCCAAGAATGGCACAGTCTACGCTGGTTGTGTCAGTGTGGGAGGGGGCACTGGGGCTTCCTGATTTCAGGAAATATTTTTGGGCATCTCAATTGTGGCTATGAATGAGTGGCTTTATGAGGAAGGGGGGGGCCTTCGCATGTTAAGTTGGAAAGGCACATGATGGGGAACCTCCCTCTGGGACCTATGCTGTAAGGCACCCACAAAGGATCACCCTGCCACTGCCAGGACGGCGTACAATCGAAGCGTGGTCTGCGGCTCTAGGCAAGATGGGCTGGAACGGGGTTGTGACTTTGAAGGGGTATATTTGGGCTAATCGTGATCTCCCCGAGATGCAGAAGTAAGGCTATCGAGCAAAAAGGGTTGTGGTGGGCATTCAGAAGATGAAACATATCAACTAAAAACACCTCGCCCCCTTCCGATGGTTACAGGAGTCCCATGTGCGGTGCGAGATATTCTCCATACTATAAAGGATTGCTCCAGGATAGGGTGCTAGTGGGGTGCTGTTAGGGATGCACTATCAGGGGGTCTTGAGAAGGAAAGCTCTGCCTGCTACATTTGTGGGGGGATAAACCTTTCCCAAAAGGAGCTGTGCTTGATCGAAAAAACGGCACTCATGGTGGCTAAGAGGGATATATCAGTGGGGTGGCGGTGGGGGTACGGTGGGGTCAGGGGCGAGACGGTGGCCCCGTGGATCTCAACCTGAAGAGAGGGAATGAACTATTGCTGTGACCTGGAACACCAAGTGTATAGAGATAGGGGCTGCCCCCAGAAACATAACCAAATATGGGGTAAATGTCAAGACGCTGAGTGAGGGTTAATCACTGAGGGGGGAATTATTGGATTGTTGAGCACGGAAGGGGATCTTGAACCTGGGGAGTTGGGAGGATGCAGAGAGGGATTCTGGCATATTGAGTTATCTTGGAGAATTAACAGGGGGATGTGGTGCGGGTCTCTTTCCATGTAGTGTGGCATGTCAATTGTCTGAGCACTTCTGTGACTTGTTTGGTACCTTTTTTGTTTAAAAAATGTAATAAAAATGGTTTATAAAGAATAAATGTCTGCCACCCTCTGACTCACCTTGGACTGAATTTCTATACCACTAGTGGATCGGTCCACGGAGGGAATCTAACACCGTATTGAGGAAGGGGTGCCAGTGCCAGCCAGGGCTGGAAAATGAAAGTATTGTGGTCTACAAGATATACAAATGGACGGTGCCACAGTTATCTAGTCCATGATGAGCCGTGTACTGCCTTCTCCTTAGGCTGAGCTAGAAGGGGCCAGGTGCATGTCCAGGGGTCTACATGGCCCTTGACACCGCGGCTCTTTACTACTCCACCGCCCCCCCCCCAATAGCTCCCCATCATGGGCCTGTGGCTGTTCCTGGGTGCAACTTTTTGATTGTATCCACACAAAAAACTAGCGGCTTTCCTAGGATGTGAAGAACTGGACTCTCCCATTGTGTTGAATGTGCAGTTTTGCCAGTGGATTGATGGAGTGGGGGAGGGGGGGGGCATTCCTCAGACATACCCCAGACATACCCCCTTGCACTCATCTCTGAATAAAGACACACACTGTGCAAGAAAGAGAAACCTTATCTGTCTTCCCCACTGCCAGCCGGGAGCTCTATTTAAGCAACTGTAATACAGGCTTACCAAAGAAAGTCTCAAAATTGTCTTACAACCAATATATATTTGGTACGACGTCCTTTCATCGCTGGATTAACCCTAGCTGGTCTTTTCTCCGCGAAAATTCCATTGAGAAAAAAAACACATCGAATTTTGGGGGGCTACAAAGAAATATATATGGGGTGTGGGTATTTCGGTATATGAAAACATTAAAGGAGATGGGTGGCTTGGGGGGGGAACCCCCCCAAAATCAAAAATAAATTTGATTGTTTAGCGATGGAATTTCCGCGGAGAAAAACCCAGCGATGGTTATTCCCGCAATGAAATGACATGCAACCCATATATTTATGGACAAAACCTATCACACATCAGTTCTGTTCTAATATAAATCTTACAATATAATTGGTCATGTTTCTATAAGCAAAGTGCATTGCTGTTTTTCATTGGACAGAAATGCTTCTTGATTTGTTGCTATGACCTCAGCCTATGCGGGTCAGTATAAAACATGCTTTTCCCCTTTTCACTGAATCGCAAGACATGTTTTGCAACTTTAAAAACTGGATAAAAGCAGTTCTGAGATAACGTGAGCCTCTGTCAGCCTGTCAAGGGCATACTGTTCCTAGCTTATTGCAAACTTTTAGTCTGAAACTCCCTTTGTGCCATGGCACCGCTGAAATTGTATTTTGCTACCATTTAACACTGCTAAATCACTGAACTTGGCATTTTCCCAGCACTCCCCACCCTCTCCCCGTTCCCAATCATCTTGGCTTGGGTTGGTATTTGTCTGAGCTCCACACAGCCCTATATTTATGGGTTTTCAGCAATTTGAATTTTCATGAGGCTTAAGGTCTGCATTCATTTGTAATGCATGCTATGGCATCCATTTTGAGAAAGATGGCTACCTTTTTCTATAGTATTTCTTATATCAGAGAGCTATATTGTTTTATTTTTGTTGGATGCAATGTATGCATTTCTTTTATGTTTGGTTTCCTAAATGAATGTGTGCAATGTAATATTTTCCATATCTCATAAATGTGTACATATGTACTGCTTTGACCTGTTCTCGCCACCTCTAATCTACATGGCATCCATTCCCTAATGTACATTCCTGGAATAAGAGCAGTATGGCTGCCTCAATGGGCACTGCTTCTAATTGACTTTTACAATGTTAGGCAGGAGGGCAGGGAATGTGCCCTGCATGACTTGTTCACCGGTTCATCACCAGACCGGGGAGGGGGGCGCTCTACCCCTCTTCATTTGCCCCCTCTGGTCGAAATATCGACCACCCACTCATTGTTTACCCTCTGCCACATGAGATATATTTGTGTATTCCTATCTGTCACTAAATATGGGAGGTGTCTGGAAAAACATTCCTAAAGTACCAATAATGTGTCCAATCATGTTGTATTCTTCTCTATTGTATATGTATCCTTTTTTTCAAAGGTGTGGCATATTTTGCCCTCTTTTTATTATTTGTGTGTATCTATGTATCCCCAGAAAGTGTCATTGTTTACTTCTATCTTGTTCCCACCCCTGTTACCCAATTAAACGTTAATTAACATACACAACGAGTGACCGCGCTACTACGAAAATCGGGATATATCGTTAGAAATGTATATATTATATGAAGGGACCCACCAGCCCATTTTTTACTTTCATTGCTCTGTCTTCTCTTAGTAGTTCATTAAAAATGTGTGTATATATACACATATTCTTTCTCCACCCCACAATGTTTACTTGTCCCTGACCCATTCACCAGCTGTTTTTCTTTGATTGCTGGGCAGTTAACTGGCTCAACTTCCGTCTGGGCAGCTTCCATCTGGTTCTTTTGTTATTCTCCAAATTGGGTCCAAGTACCTTTCATTAGTCCTTTATTTCTTGTACTGCTTTGCAACAAGTTCAAAGGGCCCTTAGTTCATATGAGGACCATGCTTTATCTTCTTGAGCAGGATAGTCCGTTAAAGGAACATTGTTGTAATTGGGGACACAAGGATGGGGGAGTCCATAAGAGGATTGTTTCTTACAGTTTGGTGACAACTGGACATCTGCCTGGGTCCCCTAAACCCTTTTTACGACAGTTAGGGCATCCCCCCCTGCTCATAGGCTCGGGTGCATAGGTCACTTGAAGTCCAGGCATGCTCTGTAATATGAAACAATTGTTGAGTTTCTTGAAGAATACGTGCATTTTATTATCAGCACTTCCTCCTAAAACCTAAACATTACTACTTCAATACTTTTGTTTCTTTGAAATATTACTACCTTCTAAACATGTGCTACTAAATTCTTCAAATGTAGATGAATGACTACTCCTCCTCCATCTTGTGCTTATTTTAGTATCACCTTTATTCATCTATGCTTGTACCTAGGTGTGCTTGTGACGTGGGACCATAAAGCACACGCATATATTTTACCCTTTCTTGCCCGACCCTTTTCACAGGTTCATACCCCATTTTGGCCTTCTCAGTGTCGTGCTCAAATGTCATCTCCAATCACTTCTCTTAATTAAAATGGGGAAAAAGTCTCTCCTCTATCTTTTGAGAAAATTAATTGTGAACTGTTGCATCATTACTGGGGATAAACTGTCCCCTTTCTTTTGTAACCATAAAATAAAAATGAAACATACAACAAAACACAAACAATAATAAAAAAGGAACAATATCTTTTACTTCTTGGCACATTCATAAATACATGTTGTTCACTTCCTGTAGAAACCGAATGGAGGCAAAAGCCATGATCTACTAACAAACACTGTTCTTCTCATTTAGTAAGTCTTCTCCTGTCTTTGCATGTAGGGCATTGACCTTGCTGGTGAATATTTCCTTGATGTGACGATGCTGGAGTCATCTCTGTTTGCCCATGGCCAGGTAGAGCGCAATATCTACTTTTTAGAGTAGAAGCAGTGATTTACTGTGCTTTATCCTTTTTCTATAAACGTGATGGCAGGCCAGCTTTTAGCCTTCTTTATATTGATGAAAATCTTCTGCAAGATATAAGTAACACTTATGTTGCCCTTCCTACTCTAATATACCTACTCTTGATGTTGAAAATAAGTGCGTGTTGTACATACGTGCAGTCAAGTGTGACATATGTATATACAATTTCTGATGCTTGTGAATCTGCTTAGAATCACATCCTGTGCATATAGTCTGACATCTAGTCGTAACCGCAGAGTATTGCATCTTGTCTTTCTAGGATCGAAAGAGGACGTTGACATGGGCGTCCCTGTAACACTATCCCGAACGTGATATGTAGTCTACCATCCCTCACGCGTCGAGGTCCCTCCGATTGATTTTTTCTGCCCAGCTAGCTGGTCGCCTTATGCGGAGCTCTTACAAGTTGCAAAATGATATTCTTTCCCGACCTCCGGTTGTTTATATATTATTCGCCCCCTCTTTGACGATTACTTCTCAACCACTGCCGAAGACCGCGGAAGAACAGACTTCGACGACTGGTGCTCCACTCGAGACTGTCGACCGCGTGGCCGGCCTATACAGTAGGGAGATTGGGGTCTGGGGGTTTTTCTTTCTTTATCAAGAATTTCTTTCCTTTTCCCTTCTCTTTGCCCGTTTGGTTTTGCTGTCTCTTTAATACACTTGAGCTATGTACAGGACACCATTTAAATTTTGCCCTTCTTGTAAAGACAACTACCCCTGGAAGGACACGCACCGGAGGTGCAATAAGTGTCTCCCTCGCAATCACCACAAGGCGTCCTGGTGGTCTTGTCAGCTCTTGCGTCATAAGACTATCAAGGAGCATCGAATTAAGCCGTGGGCGGCCTACGCTATGATGCAGGCAGAGGGTAGCTCCCCCACCATCGCAGAGTGATGAGTTAAGCGATGGCGGTGGCTCCACTACGGATACCATCTAACTCTCAACGGAGCAATCGCGCTGTGAATCGTCCGCCCCTGGCCCCACCAGGCAGGACGATAGTTCTGCTATGGGGAATGTACATCCCAATGACAGCATCACACCTGCTAAGCAAGCACACAACCCCCAGTACCGCCTCGACGGATCTGTCAAAACGGTCCAAGGCACCAACGGGTCTGCCAAGCTCCTCGACGGCACCTGCCAATCCGCATGGTCAGCGGCCCTCCCTGCAACTGCGCAAGGAGCATGCGTCCGGGCACTCAACAGACATGGGCGCCAGCACCAAAAGTCACAAGGCCGTCGAGACGCCTCCTAAGAGCCCGCTGACGCATAAAGTTCCGGCTATGTTGAAATCTACGGCAAATCCGCTTGAACAGCCTAAACCCCTCCTGGAGGCGCCGAAAATCCGCAAGAGTCTTGCAAAGATCGTTTAGGCAGCCAATGAGCCCAAGGACAAGTCGAAAGAAACGTCCACACGACGGGAAAGTCAGGAAGATTATTCTGCGAGTCCTCAGCCCTTATCCAGAGCTCTCTCAGATAGATCTTGGCGTTCTAGGCAGGTAGATCCCCAGGAGGAGCCCTTTTCCCCCTTCTGGCTCCTCTTTATGGACCGGGGAAAAATTTGAAGGATGTATGAATAGGCTTCCGAAATTTGTGGACTTCTCTGAAAGGTTTGCACCTAAAAGGCCTGGTGAAGAAAACCTTTACCCCACAGTGGCCAAAATCCAGATAACCTCTTGCCCACTTGATGAGGAGGTCCTTGACCTGACAGATCAAGAGGAGCTTCCTCATGACCGCTATTTACAAGAGGATGATCCCTTTGAGGATCCACTGACCAGGCCCCAGATTGGGGGGGATGAGCCACCGGTGGACAACCCGCCATGGCTGTCACATACCCATACCCTGGATCCTGACACCATATGCATGGATCCTCCCTCCTTCCCACCTCTGCGTCAGGCATCTCCTATAGATGACCAGATGGCGTTTAACGCCATTCTGAAGAAAGCAGTCAAACATTTCCAGATAGCCACGCAAGAGGCGGTGCAAGACTCAGATTTCGTGGAGGATATTCTAAAGGAGAAGCCTGCTACCAGCCAGGCTATCCCTTTACTTAACACCATTAAAATCAGTTCAAGGTCCTCCCCTTCGGCATTGCCTCAGCCCCAAGAGTATTTACAAAGGTACTGGCAGTTGCAGCAGCTCACCTGTGCTGGCAATCCATCCCAGTATATCTTTACCTCGACGACTGGCTCCTAACGGGGACTCCTACGGAACATGCCTGCCAAACGCACAAAAGACGATAGACCTACTCTTCAGCCTGGGATTCTCCATAAACAAGAAGAAATCCAGCCTAGACCCCAGCCAAGTGAAGCAATTTCTGGGGGCCTTAATTCGGACAAAAGACGGCCTTGTCTTCCCCTCCAACGAGAGGGTTCAAAACATGCTGTTTCAGGTCCCTCTGTATGTAGCCAGTCGAGCGGTGACGATACACAAGGCCATGCGACTGTTGGGGATGATGGCATCCTGCATATACTTGGTCCCTCATGCACGTTTGCGCATGCACCCCATGTAAGAGTAGCTCAACAGCCAGTGGTGTCAGGCCAGCAGAAAATGGGACGATCTAGTGGTTGTCTCGGCAGCCCTCGTTCTCGCTCTGCAGTGGTGGTTGAGGGAAAACCTCTTGAAAGGGAAAACCTTCACCCACCCCCACAGTAGAAACCACTCTCACAACAGGTGCCTCCCTCACGGGGTGGGTGGACTCACCTCCTTCAGCAGATGGTGCACTGCGTTTGATCCCCAGTAGTAGCGTCCAACCACATAAGTTGGAGCTGTTAGTGGTGTTCAAAGCCCTCAAGGCTTTTCAGACACAGTTGCAGGGAAAGACAGTACTGGTCCTCCCGGACAGCACAACGGCCATGTACTACCTGAACAAGCAAGGAGGCACTCACTCACCAGGGCTATCCAAACTGTCCCAGAACATTTGGAAGTGGGCTCTCAAACACAAGATGTTCCTACTGTCTCAACATGTTCCAGGGGTACTCCGTCTTCTGGCGGACATGCTCAGCAGAGACTTCCCACTATCCTTAGAGTACAAATGTCGACTACACGTAGACATCGTCTCCAATGTTTTCGCAGATTCCCAGAGATCGACTTGTTCTCAACTCTGGAGAACTCACAATGCCCAGATTACGCCTCCAGGTACCCTCAGAACCGATCCAAGGGGTAACGTCGCTGGGTAACATGGTCAGGGAAATTTGTTTACGCTTACTCGACCACCCACCACCCCTCACCCCCACCTACCGACTCCCCTAGCTAACCCTGGTTCGCTCATCTGATGGATATATCACACTCTCCTCCGATGAAACTTCCTTGCCCATACAACATGCTATCTCAGGAAAAAGGGGAAACACTGCATCCATGCCCGCAGACTCTCAAATTAGCAGCCTGGTTCCTGAAGTCAGAGTTCGGGCATCTCAAACATCCTCAGAGATGCATGGATATACTTCGAGAAGCAAGAAAGCCTAACACCAGACATTGCTACTCCAATAAATGGAAAGGCTTTGTCATCTGGTGCAATTCCAAGAGCATCAATCCCATTGACTGCTCTCCTATTCCTATTGTACTATACCTGACTCACCTACTAGACTCGGGTCTAGTTTTCAATTCCCTAAAGGTCCACTTAGCTGCACTTTCAGCCTATACCACGTCCCAGCAAAAGGTGTTGGGGTGGAAGATCCCAGTAGCTAATGCTTTCATGGAAGGGGTTAAAAGAATTCATTCCCCTATTTCTAATCCGGCTCCCGGATGGGACCTAAATGTGGTATTAACCAGACGTATGGGGTCTCCCTTTGAACCTATGCACAAGGCAAGCCTCAAAGCACTCACTTGCAAGACCGCCTTCCTAGTGGCAGTGAATTCAATAAGGAGACTCGGTGAACTACAGGGCCTTTCAATTCTCAACCCCTTTGTCACAATTCAGAGAGATAAGGTGGTTCTGCGCACTCACCCACGGTTTGAACCAGTCAATAGAACTACCCACTTTCTTCCAGAACCCCACGTATGTGGCGGGAAGAAGCCTACACACACTGGAGGTGCTCAGGGCAGTCATGTACTTTCTGTAAAGATTTAAACCACTAAGGAAAACAAACCAGTTTTTGGTTTCAGTGGCAGCTGGTAGAGAGGGAGACCCTGTCTCTAAATCAGCCATCTCAAGGTGGATTGTCAATTGCATCACGCTCTGTTACACGCTTGCCAAGAGATATCTGCCCTTCAAGCCTAGAGCACACTCTACTGGGGCACTGGAGCTTCCATAGCGTTCATTGCAAATGTTCCTCTTGAGTCCATTTGCAAAGCAGCAACCTGGAGTTCTGTACACACCTTTACAAAACAGTATTGCCTAGACACTCACTCTACGTCAGATTCTCAGGTGGGACAAGCAGTACTAAGACATCTTTTCACGACTGTTCCTTCTCGCATCCCACCACCAACTCTGGGTACTACTCGCTAGTCTATGCACAGCATGTGATTCTAAACAGATTCACAAGCATCAGAAGACATGCATTACTTACCGTAATAGCATTTCTGATGATTGTATGTGCTTAGATTCACATGCGTTCACCCTTCCTCCCTGCTCGGATGGAAGGAACATAGACATCTTACTACTTCTTCTCTCTTTCTGTACTCTCGATTCTCATAAGTCTCCCTCACTGCAGAAAAAATACAATCCGAGGGACCTCGACGGGTAAGGGATTTTGGGTACACTACACGTCACGGATAGTGTTATGGGCACGCCCATGTCGACGTACCCTTTCGATCCTCGAAAGGCAAGATGCAATACACTGCGGTTACCACTAGATGTCGGACTATATGCACAGCATGTGAATCTAAGCAGATGCAATCATCACAAATGCCATTACGGTAAGTAATGCAAGTCATTTGCCTATCACTTTTTTAACCCAGTATTTCTTTGTTCCTTTACTAAAACATTGTAATTGCTTAATTGTAAAGCGCTTATATACAAGTGAAGTGCTTCAAAGCGCTTCAAGACAGGAAGGGAGCAAGGGAAAAACATAGTCATTCTTAGGCTTTGAAGTTTCCGAATGATCTAACAGAAAGTAACTAGCGTACTAGGCCTGACAGCATTTCACCTAGTGCAAGTGCATGAAGTGTAACAGACTCAACCAGATTAGGGAGGAGAGACAAAGGAGGACAAGACAGAACCTACTAGGCCTACTAAATTCCAGACATGCAAAGATACAGATGGCGGTGCAAAGGAGGGAGAGGGGGGAAACAAGTGTGCCCAGTCAATCAGGGCACTGGGTTAAAAGCAGAGATGTTACCTCTCTCATGGAAGATATGATGAAGTGCAGTAGGGGATCCCCCCCTCGTGGGACGAAAGCTGAAAGTGCAGCGCATAGTGCAGAGCCCCGGGGACAAGTGCAAAGACTGGCGGGGGAGCATGGAACCTGTGAGGCTCTGGAGGTGAGCCAGGTGACCAGTCAGCAAAATTTGAACAAGGTTAGGACAGAGATGGAGGAGTGAGGCTGGAGAGAATGAGAGGGGAGGTTAGCAAGTGAAAGAGGAAGTGAAAAGGTAGGTCTTGAGGAGTTTTCCGGAACTTAAATACTCAAATGGGTGAGTATTTTAATAAATTGGGCTATCAACCCAATTTATTAAAATACTCACCCGTACAACATTTCTGAACTTGAGCTTTAATTGACTGAATGTCATCTGTTTATATGCAAGCTGAGCGCATATTCCAGACATTCACCTTTCAAGTATCATTTTGCTGGGGCGTCTCTGGGTACACCCTTTTGACTGTGATTTCGCAGCCAGCTGTTTTTTCTTAGTTTACTGACCATAGCGCACACTCAAGGGTCCTACCCATACCTACCTCAATTCACATATATATATATCAATCCCGCGGGTTTTTGTAAGCTGGGCAACTCGTTGATGTCTCCTTTTTCTCTTTCCCCCTTTAGCCACGCCCCCTCGTGAACCCGCCCGCTTGCCCGCCCACAAACTCGCCGACCACTTCCTTATCTGCACTCCGACCCGCGCATCCGGCGCGCGCATCCGGAAGTGCTTGTGAAGTGCGGCTGTTGGGCTGTTAGGCGGTAAGGTGGCTAGGTGGTAATATTATTCTTTGTGGCCCTTATACAGAATATTAAATAATCGCTGGGAGGGGGCTAAAGTGAGCAAAAGTGGGGTGTTTTACATTGCCCTTTAACTCCCTGCTTACAACTGAAATTAGTGCTGTTTTGGTCATGGCTGAGGGACTTCGCAGCATAAAAAGAAAAGAGTCCCAAACTATTCCCAAAAAAACAGAGGAGGACCTCAATGTGGTAAAATTGTCTGCTGCAATGCCTTCAAATCTGCCTGAAAAAGAGATGGACGAGGAACATAAACCTCTACTTGACTCCAATTATAGCAGCGCATTGCCGTTCGCAAATCCTATAATGGCTTTAAAATCAGAAAGCAATGCTGAGAACAAAGTCATTCTTACTCCTGCCTCTTTTGAATATAATACAAATCAGGAATGGAAAAATAGATCGGATGTTAAGAAATCTGCTTCTGTCCCAATGAAATACACGATAGAGAATTTCCAATATGATGACTTACAGAATTCTAATAAGGATGCCCCTGTCGTTGTCACCCCTGAAGTCCATGAGGAACAAACTCCCCTGGAAAAATGGTCGGTGCACATCGACAGTGTGACTCCCAAAACTACTTTGGCCGGAAAAAATACGGATTCCAAAATTAAATCAGTATACATGTCGGTTAAAGAAGTGAACGAATGTTCCCCAAAGGATTGGGAAATCGTTGATTGTAATTTTAATCAGAGTCTCGACAGAGATGAAACAAAAAAAATAAAGGGAATCGAGCAATTTGATATGTACACTACAGATGTCTCTATGTTAGCCCCGGCAATTGAGATAGAATTAGGCAAACGGATTCGTCTATCCAACGAACCCTCAACTCCAGTTAATAGAAGTAAGTATGGGATTGAGAATGTATTCCTATTTAATAATCCCCAAGCATACTCCTACTCTCTACCTTCACACTTTAGTGCACAGAAGGAAGCTTGTATCCTTGGGGGTATTAATACTCCAAGCAATAACAACATAGGAGGACCCCCCGTGATGGTAAACAGCTCCCCGATCCTGGAACAACCAACGATCTCCACTTGCCAATATCCTTATAGACATGAAGGAAATAGAGCACCCAGTCTTGTTTCCAATGAGTCTACTAACTGTAAGACTCATACACTGCCTAACAGTCCTACCGTTGAACAAGAAAAATGGAATGCCGAACTGCAGCACTCCATCGAATCATTTCCGGTTATGACCAGAATTCTTAATTTACTTGATAAAGGCCACGAGCAGACTCATGAGGCAATAAAATTTCTACAGATACAAATATCTGACCTTACGAGTTCTCTTGGCAAAATTGAGGGCTTGTTATTTGCCTGCCATATGTTTTCTTCCATCATAGACAAAAAAGCTTCGATGGCCCAGGTTCAAACTATAGGCACTCAAACGAAATTGTTTTCTGAAGTAGTGACTGAAGAACCATCCATTAAATTAGAAAACAGTAAGGTTGTGAACCCAAAGCTGATGAATTTGGAATACACCAATGAACCCAACCTTGCTGTCTTGACTACCCTTGTAAAGGAAATGGCAAATAATCTTGCCATACTCTCCAAGTCAATTAACAAGGATCCGCTGATGATTCCACGTGCAGAAGAAAGAGTTCCTCCTGATAGTCCTTCTGCTTTAACTGATATTATTGATCTCGCTGAAATAGATCAGATCCCTCAGGAAGTAATAGAAATACATGTTACTGACGAGGAGCAATATCAAACCCCTCCTATTGCCCTTACTAGAAAACAAAGAAGGGCCTTGGCACGAGCTCAAAAGAGAAATCTTCTTGCCAAACT
The DNA here is from genome assembly GCF_040938575.1 of Ambystoma mexicanum. Taxonomy (NCBI): domain Eukaryota; kingdom Metazoa; phylum Chordata; class Amphibia; order Caudata; family Ambystomatidae; genus Ambystoma; species Ambystoma mexicanum. Next base: position 668,989,025 of record NC_090933.1, on the reverse strand, counting down.
ACAAAAGGGAAAACAGGAAAAAAAAACAAAGAACCAACCACGTGATAAAAACGATACTCATAATACACATATTAAAGATATCTGTAATCTTTCAGCGGGAGATAATATCATTGACTTAAATCAGCTGAGCGAGGAATCTAAGGCACTGTTGAATCTTTCAGAGCCAGACTTGAATACTGTAATTACCAAAGTCCCTTGCAAATCTCCACAAAAAAACAAAAAAATTAAAGAAAATGAGGACTCAATTAATGAACCAGCTTGGCAAGAATCTAACAAATCACGATCTAAAGTAAACAAAGGAAAGGATAAAGGGGAGAAAGGACATATTGACCTCGGGGTGGTGGCTAACCAAATCGATGGACCCCCACAGTGTGTTCAAACTGACCTCTCCAAATATTATCCATTGTTGAAAATTAAAAAAACTGCGAAAGTGTTTTTGGGTAAATCCAATGGACAAAGTGAAAATAAAATACCTACTTGTCCTAATCATCCAATTGAATCCCAAAAAAAAAACTTGGAGGGTGTAAGTTCAAGCGAGCCGGATGAAATTACCTCAGATAATAATGTTGACTCTCGTAAACAATTAATAATTCATGAAACGGAGAGTCTAGCTCATCTAAACACTAGCCCAAAGTTATCAACCATGAGTCTGCAATGTACACAAGCCAATGAGCGCCCCAAATTGACCAATTTGAAACCCATTACGGACAATCAGGAATCCCTGACTAACCATAATTGTGGCGACCTAAAATCTGCTATAATTATGGGTTGGGAAAGCGAGGAAGCTCGCTATGGAAAGGCTCGCTTGAACCGCACCTTTATGATGACTGTTTTTCAGGATATCCCTGCTTTACGAAACATTAGATCTGATGATATAGATTGGGTGAAATTGGCTGATATTAATAACAATCGAATGATTTGTAAATTTATGTCTCCTCTTATTATGAAGATGTTATGGGATTACTCTGATGATTTGGCATTTATCGGTTTAACTGCATCTTTCTTTTCATCTATTGACGATGCAGAAAGTTATTTAGAAACTACTCCCTTGAGCAACGAAAGTGTCACTGATAATTTAACCCAGGGTACTCCCTTTAATATTGATGCCAATACTATGAAACAATTCATGTCATTCATGTCTGCTTTAAAGGAGATGTCTTGGAGTGATCCCATTAACCCCACCCAAGCACATCAATCAGAGGCAATGAAACACTCGTAGCCCACTTCGACTCCACATTATTTCGTGGAATTCTTGTGGTATAAATAATTTTAAAAAATGGTATCACTTAAATCAGTTCAATCGACCTGATCTTATCTTTATTCAAGAGACCATGAATCAATCTTCTTTCTTTATCGATGGATACTCAGCATATATACAGCCTGCTAAACGAGGCAGCGAAGGTCGCCCTTCTGGCGGCCTGGCCATATTGGTCAATTCCGCCCTTCAATGTTCTTTGGAAAAGATTAGCAGTTCAGATTCCATTATAGCAATCATTATGAAAGATGATTTGGATCCCCCTACTATTCTCCTATTGGTATGTATTTATTGGAATAAATTGTCTACACCAATTGAGACCATTATTGAGGAAATGCATGATGTATTAGAAAAGGGACTGATATCATACCCTACGGCGAGAGTTATCGTAGGTGGTGATTTCAACTGTTATTGTTATGAAATAGGTGTTCATAAAAACGAAATAAGGGCAAAGCATTCAATTACCTCTCATAAGCTCGGTACTATATGGAATTCCTTTTTCCTTGAATGGGATATTCAAACTCCCTACTTTGCTCTTGACGATTATTCCTATACATGGACTAGAGCAAATCGCAATTCTCTCATTGATTATTTTTTCATTTCTTCTAGTTTATATTCGAATATAGATGCCCTTAAAATTATCGATCCATTCCTAGGAGATCACATGATTATTTCTATGCAGATGAATATTTCCTTGGTTCGCTTCAAAGATAATTGTTTTCTTTCCTTAATAGAAACCGACCGGCCCCACCACACAGTGAGATGGAATTCTAAAGTGTGTTCAATATTTACTCGGAATCTAGAATGCGATCCCGGTATCTTTTCACACCAATCACTATCTAGCCCTTCACTTACTCATTTAGATCATCTAAACGCTACTAGAATTCAAATCCACCTAGAAGCTATGATTCACTCAAGGGATAATCATGAAAAAGCTATCCAGGTTCATGCGCACAAATTTAATAGTCAAGTTGCTCATTTAAAATCGCAAAAAAATCACGAAATTCGTCAGATTAATAGAACTTTTCTCTCTGACTTTGCTCGTGATAAATTGATCAAAGTAGTCAGACAAAGATACCGTAATAAACTAAAATGGCTAAAAAAACATCTACTCTATGTAGACAACCAAAAATTATTCTACCATCTATTAAAGCATGATTCTAGGAAAACCTGGAATACTCTTCGCTCTATCTCTTCGGAAACCACAACCAATTTTGGTTCTGTTATCTCCGCCGAAAATTGGGTATCGTATGTAAAACTAAAATATACCATGCCCGAGCGCTTCCACTTCCTAAAAGGTAGTGAACCACGCTTGGAACTTGATTTTTCTCCACTATGGTCCATAGAAGACATTATAGATGCCATCGGTCGATTGAAGCCTTCTAAAGCACCTGGTCCAGATGGTATTCCTTCTTGCGTGTATAAATCGAACCCAGTATTTTGGGCCCATATCCTTAAAATCAAATTTGATCTGATTTTACAAACAGGACATATCCCGATAACATGGTCTTCTGCGTTGGTTATTCCGATTTATAAAAAGGGCTCTCCGGATTGTCCCTCTAATTATCGTCCGATTGCCTTAACTGACGCCTCTTCCAAAATATTTTCTATTTTACTTATCCGACAATTACAAACTTACATGGACGAAAATAATACGTTGTCTATTTATCAGGGAGGATTTAGAAAATTCATTGGTTGTCAGTTAAATGCTACAATTCTAGCTCATCTTCAGGCTCATTCTTTGGCTAGTCACTCAGGGCCAATTTATATGGCTAGTTTGGATTTGACCGCAGCATTTGATTGTGTTATACGTGAACTCTTGTGGAAAAAAATGACTCATCTTGGTATCCCGACTAAATTAGTTGCTTTGATTGCAATTCTCCATAAAAATACAAATTATCGCATGCGTCTCACTAAGGAAGGAGCCTTGACTGACCCCATTCCTACTGAGATTGGGGTGAAACAAGGCTGCAATATGGCAGCGATATTGTTCAATTTGTATTTGTTGGGATTTGACGAGAAATGGACCGGGGGGGAATGTTATTCTGTAAAGTTTGGATCTTTGAACCTAGATTGGTTAGGCTTTGCTGATGATTTATTATTCCTCGATCGAACGCCTTTTGGTCTCCAACGAAAGTTGGACTTATTTATGGAATTTGCATTTAACCATAATCTTACGCCTAATCCAATGAAAACTTTCATTTTGATTTTTTCCAAAAAAAAATTAGGATGTCATCGTTATTCTTGGCATATAAACAATATCAAAATTGAATGCTCTTCAATGCTTCGCTATTTGGGATATCCGTTAGCTGAGCAATACTCAATTACAATGTGGAAAAACTTCCTTAACCAAAAAGTTAGGGGGCTGACTTCGCAGATGAAAATTATTCATCGGAAATATTGTATGTTCTCCTTAATTCCTTTAATCCAATTTTATCTGCAGAAGGTTGAACCCATTATTCTATACTCTCTGGACATTTGTACATATGATCTAGATGCCTACCTAAATATTTTACAGGGGAAAATATGGAAAACAGTATTGGGACTTTCAATGTCGATTCCTAACGTAATGATCTGCCATGAATTAAACTTACTACAATTGTCAGTAAAACATACATGGCGTAAAATCATCAACTTGACTAAAATCTATAATCCACCGAAAAATACTCTCTATGTTAAACTGAACCAATTAATGAGTGAATCTTACATTAAATCACTCAATATTTATTCACTTAAACTTACTAAAACATTACATCTTATTAATGAAACGCCGTTATCCATGAGTATGGGGTTACCAAGCCAAAAACTAAAATTTCAAAGATTCTTTTGGTGTACAATGCTGGATGAAATGGGTAAATATTCTTCCTTCAAAGAATACAATGAAGTTCGCGGTAGATGGGGAACCCGAATGAAATACCTCCTACAGTTCCCTTCAGCTCGTTCAAGAAATATTTATATGCGTTTTCGACTCAACCAATTACATACCCGCGAACGACTCAAACACTGGACTGGTTATTTAAATTGCAACACTGATACCGGTTGCCGCTTTTGTGGAAAACCTATAGTTCTGGAAACCCTAAAACACCTAGTGATTAGTTGCCCATTCTTTGAAGACCAACGTATTCACCATTTCGGGTACTTTTACTCCAATTGTGTAACCACAAAGGAACTCTTATGGAAACGCTGTATGGAAGGTTTTAGTCAGAAACTTACTCTCCGTCTAACCAACTTGCTGGCATTTATAGAATTGAAGCTGGCAGAAGATTTGTAGGCCAAACAAAAATGAGTAAATCCTACTACTAGATTGGGTAGACGGGTGAGAATGAATACTTAGAATATTCAAAATAAATCAAATCAAACTGCATTATTATGACCCGTAGGTTAAAGCACTAAGTCCTGAACTGTAACTTTATTCTTAGTATGCTAACTGGATATTACTTTGATGTTGTCTTAGAACACGTTCGATGTGGTTTTATGTCTCTATTTTCTTTCAATTGTATCATTATTTGTTGTTTACTCAAAATTAGGTCAAGGCTTGTTTATTAGGGTAAGCCTTCTATTCTTTTTTTAAATGTCAAGGTGTAATGATATGTCTTAAACTATTGGCGCTTAGTATTTCTCATTTTTATGTTAAATTTATTTGTAAAGGTTTTTACTTCAATAAACCAAATACAAAAAAAAAAAAAAAAAATATATATATATCAATCAACGGTGCCTCAAGGGCACCACCGTAAACATAACATATAACAATCAAATCCCTTATTTTTTAAAATTAAAAAACCCATCCAATCTTAAATTCCTTCAACTGGTGGTGTTAGATCAACCTAAAAAACACCATTATTACTAATATATCTCATAAAAAACTTAAAAGGAAAAGTCAGTTCATTGAGTCCTGGCTCTGAAATACTATTTGAATGAGAGTGAGACTGAGCCCCTGCTCACTTAAAGCTCTGTAGTAATGTGTTTTCAAAATATATCACAACCATTCTAATTCTTTCTCCACTGACAATGTCAGTCCAAAACAACGTTGCTATTATATACAAAATAAAAAATGTATAAATCTTAAAAACCTATATTTGTTCAATCATCTACACTGATCATTTTCATGCACACACATTATTTCTAACTCTACTTATTCTTATATACCCTAATCCAAATCACCTATTTTTACATTTTTTCACATGTGCACCTTCATGTGCCTCAGATCACACCACTAAAAGGGATTTGTCTTTTTTAATCTTCTTTATAGCCCTTTTTCTTCATATATTCACAAAAACATCCTATACACAGATACTTTCATGCCGATTACTCCCTACCTCATTTAAAAGGTCCAACAATACCTGTGTTTCAAACTTGTCATCTTATATTCATATCTAAATTAGCCCAATAACTTCCAGCTAAAGCAAAAAACATTTCCCTCGCATTACATTTCAACATTACTCAATGTATAAATACTCTGATATTTACATAGCTCCTTGATTCAAGTTGCTTTATTTGGCCTATATGTTTCATACATTACTATTATTGTCCAGTCACATAAAACAACTTCTAAAAAACATGCTGCTACTCTTACTCATTATTTCAAAAATACTTGAAAACAGCCCAATCTTGGCTTCCCTAAAAATACAAACATTTTCCATCGTTTCTCCAATTGTCTCCATAACCATTCCACTCTAACTACATTAGCTGGCATCTTTAATACAATGGCTCTTAAAGAAACTGGCCTTAATTTAAACTCAAATACTAAACTTAAACTAAACTACTCATACGTTTTGAATGGATTGTGTCCTTCCACTTATTTCTCATCTTTTATCTTTGATATTCGATATCCAGCTGCAGCCTCCATCTCGAGGATGTCATCGAAGGCATATATAGCATGCTCAGCGCCCATTGGCTTCAGTTCTGTTTTTCTGCGTAAGCCATCACTTCGAGAAATATGGTGCACTTCATTTGTTACTTCGCGATATGTCTTCTTCGTCGACACCAACTAACCCGAAGACCGGGTTCAAGAAGTGTTGAGATTGTCATTCGAAAATGTTGTTAACCGACCCACACCAGATAGGTTTATGATGTCTGTGGAGCATAAGACTTCGGACTGCTCCAAGTGCCAGTCTATGACCAGAAAGGCCCGGAAGGATCAAAAGAGGAAATTGGCGGTTGGTAGAAACATAAAAAAATCTCCATCTACTCCGACCAAAAAAACCTTCGACTGACGAGTCGAGAGGCGACTCTCCTCGGAGGAAGAAAGTTAAGATCAAGATCGAGGAGTGCCTCCCACCACTCATCATTGTCGATGAAGTAAAAAAAAGAGGCACCATAGGTCGCCTTCTTCGACTTTGTCGTCGGACACCTACCACAAGAGGGTATCTTGCCCCACTAAACACTCCACACCTGCCGAATGGGAAGCAATTGGAGCAGAAATGCTGAAAATATTTCAACAAAAACCCACGGCAAGCCATGCTCCTACCGCGCCGCCCAAAGAAGCCAGTAAGGAAAGCGCTCGATCCAAATCCTGCACGCGTTGTTGCCCGAGATTAATGCCTGATCCTCATGGAGAGCCTTCGGGGGCCTCAACGTGATGACAAGTCATTGAACGATCCTTCGAGCCGAAAACATAAGTCGAGGTTGTCGACACCATCAACGCCTACCGCGCCCTCGATGCCAGCCAATCCCCTGACATCAGTGACACCATTGCCGCCTGCGCCACCAACGCCAGCAGAGAGATCAACCCTGGCTGTGCCCTCAAGGCCAGCATTACCGTCAACGCCAACCTCGCCATCTAAACCTATGGCGCCATCAAAGCCAAAAAAAGATTTTGATGACTCCTTAAGCATTGAATCCACTGTTTGACACCCTTGATGCCTATACCTGAAAAAACATACGTTCCTTTACCAAGGAAAGAATATTTTAAGTCTCTCACCTCAAAGTATGAGGAGAATGACCCTTCACACAATGATGCACCTTTTGGTCTCCAATTTGGTACACCAAATGTGCCTGAAAACTTTATTTCTGAAGAATCAAGGTTGAAAGACCATTATGATAATTTACAGATGGCCAGTGGGGTAGACACCTCAACTGAGCTGGATTTTGGAAGGCCTGAGGCTGGGGAGCACGCTGATGTTTCATATAGACAGCTAATGTCCAAGGTAATAGAATATATTGGGTGGAGTAAGCCTCCCTTACCATTTGAACAGGATGATATGATGGACATCCTGGATAAGGGTCCACAGATGGATCCTATACTGCCTTTTCATAGTGCTCTCCAAAATGGGTGGCTGCAAATTGGGAGACGCCAGAAACTAATCCGGCAGTGAACAAAAATCTGACCAAAAGGTACTGCCCTTCCAGTAGTGACCCTGACTACCTGTCTAAACACCCCACTCCAGGGAGTCTGGTGGTAGAGGCAACTACCGCAACTTCCAAGCAGGCAGCTTATCTTACTATCCCTCCAGATAGGGATGACAAGAGAGTAGATGGATGGCAAAGAAAAGTATTATTGCAGGGAGTATGGCGCTCAAATCGGCCAACTCAAAATATGTGCCCTTGCAAAATTCTCGTTCACTCTATGGGACTGCATTTCCATGGCAGCAGAGCACATTCTAGAGGGGGAGGAAAGAGACCGGTTCTTGGCTATTGTTAGAGACGGCAAAGAAGCCATGTGTGAGTCTCTTCTGTTCGGTCTGGATTCTGCTGACAGCATCAGCAGAGCCATGGCTACTAGCACCGTAATATGCAGATTTGCGTGGTTGAGGAATTTGGGATTTGCACCGGATGTGCAATCCAGACCCCTCAACTTGCCCTTTGATGGGTCTCACCTGTTTTGCAACACGGCTGATGAAAGCCTTTGGAAGTTGCAGACCTCAAAAGCGGCAGCCAAATCTTTAGGTGCCACTATTAGGCAGCTTCAGCCCTTTCGCCCCAGTGGACAGCCTTGTAGGGGTATTTCTTTTTGCTACTACTCCTCAGTTGGAATAGTGAGAGGAATGGCTGGTCAAAGAGGCCAAAGAAGATTCCCTCATGGTGGACGACGGAGAGGTGCGAAGCCTGCTCAAGCGGAGCCATCCTTGCCATCAGCCACTGCATCAGCCACATCAAAACCTCTCTGAGGTCTTGAGTCACAGATCTCCAGTGGGAGGCAGACTGTCTTCGCATCTAGAAGAATGGCGAGACATTACTTCGGATGCTTGGTCATTGGAAACCATAGCCCACGGGTACTGCCTTCATTTCGTTCAGAGACCTTAGAGCAATCCACCAAGGAGCCACTCTTTGAGGATTCCAGATCCGCTCCTTGTGCAGGAAATGTTAACCCTGCTAGAGAAAGGTGCTATAGAACCGGGGCCTGTAGCAGAGAGGAACATGGAATGGTATTCTCCATATTTCCTAATACCCAAGACGGGCGGAGGACTGAGACCCATCTTGGACTTGAGATATTTGAGCAAGTTCCTCAGGAAGGACAAGTTCAAGATGGTCACACTTTCTCAGATCCGTCAGGCCCTCCAACTCCAGGATTGGAGGGTGTCATTAGACCTTCAGGGTGCTTATTATCATCTGCCAATCCATCTCAAGCACAGAAAATAACTGAGGTTCGCCGTTGGCGGTTTTCATTATCAGTTTCGAGCTCTGGCATTCGGGCTAACCTCCGCTCAAGGGTTTTCACCAAGTTGATTGCGGTTGTGGGACTAAATCTCATGAGAGGGGGGATTCACATCTACCCCTACCTGGACGATTGGCTGATCAGGGCGCATTCTCCTGAACAAGTCCTGGATCATCTCAGCCTAACCTGCCACTCTCTTCACAGACTGGGCTTCTCCCTCAATTACAAGAAGTCCCATATAAAACGTTCTCAAAAGCTTCAGTCATCGAAGCTATACTGGATACATCCTTGGGAAAGAGCTCGCCACCAAGGTGAGGGCTCTAGACATTCTGCAGATGGTCACCAAGTTTCAGAGTGCCCAGCATCTCCCGGCCTTCGATTATTTTGAGGTTGCTCGGTCTCATGGCATCCTGCACTGTGCCCACCTGAGAATGAGATCCCTTCAATGGGCCCACAGAACACAATGGTCCCAGTTTTCAGGAAACATGTCGGACCTACTTCAGGTTCCAAGCAGTGGCGCACAGTATCTCCTGTGGTGGACCATCAACGACAACATTCTGGAGGGAGAACGAATTTTGGCAACCATGGCCAGAGATAACGGTAGTGACGGACTCCTCACTCACAGGTGGGGAGCCCACACCAACAATCTGACAGTCAGCGGTCTTTGGTCTCCATCAAAATCCAAATTATATATCAATCTTTTGGAGCTGAGGGCAATCAAACTAGCGCTGAAGACCTTTCTGCCATCTATAAGGGGAAAGAATGTCCCACAGTGGCCATGTACTACCTCAACAAGAGATGTGGTGTGGGATCATTACCACTATGCAGAGAGGCAATGCAGCTGTGGTATTGGGCAATTCAAGAAGGAATCGCTTGGCAGTTCACCTAGCCAGAGAGGAGAACACTGCAGCGATGCAGGCACTAGCTCAGGAAGTCCTTCAAGAGATCTTCACCCTTTGGGGAACCCCTCAAGTGGATCTGTTCACCACCAGTGTCAACTGGAAGTTCGAACTGTAATTCTCCAGGGAATGTCCCCTCCAAGAGGAGCTCAAGGAGACACGTACATTGTGGACTGGGAGTGTCCACTCCTGTATGAGTTTCCTCCATTCCCCATCATTCCTCACATGATCAGGAGGTTATGAAAGTTCGGGAAACGCATGATCCTATTTGTTCCAGATTGGGCCAGGAAGACGTTGTACCTGGACCTTCTGGACATGTCCATCTGCCCTCCAATACGTCTTACAATATAAGAGGACCGTCTCTCGAAGGAGGTGAGTCGGGTTCTCCACCCAGAGGTCTAGACATTCAGCCTTCACGCATGGTTTCTGAAAGGCTGAGATACAAGGATTGGAACCTACTGGATGACATAATGGAGATCTTGCTTTCGTGCAGAAGGCCAGCAACAAGGCCCTTGTGCTGTTGGAAAAAATTCTGCAACTGGTGCAAAGACAAGAATGTAGACCCTTTTCTGTGCAAAACACCAGAGGTGTAATCCTTTCTACTATCGTTGACCAATCTGGAGCTAAAGTTGGAACTATTAAAGGGCTATTTAGTGGCGCTATCCATCTTTAAGCGCTCATCAGAAGAATGTTCATATTTCAAAATTCCACTGGTTACAAAATTTCTGAAGAGGTACACCAATGTGTAGTCCCCACCCCCATCTCCCTTCCATGTTCCAGCTTGGGACCTTAATCTGGTAACCTTTCTAAAGTGTGCACCCTTTGAACCTTTACATTCATGTCCGTTGAGGTTAACTTATAAAACCATTCTCTTAGTAACACTAACTTCAGCCCGTAGAGTGAGTGAACTGCAGGCGCTTTCATCCAAGCCACCCTTTACTATCTTTCACAAGGATAGGGTGGTTCTGAGGTTTAAGCCTTCATTTTTACCCAAAATAATTTCTGATTTTCACTTAGAGCAGAACATTGTTTTACCTACTTTCTACCCTCCACCTCATCCTGGCAAAGAGGAGGAGAGATTACATAGGTTGGACCCACGCAAAGCTCTGAGCTTTTAGAATCTAGGCTATCAAAACATAGTATTGATTATCAGCTTTTCATAGGCTATATAGGCCACAAACTGGGTCAGGCTGTTAATAAACAGACCTTATCCAGGTGGATCATTCTGGCAATTTCGGAATCCTACAGACTGGCAGGCAAGGAACCACCTGACTGATTCAGGGCCCATTCCACCAGGCCATGGCTACCTCTAAAGCCCTGCCAAAGGGGTGTACTGATTAAAAATATTTGTGAGGCAGCGACGTGGTCTACTATTCACACGTTCACAAAACATTACTGCCTGGAGTCTTCCCTCGGTCAGGATGGAAGCTTTGGGAAAGCTGTTTTGCATTCGGTTCATGAAAATGTAATTCTTACTTCCTCCATCAAATATAATACTGCTTTGGGAGTCTATCAAAGATGAGGAATACGTGGGACGACACAATCCATTCAAAGAACAAGTTATTTACCCCTGGTAACGTTCTTTCGACAGAATGTTCCTCCCACTTATTCCTCATCGCCCTCCCAACCTACCCCCACAGTAGATTTTCCCATGCTGTTACAGATTTCGCTCAAAGTCGAGTACGGTCAATCCCGTGGTTATGCAGGTATTTCTACTGTAAGAAAAACAGAACCGAAGCCAACGGGCGCTGCGTGTGCCATTTATGCCTTCAGTGACATCATCCTCGAGTCAACTGCATCAGCGGCCCTCTGCCGAAAAACTTTTTCTGAACCAGCTGAAGCTGGATATCAAAGATAAAAGATGAGGAATACGTGGGAGGAACACCCAGTCAAATGAAGGTTACCAGAGGTAAGTAACTTGCTCTTCTACAAACCCTTGCCTCTTATTTTAATATTGTTAAACCTCAAAAATGCATACTACTGTTAGTGTGTGAAGCTGACTGCTTGTACCAGCTCAGCTATTCAGCTAAGCCCTTGTTCGTCTCCAAATTTCTTAAGGAATGCAGCCACTGCCCATGTCCTTCCTTGTTTGACGTCTGCAAGCAAAGGAATGTTTTCTCTGCCTTGCAGATGGCTATACATTTCGTAACCAAATCTTTGCATAGAAAAACAGTGTCTCTCTTTTAAGCTGTTTCCATTTTTAGCTTTAAAATACGCACATGCTTGACCTAAGAAAAATAACATTGTGAAAATGACCTTGTCATAACTCGGAGCTTATAACAAATGACGCCTTGTATCCTTTTCTCAGCTTCAGCAAGCCAAGCTGTGCCTCTGCTGCTTGTTTGAAACTATGTTCAATGACTATACATCAGATAACAGGGGTGGTCCTGGGAGACTCTCTGCCAGACATGAGTCCTGGTTACAAGAGCCTTACCCAGAGTCTTTAGCTCACTATCTTTCACAGAGGAGAAATATCCTAAACATATCAGTCTTTGTCCTGCCCTGGGGCAGTCCAGCACCGAAATGCTAGGCAATTCTCCTCTGAACAAGAGTACCAACAGCAACCCCAGACACGTGTTTCGGTCTGGTTGAACCTCATCAGTAGTGTGTAGCTGTGTCTCTCTAAGAATAGTGAGCAAGGGGTCCACGTCTGGATTCCCCTAGTAACTGAGGGTGAGACCCAAAGTTATTTGAAAAGTTACTGGCTATACATCCCTATTCAAGAATGTGGCCATGCCTTTCTGCAGAAAACGCTGCCCACATTCCAAGCCAGCCACGAAACAAACTGCATTTTCTTAAAAAAGAAGTGAAATCCTTTGCACACAAAAACATGGTTTCCTTTGAATTCAACAAAAAATGGTGCATCCTACAACACACATCACATTGAATCATGAGTTTTCCTCAACACAACATAAACTCATAACATAAGTTATTCAAGAAATATTTCCATTAAAAAAGTCAACTGCTCAGGCCATCATTAACGCTGCCCATTCTCTAGATGATACCTCTTTGATTCCAATCTACAGTTCCACATTCTCCACAATGTGCGGTAAAATAAAATCCACTTCTATTTACCATCAAAAACGACATCATTGTATACATCTAACGCTAATACAAAATATCTTCTCATTCCTAATAAACCCAAAAAGAAAATGTGCAATCTTTTTCTGCAATCATCTTCTCCCACTCTCTAGTGAATAACTCATCTCAAATGTACCCCATCTTTGAGTACGACACTCATTCTTCATATCAGCACTTGCCCCAGGAATCCCTACATTTTTCTCCACTTGTGTTGTAATGTGTGCCTTTCTACCTCCTTGAGGATAGAACACGAAGATCTCTCTCTCCCTCTCTCTCCCTCTCTCTCTCTCTCTCTCTCTCTCTCCCTCTCTGTGTCTCTCTCTCTCTCTCTCTCTCTTTCTCTCTCTTCCCCCCCCCATATGTATTTGGGGGGGGTCATTCCTCAGGCATACCCCCATGCAGCCATCTCTGGATAAAGACACACATTGTGCAAGAAAGAGAAACATTATCTGTCTTCCCCATGGCCAGCCAGGAGCTCTGTTTAATCAACTGTAATTCATGCTGACCAAAGAAAGTCTCAGAATTCTCTTACAACCAACATATATGTATGGGCAAAAAACATCACACATCAGTTTTGGTCTCATATGTATCTTAAAATATAACTGGTCGTGTTTCTATAAGTCAAGTGCATTGCCTTTTTTCATTGGACATAAGTGCTTCTTGATTTCTTCTTGCAATGACCTCATCCTATGCTTGTCACCATAAAACATGTTTTCCCCTTTTCACTGAATCATAAGGCATGTTTCGCAGCTTTATAATCTGGATAAAAGCAGTTCTAAGATAACGTGAGCCTCCATCAGCCTGTCAAGGACGTACTGTTCCTAGCATACTGCCAACTTTTAGTCTGAAACTTTCTGCCATGGCACCTCTAAAATTGTATTTGTCTACCATTTTTAAAACTGCTAAATCACTGCAGCTGTCGTTTCCCCATCCTCCCTTGTTCCCAATAATCTTATGGTTGTTTTCCTAAATGAATGTGTGCAATGTAATATGCTCCATATCTCTTAAATATATGTCTACTGCTTTGACCTATTCTCGCCACCTCTAAACCTACATGGCATCCATTCCCTAATCACCACAGGGGGTGGGGGGTCTACTCTTCTTCACCGGGAACAGCATTGAATATTTAATATACTCAAACATCCCGTCCCCTTTCCTCCATACTGCATGGGTGTCCCTCGTTAGGGACGGGAGACAGAACCCTTTTCACCAGAAAAACCTTCTTTCCCTTTAAATTTCGAGGTGCATTCCCCTGAGTATGCCCACCGGCGCCATTCCTCAGTACCCTTTTCCGCGTCGACGGGAATGGCTTGATTTCACCAACGCTCCTGGGTTTGGCTTCGGCCATGTAATACCACGCGCTCTTCCCCAGATACTTTCTTCTGTATTTTTGGTCTAATTTTATCAATCAGGTACTCTCTCCTCTGGCGCCACGCTCCTCCCTGGCCCATGTCAACTTCAGCAGGTGTCCAGCCTGCGAGGGGCTCTTCCTTACATCAGATCCCCACGCTCTTTGCCTCCGCTGCCTTGGCCCCGACCACGGATGGGAGGGTTGCACCGCGTGCAAGGCACTTTCTTTGCATCCTTTGAAAAACAGAATAGCTAGGTGGAGGGAGCTCTTGGCGAAGTCACCTCCAGAGGACTTGAAGGACTTTGTCAGACTTATGTCAAGGACCAAAGGAGGGCTGCTCTTTTCCAGCGCAACCCTCAAGGGCAACTTTTTCCCAAGGAAACGCCCGGACCGGAGGAACCTCTCAGGTTCTCGCACTGGTACCGAGGCTAATTCAGCTGCCGGCCCGCCAGGCCGAGGGGTCTGTAGATCCTTCCAGAGACGGTGCTGAAGGACCACAAGGTTCTTTTACCGGGTGTAGGCCCAAGGGGCTATGCACTTGTACCGGCAACATGGCTGAGGGGGCTCCTGCACGCAGCACTGCCGGCGATGCTGCCGAGGGCGACATGCCTACCAGGCCTTCGGCCTGTAGTGCAGAGTAGGTCTCGTGCTCCATCGCTAAGAGTCCTGGAGGAGCCCGGGCCCAGTGAGCAAAGCACCATGACTTCAGCACGTGGGATGCAGCTTGACAAGATGGCCGCCACGACAGACAAGATGGCCGCTTGTCCGATACCACCCCGAGTAACTGAGAAGGTGGGAGAACAAGTTACAAGGTGGGACTGGTGTCAACCAGGTTCGTGGCCTACAGCTTATGATCACACTCCACGGGCTGGGATTTTTGCTCAACCTCAAGGTGTCTCAGCTGCAGCCTACGCAGAGACTGACTTTCCTGGGCCTTATCTGGGACGCTCAGAGTTTTTCCCTCGGAGGACAAGATCACGGCCATCAAGAGGGCCACTACGCACTTCATCGCCCAAGAGGTGACATCGCCCTGGTGGTGCCAACATTTATTATGTATCATGGCAGCGGTCCTACTGGCAGTACCCCACTTGAGACTCAAGGTGAGGAGATTACAGCTGCACTTCACAGCCTCATGGAATCCAGAGCGGGGCTCCCAAGCGAAGCTTGTCTACATTCCTCACTCTCTCCACTCGGACCTCACATGGTGGTCCTGGGACTGCAACCTGCGGATGGGCAAGCCCTTCCGGCAGCCGGCCCCGTAGGTCACCATCACTACGGACTCCTCTCTCGAGTCTGGGGGGGGGCATGCTGGACAACCACAGTGTCCATGGAGTCTGGACCCGGCAGGAGTCTCATGTGAACTGGTTGGAGCTGAAAGCCATCTGGCTAGCTCTCAGCTTTCCTTCGCTCATTGGGGGCAAGGTGTAGTCCTCATCCAGATGGACAAATCCACCAGCATGTAGTATGTCAACAAGCAGGGGGGTACCAGGTGCCCTCCACTGTGCAGCCTAGCGGTCAGCATGTGGGAATGGGCCCTGGAGAACAACAGCTACCTCACGGCCGTCCACCTTCCGGGGGAGTCCAACTTGGAGGTGGACATGCTCAGCAGACTGGGAGCGGACAATTATGAGTGGCAATTGAATGATCAGGTGCTGCTGTAGATTTTCGGCAGATGGGGGCATCCTCAAGTGTATCTTTTTGCCTCCTGGGACAACAAGAAGTGCCAGCAATTTGCTTCCTGCATGGGCAAGGCCCCGGCTCCCTGGGCGACACATTCCAGAGACAGTGGAACGGCATGACTGTGATGATGGAAATGCATCGGAGGGGACAGGGCCTCCGTATCCTTTTCCTTTATTGCTTTTTATCATGTGTTCTGTCTTGTTTTCCGCACAGGAGTTCATGTGGGACTCCTGGCGGAGAGGCTCTTCCTGTATTTGGTTTGGTGAACAGACCCTTGGGATACCCTTATGGCACCCATGGGTGGGAGTACGACCCTGAACTCCTAGTGTATGTTTTTGGGCACCTGTGTGTGGCCCACAGAGCAGGGTACGGGCTTTTGGCAGTTCCATGCTGAGTTGAGGTGCCCTGCGCGTCCTCCATTTTGGGATGCCCAGGCCCTGTCATTGGAATCAGTGGATTCCTGATAGGAAACAAGATGGCACCTGTGGCCTCATGCTCTCTATCGCCTGTTACCTTACTTTTCCTGAAGTCCCGAGAAGCCCTGGCTCTGTCCCTTCCCCCTGACTGCTGTTGGGCACCATGCACCTGATTGGCTGCCTGAATGCCCTTCTGAATGATTGGCTGCCTGAGTGTGACCCAGCAGAGTGAATGGGAGATCAACAGAATATCTGTGGGCTTCTCACTGCTAGAAATCGTTCAGAAGCTGAAGTTGAAACTGATGCTTAACTTTGAAGCCCACTGGAAGAACTGCTGCTGCTGCTGTCCTTCGCTAATCTGAAAGCTGCTGTGCCTTGAAGGAACTGATCCAGGAGAGGACCTGGCTAGGAGACCTCTCACCGAGCTACGAGGGACCATCGTGCACCAGCTGATCTTTGCCAAAGTTCCCTGGTAGACAGACCTACGAAAGGCTGCCGACCGGAAAAGGGGACCGCCAAGGAGAACGGAAAGAAGCACCGGACAGCCGTCCACCGTCGCCGACCGCAGCCCCAATGCGCCCTTTGCCTAAGAACATTTTGATACAAGGACTCCCTTGCTCCTTCTTGTCGACTGCTTTCGTCCTGCCGGAGAAAGTCAAGGCCGCCGACGACCGAGGAGAATCTGCCGGTGGGTTTCCCGCCACCCGAAGACCTCAGACGCCGACAAAGCTATTGTAGACAGCCGTGGTCACGTCCCGTTCACAGACTCCGACTACTCAATGCCCTTGCTGGACCAAAGTTTTTAATTGATTCTTTGCGGCAACGAACACTCGTCGAGGTGCACTGCATGCCTCTTCTTCATAGGACTTCACAAGCTTTTGTCAACGAGCACCGCAAAGATCGAAGCTGCTCGAAGCTGCTCCCTCCATGACCCGTTCGCCTCTTTCTTTACCGAATCTCGACGACCCGCGGCTCCTGCCTAAAAAGGAGTGCGCTCAAGAAGGGCCTTTAAATGACTCACTGAAAAACTCTACGAAGACAGGTACTTTGGGGCAGTAGAACTCAATAGAAGGAGATAAGACTGAACTAGACAATACATGGACTGGGCATCTTCCTTTACAGGTTGCCCAGGTGGGGTGATCCTCATACAGAAGGGGCTCAGTATTCTGCCAATTGTCTAACCAACTTGTTTTCCTCCTAAGTCTATGGTTGATAGCGTTTTGCTGTGTTGATTTGTATGCTATTTGAACGGAGTACAGTTGATGCATTTTAATGGAATCAAAGTAATTGTGGTACCTCATAGAACTGTATATATTTACCATTTTAGAATTGTCGGAGCACAAAGTGTATTATCGTGATTGTGTATATAACCTTGAACCTTATTTATATAAAGACTGTGTTTTACCTAACCTCGTGTGTGGACATTCCTTTGTGGGTGCTTGGGGACTACACTGTACTTAAGTCCCAGCCCGCATCACCTCCTGAAAAGCTAGGCCTTGATTGCTCGTCCATTGCTACCAACAGTAGAGAATCTTGGCTGGGGTCTTCTGTGCCTCTCCTCTGCCATATAGAGAGCAGGAGTACAGACACCCACCCTCCGGTCCTTTACTTGTCACCTCAGCATCATTCTGATAGCTCCGTGGTGGCCGGCGAGACTATGATTCTCAGAGCTTCTCAGCCTCGGACAGGCCACCCATTCACCTTCCAATGGGCCCAGTTCATCTTCTGGCGCAGCAGGAGGCAGGGTCATCCACCCCGCCCCACAGAAATTATCCTTTGTAGCGTGATTCCTGAGCAGGTCACATTGAAGCACCTACGCCTATCACAGGCTAACCTAGAAATCATTCAGGGGGCTTAGGAGTAAGGCTACCAGGAGCCAGTACAAAAGTAAATGGACTAGGTTCTGTCACTGGGCGGACTCTAAAGAGGTCGACCCCCTTACGCGCCCGTTGGATGATGTGCTCTCCTTCTCTGGTCACCTTGTTCACTCAGGCGTGCGGGTAGAGACATGCTCCACGTATTTGGCTGTCATAGGGTCCTACAGAAAATATCAGATGAGGTCGTCTTCTCTTCCAACTCGGTAGTCAAGCGACATTTGGCGAGCTTCTCCATGCTCTACCCGCCCATAAATAAACCACACCCCGTGTGGGACCTCAATGTAGTGTTGGGCCCCTTGGCGCACAAGCCCTTCGAGCCAATGTCATCAGCGGACATCAGGCTAGTCGCCATTAAGACAGCTCTGTTAGTGGGCCTCGGCTCAAAGAGTCAGCGAGATCTGGTGGCTTTAGAACCCTACACTACTTTTCACAGGGATAAAGTGGTCCTGAGGACACCCCACCCCCGTTCCTACCTAAGGTGCTTTCCATCTAAACGAGGAAATAGTCTTAGCTATGTTTTTTGCCGACCCTAAGGACGAGACTCAGAGTGTTTTGCACTGTCTGGATGAAATTCTATCTGGACAGGACCAAGGGCTTCCATAAGTCAGACGCACTATTTGTCACCTTTAAGGGGGAAGGAGGGGAGTGAGTCAAGGCCTGGGTACAAGGCATCCAAGGCCTCCATAGCACAGTGGATGGTTTCGGCCATCAAGGAGGCCTATGAGGGGCAGCACAAGCCACTTTCAGCTAACATGCACGCCCACGCTGTCAGAGCCAAGGCCATGGCCATTGCATTGCATTCCAACGGCAGGTCCCGTGGCAGGTCATCAGCAGAGCTGCCACCTGGGCCACCCGTTTGGCTTTCTGTAAGCATTACTGTTTGGACACCGGTTCAAGTCAGACACGGCTTTCGGACAGGCGGTTCTAAGGAATCTGTTTACTTGAGGAAGGTCTCCTCTCCCCCCTAGGGCTACATTCAATTGTAATCTCCCGTGCAGTATGGAGGAAAGGGGATGGGACATAAGAGTAATTAATAGTTACTCACCGCAGTGACTAACATACTCTTAGTCCATAGTCCCCTTTCCTCCATACGTCCCACCATCCTCCTCCCTCATAATACTGGTGTCATTAGGCAATGTTAAATATTGTCGACGCGTCAATGGGAACTGAGTGGCGCTGGTGGGTGGAATCAGGGGAGCGCATGCACCTAGGCCGCACTCCTGCGCACCTCTAAATTTAAAGGGGAAGAAGGTTTTTTCTGGTGAAAAAGGTTCCGTCTCCAGCAAGGGACGCCCATGCAGTATGGGGGAATTGAGACTATGGTCTATGAATGCATTAGTCACTACGGTAAGTAACTATTATTTTATTGTCCCCCCTCCTGCGTTTTACACCATCAAATGTCCTTCTGGACACTTGGACTCCGACCGAGAAATTTGGAAAGAACTGAAGCTGGTTTCCGTCAAAGGACAGCTCACCCTTCTGCCGGGCGAGGCGCGGGATAGTGTTGCTGTCACGATAGTTCAAAATGCGCGCAATGATGGCCCGCAGGGGAGCCCCAGGCACTGGCTTGGACGCTAGAATCCTGTGCACTCTTTACACTAGAAACATGGAGGAGAGTTCATTATTGCCAAACACGGCTGTACATAGTGTCTACACAAACTCCTCCATCCGGTCATGCCCTTGCTGTTCGCGGATGCCTTGCAATCTTCTATTATTTGGTCACTCTCTTCCTTCCAAGTCCTCATTCTTGGCTGGCAATACCTTAACAGCTTCTTCCAGTAGTATGACATTGGACACTATCATGCTCTAGGAGTTTTCTAACTCTGATATCCTGTTTTCAGCCTCATCGGGTCGTCCACCATAATTATCTAATCTCAGTTGCAGCATGTCGACCTTTCTGGACAAGGCATCTAGTTTAGAATCCAATGCCTGCATTCAGTTGGAGAGGACGCTCCTCTGTAAGGGAGGTGTGGTATCACAAGTATGACACTGACACAAAAGGTACAAGTTGTAAAACCTTTATTCAATTTTTGGGGTTTGGAAAAACTCCTACTTTGCCCTATAGCTAAGATGGGAATAGTTTCGGCCATCAAAGAATAAACCGTCCTAGATGAGTCTGTCAAATCAAAATAGCCTATACTAACAAAACCTAATGCCTGTCCTGCTTTTTGAAATATTCAAAGGGGCACCTGGTTGATGCCTTGCTCTGCCCAGGTAGGTACACTTATATCAAAGAACACACTTGAGCAAGGTCATGGAGATATAACTGCTGAAAATAGAGCAACTGAGTCCTGGATTTGTCACCACATGATTTGGTGGACACAGAATTGCGAAAAAGTCTGTATACTGCAGTTCAGATTTAATTTAAGTGCAGTAAGTTCACGATATACTTGAATTTAAGGAGCACAGGACATTCAACATTAAAATATACACAGTATAGTACCTGAGCTAAATGATTCAAATGGTAAGTATTTGAAAAACCAAATTCTTTTGCTTGTACATTCTCTAAAAGTTCCTTGGGAAGGAAGCTAGAGAACTTGGTGTAGTAATAATCAGATAATCAGCATAATTGTGTGGGAACAATGAAGAGTTGAACAACAACATAGACAACAAGTCAACACAACAGTATTTCGGCCATTTTAAGATAAGCTAGGTGAGCTTTCATCAGGACGGGAGTTTCCTATGGGTGGAGTATCCTATGCGGTCGGATCAGTGGAGCACAATGGCTCAAGGCTTCTTAGTGTCTGTGTACACTGAGAAGAGAGGGAGCATTCATCCCGAGCAGAACTGGATGGTAGCATTATGAACGGTACCGCTGCTACCATCCTCCCCATTCCCATTGAGCCGGAGGGGACGTGTACCTGCTCCGGGTCCCGAGCAAGGGGAATTACCGGGCGCCCCAGAGGTCAGAATGGCCCGGTAATTCCCCTTTCGCGGGACCCGGAGCCGTACCCGAGTTTGGGGTAGCCATGCCGGTATAAACGGCATGGCTACCTCCAACCTCGTAATGAGGCCGAATATCTCGTTCGGATCATGAAACAGCCTCTAGTCTTGATGATGCAAAAACTGCGTCATGGGTTAAATCCCACCTGCATAGTCTTGTGCCCCTCACGTCTGTGGCGTCCCTGATTTGAGAAAGGCATAGCTTATGCCGAAACACGTGTTATTACAGAGGTCCAACAGAATTCATCAAACCCCTACCTAAATAAAAACCTTTAGACACTCTTTTTATTTTTGATGTTAAAGGACTCTTACTTGTGGCGCATTTTTATGTGTGAAGACTTGTAAGTCTGTCTAGCATTCTTTACAGAGTAGAGGAACTCATGTCTCTGTTCACACCTTCACATCTATGCAACACTGTCCGAATACTGTTGGAGGACACAGGGCGCAGAGGTCTAAAAGTTGATATCT
Organism: Ambystoma mexicanum; assembly: GCF_040938575.1. Taxonomy (NCBI): domain Eukaryota; kingdom Metazoa; phylum Chordata; class Amphibia; order Caudata; family Ambystomatidae; genus Ambystoma; species Ambystoma mexicanum. The sequence continues at coordinate 668,967,461 of NC_090933.1, read as the reverse complement.
CCCAAAGAAGTTCCTCAAACGCTTACAGTCTGCACTCCAAAAAGCCAAGGGTAGGCCGAGTGGAGGTATGCTGTTGGCTTTAAAAATTCTATAATTAAAGATGCCACAATGATCTCAAATAACAATATGGGAATTCAAGCTTGCAAAGGACTTCTCAAACATCAAGGACCATGCTTTGAAGTGATTTTTGTTAATATATACTGGAACCCCGCCTGCTTCACTCAGCAGGCTTTTCGCACTCATCTAGCAACATTGCTTGAAATAAATGAAGGTTATTTATGGAGGTGCCTTGATAATTTTGGGGGAGATTTAAAATCACAATGTATTCAACTGTCAAAAGAAACAACGAAACAGACCTCACGCAGTGCATCGGAGAGGGGCCATGTTTGGGTGGAGTTTCTTGTAGGTTGGGGTTTGGAAATGGCAAATGGGAAGATACCGGGGGCGATTCCAGCAAATCCAACCCGATATCAGGGTTTGGCTACCTCCACCTTAGACTATTTCTTTGTCGGCAGGGATATTTGCTCAAAATGTCACACTGAATGTTGAACAGAGTGGTGGTAGTGACCGCTTATGTCTAGAATTGATCTTTCCAGAAATGCTCTTTGAGCCCCAAGAAAGATACAAATGGGCCATTGTGAGTAGGAAAGGAAGAGTACGCCTACGCAAATCTGAATGGGAAGGGAGGGAGCTTAGCAACTGCCTTCTTGGGATCCCAGAGAGTATTCTATTTGAGAAATGTCAGCCTGAAGGCTTCATTAAATTTGAATGGTCCATATGTCCCCCGTCTGAGAGGGGGGGAGCAGATACATCGCCATACATTTGATGAGGAAACTATGTTGAGGGAAAAAAATCTGAAACAAATGCTAAGAAAGTTGAAAAAAGCAACCCTAAGTGATTGGGTCCGCAGAAGTGAATCCAGATCCCTTCTGCAGAACTAGAAGTCTTGGTCAGTAGCCAGAAAGATGTTGAGACTTCAACAAGACGGCGAACAAAAGCTGAAATTGATTGGTAATAGAGATTCAAGAGAGTGCCGGTCAGTTATACATCAATTAGAGGGGAAGTAAAAAAAAAACACAATGTAATCTAGTTTCGGAAAGTGGCTGAATCAATCACTTAACTGAGGTATTTGGGAGATCCCAAAAAAACATCCTTCAGAATAACCAGGATGTGGCATGGAGCCTCACTTTTGATCAACAGACTCTTATAGATCTAATTAGGAATAGCTCGACCTCGAAAGCAGCGGGCCAAAATGGACTTGCGTATCAGGTGTTGAAAAACAACCCCCCCTCCCCCCACCTCTATCGGCCAGACTTCTGTATTGGCTCTTTAGTGAGATTCTTCTAAAACAGGAATTCCCTCCCTCATGGAAGTCTGCAATAATAATACCATTGTTCAAGGGGGGCGACCGTTCGGTAGCCGCAAACTATCGCCTGATCACTCTCCTTGACATAGAAAGTTAACTGTTCATGAGGGTTTTGCTGGGGAAATGGAATGCTAGGTAAAGAAAGCAAAGGTCCTATCGAAATGCCAAACGGGATTTAGGAGAGTTCTCTCCACAGCACTAAATGGAAAAGTAATACATCTCTTGAGTGAAAACACCGGGAACAGGGGAGAACAGCAGCTTTTTGGGGGCTGGAGGGATTTCTCCAAAGATTTCAATCAAGTTGATAGAAGTAGGCTTTGGTCGAAGCTAAGAGCCAGGGGCATCCCAGAAGGGATCTTGGGAATGCTAATTGAACTTCATAAGGATACCACAGTGTGAATCTGCCTAGATGAAGAGGGCCACCTCTCTGAGCCAGTTGGGGTAGAAAGGGGTGTTTGGCAGGGATGTCTAGGGACACCCCTCTTTTTTTAATCTCTATCTGGCTGACATGGAGTACCTGGAATCATCGGCACTGGCAAGTCCAGTGTTAAATGAAGTTAAGATCCACTGACTTTCCTATGCCGATTATGCAGTCCTGTTGGACAAGACGGTAGTGGGGCTGCAGCGTCTCCTGAATAAATTGCATTGTTATGCAAAGGAGAACGGTCTTGCTTTAAATCCCAATAAGCCGAGGATAATGGTCTTTAGACATAGGAACAAAAAAATAATCTTCCCCCATTGGGAGTTTGAAGGTCAATGTATTTCAAGGGTGGAGAAATTGTCGTATTTGGGATATAAAATCTATGCCTCCCCGGCAGTTTGTAAAGTGGAGCAGGACGTTCACCTGAAAACAACGCAATTGATATCCCAGATGAAAAAAGTACTGATGAGGTATTGTAGATTCTCTATTCTGCCACTAATCAAATACTACCAAGCAAAAGTAATTCCAATTGTTATTTATGGTTTGGAAGCAAAGCCCCTCCTATGGAATGGGAATTGGCAAAGATGGGAGGGACTCATCTGGAAGAATGTTCTTGAGTTGCCAATGTGCCTCTCTATCTCACACATTAGATGTGAATTAGGATTGAGATCCTTAAAGGCTCAGGCAGGTTGGAAGCTAGTCTCCCTCTTCCAGCTCATAACATTAGCTCAAAAAGGGACATTATATGCAGATGTAAAGGCTCACCTGGATAATATTAGATCCAAAATGTTAACAAACCTATGCACCTGGACAAAGGAATGGCTGGATAGGGCTGATCTAGACATTCAAACTCTAATCGAGAATCCGGGGAAAGCAAAAAAGTCCTGGGATGAGATGGACTGGATAAATACAATTGATGAAGTGCGTTCCATGGTTAAACCAAATCCATTGTTGAAGGCTGATAAAAAAACGTGGGTTTATAGCAAAATATTTGGTGAAATTCCCTGATTGGAGGATAAGAAAAAAATGTCTGAGAATACGGTTAAATGTAATACACACTAGGCAGGTTATCTCTAGAAGGGTTATGGGAGACTCCGCTATTCAATTGTATAATATGTGCAAAACACCAGAAGAGCCATCTCTCGGACATCTTTTAATGGATTGTGAGGATACATGACATGAAAGATCTTTTGCTCTTTGAATGATTTGGAATTGGATCGGTGCACTTTATACCAGAAATGTTCTGGGAAAGAATGATTTCCGGCCATTCACAGGGAATGACAATAGCTGTGTTTCAGGTGCTAGAAAGATGCAATATAGTATTCTAAATTGCCATACTAATCCATTGAGTTCTAGGGTGAGTCTGGTTAGTTTGGTTGATCTATTTGTTCAGTTGGAAAAGTGTCTTTGGCTTGATAGAAAACTGAGAGATTATGTGATAAGGAATTTTAATTGATTTTATTTTGGAATTTTAATGTGACTGTTGGAAAAGTTTGAATTAATTGTGATAGCAATATGGTTTTGTCAATTTGTTATGGCGCTTTTGTAAAAGGTTTTTTAAACCAAATACAATTAAAAATAATATGCGTGACTTTTACTACAGACCTCCGGAGGACCACTTTGACTTTTGCTTTAGCTCGCTCTTTTGTGTGTCTTGGTCTGGGTAGTTCGTTGTTGTAAGTACAAAAGTTCAATGTTCACCTTTTACTTTCCCCTTTTTTTTGGGTTTATTTTTAATCACTTTGCTTTTTATAGTTCTTTCACTTTATCGCTTCATAACACAAACATTTCACCTTTCACAGAGACTTTCAAATGAGCTACTTCCTTTCGCTGGACCACTACGCTACTCAGTATCGCTGCTTTCACAGCTGTCGTTAATTCAAAGTTCATCAAGGCCTGCCTTTCTTGCGTCTCATCCATACTTATGCAGCCTTCAATTGTGCGATTATGTTATTGCTACTTCAATGTTTCCTCAACATACACCTGTCTTTCATGTTGCTCGCCAACTGACTAGCTGTGTGCATGTCATTCTTGTCTTTGCTGTTCTCAATTCATGAGTCAAGGTTAATATCACAGGCTTGGACTTGCCTCCCCAACTCTGCTGTTCACCCGGGAGGGTCACTGGCATCCTTGAAACACAATGCAGTCTTCTTGTCTGCGATTTGGACTTCTCCATGTGTCTTTGACAGTCTTCTGGAGTCAACGGCCTCTTGTAGGGAACTTCTGGGATTCTCTTCCCTTTCCTCTCGTCCCTTGGTCCGTTGCTCTGCTTCTCCAGCATGGGGTCTGGCATGGATTCACATGCTCATGAATATTCCCCGTCGTCAGGCTGGGAATCCTCGGTAAAGAAAAAATCAGTTTCAGTTTCGTTTCTGAACTGTCTTTCTACTAGTCACCAATCACTGGTCTCTGGGTCATATTGCCCCCAGCCAATGACTGCCCTCTACCTAAGCCCCTCCTATGGCAGCCATCTTCAGATTTTTACCGCACATTCAAGTGTTGGGAGTCCTCGTGCTGTAGCTCTCAAGCTTTTACTGCGTTTTGCAAATTTTCAAAGAGATTTGTTCTCATTTTTCGGTCAATCGAGCCTCAAGCTCCACCATTTCTACTTCCGATCAACGGGGACCCGTTTCGGATTTTTCTACGCCCCTCAAGGGCGAAATTTCCACAGAGTTTCACTTTGAGGCCTACCCCGCTTGGACATGGCCCAGGAAAAAGGAAACACGAAGCCCGGATCCAAGCTCTTCAGAAGCTGCCCTGGATGTGGACTGCAGAATGTCTTCAAGGAGGATGAACATTCTCAATGTCTCTAATGTCTTCATGAAGACAAAACGCACGTGGAGGAGGCCTGTGCGTTTTGCAAGAATATCTCCGAGCAGACGATGAGGGATCGTCGTACCCGCCTCACCAACTGGCTGGAGGGGAAGAGCCCAACAGCGGGTGAGAAAAAGAAGAATTCCAAGCGGTCTTCTAAGTCCTTTGATGGCGCTCAGGCGACCGGGGCCCAACAAAAGGTTAAGCACTGCGAGTCCGCGGGCACCGGGATCACCGAACAGTCGGGCTCCTCGGCTGCCAGGCAGGGCGCAATTTCACAGACGCCATCAGCCACGAGCCAACGCTCTGGCTCGGGGAAGAGGAAAGCCGAGAACCCGGGTAAGCTTCGGGAGAAGTCCCGGTCGATCCCAACGGCAGCCGAGGGGGGAGCGAGGCGGTGACCCCCTCCACCCCCAAGGTGAACGCCCCAAGCGCACCCAAGGTCGTGAAGGCCTTGGGTCACCCGGCTAAGGCCTCAATCGAGGGAGTCGTGGCGCCCTGGCAAAGCCTGTGGAGGCTACCCCAATGGAGGCGCCCTCGGGGCCTAGAGTTTCCCTGCCACTGCAGAGGGAATCCTCTTTTCAGCCCATCAATAAGACCCCCGTGAGAACCCCGGTGGCAAAAGAGGGGGGGCTCGGTGGCCATCACGGACACGGATACAGCTCTGAGGAGGAACTGCCTGGAGTCGTGAAAACCCCGACCAAGAAGTTTGAGAAGGTCCGGTCCCACGGGAAGGATCCCGAAGAGGCGGACGAGGAAAGCGACGGCGGTGGCGACGAGGAACACGTGGAGGCGGAGGATTCCACTCCTCAACTGTCGCGCCCGTCGCAGCCATTCCCGGGGCCACAAGACAACTCAGGGGAGATCTTGATGGCGATCCAGGCCTTGTGTACAGAGATAAGGACAACGTTGCCCTTACCACCAACAGAGGACCCAGCGCAGCCTGGACCGTCGGAAAGCCCTCCAAACAAGCGGAGGAGAATTCATCCACCCCCTCCTTTCCAGCCTTCTCGGCCTGCACAACTTTTTTCCCCGTCTCCTGAGCCGAGGGATGATACGGGAACAGAGACAGCCACGACGGGGACAGATGACAACGGTGGTGACGATGGGATGGACCTTCCATCACCACCTGCTCGGGCCTCCCCACCCGATGAAATTGGCTCCTTCCACGCCATGAGAGCCAGGGCATCCAAGCTCTTCCAGCTCTGCCCCGTGGAAGAGAAGAAGAAAGGTTTCCTCTATCAACGACGTGAGGCCAAAAGGAAGACGGTCCTCTCTGTCCCGTTACTCGACGACATCTGGGACGAGGGGCTGTTGCTCCTGAAGAACCCATCCACGTCCCCTGCCAAGAGAGACCGGTAGGAGAAGTAGTACCGGGTTCCGGATTCCGCCCCCATGTGCCTTAGGGCGTAGCCTACCCCGGACTCGAATGTCTCGGCGGCAGCCAAGAAGAAAGCGGCGGGGCGACGGCGTCAACTTCGACATCTCTGCCGGACGGCCAAGGGAAGAAGCTGGATGCCATGGGACGACGGGTCATCTCGTCAGCTGCGATTACCATTAAAGCGGCCAACGCCCTCGCGATTGTGGCCCGCTATGACAGGGAGCTATGGTTTAAGATTGCTCCCCTACTGGATTTCCTTCCGGACGACAAGAGGGCGGAGGCCCTAGAGATCCGACAGGAGGGAGACGTGGCGTCAGACCACACCATAACGGTGGCCACAGACGTTGCCGACACCGGCTTCCCCCAGATGGGCAACAGCGTTTGCCTTTGCCGGTGCGGTTGGCTCAAGGCAACTGATTTCCGTCAAGACGTGCAGACCAGGGTCCTGGACATGCCCTTCGACGGGAACAACCTGTTTGGCAAGGCAGTGGACGAGTCGCTGCAGGCCATAAAGGTCGATACGGAGACAGCTCGTGCCTTAGGTGTCCTTCAGCAACGACGGCCGCCCCTTTCGGGGCTCCGGAGGCAAGCACGGTGCCTCCAAGGGATTCGGCGGCAGCTCCTCGACGTACCGCCAATCGGCCCGCTCCTCATCACAGGAGGCCTACAGGGTACGCGGCAAGCAAGGAGGATCTCGTTGTCGCCAAGGAGGCCAGGGCGGCAAAGCCGCCGCCAAGCAGGATTGAACCAGCTGTAGCGTCGTGCCCCCACCTGAGCACCGCGGTGGGAGGCCGGCTGGTGCCCTTCGTCAGCATGTGGGAGACCATCTCCACCGACCGTTTGGTGCTGGATGCCCTGGCCCGCGGGCACACACTGGAATTTCTAAGGAAGTGTCCCGTCTTCCACCTGTGGCCAGAAAGGAAAACCACGTCCCACAACTACTCGTGGAGGTATGAGCGATGTTAAATAAGGGATCCATCAAGCTCGTCCCAAAGAGGCTCCGGAGTATACTCGCGGTACTTCCTCGTAAGGAATAGGACTGGCGGTTGGCGACCCACCCTGGACCTTCATCTAAACAAGTATATCAGGTCCCAGAAGTTCCAGGTGGTCACCCTCCAACACGTGCTGGGACAACAGGAGGATGGTGACTTCCTATCGTCGCTGGACTTGGAGGACGCCTACTTTCACATCCCCATCTTGAAAAAACATCGAAAGTTTCTGCAATTCGTAGTCCAAGGACGGCACTACCAGTTCAAGGCCCTTCCCTTCGGACTGAAGTCGGCGCCCAGGTTGTTCACCAAGTGCCTAGCACCGGTGGCAGCGCAGCTGCGCCTACAGGGGAATTCACGTCTACCCTTACCTGGACGACTGGCTCATCCAGCAGAGTCAAGGGAACTCGCTGTCGAACACACAAGGTAGACCGTCCAACTGCTCACGGTTCTGGGATTTTCGATCAACTTCACAAAATCCCACCTGGTACTGTCGCAAGTAGCCCTGTTCCTGGGAGCCACGGTCGACGCAGTGGCGTGACTAGCATCTCCGTCGGAGGAAAGGACAAAGGCCATCCTAGGCAAGGTGCAATCGATGTCGACCATGGAAGTGGCCAAGGTGAGGTCCGTCAAGTCCCTGCTCGGCATGATGTCCTCCTGCATTTACCTCGTGCACCTTTGCAGACTAGGGATGCGACCACTGCAGGAGTTCCTCGACGCCCGTTGGATACAAGCGACAGGCAACTTCGAAGACAGCATCGCACTCAACGAGACCTTTCGACAAGCGATCCGGTGGTGGGGCACCCACGCGCATCTGATGGCGGGTATGGACTTCCAGACCCCGGCCCATCAGGAGACGGTGACGACGGATGCCTCCCTGGAGGGATGGGGGGCTCTCTCTGGAGATCTCCATTTAAGAGGCCTTTGGCTACCGGAGGGGAGGTCACTACACATCAACGTCCTGGAGCTCTGAGCCGTGTTCTGGGCCCTCCGGTCGTTCCTTCCATCCCTCAAGCTCAAGGTGGTGAGGATCTTCACCAACAACACCGCAACAATGTTTTACATCCGGAAGCAGGGAGGCACCAGATCCCCATCCCCATCCCTGTCCAAGGAGGCCCAGGACTTGTGGCATTGGGCTGTCGCCCAAGGGATGTTTCTGGTACCCTTCTACCTGGCAGGAATCAAAAACACCATTGCCGCCGCACTCAGCAGGGAGCTGCTCTCGTGCCACGAGTGGGAACTGCGACAGGATCAAGTGGACCTCCTCTTCCGACGATGGGGCAATCCCCAGATTGACTTGTTTGTGACGGCGGTGAACACCAAGTGCCAGAGGTTCGCCAGCAGGTTTCCCCAGCCGGGGTGCATGGTCGATGCCTTCTCGTTCCCCTGGGACGGCCTGTTCCTGTATGCGTTCCCTCCGTTGCCGTTGCTGCTGCGACTCATCAACCAACTCAAACGGTCAACCGGTGTGGCCGAGGCAGATCTGGTTCCCGGACCTTCTGGACATGTCAGCGTCCCCCCACCCCCAGTCAAACTGCCGACGGGCGTGGATCTCCTCATTGGAGAAGGAGGCGCCATCCACCACCACAATCCGGCGTCGCTGAACTTGCAGGCCTGGCTCCTGCAGCGCTAGAGTTTGGAGGGTACGATATCCCGGCGGACTGCAAGGAGATGCTTGCAAAGGCCAGGGCGCCCTCGATTCTCAAGTGTTATGGACACAAATGGAAGAGGTTCTCTGTTTGGTGCCGTGCAGAGATGATTAACCCTCTGCGGATTACGGCACCTCAGGTGTTGCTGTACCTACGGTCGCTGGCCAAGGCGGGGCTAGCGCACGCCTCCATCAAGATCCATCTAGCGGCGATCTCCCACTACTCCTGGACCCCGGGGCGATCATCTCTCTGGTCCCATCACCTGGTGAAGGAGTCATGGGGCCGCCATTCAAGCCTCTGCATTCGGTACCGTTGAAAGCATTTCTTGTGGCCATCACCTCCGCACAACGAGTGGGAGAGATCCAGGCCCTCGCCTGTAAACCGCCATACTTGACTTTCACGATACGAGGGTGGTGCTGAGGATGCCCCCCTCCTTCATTCCGTCAGAGTTCCATCTCAATGAGCCCTTGGTGTTACCTGTTTTCTTCCCGTCGCCGGGTGAGAGGACTTTGCACTCGCTGGATGTGGCTAGTGCGCTGAAGTTCTACGTGGACCGCACAAAGCGTTTTCGGATGACATCACAGCTGTTTGTGAACTTTGGACCTGTGAACCAAGGGAAGGCCCTCTCGAAGACTTCCGTTTCCAGATGGCTCTCCGGCTGCATCATGCACTGTCACCGGTTGGCGAACCGACCGTTGCCCGGCCGTCCGATAGCCCATTCAACCAGAGCGATAGCTGCTACCACAGCGTTCTTGTCTGGTGTGCCCCTGCTAGATATCTGCAGGGCTGCTATGTGGAGGTCGACGCACACCTTCACGAGATTCTACTTCGTCGACCTGGATTCCAGGGAGGAGTCCAGTGTCGGCCAGGCAGTGCTGCGCAACCTGTTCGCTTAAGGTGAGCCTGGTGAGGAGGTAAGAGATACTTAATGTTGAGTTGATATATTGCTTAATGTTGAGCCTTGCAACCTCCCGTGGTTGTGCTTGTGTGTACTGCTATGTATTCTTATATTCATGAGCATGTGAATCCATGCCAGACCCCATGCTGGAGAAGGAACAAGTTACTTACCTGTAACTGTTGTTCTCCAGCATGGGTCTGGCATGGATTAACATGCGAACCCTCCCTGCTACCCCTCTGCGGCCCTTCACTTGGTCCTACTGCCACTTTACGTGCTACCGAATCTAAAGATGGCTGCCAGAGGAGGGGCTTAAGTAGAGGGCAGTCATTGGCTGGGGGCAGTATGACCCAGAGACCAGTGATTGGTTACTAGTAGACAGTTCAGAAACTAAATTGATTTTATTTCTTTACCGAGGATTCCCGGCCTGACGACGGGGAATATTCATGAGCATGTGAATCCATGCCAGACCCATGCTGGAGAACAACAGTTACAGGTAAGTAACTTGTTCCTTCAGTAGGTTCGCTTTTGCCCCGGAAGTTATGATCTTGCTCGTGTGCCACCTTGCACAGAGAGTCTGTATGTTCCGCCTTTTATCCGTGTGAGGAGAGCTAATTGGTATCATATGTATGCACAGTCAAGTGCCTGACTTTGCCTGACCCGATTAACGGGACATGTCCAATGTAATGTGTAAGGGTTAGCCTCCTTGCTCTCATTTGCCCTCCTCCTCGGCCCAGTGTTTGTGTGAAAAGGGGTGTGGGGGGGGGTTGGAACAGTGGAGAATCCTATAAAATAGGATGGGTCATCTATACAGGAAAAAGGGAATACGTGTCTCACCATCGGTCGCCTCACCCCCACTCCCTGAAGACCATTCACCCAGGTGATGTTCCCGCACTGGTACACCCCATTGCTGTGCCCTGGCCACCTTAGAGAGAGATCCCCTAAGACTAGTAGGTGAGACACCCTTTGGTTTCTCTCAGTCCCCTGGGGGCGCATGCAGTTTCAGTCACGGTACTCCATTCAGCCCCATTTGTGCGGCCTCAGCCAGATGCTTCTGGTCCCGGGGGCTCCCTTCAGTCTGGGCCGGGAAGTTGCAGAGTCTAGGCCTGAGCTCGGAAACCTGGGTTGTGGCGGTGTCCTCACCACACACCCCCCCAACGCTGAGGGGGCGGCTGCTGCCCCTGTCGTGGGGCCTGGAGGGGATCAGCGGTCTCACCAGATGCGTGTGTGTAGGCGTTACAGTCCCCATCTAGAGCCGGATCTACAGCCAAGGATCTGGTCCTGCCACACACTCTTCCGTCCACTGGGCCGGGCCATCCAGTCCCGGTGCACCACATTGTTTCAGGCCGCAGCCCATGCCGGTGGGGGCACTGGGAAAAATATGACCACTGACCGTGTTGTCTGACAGCAATGGGCAACCAGTCTCCTCCAGCAGCCTTCTGAAATGCTTCTGGCCACTCACGGCCAGCAGAGGGTCTTGTAAACTGCAGCAATTTCAGGATTTATGCAGCTACATGACGGAGCCCACAGGGAGTCCGCCAAGCAAGGTTCACTGACAGATGCTCTACAAACCCCCAAAAATGCTGACAACCAAGTGGACAAAAGGATGACCTGTATCATCACGTATGGAGCACACACATTTTAAGTCCGTAAATTGATCTATAAATATTGACCTCTAGCCAGGCTTCGTCTCCCTGGTGAACCTGTACCTAGGTTCGCCTTTAAACGAGCCAAGCACATAGCACATAGGAGATAAATTGGTTCACTCCAAATTCGCCAAATTCGTCAAGCCAACACCATGATGTGACCTATGGGACCTCAGAACGACCACTAGACACTATCCACGTGGTAATTGCACAGCTTGCAAGTTCACTAAAAAGATGAAGGAATTTTTTGTTTTGGTAGCCAAACCCGAACCCTACGAAACCTAACCAATTGCAAAACCAAACAAGTGATTTACTGTATTGAGTGCCCGTGTGGCTTGAGATACATAGGCCAAACCACCAGACCTATACACAAGGATTTGCGAACACAGGTCGAGTATACGCTGTAAAAACTTGAGCGCACCCCTAGTGAACCACTACATAGAGTATCAGCAAACAGTAAATGACATCACATGTTGGGTCCTCGATGTTGTTAAAGAATCTTCAAATGTCATGCAAAGCCTTTTACAAAAAGAGGCCCAATGGATATACAGACTAGATACTTACCACAAAGGTTTAAATGAGGAATTGTTGCCTCATATATTACTTGCTGTCCACCCTCGTCCTAATTTTTATTTTTAAACATTTTCTTGATCCACAGAATGTTGTCTTATTTATTCTTTGAGCATGATCTATACACTTTGTCAGTCCAGAAATACGGATACCTCTACTATGAGACTGCAAACACATTTTGGTGGCCGTGGGCCAACCGTCTCGTGCACGATACGACAGAATATAGGTTTTCGAGTTTGCCAATGAACGGCCATTTTGATGTAGCAAGAATCGCCATTTTGTTTTCTAACCATTGCTCATTTGCTTCTGTTCCTATTGCTTCGCAGTATATTTTCCGCTTACACTGCTCGACTGTGGAACATTGTTGTCTGTATGGGAAAAGGACAAGGCCGCAGGGCCATGAGGATAACAAGAGTTCATTGAAACACAAACGTAGGCAGCGCCAGGAAGAATGCCCGGCTCCCTCCCGAATGTAGCCTTGAAGCAGAGCTGCAGGGCATTTAATCATTTCACAGCTGCCAGCCAGTCTCGTTATATGGTAGAATATGTTAGAATAATACCGCTAAAGGCTTGAATTATGCTGTTCTAACGGCCCCCCTTTGCTGAGCCCGCTAGAGCATGTCGGCTCCCAGGTCGCGAATAGCACCTGATGGATTGCAAGGTCCGGAATGCAACTCCCCCCCCCCGTATGTAGTTCGCTTCCAAGAACAGAAGCGCTGTGTTCTATTCAATAACCGAAAGATGCCTTTGCACTCACAAATTGCAAATTGTTACTAGAATAGATGTTTGACGGTGTCATAGTGGTCGGAGATGTCCATCATCACACCAAGTTCAAAGAAACCCAATAAAGGGGGGGGGGGTGTTAACCATGTCATAGCTGATTGTTTGATATGCATTTTGTATATATGTAACTGATGTACGTAATTCACTCTCTTGCGTCCCTCAAGGTCTAGTGATACACGTCGCGGGGCGTGAGACCGAGTTGGCCAACTGAGACTTTTGCTTTGCAATAAAACCCTAGCTTTGGGAATATAACCTCGTGCCTGGCGTCTCTATCGTGTGTGGTGACCCGCCTTGTTTCCATAGACGTCAGGATCACCTAGGGCCCCCTTTCAACTTCATTCCGACTTCTGCACCACAGCATGGTGGTTCACAATCATGGTTTGAATCCTTTTAGTGGCAATACCGCTTTTCAGGCATCAGCACTGTACAGCATCATCCTATCTAAGAGACAGGAATAACTCATAGTAGTTCATACATGCACAAGAACTTGCCCCCTGGAGACTTAATTGCATATACCTGCGTGCTTCAGAAATTGAGTTTTTCCCCATATTTTCTTGCCATGTTGACACTAATCGGCACGGTCAATTAAACTGGCTTCTGACAGTTGACTATAGTTTGTACGTGCACAAAATCCCTCCCTTTTGCAGACCTTACACGCACACGTCTCAGTGAATACAATTCCAGTGAATCACTCACGTGGCAACTAAAAGCGGCACTAAGTTTCCTAGAGACTGGATTAATTCTGCCACATCTACTGTTATGGATTATTTAACAGACCTCTGATAACTCCCAGCAGGTTATACATACACAAGAACTTGCCTCCTTGAGGCTTAATTGCATATACATGGGTCCTTCACATTTGACTACAGGTTGTACGTGTATGAAATCTGCCTCTTTTTGCAGGCTTAATACGCACACGTCTCAGTGAAAACAATTCCAGTGAATCTTTTACGTGGCAACTAAAAGCAAAACTACGTTTCCATGGTTGCCATGACCACATATAAACGCATACGCCGCGCTGCATGCAGCATTGTGATTCATTCCACAGCAGTCGGTATTAGACTGTCATAACAGCGCTCGCAGTCCATTGGGATTTTTCACCGACAGGACGCACGTTCCAGGACAACTATTGAGGGAGAGATCAAGGTATGTACACGCAATCCATTACTATATTTGAACCTAGGCTGCACGCGTACAGACTAGCATAATAGCCACCTCCAGATGTTATGTCATAGGACACAATAGATCCGGTATTGGGCACTGCTCGCATCCTCACGAATTAACAAATAACGGCAACAGGAGCTGCCATGCCAGTACAGTCATATGTACAGGACAAACTTCAGAGGTATGCGCCATTAGAAGCAAGGTTTCGAATATTTTATACATCATAGTTACTATTTAGTACTTCTAATACTATTAATTCTGCGCTGCCAACACTTTAAGAATTAGGATTCCCAATTGTTACCGAAGTAATAGGGTATTCCACCATTAGTTTTTAATTTAATTTTTCGCCCAAATTGCACTTGATATACCACTCTGCAGCATTTTCAGAACACTTAAAACTACTTATCTTTGACAGATCCCTATATTATTCCCAGAAAGCACTGATTGAGGCATCAGGCTGCTCTTTCAAGATTGGGTGCCCCCATGCCCAGAGGACCCCATCATTTTGGAATCCCCATTCTCCTTGTTGAAATTACAGGGTAAGTGTTCATTTGGGGAGTTATGACAAAGTGGGCAGTCCACTATATCTGATTGATAGGATCTCATATTTAAGCATTTTCCGGAACATTACTCTGAACCAGTTGTTTGTCTGCTTCCCCCCTAGGGTTGTTTCTCCTGCCCTGAGGAAGGCGCTAGTGGATGGCAAACAGTTGGCGGGCCAAAACGTGTATTTTGCCCTGCATACTGGAAAGGGCATTGTAAAAAATTAAGATGCTGACACACACGTAGGCAGACCCAAGTGCATGAATATTTACTTATCATGCAGACTGGGTGGCGGAGGTTTAGATTCAAGACCCTTTTGAAATATAAAGTTACAACATCAGCGACTAGAAGAATAAGAACTAATTCCAGATATATTGTTTGTAAAGTTCTTGTCATTTTTTGTCATTGTATTACCTTGTATTTTGTTTATTTTCTTATGCAAATGCATTTTTTGTTTCCATTACTTTGTATGCATAATAATTACACATGTGTTTTTTGTTCTACATGAACTTGCTTTTTAAATATCAGAGATACTATCCGTGACTTTTTGCAGGATGTGTTTAAAATAATTGAACTTTGTACAAGGAATTGAGTTGTTTGCAGCGTGGACCTGTTATTTTTACAACTACGCCATGCAGGTTAGGGCTCTTTAGTGCACTCCAGCGGTTTAATTTTATGTTGTCATAGTTTTGTTGAGCATAAACACCTGTCTGTTCTAAGCTTGAATCTGCTTATAATAGAGAAATGTCTTGCCAGGACTACATCTGTTTTCATCACAAAATGTTCCTCCATCATACCCATTATCTTATTAAACAGTTAACCCCATTACCACAAGTAATTTCTCCAATCTCCAAATCAAGCTAGTTTGTATCTATGCACAAAGCCTTCGTGCCAAAGTTTTGTAATCGCCTTGCCTCTATCCATTAATGAGAACGTCTATTCCAATCTCTTTAGGACGCACTGTTAAACTCTTACATTGCTGGTCATGCAACAAGGCATAGGTCAGTCACTGCTGACCTTGCAAATGACTGAAAAAGAGATGCATACATCTATTTAAAAAACAATAGCATACCTACATCAAATACATCCTTCAACCGTGCAAATATGGCTGCTGAGACTGGCACACTAGGTTGCTAGAAAGCACACTCCTGAGTAGGATTGGCTGTTTACTAGCCAGAGGGTTAATGGCCATTGCTTCCATCAGGTAATGTCTGGCACCAATTTTGAACCTGCGGCAG
This sequence comes from Ambystoma mexicanum, assembly GCF_040938575.1. Classification (NCBI taxonomy): domain Eukaryota; kingdom Metazoa; phylum Chordata; class Amphibia; order Caudata; family Ambystomatidae; genus Ambystoma; species Ambystoma mexicanum. The sequence goes on along the minus strand of NC_090933.1, from coordinate 668,952,002 downwards.
GTATCACTCAGTACTTGCAGCGGGATAGTGGGATGCATTGTTTGACTTCAAATCTCACAATTGCATCCTTTTCACTGAAGAAAAGGCAAACAAACCTGTAGGGAAAACCAGCTGTCACTATAAGATAACTATCTGTACTACCACACCCTCAATATTAAGGAGTCCCCAACAGCTCCAGTCACGACCTAGAACTTCGACCCACCCATCAACACAGCACAACACTTCTACATTGCAGTAGTGTTTCATTCCATCTTTTGTGTTTGTGGAATCATGTTAAAGTTCCTCCCTGTGTCCGGAAGAATGTTGACTTTTAATGTCGCTGGTAGGCACATGACTCTTATACATTAGTGATATGTAATTTCTCGAACTGGTAAAGCTTGCATTCTTGCACCATTGCTTTTCTGTTTTTTCGTAAATGCTACTGAAATTTAGAATCTATAATCCCATTCTGTCTATGCATGATCATTTAATTTATGAATTTTTGTTTGGTTCACAAAAGCTAATTTTAACCGTAAAATGTGTTTAGCTCTTTAATATTTATATGTTACTAAATATCTTACACTTTTGGTCCCAGGCAGCGCATGGAACGTCAGATAGGCTCACTAATTCTCGCCACCGATATCACTCGGCAAAATGATTACCTGAGACAGTTTAGAAAACACCTGGACAAAGAAGAGATATCATTAGTGAACCCATGTCATCGTCACTTCATTATGCAGGTATGATTGTGTGTTGTATTTACTTTATTATGAAGTGTAAATCTAGGGGATGTGCTGAAGGGAGTAAGGTTGGTAATGCAGTCGTTCAGATGGCATTAACCCATTTGTTTACCACATGGTAAGTCAAAGCTGATCTGAGCGACTGCATTGCCAACTGTACTCCCTTCAGCACATTCCTCAACATATGGGGTGTACAGAGTTCCAGTAGTGGAATTTTCTCAGAAGAGGGTGGACAAGTATGGCTCCCAGTTATTAATTTATTTTAATTTATGGAGAACCAAGAGTTGTACTTTCCAAGCAGTGGGCACATGTTGGCTGATAATTAATAATTTATTACATGCTTAATACTGGAGTGAGTGACCATGATTCAAACCTGTGTTTCTCGGCTTCCAAGACAAACGTGTTGCTACTAAGCTCTCCTCCAGAATACCCTTTAATTTATGTTCTGCTTTTCATAGAAAGCATGGTCCTGCTAGATTAACTATCCTTTCTATCATGCCCAGTGATTTAAATCCCTCTAGTGAGCACAAGTGTTGTGAACGGTTTCCTTAAGCCAGAGTAAATTATGAGCCAGCTTTGCCAAATCCTCTGGAGGCTTTGCAATGGGTATCCCCTGATAGACACTGTTCATGTAGTCCAGGTGTAACGCGACTATGGTCAGGACTGCCTGCACTCTGTAAAAGAAATATAATACTGTGATTATAGGCTCAATGTTTTCATACAGAGAGCTTTTTTTCACCACTGCCCATATCTGGGACGACATGGACAGACTACTTTGTGGTGGGAGTAGAGCATATGACCAATTCTTTAGGCCAGATATTCAAATAGAGAGCCAGAGGGAGGAGGCCTGAGGCCAAGCCTGAGTCTGAGTTCATGCTACCCTTTAACATTTATTTTTACTTAATTTCTAAGAACAAATAATACATAGCTCAAAACAATACATTTCTCATTGCAGTGGTGGACTTATTTGGCATCAGAAAATACAGCCTGAACAAGTGTTAGACAAAAAAAACTGTTTATTGTAGAGAGCTTAAACTAGAAGAGCTTGACTAATCGGGCCATCATAAAGCTAAACATACTAAATGACGGGTGACCTGGCCAGCAGCCGTCTGGTGTAGACGTGCTTTGCTGGTGCTCCCGGGCCGCCCGTTACAAATCCTGTGAAATATCCTGCCAAACCTGCCTAAAAGCAGACTATTGTTGCGACAGAGGTGTGGAGGAACTTGATCCTCCGAAACAGTTTTCGGGAGGACCGTGAGAGGCGGCACCTCGTAATCAAGGAAGCTGACAGCGCCATCTTGCCACAGGAACTTTGCAGCCTGGCCTTGTCGGGGCTGTACCGACAGATGAGGTGTGGAGTGAGCCACCCGCTGAGCGGATGAGGGGGCAGTGACACATCAATGACTGCATTGTGGAGGCAGCCGGCGATAGGCGGAGCCGGACACAGTGGTGATGTGCCGGCTCCCCAGCACATCCTGAGGGTGAGCCGGAGTGCGTGCTGAAGCACACGGACAGAGGAGGCCTGGCGACGTAGGAGCCCCCGCACGACTGCTTTAGCAGGTGCTGCAGGTAAACATAGCGGTGTGGCATTGTGAGATGCTGCGGAGTTGCCCTACAGTCAGTCATCTGGAAGGGGCAGCAGGCCCCATTGAAGGATCCCAGGGATTTGTTGCTCTCTCAGAGATGAGTGACTGTAACCTCCTAGCTCCCATCAGGAGGGGGAACGTTGGAGGAGTGGAGCTCTATACAGTGCCACGGGGGAGACCGCTCTTCTGAGACGGTATCTGGATTACATGGCTTGGGGACGTTGTGGTAATCACCTAGGATACGACTAACTGTCACTGCTCTGCCACCTGGCATTATGTGGGGGCAGGGCCCAAAGCGAGCCAGCATGCCGTGGCGACTTTGGCGGAGGCCAGAAGGGTCCCCCCCGAAGACTCGGGAGGTGTGACCATGGAGAGCCTTTTGGCATCCATACAAGACTCTAGGTCATCACTATAAGGCGAGGTTAAGGAGGTGGGGAGTGGAGGTCTCCCTGCTAAGAGCAGATCTGTGGAAATTCTGTGAGAGAGTGACGGAATTTGAGCAGATTGTGAGCTTCGTGGAGGATGAGCTGGCAACGCTGCAGAACCTGGTGTGGGCCTGGTGGGGTGACGAGGACCCTAGAAACTAGGGCAAAAGATGCAGAAGGATGCTCCCGCAGATGCAACATCTGTCTGGTCGGGGTACCGGAAGGCGAGGAGGGCCTGTGTGGAAACTGTACGTGGAGAAGTTGATCTTGGAGAGGGTAAAAGTTAGAGGCCTCTCCAAACTGTTTAAGATTGATCGGGGTACCAAGTCGGCCCCCACCTCCAGGTGATTATCCGAGAGCAATGGTGGCTAAATTGCTTAATTTCAGAGATCGAGATGCAATCCTGTAGGAGGCATGCATGCAGAGTGGGCCGTTTTGAAATGGCTTATACAAAGATCTCAATTTTTCCCGATTTCACACAGGATGTCCAAAGGCAGAGGGGGTCGTTTGATGGGATACGTCACTGCCTGCGAGAGGCAAATTTAAAATACACGATCTTCCCGGCAAAGCTGAAAGTGTTGGACGATGGGAAGTCTCATTTCAGGAGGCAGGGACTTGGCTAGATATGCTGTCGACTCATCCGGCTTTGCAGAAAGCAGGGATTTAATGTAATAGCCATGGTTGGGAGAAATATGAACTAGCTGTGCACTCTGCTTCCCTGGGGCTGTCTTGTCTAGGGTGGGGAAGGCGTGATGCATACTGAAAGTCTAAACGGGTATTATAGGGGAGCGCTGGCTGGCTCCCTTCTCAGTGACCAAGGTCTGATGTCCGGAGGTAGTGGCGGGGGGAGGGGGGGTTCGATCACGCAGGGCGCAGCAGGGGTTCAGGGAGGAAAATGTTGGGGGGTGGGAGGTTTGAGAGGGTGGGGAAGGTTGTTGCGGGGGAGTGCAGGGTGGGGAGACCCTAGGAGGTGTAGGTGCCCTTCCCCGGCTTACTACGTGTGAGAGAAAATAAAATACCGACACAACCCCTTGTCGGGGAAGGAGGCACTGAGACCCGGCTGCAAGAGTTCAAAGGATGGTTTATTTCTCCAGCTAGGAAATAACCCAAAAAAAACCTCCCACCATCATTTACATCCGTGCTTGTATTTATATTAATTAAAGTAACTCTAACAAAACATGGTAAATGGACCCGATTGGCCAGACCGTGTGGTGCTGTAGGTGTGGGTGGCATCTCTTCCTTCTGGTTGGCTGAGTGGCTGACGAGATGACAGACGTCAAATATCTTGTGCTCCACGCAGGTCAGGGTCCGGTCACTGTGGTCACTACCTAAGCTAATATATTGCATTCGAAAAAACACTGAATAACAAATTATCTAAAACATTTAATGCTACTTTTCACATTTCTACATAAGTCACACACAATGATTGTCAGTACAATTGGGTCATTCGTGGCTTTAATTGGAGCCCTTGACCTTATTGTGTATGTAGAAGAATCAGGCTGTGTTTCGCATCTTTTCCTAGGTTTCAAACTCATTAGTACAATGTGGAGTCATGCCTCTGGTGGTGCCGCGGCGTGCACTCAACCCGCACGGGCCCGGAGACGCTGGACACCCTGGCGGCATGCCCGCCCTTCCCGGTGTATCAAGGAAGGGGGAAGCCGCCGCGGACAGCCGCGTTGCTGGCGGCCGCGGCGGCGCTGCGGTAAGAACCGCTATAGACAGCCGCGGCGAAGCCGTGAGAGAAGCCGCTGCGGACAGCCGCGGCGGGCCCGCGGAACACTCACCTGGGTTCCACTCCGGTCCGGGGAACGGGGAGCCATGCTCGCGGTGGTGCTGGGACGCAGGAGAGCAGCGACCGGATCGCCGCCTCCGTGCTCCTTCTGATAGAGCCGGGACTTCATGTGGCTGGAGAAGGACGCCCATCGTCCGGATGCGTCCTTACACCACGCGGCCACGGATGCATGGCCAACGTGAACCCTCACCACCTCAAGGGGAACGGGAAGGGCGACAGCCCGGGGCGGCAACCTTTAAGGGAGGCGGGACAACGTCCCAGGAACCAATGAGAAGGGGATAGCCCAGGCTCCTAGTGATTGGAGGGAATTTGAAACCTCCTGTTATGATAAAAGGGCGCCAAACCAAACTAATGGGTTGCTCTCATTCCACAGGATACGGAGTAAGGAGAGAGGGGAGAACCAGAGTGGTGGGCCTATCCGGACACCTCAAGATAAGACCAGACCAGGACTAACATCGTTATATTTTGGAAGGCCAAGACACCGGTGAAGTTAACCGGGAGGACTTGAGAATAATTCCCTTAAACATAACGCTACCCTTCAAGCAGTGAATAAAATATTGTTTCAGCATCTACCTGTCTCCGAGCCTAATTCCACACTGGCGACGAAGGTGGGATTCTGACAGCGCTATGGAGGCATTGATAAAGACCCTGACCGAGGGTCAACAGCAATTGCAACAGATGGTGCAGCTACAGTCACAACAAGCAGCTGCGGATCGGCAAGCCTTTCAACAGGCCATCCAGCTGCAAGGTACTATACAGACCACTGCGCAGGACAAACAGCATGAGACCATAACCCGTCTCACAGATGCAGTAGCCAATACGAGAAACCAACCACTGGTGCCCTCGGCCCTCCTGCAGAAGTATAGGGACGGGGAGGACCCTGCCTTTTTCTTTACCAGTTTCGAGCGCATAGCCAGGAACGCGCAATGGCCTCTAGGCCGGTGGGGTCAATATGTCGCCCCCCTTCTATCTGGGGTGATGCAGGGCGCCTACCAGGCGGTAAACCCCAACGGCAATACGCCGTACGGAGAGATCAAGGCCGCAGTGCTAGACCGTTTAGGACTGGACGATGAAGCATACCGGATCCAGCTAAGGGAAGCCAGACTCAGGGCTGGGGAAAGCCCACGCCAGCTGTATTATAGGATAAAAGACCTAGCCGAGAAGTGGTTGCTGGCTCCAAACCCCGCTAACCAACCCCTGCTCGATAAAATCATACTGGAACAGTTCATAGAAGCCCTGCCCGGGCAAATGCAGAAATGGGTCAGGCAGCACCATCGGCCCACCCTAACCGAAGCAGTGGACATAGCGTTGGCGTATCAGAAGGCAGGTCACTTCCGGCTACCACCCACAGGAGTATCAGCCCGCATTGCCATCCCGGTTTCCGACCCCCATGTGATCAGGGGTAGCCGAGTCCTACCCTTCAGGTGGAAACCCTCAGAGGACAAGAGACCAGGAAGTGAAGAGAAGGCCCCGATGCCGACACCTGGTTACAAGCAATCGCAGTGTTGTGAGTACAACGAGTGGGGCCACATAGCCCGGTTTTGTCCCAGGAGAAGACCGGTTGAACCCATGGACATCGGTTACCTGAACCCGATAGACGAGGAGGGCGCCCTGGGACCCTATGTGGTGGACATTCGTGTCGACGGCCGACCATCACGTGCACTCTTGGACAGCGGCAGCAGGCAGACGGCCATATCACCAATCGTGAGTAACTCTCCCTGCTTGTCTAATGTAACGGTACCTATTCGATGCATTCACGGGGACACCAAGTGTTACCCAATGAAGGATGTAGTAATTGACTTAAAAGAAACCTCCACTCCCTTGAGGGTTGCCGTCCTACCTAGTCGTCCCACCCCAGTGGTAATCGGGACTGACCTTCCCCACTTCAACCAAACCTTAAGGGACCTAAGGGAAGAGAAGGACCCGCCCGAACCCAATGTTGCGGGAACGGACCCTGTTTCCCGGGAACCCCTACCAGGGCGGAAAAGGCGGACCCGGATGGCATGGTGTCAGGCCAGTTATATGACCCGACCCATCGATTGGAAGCTTGAAGATAACGAGGACACCATAAGGGGAGAGACCCTAACCGACCCAACCCTACGTGTGGCCAGAGAAAGGGCAGCCCGGGAAGGGGAACCCAACCTGGCCAGTGGCCCAGGGTTCCTTCTACGCAATGGTCTCGTATACCGGAGGTATAAGGGTGATGATGGCGCCGTAAAAGAACAATTAGTGTTACCGAAGAGTCACCGTCTTATAGTACTACAACTGGCCCATAATCATCCCTGTGGGGGTCACATTGCCTCCCTTAAGACCCAACAAAATCTTCTAAAGAGGTTTTTCTGGCCTGGTATTTACGGCGAGGTAGCCCGACATTGCAAGAATTGTTCCACATGCCAGCTTACCAGCGGGGTCCTACCCGCCAAGGCACCACTACAGAAAATGCCCCTCATTTCGATCCCATTCCAGAGGATCGGTATGGACATAGTGGGACCCCTGGAACCAGCCAGCCGCGGTTATAAATACTTATTGGTCGTAGTCGACTACGCTACCCAGAGGCCTTTCCCCTAAAGGGGACATCGGCCCGGGTATTATGCGACCAACTAATCCCGTTCTTTGCCCGAGTGGGGATACCCTCCGAGATAATCACCGACCAGGGCACTAATTTCATGTCAACCCTCCTAAAACAAATATGTGGACAGCTACAGATCAAACAATTGAGAACCTCAGTATACCATCCTCAAACTGATGGGCTGGTAGAACGCTATAACCAGATGATCAAAAAAATGCTAAGAAGGGTGACGGGACCAACCGGGAAAAACTGGGATCGGGCGATCCCCCTGGTGTTAATGGTGTTAAGAGACACCCCACAGTCTTCCACCGGTTTTTCTCCCTTCGAGCTCTTGTTTGGGAGACAACCTCGGACGATACTGGACCTGGTTAAGGAGGAGTGGGAATCCACGGAAGAGGTGTCCTTAACCGAGTATACAGAGGAATTAAAGGAACACCTAACCGCATTACGTACACTGGCCCAGAACAACCTTGGTCATGCCCAAACAACTCAAGAAAGAAATTATAACAAGGGGAGCCGTATGAGAATCTTCAGCCCAGGGGACCAGGTATTGGTACTCCTACCTACCAGCACCAACAAGCTCTTAGCCAGATGGAGAGGGCCCTACAAGATCATTGATGTGCTAAGCCCAGTGACCTACCGGGTACAACAACCCGATCGAACTACCCCAGAAAAGGTCTATCACATCAACCTTCTAAAATAAATGGAACGAGCCTCTTCTGGGCGCCTTTGTGAGCATCGAGGAACCCGAATCGGAAGAAATCCTGAACACTGTTCCCCATACCCTGGATGCAGTCAACTGGGGCGACACCCTTTCCCCCGAAATGAAGACGGACATTAGGAACAGGCTGTTCCCTTATGCTGATGCCTTTTCCTCCTTACCTGGACGAACCAACGTGCTTGAACATGTAATCAAAACGGACCCCGGACCACCCGTGAGGCTTAGACCGTACCGGATACCCGAAGCCAGGCGGAACATCATTAAATCCAAGGTGGATGAAATGTTACGGATGGATATCATCGAGCCATCTGTCAGCATTTGGTCGTCCCCCATAGTGCTCGTTCCTAAACCAGACGGTTCGGTCCGTTTCTGTATGGACTACAGACAGTTAAATGCGGTGTCCCGATACGAAACCTATCCAATGCCTCGGATGGACGAACTACTGGAGGGCCTTGGAGCAGCCCAATTCTTAAGCACTCTGGATTTAACCAAGGGCTATTGGCAGATACCCCTACACACCAAGGATAGGGAGAAAACTGCCTTTTCCACCCCTCAAGGCTTATACCAATACAAGGTTCTACCCTTTGGACTCCATGGGGCCCCCGCCACGTTCCAGAGGCTGATGGACATCATACTAAGACCGCATGCTGGATACGCTGCTGCTTACCTGGACGACATTGTCGTGTACAGCCAATCCTGGGGGTCGCATCTGGACCATCTGGAACTAGTAGTAGCTGATTTACAGAGGGCAGGGTTACATATCAACCCCAAGAAGACTACGATGGGAACCCACGAAACCAAATATCTGGGCCACATAGTGGGTGGGGGAGTGCTTAAACCTCAGTTGTCCAAAACCCAGGCTATACGCGATATACCGACTCCCACCAACAGGAAACAAATACGAGCATTCCTGGGGTTGATCGGGTATTACAGGAGGTTCATCCCTGACTTCTCCTCGGTGGCCGCACCTTTGACAGACGCGTTACGACTCAAGGGGAATCCCAATCTGACCAACAACCCAAGTGCCTTGAACGCCATAGCGGACCTGAAGCGACGGATCACGTCAAACCCGGTCCTCTGCTGTCCGGACTTCCAGAAACCTTTCTTTTTACAGACAGACTCCTCCAACCAGGGATTAGGAGCTGTACTGTCACAGGAGACCAGAGGGGATCTACAACCAATGTGCTTCATCAGTCGGAAACTGTTGCCCCACGAGGCGGCTTACTCGACCATTGAGAAGGAGTGCTTGGCCATCAAGTGGGCCGTTGACTCACTCCGGTATTATCTGCTGGGTCGCCGGTTCACCCTGTATACCGACCATGCCCCCCTCCAATGGCTGGCTCAGCATAAGGACACTAACCAGAGGGTTCTCCGCTGGTTTCTCTCCCTTCAGCCTTTCGACTTCATCACGTTGCACAGACCTGCCAGATTCCAGCTAGTGGCAGACTATCTGTCTAGATGCTCACCCTGGCCCGAACGGCCTGGGATCGGGGTGGGGATGTGTGGAGTCATGCCTCTGGTGGTGCCGCGGCGTGCACTCAACCCGCACGGGCCCGGAGACGCTGGACACCCTGGCGGCATGCCCGCCCTTCCCGGTGTATCAAGGAAGGGGGAAGCCGCCGCGGACAGCCGCGTTGCTGGCGGCCGCGGTGGCGCTGCGGTAAGAACCGCTATAGACAGCCGCGGCAAAGCCGTGAGAGAAGCCGCTGCGGACAGCCGCGGCGGGCCCGCGGAACACTCACCTGGGTTCCACTCCGGTCCGGGGAACGGGGAGCCATGCTCGCGGTGGTGCCGGGACGCAGGAGAGCAGCGACCGGATCGCCGCCTCCGTGCTCCTTCTGATAGAGCCGGGACTTCATGTGGCTGGAGAAGGACGCCCATCGTCCGGATGCGTCCTTACACCACGCGGCCACGGATGCATGGCCAACGTGAACCCTCACCACCTCAAGGGGAACGGGAAGGGCGACAGCCCGGGGCGGCAACCTTTAAGGGAGGCGGGACAACGTCCCAGGAACCAATGAGAAGGGGGTTAGCCCAGGCTCCTAGTGATTGGAGGGGATTTGAAACCTCCTGTTATGATAAAAGGGCGCCAAACCAAACTAATGGGTTGCTCTCATTCCACAGGATACGGAGAAAGGAGAGAGGGGAGAACCAGAGTGGTGGGCCTATCCGGACACCTCAAGATAAGACCAGACCAGGACTAACGTCGTTATATTTTGGAAGGCCAAGACACCAGTGAAGTTAACCGGGAGGACTTGAGAATAATTCCCTTAAACATAACGCTACCCTTCAAGCAGTGAATAAAATATTGTTTCAGCATCTACCTGTCTCCGAGCCTAATTCCACATACAAGTAAAAACATATATAGTAGTAAAAATGCTTAAGGTTAGTAAGAGTGTATTGGGTGGGTTTTGCAGCACAGGCGAGGGTCTGGCACTTGAAAGAAATACCTTACAGGGGGTGCATGGTCAAGATGGCAATAAATTGTTCTAAAATGGGAATGGGTGGCTGGCACGTTTATGGGAATGAATCGAGCAGAGAGTGCTTAACTCATTCTGGTTCACATGCTGGTTCTCAGGCGAGCAGTGATCTCAGAGGAAGAAAACTGTAGCATATTGATTGTTGCAACTTTCTCCGGCTTCAGCGTGAGAATGGAAGCGCAGAGCTTTCCTTCGCAGGGGGAGTGGGTGGGGCCAACCAGCTGCCTGCGCGCCTCGTGTGTGTGTCTCTCTGTCCTTGGCTGCTGCGGTGGAAGGGGAGGTGAGCATTGCTGTACTATCGCAGTGAGGCCTGTTTACCCAAGATGGAGTCGAAAGGGGGCACAAAAGATGGATGCCCCGTGTCCTGCCCAGTAGTCCCATCTATGTAGCAGTCAACCGTGGTTAACCTTACATAAGGGCAAGGGGCAATCCCACTACCGGAGGCATGTGGTCCAAGCCTTGTACTGAGGAGCATACGATGCGAGGGGGCCTGAGATCTCCCTCGCTCCCATACAGAGGTTTCGGGAGTTAGTTTCTTGGTTGTTAGTGTCCAGTCGGACGGGTTTGAATTACTAGACAAGCAGACAGAGTGATGAGGTCTGGCAACGGGATGCCAAAGTAAAAATCTTTGGAGGTGATCTATAGGCGTCTGTGTGATAGGAGTGTGCACCTGGAATGTGTGTGGCTTGCGAAAGAGGGCAAAAAGGGCTCAGGTGAGACAGTTTTTGGAGCGTAACTCCAGGAGACTCATTTGCTGGAGGCAGACCTTAAGAGATTGGAAAAACAGTGGAGGCGGTGGTTCTGGGTGTTTCGGTCCTCATATTCCTTTTTTGGTAGGGGTGTCTTAATTTGGGTGGCCCCAGGTGTCCCACCGGAAGCAACTGGTACTGTTAGGGATTTGGAAGGAAGGGTAATGGCACTGTGGGATACTCTGGAGGGGGTGGCCTTTTGTGTTATCGATTCATATGCCCCCAATGCGGACAATAAAGATTTTTTCTCCTCAGTGAGGCGATTGGTGCGGCAGTACAGATCCGTTATATTTTTGTGGGGGGACTTCAACTGTTTCCTGGATCGTGCCGATCAGATAGCACAACGAGTTGAGCGCTCCATCTGAAATCCGTGCGTAGCCTGTTGATGCAGGTTAGAAACCCGGCAGGGTCAACTCAGCCTTTCGTCCTTCCGAGGTCGATAAATTGAGTTCCATGCAGTGGTATAATAACTGTCATTGCAGCGCTCAGATACTAGTTATTATCACGATCTGGACCGACGTGGGAGACCGGGCCCGGCGAAACCTCAAGCCTCGGCCTCATGTCAGGTTGCGACCAATCTAGATTTGGTCGAGCTATGGAGGGAAACACACGGGCAGGAAAGATGTTATTCTTGTCAATAAAGCATATGAGTCATATTCCTGTTTGGATTATCTTTGTGGGGGCAGGAGTATTTTCATTGGTTCGCAAATGTCACTTAACAAGGGAGCATTCCCCCCACCCATTGCTTGCAACGTTACAGAGGCTGCTTCAGAGACCAGCAATTTTGTTGCTGATGTTTAGGATGGGGGCTTTGCAGGATGAATTCTATAGTGCTAAACTACGTGAGGAGATGACTAGTTTTTTCAAGTTGAACAAGGGTTCCGTTGAGGATGCGGGGGTGCAGTGGGAAGCGTTTAAGGTGATACGGATAGGGTTATGTATTTCATCCACTGCAGGGGTTTGGAAGATATTGGGTGATGCTCTGAAAAGTGCAGAAGCGTTGATTCAGCGACTGCATGGAGGTTTGGTGAAAGGGAGTCCAGTGGGGGAGGAGTTGGCTGGGGAATAGGAGGTTCACCGGGTTGTGCAGCACTCCCTGTCTAAGTTTGACACAGCACAAAGATACATAGGGAAGGGGATAAAGCAGGTCGCCTCTTGACGTGGCTTATACGACAGGAACAACCAAGATCGATAGGTAGTAGTTTCTCAACAACATATTAATTGGGTAATCCGCTCGTATTATGCCCAATTGTACACCAGCAAGGGCACTTATTTGGACATGGAAGACACCTGCCGAATCTAGTGCAGCTCCCCAGGATAGCGGTCCAACTTTGAGAGGAATCGGATGTGCCGATAGAAGAGACTGAAATACTACAAGCTATCAAGACTATGGGCCTCATTACATGGATGGCGGTGAACCATGGCGCTATTGGCGCCATGGTTCATGCAGGTAAAATACCGGCACCGCCTTGGCGGAAAGGGGAATTACCGCCCCATTCCAAGGTTGGCGGGCGGTAATTCCCCCTTCCACCATTGCCCTTCCCCATTCCCATTTTTGCCCCATAGGGCTCAATGGGAATGGGGAAGGCGCTAATTACGGTACCGCAAATTGCGGTACCGTAATTAGCTCCCTGGGTCCCTTTGCGGGTTGGTTTTTAACGCCTGCAAAAAGTAGGCGTTAAATCCCCCAACCCGCAAAGGGACCTCGTAGTAAGGCTCTAAGGATTTACCGGTACCGGTAAATACTTACCGCCATCCGTGTAATGAGGCCCTATGTAATGGAATAAGGCGCAGAGAAGTGATGGGTTCCCTGTTGAGTTCTACCAGGTATTCGCAAAGTTGTTGTTACCCCAGCTCAAGAGAGTTTATGATGATGCATTTCAGACGGGGTCATTTTCAGGAACAATGCATGAGGCATTAATTACAGTTGTATTCAAGAAAGGTGGAGACCCACAGGGATGTGGATCATATAGGGCAATCTCATTGTGAATGGCGATGTGAAAATCTTGGGGAAAAATTGGCGACTAGACTGGTCAGGGTACCACCTCGTTTGGGGCACGCAGACCAATGTGGCTTCATAGGAGGTCAGAATACGACCATGAATCTGCAACGGTTGCACCATGTTATGGATCAGGTGCAGGGCTTGGGGATGGAGCTGGCGGTTGCATCACTTGATGCGGTTAAAGCATTCGATGTGGTGGAGTGGGCCTGCTTGTTTATAGTCCTGGAGGCCTTTGGTCTTGAGGTGAATATGTTGGGATGGCTCAAGCTATTATACACTGGTCCTATGGCATGGATTAGGACAGGGAATCGGGTGTCGTCGAGGTGTGAACTGGGACGGGGCACGCAACAGGGCTACCCAGTATCGCCTATTCTTTTTTCTTTAGCACTGGAACCGCTAGCTAGCCAGGTACTTCTGGATGTATATTAGGGAGACAGGGATACAGGTTGGAGTTGTGCTTCATAACAATTTGCTGTATGTGGATGATGTTTTATTGTATCTCTCTAACCCACTGGAAAAAGTTTAGATTGTCTTAGAAGTACTGGACTACTTTAAGAAGTAGACCGGTTTTCAGAGAAACATCTCTGTTATTTCCTTTGGCTGCGCTCTGTGACAAGCAGGCAGGGGATTTGGTAGATTGGGGTCTCAGGTGGGAGTCAGAATCGTTTTGGCATTTAGGGGTCCAGCTATTCCATGAGGTAGAGGGCACGTTTGTATACAACACAGGGAGGGCATTTTATCCGGTATAGGTGACATCATTGGCTTTTGGAAAACATTACTGATCTCTTTGAAGGGGAGGATAGCACTCTGCAAAATGGTGGTGCTCCCATGCTTTTGTATTTTTCCACAAATATTCCATACCCAATTAATAAGGTGTTCTTCAAGCTGCTGGACGAAAAAATAGGGGAGCTGTTGTGGAATGTGGGGTGGTGGAGGGTAGCGTTGCGGACATTTCAGCGAAGCTCCGAGGAGAGTTTGGGGAGGAGGGGGCTGAATTTGACAGATTTTGAAAAGTACTAAATAGCAGCCCAGCTGCAATCGGCAGCTAGGTGGGACTCCTCGCCAGATGGAGAAATTGTGGGGTTATTGGAGGCATACGATTCAGCAGGCAGGTGATTGAACTATTGTGGCATTCCATGGGTCTAAAGGTACCTCCACTGTCTTCACAGTGGCACAAGGCTTGTTGCTGAGACTGATGTGGAAGCTAAAGGTGGCAGGCCTTTATAGTGCTGAGTTGCCCATAGGGTTTGATCCACAAATGTTGATTTCCTAGAGATCCGTGGGGATGGTTAAGTTAGCTGGGAGAAACTGCAGGTGCTGGAGGATCTCCTTGAAGCAGGGGCAGTTGACGTTTAATCAGTGGAAGGAGATGTTTAATATGTTGCCTTAACACTTTCTTGCATATGTCCAGATTGGGGGGAGACTGGCGGAAATTTGGGACAGTATCCCAGAAGAGCCAGAGGTGTGCAATTTGATGCAGACCATGTTAACAATAAGGGAGAGGGGGGCACAGGATTGCCAGATTTTATGCAGCCCTGCAAACAGCCCAAATCAGGGAGGAATTGGAAGTTAAACATAAGTGGGAGCAGGATTTGTGCCATTCTATTTCTGAGAAACAATGGTCCCAAATCTGGGAACGGGTGAAGGTTTCTAGGAATGTACGCTTTCAGTTGATCCAATTCAATTATCTGCATAGAGTGTATATGACCCCAGCTAAATTGCCCAAGATCAAACCACGGGTGACACATGAGTGCCCATGATTTAGATCGGGGATTCGATTAGCTGGATTTTGGCATGTGGTCTGAATATGCTCGGTGAGAGGTGGATACCGGAGGGGGGGGTGGTTGATCATTTAAACAACTTCTTACACAGTGCCTATGAATGTTCCTCAACGATCTGTTTACTGGGCTTGATCCCTGGGGGAAAAATCCCACAGGACCTGTCACAAGATGGAGCATTTTCTGTTAGTTTTGGCTAAACGCAGATTAGTAATGTCATGGAACGCTGTTCAGGGCACAGCAATCAAACAGAGGCTCCAAGATGTACTTAGATAGGGAAGGGCAGAGGTTGATTGCCTGAGACGGCAGATCCAGCCCGACAATAGGGGGTGCATATGGATTGCAGGCAATTACTGAATTAGCTGGCCTGAAACACCTATGAAATGTTCGCTGGGAAATGTGATACTGGTATAAACAAAGGGACGATAGGAGGTTGTGCAACAGTCATGACGGAGAAAGGAAGTCACTGCTGTCATGTATTGGGGTGCTGGGCAGGCGAGAGGGTTGGGATTAAGTGCTCCAGGGTTGGTACAAAAGGTAGTGTCCTTTGTTTAGGTAATGGTAAGGGGAAGTGGGCCCTTGTTGGGGAGATTCTGATAATGTTTATGGCAAATATGACTGGATATGGAATGTTTTGATTTCTCAATTGAAAAATGAAAGACGTTTAAAAAAAAAGATACTAAAAATTGAGGAAACAAAAATATGATTGTGAAAGGAAAAGGGTAGAGTGTGCAAAAAGAAGAGGCCAGTCTATTTTAAGAGGCCACCTTATCGCTCAACAAGTTACCTACCCTGCTTTGGTGTGACGTTACACAGGTAAATGTAAAAGGTTACATACTTCTCAACCCTAAAACAGGGGGGGAGAGGTCATGTTAACCAACAGTCAATCCCATTGTAGAGTGACCATACATCAGGGTTGCTCGCAGACGTTTTGTAGTGTTAAAAAATGTTGGATTTGGTCTTTCTACATGTGCCACACTGAGGACTGTGCACTGCAAACACACAAAGCTACCAAAACACTAATAATGCCATGCTATTCTGAACAGCAAGTAAAATTGAGAAAAAATATGAATGTTTAAAATACCAAATTGCGAAGGGGTTTGGTGGCCCATCTAAGGAATATTGGTTCCCACTTGTACTAAATAATGCTTTCTAATGGTTTTTGTCCTCCCAGGGATTGCTTATCTTAGATATTCTTTTCCTGACATTAGTAGATCTCTGAAATCTTTTCTCTGAGCAGGGGTGCTGTGTGGCTCGGCATCGAGGATCCTCTGGTCTGGACATGATATCGACATGTGCACGGCACCCTTTGACCTCAGTTCCTTTTGCTCTCATGCAGACATCCTTCAATGCCTCGAGAATCTTGTTCTCGGACGCATTTCAAAATACTTCAAACCCTTCATAATGCTTCAAATTCATCGACAATGACGACTCCTAAACACAAGGGTTTTAAAAAAAATGCTGCAACTGTGACTCAAAAATGTCCCATATAATATGTCTCTTGTACCTCTGTGCCGATCATGTAGTGGCGGGCTGTGGCTCATGCCAGAACATGATGCATAAAGCCCTAAAAGAGAGAGCTTTCAGATTGTCACACAGACGCTCGAGATCAAATTCACCAAATACGACTCAGTTGAAGCGTAAATCCAAAGAGGACATAGGCCTGGCAATGGAAAAATCGCTGGAGAGGGAAAAGAAAGGGTCCAAAAAGCACAGTAAAAGATCCCCCTGAAGGAGCGACTCCTGACATTCATCTTCATCCTCGAAGATGAAGAAAAGAGGAAAAACACTTGTCCACGGATTGATCACCTGATAGACCGGTACGCTTTATTTCGAAAACTGCTTTGGTTACGCTTAAAAATGATGCAGGTCTTTGAGAAAGCATGTCAACCTCCTCGATGAAGAAGACCGTCGAGCCCACTGTTCCTGAAAAAGCCATCAGTGTGTCAGAACACAGTCCTCTAGCGCCTAAGAGCTCAGTCGGGAACTGTAAACCCTCAACAAGAGCTCTCGGCACCACTGATGTCCTCGTCGGCTGTTGTTTTCTCCGCTCCGCCGGGGTCTACTCCGGGGACAGTCTATAGACCTGCACCTTTGAGATTTGTTTCCGAAATCTAGAAAGGAATATGTGACTTCCTTAAAGCACATCTTCAATGAAGATGATGACCCGATTCCTTTTGGGTTCGGACCCAACAGCCGGAAGAATTCCAAAACGAGGGAGATAGATTTGCTAATTTGGCTGCATGCTTTTTAAAGGATGACATGACCTGGACACCTCCCAGAGGTTGATTTATTCATTTCTTTCTTCCTCAAGCACACCCCATAAAGGCATATAGGAAAAAGATGGCCATGGTGGCTGATGCCTTGGGTTGCGTTCCTCCTATAAAGGAGATGGTAGAATGTGATTTGAATGACATTCTGGACAAAAGCGACTGGGTGGAACACGGCCTCCCTTTTCACAATACTATTTTAAAAATCAATTACTGGAGCTATGGAAGACTCCCTGCTCTGGGCCAGCAATCCATAAGGATTCTGCATGAAAATGCAATCCAGCACCCTGCGACCCAAAGTTCCTCAACAGACACCCTACGCATAATAGCCTTGTGGTCCAGGCAACTGCTAAGTCCTCACTGAGGCAAACTCTTTACCCCAGACAGGGATGACAAAATATACTATGCTATGGCCAAACAAGTCTTTGCCTGTTGCAGTATGGCCTTGAAGGCGGTTAAAGCCTCTTGTGCACTTGCTAAGTACACTTGTACTTTATGGCCTGCCATATTGGAGGTGGCAGAGCATGTTCATGTAGGGGAAATGAGGGAAGGTTTTTGGAATATTGTAGTGGATGGGAATGAGGTAATGTGCCAACCCCTCCGATCTGGACTTGACACAGCTCATTCTGTCAGAAGGGCTATGGTGACGAGTTCTATCACTTCATGAAATAAGTCTTTGCACAAGGTGTGCAGTTGAAACTTTAGACATGCCCTAAAATGGGTCCCACTTATTTGGACCAAAGACTGATGATAGCCTGGAGATATTTCAGGCCTCCAAGCCGCAGCAAAATCATTGAGCAGCTGTAAAACAGCCTGCTCAGACCCTTCTGGTACTACAGCTATGGCCGAAAGGGGAAACAAACTACTACCCACCAGGGTTAAAAAAGATTTTCCAGACCCTCAAGAGGTAGAGGTGGGAAGTCAACCCAGACTACTCCTGCATCATTGCCTTCCAGTGAGGCTCCAGCCGCAAAACCACTTGGAGTACTTCTGTGTGATGCTGGAAATGGATCTGAGGGACAGGGCCTCTGAATCCTTGTCCTTTTTCTGTTTTTACCGTGTGTTCTGTTATGTTTTCTGCCCCGGAGTCCATGTGGGACTCCTGGCAGTGCAGCTCTCTCTTTTGGTTTGGTGAACAGACCCATGGGATACCCTTATGGCACCCATGGGTAGGGGTACAACCCTGTGCCCCTAGTGTATGTTTATGGGCACCCGTGGGTGGCCCCAGAGCAGGGTATGGGCTGGTGGCAGCTCCGTGCTGAAATTGACAGGTGCTCCGGGTGTCCTCCATTTTGGGATACCCAGGCCCTGCCATTGGGATCTGTTGATTCCTGATAGGAAACAAGATGGCCCCTGTGGCCTCTTGCTTTCTATTGCCTGTTATCTTGTTTTCCCAAAGTCCTGGGAAGCCCTGTCTCTGTCCCTTCCCCCTGACTGGCTGTTGGGTGGAAGTTCCATGTATGGTATTGTTGTGAAGGCCCAGCTAGACTGACTGGAGCCTTCCCAGTGACTGTATGTTGTGGGTACCTCCTGTGGGTGGGACCTGGGTGAATGGAGTGTGTGACCAATATACACTTCTTGTTGTGGTTGTCTGGTTTCTGGCATGAGAGACAAAGACTGAGACAACCCTGCCCGAAACTGGCCTGAATACAGTGTGTAGTGTTGAATGGCTGGGTACTTGTCCCAATCCACATTTCTTGTTGTGAGTGTCTGGAAGGGAGGAGTGTGGCCTGAATGCACTATGTGCCTGATTGGCTGACTGACTGCATGAATGCCCTGCAGTATGATTGGCTGCTGAGTGTGTGCCAGCAGCGTGGATGAGAGAGAGGATAGTATATCTGGGGACCTCTCACCACTGGAAAAGTGTTCAGAAGGGACCTTTGGTTGAGAAGCGACCATTGTGCTCCTAAGCAGCCAGGGAGCTGAGTCTCCACTCTACGAGTAACTGGAACTGCGGATCCTCGACGTCCAGCTGGAAGAAGAAGACTTGCTGTGGCATTTGCTTCGACCGATCTGAAGGCTGACGAGATCGTCGAGGGCTAACCCGAGAGAGGACCTGGTAAGGCGCCCTCTTCCCGTGCTCCGAGGGACCATCGAGCACCGCTCCATCTTCGCCGAAGCGCCCTTGAAGACAGACCCTCGAAAGGCTGTCGACCCGAGACGGGACCGCTGAGGAGATCGAAGTGAAGCACCCAGACATCGACGCCGTCGAAGTCCATTGCCGTCGACCAGGGTTCGCAGGTTTGTGTAACCGCTGGAGGCCCGTCGAAGTTGTGTTGCCCAGCCGTGGGAACCACTTGACGCCGTGCCGCCGACGACCGGAGCCGTCCGCTCCTTTGCCTAAGAACATTCAATTGAAGGACTCTCTCGACCGCATCGTCGACCGCTTATCCTGCCGGAGAAAGTCGAGGCCGACCAACGCGCCGAGGAGAAATCTGCCGGTGGGTTTCCCGCCACCCGACGACCTCAAAGACTCGGACGACTCGACGCCCTTGCTGGGCTCCCGTCTCTACAATCTTTGCGGTCCAGAACTATTGTCATCGAGGTGCCCCGCACACCTCCGCCTTGCAGGACGCCGACGCCCCGACACCGACGAGCACCGCTCGGACGAAGCTGCCGCCTCTTCGACATCGTTCTACCTCGTTTGTCGATGGACGGTCGACGCCCCGTGCCTCCCGCTTGAAAGGGAAGGCATTCAAGAAGGTCCGTCGATTCCCCGTCGCCGAACAGCGAGTTCCTCGACGTTTGTCGACGCCTCTTCGAGGAGCTCGACTCCACCAGGTACATTGGGGGGGTAAAAACATTATAGGAGAGAATAAGACTTGCAGAGCAATATATGGACTGGGCTTGTGCTATATCTTTCTTTACAGGTTGCCCAGGTGGGGGGATCTCCACACAGAACTGTGCCCAGTGGTAGGGGCCAGTATTCTGCCTATTGCTCAACCATCTTATTTTCTCTCCTCTCTCTATTGCTGGTTTCACTCTATTGGTCTGTGTGACATTGTACAGTATTGTTCATGCACTTCAATGAGATCTAGGGTGGTACCACTTTAGGATTGTAAATATTTGTCATTGTAGATTTTGCCGGAGTACAAAGTGAGTTATCATGATGAATGTACATAACCTTAACTATTGATTATATAAAGACTGTGTTCTAACCAATACAGAGTGTGGATATTCCTTTGTGGGGGCTTGGGGATACACTGTACTTAAGAACCAGCCTGCATCACCTCCTGAGAAGCTAGGCCTTGATTGCTCGACCATTGCTACCGAATAGAGAATCTTGGCTGGGGTCTCCTGTGCCTCTCCTCCACCATATAGGGAGCGGAAGTACAGACACCCCCCACCGGTCGTTGAGGCCCGTCTCTCACACTGGTGGCAAGCGGTGGGATGCTTATGGTTTTAAGAATCAGTGTATAACCGTGCCACTTACAAAGGAGATTTGCCCTTTATGGAATTAAGGTTTAGTTGTGTACAAGGTAACTGCATTACAAACAATGGAGTCTATTGCGAATGGCAAATTAACTCGGATGAGCTTGGAGGCTCTCCAGAGTGCTTGTGAAGCTAGGGAGTTAGACTTTGTGGATAAGTCTAGGGCTGAGCTGATAGCTGCCCTGGTGGACTACCAGACTGATAGTGAAACTCTTGATGAGGGGGGGAATGCCACCAATGAGGACTCTGCCCCTGGGGTTTCAGCTGAATCTGTTTCTGGGAATGCCGCCATTCCTGCTGCCTCTGTTCCAAACTCCAGCAATTCCTTAGAACTTGAGTTATTAAGGATGAAATTGGCCTTTGAATACCGCAAGTTGGAAATAGATGCTGAGCTTAAGAAAGAGGAGTTGGCTCAACAAGTGGAGCTCAAGAATAGGGATCTTGAACTCAAAAATAAGGACCTTGAACTCAAGAGCCAGGACACTGAATGTCAGAGGATCCAGCTAGAGAAAGCTAGAGTGGAGACTTCAGCTAGATCCAGTGAGAGTGTCAGGTCCCCAGCCACCAAGTTTATGAAAGATTTGGTGGGTGTATTTGTGGAGGGTTCGGATATCCTCCAATGGATTGAAGCGTTTGAAATGGCTTGTGAGATTCATGATGTGGATAAAAGAGATTGGGCGAAGTGTTTGTTAAGCAGAGTGCCTCAAACCGGGTATGGCTGTATTCTGAAGCTGAGTGTGGAAGAAAGGGGTCAGTACGAGTGTATGAAGTCTGTTTAGATTGCCAAGTTCGGCAAGACACCTACCCAATACCTTAGAAGGTTCAGGGATTTTAAGAAAAAGGAGAATGTCTTGGGTTGACTGGGTGAGTGCTGCGCACATGAACATGATGGGGTGGATCGATGGATACAAGGTTAAGACTTTTGTTGAATTGTCCCACCTTGTTTTTTGAGCATTTCTCTGAAGCCTGTTCACCAGAGCTGCGTCAGTATGTGGCTGACCAGAACATTTTGGACCCCTTTAAGCTGGCTAGGTTGGCTGACAAGTGGGTCTCCCACCGGGTGTCCCCTAAGGACCCCAGTGGGAAGGACAAGGATAAAGAGAAGGGGGCCTCTCAGAAAGCTGAGGAGTCCCCCAAGCAGTCACAGTCGGGTAAACCAAAACCTTCCTCTCCTAAGACCCAAAAATCTAGTGGGGATAAGTCATCTGGGGGTGGGAATAAGAGTAGTGGTCCACCTACTGCAAAGCAGGCTCCCAGTGGTTCCAGTACCGTACCCCGCACTCCTGGCGCTTGTTGGGACTGTGGGGCTCTGGATCACAAAAGGGGTGACCCCAAGTGTAAAGGTAAGGCACTTGGAGTACAGGCTGTCAGCCTGACCTACCCTTACCCCGTGTCTGAGGTGGAGGCCACTGTCCTCCCCTCCTCTGCCGGGATCACATTTGGTGCTCCGGTGGAGATTTCCTTAGTGTCCCTTGGGGCCTGGGACCAGTATGCAGAAGTACTGGCGACTATCCCACAGAACACCCGTAGGTTTTTGAGAAGTGTCCTCTTGAATGGCCAGCCTTCTACTGGTTTGAGAGACACTGGGACAAGCATGACAGTGGTGGACAGGACCCTGCTCAAGCCAGAGGACTATGAAGGTGCTCCTCTGCAAACCACCAGGTTAGCTGGTGGGCCTCCCAAATTATCACCTGTAGCCTTAGTCACACTCATGATTGGAGACAAGACAGCAAAGCTTCCTGTCCTGGTTCAGGACAATGTCCCTGCTAACATTTTGTTAGGGAATGATCTAGTAGAGTTGGGGTTGATCTCGGGTGGTCTTCCCATGACTGCTGCTGCCGTCACTAGATCACAGGTGACACCGGGTCTGGCTGTGGGTCAGATACCCGAGCCAAAGGCGAGGCCTAAGGCAAGAAGAAGGAAGACCAAGAAGGCCACCTCTGTGGAGGGAACACCTTCTCTTCCTGCTGTTCCGACAGCACCCATTGGGATCCATGCTCCGGACGGGCTGGGTCCAGTGGAAAACCCAAACTCAACTCCTGTGGGAGAAGAGACAGAAGACTCTCCTGTGGGAGAGGTTCTCAACCTGGAGGATCATCCCGACCTTCAATGCTTGTTAGCTGAAGGGGGACCCTCCCGGGCAGACTTCTGTAAGGGACAGAGAGAGTGCCACTCTCTCGAGGGACTGAGGAAACAGGCCCTGGCCCAGGCACAAGGAGAGGTGCCTAGGAATTTCCGGATTTATTGGGAGGGTGAGCTCCTTGTTAGTGAGCCCACTAAGCCTGAACCTGGTGCCCGCAAGAGGTTGGTGGTACCCCAGGTTTACAGGCCCTTCCTACTGCAGTTGGCGCATGAGGTGCCCTCGGCTGGTCATCTTGGGACCAAGAAGACTAAGCAGAGGCTCTCTGCCCATTTCTACTGGCCACGGATGGGAGTAGAGGTGGAGTCCCACTGCAGGACCTGCCCAACTTGTCAGTTGTCTGGCAAGACTGGAGGCAGTGTCATTGCCCCACTACAGCTGTTGCCAGTGGTAGGCACACCATCTGAGAGGGTGGGCATCGACATCGTCGGTCCCCTTGACCCTCCCTCATGTCTCTTGCTAGCTTCTGGGCAAGAAGAGGATGAGAGTGAGCCCCTTCCTGATTTGCTGCATAGCAACCCTCAGGATGGCTCAGTGGAGGGAGTACATCTCTCTCTCCAGATTTGACAACCGAGCAACAGAGGGCCTGTAGGGCTTTGCTCCGACAGTACGCCTCTCTGTTTTCACTGAAGCCAGGCCTTACACCGTGGTGTAAGCAAGAAATTGACACTGGTGACAGTGTACCTGTCAAAAGCAGGTGCTACCGTATGTCAGATACCGTTAAGAACCACATCCAGGCTGAGGTCGCCAAGATGTTGGATCTGTGTGTTATTGAGCCCTCAACCAGTCCCTGGTCCAGTCCAGTGGTCCTTGTCCCCAAGGCAAGTTCCCAGGCGGGTACCAAGGATTGAAGGTTCTGTGTGGACTACCGAGGAGTCAATGCCGTCACCAAAACTGACGCGCACCCATTGCCCAGGGCTGATGAGCTCGTGGACACCATAGGTGCTGCCAAGTTTGTGAGCACCTTTGACCTTACCTCAGGCTATTGGCAAATAGCTCTGACGGACCATGCCAAGGAAAAGACGGCCTTCTCAACACCTGAGGGACTCTACCAGTTTAGGGTCATGCCTTTTGGGTTGAAGAATGCCCCTGCCACCTTCCAGAGATTGGTCAATCATGCGCTCAGTGGGCTGGAAGCCTTTTGTGTGGCTTACTTAGACGACATTGCCGTCTACAGTTCCACCTGGGAAGAGCATTTGACACATCTGGATAAGGTGTTGCAGGCCTTGAAAAGGGCTAACATCACTATCAAGGCCACCAAGTGCCAGATAGCTCAGGGGAAAGTTACCTATCTTGGTCATGAGGTAGGAGGGGGTCAAATCCAACCTCTCGCCAGTAAAGTACAGGATGTACAGAACTGGAAGACTCCCACTACTCAAACCCAGGTGAGAGCCTTTTTGGGCCTCACTGGGTACTATCGCAATTTCATGGCAGACTATGGGACCATAGCTGCACCTCTGACAGCTCTAATGTCACCCAAGCAGCCTAGGAAGGTTAATTGGACTGAACACTGTCAGAGGGCCTTTGATGGCTTGAAAGAAAGTCTGTGTAGGGCACCTGTGTTGAGTGCGCCTGACTACAGCCGACCCTTTATCGTCCAGACGGATGCCTGCGACACCGGAATTGGAGCTGTCTTGTCCCAGTTAGATGACAAAGGGAGAGAACACCCTATCATATTCATCAGTGGACAACTCAAGGGTAGAGAACTTAGGTTGGCTACTGTTGAAAAGGAGTGTTTTAGTATAGTTTGGAGCCTTAGGCATTTTAGGCCCTACCTTACGGGGTCTACCTTCAAGGTCCAAACAGATCATAAGCCCCTGAAGTGGCTTATGCAGATGAAGGGTGAGAACCCGAAATTGCTCAGGTGGTCCATTAGCCTGCAAGGGCTAGACTTCACCATAGAGCACAGACCAGGGAAGAGTCGCGATAATGCAGATGGCCTTTCCAGAAGGTATGTTGACCGTCTGGATGAGGGTGTCTATCCCGTGGGAGATTAAACACCCTCCACCTCAGTCTGGGGGGGGGCGACTGTGATGCTGGAAATGCATCTGAGGGACAGGGCCTCTGAATCCTTGTCCTTTTTCTGTTTTTACCGTGTGTTCTGTTATGTTTTCTGCCCCGGAGTCCATGTGGGACTCCTGGGAGTGCAGCTCTCTCTTTTGGTTTGGTGAACAGACCTATGGGATACCCTTGTGGCACCCATGGGTAGGGGTACAACCCTGTGCCCCTAGTGTATGTTTATGGGCACCCGTGGGTGGCCCCAGAGCAGGGTATGGGCTGGTGGCAGCTCCGTGCTGAAATTGACAGGTGCTCCGGGTGTCCTCCATTTTGGGATACCCAGGCCCTGCCATTGGGATCTGTTGATTCCTGATAGGAAACAAGATGGCCCCTGTGGCCTCTTGCTTTCTATTGCCTGTTATCTTGTTTTCCCAAAGTCCTGGGAAGCCCTGTCTCTGTCCCTTCCCCCTGACTGGCTGTTGGGTGGAAGTTCCATGTATGGTATTGTTGTGAAGGCCCAGCTAGACTGACTGGAGCCTTCCCAGTGACTGTATGTTGTGGGTACCTCCTGTGGGTGGGACCTGGGTGAATGGAGTGTGTGACCAATATACACTTCTTGTTGTGGTTGTCTGGTTTCTGGCATGAGAGACAAAGACTGAGACAACCCTGCCCGAAACTGGCCTGAATACAGTGTGTAGTGTTGAATGGCTGGGTACTTGTCCCAATCCACATTTCTTGTTGTGAGTGTCTGGAAGGGAGGAGTGTGGCCTGAATGCACTATGTGCCTGATTGGCTGACTGACTGCATGAATGCCCTGCAGTATGATTGGCTGCTGAGTGTGTGCCAGCAGCGTGGATGAGAGAGAGGATAGTATATCTGGGGACCTCTCACCACTGGAAAAGTGTTCAGAAGGGACCTTTGGTTGAGAAGCGACCATTGTGCTCCTAAGCAGCCAGGGAGCTGAGTCTCCACTCTACGAGTAACTGGAACTGCGGATCCTCGACGTCCAGCTGGAAGAAGACTTGCTGTGGCATTTGCTTCGACCGATCTGAAGGCTGACTAGATCGTCGAGGGCTGACCCGAGAGAGGACCTGGTAAGGCGCCCTCTTCCCGTGCTCCGAGGGACCATCGAGCACCGCTCCATCTTCGCCGAAGCGCCCTGGAAGACAGACCCTCGAAAGGCTGTCGACCCGAGACGGGACCGCTGAGGAGATCGAAGTGAAGCACCCGGACATCGACGCAGTCGAAGTCCATTGCCGTCGACCAGGGTTCGCAGGTTTGTGTAACCGCTGGAGGCCCGTCGAAGTTGTGTTGCCCAGCCGTGGGAACCACTTGACGCCGTGCCGCCGACGACCGGAGCCGTCCGCTCCTTTGCCTAAGAACATTCAATCGAAGGACTCTCTCGACCGCATCGTCGACCGCTTATCCTGCCGGAGAAAGTCGAGGCTGACCAACGCGCTGAGGAGAAATCTGCCGGTGGGTTTCCCGCCACCCGACGACCTCAAAGACTCGGACGACTCGACGCCCTTGCTGGGCTCCCGTCTCTACAATCTTTGCGGTCCAGAACTATTGTCATCGAGGTGCCCCGCACACCTCCGCCTTGCAGGACGCCGATGCCCCGACGCCGACGAGCACCGCTCGGACGAAACTGCCGCCTCTACGACATCGTCCTACCTCGTTTGTCGACGGACGTTCGACGCCCCGTGCCTCCCGCTTGAAAGGGAAGGCATTCAAGAAGGGCCGTCGATTCCCCGTCGCCGAACAGCGAGTTCCTCGACGTTTGTCGACGCCTCTTCGAGGAGCTCGACTCCACCAGGTACATTGGGGGGGTAAAAACATTATAGGAGAGAATAAGACTTGCAGAGCAATAAATGGACTGGGCTTGTGCTAGATCTTTCTTTACAGGTTGCCCAGGTGGGGGGGGGTCTCCACACAGAACTGTGCCCAGTGGTAGGGGCCAGTATTCTGCCTATTGCTCAACCATCTTATTTTCTCTCCTCTCTATTGCTGGTTTCACTCTATTGGTCTGTGTGACATTGTACAGTATTGTTCATGCACTTCAATGAGATCTAGGGTGGTACCACTTTAGGATTGTAAATATTTGTCATTGTAGATTTTGCCGGAGTACAAAGTGAGTTATCATGATGAATGTACATAACCTTAACTATTGATTATATAAAGACTGTGTTCTAACCAATACAGAGTGTGGATATTCCTTTGTGGGGGCTTGGGGATACACTGTACTTAAGAACCAGCCTGCATCACCTCCTGAGAAGCTAGGCCTTGATTGCTCGACCATTGCTACCGAATAGAGAATCTTGGCTGGGGTCTCCTGTGCCTCTCCTCCACCATATAGGGAGTGGAAGTACAGACACCCCCCACCGGTCGTTGAGGCCCGTCTCTCACATTCTGCCATTCCACTCCAGTAGGGGGCATCTGTCACACCATTTTGCAGAATGGTGCAATATCACCACAGACACATGGGTGTGGCAAGTAGTCTCCCGGGGATGCTCCCTTCCCTTTCTAAAGCATCTGCTGGACTTCCCCCGTCTTTCCAGACCACCCTCTATCCCAGACCCACTGCTCCAGAAAGAGGTTGCCTCTCTTCTGGAGAAGAGCGGCATAGTACTGGGAAAGGTATGGGGATGGTACTCCCTTTTTGGTATTTTGGTCCAAAAAAGGACAGAGATCTGGGACACATCTTGGACCTGCGCTGCTTGAACAAGTTCCACAGGAAGGACAAGTATAAGAGGGTGACACTCTTGCAGACCCTCCAAGCATGAATATTCATGACTGGTTGGTGTCAATCGACCGCCATGTGCCATTACTCAATGTGCCAATTCATTCAAAACACAGAAAGTATCTGAGGTTTGTCTTGGGCGATGCCCATTACCAGGTCAGGGTTTTGCCTTTCGGGCTCGCCTCCGCTCTGAGGGTTTCCCCCAAGCTGTTGCCTGGAATAGCAGTCAGTCTCGTGAAAGGAGGGATTCACATCTTTCCCTACCTCGACGATTGGTCAATAAGGGTGTGGTCCCAGCTCGAGTTCTGGGTCATCTGGATCACATTTTCTGCCTCCTTCAGAGACTGGGCTTCTCCCTCAACATCAGGAAGTGTCAGGTGGTACCAAACGCTCCAATTAATGAGTGGTTCTGGATTCTCCCTCGGGCATAGCCCCCCCACAACCCCTATACGACCATCTATTGGATGTGTAGGGCAGCGCCCTACACATCCAATAGATGGTCACCAGATTTAAAAATGCCCAATATCTGCCAGCCCCAGACTTCCTACGGTTGCTCAGTCGCATGGCACCCTGCATTTTCCTGGTGCCAGAGGCCAGGGTGAGAATGAGGTCGCTCCAGTGGGCCCTCAGATCTGAATGGTTGCAATTATGAGGCAGTATGACCGACTTGATTCAAGTCCCTGGCATATTTGCACAGGGTTGTCTGTGGTGGGCTTGCAGGGAGATTGTGATGGCGGAAAAACAGTTTTGGCAACCGTGACCAGATGCAACAGTGGTAACTGATGCTTTCACCTGAACAAATTGACGGTGAGTGGGTTGTGGTCCCTCGCGGAGACAAGACTGCACATAAACCTGTTAGAACTACGGGTGATTAGACTGGTACTGATAGCCTTTTTGCCTTCCATACAGGGGAAGACTGTCCTGAATATGACGGACAAATATAGTGGCCATGCACCACATCAACAAGAGAGGCGGTGTAGGGCACGGCCCCTGTTCGGAGATGCAGTGCAGCTCTGTGTTTGGGCATCAGTCACAGAACAAGAGCTCTCTATTGGCAGTACACCTTGCCGGGATCGAGAACACTATGCCAGACGCCCTAAGTACGCAGGGTTTGGTCTGCCACAACTGGGACCCGTGCCAGGAAGTCCTTCTGGAGATCTTTGCCCTCAGACGCACCCCCATGTGGATCTGTTTGGGTCCAGTGTGAACAGGAACTTTTCTGCTCCTGGGAATTTCACCCGCGAGAAGCATTGTGGGATGCATTAGTAGTGAACTGGAAATTCTAGATTGTGTATGCGTTTCAAAGGATTCCCATCATCCAGGATTGGACCAGGAGGATGCGGTACGCAGACCTTTCTTTTATTTATTTTTTATTTTTTACTATAAGCATTTATATCCACAATTCCTGAACATTCTCAGTACATATTTCATTAATGTAACCCTCCTATGTGAAACATAAAAACTATCGCCACCAAATGTACTCACCACTACACACAAAACAGACAATATGAATGATGAAAGGAAAGAAGAAGAAGAAAAGGAGGGGGCGGTGGGGTTCTGAAAAGCTAAGGTACATGGATTGGGACCTTCCGGAAGATGGAATAGAAGTGTTGCTTTTGGATAGGAGACCAGCATCAAAGGCTCTGTACTGCTGTAGTTTAAAGACCTTTTGCAGCTGATGCAGAGCAAATGATGTGGATCCCTTTTTGTGCGACATCTCGGAGGTGTCGTCATTCCTCCTTCACCTGACAAGACGAGGCCTTCAGGTTGCCATATCAAAGGCTATCTGACAGCACTGTCCATTTTAAAGCGCACGCCAAACCAGGGGTCGTACTTCTCAATCCCTTTTGGTGATATAATTTGTAAAAGGATTGACAAACACCTTCCCCACCGACACCACCTTGTGGTGGCAGCGTGGGATTTAAATTTGGTATTGACATTCCTTATGGCTTCCCATTTCAAGCAAGTGTATTTGTGCCCATTGAGGCTCTTCACATGGAAGACTGCCTTCTTGGTCGCTATATTGCAGGCAATGTCCTGCAAGTGACCCTTCACAGTTTC
Source organism: Ambystoma mexicanum (assembly GCF_040938575.1). Taxonomy (NCBI): domain Eukaryota; kingdom Metazoa; phylum Chordata; class Amphibia; order Caudata; family Ambystomatidae; genus Ambystoma; species Ambystoma mexicanum. The sequence goes on along the minus strand of NC_090933.1, from coordinate 668,922,540 downwards.
CTCCAAAGATAAGTTAACGCTCTTTGTTCATATAGAATGCAGTGTCCGAATTTCACTTATTGCAAACCGTTTGCTTACAAGCTTTCTACCCTCCTACTCATCCATCTAAAGAGGAAGGAGTGCATAGACTCAACCCAAGAAGGACCATCAGTTTTTATATTGCTAGAACAAACCAATTCAGGCTAGAGGACCAACTTTGCATTGGCTATACTGGCCTGAAAATAGGCAAGGCAGTAACGAAGCAAACAATTTCCAGGTGAATTGTGCTTTGTAATTCTGAGTGCTACACTAGAATGGGGAAAGATATACCTGAGGGCTTCAGAGAACACTCGACTAGAGGTGTGGTAACTGCATCAGCTCTTCATAGAGGAATACCTGTAAAAGACTTTTGTCATACTGCAACATGGGCTTCCAGCCACACGTTTGCGAAAACACTATTACCTGTATAATGTGTCAGCTAAGAAATCCGTCTTTTGGCAGAGCTGTCCTCCAACATGTCGTTACATAACTGCTGTGGATTTTTGCTCCTCCCTCCTACTTCAATATTTTATTGCTATGGAAACCATGGGAGGACACAACCCATTAGAAGAACAGATTACTTGCCTCCAGTAATATTCCTTTTGATGAATGTTCCTCCCACGGATTCCTCCTCACCCTCCTAACCGGCTCCATGGTCAAGGGGCTCTCTCCCATGATTCTCTCCTTTAATTCTTAAAGCGTCTTTGTTCACAATCCCAGAAATGGCTGAGCACAAAGAAAAAGCCAAGGTCACAGGGCACTGTGTGTGTGCTGTTTGTTGATGCCATGTCTGGACCCAAGGGCGTCTGCACTCGCATCCTCAACTCCAATCAGCATTGCGCCCCCCTGCTGGGAAAAACCTTCCAAGATCTGCTAATGATAGGAAAGAATATCTAAGTTGAGGAATCCGTGGGAGGAACATTCATCAGGAAGAGCATTGCCACACGTAAGTAATTTGTTCTTTTAAAGTCACTAGCAAGTAGCATAGTGAATCAAGAAATAATGCAAATGTCATTTTTAGGGAAGGTTAGGAGTTCAGTAATTATGGGAAATAACCTGAATCAAAGTATAAAGCACTTGGAGCCAGTAACACTGACCAACACATGATGGGATTTGAAAAAAAGAAACGTTTTTCCCAGGGTTGGACATCTTTTATAATACAATTAATTTTAATCTGAATTGGTCCAGTGCTATGACTATGAGGAGTTCACTGCCATTGGGTAGCATTACTGTGGTATTTGAGCCTCTGCTTGGCATGTGATTTGAACATATGCGCATGTGAGGCTGTACAGTAACTTGTGCATGATAATTAGCTGAGCTGTATGTGGTGGATAGCTCAGAAGTGCAGTGCTCACCTCGCATGGGGCCAACCTATCCTTTTTATGGATAGTGCTGGTGAGTGCTCCTGTGATATGTGATGTCTCAAAAGGTGAAGAAAAGGAAAGTGGTTCCGTCCTGTCAAGTATCTGGGAGAGAAATGCAACTTCCTAGATTGTCTGTATATTTGGTACTCTTGACACAACTGAGACTGCCTTCTATACGTTCAGCACTCTTGACACAAATACTGAAACGAGAGATCACTCCCAATGCCTTTGTTACCCTTCCCAATCTCCTACCGGGTTTCCCGCGACTCTAGTTACCTCTTCTCTGTGGGGACACGTCACTGGTTCTTCCTGGGGTGTTGGGTTGCTGCATTACTTCAGTACGGTCCCCTCGTTTTTCCTTCCGCTGCCTTGCTTTGGCTCTGTGGTGTCTCCAATCAGGTGGTGTTGGTGTGCCGCCTATCTAATAGTGGATAGAAAAAGAAGAAATTATAGTTTTTTTCAGGTATCTGTTTTCATTAGCTGGTAACTAGTTGCTGACGGGCCAGGTAATGGATTGCTTGTGAACAATCATAGTTTAGACAGGGTGGCCAGCACATGATGCCTCACTTCTTTAGAATTATTAAAATGCGGGGTTGTACTAATTCCCGGTCAGTATTGAGAATTGCTTTATTAGCCGATACTGAAGGTGAATGTACCCCAATTTAAAACTTAACTCTAACTAAAATGCTAAAACCAACTAGCTATGAAGACTAAACCAGAGAGACAGACAGGGAGATTTCTAGGTCTCGCGGTGGCTCAAGCGTGGCGTGCGGCAGGAATCCTTCTACCGTCTCCATGTATTTGTCGACCGGTTTCACTGGTCTATGTGATTAATGCCACCTTCTTCAGTCCAAGGACCGGGCTAGAGATCCGCGAGGTGAAGGCACACAGATGCCCGTACAGCATACCAAGCAGGAGAAAGAGCCCATGAAGAACCAGATGCGCATCCCGGGAACAGACAAGGTAACGGGAGCAACGTGGGGACCTGTAGGAATGGAAGGTGCAGGAGGGCAAAATCCTGTACTAACATAAAGAGCAGAACCATCCTCCTCATGTCAATACTTGTCAAGCAAGGCAGCCAAAAAGACATAAAGAGAAGGGGAGAGATAGTGGGGTCAAAGACCCAAACCAAGAAAGTGACAAGAGTCCTCTCCCTTGTGGCAGTACTTGGCAGGGAAGTGAACCAAGTGGGCCAAACCAAAGAAGAAGGGAGTCATTCCCCCTGGTTGTAAGAGGTTGCTTTGTAATAATCATGAGAAGCAAATTATTCTCCTGGCAACTTGGACCAGGAGGAAGAGCCAACAAACCTGGGAAAGGGAGTAATTCCCTTGAGTTTTTGAGATTGAGAACAAATGCTAGGAAAAGGGAGGCCAAGCCACCGTGGGTCGGTTCCCAGCTTCCTGTCAGTCCCGCTCTGCTTCGGCCTACGAAGGAATCCTGCGGTTTGCTTCTCTCGCGTAGCTTCTTGCTTCCAAGTTTGAACTTCCTGGGTCTGCCAGGCTTCATTCCTACTTCGCTTCTCAGGGAGTCCTTTCCTCCCCAGCAGATTGTCAGTCCTTTGTTTGTGTCCATTGTGTATTCTTCATGGTTCATTGGGGCCACCTTTTCATAGTACGTTCTGTACTTGGCAAAGGAGTAGTTTGCATTACTCCTATGTCCCGTCCCCTTTCCACCATACTGTATGGGGGTTCTTTAGCAAGGGACGGAACACTGAACCGTTTTCACCATAAAAAATGTACTTCCCCTTCAAATGTAGATGCACGTGGCCGCAGGAGCATGCGCTCCCTTAAATCTGCCCACAGGCACCACTCTTCAGTCCTCTTTTCCCCGTCAACGAGAGCGGACCACTTTCACCTAGGCTGTGGTTGAGGCCCTTGTTTTTCGCTGGTAATTCCATGCTACAACTGCCCCAGGGACACTTTTTCCCCTTTAGCTAATTTCTTCAGAGTCATAATTGTAATTATTTATTTATAATACACTTAATACCCAGAGGTTTCTAAGCACGGACCCGGGGACCGAACCTGTGTTGCACTGTCGTCTTGCTTCCAAAGCAAGCACATTGTCCCTGAGCTATCCTCCCGTGCCACGTTCCTCCCTGGCGTATGTCGACTGCGGCGGGCTTCATCAGGTGTCCTGCCTGCGAGGGTTCTTTTCCCCATGTCAGGTCCACAGGTGCTTTGCCTCTGGTGCCTTGACGAGGACCACGGCTGGAACGCCGAAGAACTGCTTGGATGGGTGGAAGGAGCTGTTCTCAAGATCACCACCAGTACACATCAAGGAGTACAGCAGGAGGAAGACCATGCCAAAGGTTTGTGCCCTGTTCTCCACTACACCCCGGAAGGATGACTCCTTCCCAGGGAAGAGCCCATGCAGGATGGGCCTTGAAAGGTTCTAATACCGGCAAGGGGACAAGCCTCTATAAGCTAACGGCCACATGGCTGAGGGGTCCAAGGACCATCCCCGGTCATGCTGCTGAGGGGCCGCAAGGCTCTTGTACCAGGGTTGTCTCCGAGGAGCTTAGCTCTGATACTGGGCGCAAGCCTGAAGGGGCACCTGAAAGCAGTACCTCGTGCATTACCGGCAACATGGCCGAGGGCAATCCGCCTCCCAGGCCCTCGCCTGAGGTGCAGGGACAGTCTGAGCCTTTGCAGTCAGGCAAGCAGGCCGAGACTGGTCCCAGTACGACAGTCGTCAAGCAGCAAGCATGTGGCGCAACACCAGACAAAATGGTGACGCATCTTGAGTCTCACCATTCCAGTGCGCAGGGTTCAGGCCGCACGGCAAGGTAGAATTGGTCACTGCTGGTCACCTGGTGCACCTCATACCCTACATCTACGCAGGGACGAAACGCAGACCCCAGTTACTCGTGGCAAGGTTCGGGGAGAGCACAACAGTATGTGCAGGCCCAAGGACCCGCACCCACACAGGAACGCACCTCACCAGCATGAGAGGACCGTTTCTTCTAGAAATTCCTCACGCTCAAGAGGTCGCCTCAAATGGGGACCATACTTGGGGTGGTCATATAAGACATGCTTCCTCCAGCACCCATGCAACCACCTGTCATGGTTCATATACAGGTACCAGTGCAGGCCCAGGATCCTGCGCTACCCCAGGCGATCTCCACGGCAAGCCCGCCCCAGGCGCATGCCGCAACTGCCTGCAGCTCCCCCGGCCAGCACTCCACCAGCAGGCGCGGACCTGCAGGACACAGCAGGGGACATGAATGACGAAGAGGATCAAGACTCCTCCTCTTCAGCTAGGGCCTTCAATGAAAGGCTGGCTGGTGTCGCAGAGTACTTGGGGATCCCGCAGCAGCAGGTTGAGCAACCGGAGGCGGGGGTCTTGGCAGAAGTGCTTACCATCGGGTCAACCAACAAATTTGGTATCCTGTTGCAAAAGGATGTAGAGTCCCAGGCAAAAAAGGGCAGGGTAGAACCCACTCTGCACAGCCTACAAGCAAGTGCCTAGGTGCCAAATATCAGCATCTTCAGTAATATCAGCGGCCTCAATGGATGCAAAACCACACACCTCCATGTCTGCACCTACTACGGCCCTACCAGGTAAGGAGGAAAAACTCCTAGAGACCTATGCAAAGAAGAGGGTGTGCTCCCTGGATCTGAAGGATGCTTACCTAAACGCCCTGATTTGGGAGCCCCATTGTTCCTTTCTACCCTTCAGGATCATGGGCTTCCATTTCCAATACAAGTTCCTTCCATTTGGTCTCAATTCGGCCCGGAGAGTCTTTACGAGATTAATGAATATGGTGGCAGCTCTGCTCTGAGTGGAGGGCCACCACCTCTATCCATACCTCGACGACTGGCTTGTACGAGCGGAGTCTCCTGTGGGAGTCCAACACACGGCAGCCAGGCTTATGCACACGCTTAACAAATCAGGGTTCTCCAACAACCTCAAATCAGTTACATCCCACTCAATCCTGGACATTCTTGGGGGTAATTTGGGATACGAGGGCGGAGAGGATCTCCCCCCCCCCCACCCCCTCGAGGACACGGTCACGGGAATCGGGACTGCCATAGGGCATTTTCTTAGCAGGTCAGTAACTTCAGCATGGCAGTATCAGCACCTGCTGGGAATAATGGGGCCATGTCTCCTAGCAGTACCACTCACAAGGCTCAATATGAGGAAGCTGCAGCTACATTTCTCAGCCTCTTGGAATCAGGAAACTGGCTCCTAAGTGGCTCTAGTCAGCATACCACAGCACTTTCACCAGGACCTCACGTGGTAGAGGGCAGAGGCCAACTTGTTAGTTGGCCTGACCATTCTGTCAGCCACTACCGGTGTTCACCATTACCACAGACTCGTCCCTGGGGAGAGGGCTTTGTCAAACAACATTTACCTTTCTGCTGTCCACCTCTGGGCGAGGCAAACCTGGAGGCAGACACTCGGCAGGCTGGGCGTCGACAGCTACGATCGGCAGTTGAACAAGGGTGTCCTGAGGGAGATCTTCAACAGGTGGGGCCATCCTCGGGTGGACCTATTCGCCACGTGAGCAACAGGAGATATCACCAGTTTGCGTCCTGGATAGGACAGGGCAGAGGCTCACTAGGGAATGCGTTCCAGGTCCAGTGGAACAACATGTGGGCATGCGCTTTTCCCCCCATCCCCGTTAATACACAGTGTCATCTACAAAGTCAAGGAGGCGCAGCGGCTTTGCCTCATCTTGATAGCGCTGCGGTGGCTGACCAGACCTTGGTTCTCAGAGCTCCTCCAACTGTCGGGTTAACCTCCAGCCCCCCTTCCAGTGGGACCAGCCCCCCTGTTATCCCAGCAGGGGAGGTACTGTGGTTATCCCTGCACCGGAGAAGTTAGCCCTTGCAGCTTGGTTTCTGAGCACGTCACCCTGAAACATCTACACTTGTCACAGGACAACTTGGACATCATTCAGGGGGCAAGAAGCAGCTCCATCAGAAGTCAATCAAGAAGCAAATGGACCAGGTTCTATCACTGGGCCAAGGCAAACGAGATAGACCCGCTGGCATGCACACTAGGAACATGAGTTGTCTCTTACCCCGCATCTGGCTTGTTCCAGTGTGCAGGTGGACACCTGTCATACTTATCTGGCAGCCATAGGGGCTTTCAAAAACTCCGGAGATAACCTCTTCTCCTCCAATCCGTTGGTCACACAATATTTGGTGGACCTGACCAGATTGTATCCCCCAGTCAAGCGACCACACCCAGTCTGGGACCTCAATGTGGTGCTGGGCGCCCTGGCCCACAAGCTGTTTGAGGCCCACGGCATCAGTGGATATCAGGCTGGTTACCATTTAGACTGCTCTCCTGGTTGGCCTTACCTCAGTGCGCCGGATCAGTGAGATCCAGGCTCAAGTGGCATCAGAACCATATACCACATTGCACTGGGACAAAGTTATGCCAAGGACGCACCCTTCCTTTCACCCAAAGGTTGTGTCATCTTTTCACCTCACTAAGGAGCTATTACTTCCAACCTTCTTTCCAAATCCCTAGGACGAGGCTGAGAAAGTGTTGCACTGTCTGGATGTCATACGTGCTCTGAGATTTTACCTGGACAGGAGTAAGAGTTTCTGCAAATCGGATGCCCCGTTTGTCACTTTTGGTGGGTCAAAGCCAGGCGGACAAGCCAATAGCTAGGTGGATGGTTATCTCCATCAAGGAAGCTTATGAGGGGCAGCACATGACTTTGCCAGCAAACCTGCACACCACACGATCAGAGCCAAGGCCACAGCTGTGGCTTTCCAAAGATACCTTTCATGGCAGAAAATCAGCAAGGCGGCTACTTGAGCATCTCCATCAGCCTTCTGCAAGCACTATTGTTTGGATGCCAGAAACAGATCAGGCGCAGCATTTGGCCAGGCAGTTTTAAAGAACTTGTTTTCCTAAAGGGGCAACTCTCCTCCCAGGGCTTCATTCTGTTGTAATCACCCATACAGTATGGCGGAATGGGGACGGGACCACGTAGGAGTAATTATGTTACTCACTGTAGTACTCCTAGTCCATAGTCCCCTTTCCTCCCTACGTCCCACCATCCTCCCCCTTAAAAACCCTGTTTCAATAGGCAATTGTAATATAGCTGGCAGGTCAAAGGGGACTGAGGAGTGGCGCTGGTGGGCGAAGTCAAGGGAGCGCATGCTCTCGGGGCCGCGCCCATCTAAATTTAAAGGGGAAGACAATTTTTTGGTGAAAAAGGTTTGGATTCCGTCCCTAACATGGGACGCCCATACAGTATGGAGGAAGGGGACTATGGACTAGGAATAACACATAATAACGGCATTGACCTTCTTCATCACAGTATTCTTGGAAGTTGACTTGAGATCAGACTGTATGTCTATTTTAGTCTTCCTTATTTTGGTGGTATCAATTCTTACAGGAAGGAAGGAAGGAGTATTGCAAGAAATTATAAGTTACTCACCGTAGTGACTCTCCTTTCCTCCATACTGCATGGGCGTCCCTTCGTATGGATGGGAGACAGAACCTTTTTCACCAGAACAAACCTTCTTCACCTTTAAATTTAGAGGCGCGCTGGGGTGCAGCCATGGGAGCATGTGCTACCTTGACTCCGCCCACCGGTGCCACACCTCAGTCCCCATTAATGCGTCGACAATATTTAACTTTGCCTAATTTAGGGGGGGAGGATGATGCGACATAATGAGGAAATTGGACTAAGGACAAGTAACTATTAATTACTCTTACGTCCCGTCCCTTTTCCGCCATACTGCATGGGCGATTACAACTGAATGTAGCCCCAGTGTGGAGAGGAGACCCTCCTTAATTTAAGCAAATGGGTTCCTTCGAACCGCCTGTCTGAAGGCTACGTCTGACTTCTAGCCTGCGTCCAGACAGTAGTGCTTACAGAAAGCCGAAGGGGTGGCCCAGGTGGCCGACCTGCTTATGACCTGCCACAGAACCTGCAGATGGAATGCGATTGCTGTGGCATTGGCTCTGACCGCGTGAGCGTGCATGTTAGCTGGCAGCGGCTTATGCTGCCCCTCGTAGGCCTCTTAGATGTCTGCAACCATCCACCATGCAATAGAAGCCTTGGATGCTTGATACATGGGCTTGGATCCCCCAAAAGTGACAAAAAGTGCGTCTGACCTGCGGTAGCCCTTTGTCCTGTCCAGATAAAATTTCAGCTGTAACCTCCTCATCGTGAGTCTCATGTGCGGCATGGCCAGTAGGACCACTGCCATAGTCCTCAATAACTGCTGGTACCACCAGGCCCAGGTCACTGCTCTGGTAAGGAAGTGACTGGTAGCCTTCTTGATGGCCGTAATCTTGTCCTCTGAGCGAAAGACCGTCTCGGAGCTCGTATCCCAGATGAGGCCCAGGAAGGTGAGGCTCTGCGTGGGCTGCAGCTGAGACTTCTTGAGGTTGATAGTAAACCCCAGGTCATGCAGAGTGTCCATAAGCACGGAGGCAGTATGGGTAACCCCCTCTGGAGATCTCGCCCTGACGAGCCAGTCCAGGTACGGGTACCTGCGGTGGCCCTGGGCCCTGAGGAGGGCTGCCACTGCATTCATGAGTCTGGTGAGGCCAAAGGGTAGCACCTTGTATTTGAAATGGCAGCCCATGATCCTGAATCGTAGGAAGGAGCGATGTGGCTGCGAAATAGGGACGTGTAGATAAGCGTCCTTCAGATCCAGGGAGCACATCCAGTCTCCCCTGTCTAGTGTCTCTGCACTGGCGTAACCATTCTGAATTTCTGAAGAGGGAAGGAGGGAGAGGTTGAGGGTGGAAAGGTCCAGCACAACTCTCAGACCAGCTTCGTTCGTCTTTTGTATGGCGAAAATCCTGGCATAGAAACCCAATCCTCTCTGGGAGGCTGGGACTTCTTCCACTGCCTGGCTCTCGACGAGCGACCGGATCTCCGCCAACAGAGTTGCCGTCCCAATCTGGTGGAGTGGAGTGGAGTGGAGTGGAGTGGAGTGGAGTGGAGTGTACCGGTAGGCGGTAACCAGAGGATACTACAGAAAGGATCCAGGGGTCCGAAAAATTCTGGCACAAAAATTGCACGTGGAAAGCAAGCCTGCCCACCACCAGAGACACGTGAACCCTAGGGGACGCGTCATGCTTTCTTCTGAGGCTGCTGCTGAGGAGGGGAACTGGAAAAAGCACTTGTCCCCCCATTTTGTTGTTTGCGCCAGTGCTGACTAGGCAAGTGGTCTGGTAGCCTCGACCTCCGTTCCTGGAAGCCCCTAAACCCACCGAACGACCATCCCCTGTCAGAGTGTTGATGTGTTGTTGGTGGTAGAGTGAAATAGGTCACTACCCTCTAACGGAAGGTCCAATATGCGTTCCTGGACATCAGGGGGCTGCGCTGGGGCCAGGGAACCAGGCTGCACCTCACTGAGGAGGTCCAACAAGGCCGAAACATGTCTGGGGTTGCTTGGTTTTCTGTGCAGAGGGGACCTGGCCTAGCAGTTCGGGCTGGGCTGCTACCTTCGGTGGCGGCAGCTGCTGACTGATTTGCACATTGCTGGTCCCCTTTTGCAGTGGCGCAGACGGGCTAAAAAACGGTGGTGTGGAAGGTTGCCCAGAGCAATTGCCAGTGGTTTAGATTCATTCGAAACCTTCCACCCATCACTTTTGTGGTCAGCCTGTGGTGCCAGAGCCATGGGAGGAATGACTATGGGCGCCGGTGGGGTGACCGGAGGGAGCAAGTCCCTGACTGCATCCCGCAGAGTGGCCCCCATCTGGGGGGGTTCGCATCAGTGCCAGGAACATTTAGAAGAACCCGTCTTCAGATGCTGAAGAGGTGGCAGGAGATGTTGATATATTGATGCAGTGTCTGGGGGTTGCTGGGGCCAGAGCACACTCTGCCTAGGTTGCAGGGGGAACCTGCCCTGTGCCGCTGATGGATAAACTGTAGGCCACGTACCTGGTTGACACCAGTCCCACTTTGAAACTCTTTCACTCGCCTGCTCTGTTCCTAGGAGTGGCATTGGACGAGCGGCCATGTTGTCTGGCCTGGCAGCCATTTTGTCAAGCTGCATGCCACGTGCCAAAGTTGTGGTGCATTGGACCCTGGGCCTGGCCTCCTCCAAGACTCTTGGTTGTGGAGCAAGAGACCGACCCTGCACCTCAGGTCTAGGCCTGGAAGGCGTATTGCCCTTGGCGGTGTCACCGGTAGTGCTGTGTGCAGGTGCCCCCTCGGACATTGAGCCGGTACTAGGGATTGACCCTCGGGTGTACACCCGGTAAAAGAACCTTGCGGTCCCTCAGCACTGTGTCCGGAAGGATCTGATGACCCCTCGGCCGTGAGACCGGTTGCTGGACTATCCTCGATGTGTGTGTGTTGGTACCAGAACCCGAGAGGTTCCTCCCGCTTGGGTGTTTCCTCGGAAAGGAGTCGCCATTACGGGGTGCGATGAAAAATAGCAGCACTCCTTGGGTCCTCGATCTCTGATGAAGTTCTGCAAGTCATTTGGAGGTGACCTTCCACCACCTAGCTCGCGCATGGAGTCAGTGCGTTGCACGTGGTAGAACCTTCCCTGCTGTGGTTGGGGCCTAGGCAGCAGAGGCAAAGAGCATGGGGGTCGGACATAGGGAAGAGCCCCTCACAGGCTGGACACCTGCTGAAGCCTGCTGAAGTCACCATGTGCCGGGGAGGGGCGTGACGCTGGAGGACCTAGTACCTGAATGACAAATACAAGACAAAAAGATAGAAGAAGAGTCCATGGAAGAACGCGTGGTATTACATGGCGGGGCCAAACCCAGGGGCGCTGAAGATATCGGCCCGTTCTTGTTGACGCGGAAAAGGGGACTGAGGTGAGGCGCTGGTGGGCGGAGTCAGGGTAGTGCATGCTCCCAGGGCCGCATCCCTGTGTGCATTTAAATGTAAAGGGGAAAAAGGTTTATTTCTTGTGATAAAGGTTCCGTCTCCCGTCCCTAGGAAGGGACGCCCTGCAGTATGGAAGAAAGGGGACGTAATGTAAGAGTACATATAGTAAGTAGTGCTTTCAGATCGTCTCTCAGCAGACTTTGTGGTCTCACGGTTAAGAGGGTTAGGGAGTTCCAGCACAGAACGGGAGTCCTCCCTGTGAGGGCCCTCTTGAAGCCACCCATAGGGGGAATGTTGTGTAGCGGAAAATGCAGGGTTTTTTTTGCTACATTTCGGACTTTGCCAGGGTGTCTGGGTAATAAATTCTGGGCCGATTTGCGTGAGTCAGACCTCTGCGGATTCCCACGGGTGTCCTCTTTTCGGAAATGCATGGGGTTCCCCGTTTTCTTTGGTGGCTTGGACACCCGAGGCCCATATCTGCATGGTGTGCCCAACTGGAAAAAGTGAAATTCAGCTGTCTGAACAGACTGGGGGTTATCTGTGTTTTAGGCTTTCCCCTTAGCGCCCAGGTAGGTGCACCCACACATGTGAGGTACCGTTTTCATCGGGACACCTGTGGAAACGCGGGACGGTAGGCCATGTGTTGGTGGCGGCGTGTTTCGGTGGGTGAGCCGAGTGAAATGTGCAGAAAATGGGTGTTTTTTCACCTAATTTAGGACTTTGCCAGGCTTTCTGGGTAATAAATTCTGGGCCGATTTGCGCAAGTCAGATCTGTGCGGATTCCCGCGGGTGTCCTCTTTTCGGAAATGCATGGGGTTGCCTGTTTTCCTTGGACACCCGAGGCCCATATCTGTATGGTGTGCCCGTCTGCAGAGAATGTGAAATTCAGGTGTGAAAACAGATTTGGGATTAGGGGTGTGTTCAGCTTTCCCCTTGGCGCCCAGGTAGGTGCACCCACACGTGAGGTGCCGTTTTCATCGGGACATGTGTGGGAACGCGGGAAGGTATGACATTTGTTGTTTGTGTGGTTTTCATAAAGTTTTGACCCATTTCATGGTGCCCTTTGTCACACAACCCTTTCATTTCCCAAATGTGCCCTACATTTAGTCGCTGCTTTAGGCACCATACGCTTTTGTAACCTGCACAAGTCACCTACCCTTGAAAAGGTCTGCCTGTGCTCTTTCAAAAAATGTATGCTTGCCATTCCTCACCACATTGGTTTTCCTGATTTACACATGCTAAGTACGTCTGTTCAGGCCGTAAGCATAAAACTCCTGTGTACCATGGCTCAATGTTTGGCTTGTGGTATTGCTTGTTTTGTGAAACACTACAAAAAATGTGTGGTTTCCTAACTGCAAGAGTTGGGGAATGTAGCGGAGCATTGTTTTTTCTCAAAATTCATAGAAGCCATTGCCATACCAAGCCAACCATGTCCACCACATACCTTTTTTTCGGTCATTTTCCTGCTTTTCCCCCAATCTATGGCATTTTCCCCTACCTAGTTGTTGCCCGACCTATGCAAATCACCCCTTCCTAAACTTGGAATTTTGTCTACTTTTCAGAAATATATGCCTTTCTGTCCTCCAATTCGGCTTTCTACCCTTTTCTTCCATTCCGTCCATGCATGTCCAATTGGCAAAAATGGCCAACATCGCCTACCTCTCACAAAACGGTTGATAACCACATCAAAATAATGTTTTTTCGTTTCCACTCAACCTGTTCTTGAAAGCCAGGAAATTGGGGAATTCAGCACAGCAAACCATTTGTTCCTAGCTCTTACAAGGAAAATAACACAGGCTTCTACATCATTCTATTTGCATTTTTTGAAAAACACAAACATTTCGCCCTTTTTGGTTATTTTCTCTCACCCCCACTACAGCAACCTAGGATTCCTGGCTGGCGTTACGATAGCCTACATGTAGGGAAAAAGGAGCCATATTTGGCAGAGATATCTCATGTAACAAAAAAGTTACAAGGCATTGAATGGCCACATGCCGAAATCACAAAAAAAGGCCTTGGCACTGGGGGGAAATAGCCATGGCACTTAAAGGGTTAAGAGAGGGATGACAGCGCAGCTTTAGAAATAGAGTGGGAAGTCCTGCACTAGCGAGCACTGTACCCTCCATCCACGGTGAGGGATGAGAGGCGGAGAACATAAATAATGGTGTAAATAAGTGCTGTTTTTCATTGCATCAAATAACGTGTATATAACAAAGGTATCAGTGATCAGAGGCAAATGTTTAATGTGCGATTTAAATGAGGGGAAACATTGGGGTGGTGTCTCCATTTGAGGGGGAGTTTGATTACTGTTTTTTTCACGAAGACGTGCCGTGATTTTGTGTTTAAGTTTTGCACCTTCTGTTCCGTGGTAGCTTGGGGGGGCACCATAAAGGGGCGGCCTTTAGAGATGTTATTGAGGTTATTCTTTTGGTCTTTTGTGAATATCAAATATTGGCCAATTATGTTTGTGACTTTACTGTTCAAACAAAAATTAGTACTCCAGTAGAACAGATGTGCAAGGAGCTCCCAGTGTATAAGGAACAGATAATCAAGTATAACAATGAGAGGGCGGCAGGAACAGAAGGAAAATGCTTGGCCTACTGAGGGCACCCATGATATAAATATAATCCAACATATGTACACTCATTTATTGCCCATGTACAAGGGTAAAAAACTGAAAAAGAGGCATAGTATTTTAGAGTTATGGAAATTGTACGGAGAAGATGAGGGCAATAGTAAAGAAAAGAGAGCTACAGAAGGTATGACAGCCCCGTCCCTGTAAAACAGCAGAAATACGACAGACTCCGATGCCTGCACAGTTGGTACCCCAGGCAGCTTTAGAAATGAGCACTTGGTCGTCACAGGATACAGCTCCTGTGCAGTCGACAGCCCCACCCACAGCCAGACTCTATCCTTTAAAGCCTGCAGCAGGATATACTAAACCCCGGTATAAACCCCCCACCTATACTGAAAAAAATTCGGATAAAAGGTGCACAGAGTGATCAACGAGATTCAGCAGTGGTAAAAATAGAGAATTAAGCAAGGATTTAGAAGCAGCTATATGTAAGATGAATTGCAAAGGGCATTGAGAAAGAGAGAAGGGCCTTGGCCTACGGTAGATGCTGGGACGTGGGCAGCAGGTAAAATACTATTACAATTGAAAAAGGCAGGGATAAAAGATGTATAGATAGAAACTGAAGAACCATATCAACAGGATATAGAATACGAATTAAAGGTGATTGAAAGTGAAGATGAGCAGAAAGAGAGTGAGGAGAATTGGGAAACTGAAGAGGATCAAGAAGAAAGAACTCCATTGGAGATAAGATTAAGACCTAGCCATAGAACAATTGCAGTGGTTAGTGGGAAGAAAAAGGCTATAGCAGATCGTAGCCCAAAAAGAGGAAGGCAGTTACCATGAATACAAAAGGGGGTAGGCAGGTGATGACACATATGGCCAAAAATAATTTAATACAGTCCTTACCACCTCTTACGGCAGTGGCGGGCATGTGTATCAACGCATTAGAAAAACATACAACAGGGGCCACTCTAGCAGTGGCAGATGTGAAAAGTTTATTAGCCAACATAATGGGGGATCAAATAAACACTGTCTGGGAAAGAGCAGGATACCCAGGTGTCCAGTTATAGAAGGATGCACACGATGGAGCTCCATTCAACAACTGGTGAGCCCGTGTGTGGGATGCATTGAGAAGGACCTACCTAGATAGACCTGATATAGGTTCCATCATGGCACACACAATGAAACACGATGAAGACGCAGCATTGTATATCCAGTCCATCCAAGAGATGTGGCGAGAAGAGACTGGGGAAACATGGGAAAAGAACATAACATTCTTCTACCATGTATTGCAAAAGGGTCTTCCCACAGAGGTGCAAGCAAAACTAGACAAAATAGTAGGCATGGAAGCGAAAGGGTGGGGCCAAATACAAGCATGCATTGTACCTTTTTGTAAACGCAAGCATGAGAATGAAGGGGCAGCAGAAGAAAAGGGGCAGCGTGCAGAAGCAACATTAGGACAGAAGAAATTGGTGAAGGTTACATCGAGGGCACAGTAGTAACCAATCCCACAGATGCCCAGCAGCTGTCAGGGCCACCACAAGAATGGACAACAAAGAGGCAGAGGAGGGGTCCAAGGGGCAAGAGGAAATTCACGAAAAGGTTGACAGGGAGGATTTGGGGGATTACGACCGCGATTTGGAGGAGCATGTTGGACATGTGGAAAGATGGGACACATGGCTAACGATTGTCGAAGCAGACCTTCCATGCAATACCACCCAGGAGCACCCCAGCTCCATATTATCCACAAGGACCAACAGAGGTATTTTATGTCCCAAACCAAGCCCCAGGACCCATGTATACCCCAGTATCTGCACAGCCCCAGAACGTAGGCCCAGTGCAAATGATCGTGGCCACATAGGGACAACCCATACAGTAACCAACCCCCGAATGGCATGCAGAATGTTACCCAACAGGCACCAGCACAAGCAACTACTGTACAATGGGAGAAAAATGCCCTTCCCCTGGGAACAGTGACCCACTATACTACAGCTAGTGTCCTAGGAAGCAATGCTTTCCCACTTCCAGGGTCAAATACCTATACACAATAGGGGCAGCCCATAGCGAGCCCCAACATGCCCAGTTCTCTCAATCACTCCAGATGCAAACAAGGAACCTAAAGTGGGAGTGAGTCTAAGGGACAAAATGTTCACCTTATGGTAGACAAAGGAGCCACCCGATCCTGTACAAGCGAGGGATGGTTTCCATTGACAAATTACAATATGGGCACGCAGGCATTCTCTGGGGCTATTGTAAGGGTTCCCTTTACAGAGGAATGACCCCTCACTATAGGGACTCAATATATATTAGCACTGTTACTTTATAGCACAGAGACAGCAGTGAACCTATTAGGATGGGATCTCCTTCAGAAGCTAAACATGACTGTTTAATTTACTGACAAGGGAATTGTGTGCTGTACACCAGGCAAGCATGCATGCATTACAACAGAGTATCCGCGGTAGCACAAGCCCTTTTCAGCACCAACACAATTCAAGCATTACCATTACGTGGGAGACTATACACATATGCAATGACCATTTTGATTGGCTGGTTTCCAGGTGTGCAGGATGTGATATTTCACCTATCAGCTGAGTTCCTGTTCAGACCAGCAGTACCACATGAGGCAGCTCCAGGAACAGTTTTCACATTACACATTGAGGCAGTGATCATGGGAAGAGAGACAATCCTCATACCAGGCACAGATGAGGAAGGGAATGGAGTGGAGGACAGTACTGTGCATAGACCCCACACTGCCATTACGAGACGTCACAGACAAACAGTTGGACGTAGATGCAAACATGGACGTAGATGGTAGAAATAGTATTCAAAATCAGTATACCCTGTCCCCTGGTAGTGCAGCACAGATAAATAGCACAGATGATACTGATAGCCACAACAACACCCTTGCAGCTACAAGAGGACTTAGCACAAGTGCCTAGTCGACTATGGACAAGCAATCCACATGACGTAGGGTGACTGACCAGTATAGGGGCAGTAAAAATCAAACTCAAACCAGGAGCCATATTCCCCAGAGTAAAACAATATCCATTACTCAAAGAAGCAGCTGAGGGAGTCTGACACAATCAAAGCACAATTTGACCAGGGTGTTATAGTGCCCTCAGACTCAGCCTGCAACATGGGCCCTATACACCCTGAAAAAAGCAAAAGGATCACATTGGAGATTCATTCAGGATCTCCGCCCTCTGAACGACAGTGGAAGCAGAATACCCGCTAGTGCTGAACCCTGCTTCACTATTTTGTAACATACTCTGGTGCAGTCTATTTCACTGTAATTGACCTTAAGAATGCATTCTTCACAATATTACTACATCCAGACTCCCAAAGGTTGACTCTGTTTTCATATCGCGGAAAGAGATTCCATCACATTAGTTTGCCCCAAGGGTACTGTGAATCCCTTCGTGTTCTCAACAGGGTCCTTCAGATGGACTTAGGAAACATCCACATGGCCACCATAGTGCTTGCAACACCGCAGAGGAACTGTGCAGAAAAGACACAATTCAGCTTTTGACAATCCTTGCAGACAAAGGTTACTGGGTGCACAAAGAAAATTGCAGTACTGTCAAAAGGAGGTGGTGTACTTAGGACAGATCATATCCTCATCAGGAAGGAGGATAAGCCCAGACAGAGCTACAACCGTGAACAATACACCACAGCCTAAATCAGTTGGGGGAAATGCAGCAATTCCTAGGCCTGTGCAACTATTGGAGAACATGGATATTTGATTATTCAACACATCAGCTCCCTGTTACAGACACTCAAGGAAGCACAAAAGATGAAAGGCACACTTGAATGGACAGAAGATGACAGAATGATTTGAGGACCTAAAAATAGCGATCAGCAGTGCGCCAATGCTAGCAACCCCAGACAAGCAGTTTTTCTTATTCTCACACTCAAATGTACAGGTCATGACCGCAGTACTCGCACATCGGTTGTCGCAGAGACATACACCATTGGCATACTACTTTTGCTGTTATGAAGTCTACCGCCATAGTTGTACAATGTCCACTCACTTTATACATCAAGCATGCAGTCTTCTCCATTTTAGAGAGAAATAAGTCCACACTCATCACCCAGAGAGCTAGTGGTTATGAGGTAATCTTAACTGACCCAGCCATCACCATAGTGAGGTGTCACACAGTTAGTCCAGCAACATTCATAGCCAAACCAAGACGGGGCCCCAAAATGAGATTCATGACTGTGTATGAAGGAGAACCTGACAAATACAGCAGGGTGAGCAAAGACCACCTAGAGTGGGATAAGTGCTCTATGTAGATTGGTCAGAGTATAGACCAAGGGAGTGGCAAGAGGCACACAGGAGCAGCACTAATAAGATACATGAAGGGCCAAGAAGAAGTATTTCAGATAGTGAGGCAACAAGGGTTACCCTTACATTATTAATCAGAAGCAGCAGAACTCCTAGCACTCATAGAAGCATTAGAAGCATCAGTATATGATGTTGTCACCATTTATACAGACGGAGCCTACATGCCATCTACAGTGCATTCAGGTTTACCAGGATCGAAGAGAAGAGGTTTCAGAAGGGCCGATGGGTCACCGGTCCAACATGTGATTTTGTTAGCTATACTAATAGATGCATTAAAAGGCCCCCTTCATGTAGCCATTGTGAAGTGCACCGCACACTCGAAGGGGAAAGACTTGATTTTGTGCGGAAACGCAGCTGCAGATACAGGCACCTTTAAAAGCCCTTTCCAGAGAAAAGTCAAGATCGACTACCAGATGTATACAGTGCATTATCAAAAGAACACATCAAATTCCAAGAGAAAGCCCCACCAGAAGAAAAGTCATTATGGGTAAAGAGGGGATGTACTCTTTCACCCACTGACATCATATGGAGACAAAACACTACAGGTAAAGTAGTCCTGCCCATAGAGCTATTGAACATTGCCATGGAGCTACTTCATTATCCTACGCCTGCACCTAAGCAGCACATTGCTGCTGACCTTAATATAGCCTGATTTGTGCTTAATTTGGCCAAACAAGTCGACAAGTTTGTGGCAAACTGCATCCCGTGACAGAAGTTTCATCCCGGACACACACTCAAGACACTAAAGGCAACATTGTCCCTCCCCACAGGGCCCTTCAAAGAGCTCCATATTGACTACATTGACATGGTGAATAGATGCAGCACAGCATGTATGTACTAATAGTAGTGTGCCCATATTCCTTTTCGATTGAGGCAGGACCCTGTGTGAATGCAGATGCCAAATTCCTCATTAGAGATGTGATCCCCAGATGGGGCATTTGTAAAACACTAAGATCTGATAATTGCCCGGACTTTGTAAATGCTTTTTTCAATAAGGTAACAAGACTACTAGGTATCAGACACAAACTATGTGTAGCCCACCACCCGCAGGCAAATGGGGTGGTAGAGCACCTGAATTCTTTGATTAAACTCGAGTTAGCCAAGCTTTGTGATCCACTTAAGAAGAGCTGGCTCTATTGCTTGCCTCTCATTCCGTTGAGTCTGCACAATCAGCCAAGCAAGGACCACCACCTGTCACCCCATGAAGTGGTGATGGGAAGGAGGATGCATACCCCAGCTGTGCCCACACGAACAGTGTCTGATGCACACCGAAGTGCTTATTTGTTGGGGGATGTATTTAATGTATATCTCAAAAACATGTCGACCTGTACCACGCTTATATATTCCCAGATACACATCAAAGTACACCATTGCATGCCATTGAACACGACAGTGACAGAAGAACCCCTCTAGCTACAACCAAGTGACAAAGTCTACGCTAGACAGCATATCCAGCGCTGGAATCAGCCAAAGTTCACTGGTCTATAAGAAGTGGAAAGAGCCACACCAACAGCAGTAAAGTTAAGGAATAGCTGTGCTTTGGTGCACCTAAAATACTTGCGCAAAGATACAAACACAACATCACAGCACTGAATCACGGCAGATGTTGAGGCCCGAACAATAGCCAGCAGCCAAAAGTTGAGTTAACTATAAAAGACTATGAAAAATTAAATTAGGAGAATGAAACCTTTCGGGCACAGCAGAGCTGGTGCAACATTCAATATTCAGGAAGCAACAATGAACAAATATAGAAATGTTAATAATGTGTTTTTAGGTATATGGTGTCTATTCTTTTCTCTTCTCTCTTTTTCACTAATGAAATGACTGAATTTCGGTACGAGAGGTAATTGGAATAATGATACTAAAGTTGAAAATGGAGTTACCCTTAGAAATAACTTTGTGACCAGACACAAAAGACAAGTGAATGCAGAAGTAAATAATAATGTGCTAGACGAACATCATTTGGATGGCACCAATGTTTGGCACGACACAATGAAAGCGATCAGTAGGGCTCAAGTGAATGAAGCATGTTACATATGCAGGTTTAACCCGCATTCGGTTGGCACCCCTAGTCTGTTCTTATCTAAGAAGTGTCAATTTAAGAGGCACAGCGCTTAGCACATTTAGTAATTTGCTGAACGCATGGGCAGTTTCAAGTGCACACAGTACGAATAAAAATGAAAGAGATCCAAATATAAATGGGAAGGGATGGGGAAATACAAAGGTGCCCTTTGCCCTGCAAAACCACAGATGGTCATAGAGGGAGCAACTGTCTGGAATACGAAATGGGTGAATGGGCAAGCAAAAGTGAATGCAGAGGGGCTGACGGGATTTACAGAAGAGAAATAATGAAATCAGATGAAAGTTGTAGAAATATATGGGCATTGCATGTGAATAAATTGACCATCTGAAATCGACATGAGCAGCCTGTAAAAGTACAGACTCACTCAATCTTCGTTTTGGTTCAGGGTCAAAGGAAGCATGAAGGTTTGCTCCAACAGTAACTGTAATCGCACCTATGTGATGGCAGCCTTGGAGGAGGGAACTGCCACAATCATGGACTGGACAGTGAGGCACGAAGGCATACTACTACTTGCCTCCTTCCTGGAATGGATTATGCTCCTTGGTGAGCCTGCATGCATGCATAATGTAGAACTGCCCAAGAAACAGTCCCAGTCCCCTGCAATGCCCCTGACAAGCCCAGGACAAATGAACTTACAAACCGCGACAAGAAGAAAGCGATCAAACTATTTCTCAAGAGGCAGATGAGGCCTTGGAGAAGATACCGCCGCAATACAGACTTTTTTCCAGAACCAAGACTTTTTTTACCTCATTACTAGGTTCTGAAATACAAATGGCTACTAATGCCAACTGGATCCAAATAGTCCGCTAGAACCTGGTGGAACCTTTGATCAAAGCAGAACATCAGGGAAGAGCTTTGTGCGCTCCAGCTTATGTGTCACGATCCATGCCCCTGACCCCCTCAGGTATAAGAGCCCCCTGTCAGCAGTGGGGCTAAAGCCCTTCACACTGGCCCCAAGGGCCGTAAAACTCCATCAGAAACATACATGGAGTCAGTCCTGGCGCCTTTGGCGCCAGGCTCATTATCAGGAATAAAGCAATACCAGTTTTGGACCTTAATCCAACATGGAGGCCTATTACACAGCTCAGTTCCTTAGAACCAAGCCATGCAGTCCAGTGTTTTGGGTTTGGCTGGGCCTGGAACTACTTGGCCTGGAACTACCTTACCTGGGCTATTTAAACCACACCCATCGGCGCGGCAACTGCGAGATCACAACCATCCCTGTGAAAACAAAAAGAACAGTTGTTAGGGAACAGCGTAGTGGAGCAAGACACCGAGAAGACAGAGAAAACGGAGGGAAAGAATGAGACGGAAAAGACATTATAACTCACCTGGAAGACAGCAAGCATGTTCGGAGTCACAGCCAGTCTGGACCCGACATAAGGGCACACGGACCAGTGAAGCAACTAGGTCCACGGAACGCCTGCACCAACCACGCGCCCCCGCACAGAGACGCAGGACAGAGAGTTGAACACAGAAAAACCTAAGGCGCTACCCAACGTCTGGCACATAACCAAGCAGAGAGGGGTCCGGGATAGCGCTTAGACCTCCATCCAGTATCGTGTGGCGCCCAGTGGATACCAGGTGAGCGTAACATTATGGCACTTCAGAATTGAATAGTGCTTGACCTAATTACAGTGGTGGAAAGCAGTGTTTGTAAAAAGATCAGCACCTGCTGCGCCTACGTGCCTCATAACAATGCAGATAACGGCGCACTAACCATTGAAATCAAACAGATGGCAAAATTGCAAATAGAAATGGAAGCAGCAGGGGAATCATTAAAGATTAAAATTGGCTTACCAATATATGTGGGAAATTATTTCTCATCTTCTTGATAATAATCTGGTGTGTTTACCAAATAATATGTTGTGGGTCTCATGGAAATAAAACTAACCTCCTTGCAGTTATGATGGGTGATGCCACTCCTCCTTGGAAAGATGAAAGCTGCCAAACTGATCCAGTACGAAAGGTAGGAGAAATAAAAATGGTCCTAATAGATCGCCTCATAGGCCCTGATAGCACTCTTTGGTCACTACCCCTGACCCAGAAAATTACCTGGAGTGCTATGTCGACCCCACTGCAGATGGGGAAAGCAATTTCATAGGATGCAACTCATGGAATTATGCTAAGTGGGGAGGGGATTTAAGAAATGTATGTAAGATATGGGTTCCCAAGACTGTATACAACTGGCAACAAGAACAATATATGGAGTGATTTGTCCCTAATGGGACGCAAAGGGGGAATGTTGAGGAATACATACAATGCCCCAAACGTGCATGACAAAATGCAAGCTTCGAAAGTCCCTGTGAAGAAGCCCAAAGCGTAAAGAAAGCAGTCCTGCGCATATAGAATTCCCTGTGTAGGCCCAACAATACATTAATAAGCCATGCTTCAGTAAGCAGTATCCCTGAAGGGCTTGTAATCCATGAAGAGCAGACCTTATACCGGAGTATAAGCACGTATTCTTAACAAGTATAGTAGCATTTAACATTAGTCAGGGAACCATTAGGGGCACTCATAATGTTGGCAAATAACAGTGAACATTTTACACTAATTGAATGGACATGACAAGTAGGCCTCGAGATATGTTGAGCCATCTCTGGAAGCATAAACATCCTCATCTCTTTAACAGAGACTAACAGCCAGGCCCTCGCAAAGAAGCACACATATACAAAACTGTAACCTTCCACAGCCAGGCTAAGTACCGTGCAGTGATTGGTCAAGGCAGAGAGGTGAACATTCTGAAGCCTGAATTCCAGTAGTGAGGTCATGTAAAAGCAACAAAGAAGTAACAGAGCCCAGAATTCAGGCACAAACACTGCACACGGATTGGTTGAGACACATCAGCTTAACCGAGTTCCCAAGCATGTGTTCAAAATACATATAACAAATTATGTTCCAAGCCAGTAAATTGAAATGCTAAACCATGAAGGTCACAACTTGATATGGGAAAATTAATGAGCAATGAAAAAGCATGCATGCTAGGGAAGAATGATCATGGAACAATACTGTCATCTGTCGGAAAACCCTCACTGAAAGAAACCCAACTACCATGATAAGAACCATACAAAATATCAGTGCAAACAGAGATGAATTAAGTAGAAATCAGTGGCCTTTTGTTACGCTCATCTGGTCTCTGCATAGGCGTTGGGGCACGGTTGCAGCCCTCCCTGAACTTGAATCACCCCCTTCAGGCCTCTCCCTCAGTAGAAAAGCTGTGAACGGTGGTACGTGGTGATGCTGCTCCTGCGAGGAGATAAGCGTGTGAGTGAGCCAATCTGTGATTGTTGTACCTCTCGAACCCTTCACCCCCAAAGTACGGTTTCTGTGACCATATCCGGCCCATAAAGCTCACCTATGAATTATGGAAGATAAGCTCTCCTTCCTGCTACTTCTGGCAGGGGCACGTCGAATGGGATCTAGTTCCTTCACTGATCACTGATAAGGATTAGTCCAGTCCATCTGCGACTATGCTTCTCCTTATGATTGGTAAGTCTTTCTTGAGCTCTTGTGATGCTGTTTGTTCTGTTGATGTCTTTATATGTTGCTCCTATTTATGCCTGCAATAATGTCTCTCTTCTGTTTTCTTCCCTTAGATGGAAATGCGGCCTCAACGCAGCTGTGAGACGCGAGACGTGGCCGGATGGAAGATGGGTGCTACCACAGTGTTCGACAGCAGGTAAGTGATGGTTTAAGTTAAAGCATGAAGTATGGCGAAGCGCAACCTTAAACTGACTGTTTTTTCGATGTCTAACCTCGTCTTCTGCTTTTCCTTGCAGGCGCTGCTGTCGACGATGGAGCTTGTCGTGCTGCGGTGCTAAGATAAAGATTTCGGCATTCCGGAAAGTGTAACGATGAATACTTGGTTCGCCGAAGAGATGTACAGGTAAGAACAGCTTTCCCCAGTTGGTAAGTATGCTGGCAGGAAGCAGGATATCCAGGAAGCAGGATCTTCAAAGGTAAGTCTGACCTCAGGCGACGGTGCGGCTTACCAGCCACACCCTGCCACTCCTAGAGAGTGAGCACATGCAAAGGCAATCCATTAGCAGCCACACCCAAAAATACACTTGGGGCTGCTTAATGGATGGAATGTTCAAGGTTAATGCATCCTGCTTAATGGATGGAATCTTCAAGGTTAATACATCTGAAGTGCTATGTCCATAAAAAAAGCTTTTTGTTGTTAAATGGATGTTCTTGTTTACTTTTGTTCATGAGCCTCGCGTAAAAGGCGCCAGGACAGTGTCCACCCAGGTCTCCTGTGCATGCGACCCTTGCATGCCTGTGCCCCTGACTTCATGACCATGACACCTTTATGGAAAAGTATGAATAACCACACAGTATTATTTAGGAGTACATTTACAATACTGTCAGCTACATATATATATTTCTGAGGCTTGTGGAATCTGCTTAGATCACATGCTGTGCATAGGCCGACATCTAGTGGAAGCGGCGGAGTATTACAGTTGCTGTTTTCGAAACTCGAAAAGGGACGTTGACAGGACGTGCCAGTAATACTATCCCTAGTGTGACATCCACTCTACCCATGATCCCCCATGCGTTGAGGTCCCTCAGATTGTTTTTTCCGCCATGCTAGAAGTACGCTTTAGCAGAGTTCCTTTTGGCGATAAGCCATTGACTTTTACGACAATTACGACAGTTTCTCTTTCTATCATTTCATCAACTATGGAAACACTGCTCTGGTGAAGGAGAATTGACCATCGGAGACCATCGCAACGGACCATACGGCCTTGGAAGGCCGCCCTGGGCTTCGGCCCAGACAGTAGAGAGAGAGGGTGGATGCCATTTTAGAATGTATATTCTCCCCTTCATACACTTTGTTTGCCCAGCTGCCACTTCCATAACCCAGAGTTATGGAAAATACACCATTTAAATGTTGCCCTAAGTGTAATCGTAAATTCCCCTGGGTCGACAAACACTTTGTTTGCAACTTGTGTCTCCCGAGAGACCACGTCGAAACGTCTTGTCGAGCGCGCAGGCTCTTCAAGCCTAAGACGTTGAAGGACCGTTCAACTAAACGCTGTGCCCACTACGCCAGGTGACTCGAGGCCATTGAAGTAGGGGGAGCCTTCAGCGATGACCGTAATGCCGTACTTTCGGATGGCGAGGGCATCGAAGTAACTTCGGATACTCAAGCGCAAGCCCCCTACCCCGTAGGACAGGCCGGCGGCCATGTTGTGGGGACTACACCCGGCGGCAGCAGCACTACAAAAGCACACAACACCAAACACATAAGCTCCAGTCGCCATTCGACAGATGAGTCGAATACTCGACAACGTTCAACTCCCCGTGAACGGTCCACAGAGTCCCGGTCCTCTGGGCAATCTCGTTCAAGATCGCCACACAACAGGGTGCAAACGTCGAAAGACGGCAAACGTGTCGCACGAAAAATTCCTTCCGAAGGCTGTTTGTCTGCGGACAATGCCTCGGCTCCCGCACCCGAAGTTCGACATTCATCATCAGATAAAACGTCGGGCCCCAAAAAGTCTGTTACACACTCCTCTGGGCCCCAGCGTGGGTAAAAAGCTCATAAAAAATCCTCGAAGACCCCTCATAAGGACAAGAGCCCCACTAGGGACAGGATTGTCACAAAAGGGGATATTGTCCAAACCCTTAGAGAAACCAAAAGGCTCTAGGCCAAAGACTACACCTCCCACTAATGTAGATCCCGTTGCAATCCCAAGTTCAAAGGAATGGTCTTCGCAAGATATCGATAGGGTTATGCGAAGAATGACCTTTATGGAAAATTTCTTTGAAAAAAATCCAGATTACCTTCAAAATTTTCAATCCACTCCTCCCACCTTAGCCCCTTCTGGCTCTCAAGATGTGGATGATGAGGACCCTGATGCAGACCAGGAGGCAAACATGTACTCCATAGATTTTCCTATTAATCAGGACCCCACAGTGGTAGATTCCCCTGTAGACAATCAACCCCTCCTCAATGAAGTCTTTGCGAAAGCGGCAGAACACTTCCGTATTGACACACAGGAGGTATAGGAAGACAGAGACTTCGCTGAACAATTAGTGGGAGACAAAAATACAGTAGGCCAGTTTATCCCACTGCTGAAGTCGGTGCAACGTAGAATTCAACCTTCCTTAGAAGCACCCAATCTCACACGGGCCGTTAACCCACGTGTGGAAAAACTGTTCAGGTCTGCACCTTCAGACCCCTTATACATAAGAGGCCAGTTAAAACCAGATTCTTTGGTTGTTACCACCACTAGGGTGAGAGCAGGCACACCCCTTGCTTCCTCCGAGGCTCCACCGGATAAGGAGAGCAAGAAGATATATGAAATGGGCAGAAAGTGTAACTCTTCT
Source organism: Ambystoma mexicanum (assembly GCF_040938575.1). Classification (NCBI taxonomy): domain Eukaryota; kingdom Metazoa; phylum Chordata; class Amphibia; order Caudata; family Ambystomatidae; genus Ambystoma; species Ambystoma mexicanum. Next base: position 668,896,047 of record NC_090933.1, on the reverse strand, counting down.
GCAGCCTACCAAACGAGAATTGCCAACAATTCTACACTTTTGGCAAGTTACAACTGCCATAAGTGGGAGGAGGTTTCTGCTTACTTTCGTCCGCCCCTGAGCCACTAAAATCTCAACTAGCACAGGTGGCAGCAGACGGAACAGCTGTATCTACTTGTCTCCTCAAGTCAAATTTTGACGCGGGTGACAATGCAGGGAGAGTCATTGCAGAGGGGACTATTATAAAGAGGCATGCATGGCTTTGCCAGTCAGGCTTCAGGCCAGAAACACAAGCCACCCTAATTAATATGCCAGTGGAACCTAATGTGCTCTTTGGCAAAGCAGTAGAAGACGCACTTAAGACCGCAAAGGATGAGTATGACACTCTAAAATCTTTAGGTCAGCTCACAAACAAGCCCATGGGGCAAAGCAGTAATGGTGCCTGTATTGAGAACTGGTTCTACGTTTGGTGTCTGAGCCTCTGTGGCCGTGCATCGGGATAACCCGCGCCCAGTGACAGGGTGGGCCGTTTCGTAGAGCGGCTTCCGTTGAGGGTAAGCCCGCTCAGGAGTAAAGGGCGCAACTGTTTCTGCTGTTCGGTTGGGACCCTGCTGTGCTGTGCTTCGTTTTGCAACTATGAACTGCGAACTTAACATTTTTTCATCAGGAAAGAAGCCGCTCCGACTCGCGTGAGACTGTCAGCAGGAGCTGACTGCAGTTTGAAGCGAGCGGCTTGTTTCTTTGACTTTCCACGTGACATCCATCACGTGACCCTTTTTGGCCACACCTCCAGGAAGCCTTCTCCTACAAATGCAGAACAGCGCGACCCTCGCAGCGTGAAGCCTGCTCAGGAGTAAAGGGCGCGACTGTTTCTGCTGTGTCCGGCTGGTCCCGGCGATTCGGCGGTAAGTGCTGGGAGAAAGAAAGGGAAAAAAAAACTAATCACTAACCAACATGAAGAAAGTAGTGACGGCTACACAAAGCGTTAAGGACAGCTGCTCTCCCCCAGGAGCGCCCCCATTCAACGTCACCGACGAACCGGGGCATATTTTACGAAGCGGCTTCTTAACAACAAAAAAAACCATTGGATATGACCATCACACACCCCATGCCAACATTATCACCCCCAATCCTCCCCTCTTGGATCCCCCCACAGATACAACCTACCTACTTGTGATGTCACACGCTCATCGAATATGCCTGGTGTTGCTTATCCTTCTGGAAGGTTAGAAGGGAGCACATCCGGTTGTAGCAGCGCCTCGCAAACGGCTGCCAGCGGAGTGGCAGGAGAAGAGAGCACGAATCCAAAATCGGGGGGAAAGACGGGTGGCGAGGTGGGGACAACGCAAGTGGTGGGGACCGCGCAGATACCGGGCTCGAGCTCGCCTGTGGACCCAGAAGAGGCACGACGAGACAAGACGGTGGAGGCGAAAAAAGAAATACCTGCCGAGCTCGCTAGAGCCACACAGGAAATGAATCCGGTACCTGTCACCATAAAGACTCATGAGACAGAGACCAGCGAAAAACACAGCCGGACAACTGATGACTTGATACAGCAAAAACTTAACACCTTGAACACAGCCAACTCACTATAACAAACCTTTTTTTACAGAAGAAGGCTTAAAAAAATCATTAGACCACACCCTTTCTAAAGACCAAAAAGAAGACAACACATGTCCGCTTAGTCTCAAACGGCTGACCCAAACAGAACACACCCAGTGACAGCCAGGGCAGATCTAGCAAGCCCCAAATTGAACTCGACTGACTTGAGAGAAAACTACTCAATGAATGGAACCATATCATACTCAACAGACCAGGACGGACAAGAAACGGACGACATTAACATCCTGAGAGAACATAACTAGGTCCAACTAGAAACATACTCGGCCAAGGACCGAAATAACAAAATCTCGTTTCAGAAGGATCTGAATCACTCGCGTGTCGATCAAAACGATGACACGGCAAAAGAAAATAGTCGGGAATTAAAAACCAAAGCACTGGAAAACATTCGCAACCCAAACAAATCTGAAGTCAGTATCCCTGACGCTACTTTCTCATCAACTCCAATCTCCAAACCTATGCTGAAATTACATTAAAAAAACAAGGCAAAATGAATCGTTTTGAACTTTCTGACATGGAAATACTGGAGGGAATCCCGCCATCCCCTCAAAGAATTCCATCCAAACAAGTACCAACAATGCACCCCCTTGAAATAGGAGCCCCGACACCCCAAATACGATGGCACTTCGGCCAAAATGAGGCCCTTCAAAGTAATTCGGAAAAACCAAAACTGGACACTGAAACGAGTTCAAAGAAACCGATCCAAAATAAGGGACATGGAAGTATCTCAGAAAACAAAGAGTCATTTAAAGAAAACGAAAATAACCAGAAACCAAGACAAAACCCAAAAACTCAATGCATGAAAAATAAGGAGGAAGTTACACTGACAGAAGAGTTCTCAAAAGGCAAAAATTACGTTTGGCCAAAAAAAGCGACTGAAGAAATTAGAAAATCAAATCAAGAATCAACTACAAATGAGGCAAAAAAAAGAGCCAAGAAATCATACAGAAACCAAACACCATCCGTGCGAGAAACCAAGAAGAAATACAATTGGCAGAGGCTATACTAAATTACAAAAACATGATTAGGCGCAGAGACCTGAATTCAGATCTGAAACCTACTTGTCAACAAAGAAAGGACGATACCCTGGTGGACGCTCTGCGACCACTTTTTTCGACCCCAAATAAAATCAAACTGGTACAAGAAACCACAAAAACAAAAGAAAAAAACTCACCTGGAAAAAAGCCGGATTTACAACTTGTGATGTCAGCAGTGACAGTTGGCCTAGCACCATTTGGAAAATTATATGAGACCATCAACGACAGATTGAAAGACCATACTTCAATATTAGCATCTGTAAATTCAAAGCTGACTCACTTGGAAGGATACATTTTGGCCCTCGAATCATGGAAGGCTAATACAAGAACCAAGGAACACAAACTGACAAATTAGAACTAGAACAAAACTACCTAGGTCAAGGAAAGAACGACGTGTTTCAATTTAAGAAAAAATCAATGAATACCAGCACTCAAACGATTCAGACAAAAACATTTGAGACCAGTAACGAAAAAAAATCACCAGAAGCACCAGAAAAGTACTCCGAGAAATCAGTATCAAAGTGCAACAAAGAAAAACCTAAGGGAGACACACGAGAACCAACCAGTACAAAAAAACACACGAACCCAAGAGACAAGTTGAGTGAAACTGAGATATTGACAAAAAATGAAAGGAAAGCGATCACTCCAAAATTTCACAAGAATTGGAAAATTCCAATACATAACAGGTTCAGAAGCAAGCGGAAAAAACAATCAAAACAAATGAATTAATGACAAAATGGATAACCGCCAGAGACAAAAAAAACAACTAAGAAAGAGATCAGTAACACTGAAAAGAATCAAAAAAGAGAACTCAACCAGGAGCTAAATGAGAGTATGATTGACATATCCAACATCAGCACTTATTCAATTGAAAATTCTGAGTCTGAAATACCTCGACTGATGGCAAAAAAAAAGAAAATTATCATTTGCGGAAAATGAACCACCAACACTAACCCGAAAGGTAAATCAACATAAAAGACAAACGAAAAACTCAGAACAAAAAATAGTAAACCTGGAGGATGCAAAACACACACAAAAACTGGATCACCCCAGAAAGAAAAACGCTGTTTCGTCTATCAAACACAAAGTTAAACAAATATGATCATAGACAAGGAGCCAATGACGAAGCACATTCAAAGAACATCAAAAGAAACTTCGAAAACGAGAGATACGAAGAAAAATGATAGACGACACCAAAAAAGCTACCTGATCCCCACAGGGCACAAGGGTAAGTCAAGTGAAACAAGAACACAGAAAAGTTTGGTTACCAAGACATAGGACAGTAGAAGAAGAGACAAATCTTCAGAAAAGAGAAACAGGTCTAACCAAAGACCTCCGGACCACTCCTCACAGCAAAACCGAACTAGAAACTCAGCGATATTTACTCACAAGAGTAACTCAACCCGAACACTAAAACTCGAAAAAAGTACCAGCTCGGAAGGAAAAACCATCCTGAATAGACGAGCCATGCTGAAGCTCTTGGACAAATTCACAAATGGAGACCAAATCAAAAGCATAGACATAAACATAGTAGAATGCGTGCACAAAGGACGGACAGACAGCATCTTCTTACATATTACATCCCAATCAGGAAAAAAACTCATGCTTCAGTTGACAAAAGAATTTTCGAATCGGTGTTACCTCCTGCGAGAAACAACACTAGAAGAGAGAGGACAAAAGAGGCAAAAAACGAACGGAACAAAACAAAGGCACAGTCACGAAGACAAAACAAGCAAAACCAAGAATTGGATAAAGAATACTCCGAACAGAAAGCATGACCAAAAAGAAATATCCTTCAAGCACGACGAATTATGAACAAACGAGAAAAGCAGACAGAGAAGCAACCTATAAACTTAAGGGTTTAAACTCAACAGTAACTACGAGAGAAAAAGGAAAAGAAAAACCAAGAGAAGACCATCACATCAAAAGACACTGGAGTGATGATGACTAAGACACAGAAAAAATTAAACCAGAAAAATAAATGGTCCTATCAGGACGCATGAGGGTACAAAAAAATAAAAGAACACTGTAAGAGGAAAAAACCTCAACCCAGAACCGACAAGATCTGATGGAAAAAAACTCAAAAAGATGGGCATGGCTCCCTCAAGCCTTAACACGCTACACGGGAAAATAGCAGTCAAAGGGCTTCCCTTCAGATGAAGAAAGGGAACCAACAAAGATGGCAAATGCTCTATGCAACAATGAGCAAACAATTACTATCGGATCATGGAACACTAGAGGCCACATCTTACAGAACCAGGTGAGATAAATCTAGGTGGATTCGATCTGGTAAGTCTACAAGAAACTTGGCTCCAGCGGCCACCTAGCATGGACGGCTATGAAATCCAACTATCTCCTGCCCAGAAAGGCGAAAAAGGTCGTCCAACACCAGGCCTTTTAACGGCCGTCCGTACGGGCAGAGCTCTTCGAATAGCCCAGAACCTGGTATCAGACACATTAATCCAGGCGATTGTCCTAGAATGGGCAAAAGAAGAAAACCAAACAAGAAAAAAGAACAAAGATCTCATCCTACTGCTGAACATCTATTGGAACCCGGCCATAATTCAAACGTCTGCTTTCTTAAATGAGATAGAAAAAATAATAACGCTGGCCACAACAACATTCGACGTGGACCACATCCTAATATGTGGAGACTTGAATTCAATTTGCCCAACGGAAGACGATGTAAAAACTCCAGGAAACAAAACAAACGCTTGCTCAAAATCAACAAAAAGAGGTCTTGCGTGGGCAGAGTTGATGAAATCCCGCAATTTGTATAATCTAAACTCCCTAGAAAAAACCAGACCGAGGATTACAACTTGGAAGGGGGAAGGAAATGCAAGTACCATCGATAACATCTTCGTATCTACAGATCTATATCAACTAATCGAAAGCTTTGAGATAGTAGTATCCACCCGGAGTGATCATAACTTACTCAAAGCGACATGGCATGCCAACAAACGCCCGCAACTTAAAATGTCGACAAAGATGGCCACAAATGCCCAAGGAAATCGACTAAAAATCACAAAAGACGCCATTGCCTCGATTACAGTGATCTATAAACAAGAAGAGACAGGAAGAAACGAGAACGACACACTGAAAAACTTGGATTACTGCCCGTTGCTGATTCCATACCTATGTCCCAGGCACGTAAGGAAAACAGAAAAAACCCATCTCCACAAATTCAATGAGGAAATTCGCTCAAAGAAATCTGATCTACGAAAACTAGTAAGGAAAGCAAAAAACATCCTACACAGTCAAATTTAGACTCTGCAAATAAACAAAAAAGAAAGTACAAATCGTGGCGTCAAACAATCCGAAGAAAACTGTACCAAGAAGACGCAGAGTCCATGCTTAAAGTAGTCTGCAAAATGAATTCAAACGACTTTTGGACCCTACTAAACACCAACCTATCAGGTCCAGTGAAAACAAGCCCCAACAATGTCCCTGAAGACAGATGGCTAAAACACTTTACGAACCTATTTGAAGAACCAGAACCATCGGAAAAAAGACTACGAAAATATGAGAAAAGTAAATGGATGGCATGCACGGAGGAAGAGATTCGAAAGAAAATCAGTAAATTGAACAACTCTCGTGCACCAGGTCCGGATGGGATCACAAACGTCCACCTCAAACAGGAAGTGGAAACTTGGGCCCCGTTAATAGCAGAAATGTTTAGAAGATGCAGGACAACACGAGCTATTCCGGCCACATGGCAAACAGCCAACATCGTTCCAATCTACAAAAAAGGGCTGAAGGATGACCCAAGAAACTACAGACCTATCGCCCTACTGGACGTGATTGGCAAACTCTTCGGTTCCCTGTTGGAGAAATTCCAAGACTGGCAGAAAGTGGCAAAAACAGCAGATCAACTGCAATGAGGCTTTGAAAAAATCCTAGGAACCTCGGTCAACATTATGATGATCAGTATCCTGAAGGCCAGAGTCTTCGAGGGCTATTCAACAATTTTCATAGCTTCGATCGACCTGGTACAAGCCTTCGACCGTGTAAACAGAAGAAGATTATGGAGCAAATTGGAAAAACAAAGGTGTCCAACTTCACTCCTCGACCCTATTAAAGCGCTGTATAGCAACACCTCAGAGTACGCCTGAATGAAGCTGGGCTATTAGAAAGTATACAAACAGCAAGAGGAGTCAAACAAGGATGCCCTCTGGCCCCGGCTCTCTAAAAAGCGTACATGGCCGACATAGTGGATGCAGAAATTGATACACGCTCCTTCCCTCCAAAAATAGGAGAGTCAAAAGTGACAAGACTGCTCTATGCGGACGACATACTTCTGCTGGATCAAACACCAATCGGACTGCAGCGACAGCTAGACAGTCTTGTAAGCTACTTGAAGAAGAACGACTTGGATCTGAACACAGCAAAAACTAAAATCATGATCTTGGAAAAATCAACCAGGCCAACAAAAAGATCACAATGGTTTGCGAACTCAGAGACGCTGGTGACAGTGAAAACCTTCACATACTTTGGAGTGAAAATATCTCGGAGCCAAATGGAACTATCGATGCAAGAACATCTTATCCTGAAGATGAAAACATTGGCTGCTCAAGCAACACTCCTGGAAAGGAAATTTGGAAAATTCACCATCCTCCCAGTACTAAAATTCTTCAAAGCCAAAGTGACTCCAGCATTAACTTACGGGGTAGAAGCAATGCCACATCTTCCTTCAACACTGTGGACAAAATTGGAAGGAGCTTTTTGGCGCAAAATCTCACGACTACCCAACTCTACCCCAACAGCAGTTATCCGAAGATAATTATGCCTTCAATCACTGGAATCAGTGGTAGTCAGAAACGGTCTCCTGTTCCTGGGGAAAATCCTAAGAACTCCACAGCCTACTATTCTGGACATCATCTATCAAGTATCAAGAAATGACGAATCAAAAAAACACCATGATGACAAAATGGTACAAAAACTTACTAGATCAGTCAGAAAAAATCAGATGCTCGGAATGGGAGATCGAACGCACACCAGAGAAAATCAAGAAAAAACTAAAAATCCACAACTGGATTGAGACCTTGGAAAAAGCTGAGAGAAACACACCACAGAGTCATCACACAATTAACACACAAAGGGTTGACGAGACAAGGAATTACTTAAAAGAATTCCCGGATAAACCCTTGCGTATTATTTTCTTGAGAGCACGTCTGAACATCCTAATGACGAAAGAAATTATATACCTCAGAAAACAGGTTCAAAATAAAAACTGTTGATACTGTGATATCCGAGAAACTGAAACAGTGCGACATCCACTTCTTCTGTGTCCTGGTACAAACAGTCTCAGAACGACCTATCTACGACCACACAAAATGAAACATCTTACCACCAGTGAAGAAGATTGGTGGAACATGCTAATGAGCGGAGAATCCACAATATTGACTGTAGCTACAGCCAAGTTCTTCGAAGGTCTAAAGCTTGAAGATAAACCAAGTCGAGAATAAACAGAAAAACGGAGAAAACAAGGATTTTTAAGAAACAAGCACAGAAACGGAAAAATGTTAAACTCATCAAATAATGGTCTCACAAAGAAACACTCCCATAAAACAAAAACCAAGAGAAATAATTTGTAAAAATTGTAGAACAATTAAATACAAAAAAAAAAAGCAGTAATGGTAATTTTCACCGCTTTTGAGGCCAAAATTCACAGAGGGGATCAGGCTACAACCAAGGCTAAAGTTCCTATGGCAACAACCAAGGACAAGCCTTTCAGGACTATCCACGAGGACAACCTGCAGGGGCCTAGATCAAGGTGGCACACCACCTCAGAGCAAGTGACATTCTGCTCCAGGTACCCTCCCATGCATCTCCAGTAAGAGGATGCATTTCCAACTTCACCCACGCATGGGAGGGTATCACCTCGGACAGATGGGTGCTGTCCACGGTAGCAGGGGGCTACTGCATATAACTACTTCAACGTCCTCGCGACCACCCCCCAAGACAGAAAGTCCACTTAGAGGAACATCATTGAATCCTTCTAGAAGAAATAACAGCGCTTCTATTAAAGGATGCCATAGAAGTGGTCCCAGCCAACCAGGTAAACAGGGGTATTTATTCAGCTTAATTCCTTGTGCCATAAAAAGATCTAACAACGCGCACTGTATTAGATTTGCGCCCTGCAAACAAGTATGTCAAGCTGCAGAAGTTCCACATGACTACTCTACAAGAGGTAATACCGCTACTAAAAAAGGGGATTGCATGGCAACACTGGATATGAAAGATGCCTATTTTCATATTTCAATGTTCTCAGCGCACAGAAGATTGTTGCGTTTCAAAATAGCGAACAAGCACTACCAATTCAAAGTGCTGGCCTTTGGAAAAGCCTCGGCTCCAAGGGTATTCACAAAGGTACTGGCGGTAGTGGCAGCGCACCTGCGCAGGCGAGCAATCCCAGTGTACCCTTACTTGGACAACTGGCTCATAACAGGGGAATCACCTCTGATTTACAGACAAAACATACAATCAACCTCGTCTTCCAATTGGGCTTCTCAATCAACTAGAAAAAATCAAGCCCAGTGCCAAGCACTTCCAAACATTTCCTAGGAGCTATCCTAAAGACCGAGGAAGGATTAGTCTTTCACTCAGAGGAGAGAGTAAATAATTTTTTGCTGCAAATACCACATTATCAGGCCAGTCGCCAGATCAGAGTGCGCAAAGCAATGCGTTTAATTGGCATGATGGCATTTTGCATATACCTGGTTCCTCACGCACGCCTGCGCATGCGTCCCCTACAGCAGTGGTTGGCGAAACAATGGTGGTCTCAGGCAAGCAGTCAGTGGGCTGATCTAGTGGTCGTTTCACCAACACTGGTACAAAATCTTCACTGGTGGAGGAGAGAAAACCTGACGAGAGGGAAACCGTTGTACGACCCACAGATACAGGCAGTGGTCACATCGGAAGCCTCACTGGCAGGGTGGGGTGCTCACTACCTTCACCACACAGCTTAGGGTCTGTGGTCTCCCACTGCAGCTCAGAAACATATCAATGTTTTGGAACTTCTGGCAGTATTGAAAGCCCTTCAGGCATTCGAACCCAATTTAACAAGCCTGTCGGTGTGGATCCTAACAGACAGCACCACAGCAATGTTTTATATCAACAAACAGGGGGGGAGCACGTTCTCTAAATCTATCCAGACTTGCACAGAAAATCTGGAAATGGGCTCTCCTGTCATCACAACATGTTCCAGAGGAACTCAAAGCTCCAACAGACTCATTGAGCAGAGATCCCCTGCCAGAGGAACACGAGTGGTGTCTACACAAAGAGGTCATAGAACACCCATTCTCTCAATGGGGTTTCCCAACTATAGACTTATTCGCCACAAGCGAAAATCGTCAATGCCCAGACTTTGCGTCCAGTGTCCCCCAGCCAGCCTCCAAGGGGAACGCCCTATGGATGAACTGGTCAGGGAGGTTTGCTTACACTGCCCCCTCCACCCCCCGACTCCTCTCATGAGGAAGGTGGTGAACAAATTGCACAAGGAACCGACAATGCTTATCCTAGTTGCTCATGTGGGCAAGACAACCGTGGTGTCCACCTCTGCGCAAACTGCCAATGTGCGATCCCATTAAGCTCCCGTACCAGTACAACCTACTCACCCAGCACGAGGGACGAACAGTGCACCCACAGCCTCAATCTATGAACCTGGCAGCATGGCTCCTGAAGTCAGAGTTCGGACATCTCAATCTACCACAGAGATGCATGGATATCTTGAAAGAATCAAGGAAACCTAACACGAGGCACTGTTACTATGATAAATGGAAACAATTTGTCGTTTGGTGCCAGACTAAGCAAATCAATCCCATTGATTGTACTCCATCTAATATTCTAACCTATATGCTCCACTTACTAGATGCAGGGTTAGTGTTCAACTCCCTAAAAGTCCACCTGTCGGCCTTATCAGCCTACACCCATAATAATGTCTCATGGTGGATGGTATCGGTCATCAAAGCATTTATGGAAGTGGTATAGAGACTTCATCCTCCAATCTCTAACCCACCGTCAGGTTGGGACCTTAATGTGGTACTCGCTAAGCTCATGGGACCCCCATTCGAGTCTATGCACAAGTCTAGTCTCAAACACCTGACTTATAAAACTGCCTTCTTAGTAGCCATCACCTCCATAAGAAGGGTCAGTGAAATCCAAGCTCTGTCAGTGCAGGATCCTTTCTTTACTATACAAAAAGACAAACTGGTTTTACGCACTCACCCTAGGTTCTCACCTAAATTAATTTCCAAATTCCATGTAAACCAGTCTATTGAGCTACCGGCTTTCTTCCAGGAACCCAAAAACTCTGCTGAGATAAAACTGCACACACTAGATGTGAGGAAAGCGGTCCTCTACTACATAGATAAGACCAGACCGCTAAGAAAGACAGATCAACTCTTTGTCTCCATAGCGCCAGGCAGAGAAGGTGACCGCATTTCTAAAAATGCCATCTCTAGGTGGATAGTCGGATGTATCCAACTAAAACACTGCCTTTTACACCAAGGGCCCACTCCACAAGAGGTAGTGGAGCCACTCTGGCTTTCATTGCAAATGTCCCCTTAGACAGTATTTGCAAAGCAGCTACATGGAGCTCAATACATATTTTCACTCAGCACTACTGCATTGACACTCATTCCAAGACAGATACACAAGTAGGACAAGCGGTTCTAAGACATTTATTCGCTCATGAACCTTCTCACATCCCACCTCCTTCATCCACTACTTGCTAATCTATGCACAGCATGTGATCTAAGCAGATTCCACAAGCCTCACCGTAATCATATTTCTGATGCTTGTATCTGCTTAGATTCACCTGCAACCTACCCTTCCTCCCCTCGGAGAGAAGGCGCATGGATGCTTATGAGCTTGTCTGATAAGTATCTGCTTGGATACAACTGTACTCACGCTACACCTCACGCTACCTCATGTCAGAAAAATAACAATCTGAGGGACCTTGACGCATGAGGGATCATGGGTACAGCGGACGTCACACTAGGGATAGTATTACTGGCACGCCCTGTCGACGTCCCTTTTCGAGTTTCGAAAACAACTGTAATACTCTGCCGCTTCCACTACATGTCGGCCTATGCACAGCATGTGAATCTAAGCAGATACAAGCATCAGAAATACGATTACGTGAGTAATGTATCATATATATATATATTACACAGCCACGTTAGTGGCTGTGTAGGTATGGTTAAATTGCTAATCCCATAGGAAGAGCACTTTTTGGGCGGCTTATAACTTCGCTCTCCCTGGACGAATCCTCACCAAACTTTGCAAAAAAAGTATATGGCCCACTCTGAATTTTTCGGTAATGTTTGGTGAGGTTTGGTCCTGGGGCAAAGTTATAGGGGTGGTCCCAAAATGTCTCTTTTTCCCATAGAATGAATGGGGAAAAAACTTTCGTCACGCATACAGCCCAAACCACTGGGCGGATTTTCACCAAATTTGCAGCAGGAGCAGCAGCTTGGTCCTGAAAGCATCCCGAAAGTGTCCGCGGACACACTTCCCTGTTCGCTCCGCGGACAATGTCCTGATTGGCTAATCGGCTTGCGTCATGTCTGCGGACATGCGACATGTTCACTCATTGGATGGTGAAGAGCGTGAAGTGCGTCAAATTTTTGGAAACGCCCACCATCTTGGATTTGCAGACATCTGCCGGTGTCCGCGAACATCGCAGTATAAACATGTTAAAAAACACAACATTGCACTTGTCAAACTTATCAATTAATCTCTGTGGAGGTGAGGGGTGATGAGGATGGGATGGGATATGGCTGCAAGAAGCAAAAAAACAGGTGATTTTTGCCGCGAAAGTTCGCGAACAGTTTGGATGTTCGCAAACGCTCCTGAAAAGTACGCAGACACCTCAGCATTACAGGGTTGGTGAAATTAAGTTCTTGGATGGCTTATAACTTTGGCGCCACTTAATGGAACTGCATGAAATTTTGCATGTATATCTCTGAGCTGATTTTGAGTGAGTATGCATTGTTTGGTGGGATTCTGCCATGCAGGGGCAAAATTAGAGGGGCGGTCCCAAAATAATGTAAAGGCTTATAAATGAGGTGCCATTTGACGAATCTACACTTCGTTTGGCAAACTGATAGATCAAGATATACATGTTTTTGCGACGTTTGGTGGGATTCTGTCAAGAGGGAGCAAAATTAGAAGGGGGTCCCAAAATATTGTAAAGGCTTATAAATGTGGTGCCATTTGACAAATCTACACAAAGGCTTACAAAAAGATTATAGATCTAGATTTAGATGTTTTCGTAAAGTCTGAATGGATTTTGTCAAGTGGGGGGGGGGGCTAGGTTAGATGACTATTGTATGTGCATACATTTGACACTTTTGAAAAAATAAAACATGGGTGGATTTCCAGCAAACTTGCGTAAGGAGCATTGGCAAGGACCTACACGCATGGTTTTGCAAACGTGCCAGTGTTTTATTATTTGACAAGTGTCATAACGTAGCTATAAAAAAATAGCAGTATACCTTTAGTGACTGAGCGGTAGCCTATGGCCATGAGCAGTGACCAGATTGTCCGGGTCACGAAATAAGGTCATGATCTAGCCAATCTGGCTACTGGCCATGACCACAAGGGACAAAACATAGGATTAAAGTGGCCATGTCCACCTGGGACTGGCTTTGTGGTAAAGTTATTTGAAATTAGGATAGTTCTGAAAGGGAAGAAAAATGTACTCGTGGTAATATGGTCATAGGCTTCTCTTTTACGCAAAGATGGGCCCTGTATGGAACCCTCACCTTCCCTTTCCATGGTGGCCATCTTGGAAAAGGATTTTCCTTCCTACACCGGGACGCCACAGGCGTCCCGTTGTAGGAAGAAAAATCCTCTTTTTTAGCACCTCGGGTTCTTGCATTGGGAACCTAGGGTGTTAATGGCCTTCATCCCCCATTTCAGGGGCTGGAATGGGGGATAATGGTCCAGAGACCTAGTTATCCACCCTCGCTTTGCTTGGGCTGATAACTTGGGCTGCTGGGCCAGTATCCCCCATTGCAGTCCCTGGAACGGAGGATGAACGCCACAATATTCCCATTGGCATAAAACAAAATGCAAATGGAAATGTTGGAAAATCTTATTGAGTCTTTGTACTTTACTGAGAAATATAAAGTAGATGGAGTCTATACATGTTTTTTCAGTTCTATTTTGTAACTGTGAAAGGTGGTTCCTAAAGGAATATGTCTTTTGTTGTTTTTGGATGTATTTTTTTGGCAGGAGATCTGAGAACGAAAGGTGGGTAGGGAAATGAGGGAAGAGGAACCAAACACTAATATGGAGCGGTAGGTGGACAAGGGAAAATGTTGCGCGTGTGTTATTTCTAAGGTAGGGGGGCAGTGTTTCTCATGCTCCTTGATTACAGCGGTGGTGGTGGCTCTTGGGGAGGAGGGATGGCATTAGCAGATGCCATTTTAAGATAAATAGCAGTTTTGCTAGAAGTATGTACTGTGTACTAGATTGTTAATGGATAATGAGTATGAATAGGTGTTGGAGCTGTGCAAGGGAAATTTTGAAGTTGAAAGTTCCTAGATCAGTAGAAAATGCAGTTCTGAACTGTCCGCGAAGCAGAGATCTTATCGTGAAGTGCGGACGGGTTCTCGGACACGTCATCATGCTGCGCGCCAGCATATGGTCATGTGGCACTGTCCGGAAGGTCCGCTATGAAGTCAGATGTTCGTAGACGTCTACGGATGCAAAACTAGCTGAAATAGTTGCAAAAAGTGTATAGAAGTGTTAAAAATGATTCTAGAAGGTGAGAAATGGCAGAGTTTTAAGGTGACACTTTGTATATTGGACACAAATATTGCTATATTGGGTAAGTATGACATTAGTAAGTTGTAGGAAAATAGCATGCACTGATAAAAACGTATGAAATTCAATAAAAAAACTTTGTTAAAGGTATGTTATGGTTAAGTTGTACTAATAAAATCCTATGAAATTCAGTAAAAAAAAAATTGTTAAAAGGACGTTATGGTTACAAGTAAAATCGGAAAACCCCTGAAATTCCAAGCAACCATAACACGCGCCACCACCGTGCACTGCTAAGACTAACACTGCGGACATCAAAGATGACATCACAAATATCATTGATGACATCACATGTTCATAATGATGGGAACGGTAAGACGGTGCCAACTGATGAGGTCTTGGGAAGAGGATGTAAAAGTTATCATTTTGTTGTCACAAAGTGCCATCTCACACAGGGATTGGTTAAAATCTATTAAGTCGCTGATTCCACGAATACTTCACCTGAACCCACCAATCAACTATTAAGTTTAGGGGATACAAATTATAAAATGCAGCATCCAATCAACATAATGAGAAAGAAGATGATCTCAGTGTCAATTAATAAACTAAAACTGTAATTTGAGGTTGAGGAACCCTTTGGCGATACCATATGGTTGTACTTTCGCTACCTAATTTAGTTCCTGTTTTAATACCTTAGGGTTGGATGTTTGGCTGTTTATCCTTTTTCTTGTCGCATTGGTGTAAGCCTCTACGGAGACAGTGAGACCCCTAGTAGGAAAACAAATGGATTTGGGGTGTGCCTACACCTGGTAGTTGCGCCAAGGTATGTTACTTACTTGTTCTGATGTATCCATTAATTGTAAATAAAGCTTCCAAGTCGAAATTGTGCATAGAGTATTTAGGTTTTTAGCCCTTAGTGGATGACACGTGTTTCGGCATATGGGCATTGCCTTTTTCAAATCCGGGTTGGTTTATGTTCCCAACAACAAAGAGAAAAAAACACAAACGGAAAAAAATATATATATATTTTTGAAAAAAATATGCATACAGAATTGGTTTAGGTTCATTATGCATGTCCACAAAACATTGATAATTTTCTGCATACCACACCACATGCATTCCTGTGAGCCAATGTGAATGTATGAAAACACGGATATCATAACATTTGGTGATGAATTGTGATGTGGCTGTGTCTCTACCGGGTAAACCTTAGACTAGTAGAGGTGGTGGGGGGAGAAAATGCTGTAAATAACAGCTACTATTAACAGACTGTGTATGCACGGATAATGTGTTCTACATGATTGTGCTTTCCTGCTGTTAATATGCTGTCCGCCACTATTTCCCAAAACGTGAGGTTCATGTGAGGAGTCGTACCCTTTGGATGAAAATATTCAGTGTAAGAATCTTCGTCTTGCCGGTAATCAAATTTCAAGGGATCAATACCTCCTAAATCAAGAATAGACGTGATATTGAGAATGTTCAGGATTGATTGAGAAACGTTCTAAGGCCGTGGGGCTCAGATATGCATATATTTCGGGCTCAATTCCTCCCGAGATCAAAGTAAACACTGTGCGGCACTAGACAGCACCTCTGGTAAGGTGATGATAAAACAGTTGCTGTTATTAATCATTCTTGTATATCTATTGCATTCAGATTTGGACCCATTGCCTTGAAATGGGATTAAATACCCCGTAATGCTATGTGGTCCTGCGGGGTCCATACGAGCATATAATTACTGGATAAGTAATCACGGAAAAAATAGTTTGGTTCTAATTCGTATTTTTACTTTCTAGTCCCGACATCAAAGTTATTGTTCGCCTGCTTCATTGCATATATTTAATAAAACGGAACGAGGTGGTGCATGCCCCCGTCCTAAGGTGGGCTTCCCGCCTGGTTTAAGGGCTTACCTGAAAAGTATTTCACTCATGCTTCAAGCGTCGGGTGGAGTTCGTATCTGTGTTAGCGGTGTATTTCTACTGCTAAATCTGGAGTGACCTATGTCCTACCTCTCTCTCTGTTATTGTGAAAGTATGGCGGCCATATTTTGGGTTGAGTTTCGGTGTTCGCCCGTGTATTGGTTACATATCGTCCCAATTCATATTGTTACCGAAGGCAATATGAACCTATTTATAATGCCCCTTTGTCAACATACTTGAATTCATAATTGTAAGTTTGCAATTATGGATGTGTGTTAATGGGAGATGTGTAAGGCAGATATTGATCTGAGTCAAAACCAATGTCAGAGAAGATCTATTAATGACGAACTTTCCCAACTGTCTGAGAAAGACATAAGATTATAACGCATGGGTATTCTCAAATGACAAAGTATATCTGGCAATTAACTGGGTCCTTTTTATTTATTTTGGAACCTTTGCACTGTATCCGTCACATTGTCGCACTGTTCTAGAGTGTGAAGGATTGTGGTTTGTGTAGTTTTTTGCGACACATGTTCTGCATATGATTTTACTGATATATGAATTCACGTGTATCAATCCGAATTGCGATACTTTCTTGGTTGTATGATGTTGATACATCACATTTTTATGTTGTAAGACATATTGCTAAACGGTTTTTGAGAAATGTGCCATAGTGTTCTTGGGTTACAATGCATTTCAATTCTTGGTGTTGGTACACTATCGACCATAGGCTTGTGTCTATTTGATTCATGATGGGTGCTTGTCACAGAGAGTATTCTTCTTTATCACATCATGACATTACTTCATTACAATGTTAATTGTTATGCACTTTATAAAAAATGAACCATTTCATTGTCCGAGTTTAGACCATGTCCAACATTTTTGAAATGACATAAGAGTCTGGCTTCTTCTTGTCGTAATCGTAATTCCTTATCGCCTCCGCGTCTGCCCACCTTGACCTTTTTTAGCCCAGCAAATTTAATGTCTTTTTTGTTGTGTAGCTGGTGTTGGTTTTGCCAATGGTGTGATAGCGGTAGATTTTTGTCTCCCAATTGCTGATATGTTCTCTCTTATTCGTGTTCTTAATTCACAAATTGTGCTTCCAATATATACTAGGTTACAAATGCATATGATGGCATAAATAACATACTTAGATCAGCAGTTTATCTGTTCTTTGATTAAGGTTTTTACTCCATTCTTGTCTTTGAACAACTTGGTGTTTGGTAATGCATATTCACACATTGTGCAAAAGCCACACTTTCTAAAGCCTGATGTTGGTTGTTGTAGCCACATTGTCGTTCTTATCTCACCTTTTTAAGGCAGTAGTGTTGGCTTAGACTGCTTCTCAATGTTTTTGCTCTTCTATAAACTATCGTCGGTTGGTCTTTGATACACTTGTCAACATGAGGGTCTAACATTAGTAGATACCAATTTCTTTTGAGTACTTTCTTGATCTCCTTATTATTTGCACAATAGGTAGTGATGAATTGGGCCGTGTTTTCTGTTTGTTTCTCTTTGGTCTTCTGAATCAAAGTTAACTGTCTGTTCATTTTGTCAGCTTTGTTCCTTGCTGTTGCAATTGCTTTTTGAGGGTACCCTCTGGCGGTAAATCGGTTGGACAACAGTTTGCATTCTGATTCAAAAGTTGATGTTTCTGTGCAGTTTCGTTTGGCATGTATAAATTCTCCTTTGGGGATATTTTTAATAACTGGTTGATGGTGGCAGCTTGTTGCGAAGAGTGTGGAATTTACTTCTGTTTCCTTTCTGTACGTTTTAGTGTTCAATTGATTCCCAGATACAAAAATGGTAAGGTCCAAGAAGTTCATTTCTAGACGGCTGCTTAATCCAGTTAATTCAAAACCATATTGGTTGTCGTTAACTTGACATAGAAGAGCTTCAAGTTCATAGGATGTTCCGTTCCAGGTGATTAGCACATCGTCTATATATCTTGACCATTTTACTATCTTGTTTTTGTATGTATCCAGTTGGTAAATGAATAGATCCTCAAATATCACCATGACGAGGTTTGCTAGGGCTGGTGCATACTTCACGCCCATTGCGACGCCTCTGGTTTGTCTGAAAAATTGGTTGTCAAAAGTGAAGATATTGTTCTCCAATGTTGTCATCAACATTTCCTTGAGGATACTGAAGGCGAGCGTACCCCAGATAGCACGATCCTCCCCACAATGAGAGACAATAATGGACTCTCCCAGGATGGGAATAAGGCCAAGACAAAGTGCAGAGTTTATCGATCAGGATAGGGCATGCAAAGAACTCTGCAAACTCCGAGAGCGCTCTGTCTGACAATAGCAAAGACGGGCGTATATATTTACAAAAAACGTCATAAGAACCTATATACTATAGGGGGCACAAGTTCGTGGGGATTGGGTGGCGACGACTAGCTATAGGTGCTGCTGCAATGTGGTTTGCCGCGGCTGGAGGACGTCACTGGTTACCCTCGTGGGTTGGGCTGGGCCTGGCAGGTCAGCTGGGCTCATCCGGACGGTGTTGTTGTGCCAACTGTGACCAGTGTCAGAGATGAATGTCTTTCCTGACTTTCTGCCCTAGGGCCACGCACACCGCAGTCATTCAACCTTGCAATATTATCTTCCCTGGTAAATCTTCTAATAGATTATTCTACAGGTTAATGCAACACAGGAGGAATGCACCTAGAATGGGGTCTGTTGGCGATTCATCAATACATGATTACCATCGTCCTGTTGACCGGGTATCATAGGTCGTGGGGTTGGGTCTCGGGGCATGGGACAGGCGGTCCGTGTTATCATGCCTTGTTAGAAGTCATTATGGATGTGTTCCTGTAATGTTGCCATAATATTGGTTGTCCTAATTTTACAGGGGCCATTAACCTAAGGTGAGCTGGTGGGTCGTGGAGTCTAAGAAAGGGCGCCTTTGGATCTGTGTTTTAAGGCCGGGGTTTACTGCTGGGTTGTAAATAATTCAGGTGGCAGGCCGTGGCCTTGGGTACTGCGGGGGGAATGTGAATGCTTGAAGCGGCTCCAGCCGAGTTGGGGGAGGTGGAGCAGCGCGGCACAGGCCTTTGCTTTTTCGTCTGGCAGGCTTCACTGGGAGGAAGGGGGGAATGGCCTTGCATGTGCTCACAAAGGTATTTTCCTCGTGTGTTGCAGATTTTAGGTGGACGAGACATAAACATTCATATAATATACAATACTCATTGAGTATTTCCAAAGCTCACGTTTTGACATTGCTAGTGCCATCCATATGGCCAATTTGAGCACATTACTTGTACACTATGTTTTTAACGACTACAACATTTTGTTATATGCTTATACATGTGCGGTAAGTGAGGTAGTAGTAAGGTTGGTGGAGCACGCAGGAACAACCCGCCAATGAGACTGACGGCAGTGGCACATAGTGGGCTTGGAGACACATATGGTGCATTTTCGTGCACCCCTTACATGAGCCCTCAATATGGTTGCATTTGTCTTCCTTTGCACTCTAGCAGCATTAGTTCAGTTTTGGCGCGAGACCATGGGGTGCAGTCTTCTCGATAACACATAACATGAAAAACCCCCGGGGCGCTTGTACCATTTGCGCATAGCTACAGGGATGTGGGTGCTTCATCCCTAATGTCATATGAGCACCTATTCTGCCATTTTTATACATTTTACAGGTTTTTTAGTCAGAGAGGTTGTGGAGAGCACGCTTCCATCACAGGTGGTTTGCTCATTAGTATTTGGGGACTCTGCTTTTGTCAGGGGACCTTTTGTACAGTTCTTTTCCACCCAGGCCCTGCTGGCCGGGTCATGCTGGAAACAGCGCTACACTGCAGAAGGTGAAATGTTAGTGTTGGTATCTAACACTAGCTCATGTCAGTCTGTTCGTGGGAACGGGCTCTCAGCGGATCTGCTAGAGAGCTGTGGCCACAGGGATAATTGAAACTCTTCAAGGGTGGGGGCCGCGCTGCGGTGCACAGGGCTTAAACCATCTATATTAGACAAAATGGTTTCCGAGGCCTAGCTAAATTCAGCAGGTTTGGTCAATGTCTTCAGCCAGTGGCCCAACCTCCACCTGGGCCCTGTTGGTAGGGGGGACCCCTGACAAGCCATGGACCTCACCGGGGGAGAGGATGCAGGGGAGGGGGTATTTTGGACCAATCCTCCCTTACAATACATACATAGTTAAAATGTGAGGCAGACTTATATTTGAAGATATAATCCATTGCTTCAAGTGCCAGTTTGTGCCCAATTGATGTGTAAAGAGCCTTTACATCCCAAGTTGCCAGTAGGTAGTTTTCTTGCTAGTGTATTTCTTCGAAGATCTTTATGACTTCAGTTGTGTCTTTGAGATGATAAGGAATTACGATTACGGCAAGAAGAAGCCAGACTCATTTCAAAACTGTTGAACATGGTCTAAACTCGGACAATGAAATGGTTCATTTTCTGTAAAGTGCATAACAATTAAAATTGTAATGAAGTAATGTCATGATGTGATGCGATAAAGAACACTCTCTGTGACATAAACACCCATCATGAATCAAATAGACACAAGCCTATGGTTGATAGTGTACCAACCCCAAGAATTGAAATGCATTGAAACCCAAGAACACTATGGCACGTTTCTCAAAAACTGTTTAGCAATATGTCTTACAGTATAATAATGTGATGTATCAACATCTTACAACAAAGAAAGTATCCCAATTCGGATTAATACACGTGAATTAATGTATCAGTAAAATCACATGCAGAACATGTCGCAAAAAACTACACGAACCACAATCCTTCCCACTCTAGAACAGTGCGACAATGTGAAGGATACACCGCAAAGGTTCCAAAATAAATAAAAGGGACCCAGTTAATTGCCAGATCTACTTTGTCATTCGAGAATACCCATGCATTATAATCTTATGTCTTTCTCAGACAGTTGGTAAAGTTTGTCATTAATAGATCTTCTCTGACAGTGGTTTTGACTCAGATCAATATCTGCCTTACACGTCTCCCATTAACACACATCCATAGTTGCAAACTTCCAATTATGAATTCAAGTATGTTGACAAAGGGGCATTATGAATAGGTTCATATTGCCTTCGGTAACAATATGAATTAGGACAAAATGTAACCAATACACGGGCGAACACGGAAACTCAACCCAAAATATGGCCGCCATATTTTCACAACAACAGAAAGAGAGGTAGGACTTGGGTCACTCCAGATTTAGCAGTAGAAATACACCGCTAACACAAATACGAACTCCACCCGACGATTGAAGCATGAGTGAAATACTTTTCAGGTAAGCCCTTAAACCAGGCGGGAAGCCCACCTTAGGGCGGGGGCATGCACCACCTCATCCTGTTTTATAAAAATATATGCAATGAAGCAGGGGAACAGTAACTTTGATGTCGGGACTAGAAAGTAAAAATACGAATTAGAACCAAACTATTTTTTCCGTGATGATAACTTATCTAGTAATTATATGCTCGTATGGACCCCGCAGGACCACATAGCATTACAGGGTATTTAATCCCATTTCAAGGCAATGGGTCCAAATCTGCATGCAATAGATACACAAGAACTATTAATAACAGCAACTGTTTTATCATCTTACTAGAGGCGCCAGCTAGTGCCGCACAGTGTTTACTTTGATCTCGGGAGGAATTGAGCCCGAAATATATGCATATCTGAGCCCCACAGCCTTATATTTTTCAATTAATCTTGAGCATTCTCAATATCACTTCTATTCTTGATTTAGGAGGGATTGAGCCCTTGAAATGTGATTGCCGGCAAGACGAAGATTCTTAAGCTGAATATTTTCATCTAAAGGGTAAAGCTCCTCACATGAACCTCACGTTTTGGGAAATGGTGGCGGACAGCATACTAACAGCAGGAAAGCACAATCACGTAGCACGCATTATCCGTGCTGACACAGTCATTGTTAATAGTAGTTGTTACTTACAGCATTTTCTCCCCCCCCCACCACCCCTACTAGTCCAAGGTTTACTCGGTAGACTCACAGCCACATCACAATTCATCACCGTATGTTATGATATCCGTGTTTTCATACATTCACATTGGCTCACAGGAATGCACGTGGTGTGGTATGCAGAACATTATCAATGTTTCTTAGACATGCATAATGAACCTAAACCAATTCTGCACATATTTCTTTTTTCAAAAATATAAATATTTCTGTTTGGGTTTTCTGTTTGGGTTTTTTTCTCTTTTCTCTTCTTTTTGTTGTTGGGAACATAAACCAGCCCATATGCCGAAACACGTGTCATCCACTAAGGGCTAAAAACTTAAATACTCTATGCACAATTTCGACTTGGAAGCTTTATTTACAAGTAATGGATACATCATAACAAGAAAGTAACATACCTTGGCGCAACTGCCAGGTGTAGGCACACCCCAAATTCAATTAATAAACTAACGTCTTGCTATGGTCACAAGGAGAGAATAAGCCAATAGGGTTAGGTATTGTAGAATCGCCTATAGTGCAACTGATGGGCCGGGGATGTGTGAAAAACCTGTAACATTTGATGTAGTTTCACCGCTGATAGTTACTATAAATTCAGTCTTTTTCTGTCACCATGTTGAATGTCTTTTTGATAATTCCCTGCCTGGGCCGTGTGTAATGAACCTTTGTTTTTCTCACATCTTGTGCATTTATTTTTTTGGCTCTTGGATTAATTTTTAATTATTGGAATTGGGACTTGCTTTACAACCTCAAGTGCGTCCTGATTCTCATTTACACATTCTGGTGGCAAATGTTTGCCCTTCGCTCCTCCAGACCTGGGGCTAGGACTGTACATGTCCCGTTAGGAAGGCCTTTACTTGCAACAAACGCCATGCCTGTCCCACTGCACAAACTGCTTTGGACAGCTGTACCATGGACAGGTGGAGCACTGATGACCCCCCCCCCCAACCCGCTGAGAACACTGAACTGTTTTCTTTTTTCCCCAGAAATCTGGCCCAAATGTGAGTATGTGTGTGATGCCTTCACGAGAAGGGAGAGGTATCCTTCTGATCTGTGTGACAAGCCAGCTCCAGGCAATGTTATCTGGGTGGGTCAGGTTTGTAATGAGTGGTGCCCATTTTCCAGTGACTGTGGATATAGGTGTAGTCTAAACACACCACTGGCATTGGCTCATATTTTCCTCGGTGCGACAAAAATCTCCTGTGATCCGGAAAAATCCATTTGCACCCTTCAATTGGTTTATTGTGTTGGACTGCTTTAAACACCTGAGGAAGTATTTGCTGGTTCTTTGTTTGGCGAGTTGACCTTTACAAAGACTTCAGCCAGTGAGGTGGAGACTGTGTCCAAGGCAGAGACTAGCGCTAACCATCCTGAGGTGACATAATCGAAACCGCACCCCCATGATCCCACTCTTTCATCCTGGGCTGACCTCCCCCCCGCCCCACCTATCCCCCATAACACTACACTCAGTATCCAGGAACTCCGAGAGTCAAAGACAAATCACCTAGACCTCAATGATAACCACTTCGAGAATAAAGAGGCTGGCACTGCAGTCCCAAGCAGGGCTCGCAAAATCTACTAGACCACACTTGCATTTGCGAGTAGTTTTTATGATTGGCGAGAACCATTTGCAGGATACTCGACTTTGCTGGCGAGTATGGGGATGTTAGAAACTTCTTTTGCATTTACTGCAAAAACACTGTTTGCAGAAACTGGCAAATGGAAGTTTCACAGTGCATGCTTGGCAGCATTGCACGAAATATGAAGTTTGGTTATGGCGACATGCACCATTTTACAAAAAGCATTGGTAAATATTTTGTCACCAGTCACCTTTGGGTGAGTGCATTTCTCTAGGTTGAGTATGTAAACTAAGGAACTCATCCTGCAGGTCTAGTGCGATTATTTTTTTTTATTATTTATTTTCTTTTTTATTTTATTTTTTTTTATTTAAATTAGCTTCTAAGTTCACAGAGGCACTGCTATTTAAGCAGAACCCACAGGCCATACCTGTGCTTAGCATTCAGAGTTTTGAACATGGTTACCTGCACTCTGATTCTGATCAGCACCTTGTTAAAGCTCTTGCTTGCCTGCACCCAGTGCATGTTCCCATATCACCTTAGATTGATTGCGCGCAACCTACAAAAGATAAAAAAGACAAAACCTGTCTGGTCTGTGTTCAGTAAGACTTGTGACTTTTACATATTGTTGTACTCCGCTGTGAGACCCGAACTCCTTTACACTGCTGTAGCAAAGGCACAAAAAAGAACTAGTTAGACAATCCAGGGGGGAGGGGGTTCCTTGCTCTTTACAGCTACACCAGATAGTTCACTTAACTTGTTTGAGTCTCTCTGACACGTGTTACCAAAGGCAATCTAAAGATCTGTGCCATAAAGAACCTACAGAGAGGAAGAAGAAAGTTGATCAACTATATGAACATTGTTGGACATGCATATTTATTAACGTCACTCTTTATTAGCCTACTGAATGCAAATGAGACCCAAACAAGCACGTGAACACCCAGTGCCCCAACTGGATTGAGACAGTGACTACCCAGTGACACAACTGGTCAATCATACCAGAGAGGGATTACAAGCCTGAATCACCTGGTCTCATCAGCCAGGGGTAGTGCAACAAACTACTACCTTGGACTGCTTTTCACACCCACCCTCTTATTTCCAGGTGACTTTCCAAACCATAGGTTTTATTGGGGGAGGAGAAGGGAACAGAGAAACACCAACACCAATTGTACTTCTTGGTTCCAGGAGCAGACAAATCCAGGGAACAGTATGATGGGACCACTCTACAGCCAACACCCTACTAACTCTACCAGAGTGGAACCCTTCCTTTATCGCCCCCCCCTCTTCTCCCTCTGCTCTCCCAGCACTTACCCCCTCTTCCTTTCTGCACTTGCACGTTCTGAATACTCACAAGGCATAGTAGGTTTGTCCCACCTCCCTCTTTCCCCTCTGCTCTTAAATATTGTATTGTTGTAATTTATTTCTCACTCTCCCTCCCTGCCCTGTGGGCGCTTTGAAACTGTATGTTCCTATTGTATAAGTGCCTAACAAGCAAACATTAAATAAATAAATATAGGAGGCGTGTAGCCTGGCAGAGGTGGCGAGGGACCCAAGACTCACCCACCAAGGCTTGTAGGTAAGGTGTTACACCATGGCACATTGGAGGTGACCTGCTGCTGGAACACCTGCCTCTCTGCTAGCCACACTGGTGCTCAGGAGCTCAGCATGCTGAAGGACCCCTGCAGGTGTGTACCAGCCTCCCCCATGTTTGGTAGCCCTAGAACAAGGACATCTTGTCCCTGGGCCTCCTTAAATTGGATCTCACAGCACCTGAGAGCCAAGACAGCCAGGATCCCCAGCGTTTTCATCCATGGACCGATGCAACCCATGATTCAAGCCTGTTCAACCCAACAGGATCCTCTGGAGCTGCCCTTGGCACCCACCAACCTTCGAACCGCTGTGCTGTACATTCGAACCAATTTGCTACTGCACCGGCTGAGCGCATCATTGCCTTGGCTCGAAAAAAGCATTGTTGCACCTGCAACACTCAAACTGCCGTTCAAATCTCCAGCCTCTTTGTTGCCGACCCAGTTGACGGTCAATCCAACCCTGGTGTTCTCCCCGAATTGCGACCCTCGACCACAGCATCAAACAGTCTTGCCTTGTTCATCCCGTTTTCAGCTTGCCCGCCGCCTGACCAAACCTTGTGGCCTTCACAATCTGCATTGCTCTGGCATCAGTTCGAACCACATCGATCTTCAGTTTGACGCAACTCGACATCTGCTTGCCATCTGGATGACCACGACTGTTGCATTGGAGCCCGAATTGAACTGTCCACACAGCACCAAGAAACCTGGTTCGGCGTTGTCGTATCACGAAGAACAACAATAAAGTTATTATTGACTGATAACTGCTCCGCTGGTTCAGGTTTGGGCCTAGAGGCTGGCCGGGTCACTTTAATACCTTTTGCACATAAGAACATATCTTTTTTTATTTAACATTGTGGTTATTTATTGACTTTCATCACCATTTCATTAACCAGAGTGCTGTATATTTCGATCTCTTGCATATTCTGTGTTTTTCCACATAGGTGGGTTTTGTGGAGTGTTTTTTTTTTTTTGGTTATGTTTTCATGGTGTGTTTAATTAAAGTTTATATATTTTTATTGAACCTAAATATAATCCTCTAAAGCGTTCAATAGATCCTGGAGGCCAACAGGAGTGTGGTCTAATGGGACGAGATCCTCCGCATAGGTGATCCAGGTTAATTTTTCTGTGCCAATCTTTGGACTCATTAAGCCACATTGTGTTAAGTGATTATACAAGTCAGCCATATAGAGATTAAAAAGGCGATGTGCCACAATACAGCACTGCCTAACTGTGGAGATAGGTGCCGACAGGTCACCCTGCATGTTCAACCTTACTCTTACGTGGGATCGATTGTGACGCTCAACTATGATGCTCAATAGTTGAGGCGGGAGGCCCCATTGTCTGAGCTTCTGCCACAGGCATACTTTATTTACGGTGTCGAAGGCCTGTCACAGTTGAATCCATGCTCCGAACAAAGGAGGCCCCCCTCTCAAAAGGGATCTACTGGATTCTGAGCTTACAATTAGACCATTCAATGAGGTCGACAGGACCCACCTAAATCGTGTTTGATATTTAGATGAAATACCCTCCTTTTCGGACCATGATTCCAATTGCCTCAAGATGATACCGGCAAAGGTTTTTCTGTCTGCATCTAGAAGTGAGATTGGGCGATAGTTTTTTGGATCTGCCTGATCGCCTTTGTTTCTTAGATTGGAATAACTATCGCGCCCGGCCGTGACTCATGAATGGTCATAGAATTCATTAACCTTATTAAAGAGGTTAAATAATATTTTTGACCACAACTCTGTATTGGATTTCAGGATCTGATTTGTTAGCCCATTCTGGCCCGCTGCTCACAGGTTACATAATGGAACATACACCAGCGGAAGACGTGTGTACACTAAGCTTCCATGTACATCACACTAACTCAGCACATATAGATCAACACAACTCACCACACTCATTACACACTACTCCGAAAGACCCCACAATTAATCACAAAAACAATTTACATTATCAACCTGGTGCATACATTAACAACTGCTCCATAAAACTCACAAAATATCTAAAATGTACACACCACAGAAAGCCCTATATTTTCAGATTTGCACATATCCATAATGTGACCTTGCCCTCTTCCCCCTGCTTCTATTTTTGGTAGACACCCCAACTCTTGAAGGGTATGAATCTCCAAGAACGTGTGAAAATGGCAGAAGGTGTTGTGGTAAGTAAGAATCAGGAGACGGACAAGAAGGCATGATTTTCTCTTGTGATTCAGAAAGACCTAATCTTGCTCTAACTCTGATACTAAACCCTACTCTATGCAAAGGAAGGTAAGTAGGGATGCTTGTCAGTCAATATATAAATGAAGTCCTCTGTCCAGAAATCCTGTTCTAACCTACTTTCTCTCCCTTCTGCCCAAAGGAAAATATAAGACAACCGAGGCATCCTTTTGGGGCTTGCCCAAGCTAAAAGGATGGCTTCTGGCCTCTAACCACCACCCTTGTGTCTCTTTGTTATAGGACCTTGCTTATGTTCCCAGTGCAAAACATATAGTTCATTGATGGCTGGAGTGCCCTCTGGCATTCCACAAGGATCTCTGTTTTTCTTGCAAAGTGAGTTTCTATGTCTTTTTTCCGCTCCCCACTCTGGGATTTCCCAGTACTCTCCCCACACCGAGTCATGTCTCAGTCTCTCTCCCCACTGTGGGGCTTGTCCTCGGTTCTTTCCCCGCACCAGGGCTTGTTTCTGCTTTTCTCTCACCCAAACATTCTCTCTGCATTCTCTGTCTGCATTCTGCTGAAAACCCCAGGAACAAAGGGTGGTAAAAATAGCTACAGTGCAATTTCTGCAGTAGAAACCCTGTATCCACCAGGTCTAAGCAACTTTGGTAATTGGCAGTCACAGGAGGAAATTAACATTGGTTCACGGCAGTCAGTCCACTAAATTAGGTTCTCGGGTGGGCTGACTAGCTGGTGAGACTATATTTGTAGCTGTCAAATTAAGTGTTTTGGGACTTGGTGGGAGCCAGTGCAACAATTGAGCAATTCTGGGTGATGGCCTCAGGGCCCACTAATAGAAGAGGATGAGGATACAAAATCTTGTCCCTAAAATTATTCATTCCTGCCCCGTTATAAAGGAGTCTTTTTTCGTAATAGTGGGAGCTTAATCAGTTCTAAGGACTCCAAATCTGGGAGTTAAGTCAAAATGAGATTAAATTATTTCCCCAGGATCATACATTTTGTTTTAAGCAGCGAATTCAGGATGTTAACCTGCTCTGCACTTGAGTACATAATTTGAGCTTTACTTGGTACGAATATTTAAGTCTTGGCTTTCAAGACCTGCAATAATGCTGTTCTAGAGTGATTACTTGCAAAATCCACAAATTGCACAGTAAAGCAACCTGGCAATACGTAAACCATTATGGCAACAAGTAAAGCCAAAATATCATTGTCTTTATTTCCACATCCTGAATAGAAAACTAAAGTTCCAGAATGCAAAGTAATGGAAGTCTAAAATGTTCCTGTTTTACACTACTGTACTTTTAGCTCTTTAAGAATCACACTAAAAGAAGTTGTATAGTAAGGTCACCTGGTCATAGAGATGGTTTGTCACAAACGTCCACTTTTCTGTTATGCATGATGCTAAGAACGTTTGACTAGCCACATAAAAGCAAACCGTTTTTGCATGTCAAGCTGGCAGACTTCCTGGATATTGGTGAAGCTTTAAGAGGAGCTTTAATGTAATACTGTCTTGGAGTGTGTGTGCTGTATGGGATTTTTCATTTGGAAATGTCCCTTCAGTGTACAATTGACTATACACTAATGCATAATTGTAGATGGTGCACCCTACAAGCTTGTTGTAATTGAGCACATGGATGTACTTGCCTAACCTCACTTAATCCTGGCATATTATTGCATTTGCTGTACACCCCCTAACAATAAAATGCATTAAAATAGTAAACAAAGCATACATTTCATTATATGTGTACTACTCTAAACTTAAATTGTTTCATTTCCAGATGGCTTTAAAGTGTGCAGATATTTCAAATCCATGCCGGACTTGGGAACTAAGTAAGCAGTGGTGTGAAAAAGTTGTAGAGGAATTCTTCCACCAAGGCAAGTACATTAAAAGCAAGAGAAGAGAAACTGTGCTAAACGCGGTTTGGTTTTTTACAATGATTTTAATTTCTGTAACTTTTTTGAATGTCAAAGGAGCCATATTGTTATGGTACAAAGGGCCTCTGATTTTAAGATTATGTAGATTTTTAAATCGGATATTCCAACAGGTGGGCTAAAGGGGATTTTATGAAAGGTTTTGTTAACTGTCTGTTGCCTGCTCTTCTAATGAGATGTTTTTAGGTTTATAATTGGAAATGTTTGTCTTTTTATTCTTGTAATGTATTGTTTTGTGAAAGGTTTATAAAAAATAAAAGAAATACACAATAATAACAAATTAAAAAAGGTCCTCTCACAAGTTTGACATGATTGAGTGGTGGTAAGGCATTGTAAATCCTCATTTTGTGAGTCCAAAAAACTCTGTGGGGATTTATTGTGGATTTACCACGAGCAGTAATACCGTGCAGTATATGAGACGAGTTTTGGTTGTAACGTGGAAGATTTACCTCTGGCTTTTGATGGAAGTAAAACTTCCACCATACTGCTGTATCTCCTAATATATTGTGTGACGAATCAAGAGAATTCATCCCTTCTCCCCAAGGGGGATGCCCCCCTGTGAGGCTAGGCAGGGGAGACTGCTCCCCAACACCCTCCCTAGGGGTCGAGGCAAATGGGACCTTAGTGGGGACAAGGACTCCCGTTCCTGTGTTGAACTCCCTAAGCCAATTCACTTGATGGCATACATGGGACTATCTAAGATATTAAATACTTCCAAGTACAGAGACTTGACCGAAGTGAACATTTTAAATGTGCGATCATCAGGAAGAAAGACAAGTTGTCTCTTTAAATGGAAATCAACAATCCACTGCGACGAGTAGGTTGAAGGAGTACTCATCAAAAGAGAGAGGGAAGGGGAGATCCCCTGGTAGCCTAACACCAGAAGGAGACAGAGCTGCAGAAGAAAGCAAATCCTGCAAAATCCAAAGTTACCTGGTTCCAGCAAAGCAAACTCTGAAAGCCAGGTGTGCGTGAGAGACGGAAAGCAGAGATGACTGGAGTCGGAGATTCAGTGGTGGCGTGGCCATCGTGGTAGGCAGGCTGCCCGTGCAACAACGCTGAGACCACCCCAGGGGAAGCCACAGCAAAGGCCTACCGAGAAGCTGGGAGAAAGAGTTAGAGTCGTACGGCGACGACGCCAGCAAGAACAAGCCGAACATAAGACTGAGAACAGGAGAGGCTGCCAGGCCCGTAAGAGTCCCACAGATGTCCCCAAACAGTATGGAAGGTAACAGGTAGACCAGGAGGAACGGGAGATCAAAAAGGACTCACATGCCCCGAGAAACTCATCCCAGTAGAAGTGAGAAAAGCTGGGAACCAAAGTTACAGAACTTAAACTGCTTTATTGAAAGAAGAGAATAATAAACATACCTCAAAAGGAGACCAATAAGACAGAGACACCTTAGTTTAAGTTAGTGATAGTCAGTTAGCTTCAGCTTTTGGACAGCCGATGTATTACTTTTGGACATTCACAGACGACTGCTGAGCATCTTAGTTATTCATATAGGTTGGGAACACCCCATAGCGATAGGGATAGTTAGACCTTCATTTTATTATTTATTCTGATCTGCCACAAGTGGTGCAGTAATGTGGCAAAAGAGGCGGCAACAGAATTACCACTACCTTACTGCTATTTTTGCCAACCCGAAGTACTTGTAATGAGGCACAAACTGTATATACAATATTTACATTACTTGTTATTGACCCGTCCCAGGGGTATGAGCAACTCAGGAAAGATTTGGTGGAATCAACACATTTTTTATCCAACAAATAGACTAAATCCAAGAGACCGTTGAATCAACTTCCCACAGCATTAGCGCCTCCTGACCCTGGCATGCACACTACCCCTCTGGACTGAATTTTTCCCCCTGGATCTCTTAAAAAAACTTGCCTCTCTCAAACCTACTTCTTATTCGGACAATCTCATCCGGGCCTCCATCATCAAACAATTCCCGGGCCAGGGCTCAACGTGCTTCTCAGCATCATTGATATTGACATTGATATTTTATTTCTATCGCGCTCATACACAAGTGTTTCAGAGTGCGACATGGCAAGGGAGGGGAACAATAGAGAACAAAACAACGATCTTACTAGGCCCAGTGACATTGAGAACGTGCAAGTGCATGGGGTGGGGAAAAGTGCAAGGAAGGGGGGGATAAGTGGAAAGTGCAGAACAAAGGAGAAACAGAATAAATAATAAATAAATTAAATAATAAAAGCAACAAAAGTGGTAGTGCAGCCAGCAAGTGGCAAGTGCTGAGTTTAAGGCAGCAGACAGGGTAGGTCAGATAAGTGCAGGAAGAAAGAGGGGGTACTGTATGGGTACAGATACAGACCCCAGTGCAAGGGGTGGCCATGGGGCAGTACGTGGAGGGTGGCAAGGTGAGCGGGAACCTGGGCCTGGAGGACAGAGGGTGTCCAGGTGCATGGTGCCAAGAGGGAACAGATCAGCCGGGGAGTGGGGGGGCAAAGGCAGAAGCGAAGAGGAAGGTCTTGAGGTGCTTCCGGAACCGGAGATGGTTCTCCTCAAGTTTTAGAGTGGCAGGGAGGCTTTTCCAGAGGAAGGCCCCAGCCGAAGACCAGAGATCTACCCCCAGCTCGTTTCTTTGAAAAGCGACCAACCCTGAGGGAGTTAGAGGTAGAGGGGCAGAGAGCTCGAGAGGGGAGGTATTTGCGGAGGGATAGCTGAGGGTATTTTGGACCCAGGCCCCAGAAAGCCTTGTGGACAATGCAGAGAGTTTTGAATTTAATCCTTGCATTCACTGGGAGCCAATGGAGAGATTTCAGAGCTGGAGAGATACGATCCCAGGGCTTGAGGCCAAGGACAAGTCTCGCAGTCCTGTTCTGGATTAGTTGCAGAGGGCGGAGAGTAGAGGCAGCTAGATTTAGAAAGAGGCTGTTACAACAGTCCAACCTAGAGAGAACCAGAGCCTGGGAGACCATGAGCTTCTAGGGGAAGGAGAGGAAAGGCAGAGTACCTCTGAGGAGGTGCAGTTGAAAGTTTGACTTTTTACAGATATCAGAGATGTGGGCGGAGAAGGAAACTGTGGAATCACAGATGACCCCAAGGTTCTTAGCCTCATAGGTGGGGGGGGTAGGAGGAGGGCCGAGGGAGGCCAGCCAGAGAGGGAGGGGAAAGGATGAAGGTGTGTCGATGAGGAGGATCTCCGTCTTGCTGGCATTCAGACAAAGATCATTGGCGGAACACCAATCTTGAATGGCAGTAAGGCAATCGGAGATGAGAGGGGGAGAGGAGGTGGCCGAGGGCAGCCTGAAAATGAGTTGTCGTCAGCGTAGCACTGGAAATTTGGGCAGAAAATGGCAATGCAGTGGGCGAGAGTTGCCAGGTATTGGTTGAAAAGCCAGGCCGAGAGGTTAGACCCCTGGGGAACACCACAGGTAGAGAGGGAGATAGATGATAGGAAGGACCCAAGTATGACCTGGGAGGGTCGATCAGAGAGGAAAGAGGAAATAAATGCCTCCCTCACAGAAGAGTAATTCCTGGACACGCTCAAGACTGGTCTTCTATGACCTCTTTTGAAAAAGTCAACCCTAGAGCCAGACGACCTGGCCAAATACCGGCCCATTACGAACCTCCTGCTTATTAGCAACATCTTGGGAGAAGTACTTGCCACCCTACTACTCACCCAAACCAAACAACTTCACCACCTAAATGACTATCAGTTAGTGTTCTGCCCCAAGTGTAGCATCAAGACAGTCCCCATCCAGGTGGTGGGTGATGCCTTCCAAATCATGGATAAGGACAACTCATGCCTCCTCGTCCTGCTTGACCTATCAGCTGCATTAAACGCAGTCGACCACCACACCCTCTGGGCACTCTCCTCAAAGATCCCAATATAGCTATCCACCAATACGCGGATGATACTCAGTTGTACATGAGAGTAATTAGCGCACAAGACATCATTAATCTCAACAATTACCTAGCCATCCAGTCCTGGATGTCGACTGCCTACTTCCAACTAAACCCATCCAAGACTGAATTTGTCCTCTTTGGACCGCACGCTAAAAAACAACTTTTCCAACAAGAGCTCAATGATATGCACCTAGAAGGATTTGATTCACAACTCCTGGACTCAGCAGAATCCTTAGGCTTCACCATTAACAGCAGCCTGTCCTTTCAGAAGCACATAGCCAAGAAAGCCTAAACAGCTTGGCTCCGACTTTCCACCCTTTCCAGAATCACACCCTTCGTCCCACTGCTGGACTTCTGGATCATCGTGCAAGCCCTGGTGGTCTTGCACATCGACAGGGAAAATGGCCTCCTGGCGGGCCTCCCAGCGGCTCACTTGGCTACCCTAGAAGCAGTCCACAACACTGCAGCACGTCTCATTACCGGTGCACTGAAGTTTGACCGAATGACCCCATCCTAGGCAAACCACACTAGTTTCCTCCCCACGCTAGGATACTGTTCAAGACTACATGCATCATCTAAAAAGCAGTCGCGAGTAGCACACCAGCGTACGAATTGGGCAAGCTCCATATATCAGGTGGCACACGTTCCTCACACATCACATCAACCGACATGGCTTCAATCACAACTCGTCCGCAAAGAGAGGACTTGCAAAAAATACGCCTACCCTCTGGAACTCAATCGCGGTGTCGGCTCGGAATGCCCCCACAGTTCTCAATTTTTGCTAATCTCTCAAAACCTGGCTTTTTCACAGCACCTGACCAAGGACCAATTCCAATGGCTTCACATGCTGACGCATAGACCTTAACTCACAATACTGCGCTACTGTTAAAGATGCCAGTCCAAATGCTCGTTAACCACACTCAGTACAGCGCTCTGCTGCTCCCGAGTGTGGTCTGCGCATGAAATAAAATAGTTATTTGTAGTCTCAGGTGACAAACAATGTATCCTTTGGCACAATAGTATATCTTGCATCTCATCTAGCTCCAAATGATGGATTTATTGTTATCATGGTTACGTGTAAAAGAAAAATAACTGCATAACTCCTTTCTTTCCACGGTGTAGCAGTAGATGTAACTCGCACTGCCTTTACATGTAGGTTTACCCACACACTGCATGCAGCCTTATTGCAACATGTTTTATGCATTATGTACTATTCTACTGCATAGGCACTCAGTGCTGCTCTCAGGATTGCACCCAGTGCATTCTAACATGTTCTGCTGCCTTTAAGTACACACATCGGAACCAAGCAGTGGTATAAAAAAGGGGTGCACCATTGGGTTCCTTTTTTTTATTTTTTTCATAGGGAAGATGTTTGCTGCTTAGAAATATTTTAAATATTCGTTCACATTTTAAAAACTAATGTACATTTTGTGTACTCCCAATTATGTTTGTTTTTTAGTTGGTCTCTGAAAATATTCATAGGCTGTACCATACAGGAAGCCAAATGAGTTGTCATATGTTATAAAGAGTAGCAAATTCATGGTATGGTGTATTCCGCTTGTGGAGGTCTGCAAAGTGTGAGTGGTGAGCTAGAGGGGTGCGTAGCTTGGATAACCACAGAGGCTGTAGTCCCCTTTGTTGAAGCGCAAGGTATTTTAAGGGGGCCAGCGGAAAAGCCATTCAACTCATTGCAACAGCAATGAGGCAGAGCAGGTGTCTTCATAGGACAGCGCAGATTGCACTTTTTTTTCCTCTTTCCTTGGATATGTGATGGTGACAGAGTGCGAACATAAGGTCCTGAAAGAGGGTAATTGGGGCAGAATCTGGTTGTTTAATGTTATGGATGGGTGCTGGCACACCACTGTGGAAGCCAATGATGCACAGAAGTTAGCTGCAGCTGAGACGGAAATACTTCAGGATCCACAGATCCTCCAGCCCCTACCTGGAATACTCTGCCTTATTGTGGCGAGCTGGGCTCTACAACGTTCTACCCTGGGCACCCATCAAAAGTGTAAACGGCAGCTCCAATATCTGCCTATCCAAACTGTCTTTTTTCCTGATCACTTGGAATGCTACCTATACAGTGGGGAGGAACAAACATTGGTGAAAAGATATACACACTTGTGGCAGGACCCACTGGCACAATAAGTATCAGAGTAGCAGATCAAAAGCACAACAGCCATTGAAGAGAAACATCAAAGACAATACTGCTCACTAGTTGTGCAACTGGGTCCAGCCAGCTGTAAACAGCATGCATCAACATGCCCGCTTTAACATTAGAGGCAAATTTGGGTAGGTTTCCCAGCCAATGTGTTGCACAAGTGTGTGCACTTAACATTCCACCAAGGAGGACCATGCAGGCCAGATTTGGGCTATTGACCACGTAATGAGAACAGTAAACCAAAGCATGAAGGATTCTAACCAAAACGTAATTTATGATGTGAGCAATAGAAGCCACCTACATTTGTATTTGCCAAAAAACTGAGCACTTTGAAGACACTGTGGAGAAAATTATAAATGCTGGCTGCAGAACTTGAAACATTAATAAAGAAAACGACTAATTTTGCAAAAATGTATGCTTATCTTGACTACCCGAAGACTCAGAGGGCACTAATTACATGCACATATTTGTGGATTGTTTAGGGAGGAGATTGTGATAGGCAATGCCCCCGGCATGACCCTTAAGAACCCACCAGTTCCCAATTAAGAACCTGCAAAAAATGATTGGTCCAGCATCATTACAGTCAAGTTATTGAACATGCAGCACAAGACCAAATTAGATCCTAAAGGGCATAAAGTGAGGTGTGGAAAAATGGAGGTCTAGTCAGATTAATCAAAACATTTAAAAAATAAGGGCTCTTGGAAAGAGGCCCTAATTGTTCCCATATATAAAAAAGGAGATCGTAATAATCCAAGGAATTACAGGCCCATCGCCCTCCTAGATTCCATAGGGAAACTGTTCTGTTCCATCTTACTAAGAGATCTCAAAAAGTGGGCAATTAGGGAAGGGATTCTGGACAAAAGACAAACAGCTTTCATGAGTGGCATCGGAACATCATTGAATCTATTTATTTTGAATATGCTAAAGATGCGGGCACTAAAACAAAAAAGGAATATTTACCTGGGCTTCATTGATCTCGAACAGGCCTTTGATGGGATCTGTAGAGAACTGCTCTGGTCCAAACTCAGGAAATGGAACTGCCCGCAAGACCTGCTACAGGCCATTCAGGAACTGTACACTAACACCTCAGTTCAGATAATGGTCTCAAAAAGTGGAGATCTGACAGAGAAAATCTTAACCACCAAGGGCATAAAGCAAGGGTGCGCCCTGGCACCTTTCCTGTTTGCTTTGTACCTAGCAGACATGAAAGAATCACAGGAACACATTCGTGCATTCCCCCCCGTATTTCAGGAGGAAGCCCTCTCATGGATCATCTATGTGGACGACGTGGTATTTATGGACCAAACTCCCATAGGTCTGCAAAGACGCATGGTGGAATTAAAGTCTTACTTAAGCAAAAACCATCTGTCGGTCAACGTTAAAAAATCCATGGTCCTAATAATGCAGTCGGCACGAGGTCCTAATATCGGGAAAAATAAAAAGGGCTTTACATGGTCATTGGATAATCAACCTCTGCAAATAGTTGATTCAATAGTTTATCTGGGGGTCAGAATAAATAAAAACATCAATGAGCAGGGCCAATTAAATTTTATCAAAGAAAAGCTGATGAAACTCTCTAATCAAGCTAGAGCCCTGCATCAACGCTACGGAACCTTTTCAATGATGCCACTAATCATATTCTATAAGCAAAAGGTAGTGGCAAGCATAACATACGGAGCTGAATCATTGTTAAATCTTCACTGGAAAACGTGGGCGGTTCTAGAGGCTTTTTTCTGGAGAAGAGTACTTAGGCTTCCGAATTGTCTCCCTGCATCGATAATTAGACATGAGTTGAGATTACAATCAATGGAGTCAATAGTGCTGTGGAAGACCCTCTCGCTATTTCGTAAATGTATTCTTGATAAACCTCCCATTTCATTGGAACTACTAGCGAATAAAGAGGTAATCAATGCAGATCCGCATTTCAATGCTTGGAAACAGAACTGCCTCGAAATTCTGGAACATCATCATATCAAAATGGACACGCTAAAAGATAATCCCGAGAAAGCAAAGAAAAAAATACGAGAAAATGACTGGATAGCCACTGATAATCAAAGAGGGAGAACACAAAGTGTTATTATATCATCTGGGAGCGCAAGGCACTGAATGATCCTCCACCTTATCTCCGAAGATTTCCCTCCTCAAAATATAGGGATCTCTTGATGAGAGTCAGATTTAACATCCTGCCAACAAGAGAAGTGCAATATTTAAGGAAACAAATTCCAAAGGAAGCTGCTATTTGCCGCTTCTTCCGGACATCTTGGAATCAGTAAAACATTGGACGTTTTCTTGTCCGGCCTTAATCACCCGAAGGAACTTATACCTAGGAGATTGGGTGGATAACATAAATATACTGACAGATGAGGATTATTGGGAACGAGTTCTGACGGTCCAAAAACTTGGTCCGACCCTGGAAGTACTACGATTCATAGAATCGATATTAAAAGGTATAGAGGGTAACAATGATGAAGTGGAAGAGGAGGTTGAATCCCCGTAAGGATGGGGGGGTCTGGAAAAGGACATTGACTGTTTCCTGGGTCTTTGTTAAAGGTTGAAAATTTATTTAACCAATAAAACATATAATAAAAAAAAAAAAAAATTGTATTAACCATTTTCATTACAGCATATGCATACAAATTTGCCATCATATATGACAGTTAAACCAGAACAACCAAACCCCCTCTATTGGGCATCCCACCCCGCCCACCCTGACTTGTAACCATTGCCTTTTCGTCCTGTCCAGACCTATCTTCCACATGTATGCTCCCTCACGTTGCCCTCCAGCATCTATTTTTTCGCACAACTATCTCCATTCAGGGCGAACTAATCACTGCAGGTGCATTGTCTAGGGGCGCAAACATTTTTGTGTTAACACATTCCAAGATGTGACATCCTCGCTCGTTTCCCTGAGTCCCCGGTATTCTGCCCTCTGCCAGACCAGGGTCTCAGCCATTGCCCACCTCTGCAAACCCTTCACTATGCCTCCACCTTAGGGCCATATGCAAACTTCCAAGTCATCGCAATTCTGCGTTTGGCTAGCACTTAGACAATGTCCTTCATTTTAGCAATGTGCTTTACACCCCGTTTGCATGGGAATATCCCCAACAGACATGCTTCCGGAGACCCTATATCCAAGTCTATCCCTCCCCTAGTTGCTCTATTTCTAATTTCTACCCAGTACTTCTGTATCTTCCGATAATACCAATACATGTGTAACATGCCTGCATTTTCCTCCATGCCACTGGCGCAATATCATCTATAAGCACCTTTTAAATGGGGGATCTTGTAAGGCGTCAAGTATGTTCTGTGGGTTACATATAGCTGTATGAGTTTTGGCCTGGCATTCCTAGAGACCTGTTTTGGATAGAGCATTACTTTTGCCCATTCAGCATCCGAGAACAGTCGCCCTAGGTCTGTCTCCCACTTGGTCCGCACTCCTAGGTCTGGAGAACATAACTGCACAGGAGCAACTCGTAATGTCTAGACACTAAGTGTCCTCCCTCAGTCATATCATATACTGTTTTGTGCCCTGTATTTCCTTCAAGGACCCCCCTGAGGTCAGACCACCTCTGCTCCAATGTGTGTATCAGGTTCAGGTGCAATAGAAATTGTCCCCCATGTATGCCAGATTGCTGTACTAGTGTCTCAAATTCAACTTCCCTTCGTTGAGCAGGTCACCCACAGTAATAACTCTGCTACTTTGCCAATGTCTACAGATGCCCAATACACATTGCAGCTTCCCTGCTAATGTGGCAGCCACAAGTCCGAGCCTTAGCCTTCCTCTGGTACCAGAGGGAAGGCTTTGCATGATATTGCTTCAGTGGCTTCTTTGTTGCCAATGGTCTCAGTTTCAGTGCCAGGCGTCGGACCTTCTGGAGGTCTCGAGTCGAGTGACCCTGGATCTAGTATGGTGGGCCAAGCAGGCCAACTTTCTGAAGGGCACGTTGTTTCAACAAGCTTGACCCCAGGTGACAGTGTTCAGGGACGCATCTCTGACTGGTTAGGGTGCTCGCTTGTCAGATCTTACAGTAAGTGGCCAGTGGTCTCCCGCAGTGTCTCAGGAACACATCAAATTGCGGAAGCTGAGAGCGATCAGGTGGCCTTTTTTGCTTTCCTCCCCGCTGTACAAAGCAAGACTGTGCTGATCTTGACAGACAATGATCTCTGCCTCAACGCCTGTAAAACTGAGATCCTTCCCATTGGGAACCCTGTTCCCTCCT
The DNA here is from genome assembly GCF_040938575.1 of Ambystoma mexicanum. Lineage (NCBI taxonomy): Eukaryota > Metazoa > Chordata > Amphibia > Caudata > Ambystomatidae > Ambystoma > Ambystoma mexicanum. The sequence goes on along the minus strand of NC_090933.1, from coordinate 668,856,235 downwards.
TCTGGCCTTCCTCTAAAGCCAGAAACCTTGAAGTCATCTTCAACTCCTCCCTTGCCTTCCTTCCTCCCTCACATTCAGGACATTGCCAAGAAGTCCCGCTTTCAGCTCTTCCTTCTCAAAGAAATTCTTCCTTTTCTCACTTTCCCCAGAGGCTCAATGTTACCCGAGCCCTGGTTCTCTTTAGGCTTGATTATTGCATTAGCCTCCTCCTGAGTCAACCTTCTTCCACTCTGCAACCCCTCCAGTAAATCCATAGTAGGGCAGCAAGACTTATCCTTGGCCTTAAGCCCAAGGACCACATGTCTCATGCCCTAAAACGTCTTCACTGGCTCCCGGTTGCTGCACGGATTAAATTCAAATTCCGCTGCATCATCCACAAGACTGTCTGGGCCCGGGGACCACACTATCTTCAACTTTATCTCACTAAATACTCTGCTTCTAGACCTCTATGTTCCTCTGGCACCAACTCTTGTCTGTAAAGCATTTTGCTAAAGAGAGTAGGTGGTCGATCACTCTCCTCCTCTGGCTCCCTCCTAAGGAACAATCTCCCCCTCTCTCTGGACCTTGAGCAGGACTTCTTCAAATCAGAAAGCTCCTCTAGACTTTCCTCTTTACCTCGTCCTTCCCTCCTTCTCGCTGCTGCTAATTTGCATAGCTGCTATGATTGGTATCCTGGGCCCTCAGGCATCCTCCGGGCCCCTGACCTCCCACACCCCATCATTCCAGCTCCTGTCTACCCTCAGCACTTGCCCTTACACTCCCTCCACCTTGGAGGCATCTGTGGCTCCCCCATGAGCACAGACATTTTGCCCCCGCTCCCTTCCTTGCTGCACTTGCACGTTCTGAATACTCACAAGGCATAGTAGGTTTGTCCTTTTTTCCCCCCACTGTTTTTTAATTTGTGTTTACTAATGTGTTTCACACCCTGTTCCCTCCCTTTGCCATGTGGGTGCTTTGAAATAGTATTTACTTGTTGTATAGGCGCCTAACAAGTGAACAATAAATAAACACAGTGGCCATGCACTACCTCTACAGGCGAGGTGGGGTGGGGTCCTTGCTCTGTGCAGCGAAGCAATGAGGCTGTGGTTCAGTGCTCTGGAGAACAGCGTCTCCCTGACAGCAGCTCATCTGGCCGGATGGGAGACCGTCACAGTGGATGCATTCAGCAGACAGACCTCGGCCTCCCACGAGTGGGACATCTGTTAGGAAGTTCTGGAGGGGATCTTCTCTCGTTGGGGGACTCCAGTGGACCTCTTTGCTTCCCATGCCCACAGGAAGTGCAAGTTGTTCTGCTCCTGGGAATCGCCTCGACAGGGAGTTTTAGGGAATGAACTTTGAACTTCCTTTATGCATTCCTGCCAATCCCTGTCATTCCGCTGGTCCTCTGGAGACCACATCTGTTCGGAACCACGTTCATCTGGATAGCGCCCAGACTGGGCCCAGAGAACATGGTGTCTGGGACTTCTGGACATGTTTGTCTGCCTTCCCCGGTGCCTTCTGAGGCGAGTCGACTTGCCCCCCTCGTCAGAGGGGTCGGTCCTCAACACCCGAACCATCTCGCTTGGCTGAGATTAAAGGAGTGAGACTTGTCGGACAATGTGCTCTTTTTAGCTCGGAGGCCCGCTACAAAATCCATTTATGCCTGCAGGTGGTGTACAGTTTGCATTGGTTCCGGGAGACAGACTTGGATCCTTTATCCTATTCTTTCTACGCTGTATTGGATTTTCTGCTTTCCTTGGCCCAAGTGGGCCTGCAGATTGGCACTGTTAAAGGGTTACCTCGACGCTAGTTCTGTGTTCAAGTGTACTCTGGAACAGGGCTCATTTTGCAGAATCCCAACTGTTATGCAGTTCTTGTGGGGTTTGTGTAACTAGTTTCCTCCCTGCCAGTTTGTGTTTCTGGCATGGGATTTGAATATAGTTTTTTACATTTCTTATGGGTGCTCCGTTTGAGCCCCTTCATGCCTTTTCTTTTGGATTTCTCATCCATTAGGTGATTTTCCTGGTTGCTTCACTTCTGCGAGACGGGTGAGTGAGCTCCAGTCATTGTCTGTTTTACCTACTTATTTTTTTTTCCAAAGAAAAGCTGAGTTTTAGAGTGAGACCCTCTTTTCAACCAAAGGTGGTCTCAGATTTCCATCTTTCTAAGAAGATCCATCTTACTGTGTTCTTCCACCTCGCCTCACCCTTCCAAGGTGGAGGAACGATTTAATCTACTGGACCTGGTACGGGCCCTTAAATTGTACATATCTCGTACTAGAGAGACTAGGCAAGATGACCAGCTTTTTGTTGGTTACTCTGGTGCTTGTGCTGGAAGGGCTGTGACCAAATAGACCCTGTCCAGGTGGATCATTCTATGCATCTCAGAATGCTATGATCTGGCTGGGAAGGATGTGCCTGAGGGCCTCAGAGCTCATTCTATCAGAGGAGTGGCTGCCACCTCTGCCCTACAGAGCTGGAGTCCTGTATCTTTGCACATGTTTGCTAAGGATTATTGCTTGTATTCCATTGCGGGTCAGGATACCCGTTTTGGTAGGGCAGTCCTCCAGAGTTTTCTGGTTTGAGTGGTGTCCTTGCTTCTCCAGAATTGGATCTTTCATAGATTCACATGCTGTGAATATTCCCTGTTGTCCGCTGGGAATCCGCGGTAACATAGAGCAGTTTCCACTTAAACTGAAACTTTCCGCCCCTTTTTTTTATGCTCTGTCATTTTTAGGTCATACTGCCTGCAGGTAATAGGAACACCTCCCTTAGCTCCTCCCCTGTCGGCCTTCTTCAGATTTCTTCCTGCACGTTAGTGTAGGGAGTCCTCAAAAATCATCTCAAGTTTTCTACGATAAAATTCAAAATTAACATCCTTTTCACAAAAAATTGATATTTTTCGACGTCTACTCGATGACCGGCTTTAGCGGCGACAGCTACCATTGATTGCTCAACCGCCGGTATCCTTTTGGTGAAGCTTCATCTGCATAGTTGGGCCTACCTCATGGTGGAATCCACAAGGAAAAGGTTGTTCAAGCCCTGTGCCCGCTGTGGACTGAAGAATGTCTACATAGAGGATCACCACGACGACTACCTCTCCTGCCTTCATCCACACCATGTCATCCAGGACTGCAATATTTGCCAGTCGTTCTCCAACAAGGCTCTGAGGGACCGTCATCTTGTCGCTTGGCCCGAGGACGCCGGCAGGTCCTGTGACTCTGCTTCAGTACGGAGTCATACTTTGTTAGGCTGGGGCAGGTCGGCCCAGCAAACCATCTCTAGCAAGAGGTCTAGGTCGCAGGAAATCCAGGCCTTCAAGAAGAGGTACAAGGATTCCTCAACCGACGAGCCCGGATCTTCGCACAAGGACCGGTCTTCGACAAAGGTCAGTGCCCAAGGGGTATCAACAGGGGATGAGAGCCTAAGCTCCTTCCATCGTCCCAAGGATGCAACGTCCCATAAGTCCTCGTCCAAATCTGGAGGCCACTCTTCATCTTCAGGGTCAAAGACAAGCACCTCGTCCTCTAAATCTGCATCAAAAACATCATTGTCGACGACCAAGCCTCACTCCAGGTCTTCTACCCCAAGGCCTTCGTCACCGTCCACGACCATGACTGGCTCGCAGCAACCGTCAATGAAACCATCTACAACCATGACTACCTCATCACAACCATCAACGACCATGACTACCTTGTTCTCAGCGAAGCCGTCATCAGCTACCACTACCACATCATCGACTACCCCGACAACCAGGAGGATCTCGTCAACGGCATCTTGGTCCACCGCAGTTGCACACTCTTCGAGAACCTATTCGACTCTGTTAACTGACACAAATTACCACCAGGCCATTGTAACCACGGCCATCGTCACTGGTGTATCAGACACCAGTACAGTGTCTGCATTGACTGCCTGTGGGAGAGCATCTTTTCCTAACCTTGGGGTAGCCTTGCTGCTGGGTGGCATCGACGTGTCAGAGCCAGCTCACTCCCAATTGTAGGCAGAGGAGGAAAAGGCTATCATACCACTGCCGTCCTCTCCAGTACAGAGGTCATAGCCTCCCAGAAGGCGGGTGAAGGCAAGCCGAATTAGGCTACCACTTTTAGCCCCTCTGCATATAGATGAAGACATCACTCTCCTACACAAAGAGACATGTCTTTAGACATTTTATCTACTCTCAGCACTCTAGTGGCAACCCTGCAGCAACGTCTGCCTGCCCCGGCCCCGGTTACAGCACCGGTCAGACAATTTTGCACTGTTAACCCTGACCCTTCCAGGGAGATGGACAACATCCCCCCAGGAGGGATAAACACCAAGGGGGGTAAGCACCAGTCAGCGTCACAGAGGCTGCGGATACTGGGACGGACACAGACCCTGACGACGGGGCCTCCACACATACATGACCCAGACAGATGAATTTGACAACTTCATCGCTGGTGATGGGGAGCCAGGTGACATTCCACTCAGACTCATCCCCAGATGAGGTAGGAGCCTTCCACGCTCTCATGTCCAGGGTGGCCACGATGTTCGGCCTTGAGCTGGAAGAACAGTGAAAAGAAAGTGTTCTGTACCAGCGCAGAGAACAACGCAGGAAATTGATCATGTCTATCCCGCAGTTGGAAGATGTCTGGGTTGATGGCCTAATTACCTTAGCACATCCTGCAACTGCCCTGGCTAAAAAAGACTGGTTCAACAAAATATACATAGCCCCGGAGAGCGCTGCCTCCGTACTCCAGCCACACCAGACTCTGTTGTCTCAGCTACAGCCAGGAAAGGGTCGGCTAATCCATCCTCATCCTGCTCTGTCCCCCCAGACAAGGAAGGAAAATGCTTGACACCTTTGGTAAGAAAGGTATCACCACCGCAGCCATGACTATCAGGGTGGCAAATACAATGGCCATACTCTCACACTAAGATTGCAACAAGGTGTGCGACAAGTCAAGAAGCAAGAAGCCTTGGACATCTTCCATGAAGGCGAGTTGGCTTCCGACCATGCTATTACGGTCTCTAGACATCGCAGACACTGGTTTTCGCCAGCTTGGGAACAGTGTGGGTCCTGCGCTGGCAAGGTACATTCAATTTTCAACCAGACGTCCAGTCTAGGGTTGTAGACATGCCCTTCAATGGATCTGCCCTCTTTGGGGAAAAAAGGTGGACGAAGCCCTGCAGTCCATAAAAATGGACACGGAAACCGCTCGCTCCTTGGGACACTTCAGCAAAGGCGCCAGTCTTTTTGTTCTGAAAAAGGTTGCTATGGCAGGACTTTGCGGGATAACCGCACCACGTATCGGTCTTCTGCCTCTCACAAGACCTTGTATTCATTAGGGGACCAGGACAGGAAAAGATCCCAGTCTTGCAGGGGTTCACAGCAATGCTGTGGCTCTGCCCAATCAAGGGGCCAGTCCGGCAAGCAAGCATGCATGGCCAGCCCAGGGTCAGTCCCTCCCACTTTAGCACCCCAGTGGGAGGACGCCTGTCAGTTTGTAGACTAATGGACACTAATCACAACCGACGAATGGCAGGGCCACTCACTGGAATTCATGGACTATCCACCAAATATTCCTCCCAAGCACAAACCAGAAAGACTGTGACACCTCTTGCTTCAAGAAGTGTAAGCTCTGCAGTGGAAGAGCACAGAACAGAAGGTTCTGAGAAGCGAGCGGGGCATAGGAGCTTACTTCTGCTACTTCCTGTTACGGAAATAGGCACTGCACAACAAGCCAGGGGGTTGAAGACCCATCTTAGACCTAAGAATGCTCAACAAGTTCCTAAAGTCGCAAACATTCTGCATGTTCACGCTTCTGCAGGTGTTGTCGCAGCTACAACAGGGAGATTTCTTGGCATGCCTCGATGTTAGGCAGAAACCTGTGCAGTTCCCTCTGGGACCACTGCAAAAGATTTAGGACTACAGGTGTTTGGCAGTAAACCCACTTGGTAGCAGTCTGTACCACACAGATTCACTTGGTAGCTGTGGCTGAGCAGTCAGACTTCCCTCAAGAAGAGTTAGGCAGTATACAGAGTATTCACAATAGGTCAAGAGAACACAATAGAACAAGTAAACACTGACCAGGGCTTGGTGTAAAAGAGATATAATTATTTATTTAAAACCACAACTAGAAAATCACGCAGGCACTAATAGTAAGCAATTCACAAACATGGTCACTAAAAGATATACACTCCCTTAAAAGAATTTTAGACAAGTCTTAAGTAAAGCCCCACTTATTTTCAGACAGCGGTGAGCGCTTAACGTAGATGGCACTCTAATAATTCGTTTTTAAAAGGGAGAGAAAAACAGAGAATAAATTGAAACAGGTCCCAACACTTTTACAAGAACACAACAAGAGAGGAAGGCCAAGTAAAACTGTGAAGTTGGAGTTCAATAGGCTGGATCCACTTTAAGAGGATCAAAACGAAATGTGTCCAAGGTCACACGGTTGCAGTGCACAAAAGTCTTGTAACGGTTCAAAAAGGAGTTGGACCGAAGAAAGGGACCAGTTAGAGGGTCAAGGCGGCCAGCCCAGTCCAGAAGGTTAAGGGGTTATTATTACCTTGTACGCAATCTTTGGAAAGAGAGGGCTGGCGGACACGGTACCTTAAAGTGGTGAGAATACTCCAGCGGGGGCAGTTGTTCCTGGCAGCGGATGCAAGTCAGTGCTTCGTCCAGGGGAAGAGAGGATCTCGTCGGGGAGGAACACAGGAGTCTGTTGCACTGCCAGGGAAGAAACCAGCCGCAGAGTTTCTCAGGTACAAGGAGCGGTCTGTTGATTCGCGGTCCAGGGGTAAGTGGCTATCCGGCTGCCGGGGTGCTTGGCACGGGCAATTCGACCACAAACCGGTCTGGGGTGCGAAGAGAAGAAGGTAAACTGGTTGTGGCCACCAGTCAGGGGAAGAAGCCTCTCCAGCCGGGAGATCTTCTCTGTCGTCGGGAAGTGGCGAGTCGGTTCCGCAGGGCTCCACCGGTGGTGTCGTCGTGGTAGGTCGGCTCAGCTTCTCCCTCGTCGGATTCTCAGGTCCTGTGGCGACTTCTGAAGTTCCAGTCCCCAAAGCCCTGCTTTTATGCAGCATACCCCCATTCACTCAGCCTAGCTGTCAATCAAACATGCTAAGTGGTGAGCCAGCCGGCTCACCACTTGGGCCAATCACACAAGAGTGCGACTTGAGTTACCAAGGTAACTCAGTCCAGGGTGCCTAAACCCCCTCCCACACCCCCTGTGGTACCGAGACAGAGTGGCACCACTTTTGGAGGCTTCTGTGGAGAAGCCCGCCAAAAAGTGGAACAAAGGGCTCGACTTCGGTTGGAGTCACAGAAGAGAACACCAACGCCATTTTAGAATCGAGTCTTAGCAAAAAATACCAACCGGAGAATTAATATTAATTAAATAAACCAGCGGTATGTTCGAGGCTATGAGAATTAAATAATTAAAGTTGGTAGCCTCGAACAATGGGAAAATCCCATAGGGAAATATTCGCGGTCCAATATAAAAAGTAGTTTCCACTGCCACCAGCCAAAACTCGATCAGGGGGGACGGAGACGTGCCCCCTCGACTAACAGACCCCGGGGCAATCGAATTGCCCCGACCAGTACGTCCACAATCTGATGGTTTGTACTGGTTTCTGTTAATAATTTGGGACTAGTAAAGCCAATGGTGACTTTACATGCCCTGGGAGACAGTAGTCAGTCCCAGGGTATGGAGTCTATGGTGGGGTGTCACTATGACACCCCTGTGTCACTGCACGGAGGGTGCTGTGTAGCACACATAGTAAAAACACATGAGACCCTATGGAGTAAAGGACCCCATAGCCCATAAAACACATAAACAGTCAAAGGAACACCATAAATCATGTCCAAGAGTGGGAGAAAGAGTCTCACTCTTGGCAGGAGAAAAAAAACAAACTCCAGAAATCCAGCAAAGCTGCTGGGGGACTCACTAGGTTAGGAAATTCAGCCTAAAGAGCAAATTCTCCCTAACACTCGACCTCGAGGATGCCTACTTCCACATCTCTATTCTCCTCTCACACTGGTGATACCTACGCTTCGTGGTGTCAGGAGTACATTATCAGTTCAAAGCTCTTCCATTCGGCCTGCCCCACAAGTATTTACCAAGTGCATTGCACTAGTGGTGCCTCACCTGCGGCGCAGGGGCGTCCACGTCTATCTGGATGACTGGCTGCTAAGGACCCCCTCCTTTCTGTTGGCAGAATCCAACACTGCCATCACCATCCGAAGTCTACAGCAACTGGGGTTTTCCATCAACTTCACAAAGTCAAGGCTGTTTCTCGGAGCAACACCTGACACCCAGACTTGTACCAACAGACCCTCGGACGAAAGGGTGGCAGCTCTTTTACAGAGGGTGCGCTACCTCATCAGCACTGAGTGCCGCCAGTCCGCAACTACAAATTTCTGCTGGGGATGTTGTCGTCATGCATCCCTTTAGTCTCCAAAAGCGGATTACATATGAGACCGGTTCAGGAATTCCTCTATGCCCGCTGGGTCCAGTCCTCGGGGTCCTGGGACGACCACATTAGCCTAACACCAGCTTTCAGACATCGCCGGTAGGGATTTGTAGTTGCGGACTGGCGTCACTCGGCGCTGATGAGGTAGCGCACCCTGTGTAAAGAGCTGCCTTCACTGGTGGTCAGTGGTGGCTCCCGCTTCAGACAGGCAACCATCACGTCTGATGCTTGGGCTGGGGCACACACTGTCCAGGCCAACACACCAGAGGGCTTTGGTTGGAGGAGGAAAAGAGCCAGCATATCAATCTGCTGGAGCTTCAAGCAATCTTCTGGGCCCTGAAGTCTTTTCTTCCCCTCCTGAAGGAGAAGGTGGTGTGCATTTACACCGACAACACAACGTCAATGTTTTATGTCCGCAAGCAAGGAGGAACAAGGTCCACACAGCTTTCCAAGGAGATCCAAGCCCTATGGCACTGGGCCCTACAGCAGGGCAAGTTTCTCATTCCTTCCATCTCAAAAGAGCTGGAAACACCGAAGGGCCCCAACCAAGATCCCATTCTCAAGAATGCGAATTGGTGCACAGACATCCAGTCTGCTATGTTCAAGAAACTGGAAAAAATCAAAGCAACTATTGAAGAGAAACAGTATTTTAGTAAAGATGAATTCGACCTTAAGGCCCCTACAGCACTCGGGAAGGATGAAAAAGCCCACACCTTCAACTTTTCCCCCGTTTCAGAAACAGACCTAGCCAAAATCATCTCTCAACTCAAGACCACTAGTTGTAAAGGTGATCCTTGTTCCGCTGTAATCCTTAAGGAATGTTCCCCCCCTGCTTATTACAGCACTTACTAAATTTGTCAACCTGTCTTTTGCTCAAAATTGTGTCCCACACGACATCAAAGGTGCATGAATTACCCCTTTGTTAAAGAACCACAATCTTTGCCTGCTGAATCATACCAATTACAGACCCATTTCAAATACCCAATTTTTTCTAAAAATCTTCGACAGGGTTGCCTACAACCAGTTCTCTTAGCATCTAAATTCTTCCAAGATCCTACACAAATTCCAATCAGGCTTTGGCCCAAATCATGGGACAGATGGCTCTGTTAGCCCTTAAATCTCAGCTGTTAAAAGCCATTGATGGCGGCCAAACCTTGCTACTCATGATTTTAGATCTCACAGCAGCATTTGACCTGGTGGAACATGCCATCCTGACCACCAGGTTAAGGGACATAGTGTATTTTCAGCACAAACAACTCAATGGGTTCTGTCATTCTTGAGTGGCAGACAGGTAGAGTGGCGAGTGAGCTAGCCGAATCAGAACCAACACCTTTGCTCTATGAGGTCCCGTAGGGAGCCTGCGTGTCACCATGTTTCTTTAACATCTTTATGGTCCCCTTTTTCCAGATGCTGGAACAAGAGGGGATTTTATTTGCCAATTATGTGGATGATTCGCAATGCGTTATCCCTCCGACGGTATCTCATGAGGCTGATGAAACAAATATCAATAAAATCTATCTCACGATACAACGGTGGATGGTCCTGAATAGACTGGCACTGAATAGTGCAAAGACTGAGCTCATGATTATCGGCTCTGACTCTAAACTAGCCAAACTTGATCCTAGATGTAAACGAATGTGACATTAAGGTCCAAAATAAAGTAAGGACCCTAGGTGTTGGTCCGGATAAAAATCTTAATATGAAAACGCAAATCGGCAGCCTGGCCTCATCATCATCGTATTACATCAAACTATTACGCCAACTACGTCCTTATTTCAGAAAAAACTCACACGCTAGTGAGCCATTATCCGCTCTAAGATAGACTACTGCTGCAGTCTTCTAGCTGGCTCATCCAAAACCGATTTTATCGCCTCTAAGTGGTTCAGAACGGGGCCGTAAGAGTATTGAAAAGACTGATTCGTAGGGACCGCGTCTCGGATGCAAGACGGACCTTGCATTGGCTCCTTGTACAGGTGAGAGTGCATTTTAGGATACTATTAATCACTCGGAAATGCCTTGCGGGGCATATTCGTTTGTATCTTATGGAAGGTGTAAAAAAAAAAAAAAGGCAAAGTCCTAGATCCTTAAGATCTGACCACTCCAACCTCCTCTAAAAACTACACGTTTCAAAACCAATAAAGTGCTCAATGGAGCCTTTTACATAGCAGCCCCATTGGCCTGGAACCTCTTGCCTCCGGAGCAAAGAGTCATTGAGTCGACCAAAGTGTTTAAGAAAAAATGTAAGACTTTCCTATTTTGCTAGTCACTTATTGTATGTTCCGTGCTAGGCTCCTGTTGACTCTGTGTATGTAACATCCACCTGAGCCCTGTGTTCACAGGTGGTGCACCCTTAAGCGTGCGGGTACCAGGAGCGCGAAATAAATTAAATAACATAACATCTACTGGGGATTCAGAACACTGGCCGTCTCTCTCCGCAGGGAGATATGCTCCTGCCATGAGTAGGAACAGCACAACAACCAGCAACACCTGTTATTTCAGATGTGTGGCACTCCAGAGATCGACCTCTTTGCCCCCCACGAGAACAGATGCTGCAAGACCTTTTCTAACCCCTTTCCCTACCCAGACAGCTGGGGGGAGGCCTTTACAATTCCTTGGGAGGGGAAGTTTCTTTGAGTTTCCCCCCGTTCCTCTGGTGTTCGAGTCCTACACACCTTCAGGCTGTATCGGTCCAAACTGATTTTAGTGGCACCTGGGTGGCCGAGACAGTTTTGGTACTCAGACCTCCTTGCACTCTCGTCAGCCCTAAGCTGCTTCCTCACCAAGCACTCCTGTCCAGGAATCAAGGAGCAGTACTGCACCATGACCCGGCCTCCCTCAATCTGATGGCCTGGCTTATCTTCTTAGAGTTCAGGGCACTGTCCATTCCGCAAGACTACCAAGCTGTCCTGGCCAAGGCTGGAGCCCTGTCCACCTTGAAATGTTACAAAAACAAGTGGAAACGTTTTCACGTGTGGTGGCACCTCAAACCATCAGACCAGACGAGCTCTTGCCATATATACTGTCCCTGGCTCATCTGAGTTAACGCATTCCTCCATAAAGGTGCACCTAGTCAGAGGGGGCGTGGCTAACCGCCATGTAGAGTGGACGCGTCTCCGGTGAGCTCCGCTCGAAGGACATCGATAAGCTGCTTTACGGGACACTTAAGCTACACCTGAGCCCGCAGAAACATCGAAGGAGTGGTGGAAGCCTGCAGGAGGCCCTTGGACTTCTCACACAAGGAAATCGCGGCCCTAAAAGACCCAAACGCGGCTTGCGAACAACGGCGTAATCTGAGACCAAGATGGCGGCCGCCTCCTGCTAAGCCCGCGGAGCCCCGCGCTGGCCTAGAGATCCGCGAAGGGGACGGGTCCCCATCGCAAGTGAGAGAGAAGAGGCTCCGGAGGAAGATCGAGGGAGGCCTCGCTGGGTTCGAGACGGTCCCTGCGAGGGCAGGCATAGCGGCCCCGCGGTGGGGTCCGACGGGGACTGAAGAGTGAACCGGGCCCGCCCGCTGAGGCGAGGGAAGAACACAGGCGCGCGGCCCTCCCGCCAGGGACTTGTAGGCATGGCCAGCCTGGACAGATCTACGGGCAGGGGAGCCAAATCTAAACAGCGACAGTCCACCCTGGATGTGTATGCAGCCCCTGGGTGCCCCGAAGCAACAACGGCTAATAAGGACCCGGGCCCCGCCGCGGCGCCGACCGAACCCAGCAACACCCAACTTATGGAGGCCATCGCTTCATTCCAAGCAACGATAGTGAACAAGATAGATGCCGTGGCCATCGACCTGGGGCTCCTGCGCCAAGACGTCCGTGCGCTAGCGGACAGGACCGAGACGCTGGAGACCCAGGTACGAGAAAATACTGAAGCAAAGGCCCAACTCCTGCATGATGTAGACGGCCTACGGCAGAGAGTTAAGAATCTAGAAGACAGGGCGGAGGAGGCCGAAGGGAGGGCCCGCCGAAATAACATCCGGCTGCTAGGCCTACCTGAAGGTATAGAGGGCTCAGACCCCACCGACTACGTAGAAAATCTCCTGCTACAAGAGATCGGAGCGGGGAAACTTTCACAGGGATTCACCATAGAGAGGGCCCACAGATCACTCGCTAAGAAACCACCACCGGGCGCCCCACCCAGGCCTATGATAGCGAAGGTGCTAAATTACAGAGACCGCGAGGTCATCCTGGCCTTCTCGCGCTCGGGAGGACAGATCCAGAGGAACTCGGCCAAGATTGCGATCTACCCGGATTACACGTTCCAAGTACAGATGAACAGGGCCCAGTTCATATACACTAAGGCTAGATTGAAAGCGGCCGGGGTGAAATACATGCTCCTGTACCCCTCCAGGCTAAAGGTGCTACACAACAACAGGGCCCTCCTGTTCGACACCCCGGCACTCGCTCGTGACTGGATGGACGAGCAACAACTGCCAGATATCGAAGATAAGAGACGTAAGCTGAACTGAACCACCCATCGTAACTATAATGAAAAGAGCTCTTCCACAGATGCACAACGACACGGAATCGCGCCCTACAAGCAACTGAACGGATCATACCACGCGGAACACCGAAGCACCAGCTCCCTCAACCCCCTGGAGTTCTATTCCTCTTTTAGGGTACGTTTACCCGCCCGTAGGGCACCCGACGGCCATGTTTGGTCCTAAGGAGCGGAAACGGGACAGTCATGACGGGGTTCCCTCCGTTAGACCAGTTTTTTGTTTGGGAAGTTTATTGGGGGGGAGGGAATCGCAGAGGAGTTGCACCCACGTTGGGACTTTGAAAGGGAAACGCCGAGACCCCAGGACATCCTTATCACAGATACATTGCCAACTAAACCCCCGCCCGAGACAGTGGGGGAGCATTGGACCCAACCATGCCCATGGCCGGAACGATTAAAATAATGACGTGGAACGTCAGAGGTATGAACAGTTACGTGAAACAACGCAGGATACACACATACTTAAGGCGCTGTAAAGTCAGGATTGCCATGATCCAGGAAACACATTTAACAGAGGAGAAACTGAAAGCCCTGGCCAAGACATGGCGAGGGACCCTGATTGGATCCTCCTACTCTTCATACGCAAGGGGGGTTTTGATATGGATAGACCCGACCGTCCCTTTCAGGATAACGGACACCAAGACGGATGATGAAGGTAGGATGGCCCTGGTGCGGGGTACAGTGGAGGGGAGGGAGCTGTGTCTGGTTAGCACCTATGCCCCAAACCATGATGCCACCCCCTTCTTCCATTCCCTATACACCAGACTAGGCCCTCACGCAAATTCCACGGTGATCTGGGGTGGGGACCACAATTGCACCCTCGACCCGCTCAGGGACAGATCTGATGCCAAACACTCCCGCCCGTCCCCCCCAGCCAAAGTGTTGCTTAAGCTAATGACTCAACTCTCGCTCTGTGATCTGTGGAGGGAGCTGGGCCCGGAGAAGCGTGAGTACTCTTTCTACTCCCCACCACACAAAGTCTACACTAGGCTGGACTACATGTTGGTCAGTTGCGAATGGCAGGCCACTTTCAGCGATGCACAGTACCTGCCTAGGGTCCTGTCGGACCACTCCCCCTTAATGGTCACATGGGAGATGCACCCGCCTAGACCCCTGGTTCCCACGTGGAGACTACGAGCTGAGGCCCTGCTAGATGTAGCCTTCCGGGACCACATACAGAACAGCACAGATGAATACTGGCGGGTTAACCTGGGTAGCGTAGACAGCATTGGTACCGCGTGGGAGGCATATAAGGTGGTCATGAGAGGGGACATGCTGATGGCGGTGGGGGGAGCCCAGAGAACTGTCGCGAACTCCCTGGCGGAGGCAGAGGGGAAACTGGGCGAGCTAGAAAGCAATGCGGACGTAACCCCCGAGAGCCTGCGAGAAATGATTCAACTGCGACAGGCCTGTCTGACCCACTGGGAGACACTCGGGAGACTGAGTTACACTAAGCACGTTGAAAGGTCACACGCCCTAGGAGACAAACCTGGCAAACTCCTTGCCTGGCTATATAAAAGAGAGACCCCCAGCGCCCCTATCTGTCACGTGCGTAAACCTGATGGCGGCACTGCGCACACACAGGCAGAGATCAATGAGGTTTTCTCCGAGTTTTACCGCGACCTCTACTCCCAGACCCCCCTTTCGTCGGCCACCGGAATCGAAGACGCCCTAGACTGCATACAGTTACCCAGATTGGATCCACAGATGACGGAAGCCCTAGACAACCCCATTACACCTGACAAGGTGAAGGCTATAATCAGAACACTACCCTCGGGTAAAACGCCGGGTATGGACGGCCTCCCCGGGGAATTTTATAAGACATATGAGGAGACCCTCGCCCCCTTGCTCGCACAGGTATACAACGAGGCCTTTGAGCGGGGCACCCTCCCGGATTCTATGAGCGAGGCAATAATAATTCCTATACTAAAGCCTGGCAAAGATGGGATGGAGTGTGGAGCATATAGACCGCTCTCTATGTTAAATGTCGATAGCAAAATACTCGCGGCACTATTAGCAAGCAGATTGCGCAGAGCACTCCCCCTTCTGATCCACCAAGACCAGACGGGATACGTGCCAGGACGCTCCATCACCGAAAATTTACGTAGATTGCACCACATCATACATAGCACCGAAGGGAAGCCCCAGAAGTACGCTGTGGCATCTCTCGACGCCACTAAGGCCTTTGATTCGATCAGATGGGATTGGTTGTACGCCACCATGGTCAAGATGGGGGTTGGACCTGCCTTCCTTAAATGGACCCAATTGCTTTACACTCGCCCCACTGCCAGGGTCCGTACTAACAGGACCTACTCCGGTAAATGGCCCCTCCACAGAGGTACACGGCAAGGATGCCCCCTGTCCCCCATGCTCTACATCATAGCCGCAGAACCGGTGGCCGCGTACCTCCGCCAGGAGTACGGGGACGGAGGCATCAAGCTAGATTGGGTATCACACCTTATTTCTATGTACGCAGATGATATGCTGCTCTACCTGCATGATCCCGAGCTCCGCCTGCCCTACATCCTAGAGACACTGGACTGCTTCCACACACTTACGGGCATACAGATAAATAAAGACAAGTCCTGTCTCTACCCCCTAGCTGCTCTCCACAGTGAGGAGTATGGCTCCCTGCCTCCGCTAGCCCTCCAATGGCAAGCCACGTCCTTTAGATACCTGGGGATCACCATCCATCGCCACCCAAACACTGAACACATTCTTAATACGGTCAGAGCAAAGGACGCGCTAGAGAAATCCATGGGGTTCTGGGGGAAGCTCCCACTTTCAATGGCCGGGCGAGCGGGTCTCCTCAAGATGGTGGCGCTCCCACGCCTACTGCACTGCTTTACCAATGTACCCTTTAACATCCCCTCTACCTTCTTTAGAGATCTGTCCAAGCTCTGCAGAGGATTTCTGTGGCAGGGTGGCAGGCACAGGGTGGCACTAGACATTCTTCAGAGGCCTTACGAGAAGGGGGGACTAAAAATCCCCAACTTTGAGCTGTACTTCCTGGCTAGCCAATTAAGGCACGTAATGCACTGGATGGCAGATGAGACCACCGCTGACACTAGACTCCTCCAGCCAGCCCTGCCGAGATTGCTACTCAGGGACCTACTCTGGGTTAGATGGGGAAACACGCAACGCCTCCCTTACCTGATCAAACTTGGGACTCAGCTTTGGAGAAGGGCTTGCAAGGCAATAGGGGTAGCGGACCCGTATTCCCCACAGATCCCCATCGCAGCTGTCATGGCGAAATCCTCATGGGGTCACGCGGACACACGCACGCTGTGGGAACCATATGGTGTAGCAGTGCTCGGGGACCTCATCCAAGAGCAAGAATTTGTGGCTTTCGGCGACCTCTGCGAATCCACTGGCCTGCCACCGGGTCAGTTCCTGCTATATGGAGCAGTAATGACAGCCCTAAAGGAGAGATGGCCGGAGGCCGCCAATCGGTTTCAGGAAAACGAGGCTATCGAACTGTTGCTAAACGCTGCTGAAGGAGGCCATGAAACCTCCAGAATATACGAAACTCTCCTGCAGAGCACGACAAATGACGTATTGAAAAGCAAGGGCAGATGGGAGAGCGAATTGGGGATCGAATTTGAGGACAAATCATGGGGGAGAATAACACACTACCACAAGGCAATCTCTAGGAATGCCCGCCTCCAACTCATACAACTATATGTCACCAGCAGAGCCTACCTCACGCCCGAAGTTATATCGAACTTCAAGGGAGCCACAATTCAAACATGCCCCAAATGCCATGAGCCTAGGGTGGGAATGACCCACATGTTCTGGAGCTGCCCGACAGTTCAGCAGTTCTGGAGCGGCGTAAGGGAAAAAATGGCGACCGCTGAGATCGAGCTGGTGACCGATGAGCCGGCAGCCTGTATATTGGGAAGCTACCGACGGACCAGCAAGAACAAGCCCCTAAATAAACTCAAGGACTTGGCATATATAACAGCGAAAAGACGTATCGCCATGAGCTGGAAGAGCGCAAGGGGACCGAACAGGGCCCTCTGGTGGAATGACCTCAAAAAATGGATAGCTGCAGAGACGGCGGCTTGGGAAACGGCAATCCAAACACAGAGACTGGACTCTAGCGCAGATTTGAACCGATGGGTGGCTTTAACGACGCCATTACTCCACCCAGTGTCACTGGATAGCACCCCGAACAGTCCAAGTGGCCCTGACGAGATACGAGCCTAAGACGCTTTCTCTTGAGAGTTCCAATGGGGTCTCGGTGGGGGGGGGGAGGGACGGGGTGGTTGGGATAGTTAAGACCTGCTGTTCAGGTCTACGAATATAGCACTGATTAATGATTGATTTTTCTGATGTTGTAAAACCAATAAAGAAATTTAAAAAAAAAAAAAAAAAAAAAAGGTGCACCTAGTGATGATTTGTAGGTACAACCACGCGGCGAGTATGCCTTCCCTGTGGTCTCACCGACTGCTGAAGGAGTTTTTACAGGGTCTCTTCCGGTCTTTCCACTGGTCCGCCACCTGCGTGGGAGCTCAATGTGTTACTCTTAAGACTCATAAAGCCACCCTTCGAGCCAAAACACCTTTCCTAGAAATCTGCTTTCTTGGTGGCCATTACTTCAGCCAGACAAGTGAGTGAAAGCCAGGTGTTTTCTGTGAAACCGCCCAGTCTAAAGTTTCAGAAGGACAAGGCGGTTCTACGTACCAACCCAACATTTGTGCCGTCTGCTTTCCACCTAAACCCGCAGGTGGTTTTGCGTGTATTCTTTGGCACACCCACGTCTCCAGCAAAACATACTCTGCTCACGCTGGATGTGGTGCGCGCCCTCAAGCACTACGTGACACATACTAAATCTTTCTGTACAACAGATCCGTTGTGTTTCATTTGGACAGTCTGGTCCTGCGAAGACTCTCTCAAAGTCCTCCATTGCATGACAGATTGCTACCTGTATCTTGTCCTGCCATCAGCAGGCTGGCAGGCCTCTTCCTGGCAGGCCTCGGACTCATTTTACCAGAGCAGTGACTGCAACCACAGCTTTTCTCTCCGGAATTCCGCTGCCTGCAAACAATCCCTCATGTGAGGAAGGGGCGTCTAAGCAGTAATGCTTAAACAAAAGTATGTATTGATGCCCAAGTTGCAGCTGAACAGACAACTACAGGGACTCCATTCTGAAGAGCCACAAAGATGCCATACCCCTCGTGTCACAAAAAATAACACTCCCAACCTTCTACCCTCCTCATTTGGGCAAAAAGGATAGGTTACACAGACTGGACCCAAAAAGGGCTCTGAGATTTTATATAGCAAGAATGTCAAAATTGCACCACGATGACCAACCTTTCGTGGGTTATACCAGTCATAAACTGGGATCAGCAGTGACTAAACAAACTATATCCCACTGAATTACTTTGGCTATTGTGGAGTGTTACAGGTTAGCTGGGAAAGACCCGCCAGAAAGGCTTTGTCGCCCATTCCACGAGGGGTATGGCAACTTTGCGGCTCTTCAGAGTGGACTCCCTGTAGTTGTCTGTTCAGCTGCAACTTGGCATCAATACATACTTTTGTTTAAGTATTACTGCTTAGACGCCCCTTCTTCCCATGAGGGATTGTTTGCAAAAGCTGTACTTCTCCAGCATGGGGTCTGGCATGGATTCACATGCTCATGAATATTCCCCGTCGTCAGGCTGGGAATCCTCGGTAAAGAAAAAATCAGTTTCAGTTTTGTTTCTGAACTGTATTCCTACTTTCTTCTATTAACCAATCACTGGTCTCTGGGTCATACTGCCCCCAGCCAATGACTGCCCTCTACCTAAGCCCCTCCTCTGGCAGCCATCTTCAGTTTTTTACCACACGTTCAAGTTTTGGGAGTCCTCGTGCTATAGCTCTTGAGCTTTTGCTGTGTTTTCGCGCTTTGTCAAGGACATTTTCTCATTTTTCAGTTAAATCGAGCCTCAAACTCCACCGTTTCTTCTTCCGATCAACGGGGACCCGTTTCAGAATTTCCAACGCCCCTCAAGGGTGAGGTTTTCATTGAGTGACGCTTCTTGGAGGATTCGAGAAGATCTGAGGCCTACCATGGACGCGGCACAGGACAAGGGTAGCTCGACGACCGGATCCAAGCTGCCCTGGATGCGGTTTACAGAATGTTTTCAAGGAGGACGAGCATTCGAGATGTCTCTACTGCCTTCATGAGGACAACACGCACGTGGAGAAGGACTGTGCGTTCTGCAAGAACCTATCGGAACGGACCATGAGGTCCTCGCCAGCTGGCTGGAGAAGGGCCCTGCAGGTGAGAAGAAGAAAAGGTCCGAGCGGTCTTCTAAGTCCTGTGAGGGTGCCCCGGCGACGGGGGCCCAACAGAAGGCTAAGCACTGCGAGTCCGCGGGCACCGGGAGCACCGAACGGTCGGGCTCTTTGGCTGCAAGGCAATGATATTTGCAGTTGGGATTCATCCCTGTTATTACACTTCCAGTAATGATCAAGAGAAGTAAAGTTGGATAAGCCCTGATTTGACAAAGGCACCTTGCCGAAACACGTGTAATCCATAGGGCAGATCAATTAAACTTCCTTATCACACAACAGCATTTGGACTCAGTCTCCAGCATATTTTTTTCTGCCGCAGTAACAAGGTGTGACCACAGCAGCCTGGTTTCCTAATTAAACAAACAGAGTTGAGGAACTCGAAGTCTCCGTTCTATGGCACACCAATGCGACAGTGTACATTTTGCATTTAATCAGGTCGCGGGGGTTCTAAGTGATATCAACCCAAAAGTTCCTTCAAAATCTGTCCTCTATCGAGGGAGTTGCGGCGACCCTGGCGAAGCCTGCAGAGGCTACACCAGTGGAGGCGACCTCGGGGCCCAGAGTTTCCCTGCCACCGCGGAGGGAATCCTCTTTCCAGCCCATCCACAAGACCCCAATGAAGACCCCGGTGGAAAAAGAGGGGGGGGGGTGGCCATTACGGACACGGATTCAGCCTCTGAGGAGGAGCTGGTGGAGGCCGTGAAGATCCTCAACGAGAGGTTCGAGAAGGTGCGATCCCACGGGAGAGACCCAAAGAGGTGGTCGAAGATAGCGACGGTGGCGCCGACAAGGCCCATGTGGAGGCCCGGCCAGCCCTTCGGTCGCAGCCATTGCCCGAGTCTCAGGACAACTCGGTGTCCATTTTGATGGCGATCCAAACCTTATGCACGGAGATAAGGACGAGATTACCACAAACCCTGGCGGACGATCCAGAACCGGGCCCGTCCGGAAGCTCTCCGAACAAGCGGAGAAGAGTTCATCCCCCCCCCCCCCGCCCTTCATGCCCTCGCGGCCCGTGGAGCCTTCCTCCCCCTCTCTGGATCCCAGGGATGACATGGCGACCGACACAACGACGGGGACGGGTGACGACAGTGGTGATGACGGGATGGACCTTCCATCACCACCCCCTCGGTCTTCCCTGCCCGATGAAATTGGCTCCTTTCACGCCATGATCGCCAGGGCGTCCGAGCTCTTCCAGCTCTGCCCCAAGGAACAGAAGAAGGAAGGTTTCCTCCATCAACGGCGAGAGGCCAAGAGAAAGACGGTCCTCGCGGAATCGTTACTCGACGATATCTGGGACGAGGGACTTGCGGTCCTGAAGAACCCGTCCACAACGCCTGCCAAGAGGGACTGGTACGAGAAGTAGTACCGGGTCCCGACGCCGCCCCCTTGTGCCTCAGGGCTCAGCTGACGCTGGATTCGGTCGTCTCAGCGGCAGCCGAGAAGAAGGCGGTGGGGGCGACAGCTTCGACCTCCACTTCCCCACCTGACGGCGAGGGAAAGAAATTGGACGCCATGGGGCGACGGGTCATCCCGTTGGCAGCGACAGTTAAAGCGGCCAACGCCTTAGCGATTGTGGCCCGTTACGACAGGGAGCTATGGTACAAGATAGCTCCCTTACTGGACTTCCTACCAGAAGACAAGAGGGCGGAGGCCTTAGAGATTCTGCAGGAAGGTGAATTGGCGTCGGACCACGCCATAACGGTGGCAACGGACATTGCCGACACCGGGTTTTGCCAGTTAGACAACAGTGTTTGCCTTCGACGACGAGGCTGGCTCAAGGCGACAGACTTCCATCAGGACGTGCAGACCAGGGTGTTGGACATGCCGTTCGACGGCAACAACCTGTTTGGGAAAACGGTGGATGAGTCGCTGCAGGCCATCAAGGCCGACACAGAGACGGTCCGAGCCCTGGGAGTCCTTCAGCAACGACGGCCCTTTCGGAGCGCCAGAGGCAGACAGGGGGGGGGGCCTCCAAGGGATCAGGCGATGGTTCCTCTATTTACTGCCAGGCGGCCCGCTCCTCGTCCCAGGAGGCCTACAGAGGTCGCGGCAGACAAGGAGGATCTTGTTTTCGTCTCCAAAGAGGCCAAGGCCGCCTCCAAGCAAGATTGAACCGGCCGTAGCGTCGGGCCCCCACCGAAGCACCCCGGGGGGAGGCCGGCTGACGAAGTTCGTCAGCGTGTGGGAGTCCATCTCCACCGACCTTTGGGTGCTGGATGCCCTGGCCCACGGGCACACTCGAATTCTAAAAGAAGTGTCCCCGCATTCCTCCCGTGGCCAGGAAGGAAAATCCCGTCCCTCAACTGCTGTTTGAGGTAAAGGCGATGCTCAAGAAAGGTGCCATCGAGCTCGTCCCCAAGAGGCTCTGGGGCTCTGGAGTATACTCAAGATACTTCCTCGTCAGAAAGAAGACAGGCGGTTGGCGCCCCATCCTGGACCTACGTCGGTTGAACAGATACATCAAGGCAGAGAAGTTCAGCATGGTCACTCTCCAGCACGTGCTGGGACAGCTGGAGGAGGGCGACTTCCTATCGTCGTCGGACTTGCAGGATGCTTACTTCCACATCCCCATCCTAAAAGGGCACCGAAAGTTCCTCAGATTCATAGTTCAAGGACGCCACTACCAATTCAAAGCTCTGCCATTCGGATTGAAGTCAGCACCCAGGGTGTTCACCAAGTGCCTAGCACCAGTGGCGGCGCGGCTGCGCGTGCAGGGGTCCACGTCTACACCTACCTGGGCGACTGGCTCATCCGTGCAAGGACAAGAGAACTCGCCGTCGAGCACACGGCAAAGACCGTCCGCTTACTCACAGAGCTGGGTTTCTCCATCAACTACCCAAAATTCCATCTGGTTCTGTCGCAGGCGGAACTGTTTCTGGGAGCGAAACTCAATACAGTGGAACGATTGGCGTCTCCGTTGGAGGAAAGGACGAAGGCCATCTTAGGCAAAGTACAGCACCTGCTAGCCATGGATGTGGCCAGGGTGAGATCCATCAAGTCCCTCCTCGGAATGATGTCCTCATGCATCTACCTAGTGCGCCTGTGCAGGCTATGGATGCGTAGGAGTTTCTCGACGCCCGCTGGATGCAAGCGGCGGGCAGCTTCGAAGACAAGATCCCGCTCAACAAAGTTTTCCGTCAGGCGATTCAGTGGTGGGGCACCCGTGCACACCTCACGGCGGGCACAGACTTCCACACCCCGGCACATCAGGAGACGGTGACGACGGACGCATCCCTGGAGGGATGGGGTGCGCACACTGGAGATCTCCATGCAAGAGGCCTTTGGCTCCGGGAAGAGAGGTCTCTCCACATCAACATCTTGGTGCTCCGCGCCGTGTTCTGGGCACTCAAGTCGTTCCTCCCGTCCCTCAAGGGCAAGGTCGTGAGGATCTTCACCGACAACACCACCACGATGTTCTACATCCGGAAGCTGGGTGGCACCAGATCCCCAGCCCTATCCAAGGAGGCCCAGGATCTGTGGCACTGGGCCATCGCCCAGGGGATGTTTCTGGTTCCCTTCCATCTGGCGGGAATAAAAAACGCCATTGCCGACTCACTCAGCAGGGAGCTGCGCTCATGCCACGAGTGGGAACAACGGCAGGATCAAGTGGATCGGCTCTTCCAATGATGGGGCAAACCCCAGATCGACCTGTTCGCGACGTCGACGAACTCCAAGTGCCAGAGGTACGCCAGCAGGTTTCCCCAGCCAAGGAGCATGGGCGACGCTTTCTCGTTCCCCTGGGACGGCCTGTTCCTGTATGTGTTTCCTCCGTTGCCGCTGCTGCTGTTTCGACTCATCAGCCAGCTCAAGAGGTCCCAGTGCAGGATGATCCTCATCGCACCGGCGTGGCCGAGACAGATCTGGTTCCCGGACCTTCTGGACCTCTCAGCGTCCCCACCAGTCAAGCTGTCGACGGATGCCAATCTTCTCTCCAGAGAGGGAGACGCAATTCTTCATCACGTCCCGGAGTCGCTGAACTTGCAGGCCTGGCTCCTGCAGCACTGGAGTTTGGAGGGTACGATATCCCGGCTGACTGCAGAGAGGTTCTTGCAAAGGCCAGGGCGTCCTCAACTCTCAAGTGCTACGGACATAAGTGGAAGAGGTTCTCTGTCTGGTGCCGTGCACAGAAGATCAACCCTCTACAGATTGCGGCACCTCAAGTGCTACCATACCTACTGTCGCTGGCCAAAGCTGGACTAGCTCACGCTTCCATCAAGATACATCTGGCAGCGATCTCCTGATACACCAGAACTACAGGACGGTGAAGGAATTTATGAAGGCACTGTTCCGATTGTTCCCGCCGGTGAAGGCTCCAGCCACGGCGTGGGAGCTCAAAGTGGTGCGGACCAGGCTCATGGGGCCACCATTTGAGCCCTTGCATTCGGCTTCATTGAAGTTCCTGTCGTGGAAGACAGCGTTCATTGTGGCCATCACCTCTGCACGACGCAGTGGAGAGATTCAGGCCCTATCCTGCAAGCCTCCATACTTGACTTCACGATACGAGGGTGGTGCTGAGGACGCACCCCACTTTCATGCCCAAGGTGCCGTTGGACTTCCATCTTAACGAGCCCTTGGTATTGCCAGTTTTCGTCGCCTGCCGAGAGGATTTTTCACTCGCTGGATGTAGCTAGAGCGCTTAAGTTCTACGTGGACCGAACAAAGAGTTTTCAGAAGACATCACAGCAGTTTGTGAACTTTGGACCTGTGAACCAAGGGAAGGCTCTCTCGAAGGCTTCCATTTCCAGATGGCTCTCCGGCTGCATCATGCACTGTCATCGGTTGGACAACCGACCGTTGCCTGGCCGTCCGAGAGCCCATTCGACCAGAGCGATCGCTGCAACTATGGCTTTCTTGTCTGGTGTGCCCCTGCTGGACATCTGCAGGGCTGCTACGTGGAGGTCGATGCACACCTTCACGAGATTCTACTGCGTCGACCAGGATTCCAGGGAGGATCCAGAGTCGGCCAAGCAGTGCTGTGCAACCTGTTCGCCTGAAGGTGGGCCTGGTGAGGAGTTAAGAGTTGCTTAATGTTGAGTTTATGTAATGCTTAATGTTGAGCCTTTTGCTACCTCCCGTGGTTGTGCATGTGTGTACTGCTATGTATTCTTATATTCATGAGCATGTGAATCCATGCCAGACTCCATGCTGGAGAAGGAACAAGTTACTAACCTGTAACTGTTGTTCTCCAGCATGGGTCTGGCATGGAATCACATGCGAACCTCCCTCTTGCCCTTCTGCGGCTCTTTACTTGGTCATTCCGCCACTTTGCGTGCTACCAAATCTGAAGATGGCTGCCAGAGGAGGGGCTTAGGTAGAGGGCAGTCATTGGCTGGGGGCAGTATGACCCAGAGACCAGTGATTGGTTATTAGTAGAAAGACAGTTCAGAAACTAAACTTAAACTGATTTTTTCTTTACCGAGGATTCCCAGCCTGACGGGGAATATTCATGAGCATGTGAATCTATGCCAGACCCATGCTGGTGAACAACAGTTACAGGTAAGTAACTTGTTCCTTCATTCTATACATGATAAAACTAAAGAGTACTCCCACCTCCTAAATTATCACTGCTATGGGAGTCTATCATATACGAGGAGTATGTGGGAGGACACAATCCATTCGAAGAACAAGTTACTTACTTACCAACTGGTAACATTCTTTCGAATGGATGTTCCTCCCATGTATTCCTCATCGTCCCTCCCATCCTACCCCACTGTACAATTTATGTAATTTACACTTTGCGTTTCACGAAGAGCTTACAGTGTGGGGCACGACTGAATGATTAGTTGATTATACGAAAAAACAGAACTGAATCCAACAGGCGCTGCACAAGCTACTTACACTGCTGGTGGCGTCGACACGCTATGGAGACAGTTGAGGGACATCAATGCCACGACCTCGTCCACATCGCCCTCTGCCGAGAATATTTTTTGGCGAAGCTGGCGAGATACGAATATCATAGATGAGGAACATCAAGTCGAAAGAATGTTACCAGTTGGTAAGTAACTTGTTCTTCGTCATCCGATGTGATAAGTAGGACGCAGGACGTCCGTAGCCTCAGTTCCGTTTTTTCTGCGAACGTGTTGCTTTGTGTTTCTCAGTTAAACGCCTCAACTCTTTGGAGTTCTGTTCTTCTCGGTTCTTCGAACCTGTTCGTTTTGTGAAAATCCTTCATGTGAAGATGTCTTCTACTTCGTCTTCGACCACGCGTCCGGGCTTCAAGAAGTGCGGGGAGTGTGGGTCCAAGATGTCGGTGACGGACTCGCACGACGCCTGCCTCTGTTGCCTCGGGGAGGCCCACGACACGGATGACTGTATCGACTGCCAGTCGCTCACGTCCAAAGCCTTAGGCGAACGTAAGGTGAAGTTGTCGGTAGGTCGGGTGTCCAAGCCCCGGAAGTCGAAGTCTGCGGGGCTTTCGACGGATGATTCGAGGGGTGACTCTCCACGTCATCGTCGGAAGTCTCGTGGGTCTTCTTCTAGGAGTCGGTCTCGCCACTCCTCAGCCTCTTCGAGGCATTTTCGGAAGCGCCAACACCGGTCGTCTTCCAGGTCCTCTTCGGAGGACTCTGCCCGGCACATCGCTTAACCCACCAGCCGTGCGACGCAGGAGGAATGGGCTTCCTTCGGGAAGAAAATGCTGGCGAATCTTGAGTCGCAGGGTACTAAGCCGTCTGCGCCCCCGAGTGGGGTCGGCCGTGAGAGGTCGAGAGACACCGCTCGCAAGATTGGTCGGCACGAGTCACGGGAGAGGTCCCGTTCGGACAAGGAGACTCGTTCTCGACGTACCCGTTCCAGGTCCCGGTCCTCGACGCGTTCGAGACCGTGTGCACCTGTGAGGTCTTCGAGGAAGACATCGACGTCTGAGGCGTCGAGTGCGTCGACAGGCTTTCTCGAGGCTGCGGCTCCGAGGAAGTCGTCGAAGCCGTCGAAGCTCAGGTCGTCGAGGGACACGCTCGGGGCTCCGGCTTCGAGGGCTGTGTCGACGCCGCCGATGCTGGAGGCGCTACATCTGACGTCGACGCCGATTTCGTCGACGCCGATTTCGTCGACGTAGACACCGATCCTCTCGGCGCCGATTCCGGTTCTCTCGACGCCATCGACGCCTTTCGTGTCGGAGGTACCCCGTGGCACGGGAGAACCCCCTAGGAAGGCTCTGGTTAAGAGCAAGCACTCTCGGGGTGCCTTCTTTTCGCCACCTGGAGTATATTTGAGGCGGATGAGGATTCTGATGGCCTGGTTCCTAGTCAGGTTCCAGATGAAATTGTCTCGGGCCATAGTCAGTTTGACGATTTGAGGCAGTCACTGCATGATGCCAGTGGACTGGACACCTCTCCGGAGGTGGAGTTTTGTAGGCCTGAGCCTGGGTCTCATGCCGATTCCTCGTACCGGCGCCTTATGGCTAGGGTTTCTGAGTACTTGGGATGGTCTGCTCCCCCAGGGGAGTTTGTGCAGGATGATCTGACGGACATCCTTGATGTTGGTCCCCCAACTGACCCGGTACTGCCGTTCCATATGGCTTTACAGAGAAGGGTGGCGGCGGCTTGGACTGCTCCGGAGAGTCTCCCGGTGGTGGGCAGATCCTTGTCGCGAAAATACCGTCCAGCCAGTAGCGACCCCTGCTACTTGACCAGGCACCCCACTCCGGAGAGTTTGGTGGTGCAGGCAGCCACGGCCCCGGCAAAGCAGGCGTCGTACCCTACCATGCCTCCTGATAGGGACGACAAACGTTTTGATGGCTGGGCGAAGAAAGTGTTTTCTTCTGGTGATATAGCGCTTCAGGCGGCCAAATCCATTTGTGCCTTGTCTCGTTTCACGCACACTCTGTGGAACTGTGTTGCGTTAGCGGCTGAACATATTCCCGAAGGGGACGAATGGGATGGTTTCCTTGCTATGGTCCAGGATGGTAAGGATGCCATGTGTGAGTCCGTTCAGTCGGGTTTGGACTTAGCTGAATGCGTCAGTAGGTCCATGGCGGTGAGCACCGTGATACGCAGGTTTGCGTGGTTGCGGAAGTCGGGGTTTGCTCCTGATGTGCAGTCCCGGCTCCTCAACATGCCCTTTGACGGTGAACACCTTTTTGGCAGCAAGGCTGACGAGAGCCTTGAGAGGTTGCAGACTTCAAAAGCTGCAGCAAAGTCGTTGGGCGCTGCAGTTCGCCAACCTCTGCCTTTTCGTCCTAGGGGACAGCAGTGGAGGGGTGGTTCCTTTCGCTATTACTCGTCCTTCAGTAAAGAGAGAGGAGCTGGCAGTCAAAGAGGCCAACGCAGGGGTACCAGAGGTGGACGACAGGGTACCCGTGGTGCCAAGGCCACTCGGGCAGTTGCCTCTTTGCCCTCAGGTAACGCCGCAGCCGCTCCCACTCAGTCATGAGGCCATGTCCCATAGTTCGCCGGTTGGGGGAAGGCTGGCGCAGCATCTTGTAGAGTGGCAAGCCATTACTTCAGATGTGTGGGTTCTGGAGATCATAGCCCACGGCTACTGTCTTCCCTTTCGGCACAGGCCTCGCGACAATCCACCGGGGAACCTCTCTTTGCAGAGTCTGGATCCGCTCCTTGCGCAGGAAATTCAAGCCCTGCTGGAGAAAGGCGCCATAGCACTGGTGCCTGTAGCGGAGAGGAACAAGGGATGGTATTCCCCTTATTTTTTGATTTGCAAGAAAGACGGGGGATTGAGACCCATCATGGACTTGCGCGGTTTGAACAAACTCCTCAGGAAGGACAAGTTCAAGATGGTTACTCTCTCTCAAGTCCTCCAGGCCCTTCAGCTTCAGGACTGGTTGGTGTCACTCGACCTCAAGGATGCTTATTTCCATGTGCCGATCCATCCCAAGCAAAAGAAGTACCTGAGGTTCGTGGTTGGCGACTCGCACTTTCAGTTTCGGGTCCTGCCGTTCGGATTGACCTCCGCCCGAGGGTTTTCACCAAGCTCATGGTGGTGGTGGCAGCGCATCTCAGGCAAGGGGGGATTCACGTCTACCCCTACCTGGACGATTGGTTGATCAGGGGGAGCTCCCCCGAGCAAGTCCTGGATCATCTATCAGTCACCTGCCACTCCCTTCACAGGCTGGGCTTCTCCCTCAATTTAAAGAAGTCCCATTTGACGCCAACACAGCGGCTCCAGTACATCGGAGCAGTGCTCGACACTTCCCTGGGCAGTGTTTTCCTCCCCAGGTGAGGGCTCTTCACATTCAGCAGATGGTGCACAAGTTTCAGCATGCCCAGACGCTCCCAGCGTTCGAGTTCTTGAGGTTGCTCGGCCTCATGGCATCCTGCATTCTTCTGGTGCCAGAGGCTCGCCTGCGGATGAGATCTTTGCAGTGGGCACTCAAGACGCAATGGTCGCAGTCCTCCGGCAGGATGTCGGACTCGGTTCAGGTGCCGCCCTTGGTCGCCCGGGACCTTCTGTGGTGGGCCGTCGAAGGCAACTTGATGAAGGGGGCTCCATTTTGGCTTCCCTGGCCGGAGGTGACGATCGTGACGGATGCATCCCTCATGGGATGGGGAGCTCATGCCAACGGGCTGACAGTCGGCGGTCGTTGGTCTCCGTCGGAGTCCAGACTCCATATCAATCTGTTGGAGCCTGGTCTCCGTCGGAGTCCAGACTCCATATCAATCTGTTGGAGCTGAGGGCTGTCAGGATAGCCCTGAAGGCTTTTCTGCCGACTGTGCGAGGAAAGAATGTTCTGATCCTGACGGACAACACAGTGGCCATGCACTACCTCAACAAAAAGGGGGGGCATGGTCACTTCCTCTGTGCAGGGAGGCGATGCAGCTCGAGTTCTGGGCCATCCAGCAGGAAGTTTCGATCTCAGCAGTTCATCTGGCCAGAGACAAAAACGTGACGGCGGACGCTCTGAGCAGGCAGAGCGCGATCTCTCACGAGTGGGAGTTGGCTCAGGAGATTCTCCTGGAGATCTTCACCCTTTGGGGGACCCCTCATGTGGACCTCTTCGCCTCCAGTGTCAACCGGAAGTGCGAAAGGTTTTGCTTGTGGGAATTTCCTCCAAAAGGAGCCTTAGGAGACGCGTTCGTGGTGGAGTGGTCATTCCCGCTGCTGTACGCGTTTCCTCCGGTCCCCGTCATCCCGCAAGTTCTGCGGAGGTTCCGGAAGTTCGGTTCCCGATTGATCCTCATTGCTCCGCCGTGGGCTCGGAGGACGTGGTACCCGGACCTTCTCGACTTGTCCATCTGCCCTCCACGTCGTCTTCCCTACCGAGACGATCTGCTCTCACGGGAGGGGGGTCAGGTTCTCCATCCAGAGGTCAGATCCCTCAACCTTCACGCTTGGCTTCTGAAAGGTTGAGGTATAAGGATTGGGACCTCCCTGAAGACGTGATGGAGGTGTTGCTTTCGGCCCAAAGGCCAGCAACAAAGTCTCTGTGCCGTTGCCGTTGGTGTAAGTTCTGCGACTGGTGCAGAGTTCGGAATGTGGATCCTTTTGCATGTGACATCCCCATGGTTCTGTCCTTTTTACTTTCTTTGGCCCACAGGGGCTTGCAAGTGGGTACCATTAAAGGTTACCTGGCGGCGCTGTCCATCTTTAAGCGCTCATCTGAAGAGTGTTCTTACTTTAAAATCCCTTTAATTTCACAGTTTCTGAAAGGGCTCACTAGTGTGTTCCCTCCGTTACCTTTCCTGGTGCCCGGTTGGGATTTAAACCTTGTTCTTAGGTTTCTTATGGGTGCTCCGTTTGAGCCTTTGCATTCTTGCCCTTTGAGGCTGTTAACTCTGAAAACTGTGTTTTTAGTTGCGGTTACTTCCGCTCGCAGAGTGAGTGAGTTACAGGCACTTTCAGTTAAGCCACCCTTCACTGTATTTCACAAGGACAGGGTTGTCCTTCGAGTTCGTCCTTCTTTTCTTCCGAAGGTAGTGACGGAATTTCATTTGGCCCAGAAGGTTGTTCTTCCGGCATTCTATCCTCCTCCGCATCCTGGTAAGGAAGAGGCTCCATAGGCTTGATCCTAGGAGAGCTTTAAGCTTTTATGTTTCACGCATGTCCCGGGTCAGAGTGGACGATCAACTCTTTATTGGTTACGCTGGAAAGCGTTTGGGGCAAGCTGTGACGAAACAGACTTTGTCTCGCTGGATTATTTTATCCATCTCGGAGTGTTACCGCTTGGCGGGTAAGGACCCACCGGCTGGCTTGCGGGCCCATTCTACCAGGGGTGTGGCTGCATCTACTGCCCTGCAGAGGGGTGTTCCTATTTGCAACATCTGTGATGCAGCCACCTGGGCTTCAGTACATACATTTGTACGTCACTATTCCCTCGATTCCATCCGAGGGCAGGATCTCGCCTTTGGCAAGGCGGTCCTTCGCTCTGCTATTTGATTGGCTATTCTAAATTTTGATTCTAAATTCTTTCCCTCCTCCTTGCTCTGGTACTGCTTTGGGAGTCTGTCATAGATATGGAATACGTCAGAGGACCCAATCCCCTCGAAGAACAAGTTACTTTCTTACCTGGTAACGTTCTTTCGATGGGATGGTCCGACGAAGTATTCCATATCGCTCCCGCCCTGCCTTCCCCGCTGCAGAATTTCTTTTGCGATTGCAGCTTACGTTCCGCAAGACTTTGTGTCTGACTGGCAGTTGACTAATGATCACATCGGATGACGTCGGACGTCGGAGGAGGTCCTCGACGACGGCGCATCGACGTCATGGACGCAGACGCCGAAAAAAGTTTCCGAAGCAGCACAGCTGTGGTGATTATATGTTATAGATATGGAATACGTCGTCGGACCATCCCATCGAAATAACGTTACCAGGTAAGAAAGTAACTTGTTCTTCTCCAGCACTGCTATCTTTCATAGATTCACATGCCATCCTCCCACTGACCCTGCATGGCTCATCTTTTGGCTCTTACTGCCACTTGCGTGCGCTGCCAAATCTCAAGATGGCTGACAGGGTTGGAGCTAAGGGAGGTGTTCCTATTGGCTGTAGGCAGTGTGACCCAAAAATTACTATGATCGAGCATAAAAGTGACTGAAAGTTTCCATTTAAGTGTAAACTGCTATGTAACTGAGGATTCCCAGCCTGATGACAGGGAATATTCACAGCATGAAAGATACCAATGCTGGCGAACAGGAGTTAAAGGTAAGTAACTGATTCCTTCTTCCCGCCTCCAGATTGCATACTGCTTTGGGACTCTATCAGAGATGAGGAATCTGTGGCAGAAAAGAATCCATTAGAAGAACAAATTACTTAACTTTCATTTATGTTCTTTCTGGTGGCTGTTCCTGCCACGGATTCCTCATGGCCCTCCCAACCTGCCCCTCTTCTGGGAAGCTAGTACACCATTGGTTCTACCATCCCTCAGCGTCAGAGTACAATGGAAAAGGGGCGAACTGAGGTCCTGGGGT
The DNA here is from genome assembly GCF_040938575.1 of Ambystoma mexicanum. Taxonomy (NCBI): domain Eukaryota; kingdom Metazoa; phylum Chordata; class Amphibia; order Caudata; family Ambystomatidae; genus Ambystoma; species Ambystoma mexicanum. Next base: position 668,824,665 of record NC_090933.1, on the reverse strand, counting down.
ACAGCGCAGCTACTTATACTGATCCTAGCAACACTTCCGATGTATGGAGGTATGGGACAGACCCGACACGGAGCGATGCAGCGCCCAATGGCAGCGGAAAAGTTTCTGAAGAACAGCTGCGCTGGTATATAGATATCATAGATTAGGAATCCTTGGCAAGAACATCCATCAGATAGAACATTACTGAGAGTTAAGTTGTTTGTGTACAGGCTCTGGCTTGGACCCAAAGAGGGATGAAATCCCCCAGCGTCAATCTTAGCTCCGACTTCGTCGTCAGAGCCGATTGGCGTTGTAGACACTGGGCTACTCTGGAATATGCCCCTCTCACTTAAATATCCTTCATGTCAAAGATGTATGAAATTTATGACGAAGAAGGAGAACATGCATCTTTTGGCTTGGAACCTTTAGTCTCCAGAGAAGAGAGACACTTTCCAGAGGAGGCGGATTGAAACATCCAGTGGTAGGCCTCCGATTTCCTGGAGGCCAGTGGTCTGGACACCTCCCCTTAGTTGGACATCTTCCAGCCCCCACGCATTGTTGACCTTCAGGCATCCTGCCAATTGACAGACATCCTGGATGAAGGTCAAAAGTGGGGGAAACCCTGCTACATTTCAACGTAGCAGTGGAGGCTCCCATAGTGAAGGTGTGAGAAAGGCCCCCCTCTGCGCCTGCAGTTGAATGGGAACTGGCTAGGAAGCACCATCCTGCTCCCTCGGATCCAACCTTCTTGTCCACCCATGCTTTCCCCAAGAGGTTATTGGTACAAGCTCAAACCGCAAACCTGAAATCTACCTTCTCTCTACCAGGGAGAGTAAGAGACCAGTTGCCTGGGCAAAGGTTTTCGCCCTCTGTGCATTAAACACATCTTGAATCATGACAGAATTCTCGTTTGGTCTATGGTCCGCTGTGGCCAACGCTGCAGACCATATGCCTGAAGGGGAGACGAGAGAGGGTTTCCTGTCTATTGTCCAGTTCAGTAGAGAAGCCTCGCGTCGGATTCTGCAGTCCGGATAGACACAGCAGATTGTGCTGGCCAATTCATGGCCATGAGTACAGTGGTCCGGTGTCGATACTGCAAGATTACATCTGGCTTCACACTTAATGGTCAAGCTATGCTTTTAGACATGCCGTTTGATGGACTGAATCTGTTTGGGACTAAGGCATGACGCCCTTGAGATGTTAGTCTTCCAAAGTTAGTATGAAGCCCCTGGGTCTAGCTGACCAACAGCCCTCCTCTCCTACAAGGGATGGAGGTTTTCATCCTTCAACCTTCTACGCACCATGTGGTTGGGGTCAGGCAGCCCCGGGAAGACTGCAGGACAGACGCTTCATGAGGGGAAGGGATAAAGGGCCCCCCATGGGTTGAGCAGCTCTGGCCACCGTCCCAAAGGTTGAAAATATCTGTGATATCTTCTGCCACTTTCTTTCTTTCCCCAGTTCAGCTGGAAATTGTCGCAGACCACGTCCGATGCTTGGGCCTTACAGGCCATTCAGCAGGGCTACAGTCTCCCTTTCGTGCAGTGTCCCTCAGATCATGGCCTTCACACCAACACCTTGCCTTCGGATCCCTTTCTCTTGGAGGAGGGTCGTCGGCTTCTCTCAAGAGTGCAATAGAACTGGTAGCCACTTCTGGTTCTGAAAAAGGACAGTGGAGGGTGAGGGGGTGATTTGCGTCTGATACTTGATCTGAGACTGCTGTATTTGTTTCTTTACAAGGACAAATTCCAGATGGTTACTGTAGCCCAGATACTGCAAGCCCTCGAACTTCAGGACTGGTTGATATCACTGGACCTTCAAGATGCCTATTTCCTCGTGCTCATTCTTCGAAAGCACGGACTTACCTGAGGTTCCATGGTCCTGCCAGTTTTGGTCTTTGTTTAGGTCCCAAGGTTTTCACCAAGCTGCTAGCAGTGGTGGTGGCTCGACCCAGGGGGGAGAGTGTTCATGTCTCTCCCTACCTGGATGACTGGCTCAGCAAAGCTCACTTCCCTGATCTAGTGTCAGACCACCTGATACATACATGCAGTCTGTTGCACAGCTTGACCATTTCCCATAGTTTCAAAAAGTCTTTCGCCATTGCAGTTCCTTCAATTTAGAAGGGTGGGATTGGACACTCGTTTGGGCAGGGCATTCCCACCTGAGGCCTGAGTGGCAAACAACTCCCAGATGGTTAATGTCCTCCAGTCACAGGGGCAAGTCTCTGGCCTCAGTTTTTCTACACCTACTAGACCTCCTGGTGGTTCTAGAAGCTAGTCTGCACATGAGATCGCTTCAGTGGCTTATCTGTTGCCTATGGTCGCAATTTCAAAGCATGTCAGACCTCCTACAAGTATCAACCCTAGTGGCTCAAGACCTTGCGTGGTGAGCCATGAGGGACAACTTGCTAAGAGACACGTAGTTTCGTCATCCTAGCCCCATGTGGCGATGGTCATGATGCATCTCTGAAGGGTTGGGGCACTCACCTGTTAGACCCGATGGTGAGCAGACTGTTGTCTCCCTCAAAGTCCCGGCAGCATATCAATTTGTTGGAGTTGATGGTGGTGATCAGGCTGGCACTGTTTGTTTTCTTCCCCTCTGTGAAGGGCAAGACTGTGCTGATCCTGACTGACAACTTGATGGCTATGCACTACCTCAACAATCAAATTAGTGTATTTCTACTTCTAATGACACTCTATTTGAGCCCCTTCACTCTTGTTCTTTAAGATTGCTCACCCTTAGTGATTATCCTGTTCTCCATTACTTCCTCTAGACAGTTGAATGAGTTCCAGGCATTGTCAGTTAAACCTCCCTGTTTGGTTTGCTCCAAAGGAAAGGTGATGTTGAGAGTGAGGCCACCTTTCCTTCTGAAGGTGCTCTCCGATCTCAAAAGATTAATCTTCCGGTCTATTCCTCTGCCTCATCTTTCCAAGGTTGAGGAATAAGTCCATCGGCTGGACCCGATGTGGGCCCTCTACTACGTCTCAAAACGAGAGAGACCAGGAAAGATTGCTCTGTTTTAATTGGTAATGCCAGTGCCCGTGTAATAGAGCTGCGACTAAATACACTGTCAAGGTCGATCATTCTCTGAATGTCAGAAAGCTATGAATTTGGCTGTTTAGTAGGTGTTAGAGGGTCTCGGGGGCACACTCCACCAGAGGATTTGCCACCACCTTGGTTCTGCAACGTCGAGTCGTGGTTCTGGACATTTGCCAAGTGGCTAAGCTGACTTCACTGCAGGGAATCGATTAGAAGATTAAATGGCTTACCTCTCAGCTATATTTTTTCTGATGGATTCTGGATGGACGGATGGATCCGTTCCTCCCAGGGATTCCTCATCGCCCTCCCTACCTGCCCCTCTTGGCTGAGGGCTTGGTGGAAAGGGTTGAACTAAGGTCACAGTGCGCTGGGCTTCCATATATACTAGTCCCGATGTCCTGTCTGGCATGAGGCACATAGAGCAGAGCTGACTGGGAGCCACGCTGCACCCTGCGGTAATGGAAAGGTTTCAGAAGAGCAGCTGTACTGGGAGATGGATATCAAAGATGAGGAATCTGTGGGAGGAACATCATCAGAAAGAACATTACCAAGAGCCAAGTAATGTGCTCTTTATCACTCAAGATATACTGGAAGCTTCTGTACACCATATCGATATATCCAGTAGAGGGATTGCACTGGGCACTGACATGAGGAGGGTGGTGTGGATGCTTTCCGCCAAGCTTACGCAGGAGGTTCAGGACAGGATACTGGACCTGCCTTTTGACAATTAAGATTTTCTTTCATACATCCACAGACGGAGCTAAATAAAAGAAGACCTGCACTCTCCTCACCTGGACCCAAATTCTTTCTGCAGTCATCTTTCTCCTGGGAGGCCAAGCAGAGATCCTTTAGTGGGTTTTGTGGCTGCCAGGACTAGTTTGAAATGTTTTTATTGGCATTTATAGAGTATCAGGCATACATGCATCAATTGTAATATAACTTGCCGTGTATTCTATGCATATAAAATGTTTACAATTACCAACCAAGCAACACAATAACAACTAAAGAACCATCTTCGCTCATAGGCAGTATACAGTATGAAACATCTCCTTTTTCCTTGCAAGGGCAGTGGGGTTGACATTTGCAGCAGACCTTGTTTTTTGTTGGGGAGGAGCGCTTTGGTCGGCACCCATAGTCTATCGCTTGTAATAATACCATGATTTAGGCATTGTATGGAAAACCTGTCTGTGTTCATGGCGGTTTATCGTCGGAGGGATGGAATATGTCCCAGACCAGTGTTTCCAAGCTTCATAGGTATCGCTAACATTTCCCTCCACCTTAGTTACCCCATCCCTCCACACTCCACCAACATGCAAATTGCGGTCCCCCAGCTGATTTCCAAGCCATTGCAATTGTCCTCTTAGCCAGTATGCATGCCATGTCCATGAACTTGACAACATGCCTAAATTTACCAACCCTAGGGTAAGTGCCCAGGAAACATTCTTTCGGGGTCCAGCCATATCTTACAATTCTAGCCTTCTTGCAGGCCTGTTCTATCTGTGCCCAGAACTGCTGAACTTACCTGCATCCGCAGAACATGTGTATCAGGTCTGCTGCCTCAGACCCGCACCAGGGGCACAGTCGCTGTGCACTGTTGATATACTTGGCTATTCTTTGTGGTGTCATGTAAGTGCAGTGTAAGACATTCAGTTGGATAAGCCTAAATCGGGAGTTTGACACCTCCCGGGGGTATATTTGTAACCTTTCCCTTTCCCATTCCTTTTCTGCTATATCTTCCCCTAGATCGATCTCCCAGTGCTCTTTTAGTCTCATCCCTTTGGGGTTGGGTTTGTCCGTCAGTAGGCCATACAGTTGGACACTGGTTTCCAGCTATTGCTCAAGTCATACATCAGGATCATAAAGGGGTTTGGCGCCGGTTCCTCAGGCCAACCTCCCCATCTCCCTTTTGCCACCTTAAGTGCTCTTTGGTAACCCTTCCTTCTCAAGTAGGGATCCAAATTCCCTAAAGACACCCTCTTCATACATATCGCTCCAAGTGTAAATACCCCATCATTCCCAGTGCCTCACCACTGTTAAGTCCGCTCTGTCTTTGCAGACATCAGCAGCAATTGGAGTCTTGGGCGAGTACGGTTGCACAAGTTTCAGTAGTGTCTTGGCTCTGTCTTGGCTCTGTGCCACACCTTTCTCCCCAACGTTACGATCATGGGGGCGTTCCCCAAGCAGCCCAGTGGTGCCCATAGTGTTTTCTTCAGGCGTGCGGGGGCTACCAGTTGCTGCAGTAACTCTGTTTCTGTTGTAGCGTCGTCCGAATGCTATCTAGCCACTGCAAGGTAGTATTTTTCCAGATCCGCCAGTTGCATCCCACACTCCCTATAAGGCAGACCCAATGTAGCAAGTGGCAGTCTGTCGGGCCATACCCCATAGAAATTCCCATAGCAACACTTCCAGTAGGCGGAAGAAGGAAGCCTTAACATAGCAGTGGACATTATTGAAATAGTACAAAAACCATGGCAAAATTATCATCTTGGTAATGGCCTCCCTGCCCATACAGCAGCCTGGACCAGAATGTAATGGATATCCTTAACCCTTTCACTACAGTTGATTTGTTGCGGTTGTGCATTTGCTCCGGTGTGTGCCTAATGTTCACTCCCAAGTATTTAAAGGAATCTAGTTGCCATTGAGCCCCACGTCTGGCAGTTCTTCCACACCCTTACCCTTCAGGCCTGCCAGTGGGAAAACACATGATTTCTTCCTGCTAAAGCGAATCCCAGACACTTTCACGTAATTATCTACTACCTCAAGTATCGCAGGCACATTGTAGTGTGGGTCTCTTGGGTACAATAATGCATCATCTGCGTACGGCGACTCTAAGTGACCAACGGCTCCCACCCAAATACCCGCTTTCACTTTTCGAAGGTAAATCGCTATCGGCCCCAGCACGTACAGCATGGGTGACAGTGGGCACCCCTGCCTGATGCCCCTTTGTATGTCCCAAACCACTGACACCACCCTTCCAGATTTGACCCTTCCCACTGGTGCATTGTACAATATCTTTATCCGCCTGATAAAATGTTCACCGAACCAAAATTCCATCAGCGCTGTAAGTAGCCACTCCCAGTATAGTGAGTCAAATGCTTTTATTGCATCCAGTGAGATTATTACGTACTGCTCCTGCAGGTCTGATGTGACATGTTGCAATCGGTGCAGGTTTATTGCTGTGTTGCGCCTGGGTATGAAACCATTTTGATCACCATGTATCAAATCACTGAGAACCCTGGTCAGCCTCGTGGCTAATATAGTCGTCAGGATCTTGATAACATAATTTAACATCGCTAGCGGTAGATACGAGTCACATTCGTCAGTGGACTTACCAGGTTTGGGTATCGGGATCACTAAGATTTCCCTCATACTTTTCGGTAGCACCTCAGTAGCATAGGTCTCTTTTTACACTTCATGTAGTACTAGGGTCAGTACAGAAGCGTATGCTTTGTAGAATTCTGGAGGGAGTCCATCGCTCCTAGGAGTCTTGCTAGTGGTTAGTGACTTGATTGCTTCGGCTATCTCTTCAGTTGTTATGTCCCGTTCTAGCACCTCGCAATGCGTTCTACTCAATCTGGGCAACCCAATTTCCTCCAGTGTGCCTAGCATGTCTTCTTAGGGCACCAAATGTTCATGTTTATATAAATGGGAGTAGAATTCAATAAAGGTATCATTTACGGCTTGTTGTGTCCTGTGCACAGTGCCAACATCATCCTAAGTGCCATAGTCGCGTGTCTCGGGTGTTCCCTCTTGCACAGCCATGATAACCTTCTTGGCCTGTCCCCTTCTGCATCAGCCCTAGCAGTTTTTACAGCATAATCAAATTTAGAAGGCCTCACCCAGGCATCCAGACAGTTACTTCTGGCTTCCGCTAGGCTAAGCTCCTCCTGTCGATCCCCTAGTGTGTGAGATTCCATATGTTTAATATCCTCTTCCCACTTCTCCAGTTCCACCCTCAGAGTCTTTCTGATACCCCCTGCACTGGCAATGACCTCCCCCCTCACCACTACCTTCATTGCCTCCCACACAGTGCTCCAGTTCTTTACACTACCTATGTTTTGTTCCATATAGTTCTCCAGTTTATTCTCGGGTTCATGCTTGAAAGCCTGATCCATCAGGGAATCTGTGGGCCTACGCCTCAATGGTATGGGGGGGCCGTGGATCAACCATCTTCCAACCCAGCAATGGCGAGTGGTCCGAGACAGACCTGCCTAGGTATTGTGCCGATTCTACTTGCTCTAACTGGGTGTGAACTATAAAGAAATAGTCTATCCTGGTGTATAGGCCATGGGGTGTAGAGAAATAGGAATAACCTTTCTCATTGGAGTGAAATTCCCTCCAAGCATCCACCAGGAATAGGCACCTCAGCAATGCGTTCAGCGCTCTGAGGTTGTCGTCGCCCAGTTCACTGGTGGGCTAGATCTGTCTAGATGCAAGTCCCTCACACAATTGAAGTCCCCGCCCCAGATGAAAAACATTCCTGTGTGGGTTTATTGTAACATATAACAAGTTCAGGTGCGCTGGGATCCCATGGTTGGGGAGGTAGGAATTGGCTATACATACTTCATCCTGTTCTATGTAACATCTTAGTATCACGTATCTCCCCTCTGCATAAGCCTCTATCGCTAGTAGTCGGAAGGGCACAGCAGCATTTATCCATGTGAAGACATCATGTGCATATTTTTAGTAAGCCACTCCATACCCCTGCCACCCCCCAATGTTCCTTCACCGTAACCATAGCGCCCTCCGAGAGATGGGTTTCTTGTAGTAGTGCAATAGATACTTTTTTCCTGTTGAGGTGGGATTTCACTCGGTTTCTATGCAAGTATGTGCCCATTCCCTGTATGTTCCATGTTACTACCTTAACATCAGCTGCCATATCTGTGCAAAGCAATCCCCCTTTGTGCCCTCTAATCCTCCAACTCCCTCTGTGGTGTGCACACAACAAACCCCACCTTCCATCTTAGAATCCCCAGTCTCTCTGCAATCTCAAGTGACCATTCCGCTGAATTTGCTGTTTCACGTGAATAACCTAAATCACACCTAACAACAAATAAAATTAAACATTTTCACCCAGCTGCTGTTCTCTCCCCGCAGCGCTCGGGCGCCCTCGCACCGACCTGACCCATCCAGGCCATTGTGTGCGAGTGACAACGTGTCAGCAACTGGCCAACACCAACTTTTCTGTGTGTTAGATCTGTGATCCCAAGGCGAGTGGCCCAGCATCCTTCCCGCCAAACATAAATTCGGTAACATGATTTCGAGTTTACCCAATACCAATCAGTTAATCTGCAATAACCGTTTCAGTGAGCTGTCAGTTTCCTGCTCCCTCCGCCCCCTTGAGACCAAGTGCTTCTCATGTGACTACTTCATCTCCGCCTGACAGGTTATTGTGTTCCAGCCACATAGTAGCCGCTGCCAGGGTTTGTAGGTATACTGCACAGCCATTGTAGATCACTTTGAGTCTGGATGGTTTCATGAGCATGTACTTGAGATTCAGTTTGAAAGTTCAAAATCCTTGCAATCATCGGACGAGGGTGTGATCCCGGCAGAGGTCATTTGTGTAGGGATCTGTGGGCCCTTTCTTTTTTAATCACATATTTTATTGATTTTTAAAACACAAACAAACAAAACAATACAGTACATGCACACTGCTGATAGAGGCCCTGGAAAAGAAGCAAACAATCACACATCATAAATCATCTCCCTCATTATACACAGAAGTTTGGAGCAGGATATGTTCGCCCCGACATCGGGGGGGTCACCTCGTTTTTCCCTTTTCTGTGAGCACCATGGGGCACCCGATTTATCTCGTCTTTGTCCTGATGACCAATTGTCTGTTGGGAGCTTCAGTGGACGTCCTCCCATTTTTGCCATATTTTCTGCGCCTTGGCTGGGCATCCTCTGGCTGAGTATACCCTGTGCTCCATTGCAACATATATATCGACGTCCGTTACCCATTGTTCATAGCTCGGTGTCAGGTCCGACCACCATGTTTGAGCAATATTTCGTTTAATCAGAGCGGTTGTGGTAGAGAACAGCAGTTTTTTGTATCTTGACAACTCGATTTCATCGTCCATTCCCACTAGTAAAAGCTTAGGGTCCATAGGGATCGTCTTGCCCATGACTCTAGACAGTTCATTACAGCATGCCCCCCAAAATTGTCGAATGCGTGCACAGTCCCACAAGATATGGAAAAAGGAACCCTCTTCTGTTTTACATCGCAAACAAGTCGGATCATTTATCTTTCCCCATTTGTAGAGGGCAACCCTAGGGTAGTATATTCTGTGCAATATCTTTAACTGGATCAGTCTGAGTCTTGACGACATAGCTACTTCCCTTGGGAACATCAGCGCCATGACCCATTCCTCCGGTAATATTGCACCCACATCGGCCTCCCATTTGGTTTGTAATGCCAGCAATTCTGTCGTGCCAAACGAAGTTATGGCACTGTACAGGGTCGATATCACTTTGAGTAATTGGTTCAGGGAAGAGGTTTCTTTCTATCGGGGTGTATTCCGGTAGGGCGGTCACCTCAGGGAGAATGCCCTGTAGTGCATGCTGTAGTTGGATATAGTGATATTGTTCAGTTTGGGGGAGTGCAAGGCGGGCCGCCAGTTCCGTGAATGGAATTATGCTACCTTCTCTCACAATGTCACCCAATGTACATGTTCCTTGCTCACCCCAATTCGGCCATTCCGGAAGCGTGTATACACCTGGGAGGTTTCTGTTATTCCATACTGGCTGGGCCTGTGATAGCTTATCTCCCCACCCCACAAACCTGTGCGCCTCTGCCCATATTTGCGTTGTGTGCACGCATGTTGGAGGTGAGTATTCGGGCTCTCTTCCCATAGAGATATTGCATGACCGGCCTCTCGGGAGTGCCATCTACTAGTGATTTGTTGTCTGGCACAGCTGTGTCCCCGTGCAATTGGTCATTTACTATTGTCAGTTGGCTGGCCCAGGAGTATGTCTGCATTCGGGGGAGTCTTATACCGCCTTCGCAAACGGATCTTTGAAGCGTGGCCAGTGCTATGCGTGGGTGGCCGTTATTCCACAGCAACTTTCGGAGTGATTGGTCTATCTTTCTAAATATATTTGGGGGAATATATAGTGGGGCGTTCTGTAGTACATATAATAGTCGGGGCAGGGACATCATTTTGAAGAGGGCTGCTCTACCAAGTAGTGTCAACGGAAAGAACGACCAGTGTCGGGTGTCCTCCATAAGCCTTGTCAACACCGGTTGCAAGTTTCTGGGGGTATAATCATTCAGGTTATTTGTTATTAGTATACCTAGATATTTAAACTGTTCCCTCACCACCTGATAGGGGCATCTGGGTCGTATTGCTCCCTCTACCTGCGTTAGTGGGAACAGGGTGGATTTTGCCCAGTTAACCCGCAGTCCACTGAAAGTACCGTATTTCTGCAGTAAGGTAGTCACTATGGGGCAGGATCTTACTGGATCATGCAGATATATTAACAAATCATCCGCGTACAGGGACCCTTTGTCTTCCCAGTTTTCTGACCAGCGGCTGCCCTGCCAAGTTTCATTATCTCTCAATATTATCGCGAGTGGTTTGATTGCTATTGCAAATATCATAGCAGATAGTGGGCATCCCTGTATGGTTCCCTTTCCTAGCTCAAAGGGTTTTGATATGTGACCGTTTACTTTTTTGACTGCTAACAGTGATTTATAGAGTAGCTTGACCCAGCTCATAAATTGGGGTCCAAATCCCATTCCATACATTATTTCCCAGATCGCCTCCCAGTTAATTGAATCAAACGCTTTTTCGAAGTCCTACGCCAATAGCGCTAGTGGGTCCCGAAGAGTGCCCGCATTTTCTATTGCTGTATGCAGCCGGTGCATGTTCATACGGGTGGATCTCTGCGGCATAAATCTGCACTGATCCGGGTGAATTAAAGAGGGTATGATTCGTTGAAGCCGGTTGGCTAATGCTTTGGCTAGGATTTTGGTTTCAGTGTTGATAAGGGAGATAGGTCTGTAAGAACAGCATCTATCTGGGTGCTTATCCACTTTGGGTATTACTACTATAGTAGCCAGTCTCAGGTCCAACGGGAGGGATCCCTCACTCCGGCAGGTTTCGTACATTTTTAGTAAGTGTGGGGTGATTACGTTGGGTCCTATTTTCTTCCACATCTCTACGGGGAAGCCATTGGGTCCCGGGGTTTTACTGGATTGGAGATCCGCCATGGCTGCGGACAACTCTTCCTCCGAGATGTCAGTCTCTAGCAGGGCACTTTGGTCGGGTGTTAGTGCCGGGAAGGTATTTCCTGATAGGGCTGTGGTATCCATGGGGGTAGTTGGTGCTTTATAAAGCTCCTTATAGTAGGATGCGAACCCTTCCGCTATGTCTATGTCTTCCGTTATCAGTATGTCCTCCTGTGTCTTAATCGCTCTGACGTGCCTGAGCCCCTTGTCTCGCTTCTCCAGCCATGCCAGTAATTTACCCGCTTTGTCCCCAGTTTCATACACTCTGGCACGCATCGCTGCATGCGCCTGCTTAGCGTTATCCAGAGCAACATTGTGTAGCTGTTTCTGTGCTAGTTGTAATGCACGGTGTGTTACTGGTGTGCTTTGGGATAGGTGGTCCGCCTCTGCCCTTTGCACTCGCGTCTCAGCTTCTCCGAGTGATTCCCTCTGCTTTTTTTTATGGGCAGAGATCCATGAGATGAGTTCCCCTCTTAGGACCGGTTTATATGCCTCCCATACGGTTATCGGGCTTCCCACGGACGTTGCATTTAATTCAAAGTACGATTCTGTAACATGTTGGGCCTGTTCTATTAGTTCGGGGAAGTCCAGATAATAACTATTTAGTCTCCAAGTGGGCAGAGGGACCGGTCTGTCAGTGCAAAGTTCTAATATGAGCGGAGAGTGGTCTGATATGCCTCTGGGCAGAAGCTGTGTAGCGTTAGTAGGTGTAGTTCGGATGCTGGGAGAAAGAAATAGTCCAGCCGTGACATGGAGGCATGTGCCCCCGAGAGGAACGAGTATTCTCTCGTATTGGGGTGGAAGTGTCTCCACACATCTTTTAGCCCCATTGCATCAACGAAAGTAGCGAGTTTAGTCCGAGTGGAGGGATTTCTTGCATGAATATGCGTGCGGTCGAGTTCCAGACTCATGACTTCGTTGGTCTCCCCCCACTATCACCAAGTTTGAGGGCTCTGCAGTGATTATGGGAGTTATGTCTTCAATTAGGGCGGTAAATAATGTTGGTGGTGCGTAGATGGCTAGCATGGATACGGTAAGTGTGTTTCGGTTAAGAATGCTACATCTGGTGTATGTCGATTCAAATGCTGTAATACAAGGCGTCTCTTAATGCTATTACCAAGCCCGTTCACATTCCATGTCATCATCTTGATGGATTTCCTATTTTCTTTATTAATGGACTCCATCATGCCGGTCGGGAGTTGGCAGTAGCATATTTTGGTGTGTGTGTCTTGCAACATTGAACATAGTACCCCAGGAGGGAGCAAGACCCTGACCCACAGTGTGTATAAACATTTTTGAGCCCGATTGAAACCGCGGGCCAACCTAAAACAATGAACTGTGTAGACAATTTCTAGTACAACTTCAAACTCCCTTGTTCCCTCCACATACTCCGCCCCAACATGAAGTACCTGTCGCCCGAACATCAACCAAAGCTCAACTAGTGTCCGCTCAGTATGCCCTTAACAATTCTTACTGTTTCTACAGCTTCTACAACTGTTTCCACAAAACTAGGGGGGCGTGTGTTCGTCTGAAACAGCCGCTGTATAACTTTTCAGCTATGTCAGTTACCTTGATGCCTGGTTCTCATCTGAAGTTGGTTCCACACCAAGTCGATGCCGCTGTCTAGATGGCTGCTGTTGTTTCGATCATTATCTCAGCCCTCCTCCTCGGCCAGCGGGAGGTTGTCATTCCGGATCAGAGGTCGGTCAGGGGGGGTTCCCCGGCTGGTGGGTTGCCAAGGTGCACGTTTCTGTTCCTTCGGTTCAGTCTCCAATCGCCCTCTATGTGTGACTCTGCCCATCTCCAAGCCTCTTTAGGTTCGGTGAAGTGGACCGTTGTTCTTTTATGGAAGATTTTCAGTTGGGCCGGGAAGATTCGCCCATATTTAACGTTCAAAGAGCGCAGCTGTTTTTTGATTTGCTCAAACGATTGTCTTGCTTTCTGAACTTCTCTTGTATAGTCTGGGAAGAAGGCAATCCTGGAGCTGTTGTGTTTATCGTGCCTTTGATGCGTGCCATATGTAGTAAAGCGTCCTGGTCGCTATAGTTTAAAACCTTTGCTACCACTGTGCGTGGCGGGGACCCAGGCGGTGGTTGACCGGTGGGCACTCGATGGGCCCTTTCTATCGAGAAAAACTTGGAGAATCTTTTCTTGTCGAACAAGTCAATGAGCCATTGCTCGATGAACAATTCCATGCAGTCACCTTCAGCCTTTTCGGGCAGCCCTAGGATCCGCACATTATTCCACCGTGATCTGCCTTCTCCTTCGTCCACTCTTGCTTCTAGTACCTTTAGGCGGGCTGTGGTTCTATTCAGTTGCAGCTCCAGGTCCCTAAGTCCATCCTCTGTCCCGGATATGCGCTGTTCGGCTTCCCCAGGACGGGACGTTAACTTTTGGAGATCATTGCGTAATAAAGAAACGTCCACACTTATGCCATCTATTTTTTGTTCCATGGAGGCACGTGAATCGGCGATTGCCGCCATAATGTCTTTCAGGGATATCGCTTCTCTTTCCTCTTCCATTGCCTCCCTGTGATCTTGTTCCACCGGTGGATTTGACGCGGTTGTTGTGAATTGGTGGATTTTGCTTTGTGTTCCGGTTTTCCTGGGTTTTTCTTTTCCCATGTCAGAGACCTGTGAGCACTTTCAATAAGCCTGTTTCCGCTCGTGTCCTGGCGTGGATCTTGTGCTGCGTTGTCTCCTGTGTCCGTTGAGTTGTAGTTTGCAGTGTGCCCACCGTCCCTGGGCACTCAGGTGGTAGTTGGTCCGAAGCGCCAAGCCCGGCTCCTGTCGTTGGGACTCTCTCGCTTTTGTTTGCTTTCACCGGACCAAAGATGTGAGCGGAGGGAAGGAAGGGGAAAGGGCCGAGTTTGTTGATTATACAGGTGGCGGTATACACCACCACTCATTCAGGCCCCGGGGTCCACAGGGCAGCACAGTGCTCAGGAGCCCCGGAGTGCCCGCGGCATCGTGTCCGGCCAGCTGTATGTCTGCCAGGGCCTGGGCACACCCGGCTGTCTCTCCACGGTCTCACCTGGGCACTCTGCGATCCACCGACCCGAAGGCCCGCTCCTGCGTATCAGAAGGGTAATGGGACCCTCTCTACGGGTACCCGCAGCAATTGCATTAGTCCAAGCGCACGGTATGGGGCCAGTGTTGCGGCTGTCGCTGCCCTTCCAGTCACCCCGGTCAAAGGCCAGCACTGTGGCGATCCCTCACCGGCACGGGCTCAAGTTATAATGTGTCTCAGGTAGAGCAGTCCACGGGGCACCAGGCAGGTCGATGTGTCCTCAGAAGGGGGCTCAGGGATCGTCCAAGATCGCCCCGGTGGGTCTGTATTGTTATTGACACCACAACAGGTTGCCGCCGTACTTCTGGACCCTCCAGGTCTCAGGTCTCAGCTGTGCCTCAGGTCGCGGAGTCCGAGGGCTGGGGAATCACCGCGCCCCGCCCGGTCCCAATCTCGCCAGAGGATGGGAGAGCCGTTCGCCGAGGACCTCCAAAGTCCCAGCAGGAGGTGGGGGGAGCCCCCGCCAGCGATGGCCACATGTGCCAGCAGGGACTTCCTCCCCGCAGAACCTCCACTCATTGTCTTGAGCTCCGGTCAGAGCCGTTACGAAGTCCCGGATGCCAGGGCAGGATCTCCCTCGCAGTCGGCAGCCGCCAGAGGTTCGCTGCAGCGCCGGCGACAGCTCCGGCTCGATCCCCCCCCCAGCGGGGTCGCAGCCAGCAGCCAGAGCAGCCCCCGGGCACAAGGACGCTCCCCTCCGCAGATGTTCAGTGGGGCCTCGTGAGGGCCGAGGTAACGCCGCTTCACACTGCCGGCGCCAATACGAGATTGGCGTATCTAGGCGGCCATCTTGGGAGCACCACGGCGAACTCGGGACCGGATTTCTCCCCGGCCTCCCTCCGCACCGGGTCGCCGATTTCCTCCGTCCAGATGCACCCGGTGAAGTTGGCTATCGGCAGGGGTTAATTTTTCTCCCCCCGTAGTTGGCGGCATCAGGCAATTTCAGCAGGATTTCTGCGGCGGTTGCGGGAGCGACGAAACCCTACGTCGTCCTCATCGCGCCATTGGCCACGCCCCCCTCTGTGGGCCCTTTCCACCGCAAATCCCTGTGAGAGGTGGCCAGTGCCCACATCTTGTTGTAACCAAGTATTCACAAATCTTGTGGGGTTCAACCCTCCATCCCCCCAGGGATTCACAGTAAGTGTACATTGTTTCACCCGGTGCGCCCTTCGGCATCTTCCGCACGTGATTCCAGTACTGCATTCTTCTTTTCCAATTCTTTCAATCTTGCTTCTAGATCTTTCGTATTCTCAGTGGTTTCTTTCAGACCAGTCTCTGTGGCCGTTACTTGTTCTGCCAGGTTACGCATGTCCTGTCTCATCAACTGCATGTCAGTTTTGACCTCTCTGATCTTGGTGTCTATGAAAGACTGGAGTGTTGCGATTGCTTCCAGCACTTGTCCGTCCTTGTTGCCGGGATGTGGGGCCTCCAGTTCCTTCTGCATCACAGTACCACCCTGCGATGATTCACAGGGTCTGGCTGTATTGAAGGAATCCATGATTGTGGCCTTTTTTTTCCCTTTAGACGGGGACATGCCCTTCCGTGCATGTGAAGGAGCGGGTTTCTAGTAATGGGTAGATGCTTGCCCTGTCCTGTGCTGGGTGATTGGCGTCCCTCGTGTGCAAGTGATGGGTGTGGCCAGTACCTGTTCCCAGTTGCACCCAGTGTTACCGTCCGTTAGGCTGCCTTTGGCGCAGTGAGGAGTTACCTCAGCGCAGTTGTTGCTACTGCTGTCTTGCCTGCCACCGGGTCCGCAATACCCCTAGGTTGTGGTTTTCGTAGATTTTAGGTGTAACTGTCACTCAGCTGCACCATTTGTCATCTGACTTCTCATAGTGGACCTCCTTGCTGCGCAGTACTATGTGTGCGCAATGGTGCGGCTGCTAGGAATGGCCTTTCAGACCCGTTCCCACTGGGCTTGCCACCCGCTTCAATACAGCGATGTGCGTCTGCCACGGGGCGCACCAGTGCAATACCCACTTACATGACTTCAGTGGCCTTGTCTAGCCTTAGTCTGCATAAGCAGTCCTCGTAGTGTTCGATCTACTGCTTGCTGCACACAATGTATGATCTCCTCCAGTAGCGCAGGTTTGCCACTGTAGGCGCCTCTGTACACCTTGCGTCACATTGCCGTCCCTCCTCCAGTCTACAGTTGTTCACCCTTTGTTGAGTTTCAACACGTTAGCATGTCCCGTCTGGGTGAACACGTGCCACCAAGTTGTAGAAACGTTCAGTGTCCTCTTTTTTGTAGTGGGGGCACCCACCCGCAGTAAACCCTAGTTTTAGGCCGGCATGGTCAGCTCCGCGTTATCACCTGTGTCCTGCGCACTGGAGCCTACTGTGCAGTTGCGCTCTGGTGGGGGGTGTTCTAGCAGCTGGGCAGATTGCCGTAGTAGGGTATTACCTTCACCATCTCGCCATATTGCAGTGCCACTTGTCTCCTCCGCTGCCCCGCTTCCCAGTGTGATCTTGATCCTTGAATGTTTCTCATTAGGCGCTACCTGGATTAGGCATTCTTCAGACCCTTCCCACTCCTTCAGCGCTCCCCGTGTTTGTGTGATGAGGCCCCAGCCAGTGCAGCTTACCCCATCCAACGGTGATGCAGCAGCAGTGCGTGGGCATCAGATTGTAGAAAGTCTCCCGTGTGCTGGTTCGTGGCGCAGCTCCATTTGTCTCTGGTGCTAATTAATTGCACTGCAGTTTCTCCCTCAGTGTGTCTCATCTACCCCATCAGCTCACCAGGGATCCTGTGTCGCATTTCTTGCACCTACACCTCGTGCACAGGGCCTCCGAGTCAAGCCCATCCAGGTCTGCAGTAAGGTTCTTTGTCACCCTGGGCCATGCAGTCACAAGCCGCCTGCTAGGGGCACTCTTATCTATTGTGCGTTGTTTGCCACATACCCATGGGGGGTTGGCTTTACAGCCGTTCGCCTTGTCAGTGTTTGCCTTGTTCCTCCGTGTGGCCGTGGGTCTCCTCGTTCATGATCCCGCTGCCCAGCCTACCTCCACATCACTTTTCCTCCAGTATGGGGCCGAGCCCAGGCCTAGATAAAAGCGTCCCGGGAAGCAATTACGTTGGTTATAATGCCATGTCCGCCGTGGGGTGCGGCAAAGCACAGAACTCGTATGCGAGACGTCTGGCTGGCTCTGACCTCCGGCAGCAAGCACCTCCGCGCCAAGCTCTTGCCTTGCTTCCAATACTAACGCCCGGAGTCTGCAAGTGCAGACCAGCTTGTTGGTACGCCTGCCTTGCCGTGCATTCCGCGGCCCAGGGCTCCGCAGTCTGCCGCCCCTACGGTCAGTGGCGCAGCTGCAGGGCGAAGCTGCTTTCGGTCACGCTCCTCCTCATTAGCACACCGGAGGTCCCGGTCACCAGGTCCGGGTACACTTCTGCGCCCTCTTCGGTGTATTTCTCAGCTGGCCTCCTCCATGGTTGCGACCCCGCTTCCTCCTTACTGCGGTGTCGCAGCAGCACCCGCCATCTTGCTGGCACAGAGGCTCTCGCCAACTGGCTTCTTATCTTTGTGATACAACTCCGATTTATTTACCAGTGTTTCTCGGCAGAGGTGGGGAAAGCCCTTTCCATCTGTTAGGGTGATTAGATTCTTGTGATGCACCGTTCACCACTCGATTTCAGGATCACAAGAAGGATCTTGACGGAAGCTTTACCCAGGCACTGCTTCACTCCATGGGCTCAGGCCATGCCCCCCGCTGCTAGGACAGGAGGAACAGAAATGCAGACCGATCTTTTAGCGCCCATAGGAAGAAACTTTCCACATACTTCACCAGATCTTACTTTTCAGCTTCAGCTGAGGCAAAGAAGCAATGACTGGTGGAGCCAGGTCCACCCACGCCAGTGGGCTACACGCTCCCTCGTCACTTCTCACTTGCAGACCAGCTCTCAGGACCCTTGGAAACTTTCCATGGTCACCAAGGGCTACCGTCTGTTGATTGCTCTTCATCCTCCTTCCTCACAGTCTCTCATCCAGATGGGCTCCACTCCGCTTACAGGGAAGGTAACAAATACCTTTCCAGGGACGCAATATAGTTGTGTTCCTGCCTGTTCTCTGTGCCCATGAAAAACCAGGCAGCCCTATGGGCAATACGAGATCTTTGTGCCTTTTAATCTTTTTCTTCCCAGTAAAAATTTCAAGATTGTCACGTCTGCATAGATCCTGGGATCAATTCAAAAGGAAGACTGGTTTTGCCCTGTGAACCATAAGGGCCCATAGCTGCGCATGCTGGAGCCCTACCAGATTCCTTTGTTTCTTCAGCGGGAAGCATTTTCAATACAGGGCTTTCCCCTTCAGATTTAATTTGTCTTCAAGAGTATTTACCAAGCTTATGAACACAGTAGCCAGCTTCCTTCACCCGGAGGGGAATATATGGCTACCCCTACTTGGATGATTTTCTGGTCCGGATCCTTTTGGTGCCGCAGGAAGCTGCGTCAGCCCAATCACTAGTGGACACTATGTTTTATCTGGGATTTTCAATCAACCATCGGAAGTCTACCCTGATTGCATCAGAGACGTGACTTTCCTTGGATTCATATGGGACTCCCAGGCCACAAGGATATTCCCATCTGAAAGAATCAATGGCATCTAATCAGGAGTGGGCTAGTTTCAGCAGAAACAGTTCACCTCCATGTAGTCGTTCCAGAGGCTCCTAGGACTGATGGCTGCATGTGATCTGTGTCCCATTTTCACACATGGAATTTGAAACCTCTCCAGTAGCCATCTCTTGGAATCTATCCATGGGGAGGTAATGAAATTAATTGCATGCAGATTCCAGCCTCTAACTTGGGACCTGGCATGGTGAAGCCAGCTCAGCATTCTGAAACTGGGTGTTCCCTACTAGGAAATAAACCCATTGGAATGTGTTACAACTGGCTTCTCTCACCTGGCATGTGGAGATGAGGAAGTGTCACCTCTGGACTTCTCAGTGTGTGCATGATCAACATACTTTAACTGCAAGCAATTTTCAACAGGTTTAACACTTTCCTTCCAGTCCTCAGAGGGGTGAGAGTTCTCATCCAGACCTACAGTTCCCCCTCCATGTTTTACCCGAACAAGGAGGGAACCAGATCTCCGCCCTGGTGCCAGCTAACACTAAAGATGTGGGAGTGGGCTATCGAGCAACAGCTTTCCCTGAAGGCCATACATCTCCCAGGAGTGCTCAGTGCGTAAGCAGACCTCCAGAGCAGAATGATGCCCTCGGATCACAAATGGGTGATCAAGCACTCTGTCCTAGACAACGTTTTTGCAGTGAGGACATCCATGTATAAACCTTTGACACAGCCAAGAACAGCAAGTAACCCTCTCTTTGCATCCAGGAGAGGAGTGGGCAGGGATTACTTGGGCGGGGAATTCTAGATTCAATGGGCTTCCCTTTCTCTGTATGCTTTTCTGCAGATCCCCCCCCCCTCTTCTCCCTCCCCAGGGTCCAGGAGGTTCCCCAGCAGCAGAAATGCTACTCTCATTCTGATAGCCCCACAGTGGCCAGCTCACTTCTGGTTCTCTAGCCTTGTGGAAGCCAGAAGGGAGGGTCACGATTGCTCTTCCGTCGACTGTCTTCAGTAACAGAAGGACAGAGTCCTCCACCTCTCCCCTCGGTTATTGAACTTAGCAGGATGGTTCTTGAGCAGTTCATCCGAAGTCATCTCGGGCTATTGGCCGAAAACATGGAAATAATTGAAGCCTCTAGGAAGGCATCCACCTGGGCCCAGTACAAAAGTAGGTGAACCAGGTTCTGTTATTGGGCTCTGGACAAGCAGATCAATCCTCTAAGTGGCCCGGTTAACAAAATCCTTTTGTTTGTCAATTTACAGCCACCATTATTTCTGTCAATTTCTGTCGATCTTACCTGTCGGCCATCAGGGTCTATCGCAGCACTCAACATTGACAAAGACATGTCCTATCAGGTTGTGCGCAGACATTTAGAGGTTCTCACTGGGCTATATCCTCCTGTTAAGAGACCTCATCCAGTTTGGATTTGAATGTCTTCCTTTAATTATTAACATTGAAACCGTTTAAACCTTTAGCCTCCATTGAATTGAAGTTTCTGACTTGAAAGGTTGTGCTGCTGGTGGCTCACATCTGCACCAAGTTAGCGAGATTCTAGCTTTTCTACAAGGAGTCATCCAGGCTTGCCCTGTTCTTTTGCCTTAGGTGCTCTCATTGTTTGATATCAATAAGGAGGATGCTCTTCCCTCTTTTTTCTACTTTTTTCCAAATCGCCAGTCAACTCTATTCACACTATGTCACTAGAGCACTGCATCAAACAAAGTAGTTCAGGAGATTGGACATCCTTTTCATTACATTTGAGGGCCAGCATCCTGGCTCACAGGCCTCAATTGCCTGGTTTCAGGCAACAATCAGTGCTACGCTATGCAAACGCATGAGCCTCTGGAAGGTTTTCATGCCCATACCATCAGGGCTAAGGCCATGGTTATGGCTTTCCAGCGCAACGTCCCTTGGAATTTCATCAGCCAACTGAGCTGCCACTTGGTCTTCACCATCAACATTCTGCATTCATTACTGTCTGTATACCAGTTCCAGGACTGATGCCAAGTTTGGACAGACTGTTCTGTGCTACCTATTGGCTAGCCAGTATTGCCTTACCCCTTACCACCACCCAAGCTTCCTTTTTTCTGTGGAAAGGGGGACAGGGCGTAGGAGTAAGAAACTGTTACTCATTGTAGCCATTACTGTACTCCTAGTCCATATTCCCCTTTCATCCATATGGCCCGTCCACTGCAAATGTGTTCGTAGTAGCCGACGAGCTGTCAAGGGCTGATGGGTGAGGTTGTGGGTGTAGGGAATCTGCATGGACAGGCATGGCCTGTGTGCAACAAATATAAGGGTGAAGTTGTGTTTTTGCATTGCAAAAGCCCCCAGTGCCGTCTCCTTGGGACAGACTCCCGATCAGTATGGAGGAAAATGGGTTAGGTGTTACAGTAGCTACTATAGTGAGTAAATGTTTCAAACTTTGAGTATTGGAGGTCCTTCCGGCCATGCCCTCAGTAAGAAAAGTGCGATTCAAAATCCATATAAAGAAAGGAAATTCTCACCCACAAAACAGCTTCTGGATTTACGTGCTACAAGTTCTGTGAGAATGTTATCAGAACCACATCTCGTCTCTTTAACCCAAGGGTTTGCAAGCTTTCGCTCAACAGATGTTTTGGAATACAGCTCCCAGAAGCATTGAACAGCATAGTACTTTTTGAGGGGTCATGGGAATCTTAGTTCAAATCATCTGGAGAGTGGCAGGTTGCAGACCCATGCATTAGACACTACCCCCTGGTCACCAGAAATCTCCATGTTAGTATTTCCCTCAAGCTAGAAGCCGATTGCAATTATTCTGTAGACACCCAAACTACGAGTTGTTGCTCCATATTATTATACATACATAAAATACTATAAATGTATTTGTAAATTGTGCTTGGAGCTAGAATTGTAAATATTTTCACTCATGCCTTTTTAATGTACTTTTCTGCACTGTGCTGTTCCTTTCACTGCATCTGTTGGTCACCAATATCCAATTAGTTTCCATTATGCAATTTCAAATACTGTGCAGTTGACTTCCCAAACTGCACTTGAAACCTTAGTTTACCAGATTATTTATCATTGTACGCAACACAGTGGAATCGCCACACCCGTACATGCATGGTTGGAAATATTACAGCCAATTGGAACAGCCTTGCATTGTTTCTGTGAGGCCCATTGGTCTCTCTGCAGGCTATTCGAAACTGTGTAGCCCGCAAATCTATTATAGGCCTCAAATTTTGCACCCTGCAATGTCCACTTACCTCAGCATCCTGTGACAGCAATGGTTAATCTGAACGCCAGTGTCATGCTCCTTTGTGTGATTTCCGAGGTCCCACCCCTTCACAGAAGCAATCGGCAGGTTGCGCTGTTGTAGCATGCTCAGACCACGTGCTATACTTACAAGCATATGCAGCGCTACAGAAATGGATCTACTGATTTGGATACACACAACAGTAAATTTATATTTTTAAATGTCCTACAGCATGGGTCCTTGCATGGATTCACATGCTCATGAATATTCCCCATCAGGCTTGGAATCCTCAGTAATATTAAAGCAGTTTTACTTTAAAGCTAAAACTGGTCTTCGCTTCAATAGCCCATTGCTGTAACATTGGATGATACTGCCCTAGCCAAAGACGTTTGTCCTCCTAAGCTCCACCCCTGATGGCCATCTTCAGATTTTTTCCGCATGTTTTCATGTTGGGAGTCTTTGTTTCGCTCCTCTAAATATCAATACCTTTTTGGTCTATTTATGTGAGAAATGTCTCAATTTTGTCTTCTTCTTTAGTCACGTTGTAACTAGCAGCGGCAGGCACCCATTGCCAGACGAGATCCTTCCATCTCTGGATCTCTGGCCTGTGGGCGGCTGCAGGCCCTGGCTTGGGCCTTCTTCACACCATGACAGATGCCATGAGAAAAAGCCTCTTCAAGGCCTACGCAAATTGCGGCCTGAAAAACATCTTTATTGAAGATCAGCATCTCAAGTGCATCAACTGCTTACATCCCGACCATGATGTAAATGGATGTTCACCCAAAGTGGCCTTGCCGCCTAGGCCTCTGTCGGTGGCACTGACAACAGCAACGCCATTAGCTGGTCCACAGACCTCGGGATCGCCTCCTTTCCCAAGGGCTCGAAATTGGAGAGAGATGCCTCCAGCTCTCGCTTTTCTCCCTAGACCCAGAAAGGCTGCACCAATCATCACCCTGTCAACTTTGGTGCCTCCCAGAGTGTCATCTGCAGTTCGAGCAATTCACTCCTCCAGTCCTTCTGAGGTTGACCTTCCAGAGGGTTTTTACTCTGCCCAAGAGGGCTTTCAGGGGGAGCTTAATCCCATTTTGGCATTGCCTCGGTAAAGGGCTCAACCATCTCGCCAGCCATCTCAGCCTCCTAGCCCTTCACTTCATGGACCAGCAGGGGCTCCTGCAGCACCAAAGGACATGTCAATGGACATTTTGACTACTCTTTATACATTGGTGTCAGAAATCAATCAGTGCCTACAGGCTGTGACCATACCTGCTCCACCCAAGAGCCCTCCAATGCCTTCCCGAGCCTGGCTGACACTGTCTTATCCAGCCCTGGCTACCCCTCAGCAATTGGCAGTTGCACCTCTTCCTCTGGTGGAAGAGGCAGCTCAGACAGACACAGATACTGATACGACCCAGGATACACATGGGACTTGCGGTTTGACAACTATGTTCCCGCAGATGGGGCGCCTCCTGACGTCAAGGTACCCTCCAGGGATTCTCCACCAGAAGAGATTGGTACATTGCATTCAATGATCTCACGGATGGCAAAGCTGTTGAACCTCAATCTTGAGGAAAGGAAAAGGAAGGTTTCCTTTTCAAGCGGCGGGAGTCCTCCAAGAGGACTATTGTTTCAGCCCTCCTTCTGGATGACATTAGGGAGGAAGGGCTGTTGGTCATGAAGACCCCTGGCACGACCCCAGCAAAAAAGGATTGTTTGGATAAGAAGTAGCGCGTCCCGGACAAAGCCCTGAAGTGCCTCCGGTCTCATCCATCACCAGACTCTCTGGTCTCTGCTGCGGCTAGAAAAAGGTCCTCTAACCCATCTTCCTCTTCTATGGTTACTCCTGATTAGGAGGGCATGAATCTGGATGCGACTGGGAAGCGCATCATCACACAGCGGTGTCTACTATCAAGGCCACCAACGCCTTAGCCATTCTCTCAAAGTCTGACGGGGAGCTTTGGTAAAAGTTGGGACCCATCCTAGACTTCTTCCCCGAGGACAAGAAGGCTGAGGCCCTAGTGTTGTTCCACGAGGGAGAGGTAACCTTCGAACATGCGATTACTATCACCTTGGAGATCTCAGATTCAGGATTTCGGCAAATGGGCAATGGAGTGGCCCTCTGCCATCAAGGTTGGCTTAAGGACACAAACTTCTGCACAGATGTACAGACAAAAGTGGTATACATGCCATTTGATGGTGACAACCTATTCCGGAAGGTAGACGACGACACCTTACAGGCCATAAAAACCGGCATTGAAATGGCACGTTCATTGGGCAATCTCCAACAGAGGAGGCCGTCCTTTCGCTCCTCTAAAGGGAAAGTCTCGAGGTCCTCCAAAGGGTTCCCCTCACTCTATCGCCAGGCCTACAGAGGTGGCAACCAGCATCGTTGCGCTCCATTGTCCAGAACGCAGACACCAAAGCAAGCCTGAACCGGCCCAGGGCATGCGGCCTCACTTCTGCACCTCTGTGGGAGGCCGGTTATCACAATTTGTCGACCAGTGTCGCAACATCTCCACAGACAGATGGGTGCTCGATATCCATCAATAGGGTCTCTCTCTCTGCAATTCCAGGACAATTGCCCTCGCATTCCTCCCATCCCCAGATAAGAACAGCACGTAGTGCAGCTGAGGTTCAAGCCATGCTAAATAAAGGGGCAATAGAGCCAGTCACGCAGCACCTCCTGAATGTACTCCTGATACTTCCTGGTGCGAAAGAAGACAGGAGGGTAGAGACCTGTTGTAGACTTGCGATGCCTCAACAAATACCTCAGGCCCCAAAAGTTCAGGAGTGTCACGTTGCAGCATGTGCTCGACCAATTGGAAGATGATTTACTGGTGACCCTCAACTTGGAGGACGCTTACTTCCACATCCCCATTCATCGCAAACACTGAAAGTTCCTGCATTTTGTTGTTCAAGGAGGACATTACCAGTTCAAAGCCCTACCATTCGGCCTGAAATCTGCCCAAGGGTGTTCAACAAGTGCTTGGCTCCGGTGACAGTGCACCTAAGTCACAAGGGAATCTACAGCTATCCCTACCTAGACGATTGGCTGATTCAATCCCGCTCTCTCACGCGGTCAATCCAACACACAGCGGAGGCCATCCAGACCCTAACTTCTCTGGGATTGTCAATAAATTATCAGAAATCCTGCTTTGCGCCATCCTTGAACGTGCTATTCCTGGGCTCCCGCCTCAACACACTCTTGTGTCTAGCGGCTCCTTCGTAAGAGAGAGTGAAGGCTATCAGGAGAAAGGTCCAATGGCTATCGACTGCTTCCATTGCAACAGTCCGATCCATCAAGTCCCTGCTGGGGATGATGTCGTCATGCATCCATCTAGTCCCCCTTTGCAGACTACAGCAGAACGACCCCTTCAAGAGTTTATGGATGCCAGATGGCAGCAAGTCACTGGTGCATGGAACAACGATATCACCCTCAGTCAGGCATTCCGTCAGGCCCTGCAATGGTGGTCACTTTGCCCGCATCTCTCACAGGGGCCGCCCCGTCAGAACCCAGACAGTCACAACGGACACTTCTCTAGAAGAAAAGGAACTGCACATTAACATCTTGGATCTATGGGCAGTTTTCTAGGCTATCAAGTCTTTTCAGCCTCAGCTCCACGGGAAGGTGGTGCGGGTCTTCACAAACACCACTACCATGTTTTACATTAGGAAGCAGGGCGGGATGCTTTGCCCTGTTCTCTCTATGGAAGCGCAGAATCTGTGCCATTGGGCCATTGCTCATCGGATGTTTCTCATCCCATTTCACCTGGCAGACATTCAGAACGCGTTGCGGACACTCAGCAGCGAGCTACGGTTCTGCCATGAATGGGAGCTCCAGCAAGCACAAGTGTCTCGCCTCTTCAACGACTAGGGTCTCCCTCAAATGAACCTCTTTGCACCAGCTACCAATGCCAAGTGCTTGAGGTTTTCCAGCAGGTAACTTCATGCCAGGAGTCTTGAGCACACCTTCTCGTTCTCTTGGACGGCCTCTTCCTGTACGCTTTGCTGCCGATTCCTCTGTTGCTACGAGTGAACACACTCAGACGTTGCCACTGCAAGATGATCCCCAATGCACCGGCGTGGCCCAGAGAGATCTGTTGAAATTTGGAACTGTCGAAACTGGATGGGGCCTCCGTTTAAACTTATGCATCAGACCTCCATGAAGTTTCTGTTATGGAAAGCTGCCTTCCTGGTGGCAATCACCTCGGCCAGGTGGGTTGGGTAAATGCAGGCTCTCTCCTGTAATACTCCATATTTTCGTTCCATTTAGCTAAGGTGGTTCTGCAAACTCATCCTTCCTTCATGCCAAAGGTCCCGGTGAACTTTCATCTAAACGAGCCTTTGGTTCTACCGGTTTTCTTTGCAACCCCTTCTTTGCCTGCTGAAAGATCTTTGCATTCGATGGACGTTGCGCATGCCTTGACGTTCTATGTTGCACGCACAAAACGCTTTCGAAAGACTTCTCAGCTCTTTGTCAATTTTGGACTTGTGGGACATGGGGAGGTCCTGTCTAAGGCTTCCATCTCTCTCCAGCTGTATCACACATAGCCATCATCTGGCCAACAGACCGATACCAGGCTGGCCGAGAGCCCATACCACCAGAGCCATCGCAGGAACTACAGCGTTTCTCAATGGTGTTCCCTTGCTTGACATCTGCAGAGCTGCTACATGGAGGTCTACCCACACCTTCACAACATTCTACTGTGTCGACAGGGATTCCAGAAAAGAGTCCCAGATCGGGCAAGCAGTACTTCGCATCCTGTTTGCATGAGTTGAGTCTGTTCCAGGGGTAAGTGTATTGCTTCTGTGAACCTTGCCACCTCCCATGGTTTTGTACATGTACTGGTGTGTATTCGTATTAATGAGCATGTGAATCTATGCAAGACCCCATGCTGAAGAAGGAACACATTACTTATCTGTAACTCCTATTCTCCAGCAAGGGTATTACATGGATTCACATGCAAACCCTCCCTCCTTCCCTTCTCTGGCTCTTCTTGATTCCTACTGCCCCTTTACGTGCGCATCCAAATCTGAAGATGGCCACCAGGGGTGGAGCTTAGGAGGACGAATGTCAATGGCTGGGCAGGTATGACCCAAAGTGACAGCAATAGGCTATAGAAGCGACAAGCAGTTTTATCTTTAAAGTGAAACTGCTTTAACATTACTGAGGATTCCCAGCCTGACGACACAGAATATTCATGAGCATGTGAATCCATGTAAGACCCATGTTGGAGAACAGAAGATACAGGTAAGTTACGTGTTCCTTACTTCACCATATATTTGTGCCTTCAAACAATACTGCATTCTCCTCATTTCTCCTCTAAGCTACAGTTCGATTCTCCATTTGCATAATCCACCCTCATTGCAGCTACTAATTACCTCCCACAAAAGAAAACGCAAACCAAGAAAACGCCTGTCTAGTAGTAGCTTGTAGTTTCAACTCTTACACACAGACCGTGTCTAAGTACTAAAATGACACTGATATCATAGAATCTCCTTAGAAATAAGAGCTTAGAAGAGTGAATCAAAGAAGACAGAACCAAATGCAAGATACTGTTAATATCTTTAAAAGACACCATTGTCTTTCAGATGCAGATTTAAATTCACTAGAGATTAATACATGCAAAGCCCATATGCAAACTGCAACCAAATGGTCCACTGATATTTTCAAAACCTGGCTAGCACAGTGCAAATTATCCTCAAATTTTGAAAGCCTTGCACCGTCAATTTTGAACACTTACCTGCGTAAAATCTATGTCAAAATAAATTCATCCGATTCTGAAAGTAAGCCTGCAACCCTTATCTCAATTCTTGCTGCACTAAATAGACATCTCCGCAATCCTCCCTGTCAATGTGATGCATGGGGAATTTTTCCAGAGTGCCAACAATGTCTTCATATCAAATATAAAAAAAGGCAAGATATGAGTGCAAAGATCAAACCTCACACAAGCCCTACATTTATTTATTTGACATTTGTATGGTGCCTATACATAGGTGTTTCCAGGCGCCACACAAGACAAAGAAAGGGGGAGTGGGTACAAAAAGGGGGGGGGGGACAGTAACGGCCAAACTAGGTCTTGTAGCATTCTTACTGTGCAAGTGCAGAGAGCAAAGAAGTGCAGGGGGGGTGGAAATGGGGGGGAAGGGCCGGGATGGGAGAGGAGGAGGAGGTGGAGTGCAGGAGTGGAGGCTCAGGTGGCTGAGCAAGTGCGGAGGGGAGCCAAGAGGGCAAGTGCCAGAGGATAGTGGGTGGGGGAAAATAAGTGGAGTGGACCAGATTCGGCAAGTCTGGAAGAGTGCCCAAGACCAAGTGATGCTGGTTAGGGATGCTTGGGGAGACTGGTCAAAGGAGGGCCTGACCCCTGTAAGACTCATAAGGGACCAGGCATCAGTGTCAGCAGTAGAGGGGCATTAGCACGGGAGTGGGAGAGGGATGGAGGAAGAGAAAGGAAAGTCTTGAGAAGTTTCCGGAACTTAAGAAGATCCTGCTCAAGTCTGAGGGGGCAGGGATGCCATTCCAGAGGGAGGCTCCTCCCGAGGTGAGGGATCTACCTCCCACTCTCTGCTTGGAGCAACGTCTGACCTGCAGAGAGTTGGAGCTAGAGGACCGAAGAATTCTAGCAGGGAGGTATTTAGGGAGAGAAAACTGGATGTAGAGGGCTCCCAGGCCCCAGAGAGACTTGTGGATGATGCAAAGGGTCTTGAATTTGATCCGTGTGGTCACCAGTAGCCAGTGGTGAGACATTAGGGCTGGAGAGATGCGGTCCCTGGGCCTGAGGCAAAGGATAATTCTCGCAGCCCTATTCCGAATTAGTTGCAGAGGGCGAAGAGAAGAGAGGCAGATTGAGGATGCTGCTGTTGCAGCAGCCCAACCTAGAGAGAACCAGAGCTCTGGAGACATTCTGGGGGAAGGTGAGGAAAGGAGAATGCCTCTGAGAAGGTGAAGCTGAAAGTTGACCTGATTTGCGGGGAGAAGGAGAGAGAGAGGAGTCAAAGATGACCTTAAGGATTATAGCCTCACAAGAGGGGTGAAGGGATGGGACCCAAGGAGGGTGGCGAGAGAGTGGGGGGGTACGGGGAGCAGGCGCACCAATGTGAAGAATCTCTGTCTTCACCAAAAATGTTTTACACACACTAAAAACAAGCAACATTTGGAATACAGACATTCCATAAATCTCCAATACAAAGTTTAATATGTTACCCAGCTAGATTTTGAACGGCATGGGAGGGAAGGCCAATGTACCCTGCCAACTGATGCTTTCTGTATTCTCACTGATGAAACAGGCCGCAAGTATGCCATATTAACATTCAAAGAACCTACAAAAAACACACCAATCCTTCACTGAGAAAAATCGTAACACCCTTCTTGGAAAAAACACTCTTGGCTCAATGATGCAAACTATCAGTAAAAAAGCAAATGTAAGCACTATCTACACAAATCACTCCTTGCGCATGACAGCTGTGCAGATTGTGGGCAACGCAGGTATCAAATCCTGTCATACAATGTCTGTTAAAGGCCCAAAAATGAATCCTCAATCAAGAGCTACTGCAGCCCACAATATTCAGAAAAAAGAAAATGGTCTACACTCCTACACAGCATTTTAACTTTAATGTATTTAATTGTTTTTTTTATAACGCACCTAATACCATATCCAGGTTCGGTTTCTAAGCGTGGATCCGGGATTCAAACCTCTGCTTGGTCTTGATCCAAGACCAGCGCGTTTCCCCTGTGCTATCCTCCGTTCAGCATCTGTTAGTGATGCTCCTACAACCACCAAAAAAAGCTAATTTCCTACAGTTATACAAAAGACAGACAAACCAACTGAAAAAACTTGGCCAGATGAACTTCCAAACACATCATCGTCCATGATGCTCTTGCAAACGCCTCAACCATGAATATTGATAACACTGAAGTCGTCAGTCTTTTTTTTCCACATGGCCAATTTATAAACTGCACTCTTAATTTCCATGGCGCTGCACACTTAAGCCAAAATTAGATGTTATTTCTTGCAATACTGTTCTTTCCATCCTCTAACCCCTACCCAATGAAAATACATTTCTGCAGCATTTATTAGTAATTGGTCTCTTTTCTATGATTTTAAAATAGTGAGGGTTTTCTAATAAATTTATAGACCCACAGCTCAGGCTGTACCGGGAATCATGGGCTTGCATAGCTTGTTAAAGGCCTTGCCTGGTACAGCCCTTGCTGCAGGACTATAAAGCTAAGGAATCCAGGCCCAAGTATACAGGCCCTCCAGCTTTCTTAGCTATTAATGTAAGCTCTTTCTTGTAAAGTAACCATTATACGATTGAACTACAGCTACTGGTTATATAGCCATTAATCCTGACCAATACCGTTTTTATCCATTAAAAAAATTAGCAGCTTGTTTAGCTCTGCAATGAATGTCTGATTGTGTGGCAGTGAGAAGGGAATTGTACCTTGCTGGGCCTACCTTTACATTTGTTTGTTAAACCTCTCTTGACAAATGATGGGTGGACCACTTACTGCACGGTTCATGCTGGGTTCACATGAGCAATGAGATTCTGAAAGTATTCTGAGCCCTTATCCAGCAAGACTTTATGGATGTCCATTCCTTATTTCCTCTATTCCACAATGAAGTTCTTTAAGGGCCGGTTTTGTATATATTATTAATAATATTAATAAAAATGTTATCAAACGCATAGAACAATGCAGCTTGTTGTGTCTGGACAACATTTACATCTTTATCATAGTAATTTAATGAATTAGTATACTGGAGCTATAAGCTTCATAAAACTACAACTACTCCCTTTACCACCCTGCCAAATCAAAGTAAAACAAATTGCTTACTCCTACGTCCGGTCCCCTTTCCTCCATTCTGTATGGGAGGCCCCCTCTCTAGGGACGGGAAAGGAACCTTTTTCACCAGACAAATGACACTTTCCCTTTTAAATGTATATGCGCATGGGGGCGTGGTCCTTGGGAGCATGAGCTCGAGGGGGGTTCCCCAGAGCAGGTCAGGTACTCGGCGACCAGACTCATGAGTACACTCTACAAACTAGGGTTCTCAATCAACTTACAGAAGTCTCAGCTTCTAGGAACACAAACACTGGTGTTTTTGGGATTACTGTGGAATATGCAGAAGCAAAGGTGTTCCCCACTGCGGAGAAGGTGGCGGAGATCAAAGCTTCTGTCGCTCACTTCCTCAGCAGATCAGTAAGTCTAGGGCCTGGTGGTACCAGCACCTGATGGGAGCACTGGCGCATGCCTCCTGGCTATCCCTTACACCAGGTTGCGAATGCAGAGGCTGCAGCTGCATTTGTGTGGCATCCCGGGTCATTGGGGCGCCCCGGTCACTATACCAGCTCACCTAGAGCAAGACCTCACATGGTGGGGGCAGGATACGAACCTCATGGTGGGCATGCCATTCAGACCGCCTCCAGCGGATCATACTATAACTACGGATTCCTCATTACAGGATTGGGAGGGCCTTCCCTGGGGACACCTTCAGTACATGGTCTGTGGTCCAGGACTGACCAACAAAATCACATCAACTGGCTGGAAATGATGGCCATTTGGCTCACACTCAAGGCATTCCTCCCATTAATCCGGAACAGTGCAGTTTGCATTTGATGAACAACTCTACCTACATGTACTACCTCAACAAACGGGGGGGGGCACTAGGTCCCTGTCCCTATGCAGGCTGGCCCTCAGCATCTGCGAGTGAGCGATTGCGCAGGACGTCTGGATCTCAGCAGTGCACCTGCCGGGAGAGTTGAACCTGGAGGCAGACAGACTTCAGTCGGTTGGGCTCGAACAACTACGAGTGGCAACTGAACGAGAGGGTCCTTCAGCAGGTGGGGTCACCCGGTAACAGGCCTGTTTGACGGAGAGCAAGCAGACTTGTCAGCCGTTCCCTTCCTAGGGAGGAAGAGGGCACGGCTCCCTCTGAGACACGCTTCAGATCCCCTGGGATGGGATGTGGGTGTATGCATTTCCTCTTACCCCTCTCATCCACAAGGTTGTTAGCAAGATCAGGCAGACCCAGCGGATGCCTCTCATTCTCGTAGAGCCTCAGTGGCCGGCCAGACCCTGGTTCTAAGATCTTCGACAGCTGTTAGTCCAGCCAGAAGTACCTCTCCCATTAGGGAAGGGCCCACTTCTGGCACAGTAAGGGTGAACAGTCCTCCACCCCTCCCAGCAGAGGCTAGCTCTATCAGCCTGGTACTTGAGTAGATAACTCCTCAACATCTCCAGCTGTCTCCGGACAACCTGGAAATCATCCAGGGAGCCACGAGTCGGGCTACTCGAAAACAGACCCAAGCTACTCCTCACTGATGAGCCCCAACAAGGGCGAAACATGTTTGGGGATGCTTGTGGTCTTGTGCAGAAGGGATGTGGCCTAGCAGTTCGGGCTGGACTGCCCCTTTTGGGGTGGGGCCAAGCCTGATTTGCATATGGTCTTTCCCTTCTGTAATGGCTTGGCAGGCGAAGAACGGTGGTCTGGAGGGTTGCCCAGAGCATTGCCAGTGGTAAAGATTAATTCTAGACCTTCCAGCCATCACCTCTTTGTTTTTGCTATGTCACCCCGAGTGGGACGGGTATGCCCAGACGTGGGTCCCGTGCCTGCTGGGCCTAGAGACCCAAGCTACTCCTCACTGATGAGCCCCAACAAGGGCGAAACATGTTTGGGGATGCTTGTGGTCTCGTGCAGAAGGGATGTGGCCTAGCAGTTCGGGCTGGACTGCCCCTTTTGGGGTGGGGCCAAGCCTGATTTGCATATGGTCTTTCCCTTCTGTAATGGCTTGGCAGGCGAAGAACGGTGGTCTGGAGGGTTGCCCAGAGCATTGCCAGTGGTTAAGATTAATTCTAGACCTTCCAGCCATCACCTCTTTGTTTTTGCTATGTCACCCCGAGTGGGACGGGTATGCCCAGACGTGGGTCCCGTGCCTGCTGGGCCTAGAGACCCAAGCTACTCCTCACTGATGAGCCCCAACAAGGGCGAAACATGTTTGGGGATGCTTGTGGTCTCGTGCAGAAGGGATGTGGCCTAGCAGTTCGGGCTGGACTGCCCCTTTTGGGGTGGGGCCAAGCCTGATTTGCATATGGTCTTTCCCTTCTGTAATGGCTTGGCAGGCGAAGAACGGTGGTCTGGAGGGTTGCCCAGAGCATTGCCAGTGGTTAAGATTAATTCTAGACCTTCCAGCCATCACCTCTTTGTTTTTGCTATGTCACCCCGAGTGGGACGGGTATGCCCAGACGTGGGTCCCGTGCCTGCTGGGCCTAGAGACCCAAGCTACTCCTCACTGATGAGCCCCAACAAGGGCGAAACATGTTTGGGGATGCTTGTGGTCTCGTGCAGAAGGGATGTGGCCTAGCAGTTCGGGCTGGACTGCCCCTTTTGGGGTGGGGCCAAGCCTGATTTGCATATGGTCTTTCCCTTCTGTAATGGCTTGGCAGGCGAAGAACGGTGGTCTGGAGGGTTGCCCAGAGCATTGCCAGTGGTTAAGATTAATTCTAGACCTTCCAGCCATCACCTCTTTGTTTTTGCTATGTCACCCCGAGTGGGACGGGTATGCCCAGACGTGGGTCCCGTGCCTGCTGGGCCTAGAGACCCAAGCTACTCCTCACTGATGAGCCCCAACAAGGGCGAAACATGTTTGGGGATGCTTGTGGTCTCGTGCAGAAGGGATGTGGCCTAGCAGTTCGGGCTGGACTGCCCCTTTTGGGGTGGGGCCAAGCCTGATTTGCATATGGTCTTTCCCTTCTGTAATGGCTTGGCAGGCGAAGAACGGTGGTCTGGAGGGTTGCCCAGAGCATTGCCAGTGGTTAAGATTAATTCTAGACCTTCCAGCCATCACCTCTTTGTTTTTGCTATGTCACCCCGAGTGGGACGGGTATGCCCAGACGTGGGTCCCGTGCCTGCTGGGCCTAGAGACCCAAGCTACTCCTCACTGATGAGCCCCAACAAGGGCGAAACATGTTTGGGGATGCTTGTGGTCTCGTGCAGAAGGGATGTGGCCTAGCAGTTCGGGCTGGACTGCCCCTTTTGGGGTGGGGCCAAGCCTGATTTGCATATGGTCTTTCCCTTCTGTAATGGCTTGGCAGGCGAAGAACGGTGGTCTGGAGGGTTGCCCAGAGCATTGCCAGTGGTTAAGATTAATTCTAGACCTTCCAGCCATCACCTCTTTGTTTTTGCTATGTCACCCCGAGTGGGACGGGTATGCCCAGACGTGGGTCCCGTGCCTGCTGGGCCTAGAGAGCCAAGCTACTCCTCACTGATGAGCCCCAACAAGGGCGAAACATGTTTGGGGATGCTTGTGGTCTCGTGCAGAAGGGATGTGGCCTAGCAGTTCGGGCTGGACTGCCCCTTTTGGGGTGGGGCCAAGCCTGATTTGCATATGGTCTTTCCCTTCTGTAATGGCTTGGCAGGCGAAGAACGGTGGTCTGGAGGGTTGCCCAGAGCATTGCCAGTGGTTAAGATTAATTCTAGACCTTCCAGCCATCACCTCTTTGTTTTTGCTATGTCACCCCGAGTGGGACGGGTATGCCCAGACGTGGGTCCCGTGCCTGCTGGGCCTAGAGACCCAAGCTACTCCTCACTGATGAGCCCCAACAAGGGCGAAACATGTTTGGGGATGCTTGTGGTCTCGTGCAGAAGGGATGTGGCCTAGCAGTTCGGGCTGAACTGCCCCTTTTGGGGTGGGGCCAAGCCTGATTTGCATATGGTCTTTCCCTTCTGTAATGGCTTGGCAGGCGAAGAACGGTGGTCTGGAGGGTTGCCCAGAGCATTGCCAGTGGTTAAGATTAATTCTAGACCTTCCAGCCATCACCTCTTTGTTTTTGCTATGTCACCCCGAGTGGGACGGGTATGCCCAGACGTGGGTCCCGTGCCTGCTGGGCCTAGAGAGCCAAGCTACTCCTCACTGATGAGCCCCAACAAGGGTGAAACATGTTTGGGGATGCTTGTGGTCTCGTGCAGAAGGGATGTGGCCTAGCAGTTCGGGCTGGACTGCCCCTTTTGGGGTGGGGCCAAGCCTGATTTGCATATGGTCTTTCCCTTCTGTAATGGCTTGGCAGGCGAAGAACGGTGGTCTGGAGGGTTGCCCAGAGCATTGCCAGTGGTTAAGATTAATTCTAGACCTTCCAGCCATCACCTCTTTGTTTTTGCTATGTCACCCCGAGTGGGACGGGTATGCCCAGACGTGGGTCCCGTGCCTGCTGGGCCTAGAGACCCAAGCTACTCCTCACTGATGAGCTCCAACAAGGGCGAAACATGTTTGGGGATGCTTGTGGTCTCGTGCAGAAGGGATGTGGCCTAGCAGTTCGGGCTGGACTGCCCCTTTTGGGGTGGGGCCAAGCCTGATTTGCATATGGTCTTTCCCTTCTGTAATGGCTTGGCAGGCGAAGAACGGTGGTCTGGAGGGTTGCCCAGAGCATTGCCAGTGGTTAAGATTAATTCTAGACCTTCCAGCCATCACCTCTTTGTTTTTGCTATGTCACCCCGAGTGGGACGGGTATGCCCAGACGTGGGTCCCGTGCCTGCTGGGCCTAGAGACCCAAGCTACTCCTCACTGATGAGCCCCAACAAGGGCGAAACATGTTTGGGGATGCTTGTGGTCTCGTGCAGAAGGGATGTGGCCTAGCAGTTCGGGCTGGAC
The DNA here is from genome assembly GCF_040938575.1 of Ambystoma mexicanum. Lineage (NCBI taxonomy): Eukaryota > Metazoa > Chordata > Amphibia > Caudata > Ambystomatidae > Ambystoma > Ambystoma mexicanum. The sequence goes on along the minus strand of NC_090933.1, from coordinate 668,788,913 downwards.
TGCCCCTTTTGGGGTGGGGCCAAGCCTGATTTGCATATGGTCTTTCCCTTCTGTAATGGCTTGGCAGGCGAAGAACGGTGGTCTGGAGGGTTGCCCAGAGCATTGCCAGTGGTTAAGATTAATTCTAGACCTTCCAGCCATCACCTCTTTGTTTTTGCTATGTACCTGCCTGTCTGACACCCTCACCCATTCTGGGACCTTAACGTACTTGGCGCCCTCACGCACAAACCATTCAAGCCCATGGCCACAGTGGACATCAAATTGGTCATGCTCAAGACGACGCTTCTAGTGGGAAGAGCACTGACATTCTATCTTGACAGAACCAAGGGCTTTCACAAGACGGATGCCTTATTCGTCACTTTTGGCGGGTCAAGACCTGGACAGAAAGCGTCGATAGCTAGGTGGATGATTGCAGCCATCCAGGAGGTATACAAGGCCCAGCACAAATAAATCACCAAGGCAGCAGCTGTTGCCTTCTAGCTTCACGTACCGTGACAGGGGATTGGAAGGGCAGCGACATGGGCCACCCCATCAGCCTTCTGCAAGCATTACTGTTTGGATACCAGTACCAGGGCTGACACAACATTTGGCCAGGCTGTCCTTCATGATCTATTTGCCTAGAGTGTCAGGCTCTCCTCCCCAGGGTGGTTGTATCAGTGGTAGTCACCCATACAGGATGAAGGAAGGGGGATGCGACGTAGGAGTAATTGTTATTCACCGAAGTGACTAACGTACTCCTAGTCCATAGTTCCCTTTTTTCCATATGTCCCACCATTCTTCCCCCCCCCCTAAAAAAGAGCACAAAGATTGAGCAGTTTAATGCAGCTGACGTATCAAAGGGGACTGAAGTGTGGTGCTAGTGGCAGGGGTAATGGAAGCACAAGGCCACACCCCTGCATGCCTATACATTTAAAGGGAAAGTGCAATTTTTCTGGTTAAAAAAGATTCTGTTCCTGTCCCTAGCAAGGGACGCCCATACAGGATGGAGGAAAGGGGGCTATGGACCAGGAGTACATTAGTCATTCCGGTGAGTAATACTTAATATATCCTGTCGTTACATTCAAGACCTCTTCATTATATACCATTATTCTGTGGCCAAATAGGATTGAAGGCCTGTGTAGAACAAATTACTTATCGCTCCATAATGTTTTTCTGATGGATATTCCTCCCATGGATTCCTCATCTTTGATATTCATCCACCAGCGCAGCTGCTCTTCATAAACATTTCGCCTCCAGGGCCATGGCGGGGGTGCATCGCTTCGCTGCCTGACGCTTCCAAGCACCCTGCACCAGACATGATGTTGGGGCCATTATGTATTGAGGCACCACGCCCAGTGGCCTTAGATTCATGTTTCCCCCTCAGCACACTGATGCTTAGGGACCGCAGAGACAACCTATGCTATCCGCTATGTGGGGCAAGTTGAGATGATGATGAAGAATCTGTGGGAGGAACATCCATCAGAAAGAACATTATGGAAAGGTAAGTAATTTATTATTCTAATGAATTACTTCCTCCCCCCATCCCCCATGGATTCTTTCTTTTTGATAGTCTCCCATAGCAGTAAATTGATCTGGACTAAGGAGGAGAGCAAGGACACCACCTACAGGAGAAAACATTGAAAAGACTGCTCTGTCAAAACAAGCATCCTTTCCTGATTGAGGATCAAAGCAGTAATGCTTTGCAAACAAGTGCAGGGATTTCCATGTGGCCATCTGGCAAATGTCTGTCATGAACAGCGAATCCACATTGCAGAGTAGAGGTGGTGGTTATGTTCTGGTGAAATGAGCCCTGAAACCTTCAGGCGCATCCTTATCAGCCAGATCAAAGTATTCTGAGAAGCATAGGATGATCCACCTTTCCAGGGTCTGTTTGGTCACAGTCCTACCAGAATAACCAACAAAAAGCTTCTGATCTTTCCTAGTCTACCTCATCCAAGAGATGTGCTAGCTGAGAGTCTGCACCGGGTCCAGACCATGGAATCGTTCCTCTGCCATTAAGGGATGAGGCAGAGGAAAAAAGACAGGCAGATGGATCTTTTGAGAGAGATGGAAATTCAAGACCACCTTCGGGCAGAAGGATGATCTCACTCTGAACATCACCTTCTCTAGGGGAAAACCAAAAGGGTAAATTTAACTGATCACGCCTGGAATCTCGCTCACCCACCTAGCGCAAGTAATGGTGACCAGGAAAAATCACCCTAAAGCTAGGCAATCTTCAAGAACAAGCGGGGAGGGGCTCAAACAGAGCACCCATAAGAAACATTAACACTAAATTCAAGTCACAAGCCCGAACAACAAACTTGTTTGGGGGAATAATTACACAATGCATGCTAGAAATTACATGGCGCTAGGATTTGGTAAAACGTGCCCTGCTCCCGTGTTCTCTTGAAAACTTTAATGACAGCAAGATATCACAGTGCCACTCTGCAGGCCCAGATGGGTCAAATAAAGCAGAAAATCCAGACCTGAGAACGTGGAGCTAGTAAAAGGATCCAGATCCATCTCCCGGCACCTGCAGGCGTGAATGGATTTGGAGGTGGGCCTTTGGCCAGAGAGGAGCATGTCCAGGATGTCTTCTGACAAATCCCACTCCTTATACCTCAACCTTCCAGCAGTCAGGCATGTAGGTTCAGGCCTTGTGGTTCGGGTGGAGGACCCGTTCTCTCAAATGGGCTAGCTCTCTGTGTAAGGCGCTACAGAGGGCAGGTGGACATGTCGAGCAACTCAGTGTAGCATGTTCTCCGGGTCCGGTCTGAAGCGATCAGGATCATCGTGGACCTGAACAGGCGCTGCCTCCAGGGATCAGCGGGAACACATAGAGCAGGTTGAATGTTCCCTGACTGTGAGTGCATCCCCCCAGAACTTCCTGTCAAGGACATTCCCTGGAGCAGAACCATTTGCATTTCCTGTTCGCACTGGAAGCTAAGAGCCCAACCTGAGGAGATTCCCCCCATCCCCCAACTGCAAAAAAACCTCCTCCAGAACTTCATGATGGAGCTTCCACTTGACAGGCCAAAGTGTGTCTGCTCTAGGAATCCGCAATAATGATCTCCTTCCTGGCCAGATGGGCTGCAGTCCGAGATATGCCATTCTCCAGCACCTACCGCTGCAATCTCTTTACTTCTCTGCACATAAGCAAGGACCCCACACCACCTTGTTTGTTGGGGTAGTTCATAGCCACTGTGTTGTCTTGCCTCGTACTGAAGGAAGGAAAGTGACCAGCAACTTTCATGATCACTCTCAATGCCAGCAAATTGATGTATTCAAAGGCATTCTGATGGAGACCACAGGTCGCTCACAGTTGGGTCTTGCAAGTGAGCACCACAGCCTTTCAAGGACATGTCCATGGCGAGTGTCAGTTGGCCCCTTCAACAGGTTGTTTTGCAGGGATCACCACACCAGGTCTCGCATTACTTTCCTGGAGACCTGAAGATCTGATATACATCCCTGAAACTGAGATTACCTAAAAATGAGAAGCTACTGAAGTGACCTTGTGCACGGCTGAACCTCTAGCATTACAAGAATGCAGGAGGCCATAACAGCCAGCAGTCACAGGAAAGCCGAGGCCATAACCTTCTACTGAGATTGCAGGAAATGGACCATATTAGAGATGTTTGCTACTCGATGCCTGGGCGGGAAGGTCCTGCCCAGTCGATTGTCCAAGAACACGCTGATAAAGCATGTTAGGGAGAATTCTCTGTGAAGGCTAATTTCCCAAACCTGGTCCCCCAGCAGCTTTGCTGGATTTTTGGGGTTTATTTTTCTCTCCTGCTAAGAGTGAGACTCTTTTTCTCCCACTCTTAGACATGATTTCAGAATGTTCTTTGACTGTGAATGTGTTTTATGGGCTATGGGGTCTTTTGCTCCGTAGGGCTTCATGCGTTTTTGGTATGTGTGTTACACAGCACCCTCAGTGCAGTAACACAGGGGTGTCATAGTGACCCCCAAACATAGACTCCATACCCTGGGACTGACTACTGTCTCCCAGGGCATGTAAAGTCACCATTGGCTTTACTAGTCTCAAATTGTGAACAGAACCAGTACAAACCATCATATTGTGGAAGTACCGGTAGGGGTAATTCGATTGCCCCTGGGTCTGTTTTCCAAGGGAGCACTGTCCAGTCCCCCCTTGTCGAGTTTCTGGCTGGTGGCAGTAGATACCACGCAAAATATTCCACCGGAATATTTCTTATGGGATTTTCCCATTGATTTCTAACGCACCACTTTTTGGTGCAATGTTAAAGATACCGCTGGGTTATTTATTTAATATTTATTCCCCGGTTGGGTCTTTTTGGCAGGACTCAGTTTTAAAATGGTGTTTTTGTTTGCCTCTGAAACTCTAACCCAAGTCGAGCCCTTTGTTCCACTTTTTGGCGGGCTTCTGGACAGAAGCCCTCTAAATGGTGCCACTCTGTCTGGGGTCCACAGGATGTGTGGGAGGGGGATTAGGCACCCTGGACTGAGTTGCCTTGGCAACTCAAGTCGCACTCATGTGTGATTGGCCCAGTAGTGAGCCGCCCGGCTCACCACTTAGCACATTTGAGTGACAGCTAGGCTGTTGAATGGGGGTTTTTCTGCATAAAAGCAGGGCTTTGGGGACTGGAACTTCAGAAGTCGCCACAGGACCTAAAGAATCCGAAGAGGGGAGAAGCAGAGCCATCTACAACGACGACAGCACCGGTGGAGCCCTGCTGTACGAACTCACCACTTCCCCAACGACAGAGGAGATCTTCTTCCAGGAGAGTCTTCTTCCCTTTGAGCTGGTGGGACCAACCAGTTCGCCTTTTTCGCCTACCAGGATGTCTCATGGTTGAATTGCCCGTGCCAAGCACCCCGGCGGCCGGATAGCCACGCTTCACCACTCGCCGTGAATAAAAGGGTCGTACCTTTTAATCGGGAACTCCACGGCTGGTTTCTTCCCTGGCAATGCAACGACCATCAGCTTTCTTCCTCGTCGAGATCATCTCTTCCTCTGGTCGAAGCCACGACTTGCACCCACTGCCAGGAACAACTGCCCCCGCTGGAACGTTCTCACCATTTAAGGTACTGTGTCCCACCTGACCGCCCTTGCAACGGACTGTCCAAGGTTTCCTGTAAATCCTTGACTTTCCAACTGGGTTGGCCTCCAAACCTTCTGACTTTATCTTTCTGAACTGATCCAACCTCTTTCGACATTTTCTGCAAAGACTTTGAGTGCATTTCCACTGTGTGATCTTGGGCACATCCAGCCTTGCTCTCTCTAAGAGTGGGCCTGGCCTATGAACTTTGGCTCTACAGTAGACCCTGCCTTTTGTGTCTTGCTAGGGGTTCTTAAAAGTGCTGGTACTGTGTTATTTCCATACTCCGCCTTTTCTCTCCCTTTTTAACGAATTATTGGAGTGCCATCTAAGGTCACGTGCTCACCTCTGTTTTTGCTAATAAGTGGTGTCTTAACCTAGACTTGTCGAATAATTAACTTGTCCAAGAACACGCTGATAAATCGGAGGGACTTTGATGGTGAAACTTGAGACTTCGTGAAGTTCAGGGAGAAGCCCAAATTGCAATAGGTTGCATGTGCGGAATAGATGTGCCGCTGCCTGGTCTGGGGAGAGAGGTCAGACGAGCCAGTCATCAAGATAGGTAAAGACATGAATGCCTCCTCTTCTAAGGCAAACTGCTACCACTACCTGCAGCTTGGTGAAGACCCTGAGTGCCTAAGAGATGGACTAAACAGAAAAGTAGGACCTTGAATTGGTAGTGGCAGTGCCCCACTGTGAATCTCAGGTACTTCGTGGATAGGCACATTGATGTAGGGGTTCTATAGATCCAGGGAGTCTAGGGAGTCTAGCCAATCCTGCTGGTCGAGGGCTTGAGGGATTTGAGCCGAAGTGACCATCTTGAACTTTCCTTGCGCAAGTACAGATTCAAGAGCAAATGATTGAAAATCGGACGCAAGTCCCCATATTTCCTCGGCACCAGGAAATAAGTTGAGTACCAGCCCTTACCTCGTTCTTATCCCGAGTGGGTTACCGGATCTATAGGCCCTTGTGCTAGAAGCTGACAAACCTCCTCCAGCAGTAGAGGGTCCAGGGGAAGGCACTGGTTGGTCGGCAGATGGTCTAGAGGGCGTTGAGCAATGGGGAGGGGAGATAGTATCCCTGTTGGACGACCTGTAAAACCCAGGCACTGTATGTGTTGAGTCCATTCCTCGCTGAACTGGGAAATCCTGCCCCCTACAGGGAAGGAGTGGTACAAGTCAGTTTCACAGTGGCTTCGCACCGGGGGCTGTGGAAGGCACAGCAAAGGCTGACAGGCCTCCTCTAGGAGCACCTCTGCCCCTGGCTTCTATTTGGGACGGCGCTGCACTTGCTTGCCAGAGGGAGCTTGTCCTCTCCCCCTGTGTGTGTAGGAAGTTAAGGGTCGAAAGCCCTTGCATGTGGGTGTCGTGGGCTGTTGCTCCTTAACCTCTACTCTCAGAGACTCTGCCGTCGCATATGAAGCATGAAACCTCAGGAGGGACTCGTCAGCCATTGTCTCGAAAAGGCTGTTGCCATCAAACAGCATTTGTAGGTGCTTTGCTTGGACATCCGGGCCAGTATCGGAGTGCTTTGGGTTCCTGCTCAACACCTTTCCAGTGGCCATCATCCTAGCTACACTGTCGGCAGTATCTGGACTTGATTGGAGGATTTTAAATGAAGCCTCCTTGCCATCTTTTACAGGGCCTCAAAACCATTCTTCAGGTCACTTACAGGAATGTGCTTGGCTGACTCTGAAAATGAGGGTCAAAGAATAATTTGGCCAGGTCACAGGAGGGGTTGATTGATCTCAGGCCTACGCTCCCTGAACCAAAAACACTTTCTTCCCCAAGAAATTCAGCCTTTTGCTCTCCCGATCTGGTGTAAAAGGGGGGAAAGACATTGTCTTCAGCAGACAGTTGACTGCCTGTACAACTATACTATGGGAAGTCCTGCAACGACAGGAGTAGCAGATAAGAAAGGGTTGTCTTGTGCTTCTTGGCCATATCCCAGTCTACAGTTGAGAATGAGGCCTTCACATAGTGCCAATGCTTTAGATGTAATAGTGCTGTCTCGGCTTTCCTTGTCCTTAATGTCTCTAGCTGGCCCTGGATGTCTTTCTTTAGCTTGATACTAGGGGATTTTCGCCATTTCTTTTTGTGCGTCTCTTAATTTTGTTTCCAATTCTTTTTCACACTGTTATCTCTGTTTTTCCTTCCCCCGCCTTTAGAGCTATTAAGAAGCTGCCTTAAAGGTGTCCCATACTGTGTCTTGCAAGACCTCTTCTGAGACATTTTCTATAAAATATTGCATCTTTTCCTTTATTCACCTTGTATTGGATCATATAGGATGTCGGTGGGAAATTTCCACTGTCATAATCCCCCCTTTGTTTTTCACATCCTCAAGGTGATCCATAATCGGGCGTGGTCCGATAGTGTGATAGACCCTATTTCTGTTTCTTTCACCTTCCCTACTAGTCCTGTGGAGACCCAGATATAATCTATCCATGACATTGTAGTGTGGACATGGGAATAGTGAGTGAACCTTCGTACCTGTCCTCTTTTGACCCTCCAGATATCATATAGCGGCAGTGTGGTCATCTTTTGTTTAAGTGCTTTGAGGGGGAGTGTGATCCCTGAGTGCTAGCCCCACACCTGTTCTGCCCCGGGTCCCAGGCTCAGTTAAAGTCCCAAGCCAGAATAATCTCCTCCTTCTAAATCCTTTCTAACAGAGCTATCCTTCCCCTAATGTATCCGTCTTGGCCCCTTATTTCTTCGTTTACGAATACATATCTACCCTCCTCTTAATCGAAGGCCTTGACATGTGCCCCAGACTATCATGTAATGTGATCAGTACCCCTGCCTCTTTTTCGCTTGTGTTAGCTTGATATATTTGAGTTAATGTATGTTTCCTGGAACATGAGTATGTCAACTTTTACCCCCCCTGAGGTGGTGTTCAACTTTCTTCCTTTTGACTGGAGTGTTCAGCCCCCTGACATTAAACGCTACTATTTGAATATCCTTCATCCTAGATCTACCTGGTTCTTTCCTCCCCCTATGGAGACTATTTCTCCTTCTGGTGCCCTCCCTCCCCCGTTCCCCCGTCCCAACTCCCTATGGAAGGACCAGTTTCCTATGTGTGCTCGAACGGATTGTCCGTTGCACCTGGCCCTCTTTCTTCCCAGAGATAACTCTGTGGGGAGCCCTAAACCCCACTTGAGTTTCCAAGATGCGCCCCTAACGTGGCGTTGCCTTGCCCTCTCACATGGTTCTTTTTGTACCTCTTTCCTCCCTTCTCATGTCCTTCCCATCCGGAGTATTGTTCCCTTATATCTGCTTTCACGTTTTTGCTTCCACCTTCCCCTTTTCTTGGGACCATGGTATTTTGCGGCTTGTTGCACCACCTCGCCTTTCACCGCTGGGCGTGTCTTACTCACCTTGCAGGTTTAGTATCCGCTCACCTTCCGCACATGTAGTTATTCTGAGGTTCCGTCCCTCCCATGTGAATAGGAGGCTAAACTGGAACGTCCATTTGTACTTTATCTTCTTTGTGGCCAAGAATTTCACTACTGGCCCCATATGTCTCCCTTTTTGAAGTGTGTGTGCTAAATCTTGGTATAACAATACCTCGTCTCCTTTTATTCTCCAGCATGGGGTCTGGTATGGATTCACATGCTCATGAATATTCCCCATCGTCAGGCTGGGAATCCTTGGTAAAGAAAGAAATCTGTTTCGTTTCTGGACTGTCTTTCTACTGATAACCAATCACTGGTCTGTGGGTCCTACTGCCCCCAGCCAATGACTGCCCTCTACCTAAGCCCCTCCTCTGGCAGCCATCTTCAGATTTTTACCGCATGTTGAAGTGTTGGGAGTCCTCGTGCTTGGCTCTCGAACTTTTACTGCGTTTTGTCATGATTTACTCTGGATTTTTCGGTCAAATCGAGCCTCAAGCTCCACCCATTCTTCTTCTGAATTAACGGGGACACGTTTTCGGGAAATTTCTACGCCCCCTCAAGGGCGAAATTTTGACGAATTTCACTTCTTGGAGGATTCCGGAAGATCTTTGAGGCCTACCCCTTGTGGACATGGCCCAAGACAAAGGCGACCAGACGCCCGTTGGATCCAAGCTGTTTAGGAACCGCCCAGGATGTGGACTACAGAACGTCTTCAAGAAGGATGAGCACTCCTGGTGCCTCTACTGTCTGCACTCCGACAAGTCGCACGTGGAGGAAGACTGTGTGTTCTGCAAGAACATGTCCGCCCGGACAGTGAAGGACCGTCGTTCACGACTCGCTAACTGGCTGGAGGCAAAGGGCCCAGCAGCAGGAGAGAAGTAGTAGCGGTCTTCTAAGACCTTTGAGGGTGCTCTGGTGACGGGGGCCCAACAAAAGGCAAAGCACCGAGTCTGCGGGCACCAGGAGTGCCGTTAGTTCGGGCTCCTCGGCTGGCAGGCCGGGCGCAACATCGGCAATGCCGTGAACCACGAGCCAACGCTCCGGCTCGACAAAGAGAAAGTCGGGCAATCTGGGTAAGCTTCGGGAGAAGCCCCGGTCGGCTCCGAGTGAGAAAGCCAAGGTGGAGCGAGGTGGTGACCCTCCCTCACGGTGAAGACCTCAGACGCGCCTAAGGTCGTGAAGGCCCAGATTCACCCGGCTAAGGCCTCGATTGAGGGAGTCGTGGCTGCCCTGGCAAAGCCCGCAGAGGTGACCCCAGTGGAGACAACCTCCAGGCGTAGAGTTTCCCTGCCATCCCATAGGCAATAGTCTTTCCAGCCTATCGAAAAGATGCCGGTGAAGTCCCGGGCCAAGAAGGAGGGGGGGTGCGATAGACCTAACGGACTCAGTTACCTCCTCCGAGGACAAGCTGTCTGCCCTCAAGTCAGTCCTCGACAAGATGTTTGTCGAAGTCGGGGCCTACGGGAAGGATCCAGATGAGGCGGACGTGGAGAGTCAGGGTGGAGCCGATGAAGAACGGCAGATCGACAAGGAACCAGACACCACGCCTCTGCCAACGCTCCCGTCGCAACTGATGCCACTGCCGACGGACAGGTCGGAAGACATCTTGCTGGCACTCCACACCCTGTGCACAGAGATAAGGACAAGTTTGCCGCTGACGATCCAGCAGTGCCTGGACGGTCGGGGGGGTCCTCCAGCCAAGTGGATGCAAGTCCATGCTCCCCCACCCTTCCATCCTTCACCTCCATCCCCTCCGCTGAGGGATGAGACAGGGACGGAGACGGCGATGACAGGGACGGACGACGGTGGCAATGACGGCACTGATCTCCCATCGCCCCCTGCCCGGGCTTCTCCTCCCGACAAAATTGGCTCCTTTCACGCCATGATCGCCAGGGCCTCTGAGCTTTTCCAGCTATGCCCCGAGGAGCAGAAGGAGGGATTCCTTTACCAGTGACTGGAGGCCAAGAGGAAGACCGTGCTCTCAGTCCCGCTGTTGGACGACATCTGGGACAAAGGGCTGTCCCTTCTGAAGAACCCGTCCACGGCCCCTGCGAAGAGAGACTGGTACAAGTAATAGTACTGGGTCACAGACTCCGCTCCTATGTGCCTCAGGGCGCAGCCGTCCCCGGCCTCGGTGGTCTCTGTGGCGGCCAAGAAGAAATCGGCTGGGGTGACGGCATCATCTTCCACTTCCCCGCCGGACGCTGAGGGGCAGAAGCTAGACGCCATGGGACGTCGGGGTCATCTCATCGGCAGTGACGACCATCAAGGCAGCCAACGTTCTCGCTATCGTGGCCCACTATGATAGGGAGCTGTGGTTCAAAATCGCTCCTCTCCTGGACTTCCTCCCAGACGACAAGAGAGCGCAAGCCCTTGAAATCCTGCAAGAGGGCGAGGTGGCTTCGGACCATGCTGTCACGATAGCCACGGACATCGCCAACACTGGATTTCGCCAGATGGGCAACATAGTTTGCCTTTGCCGGCGCAGTTGGCTCAGGGCCACCGACTTCCGTCAGGACGTGCAAACCAGGGTACTTGACATGCCCTTTGATGGGAACAACCTGTTCGGCAAGGCAGTGGACGAGTCACTGCAGGCCATCAAGGCGGACACCGAGACGGCCCGTGCCTTGGGCTCTCACCATCAGCGACGGCCGTCCTTTAGGACCTCCGGAGGCAAGTCTCAAGGTGCCTCCAAAGGATTCGGCGGCAGCTCTTCGTCGTACCATCGGGCGGCCCGCTCTTTTGTCGCAGGAAGCCTACAGAAGCCGTAACAAGGCCGGTGGGGATCGTCGTTGCCAAAGGGCCCAAAGTGGCAAGGCCTCAGCGAAGCAGGACTGAACCGGCCGTGACGTCGGGCCCCCACCCAAGCACCCCGGTGGGAGGCCGGCCGGCGAACTTCGTCGGCGTGTGGAAGTCCATCTCCACCGACCGTTGTGTGTTGGATGCCTTGGCCCACTGGCACACTCTGGAGGTCCAAAGGAAGTGTCCCCACTTTCCACCGGTGGCCAGGAAAGAAAACCACATTCCACAGCTGCTTATGGAGGTACGAGCAATGCTGAAGAGGGGCGCGATAGAACTCGTCCCAAAGAGGCTCTGGGACTCCGGAGTGTACTTGCGGTACTTCCTTGTCCGAAAGAAGACTGGCAGCTGGCGATCCATCCTAGACCTCAGCCGCCTCAACAAATACATAAAATCCCAGAGGTTCTGGAGGGGGTCACCCTTCAGCACGTGCTGGGACAACTGGAGGAAGGCGACTTCCTGTCATCACTCGACTTGAAGGATGCCTACTTCCACATCCCCATACACAAAGGACATTGAAAGTTTCTACGCTTCGTGGTCCAAGGGCGGCACTATCAGTTCAAGGCACTGCCCTTCGGTTTGAAGTCGGCACCAAGGGTCTTCACCAAGTGCCTGGGACCATGGCGGCGTGGCTGTGCCTGCAGGGGATCCACGTCTACCCCTATCTGGACGATTGGCTCATCCGAGCGAAGTCAAGAGAACTCCCCGTCGACCACACAGCGAGGACCGTCCCCCTGCTCACGGAGCTGGGGTTCTCGATAAACTTTGAGAATTCCTGCTTGGTGCCATCACAGGACGCCCTGTTCCTTGGAGCCAGACTCAACACAGTGGCGCGGCTGGCTTCACCGTCGGAGGAGAGGATGAAAGCCATCCTGGGCAAGGTACAACGGCTGTTGACCATGGAAGTTGCCAAGGTAGGTCCATCAAGTCCCTGCTCAGCATGATGTCGTCATGCATCTACCTCGTGCGACTGTGCAGGTTGCGGATGCGGCCGTTGCAGGAGTTCCTCGACGCCTGTTGGATACAAGTGATGGGAAGCTTCGAAGACCAGATCTCCCTCAACAAGACTTTCCGTCAAGCGATCCGGTGGTGGGGGACCCGCGCGCATCTCGCGGCGGGCATGGACTTCCAGTGCATCAGGAAACGGTGACGACGGACGCCTCCCTGGAGGGAAGCGGCACGCACAGCAAACAACTCCACGCAAGAGCCTTTGGCTCGCTGTTGAGAGGTTGCTGCACATCAACGTCCTGGAGCTCTGGGCCGTGTTCTGTAGATCTCCTATTCAGACGATGGGGCAATCCCCAGATCGATCTGTTCACGACGGCTACGAACACCAAGTGCCGGAGGTTCGCCAGCAGGTTTCTCCAGCCGGGGAGCATGGGCGATGCATTCTCCTTCCCCCTGGGACAGCCTGTTCCTCTATGCGTTCCCACCATTGCCGTTGCTTCTGCGACTCATCAGTCAACTGAGACGGTCCCGGTGCAGGATGATCCTCGTCGCACGCCGAGGCAGATATGATTCCCAGACATTCTGGACATGTCGGCGTCCCCGCCCCACCATCAAGCTACCGACGGACACGGATCTTCTCGCCAGGGAAGGAGGCGCAATCCTGCATCACGACCCAGGATCTCTGAACCTGCAGGCCTGGCTCCTGCAGCACTAGAGTTCGGAGGCTACGATATCCCGGCAGACTGCAAGGAGTGCTTCCTTGACTCTTAAGTGCTATGGGACATAAATGGAAGAGGTTCTCTATCTGGTGCCGTGCACAGAAGATCAACCCTCTACGTATTACAGCCCCTCAAGTGCTGCTGTACTTAATGTCGCTGGCCAAGGCGGGGCTGGCACATGCCTCCATCAAAATTTATCTGGCGGCTATCTCCCGCTACACCAGAACTCTGGGGCAGCCGTCGCTGTGGTCTCACTGCCTGGTGAAGGAGTTCATGAAATGACTGTTCCACTCGTTCCCGCCGGTGAAGGCTCTGGCCCCGGCGTGGGAGCTCAATGTGGTGCTGACCAGGCTCATGGGCCCTCCATTCGAGCCTTTGCATTCAGTGCCACTGAAGTTCCTATCGTGGAAGACAGCGTTTCTTGTGGCCATCACCTCTGCACAACAAGTGGGAGAGGTCCAGGCCCTCTCCTGTGATCCTCCCTATCTGACATTCCACGAGACGAGGGTAGTGCTGAGGACGCAGCCCTCCTTCATGCCCAAGGTGCCGTGGGACTTTCATCTCAACGAGCCCTTGGTGTTACCTGTTTTTTTTTCCCGTCGCCTTCTTTGCCGGCTGAGAGGACTTTGCACTCGCTGGAGGTGGCTAGAGCGCTGAAGTTTTACGTGGACCGCACAAAGAGTTTCCGGAAGACATCGCAGCTGTTTGTGAACTTTGGCTTGATGAACCAAGGGAAGGCCCTCTCCAAGGTTTCCATTTCCAGATGGCTCTCCGGCTGCATCATGCACTGTCACCGGTTGGCCAACCGAACATTGCCTGGCCGTCCGAGAGCCCATTCAACCAGAGCGATCGCTGCTACTACGGCGTTCTTGTCTGGTGTGTCCCTGCTGGACATCTGCCGGGCTGCTACGTGGAGGTCGATGCACACCTTCACGAAATTCTACTGCTTTGACCGGGATTCCAGGGAGGGGTCCAGAGTCAGCCAAGCAGTGCTGCGCCACCTGTTCGCTTGAAGGTGAGCCTGGTGAGGAGGTAAGAGATGCCTAATGTTGAGTTGTTGAAATGCTTAATGTTGAGCCTTGCCACCTCCCGTGGTTGTGCATGTGTGTACTGCTATGTATTCTTGTATTCATGAGCATGTGAATCCATGCCAGACCCCATGCTGGAGAAGGAACAAGTCACTTACCTGTAAGGTTCGCATGTGAATCCATGCCAGACCCATGTTGGAGAACAACAGTTACAGGTAAGTAACTTGTTCCTTCTCACCTGCCCTGCCTGGCGTGCTTTCCGCAGAATTTGTTCTTTCTTTTTTCTTTCTTTTTTTTTTTTTAAATACTATATTTTAACATAGTGCAGAGTACATTCCTTAGAGTCATACATCTCATACTGTTAAAATATGTGCAACTTATAGTGTTAGTGTTTACATTTACAACCATATCTTGGTTAACCTATCTTTTACCATTTACATTTTCCACTTTCATCATTGGTCAGGTCTTTGCTTACGCAAGTATTTGCGGAAAGGCTCTCAAATGTCCTTGGGTCTGCAGCTCGATGGAACCAGTGAGACGTAGTCTTCCTCGCATTCATTGACATACGTCATTTCCCTGACCCACATACCAATGTCTGGAGCATGTCCTGACTTCCATTTATGCAATATACATTTTTTGGCCACTAGGCAACCCAGATTGAATAGGCGTCTCAATTTCATTGTGAATTTTCCCTATATCACCAAAAGGTATTTTGGGAGTGACAAAGTCGGGGGGCCACCCGTGCTCACCTGCAGGATGTCAGCAACCTCCTGCCAGAATCGGGCGACCCGAGGGAAGTCTCAGTACATGTGGTGTGCGTCGGCGTTGCATTTGATACAGGTGCCATTCGTCGTAGGGGCAAACCTAGTAATCTTTGCAGGGGTTTAGTGTAATCTATTAAGTATTTTGAATTGGATAAGTCTGTTTCGTGAATTCAGAGACACCTCCTTAGTCAGACGGCACCAGCGGGACCACTGTATGTCATCAACCTGGATTCCCAAATTTGATTCCCACCTCTCTTTAGCCCGCTGTGGTTGAGTCAGTGTGTCCTGGCATTTCTTATATAATCTAGAGACCAGTCCTCTGGGACTCCCGCCTGTTACTACCATGCTCAGCACTTCACACTCTTCAGGTACATTTGGAAATGAGGGCCAGCGTCCTCTGAACGCTGCTCTCATTCTGTAGTATTGTAATGCTTTGATGGAGCCAGAGCCCAGTTTTGCAGCGAAATCCACATACGTGACAAAGTAGCCCCCGGGGAATAGGTCATGCAGCGTCAGTGTCATCGGGGTCCCACCCCCTTTGTATAGCTTTATCGTAAGTATGGGTAGAGGCCAGGACAGTTGCACAGCGGGATCGCCCCCACGTAGGGCTTGGTAACGTTCAACCTTTTGAATATTCTGGCCCAGGCGTTTACGGTCGTGCGGACTGGTGCAAATGTGCATGCGTCGGCATGGTGTTTTGCCAGGACAATTGTGCGTGTGCTGGCCGGGGAGGCACTCTATTCTTCTAAGCCTGTATGTATCGGGCGATCTTGTGGGGAGTACCAGTGCCCGGCGTACTGCGCCTGAGCGACTTCAATGTATAATTCAAAATCTGGGGCATGCAGTCCCCCTTGATCATAGCCATGGCCTCCCAGTTCATACGTGGCGTACCAGTAGTCCATGCGAACCGCACTGCCAGTGATCGTAGTTTATTGAAGAATGTGCGTCCCGGACAAGTGGGTATATTGGAGAAGTAATATAATAGTTTAGGTACCACTACCATTTTTAATAGGGACAGTCTGCCATATAATGAAATGGTAAACCTAGTCCACAGGTTAAATTTGTCGTTTAATATAAGCATATATTCTCGTTCTGAGGGAACAGTTCTGATTTCGACTCATTGACATGGCATCCTGAATAATGCGCGAATTTGCGGACCTCGTTCAGAATTGGGTCTATGTTCAAGGGTTTCTAATATGTATCAGCGAGTCGTCGACATACAATGAAATGATGTGGGCCCTGTCATATGTAAACCTGGATTTATTTGCTTGAGATGCATAATACACGCAAATGGTTCTATGGTAAATGCGAAGAGCAACGGGGATAGAGGGCACCCCTGTCTTGTGACACGTCCAAGCATAAACCTAGGGGAGAGTGTTTTCCCCGTGCAGACTCAAGCGGCTGGGGAAGCGTATAGTAAACAAGCACATTGTGTGTAGAATTCCCCCAGCCCCATTCGGCATCACACCGAGAACAAAAACTGCGTTGATACCGAGTCGAAAGCCTTCTCGGCGTCCAGTGAGGCAACCACCACTTGTGCTTTCGGGTTGAGTTGAGAAATAATAACGAACAGCCGTCATAAGTTAAATACTGTCGACCGCCTGGGAATCAATCCTGATTGGTCAAGATGTACTAGCTTGGACATGCGTGGTAGGAGTCTAGTGGCCAGAAGCTTCGCAAATATCTTGGTTTCTGAATTTTTTAGGGATAGTGGCATATACTAGCCCACCTCTGCAGTAGGTCTATTGGGTTTCAGCAGTACCGTAATCAATGCCTCCGAGAGAGATGGGGGAAACCTGCCAGTTTGGAGCGATTCTTCCTATATGCGCAGTAAGTTGGGGGCAAGAGTGGGGACCCAATGCTTTATACAGCTCTGCCCCAAGGCTGTCGGGACCTGGGGCCTTACCTGATGAAAGCGATTTTATGGCTTTGTGTATCTCGTCAGTGGTGGATTGATGGCCAATCGGGTCTCCGCTGAGAGCTTTGTAAGTGGTATCTCATCTAGGTATGACTCGAGGTCAGTGGGTTGAGCAGTCAGAATTGGAATATAGGGCTTCATAGAATTTATGGAATTCATTGTTCACCGCTACTGGGGTGTTTAGAGTAGTTCCAGTAGGGCCAAGTATTGCTGAATTGTGTTGTCCCTCTCTCTCGCTCCTGACCGCGTTTGCCAAGTGGCGCCCTGGTCTATCTGCCTCAACATATTTCCTTGCTCGTATAGGGAAATAGAGCATCTGACCCTCCTTGTCGGCAAGTTCACTGAACCTCAGCAGATTCCCTTTAATGCAACCCAGGAGTTTACGATCTCGCGTAAAACTGTACTCTACTTCCAGTTTTCTGAGGTCAGCCTCAACTCTGCTTAGTTCACGTCTGGTTTCCCTTAAAGACCCAGATGTCATGAAGATGACCTCCCCCCTGACCCAAACCTTAAAGGTCTCCCAATCTGTTCCGTGTTGCTGCACTGTCCCGTCATTCCTCTGAAATAACACCTCAGTCCCTCTGTGTAGCGTCTCAAGGAAGACTGGGTCCACCAAGCAATTTGGGGGCATACCCCGGAGCGGGCGTGCAGCTGCATTATTACCCCATTTTAGTGTGAGAGTAATGGGGGAGTGATCTGAGATTGTTCGAGGAAGTATTTTGCACTCCTCAACTTGTGGCATAAATGTGTCTGGTATTAATCAGTAGTTTATTCTTGAGTGTGCGTCTTGAACTGTAGAGTAGAATGTGTATTCAGAATTAGTTCTTTCAGATTGTAGGATGTCATTGCTACTAGCACTTCTCTTGGACAGGCCCCCGGCTCCCCTGTCCTCCTTGGTCCTACACAGGGTATTCTGTCCATTTGGATTTGTTTCTCCTTATCCACTGCTAGAATGTCTGTGAATAGTTGTTGTGCCGTTTCTTTTAAATCTGTGTCCTCTACTGCTTCTGATAGGTTGTTTATTCGTATGTTAGCCCGCCTTGAGCGATTTTCTAGGTCCTCGCATTGGATCTCAAGATTTTGTGCCAGGCGTGCCAAGTGGTCTGCTCTTTCATCATTTTTCTGTGCGTCCTCTTCCATGTTCTGGACAATTATTTCTAACGTATCCATTCTCTCTTCTAGCCTGGCCAAATCTGTTCGTATCTCCTGCAGTGATTGCTTCATTTCAACTCTCAGCTTGTTAAACTGTGATTGGAAGGGTGACATGAATTGGTTCTGAAATTCTTTAAACCAGCCCTGCATGCCTCCTTGTGTCCCCCTTTTTGGGAGCTGTTGTGTTGCCTGTCGTCCACAGTTGTCGTATGCTTGGATCTTGACTACCCTGGGGGCTTTGTTGTGTTGCTGGCGCCTCCTTTGCTCTTGTTTTTGACGTGTGGGTGCTGCTGGGTCCTCTTATGATGTGCCCCTTATATCCTGATGAGAGCAAGCCCTCTTCTTGTGTCTCTGCTGCTTTTGCTCACTTTTCCTGGTTCACCGTGAGCCACCGTCTTCTTTCCATTTGCTTAATGCTTGTCTCGGGGTGGGGGGATTTACTTTCCCCGGGCCTGCTCCGCTCTTGCTTCCGGTGTTGTTCCACCCCAATTCGGATCCTTGCTCGCCCCTGGTATTGGGTGCCTTTGGGGGGGTGGAGGGGTTTGGTTTGTCTCTGCATTTCTATCTTTATTTAGCCCCCATTTACATCAGTTTGGTCTTGTTCCTCTACGTCTTTCCCGGTTCTCTTGCTGCTCCAGTTGGGCTCCCTGGGGTGGATAGTCTCCTGTCTCCTTGTTCTCCCCCTTCCTTGCGAGGGGGCTTTCGTTCCCTTTGCTTCTGCTTCTTATTTCTTCAGCTTCGCCTTATCTTTGGGGGCTGGTCTACCTGCCCCTCTGCAATGCCCCCTCTTTTTCCTGTATCAGTTAGGCTGTTTCCTGGGTAGGGAGTTTGTTAATTTTCCTCTCTACCACTTCTCTCGCCCTGCTTCTGCACCCCTTTCCTTTTGTTCCCCTTTACTGTGGGGACTGGTGGGCCTGTCTAGCCCCTCTCCGCTTTTCCCCTTTTGTTGTTCCTTTCTGGTCTGCTTAAATATAGGGTTGTTGCTTCCACTCCTTGATTTCACCCAGTCCTTTGGCCCCCATATTCTTCACTCCTTTTTTAAAAGGTTATTTTATTTTTGGCCTCCCAGCATCTCCCCAGTGCTCTCAGTACTCCCCCCTCACCTCCTCTACCTTACTGGCTATCCACGCCGTCCTCTGCTCTTCGCTGCGTGTCCTGTAGAGTGGGAGGGTGGTGTGCCTCATCTGTCCCTCGTTTTGGGCGGCGCTTCGTTTGCCTCACAGCTCCGGCCCGCCCAGGGAGTCTCCTCGCCTGCTTCCTGCTCCTGTTTTGTGATCTTGTTTCCCTCTGGGGTGGTGGGGGAGGGGCTGAGGGCACTCTACCTCTGCTCTTCTGTTCCTCCTTCACCGCTGTTCCTGACTTGCCCCGGTTCCCACTCTGATCGAGGCCGGCCGGGCCCTCTCCTTTCCACTGCCTGCGCGGGTCCCAGATTGCACACCCTGCTTCGCTCCTTCACTTTTGCACGTGAAGCTCCTCCTTCGCCGCACGGTCTGACTCGGTCCACGTCTCGCTGCCGCTGCGTCGTTTGTGGGCTGCCTCTCATGGGTTCTCCCTTCGTCTGAGTGCTTTCGGTCGCTTCTGTCTCCGGTGGATGTTCCTATCTCACACTTCGCTTATGTTGGAGGTGTGGTAGAAGCCTCTACGTTGCTTCTTTGTGTTGCTGTTTGATGCGGTCCGGTGGGGAGAGACGCTCGCACACGTCCTTTTCTGCCGGCCGCCATCATGAAATCCACTTTCCCACATTTGTAGCGCGGGACAAAGCAGGACTCTTGAACACAGCACACTACTGGGTTTCTCTGGCACAAGCTTACAGTTCCTTTTCTCTGTATCAGGGCCTTCTGCATTCAAGTCTCTACTCATGCAAAGTCTCTTGCTTTAGAGGGACTGATATACCAAAACAACAAAACAAACAGTTTCTTCTGGTAACCTTCATGTAGGGTGATTACTCTTCACCTTTGGATCCCCCTCAGCCAGGCTCCAATCCTCCTCTTAGTGGTTAGCCTCCCTCAATCAGGCTCAGACCAACCATTCACTGTGGACAGCCCTCAGTCGGTTTCATACTTGTCACAATGTTGTTCACTTAGCTTCTTCACACTTTTCTCTCAATGCCCCTCAGTCTGGTTCACTATCGTCTTTCACTCAAGTTCCTTATTTGAAATGTTCAGAAAGTCTCAATGTCTTTTTTAAATGACCACCTTTTGTTAGGTCCCCTCATCCAGGGTCAGACCTTCCACAGCACTTGGCAATTATTAACAAAGACTTCCAAAAGGCGATCACGTCTCTCCAGGTCACTTTGTTAGCTTGTGGCAAAGGCTTGTTTATTCACAATAACCAGTTTGCACGGCGTTCCCCTTCACCGGGCGAAAATGCCTGTCTGACAATTCCCTCAGTAGGGTTCACAATCCTACAATCGTCAAACCTTTGCACTGGTCAAGGACTTTCGATTGTACAAGGTGTTTTGCTTGACCCGTGTATGACTACCTTGACGCCTCACGTCGGCCCTTCCCTATGGCCTCTTGGTACTGGTATTTTCTTTACCATTTTAGTTCAGTACAGTCTCTTTGTTCAGGAGAGGGATACCAGTTAGAGACCTCCGAACAAGCGCCCACATGGCGATGGACAACTCTATCTCTGGTACCAAGTTCGCTCACAAAGGACCTCTCTCTTAATCTTCTTAATGTTGCCACTGCATCCTTGAGTCTAACACAGTTCGGCCCACTATCGGGTTCTTCCGACTCACTGGCTGTGTTGAACTCGTTGGCCTTTCTTTTGCCGCTAGAGTCAAGGATGGTACCACAATGGCAATCGCGTCTCCCCGCCCTGGCTATCAGTGCGGGAGGGTGCCATGTACCGTTGACATCCATCACACCATTCGCCAGCTGTGATTCCTGGTCCTATGTTTCTTTTGTCAGAGGGTCTTCGCGGGTCTGGGTTGAAAAGGGCATGGGTAAACCCCTCCTTGATGTCATTTCGGGTCTCGCCAGCTTTCTCCTCCGTTTGAACTGTTTCCTCATGCAATCGGCCTTGCTCGTGTGTGCTCTTGTGCTCCGCCTTTTATCCCAGTCGGGAAGGGAAAGGGCAGTCAGGTGTGTGTAGTTGTCGGCAATTGCCTGACTCTGCCTGACCCTTCAGTCAGGTAAACAGCTGATACTAGTCCGTTGTTGCTCATGTCATAGGGAAGGGGATTCCACATCTCTCCCTTCGGTGTCCCAATTCCACTCCCTGAAGACCCCTCATCCTGGTGATCCTCCCGCTCAGGTCCACTCCTAGGAACTGGATCCAGTAGTGTCATGATGCCTACCCCCGGAACACCAGGCCAGGCCCAGCACCCCCGGGAGCAGGCATCATGCCCCCGGGTAAAAGCCCAGCGGCCCCTTATAGGGGCTCTTTGGACTCTGTCCTGGCGCCGTTGGCGCCAGGCTCATGTTGGACATCGGTCCTGGCGCCATAAAGGAAGGTGTTTTGTGCACTTACCTGATGCAGACCATGCTGCAAGATTCAAGCCTCCCTGAGACCTGAAAGGGACTATTTTTTCTTTGGGACTATTTTGCCACTCGGGCGTGGCCAGGGAAGGATACCTACCTGGAACTACTTTGAGGGCTATTTAAGCCACGTCCAGACAGTAGCTCACGCTTCGCGTTGTTCTGCATCCAAGCAGATGAACGCTCACCGTGTCTGCTCCTGCATCTGGTCTCCAGCCACGCCCGCCTCGATCCTGGAACACCTGTAAGGAAAGAAGAGAAGAGAAAGGTGAAAACCAAGAATTTTATCAAACTTCTTACCTGCATCCGGAACCTTCACGCCAGCGTTACTGTGAAAATACTTTCATTTAAAAGCACCGCGTTGCTCGCTGCAGCGCCGCGCTTCACTCACCTGTCCTCGGGAGTTCTTCTGGCTCCACCGCGACTGTCTGCACCGGTCGCCACATCTCTGCGCCTAGGGGAGAGACGAAGAGACAAAAGGTGAGCAGAAGGAACATATGAGGAAAGCCTAATTTTCCACCATAACACTTACCGGTCTTCTGTTGGTGGACCATTCCTCATTTCGGGTCGGCGCCGCTTCGTTGGCAGGTACCGCACCCCGGCCCCTATGGGGAAAGGACAAAACACATTACTGGAGGAATATAAAGACATTAAGAGGGATCGCCCCCATCGCTAACTCACCTGAGTTTACCATCGGCAATTCAATCCCTCAACGCATCGCCTTCATTCTGCACCTGAAAAAAAGGACAGATCACAGGTTAGGAAGGCAACAGAAAAGGAGGCTCAACACTTGAACTTTTGTAATCTTCATACTCACGGCGTTCCGCTCGGAAAAGTCAAGTGGATTTTGCCAGCGCCATTCTAAAAACCAGTGAAGTAACTGGACAAACACGCGCCCCTGCATCAGAAGCAGGATGGAGAGTTCATCCTTTCAAACCATAAGGATATTCCTACGGGCCAGACAAGCAAGATTTGAGGGTCCTGTTCAGTCGGTGTTCCGAGTTCTGCGCATCACGCTCGAAGAGGCCACAGCAACCCAGACTAGACCAGCGCCTCTGTGGGAGTCGGGTGAGTGTTACAAGTAGCGATGGCCGTGTCCTGGCCACCTGGATGCCAGATCCTGGGGGATTAGTAAGTGAGACACCTTCAGGTTTCTCACACTACCAACAAATGCCTCGATGCCAAGTATACGCAGGCTGAGGGGGGCTCCCTCATTCTGGCAGTGCACCCTCAATCCCATTCATCAGTTATAGCTGCCGCCTCCCTTTACTCCAAGCCACAGTCTTCGTCATCTACACCTACCTCATTAGTCCAAGGGAAGGAGGAAAAGCTGTTGGAATCCTACAGCAAAAAGATGTACTCTAATGCTACGCTCCATCTGCGCATGGCCAGTGCTGATGCTATGCTGGCTGTAGTGAATCAAAAACTGTGGCGGGAGATTGCGGATTTACTGCCAGAGCTCCCCGTGCATAGTCAGGGGTGCTTCAGGGCCGGATTGCCAGAGGCCAAAATAGTGGCCCAAGATATTACGGAATCCAGTCGCTCACATCGACACCGCAGGTAGAGCGATTTGTATTGCCCCAGATATGAGGACGACAGCTTGGCTCAAGGCGACCAAGTTTAACCCCGATGTGCAAGAGCGCATTCTAGACCTGCTATTTGAGCGGCGGGACTTGTTCCACTTGACCGTGGACGAGGAGCTTGACAAAAAGAAAAATAGCTCTCAGACGGCCAAGTCCTAGTCAATCCTGACAAAGTCGGCACCCAAGGCCTAAATCCAGAGTCACCAACGCTTTGACAGAGCCCTTACCTTCGGTGACTTCAGGGGTTTTCAGGAGCAGCGTGCTAGACAGCCGACCGGTCTCCTAGCCAGCACAGGCGCAAGGAGCACAAATCCTCCCACAAGGTTTTTTTTGAGTCCCCCATCCCAGGCACCAGCCTCAGAGGTTAAGAAGTTGTATCTGTGTCATCCAGATCCACAAGTCTCCGGGGTGGGGCATGCTAGCCCTTCACTTTCATTCCTGGAGGGCAAGGTTCACGGACCCATGGATCCTCTGTAGTTTCCATGGGCTTCTGCCTGCCAATTTCTCCACTTCCTCTTTCCTCCACTCCCGCAGATCAGGACAGCAATTAATTTGGCAGAGATCTGCTTGCTCATCACGAGTCAGTCGGTGGAGGAGGTCCCAGCTTTGCAACGACGCATGGGCTTCTATTCCCGAATATTCGCCATTCAGAAAAAGCACCAGGATGGCGTGAGAGTTGTAGTGGACCTTTCTTCCTTGAACCTTTTCCTACCCCTTCAAAGGTTCAACATGGTTATTCCGTCTCTTATTGCGGAGACACTCTGTGGGGGAGACTGGATGTGCTCCCTGGATCTGAAGGATGCTTACCTGTACATCCCCATTTGGGAGCCCCATCGTTCCTTCCTGAGGTTCAGGATCGTGGGCTTTCATTTTCAATACAAGGTCCTCCCTTTTGGCCTCAACTGTGCTGCAAGGGTCTTTACAAGGTTAATGAACTCGGTAGCAGCACTGCTCAGGGCGGAGGGCCACCACCTTTATCCCTATGTCGTCAACTGGCTAGTCCAAACAGAGTCTCCCGAGGCTGTACAGCGCACACCTTCGGCACTTATGCACATGCTATATGATCTGGGGTTCTCTGAGCCTCAAGAAGTCGCAGCTACTCCCCAATCGGTCCTTAACATTCCTGGGGCTAATTTGGGATTGAAGGGTGGAGAGGATCTTCCCCCTCGGAAGACGAGATCACGGCAATCAGGACGGCCACCAGGCATTTTCACAGCAGACCATGACCTCAGCATGATTGTACCAGCACTTGCTTGGCATATTGGCGGCTTGTCTCCGGCGGTGCCTCACACAAGACTCAAAATGAGGAGGACGCAGCTGCATTTCTCAGCCTTGTAGAATCAGGAGACGGGCTCTCATCAGCATACCACAGCACCTACAGCCGGACTTGGAGTACAGAGACCAACCTGTTAGTAGGCGGCTCGTTCCTGCAGCCCTCTCGGGAGATTACCATTACCACAGACCCCCTAGTGGAATGGGGGGGATAGGGGCTACACTGGACAACCACAGTGTCCATGGAGTATGGTCACGACAGGAACTCTGGAACACATCAACTTGCTCGAGATAATGGCCATCTGACTTGCCCTCAAAGCGTTCCTCCCCATTGTCAGCAGCAGGGTGGTTTGCATCCAGACACAGCTCCACTTGCATGTATTACATCAACAAGCAGGGGGTACCAGATCCCCTCCCCTCCCCTCTGCCGTCTGTCCATCGACATTTGGGAGTGGGCACTGTCCAACAGCATTTACTTATCAGCAGTCCACCTGGATGCTGACAGGCTCAGCAGGCTGGGGATTGACAACTACAAGTGGCAGTTGAACGAAGCGGTCCTGAGCAGGATTTTCGACAGGTGGGGTCACCCTCAAGTAAACCCAACAGGAGGTGCCCCCAGTTCGCTTCCTGGCTGGGGCGAGGCAAGGGATTGCTGGGGGACATGTTACAGATCATGTGGAATGGCATGGATGCATATGCGTTCTCCCCTACTGTGCTGATTCAAAAGGTCATCTAAAGGGTCAGGGAGTCACGGAATCTTCGGCTCATCCTGATAGCGCCAAGGTGGCCGTTAAGACCGTGGTTCTCGGAGCTCTTCCAATTATTAGACCAACCTCCAGTACACCTCCCGCTGGGTCCAGCCCACTTACTCTCCCAGCAGGTGGGCACAGTTGTTCACCCCGGAAAACTTAGCCCTGGCAGCGTGGGTCCTGGACAGGTCACCCTGAAGCATCTACACTTATCGCAAGATAAACTGGCCATCGTATAAAGGGCACAAAGCGACTCCACCAGGAGTCAGTACAGAAGCAAGGTCGACCAGATTCTGCCACTGGGCCAAGGCGAACAGCGTTGGTCCACTGACATGCTCACTGGACAATCCTTCTCTGCGTATCTGGCTCACTCAGGTTTGCTGCAGGCAGACACCTGCCATATGTATCTGGCGGCCATAGAGGCTTACAAGAATTGCCTATATTATTGAACTAAGTTAGTGTATAGTGCTGTTAGATCCTATTACTATCTCTCCCTGTTGGTATAGGGTTGAGCTTGTCTTAAAAGTGAACTCGTGAGTGACGTTTGTAAGGCAGGAGACTGTGGGCTTAATTGCCTTTGCTCCTGACTGCTCTTTAAAGTTCTATATATCTGCTGTGTGCTGAATCCGGTTATCGCTGCTCCATTGTGCTGCCTGGAGGTGGAACTCTATCCCTGCTTCAAAAAAACCCTGACGCGGAGTCAGCTGAGTCTTGGGAGTCCTTGGTGGAAGGAGTCCCCTGGCTGAAGTCAGAATTGCGCCCTACTCTGCAGTCTCCCACGCAGCCGAAGACAAGACTGCTTAACCAGTCTTCTACACGCCCGTGACTTAGTCAGGGATCTGCTGGGTCTGTTGTTATGGATTTCACACTCGTCAGCACAGCTGATAGCAATCGGCAGATGAGGACTTTCCATCTACTCCAGTAAGTGTCCGATCTGATGGCTGTGACTTTGCTCTTATGCAGGCTGGTACTAATATCGCCCCCATAAAGAAGGCCTCCACTTCATGGCCGGACCCACTTCCTAACTGCCTTATGTGTAATCAACATCTCCTCTCCAATGTCTGCAATGTGTGTACCCCCAATTTACCTACCAACAGTTTGACAAGCTGTACGAAGCCACCTGAATTGGTGTCGCCCTTCCCCCACTCCTCCTCTCCCTCCCTCACAAGTACTGTTACCTGCTCTGCCGACCAGGGAGGAGGTGGGATTCGGGCCACGGGAGCGACTTATGCCGGTGTTGAGGCTGCAGATGCCTCCCTTCTCGCGTATTCACTCGCTGCAGACAATGGTGGGCGCCAATCCGTTTTCTTTCGATCCCCTTCTCTGGGGGTCCCAATACTGCGTGTGTTGGCTTGGCGCGCATTGGCTATGTACCCTTCAGAGGCAAACACGGACGCGTCCTCAAATTCACCGTTCTTTTCCGTGTCAGAAACTCCGACATATTGTGGAACGCCTGCACTCAAAGGCCGTGGTGAGACTTGTCCAACTTTTGAATTCATACCAAAGCTAAACACCATCACCCCGTTTGTCCCTACTACCGCTACTGCTACGGATGAAGCTCGGCATGTACGTCACATTGAGCAGGAGGCGACAAACACTGTCTGTCTTTTAGGGATGCGTGCAGCAGGGGACTTTTCGTTAGCTGATTGGACTTAGTTTGTAAGTCCACAATCGACGCGCAAGTGTTTTGCTGACAATGAATGCAGGCAAACAAACAGGCCCTGATGACTTATTTGGACCCATAAAAGAGCCGGTCCTTTGAGTCACAGCAGACTGCAGTTCCCAAGAGTTAATTAACCTCACCGTGGGACCTGAGATGGCACTCCTTGGCCCTTTGACAAAAGGGAACCCTGAATTCCACTCTATTGTGGATATGCCTACAAGGAGAAACTTGTTGGATGTTGTAAATAAATTACTAAAAGATCAAACTAAATTAAACAAATCTAGAACTGAGCAAAAAAAACTAGATTTGGTTATCCTCAACAACACCCAAAATTCTGATGAGAAAAATAGTAAATCATTTTTACTATTCAATCAAATTGCTTGGGACTCACTGGTAGGCGATGCCGGCTAGAAAACAGTGACTCGCCCGGTCTCAACTGCTCGCAACAAAGGGCGCTAAAGAAACGTCCATACAAATCTCTGCGCCCAGCCAGACTGTTGGGATGACTCCGGAAAGTGTCCATACTTCTTTAACAAAGACCCGACAGTTACAACCTACTGAAACCTTATCAGATGCATCCTCAAGTGACTCCTCCATTATTGAAAGAGATTTCCCAAAAATAAGGCGTACACAAAATAAGACACAATTTCCACGGTTCACCCCCTCTGTTTCATCTGAAGGGATCGGCAAAAAACTTCAAGACAAACAACCCATTCTGACATCAGCCATGTCTATGATGATCTGTCCATTTCTCAAAATGTATGAACAGCTGAAAGACAGTGTAAATTATTTGAGTACCGTGGTGGCCCTTCTGAACTCTAAAATGGTGAACATAGAAAACGACAATAATCTCTTTAAAGAACTGATTTACAACTCAGATAACAAAATTTATCACTCGCTAGCCGTTCTGGCAGAGCAAAAACAGAACAACAGTGAGGACAAAAAACTATTGGCAGAAGTTGCGAAACAGGCCCTTGGCCTTCTAAAATCACAAAATTCCAAAATACGGACTAACATTAGTCACACCGCGTTGCATACTGAAATCACATGCAACAAAATTAATAAAGGCGCTGTCATGATCTCTGCTTCCAAAAGATCAGAACTTGCCCAACTCCCTTGGAAGCAGACCCATAACCCCGGTTCCGAGTGCCAGCCAGTCCCAATTGGGACCTTTTGGACCCTGTCCTGGCGCCAGTGGCACCAGGCTCATAAAGATGCCCAGTCCCAGCGCTGGAAGCGCCGGGCTCATAATGCTTGGGTGGACTTACCTACAGCAGACCATGCTGCTTACTTACCTGCCAGTTGAGCCCCTGATCCTCTTCTGTTTGGGACTACTTTTCCTGTTGGGTGGGGCAGGAGCCACTCCCTAGGTTCAGAACACTGGAACTCTTCTGGAAAGCAGGAACTCTTTTCTTACCTAGGCGAGGCTGTGGAAGGAGACACCTAAGCATTACAGGAGGCTATTTAAACCACACCCGATGGATGAATCTTGCTTTGCGTTATTCTGCATTCTCTGCAGCAGAACGCTCATCGTGTCTTCTGCTTCTGATCCTGGGCCTAAGGGAACAAAGGCTTACCATCCTGGAATCCAATCTTCAGCAGCACCTGTAAAGACAAAGAAAGAACAGGTTAGCACTACGGTCTTCAGTGGCAGCGCATCTCTTACCTGGTCCATCGGCTGTCACCAACGCCTCGCGCTGCATTCCGGCATCTGAAAGACAAAGGCTTACCTACTCTTCGCATGCTCCAGAGGTCTTCGCACTGCATTCCAGCATCTGAAAGACAAAGGCTTACCTACTCTTCGCATGCTCCGGAGGTCTTCGCACTGCATCCCGCATCTGAAAGACAAAAGAAGGTGCGTTTAAAGACATTGGGCAACTTTATTACTCACGTGCCATTACTCCTTCCCACGCCGAATCCAGTGGGTATTCCAGCACCCTTCAGCTTCTCTAAAGCTCCGAACTTGTACCTGCAAGATAAAAGGGACAGTTAGTGCGCATCGTGAAGCAGGCTACAAGCGCTTACTTACGTGCTTCCAGGCGCTTCTATTCCTCACGCGGGTTCGATCCTCAACTCTCATCAGCCCGCCATCCGCCATCGCCGGAACCCTGCAAAACAAGAGATATCATTACAAAGACTTTTAAGACATTTGAAGTGCCCAGAACTTACCGTTCGTGCAGTTAACGACGGACAGCAGTCCTCTGAGGTCAAGAGGCCTGCACCCTTATCCAGTGAAGAAACTGGTTACGGCACCCTGCACCGAGGCAGATGGAGAGCTCGGCGTTCACTTACCTAAGGTGAGGGCGTTAACCTTTGGGGTTCTACAGGAGAAGAGAAAGGGAAGAGGAGAGAGGCACCCAATAACCCCAGTTCATTAATCCCATATTTTCTATCTACAGACATCTTACTCTTCGAGTCAGACATACAGTGCACAGAGGTCCAGCCCAAAGAGCCAACCGTGTGTTACACATCACCTTTGAAGATACGGCATTCACCCAGTCAAGACCGGCGCCTCTGCGGGAATCAGGTGAGCGTTACAGGCACTTCCACTGACGCCGTTACAACATATGCAGTGAACAAATAAGGACCACGCTTGCAAAGGAGTCATCAAAGAGTTTGCCTCCTATCATTTTGTCAACTTTAGCAACTGAACCAGTGGCCATCTCCACCAGAATGCAATCAAATGTCTCTCTGAAACCCAGGGACGAAAACACAACAACGCTTCTGTGTGGGGAGGAAACAGCGAGCTTCTTGGAAGCAGTTTTAAGTTCTCAATCTGAGAAAAACACTGCAAATGCTGATGTGCAACTTCCGGACTGCTCAAGACTAACTGAAGACCAAATTAGAGATCAGGACAATCTCTGATTCCCTTCCATGTCCCCTGACATTACTGTCAATCTACTTGACCTGTCAACTTACGAGGAAGTGGATCCTGAAACTCCAACAGTGGATCGCGAAATTTCCGTGGCCCAAATGACCGTTACAACCACATTGGAAGTGAAATTGCCTGCTCCAGCACCTTTGCCTTTTGGTTCCGGAAGTAGTGCAAGGGTTTGTATCTTAATTCCACCTGCAGAGGTTTGACCTTTTCCCGCAAGTCCGCCATTTATGCCGATATGTCAGAGACGGGACAGGCTAGCTGAAGAACTTAAACCCTCACATAAGCCAACTAATCGAGACACTAACTGGTCTGCCTCCGGCTGCCTAAAATCAACGAACGTTCTACCAGCACCCAAGGAAAGTGAGCGCCAGGATCACAAGCAAGTCCCAGAAAGATCCTTAGGCGGTTTTGGGTCTAAAAAAAGTCACACTGGCGCAAATGAGAAACCATACTCTAAATACTGTTTGGGCCGGAACGTATTGAAGAGAACGATGACCGCAAAAATGTACTGCGCCTTCTTCACTATGTTCCCTCACTAAGAATGATCGAGACAAACAACGTCAAAGTCGTTGACTTTCATAATAACGAACAGCACGACATGGTGAGGCTTCACATTGACTCGAGAATCGTTTGCAATACACTGTTGGAAGCTGCTCCAGTGCTGATTTCAATGGGCTTTGACATTACTGCAATTTACTTAAAGAAAGAAGATGCAGCGACAAACCCTGAAATCAAGTCCAAAGACTCAGTTAAAAGGTTGATAACTGATCATACAAGCCCTGCACTATGTAATGTTCGTGCCTCCATTAAATCGTGTGTGGACGAGATGGAGAAACGCCAAGACACTGTACCGGCTGACGATTCTAACTTTAGAACGAAAACAACTTTGCTGCTTCCCATTCACCAAATTAAAATCACCATTGCCCAAAAAATCTATCTACCTGTGACTAATGCAAATCCAGCAACATTAGGCCTGTCTGTTGATTCCACTAAAGACTGGAGTTGGCTTTCGAAAGCTCTGATTCGCCAACATCAAAGTTAATGCCAAACCCAAAACAACAAGCTTGAAACAACTGTAACCAGCTGGAACACCCGAGGCCATGTGCATCTGCTAAAACCAAACCAATCTGGCTTGAAAACATTGATATCATGTGTGCCCAGGAAACTTGTCTGACTACATGCCCCGTCATTGACGGCTTTGAAATAGCTTTCAACCCTGCCACTAAAAAAACTGTGGGCAGGCCAATAGCTGGTCTCCTGACTCTAGCACGCAAAAGCTCGGGCCACACGATTATCCAAACTCATAATCACACCCCTTGCATCCAGACAACACTGATCCAGTCTGCAAAATCCTGTAATCAGAAAAAGGACCTCTTATATGTCCTTAATTTATATTGGCAGCATAAAGCTACCCCTGCCCCTGTCTTTATTGACCAGATAACAAACATCATTGATTCCATCTATGAAGTAGACGGGGCAGCAAAAATACTCTTATGTGGCGATCTAAACATAAACTGTTTAGCTGCATCATCAATCAAGCCAAAAAATTCAGCCTTGCAGAATCTGGCCCAACTATGGTCCGCGGAAATGGAGAGCTGAAACCTGCATATGTTGAATGGGCATCCTACTGGTGATATACCACCCAGACCTACCTCACAGGAATCTATTTTGTATTACTTCTTAGTTTCTGAGAGTGTGCATATCAGTGTGCTGAAACTACAGGTTAATCACATGACAGAAAGCGATCACAACTTAGTGACGCTTATTATTGCCGTTCCATCACGAAAAGTTTCAGAGAAATGCTCTCACAACATAGTCGTAGAGTCTAGTCGAATTAGATTAGGTCTGTCTGAACCAGAGACAAGAATAAATGCTGCTTATCAGGAGGACACATTTCAACTGGAATATCATCATATCTTGGAAACATTCATGGAGAAACAACAAGGACTGAAAAATCGCTGATTCAGGAACTTGCATGCCTTTGACTTAGAAGTCCTCAAACAAAAACGCAAGATGAGAAGCGACATAAGAGCATGTAGTTGTAACTACTCTAACGAAACTGCCAAAAAGATCAAAAACATAAAACAAGCCTATAAGAACTGGCTTAAGCAACACAAAAAAGCTTTGATGCAATCAGACGCCAAAGTTATGTTGTCAAAATTGGGAAGTAACAACACACGCAAGTTCTGGAGCCTTATAAACAATCTTTCAGGCTCCCAAACCGCTGTACAGGCAAACATGGTCACTGAGTGTGACTGGCTAACTCATTATAAGGACCTGTATGAGAAAATAGGCTTTATTCCAGACTACCTCTTCCAAACTTAGAGCACTGGGATCTGACGTTCTCTAAAGAAGATATCTTAGAGACAATTAACAACTTAGGCACTTCCCGAGCGCCTGGGCCTGATGGACTTACCAACTTTACACTGAAAGAAAACCCACAAATCTGGGCGGGCTTCTGTGGCACCTTGTTTAAGAAAATCACAACAAGATGCAAGAAACCGACATCATGGAAGAGCGCAGTCATTGTACCATTGTTTAAAAACGGCAACAGATCAAATCCCAATGGCTACCGTCCGATTGCTTTGCTCGATGTCTTGAGCAAGGTGTATGCAACCTTGCTAAAAGACAAACTGCTAAATTGGACTCGGCAAAACAACCTTATTGATCTAAGATAAATCGGTTTCGTAAAAGTAGTTGGATGTAGTTTGAACTTGTTCATCGTTAATACTTTGAAAATGGAGGCAATATGAACTGGGACAAAGATTTACCTGGCTGTAATTGACTTATCCCAAGCCTTTGATAGTGTTGACAGGGAACTGCTATGGTTAAAACTCAATAAACGGAAGTGCCCCCCTAGCCTTCTTGCTGCTATAAAAGACCTCCACACCAAGACAGACATCAGAATACGATTTCACCGGCTGGGGAAACGGTCTGCTCCAATTCCAACGCATCGTTGCGTGAAACAAGGATGTCCGCTTGAAGCCATCATCTTTAACTTCTTTCTCAACGATATCGACCAAACTATTAATGGCGAAGGATCTTTCTCACTCAAAATCAACGTGTCTCACGCGAGTCATCTACTTTATGCAGGTGACTTAATTCTGTTAGACTTAACACCAGTCGGTCTTCAACGGAAACTAACAGCATTGGAACGATATGTTGAGGAAAATGCATTGAGCATAAACGCAGCAAAATCCGAAATACTTGTGCTGAGAGATCTGCGTGGGCAAAACACCTTTACCCGAACAACCTTTAAATGGCATATAGAGAAAACACAGCTAAACTCTATTATTCATACAAAATACCTGGGGATGAAGATCAGCTCCAGTCTGAACGACGCACCATGGGTCGAAGACACAAAACTGAAGTTCTGACAACTGGCTACACAGGCGATGGTTTTACATAAAAAATACGGCCTGTATTCCATGCTTCCAGTCCTGGCATTTTTCAAACAAAAAGCAGCCCCTGTGTTAGCCTATGGTGCTGAATATGCCTGGGGTTGTTCAGCCGACTTGTGGAGCACAATTGAAAACATCTTTTGGTCCAAAGTTTTAGGCTTACCAAGAGGCACTCCATCCGAGTGTATAAGACATGAATTGAGCTGAACATCAATCAATGCAAGAGTGACTTAGAACACACTGGCCTTGTTTCGTAAAATGACCCTGAAAGACATCACCTTGCAGTTCAAAATCCTCAAAAACCCTGGGAAAAACTACAAGAACTTTGTGTTGTATCTATGGGTGCAACGCTGTAAAATCTTGCTCATGGAATTGGACACAGATATTGAAACGTTACACAACACTCCTGCTCGCGTAAAAAAAAACTAAGGAGACTAGATTGGTGCGAGAACTGTGACCTCAGACCCACTTATAGACACACTTATAGGATGTTCCTGGTGAGAAATTAGGTCTAAATGAGATACATAGCCCTTGGAAACTCTTTCCTGATGCTAGAAGAAGACTGTACATGATGTTTCGCATGAACATGTTTAAAACACGAGAAAAAACTACTCTATGGTCAAAAGATAAATTACATTCTGACCTGTGTCGACTGTGCAGTGAAACGATGGAAACTCTACAACATCTTGTTCTATTCTGTGTCGCTCTTACTGAAGAAAGAAACCGCCACTTTGGAAGCATCACGGCGGAAAGATCGACCTACTATGTGAAAGACTGGTGGCAACTAATGTTTGACGCAACTGATCGAAAGCTAATTGTGTCGCTGACTTTCTTGGAATCAATGGTTAAACGACTTGAATATGTTGAGGACGTGGGGGTCACCACCACAGGGTTGTCTACCTACCTTTGTAATTAACCACTGTTTTTCAAGATGGTGGCGTCAAATGCATACTGCTATCTTCGGCTTGTCCGGATATACTCTCAGTATGACGTATGAGGCTTTGAACAATAGAATTCGCAGTCTTGCTTCTTTTTTTTATCAGATGTCAATTTTCTTTTTTTAAAGGTTTGTAATAAACCAAATAAAAAAATAAAATAAAATAAAAAATCCCAGAGACTACATCTTCTCCTCTTCCAATCCATTGGTGAAAAGGCATCTGGCAGGACTGATCAGATTATATCCGCCGGTGAAGAGTGCACATCCGGTCTGGGACCTTAACGTGCTGTTGGGTGCCCTGGCTCACAAACCCTCCGAGCCCATGGGATCTGCAGACATCAGGCTGTTGACTGTTAAGACTGCCCTGCTGGTTGGCCTTACTTCAGCACGCCGGATCAGTGAGATTCAGTCTCTGGTGGCTTCAGAGCCTTATACCACATTTTACCAGGACAAGGTGGTGCTCAGGACGCATCCTGCCTTTCTCCCTAAAGTAATTTTGTCCTTTCACATTAACGAGGAGATAGTTCTCCCTATGTTCTTCGATGACCCAAAGGATGAGGCTCAGAAGGTATAGCACTGTCTGGATGTCAGGCGTGCTCCGATTCTATCTGGACAGGACAAGTAGCATCCGTAAATCGGATCCCTTGTTCATCATTTTTGGCAGGTCAAAACTAGGTTGTCAAACCTCCAATGCGTCCATAGCAAGGTGGATGGGGATGGCTATCAAGGAGGCATATGAGCCGCAGCAAAGGCCTTCGCCAGCAAACATGCACACCCACGCCATCAGAGCCAAGGCCACGGCTGTGGCTTTCCAAAGACACATCCCATGGCAGACGATCAGAAAAGCGGCCTTTTGGAAGCACTACTGCTTGGATGCCAGCGCCAGGTCAGACGCATTCAGTTGTAATCGCCCCTACAGTATGGAGGAAAGGGGACGGGACGTAGGAGTAATTATAAGTTACTCACCATAGTGACTAACATACTACTATTCCATAGTCCCCTTTCCTCCATATGTCCCACCATCCTCCCCTGTAACATCTCAGTGTCCTTAGGCAATCATAAACTTGTCGACCCGTCAAAGGGGACTGAGGAGTGGCACCGCTGGGGGAGTCAGGGTAGCACATGCTCCAAGGGGCCGTGCACCGCGTGCGTCTAAATTTAAAGGGGGAGACTATCTTTTCTGGTGAAAAAGGTTCCATTCCCAGTCCCTAGCGAGGGGCGCCCATACCATATGGAGGAAAGGGGACTAGGAGTACATTAGTCACTACGGTGAGTAATTTATAATGTATGCTCTACAATGCATAATGACTTTTTGTAAACTTGTGTTTTTGGTTTGTTTTTTAGGAGATGTAGAAAGAAAATATAAACTTGAAGTGAGTCCATTGTGTGATCGACATACAGCAAACAAGGCCAACATCCAGATTGGTAATCTTTTTATCCAAATTATAAAATTGGAAAACATTTTGGAGATGGAGGAGAAAAAGGGGATTACTTGCATGAAACATGCATTAGGATTTTGCTGCTTGGGGATTCAATATCAGTGAACTGAATATCCAGCGATGGCATTGTGATTGTGTTTGAATCTATAGAATGTAGCAATGATTAGCATTTCCTTTGAATTACTTCATTTACTTTCACCTTTTTGACACATCCATTGTACTCCAATTTTGTGTTATGTACTATGTGCACAATCTCCATAATAGACATTTTAACAACGGTTGAAGAATATTATGCTTTAGTTTGATTCAGGAAAAACATTTTACATAAAGGGAACCAAGGGCAATTCATGACACAGAAACAACCAATTGTCATACATTTTCTTCTCATAAATTATTTCATATTGATGTAAAGTGTATGTATATATATGTATATATATATATATATATATATATATATATATATATATATATATATATACATACATACACATACCTAGGCCTCAGAAATCAGACTTAAATTTTTAATGATATCCAGTAATGAAAGAAGTAAATAGAAGGCAATAAACAAAATGTAAGGATGGAACAAAAAGTCAGTGAGCTCCATTTTTAAAAGAAAAATGTGTTTTTATTGCAATATCACCATATTATACTCCACATTTCACTTGTCATATCAGATAAACATTGTGAACAATGTACTTCAATTCGCCCACCCGACCTCTCTAACCCCTCATTTTGACCTACTCCTGGTAACAGGCGGTGGCCATCAACAATCAATGATACATTCCTACTGGTGTTCTCATTGGTAAAGCATTTCAATGTTCTCAGTAATTCGCCCACCCGACCTCTCTAACCCCTCATTTTGACCCACTCCTGGTAACAGGTGGTGGCTATCAAAAAACAATGATGCATTCCTACTGGTGTTCTCATTGGTAAAGTATTTCAATGTTCTCAGTTGCATAGTTGTAACATATTCTCTTTAGGTTAATACATATGAGGGGTGAATTTTAAGCAGTGCGCCTACTTTCTATTTGGGTTAATAAGTGAATGTGTTAACATTAAGCCCCTGCGGCAGCTGCCTAAGACAGGCTGCTATTCAGCTAACAGCACCTTAAAATCACTGTATATGCAAGTCACTTAGGCACAGTGCGCTGGATACTATTAGCCATAATATCAGAACAGATTCAATAGTGTTAGAGTACATTTGTTACTTTATTCCGTATACCAACACAAACCAATTGTTGCATGTGTTTCACACAAGTGGGGTTTTGTCAAGGCAAATCTCCAAATTGGGTTGCATTTGTACATGTATAAACAATTATCAATAAATTCCTATACTCTTACATCCCATCCCCTTTCCTCCATACTGTAGGGGCGTCCCTTCCAAGGGGCGGGAGACTGAACCTTTTTCACCAGAAAAAACCTTGTTCCCCTTTGAATTTAGAGGCGCGCTGGGGCGCGGCCCAGGGAGAATGCGCTGCCCTGACTTTGCCCTCCGGTGCCACACATCGGTTCCCTTTTCTGCATCGACGGGAACGGGCCGACTTCACCAGCGCTCCTGGGTTTGGCTTCGGCCATGTAATTCCACACGCGGATACTACTTCTTTGTCTTTTTTGTCATTCAGGTACTCGGTCCTTAGGCGTCGCGCTCCTCCCCGGCGCATGTCGACTACAGGGTTCAGCAGGTGTCCATCCTGAAACAGGCTCTTCCCAACTCCAGACCCCCACACCGTCTGCCTACGTTGCCTTGGCTCAGACCACGGTTGTCAGTCATGTTCGGCGTGCTACCGCTGTCCTCGAAGGTGCTGAAGAACAGACTCGCCAGGTGGAGGGAGCTCTTCCAGAGGTCGCCTCCAGAGGATCTCAAGAACTTCATGAAGCATCGAGCCAGGCCCAAGGTAGGGCCAATATTTTCCAGCGCACCCCGCAAGGGAGACACTTTCCCAGCGACTCTCCCGCGAGGGAGGGACCGGCCAGGTCCTTGTACCGGCACGTGCCCCGAGGGTGCTACAGCTACCGGCCTTCGGGTCGAGGGGTCCTCGGATCCTCCCGGGCACAGTGTCGAGAGACCGGAAGGTTCTTGTACCGGGTCTACACCCGAGGGGCTGTGCCCTTTTACTGGCACAATGGCCGAGGGGCTATGCCCCAACACCAGCAATACGTCCGAGGGGCTAAGCCCTAATACTGGCAATACGTCTGAGGGGAGCACCTAAACGCAGCTCTACCGACCCCTGGGTCGAGGGTCTTACACCTATCGGCCCGAGGAGCAGGGTAGGCTTCGTGATCCACACGCAAGTGTCTTGGACGAGGCCAGGCCCAGCGGGCTGAGCAACACGTGGCAGGCAGCTCGACAAGATGGCCACTGCGCCAGAAAGGGGCACCCGTCTGACACCATTCCACGAATTGGCCGAAGGAGTGTCAAGGTGGTATGTGGCCTCAACCTGGTATGTGGGCTGCAGTCTACCCTTCATTTGCACAGGGCAGCTTTCCTTTGCGTCCATATGGACAGGGTACTCAGCAGCTCCAGTAGCCCCCAGCTACCTTGTAGGTACCCCCTGCCACCTCTTTGGCCATTGAGGAGGTGCTCTTCAAGAAGTTTATCAGCCTCATGAGGTCTCCTCAGATGGGGGTTATCATCAAAGACGCAGTCAGGGAAGTCCTCCCCGCCATGCTAGAGGAACCACAAACTCTTTCATCGGGCCCTCAGGCCCCGGTGCAGCCGTCTCCTCCGGCTCCACAGCCGCCTCTGGCTGCGGTCCCTGTACCCCAGCCCCCGGCGCCATCTGCCCCTCCTCCTCCCCAAGATCCTCCAGATCGCAGGATACTGATGAGGAGGAGGATCCGGGCATGCCATCCTAAGCCAGGGCCTTCCATGAACGTCTTGCTGGCCTGGCAGAGTACCTGGGCCACCCCCAACCCAAGGTCGAACAGCCGGCAGAGGGTGTTCTGGCTAAAGTCCTCACAAGACGCCCCTCTGCCAACACGGGGATTCCACTACAAACCAATGTAGTCTCCCTGGCCAAGAAGGGTTGGCTCAAGCCCTACTCAGTCCAGCCGGTCAAACGACGCCTGGACGCCAAGTACAGGCAGGTGGAGAGGGATACACTCTTTCTCTCGACCCATCCTCGGCCACACTCCTCAGTGATCGCTGTGGCATCACTATATTCCAAGCCTCAGTCGTCCTCGGCCTCCTCCTCTGCGGCACTGCTAGGCAAGGAGAAGAAGATCTTGGAGGCGTACGGCAAGAAGATCTACTCCAACGCCTCCTTGCACCTGCGTCAGGCCAACGCAGATGCAAGAAGATTACTCCAACGCCTACTTGCACCTGCGTCAGGCCAAAGAGGATGCCATGCTGGCTGCTGCCAACCAACGGTTATGGCGGATTATTGCGGACTTCCTCCCGGAACTCCCCACCAAAAGCCAATCACGTTTTAAAGCTGGGCTAGAGGAAGCCACGCTTGTGGCGCATGACCTCATGGAATCCACAGTGGCTCATATCGATACCTGAGGCCCTCCCATTTGCATTGCCACGGACATGAGGAGAACAGCCTGGCTCCGGGCAACGAAATTCAACACGGATGTTCAGGAGCGCATTCTAGATCTACTGTTCGACGGGGGGGACCTCTTCCACTCCTCTACGGACAAAGAGCTGGACAAAAAGAACAGCTCACAAATGGGAAAGTCTTTATCCATTCTTACAAAGACCATGCCCAAATCGTACACCCAATCTCGGCAGCGCTCGGAGAAGGGTAGTACATATGGAGGGTTCCGCGGCTTCCAGGAACGCAGATTTAGGCAGCCGGACCGCTCGCCATCTCAGAACTGGCGCAAACAACAAAAGGGGGGGGGGAGTAAGGGCTTTTTCCAGTCCCCCTCCTCAGCCTCAGCTTCGGCCTCCGAGGGAAAGAAGGCATGACATGCCCCTTCGGGTCCATGTGTCTCTGTGGGGGGCAGGCTTGCTCTCCATGCACAGTTCTGGCGCCAGAATTTCGCATACCCCTGGATCCTCTCCGTAGTATCCACGGGGTACCGCCTTCCTATCCCAGCCTCTCCTCCCTCCTCCCCGCCACTCCCACAGGTTTGGACAGCAACTCTTTTGGCAGAGATCCAGTTGCTCGTAGAGAGCCAGGCAGTGGAGGAAGTTCCAGCCTCCCAGCGAGGCTTCGGCTTCTGCTCCAGGATTTTCGCCATTCAGAAGAGTTGTGCTGGACCTTTCCACCCTCAACCTCTCCTTACCCCTGCAAAAATTCAAAATGGTTACGCCAGCTTTTATAGTTGAGATATTGGACAAGGATGCCTACACGTCCCGATTTGGCAGCCCCATCATTCTTCCCTACAGTTCAGGATCATGGGCTACCATTTCCAATACAAAGTCCTTCTGTTTGGCCTCAACGCGGCCCCCAGGGTCTTTACCAGACTCATGAACGCCGTAGCGGCCCTCCTCAGAGCGCAGGGCCTCCACATCTACCGATACCTCGACAACTGGCTTGTCAGGGCTACATCTCCGTAAGCGGTTCACCACTCTTCCCATGCCCTTATGAACCCACTGCAGGACCTGTGCTTCTCGCTCAACCTCAAGAAGTGACAGCTGCTCCCTACGCAGACTCTGACATTCCTGGGACTCATTTGGGACATGTGCTCCGAGAGGGTTTTCCCGTCGGAAGACAAGATCTCGGCCATCAAGAGGGCCACCGCCCACTTCCTCAGCAGAGAGGTGACCTCGGCATGGTGGTACCAACATCTCCTGGGTCTACTAGCGGCGGTTCCGTTAGCCGTGCTGCACACGAGACTAAGGATGAGAAGGATTCAGCTGCACTTTGCGGCCTCATGGAATCAGGAGCGGGGTTTTGCAATCCGAGATGATCAACGTTCCTCCATCTCTCCACCCGGACCTAACTTGGTGGTCCAGGGACTGCAACCTACGGACAGGCAAGCCCTTTCGACCACCCTCTCCGCAGGCCACTATCACCGCAGACTCCTCGCTCGAGGGCTGGGGAGCCACCCTGGATTATCTGTTAGTCCACGGCACCTGGACTCGACAGGAGCAGGAATACCACATCAATTGGTTGGAGCTGAACATCATTTGGCTAGCGCTCAGAGCATTCCTACCACTTCTCAAGGGCATGGTTGTCCTCATCTAGACAGACAACTCGACCAGCATGTACTACATCAACAAGCAGGGAGGCACCAGATCCCCTCTGTTAGGCAGAATCCGGTGCAGTTTCCTTGGGGAACACTGCAAACAGATTAACACTACAGGAGTAAGCCGTAAACCCAATTGGTAGCAGTCTGCACCACCCAGATTTACTTGGTAGCTGTGGCTGAGCAGTCAGACGTCTCTCAAGATGAGAAGGGCAGTATACACAATAGGGCCAAAAACACAGTGGAGCAAACAAACATTGACTAGAGCTTGGTATCAAAAGTATATAATTATTTATTTAAAACACACTTTACGAAATACACTAAGCACTCTAACTCTAAATCAAAGCAAGTTCAAACACAGTCAGGTAAAGTTTACACACCTCCCTTAATAATTATTAGACCGGTCTAGGTCAGAACACCACTATTTGTAAAAACAGATGTGAGCACTTAACTCAGAAGGCACTCCAATAATTAAGGGAGAGAAAAAGACAGGTCATGAAAATAAACAGTTCCCAACACTTTTCTAAGACCACAGCAAGTTAATGAAGGCAGAGTCTACTGTAGAGCCAAAGTTCATAGGCCAGGGCCACTTTAAATGGAGCAAGGCGAAATGTGCCCAAGATCACACAGTTTAAAAATGCACTCCAGTCTTTGCAAAAATGTTCAAAAGAGGTTGGTTTGATGCGAAAGGTAAAGTTAGAAGGTCTGGGGGCCAGCCCAGTTGGAAAGCCAAGGATTTAAGGGTCACCTTTAGCGATCTGAAGAAAGGGAGGCCAGGCGGAACACAGTACCTTTAAAAGAGAGGAAGCTCCAGCGGTGGCAGTTGTTCCTGGCAGTTCGTGGTTTCGACCAGGGGAAGAGAAGATCTCGTCAAGGAGGAAACTTGGAGACGTTGCGCTGCCCAGGGATGAAACGAGCCGCGGAGTTCATTCGGTTAAAAGGTGCGCTCCTTTTATTCGCGGTCCCAGTGGACTGAAGCTTGGCTATCCGGCCGCCGGGGTGCTTGGCACGGGCGATTCGACCAAGGGGCGTCCTGGAAGGCGAATGTCGAACTGGTTGTCCCCACCAGCTCATAGGGAGAAGACTCTTGCAGCTGAAGATCTTCTCTTGTCGTCGGGAAAGTGGTAAGGTCGTTGCAGCAGGGCTCCACCGGTGGTGTCGTCATTGCAGATGGCTCAGCTTCTCCCCTCTTCGGATTTCTTAGGTCCTGTGGCGACTTCTGAAGTTCCAGTCCCAAAAGCCCTGCTTTTATGCAGAAAAACCCCCATTCAAACAGCCTAGCTGTCACTCATACTTGCTCACCACTGGGCCAATCAATACAGAGTGCGACTTGTGTTGCTAAGGCAATGCAGTCCAGGGTGCCAATTCCCCCACCCACACATCCTGTGAATCCCAGACAGAGTGGCACCAGTTGGAGGGCTTCTGTGGAGAAGCCCGCCAAAAAGTGGAACAAAGGGCCCGACCTTGGTTGGAGTTGCAGAGACGGACACGTACGCCATTTTGCGAAAGAGTTCTGGCAAAACGACCCAACCGGTGATTTTATATTAATTTAATAAACCGGCGGTATCTTTACAATGCACCAAAAAAGTGGTGTGTTTAAAATGAATGGGAAAATCCCATAGGAAATATTCCGGTGGAATATTTCACGTGGTAACCACTGCCACCAGCCAGAAACTCGACAAGGGGGGACTGGACAGTGCCCCCTTGGAAACAGACCCAGGGGTAATCTAATTAACCCCTTCCAG
Organism: Ambystoma mexicanum; assembly: GCF_040938575.1. Taxonomy (NCBI): domain Eukaryota; kingdom Metazoa; phylum Chordata; class Amphibia; order Caudata; family Ambystomatidae; genus Ambystoma; species Ambystoma mexicanum. The sequence goes on along the minus strand of NC_090933.1, from coordinate 668,746,846 downwards.
TACTTCCACAATATGATGGTTTGTGCTGGTTCTGTTCACAATTTTGGACTAGTAAAGCAAATGGTGACTTTACATACCCTGGGAGACAGTAGTCAGTCCCATGGTATGGAGTCTGTTTGGGGGTCACTATGACACCCCTGTGTTACTGCACAGAGGGTACTGTGTAACACATATACCAAAACAGATGATACCCTATGGAGTAAAAGACCCCATAGCCCATAAGCACATACCAAGTCAAAGACATACCTCAAATCATGCCTAAGAGTGGGAGAAAAAGAGTATCACTCTTAGCAGGAGAAAAAAACAAACCCCAAAAATCCAGCAAAGCTGCTGAGGGACTCACTAGGTTGGGGAAATTCGCCTTATAATAGAATTCTCCCTAACACCCTCCTATGTGCAGAATGGCGCTCTGCATGTGCGAATGGGCCTTGGAAAACGAAATGTACCTCTCGACAGTCCACCTCCCGGGGGAATCCAACCTGGAGGCGGACAGGCTAAGCAGGCTGGGAGCAGACAATTATGAGTGGCAGCTAAACAACCTAGTTATTCAGGAGATCTTCAACAAGTGTGGTCACCCCCAACTGGATCTCTTTGCCACCTGGCACCACAAGAAGTGTCCCCAGTTTGCATCCTGGCAGGGTCAGGGCCCCGGCTCTCTGGTCGACGCAGTTCACCTCCAGTGGACCGGCATGAAAGCCTACGCCTTTCCGCCTACTCCCCTGATCCATAGTGTAATTTGCAGGATCAAGGAGTCTCACCGACTCCTCATCATTCTGATAGCTCCATGGTGGCTGGCCAGGCCATGGTTTTCGGAACTACTCTGCCTCTCAGAGGTGCCCCCCATACACCTTCCGATGGGCCCAGCACATCTTCTGGCACAGCAGGGGGGCAGAATCATCCACCCGAGCCAGAGAAACTAGCCCTCACAGCGTGGTACCTGAGCAGGTAACGCTTCGGCACCTTAGCCTTTCACAGGCCAATCTGGAGATCATACAGGGCACCAGGAGCAAGGCCACCAGGGCCCAGTACAAAAGCAAATGGACCAGATTCTGCCACTGGACAGTCTCCAAGGGAATCGACCCCTTGGCCTGCAGTTTGGACAACGTGCTCTCCTTTTCGGCGCACCTCGCTCATTCCGGCATACAGGTGGGCACCTGCCGCATATACCTTGCAGCCATTTGGGCTTACAGCAACTCGGAGGAAGGCATCTTTTCCTGCGACAACCCAATAGTCAAGAAACATCTGACTGGTCTTGCTAGGCTCTACCCGCCCGTCAAGAGACCGCACCCTGTGTGGGACCTTAACATAGTCTTGGGCGCCCAGGCGCCCAAACCATTCGAGCCAATGGCGTCCGTGGACATTAGGCTGGTCACCATCAAGACGGCCTTACTAGTCGGTCTTACCTCGGCTCGCAGAGTCAGCAAGATCCAGGCGCTGGTAGTCTCTGCCACCTTTCACAAGGACAAGGTAGTCATGCAGACGCACCCAGCATTTCTGCCCAAGGTTCCATCTACATTTCACTTGAATGAAGAAATAGTCCTTCCTACGTCTTTCCCGATCCCACGGATGAAGCACAGAGTTGCTGCACTGCCTGGATGTCAGGTGTGCCCTAAAATTCTACTTGGACAGGACCAAGGGCTTCTGCAAGTCGGACGCTCTGTCACTTTCGGAGGCTCGAGGCCAGGCTATCGGGCCTCTAAAGCCTCCATATCCCGCTAGATGGTCTCTGCCATCAAGCAAAGCGTACGAAGTCCCCAGGACAAGGCACTCCCGGCCAACATGAATGCCCACACAGTCAGGACAAATGCAACGGCCATCGCTTTCCAGTGCCATGTCCCTTGGCAAGTCATAAGCAGGACGGCCACTTCGGCCTCTCCCTCGGCTTTCTGCAAGCATTACTGTTTGGATGCTAGCTCTAGAACTGATTTGGCTTTTGGACAGGCGGTTCTCAGGAACCTATTTGCTTAAGGAAGGTCTCCTCTCCACCCTGGGGCTACAATCAGTTGTAATTGCCCATACAGTTTGGAGGAAAGGGGACGGGACGTAAAAGTAATTATAAGTTACTCACCGTAGTGACTAACATACTCTTAGTCCATAGTCCCCTTTCGTCCATGCGTCCCACCAACCTCCCCCTTAATAATACTGGTGTTATTAAGCAATGTTAAATCTAATGTCGACGTGTCAATGGGGACTGAGGTATGGCGCCGGAGGGCAGAGTCAGGGCAGCACATGTTCCCTGGGCTGCACTCTTGCACACCTCTAAATTTAAAGGGGAAGAAGGTTTTTTTCTGGTGAAAAAGGTTCCGTCTCCCGTCCCTTGGAAGGGACGCCCATACAGTATGGAGGAAAGGGGTCTATGGACTAAGTACATTAGTCACTATGGTGAGTAACTTCTAATTCCTGCTCCTTTTAACAAAAATTCCACTAGCAACTTATCTCGTCCTTTTGGGTGAAGTTTTCAAGCAAAATAGCCCCAATGGTAGTCCTTGCCACAATGCTTTGTGGACAAAATGGCTGCTCGACTCTGGAGCTCCGTGCCTCGGAGCCTGCAACTATCGTTTGGCACCCTTCAGCGAATGCACTGACCCTCGGCACTCTTGCACTAACGGACCGGGACTGAGGTGGACTGGACTGCGGGACCTGATTGCATCGGGACAGCCGTGGTCTGCGACACAGGGGTTGCCTGAGGCGCAGTGTACCGTGCTGTCTCCCCGACGGGAGGCCTCTGTCAGCGGTGCAAGTGGCTGACTACGCCACGTCCTACCTTGACGCTCCTGGGAGCTGCTGCGGCACTCTTGGTGTGGCTGTGCCGATTGGGTCTGCTAGCCAATGGTCTCCTCACCCCTGTCCGGCTCCGAACAGCTGGAACCGCCGGCTCCTGCTGACCAGTGGTGAACGGAGACCTCTCCTGAGGGTTGTTGTGGAGCTCCTGCGGGCTGACCCTCTGGCGGCTGCGGCGTACTTCTGGCCTCACCGGTCCTCCTGCCCAGAAACATCCTCTGCCTGCCCCTAGCGAGTTGGTTTGAAGACTGAGAAAGTCAGGTGATTAACTGTACTGCCCTATCGATACGGACTCCGAGCCGCTTCCGTCCTCTAGTGCCAAAAGACAGTGAGTAATGTCCCCCATGGTGTGCCACACATGCACTAGAAGGGAGGAACTCTGGCTCTTGAGTAACTTGTTTTCTCCACAGCCTGGTCATCGCTTTCTACTTCTGCCCATGACACTTTCGCAGGTTGCTACGCTTCATTTGTGAGTAGGTGATCCAACGCGGTTTCACAGTTATGCATTTTGCGCAGTGATAGTTTTGCTTTTTACCCCTATGAAATAAGGGCTACAATTCGAAGAATGGAAAGCAAAATCGCAACTGCTTAAGCTACTCGTGCGTGACACAGTGGCAGGAGTAGGTTGTGGTCCGCCGCTCTAACAGTAACCTGGTGGGCACCCTATGCACAACTTGTCTTCAAAAGAAAGTCGAAACAAACCAGAACCACACAGACAGGAAAAGGTTGCACAAAGTTTTAGCATTGTTCTTTATGGACCATGTAATAATAAAACTTCACTTTTCACTAAAATAATGAAACATGTCTCAGTTAAAAGCCTACAAAAGAGGTCTGATTTGCGTGGGTGACAAATGTTTATTGTTTGGAGAGAATTAAACTACGATAATTGTATCCTTACATAGAGCTTGATACTACAACGTTTGATATTTAGAAGTGTTCTGTAAAACACTAGTGCCACTTCCATAATGTAATAGTTTATCGACTACAGAAAAATGATGGCTGGCTGAGGTGTTGGCTGGATTAAAGTTTGTGACCTTGCGCCCTCCACTCACTGAGGTATTTGTCCAGTTGCTACCTCGATGGGTTCATGCAACTGATGCTCATATGGGCATTTAACCTGTGGGTCATAGGTTTAAACCCCAATAAGATTGGACACAGGCCTTGCCGGAGAAGAAATGTACCTAACTGAAGGCGGCATTGATTTAAGAACCTAAGGCCCTTGCCCGGTGCATTTGTGCATCTGTCCCGTTGGAAGGTGGACCTGACTGGCCAGATGCAGCCCTGAAGAGTCTGGAAAGGGCACGGTCTGCTCCCATCTATCGGCATCTGCCTGCTGCTAGGCCGCCTGGTGAGTTTGTTGTGCTTTGTGCAGTTCTCCGTCTCCCCTCTTTATTTCCATCTCTTTGCTCTCTCCCTCCATCAGTGGTGCTCTCCATCTCACCTATTTACTCCAACTGCTACTCTATCACCTATCCTATCTCCCCCTGGAAGCCTGGAAGGAAAAAGTTCAAAAAGATCTCCTGGTCTCCAATCTAGGCCTTCCCATCGATGACACCTAGGTCAACGCTTCTTTGAGGCAGACTGTCAGTGACATCATCTTTGTCGCTCCCTCTCCTGACCTATGGACTCCACATATGGTCTGTCCTCTCTCCTTTCTCCACGTCTCCCATTAATGAAAGCATCAGATGGAAAGTACTCTTGGCGGGCTTCTCATCCTCTAAGTGCATCATTAATGTCTATCTCAATTGCACTGTCATGGCCCAGTGCTCTCGACCCAACTTTCTCCTTCTTGTTAGGCATCTTCCATCCCCTATCAACTTCGTCCATGTGCACTCCTCCGGCGGCCACCCCCTTACCCCTTCTCCACCTCTGATGGGCATACCGCATCCCTGTACCCCTACTCAGAAGACCTTCAAAGGTGGTAACCAAGTCCACCTTGCTACCCTCAACTCTCGCTCTGCCATCTGACACGCTTCTGATATCTTTCTCCTTCTCAAAGACTTTGACCTCAACGTTCTCGCCCTCCCTGAGATGTGGTACACTGCCAGCTCTGTCACTTGTTAAGGATTTCAATCAGGCAATACACCCGGTCTCACCTAGCATGTAATGCACCAATGAAACACTTATTTATTTATTGTGTCTATAGGTTCAGTATTCTGAGTGATATACCACTCCTATCACACCCTTCTCAAAATACCCCCAGGTCACACTGAACCAGGAATCAGGCTGGTTGGTAAAGGTAAATATTTATTTATTATTTAAAATTCAAATCACGCATATTTTTAATATATAAGGGGCAGCTATCCCCAATGTGGGGACAATACAAATCAAAAAATAAGTAAGGCAATTGAATTCACTTTTGAGCAGCACAGAAGATGAAACACAGGGAAAAGACAGTTTTGGTTTGTGAAAAGATAGCGTTAAGTTAAGATTTCCCCTGCAAAGTTCTTAATTCACAAATGAGCAATTCTACACAGATGTAAGTAAACAATAGGTATTTAGGAATGAAGAACAGTGTATATGGTGTGAATGCAATCTTCCCTCCCCAAACAAGAGAGAAAACGTTTTTGGAAATTTACACTTTTAAAATGACAGTTTAAAATGGCTGTGTGAAACAAGGAAAATATGCAAAACTCCTTAAATTGATATACATTCCTATAAGAGCAACACTGAACAGGTCCTAGCAAACATAAGCTACAATGTGAGCAACAGTACACACTTTAAATCAGAATGGGAGGAGGAAATACTTTGAATGAGAAAGCACACGTGTAAAACCTTTGCAGAATTGCGAATTCCCGCCTAATTTTTGCTATGTGATTTATAATAGAAACGGGTCAAATATACTGTTTCACATTGCAGTTTTTAGTTGTGGATGTAGTACAGGTCTTAGGTTTAAGTGAGAGTTGAAATTAAGTCTCTAGCTATAAAACTGAAGAAGTTATGCAAGTTTGAATGAGAGGTGTTTTTTAAAATAAAGGCGCGAAAAGGAAAACAGAAATCAGTTTTTACAATGACAATTCTGCTCTAAACTAGGGTATTCAGGCTGGTTACCAGTTTGAAACAGAGTAAGCTCCAGAGTGGTCCACGGAAACCAACCCCAGCACCTCCGTGTCCGCCTTGGAGTACTTAGTCGGATTACCGGTGGATTGATTTAAGGGTTTGGGATTTTCACAAGACAAAAGGATTTTCCGGAAATTATCACTAGCACAAGAAATCAAAGCAAGGTTGCAAGAATGGTGTGACACTATTAGAAGTTCTTAAGTTAAAGAGAGGATGGGTTGAGATTGGGGTAGGCAAATATGCTATGGTTTACTATGATTCATGTTGATACTTAGTCAACTGAAATTTAAGATTGGACAGTCAGAGTTATGGTCATCACCGGATCGCGTCCACAGGCAGCAGGGCACCTCTGACTTGATGGTCAGCTAGGCGGTTCTGGTCAATTGGACTGGCACCTCCGACTGGGTTGGATTGGCCCTTCTGGTCACTGGACACTGTAGATCAGCAGGGGGTGGGGGGCGAGTTTCCACAGGCAAGCATGAATGGTAGGGGGGCGTGGCTTGGAAGCCATGTGAGAGGACGCGCTCTTGGGAGAGCTCCCGGAGATCCTACATTCATCCTGTGCAATAGTGCATTGGTACTAACTCCCGCAGGCCAGAAACGAGAGTAACCGTCCATGAATGTGAGCTGCACAACTACTGAAGAGCTGAAACCTCCACAAGTCCGGCAACGGTAGATAAATACCATCGAAGTTCCTGGAGTCGCGGATCGGACGGAGAGAAAATGGCGGCCACACCGGACAATGGAGGGGACACAAACGTGTTGAAAGGTACACCCTCGAGATGATCGGCGGCGACGCGGGCGGTGCAGGCCGTGGAGATAAAGATAAGCCTTTGGGAGAGCGTCGGCGCGTCTCTGTGGGCACCGATGACCCAACGTGGGCATGGGAAACGGTCGGCGACGGTCGGCGGTCGGCACTAGGACCCGCCTGAGCTGACCGGTGTAACGGACCAGGTGCTCTGGCCCTGACCTTTGGGGGACACTCGGATAGCGGCTGATCCCACGACGGGGTCGCGTGTACGGGCCCACGGCATACAGTGGCTGTGGAATGGCGAATAAGGCCGTCAGACAGAGAGCAAAACAGCCCACATTGGACGAGTTTACCAAGACACCGACGGGCCCAGAGAGTGTTCGGACCAAGGAGAAGCCACCCATGGCCGCGGCTAGCCCAAATCAGGACGTGTTAGCTGCTCTCGCTGAACTGAAAGCGGACTTGAAAAGCGCTTGGGAGGCCAAGCTCGAAATGGTGGTGGCGGACTTGAAAACAGCGCTCGACTTCAAAGTCGGAGAAGTTCGGGAGGAGGTGAACCTGCTCCGACAGGATGTGAAGGCCCTATCGGAGCGCACAGAGAGTCTGGAAAAGGAGGGCAGCGCCAACACGGCAGATTGTGCCTCACACAAGGCCGACCTGCATATTTTGGAACAGAAAGTACGCAACTTGGAGAACAGGGCCGAAGAAGCGGAGGGGCGCGCCCGAAGGAACAATATCCGTGTTGTGGGCATCCCGGAAGGATTGGAGGGTCATAACCCCACGGACTTTATTGAAAATATGTTGCTCCAAGAGATCACCGGGGGTGCGCTGTCGCAGGGTTTTGCGGTGGAGCGAGCACATAGAGCACTGGCTAGGAGGCCTCCACCGGGCGGTCCGCCCAGGCCAATGATAGCCAAAATCCTTAACTACCGTGACCGGGAAAGGATTTTAGAGCATTTTCTTAAAGGTGGAACCATCAAAAGGGGGGAGGCCACTATAACGGCCTACCCAGACTACACCATGATGGTGCAGAGGAGTCGGATGAACTTCGGGGCGGTCAAGAGAAGACTGAGAGACGCAGGGAAGAAATATATGCTCCTCTATCCGGCCAAATTAAAGGTGATCCACAATAATAGATCCCTGTTTTTTGAATCACCGGAGGAAGCCATGGGTTGGCTGGACATGCAGGGCAGCCCCCAGGAGTCGGGGGTCCAGGCGGATGAAGGTGGCAATGAGAGATAAGTGCTCTATGACGAGAGAGGGTGTTGCCGGAGACTGTGGGATTTGACTATAGCTATTGCTGTGGCCTGGGGAGGCCGGGCTTGGAACCGGAACTGGATGTTAAATGCACTGTTTGCGTCGTAATTGTTGTCATACAAGGGAGCCTTTCGGGGCTGGTCCAATCACCCCCGTTTAGTATTTCTTAGTTAAGTGGCCGCTAGGGCGACTTTACCCTACTGGGCTCTGGGTGTAACAGCCGGAACTAGATGTGGGGGGGCCTGAGTTCCCGGGATGGAGCTGGGCAACAGTTGGGGAGGGAGTTGGGGGGAGGGGATGGGCAGGGGGAATGGGGGGTGTGGGGGTAGTTGGGGTGTACATAGTGTTGGGAGGTTTTAATGGGATCGCGAGCCTGGAGGGAAGATTTTGGATGAGACTTCTGGATAGCATGAACGAGCGGGGATGGTCGGGAGGGAGAGTGCAAGATATCAGTACATCATGGGGGAGCTAAAATTGCTGACATGGAACGTCAGGGGCCTCAATAGCTATCTTAAACGGAACAAAGTTATGTTGTACTTGAGGCGACAAAAGATAGACGTCGCATTACTGCAAGAGACGCATTTGACCCGAGACAAACTAGAGCTGGTGAAGAAAAAGTGGGGTGGAACGGTGGTAGGATCCAGGAACTTGTGGATACTGATGGGCGTCTGGCCATGATGAGAGGGGTAGTCGAGAACAGAGTGATGTGTGTAGTGAACACGTATGCCCCGAACCAGGGCACGGCAGAGTACTTCCGGACGATGAGTACCAACTTGAGCTGGTGTGTGGGGAGTGCGGTGTTCTGGGGAGGGGATTTTAACTGTGTTTTGAACCCGGGGATGGACAGATCCGACGATAAGGTGATTAGGCCCGCCCCGGCAGCCCGGGCGCTGCGGACGCTGTTGCGGGACTTTGAGCTCGAGGACGTGTGGAGGACCAAGCACCCCAATGAGAGACAGTACTCGCATTACTCGGCCCCGCAGCGGTTGCACACTAGGCTAGACTATATTTTTGCCACGTCGGACGTCTTGGTGGATGTGTCTAGTGCGGAATATAGAGCGAGGGTCCTCTCGGACCACTCGCCTATGGTGGTGGGATGGCAATATGGCCGCCCCAGAGCGCGGATCCCGACGTGGCGCCTGCGCGCAGAGGCGCTTAAAGACCAGGCTTTTAGGGAAGACATGCGGGAGGAAATAGTTAGCTATTTCGATACCAACACTGGCAGCGTTGACTCGGCGGGGACTCTGTGGGAGGCCTTTAAGGTTGTGGTACGAGGGGTGGCGATTGCTAAATCGAAAGGTTTGCAGAATGGGGCCCTGGTCGATTTACAGAAGGCGGAGAGAGAGCTGGAAAAGGCGCTGAAGAGCGAGCATATAGATAACGAGCTGGTGCTTAAACTGCAGCAGCAGTGTACAGAACATTGGGGGAGGCTCTGTAATCTAAATTACAAAAAGTATATTGAGAGGCAACATGCGGGAGGAGATAAAACGGGTCGTCTTTTGGCATGGTTATATAAAAGAGAAACCCCAAGTCCCCCGATTAGGACAATAATTAGAGAAGATGGGGAGCAGATAGATACCCAGGAGGGTGTCAATGAGGAATTCGTAAATTACTATAAAGCATTGTATGGGGATCCGGGCGGCGGCGACCGGGAGGAAATGTTAGAGACCCTGCAAGATATTGGGCTGCCCAAGATAAGCACGGAGGAGAGAGAGGAACTAGATGCCCCAATAACACTAGGGGAGTTGGAGGCGGTCGTCCGGCAGCTACCCACTAGCAAGACCCCAGGAACGGACGGCCTGCCAAGTGAATTTTATAAAACTTTTGGAGCGGAGGTACTCCCCCCGATGCTTGATATGCTCAATGAGGCGTTCGAGAAGGGGAGGCTGCCGGAATCGCTCAGGGAAGTGATTATTGTACCAATATGTTACATACCATAGATTGGGGAGGAAAATTCGGGAACTGTGGCCTGAGAATTCCGTGGCAGATGATTCGGAGGTTACGATGGCAGGGATATATGATACAACGGAAGGGGGACATGAAATTTCTAGGCTGTATGAGATGGTGATGTCGAAAGTGGGGAAGGAACTGACAAGCCTACGATTGGAATGGGAGAGCGAGGTGGGGATCGCAATGGGAGATGGTACGTGGGAACGGGCTTTGGGGTACCACAGGAAAGTGTCTCGAAATGCCAGACTGCAGCAAATACAACTGTACGTTACGCACAGAGCGTACATGACCCCCCTGAGGATATCCAAATTTCGGAATGCAGGCAGACAGGCGTGCCCCAAATGCGACGAAGAAAATGCGGACATGACGCATATGTTTTGGGCGTGCCCAGTGATAGAGGGGTTCTGGAAGGAGGTGGCTCGCAAGCTGAGAGAGAGAGGGGTCACGCTTGCCATAGACACCGCCTGGGTATGCCTTTTGGGTGGGTTTCCCAGACCTCGGCAGCAGAAACATGCAAGCAAACTGAAAGACTTAGCGTATGTGCTGGCCAAACGACGAATTGCCATGGGCTGGAAAAAATGTAGCAAGCCACGGGTTGAGGCGTGGTGGAATGACCTACAGAAATGGGCGGAGGCTGAGACAGCGGTGTGGCAGGAGGCGAGTTGTATGTCTTGGGAGGAGGAACTGGGCTCTCTGATGGCATGGAAGGCATTGATATCCTGCATATTCGGGACAGGGGTTTCGGGAGATCCAGATGATGATGAGGCTCGCTCATGTGTAACAGAAGCGGAATAAGACATGGAAATGGCTCGCGGGGGGAGGGATCTGGGGAGTAGTGCGCACTAATGCTTAAATGTTTATTGGAATATTGTTCATGGCACTGCTGTTTGGTTTGTATTGTTGTTTGAGTTGGAAAATTAATAAAAATCTATTAAAAAAAAAAAAAAGCATGAATGGTAGCAAGCCAGACTGGATCAGAATTTGCTTCCCTGAAGTTTGGGATGGCTTAGGATTTGTGCCTAGGTGAAGAAGAGTTCAGCAAATGCAGAGGCCTGGGTTTTGCAAAGTATTCTAGATCAGGGCAAGATGAAGAATTCTGGAACAGGATGAAGTCAGGAACAAAGCACCGCGCGGAAATCATGATGTAGTCCGGAATCAGTGTGTGTCTGTGTGTGGGGAAGTTCCCTTATTTATCCTGCCAAGTGACATCACTCAGTTTATGGTAGGAACAGAATTACAATCCACACCCACACGGCTGTGATTGGTCATAGGCACTTGCCTTCTTCTGGTTGGAAGCCAGAAAGAGCTGTCATATTTTATGATGTGACTTGGGAACTCCCACAGTTATTTGGACTAAAATGTAACTTTCCCACAAATACACATTTCTATAATTATGCCCTCTAATATAATCAGACACATACATTACATATTTCATGGGTTATATGTACATCCAACTCCTATGTCAGTGAGAGCTGGCTTTGTCTTTCTGTGGATTTTTTAATCATAAAGATTTGGCCTAACAATTCCTAATTCAGTACATATCTGTGAAATCACCCCTAGGACACGTGTATACAATATTATATTTGCAGCATTAATAGTCTTGGCGCAATTAGTGTTTCTTTATAACTTTTGTACCTTATTTAGTACAGGGTTCAATCATGTCTTCAAAGAAAGAGCATACGATTAGATTTACAACCACCAATTTTTAGATTTATCCTCCTTCATGTAGCAAATTGAAAGGTTTTTAAAGCTTAATTACAAATAGGCATTTAACCACCAAAAGTTCTTAGCAGTTTTTTCTTTTACTTTTCTTTCAGTTGGCAACAGCTGTCAAATTCCTTTGATCAGGTTTGGGGTCCAGAGGGAAGTTTCCTGTCCCTCCCCTGTGGGAATGAGTGTTCCAGCTTGCTATTGTCTTTAGCTGAGTCCCAGACAAAAGTCTGATGGGTTCTTTGTCATGTGTATGCGAAAACCTCCCACTAGCAATTAAGCATTTCCAGCCAGCAGTGAGGTGTTACCCATTCCCCGGCTGAGACTGTCAGATCAGAATTAAATAGTTACTTAACTCAGGCCTGGGTTTTAACTTTAAGTTACCTAAATCTTTCATTAACACATATAAAATGCACACAGTTATCAGTGTATTTTGACATTCGCAATCCTTTGACTTTTCTTCAAGAATTAAACCCTTAAACCAAAACATGCTTTTAAACAGGCGATTTTGCACTTTCTTCATGGAAAAAGCACCTTAAACTGAGTCCTTTTAAATCCAATTTTCTTATGCAGCACACACACATTTAATTGAGCATTATTTCTGTCCTTGAGTGCAGGGATTTGTCTGCAGCCTGGATGTATGTATCCAGCCTTTGCTTGGAGTTCTCTCTGCACACCTGAAATTGTTACATGTTGCCATTTTTAGCTGCATTTTTCCTATAGAACTGAAAACGATGTAGCTGGGCAGCCTTTTTCATTTTTACATTTCTTAGCTGCTGTCAGTCAGTGAGGCCCGGCTCCTCTGAGCCACCTGGATCTGTAATGTCAATACCCTTTTAATTTCAATGGATCACTGGAAAATAAAATGGATCTAGGGCCAAAACAGCACTTTGAAGGTTGCAAAGCTGCATTTAAAACGGAATTTTCAGTTTTTCGTCCAATTTTGCACCCTTGCTTCATGTTAAATGTAACCGCACCCACAGCTCCTGCCGTGAGAATTCTGTTTCCACCCCCACTTTGACTGTGTGTGGCAAAGGTGTGCAGCCTTTTGTGGTTGTGACCCACACGCAGTTTTGCAGAATTTTGCGCGCACAGGGGGTAGCGCATCCATTTTTGGCTGTTTCTTTCCCCCGTTTGTAAAGTGATGCAGTGGGGCATATTGGAATGAGCCAAAATATCCTACACACTGCTTTTGGACACACTCCTGCCTGAGGGTTACAAGATACTCTCCAAGCCCAGGCTTAACCGGGATGGTGGCGGAGTGGCCCTGATCCTCCCTGACTGGGTCCCCGCTACTATCATTCCCACTCAATAGTACTCCTCCCTTCAAAGCCTTGTCTGGAGGCTCAGCGTCTCTCATACCCTTTCGCTGACTCGCGCCACCATCTACAGGACCCCTGGTCCGTGCGCCCTCTTCCTCTGAGTGGTCTGACCTCACTTTTTCCATTCTTGCCTCCAGTCTCGGGAGGATGGCTCAGGAGGCAAGACGACAACAAGCAACACAGGTTTGATCCCCGGGTCCACGCTTAGAAAACCTCTGGGTATTAAGCGTGTTATAAATAACCTATCATTGCCTCTACCTCCAAACCTCCCCTGTGTCTTCAGTATTCACCTTGACTCTCCCGAGGCGACCACTGGACTCTTCCGCAGCCTCTGCAATGTTCTCTCCCTCACCATTCATCCCTCTGGTCCGACACACTCTGACGAACATACCTTTGATGCTCTCATCTCCTCAGTTCTTCCTATCTCCAACCCTCTCACTATTCCTCTCTGCTGGTCTGACCATTCCCTCCTGTCTTCTCATCTTGATCTGTTTGATCCCCCTGCTAAGCCTCTGCCTGCACCGCCTGTCTCCTCTGTCATTGGACCAATAAAGTGTCAGTTGCTGCTCTTTGCTGCCACTTTTATTCCCCCTCCTCCTACTGCCGCAGACTCCCACACCGACTCTGACCTTGCTAATCTTCACCTTTCTATCACCAACACCCTGGATATCCTTGCCACTGTCAAGAGGATCAGAATGAAGCTTGCCTCCAAGCGCAACACCTGGTATGACTCCTACCTAGCCGCTCTGAAACGGCAAGTGCAGAGTGGCTGAGCGGGAGTGGCGGGCATCCGACACATCCTCTGACAAACTGGCCTGTTGACTGCTCCAAAGGGAATACAGACTCCATTCACTTGAAGAAGAGGGCTCACATCCAAGCCTGCATCTCTGGGGCCACTAACAACTTTGGCAAACAGTTTAACATCTGCACGGAACTTGCCAATCCTGCTGCAGTCTTCACATCTCCCCTGCCATCAATGACCCTAAGTACGTCTCTGGCCTCCCACTTACTTTCCAAAACTCAGGACATTATGTCCTCACTTTTCTCTTCCCCTCTCCCTCCCCAGCTGTCATTCTTCCCTTGACTTCCCTCACCCCTTCCCTACTTCTCCGCTTCTTCTCTCCCATAGCACAGGATGAGGCCTCTAGACTATTCCTCTCTATGAAAGTGTCCCCCAAACAGGTGCTCCCCTACTCCTCCGTAAGTATTAAGGACAACATTGCCTATCTTGCGCCTGCCCCGGCTGAATTCTGTAACCACTCGTTAAAAAACCCTCTTCTGAACACGCCTGCTATGCTAACTATAGCCCTGTCTCCTTCACCCCCTTCCTGGGCAAACTCCTCGAGAAGCTGGTCATCTCCTAACTGACCCAAAACACACATGTTGGCTGTCTCCACGACCACCAGTCTGGCTTCAGAGGTTCCAGGGGCTTGGAAACTGCTCTACTGAACACCCGTGATGACTTGCTCTCTAATCTTGACTATAACTCTCCATCCGTTCTTATCCTCCTAGATCTTACTCTTACGTCCCGTCCCCTTTCCTCCATACTGCATGGGCGTCCCCCGGTAGGGACGGGAGACAGAAACTTTTTCACCAGAAAAAACCTTCTTCCCCCTTAAAGTTATAGGTGCGTGGGGGCGCAGCCCTGGGAGCATGCGCTCCCCTGACTCCGCCTACGGGCGCCACTCCCCTGTCCCCTTTTCCCCGTTGACAGGAACGGGACAATTTCAACAGTGCTCCTGGGTTTGGCTTTGGCCTTGTAATACCACACGCTCTTCCCTGGATACTTTCTGTCTTTTTAGTTTTTTATCAATCAGGTACTCTGTCCTCTGGCGCCACGCTCCTTCCCCGGCGCATGTAGACATCAGCGGGTTTCAGCAGGTGTCCAGCCTGCGAGGGGCTCTTCCCTACATCAGATCCCCATGCTCTTTGCCTTCGCTGCCTTGGCACGACCACGGATGGGAGGGTTGTATCGCATGCAACACACTTTCTTCACATGCTCTGAAGAACGGACTAGCTAGGTGGAGGGAGCTCTTCGAGAAGTCGCCTCCAGAGGACATGAAGGGCTTAGTCGGACATAAGTCAAGGCCCAAGGGAGGGCCGCTCTTTTCCAGTGTACCCTGCAAGGATGACTCCTTTCCAAGGAAACGACCCTGACTGGAGGAACCTCTCAGGTTCTCTCACCAGCACGGGTACCGAGGCTTATTTAGCTACTGCCCGTCAGGCCGAGGGGTCTTTAGATCCTTCCAGAAACAGTGCTGAGGGACCGCTAGGTTGTTTTACCGGATGTACACCCGAGGGGCTATGCCCTTGTACCGGCAACATGTCCGAGGTGGCGCCTGTACGCAGCACTACCAGCGATACTGCTGATGGTGACACACCTACCAGGCCCCGGCCTGAGGTACAGGGTAGATCTAATGCCCCATCGCCAAGAGTCCTGGAGGAGGCTGGGCCCAGTGAGCCAAGCACCACGACTTTGCCACGTGGTATGCAGCTCGGCAAGATGGGCACTGCGCCAGACAAGATGGGCGCTCGTCCGATACCACCCCGAGGAACAGAGCAGGTGGGAGAGCGAGTTACAGGGTGGGGACTGGTGTCAACCACATACGTGGCCTACAGTTTATCCATCAGCAGCGCAGGGCAGGTTTCCTCTGCATCCAGCTAGATGGAATACGCACTGACCCCAGCAGTCGCCCGCTACCCTGTCCTACTCTGACGTCCCATCCCCTTTCCTCCATACTGCATGGTAGTCCCTCGTTAGGGACGGGAGACTGAACCTATTTCCCCAGAAAAAAACACCTTTCCCTTTAAATTTAGAGGCACGCAGGGACGCGGCCCTGGGAGAATGGGCTCCCCTGACTCCGCCACCGGCACCACTCCTCAGTCCTCTTTTCTGCGTCGACACGCTCCTTGGTTAGGCCTCCGGCATGGTAATTCCACGTAACTTCCATCCCTCTGTCCTCTGGTGCCAGGCTCCTCCCCGGCACAGTACGATGTGAGCAGGTGCTCAGCCTGCATGGGGCTCTTCCCTATGTCTGACCCCCATGCTCTCTGCCTCCGCTGCCTTTGCCCTTTTCCCACGTCTGGGAGTCCTGTACAGCGGGCAACGCGCTCTGAAGAACTGGTTATCCCGGGGGAGGGAGCTCTTCGGAAGTTTGTCTCCTGAGGACTCAAAGGAATTTTTCAGGGCAAGTCCAGGTCCAAGGTAGGGGCACTGTTTTCATCCACGCCTAGAGCAGGAAGGACGTTTCAGGTGCTTGCACCAGTGCAGGTACCGAGGCTACTACAGCTACCGGCCGCCAGATCCTACCGGACACTGCACTGAGGGGCCGCAAGGTTCTACTACCGGGTCTAACCCGAGGGGCTACACCCTAGTATTGGACAGATGTCCAAGGAAGCGCCTGTATGCACCACGTACCTCGCAAAGGTGACTGCTTACCCAGGAAGCATTGGAGCGGGAGAGACCTTTCAGGTCCTGGTACCAGTGCAGGTACCGAGGCTGCTACAGCTACCAGCTGTCAGGCCAAGGGGTCACGGGATCCTACCGGACACTGCGCTGAAGGGCTGCAAGGTTCTATTACCAGGTCTACGCTAGAGGGGCTTTGCCCTAGTACCGGACAGATGTCCTAGGGGGCACCAGTGCGCACCACGTATCTCGCAAAGGTGACTCCTTCCCAGGAGGCGTAGGAGTGGGAGGGACCTTTCAGGTCCTGGTACCAGGGCAGGTACCAAGGCTGCTTGCTACAGCTCCCAGCCGTCAGGTCGAGGGTTCGCAAGAACCTACCGGGGGCTGACTGCACTGAGGAGCCGCAAGGTTCAATTACTGGGTACCCACCTGAGGGGCTATGCCCCTAGTACCAGACAATTAAATCGGAGGCGGCGCCTGTACGCACCACGCACACTGCAAAGTTGTCTCCAACCAGGAGGCACAAGCACAGGAGAGACCTTCCAGGTTCTTGTACCAGTGCAGGTACCAATGCTGATACTACAGCTACCGGCCGCAAGGCCGACGAGTCGTGAGACACTACCGGTGTCTGAGCTGAGGGGCCGCAAGGTTCTACTACTGGGGTTTGGCCTGCAGGGCTTTGCTTTAGTACCAGACAGATTTCTGAAGGGGCGCCTGTATGCAGCACTACCAGCAGCATCACAGAGGGTGATCCGCCTACCAGGCCCCGACCTGAAGTGCAGGGTAGGCCTCAACCTCAACCGCCAGGAGTCTTGGAAGAGACGGGGCCCAATGAGGCAATCACCACAACACAGGGGAACAGGTAGGGGAACAAGTTTCCAGGTGGGGCTGATCTTAACTAAGTACGTGGCTCACGGCATACCCTTCATTGTCGCAGGGCCGATGCACCCCGCAGACAGTAAGGCAGAGTGGGTTCAGGCCGCAGCATGCCCACGCCTCCAAGTGCTCCACCGGGCTGTGAAGACGGGTTTTCTTGAAAAGCCATGACCCTCAGGGACATGCTCCCTCTGGTTCTGTCGCTAGCACCCACAGCCACTCCGCCCTTGGTTCCAGTGCCTCCAGCTCCTGTGAAGCCCCAGCTGCCCATGCCAATACTCAAAACACTGGCTCCCACACCTCCAACGGTCTTGGCAGCCCCACAGCCTCCTTCTCAGCAGCTGGCTCGGGTCAGCGGGTTACAGCTTGAACCCATTCGGCGCAGCCTACCAACAGGCGCCTCGACTGCAAGTTTAGACAGCAGGCCCCCTCTTGCTGTTGGGACTCTCACAGACACACTCCTCGGTCACTTCGGTGCAGCTCCTGGCACACTTCAAGGTAGGGCTGGCGGAGGCCAAATAAGGTTGCGCAAGACATAATGGAGTCTGCCGTGGTGCACGTTGACGCCTCAGACGGTGCCATTTGCACTGCTGCTGGCAGGACGACGACGGCCTGGCTACGGGTGACCAAATTCAACCCGGACATCCAGGAACGCATACTGAACCTTCCCTTTGGAGTCCGGGGGGGGGCAAACTGTTCCGTTCTATGACGGATTAGGAAATTTGATAAGAGGAGGAACAGTCCCCAGACTGCGGAATCCTTATTCATCCACGTTAAGGCCATCCCTAAGGCATATAGTGAGACGCACACCCATGCTGGCGCACAAGGTTCGCGGACCCTTGGACCCTCTCCTCAGTGTCCTCGGGCTACCGCCTACCGATCCCTCCTTCGCCTATCTCCTCTCCTCTGCTCCCACAAATTGGGACAATAACTCTGTGGGTGGAAATTCGCTTGCACGTAGAGAGGCAGGCAGTGGAAGAAGATCCAGCCACCCAGTGGTGTCTGGGCTCCTATTCACAGGTTTTTCACCATACAATGGTTACCCCAGCACGTATTGCAGAGATATTGTGCACAGGAGACTGGATGTGCTCCCTGGATCTAAAGGATGCTTACCTTCACATTCCGATCTGCAGCCCCATCGGTCCTTACATAGGGTCCGGATCAGGGGCTTCCATTTCCTATGCAAGTTTCTACCCTTGGGCCTCACTCCGGTCCCCGAGGGTTGGTAAAGGACGGATGAATGCATGTCAGCCCTACTTGGGGCCCAGGGTTACCACGCCTAGCCATACCTAGACTGGCTCATCAGGGCAAGGTCTCCGGAGGAAGTCCTCCACACCGCCTCCGCCCTTATGCTCCCATTACAGGAGTTTGGATTTTCCATCAATCTCAAGAAATCACAGCTGGAGCCCAGGCAGACTCTAACGTTCCTGGGCCTCATCTGGGATACGAGCTCTGAGAGAATTTTGCCCTCACTGGGAGCACTCTCTCAGCAGAACAGTGACCTCGGCATGGTGGTACCAGCGCCTAAATTGCAGTTACACAGGAGAGGGGTTCCCGGGCGTAGCCGGGCAACGTTCCACTGCTTTCTGTCGCAACCTAGTCTCAGGGAGCACGGACAGCAACTTACGGTTAGACGGGCCCTTTCATCAGTCAGCTCCTCGGGTTACCATCCCCAACCAGGATGGGAAGCTACCTTTGACAGCCAAAGTTTCCACGGAGAGGGTTCTGCCCGGAGCAGGCGGCCATCATCAACTGGCTCGAGTTAATGGCCATGTGGCTCGCCCTCAAAGCCTATCTGGCGGCAATCAGAGCCTACCGGAACTCAGGGGAGGAAGGTTTTTCTCATCCGCCAACCCGGTAGTTAAAAGACAATTGACGGGTCTCACCAGGCTCTACCCGCCCATCAAAAAGCCACACCTCTTGTGGGACCTCAACATAGTGTTGGGCACCTTGGCGCATACACCCTTTGGGCCAATGGTGTCCACAGACATCGGGCTAGTCGCCATTAAGACAGCCCTCTTGGTGGTTCTTACGTCTGCACACTATGTCAGCGAAATCCAATCTCTGATGGCATCCAATCCATACACTACCTTTCACAGGGACAGGGTGGTCCTCAGAACGCCTAACGCATCGGCGTACCTACCTGAGGTAGTCTCTGCGTTCCATCTAAAGGAGGAGATAGTACTCCCTACTTGCTTCACTGACCCCAAGGACCAAGCTCAGAGGGTTCTGCACTGTCTTCATGCTAGACAAGTGCCAAAGTTCTATCTGGACGGGACCAAGAGCTTCTGCAAGTCTGAGGCTCTATTTATCACCCTCAGAGGGTCAGGGCCAGGATATCAGGCTTCCAAGGCCTCCATAGCAAGGTGGATGGTGGCCTCCTCAAGGAGGCCTAGGATGGGCAACACAAACTGCTTCCGGCAAACATGCATGCCCACGCATTCAGAGCCAAGGCCACAGCAGTTGTTTTCCAGAGACATGTACCGTGGCAGGTCAGCAAGGCGGCCACTTATGCCACTCCCTTGGCTTTTTGCAAGCACGACTGTTGGGATGCTGGCTCCAGGTCAGATGTGGAATTCTGGCAGGCAGTATTAAGGAACTTGTTTACTTAAGGAGGGCCACCCCTCCACCCTGGGGCTACTTTCAGTTGTACTCGTCCCTTTTCCTCCATACGTCCCACTATCGCCCCCCCCTAATAAAACTGGGGTCACTTTGGCAATTGTAATATTGTCGACGCCTCAAGGGGGACTGAGGAGTGGTGCCGTAGGGCGGAGTCAGGGGAGCCCATGCTCCCAGGGCCACGCCTACGTGCACCTATAAATTTAAAGGGGAAGAAGGTTTTTATCACGTCCCTAGCGAGGGACGTCCATGCAGTATGGAGGAAAGTGGACTATGGACTACGTTAGTCACTACGGTGAGTAACTTGTAATATATCACCTGCCACTCCGCTGGCCTGCGAGGAAAGGTTCTTTGAAAAGTTCCTCACGCTCATGAGATCACCTCAGAGGGGGTCCATCCTTAGGGATGTGATCAGGGACATGCTCCCTCCGGCCCCTCCGCCTGCGCCTATAGTCATTCCTCCTATTGCTCCAGCGCCACAGACTCAGGGGCAGCCCCTGCTGCCCACCCCAGCCCCTTCAATTCCGGCTCCCCTGCCTCCCACAGTTCAGGCGGTTCCGTACCAGCCTCCGGCTCCGGTTTCTACACCTCAGCCCTCGGCGCCCAGCACTCCTCCACCCACTCCGGATCAGCCGGACGCCCTGGTGGACACACACAAGGAAGAAGACTCTGACGCACCATCCTCAGCCAAGGCCTTCCACGAACGACTCGCAGGTCCAGCAGAGTACTTGTGTCTTCCTCAATCAGAAGTCGAACAACCAGAGGCGGGGGTACTGGCCAAGGTCCTCACTCTATGCCCCGCGGCTAGAACAGGGATCCTGACGCAGAAGGACGTCGCCATGCCCAAGAAGGGGTGGCTCAAACCCCACTCGGCCCAACCGGTCAATCGGCGCCTGGACGCCAAGTATAGGCAAATGGAGGGGGATCCACTCTTTCTGTTGGCCCACCCTCAACCACATTCTTCGGTGATTGCTGCAGCATCACTCTACTCAAAGCCTCAGTCGTCCTCAACCACCTCGTCCGCAGTGGCGTCCTTCCCTAGGGCCACCACGTCTACCCGTACCTGGACGACTGGCTCGTCATGGCGAGATCTCTGAAGGTGGTTCACCACACTTCCTCCGCCCTTATGATTACACTCCACGAGCTGGGATTTTCGCTCAACCTCAATTAGTCTCGGCTTCAGCCTACGCAGAGTCTGACCTTCCTGGGCCTAATCTGGGACACAAGCCCCAAGAGAGTGTTCCCCTCAGAGGACAAGATCACGGCCAGCAAGAGGGCCACTACTCACTTCCTCACCCGAGAAGTGACATCGGCCTGGTGATAGCAACATTTATTAGGTATCATGGCAGCAGTCCTACTGGCCGTACCCCAAGTTGAGTAGATTACAGCTGCACCATGCAGCCTCATGGAATCGGGAGCGGGGCTCCCAAGCGGAGCTTGTCCACATTCCTCATTCTCTCTACTCCGACCTCACATGGTGGTCCAGGGACTGCAATCTGCAGATGGGCAAGCCCTTCCGGCAGCCGGCCCAGCAGGTCAGCATCACTAAGTACTCCTCCCTAGAAGGCTGGGGGGCCACTCTGGACAGCCGCAGTGTCCATGGAGTCTAGACCTGGCAGGAGCAGGAGTCTCAGATCAACTGGCTGGAGCTGAAAGCCATCTGGCTAGCTCTCAAGGCTTTCCTTCCGCTCATTGGGGGCAAGGTCGTCCTTATCCAGACCGACCCAGCATGTACTATGTCAACAAGCAGGGGGAGTGGGGGAGCAGCTGCCAAGATGACTGCATAAAACATAGGCTCCACACGAAACCAATGAAAAACAGCAGTTAACGGAGGACCTGCGTACACACCGACCCTGAAAATCAGCCCATGAGTTCCTGAAGGTGGGGGGGCACCACCTTGCCAATTTCTGGATCGATGGGGCAACCAAGCAAGTAGACAGGACCGACTACGCTCAAATGTGGCGCAAAGTTCACTGGAGATCCTGCCCGGACGCTGCCGCTGAACACATCACAGCTGAACCCGGAGGTGCCGGTCCCCTGCGAGAAAACCGCTCCATGCAGCGGCCTGCCCTGCCTGCTGTGACTGGCCGTGGCCATTGAAACACCCGACGTCCCTTCCCTCCTGGTCAAGCGGTGACCCCACGGCCAGCCGAGCTACTGCTGCGGACCCCCTCCCCCCGGCTGGCCCTGTGGTGTGGGGAACTGCGGTGTGGCGTGAGGAGCGCTGCGGCAGACCTCCTCCCTCCCTGGGCCTGCTTCCAGTGGCCGAAGACGATGCAGGCTGCCACTGGATGGGATCCTGCATACTCGAAACTGCGCATCACTGACAGGGCTCAGCTGGTGCTACGTACCTTACTTGATGCCACGTGCGGGCTCTGGCTGGGGAGCCTCCCGCTACAGCAGGAAGCCTAGTGCAGACGACCATTGGTTTACTGAGGCCGGAGACAGATGCCATCCTCCCCCTGCTTTCCCTATCGGTTGGCCACGGCTGGGCTCATCTCTCGACCTGTAGGGAGTTTGACAACGAACCAAGAGGCACACTGGCCCTGTATTGAGGCCCCTGCGGCGGCCCAGCTGCGGGCAGACAACCCAAGGACTAGAGGGGCTACCACCTGATTTCAGTGATGCGCCCTGTGCTGTGGGCCTGGCCCTCTGCGCAGTGCCGCGTCACCCCCACAGTTTAGGCACTTATGTCGGCGACCAGAGCTTCCATGTATCGTGATCCATAAGCTTCAAGTAAGTGTACCGTGCAAGCACGCCCCACATGGCTTCCTGGGTCTGCCACGACCATACTACACACAACGCCAGAACCCCTGCGAACATCCAGACCCTTTGCGGCGACGCTGCGAGGAGGCCTGAGTCCATAAGCCGGCTCCTCACTGTGTGACACTTGTTCCGTGTCCGCAGTCCATTGCTGGGACACTCTGCCGGGACCTGGGGGGAGGGGAGGCACTTTGTGAGCGCTACCTTAAGCTACATGGTGAGCCTAATATACTGGCCGTGCCGCACATGTACATTTCGGGGCACACCTGGGCAGCTAGAGGAATCGCTCTGCAGTCTGGCATGCATGAGTTTTCTGGTGGGGCCACAGGGACCCCTGAATTGCACGCAGTACCACCAAAAGTGCCTGACAGCACCCTACCCTCCCTCCCTGCACCCCACATACTCAGGCTCTCACTAGACATGTGTGGAAGGCCGATCCTAATGTGTGATAGCAGTCACTAGGAGGCAGATATTTGGTGACTTCATAGGGGATTGACCTGCCAGCCCAGAGAATGTCGAACAAATCCCAAGGAGCCAACAAAACTGGCGCCGTGGACAAATTCACGAAAGCGGCACCAAGACCTGATCTAGATCTACCCACCCCAGGCCAAGACGATACAACTAACTCCTCCTCCTTAGCTGCCTCCGACCTAACAGCTATGATGGAATCCCTGGCAAAAAACATTGCGTCCTTCCACGAAAAGCTAGATGATATTAATGCTAATGTCATGTCTTCTCAAGTCACAACTCGACCATGCTAGCACTAGAATCACAGCGGCTGAATCCAGGATTGGGGCTAATGAAGACGGAATACAAGTGCTCCGGGACACTGTATTGCCCTGGTCCGAGACATGAAATCCGTCAAGGCGAAATGTGACCATTTGAAATCTCGCTTACGAAGAAATAATGTTTGTATAATCGGAGTCCCAGAGGATGTGCTCAAAGGTGAGATGGAATTAGCTATTGAAAACTTACTGAAAGACTTGCTGGGAAACCCAAGCTATCTCAATTTTTCACCGTCGAACGAGTGCACCGTGCACTGCCCCCGCGACTTAAGCTCGGAGATTTCCGCAGACCTATAATTGCCAAAATATTAAGCTACATGGACAGGAATCATGTACTCCATCTGGCACGAGAGAAGAAGGAACTACGGATGGACTCACAAATCATTAGGATCTTCCCCGACTTCTCCACAAGGGTACAGCAGGAGAGGCGCCTGTTTCTCTGCATTAAAAAAAAATGTTAAGGGAGAGGAGCGTCCAATATGCTATGTTCTTCCCGGCGCACCTTAAGTTTACCCTCAGAGGCACACTCTACTTCTTCACTGTCCCTGATGAGGTGGTAAAATTCATCGAGTCTCAGATCCCGTTAAACAATCCAACTAAGCACATGATGGAAACTGATTGAGTGCCGGGACCGTAATGCAGGTGGTCTCACTTTCGAATTCATGCATCCTTCAGATTCAAAGCCAATAGCGACACATGTAATATTGGACCGCCGTTGAATAGTAACATGTTGTAAGAAGTGAAATGTCAGCATTGATTCTGCGATGTTGGTAGTGTGGCATCAGCGTTCCCCACTGCGGCTGCAATTGTTCATTACAAGGTTTTGTTGTGGTTGGGTCCCTGTTGGAACCCCAGTGCACCTGGGCCAGGTTGGGTTGGGCCTATGGACCACATTACTAGGAGGGAGGGACCTTACACTGCTAGTTGGGCTATAGCAGTGGGGGGGGGGAGGAGGGAGGACAGTTGGTGTAAGTAATGTTAAAAATGGCAGAGATGGTGCAGTTGCGCAAATGTCAAGCGAGCAATGTGTGGACGAAGCAGGCACAGTACCTTGTGCACTAGTGTGGCTAGTCTAGGATACACTCTAAAACATTACAATTGGCGACAAAGTTAATGTCATGGAATGTCTGTGGTATTGCTAACTTTACTAAGGCCCGTAGAATCACAGCATACGCCCAAAGGCACTGGGTGAAGATACTCCTGCTTCAAGAAACTCATGCCATGAAGTGGTTGGCGACAGCCTTGGCACCGTCCTGGGGGATGAATAGATTCTACACCTCGTTTTCTGCGCAGGCTAGAGGGGTATTGATGCTAATTCACAAGTTGGTTAAGTTCACACTGAAGAAGAGCTACATAGACCCCGAGGGCAAATACATCATATTGCACTGCAACATACCTGCGGGAGAATATCTAGTCGTGAATACCTATGCCCAAATATTGACAGTCCAGAGTTTTTTTTATGCAGTGGTCTCTGACCCAATGGGGTATATTGGGGTGCAAATTATATGGGGAGGGGCTATGAATCTAATACTAGATATCAACCTTGACCGAACCAGAGTTGCCCCTAGCTCCTTGTCTCGGGCGGCTCGTAGGCTGCAACTACACATGGTATCGCTAGGACTACGTGACTCATGGAGAGCCCTCAATGCTCAAGGAAGGGGATAAACGTACTGCTCTTCAGTACACGATAGCTCCTCTCAGATTGACCTATTCTTAACGACCGGAGATCTGTTAGGCAAAGTCTAAAATGCAGAGATACTCACCCGCACTCTTTCTGCTCATGCCCCGGTGACGCTATCCATATGACTGGAAACATCCCTGCCCCCTTCAGCCGCCTGGCGGTTGAAATCGGAAGCTCTGAATGATATTGTATTTAAAGCTGAGATCCGCTCAGATATAGAGACATTCTTTGAGTGTAATAAACAGCAGGACACAGCTATTGGGGCGCACATGCAAGGCCTTTATAGTGTACATTAGGGGCATGTCCATCTCGAGGGAGGCAGGAATCCTAAAAATGATTAGGAATGACCTCAGCCGGTCAGAAGCCAAACTAAGGGTCCTTGAGCAGGAATGCACAACTGTCGCCACCTCCACTAAACTGGCGCAGATACGGGAGGAATTGGAGACCTTAGTCGCATGCCCTGCGTGAAATCCGCTACTTTGCACGCCCCCAGGCGGCAAGTAGATATGGGGAAGGTGAACGCCCAGGTCAATCACTAGCCAGAGTGGTCCGGGCGGAGGGGGGACGGTCACAGATTGTGTATAAAGGACACAAAGGGTAGCCCACACTGGGCAGACCTGCAGATACTGGAGGTCTTCACTAAGTTTTACGCAGAACTATACACATCGCACCAAACACACAACATATCTGACATACAAGTGCTACTGGACAATATTCCTATGACCCTTATCTCCCAGTCCACTAGAAACGGCTTAGACGACGCCCATCACACTGGACGAAATAGTTCAAGCCATAACCGACCTACCGAAGGGCAAGGCCCCCGGACCAGACAGCTTTACCTCGGTATTCTATCAAGAACATATGGCGCTCCTTGCGCCAAAACTACTGGAGGCCTGGAACTAATCACTTTGCAAATCAATTCTCCCTCCCACTCTGTGTGAAGCGACAATAACAGTCCTTCTGAAGCCAGGCAAGCCCGGAGACGAGTGCCGTTCCTATAGGCCGCTGTCCCTCTTGAACATCGATAGGAAAATATTCGCCAAAACAGACGCAAATAGATTCCTGCCAATCATGCCCCATTTGGTGCATGAGGATCAGGGAGGGTTAGTTCCTGGATGCTCTACGGCACTGAACATTAGAAGACTTTTTAATTTAATGTCCAGAATTTATCAGACGGCAGAGGCTGTTGCTGTCACGCTTGATGCCCAAAAGGCATTCGATATGGTGGTCTGGCATTTCATGTGGGAAGTCTTGGATAAAATGGGAGTGGGGCGGAATATGATCAAATTCATCAAACTGCTCTACACAGACCCAGCGTCTAGACTGTTGGTCAAGACACAAACCTCTGCACCCTTTGCATTGAACAGGGGCACCCATCGGGACTGCCCATTCTCCCCCATTTTGTTTGCACTTGCCATCAAACCAATGGCAGACTGTATTAGAGCGCAGCATTCACGTAAAGGTATACGTCTAACAGAAGCCCCTGAGATAATCTCATTGTATGGTGATGATATACATGTCAGGAACCCATCCTCTAACCTAGACCCTGTACTTAGGGATGTAATCCGTATTGGCACCTACTCCGGGTTCGCCACTAACTATGCAAAATCTGAGATATTTCCCCTAACTAAGGAAACCCACCAACCCTTGTGTGAGTACCCTCTCCAGTGGTCACCAGGAGGAATCAAATACTTAGGTGTCCAGGTGTCTCCAACCAAACAGTCCCTACTAGCAAATAATGATGCTGCTGCCGAAAGGCATGTCCACACCAAAATAAAAAGATGGTGTCCCCTTCTGCTTACGCTGGCGGGGAATCTATCATTGATAGAAATTATCCTAGTACCCAAACTCCTCTTCCCGAACGTCCTGGTTTGGCCGGGCAAACAATACTTTGATAGTCTACACATAGCATTTGCGCAATTTCTGTCGCATGCTGGCGCCGTTCGTAAGAAGTGGACGCACATGAATTCCCCTAAGAGTGTGGGGGCTTCACCGATTCCGATCTGAAGCTATACTGGATAGCAACACAACCTCAATATGCTACATATTGGTACTCATACCCCACTGCCCAACCCCATGTCAAACTAGAGAGACTGGCGACCTCTGAAGTTGACTTTAAGTCACTAATTGCACACCATACATATTTGGATGAATCACCTTTCGACCACCCTGCGTCCACTCTGCAAGCATGGGACCGATTTTTGTCACCAAGGTCCGAAACACACCCTAAATGGCTCCCCATCTGGGGGTACCCTGGGCTTGAACCCACACACGATAAGACCCTATCACAGCACTGGCAGGCGTTGGGATACCAAGCACTAACTGACGTGTGCCCTGAGGGGAAATGTATCACCCCTCAAACCTTGCAGCCGGGGCACTCAGGGTCGGCAGTGGAAATGTTACAATACTTCAGAACTCAATCCAAGCCATGTGGCCATCCTACCCGGATGAGCCCCCAGACACACCCGAAATAATCTGCATAGCAAATTCAAGTGTAGCTCGCAGAGTGGTCTCCACGCTATACAAATTCCTAGTAGCGAAAAAACCCCGGACCCACCTCCCAAAGCTCGTAACGGCTGGGCGAACGAGCTCGACCTGGAGATCACAGACGATGTATGGAAGAAACTCTGTTCCCACACGCGTAGGGTGCCCCTTAATTTCAGGTGCCGCTGCATACAATACAAACTGCTGAACAGGCTATACTATACCCCTCACAAACTGAATAAGTTTAATCGTGGCCTGGAGAATGCCTGCCCCCGTTCCCAGACAGTGACGGGCAATCACATACACATGTTTTGATCATGCACAAAACTATATGATTATTGGGTCTAGATCTTACAGACACTCTGACGTTGTGGGTGTTACTGTGGACCCAGACCCACTAGGGGTGCTGTTTGGTGTGTGAGGCAACGATGATGTTCAGAAAAAAATCACCTTTTTTGAGTATAGGCTTCATGGTGGCTAAGAAATGTATATTACAATGTTGGAAACAATCTGCGCCTCCTTCCTTCACAATGTGGCTAACTGCACTCACCTGGTCTCAGATGTGCGAGTAAGACTACATAAATTCCCTGCTGCTACCGTCCCGCCTGAAAAGTGTGTGGACTGAATTTTGCAGCTACCTTGTGAATAGATCTGGGAGTTCCTCACCCACACCTGTACCAGACACAAATGTATTAACAACCTGAAATGCATGCACACTCAGACTTACTGTCCTGTGATCGTACAAGTTGACAAGTGTAATGTGTATAAGGATTGTGCCCATATGCATAAGATATATATTCCTTACCTGATTGTGTGTATTGTACTAAGCTGCCAATAAACAAAGGTTTAAAAAAAGAAAGCAAGCAGGGGCGTGGGGGGTACCATGTCCCCTCCACTGTGCAGCCTGGCGGGCAGCATGTGGGAATGGGCCCTGGAGAACATCATCTAACTCAGTGCCATCCACCTGCCGGGGGACTCCAACTTGGAGGCGGCAATTGAACGATCAGGTGCTGCTGGAGATCTTCAGCAGATGGGGACATCCTCAAGTGGATCTTTTTGCCTCCTGGGACAACCAGAAGTGGCAGCAGTTTGCGTCCTGGCAGGGGCAGGGTCCTGGCTCCCTGGGCGCCGCATTCTAGATAGTGGAACGCAATGACAGCATATGCCTTCCCTCCCACACCCCTGGTCCACTGGGTGACCTGCAAGATAAAGGAATCTTGTCACCTCAGCATAATTCTGATAGCTCCGTGGTGGCCAGCCAGACCGTGGTTCTCGGAGCTTCTCAGCCTCTAGGACAGGCCACCCCTTCACCTTCCGATGGGCCCAGCTGAATCACCTGAGCCTATCACAGGCTAACCTAGAAATCATTCAGGACACCAGGAGCAAGGCTACCAGAAGCCAGTACAGGAGTAAATGGACTAGGTTCCGTCACTGGGCAGACTCTAAAGAGATCGACCCCCTTACGTGCACGCTGGATGATGTGCTCGCCTTCTCTGCCCACCTTGCTCACTCAGGCATGCAGGTGGTCACATGGCGCACCTATTTGTCAGCCATAGGGGCCTACAGAAATTCGGAGGAGGTCTTCTCCTCTTCCAAACCGATGGTCAATAGACCTATGGCGGGCCTCTCCAGGCTCTACCCGCCCATCAAAAAACCACACCCTGTGTGGGACCTCAATGTAGTGCTGGGTGACTTGGTGCACAAGCCCTTCGATCCAATGGCGTCCACGGACATCAGGCTGGTCACCATTAAGACAGCTCTGTTAGTGGGCCTCACCTCGGCTCGCAGGGTCAGCGAGAACCAGGCACCGGTGGCCTCTGAACCTTATATGACTTTTCAGAAGGATAAGGTGGCCCTAAGGGGACACCCCGCGTTCCTACCCAAGGTACCCTCCGCTTTCCATCCAAACGAGGAGATGATCTTACCTACGTTTTCTGCTGACTGTAAGGACGAGGCTCAGAGGGTCTTGCACTGTCTGGATGGCAGACGCACTCTGAAATTCTATCTGAACAGGACCAAGGGCTTCCGCAAGTCGGACGCACTGTTTGTCACCTTTGGTGGTGGGGGGGGGGGCAAAGCCCGGGTATCAGGCATCCAAGGCCTTTATAGCACGGCGGGTGGTTTCGGCCAT
This sequence comes from Ambystoma mexicanum, assembly GCF_040938575.1. Classification (NCBI taxonomy): domain Eukaryota; kingdom Metazoa; phylum Chordata; class Amphibia; order Caudata; family Ambystomatidae; genus Ambystoma; species Ambystoma mexicanum. The sequence continues at coordinate 668,717,270 of NC_090933.1, read as the reverse complement.
CAAGGAGGCCTACGATGGGTAGCCCAAGCCACTGCCAGCTATCATGTACGCCCATGCGGTCAGAGCCAAGGCCCCGCCATTGCATTCCAACGGCAAGTTCCGTGGCAGGTCATCAGCAGGGCAGCCACCTGGGCCACCCCTTTGGCTTTCTGTAAGCATTACTATTTGGAAGCCGGCTCTAAGTCAGGCGTGGATTTCGGATAGGCGGTTCTAAGGAATCTGTTTTCTTAAGAAGGGTCTCCTCTCCACCCTAGGGCTACATTCAGTTGTAATCGCCCATGCAGTATGGAGGAAAGGGAACGGGACATAAGAGTAATTCATAGTTTACTCACCGCAGTGACGAACGTACTCTTGGTCCATAGACCCCTTTCCTCCATACGTCCCACCATCCTCCCCCCAATAATACTGGTGTCATTAGGCAATGTTAAATATTGTTGATGCGTCAATGGGGACTGAGGAGTGGTGCCAGTGGGCGGAGTCAGGGGAGCGCATGCTCCCAGGGCCGCTCCCCCGCGCACCTCTAAATTTAAAGGGGAAGAAGGGTTTTTTCTGGTGAAAACGGTTCCGCCTCTCCCTAGCGAGGGCCGCCCATGTAGTATGGAGTAAAGCGGACTATAGACTAAGAGTACGTTAGTCACTACGGTGAGTAACTATTAATTTCCTCTACATTAGACACAGTCAATCATGCCATCCTGACAAATCTGCTCTGTGACACCCTTGGCATCTCGGGCCTGGCACTGGACTGGCTGACCTCCTTCCTCTCCAAACGGCCTTCTCAGGTTCACCTTGGCCCTTTTCCCTCCCCTTTTGCACTCTCCACCTGCAGCGTCCCTCAAGGTTCTATCCTCTCACTGTGGCTTTTCAACATTTACCTTGCCCCTGTGGCCCACTTGATCTCTTCCTTCTCTCCTCACTTAGTGTTATGCAGACGACACACAGCTCTCCTTCAAGCCTTCCTCCTCTCTCATCCCTGTCTGTCTAGTTGCTATTCAGTCATGGTGCGCTGCCAAAGATCTCTGCCTTAATGCCAGTAAGCATGAGATCCTTTTCATTGGGATCACAGCTCCCAACTTCCTTCCCTCTGGCCACCGCGTCTGCCATCCAGACAGTGCAAGACCCTTGATTTTCCATTCCTATATGGATGATACACAGGTTTACATTGAGATAAAAAATATGGAGGAAGTATTTGAGAAAATTAACCTGTGTATGAATGAGCACAATAGTTGGATGGCAGATAATCAATTGCAGTTGAATGCTTCCAAGACTGAGATGATATAGTTAATCTCAAAGTAGAAAATGTTATTGGAAAGACAGAGGTTACCTCCGTTGATTCTGGGGGAACAACTCCAATATGCCAACAAAGTCAGGAATTTTGGCTGCATGTGGCACGCAAGCCTGGGCAGTGAGGCCCAGGTGGGGGCCAAAGTCAAAGCAGTCTTTTATTTACTCTGTGTGTTAAGGAACGTGCTTTCTTTTATCCTGGTGGAAGACCATGCAGTAGTGGTGGGAACCATGACCAACCCCCACCCGGACTATTGTAACAGCTTGTTGGCAGGAGCCCCAGCCAACCAGATGGCCAGATTGCAGAGAGCTCAAAATGCTGCAATCAGGCTAATTGTTCATCTTGGGGAAAAGGGACAATGTGTCTGCCTTTCGAAGATCCCTACACTGGCTCAAGTTAGAGGGCAGAATAAAATTTAAAGTAGCGTGTCTGATCTACAAGTGCCTGGATGGACTCGCCCCTGAATATCACTCGATACTGCCCTCATAGAGATCTCCGTTCATGAGATTCACTCCTGATTTGTGTGCCAAGGTCCAACCTGCTCTCCAGGGGAGACAGAAGATTTGGAGTGTTTGGCCCGGAATTATGGAACCAAGTTCTGCTAGAAACCAGGGCCTGTAAATCGTTAATACTGTTTAGAAAGAGTCTGAAAACTTTTATTTTTAAATAGTCTGTTGATAGTTCAGAATACATAAGGAATCTACACTCCGAAAGCTACTCTAATAGTTGACATCTGCACCCGTATATAGTTCACTCTGTTTGGTGCGCAATAGAAATATTCAAAATCAAAAATCTAAATCACCCTCTATGCGTCCCTCACCCTCTTGGTGTCATCTTTGATTCCTCTTTCTCCTTCTCTCTTCACATCACAGACCTTGCCAAGAAGGCCCTCTATCAGCTGCACCTCCTCAGAGGTGTTCTCCCTTTCCTCACCTTCGCCCAGTAACTCATTGTCTCCAGAGCTCTGGTCCTCTCTAGGCTTGACTTCTGTAACAGCCTCCTCCTCAGTCTTCCTTCTTCCTCCTTTCAGCCCCTTCAACTAATCCAGAATAGGACTGCTAGACTTATTCTTGACCTGAAGCCAAGGCACTGCATCTCTCCATCCCCAATTTCTCTCGACTGGCTCCTGGTTGCTGCTAGGATCAAATTCAAGACCCTCTGCATCATCCACAAGGCTTTCTGGGGCCTGGGACCCCGCTACCTCCAACTCTTTCCCTAACTAAATCCCCCCTAGAGCCCTTCTGTCTGTTGGCTCCAACTCTCTGTGAATCAGATGCTTCTCGAAGCAGAGAGTGGGGGGTAGATGTGTCTCCTCCGTAAGAGCCTCCCTCTGGAATGGTCTCCCTGTCCCTCTCAGGCTTGAGCCGGATCTCCTTAAGTTCCAGAAGCTCATCAAGACCCTCCTTTTCTCCTCCTCCTTTTATCTACCCATCCCCTGCTAACACCTTCTCCTACCTCATCGACTGGCTGCCTGGTTCCCTTTGAGCACTACACGGCTCCAGGCCCCCTTCCCTGCACCTACCTGCATTCCCGTGCCTCCCCTTAGCACCTGCACCTTGCATATTCCCGCTTTTCCCTTCCCACCTTAGCACTTGTTTTTGGCCAGACCGGCACCCCACCCCCCCGTCCCCCATTCCTCTCACTTCTTGTTTTGCGCTTGCACAATCCGAATGTCACATGGCCTAGTAGGCCCATTATTGTATCTTTCTTCCTTGTACCCAACCCCCCCCCCCCCCATACGCCCCGCACTCAGTTTTTGTCCTGTGGCACCTTCAAAGACCATTTATTGTATAGGCACCTTACAAATATCCAATAAATAAATAAATAAATAAAATCCCACAGGAGGATTTTGCAACAGTACAAAACAAAAATGCAACATCCACCCTGGTAAACAGTTAGAATTCTTGGAATTATGCGTTCAACAGTCAGAATTATATATTTGTCGGGACGACCTCTGAATACTGCTGCTTCTACTTCAACAACTATAGTTCTTCTTAACTTTTTACTACTGCTACAGCTTAGATTACTTTGAGACAGACTTTGACAATATGTCATCTGCAATGTTTCAACCTCTTCGGGTAGGCTATGCACTCTTCCTTCAAACTACTTTCTTCAAAGGAGCAGCCTTGCAACATCTCATGTGTGACTGTCAACAATGGTAAACTGTATTTGCCTCCAAGACTCCCTTCTCTCTGGCCTCCACAGTCTTGGGGATTACAGGTTGATTCTACTTTCAAAGAAACACTGTTCTTCACAAGTAGTCAATTCCCCATCCCAAACTTTGCCTGCACCTTCCTGCCAGCTTTCAGCACATCAATTAGCCAGAAGCCTTAGTTAGTGTCACTCTCTTAGCCTCAGGTAACTGTTGTACATTTGTTGGTTTATGCCAATGAAATGTTAATATCCCAGTATTGATAGATTGCTCTGAACTCTGAGAAAGGTTCACTTTCACTCTCAGAATGGGGTTTAGGTAATGCTTGTTATCATCTTCAGCCTATTATACTCTTATGAATACTTGTATACAAACTATAAGATTCAGTCTTCCAGGAAAAATCATAATTGGGCATACGCGACTGCTCTTTGATGAAGTTTTCAAGCTTTGAAAATTGATTGTGTCATTTTATTACCATAGAAGCAAGGGATAGAGTTCATGCCTCTTGGGGAATCCCAATAAGGCACATGCAACCATTCCTTAATGTAATTTTCCCACGGTATGTATTTTAACTTTGAGATTGTCAGTATTGTGTTCTACAATGGTCTTTGCAGCGTTTCCTTTTCTACATTGAGGACACACGACCACTCTTTGAACAATTATAGTCTTAGGTTATTAAAACAATGAGTTTAACATACGCGTCTGTTACATTTCCATTGTTCAAGGGATTTCGAATCCAGCAGTCCACTTCTACTTGCTGAAAGTCTTACAGGAGTGGCAACGGAGATGGTTACTTTTACCGGCTTGCACAATGCTTTAGACGCTGTGCTTCACTCACCGGCTGCTGAAGCATTTGCTATGCAGGTCGCACTGCTTTCCCGACTTCAACTAAAACGTTTTCTGCTTCTGGCTCGCTAGGGACCCACACCCTTCTTCTGCACAGGTGTCTCTGGTCTGGCCACACGCCTTGGGAGTTTACTCAGCTTCCAAGACCCTCGACTTGACAAGTGCGTCTTTCCTCAGTGATCAACACGCCAGCAGCTCAGCAACCATGATAATCAAGCTCACATGGGGAAAACTATTTCTCCAGCATGTCTTCTGCTGCGCATCCTCTGCACTTCAGATTTTGGAAAGACAGGACTCGGAGCACAAAGGTGAAATCTGTGTTTTCCACGTACCTGCATCCCTTTTGTTCTCCCACTTCTACTTAGTTTGCTGCCAGCCTCATGTCTTCCTTCTGCTTCTACTGCGATAATCTGCACTCCAGCCAGCATTCCAGCTAATTCCACTCCCTCCTCCCTTTGTGGGGGCCTTTTATGCCTCCCATGTTCAGTAATAATTTTCAGGTGTGTGATTTTAGCCTCAACTGCATGACTACTGCAATAGCTACTAGGCTTAATTGCCTGACTTTGACAGCTGCATGCCTCTTTAGCCCTCTTCCTCATCTCAGTCTGTTAGGCAGAATCCTTTGCAGTTCCCTTACGGAGCACTACAGAAGATTAAGACTACAGGTATGAGCAATAAAATCCCCTATGGTATCAGTCTGTACTACAAAGATTTAGTTGGTAGCTGTGGCTAAGCAGTCAGACTTATCTCAAGAGGGAGATGAGCAGTATTCAGGGTTTATACAATAGGGTTACAGTACTATGGCACAAGGAAACACTGACCAAAGCTTTGTATTAAAAAGAATATATATATATATATATTATTTATTTTACACACTTGTAGTACAACACATAAATCACAGTTAAAATCAGTCAATAAAAGTCAGTCAGTTAAAAGTATACACAACTCCCTAGTTAAATTGTAGACAAGTTTGAGCAAGAGTGAAAACTGAGCATAATGGCACTCAATTTCTCACAAGGGAGGGAAAGAACAAGTTATGCAGGAATATACTCTTAGGCACCTTAGTAACCCTTCCCAATAAGATTGTGAACAAGTTTAGGCAAGGCAGTACGTTAGCATGTATATTAAAGTGAAAACCGAGCAAAATGGCACTTCACACGTTTAAAAAGTGGGAAGGAAAGGTGGTTATAAGAGTTAGGTGCACCAACACATTTCTCGGTGAGAAGCAATCTAAAGAAGGCAGTTGTAACAGATTTAGCCAGCGTCAATAGGCCTGTGCCAGAGTCAGTGGTACAGGGCAAAGAGCCCAGGAGTAAAATGTTCTTGTCGCTGCAGTCAAGTCTTTGTTAAAAGATTCGAAAAGGTGGTTGCAGAAGATGAAAGACAAAGTTAGAGGATAGGGGCGGCCAACCCAACAGGTAGGTAAAGGATTTAAAACACCTTTAGCGCTACCAAACGAAAAGGGAGGCCTGGCAGAACAAAGTACCTCAAAATATAGATGAGGCTCCTGCGGTGGCGGTTGTTCCTGGCAGTTCCTGCAGTTCGGGAGATCCAGCAGAGGAAGAGAGGCTCGCGTCGTGAGGAAGGTTCGAGTTACTGCACTGCCCAGGGATGAAACCAGCTGCGGTGCTGCCAAACGAAATAAAAGGTACGCTCCTTTAAATCACGGTCCAGGTGGACGGGTGCTGGGCTATCCGGTCTCCGAGTGCAGGGCACTGGCGACTCGACCAAGGCAGGTCCGGGAAGGCGAAGGCGATTGGCAAACTTGTTGTCCCCACTGTCTCAAGGGAAGAAGGCTCTTGCAGATGAAGATCTTCTCTCGTCGTGTGGAGAAAAGTGGTGAGACGCTGCAGCAGGGCTCCACCTGTGGTTTAGTTTATGCAGATGTCTTTGGCTTCTCTCCTCTTCGGCTTCTTAGTTCCAGTGGTGACGTCTTGCTCTTAAAGGTCTCAGGACCATCTTTTATGCAAAAAGATCCCCATTCATACAGCCTAGCTGTCACTCACACAGTGGAGTGGTCATCCTGGCGGGAGACCCTCCAGCCTATCGGGGCAGAGTGCGACATGGGTTGCTCAGGCAACCCTGTACAGGGGTCCTACTCGCCCTCCCACAGAATGGGTCCACCCCAGACTCAGTGGCGCCGAAAGGAGGGCTTCTTGGCAGAAACCCGCCAAAAGGACGAACAAAGGATCCCCGACGACCTGGGTTAGGATCTTAGAGAAATAATTTATATAAAAGTTCTGGCAAATAAAACCTACCGGAGTAAAGTTGATATAAAAATAAACCGGCAGTATGTTAGAGGCTGTCAGTAATTGTGGTAGCCTCGAACAATGAGAAAATCCCACAGCGAAATATTTGCGGTCGAATATTTTTTGGTAGTAACCACTGCCACCAGCCAGAAACCTTTGAGAGAGGGACTGTATGATACCCTCTCGACAATGAACATAAGGGGAAAACTATTAACCTTTGCCAATACCTCCATAGTAAGATGGGTTGTACTGGTTTCGTTCATAAAGATTGACTAGTAAAGTCAATGGGGACTTTACATGCCCTGGGAGACCGTAGTCAGTCCCAGGGTATGGAGTCTATGTTTGGGGGTCGCTACGACACCCCTGTGTTACTGCACGGAGGGTGCTGTGTAACACGTGTATAAAGATGGTTCCTATGAGGGTGAGAAAAACCCCATAGACATTAAACACATAATATAGCCTAGAACACACATGGCAAACATGCCTAAGAGTGGGAAAAAGAGTCTCCCTCTTAGCAGGAGAAAAAACAATCCCTTCAAATCGAGCAAAGCTGCTGGGGGACTCTATAGGTAAGGGAAATTAGCCATAGAATGAGAATTCTCCCTAACAGTCCCTCAAGGATTCTGGGACTTGTAGTTTCTTTCCATATTTAGATTTTTCAGCTTCTACTGTTTGGCAAACAGCCATCAATCGTGTAGGATAGGATTACGGGGAAAATTAAAGAGTGGGTTGTCCCAGTCGTCCTGGTCTGTTTCCTCTTCCCAAATGTGATCCTCCCGCAGTACAACGCCTCCAGGGTCGGTATCAGGAAGTGTCTACCTTTCCCTGGCCACATGGGATGGGGAGGATGTCAGGTCCAGTCTTGTATCTTCCTTCAGGAGTGATGCTGGCCCACCAGACCCCCCAAGTCTGCCCGCCAAACAGTCCTACAAGATAAAACTACCTAGCTGGCAAACCCAAGGGGAAAGGGGAATGGAGGATAAAACAACAAAAGACAGATCTTCACTGGCTGGCACTGGAATTCTCTGGAGTTGGTAGACGCTTCAGGTCTCAGTGTCTGTGAAATCTAAGAGACAAATATATATATATATATATATATATATATATATATATATATATATATATATATATATATATATATTATAAATCCACATTACTAATATTATTACGATAATACCACCCTTCTCTTTAACTACCTGTAGCCTATGCTCTGATGCCTATAGGCTTATTCAGTTTGTAGTATTGAAATATTGAATTCGGTAATCAAAGTCTCTGCATTCTTTTACTGTGGAAGGATTTCTTAGGAAATGTCTTCACTTGTATTTAGCTGACTTATGTGAATTCAACCTTATTTATACAAAAAATATTTTACATAAAAAATAACTCCTCCATAAATACTAATCCTAGTATTTATTGATTCTGAAAAGAGTTTATTGCATAAGTTGAGTTAGTAACACGCGAAATGTCCATCTGATGAAAAATTGTAGACTCCTTAACAGATCGACTCAAGTGAAACGATTACCGTGAACAGTTCGTTTCCAGAAGGATTCAGACGACACGACACGACGCTTCACGTACACAGTAGTCCTGAAGGAACGATTGCTTCCTGAAGAAACGTCACGACGCATCACATACGCAGTTGTCCTGAAAGAACGATCGCTTCCTGAAGAAACGTCACAACGCTTCACATACGCAATGCAATTGTCTTGTGATTACGATCACTTCCTGGAAAAGCGTCACAACGTAATAACGCGCACAGAGACGTATGCAGGGTTCCTTACTCTAACTTCTAAACCATTTACTGCGTATTACTAAACAAAAAATAAACGCTCGCGGTAGAACTGAAAACGAGCGAATATCAAAATAAACAAACTAACAAGCGAACCGCTAAAGAAGAATTACGCACGCATTGTTAGTAATATTACACGCGCGCAAGTAAACTCCGATTCAAAAAATATGCGCAACAATGGAAATTCAAAAATAAACTCAGAACAATTTTCTTAAAAAACAAAAATCAATAAGGTTAACATAGATATCACACAGTTTTTATCTTTATAGCAATAACTTCGAATATAAATTTCTCGATGTAAAACTTTGTAGTTTAAATGACTTAGCTTGCTTCATCTGTTCAGTAATTCACAGATTTCCGGATAGCTTCATAAAAATTCTCCATTAATTTCTAAAATTTTCTTAAAGGATTACTAAGGATTAAATATACTTAAAAATAAGTCACTGGAGCTAAGGAAACTGCAACCTGCCACTATGGCTACTAAAATGAAAGGCAGTTTAGAACTCTGATCAACATTCCAAACTACCTCATCAATTGTTTACTCCAATCACTGCTGCAGGACTAACCCTCCATCTTGCTTTGGGGAAGGAAGTGATTCCTGAAATCTCATTAAGGAATTTTTGTACAATTTTTTTATAATAAAAAACATAACCCAAACATCACACTTCTAAATAGAATTACTTCCAAAAGGTCTTATTGCTAAATGATGATTTTTAATTAAAATGTGTAATTAATTGATGTCTATGAGAATTATCTTGGAATTGTAACAGTGTGTCTTTTAAAGTTGTGGACCCTTGAAACTCTAGAAATATACCATGGAATCCGGACAGTACCCCCTCCGTAATGCCCTGTCCCAAGGCCAACTTTATCAGGATGTAGACGATGAAATCTTCTAACCAACCTAGGAGCATGTATATTAGCTACCCTTTCCCATGGTCTTTTTTCTGGTCCATAACCTTTCCAATCCACTAAATATTGAAGTTGACCTTGCACTATTCTAGAATCCAATATAGCCTGAACTTCATATTAATTTTCATCTTCCGAAAATACAGGACCAGGGGAGTCACTATTTCTTGTGTGATTTCTACATAACTTTAACAAATTCACATGAAAAGTTGGGTGTATCTTTAGTCTTGATGGTAATTTCAACTTAACTGAAACTGGAGAATAAACATGTTCCACTTCAAAAGGCCCAATATAACGTGGACTAAATTTATTCCTCCCTTTTAATGATACATTTTTTGTGGACAACCATACCCGATCTCCCACTTCATACTCTGGTCCCTTTTGACGTTTTCGATCAGCAAATTTCTTGTAGGCCAATTTACTTTTCTCCAAAGACTGGACTGCACATTTCAAATTTTGTCCCCAAGATTCTAATCTAGCCTCAACTTCTGGCACTTCTACTTCATTCAAAACCACACCCCTCAGAAAACGCGGATGAAAACCTTGATTGACAAAAAATTGAGACATTGAAGTTGATTCTTTTGTAGAATTATTATAGCAAAACTCTGCTAACCAAAGTAATTCCAACCACCCTTGATCAGAAACTAGATAACATCTAATGTATTTCTCTAATTCTTGGTTGACCCTCTCAGTTTGACCATTACCCTCAGGATGATAACTTGTTGTTAAATTAATCTCAATCTTCAACTCCTTGCAAAATGCCTGCCAAAATTTCGAGACAAATTGTGAACCTCGATCTGAAATTACTTGACTAGGTAACCCATGTAATTTGACAATATTTTGCAAAAATGCTTGAGCCAAAGAAGTTGCTGAAGCTGCTCCTTTGATGGGAATAAAATGTGCTGCTTTAGAAAAAACATCTACCACCACAAGAATAGTTGTATAACCTTTGTCAGGTGGTAAATCTGCAATATAGTCCATAGACACTGTATGCCAAGGACGAGGTGGAATAGGGAGTGGAACCAACAACCCTGCTGCCTTTTGATGATCCGATTTGGAACAAATACAAACTTCACAGGTTTTAACATACTCCTCAGAATCTTCTTGCATTCTGTCCCACCAAAACTCTCTTTGTAGTAAGTCAAATGTTTTCTTGATTCCAGGATGCCCAGCCAAAGGTGAATCATGACAATCTTTCAAGGCTTTTATCCTCTATTCTTCCGATGGTAAATATAACCGTGTTCCAACAAAAGGTAAACCTTCTTTAAGCTGACGTTTAGAATCTTCTGACACCCATTTCAACAACTCTTCTTCCGTCCATGATGACAAAATAGACTCACGAAAATCTTGAATCTTCTCAGTTCCTGCAATAACAAAATTTTTCTCAGAAAGCAAAGATGTTGGTGCACAAGGGTCATTCTTCAAACTACCAGGAATACATCGCGACAGAGCATCTGCTTTCCCATTTTGACATCCAGGTTTAAATAAGATGACAAAATCATATACAGCAAAAAACGATGCCCAACGTAATTGTCTTGGAGTTAGTGTTCTTGCAGAGCGAAGAAATGTTAAATTCCTGTGGTCCGTTAATACAGTAAATCGATGTCTGGCACCCAAAAGATAGTGTCTCCATTCCATAAATGCAGCTTTGATCGCCAACAATTCTCGATCAGAAATTGTATAATTTCTTTCAGCAGAAGAAAAACTTTTGGAAAAAAATGCTACGGGATGAAGTTGTCCAGTAACTCGATGACGTTTTGACAATACAGCCCCCATTGCACAATCTGAGGCATCTGCTTCCAGAAAAAATGGTTGTTCCACATCTGGATATAATAGGATGGGACCAATCACAAACTTATCTTTTAAAAATTGAAATGCCTCCTCAGCTTCTTTATTCCATTCAAATTTCACTCCCTTTTTTAACAATTTAGTTATAGGAGAAATAATTTGTGAAAAATCTTGTATAAATCTACGATAAAAATTCGCAAATCCAATAAAGCTTTGTAAGTCCTTCACTGTGGTAGGCTGAGGCCAATCTTTAACAGCTTTTACTTTAGTGGAATCCATTTCCAATCCTTCAGGAGATAAAACAAATCCTAAGAATTCCACTCTCTGTGTGAAACTGGCTTTTTTCCAACTTTGCAAACAAACAATGTTCGCTTAGTTTAATTAGCACCTTACGAACGTGTTCTTTGTGTTCATTCAATTCTTTGGAAAATATCAGGATATCATCTATGTATACCACAACAAACACATCTAAAAATTCTCGAAGAACTTGATTGATAAAAAAATTGAAAAGCAGCAGGAGTGTTACAGAGACCAAATGGCATGACTTGATACTCAAATAGGCCATAACGAGTTCTAAATGCTGTTTTCCATTCGTCCCCTTCTCTTATTCTTACTAAATGATATGCCCCCCTGAGATCCAATTTAGTAAACATTTTTGCTCCCTGAATTCTATCCAGCATCACTGAAACTAATGGTAAGGGATATCTATTTTTTATAGTGATCTTATTAAGGGCTCTATAATCAATGCATGTTCTCAAGGTTTTATCTTTTTTGGGAACAAAAAATAATGGCGAAGCCGCGGGAGACTGTGAATGTCTAATAAATCCCTTGGCTAAATTCTCATTCAGATACTCTCGCAACTACTCATTTTCTTTTTCAGTCAATGCATACACACGTCCACAAGGAATTGGTGCACCATCTTCTAAGTCAATTTTACAGTCAAATGAGCGATGTGGAGGCACTTCACTAGCTACTTGTTCATCAAACACATCCTTGAATTCTTGATAACAATCTGGTAAAATTCCCGACACTGCTCCTATCAAATGTTCTTTTACCACACCCGCAGCTAAACAAACTCCTTGAATCTCAGATATTTCTTTATCCTGAAATGTCAAACATTGTTCTCTACAAAATTCTGACTTGAATTCAACTGTCCTTCTACCCCAATCTATAATGGGATTGTGTAAAGTTAGCCAAGGCATTCCTAAAATTATTTGTAACTGCGGTGCATCAATTAATTCAAATACAATGTCTTCAACATGTTTCTCACCAATTTTCATTCTGATAATACTTGTCATTTGTGTAATAAAACCAGATGTCAATTGAGTGCCATCCACAGCCCTCACTTGTTCAGGAATTCCTTTAGAAACAACAGGCACTCCCAATCTATTTGCTAAAGCCAAATCCATGAAATTTCCGGTGGCTCCACAATCAATCACACACGGACCACCACATCTTGGCTTACCTTCCCAATATAAGGATACATTAAGAGTGATATGTAGTACAGCCGTCTGGATGGTATTTGCCACTACTTGTCCTTTTCCAGGAATAGAAGAATATTTTTTTGGAGCATGTGGACATTTTCCTACAAAATGTGTTTCATCCCCACAATACAAACATCATTTTTCTCTACGCCTTCTCTCTTTCTCTTCTTTAGTTAAAGGACCTCTGATTTGACTTTCCAAAACCTGTCCTCTATTTTCTTTCCCAGACAACTGTTCTATCTCGGTTTTCTCATTTCTACTCCAGACTCTACCCTCAGAAAAATGTCTCCTTTTTTCTGACCGTCTTTCCAACAATCTTGAGTCTAACAGTTATTACTAAAGAAATTAAATCTTCACAAACTTTAGGTCTTTCCACTATTGTGGCCAATGCATCTTTTAATTCCTCTCGTAACCCTCTATAAAAAATGGAAGCTCTCTTCTCTTCTGGCCACTCACTCTCTTGCACAAGTAATCTAAATTGGGTTATATAAGACACCAATTCTCTGTTTCCCTGCCGCAACTCCAGTAACTCACTATCTACACAAATTGATGAAGTTCTTCTATCAAACATTTTCCTGAATTCATCTTTAAACATTCTCCAGTCTCCAAGTTCTCTTGCACCTCTTTCAACTAAAGGTACTGACCAAGCGGAAGCTTCCCCAGTTAAATAAGAAATTAAAAATGCCACTTTAGCTGTTTCTGTAGAAAAGGCTTCTGTTCTACACAAAAAATGTAACTCACATTGCATAAGAAATGTCTTAAACTTCCTATTATCCCCACCAAATCTTTCGGGAGGTGCTAAAGGAGTTGAAACCAAAGATATTCCTGGGTTTAAATGTAAATTCTTTCTCTCTTCCAACTCAACTGTGTGTCTCCTATTTTCACCTAACTCTGGATATAAGACTGGAGGTTCTGAATCATAAACTTTACTAACCTTGGATGTACTTGGTGTTTCCGATCTATGTACAAAACTACTTAATTCTTCCATTTTAACCCCCAAAGTTAAGGTCTCACTTTTAGCTAACCTTAAATCTTCTTTTATTTCCATTAACATTTTTCCTAATGTTCCCGAACTAAACTCTGACTCTTGGTCCATCATCACTCAGGCACGATTTAAATGCGTGGGCCTTTCATTCTGTCAGGTCCAGTCTTGTATCTTCCTTCAGGAGTGATGCTGGCCCACCAGACCCCCCAAGTCTAGTGTCTGTGAAATCTATAGCCTATGCTCTGATGCCTATAGGCTTATTCAGTTTGTAGTATTGAAATATTGAATTCGGTAATCAAAGTCTCTGCATTCTTTTACTGTGGAAGGATTTCTTAGGAAATGTCTTGACTTGTATTTAGCTGACTTATGTGAATTCAACCTTATTTATACAAAAAATATTTTACATAAAAAATAACTTCTCCATAAATACTAATCCTAGTATTTATTGATTCTGAAAAGAGTTTATTGCATAAGTTGAGTTAGTAACACTCGAAATGTCCATATGATGAAAAATTGTACACTCCTTAACAGATCGACTCAAGTGAAATGATTACCGTGAACAGTTCGTTTCCAGAAGGATTCAGACGACACGACGCTTCACGTACACAGTAGTCCTGAAGGAACGATCGCTTCCTGAAGAAACGTCACAACGCTTCACATACGCAGTTGTCCTGAAAGAACGATCGCTTCCTGAAGAAACGTCACGGCGCTTCACATACGCAATGCAATTGTCCTGTGATTACGATCACTTCCTGGAAAAGCGTCACGACGTAATAACGTGCACAGAGACTTATGCAGGGTTCCTTACTCTAACTTCTAAACCGTGCACTGCGTATTACTGAACAAAAAATAAACGCTCGCGGTAGAACTGAAAACGAGCGAATATCAAAATAAACAAACTAACAAGCGAACCGCTAAAGAAGAATTACGCGCGCATTGTTAGTAATACTACACGCGCGCAAGTAAACTTCGATTAAAAAAATATGCGCTACAATGGAAATTCAAAAATAAACTCAGAACAATTTTCTTAAAAACCAAAAATCAATAAGGTTAACGTAGATATCACACAGTCTTTATCTTTATAGCAATAACTTCGAATATACATTTCTCGATGTAAAACTTTGTAGTTTAAATGACTGAGCTTGCTTCATCTGTTCAGTAATTCACAGATTTCCGGATAGCTTCATAAAAATTGTCCATTAATTTCTAAAATTGTCTTAAAGGATTACTAAGGATTAAATATACTTAAAAATAAGTCACTGGAGCTAAGGAAACTGCAACCTGCCACTATGGCTACTAAAATGAAAGGCAGTTTAGAACTCTGATCAACATTCCAAACTACCTCATCAATTGTTTACTCCAATCACTGCTGCAGGACTAACCCTCCATCTTGCTTTGGGGAAGGAAGTGATTCCTGAAATCTCATTAAGGAATTTTTGTACAATTTCTTTATAATAAAAAACTTAACCCAAACATCACACTTCTAAATAGAATTACCTCCAAAAGGTCTTATTGCTAAATGATGATTTTTAATTAAAATGTGTAATTAATTGATGTCTATGAGAATTATCTTGGAATTGTAACAGTGTGTCTTTTAAAGTTGTGGACCCTTGAAACTCTAGAAATATACCATGGAATCCTGACAGAGGGTCCCAGACAGGTTGCTGGGGAGAATAATCTGATTCTTCACAAATCACTCAATACACTTCTGTTCCAAGTGGGCTATGAATCCACAAGGTGTATGCACGGTATGCAACGAGATGGTACCATATTTTGAGAGGAAATAAAGTGTTTTCTTATTTGTTTACGGACTAACACAAAGGATGATGCTAGTAGCAAAATATTGACTGTTAGCTCTTGAGACCTGATTTTACCCATGGCAGTCATATATACCTACGCATTGTATATAGTGTCTGACTGCCAACCACATAGTGATACCTGATTGACCGGTTGATAGGGCAATGCCCAAAACACAGGCCAACATGGTAATGTGGGTCAAAGGAATTTTTGGGCCAAAGTGTGCCCTTCTGAGATTTGCTTAAATGTGCACGTACGAAACAAATCTTCTTTAAAATGCATACTCTGGAGGGGGTGCTAGAGTGCAGCAACGCAATGAAGTCTGAGTTTCAGAAGCACCGCTTAAACCCCAATAATATCCTTATCGAAATAAGGCAATTGGCTGTGAAAACTCGCCGGTATTGTGGCAGATGATGGTGGGTGCCTGTAGGAACGGGACAGCCCCTGCCCCAACCAAGAAAAGTGCGGGCAGAGGTGAAGCACACACACACACACACATACCACACACACCACACACACACACACACACCACACACACACACCACACACACCACACACAGGTGGTGTTGGCTGGCAGCGGGAGGCCCTGCAGTCATATCGCCTGAGGTTCGATGGCTAGATTAAAAAGCATCAGGGAGAGGTGACAGCCATGGCGCATACTGCGTACAGTGAGCTCCAAGTCAATTCTTTTTCCAGTCCAGGGGAACATGAAACAATTCCAGTATCTGAGCATTCAGATATGCCATAATCCAGATATCTCCCTCTGCTGCAATTCAACACCTATCACTTGGAGATTTCTTGTGGACACTAGATTCTGGTCGTCTTCTCCCCCCCCCCCCCCCCCCACCCCCTCGCTTTGCTTGGGCGGACAGCTATATTCAAGATGACGCTCTCCAGGTACCTATGTGCCCTGCATAATGCCCTGGTCACGGTCCTTAGCAGTGATTTACATAAACTAGAACAGGCCTTGAAACAATTACCATGATGAGGCTCTCAGCCAAAGATCGCATTACAGATCCTCTGTACCCCGATTTGGTAGGGAGGTATCGGTCTTCCTGATTTCCCGAGATATTACTGGGCATTCCAGTTGACCATCGCTAATGAATGGCTACACAGTGGTCCTTCCCGCCTGCACGTTGCGCTCGAACGTACATGCTTGATGCTGGCTAACCGCCTCCAGACACTACACAGCATTGCTGACACTAGGGGGCTGCTTGTACGCGCTCCGAGTGTACTTTCTCCCTGCACTACAAGTTGGATTTGGTAAGCACTGTGCCCATGTCCAGGCTCACCTCCCTGAATGCTGCCACTTAGGCCACTATCCCCATAGTGTTGTGGTTCTAACACTTGGAGGTGTTTGCTTTAATTGCAGCATCACGCCAATTTGCCTCTGAAATGATGGACTAGCAGCGCTGCAGACCGTGTCTCCATACATGGACCAGCCCAAATAAGGACCACCTACTGCAAGCTGGTTTTAAGGTACCCTGCTTTCAATACAGCTTTCCTATTGCCTCACCTAATGTTGTGTATGCACACTTTATAGGTGCACACCACTGCCCCACATATTCATTCTCATACAAGCACACATCTATTTTCTTTTAGTTTACAGTGCCATACCTGCAGCCTACCAAGAGGAGAACCTGTAACTAATACATCTAGAGTGGACAGTACCTCACACAACCCCCACTGTATAGCCAGGAGGCGCCCACGCTGGGTGTCACCATTATTAAGGTCAGTGAAGGACCGAATTGAGTTTTCTTGTCATCTCTTTTAAACTATTTTACTCTGTGTAATTACTCTCATAACACTGAGGTTGCTAATTGCACTCGAGAGGATTAGAGTATCCCCCTCTTTTAACTCTCCTTCCCCTCCACTTCTTGTAGGGGAACCACGCCTTGGCTCCAGAAGAAGGGTATCAAACCTCCAAAGCCCAAACGTCTACTAATTCCAGCACCACTCGGTGCTCTCCTTGAACTTTGGACAATGATTCATTTTCATGATGTCGACCCATTACAAGGTCACCTTTTAGCCTGGTTCTCGTAGACCTTTTCAAGGTCTCTTCTGGATACGTTGAACAAAGTATAATTACTAACGTTGTAGCACTAGGTGCTTCAAGTTGACGGACTCATACATGTATGCACTTCTTGATACATGTTTTTCACTAATTAGCCTTGTCGCATGAAGCAATGCCCACTGTGGACTCTTCTCCCTGTATATATGGTCCACACTATTGTTCTAATATTGTATTTCTTTGCACCAATTTGACTTCTTGCATGAACTAATGCCTTTTGTGAATTTCTTTCCTTACGTATGTTGTTCACATTTTGTTGCTCCGCAAAGACATTTTGATAATTGTATAGAGAGAACTAATTTTGTCACCCTCGTTTATGCTGTCTATCAATCTACAACTAAAAAATTTAAAACAAGTTCAGCATATTGCAAAGCTGATCTACATTACCCAATTTGAGTGTATGTTTGTATTTTGCATGGTAACATATTACACGGTAAAAAGTAATAATTACCTGTTAATGTTTCTTACTACATTTAACTAGATTTGCATTAAATCACGTTGCAACTACCAAACAATCACAGGCAGGACACCTCTCCCTCTCCCCCCCCCCCCCCTTGTTTACAGCCATCAGCTTTGCAGCAGATGGTTTGTAACACTAGGACGGTCACCAAAGGGATGGGGTCACAGGGTGCAGAGACCAAGAAAGCTCCTTTGTGGAACAACTGGGACTTGCCCAAACTTCAAAAGCTGGACTTCACAAAACACTGGCAGGTTGCAAACCAATGGCAGGTGAATAATATCTGACTTCTGGAGAATGTGCTCTCCAAGGGAAGACTTTGTTCATTCCAGGAACTACGGCAGCATTATTTGATAGCACCCTCAGACTGTTATCAAAGTTTAGACATACCTTTCAAGCAAAATTCCAAGGGAAATAAGATTCCCAGAACAAATCCCACTACAGGCCAAGATAAATGTGTAGTAAATCTCTAAAAAAGCAATCTCAACCCTATAGCAAGTAATTCTCAATTTCACCTCGCACAACCTATAGAGGCTTACACAGAAATGGGGGTCAGACATCGGCCCTATTGAAGCAGAGGATTGGCACGAGGCCTTAATGGTGCGCGAGAAGAAGCAATTCCGGCCCTTTACAGGCTGATTCAGTTACAAATCCTTCATATTGTGTTGTATACCCGAGACCGACTATTTTTATGTGGCCGGGTCGCAGACCCTAACTGTTTGTGATGCCACACAGGATTAGGCAAGTTTTAACACACATTATGGTTGTGCCCAAAGATTCAGAAGCTCTGGCTTGCAATACTATTAAGGCGAGTGTCCACGTCACTTGCACAACCCATTCCAGATGATTCAAAACTTATTTTACTGGGTGTATTTTGCCTTGCAATTGTAGGGAGGGGAGCAGAGAACCACCTAAACTGTCTAAATGGGAACTGTACGTAGACAATTGTATGTCAATGGGGAGGAAAGAGTGGATGGGTCCTGCGGTTGCCCCTACAAATCTGGTAAGGTATGGGACAAACAGGGGGAATAATAGTTAAGAAAAGAGAATGCCGGACTATACACCGATAGAGCGCAATATACTCCCAGCCTTCATCCCCACCAAATGCACCTCTATCCTATATAATGCTATTACATCCTTTGCTACGCCCGAACTCAGGACCCTTAAAGCCAAATGGGAGGTGGATGTAGGGGTAATAGATCCAGAAGACTGGATCCAAGTGCTAATGCACCCAAGGGAGGTGGCTATCTCTTCCAGGCTTCGGCTGGTCCAATTAAAGATCCTCCACAGGGTCTACTACCCAAGCACGATACTATATAGGTGGGAGAGAGCCTCGAACCCGAACTGTCTCCGATGCGGGGAAGAAGAGGGGACTTTCTTTCACATCCTTTGGACATGCCCCCGAATCCGTACCTTCTGGGATGAATGCTGTACTGCGCTTAGCAATGCCTTGGCGTGCCGAATACCACTGGACCCGAAGATTCTCATTCTGGGTGTCCCGGGCGAGACTGCACTTAACAAATGGGACAGACTGCTCTTGAACACGGCAGCGGGACTGATGAAGCGCAACATAGCGCAAAAATGGGGAGCCCCGGAGTCCCCAACAATGGAGCAATGGGCATCGGACATGAACATTTGTGCAGTCATAGAACATAGAGTATACACTGCCAGAGGCTGCCCTGCCAAGGCGGATAAGATATGGCGGAGGTGGGAGGAAGATGGACCTTAGATCCTCCTGGATCCTGCTGAGGGCAGCGAAGGGGATACGGTTTAACCGCATTAAAACCTGGGGTAATGTCATGGGTGATTGATAACTGACCTGTTCATGATCGAATTTTGAAAGGACATGCTAGTCCACGCATGTTGTTGTTGTATTGATGAGAAGTAAAACAATAAAAAATGTTTTATCAAAAAAAAAAGAAAAGAGAATGCCACTGTACAAGATCTATATACGTCACTGATAGATTTACAGTTGTTTGCCTCTTCACTAGTCTTTCTATTTCCGTTTTTTTTGTTCAATGTTTTCATGACAAATTAATTTAACTAAGCGCTGTACAAAATGCATACTTTATTTGGTTTATTTGTGCATTCATAGCCGCGTGCAAAGCCCATGGGCATCAAGGCGCTGGTTACAGAGAGACAGCAATAGATCAGTTCAGGTAATGCAGGGGGGAAGGAATGTTAATTGAAGAGCAAGGTTTTGATATCTTTTCTGAAGACATTGTAGAAAGGATCGTCTCTCAAATGTGGGGGTAGCTGGTTTCATATAGAGGGTGCCCGGACTGGGAAGCTGAATCCCCCCGCTTTTGAGCACTTGAACCTTGGCGTAACAAGGCAGTAACTGTAATTCAGTTTAGTTTATTTATTTGTAATGCGCACCAAACCCTAGGGTAACTAGGGGCCAACACCTAAGAGTGTTACAGGCATACAGCAGGATTACAACAAAACAGTGCTGGTCGGCTGGTGGTTACAGGAAGGTTGTCGAAATTGATACAATACGGAAAGGTTGTCGAAATTGATACAATACAGACACATACAATTGAGTCAGAAGGGCGCTTTGCCGATGGTTACAGTTTCGGCGACATTGCCAAGCTGACAGTGTTACATAAGGGAATACAGAAGAGTTGGGCAAGGCACGTAGGTATTTTGAGAACAAATTGGCCGTATGTTAGGGTTTCCTGTCGAACAGCCAACTCTTTACTTTGGCTCTGAAGGTCCAGAAAGAGGGTTCCATTCTGATGGTGAGGGGGAGGGCATTCCAATATTTGCCGGCCAGTACAGGGAAAGTAGCTCCTCCCAGCTCTTTTTAGTTTAAACCTCGGGATGGTGAGGCAATGCGAATACAGGGCTCTCTTAGGTCTGGCTGGTTGGTGTTAGGTGAATTTGTCTGAGAGGTACTTGGGGGCAGAGTTTGTCAGACATTTGTGCGTAATGACTAATGTACGGAGGGAGATTCTATCACTTACCGGGAGACAGTGGGCATCTTGTCTGAAGCTGGTGATGTTTTTGGATCTGGGAACGTTCAGTGCAGATCTCGGGGCTTTGTTTTGTAAGACCTGGAGTCTGTTGAGGTTTCATTCAGAGGAGCCTAGAAAGAGGATGTCGCAATAATCAATCTTGGAGATTTCTAGTGCCCTGGCTAACGTAATGCAGCTGTTAGGTGACAGAAATGATTTGCAAGCGTTAATCAACTTGTTGGTGTAGGCAGTAGTGAAGGCGGTGGCACTCACTTGCTTCTTGAGAGGGTGGAGTCAAGGTAGACTCCCAAGGTTTTGATTTCCTTGGCAACTGTAATCAAATTCCCATCGATGTCGAAGGACGTGTATCGTGGGTCTAGTTTGTTTAGACATATTTGGGATCCGACGATCAGGAGCTCAGTCTTCTCGTCATTGAGACATAAACTCTGTCAGCCATCCAAGCCTGGATCTCTGGATATGTCATTAATCAGTTCAGAGTCATCTTCAAAGCACCCTGTCATCGTAATGAGAACTTGGGTGTCATCAGCGTAATTTCATGTATGTGACACCCAAGTTGTTGTGACAGTCAGAGGGGCTTTGTGAAGATGTTGTAAAGCGCTGGCGAGACGCAAGAGCCTTGCAGAACGCCGCAATAGATGGGGATTGGATCGGCTGAGGATGAGGGTGCGAAGACCCTAGTGGTTCGATTAGAGAGAAATTACTGTATCCAGTTAGAAGCGTTGCTAGAGAAGGCAGCTGCTGAGGACAGGTGATCTGTGAGGATCTGGTGATCGACAAGATCAAATGCTGCCAATGGGTCTAGCAGTAAGAGCATAGCCAGGTTACCATTATCCTTAGCCTCATCCATTTGAATTTGGACTATAGGCAGATCTTGTAGATCTTTCTGAGACGTGTTTTTTTAGTTTACCTGCTAGGCAGCCCGGTGCGTCGTTCGGTGGATGAGGGACAACGTTTTGAAGTTTATTCTGTCTTTGATTGGGTGCCAGTGAGCTGCTTTCCTGTTAGCCGCTATATGGTCCCGTTTGCCAATGTCAAGAGCAGCTCTGATTGCATTGTTCTGGGTTGTTTGTAGTTTGCAGAGGTTTTTTCCTGAGGGCCGCATAGTAAGGAGTTACAGTAGTCAAGTTTTGAAACCTATTAATGTGTGTGTAATTTCCAGACAGTGGTAGTGAGGAAAGGTTTACTGGCATTGATCAATTTGAGCGCATATACTGATGTCGATGCAATATGGTTGACCTGGCGGGTCATGGTTCGAGAAGAGTCGAGGTAGACCCAAGGGTCTTGACAGAGGGGGCGCCTGAAATCGTGTGGCCGTCAATGATAGATTTGTAATTTGTACTCCTGAGGGAGACTCTTCAGGCGGGCAAGGGGGCACAGTGAGGAGGA
The DNA here is from genome assembly GCF_040938575.1 of Ambystoma mexicanum. Taxonomy (NCBI): domain Eukaryota; kingdom Metazoa; phylum Chordata; class Amphibia; order Caudata; family Ambystomatidae; genus Ambystoma; species Ambystoma mexicanum. Next base: position 668,695,100 of record NC_090933.1, on the reverse strand, counting down.
GTTCTGTTTTTTCATTGTTGCAGCAGAGGCTCTGTGCGGCCATCCACGATTAGATGGTTTCTTAGATTTTGTTGATTCTGATAGTCTTTCAGGTGGTCGCCGGGGAGGGGGATAAGAATTTGGGTGTCATCTGCGTAGTTAGTGTATGAAATTCCAAGGGCATCGAGGTGGTAGAGCAAGGGCTAAGTGTATATGTTGTACAAGGTGGGGGGACATGCAAGATCCTTGTGATACCCTACAGGAGTTGGGAGTAGGTGTGGCAGTGGCCTCCCCTGCGAATACTCTGGATGATCTGTTTGACGGGAATGAGGCGATCCATTTAGAGGCTTCGTGGGAGAAGTGGACAGCAGAGGTTAGAGCTTGGCAGATGATCTTATGGTCAACAAGGTCAAAAGCTGCAGAGAGGTCAAGGAGTAGGAGCAATGAGAGGGTGGCCTGGTCCTTTGGTGCGATCAAACTGGTTCTTAAGATCAAGGAAGGTTGTGTTACGCTCACCTGACTCCCACGGAGGCGCTGGCCTGGTTCGCGCTGCTGTGACCTCTTCTAAGGTGATGCGCAGGGTTCGGAAGACGGACTGGACCGGGCCCCCAAATCTGGCTTGCCTGGCTCGCAGAAGTATCCTTCTGTAGGCGAAAATAGGGGATTAACTGTCTGCGGGGTAATGCAATCGGCCTCCCACTTTCCCCTCTCACCCTCCTCGAAACCCTTCTGTGATTTCTCGTAGCGTCTCACCTTAGGGTCTGGAAGGACGAGCTCTCCATCCTGCTTCTGATGCAGGGGCGCGTTGGTATCCAGTTACTTCACTGGATTTTCACTGGAGAACCAAACTTGCTTGGCTTCCAGGTACGTTTTTTGATAAGAGGTTCCCCTTGTGTCCATGCATTAATGTACTAATGCTAGTGTCTTTTTCCCCATAGGGGCCGGGGTACGGAATGCCGGGGAACAGGCACCGACCCAAGATGAGAGGTGAAATCCTTGTAGAAATCAGGTAAGTCTTTAATGAGCGTTTTTGGTAATGTCTTTTCATTCGCTCATTAACGCTGATGTCTCTTTTTCCCCTTAGGGGCCGGGGTCCGGAAATGCCAGGATGCGGCGCGGACCGGAAATGAAGAGGGAATGAATCAACAGGTAAGTCTTAACATGGAGATTTAGCTTTCCTTATTCCCTTCTCTCTCTCGCCTTTTGTTCTGGTCTTTTTCTCCCTAGGCGCTGGGGCGTGACTGCGAATCCAGATGATCGCTGCTGAACATGGAGGCGCCCTGTAAAGGTGAGTGGAATGCTGCGCTGCAGCGATCGACGCAATGAGCTTTTAAATTAAAGTCTTCCTTTTCAGGATTGTCGGCGAGATGTCTCCAGGATGCGGATTTAGCAGGTAAGGACTTTTCCTTCTTCTGTTCGCTTCTTCTCTTCCTTTGCAGGTGATCCAGGATGCTGGCAGGCGTGGCAGAAGTCAGGATGCAGGAGCAGACACGGTGAGCGTCCAGCTGCTAGATGCAGAACAATGCGAAGCACGTGTGGCTGTTCGGGTGGGGTTTAAATAGCCTTGGAAGAAGTTCCAGGTATGTACCCTTCCTCCAATCAGGTATGTATCCTTCCCCGACCACGCCCGGGTGGTAAATTAGTCCCACAGGTAAAGTAGTTCCTTTCAGGCCTCAAGGAGGCCGGGATTCTGCAGCATGGTCTGCATCAGGAAAGTGCACCCAAGCACTCCCATAATGAGCCTGGCGCCTATGGCGCCAGGACTGATGTCTTTTATGAGCCTGGCGCCATAGGCTCCAGGACACTGTCCAAAGGGCCCCTATATGGGGTTGCTGGGTCCTTTCTTGGGGACTGGATGTCCGCTTTCGGGGACGCAGGGCTTGAACCGGCTCCCCGGGAGCGGGCATCGTGACAGCTTGTTTCTGTCCCATGGTTCGGGTGGATGCCTGACTGGCAGGAGCCTAAAATGTGGTGGTGTTCTAGGAAAGCTTGTATTTGTAAATAAGCCACTCTGTCCATGATTTTGAGGATGAAGGGGACATTAGTAATGGGGCGATAATACAAAAAAAGGCAGCAGGCGCCTCTCGCTAGAAAGAACATGGCATGATGACCTGTTCTGTGGTTTTTTCCCACTTTGAGAGTCCACAGCCATCTCTTTTTGCTGGTGATACTACAATGTTTCAGCAATACTGTTACTAATTTAATGCAATACTCATGTGTGGGAAGCAGCAGACAAACAATGCTCTCTAGCTCATCCATCAATGTGCACAGCATGTTAAGAACGAAACAGGTGAGGCATGCTCCCCCCCCAAATTCCTTTTGAAGACGCATTAGCAAGTTGAGCACAAAACAACAAATTCTCCATATAACAGTTGTTTTCCTGTAAAGTGGGCATCAGTTGACACTGCTGAAAATGACATTGAGTTAATCATCCATACCACTGGGTTGCTCCCACTACCATGTCCCTGGAGTTCTTTTTGTCTGCCTCTTACTTGACCAGTATGCATAGGCTAAGACATAAAGGCATGAAAGTCATCCATAATAAAGTTGGCTGGTACAGGTAGGGCAAACATAATGTAGTAGTGTGTCCAACCTTAGAGAAACTGTATGGATAAACCATGCATTAGCAAAAAGGATGGAAGTGGAAATCAGTTTGTAAAATAAGTTGTGGGAACAGATTCTACAACATGCTTGTCGCACAATTTTAAAAAGGAAGAATCCCATTGCCTGAGAATGCTTAGTGAAAGATAGACTCACCAGCTTCAGATCCTTTCGTAGCCCAAAATATTCAAATTAAAAATCCATTCATGCCTTCCACAAATACATACTACATCAATATAACATCATTTTTAATGTAAAACATCTACTGTGATTGATGTAGAGGATGCTTGAGTCTGTTACGCTTTAAACAAGATGTGAAGAAATGGTTTTTGTAGAAAAAATGTAGTGTTGAAAATAGTTTCAATCCATGAGAACAAGCCAACAAACACACATAGTAAAGTGAGAATTGCAAAAGGCTGTGTTGGGTATGCATTGGTGGGGAGAGTGTCTTGGCATCAACAGCGCATATTTCTCTGGGAGCTGCAATGTTTTGTGCCACAGGAGCAGTTCTCGCCTGGGTATGACTGGCAGATACGACTAGATGGCTGTGCCGAATAAATCAGGGGCATGCAGAAGTCCTGCTTCATAGAAAACATAGTTCCAATACATCGCTGAGACATGCAGAGTGAGTATACCAATGATTTATAGACAAACTGTGAGCTGGGGTGACATCCTTTGAACCAATGGATGTACAGTGCACGCGTAATGTTATCCCCTGGTAGCAGAGAAATAAGACCATACATTTGGAGCCTACTCAGCAAGGGTTAAAGGGGAAACTATTGCCTACTTAGCACATAAACCCTTACATAACATTATTAAAGCTACGACTCAAAGTTCTGGCCAGATGTTTACAAATAAATCTTGCACTGATTCTGAAACACAAGCAAATTCGTCGGTCAGACAGGCTTTTTTAAAGAATATATTGAACTCTGTTTCAACCTTGTATCCCACCCTGAGGGGGTTCAAAAACCATTTGACAGCATGTCTGTCATCGCAGACGGCCTCAATGTACGCAAAGCTGAAACCTTAGGAGTCTCCAGCTCCTCGGCTGCCAACCTCGTCAGCAAAGAGGAAAAGCAGCTAGAAACATATGGAAGAAAGGTTTGCATGGTTGCATGCTACTGAGTTAAACTCGGATGTGCAAGGGATCATCTTAGACCTCCCCCCTTGAAGGCGCATAGATTTTCCACTCCTCAACAGCTGAGGAGCTCGATAAGAAAAAAGCTAGCTCTCAGACCGCAAAGTCCCTGGCGAGCCTTACAAACCCAACTTCAAGGCCATTTAGCCCTAAAGGATGGTCAGACCAGCGAAACCGGTTCTTGGGAGGTATCTGGGGATTCTAAGATCACCGGGCCAGATAACCGGATAGGTCGCCCAATCCGCAATGGCGTAAACAACAGCGGACGACACACACAGGGTTTTGCCAGTCCCCCTCTTCTACCATGGCCTCTGAACCCAAGAAAAAATGAGGGTGACGTCTGGGTCCATCCATCTCCAATAGGGGGCAGACTGGCTCTTCATGAGCTACCTTGGCGATCATTAGTAAGGGACCCCTGGGTTCTTTGCGTAGTTTCAGGAGGTTAACGACTTCCAGTACCTTCACCACACCCTGTCTCTCCCCCCCTCCACCCCTCCCGACTACAAATAGGGTATCTGACTCTCTTGGGGTTTGGGGGGAGTTCTCTACCCTTCTCCATAGTTGGTCGAGCAAGTACCCCTGAATCAAAGGGGCTCTAATTACTATTCCAGAATTGTTGCAATCCCCAAGAAAAACCAGGCTGGCCTGACGGTGGTTCTCGACTTATCTTTTCTGAACCTATATCTCCTACTCAAAAAATTCAAGATGATCACGCCCGCACAACTCGCAGAGAGTCTCTGTTAGGGAGACTGGATGTGCTCCCTGGACCTAAAGATTGCTTACCTGCATGTCCCGATTTGGCAGCCGCACAGGCAGTTTCTGCAGTTCACGGTCAAGGGACATCACTTCCAGTACTGAGTGCTGTCTTTCGGACTCAACTAGGCTCCTCAAGTTTTCACGAGAATAATAAACACTGCAGTGGCGCTCTTGAGGAACCTCATGAATCTCCTATACTTGCTGGGATTTTCTGTGCATTCAGAGTTCGTCCCTACGTAGTCCTTGATCTTTCTGGGCCGGCCATGGGACACCACAAGGCAGAGGATTTTCTCTGCACAACAGTGTGTCCACGCTTTCTTCAGATTTACCAAACATTTCCTGGACAGGGAGACGACCTCGGCTTGGTGGTACCAACACCTGCTGGGCCTTATGGCAGCATGCATCCTGGCTGTTCCTCACGCTAGGTTGAAAATGAGATGGTTGCAGTTTCATCTTGCAGCAAGCTGTGACCTGGAAAAGTGTTCCCATTCAGTGAAGGTCCCGATACCGCACCACATCAGGCCAGATTTGGTTTGGTGGAGACAACAGGAAAACATCATGAAGGGGGCCCCCCTTCCACCAGCCTCAGCCGACGGCAGACATTAAGAGATACACCTCATTGGAGGGCTGGAAGGGCCACTCTAGTCACCTTTACCGTCCACGCCTTGTGGTCTCAACAACACCACATCAACGTGACAGCAATCTAATTGGCTTTAAAGGCATTCCTATCGCTCATAAAAGGATAAGGTAGTGCTCATCGGGATAGACGAGACCACCTTGATGTTTTGCCTCAACAGACAAGGGCTCAAAGTCTCCAGCCCTGTGCAACCTGACTATCCAGATCTGGGAATGGGTTCTGCAGCAGGGTATTGTAAGGAAATCATGGCATCAACAATAAGACAGACACAAGTGACCACAGTTCAAGGGTGTTTATTGAACTTCAATAAGGGTGAGATAAATGCCTATCTAAACCTAAATCTACAGATGGGAGCAAGCTATGACCATCAAAAAATAATAACGCAGTCCGAGTGGACCTCAAGTGGCTGTTAGGCTGTGTCGTGCTTTTGTGCTGTGCCGTGCCTGAATGCCGTCTGGAAGAGGAAGTTTGCATCCAGTGGAAACGTGATACTTCAACTCTCAAAGGAATGCGCACTGTAAATATATAATCATTTTATTTCTAACTAGAGAGCGGACTCTGTGCCATGGCGTCTTACCTCTTCTCTTCATTTTTTCTACAGTACCTCCCTCTATTGCTGGCTGCGCCCACCGCATACCCAGGAAGCCTATAACTGCTACACCTCTCACGCACCCACGCGCGCACCCTAAGTGGACCTCCAATGGCTGTTAGGCTGTTCAGGTGTGCAGGTGTGGTGACCCCCTCCTATCTCCCTTTTTGCCTGTAATCATTGTGGCTTGCATTGCTATATATCTGTAAATCTAAACTGTAAACACAGTTTATTGCTCGAGCTCTCGCTATCTCTGTTTTGGGACTGGGACCGGCTCTCTGTGGACACTGAAGTTGACTGGTAACACTCTAACGTACTGTGGGTTATCATTTGTCGTTTAACACTTTAGTTGACATACTGTGATTTAGCTCTTATTTAGATTACAAGTGTTACCGGCTTGGTTCAAGGCGAGAAGGAGGGGGTGGGACCTGTGTTGTATTCTATTGTGGGTTGGTTGTTCAATCTGTTTGGATACGTTTGTTTACCAAAGTTCCTTTTCGCTGAAATAAGACTGGTTAGTCTTACCTATATATATTGAATCTGTTTTTTGGGGAAGAAGGAAACCATCATATTACCTCCCAATGAGCACGGCGGGCTCATTAAGGAGTGGCAAATTGTGAACTACTCTATATAAAAAAAAGAAATGCCTAAAAATAATACTGTCGATGCAATGAATACAAGTCTAAGGATAACTCCAGTGACAACATCGTTGACCCTCAGGATGTGTATCCAGAATCTGATATGCTCTTGCCCAACTTCATAAAAATAGACCTTGCACCGAATTCCAATGAAAATACTTCCTTATCAGGAGGTGTTGCTCATAACACTCAACAGTTCACTGATGCACAAGTAGAAAGGGGGACCACAAATATATTTCCCCTTAACACAGTTCTGAATCCTGATCTGTCAATTCAACAGAGCTTTTTAAGGGTACAGGAGCACTGACTTCCATTTAGTCCATTGCCCTTAAATCGAGATCTCCCTTTCAACCCTCCTCTGGATACATCAATGATGGCTCCAGTAGTAAGTGCTGAACTGGACAAGCGGATACGGTTTTCCCTGGGCCCATCAACTCCGAAACAGTTGAGGGCGGGGGGCATCTATAATGTCCATTTCCATAAGTACAATCAAGAGAATTCATCTGTGACCGCCCCCCCCGACCAGATTCTTTTTTTCCACAACAAACAGGAAACTCCTTATGGAAGATCCCTGGTCACTGTACAAAAAGCGAAACCTTTCCTCAAGCTGACCCAGGAGAACCAGACTTTAGAAAGCAGTTGCATTCATGTTCTAGTCCCCTTCAATCACATCCTTCCATAAATCTACAGATACCACAAAAGGCGGCTTCTTTATTTGATTCATCATTTCTGCAAGAGCATCAGGAAGCAGAAGTTACATTTCCGATCCTGGCGCATATTCTAAACCTCCTTGAATAAGGAGCATGAACGCACCCTTAAAGAAATTAAAGACCTAAATATGAGGCTATTGGAAGTTCTAACAATAGTGAGTAAACTAGAGGGTCTCGCTTCTATCCAGGAACTTGTAAAAACTATTAAGGCAGTCCCTTCCCTTAAGGAGGGTACCTCCTTGATGTTATCGAAGTACACTCACACTCTTAATCAAGATAGGACAGAGAACTTTTCCCCAACAACACTATCTTTATAACCTAATGATAGAAATTGTGCCCAGGCAGTCCAATCACCCTCCATAAATCAGCCAATGGGGAAACTAGCCGAATTATGCCTATTGGCAAAATTTGTCAGCCAAAATGCCGCTCAAATGACCCAGTTAGAATCCTTACATAAGTTGATGCATGCTGCAACCAGTATAAGTTACTCACCGGAATATTCCTTACTATCGGTGATACTAGTGGACGAAAAGTCTGATAGTCCAACCTTACTTACAGATATCATGGATGAGGAAGAAAGGGAAGCGGCCAATGAGGCCGAAAAACAAACAGATAACTAGGACTTGACACAAGATGTAATTCCTAGACATTTCATGTCGCGAAAGGAGAAAAGATTGTACTTTAGGGCTCTAAAGCACAGATCTCCGAAAGAGCCCCTCTCCAAGCAGGAAGGAAAAAAATTGGATAAGGTAAGAAACCAGGAAACTCCAAGGGCACGTCTCAGAAAAATCCTCAATTGAATACCCTCCAGGAGGAAGGCGTTTTAGACCTTAGTCAACTAAATGATGCCAGCAAAAAAGCCCTGGATTTAATAGATAATTCCCCTTAGCGGGTAGAGCTGCCGCCTATGGAAGTGAGTGAAAGGATGGCTATGGGAAATGTGAATATCTTTTATAAAAGGGATGGGGTGGGGGCCCCGGCCGGTGACGCCCTTTCCTCAGACTTAAAATCAAAGTGTCATTCTAAACATGTTAAGGGCAAATCAAAAACATTATCTTCTGAGCAGATCCCAGTAAGCTCTCAAAATAATCTCCTTAACTTCTTTATAAAAAAAAAGCAAGTGGGCCTGTCATTGCAAAAGAACAATTTAATGATTACACACCTTCCAACGGTGAGTTGGACATAGTAAAGGAAGACAATTTGCCCTTAACGGACCCCTCCATACAAAGATCTATATCAGTAAAGACACATGCTTCCCCTTTAGCCTCATATACATCTGAAAAAATATTTGGAAAAGCCCTTGTAAGGGTATCCCTACACATAAGGTTCTAGGGAAATTCCCATGCCATGAAAGGGGAGGAATTCCGATTTGCCCTTTACATGCAACTATAGAGGGCGATGGTACTATTCGAAAGCAAGAGGAGGGAGTAAGTCCAGCCATAGTTGTTCCTCTTATCATTGGTTTGGGGAAGGCAGAATATTTAAAAATCAATCCACTTATGTCAGTGATGAATGACTCAGCGATGAATGGAATGGGAGTGTCGAAGGTGATAAAAGAGCCACTAGAAGTAGATACTGAATCTGCTGTTACAATGGTGTTGAAATCGATGTTTGCGGAACATATTAAAGCAGCAAATGCCCCTGAAGAGGGGAGTCTGAGACCTAACCCAATAACACAAGGTGTGATTGTACAATCAACAGCGAAGGATATATCTCCTCCAGTGACACAATCTGCATTAAATTCAGTAGTATATAGGACAGACTCCCGGGGCGTGGCCAACTGGCCATGGAATAGGACATGCTGCGTGATGAGCTCCTGATGATCCGACTCTATTTTTGCCAAAGTTACCCGTTGAAACTGCAACGAGCGCCTAGAACTTCGGGGATCAGGTGTCGGAAGCCGCACGCCAAGTGAAGTTCGCTGGAGAAGTTCATAGTCCCCGGAAATCGTGAGATATACATATTTTTGTTGGTACAACTGTGTGGCCGCTTCGGCACCAAGATGGCGGCTAACAAAGGAAAGGCCTCCGAGGAGAAATGAAACTGATTCCCCGGAACTGCGGGACATGGCTGCGGTAAATTGCCTGGAGGAATAGTACGACAGGGAGATATGGCGGAGTGTTCGAACTAGCACCATGAGAGCGCCTGGCCTGGCATACGCTAATGGAGCTAATGGAGCTGACCGCAGGAGGAGATAACATTGGATGCTTGGGCGACGAGGCCTACGGAAGTTGAATGGGGAGTGTGAGGCCATAGCCCATCAGTAAGACAATTCGAAGTGCCATCTCAAATGTGAGTTAGGAGACCTAGGAGCCAGACCATTGTCGGACCGAGGACAGTGCAACAGCTGCACTAAGTCGGAGGCGTACAGGAGTGGAGGGCAGCGCCATGTCGGCGAAAGGGTTGAGAACCAAGACTAAGCAACCCACGATGGAGACTTTCACAAAAACGCAACGGACCCCCTCAACATCGGTGCAGAGCATGGTCGTGACCCCTGCGGAAGACGCCCCCGAAGGGGACAAGCACCAGATCCTGGAGGCTATAACGGGACTGAGTGTTAAATGGGACTTGGCAATGGCGGACCTACGCACAGCTCTAGAGAATAAGATTGATGCTGTAGGTACGGAACTCACCCTGCTACGTCAAGATGTTAGGGCACTTGCAGAAAGGACCAGTGTCTGGAAAGTGGGGTGAAGATTAATACCGATGTTAGCACGAGCAATGCGAAGGAGATTCATAGTCTTAAAACAACAGGTCGCCAACCTGGAAAATCGTGTGGAAGAGGCGGAAGGAAGAGCGAGGAGGAACAACATTCGCGTGGTTGGCCTTCCGGAGGGGGAAGAAGGCCAAGACCCCACAAACTATGTCTAAAACATGATCCTACAAGGGATCGGAGCCGGGAATCTTTCGCAGGGATTTGCGGTGGAGAGGGCGCACCGCACCCTAATGAGGAAACCCCGGCCGGGGGCCCCGCCAAGACCGATCATCGCGAGGATCCTGAATTACAGGGACAGAGAAAAGATCCTCGAATATTTTCGTAAGGGTGGCACGATAGAGAGAGCATCCACCAACCTCACAGCATACCCGGACTATACGATACTGGTGCAAAGGCAGAGGTATAGTTAAATCGCCGTCAAAAGAAGGCTGAGGGCGGTGGGAGTCAAATATATGCTGCTGTATCCGGCACGATTGAAAGTGCTACATAAGAACAAAGCGCTATTTTTTGATACCCCTGAGGATGTTGTCACATGGCTGGACCTGCAGGGCTGCCCGGAACAAGAAGCGGATCGTGACCGGCAGGATCATACCGAATGAAGATTTCGTAAGAAGGAAGACCCTGATGGTATAGAGAAACTAACTAACTGAACTTTGTACACAATCTGAGCCTGGTGCTCGATTTGGACTGGAATATAGTGAGTGTAACTGTAATTGGTAACGGTTTGGCAACTGTATGCGTAATGTTTTTTGAAAGGCGCAACAGAACGTGAACGACCTACCCCAATAGATTTAGTTTCAGCGGCCATTAGGGTGGCTTTACCCTACTGAGCCCTGAGTAGAAGCTTGTGCTAGGCAGGGCTAGATGTGGGGGTGCCTGAGATCCAGGAATGGAGCTGGGCAACGGTTGGGGAGGGTATTGTTGGGGGAGGGGTGGTGCGGGGGATGGGAAGTTGAGTGTGTGTGTGTGGTTATGGGGAGTTTAAGTTTTGTTTCGAGCCTATTTGGAGGAATCAGCATGTTGTACTTGCGGTGCATGAAGGGGCGTAATCGGCGGAGGATCGGGAGGGTGCTTATTAATGACCTATGGGGCCCTCAGGATAATAACGTGGAACGTCAGGGGCCTTAACAGCTATCTGAAAAGAAACAAAATCATGATGTATCTGAAAAGGCAGAAAATAGATATCGCATTACTACAGGAGACGTACTTGACGCGAGAGAAGTTGGACCTGGTTAAGAGAAAGTGGAGAGGGACCGTAGTGGGCTCGCCATACTCTGCATATGCCCGGGGGGTGTTAATCTAGGTGGCACCGCAAGTCTCGTTCAAATTGATACAAGAGGTAGTTGAAACTGATGGAAGGATAGCTATATTGCGAGGGCTGGTGGAGAGCAGTGAGGTATGCATAGTAAACATGTATGCCCCCAACCAAAACACAGCAGCATATTTCAGAGCCTTGTGTACCAATCTTAGTACGTGTATAGGGAGCGCGGTGATCTGGGGTGGGGACTTCGATTGTGTGTTGGATCCTGTGGTGGACAGATCTGATGGCAGTGTGGGTAAGCCTAGCCCAGCGGCGAGAGCGTTGCAGATGCTGTTAACTAATTTTGGCTTTACAGATGCGTGGAGGATGAAACATCCCACTGAGAGGCAATACTCGCACTATTCAGCCCCGCACCAACTGCACACTAGGCTCGATTACGTCTTTGCCACAGCAGATGTGATGTCTGAGATTACTCAAATTGAATATAAGGCCAGGGTCCTCTCGGATCATTCACCCCTGATCCTTGGATGGCAATATTGCCCCCCGAGGGCGAAGATCCCTACATGGCGCCTCCGAGCGGAGGCGCTCAAAGATCCTGTCTTTAGAGAAGATATAAGGGAAGAGATTACTAACTTCTTTGAAGAGAATACTGGGAGTGTTGATTCTGCGTGCACATTATGGGAAGCTTTTAAGGTGGTGATGCGGGGGGCGGCCATTGCTAAGTCAAGAGGTTACAGGGTGGGGGCTTGGCTGACCTGCAGAGGGTGGAAACTGAGCTATAAACAGCATTGAAGAGCAGTGATGTAGACACGGAGCTGGTACTCCAACTACAGCAACAATGTGCAGGGCATTGGGAAAGACTCTGCAATCTCAATTATGGGAAATATGTTGAGAGGAGGCACGCGGGGGGAGACAAGACAGGCCTCCTTTTGGCCTGGCTATACAAAAGCGAGACCCCTAGGCCTCCGATTAGGACTATTATTAGGGAGGACGGAGATGAGATGACCACACAAGAGGGGGTTAACAAAGAATTTGTGGAATATTACAGAGTGCTGTACGGAGATGATGAGATGGGTGACCAGCGCAAGATAATCGAAACGTTAGAAGACATAGGGCTGCCCAAGATAAGTGAAGTGAAGAGGAGAGGGAGAAGTTAGACGAGCCAATCACGTTGGAGGAGTTAGAAGAGGTTGTGAAGCAGCTGCCTACCTGTAAGACCCCAGGAGCAGATGGGTTCCCCAGCGAATTCTATAAAGTATACAGAGAGGAAATCCTCCCCTCAATGCTGGACATGCTTAATGAAGCGTTTGAGATAGGACGGTTGCCTGAGTCACTCGGAGAGGCGATCATAATACCGCTGCCCAAGCCCAATAAACCGGAGCATAGATGTGGTTCCTACAGGCCTCTGTCGATGCTAAATCAGGACAGCATGATTCTCACTGCTGTCCTAGCAAATCGATTGCAGAAAGTGATTGGTAGACTCATACATCCTGATCAAACGGGTTATGTCCTGAGCAGAAACATAATACACAACCATAGGCGGCTTCACCGGGTGGTCGAATAGGGTAGTAAGAACGAGGGTGAGATGGCGATAGTGTCTCTAGATGCAGTTAAAGCTTTTGACTTGGTCAAGTGGTCATGGCTATTGGCTGCTTTGGAAGGGTATGGAATGGGGCCGGGCTATATCAGGTAGGCCAAGATGTTGTATAGTGAGCCGCTTGCCAGGGTCCGAACTGGAGCGTTGATATCCGAAAGATGGCAACTTGGCAGAGGCACCAGACAAGGGTGCCCCTGGTCCCCGATGCTTTACATCTTAGCCCTGGAGCCTCTGGCAATATGCCTTAGGGCACAGTATGATGCGATTGGCATTGAGGTAGGAGGGGAACGACACTTGATATCCTTGTATGCGGACGATTTGTTGCTGTACTTGCAATACCCAGAAGAAAATCTCTTATACATACTTGAAGTGATGGAAAGATACGCAGAGTTGTCGGGCATCTCGGTGAACCCCCAAAAGTCTGTCATATTCCCGCTAGGTAGCTATAAGGGGATCCCTGTAGAAGGACTACCGGTGCTACAGGTACCATGGGCAACTAGCTCTTTTCGCTATTTGGGCGTAGATGTATATCACACGGTGCAGGAAGAACACAGACACAATACGGAAGTAGCCGTTGAGAAAATGAGGAACAGCATGCAGTTCTGGGCAAGATTGCCCTTGGCGATGATGGGGTGGGGGGCCATGCTTAAGATGGTAGTTCTGCCCAGGCTCCTGCATTACTTTAGTAATATCCCATATATAATACCCAAGAAGTTTTTCAGTAAATTGAACAGCATGTGTAGGGATTTCCTGTGGCACGGTACCCGAAATAGAGGGGCGTTTTGGAAACTGCAGAACTTTTATGAAAAAGGAGGTATCAGACTGCCTCATTTTGAGGTTTATTTGGCGGGACAGTTACAGTATGTGGCCAAGCGGCTTTCTGATGAAGTGACCCCTGAGCACAGGGTGCTTGGACAGGACTGCGCCCCGTTTTATTTGAAAGAAATGATTTGGCTGTCCGAAACTGAAATGAGGGGGCGTCCTGCGATGTTGAGGCTTGGATGGAAAATTTGGCGTAGGGCTTGTCGTTTGATGGAAGTCCCGTGCCCGTGCCTCCCACAGATACCGCTGGTTGCTTTGACAGGAGGGGATGATCAGCTGAGGGCGATTGTTAGGACCTACTGGGAATCAGTGGGGCTGGCCACGCTAGGCAATGTTTGGCAAGAGGGATCCATTAAGGAGTTTATAGAACTCAACGAAGAAGCGGGGCTACACACGGGCCAATATGTCACGTACATTAGAATGGTGCGGATGATTAAGAACACCTGGCCAGAGACAGTTTTGATAGAAGAACCAGATGCAGTTTTGGAAACAATATATGATATATCCGAAGGGGGTCATGAGATCTCGAGACTGTATGAGATGGTGATGGCGAAGGTGGGGAAAGATTTGACACATCTGAGACTGGAATGGGAGGTGGAAGTTGGGGCCCCGATGGAGGACGGGGTATGGGAGCGTGCCCTGGGTTACCACAAAAAAGTGTCTAGAAATGCCAGATTAAAACAAATACAGCTGTATGTAACTCATAGGGCATACATGACCCCCTTGAGGATATCCAAGTTCCGAAACGCTGGAATAAGTGTGTCCTAAATGTAACCTGGAAAACGCTGACATGACACATATGTTTTGGTCGTGCCTGATTATTAGGTGCTACTGGGGAGAAGTGGCACAGAAACTGGCTGAGAAAGGGGTTACTCTTGTCACAGACACGGCCTGGGCCTGCTTACTGGGTGGGTTCCCTAGGCCACGGAAACTCAAGCATATTGAGAAACTGAGAAATCTGGGGTATGTGCTTGCGAAACGCAGGATCGCCATGGGGTGGAAGAAATGCCACAAACCTAAGGTGGATGTATGGTGGAAGGACTTGCAGAAATGGGTGGAGGCTGAAACGGTGGCATGGCAAGAAGCGAGTAGCCAGGCTGATGAAGGGGAGGCGGGTACCCTGTTGGCTTGGAAAACGTAAATAACAGAATTGTTTGGAACAATATCAGATCCAACGGACTTCGAAGAAAACGAAACCCGGCCGCATGTGCCAAACATTGAGAGGGATTGACAAATAGGCTCATGGGGGGAGGGAGGGATAATGGGAGCAGTGATTACTATAACTTGATGTGTTTACTGAACTATTATGATTATGCTGCTTGTTTGGTTTTTGTTGTTTTGTTTCTATAAAATCAATAAAATAAATTTTAAAAAAATTAATATAGGACAGACGCCCAGAATTATAGGGCATCAATTAGTATCCTAAAAACTGACGCACGTCTGAATCGAGTTGAATATGATGCGGCCCCTAAGCATAACACCCCCAAATACTTAGCTTAATTGTAATTTAGATCAGATTCAGTGGAGAAATCCTGCCCATCCCGACTATCCGAGTGTATTGTTATACTACTTATTTGATCATGATGGCCTGGAATCATTAACAAGAGGTAGGGTGTTGGCTTTATGTAATGAAATCCAATCCTTGAGAATTGTTTCATCAGCGGACATTAAATTGGTGGATTTTATCCACCATGAACATTTGGATTGTGTGCTCTTGGTGTTCCACACAAGGGCAATATATGAGGGTTTTCTAGCAGCTACCGAAGAATTCAACAGGTTGGGTTATGACATGTATTTTCTGATGGGCAATAGGCCCCCAGATAGGAACACACAAGATAAAACTAAAAATGAAGAAATGGGTGGGGGGCTCAGGACAGACTAAGAATGTCGACTCTGTGGATGAGGAGACTAGCTGGAGGTGGTTAGCTCTGACCCTAAGAGACTCAATTACTCAGCTAAAGGAAAAAAAAGCCTTTTTAAACCTAGTGGCTTTTCACTTCTTTCTTGGAATTCTAGGGGCCACTCCCATTTGCCAAATTCATCTGCAATTTTTGAAGAGCTAATGCAATATTCTATGATATGTTTGCAAGAAACCTGGATGACTGGCCCCTGTATACTGGATGGCTATGAATGCTTTCAAGAATACTCTACACAGGGTCTCCAGGGTCGTCCCTTTGGGGAACTCCTTATAGTCGTTCAGACAAAAAGGGTCTTTTAAAGTCTGTAATTCTAACTTTGTGGCTCCAGGGTTTCTTTTGGTACATCTTGAAGTTACTACACAGATGGGGAAAATTCCAATGTTGTTAATTAATGTATATCTGTCTCCAAAATGTAACCTTAAAGATGTTCTGCAATCATTGAATGTCTTTGTCTCCTCCGAAATGTCCAATCATTCTGGCTTTCAAATTGTGGTAGTGCCTGATTTAAATGCTGATGTTATCCAAGATTTAGATCTTATGCAAGTTTCAGATCTCCATCATTTCATATTACCCAACGGTCTATCCAAAGATAACAAGGAAAGTTATGGCTTAGCTTTTTTTATTGACTGGGGATTATCCTCAGCCACGGTAAATATGGACCAAAAAAGCCTGACTCCAACTTGGTTGAATGGTATTCATACATCTATCATCGATTTATATATTTGTTTTACTATTATTGCTAGAGGCAGTGTCTAAATTTAGGATACTCAAGACACAGTATAGTGACCATAGTATGCGGACGGTAACCTGGATTTTGGGCTGCTCAAAGCAACCATTATCTAGGTTTACTGGTAATCTTGTTGTAAACTTCTTTAGATCGAGACTAAAGTGGCATGATGGGAATATTTTGAAAGTCAACAGACTTTTCTTGAAAGAAATGGAAGAAACTACAGTAGAGGAAAGATGGCTCTACAATCATAATATTTTTGAAAATCATATTGGGTCTGCTCTAAAATCACTTTGAAATAATTCACTGATATGGCCTCATAAGGCCGTCAAACATGCCTATGATGACTTGGTGAGGAGAAAGAAAGCCATCCTACAAAAATAAATTAGGTCTCTTAAGAGATCTAACTCCAATCTGAATGATCTCAAAACTAATATAAAAAAAGTTAATACAGAAACATAAAAATTGGCTGATCAGCCACAAACATACTCTTTATCAGGCTGATAATGAAGTGATGCGAACAGCTCGAAAGGATGGCTCTAGTAGATAATTCTGGTTAGAAACTCCTCAGAATAGGGTTCAAACTAACCCAATTTCTGAACAGGCTTGGAATGGTCACTTTGGTCTCATTTATAAACAGGCTATCAATCCTAAAAATTGGAATAAGACACTGTCATTACCTTGGTTACTAAATTTTAGTGTAACTGAAATAGAGTCACAAATAAGTCAGGCAAGTACTTCGAGAGCGGGAGTACCTAACGGTCTCCCTAATGCGACATTTAAAGGTAATTCGGGGGTGTGGGCAAAAATTCTTTATTTTCTGTTAGAAAATATTGTCAGAACGAAAATTATCCCAACATCCTCGTATCTATCCTACATCATTCCCATCTATAAAAAGCGAGATGGGAATTCCCCCCAAAACTACCGCCCAATTGTTATACTAGACGCGGATTCAAAGATAGTTGCGGGGTTAATATTAACGAAAATAAATGAGTGGATGGAACAAAAATCCATCTTGCGACCACAACAATATGGATTTAGAAAATCCACTGGAACGGAAGTCGGGGGTCTTCTCTTGACAATTTAACAAAATAGGGCTTGGAAGGCGGACTCTACTTCTATTTATCTAGATGCTATGGACCTTAAGTATGGCTTTGACCTTGTGGACAGAGACATACTTTGGGGAAAAATTGAAACTATTTGGGATGTCTGAGAACCTTTTATCTATGCTTGTTCATCTTCATCTCCATTCCCAGATCCAGATTAGGCTAAATACGGATGGCCTTTTGTCTAGTCATATTAAAATCTCGAATGGATTAAGACAAGGGTGCCTTTTTGCCCCAATGCTCTTTTTAATCTGTATGTCTCTTATGCTGCAAATTGCTTAGAGGAGAGCGCTTTTATCTCCCCAAAAATGGAAGGTTCGACAGTAGCATGGATAGCTTATGCAGACTATTTTCTTTTAATAGACCAGTCTGCAAAGGGTTTCATAGTTATACGGTCGCAAATCAACTTACATTAACACAAGCAAAACAGTCATCATGACTTTCTGAAATACAAAAAAAGGAATGGAGAAAGCATGGTTTTTGAACAATAACAAATTACAGGTTAAGCAAGCAATGATAAGTTTAGGTTTTCTGATTTGTAATCAGAATAAACAGCATATGTATCGGGAATACCTTCAACAACAAGGCATGCCACTAATTGCTCAATTAAAATAAATTGATAATAAATTTGGGAAATTTTCAATAAGCTGTCATGACCACTGTGAGGGGGCACAAGTTGTGCCACAAGCAGGCTCCCACCAGAACCCTGAGGGCCTTAAAACCACTGCAAAAGGACTCCTGGAGCCAGTCCTGGCGCCTTTGGCACCAGGCTCATATGAAGGAAGGGAAGGGCTGTTCAAACTAGGTCCCATGTATGTACATTGGCTTTTAAATCCAACATGGAAGCACCCACACAGTCTAGTTCTAAGAACCAAGCCATGCGGTCTGGTGTTTTGGGTGTGGCAGGCCTGGAACTACTTTCCCTGGTACTACTTTACCTGGGTCTCCTTCTAGGAGTCGGTCTCGCCACTCCTCAGCATCTTCGAGGCATTCTCGGAAGCGCCGACACCGGTCGTCTTCCAGGTCCTCTTCGGAGGACTCTGCCCAGCACGTCGCTTACCCCACCAGCCGTGCGACGCCGGAGGAATGGGCTTCCTTCGGGAAGAAAATGCTGGCGATTCTTGAGTCGCAGGGTACTAAGCCGTCTGCGCCCCTGAGTGGGGTCGGCCGTGAGAGGTCGAGAGACCACGCTCGCAAGAGTGGTCGGCACGAGTCACGGGAGAGGTCCCGTTCGGACAAGGAGACTCGTTCTCGACGTACCCGTTCCAGGTCCCGGTCCTCGACGCGTTCGAGACCGTGTGCACCTGTGAGGTCTTCGAGGAAGACATCGACGTCTGAGGCGTCGAGGGTGTCGACAGGCTTTCTCGAGGCTCCGAGGAAGTCGTCGAAGCCGTCGAAGCTCAGGTCGTCGAGGGACACGCTCGGGGCTCCGGCTTCGAGGGCTGTGTCGACGCCGCCGATGCTGGAGGCGCTACGTCTGACGTCGACGCCGATTTCCTCGACGTCAACGCCGATCCTCTCTGCGCCGATGCCGGTTCTCTCGACGCCGGCGCCGATTCGCTCGATGCCTTTCGTGTCGGAGGTACCCCGTGGCACGGGAGAACCCCCTAGGAAGGCTCTGGTTAAGAGCAAGCACTCTCGGTGCCTTCTTTTCGCCACCTGGAGTATATTTCAGAGGCGGATGAGGATTCTGATGGCCTGGTTCCTAGTCAGGTTCCAGATGAAATTCTCGGGCCATAGTCAGTTTGCCGATTTGAGGCAGTCACTGCATGATGCCAGTGGACTGGACACCTCTCCAGAGGTGGAGTTTTGTAGGCCTGAGCCTGGGTCTCATGCCGATTCCTCGTACCGGCGCCTTATGGCTAGGGTTTCTGAGTACTTGGGATGGTCTGCTCCCCCAGGGGAGTTTGTGCAGGATGATCTGACGGACATCCTTGATGTTGGTCCCCCAACTGACCCGGTACTGCCGTTCTATATGGCTTTACAGAGAAGGGTGGCGGCGGCTTGGACTGCTCCGGAGAGTCTCCCGGCGGTGGGCAGATCCTTGTCGCGAAAATACCGTCCAGCCAGTAGCGACCTCTGCTACTTGACCAGGCACCCCACTCCGGAGAGTTTGGTGGTGCAGGCGGCCACGGCCCCGGCAAAGCAGGCGTCGTACCCTACCATCCCTCCTGATAGGGACGACAAACGTTTTGATGGCTGGGTGAAGAAAGTGTTTTCTTCTGGTGGTATGGCGCTTCAGGCGGCCAACTCCATTTGTGCCTTGTCTCGTTTCACGCACACCCTGTGGAACTGTGTTGCATTAGCGGCTGAACATATTCCCGAAGGGGACGAACGGGATGGTTTCCTTGCTATGGTCCAGGATGGTAAGGATGCCATGTGTGAGTCCGTTCAGTCGGGTTTGGACTTATCTGAATGCGTCAGTAGGTCCATGGTGGCGAGCACCGTGATACACAGGTTTGCGTGGTTGCGGAAGTCGGGGTTTGCTCCTGATGTGCAGTCCCGGCTCCTCAACATGCCCTTTGACGGTGAACACCTTTTTGGCAGCAAGGCTGACGAGAGCCTTGAGAGGTTGCAGACCTCAAAAGCTGCAGCGAAGTTGTTGGGCGCTGCAGTTCGCCAACCTCCGCCTTTTCGTCCTAGGGAACAGCAGTGGAGGGGTGGTTCCTTTCGCTATTACTCGTCCTTCAGTAAAGCGAGAGGAGCTGGCAGTCAAAGAGGCCAACGCAGGGGTACCAGAGGTGGACGACAGGGTACCCGTGGTGCCAAGGCCGCTCGGGCAGTTGCCTCTTTGTCCTCAGGTTACGCCGCAGCCGCTCCCACTCAGTCATGAGGCCATGTCCCATGGTTCGCCGGTTGGGGGAAGGCTGGCGCAGCATCTTGTAGAGTGGCAAGCCATTACTTCAGATGTGTGGGTTCTGGAGATCATAGCCCACGGCTACTGTCTTCCCTTTCGGCACAGGCCTCGCGACAATCCACCGGGGAACCTCTCTTTGCAGAGTCCGGATCCGCTCCTTGCGCAGGAAATTCAAGCCCTGCTGGAGAAAGGCGCCATAGAACTGGTGCCTGTAGCGGAGAGGAACAAAGGATGGTATTCCCCTTATTTTTTGATTTCCAAGAAAGACGGGGGATTGAGACCCATCATGGACTTGCGCGGTTTGAACAAACTCCTCAGGAAGGACAAGTTCAAGATGGTTACTCTCTCTCAAGTCCTCCAGGCCCTTCAGCTTCAGGACTGGTTGGTGTCACTCGACCTCAAGGATGCTTACTTCCATGTGCCGATCCATCCCAAGCACAAGAAGTACCTGAGGTTCGCAGTTGGCGACTCGCACTTTCAGTTTCGGGTCCTGCCGTTCGGATTGACCTCCGCCCCAAGGGTTTTCACCAAGCTCATGGTGGTGGTGGCAGCGCATCTCAGGCAAGGGGGGATTCACGTCTACCCCTACCTGGACGATTGGTTGATCAGGGGGAGCTCCCCCGAGCAAGTCCTGGATCATCTATCCGTCACCTGCCATTCCCTTCACAGGCTGGGCTTCTCCCTCAATTTAAAGAAGTCCCATTTGACGCCAGCACAGCGGCTCCAGTACATCGGAGCAGTGCTTGACACTTCCCTGGGGCAGTGTTTTCCTCCCCAGGTGAGGGCTCTTCACATTCAGCAGATGGTGCACAAGTTTCAGCATGCCCAGACGCTCCCAGCGTTCGAGTTCTTGAGGTTGCTCGGCCTCATGGCATCCTGCATTCTTCTGGTGCCAGAGGCTCGCCTGCGGATGAGATCTTTGCAGTGGGCACTCAAGACGCAATGGTTGCAGTCCTCCGGCAGGATGTTGGACTAGGTTCAGGTGCCGCCCTCGGTCGCCCGGGACCTTCTGTGGTGGGCCGTCGAAGGCAACTTGATGAAGGGGGCTTCCCTGGCCGGAGGTGACGATCGTGACGGATGCATCCCTCACGGGATGGGGAGCTCATGCCAACGGGCTGACAGTCGGCGGTCGTTGGTCTCCGTCGGAGTCCAAACTCCATATCAATCTGTTGGAGCTGAGGGCCGTCAGGCTAGCCCTGAAGGCTTTTCTGCCGACTGTGCGAGGAAAGAATGTCCTGATCCTGACGGACAACACAGTGACCATGCACTACCTCAACAAAAAGGGGGGGCAGGGTCACTTCCTCTGTGCAGGGAGGCGATGCAGCTCGAGTTCTGAGCCATCCAGCAGGAAGTTTCGATCTCGGCAGTTCATCTGGCCGGAGACGAAAACGTGACGGCGGACGCTCTGAGCAGGCAGAGCGTGATCTCTCACGAGTGGGAGTTGGCTCAGGAGATTCTTCTGGAGATCTTCGCCCTTTGGGGGACCCCTCAAATGTCCTCTTCGCCTCCAGTGTCAACCGGAAGTGCGAAAGGTTTTGCTCGCGGGAATTTCCTCCAAAAGGAGCCTTAGGAGACGCGTTCGTGGTGGAGTGGTCATTCCCGCTGCTGTACGCGTTTCCTCCGGTCCCCGTCATCCCGCAAGTGCTGCGGAGGTTACGGAAGTTCGGTTCCCGGTTGATCCTCATTGCTCCGGCGTGGGCTCGGAGGATGTGGTACCCGGACCTTCTCGACTTGTCCATCTGCCCTCCACGTCGTCTTCCCTACCGAGACGATCTGCTCTCACGGCAGGGGGGTCAGGTTCTCCATCCAGAGGTCAGATCCCTCAACCTTCACGCTTGGCTTCTGAAAGGTTGAGGTATAAGGATTGGGACCTCCCTGAAGACGTGATGGAGGTGTTGCTTTCGGCCCGAAGGCCAGCAACAAAGTCTCTGTACCGTTGGCGTAAGTTCTGCGACTGGTGCAGAGTTCAGAATGTGGATCCTTTTGCATGTGACATCCCCATGGTTCTGTCCTTTTTACTTTCTTTGGCCCACAGGGGCTTGCAAGTGGGTACCATTAAAGGTTACCTGGCGGCGCTGTCCATCTTTAAGCGCTCGTCTGAAGAGTGTTCTTACTTTAAAATCCCTTTAATTTCACAGTTTCTGAAAGGGCTCACTAATGTGTTCCCTCCGTCACCTTTCCTGGTGCCCGGTTGGGATTTAAACCTTGTTCTTAGGTTTCTTATGGGTGCTCCGTTTGAGCCTTTACATTCTTGCCCTTTGAGGCTGTTAACTCTGAAAACTGTGTTTTTATTTGCGGTTACTTCCGCTCGCAGAGTGAGTGAGTTACAGGCACTTTCAGTTAAGCCACCCTTCACTGTATTTCACAAGGACAGGGTTGTCCTTCGAGTTCGTCCTTCTTTTCTTCCGAAGGTAGTGACGGAATTTCATTTGGCCCAGAAGGTTGTTCTTCCGGCATTCTATCCTCCTCTGCATCCTGGTAAGGAAGAGGAGAGGCTCCATAGGCCTTATCCTAGGAGAGCTTTAAACTTTTATGTTTCACGCATGTCCCGGGTCAGAGTGGACGATCAACTCTTTATTGGTTACGCTGGAAAGCGCTTGGGGCAAGCTGTGACGAAACAGACTTTGTCTCGCTGGATTATTTTATCCATCTCGGAGTGTTACCGCTTGGCGGGTAAGGACCCACCGGCTGGCTTGCGGGCCCATTCTACCAGGGGTGTGGCTGCATCTACTGCCCTGCAGAGGGGTGTTTCTATTCGCAACATCTGTGATGCAGCCACCTGGGCTTCAGTACATACATTTGTACGTCACTATTCCCTCGATTCCATCCGAGGGCAGGATCTGGCCTTTGGCAAGGAGGTCCTTTGCTCTGCTATTTGATTGGCTATTCTAAATTTTGATTCTAAATTCTTTCCCTCCTCCTTGCTCTGGTACTTCTTTGGGAGTCTGTCATAGATATGGAATACGTCGAAGGACCCAATCCCCTCGAAGAACAAGTTACTTTCTTACCTGGTATCGTTCTTTTCGATGGGATGGTCCGACGACGTATTCCATATCGCTCCCGCCCTGCCTTCCCCGCTGCAGAATTTCTTTTGCGATTGCAGCTTACGTTCCGCAAGGCTTTGTGTCTGACTGGCAGTTGACTAATGTCACACGTTCTGGGGGAAAAAACTACAACTGAGGCTACGGCGTCCTACTTATCACATCGGATGACGTCGGACGTCGGAGGAGGTCCTCGACGACGGCGCATCGACGTCATCGACGCAGGACGCAGACGCCGGAAAAAAAAAAGTTTCCAAAGCAGCACAGCTGTGGTGATTACATGTCATAGATATGGAATACGTCGTCGGACCATCCCATCGAAAGAACGTTACCAGGTAAGAAAGTAACTTGTTCTTTTAATGCTTGTGCCCTTCCGGGTGGATACCCGATAGAGACCTTCGAATGAGCACCAACTTGATGCCGGACCACTCTGTCTATGGTATCGTATTTCTGCTTCCAAGTTCATTCACTCATCTGCTGTCTTAATCTTCTTCATATAATGATGTAGCTTGCAACCTTGATTTCCATACAGACCGGTCTGGTATCAGTCTCCCCAACTCACCGGCACAGCTGCTTTGGTGTAGGAGCCAAGGACAGTACCACAACAACAACCGCTTTTCCTCACCGTGACTATCGGTGCGAGAGAGCCCCAGGTACCTTCAACACACAGTGCAGGATTCTTTAGCTGCAATTCCAGGTTTTACGCTTTGTACTTTTGATGGCTCATGAAAGATGCGGTTTGTCGTTGAAAAGGTCAAGGGTGTTTCCCTCCTTGCAATCCTTTCGGTCTTGCTGTCTTCCACCTTGTGTTAAATTGCCATCTTCGAACTGCTGCTTCCTTGCGCGCTTTGCCTTGCTCAGTATGTGCTTTCGTGCTCCGCCTTTTATCCGTGTTGGGAAGTGTGAAGAAGTCAGGTGTGTGTAATCAGTAATTGCCTGACCATTGTATTGGGACATGTCGGATATACAGCTCTGGTGTTAGTCTGTTTTCACTCATGGTGAGCTGTCCGTGAGAGAGTGTTCGTGCCTGCACGTTGGGTGGAGTTTCTAAGTATCCTTCCGGGTAGGATGGGGTAAAAGTGTTACAGTGAAGAGGGTACTGTGTCTTGCTGTCCTGTGTCCCACTTCTACTCCCCGAAAAAAAAACATCCAGGTGATCGACCCGCAATGGTCCACTCCCAGGAACTGGATCCAAAAGCAATGGCTGTGTTCTGGCCACCTGGATGACAGATCCCCGGGGACTAGCGGGTGAGACACCACCTGGTTTCTCATAGTAGCCATCTCAGCGCTGTCCACCTGCCGGGGGCGAGAGCAACTCAGAAGCCGACAGGCTCAGCAGGCTCCAGACTGACAACTATGAATGGGTACTGGGACCCCAAGTCCTCCAGTCCCTATTCCAGAGCTGGGGTCACCCAGATGTGGACCTTTTCGCTTCAGAGAGTAATGCCAAATGCAGACGTTTTTGAATGGGGAAATGCAGGGAGTCTCTAGGGGCTGCACTCCAAATCTCCTGGAGCAACCTGTAGGGGTACGCTTTCCCTCCAACATCGTTGATACAGAGGGTGCTGAGAAAGTTTCAGGATGCAGCTCAATGTCGCATGATTCTGGTGGTTCCAGACTGGCCGGCAAGAATCTTTTACTCGACCTGATAAGGTTGGCAGCACAGGGTCCGGCCCCTTACACTCAGTGGGTCCGGTGCATCTCTACCAGCAGGGGGAGCAGTCGTTTAACCTCAGCCAGAGTCCCTAGCCCTATCAGCTTGGTATCTGAGCAGCTGAAAATGCAGGGCTGGCCCTTTCACAGTCCAACATGGATATTATTCAAATGGCAAGGAAGGAGTCTACTAGACTACAGTACAAAAGCAAGTGGATCAGATTCTCCACCTGGGCCAAGGATAAGGGGGTAGATTGGGTGGTCTGCTCTCTCGACCATGTTCTGTCATTTTCAGCATACCTGGCCAACACTCGCGTGCAAGTAGACACATGCTGCACTTATCTGCCAGCCACCGGGGCCTATAGGGATATGGAGGAACAGTCCTTATCCTCGGCCAACCCGGTGGCAAAAAGACTTCTTCAGGGGTTAACCAGACTTTATCCCCGAGTCAAGAGACCTCGCCCTGTGTGAGATCTCAATGTGGTGCTTGCTGCGTTGGTGCACAAGCCGTTCATGCCTATGGCTACTACCGACATCAAGTGGGTCAATCTTAAAATGGCTCTCTTGCTGGGATTCAAGAGATTATGGGTGGGCACCACTATATTATTAAAATCAAAAATTCAAAATTCGAAAACAGTTACGAATACAAGTTATTGGAGCGCACCCTATTGCCTTAGCACCAAGGCAACTGACATAAATCAAAAACTGGAAGAAACAGAATTTAATCTGGTTCTGAATGCGCTCACTTCCCACTCTCCTTCTGGAGTTGCAAATATAACCAAAAATAAATGAAAATAATACAGACTTCAATGCTCTTTTTATGTGGTCAATCCACCTTATCCATTTTAATTCATGAGACATGAAGTGTGCCTGACTTTCCAGCGCCAAAGATCACAAATGCCAATGCATTTCGGACTATATCCTTTGTCAGGGCTTTGAGGCACTATTCGACAATCATCGTCCACATGTACATAATCATGGTCACAAGCATGTTCAAACAATATTATTAAACAGGTAGCAAACCACCAATTAATTAGCAAACGTAATTGGAACACATTGTATATAATTAAGTAGTTCAATATACTCTCGGTTCATCATTTACGATGGGAGACAGGTACCACACAAAAAGAATAAGAATAGGAAATAAGAAACAAGATGGACACATCATTATCGTTCAGTTCTTGCCTCTCTTTCTAGACCATCTATGAATAATCATATAATGTGCAGTACCTGAATGTGTGGTCACTCTGTGTGGCCATGTCGTCAAGTTTTCAGAGCGTTATGCACCTAGGGTTAACAAAATATCTTCTGTTTTATGCGCCTTAACCACAATCCTATCAGTGTTTCAATTGCCATAATGGTGCCTACCTTTGAGGCGTGCACGGACTCTGATGCACTGTCGCTCCGGTTCTATGAGAAACTAAATTATAGTTGTACGCATCAACAATCTGGAGTGTTGACCATATCTTTATATGTACGTTTAGGTGCGCAAATGCGGCGCTGATATCTTCATACCTTACATTCACATTATTGCGTTCTGTGTGTGCCGCTCTAAGAAGCCGGCGGCCGGCTGGCTGAGCTGTAAAATCCTTGTTGGTGTGGGTTGCTAGGCAACGGACGCATGTGTATTCGTACTTGTCTACGAAGCATGCTAAGGACTCTATATTGTTAAAATAGAAGTTCTCTCGTTAATGTGTACGGATACCTATCCTGTTTATAGTTAATAAGTCTGCAACCCCCAATAATTGTGGGAACTTGTGGAAATGTATTTTATAATCCACACCGTATCGCCATACACTCGCGCATGCGCGTTCTGCTCGTTTCTATCCAATTATACTTGAGACTCACAACAGGTTTACGTACTATACCTATTGTGTCTAAATATACGTGATTGGTTACAGTATGTTGTGAATGCATTAGAGTTCAACCATCCTAATGTTGTAAGCGTGTCTATGCATATCCCACTTGTTTGTGTCTGGTATTACTAAGGGAATGCAGAATGTGGATTGAGGCAACTAACAGCGTCATTGCCTCACGTCCCACAGGGCGCAAAGGGGGCTCAACTGTGGGGAGGGCAGTCTGCATATGAGGTTGGCATCTGGCTGCACGTGTTAACGATCACATGGTTCTAGCTTAGTTGTTATAACAGTGTTCTCATAAACGCTTCTTGGAAATCCCTATAATTGATCGCCAGGAAATTCTCACAGTGTATGTCAACTGATTACACCATATGCACCATGTAAATTAGTGCATCTACCACAGCTGCGGTTCTTTAACAAAGTACGTGGTCATTTAGAGAAACATATGTAATTGATTTCTTCATTGATTCCCCCTGGTTTTAGGGAGTCCTGCCGATCGATTCAGTGTGTCTCTTGTTGATTGAGGCGTTTGCCTAGATCTTCATGTGTATTGCGTTGTTTGATTACTCCCAAAGCCTGGATCCGTATCTGGCTCATGTTATGTTTCAGTGCGTTCCAATGTCTAGCAACAGCTGAATTCACATTGTTAGTGCGAATGCACGATCTGTGTTAGTTCCAGCGAACTTTATCCGGTCTTTTAGACTGGCCAACATAGTACTTGCCACAGGGGCACTTGATGGCATATATAATGTCGGGTGCGTCACAGGTAGCATAACTTCTTAGCTTGATGGGATTAACATCAGCTCAATGCATTAGTGAGAACCAGGCTCTGGTGTTTTCAGAGCCCTATGCTGTCTTCCACAAAGACCGAGAACTCCCCTGAAACTTCAACCAAAAATAGTCTCGTCATTTCACATCAAAGAGGAGATCATCCTCCCAACATTTGTATCCGGATCCTAAGTCGGAGGCAGAGAAAGGGTTGCACTGCCTGGACATCAGGGGAACTCTTAAATTCTACCTAGACAGGACGAAGCAGTTCAGGAAGTCTGATGCCCTTCTAGTCCCATTTGGCGGTTTGGCTCCCAGAGAGCAAGCCTCTAAGGCCTCCATAGTGCTGTGGATGGTGCAGGCCATCACTTAGTCCTATAAATTGCAGAAAGTCATGCCTCCAAAATATGCATGCTCTTTCTGTAAGGGCCAAAGCAACATCTGTAACTTTCCAGAGACAGGTGCCATGGCAGGTCATTACTAAGGCAGGCACATGGGCCTTGCCATTGGCTTTTTGCAAGCACTGCTGTCTAGACGTTAGTGCTAGGACAGATGCCCAATTTGAACAAGCTGTTAACAAGAATTTGTTTCCAAAGTGATCGCCAATCCTCTCTTAGGGCTTTATCAGTTGTATTTGCCCATACAGTATGGAGAAAAGGGGATGAGACTGGGGAGTAATTAAATGTTACTCACTCTAGTGGCTAAGGTCCTCCTAGTTTATCGTCCCCTTTCATCCATACGACCCTCTGTCCTGCCTCCAGTATAAATTGGCCAGGCTAGTTTAGCCGTCCAGCACCTAGAAGTGGGCTGCGGCCAGCAGCCCGGAGGGTTGGGCTATAGCGGCGTGAACATACCCATAGCCATGCGCGTCTGTAAATCTAAAGGGGAAATGCTCTTTTTTGGAAGAAAAAACGTTCCAGTCCCATCCCTGGGAGGGACACTGATACAGCATGGAGGAAAGGGGACTATGGACTAGGAGTAGGTTAGTCACTATGGTGAGTAACTTTTAATTTCTTTTTAAAAAGCTCACTTTCACAATTTCTCCTTCTTTCAACCTGTACCTCTTCATGCTGAACACTCCAAAAGTGTTGAAGAGGTGTATTCAACCACATCATCCATTACCCTAAGGAACACTCATTATGTGACCACCTCCAATCTGGATTTTAGGGGAAGTAATGAAACTGCTCCACCTTTCATACCTCTGTTCCTCTCTCCTCCATCCTCAACCTCCTTGTTCTTGCTGCTGCCTTTGATATGGTGGATCATCCCTCCCTCCTGCAAACTCTCTCCTGCCTTGGATACAAGAACACTGGCCTCACTTGGGTGGCCTCCTATCTCTCCGACTGCTCCTTCTCCATCTTCTGGAATTATAACCACTCCTCTCCCACCCCCTCCCAGTGTGCCTCCCACAAAGGATCAGTCCTTGGCCCACTCCTTTTTTACCGCTTTACCATCTCTCTCGGAAAACGCATTTCATTCAGCTTCCACAACCACCTCTTGTCCTTTCCTTCCTTCACCCCTGCCAACTCTGAACTCATCATACAGTCTCTCTGTTATCTGTCACTGGATGGCCCTATGTTGCCTGATGCTTAACTCTTTAACACAGTCTCCTCTGCCAAACCCAACCTCACTTCCTCCTTAAATCCCCCCCCGATCATGTCAATCCATCACCCAAGGCTTCCAACCTAGGGGTCTTCTTAGTTCTCAGACTGAAATACTTCATCACTGCCACTGTAGCCAAGATCAACCTCCATCAGCAAAATTCACTGCTATGTAATTAATGCTCCCTTACACGATTGCGTTTATTTTTTTTTACCTTTTACTCTTTTTTTTTTTTTTTTTTCTTTTCTTCTCTAATGGAGTAGTAGACTACGTTTTATATCCGCTTCACTGTTCACTTAGATATTTTAATCTTAATTTTTAAGTGGTATTCTTGGTTTTCTTTTCCTCTTCTATAGGATATTTTCTATGTTTTGCATTTGTATGATTGTAAAAGGTTATGTTAACCAAATACAATAATACAAAATAAAAAATAAAAGTTTCATACATTACTAGCCTGCGGAAGCGGCCGTGTAGTTATGGTTAAGTTGCTCAACTCATAAAGCACTTTTTGGGCAGCTTATAACTTGGGCCCCCCTGGACGAATCCTGACCAAACTTTACAAAAAAGAATTTCCTCATGTCTACAACCCAAACCACTGGATGGATTTTCATCAAATTTGCGGCAGGAGCGGCGACTTGGTCCTGAAAGCGTGATTTGGTGTAAATCCATCCAGTAGGTTTGTTGAAAATGGCAAAAAAAGTAGGTAAAAGAAAATTTGTGTATCTGGGTCTGGTCCACGGACTCACTTCCCTATTCGGTCCGCGCACACACCCCTGGAATAATCTGGGTCTGGCGTGATGTCCGCAGACATCGGACGTGCCCGCTGATTGGATGGTGAAAAGCGTGAGGTGTATCATATTTTTTGGAAGCAGTCGCCATGTTGGATTTGGGGACAGTTACCGATGTCTGCGGATAGCACGGTGGGGAAAAATTTTGGAAAGCACATTTGGGGTTATTTGGTGGTCGAAAGAGGGGCTGGAAAGGGTGGGTGGAATAAAGTTGATATAAAGCTGTTTTTTATAGGTGAAAAAAGTGGGTGCAGGTGCTACCCAGTCCGCGGACAGTGTGGTAGTCTGCGGACAACGCTGTGGACGACCATTTTGGAAATCACATTTGGGGTTGTTTGATGGCTGAAAAAGGGCATAGAAAGGGTAGGGGAGTAGAATAAAGATGATATGGAGCTGTTTCTATAGGTGATAAAAGGGTTTGCAGATACCGCCCAGCCCAGTCAGTTTTGGTGTCCCCGGAAATCATTTCCGTTCCAGGGGGTTCTGGGCGAGTTTTGTCATTTGAAGGTGTATTGAACGTACTTGTTATATGGTTTGCTTTTATTGTGGTGTTTGTGGCCAATATAGTATATACTGGGTATAGTAATTAAAGGTAATGTGGTGGGAGTATACAGTATTTGTAATGTGGTGCAATGATATAATTAAAGTGTATATGGTATCTATGATTGTAGGACAATTGAGGATAGGGCTTCTTGATGTGTCCTCCACCTTTCACACGGTTAACATTTGGATTCCTGTTAAACGGTTATATGGTAACATTGTTTGTACTCCACCACCTCATTGTGTACCTGCAGAGCATAAGGTACTCTGCAGGTACACAATGAGGTGGTGGAGTACAAACAGCCCAGTTGCAGCTAGTAAGGGCGGTTAGTGAGAAAAACAAATCGGCCAGTCCAGCGCCCGCTCCATGATGCCAATGTTATCATATAACCGTTTAACCGGAATCCAATTGTTAACCGTGTGAAAGGTGGAGGACGCATCAAGAAGCACTATCCTCAATTGTACTATAATCATAGATACCATATACACTTTAATTATATCATTGCACTACATTACAAATACTGTATACTCCCACCACATTACCTATAACCTTTAATTGTGGATCTTCCATATCTATTTCATCCCTCTGGCTCACCTGATGCCCTTCTTTTCTTATTTCCAGTGTTCTGTTAATGACAGATGGGTTTAGTTAAACTTCCCTAAACTCATTTGTTCTCGTTTTTGTCTCTAATTGTCTGACCGCCATCAAGGCATTGTATGCGGCTTCAATCTGTGTCTCAATGCCAGTAAAATGGAGATATATTTTACTGTGACACCTGTGCCATATTTTTCTTCTACACTGTGGCTGCTGTCTTTGGGCCCTCCACTCTCACCAACCCATGAGACCAACAACCTTGGGGTTATCTTTAAGTCCTCTCTCCTTTACTCCTTAAATCTTGGAGCTTGTAAAGAAAGCCCAAGTATTCAGCTTCACCTCCTTACAGGCATTGTACCGTTCCTCACTTTCCACCAGAAGCTCAAAGTCTTTAGAGTCCTGGTACTTAACCTCCCCCTGTGTTGTCTATGACCCCTTCGGCTAATGTACAATAGGGCTGCAAGACTTATCCTGGGCCCCAAGCTCATGGATCGTATCGCTGCAGCCCTGAAATGTGTATAATGGCTCCTGCTAATTGCAAGGATTACAATATGTCCAACTTTGTTTCCCTAAATACTGCCCTGCTAGACCCTTCTGCTGTTGTCACTCCAATACTTGCTTGTCAAATGCTTTTTGAACCGAAAAGTGTGAGACATGTATCTGTCTTTGGCCGGTGCTTGTCTTTGGAACACGCTTCCTGATCCTCTTGCACTTGAGCTGGACTTCAAGTTCTGGACATTTCTGAAAACTCTACTTTTGTGTTCCTGTTTTACTTAATCCCTTCCCTGCTAACTCATACCCCTGCCACTGAGACTGGTGGCCTGGTCCCTCATGAACGTCACAGGTTCCAGGTCCTATATCTACACGCCCCCCCCCCCCCCCCACCCCAACCTCCTTTCAGCACTGCCTTTGCTGGTCTACCGTCTGGCCGATGTGTACCACACCCTTGGAGCTCCTCTGCTCCAGGAGGTAGCTAATGGCCTCCCAGTTTGGCATGTCTTGGCACTTTCCTTGTGGGCTTGTATGAGCACTTGGTAATCCCTACTCTTTCTATTCATGCACTTCTTTTACTGCACAATGATATGTGCATTTATAGTAGCAGTGTGTACAATTGTTTGGGATAAACAAGAGCAATGCACATGCAGACGTTTTGTAGAACATTATTAAGTGGCAGTTGGTGTATGGAAGTTTAATATGTTGATAGGGTTATATGTAAAGTTTTTTTCAACTGATTGGTCGATATAAGTCTGTTCCAAAGCAGGCAATGAAGGAGTGCTACAAACATGACAGTACAAAGTGTAGAATGGCTGTCTTGTGCCATGATGTGCAAGTGCAATGTGGGTATTTTAATAATGCATGGCCTAGAGAGGGGGCTGCAGAGACTGCGGATAGTCATGAAGGGCCATGGATTATGGTCTTTATTGTATGCTAGAGAAACGTATTTGGGACAGTAAATTGTTTCTGTGCTTTTTTTCTTTTTCTCTCGTATACAATTCTATTATTTCCATCAGCATAGTAGAAAATGCTAATGGGAATGTTGGAGAATCTTATTGAGTCTAACTACTTTACTAAAAATTGTAATGAGCTAATGCTGAAGGGCCCATTTTTAATAAAATAGAAGCAAGAGCTGTGTCGGCGCCTATCGACTTGACAAGTGCCGGAACACTAGATATTTGCTATAAGCAGTTTACTGTCAACTCTCATGTTAAGGGTTTATTTATAAATATGTAGACTAAAGTTTAGGTTGGGGGGGTATGTTAAGTTTCGTTTATTAAGATGTGTTAAGTTCTGCTCTAATGTTGAGTGGCTATGACAATAAGTAGCATGTGTAGATTAATTTATTTCATGGAGTTATTTAATGCATAATTGTTTTGTTTGCTGAAATCTCAGACAATTTAATGTATTCTTGTTTAATTAACTGATGATGAAATATATGTTACTTGTTTGTGTATCTTTTCTATGTTTGGAGAATTCAATGTCAGATCTCCTGCTCTGTTTGTGCTTTCATGATCTTTGATTGATGGATTGTGTTGTATTATATTATTGAACATCTGTTTCCATCAACTATTCTTTTATGATGTTCTGGCTTCAGTTTGTTTTTACACATTTTGTTTTTTGCTTTTATGTTATTTTTTACATTCAGATGTTTAGATTTTTATTTAGATCTGATGCTGTGAGTTTTGCAGAGCTTTCTCACAATGGAGTCTACAGTCTTGTGTCAACATCCCATGTGTCTATAATATAAATCCTGAAAGGTTGGGGGTTAGTGTTAGGAGATAAGAGTACCATTGAGGGTGTGAGCATGAATTTATTGAATACAATAATAACAAGGCGTAGATTATTTATGCCCTAATGGCTGACTAACTATATGTATTACGTTGGAATCTGAAGGGGGTGAATAGCCTGATTAAGAAAAAAAAGGTGCCAACCTTCTTAGGCAAAAAGAAACCCGAAATTGTCCTACTCCAAGAAACCCATTCGCAATGTGAAAATATAGATTATATTTTAAATAATTGATATGTAAAAGAATACTCCAGTTACTTTGCCAGTAATTCTAGAGGAGTGGCTATTTTGTTTAAGAAAAACTTACGATTCTCGGTGGAAAAAGTGAATATTGATACTGAGGCGAGATTTGTAGCCATTATGCTACAGGTGGAAAATAAACATCTAATTATATTGAATGTATATGCCCCCAATATAGCTCAATATGAATATTTGGGAAAAATGGATGATATCCTAAAGGAAATGAGCCATAGAGCAATATTAATGGGTGGGGATTTCAATACTATTCTAGGTAAGGCATTGGATAAATCAGACATTTCTCATTCTTATGTGGAGGAGAGGGCCAGGGAAGGTATTTTAAAGCTAATGCAGTTGTTGGACTTAGACGAAATTTGGCGTTGACTAAACCCAGGAAAAAAGCAATATAGTTTTTGTTCAGTACCACATGGCACTTCTTCTCAAATTCATTTCTTTTTAGTCCGCATGGACCTGTTTGGTGATGTGAATACGTCAGATACGGGGGATATTGTGATCTCTGATCATGCATATGTGAACTTAGACAGGAGACGCCTGTCCCGCCCAACTCATCAAAGACTCGGCACAAATCCTACCACCTTTCCTTACTGCATTCCTAAATTCATCCTTTCAGTCTGGACACATTCCCTCCGGCCTTAAGGAAGCATGGGTTTGCCCGCTCCTCAAGAAACCTTCCCTTGACCCAACGGTTCCAGGGAACTATAGGCCCATCACCACTGTCCCATTTCTACTAAACATTCTTGACAAAGCAGCTTACCTGCAAGTTCAAACATTTTTGGAAAAGAACCTTCTTCTTGGACTACGGCAATCCGGCTTCCGCCCTCGACACGGCACTGAGACGGCCCTCTTAGGCCTAAAGAACCAAATGGATGATATCAGAGATACAGGCAAACCTGTGCTCCTCCTGCTCCTTGACCTATCAGCAGCCTTTGAGCTGGTTGATCACAACACTCTGTATCGCCATCTAGCTACTGAGGCCAACTTCTCCCCAAAGGCATGTGAATGGATCACCTCCTTTCTCCAGCAGAGAGTCATGAAAGTATTTTCCGACACTGCATGTGCCACCCCTAGCCACATCAAATGTGGCGTCCCACAGGGTTCGTGCATTGCACCCACCCTCTACAACCCCTTTACCAGACCCTTGTTTAGCATCCTTGACGCAATGTACATCTCATACACCAACTATGCTGATGATACGCAGGTGCTTATTCCACTCACAGGGGACTATGACGCAGATCTTTCCACTCTCACCTACATTTACTCCACCATCCAATCCTGGATGGCGGACAATTGGCTCTGCTTCAACAGAGAAAAAACTGAGCGCCTGCTCATAGGATCACCCACCACCCTGGGCAACCGCGATGAGCAGTACTCATCCTTCTCTATTGACAGCATTCCCATCAAAGTCTCTAACAATGTCAAGACCCTTGGAGTCTACTTGGATGCCGACCTGACTATGGACAGGCAGGTTAATGCCATTGCCTCATCATCTGCATACTACACCAAAGTGCTAAACGCAGCTAGACCCTCCCTATCCCGTGAGAACTGCCTTACTGTTGCAAGGGCGATAATTGGTTCTAGGCTTGATTATTGCAATGCTCTCCTCATTGGCACATCCCAAAAAAACCTCAACAAACTCCAGCTGGTGCAAAATAATGCACTCAGGGCAGCCACTGGAAAATCCAGAAGAGACCACATCTCTGAAGTGAGAAGACAGGTCCACTGACTTCCAGTCAAAGAGAGAATTGTCTTTAAACCTCTTGCCATCACCCACAAATGCCTCCATGAGCTCACACCCCCATACTTATCACAAAGAATCACGAGGCATACTGCCTCAAGGCCCCTCGGAGAAGGCTATTCCAACACTATCCTCGCACCTAAAATCCGTGAAGCCTGAGCAGGCGGCTCCAGCTTTCCCACACTGGCCGCCACACACTGGAACGCACTCCCTCCTCACCTGAGACAGATCGAATCCCACCAAGTTTTCCGGAAAGCCATCAAAACTAAGCTCTTCAACTGAAAAGTTGTAAAGTGGTACCACCCTTCTTAGGTAGAACCAACATACTGTTCTCTATCATTCTGCATGTATGTAACTTGTCATACTATGTTGTAATTAACCAAGAAGCCTAAAGGCGCCTTAACCTGTATGTCAAACTTCTTACATATTCATGTAACAGCGCCTCGATGTCCTTGGGCTGCAAGTGCACGATACAAATGCAAATAAATAAATAAATAAATAAAATAGATCATTCGGAAGGAGTTGGGAATGCTGATCGACTATGGAGATTTAATACTCGATTACTATTGGATAGGGATTTCGTTAAACAAATTGGAACAGAGAGCTCGTTTTTCTTTGAGGAAAATGCTGAATCAGTTGACAGATTGACTATTTAGGATGCATTCAAAGCCTTATTACGTGGTAAGATAATCAGCTAGGCCTTGTACAAAGAGAAAGTTAACAAAGCAGATTATAAACAATTAGAATTGGATTATAAGCAAAGTATAGCTGAACATACAGCCAATCCATCAGTTAGTTCTTTCTGAGCCATGATGAATGCAAAATGTTCTTTAGATCAAATGATACACTTTAAGGCACAGAGAGGATTTCCTTTATATAAAGCAAGCGTCTTGGGAGCATGGGGAAAGATCTGGGACATTATTGGCTGACAGAATGCACGTAAGAGAGAAGGGGAAACAAGTGCTTTTTATTTCAGAAGAAGATTGCACACTTGAGGAAAAAATAAGACATTTCTGGTGCATTTAGAAAGTTTTATGCATCGTATTCTGAAGAAGGATTTGTAGATGAAGTTGAAGTGGCTGACTTTCTAGAATTTATTTGTATCCCGGAATTAAATGATAGTGATAGACTACTTTTGGATGGAGACATTTCAGCACAGAAAATTATCGATTGTATGGGGTTGATGTCTCCTAGCAAATCTCCTGGGCCGGATGGATGCCAATAATAATGCATTGAATTCTATGCTGCTTTGAGTGCTTCCCTTAAACCATTTATTATCTTTTTACAGAGATTATTTATTCTGAACAGATGGCTGATTCCATGAAAACATAAAACCAACAGATTCCACACACTTGTGGAACTCTCCCGTCCCCTGCACACCCTTTCAATTGTAGATACAATCAATGCTTATTTGTCTTGTATAATAACTGTTAAAAATAAAGTCTTTGGAAACCAATTATATCAAAAAGTGATCGATTTGATTTTTTACTTTGAATCACATGCCACTGAATTTCACAACAATACATTAAGTTATTAGCTTTTGTATTAGTACAATATCAAAGTTTTACACAATATGAAAAATTTCACTTTCACAATAAGTTGAATCACACTTAAGTTTATCTCAATGTTGGGGGGCGTGGCTTGATGGCTACGTGAGAGGACGTTCCTTGGAGGAACTCCTGAAGATCCGATCCTGATCCTGAGGAGAAGTGACGGTTTTTGGCGGACTTTTGAGCCCACGGTGCATCTAAAGGCGTATGAAAGTAGGGGGCACACGGTGCGTGCCCTCCCCAACGGCGAGACTGCATATTCACGGAACTAGACCCCGAAGAAGGTGGCGGTCGCGCAAAGGAAGGGGAGCACCCAAGATGGCTGCCTGAGGACAAAGGGCCATAAAAGGACCGACGAGTTGAAGAAGACAAGGTTGGTCGTAACGTGGGCGGGCCCAACCAGATAGACGGGCCGTATGCGCCTCGGGCTGAAACCAAGAACATAAGGGCGAGCCCCCACTGCAGAGGCCATGGATCGTGGTGGGCTAGCAGAGTGAACCCACGAGGATACAGCTGGGCCCAACCGACGCAACAGGATGTCCTCCAAGGTGGTGTACCCCGGATCAAACAGCCCACGATGGAGACCTATGCTAGGTCTCCCTCGGGTGCGGAAGGGGGCAAGAGCAAAGAAACCCCCGCAGCGGCGACTGACCCACCGGGCACTATCCAGGAGGTGCTGGCAGCAATTGCCGACCTGAAGGTGGCCTGGGAGACGAAGCTGGGCCTGGCCATGAAAGAGTTGCAAGAGGGCCTAAACCTCAAGATAGGAGCGGTCCGAGAAGAAGTGAACCTGTTGCACCAGGATGTGCGAACGATCGCGGAGCGCACAGGGGAACTGGAGAAGGAGTTGGCCCCGACCGTGGAGGCGTGCAATACACGCGCCAAGGAACTTCATGCCCTCGTGCAACGAGTGGGCAATTTGGAGGACCGAGCAGAGCAGGCGGAGCGGCGCGCCAGGCGCAATAACATTCGCATAGTGGGGGTACCGGAGGGAATGGAAGGATCGAACCCCACGGATTTCGTTGAAACCATGCTTTTGCAGGAGATTACAGGCGGAGAGCTGACCCAAGAGTTCGCGGTCGAAAGGGCACACAGGGCCCTGACCAGGAGACCGGCCCCAGGAGCCCCCCCGCGGCCGCTGATTGCAAAGATCTTGAACTATCGTGAACGCAAGAAGATATTTGAATTTTTTCGGAAAGGGGGCACGATAGAAAGGGGGTCCGCGAATATAACAGCGTATCCGGATTACACGCTGCTCGTAAAACGGAGTTGAATGAACTTTGGTACGGTGAAGAGGAGGCTCAGAGAAACAGGCCACCGCTACATGTTGCTTTACCCCGCCATGTTAAAGGTGTTTCATAAGAACAGATCCCTCTTCTTTGAGACGCCGAGCGAAGCGATGGAATGGTTGTATATGCAAGGTCGACCTTAGGAATCGGATGCCCAGACAGAAGCGGATGGAGATAAGTAGCACGTTGCAGAGGCACCCGTGATGCCATAGCTATGACATTGGGACTGGAATATAGTTTGATATTGTGCTTGTGTGGGGGAAGTCACGGCATCTGCCGGCGGGTCCCGTTGAATTCACTTCTCCTAAATAGATGACTGGGAGCTCCTGGGGAGCAACTTCTGCACCCGATAGTAGTATATTTAGTTAAGTCACTGTTAGATTGGTGACACCCCGCGGGGTCCTTGTTCTTGGTCACGAGACGGGTCCAGACGTGGGTAGGCCTGAGATCCAGGGATGGAGCTGGGCTATTGTTGGGGGTTGGCAGGGAGGGGGGGAGTTGTGTGCAGTGGTGTGAGGTTGGGGAAGGGGGAGGGAGGCACAGTTTGTCAACAGTAGGGAAAGAGCCAGGAAACGACCCTACATGGAGAACATTATGGGGAGGGATGGGATGGAGATAGACCGACCAGATGGAATTGGGTAATCTTAGAATTGTGACCTGGAATGTACGGGGCCTCAACAGCTACCTTAAACGTAACAAAGTGATGTTGTATTTAAAGAGGATGCGCGTAGACATAGCCCTGCTGCAAGAGACCCACCTCACTAGGGAAAGGCTGGAGGTGTGGGGAGGAAATGGAAGGGCACTGTTGTGGGGGCGACGTACTCGGCGTATGCCAGAGGGGTTGTCACCTGGGTTGCGCCCCATGTGCCGTTCCGAGTGCTTAATTCTACGGTGGACCCGGAGGATAGAATGGTGGTGGTAACAGGTCTCTTGGAAAACAGAGAAGTACACATCATAAATTTGTACACCCCCAATAACGATACAGCGGCTTACTTTAGGGCCCTCTATGGTAAACTTGGCCCCCTGGCGGGCGGCTTGGTAGTGTGGAGGGGGACTTTAACTGTACCGTAGACCCCAGAATGGATAGGTCCAAGGACAGGGCAGGAAAAACGGCACCGGCGACTAAAGCGCTGAGTACCTTACTGAAAGACCTAGGCCTAGAGGATGCGTGGAGAAGGCTGCACCCCACGGATAGACAGTACTCACACTACACAGCGCCACATGATTTGTACACAAGGTTAGACTACATGTTTGTAACAGCCGGGATAGTGAGAGAAATAGAAGGAGCGGAATACAAAGCCCGAGTGTTGTCAGACCCCTCACCCTTGGTGGTAGACTGGAGACACCAGCCCCCACGACCGCAGATTCCTACATGGAGACTTAGGACCGAGGCTCTGCAGGATACGGGGTTTCGGGAGGGCCTGAGGGATGCCATTGAAGAATATTTTGATACAAATACGGGAAGCCTAAGATCTGTGGGCACATTGTGGGAAGCGTTTAAGGTAGTGGTGCGGGGGGTTGCTATTTCCCAAGTTGAGGGGCTACAGGGGGGGGTCGAAAGAGAGCTCCG
Source organism: Ambystoma mexicanum (assembly GCF_040938575.1). Classification (NCBI taxonomy): domain Eukaryota; kingdom Metazoa; phylum Chordata; class Amphibia; order Caudata; family Ambystomatidae; genus Ambystoma; species Ambystoma mexicanum. The sequence continues at coordinate 668,655,516 of NC_090933.1, read as the reverse complement.
GGAGGCGGAAAGGGAGCTAGAGGAGCTCACGCGTTGCGTGAGCACTGCTCATGAACCAGAGTAGAGGAGCTACAGTTGTCCTGCAGCGCACTCTGGGACAGACTGTGCAGACTTAGCTACAGGAAATATACGGAGAGGATACACGCAGGGGGCGACAAGCCGGGCAGATTGCTGGCTTGGCTGTACAAGAGTGAGACCCCCCGCTCGATGATTAGTGAGATTCAGGGCGAAGGAGGTAGCATATGCAACAGCCAGAAAGAGGTAAATGAGGAATTCCTTAAGTTTTACAGACACTTGTATGAGGACACTGGGGAGAATATGGGTCAAGACATACTGGACACATTGGGGGACATGATCTAGAACGTTCTGAGTTGGACGCACCCGTCAACTCGGATGAGCTGGAGGTAGTGATTCGGAACTTGCCCACTTGCAAGGCACCGGGTTCGGATGGGCTGCCCAGCGAGTTCTACAAAACATACCAGCAAGAGTTGCTCCAGCCACTGCTTGCCACTTTCAACGAGGCCTATGAAAAGGGAGAACTCCCGTTGTCCCTCCGTGAGGCTGTAATCATCCCACTCCTGAAACCAGGCAAGCCGGCCGTGGAGCGCGGGTCTTACAGACCGTTGTCCATGCTCAACCAGGACAGCAAAATACTCACGGCGGTGCTGGCTAATAGACTGAAGAGGGTGATTAAGAAATTGATACATCCAGATCAGACGGGATATGTTTCGAGTAGGAACATCACCGATAACCACAGGAGGCTACACCATGTCATAGACCAAACTGAGGAAACACGGGCGAGCTGGCTATAGTGTCGCTAGACGCGGTCAAAGCCTTCGACTCGGTACGATGGCCCTGGCTGAAAGCGGTCCTGAAGGGGTACGGAGTGGGACCTGGATACCTCAGATGGGTCCAGTTGTTTTACAGCACCCCGATGGCGAGGGTCAAGACAGGGTTCACGGTCTCAGATTCTTGGCAACTGGGCAGGGGGACCAGACAGGGATGTCCCTGGTCACCTATGCTATATATACTGGCATTGGAGCCGCTGGCAATATGCCTGCGACAACAATATGGGGAGGTGGGCATAAACACGGCCAGTGGAGAGCATCTGATATCATTATATGCGGACGATATGCTCCTTTATTTGCGCTACCCAGAAGAAAACCTACAGTACTTCCTAGAGGTGATAGAACGGTACGCCATTCTCTCGGGGATATCGGTGAACCCTGGAAAGTCCAGCCTGTTCCCTTTGGGTAGATATAGGAATGTCCCGGTGCAGAGGCTGCCTGTTCTGCCAATACCATGGCAGCCCGTAACATTTAGGTATTTGGGAATAAACATTTACCACAAGATCGAGACAGAACACAAGCACAACACGGAAAAGGCTATAGAGGGGATTAAGAACAGTATGGTATTTTGGTCCAGATTGCCCTGACCATGATGGGGAGGGCGGCCTTGCTCAAGATGGTGGTCCTGCCTAGACTCTTGCACTTCTTTATAAACGTCCCGTTTCTGATACCCAGGAGCCTATTCACGAAACTTCACAGCGTGTGTAGGGGTTTTGTGTGGGGCAGCTCTAGGAATAGGGTGGCTCTGTGGAAGCTCCAGAACCCGTGTGACAGGGGGGGGGATAGGCCTGCCTAACTTCGAACTCTATTATCTGGCGGGGCAGCTGCAGTACGCGGCCAGGTGGCTCTCGACTGAAGACTCGGCGGAAGCCAGGCTCCTGCGTGAAGATACAGCCCCATACTTTCTGATGGAAGTGGTGTGGTTGGGCAGAGATAAACTGGTGGGCAAGGGGCGGCTACTGAGGTTAGGCTGGGAGATCTGGCACAGGACATGGAAGATTGGGGGGGACTTGGAACCATACTCCCAGCAGGCCCCTTTGGTGGCGCTGTGCGGGAGCGACTCTCAACTACTTGAATCGGTCCGCAGGTACTGGGAACAGGTAGGCCTAGCCACCCTCGGGGACATATGGCAGGAAGGGGAGGCAGTGGACTTTCAGCGGCTGCAGGAAGAGACGGGAGTACATGGTGGCCAATATATAACCTACACTAGGCTAGACATCCTTAACAGAGAAAAGTATTGGACATCCAGGTGAATATTATAGAAACAATGGTTTAAGATAACATGACAGAAATTAACAATCCAAAGGACAATATTTGATTATTATATTATATATTGTAGGTGGATGAGAAAAAAGATAAAGAGGGTGAACAACTCTTGAAGGAGCGATAACAAAGCCCCGAAACGCGTTGAGTATTATACATTGACTTTTTCCAGGATAACATATGATTTATATATTTCTATACATATGTGAGGAAATGGTGATGAGTATATTGTTTACCCACGAGGAACATTGAGATAAACTTAAGTGTGATTCAACTTATTGTGAAAGTGACCTTTTTCATATTGTGTAAAACGTATTGTACTAATACAAAAGCTAATAACCTGATGTATTGTTGTGAAATTCAGTAGCATGTGATGCAAAGTAAAAAATCAAGTCGATCATTTTTTTATATAATTAGTTTCCAAAGACTTTATTTTCAACAGTTATTATACAAGACAAATAAGCATTGATTGTATCTACAATTGAAAGGGAGTGCAGGGGACGGGAGAGTTCCACAAGTGTGTGGACATCTGTTGGTTTTACATTGTTTAATACAACCCAGTGTCAAGGTTGTTTTTCTCCCCGGCACCCCGATAATTATTTTTTAGATTCCACTCCTAACCTAATAGGAGTGCTCTTGGCTACATAGGTATTTGGATTTTGATTCCATGAAAACTGCAGTGATCTCTGAGATCCCTAATCCTGGGAAAGATCATTTGAACTGTGGAAATTATAGACCCATATATCTGCTAAATGCTGACGACAAACTTCTGGTGAAGACTTTTGCAGTATGAATTAACCCATTGTTGCTGAACCCGAATCACCATAACCAGACTGGATTTATTTTTGACAGAATTAGTTTTGGATAATTTAAGAGAGCTTTTTAGATGTTGTGCATTTAAAGGGTGATTCAGCTGACCCTTACGCTGCAGTTAGTATTGACGCACAAAAGGCTTTCAGTAGGGTAAATTGGACTTTCCTTCGGCAAGTACTGATAAGTCAATTGTGGATCATGTATATTAAAACTTTGTAATGCATTATATAGAAATGCTGAGGCAAGGGTCTTGGTGAATGGTTGCTTATCTGAGTTTGTTCCTATTTATCGTGGATCTCGGCAGGGTTGTCCATTATCACCTCCTTTTTTAAAAATCTTTTCATTGAGCCCTTGGCTATTTCTATTAGAGGAAATAATGTTATTAAAGGTGCCTCGTTGGGTGACTGCATATCCGAGGTCCTACTGTATGCAGATGACCTTCTAGTTTTACTTTCTGATCCTGAACCATTGTTCAAGGAGTTTTGTTTCAACTCTGCAGGCATTTGGCTGTGTGCGCAATTACAAAATTAATGTTTCCAAGACACTGATTTTCCCTATATCACCTGCGTGTCCTAGAAATCTCCTCGGTGTTGAACAGGATGTATGGGCAGAAAATGGATTTAAATATATGGGTATACATATCTGTAGTCAAGTAAATACTCTGTTGGCTTATAGTATCCGTGTGAAACTTGCAGAAATAGCTATATTGTGTTTGAAATGGAGTAGGCTGAATATGACGTCATGGGGCAAAATCAATGTCATTAAGATGACTCTGCTTCCAAAGATGCTTTATATTTTTTGTATGCTCCCACTTCCTTTAACAGGAAACTTAATTTGCGACATTGATAACGTTTTATTCGGGGCTTTCTGTGGGGAGAGAGAGGCAGATCCAGGATCTCTAGAGATGTACTTATGAAGCCGGTGCGCTTAGGAGGATTCAGCTTTCCAAATATTGCTTCATACCACAGAGCCTTCACCCTTCACACATTACACTTTTGGTTGAGGGATGATGCTGCTACTTTCCCAAATTGGGTCAGCATAGAAAAATCCTCTGGATTGCCTGCTTAGTATGAACACGAAATCAGCTACTAATAAGACCCTTCAATTTGTTAGGTATGTCCTGAAAGATTGGAAAACATTTTGTGAGACCTCAGCGGTAAAATACCTTCTGAGCTTGGATTCTTCTATCTGGGGGAACTCAGTGATTCAATGTAATAATCGTCCAATATCGTGACCCTCCTGGCAGTCTTTGGGTATCTGGAAAGTTGGGCACATTTTAGATGGAGCTTCTATGCTTAGTTTTGAGTTCTTGAAATTTAAATATAAACTACGAATGTCAGAAGTACGCTGTTATTGTGTACTTTGTGAGATTTTATCATTACTATTTGCGCCATTGAACACCTCTATGCATAGTGTCCCCCCTATTTTGCATTTGTCTAGGCGTGACCCTCTTTCGGCTTCTACCATGTATACGATCCTTCACCAAAGGATGTTAATGTGGCATCTGAATGTGGTAGGGAGATGGGGAGTTCTGATCTAGATTTAGTCCTCTCGGATGGTGAGTGGAATCGCATTTGCGCAGGCCCTTGTGGGTATAAAACAGACATGGATATGAGATTTACTGAACAGCGGGTCATACATTGTATTTATTGGTCTCCTTCGAGTATGAAACGCTGTAAACTGATGAAAGATATTTGCTGGAATTGTAAATCAGGTATTGCATCGGGTTTGAATATGTTTTGGTCATGCCTGAAGATTACTTGTTTTTGGGAAGTTGTCATTCAGCGGAGAGACCTTGTGCAGGATTTTTCACTCCCTCGTACTCTGTTACTGTGTTTGCTGGGATTGTTTCCTATGGATCTTGGGGTGTCTGCTGATTTACTCTTTTGGACATATAGAGGGTTGATGGTTGCAAAGAAACACATTTTGAAATGTTGGAAGAGGTGATGCTAGACCATCTGTTGATGACAGCTTACATGGCCTTTCTATTCTTTCAAGTAGGGGGAAAGAAACGTATCGGAGGTTGAAAGAAATTGATAAATATGTTGCAATATGGGGTGTTTTCAATGATCTATATTCGTGACTTTTTTTTCTGTTCCTCCCTCTCACGTCCACCCCTCTATTGGTTCTTTAATTTCCTTCCACTTCCCTTCTACTGTAGACATCTGCAACAAAAATGTTTATAATAACGAGAAGGGGAGGAGGATTAAAATGGGGGTGGGAATAATGTATTCACTGATATTGCTCTAAAGTTATTGTATTAATTCTGTATTTAGACTTTCTTTTGTATTGTTTCTGTTTGAAAGTTTTAATGAAATGATTTACAAAAAAAAAGAAAGATGTAGTGTATAAGCTTATTTTTTGTTACTTCTATTTTTAACTGTGAAAGGTGGTTCCTAAAGGAACTTTCTTTTGGTGATTTTTATTTACTTTTACATTTTTTGCAGGAGAGACCAGGAAATAAGGTGGGTAGGGGGAAGTAAGGGAAGGGACAACAAGCACAGCTATGGAGGGGCAGGTGAACAGGGGACGATCTTGAGCATTCATTGAATATAAGGTAGGGAGCAGTGTTTCTCATGTTCCTTGATTACACTCTCGAAAGCACTTCAAAACTGTTCCCCCCTGCACAGTGGTATGGTGCAGTATTTACGAAGTACTGTTGTCTCTGAAAGATATGGATCAACAGCCTCTTTTATGGCTTGCAAGGTAGCAGGTGGAATGTTGTGCCCCACAGGAGTAGCCTGTGTGGTCGCTGTATTGGTTGAGGAAGATGAAGTAGAGGAAGACAGCCTACTACTTCCTGAGAAAGCAACAGCCTTTCTGAGAGCATGCCGGTGGTTGGATTTAGTCTGGTGGCGCATGGAGGTGGTCCCGTAGGAGTACTGCCCAGGTTGCGTTGCTCTCAGTGCATTTAGCTTTGGTAGCCTTAGCCTTTGGTACATTCCCAACAGTGGTAAAGAATTGCCACACCCATTATTCTCTCTGGGTGTTGGAGGTAGGCATTTCCTCTACCTCCTCTTCCGGGTATTTTTAATTGGTTTCTGAATTATTGCACTTCTTCTGTCATCTGGGCCCTCCAACTGGTGGTGTTGGCTCCAGTGGAGGGGGGATGGCAAAAGCTGATGCCATTTTTGAAGATAAATGGCAGTTTTGCTAATATTATTTTTTATTTACATTTTATTTTATTAATGTATTTGGTTAAATTTTAACCTTTTACATATACAATTAAAAGACAAAAAACAACTTAATTAACACACAATATTCTTTTTCTCTTCACATATAAAATCAAATCAAGCTAGACAAGAACACTAAATCACAGATCATGATTCTCAGTACTCCCCTCAGCCTGCCATCCCAGTTGGTACTATGCCTATCCGGAGGGGTGAGATGAGAGCGTAGATATCAAATAGGAAGAGTCCCTTGGGAGCGACTGAGTATGGCAATCATTCAATCATAGAATTCCTGCTCAAGAGTATGGGATCTATGTTAAAACATTTTCGCCTTTCAAAGGGAAGTTGACCCTCTAAAACACCAGGTCGGAGCCCTCCAACACCAGTACCACTGCAATTGTGAAAGCCTGGTTCTGTCCGTATATTAGCCGGTCCCAAAACATACATGGAATAAATCTTTGTGAATTTGACTCTGTCGAATAAGCGGGATCTTTGATCCCAAATCACCCCACACTACATAAGAAGATGCTTTAATAGCTGGTTCTCCGGAATATTACACTTAGAACAGCAGAACTTGATTGAATCCCTCATTCCTCTTCTTGATAGCACATCTCCAGATTGGGCTATATTCAGTCTTAGTCTGAGGAACTCTTTCCTTATTTTACAGTCCGGGAATCTTACCAAGTATTGAGTTCTCCCAGTTTTTTTTCCCCTTTCAGGAATGAGTTTGGATCCATCTTGGAACGTGCGTTTTCCATTGTGAGAATCCAGTCCATTGTATCCCAGGCTTTCTTTACCTTCAATGGGTTCTCAAAGTATGAAGGTCTGAGTCTGCTTTGATTAATGTCTCTTCCACCCACAACGCCAGATTTGTCAGCATCTTTGATCTATTGGTTTCCATGTGGTTTCTAGTGTCCGCATAGGGCGTACCCTCCTGCGTTCTCTTGATCAGCCGATATTGGGAGGATAATTTCCAGTCAGCTTGGACCTTTAATAATCTTAGTCCCAGTTTGAATCTGATCCAGGATACCGGGAGTGTTCCTAATATTCTTCTAAGCAGGTGCTGTGTCCTAGATTGTTAATGGATAATGAGTAAAAATAGGTGTAGGAGCTGCACAAGGGTAAATTTGAGCTTGAAAATGCAGTCCAGAACTGTTCGTGAAGCGCAGACCCATCCACTCAGCGCTGACCTATTCGCGGGCACGTCATCATGCCGTGTGCGTGGTGATGTGACATTGTCTGCGATGACGTCAGACTTTCGCGAATGCCGGCGAACACAAACAGTGGAAAGAGTTACAAAAAGTGAATAGAAGTGTTAGTTTTAGGTTAAAACTTTCTACATTGGCCTAAAATGCTGCTATATTGAGGGTAAATATGATATTAGGAAATTGTAGCAAATTAGGGTGCACTGGTAAGATCCCATGAAATTCAGTAAAAAAATGTTAAAGCGATGTTATGGTTACAAGTAAAACCGAAAACCCCCAGAAATTCGCCAGCAATCATAACTCACACCACAACCGTGCACTGCTAAGACTAACAACCGATGTAGAAAGTTTGAACCTAAAACTGTGCCATTCCCACCTTCTGGCACCATTTTTAACTCTTCTATACATAACGTCCCTTTAACAACTTTTTTTAATTGAATATATGTATGCATATATATTACGGGTATAGGGTCAGAGGAAATCCAAAAATTCTATTGCTAATAACTCTTGATTTGCATGACGGATTTGAATGCCATTTTCCAAAGAGTTTGACATGGAGTTATTAAGAAAGCAAAATAAATTCTGTTTTTGGCCTACTCCCATTTATCTTCCTACAGAAAAACGTCCAAATTTGGTAAAGCTGAAGTTCAAAAACCGCTGTCCATATTTGGACCAAATAATAAAGGACTTGGGCACGATGCATTGACTTAATTTGCGCGACAGTCTGGGATTAATCCAGCCAGTAATTCTTTAAATATTTGACTGCGAGAGGGTTGACTCTACTTCCAAAAATATAGCTGCATCTCCCATGGTGTTTTGCAGCAGAGAACCTTTTCAGAAATGAAAAACCCACCATTTAGGGGTTTTTTTTGTTGCTTGATGCGAGTGATTACCAGGGTATTCCGAAGTGCTCAAAAAGCTATTTGGAGGAGGAAAAAGGATGTAATTACATTAGACTATAGTTGGGGCGGTCTGGGATGCCAGTGACAGTTTGAATATTTTCAGATTTCTGGAATCTCGCAAGATTCCCCCAATAGCTACAAAGGAAGGCGCACCGAGAAAAGAAAAGGACATAACTGATGAAAGCCATGACTAGTGTGCCCCAAATAAACCTTTTGGTGTGACATGTACAGTGGCCGTGGCTAGTGGGCCCCAAATAGACTATAGTATCACAAAAAAAGCCTTGAATTTCTGTGATGCTATCATTGTGGTCATACGCTGCAAGTTAGGGTGGACTTCCTTCAAATGCGAGTGCGCAATTTGAAGGGTTTTGTTGTGTTAAATCTGATCACCCTAACACTAACAGGCTTTTTCACTGAGTCTAAATATATTATGGTGCCCCCAGGTTGCTAATACACAACCATGCAATCAAGTAACAATGCAAATGCACCTTGTTTTTCAAAAGATGAGAATTCTATATGAGGAATATTGTTTCAATGAGAAAGAACATTACCAAAGGTAAGTACTTTTTTCACTCTCTTTCTGTGTCCTGTCAATAACTGGGGGATTAATTTGTTAGGAACATGAAAGTCTAGCCTGCAAGTGGTACCAGTTGTATCCAGTAAATCATATGCCAGGATGGTGGGTTTATTATAGCAGGACTGGTCGTTTTTTGCACCATCTTGCACACATCTATAGTTTTAGAGATTCCGAACTAGCACTGGGACTTTCCAAAAAGGGATAAATCTGTAATGTAACAAAGGTATTGGCAACATAAATTCTACAGACAGCCAAATGCTAAAGCGCCTATTGGTTTGGAAGGTGGCCACCTTAGGTTTGGTTTTTAAGGACTGGCACTATCGTGTACAGTAAATGTTTTCTTTTAAAAAACGTGTTTAAAGTTTTCTCTTGAATGCATATGAAAAGATTCGGTGAAGTCTAGAAATGTTATTAGCTATTTGTTTATACATGTGTACGGAACAGCCGATTGTGTAGTAAAATATTTTGTGCCTGTATACGGCTTATGAAGTGTATAAAACGTGATACCTTTGCACTGTACACTGACCATGTTTTTGCTTTAAAAAGCATTATTTTTTAATATTGATTAATGTTGTGTTTTCTTTTGAAGGTTTCATAACCTACCTAGTGGAACCGTTATTTATTGAGTGGTCTCGCTTTTCAAACACCAGGCTATCGCAGACTATGCTTGGTCACGTTGGACTGAATAAGGCAGGCTGGAAGGGACTGCTTCTGGAACAGTCTAGCAGTGGAGAGGAGACTGATCCTGCACAAGAGGAAACTGACTAAGACCTATTACCTCAGGAAAATAGAATTTAACGGCCCTGGAATTAGCTTGACAAAACTGCACCAAGCAGGATTTATATATATATATACGAATATATATATTTTTTGGCTTCTTTGATAACTGGAAAAGAATTGTCTTGGGGGAGACATAAACTTACCCCGATTGCCAAGGTTTCCGTAGAGACTGTGCCAGCGTTATTTATTTTCAAGATTTTCTTTTGATAACCCATTTAAACTGTTTTTCGAATTACAAGATCTGAACAGTAGAGCAATACGCACATACCTCAGTTGGCTTTTCTGTGAAATCTTGAATATGCAAAGCACAGCAGAGACTGTTTCAGAAGGAACCTTGCAGGACGTTTCTTCATAATGTGCCACACATTCTGAGAACTATTTTAAGAAAATGTTTTTTGAGAACTAAGGCTTGAAATAGTTAATTCCAACAGTGGCCTGTTGGGATTTAATGAGACTGGTGATACATGTTCAGCATACCTTCCACTCTCTTATAATGTTAAAAATGAAAATGTGAAGTGCCCACTGCTCTGCTGCGTGGCAAGATTGTTGTTTACAAATTGACTCTGAAAATATTGATTCTAAACTTGCCTTGAAGCATGGTTGTGAAGGAACCACTAATCTTTAGTTTTTATTTTTATTTAAAAGGAACAAATATGAGTCTGCAGCTAAATTCCCCATACTCCCCCATTTTATGAATGCCACAGAAGCCTCCCCACTTGCCATAGTTTTGTTTGTGCACTAGGAACTGAGAAATGTTTAGAGCAAAGCCAAGCTTCACTCCATTGCTGTATGGGAATGCAGCTTTTTTGGTAATAATACATATCTTTTTGTATTTGGTGGGGAGGGAAGGTAAATGGGACAGGGGTAATGCTCTTGCTATTGCAATTCTGCAGTGAATGCACTGCATGCTGTTTTCACTACGGTACGCTCGAACTACACGTGAGAAGGTAGACTGTTTGTCAACACCATAATCCGCTCAGGGTACAGTATTTGCCAATCTGATATAAGGTGGTATGGGAACTGTGTTGAGAACAAGGGTACTAATGCCCCCTTTGCTGCAGTGTGTATGTAAATGGTGTGCCTGCGTGTGTGTGTGTGTGTGTGTGTCTGTGTGTGAGGGAGTTGGGGAGGGGTAAGGGCAAAGAGACTTTTTTATATATATTTATTCTTTTAGAATGTGACAATTTACTGAGAAGCCACATGGGGAGGGGAGGTGGAGAAACGCAACGCATTTCTACTGATGCCTTAAACTATGCACAAAGCTAAGTGACCAAATTTGTTATTTTGATTTAAAAAGTGCATTGTTTTTTGTCCTCCCTTTGGTAAAGTAACCTGTTTGTGGGACTTTATTGTGGTAAGAAGACATGTTTTGTAGTTCAGGACTAATTTTAAACTCCAACCATTCCATTTTATAATTTGTTTTAAATTGTTTTAATTATATTAAGCACAGCTGTTACCTATTTAAGAAACTGGTGCTTTATCTTGGTTTATTTGTATTTCCCTGGTTATTTCTGTAAAAGACTGTTTATAATTCTGTTTACAGTTTGTTGCAACAGCCACTTTCTGGGAGAAGGCTTCAGTGTAAAGCCATTTGGAAAGGCTTTGCCATACTCATTTTAATACCTGCCTGTTGCCATTAAATTTTGATGAATAAACAAAAAAATATCTTTTCACATTATTCTGCCTTTTATTACTTGACTGGTTTTGGTTCCTTGTCAGGTTAAATGGGATTGGAGGAGAGCATTGTGGGTTAGTTCTGGTTTTTGCAGTTTGAGAGTAACCGTTCTGCACTTGTCTATTATGATATATTGCTTAATCCTAAATGTTTCTCTGGAAGTAACCACGGTTTTAGAACAGGATTTGCCTAGAGTAAAATCTCTATCCAGTATTCCCAGTTTAATTAATCATTAAAAAATGTTTTATCTTAAACTCAGAGAAAAATGGAAGAGCTCACAGCAGTGTATTTTGCGAACAACATAATAAAGAAAAGGAACAAAATGTGAAATGCATCCACGCTCCAAGTTACACTCAGGAGCTGGCTTTTTGTTTCTTCTTAATATTTTGCAAACTTTTTATTAAACACTAGGGCAAAAGCAACGAATCACAACAAAGTAATATGAGCAAATCAAGAGATGGTGTCAAACATATCCACACAACATCGTAATGAGGTCACTAAGTGTTATCCAACAAGTCAATAACTGATCTTCAACTTCCAACATTTCCCCAGTCGGTTTAGGATATTATTAAAAATGTCACTCACCGTTCATAACATTGTAGTATTCTTCATTCACCTTCCGACCCCTAACTAATGAGGTAAGGTTCATTATAAGCCTTTACCTCGGTTAACCCATTATTATATGCAGTAATTTATACTTTGGCTCATAGCCTAGCAATAGGTTTTAGAAATTGGATTTGTTCTGTACAGAGTTGTGAGACTGTATTCCCCTATGCTTGGATAGAGGGACGTTCTTTATGACATGAATATAAATAACATAACATGCTCCAATTTCAGCTTCGGCCCACCAACAACAAATTGGTTGACCAACCTCCCTCTCCCGCCTGACCAAATTAATACAGGAAAGGGGTTGGTTCTGAGGCCCCAATCCTCCACACTGCAGAGCCCACCCCTTTCCAATATCCTTCAATCAAAGGGCACACTTGCATCATATGTCTGAAAAAGCCTATATGTCCACATCCTCTCCTGCAATCGGGTGATTGAGCAAGACCCATAGAAAACGTTTTAGACTGGTATAATTGCATTTAATGAGCTGAGATTGAATTTCCCAATGTTTTATGTTAAGCAATACCCATGCGATTAAGTTAGAAATTACTCCGATATCACTAGGTTCAACCGGCCATCCCATATCTTCCGACTAGAGAGGTGCAAAACGGCATTCCTCTGTACATAATGTGGTCTAAGAAGGCTGTCAAAATGTAATAATCTCAGGAAAAACTCTAAATCCTGCAGCATAGTTGATTCACATTTAGTTCAAGATTTCTCTTGTATATTATCTGATGTGACTAACTCCATACCATGCGCTATGCCCCTATGAAACAGTCATTCCCACTTAAGACACCCTAGCATGTCTCTGATTTCACCAAAGGGTTTAGGTATGTAATCGTTCCGCATATATGTCGGAGATGGACATCCCTCCTGGAGTGCGGAGGGGGAGGAACGCTTGTATTTCTTATCTCCTACGGTTAAGGTTGTGTGAACTTTTGTTAACCAAGGCAGACCAAATGTTTTTTTAATCCAAAATTTACATAAAGCCACATGCCAACTTTTCAATGTGTTCGCCAGGAGTGGATGGTTCTTCATAACGCCCAGAAGGTTTATCCAGGGGGTAAATAAGGCCTTCTGTGGGCTGGAATTGTGGAGCAGGTACAATTAGAATGACTTCCAACTCTAGTTATTACTAGACAGCCATTGCTTTGCTCAACATAACTAAGCCACAACAAACTAAGACAACCAGGCAGGGAGGGCCAACCCAGCGCCCTTACTCCCATCTCCCTTATCCACCTGAAGAATCGTCATCTTGAGACTTGCTGCCTATGCCTCCAAATAAATTTACTAAATTATTTCTCTACCTTTTAGATCCTTTCATGGTGGGATGTGATGAATCAATTTGTGGCAAGTATGTAAATTTAGGCAGAGTTCTTTTTTTCGGCATTGATTCGTCCAGTTATAGAAAGAGGTAATGTGACCTACCTGGCCAGGTATGGGGTCAATCTGAAATCTTTCTAGAAGAAGACTCTTTTAGGATCTGCTGTAACATAGACCCCCAGATATTTAAGAGGTTTCCATTGTAGTTTGTTATTTTGCATTTGTTCTCCAGTAGCTGTGTTTAAGCAATAGCCATCTGGCAAGTGTGTAGAAGCCCTGGCTTTTATTATTTTTATTAATAATATGATGCAGGTAATTCTAGCTCAGAAATGTTTTTCTGCTAACCAGAATCCCCTTTCGTCTTACTCTATGCCAAACGCATGGCGTACACCTGTGCAATGCTGCATCTGTATTCTGATCTCACCATATCATTTTGGGTAATACCTTTATAGGTATCTCCCATTGTGCCCAGGCGGTATTCAAAAATGCGGAACTAAATGGCTTAAAAATTAATCTAGAAAAAATACAATTCATGGCAGTAGGTCGGAAACGTAGCAATAGGGTTCTTATAGACAGCCGTTGGGACCCATCAAAATTACAACTTGTTATAGATACCTTGGGTATGATCATACATCTGAAACAAAACAAAAAATGAATTAGTGCAGCAAAATAAGAGGGAAAAAGCATGATCTACTAGGTCAGCCGTAACGACCTTCTCTAAGAAGACTGCTGGTATTTTGAAGATCTATAAACAGAAACTGCTGCTTTTTTATATGCCCTGGAATCATTGTATGAATGTATGAAGATTGGGGTAGATGGTACCTTGGAGGGGTTCGTTTGGAGAAGGATTTTGAGGTTTACAAACTATATCCATATTGAAGCCATAATATTAGAGCTGGGACTGATATCCTTATCCACTCTTATTGATATGAACCGAGACAAACTGTGCATAAAAATCATGTTGTCCAATCCTAATTCTTAGCTCTCCATTCTGAAATCTGCAATAACAGAAAATAAGTGTGATACCTTGCAGGAATTTAAAATAAAAAAATTAGAAGTTCTTTTCTAAGATTGGATGACAACCGCATTGGGAATACAGTGAAGGTGCTGTCCTTAAAGCACTTAAAAATAGTGCAGAAAAATGGGATTGGGAGGTGAGTCATGAAAAAGTGGCCAGTATGAAGTCTCTAAGTACATGCTCTAGGATGGTTTTTACTTCTAAATAGCCCCAAATATATCTCTGGCTCCTCCTACCCTCACAGACAACACAGAGGATATTTATGCATATACGACTGAACAGATTGGAGGTCATTGAGGTTCGAGGAGCTTGGTTAGGTCTACCAGTGGAGAAGCGGACCTGCAGGATCTCTAATGACACACAATCCATTGAGTCAGCTACATATGTCCTTACTTCCTGTTTACTATGAGGGCCTACTATGGATGTTAAATGAGCAATTATGTGGAGAATCTTGAAGCCATTACTAGTGAAATATATTGGCTTAGATGTGTTTCAGGTTACAGTCGTGGACTAACTATTGCAATAACACAGGTATGGAAAAGTGTGAGAAAACATCTGCTGAGCTTTGAAGAGAGGATGCTAAACATGTGACAAATCTCGAATACAGTAGTTATGATATGTCTGCCATCGAAGACATTGACGACTCCATGGGCATCTGGCTCGAAGCCATCGATGCCTTTACCTGAAATACAGAAAACCTTTACTCCTTTACCAAGGAAGGATTTCTTTAAGACTCTCCCTTCTATTTATGAGGAGAATGAGCCATCTGGTGATAACGATGCACCCTTTTGGTTTGCAGTATGGCACACCAAATGTCCCTGATAGTTTCATATCGGAAGAATCCAGGTTTAGAGACCTGCATGAAAATAGACAGACAGACATCCAGTGGAGTGGACACTTTACTGGAATTGGAAATTGGAAAGCCTGAATCAGATGAGCATGCAGATGCCTCTTACAGGCAGTCAATGACCAAGGTAGTGAATTATCTGGGATGGAGCAGACCTGCCCTCCCATTCGAACAGGATGACCTCAAAGATATCCTGGACAAAGGTCCTCAAAGGGATCCTATCCTTCCCTTTCAAGTCGCTCTTCACAAGAGACGAAGTGCTAATTGGGAAGCACCAGAGTCAAGTCCGGCAGTAAATAAGAACCTGACAAAGAAATAGCAACCGTCAAGCAGTGACCCCAGCTACTTGTAGAAACACCCTACCCCAGAATGTCTGGTGGTGCAGGCAGCAACCGCTACCTCCAAGAAGGATGCTTATTCGACCATCCCACCGGATCAGGATGATAAAAGGGTAGATGCCTGGTCAAGGAAAGTCTTTTTTCTGCTGGGAATATGGCTCTTAAATCAGCCAACTCCACATTTCCCCTTGTAAAATTCACTTACGCTCTATGGGACTGTATTTCCATGGCAGCTGAGCACATCCCCTGCCTGGAAGATTGGCTGATCAGGGCGTGTTCTCCCGAGCGAGTCCTGGATCATCACAGTGTGACCTGCCACTCTCTCCACAGACTGGGCTTCTCCCTCAATTAAAAAGTCCCATATAATACCATCTCAAAAGCTCCAGTTCATCTGCGCTGTACTGGATACATCCTTGGGCAAGGCCTCACCACCCGAGGTGAGGGCTCAAGACATTCTGCATATGGTCACCAAATTTCAGAATGCCCAGCGTCTCCCGGCCTTCGACATTTTGAGGTTGCTCGGCCTCATGGCATCCTGCATTTTTCTGGTTCCAGAGGCTCGCCTGACAATGAGATCCCTTCAATGGGCTCTCAGGACACAATGGTCTCAGTTCCTGGGAAACATGCCGGACCTACTTCAGGTTCCAAGCAGTGCCACTCAGGATCTCCTGTGGTGGGCCTGCGAGGATCTGACAATCGGTGGTGGTTGGTCTCCATCGGAGTCAAAACTACACATGAATCTTTTGGAGCTGAGAGCAATCAGACTTGCGGTGAAGGCTTTTCTTCCCTCTGTACTGGGAAAGAATGTCCTGATAATGACGGACAACAGATTGGCCATGTACTACCTCTACAAGAGAGGTGGTGCTAGGTCACTAACACTGTGCAGAGAGGCAATGCAGCTCTGGTACTGGGAAATTCAAGAAATAATCTCCCTATCAGCAGTTCACCTAGCCGGGGAGGAGATCAAGGCAGGGGACGCTGTGAGCTGGCAGAGGACAGTCTCCCACGAGTGGGAGCTAGCTCAGGAAGTCTTTCAAGACATCTTCACCCTTTGGGGAACCCCTCAAGTGGATCTGTTTGTGACCAGTGCCAACCGGAAGTGCGAACTGTTCTGCTCCAGGGAATATCCCCAAGAGGAGCTCTAGGATTCGCGTTCGTAGTGGACTGGGAGTTTCCACTCCTGTACGCGTTTCCTCCAGTCCCGGTCATTCCTCACGTGATCAGGAGATTGAGAAAGTTTTGGAAATCCATGATCCTAATTCTCCGGATTGGTTCAGGAGGATGAGGTACCTGGACCTTCTGGACATGTCCATCTGCCCTCCAATGCGTCTTCCACAAAGAGAGGACTTAAACTCGCGAGAGGAGGGCCGGGTTCTCTATCCAGAGGTCAAGACACTCAGCCTTCATGCATGGTTTCTGAGAGGCTGAGGTATAAGGATTTGGGCCTCCCGTGTGACGTAAGGGAGATTTTGCTTTCGGCCAGAAGGCCAGCAACAAAGTCTTTGTACCGCTGCGGTTGGAACAAATTCTGCAGCCGGTGAAGAGACAAGAATGTGAACCCTTTGCTATGGGAAGACACCAGAGGTGTTATCCTTTCTACTCTAGATGACCAATCTGGGGCTGCAGGCCTTGACCATTAAAGGTTATTTAGCAGCGCTTTCCATCTTCAAGCACTCGTCTGAGGAAGCTTCATACTTTGATACCCTTGGTTATCCAATTTCTGAAGGCACTCACTAATGTGTTCCCTCCAACTTCTTTTCAGGCGCATTTGGGACCTTAATCTGGTGTTAAAGTTTCTAGTGGGTGCACCATTTGAACCACTCCGTTCATGTGCTTTAAGGCTACTGACACTCAAAACCATCTTGTTGGTAGCACTGACATCACCCCGTAGAGTGAGTGAGTTGCTGGTACTATCCTCTAAGCCACAGTTTACAGTATTTCATAAAGCAAAAGGTCATCCTAAGGGTAAAACCTTCATTCCTACCTAAGTTCATATCAGACTTTCATTTAGGACAAAAGATTGTGTTACCCACTTTCTACCCTTCACCTCATCCTGGCAAGGAGGAGGAGAGGTTACACAGGCTCGACCCACGAAGGGCTCTGAGTTTCTACATTTCAAGGTTGTCAAAACTTAGTCTGGATGACCAACTATTCATGGGATACAAGGGTCATAGGCTGGGACAGGCTGTAACAAAACAGACCTTGTCCAGATGGATTATTCTAGCTATTTCCAAATGCTACAGGCTGGCTGGCAAGGACCCCCAGAAGGCTTAAGAGCCAACTCCACTAGGGGCAGGGCTATTTCTTCTGCTTTGCCAAGAGGTGTTCCTATTAAAAACATTTGAGGCGACTTGATCTACAATTCACGCTTTTACTGTCATGATCCCAGTAAGTGAGCACAGTTTCCATTCAGGCATGCAAGAGAAGCAAGTTACATCACATCAGTCAGCAGGTCAAAAGTGGGTACAAGCCTGGCAAACATGGCATTTGTACCATTCATAGCAAATGCTCCTATAGACTCATGGTGCTTACAGTGGTCTCATACACTAAACATGGCTGCCGCCAGATTCATTGATTACTTACAGCGCGCTCTATACTTATTGCAGAGGGAGCTACTTAAGCCTCACCTGCACCGGAGCGCTCGAAATCGCGTCTTCTCCGCTAACAGCGGGTAACGCTACCAGCATCTCTCCTCACAGAACCTGTTAAAGGAAAAATCAGAGACATTATTTGTCACACAAAAAACAGAATTCCATCGAAAAGACTTAGCGAACCGAAGTTATCTCGGAAGTCGTTTTTCAGTCAGCTGTGTTTGTTCATAGCCACAGCATCTTCTGTCAGAAGTTCTCTCACAGCTGCAGCATCTTCAAGCAGTATTCAACGTTCACAGTCGCAGTACCTTCATTCAGAAGTTTCCTCAGCAGCCGCTGCATCTTACGAAGGTATTTTTCCTCAGCTTTCCGAAAACCTGCAAACAAATAAGGTATTTAATTAACAAACAAACTTTATAGAAAATGAGCAAGAAGAAGTTTAAATAAGTCTGATGTATCTTAAAGTTTTAACCGCTGTTATTGCTGCGCTCTTCCCCAAAAGGCTGCAGTTACTCCGCATAGACGAAATTACCCTAGTTGAAAGTTTCTCCATCCCGAGTAACATCAGTCATCCCGCAGGCATTAGACTCTCCGAAATCCGAGAACCTGCAAGAAAAAGGGAAAATATTAGAAAGAGAGATCGCTCCAATGTAGGGACTATTCCAAATCTAAAAGACTATAGTATTTTCTCCAGATGCTTACCAAAGACAAATTCTGGAAAAGCAAAGACATTATAAAGGCCAGAGTCTATTGAACACCTCAGCCTTCCAAGTTAAAGTTGTTTCATTCCAACGCGCCCCTGTAGAATAACAGGATGAAGAGCTCCACAGAACATAAACACAGGTGAGAAGGGAGTGATTACCAAAAGCATACAGTAACTTCTCAGAAATCAGGTATTATAGCAATTCTATTGTTGCATTTGTTGTTTATACAGAAAAGGAATCCTAAAAGTGCCCAAGTAACAGGTCCTCAGGCTGAGCAGGCATTATGCTCCCGAGGAGACCAGGTAAGCGTTACAGAACGTGAAGCCAGTACTTAAAATACTCCACCTGAGCGTAATGGAGGACACAGGAATTGACGGTTTATCCTAGATTTTGTGAGAGTTAAGGGCTGAAGTCCATGCAGCTAGGTCTGAAACCAACTCTCTTATGAGAAAGTTGGTGGTTAACAGAGAGCGCACTGATGAATTGGGTCGCCAGTTACTACAGTCCCAACCAAGACAAGCACCACTTCCTAGTGGGGTTCCACAAGGTAAAATTTCCGCTCTGAGTCCTCCTCTACAGGTAGTTATACCCGGGAACATTCCACTAGCAGCCGCAGAGAGATTTACACGGGATCCAAGGCTTTTTGCAGTTTTTAGGAACCAATGTAATTTACACTTTGTGTAGACCCGGGGTCTTTCCTTCAGACCAGGCCAAGGTGGTATTTGTGTTATAGCTGGGTGGTCATGCTGCTGATTGGTCCATACCCTTAGTTTATCGAGATGATCCATTACTGAGGAATTTCCCTGGTTTTCTGCAGGAGTTAGAGAAACTCTTTGCTCATCCGGCTCAGGGGCAGGCCTTAGATAATGAGCTGCTCTCTTTATGCCAAGGTAACCAAGAATTGTTGGCCTATATAGCCTCCTTTAATCGATTTGTGGCAGAGACCAATTGGCCTGAGGAGAAGTGAACCACACTCTTTTATTGAGAATTACGAGGAGAACTCAGATATATTAGCACAAGTAGTGCATCCTCCTACTGGTTGTGCCAAATTCATAGACCTAACAATACATCTGGATCACAGATTGCAGAACCGGCGCTCTAATCAGGCCAGATCAGAGACCAGATCACTCTTTTCGTTCAAAGAACTATGGAACTCGTCCAATGACTGAAAGTCACCCTGAGCCAATGCAGTTAGGAGGTGTTCGGGGTCCCATATCTAAGGAAGAAAGAGACAAAAGAAGACAACAGAATTTATGTCTCTATTGTGGTTC
Source organism: Ambystoma mexicanum (assembly GCF_040938575.1). Taxonomy (NCBI): domain Eukaryota; kingdom Metazoa; phylum Chordata; class Amphibia; order Caudata; family Ambystomatidae; genus Ambystoma; species Ambystoma mexicanum. The sequence goes on along the minus strand of NC_090933.1, from coordinate 668,635,585 downwards.
GGCAGGTCATCATTTTCGAAACTGTCCAGTGAAACCACCATGGAAACCAGTGGGATCAGTAGACAAGGCGGACAAGAAAATCACAAAAAATGAACAGACGGAAATCTCTAACGCCCGACAAGTGTAGTGGTCGACTTGTCGAGCCAGAAGATGGAAATTCAGATCTCTCATTTCATTGTTCCAGTCATCTTAAGTACCGACCTTCAACCTTCCAAGATATATGCTCTGGAAGCATATGTGGACAGTGGTGTGATTGTGGACTATATGGATTACGAACTTGCAGGTAAAATGGGTATTGGTATTCAACCAAAGGCTGTGATAGAAAATGTCACTGCTGTAGATGGTACTCAACTGATATCCCGACCAGTGACGAAGTGTTTGAAGTTTGCACTTTGCTTTGACAGGAGGGACCGCGAGAAAAGATCTTGTTTGAACGAATTAGTGCTCCACAGTTTATAGTGATTTTAGGAATTCCATGGATAGAGAAACATAATCCACAGATTGATTGAAATGCCAAAACCTTCGTTTTTACAGAGGAATGCAGGTATTCCTGCTATGTTCAAGACAGACCCTTTGAAAAAGAAGTTCAAGTGATTTTAAGAGAAAACATACCTTAGGGTTAATAGGAACCCTTTCACCGGAGTATCAAGATTTTCAAGAAGTATTCGAAGAAGAACAGGCTAACGTGTTGTCTCCTCATCGGCCATATGATTGTCACATTGATTTGATCCCAGGTTCTAAAACTCCATGAAGCAGAATTTATGCCCTAACTGAACAAGAAAATATTAATTTGAAGACTTATTTGGATAATTACCTCGCCAATGGTTTTATTCGGCCCTCTAAGTCCCCAATGGCGTCTCCTCTGTTTTTCATGCCCAAGAAGGAAGGGGACCTTCGTTCTTACTTAGACTGCCGTGCCCTCAACCAGATCACAGTCAAGAAACAGTACCCTCTTCCACTCATTACAGTGTTAATGGATCAAATTAAGGATGCCAATATTTTTACTAAGCTAGACCTTCAAGGAGCTTACCACGTAGAGAGAATCAAAGAAGGAGATGAATGGAAGACGGCTTTCTGCATAAAATACAGCTTATATGAGTACCAAGTGATGCCCTTCGGCCTATGCAAAGCCCCAGCAGCTTTCCAGAATTTTATTAACTAGGTTTTATGCGAATTGCTAGATGTCTGCACTGTAGTGTTCCTTGACGACAGTCTCATCTATTCAAACTCTGTCCAAGAACAGACAACCCATGTAAAAGCAGTACTTCAGAAACTGCAACAACACAAGCTATTTGTCAAGCTAGAGAAATGCTCCTTTCATACAACCTCAGTGAAATTTCTGGGATTCGTCCTGTCACCTATGGGAATCCAAATGGATAACCGAAAGGTTGACGCAGTTCTGAATTGGCCTTCCCCTACGTCAGTGATAGGACTCCAAAGTTTTTTAGGATTTGCACATTTTTACAGACTCTTTGTTGCAGGGTTTTCACAGCTAGTCCATCCAATAACTTTGCTACTGCAAAAGCACAAGACATTCTCCTGGACCAAGGAAGCAGAAGAGGCCTTCCAGACATTAAAAGAAATATTTACCACCGCTCCCATTTTAAGACACCCACAACCCCAACTACCATTTGTAGTGGAAACTGATGCGTCCAGTGCTGCAATGGGATCTGTACTATCCCAGAAAGATACTGAAACCGGAAAGCTGCATCCAGTGGCCTTCGGGTCCAGGATGTTTTCAATAGCAGAATTAAATTACAGCATCACACATAAGGAATTGCTAGCAATAAAACACGCTTTCAAAGAATGGAGACACCATGTATTATACTGTCACAAATTTCACAGATAATTGAAAACTGCAATATTTACGCAATACAAAGGCTCATTCATCCCGACAACTCAGTTGGGTGTTATTTTTTGTGGGATACGATTTTGTTATTTTTTGCCCAGTGGTACGTAATTGCACAGCGGAAGGATTGGTGAGAGAGAATAGATCCAAAGTACAACAGATCCTGTAAATATAAATCCAGAAGAGAAGGTGCTGGGAGTCACTGGATCTTCAGAAGAAGACTTGAAGGCACAAATTCTCCTTAACATAACCACTTCAGAGTTAGAGGCTTGGAAGTCAAGAGGACCCAAGTTTAGCATTAAAGAAGGTTTATCTTATTTCCAGAGTCGGCTTTACCTACCAAAAGAAGGTTATGGCAGATTACCATGGAGCCACATTGGAAGGCCACCCTGGAATCGCTAAAACCATGGACAAAATCAAAAGGCATTTCTGGTGGCCAACATGGCGCAAGGATATCATATATTTCATTCAAACTTGTGATATTTGTGCTCAAAACATAAACTCAAAGCAGAGACCTGCAGGACTGTTTCAACAGTTACCTGTCCCACCAGCACCATGGCATACCATTTCTATGGACTTTATTACGGAGCTGCCCCCTTGTTCGGGTTATAACACAATCCTTGTAGTGGTGGACTACAAAATGGTGCATTTCATTGCCCTCAAGGGGCTTCCTACTTCATCAGTCTTAGCAAAGGTGTTCCTAGACCAAATTGTACATCTTCATGGATTTTCATCTACAGTGATCTCTGATATAGGGATTCAATTTGTAGCCCAATTGTGGAGAAAATGTTATGAGTTGGCTAAAGTTGAAGTGTGTTTATCTACCAGTCAGCATCCACAAACTGACGGTCAAACATAGAGAACCAATCAGATTCTCGAACAATACCTTCGATGTCTTCTCCACCAGATAGATTGTTCCTGGGTGGATGTCCTTTGGGTAGCAGAGTATGCCTATAATAACTCCGAACACACTTCCACAGGTTATACTCCTTTCTACATACTTAACAGTTCACATCCTCGGACCTCTACCTTCAAGTCAACAGAATCCTTAGAGATGCCAGTGGCACAGAGTCTTCATGATAACATTACCAGAGTACAGGAAGAGGTTCTATGACATTTGACAATAACAAAGGAAAGCCAAAAGGAATTTGCAGATAGACTGAAAAAAATCTCAAGTATAAGGTTGGAGACAAGGTATGGTTGTCTTCTAAACACATTACACTTAAAGGCCCACATACATTCCAACCTAGGTTTCTGGGTCCATTCCCTGTGGAAACCATAGTCAAACCAGTAGCAGTAAGATTGAACCTGCCATCCCACATTCAAATTCATCCGGTATTCCATGTTTCTTTGTTAAAGACAATCCAGGGACCAGATTACAACCACCACCAAAACCCCTAATCATAGAAGGTGAACCAGAATTCTTAGTAAAAGAACTGGGGGTACCTGGAGGCGTAATCTTGGCATTGAGAGTTTTCTAGAGTTGCGAACCGGTCTATTTCTGGGAAACCCCACTGTGTGAAGACGTCGAAGACGATGTCTTCTTGTAACCGCCATTCGTACTCTACGGGCAGGGGGAAGTCTCTGCTGAGTTTGTCTGCTAGCAGATTGAGTTCCCCTAGTACATGTTGTGATAGTAGGAACATGTTGTGTTTGAGAGCCCACTTTCAGATGTTCTGGGACAGCTTGGACAGTCCTGGAGAGTGAGTGCCCCCTTGCTTGTTGAGGTAGTACATGGCTGTGGTGCTGTCTGTGAGGACCATCACTGTCTTTCCTTGTAGGTGTTCCTGAAAGGCTTTCAGTGCTTTGAACACCGCTAGTAGTTCCAGCAGGTTTATATGCTTGGATGCTAAGCTCGGAGTCCACGTTCCGTGAGCAGTCTGATGGGATAGGTGAGCCCCCCATCCTGTAAGGGATGCGTCTGTGGTTAGAGTGGCTTCCACTGCGGGTGTGGCAAAAGTTTTCCCTAATAGGTTTTCTTTTGTCCACCACAGTAGCGAGAGAACCAAGGCCTGCGAGACCACCACTAGATCGTCCCATTGTCCGCTGGTCTGACACCACTGGCTGTTGAGCCACTCTTGCATTGGGCGCATGCGCAGGCGCGCATGAGGTACCAAATAAATACATGACGCCATCATCCCTAGCAAGCGCATTGCTTTGCGTACCGTCACCTCTCGACCTGCCACATAATGGGGGATCTGAAACAGCATGTTTTGGACCCTCTCGTCGGAGGGGAAGACGAGGCCGTCCTTTGTTCGAATTAGAGCCCCTAGGAATTGTTTGATTTGGCTGGGGTCTAAGCTGGACTTCTTTTCGTTGATGGAGAAGCACAGTTGGAACAAAAGGTCTACAGTCTTTTGGGTATTGGAGAACCATGTTTCATAAGAATCCCCTGTTATGAGCCAGTCGTCGAGGTAAGGGTATACCGGGATGGATAACCTGCGCAGGTGGGCCGCTGCCACTGCCAGTACTTTCGTGAATACCCTTGGTGCAGATGCTATCCCGAAGGGTAGTACTCTGAACTGGTAGTGTTTGTTCTCTATCTTGAACCTGAGGTATTTTCTGTGCGCTGGCAACATTAAAATATGAAAGTATGCATCTTTCATGTCTAGTGTTGTGATGTAATCCCCTTGTGATAAAAGGGGGATTACTTCCTGCAAGGCCACCATACGAAACTTTTGGGGTTTGCCAAACTTGTTCGCTGGGCACAGATCTAATACAGGGTGCATGGTCAAGTCCTTTTTGGGTACAAGGAAGTACACTGAATAAATACCTTCTGTTACCTGAGATAGGGGGACAGCCTCTATAGCTTCTTTTTTCAGTAGCTCTTCTACTTCTTGAAGAAGAATGGTGAGGTGTTCCGGTGTCATGCGTCGGTTCCGTGGGGGTCTGTACTTCGGGGAACCGTTGAATTCGATGCAGTATCCGTGGGCTATGGTGGATAATACCCAGCGGTCTGACGATATTCCCTCCCATGCTGAAAGGAACGATGTTAGCCGGCCCCCGACCGGTGATGCATGGGAGGGGACCCAAATCTTCGGGTCATTTGTTGGTATTGGGCGTGGAACCTTTGGGGCTGGATGTGTTTGTTCTATGGGCTTATTTATCAGGGAAGCCTGGGTTTCCGGCTTAAATCCCGAATTGCGCAGCTAGACATCGCGTTTGAGAAGTATTCCCTGAACCAGGGAACGGCCAGCCGTCTCTGCGGCATCTAAGGAGTTCTTTACGATGTCCTGGTTTACAAGAGTTCCCTCTGAGATTGTAGCTAACAGGCGTGAACGCAGGGGTTCTGGTGCGTCCTCTGCTTCGCTGCGCAGCTTGCTCCACTGTGCATCTGCGTAGCTAGCTAGTAGGGAATTGTTATTTGCAATCCTAGTTGAAAAGGCGGCGGACGTCGTGATTCTCTTCCCAAGTGCATAGAGCTTTTTGCCCTCTGTCAGGTGGTGCCTCACTAGTGGATAGTGGTACCCTTGCTCTTTTCCTTGTATTAGTAACTATGAGGGATTCCGGAATAGAATGGCCTCTAATGTACAAAGGGTCAGAGGGCGAAGGGCTGAAGAGCTTTTCTATTCGAGGGTTGACCCCTCTGACTAAGGCAGGATTGGAAAGGGAAGGAGTTATTCTTCTCTTTATAGAAGCCAGGAGCGGAATAGACTGACTAACAGGGGCTTTTTCTTTAATAACTTTCTCTACAAAGTCTATGTCAGGAAGAGTCTCCCCTGTGTCTATTTCAAAATGCGCTGCTGCCTTGCGCAATAGTGCATTAAGTGAAGGATGGTCATCTATGGGAGAGGTGTTTCCAATAGGTGAATCCTTGGGAGGAGAAGGGTGAAAGACATCAGGGTCTGAGTGCACTGATGGGGATTGCCAAGGCTGCACTGATGGGGATTGCCAGGGCTGCGAGGTAGCTGTATCTTCTTCGAAAGCTCCTGCACTAGTGTAAGGATCTTCTTCAAACCCCTCTTCCTCATGTTCTTCCTCTCCACCCAAACACTCCTCATCTTCCTGGAGGTATTGCTCCTCTTCAGTGAGGTCATATATGTCTGTAGAAGGGGGAAACAGCCTAGGAATCTTGACCCTAGGGTCATCCTGGGGCCAATCTCTTGGTCTTTTGGGTGTGGGTGGGTTTTGGTTTCCCAAAAACCTTTCCATTTTCTCCATACAAGAATGGAGTCTTTCAAGGGTCTCATGGGGGACCCCTGAATAGTCTAGAGGGGGGAAATCAGTGTTTTCACCTTCAAAACGCTTAGAACGCTCCCACAACGTCGAAGAAAGGTTTCCGTCACCCTCTGAAAAGCCCTCCGGTAGTTCAGAAGTGCCCTTAGATGAAGGGGGCAGTTCCTGGCTACTCTTGTGCTTTTTCGGCGTTTCCATAGCTTTTTGTACGGTATTCGACGTTTGTTTCGTCGTCCGCTTACGTTTGTCTTCGGAAACAATTCTCGCCAGGCTCTCGACAACGAGGTTGTCCGTAGAGGACTCTGGTGTCGACGTTGCCTGCGTTACGCGTTGTTCCTCAACGGCCGCTCCATGGAGCGTTACGTCGGATGATTTTGGGGTAGCGCCCGTGTTTGATGAAAGCCCAATCGCTGGTCGTGACTGCGTTTGCGGGTGGGGCTTGAGACCCTTACGGTCTGAGGTAGACGCCGGAGTGCCATGCGTCCCCTTCGGCGCTGATGGATCCTTCGTCTTCGACGAAGAAGAGCCGTGGGTTGTGTGCTTAGGCCTATGGGGTCTGTGTGCGTCCTTGTCGCCGGGGTGTTCATCCCCATGAGCAGGGCGTGAGCCGAGCCCGTCGGGGCCGGGGACGGACGTCGAGGAGCGCGAGCGCTCCTTCTGGGGGTTAATGACTTGTGTAACGGACGTCGAGTTATCACCCTCCTCGTCACTTTCTGTAACAGCGGCGGCGGGTGAGGAAACTGACTTCGACATAGCGTAGTCCGCCCACCTCTTAACTTTGCGTTCTTTAAGAGTTCTTGGTTTCAAGAGCTTACAGGCCGCGCAGCTGTCCTCCTTATGATCGAGGGGCAAGCAACGATTACAGAGCTTGTGTTTGTCCTTCCAAGTGTATTTGCCCCTACAGCGTGGGCAAAACTTAAAAGGTGTCCTCTCCATAGCTGAGGCAATAATAACTGGTGATAACAACCCCAAGGGAAAGATAGGGGAGAAAGAAAGACATTCTCAAAGAGAAGATAAAAGTTCGAACCCCCACTCTCCCTACTGTATGTTGGCCGGCGAGGCCAGGCCACGTGTTCGGCAGCGCCGAAGGATATCCTCCGTCTCTTCCCCTCCGTCGAAAACTTGCTCGGCGGAGAAACAGCTTCAGAGCTAACGTCGAGGGGAGGGATCGTTTAACAATATAATAAGAATAATTAAGGACCGAGGTCCGTAGTAAGTATTTGCAATGTCTCTCTCTAGAGCTCCGCGTAAGGCGACCAAAAGCTGGGCGGAAAAAAACAATCTGAGGGACCTCGACGCGTGAGGGATTATGGGTACAACGCACGTCACTATAGGGATAGTGTTACAGACACGCCTTGTCGACGTCCCCTTTTCGACTACGAAAAACAAAATGCAATACTCCGCAGTGACCACTGGATGTCGGACCAATGCACAGCATGTGAATCTAAGCAGATACAACCATCAGAAATGCTTTTACGGTAACTAATGCATTGTCATTCCATGATTGTCAAAAGGAAATTATTCTACTTTGTAGATTGGAAAGGGTTTGGTCCACAGGGCAGGACTTGGGAACCTAGCTCAAACATTCATGCCCCCAAATTACCTCAGAAGTTTCATCAAAACCACCCTACTAAGCCAGGACCGGGGGGTTCATCCTTGGGGGGGGTTGGAGGGGGGGGTGTATCGGGGACTCTCATGATCCCAGTAAGTGAGCACAGTTTTCTTTCAGGCATGCAGGAGAAGCAAGGTACATCACATCAGTCAGCAGGTCAAAAGTGGGTACCAGCCTGGAAAACATGGCATTTGTACTATTCATAGCATATGCTCCCATAGTCTCTCATAGGGCTTACAGTGGTCTCATACACTAAAAATGGCTACCGCCAGATCCATTGATAACTTACAGCATGCTCTATACTTATTGCAGAGGGAGCTACTTAAGCTCTGCCTCTGCCGGTGCGCTCGCTTCACGTCTTCTCCGCTGACAGTGGGTAACGCTATCGCCGTCTCCCCTCCGGTAAGCTAGCTCAGCGGGTTGAGCGCTCGCTGCTGCGATCTGTGTGATCTGCAGATTGCAGGTTTGAATCCCGGCAAGACCATCTCAGCCTCTCATCTGTTAAGGATTTAAATCAGGCGACGCACACCTTAGTCTCGGCCCGGTATGCAGCGCACGACTGAAATGCTTATGTTTTTTATATTAGATTCAATATTGAGATGGTACACCACTCATACCACACACCCTTTTCAAATACCCTGGGTCACAATGGACCATGAACCAGGCTGGTTGATCAAATGTAACTGTTATTATTTATTTATTTTAAAATTCAAAAGAATCATACAATTTTTAGTATGGGGCAGCAATCACCAATGGGGCGATGAGAACCATAGGAATGTAGGCAGTGCACTTAGTTAACCTTCTATTGACACATCTACAAAACACCAGGGCATAGGAGCACTTTTTGATTTTAGGTAAGATAGCACTTGAGTTAGAATTTCCCCCTGCAATGTTCCCTCAACCCACCAACAATCAATTCTAAATGGATAAACAGAAACAGCAGGTAATGAGGAATGACACATGAAAAACAGAATTGAAATCCGAGCTTCCCTCCCCAAACAAGAGAGAAAAACTGATTTCAAACCCTGGCAATGCTAAAAATGAAGCTCTGAAATGGATGAATAAATGAATGAATGCGTGTAAACACCTTGAAACAAATATTGTTCCTCACTACAGCAATCATGTAGAAGTACAAACAATCACAAGCAATGTATAACCAAGAGCATACAGTTCAAAAATGAGTGGCAGGTTTTTAAAACATGTTGCAGCAAATGACACGTTGGAAATTTAGCTAACTTTGCAAATCCCGCCTGAAATTACCAAAACGGTTTTCAATAAAAACTGGTGAAATAGTGTAAATCACGGTTTTTGTGTTGGGGTGTAGCTATAGATCATAGGTGCAACATGGAAGTGAAATTAGGTCTCTAGCTGGTAAATTGAGTGAGGTGCGTTTTGAGTAAAATTGAGTTGTGAAAAAGGAAAGGAAATCAGTTTTGACATGAACAGTTTTACTGTACGCTAGAGCATTCAGGCAAGGATACCAAAGAGGGACACAGTAAGCTCCAGGGTTGATTTGCGAATTGAACCCTAGTTTCCCAGTGCCCAGCCTGGCGGAACCAGTCCGATCACTCAAAATAGGATTAATAGTTTAGGGTTTTACAAGACAAAATTACTACAAGAGCTGGCACTAACACTAGAAATCAATGGCAGGGTTTCAAGAATAATTCTGACAATGTTACAATTTATCAGGATAAGGATAGGATGACTTGGATAGGGGAACTAAGGGCAAGGCAAGATATACTATGTGTTTCTATGGTTACTATTGATACTCACAGTCCACTTTTTAGTTTTTGGATTTTGGACAGTCAGAGGTTCTGGTCACCACACGGATCTGGTCTAACAAAGGACAGCCGGACAAAATCAGCAGGACAGGATCAGCTGGGCAGGGACTGGTTACCGGGAAGCACTTCTGGACTGGCAATTCTGGTCACTGGATAATATAAGTCATCAGGGTAGCAGGATGGCAGCAGCATGCAGTGAGTGGCAGCAAGCCAATCTGGATCAGGATATCAAAAGTACCACAGTTGTCCCCTTGTTAATGGGAAATTTAGTGGTTTTCAGAATTGGAGGCCTTGCTGGAGCAGGATCAGCAATGCTTGGGTTTTGCAATGGACCCTGGATTAGGATCAGCAGTGCTTGGCCTTGTAATTGGGATCTGGTGTCTGGATAGATGACGGGTACAGGAACGCAGTTCAGGAAAATCAGGAAGCATGTTTGTCTAGGGTCTTGTCATAGACCCTTATTTATAGTGTAAAATGACATCATCAAAGAATATGACTGGGGCAGGCTTAACCAAACACACCCCTAACAAAGGGATTGGACAAGGGTGCTAGTCTCCTCCTCGCTCTCAGTTGGTTGGATTTCCAAGGGAATGATGTCAGGTTTATGAGGTGAGTTTTACAATGTCCAGAAACGTCCACATTTACTCTACTGAAAATCCAATTTGGCCAAAAACATACATTTCTTCAATTGCAATCTCTTGGCAAATTATACACACAGGTTACATATTATGTGCAGCAGAGATCAGTCCAATCCTCAGATCTGTGCAACCCTGTTTTGCCTTTCTGATACATTTTGGTAATTTTAAACATGAAAGATTTGGCCTAAAATTCCTCCATTTTATACACAAATGTGAATTGTCCCCAGGGATGTATGTTCAAAATTTTATGTTTGCAACATGAATACTTTCCTTGGCATCGGTCATATTTTGTAACTTCTGTTCCCCATGCGGCAATGAGTTCTACCAAGTTTTCAAAGACAGCACGTAAAATTAGATTTGAAACTGCAAACTTTTAACATTTTTACTAGTTCTTGCTGCAGAGATAAAGTCTTTAAAGTTTCTTTATAAGATAGTCTTTGTGAACAAATGGGAGTTCCTTTGTTACTAGATCCTGTTTTTTTTCTTCCTCCAACTGCAAGCAACTGTCATTTCCTTCAAGGCAATGGGGGTTTCCCATCTTAATTGAAGTTTTTTTTGGCCCCTTACACTTGCCAGGTTAGTGTCCCAGGACTTTTAATTTCTTATTTTGGGTCTTGAATTAAACCTGTGAAAGAAGATAGCCTATGTGTGTAAAGATAGCCTATGTGTGTATCATCACCACTAACATAATCCCTTTACATTGCTAAATAAGCAGGCTTTTATTCAACAATTTATTTTTAAACAGGCCAATTTTTTCTTCAGTCAGCAAAGCCCATTTTTCCACTTTTGTTAAAACTGCTAGCATTTCTTTCTTTAAATTTGGTTTGGCAGTTGCCTCAGATTGCTGCACTGTCTTTGCAACTGTAGTCATTTCCTTGAAGCAGGAGTTTTATCTAAAGCATAGATACATTTGACTTGACCTGGCTCAGAGAGTTAGTCTCTTTGAACTGCTGAGCCTGGATACATTTGGAAGAAAATTAAACGCGGGTTCCTGTGCGAGTGAAAATGAAGTTGCTTCTCGATTTCCCTCAGAGTTGGTTTGACTGGGCCTGTCATTCAGGAATTATGCCTGGTTTTGGTGAAGCACAGTGAAATATCCTGGCCATGGCGGGGCCTTTTTACTCACAGTGGTTTCAGAATGAACAGATGGAATTAGCGTTAAAAACAGATTTTGAAAGGGTGAAAATGTTTCATTTTGTGTCATGATGCCTACCTCCAAGGAGCCAGACAGGGCCCGGCACCCTCAGAGGCAGGCAACATGTATACTAGGGAAGTCCCAGCCACCCCAGATAGGGGCTCTTTGGACTCAGTCCTGGCACCATCAGCGCCAGGCTCATACAAGATATGGAAGGAAATGTGTTTGGTGCAAACTTACCTGGCAGACCATGCTGCAATTTCCTTACCTGGCAGATCATTCTACAACTTCCAGATGAAAAAGGAACTACTTAACACACGGGTGTGGCTGGTGGCAGGATACATACCTTCAGTGGAAGGATACATACCTGGGACTACTTAAAAGGCTATTTAAGCCACGCCCAGACAGCAAACCACGCTTCGCGTTGTTCTGCTCATAGCAGCTGGACGCTCACCGTGCCTGCTCCTGCTCCAGTCCTCGACCACGCCTGCCAGCATCCTGGAAACACCTAAGGATAGAAAAGGGAAGAAGAAACAGGTGAAAACAAACCTTACCTGTTAAAGCTGCATTCCGGATTCAGCGCGCCAACGTTCCTGCAAAAAGACATCATTTTAAATACTCACTGCGTCGCATACATCTCGGCGCACTTCTCTTACCTGCACGTGGCGCCTTCGGCTCTGCGACGCCCATCCGGATCTCCTGCAGCATTCCAGCACCTACGGGGAGACGAAGAGAAGAAAGCAAGGTGAGAAGGGGAAAATAACCAAGAAGCACTTACCCACCAAGCTAATTCTTCTTACCTTCGGGTCGATGCCATTCCTTGGGTGTTTCAGCACCACGGCCCCTAGGGGGAAAAAGCAAACATCACATTAGTGAATGCAAGAACCGTAGCAAACAAACTATTTTAAAACTTACCTGCTTACAGGTCGGACTCAGCTTCTGCTTCGTACCGGCTCCATTTCTTCGGCATTCTCGAACTCCGGCCCCTAAGGAAAAAGAGACAGGAAAAGACAGTAGTGGGCCTACACCAAAACTCACCTGAAATCAGGTTTTCGACGGAAACCGCCCTCAGCCCGGAGTCTTCCATTACCTGCAAAAGAGAAGAGGAACAGTTTAGACTCAAGCTTGCCATAAACATTTACGGTACTTACCGGAACAGACAAGCGAACTCGAACTTACTATCCAGTGACGTAACTGGATCCCAACGCGCCCCTGCATCAGAAGCAGGATGGAGAGCTCGCCTTTTCAATCCCTAAAGTGAGTCTCCACAGGGAATTACAGAAGGGTTGCAAGGAGGGTGAGAAGGGGAACGGGAGATCAACACAAAACCCGCAGAGTATTAACCCTTCCTTTTCGCTCACAGAAGGGTATTCGTCCGAGCCAGGCAAGCCAGATTTGGGAACCCAGCCCACTCCATCTTCAGGGTGCTGAACATCTCCTTCGAAGAGGCCACTGCCGTCCAGACCACGTTCCGTGGGAACCAGGTGAGCGTTACATTTTGAAGGGGATTTTGGCTTTTGCAGCAAAGCAACACTGCTGTTTCACTTGATTCCATTGATCGGTTTGCAGCCATTTTTTTTTTGTTGCTGCCAAAATGCAGTTTTGAGGTCCTGGTGCTCACAGGAGCCATCGCAGTCAGGTTGCCGTTTCTTGCGCAAATGCAGCTTAGTGATGTGGGGCAATGTTGTTGAGTGGATCAATATATCCCACATATCCTTCCGAGGTCGATAAATGAGTACCAACTTCGGTTGGGATGATACATGTATGTAAATATGTTCTCTGTAAAGCGCTTTGGCTTAAGGCTCTATATAAATAGCACATCATTATCCTCACAGAACATATTAAAGGAAAAATCAGAGACATTAGTTTTCACAGAAAAAAAATAACACAATTCCATAGTTTTTGAAAAGACTTACCAAACCGAAGTTATCTCCATAGTAGTTTTTCAGTCAGCTGTGTTCATTCGTAGCCGCAGGATCTTCTGTCAGTTCTCACAGCCGCAGCATCTTCAAGCAGCATTCATCGTTCGCAGTTGCGCTCGAAGCCTTCATTCAGAAGTTTTCTCAGCAGTCGCCACATCTTCTGAAGGTATTTTTCCTCAGCTTTCCGAAAACCTGCAGACAAATAAGGTATTTAATTAACAAACGAACTTGATAGAAAATAAGAAAGAAGTTTAAATAAGTTTACGTACCTAAAGTTTCTTCAAGTTTTCACCGCTAAGTTATTGCCACGCTCATCCCCAAAAGGCTGCAGTTATTCCGCATGGACAAACTTACGCTAGTTGAATGTTTCTCCATCCCGAGTAACGTCGCAGTCATCCCGCAGCCATTAGACTCTCTGAATTCCGAGAACCTGCAAGAAAAAGGGAAATTATTAGAAAGAGAGCTCCCTCCAATGTAGGGACTATTCCACATCTAAAAGACTGTAGTATTTTCTCCAGATACTTACCCGAGGCAAAGACATTATAAAGGCCAGACTCTATTGAACACCTCAGCCTTCCAATTTAAAGTTTCTTCATTCCAACGCGCCCCTGTAGAATAACAGGATGGGGAGCTCCACAAAACATAAACACTGGTGAGAAGGGAGGGATTACCAAAAGCACACATTTATTACAGGTATTATAGCAATTCTATTGTCGTATTTGTTGTTTATACAGAAAAGGAATCCTAAAAGTGCCTAAGTAACAGGTCCACGGCTGAGAAGGCATTACGCTCCTGAGGAGTCCAGTTAAGTGTTACATTTACTAAGCATTAGTGCCTTGATTCCACCTTAACTCAGGATGGAAGCTTTGGGAAGGATGTCCTTCATTCCGTTCATGGAAACTGTTGATGACAAAATTCTTACTTTTTCCTCCAAAACAAGCACTGAACAACCAAAAAGATGAGGAATACGTGGGAAGACACAATCGATTTGAAGAACAAGTTACTTACCCATGGTAATGTTCTTTCGACTGGATGCTCCTCCCACGTATTCCTCATCGCCCACCCCAGCCTACTCCTCAGTAGAATTTCCCATGTTATTGCAGCTTATGCTCCTTCAGGTTCTAGTATGGGCAAATATGCTTTTATGCTGGTAATTATACTTGAGGATGACATGATTTCGATGACATCGTCCTCGAGACGGAGGCCCTCAAGGGACATCGAGTTGACTGCATCAACACACCGCGCCCTCTGCCGACCTTTTTTTTTAGAAGCAGCTGAAGCTGGATATTGGAGATATCAAAGATGAAGAATACATAGGAGGAACATCCAGTCGAAAGAATGTGACACGGGGTAAGTAACTTCATCATCTTTGCTTTTTCCAGGCAAAAGCATCTCTTAAAGTGAGACCAGGGTTCTTGCCTATGGTGGTGTCAGTATTCCATCTTTCTTAGGCGATAGATCTTCTGGTGTTCTACCCACCTCCGCACCCTTCGAAAGGGGAGGATCATTTTCATCGGTTGGACCCCAAGAGAGCTTTAAACTTCTTTGTAGCAAGAACGGCAAAATATAGAAAAACAGACCAGTTGTTTGTAGCCTATTCCATTTCCAGAAAAGGCCTAGCTGTATCGAAGCAGACAATAGCACGATGGATCTTATTGTGTATTTCAGAATGCTACCATACCACAGGCAAAGAATCGCTGCCTGGGGACGTACGTGCTGTTCCTGCCTGCGGTTTTACTTCTGCTATTATACGCTTTGGACTATTCTACTAGGTGAGAGTGTATACCTCACATTGAGCCAACAGAGCTGGCCTATAGTACGACTTATCATTAAAGTAAATATACTTAATAGTACTTTTTTCCTCCTTAGGCAAGCCCCGCCCACCAGCCTCAGTTTCCTTCAAGAAGATCCTGGCATGCGCACCTGGACGCACGCACCAAGTAGTGCCCAAAAGGGCCTGTTTTTCTGTTCATCTGCTGAGGTTGGTGCGGCTGCCGAGGAAACGACACGCAGGCTGCTTTAGGAGTTGAACATAAAAAACAGATTAAGAGGGGTGTGGCATGGAAAATCAAGCGGAGAAGTGGAGCTAGTAATCGCAAGCAAATAGGGCATGCAGAGACCTAACTATTTCACATCCATTATGCGTACGGTCTATGTACAATAACAGACCGCTTGTGTTAAAGGATAGTTCCGGGACTTTTTTTTTATTGTCCCTACGGTTCGGCCATGTGTTTTTAAGCATAACTCGGTAGATCGTAGAAAACTTTCCTATGGACCTTACCCGACTTTTCGTCCATTAACGCACTCGAAATCAGCCGCCATTTGCTGATAAACCTATCATTTCCCCCCATCGCCCTGGCTCACCTGCTTTTGCGGCACTAAATCAAATCCCCCGCCCCTGAAACAGACTTTATCAAAACATTCATATTCCCCGCCTCTATCCGTGACGTGACTGAGCTGCGTAGGCAAACGCGCCCAGGCGTCTTCTACGCGACTCCACACAGAACCCGGAAATCAACACAGATGAGCTCACACAACACAGCGCGCCACAATTGGGAATATGAAACTGTACTTTTAAATGAAACCGCAAGATTGTAAATTTGGTAAAGTACATTTATTTGACATCAAATGTTTTGAGAATATTCAGCGATTTGCATTTTTATTTGCTCACGTTCCAAAAAGTTTGTTTTGAGGCACGCGATGTTCCTTTGCTGTACACAGGGTCTTAGATCATCTCACAATACAGCGCCACAATTCGGAATATGAAACTGTGGTTTAAAAGCAAACGGCAAGATTGTACATTTGGCAAAGTACATTTATTTGACATCAAATGTTTTGAGAATATTCAGCGATTTGCATTTTTATTTGCTCTTGATCCAAAATAGTTCGTCTTGAGGCAAGCGATGTTCGTGTGCAGTACACAGGGTGTTGGTTTACGATAAAATAAGCTCTTCGGTCGCACTGATAATCGCATGGCTGTTCCAACAACGAGGCACTAGGCCACCACAACGGTCTGTATGTTGCATCTAGCCGTTAGTACCGCGTAAGGGCATACTTGTACTTGGCGATCGTCCCATAAAATGGTCAGGGTGGTAACGTTGTTCACGCAGAGAAGCAACTGGCGGTTAAAAAACCCATCCGCCGGTGTCTGGTACTCGTGACACATGCAATAATGAATGATGTACCTGTTTGAAAAACATAAAAAATGAAATTAGTCTCACCATCAGATCTTTATTAAAATTATTCATTTTATATATTAGGTCGGGAAATTATTTCATAGCTAGGACAGTGCAACTGGGTATTATACGTCAAGGGGGGGGCTGTAGGATACTGAGACAGTCCCCCAGTGCAGGGGTTGACAGGGAGGCAGTGCAGGTGGAGAGTGGAAGGGCCCAGGACCGAGGTCGCAGACAGTGGACCAGTTGTAGCAGGGGAGAGAGAAAGCAGAAGCAAAGAGGAAGGTTTTGAGGTGCTTCCGTAAAAGGAGATGGTTCTCCTCAAGATAGTGCGCGGTACAAAACAATATGCCACATAGAACGAACAAGTACAACTTAACCCGTCTTTAAAGCTACTGTATAGTAATTAAATTGCGGTATAAACTCATCTAAAGAGTTACTTACATTATATTTGCATTTTCCATTGTGTCTGTGCGTAGGGCAGCCCCGAAATACCACTCCTTCTATGCCGACGTTATTTCTTCTAATGAACGAACATTAAATGGCTTTCGTTTCTGAAATTTTATTCATTATCGTTTCTTACGTTATTGCACCACACCCCCAAAAAGAAGTCTTTCGGGATGGTCCCGGCCTGTCAAGGTCAAATAACAATAGAACCTTATATTGAGTCGTGGGCCATTCCGGCACCCGAGCAAAAAATCAAAGCAGCTGACCTTCACTTTGAACGAGCACACATTCCTAGTTAGCTACATTCAGTGTAAGGCCATCTCACAGGACTTGAAATTTACACTCCATCTTTGCATTTTGTCTGCGTGCTTTGCAGCCCCAGAGAACCATAAATACGGAGACATTCTATATTTTTTGAAAAATGATTTATATTACTGTTTGGTTTAATTTAATGCGCAAATGAACAAGGTTGGATAGACACATTGCATGTACACTGAGCAATCACTTTTATTTACACATTACATAGATACACATATTCAATGGGCCTGCGACATGAGGAGACTCGAGAACAGACAATCAAATTACAATCATTTAAACCGTGATGTGTATTTCTCAATGAGCTCTTCTTTAGGTGGACATGGAACAGAGGCAATGTTGGGTGGCAATACAGTTGTCCCCTGCACAGGTTCGTTCACAACTCCATTTATGTGCCTATCTAGGACGTCAACAATAAGTCTCTCAATAAACTCATATTGCATATCCTCAAACACTGGTTTGATCACCCATTGTTTACTTCT
The DNA here is from genome assembly GCF_040938575.1 of Ambystoma mexicanum. Taxonomy (NCBI): domain Eukaryota; kingdom Metazoa; phylum Chordata; class Amphibia; order Caudata; family Ambystomatidae; genus Ambystoma; species Ambystoma mexicanum. The sequence goes on along the minus strand of NC_090933.1, from coordinate 668,618,052 downwards.
TTTAGTGAAGGCCTTATTGTAGCGAAGTGTCCCTAAAGTTCCGGTCATCCTACTTTGTTGACGGCCAACATTATGGTTATGTGCCAAGACCGCTAGAAGAGTCCGATTTATAATACCCTCCATGCCAAAATGCAATCGTTTTGGCCTGTACTTTAGGCACATATTGTGGAACACCTCCAAATCTCCTGTGTGGCAGAATTCCGTGAGTCCCCTCAAATCTCTTGTTATAGTTTTATCAAATACAATCTTTTCAATGGCTTTGTGAGTGGGTGATGAAGGAATAAACCACTTCTTCTTCCGTGCCTCCTCTGTGGACAAATGGCCATGTTCACAATTGTGGAAATGTTGGTTTGTGTTCCAACGGTGAACGTTGGTACAGTGTAGCATTACTGACCGCCATTTTTCCAGTAGAATTTCCAACGACCCTCCACATGTTTTTGAGCTCCACCAAAGATGGTTGCTGATTGACTTGGACCACTGTGAAATACCTTGCATATCTTTTTTTTTACCCGCAGCTGACATTTTTTTATTGATTGTTTTTGCAAATGCCAAACGTCAAATTGGTGATTTATATTTTTGTACTCTTCTCTCATTGTCTTGGCAATTGAAACGTGTCTGTCCGTGGCTATCAGGTCGATCACCATTCCCCGCGATTGTAGTTCTTGCAATGATGCTACAAAGCCAACTTTCTCCATGGCCACTGAGGATGTACTTTGTGACACCTGCACGACCACCGAACTCACAATTTTCTTACTTTCCATGTCCTGAAAGTGGTAGGTGCAGTACTTGGCTGAAAATCCTGGGCTGTCGCACTGTCCATCACCGGCTAGCCTGAACCGTTTGCCCGCGAATGTACTATCAATAGACATTTTTTCCATTCTCCAAGCTTTGCTAATGGCTGGAAATAGATAATCGGTTTGGTATTTGTAGAACTGAGTTTTCGCAATGAAATGGATTCCCACAAACTGAAAGAAAGACTCTAACTTTTTAAAACTTGAACCACTAAAAAGTGCAGCCGCTGCACAAAGTAGATTGCCTGCTGGCAGTTGCCCCAGCATGGGTTGTGCAGACCATGAGAAAGGATGATATTTTGTACAGGTGGCATGTATTTTAAGGTTAGTGCCTCCAATTGCACGAGTCACATTAATCAATGGCTCCCCACATACTTCCCCACCAACCGAATGCCCACATTTCATCCGAATAATAATATCAATCAAACAACTATCGAATACAATGAATTTGGCCTCTTTCCTTATACTGTCACTCTGCATCCCAGCTGGTTCGGCCTGTAACGTTGAGGACATGTCACTCACATGAAAGGTAGAATCTCTGATATCGTCTTCCGCTATGTTCAGTGATATTGATGGTGTTTCATTGTCGTCCACTTCATTCTCTTCCATTGCAACATCTGTTCCTTCTCCGGCGATGGGTGAATAAAACAATTTCTTCAACTTTCTCGCGGTCTTAGTTTTTGCGGGTGTGGATTCTGTGAATTGATCTCCGACTGCATTCGAACTACCAGGAGGACATTCACTATCAATGGCTGGATGTGGTATAGCTCCGTTGTCAATCACTTCATATTCTTCCCATTGGCACGATGCATCTCCAGTCTCAAGTCCCTGCCAAAAGGTTTGACAAGCAACATCTCTCGTTCGCTTCACTGTCTGTGTAGATCTAGTTCGTACACCCACTCGCAACTAGAGGACAGATTGGAAAAGGGATGTTCAGTTTAAACACAACTTACAGTATTGAACTATTAACAGTGAAAAACAACATAATATAGTGACCAGGACACTAACCACCTTTTGCTTTCTTTTCTTTGAAACTTTCTTGCCTCGAACTTCAACATCAGGACGCTGTTGCTCCGACTCGTGTGTGCATGTCTCCACTTCCTCTTGCGCTGCAACGACTATATTTTCATAAGCACATCCATCACGCACTGACGCTCCATCGACTCCCTGAAACATAGAACTTTCATTAGTATGCATAATAATATCGAAAACACAAAATGTACTTGGGGACCAATACCCACGTACATCTCAATAGCAAAACACGAATGAACGCTTTGTGTAGAACATTCAAACGACAATTATTCACACATAGTTGATCTAGTTAGATGGAACTGTCAAGATCCATACCTCGGGCTCCTCATAGACTTCCATTGATGATATTATTGAAGATGATGCTTCAGTAACTCCCTGAAACACAGTAATTGCATTAGTATGGTTTTCTATTTTGATAAAAAGAACAGAAACTTTGTGCAGGCGTCAACGGCTCATCTAAATAGACCTGCACAAATGATCAGTTGTCTAAAATAAATAATGGATATCTAAATATGATTCGATTTGCTCGATCGTTGGACGTGTCACCACCCAGAGATCTGCATCAACTACTAGGGGTGATGTTCTTGTAGAAGAAGCTCCGTCATCTCCCTGAAACATAGTACTTGCGTTAATAAAGAAGGAAGTATAGCGGATGTAATCACGTCATATAATTTCGCTTGATCGAACTGTCAGTATCCATACCTCGAAATGCATAAGAACATCAAGGGACGATGTAACTGCGGTGCACACTTCTGCAAGCTGTTGCGCCGACCCGTAACTGCATGCTCCCCCTTCTTCCTGGACTAATGCTCCATCGACTCCCTGAAACATAGGACTTTCATTAGTAATGAACACAATATTGAAAAAAGAAGACACATAGGAGGGCGACGACAGAAGGACATATCAATGGCTAAAAACGAAAGAAACATTGTGTGTAACAATCACGCTACAAGAATGCAAGATCTGATGATCTCCATCGATGGAACTGTCCGGAAATGTACCTCGAGCATCTGAGTGACATCAACGGTAGTCGTCAATACGTTGGACTCCTCAGCATCTCCCTGAAAGACAGTACTTGCATTATTTTGGATAACAATAATTATAACTGAAAACAAAGACTAGAGGACGAGTACAAGGGTGTACCATTAGGTAAAATTATTACACGATAAATTAAAACTATTGATTTACATGCCTAAAACAAGTCAGTGGCAGAATAGCCAAGTAAGATTACCCGATAGGCGCTTGAAGTGGCTGATAACTGCAATAACGACACGGATGGAGAATCTTCAGCCTTCATATTGAGTGGATACATAAATGGGGAAATTATTGTTAGCTAATGCTACACACTACCGCAAGGCCGAGAGATAAATACGTAAACTTGACTCACCAGTGGAGGGATGTGGACGAATAGAGTGGGAATAGCGGTTGAGAGCAATTTTCGCCTCGCTCGCGGTGTGTTCTTCTTTATTAGCAATGATGTGGAGTACATGTCAGAGGTAAAGTGCCTGCTGCAGATGCGGTATCGATCACCCCTCTTGTCCGCAAAGACTTCTAGGACTCTACTTTCAAGCTCAGACGGTGGATATCCGCAATATCGGACCCATTCTCTTATCTGATCTATTGTTTTAGGGAAAACATGCATTATAGTACCTTCAGATTTATTATGGGTCTTCGAAGGGCAACCGCCAATGGAACAGGCAGGCATTGTGGAAAGTTCTGAAAAGTAAAGATCAACAATTCTCTATGAATACCAATGTAAACTCAGAACATGTGACTAGTTCCTTGCATGTACTGTCTTGAACGAAAAGAAATTGGACGCAAAATGATTATGGTACATGGCCTTACCTTGACGAACAAACAGTTAGATGCAGGGATCAGAGTAGTTTCTTGTCGTAGAACAGGGAGCAGTTCACAGGTTGCAAACTGAGGAGTTTCCTCAAAGTGGTCACGGAAGTTCACAGAGACGAAGAGCAGATAACCAGCACCTTCACGGGTTGACTAGCAAAGCGCAAAGAAGTGCTCATTAGAAATATGAAGTGGGTTATAAAGAATTCGAAACGGGTGTGTTTGTGAATGAATGACGTGTATATGTCGTGGCATTATGCGGTTTGCAGGGGGCCGTCCAGCGTGAGGGGGGATGCTTGGCAGGAGACACGGGGTCTGGAGGTAGACATGGGAACAACAACCCATGCTCTATAGACCACTTTGAAGTGTACATGGTCTTTGGAACCTCTTGGCCTTTATCGCTCCCTGACAGCGCCACTTGCCAGCACAAGTACCCCGGTGCGAACTGCCTTTGATAGGGCGGGGGGTGGATTGGGGCGGTGGTCGTGCAGACAAGACACAGGAAGACTGGAATGGAGACACACTTATGTGGATTGCAGGGGGCCGTCCAGCGTGAGGGGGGATGCTTGGCAGGAGACAAGGGGTCTGGAGGTAGACATGGGAACAACAACCCATGCTCTATAGACCACTTTGAAGTGTACATGGTCTTTGGCACATCTTGGCCTTTATCGCTCCCTGACAGCTCCACTTGGCAGCGGGTGTGGATTAGGGCGCTGGTCGTGCAGACAAGACTCGTTTGCCGCAGGGCCTCACCAAGGAGAGGCCATCTAACTGCATGTAAGAGGCAGGCTGAAGGATCTAGTACATGGAAGGCAGGGGGGTGAGTTTATAAATACCTCAGCCTCCCAGGAGAATATATGGGTGCAGTTCACCCTGGAGACCCTGGATGCCTAGGCAGTTAGTTAGCAGCAGGCTGGCCTGTGGTGGCAAGGCGGCACAGGCCAGAGGGGGTCATCTCTGTACCCGGTGCCCAAAAGGATGATTTATTATGATCAACCATATTGATTATTTACCTATAACCATGTTTTGTATCAATAAAATCCAACGGCCTTCCTTTTATTACAAACGCTTGAACAAAGTGGTGTGGTAAGTATTTTTGGGGGAGGAGGCAAGGCCGGGAGGCTTGATACCAACCCGCAAAATAACATATGTATGTCTGCTGCATATGGGTTTAACGGTTATGTGGATTGAAGGTGGGCGGCCAGCGTGAGGGAGGATGCTGGCCGGAGACATGTGGTGTGACAAGACAAGGCACAGGAAGACTATTCAATGGAGACGCACTAGATTCATTTAAAAAATCAAAACAACCAATGTTAAAATATATGTTGGGTTTTATTTTAGATCTTAATTTCAATTGAACATAAATAATAAACATTACACATTGTAAAGTTCCGGTTGCAGCACATCCAGGGAAAATCCGCGGTATTGTCCACTGTCGCTGGGGAAATGTTGTCTAATGGCAAGCACCGCACAGGCAGGTATTACTCTCCGAACGCGGTGTCCGAGCCTCCCGTGAAGCCACCAAGTGAAGCAACGATAGGCCACCAGCCTGTACCACCTGTGAAAATGAAAGATGCAAACTGTATTAAAATGACAAAACTTTCTTATCACTGTCGATTCAGGTAAAAAATGTCATTCTGCTTTGAAAAAAATTCTATCTAGAAAATGCACAATATGGAACCAATTTACATGCATTTGAATGATATGTAGATGTAATTTTATATGTGGGAGACGACCATGACATAGTAGTGGCATCACTGACATCAAAACCAGAGTATACTTACTCGTTACTCGGATTACGCGGACGAACAGTGCCGCGAAGTTCGTGCATAAGCACCATCATCATCCTCAACACGGTCCGTGAGAGGCAGGCTTCCCTGAACTCTGGCAGCTCGGTGATGCATTGCGGACTTGGCTCGCCTTCCAAAATGTAGGCCAAGCACCCGGAATTTTCACGGCAGCAGCAGTTCTCCTCCTCAGTTGGCATTAGCTCGCACCGATTGCACGTGCACCAGGTGGAGACGCCGTCCATGCGACATGGTCCAGGCTCTTCATCCGTTGACTGGTCCTCCCAACTGCCGTCCGAATCCCCATCGTTTTCGCGTGCTTGCCTTTCCAGTAGTTCTTCCTCGGTGTACTCGGGCTCGTACATATACGGCATTATTGTAGCCATTGTGTGGTAAAGAAAGTAAAATAATTTACAGAGATGGTACAGGTGTTCACAAGGCCTAGAAGCGGCGAAGGTAGCTGACCAGAGCACAGAAACGAGTCACAGAATACTCAAAGTAACACACAGAGAGTAATGGAATTGAAAATCTGCTGCTGTGTGTTGTGAAACGGTGTGTTTATACTTATTGAGGAAAGAGGCGTCCTGGCATTTCCATGGCGACACTTCATTAGCTGAGGCGCAGCGATTGTTGACACGAAACGTGCTTTGGCGTTGGGAAATGGGCTGTACGCGTCTGCTGATGTCAGGCTCAGGGGCGGGGGATTTGATTTAGTGCCGCAAAAGCAGGTGAGCCAGGGCGATGGGGGGAAATTATAGGATTATCAGAAAATGGCGGCTGATTTCGAGTGCGTTAATGGACGAGGTCCATAGGAAAGTTTTCTACGATCTACCGAGTTATGCTTAAAAACACATGGCCGAACCGTAGGGACAATAAAAAAAAAGTCCCGGAACTATCCTTTAATAAGTGGAATGCCAGTGCGTCTGTAACAAATAGTACCCCCCACAGACCGAGCAAACTAGGTATGGAAAACATGAACAGACCGCTTGTAACAATACACGGATCGTCAGTGTGTGTGGAACAAAGCAGATTTCTGCCCAGAGCGAGGTGAGACGGGAAATTATAGAAAGTTGCGGCGGGATTTTGAGGAAGGCAGTTTTGATTCAGGCTGTGGCATTTGGGAAGGAGGCTAGTAGTAATGTCAAAAGTTACGGGTGGACTGTGCAATTTGTGGTAATTGTTTACTCTGTGCAGAAAGTTATAGTTTTATGTTTAGAGTGGCAACTTGATGCTGTGTGTAAAAAGTGATTGGATTATTGAAAATAGTGGCAATTTGTTACTCTGTTCAAATATCTAGCTGTGGAAAGTAGGAGAAGGATATTCAAAAGTAAAGCAGAGTGAAAGCGGAAGGGGGGGTGACCAGAGCTGGTTGCACCTAAGGGCATTGTACAGATGAGGAAATATTGTGTTTGTTATTGACTTGTGCTAGGGATCATACACAAGGTCCTGGGATACTTGCTAACATAGGGTATAAATTCTGTACACAAGGTATAGTGAACCCTTTTAAAAGGAAGACAGCAACGAAGTAAGTTAAGAACCAGACGTATCATAGAGTTTAGATACACACAGGAAAGAGTCATTTGAAGAAGGTACCGGAAAACATAAGGAATGAGGAAAAGAATTATCAATTGAAGGAAGGACACAGAACTTCTCCTCCCCCCTCCCCCCGGTCTTTGCATCTAGGAGTAGTATGCTAGCACGAGCTCTAGCAATGCCTTTGCCACAATCACCAGCCCATAAATCAGAGCCCATGGAAGAAGAGGGGGATAAGGGGGAGATTGAGGGTACAGATGCCCAAATGATTAAAGTTTTACAGGAAACTGAAGAGGGGGAGGGTGGAGTGGAGAGCCGTTCCACTCAGTCAGGGCTGTTAGATTCCCGGGTCCGCGTTTAGAAACCTCTGGGTATTATGCGTGTTATAAATAACCTATCATATCATAACTACGAATGGCAGTTGGATGGACAAGTCCTTCTGGGGATCTTCGACAGGTGGGGTCCATCCTAAGGTGGATCTCTTCGCCACATGGTCCAACAAGAGGTGCCCCGAGTTTGCGTCCTGGCAGGAACATGGCAGGGGCTCTCTGGGTGATGTGCAATGCAGATCCAGTGGCACAACATGAACGTGTATTTCTTCCCTCCCACTCCCCTGGTCCACAGAGTAATCTGCAACATCCAGGAGGCCCGGCATCTCTGTATCATCCTGATAGCTCTGTGGTGGCTAGAAAGGCCATGGTTCTCGGACCTTCTCAGCCTGTCGAATCGGGCCCCAGTGCTCCTTCCGCTGGGCCCAGCACACCTACTCTCTCAGCAGGGAGGCACGGTCATACACCCCGCCCCCCAGAATTTAGCCCTTGCAGTGTGGTTCCTGAACAAGTCGCACTGAGGCATCTGCATCTGTCGCAAGCTAACCTAGACATTCTACAAGGGGCTAGGAGCGATGCTACCCAGGAGCCAGTACAAAAGCAAGTGGACAATGTTTAGTCACAGGGTGGAATCAAAGGAGGTCGATCCGTTGACCTGCACGTTCGACGACATGCTAACCTTCTCTGCGCACCTTGCACACTCGAGGGTAGACACATGCCGCACCTATCTGGTATTCATTGGAGCCTACAGGAACTCGGAGGAGATATTTTCATCCTCTAATCCGGTGGTTAAAAGACACTTGGCGTGCCTGACCAGGCTTTATCCGCCTATCAAGAAACCACACCCGGTGTGCAACCTCAATGTGGTTGTGGGTACCATGGCGCATAAAACATTCAAACCTATGGAGTCTGCAGACACCAGGCTAGTTACCATTAAGACGGCCCTCCTTGTGGGCCTTACCTCAGCACGCCGGATCAGTGAAATCCAGGCGCTTATGTCTTCAGAGCCTTATACTACTTTTCATAAGGACAAGGTGGTGCTTAGAACTCACCCCGCATACTTAACTAAGGTTGTCTGCTCTTTTCACCTAAATGAGGCGATAGTGCTACCAACGTTCTTTGCGGACCACAAGGATGACGCTCAGAGGGTATTGCACTGTCTGGCCGTGAGGCGTGCGTTGAGATACTACCTGGACAGGACCAAGAGGTTCCGCAAATCAGACGCACTCTTTGTCACCTTTGGTGGGTCAAAGCTTGGCTGTCAAGCCTCCAAGGCTTCCATAGCAAGGTGGATGGTTACGGCCATCAAGGAGGCATACGAGGGGCAGCACAAAGTCTTCCAGCAAATATGCATGCCCACGCAATGAGAGCTAAAGCCACTGTGGTTGCTTCCCAGAGGCACGTCCCCTGGCAGGTTACCAGCAAGGCGGCTACATTGGCTATGCCCTCGGCCTTCTGCAAGTACTACTGCTTGGATGCTGGCTCCAGGTCAAACACAGCATTTGGTCAGGCAGTGTTAAGGAACTTTCTTAAGGGAGCACCTCTCCACCGTGGAGCTACATTCAGTTGTACTCACCCATATAATATGGAGGAAAGGGGACGAAACGTAGGAGTAATTATAAGTTACTCACCATACTGACTAATGTACTCCTAGTCCATAGTCCCCTTTCCTCCATACATCCCACCATCCTCCCCCCTGATAAAACTGGTGTCATTAGGCAAGGTTAATATTGTTGGTGCGTCAAAGGGGACTGAGGAGTGGTGCCAATGGGTGGAGACTGGAGCGCATGCTCCAATGGCCGCACCCCCGTGTGCATCTAAATTGAAAGGGGAAGATGATTTATCTGGTGAAAAAGGTTCTGTCTCCTGTCCCTAGCGAGGGACGCCCATGCAGTTTGGAGGACAGGGGACTATGGACTAGGAGTATGTTAGTCACTATGGTGAGTAACTTGTAATTGTCTCGTTTTAACCTAATCTTTTGATTGGGGCCCATATCGTAGCTTGTCAACTGTACTCCCTCCAGAACAAGGTGGGTTTCAATGATGTTTAGGATGGTGTTTCCACAGTCTGGCCCTGTCTCCTCTCACTGATCTTTCTCCTCCCTCCTTTTCGCCTCCCTTCTCTCGCTCCTCTCCCTTCGATCATAAGCCCTCTATCTCCCTCTCTGCTCTATCACACCTCTATCCCTACACATCCTCTGTCGCTACTCCCTTTTGCAATCTTCACACTCCTTCCTCACTTCCATCTCCTTTCTCTTGCCTCCTGCTACTACTTCCTCCCTTTTTTAACATACCCCTCTATACCTGCTTCCTCTTGCCTGCTACCCAACTATTTTACTAAGTTCGACTCAAATTCCACCATCTGCCTGTACCCCACCCCCTACTCTGACATTCCCTTCTCTCCTCACACACTTAGACACTTACACCACCATCACTACAGACTACCATACCTGCACTCTCATCCAACTCTTCCACAAACTGGGTAGCACTCCGCTACACTTTCTGCTCTCGACCGCCTGGTCCCTCAGTTCACCAGCTCTCCTCCCAACCTCCCCGAGAACTTCTCATTCATGGTTCCGAGCACAGGGCTTTTATAGCCATGCCTTTGCTGCTTTTGACCTCCTCCCCCTTCCCATTGGTCCCTGGTGTCACCTTTTTGCTTTGGCCAATCTTTCCCTGTGCTTTCCCCCAGGGGGGCTGGGTTTTCACAGCAAAAGTTTTAAAGTCCATTCTTGGCCCCAACCTCTTTCCATTTACTCAGTTTGTGTCACGTTTCGCTCACTTCCATCTTGTTCCTGCCACTTGGGGGCCTGATTTGGGGTTTATTCCCTATTGTACTTTACTTCTGAACCTTATGAGACAGTGTTGTGGAGATTTAGGAGCTCTAAATCCTTATATTCCATGTCACTTCCCTTCTGGATCCATTCCAGGTTTCTGGCAGCCAGTATGCTGCTTTAATCAAGACCATTCTTCCCAGAATGCCTGGCCCACTGCTTCATCTCCACCCTTGCAGGACAATGTTGGGTGGAGGATAAGCCGCACATGTGGCTGGCAGGTGCTTGCAGCACACCTGAGGCGTGTGCTTCTTAGCCAGCTTTAAAAGCCTCAGTTGTTTCAGTCCAGCGCTGGTCCGTGATGCAGTGTTCCTGTTTGTGACCAGTCCCTTGTTCCTGGTTCTTTGCTTAGTGTCTAGTTCCTAGTTTCTTATTTCTTGTTGCCTGTATCCCTGGATTTCGAATGTAGTATGCTTATAATATTTTTTTCTTTCTGGATTCCGTTTCCATCTTCTTATGTTTTACAGTCAGCACTTTCCTTTTCCTGTGCAGCCCTGTTTGTCTTTCTTTATTCCTTTGACTTTGCCCTATTCTGCAGTGTAACCTTGATCCTTTAGACACCCCTCATTACTCTTACGTCCTGTCCCCTTTCCTCCATACTGAATAGGCGTCCCTCGCGAGGGACGGGAGACTGAACCTTTTTCATCAGAAAAATCTTCTTTCCCTTAATTTAGAGGCGCGCGGGGGCACGCCCCTAGGGAGCTCGCGCTCGCCGGACACTGCCCACCGGCGCCACTCCTCAGTCCCCTTTTCCGCGTCGACAGCAACAGGCCGAATTCACTAGCGCTCCAGGGTTTGGGTTCGGCCATGTATTTCCACACGCTCTTCCCCGTATATTCTTCTATCTTTGTCTTTTTCTTTTCAATTAGGTACTTGGTCCTCGATGCCACGCTCCACCACAGCGAATGTCGACTTAGCGGGCCTCAGCAGGTGTCCACCCTGCGAGGAGCTCTTCCCTACATCCGACCCCATGCCCTTTGCCTCTGCTGCCTCGGCCCCGATCACGGCTGGGAGGGCTGTTCCACGTGCGACACACTGACTCCACGGGCACTGAAGAACAGGCTAGCTAGATGGAGGGAGCTCTTCCAGAGTTCACCTCCGGAGGACCTAAAGAATTTCGTCAAACATCACTCGAGGCCGAAGGAAAGGCCTCTATTCACCATTGCACCCTGTAAAGGTTACCCCTTCCCAAGGAAGTGCCCGACTGGGAGGAACCGTTTGGGTTCTAGCACCAGCATACATATCGAGGCTGGTCCAGCTACCGGCCTCACGGCTGAGGGATCTCCGGATCCTTCCGGGGTCAGTACTGAGGGACCGCAAGGTTTGTTTACCGGGGTTACTTCCGAGGGGCAACGCCCTAGTACTGGCATCGTGTCCGAGGGGGCGCCTTCATGCAGCACTACCGGCAGCTCTGCCGAGGGAAATATGCCTTCCAGGTCATGGCCTGAGGTGTGGGATAGGCCTTTTGTTCCAACACCAAGCGTCTTGGACGGGGCTGGTTCCAGCGAGCCAGGCACCACAACTTCGGCACGTGACATGCAGCTTGACGAAATGGCCGCTGTGCCAGACAAGATGGCCGCTTGTCCGATACCCCATCTTGCGGAGCGGGTGGAGGAAAGAGTCACAAGGTGGGACTGGCGCAAACCAGGTGCGTGGCCTACAGTTTATCCATCAGCAGCACAGGGCAGGTTTACCCTGCACCCCAGGCAGAGTGTGCCACTGGCCCAGTTTCCCTTAGCCACTCCGTCAATATCCCCTGCCACTTCTACAGCCTCCGAAGACAGGTTCTTCGAAAGGTTCCTAGGGCTGATGCAAACTACCCAGATGGGGGCCAACCTCCGGGATGCCATCAGGCGCATGTTCCCCCAGGTCATCCCCACCGCACCCATAGTCATTCCTCCTATGGCCCCAGTGCCACAGGACCCAGCGCAGCCACCGCTGCACCAACCGGCTCCTCCGATTCCGGCTTCCCTGCCTCCCACATTACAGGCGGCACCACATTAGCCCCCTAAGCAGCCACAAGCTACCGCAGCCCACAGCGTCCAGCACTCCTCCACCAGTTCCGGACCCTCTGAGCACTCTGGTGGACGGTATTGTACGATCGGACCGAAAAAAAAGGTCTGACCGTACAAAACAACCGAAAAATGCTACCACCAAAGGTTCGAACACCAAAAGTTCAAACCTTTAGTGGTAGCATTTCAGGTAAATAAAAATAAAAAAAGACTGCAGGGGTGTCCCCCGCAACACCCCGCTCACTATACCGTGTGCAGGGGAGCCACTCTGAACAGCCATGGTGTCCATGGTGTCTGAACTCAGCAAAAGCAAGAGTCCCGCATCAATTGGCTGGAATTGAAGGCCATATGGCTGGCTGTCAAGGCCTTTCTCCCCCTCATAGAGAGCAAGGCAGTTCTTATCCAGACTGACTACTCCACCAGCATGTACTATGTCAACCAGCAGGGGGGTACCAGATCCCTGCCATTGTGCAATCTGGCCGTCAGCATGTGGGAGTGGGCACTAATCTACCTCTCCGCAGTACACCTCCCTGGGGAGTCCAACCTGGGGGTGGACAGACTCAGCAGACTGGGTGTGGACAATTCCGAGTGCCAATTGAACGGCCTGGTACTGAAGGTGGTATTCCTCAGATAGGGGCATCCCCAAGTGGATCTGTTTGCCTCCAGGGATTCTAAATACGGTGGAATGACATGACGGCATATGCCTTCCCGTCCACACCCCTGGTCGACAGGGTGATCCGCAAGATCAAGGAATCTCATCACCTCAGCATAATTTTGATAGTTCCTTGGTGGCCGGCGAGACTGTGGTTCTCCGAGCTACTCAGCCTTACGGACAGACCACCCATTCACCTCCTACTGGGCCCGGCCCTTCCCCTGGCCCAGCAGTGGGGCAGGGTACTCCACCCCGCTCCTCACAAACTAACCCTCGCAGCGTGGTACCTGAGCAGGTCACGTTGAATCACTAGAACCTCTCCCAAGCTAACCTAGAAATCATCCAGGGCGCTAGAAGCTTGGCTACTAGGAGCCAATATAGAAGTAAATGGTCTAGATTCTGTAATTACACCGACTCTGGTACACCCTGGACGACGTGCTCTCCTTCTCAGCACACTTCGCCCACTCCAGCGTGCAGGTGGACACATGCTGCACCTATCTGGCAGCCATAGGGGCTTACAGGAATTCGGAGGAGGGCCTCTTCTCTGCTTCCAACCCAGTGGTCAAGCAACATCTGGCGGCCCTTCACAGACTCTACCCGCCTGTAAAGAAGCCACACCCTTTGTGGGACCTCAGTGTTGTGTTGGGCGCTTTGGCGCACAGACCTTTCGAGCCAATAGCGTCCGCGGACATCAGGCTAGTCACCATAAAGACAGCTCTACTCATGGGCATCACCTCCGCTCACAAAGTCAGTGAGATTCAGGCTCTAGTGGCATCAGAGCCCTAGACCACTTTTCACAAGGACACAGTGGTCCTGGGTACACACCCTGCGTTCCTACCCAAGGTGACGACCTTCCATCTTGACGAGGAGATTCTTACCCACGTTCTTCGGCGACCCCAAGGATGAGCCACAGAGGGTCTTGCACTGTCTGGACGTGAGATGCGCCCTGAAATTCTACTTGGCCAGGACCAAGGGCTTCCGCAAGTCGGACGCACTGGTTGTCACCTTCGGCGGCTCAAGACCATGGTATCAAGGCCTCCATAGCCCGTTGGATGGTCTCTGCCATCAAAGAAGCATACGAGGGACAGCATAAGCCACTGCCGGCCATCATGCACGCCTATGCATCAGAGCCAAGGCCACGGTCATTGCATTCCATAGGCATATCCCCAGGCAAGTCTTAAGCAGGACGGCCACATGGGCCAACCCTTGGACTTTCTGCAAGCACTACTGTTCGGATGCCGGCTCTAGATCAGACACGGCTTTCGGGGCAGGCGGTTCTTAGAAACCTATTTGCTTAAGGAGGGTCTCCTTTCCATCCTGGGCTACACTCAGTTGTAATCGCACATGCAGTATGGAGGAAAGGGGACGGGACGTAAGAGTAATTATAAATTACTCACCGTAGTGACTAACGTATAGTCCATAGTCCCCTTTCCTCCATACGTCCCACCATCCTCCCCCCTAATAAAACTGGTGTCATTAGGCAATGTTAATCTATTGTCAACGCGTCTATGGGGACTGAGGTGTGGCGCCGGAGGGCGTAGTCAGGGCAACACATGCTCACAGGGTTGCACTCCCGCGCACCTCTAAATTTAAAGGGGAAGAAGGTTTTTTCTGGTGAAAAAAGTTTAGTCTCCCATCCCTAGGAAGGGACGCCCATGCAGTATGGAAGAAAGCAGACTAAGTTCTGTCTTGATTGTTAGGTGTAGTGAGCAGTTGTATTCTGCTCCAGTTCGAATGCCTATGTTTTCGGCACTATTCTGTAATTACTATTCCTAATTGTCCCTTGTCAGGAGTCGTATGTGTTAAGTGATCCTCCCTTTGCTGTTATAGCCTTTCAGGGTCCCCGTTTTCTTGACGGGGTTTGTGGGCTTTGCTGACATTTCAGGTAGTGTTTCTTGTCCTTGTGAGTATTGTCTTTAAGTTATCTTATACGTAGCTGGAATGCTACGTGGAACAAAGTTTGGTACCAACAGTTTTGCAGCACAATGCACGCTCAGGGGTGGTCAGGGACACCTATCAGTCTCCCTCACCCCACCTCTGGTGTAGGATCGACTCTGGCATGTGCCCAGGCTAGGAGGCGTTCCAGCTCCCCCTTGACACAATCTAATTTTTATTTTCACGTGACTGATGGCGATCCCACCAAGTCATTCATGTGGGTTGCAGCCGACAGTGCAGATTTGGATTGTTTACCTGGTGATGTATTCGGGTCACCTGAGCCTCTCCCTTGGCATATCTGTTTTCTCCTACAATGGGTATGGCAGCACAATGCACACTCGGGGGTGGTCGGGTACACCCATCGGTCTCCCTCACCCCACCTCTGGGGTATGATCGTCTCTGGTATGCGCCCAGGCTAGGAGGGGTTCCAGCTCCCCCTTGACACAATCTAATTTTTATTTTCACGTGACTGATGGCGATCCCGCCCGACGGAGCAGATTTGGATTGTTTACCTGGTGATGTATTTGGATCACCTGAGCATATCCGTTTTCTCCTACATTGGGTATGGCCCTATGTTTTTCCCCTCATCTTCCATCGCGATGATTTTACAGACATCGCCCTTGCTTAATTTTGAGAACGCGCTTATTTCTGCTGGTGGCCCCTCATCTTCCGAGATTAATTCACCTAAGTGGACGCCAAGTGAAGCTGTTTGGTTGTCCCCTCTGCTTCTCTTGGCTTGGATCCTAGTGTCAGGACTTAGTCGGCAAGAGGAAGTGCTTCGCGTTTTCTGCGGTGAAACCTGCTGCCAGAGTCAACAAGTAATGTACTTTATTAATGCTGCTCTCGATCAATGTTGGATTTAGACAACTTTTGATGGGACTGTACTGGTCATCCTATCTTATGCAAGAGTGCCTAATTCGTTCTGTTCTGTCTTTTTCCCCCATCTGCAGCATCCTTACTGCTCTTCTGACCCCTCCCCCCTTTTTTGCCAGTTCTTAACAACTAGGTGTGGGCTCGCACACCCGCGCACGCACCCAAGTGGACGCCAAGTGAAGCTGTTTGGCTGTTCCGATGTGCGGCGGGTGCGGGGTGCCCCGCTCCAATCCAGGAAGGTGGTCTCCACTGCCCTGTATTTTGTATTGGGCGCTGGTGACTAGTTCACTGCCATGCTTTAGGTTGGAAACACTGCCATATATTTTCCTGGGTGAACTTTTGATTTTTACTTTTTTTTACTCTACACAGTGAGGGATTGTCCTTTTCTTTTCTTTGTCTGTATTCTCAGCTCTTGATTTTTTCTTTGGGGCTACGCCTATATGTACAACATAGACGGCTGCCGTCGCCCCTCTCGTGTGGCTTTAGACACAGTGTGATTTAACATATTTAGACGTTGCTGATTGAACCAACATATAGTCTACCGGGTACAGGAAATAAGCAGACAGTCCGTTTTACATACCAGGTTCTAACACACTTTCTGCAGCTTGCGAGTCAACCGGTGTGTATTACGACAGTGGGGCTTGATTAAATAGTCCAACTTGCCCACGCTGTCATTTGGGCTTGATCTCAAAAGTGAAACGTCTCCTCTCCTGTCTCTTTAAGGACTACTTTTCTGCACATATCTACGTGGTTTCTTTTCCTAATTTGAATCACGGTGAAACATACATTCCTGTTTTATAATTTTTGCTAGTTGGTAGTAGTTAGATCGAGCACAGTCTGGATAGGCAGCAAATTTGATCTAATATGATAAGTACTGTACTGACTATCCATTTCTCGTGTACAGCAAGCAGGATTAACTCCTGGCTCTTATTCAACATGGCAGGCACTTTATGAAGCGTCACAATGCCAACAATGCTATCCTGTAAAGGTGACATGTCTGCTAATAACAATTTGGGCCAGGCAAATGCAAGCATCACAGTCGGTGACAATATTATCCAGGCCCAGAACAGGCATGCCAGCTCTACTATGGACATGTCTACTTTACCTAAAAACAAGGTTCTGATGAATTCTCAGGAAAGCATAATACACGAAGCAGAGTTTGCTCATATGTATTCACAGATACATATTGCACAACAAGAAATGGGAGATGCACACATTTCCCCTTAAAGTGGTGATAGACCTGGATCTATCGATCCAGCAGAGTTTGTTGAGTGTACAAGAAAGACCTCCTCCTTTCAGTCCAACGGCCTTAAAATCGGATATATCTCATAAACCACCCGCGGACACATCCATGATGGCTCCGGTAGTGATGGTCGAACTGGTCAAACAGATTTGTCTTTCTTTAGGTCCATTGAGCCCACAATACAAGGTAGGGGAGGTGGATTTGACAATGTCCATTTTCACAAATTCAATTATGACGCTTTAGATTTGACGTCTAGGTCAGATTTTTCCTCCTCGCAACAAATAGAACCTCCTTTAACGGCAATGGATAGTTTGCCTCTTAAAACAGATACACCATCTAAGTCTGACCTTTCCAATTTACCCCCAGTTTGCTCTAGTTCCGTACAAACACGCTCTCCTTAATTGCTACATGACGTATCGCGGATGCCAATGTCTCCAGATGTTTCATTTTCGCAGTTACAGCAGGCTGCAGAGGCGAACTTTCCGGTTTTGACTCTTATCCTAAATCTTCTTGTTAAGGGCCATGAGCGTACCCACCTAGAGATGAAAGATCTAAATTTGAGATTAGTGGACATTCTCATAAAAGTGAACAAAATGAAGGGTTTGTGACGTTGCATGAAGCCTTAAGAACCCTAAAGACTGCTCCCATTTTTAATGAGGACATAGTCTCAGCAAAAAATCAGGGTACACAAACCTGCCATCAAGCCACAAAATGAGAGTTCCACTCAAACGTCAACCTTCCCGAACTTGGTAGAACCTAAGACAAACACTTATGCTCAGGTTGCCTTGGGCTCTTCATCTAAAAGGCTGAACGATAAGCCTGATGAGTTGGGCCTGCTGAAAAACGTAGTTACCGAAAATTCCATCCAAATAAATCAACTAGAATCTCTGTTTAAACGGACACATTCAGCGCTGAATCTAAACTGCTCTTCACAAACTCCTTCTCTATCGGTTTCACATTTAGGTGAAAATCTGGACAGCCCTACTCTTCTTACGGACATTATACAACAGGAAGATAAGGAAGATGGAGAAACAGTAACTGCCATAGACAGACAAGCAGATAATCAAAAACTAACAGAAGAAGTTTCACCTAGATTCTTGATTTCCCGTAGGGAGAAGAGAATGTATTTCAGAGCTCTGAAACGAAGATCTCTGAAACAGTCTGTGCCCCAGCAGGAGGAAAGAGAAAAAAAATTGATTAACCTAAAGAAGGTGGGAAAACGGAACCATATTCTTCCCAAAAAGGTAATCCCCAATGCATTGCAAGAGGATGGAGCATTGGACTTAAGTCAGTTGGACAAGGATAGTAAAACGGCCTTACAACTAAGACAATTCCCCTAACCGCGCCATTACCATCGACCCACCCTCCATGTAAGGGGCTAATACGGCTACCATAGGAGAGGTGGACATTGAATGTAAACGGGATGGGGGGGTCCAGGCTACTGATATCATCACCTCCACAATGAAGCTGAAGGGCAATGCCAAAAACTACAAGGGAAAACAAAAAACACTAATGATTTGACAGATTACACCTCTGCCCCAAAACAATCTTCTGAATTTTTTTATTAATGGGGGGACTCTTTGACAAATAAAGAACTAAAGGCCTTTTCGCCTACCGTTGCTTTGTTGGAACCAGTAATGGTTGACAAACAATGGTGTAGTAATGTGCAGGGTTTTGACCCATGCTGAATCAATAGACTGGATAGACATGGGGATTACGCCGTCGCTGCCCATTATCCTATCCCGGAATAAAAATAAATCAATAGACAGGGTAGATGTGGGGTTGAGCTGTCGCCGCCCACATCCACGCCAGGATCTAGGAGAACCGCGCAGTTGCGCAAACCAAGGTGGTCACCCAAGGTGCCACCCATTTTTGCCTATGTTGTGAGCACAGAAGGGCACAGAGCCTAAAACCATTGTAAAAGGGGCAATGCTGATTGCCAAAAACAACCCATAACTGGTGGGAATTCGTTTTCTTCAGGTCAAACATGGCTAATTTATGGGCACAAAATTATTTTACTGTTGAACTACACCAATGCCATTTGTTGAACCTGGACAATATACTTCCATGTAATATCTCTTGTTTGAAATGCTTGAATTCAAGACTGATCCAAAAAAATTGCATGCAGTACCCGCTTTTGACTGAGGGCGGCGCTAGCGGTCTAAACTCTGACAGGGAAACTGCATGTCAGGAGTTGCAGGAGAGGCCTTTACATCAAAGGCTGGGAGTTAATTAAAATCTTAACCACATGCCTTTCCCAGAAGACAATCTGATTCAATTAACAGGCCAAAGGCTGGGAAACCTCTCACCTCCAGAGATTCACACCAGGAGTCAGAATCTCACATGACCTCTTGATTGATAGAAGGCAGACTGGCTGGCAGCCTCCTGGAGACCACACAATAGGCTCTTGCACTTGAATAGAATATGCTGATGTTGACTGTTGACTGTACACAAAGAGCTCCCAGCAGAAGACACATGTGATCACTGACCCACCCAAGTCTTGGAGGCGGACTCCAACACTCTGAGAACTGAATTAAAAGCAAAATCTATATTTTACAGAAATACTGATAACTCTTTGTAATCAAATGACAGGAATGTATAACTTTGAGAGCCTTAATTTAAAAAATGTACCTTCGATTCAAGCCCAAACTCCAATTTGTGTGATGTTCTGGGGCAAAACCCTGCCATTTATTGATACTATAGACTCTGTGTTTAAGCTAGAGACATGGGAATTTACTGGAGTATGTATGGACAGGCCGTGTATATGTGTATCATTTTTAATGAAAAACCAATACTGCAAAACCAGTTAAACGCAAAATGTTGCCATTTCTGAATGCGAGCTCTTAGAAACATCAGAGTTTGAACAGAGTATACCTCATGTGATACGTGATGGGTGCATGTAATTTCAAACCACTGTGTATCTATGAAATATGTCTTTAGGTCAAATATAGATTTGTGTGTAATTTGACAGGGGAGTGTCCTTTCTGCCAGCCATTAAATGACATCATTCTGACACACAATCCTGCTCTCCAGTGAGAACGCAAAGAATTCTCCAACCTATCAGAACTCTGAAGGGGTTGGGCCTAGAAAGCTAGCCTCTCCACCCACTTTCAAAACACACAAAAAGAGACTGCTGGGACAGGTAGAGACATTCAAATCCAGTTGCTGCAACGCGCTCTGCCGGACCACACAACATCCAGAAGATACCAGATCCAACACTTA
The DNA here is from genome assembly GCF_040938575.1 of Ambystoma mexicanum. Classification (NCBI taxonomy): domain Eukaryota; kingdom Metazoa; phylum Chordata; class Amphibia; order Caudata; family Ambystomatidae; genus Ambystoma; species Ambystoma mexicanum. Next base: position 668,597,965 of record NC_090933.1, on the reverse strand, counting down.
GACTTTAAAACTCCAAAGAACTTGATTCAGAACTCAAAGCAAGGGCCTAAACCCACAAACGGAGAACTCTTCTCAGCAGGCCTTAGCATCCAGCAAACCTAACAGCGGTAGCAGCATCCAGGAGCCGTGCAGATCAGCGCTGTCCAGAGAAAGCTGTGCAGAAAGATCCAGAAGCAGTGCTGTACCGAGAGAAGGCAGAGCAGTAGCCGTAACCAGAGGCCAGAGATCCAGAGTGACCCAGACCGCTGTTAGCAGAACCAGAGAGCTGACCCAGATCACTGTGAAGTGCCGAGACCAGAACGGGAGTCCAGTCCAAAACCTGACCAGATCCGTGGCGAGGCCCATTTCAAAAATATATTGTGAGTACCTAGCAGAACTGTGCAGAACCAATCTCTTAGTTAAAATAATCTAATCCAAATTATTTTAATCTAACCAGAACTGCATCCTAGAAGTTGTCACTTGTTATTTTGTAAAGCTGCACCACTGTCATTTGTCAATTCTGCAGCTGCAAAGCTGTCACCTGTCATTTTCTAGCTGCAAGCTGTAACCTGTCGCTTTGAACTTTTAAAATTTCAAATCCGAAAAACAACCTTCACAAAATCGTTCATAACTCAGTAACCGTTTGGGCTAGGAACTTGGTTTAACTTTCCTCTGAAAGCTTAGAATCTTACCTTTCCAACAAGCCCAGACTCCTTCTCCTTATACTTTCTCCACAATCACGATTCACGCATTCGCGAATTTTGCCGCGATTTGCGATTGGGCCCGATTTCTTTACTTGTAAAAAGATAGCTGCTTTAGCCTGAACTGCTAAATTTCGTTTGCCTCTTAGGAACCATCCCTGAATCATTGCTAGAGTGAGCCTGAACTAATATTAACTAGATACCACTCACCCTGAACCTCCTGAAGGGAATTAAAAGCATTGTCAGCATATTTCTCACTGCATTGTCACCATATTCAAAGCATTTTGCCTGTGTTTCAAAACTCCTATCTGTTGTATAAGCTGCTGGGGGGGAATTGAAGTGAATTCTATTTGATTGCATGCCTAAGAACTGTGTGCTCCTCTTTTCATCTTCATCTCCTTACATTGCATAAAGGGGGGGGTGAATTGTCCAAGAAAGTGATTACATTGTCTTTTGCTGAACTCCTATCAAGTTATTTTCTGTACTGCATTTTCATTCCACATTGCATCTATTTGAAACCATAAAAGTATTGTTGCTATCTTATCCATCCTATACCCACTCATCATTGATTATAAAGAAGTGTGCTAGTGCCAGACTATCCATTATTGATTACTGCTCAGATTAAGTGTGATATTCAATTATTAATTCATTATAAAAGTGTGATATATATATACTGTTTAATTAAATTCTCAAATAAACCTTTTAAACTTGCAAAACAGAACTACTTCTTGGCTCAGTGGGGTCAGGGGTATTCTAAGAGAGGGGTGTTATATAGGGGTAGTCATCCAGAACTCATGAACTGGACATAAAGATATATCAATAAGGGTTTCCATTCAGTATCCCAGACTAGGCATTGACTTAGCTGTAGTGTTGAATTGAATCCTCTTACAGTAATTAAACAAAGCTTTGATACAACATTGATCAACATAGTTCCTTCATCTCTGCTGCTTGGATATAAAACAGACCTCATTAACAAACACCACACCAGACCCAGAATACTTCATGCGTTAGGGAACTCCAGGGCTGATGAGAGGGGAGAGATTTTGAATAATCCTTCATTGAAGTTTCTAGGGCCATGTAATGCGATCTATGAGACCATAAACGGTCCACAAATCAAACGGTTTGGGGGCAGAGAAATATCTGGAACTCCCTTCTCATACATCAGCCATATATGAATCGTCGATAAATGGAATGAGAGTTTCAAGGGAGATAAAAGCGGATAAGGATTTGGACACAGAATTGGTTATTAGAAGGGTTTTGGAATTAATGTTGGTGGAACATACTACTCCATACGATGCATCTGAATTCAGGGACAATGACCCACCTCTAAAAGATCGGATACCCTTTGCACAAACTGTGTTGAGGGGATGTAGACATTCCATCAACACAAACTCATACTAGCAGAGTAATGCCTAGGTCTGATCTTTTGATTCCTTTGGTTCCTGTCGTATCGACAAGGCCAAATTTCTCCTTGAATTCTATTGAACGTAGTGCCACTTCCAGGCAAAATCCACCTAAAACTCTTCAAAATAGGCACTTAAATCAGGTTCAATGGAGGAAACTCGGCTATCCAGATCACCAGAGTTTATTGCTCTATTATCTATTCGATCAGGAGGGTCCTGAGTCCCTAACAAGAGTACGAATTTTGGCCCTATTTAGCGAAATTCCATCATTGAGAGTGCTATCGTCTGCCGATATTAAACTCGTGGACTTTGCCACCCAGAATGGTTGGACTACGTCCGCTTTGTCCTCCACTCTACAGCCACGTATGAGGCCATTCTGTCAGAAACTGAAGGGTTTAACAAGATGGGCTATGACATCTTGTCCTTCTCTATGGTTACTATGGCAGCCGACACGAACACTTAAAATAAAATTAATTATAACACACGTGGCATCCAGCCCCAGCTTAAGAATTCGGGATCTGCTGAAGACGAGACGAGTTGGAGGTGGCTAGTCATGACCCTTAGGGATTCCATATCCCAGTTGAAGGATATGAAGGCGACCCTTTAAAACTAGCAGTCTATCAATACTCTCCTGGAATTCCAGGGACCACTCTTGCCTTTTAAACTCAGCCCTAATCTACATCCCCTCATATGTTTGCAAGAAACCTGGCTGACTGGTCCTTGCCTATTGGACGGCTACAAATGTTTCCAGGAATTTGCGACCCAAGGAGACCTAGGTCGTCCCATAGGGGGACTCCTTACAGCTGTTCTTTAATGCTTTGAACTCTAAGGTGGTCGTGCTGGGGTCCTACAACCTCAGCAGTATGGCTTTAGGAAATCATCCTGAGCTGAAGTTGGGGGCCTCTTATGAACAATATTACAACATAGGGCTTGGAAGGCGGGAACCCCTCCCATTTATTAAGCCGCCATTGATTTAACTATGGCAGTTGATCTTGTAGACAGGGACATACTTTGCTACAAATTGAAATCACTTGGTATGCCAGGAAATATTCTATCTATTCTTGTCCACTTATATCAACACTCACAGATCCAGATTAGGCTAAATATGGAATATACTCTCTGATTGAAATGTCTAATGGTTTAAGACAGGGGTGCATATTCTCCCCTACCCTTTTCAATTTCTACGTCCTTGACGCAGGAAATAGTCTAGAGGAGAAGGCCTTTACTCTGACAAAAATAGAAGGCACCATTGTATCCTGATGCGCTTATGCAGAGGACTTTCTTCTAATAGACCCGTCTGCTAAGGGTTTCCAACGTATGATAATGGCCTTTAACACATACACGGTAGTTAATCATCTATGCATTAATGCAACCAAAACTGTTATTATGAAACTATCAAATACGAAAAGTAGGAAAGATAATGTTGGTTCATCAATAAAGGAAAATGAGTGCTAAAAACAACAATGAAATATCTGGGTTTCCCAATCTTCAGTCAGCAGAAACAGTACTTATATCGAGAGTACCTTCTCCAAAAATCTCTGCTTCAAATAGCTCAAATGAAAAAAATAGATAATAAATTTGGTAAATTTTCCTTCAACCCTCTTTACGCTATTACAATTTGAAAGTGATTCCTAGGATGGTTTACGGTTTGGAACTCTTCCCTGACGTCATACTCTCAGAACTTTCTAAAACAGAATCTAAACTATGGAAATCCATAATGTACTGGGTACCCAAAACATTTCCCATTGAAGCAATTCGATATGAGTTGGGATTGCTTTCATGGGACTATTGAGTCCTGTGGCGTAAGCTGTCCTTATATAGAAGATTGGTATATGATTCTGGGAACAACTTGTATAGAATCCTGGGGCCAGGCCTAAAAAAATGCAAATTCTGAAATAGACATATTGATGAATTTAGAGAGGTTATGCCTGTCAACTTCGGAAAAATTGGGTTTGGTTATCAGTGATCTGACAATCCACTGCGTGTCAAGAAACTGTTACAATACGCGGACTGGGCCATTAAAATGGACAAGATAACAGATACTAAGCTATTCAGTCAGTTGGTTACACATCAGAAACAACTCGGTCAGCCGGAACCATATCTAATAAAATTCCCTAGTAAAACACTGCGTAATGGTATTATGAGATTTCGCCTAAATGTCTGCCCTACGGGTGAAATACTTGAAATAAGAGCATTGAAAATACATCTTGAGATGCCAAATGTGCAATTTTTATGTAGATTTTGTCATCATTTGAACGTTAGAGAAACTCTTAACCATCTCCTATTAGATTGTAAGCCACTACTGGCAGAACGCATGTTAGGCAGAAACCTGTGCAGTTCCCTCTGGGACCACTGCAAAAGATTTAAGTCTACAGGTGTTGGCAGTAAACCCACTTGGTAGCAGTCTGTACCACACAGATTCACTGTGGTAGCTGTGGCTGAGCAGTCAGACTTCCCTCAAGAAGAGTTAGGCAGTGTACAGAGGATACATAATAGGTACAGAGGTACAATAGCACAAGCAAACACTGACCAGAGCTAGGTGTAAAAGTATAAACTTATTTATTAAAGGTACACTCATAAATTACACTAGCACATTAGAAAAGATAAGAAAGTCAAACACAGTTACTATTACGCATATGTACATCCCTAATCGTTTGTTGGACAATTCTAAGTTAACACCACTTATTTCCAACCAGAGGTGAGCGCTTAACGTTAGATGGTACTCCAACAAGTATTACCAAAAGGGAGGGAAAAGGCAAAGATAAAGAGAGCAGTAAGGTAAAACACTTTTCACATGAGGTTAGCAAAGACAGTCAATAGTGGAACAAGGAGAATTATTTTGGGGCCCGCATTAGAGGGAGCCAGGCGAAAATGTGCCCAAGATCACACAATGTCACAAGTCTTTGCAGGTGAGTAGAAAACGGTTTTACTATGGTTCTGAAAAGTTTAGTTAGGGTGTCCCAGACCTACCCAGGTTCGAGAGCCGAGGGCTAAATCTACCCCGTACAATCGGTGGCAAGGGAGGCCGGGTGGAACACAGTACCTTTAAAAGTGGAAAGATTCCTCCAGCGGTGGTAGTCGTTCCTGGTAGTGGGTGCAAGTCGTGGCGTCGTCCCGAGGAAGAGGTGATCTCGACGGGGAGGAAGGCTGCAGGTCGTTGCACTACCAGGGATGAGGCCAGCCGTGGAGTTCTCCGGTCACAAAGGATTTTTACCCCTCTTTCGCGGTTGAGGTAAAAAGTGGTATCCCGGTTGCCGGGGTGCTTGGCACAGGCAAGGCGGCCACGAGATGCTTCGGGACGGCGAAAAGAAGGCAGCAACTGGTTGTCCCCACCAGTTAAGGGAAGAAGACTCTCCGGCGGGAGATCTCCTCTGTCGTCGGGAAAAGTGGTGAGACGATTCTGCAGGGCTTCACCGGTGGTGTCGTCTTGGCAGGTCGGCTCGGCTTCTCCCTCTTCGGCTTCTTAGGTCCTGTGGCGACTTCTGAAGAACCAGTCCCAAAAACCCTGCTTTTATGCAGCAAACCCCCATTCATACAGCCTACTTGTAACTCAGACATGCTAAGTGGTGAGCGGGGTGGCTCACCACTTGGGCCAATCACACTAGAGTGCGACCTGAGTTGGCAAGGCAACTCGGTCCAGGGTGCCTAAACCCCCTCCCACACCCCCTGTGGTACCCAGACAGAATGGCACCACTTTGGAGGGCTTCTGCGCAGAAGCCCGCCAAAAGTGGAACAAAGGCTCGACTCGGGTTCAGGGTTACTGAAGTGAACCTAGACGCCATTTTGGCGGCGAGTTCCGGCAAAAAATCCCAACCGGTGAATTTATATTAATTAAATAAACCGGCGGTATCTTTAACATTGCACCAAAAAGTGGTGCATCAAAAACCAATGGGAAATCCCATTGGGAAATATTCCGGTGGAATATTTCCGTGGTATCCACTGCCACCAGCCAGAACTCGGCGAGGGGGACAGTACCCCCTCGACAACAGACCCAGGGGCAATCTAATTGCCCCTACCAGTACTTCCACAGTAAGATGGTTTGTACTGGTTAAGTTCCTAAGTTAAGACTAGTAAAGTCAATGGTAACTTTACTGACCCAGGGAGACAGTAGTCAGTCCCAGGGTGTGGAGTCTATGTTTGGGGGTCTCTAAGACACCCCTGTGCTACTGCACTGAGGGTGCTATGTAACACACATTCAAAAACCAATGATGGCCTATGGGGAAAATTACCCCCTAGCCCATAAGCACATAGCAAGTCACAGAGAACACTCTCAAGTCATGTCCAAGAGTGAGGGTAAAAGAGTCTCACTCTTGGCAGGAGAAAAAAATAAACCCCACAAAATCCAGCAAAGCTGCTGGGGGACTCACTAGGTTAGGAAATTCAGCCTAAACAGAGAATTCTTCCTAACACTGCATTAAGTACTTTTGCAAATTTATTCATAACCCAAGAGTGGATCAATTCTGACCGGATGTGGTGGGAAATGATGCACGGCTCTGTACTATCTCTGAAGTTAGCAGTGGTGCACTTTTTGATTCATGTGGATGGGGTTCTTTCATCGCTACTGCTATTATTACAACCGACTCAGAACATTCCCCTTAGATAAAGATTGTTGAGGAAATTGTCACTCTACATATGTATTTCAATAGCGACTCTGTCAGATCATTTTTTTAGGAAATTATTCCAAGAGCACTATAATTTACTTAAGACAACCAAACTACAAATTGTAAAAGAAACTAATTGTGGCTGGAAAAAGAAAGAAGAAAAAAAAAGAAATAATAAATAAAAGTTTGATACGGCTGTAAATCATATAGCTATATTCTTCACATTTAATTTTGTTCTTTGGATGTGTTTTGTCTTTCTTTTTTTTCCACTCAAGGTTGTCTCTTAAATTTATGTAAATATTTTATTGTTTATGTATTATCTTGAAATTATTTTTTATGTTCTGTACTTTTTAAAACTTTGTAAACGTTTGGTTACAAACCAAAGACAAATAAAAATAAATGTAAAATCATACTGGAGTAGTACACAGCTTCAGGAGAGTCGAAGGTATGCCAGTCATTCATGTAAAGAGGAAACTGAAAATAGCTGGAAAGGTAATACCCTTGACCAATTTATTCAATGCATTAATAATTTATTCAAAATGTATTCATTGCATCTGATTGAAATGCTTGCGCCTGTTGGAGACATTGACGTAGAAGTCGCTCAAAAACCTTAGTGGTCGCATCTTTCTTTTTTTTTTCACTTAAATTTTATTGAACATTTTCCTAGAAAGAAGCAAAGCAATAAATCATTGATTACATCAACAAAGCACAGCAGATGAAACCACACCCCTTCCCCCCTCCCTCACCCCCTGCTCATATACAACTGAACCCATAAGGGAAATTGAGACTCAATTACCAACCAGACAGGGAACCAACAAGCAACCGAGGCTGAAAATGTGGGCTCAACCAAAAAGGGAAGAAAAAAAAGGTAACCGTTGTTGGAAGGCTTATACAAAGCGTAATTCACTCAACACCCATAGATCTTAGAGTCTCATGGATTCACAGTCCTCATGAAGTAGAACTACCATCCAATCTTGAAGGAATTACTTCATGGTATCATGGGTTAAAGCTGAAATGTAAATATTGCCCAGAGATTGACGAGCCAGTCTGATTTAGAGGGCACCAAACCGCTTTTCCACCTTTGAGCAAGGACAAGTCTCCCTGCTCGCAACATGGCCTGGACCACCCACGGCAAGACGGGTATAACTGCCTCCGGTGTCGGGATGCCAAAGAGAAGTTCGAGGGGGAGCAGCGGCAGGTCGGCACCTGAGATCTCTTTAATCCAACTCCGAAGATCTGACAAGTATATCTGTATAAAAGGGCACTCCCACCAAAGATAGAACCATAATCCGCACTGGCCACAATTCCTCAGGCAGAGAGGGGACACACCACGGCACATTTTAGCAAGTCTCTCTGGTGTGAGGTGCCATGCGTGGAGTATATTAAAATTGTGCTCGATAGCTGCTGTGTACAAGGAGCCAGAGAAAAAGGGATTTAAAGATAGCAGTCCATGTGGATTCCTCCACCACCCACCCACCGTTCCCTCCCACTGCTTCTTGAAGCTCTGTCTATTCTCAATATCTGCTGTAGTTAAGACATTATAGAATTTAGAGAGGGACCCTCTACTCGACATGGATTCCACCATCACTTTTTCAAGAGGCGTAAGGGGGTGGGCCAGGTCGTCAACCCAGTGGCTATCAGTCTGGATCCCCTTCACTCGAATGTAATCAAAAATCGATATCGGTGAATCCCCCATGGCTTCCACCAGGGTATCAGTCATTAAATGCACCCTGCCGAAAGAGTTGGGCAGTCCGTTCAAGACCCACATCCGACCACCCCTGAATCCCTCGTAGATTTCTTTTGCCCAACTCGAGCGGGGGATCCCACAACAAAAACAAAGGGGAAGGCCAGGAAGAAAGAGAAGTTTCCCTTATCTCGCCATAATGTCCACAGCACCGGCAAGGTGGGATGAGTTCTCATCTTACTTGGGAGGTATTTACTAGGGGCCCATAGGAGATCCCTCACTTTTCTGGGGTGAGCATGGATGTCTTCGATATAGGAACAAAGGGTGTCCATGGGCTGTGGATCACTCACGTCCCCTGCACACTCAAGTTATTGTACAAAGATAAACAATAATTGAATAGTATTCGCTAATAGTTTGTTAGATTGAGTTCTGACTTGATCATGCTAGATGTCATGATCAGAGAGAAGGTATTATTAGATTTAGGTATAAGTACTATCAAGACCCTGATGAAGGAAATGTAGTTTCCGAAACGCGTTGAGTTTTAATGTGTACAACTTATGATATGGACTAATAATCACATGCACAGCAGTGTATCAATATGAATGTAATATTGTAACTTCAACTGTGGATTTCATAAGTTGTTTCTTTTCTGATTAAATTAATTATATTCCTTTGGAATCATGCTCTAATAATTGCTTTGAAAGTAATGAACATTTATTGCGGTCAAGATCGTTTCTTATAATAATTGAAGTTGACACCCGTGGGTCTTATTATTTCTTAGACCTAAATCTAATAATTCCTTCTCTCTGATCATGACATCTAGCTTGATCAAGTCAGAACTCAATCTAACAAACTATTAGCAAATACTATTCAGTTTTTGTTTGCCTTTGTACAATAACTTGAGTGTGCAGGGGACGTGAGTGATCCACAGCCCATGGACACCCTTTATTCCTTACTATGTTCATCACAACCTAGTGTCAGGTTTGTGTTACTCTCCTCTGCACCTCACCAATTTACTTAATATTTCCCAATTGTCAATCAAAACCCAGATGTGCCCCCGGATACCTGTTCTTCTTGTCTTCGATATAGGATCAGTAGGTTCTCATATCGTCCCTCGAATGCTCCAACATTACTCTTAATTGAGGTGCCTTGTGGTAGCGCCGGAAGTCAGGTAAACCAAACCCCCCATAGGATCTCGGAAGTGTTAGGACCTCGTGTTTAACCCTTGGATTTTTCCCATTCCAAATAAATCGAAGGACCATCGAATGAAGGGATTTGAAGAATGAGTCTGGGATAGCGACCGAGAGAGAGGAGAAAAGGTAGAGAAGCCGAGGTAATATGTTCATCTTAATTGACACTATGCGACCAAACCAAGAGAGAGTCAAGGGAGCCCATCGACGCAAATCCAAATTTATCCTAGCATGGATGGGAGGATAATTTGCTTCAAAGAGGAGGGTCAAGTCCCTCGGGAGGAGAACCCCCAGGTAAGGCGTAGCATTGCGCTCAATTCTAATACCCCCCATCGATTCCTTCCCCTCAACCTCAGCATCCGCTCTACCCATAGGCATCAAACAAAATTTTGCTAGGTTGATTTTCAGCCCAGAGAAAGCTCCAAAAGTGCAAATCAGATCTAGGAGGTTTGGGAGAGAGCTTTGTAGATTGGTAACATATGCCAGGACATCATCTGCGAAAAGCGAAAGCTTAAAGTCGAGGTCTCCACAGAGGACCCCCGTAATCCATTGTTTGTGTCTTATGGCTATGGCGAGGGGCTCCATTGCAAGGGCATAGTGAAGGGGTGAGATCGGACAGCCCTGCCGAGTGCCCCTGGAGAGAGAGAACGGAGGTGAGGTCGTCCCATTTACCGCCACTCTGGCTCTCAGGCCGTTGTACAGGGTTGCGATCCACCTACAAAATCTGACCCCTCAACCCCATCTTCTGCAAGACCTTGCTCATATAAACCCACTCAACCCGGTCAAAGGCCTTTTCCGAATCTAATGACAGGAGGTAGGCCTCCTCCCCTGTAAGGGCAACCTTGTGCATCAGGTCCAGCGATTTCCTGATGTTATCTCCCCCTTGCCTCCCTGAGATGAAACCCACCTGATCGCCATGCACCAACGATGGGAGGTGCTGGGCCAGCCTATTCGCCAGCAGTTTGGCCCGAACATTCATGTCAGTGTTGAGCAGGGAGATAGCGCGGTAGGTCTGGCATTTTTTTGGGTCTTTTCCTCCCTTAGGGATAACTACAATACGGGCTGAAAGCATTGATTACGAGAGACAGCCTGAGTTCAGGATACAGTTGAAGAGCTTAGACGGGAACGGGGCTAGGGCGGAGCGAAAGGATTTGTAAAAGAAAACAGTGTACCTGTCGTCCCCAGGGAGTAGTGCCTGCTTTCATTGAGCTAATAGTATCAATCACTTCCTGGGGTGTAGTGGGTCTCTCCAGTGGATCAGATTTCTAGGGGGGGAGGCGGGGAAGTGGCAAGGAATCAAGGAAACTGTCTATATCTGCTCCATCCCCGTCATATTCTGTCCTGTACAGAGGCTCATAATATAAACGGAATTGCTCTGCTATTCCAGGGTCATCTTTGCAGCTCGCCTCGTCCGGAAGGACCAGCATATCCACCCTCCTACTATTTCTAAACTCTCGTAGTCTCCAGGCTAAAGTTTTATCAGCTTTCTCCCCCCTTCTCCATGTACTTTTGCTTAAGAAGGATAGTTTCCTCTGTTTGCTCAACTAGGAGAGCGACGCGTTTCGCCTAAAGTTGCTGGAGCTCGGCCCACTTGCCCGGGAACATCTGGGACTTTAATTTGCCTCCTGGTTGAATGGCCTCAATTTTATCCCTAAGAAGTCTCTCCTCCCTACCCCCTCCTGCTTCCTCGCTACCCTTATCCCCATGAGGACAAACCTAATTGTGGCCTTAAAAGCCTCCCAGACCCCCGCCACCCTCACTTGCCCATCGTCGTTGATTTCGAAGAACTCTTTTGTGGAAGCTAGAATGGACTGGGCCAGCTCCTTGTCCTTCAACAGGAGATCGTTACAAGTCCACCTCCCAGGCCCTATAACTCGCAGGGGGATCCCCAATTGAACCTTAACCAGGTCGTGGTCAGACCAAGGGGTCACTTCCACCTTCACTTCGGAGATCATTTCATAGAGCGCTCTATCAACTAAAATGTAATCAATTCTAGAAAATGACGAATGGGCTCCAGAAAAGAAACTATATAAGGGTTCCTGGCCCTCCCGCGCCGAGTGAGAATCTCTGAGCCCTAGCGCTTCATTAGTGCTCCGGAAAGAAGCTGCCAAACGCCTCTGTACCTGAGAATCCACCCCGGCCCGATCAGACTTCCTGTCACGAACCATGTCCAGGACCAAATTGATATCCCCTCCCACCACGAGAGCACCCTCAGTGCAGGTTATTATTTTAGGCTTCACCTCCGACTAAATGCGATCCTGAGCTTCATTAGGAGCGTATATAGAGACTAAGTTCACCTTGGAACCCCTAATTTCCCCCTTGACAATTATGTAACGACCCTCTGGATCCCTGCATTGGGCTTTCGGGGCAAATTGCGCTTTCGGGGAGACCACTACCACCACTCCTCTTTTCTTAGCTTGGTACGACGCATGAAAAACCTTTTGTATTGAGTTAGCTTTAAGAGACGGTTCACCGCCCCTCACCGAGGGAGTTTCTTGGAGAAATAGAAAGTCCGGCTTCAACCTATTAAACTCCTTCACAACTAGGGACCTCTTATAGGGAGAGTTGAGACCATGTGCATTCAGAGAGCCCAGCGTCAGCGAGTGACTAAATTCAGCCATCGGATGAGCAAAGTTCAAGCCCTGATCCACCAGGAGCACAAGCTACTTTGAGGCACCCCTCCTGACTGATTGTCCCACGGTCTCCCATTAAATGTATCACGCCCCAAAGAACAGCGACTCCAAATGGTTGGTGCAAACAGATATACCCATTACCCACAAGAAAGAACCCCTTCCTCCCCCCCTTTCCCAGAGTGCCTGGATTACCTGCGACATAGAACCAGCCGCACGACCAGGCCACCAAACACCGCCTCCACCAGGGCGGCTAACAAGTAAAACCACAACATTCTGAGCCCCCCCCAACACATGAATCAAAGTCAACTGCTTCCTCCATCCCCGCCACCCTCCCTTCCAGTAAGACCCACAAAATGCATAAACAACACCTCCATAATGGAGACCTGTAGACCAGGGCGCCCCCAAAGCAACCTAGGAGGAACACCCTGATCTGCGCCCCGCTTCAGATCCCTTCAGGGCAATACAAACACAGCATCAGATCAAGTAGAAGGCTGCTCAGGTGTGGTCGGCGCCACTCTTCTATACTTTCTGTGGCCCCGGACACAGTGCCTTTCTGCAAATCCATTAGCCTCACGTGGTTCCACCCCCTCCTTTCCTCTGCTCTCCTTCCCAACTCCCGAGGAGGGGGTCTACCAGAAGCTCACGAGTCACTCTCTGAATATCGTCCTGTGTAACTAGGGAGTACTTGTAACCTTCAACTTCAAACAAGAGTGAAAATGGATGACCCCACCTATATCTCACACCTTTGGATTAGCGCCACTTCGTTAAGGGACTGCATAGCCGCCGGCGCAACAGTGTGAGTGCGGAGAGGTCTAGGTAGATCGCGACTTTAGAGCCTTCCCAGTCAATGGGGCCCTTCCTTCGCGCCAGCTCCAGGATTTTGGCCTTTTTGGAATAATAATGAAATTTCGCAAGAATTGATCTGGGCCCTCTAACAAGTGCACCTGCTCTGTGAGCTCTATCGATTGTCTGCTCACTGGTGTTCCCCTCATCAAATAACTTACTTATAATCGCTTTAACTATTCTTGCAATATCCGCCTGAGTCTCCCCCTCTTGCTCGGGAACACCAAGGAACCTCAGGTTGCAGCGCTGCTCTCTGTTTTCCAAGTCATTGAGTTTGAGGGTAACTTTCTCCTCTCAAGCTCTGATAGCTGCATATCGATTTGAGTTTCAAGGAGGTCAACTGAGTTTTGATTGGCCTCCAGGGCTTGGACCCGGTTGTCTGAGTCCAGCCTTTTACTGATGTCTGCCCTAAATCCACGTATCACCTCCAACAGCGCCGCCATACCTCTGCTCATTGATTGGGCATCCATAGCTTCTGGCTGGTCTGCGGCCTGCATAGTACACCTTTCCCTTGACATCACAGAGGAGTGCCGGAACCTTTGTAGGGATTGCATCCAGTCCATCAGAGGGGGGGGGAGCCTTCAGAACTGCCCCCTCCGAGCAGGGCTAGAATTCCCCCGGTAGGAAAGCCGCCAAAGGCGCCCTTGAGGTCCTCAGAAGAGCCTCAAGGGAGGCTGCGAAAGAGATCTGCTAGAGAGCAGGCCCCCAAAGCGTAGTTAGAGTTCAAAGATCCTGACTGGTCCAGGGTTCTCAGAAATGTTCAACCAGACCCCTCCTCTGGAAAACACAATGTAAGACACTCTCTCCCCTTTCCTCCCGATACCAGCTTCTGTTGGAAAAACCTGGGTCAAAGTCCAGCAGGCGGCCCCCCCAACTAGTCGTTCCGAACAATGCTAAGAAGATCCAGTTCAACAACAAAGTTATGATAGAGGGAGGGAGCTCTCTGACCCACTCGAGAGAGTGCTACACAGTTCACTTCAGATCACTCAAGAACGAGATCGCAAGAAGACCAGGACCAAGGGCATATGAGAGGGTAGGAATGGGCTGGAGGCCCTGACCAGGGTAGTGAGACCAAAAGCAAAGTCAGTCCAGAGACGGGCACCGAGCCGGAGAGGCACAGAGGAAATTAGTGCTGAGGCACCACCAATGCAAACAACTGATGTTCCAGGTAGATTCCCTCCGTCTGAGATCACAGACTGGAGGGGGGAAAACACGCTTGTAGCAGATGGCCCGAGGGGCAGCGGGCTAGTGCAGGGGGGGGACCAAGCCCCACACTCTGCATACAAAGAGCCCAGGGCTTCTGATGTACCCGGAAAAAACCTTAGGCAAAGAACATGAACTTACTATTCTCCAGATGCGCAGTATAGAGGGGCCCAAAATGGACTAAATATAGAGAATTTCCCTCAATGGCAACGTGCTCCCAACCACTATGTCCAGGCTGGGGTCCTCCTCCACTGCGTTGATAAGTGGTGCCCAAGGTCCGAGCCCTTTATCTCCCCGCAATCAACAGAAATGACGAGGACCAGAGTACAGTCTCCCAGCGAGGGGGCCAAACACACCAACCTACACAGCGATAGGGAGCGGACAACCACTCCACTCCATGGAGCTCCCAGGATCCAGCCAAGAGCCACTATCCGCCATCCCAGTTCAGCCCCGGGCCGGAAGGGGGTCGTTACTGCCTTCCACGTAACCCAGCTCCACTAAGTGCACAGTCGCTGGGCACCCTCCAGGGCCACAAGCCTCCGCCGGGATCCTGCATCAGTGGAGGCAACTCACTGCAGGGATCTCGGGACCGCCGAGGCTCAACCGCAACAGCCGCCTCTCCAGAACACACAGTCCCACCAAGCACCGCAGATGGTGCGGGCCTCCGCAGATTAGCAGAGGTAGGGCCAGGAATCTCCTGCGCAGGTCCAGTTAGGGGCAGCGCTCGGGGACGCTCGCCCCTTGAAGAGCCACAGCCTCAGTCAGGTGCCAGTCACTGAAGCCCAGGTCACTCGGTCTGGACGAGGGGCAGCCTCGGGAGAGCGGAAGGGCTGGAATAAGGGATGATCCTCTCGTTCCTACTCGGGGGAAGCAGCCGCCACAAATACCAAATCAAGGCAGCAGCAGGCAGGGCACAGTCCCCTCCCCCACCTCGAAGAAAGCTGGACCGCCGCAGCTCTGCCGGCAGGAAATGGCCCACATACAGCTCCCGCAGCACGCCAAACAGGGTTCGATCTCAGGCTTCCTGGCACCTCCAGCTACCGGAATTGTGCTCATCAGCTGCCTGAAGGGTTCGCACAGCCTCCGGGGGGGTCGGGACTCATCTCCTGCAGGGTTAGGGGGGGGTGGGGCACAGATCCCTATTTTAGGTACCCTGGTGAGAAGACCAACGGAGATGCTTTAGCACATCTCGGCACCCCCTGGTGGCTCCCGGTGCCATCTTTCTTGATCTCACCATAGTGCCTAAATGCCTGCACCTCCAAAGTTTTATGCTGAAAGTCCCAAGATGCAAACTGTAATAATGTGTGGACTTTCTCCTTCGGCGGGTTTCATTATAGGAGCCAGATGAGCATGCTCAATGGTAAGGTCTCTAGCATTGGACACATACTACTTGTTCAGGGATATGTCCTATGAAAAACCTTCTAGTTTCAACACCTTCGCTGTTCTTTGGCATACCCACCACATGAAGATGGTTTCCTCTAGAGCAGTTTGCATGGTCCTTGTAAAGAATGGTGGGAGATATCTGCAATTCTGCCCCCTATGCAGTTTGGTTAGAGGCACAGGGCACCCCAGCCAAGGTTCTCTATATGGTAGAATGGACTAGCAACCAAAGCTGAGACTCAAGGGAGGTGATGCAGACTGGTTCTTAAGTACAGTGAATCCCCCTCCCCCACAAAGGAATGTCCACACACTTTGGCATGTGCTACGCCAGATGTTTTATCTAAATATAATGTTCAGATAAATATATACATCAATCAAGAACACACTTTGTACTTGAGTAACACTATCCCAATAATAAATATATGCACAGCTATGTGGTACCACAATATACTTTAGATTCAATGTAGAATGCACCAACTGCTAACAGTTATTAAAAAGCATAGGAATCATAAAGCATAGGTTAATGGCATAGGAATTACTATAGAAAGGCAGGTTAGATTAGGAACATTGGCAGAATGCTTTCTTCAAAGTAGATAGGCAATACTGTGTGAGAATATCCCCAACCCCCTGCATGGGGAACCTTTAAGGGAAACTGTTAAGGTGTACTTTATCTTGTATATTACAGCCCAGTCCAAATATGTTCAATAATGATCTGCTTGTTTTTCTACAGGACCCACTACCCCAAAGTACCTGGGAGGACACAGGAGAACAGGATCCAAGACGAATCTGGGTGATTCCTGTGAATGGAAGATACTATTCCTTGTCACAGTACCTTGGGTGCCTTGGCAAGCAAAGTGGTAGAGTTTCTTGGCTTTACTCGATGAGATCCCTTGAGGATGGACCCCCCCCCTTGGAAGGAGGAGTCACTGGGCCGTCAATTTCGAGAAGACGAAAGGAACCAAGCAGTGTCAGAACAGAAGCACTTTCAGTCTTCACAGTGGTCTCCGTTGGGGGGGGTCGTTACTATGGCTGTGGATGTCCCAGAAAGGTGAAACTTCCTGTGGACCCCGACAAGGCTTGGCTGAAGAAGAGAAGACCCTTGGTGTGGCCTTGGATGACTTCCGGTGGCAACCAGTACAGTGGCAGAAGTAGTTGTCGGGTTTCGGGATTTTTCAGTTTACCGTCTTTCAGTTCTTCGGTGCTGCAGCCGCAACACAGATGTTAGGATGGCTTCTGGCTACCTGGACACGACCACTGGACTGGACTGTGGACCCTCACCAAGTCTGGACACTCGGGACGTCGTCTTTGGATTTTGGTGGCCAGAAACCCACCGGCAGACACTCCACTGCAGGCAGTGATCCTGGACCTTCTCTGGCATGGACAAGTGGACAGATATCGGGGCAGGGATGTCCCTTGAAGGATTCTTCAGAGATGTGGAACTTTCACAGCTCCGTGTGTCAAGCAGTACTATGCCACAAACACTCCTCCGGACCCTGGCTGACATAGATGAACTCCTTGGCTTCAAGAGGTTCAGGCACTCCTCTTCTGGACCCACAAAGATCCCTTTTCCGGACAGCAGACCCACAGGACTGACTTCCAAGACACTTCCGGTGAAGAATAGCAGTTGCACAATGTTCCCTCGTAGCTCAGGAAGAGGTTGCCTATCCAGGTCCTCTCTGGTTCAGTCCTTGAATCAGGGTGGACAGCAGTTTTTGGAATTGATGAAGAGATGCAGCTGCAGACTTCTTCCTCCAACTGCATTCCAGGATGCAAGCTTAAGGTGATTTCAGCTTCAGGCTTCTTGTTACAGCTTCTGGCAAGGAGGTGAGTATGAGCCCCCCAGCCCCCTGTTATACTAAACATTCCAAATTTTTTCAGCCTGAGCCAGGCTAAACAGCCTATCACACACAAGGCAGCACCCAATCAGGCTCACAGGAATTCAGGCTATTCACCATAAACCACACACCCAAAACACAGAATGTGGATTGGGGGCTACTCCCCAGCCTTTCATTGCACCACACTGCATTCATTCCAGTTTGAGGCAGGGCTGACTCAGGCATTGTGTCGCAAAACCAAACACCCCAACACAGAATGCATATTGACTACTCACTACATTTGACTAGGCTTCAACCCAATGGTGTAACCACAACAAGCAGCAGCCCCTCCGAAGGCTCCAGCCTATCTGGCAGGAGGCAACCCCAGAGCCATATATCATCCTTCCACCCAACAACTATTCAGGGAAGGGGAACACAGCAAGGGCTTCTCAGGACTTGGAAGGAACAAGGGGGTAAGGAAAAGGAAACCAAGAGGCCACCAAAGGCCATCTTGCCTTTGTGTGGGAATCCATTGATTCCTATGGCAGTGCCTGGGTATCTCAAAAATGGAGGATACCTAGAGCCACTGTCACATCAGCATGTAGCTGCCACCAGCCCATACCCTGCTCTGTGGGCAACACCCACGTGCCCACAAACATACACTAGGGGTACAGGGTTGTACCCCTACCCATGAGTGCCCCAAGGGTATCCCATGGGTCTTTCTCCACCAAGAACAAAGTTAAGAGCTGCACTATGTAAGGAATGCATGCTATCAAAGGGAGACAGACATAAGTGATCACAGTTCAAGGGTGTTTATTAAACTGTAAAATGGGCGAGATGAACACCTAATCCAAACCTAAATCTAAGATGGGAGCAAGCTGCGACAATCTAATAATAATACAGTCCTAGTAGATTCTAGTCAAATAAAAAGGGCCTATACTAAAAAACAACGATTGCCAATTGTTACCGCTATGTTACAAAATAGTGTGGGTCAATGTTTCACAAGAAAAGAAAGTGTTTGCCAAATGATAGTCAGGATGTTATGGCTGAGGTCTCCCTTCCGCCTTGTCCTGTGCTAAAAACATGGGGGATTCTTGAGCACAGCAGGCTCCTGTGTTTCTTCGGCACAAGCTTACAGTTCCATTACTCTATATCGGGGTTTTCTGCGTTCAAGTCTCTTCTCATGCAAAGCCTCTTGCTTTAGAGGGCCTGATATGCCAAAACAACAAAACAGTCTCTTCTGATAACCTTCACGTTGGGTGATTATTCTTCACTCTAGGATTCCCCCTTAGCTGTGCTCCAATCCTTTTAGCCTTTAAGGTACTTTCCAATTTAAACAGAGGCTTCTGAAAGGCGATAACGTCTCGCTGCGTCACTCTGTAATTCTATGGCAAGTGCGTGCTTCACAATATCACAGTTCGTACAGCGTTCCCCTCAGCTGGGTGCAAATGCCAGTTTCACAATTCCCTCAGTCGGTGTTCACACTTTCCACAGTGTACAATTTCTACAACGTGTCCAGGACTTTCGATTTTAAAAGGAGTTTGGTTTGACACTTGTATGACCACCTTTACACCTCACGCCGGCTTTTCTATGGCCTCTTGGTACTTGTAGTTTCACTATCTTTCAGTTCAATACTGTCCTTGTTCAGGAGAGGGTGAGCGCCCACCTGGCCCCGGACTACTCTATCTCTGGTACCAAGTTTGTTCAAAAGACCTCTGTCTCTTAATTTCTTAATGTTGCCAGAGCAACCTTGAGTTTAACACAGTCCGGCCCACTATCGGGTTCTTCTGACCTCATTGGCGTTTGTTTTCCCGCTTGAGTCAAGGATGGTTCCGCAGTGGCAACCTCGTCTCCCCGCCCTGGCTATCAGTGCGGGAGAGTTCCAAGTACTGCTGACATCCATCACACCATTTGCCAGCAGCAATTTCCGGTCTTATGTTTCTTTTGTCGGAGGCTTCGTGGGTCTGGGTTGAAAAGGACAAGGGCAACTCCCACGATGTCCTTTAAGGTCTCGCCACCTTTCTCCTCCATTTGAACTGCCATCCTGGAATAGCTGCTTCCTTGTGTGTTTGGCCTTGCTCAGACGGTGCGCTTGTGCTCTGCCTTTTATCCCAGTGGGGAAAGGAAAGGGCAGTCCGGTGTGTGTAGTTGTCAGCAATTGCCTGACCTTTGTATTGGGACATGTCAGGTAAACGGCTCGGATATTAGTCCGTTGTCGCTCACAGTGTTATAAAGTGTTCGTGTTCGAAAAGAGGGTTGGGGGTAGAGTTTATAAGTATCCTACTGGGCAGGATGGGGAAAAGGTGTCATAAGGAAGGGGAAACAACGTCTCACCCTTCGGAGTCCCACTTCCACTCCCGTTAAGACCCTCCCCCATACAGATGATTCCCCCAAACTAGTCCACCATCAGGAACTGGATCCAATAACGATGGCCTTGTCCTGGCCACTTGTATGACAGATTCCCGAGGATTAGCAGGTGAGACACCTTCAGGTTTCTCAGAACTGCCAGAGTTCCAGACTGGACTCCTGTGCAGAAAATAAGCAGAACACAGAATAAGGAGGTATAGCACAAGGGCAAGGAGGCTCTGTCCCTCCAATGCATTTCAAGTATCACAGTCTTCAACCTTGGCACTGAATCTCTAAAACTGCCATATCAAGCTTGTTTGCAAAGGTATCATAATTATCCTCCACCTCACAGATGCATCTTTAATTGTCTGAAGTATGCTCAGGTGGTCGGTTCATATGGCAATTGACCTCTTTAAGTTACTTTGCCACATCCTGACCTGCAGTATTAGTTTCTAGTGCCCACTGGTTCAAGATATTAATTTCATCCAAGAACTCCTGTAGTTGGTGGCCACTATCTACAGCTTCATGGTGTCCGCTAGACCGTCTAGGTGCCAGCTCCTTTGCAGGGGTGCTTCTACTAGTCATACTTCCCGATTCAGAGTCCAATGTGCAGGCTGGTTTTGTGGAAGGAGATGTATTGTAGACAATAGTGGCGAGTCTTATTTTAACTTTGAGGTTTGACATTTCTTTAGTAATCATAAACGACCACATCCAGTGAAAGTTACATGCAGTTTTTCCTTTAGTCTGAATCCAGAGTGGTTTCAGCCATCCAACAGTTCTCATTATAAATTGAAAGGTCTGACTCCAGGCGATATAAATGGACTAGATCTGTTTGGACGCCCCGTAAGCCTTTTCGGTCTCGGAGTCCTAGGATGGTTGCAAACTCTTATTTTAGCATTGGGTGTGTTTACCCTCTCTACATGAACTCTAGCACGGAAAATGCGTTCTGATACCTCTGGTTTATTCTGTCCTTGATACAGGGCCCTCAGCATGTAATGCCTTCTCCAGCTCCTGGACATGTCCCAAGTTGATCCATCAGTCCCTCCCCAGCCCACTGCTTTCTGCCAGATCCCACATTTATTTCTTTGATCGCTGCACCCAGTCACTTTGCAGCTCTGTCATACCATGGCCAGGCGGAAACAGGCTGATCCAGGCCGAAGATCTGCTATCTTCACAGCAGCAATTGCGAGAGTGTCTCAAGTATTCCCCTATAGCAACAGGGTAGGTTTAGCCTTCTTGGTCACTGTTCACATTTGTCAACACTGCCCGATGCCAGTGTAATATGATCATTTACAGCTCTGGAACAGAATCTTCTTTAGAGAGGGACCATCTCATATGGGCGCTCGAGCACCTACCAGATAGCTGTCACTTTAATAAAGTGACAAGAGTGCCTAAACATACCTTGCAGTGGCAGTAACTTTAGTTAATGGTCCTGCTTGTTTGAGGATATCATTATTTTTCTGTCAATTTAATCATAGTTTTTTACACTGCTCTTTCACCCTAACCTTGTTTGACAGTTATCTTTAGCACAGTGCTGAAATGGCAAAGCAGGGTGAGCACACTATCTACATGTACTGTTACATAATGAATATTCAATTAAGATGTTCCAATTATATCAGGACATGCCAGGGTGCATATTTAAGACCGTGAATGTTGATAACCTCTGCACGGGATCTAGGTCATACCGAGGTCGGCATTTGACAATCTCCAGTGTCTACTTGCAAGGTTGCTTGGAGCCATCACACTTGTTTCTCCTGCTCACTGATGAGGTGCTTCCCTGCAATGTTGTTTGTTGAGTACCTGGCCGGTTGTGGTCTGCCTGAACCTATCATCACTGTCAGTCTAGGGGCATCTGCCATCATGGCCATTACTTAAACATAAAGAATATTCAGTTACACTTCAAGTAGACCGCAGTCAGGAAAACCATTATCCCAGACGCTTCTCAGGCATTTCGGCACATGGCCATTTTTGCACCATTGCCAACGGCAGAATTTACCTGGAAGAGACTGAGGGTTGGAGAGGACAGGATGCAATTGCTCAAAGAGACACAGGGGTACTATGTCATCCAGATATTTGATCCCCTTTCCTCTAAGGGCAGTGAACCCTGAGAGCACCCTCTACCCCGCCCTCAAGGTTGCTGCTCAAACTTTCAGCTCTGAATGGGTGGGATCTTTTCAGTCGTCTATGTATTTTTTGAGACCGAGTCACTTCCTGATGACTAACTTTCAATGATATGATGTTTGTCCGCTAACAGGTTCAGTATTGATACTGCACTAGCTACAGGTTCTTCAGTGGTAGAAATATTGCATCCCTAGTATAGAAACTAGACAATAGCCTTACATTCAGTCAGACACCTAAGCCTAACTGTCATAGAATCCACAAAAAGAAATACATTCTCATCTAAGTCTTAATTCACTCTTCCAAACACAGAAAAATAATAGACAGCATTAGTGAAAATATTTGTCTGGTTCAGTGGCACTAAGAGTGGCTAGTATGATGGGCTTCCTATGTCACTGTGATAGATCACTTTGGACATTATAAAACTTGTGGGAGACTTGTGGGAAGGCTAAGAACCTTGGTGTCATCTTCGACTCCACCCTCTCCAACTCTCTTCACATCTGACGTCTCTAAGAAGTCAAACTATCAGCTGCACCTCCTCATGGTATTCTTCCTTTTCCCACTTTCCCACAGAAGCTCGCTGCCGCCAGAGCTCTGGTCCTCTCTAGGCTGGACTATTTCAACAGCTTCTTTCTAAATCTTCCTACCTCTACTCTTCGACCTTTACAACATATCCAGAACAGGACTGTGAGACTTGTCTCTCCAGCTCTGAAATCTCTTATCTGGCTCACTGTGGCTGCAAGGTGACCCGCTGCATCGTCCACAAGGCTTTCTGGGGCCTGGGACTGCTCTACCTCCAACATTCTCTTCCAAAACATCTTTCTTCTCGGGCTCTCCGCTCATCCAACTCTCTGAGGGTCAGACGCTTCCCCAAGCAGAGAGTTGGGGGCAGATCTATCTCCTCTACTGGGGCCTCCCTCTAGAGCAGCCTCCCTGCCTCTCTCAAACTTGGCAGAACCCCCTCTGGTTCCCGAAGCAACTCAAGACCTTCCTTTTCGCTTCTGCGTTCTCTCTTCCTTTCCCCTGCTGATGCACCCGACCGCTCCGCTCACTGGTCACCTGGTCACCCTCTGAACTCAGGCCAGGCTACTGCATGTCTAGTTGCCCTCGTGCTGTCTCTGGGCTCCCCAGCAATTAAGGGTCTGTATCTACAACCGTACAGTCCCTTCGCTCTGCACTTATGAGCCACCTGCTGGCTGCACTTGAGTTAACTGCACTTCCCCTCCCCTGGCATTTCTACCCTTCCCTCTTCCCCACACTTGCACGATCTGAATGGCACAAGGCCTAGTAAGATCGTTATTTTGTCCTCCCTTTGTTCCCCCTCCTTGTCTTACCTTGCTTAGAAACACTTGTGTACAGGCCCGTTATAAATGCCACATCATATCATATGCTTAAGGAGAAAAGAGGATCTGTCTGAGATAATAGGGATGCTAGTCATAACTGAGGCTGCAGATCTATGATCCAAAATATATTGTCTTAGGCTGTTCTTCCGAAAACTGTCATGGCTGTGACAGACATTTTTGAGAGTTGATGCTCAACAAAGAAACGCAACACCTGCCTTTCTCATGGAATACGCTTGTTAGAATCTATACAGGTGGGGAGTTGACGTGCTACAAAGGAAAAATGAGGCAGGGGATCAATTCTTGGGTAAGAGCAAACATTTTACTAGGCCTTCCATCAGAAGTGGAATATTGAGGATGTTCTCTTAGGATGTTGTGATCTTGTCAGTCTCTCAGTCCGAGAGAACAAGCAGACCTGATCATTGGGGGCGGTCAGTGAGGTGGTCGTTGGTGAAGAGGGTTTTGATGGCTGAGTGATTAGAGCAGAGCAAAGCTAGGGGGAAGGTTATTGTATGTAGCAAACAAGAGAAGGGGGATAAACAATTATCTCTTTACCCCTAAAAGAAGGGGTGGGGAAGGAAAAAACTATCGCTTAATCAGGATACCTGCAAACTCCCAAGCCCCACTTTGTCTCCCATGAGCTAGTGGCCTCTTACCACATACCCTGATGGGAACAGCATCTTCTGTCTCCTTTCTTAAGCCTGAAAAGTACATTTTTGTGCAAAGAGATGGTACTTAATCTGGCAGAGAAATAAGCTTAAAATGTTTATTGAAGGAAGTATTCATGGGACTAAATCTGTGCACAGTGGAGATTGTGATCAAGAAAATATATGTATTGGTAAAACCAAATATGTCCCCTAGCTGACATAAACAAATCTGTGGAAAACTGTGTTGGAGGAAAACAGATAAGTGTCTTGTATGTGCCACTTGGTGCCGAGAATGATAACCTTATACGTTTTGCACGTGCAGTGGAAGACTACCACCTTGTGTGCTCTGGCCAAGTTCTCCTTTGGCCCGTGGTCGGTTATGGCAGAGGTGTCAGAGCACATCCCCGAAGGGGAGAGGCAAAAAGATTTTGAAGCCCTTCTCAAAGAGTACAAGGAAGCCTCCCATCAAGTACTGCAGTCTGGTCTAGATAATGCAGACTGTATAGCAAGAACAATGGCAATAACACTGTCTTGCACAGATTTTCTTGGCTGAGGACATCCGAGTTTGCTACTAACATCCAAGAGAAACTTCTGGATATGCCCTTTGATGACATGAACATATTCAGCACCAAGGCAGAGGAGTCACTGCTGAAGTTGCAAGCCTCTAAGGCTACTGCTATGTTTCTGGGGCTGACAGTCTATCAACAACGACCTGCGAGCCCTGCGGGTGGGGGAGGGGATTTCGCCCCTTTACCACTTATGCCCAAATAGGTAGAGGCCATGCACCATCAGGAAAGAAAGGGCATTGTCGACCCTCCGTACAAGGGAGGAGATGCAGAGGAGGCTCTTTCGCATCCTATGTGCACTTCGCAACCTCTGGCACGGAAGTGGGCTTCCATCACCAGTCCCCTGTGGGAGGCAGGATATCCCCGTTTGGCAAGGGATGGAAGGTTACCTCTGATGCCTGGGTCCTACAGGTCATGCAGCAGCAATAATGCCTCCCTTTTGCCCTTGGCTCTCCAGACTACTCCCTTACCTTCAGAACCTCTCCTGCTGGATGAGATCCACCAGCTTCTGGCAAAAGGGCCATAAAACTGGTACCCTATTCAGAATGAGGCAGGGGTAGGTACCCAACCTACTTTCTGGTGCCCAAGAAGAACTGAGGTCTGAGAACTATCCTGGATCTGTGGCTTCTGAACTTGTACTTGCACAAGTTCAAGATAGTCGCTCTGGACCAGATCCTCCAGGCTATGGATGTGAATGACTGCCTAGTCTCCCTGGATCTCCAAGATTCTTACTTCCATGTGGCTAGTCACAATAATCACAGGAAGTGTCTGAAGGTCAAATGGGGAACTGTCACTACCAGTTGGAAATCCTAACATTCGGTCTTTCTTCAGCACCCAGGGTTTTCACCAACTTGCCAGCAGTAGTGGCAGCTCGCCTCGGAAGGGAAGGCATTCATGTTTTACCCATCTGGACGGACAATAGGCTCCTCCAGGCTCGCTCACCAGACCTAGTGTCTGCACACCTATACTAGACATGCAGCATATTGCACTGCTTGGGCTTCTCCCTGAACTTCACCATTCCATTCTCTCTGATTTATCAGTGCAGTGTTGGACACTCGCCTGGATTCCCACCCGAGCACAGAGTGGCAAACATCTACAAGATGGTCCAAATTGCCTTTCTGCGCTTGCTGGGTCTTATGGCTTCCTGCATCCTTGTTGTGCCAGAGGCCTGCCTGCAAATGAGGTCGCTGCAGTGGCTTCTGAGCTCACAGTGGTCACAGTTTCATTGATGTACATCGGACCTTCTACTGGTGTGCGAGTGTGTCCAGAGACATGCAATGGTAGTACATGAAGGACAACTGGTTTGAAAGGTTCATAGTTTCGTCAACCCTGGCCACAGGCGAGTCAAAGATGTGTGCCTAAAAGGCAGGGGCACTCACCTCCAAGACCTTATGGTGGGCAGACTGTGGTCCCCATCAGAGTGCTGGGAGCACATCAATCTTCTGCTGCAGCGGAGAGCAATCAGATGTGCCCTGCTTGCTTTACTCTCTGTGAAGCACAAGACAGTGCTGATCGTGACAGTCATCACTGTAGCCGTGCAGTACCTCAACAAGCATGGTGGCGGGGGTGCCTTGCCTTTATGGTTCTGGGCTCTGGAGAACAGTAGGTCTCTGACTGCGACCCACCTGGCCAGCAAGGAGAACCTGCTGCCGGATGCACTGAGCAGACCGTCTTCAAACCTCCCAAGAGTGGGAGCTATGCCAGGAAGTTCCGGAGGAGAGTTTCTACCATTGGGATACTTCTCCAGTGGACCTCTTCACTGCCAGTGTCAACAGGAAGTGCAGGTGGTTCTGTTCCTGGAACTTCCCTTGTCAGGGTGCTCTGGGGGATGCCCTGACAGTTGAGTGGAACTTCAACCTGCTCTATGCATTACAGCTGATCCCTGTCAAACCACTGGTTCTCACGAAACTGCGCCTATTCAGGTCCACGATAATCTTGATCACTCCGGATTGGGCCTGGAGAATGTGGTACCTGGAACCTCTGGATATGGCCATCTGCCCTCCTTGGTGTCTGCCGCAGAGGACGGACTTCCTCTTTCACTCTGGGGAAGGGAGAAGGAAGGTGGAAACGTGGGAAGGCAACCTGCACTCAAACCTCCTCAGCCTTGAACCTTCATGCCTGACTGCTGAAAGGCTAAGGAATGGGATCTGTCAGAGGAGGGTCTGGACGTACTCCTCTCTGCTAGAAGACCCACCATTAATGTCTGCAGATGTTGTATGTTTTCGACTTGATGCCAGGGAAGGGGATCTGGACCCTTTAACTTTCTCCATATCCTCGGTGTTGGAATTTCTTCCGTCTTTGGCCTGGACGGACCTACAGATTGGTACAGTGAAAGGGTATCTTGTGACCATTTCAGTCTTCAAAAGGACCCCAGAGCAAGGCTCCTTTTTCCCTGATCCCCACGGTCATTCAATTCGTAGGGGGTCTTTGCAGTATGTTTCCCCCACACCAGTTTGTTGTTCCTGCGTTAGATTTAAATTTAGTGTTAAAATTTCTAATGGGTGCTAGTTTCCGTCAACTGGATCTAGTCCGCGCCCTCAAGTACTAGCTTTCTCAGACAAGGGAGGTCAGAACGGATTACCAGCTTTGGGTTGCTTACGCTGGTGCCGAAGCTGGCAGGGCTGTGATGAATCAGACCCTGTCTCGATTGATCATTCTCTGCATCTCTGAATGCTATGATCTGGCTGGCAAGGAGATCCCTAAAGGTCTTGGGGCTCACACTACCAGAGGACTGGCTGCCACCTCAGCTTTGGAGCATGGAGTTCCTGTTCTGATTTAGGTGGTGTCCTAGTTTCCCTCTCTCCCTCGTGACCATTGTACTGCTTTGGGAATCTATCAAAAATGAATCTGTGGAATTCCATTCCAAGAACAACTTACTTAACTCTCTGTAATGTTCTTTTCCAGCATGGGGTACGTCATGGATTCAAATGCTTAAGAATATTCCCTGTTGTCAGACTGGGAATCCTCGGTAAAAAAGGAAGCAGTCTTGCTTTAGGAAAATCTCAAGAGTGCCCTCTCTGCAACGTGTATGTGGAAGACAAGCACTCGAGGTGCCTGTATTGTCTACACTCCGATCATGGCGTCGGTGGCTGCGAAATCTGTCGGGGTTCCCTGCCAAAACGAAAAGGCACCATTACTGCAGACTGGTGGCTTGGCTGAAGGAGGAGAAGGGCCCGGTTCCTGGGAGTTTGCAGGCTTCTTCCAGTTCCAGTCGTCCACTGGAACATTCTCCCTCTGGTAAGAGGTTGAGACCTGCCGAGGAGACTCCCTCACAGGAGACCCATAAAAAGGTGAAGCGCCAGGCTGCAGATCCGACTGGGGTTGCTGCTAGCACAGGTCCCTTGTCCAGAGTTTGGCCGCTCACCTTCGCTGGCAAATTTGCCAGTGAGTGGAGTATCGTCTGGAAAATCGATGTCCTCATCGAAGAATAGCGTTTCTCCCAATCATAAGACAAATGGAGAACCTTGCAGTGAAGTGGCAAGTTCTTCTTCAAAACACTTGTCATCAGCAAGATATTTCGGCTGTCCACGGACAAGAGTCCCCAATGAGGAGGCCTCCAGTTAACATTGCGTCAGTGGTGAGACCCTCATCAACGCCCCGTTGGGTACGCCGACGGATAGAACAACATCTGCGCCTTTGTCAACAGCATCAGCGACAACAAAATGGTCTATAAGAACAATCCTTCCTCCTTGACCAACGACTGCCGTGCCAACCACAACTACGCAGTGTGATTTTACAGTTCTGAATAAGAACTGCATGAAAGCTGGGTTTCAGACCTAGAGGACGATGACTCCAGAGTTCAACCCTTGAGGTAGCATTTTCGTCCGTTGAAATCATTAGTGGGCGCTGGCCCGTCAAGAGACACACCATCCAGTTCTAGGGATTTGTACCTGGGCATCTTAACTACCATACACACTCTTGTGGCGGAAATACAAGAGTGCATGTCTCCACAGCTGGCTGCAGTGGAACCCACCATAGAGGACAGCCCACCAAGACATATACCTTACCCATCTAGGCCTAGACAGGCAACACCACCTATAGTGAAGGACCCGCCCCTGACTGGCAAGGCGGCGGAGGATACGGCAGATGATACGGATGAATTTGATGACTTCATAACAGCCGATGACACACTGCTAAACGCAGACGACAACCCCAGGGCGTGCCCTCCAGACTAAGTGGGTTCCTTCCACTCCATGTTAGCAAGGGCCTCCACCTTGTTTAATTTGGTACTCGAGGAAAAGGAGGGATTTTCATTTGAGAGAAGAGCCTCACCCAAAAAAGACGCTAATGTCATTTCCACTCCTGGACGACGTGTGGGAGGAGGGCCTGGCACTTATGAAGGCCCCAAACTCAACTCCAACTAGATGGGATAGGCTGAAGAAGTACAGGATTCCAGACTCTGCACCCAAGTGCCTAAGGTGCCAGCCGTCCCCAGACTCTGTGGTCTCAGCTGAAGCAAGCAAGAGGTCGGTAAATCCATCCTCTAACTCTTTGGTTCCCCGGACCAAGAAGGAAAGAATCTTGACGCCATGGGCAAGCGCATTATATATACACAGCTGCCTCCACAGTTAAAGCTGCAAACGCCCTGGCAATACTGGCACGCTACGATATAGAGCTATAATATAAGCTGGGCCCAATCCTTGACTTTGTCCCCAACGACAAGAATGCTGAGGCTCTAGCTCTATTTCAAGAAGGGAAGGTAGTGTCTGATCATGCCATCACAGTGGCCCAAGATGTGGCAGACTCAGATGTGGCTTCCGGCAGATGGGTAATGGAGTGGCTCTGAGAAGACCAGGGTGGCTCAAGGCCACACACTTCAGGCAGGGCGTCCAGTCAAAAGTCATTGCTATGCCCTTCGACGGGGAGAACCTGTTCAGCAAGACTGTGGATGAGACATTGCAGGCAATAAAGACACAGAAATGACTTGGTCCCTGGGGAGCCTCCACCAACAGCAAACATCTTCCTTTTGTTCTTTCAGAGGAAGGTTCAGACCATCTAAAGGCTACCCAACGTCCTCCTACCACCAGCCCTCCCGCTCTTCGACTCAAGAGTCATATAGAGGCCGGTCGCAAGCTTTTGGAGAGGGTGCGCCACGCCGGCATCGTCCACAAGCAAAGACACAAACGCCCAAGCAAGCCTGACCAGGCACAGAGCCCGGACCCCCACTTCCGCTCCCCTGTGGGGGGCCGCTTAACACAATTAGTCAAGGAGTGGGAAAGCATCACCACCGACAAATGGGTTTTAGACATAATGCGCCAAGGGGAGACTCTGGAATTCGAACACAAGTGTCCACACATTCCTCCAGTGGAAAAAAGGGAGCTGCACATGGAACAACTGCTGCGGGAAGTGCAGGATGATAAAACACGTTCTGCCTCAATGCCGAGAAACCGGAGTATACTCCAGATACTTTTTTAGTCCAAAAGAAGTCACGAGGATGGCACCCGATCCTCGACCTGTGGCGCCTCAACAAGTACCTAAAGTCTATAAAGCTCAGGATGGTCACATTACAACAGGTACTCAACCACCTGGAAAGGCGGGTACTTCATGGCGAAACTAGACCTAGAGGATGCTTATTTTCACTTTGGTCATTATCAAATCAAGCCACTTCCCTTTGGGCTGAAATCAGCACCAAGAGTGTTCACAAAGTACCTGGCACCAGTTGCAGCCCACTTGCGCCGCAAAGGCATTCATGTCTACCCATACCTAGACAACTGGCTCATCCGATCCTCTGCTCAAAAGCTTGCAGTGCAGCACACTGAGGAAGTCATTCGCCTCTTAACAGTTCTGGGATTTTCCATCAACTATCCAACATTCTGCATGTTGCCATCACAAGACACACTGTTTCTGGGTGCTCGGCTGAATGCCGCGACATCCCTGGCATTTCCCTCGGAAGAGAGGGTAGCGTCCATTCTTGGCAAGGTCCGTCGGCCGACTGCGACAAAGGTCACAGCATCAAGTTGCTTCTAGGGATAATGTCGTCCTGCATTCCCCTGAATCCATTCCGCTGGTGCCACATAAGGCCGCTACACGAATTCCTGGATGCCAGGTGGCTCCAGGTCACAGGCAAGTGAACCGACGGGATTTCACTCAACACGGAATTCAGACAATTCGTTAGTTGTTGGGGGGTGCCCCATTTCAAGCCCCATTTCAAGCCCCACCATTTAAAGCGGCAGTCACCACAGATGCCTCCTTGGATGGATGGGGGGCCCACACCAGCCAGTCTCACGCCAGGGGGCTCTGGTGTCCAGAGGAAAAGATCCTGCACATCAACGTCCTAGTGCTACAGGCCGTGTTCTGGGCTCTAAAATCTTTCCTGCCGCTTCTGCAGGGGCAAGTGGTGAGGACTTTAACCGACAATATGACCACAATGTTGTACATCCGGAAGCATAGCAGAACCTGCTCTCCAGCTCTATCCATGGAAGCACAAGCCCTGTGGCATTAGGCCACTCTTCAGGGCATGTTTCTCATACCTTTCTACCTAGCTGGCATAAGGAATGCGATTGCAGACTCCCTCAGCAGGGAGCTGTGATCCTGCCACAAATGGGAACTACAGCAAGCTCAAACATCGCGTCTTTTGAACATGTTGGGCATACCCCAGATGTACCCGTTTGCAACTGCAGCGAATACGAAATGCCAGAGGTTTGCCAGCAGATTTCCCCAGCCGTGGGGCATGGGAGAGGCACTCTCTTTCACGTGGAAAGGTCTCTTTCTTTACGCGTTCCCCCCAGTACCTCTGCTGTCACGTGTGATCAACCTGCTTAAACGCTGCCGCGGCAAGATGACCCTCATCGCCCCGGCGTGACCGCAGCATATCTGGTACACAAAACTGCTCTGCATGGCAATAGCACCAGCTGTCAGGTTGCCTCCTCTTCCAGACCTCCTGTCCAGAGAAGGGGGATCCATCTTGCATCACGCCCCAACATCACTGAACCTCAAGGCTTTGCTCCTGCACCTCTAGAATTTGAACACTGACATCCCGCTGGACTGCAGGAACGTCCTGGAAAAGGCTAGGGTGTCTTCTACTCTCCAGTATTACAGCCACAAATTGAAGCGATTCATGGTATGTTGCAGAGCCCAAACTATCATTCCTCTCTGGGTTACAGCTCCACAACTTCTACCATACCTGCTATCACTGGCCAAGTCGGGTCTGGCTCATGCATCCATCAAGGTGCATTTGGCTGCCATTTCTTGATACACACGGTCGCCATGCAGTGCATTGTCGTGGTCGCACAGGCTAGTAAAGGAGTTCCTAAAGGGCCTCTGCAAAATGTTTCTGTCTGTCAAGGCCCCAGCCCCTGCTTGGGAACTGAATGTGGTGCTTACGAGGCTCTTGGGGCCTCATTTCGAACCTTTGCACCAAGCTTTTCTAAAGTTCATCTCATGGAAGACCACTTTCCTGGTGGCCATCGGCCAGGCGGGTCGGGGAGATCCAGACCTTATCCTGCAAACACCCATATGTTAGGCAGAAACCTGTGCCGTTCCCTTAGGGACCACTGCAAAAAGTATAAGACTACAGGTTTTAGCAGTAAACCCAATTGGTAGCAGTCTGCACCACCCAGATTTACCTGGTAGCTGTGGCTGAGCAGTCAGACTTCTCTCAAGAAGAGTTAGGCAGTATATAGAGTATACACAATATGGCTAAAAATACAGTAGTATAAGCAAACACTGACCAGAGCTTTGGTATAAAAGTATATAATTCTTTATTTAAGAACACACTTGTAAAAATACACTGGCACTAATATGTCAAGCAAGTTCAAACACAGTCACTAGAAATATATACACCTCCCTAATTAATTATTTGACAAGTCTAGGTTAATACACCACTTATTTAGCAAAACGGAGGTGAGCGCGTAACCATAGATGGCACTCCAATAATTATTTAAAAAGGGAGAGAAAAGGCAGAAATAGGAAAAACACACAATACCAACACTTTTAAAGAACCACAGCAAGTCAAGAAAGGCAGGGTCTACTGTAGAGCAAAAAGTTCATAGGCCAGGCCCACTCTTGGAGAGAGCAAGGCGGAATGTGCCCAAGATCACACAGTGGAAATGCACTAAAAGTCTTTGTTGGAACGTCAAAAAGAGGTTGGATCAAGTTAGAAAGGTAATGTTAACAGGTCCGAGGTCACCCCAGGATAGAGTCAAGGATTTACGGGACACCTTGGACGGTCTGTTGCAAGAGAGATCAGGCGGAACACAGTACCTGAAATGGTGAGAAAGCTCCAGCGAGGGCAGTTGTTCCTGGCAGCGGGTGCAAGTCGGTGCTTCGTCCAGGGGAAGAGAAGATCTCGACGTGGAGGTAAGCTGGAGGTCATTGCACTGCCAGGGAAGAAACCAGCCGCGGAGTTTCCCGGTTAAAAGGTACTGCCCTTTTATTCGCGGTAGTGGTGAAGTGTGGCTATCCGGCCGCCGGGGTGCTTGGCACGGGCGATTCGACCACGAGACGATCCAGGAAGGCGAAAAAGGCGAACTGGTTGGTCCCACCAGCTCAAAGGGAAGAAGACTCTCCTGGAAGAAGATCTTCTCTGTCGTCGGGAAAGTGGTGAGTTTCGTACAGCAGGGCTCCACCGGTGGTGTCTTCGATGTAGATGGCTCAGCTTCTCCCCTCTTCGGATTCTGTAGGTCCTGTGGCGACATCTGAAGTTCCAGTCCCCAAAGCCCTGCTTTTATGCAGCAAAACCCCCATTTATCAGCCTAGCTGTCAATCCAACATGCTAAGTGGTGAGCCGGGCAGCTCACCACTGGGCCAATCACACAAGAGTGCAACTTGAGTTGCCAAGGCAACTCGGTCCAGGGTGCCTATTCCCCCCTCCCACATATTCTGTAGACCCAGACAGAGTGGCACCACTTTTGGAGGCTTCTGTGTAGAAGCCCGCCAAAAGTGGAACAAAGGGCTGGAGTTACAGAGGCGAACACAACGGCATTTTAAAACTGAGTCCTGGCAAAAAGATCCAACCGGGGAATAAATATTAAATAAATAACCCGGCAGTATCTTTAACATTGCACCAAAAAAGTGGTGCTTTTAAAATGAATGGGAAAATCCCGTAGGAAATATTCCGGTGGAATATTTCACGTGGTAACCACTGCCACCAGCCAGAAACTCGACAAGGGGGGGACGGGACAGTGCCCCCTTGGAAAACAGACCCAGGGGCAATCGAATTACCCCTACCAGTGCTTCCACAATATGATGGTTTGTACTGGTTCTGTTCACAATGTAAGACTAGTAAAGTCAATGGAGACAGTAGTCAGTCCCAGGGTATGGAGTCTATGTTTGGGGGTCACTATAACATCCCTGTGTTCCTGCACTGAGGGTGCTGTGTAACACACATACCAAAAACATATGAAGCCATATGGAGTAAAAGACCCCATAGCCCATAAAACACTTTACATAGTCAAAGGACATTCTCAAATCCTGCCTAAGAGTGGGAGAAAGAGTCTCACTCTTAGCAAGGGAAAAAGTTAAACCCCAAAAATCCAGCAAAGCTGCTGGGGGACTAACTAGGTTTGGGAAATTAGCCTTAACAGAGAATTCTCCCTAACACCATACCTATCGTTTCATGCTACAAAGGCGGTGCTGAGAACACATCCATCCTTCATCCCAAAGGTCCAGTCCGAAA
Organism: Ambystoma mexicanum; assembly: GCF_040938575.1. Taxonomy (NCBI): domain Eukaryota; kingdom Metazoa; phylum Chordata; class Amphibia; order Caudata; family Ambystomatidae; genus Ambystoma; species Ambystoma mexicanum. The sequence continues at coordinate 668,563,901 of NC_090933.1, read as the reverse complement.
TCCACTGTTATAAACCTTTGGTGCTTCCAGTCCTCTTTCTGAATCCTTCCTTGCCCACTGAAAGGTTGCTGCATACACTGGACATTACTTGTTCCTTAATGTTCTATGTGGCACGCACAAAGGTCTTTCCGAAAGACGTCTCAACTCTGTTAATTTTGGTCCTATGAATCATGGGAACACTATCGAAAGCCTCCATATCCAGGTGGCTGTCTGGCTGCATCATGAACTGTCACCGTCTAGCCAACAGGTCCCTTCCAGGCCGGCCGAGAGCTCACTGCACCAGAGCCATCGCTGCTACAATGGCATTTCTTTCTGGGATCCCCCTGCTGGACATTTGCAGGGCTGCTACGTGGAGGTAGACACACACCTTCACAAGATTCTACTGTGTCGACTGGGATTCCACAGAGGAGTCCAGAGTTGGCCAGGCAGTGCTGCGCAGCCTCTTTGTTTGAGGTGAGTCTGTTCCGGGGGTAAGTGTATTGCTTCTGTTGAGCCTTGCCACCTCCTGTGGTTGTGTACATTTAATGCTATGTAATCATATTCATGAACATGTGAATCCATGCAGACCCCATGCTGGAGAAGGAACAAGTTACTTAACTGTAAATGTTGTTCCCCGCTTGGCTCTTCTGTGTTCATACTGGCACCTCGCGTGCTTTGAATCTGAAGATGGCCTCCAGGGGGAGCCGCTTAGGGAGACAATCGTCATTTGATGGGTGCAGTATGACCCAGCCTACAATGATTGGTTGTTGCTAGAAGGGCAGTCTTGAGTTTTTCTTAAAGCAGGTTTGCTTTCTTTTTTACCAAGGGTTCTGAGTCCCTTGGCGTCGGAGTGCAAGGGAAAAAGGGTACAACTGAGGTGACGGGGCGGAGCGCCTCTATATACTGGGCCCAATGTCATGTCTGGCACGGGCACATGGAGGCTTTTGTCTGAGCTGCAGTGTTGCTATGCTGCACCCCCTGGTGGTCGAAACGTTTCTGAAGAGCAGCTGCACTGAGAGATATCAAAAATTAGAAATCAATCAGAGGAAAGTCCATCGGAAAGAACGTTACTGAGTGGGTAGTCCTTTATTGTTCTTCCTAGGGTGTTCCGATGTAGTCTGTTTGCCTTTTCATCATTTTCCTTAATTCTCTGCAGTTTTGTTGAAAAGCTGTCCTCTGACACTTGCTGCAGGCCTTAAAGCCAGAAGACGACTTTATTTAGAACAATAATTTTAAAAATCCATTTAAATTAGGAAACGGAATTAACTAACTTAAACAAGCCCCATGATGTTTGCCCCAGATACTAAGCCTGTTCTGATCTCCTGTGGCATCAGAAAAGAGCTGTTGGACTCGGGGTGGGTGACGAGTTTTATATCCTGCTGGGCATGTCACTTCTCTTGGAGGTTGTGTGGCATGCTCTTGTGGCTATGGGAGTTGCCACCTGGTGGCATGCTAGCGTGATTTAAAATCTTAGGTCCAAGCCTTGAGGCTACATTCAAAATTAAGCAATCGTCACAACAGTTAGTATGCATGCAATGTTCATTACCTTTGCCCAGGATTACAGTATGTGGTGCCTAGCAGCCTGGCATAAGTGTAAAATCTTAAAGGCCTGCCTCGGTATGACTATAAAGGCCATGTGGTACTGAGAATGCTGGCTCCTCCTGTAGCAGATGAAGGCTAAGGAGACCAGCTGGTACTGGGGTGTGGGATATTTTGACCCATTCCAATGTGCCCCACTGCATCACTTTACAAATGGGGAAAGAAACAGCCAAAAATGGACGCACTAACCCCTGTGCGTGCAAAAATCTGCAAAGCTGTGTTTCGGGTCACAACCACAAAAGGCTGCACACCCTGCCCCAAACAGACAAGAGGGTGGGGGGGGATAAAGACAGAATTCTCACTGCAGGAGCATGCTATTGGGTTCTGTTATATTCAACATGGAGCAATGCAGCAGAATTATGATAAAAACCGAAAATGCTTTTAAAATGTAGCTTTGCAACCTTCAAAGTGCTGTTTTGGTGCTAGATCCATTTATTTTCCAGTGAATCCTTGACAGTAAAAGCGTTACAGACCATCCAGTGTGGCTCATACGAGCCGGGCCTCATTGACTGACAGCAGCTAAGAAATGTATCTCATGAAAAACCGGCCCAACAACATTTGTTTTCAGTTCCACGGGAAAAATGCGGCTAAAATGGCAACATGTAACAATTTCAACTGTGCAGGCAGAAACTCCAAACAAAAGGCTGGATACATGTATTCAGACTGAAAGCAAATCCCAGCACTCAAGGGAAGAACTGGTGCTGAATAAAATGTGTGTGCTGCAGAGGCAAATCTGATTTAAAGGACTCAGTAAATGTGCTTTTTCAGGAAGAAAGTGCAGAACCGCCTGTTTAAAAGTAGGTTTTGTTGAAAGGTCTAATTCTGTAAGAAATGTCAAAGGATTGCTAAATGTCAAAATCCACATATAAACTGTGTCATTTTACATGTTTAATGAAAGATGTAGGTAACTTAAAGTTAAAACCCAGTCCTGACTTAACTATTTAATTCTGATCTGACAACCTCAGCCTGGGAATGGCTGACACCTCACTGCTGGCAGGAAAGAACTAAGTGCTGCTGGGAGGTTTTCGCATACTCGTGACAAAGAACTCCTCAGACTTTTGTCTGGGCCCCAGCCAAAGACAATGGCAGGCTTGAACACTCATCCCCACAGGGGGAGGGGCAGGAATCTTCCCTCTCAAGAAAGAGGACCCCCACCCTGATTAAAAGGAATTTTACAGCTGTTGCCAGTTGAAAGAAAAGTTAAACAAAAAACTGCTAAGGTCTTTTGTTGGTTAAATGCCTATTTATAATTAAGCTTTAAAGACTTTTAACTCTGCCACCCGAAGAAGGATAAATCTAAACGTTGGTAGTTGTAAATCTAATTTTATGCTCTTTCTTTGAAGACGTGATTGAACCCTGTACTGCATAAAGAACCAAGGTTATACAAAAACACTAATTGCGCAGAGACTATTAATGCTGCAAATCTAATATTGTATACCCGTGTATTAGGGGTGATTGCACAGAATTAGGAATTGTTAGGCCAAATCTTTATGATTAAAATTGACAAAATTCCACAGAAAGACAAAGCCAGCTCTCACTGACGTGGGAGTTGGATGTAAATGTAACCCACAAAATATGTAATGCATGTAACCCACACAATATGTAATGTATGTGTCTGATTTTATTTAGGGCATAATTATAGAAATGTGTATTTGTGGGAAAGTTAAATGTTGGTCCAAATAACTGTGGGAGTTTGCCAAGTCACATCATAAAATATGACAGCCCTTTCTGTCTTCCAACCAGGAAAAGGCAAGTGCCTTTGACCTATCACAGCATTGTGGGTGTGGGTTGGAAGTCTGGCCCTACCATAAATTTAGTGATGTCACTTGGCATGATAAATAAGGGAACGTCACAAAACACAGACACACACTGATTCCCTACTACATCCTGATTTCCGCGTGGCGCCCTGTTCCAGAATTCTTCATCTTGCCCTGATCCGGATTACTTTGCAAAACCAAGGCCTCACCATTTGCTGAACTCTTTTCAGCTAGGCCCAAATCCTGAAGCCATCCCAATTTAAGGGAAATAATTCTGATCCTGTCTGGCTTAATACTATTCATGCTTGCCTGCTGAAACTCGCCATCCCACTGATCAGCAACCAGAAGGGCCAGTCCAATCCATTCTGAGGTGCCAGTCCAATTGACCAGAACCGCCCAGCTAATCCAATTCTGCCAGAAGTGCCCTGCTGCCTGTATACCCGATCCGTGATGACCAGAACCTGACAGTCCAATCTTAATTTACAGTAGACTAAGTATAAATAGGAATCATAGTAAACCATAGCATATCTTGTCGTACCTTGTCCTATCCCCATCTCTCCACCTATCCCATCTTTAACTTAAGGACCTTTAATAGTGTCAGAAGCATTCTTGCAACCCTGTTTGTAATCCCTAGTGTTAGTGTTGATTTCCTCATTTGTTTTACTAGACCATAAGCATAAGTAATTCCCATAAAAGAAAAACAGAGTATCCGCCACACGAAGGGTTACAATCGGCCATGCGGAACTGTAGAGATTCCTGGATGACATTCTTCTTTTTCTTAGCATTAATATAGTTTAAATAAAACCAATCTGTCATATTTAAACCCGATTGTCTGTTTTTCTCTGTTAATTTTTCTCAAAAACGCCTCTCATTCAAACTTGCATAACTTCCTCAATTTTATAGCTAGAGACTTAATTTCTACTCTGAGTCAAACCTAAGACCTGTAGCTACATCCACAACCGCATTCAGAAGCAGTATATGTGACCCATTTTTATTAAAAATTGCATAGTGAAATTTAGGCGGGAATATGCAATTTTGCATAAGTTTTACACATGCGTTTTCCCATTTAAAGTATTTCCAAACTTCCAATTTGATTCAAAGTGTGTACTGTTACTCATATTGTATCTTATGTTTGTTAGGACCTGTTCAGTGTTGCTTTCGTAGGAATTTATATCAATTTAAGGATTTTTGCACACTTTTCATTGTTTTCCTAAGCCATTTTCAACTGTCATTTTTAAAGTGTAAAAGTTCCAAAAACGTTTTCTCTCTTGTTTGGGGAGGGAAGGTTGTATTCAGACCCTATACACAGTTCTTTATTCCTGAATATCTGTTGCTTACTTACATCTGTGTAGAATTGCTCATTTGTGAATTAAGAATTTTGCAGGGGGAAATTCAAACCACACAAAACTGTTATTTTCCCTGTGTTTTATCTTCTGAATTGCTATAAGTGAATTCAACTGCCTTACTTACTTTCTTATTTGTATTGTCACCAGATTGGTGACTGCTGCCCCATATATTAAAACTTGTATTTGATTTGAATTTTAAATAAATAAATAATACCTTTACCAACCAGCCTGATTCCTGGTTCAGTGTGACCTCGGGGGTGGAGGGGGGAGTATTTTGAGAAGGGTGTGATATGAGTGGTATATCACTCAGAATATTGAACCTATAGACTCAATAAATAAGTATTTCATTTTTGCATTGCATGCTAGGCTGAGACCTGGGTGTATTGCCTGAATGAAATCCTTAACAGGAGGTCCCCTCTGGCTCTTTGGAGGTGGAATAGGTGCACTCTGAGCACTCACAAGGGAGTCCTTCTGCCAGTTTCAGGAGTGAACATGAGAAGAAGTCTCATTGCACCAAGAGTGTTCGTGTCTTTGAAGCTCAGGCGGTGGTTAGAACTGAGAAGAAGCAGATTACATGCCCCCATTGAGGATCCCTCTGGCGGGACAGTGGTTTGGGCTGTTGCAGAACTCCAAGCACTGGTGGATGGACTTGTTTAGCGCCAGAGGCGAGCAGTGTTCACGATACGTCAACAGCAGCTCTGCAGCACCAGTACCATCTGGAGATTCTTGGGATGAGGGCCCTGAGACAGTGATTGTGGACCTGTTTGGCAGGGACTTCAGGGAGTCCCATCTAAAGGTGCCAGAGGACTGATGGAGGCCCATGGGCTTCCGGGTGGAGGATGGTATACAGTGTTTATATTGAATCTTGTATATAGAATGCCCATATATGCAATATTTAATATTGAAAACCTTTATAGTGAATGTATTTAGGGTGGGGTAAAGTGTTCAATAATTTTGGTAAACGGTCCCGTTGGGTTTTTAGTGGTGGGAAACAGGGTTTTCAATATAAAAGATTCGATATATGGGCATTCGTTATAAATTACTTGGGTATAAAGACATGTAACCGTGGAGGAAACATACTTCAGTTAGTTCAGGAAGGTGGATGCCTTGCTAGGTAGAGAAGACGACTAGGACATGGTGGGGTTGGAGAAACACTACTCCCAACTACAGGGTGTAGCGGTAGACCGCTGTATTTACTGTGAACCTCATCATTTAATCATAATAACCTTGACCATACCAGTGCACCATGTTGTGTTCAGCATCAAAGCACGAAGTTTCGTTTGTATGCAGTGACTTTGCCCTCGTATGCATTGAATATGTGGGCGACAGAGAGGCACCGAAGGGGAGGCTGCACACGACACAGTGGAAAATCGGCCCCCTTTACTATTTTTTCCAAATTGCCTGCAGCTGCCTGGCACCTTCCAGTAAGCCAACAACCCTTTCAGCAGAATAAACGGGTAAGCGGGTGTCGAGGAGGAGAGCTGCTGTCTGCACGAGGCTCCAATGAAGAATGTTATTGCAAACCCGCGCCACAACTGCAAAACTTGGACCCTCTAGTAATAAGTTTGCTTTATTTAGCCACACAAAAATAAACACTTTTTGCGTGAAAGAAGCCTCGCGTGTGGAAAACGGAAAAGGTTGCCACGAGGAGTGGACGCTCGGGATTGCATTATCATGTTAATCGCCAATGGTGTGTAACGGGAGCGTTTACTTTTTTTCCATTTTGTTTTTCTCTAGTAGCTTAGTCTATTTGAGAGAGATGGAGGAGCCAGCAGGCTGTTGCATAGCAACCACCCTGCCAGCAGGATCATAAAGGTATGAATTGTGTCCAGGCCCACGGAACATGCCACAGAAGAATACATTAGTTACTGTCCTGCAGCACACTTTCCAAAATCTCTCGAGTGATGGCCTGGGGCCAAGCTGCTTTCCTTGGGCTCTGTTAGATGGGCACATGCCAGTGTAGTGAGTCTCGCCACTGTCGCCAAGAATTGGGGCGTGGGCATTGGATTATATGACAACCTTCCCACCAGTGCTTTCTGATCTTCGTGCTACATATGTATTAGACGAATGGGCCTATGGTCCGTAGACAAACCTAAGAACGGTTGTTCACTTCTCAACAAATTACCATGCTGGACTACAATGGAGTGGACTTGCTGTCAGTGCTTTAAGTGGCACTTGAAATCGAGGGGGAGGGCTCTCTGGGGTGTGGCTTAATGGGAGGCTGCTGGCTTAGGTAAGTGCCGCTGACCCCCCGCTGGCCTTCCTTTGCAGCTTAATCACTGATGATCACTGCTGCATCTCTTAGCTGAAGATTCCTGGTTTGGGTAAGTGCCACCATTAAGAAAGGACAGGTGTTCCTCCACCCCAGCAAGGCATCCCTTTAACTAAGATGTCTGATGATCCTTTCATTTCTTAGTTAATGGGATGCCTGGCAGGTGTCGGAGCAACACCTTTCTTCCTTAATGGAGGCGCTCGCCTTCGCCAAGCTTCCCTGTAACTAAGAGATGCAGCAATCACCCACTGTTGATCGCTGCATTTCTTAGTTAAAGGAATGAGTGATGAGGGTCAGCACCACCATTAAAGAAGCCAAGGCCTTTTTAAGAGAATTGTTTTTTATAAAGCCTGAAGCTCTCGCGCGCATGAGCAAGAGCTTCAGGCTATATTTTTTTTTAAAAGCCTTGGCTTCTAGCGGCCTCAATGGCTGGGGATAGCAGTGCACTTAAGAGAGCCCTGGCAGCGCCCCCGCCTCAAGAAGATTTTTCGGAGACCAGCCGGGCTCTGCCCCAGCTTGCCCTGACCCACTTAAAGCCCTTCTTGCTGTGCATGAAGGTATGTGGGTGGCTCGGAGCTGCAGGCTACCAGTACTGAGAAAGGCTTCTTTATAAGCAAACATGAGCGCTATGTTGTGTGTTCCTTTTTACATGGCGAGCGTCTGCATTTTTTTAAAAAATGTCTGAAGTGCGGCTAAGCCTGCAGCCTACTTTCGTGGTTTGCAGACTGTCCCAAAAAGAGAAGCATACAATGGCCTTGAGCCATTTTAGCAAATAATATATGTCCCGGCTTTCACAAAGGGTGATGGGTGACTGAGCATGCACCCAAGGTATAAAATGTTTGTACGTGTTCAAACTTTCTCTAGCCTCTCTTTTGAGATGATCGAGTGATTGCCAGGAAACAGTCATTTACCAGCTCTTTATTTGGGTGCCTGCAGATCTGGTTGAAGATGCGTGTCTGCCCTTTTCAAAATGTTATTTGGGCAGCCCTCTTCACTACATCTGGAAAAAGATAGACGTAAAATAGCAGGTTTTACACTCACTTCTGCGATCTGTGTGTGATCTGTAGGTCGCAGGTTCGAATCCCGGCAAGGCTTACTCAGCTTTTCGTCCTTCTGAAGTCGATAAATGAGTATCGACTTCGGTGATATTGTATGTAAATATGTTCTATGCAAAGCGCTTAGTCATAATCGCTATATAAATAACACATCATTATTACATTTGAAGTGACACAGACTCAACCTGTACCTTGATTCTGTGGTGGTTAGATTATCAACAGGTGTTTACTATCCTCTGCATTGCAGAACAAAGAAAAGTAGCAGTTGGGGAGCTGAAACCCTAAAAGACAACTTAAGCCTTCTTTGACAGAGTAACAGGGGCCCCAAAGACTTGGGGGATTACTTCAATAGAAAGGGTTGAAGTTCCTGCCCACCCTGACCCTCCCCCAGATGTTTGTCCAGCGTGGGAGCAGGGATTCTTTTCCCTGGTGATACGTGCAGTCAGTGTTCGCTGTGAACTCAGTGCAGCCAAAGTGCACTCAGTAAATGAAGAATGAAGTTTGGTTTTCCCAACGAATACTCGTCCTGAAAGCCGTCTTTTGTCACTTCTACTAAAACACATTTATATACAAAGACCACTTCTTCTTTAAGTCTAAGAAAAATCAAAAATTGTCACAAAGTATTATTTAAGGTTACTTTAAGGTGTGTGCTACCACGATAACCATGGTATGGTCTGTTAATGATGCCACAATGCATTGTTACCATTATGCCTCGTGGCACTTTGTGGAGAGGTTGAGTGATCACCCGCCTGTGGAGAGCCTCCAGACTGTGATCCTCCAACGTGTAGCTTAGAAGCAACATTTATTTTCCTTTTTTATTTTTTTTACTTCATTAACCCGCTTGGCATTATACATTACATGCAACATCATTGGACATATTGAGGGCGAAAAGCACAGATTACATATAGAACCAAGAGAAACATCCAGAAGGGGCAGAATCCGGCATACACAGGGGGCCAATGCAATAAGTGGTGGACCCACCACTGGCATTCAAAGTTCAGAGTTAGTCTGATTGTGAAGCCACAGGGGGGTATCTTGTGGGGATGATGTACGCATGAGATACACTTTGAGTGGACCCCACGTCCTTTGGGCGAGACTTGACTGGTTACATGAGGGGCAATTGTGCCTCCATATCATTAGTCCAGACGGCAGAGCTTAGCCAGTGGTCCTTAGTGGGGACTCTTGCACTCATCCATCGCAACATAATACAGCGTTTGGCAAGCAGAAAGCACAGACCCACCGATTTGCTCATTTGCTTCAGCTGGGGTTCAAAAACATGGAATAAGCATTGCATGGGGAGGGAGCTATGTTCATCAGAAGCAACATTTCTAATGGATTGTGTCCTCCCATAGATTCTTTATCTTTGATGTACCGATACCAGTCCCATAACATCAAGAGAGCTCTGGGCAAGTGTCATGATCCATAGAAGGCGTCCCTTTCGGACTTCCTGGTCTCTGTCACAACGGGGCTTGCACTCCTTGGTACTTCCAACATGGCCGTCTAACGTGGTACGCTCTCCACCAGCCTCCACGTCAGATGTAGCTCATTCTACAAAGAGACCACAGCCCCGCGCGTCTCAACGCTACCGCTTGCAGTGGCTAGACGTGTGCTCCGTAGTTCGCTGTAACTAATCTCTTGTTTCCTGGTTCCCGGACCCTCGATTTCCTCCTCTCCCTTCCTCCCTCCTTACTCTGCCTTGATTCCCGGATCTCGTGTACCGCCTCGAGTACACCTCCCTCGTTTCCTGGACTTCCCAGAGACTCCAAGTACCCCTGAACGCTGAACGCACGCTGGAACCAGAAGAGGCTCGCGCGGGCTTGTACAAAACCCGATCCGTACGCAAGAAGGCTCCTTCCAAGAATTCCTGCAAGGATCGAACTCAGGTGAGAAAGGGGGAAATCTGTGACAGATTGAGACGCCAAACGAGCGAAGTTGAATCGGACATGGAGGCGGCCGTCCAGGATCTCATGCGTCGCATGCAAGAATTAACGACCGATGTGCAGAATCTGAAAGCGGAAAATGCCGCATTAAAACAATTAGTTTTGTCCCGTGATTCCGCTACAAAGGAAAGCGTACTACTGGGCGGCATTGTAGATAAATACGATGGGTCTGCAAAAACCCTTCCTGGATTCCTTGACTCCTGTTTAGTCCACTTTACCTTTAAGCCCTACTACTTTTCTACCCCCAGGGCTAAGGTGGGCTTTGTAATTTCGCACCTCTCCGGAAATGCACTAACCTGGGCTACACCTTTAGTCAATTCTGGAGATGCCCTCCTGGATGATTATGACGGATTTATACAGGCCCTTAAGACCATTTTTGACCGCCCAGAACAGGTCTATAGCGCCCAGGAATGTGTACTTGATTTCTAGCAAGGTTCCCAGGACATGTAACACGATTTAAACAATTGGCTAAATAAGCGGATTGATCCTCAGAAGCATGCTTTACTCTTTTCCAAAGGGGGCTAAATGAAGACATCAAAGATGAACTAGCCAGAGTGGCTCGCACAAGTTCATTCCAGGCCCTTATGGATCTCGCTATGCAGATAGACTTTCGTATCCAGGAAAGGAAGGCAGAGAAGAAGAAAACCAAGAAGCCCTTCCAGAAGTTTTCCATTGAGACCTCCTCGAAGTCTGACCCTACTCCTGCCTCTATTAACGATCCAGAACCCATGCAATTAGGGGCTTTCCGTGGACCCATATCCCCGCAAGAAAGGATGCGAAGGATCCACACAGGGTTATGTATGTATTGTGCCTCGGATAAACATCTAGTTAGAGAGTGTCCTCTAGCCCCTCCACAGCGTTCGGGAAATGCCAGCTCCCGATCCTAGATGGAGCAAGGCTTCGGGAGAGAGATATTTGCTCCACATCTATTCCATCCTTCAACTCTCCTGGACAGAAGAACCTAGTGATTCTACAGGCCTTTCTATCGCCATCCAAGAATGAGACCTACCCCATTTTGGCCTTGGTGGATTGTGGGGCCATGGGGATATTCATAGATCAAGATTGGGTCTTTAGCCACCACATTCTATATGAAACTCGAGGCATCATGCAACCTGTGGAGGCGATCGACGGAAGACCTCTTTCTTCAGGACCCATAAGCTTACAGACCAAAGAGATCCAACTCTCGATAAACCATCATCAAGAGGTGATCAAATTTGACATCATAAAGTCAGCTCATTACCCAATGGTACTGGGTATGCCCTGGTTACGGAAGCACAACCCATATATCAACTGGGCAGCAGGATCCTTGTTTCTTGGTTCTGAGCATTGCATGTCTCACTGTCTATTCCTGGATTCCTCCTCGACATCTTCCGAAGGCACGCCAACAGACCAGCAAGGCCCATTCATGGTTTCAAATATCATACAGGTTCCTAAGGCCTATCAGGAATACGCTGATGTGTTTTCAACTGCTATAGTCCAGTCCCTACCCCCTCACAGACCTGAAGACTGCGCTATTGATACAGAACCTTCAGCAGTATTCCCTTTGGAAGGATGTTCATTTTATCCGAACCAGAAAAAAGGGCCCTCCGAGAATACTTGGATACCAACCTTGAAAATGGCACCATAAAACCATCCAAATCTCCAGCTACAGCTTTGTTGTTTTTCATTCCCAAGAAAGACACTAAAGAGCTTAGGCCTTGTCTTGATTATCGTGGATTAAATCAATGCACCCTCAAGGACCGCTACCCGTTGCCCTTAATCTCAGATATCCTGGAAACGGTGAGAGGAGCTGTAGTATTCACGAAATTGGATCTCAGGAGTGCCTACCATCTGATCCGTATCAGGTAAGGAGACGAACGGAAAACAGCCTTTAGAACACTCTTTGGTCACTTTGAAAACCTGGTCATGCCCTTCGGACTCGCTAATGCCCCAGCGGTCTTCCAACGTTTCATGAATCGGGTGTTTTCTGACATGCTGTTCCTCTTCGTCATAGTTTACCTGGACGATATCTTGATTTACTCCAAGGACCATCTAAAGCATGAAGAACATGTAAAGGCAGTCCTACAACGGCTATGTGAACACAAACACCTAGCTAAACCCGAGCAAATGCCTTTTTCATGTCTCTACTGTTCACTATCTAGGATTTTTCCTTAGTCCAGAAGGAATTGGAATGGACCACTCAAAGGTAAAAGCCATACTATCTTGGCCTGTTCCCACTACCGTGAAACAGATTCAGTCCTTCCTGGGGCTTGCCAACTTTTACCGGAAATTCATACTGTCCTTTTCTGAGATAGTTCAACCGATCATTGCATTGTTGAAGAAAGATACTCCCTTTCTCTGGACATCAGCTCAAGATAAGGCATTCCAACGATTAGAATCAGAGTTTATTCAAGCCCCCATCCTAGCTCAACCTGATATTAATCGACCATTTCTAGTGGAGACGGATGCCTCTAACTATGCCATAGGAGCAGTGCTAAAACGGGAATTCGAGGACAAATTAGAACATCCCATTGCTTACCTTTCACGAACCCTGACTCCCAGCGAGACTCATTATTCCGTCTTGGAAAAGGAGCTGTTAGCCATCCGTCAAGCCTTCACAGAATGGCGTCATCTACTTCTGGGAGCTAAACATCCTGTTCAGGTCCGTACGGACCATCGAAATCTTCAAGTTCTACAATCCTTGGAAGGTAGGAATAGTCTTCAAGCCCGTTGGGCCTTCTTCTTTGCCCAGTACCAGTTCCACATCCATCATGTCCCCAGATCACAGAACATAATTGCTGACGCCTTATCCCGACGTCCCGACTACGAAACTCTTGAAGATCGGTCCTTCCCAAAGATGTTTCCCCACACAATTTTTGTAGCCCAAGCAATCGGTCTCCTGGAAGACATTCGGATGCAAACCCAGTCCTCTGAGATCTGGAAGGAATTTACGGGGAAGAATCGGTGGAATCTTAGAACAAGAGACGGGTACCTGTTTAAGGATAATGGCCTGGTCATTCCCACACAGAGACTACAACAACGGATTATTAACCTCTGTCACAATACCCTTCACTCTGGACATCGTGGCGTCACCAACACCCTCCGTCTCATACAAAGACAATGTTGGTGGCCTAAAATGAAAATTGACGTTCAACGGTACATTCAAGCATGTGCAGTCTGCAATCAAAACAAGCATGATAACAAGAAACCGGCAGGTCTCCTACTTCAACCTACGCTACCGTCTAGGCCCTGGGAATTCATTGCTACAGACTTTATCGTGGAATTACCACCATCCAGAGGTTACACGACTATCATGGTCACCATTGATTTATTCACCCACATGGCTCATTTTACACCATTTTACAAATTGCCATCTTCCTCAGAACTCGCTGGCATCTTCTTGGAACACATATTTCGACTTCATGGACTCCCTTCCAAGATCATATAAGACAGGGGACCTCAATACATCTCTCAATTCTGGAAACACTTATGCCGTTTTCTAGGAATCCAACGTGCCCTCTCTTCAGGTTATCATCCACAGACTAACAGAGCTACCAAACGTGTGAACCAGACCCTGGAGCAATACCTTCGTTGTTTCGCCACCAACGTACAGGACAGCTGGTCACTCTTAATATCTGTGGCTGAATTCGCCTACAACAATTCTGATCACTCGACAGTCAAGACCAGCCCTTTTTTTTTGCAGCCAAGGATTCCACCCTTCGGTTCTACCTTCCATTCTCCCACATCGCACACCAGTACCAACAGTCGACTCCTGGATTGAAACTCTCATCAATGTACACAAGGAAGCCCAAGAACACTTAGAAAAAGCCCGAACTCACACCAAGCGTTATGCAGACTCCAAAAGAAGATCAGGGCCTTCTTATGCAGTCAGTGATAAGGTCTGGCTGTCCTCGAAACTACTGCCTCGACATTTACGACCAAACAAACTGGTTCCCCGGTACTATGGCCCTTTTTCCATAAAGGAAATCATAAACCCAGTGACATTCCGGCTCAAATTGCCAGACTCCTGGAAGAAGATTCATCCAGTTTTTCACACTTCTTTATTAAAACCTTACATCCAGTCCTCCCAGAAGTCCTTCAGACCCAACCCCGTGGTTGTGGAGGACCAACTGGAATATGAAGTATCCAGAATATGCGACTCCAGGTATAAACGGGGTCAACTTCAATACCTGGTTGAGTGAAAAGGATATCCTCCTAGTGAAAGAACCTGGGAACCATTTTCGAATCTGAATACCCCTCGATTGCTCAGAAGGTATCATCTCATACACCCGGGGTAACCTGGTGGGACAGGTTTTCGGAGGAGGCATGCTGTCATGATCCATAGAACGCGTCCCTTTTGGACTTCCTGGTCTCTGTCACAACGGGGCTTGCATTCCTCTGTACTTCCAACATGGCCGTCTAACGTGGTACGCTCTCCACCAGCCTCCACGTCAGAAGTAGCTCATTCTACAAAGAGAACACACCCACGCGGCCCCGTGCGTCTCAACGCTACCTCTTGCAGTGGCTAGACGCGTGCTCCATAGTTCGCTGTAACTAATCTCTTGTTTCCTGGTTCCCGGACCCTCGATTTCCCCCTCTTCCCTTCCTCGATGCCAGATCTCGTCTACCGCCTCCGAGTACACCTCCCTCATTTCCTGGACTTCCCGGAGACTCCAAGTACCCCTGGACGCTGAACGCACGCTGGAACCAGAAGAGGCTCACGCGGGCTTGTACAAAACCCGATCCGTACGCAAGAAGGCTCCTTCCAAGAATTCCTGCAAGGATCGAACTCAGGTGAGAAAGGGGGAAATCCTTGACAGCAAGGGGGTCTAGAGAGATAGCCCTCTGCCTTAAATCCTGGAACACTTGCGGGAACCAACATCTTTTTTCTAACCCTGCACCCATGGCTAGTCTTAGAAAGGCAAACTGTATCTACCTACAGGAAACTTGGCAGACTAATGCTCCAGTATTAAATGGTTACCAACTCCTCACCCAAATGGCTAAGCCTAATAAGGGCAGGTGTGCCTCTGGGGGATTACTTATTGCAGTGGACATAGCCCTGGGTATGACAGCAGTTATTCTTGAGGATCTACCGTTTGGTGCCATGGGGGGGAACTTTGCTCTCCAAATTCTCCACTTAATCACCAGATTGTTAATATATACTGGCACAGAGGAATTGCTGAATTGAATTATTTTGTAAATATTGTATGTGAATGAAAAACCGAGCATTCAACTAGCTATCCGGCTGGAAGAGTTATCATTGTGGGAGTTTCAATGCTAATTGTCACGGTCAGGATTTGTATGAGGAGATTTGGGATTCTTCGTCAGACATGGTTTTGCTGAATTTTAAGAGCTGAGCTAGTAGAGGCTGGTGGTTAGCACTTGAGGGACTTGGGTTGAAGCCTCCAGCCAACAGAATGAGACCGAATTACATACGTGGTATAGAGGGAATAATTCCTCTGTGCTGGATTACATCTTTATGGATGAATGTCTGACCAATTGTTGTTCATCGTATACAGTGTTAAAAAATGACTGGAGTGACCATGCTATTCTTACGGTAAAATTTGATAGTGTTGTGAACTAGAAAGTACACTAATTTGCTGAATTTAAGAACTAATTGTGCAGGTAATGCGATTCGTTGGTCAGACCCAAATAATATCTTAAACCTTAGTCTCCAATCTACGATGAACTGGTCAACTTTGGAATGGAAAATAAGGAATTCAATGTTAATGCGACCCAGAGTTTCTTTCAGGATTTGGTAAATGGGGTAAGATTACACCCGGAGTTCAACACGATTACACCATACAGACCCCCACACCACTATAATGAAGAACTAGCCACGGCAAAAACCTTCATGAGGAGGGATATTAGGAAAGTGGGTGATCTTAGTGATGATGTTACGGTTAGAATTTTCCTGAAAAAAAGATCAAACAAAAATATACGAACTTCTATAAATCAATTAAAGCAAAGCTATTACAACAAGATGCCGAGACTATGCTTGGGTTGCTGATAAATTGCAGAGAGGGTGCCGGAGTCTGAATATGTTAGTTTTTCTAAAAATCTGTTTGCAACATCTCCAGGTAATACTGGTGTTGACAATGGCCTTGGCAACAATGGCCTTGACCCGGATCTCTGAATTATATGTGGTAACCTGAATTGGATATTGAGACCATCAGAACCCTAATTAAAAGATGTAAAAAATGTCAGGCCCCCGGATCCACCGGCTTACCCAATAACACTTTTTAAGGCGGATGTTGTTAATTGGTCAAATTTGCTCCATCTGCAGTTTGGGAGTATTATTGACTCCGGTAAACTACCATCTTCATTGAGTATGGCGCATGGTGTCCCTATTTTCAAATGGGGTAGCAGGTCTGAACCTAAAAACTACAGTCCGATATCCTTGATCGATGCAGAGTGTTTGCTGAGTGTTTGGAAGGTGAAGGAGAACCTCTGTTACCTGGTGGAAGGAGTTTGCCCTTGCTACTGGAGTCTGCTTTCTGTTTCCATCAAATTCAGACTTTAAAAATACACTCCTAGATGCGGAGCAGTGCAAAGTGTTTGCCGAGTGTTCACCTATGTGTGAGTAAATAGACCCTGAAGTGATGAACTCACGAACCCGAAGTAAGGTACGTGCCCTCGATCTTGTCCATAAACAGTGCCCTATCAATCCTTCTCCAAACACAAACCGTGACTTTAATGCCAGTAGTCCATTATTTCCAACAACCCCTTTGACAAATTGCTCCTCACCCGTGCTCGATGTCTTCTCACCGGGAGGCTCCCTGGTGTGCTCGGAGCTTGTCCTGCCTCGATCCCCGTGTGCGCCGTCCTGCTAGTCTGTGGCCGGGTGGTGCTTGCGGTGTCCTCAGGGCGGCCGGACCTACGCGCGCTGTTGGGCTGGCGAGCCCGGTTTGTTTTTACTCCGTGTAGCCCCAGGAGCGCTGCTGCGCCCTTGGTGGAGCAGGCACAGCTGTTTCATCCCTGTGTTGTGGGCCCGTGGGCGGCTCGTGTGGGTGTGCGGGCAGTGGCTGCTAGCCGGCCTGGGGGGGCGTGTCCAGCCCCTCGGGTTGCTTGTGCCTCCCGTGGGTGCTGGCGTCCCCCCATTGCTTTCGACTTCGGCCCAAGTGTGCGTTTCAGCCGTGGCTCCTGAGACCTTTGAGGAAGCCGATGCTGCACACCTCTGTGTCTACGCACGCAGACACAAACACAGTTAATGAGCCAAAAGAAATCCTAAACGAAAGTGCAAACACGCTCATTTCAAATAATGTCAACCTTCCAAACACAAGCGCCATTGCACAGATTTGCGAACGTTCCAAAGACACAGAGAAACTTGAAACACACATTTTAAAAAAACTATCAAAAAAAAGATGCCACTCTAGCTCTGAGATTGGAACTTTGAGGTGGCATTTTAACGGAAAGTTCACTCCAAATGCTGAAACTAAAATCCTAAAAGCCGCACAATTCCCAGTACACACAAATTCACAAGGAATTGCATTCCCAAGAGCCATGTTAAAAGATCTATGCGATTTGGCTGACTTGCCCATCACTCCAGAAATAACAGACAAGATCTATTAGCAATTACACATGCAGTTGAATTGAAAGAAACATACAAAGGAAAATCCATCTCGAAAAAAATTAAGACTATGACTGCAGTTTTGGAAGTACTACCCGGTAGAGCAAACCGGGATAAAGTTACATCTGAAAGCAAAAATTCCCCAAAGCAGAACGTGTCAGATGCTCAAAATGAATCATGGGCTCCAAAACGACCTCGGATGACTTCACCTTCTAAAGGAGCTTCAAAAACTATACAGCTTGAGTCTTCTAGCCCTATAGAGCTCCTTGCACCGCCAGCCAAAGACTCCCACCAGAGCTTTGCTGATCTCAAATCGCAGACGACTATACTGCCTGTGGAATTAAGTGACTCCGCCTGTGCCGATCGAAATTGCTTTTTGGAAATAAAATCATTACAAGAACAAATTTCAAATTTTCTACCACACACAAGCTATCTCAAGAGAGATGCTATCACTTGAAGATGATACCTCTTCTTCATCAGAGTATAGCTTAAATGAGAGCAAAAGAAGTAGAGGAATCACTCTGAAAAAACATAAGAACTATACTCATAAAGGAGCAGCAAATGAATCAAGACGGCTCAAAGAGGCACAGGAATCTCTCATAGCTTCAGTTGCTATGGTGCCTTTCCTTAAACTATACGAAAATCTGAACGACAATCAGCGAGACCAAACCACCATGATCGTGCTAATGAACAGCAAAATGATTTATTGAATCAGTTATGGAAGCAATTAAGGAAAAGCGAAGTAGAGAAAAATAAATAGACGGAGTAGTCTTAAAAACACTGATCGATTTGCTACAGGATTCTAAATCAGACTAGGGTTTTTTCCTAGAAGGCATCAGAGAAATTGTCTCAAATCTATCATCACAAGTAAAAGACTCTGGAACACCAGACATAAGAAATACAGAAAGCACTGTTGAGCCAGCCAGTGACTCTCATACCATCCAATTCACCGAAGGTGAGGCACAACAAATTTTGAGCATGGATTAGCCCCTTCTGGAAACCCCGACACAACATTGCAGATCCCGAAGACTCCAAGTAATGATACGGTAAAGAAAATCATTTGTGAAATCCCTGAGCATCTGCCCGATAAATCTGCAAAGCCTTCCAATCGAGTTTCGACTAATCCCTTTTCAATATTTGATCCAACTGCCACTCAAAAATCAGAGGCAAACAAGTTGAACCCTACACAAAAGAAAAGCTTAAAAAGTACATGTAAATAAAAAAATGTAAAGAATAAAGACTCAAAAAGGATTTGTGGTTCGAGAAGCTTCTTAAGAAACCTTAAAATTCCGATTGAAGAAGCAATTCCAAGTACCTCTCTCGCTCCCCGACCATGTGGTAAACCTCTTGAAGCAATATCCAGCTTACCTCCAGTGAACATCTCACCGCAATCTCTATCCTCTGATGACTCCAGTGTATATTACACTGTTATCCAGGAATTGTTAGATTGCTCTGTCTACGAAACAGAACATTTGTTGGAAATTGAGACCCAAGAAAGGGTGATTGTGGATTTCAACATATACGAATCTGAGGATGTATGTATATATCCCACAGCAAACAATAATAAGATCACAGAAAATTGCTAACCCTAAGCGAGAAACGGGAAAAATGCACATCCAAATGCATAGACGCAAGCAAAGAGCCCAAGATGGCACCACCACGAAATGAGCCTCTACACCAAACGCTGAATAATCCCTGATTAAAATTCTCAGACAGTGTGTTGCCAATACCAAACGAAACACAAAAAATACCCAAAACAATTGGCGTAAATAAAAAATGGAATAAACCAAAGCAATAACCTCCAGTGAATACAGTTGTGGTCCTGGAAACAATGTCAAGAACTCCTTCCTGATGGTTTAATATTGAACAGATCAGCTATTATGAAGATTTTACAGTATATTCCTCAACTAATAACTATAAAATCAGAGAAAATTCTGACTGTAAGTTTTCCTATTGAATCACGAGTTGAACTAGTCTAAATTGTCACCAACTCTGTGATACTTGCATTTATTATGATAGAGGTCACTGAAAATTTCAGATTACTAGGCTTCATGATTACGAGACCAGCACCCGATGAAGGCTTTGGCGCCTGGAATTGGAACTGCGGGAAGAGCAAAAATTGCCCAATCAATGGGGGAACTCCAAATGATGGTAATTTCCCAAAATTCGAAGTAAGAGCAGAGACCCAGAGTGTAAAACAAGGAGAAGACATCCAAAAGGGAAACCCAAAGTCTTGCACCAAGAGTACAACGGAAAGGGTAAATATAAAAATAAGTATATCTCAGTTCCAAGATAATGAAAACAGAGAACCCCAAATAACAAGTCTTGAAGAAGAACACCCAAATAAAATAAAAATAACCATCAAAAGCATTCAAAATGTATCCCAGCTAAATGCTACAACTCAAAAATCAAAAGATGATCCTAAATACTGGAATTGGTTGGCCGGCTCCCTTGTAACGAAAACAAAATTGTAGCCGCCCCAGAAAATTCAAGGAGACCAGTGGAAAATAGGGAGTTGGAATACCAGAGGCTTTAATGATTCCAACCAAAATCTTAACAGCCTTGAAATGATTTGTATACAAGAATCATGGCTAAAATGTTTGCCTATCGTAGATGGATACAATGTGTTATTCAACCCAGCCAAAGGTGGACTGATTGGTAGGCCCTTTGCAGGCCTAATAACCATGATTAAAAACGGATCAGGGAGGATGGCGATTGAGTCCACAAACATAAATCCATGTATACAATCGACCATAGTGAAAATTGAGTCAGAAATACCAATGTTACATCAAACACTACTAATAGTAAATGTATATTGGAATCCTCTGAAGAAAGAAAGCGAACAATTCATAGATCTAATCACGGACTGTCTGGATTGTAAAAGAGAAGCATACCAAGATATGGGTATTATTTGTGGTGATCTCAACACAAATTGCTTTGAGGAAAAACGGAATACACAGAAAGAAATAGCTGGCAGAAATGGAAAAAAATGCAAACATGGACAAAATTGAAACGAAGAAATGGATGTTAGGAGACTCGACAGATTAAATGGAAATATGAAAGGGGATATTCCCCCTGTTGATACCTGGACAAATGTTAAGACAAGCAAAATATTGGATTATATGTTCGTCTCTGAAAACTTGCTGCCAAAAATGTTGAGCCCGTTATGCAAAGTGATCATGATCCAATTATTGCATTAGTCTCTCATTGGAAGAGAAAGAAAAAACCAATATGGGACACAAAGTTCGAATTGGAAACAGGCCTTAATCGTCTGAGGCTGAAAAGAAATGATTTTGATACTGTACTACAAAACCTGAATAAATGGCAAACTAAAGAAAAAATGTCTGCAGAATATGATGTGTCTCTACAGAGTTTTAAAGAAAGTACAAGAAAATATGTAAAGCCAAAATTCAAAAAAATGCATGGATATGACTTAGAAATAATGGTCCAAAAAAAAAAACAATTGCAGAAAGACCTATACGCACTAAAAAATCAAAACCATCAAGAAAAAAGAGAATTGATACGGAAAAGAAAACAAAAATACTAAAATTGGCAAAAGTCACATAAACGTCACTATTACAACGTGATGCCGAATGCATGCAAAAAGCCTTGAACAATACAAATAGCAGAACCCTATGGGACTTGTTAAATTAGAAACATTCAGCTTCATGCCTTATAAACCCCATTTCAGAAATTACCTGGACTAATCACTTTACAAAATTGTTCAATGACACAAAGCAACCCTGTTTAACAAACACGATGACGCTGGTCCTGCATGGAACAACATTGTCAGTTTGACAATGAAGACATAAAGACGCTGATCAAAAAAGCAAGTAAATTACGGGCCCTCGGCCCAGACGGCTTATCTAATGCAGTGTTAAAAACAGACCCAGAAAAATGGTCCAAATACTGCCGGATGCTCTTTAATAAAATTGTCAACCTTGGAACAATTCCTAAATCATGGAAGTCAGCTATCGTTGTTCCTATTTTGTATAAAATGGAATCGCATGGAGCTTAAAAACTACCGACAGATTGCCTTGCTGGACTGTCTTAGAAAGATCTTTGCTACACTCCTACTAATACGTTTAAAAAAATGGATTAAAGAAGCAAATGCCTATGACAAACGCCAGCCCGGTTTTGTTGAACAGGTAGGTTGCAGCTTGAATCTCTTACTTTTAGAATTGATAAAAAAAGCCTTCACAAACAAACAAAAACTGTACATGGCCAGCATTGATTTGCGTCAAGCATTCGATAGCATAAATCGAAAACATCTGTGGGAAAAACTAGAAGCAAAGGGGTGCCCCCTGGACTTACTAAAAACAATAAAATAATTACACTCTAACACATCAATAAGAGTCAAATTACATCAAGGTGAAATTCTATCGAATTAAATTATGACAACAAAAGGCCTGAAACAAGGCTGTCCGTTAGCGGCCACACCTTTTTGCTTTTATATCGAAGATCTGCAATATTCCCTGGACAACAAAAGATCCTTCCCTCCAAGAATAACTGGTAGACCAGTTGGCCGTCTATTATATGCTGACGACCTAATTATATTAGTCCACACCCAAGTTGGCCTACAAAGAGCTTTAGCCCAGGTCGAAAAATATGTCAACGATAAGGACTTATAAATAAATGCGGAAAAGTCCAAAATGTTGTTGTTTGATGACAGAAGATGGAAAAAAAGAAAAAGTGACAAATGGATCTTGAACAATATGCAAATAAAGCCAAGCAGCGAAATAAGATACTTAGGCATACAATTAAGTGGGACAAAGAATGAAGAACCCTGGAAAAAGATGTTAAAGATAAAAATAAAACAACTATCTGCGCAAGCAAACATTATTAACAAAAGATACGGAAAGTTCTCCCTCCAACCTGTAATTACATTCTACAGACTTAAAGTAATACCAACGCTAACATACGGCGGAGAGACTTGCATGAACATCGGAGAAGATTTTTGGAATGCCCTGGAAGGGCTATTTTGGAAAACCATTTTACCAATACCGAAAGCCACCCCAATGTCTGTGATTCACCATGAGCTTGACTTGACAGCCCTATATGCATATATTATGTATAATAAGCTTATGCTCTACAGAAAATCAATCGGTAGCATTATGCCACCTCAATTGGATGTGTTCTGTGAAAACAATAACTTCACAGAAAAGGCAGTCGGAGACTGGAAAAAAGAGTGTGACCAGACTCTTGAAGACTTGGGCCTGGATGAAAACACTCTAGCATAAAACCCAAAGTTAGTTAAAAGAACGATATGGGCTGAGGATTGGTTTAAAACTGAAACAAAAAGCGCCTCATCAAAGACTCATACACTTCTAAAAACAAACTGTGGCGTGATGTCTATAACACCTGAATATATGAGAACATTTCCAAATTGTAAACAAAGAGACCTATTACTGCGTTTTAGACTTAATGTTCTGCATAACAAAATAACTATCGCAAGATATAACAAAGAACCAATATGCACAAAGTGTAGATTATGCAAACAAAATGAAGAATCTCTTTGCCATCTGGTACTATTCTGCACAAAATTGAGGAGATATAAGAAATATACCTCAGGAGTAATATTACAGATCTATGCGGCCTAGATTCAGGAAAATTGTGGAATCTGATATATGATTGTCGAACACCAAAAATCAATTATGCAACAGCCAAATTCCTGGAACAAACATTTAAAGTATTAGAACATTGCAGTGCAAATGATGAACATTAGAAGTACCATCAGGCTGGAAAAATAAGCAAGTCAACCATTGTACAGCTAGACAAAACCTAAATGCCTTGTCTAATGTTGAAAGTGTAAATCAATTATTGTTTTGCGTGCAATTTGGCTGTTCTTGTTTTTGTGCATGATCTTTTAAACTAAACTGGAAAATGTGAAAGGTTTGTAATAAACCATATAATTAACCAGTATGTTTCGGACGTTGCGGATTGTCTGGGAGGAAAGAGCCTAATTGCAACCAAGTTTGGACAGAGCGAGATCTCGTGGTTGGCATATGACGATGATTTTTTGATCTTTGATCAATCAAGCGTCACCATACAGAGACTGCTGAAGGCCTTTGACGAGTATGCAGGAGAGAATGGTCATGTTATTAATCCTAAAAAGACCAAGATCATGGCCTTTTCAAAGAAAAGCCTAAAAAATGGGCGTAAATATAAAAAATTCTACTAGCATGGAATACCTGGGGTATCCGTTTGGTGTGCATGTAGATATAAAACATATAACTGAAATAATCCAGCAAAAGGCACTTCACCTAAGTCCCATACTGTAAAGGTTGATCAGAAATTTGGTAGATTTTCTCTCAAACCAGCCGTTTTGTTTTATAAAGGGAAATTTGTCTTGAACTCTACATTGATTCAATATTATTGGACAGTATTGAGGGCAAGTTGTGGAGGAAAATCTTAGCCATATCAAATGTTATACCGCTAGCAGAAATTTGGTTCGACCTTGGGGTTACATTACTATCGGCTAGGGTTGAGTGGCAGATGCTGTCGCTCTACTCAAAACTGGTTTCACTGATTCCCTGCTCATTCCCTGCTCATTATTTGAGACTCATGGTGTGGTTATCAATCCTAAAAAAAAATCTCAGTAGCAAATTCTCAATACCTTATTCAGTTTGGAAGAAGGTGTGAAGCAATCTTGTTGAAAATTGTCTCTGATCAGGATACTTTAATAACCCAACTAAAGTCAAAATAGCTTTATTTGAATTAGATTGGATTAAAAAACTGATTTGTTTCACTCCTACTTGTCTCTAGCTATTTAACACATGAGCATAAATGTTGAGGAAATGCATCTATACTATTTGACCAATTTTATGTATTTATTTATTGTGTTCTACAGTACAAAAATATACTTTTAACACATAAAGTTGACATAATACATTGTTTCATCATCATTAGAATCATCATTTTAAGAGAGAATAAAAACATAGCAAAACATCATTCAATCTTATCATGCTAAAATCACTCTAAAAATCCACCAAACAAGTCATTAAGAACTCTAAAGTATGAATTGTCAAGCTCAATTCATTACAGTTTAAAATCCTTTTCCAAAGATCTTCTTACGTAGGCATAAAATTCAGGGATAACATGTTGTTACACAAAGACCACCGGGTCGAGCACCGCACACACAAATGCTTCAGAGTCTCTGTGTGTGTGACAGTGACAACACAGTCTCTGGTCCCATGGAATGTTATTTTGCCGGCCCAGATTTTCTTGTGTTAACACCAAATACAACCTAAATCTCAGCAAGTGCCGTGAGGGATGCTTTTCAAGTATGGAGCAGACGTGTTTACATTTTTAATTATCTGGTCGAAGTGTTTCCCAAAACATTTGTGTTGGACTAAGGATTCTCTTAATTTGCACCACACATGTCTAAACAATTTTGTCTTAGATGTATTGAGATCCACACCAAAATTGGCTAAGGATATACCTATTTCATCCACTATTTTTGTACAACCAGAGGCCCAATCTACCAATACCTTACAACCGCCTTTGATCCATACTCTATTCAATCCCTCATAGATTGAAGCGGCCGGTGGAAACAACATACTTGAGAACAGCTGTAGCTTCCCCCAGTCAATCATAGTTTGAATTGGCAGTTGTCCTAGTTCATAAAGGATCCCCACGAACGGAACTGACTGGGGTAGATGAAGGAGCTCTCGCCAGATTAAACCCTCTAATTTGGACCAATCCATTTGTCTACTTCTAGTTTGAGCTCTGTATATCAATTTCAGAATCATTTGCTGTTTATACAGTTTTAAAACTGGGAGAACCAAAAATCTCCAGAATTTAGCATCAAATAGGTGTAATTTAACGAGAGCACCAAGAAAATGAGCCTTACGGTCTGCCACGAGCTCAGGCCCATCCAAATTATCATAAATCGGTGAGCCTAAATACACAAATTTAGAGACCACCTCAAGGCTACCAGATTTTAGTACTATTTGACCAATTCCCAAATCGACATCATAGTGGAATACTATTAAGGCTGCGTTGGAACTTGCTTCTCACGAAGGACATTTTATTCAGGAGAAGCCTAATCACTGAGGCTGAAATCATGTGTAGATTTTGTAATGGCAGTTTGGAAGCTGTAAAACATTTGGTACTTGGTTGTGTTGCATTAAACTCACGAAAGATTGAAGGATTAAGTATATGTAACCATTTTTGAATTTTAGATTGGGGTTTAGTGATCCCAATATATGGAAGCGTTGCCTGAATACTCAAAATATACATGAAGGCTTAGCTTTATCAGGCTTTATTAAAGGTCTTAATTTGGAGTAATACTCCTGTGCCCATTTGTATGGATTTTAAACAAGTAATTTTTGGTTTTTCCTCAATTGTAAGCACTCTTCATAAGTGTTTTAGCTGCGATTTAACATTTGATTTTAATGAAAAATCCAAGGTATTTTATGGAAAGCTTTTTTGGTTTATATAAATCTTGATATTTTACTTAAATTTGGAGCGTGCAATATTGTTAAATGTCATTGTAAATAATGTAAATGGATTTGTTTCGGTTTGTTTGATTATCAATATGTAAGTTTACTGTATTCTTTTTTTTTTTTTTGTCTGTCCTACGTCAGACCCCCATGCCCTCTGCCTCTGCTGCCTTGTCCCTGACCACGGCTGACAAGGCTGTACCGTGTGCAACGTGCTTTCTCAAGGGCTCTGAAGAACAGACAGGCTAGGTGGAGGGAGCTCTTCCAGAGGTTGCCTCCAGAGGACCTAAAGAAATGTGTCAATCGTCGATCGAGACACAAGGTAGGGTCCTCTTTTTTAGCGCACCCTGCAAGGGAGACTCCTACCCAAAGACTCGCAGCAGGAACCGCTCGGGTTTCATACCAGCACGAGTACCGAGGCTGGTCCAGCCTCCGGCCGTCAGGCCGAGGGGTCAACAGATCCTCCCGGTGGCAGTGCTGAGGGACCGGAAGTTCCTTTTACCGAGTGTTCACCCTAGGGGCTACGGCCTTGTACAGGCAATATGTTTGAAGGGGTGCCTACCGACTACCGGCAACTCCGCCGAGGGCAAAACGCCTACCAGGTCTCGACCTGAAACGCAGGGTAGACCTCATGATCCACACTCAAGAGTCTTAGATGGAGTTGGCCACCAGGGGGGCACGCAGATGAGTTCTTTCTCCCTCCGTGTGAGCTCCAGCCTCGAGGTCCGAGAAAAGGCTTGAGCCCCCGTTTCTGGACCTCCCCACGGGAAGAAAAGTGACTTAGACATGTGCGAAGACCCCACCCCCACACTGAAGAAATCCAGAGAGAAATCGGATACAGGACGCCACTGGAACCGTCGAAAGACAGGGACGACATGAGAAGGCGCTCCTAACTGCACAGGCCTCGGCCCTCGGAGCAACCCGGGAAGCCTACAGCCGTGCGGTAAATTTCACGAGCGCAAGTGTGAGGTCCGGCTCTGCCGCACACCCACTGCCATTATCGGGTGTGGAGGAGCGGCACCGCCGCGGACGTAGCGAAAACAGAACAGAACAGCAGCATTAGAGGAGACTCCTGAACTGCACCCCAGATTTCCACAGGACGTGAATGAGCTAGACCCTGCTGGGACCAGCAAACAACAGATGCAGGTGGCCTGCTGTCTTCTTCGTTGGGAAGGGGGCCCCCTGCGCAGTCCTGCAGCCCCGTTGAGAGCACACAACGCCCTGCATAGAGAACAAGCGGTGCTATAGAGATTGCGGACCGCTGACAAGCAACGCCGGACTGCAGGCATAACCCAACGTGCACAGACGGCCGCTCTGCTGTACCCTCCAACAACGCATGGTGAGTGAATCCTGCCGGCCCCCTCCTGGCAACGAATACCATCAATGCCAGCTGCCTCAGCTATCCCTCAAAAAGCCCAAGGCTCACTACTTATCACATTATGTAGCCCGGCGGTACCACCTAGGTGAAAGGGAGTCGCGTGCACATTGGTGCATAGCCCACTTGAAAATGCTTTTCTTCAACATGAGGTACCCCATGTGTACAGCCCCATAAGGACTGCTGCGAAAACAAAGTGAGCTACACCGCACCGGCCAAAAACCACCTGGGTGAGGGGAAAACAGGTTCCCATCTCTGCAAGAATTCAAACTGTTTTAAACATTACGGCTCAAGCTGCGCTCTACCTACATCCCCGCAACGACCCTGGGCACATGCAGAGCCATGCATCAAGCTGATAAGAGTCACTAACTTTATGAAAAAGGTAACCCATCGCTACCAACACATGGACTCCTTCAATACTTTGTGCCACAACAACCGGGCCCACGGGCCTACGCGCCCCACCCAAAGGACGCGCAAGAGGTGCACATCTAGCTCCCCGACATAAGAAGACCATCCTGCAGATTAGGTTTTTGTTCGCTGGCACACCCGCCACCTTCAGTGAGAAGGATACACACGGACTACTACTCTAACCACAGTAGAAAGAAAAATATGTGAAGAGGCGCGCGCAATCACGCTCCATATGCAAATACACCTCCCTGGGGGGCCTTCAAAAGCTGATCTACACACAAGTACAGAGCTTCCAAATCATAGAGGCAGCACAGTGATCCTCCCCTAGGAAAACCATGCCACACTAGGGCAGGAAGTTCACCTTAACCAGCGAAACTCTCTTCTCTGCCCTACCTGAACTTATAATAAAAGGAATCCTGAACAGACTGTCACCTCCCTTTTGGTCCTCTGACCACTACATCCCTGTGCCTATCAAACACTTAGGGTCCCCTCTTTCTGGAATCACTCTGGAAGCACCTGTATACATCTCTCGGCGGAAGCAGCTCCATAAGTCACGACTCCTGTATAAGAGCATCATAACAGCCCTCCCCAAGTACAGAGGAATATAACAGCGACCCCACACCATCAGAGGGATAGGTGTCATTCAAAGTGAATTCAAGCAACCTACACATTGTTAATCGACCACTGCCCCACCTACACTCTGTGATTATCAAAAACGCCCTTGTAGACGTTTTGGGGCCATTGGCATCGACAATTGACACTGAGGTTAGGGCCCCTGGCAACGGGGCGAGTGCCTCCTCTAGTATTTTCTTTATTTTTTTTATTTATTTTATTGGTTTATACAAACCTTTAAAATGCATCCAGTTTGTCAGACCCCAATAGCCAATACAAAGCAAGACAAAACAAAGCAAAACATAGGCATGAGATAAAGTTTCTTCCTTTTGACAGGGATCAAGCCTTTGGTACCAAAGGAGCCTTATCGGGGAGTGCCCAATACGCTTCATCTGAAGGTTAAGCAATGTTAAGCACTACCCTGAAGTCCCTGTACTTCGGCATCAGATGACTCAAGGCTCCTTTCAATCTCATGCAAAAACAAGGTCAACACCCTTGTCAGTTTTTTATTGGAGCCCATAAATATCAAATGCCACCATTCTTCAGCACTCCTCAGTGAGTATTCATTTAACATTTGGCCAAGGTGTTTAGTTCTTAGGGATCTGTGGAAAGGGCAGAATAGGACAAGATGTTTAGGTGTTTCAATGCAGGCTTTACAGAACCTGCATACTGTGTCTGACTTGTCCTTTCCAGCCCAGTTCTTTGTTCGTTCTTTTGTTCTAAACAGATTTAGGCAAAATCTCATGAAGGTGGCCCTCCTCCTGTTGTCTGGGAATAAGACCACGTAATTTTGCAGTTTGTTAAGTGCTCTTGCTTCGCTAGGGGCGTCTCTCATTGTTTTTGAAGACCTTCGGTCTGTGCTGGTTTGAATCCAGTCTAATTCCCAGATCTTTTTCTTTACCAAAAGTGGATTGTCCTGCAGCATTTTGGTATTGGTCTCATACATGGTCAGGAGCTCTTCACATTTTTTTGACCATATGGCTAACAGTCAGTCTGGGTTCGCGTTTCCAGGTTTGCTCAATATTTTATATTGTGGAGCGGCGTCTGGCAGCGTGATTTTCCTAAATAGAGCCAGGGCGTTCCACGCAATCCGAGCCTCAATGGATATCAAGCCTAGCTCAAATCGTAAGCACACTGTTGAAGTGCTGTTTGGTAGATGTAAGGTTTTCATCCAGAAAATGTGTTCTAGGGTTGACCAGAGTTTCGCTGGACACCCAAAAGCATTTTCGGCTTCGTATATGAGAGCTGGGACAACCTTCTGTTGATAAAAGGTTATCACTGGCTTGAGCGAGAACTTCCCATATCTTTTGTTTAGGATCAGGGCTTGGGAAGCAAAGTTTCGGCATTTTGTTTTCGCAGTCTCCACCCAGGGGCTATCGTTTAAGTTTGTGTTAATTTGCATGCCGAGATATCTTGTGCTTTCCACCGTGGTTAATTTTTCTTTTCCTAGATGCCAACTAAATTTATTGTTTTTCCGATGGCGGGCCATTTGCAGGTTTTGCAGCGCCAGAATTTCACTTTTTGTGTTATTGATATACAGACCGTTGTTTTCCACATAGCGTTCTACTGCATTCATTTTACGCTGAAGGCCGATTGGAGTGGAGTCTAGCAAAATTAGGTCGTCAGCGTACAACATCCAGCTCAGGGCAGAGCCATGTATTTTCGGGGAAAAGGATCGAGGCTCATCAATTGCGATGCCGATGTCCGAGAGGAACAGATTAAATATGATAGCCGCCAGGGGGCAGCCCTGTTTAACTCCACAAAAGGTGTTAATTTACTCTGTAAGAGTTCCACGTTGGTCAAGGCGCACTCTGATGGTGGTTGCAGTGTGGATTTCTTTAATGGCGGCTAATAAGCTCTCCGGACAGCCCCAGTTTGTCATCTTGGTCCACAGAAGTTCTCGGTCGATGGAATCGAAAGCACGGGAAAAGTCTGCCAGGGCTAAGTAGACCTTTTTGCCAGATCTGATTGCTTCCATCTTTAGCAAATTTATTAGCAAAAGGTTTAGGCCGCAGCCGACCCCTTTTACAAAGCCTGTCTGTCGTACGTCAAAATGATTGCTATCTGCAATCCATTGTGACAGTTTCTGTTGGAGCATTGTTGCATACACTTTGCCTAATACGTCCAGGAGCGCTATTGGTCGGTAGTTTTTGGGCTCGAGGCGATTTCCTTTTTTGAAGATGGGGACTATTATTGCAGATTTCCAAGAGTTTGGAGTTGCGCATCTTCTGCTGATTCGGGCGAATAGTTCTTCACAGAACTCTGCCCATTTCTCTGGACTTTGCTTTATAGTAAAGTTAGTGAGGCCGTCCGGCCCTGGAGCCCTTGAGGCGCTAACATTCTTAATAATTTGAAGTAAATCCGCTTTGGGGAAAGTGAGGTCCCATTTTGTTAGATTTGATGTCCTCGGGGACAACCATTTCCCTTTTTTGCTGTACAGATTTTCAAAATGTGAGGTCCACCCTGCTTCTGAAACCATGTTTGTCATCAGTGCACTTTGAGGCGCGCCTTTGTTGTTAATTAAGCTCCAAAATTCAGACGAGTTTTTGTTTCTCATCTTTTGCAGCATCAGTTCAGCATCGTTTTGGAGCATTAGAGCCTAATGAGATCGAATCCAGTTTTTGTAATTCTGTTTTGCAGCATGTTTTCCTTGCAAAAAAGTTGTGGGTCTCTGAATTTTATGTTTCTGATAGTTGCGCGGAGTTCCCTCTTTCTCCTCATAACCTCTATGTCAAATTTGTGTTTGTTTGCAAATCCAGGGTTTCTCGATCCATGTTTTTTTTCCACAAACAGTTTGAGAAGGTGGACATATTCCACTCCAAGGTCAGTCTTGATAAATGTGTCTGAGATTTTGGCGACTTCGTCAGGGTGGAGTGAGAGCCTCACTTGGTTAGGCTCTACCAGGTTCCAGTGATTCCAGCATTTGTCAGGTGGTTGTTTCGCGACTCGCAAGGTTAGAGATATCATCTCATGATCGCTTTGAGTCATCTGCTTTACTACAAAAGACAGAGTTAATTGTTGGATCTTTTCTGAGACGAAAAAGTAATCCAAGATAGATTTTTGTGCGAGTCGTCTCCATGTTGGTTCGGCAGGTATATCGCCGGCGGTGTTTCCGTTAAGCATTGCCAGGTCTCTGGCTTCCATTTCCACCATCCATTTTGCGGCCAAGTTATTCGGTGCATTAAGGACTTTGTTGTTTTTCCGTCTTATGTCCATGCAGTTGATGTTCAAGTCTCCGCATATAATTATGTTGTGTGACTCATTTTTAAGCATTAGGTCGTCAATTATTGATGAGACTTGATCTATAAAGGGAATTGTACCGGCCTGAATGTGGTTCCAATATAGATTCAATAGATGGAAATGAATCACATTGTCCGGTTTAGGCCCTGCCGAAGCTATTGTTGTTACTTGAATAAATGGCGACAGATTTGAAGTGTTTAAAATACGGCATCCAGAACTTTTTTTAACAAGTGTCAGCAGGCCTGCCGTGGGTCTTCCTCTGGTTTTTTGGAGGCCGGATTAAATGCCACTTCATAGGTGTCCACGGTCGGACAGGTAGTTAGCCATGTTTCCTGGAGACAGACCACATCAAGCTCATCCGGCCAGGGATCTTCAAGGAGGTGGGAGAAGCCCCTGGTGTTCCAGGATCCAATCCTGAACTCCAGTTGCTCCTCTACCACATGACATTATCTTCTTGAGGATCTGCATAGCGCTTCCGCCAGCCAGGACCAGTCTTTTTGATCAACACTTGAGTTTTTAAGGGTTTTTGAGTCACCACAACTTTGTTCAGTGGCACCAGTACCTTTGATAGTGATCTTGATGTTGACGTCTTTTGAGAGTTTTCCTAAGTCATTCCCAGTGAGACTACAGGAGGATTGCATTTTCTTATTGTCGGGTCCAAGATGTAATTCGCTCTCACTAAATATTTCTGAATTATGGTACGAAGTGATTTCGGAGTCTCTATTTGCAGAAGACAATTCTTGGTGCACATTATCCGGTTTAGATTTATGAGTTTCTAGCGTGTGATCCGTTTTGGCATTCTCAGACACTTCTGAAATGTCGTAGCCCATGGACATGAGTGCAGATGCAGCATCCGTGACAATATTCAGGACGATTCTAGATCTAAAATGGTGGATGACTTTATCATTTTGATCCTCGTTCTTAAATTCTACGGTCTTGATGTCCTCGGAACGAATCGTTCTAAGAGATGGCACATGCTGAAATAGGCATAGAACGTTTGTACGATTTAAGATGAGATTGTCGCCATTTTCTATGCATTCTAGCCGGGCTTTGTGAAGTGATAGGTCTTTTTCGCTGCGTCCTTTGTCCATCCTGTTTGTTTGGCGCCATTCATTTAGGTCTAAGCCATGACCTAAATCCTTGGTCTCATGTCGGGCGGTCTTGATCTAGTTTTGTTCTCTTTGTTAGGATCAGGCCCGTCATAAGTTTTTCCTTTTGGGGCGCCATCATTTCTTAGGCCCTCTTCCAGATCTAGAGCCCTTTTCGTCATCAGTTTAGAAGTTGGCTGCAAATGCACAAGAGCTTTTCGTCTGTCCTCCAAAGTTTTAAAAGTAGGACTCACAGGGACGGCATTCTGCATCTCCTGTACAGTGGACATTTCAGGTAAAGTACATATTCTTGAGGCTCCAATTGGTAGTTGGATGATTTCCAGATCGTATTCATCGTTTGTTTTTTTTTGTGATTCAGGGGCAACAGCCTGGACATCTACTCCCGTGTCAGCAGCTAAGACCTCGGATTCCAGGTCCTCATACACAGAGAGATTAGTGAGGTCAATAGAAGGTTCGTCGGCAGGTTCAGAAGACAATGTCGGGATCTTACTCTTTACAGTTGCATTGTCAGTGGGAAGATCTTTTTTCGGTACAGGGCCTCGCTCATCTGTGAGAGTGTTGTTAACAGTGACGTTGACAGTTTTTAGGTTCCGGAGAAATTTTCTTGAGTTATTTCCAAGTCTCTGGTTTTTAGTTTTTTGATTTTTTGTTTTTTTTGTCTGTCCTGGTTTGGAGGCCTTTGGGCCTGATTTCTGAGATGCAGTTCCTTTAAATATGTCAAATGTTTGACTTTTTGGCTCATCTGTTTGTGGAATTGAGGATACCCCGGATACACAAGGGACACCCGTGTCCGATGTAGATGCTGATGTCGAGGGTGTTTGTGGGTCCAGCGTCGCAGGGTTGTGTGAGCTCTTGCTACTTTCCAAGACACTAGCAAAGTTCGTTTGTTCGAATACGTCGTCGGTCGGTTTTTCTAGACCGAGGGCAGGGGCCTCCAGCAAGGATTTTGTGGTGTCAGGTGTTGGGCCCTGATTACACCAGATTGCAGGTGCTGAGTCAATCAAACTCCCCGTAGAGCTGGTCGATTTGTTTGGGACCAAATAGTCAGCGTTTTGTGCTGGTGTTTTTAGAACTTCTGTTGGCTCGCCAGAGAGCTTTGTAGTTCCCAAGGCTTCTATAATGATTTGCGGCCTCCTAGCTCCAGTGTCCTTATGAAGGTTGCTGGCAGATATGGGGACAGGGAGATCAGTGAACAATTGGCCATTGTAGTTTTTATGGTGGCATTGGGACTCCAGTCTCGCTTGTTGGTTCGCATCCTGATGTAAGACCTGTTGGTGTTTTAGCGCGCTTAGTGCTTCTTTGGCGATCTCAGCCAGAAGTTTTCTGTCCAGTTTGTTGTTTTCTTTCTGATCTGTTAGTGTTTGCAGAGCTGAGGTTGTTTTGGCTTTTATAGTCTCGTTTTCCCTTTTTTCAGCGTTCAAATCTTTTTCGATGTTAATTAGTTTCGAGTTCATGAGCGCCACTAACGGTGACAGGTCCTTCACATTATCATTCAATTGCTCATAGAGCTTTAGAAAGGGGGCAATCAAAATTCCAGTAGATGACATTATTATTGATTGAAGATCTTTTATGCAAATCGCGTCGAGCCTAACGTTTGAGCAGCGATCTTTTTTATGTAGTTGAGCTTTAGATCTTCTGACTTTTGGATAATCACGTTCTATGAGTGAAGAGACAGAAGAGCGGGTCTCAGACGAGGACGAACTGGAGGGGGAAGAATCGCTTGCCACACCATTTTGTGTACTCATGTGTTTTACACTTCTAGAGTTAATTGGTCGCATTTGCAGAGTGTCCTGCCTTTGAGGGGCCCTGCTTGAGAGCAAGATAAACTGGGTGAAGCCGGACACACAGATTTTTCTTGGTGAGGTGGTGTGTTATTCAGAGTGAGCATCGAGTTTTGGTGTAAGGTGGTCCTGTCTGCCCCTAATTGTGCATCGTGAATGGGCACTGCGGGTGTCCACTGTTTTTCTCGACCAGCTGGAGGGCTGACTCTTCTAGTTGCGAGGTTGCGGGCTCTGTTTATTTGTGAAATTCCCTGTAAGATTTAATTTACCACTTCAAGTGAGTCTCTCCTGTTGTTCATGGGTGCCGGAGAGGCGCATCCTTCATGTGGTGTGCTTAAGGGATGTGGGAGCGTGGCCAGGGGACAAAATACCTCCTCTTCCATTTCGCAGTTTTTCTCAGCATTGCCAAGCTCTAAGTCAATTTGCGCACAGGCTTTCGAAACTGCTTTAAAGGGCGCACAGTGTGGGGGGCACATTTGTGACTCAGGAGTCTCTGACCGATTTAGGTCCAGTCCGCCCTCGATTTTATCAGTATTTCCACAGTTTTTCACTGTGTGGGCACACCAAGCTAATACCATTAGTTTAGGCAAGGTAGCTGTAGAAAGGTTTCCGGCGTGGTACAATATAGAGGGTGGTGAGTAAAGTGTGTTCAAACTCGTACAGGGAGCACTGGGAGTGGACACAGCTTCCCGTTCCGCACACATCCGATATAGGCGCGAACACACGGGATTCCACTCCAGACTCCACCTCCCACCCAGCGTCCCCTGTCGAGCCAGACGCGGACTCCTCCAAGGCAGAGGCAGGCGAACAGCAATGGGGAGCAGCCCCGTCCACGTCCACAGACCCGGCCACAGGACCGCACCCGTCCAGAGCGACCCCGACAGCCCCTCGAGCCAAGCCACATGGCCCAAGGTAAGCGGGGTACGGCGGTCCCGGGTTTTCTGCCGTGTTTTCGGCCATGAAGCAGTCTACGTGACCGCCGGCCTCCTTCCCCTCACACCCCTCCTCCTTCCCCAGACACGGTAACAACACTCGCAATGAGGGGTCTTTAGTACCCTCCACAGAATTGCATAGTGGAGAGCAAGGGAGAGGGGTGGGCAGGGTACCAGGTGATGAAAAATGCTTTGGGTGAGGGTGGACACACGAAGGCATGTCTGCAGATGAAGGCTTGGAAACCAGTGATGAAGTTAGAGGCTGAAGGGCGTTTTTCTTCGCCGTTTGGTTCTTAAGGCACGGCTGAATCGGCTGAATCGAAAGTAGGCCTGCATCTGCATGAACTCCAGTGAGACACGCATGGAAGTCTTTTACAGGTTTCGTGACAGTGTCGTTAGAGAGAGTTAGTTTAGTACTTACACGAGATGTGGCCAATACTTCAGTGCAGTTGTGAACCGCCATGGAATTCCAGCGCCGCCGCTGCAGTCTAGTGTGGGGGGGGAGGGCAGACGGTTGATGTCAGCTTTCCCGCGGTGGTAGGACAGAGTTTCTTCCATCGATGAAGAGCTACCTGCCCCTCACCCTCACCTCCACACCAGAACACCAAAACAAACTGCGCACACCGCGCGCTCCGGGTGTTTTGGGTGTTTTGAACTACTTCCTCCTGGAAGCAGTAGCAGTAATGGTAGACAGACTCCAGGTAACAGGTAAGGCAGCAGTCTCAGGCTCCCCAAAAAACACTGCGCACACCTCCTGTAGTATAACAATCACGATATGGACACTAATCTGAAATTGCCAATAATACGCCTACTCTCCGTCACCACCTCCCGCAGATAGCATGAGCACAGTGACCATGGAGGCCTCCGGAACAGAAGCGGCAGCGACAAAAGGAGACATTGCTGCTCTCCTAAGTGAGATAAAGAACATGGGAGCCAGCAAAGGTGGAACAATAGACAAGATAACACAGCGAATGGACAGGATTGAAGAGAGACTTGAAGGTGTGGAAAAGGTATTGTACGATTGGACCGAAAAAAAAGGTTTGGCCGTACAATCCGACCAAAAAATGCTACCACCAAAGGCAAATACTGTGTGGTATAGTGAGCGGGGTGTTGCGGGGGACACCCCCGCAGTACACCTATGGAAAAAAAGTGTGTTCGTGTGAGAAAGGTGCCTTTCTCATGCGAACTTTCCTGCTGCGGCAAAATCAGCCGCAGACTGATCACTTGGAATCGTCGAAAACAATCAAGCTTCCATAAACACCCTCGAAACCCAGATGGACCTACAATTAAGAGAGATAGAACAAAGGGAGGAGGAATTGCGTCTAAAAATGGTTGATTTGGAAAAATCGAGAGAGAAGAAATAACCTACGCTTTTTTGGCATTCCTGAACAAAAAGGCGAAACAGAGGGAGACATCAGGAAAACGGTTCATGACATCATCAAAATATTGGTAGCAGACGAAGACATCGATGAGCCCAAAACGGAGAGGATACATAGGGCCGGAGGGCCGACTGGTGGTCCAAGATCAGTCCTTGCCAGGTTTCACAGGTACCAGGATAAAGCTAGGATCCTCAAGAAAGCCAGGACCGGAGGCCCACTCACTCTTGGGGGAGCCCAGATTACCATTTTTCAGGACTTATCACTGACTCTGGCCTTGAGGCGTATGTGCGGCCCTCTGATGAAATGGCTTAAGGAGCAAGGAACTCTATATAGATGGGGTTACCCCTTCTCCCTCTCTTTTGAACATGGAAGCAGGAAAATACGATTGAAATCGGAAAGGGAGATTCACGACTGTATCGCTGAACTTTTGTGAACATGTCAAGGAGGAGACTAAGAAGAAGCAGGACAGAATGGAAGACGTTGGGAACTCCAAGGACCACGAAGGAAAAGAGTTAAGGGATCAAGAAAATACAGACGAGGTAATGTCATGCTTGACAGCGATAAATGAAGAAAACGACCGCTAGAACGAAATTTCAAATGTTATTGATAATGTTCTTTGAATACGGGCCGCAAGGTAACGCTTCCAACTGGTGGTCCGATGTTGGATCGACATTTCCATCCGATCCAGATCGGACGCCACTAACCAGGGATGGGGGACGGGAGGGAGGAGGAAGGGGGGGGGACAAGGGTGGGGTGGGTTGGGAAGAGATTCCTCGCTGAGACTTGCAAGGTTGCATACATGGTTCACACACATATCTAAAAAAGCATCAAATAACGCTAATGGGTCCTCCAAAATGTATTCGGTCAAATGGTAGGTGATATAGACCAACAGGTGGGAGACTTCCTCAGGCTGGGGACATTAAATGTCAAAGGCCTTAACTCGCCGACAAAGAGATCCTTAGTAAACCGTGAATTCTGCAGGGGGAAACTGGATATTCTCTTCCTGCAGGAAACGAAATATGCTAAAGTGGAGGAACGGAAACTCCTGGGGGCGCGAACGGGAACAGAATTCTGGGGCTCCGGACCTCTGAGGAAGGGAGGAGTGGGGATACTCATTCGAAAGGGACTGGGCTTCACGATCACCAAGACATGGGGGGATGTTGGAGGGCAGGCTTTACTTGTTGCACTGTTGGAAAGGTTAACATCACACTCGCAACCCTATATGCCCCCAATACGGGGACAAGCAAGATTCCGAGCCAACACAGTTCCTAAAATTATGCCTGAAGCGACCGGACATGTCCTCTTAGGAGGTGACTTCAATATGTGGGCGGACCCCAATTTGGATAGAAAAGCCGGAAATAGGGAAATGGGGGATCTCACAGGAGGAGGGCGTATAGTGAAGTAGCAAATATGTTTGATATATATGGCCTGAGAGATACATGGCGGCAACTCCAACCAGAAGATCAGGGATTCACCTTCTACTCCGCCCCGCATAATACCTTTACCAGGATTGACTACATATACATAACAGAGGAAATATTTAATGCTACGAAAAGGTCTGATATTGTACCGATCACCTGGTAAGATCACGATATGGTCACGGCTGACATAGAATGGGAAACATTGCTCAGGAAAGGGGGCCGTTGGCGGTGCAATGAGACACTATGGAAAGATCCAGTTTTCAAAGCTGAGATAGAAACTGAAATCACTGAATATATGAAGGCGAATAACACTGGGGAAGTCTCCAAACTGATAGTGTGGGAAGCGGGGAAAGCGAACTGGCGGGGAGTCCTGATTAGAGAGGGGGCTAGCAAGAAAAGGGAAGAGCACCTGATTGAAAATAAACTCAGGAATGAGATTTATCACCTAGACAGGGAAGCGAGGAAACTGGGAAAGCAGACGAGATTCTGGAGGCAAAGAAAAAGAGGGAAGAACTCCGCCTTCTTGAACACGGAATGATAGCCCGTAAACTGCAGCTCTTAAGGCAGAAGTTCTATGAGAAAGAGGATAAGGCGGACTCTCTGTAAGCTGCCAGGTTACGTGCCCAATGGACAGAGCAGAAGGTGCTGGAAATACAAAACCAGGACACCTCCCATATCGCAACCAATGCAGATATTACTGAGGCCTTCACCACATTTTATGAGGACCTGTATAGATCCGAAACCAACCTCGGGGACCCCGAAAATGATCGATACTTGTCCTATGTGAAAATTCTGCAGATATCATATTATGAAAGTCGTGCATTAGAGGGCCCGATAACGGAAGAGGAGGTCGAGAATGCGGTCAAAAGATTGTCATTGGGCAAATCCCCCGGCGAAGATGGCTTCTCTGCTGGATTCTATAAAAACTTTCTCTCCTCCCTTTTATGGTGCAATTATTGAACGAGATTCTAGACACCGGTAGGACTCCGGACTCTTTTGTCCAAGCCCTGGTCTCGGTGATCCCCAAAGAGGGCTGGGACCCTAAGCAATATGGTTCATATCGTCCAATATCCATACTAAAAATTGATGCAAAAATATATACCAGAATCCTGGCAGCCCGACTAGAGACTTATAAGCCGCGTTTAATACATACTGATCAGGTCTTCTTCATAAAGGGCAGACAAGGAGCTGACACTATGAGGAAGACCCTACACTTAATTAATGAATCTCCAAACATGAAGAATGACCCTGCTCTCCTGGAACCCCTAGACCAGAAACTAAGAGAGGACCCGCAGGTCGAGGGACTCAAACTGGGAGCCACGGAGTATAAAGTAGCCTTGTATGCAGACGACCTACTCCTGCACATTTTGAATCCCATCTCTTCGATCCCCGTAGCACTCCAGCTGATTAAAGAATACGGTACCCTATCAGGCTTCAAAATTAATGAGGCCAAATCAATCTTATTTCCCCTGCACGAAACCACACAAGCAGATGTAGACCGACTCTCCCCTCTGGGCCTTATCCTGGAAAATGTCAAGTTTAAATACATAGGCATACAGGTTACGAGAGACGTTACCAAACTTTGTGAAGCCAATTTCCCACCCCTCTTCCTGAAGTTCCAAGCAGACCTAACCAAATGGAGGAAACTTACGATATCCTGGATGGGGTAGACTTAACGCAATAAAAATGGTGTGTCTCCCTCGCTTTCTCTACCCATTCCAAATGCTACCCATATGAATACCGAACCCCTTTGATGAGGCTAAAAAAGCTGTAGTAAAGTTCCTATGGGATGGTAAAAGTGAGAGAGTGGCCTAAGACACTTTAACAGAATCTGTCACTTGGCAGACACTAAGGATATCGATCCCCTTGCATGTATGTTGGACGACATGCTCTCCTTCTTGGCACACCTCGCCCACTCGGGCATGCAGGTGGACACATACCGCACTTATTTGGTGGCCATGGGATCCTACAGAACTCAGAGGAAGAGTTATTTCCCTCCGCCAACCCGATAGTCAAGAAGTATTTGACGGGCCTTGCCAGACTCTACCCGCCCATCAAGATGCCACACCCGGTGTGGGATCTCAACATAGTGTTAGGCACCCTGGCACACAAACCCTTTCAGCCAATGTCATCCGCTGACATTAGGCTGGTCACCATTAAGACGTCCTTGCTAGTTGGTCTCACTTCTGCTTGCAGTGTCAATGAAATTCAGGCGCTAGTCACCTCATAGCCCTATACTACCTTTCACAAGCATAAAGTGGTCCTGCAGACACACCCAACATTCCTACATAAGGTACCCTGCGCTTTCCATCTAAACAAGGAGATAGTGCTGCCTACATTCTTTGCCGAGCCTAAGGACGAGGCTCAGAGGGTTCTGCACTGCCTCTATATCAGGCATGCTCTAAAGTTCTACTTGGACAGGACCAAGGGCTTTGGCAAGTCAGACACACTGTTTGTCACTTTTGGCGGGTCAGGCCTGGGTATCAGACATCCAAGGCCTCTATAGCACGATGGATGGTCTCGGCCATCACGGGAGCATATGAGGGGCAGCATAAGTCACTTCCGGCTAACATGCACACGCATGCGTTCAGAGCCACGGCCATCGCATTCCAACGGCAGGTTCTGTGGCAAGTCTTAAACAGGGCGGCCATCTGGTCCACCCCTCCGGCTTTCTGCAAGCATTACTGTTTGGACACCGGCTCTAGATCGGATGCGGCTTTCGGACAGGCAGTTCTCAGAAACCTGTTTGCTTAAGGAGGGTCTCCTCTCCACCCTGGGCTACACTCAGTTGTAATTTCCCATGCAGTATGGAG
The DNA here is from genome assembly GCF_040938575.1 of Ambystoma mexicanum. NCBI lineage: Eukaryota > Metazoa > Chordata > Amphibia > Caudata > Ambystomatidae > Ambystoma > Ambystoma mexicanum. Next base: position 668,522,890 of record NC_090933.1, on the reverse strand, counting down.
GAAAGAGGACGGGATGTAAGAGTAATTATAAGTTACTCACTGTAGTGACTAACATACTCTTAGTCCTTAGTCCCCTTTCCTCCATAGATCCCACCATCCTCCCCCTAATGAAACCAGTGTCATTTGGCAATGTTAAACTATTGTCGACGTGTCTATGGAGACTGAGGTGTGGCACCGGAAGGTGGAGTCAGGGCAGCGCATGCTTCCAGGGCTGTGCCCCTGCATGCCTTTAAATTTAAAGGGGAAGAAGGTTTTTTCTTGTGAAAAAGGTTCCGTGTCCTGACGCCCATACAATATGTAGGAAAGGGGACTAAGTACAAAGAGTAATTAGTCACTACGGTGAGTAACTTATCATTCTTTTATGCTTTGTGTTTGTAAAGGTTTCATTTAAAACAAAATACAATTTAAAAAAGGATATACCGATATACTGCTTGCAGTCTTCAGAAACTTTTTTCGACAGCAGAGGGTGCTGTGCAGCGTCTAGTCGATGTCCCTTGGCGGCTTCCTTTCCCGTACTCGGACGGGACATTGACGGTGGTTTAAATAGCATGCATCGTGCCTGTTGCCTCAGTTCTGTTTTTCCACCTGCACAGCCTGCTTCGGAATGTGTTGACTCACCTCAGCGATTCTTCTACTTATTTGAATTCTTCCGAGTATGTCTACTCCAAAGACAGCTTTTAAGAGGTGTACTGACTGTGATTCGAAAATGTTGTAAAGAGCACAAAGTTATCAAGTGCAGCTCCTAACAGTCGATGACTAGCAAGGCCTTGAAAGAGAGAAAGACCAAACTCGCCTTAGGTTGGACAATCTCAAAATCGCTGTCCTCTGTTCCTTCAAAAAGGAAATCTTCTGAAGGTAAGAGTTCAAGGGACAAATCAACTGAAAGGCCTACAAAATGCTCCAAACACTCTAAGCGTTTGAGGTCTGGGAGCAATTTGCGTCATTCTTGGTCTTCTTGAAGGAAATCAAAGAAGAGACACCATTGGTCTTTGTCTTCTGGCCCGACAAGAGACGAGTACGTTTCCTGTATAAGTCTACCCTGGCAGCTGATTGGGAGAAGTTCTGTCAGAAAATGATGGAAGTTTTTTCGAAAGCGGCCCCTCCTGGTCCCTTGAAAGAGCTGAAAAAAGCTACCAATTCCACTGCACCCTCAAAAGTCAGCAAGGAATCATCAAAGGCTTCAACCTGCGTGCCTGTGAGATGCCTACTCGAGTAGCGTCGACAGTGGAGCAGCGTAGGGGGAGCAAAAGGCTTCAATATCTCCACTTGCAAAAGCTTCAACATCGAAGCCATCAACGTCAAATCGGTCAATGTCGATCTCGGATGCATCTTAGAGCTTTAAACGACAATCGAAGAATGACTTTCTTAGATCTTTTGGATCTATTTTTGATGAAGAAGAAGATGACATTGTTCCAAAATGTTTGTACTGAAGGGAACACCTAAAGTCCCTGACAAGCTCATATGTTAGGGGTCTCATTTAGAGGACTTGGTTACTTGCCTTATGGAAGCCAGTGGCTTAGACACTTCTCTAGAAGTGGAATTTGCTCCACCTGACACAACTGCCCATTTAAGTGCTGCATACAGGACAGTGATGAACAGTGTCATTGAATATTTGGGGTAAGGACGTCCTTCAAAGGACCTTGTACAGGATGACCTAGTAGATATCATTGATAAAGGCCCCCCAAAGAACCTGTGCTACCTTTCCTTGTAGCACTCAAGAACACGATCTTGAAAAACTGGCAAAAGCCTGTTACCACTCCAGCTGTCAATAAGGAGTTGGTATAAAAAAATATAGGCCATCAGCTATTGATCATGAATTTCTATCCAGGCACCCTACTCCTGAGAGTTTGGTCGAACAGGCAGCTACCTCCACCTCTAAGGCAGCTTTGTTTCCATCCATCCCACCTGATAGGGAATGCGACATGCTGGAGGAAAGGGTATTCTCTGCTAGGAGTATGGCCCTCAAGGCCATTAAGGCATCTTGCGCATTAGCAACATATACATTCACTTTGTGGAATGTAATCTCCCAAGCAGCTGATAACATTCCTGAGGGAGAGAGGAGGGATGGTTTTAACAACATCATTTGTGATGGTAAAGAAGCAGCATGCCAATCACTCCAATCTGGGTTACTTCATCAGACTGTGTTGATCACTGTATGGGCTCAAGTGCAGTTATCAGGAGGTTTGCATGGCTGCACAAATCTGGATGTGTCCCTTATGTCCAGTCAAGACTTCTGGACATGCCATTTGATGGGTCCAACCTTTTTGGGGCAAAGGCTGACAGATTTGAGAAGCTTCAGGCTTTTAAGGCAGCTGCAAAATCCTTGGGAGCTGCAATCTTTCAGCGACAATAGCAGCAGCACCCGCCTTCCCAGGCTTGGAGAGGGCGCTCTGTTTGCTTCTACTCTTCTTTTGGACAAAGAGGTAGAGCTCAGCTTGCCCAAAGAGACTAAAGGAGATTGCAACTTGGCTTTAGGGGCTGTGGAAGAACAGCTCAGGCAGTTCCCTCGTCACTGCCCTCTGCCACAGTCCCCAAACCACCCTGAGCACTTTACGCACAGTACTCCGTGAGAGGCAGGTTGACCCAGCATCTGTAAGAATGGCTCTACATTACTTCAGATGTTTGGGCACTTCAGACAGTGGCCCAAGGGTACTGTCTCCCTTTTCTAAAAAAGGCCCCCAGATTGTTCCTTGAGTGAGCAATCTCTTCCATAACTAGGCCCACTCCTTCTGCAGGAGATTCTCTCCCTGCTCAAAACCAAGGTGGGTACTCCATCTATTTTCTGGTTCCCAAGAAAGACTGAGTACTGTGACCCATCTTTGACCTGAGATGCTTGAACATATTCCTTACGAAGGACATATTCCAGAAAGTCACTATTTTTATTTATTTATTTGCATTGAAATTGAATCAACAATTTTTTTTGCAAGATTCCAACAACAATTTCCATGAACTAACTAAAAATTGAGTATGTAGTGTGTAATAGAGAGAAAAACAAACAGACCAATATATGTGTCCATCCCAGACACTCAGGAAAAAATTACGTTTCCAATCTCTGGAAGGACTTCGATCAATAATTTGACTACTGCAATAACGTGCTTGATCTTGTGGCCTGTCATTAAAAGCTTCCAGCAACCACCTGTATCATAAATTTCAAAGTCGAGAAAAGCGGTCTTAGATGAAAAGAACATTTAACAGTTAAGGCTGGACAGAATGTCATTATGTGGAAAAGAGATTTAATTGTGGCTGCGTCGTTGCAATATCGGCAATGGTTCTCCGATGATTGACCACAGATTGCCCGAATCTCATTGGTCAGGTGCAAGTTCAAATGAGTCCTCAGGAATAATATCTGACCCATCTATCAGGGAATTTCTTTAGATATTCACGTGGTGAGTTGAGTTTCCAAGATTCCGAAGGTAAATAGGCTACTGCGTGGTATGTATTTGCCATCTCTTGTGTTGAAATCCAGTCGCTATCCTGGAGTTTTCTTTTAACCCATAATGGGTTGGATGTTAGTTGCTCAAGAGAGCTTCCGATCGTTTCTAGGAGGTTTAACATAGAAACCTGCCATCCAGTCAGAGAGGGATTGCGGTTTGACCACATCTCTTTGTGAATCATCTCCAGCAGCATAGATTGCGAATGGGTTGCAACATTTCCCGAACAAAGTAAGCCTGTTCCAGTTTACCATACATTTCAAGGAAATCAGACCCAATTCCCTTCGAAGAATGGCAGTTGGTGTAGACAATGGGACCCCCAAGACTCTTTTCCAAATCGTGCCGTCCAAACGACCCCAGAGAGAGTCTGGAATGTTAAACATCGCCTCCGCCCCGTAGATAACTATGGGGACCACTTTGGCTCGGTACAATTTTACCACAGGTAAGATGGAAGAACGACCAAACCTTCTGTTCAGCGCGCAAGCTTGGCTGGTAGATGTTTTCATTTTTTCCAGAAGGGAAGTAGTCATTGGAGCTTCGGTTTTGGAGGTACTCAACCAAACACCCAGGTACTTAAAAGATGGTACCCGTTTGATCTTCTCTCCATCTAAATACAGGGAATGATGATTTTTCCCCTGGGAGCAGTTGCCGAATGTCATAGTCTTGGTTTTCCCCTTGTTAATTCAAGGTTGTTCTTTTTCATGTAGAGTTGTAGAGCATCCAGTTGCCTTTGAAGGCCAACAGGGGTTTGGCCGTTTAATATGACGTTGTCCGTGTATAAAAGACGAGGCAACTGGACTCCTCCAACCTTGGGGGGGAAATTATCTTGTAGACCCAAAGGCATCAGGCATGTCCGCCGTGAAGAAGTTATAAAGAGCTGGGGCCATGGGGCACCCATGCTTGATTCTCTAGCAGTTCTTTTGCTGGAAAGGGTCCCTGCCTTGTTCAACCTTACCCTTAAAGGTGTGCCAGAATCATTAGCATGATGGGATCAAGTATTCTTTTCTGGGCATTCTCGGTTTTTTAACTTCAACCAAAGTTTAGATCTGTTGAACCGGTCAAACGCTTGGACTAAATCCACGAAGACCATGTGTATGTTGGACTTTTTTTTCTCTCAGAGTTGCCTTTCAGTGATTGTAATAGAAGTGGATCATTGCAGCTAGTGTCGTCACACCATGATTGAAAATGGTCGAGGATGATAGAGCTGTAAAGTTTACTGATAACGTCGAGGAGAACAATAGGGCGATAGTTTTTTGGGTTTCTTCGGTCACCCTTTTTATGAATAGGGACCACTATAGCTCTCCTCCAAGAGCTCAGCAACTGATGGCAGGTAGCAATTTGGTTGAATAGCATGGGGATCAAAACAGCCCATTCAACAGGAAATTCCTTGAGCATACAGTAAGACAAACCGTTGGGTCCTGGTGCTCTAGAGACTTTCAGCTTCTTAATTCGGCAGTGCAAGCTGTACTATAATCATTAGCTAGACCAGATCTAATCGCTATGCGTAGCAAATTTCGCACCTCCTTTCCTCAAGCCACCACTTTGGGGTCAAAATAATGCTGATGGTTTTGAATGGGAAAGCGCTTCTTAGGACGATAACCAAATTGTTCCAAAAGTGGTGAATATTCCACCAAAGGACCTGTTCGACCCATTTTAGATGTTAAGGCTGTTGTTCTTGTAGTCACTATTTTGCTGATCCGCGGTCTGCGGGGAGAAGGTGTGGCCTGGCGGGCACAGCTACAGATTGGTGAGTGCTGGAGCCTCAGACAGCTGGTGTCCAAAACTGGAACCAGAGAGCTACTTCAGCGGGAAGCACAGCTGACCAGCATAGAGACATAGGAAGCAGCGGATCATACCGGTGAGGACGACAAAGGGAGGTAGAGCCGCAAGATCACACTGCCAGATGCCCAGAGGGAGCCTGGGTGAGCACGGTGCAGAGGCTCCCTGCCGGCACAGGCAGGAGCTGCTCGACAGCAGAGGCAGCGTAGGAGGTTGCAAGGTCATGAGCAGCATTGGTGGCTATGGATGGCACACATATATTCACACCACTACAATGGAAGCAGGCAATACATAGCCACCGGCCCTAACCTAGAAGAACAAAATACACTGAAGGGGGAGTTTTGTACACGATGGAATGACTGGCGGATGCCCAGCCTGCCTTAAGGAAGGAACTTGGCCCTGGCACGGGCGACCAGAAGGGACTGGGTGTTCGGAGAAGTGCCATGAGGAGGTAAAAAACACCCTCCCAATCTGCAACGTTCCCCACAGGCTGCAGTTACTGATATCCTGGCCCCTTACAGGGTAGACGTGCCTGGCATGCTGGACAATGGTGGTGAAGGGGCAGAGGCAATGCTGACAGAGAAAAAGAACATGGGGGAACACGGAAGCCCCTATCTGGGGGAGCAAGTGACCAGGACTGCTGGGAATTTCTGTGTGGCTGTGCTTCACCCCCCTCACGCTCCCTGCTCTAGGGGACACTGTGCAGGATTGGTGGTGCATGAAGGTGCACGGCGAAGGAAGGCAGGGGAGTGTGTGCCCTGACCTGAGGCACATTATCTTCTGCTGAAACAGGGGTGGCCGTACACATCTGCACGTGTCCGGGGCTCCCCCACAACCAGCAACACAGCGGAGCTCCCCATTCGGAGCAGAGGTGCAGCCTAAAGGACGCAGCAGCTGGAGAGCTCTCCATTCGCCACAGACCACAAGGTGCTTTGTACCTATGACAACCCTCCCTAAGGCCCGCATCGAAGGCCTAGAGAGGGCCCATGGGAGCAGTCTGTGCAGGACAGCTGCGACATAATCACTGAGGGGGTGGCAAGTCAGACCCGCCAGTGGGATCCAGATCCAGCACAATGCACTACCGGAAGGAGCACGAGGGGTATGGCCAAGGAGAAAAACAAAGTCCAGCCTGCAGGCAAAAATGGACACCTATACGGTCCCCCGCCCCATGGGGCTGCGGTAGACACGGAGAAGAACAAAACGACACCCCAGGATGAGAGCCAGTCACTCCCTTCTGCCCAAGACATTCTCTGGGCAATTCAGGAATCTAAGATGACGCTTGAGAAAAAGATTGACGCCATCAGGAGGATGTGTGTCTATTGCAGCAGGACCTCCACAAGATGTCCACAAGAATGGGGGAAGCAGAGCAGAGGATATCCTATGTGGAGGATGCAATGGGCCCGGTCAGGAAGGACATTGTGGAGCTCATGAGCAAAACGAAAAACCTTGAAGTGCGAGTAGAGGATGCAGAGGGGTGGGCCCGCCATAAGAACATACGCATATTTGGCCTCCACGAGATGAGCGAGTGTCCCTTTATAGTTATTTTTGGAAGGCTGGTTTAAAGAATGGATGGGACCTAATAGGCTGTCAACCTTCTTCTTGGTGGAACGAGCCCACAGGGTTCCTAGTAGGGGAGTCCCACAAGGGGCTCAGCCCAGACAAGTTATTGCTAAGTTCCTCAATTACACAGCCTGGCATGCTATCCTGCAGGCCTTTCAGAAAACCGGTCCCATCCAGGTGAATATAGCGAAAGTGGTGGTGTTCCTGGACTTTACGAGAGTTGTACAGAAGACGAGGCAATTGTTTGATGCAGTCAAGAGGCATCTGCACTTGGCAAACTATAAATGCGCCATGCTCTTCCCAGTGACCCTGTGGGTGGCGGGGCCCAAAGGGACGATGTTCTTCAGACATGGTGGAGGCATGGGACTGGCGAGGGCCACCTGGCACAAGGGCCACGCCGTAAACCCAAGGATGCTCCGAGGGGCTAAGCCCACTCCCATCAAACTTGAGCTCTATGGATAGGGTAACATGTTGTTCGGAGTTGACTGGGGCCTATTGTGCTGGTGAGGCACAACAGTGTGGTTGTTTTTTACCAGAGCAGGGCCTTGCTATGCTGCACCCGCCAACCCCCCCAACCCTCTTTCACGCCACCCATGGGGATTTTTGCGCATGGCAGGTGGCTTTGTTGCGGGGGACAACGACAGATGCTTCAGATTTGGGGAAGTGTGAGGTGTGAGGTGGGGCAGCGAGGGGGATCTGGTTAGGGAAGTTTGGGGGTTTTTTTTTAGGGTGAAGGTGCATCCAGTGCACAGATACGACTAACTCATGCAGGAGTACGGTGATCCCTCGGGCCATTTTTTAACCCCACCCACAGATGGCTGACGTAGCACATGTGCATGATCAGGGAGGGGCCTCATCTTTTAACTGCATGTCTTGGAACGTAAACGGGCTGTTGGACAAAATTAAGCTGGAACTGGTCTCCAACGTTCTCAAATATAATTATCATTGCTTTTTTATAATGCGCGTAATACCAAAGGTTTTGGAGCGTGGACCCGGGATTCAAACCTGTTTTGCTCTGCATCGTCTTGCTCCCAAGATGAGTGCATTGTCACTGAGCTATTCTATTCACGCACAAGACCGACATTGTGCTACTACAAGAAAGTCACTTGCTCGGTTCGCATAGTGCATTTTTGGGGAGGACAAGGTATGCAGTAGTTGAACATGGCGGATTCTGCAGGGGATCCAGAGGTTTTGCTATCTGTTAGTAGAGTCAGTGGTGAGGGACGGGGAAGGTAGGTTCTTGTTGGTCAAGGGTTCACTCTGGGGAGAGACAGTTTGCATCACTTCTGTGTATGCTCCCCCCTCCCTACAGGCTGATACCGACACACGTGTCCAGGAGTTGCTGCCGAACCACAGGGATGTCACAATAATTGGTGGGAACTTTAATGATGCGGTCTCCCCGGAACAAGATAGGTCATCCTACACTGGAGGGCATGGTAGTCCACACACAAAGGTGTACACTTTCATTGATGCAGTGAGATTGAGGGACACCTGATGAGTGCTACACCCCACGACAAAAGGGTTCGCTTTGTACTCCAACTGACATAATAACTTTGCTAGGATAGATTATCTCCTAGTGCCCACTACAGTCCTGGACCGGGTGACTAGGGCAGTGTTCCTACCACAGGGTATCTCAGATCATGCCCCCATCCTTGTCGTGATGGACGGGAAGAGGAGGAGGCAGGTTGGGGGTTGGAGAATGAACGCCTATTACCTGCATGACCCAGTAATCGCAGAACGGATAACTCAAGCAATGGACAACTATTTTCAGATAACCAGGGGTCGGTGGACAGTCAGTCGGTATTGTGGGAGGCGTTCAAGACAGTAGAGCGGGAGGAGGCCTCGGCAGCAGTAGGGCGCCATAAGAAAGCTAGATATCTGCAGATGTCTATAGTGACTCTATAGTGAAAGAAGGCCAAAGGGGGAAGGGTGGAGACAGAAAGATACTTAGAGACTATAGACCTACAGTGGAGGAGGCGGAGAAACAATCCCTAGAGGCGGAACCCACTGAGGAGAAGATTTAGACAGCCATCGGGCAGCTGTAGTCGAGGAAGACTGCCTGCCTAATTTTCCTATGGAATTCTGGAAGGCCACAGGATGACGGTGGCTATGAGCAACATATTCCTGAACAGCCTGGAGATGGGACAGTTACTGGACAACCTGCGGCTGGCCCCCATAGTAGTCATATACAAAAAGGAGAAACTCCCGGACAGCTGTGGCACATATAGACCATTTTCCTACGTCCCATCCCCTTTCCTCCATACTGTATGGGCGTCCCTCACTAGGGACGGGAAACATAACCTTTTTACAATAAAAAATGGGCTTCTCATTTAAATTTTGATTTGCACGGGGTGCGGCCCGGGAGCATGCGCTCTCTTGACTCTTCCCACCGGCACTCCTTAGTCCTCTTTTCCACATCGATGGGAGCGGACCAATTTCACCAGCGCTCCTGGGTGAGGTCTCAAGCCTCGTAATTCCACCCACAGTTCTCCAGGCTATTTTTTTCCTTTTCTTTCCATAGTCAATTATTTATAATGAAAGTACTCTGTTCTCTGGTGCCACGCTCCTCCACGGCGCATGTCGACAGCAGCAGGATTCAGCAGGTGTCTGGCCTGCGAGGGTTCCTTCCCCACATCGGATTCACACGCACTTTGCCTCCAGTGCCTTGGGCCAGACCATGGCTGGAACGGCTGCTCGGCTTGCAACGCGCTCCCCCCGCGTTAGTTGGAGAACCGCTTGGCCAGGTGGAGGGAGCTGTTATCAAGATCACCACCGGAGAACCTCAAGGAGTACGTCAGGAGGATGACCAGGCCAAATGTAGGTACCGTGTTCTCCTCTGCAACCTGCATGGGTGACTCCTTCCCAATGAAGCGTCCAAGCGGGATGGGCCTTCCTGATCCTAAGACCAACAAAGGGACGGAGGCTGCAAATGCTACCGGTCTCCCAGCCGAGGGTTCTGAGGACCCTACCGTTCCCACAGCTGAGGGGCCGCAAGTCTCTAGTAAAGGGGACCTCTCCAGGGTGCTCTGCTCTTCTGCGTCCTCGATCCCCAGGGGGCACCTAAACACAGTACCAGCCCTACTAGCATCATGGCCGTGGGCAATTTGCCTCCCAGGTCCCTGCCTGAGGTTCAGGGAAGGTCTGAGCCTTCGCTTTCAAGCGTGCAGGCACAGACTGGTCCCAGTACTACATTAACCATGCAGCAGGCACGTGGCGCAGCTTCCAGGGCCTTCCAATCCCAGCGCGCAGCCCTCAGAACGCACGTCAAGGTGGGATTGGTCAATGTCTGTTACCTGGTCCACCAACTGCATTCGCAACAGGGGTGATTCACAGAACCTAGCTACATGGAGCAAGAGGTGGTGAAAGCACTGCAACAGGTACAGGTCCAAGGACCCGATCCCATGCCAGTGGGCTTTTCACCAGTATGCAAGGACAGGTTCTTCGAGAAGTTCCTCACCCTCATGAGGTCCAGACCCCGGTACCCGTGTAGGCCCAGGTTCTCGCGCCCCTGCCCCATGTGCATGTCGCCTCGTGGCTCCGGCCCTGCTGCAGCCACCGGCACTGCCCATCAGCACACCACAGCTGCCTGCACCACCCCCCAGCACTCCACCAACAGCACCTGACCTGCAAGATACAGCAATGAGGACCAGGACACTTCCTCCTCAGCCAGTGCCTTCCATGAGAGGCTGCCGGCGTCACTGAGTATATTGGGATCCCACAGCCGCAGGTTGAACAACCAGAGGTGGGGGTATTGGCAGAGCTGTTGACCATCTGCTCAACCACAAGAACCGGTATCCCTCTGCAAAAGGATGTCAAATCCTTGGCGAAGAAGGGTTGGGTAAAGCCACATTCTACACAACCGATGAATAAGCGCCTGGATGCCAAATACAGGCAGGCGGGGGGGGTTCCCTTGTGCTGGCGGTGCACCCTCAGCCTCAATCCTCAGTTATAGCAGCAGTTTCTATGTATTCTAAGCCACAAGCCTCCGCATCTGCCCCTACATTCACCCTCCTAGGAAAGGAAGAAAAGCTCCTGGACTCCTGTGGAAAGAAGATCTATTCCAATGCTATGCTCTACCTGCGATGGGCCAATGCAGACACCATGCTCACAGCTGTGAACCAAAAGCTTTGGCGGGAGATAGCAGACTTCCTCCCTGAACTTCCTGCACACAAGCAAGATTCAAGGCAGGTCTGGCAGAGGCGAAGCTAGTGGCCCAGGATATCATGGAGTCGACAGTGGCACACGTAGACCCCACAGGCAGGGCTTTTTGTGTTGCCACCAACATGAGGAGGACAGCTTGGCTGAAGGCAACTAAGTTTAAAACCGACTTGCAGGAACACATTCTAGACCTGCCATTCGAGGGGGGCACCTGTTTCACAACTACAGACGTGGGGTTTCATAAAAAGAAAACAGCTTCCAAAAAGCTAAGTTTCTGTCAATCTTGAGTAAGTCCATGCCCAAGAACTATAGCCAGAGTCACCCACGCTCTAACAAAGGTCATACCTATGGTGGCTTCAGGGGTTTTCAGGAGTGCTGCTCCAGACAGCCAGACAGGTCGCCTAGCCAGCACCAACGCAAACTGAGCAAATCATCAAACAAGGGGTTTGTCCAGTCCCCCTCCAAGGCCACCAACCTCAGAACGAAAGAAACAGTGACAGTGTCATCCACATACACAGCTCTCCAGTGGGGGCATGCTTGCCTTTCACATTCAGTCCTGGCAGGCAAGGTTCGCAGACCCATGGATTCTCTCAGTAGTTTCCTGGGGCTTCCGCTTGCCGGTACCACCATCTCATATTTCTTCCCTCCCCCCCCACTCCCACAGATTGGGACAGCAACTCTACTGGCGGAGATCCACTTGCTCATGGCGAGTCAGGTGTTAGAGGAGGCTCCAGCCTCACAGCGAGGCATAGGCTTCTATTTCTGTATCTTTGCCATACAGAAAAAGAACCAGGCTGGCCTGAGAGTTGTACTGGACCTGTCAACCTTGAACCTTTTCCTACCCCTTCAAAAGTTCAAGATGGTTACGCCAGCACTCATAGCAGAGACACTGTGTGGGGGAGACTCGATGTGCTCCCTGGATCTGAAAGACGCTTACTTGCACTTCACAATTAGGGAGGCCCATCGATTCTTCCTCCAGTTCAGGATCATGTGCTTTCATTTCCAAAACAAGGTCCTACTGTTTGGCCTCAATTCGGCCCGAGAGTCTTTACAAGATTAATGAATGTGGTGGCGGCCCTGCTCCGAGCGGAGGGCCACCACCTTTATCCATACCTTGACTGGCTAGTACGAGCGTATTCTCCCGAGGGAGTGCAGTGCACAATGACCAGTCTCATGCATACACTGTACGAGTTGGGGTTCTCCATCAACCTCAAGAAATCGGTTACTTCCCACTCAGTCCTTAACTTTCTTGGGCCTAATTTGGGATACGAGGTCAGAGAGAATCTTCCCCTCCCAGGACAAGATCAATGCGATCAGGTCAGCCACAGGGCATTTCCTCAGCAGATCAGGAACATCGGCATGGTGGTTTCAACACCTACTAGGAATTATGGCAGCTTGCCCTCTGGCAGTGACACACACAAGGCTCAAAATGAGGAGGCTGCAGTTACACTTCTCAGCCTCTTGAAATGAGGAGACTGGCTCCCAATCAGCCCTTGTCAGCATACCACAGCCCCTTCACCAGGATCTGTTGTGGTGGAGGACAGAGACCAACCTGTTAGTGGGCAGGCCATTCCGGCAGCCTCTACCAGCGGTAACCATTACCACAGACTAGGATGGGGAGCTACCCTGGCCAGTCGCAGTGTTCATGGACTCTGGTCAAAGCAGGAACAACTAGAACATATCAAATGGCTCGAGACAATGGCCATCTGGCTTGCCCTCAAAGTTTTCCTCCCTATTATCAGCAACAAATTAGTTTGCATTCAGACAGACAGGTCTACCTGCACATATTACATCAACAATCAGGGGGTTACCAGGTCTCCTCTCTGCAGGATGGCAATTTTATTTAAAATTTGTTTAAAAAAAACATTTTTGGGGTTTTTTCAAACCTTTAAAATGATTACCACATACAGACAAACAACAAGAGTAACAATTTCAGAACTCTCTCCTCATGAGCCATTATGTGTCATTTCTCTCAGTCTTACGTTTTACAGACATTGGGCCTCATTACACGGACGGCGGTGGACCAAGGTGCTATTAGCACCTTGGTCCATGCCAGTAAAATACCGGCACCGCCTTGGTGGAAAGGGGAATTACCGCCCTATTCCAAGGTTGGTGGGACGGTAATTCCCCCTTCCCCCATTGCCCTTCCCCATTCCCATTTTTGCCCCATAGGACATAATGGGAACGGGGAAGGTGCTAATTACGGCACCGCAAATTAAAATACCGGTACCGGTAAACCCTTACCGCCTACCATGTAATGAGGCCCATATTCTCTCTACTGGTACCAGCCTCTAACGATTTCCGATTGTCCCCAGCGGCCGTGTTAATGGAAGTACCAGTTTTAAGTCTGTTCCTCGGCGAAAGGGCGAGAATCCTACTGTTTTGCTGTTTGGTGGTTTGGAAGGTTTGGAATTCGGAAGGACCAACTGCCTCTCGCCCCATCATAAAGATGTCCTGCCTTCTCGATGTGCTGCTCACCCCAGCCCCTCCCTCCACCGCCGTGCACCAACTCCTTTCTAAGACGCGCGCACAGACAAAAAAGCAGAAACCTTTAGATTCTCAGCAAGACGCTCTGACTCTACCTGCGACTCTGCAGTGCTGCCCCATCTCCGGTGCAAGCTACGTCTCAGGTAAGTCTACCATATATACAAAATAAACATGCCACCTCTGCCAACACAAATGCTGATGCTGAGAGTTGTTTACTGGCCGCCGCATCTGTTGCGCTGCCCGCGCTCGAGAATCTTTGCAGTAATGAAAACATGCTGCCGGTTAAACTTCAGCCCCTGAGATTTATGACACAAACACTGACCATCATGATGATGATTTTAACGTCCCTGCAATAAACTCCCCCTCGGTAGTGCACAACGTGTCATCCGCCTCTGCGCTTTCAGGAAGTGGCAGGCAACTTGAGATCAGTTGCCCCCACTTGTCCTGCCTCGGAGCTGTTGAGTGTAGTGACAATTTCAAAACTGGTACTGCTAAAACTGCCTCGCCAGGCAGATGCTCTTCCAATTCTCACGATACACTTACTGCCTTTGAACTCATACCATCGAGTCATGATGATGGCTGTGTCCCTATGTCAACTATAACTCCAATTTTAGACACAGCTTCATCTAAAAATAGCGGCTCGATTTATCTTGGTGCTCTGGCCAGTCCCTTGGGAAGAAACTCTAACTCAATGCGACAAAGTGTTTCACAAAAGCTGTTTGCTGACTGACGCTCACATCTCTTCTTTAACTGCACACTCTATGCAGCCAATTGCATCATTTACTGTGCATGACACAGACACCCACCGTAATTCACTTGATATTGCTAACAAACTAATTTTGGATTTAGCACAGATAAACAAAGTACGGCAAAATAGGCAGACCGTGTCTGGACCCAAGGTAAAACCTTTACACAGGATTCAACAGACCCTTTCTGAAACCTGAGATACTGACTCCAATAATACGACAAACACCTCAACTGAAGCCATTGTTGGGGCAAAACGGAGACAGACCAATGTAAGCAGTTCCCCTTCCATGCAATGTTCGCAACTAAAAAAACTGAAATTTACTCAGACACTGGCATTGCACAATCAAAAAATGTCTCTCCTGCCATCATTCTCTGAACACGATGCGCATATTACATTGGCCTCTGAACGACAACTGCAACAATCCCAACTTCTTTCTGTCTCTGAAACCTCCTCAACGGACTCTTCTATCATGGAGCGCCCTTACCCCAAAGTTAGATCAAGTAGACGCACGTAATGATCTAAACAGACACGACCTAACCCGAAACTCTGATGCTCCTTGGGATTTCTCTATCTCTAAAGAGCTACAGACACCCATCATGGCGTCTATGGGCATATCTATCGCGCCTTTCCTCAAACTTTATGAACACATGAACGAAAATATTAAAGACCTTACCACTTTAACTGCACTCCTCAATACTAAAATAACTGAGATGGAAAGGAAAGGAATTGTCGGTAACGATGATTTAACTTCAATGAGCTGCAAAATGGATCAAATGTTAAAATCCATTTCTGGTCATATATAAAAACAACAACGAAGACAAAAAGCTTTTAGCAGAAGTGGTCCGTGAAGCTTTGAAACTCTTTAAGCAAAACTCTGCAGCTAATCTACAGCCTTTTGACCTGGAAGTAACCCCTCATGACAGGGCCCAAAAAGAAAAAGAACGGGTGTTGGATGTAACACCAACAAACCCTATGCCACTGCCTGTCAATCGTAACTTTCTGAAATCATAATTTGTAACGAGAAATAAAAAGTTAACAAATGATGGCCTTATGACATCTCATGCAACAAAAAATCTCTCCAAGACTTCAAGCATTCACTTGGTGCCTTCTGTTGCCGATTCAGTTGTGTCTAACTCCAATGATAACGACCTCGCCCAACCTAAGGCAACCTCGTTTGATGAGGTGCTGGTAATTAGTTGTTTACCCAGTAAGCTTGCTCTGACTAACCCGCAATTACCTTCATCCTCAGAAATTGACCAGCTGCAACATGAAAAAAACCTTAAAGACGGCAAAGCATCAACAAGTCCTGCCGAACCATCGATTAGTAAAAAATCAGATGTATTCGACATTTTTAAGGGGATTCCTTGTCCAGCAATTCCGGCCCCTACATTTGCATTTGGGAAATATACAAACTGTAGAAAAAACAGTAAAAAATCAATCTACTATTAAGTCACGTCGTGGAAATGGTTCAAGAACATTCCTGCGTAACTTAAAAACAGTAAATTTAACAGTTCATAACTCTGGATCCATTGTACCATCCTTGCAAACCTTAAATCCGATACACGAAATAGGAAGTGCTAATGCTACACCAAACCCTCCAGAGGCAATACAGATTGTTGAATCCGATCTGGAAAATCTATCTACGTATGAAGACTATGAAGAAAGCCCTGAAATTGAGCAGCCTGAATCCATGATTATGAACATTGACATGCATCTAGTTGAAACGGCACAGCCAACCAACGCTAGTAGCTGTGGAGACAAACCTCTCCTTTTGACTTACCCGGAGCCTCAAATCCATCGAGGCCAAAAAGAACTTGTCTGATTGTGAGACCTACTGCACCAATCCTTGAATCGAATGACGATCTTGACCCCCCTTTCTTAACTATGGCCGAAAAACACCTGAAAATACTAGCAAACAAGGTTCCGGAAGTTGATCCTGCCATTAGCCAACCCAAGGCCAACTATGCCTCTTCAAACATCAAGAAGACCTCTATTACGGAAGTAAATCACATATCGCCAGAGTCACACTCCTCACACAATCTTCTTTCAGATGCTTCACAATCTACTATTAAACGCAATCTGGCAAATTCAAAAATATACGAAAAGCTTATTTTGGAAAGACTTGACTCGCGCGATAACTTGATTTTGAACCGGCACTATATATCTAAGTTATTCTACCTAGTCCCAAGTCTGCGAACGATACACTCGGATGATCTAAAAATAGTGGAATTCCATTGTAAAAAAAGAAATGACATAGTGACCCTGCACCTTGCATCACAATATATTACTGGATGCAGTACCAGCACTACTGTCAGTAGGCTTTGACCTATACCATCAGTGTCAAGACCTTTTTACAGCAAAGTCGGCTCCTACAGCATGCTTGAAAAAAATCACGAAACTCCTACAAAACCAACAAACAAGAGCATAACACATAAAGCTGTTAAAGGCCCCAAAGTTATGGTATTGCTCGAAACTGACAAAATCTGAAAGAACAGAACTACTTCAGATTATTGAAAATGAACAAATTCAAATAACTAACAATTGAAGGTCTAAACACAATTGACAAGGAATTGCTTAAAAGCAGCTCTGAAATAGAAAATTGGGCATGGCTGGCTGCTAACCTCAACAATAAAAATTGCAATTAATGCCAGGAATCGAGTGAAATCCGGCCCATGACTTTTGGATCCTGGAATACCCGAGGATTTGTTCATCTGTTCAACTTTCCCTGGATGGGTCATCTGGATTTTATATGTCTACAGGAATCTTGGCTAACGACTTGTCCTAGTGCTCCTTCTTTTGAGATAGTAATAAACCCAGCGGTCAAACCTCCAAAAGGCAGGCCGATGTCAGGGCTCTTGATAGCCACCAACAAAGATCGCGGCGCACGAATAATTGAAACTAATTACGTATCACCATATATACAAACAGCTAAAGTGAGGTTACCCGGCACCGGCAATCCTGAGTGCCTGTATATAATTAACCTTTATTGGAATCCAATTGCAACAGGAACTCTTCAATTTATTGACAAGGTGTCTACGATTATAGACACCACAATGGAAAATTCAAGCAATGCCCAAATTATAATCTCTGGTGATCTAAACATTGATTGCTTGGATACGTATACCAAGTCCAAATCAAAGCCAACAAACAAAAAAGCTTACAAATCGGCTGCCATCTCTTGGATGTCTGAAATGAATTCCAGAAAATGTACTCTCCTGAATGGCAACACTCCCGGGGATATCCCTGCAAATCCCACATGGAGCCGCGATCAACAATCCTCAACTCTAGTCTACTTTTTTGTGTCTGAATCGCTTGCTCCAAAAGTCCATCATTTGGAGGTAGTTAAAATGGAACACAGTGACCATGACGTGCTGAAGATGATGTTTGACAACTGTAATAACACATCACGAAAAATATGGCCGTATGCCACAATTTATCGATCTGGCAGGATTCGTCTTAATCTCAGAATTAATGACATCAATTCGATCATATCAGCCTTGGGGGCAACTCCTGATGGGACCGAATACCAACAGCTTCTGTCCCAATTTACAGAACAGAAACAAGGCCTCAAACAACATAAAATGCATCATAAACATACATTTGATATTCCGGTGCTTCAACATAAACGTTTACTACGCAGAGAATTAAGGAAGTTGCCTCAAGAGGACAAAGATCTTTACTGTGCAGGAAAAAAACATGCTGCACAAAAATACAGAAACTGGAGAAAAAGTCACAATGTGGCTTTACTCCAGAATGACTCTGAAGAAATGCTACAAAAACTTAGGAACAGAAACTCTGCTGAATTTTGGAGCCTTGTAAATAACGTTGCTGCTCCTCAAGAGGCACTTCAAGCATAGCCTATTCCTCAAGAAACCTGGGTAAAACATTATACAGACTTATTCAGCACTCTGAAAGTTGAGCCTGAAAGTTGGAGCAAAACTGGAGCCCCCTGGTCGCTGACATTTGATATAGTTGACATCACAAACTCAATTAAGAAATCAAGCGCATCAAGAGCTCTGGGGCCCGATGGCCTTACTAATTTCAACCTGAAACAAAATCCGGAGGCCTGGGCAAAGCTCTGCTTTGTGCTTTTTGAGAGAATAAGACTGAAACATGCGACTCCAAGATCATGGAAAAACGCCATTATTGTACCTATTTTTAAAAAGGGCAACAGACTAGACCCGAGAGATTATAGATCGATTGCCCTACTTGACGTAATCGGCATAATCTACGCTAGCCAACTTCAACAAATGCTACAAGCCTGGTCAATCACAAACCATCACATTGATCATCGGCAAGCGGGATTCGTCAAGGGTGTCGGTTGTGGGCTCAATACTCTCCTGTTGAACCTTTTGAAAATGGAATCAATAAGAACCAACACGGCGATTTATGTAGCAACCATCGATTTTTCACATGCTTTCGACAGTGTCTACCGCCAAATTCTATGGGAGAAGCTTAAAGCATGGAATTGTCCACCTGACCTTTTGGATGCAATAAAAGAGTTGCACACCAACACAACCATACAAATCAGATTGAACCAAAGAGGCACCCTATACCCCCTAATCCAAATCGTTAAGGGTGTAAAACAGGGATGCCCCCTAGCCGCCATTGTTTCAACCTTTTTATCTCTGACATTGGATTGTCATTAAATGAGGTAGCAGCCTTTCCCCCGAAAATCCATGGGTCACAACTGGGCTGGCTCCTATACGCCGACGACTTAATACTCTTGGACGTTACACCTGTTGGCTTGCAATGAAAACTTGATGCCCTGGAAAGATATGTAAATAAAAACAAGCTTCATATCAATAAGAAAAAATGCAAAATTTTGATATTACGCAACCTGGTATCTCGTAAAAGAGGACCCTCACAATTTGTTTGGTACTTGGAAAAAACACGGCTCCACATTTGCCCCCAGATAAAGTATCTGGGATGTTTGATAAGTGCCAACATAAACGACAATCCCTGGGTTGAGGTAACCAAGAGAAAGTGTCTGCAACTAGCTTGCCAAGCAGCTATTATAAACAAAAGATTTGGAAAATTTTCCATAAAACCCATGATTGACTTTTATAGACAAAAGGCTATACCAGCCCTCATCTACGGTGCTGAAAACATGTTTGGCTGTCCACACGCGTTGTGGAGCACACTCAAAAACGTTTCTGGACCAGAGCATTACATCTTTCTAAAGGTTGCCCGACATGTAATATAAGATTTGAATTGGGCTTGACATCCATCCAAGCGAGGGTGAAGTTCAATGCAGGAAGAGAAAGCGAGTCTATTGACACCAGACACTCGCCACAGCCAAACAGCAGGCGTCCACAGCCCTTCTCTCCTCAGGGCAGGTTGGCAATTGACATATGGGGTAGGCCCTGTCTCAACATTTACCTTTCGGCGGTCCACCCCCCGGGGGTGTCTAACCTGGAGGTGGACAGACTCAGCAGTTTGGGGGTCGACAACTACGAATGGCAGTTGAATGAGCAGGTCCTGAGGGAGATCTTCAACAGGTGAGGCCATCTTCAGGTGGACCTATCTGCCACCGGGAAAGCAGGAGATGTCACCAGTATGCTTCCCAGAGGGGGCAGGGCAGAGGCTCACTGGAGGACGTGTTGCAGATTCAGTAGAATGACATGCGGGCATACGCTTTCCTTCCGACCCAGTTGATACACAAGGTTATCTACAAGGTATGGGAGTCACAGCAGCTTCGCCTCATCTTTACTGCGCCGTGGTGGCCAGCCAGAACTTGGTTCTCTGAGCTCCTCCGGCTGTCACGTCAGCCTCCAGTCCTCCTTCCAGTGGGACCAGCCCCTGTGTTATCCCAGCAGGGCAGCATGGTGATGCATCCCGTGCCGGAGAAGTGAGCCCAAGCCGCTTGGTTCCTGAGCACATCACCCTAAGACATCTATAGTTGTCACAGGACAATTTGGACACTATTCAGGGGGCCAGAAGCAGCTCCACAAGGAGTCAATACAAAAGCAAATGGACCAGGTTTTGTCACTTGTCCCAGGTAAACGAGATAGACCCTCTGGCACGCTGTTACGCTCACCTGGCCTCTGCGGAGGTGATGCAGCACGGTGCAGCCCTCCCTGAACTTGAATCACCCCCTTCAGGCCCTCCTCTCCCAAAGCTGTGAGCGGTGGTACGTGGTGATACTGCTCCTGCGTGGAGATAAGTGTGTGAGTGCGCCAATCTGTGATTGTTGTACCTCTCGAACCCTTCACCCCAAAGTACGGTTTCTGTGAGCATACGCCGGCCCATAAAGCTCACCTGTGAATTATGGAAGATAAGCTCTCCGTCCTGCTACTTCTGGCAGGGGTCACGTCGAATGGGATCTAGTTCCTACACTGATCCCTGATGAGGATTAGTCCAGTCCAGCTGCGACCATGCTTCTCCTTATGATTGGTAAGTCTTTCTTGAGCTCTTGTGATGCTGTTTGTTCTGTTTAATGTCTTTATATGTTGCTCCTATTTATGCCTGCAATAATGTCTCTCTTCTGTTTTCTTCCCTTAGATGGACATGTGGCCTCAATGCAGCTGTGAGACGCGAGAAGAGGCTGGATGGAAGATGGATGCTACCGCAATGTTCGACAGCAGGTAAGTGATGGTATAAGGAAAAGCGCGAAGTATGGCGAAGCGCAACCTTAAACTGACTGTTTTTTCGATGTCTAACCTTGTCTTCTGTTTTTCCTTGCAGGCGCTGCTGTCGACGATGGAGCGTGTCGTGCTGCAGTGCCAAGAGGAAGATTTTGGCGTTTCGAAAAGTGTAAAGATGAATACTTGGTTCACCGAAGAGATGTACAGGTAAGAACAGCCTCCCCCAGTTGGTAAGTATGCTGGCAGGAAGCAGGATGTCCAGGAAGCAGGATCGTCAAAGGTAAGTCTGACCTCAGGCGACGGTGAGCGTTACGCTGCTTGCAAGTACAGAATAACGCAAAGCGTCTGTCTTGAGGATCGGGGCAGTTTATATAGCTGAGATTGTGGGCACGCCCATTAGGGCCGGCTTACCAGCCACACCCTGCCACTCCTAGAGAGTGAGCATGTGCAAAGCCAATCCATTAGCAGCCACACCCAAGAATACACTTGGGGCTGCTTAATGGATGGAATGTTCAAGGTTAATGCATCCTGCTTAATGGATGGAATTTTCAAGGTTAATGCATCTGAAGTGCTATGTCCATAATAAAAGCTTTTTGGTGTTAAATGAATTTTCTTATTTACTTTTGTTCATGAGCCTGGTGCCAAAGGCACCAGGACAGTGTCCACCCAGGTCTCCTGTGCATGCGACCCCTGCATGCCTGTACCCCTGACTTCATGACCATGACAGCACTCCCCCTCAAGGCCCCTCTCAAGGGTGGTTCTCCTCCCGGTCCTGGTTTGGTGGGATTATTGCGATGGAACTGTCTGATTAAACGCGGAGCATGGACGTGTTCACTGGGTTCCCAAGTTCAGTCTTGAGGTCCGTAACCTTTCCAGTCAATTAGGTAATACAATTTTGATCGAACCACCTTGGAGTCCAGGCAGGCCCGGCTCCAGGAATTTCTATCTGGGTGGGCCAGGATTGTGATCAGGGGGGCCAAACTTTTCTCAGATTCGTGATCCGGCAAAACATGTCTTCCTGGATCTGAAAAATCCATTTGCCCTAAATTTGCCTTTAACGTCTTTAGTCTGTTAGACTGCTTTATACGGTGCAGAAGCCTGGATTCAAACCCAGGTTGTTAGGACCAGGGTTGACATATTTAGCCGCAAGACTACTTGAATGTCTGATAAAGATGCTTCTTGGGATTGCACTCCCTGCCAGATTTAAGCCAAATTAATTCTTGGGCAAGGCTGACAGATGGTCCTGGGTAGGTGGGGCATGGGTGTGGATCTTATGGTGGTAGTCGTTATTCGCTGTCATAAGTGAAACAAATGTTGCATGTTTTTGAAGTTGTCTTTTTCTACTATTGGAGCTCTATGTTTAGGGGTATTACTCTAACTGGAAACAGCCTGTTCACCTCACCTGGTTTTGCTGACATGAGGTGATTTGCCCAGGTTCACTCAATTTGTTCATATGGGAAACCTGCTCTCGCCTTCCACCTGCTCATCCTTTCCAAAATGACAGGCTCTCCAGTACCCCTTCCACAGTCTTCTGCTCTCTTCTTCTCCTTTGTTTCCTTCCATAAGCTTCCTCACTACTTTGAACGTCCATTGGCTACTCACTTCATCTTCCATATGCTCCCGTATCTCCATATGGAAAGGTTTGCCAAAAAAATAAAATAAATGAACGCTGTATACTGCCCTTAACAAGAGTCTGAGGCCTTTAACAAGAGTCTGAGAGATTAATCCCATGTATTCATGCTTTAAGAAATGTTTTGTACCTTTTTTCAACATACTGCTATAATTGAGGTATAATAAACAGTACAGCACAAAAGTGTGACAATATCATCCCGTCACCTTCCAACAGTTCCCCCTGACTACCATTCCCATTTACAATCACTCCCACCTACCCCACCCTTCCCCCACCATGTCTTCTTGGCCTGGCTGGGGAGAACCGAGGATGATGCCACCTCCTCCTCTGCAGGGGCTGAGCAACGAGGATGCCAGTCCTTATTCCATCTAACATAGTGTGCACTCAATAATACCTCCCTGAATACTGTCGCTACTCCCTGAAGGCCACGTAGGAGGTGCTTGTAGTCCAGCCATTTTGTTGTGAAAGACAGCCCACTACTCCTCGATAAATATTGAAACAAGGAACAGAATATTTGGTGGGATCAGGAGGCAGACAGTGGAGGTTGAAGGGTTTACGGCCTCCTGACATCACTCCCGTTTGGATTTGGCAGGGAGGAGGGGCTGCTGCTCCCCTGTCACCCCTATACATCATTGTCTAGTACATACTGTTTCCATACTGTTTATAAAATGCAGTTGTCCATGATGACTTCTTATTTGACATGTCTACTTTGCTATTTTGAATGTCACAATTTTGCTCAATAAATGTGGCCTTGTATTTTCCAAAGAAAGATGTGTGTATGTCTCCTTGGCTGGCCCTGACTACTGTGCTGCCCATCTATTAAACCATACTGAAAACTGGATCACTTCTAGGGGCTCCTAATTTTGGCAGGAAGCACACAGTGAGATGAAATGATTTTCCCAGGATTTTACACTTTGGTTAAGTGGTAAAGCCAGAATGTCATCATAGCCTGAAATGTTGGTAATTGACCACACATCTTTTAAATACTGAAAATATTACAATTCTGGGTCTTTGCACAAAAGTCAATTTTTGTACAGATTTTGAAATGGTACTTATACCCTGCTTACCATGTTACTCTGTATATAAAAGACACTTTAAGTGATTGGGATGATTTATAGGAACACTTTTTTATTGTTAAGAATTGCATACTTTTATACCAATGATTTATAGCCATGAAAATAAAAATGCTGTTTAATTTGTAAGTTCCTGTATCCGATTTTTCTCTTTACTTTTATTTTTCCATTTATTTAGTTTCTTTTTCTTACTTTACTAACTTTTTGTAAAGGTTTGTAATGAGTCACAAACAATAACAACTAATAATACTCACTTTTATACAGATTGCTTTAAAGAAATGCACAAGTCACATGATAAACCAACCCGACAAGGTGTTCATCATTGTTTCATCATTGTAGAATCGGGTTGATGAAAAAGAGTATTGGGGAAGTTTTGCTTTGAATCCTAAATTGCATAGAGGGGACTGCTACTGTTTGTACTTCAGGACCCCTACAAGCAATTTGAATTGTTTCCACAAAGTACTGGAAAAGTAAATAGCAAAACATAGGCAGCACAGCCTTTTCACTTCACTTTGTACTATGTGTCTGGAAAAGTATTAATCTTTCACACAATTAACAATTTGGAATCTGCTTGCTTTTAACAATAAAGTAACAATCATAGGTGGCAATTTTACAAGTCCTGTGGAGTGGTAAAAGTGGTGGTAAAATTATTTTTGAATGTAACCCCATTCTGATTGGAACCCTCAAGCTCCAGAATGCTAATTAATCAGAATTTACAAAAAATCCCATACAGGCACAAAGTGAAATGAAATTCATAACAATGTCATTGTTTCACACAGCTTTTTCTGTACCCCCATCATTTCTAATCACCCAACAGCCACACTTAAATAGTGTATTAAAAGCGCATTTAAAGAAAAAACGACCTTTTCCTATCACTAATCACTTCCTATTTTAAATAATCTGCTTCTGAGACATGTTAAAAAGATAAGGCGTCAGTGGGAGGACCTGTGCAGCTCTGACGGACTTTGAGGGGAGAAAGGCAGAGCAAGGGTGCCCCACAGACATTTGTCCATTGTCCGACTGTTAAATCCACCTCTGATTGCACTCTGCAGGAAATATTTCCATACCCTTTTTTTACATTTAACAAATGTGCACCATTTATACGTTGCCAGAAACATATTAAGAAATGCTCTTTTCTTGTGTTATTTTCAAGGGTTTAGGATCAATCTTCTGAGACCCAAATGTTTATGGGGGGAAGTGGGAACAATCCTACAGTGCCGCACCCCCTCCCCTTCTATCACTGGTGGGATCCCACAGTAAATAACTTCAATTTCTGGCACTGCCTAAACACCTAGCAGTTAGCAATACACATTATGTATTCAGTTTGCATACAGACATTGTTAATTGTTACTCCAATATTATGACGTTATTAAGGCAGTACACATCTGCCCATTTCATGAAAGGTCTGGCCAGGCAGCCTAGGCTTCCACACAGACAAATATGCATACTATTTAGGTCAGAACCCCACTGTTAAGTATGCATGAGAAGATGATCTGAAGTTGGTCCATACTTGCAATCCTAGCCTTGATATGTTCAGGTAGGTTCTTGTTGGACCAACACAGTGAGGTGCAGTTTGAGTCCCTAGGCGTTGCAAACAAGGCTCCCACATCAGGGCATATATACTTTAACTTAGGGAGATAAACTGAAACCAACACACATTGGCAAAGCCAACAGTTAGGGCTTTTGAAAACACATGGAAAAGGCATTTGCCAGGCACTGCCATAAGGGTACCACCTGGCAATAAGGTGGGAACATCTAGAAAATGGTGCGAGTAGCTAGGCATATGATTCCATTGTCTGGAAAATGCCTGTGCAATACTTATACACATGTCAAAATGGTTGACTTTGCAACTGCTTGTTTTAGGATTCCAGTGCAAGGAACAGATGTCAGGACGCCATGTTGCTTTTTAAATCTACTGGCTGAAAAAACACCATGTTAAGAGATTTTTTTATACAACAGGAGCTCATTTACAGAGGCAATTAAGTCATTGAACACTCAAAAGAATGCTTAGATATAACACAAGCAGGCCCAAAACAGCACAAAGTTTGATATTACTTTGTGACAGAGCTATCTCAAGAGTACCCAAGAGGGTATGTTTCAGCAGGGAGGGGGCAGGTAGTTGTTGGGAATACCATAGAGATTAACATGGCAATGGATGGGTGAACGGCCAAACACGTCCATTGAATGTGTATCCCACTAAACATCCTTTCTCCATCCTATCGGTGGTCCAATGCAATTGTTCTGGCTTACACCAAATAGCCTACTTCAATGCCTTACATCAAATCACTTTGATTTTACTAAACTCTCCCCTCCAGAATTACATTGTTCTTACTACCAACCTTACTGTTTCACTTATACTCAAGTAGTTAATGCAGCAGAATAGATACTTTGAATGGAATTTGTAAGGGCTCTCAGTCTGATGGATGTAAGTCTAAGAAACAATCTTAACCACTGCCATTTCTTTGGTCAGGCTTCCATACCGTTATTTATGAATCAGCCTTGGTCTCCCTGCCACTAACGTGATCAGCTCTGCCCAAATTGCTGGACGACAAGGCCTAAAAATGCTTGCAGTATCTTGTGTTCCAGTCATTGTAACTTGCCAGGGTCCTCAGCCGTTTATGCACCTGGTGTAGAAATCTGTGTCCAAGCATCATCACCTGCCATTTATTGTTTTCTACAGTTAACCATCTTATTAGGCATGATTGGAACAACAGTTTATTCCACACATAAAAACCTACATTCAATTACAGAAATCTACTGGATAGGTTTGAAACAATAGCTACCTTATAAATGAGAGGTTTGAAACGTAAGTAAGATTACAAGTGCAGATAAAAAAGCAATGCAGAATCTTGCTAGATAGATGTAGGCAGCCTGCTTGAGCAAGTGTGCTACCTTACTTAGAGGTGTGAATGGCCCTCCATATCCCTGGTCATTTCTGCTTTCATGGCTGTGGGGCGTAAATCATTGTCCAGAGCAAGCAAACAAATCCTGACTGAGCCTCCTGCAGTGCAGCCCCTCAGAATGCTAACGGCAAAATCCCCCAGCCTGTTTTACCCCCTTACACTCCCCCTACACACCCTGGGACCCAGTGGTGGTTAACGTTTATTTTTAGTTTTTTTTTTTGCATATAGTTAAAATACAATCAACCTTTTGATGAAAAAAAGAAAAAAAGGAAGCAAACCTCACACCACTGACGAGGCCTCCTTTCTAGCAGGGCTGGACTGACCCACCAGGACACTAGGAGTTTCCCCGGTAGGCCTCGGCCATAGGGCCTCTTTTCTTGGGGGAAGGATACATGGGGATTTAAAATGAAACTATCACTCGCCATTTGGAGATATGTATCCATACTGGCCAGCCTGGATGTGGCCATTCGCTGCATGATTTGTTTGCCTGCCAGGCCCGCCCCTGCTCATGGATTTTGGGTCTTGCGCTCTCGTCGCACTAGGGCGCTTGCACATTGACACCACACGTGCCCTAGTATTCTCTGTGCTGTCGATTCGCATGCGCAGGTTTTACTGGGCCCGTGAGTGAACGTGCCATTGCCACCTGAGAGACACTGCTGACAGTCTGAGCGCTCTGCTGGTACCGGGCCCATGCCGTGTGCTGTGCCCGTGTTCACGGTATCCTCTGACAGATTCAAGAAAGACAGCCAACCAACCAGGTAAGGCGTGCTGCACTGCCTCCTTTAGCAGACAGCAGCAGGTGACCCAAGTGTGGCTGGGGCTGAGAGCAGCTGCGGACAGTATCCAGACCTGAAAGGTAAGGGATTATGTGTACGTGCGTGCCCCTCTGCCGAGTGCTTCTGACCCTCACTCTCACCCTATGCGGTAAACCTTTTCCAATGTGCTGTAATATTTTCTAGCCATCATGCTACAATGTTTTCCTTGTGTTGCTATCCTGTATGCAAGTGCTAAACTTTTTTCTTACTGTGATGCCATGGACTGTAATATCTCCACCTCTTTTGCAATGTGTTCCCCCTGTGCTGTAATCATTTACCGGCCGGCGTCATTTAATATGTTCTCCATCAGTCCTAACATTTCCCTTCCTGTGCTTTAATGTTCCCTGCCTGAGCTATACTGAAAACCAGCACCCTGTTTACCTAATATCCAATCCTTGAGCCGTGATCCCCCGGCCCCAAACTGAATGGGGATGGTTATCGGGGTGTAGTGGGAACATTGGCAGTCCGTAGACCTATTAAAATCCACTTCAGCTCCGCTATGCAAGACCAAACTAAACTGCCAATCCAGTACTGCCACTCACACCCACTTCTACAAATGTACCTTACCATGACCTAAAGAAGCCGCTACCTATGTCATTATAGAGGCTGACACACTGCTCTGCTAATGCACCTCTTCCCAATCCTGACCTTCCACCCCCCGCAATTCCAGTACATTAGAGCCATACAACGCCTCAGCACTGACCTCCATTGACGCCTGCTGTTCCATTACAGCAACTAACGCAAAGCTCATCTGACTGTCACTACTACTCCACCCTTACCAGCAGTAACCCATTTGTTTCTATTACAGCTATTACAAAAACTGTGCTAATGGACCTCAATCCTAGCCAGCAGCAACCCCTGTTGTTCCATAACAGTGACTCACATAAAGCTCTAGCAATGAACCTCAATACTGGCTAGCTGCAACCTGTGTTGTTCCATTACAGAGGCTCATACACAGATCTGCCAATTGGACCCTCCATCCTGGCCTGCAACACTTTCCTTTGTTCCATTAGTCAGTGGCTCCTTCACACGCAACCCTACCAGTGTAACTCAACCCTTGCTAGAAGCAACCTCCATTCTTCCATCACACTCACTCCCACAAAGTTCTGCCAATGGACCCCAATCCTGGCCAGCCGCTGTCTCATCTTTCATGCTTGTGGTAGGTGGTGAGGTCTGCATGCCGCCGGAGTTGGCCTTGATAATCAGGTCTAAGGTTATGCTGTTTCTGGACAGGGAGAAGTTGTGTATGTGGGGGAGTGGTTGGGGGTGTTACGGCACCCCCCTCCGCCATCCCCTTATCTTATCCGGTTGTATTTTGAGTGCCTTAACATTGCATCTCTGCTTCTGGGCCCCTCTGTGTCTGCGAGAACAATAACACATTCTAGCGATTCCAGACGTCTATGGCTGCGTAGGTGGGCTGCAGGGTGTGCAGATAACAGCTCGGGCCCGAAGGTGGCACTTAGCAAGGTGCTTACCCCCTTGTGCTGTAACATTCTCAGTGGGGGTCTCCCAGTGCTGTACTCTTCCAGCCAGGTGCTGTAATATTCTCACTGTTTGCTGCACCATCCACTTCCCGCTGTAACATTGGCCTCTTTTACTGGTACAGTCACTCCCTGTGGGGTGCATTTCTCTTCCTGCACTTCAACGCCCCACCCTGTGTGCTGTAATATATCAGTGTGGTGTGATTTCCCAAAAACACCTGCACTAAATCTCTCTTTGCTCAGCAATCGTCGGCTGGTACATTATGCCCTGCCCACCCCCTTGCTCCACACACTCTCTGTCCTCCCCTCCACCTGCCCAATTCTTTGGCCCGATGATAACTTCATATCTGGCCGGCTGATTCATGGGTGCCTGCCTGCATGTGCCGTTGTCTTCTCGCTACGCTGAGCACCCCACCCCACAGCTTGGGCATGCTGTGTAATCCTCCAGCCCACCACTGCTCAATGGTTCCCCTGGTGTTTAAAACCCCAGTCCCATGCTGTAATATTTCTTTCACATAAGAAAAATCCCCTTCCATATTATGTAATCCCTTAGCCCTGCATAAAGCCAGCCCTGTGCTGTAGCATGACCTACCCATCATTAAACAAACAAAAATGGGTGCCCTGTTGGACTGGCAGCAGAACAGGCAAAAAGTAATGCTAGGAACACAGAGTACGGTGTTGGTATTAGTGTGGTTATTGATTTTTAACCACCCATGACATATGTATTTGCGCCAAAATCGTCCAGCCCTGTGCTGTAATATTTCACCCTCTGCTTTAAGAATCACATTTGCAATCACACCCCCATGCCGTGGGATTCCCCTGCTGTAATATTCACTATACGCTCGCTTATCCTCATCTCTGTGCTGTTTTTTAATCAGTTTAGGATTCTAGATGGCGCTTGCCCCAGCTATAAAACAAAACTATTGCATTAAAGTATAGATGGGGAAAAATCGGCTATGAGGAGGGACACCCAGCGTGTAGGTGTTGTTTGGTTATTTGCCCACCCATTGACTGACCATGATAATCCCTATGGCTATTCCCACCCAGTACCCGTCCCTCCCTGCCAAAAACACCTACCTGCTCCAGAGAACTCTTTGACTTTGCTTTAATCAAGCCTTACCATCAAACTTTGCACTCAAAGTGCCTGCCAGTGTTTTGTCGAAGCAGCCTTCTGAGAGTTAATGACTTAATTGGAGTTGTAAACCCACTACTGGTGTAATAAAAATGAAAAATTTCTTCACCATGTCTGCTTCTAGCCACTCGATTTATAAGCACTATGCATGCCATTCACTTAAGTCCTGTTCAAAATAAACATTGGTAAAGCCAAAAGTTTGGGCTTGTGTATAAGAGTATTAGGCATTTGCCAGGCACTGCTAATAGGTGCCCAGATACTCACATCATTTTGCACCTGCTACCATTATTGGGCAGTTCATACCAATACGGCGGTGCTTGGAAAGGGCTCTTCCCATGCCTGCACAAACTGCTGGCATTGCCAATGCTTGTTTTCAATTAGATGGAATTGATCAGCCCTATTTTGCAATAGTGCCCTTTGGTGCAATAATATTTTACTGTGCACTAATATTGCTCGCTATTGCAGCGAAATATGGGGCCACTTTGATCAAATTTTCCAGGACCTCTTTTGGTTCCCAGACTTGCCCTGCTTTCTAGGGGGGCCAGGGGCTGGCCTTGGGGGGGCCTGGCCCCCCTGGCCCTCCTGTTGGAGCTGGGCCTGAGTCCAGGATGGATTTAACTTCATATTCTGGTTCTCCATCTATTACTTCGGGCTCTGGCGGAGAACTAAGCCGTGTATTGGATTTCATGGGTTTGAGGAGAGACATGAAATACGGGGTGAATTTTCATGTGAGATGGTAACTCCAATTTCATGGCGACAGGATTGATTATGGACTTTATAGTATGGGGGCCCAGGTATCTTGGGCGGGAAGCTCTTGGCCCCTTCAGGGGAATACGGTGGACCATGGGACTTTGCTGAGACATCTGATGGAAGTAGGAGGGGTGGGGGTAAAGGCCCTACAATGATTTAGATCCTTTCTCTGCAGCAGAGAACAGCGAGTTCGACTGGGAGATTTCCTGTTGGACTCAGTATTACAAAGCTGTGGAGTTCCTCAGGGATCTTCCCTTTCCCCACTGCTTTTTAATTTGTATCTAAAACTGCTCATGGATATCCTGAGAAAGCATGGTATACAGTTTCATTCATACGCGGATGACACTCAGGTGTTTCTGAGGATACTGAATCAAGAGGAAACATATGAGATAGTGGAACGATGTCTACAAGAGATACAGGGTTGGATGTGTGTAAATCAGCTATTGCTGAATGCCAGCAAAACTGAAGTATCCATATTCGCCTCAAAACATCATCTACAGAAGGAGAAACGGCATCCCCCCCATCTATTGGGGACGCAGTTGAACTTCTCCAAAAAAAATCAAGAATTTAGGTTGTATCTGGGTGGACAATATGGAAAGTGGATCTCAGGTGAGTGTGAAGGTGCAGGCAGCATACCATTCATTGCGTATACTGAGAGACATTTTACCTTTTATTGCGAACGAGGATAGAGCGGTAGTTATTGGGACTCTGGTTAACTCGAAGCTAGATTATGGTAACGCATTGCTATCGGGTATTCCAGCGTACCAAATGCGTAGACTGCAGCTGGCCCAAAATGCAGCAGTCAGACTGGTGTACAGGGCAAAAAAATCAGCCTCAATCTCTATCCTGAGAAAAGCTCTGCACTGGTTGCCTGTAAAAGAGAGAATAGAGTATATTGTCCTCTGCCTGGTTTTTAAGGGCGTGAATAAGATAGGACCAACATACCTATCAGATAAAATCAGGAGGTACATTCCTACCCGACAACTGCGCGCCACAGATCAAAATCTGCTCTGCATACCAGGCACTAAATGTGTGAACAAAGGGGACCGCAGATTCTCTGTCTATGGTCCTAGAGCGTGGAACAAACTACCTAGTGAATCCGCGACATTAAAACCCTCTCGGCTTTCCGGAGGGCTGTAAAGACCTATCTGTTCTGTTAGGCTTCTGATTGAGTACATTTGCTAAGTAATTCTCATAAGATCCAGTGGACCATTCACAGACAAATGTCAATTGGTACATCTGCGCCCAGTTATGATTTAGTTTGTTAGGTGCGCGTTACAAATACTTCAGAATTCAATATATTTGGATGCTTACCACACCTTTTCTCCAATTTGTATTTTATTTATTTGTATAGCACACCAGGCCCAGGGGCAACCGGGCGCATCACTTAGTTACAACATAGGAAAAACAGACAGAACCATAATTACAAAGTTTACAAGTATAATACAGAATTTACAGGTATGATAATAGCAATGAGAGCTCTTCTGGTAGGTGGGAGCTTCCTTCCGATGTCGATAAGCAAACAGTTTTTGTCTTTCCTTAGCCTTGGTCAGATGCTCCGTCGCCTCCTTAAAAACCTGAGTGATGGTTTTATGCAACTTTTTTATGGCTGGCATTTCCAGGGTATCGGGTGGATCAAATACTGATGTCCTCGGACGTCTTCCGTGCACAGTGTAGAATGAAGTTTGCCCTGTGCTTGTGTGAACTGAGTTGTTTTATGCATACTCAGCTATCCAGAGTATATTTTTCCAAAAATCCTCGGACTGTTGCAACATACACCTGAGATATTGCTCTAAAGTTTGGTTGGTTCATTTAGTTTGCCCATCAGTTTGAGGGTGATGGCTTGTGGACAACCGGAGATCGATTTTGGCATTCGTATAACACTTTCTCCAAAAGGCAGAAAGAAATTGTGTTCCACAATCAGATACTAATATTGATGGAAATCCATGCAATCAAACAATTTGCTCTAGGAACACAGAAGCGAGAGTTGACACAGTTGGGAGTCCCTTCAGAAGGATGAAATGGGCCACTTTGGAGAATAAATCCACAACGACTAATATGGTGTTGTATCCATTGCAGGGTGGAAGATCCGTGATGAAGTCCATCGACAGGGTATGCCAAGGTACTGTTAGGGGATGTAGTAAGCCAGCATGGTTCTGTTTCTGAGACTTGTGTAGTGCACAGATACCACAGGTTTCAATATATTGGGCAATGTCTTTTCGCCAGTTTGGCCACCAGTAGTTTTGTTTTACCTTGGCCTGAGTTTTGGCTATTCCTGGGTGTCCTTCCAGTAATGAATCATGGTAATTTGTGATGATTTGCTTTTGCAGTTCTTAGTCTTGGAGATACAATTGTCCTTGGAAATACGGTAGATTGTCTTTGATGGTGTACTGGTCACCTTTTAATAGCCATTCCTGTTGTGTTGATTGATCCATCAGGGATTGCAAACTGGTTCTTTGGTCATCCACACACGTGGTGGCACCTATTCTCGTTTGAATCCTTTCCTCGGGAATTATGGCCATGGGGTCGGATGCTGTAAAAGCCTCTTTTTCTTCACTCATGCGTGATAGAGCATCTGCTTTCCCATTGCGTACTCCAGGTCTATAAGTGATAATAAAATCGTATTCCGTGAAAAAGAGAGCCCAACAAAGTTGATGCGAGGATTGTACTTTGGCGGTTTTTAAGTATTGGAAGTTACGGTGCTCCGTGATGACAGTGACCGTATGTCTCGCCCCAAGAAGGTAATGTCTCCAAGCCTTGAATGCTGCTTTAATCGCCAGTAATTTCTTATCTGTGATTGCATAGTTCAACTCGGGGGCTGAAAACTTGCGGGACCAGAATGCGATGGGGTGTAGTTGTCCTGTTTAAGGGTCTCGTTGTGACAATACTGCTCCCATGGCTATTTTTGAAGCATCTGTCTCAACTATGTAAGGTAGGTCTGGTCGTGGGTGTCGAATGACTGGTGCTGTAGTGAATGCTAGTTTCAACTTCTGGAAGGCTTCTTCAGCTTCTGTCGACCAATGGAACTTTTGATTTTTCTTTAACAAGGAGGTAATTGGATGTACAATTTGTGAAAACCCAGGTATAAAACGACGGTAAAAGTTGGCGAATCTGGACACGCTTTGCACTCCTTTAGTGGATGTTAATGAGGGCCATTGGAGGATTGCATCCACCTTTCGTGTATACATATGTATGCCTTGTGATGTGAGCATAAAACCGAGAAACTCAACCTCGGTTACATGGAAAAAACATGTTTCCAACTTGGCATACAATTGGTGTTGTCAAAGCTTCTCTAAGACTGCCCGGACATGGCCTACATGTTCTTCCAGGGAATTTGAGTAGATAAGAATGTCGTCAATGTAAACAAGAGCGCAAACGACCAGTAGTTCAGGGAGTACATCATTCATAAAGAATTGGAACGCAGCTGGGGCATTGCATAGCCCGAAGGGCATGACCTGGTATTCAAAGAAGTCGTATTTCGTGCAGAAAGGCCGTTTTCCACTCGTCTCCCTCTTTTACTCTTACAAGATGGTATGCTCCTCTTAAATCCAGTTTTATGTAGATTTGAGCATGTTTCACTTGGTCCAGGAGCTCTGGTATAAGTGGTAAAGGATATCGATTTTTTTACTGTGATCTTATTGATGGCTCTATAGTCGATGCAAGTTACTAAGTCCCCCTCCTTTTTAGGCACGAAGAATAAGGGCGAGGAGGCAGGTGACTTGGACGGGCGAATGAAACCGTTCACCAGGTACTGATGCAGGTAAGTTCTAAAATGCTGATTTTCCTGTTCTGTCAGAGTGTAAATTCGGCTGCAAGGGATCTGGGCTCCGGGTACAAGATCTATTTGACAATCGTAGGGTCTGTGCGGGTGTAGAACATTGGCTTTCTCTCTTTTTGAAGACATCCTGGTAATCTTGGTATTCAAGCGGTAAGGAGCTGATGAGGCCCAACACGATTCCTTGCTTCGGTTTCAGATTGGTGTCCTCTTTTTTGTAACATGTGTCGGCACAATCATGAGGAAATGTCAGAACTCGTTTTCGCCAGTCGATCCTAGGATTGTGGCACTCCAGCCAGGGCATTCCCAATATCATCTGGCACTGAGGA
This sequence comes from Ambystoma mexicanum, assembly GCF_040938575.1. Taxonomy (NCBI): domain Eukaryota; kingdom Metazoa; phylum Chordata; class Amphibia; order Caudata; family Ambystomatidae; genus Ambystoma; species Ambystoma mexicanum. The sequence goes on along the minus strand of NC_090933.1, from coordinate 668,488,252 downwards.
GCACCGATGAGATCGAAAGTAATGTCCTCTTGATGCCCGTCCTGACACAGAAGCTTGACTTTCTCAGTGTATTGTCACCGGGCCGGTAGATAGCTGAGAACCATCCACAGCAGTGACGTTTTCCGATTTCTGCTTCTGTCCGAGACCAAGGCCTATTCGGAGAGCCAAATCTTGGTCAATGTAGTTACCCACAGCTCCACAATCAATATATGCCTCCAAGGCATGTATTTTTGATGGTTGCTTGTGATTCACCAAATGCACTGCAAGGACTAGATGTGAGGTCTGTACAGATTCCTTTTTCATGCTCGACAAGCGGACCCCTACACTTGCCGGGCATTGGTGTTTCCCGAGTTCTGTTCTTCTTCTTCATTGGTTTTGTCTGTTGCCCCAACCGTTTTCTTGGGTGGTTTTACCGGGCAGTCACAGAGGAAGTGACCTGCGTATCTACAATATAAGCAAAGCTGTTGTTTTCTTTTTTCCTTTTCTGCTTTGGTAAGGGGACTTCGTAATCTACCAATTTGCATTGGCTCAGACTGTTCATGTGGTTTAGTCTGATTCTCACGAGGTCGTACATAAACTGACTGTCCCTCTGATCTAGCTCAATCTATTTTCCGATTCTGCAAGCTATGATCGAGTTGCACCGTCAGGTCTATGTAGTGTGCACACCTCTCAGGGGGATTCACCGCTTGCGCCAACACATACTTAAGTTCTCCACGTAACCCTCGGTAAAAGAGTGCAGTCCTCTTCTCTTCTGGCCAGTTGGTCTGGGCTATGAGATGATTGAAGGTTGCAATATAGGTTAATAGATCTTGACTCCCTTGTCTGAATGACAACAACTTGTTGTCCAGAGCTTGTCCTTGAGTATGACGGGCAAACAATTTCTCCATCTCATGTTGGAAATTCCCAAAGTTCCGGATTAAAGGGTCATCTTGATTTACCAAAAGTATAGACCAGTCCGCCGCACTACCTCCTAAATACGAGAGTACAAATGCCACTTTGGCTTGGTCACTAGGAAAGGTTCCTGGTCTGCACAAGAAATGAAGGCGACATTGGTTCATAAATACAGCAAACTGGTTTGGGTCGCCGATGAAGCGTTCCAGAGGGGCTAGTGGCACTGCTCCTGGAAGAACCACCTGTGTCTGGTAAAGTGATTGAGTCTCTAACATCAGGTGGGGCAACTGAGCCCTCCTCTAGTGCAAGTCACTACGAACGTCATTAAATACATGATGTCTTATTGGTTATACAAACTGTAGGGCTCTTTATTGTGTGTCCCTCTACAATTGGTTGGCACCCTTGCACCCCTCTGTACTATTCCACACACACTAGCAGCACACAGGCTGGCATTCAGGTGCTGGTGGGCTGGTCATAACCATAGCTTCCCCCCAATTAGCCTGCCATCTATCATCACTCTTGCAGTCTTGCAGTCAATTAGCCCTTTGATCATTTGCCTTGGAAATGTTCTCTGTGCCTGAGAATAAGAGGGAGTATAGGCATCCATGTCTCTTTGTTTCGATAAAGCTCAACCCAGTATCTATTTTCATCCGGCCATGTGACTGCAGACCATGTTTCAGAGTCTTTCTGTATTTAAAATGCTATTAAATGATGACGTCTTCAATGTTCTTGTTCCTCACCTCAAACGGGAGTTTTGTTCTATTCTCAAATTTTGTAGCTACTGCATGAACATCCAAGCTCACGGTGGCCTTGACTTCCTGGTGTTGGTCCAGCCAAGCCTTTCTCGAATTCACCTGCTTTATTAGGTTTTGGTTTCTAACTGCGACACACTGAAAAAGCCTTTCTTTTTACTGGGTCCAGCTCTGCTAAAGTGCGTTGTGGAATCATCCATAGTCCATACATTCCTATGCATATACCTTGGCGCACTGCCGCAATCTATTCACTACGTAGCCAGACTTTAAAGAATACTTTGTCTACTTGTGTTACTGCATCTGTACAATTAAAAAATTGCTTGATGTTTTCTTCATCATTTCTGTAGCATGAGCATCTTCATCTCGAGCCCGAAACGTTGTTAATCTTTAACACCTCCTCCTTAGATCTTTATAGAATGTTTGTTCTCTCACCTCCTTTTTCTTTGGCGGCGTCAGCCCTGCTTCGCATGATGTCACCAATCTTCTATTTTGCTCAGTTTTCACACTTCTTCCGGGATTTCATTCAAATCGCCATCATATTGTCATGAATGCATAAATGGCTTTCTCAGTGGGTACCTTGCTTCCAGGATTCTTTTCGATATAGGTATTTTTACTGGTACTGCATGTGTCTCACACTCTGGCTCCCACCATGTAGGCAGCATGGGGGCAGAGCTTTGACTGGGGGTACTTGGCTCCACCTCTACATTCCCCCCTCTGAGCGATTCATCGACCACTCTCATCAGCCTTCACATCTAAACATCCTTGTCTGAAGAAATGCTTCTTTGGGACCCATATCTTTGACTCCCTTCAGACATCCAGCTGATTTCACATGTTCATCTTTATTTCAAGACATAAGCATGCATTGTCCATTTGGACTGCAGTAGATCCATCTCCCTACATATTTCTTGTGGTTCTTTGGGTAAAGGAACTTCGTTCCCTCAGGTGCATGAATGCTGGCCTTCACGTAGTCTCCGATTTCTTCATCTGTTAGCTCTTTAGTTTTCTATCCTGATTCGGCATCAATCATGATCTTCATTCCTATTGCCTTTTTTTGCAGTCTTAAAACATTGTGAGATAATTATCCTGAACACACTGAATCAAAGGAAGACCATCACTATTAGGACTCCAAGGAACTAGAACATGTCTGCCATCATTGTGGAACCCATGAGAAGACTGATCCAAACCAACTGTCATCAGCAATATCCTCCACTTCGTCTATCATCTGGACGTGTAATTTCATCAGCATCGTTATGGCCTCTGTCAAAGGTGCCATTTTCGTCATCATGGCAAGGTATGAATGTGAAACACAATTCTTCGATTTTGGCACAAACACCTCCATCCATAGCTGTGATCATGTCCAGGACGTATCTGTTCTGAAGAGTCATCAGTGGTATTGGCTCTCGGCTCCTCCTTGATAGCATTGAATCCTTTTATGGTAGTGTTAATCGTCTGTAACAAATCCAACCTGGTTATTTATAACCACTTATTATTTGCTGCTGTCTGGATCCTTGGCATGAAGATTATCGTGAATATCGATGAGGTTTGACTGAATAATCTGTGTTCATATGAAATGGAATCAAAATCTTATATCGACTTGGCTGAGAAATAGTTCTCTCTCTTCATTCGATTTATCACCTCCACAGATCTCTTCTTCCTCTGGGGAGCATCTGCCTTTGGAAAGTCACCAATGTTCAAGTCACTCTTAGGAATCACCAATGCTGGAACATGGATGTTCACTATGAAACACCGTCCTTCCCAATCTCTGGCAGCTTCATGTAAGCTCTGGGTCCACAGGCCCAGTAGTGATCCATTATCATTGCTGTTCCAATGCTCATTCCTGACTCGACCACAATTTTGATTTTCTCCAACTTTTCTTGTGTCATTGTTTCGGAAACACAGCTTTGCATTGTCCAGGGGCACTCTCTTTAAAGGCCCTCCTTTGTCTTCAAACCATGTCACTAGTTTAGCAAGCCTTGGCCATAAAGGTTTGCATCCATTTTACACAATGTCAATGGTTGGTTTGTAACATCCATTTACTACCCATGCTCTGCAGATAACCCCACCTTCCTCCCATCCATCTGGAGAAAGTACTGATCCCCAAATCTGCATTTGGCCTCTGTCCTTCCATCTTCAAATTTCTTCTGCAGATTTTCCTGGACTTTCAAATCTTCTGTTTACTTCCCATCTTATCCCAGCTCCTTTCACTCCATGTTGTTCATATTTTATTACATGATTTTTGGTGTGGGCTCTTGCTTTTGTGTTTGTGTCTTGAAAATGATCATCTTCATCTGGTGCTGACCATTCTGTTGCCCATACCAAAGATGCTGTTCGGCCCATGAACTGACCTCTTATTCGGCAGAGTGCATTGTGAGATAGGCAAGGTGTTGTCTGAACATCTAGTTCAATGGCTATGAATATCTTAGTCTTTCCCAAAGTATAAGGTATGTGTGCACATAGATAGCATTCATCCTCTGAGGACTCCTTCCCACCCCTTTCATATGCTTATACCTCATGTTATTCCCCAAATGTGCTGTGCTATCTAGTTAATCATTCAGTTATGATATGATAGGTTATTTATAACGCGCTTAATACCCTGAGGTTTCTAAGCGTGGACGCGGGGATCGAACCTGTGTTGCTTCGTGTCGTCTTGCTTCCAAGGCAAGCACGTTGCTGCTGAGCTATCCTCCCGGGCTAATGATCATCCTCCGTTGTACTTCTCTTGGGTCTCTTTTTTGCCTCATTAGCCTTTGTGATCATCTCATGAATTATGTCAGCATAGTTCCTTCTTACTGGAGGAAACATAGGAACACTTGTCAGTAAAATCGGTGTCTCTACATGAACTACTAATGCAGGAACAATCAGGCGTTGGCTGTCTCACAATTGCTATATCTGTACCTTCCTTCTGCATAGGAAGATATACAGGAACCACTGCTCTCTTTGGACCAACATAATAAACAGTGTGTATCGTGAGAATCAGAAGAATGACGATAAATATAATACATGTGTAAATTATGTACCAGTACATCCATCCCCAGCAACAGTGGCTTCTTGCACATCGCTGCGATCTCTCGTTGTTTGCCACATTATTATTATTGCTATCAATGTTACGCATTTTTGCCTTACTTTTTTTTTTAATTTCTTTTTATTAAAATTTTACATATATAACCAGTCAACTTCAAAAATCACATCAACTCCCACATCACCCGCTCCCCTCCCTCCTCCCCCCTATTGTAGTACCCCAAAAGTCCACGGTTCTCAGTATCTCCTCGTACGTCCTTCAACCAAAAAGGTCCAACAGCTTTAGTCTCTGTGGGCACCATTGTTCCCAAAATTCCCCCCTCAGATAGCCCAATGTCTCACCCCACTCAGCAGAAAAACTCTCCAGCTTCCCCTCCACTGCATAATGGGCCTTACTTTTAAGGAAGGAAAAAACAATTTTAATCAGGCAATCTCATGAAATATTCTGGCAGCTGTTGAATCTGTTCCACAAGTTCCACAAACAGCTGGCTAATTGCAGGATGATTAATAGGATTTCGAATGAACACACAAGAGTTGTATTTTCACCAAACCAAATGAGGATGAGCTTCAAGCAAGTAGTAAAAGATCATGGCCAGTAAATTGTAAATGTCATCATTCAATAGACCCATCCATACGTTCAAAGAGACATGTCAGGCAGTAAAGAGATCTGCTTGATAATTTCATGTCACAGCCAATTTTTTGCAGGTCGATTCCTGGGATCCCTCAGAAATACACGTGTACTGGTTTATCGTCCAACAAGATAAGGATGTTTGTGGAGCAGAAAATAAAAGACCATTCCAAGCAGTTTGTGAGCGTCTTCGTCAGACAGGACCATCTGTACTTTCTGTACAGAACTCGGGCAGCTGGAGGATCTGCTCTATAATAGCTGTGAGCAGTCTCCTCCCGATTGGACCATTTTAGGATCTTTAAGAAACAGGTGAATGTTAGTAGTTCTCCCAACCAGCGCAGGATGGCATGAAGAATGAAGAGGAAAACAGCAAAAATGATCCGATGAATGTTGCCTTTAGGCACCACCACGGGTACCTCAAAAGAGAAACTCAGTAAGAAAGGAATCGGGAAACTGCTCCCTCTTCCAGTCATCAAAGATGAACTCGAGGTCTGGCATTTCTTTTTCCTTCTAGACTTCAATACCTCTCAGTCCAATGTTAGCAAACTCCTGTGGCTCAAGAACAATAGCTTTTTCACTTCTTGCTTAACAGCTACAAAGAGTGTCTCAGAAGAACCACAGTGCATGTGCGTATTTTCCCTCTGTCTGTATAATGTACAGTCTCTGCCTCCTCCTTCCTCGTCATCGATCTAGTCTGCATGTGCTGAACTTCTTCTCTGCGGCTTGCTTCCGATTGATGTATAGGATGCGGCAACCTCTCCGGTGTAGACTTTTACATCTCCCCGGTGTAACCAAGCGCATCTTCCCAAGACCTTCACTGCCGAAGGAGTAACGTCCTCCACTACGAAAGGACCGTTAAATATGGACTTGTGCCATTTGTGGGTAAAGTTCTTAATCAGAACCTTATCTCCGGGCGACAGTTTTGGCAATAATAGTTCCTTAGATCTAGTTGCTGTGGTTTTCATCTGTGTTCTGAGACCGGCAATCATCTGTTTCACTTGGTCTGAAATGACAGAGATACTTGTAGTCATACATGTTAAGTAAGCACGTAGTTCATGTCCTAACAATTCTGCTGTTGTCTGGGCATCACTTCTAGTCCTCAGTGGAGGAGTGAGAGCCGTTCTCATTTGCCTCCCTGTTACTAGTTCATGGAGTGTGAGGGGATGGTCAGAACGTGGTTGATTCCTCAATGCATATAATGCAAGAGACACGCAAGGCAGCCATCCTTTTTTCAACGTTAGCTTCAGCTTGGCTATCCTTTCCTTGAGCAGACCGTTCTTGTGGGTGATAAGCAGAAGAAAACGTATGGTTTATGCTGAGCAATGAGCTAATTTTCCCAAAAACTTAATTCACAAAATGTGGGCCATTATCTGATCTCAATATTTCACATATTCCCCATCTAGGAAATACTTCCTCGGACGAAAAAATTTCCAGCGCAAATGGCGTCCAGGTGTGTGCATGGACCAGCCTCGATCCACCTAGAGAAGGGGCACACCACCACTATTATATAACTATATCCATTACAAATCTGCAGCGTATCAACATAATCAATATATAAATGCTGAAAAGGACCATTAGGTCGAGGGATAACTCTTCTGACTGTTCACAGCGTGTGCCAAGCAGTAAACATTTGACATACAATGAAATTTACTACATAAAAAGCAATGTGTTCTAATAAATTTGGTACAAACCAGTCCTCCGCAATAGCTGCTGCAAGGCTTTCCCTAGTGACATGCGCAGGGTAGTGCAGCTGTTCCAACACCACCCTTAATAAGGCTACAGGCATCACCGGTTTACCACTGCTGTCCTGTCGCCACAATGACTCGGAAGGGGATAAAGAACACCCCCTTTGCGTCCACAGGTCTTTCTCATCCTGTGGTGCTCCACCTTGGACTTCCATCAATTGTGTTTCGACAAATAATTAAAGCTTTCATTCACAATCATCACTACCACCATCCTCTCTTTCATGTCAGGCCTATTAAAGCTCATTATATCGGGTGAATATGCAACTCTTTTTGTCTCTTCGTCTGCAGCTTGGTTTCTGCGTGAAATAGTCTGTTCTCTTAGTGTGTGCTGTGCATTTAACTACTGCAATGGCTACTGGGAGTTGTAGTGCTTCAATAAGTCTGTCCAATAAGACTGCATGCTGCACTGCAGTGCGTCCTCTCGGAGGCCCCTCCTTTTCCAACGTGCTAGCCATGCGTTTACTGTTGATGTCAAGTAGGCGGAGTCACTGTACACCATCACTTCCTGGTCTATGTATCTCTCGAGCGCGACAATCGGTGCCACTAATCCTGCAGCCTGTGCTGAAAAGTGAGACGGTAGTCGTACACTTATCATTACTTCAAATTCCCCATTAGCCCTGTGTTTTACCACAGCGGCACCTGAATATCCTTTTCCATCAGTTTGATCGATCTTCGAAGAACCGTCAATAAAGAGAATCTCCCCCGCTGCTAGAGCGTTTTCCTTCACCCTTGGGATCTCGTCATAACATTCTTCATAATTCGAGCAATCATGTGCCTGCTCGTCCTCTGCCAGTGGTTCAGCCACAAATGTGGCAGGGTTCACCGTTATACATCTAACTATTTTAATCGCTGGATCTGATATGACTACCTCATAGGCAGAAGCCCTTTGAGATGTCAGCGTACCTTTAGGTTTCTCCAAAACAGCAAATAATACATGCTCAATAAATAACGTCATGGAACAACCCATTACTATGTTGGCAGGCTTCTCAATAGTGAACGCACCGGCTGCCAACAATTGTTCGCAAGGGAAGTGACCCCTCATTACTTGGTCCAAAATCCCACTCTGATATGTTAGAGGCTTGTACCCCAACGTGGTTCTCTGCGTGAGTACTGCTGTCATGACTGTTCCATTTGTGTGCGAGAATAAAAATAATTCCTCCGAATAATTAAGAATCCCTAGAACTGGAGCTGTGCAGATAGCCTTTTTTTAACTCATTAAACCCTTCCTCCATTTCCTCAGCCCATACAATATTTTCCTGATTCTATTGTGCCATTTTCAGGGCTTGCAACAATGGTCTTGTGTAAGAACTATAATCAAATACTCATGCTCTGACATAATTGCACAGTCCTAAAAACTGTTTCATTTGCTTTGTCATGTGCGGTTTTGATGTCTTAAAAATTGCCTCAGCCCTTTCTGGTGTAACTTTCTTTCCTTCATGCCAAATTAACTGTCCTATGTATAACACTTCTGCCTGGCAATACTGCAATTTCTCTTTGTCCACTTTATAACCTTTCTCTGCTTGATTAATAATTAGCTGAACTGAGTCATGTCTACACTCTTCTGATGTGCTGCAGACTAAAATATCATCTATGTATTGCAGCACGACACTTGCCAAATCAATATTGCTTAAATCCATCTGCAGGACTCTATTGAAAATCGATGGAGACTCACAGTACCCCTGAGATAATCTTGTTCTTTTTAACTTAGTCTGACGGAACGTAAATTATGTCGGATCCTGAGAATCTTTATGCAATGGGATTGAGAAAAATGAATTTTTTAAGTCAATCGCAGTGAAATATCGCGCCTCAACAGGGATATTATATAGTATCATCGCTGGATTAGGAACTAAAGGAAACTCAGCCTCTACAATCTAATTGATGGGCGCAGGTCTAGCACTAAACACCACAACCCCCCCTTTGATTTTTTTGTCTGGATACACTGCGGTTTTGCAAGGTAACTCTGACCACACTAAGATACCCTGATCCATCATGACGGTTTGACGGTTATAGTCTTAAAAATACCTTCATCTGCCTCTCGAGACATGGGATACTGCCTTGCTCGAGGTAAGATTGCTCCTAGCTTCAATTTAATCTCGACTTCTCCAACCCCCTTCAATAGGCCTACGTTTTAGGGTCCTGTAGTCCATAAAGAAACTGGCACTTTCGCCATATCATCATCAAAAATTGCGGGACACTGTCTTATTATCATTTACTTTGAAATTTTGCATCTTTCTGCCCTAACCCAATATGTGATACTCATTTCAAACACTACTTCGTCATCTGATGGGTGGTCTCTAAACAGATCCTTGTCAGTGACGTCAGTCAATCTGTAACCCTCCCCAATAGCAATAACTGTACTCCAAGATCTGCTGTTATCAACAACTCCTGTAAGCATGGCTAACTCTCCTTGCACCATGGCTGCTTGTAATTCTAAAGGAAAAACTTGCCCCCCCTCTTTATCCATAGGTATCTGCGGCCTGAACAAAAATTCATCAGGTATTCTCACAGTTTTTCCCACTAAACCAGGTAGCCATGTTAACAAAATGCGTACCCCAAAGTGAAAGACTTCTGGTTCTAACGGTACTCCTCGTATGGCTATTTGGCTTGTAAATGCCATGATAAATTCACTCACATTTAAATAATGTAGTCCTGGCGTTGGACACACTATGCCTTCATCAGTAAAAGAAATCGTCATGTTTAGTTTCTTCATTAAATCTCGGCCCAGTATATTAACTGGTGCCTGTCTTGAATACAACGATGGGACAGACGTATCACATTCTTCTATAGAGACTGGCAATTTCTCAGTAAAAGGAACTCTACTTGTAGCTCCCGAGAAACCTTGAGCATTCATGGCATTTCCTGATAATAAAAATGTTCCTTCCCATATACATGAGCGTGTAGCACCCGTGTCTACCAAAAAAGAAAAAGATTTGCCTCCTATAGTGATGTCAACCCTCCGTTCCTCTTGAGGATTGGGAGTCACAGATAGTACTGAACACATCAAGTCACCCAGTGAGCTGTCTAATTGTGGGTACATACTTATTCCCGTGAAAGGATTTCCACCCTCGATAGTGGCACCCCTTATCCTGGGAGTCAGTAACTGTCCTGTGTTTGCGCTCTGCTGTATCTGCATGGGTGCGTGCTGTGACTGCCCTTTGGGCGGATTCAATGGTGCTTGCTGTGGTTGCAAAGCCTCTTGCGTTCTCTGCACTTGTGCTTGATGCACTGTCTGATCTTGGGCAAACCCGTCCCTACTTTGAGAGCTATATGCAGGCAGACAAGCTTGAGAACTGCCCATTCCGTACATACCGTTGGCTACCACATGTTCACGCAATATGCCCTGTCATTCCACACGTCCAACATACAGGAGGGAGTCATCTGACTTGCCCTCCCTGCTTGCCCCGATTATCATTCTGCATAGGCTGTACTCGTAGCGATTTACAGACTGCAGCTTTACAATTATTAAATGGTGCTCCATCGTGCGCTGTGTTCTGTGTAGTGACACTTGCATATCCTGCTCTCGACCAAATGTCATCAGCCCTTTCCCCAAGTATAGCGGCTAGAAGACCTTTAATGTCTCCTATGGCTAACATGTTTCCTCCTGCCATTTTATCTAATTCATGTATCTATTTCCCAGGACCAGAAGTTAAACTGGGGAGTTTACATCTCAAATTATCCTTATCCATCTGTGGCCAAGGTATATACTGTGGTCTGGCCCCTCCTTTCTCTAACAAGGGAAACTGTGAAACCCCAAAATCGCATTCATCACCTATCGTCTGCCTGTCCATTGCAGGGACAATGGTTCCACATCGCCTTCTTCCCGGGAGAGACCTTAGCCTTACATAAGGTGGCGTGTTCCCCCTCACACTATGGGATCGCCCTTTAGGTCGATCTGGCTGCGCCAGGGGCTCTGGCGTCCTCAATTTAGGTAGGTCCAGATCGACCATCTTACTTCTCTATCTGTCGGAGGACACTCCTCAGGACCATATGCACTAGCTCCCTCCTCCCCACAGAAGGTTTCTCTTTCTTTGTCTGACATATTTTATCCCCAACTAGTGTGGCTGGCTTCTTTCTCATCTCTGTTTAACCTTAGTTTGACAAAGCTCTATGCTCAAGGCTAAACAAGCCTTTTTCTTTGCCTCGCGACTGAGTTCCCTCAAATCAATCGTCTTCTCCTTTATTTTTCGATTCATTTTTTTGTCCTCATCTCCTGATACACTTTTCTGATCCTATCTACAATAGCTCCTATTTCAAAATGATCTTCTAAGTCTACCCTAGACGATCCTGCCATTGGTTCTTGCGTTGGGAAGAACTCTTCTATGTCCTCCCATGCCACTACTGGATTAGGTTCCATTAATTCTTTCTCCATGCGATCAATGTCTCGTTCTTTATGACTTCTCTTTCGTTCCATTTCCTCATCAAACTCTTTGTTTCTTTGCTTCCTCCCTAACCCTTTCTTCTTCCTGTCTTTTCACTTCTCTTCTCTCATTTGCTCTGCACACTTCTTCGTCCCTGCGACTTTGCATTCTTTTATCTCTTAATTTCTGTTCTTCCTTTTCTTCTCTTATCTCTTCTAGCCTGCATTATTCTTCAATAGCTTTTTGCCTGTTGTCATACTTTCTTTGCTCCTCTGTTCTCTCATGTTTTTTCAACTTTTCATCTTGATACAGTTGTTCTCATCCTTGTCTGCTCTTTCTTTTAGTCTCGTCTTTCAATCGTTTCTCTCATTCTGTCTTTTCTATCTTGCTCGTCCTGATCTTCCTTTTGCCTTACTTCCTCTATGCTCTTTCCATCAAGTTTGAGCAACATCTGACCGTCCATCCATTGGTTCTGTATGAGCGCCACCTCATCAGCTTTATCTTTCTCTCCTTTCCATCTCTTTATCTCCCACCCTATATCTAGGGATGTGCTTGGTCGCTCACTTCTCTCCTTGTCCTGTGGGACTTTAATATCACAACCCTTTCTGGAGTTTCTTTCTGGACTCTCGTCGCTGCTACATGCAGTCCACTCGTATGTTGGATTACTATCGCTGCCTTAAGCTCTCTCAAAGGATACACTCTGTCATCTTTCGTACTATCGCCATTTACTTCAGGCATGGTAGGGGGAGCAGAAGGCTCAACATCCCCCTCTTTACACTGGTTAATCATCCAGCCTTCAGGAGGCGGGTCTTCCCGTTCCTCCTGATACATCTTTCAAAGCTCTAGGCTAGCAAACCTCTTTTCTAGCTTCTTTCCCATGTATGCTGCGTGCAAGTATGTCGTCATGTGTTGCAGAACTGCTTTGGACAGTGATCCCCCTTGTGGCTATGGCATGAACATTTTATCTGCTGTGCGCTTAACCCATTCTGCACTTTACTGCTTACGTTTGGGTGCGTGTTTTGGCAACTGTCTGCACAAGTGTATAAGCGCTAGTCACACTCGACTGTCAATACTTACTGTTATTTTACACTTATAAATACTTTTCAGAAAAATAATACAATATGAGCGTGCACCAATCGTTGCAGCTCCAAGCCTCTATGTTTCCCTTTACTTCAATCTGCCTATTCAATGAACATTAGCAGTCAATTAAATACATTATTAAATTTCGAATCTGAATGTTTCCACCACAGTGTATTTCTTTCTTCAATATTTCACTTCTTTACCACATACACATTATACAATATACAGACAGACAAACTGACAGACTGGCCAGCCCGAATATATCTGTCATCGCTCCTCGTGACTTACTCTTGCCCCTAATAATGACTCTGATCGGAGTATGAATTGTCTTCTTTAGCGATCATTGATCGTTCATAGCCTAGATACGTCCACTTGGACTCTAGGACAATTCCTTCTAGACGTCCTTGATGTAGGATTCCGGGCTTACCATATAGATCATTCCTCGTCTATATACTTTAAACTATGACGCTCTTTGTCGTTAAGCTAAACGCACTCCAACCAACCCTCTGTTATTCTTTCCCCATTATCCCGTTATCACTTTCCCCACTCAGTGCCCATTCATTATTTGCCCTCTATGTGTACTCGCCCTTCGTGTTTTCGACTTACGACCCTCGGGATCGTCTGCCTCCTCCTTAACCAGCCGCTTCAGCATTCGGTCCGCTCAGCTGCCTGTAGAAACCGGGAAGGGATTCCGTGAAAGAGGGACCTGTCGTCTTTAGTGATTTGCAAGTTTTTACTAATGGCCGGAATCTACAGGGAGCTTCACTTTCCTCCAGCTAAATGGCAGAGAACATTCGATATTTCCAAGACCCTCAAAGCCTACATGGTTGATGGATCTGAACCATCCTCTGCTACCATGTGAACCCGTGTATCCAACACACTAGGCCCTTTAAAGCGAGGCAGCAATACTTTGAGATAGATAATCAGACTGACTCCGGAAGTTGGCAAGTATGTTTTAATATCAATTATCTAAAACGGGGAGTACAACGAACATCAACGAACATCCGCTCGATCTTCTCACTCAGCGAGTTTTATAAAAAAAAAAGCAGGTTATATAGCAAAAACTCGTCATCATTGACGTCAATCTACATGGAAAACTTCAAAAGCCTACTTGGTAAAGTGGTTGGCTTAAACGGAACATCTAGTTATACGTTCCATACTTGTCTGGGAAAGTGATTGGGTCTCTAACATCAGGTGGGGCAACTAAACCCTCCTCTAGTGCAAGTCACTACGAACGTCATCAAATACCCGACATCCCATTGGTTATACAAACTAAAGGGCTCTTTATTACGTGTCCCTCTACAATTGGTTGGTACCCTTGCACCCCTCTGTACTATTTCACACACACTAGCAGCAGGCAGGCCCGCATCCAGGTGCTGGTGGGCTGGTCATAACCATAGCTTCCCACTAATGAGCCTGCCATCTATCATCACTCTTGCAGCCTGCCAGACAATTAGCCCTTTGATCATTAACCTTGGGAATGTTCTCTGTGCCTGAGAATGAGGAGGAGTATAGGCACACTTGTCTCTTGTTTTCGATACAGCTCAACCCAGCAGTATCTATTTTCATCCGACCATGTGACTGCAGACCATGTTTCAGAGTCTTTCTGTATTTAAAATACTATTAAATGATGAACCTCTGACGTCTTTCAATGTTCTTGTTCCTCACCTCAAACACCAGTTTTGTTCTTTTCTCACGTTTTGTAGCTACTGCATGAACATCCAAGCTCACGGTGGCCTTGACTTCCTAGTGTTGGGACAGCCAAGCCTTTCTTAAATTCATCTCCTTTATTAAGTTTTGGTTTCTAACTGGGACATATTGAAAAAGCCTTTCTATTTACTGGGTCCAGCTCTGTTATAGTGCGTTGTGGAATCATCCATAGTCCATTCATTGCTATGCATATACGTTGGCGCACTGTCGCAATCTATTCACTACGTAGCCAGCCTTTTAATGATACTGTGTCTAATTGCGTTACTGCATCTGTACAATTGTAAAATGATTTTTTCTTCATCTTGTCTGTAGCATGAGCATCTTCATCTTGAGCCCGAAATGTTGCTCATCTTTAACACCTCCTCCTTAGATCTTTATAGAATGTTTGTTCTCTCGCCTCCTTTCTCTTCTGGGTGCATCACCCCTGCTTCGCATGACATCACCAATCTTCTTTTTTGGTCAGTTTTCACACTTCTTCTGGGATTTTATTCAAATGGCCATCATATTGTCGTGAATGCATATATGGCTTTCTCAATGGGTACCTTGCTTCCAGGATTCTTTTCGATATAGGTATTTTCACTGGTACTGCATGTGTCTCACACTTTGGCTCCCAACATATAGGCAGCATGGGGCAGAGCTTTGAGTGGGGGAACTTGGCTCCTCCTCTACAGCAGACATTCAGCAGACTTGGGCCTCTCCATCGGCCTTTTGCAAGCCTTATTGCTTGGACGACAGCGCCAGATCAGATGCAGCATTTGGCCAGGCAGTTTAAGAAATCTGTATTCGTAAGAGGGGCAACTCTCCTCCCCAGGGCTTAATTCTGTTGTAATCGCCCATTACAGAATGGAGGAAAGGGGAACGGGATGTAGGAGTAATTAAAGGTTACTCACCGTAGTGACTAATGTACTTCTAGTCCATAGTCCCCTTTCCTTCATACGTCCCACCATCCTCCCCTTTAAAAAGAGCCAGTGTCATAAGGCATTGTAACATAGCTGATACGTCAAAGGGGACTGAGGAGTGGCGCCGGTGGGCGGAGTCAAGGGAGCCCAAGCTCCCGGGGCCGCGCCCCAGTGCGCTTCTAAATTTAAAGGTGAAGACATTTTTTTCTGGTGAAAAAGGTTGTTTCCCATTCCTAGTGAGTTACGTCCATACAGTATGGAGGAGAGGGGACTATGGACTACGTCACTGAGTAACCTATAATATATTATTGCCCGAATGGGGAAGCTAAAAAAGTGTTGGCCAATAGGCTGATCGGGGTCATGGGAGGTCTCATCCACAGTGACCAATGTGGCTTTCTCCTGGGAAGGGCCACTTGGATGAATCTCAGGCGAGTGCATAACGCCTTGGGCATGGCAGCGACACTGAAGGATCTGCATGCCCTCATTGCCTTAGACTCTGAAAAAGCCTTTGACTCGGTCTGCTGCGGGTTTCTGGTTTTGGGCCAAAATTCCAGAGCTGGGTGAAACTACTGTTTGCTGCCCCATCGGGGAGGGTACGGGTAAACTGGGAGTACTCGAGGGAGTTTCCACTGCAGAGGCGGACCCGGCACGGGTGCTCGCTCTACCCCCTTCTGTTTCTGCTGGCAGTGGAAACCCTAGCGGCCACAATCGGGGCAAGCCCTGGGATCAGGGAATTTAAGTGGTCTAAGGAACGTGAGGATCGGGTGTCCCTTTACGTGGACGATATGCTAGTATATCTGGGTGTGCCCAGGGTCTCGGGCCCAATTGTGCTGGAAATAATAGAATTTGGGGACTATTGTGGCCTCTGAATTAACTGGGACAAGTCGAAGCTACTGCCGGTGGAAGGTTGGGGTGGCAGTGGTCCCAGTGAATTATCACTGAAGGTGGCAGAGGGGACTATCAAATAGCTGGGTATCCACATTGGCCCAGACGAACACAGCTTGCTCAGGAATAACCTCGATCCAATCTTGGTGAGAGCCAAGGTGGATGTCAAATATTGCACTACCCTACCTGTCTCGTTATTGGGGTGGGCCAACCTGTTTAAAAGATTGACACTACCCAAGCTGCTGTATATTCCCCAGAATACCCCAGTAAAACCCCCCCGTGGGTGTTCTGAATCATTGAGAAAGTACAGAGGGAGACGTTGTGGGGCACGAAGGTCCCGAGAATCGCTTTATCTACGCTGTTTAGGTCAGTGTGGAAGGGGGGGACTGGGGCTCCCCGATGTTAGGAAACATTATTGGGCATCCCACCTGGGGGCTGTGAATGAGTGTCTCTCTGAGGTAGCTGGGGGCCTCAGATAACCAGCTGGAAAGACACATTATGGGGGACCTCCCGTTGAGACGCGTGCTGTACAGACACCCTTGGAGGGTCTCACTGCCATTGCCTGGTCGGTGCACGGTTGAGGCCTGGGTTGCAGCCCTTAGCAAGATGGGGTGGTGACCTTGGAGCTATACATCTGGTGAAACCGAGATCTTCCAGAAATTAGTAAATTGGGCTGTCAGGCGGGCTGGGTCGCGGTGCATATTCAAAAGCTGAAACACATCCTCACCCAGAAACAATTGGCCCCTTTTGGGCACCTGCAGGAGTCCCATGGGTTACGTGACAGCGACCATTTCACATAGGCACCACTGAGGCATGCAATGGGACCCGAGGGCAGGGAGGAGTGGGATCTCCCAGAGCGGTCCCCTTTGGAGGCCAACTTGCTGGAGGGGAAACTGATGGCAAATGTGGTTACCACACTCTACCAAGTAATAAATAACCGCCTGAGCAGACTGAAAGACAAATGGGATAGGGACTTGAGGGTGCGGGGGGTGGAAGAGGAAAACTGGGTAGGGGAATTGGGGTCCTCCAGGGAAGCGAGCATCTCCAGCAAATTGAGACTTATTCAATACAAAATATTGCATAGGAACTACTATACCGGGGCACGCCTACATGGGATGTGGGGAGCGCAGACTCAAACTGTTTGAGATGCGGGATGGCTGAGGATACCTTCCTTCACACTTTTTGGGGCTGTCCCAGGATCAGGCCCTTCTGTGGAGCAGTCAGATGCAAAATATCAGGATCCTGGGGAAGCCTGTGCGGTACTGCCCAAAACTCTGTTTGTTGCACGTGTGAGGGGACACACAGATCTTTCCTGCAGGGAGCAGTGTCTGGTAAAAATGGCAATGATGGTGCCCAAAAGGGAGGCAGCGAGGGATGGGGCAGGGCGGTAGCCCCAAGGATTTCGACTTGGCGCAAGTGATTGGACTATTGCTGCGAAATGGAAGCCTGAGTGTACATAGATGTGGGATGTCCACAGAAATACAACCAAATTTGGGACTAATGGCAAGAGGTGAATTGAGGGGGATTCATCAGGGAGGCGGGTATAGCACCGGCAGGAGCGGGTTGGGGTGACAGTGGGAGGTTGTGGACTTTGACAAGAGTGCGATGGGTGATCCGGGAGCATTAAAGAGGGGAGCGAGGGCAAGCGGGTGGAGGGTTGCTCATGGTCATAGGCTGGGTTGATTTTCTGTGCATTTCTGTGACTTGTTTTGTACCTTTTTATTTAAAAAACCAAATAAACATGGTTTTTAAAAAAGTCCCAAATAACACCTTTCCAAAAGCTGCGAATCATCGGAGCAGCCTAGGTTCTTCCTCTGAAGACTTCTCCTCCTGAGTTGAGGGCTCAACATATCTTGCAAATGGTGACAGCATTTCAAAACGTCCAACATCTACCTGCTTTCAGTTTTCTGAAGTTGCTGGGCCTCATGGCATCCTGCATTTTTCTGGTGCCAGAATCTCGCCTAAGGATGAGGTCCGTCCAGTGGGCCCTCAGATCCCAGTGGTCACAAGTCAATTCCCAGGCAGGATGTAGGACCTTCTTCCGGTTCTGAGCAAGGTCACACAGGATATCCTGTGGTGGGCCTGCAAAGAGAATGTGATGATAGCAGAACCTTTTTGGCAATCCTAGCCGGAGATAACCATAGTCCCAGATTCTTCCCTCAAGGGATGGGGAGCTCACAAGAGCGATCTCACGATCAGCAGACTCTGCCCCCCCTCGAACTCTAGACTACACATAAACCTTTTGGAGCTGAGGGCAATCAGAATGGCACTGATGGCCCTTTTGCCTTCCATACAGGGGAGGAATGTTCTGGTAATGATGGACAACACAGTTGCCATGCATTACCTCAAAAAGAAAGGTAGGATTGCTATCACTGTGCAGGGAGGGAATGCAGCTCTGGTTTTGGGCACTGCAAAACGGAATCTCTCTATCAGCCGTTCATCTAGCCGGAGAAGAGAACATGATGGCCAACGCTTTGAGCAGGCAGAGGACAGTCTTCCACGAGTGGGACTTAGCTCAGGAAGTCCTTCTAGAGATCTGCGCCCTTTAGGAATCCCTCAAGTGGATCTGTTCACACCCAGTATCAACAGGAAATGCTATCTGTTCTGCTCCAGGGAATTTCCTCAGAGAGCAGCTCTGGGGAACACGTTCATGGTGGACTGGGATTTTGTACTCATGTATGCGTTCCCTCCAGTCCCCATCATTCCTCATGTCATCAGAAGTTTGAGGAAGTTTCAGAAGTCCATGATCCGGATTGGACCAGCAGGATTTGGTAACCGGTACCTTTAGACATGTCGATCTGCCCTGCATTCTGTCTTCCCCAAAGAGTGGACCTACCCTCACAAGAGGGTGGCCGTCTTCTTCACCCAGAACTCTGAACCTTTTCACCTGATTTCTGAGGTTAAGATGCAAAGATTGGAGCCTCCCAGAAAACGTTATGGAGGTGTTGCTTTTGGCTAGAAGACCAGCAACAAAAGCTCTATACCGCTGCCGTTGGAATAAGTTTTGCAGCTGGTGTAGAGCTAAAGATATTGATTGTGTCACTTGTGATACACCTGCAGTGCTCACTATTCTCTGCACTTAGCCCACCAAGGGTATCAAGTGGCTGCTGCCAAGGGTTACCAGACAGCGTTAGCCATCTTTAAATGCATACCAGAGCAAGGCTCTCATTTTAAAATACCCATTGTCATTTAGCTCCTCAAGGCACTGACAAATATTTTTCCACTGGTCCATTTCATAATCCCGGATTGGAATCTGAACTTGGTACTAACATTTTTGACAGGAACTCCATTTGAACCTCTCCATTTTGGCCCACTCAGGTTATTAACCTTTAAGACCATGTTTCTTGTAGCCATCACTTCTGCTCGCACAGTGAGTGAGCTGCAAGCTTTATCATGTAAATCTCCTTTCAAGATAGTTTTCAAGGCGCAGGTAGTCTTGAGGGTCCACCCTTCCTTCCTTCCAAAGGTGGTGTCCAAGTTCCATCTGACAAAAAAAATGATTTTGCCAGCATTTTATCCACCTCCTCATCCTTCCAAGGAGGATGAGAGGTTGCATAGAGCTGACCCAAAAAGGGCTCTACATTTTTATATATCGCCAGCTTGGCAAATGTCAGGCAAGATGATCAACTCTTTGTTGGTTATATTGGACACAGACTGGGACAGACCATGACTAAACAAACCTTGTCACTTTGGCACATTCCAACAGAGGAGAGGCGCCCAGTTCAGCTCTGCAAAGAGGTGTTCCAGTGCAGGACATTTGTAATTCCGCAACTTGGTCATCCATACACACATTTTCAAAACTTTACTTGTTTGGTCACCTTGTCGAGTCTGGACGCTAGGTTTGGGAAATTTGTTTTACACAGTTTAAATCAGTAGAACAAAATCCACTGGTCCCACCTCCATTTACAAAACTGCTATCGGAGTCTATCAAACGTTAGGGATCCGTGAAAGGACACAGTCCAGCAGAAGAACACATTACCTACCCCCTGTAATGTTCTTTCTATTGGATGCTCCTCACACTGATTCCTCATCACCCTCGCAGCATACCCCTCTGACTGGGTGAATATTTTAATGCACTTCTCTCTTTCAACGCCCATGCAGGTTCCTATCCTCAAGGCTACTGTGCAGGAAGGCTGATTCCTCATCTATAATATCCTGTCAACAGTACAGCTGTTATTCAGAACCCTTTCAGCCGTCCGGGGGCTCAGCTCCACATCGACTCGGTCCGTTGCCACTATACGCCCTGCACCGTACGTCGGGCCATTAAATATTGAATCGCTGCGCCCCATGACCTCAGTTCCTTTTTTCCAAAAAGAGAGAAGAGTTCCCCTTACCTCATCGAGATCTCTGCACTCGTCCCAACTCTGTTCTCGACCGCGCTGGTCGATGCTGTGGGCAACAAAGAGCCTCAAGAGCTCCTCTTCCCTTCAAACCCCACACGTCTAGGATGCACACATCCTACCCTTCAGATTTGATCCCTTGGTCCCCAGGGAAGAGAGGAACTTCCCAGAGGAGTTATATGAAGAGGGTGAGGACATTGAAGGGCTGTCCTCTGTCCTCCGAGAAGCGAGTGGTTAATACCCATCCCCTGAGCTGGACATTCTTCCAGCCCCTAACCCCGGTAAGTCTCAAGCATCTTTTCAGAAGCTGATGGCAAAGGTGGCCAAATCTTTGGGGCTCTCTGCTAAGTCCAGGCCGTAATTTCAGTTGAGTTAACGGACATCCTGGGCAAGGGTCCCAGAAACAAAACACTACTACCCTTCAATGTGGTAGTAGAGGCCCCTGTACTGGAGATATGATGTGATTTTTGTATTTATATCGCGCATATCCACAGGGGAACCTGACAGAAAACTACATCGAGGCGCAGATGGACTAATTCAGTAGGCATAGTTTCCTTGCTTTCAAAGACCCTGAAATGTATCTGAACAAGTATGTTTTCAATTGCGTCCTCAAAAAGGACCAGGAAATCAATCTGCCGTAATTGTATAGGAAAAGAGTTCCAGGCACGAGGCCCTGCGGAAGGAAAGCGTCTATCTACCTAGGTGGTAGTTCTGGAAAAGGAGATTACTAGTAAACCTTGTCCCTGATATTGCAGTGTGTGAGTGGGACAATGTGCTGCAATATTAGATGTCAAGAAGGACGGTGCAAGGTTATGGATGCTGTACTAGGTTGACCGACCCAGCCCTTTGAGACGAGATAGCAATACTTTGAGATGGATGGGGATGCAGAAGATACTCAAACATCAATAATAAGACTAACTCAGAAAGTTGCCAAATCAAAGCTGTTTTATTTGCAATTCTCTAAAACAGGGAGTTACAACGAACATCGACAATTCTTTCTATCTTCTTGCTCAACAAGTTTTATTAAAAAAAGCAGGTTTTTATAGTAAAAACGTGTCACTATTGATGTTCTCCTATGTATTAAACTACAAAAACCTATTTGAGAAAGTGATAGGGTTAGAGGGTACATCTAGGCATACGTTCCACACTTGTTGGGAAGGTAATTGGGTCTCTAACATCAGGTGGGGCAACTAAGCTCGCCCCTCATACAGGTCACTATGAACGTCATCACATACACAACGTCCCATTGGTTACACAAACTATAGGGCTCTTTACTACGTGACCCTCTATAATTGGTTGGCACCCTTGTATCCGTCAGTACTTTTCCACATATGCCAACAGCACGCAGGCTGGCATCCAGGTGCTGGTGGGTTGGTCTTGACCATAGCTTTCTACCAATTAGCCTACTATCCATCATCACTCTGCTGTCTGCCTGTCAATTAGCCCTTTGAAGATTGGCCTTGAGTTTGTTCTTCGTGCCTGGGGATAAGAGGGAGTATAGCATACTCTGTCTCCTTGCGTTGGTGTAGCACATCATGATTATCTATTTTCACTCGTCCATGTGACTGAAGACCATGTTTTAGAGCTGTGCTGTATTTAAAATACTCTTATTTAATGAACCTCTGACGTCTTCATTGTTCTCATGCCTGTCTTTTTGAACAGGAGTTTGTTCTTTTCACACACTTGTAACCACTGTCTGATCCTTCTGGCCCAGAGCGGCCTTGGCTTCTTGGTGCTGGTCCAGACTCGCCTTTCTTTGATTCACCTCTGTAATTCGATTGCTTTTCAACTGCGACACACTGGAAAAGCCTTTCTTTCTCTTGGTCCAGCTCTGCTAAAATGCGTAGTGGAATCGTCCATAGTTCGCTCACTCCTATATATATATGTTGGCGCATGCCGCAATCTATTCACTACATAGCTAGCCTTAAGAATACTTTGGCCCTCATTACGACCCTGGTGGAAAGTGACTGACCGGACCGCCACAGCGTAAATAGCGTTTCCGCCATTGCACGAAGGAGCAAAGTGCGGCCCATTCCGACCCATCGGGCACGAGCACCACGGCATGGCGGAAGTGCAAAGTCCGCGATGGCGGAAATGACCCCAAAACGGCCCACACCGCCGCCGTACGGCGCCCTAGGTGCAATACCGCCACCCATCACAGCGGACACCGCAGTGTGCGCCTACCGGAAAGTACGGTGACCGGAAATATACGGAAACGGAAGTTAAAACATGGGCCCGGAACGGGAAACATCCCGCCGTACACCTATAAAACCACTAAAACCACACAACCACTAAAAACACTACCCTGAGACACACCCCAACCCGTCATCCACCCTAGCGAAACCAAGAAAAATGGGAAAAGTAGCGAAGAAAGCGTGCGACCGCAAGCGGCAGGTCCACTTCTCCCGTGAGGAACTCACCGTGCTAACAGAGACCCTCCAGGAGAATGCTGCCGTCGTCTTCTGCACGCAAATGACCAGGACGGCACTTGCAAACAAGAAGGCCATATGGGCTCTGGTGGCACAGCGGGTAAGTGCGGTGGGGACCGCACCCCGCACCCCACAGCAATGCCGAAAGCGATGGGACGACCTGCGGATACGCGTCCGCAGCATACTCTCTGCCAACCGCAACATTGCCACAGCCACCGGGGGAGGTCCTGAATCACCCATCAAGTTGACCCCCTGGGAAGAAATCTGTCCCTCCACCATCGGAATGGAGAGCATAGAGGGAGTCGGAGGGATGGAGAAAGGAGTGCAGACATCCGAAGATTCAGGTAGGTGGGCCAGATAAAACAATGCCAAATCCACAAAGTCCATCCATGTGAAGTACCATGTGTCCACATAGTGCAACAGAAACACATGTCCAGGAGAACGTCCACACACATCGGCCTGATAGCGCACGTTAAAACCCACAATAAATACATAAATAATTAAAAACCCCTAAAACACGCACTACACGTGCAGCAGGCACACCCTAACTGCAGGCTGCCAAACAACTGCACCCTCACTCCACACACAAATGAAAGCACCTCCAAGGCCCCGACCCAAATCACCCTCAGGTACCACCCCAATGCATGTGATACAATGCCATTCCAATTCCCACAGACCCATCAATAACCCTCGCCCTCCTTTACTCCACCACAGGGTCCGATCCAAACGACGAGCATCAGGACACCCCTACCAGCACACCTGCAAAGAGGGCCAAGACCAACGGCCAAAGACCCTCCACCTCAGCTGCACGCATCAAGACACGGCAGCAGCACAAATCAGGTGGCAGCACAGAGGAGGGAACATCAACAGGCACCCCAGCAGCCAGCATGCCCACACCACCACCACCACAGGTCCCCCCAACGGATGCCACAGAAGGCACTGCCTCTGGTGGCAGCAGCACCATAGGTGACACCCCATTGATGGCAGCATGCTCCGACACAGAAGACGGGGAGGTCGAAGTCAGATCCATCCATGACCTGTCCCAATCCCCCTGTCTGTCCCATCCCGTACAACATGAGGATACCACGCAGGGGCACCCACAAGACGACGACTGGCCATCCCCCACAAGCCCTGTGGCAAGGCAACATGAGGTCACCAGCCCCTCTGTGACACCCCCGCAAATGGCCATGGCCCAGCAGAGGCAACAGTCCCTCGACCAGTTAATCGTGCAACAGCAGCAACTGGCCACGCTCCTTAAGGACCATGCCGATGAATGTGGGGGCACTAAGGCAGACATAGAAACATCAACTGAGACACTTAGGGCAGAAATGGAGAGAGGTACAGAGACACTAAGGGCACAAATGGAGAGTAGCACCGAGAGCCTGGGAGTCCAAATGGAGAGAAGCACCGAGAGCCTGAGGGGGGAACTGCATGCGACGTCCAAGGACGTATGTGCCGAACTTGCCGCAGTGCGCCGTGTGCTCACTGAGCTCTCGCAAACCCTTAGGGACATGCATGGACGTGAGCAGGCAGAGACATCATCCGTTGCAAGTTCCGTCCAGGGCAGCCCCCAACGTAGATCTGGGAGGAACCTGCGCTCCACAGGCAGGGGTGCCCCTGATACCCGCAGAGGGGGCTTGCAATAGCGACTGCCCACTGACAATGAGCATCTTTGGACACTGGTGTTCGGGGGGGAGGTAGGAGGGTGGAGGGGGTGTGTTGGGCTCACTTGGGTGGCGGGTCGATAGGGTGTACAACATGATATCACATATGCCATAAACAGTGCACGATCAACCAATGAGATGTGTGGACATTGATCTTTGTGTACTAGGCCATCATAGGCGTACAGTCCATATTGTGCATGTCCCAGACACACACAGTGCCACGAGTCCCGTGTCCATGTATCAGCCACCAGGCGTGAGTGCTAGAAGCATACATCAATGAGATGCTGACGAATGTCACGGCCCTCCGGTGCCTCGCAGACTCCTTGAGGTGCTGCCACATCCCCACCCTCATCATGACCATCATCAGGTGCTTGCAGTTCTGCGTCAGGGGGCATGGGCACATTTCTACGTACGCACATGTTGTGGAGCATGACACATGCCATGACCATCTTTGCAACCTTCTCATGGCGGTACAGGAGTGCCCCGCCAGACCTGCTGAGGCAGCGGAAACGACCCTTCAGTAGGCCGAATGCCTGTTCAATGACTACACGGGTACGTGAGTGGGCATGGTTGTAGTCCTCCTCATGCTGGTCCCGTGGGTTCCGGACTGGTGTGAGGAGCCATCTCTTCAGTGGATATCCAGCATCACCTGTATGTGGACGATAAACGTATGATGTGGAATGCCATTGCTACGTACGCACACCCCCCCCCTTCCTGCCAGGTCATTGCCGAATCACATACCCCACATTATCATGCATGTAATGAGACTCACCGAGTAGCCAGGATCTGTTCCCTGCGTGTCGCTCCATGTAGCGTGGTATTGTAGAGTTCCTCAAGACCATAGAATCATGGGTTGATCCAGGGAATCTGGCACAACAATGTGTAATGATCCTGTTGGAGTCACACACCATTTGTACATTCAGAGAATGAAATTGTTTTCGGTTGCGGTACTGGGCCTCCATGGCATGTGGGACGACCAATTCCACATGGGTGCAGTCGATGGCACCAATGCAACCCGGTATGCCGGCAAGTGCATGGAATCCCACTTTTGTGTTGGTAATTTCCTGCTCCGAGCGTGGTAGGGAGATGTAGTCGTCTGGGTGCTGCAGGAGGGCATCGAGCACTTGCAATGGTGTCCGTGAGAACAGTGGCTGGGAAATGCCATGCAACTGTCCGACTGTGTGCTGGTAGGTGCCTGTGGCCAGGAAGTGTAGTACAGACACCACCTTCAGTAGGGGTGGGATGGCGGTTGGGCTATCTATCATGCTGACAAGGTCAGCCTGTGTCATGTCCACAATGGCGGCTATGGTGTCCCGGTCCAGACGGTAGAGGGTGTGGATCTGCTCATCAGTGAGGTTGAACGGATGTGCTCGGAGGCGTGGGATTGCGGGCTGCCTGCGTGGTGGTAGTGGCTGTGCTGGCGGCCCTTGCTGGCCCTGCCTTGCCCTCCTCCTCCTCCTGCGTCTCCTCCGTGCGGCCGGTTGTAGTTGGTGTTCGTCTTCTTCTTGGAGTTGGAGTACTTGCAGTGCTATCATGTCCCCCAGGGCCAACATCGCGAGTCCTGCCGGTAGCATTTCGGTGTGGTTGTGGGAGGAGACTGGGTGTGCAATTTATGTGTTTTCAGGCTGTATGGCCTCCACCTGTGGTGATTCATTCCACCTGTGCAAACTGCTCTCCCCTTTGGCCGAGCACGTCCCGCACACAACGCTGCAATTCGGGGAATGGCATCTTGCTATTGCAATCATGTATTTGTACCCGATGGCCGTGTAACATTGGTTGATATGTTCATTCTGCTGTGGTCCCATTGTTTCACATACTATCTTTGCAGTCGCGAACAGACTTGTGAAGGGTCAGTGGAACGTAGTACTCGAGTAACGGTGGACCCTCATGCATCACTGTACCGAGTTGCAACGACGGGCGGGGCGTCCCATTTGTGGGTGAAGGCAGTTGCCATTTTCACACACAGCCGCACTCGATGGATTAATTAGTGATTTCAAACGGCCACAGATGCCTCTTCGACGTGATGTTGCAAATGAGGAATTCGAAGGGCGGCGCTTTCGGTTTTCAGCTAGCGGCGAGGAAATGCCCACAGGTCTGACTGCAAATATAACATACTATTGTTCAATGTCCTTGGGACAGGGGCCATGGCGAGGATGCAATGATTGATATGAATGGTTTGGGATGCGCAATGGCGACGTGGGCGATGAGGCCGGACGTTCCCAAATACATGTTACTTCACTACACTGGAATTACGGGCTGGGGCACTGTGGATTTTGCAGGCTGCATAACGCACAGACTCAATGGATATTTCTAATGTTATGTGAGTAAATATTCAGGCGTTTTAATCCTGGGATGAGGGAATGATGAATGGATGCATGGGCAGGTGATTTGATACAGAGTTTGCCATGTACAGGGCTTCTTGGAATCTATCCGCCTCCCCTACGCTATGTGATGCAGGGCTGCCATAGTGGGACCATCGTCTATCTGGCCTTGTTGAGCCCTCCCTGTCTCGACGCGCCCTCAGACACTTGTGTCCATGCACGTTACCAATCCCATCTGATGGATTCTGTTTTGACAGACGCATGCACAGGTACACTCGTTTGTGATGGTGTTTACACCTCGATATAGATTATGAGTCGCAAGTGGTTTTTGGGTGGTGATGAACCTTTGGAGCGGGCTAGCATGCATATGGCTGTGGATTTAGTGTGATCATTGAAGTGAGTTGTTCGAATGTAGTTCTGATGGCCATTCTGTTCTTTTTCTTTTCTTTTGGTTGACAGGTATCTCCTCCCCTTTTGCCACTGCCATCTGTATGCCACTCCTGCAGATGGGTTTTACTCCCGACACCTGCTGCTTCGTGTTAATCAGTGGAGCAGCATTACGATCTTATGGGACGATCGCCAATGGGCCACATGCCCTTACGCAGTACTGGTGGCTCGGAGCAACATTTCGGCCTTTCAGCTGGACTAGTGCCTCCCCATTGGGACGGCCCTGCGGTTGTGTGTGCTTCCATGTTGCCTTTTCGTACGTGAATGTGGCTCTGTGTACCATGATGGAACAGGGCGTCACACAAGTAGTGGCTGGTCATTTCTTGCGGATGCAGCCCACAATGGTGAAATGTGTTTTGGAGTTCATGGCCTGATGGCTGTATGGGCTTGGTGATTTTGTTGTGCATTAAATTTCTATTCTGATTTGGCCCGTGTAGCGTTCTTCTTTGCAAGTGATGTGGCATATTCCTATTTGGGGAGCGGTGTATTGTGAGGAGATCTGCATTGGGTTCCAGCTTCGGAGTTTAGTTGCGTGGTACTGTACTGGGCGCGTTTGCCTACGAAGCCCGTGAGGTCAGGGATGGGGGCTGCCAATATGACTGTTTGAATGGTGTCATGCTCAGGGGCGGGGGATTGGGTTTTGTGTAACAGATGCCGGTCAGCCAGGTGGACTGGTGGAATGATGTGATTTTCGGAATATTGCTGGTCACAGGTGCCTGTGTTTGCGTGCGTTTCTTGGTGGGGGACTGTGGTCATGTCCATTGGGATGGCTTCTGTATTCGTGCCATCTGTGCCCTGCAGCTCCCATTGGCCCCTCTTGTGTTTCTTTTGTTCGTTGGCATGCATGGGTTACTTGTACATTTCACTGGTTGCATTGTGACTTCATTGCACCTACGGGGAGTTGTACTTTGTGGGCAGGGAGCGGTGTACAGGCACTCAGTGGGGCCGTTTACGGTTGATTCGCGATGCCGTACTTCTCACCATGGCGGAATGGTACATTCCGCCATGCTTGATGGCGTTAGGTACATGTCCGCTAGGGTCGGAATTGGCGTACCCTTGCGCCATGGTGGTGTTTACGGTTTGGCATGGCGCGCGCGCGCGTGCTTGGTGCAGTTAGCGTTGGCGTTCACTACGGTGTCGCTAATGGCTTCGTACTTTGCGGTGACGGGTCATAGTCGCACCGAGCGCTATTCGATGGCGGTATTGCATTTCCGCCATCGTTTTCCGAATTCCGCCAGGGTCGTAATGAGGGCCTTTGTCTGCTTGCGTTTCTTGGATCTGTACACGTGTAAAGGACTTAATATCTTCATAATTTCTGTAGCATAAACATCTTCATCTCAAGCCCAAAATGTTGCTTATCCTCGATACTTTCTTAACGCTTATAGAATGTTTATATTCTCTTGCCTCTGCATCTTTTCTGGGTGCGTCAACTTTGCTTCGTGTGACGTCACCAATCTTCCCTTTTGCTTATTTGTCCCACTTCTGGCGGGATTTCATTCAAATGGCCATCATACAGTCGTGTATGCAGGTATGGTTTTCTCAATGGGAACCTTGCTTCCAGGATTCTCCTTGGTATTTGTATCTTCACTGGTACTGCATGTATTTCACACTCTGGTTCCCAACATATAGGCAAACATGGGAGTGGTGCTTGAGGTGGGGGCACTTGGCTTTTCTCTGCACTGCACTTAAAGATAAAATGGGAGAAGCCCGCTTTTGCATCTGTTTTGACAGGGAGCTAGCAAGGAAGCATCATCCTGCTCCCTCTGACCCAGCCTTTCAATCCACTCATGCCTCCCAGGAGAAGTTTGTGGTGCAGACTGTGACTGCTAATCTGAGGTCTTTCACCGTCTCTTCCACCTGACAGGGAGAGTAAAGAGACTGGATGCCTGGGGAAAGATGGGGAGCCTCTCCCTTTGCACAATAAACACATCGTGCACCTTAGGAAAATCCTCTTTCAGCCTGTGGTTCACTGTGGCTAATGCGACTGAACATATCCCTGAGGGGGACATGAGAGAGGGCTTCCCGTCTATGTTTACAGACGACAGGGAAGCTTTTCGCCAGAATCAGCAGTCGGGGCTGGGCACAGCTGACTTTGTGGGTATAGCCATGGCCACAAGTACGGTGCTCAGACGCCACTCTTGGGTGAGAAAGTCCGGCTTCGTGCATGATGTCCAGGCTAAACTTCTGGACATGACCGTTGATAAACCTATGTGGGGCAAAGTGTTACGCTCACCTGGTATCCACGGGGACGCCACCCAGCTCTGGTTGGATGATTTGCACTCTCGAACCCTCTCCCGGTCCCTTGGTAAGGCCTCTGGTTAAAGATGGGTCTGCAATATGAGAGCTGGATTCAATACCAGATTGTCTTTGTTTTGCCACCTCCCTTGGCCTCAACTCCTTCCTCCCCCTTGGGCCTTCTACTCACCTTAATATTGTAAAAGGTGGATTCTCCGTCCTGCTCCTCGTGGCAGGGGCGCGTAGATGTGGGGGGCGAGCTGCGACCAAGTTACTTCACTGGTGCAAGCCCCCCTGTGGGAATCCAGGCCTGCTGCGACTCTGTAGCTTTGCTGCTTTACGGTCTTTATATGCAGTTCTTATCTTCCTCTTAGTTCAAATAATAATGTCTTGCTTCTTTCCTTTTAGGTATGGAAAGGTATTTTGGTGTTTTCATGCAGTTTGAAGATGAGCATGGGCCGGTAGGCGAAAGCGCGGTGTGCGCGATGCTATCCGGTGAGTAATGCGCGATGCGCGGCGCTATTTCGCCTTTTATATTGCTAACCTGTGTCTTTTCTCTCCTTGCAGGTTGCGATGTTCCTCGCCGAGCGCAATGATACTGACCAGGAGATGACTACCCAGGTAAGAATTGTGTGGCTTCCTTCATTCTGGAGGAAACGTGAGTAAACGCTTACTAATGCTGTCTTTCTTTATCTTCTTTCCAGGTTATGGTATTCCAGGATGCATGCAGTTTCGGATGATGGAGTTCGTACCTTCAGGTGAGTGGAACTGAAGTCAGCGATGGATTGAAGACAGGATACTGTTCCAGGTAAGTTTCGTAATGTTCTTTCTTTCTCTGCAGGTCCTTCATTTCATGTAAACTGGCATCAAAGAACTGGACACAGTGAGCGTTACGCTGCCCACAGCAGAATAGCGCAAAGCATGTTCTGCTGTTTGGGTGCGGTTTAAATAGTCTCAGGTAAAGTAGTCCAGGTAAAATAGTCCCAGGCCTGCCACACCCAAAGTAGTCCAGATAAAGTAGTCCCAGGCCTGCCACACCCAAAAGACTAGACCGCATAGCTCAGTTCCTTGTAACTGAGCTATGTGTGTGCCTCCATGTTGGCTGAACCCCCCCCCCAAGTTAAATATAGTCCCATTGTAATGTTGGTTTTCATGATGGTTATGAGCCTGGTGCCAAAGGTGCCAGGACTGACTCCAAGAGAGTCTTGGATGAGGTTTTAAGGCCTTTGACCTGGCCCTAACTGGAAGGCTGACTTGCCAGGGGCAAGGGTCATGACACAAAGCTGATGACGCCCTCCAGAAATGTCAGGCATCAGAGGTCACACCAAAGTCATTGGGCCTAGGCATGCAACAACCTTCCGCACCTTCGTCAAGGGTTCACGGTTTTATGTCTCTCAGCTTCCTATGCACAGCAGGGTTGTGGCCAGGCTGCCCCAGGAAGACCGAGAAGGCGCCAATCAAGGGGTCAAGGGTAGTGGTGCCCCAGAGGGGCAGCGGCTGCAGCCACCATAACCTCAGCACCACAAGGAGCAAAACATATGTTTTATGCCATTGTTTCCCTGTGGGGGAGACTTCCCTGGTCCAGGACCACTTCCGATGCTTGGGCCTTCAGGGTTACTGTCTCCCTTTTGTGCAACGTCCTCCGGACCATGGTCCTTGCACCATCACCTTACCTCCAGATCCCATCTTCTTGGAGGACGTCCATCAGCTTCTCTCAGAAAGTGCGATAGAACTGGTTCTGTTCTCAGAATGAGGCACTTGTTGGTATTACACTGATTTTTTGGGGTGCCAAGGAGGATGTGGTTTTGCATTCCATTCGCGATATAAGGCAACTGAATCTGTTACGGTGCAAGGATAAATTTAAGATGGCTACACTAGCCCAGCTCATGCAAGCCCACGATCTGTAGGACTGGTTGAAATCACTAGACCTTGAGGATGCTTACTTCCACGTGCAGATTTATCAGAAACACAGGAAGTACCTGAGGTTTGTGGTGTGCCAACATCACTACGAAGTCAAAGTCCTGCCGTTCTGCCTTTCTTTGGCTCTTAGGATTTTCACCAAATTGCTAGCATTGGTGACGGCTCACCTAAGGAGGCTGGGCATTCATACCTTTCCCTACCTGAATGACTTGGCTCATCCAAGCTCGCCCCCCAGATCTAGTGTCGGAGCACATATTCCGCACATGCACTCTATTGCGCACCTTGGCCTTTTCCCTGAACTTCAAAAGTCTCCGGTTTCGCCGTCCCAGTCACTCTGATTTATCAGAGCATTCTTGGACATGCGCCTGCTCCGATAAGTCAGAGAGACTGGGTAGGGCATTCCCACCCGAGGACCGAGTGGTGAGCATCTTTTGGATGGTCCATGTCCTTCAATCTCAGGAGCAAGTCCGGGCTTCAGCCTTTCTGTGCCTTCTGGGCCTCATGGCCTCTCGCATCCTAGGGGTCCCAGATGCAAGGATGAGCATGAGATTTCTTCAGTGGCTTCTCCGTTGCCAATGGTCCCAGTTTCAGGGTCACATGTTGGACCTTCTAGAGGTCTCAGACGAAGTGGCTCAGATCTTGCATGGTGGGCTGTGAGAGACAACTTTCTGAGAGACACGTTGTTGCGTCAATCCTGGTCCCAGGTGATGGTGGCCACAGATGCATCTCTGACTGGTTGGGGCGATCACCTGTCAGAATGGACAGCTGACTGTGGTCTCCCTCAGAGTCTTGGGTACACATCAATTTTCTGGAGCAGAGAGCGATCAGGCTGGCTCTGGTCACATTCCTCCCCTCTGTGAAATGCAAGATCATGCTGATCCTGACTGACAACATAGTGGTCATCCACTATCTCAACAAGCTAGGTGGCATGGGCTCCTTGGCTCTATGCAGAAAAGCTATGCGACTGTGGTTCCAGGCTCTGGAGAATGGCGTCTGACGGCAGCCCATCTGGCCGGAAGAGAGAATTTCACAGCAGATGCCTTGAACAGACAGACCTCAGCCTCCCATAAGTGAGAGATCTGCCAGGAAGTTCTGGAGGAAATCATCTCCTTTTGGGGAACTCCTCAAGTGGGCCTCTTCACTTCCAGTGTGAACAGGAAGTGCCAGTTGTTCTGGTCCAGGGAATTTCCTTGTCAGAGAGCTCTGGTGGATGTGCTGACGGTCGAGTGGACATTTTGCCTCCTTTACGGCTTCCCGCCGAACCCTGTCACTGAGCTTGTTCTCAGGAGATTGCGCCTGTTCGGAACCACGTTGATCCTGATCGCTCCGGACTGGGCCCACAGCATATGGTATCCAGAGTTGCTGGACATGTCCATCTGCCCTGCTTGGTGCCTTCTGAGGAGAGCTGGCTTGCACTCCCAGTCGCGGCAGGGGAGGGGGAAGGTTCTCCACCCAAACCGTAGCAGCCTGAACCTTCATGCTTGGCTACTGAGATGCTGAGATACAATGAGTGGGTCTTATCAGATGAAGTCCTTGATGTGGTCCTTTCAACTCAGAGATCTGCTATGTAGCCTATTTATGCCTCTAGATGGTGCACATTTTCGGCTTAGTGCTGAGAGAAGGGTATGGGCACTTTACCCTGTTTGTTATTCCCTGTTTTGTATTTTTTGCTGTCGTTGGCCCAAGCGGACATGCAGATTGGCACAGTTAACAGATACCTTGCTGCTATTTCTGGTTTTCAAGAGGTACCAAGAACATGGCTTGTTCTTCACAATCCCAATGTCATACAGTTCTTGTGGGGATTGTGTAACCAGATTCCTCCACGCCAGTTTGTAATTCCAGCGTGGGATTTAAATTTGGTTTTGGCATTCCTTATGGGAGCTCATGTTTGAGAATCTTAATTCCTATTCTACTAGTTTGCTCACTCATAAGGTCATTTTCCTGGTTGCCATCACTTCTGCGAGGTGGGTGGGTGTGAGCTCCAGGTGTTAAGCCTCACTATTTGGTCTTCTTCAAAGAGAAGGTGATTTTGAGAGTCAGGCCCTCTTTTCTTCTAAAAGTGGTCTCGGATTTTCTTTTTTTAAAAACTTTTATTTTTGTCGGCAGAGGTTCACAAGGCACAAACTTCAAGGCAACAAGCATATAAACCAGGCATAGCATAGAACAACATAATGATTACAATATATAGTTCCAACAGTGGTTACAGAGCATCACCAAGTAAAGAAGGACACAAAAGAGATCACGATGCATGGATGGAGACTGGAGACCAGCCAGATCCGGGCGTGTTCTCACTTTGGTTGTTGAGATACGTATTAAATTCACTCCAGATGTTTCTGGGGCGAGATTGGGCAGGCAGCATAGTCAGGTACTCCTCCTCACAGTTCCGTGACCATGTGAGCATACCCAGCCATTTCCGAAAGGCCGGTGGGGAGGAGCGCTTCCAGCTCTGGAGTATACATTTTTTGGCAATCATGCAATTTATATTCAAAAACTTTTTCAGGCGCTTAGTTTCATCAGTCCTCCAGATCACAAACAGAACAGCCAAAGGATCGGAGTCTATTACATTTTTAGTTACTGCACTTAGTGTATTTAGAACACCGTCCCAAAAATCGGACAATTTGTTACAGGTCCAGAACATAGGTGCACCTCAGAGCGGGCAAACCCCGAAGTCCTGCGTGGAGTGTAGTAGAGCCTATTAAGAAGTTTATATTGCATGGCACGAAAACAGAAGTTGAGGGAGACTTTTTGGGTGTGGCAGCACATATCCTCCCACAATTCATCAGGTATTTCTAGGCCCAGTTCAGCCGACCATCGGTCGCGCGCCCCGAGATTCGGAGTGGGGATGTCTTGTAGGATTTGATACAGTGAAGAGACGACGCCCCGTGCACCGCCCGAGTTAGCGATATATGCTATCGCCGGGATATCTGGGGGTTCATCAGGGAAGGTGGGCCACATGGTGTGGAACGCGGCGCAGAGCCTGTGGTATTGAAGAGTCTCTAGGGGAGATCTGGTGTGCCCCAGTCTCCAAGTTTGGGGATCTATGAATTTGCCTTCGGGATAGAAGTCGGATAGCGCCCGACACCCCAGTGCACCCCAATGTCGGGCCAAAGCGGTATCCAGCGTGGGCTCCAGGCCCGGGAAGGCCCATACGGGAAGCTATTTGTAATAGGGGGAGGGCCCACTTGTCGAGTATAGCAGACGTGACCAGGCATACAGAGTCGCAGCAGTGGGGTTGATGGGGGAATCAGGTGCATAGTGTCGATGTAGTATTAGGGACATTAAGTTGATACCAGCGGACACAAGCCGATCCAGTTTGACATGTGGGCGCACTGGGGAGCCAGGGTACCAATGAGTAGCATGCTGGGCCTGGGCCGCGATCCAGAATAGTGCGAGGTCCGGAGCGGCAATACCACCCCGTTTGTATGAAAGTGCCATGTCAGTCCACTTCTTGTGTACTGCACCGGAGTGCCAAAGGATTTGTGCACAAAGCGTATGCAATTTAGTGAAATTAGCCCTCCCAGGCCATATGGGTATATTGCAAAAGGTGTATAAGAGCTTAGGGAGCAAGATCATTTTAATAAGAGATAGTCGGCCAGCAACGGACAGCGGAAGAGTGCGCCATCGTGAAATTTTGGTCTCAACTGTTCGTGCTACAGCTGAGTAATTATCGGCAAGCAAGGTGGGTTTAGTGAGGGATATCTGCACCCCAAGGTATCTAACACCCTCAGGGGCCCAGCGCAGGGCATACTCGGTGGTGGGCTGTAGGGTGGCTTTAGTGAGCAGGAAGATATCCGATTTGGAATAGTTAATCGTAAATCCGGAGTGGGTGCCGACGCGGGTGATGTCTCTCAGTATGGGATCTAGGTGGGTTGTGGGATCTCTGACGTATAGTAGGACATCGTCAGCATATAGAGATATTATTTCAGGATCGTCAACCAGTCTTATTCATTAACGCGAGTGTCGTGCACGGACAAAGTCCGCCATTGGTTCTATCACCAAAGCGAAAAGGATCGGGGAGAAGGGGCAACCCTGTCTGGTGCCTCTGAATAGCGTGAACACCTCGGATGTCAGTGAGTTAACTCGTACTCGCGCAGCAGGGGAAGTGTATAATAGTTTAATGAACCCTATCATGTTTGGGCCAATGCCCATTGTTTCGAGGACCAGCCACATGTATTTCCAAGAGACCATATCGAAGGCCTTCTGAGCGTCCAACGTAACCGCTACGGCCAGGACATCTTGAGCTATACGGGACATGACGTTGAACAATCTCCTGATATTATGGGAGGTGGACCTGCCAGGAACAAAGCCTGCTTGGTCTTCTTGTACCAAGTGCGTCATAATAGGCAGAACGCGATTAGCAATGATCTTAGCAAAGATCTTTGTGTCGAGGTTCATGAGGGAGAGAGGTCTATAGGACCCGCACTCGTCATCAGGTTTACCCGGTTTGAGCAGCACCGTGATGGCCGCTTCCCGCATGGAAGGGGGCAGGGTAGAGGCACGGTGTGCCTCATTCCAGACCTCCAACAGCCGGGGGGCCAGAAAAGCTATGTGTTCTTGGTAGAAGTCCGCAGTGAGGCCGTCAGGACCCGGCGCCTTGCCTTTAGGTAAGTCTGAGATAGCCGTTACTATCTCGTCTAGCGTGAACGGGGCGTCCAACTGGTCCCGGGTCTGTGGCGAAATTTCCGTAGTGGGGATCTGGTCGAGGAGCTCTCGCATATGTTGTTCGGTGTGCTCTACGGGCTGGGAGTAAAGGGATCTATAGAACTCAGTAAATATATCCAGTATTTGTTGGTCCGCCCATTGAGCGTCACCATTTCGATCTTTGATGGAAGTGATTTGCGTTCGGCCCGATTCCCCCCTCACAAGTGTCGCAAGCGTTTTCCCGGGTCTGTCTCCATCCCCATATTTCCTGGCGGCCTGCGGGTGGCTGAAGTAATGAACCTCGCTGGTAGCTAGTGTGTTAAATACTTGGAGTTCATCCGAGATTTGGGCAAGAGTGGTGGGAGCAGTACCGGTAGAGCAACATTGCTCCAGTCTTTTCAGTTTGGCCTCAGATCGCTCAAGAGCGGCTCTAATGGCTTTTAACACCCCAGCCTCCCGGGAGATAGACATACCCCTAATGTAAGCCTTAAAGGCCTCCCATCTAACCGCGGCGGACGTGTCCTGAAGAGAGTTAAGTTCAAAGAACGACTCAATGTCAGCTAGTATCTCAGACTTAAACACAATGGGCCTCATTAGGACCCAGGCGGTAAGGGGTTTACGCCGGCGTAAACCATGGCGCCCCTTACCGCCTGAGTACGAGTTCCCTTAGCGCCATGGTGATTTTAACGCCTGCTTTTAGCAGGCGTTAAAATCCATGGCGCTAAGGGACCTTGTTGTTAATTACGCCACCGTAATTTACGGTGGCGTAATTAACGGCTTCCCCACTCCCATTATGCCCTATGGGGCCAGAAATGGGAATGGGGAAGGGTAAATGGGGATTGGGGACTTACCGCCCCGCCAACCTCGGAATGGGGCGGTAAGTCCGCCAACCCCCATGGCGGAGTTGGCAGCTTAGCGCCATGGACCATGGTGCTAATAGCGCCATGGTCCTCCGCCAAGGTCCTAATGAGGGCCAATGTCTTTTAGGGCTTCGGACTTAAAGCGCCAGGTGCAGAGTGTTGGAATGGGAATTCCCAGTCCTAAGGACAGTGTAATTGGAGCGTGACCCGAAAATGTGCGGGGCAAAATGCATGTATCCTCCACCCTACCCATGACCTCCCTAGACACCAAGAACAAATCTATCCTAGACGAGCTATCGTGTACAGATGAATAATAGGTGTATTCCCGCTGCTGGGGATGAAGTGTTCTCCAGGCGTCACAGATGTTGAGCGACTGCATGTGGCCATGCAGCCTGCGCGCCGCACCAGACAAAACTCTGGCAGCCGTGGCAGTTCTGTCCAGGGCAGTGTCCAGAATAAGGTTAATATCCCCCCCCCCATATAATCTGCACCCCTACGAAGCCCAGCAGTATGGTAGTTACGGTGTCAAAGAATTCCAGAGAATCTACATTGGGACAGTAAGTGTTAACCAGCAGATACTCTTTATTGACCAGTGTACAGTGTAGTATGACATAACGACCTTCAGGGTCGATATAGCCTTTATGCAGCACAAACTTAATTGATTTGTGGATCATCGTGAGAATGCCCCTAGATTGTGTGGAATAGGAGGTAAAGAACCTGGCAGAACCCCATGACGGGGCAACAGCCCTCGGGATGAGTCCATTGGAATGTGTCTCTTGTAGAAGCAATATCTTACAATTGTGTCTGTTGGCATAGGCCACGATCTTACGGGCCTTAGTGATTGCTCAGCCCCCGAATATTCCAGGACATTATGACAGTAGCCATTTCAGAGGTAGGCATCTACACACACAGTATCCATATTTCAGTGAACATCCCAGCTCCAGTGATGGTCTGAGCTCCCAGAGTTGGAACACCAAGTGGGCATGTGGCCCTTCAGTATGCGTGCCGCGAAACCTCGTGTGCCTTTTTGAAAAACCACCCCTTTCCCACCCCCCACCCTCACCACTAACCATGGATCAGCAGTGTAAACATTGCCCACCCTTAACTGCGCACAGTTGGGCCGTCCCCAACCTGGCCCAGACTGCCCTGAGGCCCAACTGGGGCCAACACATACCAAAGGTTTGAAAAAAAACAGTGCAATCGCAATGGGGTGTGCCGTTGCCGTGCGCTAGCACGCTTGGAGCCAAATGGCTCTGTTGCAAAACGAACAGTGGTGGCGGACACGCGATGCGGGCCCCGCCCGCGGAGTGGTTAATCGGGGACTGCCCCTACGGTTCCAAACCAAGACAGTTTCAACAGTCAAATAGTGTTCATCCCCATGACCCATATATGGGGAACGGGGCTTATCGCAGAGAGATTAAAGACCTGCATTTGAACAACCGGAAGACAGAAATTGAGGTAGGACAACCAAACAATGCAAGATTAGCTCTGTGGAGTGCCTCACTAACACGGCAATAAGGATGTGCACATTAACGCTGCAGCTCGTAAGAGCTGCAGAGACGTGATTCACCGCAAGCGCAAGCAGCACCCGGTGAGATGTCCGGCTCCCAAGCAAGCGCTGTGTAAATCGTCCCAATGTAATCAGCCTTATAGGGCATGCCATGAGCCAGCGTGCCCTGAGCGGGGCGCGCCACCTTAGTCAACAGATTGCACGGACAACCCCGGGACCAGCCACCACCCCCCAGATCGACCAAGGATACAGGGAGACTTGTTGTGAGCGCTAAGACCCGGGTAGGGGAGAGGTAAACGGCCAACGCCGACATTTCATAGTCCACACCCGCCCCAGGCGCGTGCTGCCGGGAGCCAGAGCGTTACAGTGAACAGAGCAACCTTAACAGTAATGCATTGCAGATTAAGTTAACAAGTACAATAAATGTCTACAATTCGTGCCATTCGTAATCAATTATTATGAACACAGCCGTCTCCAGAACCCTGAAGCGGTATTTGCATCTCGATGAATTTCACCGCCTCGTCAGGGACGATGAAAAAGTGCAGTTTGCCCTTATGGGTGAGTTTGAGCTGTGCAGGGAATAAGATGGCATACGGGACGTTGCGTTCCTTGAGCATTTTCTTGACGCCGAGGAATTGATGTCTCTCCTGCTGCACCGCCACCAAAAAGTCTGGGAAGATTCGGATAATGTGAGACTCCAGCCGCAGCTCCCCCTTCTCCCGTGACAGGTGAAGGATGAGGTCCCTGTCGCGATAATTAAGAATCTTCGCTGTAATGGGCCTGGGGCTATCGCCAGGTCTGGGTCGCGGGGAAAGGGCCCGATGAGCCCGCTCCACCGTGAAATAAGGGGAGAGGTTCGGATCACCCAGCAAGTCCTTGAGTAGTTGTTCGACTGCGTCCTCCATGCACCCCTTCAGGGCAGTTTCAGGGACCCCAATGATGCGAAGGTTGTTTCTACGGGAGCGGGACTCCAAGTCATCGCATTTTGCCTTAACACTCTTCATGACGCGCGATAAGGTGGCCACAGTGTCCTGAAGTGCGTGTATCGCATCTTCATTGGTGGAGATCCAGTTTTCGGCTTCAGTAATTCTAGATCCAGCCTGGTCAACACGGGTTTTGAGTGAGGCAACGTTCGCATTAATGTCGTCAAGCTTCTCGTGAAAGGAGGTAAAGTTTTTAGCCATTGATTCCATCATGGCAGTGAGGTCTGGCGCCGCCACCCCCGGATTAGGGTCATTGTCAAGTTCTTCCTGTGGGGGCGACGTGTGGCCCACCTCGGGCCGAGGGACCGTCTTAGTAAATTTGTCCATGGCACCCCCTT
Source organism: Ambystoma mexicanum (assembly GCF_040938575.1). Lineage (NCBI taxonomy): Eukaryota > Metazoa > Chordata > Amphibia > Caudata > Ambystomatidae > Ambystoma > Ambystoma mexicanum. Next base: position 668,448,598 of record NC_090933.1, on the reverse strand, counting down.
TAGCAGATCCCTTGGAGCGGCTCGACATGGCCGGAACCAGAGGGGGAGGTAATAAGATGAAGGGAGCAGGCTCCGGTGGCGTTAGGGGCTGCCACAGGCTGGACGAGAGATGCCCGGCACGCTGAGAACACAGCCCCCCTCAGTCAATCCAGCTAGTGAGTCAGGTATTGAGGAGGCCCTGTGCACGAGGAGTCTAAATATATCGCTCAGCCAAGTATGAGGCCAGGTGGATCATCACCTTCCCTATTGCGATTCCCTCGGGAAGCGGTGTCAAATCCGGGGAGGCTGCAGCTCCGAAGCAAAGTATGGCAGGGCGGCAGAGGGAGATTCCAACGGAAGAGGCACCCCCTATAGCCACGCGGCTGAAGTGTGGGTGATAGGGCAATCCACCGTAGAGTGACTGTGTCCCGGTGTTCCAGGGAAGGGACCAGGCAATGCATGCGCCGCCAGCCAGTGTCAGGGGAGAGGGTAGAAGAATCGCGGATACATGTAGGGCCCAGGCGGAGCCACCCCCTCAACTCCTCACCTGACCAGCACCGGATCGGCATCGAGACAGAAATCCCTTAGAAAATGGACACACCATTTGGGTTCAGCTGGGTTACAGATCAGCGGCGATGCAGGGAACAGGCCGCGACAGCGGTCCCCACCGGTCCGCACCATACAGCCCAGCCCAGGCCCCTCACGACCGTAGATGGGCAGCCTAAGCACCCAGTGGAAAGGACAGTCTGGCGGGGCCGGGACAGGAACGGACCGGCCCTCGAGTGTAGTGTGTGCCCCAAGGCACCAGGGGCAGAGCAGCCAGCAGCGAATCCGGCGGGAGGCACCCGATCAGGCCACGATGAGGACAGGGCCCGGCGGAGGCCCAAAGGCGGCCCTCGGCGAGACACAGTGGGACGAAGATCTCTGGCTCCGAGGGTCCAATTTCTCCCAAAATTCGACGTGCGGATAGTGCTCGTTGGCTGCAGTGCAGGGATCGTAGCAGGGACACAGGATCCAAAGCAGAACCGCAGATGTCAACGGATAAAAGGCGGCTAGGCACGGAGCTCTTGCACTAGGCAGCCATTTTGCAGGCTGCTCAACAGCGCACCCGTGGTCTCGGATTTTCATCTCTCTCAAAAGGTTCCTCTTCCTGTGTTTTTTCCTCTGCCTCAACCTTATAAGGCAGAGAAACAATTCCATCGGCTGTGGTGTCTTGGAGGTTTCCGATATTCCAAGACCAAGCGACTCAGGAGACAGGCAGGCCCGGCAAGCAGGACTTTCCATCTGGACCCAGGCAGCTTCCAGCATCACTCCTGGCTTGTAAACGTCTGAGGGTCCAGGGCATGACCGGAGAGGTGCTGGACGTCATGCTGGGTGCCAACAGACAGAAGCCGTGCACGTTTTACTCATTTATGTGGCTGCATTTCTGTAATCAATGACAGAGTGACCCAGTCGCTGCTTCTCGGATTAGGGTGCTTGATTGTGCACTGTCACTAGTGAAGGAGGTTTTGCCGGTTTCTACCGTGAGGGGGATACCTGGATGAAGTATCCATTTTAATGCGACAGCCCAAGCAGAGTTCTTTCTTTGAGATCCCTGTCATATTCCAATTCCTGAAAGGGCTAGTGATCCTTTGGCACCATGCGTCTAGGTAGAGTGAGACCCACATTTAATTTGAGCACAATTAACGGCTCTGCCTTTTGAACAATGACAAATTTGACTTTACATTTCTCAATATGCTGTTGTTTTTTTGTGGCCATAGCATCAGCCAGTTCAGTAAGTGAATCACAGTGATGTTTATGAAAGACAAGGTGATGCTTCAGGTGATGCAGTCTTTTCATACCCGAGGGTTGCGGTGAGTTTCACATCAACCAATCAATACAGTGGCCTGTTTTCTTTCCCTCAGCTCATCCATCCAGGGCACAGAAGAGGGCAGAGGAGAGGCTGTGTAGGCTCCTCAAACATTAAATGGCCAGTTCGGACTAGTTCCAGATGTACAGGCAGTTCTTTGCAGCATTTGGTCATGCTTCCAGAGGGGTGGCTGCGACCATGCAGACCATTGGCAGGTGCTGTTACTCGTAGCAGACTTTGCTGCTATGAGGCATCACACAAGACTCTTCTGGAAGGGATGGCATTTAACCAGGGGTTGTACAGTTAGGACAGCTTTCCTGTGATAGCTCTTATCCAGGAGATTTGCAGGTGGCCGCTTGGTTGTCCGCACACTTTTGCGAAACACTAATGATTAGACTCAAAGGCAAGTGCTGTGGTGTAGACAATTCTTTGGTTGAGGTCTGTGTTGGTCCTGGTGCTTTCAAGGCCTCCACTTCCTGGTTTTCTAGATTGTTGCTGTGAGAATCTTTTAAAGATAAGGAATGTGCAGAGGAGACTGCAGATTCCTTATCCGTCTGCCCTTAATCCCCTCAAAATCTTCCAAGTTCACCTGTGGCAGGAAGTATCTGGGGAACAGTTGGGCTTGGGGTGGGAGGCACCACTTACACCTCAGACGTCTTCAGTGGATGCTACAAAGCGTACCTGTGGGTATGTCAAAAAGAATGAAGAAAAATCCAGGACAGAGCGCCCAATCAGGTGAAAAAAGTTTTTTTAACTATATAATTTTGGTTGCATAATTTCTTAACAGAATGGCTCTTAGTGTGACACGTGTTTCGGCCCGGACGGCCTTCTTCAAAACAGGGCTAAGTGTATTCCCTCTTCGGGAGTTAAGCTATTCATCACAAAATGTTCCCGGATTTGATCCCATAGGTTTCGGAGCTAGTCATTCGCGTTGGCCAGAACATTAAGAGTAACCCTTACTCTTAAACACGTGTCACACTAAGGGCGATTCTGTTAAGAAATTATATAATTAAAAAAGCTTTTTGCACCTGATTGGGCGCTCCGTCCTGGATTTTTCTTCATTCTTTTTGACTATTTATGACGTGTTTCCAGGCTTCCCGTCCATCCAGTGACCTGCGACCTTACTTGAATTTTTTATTTGAAACTCAAGGGACATACTGTTCCTCCTACGTTATTTCTTGCAATTAATTGTGAAGACTTGCATAGTCTTTTTCTTTGGTCGCTAAGGAGACCAGCTGTACCCATCAGCCTGGGTTTACCTGAGGGTATGGGTGGCACTACCTGATGCTGTGCAAGCATCATTGAAAATTCTCAGAGGTTCCAGCCGACAGGCTAGATATTTACAAAGCAATATCTGCAGAGGAGACATACTCGGTACCTGTAAGGTACACACTTGTTTTTTTCTAATTTGTTTTGAAAAAGGGTTGGCTATGTTAGGCACAAGGAGGACAACAGTTGAAGCTCAAGCGAGTGCACAATAATTGACAAGAAACCCAAATGATCCCGCTGCATAAAGATGGCATTTATGAGAAGCTGAGCCATGAAAGGAGAGGAAAGGGATGGGTGGGGGAGGGGACCTTCTGACTGATAGCTTTGTATTTGTGTAAGTAAAAATGCAATAAATAAATATTTTGAAAACAAAGATAAATTAGCTTATTTTGAATGAAAGAGAATAATCGCTAGAAAATGATCATGAAAATATGAGAAATGCACCTTTAATTCGCGAAAATACATTTTGTTGGCGCTTGAATTGCATTAGCACATAGTCATATTATAATACACACTGTCCAATGGGTATTTACCTTTATGAGCTGCCTTAGTGTGTACAGTTCACCAGGTCCCCTGAGATATGTTTAACCTACAATGAATGCACAAGTTATTGATACAGAATAATGGGTTAACAGCACTAATCAAGTCATACGGTAACACCAACCTTTTCCTGTGTTTTTGTGCCAAGGCCACAAAAGCATGCAACGCATGTTTACTGCCCTATCACAGATCAACATTAAATACAGAAGAACAAGGCACTTTACAAGAGAGACCGATAATGTATGTCTGATATTTACAGGCCAAACAAAAACTCACTGCATCACGGTTTCCAGTTGGTAAAATATTAAATCTAAATCAGGTCAAGAGACTTCCTTGTTTATGTTGATTTGACCATGTCAGATAATTGACTTTTGAGTGGAGGGGGCGGGGGGTGATATCCCAGAATACTTAGATATAGGCACATGTTAAGTTCAAATAATTAACTGCTGGGGGTGGGGGTAACATAATGGCACCAGCCAATCAGTAAGCTCGGATGGCACCAGCCAATCAGGAAGCTCGGATGGAGGGCTTTACCTAATGGTATTGCCTGCCATATTTCCTCCTGGGACTAAATCCTTCGTTCACCCCACACCTCCCTTTGCCCTCTCACCACATTACCCATCCCCTGCAACCGATCCACTCACCGCCCTTTTCCCATATATTGTAGTTTTGTGTTTAAGTGGCAACTTAAAAAAATACGCTATCCCCACATGTTATCATACCAGGGTGCTAATAGCTATAAACCCTTCAGTGTCTGAGCTCCAGGGCCCACGTTAAGCACAAGTTATAGGCAACCTGACTGGTAATGCCCGAGCACCTTGGGGCTTATTATGGGGTTAATTCCCCGGCGGGGGGCAGACATGGCCAGTAATGGCCCGCCAGCCTGAGCCATTGTAGGCCCGAGCTGTGGGTCATTACTGGCAAGATCTGACCCCCCCCCCAACACCAGGACGTGAAAGCCATTTGCACCCCTGGGTTCATCCACGGTTTGAATGGGGCGATTTTCACCTTCGGGAGATTCGCTGCCAATCTCACGAGGAAAGAAATGTCTTTTTAAAAAAGATGGGCCCCACCATAGGGAAAAAGGCACTAAGTTCCAGTCCTGCAGCTGAGTTGGAAGGGGCAGGGATGGGGGTTTGTTGATTTTAGGGATAGGTGGTGTGTTGAGGCAACAGGGGGTGACTCCCTGTTGCCTCCCCACATAAAGAAATTGCAAAAATGACACCACCCGGGAAAGGGCCTCTGGTAGCTAGAACAGTGGGCAGAGAATGTATATCCTATTCCGCTGGCCTAGCCATCTGATTGGCCAATGGCCCTTCCCTGGGTGCAAATGTTTAAAAGGTGCATACGCTGAAGCACTGTCCATAGAACAGTATATACAATTATTATTATCCAACCAAAGTTGGTACTCATTTAACAACCTTGCAAGTATAAAAGGCTGAGTTGGCCTTGCTGGAATTCGAACCTATGACCTATAGATCACACACAGAGCTCAACAGTAACTTCTTAACATGCTGAGCTATCTTATCGACTGCAGTCTAAAGAATGAATGCCTTTCCAGACGACCTTGTTATACAACACACATCACATTCAGCTGTAGTTCACTGTCCAATGTGACTGAAAATACAGCTCTGCACAAGTCTTTCATGATAGGTTTAGGACTAGACCATATCCAATCTTCTCTGAGCCATTGGTATATCATTGTGTAAGCCAGGCATGATTCTCAGATGTGAGTTCAGTCAATAAAACAATGCATTAATTACATGTATACCACTAGCATCACAATTAGCATATTGTCTCGATTTAGCAGAGCTGTGTCTATTTGATCTTTTGAGCATCACAGTTATTTGGGTAAAGGGAACTTCTGAAGAACATATGTTAGCTCTGTCATTATTAGGACATGGACTCAAGGCAGTCTAGACTGATCCTCTGAGGGTGCAGTGATCCTCAACAAGGTCCACTTGTTGGGGCCTTTCCACCAAGTTTAGTGTTTGAATTAAGGTTGTTGATGTATGTACAAAACATTTAAAGAAAATCAAAGAAGAATCAGGACCGCTCTGCTGATTTGATAAGTTATACACTGCAGTTGGCATTAGCTGATCATATTTCACAATGTGTCCACCATTTGTTTATTTCTTTTCATGGCATGGTGCATAGTAGTATCGCCATCGCTCAAGCCAGCCTTCACCCCTGGCAATGTAACACAACTTGGTTGAGAGTTTGCTTGACAGGGATTGTGTCTCGCAGGACCAGGTGTTTGCTCCTGTTCAGGTAGACAATGGAGTTTGGTTTATAGAAGTAGTCAGACTCAGCTTCCAGGAGGTAGTACATCCCCCTGATGATTAGGGATGTTTGGGCAGCTCAGCGGGGAGTAAGAACCAGACAACCAATTAGATGCATTTTGGGAGATTTAAGCCTCTAACCCACTAAATTTGTCAAATAGATATACATTTTTCCAACCAATGGGCTCTTGTGTCCTTTACTCTCTCTAGGGAAACTTGCAGCTTGCCTTTTAAACAAGATGGAGCAAGTCACAATTCAGCGTTATTTTTAAAAGAAAAATGAAAATGGCCTGAAATAGAAAAATAAATAATCATTGTATAGACATATGTAGTGGGGGAACACCAAACTAGTTTGGGGGCAATTTTAATCTGGCACCCACTCCCCTCTGCGAACAGGTCAGTAATTTTAATAATCCTGAAAATTGGGGGGAAATTACGTGTTTACAATTAAGATACACTCTGGGCACTTCAGTTAATGAAGGAGCTTGGCGTGCCCTTAACTGTTTATGGATGATAGGGCTGTGGTAATGAACGGGCAGGGCCTTGGAAAGCTCTGTCACTAGTGACCGTCCTCTGGGATTGTGCTCAATTTCACCCAGGCGTTCTACGCCAGGGTGTGCTTGCTGGTTGCTTCCCTCTACTCGGCAATGCAGTGGCTCCTTCCACTGAACGCCCCCATTGATATGGCCCCTGCTCTTAATTAGACTTTGAGTGGAGTGAGAGTTTAGAAATGCGAGACAGACATAAAGGTATAGTTTTCTAATGAATTGCCATTTTATTCAATAAAAAGGGGTGAGAAAAACACCCATCTTTCCCTAACCTAGCAAGGATGTCCCTGCCTAGCAAACTACAGAAAAATGACCTAGTGTCCAAACAGTCTCTGACCCTCACACTAACACACACACAACAAAATTATACAAGCAATGTTTGACTGTTTTCAGTTCAACAAAACAATATACAAACTCAAAGGTTTTAGAAAGTATACTCCTTGTGACCAGGGTTGAACTCCCTCCCCCTGGATCAATTCAGGAATACCCTGAGCAAAGTTCTGATGCAATAAAGCTCCGTTCAGTATAACACAAAAAGTATTTTCAATTCACTGTATCCTTCCGCTTGGCAAAGTAAATGTCTCTTTCATAAATGCTTGGTCATGAATCAAAACGACTGTTGTTCTCCACGGTCTCCTGTTTGGTAAAGTTAATGTCTCTCCCTCAAAACACAAGTTCAGAAACCAAGGCAATTCTTCTCTTCAGAAGATCACATAATTATTAGCACATCACTCTTATTCTTCAAATGAAACACCTTTTGTCGGGATAGCACAGCAATTACTTTTGATAATGTAGCAGATCATCAAAAAGGTGATAAAGTTAACAAGTTCTTTCCAACACACCTTGTTAAAACAAACACGGTTCTTTAAATCATCTTCTTCTTTCCTGGTATACTCGCCTGCCAGCACTAACTACTATTGGTCCCTTTCCTGGTTTACATGCCCGCCAGGATGAAAACCCCTATAACTACAATTGTGTTCAGTGATAATACTTGTTCCAAGATTCTCAACACCAGTGTCCTATGTGAGGAGGTTTAAACAAGAACTGCTTCTCTGTATAGTCTCTTGACAATGTGGGTTACAGATAACCCCAAGTTGGTATTCCTCAAAAAAAGGAAGGCGTGCCTTTGTTGTCTCTGTATTACTCTTCTATAGCCTTTTGGCTGTGGGCAGTGCAGGTTACAGGTTTCTCCCCATTGGCGTCCCACATGGGGAAGTTTGCGACCCTTCTGCCTTTGTATTACTCTTATGTGTCCTCTTGGAGTCTGGCAATGCGGGTTACAGATATCCCCTAATTGGAGCCCCATATAAGAGAAATTGCACCCTTGCTGCCTTTGTCTTGTCTCACTTGTTTGGTTTTCAGACTTATTAGTTTCAGCTAATTGTCTTATTCAGAGCATCCCAGGGTCAACTGCCCGCTCAGGCCAACTCACCAGTCTTCTCTTCCATCTCCTTTTCACTCGTTGACACTGCAGATCTCCTCTGGTCTGTCCACTCTGCTGCCAGCTCCAGTATGACTGTCCCAGTACGCACAGTCCTTCGATGGCGCTCTGACCGCTCTGCGGGGTATCCAGTTCTGCTTCTTTACTGGAGCAGTTCACGGTATGCTGGGAGCTCGTCTCCCACACAGAATCGTTTTCCCCAATGCCACTTCCAGCTGTACTCTCTTTGTATGGCCACACACCTTCTCCAGCGTCAGCCCCACCTGGCGCTTCTTCTGCTTCCACAGCGAGTCACGCACTAGGACCTGCTGCTGCCTCTGCTACTCTCTCAGCGTCTCCTTCCCCCAGTTGTAACTCATTCATGAGTTTAAATGTCCCACTCAGGTGCTTCACACTACAACAACTAGACCACTCACTGTGTTTAATGGTACCTTTTAATCTTCATCACCTCTGAGTCCCTTGTACCCCAGGCATTATGGGTTCTGAAATCCATAGTGGTTTTTATAACAGCAAGATTAGTTTATTTACAGTAGGCCATCAATGCTTTAGGAATATTAGGGGAATCATGAGGTAAAGTGGTCACCAACTCCCCCGATATGAGTCCCCTCCCATGTGATCCTCCCGCATAATACCACCCCCATGTCAGGATCAGGCAGCGGCTGACTTTCCTTGGCCATGTGAGAGGATGCCCATAGTGGGGTATTAGTGATGATCTCACTGGATTAGTCACAGTGGCCTTATTGGAAAGTCACATAGTAAGCATTTCCAGGATTCAACTCATGTGCTGACATAGAAACATATGTATTATTAGTCTGAAAATACAAATATTAGTAATTCATATTCCAAGTAAGTCATTTTTCAGTCAAGATTAATCACATATATATTTCATGCAAATGAACTACCCAAGCTATAATAATGTCCACAAGTGTCAATATTGTGGCGTGCATACTGTTTGCCTGCTGCTGGTGATTAAACGGTACACATTTAATGCTAGTTGCTGGAAATAATGTAGTCACCAATTTGCTTTTTAGATGTATGGCAGTGGAGAAGTGGCATGAAGGAGGCTGACTGCATTAAACTGAGGACAAAAACAAGAGGTGTTGGCTGGCATGATTACGGTCAATGCACCCCTCCCATTCAAAGGGCCAACCAAATTAGGTATTCGCTCCATGACGCTCACCAAACAAAAATGTCTGGAGGTGAAATGCTGGAAAGCTCTCCTTCAAAGATGGTGCTGCCCACGAGAGCCTTTCTGTTCATAGGATGAAACCTCTTCTACACAGTAAATGAACATGTCAATGTGCTCATGTTCTAGCTTGGATTTCACAAAGGCTGCATAGACTGGGTGTAATACTTCAACACGTTCCAAATATAGTAATGTGGATTATTTTATGTATGCAGTGACAAAACTACATCCACCCTAAAAAAAAGGCGAGCTCTCTAGTTTGTCCATTTCGAACAACTCTGTGCCATATCAGACCCACGAGCAAAAATGACCCTTCCTTTCGTTTAAAGACTTTCTTTAGTTTTAATCAAATGAAAAAGATACTAGTCAATTACTTCAAATCTGGATACAACCCTCGATTTCAGGATTAAGCAATCAGTTGCATTTTCATTTACTTGCAAAGTGGTACTTGAATCGCTAGGAAAAAGTGATGCTGAGACTAATCGAGCCCTCACAAGCTGGATTATTATGGGGGTAAGTATAATGCAATGCAAAAGTGCAAGGCCGAAAGAGTTGGAATTGGAAACCATCTCGGATTGATGCACGTTAACGCAAGAGGAAGAGAAAAAAACATTGTATTCACTGCACGTTTTATATTTTGCCAGATAGCACAATTAGAATTGTAGACTGCGTCCTCGCTGTGAAGCATTGAGGATAAATACAGATAACGCCTCCTTTCGTCTGCCTGTAAAAGCATCAAAGCCAATTATGTTACACGTCTTAACCAGCAACAAGTTCCCACTAACGAGTCACACAACCTTGGGTACTGTCAAAGATGGCAGAGAAATCGAGGGTCTTTATTGAAGTCTTTGTGGGGCCTATTGCCGTCCCTCCCGCCTTGCCACCTTCCTAACCAAGGCAGTTGTAATCCTGGTTAGTGCTATCAATTGTTGACACCTACTGTCTGCATTCTGGCTTATTCTAATGGTGATTTGCACTAAAGGCATGCTCACTGGCGTACTAACTTTCGCTACACTGACCACAGGTTCGTGTTTGAAATGGGAATGGGGTCGTGCCTTACAATTAGTCTGTACCATTTGCCTGGTTCCACTCAAGACCACTCTTACCCTACTCCTCAACTCTGTCTGCTTCCTCTCCTTGACTCCTACCCACCTCCCTTCTGTCCCACTGATGTTTCATCCCTCTTTTCTCCTGCCTCCCCCCTTTGATGTTATCTCTTCTCCATCTCCTCCCACTCCACTACTACCATTTCCCTGTCCACTACTACTACTACTACTCCCACCCTATTACTCCTTCTCACACTGCTTCTACTCCACCAGACTACTACTCCTCCGACACAACTACTCAACCACCCTTTAAGCAAAAACTTCAAACTGATCTCAAACGGTACTAGGGAAGGTTCTAAAAGATGTACATTCCATTTGACTTTTTGGGTTAAGATTGGTACTGTAAAATTGTGGTTCCCTGAACAATGCTATTTCTCTGCTATGACGTTGTTGCCCTTTTCTTTTCCTAACCTAAAATTGATCTGTAGGGTGGTGTTCTTTCCTTTGGGAAGAAAGTATGAAAAGAAAACTGGAACCTTCTCTTTCACAATTTACAAAGGGCCCTTGCATTCTCCAGTCTAAAACGTCATGCAGTTAGTTGGTCAGAGAGACTGGATTGGATGATCGGGATTGGGTTAAAATTGAAGAACTAGTGAAGCACTTAAGTTTTGTGTACTCACTTTTATGGAATGAAAATGTAATATCATTGCAATTCCTTCCTCAAGTGCAAACACAGTTAATTTGTGATAAGAATGTTAATCGGCAGTGGGGTCACATCTCCTTTTTACATAGCACTCGCTTCTATTTTAGGTAGCCCAACAATTAACTGCAACAATAAGAAACTTCACTGGCGTTGCTGGAGGGATGCTTGTGTTTGTGTAATGAAACACGAAGGACCAGAAATTGTTTGTGGGTATTGGATTATCTGAGATATAACTTTAAGCTATGTAACTATGAACTACCATGATGGCATCTGTTGAACAATTTGCTCGTCAAGCAACACACTGTAGTTTATGCATCCGTCCTTCATGTAGGATCCCTTTATTGCCTGATGAAGTAGGCATCGAAAATGATGGCCTCTCATTGATAGATGATATGGATTTATATAGTTATACATTGATCCCATAAGAGATGAGATGGTGAGTAGATGGACAGGTTTTGAGGAGCAAGACCATTGATAGCTTTGTAGACTAGGAGACGGGACTTGAAAAGGGAGCAGTTGTGGATGGAGAGCCAACCAGCATGCTGTGGACGGGTAGAAATGGGGGAGAATCTAGGTATGTTGAGAGATTGCACTTAGTGAAATGATCAGAAAGCCCCATAGGTAGGCAATCCACCCCTCTAACCCTGAGAACACCATCCTTGGTAGTAAAGAAATAGTCGATTTTTGACAATGAATCACGTGCCCCAAGTGAAAACGGAAAGCTTGTTCTGGTCGGGAGTTTCTCTATCCAAACATCCCCAAAGCCCAGCGCCACAGCCCACTCATACAGCTTTGTGGGCCTATGACTCCTACATGTGGTTTGTTGTTCCTTCTCATTATTCATTGTATCTTTAAAATCTCCCCCCACTAGCAACACATCTGAGTCCACATCCAGGATCATGTCTCTCACATCCCTAAGTAAATCTTCCTTGACTGGAGCAGAAGCATACACATTGACCAAGTTGACCACTTCCTGACCAATTTTCCCGACCACACATAAATAGCTGCCCTGGTCATCAATTACAAGTTGCCTAGTATCTCACTGAACTGTTTTTAAATCCAAATCGCCACACCCTGGAGCCCCCTTGCGTAACCAGCATGGAACAATGTTGAGTACTGGTTCATCCCCAGGAATGGGCAGTTAGTGCCCTGAAGATGTGTCTCCTGTAATATAACCGCATCTCGGCTATGGTGTTGCAGAAATTGAAACACTGCTCCTCTCTTGATCTTATCCCCCAGCCCATTAACATTCCGGGGCATAGACATTGTCACCTCCCCCATTCTGACCTCATTAGAATGTACTTGTGCCCTCTTCCCACCCAGGTAATATCCTGTGGTGAAAAAATAACCTATCGCCCTCCCCCTCCTTTCCCCAGATGCTGAGTGACTAATAACCCCCTTCCATTTCCCCAACCCCCCACATTCAACAACCCGCCCCACACTTCTCACCTCCTACCCTCAGAAACATCTGTCTCCCCTCTGACAAACCACGGTACTCAAAGCCACCAAACAGGATGCCCCCAACTGGAAAGGGTTCCATGTGATAATGTCCCCGCAAAAATGTCACCATGCAAGAATGGCCCCGTTTTTATGGGGAGACATTATCATAAGGAACATGCAGGGGACACCCCTGCGACCCCTGCTCCCATTTACCCCATATATTGTCCCCATATATAATGTTGCCTATGCCGTTTCCTGGTGACATTATATACGGGGACAATATTACCTGATATCCTGGAAAGTGTAAAGCAACAAGTAAATGAAAAAGGACTGCTTCCCAAACTCCTCGCTATCAACTGGTTCCAAGAGAGCAGCTTCCCTGACCCCGTAATTAGAACATCACCCGCTTCTCAACACTCAATCACCTTGCCTAACCACAAGTACCTTCCCCGAGTCCCGGTGGCCCTCAATAGTTCCATTAATGGAGACATCCTGGACCCCATCACAGCCAACCCCAAGTAACCATAGGCTACAGCACCACCATTGCTCCTCCTCCATCACAGGAACCGCCCCCCCACAATGAAACATACAGAATTATGCATTGATTCATCAAGTCTCTTGTTCCGAATGCACCACTCATTCCAGTCTCAAAGTTCCATGTTCAGCCACTCTGTCTTTCCTGTCCTTCTGTCTCTGATGCCCCTCTAGGCCCATTCATCTCCCGGCCCTGGTCAGCCGTGCCTCCTCTCCCTCTCCTTGATACATTCCCGATGTTTGCATCACCTGTGAGCTCATTCCAGTCCCACACTTCGTGGGGGTATTGAAAAAGAATGTTCAGCCTCTCCATTAGCACCTTCAGCTTTGCGTTCTCATTTCACCCCCTCAAATGATTCACTACCTCTGGGGAATAAATTCACCCTGGCACTACTAACAGGTAACAGGCTCATCCATCTAGTCTTTTGCAGAGTGGCATCATTGTCTCTGAAGTTAAGGAGCTGTGCTATTGTAACTTGCGGGAAGGCCTGCAGAGTCAGGGCTGGGACTCGGTTTGTTCTCTCAATGGAGAAAAAGGAGGACAATCCTACACCTCCTAGTGTTTTGGGAAGCCATTTTGTCAAGAAAAGTTCCATTGATTTCACCCCTCCGCTCTCTCGAAAAGGCTGACGATGCGAATATTATTTCTCCTGGAGCACCCCTCGGCATCTTCCGCTTGGCGCTCCAGCCTGGCCGATGGGCCCTGCAGGAGCAATATCAGATATTTCATTACCGCCAAGTCATCCTCTATCATGTAGATTCTCCTGTCTGCCTCTTTTAATTCTGTCCGACACCGTACGCAGGTCTGCACGCATCAGCGAAATATGCACTTCCACTTCTCCATTTTTGCTCACCAGGGCTGCCCTGCTACTTTCAATCTATTCCAACATCAAGGCTAGGGAGGGTTCTCTCACTGGTTGCTGGTCCCCTTGCACTGCTCCTGATCGAGTCATATCCACCCCTCTGACCTGGTCAGGGCCCATCGGCCTCACTGTGCCCTCTTTATTCAGGGTGTAGTTGTCAGTAGTATTTACCTGGGAGATATTCTTGTGTCTGGCCCATGTCATGGTCCGAGGCTCTCACTCGCCCTACTGCCAAGAGATGACCAAGAATGAAGAAAGTTGTGTTGCACCCCCTGGGCCGGCATGTTAGACCTCCCTTCCAAGCTCAGAGCATGCTCTCCACCTTCAGGCCATAACCTTCCTCCACCTGCTGCATTGGTTATCGCCTAAGAATGTTCTGCCCCACACCATAGACAAGGAGGGGTTCCTTCCAGGCTGCCTCGTATGGCCTTCGCCCCATCTTCCCGTTGCAGGCGCCCTTCACCCCTCCCCTGTGTGTTGCAGGCCACCTCCACCTCGGCTCGCAGATGCCCTCTGATCAGCCTCTTCTCTACTCGTGCCTCCTCTCCTCTGGCGTGGGGTAGGGATGTTCCACCCTACATCCCGGTCGCTCAGAGAATAGGAGGATTCGGCCAGCCTCCTTCATTCACCGCCTCCTACCATCCCTCTGTCTTTGTGTCGCTCGGCCTCAGCAGCCACCATCTCGGGTACCTAAGCCTCAATTTGTTTCACCCCTCTGGGAGGGGGGGTCCATCGACATGCAGGGGCCTATCTGGGCCTCACCCTGCGGAGGATCCTCTGTGTATTTTCAGGATCTCGGGGGGGGGGGGGGCGGTGCGAGGTGCGTTTGTCGCCAGGATCGCTATTACATTGTAGGTCCGCACAGGAGTACCTCGGTCTCACATCTGCTCAACCGGCTGCTGGCACCTCATCTCCATGGAATTTATTGGTGGATGTAATACCAGTGGGATTACCTCATTGTAAATCCACTGTTATTGGAGGTAAAGTGGAGGATATGTCGCCAGCTACAAACTGGAGGTGAATCTGTCACTTTTACTCTGAAAATCGGTAGATTTACCGCAAAGTAATTCCATCAGTGGTAAATCCGCCAGAAATTATAATTTGGCAGAAGCACTACCACTTTTTTTCACTTTATTTCCACACCACCAATCTTGTAATGAGGCCCATACTCGTGTTGTGAGTAAATCCATGAGGCTTCCATGATTCTTCCCAGTAAAGCACATAATTTAAAATCGTCAAGCAAAAAACACAAACATTTATTTAACTGCATTTAAAACAGTTTATGAAACAATTTTACTCAAAGTATTGCATTTTCTGTTAGACAGGAACACAAACGACTTTCAAAACACACACATTATTTTGAACATGCTCAACTCGTGATGTGCCATGGGCCCTGATTATGGAATTGGCACAGTTATTAAAGTTCGACTTGCCAGTATCAATCTTGTGATTTATAGTTGTCACAAACATCCATCTTTTACTGTTATAACAACTACATGATGCTGTAGAAGCCTCTTCGTGAAAGAAATGAAGTCAATCCTCATTAGTATAAAACACGTTGTACCTTTTCATATGTCATGGGTGTTACCTTCAACGTGCAGGAGGAGGAGATCAGGGACCAACCACTCCATCACTTGATATTTTGCCCGTTACAAGTTTTCCAGTGGTCTCCACCGTAGCTCGAAGTCCGTGCCATACAATATCCGCATTAGACCAATCAAAATTAAAACTCATGCCACGTTTCAATACATATTCATGTATCCAGTAAATCGACAAATCTCATACCATTTACCTCTTACATAAGCGCGGTAGCATCATGCGAACTCATTGAATAACAGTCAACACCTACACATATAAAACTCACTTACACATACATGAACATTCATCCTATTTTTGAAACCCAGAAAGCAAAATAATTCCTAGCTGCACAAACCCATTATTGCTTAAATTAAAGGTTCACACACGAGTTAAATTCGACAAATTGTAATGCCATCTCCATCACGCCATATGAAGTTTTTTACGTAGCATATCTTACATTTCAAGCGATTAATATCGTTGACCCGCACCTGTTCCCATTCACCATCTTTTGATAATGTACTCTCCGGTGTAATCAACCTAAATTTAATTGGCCTGGTGGCAAAAAATCGGAGGACATGCGACAGCTTTTGACATCAGGTGCTGCAGCCGTAAAATCACGACCCTGGTCATTAGTGAGGGGACATTGGAGCCAAATGTAACGTGTACGCGTTTGCGTAATGACGTTTCACCACTCAAATGCGGAAGACACTGAACTCATGCAATGCATATCCGCATTTATTATTTCCGCTGCCTGCACAAAACATTGGGCCTCATTACAAGTTGGGTGGTGTGGGTTAAATGCGGCGGTCTTACCATATTCCGCTGCATTAACGCACCACGTAACTATGAGGTGGGTGGAAACTTGGAGGATTCACCTTGCGTACTTCCTGCCCATTTTTGGCGGAATTACTGCTGCGGTAATTCCACAGAAAATGCCCCATTGAGTCCTTTGGGCACAACCAAAATAGGGACTTGCTGCGCCACGTGTAATCTGGCGGTAATACCGCCGGACAAAGTGGCTGTTCCAGTAATACAGTTTGGTGGTATCTGGGCAGATTTACCGGCCAGATATCACTATTTAGCATTATTATTTTATGCGGAATGAATTAAAGGGGTTGAGGCGTTAATAAATCTTCATGGTCTGAATAAAAAATGAAATGGTAAAATGCATCAGACGGTCTACAGTAATCCCAAAAGAAAACAAATTGTTCTAATCAACTTTGGTTTAGACACTAAATCAACACAGCTCCAATTGCACAATTCATTTTTCTTTCTTGAAGAAGTATGCCATTTCTTCTTCATGTTAATATGTTTCCTGCATATAAGAGCTCTGTTGTGTATCTGTATTGTTGTATAACTGTTTAAAGCGCTGCACTGCGTTGCTTCCCGAAGCTAGGTCCATGGTCAATAAATACCATAATGATATTATTCTCCTCCAAAAGTGATCTGGAATTTCCAGTTTTTATGCCAAATCCGGGGTCCCATTTAGACCATCTACTGTTACATTTTTGGAGACGCAGCTTTCAAACATTGTCCTTGTAATTTGCAATGCTCGATAGACCATATCGAAATCCATATCCCTCAAACGATTGTGTGCCCAGTGCAGATGAACACACAGTGTTTTGTGGTTGGCGAGTGAGCGCCCATTGACCTATATGGCCATGTAAAGGGTTGGCGGGTCAGTTAGCTGTCTAGATGGAGACCGACCTCATCCAAAAAGCATGCAAGTCGATAGCTATGCCAAATCTTCTTACAACAAGCTTTGAATGGGCCCATTGCTTTTGATTGTAAGGACAGCGAGTGGACACCCCTGTCCCACTCTCTCGCTCTCTCTCTCTCCCCCTGTGACGATTGGGGAGTATTACATTTGCATATCGGCTGTAGACACAGTCATCTGGAAAATACGTTCCATGGCATCAACAGGTTTGGCAGAAATACCTGTGGGTCGATAAGGATATCTTTAATATTCTGCCCTTATGAATACACTTTACATTATTTGCTGTTGTATTTAATCTTGAATATATTAATCCTGTTTTCATAATACTAATAAAAAATAAAAGCATGTTCTTACAACACCCTTGCCTGGTCCATGTTGGGCCTGCGTCTCCTCAACTGAATGTGAAACGTTTGCATCTTAGAATGCAATCGGGTGGTTTTGCCTTATATGAAATGGATAGGTTGCTATTGTATGCCCGGTTGCACACTGAACTCCTGTGCATTTTCGCCATCACGTTTTCGAGAGAATCGCTTTCATGAGTGATGAAGGTCATCCATGGCTGTACACGCCCCCTCATTTTTAGATCTTCAAACTTCACCTTTTACAAGCTGGCATTCGTCAGTAGCAGCAATCGTGCCTACATTATTGTAGCCTCTATGTTGCATCTGCCTATTTTAATAATTGTTCGTCAATTGACCTATGAAGCAAGACGACACGAACAACACAGGTTCGATCCCCTGGTCGCGTTTAGAAACCCCTGGGTATTAAGCGCATCATATCATATCATACCTATGCAGCACAGGAAATGGTGCCAGGGGGAAGAGAGGATAAAATACAGTCACGCTGACACACACATTCACGGCTTCATTGATACCGCGGTTCCCACAATCACAGTCTCCACCCGGGGTTTTGATCTTTAATTTATCCCTCCCTGTACCTCGTTTTACAAGGGATATGTGTTCATACTGGGAAGAAATACAGCCATGCATGCTTAGATCCTCTGTGGACACTTGATTTGTGCTGGGACTAGTGGGTCACTTGCTTATCAGTCAATGGTGTGGGGCTGGCTCCGGCCTCGCTGGGTGGGGGTTAGAAGCCTAATGGCAGTTTAGTGGAGATGAATGGACGCAGCGCAGAGCCTAGTGTTGGCTTGCGCTCTATCTGGGCGCCTTCCCTTCGAATATTCTAAATATTCGCAACACTGGAGGAACGACGGGGAAATGGACTTCTGTGGCAACGGGGCTCTGCAAAGTCAGTCTGCCTTGCAGGAATTAGGCCTACTGAGCAGAGAACGTGAATCGTTTTATCCCTTTTGGGCCGAATACAAAATGGAGTCATGGGCTATGGATTTCTAGTGCCACGCATCTACCTGTACGTGCTACAGTGCCTCTACACGTTGCCTAATAGTGTGGATTACTCCCCCCCCCCCTTGTACGTTATATCACTTCATATGGTGTTCGCCTTACTTGGACGTGCCTAGGGGGTCGGGATAGGCTCATTTCCATCCCAACACATTCTATTCTTTAAGATTTCAATGCACTGCCCACATTTTAACAGTAACTTCTTAATTGCTTTAGAATTATGCATTATAAATAGAAAATGCATAGTCTGTACTTTTGATGTCATTTGTAGGCTCTACAGTAAATTCATGCAGCTGCAGCATAAATCTTAGTGCAAGAAGAAAGCAATGGCTTTAAGATTGTTATATACGCATCAGAACATGTACTTGACACTGATAGGATGTTTGCTGTCCTGTAGATCATGCCCTACTATCCTAAAATGGGATAAGAAAACAAAGATAATAGTCGCTCTAATGCTCTCTTTCAAAGCCTTTTGCTTTTCAAAATGTAGAGGTGTTAGAGGAGTTCCCCCAGTTACCAGTTTGGTGGAAGAGAGGTAAGAGGTTGGTGTGAAGGGTCGTCCGTAACCAGGAGAAGTTTGCTACTGCCATTCCCCTTGTACAAGCTCTACAATTAGAAGACTACAAGGCTGACTGAGTGTCGGGGAAGCATATACATACATGTTCTCTGGCTTTACACAGTTGATATTCATGACTGAGTAAAACACCTTTCACACGAAACAATGTAGGACAATTCATTATTTAAACTATACAGTTATGTTACTACGTGATTTGCCCTGTTTAGTTGGGGCTATTAGGTGTCGCTTGTGACCCCTATAAGCCGAAATTATTGCATTAGAGTAGAGATAGGGTGGAATGGCATATGAGAAGGAGGACATAACCACCTAGGTGTTGTTTGGTTATGTGCCCACCCATTGACATCCCATGCTAATCCCTATGGCCATTCCCACCCAGTTCCTGCCCCTCCCGAACCCAAACCACCCCCTCATGGGAACACTTTGAGCTCACTTTAATCAAGCCTTACCATCAAACTTTACAATGGAAGTGACTGTCGTTTTTTTTTTTTCACAGCAGTCTTCTGAGAGTTAATGACTTAATTGGAGTTGTAAACCCACTACTGGTGTGCTAAAAATGTCTTAACCTGGTCTGGCTTCAGCCTCTTGATTGTTATGCACCATGATTATGATATGATATGTTAGTTATAACATGCTTAATACACAGAGGTTTCTAAGCGTGGACCCGGGGATCAAACCTGTGTTGCTCCATGTCGTCTTGCTTCCAAGGCGAGCACATTGCCCCTGAGCTATCCTGCCGAGACATGGGAGGATAGCTATGAGTGTCCTTCACTGAAGTCCTGTTAAAAACTAGCATTGGCAAAGCCAACGGTTTTGGCTTGTGTAGAAGTATTAGGCATCTGCCAGGCACTGCTAGTAGATGCCCATGTAGTCGCACCATTTTACTCCTGCTACCATCGATAGCCAGATAATACCACTACAGTTGTGCCTGGCAAGTTCCTTTCCCATGCCTACACAAAAACCCAAACTGTTAGTATTGCCAATGCTTGTTTTAAAATACCTCTTTCAATATTATTGCCTCAAAGTGTCATACTTTCAATTATAGTTTACTTTTATAGGCTATTGTCTGGGATGTACGTTGGAATTTTCTTTTTTTTTTTTTTTACTTTTGTTTATTGGCAGAAAGTTGAGACAGCTATAGCACATAGTACACAGAGATACACAGGAGTCATAACATCACATTTAGGCATTACATCATGCCTTTTCCAGGACAGCACAGAGTGGGGGGCTGGGGGGATTGACAACACAGGGGAGCGCGAGGTGCTCCGTATTTATGATGAGTCGGGTGGGTTCAGCGGGGGGGTGGAGCTCCACTCAACCCCGTCTCTATTGTTCAGATAACTGCAGATTCCGGTCCACACATTTTTCAGCCACATCTCCAGGGTGGGGGGGTGGAGGGGAGCGGCGCTTCCAACCTTGTAATATACTTTATTTAGCGATAATTGCACTTACATTAAAAAATGTTGACATTTTCTTTGCATTTTCTCCAGCCCATATCCCGAACAGCAGGGCCAGTGGATCAAGGTCTAGTGGGGACCCAATTATCTCTGAGAGCGCTTTCGTTAGCTCCCTCCAAAACTCACTCAGCGCAGTACAGGACCAAAACATATGTATATGGTCTGCCTCTTCAGATTTACATTTCGGGCATGTGTGAGTCGGTGTTTGTGTGAATTTCGCCACTCTGTGCGGTGTATAATAAAGTCTGTTGAGGAGCTTATGCTGTATGCAGTGGAATCTGGCGCTGAGGGAGACTTTGCGCGTGTGTGCACACATTTTGTTCAACAGTCCTTCAGTGATTTCCAGTTCCAGCTCCCTAGCCCTTGCCTCCCGTGGTTTGAGGGATGCATTTTCTAGTTTTTCCAGCTGCATTCTATACAGAGAGGATATTATGCCCCTGCTGCCTGTAGAGTTTGCTATGTATTGGAGTTCGGGAGAGTCTGGGGGCTCGTCTGGGTAGGAGGGCCACATTGCACGGACCGCCGCTCTTAGCCTGAAGTATTGTAGTAACTCAAGCGCTGAGTTGGAGTGTGCAGGCCGCCACATTTGAGGGGTGATAAATTTACCGTCGGGGTATAGATCAGTTACTGCTCGATAGCCTAGGTTCTCCCAGTGTTACAGGAAATGCTGGTCGTGCGTGGGGGAGAGTCCTGGGAATTGCCGTATGGGGAGCCACTTATACTATGGGCAATGCTCTTGTTTTGAATTCAGAATCCTATTCCATGCTCTGATCGTGGTTGCCACAGGGTCTGAGGGGGAGTCTGTCTGGAACGTGCAGTGTAGTAACAGGGTCATGATGTTGGTCCCGTCACCTGCCAGTTTCTCTAATTTGACGTGAGGGGCGGATTCGAATGTGCATACTAATGCGTGGCGTGTTGGGCCTGTGCCGCGATCCAGTACAGTGTTAGGTCTGGGGCTGTGAAGCCCCCTTTTTCGTAGGGTGGTGTCATATGTTGCCACTTCTTGCGGACAGCACCAGAATGCCAGAGGAATTGAGCACACACCGAGTGGAGCCTACTGAAGTATTGCTTCCCGGGCCACACCGGTACGTTGGCAAAGATATAGAGGAGCTTAGGGACCGCGATCATTTTAACTAGGGACAGTCTGCCCGCCAGGGACGGTGGGAGGTTGCGCCATTTGAGCATCTTGGATTCAATGAGCTGTGCTGTTGTCTCGTAGTTATCTGCCAGTAAGGAGGCTTTGGTTAGTGACACTTGCACCCCTAGGTACTTGATGCCACCTGGGGACCAGCGAAGGGGGAATTCACATGGCGGCTGTTGGGTTGCCGCAGTGAGGGGGAATATTTCAGATTTAGAATAGTTGATGGTAAAGCCAGAGTACGTGCCTATTTTTGTTATGTCACGAATGATCGGGTCTAGGTGTGTGGAGGGGTTTCTGACATATAGGAGTACATCATCGGCATACAGTGAGATGATTTCTGGTGTATCTTGTAAGCGAATACCTTTGCAGGTGTGGCAATCCCTGATGTGGTCGGCCATGGGTTCAATGGCGAGCGCAAAAAGGATGGGGGAGAACGGACATCCCTGATGGGTACCCCTGTGGAGAGCGAAGGGAGAGGAGACAATGGAGTTGTCAAGCACCCTGGCCATTGGACCTGTATATTCCAGTTTTATATAAGAGATCATATTAGGTCCTACTCCCATTTTTACGAGCACGGCCCATAGGTATTGCCATGAAACCATGTCGAATGCCTTCTGGGCGTCTAGCGTGACCGCCACTGCTTCCGTCTTCGGGTCAATTCTGGACATCACATTAAATAAACGGCGGATATTGAGTGCAGTAGAGTGGCCAGGGACGAATCCACTTTGGTCTGCGTGGACCAGGTGGGGCATAAATGGAAGGAACCTGTTTGCTATTATTTTGGCGAAGATTTTCATGTCCGTGTTGATAAGCGATAAGGGCCTATAGGAACCACATTCGTCTGGGGGTTTCCCTGGCTTGGGGAGGACGGTGATTAGGGCTTCCCTTAGGGAGGGGGGGTGCGGCTAATCGGAGTGATTCAGTCCAGACCCTGTACAGTATGGGAGCTAGGATGGCAACATGTTCCTGGTAGAACTCTGATGTGAGCCCATTCGGACCCGGGGCCTTGCTCTTTGGAAGATCTGAAATTAACTGGACTATCTCATCCAAGGTGAATGGGGCATCAAATTGTTCCTTAGTGTTTTGGGAGATGAGGGTCATAGGGATGCGTTCTAGCAGGTCGTCTAAGTCATGGGCTGTGTGTTCTGGCTGGGGGCCATATAGCCTGGCATAAAAACTAGCGAAGGTGTCAATGATGGCTTGGTCTGACCAGTGTCGTAGGCCTTGTCTATCTATTCGGGTCCTGCCTCCCTCCGCGCGCACTAGCTCGGCCAGAGTTCTCCCAGGTCTGTCCCCCTCCCCGTACCTACAGGCAGCCACAGGGCGAGCGTAGTACCGCACCTCGCTCAGGGCATGGGATTCAAAAAGTTCCAGTTCTGTTCTAATTTTGGCTAGGGTTGCCGGAGCAGGCGCAGAAGCATGTTCTTGTTTTAGAGTTTTGAGCTTCGTTTCAGAGCTATTTAGGGCCTGCCTTATGGCTTTGAAGACCCCCGCCTCCCTTGAGATGCACATCCCTCTTATGTATACTTTGAATGCCTCCAGCGGGTTCCCTCGGGTGTGTCTTGTGAGTCGTTTCTCTCGAAAAATATGTTTATATCCGATAGGATCTCGGCTTTAAAAACAATATCAGATAGAGCTTTAGATTTAAAGCGCCAGGTGGGGCGGGCGGCTAGAGTATTGCCCAGTTGGATCTGCAGTAACACGGGGGAGTGGTCAGAAACCGTGCGTGCTAGGATCTTGACATCTGTCACTCTGCCCACCCGGCACCCCGACAGTAGGAACATGTCTATTCTTGAAGAGCTGTCGTGCACTGACGAGTAGAAAGTGTAGTCCCTATCATGGGGATGGAGCGTTCTCCACACATCGTGTAAGTTTAGGGAGTTCATGTGTGTAAGGAGACGTCTGGCGGCTCGAGACGTGACCCTGCGGGTTGTGGTTGTTCTGTCCAGGACATTGTCAAGTATAAGATTCATGTTCCGCCCCATATAATGGGAACTTCCACATATCTCATAATATGGCAGTCATGGCATCTATAAATTCGGGGGAGTCGGTGTTGCGACCGTATGAGTTCACGAGCAAGCATTCGTCTTTAGCCAGACTGCAGTGGAGGATCACATATCTACCCTCTGCGTCAATGTGAGATGTGTGGAGTTTGAACTTCACCGATTTGTGATGAGAGTCAGGACTCCCATGGATTTAGTGGAGAATTGGGTATAGAATCTGTTGGGGCCCCAGGACTGTGCCAGGTTAGATGACAGGTGTTTCAGAGCATGTGTCTCCTGCAACAGGAGTACTTTGATCCCATGTCATTGTGCATATGCTGTGATCCTACGGGACTTTGTGAAATTTGTCAATCCCCGGACATTCCACGTCAACATTTTAATATCCATAATAACACTTTATGGGACATCCCAATAGAGGACTTGTCTCTGTCCAGAACCATGTGTGCTGCGGTGACGTGGAGACATGCTGGCAATTCATAGAAGAACCCATCTCTGATTACCATCATGTGTGCTGCCGAGGCGTAACCATGCCCCCTTTCCAAACAAGTCATCACCTTTCTGCCAGTTTATGTAAAGATTTCCCCGACTACGCCACCCCCACCCTCACCGCCCAGGATCAAACTAGCAGTGTGAAAACACCCTCCCATGGAGCGACCAACCGCGTGCCGCCCACAACTTGGCGACGCTCGGTTTAACCCCACGTAACAGGAATGTCAGGGTGCCGTATCAAACCCGGCCACTCCGACCAGTTTGCCCAACAGGGTCAAACCTGAAAACAAAGCGGAAAAATTGGTATTGCAATTGCAGTGGGGGTCGCCACTACCGTGTACCCAATTAAGCAAGTAGTGCGGCGCGAAAGGCGCCTCCAGGGCAGCATTAGGATTACAGTGTATTGTGTTACATTGAAAACATAATGACGGATGGTATCAAATGAGGAGAGATTTGGTCTCACTTAATACATTGGAGGTGTAAGGGACCTCAATCATTGTCCATCAAGTCGTTTGCAGGTTCTTCTAGTGGGATCTGTGATTCAATGAATTTGACTGCCTCATACAGGACCGTGAAAAAGTATAGCTTATTATGGTAGGTGAATTTCAGATGTGCCGGAAATAACATTGCATATTCGATTTTCCTCTCTCGAAGCATCTTCTTCCCCCCGTTAAATTGTCTGCGCTCTGCTTGGACCCCCACAGAGAAGTCCGGGAAAATTCGAATGATTTGCGAGTCCATTCTTAGTGCGCACTTCTCACGTGCAAGGCGCAGTATATGGTCTCTGTCTCTACAGCTAAGGACCTTTGCTATTATTGGCCTAGGAAAGTCGCTGGCTTGGGGCGGGGAGCGAGTGAGCGGTGCGCCCACTCGATTGTGAAGAATGGTGAGAGCGGAGGGTCACCAAGGAGCTCTTTGAGGAGGGACTCGACCGCCAGTTCCATGCGGCCCTTGAGCGCAGACTCCGGTACCCCCACAATACGGATATTGTTTCTGCGTAACCTTGATTCTAGATCGTCACACTTGGCCCTGACACTTTTCATGTCGCGCACTAAACCTGACACTGTATTTTGGAGGGTGAGTACATTGTCTTCGTTTGCCCCAATTCTGGTCTCAGCCTCGGTAATCCTGGTGCTGTGTTGGTCTGATCTAAGTGATGCCACATTTGCATTTATATCATCTAGCTTTTCGTGAAAGCAGGCAAAGTTCTTTGCCATGGACTCCATCATTACCGTTAGGTCGGGCTGGGGGGGATCCAGTGGGGTCTCCATGTCAGCGTCGCTCGAAGAGGTGGCGCCCCGCTCCAACCTGGGTGTCGGCTTGGTAAACTTGTCCATGGTTCCCCTCCTTGGCCGACCCGCAAGACTTGTTGGGCATCTCAAGGGTAGGTGGAATTGTGTGTAGATATGATGGATGAGCGGGCACTACTTGCGCAGTTTGGTAGAAGGTCTGATAGGCCTCGTGGGTAGCAGATGTAGCTGGCGCCAGGAGTGGACCCTGTGCAGGCAAACAAGGGTGTCGGAGCACTTTCCGTGGGATCTATTTTCCGAGGCCCCGGTGGATGCACAAAGTCAGGGTCAGAACACTGGGCAAGGCCCCACGGGTCAGCAAGAGGGCGCAGTGGGACCGGCCAGTCAGCCCGCAAAAGGCGCAGTGATTCACAGCAACTAGGGGGCAGGGTGTGAGGCCTGGGCCCTAGCCCCCTCCAGGCCGATGATGGTGCAGTCTGGGTGGTGATAGGTGCCCTTGCCACGACCAGGGCAGCGCCAGGGCCCCCCCCCCTCAGAAATGTGCGGAGTATTGCACGCTTGATGATTCCAGCCACATGGGCTGAAATTTATAATAGTGGCCCCGCAGGAAGCGCAGGCCCCGTTGTGTATTGGGTTGGCCCCAGGTATCCAGGAGTGGAGTCCACGGCATGCGGTAGAGCAGCGCGGCCCAGATGCAGCCCCACCATCCAGGTGCAGGAGCCGGGGGCTGCGTGTTCAAGTAGCATACAGTTGCAGCCGTATTACCGTGTCCCCCCGGCTCCTCACCTCAGGCTCCAGCGGTCCATATGATGTGTATGCAGGGCTCACAGGCAGGCAGGGCGGCCACACGCCTACGGCAGCCCGAGGTACAGCGCGGTCGCGGCACACTGCCGCCGGCTGCTCACAATGTCAGGCCGAGCCCAAGCCCCACAGGGGTGCGCGGGAGCCGGCGCCGGCGCCAGCCAGGAGCCCACAGAAGCGCACAGCCCAGCAGAGCATGCACAGGCACTCTGGCAGGGCGGGGGCGCAGCCCGGCGGCCCGCAGAGTTCCCAGGGCCGGAGGAAGGAGGAGAGGGCTCACGGCCGACTCCGCAGCAGGGGCCTCTCTATAGGGGGCAGATGGTCACGCCGCCGGGCATCCGCGGTGCAGGGCTCAAAAGCCCGGTTATATCCCGGCCCAGGGTAGGCGCCGCACTGCTCATACGGTCTGGATGTCAGGGCGCCGCGACTCGGCTCCAGTAGCCCGATTTCCCCCGAATATGGCTGTGGGTGTAGCGCAATGTCAGTGCTACAGCCGACAAGTATTTCCCTTGCAGGATGTGATCTTTTGCCGCCGATGCAGTTCGATACAGGATTGCTGGGCACGGAGCTCCACTACTACGCAGCCATTTTGATGGCTGCTCAACAGCGTCCCTGTACGTTGGAATTTTCTAAAGGAGAAAATATTGCACATTTGTTTTGTTTTTGTTAAATTGCCCCTCTCTCCCCGCCTCAACTATTTCCCCTACCCCACCCCCATATTTTAGAAAAATGTGCCCAAGAATGGAGAAATGTTCTAAAAAAACATGAGATAATTTCTCCATTTGTTATTTTTCCAACAAAGTTTTCTGCCGATACCATTGTCTGTAGTTACTGTACTTTACCTTGCCTTCTTAGCTAAAAAGGTAAAAAGGCCAATGGTAGATTTCAAAATTTTTATTAGAAAAAGTGGAAATATTTTTGAGGAAATCTGTGCATATTGTACATTGTTTTCTCATATTGTTAAACACTGGGGATCCATCAAGGGCTACATAATGGCAGAATTCGTTTTTTTTCAAACAACTTTAAGTACGGTTGCCTGGACAAAATTGAAAAGAAAATGCTGTCTCTTTGAGCACCAGATAACAAACAATGCAACTTTCAAAGATCCAAAGTAGTTCCCACCCTCAAAATGCATCCCCTCCCACCCATGCCATTCCGGCTCCCCAGCTTAATAACCATCGCTTTGCACAAACAGAGTCACCTGTCATGGTTTGTATACTTATGCCGGGACATCTAGGTCATATTCCAGAATGGGGGACCAAGTTTCTGTGAAGCGGTAGAGCAGCCCCTCCTAGGCCGCCGTAACGTTCTCCGCCACCAAAATGTCCCAAACCTTGGTCCACCACTGGGGGATAAGTAGGCCCTCGGGGGCGTTCCAGGCATGGGCGATGGTAATCCATGCTGCCACCAGGAGGTGTGTGAGCAGTCTGGCTGTCATAGCTGATCTGGGATAGCTCCCCGGGACTGGCGTCCCCAAGAGCAGCACCTCAGGATCTAGGGCAAGCTTTGTCTGCGTTATGGCCTCAATTACGGATGTTACCTTGCCCCAAAAAGTCTGGACCCGCGGGCAGCCCCACCACATGTGGAAGAATGTCCCTTGTGCGCCACATTGATGCCAGCACCCCGGATTCAGGGAGTTCTCAATATGGTGCTCACTGGTGGGTAGTACCAGCGGTACGTCAGCTTGAAGGCGCATTCTTTGTTGGTCACGCATTTAGAGGAGGAATAGTTCTGCGACAGTATGTCAACTGGTCGTCGATAGGGTGACCCAAGTCTGTTTCCCAATGGTCCTTGTAATGTGGCCGAAAGGTTCACATATCTGTCTGCATAATGGTACCTGCCTGTGCACCCTCCCGTAGGACACGCTTCATTGCCTCCAGCTCTCGAGTTGCCCTGTGCTGCACCTGAGGGTGAACTATCCAGGGATGTTGCTAGGTCTGGAAAAGATCTGGTGCTACGCTAATGTTGGGACTGTTGAGACTCGGGGCTAGCTAGTCTTTTGGTTGTAGCTTCTGAGCTTCTATCCGGGGCTACAACCAAAAGATCTGGGGCTATAGCCTCCTAAACCCCCCCCCCCTAGCAACGCCTCTGCGTAACAGTATCTGTCAGCTTCCGTCAGGGCAAACCTCTCTTTACAGTCAGCATAGGTTAATGGGACCCGATTATTAAAGAGCTGGGAGAGGCACCGTAGGCCGTTTTGTCTCCATCTGCTGAACTCAGTGAGCCGAAGGCCCGGGGCAAAATCCGGGCTGTGAAAGATGGGCTATGCAGATCTGGCCCTCTTGGGGTATCCACCAGCTTCAAGCCCAGACCAGTATCTCAGTGCTGTCAGAGAGGGTTTAGGTAGATTTGACCGAAAAAATCAGTCGTCACAAAAATAGACAGAAAAGAAACTGACCGCCTGCAACATCATATCGTATGGTGTTGCATGCGGTCAGCTTTGCGGGACTAAAAAAATAAGTATTCATTCCCCAACCCCCACTTACCTGTTACCTCGCCGCCTGATCCACTTCTGCTCTGCGGTGTCAGATAAGTCTCTCTAACGCGGGTCGGATCCGATGCAGCAGGGTCCCTTTATCTTTATTTTTTTTTTCCAATATTGAGGAAGCGGGGGACACCCCCGCAACTCCCCAGGGCTACTACACACCAATCATGGGGAGTGGGGGACACCCCCGCAACCCCTGCTCCACATGTTTGGTGTGTATTAGCCAATTTGTTCAAATATATTCGGTCAAATGGTACAGGCCAAATTCAGTCAAATGTACCATTAGGCCAAATATATTAAAACAAATATACTAATACCGTCAGAGAGATATGTGGTAAGGAGGAGAGGGGTAACTGAAGTCTAGACTGTTCTATGTCTTCCCATCAGGGGGGCTCATGGGTCACAAGCCAAGCGGGGACGAACGCCAACTGAACTGATCCACTACGTAGTAATGTCGTAGGTTGGGTAACCCGATCCCTAACAGACGTGCACTGCCCATCATTACCACCTTGGAAATTCACCCTCTCTTCCTACGCAAAATCAATTGAAAGACCCTGCACTGCAAGCAGAACAGTGGTGCACTGGGGATTTCCACTGGTCGTGCCGCTCACTGGTAGAGAAACTTCAAGCGTAAATTCATCTTGCAGGCCGTGATGCGGCCCATCAGGGAGATTTCTTGGGATTTCCACTGCTCTAGGTCCACCTCTAGGGCTTTGAAAAGCTGCAGGAAATTAACACCATAGACCTCTTTAGATTCGATGGAACCTGGACCACCAAATAGCTTAATGCTTTACTTTCCCATTTCATTGGCTTTGGGCCCTACGCTGCGCTGTCCTAAGCACACAATACCAGGTTATCTTAGGTGGGGATTCCACACCTACTTATAATCCCGTTCTTTTATGGACACATTTGTTCAAGCAGGCTGATATAGTAGGAATTGCACCACATTGCAGACAAGCACACATACAAGGTAGGTTCATTATCCCACACAAACATGGTGGTTGCAGGGGCGGCATACCATTGCGCATGCGTCCGGGATTCATGGCAACCAAATATAAACATCAAGGCTGCCTGCGCGCCTCACAGACTGTCGGCTTGGTACCTGACACAAACAGACCAGGTAGGCACAGACGGGGAGTGACTGTAACCTCAGACTGTGTTATTCATAATAAGGGTACAAGCTGCTTGCATCGCTATGGCCATAAGCGAAGGAAGCGCAGCGATCCCGCAATGCGCATATGTTGCACAGCAGATGCATTGGCCCCCCGTACCTTAAGGATCGGGCACTCTAGATGCTTCTGGATACGAGTAGAGTGAGGGTAACTTTGACCGTTCCACGGCAGCGGATCACACGTGGCAGGTCCTTTTTTCCCCCCGTGCGGCAATTTATTGTCCCTGTGGGGCGCAGTGAGCCCTGGAGTCAAGCTCAGCTCATCTCCTTTATTGAGTTTATAACAATTTGACCACTTATACACAGGATCCCAAGGTGGTTCCCTGTCTTTGGTTTACAGTGCTATATGAAGTCGATATGAGCAACAATTCAGTCGGCCCTTTGGTCTTCCCTGCTTTCTCGTGCAGCCATTAGAAGCTGGGTCAGTAGGGTCCCTTCTCGGTTAGAGTCTGTCACCCAGTGTTAAGTTTGTCATTAACACATACATTTGATTGACATAATCCCCTCTTGTTTACCATATAGGGTGCATATGTCACTGAGTATTTCCACATGTGAATGGAGGTCAGTATATTTATATATTCTCTAAGGGCATGTAAGTTCTAAGCCAATTTTTTGGTTACATTATAGGTACACAGATCAATTTGTGATTATTACAAGAATGATACGAATATTGAGCTTCAAGCCCTGATGATGGATTTGTAATCCGAAACGCGTTGGTCAACCTTTGTGCTAAATTGGAGCTTTTTTGGTTATCTCTTGATTTGTTTTTGATTGTATTTGCTATAACAATGAACTTGTATTTTGTTTTTTATAAATGTCACATTCATTATGTTAAAGGTTGAGGAGATTTAGTTGTTATTTCCTCTGGATTTGTACAAAACGTCATGTGACCATAAATACATTTATGTTTCTAATTAGGTTTGACTGTTCTTGGTTGTGTTGTTCGACGGTACTTGTACCTAGACAACATTAAAATTTCACCGAAATTCTAATAGAGTTCTGTTTATTGAAATAGTGTGATGCATGTTTCTTTCAAAACGTACACTCTGATGGTTGGTTGCGTGGACCCTTATGTGACAACTGACTTGAACTAACAAAGATGTGTAGGACTTCGGTCCACTTGGAGTGCAACGGGGTTACCTGTTGGCAGCAACGGGCTGGGTGTATTTTGGATCACTTAGGGGCTCTCAAGGGGTAAGTCAATGCGGGAGGAGGTGCAGTGTTCGTGACAGAACAATGAGTAGTCCCGTGCCTGCCTGTGCCACAACCTCCAAGTGTCCACCACCCCCAAGGTCTTAAACACCAATGCAAGTTTATAGTCCCTCGGGCCGGCGGGTGAGTCCTGTCTAGTAGTGGGTCCGGAACCCCGTTGAAGTCCCCTCCTATTACCTGGCCCTCTAGAAAGGGAGCTAACTCTGCCCCCAACACCTGCAAGAATATCTCCTGTCTCTTGTTTGCGCAATAGATGGCAATCAAGGTGTGCAACTGTCCAAACAACATGCCTTCCACTCCCAGGAATCTACCTTTCAGGCCCTGTAGGGTTTCCAGTTTCACAAAGGGACCCCTGTCGCGAGGATGATTGCAGTGCTCCCTTTCTTGGTGCCAATGAAGGCCAGGAAGTGCTTCAGAAAATTCTTACTACACAACCTGGGAAAGTCTCCGGGGGCCATATGGGTTTCTTCAAGAAATACTTGACCTCTATCCAGGTCTACTAGTCGCTGCAGCATGGATCTGCGCTTAGATGGGGAGTTCAGGCCTTTGGCATTGAGAATCGTGAATGTTGGGGTGGGGTGGTGGTGCCTGCTGCGATGCAGAGTCTTCTGCTACGGAGGGAGGAGCCGGGTGGCATTCCTCCGTCATATGGTACTACAGCTTCTATGTGCAACTGATGCAACCAAAATGTTTTAAAACATAAACTGAAAATGAACTAGTGCCACCTGTGCACTAACCAAGTTGGGCTCACCGCCCATGTGACCAGCGAGCAACATTGCTCAGAGGTCTGGTCATATCCATGCAGAGCCTGGGCCGCGCTAACTCCACAAACAACACTACACCGATCCTGGAGCATCACTCTGAATGCGCAGCACAATTGGGCAGGTGTTATGTTTGGTGCATTGGTGTTTCTTCCCTGCCACTGACCATGGGGTGCGCTGAGGCTTGGGGTCTTCCCCCTTTGGGGTTGTCAGCCCCCTGCCGCAGGTTGCTCCACAGGTCTTCCGCCTCCTCGAGAGAGCTGATCGTTCTTGCAGTGTCTGCAATGGAAAACTGGAGAGTGGCTGGGAAGGTCCATCTGTAGCAAATTTTGTTATCTTGAATCATAGTCAGCGGCCGCAGGGCTCTCCTTTTCTGCACAGTCGCCATCGCCAAGTCCTGGAAAATCTGCAGGGACGCCTCCTGGTACATTATGTCCACCTGCGAGCAGGTTGCGGCAACAATATCTTGCTTGGTGGTGTAAAAATTGACTCTTGTGATGCCATCTGCCGGGGGGCAGGGGTCCGAGGATCCCCGGCCTTGCCTTCCCCGCAGCCTATGCGTGCAGTACCAACAGCAGGGCAGCTCGCTCATGGTGAGGCATTAATTACTGGAAGATGTTGTACACATATTCACTTGGGACTTGGTCTTGAATCGAGGATGGGTCACCTTTGATGCACTAATTATTTCTCCACGCCCTATTCTGCATGTCCTCCTGCTTCAGCGCCATGGCCGCACTCTCCCCCTCGAGGGCCTGTATCCTATGCTGTAAGTCAGCAAGCTGCCCGCCTGCTCCGAAGTCCGGTCCCCCCTCTCCCGGCCTCTGTTTCCGCCTCCACTACACAGCCATCCAGATGTTCCAGCTTTGTATTTGGCTCTGTCATGTAATTCCAGAATTCTGCTTTAATGTCCGCCCTGAAGGCCTCGATGTCCTTCTTTGTGGATAGCTGCCCCGGGAAGACTTGCGGCTCTCTGGGGACTGGACCTTGGCTCTCACCGTCTCCGTCCTCTTCTCCTGAGATTACAGCATGGTGGTGATGTCTGTGACTTTGCTGTTCTTCTGCTTGGCCATAGTGGGCCCCTCATGGGTCCACATGCCAAGGGGGTCCCTGCTTGCAGATTAGAGGTAGTGGTTGATGTTTGGAGTGCCCGTAAACTGTGTGATCCACCCGCGACCACCCACACCGGCGCCCCCTGCACCTTTGGACCTCAGCTTGGTGCAGAAGTTGGAGCGAGCTGCCAGCAATCCACCCTGAAAGGGGCCTTCACTTTTCTTGGGCCAGGATCTTCTGCTTCCGCAGCCCGGGCACACTCACTGCCGCTGCTCTGGGGCCGTGGGAGGTCCAGACTTCTGCTGTGCAACATGCTTGCCCCCTCCACACAAAGGCTGCCAGCTCACTCAGAGACTAGGGGGGGAATGGATTTGCGGTTAACCCCCTTGAAGGCACATCTGCAATGTATGTGGCTTCCCACAGATAGAGACAAATCACATCCAGAGTTTTCTGTGCTTGTGGGAGGCCTTAGCCATAGCTCCCTGTGATCCCTGTCAGGCTCCACAGCTGCACTCCTGGATAGCGACCTTACTGCCAGGGCCGGGGGAGGCAAGACTTTCTCACATTGCAGAAATTCAAGGCCCCTCTGATTACAGGCTGGCTCGAGACCTGAGCACTCAGTTTGTAGCTGCCCGGGGAGCCGAATGGAGGAATCCCCCTCACTGCTTCCTTACCAGTGATTGTCGATGTTGGCCCCCTGGTATTGGTTCTCTGCCCGCATCAGCACTGCAGCTTCCCGAGGCTCACCGCTGGGCCTGCCTGCATTTTGAGTGCTGCTCATATTATGCTGCTCGTGAATGCTGCTTGGGGCCGGCGACAGCAGCCCCCACCACTCCCAACGAGCCACCGACCCGGCTGTCGGTCCAGAGCACCCCCGCTGCTAAAGGCAATCACTGGTGCGGGTTGGCGGCCGCCATCTTGGCTTGCTGCACCGGGTGCAGCTCATGTAGAGCTTCAAGAGGGCCATGGTTGGGATTGGGGGCTCCCCACCAGTTCCACTCTCGCCTAGATGTTCCTGGGCATCTCCCCAAGGGACATGCTCGACAAGAGCCCTCAGCTCAGCACTTGGCCAGCAGAATGCTGCTTCAGGAATCGGCTGCACACAAAGGCTATTAGCGGAGCTGCCACATTGTTGGCACTCCTAGCCACCATCAGAATTGGTTTTGTAGCAAACCAATGCTAATGAAAACTGAACGCTTTGATGTGGATTTGGGAAGCACTAATGCAAATAGTTTTGAGCACAGTTAAAACATGTGGACAAGTTGCAACACTAGAATTCACATGCATGATACCTTACCGTTTATTTTTCCACCACTGTCTCTCTGCCACATTTCATATCTGCTATTAATAATAATAAAACATTCTTAATTTGTTACAGATAACATATCCATAGATTAAAAGCTGAGGATATGTGAACAAACCACAATGCATTTTTTCAACAGGTCATTAATCTATATTTATAAAAGTGAACATTTGTGGGGTTGTGGCTTGGCGACCCGTTGTTCCTTCTACAATTGCACACCAGTTCACCAATCTGCATCAAATGTTGCATAGTTACCTGGTAGGACGCTCCGGACATT
Source organism: Ambystoma mexicanum (assembly GCF_040938575.1). Lineage (NCBI taxonomy): Eukaryota > Metazoa > Chordata > Amphibia > Caudata > Ambystomatidae > Ambystoma > Ambystoma mexicanum. The sequence continues at coordinate 668,414,288 of NC_090933.1, read as the reverse complement.
ACTGGCTACATGACATTTGTATACCCCACCCTGTTCCCTGGATTTCAGCAAAAGTCAAAATGTGTTTGTGGGTTTGTAGCATGGTGAAGCTTTGTTCCTTATACAATTCCACACCGTTTCACCAATCTGCACCAATTGTTGAATAGTTAGCTGGTAGGACCCTCTGGACATTACTGGCTAGATGACATTTGGACACCCCACCCCTTTTCTCAGATTTCTTCAAAACTCTAAATTTGTTTGTGGGTTTGTGGCTTAGTGAAACGGTGTTCCTTATACAATTCCACACCGTTTCACCAATCTCCACCCCATTTTGCCTACTCACCCATTAGGATCCTCCAGACATGACTGGCTACAAATGAATGGGACACCCCACTCCTTTCCCTGGATTTTAGCACCTTCACGCATGAGACAGTTGCTTGAAATCAGCAAAACATCAATGCGGTCATAGAAGGACCAGTCTGCAACCCTAGAATGCACGTTTTCTGGGACATTTGCACCGCAACAAGGCAACAGGTGGGGAGAGAGAGCACAGATATACCAGTATGCAACAGCACACCAATTCACGCCTCCGACCCAGCCTCTGCTCCGGGGTATGTCAGCCAGCCACACCCGCCCATTCACAGTGCAGTTTACTTCAGAGTGCAAAGCACATCAAGCGATAAGTGAATCGGAGCATCGCCCTATGGGACTTCACGGGAATGGGAACTTACAGGCTTTCCTCTGAACGTAATATCCTAGTATTGCTGGGATATTGGGTGGCGGAAACTGTAAGGTGCTTCTGGCGAGTTACTGACAGACTCATAATGAGGGCCCATGTGTTTCTATTGGCAACGCATTAAGTAAGATCTGTCATCAACTCCAATTCCATTTGTTCCAAGACCAGGTTGCTGACCCAGACCTTTTTTCTTTCATGAATGCCAACCCATAACACAATTCTCCTGAAAGAGAAGCAGTTCTGACTTACTACTTACACGCATTCCCATAAAAAGCAAGGAAATCAAGCTGTGTACGAGCCTCCATGCCGTGTATGCTGAAATGCAATATTTTAGGCCATGTCTGAGACATATGTTGTGGAAAACATTTAAATCCCCTGTGTAGCGAAATTCTGTGAGGTCCGGCATATCTCTAGCCTGTCCTTTGTCAAACACTGTTTGCAAGGGCTGTAGAAGGAGGCATCCCAAGCTCCAGCCATTTTTTATTTTTTGCATTGCTCTTCCTCGCTCAGAGAAGCATGTCCGCATGCATGATAGTTAGTATTTGCCCCTCATGAATGTTTGTTGACTGCATGGTGGATAAGTGATTGGAACTATTCAACCATTATGTCCACTGAACTTTCACAGCTTTTAGAACTCCATCAACCAGAGATGATTACTTTCCGGACATTGACCATTTCAACAGTGGTTTGCAGCCCTCTTTCCCCTGCTGTGTTCATTTTCTTGGCAACAGACTTTGACACATTACAGTGAATTGATGTCTTCTCTTTGGGAATCTCCATGCTTGGCTTTGGCACGTCTGTAGGTATTACTTTGATTTGTGATCTTGATTCAAGAAGTTCAATGGATTTCATAAAGCTGTGCTGCTCCATGGCAACAGAGCATGTACATTTGTTCACCTGTACCACCACAAGTCCTGGAGGTGATAAGCACAATACTTGGCAGAAAAAACAGGATGGCTGCACTGTCCGTCACCTACCAACGAGAACATTGCACAATGTTACCTGCTCTTGATTCCACACATCATGTATTGCAGTAAATAAGCAATTGTGCTGGTATGAGGTCTTTCAAAAACTCCAGTATGAGGTCTTTCAAAAAACTCCAGTCCATAAAATTTACAAAAGCTTGAGATTTGTGTAAATGTGAAGCACACAAATAACAGTGCACAAGAAGGTAGTACATTATCTGCTAGAATGTTCCCAGGCATTGACTGGCGGATACTCTTGCGAGGCGAGAGATTGCACTTTTTTAAAAAAACACCTATGTACCAAGAAAGGCTGCATAGTTCGTTCTCATAGCTTCCTGGAATGTTCATGTTTATTTCAACTACGTGTCTTTTAAAATTAATCAAAGGTTTGCCACAACTGTTACCTTGTGTCAATGTGTTGCATTTCCCATCTTAATGTCACATAGGCAGCAGTCAAATACTATGTTTTTTTGGTTCCACTCGTCGGGCAATTGAGTGCTTTCAGCTTTAAAGGTTGTGGTTATTCCCTCCACACTTCAGATGCTGTAGTCAGGGTCTTTGTTATCAGTTAATTCAGAGGTTTTCTCTATAGTTTTCAACAGGGATAAATTAAGTGTCAGCGACCAATATTGTACCAAGCATTTCAATAGTGTTGATTGCGTGACTTGATATTTACTGAATGTTGTTGCCTCTTTTGTTGATAGTGGCAGGTGAGGAGAACATGGGTTGCAGTAGCAATGATCCTTTCTTACTTTCCACGGCTGCGTGCTGGTGTTCAACTCAGATTCAGGCCATTGAGCAAGGGCATCCACCATGACAACATTGGCTCGCTGTTCAGATATCTGAAATAATAGTTCTTTTCAAATCACCATCGTTTCAATTCCAGCGTCCCTTGTTTGTGTTGCGGTTTGAGGTTTCCCGTTCTCTTCCTAGGTCTCTCTTTCACAGGATACAAAAACATTTTTAGCACGGTGAGTCAATGCTAACTTTAAACATCCTAAAGATAGCAAGGCAAAGTCTTGATTTCAAACACATCCTAGAAGCATTATAGGAAAGAAACAGTTAATTTCTGTTGCATAGTTGCAGAAATGCTACATACAAACTCACCCTGGTTTCTTTGATGTGCTGGGTAACAGTAACTGATCCTGTGCCCATTATTTTTAAATTATTTGTTTAAAGCGTGGATCTAGCTCGAGCTCAACAGAGCGCTGTACAGAGTCTGGGTTGTCTGCCTTTGGACTGGCATCTTTTAAAAGTAGCGCAGTACTGTTTGTTTGTTTGTTTGTTTGTTTGTTCATTTGTTTATTTATAGGGCGCCAGAAAACCCTTGGGTAGCTGGGCGCGCAGAATAACAAGAAGGCTTAGAACTTGGTTACAGGTTGCATATTACAGGTTGTTGGTAACATAAATTGTATACCGTAATTACATTATGTACATTCTTTACATGTGAGGATGGAAAGGTAACAAGTTATATACAGTAAATACATTATGTACATTTTACATGTAAGAGTGGAGGGGTACATGTGTCATCAGATCACAATACTCAGGGACACCGGTTTCAGAGGTTGTTGCGTCGAAGCCAGGTGCGGGTATGGTGCCTGAAGCTGTTGTAGGGCTGGTCCCTTCTTAGTTCAATTGGTAGGGCGTTCCAGTACTGGGCTGCTTGCACAGGGAAGCTATTACCTCCTGTTTTTTATGTCGGAATCTAGGGGTTTGGAGGCAGAAAGAGTTGGCTGTTCTGGTTGGTCGAGCAGTGGTTTTTCTTATTATTCTATCCCTAAGGTATGGGGGTTCTGCATTGTTCAGACATTTGAATGTTAGTGTGACAATTTTGAAGGTGATCCTATTGCTAATTTTTAGCCAGTTGTATTTTCTCCGCACATTCGAGGTGTGCTCTCTAGCTGGGAAGTTCAGGGCCGTTCTGAGCGCGTTGTTTTGTAGGGTTTGAAGTTTATTGATGATGTATTTATTTGTGCCTGCATAAAGTGCATTGGTATGTGCATCCATTGGAATTAGTCCTTGGTCAGGTGTTGTTGAAAGAGCCATGTTTTGAGAGATTTGCGAAACTGGACAATTGTGTGGACACTACGAGCAGACAATGGGATAGATTTCGGCTCGGCATTTCATTCTACAATAGAAGAAAGCCACTATTTCAGTGTACTTTTGTCAGTCTGTATTTTTCTATGGTTTATTTAGCGTGACCTAATCCATTCATTCATACATGCATTCATTTTGCATTCATTTAGTATAGGCTATGTTTAAGCACTATAGTTTTGTTCTAAGCTATCATGGTTCAATATCTGCTGAGAACCATGTAATTATGTACACTTGAAATTTTGTATAGCACATTCTTAGTTTCTAGGCGCTAAATATGGTCTGCTTTGCGTCTTGTCCATACGATTGTGTTTCTTGCTGTGCGCGGGAAGAGCAGCCGAACACAGTGTGTAAATGTTTTCATAACAAACATGAGTCTTGGCAGACAATACGCTTTTTTCGAGATACAACCTTGGTTGGCTGACTGCAGAAAATGTTTTCGCTGAACAATGTTTTGTTTTTCGTATTAGACCGTCTCGAGGCGAGAGAGAATGTTAGCGATAGCTTGTTCTGTTCTTAGAATATTGTAGAGACATGTTACCATGAACTAGTACAGTACTATTATGCTTGCTATGCTGAAAACGCTAGGATTATGCACACATAGCCATAGAAATGTAAATGCATCACAGAACCACAATGCTAATGTATAACCGTGCTGCTCTGTTCCGTAAGTTTGAGAGAGATGCAGTAGGTTCAGGTTTAGGAGGCTGTCTCATTGGCAGTTTGAGAGTTGAGAGAGAAGGGAGCAGTCTCATCTCACAGTCTTAGGGCTAGAGAGATGGCTGAGAGGGGGTATAGAGCTAATGCTGAGTGCTAGTAGGGGTTTTGCTATTTGCTAATGCTGGGAGGGTTCGTGTAGCTGCACTCATAGCTAGAGAGTGTTGATTGCCTGCTTGCGTAGGGATTAGTGACATTTGTACATTGCATACAATAAACAGGAATTTTGCTTTGTAACAACCGATTTCTGTGTCTTTGTGATTCTCTGTTTTCTCTATATAGCACAGCGCATATTTAGGATTCACACTTTGTACGCGTGTCAATGATACTGAATTGTACATTTCTTTCTGTTTGACATTTAGTCATTCTTTTTTTATATATATTTTCCGAATCCACTTTAAATTATCAATGTATTCACATTCACAATTTTAGTGAACAGGAAATGATAACAAACATAACAATTCTGTCATAATGTTACACATAGGCTACTTAAGTTTTCTCGTGTGATCCTGAACCAATACTTGCCATACCGTTCTGACTCGGCTGTCCAAGCATGAACATGCTCTTTGATAAAAAGAAAGAATAAATACACAAATACAGGGCACAACCCTTTACATGAAAATGGGCATACACATACAACTCTGACGTCAAAATATATCCTTGTATAAATTGGTTGTGAACTCTAAACGTATTGTTAAAAAAGTAACAAGCAAACAATGATTGGTTGACTCAATAAACAAAAAAGTAATATTAGATAACAAAGATACAAAGCTTGCAATTGTTGGACATGTAGATTGTAAAGTAATTTGAAACAAATCACAAGTCAGTTAATCAGTAAAATAAATAGACATCATATGCACTCATCACTGGGAATATATGGACGAACACTACCACGAAGTTCATGAATAATGACCATCAGCTTTCGAACAACCAAACTTGTTAGGCATGCTACCCTGAAGTCACCTTGCTGTGTTTATGCAAAGTGACCTATGATCATCTTCAAATAGATAGGCCATGCAGGTGGAGATTTCTTGGCAACATGTCTGTTCTTCCAAAGTTGGCATTACTTGGCAACGATGGCAGCAATACCATGTGAAAACGTCTTCCATTCTACTAAGGTCTGGATCGGAGAATCTTCCTCTGTTTCAGAGATCTGTTCTATTTCCTCCAAGCTTTGTCTTAATTCCATTTCTTTGTCCATGTATTCGGTTCATACACGAAGCCCTGAATACCGGCCATGCTTCTTGATGAGACAAACAAGGGAAAAAACTGTTGAAAACGAAAAAGGGGTATTAAATAATTTAAAGTCAACATGATATGTCATTTATAACGTGCCTGTACATAAGTGTGTCTAGGTGCGACAAGACAAGGGAGGGAGGACAAGACAAACTATCTTACTAGGCCTTTTGTCATTCAGATCATGCAAGTGCAAGACCGTGAAGTGCAAGGGAAAAGGGAGGGGGGACAGTGCAAGGGAAAGGGGAGGGAAAAACAGGGCAGCAATGTTCTGAGTAAGTGCAGCCAGGGCAGCATGGCTCTGGGTAGTGCAAGGAGAAAAAGGGACTGTAGGGTTACAGTTACAGTCCCTAAGTGCGTGGTATGCCCAGAGGCCGTGTAAGGGCGACTGATCAAGAAAGAGCTTGCTACCCAGTGACACTGTGAGGGTAGCCAAGCAACCAGTCGGTACAGCAGACGGGTAGGTCAGCAGGGGTGAGAGAGAGAGAAAGAAGTGAAGTAAGTTTTGAGCTGCTTCAGGTGGTCCGGCTCTAGTTTGAGATGGGCAGGGAGGCCATTCCAGAGGGAGGTACCTTCAGAGGAGAGAGATCTACCCCCCCACTTTCTGCCTGGAGAAGCATCTAACCCTAAGAGAGTTGGAAGTAGCTGAGCGAAGGGCTCGAGAAGGAAGGTATTTTGGAAGACAGCGTTGGATGTAGTGCCGGCCCCGGTCCCAGAAAGCCTTGTGGACAATGCAAAGGGTTTTCAACTTGTTCCTTGCAGCCACCGGGAGCCAGTGAAGAGATTTCAGGGCTGGAGAGATACAGTCCCTGGGCTTGAGGTCAAGGACAATTCTTGCAGTCCTTTTCGGGATTAGTTGCATGAAATTTACAATCTGCTTAAAACAAATTAAGTAAAGCTAATTATACATTTAAAAAAGATTGAGTTAGAAAAATAAAGTAGGAAAAATAGATTTAAAACAAAAAATCGACAACAGTAAACTTGAGATCTATTGGGATAAATAGCTAATTCACAGGGTATGATTACATCATTAAATACCCATGGAGGTGAGAATGTTGTGGTACCAGAAAGAGAAAAATAAATGTACTTGTTTCAGAGTAGACTATGTTGGAGTTAATCAGAGTTTACCATGAATTACGATTTTGGTCAGTGTGGAAAGAAATACAACGAACACTAAGCGACGCAAGACTAATACTAGCATTGGAGAAAGGCTTTGTTGATATTCATACAACACTAAAGGGTCTTGCACTTTTCCATGGCAACATGGGAATGCATTGTGTAGAAAGGACATTTAGCTGCGTCATCTGCTCACATCAGGATATGGGGCATGATTTTGCAGCAGTTGACTTTCAAAGCTGGGGTGTGTGCTATGATTTATTGCCGCCAGGGAACTTGACCTTAGGTTGATCATGCTAAAGATTACATTATGGCAGATGTGGTTCACAGATATTTGTTTGAAATGTACGTTTAGTTTAGTTTGTTTCTGGCGATACAGCCTATAAGCATCCAAGCACTCAGTCCAGCTGAGTAATCCATTGATTGTTTAAAGCAGTAAAGTTTTGAGCTTTTTTCTAAAGGCTGACGAGTGTGCCATGTCCCAGAAATCAGGGGTTAAAGAACTCCATTGCTTGCTTGCATGGATAAATCAAGACCGGCCAAATATCTATTTATACCAGGGTAATTGGAACAGTGAACATGTGCCTCATCGAAATAGTAGTTAAAGAGTATATTTCTGTATGTCGCTCTTGATATGCTGTGGACACTTTCCATAATGTGCTTTATGCACTATGGTAAGGATTTAAAATATTCTGCAATTTAGCCATTGTTAGATGTTAGTGATTTGGATTCATTTTTTGATTCAAATGTGCTATTGCTTGTTATTCTGATTGTTATTTACTTATAAGGATGGTTTTATTCTGCTGCATTGCATATGTTACTTGTGTGTTGTTTGTTTGGTGTTACCTTTTAAAAAATGTAAATAAAGAGATTAAAAAAAGTTTTTAAAAAATATATATTCTGCAATTAAACGGAAGTCAATAGAGTTTTCTTTGATTAGGAGTTATATGTAGGTGCTGTGTGGTACGGACCATATTGTTTTTTAAATTTTTTTTATTTGTATATGGTTTTCAAATAACCTTTACAAAATTTCAAACTCTTAAAACATACAGAAATGCACATAGAATGACAAATACACATAGAAGAAAAAATAATAAGAAAGAAAAAAGGAGTAAAAACATTTCCAAATAAATCATGTAACCCCAGCTTCTCATAAAAACGTATACCATAATCAAATTAACAGTTTAGCCGCAGTTACACTTTCGACATTGTTTCTTCATATTCCAAAAACGTCTGTTTCTTATTAAAATAAACAATTAAAAAACGAAATATCTTCCTTAGTTAATAAGCCCAGACTCTTCCAATAAAAGAACTACAGCAGTTGTTAGAGCAGTTTCGTGACCTGATATAATTCAATTCCAGAAAAAGAGAGAGATTAACCCCTCCTCATTCCTTACATATCTACCAAACATAGCCAATCTCATTCCACGTTCCTTCACAATCCATCAGCAAATGTCTTAACATTTGATATTTGGGTACCTCACAAGCATTACACAATCTAAGTGTTCTTTCCTCTTGCTTACGTATCAACAAAATCTCCCCATTAGGTTCAACCGTATCCTCAAGAAATTACTTCCAAACCTCCTATCAGGGAATTTTACTAAATATTTTTTCTCCATTGATTGAAAGGAGTTATGGATTGTTGCATTTCTTACTTTCGCAATTGTGTTCATCCAGTCGAATCGTTGCCGTGCTATCTTTACTAGCCGGGGGGTGTTAGCCAATGTCTCAATGGTTGAATCTATGTTGACTAGAGGTTTTTACTTTCAAGTCTAGTTATAACAATAGTTTGGACTTTGAACATACCAATCACCATACAGTGTGTTGATATCTGCGGTAATAATCTGCCTGTAAAGCGAGATCAGTTTCCAATTTGCATGGAAACCCAATGAGGTCCGTCCCAATTCGAATCTCAGGTTCTACGACGATGTACGCATTGGAAGTCTGAGAACTTGTTTCCAGACAAGAGCCTCTATTTTGTCCCAATTACTATTCCAAAGCAAAGGTATTGCTTCGAGACCATACAATATAACTGGTATCACCTTTGCATTAAAAAATCTAATCAATGGAATAATTGAAAACATGCAATATTTATTGTAATGTTTTTTCATTTGGGGGATACATTGTAGGGCCTTCCTTTCTACTTCTGTCTCCACTTTATATAAAGCCGGTGAGCCATATATCTTGTACCCCAAATATGTTAACTCCTCCACCTGTGGAATACTAAGGGAATCTAATGCCCAATTTACATATTTGACCTTCTTGTGGTGATGCTTAAATTTTCCCAAGTCAGCTGAATATAGTATAAAAAGAAGGGGCGCTCCCAGGCAACCCTGCCTCACTCCTCTCTCCACTTTAATTAGCTCTGAAAGATGTCCATTCTCATCCAACCGGACTCTCAGAGTGGTATCTCTATGTAGCTCGATCAGCATTTCCAACAGTGATGCTGGGATCCCCCAACTCTTCAACTTGGTCCTGAGATGCACTCTGTCAACCATGTTGAAAGCCTTCGACAGGTCTACCCATGCTCCATAAAGTAGAGCTTTGTTTTCACTAACCAGGTTTAGAACAAGACCATTCAGTGTGGTCGAAATGCCCTGTCTAAATCCTGTTTGATTACTGGTCAAAATTCGAGAGAAGTCTACCCACTTTGTAATTTCTCTTAGTAAAATATTTATGAAAATATTGCTATCTGTGTCTAGGAGGGCGATTGGGCAGTAATTTGCTCGGTTCAACCGATCACCCCCCTTGAAGAAAGGTATAATTATTGCTGTTTTCCAAGAGAGAGGAAACCTGCGCTGCTCAAGGATTTCCTTAAACAATTGGGTGAGAAATCTTGCCCACATACCCGGGTCATTTTTAAGAACCTGGAAGGTGAGTCCATTTGGGCCTGCCGCTCTTGAAGCAGAGGATTTAACAATAATTTCTGAATACCCCCCCTTCCTCCAGGGGCAGGTACCAAGAGGACTCTTATCGCTCTACCAAGATCTCTGGCCGAGTATTCTTAAAATTCTTGGATAAATATTCAATCCATCTTGATTCTGGCACCAAATTGCAGAGGGTAACAGCATAATTGAGTTCCAGTTGGCCCACAACTGACCAGAAGCTTCTTGAATTATTTTCATTAACCAGCCTCACTGCTCTCCGTCAAGTTGTAGGCAGCCCATCCTTCGATTTACAGACCATTGCCTATAATCATGACATACTTTTTTGGTTTCCAATGTATATATTTCCATGATAGGGTACTCTTTCTTCAGCCTTCTAAGTTTAAGTCTAAGCTCTCTTTTCCCCTCTCTCTAGTTTCCTCATCGAAGCAATGCATATAGGCTTGCTTTCTGCTGAGCAAATCATTGGGAGGGAGAATTGACCAAATCAAATTTATGAAACTTTCCGGCTGACAGTTTCCCACCCAAACCGTGAATGGGTCTTTTTCCAATTTTCTATTTAGTTTTTTTCCATCCTGCCTATATTTCACAAGCTTCGGTTTTCGCTTTGGGTAACTTGCTACGGCTTGCCGGTGTATGGCAAATGACACTGCCATTTCCCCAAATGACAGTTCTAACCGGGAGTGATCGCTCCCGCCGTCATATTGTTTTGTAGTACGAGAAGGGATTTAACTGCATACATTTGGGACTCTGCATAAAGAGCATTGCAGTACAGAAACACATATATTTCAAAGCGGGTACCATGGTCCATCGGGGCGTTTTCAGCAACAACCGCCTTATACCAAAAATCACAGGACTCCCCCGTTGCATTGCAATCAGAGCACTACGCTCTTCCAATGAGATGCAGGTGCTTTGCCCAAGCTTTTAATGATCCAAAGGCTTATGAAGATCTTTTCCAGTAAAGGCTACACATTTCTGGAATGCACTGCTTCCTGCTCTTAGACTAGAGACTGATTAAAAAACCTTTCGAAAAGCACTAAAAACCCTAGCAATCCTGATAAATCATCTCTGGCATCCCCTCTACTAGATTTGACTGTCCTGTCTTCTATGTTCGTAAAAGTGTGTAATTGTCCTTGCGCCCCTATGCCTGCTGGCTTTCGGCACATTATAATAAATAAATAGGGGAGAAGGGTCGATCACCGTGGATAGGAGCAAAGGGGTGGGCAGTGGGGGGCGAGGGAGGAGGCATAGTGGAGTGGACCAGCGGGGATGGGTGAAGAAGGGAATAGGGCTAGGACCGGGTTGGGTGCCAGTGGGGATGTCTGGGCCCTATAGTGAGGTGGCAGAGTTTGGGATCTGGGCCGGAGAACAGGTGATGCTAGGAGGAGTTTGAGGTGGCCTTGGTCTGGTCCTTTCCTTGACTTTCAGGCGGCCCATGGGGTTCAGTGAGAGTGGGGGGCTGTGGAGTTTGGCCAGGGCTGCTCTTCCTGCGCTAAAAGCGGGGAAGCGTGAGTTGGGGGTGCTATGTTGTTCGGGAGAGGTGCGAGCAGAGGGTGCAGGAGAGTAGTTGGCAGAGGGGGTGGGGTGGTGAGGTTGTTTTAGCTGGGTCACCAGGGCCCAATGTTTTCTGCTCCCTCCATCTTGCTGCTCTTGATTGCGCAGAGCCAGGTCTATGTGGAGGGTGTAACAGGTCGAAGGGCGGGATGTTTGACCGGCGAGGAGGGGCGATAGGGAGGATGTACACCTTGGGGTCCTGTAGGGTGTGCATAGGGCCACGTGGTGAGGTGATGGGTTGGGATAATGGGTCTGTGCAATGGGGATGGCTGGGTTAGGGTGTGGTGGGTCTCTGGTGCGCCAGCGTGTGGCTCTGATTTGGCCAGTGTTTGGCATGGTGTCTAACCTGTGGGAAGGGTACCTCAGATTATGTGTCTGAGTAGAGAGGGCATGGGCAACTGGGGTAGAACACTAGATGTGCACTTACCTGGCCTTGGGGCACCTGGTCAGGGTGGAAGGGGTGGGTTTTGCGGTAACTGGATGGGGGGCATCTAACATGGGGTACCACAGAAAAAAGTAAACATAGTGCCTAGATTTGGGATGTCGGGGCAGACACCTAAATGGAGACACAGCTTTGGATAGTAAAATACAGGGATTCCGGGACAGCGGGAACAATGCCCAAACGGGGACACAGCAGTAGGCAGTTAAATACAGTGGCACCTAGATTTGAGACACATGGATAGTGGAAGAAACACCTAAATGGGGGTTGCAACAGTAGATGGTTAAATACAGTGGCACCTAGATTACCACATCTAGGAGGATGCTGAAGTAATGCGCGCCGACTCTAACGCTGCCAGACCCACATGGACAGAACTGAGGAGGTACCAGGGCCAATCACGGGTTGGGGCGGGCGGGAGGTGTAACGAGCAAGGGCTTTGGGCTGGGAACGAAGACACGACGCACAACGCAGCAACTATGCAATTTAAAAGCAAATCCAATTATAATGCGCACAAGCAGGCAAATGTCCTTAAAAGATCTAATTAACATGAGCACTACCCTGACATCTTGACTTTGCATCCTATTGGAAGAAAAGATTATGTAGCTCTCTGGCAGAGATAGCACGTCCAGAAAATAATTTTAGGCAGGCTTCAGAGACAGCAAAAAGGTCAAGGTTATGGTCCAAAATAGTTTTTCTCCACACAAAAAACTAAATTGTATACATCCATATATGGTGTGATGCAGATTCATTATGATTGGTCGAATTTAATGTATTAATACAACTTTGCTAGAAACGCACAGACAGCTGTACAAATACTACCCACTAACCTGGCCCCTGTTATAAAAGCATCAAAACACTAACAAAAGGTCATTGTTTCCGCCCTAATAGAAACTTCACATTTCCAATTTACTTTTAAAAAATACATGCAAAAATTTATCACAAAGTCAACACCTATAAAGTATCCAATTTTGTACAACTAAATGAAAAATTATTTATCACATTATAGAAAAAAAGCTCAATCATTCATAGCCACTTAATCCCATTTTTGCTTACATCATTACATCAACTTAGTTAAAAACACCCAAACAAAATGGAAAATATTTGCCCCAGCACCGCCTATACAGATAACACCCACTACCACTGCCCACTGTCATAAAAGTATCAAAACAAGAAGAAATGCTCAACTAACATTTGGACCATCTGGAGCAGATAGTGAACAGCTACAAATATTCATTTAATTAAGAAAATACATGACAAAATATGCATCATACTATTAAAAAGGGGAATTGCATTCTTACGCACATAATCCCATCTTCGCTTAATTCATTTAAACAATTTTTTTCGAGAAACAATCAAACGGTCAACTTTTTGTAGCAGCCATAATACCCACTACACAGCCCACTGTCTTAAAAGCATCAAAATACGAACAAATGGTCAACTTTTGGAATCTGTGAACAGCACAGACACGCAAACCCACCCACTACAGCGTCCAATGTCCTGAAAACCATAGAATCTGAACCTATAATAGTAGACATTAATGGTCCAACGGTTCCCATACTGTCATACAAAAGAAGGACGAATTGGAGTGTCTGCTCTCTTAATAGCTTCAGAAATCACACACTGATTAACATTACACACCCTACACACTTTTTGCACACAGCTTTATTTCCGTTGCTTGCCATTGTGCAATGTAATTGTTTCCAGTGCAAATCTTTCCTGGATTGACACAGCGAGTACACACACTGCAATTCGAAAAACGTTCAATCAAAGTTTTTTTTAAATGTATTTAACAAACATCACTAACTCCGGAAACGCCAGGCAATGCAAGCCACGTGTCCTCCTCCACATTCGCACTATACACCTTCTTCCAAATCCCTTCTCCATCAACACTGACCGCTAATGTGATAGCGTCGCAAGTTGGACCAATGCACAGTGTACATGCATACGTTCCATATGAAATTTAGCTTGCATTGTAGTCGGGGCATCGCATCGTGGACACCTATCTTTGCATTTCCACGCCCAGTTCAGAACAGGCCGACAGTGAAAAGGATTGGTTAGAGAGGATGCTAAGCAAACCGATGTGTTTATCTTTTTTTATTTTTTTATTGTATGATAAAATGCTGCAACAAAATAAAACATCTTTATCGTTTGAACAGAATACAATAGACCTCACAAATTAAAAACATATGTTCAATAATATTACATGTATGTTCTGCCATAAAGGCCGATAATGCCGTATGATCAGGAGATGCTGGGCAACTTGGCCTTACCACCCTTAGCCTCTGTCAGCCCACCAAAGCCTCTTCCATTGCCACTGGAGCCTTGTCTTGAAACACTGTCAGTAGGCGAGACAAGGTTATTGTGCATTCCATTTTGAAAATGATTATACAAACTCTTTAGAGTTAATCCAGCAATGTGTGTGTACATGATAATATTCAGTATTACAACCTGCAGGAGTATTTTCCGTGTTATATAAATGCCATGGTTGTTATTTTGTATAATTATCAAAATCAAATGACCAATACCGTGCTATGATAAATGCAACAGTACACACATAAAATGGAAACAAATGTGTGTAGTAGGCCTAACATTTCTAAAATAATATGCCATCTTGCATCAATGTGCACTCCTACAAATACAGGATAAATAACAACAAAGTATTCATGCGTTCTGGTATTGTTGTTACAAACATCATGCAAATTACTGGTGTGTTCTTTCACACATACAAAAAATGTCAACCCCATTTAGTTGGCAGGGGTTATGTTACGAAGTACATACTGGTGGCAGAAGCATCTTTGTCTGCAATTGTATAAAACTGGCGTTAGATCACTTTCCGTTCACAAAACATTATGCTTTTTACAAGAGCTCAACTTTTACAAGGTAATTGTACATAGTCTTAGCACTTTCAGAGTTAGGAAAGTGATGAATTCCAATTTAGGGCCAGAAAGGTAAAAAGCATTTAAATGATTGGCTAATCTCTGTTAACATGTCACTCCAACATTTCCAGTGTTTTATTACAGGAGATGATGGCCTTGGAATCCATGGTGAGGAAACAAGTATTACATGCCCAAAGAATTTCAAAACAACTTTGCAAATTCTCAAAACCAACCAAAAAAAAGTAAAATAAAAGGAGCATAAACTTTAGAAATATAGAGATTGCACCATCACCAAACAAGTAAGTCTGAGGTTAAAAGTTAGTAAGAAATATATTCCAACACCAGAGTACAAAAACTAGAACAAATATAACATGTTGAAATGACACCATGCAACAGTAAGTAAGATTAGAAAACAATGTCAATTTGATAATTGAACATCCCCAGCTGAAGCATAAGTAAATCCAATGCCAAACTAGCTTACTTATTTACAAGAAACAATTTAACAATTATTAGTAACAAATAAATATACATGTATTTACAGAACAACCTTATAAGCAAGAAACCAATGTGGATCTCCTCCAACCATAAACCACATATGAGGGACCACTCATAAGTTTGAAAGAAGGTAAGTAAAACTAAGATTATACACAACATAGTGACACAACACACTTTTAAAGTACAGAGAAGATTCTAAATAGAACATCATACTAAGTGGCCTTTCCTGTTGGTTGTGCCTTGCAGGGATAGACAAAAAACAAACACAAGGAAGTTAAACATCACAGCCAAAATTATATTCACTCCACAAAACGACCTACTTGTCTAGTTGCACTCGGGGCGTGGCTTGCAGTAAGGTTGCACGCCTCAGAGCTCCTGCCTGATCCGTTAAAAATGATTAGCCCTGCTGCCTTATAGCGATGAAAGAGGGGCAACACTGCGACTTATGTTTTGGTGTGCTGCGAACACCCGTGGAAGAGCGTGAGAGCTGAGGGGACCGGAGAACTGCTGAACTGAGGTGATCCACCGGAGTGGAGAAAATGGTGGATGAAGCCTGACCAGGGAGCTGAGACGCTGACCGCCGAAGTGGTGGGCAACTACTGGAGAGCACAAATGACAGTGCATAACTGAGAGCTGGGAGCCACTGCCGAAGGTCCGCCTGGAGGGGAAGTGGCAGAGGCACTGCGGCAGTGGCAGGGGGGGAAGGTGATCCTGTGCAGGTGCTCGCCCTGCTGAGAGCGGAGGAGTGGCAGCCCACCAAGGGGAAGGAACACACTTGGAGCACGGTGACAGTGGTAGCAGCTGTCCCTGACCTGACGTGGCGCTCTGGTGGAGGTCTCATGAGGAGGCAGCAAATGAGGAAACATTGGTGGCGAGGTTGCGCTGGGACAGCAAGAAGAGGCTTGGGGTGCAGAGCAGCCAGTCAGTGAGGGCTCCTGTGGCAACTAACTGCAGTGAGGACAGTCGGGGCACAGCGGAGGAGGAAAAGTGGGTGAGAGAAGAGTGGAACTCTGTCCACTTCGCATGCGCCTCAGCCAGTGGATCGTGGATGGGGAAACGCTGAGAACGAGTGCAGCAGAACATTGACTGACCTGCTGGAGGCACTGTGAGAGGGACAGAGGAGGAGGAACTCTGCTGCCAGATGGAACATAACAGTGAAGTCAGGACCCGCCTGACACGAACAGCTGCAGCGGTTCTGTAAGGCAATACTGCAAAGGGTGGCCCGAAGTGCTGTGAGATCTGAGCCACGATCACTCCCTGGCAACCAGTGGCTGCAGACTGAGAAGTGCAGAGCGTGTCCAACTGGGGGGCCCCCCTGGAGCCTAGAGTTGGAGGGTAGTCTGCGACCATTGATTGAGCGCCACCACTGGGGATGGCTTACAGGCCTCGTGGCCACCTAGCGCTACAGGGACCACGATGCCACTGCACCCTGACAGAAATAAAGGGTGCCAAACAGAGCCAAACGCTGTGCACCCTCACTGGGGCTGCAGAGCCTGAGGCATTGTGCAGCACTATAAAGCAAGTGGAGCTGTGCCCAGCAACACAGGGAGCTGCAGCAGTGGAATCCAACAGAGCAGAGTGGGCCCGGGCTACGTACAGCTGCGCAGTACCACATTGAGCTACCCCCCAGACGAGTGACAACAGGCCCTGCATGGAAGGCCAGAATCTATCATTTAGACAGTACACACGTTGGGAGGAACTGTACGTGTGACCACTGGCTATCACAGGGCTGGGAGACAGAACTATGAGCACATGCCAAGCCGACAACAGAAGATTAAGACCAGACAGACCAAGATGGACGCCTTCCCACGTAAGGGGGAAGGAGATGGTGACACCCCAAAAGAGGGCTTCTCCACGCAGATGGACGCAAGAGGAGAGGAGAACCAGATCCTGAAAGCCATTGCAATGTTACAAACTACTTTGGAGAGAGGCATTGATGAGGTCCGAATAGATGTGGGGCTTCTGCAGCAGGTTGTCGGTACATTGGTGGAGAGGGTGCAGTCGGTGGAAACACAGGCAGAGGGAAAACAACATAATATAACGTGCGCCCTGACCGAGGTGCAAGAGTTAAAATTGAAGTTGGCCGCGCTGGAGAGCAGAGCTAAGGATGCCGAGGGGAGGGCATAGCGGAACAACATACAGATACTCGGTTTGGCTGAGATGATGCAGGGCAGGGACCCCATGTTTTATGTGGAAACCATGCTGCTGCAGGAGGTCGGGAAGGAACCCTGTCGCAGAGCTTCACCGTGGAACGGGCCCACAGATCATTGGCTAGAAGACCCCCACCAGGAGCACCTCCGAGACCCCTAATAGCGAAATTCCTAAGCTACAGAGAAGCCATTTTAGCCTTTTCTAGACAAGGGGATCTGCCAAGATCACGGTGTACCCTGATCATGCATTGAAGGTGCAGAAACAGACGCCAGCGTGTGGACCCACGAAAGAGAGACTGATGCAGGCGAACATGAAGTATATGCTTATCTATCCCTCGAAGTTCAAGATACTGCACATTGGCACCTCCCATTTTTTGTGAGAGCACAGAGGAGGCACAGGTATGGATGGATGCGATAGGGTTGCCCCCCCTCCGGAGATGGGCGGAAGTAGCCCATGAGTAACTAAGCTGCAGCGGATATGCTGAGCCCTGCAAATACAAGCGGCAGGGCGACACGCACTTAATCAACGGCGGCAGAAGATGGCTCATCTTGCTGGTACTGCAGCAAGAGGTCACGTTGACTCTGAGATTGCCATGTTGGCGGATCATGGCTGGGCTCTGACCACCCCATCAGCACCCTCAGTTACAACCCAGGGTTGCCGGACTAAGGCATCCCGCCGCTGCATGCAAGACCGGCAAGAAGAAGGTGGAGCACCGGTTCAGTGTGAGAAGCGGCTGAACCTGAACAGCCTGGTAGCTATTGGAATTTGTTGGGCATGTTTGGGGAAGGTTGTAGGGGGGTGCAATGGTTGTTATATGTTGGTTTGAATGGCACACTTTTTGGTTTGGTACACTGCCCTCCGTTTGTGCTTACAATGATGTTGATGGACGGACACAGTGTGACCTGCTGGTGCCCGCGGGCAACGAAAGTGCAGGGGATGGCGTCACCAGGTTGAGGGCGAGTGGGACGCCCGAAAAGATAGAGACTGCACGATAGTGATGAGTAACATCAAGGTAACCTGGAATGTGAGAGGGATTAAAAGCTATATCAAGCGGAACAGGGTACACACATATTTCATTAGCAAATAGCTATTCTGCAGGAGACTCATTTCACAGCGGCCAGACAGGCCACAGTATCCAAAATATTGAGAGGTTTAGTGTATGGCTCACCGTACTCTGCGTACACTCTAGGAACCCTTGTGTGGGTGGCCCCTTCGGTCCCTTTCAGGCCTTTGGTATGCAAGAGTGACAGTGAAGGCAGGCTGACCATAGTGTATAGGTTCCTGGAGCAAAGAGAGGTTTGCATAACCAAAACCTACTTTTTTAAACATTCTTTATTGTAATTTCAAAACATTGAACATGAACAACAACTCTACAAATACTGTAACAGACAAATAAACTGCTCTCCCAATTGCGACAATCATGGCGCTTACACGTCTCTCTGTAGATCGTTCTCGGGTATTCTTAGTGGCTGTACATCCATACTCCCAATCCCATAAACCAATGTTTAGATAACACCCACGTCTGGTTAGTTGTTTATGTCGGGGCTTTCCTCTTGACCATTACGGTCTGTAACCACGCTTTCCGACCCATCACGGTCCTCAAGATCACTGCTTCCTCTGGATCCCAGCATTTCCTGCAGAGTTTGTTCCAAGCCAGAAGTTTGCTGCTACTTTCTCTGGACCCTCTCTGTACTGCGCTGGTCCACACCACTGTCTCTGCCTACGCCCATCGATTCAGGTCAGTCGACCAAACCTCCATGCCGTGGCGATCGGGCGTTTCGCCAAGATGCAAATCAAATCCTTCATCTTGGCTATGTGTGTCCTCTGTTTGTCACCCCTTGGGAATAGGCCCAAAAAGTAGTTTTCCAGTGTCCATTGTTGCATTTGTACCCCGCCCATAGCTGATTCTCCCTGATGTGTTCCCAAAATGTTTGTATCACCCGGCACCCCCAGAACATGTGGAGCATGTCTGCATTTTCTGTGACACACCTGGGACAGGTTTCAGTGACTTTGTTCCCCATTTTGGATAGTCTTTTTGGGGTGAGGTACGCTATGTGGGTGACATAGAGCTGTGTCTGCTTAAATCTTGCGTTTCTCTTTTTTGTGTACCTCAGGACCCTTGACCATTCCTGATCTGTTAAGGGTTTAAGGAGTTCCGACTCTCATTGGTCTTGCACCTGTGGTGTTATTAGATTTCATGAGCTGCTCATACAGTCTTGATGTCGTGTGTCCACCTTCAGAGATGTCATACTACTCATCCAGGTCGAGTTGTAGTTCCTCCTCCCCGGTGAGGTCTGGCCACCTTTTCTTGACAGTTTGGCCCATGCTTTTGTGCAGCATGAACTGTCCTTTGTCAAGTTCGTATTGTTCAGTAAGGGTGGTAAACTTTACCCATTTTCCCTCCTTCCACACACGTCTTCAATCTGTGACACTCCTTTAGCTTCCCAGTGTGTCCTATATATAGCCAGGGCTCCTAGTCTGGTGTCCGCAAGTCCTTCCAAGGGAATCTGCAGAGAGCATGGGTCTGGGGTTCCTTCAATCTTCCACGCCTTTTTCCATAATGCTAGTCCCAGTGTGCGCAGGGCAGGCAGGCCTTTGAAGTGGGATTTCCCCATCCATATGAGTTCTCACAAGTAGCAGTTTCACAGTGCCGGCTGGAATAGTAGCGTGTCTATTGTTTGTTCATCCCCTAACCATCGGATCACAAATTGCAGTTGGCCTGCCAAATAGTATCTCTCATAGTCTGGCATCTTAATACCCCTAAACAGGTAGTCCCTTTGCAGAGTGCGGAGAGCCAGTCTGTTCCGTCCTCCCCCCAGAGGAATCCGCGTACAATTGTGTCCAGTTTCCTGAAAAATGTGGCAGGTATGTTTATAAGGCATGTTGGTAAAATAATATAGCAGACGGGGAAGGACCGTCATTTTCGTGTGTGTGTGTGTGTGTGTGTGTGAGAGAGGGGTCATGATGTATGTCTATACCCAAATATCGAAAGGTGCGTGGTGCCCACAAAAGACCCAAGGTGGTAACTGCTCCACAGGAACATTTCTGAGTTCTGCATGGGGTTATAGGATAGATTTTGCTTTGTTGATGGATATGCCCGACAGTTTGGCATAGGTGCCTATTGCTTCTAGCAGGTCGGGGAGGTTTTCACGAGGGTTTGCGACGAATACAAGCATATCGTCGGCGTATAAAGACACAAGGTGCGTAACACCATCCATGCGTATCCCTGTGTCTGCATATGTCGCTTGCAGGAAGACCGCTAGGGGTTCCAAAGCCAATATATAGAGCATCAGGGAGGGCAGACAGCCCTGTTTCGTGCCCCTGTATATCCTCCACGGTTTCGAGACATGCCTCCCAGTCTGAACCCTGGCCTCAGGGTCTTTGTACAGTAGCCTAATCCATCTAAGAAAGCCCTCTTTCATACCGAAGTGGGCTAGCACTCTGAGCAGTCACTTCGAATTCACAGAGTCGAAGGCCTTGACCGCGTCTAAAGATGCTGTTACGCCTTCGCCCTGTCTACTATTGTTCTGGTCCACCACATGGTGCAGCCTCCTCAAGTTCCACAAGGTGTTAAGCCCCGGGACATAGCCCATTTGATCTGGGTGAACCAGCTTGTGTATAACGCTATTGGCTAGGGTTGGCGTTAATATTTTGCAGTCCCGGTTTATCATTGAGATGGGCCTGTACGAGCCAGAGTCTTTTTCCCCGGTTTCAGGATGGGTATTATGAGGGTTTCACGCATGCTGTCCGGTAGCTGGCCCATTGCAAATGCTTCCTCATGTACCTCCAGTAGTTTGGCGGCTAGAGTGGTCTTATACGCTTTACAGAACTCTCCGGGTAGCCCATAGCGTCTCAGGGTCTTAGACCTCGGGAGGCGATTTATTACTGCTTCCAATTCCTCTACTGTTATGGGGGCCCCAAGCCATCTATGCTTGCTCTTCGTCTAGCTTTGGGAGGTTGATCTGTTCTAGGGCGTCTGCTATGTCTGAGGTGTCTGCCTCACAAGTACTCGAATATAGGGTCTCATGGAATTGTGAGAAAACCTGGTTTATGCCCTCCTGGGTCCTCAACACTTCCCCCTCGTTATTTTTGATCACATTGATCGGGACTCTTTTAACTTCCTGTTTGGCAAGCCAGGCAAGAGCCTCCCCGGTTTATCCCCTTCAGCATGTAATCTCAGGGTATACTTTGCGTAATTCAGATTACGCAGTTTCTCCCAGATTGTCTTGCACTGTATCCTGAGGAATACCAGTTCGAGTCGTTCCTCCCCCAGTGACCCCGCTTGCAATTTCATCCTCTCTATTTCCCATTCAATCTCTTCAAGTTCTGTCAGGACCCTCCCTTTAAGTCCCGCTGTCTTCCCAATCGCTGCACCTCTAAACACCACTTTGAAGGCATCCCACACCATTGCTGACCTGTCTACACGAAAGTAATCTTCTATTGTATCCTGCAGGTGCCCTTGGGCCTCCCCCTCCAGTTCTGTCTCTGCTCTCAAACTCAAGGTTGGTATGGGGGCCCTACTATGCGTGTACACCCATGTTGCTGTCACTGGGGTATGATCTGAAAGTGTTCGTGCTCTATGATGTGCGCTAGTGAATTCCCCCAGTGTCTCGCTGCCAGTAAAGAGGTAATGTATGCATGTGAATGTACCTCCAGACGTCCTCCAGCTTCAACTGGCCTAAAATCTTTCTGAATGCTTTCGCCGGCGGGGCTGGCTTCTTGTACTTGTCATCTGATCAATCCAGGAGCGGGTCTAATGCACAGTTGAAATTTCCAGCCCAAATGAATGCAGCCTCCCTCTATGGGGCCAGCCGTGGCGCAAGTGCCTGAAAGAACGTCGTTGCATCTTGCTTCCAGGCATATGTGTTGACCAAGCACACCTCCCTATTTTCAAGCATCTTGTGCACCAGCACCCACCTACCCTCTGTGTCTTGTTCTTGAGTTAACAGCTGGAACAGGAGCCCCGGAGCTATCCACATAAACACCTCTCTGGCATAGGTGGATTAAGTCGAGCTGAACATTTTTCCACCTTAATTGCCCACTATCTTGGACTGTTTATGTCTCATCAAGTGGGTTTCCTGCAGCATCGCCATTTTAACTCTTGACTTGTTGAGCCAGGTGTGGACATTCAACCTTTTCACGTAGGCGTTTAGTCCCCAGACATTCCAAGTTGCTATTGTAAGTTCTTCAGAGTTCATTTCACCATGACTTTTCAGGGCCCTTCCTCTCCCCTGGGCCTGTTCTGGCTCTCCTGGCCATATCTGATCTCTTGAATTTGTGTTGAGCGTCGTCGTGGCTGCTATAGTCGACCCCCCGGTACCTACGCCCTTCTCATGCCATGTGGCTACTGTAGGTTCCCAGTCACTAGGTGGAATGATGTGCAGCTTGCGTCTTGTTACCCTTGTGCATCATTTGATTTCAGCGCCACCGTTGCGACTTATCCATGGAAAGTGTGCTCCCCGTCTTGTGCCTTGGTCTGAAAGAAAAGCATGAACCATAAACAAACGCCCAGCCACCCTCCCCCTGCTTGGGCTCTACTGCTTCTCTTGCACTGCCCTCCTTAGGTGGGGCAGGCCTCCTGCAGCGTGATACTTTAGAACTGGCATCTGAACTTGTAAAACTTTGTGAGGTATCGTGTCCTGTCGTCTTCCGTGGCAGGGTCAAGGCTCGAAGCTCCTTGGTTGTATTACATCTGGCTTAAGTCTTGTCTTCTATATCTTGACTTTCCTTTCTGGTGTTAGGTCCGCTCGTGTTGTCACTGGGGTGGGTTTTCATTATTGTTACCATTTGTGGCTCTCTGTTGAGGGATGCCCTGTTGGTCCATCCATGCCTGGGCCTCCTCTGTTGTTTCAAAGAAGTGGGATCTACCTTCTCGTATCAGCTTCAGTTTGGCAGGGTACCGGAGCATATAACCTATATTCGCTACCCTGAGGTGATCCTTAGATGGTGCAAAGCGCGCCCGTTGCCTCTGGACCAGGGTTGTATAGTCCAGATAAATGGTTATTCTTGAGGAGTTCCTGGTTTTCACCCCTCCACCCCCATTCCTTTGAGAAAGTCAATATTTTAAAGTCAATATTTTCTCCCGGTCCTTCAAGTTCATGATCTTAGCAATCATTGTTCTCTGGGGGGCTCCTGGTTGGGGGTTCCTAGTAAGGGCCCTGCGGGCTCTCTCCACCGCAAAGCCTTGGGACAGCACCCCTGCAGCAACAAGTTTTCGACATAGTTTGTGGGGACTCTGCCTTCCTCCCACTCCGGCAGTCCAACAATCCGGACATTATTCCTGCGAGCCCGCCCTTCTGCGTCCTCCGCTTTTTGGTCAAGGATCCTTACCCATTGTAATACGTCTGACATTTGGGACTGGGTGGAGGCTATATCACTTGTATTGCTCTGTTGTTGTTGTTCCGCCGTACCCACTCGGTCTTCCAGGTCCCTTGCGTCCTGCCGAAGGAGGCTCATGTCCACCATAACCGCATCCAACTTGTTCTCCATAGAGGCCATCAAGGCCGCTATAGCCTCCAGTATAGGGCCGTCACTTCGGCCTCCTTCCTACTGTTCGGAGCTAGTCGCACCTGTGTTCATGTCCGAAGAGATGGGTTGGTCTTTGTCACGTTTCTTGGCAAAGGATTACATGCTGGTCTGTTTGTCTCTTCCGCCTTTTGATTTGTCTGGCATACTTATGCAATATTCTGTCTTCTCCTCAACTCAGGGAATGCTGCCCTTACCACAGGTGATGTTATTGGAGGCGTCTGAAGGCATCCCCCCCCACTGAATGTCCAGTGGGGATTGGGATCCCTTTGTTTTGATGTGCCTTCAATGACTTGTGTTGCATCCCTCAGCCGTACTGTGGTCCATGCTTCCAGGGGTGTATGCACCGGGAATACCCTTGTCCTTTATCTACTGTGCCAGATGATGCAGGTGCAATTCAGCTGAACTGTGCCATGGGGGCCAATGGATTGCACCCTCCCATGTATCAAATTTCATCTGTTGTTGCTTATTGGTGGTGCTTATTCCAACTATAGTTCATAGGTTAGTCACCCCCTAGTTCTTAGCCAGCTTTCCCTGCAGCCCCGGCAGCATGCACCTCACTCGTGTGGATCAACTTTGTATAGGCGTTCGTTTGTATGATTGCATCAACTATCTTCTCTCTATCTTGGTCAGGTCACCTGATGGCCTAATTGTTGCATGCCTCTGCCGTACTATGGGCTTTGGTATTGTTCCTGAGTTGTGCAGGTTACCCCCTCTACGTTACCATGTATAATGGTGGTGGTTAGCACTTGCTCCAGCTGCTCTTGTGGACCCCTGAGGCGCTCAGGACGATGCATACTCCTGCGTGCTGGTGGTGGTGTCTAGCACCTCCAAATGGCATCTTTAGAGGTTCGGTTCAGGCCAGGGTACACTGTACCACCCTAGCGGTCTGCTGTGGGCCCAACCCGATGGGTCCCAATCAATGTATGGGTCGGGGTGGGGCAGGAGTGGATTGCTGCCTCCCACGTAACAATACACCCAGAGTTTAGTGATTACGGATGTCCTCCTTTGGCCGGGCTCAGACTTCTGTCACCCACTTTCGCCCTCTATCGGAGCATAGCTCACCTTCATGGGGCCTTCGCGATCCACCTGGAACACTCTGGTCCCCGCTCACCCTCTCGGCGTTTTACCCTTATGCGAGGCTCCTCCTTCCATCCCGCGGGAGACCCGCATGTGTCAGCACTGCTGTATTGTAGGGTGACGGGGCGAGATTCCGCAGTCCCGCCCTGAGCGTGAGGAGAAGGTGTTGCTGTCCCGTTGCCTGGCATGGCTCAGCAGGCACCGGTTCACTGCCCCCCTCCCGGGGTGGGGGGGTATCAGCCGATTTTTGCTGTTGCTGCTTTGGTGTGCCTTTGTTCCCCGCGGGGGGGGGGGGCAGAACCGCTGGGTCCTGGAGTTTTCCGCCACGCTACAAGGGCTATCTGCACCTGCTGGGGGTCTTCCACTTCCCAGTGCCCTCGGGGTTGTACCAGCACCTGTCTCAGTCTCGGACGTTGCAGGGACCAATGCGCTCTCTTGGTCAGGCCCTCACTGGCGTTCCACGCCACCCACGACCTCTGGGCGGACCGGCTCTCCTCAGCCCTCAAGGTCCTGTCTCTGCTCTTCCGCTTCTGGCACGCTGTCTGGGCACAGCCTGTGGAGTGGCTGCCCCGACTGGGCAAGCCGCTTCATTCCGTGTCTGTCGCCTGTCCTCGGAGCCCACTCAGGTTTCCTTAGCGAGCCGCGCACTATGCGTGCGCCATTTTGGTGTTCATGACACAGATCTTCTCAGGTCCTTTTGTGCCTGCTTCCCGCTCCAATTTCACCCAGGACTCTTCCCAGTCATACTCTGCACCTTTATTCACCCTTCCCTTGTATTTTCGCATCGTCTGTCATGCGGATCGCGCCAGTTTGTCGGAGTTAGAGTCAGGATCATCAGGGAGCTCCAATACCCTGCCGTCTACCACATGGCCGCCAAGCCACGCCCCCTTGCATAATCAACACCTATGATCCCAATCATGACGCTACCGGTTATTTTCGGCCACTAGGCCCTCAGCTGACCCCATATAGAGGCGCTAAGTGGTTGTGGGGCGAAGACTTTAATTGCACCTTGAATCGGGTGCTCGATAGGTCGGATTACAAATGCGTGAGGCAGGCATCACCTGTGAAAGTGCTAGCTACATTGCTGCAGGAGTTGGAATTGAGTGATGTATGGAGGCAGCTACATGGGGATGAAAGGGTTTACTCTTACTACTCCAGTCCACACAGAGTACAGACACATATAGATTATATGTTGACTGGTACTGAAACCTTCGGGGAAATCGTAGCTGCAGAATACAGGGCGAGAGTTCTTTCAGACCATGCTCCACCCGTAGTGATGGGGCAGAGAACGGGGTGTGCACCCCCAATCCCGACATGGAAACTCAGAGCAGAAGCATTGCTAGATAATCCACTTCTGACCCACATGGGGGAAAGGATAGTGGAGTTTTTCAATCACAATGCGGTAAGTGTGAACAGTGCAGTGACCCTGTGGGAATCCTTCAAGGTGGTTATGAGGAGAGAGGCAATCGAGAAGGCAGGTGGAATACGCAAGGATCTGCTGCGCGACTTCTCTAGTGCTGAGGCACAAATGGAGGCAATAGCAGGCAGAGAAGGAATAGCGGAGCGTGGGAAGAAAATGATTGAGCTTTGGCTGGCCTGCATGGCAGCCTGGGAAGCCCCTGAGCAAGCATGATTATATCAAATAGATAAAGACACTCCATGACAGTGGTAACAAACCTTGGATACTGTTTGCCTGGCTATGCTGGTCGGACGGGACAAGGGGCATTATAAATTCCATCAAAGACGAGAGCCGAGAGCAAGATCAGTGCAGTTTTCAGCCGGTTTTACCAACACCTATACAATGTCGGTGAGGGGGGATGTGCTGGGGATCTAGAAGATGTCTGGGTGGAGCTCGACTTGCACTGCTTAGAACAGGAGCAGGTAGGGGTGTTAGATGCCCCATTCATGGAGGAAGAACTGCGGGTGACCATACACTTGTTACCCTGTGGCAAAACACTAGGCACAGACGGGGTCCTGGGGGAATTTTATAGGGAGTTTGCAGAGGACCGCGCACCCCACCTGTTACAGATGCTTGAGGAGGCATGCGAGGTGGGTTTACTGCCGCCGAGTCTCAGAGAATCTATTATTGTGCCGATAACTTAAGCCAGGGAAGCTACCGCTTGATTGCGCCTTGTATAGGCCACTCTCAATGATCAACCAAGACTGCAAAGGCCTTGCAGCAATTTTGTCAAATAGACTGAAAGGAGTGATCGGAACGTTGGTACACACTGACCAGGCGGGTTATGTCCCCAGGAGAAATATGTCCTGGAACCTGCACAGGCTACACCATGTTGTAGATAAGACTAGGGGAGAAGAGGAGGAATTTGTTTTAGCCTCGCTGGATGCGATTAAGGCATTTGACTCAGTAAAATGGGAATGACTGCATGCAGCCCTGGGACGCTTTGCAGTGGGCCTGCGCTTCGCACGATGGGTGTAATTGCTGTACGAGAAACCACTGGCCCGAGTGCGGTCTGGCAGACATATTTCAGATGTATGGGAATTGGGGAAGGGTACCAGGCAGGGGTGCCCACTTTGCCCCATGCTGTTCATTCTGGCGCTGGAACCCCTTGCGGCCTACCCCCGGAGGGACTTCAAGGATGCGGGCATATCGACATCAGAGAGCAAAATACATGTGGTCTCGCTGTATGCAGATGATATGCTCCTCTACGTACAGAACCCAGAAACCAACCTGCCATACATATTTGAGGTATTAGATAGATTTGCAAAGTTGTCTGGAATAGTCGTTAGCAGAGAGAAGTCGAGGTTGTTCCCGCTTGCGGGACTGGCAGCGCTCCAAAGACGGCATCTACCGAATCTGAGGATACAATGGGCTACAGATACCTTTTGGAATTTAGGGGTGGACATCTACCACAACCCTGGAAAAGAGCAGGAGGCAAACACACTGAAAGTGTTTAGCAGAGTTGGGAACTCCATGAGGTTTTGGCAGACGCTTCCGCGATCAATGATGAGCTGCGCTGCATTGCTCAAAATGGTGGTGCTGCTGCGTTTGCTGTACCACTTCGTGAGCATACCTCAAGAAGTTCCGCTATCAATCTTTTGAAAACTTGATTTGGCGGTGGGAGGATTTATCTGTGGTTGGGGGCACTAGACACAGAATTTCATGGGGGTAGTGAGAAAGAATTATAGTGGTGGGGGATTAGGCTGCTGCATTCCGAGGCGTAATATCTCGCCGGTCAGCAGTTCGTTATGTCCTGTCTGTGAGACAACGCCTCATTAGACACCGCTCTGTTACGCAATGAATTCGCACCCTGCTTCCTGAAAGAGGTGTTTTGGGCAGAGGGAGCCGGGTGGGGACGTCTGGGGTCGTGGTGCTGGGGTGGAAATTGTGGCAAATACTTTGGAGGGCGTTGGGTAGGCTAGACCCTTACTCTCCCAATATTCCTTTGGTAGCCATCTCTGGGAGGAACCAGGAAGTGCCTGAAGAAGCATAAGACGTCATTGGAGCCGAATGGGGTGTTCACTTTTGTGGACCTTTGCGGGATTGATGGGTTGCTGAGCTTCCCTGAACTGATTGAGAGTCATGATATGCCGCGAGGACAGTTCGTGACATACCACAGAATGATTAAATTGTCACTGCTAAATGGCCAGATATGAAGACGGGGATTTCAGGGGACGTAATGCTGGATTCCCTTTATGACCTATTGGAGAGGGGCCATGTGATCTCCAGACTGTATGACTTGGTGCTGGGCTCGCTCAGTAAACCACAACTTAGAGTGCAGACCCTATGGGAGGGGGACATAGGCCGAGCTTTTACAGGTGGGGAATGGGCCAGGGTGCTGCTGTATACACAGAGTGTGTTTCGGAATGCTAGGTTTCGATATAATACAGTTACGGTTACGCATAGGGCTTACATGACCCCACACTCCATATCGCGATTCCTGGGAGCCGCAGCGCAGAGGTGCCGTCAATGTTTAAGTGAGTCTGTAGATATGCTGTACATATTTTGGTCATGCCCGCTGGTCGGGAAATTCTGGCAGGACATTGCAGACTGAGTCTTGAAGGATGGATAGAGATGGAGGAGTGGCCACCAGAATCATGCCTGCTGGGGCTAATCACGAGGCGGTGCACAGGGGCACATATAACCAGAATGAAAGACCTTATTTGTATCTTGGCCAAGCGCAGGATAGCGCTTGCCTGGAAGTCTGCAGCGGACCATGCATGGAAGCTTGGTGAGGAGACATCAGAAGATGGGCGGAGGCGGAGAACAGTTCTTTGGCACAGAGCGGTGTATAGTGCACAGAGGGCGGTGAGCGATGATGCCATGGCATGGAATACTCTGGTCCAAACAATGTTTGCATCCTCTGACGACATGCCACCTGAAGCCTGCGCAGTAGGGTTTGGGGATACACCGGGTTGGGTGGGTTTAAGAGTGGTTGAGGAGTCGGACACTAAAAAAGCAGGGGGAGGGCAGGGAAGGAGGGTCGGGGGTTATGCACAGTATATTGTTAATCTTGTTTGAAAGTTGGGGCCTTGTGCCCAGTTTGGCTGATGGCTAAAGAGACTAACCAGGACTGATGGATTTAAAGGAGGACGACAGAGGTACGCAATGAAGGCCTGTATTCATCCTGTGTGCATAATACAGACTGTAATGCAAACAAATAATTGACACTTGAGAAGCACAGAAAATGTGATATGATCTTTTGTGTCCCCCATCCCCTTTCAGGGGTAGTACTCAGCTGTTTTTTTTGTTTCTTTTTTCTTTCCTCTTTATGGTATGTGGTTTTGTAGTTCTGTTTTTGTTTGTTTCTTTCTGTTTGGAAATGCAAACAAAAAAGAATTTAAAAAAAGAAATTATCTAGTTCCACTCTTACGCCCATAACAATAACCACTCTCCAAGTTCACACATCAATATTTGCAATCCCACCTTTCAGATTCAGACCTAGACCCACAAATAGCTGCCACATTCCCACAGATACTGGAACAACACACACATCTGCAAAACACACCTGCACACCCACATGCCCAATAACAAACACCCACACCTAATTCATTGAAGACATGTACATACAACTCACTCATTACCTTCACTTTGACACCTTAACTTCTAGAAGCAAAACACTCAAATCTGCCAATCGACGTGCACTCCTCTGACAGTCAAACCCCCTTCCACACCGTTTTCTGTAATTCCTACACCCTCATGGAAAACACCAACTATGAAATCAACGCATATTAAACACCCAGTCACCATGCATGAAAGAAGACCAATAACACACACACACACAGACCGTGACCTCCATAAGAACATTGCCCAATTAACAAATGACACTGCCCACCGACTCAACACCACAACAACCCTGCAACTGTTAACCCGGGGCATTGCTTGGTTGGAACTTGCACTCTAAGGTCTGAGGTCTTTTTTCATGTGCCTCTAAATGAAGATGTCAATACAGCATGTACAGTACCCTTTGCCTACGCCACATGAAGCATGAGAATCACTCCAAATAGCATCATGGTAGTGGTTGAAAGTACACCTAATCCATCCCCAATCTAAAATCTCAATAACCGAGAAACTCACACACAAACACATCAGATGGATGCTACATACCCGCACAAAAGACAACCAACTGCCACGAAAATTAAACCTGCTTCCTGAGAAACATCACATCTCTGCAGGGATACACAAATATGTTTTTGCAATGCTTACACTATTTACCTGTACAGCTTCTACACTCTCAAATTTGTTGTAGGGTGGCTTTCATGCATCATAAAATAAATGCAGACAATTATTTTCAATAGCACCTCAAGTGATGAGCAGTGAGCTTCCAAGCTGTGATATTCTCCACTTGAAGAACACCCACAACTGCTTTTGATCTTACAAAAGTATGTAGAAACACATGGTTAACACCAAAGTAAAGTAGTATTCCTTTTAAATGACCTATTTATTTTAAAATAAAGTTTACCTGTAATTAGCTCAATCTACACTTAGTGTTATGCCACAGCAAATGTACGAAAAGCATACAGCAAGATTTAATAAGACTACTGTTTAAATGAATTTGGACATTAGGAAATAACTAAAGACAACAAGCATTATTACAATGCTTACAATATTTACCGGTCCATCTTTTTCACTCTCAAATATGTTATACAACGACATTCGCACATCATAATATTAAACTACAATAATATTTCTAATAGCACCTCAAGTCACTTCCTTTATTTCATAAAGAGGGAGCCCCTCCCAACCTGACCCCATCACTGCCTCCTTTGATGCGTAATAATGTAATATTGTATATTTATACAGTACCTGTTCTCATATATGTACATTCTTTTCTGTTCGTTTTGTTTTGTCGCTGGTTTATGTCCCACTTTTTTACATTGATAAGCATGATATGTGGGCAAATAATGGTAGAATGGAAATACTGCTTCCTATAAATAAAATGATAATATCAAACATTGGTACAAGGCTTTCCCATGGGATGCAGAGAGACTGACTCTGCAGCCGTATATGCACTTGATAGGAATTCCTATCAGCTCCAGGTCACTGTGGTGGGCAGTTGAAGGAGGGATAGCCCTTATCCTTGATGTCTAGTTTTTAGGAAATTGTGTAAATGTATGCTCATTGAGAATATAGCAACCCCTATGCACTTGATGAATCACAACAGTGGTTGTATTTGTGAGATGCATATTACATGGCCTGTGGTAGCGGGCGTGTAGTTATGGTTAAGTTGCTAAACCCATAGGAAGACCACTTTTTCAGCGGCTTATAGCTTAACTCCTTCTAGAGGAATCTTCACCAAACTTGGCCAAAAAAGTATATGGGGCCCGCTGAATTTTTGGATGAGGTTTCGTGGAGGGGGGGGGCAAAGTTATAGGTGGGTCCCACATTTTTTTTTCTCCATAGACTGAATGGGGAAAAACTTTGCGCATGGCTACAGGCCAAACGGCTGGATGGATTTTAACCAAATTTGCAGCAGGAGCGGGGGCATGGTTCAGAAAGCATGCTTTTGTGTGTTTGGTGGAAATCCAACCAGTACTTTTGTTGCAAAGAACTGAAATGTACGCCTCAAGAAATTAGTGATATCTGGCTCCGCTCTGCAGACCCATTTCCCTGTTCGCT
This sequence comes from Ambystoma mexicanum, assembly GCF_040938575.1. Classification (NCBI taxonomy): domain Eukaryota; kingdom Metazoa; phylum Chordata; class Amphibia; order Caudata; family Ambystomatidae; genus Ambystoma; species Ambystoma mexicanum. The sequence continues at coordinate 668,382,362 of NC_090933.1, read as the reverse complement.
CCGCGGATAAAAGTCTCATTGGCTTGCGGTACACCGTGATGTCAGCCGGTGGTTGGCTGGAGGGAAGCGTGCTGTGCGTCAACATTTTTGGGAAACGCCGCCATGGTGTATCAGAGGATAGAGTTGTGGTGTGTGTGTCAAGCCCCTAAGGCATTGTGTCCATGGCTTGGGCTCTTGTACGTAACAGTGTGTCCACTAAGATTAGTCATATCTGACTCCGCTCCGGCGTCCCATTTCCCTGTTCACTGTGCGGTCAAAAAGTTGATTGCACTGCAGTATGCAGTGACGTGATGTGCGTCATAGGTTTTCGATAACGCGGCATGTTGTATCCAAGGACAATGCGGTGGCGAAAGGGTCTGGAAAACATACTTTACAGCATCTGGTGGTGGGAAGAAGGAATGGAAAGGGTGGGGGAGTGAGAAGTGGTTCATCTGTTATATCTCATTAGAAGAAGACGGTGGTGGGCCAGCGGTATCCGTGCCTACTATGCCAATTCGCGGTTACCTCAACAGGCAACAACCTTATGTGGTGATTGCAGGCAGCCTTCGTTATGGCATGACAGCTCCAGCGGCAATCTCTTTCTGTGATGAGTGGTGGAAGGCTGTATTGCAGAAGGGGAGTGCTTTCCATATGACATGAACATTTAAACATACTGTGGTGTGTTGTATGTGGTAAGTCAGCTGCCCCTTCAATGCATGGCTGGAGCCCTTGCACAGAAAAGTATGCCCACTGGTCGAAAAGGTATGTCCACTGGTTGCAAGTAGGTTTCACATTGTTGCTTTGTGTGTGTGGTTTGCCTGCATTGAATACATTATTGCTTCCATGGGTGTGGTGACTGTTAGAACATCCTACAGTTGTCGGTGTATGGGTGGAGATGCTGCAGTGAGCAGTCCTGCAGTGTGTCCACTGAGTGCAGTGCTGGAATAGTGTCCACATAGAAGAGGGTACGGTTGAACTGGTTCTTATATGTGCTTGGGTAGTCTGCACTGGGCAGATTAGTAAGTGTTGTACTGCATTATGCTGTATTGGGTCTATGCACTTACTGGTGTGTTGGGAGCAGCACCAATGTTGTGAAGATTTTGTGGTTTGATTGCCAGTAATACAATGCTTTGTGAATGGAAGTGGGTAGCGGTGCCAAACACAGTAGTATGTTTGTGCATTATGGTAATTGGAACATGTCTGTTTGCATCCCTGTATTATGGTGCGGCGGTTGGGTAGAAGTGCCGTGCCTATGTTGCCTTTGTGAATTCTGGCACATGGCTACATGTTCGCCTGCATGGCTCTGTTAGGTTGTGGTGGGTGTGGGCAAGGCCTAGACTGTTGGGTGCATGGTCGAAGGCTGTAGGCCATGCACCCAAGAGCATAGGCCTTCACCACAGCCACCACAACATAATGCAGCCATGCAGTTGTAATTCATTGAAAAAAATTTGAAGGTGGGGAATTTTACACAATGGTAGTGGAGGACATTGTAGACTTGATAGAACAGCAGACGTGAGCTGCTATGCGTACATTAGCATACGGTGTAGCTCATTGCACGTGCTGCACATTAGGGAGTCCCATGTGACCATTTCCATTTGCTAGGGTTTGCCCTTTAGAAGACCCTTCCTATGTTGCGTTGGATGCATGGCTGGAACCCTTGCACCGACAAGTATGTCCACTGGTTGCAAGTAGGTTTGACATTGTTGGTGTGTGTGTAGTTTGGCTGCATTGCATACATTGTTGACACCAGGGGTGTGGTGATTGTTAGAACATGTTACAGTTGCATGGCTGGAGATGCTGCAGTGACCAGTCCTGCAGCATGTCCACTGGGTGCAGTGTTGGAATACGGTCCGTATAGCAGAGGGTATGGTTGAAGTGGATTTTATATGTGCTTGGGTAGTCTGCATTGCGCAGATTAGTAAGTGTTGTACGGCACTCTGCAGTACTGCTTGTATGCAGTTACTAGAGTGTTGGGAACAGGACCAATGTGAAGATTTTGTGGTTTGGTTGGCAGTAATACAATGTTGTGTGAATGGCAGTGGGTAGGGGTGCCAAACAGTGTGCTATGTTTGTGGATTACGGTAACTGGAACATGTTTGCATGCATCACTGTATTATGGGGCAGTGGTTGGGTAGAAATGCCGGTGCCTATGTTGCCTTTGTGAATTCTGGAATCTGGCTACATGTTTGCCAGCATGGCTCTGTTATGTTGTGGTTGGTTTGGGCAAGGCCTAGACTGTTGGATGCATGGCCAAAGGACGTAGGCCATGCACCCAAGAGCCTAGGCCTTCACCACAGCCACCACAAAATAATGCAGACATGACACAATGGTTGTGGAGGACATTGTAGACTTGGTAGAACAGTAGAAGTGAGCTGCTATGCTTACATTAGCATATGGTGTATATCATTGCACCTGTTGCACATTAAGGAGCCACTTGTGACTATTTGCGTTTGCTTTGGTTAGGCCCTTATAAGACACTTGCTTTAGGAAGTGCTTTAAGATATTGCGTCATGAAAGGAAGTGCTCAGTATCACACATGTAAAATATGGACAATGTTCACAGCCACCTACATAACGTTCAGCACACCCAACGCAACGTTATGCAGCCATGTATGCAAATATGTGGCAAGGGTGAAAGTTGGCAGGCTCATTTGCAGAAGGGGAGTGCGTTGCACATGACATGAGCATTTAAACATAGGGTGTACTATGGTGTGTTGTGTGTGGTGAGGGCCTAGCGCATTGGATGCATGGCTGGAGTGGAAAGGGAAAAATGACTGTCCCTCCTTTACTGGGGTGCGGCTCGCGCTGTAGCTAGGAAAGCACACGTGCCACATCCTGTCCTTTTAAGCATGGTGGCCATGGAAATGGAACTGTGGGAATTAGCCAATCAGCTGTCGATGGTGTGCCTCACAGGAAGGGTTGCTACTATTTTTCCCCATCAGTCTGTGTCGTGAGGGTGGCAGGCAGAGATGGAGAGACTCAGAATACTAATAGTGGGTGATACCTTTGTGCAAGAATCTGTACAGGTATGCCAAGCAAAGAGGCATGGCTGCTAATTTTGCATGGGAAGGAGTGGAGGCTTTCTGGGGCACTGTCTATGAGGGCAGTTTCGGCAGTATGGGTGACCTTTGAAGATGTGTGGCCTCTGCTGTCAGTACTGTTGATGTTCTCGTGCTGCATTATGGAGCTCTATATTTGGGGTACATGTTGTGTGGACGTTTGCTCCGTCGCCTAAAGAAGTTGATGGAAGAAGTGATGTGGAGTGTTCCCACTGCCAAGGTGGTTTTTTCAAGCATACCACCAAGAGGAGCATGGGACCATGCCAGTGTAATTTGTCTCCAGCCAATTTGAGGTTGGAAGGTGCTCCATTAACAGAAGCATGTGTCTATTTATGTCCACTGCTGGGATGTTCTCCACTGGCTATAACAACATTAATGAGCTAAATTTGCACTGGTTCCATGCAAATGGCATTTTTGACCAACATTGGCAATGCTGTTTTGTTTTACACTGTGCAAAAAGTGTTGAAGATAATTCTGCAACAATGTAAGGAGGCAAACAAAAGAAAAACTCAGATAAAGAGTGAAAACAAAAAAGGTTCCTTGTAAGCACAAAAAAACCCACAACAAAACCCATATTTTCCAAGGGAGCACTAAACACCCAATCCACTAAACTGTTTCACACTTTACCCCCCCCCCCCCTTCCTAGCACGATAACTCAGCGGATTCCGCTGTAGTTTCAGGATTACACGTGCCACATCCCGCCCTTTTCAGGATGGTGGCCATGGAAATGTGACTGTGCAGGCTAAGGGATTGCTCAATAAGTTTTGTGGTATGTACGGAAAAACTGTGGCAGAAGGTCTCTTTGTACAGGGAAATGCAGAAGGCTATGATGGAAGTGTGCAAGGTAAGGGGCAGGCATCCTGTTCGGAAGCATGCACTTAATATATACTTGTTTGAAGTCGCTAACATACACTTAGTCTTGCTTTTGTGCAATAATTTTTCATACGTTTGTAGTAAGTGGGGTGCTGTAGTAAAAAATGCACAAGGTAAGTGGTAGGCATCCTGTTGTTATGAATGCAATGTATGTATGATATGATATGATGTGATATTTTATGATATGCCATTTATAGTGTGCATGTACACAGGTTTTTGAAGGGGCGACGAGGCAAGGGAGGGGGGACAGAGGGGAGACAGAGACAATGAACCCACTAGGCCGGGTGTCACTCAGGTCACCCAAGTGCATGGGGAGGAGAAAGTGCAGTAAATGGGAGGAAGAAAAATTGAAAATAAGTAAAAATACGGCCCGATGGTGGCAAGTGCAGGGATGGTGGCAAGTGCAGGGATAAGTGCAGACATCAGGTGGCGGTGGAACTGTTAGGGATAAAAAAAACAGTCCCCAAGTGCATGGTTTGCCAGAAAGCCAGTGCAGGGGTGCGACTGGCAGGGAGGAGGTGGCCTGTGGCCCGGATCAGAGGGTGGCCAGGTAACCAATGCAGAATCAGTTTCAGCCAGGAAGTCCGCAGGGGAGAGGAGGAGAAAAAGCAGTGGCAAAGAGAAAGGTTTTGAGGTGCTTCCGGAGCCGTAGATGGTTCTTCTCAAGTTTCAGGGAGGCAGGGAGGCTGTTGCAGAGGGAGGCCCCAGCCGAAGAAAGAGATCTATCATCAACTGTTTGCTTGCAGAAACGAGTGAACCTGAGGGAGGCGGAGGAGGGAAGAGCTGGAACACAGAGATATTTAGGAAGTGAGAGTTGCAGGTGTTGCGGCCCCAGGGCCCAGAAGGCTTTGTGCATAAAGCAGAGGGTTTTGACCTTATTCCTTGCAGCTACTGCCAGTCAGTGCAGACATTTCAGTCCCGGAGACATACGATCCCTGGGCTTGAGGCCAAGGACACGGTGCACAGTCCTCTTCTGGATGAGTTGCAGAGGGCGTAGAGTAGAAGCAGGCAGATTTAGAACGAGGCTGTTGCAATAGTGCAGCCTAGAGAGAATCACAGCTGTGGAGAGAGTGAGCTTTTCAGACCTTGCTTTAGGTTGGTAACATACATTCAGTGCTGGTTTTGGTGCCATAATTTTACAATTTATGTAGGACATGTGTTAGTGGGGAAATAAATTGGTAGTATTTTTTAAAGGAAAGAAGAGTTCCTGTTTCAATATTACAATGGGTGATATGGGTAAATGGAAACATTGCAAGCATATACAATTTAAGTGCCACTTGATGGTAGTGGATGGGAGAAAAAAACAGTAAGCTTTTTAAGAATGTAATGGACACTCAGTGGCAGGTACTGTGCACAAAGGCACTTGTAATGGAGCTGTACACTTACTGCAGAAAAAGTATTCAAACCTCCACTTTGTGGTGATGGGTATTCATATGGATGAATGTTGATGGACAAATCTTGCATTCTTTAACTGAAATTTCTACTGGATGTGCTTTCCAATGATACGACACTTGGAGGCTAAGTGTGTAACGGTACATACAAAGTGTTGTACAGAAGTGACAGTGTTAGATGCTAACGTCTTGGATGCCATTGGTGGATGCGTGTGTGACTATTGAACAGTACCCAATAAGGTAGTGATGGACAGAAAATAGTGGACAGGGAAGAAGGACTTCTCCTGCTTTACTGGGGCACAGCCCTCACAGTACTTGGGGAAGCACACGTGCCACATTCTGCATGTCTCAGCATGCTGGCTAATGGAAATGGGACTGTGGGGATTGTCCAATCAGGTGCTTAGTGTGTGCATCACAGGAAAGGGCAGCAATATTTTGTTTCATTACTCTGTGTAGTGAAGCTGGCAGAGATGGAGAGACGCACAGTTTTCATCGTGGGTGATCCCTTTGTGCTAGATCTGTTCCAGTATGCCGTCGAAAGAGACTGTTATGGCAATTTCAATTTAGAGTGGAGGCTTTATGGTGCGGTGTCGATGTCTGCGTTGTGCTTGCAGAATGCCGACATGTGGTCACTTTCGCTACTGTACACGTCGTGGCCGTGCACTATGGAGCCTTGCATTTGGGTTCCATGGCTTGTTTACGTGTGTACCGTCAACTGAAGAAGTTGATGAAAGCAGTGAAGCGCATTTTTCCCCAAAGGTGCTTTTCTCATGTATACCACCAAGAATAGTATGGAACTATTCCAATGAATGTTATCGCCAGCCAGAGGAAGAAAGGGGTCTTATCAACAGAGCATGTGTGACTTCTTGAGTGCTGCTGGGATGTTCTCCTGTGAGAATGACAACATTGGGTCTCAATATGTACACCTTTTCAATGCAAATGGCATTTCTTTGACGACCAGTGGCAATGATATTTTGTTTTACAATCTACAGGCTGCACTGAAGACGCTATTGTAAAAATGTGAGACGAACTACAAAAAACTAAAAAAAACTTATAAAAACCGGAAAGAAGGTGTTTCTATGGAAGCAGCTTTAAAAAAAAGGCTCTTTTCGGAGGCACCACTACAAACGAAATCCCCTACACTGGTTGAAATGTATTCCCCCCCTCCCGCGCGCACAGCACGATAGGTCAGCGGACATCGCCATAATTGCAGGGTTGCACGTGTCACATTTGGGCCTTTTGCAGGTGGCAGCCATAGAAATGGCCCTGTGGAGGCTATGGGATTGCTCAATAAGGTTTCTGGGTGGGGTTTGTATGCACAGACTGTTGTACACAGTGTATTTGTCGACAAACATGCATAAGGTGCGGTTATGCATGTGTGTTTCACGAGCCACAGCGTACAGTGTTTGGGGGAGTTCTGAATACATTGATTGAAAATGAATGGAAGCCTTGCGTCCCCTGCACGCTCAAGAATACTGCCAATAGACAGTCAGAAGGTATAAATTTCATAGAAAGATTCTATGTAGCGATATAGATCGATCTGTTAGGGAGAAATTCTTTTGAAAAGATAATAGTTCTAGTGGTAAATCTTTTGATAGTGTAATGAATATTAGGTCTATCTACAAAGTAGGCATTAGTGGTAATGTTTCCACAGATTATCTTTTATCAATATTTAAAGCAAATTGTCTTCACTGTTATTTCTAAAAAACAAATACTTGTTTATTCACAAATATTATTCTTTTTGTGGTTGCACAGTTTCACGTATTAGTATACATCGTCATTTATAAACAAGTAACTCAAATAAAATACAGAAATGTGCAAATATGTAACAATCTCTGTTAAACCTCACAGGTAATGATACATAACACTCTACACGTCTCGGGGAAAAAATCCCTTCATCAGGAGTGGGTATTGGGGTTTCTCAAAATCTATTAAAGTCCATAGAGCTTCTTCTTTCTCTAAGCTTCCGTGTGGATGTTAGCGGGATATCTATAAGAGAAATCATAATTCTCAGACTTTATGCAGTTCACATTCCACAGCTATTATTCTATAATTGAGTCTGCCATACATTGTAGTCTGTCATACATTGTAGCATTTCCTACCTCGCTATGTTGCCCCGAGGTTGTCTTTAATGCTGTAATCCCAGCAGTTTATTCAGAGTCCCTTTGTAGTGGATCACCTATAAAAAAGTGAGTCTCCTTAATATTTAAGCATTTTAGACATATTTGCTGAAATATCATAGAGGGAATAAGGGAGGGATAGGAGAAAGATGTACCTTCATTATCTTGATTTCTAGGATTCCTGCTAAGTAGTGTGGGTAACACGGGTTCCGGTTGTTCAGGGTTTAGGGTATCCCAAAGGCTAAAGAAAGTAAAAAACCAAAAAACCAATTGTGGTTCTAGTTGCATATAAGATCAGGGTTTATGCAGAGTAAATGGGTCATAAATGGTTAATTTGTTAAGGCAGCTTACCTGCCAGTAGGTTGCCATACGTTAATCACTATTCCAAAAAAAGAGAGATGCTCTAGTTTCCAACCAGTCTCTTATGGTTGTTTGGTAGTCCAAGGACTTCCAGAGGAAAGACGCTCTGTGAAACAGTCAGTCTCCTAATATGGGGAGACAAAAGGTAATGGGAATGACAGTAAATAATTCTGCTATTTGTAGTGTACTGGGATTAAAAAATAGTTAGTCTGAGTCCCGCTGTCTGGTTTACTTTTTATGAGTCACTCTCAGTATGGGGCTATGGCTCCTTCTCAGGGGGAATCACTTGTTTTTCTTGAGACCTGCTGCATTGTTGACTCGCGAATGCGATTATAAGAAAGCGATGACGTCACACGCGCCGTGCCGTCACATGTAAACATACCGAGAGTGAATCATAAAAAGTAAGCCAGACAGCCGGACTCAGACTAACTATTCTTTAATCCCAGTATTCTTTGTTTGTTTGTTTATTATTTGTAATGCACCGGAATACCCTAGGGTAACAAGGCGCAGCAGATGCAGGAATTTGCGAAACTTAGTTACAGACAATAAAATATATACATGGCATATGCCCAATAATGATAAAAGAAAAGCAAGGAGTATATACATATATACAGTTAACATTTGTGTGTACGGTATGTCCAAGTGATAAGAGGGAGAAGCAGATCATTGCTCAGTATGTTTAGACAACGGCTGCCTTCAGCCAAGAGATCATCTTGGAACGGAAATTTTGGTAGGGTAAGTCCATTCTAAGAGTGGGTGGTAGGGAGTTCCACAGTTTAGCCGCTTTCACTGGGAAACTGTTACCTCCTATGGTAGAGCGTTTGTAGTTAGGGACGGAGAGGCAGTCTCTGTATGCTGTCCTTGTCGGTCTCAAGGATGTCGGTCTGTGAAATCTGTCGATCAGGTAGATAGGGGCCGCGTTATTGAGGGACTTGTGGGTGAGCGAAGCAGTTTTTAGGGAGATGTTGTCTGTGATAGGGGTCCAGTTGTTCTGTTGACTGTGTGCTGTGATGTGGTCTCTTCTGGAGATGCCCAGGGCCGCTCTGAGTGCATTATTCTGGAGGATTTGTAATTTGTTGGTGGTGACTTTGGAGGACCCAAGATAGAGCGCGTTACAGTTGTCTAAGCGGGATAGTATGAGGGCTCTGGCCAGGGTCAGGCAGCTGGTATCGGATAGAAAGGGTTTGGCTGCACGGATCAATTTGCACGTATAAGCCGTGGAGGAGGCTAGTGAGTTCACCTGTCTGTTAAAGGAGAAGTTGGAATCCAGGTAGAAGCCCAAAGTTTTGACTTCGTGTCCCACTCTGATAATGTTGCCATCGATCATGAAGGATGAGTAGGCTGGGCTTAATTTCTTTAGGCTGGCAGTGGTACCCAAGGTGATGAGTTCAGTTTTGTCATCATTCAGGTATAGTTCATGAGTGGCCATCCATGCCTGGATGATGATGTAAACCCTATTCACCAAGGCCAAATCCTTTCCATAATCTCCAGAAAGCGGAAGGAGGATCTGGGTATCATCTGTATAGTTAGTGTAGGTGATACCGAGATGATCCAGATCATCGAAAAGGGGCTTGGTAAATATGTTATACAGTGTAGGGGAGACACAAGAACCCTGTGGTACGCCACAGGTGATGGGTATGCGGTCTGCAGCATCTGTAGGCGAAAAAACCCTCATGGTTCTGCCATCGAGGAAAGATCTAATTCATGTAATGGCCTCGGGGGAGAAGTGGGCGGCCGTGTGTAGGTGAGTGCATAGGACCGAGTGGTCGATCAGGTCAAATGCTGCAGAGAGGTCGAGGAGGAGGAGTAATGCTGCTTGGCCATTGTCTCTGAGCAGATCAATCTGTGTTTTAAGGTCGATAAGAGCTGTCTCAGTCCCATGTTGGGGTCGGAAGCCTGATTGTCTGGCTCCTAACAGGTGGTGTTCTTCCAAGTGCTTCTGTATTTGAACATAGGCGACCTTGTCCAGGATTTTTAGGAGGAATGGTACAGTTGTTAAGGGTCTGTAATTAGTAGGGGTAGCTGGGTCAAGTGTAGGTTTTTTTAGTAATGGTAATACCCAGGATTGTTTTAGATTAGTTGGGATAGATCCAGTGGTGAAGGAGGCATTGATTAGCTTTGTGATAAATGGGGAGAGGTAGCGGGCAGCGTCTTTTATGAGCTGTGCTGGACACAGGTCTCCTTGGCAGTTAGAAGGCTTCAAGGACAGGATAATTTTTTCAACTTCGAGTATGGTCACTTTGGTGAAATTGAATCGGATATATTCGCTTGTAGTCTGCTTCTTGGGTGGCTTGGACAAGACAGGGTTGTTCAAGGATGCTTTTTTTACAAGAGATTTTATTTTGTAGAGTAGCGATTTTGTTGGCCAAGGCATTTTGGATTTCGGTGCACCAGTTCTTGTCTTTAATGCAAGTGTCTGGTGGTGCTATGGAGGTTTCCACTTCTTTCAGAATAGAGAATAGTTCCTTCATGTTTGAACTGGCTTGGGAGATGCGGGAGTCGAAGGAGGTACGTTTTGCTAGGAGGATTTCTTTTTTATACAGGCCCGCTAGTTTGGTGAGTTTGATTTTATTAGCTACTGATGGGTCTCTTTTCCATGTGGTGTCACAGTTTCTTTTTTGCTGTCTTAAGTTTTTGAGGAATGGTGTGTACCATTTGTTCAAGTGTATTTTGGGCTTGCTTGGCCTGAGTTTGAGAGGGGTGATTAAGTCCAGGGAAGTGGACATCATTTTGTTGTATTCCTCAACCAGGGTCTCAGGATCCAGGTTGTCAGGGAGTGTGTTGAGTATGGGGAGTAGGTTGGGGATAAGTCTCTCCACCGTGATTCTCTTTTTGTTTCTCGCGAGTGTGGGTGGGACCCTACTGGACTGCATAGGAGGAGGTCTAGTGGTGGACAGCGAGAACGATACCAGGTGGTGGTCGGTCCAGGCTAGTGGTGAGATGTCAGTGATGTTAGCTAAGCAGTTGTGGTCAGCCACCCAGTCAAGTATTCTGCCCTTGTCATGGGTGGGTTTCAGGCTTCTTTGATGGCGGCTTGGTCTTCGGGGTCGTTGAAACCCATGTTAAAGTCTCCAAGGGCGAGCACCTGTGTGGCGTTTTTTAGGTTAGTGGATAGGATAGTGTTGAAATCCTCATCGAATGTGCCTAATGGGCCTGGAGGGCGATAGATCACATGGATGTTGAGGGTTTGGTCATTGGTAATGGGAACTTTGACTGAGAGTAGTTCGCACGAAAGGACACTAATGGTGGTAGCTACTCTTATAGGAAGGCTACATTTATGAATGATGGCAACACCACCTCCTCTAGAGTTAGGTCGGTCATGTCTCAGGATGGTGTAATTATCAGGGACTGCTAACATAAGCATGGGGCCTGCTGCCGGATGGAGCCAGGTCTCTGTGATAGCAAGGAGGTCCAGGTCTTCCTTGATAATTAGGTCTGCAATGTCAGTTGCATGAGCTACTAGTGATCTAGCGTTGATTAGGGCTCCCTTGATTTGGGGGCTCACTATGGGTGTAGTGGTAGTAGAGGCTGACAATTTCTGTGTGGATTTAGTACTTCTCTGGTTGGTGGGATAAAGTAGAGATTTATTATGGTGGTGCAGAGATAATTTAAGTTTGAGGTTGTTTGGGCTGGTGGGTGTGGAGCTAAGTCTCTTTGTGGTGGGCATGGAACGGGCGAGTGTCTCGTGGATTTTGGCTAGTCTAGCTCTGAGTCTTGTGTTCCTGTCTATAGTGGGGCAGGGGACGCTAGTTGGTAGCACTGGAGCTGCCTCAGAGTGATCCCAGTGGCCGTGTAGTTATGGTTAAGTTGCTGTTTCCATATGAAGAGCCCTTTTTGGGCGGCTTATAACTTCGCTGCCCCTGGACGAATCCTCACCAAACTTTGCAAAAAAAGTATATGGGTCACTCTGAATTTTTTTTGCAAAGTATGGTGAGGTTTGGTCCAGGGGGGGGCAAAGTTATAGGGGGGATCCCAAAACGTCTTTTTTTCCCATAGACTGAATGGGGGAAAAACTTTGCTCACGCCTACAGCCCAAACCGCTGGACAGATTTTCACCAAATTTGGACCAGGAGCAGTGGCTTGGTCCCGAAAGCGTGCTTTTGCAAATTTGGTGAAAATCCATCCAGTAGTTTTTTTTAAAAATGACCAAAAAGTAGGTCACAAAAAATTAGTGATATCCCTGTTCGGTCCGCGGACGGTGTCCTGATTGGCCAATCGGCTTGCGTCCTGTCCGCGGACATGCAACGTGTTCGTTGATTGGACGGTGAAGGGCGTGAAACGCGTTAGATTTTCGGGAACGCCCGCCATCTTGGATTCGCGGACGTCTGCGGACAGCGCAGTGAAACTTTGTTGAAAAATACTATTTAGTACAGTGTGTTGTTGTGTGAAAGTGTCTGGGGAGGGTGGGGGAGTAAGAAATGGGTTAAATGTTTTATTTATTTAGGTGGTAGACCCCCCTGTTGTGTTCGCTTTGTCCACGGACAACGCGTATGTTCTAAATAAACAAAATGGGGGTGTTCTGAGGACACTACTCCTGTCCGTATTGTTCGCAAGCAAGCTGAAAGTGTTCTAAGAACACATCATGTGTCCTGGGATGTTCGTCAATAAATAAAATGGGGGTGTCTTGAGGACGGTATGCCTGTCCGTTCTGTTCGCAAGCAATTTCAAATTGTTCTAAGAACACATGTTCGCAAGCATGTTCAAAGTGTTCTTAGAACACATTATGTGTCATGGGATGTTCGTAAATAAACAAAATGAGGGTGTCCTGAGGACGCTATGTCTGTCCGTACTGTTCGTAGGCAAGTTGACACTGTTCTAAGGACTCATGATGTCCGCGGACATTAAAAGTGTCCATATGGCATAGTTGAAATGTTTGATTCTATGGGTGTGATATGCTGCAATGGTGCATAGCCATATGGCCATGCACCCAAGACTCTATGCCCTGGCCACAACTACTGCAGCATATCACACCCATAGTGGTTTATAACTTTGGGATCGAAGAACACATTTATAAGCAACGAAGTTATAAGCCACTATGGGTGTGATATGCTGTGGTGGTTATGGGCAGGGTCTGTAGTTTTGGGTGCATGGACAAGATCAAATTTATAGGCAGCAAAGTTGAGACTGTTCTAAGAACACTCATGATGTCCGCGGACATTAAAAGTGTCCATATGGTATAATTAAAATGTTTGACTCTATGGGTGTGAAATGCTGCGGTGGTTGTGGCTAGGGAATTGAGTCTTGGGTGCATGGCCATATGGCCATGCACCCAAGACTCTATGCCCTGGCCACAACCACCGCAGCATATCACACCCATAGTGGCTTATAACTTTTGGATCCAAGAACAAATTTATAAGCAGCAAAGTTATAAGCCACTATGGGTGTGATATGCTGTGGTGGTTGTGGCCAGGGTCTATAGTCTTGGGTGCATGGACAAGATCAAATTTATAGGCAGCAAAGTTATAAGTCACTATGGGTGTCCAGTCATTATCTCGAAAACAAAATGTCGAATTACAATAATGTCAAAACAATAATGTCGAAAACAAAAATGTCGAATTGTTTTTTTTTTAATTTACATTTTTTTTGGGGTTCCGGTGGTAAAAAAAAGGGGTAAAACATAAAAAAAAAAATTAAAAAAGGAGGGTTGGGGGGGAACCCCCCCCATTTCGAATAAAAATCAACAAAAAAAAAGAAATTCGACATTTTTGTTTTCGACTTTATTTTTTCGACATTATGACTTTCGACATATTTGTATTCGAGATTATGACTATAAACCGTCACTATGGATGTGATTTGCTGTGATGGTTGTACTTAATATAATATACTTACTGTTTGGTTTAGTAACCGTAGTACATGTATTTCTTGTTTATTTCTGTGACAAAAGAAAAGATCATGTTAGTATTGGTATTTTGTAACAACTTATAACATTGAATAATCAACTTTTTTTTTTTGACCCTCATATTTAGTAGATTACAAACCAGTGTACTGTGCAATTCGCTCAGTTTCTGTGTTTGTTGCTAAAATCATTGGGTCTGTGGGAGAAAAAAAAATTTGTTTGTTTGTTTTCAGTGTTCACTTGTTGTTTCTGTCTAATGCTTTATATATTGGCTTGTTGCAGATTTTTGGAGCAGTTAGATACCTGTTGACATATTCTAACAGTCTATTTTTTGTTATAATGAAGTGGTATTGATTTATCGATTTGGATATTGTAATATTTTGGGTTAGTTAGATACCATTTGGCGTATTCTAACTGTCTATTTTTTGTTATAATGCAGTGGTATTGATTTGTCTGTTTGATTATTGAAAATCTTGGGGTAGTTAGATACCAGTTGGGTATTTTAACTGTTTATTTTTTGATATAATTTACTGGTATTCATTTATCTGTTCAGTTGTTGTAGAATCTTGGGGCAGTTATATAGCTGTTGGCATATTGTAACAGTTTATAGTTTTCTAATAGAAGTTTAGTTAATGTTTAAGTACAGTTTAGTTAATAAATTTTGGTTTTAAGAAATTATAATGAAGTGGTATTGATTCATCTATTCGGATATTGTAAAAGGTTGGGGTAGTTAGATACCATTTGGCGTATTCTAACTGTCTATTTTTTGTTATAATGTAGTGGTATTGATTCATCTGTTTGGTTATTGAAAATCTTGGGGTAGTTAGATACCAGTTGGCGTATTCTAACTGTTTATTCTTTGATATAATTTAGTGGTATTTATCTGTTTAGTTGTTGTAGAATCTTGGGGCAGTTATATAGATGTTGGCATATTGTAACAGTTTATAGTTTTCTAATAAAAGTTTAGTTAATGTTTAAGTACAGTTTAGTTAATACATTTTGGTTTTAAGAAGATTAAATAAGCGTTTTTAAGATTTGCAGGTAATCTCTGCTTTAGAGTAATGGTACTATCATTACATTCGAACCATCCACAATTCTTTTTTATATATGCAGTATAGTGACCTGCATTGGTTGTGGCTCCTGCGTGGTAGATTATACCTATTGTTGTGAAGGTTTTTTTACCAAGTGATACTTGACCATGTGTGAAACCAGTCAGCTTGCAGTTGTTTTTGGTACCATTTGCATTAACGTAGAAGCATTAGTATTACGTATTTACTGTGTGTTTGTATTAGTAAGGTGGAGCGATTATCTGAATTGCAGGTAGTACATAATCTACCATGGTTTGCATTTTGTACAAGTTGCTGAAATGGAACGGATTCACAATTAGGTATTGATACATACACAAAGCGCTCATTGGGGATTTGTTCTTGTGTCACATTGTTGCACAGAGTGCATGTATGTTTCCACATGTATGAAATCTGGAAGATTTCATTTATAGGTATGTTTTTGTTTTCCAGTACTTGTAGTAAGTACATTAGAAATTCTTGTGGATCTTCCTGTGAGTTTATAGTGAATTTCACCATTCCAGCACAATAGTCCAATTGTTGTCTTATTTCATAAACACTATACGTTTTGTCAGGATTGTTTGTTGCGTTTCTATGAAGTACTAACATTTGCAAACACAATTGGTCTGTACTGTGTAAGTAAATGTTGTCAACTATTGGTGGTAATTGAAATAGAATATTCATTGCTACATTTGCATAGCAACTTACACCATTTACATTTGAAAGTTTAAATGGACCAGATAGTTCTGTATCTGAGTGCTTTTTTTGGAGTTTGTCTTCCTTTTTTGAAGAAGTACCTGGTTTACTTTCCCTAATATGTTCTTTTTTGATTGTGGTAGTTGATGAACTATTTGTTTCTTTTAATCTCTTTGGAGGATTTGCATTGACATCCTGTTGCATTTCTGTTTGATTTAGTTTTCTTTTCGAACATTTTACTTTTTGTGGAATAGGATATGTTTTTAGATGGGGGGTGTATAGTGAACGCAGTCTATTGTATTCTAAAATGCAAGGAATATCAGTGTTTACTTTACTTGCATCAAAGTTGATTAGAAATAGACCGTCAAGTGTGCGTAAGCGTGATAGTGCTACGTAGCTCACGCCTTCTTTAAAGACTGTGTTACCAATGTCTATCAATGCTTTGTCTAGGGTAAGACCTTGTGATTTATGAATGGTGACTGCGTATGCAAGAGTTAGAGAAAATTGTTCTCTTCGTACATAGATGTCTTTGAAGAGAAGGAATCGAGCTGTTGAGCGTCCTATCCTTTTCACTTCTGAAAGTTTGTCAAGAGAATATTGACAAACTGAATGTTGTTGTCACGTGGGTATGTTTGAAAGCCAACAACTGTACCCAGTGCTCCATTAACTAGTCCTTGATCCACGTCAAGGTTACGTTTAAACATCACTCTGCAATTTAAGGATAATTTTAATATTTTTTCCAGTCCAGCTGTGTTGGAGATTGAATTTTCTAAACTATTTAGTCTCGTTGTGGCTTGTTCACACATGGGAAGTGTGATACCAAGTATGTCTAGTCTGTCTGTGGCGCTAATTTCAATTATTGGTTGCATTTCTTTTTTTAACATTGTTTCATTGAATTTGAAACAGCTTGCAAGAGTTGGCATTAAGGCCATACAATTTACATTTTTGTGGGATACTTGTTCCATAACATCCATAGCACATGCATTATGGCCATAAAGTGCCTGAATGTGCTGGGTTTTCAATATTTTTTGTGCTTCTTGAGATAATATACTAACTCTAATACTTTTTAAGATATTGGCATAAGGGATATCTGCAGATTGCCGCATATTTTGTGTTAATTCTCTGTATTGGAAATGTTGCCAAAGGTTGACATTTCCAATGCTCCCAACAGTTTTACGGCAGAGTTTGTGTCCTAAGGTTTTAAAAATAGGCTCACCTTTCACTGGTGTTAATTGAAGAAGATCTCCGAAAACAATAATGTGTTTTCCTCCAAAGAGCTATTCGTAGTTTGTTTTGAGTACTTCTTGTAATCTGAGGTGAATCAAGGCCAACATTAGGTTGGAGACCATGCTCACTTCATCTATTAGTAGCATTTTAATTTGTTTTAATACTCTGTGTAGTTCCATTGCAGCTTCTGTAGAAAGTTTGTAATAGTCTAATTTGTTTTGGTGTTCTACTGGCAGGAGTAGTAATCGGTGTAAAGTGACACCGCCTATGTTGTAGGCAGCTAAACCTGTGGGGGCAGTGACAACAGCTGACAGTTTGTTGTTTGTCAATTGTTGAAGGAATTTACTGATGATTTTGATTAAGAATGTTTTGCCAGAACCAGCTTCACCACTGACGTATAGTAGTATAGGTTTGTAATTTTGGCAGGTGCATTCTTTGTTTTCATGTTGTACACCATGTGCAATTTCTTTTGTTACTTCTTCAAAAATGCTACGTTGTTCATTGTTTAGTTTTGATTGTAGGATAGTTAAGTCTTCTTTATCTTCATACTGACACATGTTGTTTTCTACTTCTGTCATAGCTAATTCTGCCTCATTTGTTATTAGTGGCTCTCCCAGTAGTTTTTCTTCGTGTTGCTGTTCATTGTGCAACATTGTTTTGTACTGTGTAAAGTTTACATCAGTTATAGTGCTTTCATTTGCTTTGAAAGCGTCTTCATAGGAGTCATAGTTATCTAGTATTTCTTCTTCTTTTCTCCATGGTTTAAAGAGTTGTAGCAGGGACATGTAATATAGTTCTTTATGTTGAGGAGTCTTTAATGACAATTTGATATGATTCATTAAATTTGGTTTGGTGAGTTTTACTAAGCTGCCTTCACAATTTGACACTCTGTATTTACCTTTTTTTTCATCGGGTTTTATATTATTTTTGTATGTGAAGTTTTGGGCTGACACATGGTTTCCAAATTGGTACTTCTGTTTGGGTAGTATGTGTCCAGCAAATTGTTTTTTAAAATGTCTTGGCTGTTGGGATCATGTTTGGCTATTGTTTCTATATCTTCGTATGATTTTAGAACTCTTTTTATAGATTTAGCAGGACCAAGAGCCACATTCTCTATGAGAGAGCATTTTTATGCCCAAGCTGTATAATGTTTGAGACAGTGTTTTGTCTGATGACAGGTCATTCCAGAGGTCTTGTAGCTCTGTTTTTTCTGCTTTGGTTGAGTATGCTGTAACATATCGTGCAACTGCAGTGGAATTGTCTGCAATGTACTGCACATCTATGTTTGCATTCCATAAGTGGGCAATGATTGCATTGTAATCATTGATATATTTTTCTTCTTCTGTTCTTTTTATGTAATATGCATTTTTAGCTTATTTGCCTTTAACACTATGTCTAACTGAAGACATGAAGCTGTTAACTTGACCTGTTTTTGTAACCGGTCTAGGGAAACCAAAACGGCATTTGGTGTAGTATTTCCCTTTGTTTTTGTATTTGCGACGACAATATTTGCCACATTTGTGTCTTTGAAATTGTAAAATTTGTGTTTGGAGATCACTTTGTGTTGCTTCTGATGGAATTTTACAAGTGACATATTTTTCAATAAACTGTAAAACAGTGGTGTCACTGTCTTGACCACATTTAGGAGCATCTTTAATCCATAAAAGCATGTGGATATGTGATGCCCCTCTGGCTTGGTATTCTTTTCTCCAAAAGAAGTGTTGCACTTCTCCAAGGGGAGGAGCAGTTTTATTACAAATAAAGTGTAGCATAGCAATGAAGCGATGGTGAAAATATCTTGAAACATTAACAGGATCTAGAGCAAAGTTCTCCAGGTGTTAGTATATCTATATTTGTTTTGTTTTTGTTTGATATGCGTAGGAAATC
Organism: Ambystoma mexicanum; assembly: GCF_040938575.1. Classification (NCBI taxonomy): domain Eukaryota; kingdom Metazoa; phylum Chordata; class Amphibia; order Caudata; family Ambystomatidae; genus Ambystoma; species Ambystoma mexicanum. The sequence continues at coordinate 668,363,871 of NC_090933.1, read as the reverse complement.
ATGTATATCTTCCCATGCATATTCTGCACAACTTAATGTAACAAACCAAGTGGGTGGGCCAAGGTTTCTTATCATACAACATACATGTCTGTGACGTTGAAACCAGTATTCTTTAGTACCACGCATATTTGCTAATAGATTTGTAATATTTGATTGTAAAACCTCCTCTTTTTGTTGCACTTTTTGTAATAATTGTGTGGCTGACATATTTTGAAATTGGGATCCTGATTTTAATGTGTGTGCAACTCCGTAACATAAAGTTGCTAGTTCACTTTCAAAGAGTAGGTGGAATATGTATTCCACATTTTGCCTAAATCTGGGATCTTCAGAATACATCCGTAATGAGCGATATTCTGATGCTGTTATTTGAATAGGTCTATCATCGTACCTTCCTCCTTTTTCAGTAGGAAAAAGTAGAGAAAAAGCATGTGCTTCTATACTTTTTTCCCATATGCTGATTGGTGATCCTTTTGTTTGACGCATTTGGTACGTTTCTAGTGCATCTTCTACAGTGTCATTAGAATGCAATGGGTGAATTGTATAATGGTCTAAAGTATTGGATATTGTAGCAGGATCTAGGAGCTCAAATTGACCAGCTTCTTGTGTCTCTTGAATAATTTCAGTGGTATCCTTCAAGTTTTCTTCAATATTAATTTCTTTGTAGTAATCATTATTGTCTTTTATATATTGCAAAGCTTGTCTAACATTATGTAAATCTACCAGTTGTTGCCAAATGCTTTTGTCTTTTGTAGGTACACCATTTACTAAGATAATTAAAGATTGCTCCATTGGACATTGCACTCCTAGCGTGTGCACATTTTCTTTTAGATCTAATGGTGAATACACTACCTTTCCACGAATACCTTTCACTAATTCAGAGGGAGGTAATTTTGCTGTTTTTGGTTGAAGGTGTATTCTTGCTTGAAAGGGGTGCACTGTTTGAATTATGATGCTCTCATATAAATTGAGTTGTTGTAGGGGTTTTGGTAGTGGATATAATTCCAAATTATTTGTGATAACACGTGAAGAAGTTTGGTTGTTGTCAAGTTTTGTAGTGCAGTAACTGCAAAGTATTAAGGGGTCAGTTATTTCATATTTATTTTCTGCTATAAGGTAGAGAGCTAATTCAAACCATTTAAAATCTTCATTGTTTTCTATTTTATATGTTAGGTCTACAGTTTTTGTGTTACTTTTATAGAAAGTTCTACGGCAACATACACACACATGGTTTGGTATTTCAGCAGATGTACTTTTAAATTTCAGTATTTCTTTTTTGTATGTGTGTAGTAGAAGGTTGCCATGCATAGAATTGTTGCTAATTTGCTTTAACGCTATTTCATTCTGTAAGTGGCTTTCACTTGCAAAATATTGTTTCTGGATATAGTCGATTTCTTCAAGTAGGTCTTTTGCTGTTCCATGTAGAAGAATGTTATTTAAATTGGCTGGTGCTAAAGCAGGACTTTTAGCATAGTACAGTTTATAGACTAGATTTCTTATAGTTGAATGATGTGTTGATATCATTTTGATATAATGGAAGGTGGTTTTGCAAGTAGGTCCTGAAATGCAGGCCAATGAATGTCCTTGTAGTCCTGTGAACTTGCGCACTGGACAGGTATCCATATTTTGCAGTAGTTAATTTTCATTTTGTCTTTGCCTTTCACATATTGATTGAGGAATTGGCGTAAAGACTTGAAAGATTCTTTGGGAATGTTACACATTGACGTGCATGGCCATTTGTATACTAGACGTTCTGATTCAGTTGAATGGAGAGGTAATTCTAAGTTTTCTGGGGATATTTTTGTAAGTAGTATTTCTTGTTCCATTATGGTATTATTAACTTTCTCATAACCTCGTCCACTGCTATGTATGGCAATTGTATTTGTTTGCTTTTGTTTGTATGCTTCTTCATTAAAGTATGGTTCTGTGCTCGTAGTGTGACTCCATTCACCTCCACAGATACTTAAGAAGTTATTTCTGTTGACATTTCGTTTGAGAAGTCTTTTTTGTAATTTAGTCATTAGTTTTGTTAGTGGTTTCATTTTGTTTAACACTAAAATAAATAAGTTTCTTTCAACGCTTCTAAGATTAATTTCCTAAGATAGGTTTTAAGGGTTGAGTTTGATTTCTCTCCTGTTTTTATAAGATTTTGCAGGACTCTGTGACGGAACATTTTTGCTAAAATACTTTTTTTGGTATGCTTAGTTTGCACTATATCAAGATTTATAGGAGCAGTTTCATCTGTAGTGGTAGCTGATTTTTTTGTTAATTGTTTTGTGGTTTGTTTTACATTTTGATAGAGGAGGCAAAGTTTCTGTACTTGAAGCTTGTTTTGTTTCGCTAAATGACTGTATTAGCTGTTTCGTTTTAACTTTTTTTACAAATTCTGCTAGAGATGGATGCTTGTTTTGGACACTTCTATTTTCATTTGCTCTGTTTCTGCGTTGCTTTCTACGGACTTGATTTTTGGTAGGCATTCTTTAGGGTCTGTTTAAAAAAATAAAGAAGGTATGGGTTGGGGTGTTCTTAATGTATGTGTGCTGTTTGCATGAGTGTGTGAGTAAGATAATAAAGATGTATGTAATGGTGTGTGATTGTGCATTAGGCTACTACAACTAGTTGGGATGGCTATTCTTGAATTTATGTGCTACTAAACTGGGGTTCAGATGATAGTAGAAAGTAAGCTGGTGGTATGGAGAAGTAGAAATAGTAAATCTAATGGTATACAATTAAAACAGTTGTTTGTTGTATAATATGAAAATTCTAGGGGTTGAGTTGGGTTATTTGTGTGTCGAAAACTAAGAAATTGTGCGTCATTCTGCCTGTAAATCTCTGTTTAAGAAATGGGGATTTGTAGACAGAATGGTTTCTTTTTTTAAATGAGCAGGTTTCTTCTTAGTTCTTAGTACTTCAAATTCGGCTGCTTCTTTTCAGGAGAATGGTCTTCACTGCAATTGTAAAGAAAACAAATAAGAAATTTTGTTTGCATAAAGCATTGTTTTTAATTTAGACATTGATTTTTTTTAATTGACATTGACCCTCAGCGCCTTCCTCAAAATCATGAAAACTATCTTATTCACATAAGATGCGTCGCACCAGTTGAATACATATCATATGTTCTTAATGCATAAACTGTATTGTAATGACTAACTGTACCAACCAAAATATCATTTGTATGCATTGTGGAATTCATAATGTACCACTGAATACCACTATTTCTGTAACTAAGCTCTTGTAAGTAACAGCGCCTCAATGCCATGGGCTGCTTGTGCAGTATATAAATATAAGTAAATAAATGTTTACATTTTTGTACAAGTATTGTTGTTTGATTTTTGAACATACGGTGTGCATGCAATTTTGTTTGAGTATGTTAACTCTTCATATTGTACTTTAAATATGTTAGTTCGACATGCTTTGAAAATGTGTGTGTAAACAGAAATTAAATAGCAGATAGGTTTGGAAGTGAGAGTTGATTTCAGGAGATGGAAAAAATGACAGTAAATTCATTTTATAGATTATACAAGCTAAAAGTCAGTTAATCTCTTTATATGAATCTATAAATATTGTACATGTACTATATAGAAAATATGCATACCTTTAGTTTGTGTTCATGCATATGGATATGCATGCAGCTGCAAGTAGAAATCTTGGAGACTTGTACAGTATTTCTTGTAGAAGGTGCTTTCCAATGATATGACACTTGTACTCAGAGAGATTAACAGTACATTTAAAGTGGTGATCTATGATGATGCAGTTAGATGTAGAGATCTTGGATGTGATTGGTGGATGTTCATGTGACTTCTTAGCTACATCCAATGAGGGAAGGGCACAGAAAGTGAAAAGGAAATGCTAGAAGGACTGTTCATGTTACGATATGTCCGCGTACATGGCAGTAGTTCGCGGACATCGGGTGTTACATCCGGGGATTTTTGGGTTGGGGAGCCATGCAAATGAAAATGAGCAGAGAAGGGGATTGGTCAGGAAAGTTTAGTTGGTGTGTTGTGCCAGGAGAGAGTTTCTCAGATACGCTTTTTGCTGAGAGAAGAAGAGATAGCTATGGCTGTGTGTTTCAAAAAACAGATTGTTTGGATTTTGGGAGACTCGTGGATACATTGGTTGAAGGTGCATGCAGAAAGCTGTGGAGTAGCTGTAGATCTTGGATTCCCACATGTGGAAGTGCACTGGCATTTAGTAAGTGGCATGAAGTGGTTGGACTTGCTACCTCTCTGTGCTACTTTGGAGACAGAGCAACATCCAGACATAATTGTAATTCATTGTGGAGGGAACCGTTTAGGACATGTGTCTGGAATTTCTTTGCAATTTGCAATGAAAGAAGGACTTGGGAAGGTCATGGGCATGTTTCGAAATTCTCAAGTAATTTTTTCACGGATTGCGCAGAGACAAATGTGGCTTTGTTCTTCTTCATTTGGTCCACAAATGGAGAAAGCAAGGCGCAATGTCAATAAGGCTGTTTGTGCCTTTCTAAGAGATGTTGGCATGTCCTCTTTTCACAATGAAAATATTATGTTTCGTAGTACATACATTTTTCGCAGAGATGGAGTCCATCTTACTTATGCTGGCAATCAGATTTTTTGGAGAAATGTACAAAATGCATTTCAAATTTTTCAAACACAAATAAACACCACCAAAAAGCTCTTTTCAGAGCCACCACTTTCTTCCAGATAAAACTGTAATGGTTATGATAGGGTAGTACCCCAAAATTTTAGATGTCCACGGACTTCTAAAAAATACAGAGTCCTGCTTCATTTATTTTCACTTCTATTTTTTAACTGTAAACTCTGAAAAGAGCCTTATTTTTTATTTTTTTTTATTTTTGTTGTTTTAAATATTTTTTGTTTTTTTATACAAGACACATTAGGAGAGGAGGGGAAAGGAGAGTAAGGGGGGACACCAACCACGGGGATAAGAAAGGGCGAGCTGAGAGAGGAAGATGTAGAGTGGTTTCACTTGGGTAGTGAGCAGACTTGTTCATGCTCTGAAACGATAGCCTCAAAAGCACTACAAAGTCTCTGATACTTGTGCACGGTTCGCGGACATGCGCGCTGTCCGCGGACAGATCGAACAGAAAAAAGGTTTCAATAAGTATGTAGAAACTCAGGATTACTATATGGGACTTGTTCTATGGTGAGTTTTTGTTGGAAAATATTATAGATTACTTGAAAATGTAGTTTTAAATTGTTCGGGGACACGAACAGTGTTCGCAATCAGAACATACACTGATCGTGGGCGCGGTCACATGATAGCTTCGCGAACATGTCCGCGAAGGGAGCGGGTGTCCGCAGGACACCAAATGCATTGAAACTGTTTTGCGCATGCGCGTTGGTGTTCTATGGACACTGTTCGGGTCCTGGAGTGATTAAAAGTGCGTCACAAGTGAAACGAATAGTTATGGATAGGCGTTTGTTCTTACAACAGTTTCAACTTGTCTGCGAACAGTACGGACAGGCATAGCGTCCTCAGGACACCGCCATTTTGTTTATTTACGAACACCCCAGGACACATAATATGTTTTAAGAACACTTTCATCTTGCCAGCAATACGGACAATTCCGGACACCCGAATTGCTTTTAAAACAAAAAAAACAAGAAATGAATTAGGATACAATATAATAATTTTACTTTATTTTACAAATATGTTAAATTTATGACAGAGAAGGTGAGGCAGAAACTGAAACAAAAACAGGAGAATTAGGGGTTTCAATAGGATTTATATGAGGTGAAGAAGGGATGGAAGTCTCATCAAAACGTTTTGGTTCATGGAGAGGGTTTGGGGATAATTGACTGGGATATGGTGAGTGGGGACAGGTACATGTGGGACAATGGTATGTAGTTGTTTGTTTGAAGTGATCCTCCACAAAGTTTTTCAAATTATTAAAATTTGCCAAGAGTAGGTCCATTTTTTCTTCTATGTGCTGAAGAGTCTTATCCAATACAGCTTTTTCATTAGTATTTTCAATTTTTGTATGGTCTGTACAAAAATATATATATGTTAAATGTATATAAAATAATATTAATTAATTGGTTTATATAGTAAAGTGTCTACCATTAGATTCACTATCTTCTGTAATTTCCTCACGTGGGTAATGCTCCTCTAGCCACTCCAGAGTACTAGAGATTTCTGTGAGAAAAAAAACATATCATTCTTTTTTGTATCTAATACAGAAAGTTTATAAATATATGAATAAAATGCAGTACACTTACTATTTCAGGTAAGGTGTGTTCTGAGTGGTCTGTAGATCTGCTGTTGTTCTTAGTTGTGGAGTTTCTGTGAGGTAATCATGTTGAAAGCCTATCTTTCTTCTTTTGGTATATTTCATTTTTAGAAAATATTGTATTTAAATGAATGGTTAGTGTGTTATATATATGGGTTACACTTCTTATGTATTACTAAATATAATGTGTATGTGTGCTGGTTTGTGAATTTGTAAAATGTTCATATGTTATGACATAACAATTAAACATACCCCCCCAGACTTTTTGGGTAGTGGTGCTGTTGTCCGAACATGTCCGCGGACATTAAAAGAGTTTGCGGACATCAAATTCAGTAGAGGGAGTTCAGTACGTTCCATATTACATGTACATAAAGTCAGAGTTATTATTGTTAAGTTGCGCTACTAAAAACCTATGAAATTCAGTGAAAAAACTTTGTTAAAGGGACGTTATGGTTCCAAGTAAAACCGAAAAAACCCTGAAATTCGCCAGTTATGGTAAGCTAAGCAACCATAACTCGCGCCACCACTGTGCACTGCTAAAACTAACACCCACGACATCAAAGACCCTAAGGTGAGACGCTACGAGGAATCACAGAAGGGTTTCGAGGAGGGTGAGAGGGGAAAGTGGGAGGCTGATTGCATTACCCCGCAGACAGTTAATCCCCTATTTTCGCCTACAGAAGGATACTTCTGCGAGCCAGACAAGCCAGATTTGAGTGCCCGGTCCAGTCCGTCTTCCGAACCCTGCGCATCACCTTAGAAGAGGTCACAGCAGCGCGAACCAGGCCAGCGCCTCTGTGGGAGTCAGGTGAGCGTTACAATTCTTTGCAGTGGCACACATCCCGATCCATCCTAGAGGTGGGGATCGTGTGTTAAAGTTAAGACAGCTAGAGACCAGATTCATTTTGGATTTCGACACCAAGTTCCCCAATGGTCACAATCTTGACGAGGAGCTTTATACGTTTCTAGGCACATAAGAGAGTATTTTCCCCTAACTGTTTGCTTTGGATTGGTTTTCCTTCCGTTATTAATCCGTTTTGATTATATTTAGTTGATGGGATTGTGCTTTCTCATTATCGAGTGTTTTAATTTTGTTTTTTGGGATAAAAATGCTGTTCCCATTTCACTTATCAGTCCCTGACCTGTGCTCAAGTTTCACCCTTTCTCATTACCACCATGGTGGTTATATTACCACTAAGGTTTATAATTGGGATTGGCTTTATTCTTATTCTTATTTTTAAGCTGCTATATCCACGACCTAGCAGGACACTTGGCACATTTTATTTACTTTTCTGTTGTAGTCTTTGGTGTTCAATAACATGGTGCTTTTTGTCACCCTCTCCATCTTGGTTACTTGGTTGTTTCAGTTGTTTTTCTGATTACAATACATTTTTTCGTGTGTCTTATATAAGATCATTTCAAATTTGCTTTCTTCAGTTTAGGTATTCAGCTAGGCTTACAAAAGTGTACATCTATGTAAGTTACGATACCATCTGCCAATTAATCTGCCATACTGCTGCTAATTATGGTTGCTTACGTGATTTTGCCTATTTGCACATTTTTCATGCTGCTTTTGATGGGCTTGCACTTGCACTTTATGTCAATATTGACTAGAGTATGAAATGTCCTTTGATTTATTTGTAAAAATCATTGTTGCTCTGTATTTTATTATCAGAATTTTATTTCTGATCATTTTATACTTATTTTCGTATTCCCATCATTCTACAAGATTGATGGTCCCTCCATGGTTAATTGATTGGCACTGAGCCATTGGAACCGTCAATGATGGGAATGTGATGCAATGTTTGCTATCCTGCACATGTTTATGCTGCTATTTTTCCCATTTGCACAAAGCCAAATTGTACATACTTATGCTGCTATTTTGCGTTGTACAAAGTCATATTGTACATGGTATTATGTTGCCTTTTAGCCTGCTTTACAATTGACTGATTGATTTTCATAAGTTGCAATCTTATCTTTGCAAGCGCACTATGCACTCATTTAATTATCAAATATGTATTGTAATATCTTGTTTTTAAACCAGTAACACATGTTGGAAATTGAGGTGCAAGGGATTTGGCTCATATGGCTATTCGTAAGGAATTTCTCTTTTGCCTATTGGGGGTACTTTTGCTCTTTATATTATAAGTGGGTATAAGTGTCACACTGTTGGCTAAGTTCTGACTCTCCATTCCAACATGGCCGCCATAGAATCAGTCCTTGGAAGCACCTCTATTCCAACTGACATAGATGATGGACTACATGTCTTTTTTTTAACTGTGTCTTTGTCCTTTGTTGTGCTACGTGATCAAGCGCTCAGTTGAGCGTGAAACGCGTTGTAGGTGGGCCGTGCTCTAGGCGTCCTGCCCCTGTTTGTCTTGCTGTTTCCCCAGCCTTTTGTTCTGCACATTGTGCAGTTTCTTATTATTAAAATAACTTCCTACTTTTACTGTGTGAGCTCTATATTTTTTGGTTCTATTCCTGTTTGGGATTGTAGGACCTCACTGGGTCCACGGAGAGTGCGGTCCGCCCCCTCTCCTCTGGTTTCTTCACATATATATATTTCTGAGGCTTGTGGAATCTGCTTAGATCACATGCTGTGCATAGGCCGACATCTAGTGGAAGCTGCGGAGTATTACAGTTTGTTTTTCGAAACTCGAAAATGGGCGTCGACACAGGCGTGCCAGTAATACTATCCCTAGTGTGACGTCCACTGTACCCAAGATCCCTCATGCGTCTAGGATCCTCAGATTTTTTTTTTTCCGCCATACTGGTCGGAAGCATCTTGCGGAGTTCCCTGGCCTTAGCCATACTTTTGCTAATTATTGAAGTAAAATTATTTATTGACATCCTTCCCCACCCCAACGTCGACCCTCGACTCGACGACGGCTGGAGAAGACATCGACCGTCGGCTGCTGCACGACGGATCTGGGCCTCGGAAGGCCGCTGGCCTCGGCCCGGGCCTAGTAGGCCACTGGCCTCGGCCCTGCAAGTAGGGAGAGTGGGGGGTGGTACATACTCTTCACTCTTAGTATATAGGTACACCTTATATATTTCCTACACTTACCAGCCCGCTGCCTCAAGGTGCGTATGGAGGGTACCCCTTTCCAATTCTGCCCCAAGTGCAACCGCAAATACCCTTGGGTCGACAGGCACGCCACGTGCAATCTCTGCTTGCCGAGGGACCACCCCGAAGCAAACTGCAGAGCGTGTAGTAGGTTTAAGCCTAAGACACTTAAGGACCGTTCGACAAAGCGTTGGGCCCACCACGCCAGGCAGGCAGCCATGGCAGCGGAGGGCGCCTTCAGCGATGGCAGCGACGCCGTACTTTCGGACGGCGAGGGCATTACGGCGTCGAAAGACTGCCGAGCGCAGGTCCCCGACCTCGGAAGGTTGTCCGGCAGGGCGGCTATGGGGAAGACCCCCGGCGACGCAAGCGCTACACACCCTACACACACTAAGCACACTAAGTCCAACCGAACCTCGACGACGTCGACTTCTCGGAAAGAGGCACAGATAGAACGGTCCGACTCGGTGTCCTCTGGGCGCTCTCGATCGAGATCGCCGCATGACGCAAGGCAATCATCCACTCTTGCCAAGAGTGCCTCGCTCCCTAGATTAACGGAAGTTCGATCGTCGGAAGACGAAGACGACTTCCACCCCCAGGCCGCGCTCCAGGAGACCGAGGCCGCAGTTAACACCAGTGAGGCCCCACGCTCAAAACAAGGTACCTCTCCCGACCCTCGACGCCAGGCGTCAAAAGTCTCTGAGGCCTCCAAGGGGCAGGGAAAACATTTTTCCACGCACGGGGAGGGGGGCAAACAGCGGAAAGCACAGCCTTCCACTCCTGTAAGACCATCCTTCCACCCTAAGCAGACAGTCAAACATAAATCTACTGGGACATCAACATCCAGCAAGGCTACCCTTGATAAGTCCTCTAAGTTGCCTACTAAAGCCATACCCTGTTCCAAAGAATGGTCCAGTGAAGACATAGACAGGGTCATGTCAAGGATGTCTTCCTTAGCTGATTTTTATGACAAGAACCCAGAACATTTCCTTTCGTATGACCCTCAAGGGGCCACACCCTCAGGCTCCTCTGATCCTATCCCCCTAAGTAAAAAGGCCCGGTTCGAAAGACCTGAACCCTTCGAGGTGCAGCCTTACTCTACTCCATACTCTACTCCACACCCCAGATACCAAGGACAGCATTTCCCTGAAGGGGACCAGGAGGTTACAATTATGGAGGAACAAACCGGGACTGAATACTATGCGGAGGATGAGGACCTGGAGGAGGTAGAAGACGAGCAGGAAATTTACAGAGTAGATTCCCCGGTAGAAAGCGAAGCCCCAGTTACCGACTCGCCAGTTGATAACCAGCCCCTCCTTAATGAAGTTCTCGCTCGCGCGGCAGAACATTTTCACATCGACACCCACGGTGTACAGGAGGAAAGGGACTTCGCAGAAGAGTTGGTGGGAGAAAGGAGGCCGGTCGCAAAAACCATCCCTATCCTTAAATCCATCCAACGTAGAATAGATCCATCCCTGGTGAATCCAAACCTCACCAGAGCCGTCAACCCCAGAGTCGAAAAACTTTTTCGGGCAGCCCAGTCTGACCCTCTTTATATAAGAGGACAGCTTAAACCAGACTCCCTAGTGGTTACCAACACTCGGAAGAGGGCTGGGACACCCTTATCGTCATCAGAAGCTCCTCCCGACAAGGAGAGCAAAAGACTATACGGGTTTGGCAGGAAGGTAGCCTCAACGTCCGCCTACCAAGCAAGGATTGCAAACTCCACCACCCTGTTGGCAAGTTACAACTGCCATCAATGGGAAGAGGTCGCGGCGCTCATAGCCTCTGCTCCTGAACCGTTAAAGGGCCAGTTGGCTCGGATCTCGGCAGAAGGGAGAGCCGTGTCTGGTTGCATATTAAAAGCAACTTTCGACGCCGCGGACAATGCAGGAAGATTGATAGCAGAAGGTACTGTTATCAAGAGACATGCGTGGTTGCGGCAGTCGGGGTTCAAAACAGAAACACAGGCTTCATTAATAGACAAGCCGGTGGAACCCGATCTATTGTTTGGGAAAGCGGTCGAAGACGCACTTAAGAATGCCAAGGACGAGTACGAGACTCTCAAATCCCTTGGCCAGCTTACCAACAAACCCCCTAATCAGAGGGGGAACAGTAATTTTCGTTGCCCACGCGGCCAAAATTCACAAAGAGGCAACTATGCCCAAGGACAGGGTACACAATGGAACAACAACCAGCAGTCTACCCAGAGTTACAGCAAAGGTAACAAAAGAGGTCGTGGAAGAGGCAGAGGCAGCCCCAACAAGGGAGGTGGCACGCCTCCACCAAAGCAGTGACGCTCAGTTCAGGGTCCCTTCTCACGCAACCCCAGTAGGGGGACGCATTTCCAACTTCACCCAGGCTTGGGAAGGGATCACCTCAGACAGATGGGTGCTGTCAACAGTGTCCACAGGATATTGTATAGAATTACTGCAGCGTCCCCGGAACCACCCTCCACGACAAAGAGTACACTCCTTAGAACATCAAAAGATCCTTCTCGAGGAGATCGCCATTCTGCTAGAAAAGGACGCGATAGAACTCGTCCCAGGACACCAGGTAAACAAGGGTATCTATTCAACTTACTTCCTTGTGCCAAAGAAAGATTTAACAATGCGCCCAGTATTGGACTTACGGCCTGCCAACAAGTATGTCAAGCCCCAAAAATTCCGTATGACCACGCTACAAGAGGTAATCCCCCTCCTAAAAAAGGGGGATTACATGGCAACCTTGGATATGAAAGATGCTTATTTTCATATTTCCATGCTCCCAGCCAATTCAAGGTACTGCCCTTCGGGATAGCTTCAGCACCAAGGGTGTTCACCAAGGTACTGGCGGTGGCAGCTGCACACCTACGCAGGGAGGCAATCCCAGTGTACCCTTATCTGGACGACTGGCTCATAACGGGGGAAACCCCAGGAATTTGCAGGTCAAACATTCAGAGGACTATCGACCTCCTCCACGAATTAGGCTTCTCTATCAACGAGAAGAAGTCAAGTCTGGTGCCAAGCACCTCAAAACAGTTCCTAGGAGCAATCCTAGATTCTCAAAAAGGGTTGACCTTCCCTTCGGAAGAGAGAATTCGGAATATACTACTGCAAATTCCACATTATCAGTCAGGTCAACAAACAACGGTACGCAAAGCAATGCGGTTACTGGGCATGATGGCGTCATGCATTTACCTGGTCCCCCACGCGCGTCTGCGCATGCGTCCCATGCAGGAATGGTTGGCGAAACAGTGGTCTCAGGCAAGTGGTCAGTGGGACGATCTAGTGGTCGTTTCGCCAACACTCGTACAGAGCTTACACTGGTGGACAAGAGAGAATCTTGCAAGGGGAAAACCCTTTTACGATCCCGAAGTACAGGCAGTGGTGACTACAGATGCATGCCTGACTGGGTGGGGCGCTCACCATCTCCACCACACAGCTCAGGGTCTCTGGTCTCACTCAGTACCCAAGAACCACATCAACCTGCTAGAGCTTCTGGCAGTATTCCGAGCGCTTCGGGCGTTCGAGCCCCATCTGCTAAACTTGTCGGTGCAGATCCGGACGGACAGCACGACAGCCATGTTCTATTTGAACAAACAAGGAGGGACTCGTTCGCCAAATCTGTCCAAGCTTGCCCAGAAAATCTGGATATGGGCACTCAGACGGAACATCTTCCTGTCATCACAACATGTTCCAGGGGAGCTCAATTCCCTAGCGGATGCCCTAAGCAGAGACTCCCTCCCAGAGGAACACGAATGGGTCCTTCACAGAGATATCGTAAGAGATCTCTTCTCTCAGTGGGGTTTCCCCACTATAGACCTATTCGCCACAAGCGAAAACAAACAATGCCCAGGATTTGCATCCAGGTTCCCCCAGCCAGACTCCCAAGGGAACGCCCTGTGGATGAACTGGTCAGGGATGTTTGCGTACGCTTTTCCACCAACTCCTCTCATCAGGAAGGTGGTGTACAAGCTGAACAAGGAATCGATGACGCTCATACTAGTTGCTCCCATGTGGGCGAGACAACCATGGTTTCCACACCTACGCAGGATGGCGGTGTGCGAGCCCATCAAACTCCCAGCCTGGTACAACCTACTGTCCCAGCAACAAGGTCAAACAGTGCACCAGGAACCCAACTCAATGAACCTGGCAGCATGGCTCCTGAGGTCATAGAGTTTGGCCATCTCAATTTACCACAAAGGTGTATGGACATCCTAAAAGAATCCAGGAAACCAAACACAAGGCACTGTTATTTTGACAAGTGGAAGAGATTCGTTATTTGGTGCCAGAATAAACAAATCAACCCAGTTGATTGCACTCCTTCCAACGTTGTGACATACATGCTCCACCTGCTGGATGCAGGATTGGTTTTTAACTCTCTGAAAGTACACCTGGCAGCCCTCTCGGCTTACACCACATCCCATAACAAGGTGTCGTGGTGGAAAGTACCAGTAGTTAAAGCCTTCATGGAAGGAGTAAAGAGACTTCACCCTCCTATTTCGAACCCACCGCCAGGATGGGACCTTAATGTGGTGCTAGCTAAGCTCATGGGCCCCCCTTTCGAACCCATGCATAAAAGTAGTCTCAAACACCTGACTTATAAAACGGCCTTCTTAGTAGCCATTACCTCTATAAGAAGGGTCAGTGAAATTCAGGCTCTGTCAGTGCAGGATCCTTTCTTTACTATCCACAAGGACAAACTGGTTTTACGCACACACCCTAGGTTCTCACCTAATTTATATCAAAGTTCCATGTAAACCAGTCCATCGAGCTTCCGGCTTTCTTCCAGAACCCGCAAAGCTCGGCTGAGGTGAAACTACACACCCTAGATGTGCGTAGGGCGGTCCTCTACTAGGTAAATAAAACCAGACCGCTAAGGAAAACAGATCAACTGTTTGTCTCCGTAGCTACAGGCAGAGAGGGAGATCGCGTCTCTAAAGGCGCTATCTCGAAGTGGATTATCAACTGTATACAGCTGTGTTATTCTCTTTCTGAAAAAACTCTGCCTTTTACGCCAAGGGCCCACTCTACTAGAGGCATTGGGGCCACTCTGGCTTTCATTGCAAATGTTCCCCTCGACACCATTTGCAAAGCAGCTACTTGGAGCTCTATTCACACTTTTACTCAGCATTACTGCATTGACACTCATTCCAAGACAGATACACAAGTGGGACAAGCGGTTCTAAGACACCTGTTTGCTCATGACCCTTCTCACATCCCACCTCCTTCTTCTGGTACTGCTCGCTAATCTATGCACAGCATGTGATCTAAGCAGATTCCACAAGCCTCAGAAGGGATACATTACTCACCGTAATCGTATTTCTGATGCTTGTATCTGCTTAGATTCACATGCGACCCACCCTTCCTCCCCTCCGAGAGAAGGCGCATGATTGCTTGTAGTCTTACCTTTCTGTCTATCTGCTTGGATTATCTGTACTCACGCTACTCCTCATGCTTCCTCATGTCAGAAAAAATACAATCTGAGGATCCTAGACGCGTGAGGGATCTTTGGTACAGTGGACGTCACACTAGGGATAGTATTACTGGCACGCCTGTGTCGACGCCCATTTTCGAGTTTCGAAAAACAAACTGTAATACTCCGCAGCTTCCACTAGATGTCGGCCTATGCACAGCATGTGAATCTAAGCAGATACAAGCATCAGAAATACGATTACGGTGAGTAATGTATCCCATATATATATATATATATATATATATATATATATATATATATATAGTATTTTTGCCTCTATATTGTATGCCTGAATAAAGTGTTTTATCTTCTATTCAAGTGAGATGAAATTATGTTTTTTCCAGATATATGCCAAATGTAGTTAGATGAAGTGGATGTTATTGTCTTGATATTCACTGGTTTTCCATTGTTAAGGAGGTAATTAGTTGTGGCTTGTATCTCATGAATATGAGACTCGAGCCTTAAAAGTGAAGAAACAGTGGTTTTGTGGGTCTGATTATCAGGCCACATCAAAAGACAACCCTACCCCTTGTCTGTGCAATGTTAATATGCTGCCCAGATATGTAGGGATGATGAACATGAATGTTTTGATCCAAAATAAACGTTTAAAACGTAAAATTCAAGGCTGAAAAATTCAAATCCAATATGACAGGCAAATGTATAACTGCATCTTCCACAGAATGATAGTTTGGTAGAGAAAATTATAAAGTAATAAATTAAGTAATGTATGCTTCGAGTCGACCAGAGGGCATAACATCATGAGATAAAGGCATAGGCTCCCCACAATCTGAGATAGGCAGCCAATCCCCCATTTTACATTTACAGAGGCCTTAGGGGTAACCTTCTCCTGGGAGGGCAGTTTCAGCAAGGCCTTCTTAAACATATCAAACATCTGAGGCCCTTTCCAAAGATCTACATCAAAATCATACGTAGAACCCTGGTTATCCACCCTATCCTTAGCACTGGGTATTACTCCCAAAGAAGGATTATCGCACACCCCTTGGTTACCATGCTCACACTCAGTAACATTCCCAATAGTAATAATGGATATGTTCTCATCCAAAACCAGAGTTCTGATCAAAACTAGCCCGGAACGCTTTAATGGTCCCTCGCTTTGATGTCTCAACACTTTTTTCTTCTGTTTAGACTTGAATGGCCCCCGACCTCCCAAGAAGGGGAAGGAAGTTCCTCAGAAGAATTTTCTAGAATATTTAGCCCCATGCCCTTTTTTCTTGTTAGTATTAGACGAATTCTGGCCCCTCTTCCTAGAGGGATGGGGGGTAAGACCCCTTAGATAATTTGACAGTCTAAGTGCCCATCATCAGTGCACCTCTCCGTCCTTATTGCAGATCCTTTTAGACTATAGGCCCGGGTGGTACAGCAATATAAAAAGAAACAGTGGTTCATTGGACCAACCCCTCCCCTCAGTTACATACATCATGTATGTCCCCCTCCACATACATGTCTATTTTACTATAATCCTTAGCCCCTCCCAGGTGTCCCTGCATTAGCAGCTATGTGTTTCTCTTTAAGCACCAACCTCTCTCTGTCCTGCCCCTCACTTCTTCATTGTTCTTTATTAGCATTCTCTCAAGTGATCCCCACCTCAGAATTCAATTCAGCCTCCTGTGCTTGTGAAATCAAATACTGTTTATAGGGATACCAAATATCTTTAGGCCTAGAACAAGGATGAACTACCATACCGTATTCCATTTCCATTTTGTTACAATAAAGAAGGTCCTCTTTCCATTGTGCTATTGTAGGACGTCGAGGCCTCCCCCATACCATCACCACCCTCTGCTTTGCCAAAAGCTATAACAACCCTGTCACCCTTCTCACATGACTTGGCACCTGCTTAGTATATCCCAATGGCCACCATCGGCGCAGGGTCCAACTGCTCCCCCACAATGTAACTTATCATTTTGAAGACCCGGTCCCAAAAACAGCACAGCGGGACAGCTCCACGCCACGCCACGTGTAACCAGTCTGCCGGTACAGCTGCGCATCTGACGCACTCCTCTGGGGTGTCAGGAAAAAATCTATGTAAAACCATGGGAGTGTAATAGAATTGATTAATGTATTTAAAGTGTATCGGCTTAAAACTACTATTCAGGGCTATTTTCCTAGTTTGTGGACAACAGTACAGCCACACGTCGTCTGTGATTGCAAAACCCAGTGTAGTATCTCATTTCCCCCAGGATGACTCTGCTCATCCTACCAGGGTCTCCAGAATCTTACAATAGAGGTTTGACACAATCCCTTTGGCGTCCAGCATTCCTATCGTCCCATCCAGTATGGGGGCTGCCTCCAGTTCATTCGGAAATGTAAAAACAAATGCAGGGATGTGACATCCCCCTTGCTCCTCCACCCCTCCACGGAAAGGAACAGTCCCTCCAGGAATAAGTCCCGAAAAACTGGAGATGCCCAACCGTTTCACACACTGTACAAATCTGGTTTCACTGGTCAGCGGCATACCCGGAATATCTATAAATGGCAGTTTAGGAGTGTAAATGAGCTCCCCTCTCCCTTCTCCCTCAATATGTTATGTTATTTTGCATTTATATAGCGCCTTATATACCATTGGTATGGTCTGAAGGCGCTGGTAGGTTGAACGCCCTTGGGAACCGAAGTTCAGATCAGTAGAGAGAGTAGAGAGTCAAAAGGTGCGTGTGAGCACCGGCTATGTGTGCAGCTGGTGCGGTATTCGTGTAATAGCTGCTTCTTAGCGGTAGGTGTGGTGGTTGAGAGATCAGGAGTATGTGTTCGTTCTGGCAGGATTTATCCAGACCGAGTGTGGCTGCGTTATGCCCGAGGAGAACGCCTGGCTGGGGGGTGTGTAACCAGCAGTGTTTTACTTAGAGTGCTGTGGAGTATGCGGTGGATGTTAGTATGACAACAGTTATACCGAATGGTGTCATAGTATCTCTGTGTTCTAGTTGAGTGGTGGTGTAGAGGGGAGAGTAAGCGTGGTGGTGTGATATGATGTGTTATATGCTCTTTCAAAACGTTCTCTGCATTCCAAAGCATACTATATGCGTCACGCAGTTGGTTTATAGTGATAATTTCGAAAACAATAATGTCGAAAGTCATTATTTCGAGAGAAAAAATGTGGATTTTTTTTTTTTTCAATACGTTTTTTTCGAAATGGGGGGGTTCCCCCCAACCCCCCCTTTTTTAAACTTTTTTTGTTCTCCCGGACCCCAAAATAAATATATAATTAAAAAAACGGAATTCGACATTTTTATTTTCGACATTATTTTTTTGACATTTTTGTCATTCGACATTATTTTTTCGAAATTATGACTGACCACCCACGCAGTTCTATGCGCTCCAGTCCGTTCCATGCACTCCTATCCACTCCATGCATCCAAATCTGCTCCACACACTCCCGTTTGCACAACGCACTCATGCGCTCCAGTCCGCCCCACGCGCTCCAGTCTGCTCTGCGCATGCAGTCTTGTCTGCCCCACGCGCTCCATTTCACTCGTTCCATCCACTCTACGCATTCAGTATCTCTGCGCAACTCGTCCGCTCTAGTAACAGGTCAGTTCCACTCTAGGCACTCGTTCGCTCCAGGCACTCGTCCGCTTTATGCCCTCACACGCACTATGTATTCACCTGTTTTGCTCACTCATCGGCTCTATGCACCTGCCCCCTCAATGCACTTGTCCCCTCTACGCACTCAGCCCCTCTACGCACTCAGCCCTTGCTATGAACCCAAGCTCTACAGGTTAGCTCCACCATGTCTTTCGACCTAGATGTCTACCTGGGGCTGTAATTATAACCGCCCTAAGTAGGGCCCTTCTCAATCTCAATGTGTTGTCTTTCTATCCCTGCATCAAACCAATATACCTAGAATCCTGGCCGAGCTGCGTCATAGTATGCCTCCACGTCGGGCAATGCCAACCCCCACCTCTCTCCAACGTGGCAACCAATTTCTTCCACGACTTACGTGACTGCTTCCCTGACCACATAAACGGGGTAATCACTGCTTGTGCCTCCCAGAAATAAGACCTAGGTACTGCTAGTGGCACATTTAGAAATGCCTACAAATACCTGGGTAAAAGGGCAATTTTTACCAACGAGATTCTCCCATAAAGGTTGAGTGGAAGCCCCATCCACCTTCCAACTTCCACCTTAGTCTGCTACAAAACCCTACCATAATTGCGTTGGTATGAAATTTCCACCGAGCGAGCAAAATAAATCCCTAAATACTGAGTGCAAGCCATATCCCACTGGAACGCAAACCCACCAGTAAACTGTCCAATAGAGACTATAAGCGGGAAAAGCACAGACTTTGTAGTGTTTCTATTTTCAATCCCGAGATTTCGCCAAAGCACAAAACATCCATCATAATTGGCCACAGGTTATCCTGTGGGTTCCTAACATTAATCACCGTGCCATCCGCATATAGAGAAACCACTACCCTATGGATATACAAGTGTATCTCTCTGTGTATGTGGTTATCCCTCAGCAATTCAGCAAATGGCTCACTCTTTAGAACAAACAGCTGTGGTGAAAGAGGACAGCCCTATCATGTGCCTCTTCTTAATGGGATAACTGATGTGAGCTGGCCATTCACCCTAATTTTAGCATGAGGCGAGGTGTAGAGCAACGAGAACCATAGATACAAACCCCTTCCCCATCCCCATTCAACTAAATACTGCAAAAAGAAAAGGTCACTCCACTGAGTTAAATGCCTTTTCGGCATTTTATAGTGCCACCACAATAGAATCATCCGGACACACCGCTGACATCAACCCAAACATGCATCGTAATCCATAGGGGGTGGAGCGCCCAGGGATAAAACCAGATTGATCCAATCTAACACACCTGTGCATCAGAGGAGCTCACTGCATGGCCAGCATCTTGGCCAAAATCTTATTGTCTAAATTGATAAGTGATATAGGGCGATAAGAAGAACATGCATCCTCCACCTTCTCGGGCTTCAGGAGTACAGTAACGACTGCCTCCCCCATTGAGTCTGGCAGGTGACCTTCTGGCAACACCTAAGAGATGTGGAACCAACTGAGACGTAAAGGGCTTGTAAAACTAGAGAATCTCCTGCTCTGTACACCAGTAAAGCGCCACCTGGTCTAGGAATCCACTGACCTTGGACTGCGAAGCACAAGTCTGTGAAGAATAAAGGCGAGTATAAAATTCCCTGAATGTCTGAAGAATGTCCGTATCTGCATGTATCAGGTTCCCCTACCTATCCTTTAGGCACGTGATCTGCAACTTGGGAATGTCAGCCGTGGCTGCCCTTGGCTGCCCTCGCAAGCAGCCTACCTGGGTGTTGCCCCTCCCCATATTGTCTAACAGCGGCCTTCCTTAAGAGAAATGTCACTTCCCTCTGGGCTGTATCCCTAAATGTCTCCAATTCATCTCTAACTAGCCTCTTCCTGTAAACACTGAATATGTATTTCACGATCTGCCAGTTCACCCTGAATCAATTTCAGTATCCCAGATTCCCTCGAGATATACTCTCCTCTCATCATTCACTTAAAAGTTTCCCATAATGTTGAACTAGAGGTGACCGACCTCACGTTTGACAAAAACGTTTTCAATAACTTGTGTAATCCCTTGTTACGCTCACCTGGCTCCCACAGGGGCGTCGATCTGAACTGGACAGCTGCGGCCTCCACCAATGTGACGCGTAGTGCCGAGATGACGGACTGGAATGGCCCACCTAGCTTCGTTTGCTTGGACCATAGGAATATTCTTCTGCAAATGGAGAAAGGGAATTAACCACCCGTGGAGTTGAGCGTTAACCCTCCCCCACTCCCGCTGTTCTCCCCACTGATCACCTTTGATGTCCCCTCTTATAGTCTCCCCTGATGGTTTGGAAAGATGAGCTCTCCATCCTGCATTGAGCGCAGGGGCGCGTTGATAACCAGTTGCTTCACTGGCTCGAAGGAATTGGTGAGTTCCAGGACAATATTGACTCTGAGATTCCCGGCAAGACGCCGTAAGTATGTAGTTCGTAAGAGTTCAAATGCCTGACTTTCACTCTTGTCCGATTCCTTGCAGGTTGCAGCTTGACCCTAGCGAAGAGTTCCTCGTGGAAACCATTAATATTCAGGTAAGGATTTGTATTATCCAACACAGTTCGATAAAATAATGTCAATATGTAACCTGTTGCTTTCTCCCTTATTCAGGCGCTGAGAGGAAATATGAAGTCTCGGGGAATAATGCCTCCGGCGGTAAAATCAGGTAAGTCTATTGTGGTGAGGAGGTTTCCCCTTGTTTGTCCCTTTGTTTCACCTTGCTGTCCTTTTGTTTCCCCTTAGGGCGGCCCCCTAAGGGTTCGGCGAGGATGCAGTGGAAGCTGCGCCGACCCGTGAAGAGGAATAGTACCCCCGGTGGTAAAATCAGGTAAGTCTATGGGGGGTAAATAATATTGCCTCTGTGTATTCCCTTGGCTCACCTTCCTGTTCTTGTCTTCCCCTTAGGTGCCGGAGTGCGGCGGGAGCATGCAGAAGGATGCAGTGGAATGTGAAGATGCTGAGAAGGCCGGTGAGTTCAGCGTGGCGCTGCTGTAGGCGGGGCGAGGCGAGGCGACGCGCATAAAATAACTTCTTTCTTCCAGCTCGAAGGTGCGATGGATCGGGAATTCAGGTAAGGCTCAAAGGGATTGCTCTTGTTCTAACCTTTTCTCCTTCTCTCCCCTTTTTCTAGGAGCTCCGGACTCGAGGCGGGCGTGGCAGAAGACTGGATGCAGACTTGCAGGCACGGTGAGCGTTACGCTGCTGGATGCAGAATAACGCAAAGCGTGTGCTGCTCTTCGGGCGTGGTTTAAATAGCCTCCAAAGTAGTCCCAGGTAAGTATTCCTCCCCAGCCCCACCCGAGTAAAAAAATAGTCCCTTAGGTAAAGTTGTCCCTTCCAAGCCTCCTTTGGCTTGGAGCTCTTGCAGCATGGTCTGCATCAGGTAAGTTTTAATCTATAAGCCTGGCGCCTATGGCGCCAGGACTGACTCTCCATATGAGCCTGGCGCCATAGGCGCCAGGACTGCACCCAAATAGCCCCTAGCGGGGGTTGTTGGGCTTGCTTGGGGTAACTTGATGCCTGCTTCCGGGGTTGCTGGACTTGGTCTGGGTCCCCGGGGGTAGGCATCATGACAGCACTCCCCCCCAAGGCCCCTCCTAAAGTCGTTCTTCCCTGTGGCTTCGGTTTGTCTGGGAAATTACGGTGGAATTTTTTCACCAATCGGGGTGCATGAACGTGGTCACTAGGGTCCCATGATCTTTCCTGTGGTCCATAACCTTTCCAGTCGATTAAATAAAAAAGTTTTGACGTTATCAGCTTGGAGTCCAGGATGTTCTTAACTTCAAATTCGGGTTCCCCGTCTACAAGGATGGGGTCTGGTGGCTTGGTTAGTCTTGTCCCTGGTTGCACTGGCTTCAAAAGTGACACATGAAAGACGGGATGAATTTGCATATTAGCAGGTAAGTCCAACTTGACAGCCACTGGGTTGATAATGGCCTTAATAGAGTAATGTCCCAAATATCTGGGGTTAAAGGTCCGTGTTCCCTTTAGAGGTATATGTTTTGTGGCTAACCATACTTGGTCCCCTATCTGGTATGGTGGAGTATCACTTCTATGCCGATCAGCATCTTTCTTGTATTTTTCTTTCGCCTTTTTTAAATGCTCAGTTGCTTCCTTAAAGGCTTGTGTAATCGTAGTGTGCAGATGGTCCACTGCGGGCATTTCTAAGTGTTGGGGTGAGTCAAGGTCTGAGGTTCGAGGATGGTGCCCATATAAGGTATAAAAGGGGCTTTGTCCAGTTCCAGAATGTACTGAATTATTGTATGCATATTCGGCGACCCAAAGAATGTCTTTCCAATTACTCTCAGTCTGATGTAACATACAACGCAGGTATTGTTCGAGAGTCTGGTTGGTCCTCTCCGTTTGACCATCGGTTTGGGGGTGGTGACGGGTCGATAACCTCACATCGATTTGCGCCAATTGACAACATTTTGTCCAAAAATGTGAAATGAATTGACTGCCCCGGTCAGAGACCAATACGGACGGAAATCCGTGTATGCGAACAATGTTTTCGAGGAACTCTTTGGCCAGGATTGAAGCTGAAGGTAATCCCTTTAAAGGAATAAAGTGGGCCATCTTGGGAAAAAGATCCACAATGACTAGAATGGCGTTAAATCCATTGCATGGGGGTAGATCAGTAATAAAGTCTAACGATAAGGTGTGCCATGGTGTAGGCGGAATGTCTAAAGGTTGTAAGAGTCCAGCTGGTTTTTTCTTTTGACTTTTGTTTTGGGCGCAAATGCCACAAGACATCACAAATGATTTAATATCCTTTCGCCAGGTGGGCCACCAGAATTGTCTCTTAATCTTAGCTTCAGTTTTTGCAATACCTGGATGCCCCTCCATTAGGGTATCATGATAACGGGAAATGACTAGCTCTTGTAGTTCCTTATGTGGCAGAAATAGCGCCCTTGGTAATAAGGCAGGTCATTGGTGACAGAGTATTCCGGGCCTTTCTTTACCCAGTCCTGCAGGGCTGTAAGATCAAAGAGTTGTTGGATCTTTACCTGAATGTCCTCTAGTGTCTGTAGAGTTGTCATACCAAGAATCCTTTGTTCAGAAATTATAGGTACTGGTTCTGGGTTCACTTCTGCCTCTCCCATCCCTATTCGGGATAAGGCGTCTGCTTTACCATTCTTACAACCTGGTCGATAGGTTATCACGAAATCGAACTCGGCAAAGAACAATGCCCATTGGAGTTGGCGTGACGATTGGGCCTTGGCTGTCTTTAAATACTGTAAGTTCCGGTGATCGGTGATCACAGTAATGGTATGCCTGGCACCGAGAAGATAGTGCCGCCAAGCCTTGAAGGCGGATTTAATGGCTAATAACTCCTTGTCGGTAACTGCATAGTTTAACTCGGGTGCTGAGAACTTCCTGGACCAAAATGCTACTGGGTGAAGCTGGCCAGTTTCAGGGTCCTTTTGAGACAGGACAGCTCCCATGGCTAGACTGGATGCATCAGTTTCCACTATGTATGTAAGTTCAGGGCGCGGGTGCTTTAATACAGGTGCAGACGTGAATTTCGCTTTCAGCTCTTGGAAGGCATTTTCAGCTTCTTCAGTCCACATAAAGCGTTTATTTTTTCGCAAGAGTGCTGTGATGGGATGTACAACATGTGAAAAATCCGGGATAAATCTGCGGTAGAAATTGGCAAAGCCAAGCATGCTTTGTACTCCTTTAACTGTACTTGGTGATGGCCACTTAAGAATAGCGTCCACCTTTCGTGAGTCCATTCGGACTCCTCTTGGGGTCAGGATAAACCCAAGGAATTCAACTTCTGTGGCATGAAAAACGCATTTTTCCAGTTTTGCATATAGTTTGTGCTGGCGCAATTTCTCAAGGACTGCTCGGACATGCTTCACATGGTCAGATTCTGAAGAGGAGTATACTAGAATATCATCGATATATACGACAACACAAACGTCAATGAGTTCACGAAGGACATCGTTCATGAAGTATTGGAAGGCTGCTGGTGCATTGCACAACCCGAAAGGCATCACCTGGTATTCGAATAACCCATACTTAGTGCGAAAAGCAGTTTTCCATTCATCGCCCTCTTTTACACGTACCAGGTGGTATGTCCCCCGGAGATCTAGCTTAGTGTATATGCAAGCGTCCTTCACTTGGTCTAGTAGTTCAGGGATCAGAGGCAATGGGTATCGGTTCTTAACAGGTATCTGGTTCAATGCGCGGTAGTCTATGCACGTTCTGAGGGCACCTTCCTTTTTGGGCACGAAGAACAAAGCTGAAGATGCAGGGGACTTGGATTTATTTTTTATTTATTTATTTTATTTATTTATTTGTAACGCGCCGAAGCTCGCAAGCATCAGGGCGCGAAAAAAGACACAAGGACGAAGATTAAAGGGACGACACAAAAAGAGAGTAGAGAGAGGAGGAGCAGAAAGATGGCAACATGATGCAGTGTAGTAGTTGCCTAATTATTTGAAGAGAAAGGTCTTCAATTGCTTCCTAAAGAGTTGGATGTTGCATTCCAGTCTAAGGCTGTAAGGCAGTTTGTTCCAGTGGGAAGTCGCCAGGCTCGGAAAAGCTCGACCGAGACCAGTGGCTTTACCTGGAAGGCTGGGATTGATCAGTCCTTGTTTGGCGGATCTCAAACTATGGCTCGGCTCATACCAGCTGAATTTTTGTTCCTGAGGTAAGCTGGCGCCGTGCCATAGAGACATCGGTGGGTTAGGGTCAGTGATTTAAACAGGATCCGTTCCTTCACTGCCAACCAATGGAGATCATTTCTGTCCTTGGTGATGTGTTCACGCTTAGATTTATTAGTGATGGACCTGACAGCATTATTCTGGATAATCTGGCATTGTTTCAGGCAGTTGTTGCTGGCGCCAAGCATTAACGCGTTCCCATAATCCAAGCGAGACAGAATGGTAGCTCTCCCTATCGTGGCACTATTCTTGATGTTTAGGAATTGTCTGATCTGACAGAGAAGCCTTTGGTAATATTGACAATTTCGTTTTAAATAAGCGGTTTGGGCTTCTGAACCTAGGGAAGACTGTAAATAAATACCTGGGGTTTTGACCTTATTTGATACCTTAATGGTGGAGTCTTTTATAGTGAAGGTGGAATAGTCCGAGCCAAGATTGTTTAAGGCTTTAGCGCTTCCAAAGGTCATAAGTTCTGTTTTGGAGCTATTAAGACACATCTAGTGTGTTATCATCCAGTTTTCAATGGTGTTGTAAATAACCAATAACTTCTCGTTGTCTAAGGAATGGTTTCCACACAACCGAATGATGGGCGAATGAAGCCATTAGCAAGGTACTGGTCTAAGTATTGTCGTAGGTGAAAGTTCTCAGGTTCTGTAAGGGCGTAGATCCTGCTACAAGGGGGTTGTGCACCGGGTATGAGATCGATTTGACAATCGTACGATCTGTGAGGTGGTAAGGTGTTTGCCTGTTCTTTTTGGAAGACATCCTGGAATTCTTGATATGCTGGAGGTAGTTGCACGACTGCAGTGGTTACTGGGGCCAGGCCTGCGTTCAGATTTTTCTTTGGGTAACAGGTTTGTGCACAATCCGGGATGGTTATTCTCTTCTCTCGCCAATCAATACAAGGGTTATGTGTTTCCAACCAAGGTATTCCCAGTATTATTTGGAACTGTGGGGCTTTGATTAGATCAAACACAATAGTCTCTCGATGCCCATCCTGACCCAATAGTGTCATCTCTGCGGCGGAATGAGTTACAGGCCCAGAGGCAATTTCAGTTCCATCGACTGTGGTGATGACATCTGAGGTGGTTTTTCGGCAGAGAGATAGATTCATCCTGGAAGCCAATTCGTAGTCCACATAGTTTCCTATGGCCCTGCTATCAATGTATGCCCTTACTGCGTGCATACGCGATGGCTGCCTTGGATCTACGAGGACCATTGGTATGATTTAATGCGAGGTCTGAGTGTCCTTCTTCAAGTTCGGCAGGTGGACCTCTACGCTTGTCGGGCGTGGTCGTTTCCCGAGTCTGACTCCATATGGCTTTTATCAGCAGCTCCTACCACCTTCTTGGGTGGTTTTACAGGGCAATCCCGTAGAAAATGCCCAGAAGTTCCACAATATAGACACCATTGCATTTGCCGTCTCCTTTCTCTTTCCTTCTGGGTTAAGGGTCCTTTAACCCCTCCGATATGCATGGGCTCTGAAGCATCTGCTCCTTTGGGGTTAGGGTGAGTCTTGACCAACACCCGATTCTCAAACTTGGCTCGATCAGCCTTTCTGTTCTGAAGTCTGTGATCTAACTGGACCACTAAGTCTATATATTCAGTGCAGTCTTGAGGTGGGTTCACGACTTGAGCCAAGACATCCTTGAGTTCTCCTCGAAGCCCTCGATGAAATAACGTGATTCGTTTTACCTCAGGCCATCCAGTTTCCACTATCAATCTATTAAAGGTCGCGATGTAGGATAGAAGGTCCTGGTTACCTTGTCGTAGGGACAAAAGTTCGTTATCCGGGGCCTGTCCTTGGGAGTGCCAGGCAAATAGTCTTTCCATGCTCATTTGAAAGCCCTGAAAATCCGGAAGAATTGGGTCATCCTGAGTAACTAATGGAATTGACCAATCAGCTGCACTGCTGCTGAGATATGACAATACGAAAGCTACCTTGGCTTGATCGTTTGGGAAGGCTCCGGTCTGCATAAAAAGTGCAAGAGGCATTGGTTCATAAACACGGCAAACCTTTTGGTATCTCCGGCAAAGCGTTCGGGCGGAGCTAATGGAATACTTCCTGGTAGGTTTATTTGCACAGGGTTACTCGATGACACAGGAGCTGGATTCCCCCCGGGACCCGGTAGGGGTGCTTGTCCAGCCTGGCTTTGCAGTAGTTGCCTAGCAAGGTCATCAGTTCGCTCCTTTGACAAAATCAGTTCTCTCCTAAGAGCATTGGTTTCTTGACGGGCGGAATGCACTTCAGCCCTCAGTTCCCCTAGTAATTGGGCCAATTGGTCAGTTTCTGAGGTATCCATAACGCCCGGGTGGGAATTTGTGGGTATGCTTCGTGTTTTGTTACGCTCACCTGGCTCCCACAGGGGCGTCGATCTGAACTGGACAGCTGCGGCCTCCACCAATGTGACGCGTAGTGCCGAGATGACAGACTGGACTGGCCCACCTAGCTTCGTTTGCTTGGCCCGTAGGAATATTCTTCTGCAAATGGAGAAAGGGAATTAACCACCCATGGAGTTGAGCGTTAACCCTCCCCCACTCCCGCTGTTTTCCCCACTGATCACCTTTGATGTCCCCTCTTATAGTCTCACCTGATGGTTTGGAAAGATGAGCTCTCCATCCTGCATTGAGCGCAGGGGCGCGTTGATGACCAGTTGCTTCACTGGCTCGAAGGAATTGGTGAGTTCCAGAGCAATATTGACTTGAGATTTCCGGCAAGACGCCGTAAGTATGTAGTTCGTAAGAGTTCAAATGCCCGACTTTCACTCTTGTCCGATTCCTTGCAGGTTGCAGCTTGACCCTAGCGAAGAGTTCCTCGTGGCAACCGGTAATATTCAGGTAAGGATTTAAATTATCCAACACAGTTCGATAAAATAATGTCAATATGTAACCTGTTGCTTTCTTCCTTATTCAGGCGCTGAGAGATAATATGAAGTCTCGGGGAATAATACCTCAGGCGGTAAAATCAGGTAAGTCTATTGTGGTGAGGAGGTTTCCCCTTGTTTGTCCCTTTGTTTCACCTTGCTGTCCTTTTGTTTCCCCTTAGGGGCTGGGGTTCGGCGAGGATCAAGTGGAAGCTGCGCCGACCCGTCAAGAGGAATAGTACCCCCGGTGGTAAAATCAGGTAAGTCTATGGGGGGTAACTAATATTGCCTCTGTGTATTCCCTTGGCTTACCTTGCTGTTCTTGTCTTCCCCTTAGGTGCCGGAGTGCGGCGGGAGCATGCAGAAGGATGCGGTGGAATGTGAAGATGCTGAGAAGGCCGGTGAGTTCAGCGCAGCGCTGCTGTAGGCGATGCGCATAAAATAACTTCTTTCTTCCAGCTCGAAGGCGCGATGGTTTGGGAATTCAGGTAAGGATCAAAGGGATTAGTCTTGTTCTAATCTTTTCTCCTTCTCTCCCCTTTTTCTAGGAGCTCCAGACTCGAGGCGGGCATGGCAGAAGACTGGATGCAGACTTGCAGGCACAGTGAGCGTTACGCTGCTGGATGCAGAATAACGCGAAGTGTGTGCTGCTCTTCGGGCGTGGTTTAAATAGCCTCCAAAGTAGTCCCAGGTAAGTATTCCTCCCTAGCCCCACCCGAGTAAAAAAATAGTCCCTTAGGTAAAGTAGTCCCTTCCAAACCTTCTTTGGCTTGGAGCTCTTGCAGCATGGTCTGCATCAGGTGAATTTGCAGCATGGTCTGCATCAGGTAAGTTTTAATCTATAAGCCTGGTGCCTATGGCGCCAGGACTGACTCTCCACATGAGCCTGGCGCCAAAAGCGCCAGGACTGCACCCAAATAGCCCCTAGCAGGGGTTGTTGGGTTTGCTTAGTATAACTTGATGCCTGCTTCCGGGGTTGCTGGACTTGGTCTGGGTCCCCGGGGGTAGACATCATGACATCCCTGTCGTAAACACCTCATCCGACGGGCCCTCACTTTTAAATCACCAGGTGAAGTCCGACCCTCCCGTCCAGGTACCTACACCACCAGAACTAACGGCTCATGGTCCTACATCATACGCGCCACTATATTAATCTCTGCCACTCAGCTCGTTATTCTTTCAGATATCAAAAAATAATCCAGCCACAATGCCGACTGGTGAACCATGGGGCCGAACGTGTAACCTCGCTCATCACCATGCCTAGTTCTCCAAATATCATTCAATTCCCATGCTCAGCTTAACTCCCGTAACTTAAATGTCGACTTCGATGGGGGCTTCTGGGTTCCTCCGTTTCTAGCCAGAGCTGGCTCAATTACCTCATTGAAATCTCCCACCCACACTACGCCCACTGGATGGATCCTTATCTAGCTGCTCAGCTATCCATTCCAATTAAGGTAATATTCTGACCATGCACAACTCTCATTATTAGCAATGCCCGTCAGTCATGATCTTTAACCATATTTGTCAGGCAAAACCCTACTCGTCACTGCTTCATTTTCCAGGTGCAGGAGTGGCACGAACCAACTACCCCCACGCGGTCTTGGTGCTTGCAAGACAATCTTAGACAAGCCTCCGAGACCCCAGCGGGGAAAGAGGGTTAGGAACACGATGGTTGGATGGGTACTGGTGCAGAGGGTAACTGGAAAGAGGGCCGGGAGAGGGGAGCTGGATAGGTAGGGGGACACTGGGTAAACTTAACAACAGTATTGTACACACACACCCACAGAATACAGCTCACATACACACAACAAAACAAGGTATCCAGAAAGACACTTATCTCTGGTTGTGAGTGCTGGCCTCCTGCCTGCACACTCTCAGGTCGGGTGTCAGGAGCAGTTCAAATGCGGCAAAGAGAGCTTGGATTACTAATCTGCGTGTTATTTACACACATGTTTTCAAAGGCAAACAATGTACATGCAGCTAGGCTAGTGACACCTCCCAGAACTGGGTTAATATGGGCTCATGCAACATAAGCCTAAGCATTATCTAAGACTCCATGTTAATGCACATGCGGCCACAGGTGGCTTTAAAACATATAAATGCACATGCAGGGCTGTTCCAGTCGCACGTGGCTCTATCGTGCAGCGGCTGCAGTTCGCCGCACGTGGCTGCAACTAGGTGTGCCCAAGGTTGTCCGCCGCACATGGCGAAAAGACTGCGGCGAAACGTGCAGTAGTGTTTATCCGCCGCATGTGGCTAGGAGGAATAGTATGCAGCTCTCATAATAGCTGCACGTGGCTACTTGGCATGCAAATGGTGCTCGCTAAACTAGCAAGTGTTCTATGGGTCGCCCATGGGCGCTCTGCGCGGGGAATGAGGTCGCTGCTATGAGGTGCTACTGGCGCAGTAACTTAGCTTCTCTGGAGCAGGGGGGGACGTGGCTGGTCTGGGTTGTGCCCCCTGCGTGTGCCCCTTGCTGCGGCTTGAGCTTCTGCGTGCTTGTTTTCCCCCCACAGCTGGTATACTGCATTACTGCATCTGCGCGTGACTGCCCGCCATTCTCTGCTAGTGTCCGTGACAGGAGCTCTTGAGGATATGTCTGCTCCAGTCGGATCTCTGAGCACAAAACCCATGCTTTTGCGCGCACGCGTGCACGTGCCCCACCCAGCGTGGGTGTGTTCCCTTAGTCCCTGGCCCGGAGGCTGCTGGGGAATGTAGTTTGAAGGCCTTTTATTCCTGCAAAGAGGACAAAGAAGCCTTCTATAAGGCTGGAACCTTTTCCTCTTGTTCTGTTTTGCTTTGTTCTTTGCTGTCTTTTGCCTGCAGCTTGCTAACAAGTTCTGCCCACTCCATCCAACATCCTGCATACAGAGTCCCTAGGCTCTGCGCCCTGACAGTACTGAACTGTGTACCCATATACAAACACTTCTGGAGTAAGACGAGAAGTAGCAGCGACACCCCCATCCCTGCCCAATGCAAGACTCCTCTGGTGCGGTCAGGTGCATTTCCTGTAGAAACGCTACATCAATATGATGGCGCCTCATGTACAATAACACTCTGCTGGCCTTGGATGGGCAATTCAAGCCTCTAATATTCCACATCATGCAGTTCAACCCCCTTGTCATAACACATTAAAACATCCATACACAATGTATTCATTTTATTTATTGGTCACTTGTTAGGCGCTTATACAATTAGAAAAACTGTTTCAAAGCGCCCACAGGGCAACAGGGTGGGGACAGGGGAGGAAGACAACGAATTACAACAAGGATAAATAATTGAATTGACAGTACAAACAAATCAGTACAATAATAGGGAGGGGAGCCAAACCTACTATGCCTTGTGAGTGTTCAGAACGTGCAAGTGCAGAGGGGAAAGTGGAAGGAATAGGTGATGTGATGCTCATGGAGCAGTGCTCAGGGTGAAGTGCTAAGAAGAGAAAAATGTAAGTGCAATCTCCGGTGGGGGGGTGAGCCTAAGGAAGTGCATTAAAGAAAGACAGCGGCTGGGATGAGAGATGTGATTAAAGAAAGACAGCGGCTGGGATGAGAGATGTGGGGGTCAGCGCCTTGAGGAAACATAAGGGCCCTGCTCATCAGTCATGCTACTGTATGATTATCAGGGAAGAGAGGAGGCGAAGGAAGAGGTAAAGAGAAAGGTCTTGAGGCTTTTTCAGAAATTCCCTGCATTTTGACACCTCCCTCATTGTTCCACCAACGGTGGGGGATACCCGCTTCCCCCAGATGGCCACTAGCCGGACATCTCCTGAACCACAGGAAACCCAATAAGAGTCCCTCAAATACCAGTTCAGGGCAATTCCCTGAACCACTGCTCCCATTCAACCCCCCCCAAGAACCCCCTCCACCGGCAACCCCAACATGCCAGTTGCCCCCACCCACCCCTGAAAAACTCTCAGTATCACAAGCTTCCACTCAGCACCCGATCACCCTATGCGCCACCCCAACAGTAGAATCTCCCCTCTTGCCACCACCAGCTAAAACATCGTAGCCTGCGCCATCTGCCTCCAGAACATAACAAAACTTAATGGGGAGTCACTCCCTCTACCCCCCCTGTTCATTATTCCCCATGCACGTGGGAACGCTGGGCAGCGATTGAAGAAAAGTGTTGGCCTCCTCCGGGGACTGGAAAAACAATGCTCACCCCTCATGTTCCAACCAGTGTTTAGCAGGAAAGAGCATGGTGTATTGTATGCCCCTCTCCCTTAGCCTTTTTCTGACGTCGATGTATGTCTTCATGGATGCCTGAACCTTATCAGTATCCCCTTTCTCATTTTTCTTAGAGAGGCACAGCTCCTCCCTACTGATGAGGTCCAACCAGACCGAAACACGTGTCTGGGGATGCTGTTGGTACTCTTGTTCAGAGGAGAATTGCCTAGCATTTCAGTGCTGGACTGCCCCAGGGCAGGACAAAGACTGATGTTTGGGATATTTCTTCTCTGTGAAAGATAGTGAGCTAAAGACTCTGAGTAAGTCTCTCGTTACCAGGACTAATGTCTGGCAGAGAGACTCCCAGGACACCCCTTGTCAATTTGAACCTTATCAGAGAAATCTGGATAAAATCTAATGGGGTACCCTTTATATGTCAAAGTCCCCTTCTCTCTGGCCTTCCTTAGGGCAAGGTCCCTATCGTAATAGTTCAGCATCCGTGCTATGATCGGTTGGGCCGTTGCTCCATGGATCCGATAATTGCCACTGGCAAACCGATGTGCTCTCTCCCCAATAAACACTGCAGAGAACTATTTGCCTCTCAGCACCTCACGTAGGATCGAGTCAACCAAGGAATTCATAGCGCGTTGGTCCACGTATTAAGGAACTCCCACTATCTGATATTTTTTTACTTCTGGACCGCGATTCACGATCCTCTTGCTTATCTGCCAATTGGTTTAGAGCCCTTTTCACCTGGACCATCTCCTGTGAAATGGTTGCGGATTCATCTTCGACTGTGGAAACTAGCCCCTTGGCCTCATTCAATCTTTCCCCATGTTTATCCAGACGGACCTGCATGTGATCCACTTTACACATCAGGGTGTCCATCATCCCGTCCAATAATTGAATACTGGCCTGTAATTGATTAAACATAGCTTTGATTTGCATCAATGGATGAGGCTTGGGAGCTTACACCTGGAGAGTCGTCCATCGGATTCTGGTTTTTAACCTGTGAGGGTGTCTCGAATTCTAACTTTGACGGCTGCTTCCCTGGTCTACCAGACTTGGACATTCTGTCACAACCACCTCTCTGCTCTTTACAGCTCGCCCCGAGTGTCCAAGGTACCTGCTGCAGCTCTGCCCACCAGCCAAATCAATGTTTTCCCCGGCAGTCTGCTTACATCTTCTGCAGGTTCCAACCCTCTTCCACCTGCCTCCCCACCACAGCAGGGAATTAACTGGCCCCACGAACCTGGCAGCCACTCTTATGCCTCCAAGGCACAGCCACCCCAACGAGCCGCCCCTCAGTCTGATGTGGGGGACCGCACTGTCTGACGTTCCAAACAAGTAATCTAGCTGTAGGTTACTGCCACCACTCACACATCAACCCAGATAGCCAGTTTATGCACCCTGCCCTGGAATGAGCATTTCAGGGCAGCCCATAGGCCAGTTCCCCCAGAGTCACAGTGCCCTTCTGACATGCATGAATTGCCGATCCACTATGTACGGATGAGTCACCCACCTGCTCTGAATCAATATGTACACCAGCCCATGGGGGCCCAGTCCCGAACTGTCCGAAGATACAGCTCCTCAATAAACTCAGTGCAGCCTCAGCAGACCACCAAACTACATGAAGGCTGCTTGCACGCACAATAAAATGCGGTTTTCACGAAAGGTCACCACCACACTCCTCCACTCAGTGCTCTTTCTCTGAACTGCAGTCCTACGTGGCGATGGAGGCAGCCCCACGAGACTCAGCATCCCCACGAGACTCACCAGCCCCCCCTTTCTAACAGCCAGTCCCCAACATTTGGGCCCACTGCCTTCTTAAAACAGTTTTCAGTGATGTTAGGCAGAAACCTGTGCAGTTCCCTTAGGGACCACTGCAAAAGATTTAAGACTACAGGTGTTAGCAGTAAACCCACTTGGTAGCAGTCTGTACCACCCAGATTTACCTGGTAGCTGTGGCTGAGCAGTCAGACTTCCCTCAAGAAGAGTTAGGCAGTATGCAAAGTATACTCAATAGGCACTCAGATACAATAATACAAGCAAACACTGACCAGAGCTTTGGTATCAAAGTATATAATTATTTATTTATAAACACACAGTTGAAACACTCCAGCACTCTTATTGTAAAATATTCTAAACACAGTTACTATTATGATATATACACCCATTTTTCCCTTATTGGAAAATCACAGTAAGACACCACTTATTTTCATACAGAGGTGAGCGCTTAACTAGATTGCACTATACTAAGGTTGTGAAAAAGGGAGGGAAAAAGACAGAATATACAGGATTACACCACTCTATGATTCAGGAACACTATTAGCAAGGCAGAGAGCAAAAAGTCACTGGTGAGCCAAAGTCCAAAGGCTGGGCCCACTCTTATAGAGAGCAGAGCACAAATGCGCCCAAGATCACACAGTTACATTAGGATTAGAAAGTCTTGCAGAGGGTTCAGTGAAGAGTTTAGAGAGGCTTAGAAAAGTTTAGCCAGGGTGTCCCAGGCTAACCCAGGTTCGAAAGCCGGGGGCTAAATCTACCCCGTACAGTCGGTTGCAAGGGAAGCCAGGCGGGACACGGTACCTTAAGTGGGAAGGATCCTCCAGCGGTGGCAGTTGTTCCTGGTAGTGGTTGCAAGTTGCGTCGTCGTCCAGGGGAAGAGAAGATCTCGACGTGAAGGAAAGATGCAGGTCGTTGCACTACCAGGGCAGAAACCAGCCGCAGAGTTTTCCGGTAAAAGGTGGTACCTTTATCTCGCGGTCGTGGTAAAACGTGGTATCCCGGTTGCCGGGGTGCTTAGCACGGGCAAGGCGGCCACGAGATACGTCGGGAAAGCGAAAAGACGGTGAAACTGGTTATCCCCACCAGTCAAAGGAAGAAGACTCTCCGGCAGGAGATCTCCTCTGTCGTTGGGAAAAGTGGTGAGACGGTCCAGCAGGGCTCCACCGGTCGTGGTGTCGTGGCAGGTTGGCTCAGCTTCTCCCTCGTCGGATTCTTAGGTCCTGTGGCGACTTCTGAAGTTCCAGTCCCCAAAGCCCTGCTTTTATGCAGCAAACCCCCATTCACTCAGCCTAGCTGTCACTCAAACATGCTAAGTGGTGAGCCGGCCGGCTCACCACTTGGGCCAATCAGGACGGAGTGCGACTTGAGTTGCCTAGGCAACTCGGTCCAGGGTGCCTAAATTCCCCTTCACCCCTCCTAAGTACCCCAGACATAGTGGCACCACTTTGGAGGGCTTCTGTGGAGAAGCCCGCCAAAAAGTGGAACAAAGGGCTCGACTTGGGTTGGAGTCACAGAAGAGAACACAAACGCCATTTTAGAATCAAGTTTTGGCAAAAAAATACCAACCAGAGAATTAATATTAATTCAATAAACTGGCTGTATGTTCGAGGCTACCTTAAATAATTAAATAAAGATAGTAGCCTAAAACAATGGGAAATCCCATAGGAAAATATTCGCGGTTGAATATATAAAGTAGTATCCACTGCCACCAGCCAAAACTCGATCAGGGGGAATGGAGACGTGCCCCCTCGACTAACAGACCCTGGGGCAATCGAATTGCCCCAGCCAGTACGTCCACAATATGATGGTTTGTACTGGTTCTGTTCAGAATTTAAGACTAGTAAAGTCAATGGTGACTTTACATGCCCTGGGAGACAGTAGTCAGTCCCAGGGTATGGAGTCTATACTGGGGGGTCACTATGACACCCCTGTGTTACTGCACGGAGGGTGCTGTGTAACACACATCACAAAAACACATGAAACCCTATGGAGTAAAAGACCCCATAGCCCATTAAACACATCTAGATTCAAAGAAACACACTCAAATCATGTCCAAGAGTGAGGGTAAAAGAGTCTCACTCTTGGCAGGAGAAATAAATAAACCCCAAAAATCCAGCAAAGCTGCTGGGGGACTCACTAGGTTAGGAAATTCAGCCTAAACAGAGAATTCTCCCTAACAAGTGAGACAGAGGCCACTTCATCCATATGCAGTAAATCTCCCTGCATCTGCAAAGGTCTAGGGGCACAGTCCCACACAGTTCCTCAAGAAAGAAAAAAGAAAAAGCAAAAGGCGAGTGATGCTATCAGTCATCAAGTTTTGAGATATTGATGGGACGTGGACAGCTGCAGAGCGATGCGGACGTGAGTCCCAGAGGCTGCCACGGCTGCCACAAAATATCCTGTTAATATCCTGATATTTCAAGGTGATTCACTTCAAAGACACATTGGCCGCCTAACAAGTACGAGGAGCAACGCCGGGAGGAACATCAACCTTGACGGTTGACTCCCAACCGACTGCGCACCGGAATCTCTGCAAGCGTGAAAGGACAAGACCAAAATGGCAGCAGACCGTGAGAGGTATCCTGAACTGCAAAGATGACTGTGGTGAGCCCGCGGCAGGAGAGCTACACAGCCTGCGACGACACACGCAGCACTGACGGTTCGCCGGGACTGCTCCTGGACCGGTGCCAAGACCCTCTAGCTACCGAGATGAAACACTCCCCCTCCCGCCATGGTCCACGCGGGCTTGTGCTGGAAGGGCGCCCTGTAGAGCGCTGATGCGGTGAGGACCTGGGGCGTACCTAACAAGGGTGAACCGAGCAAGACTTTACTGCGCTGCCCCTCTGATTTGGACTGGGGTGTGCCGAGCCTGTGTCCACCAACCTGGGCACTGCGAAAATGCCGCAGGCGGACCGAGGCCTCCGAGTCACGGGCCCTGCCCCACACATCTTCCGATGGAGAGGATCGCCCAGGCAGCTCGTGTACACTGCCAGCAATCTACTACAACGGAGCAGAACGGAGAACGGTGACCGTTCTGTCGAGAGCACCCGATACTGAAATAGCAATACAAATACACCACTAAAACCAAATTGGCCAGCCTCCCTGCACTACGAGACTAGAACTGGAGCGGATCCTATGTCAGCCTAACCAAAGGCTGTGTATTGCCGGCTGCTCTACTCCGATGCAATATTTGTGACTGGCACTCCGGAGGTGAACACACGTAGTGAAATAGAAAACAGGATCCACACTGACCCTGCCATACACCCGCTGAAAACCCACTGCGCATGGTGGGAAACCCACTGCTACAACAACAAGCCCGCCAGAGATCCATCCTGACTCACTACACAATTATGGCATTGATGCGACACGTCTGGCGGTGCGGCTGGTAAGTGCATGAGGGGCCTTACTGCGCTACTCCACTATCATAATCCAGGGTCCCCACCTGACCTCCCTGGAAGTTGTCCTGGTTGCTGTCTCTGCGGTGACCGAGGCACGGGCGGCACTCCAGGACAACCACCCCCTGCGGGGAGTATGAATGCTACCAACAGGGTCACAGTCTAAGAGCCCGGGTGGCCTGTGGGCCCTACATTCTACAAAGGGCAGGAAAGATCCAAACATCATGATGCAGGGGTGTGCAGGAGTGATTTTCAACACACCTTGATAGCACGTGCCGACGATTTGCAATGATAATGGTGCGATGACTGCCTAGTTCCTCCTGGAAGCCCAACTGTGACGCTCCCGACTTCCATCTGCAACCGGGCTATCAACCGGTACGTCCCTATACAAATGGCGCAACAATCTCAACTACTACGCCGGGGCGCACATGATCTGGACCAAGCACTACCTTGAATACAAGGGGCAGTACTGACACTGGCTCTTCAACCCGCCGAGCACTGTGACACTACCCCCACATCTGGACAGGAACCCTAACCCGTGTGGGCATAGCAGTGGGCAAGAGAGGGAAGCAGACAGACCAATGCATTAGAACTACCAGGATAGTGGGAAAGTGAAATCAATCGAAACATCACACCTCCCAAGCACCCCTCCACTCCTCCCCACTTGCTGTAAGCTCATGAGCAACTACAGATAGAAAGATACACTGGAATTCTGCTCCACCTATGAACAACCGTATCCGACCGAGTAAGACAAGCCTCTCTTCTCTCCGACTCAGCTGTGCATGGCTCTCTGCGTTTGAGCCCAGCTCCAATCCTGTGCACCCCTTCACAGCAGAGAGGCGTGCCACACCCTGGCTGGTAACTAGATAACTCTGGGTCGCCACCTTAGAGGATTCAGACCACGTAAACTGGCACCATCACAAAGCAGCACCTAGAAAAAGGTCCAACTCTAAGACAGAGAGGCTACTAATGCCACGCTGACATGCCCTTAGGTTCTGCTCACAGTGCCAAATATCCTTCCTCTAAACACTAAATAATTAATGTAAGACAGAGAACCGGCAGACAACACCTGAACAAAGCGACCCACAGTGGGACCTACCGGTGCCTCTGACCAACTGACCGCTCTCCCACGTGGTCCCAACCAGTAGCCAACGTGTCCGTCAACAGACCACAACAACAGCTAAACAGATTGAATGTCTTGGACCCAACCAGCCCTGACGTGTCCTAACATGTATGCCACGTGACTCTCTTGCTACCTGCGCGCGATAGACAACAACGGATCGCTGCCTACACATTGACCATACCCAGATCTGGAATTGACGACTGCTGGGCCGACCACCCACGCTGCTCCAGGATGCGGACCCCTTCACATTAATAACCTGCAATTGAACCTATCATGGCCAAGGATAAACCCAAGAAGGCGGTCCCCTAGTGCAAAAACGATCAATTTATTTATTTATTTTAATTTTTGTAACACGCCAACATGCCCGTGGGCCTCAGGGCGCACATAGAACAAGAACAAGACCGAAGACAAACAGGCATAAGAGGCAGAAGGAGAAGCGAGTCAGAAGATTATTCCAGGTTGAATAAGTGAGTCTTTACGGCACGTTTGAACGCAGTATAACTCTGGATCTGCCGTATAGCAGGCTGGAGGTGTGTTCCACAAAAGGGGACCCTGAGCATCCAGAGTAGTACCTCCAAATTTGGCTGTCCTGAATTTAGGATAATTGAGAGTGACCGCAGAGGAAGAGTGAAGGTTCCTCACGTTAGGTTTGATGCCTATACGGGATGACAAATAGTTTGAGCTACTAAGACGGAGGCATTTATGGGTCTTGGTAAGCATCCTGTGCGTTATGCGGTGTTTGATGGGTAGCCAGTGTTTTTTCCTAAAAGTAATGATGTGTGTGCGACGTGACTTATTGAAAATGTTACGTACGGCATTGTTCTGTGCCACTTGTAAAGATCGGATATTAGAGGCTGTGGTGCCCGCCAGGAGGCTGTTACAGTAGTCCAATCTTGAATTTATCAATGCAGTGGACAATAGAGCACAGTTCTCTTCCAAAATGAATGGTCGAATATATCTGATTCTCTTGTTTATAATGCCACAACTAGATTTAATGCTAGAGATATGGGATTTCATGGAGAGTTCTTCATCAAGAACTACTCCTAAGGTCTTCATTTCTTTTGAACTATGATGGTGTTATTGGCAATATGGAAAGAGGCGTAGTTAGGATCAAGTTTTGCCCGGGTTTTTTAGATGCCACAATAAGGAGTTCAGTCTTTTTATTATTAAGGGCAAGACAATTACAAGCCATCCAATCTTGTATGGCTTTATATATTCGGTTGATGGTTTCCGAATCACTACTGTATGAACCACTCAACTGAATAACAACCTGAGTGTCATCGGCGTAATTTGTATATTGCACACCTAGTTTGTTCAAAAGATCGAGAAGGGGCCGGATGTAAAGGTTGAAGAGCAGCGGCGA
Source organism: Ambystoma mexicanum (assembly GCF_040938575.1). NCBI lineage: Eukaryota > Metazoa > Chordata > Amphibia > Caudata > Ambystomatidae > Ambystoma > Ambystoma mexicanum. The sequence goes on along the minus strand of NC_090933.1, from coordinate 668,324,200 downwards.
CAGACAGGAGCCCTGAGGAACTCTGCTATTCTGAGAGATAGGAGAAGATTGTTTATCACCCACGCAAACTCTTACCATTCTGGGACCCAGAAAGGAAGCAATCCATTTGGATGCAATTGCAGAACAATTGTCAACCTCTCCGAGCCTTGACACTAGTAAGCTGTGATCAACTAGGTCAAAGGCTGCGGAGAGGTCCAATAGCATGAGTAGAGCAGCTTGGTTTTTATCAGCTATGCTAGCAAGTGTAGATTTGAGATCCAGCATAGCTGTCTCAGTTCCGTGACGAGCTCTATATTCCGACTGACGAGTACCTAAGATGTCGTGTTTTTCAACATGGGCCTGTAGCTGTAGGTAGGAAAGTTTATCAAGTATTTTAAGGACATAGGACACGTTAGTTATGGGTCTGTAATTGTCATTGTTGGCTGGGTCAAGGCCTTCTTTTTTCAGTAGAGTGATCCATGCCGACTTTAGCAGGTCCGGCACCAGACCCTCATCAAAAGAGAGGTTAACCAGTTTGGTAATCCATGGAACCAAGGTCTCTAAGGACTCCTTAAGAATGCTGGTGGGGCAGTCGTCCACTGGACAGGATGTGGCTTTGAGGTCCTGAATGATTTTGAATACTTCGTCTTCAGAATAGTGCGTTTATGAGAATGGAGGGATAGTGTTTTCACATGTATTGGGTGAAGTGGTATCAGTAGTAGATTGTGTAACGGCTACGTTACCAAGGGCTTTGCTGATTTTTTCTTTATGAGAATCAATCTTGAGTAGGAAGGCATCATGAATGCCCAGACACCACTTATCATCCTTGATAAGGTTGTTTGTGGGGAGGCTGATTTTGAAATTCCGCTAAGATTTTAAATAGCTCCCCAGTGTTAGATTTAGCATTCACTATTCTTTCATTATAGTGTGTGGCCTTTGCTTCTATAATTAGTTTTTTGTAGTTGAGGATGGATTTTTTATATTTTGTTAGGGTATTATCGTTGGGGTCTTTCCTCCAGGCTCTTTCAAGAGCTCTCTTTTCTTGTCTGGCTGTAAGAATTTCATTATTGAACAACGTGTTCTTTGTGGTTTCGGTCTTTATTGCCTTCATCTTCAATGGGGCAAGGTCGTTAACTGCTTCTTTGATGTTGGTTGACAGATGGTTAATCAGTTTTGAGGGATCATCAAAGTTGTCAAGCGGTTGAAGCTTAGTTGACAATAGTGCATTAAGATTTGGGGCTGTTAGATTCTTTAGGTTGCGAGACATTTTTTGAATATGTGGGTTCGTATTAAGTTTGGGAGGAGGAGATGGTAGTGAAATCTTGGCTTGGATGAGAAAATGGTCCGACCCGATGCACGGTGTGACCAGGATGTCGGAAATGTTGGTATTTTGGGACAAAAGCCAGTCTAAGGTGTGTCCCTTGCTTTGCGTGGGAGACTCCATCCACTGGGTGAGGCCAAAGGAGGTGATGGTATCCATGAGGTTGGTTCCTACTTTGTCCTGCTGGTCATTAGCCCAATAGTTAAAATCACCCATAACAATAACAGGGCCTTTGGTGGCACAGATCTGGGCTAGGAGATCACTAAACTGTTCTTCAAAAAGAGGCATGATTTTAGGAGGATGATAGATTGTAAGTGTGTTTAGTGTAGTGTGTGGGGAAGTTTTTATTTTCACCCATAGACTCTCACAGCCTTCCGGGGAAGTGTGGGGAATTTCATGACATTCAAGACTTGACTTGCACATCATTGCTACTCCACCACCTTTGCCTAGCAGACGGTCTGCTCTGAAGTGAGTGTAGTTGTCAGGCAAGGCAAGTGTGGCCTGGGTAGGAAGATTGGCGTTGAGCCAGGTTTCGGTTATGCCAAAAAAATCAGGCTTTAGATCATTGGTAAGGTCGGAGATTTCCACATCATGCTTATATAGCGAGCGTGTGTCAAGAAGGGAGAGAGATAAAACTAGCAACGGCGCAATCTTGGATCTGCTCATGTTGGACTGGCTCTGTGTTTTCTTTGAACACATGAGTAAGCAGGGGCAAGAAATGTCTAAAACTTACTTTGTGGGAGAGATGATATGCGAGCCGGCTAGTCACTGGCCCTGCAGACGCAGAAACTACCAGCAAGCCGGCGAGCTGCGGCGATGACCGGCGAAGACCGGCGTGACCCAGAAGCGCCGGCGCTGAAGCGCCTGGACAAAGGAAATATACCCCAGGGATCCTGGGAAATGTAGTTCCAAGAGACTACTTTCGGTTCAGTCCTCTCAATCAAACATGAGAGTGCTTTGCTCTCTGCCACTACACAATACACCACAACACCAACATCCTCCCCATCAGACCAAAAACAGACAGATAACATGGCAAGCACCGGGAACGCCCTATACCTCAAGGATGTCATGACTGCAATTGCCAACTCACGTGCGTCCATGGAGCAGAAAATGGATGACATCAGCATGGATATCTCCCTCCGCCGACATGATTTGCAAAAACTAACCTCCCGCACAGGAGAAGTAGAACAACTCATCTCTGGGGCAGAGGATGGGCTACGAAACATGGAACAGCGGATGACCAGAGTCATGGCACGCCTCAAAACAATGGAAGACAGAGTGGATGAGGGAGAGGGAAGATTGCAGCGCAACAATATCCAAATCCTAGGCCTACGGGAGAAGACTGAAGGGCTGAGCATGGAACTATTCCTGGAACAATGGCTGGCAGACGTGTTTGAGCCAAAATCGTTCTCTAAATTATTTTCCATTGAACGAGCCTATCGCATGCCATCCCAAAGCAGGTGCACAACCACATACAGTTATTGTGAAGCTACTAAATTACAGGGACCATGATGTGCTAATCCAGATGGCTAGCACAGAGGGTGTGATCACATATAATGGGTCCTGTATCGACTTTTTCATGGACTACACCAGGGAAGTCCAAAGAGCCAGACAATCTTTTGACCAACCTAAGAGGCAGCTCCAGACCCTGAACGTGAAATACGGCCTCCTCTTCCCAGCACAGCTCAAAATCTATCAAGGCACAGCAATACACTTCACAAAACCCAAAGAAGCGTGGAGATAGGCAGAGCAGCACATTGCAGGTAATCGGAGTGTGACGGGGACCAAAAGAAACAGGAGACCCCGGCTGCCACCCGAACAAGGCCTACCAGCCGCGCTGCCAATGGTACAAGAACCCGACCCAACACCACCAGTGATCGATAACCATTAACAAGCCCTTGGTGAGATAATTTAACCCTATTGATCGCCAATCGGTACGCACACTGGCGGTCTAACAAGCTGCAATGTGTAAAACAAGAGAAACCATGCATAGACCTTACGCTGGGAGGCCCGAAGAGGGCACACCCCCCCTGCCTCTAGATATGCCGGTCCGGTCTAGCTGAACTAGGTCGTATCTTATGTGTGTTTTTTACTTGGTTTGTTGGATAGCCGACACTTTTGTCTATCATTATGTTTGGGCGACAGATACTTCTGCGGTGGAGTATAGGGAGGGGGACAAGGGGAACCTAGTGTTACTGTTCTTTGTACACGGATCCACCAATTAAGCACACTCACACCCTGCGCATGCTGCCCACACACCCAACGCTGTGCACAGACTGCCCTCCAATGCGGAAACATACATAGCCACACTCCCAAATGCCCGACATGGTAACACCAGGGAATAACACCAGAACCCTGAAGCTCCTGACATGGAACATCAATGGCCTGGGCAGTGGGATTAAACAACGCTTGGTGACACAGCTTCTGAACAGACAATCGCCTGACATTGCTCTCCTAATGGAGACCCACCTGGCGGGTTCAGCGTGTGCCCTGTTTCGACACACGAATTACCGCACAGCACTGCATACCGGCTTTTCTATGGGCTCGAGAGGAGTCCTGATATTATTACACAAAAGACTTGCCTTCAAGCTTTTCAAGGTAACACAAGAAACAAGCGGTAGATTTGTCCTAATCCAGGGCCCACTATGGAACCTAACCCTCGCTGTCCTAGCAGTCTATTCCCCACCCTCACTAATTGCTGACCTGATCCATGATATGACACCCATAATTACTACCAATACAGCTGACATCTGGGTGATGGGAGGAACCTTCAACGAAGTCATGGACGTAACAATAGACCGCACACACACAAGGGGTAGAAATCCTCAAACCAACACCAAACTGGCCACCTTCACCTCCGCGTTTGGGCTAATGGATGCATGGAGAGACCTACACCCGGCTGAACGAGAGTACTGCTACCATTCTGGAGTCCATGCCTCTCTTTCGAGGCTGGACTACTTTTTCCTCCCAGCTACAGATGTACACAGGACTACTAGCGCAACACTGCTCCCGCATGGAGTCTTGGATCACTCGCCCTTGATAGAGCTCACAACGAATAGACCACTCCACCCCCCCTGCGTGGCGGCTAAACACCTACTATCTAGAAAAAAACAACTGAACACTTTGAAATAAACACCAGTACAGTAGATAATCCAGTGATGCTTTGGGAAGCATACAAACAGGTACAGTAGATGATCCAGTGATGCTTTGGGAAGCATACAAACAGGTTCTCCGTGGAGAGATTCTCTCTTGGACATCGGCCCACAAGAAAGCTCATCATCGATCGCTGAGTGATTCAGAGCAGGAGGTGCAGCTAAAAGAAGTGACATATGTTGCTACAGGGTCAACAGACTCACACTGTGCCCTCTTACTGGCCAAAGAACGTTTACGCAATACAGCCTTGGACAACGCTAGACAAGCACACTCAGAGATGCGCACTAGATTGTATGAATATGGCGACAAAGCCCGCAACATGCTAGCCTGGCTGGAGTGCAGAGATGAAGACCATCGACGGGTCACAGAAATAACAACTGCAGAACTCGAACTATTGCAAACTGACCGCGACATTGCCGAGGGCTTTGCCGACTTCTATGCTGAACTGTGTAAGCCCCCGGAATAGCTGTGCGATATCACAGTGCTCGATGGGATTACACTACCTCAACTAAATATGACACAGAAAACACTCCTTGACACAGACATCACAGAAGACGAGATCACAACAGCCATATCACAACTACATGCAGGGAAAACACCAGGACCCAACGGCTTCCCAAATGATGTATGGAAAAGGCTGGGAGGGAACACATTAGCCCCACACCTACTCTATATGTTTGAACAATGCAAAGAAAAAGGGACCCTACCACCCGATCTCCGGAAAGCTACCATAATTGTTATCCCGAAACCAGACAAACCCCCAGATAAATGCAGTTCATACAGATCGATTTCTCGAATCAATGGTGAAACAAAAATCTTGGCCAAAATACTGGCAAACCGCCTACAAAAAGTAATAACCTCACTGGTCCACCCAGATCAGTATGGCTTCATGCCGCAGAGATATACATGCACGAACCTCCGCAGACTCTACCTGGCACTGGAGAGAGCTCCCGCCCTCCAAGACCCCCTAGCGCTCCTGGCTATCAACTTTGAAAAAGCCTTCATCTCAGTCTTTTGGGAGGCTCTCTGGGAAATTATGCTACGGATGGGGTTCGGGGAATCCTTTATGGGATGGGTCCAACTTCTATACAACTCCCCCGAAGCAGAGCTCAGGGTGAATGGATGGGCGCCGCGTGTCTTTCAACTGGGCAAAGGTACGAAACAGGGATGTCCTCTGTCCTCGCTATTGTTTGCGTTAATCATCGAACCCCTAGCTATACTGTTAAGACACACAACATTGTGGAAAGGTTTCTGCTGGCAGGGAGGTATGGAGGATAAAGTCTTCCTATATGCTAACGATCTTCTAGTGTACTTGGGAGACCCACTCCACTCTTGCTCGAAGGTCATGCGTTTACTAGAACAATATCGGTCCTTCAGCGGACTGAAGGTGGACTGGTCCAAATCCATCCTCTTCCCACTTAAAGGAGCGTGACAATGTATCACGGCGAACTGCTCTTACCGCATTGAACTAGAACAGTTTTGATAGCTAGGAACCCAAATCACGGCTGATCTCTCACAATATGTAATAAAGAATCTACACCCGATAACAGAGAGATTCACTAGAGATGTCCGGCACTTGTCACTGCTCCCGCTGACACTACTAGGGAGAGCTGCACTGTTCAAAATGTTGGCCCTCCAACGCTTCTTCTATGTCCTGCAGAACGCCCCAGTTCACATACCGGCCCTAGAATTCCACAAAATTGACAGCACACTTAGGACATTATTATGGGGAGGAGGGCAGGCACGGATAGCACTTCAAACACTCCAATGCTCCACCTGGGAAGGGGGTATCGGACTGCCACACTTACAAACTTACTACAGGGCTGGGCAAATGGCGGTGGTCAATGACGTGCTACACGGGAACAAAGACCCAGCCCATATCCCAACACAGATCGAGGCGATGCAGGGTACATCCTTACTAGAGTGCTTCTACCAAAAACACAAACCTCTATCTCTGCGCATGATGACGACACACATCACATCGGTATGGAACGACTCCCACAAACACATAGGCTGGGCCGGGAAAATCACACCAGTACAGGCTTTATGGGGAAACAGTAATCTGCCCGAACTAAATAAACTATCAACGTGGCCTGGATGGGCATCAAGAGGAATAACCAAAATTGGTGAAGTAATTACAGATGGTAAAATAATAGCGTTTCAAGACCTAGCTACCCACTTTGATCTTCCCAATACAGAACATTACTCCTACATTCAGTTGCTACATGTTCTGTGTGCACACCTCCCCCTATTATCTAACAATAAATGATAAAGTCACCTCCATCATGTACAATGCGATGTCCTCTTTCTCCACATCCGAACTCTGTAACTTGAAACTCAAGTGGGAAATTGATGGTGGGCCAATGCTACCAGAGGACTGGGTAGCAATACTGATGTACCCATGAGAATATATGATCTCAGCCAGACTCTGGCTGATCGAACTAAAAATCTTACATAGTGTGCACTATCCACGTGTAGCCCTTTACCATTGGAACCGGGCCACTGACCCTAACCTTCTTTCATATACTATGGGATTGCCCACGGATTCAGAAATATTGGCGATTATGTTCTGACAAACTCCCTGCGGTCCTTGGCCGTACCATTCCCAGGGACCCTAAAACTGATGCTTCTGGGGGTTGAGGAGGACGGAGTCACAACATGATTTGAGAAACTATTTCTTTCCACAACCACAGGATTAATGAAACGCGATATAGCCAAGCTATGGGGGTCCAGTGTCGCGCCACACTTTGCGCAATGAGTGACGGATGCGGCCATGTGCATGCTGATGGGAAAACGTATTTACACCGCTAAAAGGTGCTCCGGAAAGGCAACGAAAATTTGGCAGAAATGGGCTGATACACAATGACTAAACAATATGATGCTAATAATGGAAGTAAGATGTTATGTATACCGTGAGTGAAACAAGTTCTATTACCAGTGGCCTCTGGATCCGTGTTTTGTTCGGTTGTGGCATGTTCATTGTATAATGCTAATGTATATATGTTTTAAAAACCAATACAATGTTTTGTTCAAAGTTCCCTACCGCAGTACTTCCTTGTACCCCCGCGGGCCACACTCAGCAGGGCAGCCCAGCGGGGGACCGCTTCTCATGCTGCGGGCAGACATAGGCATATAGTGGGTGCACGGGCTACCGGATCTGAGCGCCCTGCACGTCTCCCTGTTCCCTGCTCTGGCCTCCAGGTGATTGCTGCCCTCCTCTGTGTTAGCCTTGCAGCAGTGGCACCGGGGAACAGTCCAGGAGTTGGCATCCCATTCGCTCCTCCTCTGTCATCTCTCACAGCAGCTTCACTGCTCCGCTGCTACTCAGGGCTGCAGGTCCTCTCTACATTGTTGCTGCCACCAACCTGAGTTCTCGCTCCTGTAGAAGCTTCCCCCCTTTTATTTTTAGGAACCGGGTGAAAATGCTAATCAATTTTGTTTCTACCGCCCCTTTCTGTGGTATCTTTTCCCAGCACAGACCCACTATGTTCAATTGGAGGGAGCAAAGGCAAAGGGGTTGCAATCGCCACATTTGTGATCTTTCCTTGTGGTAAACACCAACAGGGACGTAATAATGTCTGCTCTCTGGGGTAGGGGGGGGGGGCTTGTTCTTGTTTCCTTAAGTCATACTTAATTCTCCCACTAAATGCCCACCGGCTGTAATTTTCCCAGCAAAGTCAATAAGCGACCCCAAAAACAACACCTGAAGGGCCAATTACCACAATGCCCCAGGCCCCGGGCCGTACAAAGTACGGCACGATGGAGGGCCTGGGGGGTTAGGTGCAGGGTGGGGGCAGAGGAAGGGTCAAGCACAGGGGGAGAGCAGCCAGGTGGCGCCCCCCCAATTAGTTGTCATGGCGACATGGCCACAACACGAGAAAGGTGCAAGGACAACCAGTGGGGGCCCAGGGGAGGGCCGGCCCCCCACTAGAATAACAAAATGCAAGGAGGTATAAGAATGGCCTCTTGGTGAAGGAGAGGCACATTCCTACAAGAAGCACACCCCGCTCAGGTACAGCTTCTTGAACACAGTAGCTTCTTGAACACAGGAAGGACGGAAGGAATCATTTTCCAAACAGCCAAACTTGCGTTAGCTGTTGTGCGGAGAGAGTCCTTGGCGTGCAGCGGTCCACGAACACACCCATCTCGGGTACAGCTGGCTTGAGAAGGTGCCGTCTGGTCGAGGGGACGTTCTGGAAGAGGCCCCACAGAAAGGACGCACTGCGTCAGAAGACGTCCGGGAGAACCACGTCGGGTGTCTGCAGAGGTGCCGCAAACAAAAGGAAGAGAGCGGAAGGCAATCCACGGTGAGAGGATGTCGGAGCAGGAAAGGAGCAGCCCGTGGGGAACAAACCACGTAGACTGTAAGTAAGCAAAACCAGCATAGGCCGGACAACGAAGGGGAGGAGTAGTTCAGAGCGGAAAGAGCACGGCTGGAAACAACACGAAACGTTCCATTTAAATCACAGCACAAGGCGTTGCCGGGAGACGGCAGCAAGGGCAGGGCCCTCGCTACTTTGTTGCAAAATAAAGCTCAGCCTCACGGAGCATCGGGAGAAGGGCCCAGGCACGGCAAACATCCCGAAAAAACGTGCGTAAAGGGATTTCTGCAATTAAAGGGAGCGGAAGGTTACAGGCATCGGGGAGACAATAAGGCCCAGCTCAGACAAAGCACCCAGGCTGAAATAAGAGTTTCTTTGTCCAGGAAGCATACAAACTCACAAATGGCGTAGAAAAGAGCAAAGAGGGCAAGGGACTTCAGCGAATGGGTGAAAAAAGCAGAAAGAGAGTTTGGGGCCCAATGGGTGGCTGCCATCCTACAAAAGGAAGAGAAGGCAAAGGAAATGTCACCTTTGCTTATTGAGGAAACCAGCGGCAGTGAATCAGAGACGGCAAGGGAGGAGGCACTCCCACAAGGTCAGAAGAGGGGGAGAGAAGAGCCCATGAAAGCAACAGAGGAGACGGAGGTCCTAAAGAAGAAGAAAAGAAAAGAAAATAATAAAGGTACTGTAAAAAATGGCAGCAAAATTGAGAAGCGGATTGTTAACATGTTACGCACCTGCATCGCTGGTACGGGTAAGTCGCCAAGAACCAGCGAAAAGGGTAGGGGGGGGTAGAAAGCACAAAAAGCACAAAAAGCACAGGGAGGAATGGGGGGAGTCTACCACTGACACAGAGAGCGGCGAGGACAAGGAGAGAGGCCACTTAAAAGCATGGGTAAAATGGAAGGGGGTGGTGAGTAAGGGAAAAGAAAGGGGCTCTTGGCTGGAGGGGGCAGGGAAAGGAGCAGAGGGTTCAGTGCCATTACCACAAGGTCACCCCGCGGACCCGGTACCCATACCTCAAGGGGTGCCACCGACCGAACAAAGGGCACCAGCAGGGCCAATACCCACGCCGCAAGGGGCTCCAGCAGGACCAGTACCCTCACCACAAGGGGCTCCAGGGGCAGGGCCACAAGGGCAGGTGGAAGTGGGAAGCACGCCCTGGGGGGAAGAAGCACCCTGGGTGGGGACCACAACCACAGCAGCTAAAGAGGGAGGGCCAGTCATGACAAAATATGGCCCACAATGGGTAAAGATGCGTAAGGGAAGTCTAAGAAAACATTGGCATGGTACATTGATGACAAAGTGAAAGAAAAGATTTGGAGGAAGGAATTTATAGACATTTTTTCTCTGCTAGAGTACCAAAAGAGAGGGTTTAATGTATCATGGGAGGACAGGAAAGAGGACGAGAAGGGAATACTAAGAAGGGTAACAGTGGAGAGGAGCTTTGAGAACTGGGTATCAGCATTCCACATACTGTCAACCATTATATTGCAAAAATACCCGGAAAATGGGTTGTCATTGGTAGCATATGAACAAAGGGTTTTTAAGGTGTACAAAGCATTTGGAGGGGATGCATGGAAGGAGTATGACCATGAGTTTAGAATGGAAATGGATTGTTACCCAGATATAGGGCCTCATTAGGAGTTTGGTGGTAACCATGGCGCTAATAGCACCATGGCTGCCTCCAAACCCTTACCGACTCCGCCCTGGTCAATGGAGCTATTACCGCCTCATTCCAAGGTTGGCGGGGGCGGTAATTCCGCATTCACCAGGGCCCTTCCCCATTCCCATTTGAGCCCCCACAGGGCTCAATGGGAATGGGGAAGGCGCTAATAACGGTACCGCAAATTGCGGTACCGTTATTAGCTCCAAAGTCCCTTTGCGGGTCCCGTCCTTAACGCCTGGAAAAACCAGGCATTAAGGGAGGACCCGCAAAGGGAACTCGTAGTAGGGCGGTAAGGGATTACCGGCACCGGTGCCTATCAACCAGGAGGGAAGGAGAGTTTTGTTCACAGACGCGGCAGGAGCGTTTGGCTTTGGGGCAATGTTGGACACGGAGTGGTGCGCAGAAAAATGGCCACGCTCGTGGCAGGAGATAGCATGGACAAAGAATATTACAATTCTGGAACTATTTCCAATATGGGTGGTATTGTGAGCTTGGGAGGTTGAGCTGAACCGCAAGGAGGTGGCAATATGGCCTGACAACATGGCAGTGGTGCAGGTACTAAATAAAGGGAGTGTATCATGCCCACTGGTGTTGGAGCTAATGAGGGCCATCACGTTGGAATCTTTAAATAAACAATGTATGCCTAAGAGCTAGGCACATATCCGGCGAAGTGAATTTAGTGGCTGACGCCTTGTCTCTTTTTCAGTGGGACAGGTTCAGGGAGCTGAGGCCGGACGCTAGAGAGGAAAAGACGCCCACACCAGGAAAGGCATGGGTTCCACTAATAGTACTGGAGAAAAAAGAAAGGTTAGCCATGAGGCTGACTGGAAAGGCCGGGAGAGAGCGCAGGAACGGGTCATAAAGAACCTCGCCCGGAACACTTTGGCTTACAAGACGGGTAAAGCAATACGAGAAACACTTGCAGAATGTCCTGAGAGAAACAGGAGAACAAGATGTGGGGAATGTTACGACAACAAAGATGTGCAAATTCTTGGAGAGTGCATTTACAAAAGGGAAAAGGAAGAGCTGGGCGGCGGCACATTTAGCCGCGGTCGCATACGCCTCAAAAATAGCCGGGATGGTCAACCCAACAGACAGCCCTTTAATAAAATACGCGATGAAGGGAAGGGAAGGGAAGAAGGCCGATAGTAGGAGGCCTCTGAATTTTTGTGAACTGGTAGTTTTACTGAAGACGCTGGGGGACACATGCTCCAGCGTTTACGAAGCAGCACTTTTCAGGGCAGCCTTTGCACTGGCATACTATGGGGCGCTTAGAATAGGGGAACTGGTAGCCCGGAACACAGCAGCAGGGGATGGCCTAGCAATAGGGGACGTCAGCATTGGTACGAAAGGTATGACCCTACTAATAAGGAAATCTAAAACCGACCAAACAAGGAAGGGGAGAGCGATAGAGCTAAATTGCATCAGAGAAAAGGACCATTGTCCGAGGTGCATCACGCAGGCATTCCTGGACAAGCGGCTGAATATCAGAGGCCAACTCCTGATACACAGGGACGGCACAGCGCTTAGCAGATGCCAATTCCACGCAATACTGAAAAAAGCCATAGCAAAGGCAGGGTGGGATCCATCAGAATTTGGGACTCACTCCTTTAGGATAGGGGCAGCTACATCAGCATGGGCAGGGGGCCTGGGAGCAAAAGGAGTCAAGAAAATTGTAGGGTGGAAGTCAAACTGTTTCAAAAGATATGTAAGAGAGGAACTAATTTAACCTCCTTCCTCCCCCGCAGATACGGGCCCTTACAAATCAGCGTGGATCGTGGGTCACTCGTTCGTGACCTGAGCAGGTCAGTGGATCAAGGAAGTTAAGCAGGGGCTCCACTTCCCCAGGACGATCACGTCATGGTGGGGCCTGCCGGGGATGCACTGGGAGGATATACACGACAGGCTATCAGACTTGATTGGTTTCAGAGACCCACCAGAATACCTGGTGATACACCTAGGGGGCAACGACCTGGTCAACACAAGTAGGGGAAGGCTGCAAAGGGACATTTTCGAATCACTACATAACATATCACACTGTTGGAGGGGGACTGAGATTTTTATGTCAGAGATGATACCACGCAGAATTTGGTACGGGGCCCAGCGTAGACAGGCGGTCGAAACAGCAAGAAGGAAGCTGAACATAACGGTAGAAAAATACTGCAAGAGCACAGGGCTCAATTTCATAAGGCATGGGCTTTCACAGAGTAATCCCGAGATGTTCCACCAGGACGGGGTACACCTGTCCAGCAAAGGGATAGGAGTTTTTACGGACAACATATTCAGGGCTCTAGAGGAACGGGGATGTAGATAGGGGTACTTTTGGGGGGGGAACTTGAGCGGGCGAGGCACCAACCACACAGGTGTGGCGGCACGTGTCCAGGAGCTGATGCCAGAAGAACACATAGATTAACAAAGCACGGCATCTGCAACCCTGAACACGGTGTGCCCAAAAGCACACGTGTTTTCTATAAGTTTGGTTTTTGTGTAATTTCTGTAGATAAGCAATAAATGCCTACGGCCTATATTTTGTCCACAACAAACTGTCTGTACTCATTCCAAGATAGGAGGTGGGAAACAGGAGCCTGGGGAGGCCCACACTACTCAGCCTATGCAGACGCCAGTGTTCTCCTCCTCTCCACTGAACAGCCAAACTGCTTCACACTTAAGGAACACTTACTGGATGCGCCGGCTGTTTATTTCTGCCTTTATCTGTCATTCCTCCCCAGTTAATATCCTGTGACTTGTTTGTTCTCAATTATACAATGGTAAACTCAATGCTTGATTATTTTGCATATGTTATGTCTTTCATAAAAAGATCTAAACACAAACAAAAACAATATTGGAGTGGCAGTGATGAAGGTCATGGTGAAGCTGCCGGGCTGAGTCTTCCAGGTATGGCCCACCAAATATTTTCTACAGTGAGGGGGAGGGGCGCAGAGCCATCCACCTCCAGCTCATTAGATAAGGAGCCGGGGTGGGTCTGTGTGTGGTTTGATACCTGGGCCATGCCCATCAGGTGAGGCATTGGGCGGGGGATGGTGCTCTCCGCAGGGCCTTCAGCGGTGCTCCCCTTCATCACAGAGCGCTGCACTGAGATCTCTGAGGGGCGCTGTGCTGGCAGCAGGGCTCGCAGTGTGGTGCTCCCATGATCAGAGGGAGCCCTGCACTGAGAGCCCTGCTGGCAGCGCACTCCCAAGGGGGAAATATGCGGCATACCCATATTGGCCAATTTACGGCCCATATGGAATTTCAGAGTCATCCCAGCTCAGATGACCTGGAACTTGGCCAATGGTTAAGTGCCACATCACTCCTCTGGAATATAATAAACATTACATCACACCATATAACACTGTGAGATCATTATACACTAATAACGACAACATTTATCTACTTCAATATTCTCCTTCATGGGTGCCTCAAACTGCTTCCAGCACTGAAAAACACCAAGGCCTGGACGTTGCTACAAGCCAGCGTCCTCCAGTGTAGGCCTGATCCTTTGTGCATTCTGACTACATTCATTATTTTGTTCTATGCAAACACACTAAAAACTCTAAATAAACATTGTGAAGGTAAAACACATCCCACCACGGATGCATGTATACCCGTGCCCATAAGTGGCATTGCCAAGTGGGGCCTCTCCAACCCACTAAAATCCATGAAACCGTGACTACACGTTCCACACAACAGAAAGACATGCCATCTTTAAAACAAGAACCCCTACCAAGACTGCACCCACTACCACTAGCACACCCACTAATAGATCTAAATTCAAATGCACTTAAGTCCCTTCCAACCCAAAATCACAAAACAACTCCCCCACACAAAACCCAAACTCGGGCAAGTCATATATCCACCATCAAGCCATGCATGTCTCCATGTGTATCTATGGGAATCCTGTGCCCCGGGGGTGTGGTAATATTTTGAGATCCCACACCATTAAGATGTAAAAATAGTCACACCAACCATTTACTCCATTCCTCCAAAGTGTATGAACCAGTTACAAACAGGCAGTCCCAATATGTGTACAGGCTGGGGGCATATTGTTTGCTTGTGCACATGTGCCAAAAATAAAACACAATTTTTGCTGTAAACATGAGGGACTCCACAACAGACATGATTGCACCCACACCACCGCCGGCCCCACCACAAAATTAGGACTTAAAGAGAAAAAAAAAAGCATCTCACACCACAGACTCCTCTGCACATACCGACAGTGGCAGACACAAAGGCCCTGATTCATGGATTATTTGCGCCGAAAAAAACAGGATTTATGCCCCATTCTGCCCGCAAATCCCATTTGTTAAACAGGGATTTGCGGGCAAGATGGCGCACAAATCCCGTTTTTTTCGGCGCAAATAATGCATGAATCATGGGATAGACTATTGTCCCTCTGTGTGTTGGTAATCCATACCCCTGCCAAGGCTGCAATTGCAACAAATAAGCAAAGAGTATTTGGATATTGTCTTAGGTGCATGAGTACTATTGTTGTGGCTTAAGTGAATGCAGAAACGCGATGAAAAAATGCAGCAACACAAATTGCAACTTCATAAGAAAAGAAATGAATACAATATAAAACCTACATATAATACCTGGGCACACTTATAACACAATTATGTTGAAATGTAGTATAATAAAAATACTCCCCGTCAACAGTACATTTAGGAACCACAAGAAAATGCTTCTTGAATACTTGTTCAACAAATGTCCACTTACAAAGAAAGGGTAACAATGTTCAATTGTTGTCTCTGTATTGTTCTTGGAAGGAAGTCACACTTCTCACAAAATTTCAAAACGTTACACTTAGAACATACTTTAGATTACAAGTAAAACTCACTCAACCTATTGCAGATGAAACTGTCAATTCCTGTTCCAGGGGTAAACAAGAATGCTTCACACTCACAATGCTGTTGGGATGCATAATTCGGGTCCCCTGCCCCCCAAAGCAATTCAGGATGAGGAAGATGTACTAAGGATACATGGTCATGTAGAAGGGTGACTGTAAGGGGCAGGGGATTGCCCTTTAGGGGCTAGAGAACATTGTAGCTTGCAGTCATTTTAGCTTTGTGACAATAAGCGCTGAAATATTTAGGATTGAGGCCCAAGACGGGCAGGCTCTAGCAGTAGCCCATCGTAATATGTTGGCATCAACACACTTTCCCATTTCCGATTCCAGCCCAGACGGCAGATGAAAAGGCCTTCACACCAAACAGTTACAACCATCCCATTGTCTCATGCGGCAGGCCTATGTAACTTGGAAGGACTGTGAATAGCCAAGCGCGAGCAGGGCTGCGCCTGTCCCTGAAGGACGATCTTTGGGGAGGCAGGGCAAAGGCCCTGAGCTGCCAAAACAGCCCCTTTCAGATTTAGGGCTGTGGTGCTCCCATGATACTGGTCACTCTATTTGAACTACCAGGTGCCCACTATTAGAACTCTTAAATCCCTCACAAGGTGACTGATTAGTGTGGTCCTGACAGAGCCCAGGTGAAGGGCCAGGGAGGGGGGCTGCTGCCAAGGGGGAGCACAGAGCAGCTTGTCTTGTGATGTGTACTACAAGGTGCACAGGGTGAGGATAACAAATCTAGGTCAGTGACAGGGAGGCATGGCGAGGGTGTCTGCGTGTCTGGGTTCCAAACCAGCTCCTTGCATTTCAGAGGGCCAATTTGACCTCAAGAGTATCGACTGAGCTCACGAATGACTACTAGGTGCAAATTACGTGCGTTGTTCATGCAGAGAAATGCATACCCAATTTGGGATCCAATCACATTTTGGGTCCTAACAGTACTATTACCTGAGGCCACATGCAAGGGTATTGACTCAAAAGTAATGATGACCAATCACTTAGAATCCCGTATGGAGCCGGTGGAATGTTTACAAGGGAGGGCCAATGAGCATGGGGAATTAGTTCTGTAAATTGCTTGCATCATGTGTGACGACAACGGCACTTAAAATGTAGTGCTCTACCTTGAACTAACCAGTGCGTCCATGGTAGTCGGGAGTGAATGCCCCCACTGACATGTTACGACTTCTGTTTGAGAAATAAAACTTTGTTATCCTTGCAAGAGGTGCACCTAGTCTTTTTCTTCAGAGGAGTGTCATTTGTTGGTCTGGTTGCTGGTGGTCCGCCCTACAATGCAAAGGCTGTCATCCATTTGGGACTCTTTTTTTCACAACCCTCTCCCCCAAATAAATAACAATATTAAAAGCACAGTGCGATTTTAATTTAATGATGTAGCTGCTTACATTTTAAAAAGCAATGTTAAAACCACCCCTGAATAAAACATGTTCCACAAAGACAATACAAATTCACGTGTAACATAAACCTATGGTGTAATGACAACTCGCATGCTGCTAAACTTGTTAGAATTCCTAAATACTTAACCTAATACGACCAGAAAGGAACAAAAATCATGGATTCTGACTAAACAGAAAACAAACCTAATAAAATAGTTTGTTTTATTATTCACGTATACCATAGTTAAAGTGAGTGTTGGGAAGGAGTGGTATGAGTTAAGGTTCCATTTGAAGTGTGGGAGACTATATTTATGTGTGCGAGCAATTCACACTTACTGTTTATACTCATGATGCTAAGTGCCTTATATTTATGATGAATGCATCACTTACACTCAATGTATGTAGTACCAAATCTTTGGTATTCCCAATGTTTGTAGACTTGACTTTTTATATGTAGTAGTACACTTAGATAATAGAGCCAAAAGGTAAGATTACATGAAACTTTATATAGGGAAATGAAAAAAAAAATTCCCTTTTTAACGTTTGACGCAGTACATGAATATTCACAAAATTGAACAAGCAGTGCAATATGCACATCCGAACACTCATAACTAATTCAGTGAAGTTTCGTCAATATTTTCATGTGTACCAAAACTGCTGAAAAAAAGGTGTTTCTAGCGTTGGATTTTTTATGGACCGACAAAAAAACACTATTGGGGACACATCCTGCAATTGTCTGCTTTCATTTTTGACACACACCTATTTGAACTTGCATATATTTTTCAATGTGTTTGTTTTTATTGAGTGCACTATCACCATTGTTAATACCCTGGCACTTTCGGAACAAGAAGTGGGGATCTCATGTTGCTCAGTTGTTGGGGGCCTGAGGCGATGGCACTGAGTGCACCATGTTTAAATATAAGCTGCTGTCACTGCCGCAGGGCCCGGGGAGATGTATTTTCTCGGCGGTGCCACACTGGGGTGCTGCCATCATCGCAGCAGGGTCCGGGTTCGCACTTTATTCAATTCAGCAGCCAGTTAGGGGGGTGGTGGCGCACCATGACTGCCATGGCCGGAGAGCATATAAACGCACCCTCCAGGGCACCTTCAGGAGGGGAAGGGGGGCATGGCCCACGCACTGCTCTTGCTGCACCTGTGCCAGACAGGAATGTGGGGCAGTCTCAGTTCTCATCTGTGCACTGGCACAGATGCATCTTCGCATGTGCTGGGGGCTGCACAGGCACCATTCTCTGCCATCGGCCACACAGCACACACGGCCCAAGGCTGTGATCTTTTGTACCCGCCATGGCTGCCCCCAGGATGGGCTATCCTGCCTATTAAAGTGTGCTGCCTGGTGATGGGCAACTCCGCTCATACTGCCCAGGCTTGGCACGCCATCCCAATGCGACCCTGGATTTTGGACTGCCTCTTTAGGCCAACGCTGGCTCACCAGGCCTCACCAGTCATCGGTGGGTTCTTCTGGGCCAATCTGCTGTAGGTCACAAAAACTGCAGAAACACAGCTATTGGCACAAGGAAAGCGTCTGCATACTCAGCTGCCTGGAACACACCATATGTTCTAGCACTCCTTGGATATGTTATGCCCTTGGAACTTCAGGTGATCAGTTTTATGCCAACATTTTGAGTGCAAGGCTCCAGGTGGAAAGAAAACCTTACCCATTTGTGGGTCAAAATTTCCAGAAACATTGTTGGATCCTCCAGCACGCTTCATGACTGAGGTTGTATGGATCTGCATGCCACACCTTCTGTGGGCACCAAGATCATGACCCCCCTGTAAAACCTGAACCCACGCAGGAACATCTGCTGCCAGGAGCATTGGTGGGAATGAATAAAACTTTGTGAAGTTCCATAGAATCAAGAGGGCATCGTCCAAAGCTCCCCTTCTCTGCAATCCCATGCAGCAAAGAAATCCACCTGTTGCCGCTTTTCCATCCCAAAGATGTGAATCACCACCAACTAGTCCAGAGACCAATTATGGGACACAGACTGTCTCCTGCTGCGAGTGCCTGCCCTGCAATGATTGTCCCCGCCCCATGGAAAGACTAGAGCTAAAAAAAAACCTGGGAATCAGCCTCATCCACATAGGCTCCCCGCCAGCCCTACAACTAAGTGGTGTATCAGGACCTTTTAATTCCTAAAATTAGGAATGCCGTGGTTTTTTGCGCCGCAATCATGATAAGGATGCGGGGTGACACCTGCAACCCCCAAACGCATTATACCATTTAAGGCGAGCGGGGGACACCCCTGCAACCGCCGCTCCCCTTAAATGGTATGATGGGTACACCTTTACCGTTAAAACCGCAGCGATTTTTTTTTTTTACCGGAGACATTTTTCCCAGGATTTTATTACCTGATACCATCAAATTGTGTATTTGAAAGTGCATGAATAACTTAGTGCAAAACATATTTATTACACAACCTTTCTGTTTTACAGTCACAATATATTTGTACTTGGGAATGGGACTTTTTTATTCCATAAAAACCTTTTACCCTCAACTTTTAAAACATAGGGAGTGAAATACACTTCAAAATCCTATATGGAACACTGCTTAAAGCACAGTTTGAGGGAGCTCACTCGTCCACACTTGTTCACATAGTACATTATGCTTGTGTTGTCTGTCAAGAGCATCACTCACTTGACCTGCAGTTGAGACTGCCCTCAGCTTCAAAACATTGATTTGGAACCTTGCCACTCTTTACAAACATCTGTCCCACATATCAGGGATGTGGATGTTGGCCCAGCAGCCTGCCCTGGACGCATCCACAAACTGCTTGTACGTCATGACATTCTCCTCCCTGTACCACTAGCTCAAGACCTCCACCAATCCAGAGCTGACTGGCAGTTTGTTACTTAGCGTGGGTGTGGATTGCGCAGAGGGCAGTGTAGGGGGCGGAACTCGGAAAATGAGGAAGAACAAGGGAAAATGTGAGCATTACGAGGGACAGCCCACAAGCAGTCCATTGCATGCCCACAAATGCGTAGAACGAGACGTATTCGTGGATACGATCGCACACCTCTCATCTGGTAAATGGCCATGCAAAGCCCTCATTCAATCCCCAACCAAAGGCAGGCATACAGACACTTGTGCATAGGATTCACTCGCATAGAGGTGAGATTGCATGTTGGATTCAGGGTGCGTGTATGCAGCTGGGGTTCCAATCTGACTTAGGGGTGTGATACGCAGCGTAGCAGGGTGCAGGAACGGTTTACAGGGGTTCACATGCATATTTTTCCAAGTTTCACCTGTGTTACGGAATTTTGTACGCATGTTGACAGGGTGCCGGTAACAGTCATGAGAGACCCTGCACAGTGTCCCCGAGGTGCAGACCTCGTTGAGGAGACCCCCCCCCACACTGTTTCAAGGGTGCATGTCTTTGCACCAGAGGAGCACATAAAGGTGGCTTTTTCTGGCTGTTTTTGCTTTGCGTGGGGGCATGTCGGGGGCATTCCTGCCACAACTTGTGTTTACGGTTAATTTGCGTGTACAATTCCACGAATACGCAGAGCGCGCAGGAAAACTTATGCACGCAGAGTCGTTATGAGCGCGCATGCTTTGCGGGATCTCTGCACACTTTTCCATGAATCAGACCCTAAGTGTGTTTCCCCGGTTTGGGTTGCCATCCATCCCATCTATGAGATATGAAAGGGATTCCAGTTCTCCAAGTGCGTCTGTTAAGTGCGGATCAGTCGTGGAAAGTTTGACTCATACATTGAGGCCAGAGACGCAGTTATATGGACCCATAGATATTTGATAACCCCTTTTGCCCATTGAAACAGAGTGCTCCCCTGCACTTCCCCCAAGGCATCGTCCCGCAAGGAGAGGTTCAACACCTCTGATTTGTGTACATTAACCTTAAGGCCAGACACCACCCCCCAAATCTCAATCTCTTCCTTCACTGCCGCCAAAGAGGCAGCAGGATCGGAGAGGGCAAGGAGCATATCATCGGCAAAGGCAATGATTTTATGGTCCTCCCCTCTGAATGGGATACCCTTTACCACGACTGCCTCCCTCAAGCGTTGCAAGAATGGTTAATTGCATAGAGCAGGGGAGAAAGCGGGCAGCCCTGTTTAGTTCCGCTTTCTAGGTGAATGGGGGCGAGAAAGTTGCCCGTTGATTGACACTCGGAGCCTGATACGTTTGCTTGAAGCCTCTGAAGAAATTTCCCCCCCAAACCCCATGCGAGTCATGGTGTGGAAAAGGAATGGCCATTCTACCTGGTACAATGCTTTTTCAGCATCCAAGGCAAGCAGTACCGCAGGAATCCCTCGCTTTGAAACTTTCTCAACTAGGTGGCACACTCGCCGGATGTTGTCCAAGGTCAGTTGGGATTTAATAAATCCTGATTGGTCTGAGCGAATGAGCCCCAGTAGCAGGGTCTCAAGCCTCGTCCCCAGTATCTCAGTATACATTTTGGCATCAAGGTTAATAAGAGCTATCGAGCGATAGAAGATGCATCGCGTTGGGTGTTTACCCGGTTCCAGAAATACCACTAATTTCACTTGATCCATGGTCTCCGTAATGCCCTGTCACTTCAAAATAATTATATAATTGGGCCAAGTTTGGGGGCTAGAATGGAGCGATATTTTTTTGTAAAACACAGCTGTGAAGCCGTCTGCGCCCAGTGCTTTATGAGGGGGTAGCTTTGCAATGGCCAAGCTTACTTCCTCTTCTTTGATGTCCCCCTCCGGTGTCGATTTGTACGTTTCCGACAGTGTAGGTAAGGACACTGAGATGCAGTATTCTTTCTGGGGTCCCTCTAGAGGTCTATCGGAGGCATGCAGAGCTCCGTAGAAGCGTTCAAAACATTGTACTATCTCCCCCGTCTCCACTGCGTCCTCCACTGTGTCCCCCCGGATCTTCAGCCTGGTTTGGGTCACCACCTTCCTCCTCAGTAGCCTCGCTAAGAGCTTGTCCGCCCTGTTACTCGTCACATAGAACTGCTGCTTAGCGTTTAAAAGACTATTCTCCAGGATGGTCCAGGCAAACTACCAGAATCCCCAAGCTAGGGTCAAAGTGAATGGGGCTCTGACAAGCCTGTTTTCAATCAGCCGGGGAACCAAACAAGGGTGCCTGCTTTCTCCCCTACTCTATGCGCTAGTAATGCAGCCCTTTGCACATCGGATAAGGGAGAACAGGGAGGGGCAGGGGGTTAGATGGGCGAACTCACATCACAAAATTCAGGCTATTTTCCGATGATGTGGTCCTCATGGTCACGAAGCCGGAACACTGTCGACGATAATGGGTGCGATACAGGCTTTCTCTGAGGTATCTGGATACAAGATTAATTATTCAAATTCAGAGATAACAAATCTGTCGGTAGGAGAGGAAGAGTGGGAACGTTTAGAGAGCAATAGCCCATTCAGATGAGCGACGTGCCTGGTTAGGTATCTGGGGGTGAATATGACAGCAACTATAAACCAAATAATCGCGGCAAATTACCCACCACTGCTGAGGCAAATTAAAGCAAATCTCGCATGATGGTGGGGGCTGTATGTATCATGGTTAGGAAGGATTGCCATTGTGAAGATGAACATCCTCCCCGTCTTATATCTTTTCCAGGCGATTCCCTTACCATTACCAGGGAAGATGATGAAGGGGATTCAGGAGGACATCATGGGTTTCATATGAAACCCTGAATAGGGAGGAAGGTGCTATTTAAAGGTAAAAGGCAGGGTCGGTGGGCTACCCTAGCAATGTGAAATACTTCTAGGTGGCACAGCTGAGAGCTTTAGCAGCTTGGGGGGGGAGAGAGGATAACCAGAAGCACTGGGTAGCCATGGAACAGGCAGTGGCGGGAGAATATCTTTGGAAAAAGCCCTGGATGAGGAAGGAGGATAGGCCGGGAGGGCTTATGGAGAATCCAATTAACAGGAACACCCTGGGGATCTGGGATCGGTTGAACAAGAGGCTCAGATTGGCACCGTGCCCATCACCACAGACCCACATCTTTCATAATCCTGCATTCCCACTGGGGATGGATTATAACAGGTTAAAACAGTGGCTTGCAGCAAGGGTGAGAGGAATTGGAGATCTCTATGATGGGACTCAACACAAATCATTCGAAGGTTGACGCAGGGACTATGACTTAGGAAAGGAGGATTTCTATGCTTATCGGCAGTTAAAACACTGGGTGGGGGCGCCAATGATAATGGAAGGGGCCACGAGGGATTTGACAGAATGGGAAAGGTCAATATCATTCAGCAAGAAGAACAGGGGTTTGATCTCTGCCATCTGTAACATCAAGTCAGATAAGGAAGAGCAGAACTGGGCAGTGAGGAAACAATGGGAGGCTGGACTGGGGAGGGTATTCACAGATAAGGAGTGGGGACAATCGCTATAGGGTTGGTACAGCCCATACACCTCGGTACAACATTGGGAGCTGCAATATAAGTTACTACATAGGTGGCACTACACCCCGGAGAATCTCCACAAAATGTACACCTCATACTCTTCATTATGTTGGCAGGAATGTGGGCAGGGGAGGGACAACAGAGCATATCTGATGGGGATGCCGCAACTCAAGCACTTTTGGCAGGAGGTGAAGTCAAAGGTGGGCGGGATACTGGGATTTGACCTAGAGGTGGATGGGGCTATGGAGCTCTTGAACATTCTGCCGGGTGGGGACCACCGGCTGGGAGGGTGAGCAGGAACACGGTCGGAAAACCTGTTAATGAGTGCTAAAAGCTGCATAGTGAAACAATGGAAGCAAAAGGATCCGTCATCCATTATACAATGGTACTACACAATCTAGGACACTGTTAGTGTGGAAAAGGTTACAGCGATAATACGGGATACGATGGAGAGATTTAGCAAAGTTTGGTCACCCTTTTTTTTTAACCTGTGCACTTAAAGACTTTACTTGTCTATACATCCCAAAGAGAAAGATATTTGGGATGTTACCGGAGGAAGAGGACTGAGCCATGGGGGGAGGATACAGGGGGACTGGAGTCCCTAGACTAGTCGGGGTGGGGGGTTTGATAAGAGGGATGGGGTTGGCGCAGTTATCTTTAGAAAGATTAGTTGTTGGTAAATTCATGGGAGACGAACCATGCAAATGTTTTTGTACTTGTGTATGTTCATGTACTAATAAAGATTTGGTTTAACAAAAAAAAGACACTTCTCCGCCCCTTTTGCTCTCAGTAGATCTAGCTGGCCCCAGATTGCCCTGTATTTGGTGAGCGTAGCCTTTGTTGGGTGGTTCCCCATCTTGGGCATGGTCTCCTTGAGCTGTGCTTCCAATTCCGTTTCTAGGTTTCTAGGTTTCTCACCACTGTCTGCGCAAGCACAGGATCCCGGAGAAGCTACTCCCGTAGAGACCACTGCCACAGCCCCTGCGTGCCCCGGGAGAGGTGCCCTCACGCTTCCGGTGGGGCATGATCTGAGCTATAGAGCCCAAGGATACCTCCTGTATTTTCCCCACTAGCTGCGCAGATGGCCATATATAATTGATACGGGATAGCGATCTGTGTATGTGGGAATAGTACATGAATCTTGCTTCTGACCCCCTACACGTCTGCCACACATCCACAAGTCCCAACCCCTTGAGCTTATTTTGAGTTTCTGCGAGGGGGAGCCCTGTGCGACCTGCCCCATCCCACTACAGTCAAACCCCGGTACCCAGGCAATGTAGAAATCCCCTGTGAGTATGATATTTCCCTCCGCCATTTCCTCTAGTTCAGCCAGCGTCACTCGAAGAAACCCATCCTGCTCCAAATTTGGAGCATATCCTGTCGCCAATATGAAGTATTCTGCCCCACTTCTGCACTTAATAAAGAGATAGCAGCCTTGTTTGTCCTCCCTTGAGCCTAGAAATACCAGGTTGGGGCTATTTAATGTCACCATCACCCCTGCTGTCTTATCCTTGGCATTTGCCTGAAATACATGGGGATGTGTGAAGCAGGAATCTGTGTCTGTTGTTTTTTCTGATGTGGGTTTCTTGAAGCGCGAGAAAGTTTGTTTTCTCGAGCCTCAAGAGATGATCAACCTAACTCTGTTTTGCTAGTGAGTTTAGCCCCCTTATGTTATATGTGATGATTTTGAAATTGTTGCTCCCTCCCCGCTCCTTCTCCTCTGCCCCCCCCCAGACCACTGCTCTTTAGGGACCCCTAGTGCCTCCCCTAAACCCCTGTCTCCCTCTTCATGTACACTATGTTTCGGTCAACCACCCCCTGGTATTCTTCCCCATGCCCCTTCTCTCCCTCCCCCTTCTCCCTTTCCCCTTCTTGCCATGCTGTCTTAATGCTCTGCGGTCCCGCCCTGATCCCCACACTTTCCACCCGCCCCACCAACAACCACCCAGACCAGTCCATGGGTCCTAGAGACATCCCCAGGGTCGAGCCCTGGCCACGAGCCAGAAAAATAACCTGGATCTGAAAACTGATGGGAGTTACAACTAGTCCTAACCTTGGAACCAAGAAACATCCTGCTGTCCCGATCCCCCAACCCCCTGAGCATTTCTGCTTTCCCTTCCATGTGAACAACAGCCTTTAGGTCTCGATCTGTGACCTCTACTGGGACATTTTTAGGCATATGTTTGATCGCTGCAACCTATTTTCTAAATCTTCGCACTGGAGATCCAAGTTGTGTGATAGCCGAGATAGATGTTCTAAAGCTTCTTCTGCTTTCCTGGAGTTGTCTGCGAAATCTTGAATAGCACGTTCATTTGTGTCCACCCTTTCCCCAAGTTTCCAGAGGTCTCCTTTAAACTCCTGCACTGCACACTTTGGATCTGCCCTCAGGATAGAGAACTGCTCTTGGAAGTAGTCTGTGATCCGTGTTTGGAGATCAGCGAGGCATTGCACTAGGTCTTTCTTGTTGACTAAAATGGGGGCCAGCAGCAGCGAGGGCCCCTCCCCCTCCATCACATCCAGGGGTGGTGTAGGTTTTTGAGGCTTTAACTTGTCTAAGCGCCAGCACTGGTTGAGGATACCTTCTGCTCCCTGCTGAGCCTTTGCTGGTTGTGCTTGAGTCTCCTTCCTTTTCCTCTAGGCACGAGCCCTGCAGGTGCACCCCTAACTCCCACTCATCGTCGCCTGAGCTCGGTTCGATGAGTCCTTGACCAGGTCTCTGCCACCCCTCCCGCTGCCAAGACTGGCATCAGACTCTTGCTCCTTGCGGCAAGCAGGAGTCCAGTGCAGGTTACGGTGGATCTCTTTCAGTGGCTGCCACTCCCTGCACCCCCTTCCTTGCTGTTTGTGATGGGGGAATAAAGCTCTCTTTGCACCCAGTAGCCGGAGTAGCTGGTGTGAATCTCCCAGTGTCTGTGTTTCCCCAAAACCACCCAGGCCCCTTCTCACTTGCCGTCCCCTGGACTTGCCTCCTTACGTTATATCTGGGCCACTACAGCTGACTCCTCTTGTGCCTCAATATTCCTAGGAGGCCCTGTCCCCTTGCGAGCAGACCACCCTTTTCTCCTTGAGGGATGTAGGTGACTCCGTGCTGATGTTCCTGCGCTGCCAAAGGTCCCTTGCGTGATGTCTTTCCCCTTGTGTGGCTGGGACACAATATCAGTGCCCTACTTTCCTCTTAGTGCCCCCTGTCAGCTTCCCCTGCTCACTATGTCAGTTTCTATTGCCACCGCTGCCTTTTGGGTGACCCCTCGGCTTCTGGGGGCACTTTCTCCTTCTTCACTGCCAGGGGTTAGGATGGGGAATGAAGACGGAGATCCCCCCGCCAACCTCTACTTCTGCGCAGTGCCGCCTCCTTTGGCAGCGGCTTGTTTGTGCTTGAAATCTCGGGGTGAGTGGGGGGAGTTAGGGTGCACCGGCCCCGCGGCCCAGGAGTCTGAACAATCTGCGCACTGGGGGACCCCGCTGCTCCTCACCTCTTATTTGGCTGTGCTGCTTAATCTTAGTGAGCTCTGTGTCTTCATTCACCTGCTGTGTCAAGTGGGTGTCTGCTGCTGCCTGTAACATCGCTGCCTGTGTCTGGGGCAGGGGGTGGGGTTACTGCTGATGCTCACGACAGGTGTTCTCACCACCAGTATCTGGAGTTGGGCGTGGGAGTTGGGGCCGCTGCCACCCGCCTCTGAAGTCTCCAACCCGGGGTCCTAGCAGTCCTCCACCACTGATAGGACACTGGTGGAGATGGCGGCGGGTGAACCTCCCCACAACCTGACTTGGTCCAGCCAGCCTCCCGCGGCACTCTCTTTAGATCCCTCGCCAGCCGGTCTGGGTTTCCCTGTGCGGGGAAGTCGATACCTCTTTCCCAGAGCTGCAATTGTCTGCAGATGTCCCTACTGGTGACGCCTGTAGCAGGGACGTCGTCCACCACTGCTCACCGCTAGTGCCCTTGGCCCGGTGCACACCGCAGTCCTCCACCCTTATCAGGTCACTGGGGAGCCCCCGGCCAATGGAGGATACTATTGTAAGTGCTGGCGGTCGGGCCTCTCCGTGACCCGGGCCCGCCCGCTTCCCATGGCCATCTCCA
Organism: Ambystoma mexicanum; assembly: GCF_040938575.1. Classification (NCBI taxonomy): domain Eukaryota; kingdom Metazoa; phylum Chordata; class Amphibia; order Caudata; family Ambystomatidae; genus Ambystoma; species Ambystoma mexicanum. The sequence goes on along the minus strand of NC_090933.1, from coordinate 668,297,072 downwards.
TCTGACGCTCTCCGACGGGTGCAGGTCTCTGGTGGGGGAGTTGCCTCCCTCCCCCCTTAACACTGGGCTGCGTTTTACGGCAGAAAATCGGGGCCATGACTGCTGCTCCAGCCCGGTCCAGCTTTTCCTCCCGGCGCTGTTCCCAGCCAGGTCCCTGCCCCCAGAGGCTGTGGGCTAGCTTCCCCACGCAGTCCGCTTTCACTGTGCTGTTACTTTAATGCCCCCAGCTCCAGCTGATCACCAGGGATTACACCATCCATCGAGGCCCTGTTTTCGGTAGGGGACGGGGACAATAATGCTACCTTTTTCCCGCCTTTGAAGAGGGGGTCGAGGACCTTCCCTATTAGCAGCCATCTTCGAATCCCCCAGACTTCTTTTTAGTCATGTACATTTAGAATGCTTTCAGCCTTACAGCAGCTGGTGGCGATTCCTTGTATTTGATTCGTTATATAAGGGGGAATTGATAGAAATAGATTTCAAGTGTGGCTGCACTCTGATCCCTGATGCTGAGGCTGACCAGTATCTGAAAAATTTCAAAAAGACAGATGGGATCCGATAAGTTTCCCCTCTTATTTTTTGAAAAAATATTTTGATCTTCAAATGCACACATAAAGGCCCTTTTTTTCGGATGGCCATAGTTGTCGAACAAAAATAAAGAAGAAAATGGTTCCCTTTGCAGGTTCTTGAACAGGTTATTAAAAATAAATGGGTGAGTCCCTCTAGCAATCTAGCAAAAAGAACACACAATGGTCCCTCGACACGTTTCCCCGCTCATCAATTGCAGAGGTTCTTCAGGAGGGTTACAGTCATGATTCTGACATGGATCCTAAAAGAAAATGTGTGATTTTAGTTTGATACGATCAATTTTCCAAATATACATAAGAAATATACAGCCCTTACTGTTATCCAGAGTCCAGACTTTGTCATAGTGCAATATTTTTTGTGAAATACTTACTAATTGGTATTTTCTTGTTTTGGGTTTTGTCTGCTAGATCCTTGTCTTTAGTGCTTATCAGTGCAAATAGATGCCGTGATTATGGGGTTCCTCTGTGGTCGATTTTGAAATAATCCCCAAAATAATTGTATCTTGTACTTACTATAGTGTCCTAAACATGGTCGTTCTAATTCTTATTTTATCAGTAATCTCACAATAAAGCTAGATGGAATTCTGATCCTATAGTAGTCTTACCTTAAAGCATAGGATGAATTCCTTTATCGTACGTGTTTGCTTTTCTAAGTATATTTTCTAACAATTAATTAATTGCAATTCCAAGTACGTTATATATGCTATCCAATGTATTTGTCTTAAGATATAAGTGGGTAGAACCATTAAACCTTTGAAAATTAGAATTCAAGATCCCCAGATGTCTTGTTCGATGTGGCGACCAATCGATTCTGCGTCTGCAGCCTGCACTTTACTGATGATATTTACGAACAATCAAAGTACACAAAAAAGCGCCGACCCAGAATTCTTCGTAAATTGCTTCCAGATGCAATTCCGACTCAATTTCGGAACACGATGGCTCAGGTGAGTAGTGGACAATGAATTTGTTATGTTTGTTGGTATGTAGGACTGTGGTCTGTATAAATATGTCTTCTCAATGATCTCTCTATTAATTTAAAATACTGTATTGAAAAGTTAACTTCATGAACGGTTTAGAGTTTTCAGTGTTTATTTCCATCAATGTTGTATTACTGTAACGCTCACCTGGTATCCACGGCGATGTCACTCAGCCTGTTCTGATCTCTTACGACCTCGAACCCTTCCCTGGACTCTACTCGACTGGAGACTGGGCTTGAAACACAGGATTGGTAGAGTTTAACTCCCTATTGTCTCTGTGTGCTTGAACCCCTTCTTCCCCGGGGTCCAACCCTTCCCTTTGATCCACAGCTGTTTTCTTGGAAAGTGTGCACTCCATCCTGCTTTCAGCACAGGGGCGCGTTGATTGATGCAGATTTGTTGCTGCCTAGTTACTTCACTGGCAAGAATCCGCCAGGTAAGTATAATGAGTCTTTTGAACAGTTCTCTAACTTCGTTCCTTTCCTTCCTTAGATGATGGCCGGCATCCGGGGATGGCGACGTGCTTCTAAGATGAGTAGCGCTGAAGGTGAGTGAGAGCACGATGCAACCCTTTCGTAACTGTATTGAACTGAGTTTGTTTTCTGTTTCTTTTAGGTGCTGCGACATTTTCAGCGTAGATGCCGGTTATGAAGAAGAAATGCGGTGAGTAAGCGCGGTATGCAGCGCCTCTAGATGTTTCCACGCTAACCTGGAGTGTCTTTTCCCTCCTGCAGATGGATGAGAAGTTCCGGAGACAGAGTTCCCCCAGAGCGGCTGGGATTCAGGTAAGCGTTTGAAGCTCGTACAGTCTTTAAAAATAAGCGAAGATTTGCTGAATGCTTACTAATGCCTTTTTCTGTTCTTTTCCCTTTTCCTTAGGAAGCGGTGTGCCGGGATGGGAATGACACCGCCGAAGATGCCCGCAGAACAGAAGAAGCGATGAATGATGGGCAGAAGCGCTGCAAGGTAAGGCTGTTCCTAACAGTGTTCTTGTTCTTGCAGGAGCTGAGCGCAGAAGAAAAATGCAGGCCTACTGGAGACCGATCCGAACACGGCGAGTGTCACGCTGCAGGTGCAGAAAACACATAGCATGTTTCTCAGCCTAGGCGTGGCTTAAATAGTCTCTGGGTATCCCAGGTGTCTCTGGACTGAACCACACCCAAAAGACTAGACTGCACATGCAGTTCTGGGAACCGAAATATGTGGGGGCATCCATCTTGTCCCCATCAATGCACTACAAGTCCAATCCCCAATGTTATCCTATGGGAGTGAGTGAGTGAGTCTGGTGCCACAAGCGCCAAGTCTGACTCCAAGTGGGTCTTTGGAGGGATGGAGAGGCCCTTGAGGGCCATGTAGGTGATCGTGGCCTGGCTCCAGCCTGACATCTTGGAGGGCTGGGGACATGAGGGGCAGGAATCATGACAATTACTCAAGTTTCCCTAGTTACCAGAATCACCCACATTTTTAAATGTTTGACTTTAGACTACTTTGTATATCCCCGCTTTCGGTACACTGTAATAAATCAGTGAAATGTGACCCTTATTAAAAAAGCATCCATAGTGCCCTTTAAAAGTCGCCTAATGTTTTCGAAATGTGTTGGTTGACATGCCCTTCTTTACGTACAGCTCACTGATGGAAGCACGGACCCTCACCAGTGACGAAACCCCTGACGCGTCCTGTAGCCCAATGATGAGCCCTATCGACATGCACAAAGTGATATTTTATTGCTTTGGATGTGGTCACATGTCTAATGCTAATGTACCTTTTCCATTGTACTCTTTTCTGACAATGTACTGAAAAAGAAGGAGCAAGATTCATCAATTGCTTTTCCAGAGTCAACATCAACCTCAGTCGCCTATCAAGTAATTATATTGTACTATTCCTTTTGATGCGAATCAACAATACATGCATGTGTTATGCTTGGAATCTAAACATATTGAAAATGATTATTGGTTATTTACATAAACTGGCATGTCTGTGTGTCTCTCAGTACGTATCATCATCTGCATCTAATGTTTTCAGTTTAATATTGCTTTTTCATCTGTATTAAAACAAGTACTGTCTTATAGGGGGGTGCTGGAACTTCGACTAAAATCACTTCCTCCTTTGCAACAGGTCCAGAGTATGAGGTATGCTTACTTACAGTTTCCTTGCTAGAATGAAAGTAGATTGTACAAAGGATACACTTTGAGACTGAAATGCATGTCACCTTACACTGTTTCAAAATTTTCTGATTTTGGTTCTAACATAACACTTCCTCCCTAATGCAGAATAGATTCAAAAGGAAACGTTACAAAGCAAAATACTTTTGAAGGCAACATTCTAATCACTATGTTTTGCAAGGTGATCTCAGATCAAGTCCATGTGTCATTTCGGAAGGTAATCAGGTGAAATCTGAAATGTATATTATGAGTTATCGAGGGTATGTTCATACGAATGTTCTGTTTGTATTGCAACAACACACCTTATAGTATAATGTTTGCAATCATTTTAAACTACTTTGTGAGGAAGTGCTCTGTGCAATGAAAGATTTTACATTTCAGTTCGATTGACATTTATCTTTTTTATGATTCTTCTCTCCAAGGACTGTACTCAGGAAGATGTCCAATTTGAAGACTCATATGGACCAGAGGTATACATAACCTAAAATGAAATACAATTGAGCATCACATTTTTGGCTCTTTTTTTGGCTTGTTGCAGCCGGCAAAGTGAAGGCCACAGTTTCGAAGCAAATTGAGAAACCAGTGTATAGAACATACCAGTTTGTTTTGGAGACGTTTTAAGCAGATGTTTTAGTCATATTATGTTATAGGTTGGAACATCGTATCTTCTGTATGTGTGCTATACATTGAGCATGTTTATCTATAAATATGTTATGGGCCCAGAAGGAAGAGGAGTATAAAGACTCAGACAACAACTGAAACCAAAGATGTTGCTTGCCAAACAAATTTCACAATGAAGCAACTACTATTTGAGGCACAGCGTGATGTAGTCAATATCCAGACTCGTGATGCATATGTCCAGTGGCCGGAAAATGAAAGGAATCTCACCTGTCAACCATGCAAAGTTACCATGGACCATTGCTACTTTGTTTGAAATCGCCCAGATGAAACTGAAGACAATGAAGATGCATTGCAATTGCTTGCAGACTCTTTGACACAATCTACACCCTCTAAAAATGTTCCATCCACCAAAACCTTCACTGTTACCTGTTTCTCCAATTCATGCGGAAATATCACAGATGAACTAACAGAGGCTGAAGCTTCAACGCAATTGACTGAAGAATTATCTCGACTTCAGTATGCCTAGTTTGGGGGAATTGTCCACCACTGTCGAGTCACAAAAGTCAGTACTGCAGGACGATTGGCTATCAAAGGAGCAAAAATACATTGTATTAGACTGCTACCTGATAGAGATTGTACAAATGATTAAATGTGATCATAAATTAAGAGAGAACATATGCGGGGAGCCATTGGTGAATTTCTCTCCTGTATCACAAGGCACCAACCTGAAAATCCAGGCCAGCTGAGTCCACCTCCATAACACATTTTCAAGGTCTGCTCAACCGATCCTTGGCAAGATGCCTGCTGGAAATGTACTTTGTTCAGCAGCTTTATTGTTCAGCAAATCGACTTTCAGTAAGATTTCCAGTTTCTGTCTATTTGTAGGACTTGAGTTCCTTGCTAAAGCCCAGTACTACAAATATTAGAGGGAATTCTTATTCTGCGCTATTAGTCATGCCTGGAAACTCAAACAGACATCATTGGACAGTGGATTCTCTGGCAAAAGTGTCAGGCTAGCTAGTGACAGAGAGTGTGCCAGTCCAGGATTTTCTGCTAAGTACTGCACTTACCACTTTCAAGACATTGAAAGTAAAAAAAATTGTGATTCAGTCATCGGGACCCTGTCCTCATTCATCGTGCCTGGAGGCAGATGCGATTGGTCTACTACGTTCTAAAATCATGCAGCCAATGGAGCCGGAGGGCGAACGCCAGCCTCCCCCTAAGGGCAGCACATAAGGGGCAAGGCGACTCCTGCCTGGGCCTGTTCGGGACCTGGGGGGCTCTGGCAGCCCTTCCCTACCACCTGCTATGGCTGCAAAGACTAGTACGCCACACGCTGGTAAGAATACCACCAACCATTTATACCAATATCCATTGCAGCATTACGTTCAGTAGAGCACCTCCTCCTCCTTCAATCCATGCGTCCTGGTGACCGCTGCCTCTTTTGCTCCACCGATCTGCTTTGTTGTCTCTATGCTGGCTAGCCACATAGCCAAATTCCCCCTATCATACCGGCACATGCAATCACTACCGTACCTATGCATATCTGCTGCTACTCTGTCCCTCTCCTGCCTCCGACTGTAACCAGAAGATTCACTTTTGCATCCGCTGTCCTGCCTACAAATGCTTAATCGCACCTTCACCACATCATAACTGTATACCTTGCCCCTGCTGTCAACCTTTGCTCCACACTGAACTGCACCGATTCGACTTCCCTCCTGATACAACAGTCTACTGAATCAGATCCCGTCACTCAGTTGCAATAATGCCATAACCTACCTAATTGCAAATGACATTCCTCTAACCCTACAAGAAAGACACTATACCTCCTACACTGTATCAGCATTTGCTCTAATCACTTTTCTGAACTGTTATTGTACTCACCATGTATGCAACCTGATGTAGCTCCCCGCGACATGAGGAGTAGCTTTCCCAGTCTGTATAGCTGCACCTAACATGTCCTATATTTTTCTGTAACTAGCGCCTAGACGCCTCAGGGTTGTGTGCGCTGTAATAAATGCTAAAATAAATACATTGTGCAGGTGTCCGAATGTACATAATCTGTGGCCATGGAGGTGCATGGTTTCATAAAATCCATCGAACATCTGGAATCCAGGGGAATGCAAATAGACCTGATAGCCACTGACAGGCATGTTTCAATAGCCAAGGCCATGCGAGAGTAGTTTACACACATTCAGCATCAACTTGATGTTTGGCACGTTGCCAAATCAATCAATAAAAAAATTACAGCTGCCGGTAAAAATAACAAAGGGTTCGGAAAACCTTTTAAAGTGGTCTCAGTCTATCAGCAACCATCTTTGGTGGAGCTCCAAAACTTGTGATGATCTGTAGAAATTCTACTTGAAAAACGGCCATTGATGCACCATTGTTTCAACAAACACTCATGGAGAGAAAACCAACATTTCCATGAATGTGCACATGGGCCTTTATCGAAGGAGCAAGAACGCAGAAGTGGTTGGTGCCATGTTCCCCTCCACACAAAGCACTTGAGAAGATTGTGTACGATAAATCGCTTTCAAGAGACATGTGCCTTAAGAACATGCTCAAAAGGTTGCATTTCGGCATAGACGGTATAGAGGCCAGAACAAGACTAGCTGTATTGGTGCACAACGAGCATGTTGGGAGGGAACAAGCGAAAACTATATGAACTTCCGTGATGCTTCTTTACCTCATGGCCTTTACAAAACAAAGCAAACAATGGGTAGCCAAGCCAATCTACCAGGAAATGGAGTTTGAATTTGTGAAAGATCTGACATTGACTGTGTTGGCCATGCATAAACATGGAATGGCTTCTGATTTTGTTCCCAAGACACATACAATGCCACAGTACATTGCAAACGAGCCTTAACCTTTCAACAAGTTACAATTTCGGAGGACGACTTCCAGACAGAAATTATTTGTAGCTCTCTTCAAAATCTGCTCACAATCACATTTTCTATATGTTCCCCAATGTTTGCATATTGTACAGAAACAATCTAATGGTATTACACTTGCAATTTCAATGCTAGATCATGTATTAAAAATGATTAATGTACACCTATATAATCTGGTTTATGATGCAATAATGTATATCTTTTACCTTTCCTTCATTTTTATTGCTTATCCTCTGTCTAGAAGACACGTGTCTGGGGTTGCTATTGGTACTCTTGTTCAGAACAGAATTGCCCAAGCATTTCAGTGTTGGACTGCCCATTTGGGTAGGAGAAAGACTGGTATGCAAATTGATATTTTCCATCTGGGAAAGGTACACTGAAGCTTGGTGTCTGTCAAACCCTCAGCTAGACCCGAACCCCATGCACACATTCAATCCATGGCACTTGCGCTGATGGCCTCCCCATAGCAGACACAATAAGTTGTTCCAATAAGGGATATGTTTTTTAAATGGACGATGTGGAGGTGCGTCCTGTCCACACTAGAAGTTTGCTCAAAAGGCATTGGAAAGGGGTAAAAAGCATGTAATTGCAGACGTAAACTCCATCCTATGGCTCTAGTTGACTACATGGCTCAAAATCAAGACCCTCTGCAACAATCGCAAACCGTTCTTGGTCCTGAAACCACACAATGTCCTACTTTCCTTCCCTAAATAGTTCCCTCATACAGCCATACGCTCCACTAATTCCAAATCCATGACAGTCAAATACTTTTCCAATCTGAGAGTGACTGGCTTGTCTCTCTCTCCCGCAGGTGCCTGTCTTCCCAAAAGGACCCTTGCACCTGTCAGACTTTTGGAACACTCTCTACAGTTCTGCAAAATGGTAAAAACGTTACCCTTCTACACCGCTTTCCCCTTTCCCGGAAATTACCCAACTGCTGTAGTTACCGCTGGTCAGCTCCTCATGCTTCCTACAGGTTCCCTGGCCCATCCTCCGAGTCAATACTATTGAAGTGGAGGGTGTGGGGGGAGTCCAGTCCGGTGTGATTAACCAGAGATCGATGCATGATCCTGAGTTATGTACAGACGAGTGGAAAGTGAATAACTCATCTTGGGGATGTAGCACCTGCCATATGTCTATCAAGGATAGGTATCCCATTGACTGGCTAATGGCCTGAGCTGCCTTGCTTAATGTGTGAGGAAATCTGGAAGTCCTGTCATACAGCGGGTTCAGAATGGTGTTGAAGTCCCTGGCCTAAAGTACCCAGGTGTTATCACTGGGGTTTATCAGATTCATGATGTTGAGGTAGAACTCTGGGTCATCTATATTTGAACCATAGTTGTTAATGAGTACAGTGGGTTGCCCATGCAAGTCACCCCCAGACAATGACATATCTGCCTAATGGATCTACAGTTCTTTTTTTTAGACCTTATAGCCCAGTGAGTAATGAATAAGGATGAGACCCCCCCTAGAGTGTGAGGAATAGCTGGTTGCAAATCTCTGGAAGCCCCAGCTACGTGAACAGAGTCGACCAGTCTGCTTAACGCATGGGTTCCCTGAAACATCAATATTTGTGTTCTATGTCTTTTGACATATAATTGTATTTTCCTGGCCTTGATGGGTTTATTCAGCCCACAGATATTCCACGTGAGTAAACGAATGGAATGTCCCCCGCTCTCTATCATGTGACAAACTGGGATCTATTAACTTAGTGATCTTGCAATATCTATCCAACCAATGCTCATTGTGTCTGACAGCCATTTTCTGTGTTTTAAACCTGTTAACATTGATCCCTCCTCACCCTCACTGTACCCCAAACATGACAGTGTTATCCCATAACCAATAAACCCATCCCTAAACAGTGGGCGACGTCCTGCAAACATCAGCAAGAACTTTGCAACATTGTCTGGTGCTCCCGCAACCACACTACAGTGAGTATTCAGGTATCGTTTATTGTATAGTGGGGAACTTGGAGCAGCTTTGTATTGTTTCATTGCTGCAGTATTAATTGATCTCTGCGATGGCATTTGACGGCCAACAGTTCCCACAGATAAATGATGTTGGTAAAATCAGTTAATGTCGGGAGGCATCGGAATGGTGTGCTCAATGTAGGATGAGGCGTCTTCTGGAGTTTCGAAGATGTGGGTTCTTCCTGCGTGTTGTATCGGTAATTGAGCAGGGAAAATCATGGCATATGGTATTTTTGTATCTCGTACGGTGCGCTTCACTTGGTAAAAATTGCATCGGCCCATCAGTTGAAAAGTCTGGGTAGATATGTATCTTGGTTGAGTTGAATTGTAGGGAACCTTTTTCAGGTGACAGTCGGAGTATCAAGTTGCGGTAAGTGAGCCAGTGAGCGGTGTGCCTGTTCTATGAGGAACTGCACAGAGAATTGAGCCTCTGGGAACAAGGCGCATAGCATGTCCTCTATAAACTTCTCCATAGGAGTATTCAGTGGTTTCTCAGCTATGCCCACTATCCTGACATTATTGCGACGCGACCGCGATTCAAAGTCATCACACTTCACCCATACAGTTTTCAGCTCTTTTTTAATCTGTTCAATGTCCTTTCCGTGTATGTTAACCGTGTCTTCCTGGTCCCCAACCCAATTCTCGGCTTGCATAATGCGACCACTCTCCTTCTCTTTGAGTGAGTTCACTGTTGAACCAATATTGTCCAGTTTGGCGATCACTGCCGTGAACCCGGCCTGCATTGTGGTCATGTACGGGTCCATTGTAGTGTTGGTGGAGGAGCAGGCATCAGAGGGTCTTGTGGGCTGACTGGGTCAGTAACAGGCCGAGATGTGCCTGCGAAAGCATCCATAGGGCCCTTTTTTGCTGCCCTTGGCTCCCCCTCGGGTCATTACCAGCGAGGTGTCCCCAACCAATATGTAGTTAGGGTATTATTGGGCAGCAGTGTTGTTGCGGCCCTACTGTTGTCTCGGGTTAGTATACCCTATTGGCACAGTGAGTAACAAAGGCACTGGCACCGGTTTTGCAAGTAATGGTGCTGAGCAAGTATGTTGGTGTCACAGTTTGTTCAGAGTGTTGCCTTAGTGGGTGACCAACACTTATCCATGCATGAAGGGGGGAGATCCACCTTCACCTCGTCGCCGTTATGCTTGGGTGTCGTGGTCTAAATACAGTCTATGAGAGTGGCTGCACGTAGGGTAGGCTGCTGTATTTTGCTGAGGTCGGTACCAGCTCAGCCCTCTGATGGGGTTGGGGTCATGTTGACAACAGGTAACCATTGAAATCCTCCTAAGAATATAGATGTGCCCGCAACCCGGTGTGCAGCGCTGTCCTACATAGTTGAATTCAGTATTTGTAACGGGCCAGTGGCAGATATCTCGTGTGGTTTTTGCCGTGTGTATTGAGGCCCACTTCCCAGCCGTCCTATCTTGATGGCTACTACAGGCCCGATCCTTATGTTGCTGAATTTTACTGCGGCTGGTCCCTACTTAGTCCTGTGGTAGGGCCAAGGTCCTGTAAGTGACAGGTGGTGGTTGCGATCCGGGTGGGTGGCCGGATGTTCTCACATTTAGGTGTGTAGTGCCTCTACATATAGTGATTCAGTGTTCGTATTAGCAAGGGCTGTTGCTGGATAAGTCACGTGTTGCCTGGCATGTCTGTTGGGCTCCTCCTCCTGGCCACTGCAATCTTTATTGCAGATGGCTTCTGCAAGCCTGTTTTCGGTGCCTGCTTCCCTGGTGCAGCACTGCAGTGTGCAGCAGTCGGGAGGCTGATGCTCCCATGACCGCTCCCTGGTGCCTCGGGTCCTCAGTGCCTGTCCCTCTATTGCTTCCTCCTCTATCCACATGGCTGTTAGGCCGCCTGTGTAATGCGGCTGCGCTTCGATCTGACCGGGGATTTTGTACCTTGTAATGCAGCGAAAGTGCTCAGGATTCGGCCAGATAGTGCTGCATACACTCCGATCCAGTGCGCTGCAGTGGCTGTAAATAGTTAGTCCCTTGGACGACAGGATTTTCGATCAGGATATGCGTGGTCATGGAGCTTCTCAGATTAGTCTGCCATTGCCATCACTACTCAACAGCACCCCCACGGACCTGAATGTTAATATTGCAGGTTCCCAGGTTCGTTGAAATAAGGGTAAAGTTGATAAAGTGAATTCTCTCCTGGACAACTTATTCTGGTCAACAGATTATGCATGGAAATTTAAAATCTTCAATTCCAATGAATTTGGGGGTTTTGTAAAATTCTTGCTAAAATCTAGCGCTGTTACACTGGTGAGTGCCCCATCACCAGGGAACTAAAACCAGCCAGGCCTACAATCGAGAAGTGATTGGGCTTAAAAGGGAGATGCGGAAGAAGTTCAACCAACTGAAAAAAATGGAGATAAAAAGCTCTGCCTTATTTATAGAAGAAAGAAGAAGAATTTGTCAAGGGTATCGAAATAGGGTGAGGTAATCGAAAGTCTCTCACGAGCAATGTGATGGAGAAGCAATGCACCTCTGTCTAAAGGAAAAGAATTTTCGTGTATTTTGGCAAATAATACCAGTGAAGTGCCACAATCCTTGCTCCAAATAAATTGAGTCTCTGAAACAGATTGTTTCCTACTTTGGTCAGGACTCCGGGGAACTTAAGTGGGGAAAAGGTTCTGCTGATATGGGGACCCTAATTCAGTTTTGCAATTAGACTTTGGTGAAGACGTGATCCTAAGAATTATTAACTGGATCAGCTCCTCACTGGCGCCAGGCCCAAACAGCCTGGCTAACCTTGTGCTAAAGTCAGATAGGAAATCGTGGGCCAGTACACTTTCTGTCCTATTTAGAAATATATTTTTTACAGGAGCGTTTCCATCTACGTGGTCAAAGTCCCATATTGTTCCAATATATAAGAGAGCGCTAACCTGACGAATTACCGCCCAATAACGTTACTTGACACAGACAGTAAAGTATTTCCATCACTTGTGCTCTACCATCTGGGAGCATGGCTAGTTGAGAAGGTGAACATCTTTAAATGGCAAACTGGCTTTAGGCGCAATATGGGTACTTCACTTAATGGATTAGTGATCAACATGATACAGGATCTTGCAACGAGTGGTAAGTATAGTGCTGTTTATGACGCTTCTCTCGATTTAACGGCAGCTTTTGATGCGCTTCATCGAGAACTACTCTGGAAGAAATTGGCTATCTGGGGGTCACCCGGCAGGTATTCTGAACCTATTATTTGCTCTTCACCATAAAACCACAATTCACGTTCCATTGAATAATCACAGAATGCTATCAAGAGAGATCCCCACCACTAGAGGGGTCAGACAAGGCTGTACGGTTGCTCTGTGCTTATTCAATCTGTAAATGGCGGATATTATGGAAGCCCTAAATGATGCGTCACTGATTGTGCCAAAAGTTATGAATCTCCCTCTTCAATGGCTCTCTTACACTGATGTTTTCTTATTTGACATTACTAGAATAGGTCTACAGTGTTTGATTTAATCTTTTGTAGCCTATATGAAAAAGCATGGGCTCTCTGTTAACCCAGCTAAATCCAAAATAATCAGATTTTCTAAGAATAGGAAGGGAAGTAATTGTAAATGGTACATAGGCACAACTCCTATCCACTGCACCGAATCATTAGTTTATTTGGGATTCACAGTGTTTGCAAGAACAACCTTGCGTAACAGCTTAACGTGGTTGGACAATTTAACCTCATAATGAATCACCCAAATCAAAATGACTGAAGCACAATTTGGTACATCCTCCCTTAAACCAGTCATTCGTTACTATGAGACAAAACATGTGCCGAAATTACTATGTTATTGAGACTCATCCTTTTTCGCGTCTAACACATTAGCATACTGTGGAGGGCAGAATCTGGAAAACTGTATGGAGACTTCTCTCAAATTTGCCAGGAGTGGTTGTGCGGTACGAACTGGCATCTCTTTGCAATCGCATGCCCATTGGAAAATTCTCTTTTGCAGAACGTTTTGATTCCAACTGAGAACTCTCTTTTTGAAGACTTGAACCAGTTTTACACCTTGCAGGTTGGTTCACATATGAGAGCGAAGGGGGGGTGTGGCTAACCGCCATGTAGGGAAGACATGTCTCAGGCAGCTCTGCTTGATGTACCCATTTAACTGCCGAAAACTTAAAGCTACGTTTGGTGAAAATGACTGAAAACCACCATAAACGCAGATGAATGCCTAGAGCACTTTAGCCCCAAGTTTGGGACGGCTGTGATCCTCCACCGAGACACCACACCGAGTGACAGAGAACGGCGAGCCCAGGAAAATGGCGCCCACCAGATGAGATGCTTCTTTACTGAGCCTCATAACCAAGATCGGAGATGACGCGAGGTAGCCGGGACCTGTGATCATCCACAAGCCGGCAAGTCAGCACCGCTTACACCACGGTGATCAGGTGCCTCGCACTGCAGGAAAGGAGAACTGCGGGCCAAGTGCAGAGGGATTCGGACCCATGCCTCTGAGCCCCACACAGTCACTGGTCCGGAGGGGCGCGGCAGGTGGCTGCGACGTCGGCTGCGGACCCTGCGGAGGAGCGGAGACGTGCGGCTGCCTGCAGCATGTGAGGGGTGGCATCCGGAGCGCACCCGGGGAGCTGAGACCGGGCAGAACAGCATGCCGAGCCGCAGCTGCAACCTTGGGCCGGCGCTCAGAGAAGCCCAACAGTGTGACCGGAGGATACGGGGTAAGGAGCCGGGGGAAAGGGGCCCCAACGCAGCGGACGAGCGGTGCTCCCCCAGCCCCCCTCAGGCCCCCGCTCACGGAACATACACATCCTGCAGCCATAAACTGTACCCAGCCCGGGGCAACACGCTGCAGAACCACACAGCTCGCAGCTTTCCATCGCGGCTGTTGTGGAGGGCCCAAAGGACCACAGACAGCATACGGAACTCTGCGCACCCTACTAGACAGTACCGTGGCAGAGTGGCACCTTAAAACAGCAGATTCCCCCAGACCCCCTTGTGCACCACAGTGACCGATACGGGGGCACCACGCCAAATACGACAAGAGAAGCCCCCTCTGCGATCCCTGCACACCATACTCCAGACTAGGAGCACAAAGGCCTGGCAGCACCAAAGTGAACCTAGTGATCCACCCCACGCTCATCAAAGGGGAAGTGTGTGATATACTCGGGCCTGGGTGGCCACTGGAAGCGTGTAGAAACCGTGCTACCTCTAAACATGCCACCACAGCTACCACTAAGACAACCACAGAGGAGACCCGGCAGGCCCACCTGCCTTCAGGGGGATGACCACAAAAGGGGCAAGGAGCAAGCACAAACAAACCGCCATGGAGACCTACGCGGTCACTGGCGCAGCCAGACCAGATGCCCACAACAACACCGCGGAGGTGTCGAGTGCCGAGCCCCCAGAACCGGCGAACTTGCAGCTCTTGGAGGCCATCATGACGCTTCAGAAAACAATGGAAAGCAAAATAGACGCTGTCGCAATTGACTTAAACTTACTACAGCAAGATGTACGCTCTATAGCGAGCAGAACGGAAGCTCTGGAAACCCAGGTGCCCGAGAACTCTGAGGCAAAAACCCAGCTCCTTAAGGAAGTAGATGCCCTGGCACAGAAGGTAAAAAACCTAGAAGACCAAGCTGATGAGGCAGAAGGGAATGCGCGCCGAAATAATATCAGAATTTTAGGCTTGCCAGAGGGCATCGAAGGAAATTACCCTACGAACTATGTCGAGGATCTCCTACTACAAGAAATTGGGGCCGGGAAACTATCGCAAGGCTTCACCATTGAGAGAGCCCACCGATCCCTCGCCAAATGGCCGCCCCCGGGGAACCCACCCAGACAGATAATAGCCAAAGTCCTCAATTACAGAGATAGAGAAACTATCCTAGCCTTCTCAAGATCGGGTGGCCGCATACAAAGAGACTCTGCAAAAGTCACCATTTTTCCAGACTATACCCTCCAGGTCCAAATGTGTAGAGCCCAATTTATTCACAATAAAGCTAGACTGAAAAACGCAGGCCTGCGTTACATGCTTCTCTATCCAGCAAGGCTGAAAGTCCTACACAACAACAAGGCCCACTTATTCGATACACCCACCGAAGTTAGCGATTGGATGGACAGAGAAAAGGTCCCCGACCTCAAGGCGAAACAGTGCAAACCACGGTAAACTGCACCCTAGGGGACAACCCATACAACTCTCAGGCAGCGTACCCATGAGACACTGCACTATGCTAAAAACGTGGCAACATCGATCTAACCGGAGCCACACTGAACACAAACTGCTTCTCAAGTGTCACCAGCTGAAGCAGACTTACTCCTACTCCCAGAAATAGTTTGGGTAGTTAACCCGCCCGTAGGGCACCAAGAGAACTAAGGTCAAATGGAGCAGAAACGGGGTAGTCAGAATGGGGGCAACCTCGCTAGACTTGTTTTCTTACAGGGGAGTTTACCGTTTAAAGTTCATGGGGAAGGGAACCCTCAAGTCGGGATCCCAGTTGAAGTTTTATATGGAATGTACCAAGACCACCCAAGGCACGGAAAACCGCTAGATCAGAAAGCCGAATCACCCCATGAGCTCGCAACCACACCATGCTCATGGCTGACAAAATTAGAATCATGTCATAGAACGTCAGAGGAATGAAAAGCTACGTCAAACAACATCGAATTCATACTTTTATGAAACGTTGCAAAGTTGAAATCATATATTATATTGAGATTCCGATGAACATAATACAGAGATAGCAATGTATTAAGTCCAAAAGAAACCAGCATGAGATCAAATTTTTGTAAATTTTTGTAAATATTTAACTTTTATGCTTAACACAGCTGTTCAAACATCAAGTGGAAGGTGAGAGGGAGAAGAAAGGGAGACGATAGGAAAGAGTAGAAGAGAAAAGGAAAAATAAAAAAGGAAGAAAGTAACACATTGCCGACAGCATGGTCTCTGGCTTTATCTAGCTAAGGAGTGCAGCTGTTGAGTTTGCCTTTATTAAGTCATGGCTTTGTAAGGTTCTTTAAGAGTAAAGGCTGGAAGAACACCTACACTTTGTCCACCACACATTCCAAGAAAGGTCCCCATATGCTTGAGAATTTAGGAAGCTTTCCCTCGGCTAACGCTGCAAGTTTCTCCGTCCCCAACAGTTCCCACACTTTCACCCACCAATGAGATATGTGTTGAACCCCCAGTGCTTTCCAAAAGCATGCCTGGGTGATTTGGGCTGCCATGAGCAGCTGGGAGGTCAATTTGGCTCTGGCACCTGACATAGGAAAGGACCCATCATCGGGGGCACCTCCCAGTAATGGGAGAAGTGGGTCCATAGGAAGCAGGGTGCCTGTGATCTCTAAGTTTGGAACAAACCTCCAGCCAGAATGACTGTATTACAGGGCAGTGCCACCACATATGAGCAAGGTCACCCCGCTGCCCGCATGTGTGCCAGGTTCTGTCGGAGTAGGTGAAGTTCATAGCATGCAAGCATTGCGGGGACAGATACCATTGGAAGCACAACTTGAGCGCCCCCTCCTTCACGATGGTGCAACATGAGCTTTTTTTGGGCTCTGGTCCAGATCCTCAGTCAGGAATCCCCTGAAATCTCTAGGCCCAGCTCGTTTTACCATGACACCATGTAGGGAAGCTTCTTCTCCGCTGTGGCGATTTCCAGAAGCCTATAGCATGCGGCTAACCAATGGGTTTTTGCCCTTCTAGTACTTTAAGTCCTATCCCTGGGGGGGCGTGATTCTGCCTGCCGTACAGTAGCGTTTGTCAACCAGTGGCACGGCTGGCCATAGCGGAACTGCTCCGTTTCGGCAGATTGAACTTCTCCTTGCACTCCACAAAGGACAGTTGCCCCGTGTTGCCATAAAGGTCCTGCAATCTCAGGAGTTCATCAGAAATCCAGAGCTGGAATACTCTTGTTTGTAGGCCTGGGGTGAATGCTGGGTTTTGGGTAATAGGCGAGAGTGGACCCAGGCCCGATTTAAATCCCTTGTGTGTGCAGGCTTTATCCCAGCTGTGTAGTATCGCTAGGGTAGTAGTCGGCATGGTCACCCGCTGTTGAGGCGCTTCCTTGGGGAGGAATGGCAAGTGATTGAGGGGGAAGGGAGATGCAAATTGCTCAATGTCCTTCCATTTGGGAACTTCACTTGCACCTGCCCAGCCCAGCCAGACGGCTACTTGAGCAGCTTGGTAGTACCGTGGGATCGAGGGCAAGCCTAGACCGCCGAGCATTTTCCCTCTAGTGAGGAGCTTGTAAGGGATATGTGGTTTTTTGCATTGCCAAATGAATTGTCCCACTGCCGTCTGTTGGGCAAGTAGTACCGTTCAGGGATAAACACTGGCATTGCGTGCAAAATGTACAGCAGCTTGGGTAGGAGAGTCATTTTGATGGCACAAATATGTCCTAGCCACGAGATTTCCTGGGAATCCCACCTTTGAAGCCATTCCTTGACTTCTTTCCAAAGGCCAGGGATGTTCGCCTTCAGAAAGCCGGAGTAGGTGGGGGTTAAATGTACTCCTAGATAGGAGATGTCTGTCTTCGACCACGGGAAGGGGAACCTTTCCCATAGGGTTGCCAGGGCTGTCAACGTTTCTGTCAGGCCGATGCCTATAGATTTATTGCACACCCTAAGACTGTCATGAATTGGGCAAACAGATCTACTAGGGCCGGGAGAGAGGTAAGTGTGTCTTTTAGAAAACAAAGCACATCAGCTGCATATAATGCCAATTTATGGCATTGCCCCCATACTTAAAGCCCTGAATGTCAGGATGAAGGCAGACTCTCTGAGCCAGGGGCTCCATAGGCAAGGGAAATACTAGGGGAGATAAAGGGCATCCCTGTCTAGTCCCCCTTACCCAGGGCTATCGGAGACCCCCGTAATACCAGTTTCAGGTAGTCCCAGGACATACTATCGAATGCTCTATGGGCATCAAGGGATAGTAACAATAGTTATCCCGGGATTTGAGGGGCCAGGGCTATAAGGTCGATCACTCTGCAAATATCATGGCCCGAGCGATTTTGTATGAAGCCTGCCTGATCGTTATTAATTAAAACCGGGAGAACTTCCCCAAACTGACACGCCAATTTTTTACTGAGAAGCTTTGCGTCAGTGTTAAGCAGGGCAATTGGACAGTAAAATGTACACTCCACTGGATACCTATCCGGTTTCAAGATTAACATGGTGGCGGACTCCGCCATGATATGCGTCACTGTCCCGGAGAAGAAGGAGTTAAACAGTTTATTCGGAGGAGGGGTCAGTTCTATGCTAAATGTTTTATAGAACTTGTTAGTGAAGACATCGGGCCCTGCGGCCTTCCACAGGGGGAGTGAGTGGATCGCAAGTAAAACCTCTTGTTCAGTGATGGGCCCTTCCAGGGGATGCCGTTGGGATTGCGGTAGGTGGGAGTTGAGTATAAAGTCGTGAATTGCTTGCTGGTCACCCTGATTTGTAGCCGAGTGCACCCAGTAAAAATCCTCCATAATTCTGAGTTTACTCTCTTCTAAGGTCTCTCACTTCCCATTAACATCTCGTAGAGCTGCTATATAGTTGCACCTTGCCTGATTTTTTTATTTTGCTGCTCGCAGCTTGTTAGACTTATTCCCCCTTGTGTAAAAGTATTGTTTTGCAAGCAGCAGGGAGGCCACTGCGTGCCCCATGTGATGTGCCTCTAGGGCCTTCCATGCTATTTGCAAGTCCCGAAGTGAGCACAGGAACCCTTTCTCCCCATGTATGGTCTCCTTTCTTCAGAGCTCCTCCTCCAGATGGGCCTTAAAGTGTTTCCTAGCTTGGTCTAGAATATGGCCCCTAATTGCTGCCTTCCCAGCATCCCAGAGAGTGTCAGACCCCACGTCTCCAGTGTCATTTTCCTTAAAGTAGTGCTTTATTGCTTAGGAGATGCGGGTGCGGAACAAGCGGTCCTCCAGTAGGAATTGGTTCAGGCACCAAGAGTGCTTGAGTTGGGAGGGGGGGCTTGGGTAGGGCGGATTCATTGTAAGCATCAATGGGGCATGTCTGATAACGTTTTTGGGAGAATTTCAATGCTAGTTACCTGTGGCATTAGGGTGTCGGAGAGGAAGAACATATCCAGTTTGGAAAACCCCTTATGGACCACCGAGAAAAAGGTATAGTCATGCTCCTCCTGATGGAAGAAGCGCTTGGCCTCGATTAGTGAATGCTCACGCAATAGTGTGGCCAGGTCTATAAAGTTTTTCTTATCGTTGGCAGTCAGGTGTATAGATTTATCGACCAGGGGGTTAATCACTGCTTTAAAATCTCCACCCAAGATGACCTCCCCTTCTGCAAACTCCCTCAGTGTCTTTGACAAGGAGGCATAAAATGATTTGTTTTGGGGTCATTAATCGATATTAGAGTCACTTTCCGCCCATATGAGGACCATAATATACCTCCCCAGCTCACAAGAGAATCAACATTTTCGAAGGGGTGCCCTTGCGTATCAGAATGGCAACTCTGCATTTTTTCGACCCGCTAGGGGCACAGACCTTAGTGGGGTACAGTTTGTTGTTGAGACGGAATTCATCTGAGGGCAAGAGGTGGGTCTCCTGAAGGAACAGGAGCGATGAAGTAAGGTTAGCCATTCTATGAAAGAGTGCCTTGTGTTTCAATGGGGAATTTAAACCTTGTACATTCAGCGTGAGACAGCTAACGTCAGGAGTTGCCATCATGAGACTGTTCAGGTGCGCCTATAAAGCAATGAGAGATTGTTTCCCCCACAGGGTGTTGCCCATCAATCTCGCTTGTCGGCAAACCCATATTCCCAGGCAGTGTGTTACAGTACAAATAAAGATTCCTCAAATTTAAACCTAAATAAAATAACGTAAAGCATTTAACAACTTTCCAAAACCTTTCCAACAAAGACATTATGTCAACAGTAGTGGGCTTAATCCGCTTGCGAAGTCCTGCATCATCATCTTATAGTGATGAGGAGAAAGCAAGAGAGAAACCGGGGTAAGAGCACTTAGATCAGCGACCTTCTCCGGATTACACAGGTCCAGTGGTGAATGGATTTCTAGACGATTCATCTCAGGCGGTCAACTTCTCTGATTCTAAACTTATTGGTGCCAGTGAGGGGCTCTAGGTGCCGAGAGATCATTCAGGAGGTCGTGGAGATTCCGACTCAGCCCTCAGTGTCGCTGGTAAAATATGCCAACCTCTGGGTTTCCTCCTCTTATCTCTCGCGGTGGGCTCAAATTGGGGGACATCCAGCTTTCCGACCTCTGAGGTGTTAGCCTTGTTCGCCTCCTCCATTAAGCCTTAAGCCTCCTCTTCAGAGCTGATAGTGTAATGTTGATTGTGATAGTCAACGACCAAATTACAAGGGAACCCCCAATGATAGCATATCTTCCTAGACTGTAGCCATGAGGGGATCTTTTGCAGGTGCCGGTGGTTCGCCAAGGTATATGGCAAAAGGTCCTGGAATAGTGTGAGGGATGCCCCCCCTGGAAAATCACCAGCTCTGATCTTCTAACCACAGCCATAATCACCTCTTTTTGATGATAGAAATGCACACGAGAGGGGACGTCCGGCAATAGATTACACCTGTGTTGGCCGGAGGAATAGACCTGATGGGTCCTATCCAGGAAAAGTTCCTCCAAGTCTGGGAGATCAAGCAATGACTTGAAGAGAGCACTTACATATGCTGCAAGTTTCTGGTATGTAACGTGTTGCTGGACCCCACGTAGGCAGACATCGTTCCTTCTTGATCGGTTTTCTAAATCTGCTTGTTTCGCCCAGACATCCTCAAGTTGTTCCTCAATTCCTTCCACTCTATTTGTGAGTTGCACATAATCATGTGCCTGTTCGCATGCTGTATTTACGAGGTCATTAACTTGAGATTCGAGGCCCAGTAGATGTGTGTTCAGGTGCATGTTTGGGAAATTAGCCTTAACAGAGAATTCTCCCTAACTTAGTGAGTCCCCCAGCAGCTTTGCTGGATTTTTGGGGTTTATTTTTTTCTCCTGCTAAGAGTGAGACTCTTTTCCTCCCACTCTTAAACATGATTTGAGATATCCTTTGACTTTGTAATGTGTTTTATGGGCTATGGGGTATTTTACTCCATAGGGTTTCATGTGGTTTTTGGTAAGTGTGTTACACAGCACCCTCAGTGCAGTAACACAGGGGTGTCATAGTGATCCCCAAACATAGACTCCATACCCTGGGACTGACTACTGTCTCCCAGGGCATGTAAAGTCACCATTGACTTTACTAGTCTTAAATTGTGACCAGAACCAGTACAAATCATCATATTGTGGAAGTACTGGTAGGGGTAATTAGATTGCCCCTGGGTCTGTTTTTCGAGGTTTCTGGCTGGTGGCAGTGGTTACCACGCAAAATATTCCACCGGAATATTTCCTATGGGATTATCCCATTCATTTTAAACACACCACTTTTTGGTGCAATGTTAAAGATACCGCTGGGTTATTTATTTAATATTTATTCCCCGGTTGGGTCTTTTTGCCAGGACTCAGTTTTAAAATGGCGTTTGTGTTCGCCTCTGTAACTCCAACCCAAGTCGAGCCCTTTGTTCCACTTTTTGGCGGGCTTCTCCACAGAAGCCTCCAAAAGTGGTGCCACTCTGTATGGGTCTACAGGATGTGTACATGGGGAGTTTAGGCACCCTGGACCGAGTTGCCTCGGCAACTCAAGTCGCACTCTTGTGTGATTGGCCCAGTGGTTAGCCGCTTGGCTCACCACTTAGCATGTTTGAGTGACAGCTAGGACTGATGAATGGGGGTTTTCTGCATAAAAGCAGGGCTTTGGGGACTGGAACTTCAGAAGTCGCCACAGGACCAAAGAATCCGAAGAGGGAGACGCTGAGCCGACCTGCAACGATGACACCACCGGTGGAGCCCTGCTGAACTGTCTCACCACTCCCAACGACAGAGAAGATCTTCATCCCGGAGAGTCTTCTTCCTCTCAACTGGTGGGGATAACCAGTTCGCCCTCTATTCGCCTTCCTGGATCGTCTCGCGGTCGAATCGCCTGTGCCAAGCACCCCGGCAGCCGGATAGCCACGCTTCACCACTACCGCGAATAAAAGGGTAGTACCTTTTTAACCGGGAAACTCAGCGGCTGGTTTCTTCCCTGGCAGTGCAACGACCTCCAGCTTTCCTCCACGTCGAGATCTTCTCTTCCCCTGGACGAAGCACCGACTTGCACCCGCTGCCAGGAACAACTGCCCCCGCTGGAGCTTTCTCACCATTTTAGGTACTGAGTCCCGCCTGGTCTCCCTTGCAACACACTGTCCAAGGTGTCCCGTAAATCCTTTCTATCCACTTTCTATCCTGGGGTGACTTGGGGCCTGCTAACTAACCTTTTTGAACTATTTGCAAAGACTCTTTAAAAGTGCTATTCAACTGTGTGATCTTGGACACATTCCGCATTGCTCTCTCCAAGAGTGGGCCTGGCCTATGACTTTCTTGCTCCTCAGTATACTCTGCCTTTTCTGACTTGCTCTGGTTCGCTTAAAGTGTTGGTATAGTGAATGTTCCTAAATTCTGTCTTTTTCCCTCCCTTTTCTTATTAGCTTATTGGAGTGCCATCTTAGGTTAAGCGCTCACCTCTGTCTGAAAATAAGTGGTGTTTTAACTAAGACTTGTTCAATAAGTGATCAGGGATGTATATATATTACTAGTGACTGTGTTTGAAATCGCTTGCCATATTAGTGTATTTTACAAAGTGTGTTTTTAAATAAATAATTAAATACTTTTATACCCAAGCTCTGGTTAGTGTTTGCTTGTGCTACTGTATTTTGGTACCTATCTTGTATACTCTATATAATGTCTAACTCTTCTTGAGAGAAGTCTGGCTGCTCAGCCACAGCTACCATGTAAATCTGGGTGGTACGGACTGCTACCAATTGGGTTTACTGCCAACACCTGTAGTCTTAAGCCTTTTTCAGTGGTCCCTAAGGGAAATGCACAGGTTTCTGCCCAACAGTCCACAAATGACCGGGCCAGAGAGTCCTTAGAGGTTTTCATCTCTTGCTTTATCTCATACGTGATGTCTTGCTCTAAACCCTTCAGCATGTCCTCGAGGTCCCTCCAGGAGAGTCAGGGAGGGACAGCCCTGCGGGGTGGGGCGGGCGGAGGTACTGGTTGAGTGGACCTCAGCCCTCACTGCCTGCAATCCCGGTTCCCCCGAGTCTTGAGGGGTTCAAAAATTGGGGATATCTGTTGGCTTCCCTTTCACCACTGCTTTGGGTATTGATGAGGAGGCCTTATGCGTTTCAAGGAGGGAGGGGGGAATATCCCAGTGGTCAAGATTTGAGCCAAGTCCCGGGTTGGCTTCTAGGAGTCCCCAACACCGTGCAGGCTGCACTTATGCAGGGGGAGGGGTGAAGTGCACTCCGAGGAGATCAAGAAGGCCAGAGATGCTGGTGAGGAGTCGTCGACCCAGTGCTGATCTTGAGTACTTCCAGCAGGTCGTTGGGCGACTGCGCACATTACATGGGTGTTTTCATACAATAGTATATCAAAGCGTTCCTTGCACGTTATCAAAGTATGCTGGTATAATATTGTGGTAGAACTTGTGTAGTGCAGAACCACAGAGCACAGCATCTACTCATTGAACCAGAGACTTCAGTGATGCTGCAAGTAGGGGGTGGGGGGAGACTTCGCCTGTGTGTGTCTCCCAGGGATCCCTTTATCCAGTACAGTACCAACGGCCCACTCGGGCCCCTGTGCAGTTGTTATAGAAGGAGGGCGATGATGGCTGATTGAAGCCCGTGAGAGCCAGGACACCTCCATAGGTGTTCACTATGGTTTGAAGCTCTGTGCCCCCTGGCAAGGGGGGGAGAGCAGTGAGAGGTGGAGTCAGCATAGAGGTATGGGCGGGGGGGGGAGACTGCTCCCCCAAGGCGGTCTCCCTCTCTTCCCGCCTGGTCACTTGCCCCACTGGGCCCAGGGCTGCTTCACCCTCAGAGACCCCACAGCTCATAAGCACTGTTGGGGGGCGGTCCTGAGCCCCCCGCTGCGTTCCCGTAAGCCTCCCCACCTGAAAGGACACACGCACACAGCCTTTCGGTTCGGGCTTCCCGGTCGCTCTGCTCGCGGCCGGGAACGCCCCTTTATTTATACATTCGGCGACGGCGTGCTACGTCACGCCGCCGCGTAAGCCCGTCACTACGGGCAGCGCCACACTCCTCCTTTTTCGGGAGGAACCACAACAACGGCACTTTTAATGATCATAACTTTTAACACACAGCTATACTATAAACCACCACTGCACACCCAACACCCCTTTATTGTCAACCACCCGGATCCCTTCTTCACAGTTTACATGCTAAGTGTCCAAGAACATACTCACTGAGGTAAGCAGGTTTCCCTCGCCCAGCCCTCTGGGGGTACCTCCTGCCTACCTCCGGCCCGTGGTGTCCCTCAGCTGCGGCTCCCCGGATTGTGGAGTCCGGGATCTCGTCCCGGAAGTCTCCAGCGTCGGGGTCCTCTGGTGGGTCAGGTTCAGGCGGAGTTTCAGCCCAGGGATCACCCAGTTTCTTGAAAAAACTCACATTCCGGGTGACGGCAGATCGCCCATCCGAGGCCGTCACCATGGATCCCTTGACAGCCACAACATCCAACGGCTCGGGTTCATAGGGGAGTGAGAGCTTCCCGTGGGGTGTCGGTTGCGGACTAGAACTTCATCTCCCGGCTCAAGCCGTTGAGGCCGGAGACCCCGTCACAGGTTTTCTTGGTCAATTCTCACTCGCCTTTCCGTTGCAACCTGCTGATTGTCAATCACTCCCGGCTCCTTCTCCCCAATCTCAGGGAGCAGACCTCGGGGACATCTCTTGAACAGCGCTTCTGCGGGAGCCACTCCAGTCGAGGCATGCGGGGTGGTTCGATACACCCGCAGGAATTGGTACAGGGCCCATTGTAGGGGTTGACCCTGTCCCTGGGCGATCCGGAATGTCTTATTAAGAGTCCGCATGAGTCTCTCTGCATCGCCATTGGCTCGGGGCCACAGCGGTGACACCTTCCTGTGCTGCACCCCGCAGCTCTCCATTAGCTCGGAGAACCGCTCACTTTGGAAAGGAGCCCCATTGTCTGAGCACAGGGTGTGGGGAAAACCGTGGGCTGCAAAGATCTTCTCCACCGCCACCACCACATGCTCAAACGCCACGGATTCGACAAACTCCACCTCTGGATATCTAGAGTATTCGTCGACAATTGCCAGGAAGTGGTTGCCCACCGACGTCGATCCAAAATCCGCGTGGACGACCTCCCAGGGCCGGGTGCCTCGGGGCATCACTTCTATTGCTGGCTCCCGTTGCAGAGGGGAGGCTGCCTGACACCACACGCATGCTGCTACAAAGTCATCAACCTACTTTTCTAGTTCGGGAAACCAGACCTTCAACTGGAGTCGCGCCTTGGTCTTGGCCGCGCCTTGGTGTCCATGGTGTGCCAACGTGATGACCTCCCTCACTTTTGACAGGGGGACGACAATCCGGTCACCGCGGAGCAGCAGGCCCGACTCCGAAAACGACAACTCGTCCTTCACTTTCCACAGCTGCTCAAGCGTCGTTTTGGCCTCATGTGTCCGCCCGGCCACAGCCTCGAGGACGGACTTCCAGGAGCCGTGTTGCATCGAGTGCCTCAGTACTTGAAAGCACTCGTCTTGGGTCGCCGCGGCCTCCATCTCCGCCAGCGGCATCGCGTTTGGTGTGGCCGCCTCCACCACCATCTGTACATGGCTGTCAGCCTCTTCTTCACAGACATCGTACCCCTCTCCCCCGCGCACCCCCGGGTGGCGGGACAGGTAGTCCGCCGCATTGTTGGCCCCAGGCCGGTACACCAGGGTGACAGAATACTCAAGGAGGGCGAGCATCCACCTCTCAATCCTTGCCGGTGGCTTTGACGATGATCCCACCAGGATTGGGAGCAACGGCTTGTGATCGGTTACCACCGTCACCGGACGACCCAGGACATAGAGTCGAAAATGTCTGCAGCCCCACAGCACCGCCAGGGCCTCCCGCTCGATCTGGGAGTACCTCTGCTCAGTCTCTGATAGTGCCTTGCTGGCCTATGCCACTAGCCGAACTCCCCCGTTGCGATCCACCTGAGTTAGCACGGCCCCCAGGCCAAAAGGACTGGCATCAACAACGATCTCTGACTCCAGGGCTGGGTCGAAGAATGCCATGGTGTCTTCCGTCGTGAGGGCAGCTTTGATGTCCTCGAAAGCGGCCTGCTCAAGTGGGCCCCAGTGCCACGCTGACTCCTTCTTTGTCAGGGCCCGGAGTGGTTCTGACACCGACTCGGGAGGTTGTGCCGATTTGATGTCCTGGACCTTTCTTGGATCGGGCGATACCCCTCCCTCCTTAAACACGAAACCGAATAATTCAATGGAGGTGCGCATGAACTCGCATTTTTCCTTATGCAGGGTAAGGCCCAGTGATCGGAGTCGTTCCAGGGTCTTGCCAAGCCTCCTCATGTGGGCTACTTCTGTCTTTGCGAACACCAGAATGTCATCGCTGATGTTGAGGACGCCCTCGAGATCTGCCAGGGCGCCCCTGATGATGTTCTGGAACACCTCGGCGGCAGATGACACTCCAAAGCTCAACCTCTTGTATCGGTACAACCCCCGGTGGGTGGTAAACGTTGTTATGTACCTGGACTCAGGGTGAAGAACGACCTGGTGGTAACCTGCTCGGAGATCCAGTTTCGAGAAGAACCTAGCCCCTTGTACTTCCGCAATTATGTCGTCGATCGTGGGCTTGAGATGCCGCTCCCTCTTTATTGCCTTGTTGTGGAGCCTCATGTCGACACAGATGCGGACCGAATCAGGCTGCTTAGGCTTTCTGGCCACCACGATTGGAGACACCCAGGGGGTCGGGCCCTCCACCTTTTCGATAATGTCCAGGTTTACCAAACTGTCCAGCTCCTTGTCCACTTGCTCTCTCAGATGAAACGGTACCCTGCGATGTTTCAGGGCAATCGGTTGGACCGACTCATCAATGTGAAGCCGAACCGGTTCGCCGGTCATCTTCCCGATCCCACTGAAGAGTGCTGCGTACTTGTCTAGGAGATCATTGATGTCTTCCAAATAGACTGAATAGGCGAAACTGACAATCCCCAGGGCCTCGGCAGCGGCACAGCTGAGCAGGGTGTTGTCACTCACAGGAGTCACATAGAAGCGAGCCTTGATCTGTGAGCCGTCATGTTCAACACAGGCTACAAAGGCACCATCCAGTGGTATCGTTTCCAGCCCTCCAAACGCAAAGATGCGAGCTTTCAGTGTGTCCAGACCCGGGAGGGGATCAAGCGTGTCATAATGTCCTCTGGCCATTACATTTACGGAGGCCCCCGTATCCACGAGCACCGGGACTGGGGAGTGGTTGACCTCCACCACACATCTGGGCTGTCTCCGGCTCTTCCTTTTCAGAATTTCCACACTCGAGACGAAGAAGATGTTCTCCTCGTCCTCCTCCTCGGCACCCTCCACCTGGGGATCCACTTCTCCCTGATCCACCTGGGACACATTTGGCGGCGGGTTCTGGCGTGGAATCCACGTCCGTGGCTGGCCTCTTGGCACCATCACAGGCAGGGCTGCACGGCATACCCTTGAAAAGTGATCGGCCAATCCACAACTGCCACAGGTCTTTCCCACAGCCGGACACTCTGTCGGGTGAGGAAGGTCGTACCCGCACTTCTGGCACGACTCCGCGGCTCTGCCTGCCCTGTCACGGGGTCCTCCACCAGGACGTCTCATGCCTCTGCCGCCTCACCACACAACGCACACCTCCTCCGATCTCACTGATCGGGATCCTGCCTCCATTTTATTGGCCCGAGCCTCTGCCACCTCATGGCACCGGCCGAGCTCCAGTATGCGGGGCAGAGTGATGCCTGGCTCTCTGAGGACCTGCCTCCTGAGTTTGCCGGATGAGCATGCCTGGATTAACATCGTGCGCATCATGTCTTCTGCGTCCGTCCACGCACATCCTAGGGAGAGGTGGCGCAAACGACCATAGAAGGTGTCCAGTGTCTCGTCATCCTTCTGTTTGGCCGACAGCATAACAAATCTCTCATAGTCCACATTAGCAAGGGGGAGGAAATGTGCAAGGAGTGCCGCCTTGGCCGCATCATAGGAGGCATTAGCAGGTGTGAGGGATTCAAATATCTCCTGGACCGCAGGCCATGCGGAATACAGCATGGTGGCCACTCTGCTGTCATCGTCCGTCACCTGAGAGGCCCTGAAATACATGTCAAGGCGACTCATCCATCTTCTCCACCGGGGGCCCATGCTCGAAGGTGGCCCCGATGCATCAAACTCCGGAATGGGCTGCAGAGCAGCGTGGGCCGCAGGTGCTCTCGCCTGAGCCATGATGGGGATTCCAGGTTGGGCAGCTGGCAACACTGCGGGAGGTCCTTGCAGGGGCAACTGTGGAGCCGGTACCGGCTGTTGCATTGGAATTATTGGAGGCTGCCCAGGCTGTTGAGGAATTGGCGCAGCCCCTGCCCCGTCATCCGAGTCTTCAGAGTCAAGCATAGGTCTGAGCGCACAGGCACCCCCACCAGTTGTACTGGAGGCCGCAACTCAGCCACCCTTCACCACCCACAGTGTGAGTGCATTCAACAGTCAAATCCAATACCAGGTACACACTACGAGCCTGACAGCTCACCTGGGACGGGCACCAGCTCCAAGGACCAAGAACACAGCATGCAGGCGTGAATGGCTCTCAATCACAGCCTTCTCCGATGATGAGGAGGATGAAGAAGATACCACAGCGACTTGATGATGAAGGGGACGAAGAAGACTGCTGTCTCCATCCGCTGACATCCACCAATGTATAGGTGTCCCAAAAATTAAGCCATAAGCATGGAGTAGGCTAAGCAGGTCCAGCCATATTAACCCTTCTCCTGGCTTTCACACGACGTAGTTGCACCAAAACTACATAAAAATCCACAATCCAAACATGGGTGTGCAGATCAAGCTGCCTGCAAGCAGAATTTCCAAAAATTAAGCCTGGATTCACTTGCCCCTCCCAACCGGAGTTCGGAGAACATCCGCGGCCTGTCAGACAAAATGGCCGTCGGCCGCGTGTATGAGCCGCAGCCACGGCGTAAGACAGAGCATCCAGGCGCTCCGTGTATGCAGAACAAATTTCGGAAGCCTGCACCGCCGGGCCCGGGCATCCGCACTCGCTCGTCGCCACTGTTGGGGGGCAGTCCTGAGCCCCCCGCTGCGTTCCCGTAAGCCCCCCCACCTGAAAGGTCACACGCACACAGCCTTTCGGTTCGGGCTTCCCGGTCGCTCTGCTCGCGGCCGGGAACGCCCCTTTATTTATACATTCGGCGGCGGCGTGCTACGTCACGCCGCCGCGTAAGCCCGTCACTACGGGCAGCGCCACAAGCACCAGCACCTTCCATTGGCAGCCTGCGAACGCTGTGGCATCAGATAGATGGGAGCAAGTGGGGCTGCCCAGAGTGTCGCAGCTGTTGGGACCTGCCTATAATATGTCAGCATGCCTCCGCCCGCTCCTCACCTTTGTGCCTTGGCAGCCCCGATGTCACTCTGTTCCCGTGGCTCTGGGCCTCGGCAGCAGTAAGGGGTGGGCAAGTTGGACAACTTTTCTGCTCCCCCAGACCCGCGGCGTTGGCTTGGCAGGCAGGCAAGTTGGCAGATCATGCAGGGGAGCGCCGTCTTGTCAGCACCCAGAGTTTCCGCGATGAGGAGTCACAGCAACCCTTCCCAGGCACGCAAGCTGCCATCTTCCTTTCAGGGCCGCTTAGGCGGCGGAGGGGAAAGCACCTTCACTGCAGCATCCCACGCCACGGTTTTGTTCCCAGGCCCAGCACCTTACTCGGGGGCACCACTGGAGTCAGTGTGGGAAAGATCAGTATCAATTTCTCGGGATGGTTTCCTCGCATCGGGAACTCAAACGGCAAACACGTCTTCATGGCGTGAAGACGTGTCTGCCACACCCCCATGAAATCCTTTTTATTGTA
Organism: Ambystoma mexicanum; assembly: GCF_040938575.1. Lineage (NCBI taxonomy): Eukaryota > Metazoa > Chordata > Amphibia > Caudata > Ambystomatidae > Ambystoma > Ambystoma mexicanum. The sequence continues at coordinate 668,266,931 of NC_090933.1, read as the reverse complement.
TTTTAATAACTTGTAATATGATTGAGTTATGTAAATTATTGATATTATTTTTCATGTCATTCGTTTTTGATGTTTGATACCTTTTCTTTATACATTTTCATGATATTTTGTATGTTTCATTAAAGGTTCAGTTTTTTTCAACTGATAAAAATAATATCTTCTTAAACAGCTACAACAAATTCAGAAACTATGTAAAAGCAATGTCTACATTCGATTTATGTTCAATTTAAATAAGAAAGTACAGAAATTACATTGAAGACACATAATTGTAATAGGGATTTTGTACTAAGGTAGGGCTATAGAAGACTCTCCTTTTAGAGTACAGGGCTCCAACTCTTAGTAAAGGCCTGAAAAAGGTTTGGTAGCTATGACTGAGCAGCCAGGCTTATTTTAGGAGAGAGAAGGGCTGTGGTAGAGTACAAAGAACTTTGCGCACACAGACAATCAAGAAGACACGCAATGATATACAGCTATAATAATTTTCCAAACAAACACAGTGTTAAGTTCACTTGTCAATTAAGTTAAGTAAGAGAAATCTTTTATACATATATACAGAAAGGCTTTTGCAGTTGTAAATCAATGCAATAGTAAACCTTAAGTTAGAATGCAGGTAAGTAAAGGTTTCTTTAGGTTAGCAAAGGTATTCATCAACCAACAATCAAACTGATATTACTGGTAAGTAAAATAACATGTTACACACTTCGACTAGTTGTAAGCAATTCAAGGTAAATAAGCACATGGTAAATAATACTTTGGCATCACAAGGCAGAATTAATGAATTAAGGCCAACACAAAGCAGGTAAAACTCACATTAAATTCACAAAGGCCTTACACTTTAGAAGTCCTTCCCCATCTAGTTTCAGAGTCAGATTGGAGGGCAAAATGTATAAAATACAAGCTGTAGAACATCAAGCGTTCCAGAAGACTTGTAGAAAGTAAGTACAGTTCTTTGTTGGGAAGAAGGGTTCAGGGACTTCATTGAAGGCTCCCTGTAGGTGCACAGGAGTTAGGCCTGGGTGAATGTGTATGGGCAAACTCCCAAATGTACAAGTTAGTACTCCAACAACGCAACTCTAGGTAAGTTCTACCAAGAGTCTCACAGTACCTTTAGCATGAAGAAGTTGCAGCACAAAGCTTCTGGACTGTAGCAGCAACAGACCAGGTCAACGGATTCCTGGTCAGGAAGACTGAAGAAGGGACAGTAGATGGGACTTCACAGCAGCAGTAGAGTGGATAGGCTTCAGACAAAAAGATTATTCAGGGTTCTGTGGGTTTGGCACCCTTTTCACAGGACCGGTGAAGAAAGGTTACAGCCCAGTAGACTTGTCTTACTCTCTCAGCCCAGCCATCAGATGAGGGGACTTCAAGGAGCAGAATCTTGCCTTTGGAGGTCTGGAAAGAGTTAAAAGTTTAGGGAGGATTCTCGCTTCGAAAGGCGATGCACTGCACACTGGCCACAGGTCTCAGGGTATTGGCGGTTTGCAGCCCAGGAAGGTCACTGCTCATCATTGGATGGCTTGAAATGCAGGTCATCTTCAGACTGGTTGGTCCCACCAGTCTAAGGGAGGAAGTCCAGATCAGAGCTTCCCTGTTGCTTGGAAAAGAAAGCTGGAGCATCAGTAGTCACTCAGGTGGTAGCTGCAGATGTCCTTCTCTTCAGGATGGATCTTCCAGTGGTCAAGTAAGGCTTCAGCATCAAGACCTTCTCCTTTTATGCATGAACCCAGCCATTGATCATTCATGCTTTCAAACTTGGGGTAGGGGCTGTTCTTTCAGGAAAGCAAGCCTCCCACAGTTAGAATTGGATCTAAGCAGGCACACTGGAGGTCAAAGATCTGTGGACTTTGAATCTTCCCAGATTCCTGTCTTCCCAGACACTAGCGCCTTCGGCCGGGCTTCACAAAGGGATCCTGGCGAAGACAAAAGGAACACAATGACCTCCCCCCACCCAGCATGGCAGAAGGACCAAGAAATATCAAACCATTGTGAGTTAGTGGAAAAATTACCAGGTTACTCACCTTAGTGACCACATTACTCCTATTCCATAGTCCCCTTTCCTCCATACTTATGGGACATCTTTCCGTCCTGTGGGACGGGACCGGAGCACTTTGTAAAAAGCATCCAAAATGTTTCCAAAAATGTGTCCTTCTCTTTCCTGCACGGGGGCCGGCGCATGGCCGTAACCCCGCCCACCTTGGCTCCACCCCATGCATCACCCATCAGTCCTTTTCTATTGCCAGATCAGAGACCTATTAGCAATAACAGAGGAACCTTATTAGAGGGGACGGCGGGCAGCTGTATGGAGGAAAGGGGACTATGGACTAGGAGTAAGGTGGTCACTACAGTGAGTAACCTGGTAATACTCCTACGTCCCGTCCCCTTTCCTCCATACTTATGGGAGATTCCCAAGCACTCCTAACAGGAACTACGGGTGGATGGAAATACTCCTTACTGAAAAAGGTTCTTCAGCACAGCATGACCAAACTGAGCATCAGCTCTTGAGCTCATGTCAAGACAATAATGCTGACAAAAAGCAGACGGGTAGGTCCAAGTAGCTGCCCTAGCAATGGACTCCCAGGGGACATACTTCTGAAAAACAACCGCGGCTGCCTTGCCCTGCACCAGGTGTGCGTGACTACCCTTAGGAGGTTTCAGCCCTTGGATGGTGAAAGACTCCGTAATGCAGGCGGCAATCCACTGAGAAATAGTCGCCTTAGACGCCTGCTTACCCTGAGGGTTACCAAAAGTCACAAACAGTTGAGAACTCCTAAGCTCGGAAGTTCTGTCCAGATAGAACTTAAGAGCCCTTCTGACATCGAGACAATGCAGAACCCTTTCTGCCTCTGAGGTAGGGTTCGGAAAAAAGACCGGCAGGGAGATCGAAAGATTCAGATGGAATTCAGTTACCACCGTCAGCAGGAAAGCAGGATTCGTACGTAGGAGTACCTCATCTTTGTGAAAGACCAAAAAGGGATGCTCTACCGACAAGGCCTGGAGCTCACTCACCCGCCTCGCTGATGTAACGGTGACCAAAAAGGACACTTCCCAGGATAAGTACTTGAGGTCCATCGTGGCCATGGGTTCAAAAGGCTTATGGCACAACACCATTAGGACTACATTTAGATCCCACAGCGGGTGCAGACTACGAATTGGAGGGTAAAGGTGTGTCAAGCCTGCAAAATGCCTCTTAACCACTGGATTACACAGCGAGTAATAACATTGGTCCGTAGAAAGGTAAGCGGAGATCGCTGAAAGGTAAGATCTACATGACAGAACGTGAACACCCGACTCTGCTAGGAAGGATACGAAGGACAGCACTGTGTCAATCGTAGCCCCCCTTGGGTCCAACTGTTTTTCCAAACACCAATGACAGAACCTGAGCCATTTACTTCTGTATTGGGATCTAGTCGAGGGTTTCCTAGCTGCCTGGATAATACGCATGTTATCCGCAGACAAGTTAAGATGCTCTAAAGACCTGAACTCAGGCACCATGCCGCCAAGCTGAGTGATTGTGGGGAGGGGTGCCACATCCGCTGTTCCCCCTGGTGAAGAAGATCGGGGGTCACTGGTAACCTGATCGGCGGATACACCGACAGGTGTTGAAGTTCTGAGAACCAAAACCTGGCCGGCCACCACGGGGCTAAGAGTAGAAGGGAACAGTTCACCGAGTTCATCAACTTCCAAATTGCTCGATGGACTAGAGGCAGAGGCGGGAAGGCGTAAGCTCTCATGTCGTGCCATGGAATCTCGAGAGCATCCTCCAGAGAGGAGGCTCCCAGCCCCCCTCTGGAGGCATACTGAGGAAGCTTCTAGTTTTCCGCCGTAGCGAAGAGGTCCACCTCCAGTGTGCCCCAACGCAAGAAAATCCATGAGAGGACCTCCGCCTTCAACTCCCACTCATAGCTGACCACTGTCTGCCGGCTGAGGGCATCCGCTGTGACATTCAGCTGGCCCGGGATGTGCACTGCAAGCAGCCAAACACCATGAAGCACAACCCACTCCCAAATCTTGATGGACAAGTCCACGAGAGGGGGGGGGGGACTTGGTTCCCCCTTGCTTGTTGATGTAATACATCGACCCACATTGTCTGTGCGTATGCGGACCACCTTGTTGGCTATGATCAGTCTGAACACCCTGAGCGCTAGGAAGATCGCCAGAAGCTCTAAATGATTTATGTGGAGGAGCTTGTCCTTAGGCGACCAGAGATCCGAGACCTGAAGAGGATCTAACGTCGCACCCCACCCCAGGAGGGAGGAGGCCGTGGTGATCTTCACCGTTGGGGCTGGGTCCTGAAACCCCGAACCCACCGACAGGTTGCTGAGAGATGAACACCATTCCAGGTCCACTCTCATGGAAGCCAGAATCATTATCAGCTTGGAATCCGGGTCCACAGCCTTTCGCCAAGAACTCAGAAGAGCCATCTGGGTCCGCCTCTTCTTGAGATGAGCAAGAGGAAGACCAACACGCACGAGGCCATGAGGCCCAGAAGCCTCTGGAACCACCAGGCCGACATGCTCTCTGACTGCGCAAACATCTGACATGTGGCTAACAGATCCGCCATCCTGTCCCCGGTCAGGTACACTCTGCAGTCGATCGTGTTCCAGCGAAAACCCAGGAAAATAAAGTCCTGCGAGACCGTCATGGAAGATTTCCGCCAGTTCACCGACAGCCCAAGATGGAACAGGAGCTGAAGGAGAGACTGAAGATTGCCCGCTGCTTTCAGCGGACAAGGGCTGCGTAAGTGTTACGCTCACCTGGCTCCCACAGGGGTGTCGGTCAGACCCGGACTGCTGCGGCCTCCACCCACGTGATGCGTAGTGCAGTGATGACTGACTGGATCTGCCCTCCTAATCTTGTCTGCTTGACCCGTAGAAATATTCTCCTACAAGTGGAGAGATGGATTTAGCCACTTGTGGATTCAAGTGATAGCACCCCCACTGTCCTCCCCACTAATCACCTCTGTGCCCTCTCAGCAATCTCACCTTATATTCTTGAAGGATGAGCCCTCCATCCTGCGAAGCACGCAGGGGCGCGTTGATGACCAGTTACTTCACTGGCCTGAAGATATTGGAAGAGTTGTAGACGAATCCTGACTCCAAAAGGTCCTGGCGAAGAGCCGTAAGTATATAGTTCGTAAGAGTTCAAAATGTCTGGAATTCACTCCTGCCAAATTCCTCTTTTATCTTGCAACTTTGACAGATTGACTGCTGAAAGCACTCCGGTAAAAGTCTGTGTTACCCAACACTGTCCGGTAAATAATGCCAAGGGTTAAACTTGCTGCTTTCTCCTTTTCTTACAGGTGCGGCATAAGAAGATGTGGCGTGCTGATGAATAATACCTCCGGCGGTAAAATCAGGTAAGCATATGGCGGCTAAAGAGATTGTCTCCGTCTGTTCTCTCTGTTCACCTTGTTGTTTCTTGTCCCCCTTAGATGCCAGGATTCGACGATGTAAAGATGGAGACAGTGCCGGATCGAAGAAATGCTGCGTGGAACGGTGAGTATGGCGCAGCGCTGCTGCTGCTGCTGCGATGCAACGCGTTTAAATACAAAGTCTTTCCTCTGGTTTGAAGATGCGATGAATCCAGAATCAGGTAAGAAATCAGGTAATACTCTTGTTCTAACCTTTGCTTCGTTCCTTCTTTCTAGGTGCTCCAGGTTCAAGGCGGGCGTGGCAGAAGGCTGGATGCTGCTGCTGGCACGGTGAACGTTACGCTGCTGGATGCAGAATAACGCAAAGCGTGTGCTGCTCTTCGGGCGTGGTTTAAATAGCCTCCAAATTAGTCCCAGGTAGGTATTCCTCCCCGACCACACCCGAGTAACAAAATAGTCCCTAAGGTAAAGTAGTCCCTTCCAGGCCTCACATGGGTTTGGATCTTCTTGCAGCATGGTCTGCATCAGGTAAGTGTGCACCTATGAGCCTGGCGCCAGGACTGATATCCCATATGAGCCTGGCGCCATAGGCGCCAGGACTGAACCCAGACAGCCCCTAACAGGGGTTGCTGGGTTTTCTCAAGGCAACATGATGCCTGCTCCCGGGGCTGATGGATGTGGTCTGGATGCCCGGGGGGTATGCATCATGACAGTAAGAGCCAATCGTCCAAATACGGATACACATGGATACCCTGCAGATGAAGGTAGGCGGCAATCACGGACATCATCTTCGTGGAGACACGCGGCGCCAAGCTGAGGCCAAAAGGAAGCACTCGAAACTGGAAGTGCTCCTCTCCCAAAGAGAAACTGAGATATCTCCTGTGTGGATTCCAAATCAGAATATGTATAGAAGTATCCTGAAGATCCACCACACTGAGCCAATCACCCATCTGCAAGGAGGACCATATCTGGCTGGGCATGATCATCTTGAATTTCTCTTGGGGTAGGAAAAGATTGAACTGGGAAAGGTCTAGGATGGTGCACAGGCCAGCATGGTTGGGTTTGGGCACCGTAAACAGCCGGGAGTAGAAGCCCTCCCCTCGTTCTGAGGGGAATGGGTTCCACAGTTCTGAGGTTCAGCAGTTTCTGAACCTCAGCTTTGAGGGAGGTCGTGCCCGACAGCTGAAAGGGAGGATTGAAGGGTGGGGTAGGGGGGTAGGGATAAGCGGAAGCCCCCCCGAACGACTGACAAGACCCATCTGTTTATGGTGATGGTCTGCCACGCCTCCCAATGAGACGCAATGCATCCTCCCGCCGGGGTCTCGTGCGAGCGCGCAGAACCCTCATTTTGTAGGTTTTTCAGTGGTGTTGCCACCTGAACCTGAGGAGAAGGCTGAGGAGCGGGAGAAAAACCGAGTCCGTTGTTGCCTACAGCAGTTATTCCCCAAAGGGATATCCACTTTGCGAGATTTCCGGTCGGGGAAGCCCATAAAGCCAGAGGAGGGTCGGCTTTGCGACAGCGGTCTCTTGGTTTTGAAAGGGGTCTTAACAAGGACCGGCAAGGATTTAGCTACCCTTCGTCTTGGTGAGCTCTACATCTGTTGTAGAATGAAAGAGCTCCTTACCATGAAACGGAAGATGAAACACCTTGTCCTGCACTTCTTTCGAGAATTTAGTGGCATGCAGCCACGCCTGCCGCGAGGTATCAACCCCCAGCATAAGGCCCCGAGCCGAGGTGTCTACGTGATGAGCCGCAGCCTCCAGGAGATCCTGGGCCAAGACCCTGGCGTCAGATAATCCCCCCTTAAAGTCTTCCAGCTTCTCGACCGGGATGAATTCCTCAAACTCCAACAGACCTTTCCACATCCGCATATTAGCCCCCGCTAATACCAGTTTGGCATTGGCCTGCCTCAGCTGCAAGGCCGAGTTGGCAAATATTTTTCTCCAAAGGGAGTCAAGGAGCTTGTCCTCCTTTCCCAGAACCTGAGTAGCCGTCGTGGAAGAGGATGCTGCAGGCCTGGACTGCAAAGTGGCCGCAGCCACCACTGTGGAGGAGGGGGGCAGACAAGATGACAGGGCCACCTCTTCCGAAGAATGCAGCCTGTATCTCGTGTCAATTTTCTTATTGACGAAAAGTCCAGAGTGTGGCTTTTCCCAGACCCTGCGGACCTCGGCCAAAATGTCCTGCACGAACAGGCCGGTACGCTCCAAAGGAGACAGAGTGAACTCCCCAGAAAGCATGCCCTCCTGCGGAGCGGGTGCCTTGGGCACCGGAACATCTAAGAAGCACATCATGTCCAGTACCCGGTCATGAAAAGCTCTAATAGAGCGGGGCAGGACCTCGTTGTCCTGATCGCCTTGCGCGTCATCCGACAGGTCAGGATCGTGCTGAGCCATGTCGGGCGCTGCCTTGTCCACGGGGGACAATGGGGGCAAAGGTGGAAGAGTCGGGGAAGGCACCGTAGGCAAGGGAGGTGCCGGCAGAACCACCGGAGGAACCGGCAGAACCACCGGAGGAACGGGTGGATCCGGAGGCACGGGCGGACATATCTCCCTAAAAAGATTCTCCCTCATGGGGTCGGTACGCATGAGCGTTTGAAATTTACCGAACAAGGCATCCTCCGGGGACTGCTTTGGAACCGGAGGAGGCCTCTAATGAGGACAATTCCAGGGACGTAACGGGGAAGGGTGCCACACCTGCCCCTCCACCGACGTATCCATATAAATCAAAGGTGCCGACCCCGCAGGCAACAAAACATTGTGCGGAAGGGGCATCCGGGCGTTCCAATCGTAAACTGTCCGATAAGGATGCACACAAGGAACTATGTTCACCCAAGGAACCAAGCCCTACACCTGAGGCTGATGGTGTAGTTGTAGGGGTAACACCCAAAATGGCCGCTGCGGTCGTGACGGGAACAGGCGCCATTTTGTCATCACCTAAGGGGAACTGAGGCACATGAGGAACTGAGGCAGGGGTTGCCGTCGATGGATCAGGGGTCTTACCTTTAGCGTTAACATAAGGAACCTCGCTAGAGCCAGTACTATGAGGCCTGGAATGTTCCTGCGACATACAAACTGCCAAATTAGCCTTCCCAGGAAGGACCTCGGCACTGCCGGTAAAAGAAGAACTTTCCTTCTTTGCCCCCTCAACAGATCCGGTGTCGCCGCAAGAGCGGGAATGGTGAGAAACAGCCTTCACCGATAAGGCCTTGTCAGGCCTCTCAGAAATGTTGGTAACTTTGGTAACTTTAGCCTCTGTAAGATGGACCTCGGACCCAGGTCCGGTAACAGCCTTATCCGCGCGGGCCTCGAACATCCGTTCGGTGACACCAAGCTCCACCAAGGCCTCGGGGCGCACCCTGGTCTTATTTTTGTGGGAAGCCGATAGAGAGGCCTCAGAGCGAGCTCCGGTATCCCACGACTCAGTAGAACTGGGTCTACGAACAGCCCCCACAGGAGGGACCTCTGAGAGTGCTCCGGTATCCACAGGCCCCTTACGGTGACCCTCGGAGAAAACTCTGGTACAATTATTAGGTCCAACGGGCACCTCAGGGCGATCCCCGGTGACAGAGCGATCAACGCTCCTCCCAGCCCGAAAGGAACCTGGAATGGTATCCCCCCGCCGGGGTGCTCTGAAAAGTAAAGAACTTACCGTTAAAAGTAAAGAACTTACCGTTTTTTCTTTTCGTCGATGAACGCCTGAAAATGCGGAGGAGGAGTTCGTCGGAACACCTCCTCCCACTGCTCCAACCGACGTTGAAGTGCCCGGACTGAAAGGGAGTCACAGTAAAAACAGGAGTCCCAACGGTGATCCGGACCCAAACACTCGAAACAAAGAGGATGGGGATCCGCCCTCGCGAAGCAACAGTGAAACGAACAATCTGCAAAGTCTAGTTTGAACGACAGTCAGACTAGTACACGATCGCTAGCGAGAGCCAGAGAGGAAAAAAAGGGAAGAAAATCTTCCGAGGAGGCAAGTGCGTCCAGTCCCGAACGAGCGGAGAAAAGGACTGATGGGCGATGCGCGGGACAGAGCCAAGTTGGGCGGGGTTACGGCCACGCGCCGGGCCCCGCGCAGGAAAGAGAGGAAGGACACATTTTGGGAAAAATTTTGGATGCTTTTTACAAAGTGCTCCGGTCCCGTCACACAGGACGGAGAGATGTCCCCATAAGTATGGAGGAAAGGGGACGGGACGTAGGAGTAAGGCAGAAACCATTTTGGATCAATGGTGTCCCATGTGAGCCTTACTGCAGCTGCAAATGCAGCCGAGTTGTAAGTTACACAACATTGGTAGGAAAAGTATCCACTGCCACCAGCCACTCCGATGGAATTGTTACTGTAACCAAAAAGTTACAGGAGAATGGAAAAAGACAGAAAGGGCCTTATTACGACCCTGGCGGTATGGGGTTAAGGGCACTGGTAGAGCTGCTGGTGCTGTTAACCCCCTAACGCCTCATTACGAGGTCCGCTCGCGGGACCCGCTAAGGACGCCTGGTTTTACCAGACATCCTTAGCGGGTCCGCGAGCGGCTGAGCATGCCAACAACGGGCCTGATGGGCTATGCGCAGGGCAGAGCCAAGATGGGCGGGGTTACAGCTGCGTGCCGGGCCCCGCCCAGGAAAAAGAGGAAGGGCAAATTTTGGGAAAACATTTTGGATGCTTTTTACAAAGTGCTCCGTTCCCCTCCCACAGGACGGAGAGATGTCCCCATAAGTATGGAGGAAAGGGGATGGGACGTAGGAGTAAGACAGAAACCATTTTGGATCAATGGTGTCCCATGTCAGCCTTACTGCAGCTACAAATGCAGCCCGAGTTGTAAGTTACACAACATTGGTAGGAAAAGTATCCACTGCCACCAGCCACTCCGATGGAATTGTTACTGTAACAAAAAGGTTGCGTGAGAATGGAAAAAGACAGAAAGGGCCTCATTACGACCCTGGCAGTAGGGGGTTAATGGCGCCGGTAGAGCTGCTGGCGCCGTTAACCCCCTAACATCTCATTACGAGGTCCGCTCGCGGGACCCGCTAAGGACGCCTGGTTTTACTAGACGTCCTTAGCGGGTCCCGCGAGTGGCCGAGCATGCTAACAACGGGCCCGTTGTTAGCATGCTCCCCATTCCCATTGAGCCCTATGAGGGCTGAAATGGGAAGGGGGATGGACCCGGTCCGGGTTCCTTGAATGGGGAAATACCGGGCCCTCCAAGGTCAGAATGGCCCGGTATTTCCCCATTCAGGGAACCCGGACCCGGTAACCGGAATGGGGGTAGCCATGCCACAATACTTTATAGTGGAAGGTGGTGTAAGCCGATAGGGCCGCAAGGTGGACCTTTATAGAGTTGAATACTAACCCCGATTCTCGCAAGTGGAGCATATAGTTTAGAATGTGGGATGGGGTACATTCTATAGGGTTAATCTGTTTAGACTAGCACCAAATCAGAAATCTCCTCCACTTGGCGAAATAACTGTCTAGTGTTTGGCTTTTGTGCCTCCTTGAGGATATCCATGCACCTCTGTGGTAGGTTAAGATGTCTGAACTCTATGACTTCATGAGCCACGCTGCCAAGTTCATTGAGTAAGGTTGCAGGGGCACGGTTAGTCCCCTGTGTTGAGCAAGTTGGTCTGGCACAAGAGTTTGATGGGATTGCACATCACCAGTTTGCACAGATGTGGATACCATGGTTGTCTTACCCAAATAGGAGAAACTAGGATGAGCGTCATCTGTTCCTTGTGGATCTTGTTCACCGCTTTGTTCATGAGAGGAGTGGGGTTGGAAGCATTAGCGAATTTCCCGGACCAGTTTATCCATACGGCGTTCCGCTTGGAGCCTGGATGGGAGAAACTGGACGCAAAGTCTGGGCATTGTTTATTTTCACTTGTAGCGAACAAGTCCATGGTGGGGAAACCCCATTCAGAGACGCAGTGTTCTACGGCCTCTGTGTCTAGTTGCCACTCGTGTTCCTCTGGTAGGGGATCTCTGCTCAGTTAGTCGGCTAGAGAGTTGAGTTCCCCTGGAACGTGCTGTGATAATAGGAATATTTTCTGTTTGAGTGCCCATTTCCAAATTTTATGTGCTAGCCTGGACAGATTTGGAGAATGTCTGCCCCCGTTTGTTGATGTAAAACATTGCTGTAGTGCTTTCGTTGAGGACTTGCATGGACTGGCTTGCTAGGTGCATCTCGAATGCCTGAAGGGCCTTGAACACCACCAGTAGTTCCAGCAGATTGATGTGGCTCTGCGCTGTAGCATGAGTCCACAGACCTTGTGCTGTGTGAAGGTGATGCGCCCCCCCACCCGGCGAGTGACACGTCTGTCGTCACAACTGCCTGCACCTCTGGATCGTGGAAGGGTTTTCCCTTCAGCAGATTTGTTTTCGTCCACCAGCATAGGTTTTGTACTAGTGTTGGCGAAACAACCACTAGATCGTCCCACTGAACGCTTGCCTGAGACCACTGTTTCGCCAACCACTCCTGCATGGGTCACATGCGCAGGCACACGTGTGGTACCAGGTAAATGCAACATGCCCTCATGCCTAGAAAACACATAGCTTTGCACACGCTTATCTCGCTACCCACGCGATAATGAGGTATTTGCAGTAACATATTTTGGACTCCTTCCTCTGATGGAAAGACTAACCCCTCCTTTGAGTCTATCACAGCTCCTAGGAACTGTTTGGTTGTGCTCGGCACTAGACTTGACTTTTGCTCATTTATGGAGAAGCCCAATTGAAAGAGAAGGTTGATAGTTCTTTGAATGTTTTGCCTGCAAATATGGGGCGTCTCCCCTGCAATCAGCCAGTTGTCCAGGGTAAGGATACACTGGGATTGCCTTCCTGTGCAGGTGCGCTACCACCACCACCAGTACCTTTGTCAATACCCTTGATGCGGATGCTATTCCGAAGGGTAGTACTTTGAATTGGTAGTGCTGGTTTGCTATCTTGAACCGCAAGAATCTTCTGTGCACTTGGAACATTGAAATCTGAAAATAAAACATCTTTCATCTCCATTGTTGCCATGTAATCCCCCCGTTTTAACAGAGGGATTACTTCTTGTAGTGTAGTCATGCAGAATTTTTGTGGCTTGTCAAAGGTGTTTGCAGGGCGTAGGTCTAATACTGGGCGCATTGTTAGATCTTTCTTTGGCATAAGGAAGTAAGTTGAATAAATACTCTTGTTTACCCGGTTTGCCGGGACGATTTCCATGGCGTCCTTTTGGAGCAGCATTGTGATTTCCTCGAAAAAAGGATGCGTTCTTCCTTCGAGTGAGTCTTCTGGCCCGGGGGATGGTTTTGGAGGGGGGGAAGAGGGGTCACTTGATTAGCTCCACATAATAACCCGCTACGGTGGATAGCACCCATTTGTCTGAGGTGATTCCCTCCCATGCCTGGGTGAAGTTTGAAATACACCTTCCCACTGGAGAAGCATTGGAGGGCACATGAAGCGGGTAGTCACTGTTTTGGAGGTGTGGCTCCACCTCTAGACGAGGAGGACCTCCCCCAACCACAGGATCAATTATATTATTGCCTCTTTGCCCAGTCGGTTTATTAGTTAGCTGGCCCCGTGACTTTAGCGTGTCATATTCCTCCTTAGCAGTTTTTAAGCCATCTTCAATGGCCTTTCCAAAGAGGACATTGGGCATATTGTGCCTGTGCTACGGCCTTGCCTAGCGTAGCTTCCCACTTCCCTCTCACTCCCTCTCGCCTCCCAGCCCGCCCTGTGAACCTGATTGGTGGATTCATACCCACATTGCTCGGTGTAGACACCGTAGCTCCACCTGGGTGCTCTTTGCCATCCTGAGCCCCAGGTGAGTGAGGCTGCTTGTGGTGACCCTCCGAACCTGCCTTTGCCATCTGGGCGCCCTTCTGTGCCTGTGCTACGGCCTTCCATGGGGTAACTTCCCTGGCTCCCCACTTCCCTCTCCCTCCCTCCTCCCAGCCCACCCCGTGAACCCGATTGGTGGATTCACACCCACATTGCTCGGTGTAGACACCGTAGCTCCACCTGGGTGCTCTTTGCCATCCTGAGCCCCAGGTGAGTGAGGATGCTCGTGGTGACCCTCTGGGGCCTACCTTTCCCATCTGAGTGCCATTTTGTGCCTGTGCTACGACCCCTGGCCACAGTGAAATCTTGGGCCTTCACCCTGTAACCCCCAGGCCCCCGCGTGCTGCTTTTCAGCCCAGCTCCCTCCCCTGTGTCTCCCTGTCCCAATTCCGCCTCCCAGCCCTCCACCCACCCGTGATGGTTGCTTCCCTGGCCTTAATGGTTCCTCCCAGGGCAGCCCTCTGCCTGTTGCATCCCCTTCACCAAAGGGCTGCTCCAACAAAGACGGCTCCAAGAAGTGGCAGCAAGTGTCCACAGGGGAAGCAAGGGAAGCCAACACACACCAACAAAACTGTAAGTGCGTCATGGTTGGGGGTTAGAGCAATCACTCTACTCCAGAAAGCCCCTGCCACTCTACCTTACCTTTCCATAATGTTGACTGCCATAAAATTACAACATGCACACTTAAGAGATTTGGCAGGTGTAATAATCGTTACCATGCACCACATCTAGATGGAATTATGAACGATAGCATGTGCCACATTTATTCGGAATCCTCAACCTATCCTGCGTCGCATCTGGATAGACCTGCATCATATCTGGATAGATTTGCAAATGTTAGCATGTGCACACAGAGAGAATTCTTTGGCATAGCATGCGCCACATCTAGATGGAATTGTGAGTGTTAGCATGTGCCAAACTTGGTTGGAATTCTAAACCTAGCATGTGTCGCATCTGGATGGATTTGTAAATGTTAGCATGTGCACACAGAGGGAATTCTTCAGCCTAGCATGCGCCGCATCTACATGGAATTGTGAGTGCTAGCATGTGCCAAACTTAGTTGGAATCCTCAACCTAGCCTGCGTCGCATCTGGATAGATTTGTTAATGTTAGCATGTGCACACAGAGAGAACTCTTTAGCCTAGCATGCGCCACTTCTATATGGAATTGTGAATGTTAGCATGTGCCACACTCAGTTGGAATCCTCAACCTAGCCTGCGTTGCATGTGGATAGATTCGTAAATGTTAGCATGTGCCCACATAGAGAGAACTCTTTAGCCTAGCATGCGCCACTTCTAGATGGAATTGTGAATGTTAGCATATGCACACATAAAGGGAATTCTTTAGCCTAGCATGCGTCGCATCTAGATGGAATTGTGAATGTTAGCATATGCACACATAGAGGGAATTCTTTAGCCTACCATGCGCCACATCTAGATAGAAAAGCAAATCAATGGCTGATATGACTCTCCTGCCTAGCCTGGACCTAGCGTGCAATCATGAATCAATAACCAACCCACCAACAACTTCAATCCTCTGTATACACCTCTCAAACTCGAACCAAACACAACCACAAGCCTTAACGCAGCAAACCGCACAAACGTCACCACACTGCATCAACAAAACAAACCGCACATAGACTTGCACAACAGCACACGATGACTACCGACCATAAAACACCCAAAGCCCAGCCAACAGACCCACCGGGCTGAGGCTGCCAACAGCACATCACTGCTATCTTGCATTTCTCCAGCTCATTCCCACTAACTCACCCCGCCCCTCCCTTTTTCAGTGCCACCAGAGGGCCAGGGGACCACTCCGGTGGTGATAGTGCACGGTACAAATATCCTTTAACATTAACATATTAAGAAGTGTAGCTTACGTCTCTTGCTTGAAGACGGACTGGTGTAGTCAAGCATTACATTTAATAATTGTTCCTTCTGCAATAATTCTGCCCACATTGTCAGCACCTTTTGCGGCCACTAGGGCCAATTGTGTTTTACGTGGTTTAGGAGTTGACGATAATAAAGCCGACACCTCATCCCACTTATGGCAGTTATAACTCACCAGAAGTGTGGTATTATTAGCGATCCTGACTTGAAAGGCAGCAGAAGAGGCCACTTTCTACCCCATTGTGTACAGCTTCTTACTCTCCTTGTCTGGAGGTGCCTCAGAGGAGGCTAGCGGTGTTCCTGCTCTTTTCCTTGTTTTGGTTACTACAAGAGTCAGGTTTGAGCTGTCCCCTGATATAGAGGGGGTCTGAAGGAGCAGGGCGGAAGAGCGTCTCGTCTGGTTAAGCATTTCCAGAGAGGGCAGTATCCTCCACTGGATAGACTGCAGTATGGGAATGAACTGTGTGACAGGATTCCCATCTTCTAAAATGTCATCAGCAAAGTCTTTTTCTCGAGTTTCTTGCGTTTCTGTTTGGAAGTGCTCAGCTGCCTTGATGAGCATGTCGTTCTGTAGTGGCTGGTTCTCTATAGGCGAATCTGCCACTTGAGTATCCTGGGTGACAGGAGAGTCAATGTTATACATGTTCTGCTCTTCATGACCATAGTAAGGATCTGCGACCTCCTCAGTTATGTAGAGGTCCTCAGTGTCTGAGTCCGGGTCATACAGGTCAATGACCGGGGGGTCCTGCTGGGATGGAATAGCCAGGGTATCTGGATAAGACCATTAGGAAGGGGGCTGAGAAGAAGTGGCATCTACAGGGGCCTGAGAACTAGAGGCAGCTGTTGTAGGATGGGTGTTAAGAATGCTTTGAAAGAATATGGCTTCTTTTCAAAAAGGTTTGCTATAAAGGTCATCTTCCTCATGATCCCATCTATGTCCTGACATGTCCATTGGGCAGAGCTTGGAATGGACCTAGGGTCCAGTGGGTGAACCCGATCTTGGCGTGTGACCGGGACCTGAGGAGGAAGCCGATTTGTATCCCTTTCTTTTGGATGAGAGTCCCTTTCTCTGGATGAATGGGACCTTTTCTTATGAGGGGTCTTTGAAAGGTGTTTCTTGGACTCCTTCCCCCTTCATTAGGCCTTTCGGGGCATGTTTTTCGACCAGATGGGCTAGCCCCGACTGTTTCGAAATCTTTGTTGATTTCGACGGGGCATGTCGAACTTCAGTCATGGAGTGACTCAACGTCTCATCAGCCGGCGTGAGACGTTGGGGAATGGTTTTAGGCACAACGTCTGTGCTGTCTTTCGACAGTCTGGCCGGTCATAAGGCGAACGGGACCTTGAGTTCCCAGAGGACAGGGAACTTGTGGACCTCTCCCTAGACGTCATGTGTGGGCTCTTAGTCAACCTACGTGTCAAGTCACGGCCCTTTGCTGTGTGCTTATTGGTGGTGTCTGTGTGAGTGCTAATGCCGCCGGGGGTCATCCCCGTAACAGGACCGTCAGTCTTTCTGTTGGGGTTGGGGGCAAGCACTAGGGAAACTGAAGTATCCCAGTCGCCTTTGGAAAATGCGGCGCTGCTGCCATCGCTTGGTTAAACGGTCCATGGTGGCCTCTGCTTGCATGGCGTGGTGGGCCCACCGATTGGTTAAACGGTCCTTCAACATCCTGGGTTTAAAAAGGTTACAGGCTTAACAGGTCCCTTCAACCTGATCCTGAGGGAGACAAAGGTTGCACACCAGGTGCTTGCTGACCCAAGGGAATTTTTTGTTGCACTTGGGACAGAACTTGAAAGGGGTTCATCCCTAATTAATGAAACAGCAGCTAGGCGAGAATAATGTATGAAAAGGAGTAAATACATTCTCAAATGTCCCCCCCCCCCACACTACTGTGTGGGCTGAAGCGGCCCTCCAAGGCCAGACAGATCCGGCAATGGGAGTCTTCAATGGTCGTTTTCTTCATTGCTGTCGGATATTATCGATAGTCGATGATGGACGATATAAAGGACAGGAAGAGAAACTAACTATAATGAGTATAAATCAATGGCGTTATGCTGAAAGGAGAACCCTGCGAAACAGCGTCTGTCTACGATTGCGCAAAAAAACTATCTGAGGGACCTCGATGCGTGAAGGACCATGGGTACAGTGGAAGTCACACTAGGGATAGTATTACAGGCACGCACTGTCGACATCCTTTTTCGAATTTCGAAAACAGCTGTAATACTCTGCAGCTTTCACTAGATGTTGGCCTATGCACAGCATGTGAAACTCGAAAAGGGACGTTGACAGGGCATGCCAGTAATACTATCCCTAGTGTGACGTCCACTGTACCCATGGTCCTTCACGCATTGAGGTCCCTCAGATTGTTATTTTTCTAACATGAGGTAGCATGAAGTGTAGATTGAGTACAGTTGTATCAAAGCAGATACCTATCAGACAAGCTCAATCATCCATGCACCTTCTCTCCAAGGGAAGGAAGGGTGGGCACATGTGAATCTAAGCAGATACAAGCATCAGAAATAAGATTACAGTGAGTAATCTATCCTTTCTGAGGCTTGCAGAATCTGCTTAGATCACATGCTGTGCATAGATTAGCGACCAGTGTTAGGGGAAGGTGGTGGGTTGTGAGAAGGTTCACGAGTGAACAGATGTCTTAGAACCGCTTGTCCCACCTGTGTATCTGTCTTGGAATGAGTGTCAATGCAGTAGTGCTGAGTGAAAGTGTGTATTGAGCTCCATGTAGCTGCTTTGCAAATGCTATCAAGAGGGACATTTGCAATGAAAGCCAGAGTGGCTCTGGTGCTCATTGTGGAGTGAGCTCTAGGCGTGAAAGGCAGTGTTTTGTTCGATAATGAATAGCACAATTGTATACAACTGACTAGCCATCTGGAGATGGCATTCTTGGAAATGCAGTCTCCTTCTCTGCCTGTAGCTATGGAAACAAACAGTTGGTCTGTTTTTCTTAGCGGTCTGGTCTTGTTCACATAGTAAAGGACTGCTCTTCTCACATCCAGTGGGTGGAGTTGAGCTGGTGGGGTTCTGAAAAAAGGCTGGTAGCTCAATAGACTGGTTTACGTGAAATTTAGAGATGAATTTAGGGGAGAACCTAGGATGAGTACGTAAAATCATCTTTTCTTTGTGTACAACAAAGAAAGGATCCTGCACTGACAATGCTTGTAGTTCACTCACTCTTCTTATGGAAGTAATCGCCACTAAGAAGGCAGTTTTATAAGTTAGGTGTTTAAGACTGCACTTATGCATCGGCTTGAAAGGAGGTCCCATGAGCTTAGCGAGTACAACATTGAGATCCCATCCTGGTGGCGGATTAGAAATTGGAGGGTGAAGTCTCTTTACCCCCTCCATGAATACTTTGATGACAGGCACCTTCCACCATGAGGCTTTATTGTGGGAGGTGGTGTAGGCTGACAGGGCCACCAAGTGCATGCTGCCAAGTTCATTGAGTGAGGTTGAGGGTGCATCGTTAGCCCCATGTGCGGAGTGGGTAGATGGGTCGGGCACAGGAGCTTGATGGGATCACACATCGCCAGTTTGCACAGATGTGGATACCACGATTGTCTTGCCCACATAGGAGCAACCAGGATGATCGTCATCTGTTCCTTGTGGTTCTTATTTAGCACCTTCATCATGAGCGGTGGGCGGGTGTAAGCAAATTTCCCTGACCAGTTCATCCATAGGGCATTCCCCTTGGAGCCTTGCTGGGGGAACCAGGACGCGAAGTCTGGGCATTGACTGTTTTCACTTGTAGCAAATAAGTCTGTTGTGGGGAAACCCCATTGAGCGAAGAGGTGCTCTACGACCCCTGTGTGTAGTCGCCATTCGTATTCCTCTGGTAGGGGATCTCTGCTCAGTGAACCTGCCAGAGAGTTGAGTTCCCATGGAACATGCTGTGACGATAAGAATATTTTCCGTTTGAGTGCCCATCTCCAAATTTGTTGAGCAAGCCTGGACAGATTTGGAGAACGTGTGCCCCCTGTTTGTTGTTGTAGAACATCGCTGTAGTGCTGTCTGTCAGGACTTGCACAGCTTGGTTCGCTAGGTGAAACTCAAATGCCTGAAGGGCTTTGAATACTGCCAGTAGTTCCAGCAGATTGATGTGGTTCTGAGCAGCTGCTCGAAGACCACAGTCCTGGAGTTGTGTGGTGAAGGTAATGAGACCCCCACCCAGCTAGTGAGGCGTCCGTCGTGACAATTGCTTGTACTTCCGGATCGTGGAAGGGTTTCCCCTTAAGCAGATTTTCTCTGTTCCACCAGTGAAGATTTTGTACTAGTGTTGGCGAAACAATCACTAGATCATCCCACTGACCTCTTGCCTGAGACCATTGCTTTGACAACCACTCCTGCATGGGTCGCAGGCGCACGTGTGGTACCAGGTAAATACAAGATGCCATCATGCCTAGCAAATGCAAAGCTTTGCGCACCCTTATCTGGCGGCCGGCTTGATAATGTGGTATTTGCAGTAACATGTTTTGGACTCTTTCCTCGACGGAAAGACCAACCCCTCTTCCATGTTTAAGGCAGCTCCTAGGAACTGTTTGGCTGTGCTCAGTACTAGGCTTGATTGTTTTCTCATAGGAACTGTTTGGCTGTGCTCAGTACTAGGCTTGATTGTTTTCTCATTGATGGAGAAGCCCAATTGAAACAGAAGGTTGATAGTTCTTTGAATGTTTTGCCTGCAAATTGGGGGAGACTGCCCTGTAATCAGCCAGTCGTCCAGGTAAGGGTACACTGGGATTGCCTCCTTGCGCAGGTGTGCTGCCACCACCGGCAGTACCTTTGTGAATACCCTTGGAGCAGATGCTATTCGGAAGGGCAGCACCTTGAATTGGTAGTGCTGGTTCGCTATCTTTAAACGCAAGAATCTTCTGTGCGCTGGGAACATTGAAATATGAAATAGGCATCTTTCATATCCAGTGTTGCCATGTAATCCCCATTTTTTTTGTAGGGGGGGGGATTACCTCTTGTAGCGTAGTCTTACAGAATTTTTGTGGCTTGACATATTTGTTTGCAGAGCACAAATCTAATACTGGGCGCATTGTTAGATCTTTGTCATAAGAAAGTTAGTTGAATAAATACCCTTGTTTACCTGGTGGGTCGCGACGACTTCTATGGCACCCTTTTGGAGAAGCGTGACAATTTTCCTCGAGGAGGATGCGCTGGTCTTCTTTGGAGTGGGTTTTCTGGCCTGGGTGGTGGTTCCACGGTCGCCAAAGAAACTCTAAAAATCCGCCTGCTACAGTGGATAGCACTATCTGTCTGAGGTGATTCCCTCCCATGCTTGGGTGAAGTTGGAAATGCGCCCTCCTACTGGAGTGGCATGGGAGGGCACCTGAAGTGGGCTGTCACTGCTTCTGAGGTGGGCTGTCACTGCTTCTGAGGTGGGGTACCACCTCTGGAGGAGGAACCTCTTCCCCGACCGCGAGATCGGCACGGTCCTCTCAGGTAAATTTGAGAGGTATGGCCTTGATTGTTCTCCCAGGCCATACATTTGACTTTGGTTATAGGAACCCCCCCCTGGGCAAATTGTCCTCTTGTGTGACGAACATTGCTGTTTCCCCTTTGGCCAGGAAGTTTAGTCAATTGGGTCAAAGATTTCAATGTATCCTACTCTTCCTTGGCTGTCTTCAAGGTGTCATCGACGGCCTTGCCAAAGAGTACGTTGGGTTTGACGGGCATGTTAATGAGAGTAGCCTGCATCTCTGCTTTAAATCCGTATTGGCGTAACCAAGTGCAACGCTTAATAATGGTACCCTCAGCTATTATTCTGCCGGCGTTGTCTGCGGTGTCAAGGCCACTCTTTAGCAGACAGCTTGGCACTGCCCACCCTTCAGCAGCCTCCAGTGCTAATCGAGATTTGAGGGGTTCTGGTGCTGACGAAAGTAGCGCTGAGACTTTGTCCCATTTATAGCAGTTATAACTGGCTAATAAGGTAGAGTTATTAGTTATTTTGGACCGGTAAGCAGCAGAAGAGGCCACCTTCCTGCCCATTGTGTAAATCCTTTTGCTTTCTTTGTCAGGAGGCTAGCAGAGTACATGCTCTTTTTCTTGTTGTATTAACAACTAGCGAGTCAGGCTTTAGTTGGCCCCTAATGTACAGCGGGTCCGATGGTGCAGGTCTGAAAAGTTTCTCTATGCGTAGGTTTACCACCCTTGTCTGATTGGGTGCCTCCAGCAAGGGTTGGACCTTACGCTGGACAGACTTTAGATCCTCTTGGGTAGCTATCTGAAAATGTTCTGCTGCTTTGATAAGTACCTCGTTAAGAAGAGGTTGATTGTCTATGGGTGAATCTACAAGGGGGGGGGGGGGTCTTGATCCACTGTTGAGTATATGATGTACATGACTGTATCAGGGTCACCCTCCTCCTCTTCCTCCTCATTATTATTATCCCTATAATAAGGATTGGCGGCTTCTTGGTCATAGCGGTCTTCATGATCCATGTCCGGGTCATATAGTTCAATTGTAGTTGGATCTTGCAGTGGTTCAACAGGGTGAGACCCTTTAGAAGGGGATTCAACAGGGTTCTGCGACCCAGAGGCCACTGCTGTGGGAGGGGTGGAGTGAAAACTTGTGAAATAGGGGCTTTTTTCATAAAAATTAACCATGAAAGACATTCTTCTCATGACCCCATCTATATCCTCAGATGACCATTGGGCAGAACTAGGTATGACAAAAGATTGGGGCGGGAGACCTAGGTCTTCTGCAGTGGGTGGGATTACTTTATAAGGTCAAACAATGGGGGATTGTCCTCTACTTACCGTGCTCAACAATAGAGATACCAATTGGCCATTTATAAACATACAAATTTCACAGGGCGTACCCGAGAAGTTATGCCTATGCAGCTATATTTATTTGAATAAAAACAAAGGGCCTCATTACACGGTAGGCGGTGAGCCATGGCGCTATTAGCGCCATGGCTCATGCCGGTAAAATACCGGCACCGCCTTGGCGGTAAGGGGATTTACCGCCCCATCCCAAGGTTGGCGGGGCGGTAAATCCCCCTTCCGCCATTGCCCTTCCCCATTCCCATTTCTGCCCCATAGGGCTCTATGGGAATGGGGAAGGCGCTAATTACGGCACCGCAATTTTGCGGTGCCGTAATTAGCTCCGAGGTCCCTTAGCGGGTTGGTATTTAACGCCTGCAAAAAGCAGGCGTTAAAACTCCAACCCGCTAAAGGACCTCGTAGTAAGGCGGCAGGGATTTACCGGTATTTTACCGGTGCTGGTAAATCCCTACCGCCTACCGTGTAATGAGGCCCAAAGATCAACACATACTGAAAAATGAATCTGTCTTATGCGCATACATATGGTAACACAAAGAATTTCAATCAATGCTATAAGTTTCTCAAATTAGAACAAGCATACGCTATCTCAAAGGTTTCAACACCAAATTTCTCAAATTGGAGCAAGCATAGGCTCTCCTGAAAATGTCAACATAACTAACTGCAGACACGTGCTTCAACCGCTTGGGGTCATCATCAGGGCAAGCAAGTTTACAGTATTGCAACCATCGGTCATCGCAAATCACAAATAAGAAAATATATATGAATAATATATATACAGTGGGAAAACGGGAGAGGAATGAGGGTAAGGGAGAAGAGAAGGAAAAGGAGAGAAAAAATTAGAAATTTCTTTTGGGCATTAGTCTTGTATATGTTAGTGAGCATATTAGGTTACAAATGACTTAATACTAGCTTAGTAATAGTAAGTGAAAAAGGAAAAGAAGAAATCCCTTTGTGACTGACCAAGTTGCTGTCTGAGTAGAGATAAGTTGCTAAGTCTTTAACTGGTTGGAGCATATTTAAAATGCCACTTCTTCATATTCGATTATGGTCTCTCTATATCGGATTCCAAGGTTGAGGACTCTATGTTTAGATTTGGGTCCTTTGATGCACAATAGGGTGCCAAGTTCTCCAATCGGGTTCTCAAGCAACATATCCTGTGCGATTAGCATTTAATGCACGGACAGGTAAGCGAACTTCTAAAATCCAAAGCAGACCATGCAACATGATTAGGCAAGAATATCTTTAAACCAAGTTTCAACCGTCCACTTTATTCGCAGATCAGGCCTTGGCATCAGATATAGAGAGACCATAATCAAATAGGAAGACGTGGCATTTTAAATATACTCCAACGAGTTAAAAACGTATCAACTTATCTCACCAACTACTTGTAAGGTATTTCAACAATGTGATTTAAATATACATGATATATAGAGATTCCTCACGCAATGCTTGGTGTTACTTAACACAATGGTATCCTTTAAAGAAAATAATATGTTAGGTCACATAAAGGTGGCTTATATTACTCAGACAGCAAGGTGGTCAGTCACAAAGGGATTTCTTCTCTTTCTTCTTTTCCTTTTTTCACTTACTATTATTTAGCTAGTATTAAGTAATTCATAAACTAATATGCTCACTAACATATGCAAGACTAATGCCCAAAATCAACTTAATTTTTTGTCTTTCCTTCTCCCTTTTTTCTCCCTTCCCCTCATTCCTCTCCCCTTTTCCCACGGTATTTATATTATTCATATATGTTTTCCTTATTTGTGATTTGCGATGACAGATGGTTGCAATATTGTAAACTTGCTTGCCCTGATGATGACCTCAAGCGGTTGAAACACGTGTCAGCAGTCAGTTACGTTGACATTTTCAGGATAGCCTTGCTCTTAGTTGAGAAATTTGGTGCTGAAACCTATGCTTGTTCTAATTTGAGAAACCTATGAAGCATTGATTGAAATTCTTTGTGTTACCATATGTATGTGCATAAGACAGATTATTTTTTCAGTATGTGTTGATCTTTGTGTTTATTCAAATAAATATAGCCCCATAGGCAAAACTTCTTGGGCACGCCCTGTGAAATGTGTATGTTTCTAAACAGCCCATTGGTATCTCTACTGTTGAGCGCGGCAAGTGGGGGACAATCCCCCATTGTTTGTTCTTACCCAATTAGGTGACAGAGGGAAGTCACCAGATCCTCCACTACTGCAGCACAGCATTCCCCAATTTCTTTTATCTAACATAAATACAAGTGTATGCGCACTCCAGATTAGGTTCCCTACCCTTTCAATTTACTTTAGAAGGTGTAGCCATTTTCTTCAAGGCTGAAGACAGGGAAACCTGTGTTTGAGGTGCCTTATTTTTATGATGGGACCTATCCTTCTTTGTCTTATCCTTATGAGGGGTTCTAGAGGAGCTCTTTTTAGACTCCCTCTCCTTTACAAGGCTCTCTGGTACATGATTTTTAACTAATTGTGCAAGTCCAGCCTGTATGGGCTTTTTTTACTATCATCAACAAGGAACATTGAATCTTAGCCACGTTTAGCTCCGAAGTCTCATCAACCGACTCACGATCTTCGGGAATACTTTTTATCGGCAACGTCTGTTCTGTCTTTCGACAGTCGGGATCTGTCATGTGGCGATCTCAAGTGCCCAGAGGACAGCGAATCAACGGACCGTTCCCTAGACATCACACGTTGCCGTTTGCTCGACACGTGTCCAGTCTCGGCAATGGCTTATGTGTTTGGTGGGCGGGGTTAATGGGAGCGCTTTCGCCGCTGGGTGTAGTCCCCATAACATGGCCGCCGGCCTGTCTGTTGGTGTCGGGGGCCTGTGCTTGGGAAACGTGAGTAACCCTATCACCTTCACCTTCACCTTCAGATATCGCAGCGTTACTGCCATCGCTGAAAGCACCCTCGACTTCCATGGCCTCGAGTTGCCTGGTGTGATGGGCCCAGTATTTAGTTAAGCGGTCCTTAAGTGTCTTGGGTTTAAAGAGTCTACACGCTCGACAGAAACCCTCATCGTGGTCCCGAGGGATACACATGTTACACACAAGGTGTTTGTCCACTCAGGGGCACTTTTGTTGCACTTGGTGCACAATTTAAAGGGGGTCCTTTCCATAACGAAATGACACGGCAGTTAGGCGACTGTAGTGTGCGAAAAGAGGTATATACATTCTAGTACGACCTCCCCCCTCTCTACTTACTGTGTGGGCTGAAGCCCAGAGCTGACTTCCAAGGCCAGAACGGATCCGTCGACGGGCATCTTCAACGGTCGTTCTTTCCGCCACCGCCATCAGATGATTGAGGGTTATAAGGATAGTAAGAAAAAAGGAACAAGTTACTTACCTGTAACTGTTGTTCTCCAGCATGGGTCTGGCATGGATTCACATGCTCATGAATATTCCCCGTCGTCAGGCTGGGAATCCTCGGTAAAGAAAAAAACCAGTATCAGTTTCGTTTCTGATCTGTCTTTCGTAGTAGTAACCAATCACTGGTCTCTGCGTCATACTGACCACAGCCAATGACTGCCCTCTACCTAAGCACCGCCTCTGGCAGCCATCTTCAGATTTGGAAGCACGTGAAGTGGCAGTATGACCAAGTGAAGAGCCGCAGAGGGGTAGGCGGGAGGGTTCGCATGTGAATCCATGCCAGACCCATGCTGGAGAACAACAGTTACAGGTAAGTAACTTGTTCCTTCTCCAGCATGGGGTCTGGCATGGATTCACATGCTCATGAATAAAGAATACATAGCAGTACACACATGCACAACCACGGGAGGTGGCAAAGGCTCAACATTAAGCATCTTACCTCCTCACCAGGCTCACCTCAGGCGAACAGGTTGCGCAGCACTGATTGGCCGACCCTGGACTCCTCCCTGGAATCCCGATCGACGCAGTAGAATTTCGTGAAGGTGTGCGTCGACCTCCACGTAGCAGCCCTACATATGTCCAGCAGGGGCACACCAGAAAGGAACACCGTGGTAGCTGCGATCGCTCTGGTGGAATGGGCTCTCGGACGGCCAGGCAGCGGTCGGTTTGCCAACCGATGACAGTACATGATACAGCCGGAGAGCCATCTGGAAATGGAAGCCTTCGAGAGAGCCTTCCCCTGATTGACAGGTCCAAAGTTCACAAAGAGTTGTGACGTCTTCCGAAAACACTTTGTGCGGTCCACGTAGAACTTCAGCGCTCTAGCCACATCCAGCGAGTGCAAAGTCCTCTCAGCCGGCGACGAAGGCAACGGGAAGAACACAGGCAACACCAAGGGTTCGTTGAGATGGAAGTCCGACGGTACCTTGGGCATGAAGGAGGGGTGCGTCCTGAGCACTACCCTCGTGTCGTGAAAAGTCAAGTACGGGGCCTTGCAGGAAAGGGCCTGGATCTCTCCCACCCGTCGTGCGGAGGTGATGGCCACAAGAAACGCTGTTTTCCACGACAGAAACTTCAACGGGGCCGAGTGCAGAGGCTCGAACGGAGGTCCCATGAGCTTGGTCAGCACCACGTTGAGCTCCCACGCCGGGGCCGGAGCCTTCACCGGCAGGAACGATCTGAACAGTCCCTTCATGAACTCTTTCACCAGACGATGAGACCACAAGGACGTCCGCCCCGTGGTTCTGGTGTATCGGGAGATCGCAGCAAGATGAATCTTGATGGACGCGTGTGCCAGTCCAGCTTTGGCCAGCGTCAGCAGGTACGGCAGTACCTGGGGAGCCGTAATCCGTAGAGGGTTAATCTTCTGTGCGTGGCACCAGGCAGAGAACCTCTTCCATTTGTGTCCGTAGCATTTAAGAGTCGAGGACGCCCTGGCCTTTGCAAGAACCTCTCTGCAGTCGGCCGGTATGTTGTATCCTCCAAACTCTAGCGCTGCAGGAGCCAGGCCTGCAAGTTCAGCGATTTCGGGTCGTAGTGGAGGATGGCGCCTCCTTCCCTGGAGAGTAGATCCGCGTCCACCGGCAGCTTGATTGGCGGGGACGTTGACAAGTCCAGAAGGTCTGGGAACCATATCTGCCTTGGCCACGCAGGTGCAACGAGGATCATCCTGACCTCTTGAGCTGGTTGACGAGCCAGATTAGCAGTGGCAAAGGAAGGAACGCGTAGAGGAACAGGCCCTCCCAGGGGAACGAGAAAGCATCGCCCATGCTCCTCGCCTGGGGAAACCTGCTGGCGAACCTCCGGCACTTGGAGTTCGTCGCCGTCGCGAACAGGTCGATCTGGGGTGTGCCCCACTGTCGGAAGAGGCGATCCACTAGATCCTGCTGTAGTTCCCACTCGTGGCACGAGCGCAGCTCCCTGCTGAGTGAGTCGGCGATGGTGTTTTTTATCCCTGCCAGATGAAACGGCACCAGAAACATCCTTTGGGCGACAATCCAATGCCACAGGTCCTGCGCCTCCTTGGACAGTGCTGGGGACCTGGTTCCGCCCTGTTTCCTGATGTAAAACATGGTGGTGGTGTTGTCGGTGAAGATCCTCACCACCTTGCCCTTGAGGGACGGAAGGAAGGACCTGAGGGCCCAGAACACTGCACGGAGCTCCAGGACGTTGATATGGAGGGACTTCTCCGTCGGGAGCCAAAGGCCTCTCGCGTGCAGATTTTCGGTGTGCGCTCCCCACCCTTCCAGGGAGGCATCCGTGGTCACTGTCTCCTGGTGGTCTGGGGTCTGGAAGTCCATGCCCGCCGTCAGATGCACGCGGGTGCCCCACCACCGGACCGCGCGGCGGAAACTCTCGTCGAGTGTGATCCTCTCCTCGAAGCCGCCCGTCGTTTGGATCCAGCGCGCGTCCAGGAACTCCTGCAACGGGCGCATCCGGAGCCTGCACATGGGAATGAGGTAGATGCAAGAAGACATCATTCCGAGGAGGGACTTGATGGACCTCACCTTGGCCGCGTCGGAAGCCAACATCCGCTGTACCTTGCCCAGGATGGACCTGGTCCTTTCCTCCGACGGGGAGGCCAGAAGGGACACTGTGTCGAGCTTCGCTCCCAGAAACAGTGCGTTTTGCGCGGGTACCAGGTGGGACTTGGCATAGTTCACAGAGAATCCCAGGTCCGTGAGAAGTTGGACGGTCCTTGCCGTGTGCTCCACAGCGAGCTCCCTCGTCTTGGCTCGGATGAGCCAGTCGTCCAGGTAGGGGTAGACGTGGATCCCCTCGCGGCGCAGCTGCACCGCCACCGGTGCAAGGCACTTGGTGAATACCCTGGGTGCCGACCGTAGTCCGAAGGGGAGGGCTTTGAACTGGTAGTGACGCCCTTGGACCACAAACCTGAGGAATTTTCGGTGCCCCTTTAGGATGGGAATATGGAAGTAGGCATCCTCCAAATCCAACGACGACAGGAAGTCTCCTTCCTCCAGCTGACCCAGGACGTGCTGGAGGGTGACCATCCGGAACTTCTGCGCCTTGATGAATTTGTTCAGACGTCGCAGGTCTAGGATGGGGCGCCATCCTCCCGTCTTCTTCTTCACGAGGAAGTATCTTGAGTAAACTCCGGAGCCCCGAAGCCTCTTTGGGACGAGTTCGATGGCGCCCTTCCTGAGCATCGCCCTTACCTCCAGGAGAAGCTGAGGGACGTGAAGCTCTTTCCTGGCCACGGGGGGGGACACGCGGGCACCTTCTTTGAAACTCGAGCACGTGGCCCCGGGCTAAGGCGTCCAGCACCCAACGGTCGGTGGAGATGGACTCCCACACGCTGACGAAGCTCACCAGCCGGCCTCCCACCGGGGTGCATCGGTGGGGGCCCGACCCCACGGTCAGTTCAATCCTGTTTCGACGAGGCTTTGCCGCCTTGACCTCCTTGGCGACGACGGCGGGGTCCGCCAGACTTGCCTCGTCCTCTGTAGGCCTCCTGAGACGACGAGCGGGCCGCTTGACGGTAGGTGGAGAAACCGCCGCCGGAACCTTTGGAGGCGCCCTTGCCTCCGCTGCTCCGAAAGGGCGTCCGTCGTTGCTGCAGAACCCCAAGGGCCCGGGCCCTCTCAGTGTCCACTTTAATGGCCTGAAGGGAATCGTCCACTGTTTTCCCAAACAGGTTGTTCCCATTGAACGGCATGTCCAGGACTCTGGTCTGTACGTCTTGACGGAAGTCCGTAGCCTTGAGCCATCCACGCCGCCTAAGGCACACGCCGTTGCCCAACTGGCGAAACCCAGTGTCGGCGATGTCCGTCGCAATAGTGATGGCGCGGTCCGACGCCACCTCACCTTCCTGTAGGATCTCCAGGCCATCCGCCCTCTTGTCGTCCGGTAGGAAGTCCAGCAGGGGAGCCAGTTTGTACCATAGCTCCCTGTCGTAGCGGGCCACGATAGCCAAGGCGTTGGCCTCTTTAATAGTCGTCGCTGCAGACGAGATGACCCTGCGTCCCATAGTGTCCAATTTCTTTCCCTCGCCTTCCGGTGGGGAAGTCGATGTGGAGGCCGCACCCCCCCCACTTTCTTCCTGGACGCCGCGGAGACGACGGAGTCCGGGGTAGGCTGCGCCCAGAGGCACAGGGGGGCCGCGTCCGGGACCCGGTACTACTTCTCGTACCGGTCTCTTCTAGCTGGCGTAGTGGAAGGGTTCTTGAGGAGGGCGAGGCCCTCATCCCAATGTCGTCCAGTAGAGGCACCGCGAGGACCGTCTTCCTCTTGGCCTCGCGCCGTTGATAAAGGAATCCTTCCTTTTTCTTCTCCTCAGGGCAGAGTTGGAAAAGCTTGTGATGCCCTGGCTATCATGGAGTGGAACGAACCAATGTCGTCGGGCGGAGAAGCCCTGGTGGGAGGTGACGACGGTAGATCCTCGTCGTCCGTACCCGTCGCTGCCGTGTCAGTCCCCGTTTCATCCCCTCGGGTGGACGGGGAGGAGGGCTGGACGGTGCGTGACGGCTGAAAAGGAGGTGGAGGGTGAATCCTTCTTTTCTTGGGCGGGGGAACGCCAGAAGGTCCCGGTTCAGGATCCCCCGACGGGAGAGATTCCTCCATCGGCAACGGTAGTCTCGTCCTTATCTCTGAGCATAAGGACTGTATAGCCAACAAAATGGCCGCCGAGTTGTCTTGCGGCGCTGGCAGAGGGGAATCCGACGGGCGATCAGGGGCCCCGTCGGCACCCTCGACGATGTCGTCGGCACCCGCGTCGGGATCCATCCCGACGGGCCGGTCTTCTTCCACGCCAAGGCCGTGGCTTAAAACCTCGATCAGCTCTTCCTCCGAGGTTGAAGCCGAATCTATGATGACGCCCTGCCCCCCCTTTTTCTTCCCCGCCGGGGATTTCACGGGGGTCCTATCGATGGGCACAAAAGAGGACTCCCTCCGAGGTGGCAGGGAGACTCTGAGCCCCGAGGTCGCCACCACTGGTGTAGCCTCCACAGGCTGAGCCAGGGTCGCCGCGACAGTATCGATAGAGGGCTTGGCCGGATGGATTAAGGCCTTCACCACCTTAGGTGCGCTCCCCCTCCGATGGGGCCTTCGAGCTCGACCGGGGCCTCTCCAGGAGCTTCGCCGGGTGCTCGCCCTTCCTCTTACCCGACCCAGAGCGTTGGCTCGTGGTTGAAGGTGCCGGGGAGGGTGCGCCCTGCCTGGCGCCCGTAGAGCCAGACCGTTCGGCGCTCCCGGTGCCAGCGGACTCGCGGTGCTTGGCCTTGTGTTGGACCCCCATCGCCGGGGCGTCCTCAAAGGTCTTAGAAGACCGCTCGGATTTCTTCCTCTTCTTCTCGCCTGACGGGCTCTTCCCTTCCAGCCAGTTGGCGAGACGTTGATGGCGGTCCTTCATGGTCCGCTCCGACATATTGCCGCAAATCGCACAGTCCTTCTCCACGTGCGCCTTGTCCTCATGTAAGCAGTAGAGACAAAAGGAGTGTTCGTCCTCCTTAAAGACGTTCTGCAGCTGGCATCCAGGGCAGACCCTGAACAGCTTTACGGGCGTCGAGCTTCCCTTCTCCTGGGCCATGTCCGGGCCTGAGAAGCTTCTGGAGTCCTCCAAAGCGTAGCTCGGCGAAATCTTCACCCTTGAGGGGCGCAGACGAATCTGACACGGGTCCCCGTTGATCGGATGGAGAGTCGGTGGAGCTTGAGGCTCTTTTGACCAAAAAAACGAAGTTTTTGAGCAAAAAACTTGAAAAAATAGCACTAACGCTCGAGAGCAATAGCACGAGGATCCCAACACATGAACGTGCGGTAAAAATCTGAAGATGGCTGCCAGAGGCGGTGCTTAGGTAGAGGGCAGTCATTGGCTGTGGTCAGTATGACGCAGAGACCAGTGATTGGTTACTACTACGAAAGACAGATCAGAAACTAAACTGATACTGTTTTTTTTCTTTACCGAGGATTCCCAGCCTGACAACAGGGAATATTCATGAGCATATGAATCCATGCCAGACCCCATGCTGGAGAACTATTGTTAATTGTGTAATAATAAATGGAGATAAGCCGAGAGGGAACTCCGCGAAACAGTGTCCTTCTAGGATGGTGGAAAAAAAAAAACAATCTGAGGGACCTCGACGTGTGGAGGACCATGGGTATAGTGGACGTCACACTAGGAATAGTATTACTGGCACGCCCTGTCGACATCCTTTTTC
Source organism: Ambystoma mexicanum (assembly GCF_040938575.1). Lineage (NCBI taxonomy): Eukaryota > Metazoa > Chordata > Amphibia > Caudata > Ambystomatidae > Ambystoma > Ambystoma mexicanum. The sequence goes on along the minus strand of NC_090933.1, from coordinate 668,235,507 downwards.
AAGTATCGAAAACTGTAATATTCTGCAGCTTCCACTAGATGTGGCCTATGGACAGCATGTGATCTAAGGAGATACCACAAGCCTAAGAAATATATGGGATACATTATTCACCGTAATCGTATTTCTGATGGTTGCATCTGCTTAGATTCATATGCTGTGCATAGGCCAACATCTAGTGGAAGCTGCGGAGTATTACAGTTTTCGATACTTGAAAAAGGATGTCGACAGGGCGTGCCAGTAATACTATCCCTAGTGTGACGTACACTGTACGCATGATCCCTCACACGTCGAGGCCCCTCGGATTGTTATTTTTCTGACATGAGGTAGCATGAGGTGTGGCGTGAGTACAGTTGTATCCAAGCAGGTATCAGAACAAGCTAATAAGCATCCATGCGCCTTCTCTCTGAGGGGAGAAAGTGTGGGTTGCATGTGAATCTAAACAGATACAAGCATCAGAAATACGATTACGGTGAGTAATGTATCCCATATATTTCTGAGGCTTGTGGTATCCGCTTAGATCACATGCTGGTGGTGGTATGTGAGAAGGTTCATGTGCGAAGAAATGTCTTAGAACCGCTTTTCCCACTTGTGTATCTGTCTTGGAGTGAGTGTCAATGCAGTAGTGTTGAGTGAAAGTATGCATTGAGCTCCATGAAGCTGCTTTGCAAATACTGTCTAAGGGGACATTTGCTACGAAAGCCAGAGTGGCTCCAGTACCTCTTGTGGAGTGGGCTCTTGGCATAAAAGGCAGTGTCTTATCTGATAGGCACTAGCACAGTTGGATACATCTGACTATCCACCTAGAGATGGCATCCTTAGAGATCCGATCTCCCTCTCTGCCTGGCGCTATGGCGACAAACAGTTGATTTGTCTTTCTTAGCGATCTGATCTTGTCTACGTAGTAGAGACTGCCCTCCTCACATCTAGTGTGTGGAGTTTTACCTCAGCAGAGCTCTTGGGTTCCTAGAAGAAAGCAGGTAGCTCAATAGACTTGTTTACATGGAATTTGGAGATTAATTTAAGTGAGAACCTAAGGTGAGTGCGTAAAACCCGTTTGTCTATGTATTGTAAAGAAAGGATCCTGCACTGACAGAACTTGGATTTTACTGCCCCTTCTTATGGAAGTGATGGCTACTAAGAAGGCAGTTTTATAAGTCAGGTGTTTGAGACTAGACTTGTGCATAGGCTCGAATGGGGGTCCCATGAGCTTAGCGAGTACCACATTAAGGTCCCAACCTGGCAGTCGGTTAGAGATTGGAGGATGGAGTCTCTTTACCCCTTCCATAAATGCTTTGATGACTGGTACCTTCCACCATGAAACCTTATTATGGGAAGTGGTTAGGCTGACAAAGCCGCCAGGTGGACTTTTAAAGAGTTGAACACTAACCCTGCATCTAGTAAGTGGAGCATGTAGGTTAGAATGTTAGATGGAGTAGAATCAATGGGGTTGATTTGCTTATTCTGGCACCAAATTAAAAATTGTTTCCATTTATCATAGTAACAGTGCCTAGTGTTTGGTTTTCTTGATTCTTTCAAGATATCCATGCATCTCTGTGGTAGGTTGAGATGCCCAAGTTCTATGACTTCAGGAGCCATGCTGCAAAGTTCATTGAGTGTGGCTGTGGGTGCACTGTTAGTCCTCGTGCTGGGTGAGTAGGTTGTACTGGCACAGAAGTTTGATGGGATCGCACATTGCCAGTCTGCGCAGATGTGGATACCACGGTTATCTTGCCCACATAGGAGCAACTAGGAGAAGCATCATCGGTTCCTTGTGTAACTTGTTCACCACCTTCCACATGGGAGGAGTCAGGGGAAAAGCGTAAGCAAACTTCCCTGACCAGTTCATCCATAGGGTGTTCCCCTTGGAGTCTGGCTGGGGGAACCTGGACGCGAAGTCTGGGCATTGATGATTTTCGCTTGTGGCGAATAAGTGTATAGTTGGGAAACCCCATCGAGAGAAGAGGTGTTCTACGACTTCTTCGTTTTGACGCCACTCGTGTTCCTCTGGTAGGGGATCTCTGCTCAATGAGTCTGCTAGAGCTTTGAGTTCCCCTGGAACATGTGATGACAGGAACATTTTCCGTCTGAGTGCCCATTTCCAGATTTTCTGTGCAAGTCTGGATAGATTTGGAGACCGTGTACCCCCTTGTTTGTTGATATAAAACATTGCTGCGGTGCTGTCTGTTAGGATCTGCACCGACAGGTTTGTTAAATGGGGTTTGAATGCCTGAATGGCTTTCAATACTGCCATAAGTTCCAGCTCATTGATGTGGTTCTGAGCTGCAGTGCGAGACCACAGACCCTGAGCTGTGTGGTGAAGGTAGTGAGCTTCCCACCCTTCCAGTGAGGCGTCCGTTATGAACATTGCCTGTATCTGTGGGTCGTAGAAGGGTTTCCCTCTCGTCAGGTTCTGTCTCGTCAACCAGCAAAGATTTTGTACAAGTGTTGGCAAAACGACCACTAGATCGTCCCACTGACCGCTTGTCTGAGACCATTGTTTCACCAACCACTCCTGTATGGGATGCATGCGCAGGCGCACGCGAGGAACCAGGTATATGCAAGATGCCATCACGCCTATTAAACGCATTGCTTTGCGCACCATTATCTGGCGGCCAGCCTGATAATGTGGTATTGGCAGTACCACATTTCTTACTCGCTCCTCTGAGGGAAAGACCAATCCTTCCTCTTTGTGTAGAATAGCTCCTAGGAACTGTTTGGAAGTGCTCGGCACTGGACTTCATTTTTTCTTGTTGAGAAGCCCAATTGAAAGAGGAGGTTGATTGTCTTTTGTATGTTTTGTCTGCAAATCTGAGGTGATTCCCCTGTTATGAGCCAGTCGTCCACGTAAGGGTACACTGAGATTGCTCCCCTGCGCAGGTGCGCTGCCACTACCTTCAGTACCTTCTTGAATACCCTTGGAGCCGAGGCTATTCCAAAGGGCAGCACCTTGAATTGGTAGTGCTTGTTCACTATCTTGAAACGCAAGAATCTTCTGTGCTATGGGAACATTGACATATGAAAATAGGTATCTTTCATATCCAGTGTTGCCATGTAATCCCTTTTTTAGTAGCGGGATTACCTCTTGTAGTCATGCAGAACTTTTGTGGCTTGACATACTTGTTTGCAGGTTGCAAATCTAATACAGGGAGCATTGTTAGATTTTTTTCTGGCACAAGGAATTAAGTTGAATAAATACTGCTGTTTACCTGGTTGGCTGGGACCACTTCTATGGCGTGCTTTAATAGAAGCACTGTTATTTCTTCTAGAAGGGTCCGCTGATGTTCCTCTGCGTGGACTCTGTCTTGGGGGGTGGTCGCGAGGATGTTGAAGTTCTAAGCAGTAGCCCCCTGCTACCATGGACAGCACCCATCTGTCCGAGGTGATACCTGTCATGATCTCTGCTTCCAAAAGATCAGGACTTGCCCGACTCCCTTGGAAGCAGACCCATAACCCCGGTTCCGAGTGCCAGCCAGTCCCAATTGGGACCTTTTGGACCCTGTCCTGGCGCCAGTGGCACCAGGCTCATAAAGATGCCCAGTCCCAGCGCTGGAAGCGCCGGGCTCATAATGCTTGGGTGGACTTACCTGCAGCAGACCATGCTGCTTACTTACCTGCCAGTTGAACCCCTGATCCTCTTCTGTTTGGGACTACTTTTCCTGTTGGGTGGGGCAGGAGCCACTCCCTAGGTTCAGAACACTGGAACTCTTCTGGAAAGCAGGAACTCTTTTCTTACCTAGGCATGGCTGTGGAAGGAGACACCTAAGCACTACAGGAGGCTATTTAAACCGCACCCGATGGATGAATCTTGCTTTGCGTTATTCTGCATTCTCTGCAGCAGAACGCTCATCGTGTCTTCTGCTTCTGATCCTGGGCCTAAGTTAACAAAGGCTTACCATCCTGGAATCCAGTCTTCAGCAGCACCTGTAAAGACAAAGAAAGAACAGGTTAGCACTACGGTCTTCAGTGGCAGCGCATCTCTTACCTGGTCCATCGGCTGTCACCAACGCCTCGCGCTGCATTCCGGCATCTGAAAGACAAAGGCTTACCTACTCTTCGCACGCTCCGGAGGCCTTCGGCGCTGCATCCCGCATCTGAAAGACAAAAGAAGGTGCATTTAAAGACATTGGGCAACTTTATTACTCACGTGCCATTACTCCTTCCCACGCCGAATCCAGTGGGTATTCCAGCACCCTTCAGCTTCTCTAAAGCTCCGAACTTGTACCTGCAAGATAAAAGGGACAGTTAGTGCGCATCGTGAAGCAGGCTACAAGCGCTTACTTACGTGCTTCCAGGCGCTTCTATTCCTCACGCGGGTTCGATCCTCAACTCTCATCAGCCCGCCATCGGCCATCGCCGGAACCCTGCAAAACAAGAGATATCATTACAAAAGACTTTTAAGACATTTGAAGTGCCCAGAACTTACCGTTCGTGCAGTTAACGACGGACAGCAGTCCTCTGAGGTCAAGAGGCCTGCACCCTTATCCAGTGAAGAAACTGGTTACGGCACCCTGCCCCAAGGCAGATGGAGAGCTCGGCGTTCACTTACCTAAGGTGAGGGCGTTAACCTTTGGGGTTCTACAGGAGAAGAGAAAGGGAAGAGGAGAGAGGCACCCAATAACCCCAGTTCATTAATCCCATATTTTCTATCTGCAGACATCTTACTCTTCGAGTCAGACATACAGTGCACAGAGGTCCAGCCCAAAGAGCCAACCGTGTGTTACACATCACCTTTGAAGATACGGCATTCACCCAGTCAAGACCGGCGCCTCTGCGGGAATCAGGTGAGCGTTACAGAACGCAAAGCCTACCGCAAAACTCCCACCCAGGAGCTATGGAAACCTCGGATACCGACCAGCTAGCCCAGCTACTTGGGGAACTAAGAGCAGAAGTGCATGCAGCCCGTCAGGAAACGAATGCTCTAAGAAGGGAACTGATTATTTCCAAGGAGCGAACAGACGATCTCGCTAGACAATTGCTACAGTCACAAGCCGGACAAACTCCGTTACCCGCATCAGGGGCAAATCTTCCTTCAACATCCTCTACGAACCCAGTGCAGATCAACCTACCTGGGAATGTACCACTGGCTCCGCCCAAACGATTTTCTGGTGACCCAAAGAGGTTTGCAGTATTTATTAATCAGTGCCGGTTGCACTTCTTATGCCGGCCAGCAGCCTTTCCAACTGATCAAGCTAAGGAAGCTTTCGTACCTTAGTGGCAATGCGGCAGACTCGTCGATCCCTCTAGTTAATCAAGATGATCCGGTTCTCCATGATTTTCAAGCTTTTCAGCTCAGTATGGAAAAACTGCAAGACATTCACAGGTGCAGGCCTTGGACAATGAGCTCCTTTCATTGCGACAGGGTAATCAAGACCTTTTGGCTTATATTGCGTCTTTCAACAGACTGGTAGTGGAAACTCGATGGCCTGAGGACAAAAGGATTACGCTGTTTTATAGAGGTCTACGTGGAGAGCTCAAAGATGTGTTAGCCCAAGTAGTGAATCCCCCGCAAGACTGTTCGGACTATATTGACTTAGTCGTTCAAATTGACTGCAGAACAGGAAGGCCGATCGTTCCAAGTTTGATGCTCGAGTATTTTCCAAACCACCAACTCCTACCAAAGGAGTAGACTCCGGGGAACCCATGCAAATAGGGGGCCTGAAAGGACCACTAACACAAAAGGAGCGGGAAAGGAGAAAACAGCTGCAATTATGCCTCTATTGCGGAAACTCGGGGCACTTTCTTCGAGACTGTCCAGTGAAACCAGCCAAGAAGGCAGTAGGAGCTGCAGTTACCAGGGTCACAAACTCTGAGCAGGGAAACGACCTCGCCCGACAAGAATAGAGGTACTCTTGCCGAGCGTTAAAACCAGTTCCGTGACCTCGCATTTCGTGATACCTATGGTCCTCATTAGCCCTGAACATCCGGATCGATTACATGCGATTGAAGCTTACGTCGACAGCGGTGCCATCGGCAATTATGTGGATCATGAAATGGTTTTGAGGATGAATCTGACTCTTTGTCCAAAGGCTGTAAAGGACGTCATTACTACGGTGGATGGTACGGAGATAGCCTCCGGACCAGTAACGCATACCACCCAAGAAGTGACGCTAGTAAGTCAAGATGGACACCATGAGAAGATCGTGTTCGATGTGATCAAGGCCCCTCAGTTCCAGATTATTCTAGGAATTCCTTGGTTAGAGAAGCACAATCCTCAGATCGATTGGCGAGCAAGAACGGTTCAGTTTCCAGAATATGTCTCTACTTGTCACCCTCGACCTGGTGTTGCACTGGCAGCAATTTCCTCGGAGGCTCCCCAGTTACCTCCTGAATACCTAGAATTCCAAGATGTTTTCCGGAAGGATCAGGCTAACTCTCTACCTCCTCATAGGTCTTATGACTGACAGATAGACCCGATACCTGGATCTACTCCTCCTTGTAGTAGAATTTATGCCCTCACCGAGCCGGAGAATGTTCACCTCCGACAATACCTGGATCAATACCTAGCAAATGGGTTTATTCGTCCTTCCAAGTCCCCTGCTTCCTCAGCTTTGTTCTTCGTTCCAAAAAAAGAAGGGGACCTTAGAACTTGTATAGATTATCGCGCCCTGAACCAGATCACCGTTAAGAATAGATATCCGTTACCTTTGATCCCTGAACTCCTGGACCAAGTCAGAAAAGCATGCATATATACAAAGCTGGATCTTAGAGGATCCTACCACTTGGTACGAGTAAAAGAGGGCGATGAATGGAAGACGGCCTTCCGCACCAAGTATGGGCTATTTGAATATCAGGTCATGCCCTTCGGACTTTGCAATGCCCCGGCCGCCTTTCAATATTTTATGAACGATGTCCTCAGAGAGCTCATAGATGTGTGTGTTGTTGTTTACATTGACGACATCCTCGTTTATTCTTCATCGGAAACTGAACATCGGAAACTCGTGAAAATGGTCCTCGAGAGATTGCGTCAACACAAACTTTTCGCTAAGTTGGAAAAATGTGTTTTCAACGTGACTGAAGTTGAATTCTTGGGATTCATATTATCACCTAGGGGAGTGCGTATGGATTCAAAGAAGGTCGATGCAATTCTCAAATGGCCATCGCCATCCTCCGTAAAAGGTGTTCAAAGCATGTTAGGCTTCGCTAACTTTTACCGCAGGTTTATCCCCGAATTCTCTCGAATAGTCCAGCCCATCACCGCCTTGTTAAAGAAAAACAAACGTTTTGAATGGTCTACCGAGGCGGAACAAGCTTTCCAGAATTTGAAGACTAGATTTATCTCTGCACCGATCTTAAAACATCCTCGCCCAGAACTCCCCTACATCGTTGAAACTGATGCTTCGAGCCTTGCCATGGGGGCAGTTCTATCACAAAAGGACCCAGTAACCAATCAGTTGCATCCCGTGGCATTTTGGTCCCGCAAATTCTCGCCTCCTGAAATCAATTACACTATTACTGATAAGGAACTTCTAGCTATCAAGTCCGCCTTTAAGGCTTGGCAGCATTATCTTCTGGGGGCCCGACACACCGTTACTGTGATTACAGATCACCGAAACCTGCAATATTTGAAAACCGCAAAAGCTCAATGCTCTAGGCAACTCCGTTGGGCACTATTCTTTGCCGAGTTTGACTTCATAATTACCTATCGACCTGGTACAAAAAACGGTAAAGCTGATGCCCTTTCTCGGATGGGAGTGGAAGAACATTTGATCAATCCTAAACCTGTACCTATCATTCCCGAACAAAGAATTCTAGGTGTAATCGCCACACAATCCATAGAGGAAGTTAAGGATGAAGCCAGGCTACTGGTAACTCCAGCAGACATACAGAATTGGCATCTGCAGGGAAAGGACTTTACGGTGAACGACAACCTATTATATTTCCAAGAACGGTTATACCTGCCCAGCACAGATTTACAGAAAAAGGTAATCTCTTGTTATCACGATTCTTTAATGGAAGGACATCCCGGTATGACCAAGACCTCGGAAAAGATCAAGCGCTACTTCTGGTGGCCGTCTTGGAAAAAAGATATCAGAGACTTTATAATGTCCTGTGGAGTATGCGCCCAAAACAAGAGTCAAAAGGAAAAACCAGCCGGCCTCTTACGCCCTATTGACACCTTGGCATACGCTTTCTATGGACTTCATCACCGATCTACCTCCATGCTCCGGATACAATACGATCCTAGTAATCGTGGACCTATTCTCCAAGATGGCGCATTTCATTCCACTCAAAGGCTTACCAACAGCAGCAACTCTGGCCCGAGAATTTCTCGAAAACATCGTCCGACTGCACGGTTTTCCTTCAGTTCTAATTTCGGATCGAGGTAGTCAATTTATTTCTCATTTTTGGCGAAGTTGCTGTCGGTCGGCTCAAATTGATGTGAGACTTTCGACCAGCCACCACCCTCAAACCGACGGACAAACCGAGAGGACCAATCAAACTCTGGAACAGTATTTGCGCTGCATGCTACAACAAACTGAAAAAACTTGGAAAGATATCCTTTGGATAGCCGAATATGCCTACAATAACTCTGTCCACTCGGGAACTGGGAAGACCCTGTTTTTTCTTTTATACGGTAGTCACCCTCGAACCTCGGAGTTGGATCCACTCCAAGATCTTGGAACACCAGCAGTAGACCACCTGCATTCTACAATCACCCAAGCCTTTAAGGAAGCCGTTTCTCACCTTCAAAGGGCTAAAGAACAATACAAGAAAGGAGCAGACCAACATCGGAAGGAAGCCCCCCAATATCAAGTAGGAGATCAAGTCTGGTTATCCACCAAATATCTACCTCTAAAAGGACCACGCACATTCAACCCAAGATACCTTGGTCCCTATTCCATCACTACCATAGTAAATCCAGTAGCGGTCAAGTTGGACTTGCCCCCTCACATGAAGATACATCCGGTCTTCCACGTCTCTCTATTAAAACCCGTGCAACCTCAAACCCGACTAACTACATCTCCAAAACCTATTCTAGTTGATGGAGAACTCGAGTTTGAAGTCAAAAGCATCCTGGATTCCAAGATCTCCAAATCTAAACTATTTTACCTGATTGACTGGAAAGGCTACGGTCCCCAAGAAAGATCCTGGGAATCTGCAGAATATGTCCACGCGCCTCGTCTAATCAAAAGATTTCATCGAACATTTCCTAACAAGCCCAAACCCCCGGAGAAGCCCGGTTTGGGAGGGGCCTTGGGGGGGGGGGGGGTGCTGTCATGATCTCTGCTTCCAAAAGATCAGGACTTGCCCGACTCCCTTGGAAGCAGGCCCATAACCTCGGTTCCGAGTGCCAGCCAGTCCCAATTGGGACCTTTTGGACCCTGTCCTGGCGCCAGTGGCACCAGGCTCAAAGATGCCCAGTCCCAGCGCTGGAAGCGCCGGGCTCATAATGCTTGGGTGGACTTACCTGCAGCAGACCATGCTGCTTACTTACCTGCCAGTTGAACCCCTGATCCTCTTCTGTTTGGGACTACTTTTCCTGTTGGGTGGGGCAGGAGCCCCCCTAGGTTCAGAACACTGGAACTCTTCTGGAAAGCAGGAACTCTTTTCTTACCTAGGCGTGGCTGTGGAAGGAGATACCCAAGCACTACAGGAGGCTATTTAAACCACACCCGATGGATGAATCTTGCTTTGCGTTATTCTGCATTCTCTGCAGCAGAACGCTCATCGTGTCTTCTGCTTCTGATCCTGGGCCTAAGGGAACAAAGGCTTACCATCCTGGAATCCAGTCTTCAGCAGCACCTGTAAAGACAAAGAAAGAACAGGTTAGCACTGCGGTCTTCAGTGGCAGCGCATCTCTTACCTGGTCCATCGGCTGTCACCAACGCCTCACGCTGCATTCCGGCATCTGAAAGACAAAGGCTTACCTACTCTTCGCATGCTCCGGAGGTCTTCGCACTGCATTCCGGCATCTGAAAGACAAAAGAAGGTGCGTTTAAAGACATTGGGCAACTTTATTACTCACGTGCCATTACTCCTTCCCACGCCGAATCCAGTGGGTATTCCAGCACCCTTCAGCTTCTCTAAAGCTCCGAACTTGTACCTGCAAGATAAAAGGGACAGTTAGTGTGCACCGTGAAGCAGGCTACAAGCGCTTACTTACGTGCTTCCAGGCGCTTCTATTCCTCACGCGGGTTCGATCCTCAACTCTCATCAGCCCGCCATCGCCGGAACCCTGCAAAACAAGAGATATCATTACAAAAGACTTTTAAGACATTTGAAGTGCCCAGAACTTACCATTCGTGCAGTTAACGACGGACAGCAGTCCTCTGAGGTCAAGAGGCCTGCACCCTTATCCAGTGAAGAAACTGGTTACAGCACCCTGCCCCGAGGCAGATGGAGAGCTCGGCGTTCACTTACCTAAGGTGAGGGCATTAACCTTTGGGGTTCTACAGGAGAAGAGAAAGGGAAGAGGAGAGTGGCACCCAATAACCCCAGTTCATTAATCCCATATTTTCTATCTGCAGACATCTTACTCTTCGAGTCAGACATACAGTGCACAGAGGTCCAGCCCAAAGAGCCAACCGTGTGTTACACCTCACCTTTGAAGATACGGCATTCACCCAGTCAAGACCGGCGCCTCTGCGGGAATCAGGTGAGTGTTACAATACCCTCCCATGCGTGGGTGAAGTTGGAAATGCGTTCTCCTACTGGAGATGCATGGGAGGGTACCTGGAGCGAAACGTCGCTTGCTCTGAGTTGGGGTGCCACCTCGAGCTGGGCCTCTGCCCAGATTACCACGACCTCTGCGTTGTCCTTGTGGATAGCCTTGGAAGGCTTGTCCTCGATTGTTGCCATAGGAACCTTGGCCTTGATTGTAGCCTGATCCTCTGAATTTTGGCCCCGAAAGCAGTGAAAATTACTGTTCCCTCTTTGACCCGTAGGCTTGTTTGTGAGCTGACCTAAATATTTTAGAGTATCATACTCATCCTTTGCTGTTTTAAGTGAGTCTTCTACAACCTTGCCGAAGAGCACATTAGGTTCCACATGCATGCCTCTTTTGCCCCCTCTGCAATGACTCTCCCGGCATGGTCAGCTGCGTCGAAATTTGACTTGGAGACAAGTAGATTCAGCTCTTCCGTCTGCTGCCACCTGAGCTAGTTATTTAAGTGGCTGTGGGGCGGACAAAAGTAAGGCGGAAACCTCCTCCCACTTATGGCAGTTATAACTTGCCAAAAGTGTAGCGTTGTTGGCTATTCTCATCTGGTAGGGCGCAGAAGAGGCGACCTTCCTGCCCATTGAATATATCTTCTTGCTTTCCTTATCCGGTGGTGCCTCGGAGGAAGCAAGGGCTGTGCCTGCATTTTTCTTGTCGTGGTGACAACCAATGAGTCTGGTTTTAACTGGCCTCTTATGTATAAGGGGTTTGATGGTGCAGGCCTGAATAGTTTTTCCAAATGCAGATTAACGGCCCGTGTCAGATTGGGAGCCTAAGGAGGGTTGTATTCTGCGTTGTACAGACTTTAGCAGTGGGATTAACTGTCCTACTGTCTTTGTCCCCCAATATTTGTTCAGCAAAGTCTCTACCTTCCTGTACCTCCTGTGTGTCAATACGCAAGTATTCCGCCGCCTTGGCTAAGACTTCAATGAGGAGGGGTTGATTGTCGGAAGGGTAAGCTACTAATGGAGGGTCCTGGTTAATAGGAGACTCTATGGTGTACATGTTCGCCTCCTGGTCTGTGTCTGGGTCCTCATCCCCATAATAGAGTTCATCTGGATCATCCTCAATAATTTGAGGGTCAGATGTTTCCACACATGAAAGATCTTCTTGGTCTTCTGGGTCTATTTCAGGATCATATAGATCTATAAACTTGCCTTGTATGGGGGACATTAGGGCGAGACCTCTAAGCATGGGGTTGAGATGGTAAGGAAGAGGCTTGGGAGCCGGAAGGGGCTGAGGTGGGAGGAGTAGATTGAAAACTATGAAGGTAATCTGGGTTTTTTTTCAAAGAAATTTGCCATAAAGGTCATTCTACGCATAACTATCGATACCTTGCGAAGACCATTCCTTCAAATTTGGGATTACAATGGGTTGAGTGGAAAGACCTATATCCTCATTAGTGGGAGGTATAATCTTTGGCCTAGAGTCCTTAGGTTTGTCTATGGGCTTGGACAATATTCCTTTTTGTGATGACTTGTCCTAGTAGGACCACCTCACCTTCTTGCGTGAGACATGGCCGTAGCACACTATTCCTCCCAGGATAATGCCTTGCCAGACATCACATTCTATCCAAGTGCGGTGAGGCTCTGGTTCCAGCTCAACAGCTTGGATTGCAATTTGCTTGTTTTCCTTATACACGACAGGGGCAGTGACTAATCAATCTTGTGACATTTCATGGTGTGAAAACGTGATGGCCTGTGTCCAGCTAGTGGTTCTTGAAAGAATTACATCATGGGTGGTGTTTGATAGTGTGAGAGGTCCAGGCAGCCGCTGTCTGTAGGATTGGACGTAATTGATCAAATAGTAAGCTTTGACTTTCTGGCCAAATACATATTGCAAGTTCTTGCAAACCTTTGACATTTATTGGTGGGCAGGAGTGGAGAACTGTAGGAGGAATTGCTGTGCGACCTTGGTTATTGAAAAGGCAGTATTTTAAGCTTCGCGTAAAGTAAAGAAAACACTGACAATTGTGAAATAAGCAACACCAACATAAAACAAATGCAACATATTTATGTTTTTGTGCCAATAATTTCCTTTTATTAAAATGCACACCAGGTTTCTTTTGGTGCTTGTTGTAAGTCATTTAAGATACATTTTGCTCCATAAAAAAGGTATATCCATTTTTGTTGAACAAACATTTTAATAGAGGAATTAAAAAAATATTAACCACAACTTTGTCTTTAAAAATGTGAGTAGACCCATCACTTCATGTAAAATATGGCAATTCATTTTGTTATATCATACTTCATACCCAAATAGTATATATCGAAAATACATTTTTTTAAAACTATTTAACTCATGAAACTATAAATTAATTCAAGGTATTTTAAATACTAACTTACATATTTTATACATTGGTTTATACTGTAAAAAAATGACAATAAGTAGCTCAAAGTGCTGTTTGTCAGTTGCTGTGAAAAAAACAGTTAGAAATAAGCCTGTAAAACAAGGTTCTGGCAGACTACAAGAAGACAAAGCAGGTCTGGTCAACGGCTTTCAGGGCCAACTGACAAGCAAAAAAAATTGTAGATAATTATTTGAAGGCTTTTTGTTACACAGCAATGCTTTAAACCTTCAACTAACTATTGAATTCATCAATTCAACAACAAAAAAATAAGAAGTAAAAAACCTAACAATTATTTTGGAATCTTTACACTGCTTAAAATCGAATTGTAGAATCTACGAGATATTTACAAAAGTTATAATGGAATGCTTTCTTAATGGGCGTACAAGGCCGTTATCAGACTGAGATCCCAGCATGGTTGGACCATAATTTCTAGAGTCTTGCACTTCAACAGTTCCTATGAACCAAACCAGACATCCATCAGTAAAAAAGAAATCATCTGTCTACTCTGTTTCACTTCAAACACATAAGCGTTGCCAAATTCCCTTAATTTTACCTTTCCTGGCAGCACCCTTTCATCCCACCACACAAACAATTATGGCAACTGCTTCATCTTTTACTTCAGTCTTTGCAACTACTGGATCCAAACCGAGGTGAGAGCTTAAAATGCTGAAGACCATTTCATTGGTCGGTAGAATTGCTAGTTGATTAGTTCCAAATGCTTTCTGGAATATTGATTTTTAAATACTGAGTGAAATGTTAATCAAGAAATAACAGCTGGTTGCAATAACCACCGTGAACCGGTTACTGGCATCAAATCGTGTCAATTGGTATTTCTATTAAAACAAAAAAATGTATCCGCTAGACTTGGGAGTCCCATTGCCAAAGATGCGTATGCTCCAACATGATCCAGAAGTAATCCTCTTCAACTAGTTCATCGCACTTTCTACAAAAATAATGTTTCTGTAAAGAATGCTTCACTGGAGTGGTGGACAGTTTTTATTTAAATGTGAAAGTACATGAAAACACAAACGAGGGCTTTAATATTAGTGTTTGAATGCCACTATTTGCTGTTTTCGGTTTTTGTAATGCATTCACATCCAACACTGGGAATGTGGCATGTAAAGAAACCAAAGCTATTCATTTACTTGGGCCTGCAGACTTTTAATGTGCTCTTTGAGGAGACATGTCAGGATATAATGGCATGTAAATTAGACGGAAAAAAACAGAGGGGACATTCATGCAACAATAACATAAGCACATAAATATCAAACATACAAATTACAGTACACAAATTCTCTTTGTGCAGCCCTATTCTAAAGGCGTTCCCCTTGCGCGAGTAGTTCAAACTAAATTAAGAGTTCACTGTGGTAAACTTTTGTCCTGCAATCAGAGACCACCGCCCTTTGGGGACTTTTCCCTTCTGACTCAGATGAGCGGTTAAGAAAAATAAAGGGTCGAGTTAAGTTGTACCATCTGCCTAAGTGCACAATGAATACACCTGCTGGGTAGTAATATATGTTGCGAGTGTGACCAACATCTGGGCAGGAGTTAAAAAGGGTTAAGGAGACCGTTTTAGTGGCCTGCTGGGCATTAAAAAGGCCCTGTGGGAGGACAGCCTCCCTGGCTCCTAATTTGTTGAGAGAGGGAACTCGAGACTACTCCCACAGAGATGCTACTTAATGAAATCCAATGCACAAAAGGCAAACTGGCCTCATTATATATTGGACTACTAGGGTAGCTTGCTCTTTTAAGTTACTGAGAAAATGAACTTTATGTGCAAACTTGGGCCGCTCTATGTTGCATTCCTAGATTTTAAAAGCCCTTTTGTAATACACATATTGGCAAGTCTGTCCAAGTGTGAAGACAAAGCACAGAGTTCTTTAAAAATGCAATAATTTAATAATTTACTCTAACACAAACTGGCACAGTATTTTTCTTGCAATATTCTGCTGCTGCAAACTGTAACGGTTTGAATAGTATCCCGTCATTTCCATTGTTAGCCTGGTTGTAGACAAAGAAGAAGAAAACAAGAAGCAGCCTCGTACATAACGCACTGCAAATACAAATGGAGCAGAAAAGACTTGTGTATGCAGTGCATCATAATTTAAGGAAGGACAGTGTGAGGATATAGTAGGTGGCACCATGACTGCTCGCTGGGATGGAGTGACAGTGCACTAGCCACCCCAACTCCGCCAAGTCATCCTTTTCATAATGGCAGTAACTCCAAATTTCAGAAGTCTGTAGGTAATATCTGTACTTCATATCATCTACATAATGGCAGTGCCTCCCTAATTTACTTGTGTGTACACACAACCCTTACATCGCATGAATTTGCTGCAAGATGTGGCAGAAAAGAAAATAGGCAGCCCTTTGGAAAATCTGGAATTCCAATGTCTTTAAAAGAAAAGACAGCAGAGAGGTTTACACCTTGGGGTTTCAATTAGCACACCCTTTAAGAGAAGTGTGGGAAGATTTGTACATATGTGCAACAGTAAAAAAAGACGGGCATATCTATAATCAGTTTAATGTAATATTGTTAAATGTATGTCGGAGAGCTTATAGTATTTATTCTAGGCTACAAATACAGATGTAAGCCAAACAGGAAAGCTACCCAACAAAGTTCAATTCGTTGGTAGTTCCACAATTGGTTCAAACATATATTGATGTTTTTATTTAAATCTGCAAAGTTTTCTGCATTTAATTTTTTCATCAACAGTTTGGCGATGAAGCAAATGTTGACAAGAACTGCAAGCTGGCTATCCTGCATGATCAGTCCGAAGGACGGTCATTAAAGTCTTTCCATAGGATTCGTAGGAGAATTTCCACACAATTTGATAAACCAGCAACCAAAGGAGGTACATTTCTCCTCCCACAGTCCAATCAAAGGTTATGAATGCTGCAAATCACAATGCCAAAATTTGATAATATGCAATGTATAATCAATTTGGTCGGTAACTCTCGGTACTGGACACAGGCCTATTTTTATGCTGAATATTTGCAATAAACCTACTTAAAAACAAGCAGAAATGAATTAGTGTTGTTGTCTCCCTACAGCAATGCAAGCATAAATAAATCTACACTACAGTCAATTTAAATTTCTGTAAAGACAATCTTCGGTTTATATCAAATCAAGATTGTTGAGATGCTTCAACCAAGGTCTTCATCTTTCCTGTAGACTTGAGCATGTGTGGTCCAAACTGCAACAAAAAAAAGCACAGTATATAAACTCCACATAATAATAAATGTTCATACGGTTTACTTAAAATGAGCTTTTATTAGGAAACTGATCCTTGTAGCATGTTTAATCAATGGCAAAGATAACCGGGTTAAAGCAGTATTATCAAACAAATCTAATTCATTTATGATTTTACTTGAGCATGGAAAGTTCAGGGGTCAGAGGGTTGTACTGCAGTTAGGTCTACCAGTTTGTTTATGATAAATCAGGTAGTAGGTTATCTGCAAGTTAATCAGGGGCTGTGGCAATCAGTGTGCAATGTAGTCGCAAGTTGGACTCAGCCTTTATCTTGAGGTCGACACATTGTGGGGTACTTTTAAACTGGATAATAACATTTTATTACAATAATTAGCAAGAAGAATCGACAGGAAGCCATATACATTTTTTATTTTATTTAGGCATGAAAACACATTTATGTACTAGTATTTTGGCGCAAGGATCAGGGTGGTTCGATACTGCTGCTTGCAGTCCCACAGGTATGTTTTTAATACAATTCATGTTTACGCTGCTTATGTGGTGTGCTGCACACCACAAATGATACACAAGTCAAACTAGAAGAAAGCACCTAAACACCTGCACGCTTGCACTTAACGTTTATTTTCTCAGTTTCCCCATATACTAATGTGAACAGCACCTGCGTATGGATAAGTGGATGGATGATGCCACATTGGTGACATGTCTTCTGCAAATCTTTGGGCCTTTTCAAGGCTTGTGCTGCAAAGCTCAGTGGATGATTATTGGCCTCGTACCGGGGATAAGAAATTAAAGAGTGCAGTGCAAAATTGTATCGAGAAAAATGTGGAGAGGGCACAGAAAAAGAAATGATCTACATGGGAAAATGGTTTGAGCTTTTGGTTCTTATATCTTTTAGAGAAAGACACATTCATAGGTAATGGGGATTGAAAAAAAGTATAGCTGCTCTGCAGGAGTACAGGGATGAGTAGTGATGAAAACTCCTGCTCAGACCCACTCTACTACTAAATCAGGAGTGATCTAAATGATCAACGTAAAACAATCAAAACATGAAGGATAAACCTCTACCTCTTTAAAAAGGTAGTCCAAGCCGAGGGCAGGCCAGCTGCTTCGAGAGGGGGGCATAATCTAGAAGGAACAAGTTACTTACCTGTAACTGTTGTTCTCCAGCATGGGTCTGGCATGGATTCACATGCTCATGAATATTCCCCGTCGTCAGGCTGGGAATCCTCGGTAAAGAAAAAACCAGTATCAGTTTCGTTTCTGATCTGTCTTTCGTAGTAGTAACCAATCACTGATCTCTGCGTCATACTGACCACAGCCAATGACTGCCCTCTACCTAAGCCCCGCCTCTGGCAGCCATATTCAGATTTGGAAGAACGTGAAGTGGCAGTATGACCAAGTGAAGAGCCGCAGAGGGGTAGGAGGGAGGGTTCGCATGTGAATCCATGCCAGACCAATGCTGGAGAACAACAGTTACAGGTAAGGAACTTGTTCCTTCTCCAGCATGGGGTCTGCCATGGATTCACATGCTCATGAATAAAGAATACATAGCAGTACACACATGCACAACCACGGGAGGTGGCAAAGGCTCAACATTAAGCATTACATCAAACTCAACATTAAGCATCTTACCTCCTCACCAGGCTCACCTCAGGCGAACAGGTTGCGCAGCACTGCTTGGCCGACCCTGGACTCCTCCCTGGAATCCCGATCGACGCAGTAGAATTTCGTGAAGGTGTGCGTCGACCTCCACGTAGCAGCCCTGCATATGTCCAGCAGGGGCACACCAGAAAGGAACGCCGTGGTAGCTGCGATCGCTCTGGTGGAATGGGCTCTCGGACGGCCAGGCAGCGGTCGGTTTGCCAACCGATGACAGTACATGATACAGCCGGAGAGCCATCTGGAAATGGAAGCCTTCGAGAGAGCCTTCCCCTGATTGACAGGTCCAAAGTTCACAAAGAGTTGTGACGTCTTCCGAAAACACTTCGTGCGGTCCACGTAGAACTTCAGCGCTCTAGCCACATCCAGCGAGTGCAAAGTCCTCTCAGCCGGCGACGAAGGCGACGGGAAGAACACAGGTAACACCAAGGGTTCGTTGAGGTGGAAGTCCGACGGCACCTTGGGCATGAAGGAGGGGTGCGTCCTGAGCACCACCCTCGTGTCGTGAAAAGTCAAGTACGGGGCCTTGCAGGAAAGGGCCTGGATCTCTCCCACCCGTCGTGCGTAGGTGATGGCCACAAGAAATGCCGTCTTCCACGACAGGAACTTCAACGGGGCCGAGTGCAGAGGCTCGAACGGCGGTCCCATGAGCTTGGTCAGCACCACGTTGAGCTCCCACGCCGGGGCCGGAGCCTTCACCGGCGGGAACGATCTGAACAGTCCCTTCATGAACTCTTTCACCAGACGATGAGACCACAAGGACGTCCGCCCCGTGGTTCTGGTGTATCGGGAGATCGCAGCAAGATGAATCTTGATGAACGCGTGTGCCAGTCCAGCTTTGGCCAGCGTCAACAGGTACGGCAGTACTTGGGGAGCCGTAATCCTTAGAGGATTAATCTTCTGTGCGTGGCACCAGACAGAGAACCTCTTCCATTTGTGTCCGTAGCATTTAAGAGTCGAGGATGCCCTGGCCTTTGCAAGAACCTCTCTGCAGTCGGCCGGTATGTCATATCCTCCAAACTCTAGCGCTGCAGGAGCCAGGCCTGCAAGTTCAGTGACTTCGGGTCGTGGTGGAGGATGGCGCCTCCTTCCCTGGAGAGCAGATCCGGGTCCACTGGCAGCTTGATTGACGGGGACGCTGACAAGTCCAGAAGGTCCGGGAACCATATCTGCCTCGGCCACGAAGGTGCGACGAGGATCATCCTGCACCGTGACCTCTTGAGCTGGTTGATGATCCGGATCCGCAGTGGCAATGGAGGGAACGCGTATAGGAACAGGCCCTCCCAGGGGAACGAGAAAGCATCGCCCATGCTCCTCGGTTGGGGAAACCTGCTGGCGAACCTCCGGCACTTGGAGTTCGACGCCGTCGCGAACATGTCGATCTGGGGTGAGCCCCACCGTCGGAAGAGGCGATCCACTAGATCCTGCCGTAGTTCCCACTCGTGGCACGAGCGCAGCTCCCTGCTGAGTGAGTCGGCGATGGTGTTTTTTATCCCTGCCAGATGAAACGGCACCAGAAACATCCTTTGGGCGACGGCCCAATGCCACAGGTCCTGCGCCTCCTTGGACAGTGCTGGGGACCTGGTTCCGCCCTGTTTCCTGATGTAAAACATGGTGGTGGTGTTGTCGGTGAAGATCCTCACCACCTTGCCCTTGAGGGACGGAAGGAAGGACCTGAGGGCCCAAAACACTGCACGGAGCTCCAGGACGTTGATATGGAGGGACTTCTCCGTCGGGAGCCAAAGGCCTCTTGCGTGCAGTTTTTCGGTGTGCGCTCCCCACCCTTCCAGGGAGGCATCCGTGGTCACTGTCTCCTGGTGGCCTGGGGTCTGGAAGTCCATGGCCGCCGTCAGATGCGCGTGGGTGCCCCACCACCAGATCGCTCGTCGGAAACTCTCGTCGAGCGTGATCCTCTCCTTGAAGCTGCCCGTCGTTTGGATCCAGCGCGCGTCCAGGAACTCCTGCAACGGGCGCATCCGGAGCCTGCTCAGGGGAATGAGGTAGATGCAAGAAGACATCATTCCGAGGAGGGACTTGATGGACCTCACCTTGGCCGCGTCGGCAACCAACATCCGCTGTACCTTGCCCAGGATGGCCCTGGTCCTTTCCTCGGACGGGGAGGCCAGAAGGGACACTGTCGAGCTTCGCTCCCAGAAACAGTGCGTCTTGCGCGGGTACCAGGTGGGACTGACTTGGCGTAGTTCATGGAGAATCCCAGGTCCATGAGAAGTTGGACGGTCCTTGCCGTATGCTCCACGGCGAGCTCCCTCGTCTTGGCTCGAATGAGCCAGTCGTCCAGGTAGGGGTAGACGTGGATCCCCTCTCGGCGCAGCTGCGCCACCACTGGTGCAAGGCACTTGGTGAATACCCTGGGTGCCGACCGTAGTCCGAAGGGAAGGGCTCTGAACTGATAGTGACGCCCTTGGACCACGAACCTGAGAAATTTTCGGTGCCCCTTTAGGATGGGAATATGGAAGTAGGCATCCTCCAAATCGAACGACGACAGGAAGTCACCCTCCTCCAGCTGACCCAGGACGTGCTGGAGGGTGACCATCCGGAACTTCTGTGCCTTGATGAACTTGTTCAGTCGTCGTAGGTCTAGGATGGGGCGCCATCCTCCCGTCTTCTTCTTCACGAGGAAGTATCTTGAGTAAACTCCGGAGCCCCGAAGCCTCTTTGGGACGAGTTCGATGGCACCCTTCCTGAGCATCGCCTTTACCTCCAGGAGAAGCTGAGGGACGTGAAGCTCTTTCCTGGCCACAGGGGGGACGCGCGGGCACCTTCTTTGAAACTCGAGCGCGTGGCCCTGGGCTAGGGCGTCCAGCACCCAACCGTCGGTGGAGATGGACTCCCACACGCTGACTAAGCTCGCCAGCCGGCCTCCCACCGGGGTGCTTCGGTGGGGGCCCGACCCCACGGCCGGTTCAATCCTGCTTCGACGAGGCTTTGCCGCCTTGACCTCCTTGGCGACGACGGCGGGGTCCGCCTGACTTGCCTCGTCCCCTGTAAGCTTCCTGAGACGACGAACGGGCCGCTTGACGGTAGGTGGAAAATCCGCCGCCGGAACCTTTGGAGATGCCCTTGCCTCCGCCGCTCCAAAAGGGCGGCCGCCGTTGCTGGAGAACCCCGAGAGCCCGGGCCGTCTCCGTGTCCGCTTTAATGGCCTGAAGGGAATCGTCCACTGTTTTCCCAAACAGGTTGTTCCCATCGAACGGCATGTCCAGGACTCTGGTTTGCACATCTTGACGGAAAGCCGTGGCCTTGAGCCATCCACGCCGTCTAAGGCACACGCCATTGCCCAACTGGCGAAATCCAGTGTCAGCGATGTCCGTCGCAATCGTGATGGCGTGGTCCGACGCCACCTCACCTTCCTGCAAGATCTCCAGGGCCTCCGCCCTCTTGTCCGGTAGGAAGTCCAGCAGGGGAGCCAGTTTGTACCACAGCTCCCTATCGTAGCGGGCTACGATAGCCAAGGCGTTGGCCGCCTTAATCGTCGTCGCTGCAGACAAGATGCCTCTGCGCCCCATCGTGTCCAATTTCTTTCCCTTGCCGTCCGGCGGGGAAGTCGACGTGGAGGCCGCACCCCCCCGCTTTCTTCCTGGCCGCCGCAGAGACGACGGAGTCCAGGGTAGGCTGTGCCCGGAGGCACAAGGGGGCCGCGTCCGGGACCCAGTACTTCTTCTCGTACCGGTCTCTTCTAGCCGGCGTCGTGGATGGGTTCTTGAGGAGGGCGAGGCCCTCATCCCAAATATCGTCCAGTAGAGGTACCGCAAGGACCGTCTTCCTCTTGGCCTTGCGCCGTTGATAAAGGAAACCTGCCTCCTTCTCCTCAGGGCAGAGCTGGAAGAGCTCGGATGCCCTGGCGATCATGGAGTGAAACGATCCAATCTCGTCGGGCGGGGAAGCCCGGGTGGGAGGTGACGACGGCAGATCCTCGTCGTACACCTCGTCGTCCGTACCCGTCGCGGCCGTGTCAGTCCACGTATCATCCCCTCGAGTCGTGGACGGGGAGGAGGGCTGAACGGGGCGCGAGGGCTGAAAAGGAGGTGGAGGGTGAATCCTTTTCTTGGGGGGGAGGGCTGCCAGAAGGTCCTAGTTCTGGGTCCCCCGACGGGAGTGGCTCCTCCGCTGGTGGTAACGGTAGTCTCGTCCTTATCTCTGAGCATAAGGACTGTATAGCCAACAAAATGGCCGCCGAATTGTCTTGCGGCGCTGGCAGAGGGGAGTCCGACGGGCGGTCAGGGGCCCCGTCGGCACCCTCGACGATATCTTCGTCTCCTGCGTCGGGATCCCTCCCGACGGGCTGGTCTTCTTCCACGCCAAGGCCGTGGCTTAAGACCTCGATCAGCTCTTCCTCAGAGGTTGAGGCCAAATCCACGACGACTTCCTGCCCCTCCTTCTCCGCCGGAGGTTTCACGGGGGTCCCGTCGATGGGCATAAAAGAGGACTCCCTCCGCGGCGGCAGGGAGACTGAGCCCTGAGGTCGCCACCACTGGTGTAGCCTCCGCAGGATGAGCCAGGGCCGCCGCGACTGTCTCGATAGAGGCCTTGGCCGGATGGATTAAGGCTTTCACCACCTTAGGTGCGCTCACCGCCTTCTCCTTGAGGGGGGGGGGCACTGCCTCGCTCCCCCTCCGATGGGGACTTCGAGCTCGACCGGGGCCTCTCCAGGAGCTTCGCCGGGTGCTCGGCCTTCCTCTTACCCAACCCAGAGCGTTGGCTCGTGGTTGATGGTGCCGGGGAGGGTGCGCCCTGCCTGGCGCCCATAGAGCCCGACCGTTTGGCGCTCCTGGTGCCAGCGGACTCGCGGTGCTTGGCCTTGTGTTGGACCCCCGTCGCCAGGGCGTCCTCAAAGGTCTTAGAAGACCGCTCGGATTTCTTCCTCTTCTTCTCGCCGGACGGGCTCTTCCCTTCCAGCCAGTTGGCGAGACGTTGATGGCGGTCCTTCATAGTCCGCTCCGACATGTTGCCGCAAAACGCACAGTCCTTCTCCACGTGCGTCTTGTCCTCATGCAGGCAATAAAGACAAAAGGAGTGTTCGTCTTCCTTAAAGACATTCTGCAGCTGGCATCCAGGGCAGACCCTGAACAGCTTTCCGGGCGTCGAGCTTCCCTTCTCCTGGGCCATGTCCGAGATGGGCCTGAGAAACTTCTGGAGTCCTCCAAAAGCATAGCTCGACGAAATCTTCACCCTTGAGGGGCATAGACGAATCCGACACGGGTCCCCGTTGATCGGATGGAGAGTCGGTGGAGCTTGAGGCTCTTTTGACCGAAAAAACGAAGTTTTTGAGAAAAAACGTGAAAAAAATAGCACTAACGATCAGAGCAATAGCACGAGGATCCCAACACATGAACGTGCGGTAAAAATCTGAAGATGGCTGCCAGAGGCGGGGCTTAGGTAGAGGGCAGCCATTGGCTGTGGTCAGTATGACGCAGAGATCAGTGATTGGTTACTACTACGAAAGACAGATCAGAAACGAAACTGATACTGGTTTTTTCTTTACCGAGGATTCCCAGCCTGACGACGGGGAATATTCATGAGCATGTGAATCCATGCCAGACCCCATGCTGGAGAAATAAGATCATCAAAACAAAAAATAATCATGTAATACTAAATTAAAAAAACATCCAACCAAGGTTCTATAAAAAAAAAAGGGAGCCTTTAAACTAAACTCTAATAACCCCCCCAATGTAAAAGACGACACAGAAATGCAGACTTTGGAATACAAGGAAGAATACTGAATCTGAAGACTGGGATAACGCAGAAAATTCAGAAGCAATTTTCAAGTTCAATGAAGAGTTCTTTAGAAAGGTAGGGAGTGACGTCTTTACCGTCTTAATCGTCACCAGGGCCATTAAGGCAGTTTAGTGGGGACCAAATCACTTTAGGCTGGTCTCTGAGGTTCAGTTCCGATCTGAGAGCTTTCCGAGGTCATAGTCTGGTTGATGAGCAGGTCAACTGGGTAACACACCCGGTGCGGTTTAACAAACAGCAACAGCACTTGGCATGAAGAACATTGGGACAGGTAGGAGGTCTCCAAGGTAAGGCGTAGACCCAGGGTCGCTACCTAATTTGTAATAGTAAAACAGGGTTTGGGCACCCAGCCGGAACCCAGTGAGCTTGTCTATGTCAAAATAATAAAGGAACCTCCATTTAGGGTAAACGGTGGTGTGCCTGTTGCAGGTGCTTGTGTATTGGTGGACACTTGTGCCCCCGGTGTGCAGATTGAGGAATTATACACAGTTACACAGCCATTCTGTGCAAAGTCAATATATTTTATTGAACAAAAATCAAAGCACAATGTAGCAAACGCGTGTTTCGACCCAACTGTCTTTTTCCAGGCTGAGTTATTCTTATACCGCCTTCCTTATTATATGGTGTGGTAACCTAATGTTGCTGTTAATTCACGTTAGGATTTCAACAATTCTGATTCCCTTGTGATTTGTGAACTGCAAATGCGAAGCAAAGGAATCGTTCAGAAGCTTTTCAGCGTAGCTACAATCCAACAATCAGCCTGGAAAAAGACTGTTCGGCCGAAACACTTGTTGGCTACACTGTGCCTTGATTTCTGTTAAATTAAATACATTGCCTTTGCTCAGAATGGCTGTGTAACTATGTGTATAATTCTTAACAGCTTTAAAGGGTTTTGTTGAAACCTAACTGAAAACAATGGCAGCATTCAAATCTCACAAGTGACACAACAATGTTCCATATTGGGGACTTCTGACCATCATAGCCAGGAAGGTTGCCAAAGAGTACTTGCAGGGCTGCGTCTTAGCAGGCAGGGCTTGTTCTAGTGCAGCAGGTCACCCAAAATGTCTCTTGGAAGTCTTTATCTTCGCCTCTATGGAAGAGGACAACCCTACACCTCCCTTCAGCCCCCCCCAACCTCCTGCCGTGTTGCATGGGGGACACCACTTCAACTCCCAGACTCCTGACCTGCCCCCCACATAAAAAAACACACCACACATGTATGACAGATGTTACATAACTTTAATCATCTTTCTGATACTTTTATCTGCTTAGATTCACAAGCTTTGCATTGGCCGACATCTAGTGGTTGGCGGGATATTGCATGACTGATTTTCGAAAACAAAAAGGGACGTCGACAGGGCGTGTCTCCAAAACTATCCCTCGGGTGGTCCTTCATGCGTCGAGGTCCTCAGATTGTTTTGTTTCTGATGTGAGCTTGCATGAAGTGTGCGAGTACATTAAACAATGAAGATGGTGCAAGTTGTCCATCCACCTTCTACTCCGAAGAGAGTCGGAAAGGTGATTTTAAGCAGATACAAGCATCAGAAAGCTGATTACAGGTATGTAATATTTGGCATCCGAGGCTTGTGGCTCTGCTTAGAAACACATGCTTTGCATAGACTAGCAAGCAGGAGAAGGAGGTGGGGTTTTTCAAAGGAACAGAGGCAAAACGAGGTTTTAACACTGTTTGTCCAACTTGAGAATCGCTCTTTGCATGCAAGGCCACACAGTAATGTGTAAAATGAACTCCATGTAGCTGCCTTACATATTGCCTCGACAGGCACGTTTGCAATGAAGGCTAACATGGCACCCGTTCCACAAGTTGAGAATGCTCTAGGTGTAATGGTGGAATTTTGTTGGCCAATCTGTAACATTGTATGCACTTTACAATCCATTAAGAAATGGCTACCTTGGAGACAGGGTCACCTTCTCTTCCTGCAGCTAAAGAAACAAAGAATTGGTCAGTTTTCCTTGTTGGTTTAGTTTTGTTGAGATAGTACATAACTGCTCTCCTAACATGTAGTGTAGTGTGCAAAGCTCATCACCAGAGTTTTGCGGGATCTGGAGAAATGCTAGCAGTTCAACAGATTGGCTAACATGAAAGTTAGAAATGAACTTGGGTGCAAACCATGGATGTGTTCTTAAGTCTATGTCTTGTTTATCATGACAAAAGGTTCTGAGACTGATCATGCTTGTCGCTCACTTACTCTTCTAGAGGTGATGGCCATTAGAAAAGCATTTTTGTAGGTAAGATCCTTGAGGCTTGCTTTATGCATGGGTTCAAAGGGAGGGCCCATGAGCTTACCTTAGACAATGTAAAAATCCAACCCTGCGAGTGAAAGTGCAATTGGCAGAGGCATCCTCTTTACACCATCCCCCCATGAAAGCTTACACAACTGGAATCTTCCACCATAACTCGCTCCGAGGTAGTGCAAGCTGAAAGGGAGCCTAAATTGACTGAGAATTCAACACTAGGCCTGCATCTAACCGATGTAATAACTAATGTACCATGCCTAGAGACATGGGCGTAATTTTAGGAGGGGGGCAGGGGTGTTTGTCCCCCCCCAACTTTCATGGCTCACCATTTTGTCCCCATTCATTTGGCTGGGACACCTTTCCTTCAGATGTCATGTCCCTCCCTCCCACCCAAGATTTTCAGCAAAGTTACTCCACTGTCTGGAGAAGTCAATGGTATTAACATTGGACTTTCAACACCATATGACAAACCTCTTCAATTTGTTAAAATAGCAGTGTTAGGTCTACGCGCTTCTTGAAAAATGTCCATGTATCCGACAGGCAAGTTAAGATGTCCAAACTATGACCTAGGAGCCAAGCTGCTAAATTCACTGAGGGTGTGGGTGGAGGGTTGTGTCTTAATGCTGTGACAAGTTGTAAGGGCTGGAAAGTTTTATTGGTGGGCAAACAGACATTTTTAGTAGGAGGGAGAACCGGGTCTGGTGTACCCACACTGGAGCAATCAGGATCATTGTTAGGTGCCCCGATGCATTTTGTGGATTACTTGGTTGATTAGTGGGGTTGGGGGGTGGTGGAGAAGCTTATGCAAATATCTCTGACCAACTGATCTTCAGTGTGTTGCCCTTGGATCCCTTCTGGGGAAACCCTGAGGCATAGTAATGGCATTTTGCGCTTTCTTGTTTGTCAAATCATTTTGTGAAAATATTGTTCACAATGTCTGTAGTACATTTCCATTTGTGTTCTAGGGGAAGGTCTGGGTCTCTGCTTAGTGCGTCTGTTAGACTGTTGTGTTCCCCTGGAATATGTTGTGACATGAGGTAAATCTGCCTCTGGAGACTCCATTTACAAATCTTCTGTGCTAGTCGAGATAGACTTCGTGTGTCCCACCCTGCTTGTTGCATCTAAAAACATGACGGTTGTGCTGTCCGTGAGAGCTAGTAACATCTTCCCCGTCGGGTGGTGTTGGAAATCTTGTAGGGCTTTGAATACCGCTAGCAGCTCTATGTAGTTTATATGGTTCTTTGTTCGCATTTGTGTCCAAATGCTGTGTGCTGTCTGGTGGAGATAAATGAGCTCCCCAGCCTGAAAGTGATGAGTCGGATGTAAACATGGCTTTTGTCTGTAGTGTGACAAATGGTTTGCCTTTTACCAGATTGCCTTTTGTCCACCACTGAAGTGCTGTCACCAGAGTTTGCCAAATTACCACTAGATCATTCCCCTGTCCATCTGCTTGAGACCATTGTTTCACTAGACATTCCTGGGTTGGCCGCATGAGCAACCTTGCATGTGGCACAAGATGCCATCATACCAAGAAGGCACATCACCTTATGTTATCTGGCAACCAGCTG
Source organism: Ambystoma mexicanum (assembly GCF_040938575.1). NCBI lineage: Eukaryota > Metazoa > Chordata > Amphibia > Caudata > Ambystomatidae > Ambystoma > Ambystoma mexicanum. Next base: position 668,208,049 of record NC_090933.1, on the reverse strand, counting down.
TGTAACAAGGGATTTGGCCCAGCAGGTTTTGGACCCTCTAGTTGAAGGGGGAACACTAGGGTGTCTTCTGTCTGAATAATTGCCCATAGAAATTGTTTGACTTGGTTGTATGTCTTCTCATTGATTGAAAAACCTTGTTGGAACAGGAGGTCTATTGTGTCTTGAGTTTACTGACTGCACATTGACGTGCGTCTCCTGTTCTGAGCCAGTCACCCAGATAAGGGTACACTGGGATCGATTGCCTGCGCATGCGAGTCGCCACTACTGCAAGTACTTTTGTAAACACCTGAGGGGCTGAGGCAATACAGAAGGGTAGCACTTTGAACTGTTAGTGTGTGGATCCTATCTTGAATCTCAGGTATTTTCGGTGGGCTGACACTGAAATATGAAAGTATGCATCTTTCATATCTTGCGTTGCCATGTAGTCTCCCCTCTTTAGTAGAGGAATGACTTCCTGTAGAATTGTCAATCTGAACTTTTGAGGCTTGACATACGTATTTGCAGGTCTTCACTCTACCACTGAGCGCTTTGTCTCGTCTTTCTTTGGCATAAGGAAGTACACAGAACAGATACCCTTGTTTACCTGTGATAGTGCGCACAAGTGCTATGGCTCTCTTCTGTAGTAGTGGTAGTATCTATGCTCAGAGAATGAGTTGATGTTCAAGGACATGTTCCTGGATCTTATGATTGCATGGTATTTCTATTAACTCGATGCAATACCCATTTGTCACTGTTGATAGCACCCACTTGTCTGTTGTGATCCCCTCCAATGCGTCGGCAAAAAGTGAAATGCCACCCCTACTGGGGATACATGGGAGGGGACTTGCAACTGAGAGTCTTTATTTGGAGGGGGTAGTTAAGCCTCTAGACGCTTGGCTTCTACCTAAACTATCTCCTAAATTAACTCCCGAAAGGGGTTTGGAAGGTTGGTAGCTGTCCCTGGCTCGTGTACAATGTGCTAGAACTACCTGGGGAGTACGGCGACTGTGCGCTCTGGAATATCCTTCAGCGCAAAATGTGCAACGATTGCTGTAAGCACCTCGTTGTGTATAAGGTTTGTTTGTAATTTGATCTAAAGTTTAAATTGTGTCTGGTTCTTTTTTGGCTGTTTCCAAAACGTCATCAACGGCTTTGTTAAAAACACAATCTTCTATGGGCACGTTAACCAGAGTGGCTTGGGTATCGAGCCCGAGTTTCTTAGCAAAGCATGACATTTAAGAAGCATGCCCTCGGTTACTACCCTGCCAGCTGCGTCTGTGGCATCAAGCTGCTCGGAGGGAGGAGCCATCCAATATTCTATATAGATTTTATATAAGGCCTTTTGATCCATCATGTGTTAGCAAGAACCTCTCGAATGAGGTAACCTGTCGTGTAGTTGCTGTCCTAATGTCTACATTAATTACCCAGTGCCTTAGTTGAAAATACCATTGTCTCTCCCCCTCCTCCACCCCAAACTCCTGTTTTGCTCTGTGAAGGAACAAACCTTCCTGTCCTGGAACATATCTCGAATAGTCCTGCAGCCACCCTCACGCCACTTCCCAAAGGCCTCCTGTTTAGTTCCCAAAGTGAAGTCCCCGTTGTTAAAGATTAGTGTAAATGGAGACGGGAAGGTCGTTATTTCTTGTTTCTTCACCAGTTTGTCCCAGCTGTCGGCCAACAATTTGGTTATGGCGCTCATGTACAGGTGTTTCGGCCTAAGTTGTTGCTGCAACCACAGCACATCCCTCTGGTTGTGCTGTGCTATGGCTCTATCCATCGTTACCCATTCCTTCCCTTCAGTCCCAGAGAACCATTCTCATATCACCCACAGTTGTGCTGCCTCGTAGTGCTGTGGGAATTTAGGAATCACCAGCCCCCCCCCTCCCTCACTGGGGCCATCAATAAATGACGGCTGATTTGTGGCTTCTTTCCCTCCCATATGAATTTACTAGTTACTTTCCCCAATTCCCTGAAGAAGTTAGAGAGTATTGCTAGCAGGATAGCCTGGAACAGGTACAGCAGTCTGAGTGTAACCATTTTGACTGCTACCATCCTTCCCATCCACGAGAATCTGAGATTTCTCCACTTTAGGAAGTATTTCCTTATCGCCTTTAGTGCTGGCGGGTAGTTGGCTAAAAACCACCCCGACAACTCTGGTGTTATTTTGACCCCCAGGTATTTGATCCCCCCACCCCCCGGACTCGATATGAAGGATGATGATGATGCCTTTAACTCCGCCGTTTCTGCCCTCCCCACCATTAAGTTTAGCAGTTCAGATTTATTAAGCTTGATTCGCCAGTCCGATATTTTCCGAAATCTTCCCAGAAGCGCCCTACTTGCTTTTATTGATTCACTGGGGTTGGCAAGTGCCAGGAGCATGTCATCAGCAAAAGCTGCAACCTTATGTTGCTTACCCGCAAAGGGAATACCATGAATCTCCTCCGCCCCCAGTATTGATTGTAATAGGCACTCTAGATAGACTGCATACAGCAACAAGCATAGTGGGCACCCCTGTTTAGTCCCCCTGCCCAGGCGAATAGGGCGTAACATGCTACCGTTCACCATTAATTGTGTTAGTGTTTTATAATTAGCTTGGACCATTTTTAGAAAGTCCCCCCCCCCCCAAACCCATTTTCTCCATTACCCTAAATAAGAAGGACCACTCCACTCGGTCAAATGCGTTTTCCGCATCTAGCGATAGCCGAAACGCTGGAGTGGCCGTCTTGTGGGCTTTCTCCACTAAGTGTGCCACCTTCTAATGGTGTCCGCTGTCTTGTCTTCCCAAGACAAATCCTGACAGATCCTGATGGATCAGTGATGGGAGATAGCACTCTACCCTATTCGACAAGTATTTTAGTGTAGATTTTTGCATCTACATTTATGAGCGCTATGGGCCTTTATGAGGTGCATTACGTGGGGTCTTTATTTGGTTTTGGTAAGAGGGTGATCTTGGCTTCTTCCACAGAAGGCGCGATACGACCCGTGCGCTTAAAAGTGTTGAATAGCTGCGTCATGTGGGGGAGCAGCATGAGCGCATACATTTTTATAAAAGACAGCTATGTAGCCATCTGGTCCCGGGGCCTTATTCAAGAGGAGTTTTGCAATCATTCTCCACCTCTTCCGATATTTCCTGGCCCAGTACTTCTTGTGTGCTGGGGTCCGTTTTGGGTAACTGTATTTACCCCAAGATGTCTATCTGTTGCTGGCTCTGGGATTTTGAGATGAGTATTAGGCCTCATAGTACCCAGCCAGGCAATCCTGAATCATCTACGTTGGGGAGAGGCGGTGTCCCTCTTCGTTTAGCAATATCATAATATTCTGACCCCCCCGCTCCCCTCAATAGTCGTGCCAGAAACGCATCTGCCTTAAGGGCTTTTGTATAGTATTTTTGCCTGACGAACAACAGCGCCCCCCTCTGCCTTCTTTGTTCTAAGTACCCCTGGTTGCCCTACTGCTCGGCTATATACACCTTAAGAGTGTTCCTTTTGGGGGTATCTCACACACTTTTCCTAGCCTCCTCCACCTCTCTCTCCAGTTGGGTCTCTTAACACCTTCATCTGTTTGTCCCTTTGTGCCCTTGCCACTATGAATTATCTATCTATCTATCTATCTTGTACCACTAACCCTAAGACCTCAGGCGCACACAGGAGAAAAGAAAACTAGGACAGACAGACAAAACACGAAAACCAGGGGAGAGAGAGATGGGGAGCAAAAATCATTTTACATGCCAGAAAAGTAAAGATCATTAGATGTTAAAACAAATGGCAGTGTAATGATGAAAGTATCGGGTATAAAACAGGATTATTCAGGGCCTGTGTCAAATAGGAATGTTTTCAGTTGATTCTTGAACAGATAATGTATTGCTTTCTGCCAGATATTTAGGTATAGAATTCCATAAGACAGGAGCCCAGGAATTAAAGCCGGCACCTCCAAATCTCTTCAAAGTGAACGAGGGTTGAGCTAGAAAAGTATTACAACTAGACCATAATAACCCTCCAGTGGATTTTCTTTTTACCCTAGCGGTAAAATATGATGGGGCATTGCCCTGTTAACATTTATACACAATGGAAAGCCCCTTATGCTGCAGACTTTATTGGACAGGCAGCCAGTGCAGGCTGCACCTAGCCTCAGAAATGTGCATATTGCGCCTGAGGCCAAACATAGCTCGCACTGCACTGTTCTGGATCACCTGCAATATCTTGAGATTAGCCTGAGATGTACCAATTAAAAGGCTATTACAGTAATCCAGCTTCCAATTCACAATTGCAGCTGCAATCAATGCAATATTTTCTATTGACAAATAAGGGCGTATTTGCCTGAGAAGCTGGATGTAGAAGTAGCAGGAAGATTTGAGATAGATAGTTTGTCGAGTAAAAGACAGTTGGGGGTCAAAAAAGACACCAAGCTTTTTTACAGTTTTAGATACATGAACAAATGTTGGCCGATCAAAAAATTAGCATAATTCGCATCCAGCTTCCTCGGCCGCTGCTGAGTGCCCAAAACGAGCAACTGGGTTTTGGCATTATTAAGAGCCAAAGAGTTTAGGTCTATCCAGTTTTTAATTTCTGCAAAGATATGGTTAATACGCTCTAGATCCTTATGATATTCACCAGTAAGTTTGATGACAATCTGCGTATCGTCGGCATAATTGGCAAAATATATGCCCATAGCTGACAGAAGAGCACAAAGAAGGGGTGAATAAATGTTAAAGAGAAGGGGCGAAAGACGTGACCCCCTGGGGGACACCACAGAGTAATGTAGAGACAATAGAAAAAGCATTGTCCTTGGTTACCCATGTTTCGAGGACCCAGGAAGGATTTGAATCAGGCCGCTGCTTCTTTAAGACATTTGCCAACTGAGATTAATCTGTCCGCCAGAAGTTGATGATCCAAAAGCAACAACAGAGCTGTGTTCCCTTCATCAACAATACCGGCAATGTAAGTTCTCCCCTCATTGTTGCTTTGAATGCATCCCACTGGGGGCCCTCTCCCGTGTCAGACCTTTTGTTGAGCTCAAAGAAGGTCTTGATCTGTCCACCCCAATCCCCTCAAGTACTCCTGTATCACCGGGTCCCGAAACAGTTAACCAGGAATCTTCCACCTCCATATGTCCTATGTTCATCCCTGCAGGTTCATTTTCATTGACACCATCTTGTGGTCGGCTATCCCCAATGGGCTTACCTCCACCTCCTCCACTCTCCCCAGCAGGTTCGCTGACACCCATTTATAATCAATTCTCGATTGTGAACCTCCAAAAGGAATGTATATCTCTCCTTTTCCCCCTTTAATGCCCTCCAGACTTCCCTTAGTACTGCGCTCTCGAATCTGTCCTGCAGTTGGGCCGACACTACTGCATCCCCTCCCAATCCTCCCTGGGCCGTCCTGCCCCGAGACCTATGCTAACCCATGTTGAGACCCCTCCCACCCCCCAATCAGGATTATGTAGCCCTTCGTGAAGACCTCTAGGAGGCCCCTCGTGAACAATTCCTGACCTGTATTAGGTGCGTATACGAACGTCAGGGTGTATGCTATTCCCTTATATTCTCCTCTTAGGAGTATATATCCCCCGCCCTTATCCCTTTTAATCTGAGACTCTGAAGTCCATGCTGGTCTTATTGGCCAGCGTGACTCCCCCTGCTTTCGGTGGGACTGATTCAAAAAATATGTGGGAGAAGCCTCTTAGTTTGAGTCGCCCAGGATCCTTTAAGAGGTGGGTTTCCTGAAGATCCAAAATATCTGGTCATGGCCACCCTACTAAATCTCTCCAACTTTTTTTTGAGGGGGTGTTGAGCTCTCATATTATGGGTTATCCATTGCACTTGCAGGTAACCAGATCTTGCTCAAATGTTCTTCCCCTTTATTCCTCCCCTGATGGATGGTCCCTTCCCCGTCGCCTCCATATTATGCCCCTATGTTGTACGGTTGCAGTCCTCCGTAGGTCCTCCCTGAGCTCCCCCCGCCCCCGGTGCCTTACTACTTTGCCCTCCCCTCATCCCTAACCCTATCTTTGGGATGAACCCCTCTCCTCCCCCAAAATAGTGTGCACTCCCTGTATCCCTTTGCCAATTCTGTTTGTCCCATAACCACCTCTATCCCTCATTTCCACCTCCACCTTTGGCCTCCTCTTCCCCTTTCGGGTGCGGGCCTCTCAGTGTTGCTCTTCTGTGCCTTTCCCCCGCCGTTGTTCACTCCCACGGTCTGGGCCTCGATCTGTTCTCTGGTGGGGAGGGCCCCGCTCCCTGTTGATCGTGTCCCAACTCCAGGTGCATCATATCCACCGCCTCCTGAGGGGATACCACTTGCTTTTGTACTCCTTCCCACTGAAACAGCAGACCAAAGGGGAAGGTCCACTTGTACCTGATTCCTCTTTTGTTCAACTCCGACGATTGGGCCCATTTGGCAACGCTTGATTGGTGTGCTGTTCACCAGGTCTTGGTATAATGAAATCTGGTGAACCTTGTATAGCACCGGCTCCTGTAACCTAGAAGCACTCAAGACTGCTACCTTTTAGCCATACCTTGCGAATGCTGCCAGGACATCCCAGGGTCTCACACTGGCGCCCTTATTTCATCAGCTTACCCTGTTAATTCGATCCAGCTCAATTGTCTCTGGGTCTACTCCTCCAAGCAGGCCAGCAAAGATCCTCAGTGTCTCCTCTTAGGTCTCCATCTTGAACCAATTCCAGCAGTAGTTTAATTCTAATGTTCACTCTCCATTACCTATTTTACATATTCTCCATTTGCAACTGCAGGTTCTGCGTTGCTATGTTTAGGCGTTCTATGGCCTCTGTATTTTCTGTAACCTTTTTGTCCAATTCCTGCAGACCCCTTTCCAGTAAGTGTGTCCTTTCCCCAGCTGGCCCACGTCCTTCCTCATTTCCACCAATGCGGAGTTGAGGTCTGTATGCATTAGCTGGAATTGTTCTTGGAAAGTTTTGGCCAGGGTCGCCTGGAGGAACAGCGTTTCTCCGTGAAAATCTTGTCTAGCTATCGGTCCCGGTGGGTCTCCTGCTGGGGGGGCCCTTGCTCTCCGTCGAGCGGTCCAGGCTGTTCTTTCCCGTATCCCTTGCTTCGAGGGTTGGCCACATTATTGGGAGGGTGCCCGGCATGTCTCCCATGGGGGGGCCCGCTTTCGTTACCCTGCCCTTTGCTTTGGAAGTAATTTGTGTCCCTGGGCCTAGCCCCTTCCCTTCTGCTTTGTCCTTTTAGCTTAGGGCTTAGGCCACGCCGCATATTAGTGCTCTTTTGGGGTGTGGGGACCTTCTCCCCGTCCTTTGCCCTGTCTCTGGGCTGCTTATTGCTAGAGGCCTTGGTCCCCCCCACCTTGGGCATAATGTCTGCAGGCTTCTTCTGGTCCCCGAGGTCCTGTGTGGCCTCCCCAGGCCTAGCCCTGGCCCAGTTCTTTCTTGGATCGAGGTACCCCTCCTTCCTTGCCCTTATCACGTTCTCTATTTCTTAGAGGGCGGGTAGGGGGGTCTGGTTTGTCCTCCACGTCACCATTCGGGGCTCTGTGCCTTTATCTTGTTGACTATCGGAAGCCCCAGGTCCCCAATGTCCAGTGGGGTCTCCACTGATGGGCAGCAGGCAATACATCTGCTCCAGTCCGGATCCCCGGGGCTCACCTCTCTTCCTTCACTAGCATTTTACCTTGTGTTTGGCACCTTTGAGGGTCTGGTCCGGGGCTCCAGAATGCTGCCGTGCCCGCCCCCTCTCCCGGGCGCTGCGCCACACGGTGGGCTCTTGGGTCCTGGGCGGGATCCTGCCCCCCTCTCTCACCTCACTGCATCAGCATTCCTCCGGGGGCCCTTCCTCCTATCACTTGTCCCCTCTCCTCCAGCCCAGATCGCCAGCTACTATGTGATAGTCCGTGATCGTCTGTTCTTGCGTGGTTGCCGGGTTGGGTCCCCGCCTACCTCCACTGCTCTTCCCCAGGACCTGCTCCGCCGTCCTCCGTTTGGGGGTGCACTGCCGATGGATGCCTCACTGCTTCCACTGTAACCCTCCTGCCCTCACTGGTACACATCCTCTGCTATTTTGCCATTATAGACCTCACGGCCCCGGCATTCTGCTCATCGCTGAGTCTGGTTGTGTGCACCTCTTCCTTGCTGCACTAGGTCCCACGTCCGCAGCTCTGTTGCCTGGGCGCTCGCCCAGCCTTCAAAGCTCTCCATGGGGTCCGTTCCACTTACGGGGGTGCTGGATCTGCCTGGTGCTTGGCCTGGGAGCAGCCGTTGACACGTCTACCTAGTGTCGGCGGCCATCTTGGAATCCATCAGGCCTGTTTTTAATGATGGCGTTCATAGCATTTTTGCCATCATGTAGGGTCTTTAGAATCCGAACGCAGTAGCTCTGTCACCCCGCTGACTTGTTCCTCTACCTGGTCCCAAAGTGCCCTGTTAAAGCTGGCTAAAAAGGTAGTGTTGTTGGCTATTTGCATCTGGTACGTAGCGGAAGTTGCTACCTTTTTTCCCAATGCAAAAGACCATTGCTTTCTTTGTCAAGAGGGGATTCAGAGGTAGCGGCAGTGGGGTACCTGCCCTTTTACGCACCATTGTTACCACTATAGAGTCAGGTTTAAGTGACCCCTGATGAAAAGAGGATCTGTGGGGGGCAGACCAGAAACACTTCTCAATGCGTGGATTAACCACTTTAGTTAGCGCACGAGTAGCTGGAGAAGGAAGAAGACTTATTAAACTAATGGGGGATGTACTGCCTAACATACTTACTTTTGTTTATTATATTCTCTACAAAGTCAGTGTATTCTTCTGCCTCACGATTATCAATCTTAAAACGACCAGTAGCTCTTTTTAAGAAATCATTAAGTATTTGGTCATCAATGTGCGAGTTTGCAACAGCCTCATCAGTAATGTGCGAGGGCTGTACAGGGTATTGATCTGGGTCATCAGGGTCTGAAGCAGGCTGGCCTGTGGAAAAAAAAAAAAGTCCTCCTCATCTAAGTCAATCACTGACTCCTCATAGGGTTTAGTTTGTTGGACTCTGGGGACTTTAGCTGGTGGTTCACCCTCACTTTAGGAAATGTGTTTTTGCCTAATGGGGTGTTTTTGTAGAAAATCAAAAAAGGAAGCCATCTTATCCATGTTGGTTTCAAATCTGTCTCTGGTCAAGGGGCCAGCAGATGGTCTATCTTGCAAGGGAATGACCATCTCTTCCTGTGGAGACAAAGAGGATGTTTACTTTTAGTGTTTGAGATAAAGGGGTGACGGATGTAGTGTACACCGAACCGTGTGGAGCAGTAACCATTGAAATAGTTTGTTTCAGCAGCCGTTTCAGCAGCTGTGCCTGAACGGGGGGTGGGTGTTGGGACAGCCGGTGTAGAAACCTTTGTATTCGGCATCTGTTTTGTGGCTTTCCTCGGGGGACGAGCCGCGGGTGTAGCGGTTTTATGGGGCACCCTACTGTCTGCTGAAGGGCTAGGTTCTTTTGCCGACTTTGTACGTTTCGGCAGATTCGCTGAAGAAGGACTGCAGCTGTTGAGTGTTTCGAGGTATGTTTGTGCATGCGCCTTATGGTGCAGCGTCTTTGCCTTATGTTTGATGTGTGCCAGAGAAGCCCTCCACAGCAGAGCGCGAATCTGACTTTCGGAGCTGGGAATTAGCACTCAGGAGTATATGGACTCCAAATCTGAGTCACCAGCGTCACTTATGGCGCAGAGGCTGTTTTGTTCTGTCTCCGATTCCTCCGTGCCTGCAGGGTATTCCTACGATGCCTCAGCCTGCATCGTATAGGCTGCCCAGCACTTCCACCATCGGCCTTTTAAGTGTTTTAGGTAAAAATAGTGTGCAGGGCTTGCACCAAGTTTGCTGGTGGTCTCAAAGGAGGCAATTGTTACACACGTTGTTTGTCTCCTTCCAGGGAAACTTCTGGTTGCAAGATGGGCACATTTTAAACAGTGTTTTCTCCACTATGTGCGCCACAAGATACATGAGTGAGGAAAATGTGAATGGATGCATTCTCTAAATAAGATTGTAGATGTTATTCCACTCTCCCTACTGTGTAGACCGAAAGCTGAGGAAAGGTCGAGCAGGATTGTTGAAGCGTGGACCGCTGGAATGCTCAAGCACCGCTGTTCTCGTGAAGTATATTGTCGAAATCAGTCATCGAGATTAGCTGCAGCGAACTATTGATGGACATAGAAGTAATAATAATTATGTCAAGTGATCAAAGACCACTATAGCGAGGAACTCCGCAGAATGCAACCAATAGTATTACACACATGCCCCGTCAACCTCCCTTTTCGATTTAGAAAACAAGTCATGCAATACTCTGCACCAACCACTAGATAGGGCACTATGCAAAGCATGCAATTCTAAGCAGACTGTATCTAGACGAGTAGCCGATGGTAAAGAGACCCCAGAGTGGGGGTCAGAAACCAGCCACCGTCCCTTTGGATGGGCAATGGCCCCAAAGTATGTATGCAAGGCATCCTGAAAAGCACCCTTTTTATGGCTATTCTTTGTAGAGTTGGGTATACAATTGTAGGCTTAGGGACAGCTTGGGCCTAGTTGTCATTAAAGAATAAAGAAACCATTCTGATAATATGCTGCTTTGTCCATTTCCTGATTCCAACATATCACACAGTAGTTTAATAAATCATCAGCATATACTGCCTTGGCGTTGAGGAAACCGCTTACCAAGTGTAGGGGTTTTCTGCAATCCACAAATTCCCAAAACAATAAGTGTAGTCATACTGTTACAGGGCTGGTCTTGCTTTGGTCTGACTTCGAAGTGGGAGCATCACTCAAATCAGCCAAAATTAGCAAATTCGGTGAGGGTGGTTGGTCAATTGCCATTTTGGGAAGGCAAAAGGCCCAACAGCAAGGAAGACAAGTGTTATAAATAAAAAAAACAAAGGCGGTGGCCATCTTAGAATGGTTTTGGTCTAATGCTACAACAGAACAAATGAAAGATCTATAACGGAGGCCATGTTTAAATGGTATCCAATACATATCTTTATGCTAGGATGCAGGGAAACTGGCAGCAGTTAAGAGTTTGCAAAGGGATAATTACAGTGGTAAAAACATGTAGCATAAATCTAAATTTAAGAAGCATTCTTAAAAGGAGTAGTAAGCAAAGGCAATAGGTAACAGTTTTGATATTTGTATTGTAAATACAGTTTTAACATCCATTGTATAAATGTAGGTTTTATGTTACAATTGTTCTTCCAGTGACCAGTTTTTAAAAAATATGGATTCAATTATTCAGTCTATGAAGTTATAAAATCATTGAAACTTTTTTTGCTAAACAAAATAAAAGAAAAAGTTCTACAGAGCTGGACATACAAGCCTCAGTGATTATTTCCATCTAGACAAATTACAAGCATGGCTAAAATTCGAGCCCATTTTAAAATATGTTAATTTAATCAAACCCCCAGGTGTAGTGGGTATACTGTATTTTTCTACTGTGTATTACCATGTCCTTGGTTGGGGTCAGACACCCCTCCTAGTTTTCATATTGTATACAAGGTATGGCCAAACTATGTATTGTTCAGTTTTGCATTCTTTAACTAAGATCAGTCGGCCCCATTCTCCCCACTGGTTGGGCCGAAGCCTGTCAGAACAGAACGTCAGTTTTGGTAGCCGGGATGAGCTGTCGAGATGTTCTGGGTAAACAGTCAAAATTAGTGCATCGAACACAAATGACAGAAAAGGTTTGGATGAATTTAACTCTTAAAGTAGCTCAAGCTACGGACTCTGAAATAACTTGCCACAATGGCGGAAAGAATGAATCTGGGGGACCTCGACGTGTGAGGGATCATGGGTACAGGGTACATCACACTAGGGATAGTAGTCATGCCCTGCCGACATCCCTTTTTGAACTTCGAAAACACCATGTGCAATACTCTGCAGCTTCCATTAAATGTCGGCTTATGCAAAGCATGGGATTCTAAGCAGATCCACAAGCCTCGGAAATGCACACACACACAGGTGCCGTGCCCCGTTACCTTACTTCCACCCTTTTTCCCTAGCACTCTGACTATGTTGGATCACAGAACCAAGGTTTACTAGTTATACGCCAAGAGGGGCTGGTATAGAAGGCTATGAGCAATAGCCATGAAAAGGACATTACTGAGGTACATATCTCCAAAATCAGAAAGCAAGCACACTGGCTCCCTGTCAAAGAGAGAATTGTTTTTAAAACTCTTGCTCTCACACACAAATGCCTTCACGAACTTGCCCCGCCTTACCTGACCAACAGAATTATTAGGCACACCGCCACGAGACCTCTCAGGTCCCCTTATGCCAACACAATCGTCACGCCTATTACTCGGAAAGTGCGCGCTGGTGGCTCCAGCTTCCCCACCCTAGCAGCCACGCACTGGAACACTCTGCCACCTCACCTAAGACTCATTCAATCCCACCTAGCCTTCCGTAAGGCTATCAAAACCAGACTCTTTGTTTAACCTGAACCTGTATCGTCCACTGCATATATGCCTACCAATCTGTAACTAAGAGCCCTCCTGGCACCTGTCTGTAATCTTAAGTTTGCGTATCCTCTGTAACAGCGCCTCGATGCCTTACGGGCTGCAAGCGCGCTTAACAAATGCAAATAAATAAATAAAATAAATAAGTCATTTAACTAATGGATTCTTTCCTCCCACGGAGTCCTCATCTTTGATAGACTGCCAAAGCATTATCATGAATGAGAAAACGGAACCACTGGCTACCCAACTTCCCTACACACTGCCAGAGGGGTGGTGATTCCTATAAGTGATTATTATTTTCACTTAGCTGCATAGATCACAAGGACGTAGGTATCAAAAAACAACAATTCTTAATTCATGTTCAAATCATTAAAATGACCATCTGTAGGCCAAATAAATCAATAGTATGGCTAAAATACAAGACAAAAAATACAATACTATTTCAGCGTTGTCTCAGGGTACTTCAGAGTTTCAATCAAGACATCAACCTTATATATTTCACAAAGATGTATTAATGACACCTTGTTAATTTTTAGGGTAGATAGGATTCTCATAATATCCATTCCAACAATTGTGATGTTAGTATGAAGGGGACTTTAAGTAAGCAGGAACTTGAATTTGTAGTTGTCGTGCCCCACTGTGAATCTCAGGAACTTCTTGTGCTTTTTGTAGATGGGCACATGAAAGTATACATGCTGGATATCAGCCAATCCTGCAGGCACAGGGCATGAAGAAACTGAGCTAGAGTGACCATCTTGAACCTGTCCTTGCGCAAGTACAACTTAGGTTGCCTCAGGTCTAGGATGGGAAATAGCCCTTAGCTCAATCTTTCTTCGACACCAGAAAATAGCTGGAATACCAACCCTTGCATTGTTACCAGTAGGGTACTGTTTTAGGGTCCCCTTTTGCCAGAAACTGACTGGCCTCCTCCAATAGGAGGGTATCCTGAGGAAAGTACTGGCTGTCAGGTAGGTGTGGAGGGGTGGGTGATGAGTGAAACAGACAATATTCCTGGTTAACTACCTGTAAAGATACAAAAACCTCGCACTCCTAATGTATTTTAACTTTTTAAATGTTTTATATACAATTACTATGCGATATTTGTTGAATTTCAGGTGTAGAGGAGATGAAAATCCACTCTGGCATATGGGTTGTGAAATTAACAAGAAATGTTCCCAGTTAGGGAACTCCCCTCCCCTGCACACTTTGAATGGCTTAGTATGAAAGCCCAACAGTTTAGAATAGCTCTTGGTTCTTTACGAAGTTGTCAATAGTACATTCACAATTATGTTATAAATAGTAGACTTCACCAATAAGTTCTGATTTAACATAAAATGTAATAATACAAAATAGGTAGCCCAACGCGTTTCGAGACAATTCTCTTCAGGGGCGAATAATGCTTTCAAAATGTATCTACAGGAAACCATCAAACCTACATTTCAATTATTTAATTATATAGTAAACAAAATCATGTAATTATAATAACCTGTTCATCCGGTTAAGATATTACAATAATTTCAAATTATAGCAATGTAGCCTGCATGACCCCCCACTTAGGCCATGTATTCTGATCCTTGATAATCATTAAATCAAATTCATGCTCATCTAACATCGTAATTGACCTTACACTAATCACATGTATACTAAACCAAAACCATTCTTCCATTTACTTTTGTTAGACCACACGTTCACAAAGTGTGGGAGGTATGTGGGTACTACAATTTGCTCAATCTTTCAATTACAAATGTCTGACCATCCTTATATCAAAGAGAGTACACTGACAATCTACAGTCACATCATTAACGTGTTTAAGCAAAACTTGCCATTGAGTGTTTAAGTATATGAAGTTCTAAAATTCAAGAAATATGGTCTCAATTCTTACCCATGTGGGTTTAGGGACACAGTGGTTGTAAGGATTAAGTCCAGTATGTAGTAAATTGGAAGGTGGGAGTCTCCCAGAACCCCGTTCTCACTGGAGGTCCATGCAAGAAGAATATCTAATAAATTGTTTGGGTATGTTAGGATATTATAATACCTCTAAGCTAACTGATTTCTGCAAAAAGTATTTCAGTAAGAACTCTACCGTTAGTGCAGATTTGCCAAAAGGCAAACAGGATAAGGACTTGACTGTACAAATTCCCGGCGATATGTTTTCGGTCGTTAGGCACTACTGAACTCAAAGCATCCCTGTTGAGAGAGATGGAAAAGAGGCCTTCAGACTATGTCCATATGGTAAAAGAAAGAAAACAAAAGGTCCAGTGCCCTAACTAGTAGTGATTAGCTTGAAACGTAGCTGATAAGCCAGAACTTCAAGTAGTACTTACTCTAAGGTTTGTAGTAGCTGACGCGCATCTGTGTGCTGATACGAGTTTGAAGTTATCAAGAAAATGGCTGCTTAATATAGTGGTGATTTGTAATGAAATCACATTAAAACGTGAATGACGTCACAGATGTAAACTGTTTGGCTGAATAGCCTATACACATCAATCCCCAACAATGAGGGGATAGAAACTTTGGAATGGTTCCTCCTAAAACATTAAGCAACTTTGATACATGATATAATTCTATGCAAAAATTACTTCCGTTTTGAAGGAAAGTATTATTTGCAAATAACCTGTACATCGATGGGCTCATCCGTAGCAAACATCTTTATGTTCTACTTCGAACAAACACACGTACTCGAGAAAGACTCATGGAAAAACAAAATTAGATTTTGGAAACGCTTTATCGTTAGCTTCGTGATCTGGCATGGCACAGCTGAAGAACTTACACAATTTTTTTGGAGTACCTCAACAACTGCCATGAAAGAATCACATTCACCCTTGAAATTGGCAAACCTAACATCCATTTTTTGGATGTTAATATTGAGAAATCAGGGGGTGAACTTACTACTAACATCTACAGAAAACCCACTGACACAAATAATATGTTACATTTCAGAAGCTTTCATCCGACACATCTTAAGGACAATTTACACTTCAGTCAATTTTTACGACTCAAGAGAATTACATTTGAAACTATTGTGTTTGCAGTTACACTCAATCACTCATGCGCCCAAGGTGTGACGAAAAAGAAGACAAATGACCTCTTTCTCAGTGTTAATTTTTTATGTATTGACAATGCCTTCTGTGATGACACGTGTTTCGACAGTACTTCCGTCTTTCAAATCAGGGCTGAATATAGAGAACATGTGATGGTGACATTAACCATTTCTTGAAAAGAAAATACAATGTTTGTGATATAAGTACAATTAAATAAAACAATGATTGAAAAAAGTAAAACAATTTAAAAGCAGGCATTTTTGTATGTTCCACAATAATAACATCCATTGCAAAACCCCAAAAGAAAAAAATGCCAATGTAGACAAAATGAGTGGCCATTGAGGGAGGGGTAAGCGGTCAGAGTATTTGTGGGTATTAAAAAGAAGAAAATTGAAGAGAAAAGACAAAAACATTGCATTAATGCATTCGTATCATTCAACTGTTTAAACTATGGCATGTTTGGTATTCAAGGAAAATCTAATTCCACTTACCCGATTATTGATTGTTTATCTTAACGTCTTTTCTATCAGGTCTTGGGTTAAATCCCAGCCTATTCAAAGAAAAAATTACATGTTTGTGCTCTGACCTGTTAACAGTCAGATCCGAGTCCGTATAACAAGATTGTGGATGTCCTGAAGCCCAATTGTGCTAGCCTTCTGATATTGATCGCATGCAGAAGTGAATAGTCCAGTTATGGCTTGCATGTTAACAGCCTTCTGAATTCGGATTGTAGCTTTCTATGTGATTCTGAAGACATTTATTGTCTGTTGCCCTCGTTTGGTGAAAAATAATAATGGGATTAGAAAATATATGTGAACGTTCAGCTATGCTCGCATCTTAAATGAAAGAGACCCAGTCTGTTGCTGCTTGCGTGCTTATTTGAGTAATGAATGTTTATTCTGTTACACGCATTGAGTAATAGTAGAAATGTAATGTTAAAGCCATTGGGTTTTGCCCTTGCCTCGCCGTTATATTATCGTCGGTTGGCAATTTCCACGTGTGGACACGTGCAACTATGTTAATACTATCTGTATGGGGGGCTTTGGAGTGGCGCTTACCTCCAGTTCTCCGCTCTGTGCAAATCTGTCCTCGTTCAACGCAAGCCCAAATCGAACTCCATTTTGTTGTTGCCGTCGTTGCCTACCAATCTAGTCCTACTACACTGTCAATTTTGGCGGCCATACTTTGGGCTTACAAACATTGTTATTGACATTGCGTCTTGATCATTAATAAAACCTAAGTTTGTCCAAATGTTTGGAAACAAGTTTCATTCTAATTTTAATCTATACCACATGTGATTGCATCTCCGTCTTTTCGTAAAAATCGTTATATTAGTTGCAGTAAATGTGCATTTTTTCTGTGTGATTTGCAAAGATAAAATAACACGGTTTCCACATCTTTGCGCCTTGCATGTTCATTATGGTGTTATCACCAGACCTCTTAAAAAACCCCAAACCTTTGTCTTTGGAATATGGTGGGAATACGTGTGTAATTGCGCCCCATAATTCTAACTGGTCATCTAATTTGTTACTTGGAGCAATTTCCTCATTGTTGTCATTACTAATTGCAGTTGGTTTGTTGTTACCATACTAAGATCAATTATAAGTAATACCATACATTGCCATAGTGTCAAGAAAATATGCTTTCCGCTTGGTATGCACGATTGAAGAAAAATATTCAAGCCAAAACTCTAAACCATTCATTACAAAAAAGAAGCCATCTCAATGTCCAAGTTCAGACCCCTCTCAACTGAGCGAAATGTACAGACCAATTTGGCTTCTTCTTGCCTTCGTTTTGATTCCTGGTTTCCCCGCTCTTGGTCGGAGTGTCACTTTTTTCAGGCCTACACATCTCAGCAGTCTCTCATCACTCCACTGGTGTTTTTATTGGCAATGTTGGGCTAATGGTAAATTAGTGTCTTGGCTGCCTATAGATGAGAGATGTTCTCGTATTCTGGTTTTCAACTCTCGGATGGTGCTCCCTATATATATATATATCTCTTCAGTGACAAATGATAGCATAAATAACAAATTTCGTTTTGTAATTAATGTAGTCCACAATTGTGTGTTTAATACCATATTTGTCCTCAAAAATTGATGTATTGTCTAATGCATGCTTACACATCGAACATGTACTACATTTTTTAAAGCCTTTCGGTAATTGTGGTAACCATGTTATGGGATTGACCATTTTGATTTCTGGGAGCAAAGAAGGACTCAATATATTCTTGATCGTTCTTGTGCGTTTGTAAATCATAGATGGACTTTCCTCAATAAAACTTTTAACATGTGGGTCCAGTTGCAAAAGATACCAGTTCTTCAAAATTCTTTTCAGAATTGCATTGTTCGCACAGTATGTGGTAATGAGACTGATTTTCTCCATTTGGTTTGTTCCCACTGTTTTGGGTGTTAAGGTGTTTTCTCTGTTCAATTATTTCACTTTTTCCTGTGCTCTGGCTATGGTTTTCTTACCATACCCTCTCGCCTTGAACCTGCTGGTAAGTAACTGACATTCTTTTTCAAAGTCTCCTTGTTCTGTGGAGTTCCTTCGGGCTCTGTCAAACTCTCCATTAGGTATATTTCTAATTGCTGGATTGTGATGACAGCTCGTAGCAAATAAAGTCGAATTCGCCTCAGTATCCTTTCTGTACGTTTTTGTCTTGAGTGAGTTATTTGAAACAGATGTTCGGATCCAGAAAGTTGATCTCGTTAGCACTTGAGGTTCCAGTGAATTCAATTCCCATTGTGTTTTGATTGGCTCTCTTCCTGTAATCTTCAAGTCCCCCTTCTCCTCCTTTCCAAATCAACAAAACGTCTATGTAACGGGTCCATAGGATTAATTTTGGTCGTATGTTTCATCTTGGTAGATATGTTTGCCCTCGTACATGGCTATTACTAGATTTGCGAGGGCCTGAGCATATTTGACCCCCATAGCTACCCCTCTGGTTTGTTTGTAAAAATCACCATTGGAAATTAAAACATTGTTTTGTAGAGTTAGTAATAACATTTCTTTGAGCATGCTCACTGATTGAAAATTGGATGCAGTTTCCTTGTAAAAATTATAATCAATTGTTTACACGGCTGTGTCATATCTGATGGACGTATATAGGGATTTGACATGCCAGGTGGCTAGTATGTAGTCCTTGTGCCATTCTACTGTAGCCAGTTTGTTTATTGCCGAAGTTGTATCTTTCAAAAAGGATTTGGTTATACTGACCAAGGGTCTTAGTATGTTGTCTATGTAGTCTGCCATATTCAGGGTGGCCCATCCTATTCCACTCAGAATGGGTCTCCCCTCTGGGATTTCTGCATAGTCCTTGTGGATTTTTGGCAAGAAGTATATGGTGGGGAAAATTGGTTGTTTCATGTCCAAGAATTGTTTCTCTTCGTCCGTGATGAGGCCTTGCCTGTGCCAGGTTGTTATGGCATCTTTAAGTTCAGTTAATATTTCCAATTTGGGGTTGGTTCTCAGATTCACATAACAGGATGGTGTGTTCAAGTGATTCATTGCCATCATTACATAATCCTCTCGATTCGTAACCACTATCTTTCCTCCTTTATCTGCTGCTTAGATGGTCAAATTGTGATCTTGTTTTAAATTGAACAGGGCCTTTCTTTCCATATTGGTCAAATTGTCATATTTATGTTTGAATTTCCTACTGTTGTTTAGTCTGGCACCCATAAGGTCATTGAGATCTTTGGTAACTGATTTGTAGAATGTATCCACTAGCTTGTCCGGCATTAACTGTGGTGTAACCTTGGATTTGGATTTAATTTCCTTTGTCAAAAGGCTAGTCTGTCGTATTTGAAGTTTGTGCAGGGTCTCATGAACAGGTCGTTCCCTTGTGTCTTGTAATGATGTAAGAAGATGTATATTAGTCAAGTCTTCAATGGTGAGGCAGCTCCTTTCAATTTCTGTTCTTTTGTGCGGAGACTTGTGTGGCAAAGTATTCTTTTAATTTTAGTTTCCTAACAAATTTAAATAAATCTGTGTGTATCTGTAATTTGGGAATCTGTGGACGGTGCAAAAGTAAAGCCTTTATTCCACAGCGAAATCTCATCTGATTTTAATTGATGATTTGATAGATTGAGTACTAGGTTGTTCACTTGTTCCTTTTCGCTGCTTCTCTCGCCCCTGCTCTTGTTAGGCATCTGAAATCCTCTAGAGCGTCTGGGTTCCCTGTGTCTACTACTCCCCCGCTTCCCCCTCCTCCTGCAGGTGGCTGTTGCTGGTTTGTCTGCTGTGGTAATACAAAACGGACTTGTTTTTGATAATTAATTCTGTTACGCTCACCTGGTATCCACAGGGAAGCCACCCAGCCGGGTTACTCGCTGGTATGCT
Organism: Ambystoma mexicanum; assembly: GCF_040938575.1. NCBI lineage: Eukaryota > Metazoa > Chordata > Amphibia > Caudata > Ambystomatidae > Ambystoma > Ambystoma mexicanum. Next base: position 668,188,248 of record NC_090933.1, on the reverse strand, counting down.
TCTCAGCTTTGCCCGATGTGGTCCGCGGGAAGGTTCTGCCTGAAAATACAGGAGGACTGTGTTCACGACTGACCGACTGGGGTAAGTATCCTCCCTCCACCCCCGTATGATTTCAGTCCCTCTGGCGCCCTCCTCTCACCTTGTGGTAGAATTAGGCTTGCTCTCCATCCTGCCTTCTTTGCAGGGGCGCGTTGTCTTTCATGGGCAAGTGCGGTCCAGTTACTTCACTGACACCGGGCCTATTTGATATTGTTCAGTTAGGGCTTATTGCTGTATTTTAGTTTTGTTGCTATCCTGCATGCCTTTGTTTAAAATGTCTTTTTTCTCCCTTAGGTATGTGGAGCTTCAGCGCGGCGAACTGGCTTGGTTGAGCCCTGCTGGTAAATGATGGCGCATTAAGAGCGCTATGATGCGGTAGGTAAGCGCAGCGCTGCGAAGTCTTGCCTTTGCTAACCTGTGTTTTCCTTCCTTGTAGGTCGCGGTGTTCTTCAGCACGAGTGGAATGTCTGGAGTGGTGCCAGCCAAGAGGCGATCAGCCAGGTAAGCCTTTTGAGCAGTTTGTAAATTGTAAATGTCTCTACTGCTTTCTTTAATGTTGCCTCCATCTTCCTCTTTCAGGAGGTTCTGTCCGGGAGGCGTGCAGATTCGAGGACGCTGTTCTCAGTAGCTGCAAGTGTTTAAAGATGAAGACTGCAGGTAAGATGCTGCTGCTAGTGATGTTCCTTTTGTCTCCTTGCAGGTTTTGCTTCGCCGAGGATTGAGGGAATAGCTGGACAGGGAGAGCGTCACGTTGCAAGCTGCAAAGTAACGCAAAGCGTGTTGTCTTGCTCGGGTGTGGTTTAAATAGCCCGAACAAAATAGTCCAGGTAAAGTAGTCCCTAGCTACCACACCCAAAACACTAGACCGCATAGCTTGGTTCTTATGAACCAAGCTATGTGGATGCCTCCATGTTGGCTGACAATACAATAAAGTAGTTGCCAAGCACATTGTTTTTCATGGTGTATGAGCCTGGCCCCATGAGGGCTTTTGAAGAGGATTCCAGGCTCTAGAGGCCCGAGTCCTGACTCCACCTGGCCAATGGGTTTGCCAGAGGGGGTTTTGGGCGAGGGTCCTGACAGCTGTTGCCTTTTTTGTACCTCCTAATTTGATTTAGAAATCCTTGTCCTTCAGTAGTTTTATCTGTTTGTTCTGTGTCTTTGTCTTGATCCCCTTCTGAGTCTGCATCCGAACTGCGTGGTGAAGTGTTTGGAGTACTTTCTTGTGAGACCGGTTCACCATCACATGTTCTTTATATTCAGCCCGGATTTGAAAAAGACGGCAGTACCGTCGAAACACATGTCATTACAGAGGGCATTGTCAATACATCAAAACTTAACTAAACACTGAGAAAGAGGTCATTTGTCTTCTTTTTCGGTACACCTTGGGAACATGAGTGATTTTGAGTAACTGCAAACACAATTTTCTACTTAAACAGAGTTGAGGAGCCAACGAATCCCTTGTTACCCTTTCTCATGCGAACGTGAACAAGAGTAGTCTTCAAAACAAAGTAGGGCGCTGAGGTCCAACACAAGGTACCCCCAAAAGGTTACATTTGATATAACACCTACACAATGAATATGAGAATATGAAACTGAGATTTAGCAAAAGAGGATTTCCAGATGAAATTATAGACAAAGCCATCAGGCAAACTGAACTATTGACAACAGTCTCCTGAAAAAACAACCCAAAAAGACATACCAGACTAATTCACATTTAAAAACTTTCCAGCCAAAGCCTTCAAATAAAAAGGATCATTAATAAGAATTGTGACCTTATCAAATCAGACCCAAACCTCAAAAGACTGGCCCCAAACCACCAATGTTGGCGTACAAAAAGAGGCAAACATTTCAAAGACACACTGATCAGAAAAAACTAAGAAACGAAACCAAGGCACCTTGAAAAAACAGACACATGGAACATCTGCTTGCCTCAACTGTCAACACTGTGCGAAACTAATCAAAGGGGAACACATCAGACACCCTAACAGTGGAAAGAAAATATCACTAAAAGATTTTGCCACCTGTGAAAGTAAAAACCTAGTGTATTAACTACGATGCCCATGTGGTAAATATGTCGGGAAGACCACCAATAGAGCCAAAGAGTGTTGGACGGAACACAAATCCAATATTAGAACGAAGAACACCAAATCACCTGTGTTCAGACACTTTAAAGAGAATGGACATAATAAATCATAATTAAGATGGTGATATTAGAAGTAATTCACCCTCTACCGAGAGGAGGTGGCATTGCAAAAAGAATAGCTCAGAGAGCTATACTGGTTACACAAACTAGATGCTATGACACCCCTGGGACTCAATGAGGACTGTTACCCGGGCCCCTTTCTCTAAAATAATCCATCCCTATACACACTGTTGAATTATATAACAATGGGAAAACTACCATAACACTAGAGTAACTCAGGTGCAGTACTAACAAAAATGGTGGGGGTCCAACATGGTACATTGATCCATTTTGATACCTATAAAAGAATGAACTCCAATTAGGATACAGATTGGCATTAAGGTCTAACACCTTTTTTCGACTTTTAACAGTGGAAACTATGGTAATGACATACAGTTGAGATCCCCAATGTTTAAGATTAGTTAACTCCACCCAGGAGAGGGAGTTGCTTGATTATTTATTAGTCCTTGTTTGAATTAACAGTGTGAAGAATGGGTTGGAAATGACATACAGATAATATCTTCAACGATTAAGATTGTAAACAGAGACAGATTGCGATTATGATTCAAACAGAATATTTGCGCAAACATCTGACACTTCCTCAGAAACCCTTGTAAGGAACAAGTTACTTACCTGTAACTGTTGTTCTCCAGCATGGGTCTGGCATGGATTCACATGCTCATGAATATTCCCCGTCGTCAGGCTGGGAATCCTCGGTAAAGAAAAAACCAGTATCAGTTTCGTTTCTGATCTGTCTTTCGTAGTAGTAACCAATCACCGATCTCTGCGTCATACTGACCACAGCCAATGACTGCCCTCTACCTAAGCCCCGCCTCTGGCAGCCATCTTCAGATTTGGAAGCACGTGAAGTGGCAGTATGGCCAAGTGAAGAGCCGCAGAGGGGTAGGCGGAAGGGTTCGCATGTGAATCCATGCCAGACCCATGCTGGAGAACAACAGTTACAGGTAAGTAACTTGTTCCTTCTCCAGCATGGGGTCTGGCATGGATTCACATGCTCATGAATAAAGAATACATAGCAGTACACACATGCACAACCACAGGAGGTGGCAAAGGCTCAACATTAAGCATTACATCAAACTCAACATTAAGCATCTTACCTCCTCACCAGGCTCACCTCAGGCGAACAGGTTGCGCAGCACTGCTTGGCCGACCCTGGACTCCTCCCTGGAATCCCGATTGACGCAGTGGAATTTCGTGAAGGTGTGCGTCGACCACCACGTAGCAGCCCTGCATATGTCCAGCAGGGGCACACCAGATAGGAACGCCGTGGTAGCTGCGATCGCTCTGGTGGAATGGGCTCTCGGACGGCCAGGCAGCGGTCGGTTTGCCAACCGGTGACAGTACATGATACAGCCGGAGAGCCATCTGGAAATGGAAGCCTTCGAGAGAGCCTTCCCCTGATTGACAGGTCCAAAGTTCACAAAGAGTTGTGACGTCTTCCGAAAACACTTTGTGCGGTCCACGTAGAACTTCAGCGCTCTAGCCACATCCAGCGAGTGCAAAGTCCTCTCAGCCGGCGACGAAGGCGACGGGAAGAACACAGGTAACACCAAGGGTTCGTTGAGGTGGAAGTCCGACGGCACCTTGGGCATGAAGGAGGGGTGCGTCCTGAGCACTACCCTCGTGTCGTGAAAAGTCAAGTACGGGGCCTTGCAGGAAAGGGCCTGGATCTCTCCCACCCGTCGTGCGGAGGTGATGGCCACAAGAAACGCTGTTTTCCACGACAAGAACTTCAACGGGGCTGAGTGCAGAGGCTCGAACGGAGGTCCCATGAGCTTGGTCAGCACCACGTTGAGCTCCCATGCCGGGGCTGGAGCCTTCACCGGTGGGAACGACCTGAACAGTCCCTTCATGAACTCTTTCACCAGACGATGAGACCACAAGGACGTCCGCCCCGTGGTTCTGGTGTATCTGGAGATCGCAGCAAGATGAATCTTGATGGACGCGTGTGCCAGTCCAGCTTTGGCCAGCGTCAACAGGTACGGCAGTACTTGGGGAGCCGTGATCCTTAGAGGGCTAATCTTCTGTGCCTGGCACCAGACAGAGAACCTCTTCCATTTGTGTCCGTAGCATTTCAGAGTCGAGGACGCCCTGGCCTCTGCAAGAACCGCTCTGCAGTCGGCCGGTAGTTCGTATCCTCCAAACTCTAGCGCTGCAGGAGCCAGGCCTCCAAGTTAAGCGACTTCGGGTCGTGGTGGAGGATGGCGCCTCCTTCCCTGGAGAGCAGATCCGCGTCCACTGGCAGCTTGATTGACGGGGACGCTGACAAGTCCAGAAGGTCCAGGAACCATATCTGCCTCGGCCACGCAGGTGCGACGAGGATCATCCTGCACCGTGACCTCTTGAGCTGGTTGATGAGCCGGATCAGCAGTGGTAATGGAGGGAACGCGTATAGGAACAGGCCCTCCCAGGGGAACGAGAAAGCATCGCCCATGCTCCTCGGCTGGGGAAACCTGCTGGCGAACCTCCGGCACTTGGAGTTCGTCGCCGTCGCGAACAGATCGATCTGGGGTGTGCCCCACCGTCGGAAGAGGCGATCCACTAGATCCTGCCGTAGTTCCCACTCGTGGCACGAGCGCAGCTCCCTGCTGAGTGAGTCGGCGATGGTGTTTTTTATCCCTGCCAGATGAAACGGCACCAGAAACATCCCTTGGGCGACGGCCAAATGCCACAGGTCCTGCGCCTCCTTGGACAGTGCTGGGGACCTGGTTCCGCCCTGTTTCCTGATGTAAAACATGGTGGTGGTGTTGTCGGTGAAGATCCTCACCACCTTGCCCTTGAGGGACGGAAGGAAGGACCTGAGGGCCCAAAACACTGCGCGGAGCTCCAGGACGTTGATATGGAGGGACTTCTCCGTCAGGAGCCAAAGGCCTCTCGCGTGCAGTTTTTCGGTGTGCGCTCCCCACCCTTCCAGGGAGGCATCCGTGGTCACTGTCTCCTGGTGGCCTGGGGTCTGGAAGTCCATGCCCGCTGTCAGTTGCGCGCGGGTGCCCCACCACCGGATCGCTTGTCGGAAACTCTCGTCGAGTGTGATCTTCTCCTCGAAGCTGCCCATCGTTTGGATCCAGCGCGCGTCCAGGAACTCCTGCAACAGGCGCATCCGGAGCCTGCACAGGGGAATGAGGTAGATGCAAGAAGACATCATTCCGAGGAGGGACTTTATGGACCTCACCTTGGCCGCGTCGGCAACCAGCATCCGCTGTACCTTGCCCAGGATGGACCTGGTCCTTTCCTCCGACGGGGAGGCCAGAAGGGACACTGTGTCGAGCTTCGCTCCCAGAAACAGTGCGTCTTGAGCGGGTACCAGGTGGGACTTGGCGTAGTTCACGGAGAATCCCATGTCCGTGAGAAGTTGGACGGTCCTTGCCGTGTGCTCCACGGCGAGCTCCCTCGTCTTGGCTCGGATGAGCCAGTCGTCCAGGTAGGGGTAGACGTGGACCCCCTCTCGGCGCAGCTGCGCCGCCACTGGTGCGAGGCACTTGGTGAATACCCTGGGTGCCGACCGTAGTCCGAAGGGAAGGGCTCTGAACTGATAGTGACGCCCTTGGACCACGAACCTGAGAAATTTTCGGTGCCCCTTTAGGATGGGAATATGGAAGGAGGCATCCTCCAAATCCAACGACGACAGGAAGTCGCCCTCCTCCAGCTGACCCAGGACGTGCTGGAGGGTGACCATCCGGAACTTCTGTGCCTTGATGAACTTGTTGAGTCGTCGTAGGTCTAGGATGGGGCGCCATCCTCCCGTCTTCTTCTTCACGAGGAAGTATCTTGAATAAACTCCGGAGCCCCGAAGCCTCTTTGGGACGGGTTCGATGGCGCCCTTCCTGAGCATCGCCTTTACCTCCAGGAGAAGCTGAGGGACGTGAAGCTCTTTCCTGGCCACAGGGGGGACGCGCGGGCACCTTCTTTGAAACTCGAGCGCGTGGCCCTGGGCTAGGGCGTCCAGCACCCAACGGTCGGTGGAGATGGACTCCCACACGCTGACGAAGCTCGCCAGCCGGCCTCCCACCGGGGTGCTTCGGTGGGGGCCCGACCCCACGGCCGGTTCAATCCTGCTTCGACGAGGCTTTGCCGCCTTGACCTCCTTGGCGACGACGGCGGGGTCCGCCTGACTTGCCTTGTCCCCTGTAAGCCTCCTGAGACGACGAACGGGCCGCTTGACGGTAAGTGGAAAATCCGCCGCCGGAACCTTTGGAGGCGCCCTTGCCTCCGCCGCTCCGAAAGGGCGGCCGCCGTTGCTGGAGAACCCCGAGAGCCCGGGCCGTCTCCGTGTCCGCTTTAATGGCCTGAAGGGAATCGTCCACTGTTTTCCCAAACAGGTTGTTCCCATCGAACGGCATGTCCAGGACTCTGGTTTGCACGTCTTGACGGAAAGCCGTAGCCTTGAGCCATCCACGCCGCCTAAGGCACACGCCGTTGCCCAACTGGCGAAATCCAGTGTCGGCGATGTCCGTCGCAATAGTGATGGCGTGGTCCGACGCCACCTCACCTTCCTGCAGGATCTCCAGGGCCTCCGCCCTCTTGTCGTCCGGTAGGAAGTCCAGCAGGGGAGCCAGTTTGTACCACAGCTCCCTGTCGTAGCGTGCTACGATAGCCAAGGCGTTGGCCGCCTTAATCGTCGTCGCTGCAGACGAGATGACTCTGCGCCCCATAGTGTCCAATTTCTTTCCCTCGCCGTCCGGCGGGGAAGTCGACGTAGAGGCCGCCCCCCCCGCTTTCTTCCTGGCCGCCGCGGAGACGACGGAGTCGGGGGTAAGCTGTGCCCGGAGGCACAAGGGGGCCGCGTCTGGGACCCGGTACTTCTTCTCGTACCGGTCTCTTCTAGCTGGCGTCGTGGATGGGTTCTTGAGGAGGGCGAGGCCCTCATCCCAAATATCGTCCAGTAGAGGTACCGCGAGGACCGTCTTCCTCTTGGCCTCGCGCCGTTGATAAAGGAAACCTTCCTTCTCCTCAGGGCAGAGCTGGAAGAGCTTGGATGCCCTGGCGATCATGGAGTGAAACGATCCAATCTCGTCGGGCGGGGAAGCCCGGGTGGGAGGCGACGACGGTAGATCCTCGTCGTACACCTTGTCGTCCGTACCCGTCGCGGCCGTGTCAGTCCCCGTATCATCCCCTCGAGTCGTGGACGGGGAGGAGGGCTGAACGGGGCGCGACGGCTGAAAAGGAGGTGGAGGGTGAATCCTTCTTTTCTTGGGGGAAGGGCTGCCAGAAGGTCCAGGTTCTGGATCCCCCGACGGGAGTGGTTCCTCCGCTGGTGGTAACGGTAGTCTCGTCCTTATCTCCGAGCATAAGGACTGTATAGCCAACAAAATGGCCGCCGAGTTGTCTTGCGGCGCTGGCAGAGGGGAGTCCGACGGGCGGGCAGGGGCCCCGTCGTCACCCTCGACGATATCGTCGTCTCCTGCGTCGGGATCCCTCCCGACGGGCTGGTCTTCTTCCACGCCAAGGCCGTGGCTTAAGACCTCGATCAGCTCTTCCTCAGAGGTTGAGGCCAAATCCACGACGACCTCCTGCCCCCCCTTCTTCTCCGCCGGAGGTTTCACGGGGGTCCTGTCGATGGGCACAAAAGAGGACTCCCTCCGCGGTGGCAGGGAGACTCTGAGCCCCGAGGTCGCCACCACTGGTGTAGCCTCCACAGGCTGAGCCAGGGCCGCCGCGACAGTCTCGATAGAGGCCTTGGCCGGATGGATTAAGGCCTTCACCACCTTAGGTGCGCTCGCCGCCTTATCCTTGAGGAGTGGGACACTGCCTCGCTCCCCCTCCGATGGGGCCTTAGAGCTCGACCGGGGCCTCTCCAGGAGCTTCGCCGGGTGCTCGGCCTTCCTCTTACCCGACCCAGAGCGTTGGCTCGTGGTTGATGGCGCCGGGGACGGTGCGCCCTGCCTGGGGCCCGTAGAGCCCGACCGTTCGGCGCTCCCGGTGCCAGCGGACTCGCGGTGCTTGGCCTTGTGTTGGACCCCCGTCGCCGGGGCGTCCTCAAAGGTCTCTGAAGACCGCTCGGATTTCTTCCTCTTCTTCTCGCCGGACGGGCTCTTCCCTTCCAGCCAGTTGGCGAGACGTTGATGGCGGTCCTTCATGGTCCGCTCCGACATGTTGCCGCAAAACGCACAGTCCTTCTCCACGTGCGTCTTGTCCTCATGTAGGCAGTAAAGACAAAAGGAGTGTTCGTCTTCCTTAAAGACATTCTGTAGCTGGCATCCAGGGCAGACCCTGAACAGCTTTCCGGGCGTCGAGCTTCCCTTCTCCTGGGCCATGTCCGAGATGGGCCTGAGAAACTTCTGGAGTCCTCCAAAAGCGTAGCTCGACAAAATCTTCACCCTTGAGGGGCATAGACGAATCCGACACAGGTCCCCGTTGATCGGATGGAGAGTCGGTGGAGCTTGAGGCTCTTTTGACTGGAAAAAACGAAGTTTTTGAGAAAAAACGTGAAAAAATAGCACTAACGCTCGAGAGCAATAGCACGAGGATCCCAACACATGAACGTGCGGTAAAAATCTGAAGATGGCTGCCAGAGGCGGGGCTAAGGTAGAGGGCAGTCATTGGCTGTGGTCAGTATGACGCAGAGATCAGCGATTGGTTACTACTACGAAAGACAGATCAGAAACGAAACTGATACTGGTTTTTTCTTTACCAAGGATTCCCAGCCTGACGACGGGGAATATTCATGAGCATGTGAATCCATGCCAGACCCCATGCTGGAGAATGTGTGGTTTATCTCACCTTCACGATTAGGTAGTGAACTATTTTTAAAAAAACATTTCTTTATTAATTGATTCACATAGTCATACTCTTCGACCACTTTACATTTTCAACATATACCAATATCACATCGACTGTCTTATATTGAAATCCAATGCCTGTGGCAAGAACATGCATGATAGACCCGTACCCGGTGGCTCCTGCCTCCCTTAGTTGCCCAGTCCATCGTACTACATGAAGAATCATGGCTCTCCTTCCCCACCGCATCCTTGTGCTGAGGTCTCATCTCTAGCCAGCAAGTATGTTGTTAGTGGGCCCCAAATACTTTTTGGCCTGTTCCGCTGCCCGCACAGGGCGGCGTAGTCTTTATCAGTGTCACTCAGCCAAATTAAATCCCTTGTCCATTTGCTTACCCCCGCAGGGGAGGCACTCTTCCATTTCATGAGGATACATTTCCTAGCCGCTATCATGCAAGTCGCCAGGAGTTTGCGGTATTGTTTAGGTGTCTCACACGACCACTCCAGCAAACCGCACAGCATTGTACAGGGGACATCTTGCCCTATTATCTCGGTCATCACCCGAACACCCCTTCCCAGTAGGGACACAGTTTGGCACACAACCACAGCATATGAATCATGTCCGCCTGGTCCATGTTACACCTTTGGCATGTAGCTGGTTTTGTCGCATCAAATTCATGTACACGAGCCGGCGATATATAGGCCCTATGAAGGGTTTTAAGCTGAATTAATTGTAACCTGGTGTTTAAGGCCCCCGTGTGCGTTATGCCACATACCCTCTCCCACTGCTTGTCGCTAAGGGTCTCACCACTGTCCCTCTCCCACTTGCCTTTACAAGGTGGGGGATTACAGAAAATATCTGCTTGAATCATCCTGTATATTGCTGATATCACGCCTTTACATCCTGGGGAGTTTCTAATATACTGCAGCAGTGGTGTTGTCGGGGGCATGTCTGGGAAGACTGGGGACCATTCCCTGAACGCCGCTTACATCCTTAAGTACTGCAATCTTCTTTGGGGTCCCCTGCCCATCTCGTCTATAAACTCCTCCTGCGACACAAACTTCCTGTTAGGGTACATATCACCCAGTCGTGCTATCCCTGCACCCTCCCAGTCCCGCACTATGGATTTGTCACATGTTGGTGCTAATGCTTCGATCAGCCATAACGAGATACCAGGGTCAAAAGGGTGCACCACCCCCAGTCTCTTCATGGCTCTTTTCCAAGTGTACACTGTGCACACCACTGGGTCTTATTTACACTTATCCGCCACCTTCCCTGCCTGATAGCAGCACTCCCTGAAGTGTTACGGGGTGCACGGATCCCCTCTCTATGCACACGTGTGGCAGCTTCTTCCCACCCGGCATCCAAAAACTAGCAAATGATATTTGGGCTGCCAAGAAATGTGCTTCTACGCCCGGAGCACATATCTGCCCCCCCTTAACCCACGGTTGAGTCAGTGCCTCCCAGCCTATTCGTGGGGATTTCGGGTGCCAGGCCAATTTTATCAATTGGGAGCGCAACTCTCGGAAATCGCTGTGACCCGGCCAGACTGGGATGTTCAAAAACATGTATAAAAGATTGGGGATCACCACCATTTTAGCCACAGCCACCCTACTCATAAGTGTAAAGGGAATTCTGGACCATCTATTCACTTTGCTGCATAGAGCTCGTAAGTATTTCTTATGGTTGTTATCCAACAGGGATAGGGGCTCCCTACTGACCTCCACCCCAAGGTAGGTGACTGTGTTCTGCTCCCAGCTGTAGCCCTCTGTGTTCACCAGCGGGCATGTCGCCTCATTTAGTGGAAACAGAGAGGATTTGTTCCTATTCAACCAGAGTCCAGAGACGTCGCCAAAAGAGGCCACCTCATGTGTCAAGGGCGCTAGATTTACTTCCGGATCCTTCATATAAATGAAGGTGTCATCCGCATACAGCAAGACTAGTTCACTTGGCCCCCCCATAGCCACTCCCCTGTGTCCGTGGAATCTCCTGAGCCTGCCCGCCAATACCTGTATTGCGATGGCAAAATCAGCTGGGAGAGTGGGCACCCCTGTCTGGTCCCTCTCCCAAGAGTAAATCGATCCCACCATGTCCCTCCTATGTTGATCTGGGCCCTGGGGTCTGTGTATAGCAACTGCACTGCCTTCATTTAATTAGTGGGGACGCCGACTTGAGCCAGCACTTCGGACAGGTAGTCACACTCTACCGAGGCAAACGCTTTCTCCATGTCCAGAAGCGCCGCCACAGCCTGCGTTCCGGGGTCTATTTGTGCTATGATTCCGAATAGGCGCGTGAGATATAGCGAGTGGACTAGTGGTGAAACATATGGAAGCAAGCGGTCCGCTAAAACCTCAGCAAATATTTTCGTATCCAAGTTTAGCAGACATATTGGGCAATAAAATGAGCAGTCAAAATGGCTTTAGGATTAATATGATTACGGTTTCCCGCATTGAGGGGGGGGAAGTATTCCCGTCCTTAATCCCTCCTCCCAGACGTCCAGCATACGGCTGGCCACAGCCGGGCCCCACTCCTTCTAGAATTCGGCCGTTATGCCATCCATACCCGGCACCTTCGAGAAGGGCAAGGCCCTGATGGCATTCAGCAAATCTTAAGCCCACAGGGGCTTCGCCAGTGCCTCCACTGCCTTTGCCTCCAGTTTAGGAAGTGCCGCTGCCTGGAGGTACTTTCATTTTGGCCTCGGCCAGCATGCCTCTCTTTGCATAAAGGGATTCATAGAAGTCCCGGAACACCTCCGCTATCTCCCCTGGTTTCACTACTATGGTCCCTTCTTTGGATCTCACTGCCGTCATCTCCCCGTATCCCCGCTCCCTTCCAGTGTGGTCAGGTGTATGCCCGACCTCCCATCTTCCCCATATCTACGGGCCATAGCTGGTTAGGAAAAACATTTCACCTCTCTATCTGCAAGCGTTTGAAAGATCTCCAACTCTTCCTTCAGCCTGGCCATTGCTTTTGGAGTGTTCGACCTTTCAACCTTCCCTTCCCTATGCTTTATTTTGAGTTCCGCTGCCTGCAACTCTCTTCGAATAGTCTTCAGCACCCCCAGCTCTGTGCACAGGGACCCCCCTCTAAGCACCACCTTGAACGCCTCCCACAGGGTTCCTTTACCCTTCACTAAGCCTGCATTTTCCTCGAAATAATGTTTAATCAAGCTGTGTATGTAGATTTTAAAGGCTATGCCAAGCAAAGCCGCCGACTTAAACCTCCATCGGGGATGGGGCGCCGACTCCTGCAAGCACACTATTTGGATTGTTAGCGTTATCGGGGACCCTACCAAGCTTAGCAATTGTTATGCTATCATTAGACTCCAACAAAGCACTTAAGTGAGCGTTCTTTTAGGCGCCATTGGATAAGGTAGGGTTTGGTTACGTGTTCACAAGCTGGTTGCACTTCTACACTTGCCCATTGGCAAGGGTTAAAGTGAATGGGTAACTTTGTAGGAATTCCTCTGGACAGGGGAACGAAACAGGGCTGCCTGCTGTCCCCTTTCGTATTCGTTTTGGCCGCTAGCGGAATAGATCCAGAAAGCCCAGTGTGATCAGGTTTTCGTCGACTAGCCAGTAAGGAGGGTAGAGTGTTCCTATATGCATGGTATGGTATTGTTGATTTATATTGCGCCTAAACACAGTAAAGTCTTATCAAAGCACTCAAGGAGGGTGGGAAGATGGGGAAAATGCAACAGTCGCTCAGAGCCCTTGAAAACATGAGACCCTAATAGTCTGCACAGGCAGAGTAAGTGCATAAAATACATTTAACAGTATGGGATTCTTGCAAATAGGCCCGACAGCGATTCTGCAATATTAACAGTACAAGTATGGGTGGAGACAGGGGAGAGACAGACTATCTTCGGATCGAGAAAGTGCACAGAGGGTAAAAGGGAGGGGAGAGTCAAGTGCACCCAGTCGGTTGAGACTGGGGCAAGTGCAAAGAGAGCCAATCTCTTGGGTTAATTTTTCAGTGCGTTGGGTGTGGGTGGGCTGTAGGGCCCTGAGGCAAGTGCGATAGAGGACTGGCAGGGGGGGGGGTGGCTGGGGACCAGTGAGACTCCGAGGTACACCAGGTGCCCAGTCAGCATGTTGTAAGGAATAGGAGGTGAAGAGGGAAAGGACAGAACTAGGTTAGCAGGGTAGAGGAAGAGAGAAGGAAGAGGAGAAGAGGAAGATCTTGAGGAGTTGCCGGAATTTCAGGAGATCCGGCTCAAGACGTAGGGCGGCAGGAAGGCTATTCCAGATGGAGGCACCTGCTGAGGATAAGGATCTCCCACTAAATGTCTGCTTATAGAACTGGCTTACTCGCAGAAGGTTGGATGTAAAGGAGCGGAGGGCTTGTGAGGGACAGTACTTGGGTAGACAGGTCCCAGGCTCCAGAAAGCCTTGTGGACAATGAAAATGGTTTTGAATTTGATCCTTGCAGACATGGGGAGCCAGTAGAGGGACTTCAGCGCCAGAGAGATGCAGTCCCAGGGCAAGAATAAGTCTTGCGGTTCAGTTCTGGATGAGTTGCAGAGGGCACAGGGCAGAAGCAAGGAGGTTAAGGAAGAGGCGATTGCAATAGTCCAGCCTGGAGAGAACCAGGGCTCTCGAGACAGCGAGTCTATGGGGGAAAGTGAGAAAGGGTAGAGTACCCCTGAGGAGGCGTAATTGATAGTTAGATTTTTTAGAGATGTCTGAAATGTGTGAGGAGGAGAGAGTGGAATCAAAGATGGCCAAGGTTTCTTGCTTTGCAGGTGGTTGCAGGTGCAGGGCCAAGAGAGGCCAGCCAGAGTGAAAGTGAGAAAGCGGGAGCAGGAGTCCCAATGCAAACAATCTCAGTCTTAGTGGCGTTGAGGCAGAGGTTGTTTGCAGCACACCATGACTGAATAGCGGACAGACAGTCGGATACGAGCGAGGAGGCGGCGGCAGCGGAGGGTAGCCTTAAAGATAGTTATGTGTCATCCGCATAGCACTGGAAGTTAGAGGTGACGGTGGCAATCAGCTGTGCCAGGGCAGCCATATAGACGTTGAAGAAGCAGGGGGATAGGTTAGATCCCTGGGGAACGCCACAGGTTGAGAGAGTGATAGTCGAATGAAAGGCTCCGAGTTCCACCTGGGATGGGCAGTCAGAGAGGAAGGGGGTTAACCATGCCAGAGCCTGACCTGAGATTCCCAGGGTGTCATGGAGAAGTGCGATAAGGATGTTGTGGTTAACCGTGTCGAAGGCAGAGGAGAGGTCAAGGAGAATGAAGATAGATGGGGTGTTGGTGTCAAGATTTGAGAGCAGGTCTTCACAGGTGTTCAGAAGAGCAGTCTGTGCCTCTTGATGCTCTAAAGCCAGATTGATGGTCATGGAAGTAAACTATAAATTCAGTGTGTAGAGTCAGCTGAGAGATCGCCAATTTCTCCAGGAGTTTCCCCAGGAAGGGAGTAATGGAGATAGGGTGGTAGTTTGTCGGAATGGCGGTTCGGCAGAGGGTTTATTGAGCAGAGGGTGCACAAGCGAGTGCTTCAGTGCAGTTGGGAAAATTCCAGTGGAGAAGGAGAAATTGCAGAGATCAGCCAAGGCTTGGGCGAAGGAGTCAATATTGTCTTTAATGGTTTTTGAGGGGCAGGGGTCCACCTGTTTAGATGAAGCTTTCATAAATCGGACCTGTCTGGTAACCACATCCAGTGTCACAGGTGAGAGAAGAGAAAGTGGAGCTCCGGTATTGGTGTATGATGTAGTATGGAAGAGATGGTGGAAAGGATGTCTTGGGTTTTTGTGGTCAAGTGTGCAGCCGGGGCCGAGCCAAGGTCCTGGGTGGGTGTGATAGAAGACGATACAGCTGCAGGATTGGCTAGCTCCTTGCAGACCGGGCGTGGCGTTTGATGCCACAGAGGAGCAGGATTGAATAAAGACTCTTTTCTTGGTGTGGATGAAGAGTCGATAATGCTTGTGAAGGAAGCGGCAGGCCAGTTTGTCAGATGGTTTGCCCGACCCGTTCCATTTCCATTTCTGTTCAGCTGCCCTACACTTGCAGTTAAGGGCAGCCAGGTCCAAGTCGTACCAAGAGTTGCACTTTTTTGGAAGGCTTCAGTCGGACCCTCATGACAGGGGCAAGAGTGTCAAGGGTGTTGGAGATAGAGCGACTGAGCTTAGCGAGGGTGGGAGTCAGCCGAGGGAGTAAGTGGAGGAGAGTAGGAGGAGGCAAAAGCAGCCACTGTCAATTTTTTCAACGGTCTGGTAACTTTGAAGCCAGATGTAGTGCTGCAAGAGGAAAGCTTAAGGTATGTAGAGAGAAGAGCGTGGTGAGTCCAAGAAAGGGAGATAATGAAAGGGATGTCAGTACAGATGAGAGCATCCACGTTGGGGCCAGAGGGAAGGATAGAAAGGGCGAGAGAAATGCAAGGTTGCAAAAAGCACCTGAGGAGTCAGGAGAGTCCAGATGGATGTTCAGATCACCCATCAGGAGGAGTTGAGAGGAGGAGAGTAGGGAGGAGACCAGGTCAGCACATTCCGAGAGGAAGAGAGTGGACTGCCCTGGTGGCCGAAATAAGGTGGTCATTATGAGAGAAGATTATGAGGATAGTGAGAGTCTGCAAACTAGGAACTTGGAGGAGTAGGCCCGAGTAGGGATGATGGACACAGGTATCCATTCTGGGAAGATAAGCGCCACTCCCCCACCTGTCTTCTTAGGTCTGGGCGCAGAGAGGGTTTTGTAGCCTTCAGGGAGCAGTGTCACAGAGCACTCCTTGAACCAAGTCTCAGTGATGGCGAGCACATCGAGATCCATGAGTTCGAGGAGGTTGCAGATGTCAGTTGAGTGTTTGATGGCAGAGCGAGTGTTGAGTGGCAATGTGGAGCAGCTTGCCATCTTTGAGGGTCTTCCTCAGGGGTTGCGGGGCAAAGTGGTCGGTGGTCCCCCCAGAGGGTGGCAAGAGGGCCAGTGGAAAAGTGGAGGATGGCGAAGGAGACAAGGCTGGCAAGGGAGCTGGGACAGTGCAACAAGGCAGGGGTGCCTGTGCAGAGGAGGAGGAAGGCACAGAAGGCAAGGGAGCCTGTGCAGATGAGGAAGAAGCACAGGCGGCAAGAGAGCCTGCACAGAGGGAGAGGCAAGGTTAGAGGGGCGAGGGAGGAGCCTGTCGAAGAGAAGAAGGTTGTGTTGAGGACGCCGAACCATGATGGTTCCATTGAGATAAACAATATTGGCGACTCTGGAAACGGCGAAGAGGTCAAGGAGAACCTCACAGCGAGTGCCACCATTAATGGAGGAAGTGGCGATGGGTGAGAGAAAGACGACCATGTAGCGAGTCCATAGGTCAGGTGAGTTAACAAAGAAGAGGATGTCAGTGATTGTCTCTCTGGCGGAAGCCACGACAAAGGTGTCTGCAATAGGAGGGCCGGGTTAGAGGCCAGAGTGTCCTTGAGTTTCTTCCGGCCAGATCATGGCATCACTGTACATGAATAACCAGGCACATTCTATCCCCGATGGGATGGACATAATCCCAGAATTCGGCGATCATAGTGGACGCAGGATTATTTGGGAACTGGAGGTGTGCTACAGTGCAAGGGCGAGAATCTAGATCTAGGAAACTGTATGCAGAAGAGGCTAGTCTCATCTAAACAATTATGGCTATAAGTTTCGTGAAACTTGCAGACTGCATGTGACAGAATTGGAAGCCATTGCTAGAAGCAATCTTATCAGATCTCCCAAGATGGTGACAGTCAAGATTTTCAAAATTGTTGCCTTTCACCGATTTCTCCATGTTAAACAACCTACAGAATTGCAAAGATTTCGTTTTTTTTTAAAATTCTTTATTTTTGAGTTTAGACATATACATACATCAACAACCTGTATCAATAGATACATACAACAAAACTACGTTCATAGCACATACCGTTCCCAATATAGTCTTTCTATGGTATGGTGTTCAATAGGGGCACTAACTATTGGTCAATCGTGTTTCGCTTGGTCACAGTGGGCGAAAAAGGCATGTCTCTATTAGGTTCTTGCAATCTGAGGAGTTAAGATTGGGAGCTCATAGTGTCCGAGTTGGAAAGTAAGTAATTAATGCATGGGGCCCCAGATATCCGGTGGGCGTGCATGGAGGCGAAGGGTTCTTATGAATTCGGTGTCCATATCTTGGCAGTAGGTAATGTCTTTTTTCCATGCTGTAAGTGTGGGAAGAGGGCCTCGTCACCATGCCAGAGCAACCCTTCTACAAGCTAGCACCAAGAGCAGGGCAGTTAGTTTCCTCATTGGGGCTTGTAGGTATTTAGTCATGCTTAGGAGTGCGATAGTTGGGTTAGCAGTCAGCACCTCTCCGACTATATCGCTCGTGTACTGTAGAACCGAGGACCAGAACCGGGACAATCCAGGGCAATGCCAATCGAGGTGGATAAAATCTGCAGGGGAGGCGCCATATCTTTCACATTGATCACAAGCTTCGGGTGGTGACGTCATTTCTTTTGGGGGGTGTAGTACGTTTGGTGCACAAAGTTAAAATGAATCTGCTTAAAGCGGGTATTTAAGGCTACTTTCTGGGTTCGCCGGAGAATGCAAGTCCAGTCCTCCTCTGGTATTGTGGATTGAAGGGCTGCCTCTTAAGGCGCTAGCAGTTGTATCGATTAGTAGCGATCTATATTCTCTGACCAATTGTGGGGTTATGAACATCCCTTCGGGAAAAAGACCACCAATGGATTGGATATTAATCTTATCGAGCCAGATCAGGAATCCCTTTTCGTTGGTTAGGGGTATGCCAGGAATAAACTTGATTGGCAGTAGTGGGGAGTATCTTATATGTACCTCGTATTTATGGGCAATTGTTTTCCAATTAGCATAGGAAGATAGGACCGTGTTCAACGTGTTGTATGGCACAGGCAGGTTGCTGAGAATGACGGCTGTTAGGAAGTTTGGGGAAGCCAAGGCACGTTCATCCTGCACGTGTGGACAAACTAAATCTTTGGCATACCAATGGCTTAGGAACTGCGCTCGTGCGGCCCAGTAGTACTTCTCTATATCGGGGAGTGCAAGGCCACCTTGCGCTACCAGTAGTGTCAGCATCGTATAGGCGACCCTTGCTGGTTTTCCAGCCCATATTAATTCAAGAATAAGGCTCCTAATTTTCTGAAGGAATGAACGTGGAAGTATTAGGGGTATATTCGTAAATAAATGAGTTTGGTAAGGATCATCATTTTGGTCAGCGAGACCCTCCCCCAGAGCGTCAATGGGAGAGACTTCCACCTCTGAATACGCTCTCGGAGAGACTGGAGTACTTTCCCATAGTTATCTTTGAATATTTCATCATGATTCAACGACATGAGGATGCCAAGGTAGCGGACCTTCGAGCTTTCCCACTTAAATCCATGGTCACCATGGAACTTGGGAGTAGCTGCTGTCAGCGGAAATATTACTGATTTGGAGTGGTTGGTTTTAAGCCCAGAGATGCCGCTAAATTTAATTACCTCACGCATAACTGGGTTAAGGTTAGTTTGGGGTTCGTTGACAAAACATCACGTCGTCTGCATAAAGGGAGACTATCAGCCTATGCAGGCCCAGGGTGAGGACCCTATTGATTCGGTGAGCTCTCAATCTGGAGGAGAGTGGTTCCATAACTAGGGCAAATATAAGGGCCGATAAGGGACAGACCCGTCTAGTGCCACGCTCAAACTTGTTGCCTAAGGTGATATAGGATCGGGGATCATTATAGATTAGTGAGACCATTTTAATAAAACATTTCCCCAGGCCCATTTGTGTGAGTGTCGCAAAGAGATACGGCCACTCGACGGAATCGAAGGCCTTTTCGGCATCTAGTAGAACGGCGACTGCCTGCTGTGTGGGTTCGAGTGCCGCGATGACTCCAAACAGTTGAAGAATACCGTATGTTGTGCTACGTCCAGGGATAAAGCCGGCTTGGTCACCCAGCACCAGCGCGGGCATGAGGGGAAAGAGTCGTGTTGCTAGAATCTTGGCTAGGATCTTATTATCAAGATTGATTAGTGAGATCGGCCTGTAGGAGGCGCAGTCATCCTGGAGCTTGCCTGGCTTGTGGACAAGAACTACGTTAGTTTCACGAAGGGTGGGTGGAAGAATCCCACGCTCTAGGGCCTCTTTGTATACTCGGAGAAGCAATGGAGCCAAAGTGGGCGCACGTGCTTTATAAAATTCTCCGGTGAGGCCATCAGGGCCTGGCGCTTTGGTATTCGGGAGAGACTTTATTGCATCTGTAATTTCCTCTTGTGAGATGGGTGCGTTCAGCAGTTCCCTTAGTTCTTGGATTACCCAGATTACCCAGTACAGTTCGGTATCATTGAGGTAGCTCTGAAGCGCCTCGGGACTGGCAGCGTTTTTGGAGCTATATAGGTCCTGGTAGAATCTGTGGAACATGTTCACTATATCTTCTTCAGTATAAACCAGATTCCCATGTGTATCAGTGGGTGTTTGATCAAGTCTTAGAAGGTGGGCTAGGAGTGCTCCAGGTTTTTGTCCCTCTCCATACTGCCAGACTGTCTGCGGCCTAAAAACTTCAGCTCACGTTCCGCTGCCTCCTGAAATTTTGATAGTTCTATTCTTAGATCGGCCTGGGTCTGCGAGTCTGGGGATGTTGTTTGTTTAATTTCGAGTTCTTTCAGGCGTTGTTCACTGTCTGCCAGCTTGCGCTTTATCAGTTTTAGAATGCCATTTTCTTTGGCCATGCACACACACCGTACGAAGCATTTCAGCGTCTCCCATAAGGTGCCGGCCGAGGCCACCGATTCTTGATTTATTTCGAGGACGGTAGTGATCTCTTGTTTGAGCTCAGACGCGAAGACAGGGTCCAAGAGCAAACCGGTTTTAAATCTCCAGTTAAGGGCGGTCTTCTGGGTATCGGGCAGCATAAACTCGAGTGTGACCATGGAATCGTCGGGGAGGGACCGTGGTAGAACTTGACAGTATCCCTAGTTGTATAGACTATGGGTTGTTACCAAGATATAGTCAATGCAAGAGCTGGTGTTCTGGACAGCCGAGTGAAATGTGTATTCATGTGAATTCGGATGGGTGTATCTCCAAATATCGGACAACTCAAAAGTCTGGCAGATCTCCGCTACCTGGCGACTAGCTTTGGAGATTCTGTTATTTACACTCTGGATTTGTCAATTTGGGGATCCAGAGGAGTGTTGAGGTCTACGCCCCAGATCATTGTCGTGGAGGTGTACGCTCCTAGATGGGACATGACCCAATTAAAGTTATTCGGTCCATCGATGTTTGGAATGTAGGTGTTCACCAAAACGATTTCCTTCCCAGCAAGTATTCCCCTCACCAAAAGGAAGGGTCCTGCCCTCCCTGTCTTTCTTAAAGTCGATCAGGCTAAAGTTGGCTTTTTTGTCTATTAGAATTGCGACGCCTCTCGCGTAGGAAGTGTGTGAAGAGAAGTATCTCTGGCAGCCCCACGAGCGGACCCAGTGTTGTTCTGCAGCTGGCAAAATGTGGGTTTCTTGTAACATAGCAATATTAGCAATATTGATCTTGTGCCTGCGCAGTTACTGGAGGACCCTCCTGAGTTTAGCAGGTTGGTTGCCACCTCTGATGTTCCAGGTGGCGATCTTAAACAGACCCATTCTGAAGAGAAAAAAGGGGGGACGGGCTCCGTCCCGTCTGTGCGGTTCAGATAGTGCTCAAGCGTGCAGGAGGATTTGTTGAGGATTGCAGGTTCTGAAATGGGGTTCTGTAGTTGCTTTGTGATTGAACGTAGCTGACCAAACGAAGGTAACTTAATAAATTTAACACCCCTCCCATGCGTGGGCAACCCCCAACTGGCCCACGATGTACCCACCCATAACATCAGAACTACAGGCAGTGCTGCGCTTGGGACATTAGTAGCCCAACAGGAAGAAGTGTGGGTCTGGATTCATTAGGTTTTGAAACTCTGGCGAGATGCATGTGTCATGACGACACTGGAATGGTTGCCCTGCTGCTCATTGCCGAGATCAAGGTCTATGGTGGGTCTCTCCGCATGCGATCTTCACGTCGTGGGTTTGGGTTGTTTGGGGCAGGTCTACATCTGATGTGATCTAGGTATTCGTTGGCCTCCTCTGGTGTGGTGAAGAATTGGGCTTTCCCGTCGTGCTGAATGCGGAGTTTGGCGGAAAACAACTTGGAGTAGAGTATGTGGTTATCTTTTAGTCTCCGCTTAACTGACGTGAAAGAGCGCCTCTGTGATTGTACTGTTGGTGAGAAATCCGGAAAGAATTGGATAGGGTTGCCGTCAAATTGGAGTTTCCCTTTTTCTCTGGCTGCTTTGAGTATTGCGTCCCGGTCCTGATAATTGAGTAGTCCGGCTATAATCGGACGCGGGTTTGCTCCAGGAATTGGTCTGGCAGTGGGAATTCTGTGTGCTCTTTCTACGATAAATAGTTGGGAGAGCACTTCTGTCCCAAATAGTTTAGTGCAGATTCGTTCAATGTGGTCCTCCAATTTGGTCTGAAGTTGTTGCTCTCCGACTCCGATAATTCTAATATTATTCCTTTGGGTACGGCCTTCCAAATCTTCGTTCTTGGCAGAGATGGCTTTCATTTGGGATTCTAACACGGAGACCCTGGTGGTCAGGGCTGCCGTGCCATCATCTAGATCTGATATACGTTGCTCCACGCTGTCTAGCCTGTCTGCATGTTGGTCAAGGCGGTGTTGAATTCGATCCACTTTGGACGATAGATTGTCCAATTTGTTTCCTAAGTCCCCAACTCCTGCTTTCAGGTCTAGTAGAATTTCTCTGATGTCGAGGCTTGGGGTCTGATCCGCAACTGGGTCGATGTCTATTGCGGGGGATGCTGGTCTACTGGTGGTGTTTGTCATCTTGCTACTAGCTAGCTTCAAAATTCTTTTTTTTCTGCGACTTATCAGGTTTCCCCATGGTCGGACCAATCCGGCCCACCCGCTCTTGGTGATAGTCGTTGTTCGAGCACTGGTTGCAACGACGTGACACAAGTCGCAGTTGAGGATCTAATTTGCTGATGATGTTGGTGGTCTATGGAGAGTTAGCCGGTAACTTATTGGGTTTGGTCTAAATAATCATGGGGTGCTTTGATCATTCAGCGAGCGTTTTCAACTTCTTGCACATGGAGTGCTGGCAGTGCTTGTCTGAAGAAAGTTTCAGGGGTTTAGCGGGATTGCCTGGTGTATGACCGTTCGGCGCTGGGATGTTTCAATCAGGGTCTGAGGGGACGCGTTTCTAGCGGTCTCTATGGAATATGGCACTGTTCTCTGCATGCGAGTGCCCCACCGGCTGTCTTTTGGCGTGGTTTTGAGGCTGTAGAATGTCGTGCGACAGGCTGCTTGTGCCTGTCCGCGGTAGCTGGCTTTGCTAATATGTGGCGTTGGTCCCAGAGGTGGGGAACTGGAGTGCAGTAGTACGGAGTACGTTGATGCGGCCCAGCCCCTAATCTATATTCACACAAAACGTTACCCAGTCGTCCTGTCAGCTCCGGGATGCAGGTATATTCTTAGCAGACGTGCCGCGCGCAGGCCTTTACATTCAGAGGGCCATGGGAAGGCCTAATTTATGTGCACACCCTGCAATGCAGCCAACAGTTCAGTTTCTTTTTATATGGCACTGCGGTGCAACGCCGTTTGAGGGTCGGGGCGTACTGTGCATTTGTAACTGGAGGGTCGCGGCTTGCTTCCACTTTGAGGGAGAGTGGCTCGAGGGCGCCGCGAGGCTCCTCAGCTCACCCGGCGGGGTCAGCTGCCACCTGGGGGAGGCGTGTGATGGATGTCCATTGGGAGTGCAGGTAATCGTCGGCAGCGCAGGCCGTATGGGGCCGGGAGGTTCCCAGGTCCGCCGGGGCACAGGATAAGCGTCGCGCACGCCCGGCTGGGTTCCTACCTGCACCTCCAGCGGGGCCGCACAGCAGGCCGGGCCTCGAGCCACCATGGGGACGGAGACAACCGTGTCTCTGAAAGCGCCGAGGGTGCGCACGTCAACCCGCCTCTTCGAGATGGCTCAGCTCCTCGGAGATGGTACATTTGCGGTCTTGGGCTGGGCGTTCGTGGGTGGTGACGGATCGGGCACCGCGAGGGCTCCTCCTCCTCAGCTCGCAGCCTTGCCCGCCACACGGGGTATGTGCTCACTCGAGTCGGGGGCCGTAGGGATCTGCCTGTAACTTGGCCAATATTGGTAGTCTTGAGACTAGTTTGGTATCAAAATGTTCAGCTTGGCTTCGGGAATCTGTGCAGCGTTGGCTGCAGTGGAATTGGGCACCACAGAAGGATGGATGAGACAGGATTAATTCAGAGCCACACAGAGCTCCCTAGGAAGCCACCATCCCGTTCGGCTCTCTAGTGCCCCCTTGCAAAGATTTAGTTTAACAAATTAAGAGTTTGGTATCAGAAAGGTATTTTGGGGAAAAGAATGCCCAGAACTGTAGATGACCATGGAAGGTGGTTTGGGGTTATCAGACTTAATTAAGTGTTACTGGTTGTCACATTTGGCGATTGTCTATGATTGGGTAGTTGTGAATAAAGGTAGGCCAGAGATTAGGTTGAAGAAAGAGAAAACGGGCTTGCACAAATTGACCAAACAGTTATATGTTAATCAAACAGTTTGTATGCTACCCCCGGCGGCCGGGCTGGTGATGCAAACATGGAAGGAATTGAATAAGTGAACAGGTTGGGGCAAGAGGATCAGAATGCTCGGTAAGCCCACCATGGAATAATGCCCCTTTACCAGAGGAATATAGGACTGAGATTGGCATGTTAATGGTGGGTGGCGTAATTAATGGGACATCTTAAATCCTTTGTAGAGCTCAAAGAAGTTCTATATGGCTATGAAGACCTAGCAATACCTGCCATTTCACAATTCTATCTGAGCACATTCAAAAGAGGGCCTAGGGTTGCTTGAAGGCTCCCCAATGGAACAGTGGGAGTTTCAAGTTGAGACTTCCAATAAGACAATCTATATTATTTAGGGCAATTATGAGTAAAATAACAGATTCATTACAAAATTAAAGCAATGCTTGGAGACAGACCTGGGTGAAATAAAGAAGGGGGAACTGGATGGAAGCACCATCTGCCCCAAAGGAACTTAAGGTCAATGCTAAATTGAGGTTGAGCCAATACAAGATAATACACTGTGTACGTTTTCTCGGATAGGCTGCTAAAAACAAGGGGTAGGAGGGAGAACGGGCTATGTGTCGAACGTAGGTGACACACAGTTAGCTTTCTACACTCGCTGTGGTTTTGTCCTTTCAGGATTGGGATGTGATCTTGGAAGAAATAAATAGGGTCCGTGGTTGGGAACAATCTGTAGATCCTCAACTAATAAGGCATGAAATTTGTGGACAACTGACTTGTAGTAGATATGAAAATTAACGTGTTGCAATTGCTCCAATGTTGCAAAACGGGATTGCCTGGCGATGGAAGAGCTCAGAAATGTCAAGTCTTAAACGGGCGAATGAGTATGGATCATATAATGCAAAAGCGGATTTACAAGCAAAGAAGGGAAGAGGGTGGAGGGGTGAGTGCGTGTAGAGAGGATTGTTCTATATGCACAAGATGAAATTTGGACTGAACTGAAAACATGCTCTTGGGGTCAAATGATTCTCGGTACCTTTATTGCTGGGTTTGGTTGGGCAAAGGTCATTTTAGTACTTGAAAATCTTGTCAAACATACTGGATGTCCTGGTTCTCCGTGCGGATACGTGATAAAAAAATCGAATACAATATTGCTATAAAAACAAGTTATTGTAGCAGGGGAACCCGATGTTCAAAGAATCAGAATGTTGAGATTGCGATCGCAGAAAGCACAATATGAGGTTAGGAGGAGCTGGGCAGGAGAGAAGAGGGAATGTTTTTGGATCTGAACTAGACAGCATACCGTAAAATTGATAATTACAGGTTTACATTACATATGTTCACAATCTGAAGCACAGGGCAACTGTAATTTAACTAGAATTTAAATGTTTTGGTCAAGTGGTGAAAATCTCAAGTTTCAAATTCTAAGGTTGACAACTCAATGATTTAAGCCACATTTCCGCCCAATTTCAAGGTATTTAAACTGAATATAAACTCGAGCAGATTAGACTTGTAAAAAACACAGTTCATCACTCACCAATGGAGTATCCTGAGTAGACTTGAAATCGGGTTTTGATAGAGGCTTTTCTGTTATACTTTTTTCTGCTTCACCTATGCTATCACATCTGTATCTGTGAGCAAATTTCTTTTTCAAAGCTTCAGCAATTAGTGCTCCTGCATCTATGGGATCAGCTGGTTTAGATTTCATTTGTTCTGGAGATCTGTTTAAAAAGGATAAACAAAACGCCATATGAAAGCAAACAATGGCAGGATAACATTCATTCAAACCTAACTCCAGGAGCCACCTGCTCAGGTGGTAAAACTATTGAGAGGGTTTTCATATAATTATAAGGCTATTCGTTATCATGATATAAAAAGTAATCATAAATGAATTAATGCAGGGATGTGCACATGGAAATGTATTTTTAAAAGACTGGACACTTGGATACTTTAAACAGATCTGGTGTGCTTTACAATAATATAACACTTTAATGTAGTGGTTCATGCCAAGTCTCTACCATTTCAAAATGCTGTAGAAACTAGTTACCCAGTTCAATCGACACAAGGACTCCGATCTATTACTGCAGGTTTGACATTTCTGGGACCAGCTCTTTCTGCCCTACAGCAGTTCAGTTCTACAAAAGGATATGACTCCAACAAAAACTGATGGCACACTGCCCATTATCATGCTTGCATGAGCGTCATGGTGGTAGGGGTCTTGCAGTTGCGTGGATGGTAGCCACTTCATTTAGGATGCTTGCAACGGTTACAGTCCTTGTGTTACAAGTAGTTGAGGGTATATGTATTGGTGACAGAGGAAGATGTGAGCTAAGGGTGAAAGGAGGTGTTGAGGATAAAGGGGTGGTGGAGAGGAAAGGGATGCAAGTGGTGAGTGGATATTTCGTTCACAATGGGATAAAAATAAGTGGTTTCCATGGGGAGAAAAGCTCTGGCCCAGGCCATTAGTGCTCAGGGGTATGTGTGCCAGGTGTGGCGTAGAGTGGATAGCGTGTTGGAGGAGGTCTCCTACCTTTGCTAGGGCTTATTCATTTTCATAGTGCAAGAGCCACAGTGCGCAAGGCTGTAGCTGCAATCAGAGTTGCCGTCGCTAGTGGCATCAAGTGATGCGTTTGTCCTGTGTTAGGAGGTTTAGTATGCGTCAAAACCAAACCATCTAGGGGCCAAAATCAACATACACGCCGTTCACCAGAAGTAACTCGCTGGACAGATAAGTATGCCTGCTCTCCGGAACCATCTCGACGAACAGATCATCATGCACGAACATATGCGGCAGTAGCATCGGACTTCTCCAATAGAAGAGAACAGTATGAGAACAACAGGAATACCCTTCCTGAACGACGTATGGACAAATTGCGTGCATACGGCTCGAGACACTCCACCAGAGCCTATTCACCGGCTACAAGAAACGACACCCAAAGTAAACATCGGCAAGTCTCACCAAACAGGCACAGCAAAGATACATCTGAGATCTTGGAAAAACCATTGCTATCAGGGGGTCCCTGGAATTGGATCAAGGACGCCCTAAGTGTTAAACGCCCAAGATAGCAACTATCCTCCAAGACCGTCGATTTGTGTCTCCAAAAGACTTTGACGCTGGCATCTTGGAATACGAGAGGACACTCCCATTTAGTGTAACCCAGTTCTGTAGCTCTATCATCATTTGACATTTTCTGTCTTCAAGAGACCTGGCTCCAAGAAAAACCATCTATGGACGGCTACGAAATCGAGATCTCGCCAGCTATCAAGGGCATGCTAGGCCGCCCGTCCGCCGGGCTCTTAATTGCGGTCCGCTCAGGGCAGAACCTGAGAATCATCAAGACCATGAAAAAGTCGTATGGGGTTCTGGCAGTCCTTATAGAGTGGAACTATGGAGGTGATACTACATGTCAAAACAGTAAAAGCCGTACCAATCACCCTTTAGCCTTAATAACTACATACTGGAATCCGCAAAGAACAACAGTAACAGACTTCTGCCAAGCCATGGCAGAAACCATGGATGAAATCATGCTGGAATGGAACTCCCCCTTTGCGATAATTTGTGGAGATCTTAATGCTAAATGCATCCACCCTAACCAACAAGCTCTTGCGGATGCTCCCACGACCCAAGCAGAACAGAGGCAAAACATGGATGAACCTTATGGCTGCCAGAGGGCTCCACAATGCGGCTTGGATTCTGGGCAAAGACATTCATATCCCAACTTGGGAAAGAGGCCAGTCGATGGCCACTCTAGACTACATCTTTGTCTCGCAGGCCTTAATCGCTGAAACTCGCCAATACCAGGTGGTGAAAACCGAGGCAAGTGATCATAATATGCTCACTCTGGAATGGTCAGCATATGTCAAGATGTGTAACCAGTATTCCCCATCAATCGAGATGAATTTTCAACAGACCAGGCTTCGCCTCACCGCAGCTAATGTGCGGTCTTTTACGCAGCAATATGCGGAGACAGCAAATACTTCTAACACTTCCGCAAAGGTACAGAGGCTGAACTACCTTCCTCTTTTGATTGAACACAGAACCAAGTCGGGTCCAGGGAAGACCATCGCCCCAGCTTTCACTCATAACTATGATAAATTCATAGCAGCGAAAAAGAAGGAGTTAAGAAAACAAAAACGCAGAGCAACTTCTGAAAATACACGGGCAGCGTGGGACGCCTGGGATCACCATAAGAAAATCTATAAAGCTTGAATAAGATCAAGGAGAGCAGCCATTTATCAAAACGACGCAGAAAAACTGCTAAGAGTTATCATTTAAAAAAAAAAAAAACTGCCGACTTTTGGATTTTGATAAATCACTCGCAGAGCAACATAGAAAACAACATGATTAATGCAGTGGCGGAAACGGCCTGGATTCAATTCTTTACAGCACTGTTTGCGTCCCCGCACTCTACAAGAAACCTGCGAGTAGAGCCGACGCAGTCACCTTGGGCCGATTTATCCGATAAAGCAGACATATCCAGGGCCATTCAGAAGTTTAAAAAAATCCTCTCGAGCCTTGGGCCCCGATGGCCTTTCAAACTTGGATCTTAAAACTCATATCAAGGAATAAGTTCCCTTCGTTAGCCTTCTGTTCAAACACTGTGCTGACACCAAGAAAATCCCACTATCCTGGACCAAAGCCATAGTAATACCTATCTACAAAAAAGGAAGCCGAGAAGAACCAGATAACTATCGGCCCATTGCGTTGCTGGATATTCTGGGAAAACTCTTCGCCTCCCTACTGCTGGACCACTTCCGCCGCTGGGCGCTTTCGGCTCCCTGCAGAGATCCCTTTCAAGTCGGTTTCAAGAAGAACGGAAGCACGACAGTTATCATCTTTATTCTAAACATCCTGAAGGCAAAAATTAAACAAGGGGCTCCGACGGTATACGCAGCTTTCATCGACCTATCGCAGGCTTTCGATAAAGTAGATGGAAAGCTGCTGTCGAATAAGCTGAAATATTGGAATTGCCCTGAGGCCATCCTGAATCCAATAATGGCGCTGCATTCGAACACCACGCTTATGGTTCGTCTGAACAAACAAGGGTCGCTGTCAAAGGAAATTACAGCCAAAAGAGGAGTCAAGCAGGGATGTCCCTTGGCCCCGGCCCTGTTTTTGGCTTTTTTAGGCGATTTCAAAGACTCAGAACACATGGTGCGTTCTTTTCCCCCGAATGTTGGTGGTTCCAAGCTATCCCGCATTTTATATGCGGATGACATGATTCTGCTTGATCAGACGCCCATTGGCCTCCAACGCCAGCTGTAAAACTTAGCCCAATATATGGAATTAAACAACTTGTCCATAAACAAGCTAAAAACTAAAATCATGATCTTCTCAAAAAACCGCCCGTCGACGAAAATCATCAGGCCCTGGTCGATCCACCAAACAAAAATTGAAGTGGTTTCCCAATTTAAATATCTGGGAGTAATTCTTGATGGCAGCACCCATGACGCTAAAATGCAGGACCATCTCTGGGCAAAAGCAAAATCTTTAACTTCGCAACTAAGAATGGTGGACCGCAAGTATGGCAAATTCTCTTTGATTCCGGCCATTAATTTCTACAAAGGAAAAAGGGTTCCGGCACTGACTTACGGTATGGATGCCACACTTTCCATACCTACTTATTTTTGGCAGAAACTGGAAGGCTTTATCTGGAAATCTGTTCTCGGCCTTCCTAACTCTGTTCCTATTGCGGCCGTAAGAAGAGAGCTGGGCCTTCTATCACTAAGTGCCACGGTGAATGTTTCGTCTTTAGCTCCATTTAGAAAGACTCTTATAACAGACGGTCTCCCTATCTTCAACATCATCGCCCAAGAGATGGCTTCCTCAGAATGCAACACTTTTGTGAACTGGGTTAAACGCCAAAAAAATAAACTGCAGGAGATTATGTGCTCTGTGGACGATCTGATCACCAACCCAGTTAGAGTCGCCAAAAAACTGAAGGATCTGGATTGAATAACAACCAACGACCAAGTACAAGCATGCAAGTTGCTGACACATCTTCCTCCTACGTTCAATAGACTGCACATTCCTGTAGCCTATTGTTCGAAATTTCCAGACAGAAAATTAAGATCTACCTTCTTAAGAGCACGTTTGAATTTACTCCACACAAGAGAAATCTTGACAATAAGACAAACAGCCACAAAAAGCTGTAGGCTATGCAAAGACTCAGACTCTATTGAGACAGTTTGTCACCTTCTTTTGCATTGTCCCTCCTTAACGAATGAACGCACCGCTTTTCCATCACCTTGCTGGCTCGACCCCCATCTGATAGAAGAAAATACTTGGTGGTGTCGTCTCATTTCAGGGGAGAAAACCTGTTGGGTGATAGCCTCAGCTAAACTGTTGGAAGCAGCGTTTAGTAAAATCAACGCCGTGGGACACAGCGAAATTTAAAAAAAAAAAAAAGAAAAAAAAGAAGAAAGAAAAGATTTGATGTTTGATGTTCAGCCTTGTAAAAATCATATTTTGATTACACACAAGTAAATAAATAAAAAAAAAAAGTATGCGTTTTTCCAATTGTTCACCCATCCCGTCAATTTTAAGATTATGGAACTGAAGTTTAAACAATTGCAGCCTTTTAGTTGTGGACTTCAATCTTAATTGAGTCACTGTCAAAGATGCATATAAAGACAATTTGGGAAGCGTGGAGTAACAGTACCTAGCAACCTGTTAATTAAAGAAGTGACTGGCTTTTGTTCGATACAGATATGTCAGTTGGGTGGAAATAAAAAAAAACTTCGACCATCTTTGTGTCTGCAAGCAATAATCACTTGTTTAACTTTCTTCTAGCTTTTTTGGAGGCCATATTAGCCAGATGCATAATATCTTAACTGCCAGTGCCTAACTTCAAAGTAGTTTAACAAATGTGTATTGCTGCATATTGGTTCCCCACTAGTTTTGTACTGGTGAAAAGTTTTTAATGACATCTACTTGAATGGAGTTCTCAATCTTTCTACCTTAACATAGCTTATTTCGACCAGAATGCCTCAGGCTCAGATGTGAACTGTAGTGGATACTGGGCAGACCACTAGTCAATGAGGGTGCATAACAAGCTCTTATCCCTAACATAACATGGGTGGCACTCGGAGGTCTGAACACCAAGTCCAACCAGATAGTTAAAATCTTGACAAATCCAACAATGTTCCTGCATGGCAAAAGCGGGTTTTATGATTTGGCCAGGGTTATGAGGGAGCAGTGTGGCTCACCACTCCCAGGGACAAACACCTATACTGTTGGAAATTGATAGCAATTTTGTATCTTGTCTAAATATGCTGAATCTAGAATAAACTACAATCTGCATAAATCGGGACCAATAAACACTCAATGCTATTGAAAATATGAGATTCCGTCACTAGCCTCAACCAGATATGCTGTGCCACTCTTACTATTTCTCCATGCATATCCCACCTGTATAGTGCAGGGTTCGGGGTCCCCAAATGGATAGCACATACTACACAGACAATCTGATCATTTAAAAATAATAATCTTGTTCAACCTGAAAGAAACCATAATCCATTGCTATCATCAGTACTCCATATATTTCACATCTATAACCACCATCATGGCAACGAGTTACCCAGCCCCCGCCATAAGCCATGACAAGGGACCCGGAAAATGGGCCCTATGACTCCTAAAACAGAGCCTCAGATTCGAGGACCCGCCAACTGAACGAAGATAACATACCCGCACCATCTGTAGAATATGACTCCGAGATCCTCTACCACAAACGACCAGGACAGACACGACATACACATTGGGCTCCCAAAGTAATAGGAATCCGAGGCTTCCTACCTGTAAGCACAGTCAGTCACTCATCCCAGTATGCTCACTCTCCACTTTACACCAAACAATAGAGCACAGCTATACCCCTTGATAAATTTCGGCCTATCTGCACACATACCTACACTACTCCATGAACACCTTAACAGCATGACAGATTGTAGCTATACCTCACAAACATAAATCGGCCTAGCGGCACACAAATCTCTTACACAGGGCCAAAGCCGCCAGAATGAAGACTCTTGAGTCCAACTAGCTTGCTGCTCACATTCCAGTGATCTAACAACCATCACACTGCAGCTTGCGTTAGAATGCAGCCACTGACACGCCAACCGCACTGGCTGGACACATGCAGAGTGCACCCAAGCACTATAGCCTACCATACCAGAGGCACAGAAAGGATTGTCTAACAAGTGGGGCCTGAAGCCAATGTAGTTGGGCCCATCACAGTGTCATTAACATCTGTAAATGCCCACGCAGCACTGCTGGGTGGGCATTTACAGATTTTGAGTGGGCCTTGCCTGCTCAGGCCCTACCCTGTCTACGTCTCTGTATACTCTCTCCAATGATCAGGACTATGGTCCCCAAGGGCTTTGAGATCATACCAATGGTATATAAGGTGCTATACAAATGCACAATAACATAATGAGTATCAATGGAAGGTAGTGGTTTATCCAGAAGGGAATTGGAGACAGGTAGAATGCAAACAAGTTGGGAGGCTTTAAATACAGAATTTTACAACGGAAACTTCTAGGACCAGTTATGACAGATTATGAATTGTCTAAACAGATTTACACCTAACTATGATCATTTTCAGCTTCTGATGGAAGTTTTAGGAACGATATTCATAAAGTTGATCAAACATACCACAAATAAACAGAACACAGGCTGGTTCAACAGAGTACAGAAGTGCATGCAAGTTATGATGGAAGGCCCTAAAAGGGAAGGAGGTTTTTAAGTGTGAAGTGGCTCATAGGTGTAAAAATTACAAACAATTAAGGAGCAAAGGAAAGTCTTGACTAGTGGAATAATTGTGGTTAGAACTAAACAAGGCATTGTGGGAAGTTAATTGTGGCAATTTCTAAATCACTGTCAAATAGCCGTAACACGTCCTAACGTCAACAAATTGAAACCAACATATACTGTCGGGAACATGAACACTTTTGGGATGATATTTAGGATGAAAGTCACCTCCATGAAGACAAAGAAAAATATTTGTCGGACATTAGCAATGGCTGTTGTAAATTTGACTTAAGGTAGAGGTTGAAAGAGGAATTCTTCTACAAAACCATAATAAAAGCTCGGGACTGGATTAAATACCGATGGATCTTCAGCAGAACTTTGGGCATCTATTACTATTATTGAATGCAATTTCGGTTCCAGGAATTATACCCTGTACAGGTTGTTACGTTAAAGGTTCATAGACCGCACACTATTCCACCTGCGTGGTCTCTTGGTGGTCTGGCAGGTCTGTAAAGCAGGGCAGGTAAGTTAGTAGGACTGAGCTGGAAAAAGAGGAAGAGAGTGTGATGTGCTGTTGGCAGCTTCAGTTCAGAGAAACCGTTCACTGAACGCAGGTGTTTTTCAATTAATAGCCACCATGTGGAGTTGGGCAGGACTATGTGCCTTGTTTCGTTGTGAAGCAGGTGCAGTTTGTTGTGCTGTAGAGGTATGGTTGTGTTTAGTTTAGAGTTTTAGAAGGTGTTTGTAGAAGGGTGAGTTTTTAGTACGGGTAGTTAGTGGCAGTACCTTTCCTACCAGCGCTGTTCTGACTAAATGCAGCTCATATCCCTTCCCCCGTCGTACATTCTGGTGTGCAGCCATTACCACCTCCACAGGATCTTCCCGGGGTGATGGGTGTGCTACACCCCGCGGTCCATCTGAGGGTTGCACGGTTTCTGCGTCCAGCCGCATTCCTTTATGTGTGATGAGTTTTCACCCTCAGTGGTCCGATTAAGTGGCACAACTCACTCCCATTTACACCTTTGGCCGTCTATCGGGATGAGATACACTTCAGGTCTTCAACCACCCTTCCCAGTCAGAGGCCCCTCCCTTCTCGCCTACCCCAAACTCTGTTTCACCCTATTGACCACTCTCATTCTTTTGTGTCTTCGTTTCATGGTGCACGGATGCTTAGTTTTTTTCATCCCTTTCTGAGCTGAAGTGCAAGGTTATTAGATGTTTTCTGAATTTTAGATGGTTCTCCATAGTTCATATTTCTCTGGGTGGAGAGTTCCAAAGTTTTACAGCTATGTAAGAGAATGCTGATCCGCCACATTTTTACCTTGTGTATGGTTTAGGTTCTAGACTAATGTTACTGGATCCAAGTCTTCCTATTGGCTTGTAGATGGGGATATTCTTTTGGATGAATTCCGCTCCTTGGCCCTGGATTGCTCTGTGTGTTATGCACATTGTTTTAAAGGCGATTTGTTTTTTGACTGGGAGCCAATGTAGCATCCTTAGCGCTGGTGTGATGTGGTCTCTTCGTGAGAGTTTGAGAAGTCTGGCAGCTGCATTCCATATTCGTTGCAGTTTCCTCAGTAAGTAGTATGGCATTCCAGGTATATGCTATTGGCATAGTCTATCCTGGACATGAGGGAGCTGATGGCCACTGTTTTGTGCGTGAAGGAGAGGAAAGGTAGAATTTTTGATTGTGTAAAGATGGAAGAAGCATTTCTTAATTATCGTGTTTACTTGAGTTTCTAGGGTTAACTTGTCCATTAGGATTCCAAGGTTTTTGACTACATTGGACTGCGTGGGTGGCATTCCCAGTTCTGTGGGCCCTGGCATGTACTGGTTGTTTTCTTGGTTGTCTGGTGTAGTAATGATTTCTGGGTTAATTTTAAGGTTAGTGTTCATCCATTGGTAGAGTTCTTTCAGACAGTCTATTAGCATTGGTTTCTTCTCTTGTTTATCGCAGATTGTACCAATGATTTGGGCATCATCTGCGTAGTCGTAGCATGTGAAGCCGTGACTTTTGATGAGCTGAATAAGTGGTGTCATATAGATGTTGAAGAGTAGCAGGGATAACGTGGATATAGAGAGAAGTGCCGTCTCTGTCCCTCTCCTGGGTCTGAAGCCTACGTCTGCCTGGTCCAATAGTTGTTTTTTTTCAACTTTTTCCAGTACTTGTTCATAGACCTATGTCTCTTAATAGTTTTTCCGGGTAGTGAATATTTGAGATGGGTCTGTAGTTCTAGAGGTCTTCCACCACGCCCATTGCATCTTTGAGGAGTGGTTTGATATACTTAGATTTGAAGGCTTGTGGTACTCTTCCTGTGGAGAGTGGCAGATTGAAGACGTTAAGGTAGAACTCCGAAGATGTACCCTGTGCAAAGATCGATTTGTCGATGTCAGGAAAACAGGGGTCCATTGGGGAGCTTACCTTGTTGCTTTTGTTCACCAAGATGAAGAATTCCTCTTCACATTTGGGCGAAACTGTCCAGTCTGTTCTGTGGTCCTGGTGTAGGTTTGGAGAGGTGGGCATTCTGGTTGATCAGTCTACTTTGTATGATCCGATCTATGTTGGTGGTACATGGCAAAGAACAATAATCGTACCAATCTGTAAAAAGGTGTAATAAAGTTTTAAGGAAGTCATGGTATCAAGGTAAGACGGACACAAGTGATCACAGTTCAAGGGTGTATATTAAACTGTATAATGGGTGAGATAAACGCCTAACCGAACCCTAACTAAGATGGGAGCAAGCTATGACCATCAAATAATACCGCCTTAGTGGTGTCTTAGTCAAATAAAAAGGGCCTATACTAAAATAAAACGATTGCCAATCCTTACTGCTGTGCTATAAAGTAGTAGGATAATGTTCACAAGAAAAGTGTTCTCAAAATGATAAAACTGGATGGTGTAGCTGGGGTCTCCCTTCCATACGTATTTAGCATGGGACAAGGCGGGACTCTTGAGCACAGCACACTCCTGGGCTTCTCCAGCACGAGCTTACAGTTAGTTTCCAAAGTATCATGAGCCTTGTGTGGCCAAGTCTCTTCACACAAAGTCTCTTGCCTCAGGGGGCCTGATGTGCCATAAACAAAAAAGTTAATTTCAGTAATCTTCACGTCAGGTGATTTCTCTTCACCCATGGATCCCCTCAACCGGGCTCCGATCCATCTTGCAACGTTGGCTTCCCTCAGTCGGGTTCATTACGGTCTTTCATTCAAAATATCAGTAACTTAACATTCAAGAGTCTCAATATCATTTTAAACAACCATTCACTGTGGGCATCCCTGTGTCAGGTTCACTCTTGTCAGCAATGTTCATGGATGTATTATGGTTCACCCAGATTGGCAGGCATCCCTCAGCTGGGATCATGTTTGCCAAATACACAGTTCACTTTGCTTTATCACAATGCCGGATTCAGTCCCCTTGGCTTTTCTCTTGACGTGTCAGACTTTCGATTGTACAAGGGGTTTGTGGCTTGACACTTGTATGACCACTGACACCTCACGCCGGCCTCTCCTAGGGCCTCTTGGTATTTGTAGTTTCAACAAAGGGCACCAGCCAGAGTCCTTCAAATGAGCACCCATGTGGCGCCGGACCACTCTGCAGCTGGTCCTTCACTGGGCTTTCCTAAAAGTTCAAATCACAGGCAAGTTCTTTGTTCATATAATGTTGCCATTTGCAACCTTGGGCTCAACACAGGGCAGTTTACTATCAGCTCTCTGACTCACTGGCTGTGCTGAACTTGTTTGCGTTTCTTGCCTCTGGAGTCAAGGACAGTACCACGGCGGCAGGCACTTCTACCCACCTTGGCTATCAGTGCGATGGGGCCTTCTGCACTGTTGACATCGGTCACACCACATGCCAGCTGTAGTTCCTGGTCTTATTGTTCCTTTCACAGAGGCTTCGTGGGTCTGGGTTGAAAAGGGCACTTCCCTCCTTGTCATCCTTTCAGGTCTAGCCGCCTTTCTCCTCCGCTTGAACTGCTGTCCTGTAATAGCTGCTTCCTCATGCACTTGGCCTTGCTCGAGACGCTTGAGGCAAGCCCGTCTGTGCAGTCTGTGCCGGGAAGAGGTGGAAGGGCACCCTTGACAGATTTCCTGCTTTCCCTGGCACCTGCTGACACCTCCTGGCCAGTTAGCTGGAGTCACTCCAGCCTAATTGCAAACCCCCCTCTTACTATTAAGACCGATCTTACTGAGATCATAACGGATGCCCCTACTCTCTGCTTATTAAATACTCGTTCCCTCCCAGCACATACTGGTGAGATTTGGGATCTGCTTACTAGCAGGAAACCTGACTTGTTATGCCTAACTGAAACCTGGCTCTTACCGAGCTCTACATCTGCTGTAGTCCAAGCTATTCCATCCTCCTATTTTATCATTCATCGCGACCGTCCACCCCCGAAAAAGGGGGGGGGTTGCTGTTATTTTTAATGGTAAATACACCATCACTGAGCTACCTTGTCCCCATACACTTAACATGGAAGCTATTTTTATTTGGTGTGCTCTTATGCCCTTTCGGACCATTCATCTTCTACTCCTTTACCACCCTCAGATCTAGCTGATTTGGTAGCAAATCTGAATCTTCAGTTCTCTAATCTCGTAATTCTAGGCGATCTTAATCTGCATTTTAACATGCCCATCTCTGCTGAAATTATGTCTTTTTTTGATCGCCTTTCGGACTTACATCTGCACCAACTGGTGCAAGCCCCTACTCACATACATGGTAACACCCTTGACTTAGTATTTGCTAAAGATACTTTACTGTGCCCTGGTCTGATTGAACCAGTGACCTGGTCGGACCATTACTTGGTCTCATGCTCTTTTGTATCCATTACCTCTGTCCGTAAATCCCTTCCTCCTAAGTTATGACGACGCTCATGGCGTTCAGTCGACCCGAAGGCACTTAGCACCCATATTACTTCTACCTGTGCCCCTTTGAAGGCATTATCTTTGACGTCCCTCTTTCATTCTCTGATCTTTATGCTCCTTTGAAAATGACTCGGTCGCAGGTTACCCGCTCAATCTTGGTTCACGGATCAGCCTCGAGCATCCCGTCTCCAACTTAGACAAGCTGAACGCAAATGGCGAGCATGCTATGATCCCGCACTTAGAGTGCTAAATAATCTTAACTTGGCCACTTATCTGACCAGCGTAAAACTGGCGAAATCTAACTTCTTCGGCCAGAAAATCGAACACGCGCTGTGCAAACCTAAACCTCTCCTCTCTACTGTGCACTCGCTAGCTTCCTCGGAGTCGGTCAACTCTATGGTTAAACCATCCCAGGAATTGTGCACTGACTTGGCTTCTTTTTCCATTACAAAAATTGATGCTATTTGCGCTAACATCGCTAAATCTCTTGCTTTACTGCCTCGTGACACTACCTGTTTTGTCCCTTCTCTCCCCGCTGACACTCCCGCGAGTTGGTCCTCCTTCCCTCTGTTCACTGAAGCAGAAGTCTTGGCAGCCATCGAAAAGATCAAATCATCCTCTCCTGAGGATGCTATTCCGGCTGTTATGATGAAAACGATTGCCCCCGACATCTTATCTGACATCACAATGGCGATAAACTCCTCATGTCAGACTGTCCTGGTACCATCAGAGTTGAAATCAGCGAGGGTTATCGCCCTCTTGAAGAAACCCTCTTTGGATCCCAATATTCCGGCTAACTTCCATCCTATTTCTCTTCTTCCTTTTTTCTCTAAACTCTTGGAATCTTTGGTTACCCCTCTACTGTCTTCTTTCCTAAAGTCCTCTAACGTCTTTAACTATGCACAGGCTGGTTTCAGGCCAGGTAGAGGTACTGAGGGTGTCCTGGTCTCTGTGCAAGAGGACTTGTCCAGACTTGTCGATGTTGGCAGAGCTGGGGCTTTGATCCTATTAGATTTCTCTGCCGCATTCGACACGGCAGACCATTCCATTCTCCTCTCCCAGATCGGCACCTCCGGCTCTGTTCTTGCCTGGTTCACCTCCTTTCTTTCTGATCGCACGCAGACTCTTGCAATGCCTCCCTTTCCATCTACTCCATGCTCTCTCACCTGTGGGGTCCCCCAAGGATCTTCTCTATCTCCGATCTCGTTTAATATATATCTGGGCCCTGATTTGTCTCATCCGTTCTTATGGGCTTAACTGCTACTCATATGCGGATGACAAATCCTAATTCGCTTGGATCAGGATCAATCCAAGGCTGCTGCTTGCCTCCATGACTGTCTTAGAGCAGTCGGGATATGGATGGATCAGAACTGGTTAAAGCTAAATGGGGACAAGACAGGTATTGGTGGTAGGACGTCCTCCTACTGCCTACTATGGACCCCTTCTTTCTGGCCATGCTCGCTGGGCCCTTTACCTAGCCCAGTTAGTAAGGTGAAGAACCTAGGGGTTATCCTCTCTGCTTCCTTATCTATGGCTAACCAGGTGGCAGCCGTCTGTCAGTCCACCCACCATCAGATCCGGGTACTTAAAAGGGTCATGCCTTTGATCCCTGAAGCCCTTTGTCCTCCCGTGGTGGCTGTGTTAGTGCTCTAATTCGCTATACCTGGCACAACTGATTGGCCTCATCCATCGTCTCCAGCGAATGCAGAACCTTGCAGCCAGGCTAGCCACTGGCTCCCCTTATGGGGCCCACATTACGCCAGTTCTACGCCAACTTCACTGGCTGCCGGTGAAGCAGCGAATCCATTTCAAGTCTCTGTGCATCGTTCACCGGGCTATTCATGCACATGGTGCCGAATTTCTACAGGCTAAATTTACCAGATACTTACCGGGTCGGGAGCTCCACTCCACGAGCTCTAACCATCTGACCGTTCCGAGAGCTAATTGCGAAAGGCTTGGTGGCAGAGCATTCTCTATTGCCACTCCTAAACTGTGGAACAGCCTCCCTGTGCCACTGAAAGCCACCGCTGACCATCTCGGTTTTAGAAGAGCTCTGAAAACCTACGTGTTTTAATCCCTGGTCTTCCATCGTTTTTTTGCTCGGCTGAGTAGCCCCTTTCTTTAGCACCATGCCGCCTCCGGGCGACCGTGCGCTTTACAAATTACAATACAAAGTGTGCTCTCGTGCTCTGCCTTTTATATCTGTGGGGAAAGGAAAGGACAGTCAGGTGTGTGTGTAGTTATTGGCAATTGCCCGACTCTGCCGGACCCTTGAGTTGGGACATATCAGGTAAACTGCTCTGGTGCTAGTCTGTTGTCTTTCACTGTGTGAGAAAGTGTTCATATCGGAAGGAGTGGTTGGGGGTAGAGATTCTAAATATCCTACGGGATAGGCTGGGGAAAAGGTGTTATAACGAAGGGGGTACAAAGTCTCACCCTTCATGTCCCACTTCCACTCCCCAAAGACCTCCCCATCCAGGTGGTCCTCCCCCACTGATCCACCCCAGGAACTGGATCCTAGAGCGATGGCCGTGTTCAGGCCACCTGGATGACAGATCTCTGGGTACTAGCAGGTGAGACACCTTCAGGTTTCCCCTCTCTTCATACAGACTGATATCCCTATAAGATGGGAGTTCAAAACATTTTTGGGCGCTTGTTGTACTCAAACAGGCAAGCATAGTTAAATGATGGTGGTTTAATGGCCGACCCACAATTGGGATTTAAGGAATGGTTAGGAGTTTTAAATCAGGCTTTTTTTTAAACTTGCATATGGTAACTGCAAAATATGCATGCTGGGACAATACTCCAGTCTAGTTGGCATTCATAGATTTGTCCACCATCTTCGACCTGGTTAATCGAGGGACACCTTGGGCCATTTAATCAGTGAGAAACAGGGAAGTGTCAGGTTCCTGCGTACTGGAGGCTTTTCTACTGCTATTTTAGTTTATGTTTGGGTTGTGTACACAATATTTCCTTGACCTCATGTTAGCCAGCTGCAATTCTCCCAGTCAATTATGGTGAAATTCCTGCTCAGCAACAGTTGGCTACAGTCCAGTGTGATGCAGTTTGGAACCTCTGGAGAGTTCTAAACTGCCTTTCATTCAAGTCCCGATTAAGAGTGGTCACAGCGCTCAAGAGCTCCCTAGAAGACTACAGAAACCAAAGTAAAGAAACCACACTTCAGGAAGGAAAGACATCAGAAAGAGGCCGAGACTTCATTCAGATAAGTGACTGTTAAAAAAAACTTGTTCAAAGTTAAAACCAAGTGAAAATTGCTTAAAAAGATTTTGAAAGGTTAATTAGCCAACCAAAATAAAAATTAAAAAAAAATAAATAAAAAGAATTTGCTGAAGATATTGTTTAATAAGAAGTCTGAAGAGGACTATCCGTTTTATTGAACCTTCCTAGTTTATTTTCTCATCCTGAGTTTGTGAAGCGTGCAAGTTTAAGCATTGCAATGCAAGTTAGTGCACTGCGTCGTATTGGAAGCCGCATTAGCGTTTGAGGAAAAGACATAGTGGCATAGGTCTAC
The DNA here is from genome assembly GCF_040938575.1 of Ambystoma mexicanum. Lineage (NCBI taxonomy): Eukaryota > Metazoa > Chordata > Amphibia > Caudata > Ambystomatidae > Ambystoma > Ambystoma mexicanum. The sequence goes on along the minus strand of NC_090933.1, from coordinate 668,147,627 downwards.
GTGTAACGGTTTCAGGAAGAGTCTCGTTCATGTTCCTGAGGCCAGCTATGTCATAGTAGTAAATATACAGCTTTTGTGGAGACCGGATTCAGACGCTGAGTGTGCGGTTCATGAGAGGAGAATTATCTTTACGGAATAGGAGGACACAGCAAGTCAGCTGCCGCAAATCAGTTGCGCATGCGCGTGTTACTTAATTACAGATCTTATTGGGACAACACGATCCGTTCATCTGCACAGGCAGGCGCGGCGAGCAGCTGAGAGCGCATGTTTCCTTGTTTCGAAATTGCAAAGCAGCGCGAAGAGCGAGTCCTTTACTGTTACAAGAAACACAGCCCGTACTGTACGAGGGACTACCTGAGTAAGTAATCCCTTTGAGCGAATGTATACCCGACACTAGAGTTCACTCTCACATTTTGAAAAGATGGCTTTTATTTACATAGATTTACAGCCTCCAGTCTGACGTTACCAACCGTAGCAAGAAAGAGGAATTGCGCAAACTGCACACCTCTATAGGACACGAATGCCTCCGGAATCCATTTCCGCTGGACGGGGAAGTAACACTCCCTGCCGCTTTCCGAACAAAGATCCCAGTACTCACAGGTACGTGCTCGATGCACCACCAGTTTAAAAATCAACACGCTCCGTGCAATCTATTTAAGATTACTTATCTCTCCAAATAAGAAAGCTATGCATGTGCCCGGTCTCATACATCTGAGAGATTCCATAAACAATTGGCTAACTCCCAACCAATCTTTTGTACATCATAACTTGCACAATTCTAACCACCTACGGGGTCCACATCCACATGACTTTGCATCATTACACATGGCCATGTACACATGAGCCAACTGAACCCAAACATTCGGTTTCCATATTTATCATTTCAGATATTCAAATCTCTAATTTGGATGCAAACCCTGAACTAAAACTAAGGGGACCCTGCCAGACATCTTGAATAACCCTTGGAACCACATGCAAGGTAATATACACGTAGCACACCAACCTTAAATTTGTTCAACTTCACATCTTTGTGTGCTTGAAAATGATACAATTAGACATGGATTGAGCCCCACAACTCTATACCTTTATTACTCTAGGGACCTGATCCCCCCCGGAGAAAACAACAGGCACACATGCAAGTCAGTTCAACCAGTGCATAGAACTCTGTGTATTCAGAAACAAGGTCACACGCTTCTCGTAACCCTGTCAGAGTTACAGGGTGAGTATTGAGTGAAATCTTATTTTGATTACTTTGTAGCAGTTTTTAGAATGTTCGTTTAGGGAAACGGATTTTTGTGTTTTACACACAACACTGATACACATATGTATCTTTTTTCTGCCTCCCTTCCATTTTAGGACCTAGAGGTTCATCTGCCCTGAGGAAGGCTGAACATTGATGCCGCCAATTCTGGCAAGCTGAAACGTGTTTCAGTGCTCACTCCAATTTTTACATTTCTTTGTATGAATAACTCCTCTTGAAATAATTTATGAAGCACTGTTCTAAAATATTTAGACGTGCAGGTACACACGTTGGCAGATTATTGATCATGTGATCATGGAGCCAGACGACTACCACATTCTAAACCAACAAATCAGGACTTCAATAAATTATGACTGTGATACCTTTATATAGTAGGAATAGGTCTACTATCTAGGAATACGCATGAAGATTTGATTCCAATCAATGTGTTTTTTTTGTTGGTTAGCATTATTCTGAATGTTTATGTTCCATCATCTGACTTTTGTTGTTTCACAAAATTTAAAAACGTTTTTTCATGTTTTCACTCACTATTGTTTCAGTGTTTACTGTATCTACAAATTTTTGTATATACTTTTTTAATCACTCCTTAATTTTGGTACTTAAACATGTACTTCTGATTTGTCTTATAAATAAATGTTGACAAACTGTGGACACCTTTTGATGTTTCGCCATTGGTGACTCTTCGATCACAGAACAAATCTATCTAAATTGTAATGAAAAGTACAAACAAACGGCATTGCTTTACATGTGGATTCTCTTTTCTTTTGTTAATCACAAGAAACACTTTTGGCAAAAAGAAAACTAATGACAAAAGAAATTCAGAAATGTACATGTAAAGAATAAGGCGAAACAAACAGTAGTTTCAAGAGTCATAGTGGATAAGTGAAGAACAGGAACGAATACAGCAACAAGGAAGTAATTTAAACTTTGAGAACCTTTAGTGGCAGAAGCAGCAAGCAGGAAAATAGAATAGCGTTAGGTTTTATTTATTTATTTATTCGTATTTTTAAAGCTCACATCAGCCCAGGGGAATTGTGGCACTGTTGCATGTACACATTACGTTATGTTATGCAGATTTATAAAGCGTACAGTACGCCAAAGGCATCTTGGCGCTAGGATGGTTACAAAGGAAGGCTTAGTAGTTACATTGATATTTGCATTACGGTTCATATTGTGGTTACATTGTATAGAGCATGGAGTATATATTTGCATTGTGGTTCATCTTAGGATAACAAGTACATGTAAGATAGCATAAATAATGCAGCTTGTGGGTACGCTGGGTGAGGAGGGCTTGAGTGTCAGGGTGTGAAGCATGTTATATGAAAAGTGTGGTTTTGAGGGATTTGCAAAAGGCAAGTAGGGAGGGCTCTGCTCTGAGTGCGTTGGGGAGGGCATTTGCGAGTTTCGGTGCTATGTGGGGGAAGCCAATACCGCCGGCGTTGGCTCTTTTTATGGGGGGTACGCAGAGTTAGTTAGCAAGGTGGCTTCTTGCAGGGCGGGTAGAGATGTTTTTGGAAATGGTTTCGGATAGGTAGGATGGGGTGCAGAGATTGATGCATTTGTGTGTGAGGGTGAGCATTTTTAAGTTGATCCTTTTCCTTGACTGGGAGCCAGTGGACTGCGTGTCTGGCTTGGGTAATATGGTAATTTTTTGGAATGCATAGGGCTGCGCGGAGCACGTTTTGTGTTATTTGGAGCCTGTTGATGTTTTTAGAGGAAGTGCCTGCCAGGAGGGCATTGTAATAAATCGAGTTTGGCTCCTATTGTGGCTCTGGCTATGGATAGGCAGTTTTGAGTGGTTAGAAACGGTTTTATGGCAGTTATAAGTTTAGTGGTGTGAGCAGAGGCAGAAGATATGGCGCTGACCTATCTTGTCAGAGAGAGAGAGTCTAAGTAGACTCCAAGGGTCTTGACAGATGTAGAGACTGGTTGATTAGTGTGGTCGATGGTGAAATGAGTGTATTTAGTGTAGAGTTTGGAGAGAATTTCCTTGGGGCCGAGGATGATCTCAGTTTTATCCCCATTTAAGCAGAGGCCATTGATAGCCATCCAGGTTTGAATGGTGGCATATATCTGGAGGAGGGTTTCTGCATCATGGTCGTATTTTCCAGTAAGGGTGAGGAGGATTTGGGTGTCGTTGGCATAGTTGGTGTATGCTATGCTGAGTGCATCCAACATGTCAAAGAGCGGTGTGGTGAATAGGTTGTAGAGGGTAGGAGCAGTACATGAGCCTTGTGGGACTGCACAGTTGATGGTGGTGGGGCTGCGTTGGCTTGATCAGAGTAGACCTTCATAGCACTTCCTTCTAGGAAGGAGGTTATCCAGGAGGTGGCTTTGTCAGAGAAATGGGCAGCATTGGATAGGTGGGAGGTGAGGATATCGTGGTCCACAAGATCAAACGCAGCGGAGAGATCGAGGAGGGCAGGTTTGCCAGTATCCATTATTTTGGTGATTTGGTTCTTCTGTGCCATGATCTTTGCGGAAGCCCGATTGTCTTCTGCCTAGGATGGTATTGGCTTCCAGATATTGTTGGATTTGGATGTGGGCAGCTTTATCCAGGATTTTGAGGAGGAAGGGAGCGGTAGTTATGGGGTGGTAGTTTTTGGGGCAAGTGGGGTCTAGGGTGGTTTTTCTTTTAAGGAGAGGGCATACCCATGCTTCTTTTAGGCTTTGTGGTACGATTTCCGAGGAGAAGGATGCATTAATGAATGCTGTGATGATTGGGGTGAGTGAGTCTGCACATTCTTTAATGATGGTAGGGGGCAGATGTCCCCTTTGCAGGTGGAAGGTTTGATAAGTTGGAGTAGATTGGTAACTTCCGTCTCTGAAGACGAAGAGGGGTATTTGAGATAGAGGTTTAGGTGGGGGGGCGTGTGTGGATAGAGTGCCCTGATGGGTAGGGATTTGCGCTGGGCTGTTATTTTTTCTTGTAGCATTTTGACTTTGTTGATGAGAGCGTCCTGAATGCTGGAACACCAAGCTTGGTCTTTGGTGATTTCATCTGGGGTATTAGCAGGGGAGGTAAGATCTTTAAAGATGGTGAACATTTCCCTAGATTTAGAGTTAGTTTTAGAGATTCTTTGGTTGAATGATTCTGATTTGGCAAGAAATATGGCTTTTTTTTTATACAAGGCAGAGATCTCTTTATGCCACAGTCAAAGAAAGCAAGCTGTAAATAGTTTTAAAAACAAACGTTAAGGAAAATGCAGAAGTCACAGTGAGCACTTCAGTTCAAGTATGTTAAACAAGTAAAGTCTGAAGAACTTCTACATTAAAGATTGCCTCTAGGCAGTAGAGTATTGTGGTAAAAGCTATTCATCACTGTATTATTTACAGGGGTTCCAGTGATCAGAGTAGTCGGGAGATTGAAGGGAACCAGAAGAATCCTGTCAGTTTATTTTCTCCACTTCCCCTTTTCCCCCAGGCTGGTCAACTCAATAGTTGTTCCATTAACTGTTGGGTGTACTGGTTAGGGGGGGGGGGGGATCTGGTGGGCTATTAGTCTGCTCCTGCAGACGTTTCGGCGGTGGGAACCAATAGGAAGTCACCAACTGTACGGATTACATCGGGTGAAACCAAGACAGGTTTGCGTACTGGCGCAGTTATTATTGAACATCTATGTGAATGGCCTGCAGGTGACAATGGAGTGAGCATCCTTTAATGTCCCACACATCGGGAACTGCAGAATACATATTCTCTCATATGCAGATGATGCAGTCCTCATAGACAGGACACCTGGTGCTCTACAGAGTCTAGTTAACACCTACACAATGTTTATGATTAGCAGAAGCATAGAAGTTAACGATGCAAAATAAATTATCAAAGTGGGAGGGAGCAGAAGAGCATTATGTACTCAAATTGAAAAGAAAATCCAGCAAAAAAAAGTTGCAACATTTAACTATTTGGGGTTTGGTTTTTCTACCACATAAACATGCTGATCATGTGGACAAACAGTAATTGCTCTTTTTGCAGGCGATAGCTGCTATCCAGAGGTTAAGACGACAAACTGATGCCTGTTTTATTGACATTTTGCTATGATATATGGCATTTATAACGCTCCTGTGCACAAGTGTTTCTAGGTGCCACAAGACAAGGGAGGGAAAACATAGGGAGGACAAGACAAACAGTCCTACTAGATCTTGTGTCATTTGGATCATGCAAGTGCGACAATAGAAGTGCAAGGGGAAGGAGAGGGGGAAGTGCAAGGGAAAGAAATGGGGGGGGGGGTGGGGAGTGCAAACCAGGAAGTATGGCACTGAGTAAGTGCAGCCAGGGCAGTGCGGCTGTAGGTAAGTGCAGCCCCTTAGTGCGCAGTATACCAGGGGGCAGTGCAAGGAAGACTGGTTGTGGAGGAGCCTGGTACCCAGTGAGAGACTGAGGGAACCAAGCAACTAGTTGGTGCAGCAGATAGGTAAGTTAGCAAGGGAGCGTGAGAGAAAGCAGAGGATAAAAGGAGGGTCTTGAGCTGCTTCTGGAACTTCAGGTGGTCTAGCTAAAGTCCCACAGGGGCAGGGAGGCCGTTACAGAGGGAGGCACCTAAAGAGGAGAGAGAGATCTACCTCCCACTCTCTGACTGGACAAGCGTCTAACCCTCAGATAGTTTGAGGTAACTGAGCGAAGGGATTTCGGAAGAGAGTTGGATGTAGTGCGGCCCCGGCCCCAGAAAGCCATGTGGACGATAGAGGGTCCTGAACTTGATCCTTGCAGCCACCGGGAGCCAGTGAAGAGATTTCGGGGCTGGAGAGATACTATCCCTGGCTTGAGGCTAAGGATAGATCTCGCAGTACTATTCTGTATTAGTTGCAGGGGGCAAAGAGTAGCGGCAGGCAGATTGAGCGAAAGGCTGTTGCAGTAGTCCAGCTTGGAGAAAACCAGGGCTCTGGAGACAGTGAGCTTCTGGTGGAAGGTGAGGAAAGATAGAATACCTCTGAGGCGGTGCAGCTGGAAGTGGGCCTTGTTGGTAGGGTCCATGATGTGAGGAGAGAAGGAGAGACTGGAGTCGAAGAGGACGCCAAGGTTTTATGCCTCGTAGGAAGTCTAGGGTAGAGGGCCCAAGGAGGGCGGCCAGAGAGGGGAAAGCGTGAGCACAGGTCCCAATGAGAAGGATCTCAGTCGTACTGGCATTAAGGCAAAAATCATTGGAAGTGCACCAATTCTGAATCCCGAATAGACAGTCAGAATGAGCGAGGGAGGAGAGGAGGCTGAGGGAAGCCTGAAAGGGAGCAGAGTGTCATCCGAATAACACTGAACGTTTGAGAGGGTGGAGATCAGGTGGCCCGAATGGGCCAGATAGACATTGAAGAGCCAGGATTAAAGGATAGAGCCCCGGGGTACACCATAGGTTGAGAGAGAGAGGTGGTGAAGAGAAAAAGACCCAAGTTGGACATGGGAGGGATGGTGCAGGAAGAATGTGTTCAGCCATGCCAGGGCCTGATCCATGATTACCTGGTTCACACAGTGTGGATCACGGTGGCGTTATTGACGGTGTCGAAATCAGAGGAAAGGTCAAGGGGGATGAGGACCGAGGGAGAGCTGGAGTTGAGGTTAGAGAGCAGCTCTTCACGGGTGTTCAGGAGAGCAGTTTCCGTGCCTCTGGCTGCTCTGACGCCAGACTGATGGTCATGGAGGCAGCCAACAGATTCAGTGTGGAGGTTAAGCTAGGATATGGCCCGCTTTTCCGCGAGTTAGCACAGGAAAGGAGTGATATAAATCGTGATGGTTTACCAGACATGTAGGATCGGCAGAAGGACTTTTTAGGAGAGGGTGCACGAGGGAGTGCTTGAGGGGAAGGATCCAGTGGCGAAAGAGTGATTGCAGAAATCGGCCAAGGCTGGAGCAAGGGCGGTAATTTGTTCCTTGAAGGTTCTGGAGGAGCAGGGGAGCATCTGTTTGGATGTCACTTCCATAGATCAGACTTGTCTATAGACATTGTCAGTTGGCAGAGTGAAGGAGGAAAAAGGAAGAGGAGAGGGAGAGGCGGCCAGAGGGGGCCTAAGAGAGGTAGAGGGAAAGACAAGCGAGGACAGGATGTCCTGAGTTTTAGTGGTGAATTGAGAGGCCAGAGCCGTACAGAGGGTCTGGGAGGAAACAGGAGAGGTGGAGACTGCATTAAGATTGGCTAGCTCCGTGCAGATTTAAAGAGTTTGGCCGTGTTGTTAGAGACTTCTTGGAGGGTCCAGAAAGTTTGTATTGCCTTTGGAGCAGGCCAGTTGGTCAGAGGATGCACCAGAAACACTCCACTTCCTCTGAGCCACCCTGCACTTGCGTTTCAGTGTGGCAAGGTCGGAACCGTACCAAGAGTTGCATTTGCGGGTAGGCATAAGACGGATTCTTAAGACAGGTGTAAAGATGTCCAGAGTGTTGGAGATAGAAAGATGAAGGTTAGAGAGGGCAGTGTCAGAATGCAAGTCAATTGCATGAGTAGGAGGAGGAGGAGGAGCAGAGAAAGAGGCAAAGATCCACTGACACTCACTTCATGTGTCGAATGACTGAGAAGGAAGGTGGAAGTGCTGGGGTAGGCTTTGCTTGAGGGGCAAGAAGTTTCAGGTGAGAGGGGAGCAGAAAGTGGTCATTCCAACAGAGAGGAGTGGTGAGAGGGTTAGAAAGGGGGATGTCCGAGGAGATGAGAACATCCAAAGTGTGTCCAGCATGGTGTGTGAGACCAGAGGGTAGAATGGAAAGAGAGAGGGAATATGTTGCGGAAATGCCCAGAGGAGCGATTAGAAACATCCAGGTGGATGTTGAGGTCTCAGAGGAAGAGCAGTTGAGAGGTCGGGGAAAAGGAGGGAAGAAGAGAGGTCAGCCCATTCAGAGAGTAAGAGGGTGACCTGGCCAGCTGGCCTGTAGATGGTGTCCACAATCAGAGAGGCTAGGAGAGATAGAGAGCCTGCAGACCAGGCATCCAAAGGAGGAGTAGGCCTGCGCAGGAATGACAGAACCAGGGACCCATTCTGGAAAGATCAGGGCCACTCCACCTCCGGCCAGTTGGATCTTGGCTTGGAGAGATCTTGTAGCCTTCAGGGAGGAGCGTGTCAAAACATGTGACAGAGCTGGCCGTGAACCATGTCTCGGTGAGAGCGAGGACATCCAGGTCGCGGTCTTCGAGGAGGTGGCAGTTACCAGGAATGTTTGACAGCAGAGATGGAATCAAGAGTAGCTACGTGTAGCAGGTTGCTACCTTTGAAAGACTTCCATAGTGGGGTGTCTATGGGTATATAAACTGAAAGCAGTAGCACTAGCTAGGTACGGTGCAGAATTCTGGGTGTCACGAAATCCTAGAAACTAATCCAACAGAAGAAAACAAATGTTGTCATGACCTTTTTTTACTCGCTCCCCCCTCAGCTGAACTATATGCAGAGCATGTGAAGCTTGAGGCAGACTTTGAGGAGGATCAACTCCCAGAGCTCCAGCCTTGCTTTGGGTCAACACTTAGTCCAATCCACAGGCCACTTTATCAAAACACATACTTAATGGAGTCGTTAAACAAAACGGGTTAAAGCTAATCTCATTGCTTGAATAAGAAAAACAGTTGTTGGTAAGCATTCGTTTCAGATATTAGTTTGAGGACCCAAAGACAATTCTGAATAGTAGGGTTGCTATTAAGGAGAAGGTTCTGGGGATACTGGTTAACAAGAGACAGGCCTCCTGGATTTGCAAGTCTACCAATATAGCAAATCTTACAATTGCACTGGTTAAATAGCCACAGCCAAATTTGACAAGGTATAAAACAAGATCAGAAGGGTTTTTAATAAGGTTTAGATGTAACCTCTTGCATCTTTAATATAACTGGTAGATGACATAAATGTAATACTTTTGAATGATGCCGCCCTTTTTGACTAACAAATTGGAAACACTAATGCACTTTATATTGTTTTGTCCCGAATATGGGGAAATCCAAGGGAGAACATTAATTCCACTGTTCAGGGAAAGAGGTTTCAGGCAAATGAGACCAGCATTTATGCAATACTAGCCAGAGACAAATTGACTAACACAAACTAAATTCCTCCGGGTGGCTTACAAAAATATCTGTATGGTGAGAACAGCATTAAATCAGTATTACAAATCCATCTGAAGCTATCATGAGTGTACCTTGCCAAAGTATTAGATTCAGAATAACACTTTTAGGATTTGCTTCCTCTATTTTTACTGGGTTTTTTTCACAGATGTTGCATGTTTACTATTTTTTTGTTGTAAAACTTTATTCAGTTTTTTCCATGAAGCAAAACATTAACAAAAAACAGTACATCCATCTTAAACATTGACAAGGTCAACCCCTCCAGCGTGATCACGCAGCTCATTAACAATGCACAAATATACAATACCCCTCCCCCCCTGGTGCCCCCGTGCCATATCCCTTTCTTTTGAAACCCCCCCCTTGTACTTCCAGCACATCCAAAGGAATACCAGTGGCGATATCCCTGTACCAATATCACTGACATCAACCCCCACAATATTCACTTCTGAACTGTACGGCACACCACCTCCAACTCAATCCACTCTTTCCAAACATCTATTTCAGGGGGTTTTAAAGTCTTGGGAAGAAGCCAGCTCACTCAATTGCCCCCAATCCATCTCCCCACCCCCACCCGATCTGGATGTTTTGTTTCTTTTCAGACATTCCACTTCGGCCATCCCCCACCTTTGTACATCATGAAACGTTCTTCCAAGACAATGCCACTCTGCACTTGGCTAGGTTAGGGGAGTTTTCCTAAAGTCCCACTTGGAGGCAAGACTGTTGTAAGCCATCACAATGGTTTGTAGATCCCCAGCTCTTAGTATCAGTCTGTACTACTGCTGGAAACCTGGTAGTGTAGTAGAGCAGTCAGGCTCATTTTAAGAGGAAGATCTGAGCTTTAGGCAAGTACACCGAACCTAGCTAGTAATGCAATTTCAAGAAACACTCATAATAAATGTATAATAAAATATATATTTTTTATATTTACACAAGATTCGCCTTTAAATACTTGGCGCATAGAACCAAAACACTTATGAATACTTTAGGATGCTTTTCTTTTTTTTAACACTTTATTTTATTAGTGGTCGCAAGGTTACAAAACACGCTACTACTTCACAGTTCAGGCATAGATGAACCATAAAAAGAAGAAAAAGCTAAGGGGAGAAATCCGGTCCATATATCATACATCTCTTTGGGTTATTACATTTACATATTTTCATCATCATCAGACAGCATGTCACATAAGTACATTCTGAAGGGTCCCCATATATCCTTAGGTCTACTCGCCGCTGGGCGGATGAGGACAAACTGTTCTTCCGTCTCATTAACATACGTCAATTCCCGAAGGAAATGCTTCACAGTTGGCGGTGTAGTGCTCTTCCAGTGTTGCAGAATACATTTTTTGGCTACTGGGCACAAGACATTAAACAGTCTCCTGCGCTTTTCAGAGCACTTACCAATGTCCCTGAACAGATACTTCTGCGGGGTTAGTGTCGGAGGGATTTGTGTAAATTGTTCAAGGATATCCTCCACCTCCCTCCCGAACCCAGCCACCATCGAACAGCTCCAGTACATGTGGAATGAACCGGCCTGGTCCGACTTGCATTTGGGACATTCCCCACGGCTGTCCGGCACAAACTTGGCTATCTTGACAGGGGTGTAGTGTAGTCGGTTTATGATTTTAAATTGGATCAGTCGCAATCCAGCATTCAAAGAAACCTTTTTGGTGAGGAAGCAGGATCTTTCCCAGGTTATGTCATCTATGGGGGCATGAAAATCGCTCTACCATCTGTCTTTGATTAGGTTAGTAGTGGGGGAGTGTGCCTGTATCGCCGCATACAGATTGGAAATTTTCAAACGGTCTCCGGAGGTTATCATCTGCACACAAGGGTGTGTAGGGGGTTCATCGGGGAAAGAGGCCCAGCGTCTATGGAAGGCAGCTCTCATGCGATAGTATTGTAACACTGAGTGGACCCCCACCAAACGCCCCCGTGATCACCGGAAGAGTTGCAAATTTCCCATCAATGAACATGTCGCCCAATCTCATTTCCCCGTTAGGATCCCAAGCCTCGCGCAGGCTAATGTCAGGCGTTGGTTTCATATTAGGGTAATTCCAGAGGGCAACCTCGGGCTCTTAGGGGGCAGACACTGCGAGTCTTTTGAATAGAGCTCCCCATGCACCAATCGTGCAACTCACCGGATTAAAGTCACATGTGTCCCTGCAGTGTGTATCAAAGACTACGGATTGTATATTCGTGGGGGAAGTGGTAAGCTCCTCTATCGCCACATGTGGGGGCCCTCATCTTTAGAATACCAGTATTTCGAGAATTCAAAGTCAGGTGCAGCTATGCCGCCCGAGGAATATGGTTCAGTCATTTTTTCCCACCCTATTCTCGGAGTCTTCCCATTCCAGAGAACGGTTGTTGCCATTGACCTAAGTTTATTGAAAAAAGGTTGTCCTGGCCATATCGGGATATTCACGAATAGGTACAATAGTTTGGGCAAGTCTATCATTTTTAGGACCGCTATTCTACCATGTAATGAGATCGGCAGGCGATCCCCTTAGCAGCAATTTGGTATTTAAAGCCTGTAGTGGATTGTCGTGATTGTCTGTGTATAGCGTGCGTTTTCCTCGTGAAACGAGTATCCCCCAAGTATCGAATTGATTCTTCCGACCACCTCAGACCGCACAGGGAGCCGGGGTGGCTGGTTGCCGGTGTAAGAGGGAAGACTTCCGATTTACTTATATTAATGGAGTACCCTGAGTATGAAGTAAATTCCTGGATTTCCGCCATGACACGTACCAAGTTTTTTTCCGGTTTATGAATGTATAAGAGCGTGTCGTCCGCATATAGGGAAATTAGCTGAGTAGTACCCTTTAGATTAATGCAATGTCGAAGCCTGATTGCTATCGCCATAGGTTCAATCGTCAAGGCAAACAGTATGGGCGAGAATGGGCTACCCTGTCTGGTGCCTCTTCCCAAAAGGAACAGATCTGATACTGATTGGTCAATACCCGAGCCCCAGGTTCCGTGTACAGTAGCTCCACGTATCTGATGAAATTGGGGCCAACACCAAATGCCTCCAGCACCGCCAGCAAGTAGGCCCATGAAACAGAATCAAAGGCCTTCTCAGCGTCTAATGAGATAGCAACTGCGTTCCTACACGGGTCTATTTGGGCCATGATACCAAAGAGTCTACGAAGGTTTAGGGCCGTTGATCTAGAAGGGATAAACCCATTTTGGTCAGGGTGAACGAGCGTGGGGACTGCCGGCAGAAGCCTATTGGCCAGCGCCTTGGCAAATATCTTGGCATCCGTGTTGATAAGAGAGTGGCCTATAGGACGACATGTCCTGGGGCGGGCGGCGCGGCTTAGGGAGTACGGTTAACAAGGCCTCTCTCATAAGAGGCAATATTTTACATTGGAGAGATTCTTCCCAGACCTGCAACAACAGAGGAGCAAGCTCCTCACGGAACTCCTTATAGAACTCCGCCCCCAAGCCATCAGACCCTGGGGTTTTATTGGATGCAAGCTCCTTAATTGCTTCAGCAAGTTCCGCAACAGTGAGAGGCTGGTCCATTGCCAAGCGGGACTCTTCAGAGAGTTTTGGTATTGTCAGTGTCTCTAGATAGGTGTTGATTTCGGCGACTGACTTAGTGTCTGTTACTATACAGCCGTTGGTAGAACCTGGCAAACTCAAGATTAATCTCTTGCTCATTCAACAAAATTTCACCACCTGCATTTTGTATGCTAGTAATTCATTTGGGGTGTCTGTCTTGCTTCAATAAATTGGAAAGCGTCTTACCCGCCTTATTGCCCTCGCCATATCTATGGGCTCGGACCGGGGCCGCCATATACTGAATTTCCCTCGCAGCTAGGCTATTAAATTTCTGGAGATGTATCTGAATCCCAGCCAGTGTGGTCCCATCTTGTGTACGAGTAGAAGCGTCTTCCAGGTCTCTGAGTTCATTTTCAATTTGGGTTAATTCAGTCCTGACCCCCCTCAGCAAGCCCACGGATTTGGATAACAGACTGCCCCTAGCCCAGACCTTAAAGGATTCCCACACTGTGGAACATTTATCAACGGAGCCCACGTTTTTCTCAATGAACTCCGCAATTTCAATGTGTAGCCCCTCTACCACACCAGCATCACCCAGCAGCCCCCCGGGCATTCTCCACCTTCTGGGCGGTCTAGGGCAGCCGTGAAATGTGACCTCAAGAGTTATTGGGGAATGGTCAGACAATGTACGGGGTAGTATCTCACATGCCTTCAGTTCAGTAATCATAGCAGGGGATATAAACCAATAATCAATTCTGGACTCAGAATCGTGGACAGAGGAATAGTATGTATAGCCCTTTTTATTTGGGTGCAGCACTCGAGGGAAAGCTGGGTTAGGGTGTGTCTAAGGGTAAGAACCGCCTTACTTGGTGCTCGAATGACCGTGCTGGATCTATCCAGTCTGGGGTCCATAGCAATATTGAAGTCCCCACCCCAGAACACAGTAGGCATATCCATGGTGGAAATCAATTGGTATAGGTTTGTATAAAAGGCAGGGTCATCGATGTTAGGGCCATATGTGTTAACCAATAATATCGGCTTTTCTGAAATTGAGCCCCATACCAAAACATAGCTACCCAGGGGGTCTGATTTATGGCCTTCAGACCGGAATCCCACATTTGGGTGTATGAGCGTGATGACCCCCCTGGACTGAGAAGAGTAGTTCGTGTAGAACCTGGATTTGCCCCAACTAGGCAATATACACTCGTTATTAGTATCAACCGTATGTTTCTCCTGTAACATAACAATCTGAGCACCATGCCCGACAATGTAGTTTCCCACTTTCTTAGTTTTCAAGGCGGGGTCCACTTCCCATTTCAAACCACGGGATGTCATAACAGCAATAACCCATATCAGCTTCCCTACCCCACCTACCGCCCTCATCGTCTCCCCCAACTTGACGATGTCTGACCCTCAACTTGTGGAGTATTCCGAGGGTAGCCATGTTGCCTCACATGGCCGCTATCCCCGGCTCTCAATCATCACCAAATTACAAATAATGGCCGTTTTAGAGTTTGCTGTCGGCCTGTCCCCTCTCGGGGGGAGGGGTATAGAGGACTCAATATAAGCCAAGGCTTCAGAAGGGTTTTCAAAAAAGTGTGCCCTCCCAGCATGTTGTATCCTCATCTTTGCCGGGAACATCAGTGCATATGTGATCTGCCGCGCTCTAAGGAGTTTCTTAAGAGCGTCTGCTTGCCTGGACGGCGGCGAAGTCAGGATATATATGTATTCGGTCACCATCATGATGTAATGTGCCAGCCTCTCTTGCCAAACGAAGAATAGTGTCCCTGTCTCTATAATTCAAGAGGCGAGCGATAATTGTACGTGGCGGGGCTCCGGGCTTGGGTGCCGGTGCTAGAGTACGGTGCGCCCTTTCCACCAGGAAATGTTCGGAGAGTGATTCAGTCCCAAACAGGGATCTAAATAGTTCCTCCACACACTTCTCCATTTGCCCTTTACCGAAGGACTCCGCCACTCCGACCACTCGGACATTGTTCCTTCTCGACCTGGATTCGAGGTCTTCGCATTTGCTCTGCAGTTTGTACATCGTATCCTTAATATGGGAGATGTCACGACTGTGATGGGCAATAGTATCTTCATTCACGCTTATTCTATGCTCGGTTTCTGTGACACGTGCACTCTCCTTGTCTATTCTGGCTCTCATGGATCCGATGGTTGCCACTATGTCGTCCAGCTTGGCGTTTACTGGCAGAAATCCATTTTGGACAAGGGTGGTCAGTTTGTCCTCTCTCTCCGTCTCCTCACGCTCGCCCGGCATTTCAGTAGAAGGATGTGTGTCCACCGTGCCAGCATGCTTCGCCGGGTTGGTAAACGTGTCCATAGGCCCCCTCTTCTTGCCTCCGGGTGTTTTGGATGCCCTGTTTGTCTTGCTTGGCTCCCCCATAGTTACTGGATCAAATATGTAGAGCAGGTTTATCTGCAAGGTCCAAACCGCAGTTCGCGGGTAGGGGCTCAGGGAGTCCGCAGCCCAAAGCAGTGGGCCACCAGTGTAGGATCGTGACACACAAATGGACTGTGCTCTCCCACGTGTGCAGTATTAAGCAGGTCTCGCAGCTCCTCAGGCGCCTTGAGTATTATAGCAGCACCACTAGTCCAATCCGGGCCTGTCAGGTGTTCAGGGGGAGGCCGCGCAGTCGCAGTGTGGTGGCGGCGAGCCAACACCACTGATATAATAGGGCACAGCCCAAGAAGCTACAGGATGCTCCCCGCTCAGGCTCAATAACTGTTGAGGGCACCAAGAGGCGGTCAGGGATTAGGACGCCTGTAGTCCCAGTGCTGTAATTCTACAGTGCAGCTTCGCAATGTGCTGGTGGCATCCCCCCAAATACACAGGGTTCAGAGAGCACATATCACCCCGGGCACCCAATCTTGTTCCGTAACAGCCGTGCACAGCCCTCACACCACCCACACGCTACAGAGGATAGTATTCTGCCGTAGTGCTGCCCGCTCCTTTTTCAATCACACTACATGTCTTGCAAGAGCGCCAGAGGCCACAGAAGTTTCCCGGGGGATCACGACTTTCATCCAAGCAATGGGAGGGCAAAATGTCCGCCGGGTGTATTCAGCGTGCGAACGTTTCACATAATGGAATTCGGCCGTGAACCGTCAGGAGTAGGTTCCGCGGCAAAATCGGTATGTCGCCCCCCCCCTGCCTCCGCTCCAGCTGGCTGCTTACTTGAGTGTCGCAGCAGGTCCCCGTGCAGGCCGAAGCTCCGTAGTCCAATTATCAGGGGAAGGTTAAGCGGTTCTGCACCGAGGGCTCGGATTGAGTCAGGCTGTCTGCCGAGGCAGCAAGGTACCTCCAGGCATCTGTCCGCAAGAGTGCAGGCTGCGCGGCAGTATCAGGCGCGAGCCGCCAGCCAGGCTCTGCCCCTCCGAAGTCTGCAGAGCACAGCAGCCGCGGCTCTCGAGTGAGTTTGCGCCGGCAGATTTTCACACGGCCAGATCTCAGCCGTTCGGTGCTTCCACGTCCCCAAATTTTCACAGGTTGTGGTTGAGGTCCTAGGCAATCACATCAGTAGGTATAAAGTTGTAGAGACGGCCCATGAACGGATCTCTAAGCTCAGGATCTTGAGGTGATGTTGGAGCTCAGGGTTTAGGCGGCCATTTTCTCTGTGCGCAACAGCGCCCCCTTTAGGATACTTTTCAAAGGCCACTGCTTAGTTTGTAGTTGCTCCCGGTTACATTTGTTAGCGCTTTTTTGGCAGTAATGACAGTTCTATCGTATTGTCAGTAATAACGCACACTCGCTAACAGAAATACGGTTAAGATATTTACTCTGCATACACATATAAGATAGTGACCTTTGGGAAGGAAAACAGTTGGTTAGTGTTATACTAGTAGAGATTCAGGTTCTAGAGGCAGTTCCTACGTACAGCAAGTCTTTCTTTTACAGTCCAAAACGCATCCCGAGCTAAAAGGCAGTTCGGAGAAGTTCAAAGTCTTGGAAAACAGCAAAATACAAAAGTTCCTGTGGATACTCTCTAATAAGGAAGATGCATGAACGCTAAACCAATGTTCGAGACCCTGATTAAGGACTTGCTAAAGTGACAAGTAGCAGCTTTAGTTGGAGGTAAGAGGGGTGGGTACCCTGGACACCTCGGGGTGCACTCAAAGGCTCTGGAGCAAATTCACGGCTCAAGGTAAGCAATACTTTTCTCCCCACAGTACCTCAGGTTTGAAGAAAAGATTGTGGCTAGACTCTCCTCGATGTGCGGCGCTGGACCCAACCTCCGGATTCCTTCGCCTGATGACTAAGGGCAGGACAATGGACAGGATCTCTCAGCAGCAGTCTGGAGGGAAGACCTCTGGCATGGCTTTCATCAACTTCTTGGGTCACTGTGGATTTGGTGCCTTTTCTGCAGCACTAACAAAGGACGCGATTCGGCAGTCAATCTACTTGCACTACTCACAGTCCGACATTCTGCTGAGGGGTTCTGGGCGAGTTGGATCAGATCTCTGGAGTGTCCTTGAGGGGCTCAGCAAAGTTTTGGACGAGGTTCGGCCTTTCCACGATGATCCAGAGGTCCTGTGAGTTTCCAAACAGAGTTCGTCTTTGGACTGGTTGTTCCCACCATTCAAAGGGAAGGTGTCTTCCTCTTCGGAGTTCCTCTGTCACCCAGAAAACAGGGTCAGGACAGTGGTGGTCGCTTCACTGTGTTGCAAAGGGTCTGCAGGCATGGCTGGTCATTGTCTTCGGTTACTTCAGCTTCCAGTGGTCGACTTGCTTTTCACTCCAGGAGCTTCACCTTTTATACAATTCGGGCACTCACTCCTCTGCAATCTTCCTCAGCAGTTTGCAATAAAGGGGCGGGTGACTGTCCAATCAGGACAGCCAGAGCCCCCTGCCCCCCTGTGGGAGCTGGTCCTATTCAAACACACTGGCAGACAAAGGACAGGGGGTGGGTTGTGTGGAAAACCCCCCCTCCCCCACTTCCTGCCTGCCCAGACACTCGAGCCTAGGCAGGTACACCCAAGGTTTCCTGCTAAAGGCAAAACACACACCCAGGTCTCCTCCCCCCAGAATGGTAGAAGGGCACACTCACACTAGAAATGGCGAAAAAAGAAGGGAGCCCCTGAGTTGATACTCAGGTGCCCCTATTGTGCAACACTGAGGCTATGGACATAGCATGCAGTAGAAAAATTGGTAGGACACGTCCACTGCCACCAGCCATAACTAAGATTGTCTATGTGACTAAAATGTCACAGGATCAGAGAGAAAGGGGATACTAAGTAACCCCTTGGCACTACACAGAAGGTAGTATGTGATATCCTCTCAGACTATAAAGTTTTAGGAGAGATCCTTAGAACTGTAGTTACTACAGGATAAAGAAAAGAATCTCAAAGGAGGACTCTAAGGGTCCCCACCAACACTGCCCATAAGGAGCTGTGTGCTCCAATAGTAAAATAGAGATACCTTTAAGAGGTATGAAGGAAAAAGACTCCATAGGACAGTAAAATACAAATGAAAAAGTTCCAAAAGACAGAGCCTATAAGAATGAATGAGTGGAAAAAGGCTCCGCTCATTCAGAATTAAAGAAAAAGGTCCAGAAGTCCAGCAAAAAGTGCTGGGGGTCTCACTAAGAGGGGATGAAGCATACACATGATAAATCTCCCTAACAAGCTAAAACCATCAAAAACAAGCCATGCTACATTGAGTCTTGTGGGATTTTTCCCAGGGATCAAACCTAAAACAGACTGTTGGGGAGCATTTGTAAGTGCTATGTAATAAGACGTTCATGCAATCCAACATCCCTTCCAATATCTACTCATTACTGGGCATTCCTAAATCATATGACAATAGCCCACAGACCCAGTTTCACACCGTGGGCATTCATGTGGCACCAAAGGGTTAATTCTATGCATCAGGTTTATTATTTTTTAACTTTGGATTATATTTTTAGTAACAAGGCCGTTTTTAACTGATTGCTACAAATATATTTTTCTGATGCTCACAAATTAAAAAAAAGATGTAATTTGATTTTATTCGTTTTCACACAGAGAGGATACATCATTCACAAATGGCAATAGGGTCGAACGTACGTACAAAAATATACCCTCTACTACCCCCTCCCGCCATATGAAATGCAAAGATAGAAGAAAAAAAGAACATTATTTGTATCCTTATATAAAATTACCCCCTCTCCCACCACCCCTCCAAGACAAGATTCCATCGTCTCATAAAAAAACTTTAGCAAGTAGACATATCCCAATACATATGGTACATTATCTTCTCTAACCAATTTTGTGTTACACCCCAAATTTAAGAGACTCAACCATATGAACTTTGTACTTTTCAAATTGACGGGCTGGCATCACACACTGATCTATCCATAATGTTTGCACCTTAGTCCATTGCTCAGAGTCCCTATGGCACACCTTGGGCAGCGTTCAGGGTGTACTCATTTGCAAAGTCACTCCATAGCATTTCATTTTGGGCTGCTCTGCCATGAAGAGCTGCAGTGATCCTTTCCATCATATATATATGTTGGTGGCCACACCAATCCACTCCCTTTTACTGAGGAGCTGAGTCGCCTTCCATCATACTATTAAGCAAGCACGTGCAGCAAGGAGCAGTGGGAGATAAAATTCCATTGGCCCTTATCACCCCATCTTCACTTTCTTCCGGACCAAACAATATCAGGAGGGGCATGGCTGTCCGGGGGGTCCCATCTACCCGTTTCATCCAGCCCAGCACTTCGTTCCAGTATACTTGTACCCGGGGACAGCGCCACCACATGTGCCAATACGTCGCTCTGTCCCCACATAACCGCCAACCTGTGAGTGTCATATTGCCACCTATGAAGTAACTTGATGGCATGGAGTTTATATTGTGCTGAGATCGAGGCCTTTGCAGTTCCCTTAAATATCTTGCCCCAGACCCTCTCGTCCAGTCCCCTACCGAGATCTCGTTCCCACCTCTGCTTAAGTGTGATAGTGGATCTCTGCCCATGGTCTAGGAGAGCCTTATACATAAGTGAAATCATACATTTATGTCTAACATCTCAAATGGGGCTAGATCTCTTACTTCTGCATGATTCCCTGGAGAGGACACCCTTCAATCTCAGGTAGAGGAAAATCGGAATTGGGTGTATCCCCAGTGCCTCTTCAAGTTCAGAGATCGAAATGAAAGCCCCATTTCGCCATAGTTGTCCCACTCTTGGGGGCGTGGCCAGCGCGTATGGCGTGAGGACGTGCTTTCCTTGCGCTCCTGCCCGAGATCCTACAACGGACCGAATCGTTCGGCTAACTCATGTTGAATAAGCATACTTAAAGTAGCAACGAGAAGAAGAACCGTTTTCCTACCCTCGAAGTTTCTGCATGAAAATCGGACCAAGATAACTTATTCGAGGCGAGCAGAGAGGAGACCCCTGCCCAACAAGATGGCGGCGCCTGCGGTCCCTTTCTGAGCTGCACTGTTGGAGAGCGGATAGCCTCCGGAAGGAAGAGAGTGAGGGCCGCCGCATCCGGCCCGGCAATACCCCGGGGAGGGCTGGCCCCCGCTGCTGGCTGCGACCTGAGTCTCTGCCTCTGGGACCACCGCTGCCGTGAGGTGGGTAGCCCCGCGGCTGCAGAGAGGAGACGACAGAAGAAAGGACCCTCCGTGCGCAGCCGCTGGGTGCACCGTCTGCCGGGACCCCTCGTACGCAGCGACGAAGAGAGGCCCCGAACGGTGCCGGCAGGCGGAAGGTTGTGGGACGCCAGCCTGAGGAGACTATGAGAGACACGGAGACACACAGAGAAGGAAGTAGACGGCGGGCGGTTCCCTCTGGGAGCCGAGTCGAAGGCATCGACGAACTGACGACTCCCCGTTGGCGGCGGTCACCAGCCGATGTGGCGGCGGCCCTTGGGGGTGGCCTGGAAACCCAGGGCAGCACAAAGGACCTGCTGGACGCAACGAACAGTAAGACACTACTCCTGCTTTACACACCGCAACTTGCGCACTTGAACTTAAGCTCCGGGCCAAAACCCAAAGGATAGCCTTGGCCGCGGGCAGGAGTGTAAAAGAGTCACAAGGGACAATTGCCACGGAACCAATAGCATGCAGAACATGAGAGCCCCCACGAGCACCCACCGATCAACACGCTGCAGAGCTACAGGTTATTAGGACTACACCACCAGGAATTTGCCTAGGCTGGAGCTGAGACCTGGATACAGGCAAGGAATGAAGCCGTAACTTCCCTGTGACACGACACTGCAGACATACATGAGGACAAGGCTGCCACTGCCTTCGCAATCAACTCTACATAAACATCCTGCAAAACGGGAATAGGTCGTGGAATAAACCCAAAGGCAAGAGATGTCGCCCCCCAAAGGTAAACTGAAAACCGCGACCATGGACAGGGCCAAACAACAGGGAACAGAAGCAGCAGACGACCCGATGGCCAAAGAGGACGATCCCGCAAATATGCAAGTGGTACAAGCTATAGCAGCGCTACGAACGTCCATCGAAACCAGGATCGATGAAATCAAGTCGGAAATGCAGCTGATGAGACAAGACGCCCGTAACCTTACTGAAAGGGTGACTACAGCGGAGGCAATGCTGCAAGACAATGTTACCACCACAACAGAACTTAAATCTAAGGTCCAAGAACTTGAATTGCAAGTAGCGCGGCTAGAAGCGCGATCAGAAGACGCAGAAGGGTGCGCCCGCCGCGGCAACATTCGAATCCTGGGGGTAGCAGAAGATATGGAGGGCCCAGACCCAACTGAATTTGTAGAAACTATGCTATTGCAAGAAATTGGGGCCGGCAAACTGACCCAGGGCTTTTCGATAGAGCGGGCCCACAGGTCACTACAGAAAAGATCCCCCGGGCTCCCTACCGCGCCCACTAATTGCAAAAGTCTTAAACTTCCGCGACAGAGAGACTATATTGAGATTCTCGAGAGAAGGAGGGGAAATCGAGAAACATGGTGCCAAAATAGTCATCTATCCGGACTATACCCCCACGGTACAGCGGGCACGGAACTCATTCGTACCGGTGAAAGCTAGGCTACGCAAACTAAACCTTAAGTACATGCTAATGTACCCGTCCCGCCTTAAGGTACTATACAAAGGGAAAGCTATCTTCCTTGAGACCCCGGCGGAGGCAAATATGTGGCTTGAGGACAACAACCTTGCAGATAAGGAAAGCACTGCGCAGGAAGTGACAGGCCACTGAATGCACCAAGCAACAGGAAAGAATCAAGGTTCGCACAACTGCCGAATGAACACCGGACCACTTGAGTTTTACAACTCCATGAATACTACGACGGGCCGGAGCGCACCGACCCATGCGTACAACGACGAAGCCGACGCACCCCCCCCTGAAACACGTGAAGGCTGACTGCCGACACCACCCGCACCAGGAGGCCCGGAAAGGCCTGGAAGGTTCGGGTGCCCACGAGCGCTGCAAGTTTGAGGCAACTGCTGGGGACAGTTCCGAGTTGAAAGGTTTGTTGCCTTCATTCACTAGAATGAGGATGGTTAATGTTAATAAGTCTCCAAGTGATACTGATGGAGGAGGAGGAAGGGAAGGGGGAAAGGAGGTGGCTCGTGCCTCAACCCAAACGCAGGCCAAACCCTGGATAGTAGATCCAAGCCCAGGGGCGGAAGGGGTGGGGGGAGACAACGGATCCGTTACTGAACCCCAATGGCCGCGGCCACCATAAAAATAATGACATGGAATGTAAGGGGTTTGAGGACTTATCTCCGTAGAAACAGAATTAAAACCTACCTGCACAGAAAAGGGGTGATGATAGCATTATTGCAGGAGACCCCACTGTACGGCGGACTCTGGACCAAACTACAAACGCATTGGGGAGGACGGGGATTTGGCACTACCTACTCTAAGTACGCAAGCGGGGTCTACACCTGGATCCACCCACAGCTCCCGTTCCGGGTGGGCAAAACAGAGAAAGACCCAGTAGGTAGGTTTGTCGTGATTTGGGGATATTGAACAGGGAGGAGTATGCATCATGAACTCCTATCTCCCTAATAATAATATACCGCCCTACCTGAACACACTGTACCCCAAAGTTACACAGTATAGGAATGACCTTTTTATTTGGGGGGAGGAGATTTTAACTGTGTGCACGACCCAATGCTGGACAGGTCCACACCACAGTTGGGAGGCCCATGGACTGCTACGGCAGCACTGACCGCCATGTTGGGGAGGCTGGACATGGCGGGAAAAGCATCCTGAAGCACGTGAATACTCATACTACTCATCTCCGCATAAGCTACACACAAGACTAGATTATATACTCAGACAGGGAGCACTTGCCCCGGGTGGAGGGAGCACAATACCTGGGGAGGACCATCTCGGATCACTCCCCGCTCCTGATGACATGGAATCACAAAGGGCCCAGACCCCCCGTTCCCATGTGGAAAATGCCTACCGATGCCCTGAAGGACCCAGCCTTCTGGGAGGAATTACGAGATTCTATTGATGCCTACCTGGAGGTTAACACTGGTAGTGTGGCACACAATAGCATAGTGTGGGAGGCTCTAAAGGTAGTGACCAGGGGGGAAATCATCGCAAAGGCGGCAGGTATCAAGAAGCTGCTCAGGAAAGAACTAGACCTAGTGGAGCGGCAAATTGAGCGACTTGAAGCAACCCCCGTAGATACGCAACAGAGCGAGGAGGAGCTTGTAAAACTAAGAGAAACATAACTGCGTGGAACAGGCTGGAAAAGTTTGACTATACTGCCAGGACGAACAGAGCACATGTTGACGCGGACAAACCGGGCAGGTTACTGGCCTGGCTCTGCCGAAAAGAACACCCCACCACCTCACTACAGGATGAAGGAGGGAACACACACTACACACAACTGGGTATAAATGATACTTTCACTCGTTTTTACACACACCTATACTCGCATGAGGAGCTGGTCCCCCATGAACGGTTGGTAGAAACAGAGGAGATAGGGCTCCCTAGGCTGTCCCCTGAACACCCCGACTCCCTTGAAACAGAAATCACGCCCGAAGACATTACTGAAGCAATTAGATCCCTGGCCGCAGGTAAAGCACCTGGTACTGACGGGTTACCCACAGAGTTTTATGAAATGTATGAATCCTCCCTGACACCCCCCCTACTACTCGCTGTATACCAGGAGGCATACGAAGAAGGGATATTACCCGAAAGTATGAGGGAGACGCTTGTGGTCCCGATCCTCAAGCCCAAAAAGCTGGCAGACCAATGTGACTCATATCGCCCGATTGCAATGTTAAACTATGATATTAAAATCCTGACTACGATTTTGGCAAAACGGCTGTGTAGAATAATAGGGGATATAGTACACCCAGACCAGTGCGGCTTCGTATCGGGCCGCAACACCTCCATGAACCTACACAGGCTACAACATATTATAGTGCAAACTGATAAGGACAAGGACTCATACGCACTGCTGTCTCTGGATGCAGTTAAAGCGTTTGACTCCATCTATTGGGCGTGGCTTGTGGCAGTGCTCAGGGAGTTTGGCTTTGGCCCCGGGTTTATCAGGTGGATTAGCATCTTGTATGCTAAGACTAAGGCAAGGGTGAAATCTGGGAAGCACTTGTCGGAGGCCTGGGATATTTGCACGGGGACTAGACAAGGCTGTCCACTATCCCCAATGCTTTACATTTTGGGACTTGAACCCATAGCTGTCTACTTTAGGAAGCAGTTCTTCGATGCAGGCATAAGTCTGGGAGACGTGGACCATGTCATCTCACTCTATGCGGATGATGTTCTCATATACATCAGGGACCCACACCTCAACGTACCAACCATGCTAGAAGTATTGGACAAATATTCCAAGGTCTCTGGAATACGCTTTAGCAAGTTGAAGTCCTGCATGTTCCCCATGGCGGCCCTGAAAGATGTGAATTTGGAGGCACTCCCTGAGGTGGGGATCCAGTGGCAGAATACATCATTTCGCTACCTTGGAGTGCACCTAATGCATACCTCTCCGAGTTAATGCACAAACGCAACACAAAGGCAGCACTCCCAGCTCTACGCAAATCGATGACGTTTTGGGCGAAACTCCCCCTTTCGATGATAGGCAGAGCTTCGATAATCAAAATGATCGTTCTCCCACGATTCCTTTATGGGTTGCAAAATGTACACTACTATATACACAAACCATTCTTCCGACTGCTTGAGACCATACTGCGAGAGTTCTTATGGGGGAAAGGAAGGCACAGGATAGCGTTGCAGTTGCTGACCCAACCACATAGTCAAGGCGGTATTCAACTTCCAAATCTGGAAAGGTACTACCTAGCCGCACAGCTTAGTTTTGTGACCAAATGGCTAGAAGATGAATCCACATCTGAAACACCACTGCTACAGGCCATGCTGCCCCAATTCCATCTGAAAGAGCTAGTCTGGGCGCCGTCCAAACTGCTGGGAACTTTACCCTTTTTGGCTGACCTAGGGAGAAAAATTTGGCGCAGGGTGAAAACGCTCACTAACTCACAAAACCCCTATACCCCAGAAGTTGCCCTGATCGCAGACATATGCACAACACCTTCTGACCTGAAACACATCAGGCTGTGGGAGAGGGAAGGGGTCTACACCTGGGGAGATCTGTATGACGAGTTCACCTCGCTACAGGAGACAGAGGGCATACATACCGGCCAATTTCTATGGTATCAAAGAACCTGTGCTATGGCCCGACACAAATGGGACTCGTGGCCTGAAGAACCAGCTACGGACCCATTCCTCACTCTGATTTACAATTTGGGAGAGGGCGGTAGACCCATATCGCAAATATATGGCCACCTGATCGACATGCCAAATCCTCGGAGTATGGAAATGAAAAGCAAATGGGAGGTGGACATAGGCCGGTAAATGTCTGAGGGGAAATGGAACAGAGCTCTTACATTCCCCAAAGCGGTATCCAGGAATCATAGATTCAGACAGATTCAGCTAAACATTCTGCATAGAACTTACCTGACCCCGTGCCGAATAGCTATGTTCAATCCCCAGGCACAATAAACCTGCAACTGGTGCCTGGGGGGAAAAAGCGGATCTGATCCACATGCTATGGGAATTGCCCCAAAACAAGGTCTCTGTGGGATAAAGTTCAACAAACCTGCAAAAGCAGGCCTGAGCAAATATAACTGGACACCCGATGAGTACCTCTTGGGAACCTACCCCAGACCAACCAAGCTCAAGCATGCGACAAGACTCATGGACATATCGTGCATACTGGCCAAAAGAACTATCGCAATGGCTTGGAAAAAACCTATGGGCCCACAGTTCAAGCTATGGCACAAAGACTGAACGATGGGTGCTAGCCGAGACCGTGGCATGGGAGGACTGTGTGGCCAGATCCACGGAGGACTCCAGTATGACACTCGGGGCATGGAAGGAACTTACCAGACACGTTTCACCCTTCGGATGACAAACCCCCCTGAATTAGAACTCAAGCTAGGCCCATGAGGGACCTACCATAATGCCAGCAGCAGCTGAAGTGCTGCGGACGATGGAGACCTTTCGGAAGCACCCCCCCCCTTTGAAGTTACCAGATTGTTCTCCTTCGCTCCCACCCTCCCCCGTAGCAGATGACGCTATATGATACAAACAGAATATGGAGACAGTTATGGTTGTTTTGTATTTGTATATTCTTGACGTTAAGTTAAACACATGGCTATTGCTATTTGAGTAAGGCATTACTGCACATAATTTGTTTGATATTAATGAAAATGCCAATAAACAAATTTGCAAATAAAAAATAAAAATAGTTGTCCCACTCTTTCTAAACCCGCATCATACCATCATGTACACCCAGAGCCCATATGTGATTTAGAGGGGAGAGCCACGTGGTGATTTCATGCATGTTATTCCCTTCTCTCCATATGTCCCATATCGTACCAAGGATGGGATGGTCCCGTAATCTGCGTAGTAGTCGCAATTTGCGGACCCATAACCATTCTTAAACATTGGCAGGAGCCAATTTGTATTTGTCAAGGTGTACCCAATGGAGGTCCCTCCTCCCCCTCAAGTGGGGAATCAGCACCCTTAATTCTGTTGCTTGATAGTATAGTTTTAGGTCTGGGAGACCCGCCCCTCCCTTCTCCTTAGGTATGATGAGCCTCTCATATGAGATTCTCGTACCATACGCTTTTATCAGCTGCATTGCTCTCGGTATTGATGTCATGGGATTGGTTATGTGAAGCAAGAGGTTGTCGGCGTAGAGGGCCACTTTGTATTCCTTCCCATCAACCTGGAAGCCTTTCATCTGGGGATCGGCTCTCAGTGTTATTGCGAGTGGCTCAAGAGAGAGCGAACAATATTGCTGAAAGGGGGCAACCTTGTCTAGTGCCCCTTCCCAGTTGAAACCACCTTGAATATTCTGAGTTCACTGATGGATGCCTCAGGGGACGTATACACTGCCTTAACTCCATGTCGAAAAACAGGGCCCAACCCCATTTTACGTAACACTGCCTCCAAGAATTCCCATTCTACTCTATCGCATGCTTTCTCAGAGTCGATGGATAAAAGTGAGGGGTCGGGCGTCATCTTCTTGGATTCATGTATTAAATGGAGGGTCTTACAAATCGTATCCGTTCCCTGCATGCCTAGAATGAACCCCACTTGGCCAGAGTGCACTAAGAAGAGCATGTGGGTCTCCAGTCTAGCTGCCGAAATACGGGCATATATTTTAGCATCTATATTAAGAAGTGAGATAAAGCGATATGACCCACACAACTTATGATCCTTGCCCTCTTTAGGGATCACCGATATGAGTGCCTGTGAAAATTATTCCGGGGTCACTCCCGTTTGTAAGATATCATTGAACAACTCTACCATGAAGGGGATAAGGAATGATGAGAAAGTTTTGTAGAACCAGGCCGTATACCTGTCATTTCCAGGCACTTTGCCCAATGGAAGTCGCTTAATCGCACTCTCCACTTCATCTATGGTTATAGGGGATTCCAGCCCTTGCGCCTTGTCTCGCGAGAGTATGGGCATTTCTACTCCTCATGTATTCATCAAGCTCGGCTTGTCCCTGTGCCCTTTCAGATCTATATAGATGTTCATAGAAGCCGGCGAAGGCCTCTGGGATGTAGTGGGGTCTTCCTGATTGGGGGGCGTTTTCCAGTATTTCCGCGACCCACCTTTCAGCTCGTAGGTTTTGTAACCTCGCTGCGAGGAGAGCATTAGCTTTTGTTACCTTTCTCAGTGTTTCTGTTTCAGGAACTGGAGTTTGCGCATGATCAACCTGTCTAACCGTCGAAGTTCTTCCCCTCTTTTGAACCGCTTCTGCAACTCTTTCCGTTCGATCCACACCCCCACTACCCCCTCCAAGTCTGTGCTGCAATATCTGGCTGTGTAATTTCACACCTCAATTTGTTCTTAATCAGAGCCCGCTCGCTTTTTTCAGCTCCCTCCCTCATTAGGCTACCCTGCCATGTTGCCATCCCCACTTTCCACACCGTTCTCTCGGAAACCTCCCCTGTGTCATTTGCCTTAAAATATTCCGTAATATCTTCTGCAATGAGGTCGAGAAACACAGGGTCTTTCCATAGGGTTTAATTGCAATGCCATCTCGCGTTTCTATGTGGTGGTGCAAAGAGACTTATTTTAGTAGTGACCATATCATGGTCTGACCAAGAGATTGGAATCATCTCAGAAGTGGTTGTATCTTCACACAGGCCTGCGCAGAGGGATATGTAATCAATTCTGGTGAATGTGGAGTGTGGTGCTGAATAGAATGTGTATCCTGTTTGAGTGGGATGGGCGTGTCTCCAAATGTCCCAAAGTCCATAAAGTTTGAACATCTCCATCACCTCTGCACGGCCAACGTTCGCTGGCGCGGATACCGCTGGATTACCGGCTCTTCTATCTAGTTCAGGATCTGGGGGGCCCAGGAAGGGACCTGGGGGGACCCAGGAAGATTTGTCCCACTGCCTCTAACATGATTTTTGGAATCACCCATTGTAAATAATGGAATTGGCCAGTGTTGGGGGCATAAAGTGTTGCAAGAGTGAGGGTGGTGTTGCGTACCCTACCAAACAATACGATGGTACGTCCAACATGGCACACCAGACCATGTTTTTGTAATTTCTAAGTGGAGT
Source organism: Ambystoma mexicanum (assembly GCF_040938575.1). Taxonomy (NCBI): domain Eukaryota; kingdom Metazoa; phylum Chordata; class Amphibia; order Caudata; family Ambystomatidae; genus Ambystoma; species Ambystoma mexicanum. The sequence continues at coordinate 668,118,786 of NC_090933.1, read as the reverse complement.
CCCTTCCTCAAAAGTATCCCCACTCTCGCCTTACGTAGGAGGCCTGAGTTCCAATGTTCAGAACCCACCCTCGAGTATAGGACCCTGCGCTCATCAATTCTTGCGTACTTCGTTTCCTGTAGGAAAAGTACATCCAAATTGCCTCTCCTGAGCTCTCTAGCGACCAAAGAACGTTTGGTGAGGGAGCCGAGTCCCTTCACAGTACGTGTGCCAGCCCTTAAGAATCCGATTGGGGATGTGGAGGTGGTACTTTGATGCATATGCTGTGGGTGTGCTCAAGAGTATCTAACTTTTGGTCTGATGCATTAGATAGATTGGACATTGTGGTGGAGGAGCAACTTCCACGTACTTTCTCTTCGACAATTTTATTATCAAACATAGGAAGGGGGGGAATAAGGCCAGGGTAAGAACGGATTGATCAATAGAGTTTTGGTGGGGAGGCAAAACAAATATTACGAGTCTGGAAGTCAAGAAAGAAACTTAACGTGGAAGAATGGTTATTGTATGTACAAACCTCGTCATACTATGAAAAAGTTATGTTTTTGAAACAAGATAGGGAGGGTTATTATTCTCGACTTCGGGGGTCTTTTAAAGAATTGTACAGTTTAAAGTCCAGTACCATGTATATATTCGTCTATTTACATTAATTGGGGGATTAGTTTAATGGCTATATAGAGTTGTCTGTTGTGCATGTCACTGTTGTCTTGTCTTGTTTGTTGTGCGTCAAAGATCTGTATACTGGTTGTAAAATAGTGCTTTGTGATTGCCATTAGTTTCTTTGTTTTCATGAATTTAAGTATAGTACTGTATGATTCTTGGTAACGTTATGAATTTTACAATCTGGATGTAATGTTAAGATTTTGAGATGGTGTTGCTATTCTGTTCTTTGTATATTCATTCAAAACAACAAATAAAGTGGATAAAAAATAAAAAACGAATCTGATTCCATCTGTTATGGAGTCTGCCATTCTGGAAGTTCAGATTGCCTTTCCGCTCGTACACTAAACACGCGCCATCTCTTTGTAAAACATGCATGTCTACTTTGTATCATCAAAGGAACTTGTCATTTTACCCCCACTCCCATCTCCCCCATATTCCCTCTCCCCCAAACAGCGACCGATCCGGCTGGGTTATCTTTACCCAGTTGTTAAAGGACCACCAGTGAGAACGGTGCACTTCCCGGTCCCATCTCAGAACACCAATACTAACATTAAGCTCCTACCGTTCCCCTCCCAACCCCCTTACGTTACAATCAGAGCATCATTGAACAACTCGTTCGTCGCAACCCTCCACGCGGATACAATCCATCTGAAGCGGATGTGCGTTCTGCCGGTTTGAGATACCGGCTCCCGCTAGTAGAAGATCTGTCAGCCAACAGTTCAGTGTTCCGTGTCCAGGGACACGTTCATCCTTCTGAATTTCCTAGATCCTGCTATTTTCTGTCATCTGGGACCTTTAATCCTCCATTCCCGGTTCTTGTCTCTCCTTCCGCTGCGATCTGCTTCGTCCTCTTGATCTCGCAGCAGGTCAGCTGTCTGATTTCAATTTGATCTTGTTGCTTCCCCATTCAAAGGGTAAGTGAGAAGGGCCAGCCCCTGCGATATCGTACACCCCTCTCTTTCAGCCATCTTGTAAGTGGGAGACATTTCGTTCTCGTAGCCAGTGCAAGGGAGGACAAGTCTTGATACATGGAGATGTTTGCAGCATCTAGGGAGATTTGTGGAACGCGCCTGGCCCGCTCAAGGACTCTGGTCTTGTCGGCGTAGTTATGAAAGTGGGCCAAGATCGTTCTCGGAGCTTCAGCAGCACCCCTCACTCTGTGAATGCGATCAATTTTAGGTCTACGGAGTCATCTTCAAATATCAGTTTTGTGTGTGTAACTTTCTCTTCAGGTCCACCTCGGTCTCCCCATCCACTTCTGGCATGCCAAAACTGCGTATATTACGACGCTCACGATTTTCCAAGTCATCAACTTTCAAGCGAAACTCCTCTTCCCTGGCTTCGATTTCTGCGATCCTCAGGTCCATTTGGGTTTTAAGCGCGTCAAGCGAGGTCGGATTGTTTTCTACTCCGTCCAACCTTTCTTCCAGTTGGTAGATTTAGTGTTATTTTGTCAACCTTTCCGCCTATATCGGCGGTCATGCTTTTCATTTAGTTTAGCAGGTCGGCTACATCGGCCTTAGTCGCTGCTGCTTTGGATCCCCTGGCTGCCATCGTTGTGATGAACGGGTGGGGGGAGCTGGGCTGCTGAGGCGAAAATCTGTATGGTGCAAGCTTAGCTTTTATGTCCGTGTGGTCCCGAGACTCGGGGTAGCACTGGGAGGAGTCCTGCGCAATTCAGAGGAACCCTTTGAAGGGCCGACGTAAACTTCGTTCTTGTTGAAAGAGAAGAGGGCACATGCCCCAGTGATGGGGTCCCAACCTTCCCAGTCGTGTTTTTGGGGGGGGGGATCTCAGCCAGTGAGTGGAGTCACCTCTCTATATTGGCATGCATCAGTCACTAGGAGGCAGCCGTCTATATAGTCCACTTGACTTCTCGCACTGTCACCTCATTGACTACCCTTGGTTAGCTAAGAGCCGTGGCTTGTATACTTTGCAACACCAGTCAAAGGTTTCCAACTGTTCACAAGCTGCTGATTTGATGTAGGCACTTTAATTGGGAAGAGATGCAGTGCACCGCTCAAAAGGCATCTTGGGTGCTGGTACCAGCCTGTGTGGAGTACTCGGGCATACTTCTCCGAATCAGGTGACCAGTTCGTATCACAGTATCGTAGGACTAGCCGGGACACGTCCTCTGTGGTTGAGCGGGTCTATGTGCACTATCCCAGTAAGAGAGGACTTGGATGAGGGGTGGTGCTCCGTCCACCTTGTGGCTTGAAGGGGCCAGAAGAGTTCCTCATGTGAGGGGAAATGCCTGTAGACGGGGCATCTTGTCACAAGATGCACCCAAGGATGATGTTCTAGTCTCACTTAAGGTCTTTCCCGCTTCCGTGACCGCAGTTAAATATGGAATCCCTAACCGTGGTCATGAGAGACTGAAGGGTTCAGGTGCGCCCCAAAATGATTCCAGGAACACTGTGTACCACAAATCACTTAGCACGAGAGGTGTGGATTCTCTCTGTGTCACTTACTGGCGTCCACTTTATGGTTGATTATGGGTTCTCATTTCACCAGTCATGCGGAGGCCGCCCCCACTGTTTCAGCCGCTTTGGGCCGCTCCGTTGACCAAGGGAGTGCGTGTGTGGCAGTAAAGTTCAGCTATAACCAGCGCCCCAAACAGCAACGTGGCTGCGTTGATCCTGTTGCTTCCAAGAGTCGGTCCCATTTTACAGCAGAGGCGTTAGGGGCAAAGGGTGACCGTCCCACATTCCCTGCTTCACCCCCCAGTCCGGGCCTCTCAATATCGAGTCTCATAACGTGTAAGATGCATTCAAGCGTTACCTTCTGATACGCGGCCTCGCTGGGTCATGTTGTAGGGGGCCTTCGCCCGTGAGATGGCGCATGCGATGAATCCGCTGGAGGCCGGCTCGTTGTGATGCACTGGTCATGGTCCGAATCCCTCACAAGGAAACACTCTATGGGAACGAGGGCACTATTGATGGGACTGATCCACGTTCGGTCCAGCGGGTGTTCAAATCCTTAGGAAGTGATTAGGACTGTGGGCGCTCGGGCCGGAGTGGAGTTTCAAGCTGGGGCGCTGGAGTAGTTTGGTAGCGGGGGAAAGAAGAACAATGTCTCGTCACTACAGCTTCTGGGGTGTCCCCCGATATGTCTGCCGTGGGTACACAGGCCGCCTGCACTAGTTCATTCAGCGGGACGCTCACGCCCTTGGTATCAGTGAAGGGCCGGTTTGTTGCCACCCGCGCCTGTTGCCAGGGTGCTCGTCAGCGTTGCAGGCTAGTGTCTCAAAGCGGCAACTGTATCAGCGATCGTAGGGGAACAGACTCCTGGGATCTCGCTTGTAGGTCTGTGGGATCCGGGGAGGGACTGACACTTCAGGGCTTTCCGTTAGGGAGAATTCTCCTTGTAGGGCTAATTTCCCTCACCTAGTGAGTCCCCCAGCAGCTTTGCTGGATTTCTGGAGTTTATTTTTTCCACCTGGTATGAGTGTACATCCTTTTTTCACTCTTACATGTGTTTTGGCCTATGTGTTTTTACTCATTGTGTGATCATGGGCACTGGAGCACACCACTCCAGGTGCCCCTGTTCTTGTATGGGTTACACCGCACCCTCAGTGTAGTAACACAGGGTTGTCTTCAAGACTTCCCTCTGACTCCATTTCGGTGGGGCGGACTACTGTCCCCAAGAGAAAGGTAAAGTTGCCATTTACTTTACACAGTCATTTTTACCACAGACCCAGTAACCCCCATTTTACATGGAGTACTGGAAAGGGCTAATCTATACCCCTTTTCTGTCTGTACCTCCCTGAGCATTGTTTCGCTCTTAACATTTAGACTTGGCTGGTGGCAGTGGTATCTACCCTAACTTTTCTACCGTGATTATATTAGATAAACGTGGTACTGTTCTTGGCTATTATATTAGCCTCGAACATAAACCCGCTTGACCAAATCGTCTTTCTTATGGCTCCGGTTCTGTTTATTCACCATTTCTTTTTGTTAAAGTCCTTCTTGTGTTTTACTTTGCGTGGCAAACTAGGTTCGCCCTCTTTGTTCACCGTCTTTTGGCGGGCTTCTGTAGAGAAGCCCTCCTCAAGGCGCCTGGGTGTTTAAGTGGACTGAATGTGAGGGAGGGGTGTAGTCACCCCCTGCACAGGGTATCCTAGGAGACCTAAGTCGCACTTTGCCATGATTGGCTGAGGCGGTTGTCCCGGCTGCACAACCCAGCTGCTGCGTGATTGACAGCCAGGCTGTGTGAATGGGGGTTTTGCGCATAAAAGGCAAGTCTCTTGGGCTAGAAGTGAGAGTCGCCACTGGAACTACAAGGAACCGAAGAGAAGCAGAGAGAACGACGGCTGCTGCAACTACCCCGTCCTGGTGAAACCCTGCTGCAGTCCTGAGCCATCTACCCTTCGACGACTAAGCGGAGATCCAGTCCAGAGTCTTCTGCCCTTGGTGGGGATAACCAGCTCATCTTCTTCAGCCAGAGATCTCCGCCGTGGTCGAAATCGCTGCACACTGCTGTAGTGGTCCGGATAGCCACCTGCCGAGTCTCTCCTGCTGTTGTTTAAGGAGTGCACCTGTTATTAGTCGTCGCTGCCGCTTCATCCCTGTGTGGTGCAGACCCCCTTCAGATGTCGTCCTTCACAACGAAGCTCCAGGAATCGTGGGTCTGCGGGAAACCAACAGAAACAACTGCCAGGGCACCAGCTGCATCATTGGAATAAGGTACTGTGCTCTACTCGAGGAAACTGGGTGAATCCCTTTTCTTCATCCTCAAGGCTCGCCCTGGTCTTCCCTCCTTCTTATAACTTTTGCTTCCGAACATTGACAATATCAAAGTACTTTTGGGCTACGCTGAATCATGAACTGTCTAACGGTGTGATCTTCGGCAACAGGTCTCCCGTGTCAATTAACCCTGGCTCCGACCCTTTGACTTTTGAACTCCTGTTTCTGAGTGTTTCTCGGTGCTGTCTGCCTAACCTAAATATTGCCTGTGATTTCTGCCTCCAACTCCCTCTGGGTATCTCAGGTGCTAAGTATGTTTTTGCCCCAGTAACATTTCATGTCACGGATACACGTTTATTGAGTAGACCGAACTGTCAAAAAGTGATCGCAACTGTATCCCCGGTATCGTGTTTGGTTCATAATACCGGTTCATTCAAACACAGGGTACCTACCTTGAGACATACTGTACAAAGTGAATTGGTTAGTTGTATATTTAACGTGTGGTTTTGTTTAAAATTTAATAGAAGTGTTGTATTTATAACTGATGGTTTAAAAATAAATGTACTTCTATTTTTTACCTGAAACCTTGAGGCAGTGTTTGCTTGAGCCACAGTAATTGTGGTCCCTTTGTGTAATCTCTGCTACTGCTCATATACTCTGGAGATAAGCCTGGCTGCTCTGCTACTGCTACCACTATAACTTAGTAGTACAGGCTTGTACCAAATGTAAAACTTGTATTGCCACCTGTGGTCTTAATTGTGTAGTGGTCCCTAAGGGCACTGCACAGGATTCTGCCTAACACTTTCCTACCCACCACGATCTGCAAGTGTTCTCGCCTCAGGTCGTAGGGCAACCTGCTATACGTCCGTGGTCTTGCGTAGTGCAGGCCTGTTGCTGCATGCGCAGCAGGCGCCATCAAGTTGGTATCCGTCGTGTTCTCAGCAATTCCTTTCCCGATTTGAAATCGGGTTCTCTCTGGAAGACAGGGGTCACCAATAGCTATCGAATCCACCTGGTTTCTCGAACAGGGGGGTCTTACAGCAGGGGCTCAGTCTGCTTTTATAGGACCTCTAGACGGAGCTCACACAGAGGAAACTTCCATCCGTGAGCCCCTTGGTGGCTCTTGCAATATTAACATTTTGCTAGGAAATTGAACATGTTCACTTATGTACTATTATGGATTCTAGTAATTAGAAATAAAGAAGACAGTAAAGGATCTTTTAATTGTTTCAACATTCGAAAGGGGGGACTAGAAAAGAAACAATCTGGAATTACAGTGTGTTCAATCTCAGAGTCCAGGTTGTACAAAGAGATTGGACATCTTTTGATATATCAAATGCTGTGGCTAAAAAGGATAGGGACACTACCCAAACTGAATTGTTAAAGTTCTGGTAATTTATAAGGAAACATACCATAGACATGAATTGATGCCCTGATCTGTATTACTTACAAAGCCATCCATAGGTCTAGCCCTTATATATCTTGCAGAGAAATCGATTATCTCATGGGGCTCTAGAAGTTGCAACAGTCTGGAGCTTTTACGACTCAAGGTCCCCAAGTTTAGACGGTCAGCCTTTCGTAAGAGATCCTTTACCAGAGCATAAATTGCATGTTGGAATGCACGTCCTCTGGAAATACGTAACATTCCAGATTACTTGAAATACAAGAAAGTTTTAAAGTAGTCGTTTTGGAATTCAGTATTTTAATCATTTTAATGATGTGGATTTTGGAATGCCCTTCACCATGAAAAATTTATCTTTATTGAGTCTGTAAATGAAAAGTCTCCAATTATTTTTGCTGAGGACATTGTTTCTAGTAGTTATAGTAGGTTTGTATTTCTGTTTTTAGTCCAGATCTAATTTCATATGTTTTATTGTACAGTGTTCAAATGCATTTTGGGCCTTGTCCGCACTTTATAACAATTTGTAATAAGTAATATTTAATGGCAGTGCGGATAAAAGAAAGTTAACTTTGAACAGAGATAATATTCCAGGTTTTAATGCTAATAGGGCAATCCTTAAATGAATGTCTTGCTGAACAAATTGTGCTGTTGGCATATGTCCGGACCCGTTTTATTGTCTGCCTACATCGCAGTTCCAGTATCTGCTTTTTTTAAGCACATATCTGTTAAAATACGAGAAACTTGCATGCACGAGTACAGTGCAGCAGGTTAGCCGATTTATGTATTCAATGTATGGTGAATTTTGAAACAAAAAAATGCCAGTTCAATATTTTAACTGTATGAAGGTAACCAAATCAATACATCATAGATTGTTTTACTTGCATAGATTAATGCTGATCAGCAGCAAAGCACATTCAAGAAAATAAGCATCGATATATGCAAGCTAAAATTGAACACCCATCCTATTTGATAAGATGCATGTGGTTATGGAAGGGAATAACATTCCTATCGCTCTGTGATTTTACTTGAACACCCAATGTTTTATTTATTTATTGCATGCCAAAAAGCCTGTAGGCATTGGAGCTTGTTGAAATCAAGTAGATCAGAATGCATCATCTATTGTAGCTAGCCATGGTCAACAGATGAAGACTTCAGCTGTGACTATGTTAAAAAAATATGCTTATTGGACGCTTCCAGCCTTCTTCCCTGAATCGGCTTGAAGTCGTCAAGTAGTTCTCCAATGAATGCAGAGGGTTATATATTCTCAGACCCTCATTCTAGGGCTTCTGGTCTCTCTGAATTCCTGCCTTAGTCCAGCCTTTTAAAGCCACAACGGCTAAATCTGTCTAAGATCAATGAAAGCAGGGGTGTGGCTAGCGAGCCATGTAGGACGACGTGCTCTCTCTAAAGCTCCTGCCGATCCGAACATTATCTGATATAAACCCGTATGAATATTGACACGAAGGCACCACTATTGAACGAACGAGTGTGTGATGCTCCTGGGCACAGGAAGTTATATTGCTGCATCGAGGAACGGAGCAGTTGACATGAACAAAACCGAAGGAAACTGCGGAGAATCGTATGCGGCAGTGGAGAAAATGACAGCCGCGTGACAACAAAGAGGAAAGCAGCTGACTCGGGCAGATGGCGCGCCGGACTGCAGAGATACCGAAATAAACAGCGGCGGGGTGCCCTTAACAAACTGTCAGGAATAGAGCGAGGCACCCCGTGCGTGCTGCAAGAAGTAAATGAATCTCACCACCCGATGCGGAGGACGGACAATATAGGGTCCGTAGAAATGTTCGGCTGGTAACACTGCGGAACTAGCACTTGCGGCGCCCCAGGGGGTGCGGGGGGTCAGATTGGAATGGAGACACCGCTGACGGGCTGACGAAGCCAGGCCTGGCCGAGGGAACATTGTTGCAATAACACAGCGAGTTGTGGCAGGCGGACCAAATGTATGACGCCCCGGATCTCGAGAGATGAATGAAGAGTGTGCAACATAGTGGATACATTTGAATCCAGGAACACCTAACCTGAGCAGGGCTACAGTGCTGTGCAGGGCTACAGTGCTGTGCAGGGCCTGGCAATCAGCAGAAGGGGCTGGTAATCACGCCACGGTAAAGAGGAGCACACAGGCATGGCATAGAGGTGCTCTGCAGCAGGTTGTGTAGGGGGGCAGCACTGTGCATTGGGGACCTTAAGTAGCGGAGTTTGCACATTACTGAAGCGGATTGGATGAAATACACTTATTGAATGAATGGAACTGTCATGTGGAGATGAATAGCCTGCTGAAGTGCCCAAAGTTACAACAATAACCAAAACAGCTGCACACGCACACAGTGGGAAATAAGAATTGCCAGTGCACAACTACGTGGGAGGATACAATCCACTCCAGGCACAGACTCGGCAGCACAAGGAAACCCCCAATTTAGCCCACCAGGGTCCTGTTGCCAACCGGGGACCAACTTGACGGAAGCCAAAGACCACACGCTGCGGGGCTCGTACACACAAGCCCAGAACATTAAGATGGCCAATAAACTGCCTAAAACAAAGGGCAAACAACCTACGCTTGATGAATATGCCAGAACACTGTTGGTGGCAGAGGGGACCAGGAGCAAGGAGAGAACCCCCACCGTGGGCACAGATGCCACGAGCAAAGACCAGGGGATCCTCGCAGCAATCGCAGACCTGAAAGTGGCTTGGGAAACCAAACTGGAATTGGCCATGGTCGAACTGAAGGCGGAGGTGAATCTACTCCGGCAAGATGTCAGAGCGCTAGCAGAACGGACAGGCGACTTAGAGAAGGAAGTGGCCCTGAATACAGCTGCATGTGCATCCCACAAATCCGAGCTCCAAGTCTTAGAACAACGCGTGGGCCACCTGGAAAGTAGGGCGGAGGAGGCGGTAGGACGCGCCTGGAGGAACATACGTATTGTGGGATTGCCTGAAGGAGCCGAGGGACCCAACCCCACGGAGTACATCGAAACAATGCTGCTGCAAGAGATAACCGGAGGAGTGCTGACCCAGGGGTTCGCGGTGGAATGAGCGCATAGGGCCCTGACGAGGAAGCCTCCACCGGGAGCCCCCCCTAGGCTGGTAATTGCCAAGACCCTGAACTATCGAGACCGGGAAAAAAATCCTAGAACATTTCCAGAAGGGAGGAACGATACAAAGGACGTTGGCAAACATAACGGCATACCCGGATTACACCCTGCAGGTGCAACGCCGACGCATGAACTTTGGTGCAGTGAAGAGAAGACTGCGAGAAGCAGGCTACAAGTACATGCTGATCTACCCTGCAAAACTGAAAGTTTTCCACAAAAACAGAACACTGTTCTTCGACACCCCGGAGGATGCGACAGAATGGCTGGATACGCAGAGCTGTCCCCAGGAATCTGGTATCCAGAAGGAAGATGGCACAGATAAGCATCATGGAGACTGCGCTACCTAGGGTGTCGCAGTCTCAGACACTGGCACTAGAATATAGGATAAGATACCACCTGCCGGAATAGAGCGGCCAGGGCTGTACACATGATCCTGGAGTACAGGAACTGAGTTAAAGGAGTAGGAGCCTAATGGAACCAGCCCTCACACCCCCATGAACAGACCAGTTACGTTACCGGCAGATCGGTGACACCCTGCTGGGTTCCTGAACTCGGCATCCCGAGGCAGGACCAAACGCGGGGGAGCCCGAGATCCAGGGATGGGGTTGGGCAACAGTTTGGGACGGGTAGTGAAGGGGGAGGGAAGGGGTTGTGTGCAGTGTATTATAGTTGAGGAAGGAGGGGTGGGGGGGTTAGTTGGGGAGTTTATGTTGGAAGAGGGAGGGGTACAAGCCCAATTTCATGCCAAACCAGACTGGAGAGGAAACCCAGGAGAGGAGGAGGGACACACCACGCATGGCAATGGGTAGCCTTAGAACTGTAAGCTGGAACGTGAGAGGCCACAAAAGTTATCTGAAGAGAAATAAAGTAATGATTTATCTGAGAAGGCTGAAAGTTGACATAATAAGATGTGTTTCCTGTAATAATGCTAAGGAGAAACTGGAGGTGGTCAAGAGAAAGTGGAGAGGGACCACCACAGGAGCCACATACTCTGCTTAAGCAAGGGGGGTGGTCACGTGGGTGGAACCTCATGTACCATTTCAGTTGCTTCAGTCCACAGCGGACCCAGATGGCAGATTGACAGTGGTGCGGGGGATGCTGGAAAACAGAGAAGTCAGCATCATAAACTCATACACCCCTAACCAAGACACGGCGGCCTATTTTAGGGCCTTATACGGTAAAATTAGCCCACTACTGAGCGGCGCGATTATACGGGGAGGGGATTTTAACTGTACATTACACCCCAAACCGGATAGGTCAGACAGTAAACTAAATAGACCCACCCCGGCTGCCAGAGCATTACAGGCCCTGCTGAGAGACTTTGAACTAGAAGATATCTGGAGACAGCTATACCCGGAAGATAGGCAGTACTCACATTACGCGGCCCCACACAACCTGCACACGAGACTGGATTATATGTTTGTTGCCTCGGAGTTGGTTGGAGAAATGATATGCTCGGAATATAAGGCCAGAGTGTTTTCGGACCACTCCCCCTTTGTCTTGGAGTGGAGGCACCAGCCCCCTAGAGCGAGAATCCCGACATGGAAGCTCAGAGCCGAGGCCCTGCAGGACTCGAGATTCCATGAGGACTTAAGGGAGGCGATCATTGAGTACTTTCATATTAATACAGGAAGTGTGCAGTCAGAAGGAACCTTATGGGAGGCGTTTAAAGTGGTATTTCGGGGCGCAGCCATATCCAAATCCAGAGGGCTCCAAGGGGGGCATAGAGCGGGAGCTACAGGAGACAGAGAATGAGCTGGAAAAAATAATGCAGAGGGGGAGCACCTCACAGGAGGATGCCGAACAGGCGAAGCTGTTACAACAAACTAGCAGGGAGCACTGGGACAGACTATGTAAACAACTATAAAAAAATATATCGAAAGGCAACATGCGGGGGGGGGGGAGACAAACCGGGAAGGCTGCTGGCATGGTTATACAAAAATGAAACACAACGAGTAGTGGTCAGGGAGATAAAGGGTGAAGAATGCCAGACCTTGGATACCCAGGAGGGAGTCAATGAGGGGTTCCTCAGATTCAATAAACGCCTTTATGAGGAGGAGATGGGCTGTGAGATTCTGGAAACATTGTAAGACATAGGATTGCCCAAACTAAACGATCAGCAACGGGAGGACCTGGATACCCCAATCACATTAGAAGAATTAGAGAGAGTGATTCAGCACCTACCCACGTGTAAGGCCCCGGGTCAGACAGGCTCCCAAGTGAATTCTATAAGACATAAGCAGGAGGTACTCCCCCGCTGCTTGCCATGCTGAATGAGGCGGTTGAACGAGGGAGGCTGCCAGAGTCCCTGAGGAAGGAGGTGGTCATTACGCTCCTAAAACCGGGCAAGCCAAGCACGGATTGTGGGTCCTATAGACCCCTATCGATGCTCAACCAAGACAGCAAAATCCTCACAGCTACGCTGGCAAATAGGCTTAAACGAGTTATTGGCAAATTGATAAACCCTGATCAAACAGGCTACGTTCCAGGCAGAAATATAACCGACAATCATAGGAGACTCCACCACATTATTGAACAGACAGAGAAAGACCCCGGCGACATGGTTATAGTCTCGTTGGATGCCATTAAGGCCTTCGACTCTGTGGTGGCCCCAGGCTGCTAGCGGCTCTGAAAGAATATGGGATGGGGCCGGTTACCTGAAGTGGGTCAAAATGGTATATAGGTCCCCAACCGCCAGGGTTAAAACTGGCGCAATAATCTTAGACAAATGGCAAATTAGAAGGGGCACTAGACAGGGCTGCCCCTGTTCGCTGTTCGCCCATGCTGTACAATCTTGCCTTGGAACCACTGGCAGTCTGCCTCAGACAACAGTATGGGGAGATAGGGATTCCCACGAAGGGAGCATCGCACCTCATATCATTGTACGCCGATGACATGCTGCTATACTTGCGCTTCCCAGAAGAAAACCTACAATATGTCCTGGAGGTAATGTAACAATACACCACCCTCTCGGGCATAGCGGTAAACCCCAAGAAATCAAGCATGTTCCCCTTTGGGTAGATATAGATGAGCCCCGCATAGGAACCTACCGGTCTTGCCGATACCCTGGCAGACCAGGACATTCCGATACTTGGGAATCGACATATCACACGGCCGAGGAGGAACACAAACACAACACGGAAAGGGCAGTGGAGGGCATTAAGAATAGCATGGGATTTTGGTCCAAGCTACCCCTGGCCATGGTGGGTAGGGCGGCTTTGATCAAGATGGTGGTCCTGCCGAGACTGCTACATTTTTTTTTTACGAACATCCCATATATGCTCCCCAAAGGTTTTTTTTTGCGAAACTCCACAGCTTATGCAGGGGCTTTATATGGCATAACTCCAGGAACAGGGTGGCCCTTTGGAAGTTAAAAAATGTGTGTGACGGGCGGGGGGGAGGGGAGAGAGAGTATAAACCTACCGAACATCGAGTTATACTACCTGGCGGGACAGCTTCAGTATGTGGCCAGGTGGTTGTCAGAAGAAGAGACAGATGAAGCCAGGCTATTGTACAAGGACACCGCCCCCTTTTTTCTAAGAGAGGTGGTGTGGTTGCCTAAATCCAAGCGGCAAGGAAGGGCGAGACTGCTGGTACTGGGCTGGTAAATCTGGAGCAAAGCATGGCAAATGGTGGGAATCCCGACCCTATGCTCCCTGCAGGTGGCGCTATGTGCGGAGGACTTGCAAATGATAAAAGGGATCTGCAGATACTGGGAACCGATGGGCCTCGCAACCCTTGAGCAGGAGGGGGAGGCACTACACTTCCAGAGATTGATGGATACCGGGGTCCACATTACTTATACAAGAATTATCAGACTGGTGCGAGAAAGGTGGCCTGAGGCAGTGCTAGCGGAGCAACCCGATGCGGTCATTGAGACAATGTACAATATCTGGGAGGGTGGGCACGAAATATCCCGAATATATGAACTATTGATGACTAGGGTGGGAAAGGAGTTGCTCCAATGTAGGCGGGACTGGGAGGAGGTGGGAGAACCTATGCTGGATGGACAATGGGATAGGGCTCAACGGTACCACAAGAAAGTGTCCCGAAACGCAAGGGTACAGCAGATCCAGTTATGTGTTACTCACAGGGCATATATGACCCCTAGCAAAATCGCTAGGTTTGGAAGTTGAGACACAGAAATGCCCAAGGTGCAGGGTGGTGGAAGCAGGGATGATACACATGTTTTTGGGCTTGCCCGGAGGTGGGTAGATTCTGGACAGAGGTTAAGCAACGCCTAGCCGAAAAAGGGATTACACTGGAGGTGGAGTCACTTGGGCATGCATGCTGGGGGGTTTTGCCAGACCACGCAACCTGAAGCACATTAGTAAGATGAAGGACCTTGCCTACATCCTGGCCAAACGGAGAATTGCAATGGGTTGGAAGGCAGCCCAACAACCCAGGATAGAGATGTGGTGGGCTGACCTCCTGAAGTGGGCAGATGCAGAAAGAGCAGCTTGGTATGAAGCAATCAGTAGGGGAGGGGAGGAGGAAGCAGGACCGCTGATAGCATGGAGACAACTGGTGGCCACGATGGTGGGACCCTGCCATGCCGAACTTAGCGAAGACGATATGAGGGAGAGCAATGTGGAAGACAAGCCCGGAGATGCGGAAGCAGGTGGCATTGAAGCAGGGGTTCGAGTTAAGGGGGCGGGAGGGGGGGGACTGACGTATAACTTGTGAATATAATGATGTGAAGCTCAAATGCGAATGTCCTCAATGTTTGGAGTGTTAATAAAAATAATATAAAAAATGTAAAAACAAAAAAAAAGATCAATGAAAGCAGGTTATACAAACGAGGAATACATGACCTATTGTATATTATTCAGAGGGCCGAACCTCTGCAAATCTGTTCTATGAAAGACTTCCACACAGTGAAATGGAAGAGAAGGTGGCAATTTCTGTACCTTAGTTGCTGCAGTAGGAAAACCACACTGGCCACTTCATTTCACTGCCTCTGATAAAAGACTTCAAATGTGGTGCAAAGAGATGTAATAGTTTCCTGATTTAGATTCCAAAACATTCCCCAAAATACACAAACTAAAAATTCAGCTGAAATAAGCCAAAGAAATGGCTTAATTATTACTCACCGTTTGACAGAACGCAGTTTTACACTACTCATGCCTTTTAACACTTCTAACATATTTGGGATTGCAGGTTTATTTGGGACACTGTCTTGCAAAGTCTGATCAACACCAAGTTTCTTCCCTTTCCTCTCTCTAATCAGGTCGATTGCAGAAACACTTCGCTGGATCCCAGAAGGCAGTGGAAGAGGTGGTGGTGGTGGTGGTGGTGGTGGTGGAGGATGAGGAGGTGGAGGAGCTGGAGGACCAGGCGCACCAGCTGGCAGTGGAAGAGAACATGCCGAATTCAGCTCACCTACAAAACACGGGCAAATTAAACTCTGCAACCAAACAAGCTTCAAGGAACATTTTTGAACATTCATCTACCTCTTACTACTTTGTCAACTCAACTAATTTGCAAGTAGAATAATGTGTTACTTGTGCAATTACATGCATTTAAAGGTTGTTTTTATGGTACCCAATTTACTGAAGCAAATTTCAGAGTGGTACATTTCACTGCAAACATTATACTGAAAAATACCGAAAATATGAAATATATATACAGGGTAGTGTAATTATATATAGGGTAAGGTGATAAAATAGGTCGGGATGGGGTGGGGTTATAAGGATAGAAAAACGGGGATTAGGGGGTACCCCCCCCCCGACCCCCCAAATAAAAAGAAAAGGAAAATTCTGTATTTTGCTTGCAGTGAAATGTACCACTCTGAAATTTGCTTCGGTAATATCACATATAACCGTTTTTATCAGTTGGGCGTCTTAAACATAGCAGAGATAAACAAAACAAATAAGTGAGTTATGCATCTCACCTTATCCAATCACATATATACTACAAGACCAGACAGCTGCAGCATAACAGTTGCTGTGGAAGGGATGTGCCAGATAAATGGAGCACATCTTATCTGTTGGAGCCAAAACGCACATTACAGAGACCTCAGAATACCTGCAGTGGCTACTGAGTGTGCAGATGTTTCAGGTGAGCAGAAGGGGAGTCTGGTGGTCTACGTGAGAAGCACCCTGAAGCAGCATGCTGGAAGAGTTGGTTATATGTCAGGAGACACTTGCAAATAGGGGGAACTATCCATGTATTTGCAATGTTGCTGATTTATGAAAATTTCTGCTGACATTTCACTGCATGTACTGACACTAGCACATATAAATAACTCTGCACATGAAGGATTATGAGTTGGTAGGATGTGATGTCTATGTTAGGGAGAGATGTCTTGGGATTACTAGGGCCCAGCTATATAGACGCCTATATTGTTTATAGAGCGTTTCCTTGAAGTTATGACTCTCCAAATGATAGAATGCCTAAGCAGCCAAGACCGCTCTCCTAAGGTGAAGTGTGGTTTCAAGGTACTGTTAAAACTATTAGCACATAAGAATGTCCACTATATATATATATATATATATATATATATATATATATATATATACATATACATATATATATATACACATGGGATACATTACTCTACGTAATTGTATTTCTGGTGCTTGTATCTGCTTAGATTCACATGCTCTGCATAGTACATATAGTGGAATGCGCGTATTACAAGATTTGTTTTCGAAACTCGAAAATGGACATCAACAGGGCGTGATTAGTAATGCTATCCCTAGTGTACCGTGTACTGTACCCATGGCCCTTCACGCGTCGAGGTCCCTCAGATGGTTCGTTTCTGCCATGAGGTTGCATGAAGTATAGCATGAGTACAGATGTTGTAAAGCAGAAACAAACCCCAGAAAACATTGATGCGTCTTCTACTCCAGTAGGGGAGAAAGGGTGGGTGCATGTGAATTTAAGCAGATGCAAGAACCAGAAATACGATTACGGTGAGTAATGCATCCCTTCTGGAGCTTGTGGATCTTCTTAGATCACATGCTCTGCGTAGATCAGCGAGCAGTATCTGGAGAAGGAGGTGGGAAATTAGAAGGTACAGAGGTAATGAGATGTTTTTGGACTGCTTGTCTCACCTGTGAATCTGCTTTAGAATGTGGGTTAATGCAGTGATGTTGTGTGAATGTATGGATGGAACTCCATGTAGCAGCTTTGCATATGGCGACTAGAGGGACGTTTGCAATGAAAGCTTAGGTAGCCCCTGTACCTCTGATAGAGTGTGCCCTTGGTGTAAAAGGTAGAACCTTCTTCGATGGGGAATAGCAGAGTTGTATGCATCTGACCATCCATCCATCCATCCATCCATCTGGAGATGGCGCACTTTGATATGCAATTGCCTTCTCTAGTAGGTGCTATGGAAGGAACAAGTTACTTACCCTTAACTGTTCTCCAGCATGGGTCTGGCATGGATTCACATGCTCATGAATATTCCCCGTCAGGCTGCGAATCCTCGGCTGGGAAACAAAACTGAAAATATCAGTTTCAGTTTCTTTTCTGAACTGTCTTTCTCCTAATAACCAATCACTGGTCTCTGGGTCATACTGCCCCCAGCCAATGGCTACCCTCTACCTAAGCCCATCCTCTGGCAGCCATCTTCAGATTTGGTAGCACGTAAAGTGGCAGTAGGACCAAGTGAAGAGCCGCAGAGGGGTAGGAGGGAGGGTTCGCATGTAAATCCATGCCAGACCCATGCTGGAGAACAACAGTTACAGGTAAGTAACTTGTTCCTTCTCCGGCATGGGGTCTGGCATGGATTCACATATGCTCATAAATACAATACAGACCTGGGATGTGTGTGTTTTGGTCAGACGTAATTTTATGTGCCATGTCTAATTAGTTTTAGCATTGTTATTGGGTGACACTGCCATACAGAGCATATCTGTGACTTGTTAGCCAGATAGGGACAGGAAGTTAGAATATGTGCCCACCTAGCTCTGTGATACAAAACCCTGGCGGCGTCATCTGTGTTTTTATGACTATATCATGAAATTGCTAATAGATGCATTGTATATATTTTCTACATTGATACATGTCTTTGTGTGGTGTTTTTTATGATTGGTGCACGTAGGACCTATGGCCTACGTAATAAAACTATGAAAACATTTTTTATTAAATGAAAGATTTGGTACTCTGTGTAATTTTCATTTTGTGAGGTGATGCATACAACTCACGGAATGTGACCTAGTCTAAATTGGAGCTAGGTCATTAAATTTGTTTCAAAATGGTTCATCTGGGGGACTCCCCTCTGTGTGCATAAATACAATACATAGCAGTACACACATGCACAACCACGGGAGGTGGCAAGGCTCAACATTAAGCATTTCATAAACTCAACGTAAGCATTTCTTACCTCCTCACCAGGCCCACCTTCAGGCGAACAGGTTGCGCAGCACTGCCTGGCCGATTCTGGACTCCTCCCTGGAATCCCGGTCAACACAGTAGAATCTCGTGAAGGTGTGCATCGACCTCCACGTAGCAGCCCTGCAGATGTCCAGCAGGGGCACACCAGATAGAAACGCTGTGGTAGCATCAATCGCTCTGGTCGAATGGGCTCTCGGACAGCCGGGCAAGGGTCGGTTTGCCAACCGGTGACAATGTATGATGCAGCCGGAGAGCCACCTGGCAATGGAAGCCTTCGAGAGGGCCTTCCCTTGGTTCACAGATCCAAAGTTCACAAACGGCTGTGATGTCTTTCGAAAACTCTTTGTGCGGTCCACGTAGAACTTCAGTGCTCTAGCTACATCCAGCGAGTGCAAAGTCCTTTCGGCCGGCGACAAAGGCGATGGGAAGAAAGCAGGTAACGCCAAGGGCTCGTTGAGACAGAAGTCTGACGGCACCTTGGGCATGAAGGAGGGGTACGTCCTCAGCACCACCCTCGTCTCATGGAAAGTCAGGTATGGAGGCTTGCAGGAGAGGGCCTGGATCTCTCCCACTCATCATGCAGAGGTGATGGCCACAAGAAACGCTGTTTTCCACGACAGGAACTTCAACGGCGCCGAATGCAGAGGCTCAAATGGCGGCCCCATGAGCTTGGTCAGAACCACGTTGAGCTCCCACGCCGGGGCCGGAGCCTACACCGGCGGGAACGATCGGAACAGTCCCTTCATGAACTCCTTCACCAGGCGTTGGGACCACAGGGATGAGCACCCAGGAGTTCTGGTATAGTGGGAGATAACCGCCAGATGGATCTTGATGGAGGCTTGGGCCAGCCCCACCTTGGCCGGTGACAATAAGTATGGCAGCACTTGAGGGGCCGTAATCCGCAGAGGGTTCCATCTGTGCCCGGCACCAGACAGAAGACCTCTTCCATTTGTGTCCATAGCACTTGAGAGTTGAGGACGCCCTGGCCTTTGCAAGCACATCCTTGCAGTCCGCCGGGATATCGTACCCTCCAAACTCTAGTGCTGCAGGAGCCAGGCCTGCAAGTCCAGCGACCCCGGATCGTGATGAGGATGACGCCACTGTGTCGAGCTTGGCTCCCACAAACAGTGCGACCTGCGACGGAACCAGGTGGGATTTCGAGAAGTTGATGGAAAATCCCAGATCCGTGAGCAGTTGGACGGTCTTCGCTGTGTGCCCAACGGCGAGTTCTCTCGTCTTTGTTCGGATGAGCCAATCGTCCAGGTAGGGGTAGACGTGGATCCCTTGCAGGCGCAGCCGCGCCGCCACTGGTGCTAGGCACTTGGTGAATACCCTGGGTGCTGACTTCAATCTGAAAGGAAGGGCCTTGAACTGGTAGTGCGGCCCTTGGACTACGAATCTGAGAAACTTTCGATGTCCTTTTAGAATAGGGATGTGAAAGTAGGTATCCTCCAAGTCCAGCAACAATAGGAAGTCGCCTTCCTCCAGCTTCCCCAGCACATGATGGAGGGTGACCATCCAGAACTTCTGGGCCTTGATGTACTTGTTTAAACGACACAGGTCCAGGATGGGTCGCCAACCGCCGGTCTTCTTTCTTACGAGGAAGTATCGTGAGTACACTCTGGAGCCCCGGAGCCTCTTTGGGACGAGCTTGATGGCTCCTTTCTTCAGCATCGCCCTTACTTCCAGCAGCAGTTGAGGGACGTGGTTTTCCCTCCTGGCCATGGGTGGAATGCGGGGGCACTTTTTTTTTTAGGAACCCGAGAGTGTGTCCGCGGGCCAGGGCATCCAGCACCCATCGGTCGGTGGAGATGGACTCCCACACACTGACTAACTTCGCCAGCCGGCCTCCTACCGGGGTGCGCAGGTGGGGGCCCGACGCTACGGCAGGTTCAGTCCTGCTTGGCAGCGGCCTTGCTGCCTTGGTGGCGACAAAGTCCTCCTGACTTGCCGCGTCCTCTGTAGGCCTCCTGCGACGAGGAACGGGCCACCTGGCGGTACGTCGTGGAGCCACCGCCAAATCCTTTTGAGGCACCTTGCTTGCCTCCGGAGTTCCGAACGGGTGGCCGTCGTTGCTGCAAAACTTCCAAGGCCCAAGCAGTCTCTGTGTTGGCCTTGAAGGCCTGCAGCGACTCGTCCACTTTCCAGGTTGTTCCCGTCGAAGGGCATGTCCTGTCCAAAACTCTGGTTTGCACGTCCTGGCGGAAATCGGTCGCCTTGAGCCAACACACCGTCGAAGACAAACACTGTTGCCCAAGTGGCGAAAACCAGTGTCAGCAATATCAGTGGCCACTGTTATGGCGTGGTCCGAGGCCACCTCGCCTTCCCGAAGGATCTCCAGGGCCTCCGCCCTCTTGTCGTCGGGAGGAAGTCCAGCAGAGGAGCGATCTTAAACCAAAGCTCCCCATCGCAGCGGGCCACAATCGCTAGGGCGTTGGCCGCTTTAAATCGCCATCGCCGCCGACGAGATGACCAGTCGTCCCATGGCATCCAGTTTCTTCCCCTCGCCGTACGGCGGGGAGGTTGAAGTTGAAGCGGTCGCCCCCGCTGCCGCCTTCTTGGCCGCCGCCGAGACAACAGAGTCCGGGGTCGGCTGCGCCCTAAGGCACAAAGGGGCGAAATCCGGGACCCGGTACTTCTGCCAAGATAGACCGTTACGAGAAAGAGCCGTGGACGGGTTCTTCAGGAGCTACAGCCCCTCGTCCCAGATGTTGTCAAGTAACGGGACCGAGAGGACAGTCTTCCTCTTGGCCTCATGCCGTTGATAGAGGAAGCCTTCCTTCTTCTGTTCTTTGGGGCAGAGCTCAAAGAGCTTGGGTGCCCTGGCGATCATGGCGTTGAAGGAGCCAATTTCGTCGCGCGGGGAGGCCCGAGGTGGTGGTGATGGAAGGCCCATCCCGTCGTCACCACCTTCGTCATCCGTCCCCGTCGTGGCCATCTGTTTCCGTGTCATCCCTAGGATCAGGGGAAGGAGATGAAGGCTTTGAGGGCCGCGAAGGCTGGAAAGGCGGGGGAGGGGATATTCTCTTCTCTGCTTGCTTGGAGGGCTTCCCGACGGGCCATGCTCCGCTGGATCGTCCGTTGAGCGTAAGGGCAACCTCGTCCTTATCTCCGTACTTAAGGCCTGGATCGCCATTAAAATGGCTCCCGAGTTGTCTTGTGGCCCGGGTACCGGCTGCGACGGGCACGACGGTTGAGGAATGGAATCCTCTGCCTCCATGGCAACCTCGTCGACACCACCGTCGCTCTCTTTGCCCGCCGCGTCGGGATCCCTCCCGTGGGACCGGACCTCCTCGAACTTCTTGTCCAGGATTTTCACGACTCCAGCCAGCTCCTCCTCAGAGGCTGTATCCGTGTCTGTGATGGCCACCGCCCCTTTGCCTTTTGTTGGGCCCCCGTCGCCGGAGCACCCTCAAAGGACTTAGAAGCCCGCTTAGACCTCTTCTCACCTACCAGCTGGGCTCTTCCCTTCCAGCCAGTTGGTGAGGCGGATACACCAAACCCTCATGGTCAGCTCCGACATGTTCTTGCAAAACGCACAGTCCTTCTCCACGTGCGTTTTGTCTTCGTGAAGTCAGAGCCATCTAGAATGCTCGTCCTCCTTGAAGACATTCTGCAATCCGCATCCAGGGCAGTTCCTGAACAGCTTGGATCTGGGCGTCGAGCTTCCTTTGTCCTGGGCCATGTCCACGCGGGGTACGCCTCAAAGATCTTCTGGAATCCTCCAAGAAGCGGAACTTGATGAAAACTTCTCCCTTGAGGGGCGTAGAAAATTCTGAAACGGGTCCCCGTTGATCGGAAGTATAAACGGTGGAGCTTGAGGCTCGATTGACTGAAAAAATGAGATTAAACTCTTTGAAAAATCGCAAAACGCAGTAAAAGCTCGAGAACTATAGCACGAGGACTCCCAACACTTGAACATGCGGTAAAAATCTGAAGATGGCTGCCAGAGGAGGGGCTTACGTAGAGGGCAGTCATTGGCTGGGGGCAGTATGACCCAGAGACTAGTGATTGGTTATTAGGAGAAAGACAGTTCAGAAACAAAACTGAAACTGATTTTTTCTTTACCGAGGATTCCCAGCCTGACGGGGAATTTTCATGAGCATGTGAATCCATGCCAGACCCTATGCTGGAGAAACAAAGATTTGGTCCGTTTTCCTTAGGGGTTTGGTTTTGTTCACATAGTAGAAGACGGCCCTACGCACATCAAGTCTATGGGGGCTTTTTTCTGCAGAGTTTGAAGGATTCTGAAAGAAGGTGGGGACTTCTATGGACTGGTTTACATAGAACTTAGAAATGAATTTGGGTGAAAACCGAGGATGTTTTCGGAGGACAACCTTGTCCTTGTGTATGATAAAAAAAAGGGGTCTTGTACCGAAAAAGCCTGTAGCTCACTGACTCGTTTTATGGGGGGCATAGCTACCAGGAATACAGTTTTATAAGTAAGATGTTTTGGGATGGCCTTGTGCATAGGATCCAAGGGTGGCCCCACGAGCTTGGAGAGCACAACATTGAGATCACAACCCAGGGTAAGGTTGGAAATTATGGGATATATGTCATGATGCCCGCTCCCAGGGAGCCTGTTCAAGCCCTGCGTCCCCGAAAGCGGACATCCAGTCCCCAAGGAAGGACCCAGCAACCCCATATAGGGGCCCTTTGGACAGTGTCCTGGCGCCTATGGCGCCAGGCTCATTATGGGAGTGCTTGGGTGCACTAAACCTGATGCAGACCATGTTGCAGGATCCCAGCCACCTTGAGGCCTGAAAGGAACTACTTTACCTGTGGGACTAATTTACCATCCGAGCGTGGTCGGGGAAGGATACATACCTGATTGGAGGAAGGATACATACCTGGAACTTCTTCCAAGGCTATTTAAACCCCACCGGGACAGCCACACGTGCTTCGCGCTGTTCTGCATCTAGCAGCTGGACGCTCACCATGTCTGCTCCTGCATCCTGACTTCTGCCACGCCTGCCAGCATCCTGGATCACCTGCAAAGGAAGAGAAGAAGAGAACAGAAGAAGGAAAAGTCCTTACCTGCTAAATCCGCATCCCGGAGACATCTCGCCGACAATCCTGAAAAGGAAGACTTTAATTTAAAAGCTCATTGTGTCGATCGCTGCAGCGCCGCATTCCACTCACCTTTACAGGGCGCCTCCATGTTCAGCAGCGATCATCCGGATTCGCAGTCACGCCCCAGCGCCTAGGGAGAAAAACACCAGAACAAAAGGCTAGAGAGAAGGTAATAAGGAAAGCTAAATCTCCATGTTAAGACTTACCTGTTGATTCATTCCCTCTCCATTTCGGGTCCGCGCCGCATCCTGGCATTCCCGGACCCCGGCCCCTCAGGGGAAAAAGGGACATCAGCGTTAATGAGCGAATGAAAAGACATTACCAAAAAAAGCTCATTAAAGACTTACCTGATTTCTACAAGGATTTCACCTCACATCTTGGGTCGGTGCCTGTTCCCCGGCATTCCGTACCCCGGCCCCTATGGGGAAAAAGACACTAGCATTAGTACATTAATGCATTAGGACACAAGAGGAACCTCTTATCAAAAAACTTACCTGGAAGCCAAGCAAGTTTGGTTCTCACCAATCCGAAAATCCAGTGAAGTAATTGGATACCAACGCGCCCCTGCATCAGAAGCAGGATGGAGAGCTCGTCCTTCCAGACCCTAAGGTGAGACACTACGAGAAATCACAGAAGGGTTTCGAGGAGGGTGAGAGGGGAAAGTGGGAGGCCGATTGCATTACCCCGCAGACAGTTAATCCCCTATTTTCGCCTACAGAAGGATACTTCTGCGAGCCAGGCAAGCCAGATTTGGGGGCCCGGTCCAGTCCGTCTTCCGAACCCTGCGCATCACCTTAGAAGAGGTCACAGCAGCGCGAACCAGGCCAGCGCCTCCGTGGGAGTCAGGTGAGCGTAACAATATAGCCTCTTTACCCCTTCCATGAATGCCTTGTTGACAGGGACTTTCCACCAGGAAACCTTGTTCTGAGAAGTGGTGTAAGACGATAGGGCTGACAGATGTACCTTTAAGAAATTGAATAATAGGCCAGAGTCTAGTAAGTGAAGCATCTAGTGTAGAATGTTAGCTGGAGAACATTCTAATGGGTTTAGTGATTGCGAGGTGCACCATATTACAAATCTCTTCCACTTACTACAGTGGCTGGGTGTTGGGTATTCGTGCCTCCTTGAGGATATCCATACACCTTTGTGGAAGGTTTAAGTGTTCAAACTCTAGGACTTCAGGAGGTAAGTTGCCAAGTTCATTGATTGTGGACATGGGTGGAGTGATGCCCCCTTGTGCTGTGTCAACATGTTGTGCAGGAGCTTGATAGGGTCGCACATTGCCATTATGAGCAGATGTGGAAACCAAGGCTGTCTCGCCCACTTAGGAGCAACCATGATTAGGGTTACTTGTTCCTGGTGCATTTTGTGCACTATCCTGCTCAGGAGTGGTGTCGGGAGAGAGGGGGAGAAAGCGTAAGCACATTTTCCTGACCAGTTCATCAACAGGGCGTTCCCCTTGAAGCCTGGCTGGGGAAACCTGGACGCAAAGTCTAGGCATTAAGCGTTTAGATTTGTGGCAAACAAGTCTAGTGGGGCGGTGCCCATGACCAATCAGTCTGGCTTTAGAGCATCCAGAGGCACGGAAACTGCTCTTCTGAAAACCTGTGTAGACCTGCTATCAAATCTTTACACCAACTCTCCCTTTGTCCTCATGCTTCTCGATCTTTCTTCTACATTCGATACGGTAAACCACAACATCCTTATCACCCATCTTTGTGATACCCTGGGCATCACAGATCAGGCCCTGGCGTGGCTCGCCACCTTTCTCTCTGACCGGCCCTCCCAGGTGGAACTCAGGCCCTTTCTCTCCTCCATTTTCAGCTTACGCTCCATGAGCGGGGCAACCTCACTGCACTTAACCCAGGGCCCTACCAAACCAGACTCGTTTTTGTCCCCCCCCCCTGCCTCCACCTTTCCCGTACCTCTGTATGTACTTATGCATTACCTAAATGTTCTAGGACCAATTAACAGTCGGTCCTCCCCCACTGGCCGCTCCCCCACTGTTTCTCATCTCACCCTCCGGAGTTGGTCGCAACTATAACACTTCATGCACTTACAGTAGGAGAAATGTCACCAGGCCTAGTATTCTAGTTTTCTTCCTCTGTTTTGATCATTTGGAATCTTCAAGGCCTAAGACTGATTACTGTATTCCCTTGTTCCCTTGAAGTGCTTTGAAGCACTTCACCTGTGCACAAGCGCTGTATAAATAAACAAATAAATAAACCTCCTGCAGAGTGCTTAATAGTGCCTCCATTTGGACCTTCCCATATGTAACCCAGATGCTTGAGCATATGTGGTGGTCTTGTACACAATCGCAGTATTACTGGATAGATATCCTATCCAGGATATGGGGAATGACAGGGGTAGCGATTCCGCTCAATTATTTTGGGAGAAACTGACCAGGAGGGTTCAAGAAGCATGGGGGTCAGGGGGAGAAAGTGTAAACCCTTATAGCGCACTTGCTTCAAGCAGCCCGCCAAACGCTGGCATAAACGTGGAAATTGCCTGAAGGACCAATCTTCAGCCTCTGGTGGTCCCAGGCATGGGAAATATGGGTGTCCGAGAAAATACCCAACTATGAATAATAACCTACCCACATTTTTAAGACAATGGCTCCCTTGCGCAAGGTACTGCAACAATGCACTGACAACACTTTTGCCATGCTATTAAGGGGATTGACTCCCTTCCCCCGGATAGTAGTGTCCCAAACACTTTGGCACTCCTCCTTGGTGGGTCAGGAAAATTACTCCCTTTTCCAGACATGGGCTTACAGATAGCCTGGGTGCATGACTGCCTTCCCCAAAACTTCCTGGACTTTACTGCTGTTTCCAACTACCAGGAGAATGACTCCCTTCTCTTGCTCTCAAGTCCATCAAAACCAGGGGTAATGACTCCCTTCCCCTGGCCTTCTTTCCATCAGGCTTCACTAATTCACTACTATAACACCCATCACTGACACTAGTAGGAATTCCTCTCATGCTCAGTTCACTTGTACTTGCTTTTAAATTAGGGGACTGGTGCATGCCCCCGTTTCCCCATGTGCTGTTATTCATTTGCCAGGACCCGCTCATGCCCCCACCGGTCAGCCCGCTCTCCCCCATACCTTCTGGGTTCTTCTCGCCAGGCTGCGGTCTCTCCTGGGGTCTTCACAGTCCTTGTTTCGCTTTTCAGACTGCTTCTGGGTCGCTGTGGCGCCTCCGCAGCCTTTCACTCCTTGCAGCTTCTGCATTTGTTACAGACTGTGTGGTCCACCTACACCTGGAGGCCGTGCTACTGCCTCGCCAGCTTCGTGCAGGGTCTTGTGTCAGACCCGCTAGAGATGAGTCTCCTCCTCTGACGCCATTCCAGTCTCCAGCCCCGTGTCAAACAGCTTCTACGAACGCGGTTGCTCTGGGGACGGCTTGACATCATTAAAGTCCATACAGGTATGTTTCTTCCTGAGAGGCTGGAACGCTCCTCTGAGTTCACGGAAGTGTTTTTCCTGCATACAAGCATCCTCATTGTGCCAGTACCTGCCTCCCAGGTATTATTCTTCGTCTCAGTAAATGGCATGATGCTACAATAGCAGATGGAAGTGTTAGCAAGCGATGGTTGGCTAAAAGATGGCAATGGGGTTGGAAAGGTTACGTTGGCGATATTGTGCCTAATTCTACCCATGTGTTCGTCCCACTTTTAGGGGGAGGATCTGGGGGGAGAGAGGGGGTTGGGGTAGTCACTCCCCATGAGATCCATCCACATTGTTCCACCCCCAGGGGGACTATCGGGTAGCGGCATCGCCTCGCTGACCTCATGGAAAGGTGCTCCCCCCTCTGGGAGAAGTGACAACATTTGATAAATCATCAGTGTCCATGTATTAGTATTATATTTAAGAAGCCAAGTTGGTTTGGATGGAAAGTAGACTGGGTGTCCGACTGAGGCTTTGTGGACTTGGAAAGTAGGCGTCTGTTTTGTTGTTCTTTTGACGAAGGTTCAAACCTTGAGCTTTTGGAGCTTCTAATATACTCATCCCTGGCTTTCACTGGGTCGTGTCAGCACTCACTTTTTTAGTTTTCTATTGCGGGGTCATTTCGAGTAGGTTGGGGGACAGAATAGGTTTTGGGTGTTCTAATAAAGAACCTTTCAACTCTGAATGCCATCTTGTCAGTCTCCTGATTCTGACTTACCACACCCGATAAGTCAAGAAGACTTGCATCATTAATGAGATGGAGGCATTCTCTTTCAATATTTTGTTCACTTAATGGCTGGGGTCTTTCTTGTAGCAGATAAACACAAGATAAGTTATATCGGGCTGTCTCCCCAGATCGTAGAGGACAGTAGGGCCTTGGATGTGCTTATTATGGAAGAGGAGGCTGTGGCTGCAGTCTCCTGCCCTTCAGAACAAAGTAACATTCCCAGGCGGCTTTACCCTACTTTTCTTTCAATTCTCAGACTATGTTGCCCTTGGTACAATTGTTGAAATTGTTTTTGAGAGATGGGTTCAATGACACCTTCAATTGGAGAATCTACCTTCACTTTCGCATTTAAAACCAGTGAACAATGGATCAGATTGTAGCACCTACTGACCCATATCCTTGATAAATGCTGAAGGGATTTATGCTACAGTTTTGGCATCCTGACCAATGAGGGCACGTGTCATGTGCAGCCATTTGTCCATTCTCAATATTCAAGGCTTACAAGAGGAATTAGTACACCAAAAATTGCACTTTACCTATATGACATGTTTCTATAGCTGAAGATTTCAGTGTCGTCCCTTCTAGCCTTGATGGAATAATTAGATTTTGAAGAGGTCTCAGAATTATCTGTAAATTATGATACAATAGAAAGGATAAAACGTCTCAGTCTGTTCTTGATGCAGGTTCTCCTGGAAAAGGTCCCCTTTTGCCAGGAGAAGTCCTCTCTGTACTACCTGGGAATTAAGACTTTCCCATGGGTTTTTAGATTTTTTTCCACGACAATATCCCCAAGTTGTTGTGAAAGCTGACCCCCACCCCTCGATAGGAGGGGCAGGTATGAAATCTCATGGATAAGCAAAATAACTGCTGTTAAAACTAGCCTTATCCCCAAACTTGTATATGTCTTTCACAGTCTGCCAGTCATGGTCCCGAATAATCTCAATTGAATGCAACAGAAAATGGTTGCATTTATCTGGGACAAAGACATCCTAGAATATCAAAGAAAATGTTCTTTCAGTCGACCTTAGGAGTATTGGGCGTTCCAAAATCCAAGTGCTATTGGCTGGACTCGCAACTCTCCCATATTCTGGATTGAATCCTGTAACAGAATGTCATCTGAGAGGGTGGAATCCTGAGTTTTAAAAATTTATTTTGCCATTAAATGTTAAGGGGGATTCTCTGCAGGAAAAGTGAGATTGATAAAAACAGGCCCTTTCCACATATGCTCTGTTAAGAAGCCCGCAATATACTTGGGCTGATTTCAGGCCTTGTGTAACATGATCACTGCCAATCATGTAGTGGGCACATGTATACTACTGATTTGCGCAATTTCCAAACATCTCAGCAGCTGAAATGTGAATTGGCCACCTTTAACAGAAAAATATCATGTACTTCAAATGCGCAAATGCAGAGGCTGAGTCGCACCATTGCATGCGAGTTTCCTTTTTAAAGCTCCATTGGTGCAAAGGAAACACTTTTATATGGCCGTCTATTGATGCCCCAACCATCTTAATCAAATATTAGAAGCTAAAAGAAAGTATGGTGGGAATTGCACACAGCAGGTAAAGTTAAATTCATGTTTACCCACAACGGGGAGACACTTTCAAAAAGGGCCTTATCCTTCTGGGCCAAGTGCACACCAATACGTAGGCAGTCGTAGATGAATTAACGGTAATTGGTGGGGTGCCGGGAAGAAAAAAACAACCTTGACACTAGGTTGTACTAACCAATGTAACAGCAGATGTCCACAAACTTTTGGAACTCTCCCATCCCCTGCACACCCAAAGATTGTATGAACCATCAATACGTCAATTATTGCAATATATTCAATAATGTAACTTAACAATTTACGTAAAGAGTATATTTTTACTTCAGTTATATATATTCTCACATGAAGCTTAATTCGTTCTCCATAGAATTTAAATACTGTTTTGGTTCAAATCTCATTGAATACAAAATGCACATCAAATCTGATTTCTCATTTTCAATTTTTCAATTTCCAGTGGTCTCTTCAGTTAAGAAATTAAACACATCAGATTCCGAACAGATGTTAAAAAGTTAATAAATCATATATGGTTCAGCTGATCCTTATGTGTTTCACTCTATGAGTTTCGGGGTAGGTAATACCCTTCTTCAGGAGTTGTTTACCCTCTTCTCTGTGCCTTTAATAGATCTATAATGCACAATTAATAATAGCGTTTTAGTTTCACATTCCATCTGTACTGATAATCTGTAATTTATTAATCAATCACTTCTAATCACCTGGATGTCCAACTCTTCCAATATGTATTTCTTTCACTTCGATTCAGTGTCTATTTTGTTCCAACTGGGTCCCGTGTTCTGGGCTGTAGAATGGCCCAAAATCAATCAAATTGGCTTTATGTAAAAATGTGTGTGCAGAAATGCGCATAAGCTTTGTTAAAAAACCAAATCGTGGTGAAATAATCAATTATCACAATGTGTCTAGTTCTTATCGTTAATTACTAGGGGGAGATCATTGTAAATCCAGTGAAATATCACAATCATAAAATATACAAAGTATTTACCTTTGTATATGGTATCACAGAAATCTTAGTCGGTTGTATGAAGGTTAATCAGGAGTTCAGAAATCTGACCGAGTGTGGCACTCGCTAATCCTCCCAATTTCAGCAGGGAGGGCATAAGGACTACGCATGGCAGGGTTTGGTTTGTGTGGGGCGCTCCATGTGCTGTTCTAACGTGTTTTGTAAGTGTTCAGATTGCTCTTCGCGGTTCTATTCTAGCCCGCTCTGTACGTGTTTTAATGCTGATGGATTGATTAATGTGGGCTGGGTGTCTATTCTCCTCTTTGGGTGCTGGAGATGGTGTAGCGGACTCCTCTCAAAATTTCTATCCAAATGTGTCTACCAGTTTGGATATGGTACGTCCATGTGACGTTACCACGTGACGGCGAGATGACGTCACGTCGTTGTTAGGCGTCATAACGTAACGTCATGACCTCATATTGTAGTTCTTTTTTCTAAAAAAAAGAAAGGAATTGAGTCTCGTGAGACTTAAAAATCAGCCTCTTTTTATATGTCAGCATCTATTTATATGTGAATCTGTTCATCAAGGTGTATACACAGAATATGAATGTCCAATTTATAAAATACGATTTGAGTTTAGTGCTTTCTACCAAGATATACTGTGCATTATGTAGTGGATGCTCATAAGCATATTTGGCGAAAAGTGCTTCTGCATGATGTAATGTATCGGAAGTACGTTCCTATTGGTCATTATGTAGTCAGTTTACATGTCTCAGAGTAAGCATAGGTTCCTTAATTGCATCCAATTCAACAATGAAGATCACTGTACTTTATCTTAGTGGAGATATATATACATTTTTTTTTGATGGGCCATCATATCCAGTGTTAATTCTGATAGTATTCATCTCTCTAAGGCAACTAATTGCAGGTTCTCATATTTCATATTTTTTACCATATTCTGAGAAAGATAATGTATGATATTTGTCTTATGGACAATTGTTCTAGTCACTTAAAAGGATGGGTCCTAGATCTTATAAATCGAATCAGATCCGTGCGCCTACTAAGTGTGGAATTTTAGCATTAGTATGACCTGGTTCATACCATTCGTAATGTACGCTGGTTGACCCTTTGTGTGCAGATGTGGTCTATAATGGTCCATCCAAATGGTTATTCAGTTTAAATCATGCTCCCATTCTTATATGTCTTTTAGGGAACAATGAACAAATCCAATTGACACTATTGTAGCATATATCTCATTCAAGTCATGATGTTCATACCTTATAAGGAACATGAATAGTTTAGATATTTAACTTATGTATTACTCACAATAAAGTATACTGTAAAAAAGAGAACTTTGATCAGATTGTTCATAAGAAAGAACTCAAGCTATACTCCTCGTTCATCCCATTGAATGTCAGGCTGTTCAGTCTTTCTATCCAAAAGATATCACGATTCCCTCCTCTTGGGGATTTTTTCACTATTTCCAACATCACCACTTTCAATGTTGCGTTTCTTTGTAGCAAAAGGTCATGCTACTGGTGAGCGTACGTTATTAGTCCGGATGTTGCTTTTGTGCTCATTCCAGCGTTCTTTTGCCTTCCTGTTGGTTTGTCTGACGTAAAAAATTACACATGGGCAACTAAGTGCATAAATGACCAATTTCAAATCGCATGTTGCATAATAACCAGGTTACTCACCGTAGTGACCAACTTACTCCTAGTCCATAGTCCCCTTTCCTCCATAATTATGGGACATCTCTCCGTCCTGTGGGACGGGACCGGAGCACTTTGTAAAAAAGCATCCACATTTTCTTTTAAAAAATGTGTCCTTCCTCTCTTTCTGCGCGGGGCCCGGCACGCGGCCGTAACCCCGCCCACCTTGGCTCTGCCCCGCGCATCGCCCATCAGTCCTTTTCTATCGCCAGGTCAGAGACCCATTAGCAATAACAGAGTAACCTTATTAGAGGGGACGGTAGGGTGGGCATATGGAGGAAAGGGGACTATGGACTAGGAGTAAGTTTGTCACTACGGTGAGTAACCTGGTTATATGCCTACATCCCGTCCCCTTTCCTCCATACTCAAGGGAGATTCCCAAGCACTCCTACCAGGAACTACGGGTGGATGGAGATACCCCTTATTAAAAAAGGTTCTTCAGCACAGCCCGACCAAACTGAGCATCAGCTCTCGAACTCATGTCAAGACAATAATGCTTACAAAAAGCGGATGGGGAGGCCCAAGTAGCTGCCCTAGCGATGGACTCCCAGGGGACATATTTCTGAAAAGCAACCACAGCTGCCTTGCCCCCGCACCAGGTGTGCATGAATACCCTTAGGAGGTTTCATCCCTTGGACGGTGAAAGACTCCGTAATGCACGCGGTGATCCACCGAGAAATAGTCGCCTTAGACGCCTGCTTACCCGGAGGGTTACTGAAAGTCACAAACAGTTGAGAACTCCTAAGCTCGGAAGTCCTGTCAAGGTAGAACTTAAGAGCCCTTCTGACATCGAGACAGTGCAGAACCCTTTCTGCCTCTGAGGTAGGGTTCGGAAAAAAGACCGGCCGGGAGATCGACTGATTCAGAAGGAATTCCGTTACCACCTTCGGTAGAAAGGCAGGGTTTGTCTGTAGGACTACCTTGTCCTTGTGAAAGACCAAGAATGGATGCTCCACTGACAAGGCCTGGAGCTCACTCACCCGCCTTGCTGAAGTAACGGCGACCAGAAAGGACACTTTCCAGGATAGGTACTTGAGGTCCACCGTGGCCATGGGTTCAAAAGGCTTATGGCACAGCGCCGTCAGGGCTACATTTAGGTTCCACGGCGGGTGCGGACCACGAACTGGAGGGTAGAGGCGTGTCAAGCCTGCAAAAAGCCCCTTAACCACTGGGTTACTCAGGGAGTAGAAACATTGGTCTGTAGAAAGAGACCGCTGAAAGGTAAGTTCTGCATGACAGAAGGTGAACACCCGACTCTGATAGGAAGGACACGAAGGCCAGCACAGTGTCAATCGTAGCCACCCTTGGGTCCAACTGCTTTCCCAAACACCAATGACAGAACCTGAGCCATTTACTCCAGTATTGGGATCTGGTCGAGGGTTTCCTGGCTGCTTGGATAATACGCATGTTATCCGTAGACAAATTAAGATGCTCTAAAGACTTGAACTCAGGCACCATGCCGCCAAGCTGAGCGATTGTGGGGAGGGGTGCCACATCAGCTGTTCCCCTTGAAGATCGGGGGCCACTGGTAACCTGTTCTGAGAACCAAAACCTGGCCGGCCACCAGGGGGCTACGAGTAGAAGGGAACAGTTCACTGAGTTCTTCAGCTTCCAAATTGCTCGATGGACTAGAGGCAGAGGCGGGAAGGTATAAGCTCTCATGTTGTGCCATGGAATCTCGAGATCATCCCCCAGAGAAGAGGCTCTGGAGGCATACTGAGGAAGCTTCTTGTTCACCGCCGTAGCGAAGAGATCCACCTCTGGTGTGCCCCAGCGCAAGAAGGTCCCTGAGAGGACCTCCGCCTTCAACTCCCACTCGTAGCTGACCACTGTCCGCCGGCTGAGGACATCCGCTGTAACATTCAGCTGGCCCGGGATGTGCACTGCAAGCAGCCAGACACCATGAAGCACAGCCCACTCCCAAATCTGGATGGACAGGTCCACGGGGGACGGGGGGACTTTGTTCCCCCGTGCTTGTTGATGTAATACATCGACACCACATTGTCCGTGCGTATGCGGACCACCTTGTTGGCAATGATCAGTCTGAACGCCCTGAGGGCTAGGAAGATCGCCAGAAGTTCCAGATGATTTATGTGAAGGAGCTTGTCCTGATGAGACCAGAGGTCCGAGACCTGTAGAAGATCTAACGTCGCACCCCACCCCAGGAGGGAGGAGTCAGTCGTGATCGTCACCATAGGAGCTGGGTCCTGAAACCCCGCACCCACCGACAGGTTGCTGAGAGATGACACCATTTCAGGTCCACTCTCATGGAAGCCGGAATCATTATCAGCTTGGAATCCGGGTCCACAAAAGAGCCATCTGGGTCCGTCTCATTTTGAGACGAGCAAGAGGAAGAGCCAGCACACACGAGGACCAGAAGCCTCTTGAACCACCAGGCCGACATGCTCTCCGACTGCAGATCCACCATTCTGTTCCCAGTCAGGTACACTCTGCAGTCGATCGTGTTCCAGCGAAAACGCAGGAAAATCAGTTCCTGCAAGACCGTCATGGAAGATTTCCACCAGTTCACCGACAGCTCAAGATGGAACAGGAGCTGAAAGAGACTGAAGATTGCCCGCTGCTACCAGCAGACAAGGGCTGCGTAAGAGCCAGTCATGAAAAAATATGGATACACATGGATACCCTGGAGACGAAGATAGGCCGCAATCACCGACATCTTTGTGAAGACACGCGGCGCTGAGCTGAGGCCAAAAGGAAGCACTTGAAACTGGAACTGTTCCTCTCCCAGAGAGAAACGGAGATATCTCCTGTGTGGGTTCCAAATCAGAATATGCATGTAGGCATCCTGAAGATCCACCACACTGAGCCAATCGCCCATCTGCAAGGAGGACCGAATCTGGATGGGCGCGATCATCTTGAATTTCTCCTGGGGTAGGAAAAGATTGAACTGGGAAAGGTATAGGATGGTGCGCAGGCCAGCCTGGTTTGGTTTGGGCACCGTAAACAGCTGGGAGTAGAAGCCCTCCCCTCGTTCCCCGAGAGGAACGGGTTCCACAGCTCAGGTCCAGAAGTTTCTGAACCTCGGCTTTGAGGGAGGGCAAGCCCGATAGCTGAAAAGGAGGGTTGACGGGTGGGGTAGGGGGTAGGGGGCAGTGGTAAGCGGAAGCCCGCCCGAGCGACTGACAAGACCCATCTGTCTTCTGTGACGGCCTACCACACCTCCAAATGAGACGCAATGGGTCCTCCCACAGGGGTCTCGTGCTAGTGCGGAGAGCCCTCATTTAGTAGGTTTATCGGTGGCGTTACCACCTGAACCTGAGGAGGAGGCGGAGGAGCGGGAGAAAAACCATGTCCGTGGTTGCCTACAGCGGTTGTTCCCCACAGGGGTATCCACTCACTGAGATTCTCGGTTGAGGAAGCCCCTAAAGCCAGAGGAAGGTCGACTTTGCGACAACGGTCTCTGGGTTTTGAAAGGAGTTTTAACAAGGACTTAGTTGTCCGAGTGCTATCCTTCGTCTTGGTGAGCTCTACATCTGTTGTAGAATGAAAGAGCTCTTTCCCATCGAACAGAAGGTCCAACACCTTGTCCTGCACTTCTTTTGAGAATGCCGTGAGGCATCAACCCCCAGCATAAGGCCCCGAGCCAAGGTGTCTATGTGATGAGCCGCAGCCTCCAGGAGATCCTGGGCCAAGACCCCAGCGTCGGATAAACCCCTTTAGAGTCTTCCAGCTTCTCTACCGGGATAAACTCAAACTCCGACAGACATGTTAACATCCGCATATTAGCTCCCGCTAACACCAATTCGGCGTTGGCCTACCGTAGCTGCAAGGCCGAGTTGGCAAAGATTCTCCTCCCAAGGGAATCAAGGAGCTTGTCCTCCTTTCCCAAAACCTGAGTAGCCGTCGTGGAAGAGGATGCTGCAGGCCTGGATTGCAAAGTGGCCGCGGCCACCACTTTGGAGAAGGGGGGCGGACAAGACGACCGGGCCACCTCTTCCGAAGAATGTAGCCTGTATCTCGCATCAATTTTCTTATTGACAAAAAGTCCAGAGTGTGGCTTTTTCCAGACCCTGTGGACCTCGGCCAGAAAGTCCTTCCGCAAGAACAGGCCAGTAGGCTCCGAAGGAGACGGGGTGAACGCCCCAGAAAGCACACCCTCCTGCAGAGCAGGTGCCTCGGGCACAGGAACAACTAAAAAGTACATCAAGTCCAGTACACGGTCATGAAAAGCTCTAATAAAGCGGGGCAGGTCCTTGTTGTCCTGATCGCCCTGCGTGTTATCGGACAGGTCAGGATCCTGCTGAACCGTGTCGGGCGCTGCCTTGTCCACAGGGGACAATGGAGGCAAAGGCGGAAGAGCCAGGGGAGGCACTGCAGGCAAGGGAGGCCCTGGCGGAACCACTGGAACGACGGGTGGAGCCAGAGGCACGGCCGGACATATCTCCCTAAAAAGCCCTTTAAAATACTCCCTCATGGGGTCGGTACGCATTAACGTTTGAAATGTACCAAAAAAGGCCTGCTCCGGGAACTGTTTCGGAACCTGAGGAGGCCTCTCAAGAGGGACAAATCCAGGGACGTAACGGGGAAGGGTGCCACACAGGCCACTCCACCGACGTATCCACATAAATCAAAGGTGCCGACCCCGCAGGCAACAAAACATTGCGCGGAAGAGGCATCCGGGCGTTCCAATCGTAAAGTGGCTGATAAGGATACGCACAAGGGACTATGTTCACCCAAGGAACCAAGTCCTACACCCGAGGCCGATGGCGCAGTTGTAGGGGTAGCACCCAAAATGGCCACCGCGGTCGTGGCGCGAACGGGTGCCATTTTGTCATCGCCTGAGGGGAGCTGCGGCACGTGAGGCAGGGGTCCCCGTCGATGGATCAGGAGTCTTAACTTTAGCCTTAACATAAGGAACCTCGGCAGAGCCGGTACTATGAGGCCTGGAATGTTTCTGCGACATACCAACCGCCAAATTAGCCTTCCCAGGAAGGACCTCGGCACTGCCGGTAAAAGAAGAACTTTCCTTCTTTGCCCCCTAAACAGATCTGGTGTCGCCGCAAGAGCGGGAACAGTGAGAAACTGCCTTCACCGGTAAGGCCTTGTCAGGCCTCTCAGAAATGTTGGTAACTTTAGCCTCTGAAAGAGGGATCTCAGACCCACGTCCGGTGACAGCCTTATCACGCTGGCCTCTAACATCCGTTCGGTAAAAGCAAGCCCCACCAAGGCCTCGGGGCGCACCCTGGTCTTATTTTTGAGGGAAGCCGACAGGCCTCAGAGCGAGCTCCGGTATCCCACGATTCAGAAGAACTGGGTCTACAAACAGCCCCCACAGGAGGGACCTCTGAGAGTGCTCCGGTGTCCACAGGCCCCTTACGGAGACCCTCGGAGAAAACTCTGGTACAATTATTAGGCCCAACGGGCACCTCAGGGCGAACCCTGGTGACAGAGCGATCAACGCTCCTGCCGGCCCGAGGGGAACCTGGAAAGGTATCCCCCGGCCGGGGTGCTCTGAAAAGTAAAGAACTTACCGGACGTTTTTTCTTCTGGTCGATGAACGCCTGAAAATGTGAAGGAGGAGTTTGTTGGAACACCTCCTCCCACCGCTCCAACCGACGTTGAAGTGCCCGGACTGAAAGGGAGTCGCAGTTAAAACTGGAGTCCCAACGGTGATCCGGACCCAAGCACTCTAAACAAAGAGCATGGGGATCCGCCCTCACAAAACGACGGTGACACGATGAACAATCTGGAAAGTCTAGTTTGAACGACAGACGGACTAGTACACGATCACTAGAGAGCCAGAGGGAAGAACATTTTCCCGAGGATGCAAGTGTGTCCAGTCCCGAACGAGCGGAGAAAAGGACTGATGGGCGATGCGGAGCCAAGGTGGGCGGGGTTACGGCCGCGTGCCGGGCCCCGCACAGAAAGAGAGGAAGGACACATTTTTGAAAACATTTTTTGGATGCTTTTTACAAAGTGCTCCGGTCCCGTCCTACAGGAGAGATGTAGGAGTATCATGTAGCAAAATCTTATTGCCATTGTGTGGGTGCCTTATGCATCCTCCTTTCATAATGTTGTTTCAATTACAACAACTTAGGCACGCAACTTAGGCATGCAAATGTGCTGTTTTTTTTTCTTCCTCAGTGTTTGTCAACCTGTGGTCTTTCTGCCTTAATTAGTTGGTCCTTAAAATTACGTCCCCTCTTATATGCAATTATGGCAGGTTTAGGAAAAAGTTTTTTCAATTGTGGGTCCAATTCAATGATTCTCCAATTCTTCTTTATTATCCTTGTTATATGGTGACTCTGCGCTGAATACCTTAAGCATACAAAAATGGAATCTCCTTAGGTTTGTTCTTGGTGATCAAGAGGTCTTTTCTGTCCAGTATTTCTGTTTTATCTTTAGCTTCCATTATGTCGTCTTCTGGATAACCCCTAGTTCTGTACTTCATCATCAGCAAGTTTTCGTTTCTCAATGAATAAGTTGATTATGATATTCTTTTGAGACGTAAAAATTAAATGTAAGGTGAATTATTCCTTAGATGCTCCGGATGATGGCTTAAGCAATGTAACAAATTCTTTACATCTGTTGGTTTGTGGTAGATGTTGGCGATGATGCCCTGTGCTCCAATTTCCAGTTCTACATCCATAAAGTGTAGTTTGGGAGTCCCCACCTCCATTGTAAATTTGATCCTTCCATGTCTGGAATTGATACACATCAGAACACTTTACAGGTCTGCTCTGGTTCCACTCCATACTACAAAAACATCATCGATAAATCTTTTCCAAGTTATTAGATGTGTTTTCCATCTTGGTTCTGTTAGGATCCATTTGCTTTCCAGGTAAAACATAAAAAGGTTTGCATAAGCTTGCGCCATGGAGGAGCCCATCGACGTACCTGCTGCTTGAAGAAGAAATTGTGTTTTATTCCTAAAGTAATTGTTCACTAATATGATTTTACTTAACTCTAAAATTAAGATTGTGTTGACCTCACAGTTACTGCGAAGCAATGCCCATTCCAGTGCTTCTAGTCCATCATGGTGAGGAATAGACGTGTACAAACTATGTACATCAAATGAAACTAGGAGATCACCTTCATTGATCATTGTTAGTGTGTTTAAATGATTCAAAAAGTCAGTAGTATCTTTGAGATAAGTAGATTTTGCCTGACTTTCAAAAGGGCCCCAGCCAGTTTCTTCACTTACAAAGTATAACCTAATTTTTGGTTGTAAAACATGCTACAAAAGTAGTAGCATTCTAGAAATTGGAAGGAGCATTACAAACGACATCAGGCAGGTGCCCGCCCAAAGGACTTTTTGTGCTTATATGTCTAGAAGAACAAGTTACTTACCAAACAGGTAACGTTCTTTCGATGGGATGTTCCTCCGACGTATTCCTCATCTTTGATATCATCCATTCCAGCTTGCTGGCCTCGAAAAACAATTTCCAGTAGAGGGTGCTGCGCGCCGACGTCACTCGAGTCAGTGTCCCTCGACAGCCTCTGTATCAGCGCCAACGTCGTCATGAATATAAATAGACTCGCGCAATGTCCGTTGCTCAGTTCTGTTTTGGAGTTCACATTTGCTCTGCATTATTTGGTTAGTAACCTTGAAGGAGCGTAAGCTGCAACTACAAGGGAAGTTTCACTGCGGGGATGGATGGGAGGGGCGATAAGGAATACGTCAGAGGAACATCCCATCGAAAGAACGTTACCAGTTTGGTAAGTAACTTGTTCTTCGAAGGGATTGTGTCCTCCGACTTATTCCTCATCTTTGATAGACTCCCATAGTAGTAGTATAAAAAGGAGGTGGGAGTTAAGATGAAATATTTCCCTTTAAATATGTACAGAATGCAACACAGCTTTCCCAAATCCTGGCTAGAGGAGGAAACTAGGCTGTAAAATTTGGTATAAGTATGTGCGGACTACCATGTGGCAGCCGCACATATATCTTTAATTGGGACCCCTCTTTGGAGAGCCGAAGAGGCTGCAATACCCCTGGTTGAATGAGCCCTAAAATGTTGAGGGGGTGCTTTTCCTGCCAATGTGTAGCATTCTAAAATGGTCAAAATGATCCATCGTGAAATGGTCTGTTTTGCGATTGGCAATCCTAATTTGTGCCCTGCATATCCTACAAACAATTGATCTGCTTGTCTTATCCTAGCAAGTCTGCCATCATAAAAACTCAAGGCACGCCTTGGATCCAGCCTGTTTAATCTTTCTTCCTCTTTCCCTGGATGGGGAGGAGGATAGAACGAAGGTAAGGTTATTTTCTGAGTAATATGGAATTCAGAAACCACCTTTGGGAGAAAATTGGGCTTCACTTGTAAGACAACTTTGTCTTTATGAAAGATTGTATGAGGAGGTTTGCAAGATAGAGCTTGTAATTCACTCACTCTTCTAGTAGAAGTTAAGGCCACTAGAAAGACTGTTTTAAGAGTGAGAAACTTTAGTGAACAAGAATGAAGTGGTTCAAAAGGAGTACCCATCAGAAACTTTAAGACTAGATTCAAGTCCCACAAAGGAACCTGAAAAGGTTTTGGTGGATAGACATTTGTTAATCCTTTCAGAAATTGGGTTACTACGGGTAGTTTTAAATATGAAGGCTCCTCAGCAGTACGCTTAAATATAGACAGCGCTACGAGGTAGCCCTTGACCGTACCAATTGGAGACCTGAGTTTGCCAAGTAAAGCAAGCAAGATAACACCATCGGTGTATTACATGAAAAGGGTTCAATATTCTTTTCCCTACACCAGCTGCAAAATTTGTTGCAACGGCAGCGGTATACAATCTTTGTTGCTGGCCTTCTGGCTGAAAGCAACACCTCCATGACGTCATACGGGAGATCCCAATCCTTGTATCTCAACCTTTCAGAAACCAAGCGTGAAGGTTGAGGGTTCTGATGTCTGGATGGAGAACCTGACCTCCCTTCTGCGAGAGAAGATCCTCTCTTTGCGGAAGACGAATCAGAGGACAGATGGATATGTCTAGAAGGCCCAGCTACCACATTCTCCTGGCCCAATCCGAGGCAATTAGGATCATGGCTTTCCGGAACCTTCTCAACCTCCTGATCATTTGAGGAATGACAGGGACTGGAGGAAACGCGTACAGAAGTAGAAACTCCCAGTCCACTATGAACGCGTCCCCAAGAGCTCCTCTCGGGGTAAATTCCCTTGAACAAAACTGATCGCACTTCCTGTTGATGCTAGTGGCGAACAGATCCAATTGAGGGGTTCCCCAAAGGGTGAATATCTCTTGAAGGACTTCCTGAGCTAGCTCCCACTCGTGGGAAACTGCTCTGCCTGCTCAGAGCATCCACCGTCAAGTTCTTTTCTCCGGCTAGGTGAACTGCCGATAGAGAGATTCCTTCTCGAATTACCCAAAACCAGCGCTGCATTTCCTCTCTGCACAGTGACAGTGACCCTACGCCCCCTCTTTTGGTGAGGTAGTGCAGGGCCACTGTGTTGTCCGTCATTATCAGGACATTCTTTTCCTATACTGATGGCAGAAAAGCTTTCAGCGCTAGTCTGATTGCTCTCAGCTCCAACTGGTTGATGTGTAGTCTGGACTCCGATATAGACCAACAACCACTGATGGTCAAGTCGTTGGCATGAGCTCCCCACCCCGTGAGTGAGGCATCCGTGACTACTGTTATCTCCGGCCATGGTTGCCAAAACTGTTCTACTTTCAAGATGTTCTCCCGACAGGCCCACCACTGAAGGTCTCGAGCTACCCTGTCCGGGACTCGTAGGAGATCTGACATTCTTCCTGAGAATTGTGACCTCTGGGTTCTTAGTGCCCACTTTAGAGATCTCATTCTCAGGCGAGCCTCTGGCACTAGGAAGAAGCAGGATGCCATGAGGCCTAGCAACCTCAAAAAGTTGAAGGCTGGTAGACGTTGGGCATTTTGAAACTTGGTGACCATCTGTAGAATATCTTGAGCCCTCAACTCTGGTGGCAAGGCTTTTCCCAGGGAAGTGTCCAGGACTGCTCCAATAAACTGGAGTCTCTGTGATGGTATCAACTGTGACTTCTTTAAGTTGAGGGAGAAGCCCAGCTTGTGAAGGAAGTGGCAGACATAATCTAGCTGGATCTGAGCTTGTTCCCGAGATACCGCTCTGATCAACCAGTCGTCCAGGTAGGGGTAGACCTGTATCCCTTCCCTCCTTAGACTTTCAGCCACCACCGACATTAGCTTGGTAAAGACCCTCGGGGCGGAGGTCAGCCCAAATGGCAGAACTCGAAATTGATAACGAAGTTGCCAATTGCGAACCTCAGGTATTTCCTGTGTTTGAGATGGATTGGCACATGGAAATAAGCATCCTGAAGGTCTAGAGATACCAACCAGTCCTGAAGCTGCATGGCCTGAAGGATCTGAGAAATGGTTACCATCTTGAACTTGTCTTTCCTGAGGAATTTGTTCAATTCTCGCAAGTCCAAGATGGGTCTCAGTCCCCCGTCCTTCTTTGGTACTAGGAAGTAGGGGGAATACCAACCCTTGTACCTCTCCGTTAAGGGTACCGGTTCTATGGCACCCTTTCTCTAGCAGGTCTAAAACCTCCTGCATAAGGAGTGGGTCTGGAAGCTTCAAAGAGTTGCTCCCCGGTGAATGCCTGAGGAGTGTGTAGGAAGGGCAGGCAGTAACCTTGGGCAACTGTCTCCAATGCCCAAGCATCTGACGTAATAGCCTGCCATTCTGCCAGATGTTGAGTTAACCTGCCCCCTACTGGTATCTTGTGAGGGGAGACCTCAGAGGGGTTTAGAAGCAGCTGACGAAGATGCTGAGGGTAAAGTGGCACCTGCTGCTGCGGCTTTTGTACCTTTGCCCCGTCCACCACAAGTGAATCGTCTCTGGCCCCTTTGAGCTGGCTGTCCTCTGCCTCTTCTGAATGCTGACTAAAAGCGAAAGGACCTACCCCTCCAGGATGTACCTGTGGGACCATTTGGAGTTTGCCGGATTGCAGCCCCCAGGGATTTCGCTGCTGCTTTGCATGTTTGCAGTTTCTCCAGGCTGTCATCAGCTTTCTTCCCAAATAGAGAAGTGCCGTCAAAGGGCATATTCAGAAGTCTGGCTTGCACATCTGGAGCAAACCCAGACTTCCGCAACCACACAAATCTGCAGATTTTGGTACTTGCCGCCATGGCCCTGCTGATGCTGTCAGCAGAAACAATGCCTGTTTGGAGGGACTCGCACATTGCATTCTTTCCATCCCTGATGTTTAAGAACGCATCTGGTTCTTCTCCTTCTGGGAGACAGTCAGCCGCAGATTAAGCACACTCCCAAAGTGTGTGGCTGAATCTTACTAGCGGCCAAGTGGCGTTGATAGACTTAAGTGCCATGCTACATGCCGAAAATATTTTTTGACATGGCATCAAATCTGATCATCTCTATTCTGTGGAATAGTAGGGTATGCCGACTAACTGTTAGATGAAGTCACTGCTTGTACAACTAAACTCTCTGGAGTTGGATGCTTACTCAGATATTCAGGATCTGAAACGGATACTCTGTATTTAGCAGAACGTTTTTTATTTACTGCAGGGATAACTTCAGGAGTGTCCCAATTAGCAGATATTTTTCTTTGTAGAGCATTATGAAAAGGAACAGGATCCTCCTGTGGACCTTTATCTAAAATATCAGTAAGGTCATCCTGCTGAAAAGAAAGTGTAGGTGTAGTCCACCCCATGAATTCAATTATTCTGGCCATCAGAATCCTATAAGGAGTCTCCGCATGCTCTCCAGGATCGTGTTTAGCCAACTTTACTTCTGGAGAAGTATCTAAACCACTTGCCTCATGTAGAGACTGAGATCTTTTAACCTGTTCTCCTGAGAGATTCTGGCATGGGTATTGTAGTCCTTTGCAGACTAAAGGGTCTCTCATTGTCGGAATCCTCCCCTTCCTCATATATATAGGACAAGGCTCTAAAGTAGTCAGACCTAGGATATGGTTTAAAACCCATTTCTAGGGAAGAAGGAGCTAAATTAGTTGTCACTGCCCGAGAAAACGTCGAGGTTGTCGACGTGGACGTCATAGGCTTCGACAATCCTGAAAAAGTTTGAAAAGACCTCGATGCACTCGAGAGGACGGGAATCCTACTCGGTGTCGTCGAGGTTGTCGATGGTATCCTCGACATAGTGGCCGGGACTTTGACACCTCAAACGCCTGTGACATAGTGACAGTTGTAGGTTTGTCTTTCATCGGGGTCAACAGTGGCGTCGAAGACGGTGTTGATGAAATCTATTTATGCGTCGAAGGGCCCTTCGACAAAAGCGTCAATGATGCGGTCTTATTGGTTTTACTCGAGGCTTCATGACGCTCTCGAGTACCTTCTCTTGCCGGGTTCAACAACTCGCAGTGTTTTGATTTTTCGGGTCTGTCACCCAGGGTGGGTATTACCTTTAGACGTCTCCCGAGGGAGTAGAGGCCGCTTTCTCCAAGACGCTAAGCATCTTTTTACGGAATTCCTCCCACTTAGCTGGAGAGCTGTGTTTTGTGGGGCAGGTGACCCATTCCGGGGAAGTAGAGGAAGAAGAAGAGGGAGAGGGAGATCTACGACGCCTCTTCTTTGAATGTTTTGTTCTCAAAGACTGATGAGAACCGCTTCGAGATCTTGAACGGGAATGTTTCTTTTTTCGACGAGATGACGAATGTCTTGACTCAGCCGAAGAAACTTTCGAGGGAGTATAAGTTTTAAATCCCTTACCTCTGTCTAACTTCCTGTCATGATGCCTACCTCCAAGGAGCCAGGTCCGACCCAGCAACCCCAGAGGCAGGCATCATTCCGCCCCGCCCCCGCCCCCCCCCCCCCCGCCCACCCCCCCACCACCCCCCCCCCCCCCCGCCCCGCCCACCCCCCCACCACCACCCCCCCCCCCCCCCCCCCCAGGGGAGCGCCAGCGGGCCCAAGCTGGGGCCCTTTGGACGCAGTCCTGGCGCCTTAGGCGCCAGGCTCATGTTGGACCCCTGTCCTGGCGCCTTAGGTGCCAGGCTCATAAAGCTAGACATGTGTTCAAGTGTTTTAATGTGCACTTACCTGATGCAGACCATGCTGCCACATCCAGGCCCTCTTGAGGCCTGAATGGAACTACTGTACCTGTGGGATTACTTTCCACCCGGGTGTGGTCGGGGAAGGATGCATACCTGATCGGTGGAAGGATACACTTTTGGAACTTCTTCCAAAGCTATTTAAACCACACCCGATCAGCAGCTCACGCTTCGCGTTGTTCTGTTCCTCGCAGCTGGACGCTCACCGTGTCAGCTCCTGCATCTGGACTTCAGCCACGCCTGTCAGCATCCTGGGTCACCTGCAAAGGGAGACAAGAGACCTACCAGCTAATCTGCACCACGGAGACATCACCG
Source organism: Ambystoma mexicanum (assembly GCF_040938575.1). Classification (NCBI taxonomy): domain Eukaryota; kingdom Metazoa; phylum Chordata; class Amphibia; order Caudata; family Ambystomatidae; genus Ambystoma; species Ambystoma mexicanum. The sequence goes on along the minus strand of NC_090933.1, from coordinate 668,073,809 downwards.
ACAATCCTGAAAGGGAAGACATCGTTTTTAAAAGCATTTCGTTACGATCGCTGCAGCGCTGCATTTCACTCACCTTTCCTGGGTTCCTCCATCTTCAGCAGCGATCATCCGGATACACAGCCACTTCCCAGAGCCTAGAGAGAAAAAGACAAGAAGACAAGGTGAGAGAAGGAAGGGAATAGGAAAGGCTCAGTTTCCTTCTCAGACTTACCTGTTGGGTCATTCCCATTTCATTTCGGGTCTTGCTGCTTCCAAGCAGGACCCCGGCCCCTATGGGGAAAAAAGACAGACATTAGATGAGCGAATGCAAAAACATTACCTGAGCGCTCATCTAGGACTTACCAGATCTTTACTGGAACTGCACGTTTCACTTCAGGTCGGCGCAATATCTCCGCCATTCTGAACCTCGGCCCCTATGGGGAAAAGACATCAACATCAGCGCTTTATTGCAAGGAGTTTCCAAAGGAATCTTCATTCATCACCTGAAAAAAGGCAATGAACATTATTATTTAAAGCTTGAACTTTTGAACTTGCAACAGAACGTTTACAGTGCCTTACCAGTATAATCAAGCTTACCTGAACTCCCATCCAACCTCAATCCAGTGAGGTAACTGGGTTCAACGCGCCCCTGCAACAGAAGCAGGATGGAGAGCTCGTCCTTTCAGACTCCAAGGTGAGACTTCACGGTGAATCGTGGAAGGGTATCGTGGAGGGTTGGAAGAGAGTGGGAGGCTTGAGCATAACTCAGTCAGTAGGTAATACTCCCTTTTCACGCACAGGGGAATATTCCTGCGAGCCGGAGAAGCCAGAGTTGAGGGCCCTTCCTGTCCATCTTCAGAGTCCCGAAGCCAGACCTGCGCCTCCGTGGGAATCAGGTGAGCGTTACACTTCCCCTTAAGCTCCTTCAAGGCTTTCGCCGTCATGGACATGCAGTCCTCACATTCCGAACAGTGATGCTCCGATTCTAGGCACCACAGACCGATCCTGTGAGGATCGGTTAAAGACATTTTCTTCCCACAATCACGACATTTCTTGAAACCGGACCGAGGGGTCGATGGTTCGGATGAAGAAGCCATCGTATAATGGAAATAATCTTTGAAGAATAAGGTTTTTCTGAAGATAGGAACCGAGCGCTACGTTTGAGGCCCACAAAGCGCGGAAAAATGGAACTGAGCAACGGACGCTGCGCGATTCTATTTATACTCATGACGACGTCGGCACCGATACGGAGGCTGTCGAGGGACACACTCGAGGGACGTCGACGCGCAGCGCAGTCTAATGGAAAAAATGTTCCGAGGCCAGCAAGCTGGAATGGATGATATCAAAGATAAGGAATATGTCGGAGGACACAAACCCTTCGAAATAGTTATCCTACAGTTCACACATAAAAGCAGGAATCCATTCGAGGATAAACAAACATTCAATTGTTTAATATTAACTTCATGAATTCGGTGTAAGGGCAACTGTCCCTTTTAAACTCGGGGGTAGTGCTAAAGTAAAGGTAAAACAAAGTAATTCATGAAAAACCAGATTTGCTGACAATATCCCTAGCCCCAACTCTGGCTTTGCACTTGACCCACAAATGAAAAAAAATCAGCTGCAGGTTCCTACCTTTGGAGATCCTCCCACAATGCATAGGCCGAGTTTACCTCAAGAAAATGTTAAGTTACTCATCATAGTGACCAACGTACTCAGTCCTTAGTCCCCTTTCCTCCATACTGCATGGGCGTCCCTTCCTAGAGACGGAACCTTTCTCACCTGAAAAAACGTTCTCCTTAAAATTTAGAGGCGCGCGGGAGCACAGCCCTGGGAGCATGCGCTACCCTGACACCCACCAGCGCCACACCTCAGTCCTCATTGACGCGTCAACAATATTTACCATTGCCCAATGACACCAGTATTAACCTCATTAGTGCCCAGGACGAGGTATCTCGTCCTTGGGATTCCCCCCCTGTTGCCAAGGACAAGATACTTCGTCCTTTCAGGCACTCTGTTTTGTGCGATCCCTGCAAGGCAGGGATCGCCCAAAACTGTAATCCAACCCCCGGGCTATGTGAGGGGGAGGTCCCCCTTCACTGCCCGGGGGTTGGATTACCTTCAATTTCATGTCTGCGTGCGTGACGCACGCCCACATGAAATTGAAGGTAAATTCACTGCGGCAGCCATTTTCGGCTGCCGCGGTGAAAACAGAAGGTGAGTGTTCACCTTACTCTGCCTCGATCTCCGGCTGTATTTCAAGCCGGAGATCGAGGCAGGTATCGTTGGAAAGGGGAGATTCTCCCCTTTCCAGCGATACCTTGTGTGACAGCATTGCTGGTCACGGATTGGGCGCAGAGCTCGATCCGTGGCCAGCAATGGCCACTAGACCGCCAGGGATCTGTTTTGGGAGCAGGGGGAGGGGGGCTGCTTACTAGGTAAGCGGCCCCCTCTCCCCCAAACCCCCAAAGCATGGCGCCACAGCGCAGGAGACCCCTGGGGCACTGAGCATTTGCCCCCAGGGGTGATGAAGAAAAATAAATAAATTAAAAAAAAAAAAAAAAATCGAAGGAAGGGGGGAGGTGGGAGGCAGTTTGGGGCCCTGGGGCCCACTAGACCACCATGGATTTTTGAAAGAATTGTGTCGTTGGAAAGGGGAGAATCTATCCTTTCCAACGACAATTATTTCAAAAAGACACCATTTTTGACACATTACTGGTCACAGATCGGAGCAGAGCGCTCGATCCGTGACCAGCAACCCACTGGATCACCAGGGATACGTTTGTGACGTGGTGGGGGGGTGGCGGGGGGGGCTGCTTACTAAGCAGCCCTCTTCCCCACGCTGCCCCCCCCCCAAAGCATGGGGCACATATGTGCAGAACCCTGGGGCAGATCATCTGCCCCCAAGGAAGGGGCAAAATGAAAGAAAAAATGAAATTTTAAAAAAAATTACAAGAGGAATTTTGGGTGGGATTGGGGGTTCCACTAGCCACCAGGGATTTATTTTACAGAAAAGGGGGGTGGCCCTCTCCCCCTCACCCCACGGGGAAATTGAGCACCCCTTGTAGCCCTCCCTGGGGGCAGATATCTGCTCCTAGGAAGTGGCATCGGACCCCAGGGAGGGCTGAATGAGATGCCCACTCTGCATTTGGTGTGTGTGGGGGGGGGGGGTAGACTGTCACCCTCTATTACATTAGAAAATTACCTGGCGGTTTAGGGTGCCCCTCAGCCCGCCTTAAAGTGTAGTGTACCATTTTACATTTTTTTCTTTGTTTACGAAACTTGCCTTGGCGCAGAAGGGCACATTGGTGTGCCAATCTGGCCCCAGGATGCCCAAACCTTACTGCCCCACCCACTGGGGGACCTGTTCCACACATTTTTGGTGGCCCTCTCCCCCACACCCCAAATGAAGGGGGGGTGTACCTCACGCAGCCATTTGTAGGAGGCCTGCATGAGGTGCCCCCGCCACCCATTTGGTGTGAGGGGGGGAGAGGGCCATCAAAAATTGTGGGACGGCCCCCCAGTGGGTGGAGCAGTAAGCGCTGGGCGCGCCCTGGGGCTAGATTGGCATACCAATTTTCCCCTCTGCGTCAAGGAAATTTTCGTAAACATGGTGGAACGCATTTTAGGGGGGGCTGTGGGGCACCCCCAAGGGACGGGGAATTTTCTAATGGGACATGGTGGTGACCCCGTCTCCCCCCCCCCCGCAATGGAGTGGGTGCCATGTCATGCAGCTCTCCCTGGGACCAGATATCTGCTTCTAGGAAGGGACACCTGAGCCCAGGGAGGAGAGCAGGACAGCCTCCACCCTCTTATCTGACCCCAGGGAGAGCTACATGAGATGCGCCGCACCTCCAATTGGGGTGGGGGTGGAGAGGTGCACCTCCCTTCACATTAGAAAATTCCCCAGCGGTGTAGGGTGCCCCTCAGCTCCCGCTAAAGGGAAGGCTGCCATGTTTGCCATGTTGAATTATTTTCTTTGTTTACCAAACTTGTATTGGTGCAGAGGGGCACATTAGTGCGCTAATCTGGCCCTGGGGTGCCCAAATCTTACTGCCCCACAATTTTTGGGGGCCCTCTCCCCCCCTCACCAAATGGGGGGTATACCTCACGCAGCCGTTTGCAGGAGGCCCAGGGAGGACTGCATGAGGCGCCCCCGTCACCCATTTGGGGTGAGGGGGGGAGAGGGCCCCCAAAAAGTGTGGGACAGGCCCCCCCAGTGGGTGGGGCAGTAAGGTTTGGGCACCCCGGGCCGGATTGGCACACCAATGTGCCCCTCTGCGCCAAGGGGAGTTGGGTTATCAAAGGGAAAAAAGGTGGAACGCATTTTAGGGGGGCTGTGGGGCACCTCAAAGGGACAGGGAATTTTCTAATGGGATGGGGCGTTTACCCCCTCTCCCCCCACCCGCAATGGTGTGGGTGCCAGGTCATGCAGCCCTCCCTGGGACCAGATATCTGCTCCTAGGAAGGGATGCCTGAGGCCAGGGAGGAGTGTAGGACAGCCCCCCCCCCCCCCCCTTATCTGCCCCCAGGGAGGGCTACATTTTGCTGGTGTGACTGTAGGTAACATGTTTTTGTTTTGTTTACAGCTTTATCTACGCAAGCAGCTGCAAAGTTATGTGAGTACTGTTTATTATTCTATGGTTAGGGCACACTGTCAGTGGGGTGGGTGAGACTGGGGCTGGATTGTTGGTGTGGGTGGGAATGGGCCGTCTTGGCAGATATGTTGGTGGGATGGGACAATTGCTGGGGCAGGCCACAAATTGCCCCCAGAACATTGGTGTTTCCCTGGGAGCGGATCCCTCCCATGTGGGTTGTCCGTCTGCAAGCCCAGGCTCCACCTCTGGCTGTGCTATGTTACAGATGTCACCTCCGGGGAGGAATGGGGATCCAGCTGGTGCTCCCTAGAGCTGCTGCTGTGCTTAGGGGACGGTACACCCACATGGTACATGGATGTCTAAGGCCAGGGACATCACCTCCAACTGTCCTGGAGCTGCGGCTGGGCTGCATTACAGCTTTCCCCTTTGGGGGAGGTATTGGCACACTGCCGAGACTTCTTGGTGGGGAGAAGCTGTAATGCAGGGCAGCCAGGGCTCCAGCAAAGACGGCAGCAATATCTTTGGCTTTGGGCACCCTTCTCACATGTGGGTCTTTGCCGGGGGTTCTGGATACCATTCTGGGCCAATTTGCGTAAGTCAGACCTCTGTGTATTCCTACAGGGGTCCGCTTTTGGGAAATGCATGGGGTTCTCCGTTTTCCTTGCTGGCTTCGACACCGTAGGCCCAAATCTGTAAGTTGCCCACATGAACAAAATGGGCTGTGCCGAAAGGCTTGGGGTTACCAGTGGGTTACCCCTTTTCCTTTTGCGCCCCCGGTAGGTGCACCCACACATGTGAGGTACCGGTTTCATCGGGACACGTGTGGGGACGCAGGAAGGTAGGCCATGTGTTGTTGGCGGTGTGTTTCGGTGGGTGGCCAGAGCGAAATGTCTAACAATTGTCTTAATTTCCAGCCATTTTTAGAGACATTTCCCTGTGTCCACTCACCAAAACACGTCGCCAACAACAGATGTCATACCTTGTCTACTTTTCAGAAATATATGCCTTTCTGTCCTCCAATTCGGCTTTCCTACCCTTTTCTTCCACTCCGTCTATGCATGTCCAATTGGCAATAATGGCCAAAATTGCCTACCTCTCACAAAACGGTTGATAACCACATCAAAATAATGTTTTTTCGTTTCCACTCAACCTGTTCTTGAAAGAAATTGGGGAATTCAGCACAGCAAACCATTTGTTCCTAGCTCTTACAAGGAAAAAACTGCATGCTTCTTTGTACATCATTTTATTCACATTTCTTGAAAAAACACATTTTCGCCCTTTTCGGTTATTTTCTCTCACCCCCCTACAGCAACCTAGGATTCATGGGTGGCGTTATGACCGCCTACATGTGGGGAAATAAAGGAGCCAAATTTGGCTGAGATATCTCATGTAACAAAAAAGTTACAAGGCTTTGAATGGCCACATACTGAAATCACCAAAAAAGTCCTTCCTTGGCATTGGGGGGAAATACCCATGGCAGATTAAGGAGGGGGGGTAGGATGGTGGAACGTATGGAGGAAAGGGGACTAAGGACTAAGAGTATGTTAGTCACTACGGTGAGCAACTTATAATTACTCTTCCGTTTCTTCCCCTTTCTTCCATACTGCATGGGTGATTACAACTGAATGTAGCCCCGAGCTAGAGAGGAGACCCTCCTTAAGCAAATACGTTCCAAAGAACAGCCTGTCCAAACGCTGCGTCTGACTTGGAGCCAGCATTCAAACAGTAATGCTTACAGAAAGCCGAAGGGGTGGCCCAGGTGGCCAACCCCAACTTATGACTCGTCACGGAACCTGCCACTGGAATGCAATAGCTGTAGCCTTGGCTTAGACGGCGTGAGCGTGCATGTTAGCTGGCAGCAGCTTGTGCTGCCCCTCAGGCTTCTTTGATGGCTGCAACCATCCACTGTGTAATCGAAGCCTTGGATGCTTGATAGCTCTGGTGCCCCAAAGGTGACTTGCGGAAGCCCTTAGTCCTGTCCAGATAGCATTTCAGAGCGCGCCTGACATCCAGACAGTGCAAGACTCTGAGCCTCGTCCTTGGGGTAAACAAAAAAACATAGCCAAGACTACTTCCTCGTTTAGATGGAAAGATGAGGGTACCTTAGGTAGGAACACTGGGTGAGTCCGCAGGACCACCTTATCCATATGGAACGTGGTATAGGGTTCTGAGGCCACCAGAGCCTGGATCTCGCTGACTCTGCGAGCAGAGGTGAGTCCCACCAACAAAGCTCTCTTAATGGTGACCAGCCTGATGTCCGCAGATGCCATTGGCTCGAAGGGTTTGTGCGCCAAGGTGCCCAATACCACATTGAAGTCCCACAAGGGGTGTGGCTTCTTGATGGGCGGGTAGAGCCTGGACAAGCCCACCAGATGTTTGACTATTGGGTTGGAAGAGAATACCTCCTCCGAATTTCTGTAGGCCCCTATGGCTGCCAAATAGGTACGACATGTGCAAGCCTCAGTGCGCCAGGTATGCCAAGACGGAGATTACATCATCCAGCGTGTACCTAAGGGAGGGAGGGAGGGAGGGGGGGGGGGGATTAGTATCGATCTCCTTAGAGTCTGCCCAATGACAGAACATAGTCCATTTACTCATGTATTGGCTCCCGGTAGCCTTGCTCCTGGTGCCCTGAATGATATCCAGGTTAGCCTGGGATAGGCTCAGGTGCCAGAGGGTGACCTGCTCAGGAACCAAGCTGCGAGGGCTAAATTCTGTGGGGTGTATGACCCTGCCTGCCTGCTGGGACAGGAGATGGGCTGGACCCAGCGGGTCTGTCCGTGAGGCTGAGCAGTTCGGAGAACCACGGTCTTGCCAGCCACCATGGCGCCATCAGAATGATGCTGAGGCGACAAGCTCCCTTTATCTTGCAGATCAGCCTATGGACCAGGGGTGTGGGAGGAAAGGCATAGGCCGTCATGCCGTTCCACTGTATCTGTAATGAGTCGCCCAGGGAGCCGGGGCCCTGCCAAGACGCAAACTGATGACACTTCCTGTTCGTCCAGGAGGCAAACAGATCCACCTGAGGGTGCCCCCCCCATCTGCTGAAGAAGTTCAGCAGCACCTGCTTGTGCAATTGCCATTCCCAATCTGTGGGAGTGAAGGGGAGGAAGGAGGAGAGGGAAGTACCGGTAGGCTGTACCCTGTGGATACTACAGAAAGGATCCAGGGGTCCGCAAAGTTCTTGTGCCAAAAATGCATGCGAGAGGCAAGCCTGCCTCCCACTGTAGACACATGGACCCGAAGGGATGCGTCATGCTTTTTTTTCCTTCTGAGCCTGCTGCTGAGGATGGGGACTGGAAGAAGCCCTTACCCACCCCCCTTTTTGTTGTTTGCGCCCGTGCTGACTCGGCGAGCGGTCATGCTCTCTCGATCTCTGTACCTTGAAGCCTCGGAACCCGCCGAACGATCACTCCCCTATTGGAGGCGTGGATGCGACTGGGTGTACGCCTTGGCGTGGCCTTCATTAGGATAAAGACTTTGCAGTTTGCAAGCTGTTCTTTTTATCTAATTCCTCATCGGTGGTAGAGTGAAAGAGGTCACTACCCTCGAACGGAAGGTCCAATATGCATTCCTGGACATCAGGGTTAAACTTAGTAGCCCGAAGCCAAGCCGTCCTTCATGTGTCCGTGGCGATGCACATGGCCCGGCCAGAGGTATTGATGTGGGCAACGGTGGACTTCATGATGTACTGCGCTACTAGCTTGGCTGCTCCTAGACCGGCCTTGAAGCGTGCCTGGCTCTGCACCAGAGGTTCTGGAAGGAAGTTCGCCATTTCCCGCCAAAACCTCTGGTTAGCTGCTGCCAGCATGGCATCCGCGTTGGGCTTACGCAGGTGCAGCGAGGAGTTGGGATTACATCTTCTTCCCGTACGCCTCCAAGATCTCCTCCTCCTCCTTGCCTAGCAGCGCAGAGGACGACTGATGCTTGGAGTAGAGTGACGCTGCAGCGATCACCGAAGAGTGCGGTTGAGGGTGCGCCGACAAAAGTGTATCCCCCCCTCCATCTGCCTATAGTTGGCATTGAGGAGCCGATTGACAGGTTGGGCCGAGTGTGGCTTGAGCCACCCCTTTTTGGCCAGAGCCACAACATCCTTCTACTTCGGGATACCTGTCTTGCTAGGGGGTGTTAGGGTGAGGACTTCTGCCAAGACTCCCTCCTCTGGCTGCTCGACCTCGGGTTGAGGAATGCTCAAATTTTCTGCCAAACCGGTTGTGGAAGGCCTTAACTGACGACTGCGTGTCAGGGTCCTCCTCCTCATCTGTATCCACCAGAGTGTTCGATTGGTCCAGAGAGGGTGGAGGAGTGCTGGGTGACATGGGCTACGGTGTGGAGACCGGAGCCGGAGGCTGTTGTGGAGCCACCTGAACTGTGGGAGGCAGGGGAGCCGGAATAGAAGGAGCCGGCAAGGGCAGCGGGGGCTGCCCTGGCGCCTGTGGTACCAGAGTCATGGAAGGAATTACTATAGGTGCCGGTGTAGTGACCGGATGGAGAAAGTCCCTGACTGTATCCCGCAGGATGGCCCCCATCTGAGGGGTTCGCATCAACAACAGGAACCTTTAGAAGAACCTGTCTTCGGAGGCTGAAGGAGGTGGCAAGTGATATTGACGGAGTTGCTGAGGGCTGCTGGGGCCAGAGCGTACTATGTCTGGTTTGCAGGGGGAACCTACCCTGCGCTGCTGATGGATCAACTGTAGGAGACGTACCTAGTTGACACCTGTCCCACCTTGAAACTCGTTCTTCCGCCTGCTCCACTGCGAGGAGTGGCATCGGACAAGCGGCCATTTTATCTGGTGCGTCAGCCATTTTGTCGAGCTGCGTGCCACGTGCCAGTCATGGGCTTGGCTACCTGGGCCCATCCTCCTCCAATTTTCTGTGTCTTTGAGTATGAGGCCTACCCTGCACCTCAGGCCGAGACCTGGTAAGCGCATTGCCCTCGGCAGAGTCACCGGTAGTGCTGCGTGCAGGCACCCCCTCGGATATAAGGCCGGTACAAGGGTGTTGCCCCTCCGGTGCACACCCGGTAAAACAAAGGCTGGTAGCTGGACTGGCTTCGGTACGTGTGCCGGTGAAAAACTTCAGAGGTTCCTCCTGCTCGGGCATTTTCTCAGGAAGGAGTCGCCCTTACGGGGTGCGATGGAAAATAGCGGCTCTCCCTTGGGCCTCGATATCTATCTGATGAAGTCCTTCAAATCCTCTGTAGGCGACCTTTCGAAGAACTCCCTCCACCTACCGAGCCTGTTCAGTGCACGTGGAGTTAGTGCGTTGCACGCGGTACAACCTTCCCAGCTGTGGTAGGGGCCAAGGCAGCAGAGGCAAAGAGCGTTGGGGTCAGACGTAGGGAAGGGACCCTCGCAGGCTGGACACCCGCTGAAGCCGACATGCGCCGGGGAGGAGCGTGACGCCAGAGGACCAAGTACCTGAATGACAAAAAAGACACAAAGATAGAAGAATCCAGGGAAGAGCGCGTGGCATTACATGGCCGAAGCCAAACCCAGGAGTGCTGGTGAAATCGCCCTGTTCATGGCAATGCGGAAAAGGGGACTGAGGTGGGGGGCAGAGTCAGGGTAGCGCATGCCTCCAGGGTCGCGCCCTGTGCACCTCTAAAGGGAAGATGGTTTTTTCTGATGTAAAAGGTTCCGAAGGGACGCCCATGAAAGTGGACGGGACTTAAGATTATCTATTGTTATCATTCCCAGGTAGAGAGACTGGCTCCCCCAAGGGGGTCAGACTGAGAACAGGAACTTTAGGGGGAGCTACAGGATAAAGGGCAATAATTGAAAGGGGATAATAATCAAGGGGACCTTTTGATGCAGGACAGAGTGAGGTTAGGGGGAGGGTCGAGGGAACCCAGGAGGCCAGAAACGGAAAGAAGACTGGCCATCTTGCTTCTGACTGTACATCATTTTCTTCTTAACCTCCTGCTTTACTACTTCCTGCAAATCAAGGACTTTGGATATGACACAGCAGAGGAGGGACAATCTTAAACAGAGACATGGATTGTCCTTTAAAATGAGGCTTGAAAAAGGATCCATCCCCTGTTAAGCTGCGATTATGAGTGTGAAACCCCTCATTTGGTGAACCATCTTTTGGAATATTTTGAAGAAAAAGTATCAAGATGGAACACTCTTGGAGCTACAGCGACAATAGTCCTTGGCATAGGGTGAAGTCAAGATTTCTTTTTTTCCATGGGAGCTGCTAGCTCCCTCCCTACCCAATTCTGGGGAACAAGAGAAGAAGGGACTGTTAGCTGGAAAACTTTCCTGACACTGAAGAATACTGGTACATAGGGAACATGAACAGAATTCACACGGGCACGCCAAGCAGCTGCTAAGTATTTCCCATGACTGGGAAAAGCAGGTTAATCATTTTTATTTCCAGTGCACGGTGAAAGCGCCCAGAGTGATGCAAGCACAAAAGGTACTGCCTTTGGCAGCACTGGTCGAAGAACCCAGCATTTCCAGATTAGGGTCACCATCGAAATACCATAGACCTACTGACGCAAGCCTGACTTACTCAGCGCCTGTGCTCTGAGCTATGCTTTGTCACGTTGAGCCACCAAGAGAATCCAGTCAAGCCATTAAGTGAACTCACCACTGACCCGTACCTCTGTGCATCAAACCAAAACGGAATCACTGTTCATCACCCAAGCACGATACACACCACTGAAAAAGCTCTGAAGACCTGCTTGATGTTGTAGAGTCACATCAAAAGGTATAGTTGTGAATAGACCAGAGGCCCCCAAAATGGCTTTTCTAGTTTCTGCCCCCCTGGGCTTTATACCTTGAGCCCCAGAGACAAATAAAAAAATTCTTAAGGTATGGAATGTTGTCTAATTGATCACTTAGAATTTATGCTCTCTTGTCATTGTACCCAGTCACCATCATATGCACTTCTGCCGTAATCTGTACTTACTGTACAGGGTTGGGATCGTTTAATTTATTTTCTTCAACCACTTTATTGTGTTTGGTTTGGAGACTGAATTTATTTGGGTACCAGTGTGCTTTGTTCGGATACTTCATAACTGGTTCACACATCCTTAGAGAGTATAACCTGCCGTCTGCTCATGCCATCTTAATGAGACAAAATTTGTATACAATTCACTTAGATGGCGTTTTCACATTTAGGACCGGGGCACTGTTGTGCTAGTAGTAGTGCTGGGTAGAGTGTACGGTTTAGAAATTACTACCTTCCCCTGTACTATTTCTGGGAAATAAACATGGTCACAATCCACTTTAATAATTGTACCAGTTTGTTGGCTGCAGAGAAACCGGCCTTACATTCCTCTGTTGACTAAATCAAAGCAAGGACAGTTGTTGGCCCTTACTTGACTTCCTTATTTTATTAGGGTAGAGCAAGGAGACTATGGGGAAAGGCCATGGAACCTGAGTCAATAACTTTCTATAACTGGTCATCCGGATATTTTCACAGGTTTGGGAACTAATAACCAACTCTTGGGGGTTCAGGGAGCCCTAAAGTATTAGCTGACTTTTATAAGCAGTGTTCCCTATAGACATATGAGGAGGCCACATTTAAGTTGGAAAATTAGACATTTCATTACTTCAAGATACAACACTGGACTACAAATCCTCTAGTACGACAGGCAGGCTTGAAGGCGGCGATTCCTCAAACTCACCAAAGTAAAGGTCATCAGTAAGGGCACCCAATACTATTATCTCCTTCTAGAAAGAGGGAGTGAGGTTAAAAAAATACAATAAATCTCTAGGTGGGAGGAAGACATAGGTATTAGGACAAGGGCACACAAATCCCTTCTAAGCTCCTCCACTAATAAATGTGCCTACAAAACCTACTTTATTTTTTTTATAACTATTAGTTTTACAACATATAAAAACTGACCCTCCCCCCCTCCCACCCAAAGAGGCAGATTCCACATTGTCCTCGATCCATTACTTTCATGGGTCGATCGCCGAGGTTCACTGCAAGTCCAGTAATCTTAGGAGCTGGGGGCACCACCCAATTCGAAAGTCGTCTCCGAGGAAGGCCAAAGTTTCTCCCCTATCACTTGCAAAGGTAAAGGTTTGGAGCATATCATGTGTAGCATACATTGCCCACTCTAGCGCTACAAATTTCCCAAATTTTCCATAACCAGTCTTGTATCATAGGTACCTCTGTACCTTTCCACCTTTGCGCTGTTACTGTCATAGCTACGAGCTTGAGGACCACTCTTGCTTTTTCCCGGGTTCTGGGTTCCCTCATCCCCGGCATCTCCCCTAATTCCAAGTATGATTTGCTCTGGTGGTTTATTTCCCTCCGGTCCATAGGCCTGTTCCTGTGCTTTTTGCACCTCTTGCCAGAAGGGTTCCATTTTGGGGCATCTACACCAGATGTGCTCTGCCGTGCATTCCCCACACCCCCTCCAACAGGCTCCCGACGTCTCCGGATATATCTTGTGGAGACGGGCTGGTGAGTAGTGCCAACCATACAATATCTTATACCACCCCTCTTGTAGTTGGGATGCTCTTGCTAGCTTGGGGATCTTTCTCCATAGCCTCTCCCATTCCTCTCTCCCCATCTCCCTTCCCAAGACCCGTTCCCACCCCCACACATATGGCCAATATTGTCACAAAACCTACTAGAGGGTTAATCAACCAGACTAAATACATTTCTACTGGCTTAAATGCTGCTGTGTTTTAAAAGTTGCAGGGAAACTGGAATGGTGGGTTACATGTAGTAGACTTGCACCAAAGCAGACATTTTCTGGAACAAAGTTCTCTCCAAGATGGGAAACATGCACACTACAATTACCCCTAGGTGAATGGATGCTGCTCTTTTGGGAATCTGGGGAAGAAGGTTTATACCCAAAGACAAGAACATATGGCCTTACTCATTGCACGCCTGCTTAGTGCAGCCAAGTTATCCTTTGCACAACAGTGGAAAAGCACATGGGGCCCAACGCTTGAAAACTGGTGGAGGAGGGTTTGGGAGGAGTGGGCAATGGAAAAAAGGGTTATGTGGGCGTTGGGCTCCACTTAAGGAGTACTGCTCCGCCAATGAACATCTTGTGCTTCAGCTATCAACTGAAATACTTTCCAATGTTATAAGATGTTGATGCAATATGGTCATTTGTGTTTATGGCTGTAAGACTTAATAGCCTGGATTGCAACTATTATAGTCCAGACTGCATGGACTCTGTATGCCTTTGTACATTATTTGTCTGTCTTTCGTTTTAAAGTATCGTACTTATGGCCCTAGAATATCCATGAGATTTATGTGACCATTAGTAACAAGCACAAATACACGTTTCAACAAAGTTATGGGGAAAAGAAAAGACACACAAAATAATTTATAAATGCCAGAATTTCTCCAGAAAATACAGGACCCAAATGGGAAAAAGGGACAATGGCATTTTTCAGTTAAGTGTTACAGTTGCTTTTATGTTGTTAAGAAGTTAAAGAAAGGGAGGCGTTCGGATTTGGGCCGGTGCACCAGGCAATGTTCCTGACTAATTATAAGTCCCCGAAAACACTCCTTTGGATTAATGGCTCCCTCTCTAGCCCAATTCCCCCTGACCTGCGGGACCAGACAGGAATGCCTGCTGTCTCCGCTCCTATTTGCACTAATCATGGAACCTTTTACTCAAACAATCCGATTGAATAACAGCATTAAGGGTCCCAGGTCGGCCCCTCCCAGCATAAAATTGCCCTATATGCGGATGACGTCTTGCTCATCATATCAGAAGCTCATTCCTCGCTAAGGCATGCTCTCTCCGACATAGATAACTATGGAAGGGTCACAGGCTTCTCCATCAACTTCGATAAATCCATAGCTCTGGGAATAGGCTTGTCCCGAGACGAGCTGAGCCCTTGTTCCACTATGCGCTATTCAATGGAAGGTGAAGGCGATCCCCTATTTAGGAGTTCAAATCCCTGCAAGCCCGAGGGAAACATTGTGCAAATTTCCCCCCGTTAGTTAAAGAGCTGGAGGACGACCTGAAGTGGTGGGCGGCCCAAAAAATCTCACTAATGGGGCGTATTACTGCCTGTAAAATGAACCTCCTCCCTAGATTTCTGTACGCTTGTACAACCTTACCTGTCGCAATCCCGTTGCCCACACTCCGCGGTCTACAGAGGAAAATGCTAAGATTTATCTGGAGGGGCAAAATGGCTAGGATTCCCCAAAAAACGATGCTAGGTAGTGCACGGCTAGGCGGACTAGGTGTCCCTGACCTGCAGGGCTATCAGGTGGCGGCACAACTAGCACACACCTAAGCGTGGCATGTAACCACCAATCTCCCTAGATGGGTGGAGTTAGAACAATCCCATTTAGCTCTCCCCCTGTGCTTTCTTCCACACATCCCGCCCCCAATGTGGCGGCGATGGGATGGATCATCATCATCATCTACTAAACATATATGCATTTGGGATTGGGCCATGGACCGCAAGGGGATCCCAAGGGGCTTTGGTCCCTCCTCCCCGGTTTTCTATAACCCGGCATGCTCACCCGGGGCAAACCCCCTGAATTTCAAAAACTGGATTGCGGGGGGCCTTGAAACTCTGGACCAGCTTTTTGAGGGAGGCCTGCCCTGCACTTTTGAACAATGTAAGGAGACGTTCCAGCTTCAGGAAAGGAACAGATTATCCTAGATCTAGCTCCGCAACTGGTGTTCTCATCCTCAAACTCTTCAGGCGGCAACACGCACCCCTACTTCGCTCGAATTGACCCTCAAAGAACTCCCAGCCCGTGGAAAGATTTCCACCTTATACAAATGTTTCCTGGGAGACTTCCTTGCCTCGAAGACCCTATGTATGGCACAATGGGAAGCAGACCTGGGACATCCCGTGGAGGACCAATCTTGGGTGGACATTTGGACACGGACGCACTCATCGCCCTCCTGCATCACCAACAAAGAGTGTGCCTACAGAATTCTGTTACGCTGGTACCGTCATCCCCTCAGACTACACCACATGAACCGGGGACTCGACCCTGCCTTCTGGAGACTCTGGTCAACCAGGCACCTTCTTCCAAATGTGGTGGACATCCCCTAAGGCACAACAGTTCTGGAGACAATGCCTTGCCACCATTGAAGAGATCACCCAGGCAGTACTCCCACTGGAGCCTGAGCCTGTTCTCTTGGGTGTCCCGGTCCCATTGATCTATCCAAGATCGGGGAAAAAAAGCCTAACTGCTGACCCCGTGCCTCCTGGCTGGGAGAATAGTGGTCGCCCGCACCTGGAAATCCGCGGAAGGCCCCGGAATGTGCCAGTGGTGGGGAAAGGTGTGGGACATACTTATTGCGGAGAAAGTAACGGCGGCTAGAGCGGGGCTGCTACACTGCTTCCAGAACATTTGGGCCCCATTATTGGAGTACGATCAGAGATTCCCGGCTCTAACTTGCAAGCCCCAAGGGGTCAGGAGGGTCCTGGATGACGGGGGGACTCGCCAGAGGGGGAGGAGTCAAAATAGAAGCAGAGGGCACAAACTGCTAAAACGCTAGCCCTAGCAAGCGGCCTAAGGTAGGAGGGAGGAGAGGGGGGCGGGGGGGGGGGGGGGGGGGTGAGTGGTAATGGTCACTGCATGATGAATAACATTTTGTGAATGATAGGTTGTTGCCACCCTGCTTTGGCTTAAAATAAACATTAAAAAAAAAAGAAAAGAAGTTTGTCCATAGTGTTTAAAGGGACAAACTCAATAGTTCTCCTGCAGGTACGGTGAAAAAGGTAAGTACTTAGTATTTGCAATGCATAGGCCCTGTAAGGGAGAATTCTCAGAAATTTGCCAATTCCTCTCTACCCGAGAGACACCCAGCAATTTGCAGGATTTTAGCACTTTTAATTCTTAACCTGGAGAGAGTGAAACCCTTTTTCCCCCCACTCTCTCATGTATTTTTTTTGTGATTTGAACTCTGTGTTGCTTTGTTAAGTATGGAGTCTGACAAAACTCCATAGGCATCATCTTTACATTGTGTCACACAGCACCTCCTTCAGTGCAGTGGCACAGGGAAGTCTTTCAGATTTCCCAAAGGTTTAAATAGCTTCTCTTGGATAAATTTACTGTTTCCAGGAGCAGTGAAGTGAAATTGACTTTACTTACACTTTCAACTTTCTAGCCCCAGCACACACTATCTTACAATGGGGGGCTGGAGGTGTTACTTCGTAAACCCTTTGTCTAGCTTCTCATGTAAGACATGCATTACTTACCGTAAAAGCATTTCTGATTGTATCTGCTTAGATTCACATGCTGTGCATATGGTCCGACGTCCAGTGGTAACCACGGAGTATTGCATCTCGTCTTTCGGGGGACCGAAAGGGGACGTCGGCATAGGCGTGTCTGAAACACTATCCCTATCGTGACGTGTGTAGTACCCAAAATCCCTCACGCGCGGAGGTCCCTCTGATTGTATTTTTTCTGCCATGAGGGAGCCCAGGGCTATAGTGAATGAGTATATGCAGAGAGAAAGTAGTAAGAAGTCTATGTTCCTTCCACCCCGAGCGGGGAGGCAGGGAGGGCGCATGTGAATCTAAGCAGATACAATCATCAGAAATGCTTTTACGGTAAGTAATGCATGTATTCTGATGCGGTTACAGGTCATTTGGTCGAAAATAAATGGTCGACAGGACAAATGGACGATTTTTTTTTTTGTATTTTTACTTTTTTTGGGGGGGGGGTCCCCTCCCACTCCCCCCGACCCCCTTTTTTTGGTAAAAAACCCTTTTTTCCCCTAAACGAAAACCTGAAAAATAAATATATAAATAAAAATAAAAAATTCAACCATTTGTCTTTTGACCAAATTGCGTCGACCATTTGTCTGTCGACCAAATGACTGGACACCTTCTGATGCTTGTTAATCTGCATAGAATCACATGCTGTGCATAGACTAGCGAGCAGTACCCGGAGGTGGGTTGTGAGAAGGAACAGTACAAAAAAAGATGTCTTGGTACTGCTTGTCCCACCTGAGAATCAGACCTAGAATGAGTGTCTAGGCAATAGTGTTTTGTAAAGGTGTGTACAGAACTCCAGGTTGCCGCTTTGCAAATGGACTCTAGGGGAACATTTGCAATCAATGCTATGGATGCCCCAGTGCCTCGAGTAGAATGTGCTCTAGGCTTGAAGGGCAGTTCTCTCTTTGCAAGAGTGTAACATAGTGTGATGCATTTGACAATCCACCTTGATATTGCTGATTTAGAGACAGGGTCCCCTTCTTTACCAGCTGCCACTGAAACAAATAATTGTTTAGTTTTCCTCAGTGGTTTGGTTCTATCCAGGTAGAACATGACTGCCCTGCGCACATCCAGTGTGTGAAGGCTTCTTTCAGCCATGTTAGTAGGTCTCTGGAAGAACGTGGGTAGTTCGATTGACTGGTTCACATGGAACTACGAAATAAATTTCGGCCTAAATCTGGGATGAGTGCGCAGAACTACCTTATCTTTGTGGACTGTAACAAAGGGGTCCAAGACCGAGAGGGCCTGTAGTTCGCTAACTCTTCTGATAGAAGTGATAGCTACTAGAAAGGCTGTCTTGTAAGTCAGGTCTTTCAGACTAGCTTTATGCATAGGCTCAAAAGGGGGTCCCATGAGCCTAGTTAAAACCACATTTAGATCCCACCCAGGGACTGGGTGAGTGATGGGGGGATACATTATTTTAACCCCTTCCATAAAGGCTTTAATCACAGGTACTTTCCACCACAACACCTTTTGCTGTGACGTGGTGTAGGCTAACAACGCCGCTAGGTGAACCTTTAAGGAATTGAAGACTAACCCAGAGTCCAACAGAAGGGTTAGATATAACAATGTGTGAAGGCGAGCAATCGGTGGGACTGACACCTTTGGAACTGCACCAGATGGCAAAACGTTTCCATTTGCTGGCATAGCAATAACGTGTGTTAGGCTTTCTTGCCTCCCTCAGTAGGTCCATGCATCTTTGAGGGAGTTGCAGATGTCCAAACTCTATGACCTCAGGAGCCAGGCTGCTAAATTCAGAGTTTGTGGGCATGGGTGCAGAGTCTCCCCCTGTCCTGCGACATGTTTTACGGGCAGGGCAGCTTCACTGGTGGGGAGAGGGACACTTCCATCAGGTGCACGAACCAGGGTTGGCGGGCCCACATGGGAGCCAACAGAATCATGGTGACTGGTTCCTGGTGCATCTTGTGTACTATTTTGTTCAGAAGGGGAGTCGGGGGGGGGGGGGGGGAGAAGCGTAAACAAATTTCCCCGACCACGTTATCCAGAGACCGTTCCCCTTGGATCGGTTCTGGGGGTAACTGGAGGCGTAATCTGGGCATTGGGCGTTCTCCTGAGTAGCGAACAGGTCGATCTCTGGAAACCCCCATTCTGCGAAGACGTGCAGACGCCATTCGTATTCTTCTGGCAGAGGAAAATCTCTGCTGAGTATGTCTGCCAGAAGATTGAGTTCCCCTGGAACATGTTGGGATATCAGAAACATCTTGTGTTTGAGAACCCATATCCAGATGTTTTGGGACAGCTTGGATAGCCCTGGAGAGCGAGTGCCCCCCCCGTTTGTTCAGGTAATACATTGCTGTTGTGCTGTCGGTTAGGACCAGCACTGTCTTCCCTTGCAGTTGCTCCTGAAAGGCTTTCAATGCTTTGAACACTGTCAGTAGCTCCAGTAGGTTTATATGCTTGGACGTTACCTGAGGGGACCACACTCCGTGCGCCGTCTGTTGAAGCAGGTGAGCCCCCCACCCTGTGAGAGATGCGTCTGTCGTGAGAGTGGCTTCCACTGCAGGGGTGGTGAAGGTTTTCCCCTTCAAGAGGTTCTCCCTCGACAACCACTGCAGAGAGAGAGAGAGAACGAGGGCTGGCGAGACAACTAACAGATCTTCCCATTGCCCGCTGGCCTGACACCACTGGCTGTTGAGCCACTCTTGCATGGGACGCAGCCGCGCGTGGGGGACCAAGTATATGCATGACGCCATTATTCCTAGCAAACGCATAGCTTTGCGTACCGTCACTTCCCGACTGGCTACATACTGAGGGACTTGAGAGAGCATGTTCTGAACCCTCTCGCTTGAAGGGAAGACTAGACCGTCTTCCGTACGAATTAGAGCCCCCAGGAACTGTTTTACTTGGCTGGGGACGAAGCTGGATTTCTTTTCGTCGATAGAAAATCCCAGGCTGAACAGTAGGTCTACTGTCTTTTGGGTGTTTGGCTCATCACGGGGGACTCGTTCGACGTGTATTTTTCAATCGTCGAGGTAAGGGTAAACTGGAACTGAAAGTCTGCGCAGGTGTGCTGCTGCCACTGCCAGGACCTTGGTAAACACCCTTGGCGCCGAGGCTATGCCGAAGGGGAGTACCTTGAACTGGTAGTGTTTGTCCTGAATCACAAACCTTAGGAACTTTGTGCGCTGGCAGCATTGAAATATGAAAGTATGCATCTTTCATATCCAATGTTGTCATTAAGTCCCCTTGTTTTAGCAATGGGATCACCTCTTGCAATGTTACCATGCGAAACTTCTGGGGCTTTATGAACTTGTTCGCTGGGCGCAGGTTTAGAACAGGACGCATGGTGAGATCCTTTTTTCGGTACAAGGAAGTATATTGAATAGATACCCTTGTTTACCTGAAGAATCGGGACGGCTTCTATGGTGTCCTTTCCCAGCAGCGCCTCCACCTCTTGGACTAGGATATGCAGATGTTCCGGTGAAAGGGGTCGATGTTTCGGCGGTCTGAACGGTGGGGGTCGGGCGAATTCCACGCAGTAACCGTGGGCGACCGTCTTTAATACCCACTGGTCTGAAGTTATCCCCTCCCATGCCTTGAGGAAAGATGTTATCGATCCCCGACTGGGGAGACATGGGAGGGGACCTGAACTTGGTGGTCATTTCTGACCCGAGGTTGACGCACCTCTGGAATTGGAGCCTCTGCCTCTATTCTTTCTGCGCTTCTGACCCCTCTGGGGGTAGTAAGTGGGGCTTGCAGCCGGTTGACTTGAGTTGAAGTTGCCCGTGCCGAAATTATTTTGAGCGGCGCGGGCTTGTCCTGGAAAGGACCGCCGAGAATTGCTGCCCCTCTGTAGAGGGTTTTTGGGAAATCTGGTGCAGCGACTTAGTCTCGTGCTCCTTCTTGGCTGTCTCCAACGCATCATCTACCACCTTCCCGAATAGGTTGGCCTCTTCTATGGGTTTGTTGTTGATGGATGCCTGGGTCTCAGGCCTGAACCCGACGTGCGCAGATACGCGTGTCTCTTTAGGAGAGTACCCTGTGCGAGAGACCTGCCTGCTGTCTCTGCGGAGTCCAGGGTATTCTTTACAACATTTTGATTGGTAAGTTTGCCCTCCGAGACAATGGCGAGAAGCTTGGCTCTGGTTGGTTCCGGAACCTCCTGAAGGCCTTCCTGGAGTAGGTTCAATTGGGCTTCGACATAGCTTGCCAGTAATGTCGCGTTATTGGCAATCCAGATGGTATAAGCCGCCGCCGCGACCCGTTTGCCTAAGGCATACAACCTTTTGGACTCCTTGTCCGGGGGGGACTCCCGTGGCAAAGGGAACCCCTGCTCTCTTGCGAGTGTTGGTCACCACCAGTGAGTCTGGGATTGCGAGCCCTTTGATATAAAGCAGGTCGGTGGGGGAGGGGCGGAAAAGTTTTTTGACCCTTGGGTTCACAGCCCGAGTCTGAACGGGTGTGAGTAGGGAAGGGGCCAGCCGTCTCTTTACAGAGCTCAAGAGAGGGATAGACTGGCTTGCCGGAGGCTTGTCAATAATGTTTTCCGCGAAATCCTGTTCGGGCAAGGCTTCAAGCGTGGCAATTTTAAAGAATTCCGCTGATTTTTTCAACATGCTGTTGAAAGCCATTTGATCATCCACCGGGGGAGCTTGTCGAACCAGTGTGGATGGGGGAGAATCGAGGCAAACGATATCAGAATTGTGATCATCCTGCTGGGTGTCCTCCCAGTTGGCTGTTGCGCCTTGATCTTTCCCATAATTGTCCAGAAAAGAAGTCTCCTCTTCTTCTGTATAGATGTCCCTATACGTGTCTTTCTGGACATCTTCTTGATAATCAACATAGTGTTGAACATCTAGGTGTTGGGCAACTTGTGTTTGAGGGTTAGGGTCTACCCGAGCTTTTTTCGGCAAAGGTTGATCAGAAGCCTTGAAAAACTGCTCCACCCGATCCATGTACCCCTCAAATTGCTCCGTGGTCCACTTGGATGACCCAAATGGACCCAGCTGATCAGGAACCGGGTCCTCCGCCCCAAGGCGTTGAGAGGATCTCCTCAGGGTGCTTGAGAGGGGTACCTGGCTTTCTTCGTAAGAGTCTTCGGGATTGTCTTCCAAATCCGTGGAAAACCTTTCGGCGGATTGGCCCATAACTGTGGGCGAAACCGGTACTAGGCCCACCGCCGTAGCAATCCTATTGATGCGCTTACTGATAGTCACTGAATCTTCAGGAAACAACACCTCCGATGATGGCTTCTCGGGTAGAGGCCTACTCTTAGTTTTCGGGCCTGCACGGGCCTTGGAAACCTTGAAACTCGAAGTTTCTTGTTCAGAAACTTTGGCGTGTGTAGTTTGGGGAGTAGCGCCCTTGTTATATTTGTTAAGCCCAGTCATGCGCTGCTGCGGATGCGGGGAAGGCTTCAGATCAAATCGATCCGATGGCGCTTTCGCCTTCGACGAAGTTGTCGAGGAGGGCGCTTGGGTTGGGTGCTTTGCGCCGTGCGATTGTACACCCAGTCACCGGGTGTGGTCCCTGTAGCAAGACCAGGGTCGGGGACGGGCGTGGCGGCTCTAGAATGGTCCGCCTCAAGGTCTATAACGTCCGCGTTGGACGTTTGGGTCATCCGATGTACCCCCGCCTCTCTCGGCTGGTGTTGCGGCAGGGGAGGGAGGCTCCACGCGTGACATTCCGTACGCGGCCCACCGCTTGAACCGGCGCTCCTTAAGGGTTTTAGGTTTAGGAGTTTATACGCCGAACACTGCTTTAGTGCTCTAGGGGGAGACAAGCGTTACACGACGTGTGCTCGTCTTTTCCACGGATATCTGACCCTTCACACAGGGCAGAATCTAAATGGAGTCCTTTCCATAGCAAAAGGGAAGGGTGACAGACCAAAAAGGAAAGAAGTGGAAGAGGAAAGACCTAGCAGTATGGCAAACCCCGAGCCCACTCTCCCTACTGTGTAGGCCGGTCAGAAGGCCCAGCCACGTGGAGGTCCGAACGACGAATCTTAGGTGCCTGAACCCACAGCCGTAGACGATTCCCCCGTAGTCTTCGTCGAAGATGTTCTTGATAGGCGAAGTGACTTAAAGGGGATTAAACCGACAATTCGGTAAGATAAATAATGTCTCATGAAGAGCTCCGCTATAGGGCGACCAGTTATCTGGGCGGAAAAAAACAATCTGAGGGACCTCGGCACGTGAAGGATTTTAGGTACTACACACGTCACGATAGGGATAGTGTTTCAGACACGCCTATGCCGACGTCCCCTTTCGGTCCCCCGAAAGACAAGATGCAATACTCTGCGGTTACCACTGGATGTCGGACCATATGCACAGTATGTGATTCTAAGCAGATTAACAAGCATCAGAAATATGTTTAGGTTACCCTTTTCTTGATGAATGGCTGGTGGCAGTGGTTTACTTTTAACTACCGTGGAGCGCTTTTACCGCGGGCTGCGTTCGCAGCTGCAGTAAAGCATCCAAGGATGCCACTTTTGTTAAAATGGCCCCGGTCGTCTTTTTTCCCCCCCATTTCTTTGTGGAAAGGTCCTTCTTGAGATTTACTCTGTGCGCCAAACCAGGTTTGGTTTCTTTGTTCATTTGGTCTTTGGCGGGATTCATGAGTGAAGCCCACCTCTGGCTCCAGGGTGTCTGGCCAGGCAGCGAGGGAGGTGCCCGGAACACAGTGTGCTTAGTCTCCTAGGAGACAGAAATGCACTCTTAGGCGATTGGCTAGATGGCTGTCCGGCAAGGACAGCCACCCTGCTGGGTGACTGACAGCTAGGATGGAATGAATGGGAGAAACCTGCATAAAAGGCGAGGCTTTTTGGCTTGCAAGGCAGAGTCTACCACTGGACGAAGGAATCCGAAGAAGAACGTGAAAGACGCCTGCTGCAACTCCTGGACCGTTGGTTTGCCTGATGAAGACCTGCTGCAGTGCTGAAGCTCCAAATTCGTTTCAACTAGAGAAGCCCTGCGAGGACGACTACTCCCCTTGAGTTAGTGGGACCAATCAACTCCAAAGTAAGCCAAGTGGACATCCTCTCGAAGCTGGTTGTGATTCCACTGCAGTTGATGCCTGAAACCGAAGAGCCAGGGAGAGGAACACCAAATAGTGTGCCTTGCTTTTAAGTTGGCCAAAACCTCCAGGAAGATCCTCCAGACTCCCAGGAAGCAGGACTGACCGAGCCTGAGCCACGTCAGAGTGCTGATCCCGAGATGCAAGGAAAGCCCATCTCAACAGCCAAGAGTCTGCAGTGGTGCTACTTGCTGAGACGCGAGGAGCTGAAACCGCGAAGTGCCACTGAATAGAAGTTGGTCCTTTTCTGCCGCAGACTGTCCCATTGCAATGCAGGAGTCCTTTAGACATCCTCCCTCTTGTCCCTGCAACCGAGGAACAGGGACACAGGATCTGCAGAGCTGCACAGGACCAGAAGCCAGCCAAACCCCTTTTCTTCTAACCAAAGGGTACTGTAAAGTCTAAGAGAACTTACCTCTTGTTGTTAACCTCACTTGTTCTCAGTGGAGACTTGCCTTGGTTGCTTCTGTAGTGTTGCTAACAGCTTCTTTACCTCAGAAGTCTAATCAGCTTGTGGCACTACTTTGATTTCTTCTTTTCTACAAAGACTTCTAAAACATTGTACAAGCCTTTTACCTACCTGTGCTTCAGCTCACCTTGACTTTTGTCCAATTGACTTTGGCCTGCCCCCCTGAATAACTTCTTCCCTCTGACTCTGTGTTAGGCCTCCTTCCAGGAGGGGGTTAACTTAATTGCAATGGGGGTTACCAAAAGTAGTTACCTGCTTCAGAATATTTGTGAGATCTCTTGTTTTATTCTAATAATCCTTTTCTTTGACATACTCGAAGTATTGCCCTAAATGCAACATTGATATATTAATGTCCTCAGTGTCCTAACTATTGAAGTCACCCAAGGGTGTAGGAAGTGTGTGTGCCATCCGAAATGGGTACTTGCCGATTTAGGGCAACTCAGTGTGTATTCTGGAGTGTATTTGTGTGTTACTATTATATTGCCCCTTCTGAAGAAGGCTTACTCAAACTGACTGTTTAATAAATTAATAATTGTTTAATCAAGAAACCTTGTGTGTAAGAGTTTTTTTAATACTTACTTGTCACTGTGAATCTCTGTGCAACTCCCCTACAGCTCACATTGACCCCTCTTGAGATAAGCCTGGCTGCTTAACACGCTACCAACCTGTGTAGTACAGACTTCATGTTCCTATTGCCAGGAGGTCAGGGTTGTTGTAGTGCACCCAAAGGGTACTGAATGCAATCTTGCCTAACGGGCCCAAAGGAGGTAGCAATCACCAAGCTGTGGAGACAGACAGACACAGGTACTTCAGACTTCTATCGAGACAAACAGAAAGTCATCTAACCTGAATAGACTTTGTAGCCTCAGTAAGACCCTGTGTGGGGAGACAAAGTTTGGCTGTGCTCCCTTGAGGCCCATACAAAGGAAAGGACACAAATATAGGATTTTAGAAATGAAGTAGTACCGAAATTGTCACTGTATATGGGCATTTGGCTACTACCATGGTAGAAAGGTTAGTTTGGTGCGGCCAAGCCAAAAATGTACAATTGATTCTAACCTACTCCCAAACACTTTCTGGGTAAGAGAAGCTATCCTGGGGAAAAATGCAGTGTGTGAAAGAGCTCCCCTGCTACAGTGGTCATATTGATTGCTAAGTGTAGCACAAAAAAAAAATTACAAAAAAATTTAAAAAAAGAGAGTTGCCATTTTGCATGGGGACTTCAGTAAAAGCCCATCTGACAAAATACAAGTCTAAAAGCCAAGAAAGCCACCCAACAGTTTAGTGGGCTTGCAGATTAATAGAAAAGAACCCCAAAAAGTGAACTCTACCATAATAGTACAAATACTGTTTAGTGCCATCTTTGTTTTAGTTTCAACAATGTATTTGGTCTGCCAATCAGAAAAGGGACATGGTTTTCCAACTGTTAACTTGATTAAGTCGAGAGACAACATTGTTGTGTCCAATATACAAATGATCGCTAATGGAGCGCAACACTGTTGCCGATTGTTTTTTTAAAAAAAACTTTTTTTATTTGCATTTTCAAAAGATGAAACATTCAACATTTGATATCCCCTATCCCCCCCCCTCTTTCCCTTGTTTCCCTTGCACCCCCTGGACCCTCTGTTCAGGAGCTACCCATGGAGCTTGTCAACCCCTCTGGGCTTCCGGTCGCCGACATAGTTATGATAGTTGTATGTCCTGTGCTCTTAGCAGGGGTCAGCGATTCCTTCTTCCGCTTAGACCCCCTTTATAGGTGGGACACCTCTTGAGGGTCTATAATTCCTAGCAATGCCATTGATCTTGGGCACCATGCTCTACGTGCTCCGCCCTTCAAGTATCTCAGGGGGCACACCCAATCTGCTGCGAACTTCGCATGGTCGCCTTGTATCGAATATGTAAGCCACTCCATAACGACAAGCGACCAAATTTTAGCAATCCATTCATGTTCTTGAGGAGGGTCTTTGGATTTGCACTTGCACGGCAGCACCATCGCTGCCGACATCATCATAACGTACCTTGCGGCTTGAATTTGAGTGGGATTTCCGCCAGGGCCCCGTTGAGAACTAACAAATCCAGTCCCCTGTTCACCCAGAACCTGGGCCATCACCTGCCGTATTACCCCCCCCAGTATTGGTCGATTTTTGGACATTTCCACCATATGTGAGCCCATGTGCCAATCCCCCCGCACTCCCTCCAGCAGTTCGGCGAGGATTGTGGGTACATTCTATTTATCCTGACCGGGGTTAGGTGCCACTGGAGCATCAATTTTAACCAGGTCTCTCTGATCTGGAGCGATCTTGTTAGTTTCGGTATCCGTGCCAACAGGGTCTGCCACTCCCGGTCCCAGATTGTGCTGCCCGTTTCAGCCTCCCAGTTCCTCATGTATTCCCTGCTCGGTGAACTTTCTCCCTCCTTACTGTGTTTATATATTGTGGCCATCAATCCCCTGTCTCCCGAGTGCGTGTCTAAGTATTTTTCAAAGGGGGTTAGGGCTCTAGACCCGGCTGGCTTCATCTCTGGATGGGAAAGCCAGTGCCTCAGCTGAACCTAGCTGTACCTGTGCCGTTCACCTAATCCAAATTCTGATTTGCACTGCTCGAAGTCTTTGACCATGCCGTTCTCATACATGTCTCGCACCATTCAACACCCCCCTTGGATCCAGGTGTCGAATGTGATGGTTTTACGATCAGGGGTTGTTAGGGAGAATTCTCCGTTTAGGCTGAATTTCCTAACCTAGTGAGTCCCCCAGCAGCTTTGCTGGATTTTTGGGGTTTATTTTTTTTTCTCCTGCCAAGAGTGAGACTCTTTTACCCTCACTCTTGGGCATGATGGGAGTGTGTTTCTTTGACTCTAGATGTGTTTAATGGGATATGGGGTCTTTTACTCCATAGGGCTTCATGCCTTTTTGTGATGTGTTACACAGCACCCTCAGTGCAGTAACACAGGGGTGTCATAGCGACCCCCCAGTATAGACTCCATACCCTGGGACTACTGTCTCCCAGGGCATGTAAAGTCACCATTGACTTTACTAGTCTCAAATTCTTAACAGAACCAGTACAAACCATCATATTGTGGACGTACTGGCCGGGGCAATTCGACTGCCCCGGGGTCTGTTAGTCGAGGAGGCACGTCTCCATCCCCCCTGATCGAGTTTTGGCTAGTGGCAGTGGACACTACTTTTTATATTCGACCGCGAATATATTCCTATGGGATTTTCCCATTGTTCGAGGCTACCAACTTTAATTATTTAATTCCTATAGCCTCGAACATACCGCCGGTTTATTTAATTAATATTAATTCCCCGTTTGGTATTTTTTGCCAAGACCCGGTTCTAAAATGGCGTTTGTGTTCTCTTCTGTGACTCCAACCCAAGTCGAGCCCTTTGTTCCACTTTTTTGGCGGGCTTCTCCCCAGAAGCCTCCAAAAAGTGTTGCCACTCTGTCTGGGTACCACAGGGGGTGTGGGAGGGGGTTTAGGCACCCTGGACTGAGTTGCCTAGGCAACTCAAGTCGCACTCCGTCCTGATTGGCCCAAGTGGTGAGCCGGCCGGCTCACCACTTAGCATGTTTGAGTGACAGCTAGGCTGAGTGAATGGGGGTTTTCTGCATAAAAGCAGGGCTTTGGGGACTGGAACTTCAGAAGTCGCCACAGGACTTAAGAATCTGAGGGAGAAGCTGAGCCGACCTGCTACGACGGCACCACCGGTGGAGCCCTGCTGAACCGTCTCACCACTTTTCCCGACGACAGAGGAGATCTCCAGCCCGGAGAGTCTTCTTCCTTCGACTGGTGGGGATAACCAGTCTGCTTCCTTTTTCGCTTCCTGGAACAACTCGTGGCCGCCTTGCCTGTGCCAAGCACCCCGGCAAATGGGATACCACGTTTTACCACTACCGCAAATCAAAGGGTAGTACCTTTAACCGGAAAACTCCGCGGCTGGTTTCTTCCCGACCTTCATCTTTCCTCCACGTCGAGATCTTCTCTTCCTCTGGACGACGCCGCGACTTGCACTTGCTGCCAGGAACAACTGCCCCCGCTGGAGGATCCTTTCCACCTTTGTTACCGTGTTCCGCCTGGCTTCCCTTGCAACCGACTGTACGGGGTAGATTTAGCCCCCAGCTTTCGAACTTGGGTTAGCCTGGGACACCCACGCTAAACTTTTCTGAGCCTAACTAAAACATCTCTGAACTCCCTGCAAGACTTTTTAAGCCTGTTGTCATTGTGTGATCTTGGATACATTTGTGCCCTGCTCTCTCTAAGAGTGGGCCCGGCCTATGGACTTTGGCTCAGAAGTAACTTTGACTTTCCTGCCTTGCTTAAGAGTTCCTAAGTATTAGTGTGGTGTATTTTCCTACATTCTGCCTTTCCCTCTCTTTTTCGTTAACTTATTGGAGTGCCATCTATAGTTAAGCGCTCACCTCTGTCTGGAAATAAGTGGTGTTAACTAAGACTTGTCTGATAAGGAATAAGGGATGTATATATAATAATAGTAACTGTGTTTAAAGTGATTGACAATATTAGTGCTGGAGTGTTTCAATAAGTGTGTTTTTAAATAAATAATTATATACCTTGATACCAAAGCTCTGGTCAGTGTTTGCTTGTGCTATTGTATCCGAGTGCCTATTGTGTATACTTTACATACTGCCTAACTCTTCTTGAGGGAAGTCTGACTGCTCAGCCACAGCTACCAGGTAAATCTGGGTGGTACAGACTGCTACCAAGTGGGTTTACTGCCAACACCTGTAGTCCTAAATCTTTTGCAGTGGTCCCCAAGGGAACTGCATAGGTTTCTGCCTAACAAGGGTGAATTGGGGGTTGTCAAATAAGGGAGTATAGGGGAGGGAAAGGTTGTAATGCATGACCTTAATTACTGCTTGGTCCCATGCGTCCCCTATTGTCGAGGTGATTCTGCTGCTATACATTTGGGGAGTTCTATCTGATCTCGGTTTCCACAACATTCCCTCCAAGTGCCCCGCCACCACCGCCCTATCCATTGACCTCCATATCTTATCTCTATCGTCCCTTTGCCAGTCCCTGATGATTCTAGTTTGTGCAGCAATGTAGTATGCCCTAAAGTCTGGCTCCCCCAAACCCCCCCGCGCGAGGTTGCTGTTCTCATGAGATTTATGGCTATTCTTGGATGCTTTTGATTCCAGACGAATCATGTCATAGCCTTATGGAGGGCCCTGAAGAAGGTGTGCGGGATAGAAATTAGTAATGCAGCAAAGTGATACAGCAGTTGTGGTAAGACCACAATTTAAGACATTTATGTGACCCAGCCACGAGATGGTTAGCAGCCCCCAGTCTGCCAGTTTCGATTTGAGTTTCTCCAAGAGGGGTGGGTAATTTGCTTGATGCATATCCCCCACGGTCTTCGGTATTTGGACCCCCAGATATGTTATAGATTTATTTGCCCACCTAAACGCATATGCCCCCTTGATGCGCTGCTCTGTGTGATGTGGCAGCTTGAGGCTGAGTATCACTAATTTATGTGTGTTCCGAAGCCCATGTTAGTCATAGTAGCAAACGGGAAGCCCAACTTCACCCTATTGAATGCTTTTTCTTCATCGATTGCCAGGAGGAGGGCAGGGATCTCTTTCAAGTGTGCCTTCTCTACCAGGTGGGCAATTCTTCTTATATTGCCTGCTGTCTGCCTGCTTCTGATGAAACCAGCCTGGTCAGGTTGAATTATTTTGGGCATGATTGTGTCTAACCTAGATGCTAGTATTTTAGTATGCATCTTGGCGTCCACATTTATTAATGCTATCGGGCAATAGGAGCCGCATTCAGTTGGGTCTTTGCCCTTTTTATGCAGAAGTGTGACCTTAGCCTCTTTCATTGATCTGGCTAGAGCTTTGGTGGATCCTATGTAATTGAATAATTTAGTAAGATGAGGGATTAGGGTTTCTTTATGCAATTTGTAGAACTCCGCGACCAAACCATCTGGGCCTGGGGATTTATTTAGTGGTGGAGAGATAATTGCCCTTCTAACCTCGTCCGTTATTTCCCTCTCTTCCACTGAGATTTGACATAGCTATCTTATCTAGGTAGGCCTCCTGAGCCCCAGGGTCTGGGTTGCTAGACGCGTATAGGTTATTGTACAACTGGCAGAACCGCCTTTCTATCTCTACATATTTGGTGCTTACCTGTCCCCCTCCCCCTTGATTTTCAGAATTGTTCTATCCCCTTCTTCCTTCCTCAGCATTCTAGCT
The DNA here is from genome assembly GCF_040938575.1 of Ambystoma mexicanum. Taxonomy (NCBI): domain Eukaryota; kingdom Metazoa; phylum Chordata; class Amphibia; order Caudata; family Ambystomatidae; genus Ambystoma; species Ambystoma mexicanum. The sequence goes on along the minus strand of NC_090933.1, from coordinate 668,043,340 downwards.
ATGAGCCGGTCTGACTTATTCGCTTTAACATAATATTTTTGGCGTAGGCGAAGTAGATTTTTCTCAGCCACCCTAGTCTGTATGAGATCCAACTGTCCTCTCACCGCTCGGTATTCTTGATGGCTGCCGATTGCGACGAGCCCATCCGTGCCATTACCTCTTTCAATCCTTTCTCTAATTGGTCTTTCTCTAAATTTAGCTCTCTATCCCTTCTGCCCTTTATCGCTATGATCTTCCCTCTTATCGTAGCTTTAAGGGCATCACACCATATTTGTGGAGAAGTCTTCCCATTTGTTATTTCCCCTGAAATCTACCAACTCCTATTTTCCCAGACCAATGTTTTATCTTTAAATAACAGGGTCGGATAGCGCCACCTCCACAGGCCTAGTGGGCCACGTGGTCTGAGAATCGACAGGGTGATTGGAGCATGATCGGACAGTGCAATGGCTCCTAGAGTTATGTCGGTTGTTTTGTCGAACAATGATCTAGACAACCATATATAATCAATACGAGAGTGCGATCTGTGCGCATGTGAATAGAAGTTGTACCCTGACGTGCTACCCTGGATCTCCCTCCATGCGTCGACTATGGCCAGGTCTTGTGTTTTCCTCATAAGGTCCCTTGACGTTCCCCCCGCTGGGCCCCACCCATACGTACTCCTATCCACGAGTGGATCTCAAGCCATGTTGAAGTCGCCCGTTAGTAGGATGCGGCCCTTGGCAAGTTTTTCCAGACGTGCGAGGGAGTTTTGTATAAAGGTATCCTGGCCCACATTTGGCGGATAGATTGTCGTAATTGTGTACGTCTCACCCCTCCCCTCCAGCACCGCCGCTAGGTATCGTCCCTAGTTGTCTTTTTTGCGTTGCCTTGACTGCCAGGTCTAATCTATCCTTCAAAGCAATCGCTACTCCTTTTTTATAGGTTTGCGTGGCCTGTATTATTCTAGAGTATCCCCAAACCTTTATCCTGTAGGTGTCCCGGGATTGGATGTTTGTCTCTTGCAACGTCGTAATGCGTGGATTCTCCTTTCGTAAGAACCTCTCCACCTTTTTCCTTTTGAGCTGCGCGTTTAACCCGTTAACGTTTAGCGATAATAGCTTCAAGCATTCCATGTTAACTTTTAAAGTGAGTCTCTAATTGCCTCCCTACTTTTGTTGTGTCCCGGAGCTCCCACCTCCCTCCCCAAGAGAATCGTCTCATCTGCGCCGGATACCTCCTTACCGTTTCCAACTTCCTGGATCATTTCCAAACCCCACCACCCCTGGAACCCCAACCCCCCTCTCCCTTTCCCTTACCCCCCTGGGTGAGCCCAGCTGGCAATCAGCCCCCCTCGTGCCATGAGCCCGGGAGCTGAACTCCAAGACTATTCCAGTTTTACCCCCACACGGAATCTCCCATTCCAAGGAACCGTCCCTACCCCCCTCCCCCACATGGGGCTTCATATATGTGTTAATGTTTTCCTGATACGGTGCACTTGTCAGACCTTTGCGAGCGCCCTCCCCGGGCTCACAGTATGGACTCTGTTCTTCCTCCGGTTATCAGGTTCTGCTGGTACTTTCGGGTGGGGATTCGTGGCGTTCTGGCGCCGCTTTCTTCAAGCCATTGCGGGGTGTCGGATGGTGGTCCTCTTTCTTTGACCGTTTGGGGTCCACTGTGGACCACTCCCAAGGTTTGCGAGCGCTGCGGTGGGCAGCCAATCCAGATAGGCTCACTGGCGGTTGTTCCAGACCCAGCAAGTCAATCCTTGTTCACAAGTGGTGACCTTGTAGTGTCTACCCTGCCAAGTGAAACTCAAGCCAAACGGCTGTGTCCATCTATATCAAATTTGCTCGGCTCTCAGATACGCCAGGACTGGACCCATTTGCCACCTTTTGATCAGGGTTATATGCGCCCGATCTTGGTATAGAAATATCTCTGAGCCGTTATATGTAATGTGACCTGCTCTTCTGGCTCTTTCCAGAATTTTCTCTTCCGTCGCGAAACTGTGGAAAGCCACCAAAATGTCTCTCGGTCTGGCTCCTGGTTCCACTCGAGGTGGACCCACACTATGGATCCTCTCAAACTGAAGATCAGCGCCTGGGTCAACGAGATCCGTGAAGATCGTGCTAAGAGTTCTTTTGAGGTACTCGTCTTGGATCGCTTCTGGGAGGGATTTGACTCATATTGATTCTCCGGGATCTCGCTTTCTAAATCTTCGGCCTGCAACTCCAGGTTTTGGGTGGCCGCCGCCAGTGTTTCCAGAAGGTTTTCAGCCTTCCGCCCATCTTCAGTTAGCTCCTGGATGGCCCGCTCATTGGTATCGACCCTCTCCAATTTTATTAATGTCTCTCTTTATCTCCTTTATTCCCTCAGCCAGGTCTTCCCTCAGCGTGTCCATCTGCCTTTGACCCGCCGCAGAGATCTTATCGACCAGCTCCCCCATTAATTGCTTGAGTGTCGATTGTGTGACCGGTCTGTCCTGTTCACCCTGATTGGGGTCTGTGCCTAGTTCACCTGCCTCCTCTCACGTTGGGTGATCGTCCTCCGTGATGGCGTCCCTAGCCCGGATTTTTGCGAGTGACCCCTCTTGACTTTTTCAGGCATTTTTCATGGCTGATGGGATGTCCTTCATTCTGTTCCTCGACATAGCTGGGATACTGAATGTGGGTGTGCTTTGTGTGTCGTGAGGGCCTCCTATCCTCACTGTGCGGGTGCTCCGGCGCTAGGGGGTTTGTCTCCTCATACTGACTCACAGGCAGCCGCTTTGCTTGGGCTTATCACTGGTCCTTTATCTTATCTCTTAGACCCCGGTAGGATCAATTCTTAGTTTTGGGGTTGTCTCTCCAAATTGGGCATTATGGAGGCTGGGTAGAAGCGCGAGTATCTTTAATGGTCTCTCCCAGGCTAAGATTACCTCCCTCCCAGGGAGAGCTGTGGACTTATTGTTCCCCTTGTTGTTGAGGCCTCTCTCGCTCCAGCGTACCGTGGGTATTTGGGGTAGGTCAATGATGTGTATTGCTAGTCTGGTGACCAGGCAGCAGCTCCCCCTGCAGCCGTTCCCCGCCCAGTGGTTCTTGTGCCTGGTCTTGCCCCCGGCTTACAGCTGGGGTGCAGTCCACTTCTATATGTTCCGAATTGTTCGACGGGCCTCCCAAGCAGCCCGGAGATGTTGGCCTCGTGTATATCGTTTACACTCTTGGAGCGGCCCAGAGAAAGGGGCTGGCTGCAGCCCCGGCAGAGTCTGTGACCCCAGCAGCCCACTCTAGGGCCCCCACCCCAGAGCCACCATGCGTGGGCGCAGTAGCTGGCGCGGGACCCCCCTCGCGGACAGAGGTCGAGGGTGCCGCCCCGATCCCAGTCTTCCAGCAACTGTCTTCGGACCCAGCACTGGGAGTGTGTTGCGCTGGGCCCGGGTGATACGGCGGACTGGGTTGTGCAAGGGCTCCTCACCCCTCCGTGCCGCAGAGGGTGATCGCGAGGGGGGGCCGGGCTCCTGGGTCTGATGGGGGGCAGACACTCACCCTCTTTTCAGCCGCTGAAAGTCCAGGTGCGCAGGGCCAGTAACAGTGCCGGTGGGCTCCCTCTTCTCTACTGTGCCTGGTCTCCACTGCGAGCCCCCGCAGAATGCGACAGTTATGTTCTTGTGGCCCGCCAGGACCCCAGCCTCTTGTTCCAGCGGAGGGCCGCGGAGCGCCACTCTCCTCATGCACCTGCTCGTGACAGGGTCAGGGCTTCCACCAAGGGCTCCTCTCGCCTGGATCCCAGAGCGGCGTACAGGGCTTTGGGCCGCTCTTACAACTGCCCGGCTGACTGACTCGTCTTGGTCGACTTCACTTTTCTGTGTGCCAGTTTCCCCTCCATATTAGTCAGAAATCAAACTAAACTAGACAATTTAAAATGGGGTTACTTTTGTGAGTCAGTTTAAATGTCTTGAGACTGCCCAGATTTTGTAGCTAAATGGACCTGTGTGAAAGATTTCAGTACATATCCATGCATTGAAATTCTAAATTTGACACAAATAGGAATGGTTACTCCAAAAATCTATTCTCCACCCATTCCTGTGTCTGCCTTCATCCACCACTAATAAGGAGCTCCCCATTTTGTATGCGCTGCTTTTAACAGACGCTAATAACCAAGTGCTGTGTTAAAGTAGTTGCCAGGGCCCTGCTCCAAGTGCTTGGAGAGCAGTGCACAGGACACCGACTGCCATCCTCCCCATGGCTGTTGCGATGGAATTGGTGGTAATTGAGGGCTTCCATGACCCTATGAGCTTGAAGACATTTGACCCTGCAGAGGTGACAACTATATTCAGCTAAAGACCTGGTTGCCTTTTTTGCTTTGAAAACTTGACATGGTCTTCTAAACATTGAGGAATCTCAGAAGGAAATCTCTACATGCTAAATAGCTTGAAGGACATTAAAGTAGCATTTGACAGCATGGCACTTTATGCAGGAGCATTCAATTCAAAAGCATAAATAAACTGTCACAAAAAAATTATGCAATACCTGCAGTCGAATTCTGCTGTTCTTGAAAGGTAACAATTTTTGCTATCTGTGCCCTTAAAGTGGCAAGTTCATTTTCTAAAGCACTGATCTTCTGCAGAGCTTCATTATTGACTACCACCGGAATGTCTTCCGTCGACAGCTCCCTGCTCAGGTTAGGCAATGATAATTGCCTATTCGGAAGTCCAAAGTCAAGCGGCTCTTCCAGTGCAAGGAATGCTTGACTAGACCGAACCTCCGATCTGCAAAAAGAAAAAAAATGATACAATGCCTAAAATGTTTTTTTTTTACTGTAGTTCTGTCATAAATATGTACATGACCCAACAAAACATGAGCATAAAACAAGTCTTACTTGCCAGTAATCATCTTTCTGAAGCTTGCATCTACTTAGGATCGCATGCTTTGCATAGGTCCCCCATTTAGTTCTTGGTGCAGGGTATTACATAATGTTTTTTTGAAATTTGAAAAATGGCACCGACAGGGGTGTACCTGTAACACTATCCCTACTCTACGTGTACACATGATCAGTTAACATGTTGGGGAGAGATTTAACTAGCAAACTCAACATGACAATATACTTCACTGACCAGGGAATAATAGGTTCTATTCCAGGGATTCATTGTGTAAAAGCACAAGAATTTAGATCTTCATTTTATGGCCAGAAAGCACAGAGGTGTGCCACTAGACTCAAAAATATTCCTTCATGGAGTACACATATTGTTAGCATGGCTTCCCAGGATATGAGGCACACTGTTGCGACTACCCACAGAATTCTTGTTCAGGCCGGAAGTACCGTTTGACGAGGAATAGAGGCAAGTCTTTACAATTGAGTTAGAAGCAGCAAAAGTGAGAGGATAGGGTGATTCTACATGGGGTGGATGAAGGAATAAGCTGGAGGACAGTAGTAGCTCTCGATAAAGGATATAGACTGACGAAGAGGTGTTTACAGACGATTAGTGTTTAACATAAGTCTCACTATCAGCTCATAATTGAGAGCAGAGAAGTGCTGCAAAGAATGTCATTGGTAAAAAAGACGGTCCTTCCTTCAGGAAGATTTGGCACAGGTACCAAGCATATTGTGGAGCAGTAGTCCATATGATGTGGGACTATAAAAAGGAGTAGGTTCAGTCAAAATTAAACTGCAGCCAGAAGCCATTTTGCCGTGGGTGAGACAGTAGTACCCAATGTCAAGAGAAGCAGATTAAGGTATTTATGATAACTTAACATTTCTGCTCTAGTGCAGCAAGGGATACTTGTGCCATCAGAATCCCCTTTTAACATGGCAGTGTACCCAGTGGAAGAAATCTACGGGTTTGGGAGTTCTGGGAGATTTGTTCAGGACCTATGCCCCCTAAACATTGTTGAAGCAGATTTCCCATTTGTCCCAAATCCAGTCACAATAATGTGCAACATCCCATCCTAAGGAAAATATTTCAGAGTGATAGATTAAAAGAAGGCCTTCTTTTGAATTCCCCTTCACAAGGAGTCACGGGTCTTGACCGTTTTCCCATCGCAGAAAAAACTTGAAACACCAGGTTGCCTCAGGGGTACAGTGAATCCCCCTCAATCTTCAACCGAGTGCTCCAGATGGACCTCTGAAACGTACACTTTGGCAGTATAGTGATATAATATGAAGATGACATTTTGGTGTGCAGCGAGACAGTGGAAGAGTGCAGAAAAGACTCAATACAGTTGATGAATGTTGCTAGAGAAAGGGTACAAAGTAGACCAGGAGAAATTACAATATTGCCAGAAAGAAGTTTTATATATAGGTCAGTTAATATCTCAAGAAGGAAGAAAAGTGACCCCTGAGAGAGCAGAAGCAATCATGAAAACACCCAGACCAAAAACAGTGAGGGGGGATGGTTTCAGTTACTTACCTGTAACTATTTTTCTCCAGCATGGGTCTGGCATGGATGCACATGGTCATTAATATTCCCCGTCAGGCTGGGAATCCTTGGTAAAAAGAAAACAGTTTCACTTTGAAAACTGTATTTCTTCTCTAAACCAATCACTGTACTCTGGGTCATACTGTCCCCATCCAATGACAATCCTCTCCCTAAGCCCCGCCTCTGGCAGCCATCTTCGGATTTGGTAAGCACATAAAGTGGCAGTATAACCAAGAAGAGCCGCAGAGGGGCCAAAGGGAGGGTTTGTACGTGACTATGTCAGACCCATGCTGGAGAACAAAGCAAGGTTACAAGTAAGTAACCAACCTTCTCCAGCATGGGGTCTAGCATGGATTCACATGCATGTGAATAACGAATACACAGCAGTACCACATTACCCAACCACGGGAAGTGGCAAGGCTCAACAGAAGCATTTAACACCCCTGGAACAGACTCACCTTGAGTGAACAGGTTGCGTAGCACTGCCTGGATGTCTCTGGTCTCCTCCCTGGAATCCCTGTCGACGCAACAGAACGTTGTGAAGGTATGCATGGACTTCCACGTCGCAGCCCTGCAGGATATCAAGCAGGGGCACCCTAGAAAGGAACGCCAGTGGGTTCTCTGACAGCCCAGTAGCGGCCAGTTCACCAGCAGATGACAGTGCATGATGCAGCCTGAGAGCCATCTTGAAATGGAAGCCTTAGACAAGGTCTTCCCCTAGTTCGCAGGACCAATGTTCACAAACAAATGAGAAGTCTTCTGAGAACTCATTGTGCGGGTCACGTAAAACTTCAAGGCATGAGCAACGTCATGCAAATGCAAGGCCCTCCCTGCCAGCGACTTTTGGGAAGAAAACGGGCAACACCAAAAGTTTGTGGAGGTGGAATTCCGATGGAACCTTCAACATGAACTAGGGCTGCGTGCTGGGAGAAACCAGAGGCTATTCCCAGGGCTCCTTTGATCAGGTGGTGAAGGCGACCGTCCCCCAGATAGCACGATCCTCCCCACAATGAGAGAAAATAATAATGGACTCTCCCAGGATGGGAATAAGGCCAGGACAAAGTGAGATTGTCATTGATAAACTCCCATTTAAGCTCATGGGAGTTTATCAATCGGAATAGGGCATGCAAAGAACTCTGCAAACTCCGAGAGCGCTCTGCCTGACAATAGCAAAGACAGGCGTATATATTTACAAAAAGCGTCACAAGAACCTAGATGCTATAGGGGGCACAAGTTTGTGGGGATTGGGTGGCGACGACTAACTATAGGTGTTGCTGCAATGTGGTTTGCCGTGGTTGGAGGACGTCACTGGTTACCCTCGTGGGTTAGGCTGGGCCTGGCAGGTCAGCTGGGCTCATCCGGACGGTGGGTTTGTGTCAGCCGTGACCAGTGTCAGTGATGCTTTCTGCCCTAGGCCACGCACACCGCAGTCATTCAACACTGCAATATTATCTTCTCCGGTAAATCTTGCAATAGGTTATTCTACAGGTTAATGCAAGACAGGAGGAATGCACCTAGAGTGCGGTCTTTTGGTGATACATCAATACATGGTTACCATCGTCCTGTTGACCGGGTATCACAGGTCGCGAGGTTGGGTCTCAGGGCATGGGACGGCCTGTCCGTGTTATGTCTCGTTAGAAGTCATTATGAATGTGTTCCTGTAGTGTTGCCGTAATATTGGGTGCCCTACTTTTACAGGGGCCATTAACCTAGGGTGAGCCGGTGGGTCGTGGAGCCTAAGAAAGGGCAACTTTGGATCTGTTTTAAGGCCAGGGTGTACGGCTGGGTTGTAAATAATTCAGGTGGCAGGCCGCGGCCTTGGGGGCTGCGGGGGGAATGTGAATGTTTGAAGCGGCTCCAGCCGAATTGGGGGAGGTGGAGCAGAGCAGCACAGGCCTCTGCTTTTTGTCTGGCAGGCTTCACTGGGAGGAAGGGGGAATGGCCTTGCATGTGCTCACAAAGGTATTTTCCTCGTGCGTTGCAGTTTTAAGTGGAAGAGACAATCATTCACATAATACACAATACTCATTGAGTCTTTTCAAACCTTATGTTTTTGATATTTCACATGGCCGTTTTAAAGATGTTACCTATAAGTTAAGTATTCAACAACCACAACATTTTGTTACATATCTATACATGTGCGGTAAGTGAGGTAGTAGTAAGGTTGGTGGAGCACGCAGGAGCAACCCGCCAGTAAGACTGACGGCAGTGACACACAGTGAGCTTAGACATACATATGGTGCATTTTCGTGCACCCTTTGCATGAGCTCCCAATAGGGTTGCATTTGTCTTCCTTTGTGCTCTAGCAGCATTAGTTCAGTTATGGCATGGGACCTGGGGGTGTAGTCTTCTCGGCGAAACATGCAACATGAAAAAAAAACCCGGAACACCTTTACTATTTGCGCATAGCTACGGGGATGTGGGTACTTCATCCCGAATGTCATAAGCACACATTCTGCCATCTTCATGGTGGTTACAGGTTTTTAGTCAGAAAGGTCGTGGAGAGAAAGGTTTACGGGGACCATTTTACAGTTCTTTTCCACCCCGGCCCTGCTGGCCGGGTCATACTGGAAACAGCGATACACTGCGGAAGGTGAAATGTTAGTGTTGGTATCTAACACTAGCTCATGTCCGTCTGTTCGTGGGAACGGGCTCTCAGCGGATCTGCCAGAGAGCTGCGGCCACAGGGTAAGTGAAACTCTCCGCTGCGGTGCACAGGGCTCAAACCATCTTTATTTTACAAAATGGTTTCCAGGGCCTAGCTAAATTCAGCATGTTTGGTCAATGTCTTCAGCCAGTGGCCCACCCACCACCTGAGCCCTGGTGGCAGGGGGAACCCCTGACGAGCCATGGACTTCACAAGGGGGAGAGGGTCTCTTGGACCAATCCTCCCATACAGTGGCCACGAGAGGGCCATCGCTCCTGGATGCCAACCCTGGGGGCAGACGAGCAGGGGAGTATCACCTGGGCAAGGGGTCATCAGAGATTATGGGAGACCTGCTATTCCTCCCGTTCTGATATACTTAGTGCAGCTACTTATGGTCAGTCAGTGAACTCCAACTGAGATGCAGGCTTTTCATTTATAGGAAGGGCAGAGAGAGCGGGCAGACAGAGAGAGCGCGCAAGAGGACAGAGAGAGCGGGCAGACAGAGAGAGCGGGCAGACAGAGAGAGCGGGCAGACAGAGAGAGCGGGCAGACAGAGAGAGCGGGCAGACAGAGAGAGCGGGCAGACAGAGAGAGCGGGCAGACAGAGAGAGCGGGCAGACAGAGAGAGCGGGCAGACAGAGAGAGCGGGCAGACAGAGAGAGCGGGCAGACAGAGAGAGCGGGCAGACAGAGAGAGCGGGCAGAGAGAGAAAGGGCAGAGAGAGAAAGGGCAGAGAGAGAAAGGGCAGAGAGAGAAAGGGCAGAGAGAGAAAGGGCAGAGAGAGAAAGGGCAGAGAGAGAAAGGGCAGAGAGAGAAAGGGCAGAGAGAGAAAGGGCAGAGAGAGAAAGGGCAGAGAGAGAAAGGGCAGAGAGAGAGAAAGGGCAGAGAGAGAAAGGGCAGAGAGAGAAAGGGCAGAGAGAGAAAGGGCAGAGAGAGAAAGGGCAGAGAGAGAAAGGGCAGAGAGAGAAAGGGCAGAGAGAGAAAGGGCAGAGAGAGAAAGGGCAGAGAGAGAAAGGGCAGAGAGAGAAAGGGCAGAGAGAGAGGGCAGAGAGAAAGGGCAGAGAGAAAGCAGAGAGAAAGGGCAGAGGGAGAGAGAGGGCGGAGAGAGGGAGAGAGAGGGCGGAGAGAGGGCGGAGAGAGGGGGGAGAGAGGGGGGAGAGAGGGGGGAGAGAGAAAGTGAGAAAGTCAGAGAAAGAAGGCAAAGAGTGAGTGACTAACGTACTCTTATTCCTTAGTCCCCTTTCCTCCATACTGCATGGGCGTCCCTCGCTAGGGACCGGAGAAGGAACCTTTTTCACCAGAAAAAAACCTTTCCCTTTAAATTTAGAGGCACGCGGGGGTGCCAAAATGGGAGGATGCGCTCCCCTCAAGAAAACAGATTTCTTACAACTGCCTGTCCGAAAGCCGCATCTGACAGGGCCGGCGTCTAAACTGTAGTGCTTACAGAAAGCTGATGGGGTGGCCGCCCTAAAGATGACTTTTGGAATGCAATGGCTGTGGCCTTGGCTCTGACAGCGTGGGCGTGCATGTTAGCTGTAAGTGGTTTGTGCTGCCCCTCATAGGCCTCCTTGATGGCCGAAACCATCCACCTTGCAATAGAGGCCTTGGATGCCTGATCACCTGGCCTTGAGCCCCCCCCCTCCCCCCGAAGGTGACAAAGAGCGTCCGACTTGCGGAAGCCCTTGGTCCCGTCTAGAGCGCGTCTGACATCCAGACAGTGCAAGACCCTCTGAGCATCGTCTTTAGGGTCAGCAAAAAACGTAGGTAAGACTATCTCCTCGTTTAGATTTAGGTTCTGAAGCCACCAGTGCCTGGATATCGCTGACTCTACAAGGAGAGGGGAGGACAATCTACAGAGCTGTTTCAATAGTGACCAGCCTGATGTCCGCGGATGCCATTGGCTCGAACGGTTTGTGCGCCAAGGCACCAAACCCTATATTGAGGCCCCACACGCGGTGTGGTTTCTTGATGGGAGAGAAGAGCCTGGTGAGGCCCGACAAATGTCGCTCGACCACAGGGTTGGAAGATGAGAAGGCCTCCTCCAAATTTCTGTAGGCCCCTATGGCTCCCAAATAGGTGCAGCATGTATCCACCTGCACGCCTGAGTGAGCAAGGTGTGCAGAGAAGTAGAGCACGTCATCCAACGTGCTTGTAAGGGGGTCGATCTCCTTAGTCAGCCCGGTCACAGAACCTGGACCATTTTCTCTTGTACTGGCTCCTAGTAGCCTTGCTCCTAGCGCCCTGAATGATTTCTAGGTTAGCCTGCGATAGACCAAGGTGTTTCAGCATGACCTACTCCGGAACCACGCTGCAAGGGCTAACTTCTGTGAAGCGGGGTGGATGACCCTGCCCCCCTGCAAAACAAGGAGATGAGCTGGGCCATGCGGCAGGTGAATGGGAGGCCTGGCTGAGAAGCTTGGAGAACCACGGTCTCGCCGGCCACCACGGAGCTATCAGAATGATTGAGGTCCCACGATTCCTTTATCTTGTAGACCACCCTGTGGATCATGGGAGGAAGTCATACACTGTGATGCCGTTCTACTAATTCTGGAATGTGTCGCCCAGGGAGCCGGGGTCCTGTCACTGCCAGGACATGAACTGCTGGCACTTATTGGTGTCCCAGCAGGCAAAGAGATCCACCCAAGGATGCCCATATCTGCTTAAGATCTCCAGCAGCACCAGATCATTCAATTGCCACTTGTACTCGTCCGCTCCCAGTCTGCTGAGTCTGCCCGCTTCCAGATTGGACTCCCCCGGATGGTGGATTACCGTCAGGTAGATGTTGTTCTGCAGGGCCCATTCCCACATGTTGATCGCTAGATTGCACAGTGGAGGGGACCTGGTACCACCCTGCTTGTTCATATAGTACATGCTGGTGAGTGGTCTGTCCGGATGAAGACGACCTTGCCCCCAATGAGCAGAAAGAAAGCTTTTGAGAGCTAGCCAGATGGCTTTCAGAACCACCCAGTGCAAATGAGACTCCTGCAGGGTCCAGACTCCATGGACACTGGTTGCCCAAAATGGCCCCCACAGCCTTCCAGGGAGGAATCTGTAGTAATGATGACCTGCGGGCTGGCTGCCAGAAGGGCTCGCCCGTCCGCAGTTTGTAGTCCCTAGACCACCACGTGAGGTCCGGGTGGAAAGGAGGAATGCTGACAAGCTCCGCTTGGCAGCCCCGCTCCCAACTCCATGAGGCTGCGAAGTGCATATGCAATCTCCTCGTCTTGTGTAGGGTATGGCCAGTAGGACTGCTGCCATGCCTAATAAGTGTTGGTACCACCAGGTGGAGGTCACCTCTCGGGTGAGGTAGTGAATAGTGGACTTCTTGATGGCCGTGACCTTGTCCTCAGAGAGAAAACTCTCAGAGCTTATGTCCCATATTTATTTACTTATATAGTTATAACGCGCCGAAAGTTCGCAAGCATCAGGGCGCGACAGACACATTGATTGAAGATTCACAAGACGGCAACAAAGAGGAGGGATGACAGGGGCTTCAGAGTATGCACTAGTGTGGCGGTTCTGAGGTTATCTAAAGAGCGTGGTTTTGAGTTTTCTTAACATTTGGAAATTGCTTTCAAGTCTAAGATGGTGGGGTGGCTCATTCCAGTAGGAGATGGCTTTGGTGGAGAATGCTCTACTTAGGCCCGTAGCTTTTATTTTGAAGTGGCCTGACTTAAGCGGTCCCTGCTTTTCAGATCTTAGGCTTCAGCTTGGCTCATACAACTTGAATTCCTTCTTGAGATAGGCCTGGGCTTCTCCGTGTAAGCAACGATGTACAGTGTCAAAGATTTGAAGGCGATACGCGCCTTCATTGCTAACCAGTGGAGATTTTTTTTTCTGTCATTTGTTATGTGTTCACGTCTGGACTCGCCCGAGATGGATCAAACTGTTATTTTGTATTATTTGACATTGCTTGATGCAATTACTAGTGGCTCCCTAGAGCAGGGCATTTCCATAGTCCAGCCGTGACAGGATGGTGGCTCTGGCTATTGTGGCACTATTTTGTGTGTTTAGAAGGTGCCTGGTACGGCATAGAAGTCTTTGGTAGTATTTGCAGTTCTGCTTGAGGTACTAAGTTTGAGCCTCGGCTCCTAATGAGGATTTTAAGTAAATCCCGAGTGTCTTGACTTTTTCCTGACACTTGGATAGTGGAATCCTTTATAAGAAAGAAGTAAGCTGGGTCTAGGTTTTTTAGGACTTTGGTTGATCCGAATGTCATAAGCTCCGTCTTGGAGCTATTTAGACACATCCAGTGTGACTTCATCCAATTTTCAATGGTATTATAGATGGCTGAGAGTCTATTATTGTTGAGTATATGGTCACTGCACAGTTCGAATATAAATTGAGTGTCGTCTGCAAAATTAGTAAAATAATCCCGAGTTGTGAAGGAGGGAGCAGAGACAGCCGAGGTATAGATTGAAAAGCAGTGGCGAGAAACTGGCTCCCTGAGGAACGCCACAATTCACAGGTCTGGATGTGGTGGAGTGTCCTCCCCAAGTGATTTTGGAGTTTCTATCCTCGAGAAAAGATGCAACCCAGTCAATGGCCTACTCCAAGCAATTTCCTGCAGTATGTAGGGCCTCTCTGAGCTTCCGATCTATTAAATCGAAAGCTGCCAAGAGGTCCAAAAGGATTAGCAAGCCTGCTTTTCCTTTGTCCAGAATGCCAAGCATTCTGGTTTGCAGGTCTAACAGGGCAGATTCCGTGCAGTGAGCACTTCTAAACCCTGACACTTGCGAGTGCAGAAGATTGTTCTTATCAACATATTCCTATAATTCATGTGTGGCTATTTTGTCGAGAAACTTTAACAAAAAGTTACAGTTAGTGATTGGTCTGAGATTGGAAGGGTCTTGTTGGTCCAGACCTGTTTTTTTTAATAGCGGAGGGACCGTGACAGTTTTTATTTCTACAGGGACTTTCCGGTCCCTGAATGACGAGTTTGTCAATCGGCATAGATAAGGAGCAAAGACTTCTGCATTGTCTAATAGAAATTTAGGGGGCAAGATATTTTCAGAACATGAGGTGCAGTTTATGGAGGAAAGGGTGTTCAACCTGTCTTCTATAGTGACAGGCGAGAAGTGGAACATAGATGTTTTAGGTTCTGAGTTTTCCTCCTTGGTGTAGGGCAAAAGTGGTCAGTCTGTCACTTCACAGTTTGTTATGGTTTCTCTAGCTTTTTTTAAAATCTTATTTAAAAAGGCTGTTTGAACTTTTTCACAATCTTCCATAGTTGGTTGGAATGGCGTAGAGAGAGTAGGTGGTTTGTCTATGGATTTCAATATATGAAACAATTTCCCGGTAGAGTTTGTGGCAGTGTCAATCTGATCATTGTAGTAGTTCTTTTTCAATTCTGTTAGCTTGGCTCTGTAGAAGTGGTCAGTTTTTTTAAAGTTTTCTTTGTTTAACTCGGAAGGATCTTTATGCCACTGTGTCTCGAGTTTTCTTTTGGCTTTTCTGAGTATGCATATGAGGCCCAGAAAGGTCAGGCTCTGCGTAGGCTGCAGCTGAGACTTCTTGAGGTTGACTGGAAACCCCAGCTCGTGGAGTGTGATCATAAGGGCAGAGAAAGTGTGATGAACCACCTCTCGAGATCTTGTCCTGAGGAGCTAGTCGTCCAGGTACTGGTGGACGTGGTGGCCCTGGGTCCTGAGGAGGGCTGCCACCGCATTCATGAGCCTGGTAAATACCCTGGGGGCTGAATTGAGGCCGAAGGGTAGCACCTTGTATTGGAAATGGCAGCCCATGATTCTGAATCTTAGAAAGGAGCGTTGTGGCTGCCAAAATCGGGATGTGTAGATAAGTGTACTTCAGATCCAGTGAGCACATTCAGTCTTCCCTGCACAATGTCTCCACAATCAGTGCTGGCGTAACCATCTTGAGTTTTTGAAGAGGGAGGGAGAGGTGGAAAGGTCCAAAACTCCTCTCAGGCCAGCCTGGTGGTTCTTTTGTATGGCGAAAATCCTGTAGTAGCCCAATCCTCGCTGGGAGGCTGGGACTTGTTCCACTGCCTGGCTCTCAACGAGCGACCAAACTTCCGCCAACAGAGTTGCTGTCCCAATCTGTGGGAGGAGAGGAAGGGATCGGTAGGCGGTACCCCGTGGATACTACAGAGAAGACCCAGGGGTCTGCCGAAACCGTGCGTGAAGGGCAAGCCAGCACCCCCCCCCCCCCTGCTGTGGACATGGGGACCGGAAGGGACATGTCCTGCCCTCTTTCCCTTTGAGGCTGCTGCTGCGGAGGGGGACTGAAAAAAGCCCTTGCTCCTCCCCTTTTGTGGTTTGCGCCGGTGCTGACTTGGAGAATGGTCAGGTTGCATGGACCTCTGTTCTTGGAAGCCGCAGAACCCCCCGAACGCCCGCCCCTTGTCGGAGCATTGACGTGACTGGGTGTACGCCTTGGACGTGGCCTTCGTAAGCATAAAGACTTTTCAGTTTTCAAACTGTTTTTCTTTTGATCTAGCTCCTCATCTGTGCTAGAGTGAAAGAGATCACCACCCTCGAATTGAAGGTCCAATATGCGTTCCTGGACGTCTGGGTTAAATTTAGTAGCCCGAACCCAGGCAGTCCCTCATGTCCGTAGCGATGCATATGGGCCGGCCATAAGTGTCAATGTGGGCCACGGTGGACTCCATGATGTCTTGTGCCACCATTTTAGCCTCTGCCAGTACCGCCTTGAAATTTGACTGGCTCTGTACCGGAAGGAAGTCTCCTATTTCCTGAAAAAACCTCTGGTTAACGGCTGCCAGCATGGCATCCATGTTGGATTGACAAAGATGCAGCTAAGTGTTGGAATAAGGTTTCTTCCCGTACCCCTCCAAGATCTTCTCCTCCTTGCATAGCAGCGCCGAGGAGGCCGAGGACGACAGGCTTCGAGTAGAGTGGCACTGCAGCAATCAACGAAGAGTGTGGTTGAGGGTGGGCCAACAGCAAGAGTGGATCCCCTCCATTCGCCTATACGTGGTGTCCAGGCGCCGATTGACAGGCTGGGTCAAGTGGGGTTTGAGCCACACCTTCTTGGCCAAGGCGACAACATCCTTCTGCATCGGGATCCCTGTTCTAGCCGCGGGATGTAGAGTGAGGACCTCTGCAAGTACCCCCACCTCTGGTTGTTGGACTTCAGTTTGAGGACGGCCCAAGTACTGTGCTAGCCCTGCGAGTCATTCGTGGAATGCCTTGGCAGACTATGGTGTGTCGGGGTCTTCTTCCTCATCCATGTCCACCATGACGTCCGGCTGGTCCGGAGCAGGTGGAGGAGTGCCTGGCGCAGAGGGCTGAGGTGTGGAGACTGGAGCCAGAGGCTGGTACGGAACCACCTGAACTGTGGAGGCAGGGGATGCACCAGGGCCTGCAGCGCTGGAGCCATAGAAAGAATGACTATAGGCAGAGGGGCCGGAGGGAGCATGTCCCTGATCACATCCCTAAGGACGGTCCCCATCTGAGGAGATTTCATGAGCGTGAGGAACTTTTCAAAGAACCTGTCCTCGCAGGCCGGCGGGGTGGCAGGTGATATTGACGGGGTAGCAGGCGGCTGCTGGGGCCAGTGCATACTCCGTCTAACTGTTAGCCGGGTAAACCTGCCCACCTACTCCGTTCCTCGGGGCGGTATCGGACAAGTGGCCATATTGTCTGGTGCGGTGGCCAGCTTGTCGAGCTGAATGCCACATGCCGAAGTCATGGTGCTTGGCTCACTGGGCCCAGCCTCCTCCAGGACTCTTGGAGATTGTGTCAGACCTACCCTGCACCTCAGGCCGAGGTCTGGTAGGCTTATCGCCCTAGGCAGTATCGCCGGCAGTGCTGCGTGTACGCACCCCCTCGGACATGTTGAAAGTACAAGGGCGTAGCCCCTCGGGTGTACACCCGGTAAATCAACCTTGCGCACCCTCAGCCCTGTCACCGGAAGGATCTACAGACCCCCCCTCGGCAAGGCAGCCAGCAGCTGAACTAGTCTTGGTACCCTTACTGGTTTGAGAACCTGAGAGGTTCCTCACGGCCAGGCATTTCCTTGGAAAGGAGTCGCCCTTGCGGGTTGTGCTGGAAAAGAGTGGCCTTCCATTGGGCCTGGACTTATGTCCGACGAAGTCCTTCAAGTCCTCTGGAGGCGACTTCTCGAAGAGCTCCCTCCACCAAGATAGTCTGTTCCTCAGAGCACGCAATGAAATTGCTTTGCCCGCGGTACAACCCTCCCAGCCATGGTCAGGGCCAAGGCAGCCAAGACAAAGAGCATGGGGATCGGATGTAGGGAAGAGCCCCTCGCAGGCTGGACACCTGCTGAAGTCTGCTGAAGTCGACATGCGCTGGAGAGGAAGGTCGCGCCAGAGGACCGAGTACCTGATTGATAAAAGAAGACAAAAAGAAAGAAGAAAGTATCCGGGGAAGAGAGCGTGGTATTATATGGCAGAAGCCAAACCCAGGAGCGTGGGTGAAATTGGCCTGTTCCTGTCGACGCGGAAAAGGGGACTGGGAAGTGGCACTGGTGGGCTGAGGCAGGAGTGTGCATACTCCCAGGGCCGCACCTCTAAAATTAAAGGGGAAGAAGGTTTTTTCGGGTGAAAAAGGTTCCGTCTCCCATCCCTAGCAAGGGACACCCATGTAGTATGTAGGAAAGCGGATGGGACCTAAGAGTACAATTTTGAATTCTGAATAATTAATTAAAGCAGGAACCTTTTTATGAATGTCAAGCAAGTAAAGAAACCGAAGAAAAGTGGCAAAGACGAAAGTTCCCTTATAAGGGAATAGCAGTGGGGAAAGTTTATAAGCAACATTATCAACAGCCAACAGTCTTTCACAAATGTGGGCGAACTTCCAGTGGGGAAAATCTTTAACCACCATTTCCAACAGCCAAATGGCTATGGGAAAGTTATATTGAAAAAAACCACTGGGAAAAACTCAACCAGTTTTTGCATCAGTCAAGAAGTAGTGAAAAAACCTCAAAGCAACCAAGGCATAAATCCCCTCATAAGAGATACTTTTGGGGAAAGCATATATCTCACATTGCCAACAGCCAAGAAACAAACCATTGAGTGGCGACAAGAACGCCACTCTGAATTGGAGAAAGCTTGTAACCCAAACTGCTATCAGTCAAGAGGCTGTCTTGAAACTATTGACACTTTGAGAATAGTTTTTCTATGTTCCATTCTCAGTTTGGAGAAAACTGGAACTCAAGTTGTCAAGCTGCTACAATTAAAGACAGACAGTTACTGTTCAATCCTCCCGCCAAGAGATTGGTGTGGAGAATCTTGGAATGAATATTGCCATCAAGTTGAAAAGTAGCTGTAGGAGTTTTTCTTCCTGGCAGGCGAATAGACCAGGAAGGAAGATGATTTGGTAAAAATAGCTTTGTGGCAAAAAGGTGCCGATTATTGACAAGCAGTGGCTTCACCAAGACAATTTGATTTGCTATCCTGACAAAAGTATTTCAAGTAGATGTATTTAGAAAGATTCAAGTGCTGTCTTGACAAAAAGTAGTTCTTTTGGAGAAAGTGTTACATGACAACAGAACAATCACATTGGTTGAACTTTGTTTTCTGAAAGAAAAACAATTATATGGAGTCTCACACTTACACCATCCGAGGCCGGTGCCGTGTAGCACTCAACATTCCGAGGACTTCGTCCATGACTTAACCATTAGTTTGGATCCGTCAGCACTTACTCCCTCTTCCCCATCCTTTCTGCACTTGCACATTCTGAATACTCACAAGGCATAGTAGGTTCGTCCTTCCTCCTTTGCTCTTAAAATTGTTTTGCAATGTATTTCCCACCCTTCTCCTTCCCGGCTCTGTGCCCTTTGAAACAGTATATTCCTATTGTATAAGTGTCTAACAAGCCAACAATAAACAAATATTTTCAAGAGGAATAGTGAGGAAATAAACTGTTTTTGAATTAGCAACCAAACATTGTGGAGCAACCAAGCATTGTGTAAGAAGCATTGGTTGCTTCTCGGAGAAAGATACAGTGGTTAAAGAAATACTTTATCGTTACCTTGAACAGAACTTTATTGAATGAGAACTGTAATCAAAGTATTCCTGAACTGATACAGGGGAAGGGAGTTCAATCCTGGTCGCAACGAGTCTTCAAGAACCTTTAAGTTGAATTAAGTAATACTTTTTTTTTTAACTAAAGGTAGCCATATTTTCCTAGTATAATTTTGTTGTGTGTTTTAGTGTGAGGGTCAGAGCCGTTTTTGACACTAGGTCATTTTTCTTTAGTCTTAGTTTGCTAGGAAGGGACCTCTCCGTTAGGATAGGGAAAGATGGCGTTTATCAAACCTGTTTTATTTAAATAAATGGCAAACCTTGAGAAAACTTTACCTTTGTGTCTGTCTCACATTTGTGACCCCTCACACCTCCACCAACTGGAAGATGGGGAATCCAGCATTAATCAAGAACCCTGCAAGAGGCAAACCCAAAGGAAGAAACGCTGGGAGTGGTCGTTCGCATCCCAGGTCTCTCAGTGGAAGGACACAAGGACTGTACTATCGGGATGAACCCACGGGACACCGCCACCATCCCAAATAACGATGCAGGCGGTCGACATTGACAAAAATGATCTAACAATGCAGATCACCCAATTGTCAATCGAAAACTGGTAATCCGCTCTTTCCAATTGGATGGCCTACGGGATCTAAATCAGCACTCACTACAGCCCAGAAGAAGGATAAATGGCAAAATCTTCAAAACAAAAGCAGAGGGCTTTAAAGTACCCGCTTGTCCTCTGGGTCACAGGACCATGGCGGTCCCCTACGAGTACTAATACACTCGGCGACCAATATCCTGATGTGCTCAGCACTTTTTTCTGCAGTTGGTATAGTGAAGTTTAATTGTTGTGTTCTATGGGGAGGGTATAGTTATAGCTGCATTCAGGGGCTCAGGAAAGCAGAATCCGAAGCTACAATGGATATAGTTTCAAAGGAGATGAGCAATTACGCATCAAATGGAGAGTGGGGGTTGGGGGGTCATCACACACTCTCCTAGTCTGAGATGGACACAGAAAAAGTTCTTTTCAAGGTAATTAATTCTTGCTACTCACAACATATCAGGGGACTTAACTCCTCTTTAAAGATAAAGTCGACCTTTATCTATGCAACATCTGGGTGGAAGTAGTAGCCCTTCAAGAAACGCACCTCCGAAAACATGACAAAGAAAATGTCAGATTTGGGCACTATTCCTGCATCTACCCCTCCAGGTCTGCTAACAAAACCTGTGTGGTCTTAGTAGCTTTCAGAGACTGAATGAACTTTATAATGAAGAAAGTGCAGGAAGATTGGAATGGCTGCTTCCTTTATATATGTGGTCAATTGGGAGCCATGACACTGTTAATACTTTCAATCTATGCCCCCAATTGGAGCCTGGACATTTTGATCAGGGACCCCCTGCAGAGCCCAGGGGAGTTCGCAGAGGGTTGGTTGACTTCAACATAGCATGGTCCGCATCCCTTGATAGGAGTCCGGGGGCGGGGGGGGCGCAAGGAGGAGCAGAGGGGCGTCAAAGCTCCATAAAACAAGCACGGAAAGTCGAAGCGAAGCTAGGCAGCATTTCCATCTCTGACCATGCACTACTTTTGGCAGGGACACTCCCTTCCCCGTCCACAGGGGAATTAAGGGTGTGGTCCTTCCCAGTACAGCTCTTTAAGGACTCAACTAAATCTGAAACCTTGAGAGAGAAAAAGCCCAAATACTTTAAGGAAACCCCCCAGCCCTCCTCTCACATTGTAGGGCATGACATGGGATGCTTTTAATGCAGTAAAAACGGGGGGAATCATATCCTTGAAAGCATGAAGTGAGAAGCAACTGCAGGCAGTGGAACAAATCCTAGAAGAGAAATTGCTTGAACAGAAGGTGGTATTGGAGAAGACACCATCCAGAAAAAGGTATGGAAAGGCAAGAGGCCATGGCTTTTACCAGATTTCAAGAAGCACTACGAAGTCACCCAATAACAGATCAGAGAATGGTTTGCAAAAGAACCAGGGACAATCTGGGCCAGAATGAACAGGGCGGTCGTAGGCAGACCATTAGATGAGTGACTATGGCTAACCAGGCTAATATGTACCACAGCCAGATCAGATACCTAGTAGCGGACACTTGGGACATGTTGACTGGTAAATGCATGATAACTACTTTTCCATCTCCATTTACCCCACTGTTTGGTAATCCACAAATTTCATCCCGGCATGGCATACACCGAGCTTTCGCAAACTGTCAGGAAGCAGAATACCTGCGGCTTAGGGACTCGACAACACAGTGATGAAGTCCTTTGAGGAATGCAAGAGGTTGTTAAAGCTCTCTGAGAAGGAGCGCCACCATTACTTCCAAATACATCACTGGGCCATCCATCCAGAACTTAAAATCGCTGCAATGAGAGAGTTTACCATTCTGGAGAAATTCTTGTGTTCCCGGTCCTGAGCGAAGAAACTAATATCCTTATATAAAATAGTACTAGAGAGTCCACCGAAGATAACCTTGCCCTTTATGAGCAAATGGGAAGCTACCCTCAGTCACAAAATTACAATTGATCAGTGGGTTGAGCTGTCGAGGAACATTCCCAAACAGGCCCGAACAATTCAAATAAGTGAAATGTGATACAAAATAGTGGTTCCAATTGCACCTCACCCCATTGAAACTCCACAAAATACTCCTGCAGATATGACCTGAGAGCTGGAGAGAATGCAAAGACCAAAGAAACTGGCTCCATATGTGGTGGTCTTGCCCGAGGATCCAGAACTTCTGGGAGGAGATGAACAAGTTACTCTCTTACCTGGTAACGTTCTTTCGATGGGATGGTCCGACGACGTATTCCATATCTATGACAGTAATCACCACAGCTGTGCTGCTTCGGAAAATCTTTTGGCGTCTGCGTCGATACGCCGCCCTCGAGGACCTCTGACGGCCGACGTCACTGGATGTTATAAGTAGGATGCACGACGCCCGTAGCCTCGGTTGTCGTTTTTTCCCCAGAACGTGTGGCACCAGTCTTCTGCCAGTCTGACAACACAAAGCCTTGCGGAAACGTAAGCTGCAATCGCATAAGAAATTCTGTAGCGGGGAAGGCATGGAGGGAGAGATATGGAATACATCGTCGGACCATCCCATCGAAAGAACGTTACCAGGTAAGAGAGTAAGGAACAAGTTACTTACCTGTAACTGTTGTTCTCCAGCATGGGTCTGGCATGGATTCACATGCTCATGAATATTGCCCGTCGTCAGGCTGGGAATCCTCGGTAAAGAAAAAACCAGTATCAGTTTCGTTTCTGATCTGTCTTTCGTAGTAATAACCAATCACTGATCTCTGCGTCATACTGACCACAGCCAATGACTGCCCTCTACCTAAGCCCCGCCTCTGGCAGCCATCTTCAGATTTGGAAGCACGTGAAGTGGCAGTATGGCCAAGTGAAGAGCCGCAGAGGGGTAGGAGGGAGGGTTCGCATGTAAATCCATGCCAGACCCATGCTGGAGAACAACAGTTACAGGTAAGTAACTTGTTCCTTCTCCAGCATGGGGTCTGGCATGGATTCACATGCTCATGAATAAAGAATACATAGCAGTACACACATGCACAACCACGGGAGGTGGCAAAGGCTCAACATTAAGCATTACATCAAACTCAACATTAAGCATCTTACCTCCTCACCAGGCTCACCTCAGGCGAACAGGTTGCGCAGCACTGCTTGGCCGACCCTGGACTCCTCCCTGGAATCCCGGTCGACGCAGTAGAATTTCGTGAAGCTGTGCGTCGACCTCCACGTAGCAGCCCTGCATATGTCCAGCAGGGGCACACCAGATAGGAACGCCGTGGTAGCTGCGATCGCTCTGGTGGAATGGGCTCTCGGACGGCCAGGCAGCGGTCGGTTTGCCAACCGGTGACAGTACATGATACAGCCGGAGAGCCATCTGGAAATGGAAGCCTTCGAGAGAGCCTTCCCCTGATTGACAGGTCCAAAGTTCACAAAGAGTTGTGACGTCTTCCGAAAACACTTTGTGCGGTCTACGTAGAACTTCAGCGCTCTAGCCACATCCAGCGAGTGCAAAGTCCTCTCAGCCGGCGACAAAGGCGACGGGAAGAACACAGGCAACACCAAGGGTTCGTTGAGATGGAAGTCCGACGGTACCTTGGGCATGAAGGAGGGGTGCGTCCTGAGCACTACCCTCGTGTCGTGAAAAGTCAAGTACGGGGCCTTGCAGGAAAGGGCCTGGATCTCTCCCACTCGTCGTGCGGAGGTGATGGCCACAAGAAACGCTGTTTTCCACGACAGAAATTTCAACGGAGCCGAGTGCAGAGGCTCGAACGGAGGTCCCATGAGCTTGGTCAGCACCACGTTGAGCTCCCACGCCGGGGCCGGAGCCTTCACCGGCGGGAACGATCTGAACAGTCCCTTCATGAACTCTTTCACCAGACGATGAGACCACAAGGACGTCCGCCCCGTGGTTCTGGTGTATTGGGAGATCGCAGCAAGATGAATCTTGATGGACGCGTGTGCCAGTCCAGCTTTGGCCAGCGTCAGCAGGTACGGCAGTACTTGGGGAGCCGTAATCCGTAGAGGGTTAATCTTCTGTGCGTGGCACCAGACAGAGAACCTCTTCCATTTGTGTCCGTAGCATTTAAGAGTCGAGGACGCCCTGGCCTTTGCAAGAACCTCTCTGCAGTCGGCCGGTATGTCGTATTCTCCAAACTCTAGCGCTGCAGGAGCCAGGCCTGCAAGTTCAGCGATTTCGGGTCGTGGTGGATGATGGCGCCTCCTTCCCTGGAGAGTAGATCCGCGTCCACCGGCAGCTTGATTGGCGGGGACGCTGACAAGTCCAGAAGGTCCGGGAACCATATCTGCCTCGGCCACGCAGGTGCGACGAGGATCATCCTGCACCGTGACCTCTTGAGCTGGTTGACGAGCCGGATTAGCAGTGGCAAAGGAGGGAACGCGTAGAGGAACAGGCCCTCCCAGGGGAACGAGAAAGCATCGCCCATGCTCCTCGCCTGGGGAAACCTGCTGGCGAACCTCAGGCACTTGGAGTTGGTCGCCGTCGCAAACAGGTCGATCTGGGGTGTGCCCCACCGTCGGAAGAGGCGATCCACTAGATCCTGCCGTAGCTCCCACTCGTGGCACGAGCGCAGCTCCCTGCTGAGTGAGTCGGCGATGGTGTTTTTTATCCCTGCCAGATGAAACGGCACCAGAAATATCCTTTGGGCGACGGCCCAATGCCACAGGTCCTGCGCCTCCTTGGACAGTGCTGGGGACCTGGTTCCGCCCTGTTTCCTGATGTAAAACATGGTGGTGGTGTCGGTGAAGATCCTCACCACCTTGCCCTTGAGGGACGGAAGGAAGGACCCGAGGGCCCAAAACACTGCACGGAGCTCTAGGACGTTGATATGTAGGGATTTCTCCGTCGGGAGCCAAAGGCCTCTTGCGTGCAGATTTCCGGTGTGCGCTCCCCACCCTTCCAGGGAGGCATCCGTGGTCACGGTCTCCTGGTGGGCTGGGGTCTGGAAGTCCATGGCCGCCGTCAGATGCGCGCGGGTGCCCCACCACCGGATCGCTCGTCGGAAACTCTCGTCGAGTGTGATCCTTTCCTCGAAGCTGCCCGTCGTTTGGCTCCAGCGCGCGTCCAGGAACTCCTGCAACGGGCGCATTCGGAGCCTGCACATGGGAATGAGCTAGATGCAGGAAGACATCATTCCGAGGAGGGACTTGATGGACCTCGCGTCGGCCACCAACATCCGCTGCACCTTGCCCAGGATGGTCCTGGTCCTCTCCGACGGGGAGGCCAGAAGGGACACTGTGTTGAGCCTCGCTCCCAGAAACAGAGCGTCTTGCGCGGGTACCAGGTGGGATTTGGCATAGTTCACGGAGAATCCCAGGTTCGTGAGAAGTTGGACGGTCCTTGCCGTGTGAACCACGGCGAGCTCCCTCGTCTTGGCTCGGATGAGCCAGTCGTCCAGGTAGGGGTAGACGTGGATCCCCTCGCGGCACAGCTGCGCCGCCACCGGTGCGAGGCACTTGGTGAACACCCTGGGTGCCGACCGTAGTCCGGAGGGGAGGGCTTTGAACTGGTAATGACGCCCTTGGACCACAAACCTGAGGAATTTTCGGTGCCCCTTTAGGATGGGAATATGGAAGTAGGCATCCTCCAAATCCAACGACGACAGGAAGTCTCCTTCCTCCAGCTGACCCAGGACATGCTGGAGGGTGACCATCCGGAACTTCTGCGCCTTGATGAACTTGTTCAGACGTCGCAGGTCCAGGATGGGGCGCCATCCCCCCGTCTTCTTCTTCACGAGGAAGTATCTCGAGTAAACTCCGGAGCCCCGAAGCCTCTTTGGGACGAGTTCGATGGTGCCCTTCCTGAGCATCGCCTTTACCTCCCGGAGAAGTTGAGGGACGTGAAGTTCTGTCCTGGCCACGGGGGGGACGCGCGGACACCTTCTTTGAAACTCGAGCGCGTGGCCCCAGGCCAAGGCGTCCAGCACCCAACGGTCGGTGGAGATGGACTCCCACACGCTGACGAAGCTCGCCAGCCGGCCTCCCACCGGGGTGCTTCGGTGGGGGCCCGACCCCACGGCCGGTTGAATCCTGCTTCGACGAGGCTTTGCCGCCTTGACCTCCTTGGCGACGACGGCGGGGTCCGCCAGACTTGCCTCGTCCTCTGTCGGCCTCCTGAGACGACGAGCGGGCCGCTTGACGGTAGGTGGAGAAACCGCCGCCGGAACCTTTGGAGGCGCCCTTGCCTCCGCTGCTGCGAAAGGGCGTCCGTCGTTGTTGCAGAACTCCAAGGGCCCGGGCCGTCTCGGTGTCCGCTTTAATGGCCTGAAGGAAATCGTCCACCGTTTTCCCAAACAGGTTGTTCCCATCGAAGGGCATGTCCAGGACTCTGGTCTGAACGTCTTGACGGAAGTCCGTAGCCTTGAGCCATCCACGCCGCCTAAGGCAAACGCCGTTGCCCAACTGGCGGAACCCAGTGTCGGCGATGTCCGTCGCAACGGTAATGGCGTGGTCCGAAGCCACCTCACCTTCCTGCAGGATCTCCAGGGCCTCTGCCCTCTTGTCGTCCGGCAAGAAGTCCAGCAGGGGAGCCAGTTTGTACCAGAGCTCCCTGTCGTAGCGGGCCACGATAGCCAAGGCGTTGGCCGCTTTAATCGTCGTCGCTGCAGACGAGATGACTCTGCGTCCCATAGCGTCCAATTTCTTTCCCTCGCCGTCCGGTGGGGAAGTCGATGTGGAGGCCGCACCCCCCCCGCTTTCTTCCTGGCCGCCGCGGAGACGACGGAGTCCGGGGTAGGCTGCGCCCGGAGGCACAGGGGGGCCGTGTCCGGGACCCGGTACTTCTTCTCGTACCAGTCTCTTCTAGCTGGCGTCGTGGAAGGGTTCTTGAGGAGGGTGAGGCCCTCATCCCAAATGTCATCCAATAGAGGCACTGCGAGGACCGTCTTCCTCTTGGCCTCGCGCCGCTGATAAAGGAAACCTTCCTTCTTCTCCTCAGGGCAGAGTTGGAAAAGCTCGGATGCCCTGGTGATCATGGAGTGGAACGATCCAATCTCGTCGGGCGGAGAAGCCCTGGTGGGAGGCGACGACGGTACATCCTCGTCGTATACCTCGTCGTCCGTACCCGTCGCTGCCGTGTCAGACCCCGTATCATCCCCTCGGGTGGACGGGGAGGAGGGCTGGAAGGGGCGCGATGGCTGAAAAGGAGGTGGAGGGCCATCCCCCGGTCTGGATCCTTCTTTTCTTGGTAGGGGGAACACCAGAAGGTCCCGGTTCTGGGTCCCCCGACGGGAGAGGTTCTGTCGGCAACGGTAGTCTTGTCCTTATCTCTGAGCATAAGGACTGTATAGCCAACAAAATGGCCGCCGATTTGTCTCGCGGCGCTGGCAGAGGGGAATCCGACGGGCGATCAGGGGCCCCGTCGGTACCCTCGACGATGTCGTCACCTGCGTCGGGATCCATCCCGACGGGCCGGACTTCTTCCACGCCGAGGCCGTGGCTTAAGACCTCGACCAGCTCCTCCTCCGAGGTTGAGGCCAAATCTACGACGACGCCCTGCCCCCCCCCCTTTTTCTTCCCCACGGGGGATTTCACGGGGGTCCTATCGATGGGCACAAAAGAGGACTCCCTCCGAGGTGGCAGGGAGACTCTGAGCCCCGAGGTCACCACCACTGGTGTAGCCTCCACAGGCTGAGCCAGGGCCGCCGCGACAGTTTCGATAGAGGGCTTGGCCGGATGGATTAAGGCCTTCACCGCCTTAGGTGCGCTCACCGCCTTATCCTTGAGGGGGGGACACTGCCTCGCTCCCCCTCCGCCTTTGAGCTCGACCGGGGCCTCTCCAGGAGCTTCGCCGGGTGCTCGGCCTTCCTCTTACCCGACCCAGAGCGTTGGCTCGTGGTAGATGGTGCCGGGGAGGGTGCGCCCTGCCTGGCGCCCGTAGAGCCCGACCGTTCGGCGCTCCCGGTGCCAGCGGACTCGCGGTGCTTGGCCTTATGTTGGACCCCCGTCGCCGGGGCGTCCTCAAAGGTCTTAGAAGACCGCTCGGATTTCTTTCTCCTCTTCTCGCCAGACGGGCTCTTCCCTTCTAGCCAGTTGGCGAGACGTTGATGGCGGTCCTTCATGGTCCTCTCCGACATGTTGCCGCAAAACGCACAGTCCTTCTCCACGTGCGTCTTGTCCTCATGTAGGCAGTAAAGACAAAAAGAGTGTTCGTCCTCCTTGAAGACGTTCTGCAGCTGGCATCCAGGGCAGACCCTGAACAGCTTTCCGGGCGTCGAGCTTCCCTTCTCCTGGGCCATGACCGGGCCTGAGAAACTTCTGGAGTCCTCCAAAAGCGTAGCTCGATGAAATCTTCACCCTTGAGGGGCGCAGACGAATCCGACACGGGTCCCCGTTGATCGGATGGAGAGTCGGTGGAGCTTGAGGCTCTTCTGACCGAAAAAACGAAGTTTTTGAGAAAAAACGTGAAAAAAATAGCACTAACGCTCGAGAGCAATAGCATGAGGATCCCAACACATGAACGTGCGGTAAAAATCTGAAGATGGCTGCCAGAGGCAGGGCTTAGGTAGAGGGCAGTCATTGGCTGTGGTCAGTATGACGCAGAGATCAGTGATTGGTTATTACTACGAAAGACAGATCAGAAATGAAACTGATACTGGTTTTTTCTTTACCAAGGATTCCCAGCCTGACGACGGGGAATATTCATGAGCATGTGAATCCATGCCAGACCCCATGCTGGAGAACTTGTTCTTCGAGGGGAATGGGTCCTCTGACGTATTCCATATCTATGACAGACTACCAAAGCAGTACCAATGCAAGGAGGTGGGAAAATAATTTAGCAAAAGAAATTTAGAATGCCCAATCAAATTGCGGAGCAAAGGACCGCCTTGCCAAAGGCTAGATCCTGCCCACGGATGGAATCGAGTGAGTAGTGACGTACAAAAGTATGGACCGAAGCCCAGGTGGCTGCGTCACAGGTGTTACTAATTGGAACACCCCTCTCTAGGGCAGTAGAGGCAGCCATACCCCTGGTAGAATGGGCCCGCAAGCTGGCCGGTGGGTCCTTACCCGCCAAGCGGTAACACTTAGAAATAGCCAGAATAATCCAGCGAGACAGTTTGCTTAGTCACAGCTTGTCCCAAACACTTACCAGCGTAACCAATGAAGAGTTGATCGTCCACTCGGACCCGGGACATGCGTGAAATATAAAAGCTTAAAGCTCTCCTAGGATTGAGCCTATGGAGCCTCTCCTCTTCCTTAGCAGGATGTGGAGGAGGATGAAATGCCGGAAGAACAACCTTCTGGCCTAAATGAAATTCCGACACCACCTTCGGAAAAAATGAAGGACGGACTCTAAGGACAACCCTGTCCTTATGAAATACAGTGAAGGGTGGCTTAACTGAAAGTGCCTGTAACTCACTTTGTGAGCAGAAGTGACCGCAACTAAAAATACAGTTTTAAGGGTTAACAGTCTGAGGACAAGAATGCAAAGGCTCAAACGGAGCACCCATCAGAAACTTGATCACAAGTTTCAAATCCCAACCGGGCACCTGGAAAGGTGATGGAGAGAACACATTATTGAGCCCTTTTAGAAACCGAGAAATTAAAGGAATTTTAAAATCGGAACACTCTTCAGACGAGCGCTTAAATATGGACAGCGCCGCCAGGTAACCTTTAACAGTACCCACTTGCAAGCCCCTGTGGGCTAACCAAAGCAAAAAAGACAAAACCACAGGAATGTCACATGCAAAAGGATCCACATTCTTAACCCTGCACCAGTCGCAGAACTTTCGCCAACGGCAACGGTATAGGGACTTAACTGCGGGCCTTCTGGCCGAAAGCAACACCTCCATCACGTCTTCAGGGAGGTCCCAAACCTTATACCTCAACCTTTCAGAAGCTAAGCTTGAAGGTTGAGAGATCCGACCTCTGGATGGAGAACCTGACCCCCCCCCCCCCCTTCTATGAGAGAAGATTGTCTCGGTAGGGAAGACGACGTGAAGGGCAGATGGACAAGTCAAGAAGGTCCGGTTATCACGTCCTCTGGGCCTACGCCGGAGCAATGAGGATCATCCGGTAACCGAACATTCGTAACCTCCACAGCACTTGCGGGATGACTGGGACTGGAGGAAACACGTACAGCAGTGGGAAAGACCACTCCACCACGAACGCGACTCTTAAGGCTCCTTTTGGATGAAATTCCCGCGAGCAGAAACTTTTGCACTTCTGGTTGACACTGGAGGCGAAGAGATCCACTTGAGGGGTCCCCCAAAGTGCGAAGATCTCCAGGAGAATCTCCTGAGCCAACTCCAACTCGTGAGAGATCGCGCTCTGCCTGCTCAGAGCATCCGCCGTCTCGTTTTCGTCTCCGGCCAGATGAACTGCAGAGATCGAAACTTCCTGCTGGATTGCCCAGAACCAGAGCTGCATCGCCTCCCTGCACAGAGGAAGTGACCCTGCTCACCCCCTTTTTGTTGAGGTAGTGCATGGCCACTGTGTTGTCCGTCAGGATCAGGACATTCTTTCCTCACACAGTCGGCAGAAAAGCCTTCAGGGCAAGCCTGACGGCCCTCAGCTCCAACAGATTGATATGGAGTCTGGACTTCAACGGAGACCAACGACCGCTGACTGAGCTCGTTGGCATGAGCTCCCCATCCCTCCGGTCAGGGTAGCCAAAAGGGAGCCCCCTTCATCAGATTGCCTTCAACGGCCCACCACAGAAGATCCTGGACGACAGAGGACGGCACCTGAACAGGGTCCGACATCCTGCCGGAGGACTGAGACCACTGGAGCTTGAGTGCCCATTGCAAAGATCTCATCCGCAACCTGGCCTCTGGCACCAGAAGAATGCAGGATTCCATGAGGCCGAGCAATCTCAAGAACTCGAACGCTGGGAGACTGGGCAAGTTGAAACTTGTGCACCATCTGCTGAATGTGATGAGCCCTCACCTGGGGAGGAAAACACTGCCCCAGGGACGTGTGGAGCACTGCTCCGATGTACTGGAGCCTCTGAGTTGGCGTCAAATGGGACTTCTTTAAGTTGAGGGAGAAACCCAGCTTGTGGAGGGAGTGGCAGGCGACAGACAGATGATCCAGGACTTGCTCGGAAGAGCGTGCCCTGATCAACCAATTGTCCAGGTAGGGGTAGACGTGAATCCCCCCCCTTTCTTGAGATGCGCTGCCACCACTACCATGAGCTTGGTGAAGACCCTCGGGCGGAGGTCAATCCGAACGGCAGGACCCGAAACTGAAAGTGCTTCACCTCAGAACCTGAGGTACTTCTTGTTCTTTGGAAGGATCGGTACATGAAAATAAGCGTCCTTGAGGTCGAGAGACACCAACCAGTCCTGAAGTTGAAGGGCCTGGAGGACTTGAGAGAGAGTAACCATCTTGAACTTGTCCTTCCTGAGGAGTTTGTTCAAACCGCGCAAGTCCATGATGGGTCTCAATCCCCAGTCTTGCTTGGAAATCAAAAAATAAGGGGAATACCATCCCTTGTTCCTCTCCGCTACAGGCACCAGTTCTATGGCGCCTTTCTCCAGCAGGGCTTGAATTTCCTGCGCAAGGAGCGGATCCGGACTCTTCAAAGAGATTCCCCGGTGGATTGTCGTGAGACCTCTGCCGGAAAGGAAGACAGTAGCCGTGGGCTATGATCTCCAGAACCCACACATCTGAAGTAATGGCGCGCCACTCTGCAAGATGCTGCGCCAGCCTTCCCCCAACCGGCGAACCATGGGACATGGCCTCATGACTGAGCTGAAGTACCTGCCTTGGTACCTCGAGTACCTTGTTTTCCACCTCTGGCACTCCAAAGGTGGCCCCATTGCCTGGCAGCTCCTCTCGCTTTACCAAAGGATGAGTAATAACAAAAAGGAACCTCCCCTCCATTGCTGTCCCCTAGGACGAAAAGGCAGAGGTTGTCGATCTGCAGCACCCAACGACTTTGCTGCAGCTTTGGAGGTCTGCAACCTCTCAAGGCTCTCGTCAGCTTTGCTGCCAAAAAGATGTTCACCGTCAATGGGCATGTTGAGGAGCCGGGCCTGCACATCAGGAGCAAACCCCGACTTCCGCAACCACACAAACCTGCGTATTACGGTGCTCGCCGCCATGGACCAGCTGATGCAATCTGCCATGTCCAAACCCGACTGAACGGCCTCACACATGGCATTCTTGCCATCCTGAACCATGGCAAGGAAACTATCCCGTTCGTACCCTTCAGGAATATGTTCAGCCGCTAAGGAAACAGTTCCACAGAGTGTGCGTGAAACATGACAAGGCACATATGGAGTTGGCCGCCGGATGCGCCATACCCCCTGAAGAAAACACTTTCTTCGCCCAACCATCAAAACGCTTGTCGTCCCCATCAGGAGGGATGGTAGGATACGACGCCTACTTTGCTGGGGCCGTAGCCGCCTGCACCACCAAACTAACCGGAGTGGGGTGCTTGGTCAAGTAGCAGTGGTCGCTACTGGCTGGCCAGTATTTTTGCAGCAAAGACTTGCCCACTGCCGGGAGACTCTCCGGAGCAGTCCAAGCCGCCGCCACCCTCCTCTGTAGAGCCATATGGAACGGCAGTACCGGGTCAGTTGGTGGACCTTGGTCGAAGATATCTGTAAGGTCATCCTGAAGAAAATCCCCTGGGGGAGCAGACCACCCCAAGTACTCGGTGACCCTAGACATAAGGCACTGGTACGAGGAGTCGGCATGAGTGCCCGGCTCAGGCCTACAAAACTCCACCTCCAGAGAGGTGTCCAGACCACTGGCGTTGTGCAGGGACTGACGCAGGTCCTCAATTTGGATATGGCCCTAGAGAATCTCATCTGGCACCGTATCAGGAACCATGCCATCATCAGAGCCCTCATCCACCTCTGAAATGTACTCAAGATGGCGGTAAGAGGGCACAGAATGGGGAACAAAGCCAAGCTTGACCTTGGCCAGAGCCTTTCTAGGGGGTTCCACTGTGCCCCGGGGTACCCCCGTCGAAACGGCCTCCAAAGGCGTCGAGTGAATCGGCATCAACACAGAGCCGACAGCACCGACGGCGTCGACACAGGCCTCGCGGGCGGAGCCCCGAGCATGTCCCTCGACATCCTGGGCGCCGATGGCATCAACGACTTCTTCGAAGGCAGAGCCTCAAAAGAGTCCATCGAGGACCTCGGCGCACAGACGTCGGCGTCTTCCTCGAAGACACACGGTGCCCACGGTCTCGAGGAACGGGACCTGGAACGGGCATGACGAGAACGATTCCCCTTGTCCGAGCGGGACCTTTCCCGCGAATCGTGCCGACCACCAGAGCCCGAAGGCGTACAAGCGGTGTCTCTTGACCGATCACGACCGACCCCACTCGGGAGGCGCGGACGGACCAGTGCCCTGCGATTCGAGAATCGCTAGCATTTTCCGGCGTCGCATGCTTGGTGGGATAAGCAACCTTCCGACAGGCGGAGTCTTCGGATGAGGACGGAGAAGGCGACCGAGGACGGAGAAGGCGACCGAGGACGGAGAAGGCGACCGAGGACGGAGAAGGCGACCGATGACGGCGCTTCCTGGAGTGCCTCGAAAAGGCAGAGGAGTGGTGGGACCTACTCCGGGACCGAGACCCACTGGACTTCCGACGACGATGCAGAGAGTCGCACCTCGAATAGTCTGTCGAAAGCCCCGCAGACCTTGACTTCTGTGGCTTGGACAGCTTACCTACCAACAGTTTCTTCTTGCGCTCCCGCAAGGCTTTGGCCGTAAGTGACTGGCAGTCGACACAATCATCCGTGTCATGGGCCTCCCCGACGCACCAGAGGCAGGCATCGTGCAAGTCCGTCACCGACATCTTGGACCCACAGTCCACGCACTTCTTAAAGCCCGGAAGCAGGGTGGAAGACGAGGTAGGCATTACGAAGGATAACTTCACAAACGAACAGGTTCGAAGAACCGAGAAAGAACAAACTCCAAAGAGTCAAGGCGCGCCGAGATCTCCAAAGCGAACACGTTCACGGAAAAAACAGAACTGAGGCTACGGGCGTCGTGCGTCCTACTTATAACATCCAGTGACGTCGGCCGAGGTCCTCGAGGGCGGCGTATCGACGCATAAAGATTTTCCGAAGCAGCACAGCTGTGGTGATTACTGTCATAGATATGGAATACGTCGGAGGACCCAATCCCCTCGAAAGAACAAATTACTTACCAACTTGTAACGTTCTTTCCATTGGATGTTCCTGTTAGGAAGAAACCTGTGCAGTTCCCTTAGGGACCACTGCAAAAGGCTTAAGACTACAGGTGTTGGCAGTAAAATCAATTGGTAGCAGTCTGTACCACCCAGATTTACCTGGTAGCTGTGGCTGAGCAGCCAGACTTCTCTCAAGAAGAGTTAGACCGTATCTAGAGTATACAAGATAGGTACCAAAATACAGTAGCACAAGCAAACACTGACCAGAGCTTTGGTATCAAAGTATATAATTATTTATTTAAAGACACACTTAGAAACACTCCAGCACTATTATTGTAAGCAAGTTCAAAACACAGTCACTATTAATATATATACACATCCCTTATTCCTTATTGGACAAGTCTTAGTTAACACCACTTATTTTCAGACAGAGGTGAGCGCTTAACTAAAGATGGCACTCCAATAAGTTAAAAAAAGGGAGGGAAAAGGCAGAAATTAGAAAAGCACACAATACTTTAGAAACACCCAGCAAGGCAGGAAAGTAAAAGTCTACTTCTGAGCAAAAAGTTCAGAGGCCAGGCTCCCTCATAGAGAGAGCAGAACACCAATGCGCCCAAGATCACACAGTTTAAAAGGCTTGAAAAGTCTTGCAGGGAGTTCAAAAAGGAATTGGTTCAGCTCAGAAAAGTTCAGTTAACCATCCTAGGGCCAATCCAAGTGGCAAGTTGAGGATTTAAGAGACACCCCACACAGACCGTTGCGAGGGAGGCCAGGCGGACACAGTACCTTGAAAGTGGAGAGAATTCTCCAGCGGGGGCAGTTGTTCCTGGCAGCGGGTGCAAGTCGCGGCGTCGGCCAGAGGAAGAGAAGATCTCGACGTGGAGGAAAGCTGAAGGTCGTTGCACTGCCAGGGAAGAAACCAGCCGCGGAGTTCTCCGGTTAAAAGGTACTACCCTTTTATTCGCGGTAGTGGTAAAACGTGGTATCCCGGTTGCCGGGGTGCTTGGCACAGGCAAGGTGGCCACGAGATGATCCGGGGAGGCGAAAAGGTGGGCAAACTGTTATCCCCACCAGTCAAAGGAAGAAGACTCTCCGGGATGAAGATCTCCTCTGTCGTTGGAAGAAGTGGTGAGGCGGTTCGGCAGGACTCCACCGGGGGTGTCGTCATTGCAGGTCGGTTCAGCTTCTCCCTCTTCGGATTCTTTGGTCCTGTGGCCACTTCTGAAGTTCCAGTCCCCAAAGCCCTGCTTTTATGCAGAAAACCCCCATTCATCAGTCCTAGCTGTCACTCAAACATGCTAAGTGATGAGCCGGGCGGCTCAACACAGGGCCAATCACACAAGAGTGCAACTTGAGTTGCCCAGGCAACTCAATCCAGGGTGCCTAAACCCCCCCCCTCCCACACATCCTGTAGACCCAGACAGAGTGGCACCACTTTTGGAGGCTTCTGTGGAGCAGCCCGCCAAAAAGTGGAACAAAGGGCTTGACTTGGGTTGGAGTTACAGAGGCGCAAACAAACGCCATTTTAAAACTGAGTCCTGGCAAAAAGACCCAACCGACGAAATAAATATTAAATAAATAACCCAGCAGTATCTTTAACATTGCACCAAAAAGTGGTGCGTTTAAAATGAATGGGAAAATCCCATAGTAAATATTCTTAAGGAATATTTCGCGTGGCACCCACTGCCACCAGCCAGAAACATGACGAGGGGGGACTGCACAGTGCCCCCTCGAAAAACAGAACCAGGGGCAATCTAATTACCCCTACCAGTACTCCCACAATATAATGGTTTGTACTGGTTCTGTTCCCAATTTAAGACTAGTAAAGTCAATGGTGACTTTACATGCCCTGAGAGACAGTAGTCAGTCCCAGGGTATGGAGTCTATGTTTGGGGGTCACTATGACACCCCTGTGTTGCTGCAATGAGGGTGCTGTGTAACACACTTAACAAAAACCACATGAAACCCTATGGAGTAAAAGACCCCATAGCCCATAAAACACATTACAAAGTCAAAGGATATTTCAAATCATGTCTAAGAGTGGGAGAAAGAGTCTCATTCTTAGCAGGAGAAAAAATTAAATCCCAAAAATCCAGCAAAGCTGCTGGGGGACTCACTAGGTTTGGGAAATTAGCCTTAACAGAGAATTCTCCCTAACAGTTCCTCCAACGTATTCCTTACCTTAGATGTATTCCATCCAGCTTTGCTGCTCTTCGGAAATGTTTTCGGCAGAGGGCACCGTGCGTCGATGTCGTCGAGTCGATGGTCCCTCGAAGGCCTCCGTCGAGTGGGACGTCATCGGGTGTATAAGAAGCATGCGCAGCCCGTTGGCCTCAGTTCTGATTTTCCCCCTTTTTTTGCCTGTGATCTTGTATGTGTAGATTGTGCCGGCAGACAGATATCAGACTTGCGAGATTTGAGATGACAATAACCCGGAAAAATCTACAGATGGGTAGGTTGGGAGGGCGATGAGGAATACGTTGGAGGAACATCCAATCGAAAGAACGTTACCAGTTGGTAAGTAACTTGTTCTTCAAGTGGATTGTGTCCTCCAACGTATTCCTCATCTTAGATAGACTCCCAAAGCAGTATTTTGTATACTTTCTCTGGAGGAGGGGTCTTTTTTTTACCAATGCTTTTAGAAGGCAGAATAAAGCACTGCTTTTCCAAAAGTCAGCTCCCTAGACTGGGAAGCATCCAGGCTATAGAATTTTGAGGTGGTGTGAAGTGAAGAACAAGTTGCTGCTTCGCAAATGGATCTTATTGGGACACCTCTTTGTAGGGCCGTGGAAGAGGCGATGCCTCTGATGGAATGAGCCCTTAACCCTTCTGGTGGGTCTTTTTGTGCTAGTCTGTAGCATTCTGAAATGCAAAGTACAATCCAGCGTGAAATTGTCTGTTTTGTTACCGATTGACCCAGTTTGCTTCCTGTGTAGCCTATAAACAACTGGTTGTCCACTCTAAGCCTAGAAAGTCTAGAGATGTAAAAGCTTAAAGCTCTTTTTGGATCCAGTCTGTGTAATCTTTCTTCCTCCTTAGAAGGATGCGGTGGAGGATAGAATGAGGGTAAAACAATTTTCTGACCTAAATGAAAATCGGATATTACTTTTGGTAAAAATGATGGTTTAACCCTCAATACAACTCTGCCCTTATGGAACACAGTATAGGGTGGCCCATAAGACAGAGCCTGCAATTCGCTCACTCTTCTTGCTGATGTTAGAGCAACTAAAAAGGCCGTTTTCCACGTTAGTAATCTTAATGGACACGTGTTCATACGCTCAAAAGGGGCACACATTAAGAATTTTAGAACTAAATTTAGATCCCAAATCGGTACTTGAAATGAGTGAGAAGGAAACACATTAGTGAGACCTTTTAAGAATTGTTTTATCAAAGGAATTTTGAAGTAGGAGCATTCTTCCGATGAGCCCTTGAAAATGGAAAGCGCCGCAAGGTAACCTTTTATTGTTCCAATATTCAGACCTCTATGTGCTAGGGTCAAAAGGAAAGATAGTACTTCCGGAATAGAACATAGAAAAGGATCGACTTTTTCCCTGCACCAGTTGCAAAACTTTTTCCAACGGCAATGGTATAGACACTTTGTTGCTAGCCTTCTTGCCAAAAGCAACACCTCCATAACATCTGGAAGGTTCCAATCCCTGTATCTCAGCCTTTCAGATACCAAGCATGAAGGTTGAGTGTTCTGACATCTGGGTGGAGAACCTGACCTTCCATTTGAGAGAGAAGGTTCTCTCTCTGAGGAAGACGTACTGGAGGACAGATGGACATATCTAGAAGGTCCGGATACCACGTTCTCCTGGCCCAATCCGGGGCAATTAGGATCATGCGGTTCTCTAAGCGTCTCAGCCTCCCGATGACCTGAGGAATGATGGGAATCGGAGGGAATGCGTACAATAGTGGGAAATTCCACTCCACCACGAACGCGTCCCCCAGGGCTCCTCTAGGGGGAAATTCCCTTGAGCAATACCTTTCGCATTTTCGGTTGGTACTGGTTGCGAATAGGTCTACCTGGGGGGTTCCCTAAAGGTCGAAGATCTCTTGAATGACTTCCTGAGCCAGTTCCCATTCGTGGGACACCGTGCTCTGCCTGCTCAGAGCATCTGCCGTCATATTCTCTTCCCCGGCTAGATGAATTGCCGTTAAAGAGATTCATTCCTTAATCGCCCAATACCAGAGCTGCATTGCCTCTCTGCACAGGGGTAGTGACCCCACACCACCTCTTTTGTTTAGGTAGTGCATGGCCACTGTGTTGTCTGTCATTATCAGGACATTCATTCCCCTGACAGATGGCAGGAAGGCCTTCAGCGCTAGTCTGATTGCCCTCAGCTCTAAAAGGTTGATATGTAGTTTGGACTCCGATGGAGACAAACGACAGTTGATTGTCAAATCGTTGGCATGAGCTCCCCACCCCAGGAGTGAGGCGTCCATCACTACTGTGATCTCAGGCCATGGTTGCCAAAAAGGTTCTCCTTTTAGGATGTTCTCTGTACAGGTCCACCATAGAAGGTCTTGTCTGACCTTGTTCGGAATCTGAAGAAGATCTGTCATTTGACCCGCGAACTGGGACCACTGAGTCTTTAGAGCCCATTGAAGGGATCTCATCCTCAATCGTGCCTCTGGCACCAGGAAGATGCAGGATGCCATGAGGCCGAGCAACCTTAAAAAATCGTAAGCCTGGAGATTTTGGGCATTTCGGAATTTGGAAACCATCTGAAGAATGTCTTGGGAGGCGAGCTCTTTCCCAAGGATGTGTCTAGTACAGCTCCTATGTACTGAAGCTGTTGGGAAGGTGTCATCTGTGACTTCTTGAAATTGAGGGAGAAGCCCAGTTTGTGGAGGAAGTGGCAGGTGACTTTCAGATGATCCAGTGCTTGTTCGGCAGAACGCGCTCTGATCAACCAATCGTCCAGGTAGGGGTAGACATGAATCCCCCCTATTTTGAGGTGCGCTGCCACCACTACCATTAACTTGGTGAAGACCCTCGGGGCAGAGGTCAACCCGAATGGCAGGACTCGAAACTGATAGTGTGAGTCGCCAACTACGAACCTCAGGTATTTTCTGTGTTTGAGATGAAAAGGCACATGAAAATAAACATCTTGGCGGTCCAATGACACCAACCAGTCCTGAAGTTGAAGGGCCTGAAGGATCTGAGAGAGAGTTACCATCTTGATCTTGTCCTTCCTGAGGAACTTAAGTCCAAGATGGGTCTCAGTCCTCCGTCCTTTTTGGGGATAAAAAAAATACGGGGAGTACCATCCCTTGTTCCTCTCCGATGCAGGTACAAGTTCTATGGCACCTTTCTCCAGCAGGGTTAGAACTTCCTGCTGTAGGAGCGGGTTTGAAGACTTCAACGGGTGTCTCCCTGGTGGATTGCTTTGAGGTTGCTTTAGAAAAGGAAGGCAGTAGCCTTGGGCTATTATTTTTAGAGCCCAAACATCTGAAGTAATGGCTCGCCATTCTTGCAGATGCTGCGACAGCCTGCCTCCTACAGGTGTTGTGGTGCGAGTCCTCAAAGTGGTTTTGTGGCGGATGTTGCAGCCGCTGCTGGCAGAGAGGCTGCAGCTGGAGCTGGCTTAGCACGTTTTCCTCGTCCACCTCGAGTGGCCTTTCTTTGGCCCTTTTGACTGGCCATTCCTCTCGCCTTTCCATATGAGGTGTCATAACGATAGGATTGTCCCCTCCATGATTGCCCTTGTGCACGAAAAGGCTCAGGTTGCCTAATAGCAGCTCCTAAAAATGTTGCCGCTGCTTTTGAGGTCTGCAACCTCTCAAGGCTCTCGTCAGCCTTGTTGCCAAAAAGGTGAGACCCGTCAAAAGGCATGTTCAGTAGACTGTTCTGTAGGTCCGGTGCAAAACCCGACTTCCGTAACCACGCAAACCTGCGCATTACCGTGCTAGTGCCCATGGACCTGCTTACACTATCCGCAGTGTCCAATCCAGATTGAAGGGATTCCTGCATGCCTACCTTTCCATCTCTAACGATGGCTAGGAAATCTTCCCTTTCTTCCCCTTCTGGTATGTGCTCCGCCGCCATTGCGATGCACTCCCACAGAGTGTACGAAAATTTTGCCAAGGCACATGTGGAGTTGGCAGATTTAAATGCCATGCTCCCGGCTGAAAATACCTTCCGTGCCCAACCATCCACACACTTATTCGTCCCTGTCTGGAGGGATAGACGGGTACGCAAGTTTGTTGGAAGCTGTGGCTGCCTGTATGACCAAACTCTCGGGAGTTGGATGTTTTGACAGATAGCCGCGGTCGCTACTGGCTGGGCGGTATTTTGATGCGAGGGACTTATTTACCGGAAGAATAGAATCCGGAGTTTCCCAATTCTTGGCCACCCTGTTTTGTAAGGCTACATGAAAAGGTAGTACTGGGTCTTGAGTGGGACCATGGTCCAATATATCTTAAATCGTCATGGACGAATTGGGCTGGTGGTCTAGTCCATCCCAAGTAATCTACCACCTTGGCCATTAACTGACAGTAAGATGGACTGGCATGCTCTCCTTGATCTGGTCTACCAA
The DNA here is from genome assembly GCF_040938575.1 of Ambystoma mexicanum. Taxonomy (NCBI): domain Eukaryota; kingdom Metazoa; phylum Chordata; class Amphibia; order Caudata; family Ambystomatidae; genus Ambystoma; species Ambystoma mexicanum. The sequence continues at coordinate 668,003,163 of NC_090933.1, read as the reverse complement.
AGTCATTCTCAGGAGAAGTGTCAATGACACTTACATTATGTAAAGACTCTACCAAATCCCTCATTCTGCTTTCCTCTGAGATCAAGCATTCTGGGACATTTGGGGTGCCATATTCCAATCCAAAAGGTACATTTTCCTCATCGGATCTCTCCTGTTCCTCAAAAATTGAGGTCAAGGATTTGAAAAATTCCTTCCCAGGGAGAGGCTTGAAAACCTTCTCTGGGAGAGGTGGAGGAAGAGGCATAGTACCAGACTCTGAAGAAATTACATGTTTTGTAACTTTCTCCTTCTCTGGTTTCCCTGGCTTGCCTTTGGCGCTGGAGCCTTTGGCGCCGAGGGTTTCGGTATCGACATAGTGGTAGTCGACAGGGTCTGCTTCGAGGGCGTCGAGGCAGTCTTCGACGATTTTCCCTTCGAGGTGTGATAGGTCACGGATGGCGTCTGTGACCTCGAGCAGTCGACACGACTGTTTATCGCTCGGCGTCCTGGAAGGTTCCCTATCCTTCCTTTTACGATCACCCGGGCTCGAGGGCGCGCGAGTGTCGGAACGATGACGCTCCCGGCCGGCTTCCGAAGAAGGCGCGGACCGAGGCTTCGCCTTCTCAAACAGCTCCATCATTCTGACCCTGAATGCTTCCCACTCTTCGGAAGACAAATATTTTGTGGGGCATTTCATCTTTTTCGGAGACTCGTCTGACAACGAGGTGGAGGGAGACCTGTAGTGTCGTTTCTTCGATTTTTTCTTGACGAAGACGACGAGCGATAATATCGCTTTGGGATCTAGATCGATGCCTTTCGCGTCGAGGAGATTTCTCCTCACGGGGTCTCGACTCGACGCTAGAGATTTTCGATCCTTCCGACCTACCTGTATTTTTCCCTCTCCTTTCTCGCAAGGCCTTCCCCGTCATCGCCTGACACTTCGAACAGGCCTCCATGTCGTGGCCTTCTCCGAGGCACCACAAACACTCGCGGTGCGGGTCCGTGATAGACATTTTTGAGCCGCACGACTTGCATTTCTTGAAACCCGATCTCGGGGTCGTGGTCGGCGTCGATGACAAGGACATATTTCTTATATTATATTTCTTAACAGAACTCGAGGCGCGCCGAATGTCCGAAGCAACATAACTGCGGAAAAACAGAACTGAGGCCAACGGGCGCCGCGTGTGCTACTTATACACCCGATGACGTCACCCTCGACGGAGGCCTTCGAGGGACCATCGAATCGACATCAACGCTCGGCGCCCTCTGCCGAAAAAATTTCCGAAGAGCAGCAAAGCTGGATGGAATACATCTAAGATGAGGAATACGCTGGAGGACACAATCCACTCGAAGATTACTTTCTGCAGAGTATTTTTTGCTTGCCACTCTACTCCACAGACCCTACGCCTTCTGGGAATGTGGGATACCAATGAAACGCCCCGGTCAAAGGCAGATAGAAAGGTTGTCACAATTCTACTAGCAGCGGCTTGGCAGCTGATCGCCCGAAGGTGGAAGAGCAGAGAGGTACCTACTCTCCACGATTGGATTTGCAAATTCGTTGCATTGGAATTCACCACTTACACAAGCTAACAAGATGAGGCTGGCTTTTATTGGGACTGGAAACGGGTTCTGAATTTTTTAAAGGCAGACTTTGTCCTACGAATATTTCCACAAAGAGTCCAATTAATGGACATAGGCTAAAAGCCCAGGGACAACCCAGGCTTGTTCAGATGCTACAGACACCTGATCTCCAGGGGTGGGGCAGTGGGCTAGGAAGTATGTTAAGGAAGAATGGTTTGGGGGGGTTCTATTTTTGCTCTTTGTGATGTATGTGCTTAAATGTAATAAAAAAAAACATTTTTAAAAAACAGGTGCACTTAAATGGACGTGCAAGGACAAAGCTAATGTGGTATGCTTTTGGAAGGAGAAAATGCCAGGCCCTTTAACACAGTTTGAAAGGCTATAGCAATGTTAACGTTATCCCAGCTTGATGAAGAGACTACCAGTTAATGTAGCAAAAATTAAGTAAACAAGCAATAATTGCAAATACATCCAGCACCAGCATGACATAATTGCTGCTGCTGGATAATGCTTGGCATCCTTCAACCAGAGAAGCCATGCATATTTAAATGTCTCAGATGTAGCAAGTTATTCTGGCTTTGTAATTGTCATTTACCAAAGTGTTTAACGTAATAGTACTTTGTTGGGAACACACTGTTCCAGCACTCAGGATGCCTGGTTTCCACAGTGCACCTGATCATAACCTGATCATAGCTAGAAATTCGATTTAGAATGCAACAAAAAAAATTACAATTTGATTGATGCACTGGGCAGAACATGCCAAAGTATAATTTCTTGCTACGTAAAATGTGTAGACATTCAAGCATATAATAGCAAAAAATACAATTGTAATGTACATAACTTCCTACCTAAGCCTGGTAGAGGCTCCACCCTCCTCTTCAGAAACCCATCCCACATCAGCAAGAGAGGCTATTGTACCATCATCTCGGTGTAGGCGAGTTTCTCCAGGGAACGGGATAATCTGAAATACCATAAACAGATGATCACACATACTCTCTGCACTGTAAACATTACATACCCACTTAATTTAAGTTATTATATTACTGAACGCTCAACTGTTCCGATAGCATGGCTTTGCTGAGTATTTGGTCTTTGGAATTAGACCATTACTTTGCACAAAACATGGAAAATATACTTAGCAAAAGCTTTTTACTACCAAATAAAACAAACATTGAAATGCCTGAATCGATATGTAAATATTTGTTTTTAAACGCACAACAGCAACAGTATAATCTATAACAAACATTACATGCCTGTTATCGTCTTTCTGATGCTTGTAGTTGCTTAGATTCACATGCTTTGCATAGATTGACATCTAGTGGATGGAGTGGAGTATCACATGATGTGACGTGTACTGTATGCATGGTCCTTCACGAGTTGAGGTCAGATTGTTTTTTCTAACCTGAGCTTGCATGCAGAGTAGTAAAAGGATAAAAAACGTGGACAGCTGTATTTTGCTTGTGTACCTTCTACTCCCATTGAGGGGGGGGGGAGAAGAGGGTGGATGCATGTGCATCTTTCCAGATACAAGCACAAGAAAGAGGACTACAGGTATGTAATATTGGTCTTCCGAAGCTTGTGGATCTCCTTAGAATCACATGCTTTGCATAGACTAGCAAGCAATACTAGGAGAAGGAAGTGGGTTGTTCGAAGGAATAGAGGCAAACATCTTATCTTCTCTTGCAAGTAATTAGATACAGCCATATCGTTCAACAACTGACCCCATTCTACGGTTAACCCTTCTCCCTCCACGCAAGTCAACTCCCCACCAACAATTTCAAGACTTCCCTGCCTGGCTGCCCCCACTCCAGAGTCTGCTGTAATTGCGCTGCAATTAAATACTTTTCCTAGTCCGGTAGGCTCAGCCGGCCTTCTGACCTCGGTTTCCATGGTGTCACAAGTGACACCCTCCTCCTACCAGTGCTCCATAATAACTCCCAACCTTCCCATCCAACTCTTTGAAGACCTTTTTACATGGTATGTTGGCAAAGAATTACAGAAATCTCTTAAGGATCACCATTTCACACAACCCCACCCTTCCCATCAAGGAGAGAGGCAACCTTTTCCAAAACTGTACTGATTCTCCTATTCATGATCATGCCCTCCCTGTGTTATGCACAAGTGTCTCCTCCATATTGTGGAATATTCGTATGCCTAGATATTTAAATGATTCCGTCGCCCATCTCATCTCCCCCTTCGGTAGATCCCCCCCCCGGTTACATCCCCACAGTCCACCCAGAGGGAATAGAAGTGACTCAGTCTTATTTATACAGAACCCCGACAATTGTCTGAAGTTTTTTTAACACCTCCATCAACATTGGAAGATTCTCCCACGGATTATCAACGTAAAGCAATAGATGATCAGCATACAGTGACGCTACATGCCTTACCCCACCCACCAAGATCCTTGCCTCCCCCATCTCCTGACGTAGGAACTCTGCTAGCGGCTCCAGAGCCAATGCAAACAATATGGGAGCGGCTGCACACCATTGGCCCTCTGCCCAATTTCAACCCCTCCAACACCCAGTCATTGGTTCACACCACCACTATCGGCCATTTACAGATGTTTTCTCCGAACCCAAACGTCTTCAAAACCGTGAAAAACCATGTCCACGCCAGTGAATCTAATGCTTTCATGGCTTCGAAAGATGCAATTGCCATTTCTCCCTTCTGGTGTTTGATGTGGTCCATCACGTGGTGGAACCGACTAATATTCCCTGCCGTGTTCCTCCCCCCGACAGACCTACATTGATCCGGGTGTACCAATTCCAGGGCTACCCTCGCCACCCTATTTGCCAGGATGTTTCCCAGGATCTTCCCATCAATATTGACACTGGCAGATCCCCATTTTTAAACGCTTCATCATACACTTTAAGCCAAGGGGCCAGGAGGTCTACATATTCAGAGTAGAATTCTATGGGCAACCCATCACTTCTGGGCGCCGTACCCTTCTTCATGGAGTGTATTGCCCATTGGATTGGATATCTCTGTCCTCTAACAGGCCTCCCAGTTCTTCCATCCTATCTGTCCCCAACCTTGGTAGCCGGAGCATATCCAACAACTCATCTGCATCTTCCGCCACATCTCCTTTCACTCGTATACAATTCCCTGCAGGACTTTGCAAACCTTTCATTGATCCGCTCCTGGGTGCCCCCTATTTCTCCAGATTTGGTCCTAATCTGGATTATAATCCGCAGCAGGCTCTCCCTATTTACCAGAACCCACATAGCAGAATCTAACTAGCAATTGACACTCCATGGAATACGATCATAGAGACTTGTAGGAAGACTCGATCATGACGGGACTCTTTCCTACGCCCTTCCAGGTACGCGTTTAACTCACTATCCTAACAGGCATATCATTATTTGCACCAGTTGTAACGAAATGGACACGTTTACTGGGGTCTTTGACATTACAGTAATAATTTTCTGTTAGCAGCAAAGTATGTGAGCCATTATACAGATTGGATTCTCACCAGATACTTTAACTGCCCATGTGCGCACGTTCACTTACTTGTTTGAGACCTAAGGTTCTAGTTTCATCCTTATACTCTTAGTATTGATTATTGAGACGCGGCCCTGCCATACCCAACCTGATGGAAACATAAGTACTCTATTATAAATCTGAGTATTCTTAAGTCCCATTGATGGCGGGATGCTGAGTTGAAGTTAGACAAGGTTTTTTGGTGCACCCCGGTAAACCTATGGATAATTGAGGTCCAGGTTTCCGGTGCCACTTGCACCTTGTTCTTTAGCAAAAGACTGCCTCGTCCAGATGCAACACTGACCTGTTATTTTCTCTTTTTTCCCTTTTAGGGAACCAGCGCCCTACTCAAAAACAGCGCTCGTTATACCTCGTACTATTGTATAAGTTTGCAGTGTGGTAAGCCTCACCGAGTTAATTATAAACTTAGGTTGAGAAGTATGCTCGACTATGTACCGAGCCCAACACAACCCACTTTAAATGTTGTGTCCATTTCTTTTCCCCCCCTCTTTTTCCATAAGGTTATAGTCAACTTTAACAAGAAGGAAACCCTCGAGAGCTGCAACTACTGGCCAAACCAAGTTTCACTATAAGGAACTGACATTATACAAATGTGTTTAATGTTATACTGTTCGTCTCTTTAAAGCAATACCCCTGAAGAATTTCCCTGCACAAGATTCACAGATTTAGGGAAAGAAACCTGTTGGGATAAAGATACCGTGTGATCAAGACACGGCTACAATAGAGCATTGATGGCTTGTTTTTATTAAAAATTTACTGAGCAATCCGAACTTACATAAGGATGAAGTACTAGGCAGCTAAATGTTACACGTAAATAGCTTTACTAGTAGCGTCGATTGCTTTTCTCAGAATCGTCTGTAGGTTTCTTAATGTGATTTTATGTAAATTTACTTTTATGCCCATTTGTGTATGTGTTGATGAATTGTGTTAGTGTTAACATTTAGGTAGAGGTTGTTTGTGTTGAATCTAGTGTCACCAGTTAATTATTAAATTTATCACTCGCTTTTCTTCTACTTTCCTTTTTCTGATTTGTGTCAACATTTGGTGCGTTGTTTACGTTGGTAATGTATGTTAGACAACATTTTTCTAAACATTTTTTAAAAAAAGGTTTACATTGCAGCCCTATTTAGGCTGTATATGTTTTTTTTAAATGGACTGAAATATGGTACAATTAAAATATATATATATATATTTATTCAATTTTCTATGGTCTAGAACTGTGTTTTGGTTTGAACTCTGGAGTTGCACACCCTCTAGGGGACATTGTGAGCATTTACCTCACTAGAAAGGGGCAAACGTGAGGCGCAGGATCTCTTGTAAATTTTTCCAGTGTGTGTGGAGCACGGTCCCAGCCTCAATCCAAAAAAAACCCAGTCCTCATCTAGTTGGTTAGGTCTCCCTATTTATCAACCAGGCAAATAGCTTTCCTGCCTTATCTCCCTCCCTGTGTAGTCGGATATCTCGACTACTATTATTGAAGTTTGCCAGGTCTGCCACGGTATTGTTATAAGATGTTAGGACCTGGGCCAATCTATCCCCAACCTGATTCCCACTTGCCGCCTCTCTACCCAGTTCCTGCCTTCTGTCAGCTGTAGTTTCTCCTGCAGCCTTTTTCTCATCCCCACTGTCGTCGAGAAACAGACCCCTCTTATGTTCGTCTTAAAGGCCTCCCAGAGCACCCCCATTTCCCAGAGTACCCCGATTGGCTTCATTGACCCCTCATTGATCCCTCTCCGTACCTCTTCCCTGAAGGCCCCATCCCCCAGTGCCAATCTCTGCATCTGCCACAACCATCGCAGGGGTTTTTTACAACATCCCAACAACTTCACCACTAGGGGGGAGTGATCCGAAAGAGTTTGCCCCAGATATTCCAGCCCTTCGAACTGATGACAACTTTCCCTCCCTGTCAATGGTTACTCCAGTCGCGAGTACGTGCCGTGTACCCCCGAATAGTAGGAGAACCCCTTCTCCGCCCCATGCTTCTCCCTCCATATTTCCACCAAATCTAGTTCCTCCATTTCTTTATGCAGTGCCGCTGTCATTTGTTTTTTGCCAGGTCCCAATCTCCCCGTCACGTCTAAATCCGCTTGCAATTGACAGTTAAAATCCCCCCACCCCCAAATTACCATTCCGTCACTATAAGCCCCCATTATGTGCAGCACTGATGGAAAACATTCCTTATCAATGCTCGGTGTGTATGTGTTCATTATACACACTGATTGTTCCTCCCATTTTCCCCAACATAACCACTGTTCTCCCCATCTCGTCCTTCAGTACTTTTCCACCTGTAACGATACCCCTGCTGACACCCAGGTCAGTACTCATATCTCAGAGGCAGTGTTGTGCTGGTCTCCGTGCTTCCCTGTCTTGCAGGCCCCTGTCCTGTGGCGGCTCAGAGTATTCTCGCCAGGCTCTCCTTAGTGAGAGCTCCTCCTCCCTCCCGATTATGTGTGCCGGCCGCTTCCCACTCCTTTTAGTCTGCCTCCCGCCATTCAGCTCTGCAACTTCTTTACCACTGCAGCCCCGGTGGCTCTGGGTCCGCACTGTCCCCACCCCTTGCTTCAGTTGTTCCCCAGATCATACCCTCTCTGTCATGCTGGGTAACCGCGTAGTACCTGTGGGGGCCAGGATGCTGTGCCTTACACCAAGTTTGCAGGCCTCTCCCGAACAAATGCTGTCTGTACGCCAGCCCCCAGCTGCTGTCCTCTTTCCACGATTCCTTTGCTTCCCCCTTGTCTGCTATTTCTCCATGTGTGCACACCGCCACGGTGTTATCCTCCACCTTTCCTGCTATCCCGGACCAGGCTGGGGGCTGCTTATATGCGGTCCTCAGTCCGCTCCTCCCAGACAGCAGCCTCTCAGATTCCGGATCCCCCACCGGCCATCTCATTTCATTTTACCCTTACGTCACTGTCCCTCAGACCTGGAGGAATTTCTGTCTTCCACTCTGCCTCCTACGGTCCAAACTCCATCCGGATGTGCCTCCCAAGATCGCCAGGCAGGTGACAGCTCTCCGGTCTGCTGTCTCATCAAAAAAGTTAGGATTTAAGCAGGATATTTAGCAGGCAGAACGGGAGCTCAGGCGAGTTACGTGCTCATGCCTTGGCAGTAAGCCACATCCCTACACAGTAATGTTGAGTCAATTGTGAGGGGTCATCAATGCGAGAAAACCGATTTGCTCAAAATATGCAATTTTATTTTAATATAAATGATCTCAAAACACCTCACTTGCCTTCTACTGTGGGTTTCCCTACCTAACAAAACTAAGGGGAAACCTTCTCACACAGGAGTTCTGGCCCTCACACTAAACATCAAATACAAATAAACAAAATATATGGCAATTCAACAATAACAGTCACAGTATCTTGATAACCTTTTAACATCTTGGTGAACTCCCTTCCACAGGAATGAAGGTGCATTGATCGTCAATGTTCATCAAAATAATACCAGGTCATCCACAAACGTTTCAGTTCTTGAAAAGTCAATATTAAGATAAAGATCTGTCAACCACATTTCCAACAACAACAGAAGTGCTGATGAAATAAAGACTTTCCATTCCTCAGAACAGCATTAATGTTGTTCTCAGCCACATTGCCCTTTTACCACTTCCAGTTATTCAAGAAGACTTGACACACTTAAAAAAAAAATACAACTTCTAGGATGATAATAGAACAAAGGTATTGATTAACATAAATGAGTCTATTCAGGTTAGAATTCACAATAGATATATCTTGACAAGTTCTGCTGCTTCTACTTCAACCTTACTTCTACCATGATTTACCATGAGGAAATTCTCCTTAGCCCCATAGCATTTCACTTCATTGGACTACTGATTTCATGCATCCACTGACAACTCAAATATACCTCCACAACTTCAGTACTTTGTATATTAAACACAGGTTTGGACAAGATTCAATTTAAGGCACTGCAACACCTTCAATTAGGCAAGGCACTCTTCCTCTGAATATCTCTTCAAAGGGGGCAGCCTCTTATTTATAAATCGCCGGTAGCCTACAGGCATCGGGGCACACATTAAAACATCGACAAAACAGATAACGGGACAAGCCATAACCTGGTGAAAAGGGAAGAGTGCGCTACTGTAATAAAAATGTTTTTAGGGACCGCCAAAAGGCAGTTGGGTTTTTCTCTTATCGAATACTCACTGGAAGCGAGTTCCAGACATTTGCCGCATAGATTGGAATGAAGATGCCCAGTCCATACTTGCGTTTATATCCTGCACATTTAACCTTGGCCAGATCAGAAGAGCGGAGGGTTCTGGCTGGGGTATAGCTTGACACTAATGATTTAAGGTAAACAGGATCCTGGCCATACAGACATCTGTGGACCAACATAGCCGTCTTGAAATGGATTCGCGCATCGACTGGGAGCCAGTGTAAATCTCTCCTGTGATTGGAAATATGCTCTATCCTCGATATTACTTTAATAATACGAACTGCATCATTCTGGATGACCTGACATCTCTTAAGATCGGACTAATTTTCTCAAATCAGCAGGGCATTACAATAGTCAAGTCTGGATAAAATGGTGGCCCTTGCAATTGTGGCCCAATTGTTCTCGGAAAGAAAGGAATGGATGTTACGTAGGAGCCCAAGATAATAGGCAGAGGTCCTAGCAATTCGTGAGACTTGAGTTTCTGCGCTTAGTGTGGGTTCCAAGTAGACGCCAAGTGTTTTAACCTTATCAAGTACAAAGATCTCGTTATTCAGGATCCTAAAACTTTAATAATCCGGGTGCAGTTTAGAACTTGCTTGACTAGATCAAAGTTCAGTTTTGTTCTCTTTCAGACAAAGCCATTTGTTTGTCATCCATGATTCTACCAGGGGATATATGCCTTCAACATTGGCCTTGTTCGACCTGTAGCTTCCACTGAGTGCGACGAGTTGCGGGTCGTCGGCATAGTTTGTAAAGAAAATCCCATTTTCCTCTATTAGTGTACAAAGAGGTTTAATGTAAATATTACAAAAAAAAGTGTTTCGGAGACATGCAAGCACCTTGGGGGACGCCACAGCTGATGGATTGTTGTGGTGAGGAAGAGTCCCCCCCCCCAGTGAATGCTGGATTTGCGATAAGACAGAAAAGAGTAAATTCAAGCAATTGTATCATCTCTGCAATTGCCCAAACCTCCCCAGGTGTTAATCAGGTGTCCGTGGTCTACGAGATCAAACGCCGCCGATAATGAGAGTAAAATTAGGCGGCCAGTCTCCCCTTTGTCAAGGATGCTTAGCATGTGAGTTTGCAAGTCAATGAGAGCGGTCTAAAACCTGACTGTCGACTGTGAAGGAGCATGTTTTCCTCTATTAAAAGTTGGAACTGAGAGGTGGCCACTTTGTCCAAAACTTTCAGGGGAAAGATGGAGTTAGTAATGGGCCAAAGGTTTGAGAACACTTGGATCCAAGCCAGTTTATTATTATTTTTTTTTTAAATAGACACGGGGGGTGACTGAAACGGACTTGATGACCACAGGCACAGGATTGTCTTGAAAGGATGCCTTGATGCCTTCACCCACACTGATCTTTCACTCTCCTTCCCCATTGATCACCCCTCTCTCCTGGTCAGACCACTCTCTCCTCTCACCTGGGTTGTCTCAGCCATCTGACCGCACCTCCCACAGCCCTGCAAACCTCGTTCACGAACATCCGTCTGATGAAACGAGTGTCACTGCTGCCTTCGCATCCAACGTCCTCCCCCCGCTATCCCCAATTACAGACCATCTCTGACTCTGCTCTCAACCTCCATCTTGCCATTACTAACACCCTTGACATTCTTGCCCCAGTCCTGAGGATCCGCCTGAAAGATGCCTCCAAAGGTAACACTTGGTACGACTCAGAACTTGCAGCCCTGAAACGCAAGTGCAGAGCTGCAGAACGGAAGTGGCAGACCTCCAGCTCATACTCTGACAAAGTGGCCCATCGACTACTCCATCCGTGCCAGGAAAATGCCCATATCCAGGCTTGCGTATCTGGTGAATCCAACAACACGGCTGGAGTCTTTCAAATCTGCTGGGAACTAGCCAACCCTTCCGCAGTCTTCTCACCACTTCCCTCCCAGGCCCTCTGCAATACACTGGCCACACACTTCACTGCAAAACACAGGGCATCCTAAGCACGCTTGCATCCCACTCCCTTTCTCGCACCCCTCTGCCTCCAATGGCTTCCTATCCTCCCTCTCTCCCATCACACCAGATGAGGTCACCAGAGTTGTCCGCTCCATGAAGGTCTCCTCCAAACAGGTTTCCCACTGCTCCTCCAGAACCATCAAGGACAATATTGGCTCTCTTGCCCCTTCACTTGCAGATTTCTGCAACCACTCATTTGCTACTGTGTCTTTCCCCTCCTCCCTCAAGCACTCTCTTGTGCGCCCTCTACTAAAAATTTTTTAAAAAATAAAAACTTCTGCAGACCCCCCCTTGTCCAGCCAACTAGCACCCTATATCCATCACCTCCTTCCTTGGGGAAACTCTTAGAGAAGCTGTTCCTCCCCGAATTTAACCAGCACACTGAACTTGTTGGTTGCCTACACGACCATCAATCTGGATTCCGAGCATCCAGAGCCATGGAAACTGCTCTTCTGAACACCTGTGAGGAACTGCTTGCATCTCTTAATTCTAACTATCCAGCTGTTCTCATCCTACTTTATCCCTCCTCTGGATTCAATGCAGTCAACCACTCCATCCTCATTAAACGGCTACACGATACCCGAGGTATCTCGGAGCAGGCACTGAACTGGCTGACCTTCAAGGACCGTCCTTCCAAGGTTATTCTGGGCTCTTTCTCCTCCCCCACCTCTATCTCCGCCTGTGGGGTCCCACAGGGGAACTTCACACCCTGGCTCTTTAACACCTATCTTGCTCTGCTTGCACACCTCATTTCCACCTTCTCCCCTAACGTCCAGTGTTATGCACATGACGAACTCTTCTTCAAACTTCCCACTGACCCTCTCCTTATTTCCTCCATCATTCCTGACTGCCTATCTGCCATCCAGTCCTGGTGTGCTTCCAAAGATCTCTGCCTCAATGCCAGCATGACAGAGATCCTTCCTATTGGACTCCTGCTCCCCCTTTCTTCCCCTCACTCTGGCCATCTTCTATGGGCTCTCTCCCCTTCTCCTTCATATGAAACCAGAAACCTTAGAGTCCTCTACGACGACCCTTTCCTTCCTCTCCCTCACATTCAGGACCTTGCCAAAAAGACCCACTTTCAACTCTACCTACTCAAAGCAATTCTTCCCTTCCTCAATTTCACCCAAGAAACTCAATGTTTCTAGTGCTCTGGTTCTCTCTAGGCTAGACTAATGCAGCCTTTTCCTTAATCTATAATAATCTTCTCTACAATCCCTCCTGCTAACTCATAATAGGGCTCCGAGATTTATCCTTGGCTTCAAGCTCAGGGACCGCATCTCCAGCCCTAAAAACTCTCTACAGGTGCTGCAGCAGATTCAGTTATGTCTCCCACAGGGCATATATGACTCCTAGCAAAATTGCCAGATTTGGAAGCTCAGTGACACAGACATGCCCATGCTGCAGGGAGGCGGATGCTGGGATGGTACACATGTTTTGGGCTTGCCCGGAGGTGGTGAGGTTCTGGATAGAGGTGAAGCTACGCTTGGCCGGAAAAGGGATTACATTGGAGGTGGAGTCAGTGTAGGCATGCATGCTGGGGGGTTTTGCCAGACCACGCAACATTAAGCACATTAATAAGATGAAGGATCTCGCCTACATCCAGACGTGGTGGGCTGACCTAAAGTGGGCAGATGTGGAAACGGTCGTCTGGTATGAAGCAATTAGTAGTGGAGGGGAGGGGAGGAGGAGGAAGTGGGACCCTTGATGGCCTGGAGACAACTGGTGGCCACGATGTTGGGACCCTCCCAAGCCGAACTTAGTGAGGACGACACAAGGGAGAGTAAGGAACAAGTTACTTACCTGTAACTGTTGTTCTCCATCATGGGTCTGGCATGGATTCACATGCTCATGAATATTCCCCGTCAGGCTGGGAATCCTCGGTAAAGAAAAATCAGTATCAGTTTCGTTTCTGATCTGTCTTTCGTAGTAGTAACCAATCACCGATCTGTGCGTCATACTGACCACAGCCAATGACTGCCCTCTACCCAAGCCCCGCCTCTGGCAGCCATTTTCAGATTTGGTAGCACGCAAAGTGGCAGTATGACCAAGTGAAGAGCCGCAGAGGGGTAAGCGGGAGGGTTCGCATGTGAATCCATGCCAGACCCATGCTGGAGAACAACAGTTACAGGTAAGTAACTTGTTCCTTCTCCAGCATGGGGTCTGGCATGGATTCACATGCTCATGAATCTAAGAATAAATAGCAGTACACATGCACAACCACGGGGGGTGGCAAAAGGCTCAACATTAAGCAATACAACAACTCAACATTAAGCATCTCTTACCTCCTCACCAGGCTCACCTTAAGCGAACAGGTTGCGCAGCACTGCTTGGCCGACCCTGGACTCCTCCCTGGAATCCCGATCGACGCAGTAGAATCTCGTGAAGGTGTGCGTCGACCTCCACGTAGCAGCCCTGCAGATGTCCAGCAGGGGCACACTAGATAAGAACGCTGTAGTAGCAGCGATCGCTCTGGTCGAATGGGCTCTCGGACGGCCTGGCAGCGGTCGGTTAGCCAACCGATGGCAGTGCATGATGCAGCCGGAGAGCCATCTGAAAATAGAAGACTTCAAGAGAGCCTTCCCTTGATTCACAGGTCCAAAGTTCACGAACAGCTGTGATGTCCTCCGGAAACTCTTCGTGCGGTCCACGTCGAACTTCAGCGCTCTAGCCACATCCAGCGAGTGCAAAGTCCTCTCGGCCGGCGACGAAGGAGACGGGAAGAAAACAGTTAACACCAAGGACTCGTTAAGATGGAAGTCCGACGGCACCTTGGGCATAAAGGAGGGGTGCGCCCTAAGCACCACCCTCAAGGCATGGAAAGTCAAGTACGGTGCTTTGCAGGATAGGGCCTGGATCTCTCCCACTCGTCGTGCGGAGGTAATGGCCACCAGGAATGCAGTCTTCCACGACACAAACTTCATCGGTGCCGAGTGCATAGGCTTGAAGGTGGGCCCCCATGAGCCTGGTCAGCACCACGTTAAGTTCCCACGCCGCGGCCGGGCCTTCACGGGCGGGAACGACCGGAACAGTCCTTTCATAAACTCTTTTACCAGTCGATGGGACCACAGGGACGTCCGTCCTGTGGTTCTGGTATATCTGGAGATCACCGCCAGATGAATCTTAATGGAGGCATGGGCTAGCCCAGCCTTTGCCAGCGATAGCAGGTACGGCAGCACTTGAGGGGCCGTAATCCGTAGGGGGTTGATCTTCTGTGCTCGGCACCAGATAGAGAACCTCTTCCACTTACGACGGTAGCATTTGAGAGTCGAGGACGCCCTGGCCTTTGCAAGAACCTCTCTGCAATCGGCCGGTATATCGTAGCCTCCAAACTCTAGCGCTGTAGGAGCCAAGCCTGCAGGTTCAGCGACGCCGGGTCGTGGTGGAAGGTGGCGCCTCCTTCTCTGGAGAGAAGGTCCGCGTCCGCCGACAGCTTGATGGGAGGGGACATTGACAAGTCCAGAAGGTTCGGGAACCAGATCTGCCTCGGCCACGCCGGTGCGACGAGGATCACCCTGCACCGGGACCTCTTGAGCTGGCTGATGAGTCGAAGCAGCAACGGCGGGAACGCATACAGGTATAGGCCTTTCCCAGGGGAACGAGAACGCATCGCCCATGCTTCTCGGCTGGGGAAACCTGCTGGCGAACCACTTGCACTTCGAGTCCGTCGCTGTTGCGAACAGGTCGATTTGGGGTTTGCCCCATCGTCGGAAGAGTTGATCCACCTGATCCTGGCGCAGTTCCCACTCGTGACACGCGCGCAGCTCCCTGCTGAGCGAGTCGGCGATGGTGTTTCTTTCTCCTGCCAGGTGGACGGGAACCAGGAACATCCCCTGGGCGACCGCCCAGTGCCACAAATCCTGTGCCTCCTTGGATAGGGCTGGGGATCTGGTGCCTCCCTGCTTCCGTATGTAAAACATCGTCATGGTGTTGTCCGTGAAGATCCGCACCACCTTGCCCTTGAGCGATGGGAGGAACGATCTGAGCGCCCAGAACACGGCTCGGAGTTCCAGGACGTTGATGTGCAGGAGCCTCTCCACCGGGAGCCTGAGGCCTCTTGCGTGGAGATCTCCGGTGTGGGCGCCCCAACCTTCCAGGGAGGTGTCCGTCACCGTCTCCTGGTACGCTGGCGTCTGAAAGTCATTGCCCGCCGTGAGGTGCGCTCGAACGCCCCACCACTGAATCGCCCGCCGGTACACCTCGTTGAGGGGGACCCTGTCTTCGAAGGTGCCCGTCGCCTGCATCCAACGGGCGTCGAGAAATTCTTGAAGAGGGCGCATCCGTAGTCTGCAGAGGCGCACCAGGTAGATGCAAGAGGACATCATCCCCAGGAGGGTCTTGATGGACCTCACCCTGGCCACGTCCGTGGCTAGCAGGCCCTGCACTTTGCCTAGAATGGTCTTCGTCCGTTCTTCCGACGGGGCCGCCAGGCGCCTCACTGTATCGAGCTTCGCTCCCAGAAACAGGGCCACCTGTGACGGCACCAGGTGGGACTTTGGGTAGTTTATGGTGAATCCCAGGTCTGTGAGTAGCTGTACGGTCCTCGCAGTGTGTTCGACGGCGAGTTCCCTCGTCCTTGAGCGGATGAGCCAGTCGTCCAGGTAGGGGTAGACGTGAATCCCCTGCAGGCGCAGCCGCGCCGCCACAGGTGCTAGGCACTTGGTAAAGACCCTGGGGGCCGACTTCAATCCGAATGGCAGTGCTCTGAATTGGTAGTGGCGTCCCTGGACGACTAACCTGAGGAACTTTCGGTGACTTTTGAGGATGGGAACGTGGAAGTATGCATCCTCCAGGTCCAACGACGATAGAAAGTAGTCTTCCTCCAGCTGTCCCAGTACGTGATGGAGGGTGACCATCCTGAACTTTTGTGACCTGATGTATTTGTTCAAACGACGAAGGTCCAGGATGGGGCGCCAGCCGCCTGTCTTCTTCCTGACTAGGAAGTACCTTGAGTACACCCCGGAGCCTCTTCGGGACAAGCTCGATGGTGCCTTTCCTGAGCATCGCCCGTACTTCCAGCAGCAGTTGCGGGACGTGATTTTCCTTCCTGGCCACAGGTGGAACGTGAGGGCACTTCTTCAGGAATTCGATAGAGTGTCCTCTTGCCAGGGTATCCACCACGGCCGGTTCAGTCCTGCTTGGAGGTGGTGGCCTTGCCGCCCTGGCCACCTTGCCAACGGCGGCGAGGCACTTCCTGCTTGCCGCGACCCCGGTAGGCCTCCTGAGACGAGGAGTGTGCCGCCTGGTGGTAAGACGAGCCACCGCTGGATCCCTTGGAGGCACCCTGTCTGCCTCTGTAGCTCCGAAAGGGCCGTCGTTGCTGAAGGGCTCCTAGGGCGCGGGCCGTCTCCCTGTCCGTTTTTATGGCTTGGAGGGATTCGTCCACCGCCTTCCTGAACAAGTTGCTGCTGTCGAACGGCATGTCCAACACCCTGGTCTGGACGTCCTGACGGAAGTCGGTCGCCCGGAGCCAACCCCTTCGTTGTAGGCAAACACTGTTGCCCAGCTGGCGGAACCCGGTATCGGCAATATCGGTTGCCACCGTTATGGCGTGGTCCGACGCCACCTCGCCTTCTTGAAGAATTTCCAGGGCCTCGGACCTCTTGTCGTCCGGTAGGAAGTCAAATATGGGGGCCAGCTTAAACCAGAGCTCCCTGTCATAACGGGCCACGATCGCCTGGGCGTTGGCCGCTTTGATCGTCGTCGCCGCCGACGAAATGACCCGCCGCCCCATGGCGTCCAACTTCTTTCCCTCGCCGTCCGGCGGGGAATTCGACGTCGAGGCTCCTGACCCCGCCGCTTTCTTCTTCGCCGCCGCCGAGACGACCGAGTCTGGCGTTGGCTGGGCCCTGAGGCACAGGGGAGCGGTTTCAGGGACCCGGTACTTCTTCTCGTACCGGTCCCGTTTGGCTGGTACCATGGAGGGGTTCTTGAGAACCGACAGGCCCTCCTCCCAGATGTCATCGATTAGAGGCACTGCGTTGACAGTCTTCCTCGTGGCCTCCCGGTGATGATAGAGGAAACCTTCCTTTTTCTGCTCCTCCGGGCAGAGCTGGAACAATTCGGACGCCCTGGCGATCATGGCGTGGAATGAGCCAAACTCGTCGGGCGGCGAGGCCCGTGCGACGGGAGACCCGTTCCGTCGTCGTCGCCCTCAGAACCCGTCGTCGAGCCCATCGCACCGTCATCTCCCGACTCGTGGGAGGATGAGGAGGGAACTGTAGGCCTTACGGGGGCGAGCGGAGGAGAGGGTTGGGTCCTCCGTCGTTTGTTCTGAGGACTTCCCGACGGGCCAGGTTGCGGGTCCTCCAGCCTGGGCCACGGGAATCTCAACCTTATCTCAGAGCATAAGGACTGGATCGCAGACAAAATGGCCGCCGAGCCATCCTGAGGCCTAGGTTCCGGCTGCGCCGGAAGGGAAGGCTGCTCTTCCTCGCCATCGTCGTTTTTCTCGGTCATCTCCCGAGGATCTTCCTTACGGGATCGAACCTTCTCGAATTGGACTTCGAGGTTCCTCACGGCCTCGGTCAGTTCCTCCTCCGAGGCTGACTCGGAGCTCGAGGAGGCTACCATGCCCCCCCTCGCTTCTTCCATCATGGTGGCCATGACGATGGGCTGAAAAGAGGATTCCCTCCTTGGCGGCAGGGAAACTCTAGTCCCGGAGGCAGTCTCTGCTGGCGGGGTCTCTGCCGGCTTGGCCAGAGTCGCCGCAATCCCCTCGATAGAGGCCTTTGCCTGCTGGGTAGGGGCCTTCACCACCTTAAGTGCGTCCCGGGCCTTCTCCTTCAGGGGAGGGGTGACGCCTCGCTCCCCCTCTTCCGAGATCGGACGGGGCTTCTCCCGAAGCTTACCCGGGGTCTCGGACTTCCTCTTCCCCGAACCGGAGCGTTGGCTCGTGGTTGACGCTGCCGGGGAAGGTGCGCCCTGCCTGGCGACCGAAGAGCCCGACCTTTCGGCGCTCCCGGAGCCAGCGGACTCGCAGCGCTTGGCCTGGTGTTGGGCCCCCGTCGCCGGGGCACCCGCACAGGACTTAGAAGCCCACTCGGACCCTTTCTTCTTCTCACCCGTTGAGCCCTTCTCCAACCAGCTGGCGAGACGGGATCGACGGTCCCTCATGGTCCGCTCCGACAAGTTCTTGCAGAACTGGCAGTCCTTCTCTACATGAGTCTTGTCCCCATGAAGACAGTAGAGGCATCGCGAATGTTCGTCTTCCTTAAACACATTCTGCAGCCCGCATCGAGGGCAGCTGCGAAACAGCTTGGGTCCGGGTGACGAACTCGCGTCCTGGGCCATCTCGAAGTAGGCCGCAAATCTTCTGGAATCCTCCAAGAAGTTGATTCGACGAAATCTTCACCCTTGAGGGGCATAGGAAAATCCCATAACGGGTAGCCGTTAACGGGAGTAGAAACGGTGGAGCTTGAGGCTCGATTAACCGGAAAAATGTGAAAATTCACCTGAAAAAGCGCGAAACACGCAGTAAAAGCTCGAGAGCTAAGCACGAGGACTCCCAACACTTGAACGTGCGGTAAAAATTTCAAGATGGCTGCCAGAGGCGGGGCTTAGGTAGAGGGCAGTCATTGGCTGTGGTCAGTATGACGCAGAGATCAGCGATTGGTTACTACTACGAAAGACAGATCAGAAACAAAACTGATACTGATTTTTCTTTACCGAGGATTCCCAGCCTGACGGGGAATATTCATGAGCATGTGAATCCATGCCAGACCCCATGCTGGAGAATGAGGAAGATAAATCCGGAGACACGCAAGCAGTTAGCATTGAACCAGGGGCTCAAGTTAAAGGGGGCAGGAGGGGGGGGGGGGGGGGGGGACTGCGACGCATAACTTGTGAATTTAACAATGTGATACGAACCTCCTCATTGTTTGAAATGTTTGGTGTGTTGTGTATAAAATAAAAATTGTTTACAAAAAAATTTTAAAAATAAAAACACTCCACTGGTTCCTGGTTGTTGCAAGGATCAAATTCAAATCCCTCTGCATCATACATAAAGCTGTCTGGGGCCGGGGACCACACCATCTACAACTTGCCTTCACTAAAAACTCTCCCTCCAGATCAAATAGAAAGGTTTTACCTCAAACCCTTTCCCTTTGCTTCTGCCTTTTCTCCTCCTCTCCCCTGCTGACTTCCTGGCCGGTACTGAAACTGCACTGGTCACCTGGCCACCCCACTGCTCTCAAGCCCAGCCCCCCGCCCCCCTCCAGTCACACACCTGCACTGCCTTGCTGGCAACCCCTGCACGTAGGGACCGTTTCTGTACCCCTACAGTTCCACCACTAGCATGTCTGCACTACCCTTGCACTTGCCACCAGCTGGCCGTACGCGATTTATTGTTATTTATTTTATTATCCCATGTACTGCACTGTCCCCTCCCCCGCACTTTCCTCCTACCCCGTTCCCGTGCACTTGCGCTATCTAATGGCACCTGGCCAAGTAGGATCGTTGTCTGTCTTCCCTCTGTTCCCCCTCCCTTACCTAGTCGCGCCTTGAAACACTTGTGTATAGGCGCGTTATAAATGCCATATCATATCTTTACGTTCCTCCAGCACCAACTCTTGGTGTATCAAGAGCTTCGCTAAACAACGTTCCTAAGCAGGCTCCATCCTTTGGAACAGCCTCCCCCTTCCTCTTGGTCTTGAGCCGGATCTCCTCAAATTCCTGAAGCTCCTCAAGCCTTTCCTTTTCACCTCATTCTTCCCTTCCTAGCTCCTCTGCTAAACCCCACAGTTGCTGAAATTGGTGACCAGGCGTCCCACACCCAATCGCCTCGGCCCGCTCCCAGCAATTGCCTTGGCACCCACTGGACTCTGCCACCACAGGCCTGCACTTATTTATTGGCCTCTGACCACTCACCTATGCACTTACAGCTGAGCTGCTCACTCCCTAGCACTTAACCTCTTGGTACCCCTAGCACTTAGCACCCCCCACTCCCTCATCTCTTCTCTCTGCACTTACACATTCTGAATGCTCACAAGGCCAAGTAGGTCCGCCTTGGTCATTGAATATTTGATTTTCATTCCCATGTTCCCGCCTGGTTGCCCTGCGGGCGCTTTGACACACAATCTACTTGATGTATAAGCGCCTTACAAATGCACAATAAATAGACCAGGTGAGCCAGGAACGGGGCAACAATTTTTATAGGATCTAAAATAAATTTGGGAGGGGGGTTCCCGGACAGGAAGATGGCCGCAAAGACGCAAGTGTTCTTTCCATGTCCGCAAGAGAAATGGGGGAGAAACTGAATTTGAGAAGATCCAGTTTTATGGAATAGAGATTAACCAGATTAGTTCTAGCAGGAGAGGCAGCTAGGTCATTTTTGATCTTATCACATGCTTTTGCCACGTTGGAGGTAAAGGCTGTTTGTACATTGGCAAAGTCTTGAGGTGAATACGAAAATGAGCTCGATTGAGAACTGGCCGATTCCAATAGATTTCAAATTGTTTCCTAGAATTACTTGGAGCATCCTTAATTTGTCAAATAAGTTCTTTTTTGTGGAAATGGTGTTTATATAATATTTTTCATGGTTTCTCGAGTCAGTTTTATTAGCCTGTGAGGGTTTTTTCATCCATTTTGATTCTAGTTTTCTTTTAGCTTTTTTTTAAAGTTGGAAGTTCTGGAGAGAACCAGTTTTAGTGACCTACATTCTCATGAAATTACTCTAGGGGCGTTTTTATCTAGTAGTCTTGTAATTAGGCTGGTATAAGTGGATACTAAGTTATCAGCCTTATACGCGTCAGATTACTAGACATGATGTCCGTTAGACACTCTTCCAAAGTCAGCTGAGCTTAGCTTTTTAAAGTTGCGACTGGAGATTCTTTTTGACAAATTACTGATTTTAGGAAGGGGTTCCTGGAATCTAACTTGGAACTCAATCGTATAATGATCCGATCAGACGCATGGGGAGGTACAACCCATATGCACAGTTATATTCCATGCAGCCTCCCAATCCAATATGTTTTTCTTGGCTGTGGTATGCTCATTATTACAAACTTGGAATTGCATATTTTTTAAGAGAACCTTATTGCCTCGCCAGTGGTTTAGGTCACTGAGCAAGAGCGTGGAACAGTTTGAACCAAGGGAATTGCTCAAGAGCCGGGAGATTTCTTCATTAAAACCCGTCATATCCACCAGGTAGTGGGGGGCAATATATAAGAACGAAAGGAGTGCAGCAGTGATTCAAGAGGGTCATTTTAAGTGTATGATTTCGCAATCTTGGCAGATACAAGGGGCGGGGAAGAGTTTGAATTTACTTTTTGCAATAATAGCCACTCCACCCCCGTGGCCTAGTGGGCGGTTCTTACAATATATTGAGTAACCCCTCTGGAACCGCCAGTGTAATCATAGGGCCACTAGCCTCAGTAATCAAGGTTTAAGAAAGGCATAGCATGCCCAAGTCCCATTCAAGTATCAGGTAATGAATGTCGGTTGCATGCCTAGTGACCTGTTTTCAACATGATTATTTTCATTGCAACCGTGGGTTTAGTTGGAATAACATTTTTCCTCTGCTCTTCAATAGGAACGCGGACCATGACACGAAGGCTGTTACAGAGTTTAAACCCACTGGAGTCCATTTGAATGGAACTAACAAAGGCCTTTGTAATGGCGGCTACGTGACCCTGGGTGTTTTTATCTAGGGCGGATAGTGGGTCGATAACTGCCTCAGCCATAGCTATCTGGGCCAAGGTAGATGAGTTTGGGGTAGTTTCTGGTGTATAAGAGTTCGGCAGAGTGTCTTTGCATCTCTTGTCTGTCAACAATCATGATACTCAGTAGGTTATAAAAGCAGCAAGGTTTGCCTTGCCCAACTTTGCCTTCACCACTTTGACACTGTTAGCCACATAATTGCCCAGAAGCCTTGATGCCACTATCTTGGCTTTAGGTAATGCTTGCACACATGTATCTTGGGCAAGGTTGAACTTCTATTGGGCGCAAGGCAATGGTTAAACCAGTTACTGGCTTTGAGAAAGGCTGCAGTTACTCTCAATAAGGAAATCCTCTTGGTTTAGGCAATGCTTGTGCTCACCAACTGCATAAACTATTCTTAACACTTGACTAATTTTAAGAGCAATGCTTGTTTGAACAAAGAGATTGAAGTTCCCTATTTAGTTGGAAAATGAATTTAAACACATGCATCCGCTTCTTCATAAGGCTTCAACTTCTGTTCTACTTGTAAAGAGACATGCAACCACTTCTTCATAGTTTGACAAGCTTTAAACGTTGAACAATGGTCTTTTTCAATGTTCGTTCTTGCTTAATTGTAATTGTTTATTTGTAAAGCGCTTATACACAAGTGAAGTTCTTCAATGCAGGAAGGGAATACAGTAGTCATTCTTAGGCCTTGAAGATACCAAATGATCTAACAATGACTAGCCTAGGCCAGAGGCATATCTACTAGTGAAGTGCTTCACAAAGGGTGAGGGGAGGAAAAAAAGGGGGGTGGGGATGGAGGGAAAGGAACATACAGATCAATAAACTCCAGTTCTAGTCTGACGAACATTACAGTTAAGTGCGAGGGAGGGGGGGGGGGGGGCGGTGGGGAGTGCGGCCAGTCCAGGAGGGCCAAGATTAAGTGCAGAGTGAATGCCCCCATCATGGAGAATATTGCAGTAGTGCCAGGCAGAGTGCAGGGCCGCGAGGCAAGTGCTGCACAGGCGGGGGAGCATGGGACATGTGAGGCTCTGGAGGTGCATCAGGCAACCAGTCAGCTAACTGAGCAGGTTGGGGAAGAGAAGGAGGGAGGGAAGCAAGCAAAGAGAAGGAGGTTAGCAGGGGAGAGGGAGAGAGAAAGAAGAAAAGGTCATGAGGAGTTTCTGGTACTTGAGGAGATCCGGCTCAAGACGTAGGCTGTTCCAGAGGGATGCACCTGCAGAGGATAGGGCTCTACCCCCAAATCTCTGTTTGGAGAAACGTCTCACCCACAGAGCTGGAGGACAACGAGCAGAGGGATCTAGAAGGAAAGTATTTGGGAACAGCGCGTTGTAGATAGTAAGGGCTCTGGCCCCAGAAAGCCTTGTGGACTATACAGAGGGTCTTGAACTGGATCCTTGCAGCCATGGGGAGCCAGTGGAGATATTTCAGCGCCAAAGAGATATGGTGCCTGGGCTTGAGGGCACGGATAAGTCTAGCAGTTCTATTCTGGATGAGTTGAAGTCAGAGAATAGAAGTAGGAAGATTGAGAAAGACTGTTGCAGTAGTTCAGTCTGGAGAGAACCAGGACTCTGGAGACAATGAGCCTCTGGGGGAAGGTGAGAAATGGTAGAATACCTCTGAGGAGGTGCAGCTGGTAGTGGGACTTTTTGGACATGCATGTGAGATGAGGAGAGAATGGAGTCGATGATGACCAAGATTTTTTGCCTCACTGGTGGGTGGAGGCGCAGGACCAAATGAGGCCAGCCAGAGAGTGGGAAAGTGAGTGCAGGGGTCCTGATACGGACAAGCTCTATCCTGCTGGCATTAAGGCAGAAGTTGTTAGCAGCACACCAGGAATGAACTGCGGACAGTCAGGAATGAGCGAGGAGGCAGAGGCCGAGGGTAGCCTGAAAGACCTGTGTGTCATCCACATAGCACTGAAATTTGGAGGTAAATGTAGAGATATTGTGGGCCAACAGGGCCATGTAGACATTGAATAACCCGGGGGATAGATTAGATCCCTCGGGAGACGACAAGTAGAGCGAGTAATAGCAGAGAGAAAGGACCCATGTTCCACCTGGAAAGGACAGTCAAAGAAAGGAAGTAAGCCACGGCAGGGACTGATCTGTGATGCCCAGGGTATCGCGGAGACGGGAGATCAGGATGTTGTGGTTAACTGTATCAAAAGCAGAGGAGAGGTCAAGGAGAATGAGGACAGAGGGAGAGTTGGAGTCAAGGTTTGAGAGCAATAAGAAATGAGAAACACGTGACCACTTCTTCATAAATTAAGGACTTCATGTCTTTCAGGAACATTTGCTTTTGTGTCGAGTAAAAAACATTTCCATTTACCTGCGCGTGTTACTTCCCATTGTTCCCTTCCTATCCGAGTGAAGATTTGATTGGATACTGTTACCTCCAGTGATCACGCAAGGAATCAGAACACCAGGTTTGACTCACCAGCTTTTGTGATCCTTGTTCGGCAGGTTGCTCAACTTCCACGACTGAGCACAGAGTTTAAAGCTTCTGGCTTCACTGGGACCCGCGCCCTTCCTCTGCTCTGTCTCTCCAGTCCGGCCACTCACTCAAGGAGCCCCTCATGCTCCCGAGACCTGCGACTCGCCCACAGCTCCTCGCTTCGGTCTCCGACATGCTTCCCGCCCAGCAACCATGGCAATCAGGCACAAATGGGAAAAGACAGCCTCTATGCAATACTTCCACTGCACAGCCTCTGCACTTCAGAGTTTGGGGGAATAGGGCCCTCCCAGAACAACCAGGTGAAATCTGCTGTAGCCACGTTCTGGCATCCCTTTGGTTCTCCCATTTCTGCTTGGTTTGCCAGCTGTATGCCTTCTCTCTGCCCCTACTACTACAGCTTGCACTCCAGTCACAGTTCCAGCTCCTTCCAATTTCTTGCACCTGAGGGGGCCTTTTTTGCTTGCCTCCCAGCTTCGTTCAGGTGTGGGCTGTTAGGCTTAATTGCCCGACTACTTGTACTGCATGCCTCTTCAGCCCTCTTCCTCGTCCCAGTACTCCTAGGATTATGGGACATGTAGTCTTCAACAATTCTAAAACATCAGTTTTTACGCATTTGTTTGACTTTAAGGGTAGATTTACTTACCTTAAGGTCTTTTAAAATTGAACCTTTAGAATTTGTTGTTACAGGGGAGGACACTATAGTTAAGGCATTATTTCTAGTTTCCTTTACATTATACCTTGGGAGTACGGAGGGTGTTTATCCTGAAATCCCTTGAAGGATCTTCCATTGGTAAGGCTTGTTCAGACGTTGTGATACTTGTGCCCAGAACCACAGGTTTTATATGTACATTAGGGCCATTACAATGGCAATAAGCCATTATCTGTTTTGGTAACCTAGAAAGATTTTCCTTGTCAAAGGACAAATACCATGTCTCATTGCACCCTGGTCTCGTCTCTTCCTAGGTGATCCTCCAGCAGTACACCACCCCCAAGGATAGGATCAGGAAGCGTCTGCCTTTCCCTGGCCACCTGTGAAGAGGCTACAGGCACAGTTTTAGTGAGGGGTCCATAGAATTCTTCACAATCTGTAAACTGAACTCCATGTAGCTGCTCTACAGATTGCCACCATAGGAACGTTTGCACTGAAGGCCAATGTGGCACCTGTACTAAGTGTAGTGTGTGCTGTAGGTGTAAAAGGTAGTTCCTTGTTGGATGACCTTTAACACTGCTGTATGCATCTAGAAATGGCTGCATTTGAGAGAGGGGTCTCCGTCTCATTCGGCAGATAGGGAAACAAAGAACTGGTCTGTTTTCTTGATTAGCTTTGTGTTGTTGGGGTAGTACATGTCAGCTCTCAACATTTTGCATAAGGAGGACTTCGTCTTCACAGTGCTGCGGGTCTTGAAAGAACGCTGGCAGTTCAATAAATTGGTTGGCATGGAATTTGAAAATGAACTTGGTGCAAAACGTGGGTACACACCCACTTTGTTTTTCTGTAATGTGGCAAAAGGTTCTATAACGGACAAACCCTGGCGCGCACTTACCTTTCTTATGGAAGTGATAGCTATAAAAAATGTGGCTTTGTAAGTGAGATCTTTGAGGCTTGCCTTATGCATAGGATCAAAAGGAGACCTGTGAGTTGCTTAGAACTATGTTTAGAACATTGTTTAAATCCCATCGCAGTGGTGGATTTGAAGTGGGGCGATATATTATTTTGATTCCTTCCAGGTAGGCTTTCACAACTGTATTGCTCCACCATCAAACATTGCTCTGTGATGTTGTGTATGCAGAAAGTGCAGCTAAACAGTCCAAACGATTGAAGTAGTACACCATACTACAAATCGTTTCCATGTGTTAAAGTAGCAATATCTAATGTTTGGTTTATGTGCTTCAATTAATAGTTCCATGCATCTGCTAGATAAATTAAGATGGCTGAACTCTGACTGTTAGGGTCACCTGGTCTCTGCAGGGACGTTGGGGCACGGTTGGAGCCCTCGCTGTACTTGGCTCCCCTGGAACGGACTCCCCCCCCCCCAGCTGCTGTAGTGTGGGCTGCTCTGGTTGCTGGCACTGCCCCTGAGGGAATACGAGAGGCAGTGAGAATGCTGTGGTTGGATTGTGATTTCCCTCGAACCCTTCGTTCCAGAATGAGGTGAGCATGCGTTTACTCATAGTCTCACCTGTATTCTTGTGAGCATGACCTCTCCGTCTCCGTCCTGGGGTGCCTCTGATGGACCTAGTTGCTTCACTGGTCCGTGTGTGTGGCGGCCCAGACCGGCTGTGACCGTACCACTTTGAAGGTAAGTGTTCTCAACAAGGATTATTGTCCGTATCCTTTTGCAATGTCTTTTTTCCGCGATTATTGTCCATAACCCTTGTAATGTCTTTTCTGTCCCCAATAGGTGTGAAGATGGCCACGCAGAGTCACAGTGCTGGGAGCGAGTCCAAATGGTGCCAGAGGGAATTGTGAAGCTCCAAATTAGGAGTCAAGTTGGTTTTCAAGGCCGAACGCAAGGCATGTGTTGCGTGGCCAAGCGCAAGATATTTATGCAGTCTCTAACCTTGTGTTTCCTTTTCTCTTGCATGGATGGCCTGGCAGCGTCAGACGGGAAGCGGCTATCCGAAGACCTGCCAGCGATTAATGGATGGATGGATGGATCTGTGAGGATGCTGGGCGAGAAGAGCTCCTGCATAGCTAAACGTCCGGAACAGGTGAGGATGCGCCCCGAATCCGATGACGATGGGACTCGGGTAAGATGTGATGCGCTGCCGGAGATGGGATTGCAGGAGTCAGGTAGGCTGCGCACTAAGATGGAGTATTGGAGTCAGGTAAACTGCGCTTTGAGTAGTGGTGTAGCTGAGTCAGGTAAGGTGCGCGCTGAAGATGATGTGCTGGAACCTGGCGAGATGCGTGTTGAGATGAGCTGGAAACAGTTAAGAGTGCTTCAGGCGGGGGGCGTGGCCAGCAACCATCCGATGAGGACGTGAGCTCGCGCTGCTCCCGCGCCACTGACTCCATCCTGTTAAATCCTGCTAAAATATATATTCGTGCTGAATCCTGAAATACTCCAGCGGTGTGTGAGACTCTCCTGCACCGAATCGCGGTGCTCCGATGCAAATCCGTGAAAGGAATCGCCGTCCAGACCGTGTGGAAGTGGCAGGAACCGAGACAAGTATTGAACCCAAGATGGCCGCCATGACTGCGCATTAACTGTCGATCGAAGGCCGGCGCACGCTCCACCGGGCCCTGCGACGGAGGCGTGGACCCGCTGATCGTGGCCCGATACATCCGGCAATGTGGTAAGGAGAGGGGAAGGTGGGATAGAGAGTGCTGGTGAACCGCCTTCCCTCCCCCCACGGGCATAGGGCCTCCAGACGGAGCCGCGATCCACATCCGCGCCTGCAAAGATAGCCCCACTTTCAGTAGCTCTGTGGTTCTAACAGTCGTCGTTTGGTCGGGGGAATGGTCATGCCAGCATAAATATCCGCCGGTCGCAGCGGGCCCAGCATCACCACTAGCGCCTGCCCCAGCACCGGCTGGACCCCCCACTCCTGGGACCAGACACCAGACTGCAACTGTACCACGCCGATCAGAGAATGGGCAAGGAGAAGCCCAGGAAAACATCCACACAGAGCAGGATCGAGCAGTATGCGGCGACGCCAGCACCCCGCTCACCAGAGAGGCCACCGCCGGTCGACCCGGACCATGTGGATAACATTTCCTTAAAAGACATGAGTGCCATCACCAACTCCAGGACCTCGATGGAGAAGAAGATGGACAGCATCGGTGCAGACGTGTCCCTGCTACGCCATGATCTGCAAAAGCTGACTTCCCGTACGGGTGAGGCAGAGGCGCGAATCTCTGAAACCGAGGATGGCCTGCGTGGCATAAACAGGCAAGTGGTGAGCATGCTAGCACGGATAAAGACCCTGGAGGCAAGAGCGGACGACAGCGAGGGTAGATCCCGGCACAATAATATCCGTATAATCGGCCTGCCTGAAAAAGCCGAAGGGGAATGTATGGAACTTTTCCTCGAGGACTGGTTGACGAATATTTATGACGGAGAGGCATTCTCTAAATTCTTTTCGATCAAGCGGGCCCATCGCATCCCAACCGGCAAGGTGATACCGGGAGCTCCACCACGCACAGTGATTGCAAGGTTTCTGAACTATAGGGACAGAGACACGGTACTCCAGCTAGCAAGATCGAAGGGCAGGATCACATTTAACGGATCCAAAATAGCCTTCTTCCCCGATTTCACCAAGGAAGTCCAGAAAGCACGAAAATCATTCGACCCGCTTAAGAGACGTTTACAATCGGCAGGTGTCAAATATGGACTACTCTTCCCGGCCCAACTCAAGATATTCCATGGTGGCACGACTGTGCACTTTACCGACCCCAGAGAGGCATAGAACTGGGCCGAACGGCACATATATACGGGGATTGGAACACGGAGGGGAGAAGGAGAGACCGACGCAACAGTCCTCGTCCGGAATGCCCGCCAGAGCGGGGCCAGCAGCAGCGCCCACAACCAGGAAGCCCGCCGCGAGGAGAAATATGAACTAGGAGCAATTTTGGACAGAAACCCAAGCTACTGAGACTAGGAGTACTACAAAATTTATCATCCCCCATGCCGATCTATGCACGGACTGCAACCAGGCCAGTGGCCGGACGGCCACCCGCCCCACGGGCAAAGACTAACACCGAAGAAGTCTGCGACTGCGCCACGGACAGTTGTGTAAGCTATAAAGTTCGAATGCCACCGAGAGTGGCCTAGTTAAGGTTTACTTGTTCCGTTTAAATTTCGGGCGACAGATACTTCAGGTTGGGTGGGAGTATAGGGTGGGGGGTTAGGTAACACAAGCGGGGCAGTAGATGCCTTCAGGGGAACGGGAGATGGGGCATGGGGGAGGGAGAGTTCTTACCCTTGTTTTGGATTTTGCTTTGTTTTTTGCTCATGTATGGTCCGACAACACTACACACTCATTCCTACAAACCAGCGCCACACAGCGAAATATTAGTTTGTGCATCCCCCCCCCGAATCCTACACATACTGTTCAACAGCAACCCACCCCCAACCAGATGACGAATGGTAGATTGGACACGAAATCATTACGTCTCCTAACTTGGAATGTCAATGGGCTGGGTAGTGGGATAAAACGCAGACTGGTCACCCAAGCACTAAACAGGCATGCGCCGGATGTGGCGTTGCTCACAGAAACTCATCTAGCGGGCACCACATGCAACTTATTTAAACGAGGTAATTATCGTACAGCACTGCACTCGGGTTTCACCACGGGCTCCAGAGGGGTCCTCATACTGATCCATAAGAAGCTGCCGTTGACACTATCCAGTGTGTCACAGGACACGGGAGGCAGATTCGTGCACATGACAGGAACCCTATGGAATCGAATCATAAAATTACTAGCTGTGTATGCACCACCCGCGCTGTTGCCACATCTCAGAGGAAATAACCCCCCTAATAGTACAAGACTCAGATACACTAATTCTTGGTGGCGACTTTAATGATGTTATGAACCTGGGCATGGATCGCACACACCTAAGGGGCAGGAATCCTGATATACACACTAGGCTAGCCACCTTCATTTCGGCACTGGGTCTGAGGGATGTGTGGCGTGACCTTCACCCCGAGGGGCGGGAATATTCTTTCCACTCAGGCGCCCATGCTTCCCTCTCTAGATTGGACTATTTTTTTGTGCCAGCCACAGAGGTGCATAGGGTACTTAGCGCCGTACTACTTCCACGCGGCATCTCTGATCACTCGCCCCTACTAATAGAACTATCAACGTCAAGACCCATTCCCCCACCTTTGTGGCGCCTCAACAACTACTACTTAGGCTTCCCGGAACTTGTAGAGCGTATTCAGGAAGCCACAACCAATTACTTTGAACTGAACGCTGGGTCGATTGATGACCCAAGCCTGCTGTGGGAGGCGTACAAGCCGGTATTGCGGGGAGAGATTATCTCCTGGACAACGGCGCACAAAAAGGACCATATGCAAAAAATAAAAGAGGCTGAAGAACAGGTGGGCCGTGCAGAGCGCGCACATCTGGCGCGAGACCTGCCTGAAACGAACCGAGCACTGGTCCTTGCCCAAAAAAAAAATGCATAATGTAGCCCTAGACAACGCTAAACAGGCGCACGCCACGATGCGAGCCAGACTATATGAGACTGGAGATAAGGCGGGTAAATTGTTAGCCTGGCTGGAGCGTAGGGATGAAGGGCACAAACAGGTCAGGATGATTAAACCCGACGATTCAGAACCGCTGTGGACAGATCAGGCTATCGCAGAAGGCTTTGCAGCATACTATGCAACGCTCTATGGGTCACCGGAAGCCCCCACCAAACTCTCCGTGCTGAACGGGATCACCCTCCCCAGCCTAACTGACACACAGAGAGGTCTACTGGAGGCAACCATTACTGAAGAGGAACTAGGGGTGGCCATGTTACAACTACATCCCGGGAAAACACCGGGACCGAACGGCTTCCCGGTGGAGACATGGAAAAAGATAGAACCGAGTGCAATACTCCCACACCTCCTGCGGATGTACACACACTCGAGGGAGCAAGGACAGCTTCCCCTGGACCTAAGAAGAGCAACTATAATAGTGATCCCCAAGCCAGATAAGCCACCAGAGAAGTGTAGTTCGTACAGGCCCATCTCATTAATCAACACCGAGACCAAAATCCTGGCGAAAGCACTAGCAAATCCTCTGCAGAAAGTTATCCCGTCACTTATACACCCAGACCAGTGTGGCTTCATGCCCCAGAGGTCTACGCGTATGAACATACACAGACTGAATGCTGCACTTGAAAAATCCTCCCTACTGCGGGGCCCCTTGGCGCTTCTAGCAATAGATTTTGAAAAAGCCTTCGATTCGGTGCACTGGCCAGCACTGTGGGAAATAATGCGTCGAATGGGCTTTGGTGACCAATTCCTGGGTTGGGTGCAGCTGCTATACAAGTACCCAGAGGCCGTGACCAGAGTAAACGGGTGGTTCTCGCAGCCGTTCAAATTGGGCAAGGGGACACGACAGGGGTGCCCCTTGTCTGCAATGCTCTTTGCGCTTGCCATAGAGCCGCTAGCGATTCTATTACGAGAATCTCAAATGTGGAAGGGCTTCCGGTGGACAGAAGACTGGGAGGATAGGGTCTCCTTGTATGCGGATGACCTGCTCCTGTATCTATCGGACCCTACAACCTCTTGCCCCGCAGTGATAGGCTTATTGAACAAATATGAATCCTTTAGCGGTTTGAAGGTGAACTGGTCGAAATCCACACTATTCCCGCTGAAAGAGATGGGCAGCGTAGAGATACAGAACTGCCCCTTTCGCATAGAAGTTGACCAGTTTCGCTACCTAGGGGGTTCAGATAACGACGAATCTAGACGAGTACGTAGAAAAAAACCTCCACCCGATCATAAACCGCTTTGCAGAGGATGTCAAACACTGGAAAGCCCTGCCACTGACCCTACTGGGGAGAGCAGCACTATTTAAGATGATGGCATTACCTAGATTCCTGTACATACTCCAAAACGCCCCGTTACATAACCCCAGACAGGAGTTTCACAGAATCTACAGGATCCTTCGGAAACTCCTGTGGAACAATGGACACCCGAGACTGGCGCTCCACATCCTGCAGCGCTCCATTTGGGAGGGAGCCATAGGACTGCCGCGTATACAGACATACTACTGGGCGAGCCAGATGGCAGTGATAAATGACCTATTACATGGCGATCCCTCGCTACCCCACATTAAATCCGATACCCTTGATGGGGCAAGCATAACCCCACTAGAATCCCTATAACGAAACACTAACAGCAACACCAACAAAACAATGGCTAATCACAGAGCATTAATCTGGGCAGAGGCACACAAGCACATAAACTGCGACGGGAAAACCACACCGCTACAGCCATTGTGGGTAAATAAAAACATCCCTGAGCTGGGCAGGCTCCCAAAATGGCAGAACTGGGTATCTGCGGGAATAACAAAAGTGGGAGATGTGATCCGAGACAGGGGACCTGTGACATTCGAGAGGTTGGTGGAGGATTTTAATCTCCCTGTCACTGACTGATACCGGCATATGCAGTTATGTCATGCTTTACAACGGTACTTACCTGACCTACGAGACATGGCAGACTGCACCCCCATTGAAAGGAACCTGGTACTAGAAAGCATAGATGCCAAAATCACCTCAGTAATGTACAATGTTCTTACCTCGTTTGCCACACCGGAGCTATCGAGTCTAAAGTCTAAATGGGAAAGGGACGTGGGAGAAATACTGCCTGAAGACTGGATAACAATCCTAATGTACCCGAGGGAAACGGCCATTTCGGCCAGGCTACGCCTTGTCCAGCTCAAAATATTGCATAGAATCTACTACCCACGGGTCACTTTGTACAGATGGGGTAAGACCACAGACCCGTATTGCCTGCGTTGCCACCAGGATGAGGGCACCTTTTTCCACATCATATGGGACTGCCCACACATCACGTTATACTGGCAACACTGCTGCGATACACTTAGTAAGGTACTGGGTCGGACTGTGCCCAGGGATCCGAAACTGATGTTGCTGGGCGTGGAGGAAGAGGGCGAAATGTCTCGCACTGACAGGCTACTATTTGCGACCACCACGGCACTGATCAAGCGCAACATTGCCAGGCTGTGGGGCTCGAGCGTAACCCCAGTGCATGCACAGTGGTTAGACGATGTGGAAGCATGCATTGCAATGGAGCGAAGAGTATATGCGGCCAGAGGATGCCCTAGGAAAGCGGGGAAAATATGGGAAAAGTGGGAGAATGCAGTATAAAACTATTGTTCGACAGAGGCCGAAGGCCAGCATGTGATGGCATAGCAAGCGTGTACAAATATCTGTAAACATATCCTCAAGTTGTTGAAAGACGGACCATACTTTCTTTTATGTTGTTATTGATGGTTGGACCCCTCAGGGTCAGTGTTTCTTTTTGTGTATTATGTAATAAAACCAATAAAATTGTGTGATTTTTTTTTTTTTTTTTTTTTTTTTTTTTTTAAAGAGTGCTTCAGGCGGCGGTAAGCGTTACGCTGCAGAAAGCAAACTAAAGCTAAGTGCTTGCATGCAGGTGGGGCTGGCTTAAACAGCCTGGCCCCAGCCACTCCCCTTTGGCCACGTCTTGTGGCTCCACCTTGCCACTCCCAGAGACTGCTGCAGGTGCTCCCCAATGTTTCTTAATGGCAACGCCTGGCCTGGATACACGTGCCCTAGACACAAAGTGTGCAGAGCACACTTTCTCATTAGCCTGGCGCCAAAGGCGCCAGGACTGGGTCCATTTGGACCCTTTAGATGATAAAGGTAGTGGCCCCTGTCTTGTGGCCATGACAATGACCTCAGGAGCCAAGCTGCTAAATTGGTTGTCTGAGGATGTGGATTAAGGGTTGACCCTTGAGTCTGACATGTTGTAAGGGCAAGTTAGCTTCATTGGTGAGCAGATAGACACCCTTGGCAGATGGAAGTACCATGTTTGAGGTGCCCACATTGGAGCAACTAGGATTGTCAAGGGATCCTGATGCATCTTGTGGATTACTCTGTTCAAGAGTGGCGTCAAAGAAAAGAGTATGCAGATATTGCTCCCCTTGGCCCCTTTTGCAGGAACCTTGGAGGCATAAGTGTGGCATTTTGCGTTTTCTTCTGTGGCAAACATATCTATGTCTGGCTGACCCCATTGTGAGAAAAAGTCATCTACAATATCTGAAAGTAATTCACACTTGTGTGTCGAGGGTTGGTCTGTTCCTTCTTAGTGTGTCTGCAAGGCAGTTGTGTTACCCTGGAACGTGTTGTGACAAGGAACATTTTTCTTGAGACTCAATTTCCAGTTTTTCTGAGCTAGTCTAGACAGATTTAGAGTGTCTCACCTTGTTTGTTGATTTAAAACAAGGCGGTTTTGCTGTCCATGATAAAGAGTACATTCTTCCCTGCTAGAAGATAATGCAATTCTAGAACACCGATGCGCTTCCCTGCTAGTGCTTGTGTTCACATGCCGTGCGCTATATGGTGGAGGCAATGCGCTCCCTAGCCTAAAAGTGATGAGTCGGTTGCGATTGCAACGTGTGTTGGCAGGTTGACAAAGGGTTTTTCTTTTAAGAAGTTCTCCTTTGTCCACTATTGAAGAGCCAACCCCATGGTCTACGAAACCACCACTACATCGACCCAATTCCCTTGCACCTGCGACCATTGTTTAGCTAACAATTCCTGTATTGGACGCACGTGTAGCCTTGCATGTGGCACAATGAAAATGCATCATGCCATGACACCAAGAAGGTGCATTACCTTGCTGACTATCAAACCACCAAATGTATAACATGGGATTTATAGCAGAATGTGTTGGACCCTCTCGGAGGGGAAGACTAGAGAGTCTCCTGTTCGAATTATTGCCCCCTAGAAATTGTTTCACCCGACTGGGTGGATAACTCGGAGAACTCGTTGGAGAACTCTAGTTCATTCAGGTGGTCTATTGTCTCGTGCATATGCTGTTGATAGACATTTATGTGGTCTGTCACTTGTTATGAGCCAGTCTTCCAGATAAGGGCACACTGGGATTGGCTGCGTAGGTGTGCTGCTACTATTGCTAATACCTTTGTAAAGACTTAAGACTGACGAAATCCCGAAAGGGAGTACTTTGAATTGGTAGTGTGTGGACACCACTTTGAATCTTAAATACTTTGTGTGAGCTGACAACATTGACATCTGAAAGCATGCATTTTTCAAATCCAGTGTTGCCACATAGTCTCTCCTTTTGAGCAAAGGAATGACTTGCTGCAATGTTGTCATTCTGAACTTCTGAGGTTTCACATATGTGTTTGCTGGTCTGAGATCGAGTACTGGATGTTTTGTTTTTCTTTGGCACAAGGTAGTATACAGAATAAAAATACCCTTGTTTACCTTGGACGAGGGATGGGCTCTATGGCTCCTTTTTGCAACAGAGCTTCCATCTCTGCTTGGAGAATCCGTTGATGTTCTAGAGACATCTTCCTGTAGCTTGGTGGATGATCGCGCAGTAGTTGTACGAATTCCACATAGTATCAGTCTTTCACACTCAACAATAACTTGTCTGATGTGATTCGCTCCAATATGTGGATGAATAGTGTTATGTAACCCCCTACCGGGGTGATAGGGGAGGGGATCTGAAGCAAAAATCATGGTTTGGTGAAGCTGAACCTCTGGCGGTTTGGCCTATACTCCTGAATTGCCTCTGAAAGGATGATTGTGAAGGTGGTACTTGTCCTTGACTGGTGCACCAAGAGCTGGAGCCTGCCCCCGATTTGTAGGTTGACGGGGCTAAAAATCTTGTGTATCCCTGTCCATGAAAAGTACAGCGGTTGCCATATGACCGTCTTTGTAGGAAAGGTTTATTTGTATTTTGCCCCAGGGTTTTAAGTGTCTCGTTCTTTTTTGGCTGTTTCGAGGGCATCACTCACCAACATGGAAGTGCTAGAACAGTCACTTCGGAGCTCCCGCGGCTGCACTAACAAATCTTGAACCGGTCCTGCTAGCAGAGAAACAATCCTGCTAACACAGTGCCACGGAAACCAGAATAACTGGGGAGTCGGCAGATCGATTCATTGAGGGGAAAAATAAATCACAGCCCCCTCCGGTCCTCAGAGAAATCCTGGGACGGAAGACACAGGTGGACAGTTCCAAGATGGCCGCCGTCCTCCTTGGCAAAACAAACTGAAACCGGTTACAGGGCACAACGGTTCAGAAGAACTGGGGCCATCACTGAAATTGATTGGGGGCACTGGCAACCCCATCGTATGAGACAGGAACCCCTCTTCTGTCCAGAAGGGAAAACCAGCAGGGGCCTCCTCAATGCAGGATCAGAGCACACGCTGGAGTGGTCGCGGTCTGTCTGTGGCTTCGGGAAAGGCAAAGTAAAGTGGAGGACCACACATGCCAATAGGAGGTGGCTGGGGACCCGAGGGGCAGCGACTGAAAGGGTGCGTGCCCCTCCAACCCCTTAAGCTCCCGCAAGGATTCATTGATAATGGAGTGGCCCAATTCAAAAAGCAAAGGCGCAGCCTAAACACGCTTGGGGGGAGTATCTAGAGGCTGATGAAGCTGTCTGCATGTAGCAAAGCAAGACTCACCAGGACTGGATGACCTAGGAGAACCCACTTGCAGGCTGGAACATCGCATTCAAAGGTCTCGCCCGCCAAAAACATCTGAAGCGGAGGCGGTGAGCACAATCGGTGAGTGGGCGAGCCTTTCCCACACCCTACTTGCACTGGCTGTTCCCTCGACCTCCGGTGGACCAGTGAAATGCATCAGAGGCTCACACACGTGAACCTCGGATGCAAGATGCAGAGCTGCGGTCCCCTGCGGCTTCACCAAGGTTTGTGAGCCTTGGCTTGCGGCAGACTAGGACCTGGGATACTGCTGCTTAATCTCCCCGCCACTTGGCTTGTCTCGTATGCGGGGGCCCCACCGAAGCTTGGTGAATTCACTTTCCTGTCTAAGGAGCAGAAGCCTGCCCCTCCGGTTCATCCTTTTGATTGAACTTCACACTTTGTGTGCGGGTGGCCATCGTAGGCACCTGTTTATTCTCGAGTGCGGACCCCCCTCTTAATGCCACAGATCCTCCACCGAGGTCCTACTTCTCCCGAAGGCCTGGGAAACTGCCTCTCGGCTCCTGTGGGCCCACTGTGCAACTGAAGGGCGTTCTGTAGGGTCCTGTTGGGTTTTCCAGAAATGGTGACTTGGTGCCTACCCTCACCTAGTGGTGTGTGTCAAGGTCTTCAGTTTGTTTTATTACGAGCTAAACTATTACCAACACATTATGTGCAGTGGGACATTCGGTAAAGACAAAACACTGACTCGCATCTGGCTTCCCTAGATTGGAGTGGAAATCCACCAATCTTCAATGCACCATCGGCTGCAAACCCAAGACCTATCCACTGCTGCATTCTTCGCCTCAGACCCATTGGAGGGGATGCCTACTGGTCAGTGGTGGCTCTGAAGATTCTGGAGAGAACACTGTCTGCACAGGACTGGTCTGCAACGGTCTACTGCTAGGCAGCCTGGTGAGTTAGTCATGCTTTGTACCATTCTCGGTCTCTTCCCTCCCTCTACCCCCCCCCCCCGCCCATCTCCATCTCTCTGTGCTCTCCTTTCCATGGTGCTCTCCATCTCACCTATCAATTCGAAATGCTATGCTATCTCCTATCCTACCTCTCTCTCGAAACCTAGAAAGAAAAAGTTCAAAAAAGATCTGGTCTCCAAACCAGGCCTGCCAATGCTTCTTCCAGGTAGACTGTCGCCGACATGTTGCTCCTTCCCCTGAACTATGGACCCCCCATATGGTGTCTGTCGTCTCTCTTCATCGCCCATTAATGGTGCACCTGATGGGAAACACTCTTGGCAGGCTTCTCATCCTCTAGATACATCATTAATGTCTATCAGAATGCACTGTCATGGCAAAGGGCTAACAGCCCAGACTTATTCTTGATAGTCTTCCGTCTCTCGTCAACTTCCTCCCTTTACACTCCACTCCTCTTCCTTCCTATCCTCTTGCCCTTCACCACCAACTGGCGTACCACACCCCAGTACTCCTCCTCTGAAGATCTTCAAAGGAGGCAACCAGCTGTATTTAGCTACCCTCAACTCTTGCTCTACTGTTAAACACTCTTTCCGATATCTGTCCCCTCCTTGAAGACTTTGACTTGTCATTATCTCACTCACTGAGACGTGGTTCACTGCCAGCTCTGTCACTGCTTTTTTTTACACACTCCTGCCCGAGGGCAAGAAGATCCTTTCTAAGCCCAGCCTTAAACTGTGTAGGCAGAGTTGCCTTGATCTTCCCTGATTGGATCCCTGCTACCTACATTCCCATTCTGACCTACTCTCCCTTCAAATGCCTTGTCTGCAGGCTTAGTGTCTCTCCTTCCGTCTCGCAACCATCTACAGGACACCTGGTCCGGTCTCCCTCTTGGAGTGGTCCGACTTCACTTCTTCTCTTCTTGCCTCAACCACCAAGCTACTCCTCCTCTGCGACTACAATATTCACATGGATTCCCCCGAGTCGGCCACTGATCTCTTCTGCAGTGTGACGCTCTCCCCCTCACCATTTCATCCTTCCGGTTCAATGCACTCTCCCGGACATACCTTGGATGCCCTCATCTCGCCAGGCATCCCAATCTGCAACCCTCTCCCATCTCCCATCTCCTCGTCTGATCAGGCTCTGTCTTTTCATCTGCTCTCTTAGGTCCCCCATCTAAGCCTCTGCCTGCACTGCCGGTTTCCTTCTCAGTCATTCGAACAATGAAAAGAGAAGCCAGTTGCTGCCTTTGCCACCACTTTTATTCCCCCTCCCACTCCTTCCACTGACTCCCAGTCTTACTCTGCTAATCCTCACCTCTCCATCACCAACACCCTTGACATCCTTGCCCCTGTCATGAGGATCGAATAAAGCCTACCTCTAAAAACAACACCTTGTAAGACTCCGGCCTAGCCTCCCTGAAACGCTAGGGCAGAGTGGCTGAGCAGAAATGTCTGGCATCAGGCACATCCTCTGACAGACTAGCCTGCCGCCTACTCCAAAGGCCATTCTGACTCTCCATCCGATTGAAGAGGGTCCATATTCAAGCCTGAATCTCTAGGGCCACTAACAATACTGGCAAAAGTTTAAAATCTGCAAAGAACTCGCCAATCATACTGCAGTCTCCACTTCTCCCCTACCATCCCTGGCCATGTGTACTTCACAGGCCTCCCACTTCCTAACCAAAACTCCAAACATTGTGTCCTCACCCTTCTCTACTCCCTCTCCACGCCCTCCCACCCATCTCTTAGGCCTCCATTGACTCCTCTCTCCCCTCTTTTCTCACCTATAGCACCAGATATGGTCTCTAGACAAGTCTGCTTCATGAAGGTCTCCTCCAAACAGGTGCTCCCCTGCTCTTCCAGAACCATCAAGGACAACATTGCCTCCCCTGCGCCATCCCTGGACGATTTCTGTATTCAATGCTTTTCTACCAGCTCCTTCCTGCCACCCCTCAAGCACTCCCTTCTGCATCCTCTCCCCAAGAAGCTCTCTGCCGACACCTCTTGCCCTGCTAACTAGCGCCCTACCTCCACTACCCCCTTTGTGGACAAACTCCTGGAGAAGCTGCCCATCTCCCAACTGATCCAACACACTGAAATGGTCAGTTATCTCCACAACCACCAATCTGGATTCAGGGCAGAGAGAGGCACAGAAACTGCTCTACTGAACACCTGTGAAGACTTGCTCTCAAATCTTAATTCCAATTCTCCTTTCTTTCTTATCCTTCTGGATCTTTCATCTGCCTTTGACGCAGTCAATCATGCTACGCTGGGCTAATTGCTTCTGTGACACCCTTGGCATCAGGGGCATTGCAATGGACTGGTTGACCTTCTCAGACCGTCCCTTCCCTGGTTCAGCTGGGCCCTTTTCGTTTCCACATCACTCTCTCCAAATGCAGTTTGTTTGTGTCCCTCAAGGCTCCATCCTCTCGCTTTGGATTTTCAACATCTACCATACCCCAGGCCCACATCATCTCTGCCTTGTCTCCAGAGAATAGCTCAGCGGCAAAATGCTCGCCGTGGAAGCAAAACGACACGGAGCAACACTGGTTCGGTCCACGCTTAGAAACCTGTGGGTATTAAGCACGTTATAAATAACCCATCATATCACTTTGTGTAATGCAGTCAACCTGCAGCTTTCCTTTAAGCTTACTTCTACTGCCTCCTCTTCCTCTTCTCTCATCCCCGACTGACTGCTATTCAGTCATGGTGTGCTTCCAATGAACTCTGCCGAGATCCTTCTCATTGGGATCCGGGCTCCCACCTTCCCTCCCACCCTCTGGCCACCCTCTTGCGAGGCAAAAAACTTGGTGTCATCTTTGATTCCTCTCTCTCATCCTCTCCTCACACCGCGGACCTTGCCAAGAAGGCCCACTATCACCGGCACCTCCTCAAAAGGTAACACCCCTTTCTGCACCTTCCCCCAGAAACTCAGTGTCTCCAGAGCTCTCGTCCTCAACAGGCTTGACTACTTCAACAGTCTCTTACTCAATCTTAATTTATCCTTCCTTCGTCCCCTTCAACTAATCCAGAACAGGACTGCAAGAATTATCCTTGGCCTCAAGCCCAGGGACTGCATCTCTCCAGCCCTAATGTCTCTCCACTGGCTCCCAGTTACTGCTAGGTTCAAATTCAAGATCCTCTGCATCATCCAAAAGGCCTTCTGGGGCCTCGAACCCCACTACATCCAACTCTCTCCCTAAATGCCCCCCTGCTAGAGACCATAAGTATGCTTGCTCCAACTCTATGCAGATCAGACGCAGAGTGGGTATCGGGGGAAAGGGGGGGGCAAGGTTTGATCTCTCTCCTTGATGGGAGCCTCCCTCTGGACCTGTCTCCCTGCCCCCTCAGGCTTCAGCAGGATCTCCTCAAGGACCAAAAGCTCCTCCCTTTTTCCTCTTCCTTCCATCTACCCCTCCCAACTCCTCTCTCTGGCGCATTGACTGGCTGCCTGGTTCCTTCTGAGTTATACAGGGCTCCAGGCGCCAGCCCCCCTTCCTAGCACTTAGCATGTGGACCCACACCACTGCAATCACCGATACTTACCTTCCTGACACTTAGCCTGCTTTTCCCTTCCCACCCTAGCACTTCCCTTATTGTGCAGACTGGCACTCACTCACCTACCCCCGATCCCCTATCTCCCTCGCACTTCTTCTGCACTTACACAAATCGAATGTCACAATGCCTAGTTCCCCCACCCTTTTTTTTTTTGTCTTGTGGCGCCTTGAAACACCATTTGTTCTGAAGGCCCTTTACAAATATCCAATAAATAATTTTTTTTAAATCTACTGCCTTGCCAAACAGATCATCATCCTCAACTGGCATGTTAAGCGTGGCCTAGGTCTCTGGTTTGAACCCTGAATTTCTGAGTCATGCGTGGCATTTTAGAAGTGTTCCCTGTGCCACTATTCTACTGGCTGTATCTGCAGCGTCCAAAGTATTGCTTTACAATGGCATTTGCCATCTGCTTGCCTTAAGAAGAGTTCTTAATTATTCCAGACCATAGAGGCTCATGGACTCCACTAACCTTGTTTTACACCTGGTCCCATTGGGCTTTATTAAAACTGGCCACGAAGGTGGCATTATTAGCGATACGAATATGAAACGCAGCCGATTTCGCAACCTTTTTCCCAAGAGCTCATATCTTCTTGCTTTCCATATCTGGTGGGGCCTCTGTAGTAGCTAAGGTTGTACTAACCCTTTTGCGGATGGTGGCTACCACCCGGGAATCCGGCTTTAAATGAACCTCATTAAAAAGTGGGTCTATGGGTACTGGATTAAAGCATTTCTTTATATGTGGAGTGACAGCCCTTGTGCTGGAGTAGAAAGGGACGGTAAATAACAGTCTTTTAACCAATTGTAACAAAGGGTTACACCAACCCATTTGTTTCTTTTCCTTGAGGATGTCCTCAGTATCCTCTTGAGACTCCGGTGTTTCGATTTTATTTTTATTTATTTTTTAATTTAAAAGTGTTTCATAGTTTACAATAAACTTTTACACCATAACAAGATAAAAAAAAAAAGAAGACAATAATAAAACAATATTCTGGCGCATAATTGTCCAAAGATCAGAGCAAGTAGGATTCCTTTCTAGATCACATTTCTTGCTCAATTAGGAATTCAATCTAACCTTGTAATATGAAGAGGTCTCAATGTAAGCTTTATCCAATCAAAATCGCCTCCAACTCGCGTTAAAGAGGAATCCCTTAGTACCAGATAGCTTTCCAGGCCATCTCCCCCCCTTTAGAATTCTATTATTCAAATCCTCAAATATCTCCTCAAGCAATTTTACCAGGCCTGATTATCATTGCCTGGTTGTGTGTTGTCATTAACCTGACCCAAAGGCATTGAGTTAGGACTTGTGAAGGCGAAGGAATAAACCCACCCAAAAGTAGAATTCACTGGTTCATAAAAAACGGGCAAGCCAAAACAAGATGACAGGAATTCATTTGAGGCCAACCCACACGCACCACACCCCTGCCATTCCTTTAGCAGGGAGATTTTGGGCCCCATTACTTCCAAAGTAGGGAAAACATTCAAACAACATTTTAGATTTAGGTCCCTGTGCTTTTTCGATTGGGAGTTTTTCGACATATGGTCTAGGCTTAGCCATTGGAAGAAATGTGTTGGTTCATTTTATATCATTTTAATCTGTTCAAGTCTTCATAATTAGTATTTTTATCCCAACGTTTTATCTTCTGCTTAATTACAAAACCACTATCTGCATTGTCCACCGAGGTCACGTCCAGATAGTCCTTACAATTTTTGAGAAATGTTGACAGAAAGGATAGCTGTCCCTTAGGCGGTCCCGTAGATAGAAGCTCAGAGTATACTCGCCACGCTCCCCAATTTTTGTGAGCAGCGATAAGGATCTTTTTATGTATTGGCCCACCAAGATGTAAGACCGAGTTTGGGTCTAATAACACCAATAGGAATGGACTTTGGAATGCCCAACGCTGTCTTCCAAATGTTTCCTTCCATTCAATCAAAGAGTCTTCTGTTGGAAAAAGGGATCAACTCACATCCATATAATATCTTTGCCTTGAGCTTTCACTTGTGTAGTTCAATTAATAGCAGTAATGAATGTGAGCAGAGCTTTTTCAAGACCTTCATCAGTGAAATACATGGACTGATTTTCGCTTTAATTTTCCCTTTTTGTATTAGAAGATGATTCCATGATGAAATCGGGAAACCTAGGTAATTTATAGTAGTTACCTGCTTGACCTAATCTGATTTACTTTCCATGTATACAATTTCATTTTGTTTAGTTGAATAGGTAATTTTATATGATTTATGGGGATTAATTTCTAGATTATTTTTCCCCAAAGGCTTGTACTCCATCTAAGAGCTTTGTAAGCCTGCATTTGTATGGTCTAGGAGTATAAGATCATCAGCGTAGGCAATGATATGAACACTGGGGTTGTGCCACCTTAGGGCGTAGCCAATACAGGCTTTCTCTCCACAAGTCCGCTAGATAAAGATTGAAGAGGGTGGGTGCCAAAACACAGCCCTGCCGAACTCGTTTGTTAATGTTATGTTAATTTTAAATGATATTTGTACTGCACACTATAAC
Organism: Ambystoma mexicanum; assembly: GCF_040938575.1. NCBI lineage: Eukaryota > Metazoa > Chordata > Amphibia > Caudata > Ambystomatidae > Ambystoma > Ambystoma mexicanum. Next base: position 667,959,675 of record NC_090933.1, on the reverse strand, counting down.
CACTGAAGTGGTCCCCTGGTGCTCTGGCGGATCTGAAACATAAGCGGGGTAGGTTAGGGTGTGTTAGTAGGACAAAGTTTGGAGAAGAGCAAGGGAGCTGTGAAGTATTGTGGACAGCTTCAGTTCGGTTGACACTGTTCACCGAGCTTATTGGTGTGGTATTCAGTTCCGAGTCCATCATGTGCTGGTCTGTGTGGTGTGCTTGTTGCAGTGTGGTGATCTGTGTGCGGGTTGCTGTGGGTTTAAGAGGTGTGGTTGTGTTTGGTTAGAGTGTGTGAGAAGTGGTGAGGTTTTTAGAACGTTTGTGGGGTTGGTTAGTTTCCTTGTTGTTAGAAGAAATGCACACCCCTATTGTGTTTCTTTTGGGATTTAAGGAAGGTTGTCTTCCTTTCAGTGATTAAATTTCAGCATGATAAGGCTGTCTCATCTCTCTGTCATTATGCTAAGATAGCTAGTCTTTGCGTTTATATCTTTGTATTTGGCCACCCCCTGTCTCCCAGTTTGTGGCCTAGTTCTTTTGCATCGATTTACTTGCGACCTACGCCCTTTCCGAGTGGGTAAAGTTGGTGGTAATGCTTTTGTTTTAGGCATGTTTGCTACTGTTCCGTCCTCATGGGTTGTCGCTCGTCTTCTGTTCCACCTAGAATCGCCTTTCTTTTTTTGTCAGAGTTTCCCTTAGTCGGTCCTAGGTGTTGTCTGTGCCATCATCTATTCTGTCAGTCTGTTCTTTGTGATTCCCGTTTTATTGTTTGTTATGATGTCTGGTTCCGAGGTGTTGAGAGCCAGGTTTTTAGAAGTTTACAAAATTTTACGTGGTCCTTGGTGCTTCTTTCGGGAGGTTCTAGGTTTTTCGGCTAGGTGGGAAGGTACAGGTATAGTGTTTAGTTTCACTTTCACCAAGTTATTCCTATAGAGCAGCTGGATCATTCTCAACAGGCCCTCCCTTACTCCCCACAGCTTTAATTATTCCCATAAAATGGCAATATCGATGTCAAAAGCTGCACTTCGGTCCAATACATTATAAGTTACTGACTTTAGTGACTAACGTACTCATTGTCCCTAGGCCCCTTTCCTCCATACTAGCCCCTAGCTAGGGACGGAAACGGAACCTTTTTCACTAGAAAAATTGTCTTCTGCTTTAAATTTAGATGTGCGTGGCTTTGGGAGCATGTGCTCTCCTGACTCCGTCCGCTGGTGCCACTCCTCAGTCACCATTGGCATGTCAACAATATTACAATTGCCCAATGAGACACGTTTATTACAGGGGAGGAGGGTGGGACGTATGGAGGAAAGGGCTGCTATGGACTAGGAGTATATTAGTCACTACAGTGAGTAATTATAATTACTCATACATCCCGTCCCCTTTCCTCTAGACTGTATGGCCGATTACCACTGAATGCAGCCCCATGGAGGAGAGTTGCCCTCAAGAAAACAAGTCCTTCAAAACTGACTGGCCAAATGCTGCGTCAGACCTGGCGCTACCATTCCAAGCAGTAATGCTTGCAAAAGGCAGAGGAGGTAGTCCATGTCGCCGCCTTGCTGATTGTCTGCCACAGGAAGTGTCTTTGAAAAGCCATAGCCTTGGCTCTGATGGCGTGGGCATGCATATTTGCTGGCAAAGGCTTGTGCTGCCCCCATAGGCCTCCTTGATGGACCCAACCATCCACCTTGTTATGGAAGCCTTGGACGCTTGACAGCCTGGTTTAGATCCTCCAAAAGTGATGAACAAGGAGTCCGATTTAAGGAAGCTGTTAGTCCGGTCCAGATAAAATCTTAAGAGCACGTCTGACATCCAGACAGTGCAATACCTTCTGAGACTCATCCTTTGGGTCTGCAAAGAATGTTGGGAGCACCATCTCCTCATTCAGGTGAAAGGAGGAAACAACCTTAGGAATAAAAAGCAGGGTGCGTTCAAAGCACGACTTTGTCACAGTGAAATATTGTATATAGCTCTGAAGCCACCAGGGCCTGAATTTCACTGATGCAGCGTGCCGATGTAAGGCCCACCAGTAGGACCGTCTTAATGGTAACCAGCCTGATGTCCGTGGATGCCATTGGCTCAAAGGGTTTGTGCGCCAGGGGGCCCAGCACCACGTTAAGGTCCCAGACCGGATGTGGCCGTTTGACAGGCAGATATAACCTGGTTAGTCTAGCCAGGTGGCTCTTAACCACCAGATTGGAGGATGAAATAGTCATCACTGGAGATCTTGTAGGCCCCCATAGCCGCAAGATACGTACGGCAGGTGTCTACCTGCACCCCTGAATGAGCAAGATGCGATGAGAAAGACAGAACATTGTCCAACGAGCATGTTAACGGATCAATTTTCTTTGTTTCTGCCCAGTGACAGAACCTGGTCCACTTGCTCCTGTACTGACTCCTGATGGAGTCACTTCCAGCCCCTTGTATGATAGCCAGGTTATCCCGTGACAGGCGCAGATGCTTTATGGTAACCTGCTCAGGAACCAAGGTGTGAGGGCTAACTTATGCAGAGCAGGGTAAACCACTGCGTCCCCTGTTGGGCGAGTAAGAGGGCCAGGCCCACGGGGAGGTGTACCAGGGGCTGAGCCAACAGACACAGAAGTTCAGAGAACCAGGGTCTTGAAGGCCACCATGGCGCTATCAAGATGAGCCGAGGGCTCTGAGACTCCCTGACCCTGCAGATAACACTGTGAACCAAGGGAGTGGGAGGGAAGGGGGGGGGGGGAGGCCTATGCGTTCATGTTGCTTCACAGGATATGCAATGCGTCGCCCAACAAGCCCTTGCCCTGCCCCAGCCACGAGGCGAACTGGGGCATCTCCTGTTGGCCAGAGGTCCACCTGAGGGTGGCCCCACCCGCTGAAGAGCCCTTGGAGGAGTTCCTTGTTCAACTGCCACTTGTAGTTATCGATCCCCAGCCTGCTGAGCCTGTCCGCTTCCAGGTGGGATTCCCCAAGAAGGTGGACCGCTGACAAGTGATCTTGTTTGCCGTGCCCACTCCCAGATGTTGATCGAAAGCCTGCAGAGGGGTGGGGACCTGGTATTGTCCTGCTTGTTGATGTAATACATGCAGGTGGAGCTATCTGTTTGGATGCAGACTGATCTGCTGCTGACCATGGAGAGAAAAGCTTTGAGAGCAAGCCAGATGGCCATCATCTGGAGCCAGTTGATGTGCTCCAGCTTCTCCTGATGAGACCAACCTCTATGCACACTAGTTTTCCAGGGTAGCCCCTCATCCTTCTAAGGACGAGTCTCTGGTAATGGTAATCTGTGGTAACAGCTGCCAGAATGGCCTGACCACCAGCAGATTGGTGTCTGTACCCCCACCAGACTAGGTCCTGGTGGAGATGCTGTAGTATGCCGACTGGCTCCGCCTGAGAGCCCTTCTCCTGATTCCAGGAAGCTGAGAAATGAAGCTGCAGCCTCTTCTTCTTGAGCCTCGTATGCAGCACAGCGAGGAGACATGCTGCCATTATTCCTAGCAGGTAATGGTATCACCAGGCTGAGGTTACTGCTCTGCTGAGGAAATACCCCATGGCCCTCTTGATCGCTGTGATCTTGTCCTTTGAGAGGGGAAGATCCTCTCGGTCCTCGTATCCCATATAAGACCCTGAAATGTCAGTCTGCGTGGGCAGCAACTCTGACTTCTTGAGATTCACAGAAAATCCCAAATTGTATAGCGTGTGCACGAGAGCGGAGGCCATGTGATGCACTGATTCCAGGGACCACGTCCTGACTAGCCAGTCGTCGAGGTATGGATAAATGTGGTGGTCTTGCGCCCCAAGTAGAGCTGCCACTGTTTTCATTAGCCTTTGAAAGACCGTCAGGCAGAGTTGAATCCAAAGGGTATAACTCTGTATTGAAAGTGCAAACCCCATGATCCTGAAACTCAAGAAGGACAGATGGGGTTCCCAAATCGGGAAGTGAAGGTAAGCATCCTTCAGATCCAGTGAGCACATCCAGTCTCCCCGCACAAAGTTGCTGCAATGAAGGCTGGGTTGACCATCTTGAACTTTTGGAGGGGGAGGGAAAGGTTCAAGGAAGAAAGGTCCAACAGAACTCTCAGGCCAGCCTGGTTCTTTTTGTGTGTGGCGAATATCCGGGAATAGAAGCCCCTGCCTCGCGGTGAAGCTGGAACTTTCTCCACCGCTTGGCTCGCTACCAGCGAGCAGAGTTCTGCCAACAGAGTTGCCGTCCCAACATGCAGGAGTGGAGGGGAGAAGGGAGGAAACAGGAATTGGTAGCCGGAAGCCCGTGGACACTACCGAGAGGATCCAGGGGTCCACAAACCTTGTCCGCCAGAAGTGTACGTGAAAGACAAGCCTGCCCCCCACCGGAGACTTGTGGATCTGGATGGACCCGTCACAACTTCTTTCCCTCTGAGGCTTATGCTGAGGAGGGGGGACTGGAAAAATCTGTTAGCCGCCTTGTGCTGCTTGCGCCTGTGTTGCCTTTTAGACCCGTCAGGTTGCCTCTCCTGCAAGCCCCTAAACCCTCCAAAGGCCCAACCCTTGTTCGAGCGCTGGTGAACCTGGCTGTAGGTCTTGGGTGTGGCTTTTGTTAGAATAGACACAGATTCTGTCTGGGAGTCATTCTTTTTCTTGTCGAATTCCTTATTCGTTGTCGAGTGGAACAAGTCTGCCCCCCTCAAATGGCAGGTCGAGGATGCGTTCCTGCACATCTTTGTTGAATTTCATTGCCTTAAGCCACACGGTCGTCCTCATGTCAGTGGCGATACAGATGGCACTGCCCGAGATGTCAATGTGGACCACCGTTGACTCCATTATATCCTGGGCCACAATTTTCACCTCTGCCATCCCTGCCTTGAACCGTGTCTGGCTGTGGGCAGGAAGCTCTGGAAGGAAGTCTGCAATCTCCCGCCATAACTTCTGATTAACAGCAGCCAACATGGCATCCGCGTTGACCTGACTCAGGTGGAGCATGGCATTTAAGTAGATCTTCTTGCCAAACGACTCCAACAACTTTTTCTCCTTCCCCCACAGGTGAAGAAACAGATGCTGCTGAGGAAGACTGCGGTTTGGAGTATAGCGATGCCGCTGCTATAACAGAGGAATGTGGCTGGGGTGCACAGACAATAAGAGGGGATCCGCTTCCGTCTGCCTGTATTTGGCATCCAGGCGCTTGTTGGTAGGTTGGGTGGAGTGTTGCTTGACCCAGCCCTTTTTGGCTAACGATTCCACGTCCTTCTGAAGAGGGATGCCAGTTCTCGTGGGAGAATGAAGTGTAAGTACTTAGGCCAGGACCCACGCCTCGGGTTGCTCCGGCTGAGGTATGCCTAGATTCGCTGCCAGCCTCTCATGGAATTCTTTAGCCGACGACGGTGTGTCCGGATGTTCCTCCTTGTCCGTGTCTGCCGCTGTGTCCTGCAGATCTGGGGGGTGCAGGAGGAATGCTGGTTGCGGGCAGCTGTGGCATGCTGACTGGCAGTGCCGGGGGCTGTTGAAGGGGCTGAGCCGTCATGAGTGGAGCAGGCGTGGGAGCCAGGGTCTGAGCAGGACCCAAGGCCGGGACACCAGATGGAGCTTGCAGCAGTACCAGAGGGAGAATGTCCCTCATTACACCAGAGAATGGTACCCATCTGTGGAGATCTCATAAGGCTGAGGAACTTCTCAAAGAACCTATCCTTGCAAGCAGGCGGGGCGCCTAAGGGTGTAGGAGCACCCAAGGGCGTAGGGGCTGGGCCTTGCGGCTGCAGTGTCCTAAACGGCCCCGGTCTCGTCAAACTGGGGGATGTGTACCTGCCCTGTGAAGTGGAGGGATAAGACAAGGACCAGGTAACAGGCGTTGCCCAGTCCCATCTGGATGTGTGCTCCCCTGCCTGATCTACATGCAGATAATGTGCCGGGTGAGCCACCATCTTGTCTGTCCCGGTGGCCATTTTGTCCTGCTCTGCGCCACGTGACTGAGGTGCGACGGTTGCTGAACTGGGTCCAGTCTCAACCTGCATGCTGAATAGCGATGGTTCGGACCTTCCCTGCACCTCAGGCCCCGACCTGGGAGGCGGAAGGGCCCTCAGCCATGGTGCTGCGTACAGGCGCCCCCCTGGGCCTGGGCCAGTTATAGGCCGAAGCCTCTTGGGTTGGAGGCCGGTAATGGAGCCTTGCGGCCCATTGGCAGTGGGACTGGTAGTTCTTGCAAACCGTTGGCCCGGTAGCTGCAGAAGCCTTGGTCCCCTTGCTGGTTTTAGTACCTGGGCGGTCCCTCTCGCTTGGGCGCTTCCCAGGGAAGGAGTCGCCCTTACAGGGTGCAGAGGAGAACAGAGCACCTACCTTGGGCCTGGTCTTCCACTTTACGTATGCTTTTACGTCCTCTGGAGGTGTTCTGTCGAAGAGCTCTCTCCACCTGGCCAACAGATTCTACAGAGTGCGCGGGGTCAAGGCGTTGCACGCAGAACATCCATCCCAGCCGTGGTGTGGGCCAAGGCATCGGAGGGCCAGACGTCAGGAAGGAACCCTCACAAGCTGGACACCTGCTGAAACCTGCAGTCGTCGACATGAACTGGGGAGGAGCATGGCACCAGAGGATAGAGTAATACCTGACAATTGGAAGAGAAAAAAAAGGAGAATAACTTCCTCCTGCGAAGAGTGTGTGGAATTACAAGGCCGGAGGCCTAACCCAGGAGCGCTGGTGAAAGCGGTCCGTACCAGGCAACGCGGAAAAGGGGACTGCAGAGTTGCGCTGGTGGGCAGAGTCAGGGGAGCACATGCCCTGAGGGCCGCGGCCCTGCGCGCATCTAAATTTAAAGGGGAAGACAATTTTTCAGGTGAAAAAGGTTCAATTTCTGTCCCTAGCAAGGGACGCCAGTATAGTATGGAGGAAAGGGGACAGGACATAGGAGTATGCCACATACAAGGTTTTCCCCAAATTTCCACCTATATCTGGTGTGCAGGCAGTCAGAGCCATAGCGCTCAAAGTCCCCACTCCCTTCCTACAGCACGTTTGTAGGGGGCTCAGTATTCGCTTTTCCTTCACCCACTTTGTTAGATCTTTTAGGACTAGCTTGGTAAACTTTTTTGCTGCAGAATCGATCAGCGCAATTGGACGATAATTGGCCGGGCTTGATCGGTCACCAGTTTTGAAAATTGCCACTAGGATCGCTGTTTGCCAAGAACTAGGACAGTCAGCACCATCAGAAATATGGGCGAACAATCAGTGTACAATGTCCGACCATAGAGGGGGGATCATCTAAAACGGATTAGACACTCAGCCTGGTCCACTGGCTCTAGAATGATCCAGTTTATTGCCATATTAATGTTGGTCTTATCAAAGTCAAACTTCCAGCTGCCCATCTCTAGACACATTACGGTCAAGAATTGGGTCCTAAAGAAATACTCACACCACGCACTCACCGGTAAACAGCAAGACTGCATGGTTTGTTGCTGCCCATCAGTACCATTTAACATCAGCCAAATGGAGCACGTATCTGTCAACAGGTTTTTTTAAATAGACAATTTTTCCTAATCTAGAGTTGGAGTCTATGGGTTTTTAGCCATTTGCTGTATGCAAATTTAAGAGTTGTTTTCCCCACTCTACGAATTCTGCCATATTTTGCATAGTGAGCCTCAATAACTTTATTGCGTGCCCCGTCTCCTTTTTTGTCATTGATGGATTTGTCAAATTTGTTCTCATGATTCGAGGCAAATGGGGCTGTGTTGAGCATACTTGGTTCAAAACCAATCGTACACAATTTGGCTAGTACATGAGCAAAGTCTTTAGGGCGAGTCGTTCTTAGATTCATCTGGTATTGTCGGCCACCAGTTTTTTTATTTGGATTCAGCTTTTGAGACGTTCCCAATTTTCCATGACCCTATAGTTCTTCCCCGTTGTAACTAAGGTTGTAGGGCCGCTTGTGTCCGCTACTGAAAATGCCCCATATTAAAAGTCATTCAGAGCATCGAGTGATCACTCAGAGGAGTTTTCAGTACCTCGAAGAAACACACAATTCCTTGGTTTACATTACCCAGAAGAAAAGAATCAATTACGGATTGAGCACCTAAATTGTGCCGGGGGTGTTTTTGCCCATATACCATCAAACCCCCACCTAGAAAAGAACAATGACCATGACCTACCACGCGCCCCCTCTCTTCCGAGGTCTAAAGGGCGGTTCAATAGTGATAGACACTGCCTCCTCCCCAAAACCAACTTCCTCTTCGACCACTGTGCACTAGCAGTTAAAATCGCCACCTACAAAAATAGGACAATTAGGATGAATATTGTGCCACTTTATCAGCAGGTTTTCGAATTCCTTAATCACTTCAATTGGGAAGACGACTGAATTAAAATAAATGTTCAATAACATCCTATATAAATGGGAACAAACCCAAACTATCAATTAGTTTGGTGGCCAGCAGGGCTTCAGAATTACATTGACAATTCCTTGGGGAGTGACATTGACAAATAATTACAGCTGTTAACAGGCGTAGCCGGTGGATGGCCCCATGCACCTTTTATGTCCAATTTGTGATTAATAGTTCGACCATCAATCACTGGACTTTCAGACAACCAGGTTTCTTGGAAAAGAATAATGTCATACTTGGTCAGCCACAGTGACTGCTCCTCGTTGTCAGGTCAGTTTTAATGGCGGCCTATTGGTTCTTGATTTTTTCAAGTGTCGTTTAAGCAAGTTCAAGTTACTTATCAATCCTTATCTTCATTCGGTGGTACTTCTACTACTACTTTGTGGGTGCTCCGGGGCGCCCTCCCCGGTCTCGGTCTGTTTCTGCCAGTGTCTTGTCTCCGATACGACTACGGTCTCCAGTCGCCTTCCAGGTTTGTTTCGGCCCAGTTCCATGCGTCCTTGGGATCGGAAAAGTGCACGGTTGCACCATTGTGGTAGATCTTCAACCGAGCGGGGAACATGAGCCCGTATTTGACATTGAGGGCTTGCAGGCACTTTTTAAGCGGATCGAAAGACAGTCTCGCCTTCTGTACCTCCCTGGTGAAATCCAGGAAAAAGGCAATTTTGGAACCGTTATACGTTATTGTGCCTTTGGTTCTAGCCATTTGCAAAATGGCATCCCGATCCCTATAGTTCAGGAGTTTTGCGATCACCGTACGCAGAGGGCCCCGGGGATCTGCCCGCTTGCCGGTATACGGTGAGCACGTTCGATGGAAAAGAATTTTGATAGTGTCTTGGGAGCGAAGAGGTCTGCAAGCCATTGCTCCAAGAACAGTTCCATGTTTGGACCTTCAGATTTCTCCGGTATTGCAAGGATGCGGATATTGTTGCGCCTTGCTCTGCCTTCTCCCTCTTCGACTCTCTCCTCTAGAGCTTTAAGGCGTGTGAGGACTCCCATCATTTGGTGGCCCACTGTTCTAAGACCGCCCTCTGTTTCCGATATACGGCCCTCGGCCTCACCTGTTCGGGCCGTCAGTTTTTGCAAGTCGTGGCGCAGCAGGGACACCTCAGTGCTTATATCGTCCATTTTCTTTTCCATGGAGGTTCTCGAGCAAGCAATAGCGTTCATAACATCTTTAAGAAATGAAGTATCCTCTTCCGTTTCAGTTGTGTCACTCGATTTGGCCTGCTCCTGTACGGGGGCCTGGGCATTGGTGGTGTATTGTTCCGTTTTGCTCTGTGTTGTAGTATTTTTCGTCCTATGATTCCCCATTTTGAACGACTGAGCGTCGGAGTACAGTAGCCTGCAGCTGAGTCAGGTAGCGATCCCGCTGTCCCTCTTCGCTAGTAGATTCCGCAGCCTAGTGTATGTGTCCACGCCTGGACGGCTAATGTGGTTTTAGCAGGCTCCCTCCTAGTCACAGGCAGTTTCTTTCTGCTTGCAGGTTGTGACGCTGGATGTGTGTTGGGGCCCTGTTACACTACCACTGCAGTGGAGGGGGATGTCCCGCTAACAGCGTGTGATCTGGGACTGTTCCGGAGCAATTGTGTTTCTGGTGCGAGCGGTTCCAGCCACAGCCCATTTGCCGGTTCGCCCGGTGCGAGCCATTCCTCACAGGGGTGTGCCAGACGGCCGGCTCTCTCGCTCTCCGTCGCTCGGCTGTGTTCGGGCAGCTCGGCCTCGTCTCAGCGGTGGTCAGGGGATCGCCCGTTTCGGAGTCCGTGGTCGGGGCACACGGATCCTCTCCAGGAGCCGGAGTCAGCGCAGGATCCTCTGTCTCACGGCACAGTGCCGCGATGGGCGCCTCCTTCGCGGTTGTCCCAGCCAGTGGAACCGACGCCACGTTGCATATTTTCTGGTCAGCGCGCGGCTTCGGCGGTCATCTTGTTCATGGTGCGCAGTGAGACACTTTTACTTTCTCCGCTCGCATCTCCAGAGCCCTTCACCGATTCTAGTTCAAATTGCAGCGAAATGTTCTACAAAGGTTCCGCCATCGGATGGTGTCTTTTGGGGGAGATTGTGAACAAATGGCATCAGGATAATTGCAGGATTTTGCTGGCGGCCCGGGAGCGACGGGGAATCACGTCCTCATCCCGCGGTCGCTGGCCACGCCCCCTAAATACTAATCTTGAGTCCAAGAGGTAGAACAGATAGAGTACTATATGTGAAGGCAAGCAGAGCTTCCAGCCTACAGCATATCATGTTTTGCCTCTACAGATGCTAAAGGAGTCCCCACCCTCTTTCTAGGGGCTGTGACCACTAGGGAGTCATGCTTCAACTTTCCTTTAATGTAGAGGGGGGCCAGTAGGCGCAGGTTTAAAGGTCTCCTCAATACAGGGATTAGCTGACCTGGTTGGGGAGGGTTTTGTTAAAGAAGGTTGAATCTGTTTAGCAACCGATTGAACTAGCGGAATAAACCGCCCAAAACACTCTCTCCCCTAAGAGGTCATCGACAAAGTCTGTCCTGTAGTAGTTCCAGAGTCTGGATCTTAAAATTATCCGCTGCTTTAATAAGCAGATAATATTGAACCGGGTCATGCAATGGAGAATCAGCGATAGGCTGATCATTGTCTTCAAGACATGGATCTCCATCTTATTTATTTGAATTTTTATATACAGCGCCACGCCTCCAAAGGCCTCAGGGTGCACAAAAAAAATAAATAAATAAACTGACAGGTATAAGGGAAGATGGCCAGGAAAGTATGCAAAGGACAAGATCGTCATAGAAAGAGAATCAATCGGGTCAGTCAGGGGGGGAGGATGAAGAAAAATGTCTTCAACCTTTTTTTAAACTCAGTGGTCATTGTGACAGCTCTAAAGGAATTTGGAAGTACGTTCCAGGCAGATGGACCCAAGACATCAGAACTACGTCCGCCCGCCTTTGCCAATCTAAAGCGAGGCTGCACAAGTCTAAGTTGATTCTGACATCTGAGGGTACGAGATGGAGCGTAGCGTAGGAGGCGGTCAGTGAGATATTTAGGGGCAGTGTTGAGAACATACTTATGGGTCAGAGTAAGACGCTTGTGGGCAACTCTGTGCTTCACTGGAAGCCAATGAAGTTCCCGTCTGGAAGTGGTGATGTGCATCCGTCTAGAAAGACCTTTAATGGCACAAACTGCACCATTCTGGGATCTCTGAAGATTGCATATGAGAACAACCACTCAGGAGACTATTACAAGAATCCAAACCAGAGTTAATGAGAGCGGAGGCTAGGGTGGCTGCATTCTCAAGTGACAAAGTGCCGAATGTTACTGAGACTTTTATTGACAAAATCACAGGAGAGACGGATCCGGGCAACATGCTGGTTCATAGTTAGCTCAGCGTCCAGAATGACTCAGAGTTATCACTTTTTTGGATACAGGAATAACGGCATTATGAATTGTGAAGCTAGCGTATTCCTGAGGTAAGGATTTACATTTGGGACTACAAGCCACATTCAGAAGTTCGATATTTTTGGTATTGAGTGCTAATGAGTTGACAGCCATCTAGTCATGGATTGCAACAGAAATGTTGTTGTCAGCGAGATCCTGTACATACCGCCCTGCGAGTTTCATGACGAACCTGAGTGTCACCAGCATAGTTTGTATATTTGACACCCAGGCCTTTCTAACAGACTCAAAAGTGGGATGATATAAACATTAAATAGGGAGGGCGAAATGAAAGAACCCTGAGAGACGCGCAAGTAACAGGAGCAGGCCTATAGCAAGCCTCCCCTGTAGAGACTCTGGCATTACAAGGGAAGAGAAAAAAGAGGCAATCTAGAGAGAGGCCAGACTGGAACAGCCAACTACAGATTGCAATCTATCCACCAAGATACGATGGTCCACAAGATCGAATGCGGAGGAGAGGTCTGCATGAGAAGTGCTGGTTGACCCTGATCGACAATTTTAAGGAGATTGGCCTTGAGATCCAACATGGCTGTCTCTGTACTGTGATGGTCTCTGAAGCCTGACTGGTGAATAACAAGAATATCATTCTGCTCAATAAAAAGCTGAAATTGCAGATAAGCAACTTTGAGGATTTCAAGAAGAAAAGGAAAATTTGCTATTGGACGGTAGTTTTCTGAAACTAGGGGATCCAGGTTGTCCTTTTTAGAAGAGGAGTGATCCAGGCCTCCTTGAGGAACAATGGAACAGACCCCTCAGCAAATGAGGTTGACTAGCTTAGTAACCCAAGGACAGAGCATGTCAATACAGCCGATAAAAAGATCGGAAGGGGCAAACGTTCCTTCATACTGTATACGTGAAAGTACCTTCATATTGATCCTGTGAATATTGGTCATCAAACTGACCTTGATCATCACCAGCATAACCATGACCACCCTGATCACATTGATCACCTAGATCTGTTGACCTACTTGATTACGTTGGTCCTGATCATCCCCAGTTTAACGACTTGTGTGAGTTGGAAAGAAGATTGTAACCTTTGAGATTTACTATGAGGCCCCCTCCATTGAAATATTTATGCTTCAATGGATTCTTTTCAAGGAAATTTGAAAAACAATGGATAAAACATATTTTGTAAACGTTTTTGCCCAATACCTTGTGCAAGGAGCTTTACTTAAATCAAAAGCTATATGATCACCTTCAGCTTGATAGGTGTGATGTCACCAAGTCCTCCGAGGCTGATGTATACTGGTGTGTTTCGGCGTGCCTTCTAAGGGTGCAGAAACTTCCATTGAATATGTTTCGACATATCGTAAGAGTGTGTCAAAGATTTATGTTCGATGCATGTCGTTCGGCATGCAAATGTTCTTTATTTTTATCACTCAACGTCTGTTTAGGTTCAATTGCAGTGAACGTAAAAACGCGGGCCCAGAAGACGAAGGACATTTCGAGACAGAATCGGCAGTGACGCTTTAATTCAACATGCAGTTTAGATTTTACTCTTTCACTCCACTAGAGCTCAATACAGAGGTGAGACATTTTCTGTTTATGTCCTCCATAATATCTCTTGTTTATTTTTAATGGTTGTATGCAGTGCGTGGATATATGCAGATTGCTGGACTGGGGAGATGGGCAGAGCCTCTACGTTGGCCCACAGAGGCATTTATGCAGGTGAAGTACTAATTGTGCCCTACATTTTGTGCATATAAATATCAGTTCAGTCAGTTCATCAGCTTTATTCGGTATGAACATAAAAGCAAAACAATGCATCATAAATACACAAGGTCTCAAGTCGCACTCCATAAATAACATAGCATTTGGCATGCTCGTAGGCAACAGTAAAAGTGACTTAAGGAATTTGCTTTCAACAACTCCTAACACCTGTGGGTTGGCATACCGGCATACGCCCATATCTCTGCCCCAGGATATAAACACATATATACACACAGAAAAATCTCCAAATGAACAGGGTGTTTTTCTCTATCCAAAGGGAAAGTTCAAAAATCCCAGGCACTCTTGCACGGTGCAGCGTTTATTTAGAAAAGTAAACCAATTTTAAAATAACGTGGTAAAAATACACAGCATGATTGTAAATGACATGGTCCGCCACGCGTTCTGTCCGAACACCAAACTTCTTTAGGTTTTTTTTTTACCGTTTCTTAATCACTCCCACATATATTTTAATTCAGAGGCAGAGCGCAATGCTCAGTGATCACATGGCTCGGATGCCAGGGTAGTAGAAAGGCATGCGGTAAAATGCAGCGCGCCATATTGGAACAAGATATATTCTCAATGCCGTCAAAAGGAACTGTTCCTAAATGTTATTAATACAAAGCTAGTGCCAGAAAATCAAATACAATTATCTATGCCACGTCGCACGCTCTGTCTCGCCGAGTATCTTATACATAAAACACCAATTATCTCAAAGCTACTTTTTGCGACCTGTGTCTGCAAAATACATTTTTGAGCTAAACTGCAGTAAATACTTCCAGTAAAGAGCTCCAACTGCTTAAACAACCATTCAAACGGACATGCACTGCACATGCTTTTGAAACGCTAAAACAGATTCTCGTTATTTATCATAGTAATCATGGTCAGCTGCCCCGTAATAAATAGCGTGTAAGAGCGGTTTCCTGGCAAATGAAGAGTATCCATGCACCATCTTGGAGTGGAATCCACTCATCTTGGACTAATACGAACATTAAAAGAAACACAAAGTTGCTATATGTACCACTGACTTCATACCAATCATCAAACCACTATGAAAATGAAAAACGAAAAATGTCCCTTTAAAGCTAGACAACACAGACTTATATCTCCAATAAATGTACGTCAAACAAAAAACAAAAAAAAAAAAAACACATTTGAGAATCTTTGGAACAAATATTAGAAATACAAAAAAAAAGCATTAAACATCTTGATAAACTATTACATCACTATTTCTCGGGTATATCCACATAAATACATTTTGTAATTTCATCTGAAAATGCAACTAAGAAAAATGTCATGCTATTCTTTAGATCCATCTATAGTCAATAAAAACAGGAAACCATTAGTTCATAATCTACATTGGATCATTATTATACTGCTTATACCTGCTATGCAAGTGATATTTCAAAGTTCTACAACTCTCGATACAGTACTAATGAGATTCAATCTGGTATAATAACCAATACAGAAATATATGCAAAATATATTTTATACTAGTCACCATGATAGTGCGGATGTTGGTGGGAAGCAAACGATACATGAAAATAATGACATAGTATCCCATCTTCAATAATAAAAAATAGAATTGTTAACCGAATAAGGAGAGTAAAGGATCACCTGTAGGGATGATTGTCCAATAATATGGACCAATGTTTAAAAAAAAGCATAATTTGGTGCAAAAGATTAATCCTTAATTGCAACTTACTTTTCCTCCTTATTAATTATACAATAAACGCTAGGAAAATAAATGCATGTAGATAAAAATCAAAAGAAGCATCCTAGTTTCTGTCAAGTAACCAGACCTTTGCACTGCCTTCTGCTCTAAACTTGTGTGTATATGTACGCAGGAAAATAATAAAGCTGCCGTATTTACACGTTTTCATGCATAAAAAGGACTGGTACGACCTTTATATGGAGGCCTGGACGGAATAGACAGACTCACAACGCCCTTACTGATATTGTTTGGATCGGATGAAGTGGAGGGATGCTATAGTAGGACGACACACATCACTGGTAATCCACTGTTGGCAGCAAGGGTATGTATCACAATGTACTGAAACGATCATACCCTCCCACACAAAGACAATGGTTGTCCATGGCGTTGGGAATATACAGAATACAGAGTATGACGGTGATACTGTCAGTTAACATATAAACTAGGGATGTAACGGTATAACGTTAAAGATACCGTGAACCACTCAATTGAACAATAATAACCGTCACATTGTTTATACCGGTATACCGTTTATACCGTTAATTGTGCTTTTCAATCTGATTTGGAAAGGCTGCAGTAAGCAAGTGCTGCGCAGGCTTGGTCTTGCACTGTTGGATGTGCCATCTGCCAAGTAGTTTCAGTTGGAGCAGTTTTTAATGCCATTCCATAAACCACATGAGCTTGACACAAAAGCAATATGTTAGCAATAGGAAGAATAAATGCAGTGCCAAGAAGGAAAAGGGTTTACTTTGGGTTGGCGGCTTTGGGGTTTATATATTTATAATGGATGTTTGCTAAACATATGACAATGGGGGATTTCCCTGGTTCTATCATTGAATTTACATATAATAAGTCACACTGCGAAATTCACTCATCTCTATGGGTATTCCCTGCTGCCATACCAAAGGGTAACATGTCCGTGATTACTGAACACCTTTTGGCCTGCAAGTAAACTAAAGGCTGTAACGTAAAGAGAGCGTGTGTATGCGCGCAAGCGTATACTACCATCAGCCTCCATTGATCTGCGGCATGCAGGTTATAAAGATGGCACCATGTTCATCTTCACCAGTCGCCAGTGGAGGAGTTAAAAGCCTAAATGACCACTTAAGAAAAGCTATTCAGTTTGCTTTGCCAGTCACAGCAGGGCTCCCCCCTCCTTCTCGCCTCACGTGTGTTTGTGTTTGGTGGAAGCAAGGGGTTGCATTTCAGTGGAAAGTATGTTGAAAAGCCCAATTCTGGCCCTGGGGGCCTGGTTTTGTTTGTGATGATAAATCTGACAATGTATGACCTTTTAGAAAATATTTGTTAAGATTGGTTAACTCCACCTGCTATACTGCGATAACCATAATATACCGTCATTTGGCAAGAAGGTTATCGTACCGTCATAAAACTAATACCGTGACACCCTTAATATAAACTTGTGGCTTCCTTTCCTAACTTCCTGCAGATGAATCATCTCCCCAGATACCTGACCCCTTATGTAGAAGTCCTCACAAATAGACACTGTGGAATAGTTGTGCTTCATACCTAGAGAGTGTCACAAAGAATCTGACGCACCAGATTAAAAGTACAGGATTTGAATATTGGGTAACTTTTTTGAGAAAATGATAATTCTCATTGTGCAATAAAGAAACATGTCAGCCCCCAAGGGGGATGGAGGTCTAGTGGGAGGAGGAGAAGATGACCATGCTAGAAGGTTGTTCTTTCATTTACTTGTATAAAACTGACATTTTAACAAAGAATGAAGCTGTAGACGAACATGATTACAATATGGATGCAGTGTTAAGCGGCTTCACTTCAACACTACAGCTAAGTCAATACCTAGTCTGGGATGCTGAGGGAAACCCTTATTGATATATTTTTAGGTCCAGTTCATGTACTCTGGATGACAACCCTTATATAACACCCCTCTCTTAGAATCCCCCTGACCCAAGAAGTAGGTCTGTTTTGCAAATTTAAAAGGTTTATTTGAGAAATATAACAATATATATCACACTTTTATAATAAATTAATATTGGATATCACACTTAAAATACGACAGTGATCAACAATGGATAATGTTCTACTGGTAAACTGATTTGGTTACTTAGAAGTAGTATAGAGGATGAGGTAGCTGAAATGCTTTATGGTTTCAAGGAAATGCGAGGTGGAATAAAATGCAGTACAGCAAATAAACTTGATATGATTTTAACCAACAACAATGTAATCACCTTTCTCTGGCAACTCACTCCCACCCTTTACACAATGCAAGGAGATGGAAGTAACACACACAATCTTCAGGAATACAATCAAATACAACACGGAATTCGGTTCCCCCCCCAGCAAGCTTAGACAACAGGTATGCTTTTTAAAACACGGGCAAGAGCGCTTTGTAATGTGGTGGCAAGGAAGTGAAAAATGCTAAAATTGCTTTTAATTCCCTATAAGAGGTTCAGGGTGAGTGGTAGACACTTTAAATCAGTTCAGGTCAGCCCTAACAATGGTTCAGGGATGGTTATTAGGTTGCAAACGAATTTTAGCAGTTCAGGCAAAAGCGGCTATCTTTTCTCGTTCCTAGCCCAAACGGTTCAAGCGATACGGACGATTTAATAAAGGTAGATTTTCGGATTTAAAGTAAAACTCAAAATGACAGGTGACAGCTTGCAGCTGCAGAATTGACAGGTGACAGTTGTGCAGCTTTAAAAATGACAGATGACACGTTTTCTAGGAGGCTGTTCTAATTAGGTTAAAATAGTTTGGATTAGATTATTTTAACTAAGAGATTGGGTTCTGCACAGTTCTGGCGGATACTCACTCCTAATTTGAAATAGACCTCGTCACGGATCTGGTCAACTGAACTGGACTTCGGCGGTTCTGCTCACAGCGTCTGGGTCAGCTCTGCTCTGCTGGTCTAGCCTCTCTGGATACAGCGGCCCCTGGATCTGGATACTGCTCTGCTTTCCGGTCCGGATCAAGTGGATTCTGGATGTAACACTGCTTTCTGGGTACTGGCAAAAGTTCTTGGCAAAGAATTCAGACAGCTCGCCCGGCTGTTGAATAGTTTGGTTAGGTTTGCTGGATTCTGAAGGCCTGCTGATAATACTTTTGCTTGCAGTGGGCCTTCTAGGTTTAAAGTTCTGTAGTCTATGGGTCTCTGGTTCTGGTCTCTGTCTGGATGGGATGTCGGCCGTCAAAATGCTCTGCAGAAATGGAAAATGAATGTCTCTACCTGTCCCAGCAGTCTCTTTTTATGTGTTTTTGGAAGTGGGTGTGTGTGTGGCATAACTGAGCCTGCCCCCCTCTACTTGTCATTGGCCCAATTCTCCCCTCTCCCATGATTGGGGGGGGAAGGAAATGGTTTGTCATGATGAGGTCTGTTTATGGGTCAGAGGATCCTCCCCTGGTCAATTTGCCCACAAATCTATATTTGATTCAAATACATATTTCCCAGATACACAATTTGTTGAAATTGCATGTACACATTATATATTCGCTATGGTACATGCTTGTCCGCCTCTGATCTTCCTGGGGGCTTGCATTCAAAAATGACAACATTTTGCGCTTTTTAACTGGTTTACCAAAAATTACACACATGTGCGCAAGGAGTATGGACATTAATTGATGAAGTGTCAGATTTTTAACATGCAGACATTTGGAGTAAGACCCTATTTTCTGCTAGCAACCCCCCAGAATACACCACAGGGTCCTAACACCTCTTAAAACGTGCACGGAAAAATGACCAGAATAATGATATTACTTATATAATTCTGACAAGTCTGTACTATGAATTATCCATCTTTTTTTTTAAATTATGCTCTGGCCCAGATGGGTGTGTTTTAGGTTCCAAAGCACATGGGCGAAGCTTCTGTCTGTCCCTGCCTCCAGCTCGGGTGGCTCCCAGAGGCACTTCTCCTCCCACTTCTCCCAAGAGGAAGCCACTTTACGGGCCCCCCAATATAACATTTGCCTGAATCCAGGACAAGGTTTTGTTCAACCTCCTGCAGGTGCCCCTCCCCTAATCTAATCAGAGAGGTGTCATCTCCTTTTGGTGGGGAAGCAGGAGGCAGCCAGGCCTGGGAATGCAGTTTGATCAAGTTTCAACTCCTGTCGGGGGTTGTTGTCAGGCAGAATTCAGCTAAATGTCACTTTAGTTCCCAGTTTAAATCAAAACTTCCAATTTTTACATATACATTAATTACTTCCTTCAAGTCATTTCAGAATATAGTTTTACATTGTATCCACCTCTAAGCAAGTCTTTCCTTGGCCTAGTTTGGGTTCCTCTGTTCAGTTTTACACAAAAGTCTGGTGGTTTTAAAACGCCGGCTTTCTGATAGTGGTGAGTACTGGTATTGCATCCTTTTTTGGGATCTGTCTTGAATTACTGCATTTCAATAGAGTGGTCTTTTGCTTGATAGTATAGGACCCTTGCTTAACATTGTTTTGATGGCATCCTTACAGTAGCGTGGTGATGTGGAACCCCCCACAAGAAGGTTGTATCTTTGGAGTGGTCTTGTGCCAACTGCGCAGTTCTGGATTCTGGTGTGAATGTGGGCGGCGACAGCTCATCCCCACATCTACCCAGTCTAAGGATTCAACATGGGTCAAAACCCTTGACAGCAGTATATGTAACCCTTGCTTGTAAATTACTGTGATTGCTCATGAAAAGAAAAACAAAAGTGAATGTAAAATAAAAAAATATAAAAAATGAAAAAGGAGATAAGCTTTTCACTTGCGAACAATCCGGCTAGAATATTTTTGGACTTTGGATAAATAGTATGGGGCGACTGGAAGGTGTTAATTTTGCAGATCATATGACACTTGCCTGCCCTTAGGGCAAATATATCTCCCCATATAGGCCTTGGATTCAGAAGTTAAGGGACATTATGGCCATTGAAAAAGTAATCTACTCCTTATGCATAGGTTTCTTCAACATTGGAGTTCGGTCAACTACTATTTATCTAGTATCATAGAGCACTTCCATGTCCATGGTGGCTTGGAGCACTATTTCTGAGAAAATATGTATTACACTGCTGAAGGGAAGGCTGGCACTAGTAACATTTGGCTATGATTTGATGAGGTTCCTTTCTCCTGTGTTCCCTTTTCTGAACAGTCATTTCATCAAATGTACTCTGTTATTGTAGCACAAAGTCATTATGACAAGAT
The DNA here is from genome assembly GCF_040938575.1 of Ambystoma mexicanum. NCBI lineage: Eukaryota > Metazoa > Chordata > Amphibia > Caudata > Ambystomatidae > Ambystoma > Ambystoma mexicanum. The sequence goes on along the minus strand of NC_090933.1, from coordinate 667,939,385 downwards.
GGGGAGGGTGGGATGAGGAGTAACTTCGTATGGTTCTAAACATAATGATGTTTAAAACAAAATTGACTTAGAAAAGTGCACAGGCTCGCATGTGTCACTTGCCAGAATGTCTTGAGAGAGCACTTTTGGAGAGTTGCGTTATTCTGTGGCCTAGGTCTGCAGTTGCACCATGGTTATGGTGAGGAAGGATAGCTCAGGGGCCACACGTTTGTCTTGTAAGCAAGACAACGCAGCGCAACACTGGTTCAAATCCAGATCCTGCACTTAGAAACCATTTGTTGGTATTAAGCGTGTTAAGAATAATTATCCTGGACTAATGAAACATTTTAAAATGGTATAACACTTATATTCTGGTGTTCTCAGCGCTTCTGCTAAATGACTTTAGTGAGAACAGTCATACTAAGACAAAAAAGCAACAAAAAAGTAAGCCATCTACAACACACTGCACTTTGAGTCCATAAGTGAATCAGCATACAACCCAAACAAACAAAAAAAAGCTGCTGCACTATCAGAATGGTACTCAACATTGGCACATAACTTAAAACTTTCATTTTTTATTGCCATTAACATTTTGCAAACTATCACAAAACAAAAGTTTGGAATCCCTTTTACACCTACTCTAGAGCTCTAGGACACACAAGAAATTACAAAATATGTCCCAGTTGTGTTATGGTCTAAGATTTAAAAAGAAAATCTGCTATACAACATATTTGTGAAAGTCTGCAACCCATACTTACTTGCTTGTTCTTTGAAATTCTTAGTTTAAGCAGTGGCCAGCAGGTTGCATAAATATCTGCTGCATGCGCTTGTTGTGGAGAATGTATACAAGTTTACGTAGCAGATAACTGGAGTTATTTAGAATGCACTGTAAACCCCTCAGAACATTTCCTATAATGAAGTTGAGCTGGTGTAGATTGCACAGGTTAAAATTGAAATATATGAAGAAACTGGATAGAAATTAGTTGAGCAAAAAATAAAAAGGTCACAAAACAGACATCAATGAATATATAGTGTTCATGTTAAACACGAATCTCTCTATCCAGTTACAAAAGAAAATAGAAACCAATATCCTACTTGAAAATGAACTCTGGGAGACTGTATGATTGAAAGGTTCGAACCAATCTTTCTTACAATACTTCGAGAAGGACCATACGATTTGCCAGACCACAGCACCTAAAACAGAGTAATAAACATATTTTAGTGGTTTTTACAAATGTCCAAGAAGCATTAAACACATACAGTGACCCATGTAACAGAAGAACAAATTACTTACCCCTGGTAATGTTCTTTCGACTGGATGTTCCTGCCACAAATTCCTTATCTTACGATCTCATTCCAGCATCATCTGCTTTGGTATATTTTTTATTCAGTAGAAGGCACTGTTCGTTGTCGACTCTATGTCCTTCGATGGCCTCCACCCACTCTCATGAGGAATACGTGAGGAACATCAAGACGAAAGAACATTACCAGGGGTAGGTCATTGGTTCTACAAGTGTATTGTGTCCTCCCACATATTCCCTACATTACGACACTCCAAAAGCAGTATTGTGATGGAGGTGGTAGTAAGAATGTATAATTTGTCAGTGAGTGCAGCATTATTTCTAATTCCTACTGAGCTGCCCCCGAATTGTGTGTTTATTTTACTTTACTAGTGTTTCCGATGTGTTTCATGTCCCTGCCTCCCTCCTCCCGCTCCCGTTTCCTCCTTCCCGTCCGCCTCCCAACCCGCCCACCCCCCCTGATTGGCCTCCCCTCCCCTTATCACTATCCTTGCCAGGGCAGCCTCTGCCCGGCAACCCTCTGGCTAAGGGCCCCAGGCTCCTACTGGTGACTCCCATGTTGGTGTCTGCAGCTGTCCGCTGGTGACGCCAGCCATCTCCCTTTCCGACCTCCTGCTCAACCCTCCTTCCGCTCACTAGCTGTTAACCTCTGCTGTTCTACTTGCATAAAACGCCTGCCTTTAGTATCGCATTGTGAAACCTAGACCTCTTCTCCTTTAGGATTCTCAAAGCTAGATGGCTTTTAATTTGCATGCATCTGTACCACCACTAAAATTGCATTGTGAAACCTAGGCCTTTTGTCCCTCTTTAGGATTCTCAAATTTAGGTAGGTCTTCTTTCCTGTCTTAGAATGTACTGTGCTTTTTCTGCGCTCGCAACCTGAGTGCCATCGTCTTGTCACACACTCCTACGCACTTGCCTCTCGCCGTCTTGTCCGTCTACCCCTGGGACCCCCCTCCTCTCCGACCTACTCTATGGTGCTCTCTGTCTCCCCTATCTTTTCAAACTGTTTCTCTATTGACTATCCTGCTCTCCTCACCAAGTCTGGTAGGAAGAAGTTTAAAAAGGACATCCTGGTCTCCAACCCAGGCCTCCCTATTGCAGACACCGACATCAGTGCCTCCTCCAAGGAAACTCTCACCGACATGCTCTTTGTCGTTCCTTCACCAGATCTATGGACCCCTCATATGGTCTCTGTGATCTCTCCTTTCTCCTCTTCTCCCATTAATGGTGGTAACCGTTGGGACGCCCTCCTGGTCTCCTTTCTATTCTCTAAGCTCATCATTAATGTCTACTCTAATGGGACCGTCTTGGTCCAAGGCCCTCAGGCCAACCTTTGATAGATGCGTTCCGCGCCTCATCAACTTCCTTTCTTCTCCTGCTGTCCCCTCTCCCCTTTCCTTGGCTTCCTCGATGTTCCGATCTCTTCAGCCCTTGCCCCCTCTGTCCCTCTCTCCACTCCTCTCTCCTCAAGTGACCCCTTTCTACTATCCTCCCACCTCACCCTCCCTACCCCGCAGGCCAAGCCACCTCCGTCACTGCCACCCACCTTCTCGGCCATCCAACCCATGAAGCGCGTGTCCGTTGAGGCTTTGTCAGTTGAGGCTTTCGCCGCCACCTTCTCAACCCCTCCTGCCCAACTGGCTGACACTCACCCCGACACAGCCCTCTCCATGCTCCACTCTTCTATATCTGATACTCTTGATATCCTTGCCCCTGTCACGAGAATCCGCCTGAAGCCCAAAGTCAAGTGTAACTCCTGGTATGACTCAGACCTCGTCACCCTAAAACGCAAGTGTAGGGTGGCCGAGAGGAAATGGCATGCTTCAAGTTCTTCCTCTGACAAACTGGCCTGCCGCCTGCTGCAAAGGCAATACTGGCCTGGCTCTCCGTCCTCACCAAGAAGAGAGCTCATATCCAAGCCCGTGTCTCTGCGGCATCTAACAACTCGGCTGAACTCTAAAATTTGCAAGGAACTGGCCAATCCTGCCGCAGTCTCTACCTCTCCTGTCCCTTCCCAGGCCCTCTGCACGGCACTGGCTTCTCACTTCATTTAAAAAACTCAGGACATCCTGTCCCCTCTCCTCCTCTCGCCCACCACCCGCTATTCCCTGCTCTTCCTCTGGCCCTTCTGCAGCCACCCTTCCTCCCTCCTTCTCTGCCTTTCCCCTTTTCTCTCCAGACGATCTATGAAAGTCTCGTCGATACAGGTTCACCCCTGTTCCTCCAAAACTATCAGGGACCACATCGACTCCCTGGCTCCTGCCCTGGCGGATTTCTGCAATCACTCCTTCGCCACTGGAGTCTTCCCTTCCCCCTCTGAGGCACTCCCTTGTTCATCCTCTTAAGAAACCCTCTGCCGACCACTCCTGCCTGGCTAACTATCGCCCAATCTCCATCACCCCCTTCCTAGGCAAGCTCCTGGAGAAACTGGCCATCTCCCAGCTCAATCTCCACACTGAATTTGTTGGTTGTCTTCATGACCATCAATCTGGCTTCAGAGCTGTCAGAAGCATGCAAACTGCTCTCCTGAACATCCGTGAAGACCTGCTCCCCAACCTTGACTCTAACACCCCGTGCGTTCTTAACTTGTTAGATCCCTCTTCTGCCTTTGACACCGTCAACCATGCCATCCTGCTCAACCGTCTCCGTGATAACCTGGGTATCACTGGTCAGGGTCTGGCGTGGCTGACTTCTTTCTTCTCCGACCGACCCTCCCAGGTCCAACATGGGTCCTTCCTCTCCGAAATCTTCTCTACCTGTGGTCTCCCCCAGGGATCTAACCTCTCTCCCTGGCTGTTGAACCAATACCTGGCACTCCTTGCCCACTGTATCGCTGCTCTCTGTCCCAACTTTGTCCTATGCGGATGATACCCAGCTCATTTTCAGGCTACCCTCGGCCTCCTCCTCTCCTTCCCTCATCTCTGTCTGCCATCCAGGAATGGTGTGCCACCAACGACCTCTGCCTTAATGCCAGTAAGACCGAGATTCTACTCATCGGCACACCCACTCCCTCCTTCCCTGCAGCTCTCTGGCCAGCCTGTCTTGGCCCTCCTCCCACTCCCACCTGCAAGGCTAAAAACCTCAGGGTCATCTTCGACTCGGCACTCTCCTTCTCCCCTCACATCTCTGATATATCTAAGAAGTCACACTGCCAGCTGCACCTCCTTAGAGGTATTCTTCCTTTCCTCTCCTTCCCCCAGAAGCTCACTGTCTCCAGAGCCCTGGTCCTCGCTAATCTGGACTATTGTAACAGCCTCCATCTAAATCTGCCTGCCTCCACTCTGCGCCCTCTGCAACTTATCCAGAACAGGACTGCGAGACTTGTCCTTGGCCTCAAGCCCAGTGACCGTATCTCTCCAAGACTGAAATCTCTGCACTGGCTCCCAGTGGCTGCGAGGATCAAGTTCAAAACCCTCTGCATTGTACACAAGGCCTTCTGGGGTCGCAATACCTTCAACTCTCTTCCTAAATATCTTCCTTCTCAAGCTCTTCGTTCATCTGCCTCCAACTCCCTCAGGGTCAGTCGCTTCTCCAAGCAACGAGTTGGTGTCAGATCACCCTCCTCGGCAGGGGCTCTCTATGGAACAGCCTTCCTGCCTCCCTGAAACTCGAGGAGAACCGGTTCCGGAAGCACCTCAAAATCTTCCTCTTTGCTTCTGCTTTCTCTCCTCCCCTCCCCTGCTGAATTCCTGACTGAAATTGCACTAGTTACCTGGCCACCCTTTCTGATCCCTGGCCCAGGCCCATCAATTGCCCACCTGCACTGCCTCCCTGGCAACCCCTGCACCTGGGGACCGTTTTTCTGTATCCTTACAGTCCCCCTACCAGCACTTATGTCTGCACTTCCTTGCACTTGTGTATAGGCGCGTTCTAAATGCCATATCATAATGCAGTGAAGCACAGCCTTCCTGAATCCTGCTTCCTGTCCCGGCGCAGAGTCCAGACAGTAATATTTTGTGCAAGTACGTAAAGAGGACCAAGTGGCTGCTGCACAAATATCTTGTACCGGCAGTCCTCTTTGCAAAGCCTATGAAAAGGCCACACCTCTTGTCGAATGTGATTGCAAGCCTGCAGGAACTTCCTCATGGCAAAATTATAGCAGTGGGTGATTCAAAGAATTATCCAGCGGGATAAAGTTTGTTTGGTCACTGCCAGACCTAGTATTTGACCAGTGTACCCAACAAACTGGTCCTCTTGTCTCACCTTTGCCTTTTGAGAGATGTAAAAGTTTAATGCCCTTTTGAGTTCAAGGCGATCGTCTCTCCGCCTCCTCTTTACCAGGGTGAGGTGGAGGGTAATAGGTTGGTAGAATTATTTTCTGAGAAAGGTGAAACTCCGAAATCACGTTTGGGAGAAAGGTGGGCCGGGCTCTCAGAACAACTTTCTCCATAAAGAAGGTGGTAAATGGCGGTTTGCATGACAGAGCAAGCAATTTGCTAACTCTGTGTGCAGATGTTATGGCCGTAAGTAAAACTGTCTTCAATGTTAACATCCTTAAAGGACAAGAATGAAGAGGCTGAAAAGGAGCGCACATAAGGTATTTCATGGGAACCATAGAGGGGACTGGAGGGAACACATTAGTGAACCCTTTCAAGAATTGCACAATAGTTATTTTGAAATAAGATGCCTGTTCAGGTGAGCACTTAAAATGGATAGTGCCAAGTATCCTTTCACAGTGTCAATCTGGAGCCACAGATTGGCTAGATGCAGCAAGAAAAATAACACCATAGGTTTGCCATACAGAAAAGGGTCCACATTCTTATCTCTGCACATTCTGCAAAACGTATTCCAACAGCAGTGATAGAGATTTCTTTGCTGGCTTTCTGTCCGACAGCAAAACCACCATCACATCTTCTGGGAGGTCCCAAACTTTATATCTCAACCTCTCAGAAACCAGACGTGAAGGTTGAGAGTCTTGACCTCTGATGGAGAACCCAACCTACCTCTTGCGAGAGAAGGTCCACTCTTTACAGAAGACATATTGGAAGGCAGGTGGACATGTCTAGAAGGCCCAGGACCACGCCGCCCTGGCCCAATCCGGAGAAATCAGGATCATGGATTTCCAAAGCTTCCTTAACCTCCTGATGACTTCAGGAATGACTGGGACTGGAGGGAACATGTACAGGAGTGGAGTGAAGTAGGTCTGACATCTTGGCCAAAAATTGAGACCACTGGGACCCAAGGGCCCACTGGAGGGATCTCATTCCCAGACGATCCTCTGGCATTAGATAAATGCAGGATGCCATGAGGCCAGGCAACCTTACAAAATCGAAGGCCGGAAGAGGCTGGGTATTCTGGAACTTGACTACCATCTGCTGAATGTATTGAGCCCTCACGTTCGGGTGTCGAGGCTTTCCCCAGAGGAAGCATCCAGGACAGCTCCAATGAATTGGCACTTCTGAGAAGGTATCACGTGGGACTTTGTGAAGTTAAGGGAGAAGCCCAGTCTGTGGACAAAGTGGGTGGTGATATTGAGAGGATCCAGGACCTTTTCGGGAGAATGGGCCCTGATCAGCCAATCGTCCACTGTAGGGGTGTCACAGTATTCATTTTTGAACGGTATGATAACCCGCCTTGCCAAATGAAGCTATACCATGGTCATCGCGGTATAGCATGCTCATTTAACCGTAATCTTAAATAATAAAATGGTGCTCAGAAAGGTCACAAAGACTTGCACCATAAACAAGACTGTGCAAAGATGTCTTTTTATATCAATGTATTCTAGTTCAACAGATCTGAGCCACATTTGGACTGACTGTGGTGGTCCAGTTTGACCTTAACATACAAAATGCCAACTTTATATAACTTTTAGTAGCCCCTGCTGTGACAAAGAAATCACAATACACTTTATTAAACAGTTGTTTAGATTTTAGCTTCCTTGCTGGTGTTCTATGTTCTGTGGTGCAGCATGAGACAAACATGTCCCTACCTTTCTAATTTCCACATCACAGATTCAAGGGGGTTGATGGAAAATATGCACCGATTCCCTAAAGAAGCAACTGTCTTCACAGAACACAGGTCTCTCCAATGGGTGTTCAATCAGACATTTTACACCCTTTATTTTGGGGGTAGGGAGTATCCTTGGAGACAAGTCAATTACATTGTATGGCTCATATTACACAAATTCAATGATAAAACCAACAAAATCACTGTAATACGCATTAGGAAGCATTCTCTATTATAATCTGTGCACCACATATCGCGCGCGCCCCCCCGCCCCACAAAAGAAAGCCCTTTAACTATGTTGCAGTGAATTCTTTGTATTCTTTCTTACATATTGATTATGTGAGGTGATCAGGTACGTGTTGTTCGGGAATGGGGTTACAAACTTCTCCAACTGAAACTACTTGTACCAACAAAACAAAAAACCTACATTAAGCCTTTTTCCCACTGATATTTTGCATTTTAACACCTTAAACAACACCACACCACCAAAAATATGTTTGTAAACATACGATTATGTAGCCAGGTTTTTCCAGCTTGCGGCTAACGAGAATGAACATCCATGGTCAGTCAGCGACCACATCTTTCAAAACAAACCCAGGATGTAATTTATTAACTACAATGTTGTGGAACACCCCTTTTTCAGTGATCATTTAGAAAGGTTTTCGTTTTGTTAGTGCTGAATCCGATCGGCTTTATGGAAGCAATTCTCTCTCAGGAACTTCACGTGCCTAAACCTCTGGAGCTTTCCCTGCAAAATCAAGCCTGTTAGGCGTTTATCAAGAGAAAGCTTCGATCTAAAATATCATGCTCTGCAATTCAATGGCCGCGTGTTATATACAAATAAAAATTAAGTTAGGCAATATGTGGAGGGGAGACAAAACCTTAAATACATGCTTTCAACATTTTCAACGACCAGGTGACCCCTTAAAGGCATTGTTAGAGAAGAAAAAGCAAAGGTACCAAAACCATATTCAGTGCTGCATACAGATTTGTATTGTCAAATTATATTGGGTGCTTGGCATAAAATATTCAGGAAGGGTGGATAATCGAGCAGTGAGGCTCCTCGACCCACAGAAATAACAGATTCAAATAGATCAGCCTGGAAAAGCGCAGCTGTGTGAATCAGAGGTTGTTCTTTTATGAAATGAAAACCATGAAGTAAATGGATATTATGCAAGTTCAGAACCCGATTTAAGGGGAAGTGCACTCAAGTGTTATTGTCCCGAGCATTCAGGCATTTGTTTTTAAGCATACTGTGATCGATCATAACAAATTCCTATGCATCTCACCTTAGTTTTCCACACTTACACATACGAAAATGGGTTGGGCACGGCCATCTTGTGCTAATCTTATTCTTATCCGTTGCTGCATCACCCTAGGTTCAAGTGCCCTTGCAGCACTAAATCATATCACCCACACCTGAAGGTGACATGACTAGGCGCTTCCGCCCCTTTTCACAACGCCAATGCAAGTCTCATGTCAAGGTTCTCTGTGCGCAAGCTATTGACGTGTCACCATGGAAATGGCCGGACGCCTCTTTCCTCAATAAGTATAAACAGACCCCTTCTCATCAGACATCATAGTTGCTTTTTCAATCATTTCACTGTCGTTTTTTTGGATTGCCTGTGACTTGTTTCTGCTCTGTCCAGCTACCTTCGCTGCACGAAGCCCCTGCCAACGGATACTTACACTAGCATTGCTATTGATTTCAATCGTTACTTGCATTTTATTTAAAAGTTTGCCATACAATGGCAACAATATAGCTCTACCGGTACGAGCCACAGTATTCCGAAGAGGAAGTAATTGAAAGAGAAAGATGCGGAAACGATGGGGAATCGAACGATAGTAAGAAAGATTAAATCCCCGGAGCATGAGCCTAGTGGCATTGGAAGACGTTTACACCTGGTGTACCTGCAATCGTTGAGAAGTCATTCCAACAGAGGTGGAGAACTGCTGCTGCCAAGAAAACTCTGGATGCTTGGCCTACCTATCAGAAGGAGAAACACCACCGCAATGAGTTACAGAGCTGCATTACTTCAAGGTAGCCTGCCTCACAAGGTCCGTGTTGAGGATTATGATAGTGCTTATGCACTAACTTGGCGCAACAGTTTGCCCTCGCAATCCAAGTAACGAGTAAGTGTACTCTAGATGTGATGTCATTTTGAACACAGACGACTAACATTTCATGTTTGTCTCCTACATTTGTCATAACTTTGATCGATCACTGACAAATAAATGTAGTCTGTAAATTAAATAGATTTCTTGCGCTTTTTGGAAATCAGAGTGTTCATTGCTTGCGTGCCTTTCATATTCAACTAAGAAACAATATTTCTCTGTGCCCCAAAACGTTATGGATTGAATGGGTGATCACTTTTGTAATGGGTCGAGACTTCAAAGCCCAGGTTCATTTATCCATGAAGTAACACTTGTACGGTGGCTTGGATTCTGTGTTCGACGAGTAATACCCGCCTGTGTCGTTGGACATTTGCGCCAAATTCCCCAGTGACAGTGGACAGTACAGGGGATTTTCACACACTGTGCTGCAACCTCAAGTATACAATTGGTGATGTTGATGGCTAAAAAAAAAAATACAAAAAAAAAATACAAAACTAAATAAAATACAAATGCGCTTATACGAATAGTTGTTTCCATTTTTCAGTGAATCAAGAACACTCACTCGTTTATGAGGAACATAAAAGAGTGGTTGGTGCCCTTTTACGCTCACTTCGTCCGCAAAAATCCATCCCCACTCCATTATACTCCACTCTGGAACTTGGCCGCTCACACCAACCAGTACGAAACACCATGTACATTTCAAAAAGGTTCTTCTGCATGGGGACCGTTGTTCTCATTGCCTTCCCAGACCAAGTGTCTCCAGGCTCCCCTCTTCAAGACCCCACCCCTACAATCTACATAAGTGTCTCCCTTCAGCAATGTTCCAGGCCTTATGTGCTCGCCTCATTCCCATCCATCTGCCCTCCAGAACCAATGGCAGTTAACATCTGTGGCCATGCACTAGCAAGGGGGCTGGGAGGATGGGAACGGCCAAGGTGCCAAACACCATGTACACTTCAAAAGGTTTGTTCTGCACAGTGACCATTGTTCTCATGGCCAACCCAGACCCTGTGTCTCCAGGCTCCCTTCAAGACCCTGCAACAAACATGTCACACATTCACATACACACCCACTTTTCTAATCCTTTATAAACACCTTGACATTTAACCGGAGCACATCTCTGAGCGCTGCTAGGTATCTCTTTATCGTGCTACCTGTTCCCCAGCTACTTGCTACCCTGCTTGCTGAATCAGCCCGTTTGTTCGTCCAGGTAGGGTAGGTCACCCATTTACTTCTCTATATTCATCGATTGCTGATCTCACATTTTCCATCTATTGCCACCCAATGTATCCAGTATTGTAATGTTCATTTATCTCAAAGACTTCACCATTGTCTAATGTTTCAATTATTTTGATCTCAATAAATAGCACATTGCATCAATGTCCATTGTAATAGAATGGAATCTTTTGTGGTACATGTTTGTAAGCATGTTTCCCTTTGATGCATGAAAGTACATTCAACGGACGAATAACCCGTTACGATTTGCGGTATACCAATCAATTCTGTAAGAAAGTGATTGCTCTGTGCATTCAACTAGGTTACACAGGTTTTCTTTCTTTGACTAAAACAAATATTGCATAGAAAGCAGTGATATAATTCCAGCAATCGCATGCATACAGTATTATGCTTAGAATTCTTTTTTTAATACTGATCTTATAGACTTTTAAAGAATGCATGCTGTATGGTTTACGGTTGCCCTTCTGTGAGCCATGCCAAAAGTCTGGGCACAGTTCTGCATACATTCCCAAAAGATATTGATTTAATAAGAAGATGGGTTAAATATTGCGGATTTCCGGTGGGAGAGATTGAAAGTAGAGCACAGAATGTCTTGAAGGACTTGAGGGCCAATCGATTCCGCATCTGCAGCCTGCACTTTACAGACGATATGTACGAACAATCTAAGTACACAAAAATGCGTCAACCCAGAATTCTTCATAAATTGCTTCCAAATGCGATTCCAACTAAATTAATGCACACACTGCCTCCGGTGAGTCATGGATGATGAATTAGCTGTGTTTGTTGGTATGTAGGACGATGGTCTGCATAAATATGTATCTTCTATGATCTCTCGATCTAATTAGGGTAGGGTATTGAAAAGTTAACTTCATGAACGTATTGGTGCTTTTGGTGTATATTTACTTAAAATGGGTCTTACTAAAGTTTCCATAGTTATCACATTCTATAGAATTTTAACTATACTACATTTTACTATACATCTGTCCCCGCTTTTTGGAGCCTCTGATAAATAAAGGAATTATGACCATTAGAAAACAATGCCATAGTGCCCTATAAAAGTCGCATAATGTTTTCGTAATCGGTTGCTTGACATGTCCATTTGTTTCGTAGAGCACACTGATGGAAGCACAGACCCTCACAAGTGACGATACCACCGACACGTCCAGTATCCAAACAGTGAGCCCTACCTATATGGACAAAGTGATATTCTTGAGTGTTGGATCTGCCCACATATCTAATACAACCCCTTGTACCACTTTATGACAATGCACTGAAAATGAAGGTGCAAGATTCAGCATCAATTTCTTTTCTGCAGTAAGTTAAGTTGACCAGGTTTGATGAAACAGGTTTCATCAAATCCGAACATCTTCAATCCAGGGGACTGCAAATAAACCTGATCGCCACCGACAGGCATGTTTCAATAGCCAAGGCCATGCAAGAGCAATTTCCATACATTCATCAATTTGATGTATGGCACGTTGCCAAATCAGTCCAAAAAAAATTACAGCTCCTGGTAAAAAATAAAACAAACAAAAGGGTTCGGAAAATATTTTAAAGTGGTGGCAGTTTATCAGCAACCATCTTTGGTGGAGCTCCAAAACTTGTGGTGGTCTGTCGTAATTCTACTTGAAAAATAGCGATCATTGATGCATAAAATGATCATAAAATGAAATTAACAGAAGTCTCCTCCCAATATAAAAAAAGAAATCCATTTGGCCAAACAGAACTCATTCAATAAGCATATTTCCAATGTCAATTCAAGCATGAGGGAACTGTTCAACATCCTCAAGGAACTAGTCGCCCATCCCCATTCCGGATATATGCTCCAAAGATAAAACTTGGTGCTCTGATAACCAGCAAGCCTTATCAAATAAAATGTCCTTCCTCCAAACGAAAATAGCCAAAAAGAAAACCTCCCTTACACAACCATCTAAGACTAACAACCCAATTATAGACCTTGCTCCAAAGGTACAGGACCCAGCTATACGATTTATGTTCTCTAAAACTTCTATCCTTGAGGTGGAAAAAGTCACCCTCTCTCAAGCCGACAAATTCGTAGGGCGAAACCTGCCCTGGCCAGCTCATAAAAGATGCTGCTAGGGATCTTTCCCCGTTTATTGCTAACCTTGTCAACTCCTCATTCACGTCCGGCACGGTGCCCACCAATCAAACAATCCTGGGTACTACCACTGCTCAAAAAGCAAACGCTAGACCCTCTTATACCCACGAACTCCCGCCCCATCACGACAGTCCCCTTTCTGCTTAAAATCTTGGATAAGATTGCCTATAATCAAATCCAAAGTTTTCTGGAACAACATAAAGACTGCCCTCATTGACCTGAAGGCACAAATAGATGAACTAAGAGATAAAGGAAAAATGGCTCTCCTCTTGTTGCTGGACCTCTCGGTGGCATTTGACCTCGTGGACCATGGGGCACTTTGCAGCCATTTAGACTCTGCCGCACATTTCTCCAGAGAGGCCATAACTTGGATTGAATCCTTTCTTAGTGACAGGACCATGAGGGTGTTCTCTCCATCGGGAGCAGCTGACCCAATCCCCATCCTGTGCGGAGTTCCTCAGGGCTTGTTTGCCCCCCCGACTCTCTACAACATATTTACTAAGCCCCTTTTTGATGATCTGGACTTTCTCGGTATCACCTACACTATGCAGATGATACCCAGATTCTCCTCCCACTTGCTGGGGATTATAATAAGGATTTGGCCTTCGTAAATAGGGTGTATGTCATCATGCAGGCATGGATGGCAACCCACGTCTATGCCAGAACGATAAAACAGAGCTCATCATCCTGGGGACGCATTCCAACCTCAAAAAAACTCAGCCAGGACTACACCTCATTTGAAATTGATGGTAATATCATCAAGGTGTCTAAAGACGTAAAGACACTTGGCTTCTATCTGGATGCCATCCTTTCTTTCGACAAACAGGTGAAGTCCTTGGCATCGGCCATCGCCTACACATGCAAGCTAATCGGAGCAGGCAAGCACTTGCTCTCTGACAACTGCCTTATTTTAGCGAGAGCATTAATCCTCTCGAGGCTCGACTATTGGATTTATTAGCTCCAATGTAAAGGTCATTACATCACCCACCGAATTCAAATTTTACAAAACACCCTGCGAGCTGCCCCCGGTGTGTCTAAAAGATCGCATATTTCAAAGATCAGGCGCCAAAACAACTGGCTGTCCACCAAAAATAAAATCCACTTAAAAGTAGCGTCCCTGGTTCACAAAGCCCTGAACAATGCCGCAACAAGCTATCTCACTAACAAACTCACAAAAAGAAACCACACGCGCCCAGCTAGAACCTCAAATGCCAATAGCCTCATCATTCCAAGATTTAGGCTAACTAAGGCGAGGGTAGCAGCTTCCAGGTTCAAGCGGCCCAATTATGGAACTCGCTGCCAAACCCTCTACGTGAGGAGCAGCCCTTTCCGAAATTTAGAACCAACTACATTAACCTCCTGAGGTCTGCCAAAGATTAGCCCATTTGCGCCCATTTATCCTCATGCAATCCTTGCATATACACATTACTATCCTGCTCTCTTTTGATCTTATGGACCTCCTCACTCTGCCCACCTGGCCGATGAGCTAACATCCATTTAGTGCCTGTACATATACTGTCCTTATTGTACTTTGTACTCATTTTTGCCTGTGTGTAAATTGCAATTGCCGCCTACCTGTGATATATTGAATTTTGTACTCTGTATGTAACCCACGACCCTACCCTGTAACTTAAGTTTTGCATTTTCTGCACTGCTGCGCCCGGCTACCTTCGGGTCTGATGCGCATTATAAGTGAATAAAACAAACAAACCAACCATTGTTCCAGCGTACACTCATGGACCGAAAACCAACATTTTCACAAACGTGCACATCAACCTTTATCGAAGGAGCAGGAACGCAAGAAGAAGTGGTTGGGGCCATGTTCACCTCCAAACAAAGATCTTGAGAAGATCGTGTACGAATCAAGAGACCTGAAGGGACTCTCAGAATTATTTCATACAGGAGATTTGGAGCTGTTCCATAATATGTGCCTAGATTACAGGCCCAAAAGGTTGAATATCGGCATAGACGGTCTGGAGGCCAGAACAAGACGATCTGTACTTGCGCACAACGAGAACGTTGGGAGGGAACAAGCGAAAACTGCAGGAAACTTCGGGATGCTTCGTTACCTCATAGCCTTTACAAAACGAGGCAAACAATGGTTGGCCAAGCCAATATACCAGGAAATGGAATTCTAATTTGTGAAAGATTTGACATTGAATGTGTTGGCCATGCATACTCATGGAATCTATCCTGATTTTGGTGCTAGGAGACATACAATGCCACAAAACATGGCATACGAGCACTGTCCACCTAAAGCCGAACTTGTTGAAAAGTTGACTTCAAGATTAAAATGATTTGTAGCCGTCTTAATCTGCTCACAATAACACATTTGAAATGTTGCCCAATGTTTGGACATTGTACATCAACAATTGAATGCCATTACACTCAATTTCAATGCTATAAAAAGTATATTATGCAGATTTAATTGGGTGTATGATTCATTAATGTAGATCTTTTATCTTGCCTTCATTTATATTACTGGTCCTCGATCGATAAGACATGTTTGTGGTTGCAACACCTCGGCGAGTGGGCACCTTTTTACACACTCAGTATTTTAATCTTTTGATGTGTGTGAGTTGTTGGTTTCTTCATAGCTCACCATAGTGTCCAAATTGTCTTTTCAAATGTATCCTCTTTTGCATTTGTATTATTTGTATTGAGCACCAAACCCTGAAGTAACTGGGCGCTTGAAAAACTTAGTGGTTACATACAGATAAGGCAGGCATATTACAATACAGTGTAGAGAAGCAAGAGGCACCCTGGTTACAGGTGGGTCAGTAGTAGATAATGTACAGTAGTATGACAAACAAGAGATGAGCAGAAGCATAAATAGATAATGGTCAGTTAGCATGGTGGAGGCCTCTTAGTGATGAGACTTGTTGCTCAGCCAAGTTTTTATACTGGCTTTAAAGGTGAGGAAGGAGGGTTCCTGTCTAAGAGGGATGGGAATAGAGTTCCATCGTTTGGCAGCTTAGACTGGAAAAGCTGGCTCCTCCTGCTGTTTTTAGCTTAAATCTTGGAACCACCAGGTTGTGGGCTTGAGATGATCTGGTGGTGCGTGTGGGTTGGTGTATACAGATTATGTCGGCCAGGTATTTTGGTGCAGAGTTTGTGAGGCATTTGTGCGTGATGGCCAGGGTGCATAATGTGATTCTGTCACGGATGGGTAGCCATTTGGCCTTCGGTCTGTGAGAGGCTATGTGGCAAGATCTAGGAAGGCTGAGAGCAGCTCTCAGTTATTTTGGAGTACCCAGAGTTTATTTAGGTTATGTTCAGACGAACCCAGGAATAATGTGTTGCAGTAGTCGAGTTTAGATGGAGCAAGTGCTCTAGCCAATGCCAAGCAACTGCTTGTGGATAAGTACGCTTTGCAGCTGTAGATCAGTTTATTGGTATAGGCCGTGGAAGACGCCACGCTGTTTACCTGTTTTTTGAGAGAGAGTTGAGTTGGGGTAGACCCCCAGTGTTTTGATCTCTTTGGAGACATAGATTATATTATATTACCGTCGATGATGTAGGCAGAGTATCTAGTGTAGAGTTTATTCAGGCATGCCCAAGTACCCAAGATCAACAACTTCTTGTCATCATTGAGGCAAAGACTGTTGGTGGCCATGGATTTCGAGAAAGATAGTTGAGCAGTTTGCAATCATGGTCAACCAGTAAGGGGAATGAGGACTTGGGTGTCATCTGCGTAATTAGTGTAGATGAGACCCGAGTTGTCCAGGCGGTCGAAGAGTAGCTTCGTAAAAATATTGTAAAGTGTGGGTGAAACACAAGATCCCTGGGGGACACCACAGAGTATCGGTGTGGGGTCTGCTGAAGCTGACGGGAGACGACTCTGGTGGTCCTATTTGATAATAAGGATTTAACCCAATCCAATGCATTGGTGGAGAATGCTGCTGTATTAAGGTATTTGGTGAGAATTTGGTGGTCGACATGGTCGAAGGCAGCGGATAAATCAAGGAGTAGGAGGATTGCTAACTTACCATTGTCCTTTGCCTCGTCCATTTGGATCTTTAGATCAAGGAGGGCTGTCTCAGTTCCATGTCTTGGTCTTAAGCCTGATTGTCTAAGTCCAAGGAGTTCATTCTTCTCTAGGCGCTTCTGAATTTGCAGATAAGAAACACAGGCCAGAATTTTTAGAAGGAACGGGACGGTGGTGATGGGCCTATAGCTGGTGGGGACATTTGGGTCGAGGTGTTTTTTTTAATTTTTAATAGAGGCATAACTCAGGCTTCCTTGAGGTTGTTGGGTACTTGATTGGAGGCGAATGAGGAATTCATCAGCGTGGTGATGAAGGGGGCTAGAGGTCTTTCACTCCTTTAATCGCGGATGCAGGGCAAATATTGCCTTAGCAGTGAGAAGGTTTCAGGCTTTTTATGATGTCTTCAACTTCCATTGAGGTTACTTGTGAAAAGGTGAAAGGTGTGCATGGATGAGGATTTTTCACTGGGTCAGGGGCAGGCTGGGAGACGAGGGTGACGCTGGAATTTTTAGTATTGATCTTATTTTGGAGTAGAGCGATTTTATCTGCAAGAGCTTGCTGGATGTTGGCTTTCCTGTGTTTAAGAGGGGCCACAATATCAAGTGCAGATTTAAGAGTTTTACTGTAGAGGTCTACCAAGTTGGGCGGATCGAGGTTGCTGTATTTAGTCTCATTGAGGATGTCGCTGATGAGACTGGAGGCTGGTAATGGTTATGTTGCGACAGTTTCTGGATAGTGAGGAGAGTGCTAAGGTGGCTTTGGCTGGAGAGGATCTGGGGGTGAAGAATAGGATGAGATGATGGTCTGACCAGGCTACGGGTTCATTTTGGATAATGGAGATAGAGCAGTTAAGGTCAGATACCCAGTCCAACATTCTACCTTTGGAATGGGTGGGTGTTGTGATTCCGTGTATAAAGCCCAAATTAGAGATGGAATTGTCCACGGCTAGGGCATGATGGTCATTAGGGTCATAGAGGCCGAGGTTCAGATCTAAGAGGATAGTTTGAGATCCAAGTTTGGTATGAGTGGAGAGGAGGTTCAGTATGTCCTCCTCGAAGGAGGGAAAGGGGCTGGTATATAAGATGCAGGAGTATAGTTTGGGTGGGTGAGAGAGTTAGTTTCACAGATAAGAGTTCTGCAGAAGAGAAGCTGGCAAGGGGAATGGCTCTGAGGGCTAGTTGGGATTTGGCAATGAAAGCCACTCCTCCGCCTTTGCCCGAAATTCTATCTGCTCTGATAATGGTGAAGCCTTCAGGTACGACTAGAGATTGCAGGTCCAGCTGCCTGATGAAGCCAGGCTTCTGTAACGGCCAGGAAGTCTAGGCTGTTTGCGATAAGGTTGGCGATCTCCGAGGCATGGGCAACAAGGGAGCCAGCATTAATAAGGGCTCCTTTAATATTGGAAGGTGTGGTGTGGTGTTGCATTATTTAGGGGTCACACTATGCAGTGTGGTTGTACGGTTTTGTGAGAAGGGATTTGTTATGCCGCTTCTGGTGTTGAGATGAAGTTTTTTGGACGTTGGGGTGGTTTTGTGGTTGGGGAAGCGAGAGCCTAATCTCTGGTTCCTGGAGTGGACTGAGAGTGGGATAAGAGGTGTTGGTGGTGTGACAAAATGATGAAGCCATTCGAGGGGGCTGAGTGGGTCACTAGTTACAGTGTTTGAGAGTGCTATACTAGATGGACTGAGGTTGAGAGTGGGTGGGAGAGGTGGTAGAGTGTGTTGGAGTGGCTGAGTGAACTAAGGGAAGGAATGAGGCCAAGGCCAGAGTAGCTCTATGGAAAGAGGACAAGGTGGTTTGTCCGTAGGTTATGTAAGGCTGGTGCAAGAGTTAACTCAAGGCAAGATATCAGTGGGGCTACCACAAAGTTAACACACAAGAAGGGCCGTCTACAATAGTGTGGTTCAAAATTGGCACAATGGGCAAAATTACTAGCAGGAGGCAGGTTCGGAATTGGCACAAAGGGTAGAATTAATAGCAATAGGCTGGTTCACAATTTGCACATTGGGCAGAATTACTACAACTTACAGTGATGCGCTTTGCGCTGAAGAGTTTCAGCAGGTTGAGTGATAGTCTAGCGTAGTCAATTACGGCACATTTTAGAGAGCGTACCCTCTGTATCAGTGGACTGTAGGTTTCACCGTGGGATAGGGCTCAGTCAGGAGGTGGTACATGTACGGTTGTTTCCCAGTTGTGGCAGCGGGAGAGCCGATTGCCAGGATGGGGCACGGTAAGGCAACAGATCATGGCCCCATGGCCCTAACGGCCAAGACAGGTCCAGACAGATTTTGGCCTTCGTCTAGGCGGCCTTCGTTGGGGTGGATGCTTCCACCTTCCGGTGACCTGCTGGTCCTAGGAGGATGTCTAGTGGTTGCTAGGCAACAATGAATAAACAAAATCAGGCAAACGCTGCAGCAGCCATTTTAGGGCAGCCTTGGTAGCGTGCTGCTGTGCAGCCACAGGTATCGGCGCCTGTTAAGTGCCTGTTGTTGCTAGGTTTCCCTAGGTGCACCACTTGACGTTCCATGACTAACCTTGACAGAACTACAGTTCGCAAATGGTAGAAAGTATCCTTTGATCCCTTTTGGGGACAGTTTAGTTACCAAGGCCTAGGATCGTATCTTTCCAGCCCTGAAATCTATACACTGGCTCCCAGTGGACGCAAGGATTAAATTCAAAACCCTCTGCATTGTCCACAAAGCGTTCTGGGGCCTGGGTCCAAAATACCTTTAGCTATCCCTCGGTAAATACCTCCGCTCTCAAGCTCTTTGCGCCTCTAACTCCCTCAGGGTCTGTCGTTTTTCAAAGAAACGAACTGGGGTTAGATCTCAGTCTTCGTCTGGGGCCTCCTACTGGAAAAGCCTCCCTGCCACCCTGAAACTTGAGGAGAACCATCTCCAGTTCCGGAAGCACCTCAATCCCTTCCTCTTTGCTTCGGTCTTCGCCCCTGCTGATCTCTCTCTCTGCACACTACACCTGGCCTACCCTCTGTCCTACGGGCCCAGGTACCTGCTCACCCTGCCACCCACCCGCACTGCCGCCGAGCAATCTCTTGCACTGGGGTCTGTGTCTGTAACCATACAGCCCTTCCCCTTTTTCATGCACTTAGCAGACATAACCTGTCTGCTGCCTTAAACCCAGCACTTGCCACTTGCTGGCTACACTACCAGCGTTTGTTGCCTTTTATTATTATTTTCTTTCAAATATTTTGCTATTTTTCCTTTGCGCTGTGCTTCGACAGATACAAAAGGAATCTTAGGTTACACCAGCCTTTCAGTGGCTTGTAGTGTAACGGTTATCCAAAACTAAGTTGAAGTAATTGCTTCCCCAACTCTGAACCAAAAAGCATCTAATTGAATATTACACCCCAAGGTCCAACTCCTATAGAATGACAGTTATCCAGAATACAATTCATAGGTTTATACTGTGCCGATTATAGGAGTATATGCATTGTCCAGTTTATTACCTATGTGATTTCTTGCTGAGAGTCCCAGTACAACGGATAGGGTCTACTAAAGGAATTAGATGTTGACTAGGTTAGCCTGCGCTCACCAGCTATTTTCACCTTTTGAAAACTGATCTGCCGCCAAGGGCACATCCTACTCGAATAATGGAAACCAATTCTTAATTGCCTCAGGCCCCTTCCCGACTTGCTACAGCATTCCCAAGAAGAACCTCTTTTTGCTTGACTGTCGCGATTGTGCGCTTTCACGCACTACAGCAATGTTGACAAGGCTACCGACTTCTCAGGACACCATTAGAAAGCTAGGGAACGACTCAGAAAAATTGTATAACGCTCATCCTCGCTTACCCTATGCACTTGTACGGCCGATTGACACAAGGCCTAGTCGGATCATGAATGCAACTAACTTGGTATGGCAAACAAAGTAATCTGTCTCGCTTGAATGTAGACAGGGCTGCCTCAGGTGGGACAGATAGTCTGAACCGTCATGCATAAATTATAGAAGACAGCGTGCAATTGACCCCTGTTACGCTCACAACATAATGGATTCAACCCTCTCGGGAAAGAAGCTAAGAGATAGCTTGCAGGGTTTAAACAAGGTTAACTTTTACCGAAATTAAAAACAAGTTAATCAAAGTTGTCTGCTCTTCGAGAACGCTGGGCCCGAGAATTAATGATTTTGCCTGTTGAAAAGCCACAGCGTCATGAATTAAATCACATATAGGTTTATAACCAGCACTAGTGATGGGTAAGAAAGTATGCATGATCGCGCGACATTGGTGGATGCCAGCCAACAAGTAGTTTATTTTTCAGGCGTATTTCAAATGCCCCGTGGGTCTGCTGAGCTGGAGGTCACTTCGTGGGCTGATGCTTGTGGCAATAGAAGAAATTAATCAGATCAGACTGAGGCGCCTTGTCCGGTATGTTTTATTATTGTGGCATTCTTTAACAAAAACAAAACCTACCACGCATACACGCTGAAAACTAGCTTCAATTATAATTTGGCCTTGAAAGAAAGGGAGCAATAGCTACGCGGACAGAAGGTGTCGAATACCCGCAAAAATGATAACATTTACTATATTGAAAGTTGACATTGGAACATTTAGTTTTAAGGTATGCAAACTGTTGGTCTGAGCGGACACTCCGCATTAGGCAAAGAGAATGGAACTACCAAACATAATGTAAGCAACTATCCATAATATTCTTGTGATTAAAAACGGCATTTGTGCTGTATGCATATGGAAAAATTCAGCGGCGTGCGAATATGCCATTTGCCGAAAATAGTGGACACAATACGTTGTTCCGCTGATTACATTTATACCGTGCCATGTTTAAAAAACCAAGTGAGTAACTTGCGATTTGTTTATAAGTCTACTACTAATTGTTATTTGGGTATAAATCTGAAGAGAAGGGAGTAAACGTTAGATTGTTTGGCCAGTATTGCTTACTGACATTGTTATGGGTTGTTAGTTGGAGCATATTGTGATGATTATTCATCAATGACCCGCAACCTGTATGCAGGCTACTGATATCTAAACCACTTTTTCCCATGGAATATCAGGGTGTGCTATCAAGTTGCATTATTGTGCACCATAGGTGTTGGGTGGATGTGCCGGGGGCAGAACATTTTCCGAGGTTCGCTTTTCGATCGAGAATATTCCCAGTTCTGTTATAATGCCATCTGTCTGTTGCATTTCACCGTCCGTTTCTCCATTCCCAGTGGGAGCTATACCTACTTCACAGCGCTACCCTTGCATGCACATCGTAGTCTCAAATACTCAACACATGTCTGTGTGAGTTCATTATATGTGGTTTGTGTTCGTTATTAGGTTTCATGCAGTGCAGAATTACAGGGTAAATTGATCAATTTGAATAAAGAACGGCTACTAAAATATATCTTTATTCTGTGATCTACGCAGATATATTGTACCGTTCTGCGAATGGCATAAATTTCCAGCTACCTTGGGATGGATTCTTCTATCAACAAGGCAGATACGCCTAAACGGATCGTTTAGCATCACCATCATGTGGAACGATAGGCAGGGACCAATATGCCCTTTGGTGGCACCAGCGACGAGGAGCAAACCGTCATTGTTTAGTGTCGCGAAAAGCTGATGCCAAAGCCTTGCGATTGAAGGTGCGTCTAATCCACATCTTTTCAAGTTTTGCTGCTCTAACCTAAGGACACACAACAATTAGTCATTGATGACAATCATCGGATCATGATAATGTGGTTTTTGGAGCGTTCTTTGTTAAATGAAAGCACTTGATACATTGCAGATTAATGACGTTTTCTTTAAAACTATTGTTTGAAAATCCGATGTGGGACATGCTGTGAGGGGATGTGTGTGTCGATCTTAGGGGTTCTGCGTTAAATGGCGTTATGGCGTGGGTGATGACTGGGCGCGTTTGGCTACCCTGCCCACTAACGTCATGAAAATAGGTGGAGCATATTGTTTGGAATAGTGATTTCAGCTACAGGGGTAGGTGATATGATTTAGTGCCGCGAGGGCACTTGAATTTAGGGCGATGCAGCAACGGATAAGATTAGCACAAGATGGCCGCAGCCAACCCTTTGTTTTGGCATGTGTAAAAGTGAGGAAAACTAAGTTAAGATGCATAGGAACATTTTTTATGATCTATCACAGTATGCTTAAAGGCATGGTCTAGTATAAAATGTTATTTAAAAAATAGATCGGCAACATAAAAAAAAATACTAGCATTCTCTTTTTTAAAACTTCCTATGTCAAATTTTGAGCTATTCAAGCTCAAAATTCGCAAAAGCAAGCACCTGGGCGCATCCATTTTGTGAAATGGATGCCCTCCTGTGCTGGCTTTTGCGGCACTAATGAAGGAAAAGCCAGCCAGCTGTAGTAAACAAAAGCTACCGCTGGGTGGCTTTCCCTTCATTAGTGCTGTACGCGGAGGACGGGGACCGGAGACCAGAGCAGGAAAGCTGCAGCTGAATCTCGGTAAGTGCTATTTATTTATTTTATTTTTTTTAAATAAGCACTAGCTCTGGGTTTTTTTTTTTTTAATTTTTCCGGGCTGGAGGAGCCCGGAAAACTTAGAAATAAAACCGCAGCTTTAAAAACGTATTTATGTTTGCGGTCGCTTTTGAAGCGACCGCAAACATAAATACAACGTTATTGTGTTGGAAAACGCTGCGGTTATTCTTTCCAAGTTTTAGGCTCCTCCAGCTCGGAGGAGCCTGAGAAACTCGGAAAGAAAAACCGCAGCGTTTTCCAACACAACCGCGTTGTGTTTCTGCCTGCTGTGGCTATCACTTTGGGTCTCCAGTGCTCCCGTGGGGAGCCCGAGAGCCCCAAATGGGAAAACAGATTCAGGCAGAAACAACGCGGTTGTTTTTTTTACTAGACCATGCCTTTAATATCATAAGTATAAGGCAATATTGCAGTCCTGGAAAACCT
Source organism: Ambystoma mexicanum (assembly GCF_040938575.1). Taxonomy (NCBI): domain Eukaryota; kingdom Metazoa; phylum Chordata; class Amphibia; order Caudata; family Ambystomatidae; genus Ambystoma; species Ambystoma mexicanum. Next base: position 667,915,804 of record NC_090933.1, on the reverse strand, counting down.
CAATAACAACTCTACATAAGAAAGGGGACCGACTTAATCCTAGGAATTATAGGCCCAGCACTCATTTAGATGTCCCGTTTAAAATCTTCTGCTTAATTGTAGAAAAAGCACTTCAGCACTGGGTTGTAAAAGCAAGGATTTTAGATCCGTGGCAATCTGGTTTCGCCTGCGGCACAGGGACCAGGTTAAAAGGGTTTTTAATGCAGCTGATCCAGGCTAAGTATCAGGATTTTAATAATTGTGTGCATGTATGTCTTATAGATATTACTATGGCGTTTGATTCAGTTTCTCGTCTTTTGTTATGGAATAAGTTGAAAACCTGGGGCTGCCCACAATACCGGGTTGAAATTATTATACGTGCGTTGTATTCAGGAACATTGCGAAAATTCAGCCTGAAAGTAGCGTTACTACTGTCTAAACCCATAAGTTCCAACAAGGGCCTGAAACAAGGTTGCGTTCTGGCCCTGTTACTTTTTAATCTTTTTATTGCTGACATGGGGTTTATCCTTTATGAAGCCAATTCGTACCCGCCCAAAATAGGTTTTCTACATGTTAACCGGCTCCTATACGCAGATGACTTGGTATTGTGACCAAACTCCCATTGGCCTCCAACGTCGATTTGTCTTCACTAGTACAATACACAAAAATCAACAGGTTGGGAATTAACATATGCTGCTAGGTCTCTATTATTTCCATCTGTGCACTGATGCATTTTTTTTGCTGGGTTCCCACTTTTGGGATATGCATGTTATAAATTCACACATAAAAAGGTGATGATCTTGAAGCCTGCTGGGAGAAAAAAGGTAGTGAATTTTAAATGGGTTTTACTGGATGACATTTCAGGTAAAGTCGTCGTGGCATTCTCGGAAGCGCCGTCACCGGTCGCCTTCCCCGTCCTCCTCGGAGGATGGAGCCGCAAGGAAAGTGGCATGCCCAACAGAGTCCTCGCCTCCGGAGGAATGGGCTACCTTTTAAGGAGCAGATGTTGGTGATTTTTCTATTGCAGGGCACGGTTCTGGTCGAGCCTTCTGATGAAGCCTGCGGGAAAGGGTCTCGTACCGCGGTTCGCATGCCTTCGAGCTCTGGTCCGCGACGCGACTCGCATCGGGAACCTTAGAGGTCCCGTTCGGACAAGGCTTCGGATAGTCGCAAGAGATGTGTTTCCAGGTCTCGGTCCTTGTCCCCAGCGAGACCGCTGCAAGCTAAGGGCTCGAAGCATGCGTCGACTCGGTCGGCGCCCTGTCCGTCCGACTCGGACGTCGAGGCTTTGCCTTCTTATCAGCCATCGGCGCCTTCGGCATTGTTGTTGAGACAGAAGCCTTTGGCGCCCTCAAAGCCTTCGGGGATTTTTGCCTGAAATTTACCGTTTGAGTTCCCTGATCTGGTGGATCCCCCAAGGAAGGCTACTGCTAAGTCGGCGAGGCCAGTGGTGGACTCCAGGCCCTCTTCTGTCCCCAGGCCAGGTTTTCACCTCCCTCTGGATGACATATGAGGAGGAAGAAAGGTCTGACTTTGAGGACCCTGTTGAGCATGATGTGGCTCCGGTCTCTTCTGGAGACAGCCCATTGGAGGAGTTAAGGCAAACCCTCCCTGATGCCAGTGGGTTGGACACTTCTCTGGAAGTGGAATTTGGCAGGCCTGAGCTTGGGGCTCATGCAGAGTCGTCATACAGGCGGCTCATGGCTAGGGTCACAGAGTATCTGGGCTGGTCCAGTCCTCCTGAAGATTTTGTGCAAGATCATCTTACGGACATCTTAGACCAAGGTCCGTCCTCTGACCCGGTGTTCTCTTTTCATCTCACTTTACAGAAAAGGGTGGCGGCTGCTTGGCAGTCACCGGAATCTCTTCCGGCTGTTAATAAATCATTGACAAAGAAGTACCGTCCTTCCGTTAGCGGCACCAGCTACTTACCACTCACCCCACTCCTGAGAGTTTGGTGGTTCAGGCAACTACGGCCACCTGGAGCCAGGCGTCGTACCCTATCATCGCTCCTGATAGGGACGACAAACGCTTTGATGGTTGGGCTCGCAAGGTATTTTCTACAGAGTGTATGGCATTGAAATCAGCCAACTCCACTTGTGCCTTAGGAAGGTTTTCACACACTCTACAACTGTTTCCTTAGCGGCTGAGCATATTACCGAGGGGGGAAGAAGGGGATGGGTTTCTTGCTCTCGTGCAAGATGGCAAGGATGCCATGTGTGAATCCCTTCAGTCGGGTTTGGATACGGCCGACAGTGTTAGGCGGTCAATGGCTGCGAGCACAGTTATACGCAGGTTTGCGTGGTTGCGGAAGTCTGGTTTTGCCCCGGATGTGCAAGCCCGTCTTTTGAACATGTCCTTTGATGGCACACATGTTTTGGCAACAATGCTGACCAGAGCCTTGAGAGGTTGCGGACCTCGAAGACTGCGGCAAAATCTTTCAGCGCAGCTGTGCGTCAACCTCCGCCTTTTCGTCCTATGGGACAGCAGTGGAGGGGAGGTTATTTTCGTTACTACTCCTCCTTTGGTAGAACGAGAGGGGCAGCCAGTCAAAGGGGTCAGCATAAAAGTACCTGTGGTGGTCGGGGAAATGGAGGTGCCAAAGCTGTTCAGGCAGATGCCTCTTCGCCTTCAGGCACTGCCACAGCCGCTCCAAAACAGTTATAAGGCCATGTCCCATGGTTCGCTGGTTGGGGGCAGACTGTCTCAGCATCTCGAAGAGTGGCGAGCCATTATTTCAGATGCGTGGGTTCTGGATACAATAGCCCACAGCTAATGCCTTCCCTTCCTAAATTGGCCTCACGACAATCCACCGGGGAAACTCTTTGAAGCTTCCAGATCCGCCCCTTGTGCAGGAAATCTTGACCCTGCTGGAGAAAGGCGCTATAGAACTGGTGCCTGGAGTGGAACGAGGGTTGGTATTACCCTTATTTTTTTATTCCAAAGAAAGACGGGGGGGGATTGAGACCCATCCTGGACTTGCGTTGGTTGAACAAACGTCTCAGGAAGGACAAGTTCAAGAAGAACATTTCTAACTGAGACTAGCTGCATCACACTAGCTAATGCACTCATCATATCCAAGTTGGATTACTGTAATGCTCTTTATGCAGGATCTAACAAGTATATCCTTGATAAACTCCAAACTCTCCAAAATAACGCTATTAGAGTAGCTTTAAATATTCCTAATAGAGCTCTAGGGATGTAACGGTATAACGGTATACGGGTAAAGATACCGTGAACCACTTAATTGAACAATAATAACCGTCACATTGTTTATACCGGTATACCGTTTATAAAGTGTGGTTTTCAATCTGATTTGGAAAGGCTGCAGTAAGCAAGTGCTGCGCAGTCTTGTTCTTGGTCTTGCACTGTTGGATGTACCATCTGCCAAGCAGTATCAGTTGGAGCAGTTTCTAATGCCATTCCATAAACCACACGTGCCTGACACAAAATCAGTATGTTAGCAATAGGAAGAATAAATACAGTGCCAAGAAGGAAAAGGGTTTACTTTGGGTTGGCGGCTTTGGGGTTTATATATTTATAATGGATAATGTTTGCTAAACATATGACAATGGAGGATTTCCGTGGTTCTATCATTGAATTTACACATAATAAGTCACACTGCGAAATTCACTCATATGTGGGTATCCCCTGCTGCCATACCAAAGGGTAAGATGTCTGTGATTACTGAACATCTTTTGGCCCTCAAGTAAACTAAAGGCTGTAACATGAAGAGAGCGTGCGTGTGCGTGTGTGTGCACACATGCGTATTGTACCATCAGCCTCCATTGATCTGCGGCATGCAGGTTATAAAGATGGCAACACATTCATCTTCACCATTAGCCAGTGGGGGAGCTAAAAGCCGAAATGACCACTTAAGAAAAGCTATTCAGTTTGCTTTGCCAGACGCAGCAGGGCTCCCCCGTCCCCTCCTCCTCTCCACACGTGTGTTTGGTGGAAGCAAGTATGCTGAAAAGCCCATTCTGGCCCTGGGTGCCTGGTTTTGTTTGTGATGATAAATCCAACAATTTATGACCTTTTTAAAAAATATTTGTTAAGATTGGTTAACTCCTGCTATACCGCGATAACCATCATTTTGCAAGAAGGTTATCGTACCGTCATAAAACTAATACCGTGACACCCTTATAGAGCTCATATCTCCACCTCTAGGAAAAATATCCACTGGCTAAAAATCAAAGACAGGATTGCTCTCAAAACACTCTCCCTCACCTCCAAATGTTTTAACAATATAGCCCCCCCTTACCTGGTAAACAGAGTCCACAAGAGAACTTCAAACCGTCCCACTAGAATGACTAACGCCTATACCTTAGTTTGTCCCTAGATACAAAAAGAGTACAGCTGGCGGTTCTAGTTTTCCAGTCATAGCTGCGCAAACTTGGAACAAACTCCCTCTGGATCTCAGAATGGACCAACCTTACCCTAGTTTCAGGCGAAAAATCCTCACCTGGATACGCTCCAATGACACTTAGCTTGACCGTCCCATTGCCACCTCCTCTAGAGACAATAGATGACTAACTAGATGAATTGATTTCTGGTTAACTAGCTTGAACTGTAGTTTTGCATTTTCCTGTATACGCACCTTTGTTACTAATGTGAACTGTATAAACTGTATTTTTCCTGTAACTAAGTTCTCAATTATCCTTGTATTGTCTGCGCCCAGCTACCCCTTCAGGTTTGGTTTTACGTGATACCAAATAAACAAACAACAACAACATGGTTACTCTTTCTCAAGTCCTTCAGGCCCTTCAACTTCAGGATTGGTTGGTGTCTCTGGACTTACAGGATGCTTACTTTCATGTGCCGATTCATCCCACGCACAGAAAGTACCTGAGGTTTGCGGCTGGCGACTCGCACTTTCAGTTTCAGGTCCTGCCATTCGGACTGACCTCTGCCCTGAGGGTCTTCAACATGCTAATGGTGGTGGTGGTGGTGGTGGCGGCAGCATATCTCAGGCAGGGGGGGGGGGAATTCACGTCTACCCCTACCTGGACGAATGGCTGATCCGTGCATGCTCTCCAGAGCAAGCATTGGATCACAGCGGTCTCACCTGCAGCTCCCTCCACAGGCTGGGCTTCTCCCTCAATTTCAAGAAGTCACATCTGACACCTTCCCAACAGCTACAGTACGTAGGGGCTGTGTTGGACACGTCCTTGGAAGTGCTTGCCTCCCAAGGTGAGGGCTCATCACATTGAGCAGATGGTAGACAAGTTTCAACGTGCCCAGAGTCTCCCGGCTTTCGAATTCTTACGGTTGCTCGGCCTCATGGCATCCTAACATTTTTCTGGTGCCAGAGGCCAGACTGAGGATGAGATCCCTGCAATGGGTCCTCAAGATGCAGTGGTCGCAGTTCACATGCAAGATGCCGGATCCCATTCAGATTCTCTGTCGGAGTCCAAACTCAACATCAACCTGTTAAAGCTGAGGGCCGTCAGGCTAGCCCTGAAGAATTTTCTGCCGTCTGTGCGGTGAGGGAGAGTGTCCTGATCATGATGGACAACACAGTGGCCATGCATTACCTCACCAAAAAACAGGGGGGGGGGTTAGGTTAGGGGTCACTCCCGTTGTGCAGAGAGGCAATGCAGCTCTGGTTCTGGGCCATCCAGCAGGGAATTTTGATCTCAATTCATCGGGCCGGAGACGAAAATTTGGCGGTGGACGCTCTGAGCAGGCAGAGCACTGTCTCTCAGGAGTGAGAGTTGGCTCAGGAAGTCCTTCAGGAGATCTTTGCCCTTTGGGGAACCCCGCAAGTGGATCTCTTCGCCACCAGTGCAAACCAGAAGTGCGAGAGATTCTGCTCAAGGGAATTTCCTCCGTGAGGAGCCTTTGGAGATGAGTTCGTAGTGGATTGTCATTCCCACTGATGTAAACGTTTCCTCCAGTCCCCGTCATTCCTCAAGTGTTAGAGGTTTGGGTCCCACATGATCCTCATTGCTCCAGATTGGGGCAAGAGAGCGTGGTACCCGGACCTTCTCGACATGTCCATCTGCCCTCCGCGCCGTCTTCCCTACCGAGAGGATCTGCTTGCGCGAGACAGGGGTCAGGTTCTCCATCCAGAGGTCAGGACTCTCAACCTTCACGTTCAATATCTGAAAGGTTGAGATACAAGGATGGGACCTCCCGGATGATGTGATGGAGGTGTTGCTTTCGGCCAGAAATAAAATCCCTGTACCATTGGCGTAGGTTTTGTGACTGGTGCAGAGGACAACATTTTGATCCTTTTCAGTGTTCCATTGGTATGGTTTTGTCTTTCTTACTTTCTTTGGCCTACAGGGGCCTCTGTGTAGGTACCATTAAAGGTTACATGGCGGCACAGTCTATTTAAGCGTTCGTCTGAAGAATGCTCTTACTCTAAGGTTCCTTTTATTTCTCATTCCCACCGTCCCCTTTCCAGGTGCCGGTTTGGGATTTGAATTTGGTTTTGAAATTTCTCATAGGTGCTCCGTTTGAAGCTTTGCACTCTTGTCCTTTGAGATTATTGTCCTTCAAGACCGTGTTCTTGGTTGCGGTTACTCCCGCTCGCAGAGTGTGTGAATTGCTGGCACTTTCATCTAAGCTGCCTTTTACTGTGTTCGACACGGGTACGTCTTTCCTTTCTAAGATAGTGTCTGAATTTCATTCGAGTCAGAAAGTGGTTCTTCCTTCTTTCCATCCTCCTCCTCATCCTGGTAAGGAAGAGGAGCGACTCCATAGATTGGGTCCTAGGAGAGCTCTGCGCCTTTATATTTCTGGCATGTCCAGGGTCAGAGTGGACGATTAACTGTGGGATATGCTGGACACCGTTTGGGCTAGGCTGATACCAAACAGACCTTGTCCAGGTGGATTATCCTCACCATTACAGTGTTACCGATTGGCGGGTAAGGACCCTCCTGAAGGATTGCAAGCTCATTCCAGTAGGGGCGTGGCTACTTCCACCGCCCTCCAACGGGACGTTCCTACGAGGAATATTTGTGAAGCAGACACATGGGCTTCTATCCACACTTTTGTTAAACATTACTCCATGGATACGATCAATGGTCAAGATATGGCCTTTGTTAAGGTGGTTCTTTATTCCGCCATCTGGTTGGGTACTTTAAATTCTTTTCCCTCCTCCATTTTTCTGGTACTGCTTTGGCAGTCTATCAAAGATGTGGAATACGTTGGAGGACACAATCCATTCGAAGAACAAGTTACTTACCAACTGGATAACGTTCTTTCCACTTGATGTTCCTCCAACGTATTCCACATCACCCTCCCGACCTGCCCCTATGAAGAATTTCATATGCGATTGCAGCTTATGTTTCTGCAAGGCTAGGTGCAGTGCAGCAGGCATTGGATTGGTGCCACACGTTCTGGGGGAGAAAACAAACTGAGGCTACGGGCACTGTGTGTCCGATCTATAACATCCGGTGACGACACCCTCGACGGAGGCCTTCGCGGGGCATCGACTCGACGCAGGACACCCTCTGGCGAAAAACTTTCCGAAGTGCACAACTGTGGACATTACATGTCAAAGATGTGGAATACATTGGAGGAACATCCAGTCGAAAGAACGGTACCAGTTGGTAAGGGGCTTGTTCTTCTGTGTAATACACTGGATGTTTTAGCCTTTCGACTATCTTTAGCCAATCCGGGGCTCCAGAGTGGTACGATTAAAGGACATTTGGCAGCAGTGTCCATCTTTAAGCGCTCGTCGGAGGAATGTTCATACAAAATTCCACTGGTGACAATTTCTAAAAGGTGCTCACCAATGGGAGACCACCCCCCCCAAATCTCAGTTGCAGGTTCTAGTTTGGGATCTTAATTTGGTTCTAAAATGTCTAATGTGTGCACCTATTGAACCTTTGCACTCATGTCCCTTAAGGTTGTTAACCTTTAGAACCATTCTATTGGTAGCTATGTCAGCCCATAGAGTGAGCAAGTTGCAGGCACTTTCGTCCAAGCCACCCTTTACCATCTTCTACAAGGATAGGGTTGTTCTAAGTATTAAACATTCATTTTTACCCAAAAGCATTTCTGATTTCCTCATAGGACAAAACATTGTTTTGCCTTCTTTCTATCCCCCGGCTCATCCTGGCAAGGAGCAGGAGAGGTTACATAGGTTGGACCCTCGTAGAGCTTTAAACTTTTATATATCTAGACTGTCAAAACTCTGTATTGATGATCAACTTTTCATTAGCTATGCGGGCCACAAAAAAGGGCCATGGCTACCTCTACAGCCCTGCAAAGGGGTGTACCGATAAAAAGTATTTGTGAAGCAGCAACGTGGTCTACTATTCACATGTTCACAAAGAATCACTGCCTGGAATCTTCAATCGGTCAGGATGGTAGTCCTGTACCCGGTTCATGAAAACAATTATAATCAAATTCTACTCCTGCCACCAAATCAAATACTGCTTTGGGAGTCCTATCAAAGATGAGGAATATGTTTTAATTTTTAATTTTTTTAATTGTTGCGTGTTTAGCTTACAAAAAACCTTTACTCAACATGTAGAAAGAGATCATATAAAATACATAAACCTTAAAATTCATAATACATCACATTAGCCTGTCACGTTAAATTCATCACAGAATCAATTTACAAAGGAATGAGGTATATGAAGAATATGTGGGAGGACACAATCCATTCGAAGAACAAGTTACTTACCCCTGGTAACGTTCTTTCGACTGGATCTTCCTCCCACGTATTCCTCATCGCCCTCCCCGTCTACCCCACAGTAGAATTTCCCATGCTATTACAGCTTTCGTTCCTTCAAGGCGAGGTATGGTCATTCCCGTGGTTATGTATTTCTACTGTAAGGAAAAAACAGAACTGAAGCCAACGGGCCCTGCGCATGCTATATATATACCTTGAATGACATCATCCTCGAGACGGAGGCCCTCGAGGGACATCGAGTCGACGCCATTGATGCACAGCGCCCTCTGCCAAAAAAAATTTCCGAAGCAGCTCAAGCCGGAAAACGAATAGCAAAGATGAGGAATACGTGGGAGGATCATCCAGTCGAAAGAAGATTACCAACGGTAAGATCTTCTTTGACATTCAGTGTTGTGTGCAAATCACAGGTGTTGGTGGGATTTGTTAAGCTGGGTAGGCACGATAGACTATTTGGAGTGTAATTGTAGAACTTCTTGTTGGATGACTGTTAATTTATAGTAATGTTAAGTGTCATAATTTATGATTAAAAACTTACATATGTAAGTGAAGTATTTCATGTAGTTCTTTTTCTTTGCCCACATATCCTATCAGAGCACTACTAGTTTGTGTTCTTTGAGGGAAGCAACGGATTCACTTTGTGAGTTTATAGCTGCTTTGGAATATTTATTTTCAGTAGAGGGCACTGTGCATCAATCTGATGTCCCTCGACAGCCTCTGTTGGCTCTCAAGGTTGACGTTACGCACATCGCGGATGTTTCTTCAGTTCTGTTTTTCCACTGACTTCGCATTCGGATACGGTGCGATTTTTGTTGATTATCGACTGCTACTTAGCAAAATGTTGACTCTCTAAGACTGGTTAAAAAGTGTGTGGATTGTGGGGCCAAGATGTTGATCACAGACCCACACAGTGTTTGCCTATGGTGTCTTGGGATGGAACATAAAACGTCTGACTGTGGTTCCTGTCAGTCGATGACAGGAAAGGCACTAAAGGAACGAAAGGGGGGAACTCGCTGCGGGTAGGCCCCCCCCCCCTAAGTCTCCATCGTCAATCCTGTTGAAAAAAGATTCTGATGAGCAAAGTTCGAGGGGCGAGTCTCCAATGAGAAAGCGTTCAAAAAAGCACTTTTGGAGCAGTTCTCGTCACTTGTCTTCGTCGAGAAAAAGATCTAAGAAGAGGTTTCAAAGATCACGGTCGTAGTCCTCGGATTCCTTGCCCGACCGCAGGGTGTCCTGCCCTAGTAGGGCAGCCTCTAAAGCGAAGTGGGAGACGTTCTGTCTTCAAATGAAGAAGATATTTGAGGAGGAGTCTCTGGCCCCTTGAAAAGAATTGTTGAAGGGCCACAACCCTGTCGCACCTACCAAGACTGACAAGACGTCAAAATAAATTAAAGCTTGCACGTTCTCGAGCCCGAGCCGAAAACCTTCAACCCCTCAAGAGCCTTGGGTCGAGGAGAGGCCTGCTCCTCTCCTCGTCTCTTGAAGACTCATTTGATTCATGGGTCGAGTCCATCGAAAGGCAAAATCTTCGCCGTCAGTAATCAAAGCCATTAACGTTGTTGAAGGAAATGCAAAATAGCTTTAACCGCTTGCCCAAAAAGACTGTCTCTCTTCAATTTCTTAGGAGTTAGAGACCTCAAATCAAGACACAACCATTTGGCCTAGAATATGGGGCACCACATGTTCCAGAGGCTCTGGTGTCTGAAAACTCCAGGATAGAGCATCTTTATGAAAATCTCAAGGGTGCAAGTGGTCTAGACGCCTCCCCTGAGGTAGACTTTGCTACACTTGACCCAGCTGAAAATGCTGAGCCATCATATAGACAGGTAATGAATAGGGCCAAGGAATACCTTGCGTGGGGGAGATCTGCTACTGTATATGTGCAGGACAATCTGACCGATATATCGGACAATGGTTCACAAAAGGACCTCATCTTGCCTTTCCATTCTGCCTTGCACAGGATAGTTTTGGAAAACTGGGAATTGCCTGACACTAACCCATCTGTCAAATTGGACAAGGAAGTACACACCATGTAGTATTGACCCGGACTCCTCACAAAACATTCAACACCGAGTCTGGTTGTGCAAGCTACCATGTCCACATTGGGAGGATAGCTCAGGGGCAACGTGCTCACCTTGGAAGCAAGACGACAGAGCAACACGGGTTTGATCCTCATGTCCACGCTTAGAAACCTCTGGGTATCAAGGGCGTTAAAAACCCTATCATATCATATCACGTCCAGGGCAGCAGCTTATCCTACTATCCCTGCCTCCTGATGGGGAACGACCAACGTTTTGACACCCTGACAAAGTCTTTTCGGCCAGTAGCATGGCCCTGCTGGGAGGGGTCCGAAATGTGAGGTGGGGCACATTGTGTAGTTTTCTCAGCAAATGCCATTTTATTAGACTATTAGGTTGGATGAACTCCTCACTATTCCTACCCTGACGAGGATTTCCCTGCCTAACATTCTAACTAAGGATATCCGTCTCTCACAATTAAACATATAACAAATAAACAAGGAAATTCCACACCGTTCAAAACAATAACGTTTGAGTTTTTATAGTAACCAAAGTCTCTCTTCACAACCTGGGCGAACTCCCCGTCACCAGGTTTTAAACATGATTCTGCTTTACAGTTCATAAAAAGAACACAAGGAAATACAGATTCTCTACAAAGTTCCAATATAGTCTGATGCAACTTGAGCTTGTCAACAGAAAGTTCCAACACATAGATTACAAGGTACTTTTTCTTCTTTGAACAAACTTTTAGTTCTATAGCAACAATGTTTATATTTGCCAGGATCTTTTGCCACTTTAACAACTCCAGTAAATGACTTCTCTGTAGCAGCTTTGCTAGGCTCTTCCTCCAGAACTACTAAAACAATGGGCCTCATGACGAGTTTGGAGGTAGACATGTCGTTTTTAGCGGCATGGCTACCCCCCAAACCGGGTACCGGGTCCGGGTCCTGCAAAAGGGGGACTTACTGGGCCATTCTGACCTTGGAGGGCCTGGTAATTCCCTTTCGCAGGACCCTGACCTGGTACATCCCCATTCCCTTTTATGCCTCCATAGGGCTCAAAGGGAATGGGGAGGATGCCAACAACGGGCCCGTTAATGACGGACCCATTGTTAGCATCCTGGTCTGCTAGCGGGTCCTGCTCTGCACGTCTGGTTTGCCCAGACGTCCAGAGCGGGACCAGCTGCAGATCTTGTAATGTGGCGGCCTGGAATGAACGGTGCCGGTCCCTTACCGGCACCGTTCATTCTGTGGCCACCTACGTTGTAATGAGGCCCAATGTCTGTCCATTTCTCCAACTTTCACTTGGCCTGCTTCCTTACCAGGCCTACAATCTCCAAAGGTTTTCCATTCGAGTATACTCCCCTGCCCGAACAGCTTTTCACAAAAACAAGTGTTTCTTATAGTCGATGTCAACTGATAAAAGTTTACAACAGCTTCACAGCATTCAACCAATGATAGCTTCAAGATTCTCCTTTTTAGGGAAGACTGTATTCACATTGAGGCTTTTCAATACTTTTCTGTAAATGATGATCTTTTCCTTCCAGATACTTGTCCCCAGCAGGGTAGCCTTTTTCCCACTCTTGTTTCCACTCATCACAAACAACCAAAGACTGACGGGTCTCCTTCGACCTACCATGATTTTGACAAGCTGTGGGTATCCCAACTTGTACCAGATATTCTATATAATATGGGCACTTTACACCCCTTGCATTAGCCCCCTTCTGCTGTTTGCAATAATGCCCAGATTCTGTTTATTTCCAGCCTTTCTTGGCTTGGGCAATGCTTTTTGACATCGACTCTCAAGAAGGTCAGCTCTACAGTTGGTTGGGTTTTCCAAAAACTTCCACTTTCAAGATTAGTCATTTGGCGTTTTAATATTCAGTCTTAGCTGCTTTTTTATCTAGCTAGACATAGACAAATAGCTTGGAAAACAGTTTCATTCTCGTGCAAGAGCTGCTTCCGTTTAAAAAAAGTTTGGTATTCAAAATCAGCATGTAAATTCTTTTCATTCACACACGAGTGCAGCTTTGCACTCGTTCTGCTACTATGCGAGTGTCACTCGCTCGCCAACTTCCCACATGCGAGCAGGGACAGAGCGCTCCGGGATCACTCGCCGGTCTTGACATGGGCCTCTGTTCCCCTTTGCGTTCCACAGGACTTCTGCTGCTCTGGCTCTTCATGTCACAGAAAGCCCCTTCGGTGAGTCTGCCTTCGTTCACACTGCTTCCAAATGAAGCGCCTCTTGGTCCGGAGGCCTGCTAGGACACGCCAGTCACCAGAGATGGCCTTGAGGCTCACAGGTGCACACCAGTCATGTGTAACAACCTCGTGCATGCTTCCTGCTGCACAGCCTCTGCATAATGGGTCACAAGGGGGAAAGCCTTTCTTCTGCAAGCTTGCTGCTGCAAGACCTCTGCACTTCCGTTTTCTGTGGCTATGGACCCTCTCGGGACTGGCAGCTGGTACCTGCCTTGCAGAGGTCCTGGCGTCCTCTTTCCTGCAGCTTCTGGTCGGGCTGCCAACTACGTGCCTTCTGCTTCTGACTTCCTCTGCTCTTCACCAGCAAAGCCAGCCCCCTCTCTATGGCCTGCACCTGAGGGGGGCCTTTTAAAGCCTCCCAGTCTCATTCCAGTGTGGGTCATCTACACTAATGACCCGACCACTTCTACCACATTGTGCCCCTTCATCCCTCTTCCTCCAGGTGTGAAGTCCGTCCAGGCAGCAGTGCCTTACCATGAGCCACTGCTTCAGCTGCCCCCAAACCACTCTGAGGCCTTACTCCACAGGACTGTGGTGGGGAGCAGGCTCAGTCAGCATTTGGAAGAAGAATGGCGGGGCATTACTTCCAATGCTTGAACCTTGCAAACAGTGACCCAGGGCTACTGCTTCCCTTTCTTAAAAAGGTCTCTGGATTATCCAGCAAGGAGCCACGCCATCAAAACTCCAGCTGCGTTCCTCTTACAGGAGATTTCCATCCTGCTAGAGAAAGGTGCCATAGGGCAGTACCTGTGACGGAGAGGAACCGGGGGTGGTGCTCCCCTTACTTTTTGATCCCAAAAAGAACTGAGGACTAGTTCCTCAGGAAGGACAAGTTCAAAATGGTTACCCTTCCTCAGATCCTTAAGCTCCAGGATTGGATGGTATCATTGGACCTTCAGGATGCTTACTTTCCTTTGCCTATCCATAATGAGCACAGGAAGTACATGAGGTTTGCTGTTGGTGGTTCTCATTATCAATTTCAAGTTCTGGCATTCAGGCTCACCTCCGCCCGAGGGTGTTGAGCAATTTGCTGGCGGTAGTGGCAGCAAGCCTCAGGAGGGAAGGGGGGGGGGGTGGGGCAGTCATATCTACCCCGACCTGGACGATGGGGGTGTAATGGTACACTGGTATGAACATCGTGGACTTCTTTAATTAACCAGGAAACCCATCATCTGTCTACCGGTTTAACGTACTGGGCTAGCAGTGTGCTTTTCAGTCTTTTTACCAGCGGCTGCCGTCCGTACATGCAGTGTGGCTTCAGTTACAATCTGAGAGACAGTATCTGCCTGGGCTTCCTTGTTTGGCAGGCACACGTGTAGAGAAAGTCACCACAGAAGAAAAGCAGCATTGTGCAGGGTTCAGAGTCTGTTAACTCAGCCACACTTTGTTTTACACACATTTTTCTCACAGCTGCCCTGGCCACCAGCCCCTTTGAGCCAGTGCTCCCCCAGAATTCCATGGACAATGTAGCAGTAAAGTGTTTTGTTTCAGGTCTGGTTTTATTTGTAAGGATAGAGGCTGCTTTTAATCTCACAAACTCCCTGCTCAGTTTAACAAGCGTCTTTTCTCTGCACAATCGCTCTGCAGTGCCACCGATCGAGTGTTTCCTGTTCTACTTTGCAGGATCCCAGGAACGTCATGAGGAGTGGGGCAGATGGCTTTACATTTGTTCAGGGTAGGCCATGTTAACGTTAGCATTTATTTTTCTTTTTACGTTTTTTCACTTCTCCAGCATGGGGTCTGGCATGGATTCACATGCTCATGAATATTCCCCGTCGTCAGGCTGGGAATCCTTGGTAAAGAAAAAACTCAGTATCAGTTTAGTTTCTGATCTGACTTTCGTGGTAGTAACCAATCACTGATTTCTGCATCATACTGACCACAGCCAATGACTGCCCTCTCCCTAAGCCCCGCCTCTGGCAGCCATTCTCAGATTTTTACTGCACGTTCAAGTGTTGGGATTCTCGTGCTATTGCTCTCGAGCTTTAGTGCGTTTTCGCGCTTCGAAAATTCTCTTTTTTCGGTCAAAGAGCCTCAAGCTCCACAGTTTCTATATCCGATCAACGGGGACCAGTGTCGGATTCTTCTACGCCCCTCAAGGGTGAAGATTTTGTCGAGCCACGCTTTGGAGGACTCCAGAACTTTCTCAGGCCCATCTCGGACATGGCCCAGAAGAAGGGAAGCTCGATGCCCGGGAAGCTGTTCAGGGTCTGCCCTGCATGCTAGCTTCAGAATGTCTTCAAGGAGGATGAACACTCCCTTTGCCTCTACTGCCTGCATGAGGACAAGACGCACGTGGAGAAGGACTGTGCGTTTTGCGGGAACATGTTGGAGCGGACCATAAAGGACCGCCATCTGCGTCTCGCCAACTGGCTGGAAGGGAAGAGCCCGTCAGGGGAGAAAAAGAAGAAGAAGTCTGAGCGGTCTTCTAAGACCTTTGAGGGCGCCCCGGCGACGGGGGCCCAACAGAAGGCCAAGCACTGCGAGTCTGCGGGCACCGGGAGCGCCGAACGGTCGGGCTCTTCGGTTGCCAGGCCGGGCGCAGCCTCCCCGGTGCCATCAACCACGAGCCAACGCTCTGGCTCGGGTAAGAGGAAGTCCGAGCACCCGGCAAAGCTTCTGGAGAGGCCCCGGTCGAGCTCGAAGGCCAATTCGGAGGGGGAGCGAGGCTGTGACGCCCCCCCTAAGGAGAAGGCGGTGAGCGCACCTAAGGTGGCGAAAGTCTTGATCCACCCGGCCAAGGCCTCTATCGAGACAGGCTACACCAGTGGAGTCGACCTCGGGGCCCAGAGTCTCCCTGCCACCGCGGAGGGAGTCCTCTTTAAAGCCCATCGACAGGACCCCCGTGAAACCCCCGACGGAGAAGAAGGGGGGGGCAGGAGGCCATTGTGGATTCGGCCTCAACCTCTGAAGAGGAGCTGATCGAAGCCTTAAGTCTTAATCATTGGCGTGGAGGGAGACCAGCCCGTCGGGAGGGACCCCGACGAGGGGGACGACGAGAACGTCGAGGGTACCGACAAGGTTCCTGTCCGCCCGTCGGAACCCCCTCAACCAGTGCCGGAAGACAACTCGGCGGCCATTTTGTTGGCTATACAGTCCTTATGCTCGGAGATAAGGACGAGATTGACGTTACCACCGACGGAGGAACCGCCCCCGACGGGGGACCCGGAGCTGGGCCCTTCTGGGAACCATCCTCCTAAGAGAAGAAGGATTCATCCTCCACCTCCTTTTCAACCATCGCGCCCATCTCAGCCCTCCTCCCCGTCCACGACCCGGGGGGATGACATGGGGACGGACATGGCCGCGACGGGTACAGACGAGGTTTACAGCGAGGATCCTCTGCCGTCACCTCCTCCCCAGGCTTCCCCGCCCGACGAGATTGGATTGTTTCATGCCATGATCGCCAGGGCATTTGAGCTTTTCCAGCTATGCCCGGAAGAGAAGGAAGGCTTCCTTTATCAACGGCGCGAGACCAAGAGGAAGACGGTCCTCGCTGTACCTCTACTAGACGATATCTGGGATGAGGGTCTCTCCCTCCTCAAGAACCCAACCACAACGCCTGCGAGAAGGGATCGGTACGAGAAGAAGTACCGGGCCCCGACACGGCCCCCCTTGTGCCTTCGGTGTGGGAGGGGGGGGGGGTTCATCGGCCTCCACGTCAACTTCCCCCCTGGACGGCGAGGGAAAGAACTTGGACACGGTGGGACGGAGAGTCATCTCATCGGCAGCGACGACGATTAAGGCTGCCAACGCCTTTGCTATCGTAGCACGCTACGACAGGGAGTTGTGGTACAAGATCGCCCGCTCCTGGACTTCCTACCGGACGACAAGGGCTGAGGCCCTGGAGATCTTGCAGGAAGGGGAAGTGGCGTCGGACCACGCCATTACGGTAGCGACGGACATCGCTGATACTGGCTTTTGCCAGTTGGGCAACGCCGTGTGCCTTAGACGGCGTGGATGGCTCAAGGCAACGGACTTCCGGCAGGACGTGCAGACCAGAGTTTTGGACATGCCGTTCGACGGGAACAACCTGTTTGGGAAAACAGTGGACGATTTCCTGCAAGCCATCAAGGCGGACACGGAGACGGCCCGGGCTCTTGGTGTTCTCCAGCAACGACGGCCGCCTTTTCGGAGCACCGGAGGCAAGCAGGGTGCCTCCAAAGGTTCCGGCGGCGGATATTCCACCTACCGTCAAGCTGCCCGTTCGTCGTCACAAGAAGCCTACAGGGGACGAGGCAAGTCGGGTGGACCCCGCCGTCGTCGCCAGGGAGGACAAGGCGGCAAAGCCTCGTCGAAGCAGGACTGAACCGGCCGTGGGGTCGGGCCCCCACCGAAGCACCCCGGTGGGAGGCCGGCTGGCGAACTTCGTCAGCGTGTGGGAGTCCATCTCCACTGACCGTTGGGTGCTGGACGCCCTGGCCCACGGTCACGCGCTCGAGTTTCTAAAGAAGTGCCTGCGCGTCCCCCCCCGTGGCCAGGAAGGAACATCACGTCCCTCAACTTCTCTTGAGGTAAAGGTGATGCTCAAGAAAGGCACCATCAAGCTCGTCCCAAAAGAGGCTTCGGGGCTCCGGAGTTTACTCAAGATACTTCCTCGTGAAGAAGAAGAAGACAGGAGGATGGCGTCCCATCCTGGACCTACGACGACTGAACAAATTTAAGGTGCACAAGTTCCGAATGGTCACCCTCCAGCACGTCCTGGGTCAGCTGGAGGAGCGCGATTTCCTGTCGTCGTTGGACTTGGAGGATGCCTACTTCCATATCCCCATTCTAGGGGGACACCGAAAGTTTGTCAGATTCGTGGTCCAAGGGCGGCACTACCAGTTCAGAGCCCTTCCCTTCGGATTGAGGTCGGCACCAAGGGTGTTCACCAAGTGCCTCGCACCGGTGGCAGCGCGGCTGCGCCTGGAGGGGATCCACGTCTACCCCTACCTGGACGACTGGCTCATCCGAGCAAAGACAAGGGAGCTCGCCGCGGAACACACGGCGAGGATCCTGCAGCTACTCACGGACCTGGGATTCTCCATGAACTACGCCAAGTCCCACCTGGTGCCCGCGCAAGACGCACTGTTTCTGGGAGCGAAACTCAACACAGTGGCGCTTCTGGCCTCGCCGTCGGAGGAAAGAACGAGGGCCATCTTGGGCAAGGTGCAGCGGATGCTGTTTGCGGACGCGGAAAAGGTGAGGTCCATCAAATCCCTCCTCGGAATGATGTCTTCTTGCATTTATCTCATCCGCCTGTGCAGTCTTCGGATGCGCCCGTTGCAGGAGTTCCTGGACGCTTGCTGGGTCCAGACGACGGGCAGCTTCGAGGACAGGATCACACTCGACGAGAGTTTCCGACGAGCGATCCGGTGGTGGGGCACCCGTGTGCATCTGACGGCAGGCATGGACTTCCAGACCCCGGGCCACCAGAAGACAGTGACCATGGATGCCTCCCTAGAAGGGTGGGTAGCGCACACCGAAAATCTGCACGCGAGAGGCCTTTGGCTTCCGATGGAGAAATCCCTCCATATGAACGTCCTGGAACTCCGTGCAGTGTTTTGGGCCCTCAGGTCCTTCCTTCCGTCCCTCAAGGGCAAGGTGGTGAGGATCATCACCGACAACACTACCACCATGTTCTACATAAGGAAGCAGGGCGGTACCAAATCCCCAGCTCTGTCCAAGGAGGCGCAGGATCTGTGGCATTGGGCCGTCGCCCAAAGGATGTTTCTGGTGCTGTTTCATCTGACAGGAATAAAAAACACCATTGCCGACTCGCTCAGCAGAGAGCTGCGCTCATGCCACGAGTGGCAACTACGACAGGATCTAGTGGACCGCCTCTTCTGACGCTGGGGCACACCCCAGATCGATCTGTTCGCGACGGTGACGAACTCCAAGTACCGGAGGTTCGCCAGCAGGTTTCCCCAGCCGAGGAGCATGGGCAATGCATTCTCGTTCCCCTGGGAGGGCCTATTCCTGTACGCGTTCCCTCCTTTACTGTTGCTGATCCGGCTCATCAACCAGCTCAAGAGGTCACGGTGCAGGATGATACTCGTCGCACCCGCGTGGCCGAGGCAGATATGGTTCCCGGATCTTCTGGACTTGTCAGCGTCCCCGTCAATCAAGCTGCCAGTGGACGCGGATCTTCTCTCCAGGGAAGGAGGCGCCATCCTCCATCACGACCCGAAGTCGCTGAACTTGCAGGCCTGGCTCTTGCAGCGCTAGAGTTTGGAGGTTACGACATACCGGCAGACTGCAGAGAGGTTCTTGCAAAGGCCAGAGCGTCCTCAACTTAAATGCTACGGACACAAATGGAAGAGGTTCTCTGTCTGGTGCCACGCACAGAAGATTAACCCTCTACGGATTACGGCTCCGCAAGTACTGCCGTACCTACTGACGCTGGCCAAGGCTGGACTAGGGCAGTCTTCCATCAAGATTCATCTTGCTGCGATCGCCCGATACACCAGAACCATGGGACGGACGTCCTTGTGATATCGTATGGTGAAGGAATTCATGAAGGGACTGTTCAGATCGTTCCCGCCGGTGAAGGCGCCGGCCCTGGCGTGGGAGCTCAACGTGGTGCTGACCAAGCTCATGGGACCTCCGTTCGAGCCCCTGCACTCAGCTTCGTTGAAGTTCTTGAAGTGGAAAACAGCGTTCCTTGTGGCCATCACCTCCGCACGACGAGTGTGAAAGATCCAGGCCCTTTCCTGCAAGCCCCCGTGCTTGACTTTTCACGACGCAAGGGTAGTGCTCAGGACGCATCCCTCCTTCATGCCCAAGGTGTCGTCGAACTTCCACCTCAACGAACCCTTGGTGTTGCCTGTTTTCTTCCTGTCGCCTTCGTCGCCGGCAGAGAGGACTTTGCACTCGCTGGTAGTGGCTAGAGCACTGAAGTTCTACGTGGACCGCACGAAGAGCTTTCGGAAGACGTCACAACTTTTTGCGAACTTTGGACCTGTCAATCAGGGGAAGGCTCTCTCAAAGGCTTCCATTTCCAGATGGCTCTCTGGATGTATCATGTACTGTCATCGGTTGGCAAACCGACCGCTGCCCGGCCGTCCGAGAGCCCATTCCACCAGAGCGATCGCAGCTACCACGGCGTTCCTATCTGGTGTGCCCCTGCTGGACATCTGCAGAGCTGCTACGTGGAGGTCGACGCACACCTTCACGAAATTCTACTGCGTCGACCGGGATTCCAGAGAGGAGTCCAGGGTCGGCCAAGTAGTGCTGCGCAACCTGTTCGCCTAAGGTGAGCCTGGTGAGGAGGTAAGAGACGCGTAATGTTGAGTTGTTGTATTGCTTAATGTTGTGCTTGTTGCCACCTCCCGTGGTTGTGCATGTGTGTACTGCTATGTATTCTCTTATTCATGAGCATGTGAATCCATGCCAGACCCCATGCTGGAGAAGGCACAAGTTACCTACCTGTAACTGTTGTTCTCCAGCATGGGTCTGGCATGGATTCACATGCTAACCCTCCCTCCTACCCCTCTGCGGCTCTTCACTTGGTCATACTGCCACTTCACGTGCTACCAAATCTGAGGATGGCTGCCAGAGGCGGGGCTTAGGGAGAGGGCAGTCATTGGCTGTGGTCAGTATGACGCAGAAATCAGTGATTGGTTACTACTACGAAAGTCAGATCAGAAACGAAACTGATACTGATTTTTTCTTTACCGAGGATTCCCAGCCGGACCACGGGGAATATTCATGAGCATGTGAATCCATGCCAGACCCATGCTGGAGAACAACAGTTACAGGTAAGTAACTTGTTCCTTATTCATCAATTGGAAAACAAAACCAGGCACCCTCCATCTAGGATGCTCCTGGCATCCATGCTGCCCCTGGCACCCGGTACGTATCCCTATGGCCTCTCAGGGTCCTACCCTGCAGTAACAGTAAGTCCGGGTGAACCCAGCAAATGCACTAAAGTACTGGCACCCCCAGCACCTGTAAGGCGATGAGGAAGACGTACCACTGCAATCCATTGCCTGTAGGGTAAAAATGAGGCAGCAGCATCCAATGACGCAGGAAAAAGGAGGAATGGATGCCAACAGCCTGGTGTCAGCTTGGCGGCAGCCCTCAGTCAAAGGGGGTCTAATGCAACCGAGGAGAGAGAGAGGGGCAAGTCTACAGCACCTGCGACACCCACTGCTCATGTGTTTTGCTTGCCCCGACACCAGGAGAGAAAGTGCCTGCATCGCGATCAGAGCTTCAGAAGAAAAGGAGGTGATATCCCAGCCCCCACCCTGCGGCATTAGCCTGCGCTTCACTGCCCAAATCCACAGTTTAGGCCTGGGACACCCGGCAGTGAATATAGAACGCTCTCGATAACTGTGCAATGTAGTGGGAGCATGGCCCTCTAAAGATACCGGGGCATCGGCCGGGAGGACTGCAGCAGACCCAGTGTCTGAGCTGACACAGGTGAGGCCGCCCACTCCACAATGATCCTGGGGTGCCCAGCTAAGGAAAAAGAAGTGATCTGCGTTGGCACGAATAAAATAAATGCACAAGTAAGATGCCGGGTCACTGGCGGTGAAACAGAAAGAGCTCTGTGTCGGAGCTAAGGAAGAGGGAGGTTGAGAGTCCAGCGTGCCACCACCCCTTGTCAGCGGCTTTGTGGCTGCGGCTCGCAGCTGAGGCCCCGCAGCCAACCCAGGCCACTGGTGAATTACGTAGCGCTCCAAACCGGATCAAAAAGAGGTTGGCAGACCGCCTTCGCAGGAAAGAACTCCTGTTCGTGAGGCGAGTGATCAGCCCACCCCCGCCCGACAACTAGAGGCAGCATTGCCTCCTGTGCTGTGCAGCGTCCTGTGATGCGGGGACCCGCTGCCACAGGAGGGTTTGGATGCCTCATCGGGCACCAGAGAAGGTGAGCGCTGACTCCTCTCCACCTCCCGCAAGCGGCACTGTCACCGGGTGTTTGCAGTCCTGCCACAGCCAGAAGAATGATCCTGGGCCAGGAGGCAGTGAACATCTTAACGTGCTCACGAAAGCAGAGCAGACAATAAAAATGAAGCGCCCCATGGCGGCACAATGATCAGGTGTGCTCCGGTGCCGTAGCTTGTGGAGAAAAGGCCCTGCACAGAAAGATCCCGGGCCGCACAGCAGTGAATTTTGATGCTCACCACGTTGGAGCATGAAGGAGATGGCACCCATACAAATCATGGGCCAGCAGGCGGAATGAGCCAGCTAGCATGATAACCATGAAGCACTTCAGGGTGGTGCAAGGAATGTAAAAAAGTGCATGGGTCCCTGCAAATCCGGGCCAGCTAAGGAGGGGATGGTTTGGGGGGGGGGGGGGAGTAAATGTGAGGGTTGCAGCTCAACATGAGTACTTGTGCGCTCTTAAGGCTGGCAGTGTTCTGCCAACAACCCCTGCCTGGGGGTTGGGGGGGGGGGCTGAAGAAGGAATGTGGTTCTAACAACCTGCCACCGGTGATACCCTGCCACTAGCGACACCATCCCACCAGTGTCGCCCTAGGACTGCTTCCTCATCTACAGCAGTGACTCCTGCCTGAAGGAGAGAGAGGCCAGGAGCAAATATCCCGCCAAATGGGCAGCCCACTCCCCCGCAAGTCCTTTACCCGGCTGCGGCTCTCTCCCCATGGTGCTCGTGCGGCCAGGTTTGGAGGAGTACTGGAAGACCACCTGCAGAGAAGGGGGGGATGAGTAACATGCTGCACCCCTGCCCTGTCAACGTCCAGCAGCATTACTGCCTCAGGAAACCTGAATGTATCATAGCCTAGACACCCTGCTATTCGCGTCTCGCTGCCTGCCCAAACATCAAGGGACTAAGCCTATATGGCCCCTGGTATACCCAGGTGCAGCTGTGCCGGCCTTTCAACTGTGCAATCAACGGATATTGACCCGTGGTAGTGACTATCCTGAACGGACATGGATGCAAAGTGAACTGGTCTCCTGCAGTCCTACAAGTGCTCAAAGAAGACTCACTAAACATGTGTTTAGATGCTGTGAGCCTGCATGGAAATGATATGCTTTAAGTGGTCCCAGTTAAATGGATGCAAGCTGTGCTCCTATAGTTTGTAGGCATGCTCTAAATAATGTCAGCAGCTAACAATGGTGTCATTCAGTAGTTGAAGTTCCACTTACCCCCAGGTTAATAAAGGGTCTTGTAAAATGTGGTATAACTGCCAACATTCCACCAGCAGTTCATCAATCACGACTGTCACCCGCTGAATATGTTTAGAGCGTTCGATATGTGTTCTATATCTGCAACTACCAGAGTCCCTATGTTTATACCATTGCTCTACCCTACAATTCCCAAGTGGTAGAAGTATTGTCGTTCTGCAATGGGGGGAATCAGTTTGTTTCAGTAGCATTTGTCTTTGTTATGAAAAAGGAAGAGTGTTATGTGTGAACCTCCCAAGTGTATTGCCTTTTAAATATGGGGAGTGTTGTGTGTGACCCTCCCCAGTGCAGCACGTACCATCAGTGCACATTAGTTAAGGTTCTTAATTAATGTGCCTTTTTTGGAAAAGCTCTCGAGTGGCATGTGCGGTGCTGAGCTGCTGTGGTTGGCTGCGCGATCTGGGAAAGATTTCCAGTGTAGTCTCCAATCATCACTTTGCCAAGAGTCTAAGAACATAGACACTAGGCTCCAACGGCCTGGCTGCAAGCGCTTAGTAGTAAAGCACTACCTGGCCTGCACGGCATAGAGATTTGCAGAGCATTGTTGGCGTCTGCTCTAGGCCTAAAAAGAGTTGTTCCTTCCGTCCACCAGACCTGGGGAAACCACGCTGACATCGAGTGAAGTGGACAGGAGGACAGACACTGGAATTACAGTGAACGTATTTTTATGGTAGAAACATCAGGACCTCGCCTCACCTTTCTCTGGAAACCTTTTTTTATTCAAAGAATCATTTGCTGGCTGAATGCAAGTTGCTTATCTTCCGTTTAAACCTTTCCATCCCGGCTCCTTTAAAATCAGCAATTCTCTATTGAACCGGGTGGCATTCTAGTTTGTTTTGGGGCAATTCCAGTTGGGCAACTGATTTTGCTTATGCAATGGGCAATCATTTCCTCTTTTAATCTGTGAGATTTGTACACACCTTCTGTTTTTGGTAAACTGTGCTTGTGTTTGACATGTCGGATGATGATTTATCTGATATTACATTGCTAAGGTGAGGCTTGAATCCTTGTCATTTATGGAAGTGGGGAGCACATATTTGTGAAAGGAGTGCAAGGCATTTCAGCAGGCATTGGTATTCTGTATTAAGCGAGCTGTACAAAGTCAAGATACCACTGAGAGACTGGAAGTCCTTGCCTGTATGGGGATATTTTAGTTGCCTATGCTTCACTTTTTACCCGTATCTTAAAAGTGTATTGTGACTAATCACACAACTCATGAATGCAGAACTGAGGACATGAGAATGTGTACAGTAAGTATGCTGTTTCCTAAAACTTAAAACTTAATGAAGTAATATGTTTAAAGTCCTTCTTTAGTAGTGGCATAACAGCAATGGTTCCCTGTGCGGCGTGTTGGTTGGTTGCTATTCCAAGTAAGTTGTTATAGAAAAAACCACGCCACAGAGGTGTGAAGCCTCAGTGGCATATGTTTTTTTTAATGATCAAATTGTATATACTTGCCATTGGTTTCATGGTTTTCAAACATGCTTAAAGGGGAAGTGCGCTCAAAAATGTTATTGTCCCGAGCATTCGGGCATGCGTTTTTAAAGGCATGGTCTAGTAAAAAATGTTATTTAAAAAATAGACCGGCAACATAAAAAAAAAAAAAATACTAGCATTCTCTTTTTTAAAACTTCCTATGTCAAATTTTGAGCTATTCAAGCTCAAAATTCGTAAAAGCAAGCACCTGGGCGCATCCATTTTGTGAAATGGATGCCCTCCTGTGCTGGCTTTTGCGGCACTAATGAAGGAAAAGCCAGCCAGCTGTAGTAAACAAAAGCTACCGCTGGGTGGCTTTCCCTTCATTAGTGCTGTACGCGGAGGACGGGGACCGGAGACCAGAGCAGGAAAGCTGCAGCTGAATCTCGGTAAGTGCTATTTAAAAACAAAAATAAGCACTAGCTGCAGTTTTTTTTTCTAAGTTTTCCGGGCTGGAGGAGGCCGGAAAACTTAGAAATAAAACCGCAGCTTTAAAAACGTTGTATTTATGTTTGCGGTCGCTTCTGAAGCGACCGCAAACATAAATACAACGTTATTGTGTTGGAAAACTCTGCAGTTTTTCTTTCCAAGTTTCTCAGGCTCCTCCGGCTCGGAGGAGTCTGAGAACCTCCGAAAGAAAAACCGCAGCGTTTTCCAACACAACCGCGCTGTGTTTCTGCCTGCTGTGGCTATCACTTTGGGTCTCCGGTGCTCCCAGGGGAGCACCGGAGACCCAAAGTGAAAGCCACAGCAGGCAGAAACACAACGCGGCTGTGTTTACATGCCGCATAGTGTTTCTGCCTACAGCCGATTTCCCATTTGGGGCTCTCTGGCTCCCCGTGGGGAGCCAGAGATCCCCAAATGGGAAATGCTAAATGCTGCGTTGTTTCTGCCTGAATCTGCTTTCCCATTTGGGGAAATGCTAAATGCTTCGTTGTATCTGCCTGAATCTGCTTTCCCATTTGGGGCTCTCTCGGGCTCCCCGTGGGGAGCCCGAGAGCCCCTAATGGGAAAGCAGATTCAGGCAGATACAACGCGGTTTTCCGCAATGCTGCGTTGGGGAGCCCGAGAGCCCCAAATGGGAAAGCAGATTCAGGCAGAAACAACGCGGTTGTTTTCCGCAATGCTGCGTTGGGGAGCCCGAGAGCCCCAAATGGGAAAGCAGATTCAGGCAGAAACAACGCGGTTGTGTTGGAAAACGCTGCAGTTTTTCTTTCCGAGTTTCTCAGACTCCTCCGAGCCGGAGGAGCCTGAGAAACTTGGAAAGAAATACCGCAGCGTTTTCCAACACAATAACGTTGTATTTATGTTTGCGGTCGCTTCAGAAGCGACCGCAAACATAAATACAACGTTTTTAAAGCTGCGGTTTTATTTCTAAGTTTTCCGGCCTCCTCCAGCCCGGAAAACTTAGAAAAAAAACTGCAGCTAGTGCTTATTTTTGTTTTTAAATAGCACTTACCGAGATTCAGCTGCAGCTTTCCTGCTCTGGTCTCCGGTCCCCATCCTCCGCGTACAGCACTAATTAAGGGAAAGCCACCCAGCAGTAGCTTTTGTTTACTACAGCTGGGTGGCTTTTCCTTCATTAGTGCCGCAAAAGCAAAAGCCAGCACAGGAGGGCATCCATTTCACAAAATGGATGCGCCCATGTGCTTGCTTTTGCGAATTTTGAGCTTGAATAGCTCAAAATTTTACATAGGAAGTTTTAAAAAAGAGAATGCTAGTATTTTTTTTTATGTTGCCCATCTATTTTTTAAATAAAATGTTTTACTAGACCATGCCTTTAATAGTATCACTGTGATTTGAGTGTTGAAACACAAAGGCCTTGGAATAAATGTATTTGTATTTTTAATATATATATATATATATAAACCTGACTGGGAGTGATTTGTAAGTGTCGTTCACTCTGTGTGCTCACTGAGGTCTTTCAGTCACCCTCACCCCTCCTGAGACCTAGTATTGACCGCCGCCAAGCTAACTTGATTGGTCTGGCTTGTCCAGAAGGTTACCATTTTCCATGAAACTAGGCTGGCCTTCTGAACCTCTGCCCACCAGGTCAGAGTTCAGAAATCCGTTTTAACAGTCATAGGGCAAGTTAGACATTCTGTCTTTATTTTAATACACATGTTTACATCATGCCCTCTAAGAGTCTGTGTCCTCCTTCTGACTCATTACAAGACCCAGTCTGATAATTTAGAGCATGTGGGTTGAAGCTGGATCTTGGATCCAGCTAAGCTCGGCTCAAACCTCCACACCAGGCTTCAGGGATAGTCATTGTCTACGGACAAACCATGGCCACTGGGTATGTGCTTCGGTTATATAGCAGGGTGCTTGGGGATGCCCTGTCACCACATTGGGACTAAACTAAGGGATGAGGGCATGGCATGGCCAAAGCGCCCACTGGATGCAAAAGGCGGTTTGGCGGTGCCCAGGGGCATTGGCAAAGTGCCCACTGAATATTGGTGCAGGTCATGCCCAGTCGGTATTTGTAAGCATAGATCGTTAAAAAGAACTAGGGAGAAAAAAACTTTGGTTTAAGGGATGCAGTTTATGGTTACTGAAGTAAACATTGTTCAGTTACCAACATGAACTGCTTATGACCACCACATGCCATCACAAATGGCAGGCATGTACCCACCGTCCCCAAAGAACCAACAAAATAAAGCCAAGAGCTAAAGAAAAACAGTAGTACATGTCATAAAGCAAAGTGTTATGCATAAAGATTGCATGCAAAGTTTGAGTAGAACCAGACTTAAGGATGCAAGATGTGGAAATCAACAAATTAAAAGCTCAGTTTACTGCCGCTACCGTTTCGAGCTGAAGGGTTTTGCGCATTCTTTAACCCAGACCAACGCCACTCCTATATGCTATATAACTGGGTTTAAAGGGACAGGCATTGGACAAGCAGGGTGCAGGAATCGCCCTGCTCGTTCAATGCCGCACCCTGGTTAGCTTTGCTAATCCCTCACAGTTGGGTATTTCAATTCACTGGTCTGACGTCGGCAACGGTCATTCTGTTTCTGACAGGAGTTCGATATAGATGGAGGTTTCCTTCCATGTTCAAACTGAGCCAAGAGGGCCTGCCTTCCCTAGAGGCAGTTAAAGAACACCAGGCCGATGCTCCTTCCTGTCCCTGTTTTCCTGCAGTTCCTACTTCTGAGCTGAGCCTTCACAACCTTGCTGCCACACCGCATGCTCATTCTGCCTGCCACTATGGGCGTCAGATTGGAGACCTCGCTGCTAACCCCTAGCTGAGGCCGGGCTTGCCAACTCTCTTCCCTAGGTTGTCTGTCTAGGGACCCCCCCCTCCCACCTGCCATAAACCTACCAACTTCTACTGTTCCCTCTAGTCTCCTGCCTCTCATCTCCCTCGTCCTGACTTTGCAAACTCATAACACTGCCCCTCTCACTGAATTGCCAAATTGCTCTTACCACTTGCCACAACCTCCTCCTTCTAACAATCACACTCTCACTAAGCAAAATACTTGATTGATTCCAGGGTTCACTCCCCCGTGGTTAGATTTCCTGCACCTGTCTGCACCTATGAGAGTAATTGACTGAATATCAGTGATTTGGTGTTATTGATTCATTAGAATATAATGGCAAGCTTTGAGGATGGACCAAAGTTGTCTATACCCGAACTTCCATCTTGAATTCCAAACCCACTGCCATGTCGCTTGGGATTCTCCAGAAGTCCTCCCTGGGGTGTCTGTGCTCTGGAGCTCGGTTTTGTGGAAAAAGCGAGGGCCTATCAATATAAGTATTGAAAAAACACTTGAGCATATTCTCTCTGCGTAGCAGGGAAACAAGTGCAGGGCTGCTTTCGCGAGTGGACCTGCCAGAGAGGTGTCAGTAATGTGCTTCTGTGGACTTGGTCCATCTTCTTTCCTTAACATACACAAGACAAGGGCTTCTCTGCCAAGGAATTCTCTGTGCATCCTGTGCTTAATTTCCTAGTGTTCACGCTCACTCATTTCCATCATTTGTAAGTCCTTAGAAATATTTTGATTAAATTAATGAATTCTCCCAAAAGAGGCACACTGCGTGAAGGGTTACAACTGCAGCGTAACTGTTCTATTCAAGGGTGGCGTTTCTCTTTTCTAGCCTCTAAATCTAGTCCTTTCTTATCCTTTCCTTTACAACCCGATTTTCTCTGTTAACTGCTTTTATTTTTAAAACCGAATTTACTTTCCCCTTGAATATCTCAGCCTGTCATTAAGTAGAGTCACTCTTTCACTAGCATATTATCCCTGTGATGTGCATCTGTCATCCAGCATAAAAACCGCATTCCAATTCTGTCTATTTAACCCGTTTTTCAAACCGTTTTTACATTTAAACCTGTGAAAGTAAGAAAATGCAAATTCTATGTGTGTGATTTGGCTGCACTGTTTTGTCACTTCAAAGTGGATTGTCTGAACTGTATGCCCGTAAATATCTTGCCTTGTAGTTTGCTAGTGTTCTTACATCTCTGATACTGTTATAATTCATATTTATTTAATTTACATGTGCGGTCGAATAAATGATTTACCAATTCCGAGTGTTATTTATGCAATTGCAAAGGGTTTTGAATCAGATTTTGCCCCTAATTTTGTGGGGGAATTCTGTTTGCTGCCTAGTATACCTGACTCCTTGCTGCTCCTTTCTATCCACTCAGAATTCGATTAATAGGGGTTTGAGGGAGCATTGCAGGGGGAAATCTTAACTCGGGTGCCATATACCCGAACAGTACAATTGCTCCCATTCATTTGCGCTTTGGATAAGTTATAGTAGAAGGTCAAATTAAGTGTATTCTATCATTGTACAGTGTAATTATCACCCCATTGGTGATTGCTGCCCAATATTAAATGTGTGATTTTCTTTGAATTTAAAATAAATAAAATATTGTATAACCACCCACCGGCCTGGTTCATGGCCCATTGTGACCCGGGTTATTTGTAAAAGGGGGGTGTGAGATGGGCTGGGTGCCAGCTCAATCCAAAATCTAGGAAATAAAGAAAGTATTTTAATTGTGCGCTACATCCTAGGCTAAGGGCAAGAGTCCTGGTCTGGTGTGTGACGCTGCATTGGAATCCTTATCACCCAAACACTTGTTCAAAATGTAGGCATTTGTCCAAATCCAGAAATGACACTGCCCGTCATACCACCAAGGTCAATAAATGGGTTCAAATAAGCACCGTAATACAGAACTTAAAATTAGAAGAAATTTGACATTAAACAATATGTAAAACTGTCATGATCTTTAGCCCTGAGCATATATCTCAACAACAACAAAAAAACTCCCCAACATACCAAAACACATTGCAGATGTTTTTTTGTAGCCATCAACAATTAAACATCAACTGAAACTAAGGAACATCTTATATATATTTTTATATTAAGACAGTTTATTGAACTTACTGATTCCATAGTCAGCCCAGCGTTTTCTAAAACCATCCTAATTAGACGTACAATCCAGTTCACCATCCGTTACATCAAAAAATCTCCACAAAGCAGAGTGCCAATATTCCAACTCTACGAATATGTAGACGCAGCATTGTCTCTGAAAAGAAAGAGTCCTTCAGTATAACAGGTACCAAAGTAGATACAATTGTCTTTATAAAGAAGCTGTATTGAAAGGATTCTTTTGTCTTTAGATCACAAAACAAGGATTTCAAGGGAACAATTTAAAACCAACACTGTGCTCGGTAGATGAATGCACGTGTATTGTCATCAGCATTCCTATTGCGAGCAATTTACAAAAATGTAATTAAACACTAGCAAAAAGTACCCGTTCTATTAACAGGTTCTGTGGACAGACAGGACAGCACGCATCAATTGTTGAAAATCAATTATCCTATAGGTCGCTGTGCCGATTCGCTTATCGCTGGATGTGCTTTGCACTCTTAAGTAAACTGAACTAAGAATGGGCGTGTATGGCTAGCTGACATATCCCGGAGCAGAGGTTTGGGGGAGGCTAGAGTCGGTGCGTTGCTGCATACTGGCACCTTCTGTGCTCTCTCTCCACCCGTCTCCTCACCCTGGCGTGGTGCAGTTCATTGCGGTGCAAATATATCAGAAACCGTGCGTCCTTGGGCCTTGAAATGTTTTTACTAAGTCCCATGGGGACCTCAGGTTTTATTCCTCACGGCGAGACCGGTCCTTCTATGACCACATTGATGTTTCGCCGATTTCAGGCAACCTTATTATGTGTGAAGGAGCTGAAATCACGGGGAAAGAGGTGGGGTGTCGAAATGTCATGTAGCCAGCAATGTCTGGATGGTCCTAACCGGTAACTGTGCAAACTGGTGTAGATTGGAGAAACGGTGCTAAAACGTCTCCTTATAGCCACACTGGTTCTGTGCTCTGGAAGTGGCATTGGTTCGTTAGACTGAATGAACATTTTGGGCTGCAGTATTTGATATTGCTACAATTAAAGTAAAGAAAATTTGCATTCTTGCCCTTCACTACAAAAAGAGTAGTAAAGTAGATTGAGACATTATATAGCGCTAACACATTTTGTAAAAGCAAATTTAGACATTATATTTCAAGTTTTTAAAGGTGGGGGGAATCAACCGGCAGACAATCTTATATAAGAAATTAAAAAATGTCCTACAATTATGTACACAATTCGTCCTGTGAATTACAATAATCATATCACAGAGAAGTTGACAAGTGTAAACTTTTATTTTTGTCGGCAGAGGTTCACAAGGCACAAACATCAAGGCAACAAGCATATAAACCAGGCATAGCATAGATCATCATAATGATTACAATAGCTTAGTTCCAACAGTGGTTTCAGAGCATCACCAAATGAAGGTCACAAAAGAGATCACGATGCATGGATGGAGACAAGCCAGATCCGGGCGTGCTCTCACTTTGGTTGTTGATACATATTAAATTCGCCCCAGATGTTCCCCGGGCAGGATTGGGCGGGCAGCATAGTCAGGTATTCCTCCTCACAGTTCCGTGACCATGTGAGCATACCCAGCCATTTCTGAGAGGCCAGTGGGGAGGAGCGCTTCCTGCTCTGGAGTATACATTTTTTGGCAATCATACAAATTATATTCAAAAACTTTCAGGCGCTTAGTTTCGTCAGTCCTCCAGACCCCAAACAGAACTGCCAAAGGATCGAAGTCTATTACAGTGTCAGTTACTGCTCTTAGTGTATTTAGAACACCATCTAAAAAAATCAGACAATTTGTTACAGGTCCAGAACATATGTAAGTGATCAGCATCCACTGCCTTGCAAAGCAGGCAGAGGTGCACCAGTCCTGTGTGGAGTGTAGTAGAGCCTATTTAGGTTATATTGCATGGCACGAAAACGGAAGTTGAGGGAGACTTTTTGGGTGTGACAGCACATATCCACCCACAATTCATCAGGTATTTCTAGGCCCAGTTCAGCCGCCCATCTGTCGTGCCCCGAGAGCCGGAATGGGGATGTTGTCTTGTAGGATTTGATACAAGGAAGAGACGACGCCCCGTGCACCGCCCGAGTTAGCGATATATGCTATTGCCGGGTTATCTGGGGGCTCATCAGGAAAGGAGGGCCACATGGTGTGGAACGCGGCGCGGTGCCTGTAGTATTGAATAGTCTCTAGGGGGGGGATCTGGTGTGCCCCAGTCTCCAAGTTTGGGGATCTATGAATTTGCCTTCAGGATAGAAGTCGGATAGCGTCCGATACCCCAGTGCACCCCAGTGCCGGGCCAAAGCTGTATCCAGCATGGGCTCCAGGCCAGGGAAGGCAAGGCCCATACGGGAAGCCATTTGTAAAATGGGGAGGGCCCACTTGTCCAGCATAGCAGACGAGACCAGGCATACAGAGTCGCAACAGTGGGGTTGATGGGGGAATCGGGTGCATAGTGTCGATGTAGTATTAAGGACATTAAGTTGATACCAGCAGACGCAAGCCGCTCCAGTTTGACATGTGGGCGCACTGGGGAGCCAGGGTACCAATGAGTAGCACGCTGGGCCTGGGCCGCGATCCAGTATAGTGCTAGGTCCGGAGCAGCAATACCACCCCGTTTGTATGAAAGTGCCATGTCAGTCCACTTCTTGCGCACTGCACCGGAGTGCCAAAGGAATTGTGCACAAAGCGTATGCAATTTAGTGAAATATGCCCTCCCTGGCCACATGGGTATATTGCAAAAGGTGTATAAGAGCTTGGGGAGCAAGATCATTTTATTAAGAGATAGTCAGCCAGCAACGGATAACGGAAGAGTGCGCCATTGTGAGATTTTGGTCTCAACTGTTCGCGCTACAGCTGAGTAATTATCGGCAAGCAAGGTGGGTTTAGTGAGGGATATCTGCACCCCCAGGTATCTAACACCCTCCGGGGCCCAGCGCAGGGGATATTTGGTGGTGGGCTGTAGGGTAGTTTTAGTGAGCGGGAAGATCTCTGATTTGGAGTAGTTAATCGTAAATCCGGAGTGGGTGCCGACACGGGTGATATCTCTCAGTATGGGATCTAGGTGGGTTGTGGGATCTCGGACATATAGTAGGACATCGTCAGCATATTGAGATAATTTCAGGATCGTCTACCAGTCTTATTCCTTTACGCGAGTGTTGTGCACGGACAAAGTCTGCCACTGGTTCTATCACCAACGCGAAAAGGATCGGGGAGAAGGGGCAACCCTGTCTGGTGCCTCTGAATAGCGTGAACATCTCGGATGTTAGTGAGTTAACTCGTACTCGCGCAACAGGGGAAGTGTATAATAGTTAGATGAACCCCATCATGTTTGGGCCAATGCCCATTGTTTCGAGGACCAGCCACATGTATTTCCAAGAGACCATATCAAAGGCCTTCTGAGCGTCCAACGTAACCGCTACGGCCTGGACATCTTGATCTATACGGGACATAACATTGAACAATCTCCTGATATTATGGGAGGTGGACCTACCAGGGACAAAGCCTGCTTGGTCTTCTTGTACCAAGTGCATCAAAATAGGCAGAAAGCGATTAGCAAAGATCTGTGTGTCGAGATTCATGAGGAAGAGAGGCCTATAGGACCCGCACTCGTCATCAGGTTTACCCGGTTTGAGCAGCACCGTGATGACCGCTTCCCGCATGGAAGGGGGAAGGATGGAGGTACGGAGTGCCTCATTCCAGACCTCCAACAGCTGGGGGGCCAGAATAGCTATGTGCTCTTGGTAAAAGTCTGCAGTGATCCCGTCAGGACCCGGCGCCTCGCCTTTGGGTAAGTCCGAGATAGCAGTTACTATCTCGTCTAGCGTAAACGGGGCGTCCAACTGGTCCCGGGTCTGTGGGGAAATTTCCGTAGTGGGGATCTGATCGAGGAGTTCTCGCATATGTTGCTCGGTATGCTCTACGGGCTGGGAGTAAAGGGATCTTTAGAACTCAGTAAATATATCCAGTATTTGTTGGCCCGCCCATTGAGCGTCACCATGTCGATCTTTGATGGAAATGATCTGCTTTCGGCCCAACTCCCTGTAACGCTCACCTGATTTCCGTAGAGGCGCCGGTCTTGACTGGGCGTATACCGTATCTTCAAAGGTGATGTGTAACACACGGCTGGCTCTTTGGGCTGGACCTCTGTGCACTGTATGTCTGACTCGAAGGGTAAGATGTCTTAGGTAAGTGAACGCTGTGCTCTCCATCTGCCTCGGGGCAGGGTGCTGTAACCAGTTTCTTCACTGGATAAGGGGAGCAGGCCTCTTGACTTCAGAGGACTGCTGTCCGTCGTTTACTGCACAAACGGTAAGTTTCGAGTAATTCTAATGTCTTTAAAGTCTTTAGTAATGAGGTTTCTTGTTTTGCAGGGTTCCGGCGATGGCGGATGACAGGCTGAAGTGAGTTGAAGATGGAGCCCGTGTGATGAATAGAAGCGCCTGGAAGCACGTAAGTAAGCGCTTGTTGCCTGCTTCACGATGCGCTCTAACTGTCTTTTTATTTTGCAGGTACAAGTTCGGAGCGGCTGCAGGGTGCCGGAATACCCACTGGGTTAGATGTGGAAAGGAGTAATGGCACTGAGTATTAAAGTTCCCCAATGTCTTTAAACGCACCTTGTTTTGTCTTTCAGATGCGGGATGCAGCGCCGAAGGCCTCCGGAGCGTGCGAAGAGTTGGTAAGATTTTGTCTTTCAGATGCCGGAATGCAGTGTGAAGACCTCCGGAGCGCACGAAGAGTAGGTAAGCCTTTGTCTTTCAGATGCCGGAATGCAGCGCGAGGCTTTGGTGACAGCCGATGGACCAGGTAAGTGAAGAGCTGTCACTGAAGACCGTAATGCTAACCTGTTCTTTGTCTTTATAGGTGTTGCTGAAGACTGGATTCAGGATGGTAAGCCTTTTTCCTTAGGCCCAGGATCAGATGCAGAAGACACGATGAGCGTTCTGCTGCAGAGGATGCAGAATAACGCAAAGCAAGATTCATCCATCGGGTGTGGTTTAAATAGCCTCCTGTAGTGCTTAGCTGTCTCCTTCCACAGCCACGCCTAGGTAAGAAAAGAGTTCCTGCTTTCCAGGAGAGTTCCAGTGTTCTGAATCTAGGGAGTGCCTCCTGCCCCACCCAACAGGAAAAGTAGTTCCAAACAGAAGAGGATCAGAGGCTCAACTGGCAGGCAAGTAAGCAGCATGGTCTGCTGCAGGTAAGTCCACCCAAGCATTATGAGCCCGGCGCTTCCAGCGCTGGGACTGGGCATATTTATGAGCCTGGTGCCACTGGTGCCAGGACTGGGTCCAAAAGGTCCCAATTGGGACTGGTTGGCACTCGGAACCTGGGTTATGGATCTGCTTCCAAGGGAGTTGGGAAAACCCTGACCTTTTGGAAGCAGATATCATGACACTCCCCCCCTCACAAGTGTCGCAAGCGTTTTCCCGGGTCTGTCCCCCCTCTCCATATTTCCTGGCAGCCTGCGGGCGGCTGAAGTAATGAACTTCGCTGGTAGCTAGTGTGTTAAATACTTGGAGTTCATCCGAGATTTGGGCAAGAATGGAGGGGTCAGTACCGGTGGAACAACATTGCTCCAGTCTTTTCAGTTTGGCCTCAGATCAGCCAAGGGTGGCTCTAATGGCTTTTATCACCCCAGCCTCCCGGGAGATAGACATACCCCTAATGTAAGCCTTAAAGGCCTCCCATCTAACCGCGGCGGACGTGTCCTGAAGAGAGTTAAGTTCAAAGAACGACTGAATGTCAGCTAGTATCTCAGACTTAAACACAATGGGCCTCATTACGACCCAGGCGGTAAGTTACCGCCTGGGTCGTACCCTTACCACCATGGTGTAAACTACGTTTACACCATGGTGGATGGCGGATTTACTGCCCCATTCCAAGGTGAGTGGGGCGGTAAATCCCCATTTCCCATTTTACCCTTCCCCATTCCTGCCCCATAGGGCATAATGGGAGTGGGGAAGGCGCTAATTACGCCACCGTAAATTACAGTGGCGTAATTAGCACCATGGTCCCTTAGCGCCATGGATTTTAACGCCTGCAAAAAACAGGCGTTAATATCACCATGGCGCTAAGGGGCCTTGTAATCAGGCGTTAAGGGTCGGCGCCGTTTACGGCGCCGTTAAGCCCTTAACACCTGATTCGTAATGAGGCCCAAAGTCTTTTAGGGCTTCGGACTTAAAGCGCCAGGTGCTGAGTGTTGGAGTGGGAATTCCCAGTCCCAAGGACAGTGTGATTGGAGCGTGATCCGAAAATGTGCAGGGCAAAATGCATGTATCCTCCGCCCTACCCCTTGCCTCCCTAGAGACCAAGAACAAATCTATCCTGGACGAGCTATCATGTACAGATGAATAATAGGTTTATTCCCGCTGCTGGGGGTGAAGTGTTCACCAGGCGTCACAGATGTTGAGCGACTGCATGTAACCATGCAGCCTGCGCGCCGCACCAGACAAAACTCTGGCAGCTGTGGCAGTTCTGTCCAGGACAGTGTCCAGAATAAGGTTCAGATTTCCCCCCCCCCACATAATCTGCACCCCTACGAAGCCCAACAGTATGGTAGTTAGAGTGTCAAAGAATTCCGGAGAATCTACGTTGGGACAGTAGGTGTTAACCAGCAGGTACTCTTTATTGACCAGTGTACAGTGTAGTATGACATAACGACTTTCAGGGTCAATGTAGCTTTTGTGCAGCACAAACTTAATTGATTTGTGGATCATCGTGAGAACGCCACTAGATTGTGTGGAATAGGAGGTAAAGAACCTGGCGGAACACCATGACAGGGCAACAGCCCTCGGGATGAGTCCATTGGAATGTGTCTCTTGTAGAAGCAAGATCTTGCAATTGTGTCTGTTGGCATAGGCCACAATCTTATGGGCCTTCGTGCGATTGCTCAGCCCCCGAATATTCCAGGACATTATGATAGTAGCCATTTCAGAGGTAGGCATCTACACACACAGTACCCATATTTCAGTGAACATCTCAGCTCCAGTGATGGTATGAGCTCCCAGAGTTGGAACAGCAAGTGGGCATGTGGCCCTTCAGTATGCGCGCCACGAAACCTTGTGTGCCTTTTTGAAAAACCACCCCTTTCCCAACCCCCACCCTCACCACTAACCATAGATCAGCAGCGTAAACATCGCCCACACTTAACTGCGCGCAGTTGGGCCGTCCCCAACCTGGCCCAAACTGCCTTAAGGCCCAACTGGGGCCAACACATACCAAAGGTTTGAAAAAAACCAGTGCAATCGCAATGGGGTGCGCCGTTGCCGTGCGCTAGCACGCTAGGAGCCAAATGGCTCTGTTGCACATCGAACAGTGGTGGCAGACACATGATGCAGGCCCCCGCCCGTGGAGCGGGTAACCAGGGACTGCGCGCGAGCCCCTGCGGTTCCGTAACAAACCAAAACAGTTTCAACAGTTAAATAGTGTTCACCCCTGTGTCCCATATATGGGGAACGGGGCTTATCGCAGAGAGATTATAGAC
The DNA here is from genome assembly GCF_040938575.1 of Ambystoma mexicanum. NCBI lineage: Eukaryota > Metazoa > Chordata > Amphibia > Caudata > Ambystomatidae > Ambystoma > Ambystoma mexicanum. Next base: position 667,878,425 of record NC_090933.1, on the reverse strand, counting down.
CTGCATTTGAACAACAGGAAGACAGAAATTGCGGTAGGACAACAAAACAATGCAAGATTAGCTCTGTGGAGTGCCTCGCTAACACGCCAAGAAGGATGTGCACATTAATGCTGTAGCTCGTAAAAACGGCAGAGACGCGATTCATCACAGGCGCAAACAGCACCCGGTGAGACGTCCGGCTCCCAAGCAAGCGCAACCCCATAGTGGGCGGCGGTGTAAATCATCCCAATGTAATCAGCCTTATGGGCATGCCGTGAGTCAGCGTGCCCTGAGTGGGGCGCGCCACCTTAGTTAACGGATTGCACGGTCGACCCCGGAACCAGCCACCACCCCCCCAGATCGACCAAGGATTCAGGGGAAATTGATGTGAGCGCTCAGACCCGGGTAGGGGGAGAGGTAAATGGCCAACGCCGACATTTCGTGGCCCACACACGCCCGAGGCGCGCGCTGCCGGGAGCCAGAACGTCTCAGTGAACAGAGCAACCTTACCAGTAACGCATTTGCAGATTAAGTTAACAAGTTCAATAAGTGTCTACAATCCGTGCCATTCGTAATCAATTATCAGCACAGCCGTCTCCAGAACCCTGAAGCGGTATTTGCATCTCAATGAATTTAACTGCCTCGTCAGGGATGGTGAAAAAGTACAATTTGCCCTTATGGGTGATTTTGAGTCGTGCAGGCAATAAGATTGCATATGGGACATTGCGTTCCTGGAGCATTTTCTTGACGCCAAGGAATTGACGTCTCTCCTGCTGCACCGCCACCGAAAAGTCTGGGAAGATTCTAATAGTGTGAGACTCGAGCAGCAGCTCCCCCTTCTCCCGTGACAGGCGAAGGATGAGGTCCATGTCACGATAATTAAGAATCTTGGCTATAATGCGCCTGGCGCTATCGCCAGGTCTGGGTCGCGGGGAAAGGGCCCGGTGAGCCCGCTCAACCGTGAAATAAGGGGAGAGGTTCGGATCACCCAGCAAGTCCTTGAGTAGTTGTTCGACTGCGTCCTCCATGCGCCCCTTCAGGGCAGTTTCAGGGACCCCAATGATGCACAGGTTGTTTTTACGGGAGCGGGACTCCAAGTCATCGCATTTTGCCTTTACGCTCTTCATGTCGCGTGATAAGGTGGCTACAGTGTCCTGAAGTGCGTGTATCGCATCTTCATTGGAGGAGATCCGGTTTTCGGCTTCAGTAATTCTAGATCCAGCCTGGTCAACACGGGTTTTGAGTGGGGCAATGTTTGCATTAATGTCGTTAAGCTTCTCGTGGAAGGAGGCAAAGTTTTTAGCCATTGATTCCATCATGGCAGTGAGGTCTGGTGCCGCCACCCCCGGATTAGGGCTGTTGTCAAGTTCTTCCTTTGGGGGCGACGTATGGCCCACCTCAGGCCGAGGGACCGCCTTAGTAAATTTGTCCATGGCACCCCCTTTAGCAGATCCTTTGGAGCGGCTCGACATGGCCAGAACCAACAGGGAAGATAAGATGGAGGGAGCAGGCTCTGGTGGTGTTGGGGGCCGCTACAGGTTGGACAAGAGCAACCCGGCAAATTGAGAACACAGCCCCCCGCGGCCAGTCCAGCTAGTGAGTCAGATATTGAGGAGGCCCTGTGCGCGGGAAGTCTAAATATATAGCTCAGCCAAGTATGAGGCTAAATGGATCATCACATTCTCGATTGCGGTTCCCACGGAGGACACCACCACAGGGAGCAGTGTCAAATCTGGGGAGGTTACAACTCCCAAGCAATGTATGGCAGGGCGGCAGAGGGAGATTCCAGCGGGAGAGGCACCCCTATAGACACGCGGCTGAAGTGTGGGTGATAGGGCAATCCACCGTAGAATGACCGTGTCCCGGTGCTCCAAGGTAGGAACCAAGTAATGCACACGCCGCCAGCTAGTGTCAGGGGAGAGGGTAGAAGAATCGCGGATACATGTAGGGCCCAGGTGGAGCCACCCCCTCAACTCCTCACCTGACCGGCACCGGATCAGCGTCGAGACAGAAATCCCTTACAAAATGGACACACCATTTGGATTCAGCTGGGTTTCAGATCAGCAGCGATGCAGGAAACAGGCCGTGACAGCGATCCCCACCGGTCCGTACCAAGCAGCTCAGCCCAGGCCCCTCACGACCATAGACGGGCAGCCGACGCACCGCAGGCGGCCGCGGCCTAAGCCCCCAACTGAAAGGACAGTCAGGCGGGGCCGGGACAGGAACGGACCGGCCCACGAGTGTAGTGTGTGGTCCAAGGCGCCAGGGGCAGAGCAGCCAGCAGCGAATCCGGCGGGAGGCACCCAATCAGGCCACGATGAGGACAGGGCCAGTCGGAGGCTCAAGGGAGGCCCTCAGCAAGACACAGCGGGACGAAGATCTCTGGGTCCGAGGGTCCGATTTCTCCCAAATTTTGACGTGCGGATAGTGCTGGTTGGCCGCAGTGCAGGGATCGTGGCAGGGACACAGGATCCAAAGCAGAACCGCATATGTCGACGGATAAAAGGCAGCTAGGCACAGAGCTCTTGCACTAGGCAGCCATTTTGCAGGCTGCTCAACAGCGCCCCCTCACGATTACTAAAATAGCTGCAAAGTACAAGCGTGCTAAATTCACTGCAGGCAAGCCATACTCCTGTTAGACTAAAAAGGTATAATTGCGGACTGGCAGCGAGCCAGGAATTCCTGGCACAACTCCCTAAATATAATGCAAAATTAATAAGCATGGAAAAATGACATAATTCAACCATATGAAATAGTGACAAATTAATGATAGCTGGGTAATATTTCAAAACGGTCAAAAATTCTAAGCTTTAATGTATCCTTATGGATAGTGTTAATTGTGAAAAGGGTGATGTCCATTGAACACAACCGTCCACACTACATTATGTTGTAATTTTCCAATGTCAGTTTTCAAATATCTCACTTAATTACACAATTTTCTTGTTCGACGCCATGAATGTCAAGTTACAGTAAAAAAGGTTAAATTGGGATAGCCAACGGGAAGGTTTCTGGAAAAAAATCACACCCTTGCAGGCAATGGACTGAAAGCGTTTTACTTCGGCAAACACTAAACTGGGCCTAAAATCACTATTGTCTGACACGCATTTTGAATCAACAATATATAATGGGGAAATCAGGGGTACCAATACCTAGACAAGGGTGTACCATACTTAAGAACGTTTCCTATGGCAAAATGTGCTGCACTGCTGGGGTAAACAGAGACAAAGCTGCATCCTCTATGCAGAACTGGGATTTTGCCATCAATCCTCTTCCATCACTATCACTGTCAATCTGCGGCTGTGCTCTTCTGGGAGTGGTTCTGTGTGCCTAGGATGTCTGCTGGTCTGTAGCAACCAGTCAACAGACCGAGGCTCTGGAATCTGATGCTGCCACCGTTGGCCTGCCACGGACCCTCCCTTTACCAGCATGCACATTGCAGGGGGGTGGGTAATGCATCTCCATCTGCCAAGAAAGCCCTGCAGGGGACCTAAGCTACCTTTTGGCTTTGTCCTTTGCCCCCTTACTCCCCTTTGCAGGATCTTTGTATGTGCACTTTGAAGAGGGCCTCTGTGCCCTTTGTTTTCTGCCAGTCATAATACCGACCCTAGAGGCAAGCACTGCCATCTTTATGATTTTGCTGTGGAACGTCTCCTCCAACCTGGATCGGTGCATGCCCATTGTTGGGGGAGAGGGGAAACAAGGGGGGGGGTTTGAAGGGAGAAGCTCCCTGCGTCATGAGGCCACCTTTTATCTACCGCCCTGCGACTACCATCACACTGCTGTGTCCGCAGGTGGCGGCACTGCCATTTCCAGAACTTATTCGCGGATCCCCATCTTTCCCACCTTGGGTTGTGGAACACTTCTCCATGTGTCTACATTAATCTTCCAGTTTGTGTTTACTCTCACACTGTTTCATCATTCGGGTTTGATCTTTGTCATGTTGGCCTTTGTACTGTTTATGAATTTTGGGTCACAATTTCAGCTTTTTCCAATGCATCTTTAGCTCTATTACTATTCTTCCTATATCTCCTATTACTTACTATCCGTCTTCCCCCTGTCTAACGCACTCTGGAACTCACACTGATGTTACACTCTGGAACTCACACTGATGTTACTCACAAATTATGCGGACGGTACGCAGATTCTCATACCTCTATCAGGCAACTTTGTCGAAGATACGGCTCTAGTAAACAAAATCTACCTCCTCATTCAGGCATGGATGGCCTCCCACTGCCTCTGCCTAAATGACAAAACTGAGATATTAATACTGGCTTCCGACTCTAACCTAAAAAAACTGAGCCCCAACTATCGTAATTTCAACATAGATGGCAACACAATCAAGGTGGCCACCGAGGTAAAAACCCTGGGCTTTTACCTCGATTCCACTCTATCCCTCAAAAAACAAGTTAACACCCTGGCATCCTCTACAGCGTACACCTGCAAATTAATCAGGACCTGTAGACCTTACCTCTCTAAAACCAACTGCATCATGCTTGCCAATGCATTAGTCATGTCCAAACTGGACTATCGCAATGCCCTCTATGCAGGTGCCAACAAATCCATCATAAATAAAATGCAAATCCTTCAAAACAACGCTCTTAGAGCAGCCCTTGACATACCCCGCAAAGCACATATCTCAAACGTTAGGAAAGACCACCACTGGCTCAAAATCAGCGACAGAGTCCTGCTCAAGACACTATCGCTTACCCATAAAGGGCTCAACAACACTGCTCCCCCCTACATCTCAGCCAGACTGACTAGAAAATCATCCAGGCACCATACTAGGGCTACTAACCACTACCTGCTCGAAACCCCTAGATTCAGACGTTCCAAAGCGGGCGGAGCAAGCTTCCCTGTCAAAGCTGCCCAGGCCTGGAACGCACTGCCCATTGCACTGAGAGCCAACCTACCCTACTCCAATTTTAGATGCAAGGTAAAAAACTGGCTCTGGACAAATGACAACTAACTCTCGTGGCACCCAATGACCATGATACCGTTGCCCAAATCGATTCTGTTCTCATACCTACACCTGTACACTCCCTCAAAACTACAATATGCTACTTTTTTTCCTTCCACACGGCGTGTATTGATATGTTCTTACTGTACTGTTATGTTGTTTCTCGCCTATACTCTGTATGTAACCCAAGCTTAAGTAACCTTGTACCTGCTGCGCCCGGCTACCCCTGGGTTTTGTGCGCATTATCAAATAAACAATACAATACAATACAAACCCTACTCCATTCTTAATCGCTTCTTCCAACTTCAATTACAGTTTTGCTGAGGCTTAGACTCTTTTTTAATACCCAAATGCCTGCTGCTCTCAACATCCCAAACCACCTTCTAGCACTCCCCTTACCCCACTTGGCATCTGAAGCGGTACAGCTATAATATACCAGTCTTACTGGATTCCTCTTCACCTCTTCCTGATTTTTCAACCTTTGAAGGACACTTTCTTTTTCTAAACCTCACTTCTAATAGTCTATTGTCCTCATAGGCCTCTCGTCCTTTTGCAAAGACAGGGATTTGCTATTAACTTTCCTTTTATAGTCCTACTTTGCTTTTATTCTAATGACTTCAGCAGGGTGCAACATTTACACTCCCCACTAGCCATCGGCTTGTGATAATTGATCCTGAGGGAGTTATAAATGGTGTGATGTGTGTGTGTGTGTGTGTGTGTGTGTGTAGAATTGAGGTGGCAAGTGACTTTAGGGCGGCTAGTAGCTTGCGAGTCTACATGTTTACCCCAGCTTTAGCATCCATCGCTACACAATTTGACCTGCCAATTTCTTCCCATTACAGACTCCCCCATTTCACTAAACGTCCCAACCCTCCTTCATACATCTCTGCTTTTCCCCTTGATCTAGTTTTGTCCAAACAGTAGTCTGATTCCCCAATTTCTATTTTCCCTTTCCCCACTGTAGACAACCTGTTTTCGTCTTTTGCCAAAAGCGTAGTTTCCTCCATTCCTTCAACCTTTTCCTTTATGTTGACAGACATTGGTATCCACATGCTCCATCCAGTCTTGGATGTTCATCAAGATTCATACTCTACCCTCATGTCCCCTGCTAGCACCTTAACTCTACCACTCCCACCACATCCCTTTGTGTAAAGCCCACTCTCTCAAAACCATTGTTAACTTCTTACTTGCATCCTAATCAATTTGCAAAATTGTCTTTTGCTGAAAGAAATTACACCCTTTTGACCTTGCTGCATCTTCTCTTCAGTCTTACTACAAGCCCAATCTATTTCATGCTCAATTATTACCAATCTCATTTCTTCGTGATCCCTTCACTTAATAATTTTCTGTATCCTTGAACAGACATCCCACTCTGAATTAAACTCTCAGCCACTGATTTACCTTCAAAACGGATAAACGAAGTTTGTTCATCCTTTCTCCCTCCTACTCCCTCATCTCTCTCCCCTTCACAATCCCCTACGTCCCACTCCTTCAGCCTATTAGTTCCTTCTCTTGTTTTACTGCTCTTCCTGAAGCTTTCCCTCAGCCTCCAGAAAAGGCTTTGTACCCTTTACTTAAAGCACAGAAAAGTTCTTTCAATTCGTGAAAAACCCTCACTTGATACACCCGTTCCTTCCTTTGTTATTTTATTTCCAAATTCCTTGGAAAACACTTCCGGTTCTCAAATGACAATGCATTACTTACCGTAAAAGCATTTCTGATGGTTGTATCTGCTTAGATTCACATGCTGTGCATAGTCTGACATCCAGTGGACACTGCAGAGTATTGCATTTTGTTTTTCATAGTCGAAAAGGGGACGTCGACAAGGCGTGTCTGTAACACTATCCCTATAGTGACGTGCGTTGTACCCACAATCCCTCACGCGTCGAGGTCCCTCTGTTTGTATTTTTTCTGCCCTGAGGGAGCCTTCTATACGTGAGTGAGTACAGAAAAGAGAGAGAGATGTAGAAAGGTGTCTATGTTCCTTCCATCCGAGCGGGGAGGAAGGGTGGGCGCATGTGAATCTTAGCAGATACAACCATCAGAAATGCTTTTACGGTAAGTAATGCATTGTCTTCTGACGTTTGTTAATCTGCTTAGAATCACATGCTGTGCATAGACTAGCGAGCAGTACCCGGAGTTGGCGGTGGGTTATGAGAAGGAACAGTAGAGAAAAGATGTCTTAATACTGCCCGTCCCACCTGGGAGTCAGATCTAGAGTGTGCATCTAGACATTAGTGTTTTGTAAAGGTGTGCACAGAACTCCAGGTTGCCGCTTTGCAGATGGACTCAAGGGGAACATTTGCAATGAATGCTATGGATGCCCCAGTACCTCGAGTAGAATGTGCTCGTGGCTTGAAGGGTAGTTCTCTCTTAGCAAGAGTGTAACAGAGTGATGCATTGAACAATCCATCTAGATATAGTGGATTTTGAAACTGCATCTCCTTCTCTTCCTGCTGCCACCGAGACAAAGAACTGATTAGTCTCCCTCAGTGGTCTGGTTCTTTCCATGTAGAACATGACAGCTCTGCGCACATCAAGTGTATGCAGACTTTTTTCTCCCGAATTGGAAGGGTTTTGAAAGAACGTTGGTAGTTCTATTGACTGGTTTACATGGAATTTTGAGATGAATTTCAGTGAAAACCTTGGGTGCATGCGTAGAAACACTTTATCTTTGTGAACTGCTACAAAGGGGTCTAAAACAAAGAGCCTGTAGTTCACTCTCCTAATGGAGGTGATAGCTATTAGGAAAGCGGTCTTAAGAGTGAGGTCTTTAAGAGTCGCTCTGTGCATGGGTTCAAAGGGTGAGCACATGAGTCTGGTAAGTACCACATTCAGGTCCCAGCCGGGAGCTGGGTTTGCTATCGGAGGGTGTATTCTCTTTACTCCCTCCATGAAGGATTTGATAACTGGGACTTTCCACCACGACACTTTAAGCTGGGAAGTGGTGTATGCAGAAAGTGCCGCTAGGTGGACTTTAATGGAATTGAACACTAGACCTGAGTCCAGTAAATGGGTCAGGTACAGGACAATGTGCGTGGGGGAGCAGTCAACTGGGTCGATGCTTCTTCCTCTACACCAGATGACAAATCTCTTCCATTTGCTAGAATAACAGTGACAAGTGTTAGGCTTTCTAGCCTCCCTGAGGATGTCCATGCATCTCTGCGGGAGTTGTAAGTGTCCAAATTCTATGATCTCAGGAGCCAGGCTGCTAAGTTCATGGTCTGAGGGCATGGATGCAGTGTCCTGCCCTTGTCCTGTGACAGCATGTTGTGCAGACAGGGAAGTTTCACTGGGGGAGATATAGACATCTCCATCAAGTGAGCGAACCATGGCTGCCGGGCCCACATAGGGGACACTAGTATCATGGTAACTTGTTCCTGGTGCATCTTGTGCACAATCTTGTTGAGAAGGGGAGTCGGGGGAAAGGCGTAAGCAAATTTCCCTGACCATGGAATCGATAAACCGTTCCCCTTGGATTGGTTCTGGGGGTACCTGGAGGCGTAATCTTGGCATTGTGAGTTCTCCAGAGTTGCAAACAGGTCCATTTCTGGGAATCCCCATTGAGTGAAGACGTCGAAGACGATGTCTTCATGCAACTGCCATTCGTACTCTGAGGGCAGAGGGAAGTCTCTGCTGAGTTCGTCTGCTAGCAGATTGAGTTCCCCTGGTACATGTTGCGACAGTGGGAACATGTTGTGTTTGAGAGCCCACTTCCAGATATTCTGGGACAGCTTGGACAGTCCTGGAGAGTGGGTGCCCCCTTGCTTTTTGGAGGTAGTACATGGCTGTAGTGCTGTCCGTAAGGGCCATCACTGTCTTCCCTTGTAGGTGTTCCTGGAAGGCTTTTAGTGCCTTTAACACTGCCAGTAGCTCCAGTAGGTTTATGTGCTTGGATGCTACGCTCGGAGTCCACTCTCCGTGAGCAGTCTGATGGGATAGGTGAGCCCCCCCCATCCTGTGAGGGATGCGTCTGTGGTTAGAGTGGCTTCCACTGTGGGTGTGGCAAAGGGTTTCCCACTTACCAGGTTTTCCTTTGTCCACCACCGTAGCGAGAGAACCAAGGCCTGCGAGACCACCACTAGATCGTCCCATTGTCCGCTGGCCTGACACGACTGGCTGTTGAGCCACTCTTGCATTGGGCGCAGGCGCGCGTGAAGTACCAAATAAATACATGACGCCATCATTCCTAGCAAGCGCATCGCTTTGCGCACAGTCACCTCCCGACCTGCCACATATTGGGGGATCTGAAGCAGCATGTTTTGGACCCTCTCGTTGGAGGGGAAGACGAGGCCGTCCTTTGTTCGAATTAGAGCCCCTAGGAATTGTTTGACTTGGCTGGGGTCTAAACTTTACTTCTTCTCGTTGATGGAGAAGCCCAGTTGGAACAAAAGGTCTGCAGTCTTTTGGGTGTTTGAGAAGCAGGTCTCGGAAGAATCCCCTGTTATGAGCGAGTCATCGAGGTAAGGGTATACTGGGATGGATAACCTGCGCAGGTGGGCTGCTGCCACTGCCAGTACTTTCGTGAATACCCTTGGTGCAGATGCTATGCCGAAGGGTAGCACTCTGAACTGGTAGTGTTTGCCCTCTATCATGAACCTGAGGTATTTTCTGTGCGCTGGCAACATTAAAATATGAAAGTATGCATCTTTCATGTCCAGTGTTGTCATTTAATCTCCCTGTGATAGCAGTGGGATCACTTCCTGTAAGGTCAACATACGAAACGTTTGGGGTTTGACAAACTTGTTCGCTGGGCGCAGATCTAATACAGGGCGCATGGTTAGATCCTTTTTGGGTACAAGGAAGTACACTGAATAAATACCTTCCGTTACCTGAAATAGAGGCACAACCTCTATAGCTCCTTTCTCCAGTAGCTGGTCCACTTCTTGGAGAAGGATGGCGAGGTGTTCTGGTATCATGCGTCGTCCCCTCGGGGGTCTGTATGTTGGGGAACTGTTGAACTCTATACAGTAGCCGCGGGCTACGGTGGATAGTACCCAGCGGTCTGATGTTATTCCCTCCCATGCTGGAAGAAAGGATGTTAACCGGCCCCGACCAGCAATGCATGGGAGGGGACCCGAATCTTCGCGTCACTTGGTGGTGTTGGTGGCTTGGGAGCCTCTAGGGGTGGAACCCCGGCCTCTCCCCTTGCCACGGCGTTGACCTCTCTGATTGTACTGGCCACTATTACTTTGGTAGTTGTTGGCAGAATATTGAAGTTGTTGATTCTGTTGCTGGCGTTGGCCACGAAAAGAACGCTTGTTGCCAAATCCCCACCTGTTAGGGGGCTTTGATATTTGGTCCAAGGTCTTTATGGTATCAAATTCTTTTTTCGAATTTTCCAGTGCGTTGTCCACTGCCTTTCCAAAGAGGTTAGACTCTTCAATAGGCTTGTTAATGAGCGCTGCTTGCATTTCCGCCTTAAACCCGGAATTGCGAAGCCAGACGTGGCGCTTCAGCAGAATTCCCTGTACCAAAGAGCAGCCAGCTGTTTCCGCTGCATCGAGGGTATTCTTAACGATGCATTGGTTGACCAGAGACCCTTCATTAACTGTAGCCAGCAATCTAGTTTTTAGGGGTTCAGGGACTTCCTCGATGTCCTGCTTAAGCTTTCCCCATTGCGCATCAGCGTAGCTTGCCAGCAATGTGTTATTATTGGCAATTCTAGTTGAGAACGCTGCCGAGGTGGTAATTCTTTTGGCTAAGGCATAAAGCTTTTTCCCCTCTTTATCCGGGGGTGCCTCGCTGGTAGACAGTGGAACCCCAGCCCTTTCCCTAGTGTTAGTCACCACTAAGGATTCCGGGATTGAGTGACCCTTAATATATAGTGGGTCTGATTGAGAGGGTGAGAACAATTTTTCGATTCTTGGATTAACCCCTCTTACTAGTGCAGGGGTGGCCAGTGAAGGGTTGGTTTGTCTCTTAACAGAGGAGAGTATTGGAATGGTTTGGCTGGTGGGGGGTTTTTCTTTGATAATCCTTTCCACAAAGTCAGTGTCTGGGGTGACCTCCCCAGTTTCGACCTCAAAATGTGCTGCTGCCTTCCTCAGCAGCGCGTTAAAGGTGGGCTGATCGTCAACAGGCGAAGGGTTCCTAACTGGTGTGGTCTGAGGAGACCTGATGTATTTAATGTCTGGCTCTGTAGACCCTGATGGGGACAGCCAGGGATTTGGGTCACCCTCACCTGGGTCTTCTTCGTACCCTTCCTCACTTATGTTAGTGTCCTCATGGAAGCCTTCTCCCCTCTTGTTGGTTTTCATCATTAATGAACTCCTCTCCTTCCTGGAAGTGAGTGTCCTCTTCGGTGAGGTCTTAAGAGTTCATATCCTCCTGAAAGGGGTTATAGAACAACTTCGGGTATTTAGCCCTTGGACTTTCTAGGAGTACCTCCGTAGGTCTTTTAGGTGTCCTGGAATGGCCATGAATCTGTCTAACTTGTGCATACAGGAATGTAACTTCTCTAAGGTCCACTGAGGTAGGCCACAGGGGTCTGGAAGTGAAAAAGGAGTTTCTTCTCCTTGTATTCGCCTAGATCTGTCCCATAGCGTCGAAGATAAGGTGCCTTCGCCTTCTGAGAAGTGTTCTGGCAGGCTAGGGCTTTCTGTCGACGGTGGGAGCTGTCCCAGCCTACTTTCCGGCGCCTTCAGCGTTTCTTTGGCCTTCTGCGCGGTTTTCGGCGTGTCACTTGTCGTCCGTCTCTGGCTGTCCTTAGAAGATATACGCGCGTGGCTTTCGGCGATCATTCTGTCTGCCGAGGGAATCGCTCGCCGTCGCGCTAGGTACCGTCGAGTCTTTACTGGCAACGTGCACACTCTTACGAGACGCGCCGCCGCCTGAGGGTTTGGGGTTAGCGCCCTTATTTCCAGAGTGCCCGGTCACCTGTCGCGGGAGCGGTGGCGACCCTTGCGGTCGGCAGAAGACGCCGGTGGGCCCGGCGCCTCCATTGGCGCTATGGCTGCCTTAGTCTTCGACGAATGCGTGCCGTGGGGTATGTGTTTCTGAGATTTCTTGTGTGCGTCCTTGTCGCCGGGGTGTTCATCCCCATAAGCTGGCCGTGAGCCGGGCTTGTCGGGGCTGGGGACGGACGAAGAGGAGCGATAACGCTTCCTCGAGAGGTCTACAACCTCCGTTACGGAGGCCGTGTAATCACTGTCCTCGTCACATTCGGCGGCGGCAGCGGGCGAGGAATCTGACCTAGACATGGCATAGGCCGCCCACCTTTTGACCCTGCGGTCCTTTATCGTTTTGGGCTTAAGTAACTTACAGGCCGCACAGCCGTCCTTGTGATCGAGGGGCAAGCAAAGGTTGCACCGTTTGTGCTTGTCCTTCCAGGTATATTTGCCTTTGCAAAGTGGGCAAAACCTAAACGGCGTCCTCTCCATAGCTGAGGGCAAGAAGTGTGATTACGACCTCGAAAGAGAGGGAGGGGAAAGAGAAAGGCATTCTCGGAGTGAAAAGAAAAGATCACACAACCCCACTCTCCCTCCGCTCGTGCTTCCGTCGGAGATCTTGCTCGGCGGAGAAACAGCTTGCAGCTTCGTCGAGGGAGGGATCTATGTGTTAGATATTAATAATAATAAACGACCATGGGTCGAAGAAATGATTTCGCAATGTCTCTCGAGGAGCTCCGCATAGCGGCGACCAATAACTGGGCGGAAAAAAACAATCTGAGGGACCTCGACGCGTGAGGGATTGTGGGTACAACGCACGTCACTATAGGGATAGTGTTACAGACACGCCTTGTCGACGTCCCCTTTTCGACTACGAAAAACAAAATGCAATACTCCGCAGTGACCACTGGATGTCGGACTATGCACAGCATGCGATTCTAAGCAGATTAACAAACATGAGAAACCTTGTTTCAAATGCACTCTTACCGCCACTTAAATCTGGTTTTAGTCTGGTTCACTCCACTAAAACTGTTCTTTTACACAAATTTGGTTGCCTCTACCAGTATCTAAGCCATCCTCGGACTAGCAGCTTTAGACACAGTGGACCATTATTCTCTGCTTTCCTCTGTCATTTCTGACTCTCAATTCTATTCCTAACTTTCTAATCGCTCCAGTTCGGTCTCCTTGGTAGGGGTTTCCCTTTGCTCTTCTAAACTTCAGTGCACCTCAAGACTCCGTTCTTTACTATTATCCCTCCATACTTTTTCCTCTCTTCTCTATTATTGTATCTGACGATTTAAACTGTCCATTTTACATTGATTATTCTCAAAATTTTCTTTCCTTCTTTCACTACCCGAATTCACACTTGAAGCTCCAATGTACTGCTTCAAATGCCCATCCACACCACATTTTAATTCAAAGAATGATCTTCTCTTTGACCATTCCCCTTTGCCTGCATTTGCACTCTAATTTCCCCTCTCAATAATCTACCTATAATATCTAAAATGTGATTCTTTAAACATATTTCTTTGCTTGACGAGACTAGTTGCTACCAACTTTACAATGTTTCTGCTTCCAAGACTTACTACAAGCAATTCCCCTTCTTGACTGCTGAGCCTTACTTTTGTGTCACTCCCGCTCCCCCCACTTCTTCAGTCTATCAGTCTTATTTGCCTGCTGCTGTCCCATTCCATTCTCTCCCTCCCTTGCTGGCTTTCTTTCCAGGCTAGACACCTCAGCCCAATCTCTGCATTGCGTTTAAATTGGGCTCAGTCTTCCGCCTTTCTCTCTTCTCTGGTTTCTGTTTGCTCTTACTTGCCCCAGTCAGTCATTCTATAAACTGTCGCCCGTCCACCTATGGCTCTTTCCAGTTTTTTCATTCTCCTTTCTGACCCCCTAAACTTTGGAATGCACTTTCCTACTCTATGTTCTGCACACACTCTTGCTTTCTTTCACCAAAATCTCCTCTTACGATGACAAACATCCATAAACAATGCAGAACCCTGTCAAGCTTTTATTCCTTTTTATTCTTGGTTCCAGCTTTTGGTAAACCTAAACAGCATGTGGCAAGAGTTCTTCTGTTTATTTAAATAAACCATGTTCAAATGTGCGTAGGTCTCAGATAACCATGTTTGCTTAGTCAACGTATCAAACACTTATCTGCCTCCAGTATTTGCAATATAAATTTCTTTCATTAAGTACTCCAAGGAGATACAATATTTCCCAATGGAAAAGTGGAGCAATTCCATGTTCAATTAGAAAATAAATGTTGGACAGAATCGCTCCAGAGACCATTCAGAATCTGCAGCAGGAGGGTGTAGGAGGGGGTAGTTGGATGGAATGACAATAGGTTACCAAAAACAGGATGTTTTATCTGAATTTTGAGAAGTGCAATACATATATCCAAGAAAAGAGGAGCCTCACTGAATGGCATAAAACAATATGCAGGAACAGTCCTCAACTCAATATAGGTTGACATTGGTTAAACAGCAATATGGGTACTGTGATCAACCAACAAAACAAATAACACTAAAGTAGGTTTCAACACTTTCCTCTACAAATAACAATAGTATTCCCTACTTGCAACTAAGCAGAAGATTAAAGATGGGGTTAAGCAACGAAGTGTCTGCGTACTGAGTCTACTAAGGTTACAGATCTCCCACAGGATCTGAGAAATTCCTCTGGTAGGAAGGACACATGGTAGGCGTATTACCACTATTCTGTCTATGAGGGGCAATGTGGAGAAATGCCTACAGGGAAAATGCAAGAAAAGGGTGCAGGATGGGTGAAAATAGAGTCAGGGTTCCAGCTCCAATACTTTTATAATATATGGTAGCCGGCAATACCATTATAAAATCCTGTAATAAGATGTTGAGGAGGGGTTAGAAGTTTCAACTGCAATATTTTAAAAAAGCATGCAAATGTTATTACAGGCTGGTTAGGGCATCTATATGGACTTGTAAAAAGAAATTCACTACAGTAACTGTAGTCCGTTATTACAGTTCGGTTGTGAAGGCACAATGCCTGCTGCTTGAGCCAGCACAAGAGTAGAATTTGAGCGGTCATAACCACAACCAGCTTTCCCGACCGCGTTCTTCTAAAATTGCTTTGTGAAACTTAACAGGCATGAAATGATTAGGAAAGGTTTATGGTAGTACGTTTATTGTGTGCACGGTCGAGTTCAAAATGGGAGAGAAATAACCTGCCTGTTATTTTTAAATCTCAAAACAGTTTTTAACCCCTTAACTACTCAGCTATTACGCAGATCTACACAAACAGGAGTATGCGCGTCCTCAGCACTTAACAGCTTTAACATTGATTATATCCATCAATTGGAATATCTTAAAGTAGATTAAGCAAGATACCAGGTATTAAAGGGGATGTCTATGTATTATAAAAAGGGATAAGGTATCCCCAACCGTAAATTATACAAATATTTCAAGTCACCTTTAAGTTCTTGGGCTTATTTCCCCTAGCACACAAAAATGCTCAGCAACTTCTGATGATCTCAAAACGAACGGTAGTTTTTTTTTTATCCCATATATCTCCCTCAATCTATACTAGGAATACAGTGGCCATAGCACTATTTGCAAACCATCCAGGGAGATTGTGCGTGGCTAACCCCTTGCTCAGCGGAATTAAGGGATAGAGTGCCCAATTCACTTGAACAACATTTTTGAAGGGACATTGAGGGGGAGGGGGAGGGGGAGTTGAAGGGGGCAGGCTTTACAGCCATCTGTAAGCATGCCTAACAGTCTTCTACAGGGTTGTCAACTTCTGCAGCTCTTACACCCATGCTCTGTCAGGGCTCTAGCCCCTCAGCTCTACAGGAACCCCTTGTGGTGTTCTTGGTCCCCTGTGAACCTTCTCTTTGCCTCCCCAAATACTAGTTTGCTCTGGCCTTAGTTTTTTCATAGCCTCCTCCAATGGTTCTCTTAATTGGTTAGATTATGCTTATCGTTTTAAGGAGTCTCTGAATAGTGTCTTCGTCCAGTGTCTCATTTGCCCCACTTGATGTGGGTCTGCGGCGTGCGTTCCTGGATTCAAGAATCGCAGCAGTCATCTTTGCTTTGGGAGCAAGTCCTGCCCCTGTTACGAATCTGCAGGTTTTTGGTCACTTAAACTTCTGTGCCTCCCGTTGTTCAGCAGTCTTTGAGGAAACCGGAATGAGAAACAGACACACGGGACTGACTCATTGTGATCGGTATAAACTTACCAAATAATAAAAGGTTGGAAAATGCCTCACTGTCCACAACCTAGGAGGCATTTCTGTACCTCAACCAAAACTAAGGGTCTGTGCTGTGTCAAGATGTCCAAAGCACAAATGTCCTGTGTCTGAAATCCGAACATAGCCCTCACATTCTAAAAGTAAAGGTGCGAACGGTAGGGTCTTTGGCTCTGAAGGTGCACAAATGTTAAAGTTCACTAAAAAGGTTCAAATCCAACAAAAGTTCCAAATGGATTGTGTTCACAGTTTTAGGGAATGACTCCCTTCCCCAGGTCCCTCTCCAGCACAATATAGGTTCAAACGCATATCCAAGTTCCTATAGCTCAAGAGGATAACCCGCTCTGCTTGGTATTGCAACCCACTCCAGGGGAAATGACTGCCCCCCCCCCCTTTTGCCCCCAAGTCAATTCCACATTCAATCATTCAATGCAATTCAAAATTCTAAGGGCATGAATCTTCCTTGGGATTCATCTTTAAAAACACAACTTGAGTGCAAGTTCCAGACTCGCAAAACACCTGGTATACTCTGCTGCCAGGACTTTGTATGTCACTGTTCATCAATGTTAAGAACAGGGGGGCATGTGTCTTGCCCACGTTGTTTTTTCTCATAATGTTACTTGCTTTCAACTCTCAGGTATTGCAACTGTGAAGTTGACAACGAATTTGTCAAGGAGCCCCTTCCTCCCCACTCGTCAATTAGTTGACCCTTTTCAGTCTCTGTATTTCCACCCCGGCTTCGCAGCCCTCCACCATGCACTCACCCATGTTTTCTTCCTCCGTTCGGTGCCGCTCCCACTCCAGTTCTCCTTGCTACTTCTGCAGAGCTCAGAGTCTTTCTCCCCTCCCCACGACAGTGGCACTGAGTGTTCTCGATTTCCATGCTGGTATAAAGCCTGTCTCAGCGTTCGGTTCCCACTGCGTGTTTTTCACTGGCAGCTCCACTGGCTACCGGCGATGCACTCCCGAGCAGCCAGTACAAAGCCTGCTTGTCAGCTTCTCTCCTGGCTGGCGGTCGTCACCAATCACGGCCTGGAGTGCTTTCTGCCCCCCAACTAGGTCGGAGTGTCTTGGTCGACTTCCTCACTCGCTGCCACCACTCCAGAAGCTCTCAAGATACCATTTTGGGTTGGTACGCCGTCTTCTTCTGGTCTGCTGGTGCTGCACTGCTCATCACACCCGTCTCCGGCTTTTGGGTTGGTACCTGGAGGAGAACGCCTTTTGCTTTCATGTGTTCCATTTTTAAACTCATGCTTCAAGGAAGGGAGATGCTCAGAGCCAATCGGCTTCCCTCAAACACTAGACTGTTCCTTTTGGTTCAGTCTAGCAATCTTCATTTGGACAGTCCCCTTTCTCGTCTCAGTCTTTGTCATTCTGATCACTACTAAATACTGGAAGATATGGTCTGCAGGCTTTGCGGATTGTTGATGGGGATTATCACAATATGCCATCAAGGCATAGGGAATGAAGGGGATATCCCTAAAAGGTAAAGGGGGATGCCATGTCTCATCTGATGATGCCTGTCCTCCCCCCCCCCCCGCCCCCGAGGGTCACCTCCCCTCATGTGATCCTCCCTCGCATTGCCGCCCTCAGGGACAGGATTATCATCCGTCACCCCTTGGGCCCATGAGGAGAGGCCACCTCTGAGAAATGAGTAATGACATCAGATTTATCACAAGTCCTTCCAGCTGAATTGACTTCACTTCTTTGGGCGTTGCCCGAGATCCCACTGGCATGCAGGACGCTTCGGAACGGTTCGATATGCTGTCCATTTCTCCTGCTCCTTCACAGTAGTTATAACAAAAGAGTTGATGGCTGAAATGTTTAGAATTAATCCTAAACCTCTATCAATAGCTCTGGGCAACCCACCAGCCCATTATTCTTCAGCTTGCCAAGCCATTACAGAAAGGGCAAAGACCCTATGCAAATCCAGCGTGGTCCCAACTGCTTGGTCGCATCCCTCCTGCACAAGACCACAAGCAACACCAGACATGTTTCAGCCTCACTGGGAGTCCACGAGGTGTAGCTTGGGTCTCTTCAGAGGAGTTGGTCTGCATTTATCCACAGGAGTCTAAATAGATTCATGGGACCCCATGCGACAACATTAAGTCTAGGTTTCACATCAGATTCCTTGGTTTGAATATTCCACAAGGTTTGCCACTGACATGTGGGATCCCACAGAGAGATTCGCACATCCAGGTGTTTCTAGCCAGACACTCAAGAGAGCTTCTGATTCAGCTGTTTTATGGAGTGAATGGAAGAGCATTGCATGCCGCACCTTCGGAGTCCAAAACATCTGGGGCCCTCTCTTGTAGATGTATTCTTCTCTTTGGAAATGATGCAGATTTACCTTCACAAACTCCCAGTAGCTTGCAATGGCACCTTGGTAGATTCCATGATTTCTGTAAGGAGAAGATTAAAGAAGACTGTCACCATTCCAAAGATCTTAACTATTACCCTGAACAGTTCGCATATGGAAAAGGTCAAATCCTTTAATTCAGCATAAGGTTTAATTGTAAATGTTCAGGGATGTTAGATTTGGAAAAAGACACTGCATGTTAGCTAGATGTGGAGTAGCCACACCAAGGCTTTCAAAAGAAATTGGTGGCAGGGCTATTTCAGCTTTGATGGATGTTTGCAGAGCACAGGTTACATCCATCATAGCATATGGTGCTGAACTGTGGGGTTACCATAATATCGACATTTTAGTGGACATCTGAAAATCAGTGTTATACATCTCTCCCATACATCCTTTAGGTCAGTTTATAGTAAGGCTATCATATTTAAGTAAAGGAAGTCTTACCATATAAGGTCATTAGCATCTGTTTTTTTAAGATGCATGTTAAGATTAGCAACTTTAAATAATGAACTTGTTATGATGACACTACCATGTATGGGCATAAATAATCTGGTCAACTGTGACAAGAAAAGAAAACATGTTGTGGTTCTTGTACAAACTGTATGTATAAACATTGTTTCATGCCATATTTGAATGTGCATTTTGCTGCTGTTGCCATTTCTGTAACAAATCACAAACATGTTTGGTGGTCTCCCAAGAGATATGGAATCTCCATAGGGTTCCACAGCACTGTATGTATGTATGCAAGCAACTCCCCCCGATTGCTAGATTCATCTACAACAGGAGGGCCTCTATTTAATATGAAAATAAATATTTACCAACAAAACTAACTTGACTCCTGGAAGTCCCCTACTTCAGATCACTTCAATCAGTTTATGAAATCTTTATTATCCTTGCCACTTGATTTTAAACATTTGTTTATTCAGGTTTTGCATATGCATAGAAACCGCAGTACAGTAATCGTGGTCACCATCATCATAAAGTCGACAATAGAGTACATCCAACAGCAGTTCTAACAACTCAGTCCACTGGAAATTGTGCTTCCTATGTTTTCCCAATCCCCACACCTTCTGGCCCCTCCCCACCTCCTCACATCTGGCCATGTCTTCTGTTCATTCTTACCATTCATGGAGACTTCAAATCTGTGGAGCAATACAACTCATTTAACAACTGACTATAGTCTACCACACCCCTTCCTCCAACTCAGGGGTCCTGGGTTCTTTGCAAAATGTCCAACTCGGCCATTCCCCACCTACGGATATTCCCCATCTAATGCATCAAGGATGAACCCTGAGGCTTCTACTAGGCAATAGCAACCCACCTTTTTGCCAATATCAGCATAAACTGAGCTAATCATCTCCTTGTTTTATACATTTTTCCCCCCGGCACCAAGCCCCACAAACACACTCAAGCAGCACTCACAGTTGGAGTGAAGTGAATCATTAATATTTGACATCACAACCTGTCAGTAGCGTGCAACCACTGCACATACCCATGGCATTTGCCAGATCCCCACCGGCACAGTCCCACATCTGAGACAATCCTGACATCAGGCGTTATTCATTGGATGCAGTTTGGCCGGGGTCACATAAGCCCTGTGTAAAACATAAAACTGAATAAGTTGGAACCCAACGTTCCTTCAAACTTTCAGGACTTGTTCCCTTATCTTCGCCCAGTCAGTGTACAAAATCTGGTCCCCTTTGTCCCCCTCCCACTTAATCTTGACCGCTGGTTCTTACGGGGCAAATGCCCCACGTACTGCCTGAAGAACTGAAGAATTTGGGAAATCCAACCCCCCCATTGACCCCTCCCCCCCGAGTGAGCAGCACCTGCATCAGCAGGCTTTGACTTGGCTCATCTGGAATATCTTTCCACATGGCGGTCAGTCTTCTGGTCACCGTCCCATATGTAAGAAACTGCCCTCTCGAGATCCCATATCGAGCCCGCCACTCCACAAACGGCAGCCCCCCCACCCTCGAACAAATCCTCCCCACCGTCTGGCACATCCGGTCCTGGGTGCACACTCCAAGGCAAATCAGCGCTATAGAGCCCTAGCTTTCCCAGAAGCTTCTTTCAAGTCACCTGTACCACCCGAAATATATCTGTTTCCCCTTTTCTCCAACCTTGCCACACAGACATCTATTTTCGATGAGCCGGGAGGACTACTAGCAGGCCTGTCGGGAATTCTTCTCTGTCTGCCCACATCAATATCGCTGGCAATTGCAAGGAACCATTTGTAGTTCAGTAGATTGAGCACCCCCCCACCCTGCAGGGTTGCGAGCGAGCCATTCCTCATCCCTGCATTCCACAACAATTCCCCAACCTGCTTGTCTAGCATTTTAAAAAACACTAATGCCATAAGGGATATTCGTAAAGTAATAAAGAAGCCTTGGAAGCACGACCATTTTACACAACGCAACCCTCCCCATCAGTGATATAGGGATCTTTTTCCCAAATTGGACCGAGTTCCCCCCCACCCCCTATCTCCCGACGGCGCCCTTCCCATATTGTACACAAATGTGTCCTCAATATTATGAAAAATGTGGATACCCATATGTCTAAATGATTACCTTCCCACCTAATCCCCCAACCCGGGAGGCGGGGGGGTAGAATGATCACAACTGTAAAGGCCCCCCAATGGAAACAATGACTTCTCTTTATTGATCCGGAACCCGGCGAGCTTCTGAAAATTACCCAGGACCTCCAGCAGCATTGGCAGGTTGTCCATCACATTTCCCATATACAGCAATCTGCATATAGAGAGACTATGTCTCACCCCTCTCGCTAATTTCACTGCCTCATTCATTTCCATCCTGAGATACCTCGCCAGCAGTTCCAGTGCCATAGAGAATATTGGCGAGACATGACACCCCTGCCGTATCCCTCAGCACAACGTCCACTTCAGTGATACCCTATTGTTCGTCCTCATTCTTGCCATTGGTTTGTTATATCAAATCCATAACCACTGGCAGATGTTACCAAACCTGAAAGCCCTTAGCACCCTAAACAGCCATTGCCACTCCAGAAAATCAAAGGCCTTCATTTGCATCAAAGGAAGCAAGTGCCATCTCCCTGTTAGAATCAAAGTTGGCACATTACATGATGCAAGCAATACAAGTTAATCCGCCCCCCCCCCCATAAATCCACACTGGTCGGGGTGCACCAGTATAGGAGCCACCCTGGACAACCTGGTAGTCAGGGTGTTACCCAGAATGTTTGCATCAACTTTTAATAATGAAATATGGGGTCGGGGAGCGCTAGAGACCCCTATCAACATGGCTGCAAGCCCATGAGCTCCTCTCCTCACCAGAAACATCTTTCATGATCTGGCCGTACATCGACCCTGAAGCCAACCTTGATCTGCAGAATATAGTAATTTAAGAACTTGGGCACATGCTGGCGAGACTTGGAGTTCCTAAATCTAAGCAGTGCCGAGTACGACCAAGGACACCTTTGCGCTGTGGAGTGCAGGGAGACGCCCCTCTGATCCTGTGTCGGGGACTTCGGCTGTGCCCGGCACACCAGACTGCTGGGCGGGCAGTCTCGACGTGGAACCCAGCAAGAGCCTTACCCTACTCTCTGATATCGAGGAGACCGGCAGAGGCAGCGGGTCGCTCGCCCCGCCGGAGGACCCGGGACATAACTGCTCCCCCGCCGTGCGGCGAGGAAGGAAACAACTCAGCACTCCCAGAAGGGGAAGGCAGAGCAACCGGCCACCCAATCACCAAGGTGGGAACCCCCCAACCATTGGGGTAGTTAGACGCCGGCTAGGACACCCGAAGAACTGAGTGGTGTCTCCGGGGATGGTACGGAGCGGAGGGGAGACCTGACCCCCCCCCATGTCTGGCCGCAGTGACAGCCAGCGGTTGGGGCCCTCGGAGCAGAGGGCATCAAGCCGGAACACCCACCAAACCCAGAGGCCACCAGGAATCTGAGTGGGCTGGCGCCCGCACGACCAGTAAGCCTAAGAACTGGACTGAGGGAACTGTGTGTCGGCTGGCTCGTAACTGTTCTATTCAACGGGCCCAGAAGAAGTTGGACATCCCAGCACCCCATTGTGCCGATAGTGGCTGACCTCCGGACACAACACGGCGAGACTCTAGGCCCAGGGCTCCAGATATGCCCTTGTGACGTGGGACAATGCGCGACTGCACAGAGGGACCCTACATAATTTCAGAAGAACTGATCTATCTGGAATAAGCCGGCCACAAAGGGAAGTTACCCACGAAGGGCGTGCTGAGCCCAGAGAACCTCCAACACCCCGCAGTACAGAGGAACCTTGGGGACTGGCATGGACCGGACCGCCGCAACATACAACCGACGTTGCAGCTGGTCGCAGGACACAACCCACGATACACCCACTAGATCCGGGCCACACCAAGGAAAGCGGTCACAACTAATCCAGGCTGGAAACTGCCGCGACTATGGGCAAGCCACGCGTATGAACCCGCCATACCAGCTGAGAAATCTCAGGATCTGAAAGACAGCACATCACAAGAATCTGTTTGCAGAACATGGACCCCATCCAGTACTGTGGGACGCCTATTCATTCAAGTTGGAGTGCAGCCCCAGTTACTTGCTCAGGGATTTCAACACACAAGGGCAGAGACATAATCTTCTCTCCGGCAGCCTGCTGAGCAGTGATTGCCCCAACATAGGTGTTCTGATATCCAGGAGGCTGGAGGCAGGCAACCAATACACCCCACAACTAAGGAAAGGGCATCGGGGAAGAAGCAACCTCTAGGCATGATCCGGAGGCGATCTTTGACCATCCACACCGTTTGGGCTTAGCAGCAGTCCCTGTGCTGCAGACTGAAAAACCGCAACCTGCACAGCAGGCAAGGAAAGACCGCACGTAGCCACAACACCAGCTTCCATACTCCATCAGACGGACACAGACTATGGTTTCAGACATCTTCGTGGTGGAGAGGGCGCACAGAATCCCAAGTAGCAGAAAGCCAATTCCAGGGGCACCTCCAATTATCGCACACATGCTTAATTACAGAGACAGGGATTCGGCGCTGCGGAAAGCAAGGTAGAAATGCCCTCTGTCATACAAAGGTGACACAAAGATCTTCCCGGACTTCTCTGACAAGGTCCAGGAATCACATCACACATACATAGATGTGAAGAAACGGATGTGTTGACTAGGAATACGCTATGCCATGATGTTCCCAGTCAAGCTTCGAGTAGAACATGATGGGCATAAAATGTTCTTTAACACACCTGCGGAAGCCAATGATTTTCTCAAACGACTGCACGGAACTCGAGATCCAGGGGAAACAACCACTTGAATTGTGGTGAGTCCTCCGTAACTCTGGTCAACCCAGGGCAATATATCACAGAGGGGGGCAGTCACAGACCCTATTGCAGTATTGAGGAGAGGCGGTCGGGCCACGCAGAAGCAGGTTCATCGACGCTGGCAAGTGGGGAGGCCAGCCCAGGGCGGGAGGCGGATGAGTGTAACTGACAGGTTGGGGTCATCGGTGGGGGAGGGTGAAAGGGGGGGGTTAAAGGGGGGGGGTAAAGGGGGGGGTTTGTTTCCTGTAAAAGCATCATGACATGTAAGTGGTCCAGGAGTGATCGATGGGGAAGGTCGGGCAATACGCCCCGGGGCACACCTGTGGCTAGAAATACGGGCAGGGAATGGCAAGTACATCAACCTAGAATGGGTCGATTAGGTATTTAACATGGAATGTACACGGGCTGAACTGCTCGTTGAAATGCTGCAGGGTCCATATACGATGCCATCAGATCGGAGTAGCGTTTTTACAGGAGACGCATCTCATCATGACTTTTGAAGCCAGCTTTGGCAAGTCCTGGGCATGGCACCGTTACTTCTCGTCCTATTCTAGAGGGGTATGTACACTTATTCACAGCAGCGCAGTGGGATTTAACTTCATTTCGGCAATTAGAGATGGTGAGCGGAGGGGGCTGATAGTGCAGGGACGCATATGCAGCTTGGTTAACTACTATGGACCCAATCAAGACACAATCACAACACTGGAATGGCATAATCAGCATTTGGGGGGGGGGGGGGGGGGTGTCCCCTGGGGACATAAAATGGCCCGGGGATTTTAATGAGGTCATGTCACCCACACTAGACTGCACGACAGGCCCGAGCCGGTCACGACATTGGGTCAAAACGAGATAAAAGCAATGTGTCATACATGGAAATTAGAGGATGTATGAGGTCAAAGAGTCAGACGGAGCGCCAATACACCTTTCACTCCTCGATCCATGGCTCAGCGCCTCGCCTTTTTCCTGATCTCCCAGGCACTTATGGGGTCCATTAAGGAAGTCATCATCCTGGCGCACACTGTCTGATCATGCCCTGGTATTGCTTGACGTGGAACTGGCTGAGAGAGAGAGGGTGAGGAGGCCGTGGCGGTTCAAGAGGGAGGCCCTGGTGGATGTGCTGTTCCGCGATGGGATCTCAAAGGCCATTGACACCTTTTTCGAGACTAATGAGGGCTCTGTAGAATCAGCGGAAACTCTATGGGAAAGTTTTAAGTGTGTAATTCAGGGGGAGTGTATTGCCAAGGAGGTGGAGATACTACGAGAGATTAGACAAGAGCTGAACGCCGCCAAGTTACGGTTAAGTGAGTTACAAACATCGGGAGACTTCGGTACCAACAGGCAGAAATTAAGCAACTCTTGGAACAGTTTAAGACACCAGCGCACAGGGAGGTGAAATTAATGGGGTGAGGGGCAACAGTGAAATAATAAGGGGAAGGGCAGAAGCCGGGGAGGTTGCTGGCAAGATCAGCTAGGTTGGAGGCGCACAAAGAACGAGTCACATCTATAATTGATGAGCAGGGGTGGAAAAATGTGATGCCGGGATTACACAAGAGTTTGGCTGCTTCGATGCAGACCTATACTCATCCCACGCAAAGACCTCTCAGACAGAACTGGAGGCATACCTAAACCAGTCGGGCCTATACTGGTGTACAGAAGAGGCAAGGGCTGTGATGAACCGTCAGATAACCCTAGAAGAAGTAGCTGCGGCCATTAAATCCTTACCATCCTGGAAAACTCCAGGGCCTGACGGGTTTGGAGCCAAATTTTACAAACACTTTTCCCCCCAAAATAGGCCCATATCTCTTGCAAATGTACTACCAGAGCACCCTCGATGACAGACTCCCAGACTCTTAAGGGAGGCCTTAGTCACAGTTTTACCCAAGCCCGGCAAGCCGTTACACGATTGTGCATCATACAGACCCAGCTCCCTTATTAACCTAAACAACAAGATACTGGCGAAAATCCTGGTCTCCAGACTGGCGCCCTGGATTTGATGAACAAAAAGTTGAAAGCCGATCAGGTTGTATTTATTCTGGGACGATCCACATCCTTTGGGATGAGGAGATTGCTCGGATTAATCTCAGCAGTCAACAAGCAGGACCGTGTGGTCGCAGCACTACTAGACGCCACCAAAGCGTTTTATTCTGTGGAGTGGCCCTTCATGTGCGAGGTGCTGCGCAGAATGGGGCTGGGAGCTCAATTCATTGCCATGGTGGCGCTACTGTACGAGTCACCCACCGCTAAAGTAAAGGTAAACTGCCAACTTACCCAGGACATAATTCTCAGCAGGGGCACGAGACAGGGCTACCCCTCTCTCCACTCCTGTTTTCCGTGGCTATTGAACTGCTTGCGGATAGGGTTAGGGAGGTCCATACACAAAGGTGCGCTCTGTTCTTTACCCACCGGGTGGTCATCTCAATATATGCTGATATGGTGCTGTTTATCAGGGACCCGGAGCAGAAGCTAGACCCTATAATGAATGAGGTCACGGAATTTGGGTACTTCTCGGGCCTCATGACCAATGTGACCAAAACAGTACTTTTCCCATTAAAGGAAAGTGTGGCAAAATAGGCGGACAAATGGGGATTCCAATGGTACATCACGCAGACCCGATACCTGGGGGGTTATGATTGCTCGAAATGTGCCCATGTTATTTGAAGCCAACTACTGCAAAGTTCTGGACCTAGCAAGGGAGGCAACCACTAGGTGGAAATGCCTACCTCTGAACTTATACGGCAGGTAGTCTGATCAAAATGGTGCTACTCCCGCGTTTCCTACATGTGTTCCTTAATGTCCCCAAACAGGTCTCAACTGACTATTTCCGGGAGGCAAAGACCCTAATCAATCAATTCATCAGGGCTGGTAAGCAACCAAGAGTGGCATGGGGTAAACAGACGGCACCTGTACACAGGGGAGGACTGGCACTGCCAGATCGGGAAACCTACTACTTAGTGGCAAAGGCGGGGTATGCCCTATATTGGTTTGGGGGTCAGGGGGAACGGAGACATGTGGAGGTGGAGAGGGCACCGGCTGCTCCCTATCTGTTGTGATCCATTATACTCAGTGCCCCAGGCCGGGGCACAAGGTGGCGGACATGGTTGAACTCACCTGTACAGCCAGGACACATATAGAACAGAGGTCGAGGACAGAAGTCCTTTACTCCCCGGAGTTGCCAATTTATTACACTCCAGGTATCCCACTCACCTCCGAGACCGGCTTTACAAACCTCATGTGGAAGCTGGAGATACAGTTAACGTGACCTGTTCCCTGAGGGGGTGTTCATAGACAGATGGGCTGAAGGCAAGGGGGCTCTTAATCCATTGGAGGTTTTTCTGTATTATAGATTAAGGCCAACTCTCCAGAAAATGTTCCCAACCTTCGGTAAGGAACGACCGATAGCCCCGATACTAAAGATGATCTCAGGGATGGGGGGGGCCAAAACCAGGAGAGTGGTCTTGACCATGTACACTATGTGTCAAGAAGCCAAATTACAGGAGATGTCGCCTAGAGGGGGATGGGAGTGCTCATTGGGACACAAGATCTCGAAGGAGGAATGGAAATATTGTTTGAGCACTAAAAATTCTGCAATAAATGCCAGATATAAATTGATACATGGAAGTTCCTACACCAATACTACTACACCGCAAGCCAGATGCAGTTTTTTTCCCCAGGTACGCCGACTGTTAGATGTGATGCAATACATATGGTGTGGGAGTGTCCCAGGGTATATGCATACTGGACAGCTGTACTTGAAATCATTGGCGATTTTATAGGGGTGGGTCTTAATATGAACCCCATGATGGCTCTCCTGGGATACACCAAGACTATCTCCCGGTGTAGGTGGCGCTTTGCTGGGCTGCTTTGGTTATTAGCTAAGAGGAGGGTCGCAATGCATTGGAAAGGCCCGGCGTACCCCAAAGTAGAGGAATGGCACGCGGATGTATTGAGATGCAATGATATTGAAGCGGGTTACCAGGGTTTAACATCGTACCATGCTGCCACATCTAGTATGTGGGACCCATTCATTCTCTGCTGCGACAAGCAGACGAGGATGGCCAAGATCCACAAAGTGCAGCGGGCCCAGCCACCTTGTAATCACTTAGAACCCCAATTGGTGGGTGGGGGAGTAGACAGCCTATCCCAAAACTCCAACCAGAAACCTAAATGCCCAGACGCTCACCATGTATCGAAAGAGGAGTGGACTGACCATAAACCTGAGGCGGCCCCACTGGGGGACGGAGGATGTGAACTTGCCAGGGGAAAAGACCTACCCAGACTCCTGCACTGGATCAAGAACTATACCAACTGTGCCAGACAAGGGATGCTTCCCACAGTCCACTCCCAGAGAATTCATACTTTACGTAAATGTATTACTGTAATGATGCTTGTTGTGTGTTTATGTTTGCGAAATGTTAATAAATTATTTTAAAAAATAAAAAAAATAATGAAATGGGACGGTAGGATGCGCAGTCCAGGTGATCTTTCTGTTCCTTTAAAAGGAGTCATTACTGCCTCCCTCATCGAGTCATGGAGAACACCCGACTCAAAGACTTAAATTGTATACTTTAAGTTGGGGAACCAGGAGCTCATCATACTTGCAATAGAACACAACCGGCAAGTCATCACTGCCTGGGGACTTGCCCTTCTGATTGGATTGTTTATATCGGATTCCACTCCAACCCCTCCCTAAGGGCCCCAGCCAAGCCCGGCAGCTGAAACAAGTTCTGCAATTCATCTGCTGCAGAGTATGTGCCCTCACTAGTGTATAGGGATACCCTCATGAGTATTAAACAGGTCTCCTGAATCCTGTATAATCTGCGTTATGGTGTGCCTAGGTTGCTCCAGATGTATCAACCAAGCTAACAGCAACCCAGCCTCATCTCCTTCCCCATGAATCAGCACATACCGCCAGCTCCTTTCGAGCTTCGATAAGGAGTCTTGCAGCTCATGATGGGAGACCAGCACCCTTGCCAATACTTTCCCTGCACGTCCCCGCTCCACTGTGCATTGCTATAATTCCAACTCTGCTACCTCCATCTTCTGTAATGTCTGCTGTAGTGTCCTTCCAACTCCATTTACTTTGGATATTTAGATCCCCTCCGATCGCAGTCTTGAAGGCCTCCCATAAGGTCCTGCTTCCTCCACAGATCCCTCATTAATGTTAAAAAAAAAAACGTGCATCTCCTCCATAACGCGACCCCCCCCCAATGCCACGTCTGCCAATGTCGTAGCAGTAGACACCATAACCTTATTGGTGACCTCCACCGCCATCCTTCCAATTGCGTTACCAAAGGCGAATGATCTGAGAGGACTCTCCCCAAGTATTCCATACTGCCAAAAGCATAAAATTATTCCGCCCACACAAATATATAGTCGAGGCGGGAATAGGAGCTGTGCACTCCCGAACAAAAGGAGTAACCCCGTCCCTGCCCATGTGACTCTCGCAACAAGTCTACCAAATCCAGATCCCCCAACCACTCTACGCAGTGACGCCGGCACCTGCTGTTTCAGTAAACCCGTTTTCCCTGTACAATCTAATTCCAGGTCCAGGAGACAGTTGAACCCCCCCCTCCCGCCCATATGAAAAGCCCCTCCCAGTACCCCTAGCCCACAAATCAGGTTCAATAACGACAAGTAATCCTGATCATCCACGTTAGGTGTATAGGAATTAACCATACAAATATCCCTCCCTCCAATGTACCCAGGAGTACCGCCGTCCTCCCAACTTAGTCCGCCAAGACCTTATACACCTTGATAGGAAACCCCAATGCCACCCACATCAGGGCCCATCTAGCACATGATTAAATATCCCCACCACTGTTCTCCCCCCCCCGCCGCACCACCCCCCCACACCACCACTTCCTGAGCATGTCATAGTTCTTTTGCACCAAGTGGGTCTCCTGCAGCATGGCCAGCTCAATCCCATGCCATCTCAAGCATCCCCAACTCACAGGCACAAGGATTTTGCCTAAACCCCGGACGTTCCAAGTCCCCATCTTCAAAGGCCCTCCCACCCCCCCAGGCTGGATCGACAACAAATCCTTCCATGCAAGTCCCTTCCCTACTGTGCACCACAACTGTAACGCAAAAAACAAATTAGCCTGCACTGCAAATCCAACAACCAACCTCATCCAACTGAGCAAACGCACCACAATTATTTGCTCAACAATAACCCTCCAAACACCCACCCCCTCCCCCACTCTTCTACCACACCCTTGTCTCCAGTCCAACTTGCAGCCCCCTTCCCACCTCAGCCCACTCCAACTCCTGTCTCCCTTCAAATAGAAGTCCCACCCAGCTCTCATCCCCTTCTGACCCTCTGTCCCCCCCACAACTGAACCTCCCCATCACCCCCCACACTCTTGACCCACCGGTCATTCCCTCCACACTACACCCCTATCCCGTGGGTGAATGACTGTTGATCAAGGGGTACCCCCGTCCCACCAGTCACTGCGATTATCCCTGGCTTCCACAATTTCATGACCCCCAAAAAATGTTAGTCCTGGTGCAAGCCACTAGGAATCAAACCCTTCCTTCCATCCATCCATCCATCCATCCATCCATCCATCCATCCTTCCTTCCTTCTGGATTCTGAGCATCCAGGGGCACGGAAACTGCATTTCTGAACACCAGTGAAGAACTGCTTGCATCCCTTGATTCCAACTCTCCAGCTATCTTCATTCTACTTGATTTTTCATCTGCCTTTGACACAGTCAACCACTATCTCATAAAACATCTCCATGATACACTGGGTATCTCAGAGCTGGCACTGGACTGGCTGACCTCTTTCCTAACTGATCATCCGTCCCAGGTTATTCTGGGCACCTTCTCCATCTGTGGTGTCCCCAGGGCTCCAGCCTTTCCCCCCTGGCTCTTTAACACTTACCTTGCTCTGCTGGCACGCATCCTTTCCTCCTTCTCCCCCAATTTGCAGTGCAGACAACGCTCAACTCTTCTTCAAACTTCCTGCTGACTCGCTTGTTTCTTCCATCGTCCCAGACTATTATCTGCCATCCAATCTTGGTGCACTTCCAATGATCTCTGCCTCAATGCCAGCAAGAAGGAGATCCTTCCTACTGCGACCCCTGCTCCCTCTTTCTTCCCCTCACTTTGGCCATCCTCCATGGGCTCTCCCTGTTAGTCTAGAAAGATAGCCTACCATAGCATAGACGGCATATTATGTTGGCCGAAAACCAACCACATCATATGCCCAGCATCGCCAGAACATACTCGTCTGCATAACCATAGAACGTCCATTTAAATGATTGATACAGAATCCGCCATTTTGCTTTCTCTTGCTTTTCTGTTCAAACGCTTTGCAAAATGAATAGGCCACAAGTTACATATGAGAGACCAGCCCAGACAGAAACATATCGTTTCCCGCCCTCACGAGTCCTTGAACGCAAGCAGAGAGACATTTAATCACTAAGCCAGATGCCAGCTGGTCTCGCTGAAACTGCAGAAACTGTAGAAATAGACAGTTAAAGGCATGAATTAAACTCTCTTTGACGGCCCCCCTTGCTGGGCCCCTTTAGATCGAGCTGACCTCTAGCTCACAAATAGAAACTAGAAGATGGCATGTCTTGAAATGTGTCTCCTACTGAACAAGAGCATTATGTTCTCTGTAACAAAGAATAGTGTCTGCGCCTTCGCAGATTGCAACTGTTGCTAAATAAATGTGTTAGAAGGTGTCATACTTGCATAAATCGTCAATCACCGAACCCTTGCTCAGGAAGATACATTATGGGCGGTTGTGATGTGTAACAAGTTGATAATATGATGATCTTTTTGTATATATGTCACTGTTGTAGAATGCTTGCTGTCTTGCGTCTCACGAGGTCTGGGTAACACGTTGCGAGACGTGAGATCCAGTCGGCCGACAGACTATTTGCTTTGCAATAAACCCTAGATTTTGGGAATCTAACCTCGTTTCTGGCGTATCAGTTTGTGTATGGTGATTGTGCCTTGTTTCCATGTGCGGGGGTCTTCAGGGCCGGTCATCCCCCTTCTCCTTCATCTGAAGCCAGAAACCTTGAAGTCATCTTCGACTCCTCTTCGTCATTCCTCCCTCACATCAAGGAGATTGCAAACTTTCAACTCTTCCTTCTCAGAGGAATTCTCCCTTTTCTCACATTTCCCCAGAAGCTCAAGGTTACCAGAGCTCTGGTTCTCTCCAAGCTTGCCTACTGCAACAGCCTTCTCTTGAATCTACCATCTTCCTCTCTACGACCCCCTCCAGCTAATCCAGAATAGGGCAACAAGACTTATCCCTGGCCTCAAATCCAGGTACTGCATCTCTCCTGCTCTAAAAACTCTTCACTGGCTCCCGATTGCTGCACACATTAAATTCCAATCCCTCTGCATCATCCACAAGGCTGTCTGGGGCCACGGACCACGCTATTTGCATCTTGCTATTACGACATTCTCCCCCTACACCTCTACGTTCCTCTGTAACCAAGTCTGTGTGTGAAGCGCTTGGCTAAACAGAGGACCGAAAGCCGATCTCTTGCTTTTGCTGACTCCCTTTTGTTGTACAACCTCCCCCTTCCTCTTGAGCGGACCTTCTCAAATTCTGGTAGCTACTTAAAGGCATGGTCTAGTAAAAAAAAAAAATTAAAAAATAGATAGGCAACATAAAAAAAAAAATACTAGCATTCTCCTTTTTAAAACTTCCTATGTAACATTTTGAGCTAGTCAAGCTCAAAATTCGCAAAAGCAAGCACATGGGCGCATCCATTTTGCGAAATGGATGCCCTCCTGTGCGGGCTTTTGCGGCACTAATGAAGGAAAAGCCAGCTAGCTGTAATAAACAAAAGCTACCGCTGGGTGGCTTTCCCTTCATTAGTGCTGTACGCGGAGGACGGGGACCGGAGACCAGAGCCGGAAAGCTGCAGCTGAATCTCAGTAAGTGCTATTTATTTAAAAACAAAAATAAGCACTAGCTGCGTTTTTTTTCCTAAGTTTTCCGGGCTGGAGGAGCCCGGAAAACTTAGAAATAAAACTGCAGCTTTAAAAACGTTGTATTTATGTTTGCAGTCGCTTCTGAAGCGAGCGCAAACATAAATACAACGGTATTGTGTTGGAAAATGCTGCGGTTTTTCTTTCCAAGTTTCTCGGGCTCCTCCGGTTCGGAGGAGTCTGAGAAACTCGGAAAGAAATGTTGAAGGCCCAGCCTATACCCTGCTCGCCTGCTCTTTCATATTGCTGCCTCGCATGCTGTGGGATTCTGCCATAATACGCTGTTGCCGCCTTATGAAATGCTTATGGGGCCCCACCGCATGACAGGCACCATCGAGCCCAACTCCATTCCTTCCCTCCCTCCACACTATCAGATGGGCTCTTCTACATATACCCCACCCCCATCTATCCCTCACCAACCAGAAGACATCCTCTGTGCACCACATGCTCTCCAAACACTAGATACTTCACCGCCACCAAACCCCTAATCTCTAGGGCAGACACCCCCCTACAGAGTAACAACCCCCTAGCCTGCACAAGACCAGATAGACTAAAACACCTTAGAATCAGGACACACCTACGCACCCGACCACTACCTACTTGCAGAGAAGACCTCATACACCTACCAAAACTCCGCCCAAGACTGCTCCACCTCCACCACCCTCTGCTAAGATCCAGCCACTCAACCATGTCAGCCGAGCCATTCCCAGCCACCTTGCCTGCGCACTTAACGCACGCTCCCTCTGCGCTCAAGCAGCAGATATACTTTACCTCATACTTGAGCATAACCTCGACCTTTTCGCCATTTCCGAAACATGGCTCCATGACTCAGTACGTCCATCACTGTCCCTCGTCATGCCTACTGGTTACTATATCCACATAGAAAACAGCCTAGCCAACATAGGCGGTGGAGGTGCAATCATTACTAATTCCTTCCTCCCTATCAGGACCTCTCCCATATCAGGCTATGAAATACTACTCACTAAAATTGAACTGAAACCACAAACCAGTGAGATCATCCTTCTCCATCACCAATCCAGCAACATTAGTTCTCAAGAAACCGACATCCCCTCACTCATCACACCCATCCTAAAACCCAACACCAAGCTCCTACTTGGCAAACCTAGGGTTCAATGACGCATCTGACCTGAAGGCCACTGCATGCAGTACCACACTGCTTGAGATGAACCTCACACAAACCGTCACAGCTCCTACACACTCCAAGGGGTGGATTCTGGACTGGATAATGTGTTGCAATTTACCAGTCACAATCTCAACTATCAACCCCATGCCCTGGACAGACCAGTCGCTGATCCTCTTCACCATTACTGCTACCCCCCCACTAGATCACACACAACCAACAACCACCCCCCTATTACGACAAGACAAATCCGCAAACTCACTTAAGAAAGGATGGAACCCACCATCTGTTCATCCCTGGCTCAGATGCCGGACAGCACCGACCCAGTCAACATCCTAGCTACCTACAACTCCACCCTCTTCAAAGCTCTCGACAAAAAATAAAAACAACAAGCACAACTGGTTCACAGAGCAGCTTACCACCCTCCGTAAACTAAAACGTGTCCAGGAACATTTATGGAGGAAAAACCCATCCACGCCCCCACAAGGAGGTCTCACTCACCAGTGTCAAACCCTACAAAGTAGTAATCATAACCACCAAAGCCTGCATCTACAACAATAGAATCAACAAAGCCAGCTCTAATACCAGAGAGCTCTTTAAAATCTTCTAAGAGCTCAAATCGCCAGCCACACCCATTGAGAGCTTCCTGAAAGACAAAGCCGGGTGTTCCCGAGTCCTGTCCGCGCTTGCCAACAAAACCCATAACCTCAGAGAGAAAGCCATTGCCAAAAAAGCCTTGCTCCCTCCTAACAATACGCCCACCACAATCTCGTCCACTCCCCCTGTGCTGTCCGCGCCCCCTTTCCGCTTCTCTCATGTGTCTCCTGCCGAAGTAATCACTACCATTTCTTGCGTAAAAACTTCCAACTGCAAGAGAGACACTTGCCCGTCACATTATCAAAAAGTGCACAGAACCTCTTGCTCCCATCATTGCTAAATTTATTAATGCCTCCTTTGATTCCACTAAAGTGCCCAAATCCATCAAAGAAGCATGGATCACTCCTTTACTCAAAGCAGTCACATGATCCTGCCGTCCAGAAAGTCTATCCAGTCCTATCATGACGGTACCCTACCTACTTAAAATCCTGGACCGCACTGCTTATACTTAACTTATATTGGACCACTGCAATGCCATCCTTGAAGGCACTTCCTCTAAAACCCAACTAAACTACAACTGGTCTACAATAACGCTGTTTGGGCTGCCTGAGGCCTAAGAAGATCGGACCATCTCTCTTGTGATACACGAAGCTCACTGGCTGCCCATTAAGGCACGCATTGAATTTAAAGTACTAGCCATCATGCACCACTGCATTCATAACACTACTCCCGCTTAACTCACCAAAAACATCTTGAAAAAAACGGATCCCTGCTGCCTGTGCTCCTCCATGTCTCCTGCACTTGCTACACCCAGATCCACCAGACAAAGCAGGAGGAGCAAGCTTCACCTTCATTGCCCGTATACCTAATGGATGTCCGACCACTCTAACTGTATTATATGTTCCGCTGCTTAATGCCAAACTAACCACTTGTACTGTACTTCATGAACCACAGTCTAATGTTACCCAATGACTGTCCTCACCTACTGTCTTTTCATACCAATGTAACCTACTTCAGGGTTTGGGCACTATAAAAGAAAATGAAAAAAATCTCATCTCCAACCAACATCAGTCCCCTTGGTGCACTAGCCCTTCCTCCCCACACCCCGGGCGCTGTGGTGCCGAATCCAACTAGTTCCACACTTCCTGCGGTGATGCAAAGAACCATGATGTGCCCTCTGCAACGACCTTGTGTTTAGTCTGAAAGAACATGTATTTAATGTTAAGTTCTCTGAGGCAGCGTCTCACTGCATCATAGGTTCTCCGCTGTTGCAACACCTTCAATGTGAAGTGCGGGCAGATGCGCAGCTTCGTATTACCCACCTCGTAGTAACCAACCTTTTGGAACTCCTGCAGGATAACGTCCATGTCCCTAGAAATCTGTATTTTTGACATTCTCACCCTTGGCAACCACCCAGGCGGCGGGACCAGACTCGGCACCCTGTGCGCCAGTTCGACTAAAGAATTTAGAAAGTCTCGTTCACATATTAAGTCTCTAGGATAAGGTGTTCCACAAATATCTCCACGCTGGGACCTTCCTCCCTCTCAAGGACCCCTACCAGCCGAATATTACAAAATCTGGATTGACCTGCATCCTCCGCTCTAGTCTCCAATGTCCTAGTTGCTCCCACCAGAGCCGCTACCTGGTTCTTGAGGTGCTGTATATCATCGTCCACTTCCGCAATACTTTTGCACACCTTCTGCAAGTCTGCCCTCACAAGACACATCCAAACCCACTTCAATACTCCCCCCTCAAGGGAAGCTTTAGTGTCTTGGATAGCTTCCATTAGAGTATCCAGGGTCACTCCACCAGACCCCTGCCCTCCTGCATCAGTTCCCTCTGACACTCTGCCTTGTTCCTCATGCTTCTGTTGCCTCCATTTGGTGTCCATGTATTTGTCCATCCTCAGTTGGCCTTTCACAATGGTCACGAGTGAAGATTGCCCTGGTCTCCAGGGTGGCGCAAACCAGCAATCCAAAATCTCCAACTAGAATGTAGGGTGAGACAACCCACCTTTGGCTCCAAATCTCTCCCCTTAGGGGCACTACACCCTCTCCTTCAACCAGCTCTCCCTCAAGCCCTGTACTTTGGTTAATGCAGTAGGATGTGCTCCAGGGGTCTTCGATGGAAAACCCCACTCTACTGCTCTGTTCTACACCACTAGAGCCAGTGTCCCCCACCAGGCCCCAGATCTTCCTCAGAATACAGTCAAAAATATTGCCCAGTCTTCATTCAACCTCTGGGCTCAGGATTGGTCGCAGGGGGCTGCACATACATTGCTCCATCTTCTCACAATTACACGTATGCTGGGGAACAGTACTTCAGGGAGCTTAGTTCTCTCCGCGGAGCACTGTGCTCAGCGACCGCACCACACTGCCCCCCCCCACCCCCCTGCCAGCCCAAACACTACTCCTGGCCACAGGTGAGATCTGTAAGGTGTTAACAATAAATAAACAGGCACTGAACCGTTATTGCTGTCCTCAAAGTCCATCCTTGGACACCCAGGCCAGTATCCTGCTCCAGGCCCCCCCCAATCCACCAGCTGGGACCACTGCAAAATTATGTGCCCCCTCTGAACTGCAGAGGCCTCTTGCCCTGATCCCTCCCAGTTACTGTCTCACCAGGGGGTCTGCACGCTGGGGCTCCTCACCAGAACCACACCATTGACACCGGCCCTCAATCCGTGCACTTCACGTGGACTACTGCATGCCGCAATCCATCACAAATGCTTTTCCCCTCACGTTGTGTTGCTGGTCGGCTGCGGCCCTACCGAATACCATTGGGTCTGCCCGGGCGAAGTGATGCGCTCAGTCCCTGCCCCAGAGCATCAGGCTTCTCAAGAGTTCCGTCTCTAGCAAGTCACACTCGCTGTACTGCCACCGCAGGGCCAGTCTCTGCCATCCCCCCCCCTTAAATTGCACTGGTAAGCAGGTCATCCCTCGCCTGCCCCCCCCCCCCCCCCAGGGGTACCATCGCAATGACTGCCTGCCCTCTGGATCGGTGACTGCTCCCAGTGTTGGTGCGTCCTTGGTCAGCTCCCTAGTCACCTCTCTGGGGTGTGGGCTTGCTGGTTGTGTCGTCCTCCAGCAGTGAAGGCTCCCC
Organism: Ambystoma mexicanum; assembly: GCF_040938575.1. Taxonomy (NCBI): domain Eukaryota; kingdom Metazoa; phylum Chordata; class Amphibia; order Caudata; family Ambystomatidae; genus Ambystoma; species Ambystoma mexicanum. Next base: position 667,840,916 of record NC_090933.1, on the reverse strand, counting down.
AGGTCAACCCCAGCAGCACACTCCGACACTGGCAGCCATTTTAGGATCTTGGGTCTCAGTTAGCAAGACCCGGTGCCCGCCACTGGGGCTACAATGCTTGCTGCACTCCACAGCTAGTAAGACCGTGTCCCCAAAGACCTCCAGGTCGGGGCTTAGTCCTGGGTGATGAGTTTTGGTCTGGAGAGCAGGATTTCAGAAGGATTTAGACGGGCGGTGCAGGAACTCCAGAGTGCTACGTGCTCATACTCCAGCTGCTGGCCATGCGCCCATCCTTGACACTTAACCCCAGATTGCATCTTAAATCTTGAACCTGGCAGCTTCGGCATAGGCGGTGGGCATAAGGTTAAACATTGCTTATTAGCTTAAACATTTTTACCAGCCCCTACTCGACGCTGTATACATAATCTTTGATTGAACTTCTTAATACAGAGGACATGTCGGCCTAGCCATGGCTAAAATATGTTATGACACTTAGCAAAATTGGCCTCAATATTATTGCTCTCAACTCCAGAAGAAATGCATGGTTTCCCTCAGTAGTAAATGTTTTCTAACTGGCTTGAAAGAGAAATGCTGTTTAAGCACTCTGGGAATCCTCGAGTCCAGAGTTATTTTGAAGTCAAATCCAATAAAGGGTTTGATTTGATTGAACCGGTCTATATAAAAGGTTTTCTACTTAAAATTTAGACTAGGCATATTGCCTTCTGCGCCCGTTACAGCTGGATGGTCAGAACAAAATTACAAATGCCCAGCTATTAACACCAGGCATGAAGATCAACTGCATTTCTTCAGATTTGTCCCATTTATGCTAAATTAAGGCCTACCCGTCTGGAACCAGGCCTGCTAGAAATGTTCATTCTGCTTGTGACGCAGCAAAAGATTGATTCCGTTTGCTTTGAGTTTTTATTCTGTATTCTAGAGCATGATAATTGACTTTGGCCGAGTAAGAAATAGTGTTGTGTGTATGCAGTGAAATGAGGGGATTGGTTTTATGCCTTGCTAGTACTATACAACCTGAAATTCTGACCCCTGCCCTAGAAGCTATACATTTTGGACCTGTACTTATGAATTCGGTGAAGCAGTTATGCACAAACTCAATAGCAAGACACTGTTGATGGAACATTTGGCAACTAAATTATGCAGGAAGTTAAAACGGACAAGCATTCATTGCAGGTAGAGAGCTCTTTATGCAGATTTGTTAAAGTTTCTAAAAGATCAGAAGCAAAATAACCCTAGATTGCTTGATATTGGCGTAGGTTATGGTGTTTGATTGGGCTTAACCATAACATGGGCTAAACATATCCGATTCCCTTAGGTAATATTACTAGGCTGTCAATGGAGGAATGGCTGTGCTTTCCATTGGTATTGGCTACAAAATAATGTTCACTTATTAAGGCATATGCATTCATTCTGAGTCCGCAGACCAATATAGGGATAATGTTGACATGGTAATTGGGGCAGTCGATAGCCTTTTGGACAAAACTCACTGCTCTATGCTCTGCCAAGTAATCCTAGATTATTGTATGCATTTTCTGGTTTTTCTGTATGGGTGCCTGCATACACATTTAAGGCATTAGTAATGCATACCGAACTGGGGAGAGAGAGGAAACGGTGTTGAAATAACCAACTTGCATAATTGATTGTCTCCCAGGTTTAAGGCAATACTTTAGAATTGTTACAATTCATTCCCCAGTAGTTGTCACAAGAGAATGCTGAAAGATTGCTGGTTAAAGACATGATTTCATGCTGCTGGAGATGCTAGGAAAGGAAAGGGGCTTTGAGTTGGAAGACATGGAGGAAAGTTGTGAGGTTAGTAGTCTGACCATGTCAAGATGGTTTGGGGTCCCTGTTAGCCTGGGGTGGGAGGACTACCAGGGTGGAAGCCAGAGCCAGTCCTATCCCAGAGTGGGAAAGCTGCAGTTGGGAAAGCCCCAGTTCCTGCCCCCACAGGCCCCCCAGGTGCCTATATGTTTGTGGGCAATACCACTGTTGATTACCCCAACCTCTCACATGATATTGGCTGTATTCTGTTTCCTGTAGAAAAACTACCATTACCAGCCTGCACAGCGCCAAGGATGCAAACAATCTGCAGTACAGAGTGGCAGCCACGAGCTAGTGTGCAGCCAAAAAGAAAACCAGTGAAGCCTCTACAGTACAAGACCCTCACCAATGAGAGCTTGTGGAGCCGCTCTCACAGTGCTTCTACCCACAGACAGCTCCAAACAGTTTAGAAACATTTCATACTTAGGCCAAGGTTGCAGTGCTGGACTTGTGCAATAGCGGCTTACAAACTTATCCCAGCAGGACATTTTACGCTAATTGCTGTTACTGTGGCCCACCATGGACCATCTGCAATGATCCCATATGAGGGAAGGGGGCACTGGCCTGCACTGTTTTTAACACCTCCCTGGCTGGAAAAGGCAAACAAGATTTGAAACAGAAGGGGAGAAGAGGAAGCAGAAGGGGAGAACCCTTGGGGCAGAGGAGGGGAGGACCTAAGGAAGGACAGTAAATGGCAGCAGACCAGAAGGAGGCAGGACAGAGGAAAGGAGTGTTAAGGCAACTTGTCAGGAAGGTGAGATATTGTTTGATGGAGTGAAAGGAGGGCAATTGAGAAGGGGGTAGAGTAGGGATAGTGTGGAGAAGGTAGGGAAGGAGAGTAGGAGGGAGGGGAGAGCAGAGTAGTGTGTGCACAGGAGGTGGAATTCTGGAAGAGCGTAGGATGAAGAAAGATCAGAAGGTGGAGGAAAGAAAGTAAGCGATTCATTGGGGCAGAAGTAGCAGAAAGAGAGACAAAGAGAAAAGAAGGTGTATGGAGTCGAGGGTTGAGAGGAGAAAGTACATGAGAAGGACATAAGTACATAGGGAGAGGAACACCAGCATGCAAGAGAGAAACGACCAAGTGCGATTGAAGGGTTTGTAAGGCACCCCACAATCACTAGAACTAACCCAGCATCTGAGTAGGTAGGAAGTCCCTGAGGGTGTTAAATAGATGAGATATTTGCATTCAGGGCATCACATAGAGACAGATGTAAGTTAGATAGTAGGGGTTAATAGTCAGATACTAACCTGGCCAGTAGAGAAGCCTGGCTTAGGGAGGGACTCGCTATCTCTAGACGAGACTCCAGTTTCATCATATTGTTAAAAAACCATGCCTCTATGGAAGTTGGTGTGCTTATTGAGGCCATCTGTGAATCAGAGCAAAAACCAAGTCCCTTATGTTAATGGTTGTCCTGTCTGGGGGCGTGGCCAATATGGCGGAGCAGCGAGGCGTTTTTTCCCGGACCCACTCCCACCCTCGGCCTGGCCTACTGCAATGGAGGCAACCCTGCCATTTGACTCTGCGGTGAGGACAGCAAAATAACTACTGGTGGCTGTGGGGGTAATCAGGGAGAAACTGCAGCGGCAGTGGGCTTGACACCCATAAAAATGATTGAGCTGGCGGACCCGACCCCAAAGATGGCAGCAGCAAGAGACTGAGCCTGCATCCTGCAGGGTGCCCGTAACTGAGTGACAACAGACAGTAGGTGCAGCGTGAGGCTCAGCTGCTCAGTGGGAGGCGCAGAACGGACCACACGCCGAAGTGGATAGCAAGCAGGTGGAGCGAGAGGAATCAGCCGAGCTGCGGGAGGCGATGGTGGCAACACGGGAGAGCCCTCACATCAAAAACGTGGCGCAGGTCAGGACCCGGAGGCAAAGTGAGCTAGGCCGAGTGAAGAGCTAAAGGTCGGGTCAGCTGATCAGCGGCTCACAGCGAGTTGGTCACTGGAGTCCTCCCGTGGTATTTGACAGATGGGGAGGATGAGGGGGGGAGCAGTGAGGCTCACAGGTACTTTTGGATTGAAGTGCGGGAGTCCACGAGAGCCCCTTGCTACAATCCTCAAGGACTCGAACATGATGGTGTGCACTGCTGGGGAGCGGCGAGGGGCCCACAGGCACACTTGAACGGGAACACGAGGACCCACTCATAAAAACCCTGAAGATTGGCGCACAGAGGAGCTTTGTCACTCGACTCCGACCACAAGGAGCAGAGGGGAGACGTATAACTCCTATTAAATTTAAACTGGGCAAACAAAAGCCGCCTGGCTGGGAGAACATATAGCAGCACTGCTAGCCGGGAGCCGCATTATGCTCAAGCACTATGAAGAACACAGGCATTCAGGCTTTTTTGACACCGTCTCAGAAACAGTCCCCACAGCCTCTGACAATGGAAAGGCGTGGAAGTGTTAAAGGGAGCGGGGGGGCACAACCCCCAGTTGAGAATACACAACTTATACCTGAATTTTTAGTAATGTCACTTGAAGCCCTTAAAAGGGATATTAAGGACTCCCTACATGCAGAAATAGCAAGCCTGCACAAAGGAAAAAGAGTTGCTGGACTCTGCTACTGAACTCGGAAAGGACATGGGGGCAATTGAAGACAGGATTGACCACAACGAGCACTCCCCAACTGCACTTTAGTCTGAACTCTGAGAAATCCAGGTAAGGATGGCCACCTTGCAAGATGACAAGCTTCTGAGAGCAGCACCATGTATGCTTCAAAAGGTATCTTCCGCACAAGGGCCATTGTACACACGGCCTCCCCAGACCGTGTGTCTCCAGGCTCCCCTCTTGCAGAGCGCGCCTCTACAATCCACATAAGTGTGTCTACCTTCAGCAGTGTTCCAGGCCTTTTCTGCACGCCTCTTGCCCATCCATCCCCTCCCCCTCCACTATCAATGTCAGTTGTTACCCGTGGCCCTGCCCTCCCAGGGTGGCAGGGTGGGAATGGCCCAGAATTAAGGGGTAAATGGATACATTTGAATAAAGAACAGCTACTGAAATATATTTTTATTCTGTTTTCTACACATACATTCTTCCTTTCTGTGAATGTCATCGTTTCCAGATGCCGAGTGACTGTTTCTTCAACCAGCAGTGGCACATACGCCTAAATGGATGGATGTCTATTACGCTGATGTGGGACGATCGCCCGGGACCGATATTCCCTTTCGCAGTACCAGCAACAAGGAGCAACCAGTCATTGTTTACAGTGGTCTAGCAAGAAGCTGATGCCGAAGCCTTGCAAATCGAGGTGCGTTGAATGCGCATCTTCTCCCGAAAGGAACACTGTGTGCCTCATGACAAAGTTTTGATGCTGTAACCCAAGGATATTCAAAAATTGGTGAAAAAATGGAAATCTGCTGATGTTCTTGGAGCGCTGTTTGTGAAATAAAAGAACATTATAAATGCAGGGTATTGATGTTTTCTTTAAATATAGCGTTTTCTATTCCGATTTGGGACGCGCTGTGCTGTGAGAGAGGATGTGATTGTTGAATTTTCGGGTTCTGTGTCAACTGACGTTAACACATGGGTGATGACTAGGCGCGTTTTGCTACGCAGCACACCAACGTCATGAAAGTAGGTGGATATCGCTAGGAATAGTGATCTCAGCTTCAGGGGTGGGTGATGTGATTTAGTGCCACGAGGGCAGTCCAACTTAGGGCGATGCAGCAACGGATATGATTAGCACAAGATCAACGCACCCTGCTTGTTGATTTCGCATGAGTAAAAGTGAGGAAACCGAAGGTAAGGTGCATAGGAAATCTTTTTACGATCAATCACAGTTTGCATAAAACCACATGCCCGAATGCTCGGGACAATAACATTTTTGAGCGCACTATTCCTTTAAAGGCTGGGCGGAAGGTCGACATCAGCGTCAATGGAGGATGCCCCCAGCATTCTACAGGACCCAGACAGCTTAGAAGAGCTGAAGGGAACAGTTCGGAACTACCAGAGGAACAATCTCGTAGGGGACACGAGTGAAAGTGTCCAATGGGACACCTTAAAGGCGGTGGTTAGATGGAACATCATTGCAAGTGCAGCAGCATTGAAACAAACTACGGGTCTAGTCGAAAAGGAATTGATAAATCAGGTTAAAAAAAGGCAGACAATACTTGCACTGCAGACCCGACCCAACAATTTTAAACTGTTGAGTACGGCCAAACAGCAGCTGAAATTACTTAGGGTGCAGAGGACGGAGCCATCATTGCCGGGGCTGAGGCGTGGTATTTCAAGCAGGGTAATATTTCTGGGAAGATGCTAGCACATTTCCTTAGACAGCAAACAAGCTGTTCATTCATACGGTGAGGGGCAAGAGAGGAAGGGAATGGGGAGGTACATTAGAAAAGGGAATTATTCTGTGATATTTACAAATCCCTCTACAAGAGGAGTTCCCCCCCAAATGGGAGGACCAGATGGCCTATTTAAATGGGGTGGGGTAGAATAGACTGTCTCAAAAGGGACAAGGAGCTTTTGGAGGCCCCAACAGAAACTCGAGAAGTCCTCTGAGCCATCAAAATGCTTAAGATTAACAAAGCCCCAGGCCCAAATGGCCCAATGGCTACATTTTATAGATCACCAAGCCAGATGATGGCAAAGCCCCTCTGCGACGTGTTTAATTCCATAAGAGATGGGGGGAGGGGGGAGAACTGCCACAGTCTTTGAGGGAAATCCAGTTGATACTGATACCTGGTATGCTGATCTACAGACCTATTGCTCTTTTGAACCTGGACGCCAAGATTTTCACCAAAATCCTGGCAACTAGATCAGAGATGTTCCTACCTGACCTTATTAATCCAGATCAATCGGGATTTGTATGGGGAAGGACTACCGTAGACAATATCAGAAGGGTCCGCCATCTGGTCGATAAATGAGGTCGGAATGCAGAACACTCTCTCCTATTGGCATTGGATGCCGAAAAAGTCTTTGACCGGGTTGGAGATTTTTGTAGGAGGTACTCCATAAAGTCAATGTCAGTCCCATGATGTGCCACATGATTATGTCGAATTGCATGTTGCCATCCGCCCACTTATGTGTTAATGGGACATTGACTGAACCTATAAAATTGGGCAGGGGTGAGGGGGCGCTCGAGAGCCCGACCAATATTGCCGCGGGTATGTAAAGCTCTCCAGCACCCGTGAAGATCCGGACGGAATCCTGCCAACTCTTGCGTTAATTTGCACCCTGTTGGTGTGCCGGCGCCTAGTGGCTTTGTGCCCCTGGGGGGGGGGGAAAGCAATCGAAGGCTGACTGTGGGGTCATTATTGGCGACCGGAGGCTGCGGGCCGCCGCGTGGAGCGGAGGAGGGGCAGCCCTGGGGCGAGCAGAGCTGTCGTGCAGGGGGCCTGCTTGAGGGGGAACACACTGACTCGCTCGGGAGAGTGAAGGAGCGGGGCACGTGACCCTGGCCGCAGGCAATAAAAGCGTGCCTGGAGGACCCGATCCTGCTTGAGGAGGCAGCGGTATGGTGTTGGTGCCGCGACTGGCCTGCAGGGGGCCTAATCCTGCGCTGTCTTGGTGGAGCGCGGCCCCGGAGGAGGCCTGTCGGGGAGGAGTGGCGCGAGAGCGGTGAGGCCCTGGGGGCGGCGCTGGATGCGCCTGGCAAAGGTGATGCTGCTTGAGGAGGCGCGGCGTGGGTGCCGCGACTGGCCCGCGGTGGGCCTAGTCCTGCGCTGGTTCGGCGGAGCACGGCCCCAGAGGAGGCCTGTCGGGGAGGAGTGGCGCAGGAGCGGTGAGTCCTTGGGGGTGGCGCCGGTCGGCGTTTGGTGGGCTGCAGCTGCGGGGCCCTCCTGGAAGTAGCTGGCTGGAGTGGGGTGGCGCATGGTGATTGTGCCCTGATACAGGAGGACTGATTGAGCAGGGTCTTTCACGAGTGGCAGATTGAGCCTGTGGGGCTGGGCCTGTGGACTATCCTACAACTAAGGTGCTTTGAATACCTGGGACAATCTCTCCACTCGCGTGCCACGGTTGCTGGCTGTGGACATCACACTTGTTGTGGTCGCCTCGGGGCTGCCTTCCTCTTAGGTGCAGACAGAGCTGGATTTGTGGGAGAAGGGTGAGCCATTTGGAATACGGACAGCACCGAGGGAAGATCGGCACAGCGGGAAGGATCTTCAGGCCAGGAGTGCTGTGCGGCGCATATGCCCCTGTCTCCGCCCCTTTCTCCCATATATGTAACATGTAGAAGTCGGGCAAAAGCGGCAAGCAGCAATCCAAATTGCACTTCGAAACACCTGCCCAAGCTAAGTCTAGTGGAGCAATGGCGGACTTCTCTGAGCAGCGTGCCCCAGATTCAGGAACAGACCCTTCCTCTGCGTTCCAGGACATTAAAGTCATGTTTACGCAGCTACAATCCAGGATACAGTCTCTTGATGGGAAACTAGACACGTTGACCTGCAAGATTGATCACATGCAGGTCCGCTTGGATAAACATGGGGAAAGGCTGGACGAGGCAGAGGGACGGCTGTCCAGAGTGGATGACGTTGCAAGCTCGGTGTCAGGGGCAATGGCGAGGGTACAGAAGGCCGTTTTGGGTTGCCAGAGGAGCCCGGTCAACGGGGCAGCAATCGGGTCTGACGGGGGGGGGGGGGGGTGGGAACACAACTGCGCCTTGGACATCGGAGTTGGCATGATATCTGGGAATGGTTCTTGGAAAAGGAGTCGGAAAATCTGTAGTGGTGTGCTGGGGGTGGGGGTCAGGCTGGTAGCTTCCCCTGGCGCAAAAGCTGGCTGAGAATATGTTGAGGTTAATTGAGGTGCCGGAGGGTTGGGGTGTCTGGCATAAGAGGGAGGTGGTTGATTGGGGGGGGGTAGGGGGGGAAGGCACTGACAAGTTGGGGGGTTGTTGGTAGGGGAGGGGGCGGGGAGTTGTTGGTAGGGGGTGTGGGAGACTAATGGCACGAGAAATACAATTCTTCAGGAGGTCGGTTGGTACATGGACAGTAGGCTTTGGGATGTTTGCCAATGGAGACACAAACTTTTGACCTGGAATGTAAGGAGCCTTAACAATCCACCGAAGTGTCGAAAGGTGTTGCAATACCTGCGGCGTCACCAAGTAGGGGTGGCCTTTCTCCAGGAAACCCATCTGACGGTAGACTCAGAATCTAAGTTTGGTAAATGCTGGGGATGCCATATGTACTTTTCTTCGTACTCTTCATTTTCTAGGGGGGGGGGGGGTGCATTTTAGTGCACAGGTCTGTGGGATTCCGAGTGACCAAGTTGCTAAGGGATCAGGAGGGGTGGGCGCTCATAGCACAGGGAGTCATCCAAAGGAGGCTATATACGTTTATTTGTTGTTATAGCCCTAATCAGGACACGACTGAGTGGGTGGAGAGGCAATTGGTGGACATGCCTGCAGGGGAGGTTTTGTTGGTGGGGGATTTTAATGCGGAGCTGGACCCTGCTCGGAACCGGACGGGACATCATCCGCGCTCGTGTATTCAGAGCTCTGTTAAAATCCAGGGCATGTTGGCGGTGTGGCGATTGGCGGATATCTGGAGGGTGCAGAATTCGAAGGTAAATCAATACACACTACTCTGCGCCGCACAACTCAGCTGCACGCCTGGATTACTTCCTGGTGTCCGAGGGTCTTATGGGACAGACAACTGAGGTGGAGGTTTTGGCTCGTATTCTCTGATCATGCCCCGGTTTTACTAGCTATCCGGTTGTAAGGGCGGGCTAGGGGGAGGCCCCCGTGGAGATTTAAAAGTGAGGAGCTCATGGAAATAGTTTTATGGGAGGAGTTGGGGAAAGCCATTGACAGTTATTTTGAGATGAATGAAGGGTCGGTATCCTCGGCGGGTATCCTGTGGGAAGGGTTTAAATGTGTGATACAGGGATGGGGGGTGGGGGGTGTGCATAGCTAAGGAGGCGGGCATATTGAAGAGGATACGCAAAGATTTGGAGGAGATACACGGCTTGTAGGTGGCAACTCCTGTCCCTTCCAAAGCTCAGCAGGGAGAGATAATGAGGAACCTTCAGGAATTACACGCGCTGGCTCAACGGGAGATTAAATATTTGTGGGATAGGTCGGCCCCTCAGAAGTATGGTGAGGGTCAAGCTCTGGGACGATCGCTAGCTAAGGCTACGTGTTTAAATACCACGGGAGGCAGAGTGGCTGTAATTACGGACGAGGAAGGGGCGAACCATTTTGAGGATGAGGCAATACTTTGCGAGTTTTATACATTCTATACTCTCCTGTATGCTACTCCGTTCCGTGCCACGCAAGAGGATATTGATGCTCATCTTGTCCAGGTGGGTTTGTTTTGGTGTTCGGAGGAACAGAGGGAGTGGATAAACAGGCCAGTGACACTAGATGAGGTGAAGGAGGCCATAAAGTCGCTGCCTAATGGGAAGTCCCTGGGTCCGGACGGTTTCACGTCTGCATTTTATAAGTGCTTTGCTGACAAATTAGCGCCCTATGTGCTGCGGGTATACCAGGAGGCGGTGACTGAAGGCCGGCTACCGGAATCTTTTAGGGAGGCTTTGGTGGTAGTGCTGCTGAAACCGGGGAAGCCTGAAGGGGATTGCTCCTCGTACCGCCCGATATCCTTGATTAACTTGGATAATAAGATCTTGGCCAAAATCTTAGCGTCACGCCTTGCACCGCTGATGCCAATGCTGGTTAGGGCTGATCAGGCAGGCTTTATCCCTGGACGGTCGACGTCGTTTGGCCTGAGGCGAATGTTTGGGCTGATTGCTGCCCTACCGAGCACAGACCCGGCTGCTGCAGTTCTATTAGATGCCACCAAGGCTTTTGATTCTATTGAATGGCCGTTTCTATTCACGGTCTTGCGCAGAGTGGGCCTGTTTTTATTTTCTTGTCTTTAGTGTCACTCTTATAGGAGAAGCCGGTTGCAAGGGTGAGGGTCATTGGGCAAACGACCGCACTAATCCCGCTTGAAAGGGGGACGTGCCAGGGGTGCCCTTTGTCCCCCCTTACTGTTTGCTCTGGCGATGGATCCTTGGGGATTTGAGAGTGAGGGAGTTACATATCCATCAGGGATTCAGCTATACACCCATAAGGTGGTGATTCCGCTGTATGCGGACGATATGGTCCTGTTTCTACGCCACCCTGAGGTTAATCTAGATCCAGTTATGTTAGATATTCAACAATTTGGGGAGCTCTAAGGGCTAAAGGTGAATCCTGGTAAGTCGGTGATATTCTCATTGACGAACGGGCTGGTTCGTTTTCAGGATACATGGGGGTTTCAGTAGGATATGCTTAGTACTCGGTATTTAGGAATCACCTTCGCCAGGACTGAGAAGGAGATGTTCCACAGTAATTATAGTCCGGCACTTCAGTCCGCAAAGGAAGCAATGCAGAGATGGACTTTGCTTCCGCTTAACCCGTTTGGTAGGGTCTCTGTAGTGAAGATGCCCATTCTCCCCTGGCTTCATTATGTGTTTCTTAATGTTCCCCTTCGGTTACCCAAAAAGTACATTCAAGACCTCAAATCGGCAGTGACTCAGTTTCTCTGGACTGGGAAGCAGGCGCGGGTCACGTGGGATAAGCTCATTGCACCTGTTCGAGGAGGAGGTCTGGCCCTGCCAGATTTTGAATTATATTATCATGTGGCCCAAGCTAGTTATCTAAGATACTGGTATGGGATGACGGCTGAACACAGGCATGTTGAGATAGAACGGTCAATAGCATCCCCGGCATTGCTGAGGTTGGTTATTCTGACGGCTCAGGTTCACCCTGAGGGGCCCGGAACTTGGTGGAGTTAACGTGTAGGGCTTGGTCTCTGCTGGAGCACAAATCTAGGGGTGGCATACTTTATCCGCCAGAACTCCCCGTCATATTTATCCCGGGGATACTAGTGAGGCGGGCTACGTTGCCATGATGAAGCGGGTGGGTGTCACCAAATTCGCAGATTTGTTCCCGGATGGTAAGTTTATCACTATTGATCCGCTGAGAGGCAGGGGAGCCCTATCGGCGTTGGATGTATTTCTGTAGATTAGGTTTGGGTGGTGATCCTCTCCGAGCTTCATGCAATGGTTTGAGGGTAAATCATCGTCTGCAATGTCATCACGGGAGAAGTGGGAAAAGTTGCTAGGTAGGGAGATATCGTAGGATATATGGTCGTACTATTGCGAGGGCACTAGAAAGGGGTCAATTGACACCAATTTTAAACTCGTTCATTTTAAATTCTTAAATCAATATTATTCTCTGGTTCAATTACATCGGTACTTCCCTCAAAGATCTACGCCCTGTATTAGGTGAGGTGTGAACCTGCAGGATTTCTCCATGTGGCATGGGAATGCGCACCACTTGACCAATTTTGGGGAGGGGTGTTTGATGTGATTGGGGAGATTGCGGGTCAGCGGTTCACTCTGGATCCGATAATGGGCTTGTTGGGGTACACTGCTCAGGTACCGAAGGGGTCTCGTAAACTGATAAGCCTCCTGCTGATCCTAGCCAAGCGCAGGGTTGCTATGGGGTGGGGTAAGAGGACCGCCCCAACGACTGCTCAGTGGTCTCAGGATATTCTGTATTGCAACAACATGGAATTGAGATGGGGCTTAATGCAAGGGAAGGGCTGGGGGGACACTAAAATGTGGGACGCATATACGTCCCATCTTCTCAACCAATCGGGTGGCAGGGGATCAAGCCCCGTGATGAACTTTCGAATCCATCACCACCAGACTGAATGGCCACATGGCGTTTATTATAATTATGTGGCCCTGGATAACTGGAACACTGGGGGAGTGGGAGAGAACGTATTGAGTTGTGACAAACAAGTTACTCTTACCTGGTAACGTTCTTTCGATGGGATGGTCCGACGACGTATTCCATATCTATGACAGTAATCACCACAGCTGTGCTGCTTTGGAAAATCTTTCGGTGTCTGTGTCCTGCGTCGATGATGGCGATACGCTGTCCTCGAGGGCCGACGTCACAAGTAGGACGCACAACGCCCGTAGCCTCAGTTGTAGTTTTTTTCCCCAGAACGTGTGGCACCAAACCACTGCCAGTATGACCACAGAAAGACTTGCAGAAATGTAAGCTGCAATCGCATTAGAAATTCTGTAGCGGGGCAGGTAGGGAGGGACCATCCCATCGAAAGAACGTTACCAAGTAAGAGTAACTTGTTCTTTGAGGGGATTGGGTCCTCCAATGTATTCCATATCTATGATAGACTCCCAAAGCAGTACCAACGTATCGAGGAGGGAATAGAATTCAGAATATAGAAATTTAGAGTGCCCAATCAAATTGCAGAGTAAAGGACCGCCTTGCCAAAGGCCAGATCCTGCCCATGGATAGAATAGAGGGAGTACCGACGTACAAAAGTATGGACCGAAGCCCAAGTGGCTGCATCACAGATGTTATGAATTGGAACACACCACTGCAGGGCAGTAGAGGCAGCCATACCCCTAGTAGAATGGGCCTGTAAGCCTACTGGAGGGTCTTTACCCGCCAAGCGGTAACATTCAGAAATTTCCAAGATAATCCACCTGGACAAAGTCTGCTTAGTCACAGCTTGTCCCAAACGCCTTCCAACATAACCAATAAAGAGCCGATCGTCCACACTGTCCCGGGACATGCGAGAAATGTAGAAACTTAAAGCACTCCTAGGATCCAACCTATGGAGCCTCTCCTCTTCCTTACCAGGATATGGAGGAGGTTAAAATGCTGGAACAACCTTCTGGCTCAAATGAAATTCCGACACCACCTTCGGAAGAAAGGAAGGACGAACTCTAAGGACAACCCTGTCCTTAGAGAACACAGTGAAGGGTGGCTTAACTGAAAGTGCCTGCAACTCACTCTGCGAGCGGAAGTGACCGCAACTAAAAATACAGTTTTAAGGGTTAACAGCCTCAAAGGACAGGAATGTAAAGGCTCAAACGGAGCATCCATAATGAATTTCCGAACAAGGTTCAAATCCCAAACAGGCACCTGGAAAGGTGCCGGCGGAAACAATTAGTGAGTCCTTTGAGAAACTGAGAAATTAAAAGGAATTTTAAATTAAGAATACTCCTCAGACCAGCGCTTAAATATAGACAGCGCTGCCAGTTAACCTTTAACAGTACCCACTTGCAGGTCCCTGTGGGCCAACGAAAGCAAAAAAGACAGACCTACAGGAATGTCACTTGAAAAAGGATCCACATTCTTAACCCTGCACCAGTCGCAGAACTTTCTCCAACGGCAACGGTACAGGGACTTTGTTGCCGGCCGTCTGGCTGAAAGCAACACCTCCATCACATCTTCAGGGAGGTCCCAATCATACCTCACCCTTTCAGAAGCCAAGCGTGAAGGTTGAGGGATCTGACCTCTAGATGGGGAACCTAACCACCACCCCCTCCCGTAAGAGCAGGTAGTCTCGGTAGGGAAGACGACGTGGAGGGCATATGGACAAGTCGAGAAGGTCCGGGTACCACGTCCTCCGAGCCCAAGCCAGAGCAACGAGGATCATCCGGAAACCGAACCTCTGCAGCACTTGCGGGATGACGGAGACTGGAGGAAATGCATACAGCAGTGGGAAGGACCACTCTACCACGAACGCGTCTCGTAAGGCTCCTTTTGGAGGAAATTCCCACGAGCAGAACCTCTCGCACTTCCGGTTGACACTGGAGGCGAAGAGAACCACCTGAGGGGTCCCCCAAAGGGCGAAGATCTCCAGGAGAATCTCCTGAGCCAGCTCCCACTCTTGAGAGATCACCCTCTGCCTGCTCAGAGCATCCGCCGTCTCGTTTTCGTCTCCGGCCAGATGAACTGCCGAGATCGAAACTTCCTGCTGGATGGCCCAGAACCAGAGCTGCATCGCCTCCCTGCACAGAGGAAGTGACCCTGCCCTCCTTTTTGTTGAAGTAGTGCATGGTCACTGTGCTGTCCGTCAGAATCAGGACATTCCTTCCTCGCACAGTCGGCAGAAAAGCCTTCAGGGCAAGCCCGACGGCCCGCAGCCCCAACAGATTGATATGGAGTCTGGACTCTGACAGAGACCAACGACCGCTGACCGTCAACTCGTTGGCATGAGCTCCCCATCCCATGAGGGATGCGTCCGTCACCTCTGGCCAGGGTAGCCAAAAAGAAGCCCCCTTCACCAGATTGCCTTCGACAGCCAACCACAGAAGGTCCTGGGCGACCGAGGGCGGCACCTGAACGGGGTCCGACCTCCTGCCGGATAACTGACCACTGCATCTTGAGGGCCCATTGCAGAGATCTGATTCGCAACCTGGCCTCTGGCACCAGAAGAATGCAGGATGCCATGAGGCCGAGCAACCTCAAGAACTCGAACGCCGGGAGACTCTGGGCGTGTTGAAACTTGTGCACCATCTGCTGAATGTGATGAGCCCTCATCTGGGGAGGAAAACACTGCCCCAGGGATGTGTCGAGCACTGCTCCGATGTACTGGAGCAGCTGGGTTGGCGTCAAATGGGACTTCTTTAAGTTGAGGGAGAAGCCCAGCTTGTGAAGGGAGTGGCAGGTGATGGACAGATGATCCAGGACTTGCTCGGGAGATCGCACCCTGATCAGCCAGTCGTCCAGGTAGGGGTAGACGTGAATACCCCCTTTCCTGAGATATGCTGCCACCACCACGAGTTTGGTGAAGACCCTCGGGCGGAGGTCAATCCGAATGGCAGGACCCAAAACTGAAAGTGCGAGTCCCCAACCGCGAGCCTCAGGTACTTCTTGTGCTTGGGGTGGATCGGCACATGAAAATAAGCGTCTTTGAGGTCGAGAGACACCAACCAGTCGTGAAGTTGAAGGGCCTGGAGGACTTTAGAAAGAGTAACCATCTTGAACTTGTCCTTCCTGAGGAGCTTGTTCAAACCGTGCAAGCCCATGATGGCTTTCAATCCCCGGTCTTTCTTTGAAATCAAAAAATAAGGGGAATACCATCCCTTGTTCCTCTCCGCTACAGGCACCAGTTCTATGGCACCTTTCTCCAGCAGGGACTGAATTTCCTGCACAAGGAGCAGATCCGGACACTTCAAAGAGAGATTCCCTGGTGGATGGTCGTGAGGCCTCTGCTGTTAAGGAAGACAGTAGCCGTGGGCTATGATCTCCAGAACCCACACATCTGAAGTAATGGCTCTACAAGATGCTGCGCCAGCCTTCCCCCAACCGGCGAACCATGGGACATGGCCTCATGACTGAGTGGGAGCGGCTGCGGCGTTACCTGAGGGCAAAGAGGCAACTGCCGAGCGGCCTTGGCACCTCGGGTACCCTGTCGTCCACCTCTGCATTGGCCTCTTTGACTGCCAGCTCCTCTCGCTTTACTGAAGGACGAGTAATAGCGAAAGGAACCACCCCTCCACTGCTGTCCCCTAGGACGAAAAGGCAGAGGTTGGCGAACTGCAGCGCCCAACGACTTCGCTGCAGCTTTTGAGGTCTGCAACCTCTCAAGGCTCTCGTCAGCCTTGCTGCCAAAAAGGTGTTCACCGTCAAAGGGCATGTTGAGGAGCCGGGACGGCACATCAGGAGCAAACCACGACTTCCGCAACCACGCAAACCTGCGTATCACAGTGCTCGCCGCCATGGGCCTACTGACGCATTCAGCTAAATTCAAACCCGACTAAACGGACTCGCATGGCATCCTTACCATCCTGGACCATAGCAAGGAAACCATCCCGTTCGTCCCCTTCGGGAATATGTTCAGCCGCTAACGCAACACAGTTCCACAGAGTGTGCGTGAAACGTGACAAGGCACAAATGGAGCGCCATACCACCAGAAGAAAACACTTTCTTCACCCAGCCATCAAAACGTTTGTCGTCCCTATCAGGAGGGATGGTAGGGTACGACGCCTGCTTTGCCTGGGCCGTGGCCGCCTGCACCACCAAACTCTCCGGAGTGGGGTGCCTGGTGAAACACTTGTGTATAGGCGCGTTACAAATGCCTTATCATATCATAAGTAGCAGGGGTCGCTACTGGCTGGATGGTATTTTCGCGACAAGGATCTGCCCACCGCCGGGAGACTCTCCGGAGCAGTCCAAGCCGCCGCCACCCTTCTCTGTAAAGCCATATAGAACGGCAGTACCGGGTCAGTTGGGGGACCAACATCAAGGATGTCCGTCAGATCATCCTGCACAAACTCCCCTGGGGCAGCAGACCATCCCAAGTACTCAGAAACCCTAGCCATAAGGTGCCGGTACGAGGAATCGGCATGAGAGCCAGGCTCAGGCCGACAAAACTCCACCTCCGGAGAGGTGTCCAGTCCACTGGCATCATGCAGTGACTGTCTCAAATCGTCATCTCAAATCGTCAAACTGACTATGGCCCGAGACAATTTCATCTGGAACCTGACTAGGAACCAGGCCATCAGAATCCTCATCCGCCTCTGAAATATAGTCCAGGTGGCGAAAAGAAGGCACCCGAGAGTGCTTGCTCTTAACCAGAGCCTTCCTAGGGGGTTCACCCGTGCCACGGGGTACTTCCGACATGAAAGGCGTCGATGGCGTCGAGCGAATCGGCGCCAGCGTCGAGAGAACCGGCATCGGCGTCGAGGAAATCGGCGTCGACGTCAGATGCAGCACCTCCAGCATCGGCGGCGTCGACAGCCCTCGAGGCCGGAGCCCCGAGCGTGTCCCTAGACGACCTGAGCGTCGACGGCTTCGACGACTTCCTCGGTGCCGGAGCCTCGAGAAAGCCTGTTGACGCCCTCGACGCCTCAGACGTCGATGTCTTCCTCGAAGACCTCACAGGTGCACACGGTCTCGAACGCGTCGAGGACCGGGACCTGGAACGGGTACGTCGAGAACGAGTCTCCTTGTCCGAACGGGACCTCTCCCGTGACTCGTGCCGACCACTCTTGCGAGCGGTGTCTCTCGACCTCTCACGGCCGACCCCACTCGGGGGTGCGGGGGGCTTAGTAGCCTGCGACTCAAGAATCGCCAGCATTTTCTTCCCGAAGGAAGCCCATTCCTCTGGCGTCGCACGGCTGGTAGGGTAAGCGACGTGCCGGGCAGAGTCATCCGAAGAGGACCTGGAAGACGACCGGTGTCGGCGCTTCCGAGAATGCCTCTAAGAGGCTGAGGAGTGGCGAGACCGACTCCTAGAAGGAGACCCACGAGACTTCCGACGATGACGCGGAGAGTCACCCCTCGAATCATCCGTCGAAAGCCCCGCAGACTTCGACTTCCGGGGCTTGGACACCCGACCTACCAACAACAACTTCTTACGTTCGTGTAAGGCTTTGGACGTGAGCGACTGGCAGTCGATACAGTCATCCGTGTCGTGGGCCTCCCCGAGGCACCAGAGGCAGGCGTCGTGCGAGTCCGTCACCGACATCTTGGACCCACACTCCCCGCACTTCTTGAAACCCGGACGCGGGCGAAGTAGAAGACATCTTCACAAAACGAACAGGTTCGAAGAACCAAGAAGAACAGAACTCCAAAGAGTCGAGGCGTTTAACCGAGAAACACGAAGCAACACGTTCGCGGAAAAAACGGAACTGAGGCTACGGGCGTCGTGTGTCCTACTTAACACATCGGATGACGTCGGACGAGGTCCTCGACGACGGCGCATCGACGCAGGACGCAGACGCCGAAAAAAGTTTCCGAAGCAGCACAGCTGTGGTGATTACATGTCAGATATGGAATACGTCGGAGGACCCAATCCCCTCGAAACAGACCATTACGGTCCGAATCGTGGAGGGAGAGGGACGGTGACCGGAAGCCTGCTCAGAGCCAGAGCTGGGGCTGGAGCCATGCAGCCTGCTGTGACTAGCAGCACTCAGGTGCACTCTGTGCTCTATATATGGGGCTATATGTGTATCCACCTTAACCACCTTAAACTCCTCGCTGATAATAAAGCCAGCAATTGAGTTTCTGCTAGGTTAGACTATGGGTAAACTAATAATATCCTGGCGATTTACAGTATATACCATATATATTCTCCAACACTACCTCTGGTAGTAAATGCATTTTAAAGGTCTTAGAGCGAAGTGCTCGTAGGAGACATCTTCAAAAGGGACAGTCTGGATTTAATGGGTGAGGATAACAACGTTATATGGGACACAGACTAATCCTCTGACTGTTCCAGTGAAAATCTTGGTGTGCAGAAGGAGATAGCCCTCGATAAGAGGGATCTTGATAGTTAAGTAGATGAAGCATCTGTTGACAGTCAATTGGGAGTGTGTGCTCATATTACCCAAGCTGTGAACTCAGCACTTCAAGTCCCGGTGATGAGTTTGGAAAGTGATGCCGAAGTTGTCCCTCAGTCTGGCCTTGGAAATAAGGGCCAGAGTAAGGGTCTGAAAGAGCACCACTTAAGGCATGTAAACTGGCACTATATAAAAGATAAGATTATATTTTATCTTAATGCAAAAACGTTTCTGACTTCACTGCATGGGTGGATTCCTTGGATGAGATGATTTCACACTTGCCTCCTGATAAGGTTAATTAAGCTTCCCAAAGTGGCCCAATCGAGAGTCAGGAACCTATTTGCCATGCTTGATTTAGCTTGTCAAACTACATGGTCTGAAAAAAATATAATTCCAACTTCATCAGGAAACCAGTGTACATCAGCATGTCTCCAACCAGTTCTGCCTCTAGCTTCACATCGGGCCTGGTCTCTTTAGCTTCTGCAGGAGGATCTTTGCCATCTTCTCAAACAACGGTGAATACTTCTAAATCTACTTTCAATCAAGTTACCTTTCCGGTTAGGAAGGCTATTCGCTTGAAAAAGGCCAGTATGCCTAAAGTTACTGACTCTACCCAAAGATGTTTTGTGATCAAAGAAACATTGTTATCACCAATGTAAAAAACATCTGAGCAGCCTGAAACTAAAGAAGCATTTGGAAACAAGGTCCTCTTTTGGCTTCACTCTAAAGTGGGCCATGGCTGTATTCGATCTAGAGTTATCAGATTCCTGTGAAGGTTGCAGATTAAAGATTGCTGTTCTGAGAATTATACGGATTGCATCATTATTGGCTGTAGTCAGACCAACCTGCGCCTGTTTCGGAGTCGGTACATTAATATGAACAATTTGTCATCAGTCTCAGGATCATATTGAACAGATTGCTTTTTGTTTTCTTTCTGGTTTAGAGTGTTTCTGTTATTTGTTTTATTGGATTTGTTTATGTTTCTGTTAGAGCCTTTATGCCTACAGGCCTGTGTCTTGGAGCTTTATAAATAAAACTGAAAATAGGCGACATCAACCTCCCAGGCAACAAGGCCACCAAACAGATTAAGGAAGCTCTCCCTCAACCTTCCTACCACCCTCAGCTTCACAGCACAAAAATACCCATCACACGAGACAGGCAACTTCCTCGACCTAATCACTGCACTGTCTTCCCTACATTGCAGCTCTCCACTCATGCTGGACAGATCTGACCACCTAGCCATGCTTTTTAACATTCTGCACACCA
Organism: Ambystoma mexicanum; assembly: GCF_040938575.1. Taxonomy (NCBI): domain Eukaryota; kingdom Metazoa; phylum Chordata; class Amphibia; order Caudata; family Ambystomatidae; genus Ambystoma; species Ambystoma mexicanum. The sequence continues at coordinate 667,820,787 of NC_090933.1, read as the reverse complement.
CCCCAGTCAAGCACTCCTAGCAGAAACCCAGCAGATAAACTACAAGGTCCTTCAAGAAACTTCACAGTGGAAGCCCTCACAGAAGGCCTCGCCAATCTACACCTTACATGGAACGAACACCCCCAACCGAACTGCGACTATTGGAAGCGCTCAACGCCACCCTCTTAGCCTCTATAGATGACACGCGCCTCCGAAACAACGCACCTGCAAACTGAAACCGACAGCACCCGGTACATGCAAGAACTCTACCTCAGGAAATATGGTCTGAATTTCGGGGCGTACCTGGACGCAGCTGACCCCACCCCCCCTGAAGTGAACTACCAATTTCCTTTATACTATGATTTCTATACCTGTGTGTGATCATTGAGAATGTATTTGATTTGATCATGCTTCTTAATTCAAATGTACTAAATATACTGTTTTATTCCAACAGTAATAAAAAGTAAACCATTTTTTTTTAAACTACCTCAGATAAAGAATCAGCAGGGTAGAAGAGAAAACCTGGCGCCATTCCAGGGCTGAATCCAAGGAACTCGGAGCAACCTGCCAACAACTAATCAACACAGCCAAGGCCTCCGTCAGAATGCCATTGCAGAAGCCAACAACAAAAGCAGAGACTTCTACAAAGAAGTCAAGCACTGGGTCAACCCGCTACCCAACCCTACCATACCATACCATACCGCACACAATTGAAACCTCCACCGCCATCAACACCTTCATCAACAAAATCAGCAAGGTCTGCCAGAACATAGCCGCCAGCGCTGCATACACAGATCCACCTCAAGTCCCTCCTCCCGAAAACTCCACACCTTGGACAACATTCAAGACACTCTCGACAAAGGACCTGGTATACACCCTGTCCGTCCTCAAAGCCACGTTGTATAACGACATCCTCCCAGCCCCCCCGCAGAAGCTCTCTTTCCTCATCTGGAGATCAGCAACAGCTCCCTAACTCAAGACACCTTCCCATCGAACATAGAAACAGGACAAATCCTCACTCTACTAAAGAAACCCACTCTGGATCCCAACAACCTAGGTAAATATCGCCCCATATCCAATCTTCCCTTCCTAGTTAAGATCATCGAGAAAGCTCTAGCTGCACAACTGCAGCAACAAATCAACACCAACTATATCCTCCAAACCTACCAATCCAGATTCAGACCCAGAGGCAGCATGGAGACAGCCACCATACAGGTGGCTGACAACGCCCTCAGCATCCTTGACGACAGCCAGCCCTGCCTCCTGGTTCAACTAGCCCTCTCGGATGCTTTCAACACAGTAGACCACCAGGCACTTACAGGCACCCTACATTGGCACATGGGTATCAGCAACCTTGTCCTAAGCTGGTTCAAGTCCTACCTCGCTAACCGCAAGCAGTTTTTTCAGATGGACTTCTCTAGATCGCCAATGCTACCCATCACCTGTGTCGTCCTGAAGGGTTCCATCCTCTCCCTAGTGATCATCAATCTATACACGGAGCCGCTGGGAACCCTACTAGCCACACACAACAGCCACATCCACCAATATGCAGACACACGGCTATACCTCAAAATCGTCTCCATCAAGGACATCCATAGGCTCTAAACCTGCCTCTCGCTGATCCAGTCTTGGAGGTCCAGTGCATAATTGAAGCTCAACCCCTCCAAGATCGAATTCCTACTCCTCACCAACAACACTGCTAACACCCAGACATGCAGACCTGGCTATCAACCATGAACTCTGAGGGATTCACACCAGAGCTTGCCACCTGCGTCAAGTTCCTTGGGTTCCACATGGACAAGCACCTCTCCTTCAAGACACCAAGCTGTCAGTTTTCTTAGCTATGTGTGTCAGCTCTCCCTCCTGCGAGAAGTCAAGCCCTTCCTCACTCTGGACAGCTTGAGATCTACCGTTCTGGTCCTATATCTCACCTGGATGGGTGCAATGCACTCAAAGGCCTCCCGTCGTCCTTTATGCCCCTGAGAAGTGTCCTACACATGGATGCATGCCTCCTCAAGGGTCTACGCAGATACATCATCACCCCGGCCTTCATCGACCTTCACTGGCTCCCACTGCATGCACGAATCCCCTTCAAGTCTTGCTGCATCCTCTATAAGGCTGTCGCCCTAAAGTCAAACTCGGCATCTCTGGCAGACCGCACACCACCAGAAACCAAGACACTTGCAGACTTGCAATCCACCGCTGCAAAAATGAAAGGACCAGAAAACAATCCATCTCTGCCTATGTCCCAAGAATACGGAACCTCCTCCCAGTCTGTATCAGACTTGCTCCTACAATTCAGAAAAGAACTCAGGATCCACCTCTTCAGGGAGTGTCTCCTCCACACATAGGTCATCAAGTCGCCCATCGTGCCACCTGACTCACAAGACACCCGCCCCTCTCCTCCTCGCCACACAGTACAGCCATTACTCCCCCCCACCCCTCTGTGCCCTACTGTAACCTACCCCCACTGTATATTTGTTCTGTTACATCTAAAAAGCGCTCTGTTATGCATCTGTAAAGTTGTACACCTCTGTAAAGCGCCCCGTTGCTTCTCGAAGCTAGGCCCACACTCAATAAGGAAAAAGTTACTTAACTAACTGTTCTCAAGCATGGTCTGGTATGGATTCACATGCTCATAAATATTCCCAGTCATCAGGCCGGGAATCCTCCAAAAGAAGAGAAAAGCAGTATTGTTTGGCTATCAGGCGAAAGGCAGTATTCTATCACTGAAGACCAGGGCATACTCCACTCATCCAATGACTGTTTCTCCGGCGGCCATCTTCAGATTGGAAGCACTTGAGGTGCCAGTATAAACCCAGGAGAGCCACAGTGGTGACGGAGGGAGAGTTTTGCATGTGAATCCATGCCAGACCCATGCTGGAGAACAGTTACTGTCTCCAGCATGGGGACTGGCATGGATTTGCATGCTCATGAATACAATTTATACAGCAGTAACATATACACAACCACCGGAAGTGTTAAGGCTCAACAGACGTACAACACTTATCCCTGGACCCGACTCACCTCCAGCAAACAGGTTGCACAGCACTGCTTGGCCGTTAAGCTGTGCGACGACCTCCACGTAGAAGACCTGAAAATGTCCATCAGGGGAACTACAGAGAGAAACGCTGTCTTAGCAGCGATGGCTCTCATGGAGTAGGCTCTCGGCCGGCCTGGAAGGGGTCTGTCGGCCAGACAATGACAATGCATGATGCAGCCGGAGAGCCACTTGGACAGGGCCTTCCCCCGATTCACAGGACCAAAGTTCACAAAAAGCTGAGAAGTCTTCCAGAAATCTTTCGAGGGGGCCACATGAACTTCAAGGCACAAGCAACGTCCAGTGTATGCAGTGACCGTTCAGCAGCCGACACAGGATTCGGGAAGAAGGCTGGAAGTACTAAAGGTTTGTTGAGGTGGAACTCAAACAGAATTTTCAGCATGAGGACGGGGTGAGTGCGGAGCACCACCCTAGTAGGTTGTAAAGATAAGTAGGGGGCTTTAAAGAGCCTGAATTTCCCCGATCTGCCTGGCCCAAGTGATTGCTACTAGGAATGCAGACTAACATGAAAGAAACTTGAGAAAAGCACGATGTAAAGGCTCAAATGGGGCGCCTATGAGTTTTGTGAACATTGAGATCCCACACGGGGGCCGGAGCCGTCACTGCAGGGAAAGACCTAAAGCGACCTTTCATGAATTCCTTGACAAGTCCGAGACCATAACAATGGCTTTGTAGGTGAACAGGTGCATCGTTAAATGGCAGCCAAATGCACCTTGATGGAGGCATGGACCAAACCATACTTGGCCAGCGAGAGCAGGTACGGCAAGAGCTGAGGAGTAGAGACACGCAACGGTGCAACACCCTGCACCACACTGTGAAGTCTTTCCATTTGGGACTATAGCACGATAGAGTAGCGGGAGCTCTGGCCTTGGCAAGAACAGCTTTACATTCCACCAGAAGGTTGTAGTGGGCAAACTCTACAGCTGCAGGAGTCAAGCCGTGAGGTTAATTGACGCTAGATTGTGATGTAGGATGGTTCTGCTTTCTCTGGAGAGCGGGAAATGGAGGCAGCCTGATGGCCGGTGCCGCTGATAGGCTGATCAAGTTAGACTACCATATCTGGTAGACCACGCTGGGGCAATGAGTATCATCTTGCAGCAGCATAGCTTCAAAGTGTCGATGACTCGTAGCAGGGGAGGGGGCAGGGGGTTGAATGAAAGCGTACAGGAATGGACCATCCCATCTGAGTGAGAAGGCGTCCAAGGTCTCTGGTTGAAGGAACCTGCTGGTGAACTTCTTGCATTGGGAGTTTGTTGCCGTGAACGGGGAACCCTGCTTAAGGTGAGAGCACACCCCCCACCAATGGATGGCTTGACTGAATTTCAGGTTGAGCTTCAACTTGTCTGACCAATTGCCCGTGGCCTCGTGCCACCTGCAGTCCAGAAACTACAGGAGTAGCCTCACCTGCAACCTGCAGAACAGGATCAGATGTACGCAGGAGGACATCATGACCAGAAGTGAGTTGATGACTAGGATGGTTGCTAATTTGATGGTGGTCAGACTATGAACCTTCCCAAGGATGGCCAGCACCCGCTCTTCCAAGGGAAAGCTAGAGACGCGGCCCCAGAAACAGAATATCCTCTGATGGAGTTATGCAGTATTTCGGATAATTGATAGAGAATCCGAGCTCCGTTAGCAGGTGTACAGTCTCCTCTGCGTGTTGTACTGCCAGGCTCCGAGAATGTGACTGGCTGAGCCAGCCATCTAGGTACGGGTAGACGTATATGCCCTTGAGACATAGATGCGCTGTCACCAGTGCTAAACACTTTGTGAACACCCTTGGTGCCGACTTCAGGCCTAACGGCAGTGCCTTGAACTGGTAGGGCTTCCCCAGAACCACGAATCAATGTTTTGGATGAATGGGGACGTGAAAGTAGGCATCTTCTAAATCGAAAGTTGTCATGTAGTCCCCTCCCTTCAATTTGGCCGACCACTTGCTGCAACCTGACCATCCTGAACTTTGGGACCTTAGGTATTTGTTGAGGCGCTGCAAGTCCAGGATTGGGTGTCACACGCTCCCAACTTCTTTCAGACTAGAAAGTATCTGTTTTTTCCCCAGAGCCACAGAGTCGCAGCAGGACAGGTTCTATTGCGCCCTTTGCTACCATGGATCGTACTTCGCAGAGCAGCTGGGTAGTGTTTTGTTGGTTGCTCGTTACAGGTGGACTACAAGGGCATTTGTGTTTGAATTCCAGCGTGTCCCCTTTTGCAGAATGTCCAGCGCCCATTCGTCTGTGGTGATGTTTTTCCAAGCATCAACAAAATTTGACGGACAGCCTGCCACTGGGGTGCGGAAGTGGGGGCCTGGGCCCTGGTCCAAGTCAAGCCTGCTGGGTTGCTTGCAGCTTTCCTTGCAGGCTACGACCCTCAATCGTAAGCCTGGGACCGACCTCTGTACGATTCCTGCGCTGTGGAGCGGGAAGGACGACAGTAGGAAGTGGAGGTGTATCCCTTGGAAGATCTTCCAAACATACTCCTGGAGGACTGAAAGGAGGAGCGGCACAGCGCTGCTGCAGGGTCCCTAGGGACCTTACCGTCTGTGTGTGTGTGTGTGTGTCCGTTTTGATGGCCTGCAGTGTTTCATCCACCACCTTTCCGAAAAGATTATCGCAGTCAAAAGCATTGTCCACTACCTTGGCCTGAACATCCGGCCTAAAATTGGTATCTTTCAGCCAACCTTGACGCTTGAGCGCAACACCACTTCCCCATTTGGCAGAATCCACAACCCACAACATCCATAGCCACAGTGTTGGCATGATCAAACCCCCCCCCCTCCTGAAATAGTGCCAGCGCTTCCGTCCTCTTGTCATCTGGCAAGAATTCCAGGAGCAGGCCCAGTTTAAACCAAAACTCCCCATCAGGCCAGGATGGCTTCAGCGTTGGCACCTTTGATGATTGACGCTGCAGCATACATGATGCACTTTCCTGACGCATCCAGCTTCTCCCCCCCCCCCCCCTTGCTCCGGCGAGACCATAGACTTGGATGGATTCGCCAACTGTTTGCTTGCTGCGGCCAAAACCACTGAATCGAGGGATGGCTGAGAGCGGAGACATTTGGGGGCCGAGTCCAGCACCCTGAAATTTTTCTCAAACTGGTCCCGCTTCGCTGGTGCAGAGCTTTGGGACTTATTAGGGTCAGGACCTCTTCCCACACCACATCCAGCAACAGGACAGATAACAGTCTTCCTGGTTGAGGTACATCTCTGGTAAAGGAAACCTTCCTCTTCTCCTCTGGAACCAGATTAAATAGGGCAGATGCCCTCGCCATCATGGAATGGGATGAAACGACTTCATCTGAGGTGAAGCTCTGGGGGTACCATCTGCAACTACTGGCTCCCCATCGGGCGTAACAAAGTCATCTTTGTCCGTTGTGCCAGTGTCTGCGTTAGTTACCTTATCAGTGTGCAGCACATTGCCTGGCAGTGTTGTAACAGGCAGTGGTGACAGTGGTCTCATCAGAGTAGCTGAGCAATGCCTGTGTGGAGGCCTTAGAGAGCTGTAACTAGAGTCGCTCCCCGACTGGCTCGCTATGGGTGGTAGCCGGTGCTGTATCTCAGCCCAGAGAAATGAGCACTGGAAAGGTGTATTGGGACATTTCTTGGAACTTGCGCAGGAGCCCTTGGGCCTGCCGGAGGAATGCTGGTGTGCCTAAACTGGCTTGTATGCCTTGGCGAATCCACGCCTATAGGGCTGTAGCCACATGCATCCAAACACTCATGCTGTGTGTCGTCTGAAATAGTTTAAAATGGCCAAAGGACCAACTGAGCTCTCCGCATACTGGTCTGCTGGTCTAGCCACTTCCCTCAAGGCTAGAGACATGACAGGTGCCTTTATTCACTGTATAGTAGTGGTCGATGAAGCCGTAGTCATGGTCCAGGTGGCAGTGAAAACATTGCCATAGGTTTTGCCAGCGGCTTTTCCTTGCTTGTCGACAAAGCAGCCACCGATGAGGTTGCCGTCGACAAAGCCGCCGCCACCGATGAGGTTGCCGTCGACAAAGCCGCCGCCACCGATGAGGTGGCCGCTGATGCCTTTGATGAAGGGCTTGCAAGAGGGCTCCTTTCGAGAGTGCTCCTTTGTTTTCTCCTGTGATGAACCACTATGCTTCGAGGACTTTGTGCCGGGCACCGGCAAGCTCATTGTAGACGGGCAAGACGACAGAGTGCGTATGCCCTTTACTAGGACCTGCATCAGCGGTGTCTCTAGCCGGACCAACTGCCTGGTACTTTAACCCTCCTAGAGCACTCCAACAGTACCTCCTCAGCCGATCTGGATCTCTTACCAGGTGGAGTGCGCTGTGGGGTGCGGCCTGATCTGGACTTAGTCTGAGCACGCCAGGGGCCAAATCCTCTTTCACCCACACCACCAACTGTCGGTAGCGGTCCATCTTGGTTTTGGATGAAAAACGTTGGCTGATGTCTCTACTCTCTGCATCCCGACCATGAAGAGAACCGAAGCGACATCTAATGTGCTTGTCCTCCACATAGATGTATCGCAAGCCACACCGGGAGCAGAGACAGAAGAGACTTCTCCTGCCTTCCTCCGACATGGCGAGGCGCAACGTAGGCCTTTCCACTGGACACGTTGTGTAGACTTTGAAACTTAACCGGCACCGGAGCCCAGTTACCGGAGCCGACGAGTCATCAGCAGTCTTTGAATTTTCACCAAAGAGAATGAATTTTCCATTTAAAAAAAAAAATGAATTTTATTGAAAAAAAGCTCAAAGAGCAAAACTCGAGGACTCCCTGCACCGAAACGTACGGTAGAAATCTGAAGATGGCTGCCCGGGCGGGACTCGGGGAGACGACCGTCATTGGATGGGTGCAGTGAATATGACCTGGTCTTCAGTGATTGGATATCAGGTGAAAGGCAGTATTCAAGCTTTTAAAGCAATACTGCTTTTCTTACCGAGTAGTCCCGGCCTGACAACAGGGAATATTCATGGGTATGTGAATCCATGCTAGACCCCATGCTGGAGAAATATGATTATAATAAAAGGGGGTGGGCCACTCCTGCCACTAACAGCCCATCACGCAAGTTAAAGGGACCAAACGAAGCAAAGGTCCCTTAACGTGGGCATCGGGCCGTTACTAGTGGCAGTCGGCCCCTTTGGCTTGTATTGCCATTAGCACCTGTGTAGCTGATACACGGGTGCTAACGCAGTGTTAATTTAAAAGAAAAAATAAATCTTACTTGCGAGCACAGCGCTGCACAGCCTTTCTTCAGTCCGTTTTCCATGTTGATTACCATGATTTCATCAACCAGGAAACTGGACTGAGAATGAAGCACAGCATTGGTCCACAAGACTTAGTATTTTTTTTTTTTTTTTTTTAATAATGGAAGCACACACCTATGCCCTCGTGCGAGCTACACTGGTGTTATGTGGTGAGGGAAGAGTGGGGGAAGAGGTAGAGGTACAGGTGCAGGTCAGCTGCACTCAGGCTGCTCTGAACACTGGCTTATAACAGTGAATACAGCCCATGCTCTGCGCTGCCTGATGGCTATTACTCTAATAGAAAGGGTTAGCGAGTTTGAGGCACTGTCAAAAGCACATTGAACTAATTGAAATGGAACGTCTTCACACTTTACACTACGTGAATGAATTTTCCAGTATGTTCATGGATTATGTGGGCAGGAAGAGACTTTCAAACTTCATGAGGAAACAGACCGTTTGGAATATATCTCCCAAAGTGTTGTGGTTACTGAAGTAAAGAATGTATATAATTAACTAACCCAAATTGGATTTCTTTGTTTTTTACAAGACAATCGCGTTTGTCGGTCATAACTCTACACTGATTACATAACATTGTAAATAGTTAAATGAAAAACATATTTTCCATTCTATCTTTTGTTCTCATACATGAAATTTCACCAGGTTTGGCATGAAACTGACCAGGCCAGAGCTGAACACTTATGCCAGAGTTAACCAATTTGCCTAATGTTTAAATGCCCAAAATGTTTGCTGAACAAAACATTTTTGTATAGCAACCAAGGGATGAGGGCGGAGTAGGCTTCCCAGATTATAAAAAAATCTCATGTTGCTTTCGTTCTAAAACAAACACAATTTAGTTTTTTTTCCTGATGGTACTGAGCTGCCAAAATGGCTCCTTATAGAGAGTGATGGTCTCCCCTCATGTTCTCCTGGACTGTCCATAAATTAACAATTATAAATGCTTTATTAGCACAAGTATCATATGGCCATTAAGTATTTACGTTCATACCTATTTCTACTCCAAACAAATAGCTCCAATCTTTTCTCTCAGTATATTTGGATGAACCCCCTAATAAAAATTAATTAGAGAACAATTTGCTGGAGACCATGGCTATCTCTCGGCATCAAGCCTATAGGACAGTTGTTTTCACAAGGCACTCCATAAACTTTTGAAGAATTTGCAGCTAGATTTCTAGTCCCAGGGTTTTTTCTCCAGAAATACGTTGGTCTATGAAAACTATGAAGTGTTTTTTTTCAATTCCAATAGCTATCAAACTCAAAGACTACTCCGTTTATCCAATCCTAATGTTACAGCATTTAAGTTTTATAAAGTTTGCTCCACGTCAACAGATTAAGCTCTGCTTAAATGCCAAGAAGCCTGGAATCAAGATTGCTTCCCCAACATCACACAATTTACATGGCCTTGTATATGGACCAATATCTCTAGAATAATTGTCTCTGCTAGCTTGCTTCAAACACTATTTTTTCCACCATAGGGCTTTCATTACCCCACTCGTGCTTTTCAAAACTGGAATCTCAAAATGACAAATGTTGGCGCTGTCCGACTTATCAAGGATCTTTAAAGAATATGATTTTTAATTGTCTTTATCTTAAAGCATATTGGGAAAGGATTGGGGAAACCCTTAGTAGTATCTTCCAAATACAGGTGACTATCTCCTATGATAGTTTATTCCAGGGTAGCGGAATGATCCAACCCACTATTGATAAAAATCAACGGTTATTCGTTCGATTTATTTCTTGCCATAGCCATCCAGATTACTACCTCAAATTGGAAAAACTTAAGGTATATACTTTAAAATGTGGTGGAATTCTTGTAATCTTCATAGGATGGAAAAGTGTAATGCTGTTTCCCCACTCTTATTGTAAAAACACCTATTAAAAAATAGCAATCTTTCCTAGAATTTTTGAACAATGTAATACCTAGTTAAAATTAGAGAATATGACTAAGCATTATTAGTTCTTACTCTTGTTCATTATCTCCCCTTCCTACCCTCCCTACCCTCCTTACGTGCAAGTTAGTCCTGTATGTCTTGTACGTCCATAGGTTCCATTTTACAAATATGCTATATAACTATTAGATTAAAAACTGCATTTTATGCATTAGAATAGAATATGCTAATTATATAAGGTTCTATAGTTGAACTTTCCATACTATAGCCATGTGGGGCATTGCAATATTATATGTACTGTTTCAATTGGTATATGAATCTGATATATCTACTGGATTCAATAAAATATTTAAACCTAAAAAAAAAAAAAAGAAGATTTCCCTATAGCGGGAAAACGCATGCTTTTTGGCTCCATATGTTCAAATTAGACAGACTGGTTTTTGGGACACAAGTAGCTGTTATCAAGTTGTGCACAGTAATCCATTTTGAAAATCGGAGGCAAACGGAGATTTTCACGTTAAGAAAATAAAGTGTACCCATACTAATGTGCTGCCACTAACAAACCGTAATAAAAACTCACCCTTCCGCATACACCTCTCAAACTCTGAACTAAACACAACCAAACCTCTACAGCACCGCAAACCGAATGTACCTCTCAACACCACGTCGTCGAAAGCACACAAATAATCTTGCCCAACACCACATGGCAGCCACCAACCAAACACCACCTACGCTCAGTGAACTGTGTATCCTAACTGAAGCTGCCAACAGCACAGCTCTATTGCTCCTTTTCCCCCCTCATTCCTACTAACCCCCACCCCCCCAAGCCCCTTGCATTACAGATCCGCCAGAGCACCAGGAGACCACGCGGGTAGCAACAATGCGCAGTATAAGAAGCTGTAACACCACATTCGAAAAAGCACATTAGGTCGACAGAGGCAACACAATGTCAAAAATATACCATAAGAACGCACAAGACAAACCATCACACCCAATATGCAGTAGAGATTAAGGCACAGCACGAAATTTAAAGTATACAAATTTCGAAAATTAGATTATTACATTTCAGATTCACTTTGGACAACATGAAATTAAAAATACACTTCACAATGCACAATCTAATACACTACCGCAACACACTGAATAACATGCACAGAATACAATTTGGCACAATAGTTGCCCAATAGGCACTGCACACAAGCCTGCACTATGAACAAAGTAAACTTCAAACATCATGTATGTCATAATTTAGCAGAATAGTCAGAACAAAAAAAAAGTAAAAAAATATAAAAGCATAGCAAAGCAGGGAGAAAACCCATGCTTTAAAAGTTGTTAAGGCCGCTACCTACAAAACGGTGAAGTCCATAGGCATAGTATATGTACCTGAAGGTTGACATTTCCCAACTACATTTTTTCTAATACAAAATCCTAACTCTCTTCACCACTGCATGTTCACAATTTAAATGTTGGTTAACGTATATTTTCGCTCACAAGCGATAATTAACTCTTGACTAGTAAGAAATAGTGTGCTGTGTACCGGATGAGAACCGTGACTTGTTAAACTCGATAGTAGGTTGCAACATGACATTTTTAGATACATATACATTATATATAATAGTATATTAGAGGTTACTTGCCTAGTAATAGTATTTCTGGAATGACATGCTTTGCACATTCAGTGCTTTGCCATCTAAGGCTCGGACCAGAATATTAGCTTTTTTTTCAAAATGAATGTAGGCATCGACAAGGGCTTTCCAATCACCTTATTAATCTCCTACATGCAAAGGTTCACTCAATTCCCCTTGGCGTCAGTCAGATTACTTTCCTTACTTGTTTTCGAATAAGAGCTGGTTGTGTAATTTTAGAAGTTGTGCTACGTTATGCCTGCACAGGGAGATAGGATGGTGATTCTAAACAAAAACAAGCACCAAAAAGCCTATTGCTGGGTAAATAGCCTTGACCTTCTGGGACTTGTGAAGCGGTGTAGGTTCACATGCTTTGCATAGGCTAGATAGCAATTTGTGCAGGGGGTTCGTCAAAGGCAAATTGGAAAGGGCCACGTTCAGGGAATTTAGGTTATTATAAATGGAACAAGTTTTTTTTCATTCTTGGCCAAATGTTGCAATGCAAGTCCAAAAACCTAAAGGTTTTAAAAAGCAATGTTTGTGTCACCTGACTCCATTTTGAAAACACAGCTCAGTAAATATATACACCATTACAAGGTATCCAGTCATTGCATCTACAACCAAAGCATCAACAGCCATACCATCTAAAAAAGCATCTATATAAAAAAAAAAAAAAAAAAACATATAATGCATTTTTTTTATGGTAAAGGGTTTAGTTTATAAAAATGGATTTTAAAGGTTAAAAAAAAGTTTGGTGCCCCCCAATAAAAAAAAATATGTTTAAAAAAACTCATTAGATGCTTTTGTTTTAGATGGTATGGCATTAGATGCTTTGGCTGTCGACGGAATTACTATAAACCATTCGCACTAGTGGCAGGAAGAGTTGATTTCAAGCTGACCTGTCAATTACTGCCCGCGGGAGCTGGAGAGAGGAGACGGTGTGCAAGTTTACAGCCAGCTTTGTGGCTGTTTGGAGAACGATCTTGGGGGGAAATGGCATATTTATAGTTGAACAAAGCCTGGCGTGTTTCCAGTGACTAATGTGGGTTGTAGGTCATTTGGTCGAAAACCAAATGATCAAATGCCATTTGATCGAGAGTCAAATGGTCGAAAAAATGGTCGATTTTTTTTTTTAATTTTTTTTATTTTTATGGGGGGGTTCCCCCCAACCTCCCTTTTTCTATATTAATTTTTTTTTTAACCAAACAAAATAAAAAAATGTATAAATAAAAAAATTCGACCATTTTGTTTCCGACATTTGACTTTCGATCAAATGGTCATTCGATCTTTTATTTTCGACCATTTGACCGGACACCACTAATGTGTGTCTGTGATGAGGATTTAAAAAGGCCATCGCTTTCACGCGGTTTCTTTCGTTGAATTTTACAGTGATGTTTTTAATCTGCCTTATGACTAAGTGAAAACACATGGTCATACGTATTTAGACACTGGTTACATTTCTGGCTAAATTGTATCCGTCTTAATTATAAAAAGCAAGAAACTTAATCAAGTTAGAGACTCAATATATTTTTATTAATTGAAATTCAGGTCAAGTCCCCTGGTGTGCCAAAAGCAGGTAACCATGAAAAGGGCTTTCATGCTTGCCGAACCAGCATGAAAAACAGACAGATGTGGTGATTGCAATGTCAAATTTATTAATTTCAGTGTATGGTGTAACGATTCACGGGATCTTGTTACTTCTGCCCAGGGGGAGCCCTATCCTGTGAGACAAGGAGGTGAGGCCACTACCCAATAGACCCCCTTGGGATGGTGGAAAGAAAGCGGGACCTCACAGGTAGAGACTCCCCTCATGGGGATAAGGACTTCCTTCCGTTCAATGAAGTAACTCACTAACTCTTGCCCTTGCACCCACAAAAACCCTAAAATCTGCAGAGTGCAACTGAAAGTGCTACTACGTGTTACTGTAACATTCCCTCCCTTCCTTGAGACTTGACACCACCAAGACAAAGAAGAACAATGATGACCTACATTTTTCTAAAAGTCCTGGGATGGGGTGGCCAGAAGGAAGCATAAAGAGTACCTCATGGAAACAACCAAAAGACTGACTCTGTGCAGGGGTGGGCCCAGTAGGAGAGAAAAACAGGAAGGACTGAAAGAAGAGAGAAGCCGGCAAGGAGCCAGCAAAGCCCAGGAAGTTCAAACCTGGGAAACTGTCAGCTGTGGAGAGAAGTTGTGTCATGATCTCTGCTTCCAAAAGGTCAGGGTTTTCCCAACTCCCTTGGAAGCAGATCCATAACCCAGGTTCCGAGTGCCAAACAGTCCCAATTGGGACCTTTTGGACCCAGCCCTGGCGCCAATGGCACCAGGCTCATAAATATGCCCAGTCCCAGCGCTGGAAGCGCCGGGCTCATAATGCTTGGGTGGACTTACCTGCAGCAGCCCATGCTGCTTACTTGCCTGCCAGTTGAGCCTCTGATCCTCTTCTGTTTGGAACTACTTTTCCTGTTGGGTGGGGCAGGAGCCACTCCCTAGATTCAGAACACTGGAACTCTTCTGGAAAGCAGGAACTCTTTTCTTACCTAGGCGTGGCTGTGGAAGGAGACAGCTAAGCACTACAGGAGGCTAATTAAACCACACCCGATGGATGAATCTTGCTTTGCGTTATTCTGCATCCTCTGCAGCAGAACGCTCATCGTGTCTTCTGCATCTGATCCTGGGCCTAAGGAAAAGGCTTACCATCCTGAATCCAGTCTTCAGCAACACCTATAAAGACAAAGAACAGGTTAGCATTACGGTCTTCAGTGACAGCTCTTCACTTACCTGGTCCATCGGCTGTCACCAACGCCTCGCGCTGCATTCCGGCATCTGAAAGACAAAAGCTTACCAACTCTTCGCACGCTCCGGAGGCCTTCGCCGCTGCATCCCGCATCTGAAAGACAAAACAAGGTGCGTTTAAAGACATTGGGGAACTTTAATACTCACGTGCCATTACTCCTTTCCACATCTAACCCAGTGGGTATTCTGGCACCCTGCAGCCGCTCCGAACTTGTACCTGCAAAATAAAAAGACAGTTAGAGCGCATCGTGAAGCAGGCAACAAGCGCTTACTTACGTGCTTCCAGGCGCTTCTATTCATCACACGGGCTCCATCTTCAACTCACTTCAGCCCGTCATCCGCCATCGCCGGAACCCTGCAAAACAAGAAACATCATTACTAAAGACATTAGAATTACTCGAAACTTACCGTTCGTGCAGTAAACGACAGACAGCAGTCCTCTGAAGTCAAGAGGCCTGCTCCCCTTATCCAGTTACAGCACCCTGCCCCGAGGCAGATGGAGAGCATGGCGTTCACTTACCTAAGACATCTTACCCTTCGAGTCAGACATACAGTGCACAGAGGTCCAGCCCAAAGAGCCAGCCGTGTGTTACACATCACCTTTGACGATACGGTATACGCCCAGTCAAGACCGGCGCCTCTACGGGAATCAGGTGAGCGTTACAAGTTGGTCCTCGGAAGAGAGGATGTGGAAGAGTGGAAGTCGCAGAGCCCATGAGCCGGCAGAGAGCCGACTAACTGCAGTGCTGGGGAGGTGGTGGTGTGACGTTCGGTACAACAGCGACACCGAGGCCGCCAGCCCCAGGCCTTCGAAAAGCCGGATAGACTGACCAGAAAGAATCATTGAGCCAACAGTAAACTGCCAACAGAAACAAGGTAACAGGAACTGCGGGAGACCCTGGGTGGGATCCAGGGATGCCAAAGATTCAAGAAAGCCTCTGGAGTAATCTCCCTTGTCACAGTGCTGATATCCAGAGAACCAAGAGTCAAGAAAGCCTGCCTTGTCACAGTAGTGATTTCTAAAAGGTCTGAAAATCAAGAGTGCATCAGTAGGATCTCCCTGGACACAGTCATAATCCAAGTAAGACTACAGAGGTTTCTAGACAACAAGAGCCATCTGGAGAAAATCTTTATAACGTCCTACGACAGGGAAGAATTTCTAGAACTGTAAAGCAAGCTTTCAAAAACCCTTGGGAACAACTGAAGAGACTTCTGAGGACTATTGTCGAAGAATATCCAAAGGCAGCCTTCAAGACTGAGGTGGGTCAGGAGAAGGGAGTCATTCTTCTGACCACACTTTCTTTGTTGAATAAGAAACTAGAGCAAAAATGGCCACCTGATATATTTCACACCTTCGGTGCATTTCCCGATTCCTGGTCAGCTGATTGGCTACAGATCAGCCTATCTTGTAGCTGGAACCACCGGCAGGCGTCAGCCAGCACCAACGAATGCAGAACAACAAAGGCTCCTGTCCCGAGCTTGTCCAGAGCTGACCAGAGGCCATGGCTCATCTCCCTACACCTCGCGCATCAGACCTGCTCGAATCCTCCTCTGACTTGTCTCCGTATCCACGTGTAAGCAGACCCTATTCAAACAATTGCTCACTACTACCTATGTCTCCACTTCACTATCCGGTTTCATCCAAGATCTTATGCCTTACACTTTTGCTTACTATGTCTGAGTTCTAAATTGCTTCGATCGGACTGAACCTCTGATTTTGTTCCTGTATCTCAAGTGGCTGTCCCGCCTCCCTTTGCCTATAAGAGTGCCACCAAGTATGTTAAATGTTAAAGGTATTTGTACCGCGCACCGTCACAAACAGAGTTGGTCCCCAGGCGCTCTGGCGGATCTGCAAATGAGAAGGTGGGAAGGGTTAGTAGATGAAGCGGGAGTAGGATAGTGGGAGGAGTGGTGTTCTGTTGGCAGCTTCAACTCGGTATACACCGGGTGCTGAGCTTCGGTGTGAGTATGGGATCGATGTCAGTCCTTGTGCGCTGTTGGTGTTGCTTATGTGTTGTTGCGGTGTTGTGAAGTGCGTGCGGTTTGTTGTGCGAGAGATGGTTGTGAGAGATTTTTGAGTAAGATAAGTCTGCAGAAATGCTGAGTTTTTTGTTAGTCAGTTGTATGAAGGTTAATCAGGAGTTCAGAAATCTGACCGAGTGTGGCACTCGTTAATCCTCCCAATTTCATCAGGGTGGGCATAAGGGCTACGCATGGCAGGGTTTGGTTTGTGTGGGGCGCTCCCTGTGCTGTTCTAACTTGTTTTGTAAGTGTACAGATTGCTCCTCGCCGTTCTATTCTAGCCAGCCAGCTCTGTAGGTGTTCTAATGCTGATGGATTGATTAATGTGGGTTGGGCGTCTATTCTCCTCTTTGGGTGCTGGGGATGGTGTAGCGGACTATCTAAATGCGTCTGCCGGTTTGGATATGGAATGTCCGGGGGGAGTGGGTGAGTCATTTAAGGCTTTCGTCTGGGTCTGATCATGTGATCAGTCTCTGGAGGCCTCCTTTGTGGCTATTTCCCATATCATCTTATGGTCTGTCGTGTGGTCGGTTCTTTGGGTTCAGCGTTTGTCCATTAGTGGCCGAGGTTGGTGTTATTTTCGTTGTTGTAATGTGGTGGGCATTCTAGTGTGTCGCTGTTGTGGTTACGCTGCGAAAAGACACGATTTGAGGAGTTTCCTGAATGCTAGGTGGTTTGTTGTGTGCCATATATTCTTAGGTAGGTCGTTCCAGGTTTTTGGTGCCTGGTGAGAGAAAGAGGATCCTCCGAGTTTTCTTCTGTTATAGGGTTTTGGTTCCAGGCGGATGTCGGTGCTTGATCTCAGTGTTCTTGTCGGTTGATGTAGGCGTAGTTTATCGCTTAGGAATTCTGCACCTTGTTTGTGTATTGCTCTATGCGTGATGCACATGGACTTGAACTTTATATGCTGTTTTAATGGTAGCCAGTTTAGTATTTTTAGCGTGGGTGTGATGTGTTCTCTTCTGGGTACCTTGAGGAGGAGTCTGGCTTCTGCATTTTGTATGCGTTGTACATTTTTTAGAAGACGTTCGGGCATGCCCAGGTATAGGCTATTGGCGTAGTCTACTCTGGACATGATCAGAGCGATGATGGTAAGTGTTTTGTTGGCGAACGACAGGAATGGATCCTTTTTGCTGCTGCAAGAGGAAGAAACATTTCTTAAGAGAGTTTACTTGTGGCTCTAGAGTGAGGTTGTAATCCATCAGGACCCCTAGGTTTTTTACAGTTGATGGTGGTTCTGGTGTGGTGCCAAGCTCTCTTGGCCAGGGGATGTAGTTGATGTCTCCTCCCTTTTTTGAAACAATCATTATCTCTGTTTTGCCTGGGTTGATTTTAAGGTGGTTGAGGTTCATTCAGTTGAATTTCTCATGAAGGTAATTCTCTAGTGTAGTGTTTTCTTCTCGGGTGTCTTGTATGTTGAAGATTGAGTATCGTCAGCCTAGTTTTAGCATGTGAGGCTGTGTTTTTTTGATGAGTTTGATTACTAGGTACATGTAGATGTTGAATAGAAGCAGCGATAAGGATGATCCTTGTGGTACTACGCACGTGGAGTCTCTAGGTTTGGATTTAAAAGGATTCATCCATAATCCATACAGTTCTGTTTGTTAGGAAATATTTGATCCATAGTAGGGCGGTGTCTGTTATCGTAGTCCTTCTAATCTCTTTATGAGGATGTTGTGGTTGACAGTGTCGAAAGCTGCGGACAGATCAAGGAGAATCAGGGCGGTGCTGTTGTCCGAGTCTGCGTTCGTTTTTAGGTCGTCCCAGATTGAGAGGAGAGCTGATTCTGTTCCTCTCATTGGTCTGAAGCCAACTTGTGCCTGGTCTAGTAGGCAGTGTTCTTCTATGAATTAATGGGTTATTTTTAGACGTACGTTTCTAACAGTTTGGTTGTGTAGGGTGTATTGGAGATGGGTCTTTAGTTGGATAAGTCCTTTACGTTTCCTGTTGTGTCTTTAAGTAGCGGCTTGTTGTATGCTGTTTTGAAGGCCTTATGTACTTGTTGAGATTGGGAGGTTGAGGAGGTTCCTCTGGTATTCCATGGGGGTTCCTTGTTTGAGATTTGTTTTGTATATGTCCGGGGGGCAAGGGTCTTTAGGAGAGCCTGATTTGTTGCTTTGGTTTACCAGTTTGACGAAAGCCTCCACTGATATTTCTGGGAAGCTTTGTAGCTTGTTTGGGTGTTCGTCGATGTCGCTGGGATTTGAGCTGTGATTGCTTGGTCTGTTTTGTATGGTTTGTTGGATGGAGGTTATTTTGTTTTTGAAGTTGTCTCCTAGGTCATTGCAAAGTTGCATTGATGCAATTGGCGTGTTGTTGCAGCCCGGTGGGTTTTATATTTAGTTTATGATTTTGAAGAGTTCTTTTTGTGCGTTTGGTGCTCTGAAGATTCGGTTGTCGTAATGTTTTCTCTTCGCTTTTTGTATTTCCTTTTTATATGAGCGGATCTGTTGCAGGAATTTCAATTTGTTTGCAGTGGTGTTGTTGGTCCTCCATTCAGATTCTAGTTTTCGTTTTTTTCTTTTCATGGCGTTGAGTAGTGGCGTGAACTATTTGGCTGTTTTCTTACGTGATGGGGTGAAGGGCTTTTCTTTGGCGATGTAGTCCAGAGTTGTTGTGATCCAGGTGTGGAGCAGGGCAACTTTTCTGTCTAGGTCTGCTACTTCCATGGTTGATGCTTGTGGTTTGCTGAGTTCTAGGAGCTCGGTTAGGTTGCAGTTTTTTATGGTTCTCCAGTTTCTTTTCGTCATGATCGGTGGTTTTTCTTGTTGCTTTTTTTGTTGGAGCGGCTGTAGTGATTATGAATGGAATGATGAGGTGGTCGCTCCAGAGTATTTGAATTGGGGGTGCCGTGGTAATGAGATCCTTGTTGGCGAAGGTTGCGTCAAGTGTGTGCCCTGCTGAGTGTGTTGCTCCTTTGACTAGTTGTTGTAGGTTCATGGCTGCTACTTAAGGATGCGTGTGTGGTTGTGGTTTCTTTGTCGAACCAGATGTTGAAGTCTCCGAGGATGATTAGATGATTGTACTTGATGGCTAGGATGGTGATTGGTTCCGTGAATGCTTCTATGAAAGTTGCATCATAGGTTAGTGGTCTGTATATCAGTATGAATTCAAGGTTAGTTTTGGGGTTTACTGATAGCCGTAGTATTAAGGATTGACATTTATCGATGTTTAGTGGATCTTCCAACTCGATGGCCAGTTGTTCCTTGTGGATGATCGCTAGTCCACCACCTCTTTCGGATTTCCTTTTAGCTAATGCATTTGAAGTCTTCAGGCAGGCAGTTGTTGAGGGTGATCTTGTAGTTGTCGTCTAGCCATGTTTCGGTTACAAATAGGATGTCTATGCCTCCTTCTGATAGGAGGTCGTATATTTCCGTTGAATGTTTGGACATTGACCTTGCGTTTATTAGGTTACAGTGGATTCTGTGGGTGCGATTCTGTTTCGTGGTTATTCTTTGTTCAAGTTTGTAGGATGAAGAACGGCGACGGCTGCTTCTTCATTGAAGCGGTTCAATAGGTTGATAACAGGGCTGATCAGTCGTGGTGTTTCTGCTGTGATGCTGCTTGGATGAAGATCAGCGATGGCTTCTTCATAGAGTCCTATTGTTGGGTCGGTGGTAGCATTGTTGGTTGTCGGGTCTTCGCCGTATTGTGTGGGATGTTGTGGAAATCAATGGTGCCCCTCTGTTCTTGTGATGTAAGGGGTGATGGGGTTGGAGCCCTCCCACTCTCTTGTTGAGTGCTCCCATCTTTTTCCGGTTGTTTCGGGGAATTCTTTGCATGTCTCAAGGTTTCCGTGGTTGTCACGAGGTAGGTGTGAGGTATAAGCATTTTTCTCTTACAGATTTTGTTCCGGTTATGGTTGCGCTAGGCGTGTTTCCTTCCAATGGAACGGCTTCTTCTGGGTTCTGTTGGTCCTCTATGCTGTGTTGTGCAGGCGCAGTGATCTTGGTTTGTTCCTTCTCTGGATACGCTGGGGTGCTTTCTAGCTCAGTCTGTTTCTGTCGGTGGGTAGGGTGCGTTTCCTAGGGGTGCACTGTCGGGGAGGGTTAGGTATTGACGGTCTGGTGGAGTGGGACTTGATTAAGCTGGGTAGTGATGGGTTTCCGGGATTAATAGAGTACTGAACCAAGCACGGTTAGATTAGGGGACTTGTACAATGGGAGAAAGGCTTACACTTAGGAAAGTGACAGAGTTCTGGACCCAACACAGCTGGATTTGAGGGTCAGCCGGAACAGCAGAGCATGATACTAAGCACATATAGACTCGGTGGTCCTGCACCGTAGGGAGGAGGCCCACGCCTAGGAGAGCAACAGGGTACCAGATTGAGCAACTGTGTTTGAGGGTCAGTTGAAGTGGTACTGTCTGATACCAAGCACAGCTAGATCTGAGGGGGGGGGGGGGGAGGGGGAGGAGGGGCATGTACTGGTTGAGGAGTGAGTTTGAGGGCGCAGCTAGGACTTACCAAATATCTTATCATGCAATCTGGACAGGAAAGCCCAACTAGATTTGAGAGACCTATATAGTGGGAGAAAAGCCTAACCATGCAATCTATATGTCATACAATTAGGAGACAGAACCCCTGCTAAATTTGAGAGACTTTTATGGTGGGTGAGAGGCCTATCAATGCAATCTAAACATCATACAGTGCAATTTGGAGACAGAACCCCTGGTGAACTGGAGAGACCTGTGTAGGTCTATACAGAGGAAAGGCATCTGTACCTGGCTAGATTGCTACAGTATTAAATAATGATTAAGTTTGAGGGTGAGGGAACGAGATGCAGAGGGGGTTAATTACCTTCTTAACTTTGCATTTGGTAAGTGGCTCAGAATCTAGTGTAGAGTAGTTGCTCTACTCCTGACCCAGGCCACTCCTACCTTACTGGTCCTTGTAGATGATGGTTGACGGCTGGACACTTCTTCCCCTGGAGACACCTGCTGACACGTCCTGGGGCCGCCTCTGTTGGAGCCGCCCTGGGGCCTTAGCTGCAGGGCTGCACGGGCAGAGGGCTGCCTTGGGAAGACCAGTGATGAAGGTCCACGGACCAATGGGAGCGAGCATGGGCGGGGCGGGAGGGCTGAGGATTCAGGAAGAGGGTGCGGGGAGGGAAAGGAGAGCAAGCGGCCTGCTTTTAGGCTCCGGGTGCCACTAAATGGACAGAAAGAAATGTAAACAAGGCGCTTTCTAGGTGCATACACTCACCGGGCTCCAGGGATGGCAAATGGAGCCGGTGGGTACTAAGAGTCACTAGACCTGCCAAGCACTATGGATGGACCAATGGGAGCAGGCAAGGGCGGTATCAAAGTGCTATCACGCTGTGTCCTTTCTATATTGCAATATCTATTTATTGTTGCTTTGTCATAATTAATACATGCGCTCACTGTCCTGAGACACATGGCAACTTTTTCCTAAATTGCTCGACTGCTGCCTAGCTGTGTTATGCACTCGTACTTGCCCTATCGAATATTGTCTTTGGTTCACCTTTGCCTTAGCGAAAGTTGTCGTGGCTCACTCTGCTTCATCGAAAGTTGTATTGTTTACCTATGCCTTAACGAATGCGGCTAGGTTTACCTGCCTTATCTGATGTTGCTACGGCCCTGTTTCTACGTGTCAACAAATCATTACTAGGCAACTGTGTCTTACTCCGCCCCATGCTCCTCTAACCAGCACTGCATAGGAAAGCCCTCACCCAACGCTTACCTGCCATCGCTCTTGCTGCCGCGTACCCACCACTCTGCTATGCACCCTGTGCGTACCATCGGCCTTGACCAACACGGAGCCCCATCTAGCTCACTTACCCCGCCCACTCCGATAAACTCGCACACCGTCCTTGCGGACATCAGTGCGACACGGAGGAAGCCAGTTATCCTGGTTAACTCTCCCCACAATATGCTCACCCCTTCCCAAATGCGTTATCACCCATTACTATTTGGCCTAATACACCTACTGATCTTGGTACATACTTGCCTCAGTTGCTCTGCCTCAGGTCAGTTATTTTACCTCACCATGCTAGACCTTGGGCACCATAGTCAAACTATTACCTCGCTTGCCCACTCACTGCCCCCCCCCACCAATCAGGCCTTCTGCACATGATCAAGACCACAGCGTCTTCACTTCCTTTCCACCCTCATCTAAACGCCCCTGCTCTGTGGCTCGAGCACTTTGCAACCAAACCCACACCCATGCTCCATACACACTAGGAACTCCAGACTAGGTTCCAGATTCACCCGTGTTGCTCATCATCTTATCTGCACCTACTCATCAACTGCTGCACTTTTGCCAGTCACTTCACACCACAGCATTACCCCTGCAGACACAATCATCTCCACTCATGACACCACAACTAACCATAAAACAAGCACGCCTCACTCTCCTAAAGACACCACCATCAAGGGTGCCCTTATCAAGGCCAGGTCCCTTACGGCCCACGCACTTGATATAGCGGACCTCATTAGCACACAAGACCTAGACTTTCTTGCTGTCACAGAGACCTGGCTGCACGCAGCATCTGGGCCCCTCCTCTCACAAGCAATCCCTAACGATTATACTATCATTAGATGTGATCGTAATGCTAACCACTCAAAAGGAGGTGGTGTTGCCTTTCTCCACAGAAAATAAATAAAAAGAAAATCGATTGCCATGTGTATCATATTGGACCAACAGATACCCTGAGCAGAACTATCGGTGAAACTCCCCATCTCACACAACCAAAGCGCTGCCCTGCATCTCATCTTTGCAGACTACATCTTAACAAGCCTTGCAGACAAAACCAAGGCCAAATCGCAAATATTACTAGGCGACTTCAATCTTGGCCTAAAAGACCCCAACGACACTAAAGCCTTAGACCTTGCTAACTCACTCACCAACGCAGGCTTCACTCACCGTAGCCTTGAACCTACCCATGAAAAGGAAAGGGTCCCGAGTTGACAGATCTAAACTGCAATATCACCACAGTAGTTAACGCACCTTGTGCCTGGTCTGACCATCACACTATTACATTCAACATCTCGGCTAATTACCAACGCCCCTGTCCAGACCAAGCAGCTCCGATTTGTACTACAAATAAAAGGTATCACTAGAGAAACTCTTCCCCCACTCATCCTGCCCACCATAAACAATGTCATTATCCTGTTCAGCCCCTACAGTCTTAGCTGATAACTACAATGCTACGATTCTGAAAGCTATGGACACTATTGCCCCCATTAAATCTAGGAAAGCTAAACCACATGCTAACCTCAATTCGTGGTTCACACCACAGTTGAGGGCCTTACGTAAAGAAAAGAAATAAGAAGGTCCATTGGAAAAGTCACCCTACGGATACCAACAAGGATAGCGTCACTCAACTATAAAAAGGCAATCTTCCTAGCCAAAAAGAAGACTTACAACAAACGTATTTTGCAAGCCGAGTCGAACACCAAAGAGCTCTTCAAGATTCATAAATAACTTGAAACACCTTGCACACCACCTGACTCATGTAGCAAAGATAGCTCTTGGAGCTCAAACATACAAAAAGCACTCCTCGATAAAATTGCTAAGCTACAGGCCAAAATCAATGCCTTGCAGTCTGGTTTTCGCCCCAAGTGTGGGACACAAACGGCCTTGCTAGACTTAAAAACCCACCTTTTCGCCCCAAGTGTGGGACACAAACGGCCTTGCTAGACTTAAAAACCCACCTTGAGGACATAAAAGACAAGGGCAAGATCGCCCTCCTCTTACTGCTGGACCCATCGGCCGCCTTCGATTTGGTGAACCACCAAATCCTATGTCGCCATCTCAAAGTGGCAGCCCACTTTTCCGATAAAGCCACCACATGGATCAAATCTTTCCTGGCTAACAGATCCATGAGGGTTTGCCTCAGTTGACCCCGCACCAGTTCTCTGCGGCATCCCAAGGTTCTTGTGTTTCACCCACGCTCTACAATGTGTTCACAAACCGCTTTGATATAATCGACTATCTGGGTGTCACCTACACGAATTATGCCGATGACACCCAGATACTCATCTCTATCTCAGGCAACCACACAGCGGACACCAAAGCCTTAAACAATGTTTATTTGATCATTCAGGCTTGGATGGCCCAACATGAGCTCTGTCTTGATAAGACAGATTTATCATCAATGGCAATACTGTTAAGGTGACCAACGACACCAAAACGTTAGGCATCTACCTCGACTCTTCCTTATCCCTCATGAGACAAACTAACGCGGTGACCTCAGCATCCACGTACACATTCAAACTCATCACAGCTTGCCAGCCATTTATCAGTTCAACTAACTGCATTACGCTTGCAAGAACTCCAATTATGTTTAAGGTAGACTATTGCAAGGCCCTTTATCTCGGGACTACCCAAAGCAACATCAGCAAGCTTCAGGTCCTTCAAAATCACGCCATCAGAGCTGCCCTGAACAACCCCAGGACCCAACACATCTCAGACACCTGACGCAACGTACACTGACTTTCTGTTGCTCAAGGAGTCTCCCTTAAAGCCCCAACCCTCAGACACAAATGCTTGACCAATAATTCTCCCCTCTACCTGGCCACCCGATTCTCACTGCAAACTTCAAACCGGCCACAAAGGGCAGCCCAAACCCACTGCCTCTCCATACCCAGATTCAAATTACAAAAATCTGGTGGGGCCAGTTTACCGGTGCTCGCTTCCAAACTATGGAAATCAATACCTACCTCACTTAGACTAGAAGCCTCGTTCTCAGTCTTCAAAGAACAAAGCCAAATCTTGGCTCATGGCCCAAGACCCAAGCAATCCCTTAATGTAACCCGAATACGAGGACCAGTTCATTCACTGTAACTGCCTTAACATGATCACAACACTTTAAATACCTGTAACTTTCTTATATATATGTATTTCACCATTTACAGTATGCCTGTAATTTTATATCTATGCCCTTAGTGTAACCTATGAAATGTTTATGTATATTGATGCTGTGTCTGTAACCTAAGATATGTTCCCAGATGCCTTTGGGACATGTGCGCTATATAAATAAAGAAATACAAATACAAAAGATTGATGAGAAAGATTAAGACAGCCAGTTTACCAGGAGAAGGGATCCAGTCTTGTGGTGCTATTTTCAATTGGATGCTGAAACCTTTTATGGTAGGGTTAGAGTAGGTCTTTGGACAGAGGATAGACATTTCATTTGGACAAACATCCCGACGAGCAACCGAGTTGATATTTGTTCAGGCAGGGACAACCCTTTAGCGATCAGGAGAGGTAGGAACTTTTCTTTTTCTTTCTAATAAAACTTGTCGAAACATGCCACCCTTTTGTCTGGCTCCTTACTCCACTAAACCACACTGGTTACATAGGCTAAATAATGTAGAGGCGACTCTGCAAAGCCAATGGGTAAACACAAGTCAGGTGACTGTCCTTTTGTCCCCTCTGCACCAAGTATCCCGCTTATGGCACTGGTGACTGTGCACCACCAATTATAGTTATGTGCCAGCGTATATAAGCCAACCAGTATAAGACTCAGTGGCCTGGAACTGGTCTGTGCATCGGCACAGCGCATAATGCATAACAGATGAGAAATGGCCAGTATCCATTTTAATAAGGCCCAGCATGTGCTTGCGCATGCCTGCACAAGTGCCACAGCGCCAGAGGTGATCCCTTCTGTGAGGGGTTTGTGGGTGCATTGTAATGTGGTAGATTTTAGAG
Organism: Ambystoma mexicanum; assembly: GCF_040938575.1. Taxonomy (NCBI): domain Eukaryota; kingdom Metazoa; phylum Chordata; class Amphibia; order Caudata; family Ambystomatidae; genus Ambystoma; species Ambystoma mexicanum. The sequence goes on along the minus strand of NC_090933.1, from coordinate 667,794,509 downwards.
GGGAGCCAGTTAATCGAGTAAGATGGAGTAGGCCTTCTAAGGCAAAACAACCTGCAACCATGCACCCTTACGCCCTTGTCATTTGCAGACCGGTACAATTTTCTCTAGCTCCAAAAGCCTCCTGTCTCTCGCGTTCTTTCAAACAGATACATTGTACCACATGAAAAACAAAAAGATCTGCTAGTTGGTGATGAGGGAAGGGGGCTGTGGAAACTCCCACATTACCGTAACCTGCTAAAGCTAATAGGAAGCAAAAATGTAAAGGTTCAGTGGATGGTCAGCTTAAAATTTGAGGACCCCATTTCACCTTCCTTTGTATGTTGGTTAGCAAGTTAGCAGGCTGACCGATCAATGCCTTAAACCTTACTCCAACATGCTCAGGTGCTATTCTCAGTGGCCTGCTGGGACATTTGCCCATTAAGGCAAGGCTAGGAGTTAGTCAGGACGTCTGGGCTCATTTCAGCCACAAGTCTACCCTGCCGTCTCCCACAAGCCCAAAACTCTTCTCACAGCGTCCAAAATTAAACACCCTCCCCCGCTACCAACAGCCATAACTCACCAGGTTTTGACATGGTAGCAGGCTTTCGGTATCAGTGATGCTGCAACCCTGTAGGGGACTCTTCACAGTGAAACGAGGAGCACAAATGATTAATGTGGAGAGTGGATTCCAGGTTTTGATTCAGCAAAAACAGCCAACTGCTGCCATAGCTGAACAGCACTAATGTCATGCAGGCTGACCGGAACAGCGTGATGGCATGACCAGCATGAGCAGTCAGCACTTTCATCTTTTCTTGCTCAGTGATGTTCATGAAAATAACTAGCACAGTAGCATGGCTCAAAGTTCATGAATAACAAATAGCGGGCCGGAAAGCAGAAGCACCGTTGTGGTTTCTTGTGACTACACTGATGGACAATTATAATTAAAACGTTGCTTAACCATCACATCATAAACTAAACGGAAAGTATTGATACTAAAAAAATAAATTCAAGGGCTCAGCCCTAACAAACGCAAACACATTAAGCACTCATTTTGATGTGCTTTTAAATATGGGTTCAACTGGAGGCAACATAAGCCAGTGTAGCACGGTTTCCCAGGTTCAAGCAGATTGTGCAACCGATGAGTGTTAGATTTTGTCTCCTTCAATGAAGGCCTTAACAGATGGAACGCTCCACTACATTGGCAAGAGTGCTTTGGATGAGTGCCGTCGGCTGTGGAGGCCATGGTCTTCTCGATGGAGCAAATTACTCGAAATACTGTGTTTAAACTAGTGAATACTTCAAGTGCCGTGACTGGTTGAGGACACGACATTCATTCATTCATTCATTCATTCATTCATTCATTCATTCATTCATTCGATTGGCCAGTGAACATTTCCCCGCTTCCCACCCCAGAAATCCCTTAAAAGCACTGCTGCACGTGCATCAGCGTGCACGCAATGGCAAGTGTGTTTGGACGCATGCTGGTAGCTGGGGTGCGGGGGGCAGTGTAGTCCTTTTTCTCTGTGTCCAACCTGAGACTTTAAGGTTAGGCAAGATCCACTTTTTTAAAAACTTTCAAATTGTACTCACCCTAGCCTAAAGGTACTTTGCTGCTAAAAATATTCCATAAAAATCTACGTGTACAGCACAAAAATATAACTTGTACAATTACAAGCCACATGGAAAAACAAAACGAAGGGCCACTCGGAGTGGTGTAAAATCAGTCGGGTTGGGTACGTGAGTAGGAAATTATTACCCCAGTTGAAAACCTGCACTGCGGGCCAGATAACAGCTTACTTCACGTTTTACAAATGTGAAAAGGTGGCTGTAGCGTCTGTTGGGAAAGTGACTATTGTGGAGATGTAGTTGTGAGGGTGCAGATGGAGGAGATGGACACAGGCGGCATAGCGATAGCTATAGACTTATTTTGTCTTAAAATGAAAGGGAAAACCTATCTACCCCAACTTTCATGAGGGATTTCCCTGCCTCAACTAAAATACTAAGGATCAGTCAAGTATGTCCTTGTAACTTAAGTCCACTGTCGTGTCAAAATCTCCAACTCTGTCCCTTAGACTATAAACTAAACTCGAAGTTTGCATCAATGAGAATGACTCCCTTCTCCTGGATGTGGCACAACAGTTCCGATTACAAGTTCTTACAGGATTTCACAAATAAAGGACTGCCAATCCTATAACACTGTATCAAAGTTCTGTTTCTTCACTCCAAGGGAAATGACTCCCTTGCCCTGACCTCTCGGTTTGCTCCTTCTGGCTCCAAACATTTTATCCTCAACACCAGGGGAATGAATCCCTTCCCCAAGCTTCTTCGCTTCCTCCTGCAAATGTAGCACTACCAAGAGAAAGACTCTTCTGTTGATATATTGGTTTCACATTCAATCACACTCAGCAGTATCCAGGGCAAATTACTCCCTTCCCCTAGTCTCCCTTGTTTCACTTTCAGGCTCGTCAGTAGTACATTTCAAGCTTCAATAGGGTACTCGACCCAGGCTTCCGCCAACTATGGGCCACTTGGTTCTCTGTCTTCACCAAGTACTGCCACGAGGGAGAGGAGTTTGCTTGGTCTTTCTCCCAGCTTCGCTTAGAAGACAAACTGGGTTCACTAACCTGCTCAGTACTGCCACGAGGAAGACGGTCTTGCATTCTTGCTTTCTTTTGTCGTGGGTCCCCAACCCTGTTTTCTCTATTGAGTTCACTGGACAGAATCGCTTTACTCACCTGCCGAGTACAGTCACGAAGATTAGGATTTATAAATTCACCGTTTCCAAATTACAGGGTTATATATTGACCCCTCTTTGGGAACTCCTTCCCTTTATAATGGTCGGTGTGTCACGCCTAGGGGATTTTTAACTACCCCTGTTCGCATTGCGCGTTTCCCTCGACACCTATGTACGAGCCAACATCATGTGCCCACCAGCCGGCCCAGTTCTTCCCCTACCTTTAGGGAACTTCGCAGCGGGCTGTCCTAGGACTCGGTCTTCCTGCTGCAGCATACTGCTCCTGAGCTACAGCAGCTCCGCAGCTGCTGGCTTGCCCAACTCGGAACAAGTTATCCGTCTTCTGACTTCGGTCGAGGAACTGCTTTGCCATCCACTGGTGAGGTCTTTCCAAGGCGGACCTTGGACACCTCAGTTCCTTCCCCAGCTTCCGATCTACAGTCTTAGTTTCCTCATGCACTGCTGCCCTGCTTGCGGCTCCTCTAGGAATGATTTGACAACACGCTTAGTCCGTTGTCGCTTTTTATCTCTCCTCCTCCTCCTCCTCCTCCTCCTCCTCCTCCTCCTCACTCTTGTGTAATCAAGACTCTTCCTCGTCCCAGTAGGGGTTAACCTACACATATACATTGGGACATAATTATTGTTTAAGGTTGTACAGTGTGGGTGTGGTGATGGTGTGAGGTGGTTATAACAACTTCTCCTTAGATGTCTGACCCTGACCCCAGAGGGTCGAGAGTCTCCCCATGAGATCCTCCTGCAGTGCACCACCCCCAGCGGGACTGTTGGGAGTAGCCCCACCTCCCTGGCTTCTTGTTTCCATTTGCAGGGCACACCACGTCAGAGGGATTTGCCCATTTTGATTCCTGGGCTAACATAGCTTTCCAAGAGGTGGTTACTACATATTACAAGGCCTTTCATCATAAAAGCCCCGCGCGATCGGCAGAGCAGTGGACGTGACTTCCGGCTGCCTGTCGACCAGATTGGCTGGGCCTCCTTACAACTGCACCAGCCCCCAGAGCCAGCAGGCAAACACTGGCCCCTTCAAAGGGCCTCCTTTTAAGAGCCATATCCTTCCCTGTCTGGCCCTGTCCAGTCCTGGGAGGACTGAGGGCCCCTGCCGCCTTCACCTCACTGATTACCACTTTGCTGCAGCGTTCCTCACACCAACCGGTAAGCACACTGTTTAGCCCTCTTGCTGTGCTAACAATTTTAGCTGTGCCTTTACATCTGTGCATCCCCCATTTGTGCTGCTTTTAGTGCTCTGTGGTTTACCTAACTGTTATGGGGAGTCTGCTTTGTCCTGAGGTTGCTGTGCCTCCTCACAATTAACGGCTGTGATTTCCAGGTCAGTTCCCCCCACCCCCTCTCCCCTCCTCACTCCCCCCCCTAGGTTCCCACTTTACTGCTGCCTCTTTCTTGATTAACTTGTGCTGTCTGGGGCTGTTCCACCCCCCCCCTTCTAGGTCCGTACTTCACTCTGTTGGGTACTGCTGGTTACTGTCTCGGTTGGTCCACTAGGCTCGCTCCCACTCTAGGTCCACTTTTGTGCGGTTACTGTTGGTACTTTGGCGTCTCCCGACTTGCTTCTTCTTGCGGTGTTCCCTACTCGGAGTAATTATGGTCCCCCCTTGCCTACGCATCCTACAATGCGCGGCACAGATTTGTGCTCGTGTCCGGTCAAAGGATCGACTCAAAAGGTTCGAGTCAAAACGACCGAAAACAAAAGGGTCGAAAACATTTTTTAAATGTGTCTTTTTTGCTTTAGTATAGGTAAAAAATATTCAACCCTTTTTTTCAGTCCTTTTGACTCGAACCTTTTGTCATTCGACCCTTTTGAGTCGAACCTTTGACCTATAACACTCATCTCCTTTGCCCCCTCTCTCGCTCACTTCCTCCAACTCTCCTTCTTGCACCTTCTATGGTGCTCTCCATTTCTCCCATCTTCTCTAACTGCTACTCTATCATCTATCCTATCACCCTCACTACGTCTAGAAGGAAACCGTTCAAGAGGGACATCGTGGTCTCCAACCCAGGCCTCCCTATCGCTGATACCCACATCAGCGCTTCCTCCAGAGAGACTCTCACCAACATCCTCTATGTCGTTCCCTCTCCCGACCTATGGACCCCTTATATGGTCTCTGATCTCTCTCCTGTCTCCTCCTCTCCCATTAATGTTGGCACCAAGTGGGAGGTCCTCTTGGCCTCCTTCCATGCCTCCAAAACCATCATCAATGTCCATATAAATGGTACCGTCTTGGTACAGGGCCCTCAGCCCAATCTCCTCCTTTTCGATAGGTGTTTCCTGTGACTTGTCAACTTTCTCCCTTCTCCTGCTACTCCCTCCAACACTTCTCTGGTTCCTCTGCCTGTGCCCTCCTCCCTGGCCCCTATGCCACCTCAGGCAACTGTCTCTGCCCACTCTCAGGCCCCTCAACCGCCTCTGCTGGAGTTAACTCACTCCTGTTCCCACTGCGGAAGTCTTTCAAATGTGGCAACCTGCTCCACATCGCTAATGTAAACTCTCACTCTGCTGTCAAACACTCCTCTGACATCCGTCAACTCCTCGAAGACCTTGACCTGGATGTCCTCGCACTGACCGAGACAGGGTTCACGGCCAGCTCTGTCACGAGTTTTGACACTCTCCTCCCCGAGGGCTACAAGGCGTGGGCCTCATCTTTCCAGAGTGTGGGTCCCTGCTTCCGTCATTCCTACGTAGGCCTATTCATCCTTTGAATGCCTGGTCTGCAGGCTCTCGATCTCACCTGGCCTCTGACTGTGGCCACCATCTACCGACCACATGGCCACGTCACCCTTATTCCCTCAAAATCGGCCGACCTCTCCTCTTCTCTTCTTGCATCAACCTCTCAACTTCACGTCAGAGACCTCAACATCCACCTGGATGTCACCAATCCCTCCTCTGGGCTCTTACGCAACCTTTGCAACTCTCTCCCTTTCGATTATACCCTCTGGTCCAACGCACTCTGCCAGACACACCTTGGATGTTTTCATCTCCTCAGGCATCCCTCTCTTGCACCCTCTCACCACTCCTCTTGGACTAACCACTTTCTGCTCTCCTCCCACCTGAAACTTCTGGTGCCGCAGACAAAGCCTACCCCAGCACTACCACCTTCCACCTGGGTCTTTCGGCCCATGAAGCAAATGTCAGTGGAAGCCTTTGCCTCTACTTTCTCTGCCCCTCCTACTCCTGTGGCTGACTCACACTCCGACACAGCCCTCTCTAACCTGTATCTCTCCATCTCTAACACTCCGGACTTCCTTGCCCCAGTCATGAGAATCCGCCTGAAGCCTACCTCCAAGTGCAACTCTTGGTATGACTTCGACCTCGCCACCCTGAAAACGCAAGTGCAGACAACCCGTGGGGGGGGGCGCCCCACAGTTTGAAGACCTCTGCCATAATGTGTCGTGGATGCACAGAACAAACATCTATGTCCACACACTGGCTTCCAAAGCCATCAGGGGTGAGTGCAGAAAATCATGACAAGATATTGAATGAAGATGAATGATGGCAACATATAGCAACTAAATCCAGAAGCCTTCAAGATTGCTGTTTTTATTCAGCCTGCAGAATTAAAAACACTCATGAGAATATACCTCAATGTTTTAACAATGAAGCCTTACATGTTATGTAAGGCGATCTCGACGTGGAATTAGAGAAGTAGTACAACACAAATACAACATGATGGATAGCATGCACTGTGAAAAAGTCTCCTTGTTTGGGCCTTTTACTTTTTTGCAAGGTGTAATACCTTAAATGGCAAAGCAAATCCAGGTTTCAAATACATCTGAGAATGTGTTTTGACATAACATGGGAAACAGAACTCAACAATTTAGAAAACAACTTGACATTCACTGCTGATCCAAGTAAATTAGGAAATGTGTTGGATAAAGAAAAACACACAAGAGTTCATTATGAAGTTCTAAAATGTGACTGATTCACAGCCTTTCCATTCTCTTAGGTCTATTTTAGCCCCTGTATCTAACAAATGTTTGCAGTTTGAAATAGCATTTGAAATCAATGTGCTGCTTTCTTTGGCATCATGTGTTGATAGATACAACACACATTATGAACACACCTCTAGGTGCTGCCATCCCAAAAAAGCAGAAGCAAGAAAAGGCTGCACGGGTAGGAGCGGTTCTCAACACCTTTGCATTCAAAGGATTTCAGAAAAGTACCAACAAGATTTTTTGCTATGCGGTTAGACCAGTCGGGTGACTTGTTATACTTACCATAAGCGACTTCTACTTTACATGAGGGCAGAAAAGAACAGAAAAATACAAAAAGCGTGTAAACGACCTAAAAAGCTGGAGATGGACCAAATATTCTAAAAAAGTACCAAACAAATTAGGAAAAGCTGCGAAATTTAACTTTTTTCCAGCTGTGTAAAACAGTTAATAAATCACGGTTTTAAAAAGGAGCAGCCATGGTTGGCACGCTGCATATGAGAGTCTCTTAATGATTCAAAGCCTGTGAAAATTGTGCGTGGAGAATTAATTTTGGGTGCAAACTAAGTTTTAGAGACAAGTGGGTATATGAAGATCGAGAGAGGGGGGGAATTGAGAAGGAGAACATGGGCCAAAATTCCTACAACCCTTTGAAGTTGTAATGTTAGAATTTTGCAGTCCAACCGTAGCACACAGCAGACAGGTCAATTACCAAGAGCATCGAGAGGTTTCAAAGATTTTGGTAAATCAAAATCAAGAGACGGACAAGGTGTCATTGTGGATGAACCCTTCTTTGTTCTAGAGCACAGAAACCTATGCCGCCCCCAAGTCTAGGATTCCTGGCCCTTTGCAATGTTAAGTTATGTTGATTTATACTGTGCACCTCTACCACCCAAGGGCAGTCTCCAGGTGCTCACGTGGCTCGGCAAGAGAAGAGGGTGGGGAGAGGAAGAGGATAGGAGAGGAGAGGTTCATAACCAGGAAGAACTGCATGTGGGAGTTGGTCGAGAGGCCCTCCTTGTTGTAATCGTAAGGGTAAGACTCGGTGCATCTGAATCTGTGCTAGTGTTTGTGTTGGTGTTGGTTGCACAGCCTTTGAATAATTGTCTATCAAAAACGTTGGCTAATGACTATCCAGAGGGTAAAAGGTTAGCTTGTTATTTCATTCTTCAGTGTCAACGGCTTTAGAGAGGACTGCTTATAAATGGACCCAATTTGTGTACCTATGATCAGAAAAACACATTCACTGCTACAACGCTGTAGTACAAGAGAAAGAAAAAAGACTTGAGATCCAAAACTATCCCGACAGGATCCTGCCTTATACTTGAAGGAAGTCAAACTTCTAAAGCCAACCTATACAAATTGGCTAAAAACCCACAAACGCCTATTATTTCATTGAGATGCAGAGAATATGCTAGGAGCCTTAGCCAATGAAGAAGCTTGCACTTTTTGGCTCTTAATTAAGAAGCCCCAAACCACACAGTCCTATTTTCACGCTCAACCGATCGGTGAGCTGAATATTTTGAGAGCCTTTTTGACAGTATTATGGACATGAAAGGCAACGTCTTGTAAAGATGCTGTTGGGGTGGTCAGGAAAGGTCCCACCGAGATAGATGGGTTCATGTTGCACATGCCGTATTTGCGAGGAGGAGTGCAAAGTTAATGCAAGGCTGCAATTTCGCATATGTATCCAGTGCAGTTAAATGGAATGGGATGCGTTACTTCAAGTGTTACCTTGTGTTGAAGTTGATACACATCAGACTTCGACGTGCATAGCAAGATGTCAAAAATCGCCAAATGATCGATCCCTCCCTCTGTCGCTGCGGTGTCTTTGCCACCTCTGCTGTCTGCCCTACATCGTCTGCTCCAGCCGCCACCACCTGGTGCCCCCGCTCTCCACGCCCAGTCTCTTTGGTGTCTACTTCATTCTGGGCCCAACCTTTCCCGTTTGGGTATTGCTGCAACATCACCATGCGTTAATGTCTCACCCACAAAGCTCGCCACGAGGGGATTTGGGGGTGGCGGGAACAAGAGGATGATGAGTGTACAAACTCACCTTCGAGTTCCTACAGTAAACACACCTATAAACTGAATATGCATGCAGTTTGGAAACCGACAGTTCATTTCATCTTCCGTGACACGGTTGGGAGGTATATACTTATAATAGGTTCACTTAAAAGGGCCAAGTCTGAGACTGCTTTGTGTGTAAGCTCCACAATCGCTACAGATGGAATTATGTGAGCTGCAAGGGCTATTTGTACAACAGCAAGTAAACTTAAGGTTGGTCGGCAGTGATTTTAATGAGGTTAGACACAGGCTCGGATCGTTTACTAACACAGCAGGGAGGAGCCGGAGGTAGCACAAAGGTTAGCAAGTTAGTGAGTGCGGATGGATTGATGTATGATGCACCCACAGGAAGAAGGTTCGTCCTTCCATTCAGGGATGCACCTCTCCCTCTCGAGAATGGATTACTTCTTTATGACTCCCCAGGAAGGGTTGCAAAACTCCTGCCAAGAGTAATCTCTGATCACTCCCCATTGCTGATCGCTGTGGGAGGGGCGGGGAGGAGGGAGGATACTCATTGGAGACTAAATGCCTATTATCTAGGATTTCCAGAGGTAGTAGACCAGTTACATGAGGGAACTGTGGAATATTTAGATACAAATGCTTCCATGGTGAATAGTGCGTGGACACTATGGGAAGGCTATAAAGCTGTGCTGAGAGGGTGGCAACTTCAACCATGGCTGCTCAGGAGTGAGGTGGACTAGCAAAGATGGTAGCATCTGAAATAAATCTGTTCCACCTGGAGCAACAGTTCATTATAGACTTTTCAGTAGTGAACCACTGCTCCTTGCTGCAAACGAGGGACACTTTTTGCTCCCTGGCCACTGAAACTGTGTGGCAAGCCCATTTGGCCATGAGGGCCAAGGTGTACGAAGCCAGAGACAAGGCCGGAAAATTACTAGCATGGCTGGAACAGGACGATCAGCCTTCCAGCTACCTGCACAGCGTGCTCAATGCAGGGGGGAGGCAACGAGAGACAGGAGATATATGTGCATTGTTCGCGGAATACTATGGGCAACTATATGTGGTCCCGACAGAGCACATGGGGGAGACATATGCAGACCTCCTGGGGGAAACGCGCCCCCACCCCTGCCGGAGCTCACGGGACAGCAGGCAGAGGTTCTGGATGTGATGATTTCTCGGGAGGAAGTGAGGACAGCAATATCTTTGCTATAATCAGGAAAGACACATGGACCAAACAGATTCCCAGCTGAATTGTGGAGAAAAAAAAAAAAACTTACTGAGGAAGTAGTGACCCCATGCTAGCAATGTTCCAAGAGAGCAAGGAAACCGGGAGGTTGCCTCCGGATCTCCGACAGGCGACACTGGTAGTCATACATGAGGACAAAACCTTAAATGGCTGTGCTATCACCCTATCTTGCATAATATGGAGCCAAAAGATATTGTCCAAGGTGCAGAAAAAGAGACTAAACAAATTCTTCCCAGATTTGATCGGCCCAGATGAAAATGGGTGTGTGTTGCACAGGGTGACCCACATGAACATCCAGAAACTCCACGTGGCTCTGGATAGAGGGCAACAAGGCACTTGACTTAATTTACTGGGAGTTTGTCTGGATGGTCAGTAGGATATCCAAGTCCTTCTCTTTAGCAAAGGGTACGTGACCGGGTTGTCCTCTCTCACCGGCCTGGTTTATTCTGGCCACTGAACCCTTAGCGATATAGCTCAGAAGAGACTCTCTCATGAAGGGGTTTGTGTGGCTACCGGGTTAGGACGAGCAGGTGTAATTATATGCCAGTGGCCCATTGCTGTACGTGGGGGGACCCCCAGCGATCTGTTAGCAGGGTGATTGAAATTTTGCAGATATATGGACAACATTGCGGGCTACGTTTAACGGGACTAAGTTAATTTTATTTCTGGTACAAGGAGGACCACTGGAGATCACAGACAACAGCCTTTTCAGAGTGACGGTTGGATCTTTTAGATATCTGGTCATACAAATTTGTCGAGGACATTCTCCTGGAACGCAATCCAATGCCCAGAACAGAACGGTTCATAGCATATACCAACTTTTGGTTACAACAACCGATATCATGGATGTGGAGGGCAGCAATGTTCAAAATGATGTCACGGCCCAGATTTGTATACGTTCTCCATAACACCCAGGTCAGGATCCCAGGGAGGGAATTTCAGAAGATTTAAATGGCTCCAAGAAGGAAAGATTTACAACCCAGAATCACTTTGAGTTACCTATATAACTGTGTGGGAGGGTGGGACAGGGCTTCCAGATCTTCAAGAGTATTACTGGGCTTCACAGTTGACGGTGGCAAACGAAAGGTTGTGGGGAGAGCAGAGTCCCCATGCTCGAATTGAACAAGAGGCGTTGGACAGTAGGGACCCACTGCTGAAGGTGCTACAGTGGCTGGGGTGCCTCAAAATTTACAACAGGTGATGCGCATGTACAGGGTGGCAATAAAAGAGACTGGATGGAAAGGGGTAGTGACAAAGTAGGCCCCGATGAGGCACAACCAAGACCTACCAGAATGGAAGAAGTTAACCTTTGCGACTCACTGCCACAGGAAGAACAAATATTGTTAAAGGGACGTTATGGTAACAAAAAAAACTGAAACGGCTCAGAAATTCACCTGTTATGGTAAGCTAAGCAACCATACCTCACGCCACCACTGTGCACTGCTAAGACTAACACCCAGGACAAAGTTGATATCACAAATATCATTGATGACATCACATATCTTTGCCACTTTTTGTTCACTGACATATCTGGGCCAGGTGGTTTTGTTCACTGACCGTCGGAGTATTCAAATTGAAAAAGGTGCTATATATCTAGACATCAACCTTGTCATATGTTCTTAAAGTACTTTCCTTAGGGTTTGGTCTCAGCGCCTGGTGCACATAAATGGGTCAATACGCAGGACTCGAACACAGAATGCATTTGTATAGATGAAGATAAACTAATGTGTGTTTATTGTTTTTACATGGCGCACCAAACCCGAGGGTAACTGGGCACAAGCAGTACAAGAAGGCTTTAGGCTTAATGATAGAGTTACAGTCATAGAATTACCGGTCACAGGCAGGCAGGCAAAGATATATACAATACATTACAATATATACAGTTGCATTAAGGAAGGCAGTAAGGTGAAGTATGATAATGTTATCAACTTCTGGTGATGCTGTTTCTTTCCTCCTCACTTTAGTTTCCCTGTATGTGCCTCTGATTTGTATGCATTGTGGGTCTTCATATGTATTCTTTATACTGGCACAAGTGGGTAGTAAGTCTTTTATTTGTGTGAGTTAAACTTAACCTTTGCAAAAATATTTCAGTATACAAAAGCAAAAACTAGATGCATATTAACAATTAATCTTGCAATACATAGACCTAAATCACTATTAGTATATAACAAAATACAGAAACTTAAGAATACAAAAAGTTGTATTTACAGATACATTCATTGTCTGCGGCTGTAACTTCTACAACAAACAACCAGACCAAACACTAAATATTCACAAAAAATGTACACATATCGTATAGTGGTACTAACAGATATTTCTTAAAAATCTAACTACCGCAAACTGTAATAAGAGGTCACTCCCATATAGAATTTCGAGCCATAGTCTTTCAAGATCCACATTATCCCCATTCACAAATTTAAAGAAATAATGTATACGGTCACTTTGCAATGAATCACAATAAATTAAGAGGTGCTGCAGGGTTTCAGACAGCCCAGAGATGCCACAGAACCTACACAATGATGGTATTCCGCTCCCCCTTTCCCGTAGGCGTGCGATTTCCCTAGTCATCAACACATTACATTTAAAACGCATAAATTCACTGCGCCATTTTTTGTCCAGAAACTTATTCAGGTATGGCTCCATGCTACCACCAATTTGATACCCCGATACCAATTGCTTATATCATTTGGTTCCTACAACCTTAGCACAGGTAATGTTCCAATCTAATTGCTCAGCATATTTCTTTGCTTTATTTGGATTAAATATAAGCAACTCACACGTTGCACCAAATGAAGCTAGGTACGCTAGGGATTCCCTTGGTAATTATTTTCGGAATTCTGAAACATGTACCTGTTCGTATCCAGTTTTCCAACAAATCGTAAATAGTCTTTCGAGCCAACAATTAATTTCCTTAATAGACATAATTGGCACCATACTTCTAATGGAACACAGACCCAGCTCATAGCGCAATGCTTCCAGTGGCACACACTTAGGTAGGCATCTAAACACTGATCTTAATATCTTTGCCTCGTATTAGGAAACAGTTCTAAACCATAATTTGTGGTATCAGTTTGCATTTATAGTATTGCAGGGTCAGTACAAATGAGAATTTCCCATATTTCACATCGGTTTTTATTTTTTTAGGTGAATAATTTGTACCTGAACCTTTGTATCCATAAATTGCCTATATTTCTGTTTCCTTTCATTTCCGAAGATTGGGTAGCCCAAATAACGCAGATGTGATTTCACGCACTTTTCATGATTCAGGAACCATACTGGATTTCCCCTTGTAACACTACAGTGAAACCGTAGAATTAGTTTTCTTTGTGTTTATCGGGAGCGAATTTGCAGCTGTAGAATCTCTAAATGCGATTAATAGGCGTTGCAGTCCTCGCGGAGTATGATCGAATAACATGAAGTCATCCGCGTAAGCAGTCCAGGATACCTTAATTCCCTCGACTGTTGGTGGCACAAAGGCGACTGTCTACAACACCTTACTAGCATCTGATACATATAAATTAAATATTGTAGGGGCAAAGACACAGCCCTGGCGCAAACCATTTGTAGCGTTGATCGCCTATGTCAGGGTTCCCATATTACTTAGACGAACCTGTAGTTTAGAACCTTCATGCAGATGGTACAATATTGACGATATGGAAGATGGCAATCCCATTCAGTATAATTTCCCCCAAAGGATACTCCTATCCACCGTGTCGCAAGCCATAGTTAAGTCTATGGATGCTACATAGACTGGCGTACTTCCCTTTTTTCCACGTTTTCCATTGCAGAATATTTGTTAGTATCCCCCCTGCATCAGTAACAACCTTTTTAACGGAAGCCAAATTGCAACTGGGGTAAGATCTTATTTACCTCTGCCCACTCTTGAATGTGTTTCAATACCAGTCCCGAGAAAAGCTTGGAATCCGCGTCCAAGAGTGCAATAGGTCTGTAGTTTGCAGGAGATGACCCATCACCTTTTTTGAAAACTGGCGCTATGTAGGCAATATGCCATGCGTTCGGGATTACTTGCACCAACTATATCCTTATACAAAATGAATAGTATTTTTGCCAAAACATTTACATTGCCCTTAAAAATAATGTTAGCTAATCAATTAAGGCATCTTCCGCTAGGGCGGCCGGGCCTATCAGCAGTTCAATGTCATTTTGTTCAAATGGAAAATCCCATGGGTGTTGAATGACCAAATTTGGTAATGGATGTTTGATCTTAGAATGGGCATATCCAATACCAAAATGACCCTTCCAATGTTCCGATATTGAACAAGTTTGCATTTGGGCCTGTTTGATTTTACGATTGCTTTTTTAAATTTTTTAATTTTTTATTTTATTTTTATTTGGTTTACAAAAGAAAACCTTTAAAAAGATAAAGAAAATCTTTCCATTTACATCGCTCCATACAAACCCACACCATTTATCATTGGTACATTTCTCAGGAATTCCTCGTGGGTGTGGGCTTTGATTCGGCCAGATGGATTTTTAAGTCCTTGAGAAACAGTATTAGACCCAACATGACTTTGCGATCAGAACCATCAAACATGGATTTCCACCAGTCATTAGCCGAGTAAGTACGACGGGCCTCAAAGAGTTCCGAACAACTTTGTTCGTAAGGACCGAAACTTTGGACAGAACAAGGTCAAGTGTTTTAAAGTCTCTGTGTGGTACTCACAAAAACGACAAGTCAGGTCAAAAGTTTCCTTTCGATGCCCTAGTACTTGTGCGATCCTTGGTCGGGAAGAGATTGAGTCGAAAATGTAAGTATAATAATCTTGAATTCTGATCAGGAGATTGTAACAAGTAAGGTTGTAGTTTATCCATCTCTCTTGCTTCAGGTGGTGCATCTTTTAGGAGGCGAGAGCTTGTTCTATCAACACAAGTTTGGTGCCAATCCGAACTCCATAGTTTTAAATTTCGCCTTCTAAAGGATTTTCTAGTAAAGTTGTGATTTTAATGTCATTTGCATCAAGAATTTCTGTGCATAACTGATTCCATTTGGCGAGAATTGTATATTCTGGATCTGTATCCGGCTTGTGTAAGATTTTAAATTGTGGAGCTGGGTTAGAAAGCGGAGTCTTTCTATATAGAGTTAATGCATTCCAACATACTCTCGCTTGTATAGATGTAAAGCCCAATTCAAATCTTATGTTACTTATAGGACACCCTTTAGGGAGATGCAGCGCTCTGGTCCAGAAGTTATTTTCAAGTGTATTCGACAACTAGTGTGGGCAACCAAACATGTTTTCAAAGCGATAGATAAGAGCCGGTATGGCCTTTTGTCTATAGAAGTTGATCAGGGGTTGTATGGAGACTTTTCAGAATTTTCTGTTTACGATCGTGGCTTGGCAAGCTAGCTGCCGACCCCTTCTCCTGGTTGCCTCAACCCAGGGGTTGTCATTTGTGTGGGCACTTAGAGATCCCAAGTACTTTATATATGGAGAAGTGCGAATAGATGTTTTTTCAAGTGCCAAACATTGTATCGGTCCTCTTTTGTAAGATGCCAGATTACGTAGGATCAAGACTTGGCATTTTTTCTTTTTTTGTTTTTGTTTACGTATCTTTCCATGGCGTCTAATTTTTGCTGCAAACCAACAGGTGTGACATCCAAGAGTATTAGATCGTCGGCATATAAAAGCCAGCCCAGTCGTGATCCATGAATTTTTGGTGGAAAGGCTGCTACCTCATTTAATGAATGACCAATATCAGAAATAAAAAGATTAAAAGACAATTGCTGCCAAGGGGAAACCTTGTTTCACACCTTTAGAGGTCTGGATCAAGGCGGATAGTTGTATTGTGTTGGAATGCAGCTCTTTTATTGCATCTAAGCCTTTGAGTTTCTCCCATAAAATGTGGCGATCGACACTATCAAAAAGGGTCGATAGATGCCACATAAATCGCAGTGTTGGTTAGTATTGACTCCATTTTTACAAGATTCAGCAAGACGGTATTGAGACCACAACCAATGCCCTTGACGAAACCCGCTTGCCGTTGGTCATTAAAAGATTTAGCAGTGGGATCCCTTCAAGCTGCCAACATAGCGTTGCCATCCACCTTGTACAACTTTGCTCTATGGGCTTTCATTTGGATCTTCCATTTATTTTTTGATTTTTTCCCCCCAGAGCCTCTCGCTCAGTATGGGGTAATTTCTGTGTACAAAGATGTCTCAATTCCCTACGTAGGTTATTTTTTAGTGCTCTAATTACATCATCATAGGTATGAAGATGCTTTAACTTCCTTACATTTATTTTAGATGCAGGTACTGTCTGTTTAATGGTAGCTTGTACATAATGATCAAAACAGTCAACACTATACAGAGTTACTGCCCCACAATTGTCCCTGGGTAGTCTTATTTATGTGATCTCCACTTGTGAAGCAATATTCTGGTCCAAGGGTTAGTTTCCCTCTCGTGCATGCAGGTATTTCGACATTGAAATCCCCCGCAACTATCAACATCACCTCTGGATGGAGTGAATAAGCTTCTTCTATGATCGCCCCAAGTAATTCTAAAGAATCAGTCAAATGATTTTTTACATTCCAGTAGATATTAACAACCAGAAAATAACACGCACAGTTCGTAAACTGGAGTAGGACAGCGTGACACCATTTTGGTAGTCTAAAGATTTTAATTAAAATGGGTCCCCATTCAACGTGTGCGGCAAAAGCCAGACCCCCAGAAGGCCTACCCAATTTCCCCTGTGTCGCGAGTTCCAAATACACAACAAAGCCATCTAGGACACATGAAGTAAACCAAGTCTCCTGCAGACAAAATAAAGTGCATTTAGATAACATTTTGGGAGATTTTTTTAAAAACCAATGACCCCTCGTGTTCCAAGTCACTAGGGTAAAAGTGCCTACATTATTAACTATTCGGTTTTAGACCCTGTAGCTGCATGATAGAATCTCGTAGGGTCAAAGCTAACCACCTTAAACTAGAATCATTTGAGTCACCATCATTCTGTTTCTGTAGCTTGCTGGTTAACCTTTCAGGCTGTTCCATACCCTTGCCTTTTAAGACTGGCAGGTCCCGGCCTCCATCATCATTTTGCATACTTCTACTATAATTGCAGACATCATAGCCAAACCTATAGAATGTTTCTGCCTCCCGTAATACAGCTTAATAAAATTGCTCTAGAATGGAAGACTATTCTAACATAGTCATATCTTTCCGGATGGACATAATCAATTTAATGTCCTCGGATGAGATGAGACTAAGATTCGGTATTTCGTTAAATAGGGCCAAAATTCTCCTTCTGTTCAGTGAATCGGGGCCACCTTGTGGGAACAGGTAATATATTAAAATGCTGGGGAATTCCAGAAAATGTGGCTGCCTCAACTGTATTTCATTGTATGGCTGAGGATTTGTATAAGGATCTTTATTTATATACTGCCGGTATGCTTTGTTCTGCACTACGTTCTCATCATGAGGGTTCGCCATCTCAATCTTTCTGCCCATACTTCAAACTCAACTACTTCAATGTTTGCATGGCTTTCGGACTCGGTTACCAGGGGTACCTTAACGGGATCCTCCATCATTAACTTCATTGCTCGCTGAACAGTTCTTAACATTATGTGCTGCATTCCCCCTTCATGCATTTGTTTCATCACTCTCCAAATCATTCCTTCGGTCGAGGTTAACTCTACTTCCTTATCACCAGCTAGGCCACTATCTATAGTCTCAACTTCCTTTCCACCACCCTCAGGTACCAGTTTTTCCCTCCAAACCTCCCATTGCTCTCCAAGGCATTGAACCCTCCCTGGTCCATTAGATTGGAAACTAGATTTAGCTCCAAATATCTTTGAGTAGGATAATGGCGACAGCTTCCTATAGTCGGTAGGGGGCACAACTGACTTGAACGTTGGCATATCTGAATTTATTATATAATCCCCATATGCATCACAGCTTTGCCTGCAGAGTTGCCAGGATGCCTGGTATCTACGTATGGACTAATTTCAGTATTAGTAGACACAGGATTAGTGTTAATGGACTCATTAGTGGCCATAGCTTCAATTTGTAGCAGTGGTTCCGTCTCTTTCTCCCACTAGTTCATAAGCCATTTTTTGGGGGGGAAAACAAATTTAGAATGCTGGCCTTACTCAGAGCATCGTTCTGTGGATCATTACTCAATTTTGGTCTACCTCCTTGTATTTTATTTTTCCCCTTTTTTTATGGTTTCAGTTAGTGTGCCAGTCGCCACAATGCCATCCTCCCTATTACAGATCACGTCCTCCTCCCCGACACATCCAGATTTGTTACAAGGTCGATATCCTTCTCTTATCAGGTTCCGCCAATTTTTCCTAGACATTCTATTCTGTCCTTTACCGGGCTTCCGCTTTGAGATGTTATTTACTTTTTTAGGCAGTCCCTCCTGAATTTTAGGCGAGGAGACAAGTACCTCTTTCGCTGCAATAGCACTCCCCTCAATCGAGCCAACACCAGAACCTGGGGTAACCCTCATCTTTCCAAGGGGATGGTACCCAAGGTCTTTTTGGATAGGCCCAGATACCCCCTTATCCTGTATGGATCCAGTATTCATCCTTTTGTTGACCACCACTTTAACCTCGGTCATAGTACGACTGCATTTATTCATTCCAACTGCCTTAATTAGATCCCCAATTAGCAGTGTATGAAGTTGCAGTTCAGCAAGTATTTGTGCATTAAATTGCCCCCAAGACGTCTCCCCCCAGTTACACCCTTTGGGTCTGCTTTCTTTCTGGGCAGACATAACTTCCCATTCTACTTCCTGATTCAATGGATATTGGGATAGGGCAAGTAAAGAACGGTCAATGGGAGAGTGGTTATTTTCTTCTCTATTACTAGCGCCTGTGTCAAGCAAAAGTGGGGAGGCATATTCCACAGTCAGTTTTTGGGGTTCATCCGGACTCACAAAACTAATCTCATCCTCCTTACTCTGTCCAGTTTCAATCAAGAGGATAGATTCATCACCAACTATCATTTTTCGGGGCTCCCAGGAGGAGAAGGGGGTAGGGGCATTTCCAGCGCCATTTTCATAGTACCCTTCACGGGGGCAAAGACCAAGGGGGCAGACAAGATATCATCATATGCCCGTACCCCTGTCATTGTCTTCCTTCTTGTTAAAGGGACCATCCTTTTATAGGTATATTTTTGATATTTCATAACATCAATAATCAAAAGAGCATGAATTGCACAATGCGTGTAACAACCTAGAAACCACCATACAAGTAATCTGCTTGGGGGAGCAAGGGCGCGGGTGTTGGCGTCCCGCGGAGGGTTTGCACAGAAGCCCAGGAGGGCCACCGTACTTCGGCGGGGAGGCCACGCCCCCTCCTTATTTCCTTTCCACATTATCCCCGCAGGGCAGGAAGCCCACGGGGGAGCAAGGGAGCGGGTGTTGGCGTCCCGCAGAGGGTGTTTGCGGACCCGTGGAGGTGCACAAACCTGGAATTTGTCCCTTTGACCTCTGACCCTGAGGCGGTACAAGGACACAGTGTTTCGGCGGTGAAGAGGGAGGCTTGGCCGGGTCCACCTGGGAGAAGAGGGTGAAGTAAGTGCAGGCGAGGGACTGTACTAGGAGCCGTTTGTCTGTGTGTCTTGGACAAGAGGGCAGAAACACTGGTGTGGACTCATTAAACACGCAATGTCACTCCTCAAGTCCCTAAGAACTTTGAAAGCTCATGGCCCACCAAGGAAACCCCCCCCCTTCCATCACCAGCACTCTCACCCTTCCCCCTCCCTTCATTTTGTTCAGAGATTCATCTCGCCCGCCAAGAGAGTGGTCCCAAACCCAAGCGAAAAGTCCTGGCTGTGAAGAGGTTTCGCCCTCAGGATCAAAAGGGAGCGCCAGTCAAAGCTCTAATCCTGGATGTGCAAAACTCTGTCCTAATTCATGGGGGTGAGCCCTTCCCATGTTCCCCCAAACCCCCACTAGTGATGAAAGATGGGGGCTGTCGGTTGCCACAGGGGGGGCAGTATAGCTGCCGGACAAGGAATCAGGGAAGGTCCAACACCTACTAACCATGGCAGTCTGTCTGATCCTTGGGATTGTACCTCTAAGCCTCTGGAGGACCAGGCTATCATAGGTCCTAACGGAGGAAGACATCCAGGCCCGTTGTCCCGTCCATCCACTGCAGATGTGCTCTCTCCCCTTGTCCCCACCTTGAGCTTCAGTTCCACCAAAGTGTTATCCGTCTCTGGAAATCTTGACCCCGAAACAGATGACGGAGTCCAATGAGGGAGACACTGCAGGAATTGGAGTACTAGCCAGCAGCTATCCCTCAGTAAGCTCCACTCCTGCCAGCAATATCGTGGCTTCCACCCCGTCACCAGGCTCTATCATTCGTGCCAGCCCGGGAAAGACATTTTCTAGCTCCGCTCTGGCTAGCCCAACTGCGGGGGGCAGCTCATTTATTGACGACGACCCTGTGTGCAATCTCTCCCTGGGCAACAGAAGTTTCGGGAGTGTACCTATGCCCATAGGCCAGCCCCTCTTTCTGCCCATCTCCACTTAGGGAGTCCAAGCAACCAAAATGTGAAACCTCCCCGGCTGTAGGGCCGGTTATTAACCGCCCAGTCGAGGTGGATCTGTCACTCGGGGGGTGTAAGTGCAAACAAGTTTTGGCTGAGTTGGCTGCTATTAGAATTTTGCTTACAACACTAATAGCCATTAAGGGGAGGGAGCCCTTTCCAATTCCGATTGTCTGTAAGGGTTTCTCTGACTTTCCTCTGGTTCACCCCAAGAACCAAGTCCCTCTGTGTCCCGAGACTATAGCTCCAACATCTTCTTGCCCCAGCCTGTTGTCTGAGATTGCACATTCGGACATTGGAAAAGATCCCAGGGCCGGCGGCACCAAGTACAGTGAGCATGGTGGGGTGGCAGTGTTTGCCCCAAGTCCAGTAGTCCTAAAAAGCCCTAATTATGAGGGGAAGACTGCCTTTGGTCCACGGCACAGAGACGGTCCATCTCAGCCTCCTGTTCAAGACCAGAATGGTCGAGCTACAGTGTATCTTCACGGGGTACCAAAAATGGAAAGGAACATGTTGGAGTCCAGGGAGTCTCTTGTAAACAAAAGTGTACACTGGTTACGATCCGTGAGAGGATGTTCTTTGTGTCCAGGGAAACCTTGGTAGACTGTTGGGGATTGGCCAGTGTGGGCAAGAGCTCGGAGGACATAGTGGAATTGGCCTTTTGGGACTGGAGACTGGCAAGCAGGGTCCTGGGTCAATGGGGGGTGACGGGAGGGACACCAGGGAGCGGAATTTTAATCAGCCCACACTCCTATTTAGGCTCTATATCGCCCATGAGGCCAGTCAGGAGGACTTACCCCCTGTCTGGGGCAAACCTCACTCCCCTGGGCCGTGACCGGACAGGCTTTTTGGGGGTCAGGCCCAGGCAAGGGGAGTTATCCAGAGGGTGATGGGGGCCTTTGTTTCACCCTTTTCTTTCCCTAAGAGACTCTTTGCTGTACTATTCCAGTATATGGTCTATTGATTGTAAATGCTTTTTGTGTGTTGATTTTGCTTTGTGTTTGATGGATTTTTTCAATCCGAATAAACTGATTGTAATCTGCTACCCGTACTCTGCAGATGTCGGACCACTCTTAGATACACAGATGATTTTCTTACTGCTGTACTACCAAGACCCACCTTAAAACTGTAGATCAAGAACCCAATATGAAACATATCCCTTGAAAAGTGGGCGCTGTGCCCCTCCGCCACCCAAACAGCCTACTTAGGGCTACTTTGGGTGTGCAGGAAGGGCTGTATGTATGCGGATTTCCGGAGTGGTGTCACACTCACCTGTGCCTCTGCAGGAACGATGGACGAGCCTCCCTGGTATTTCACCCAGATGAATACCTTGATCTTTAGTAGGGTGTTCACTCCATCCTGCATTTGCAGGGGCACGATTCACTCATGTGATTGGGTCCAATGTCTGTAGGCTGAGTTCAGATGCCAAACACTGTTTTATGCCTTCACAGCGAGGCCGAGAGTTCAAGGCGCGAGTTTCTTCACTGGCTAGAAAGTCCTTCCCACAAGTGAACATTGCGCGGAGAATGTTGAGTGTCCAAAATTGTCCGTATTGTCTTTGGTTGCAGGTATTTTTGTGGGCGAGTAGCGCTGCGTGTAGAAGCTAGCTGCTGGTAGATTTGCACAGCGCCATCAATTCGAGCGCGCCTGGTAATGTCTCTCGCTTTCCTTTGGCGGAGAAATTATGTGGCATTATCGCCTCGAGTCTGGGTTCAGCGCTACTGGAGACTTGGTGGTTAGGTAAGTTTGCACGGAGGCTTTTGGCAAGTATGCACCGTGTAGAGAGAGCAGTGAAATAAGTGTCTGTGTTATTGGCGCGAGCGCAATGAATGTCTCTTCTTTCTTACCGGAGTTTGTGCGCTCGTGCAACTAACTTGGATTTCAGCGTCGCAGGAAGATTTGGTGAGTATGCACAGCGTTACTGAT
The DNA here is from genome assembly GCF_040938575.1 of Ambystoma mexicanum. Lineage (NCBI taxonomy): Eukaryota > Metazoa > Chordata > Amphibia > Caudata > Ambystomatidae > Ambystoma > Ambystoma mexicanum. The sequence goes on along the minus strand of NC_090933.1, from coordinate 667,772,117 downwards.
GTGCGCGTGTTAACGCTGTTCTTCTTTGTTCTTACAGGTGCCGGTGTAGAAGTCCCCTCTTGACTGGAGATAGCTGCGGCGTGGAGTAAGAACTAGGTAAGCAGAAGCAGGATGATCCGGAGCAGGTAAGCAGCTGCTGGCTGATCCAGAGCAGGGCAAGTGTGTTGCTGATACAGCTCGCAGTAAGCAACACGAAGGACTGGAAGAATCTTGGGTGTGGCTTACATAGCCAGCCACACCCAAACACTAGAGAGCTCATGAGTTATCATGCACTTCCTGTTTGGCAACAGGAAGTGGTAACAAGGAAGTTACTACAAATACTAGGGAGGGATTTGTTATGGGCTCTTTGTGTGCCTATGCCAGGCCTGCCAAGCCTCCACCCAGCTTGCCCCAACTACCTGCCTGATACCCATGACAAGTGGGGAGGGCGGGACCACTGGGTGCAGCTGCCCAATCACAGCACTAGGGTGAATCAGAGAAGAAAAATGCGTGAATACAACAGAAATAGTCTCTTTGGTTACGAGCTACATTAAGCTCAGCACAAAAGTCTGCAGAAACAAAGTCCTCTACCTCCAAAGTTACGAGCGTTCTCAACATTCCAGGCTTCCTCTCGCCGACGGCAGCACACGAAAGCAACAGCCAAACAGCCGACTTAGGGCTACTTCGGGTGTAGTTATTACATGTTTAACATTAGTCAAAACTCTGATAAGGTATAATTAATTATTTTATTATTATCCAAAATGACAACATTATAAATATTGTACTTCTATGGTGCATGCTGCAGCCATTGCCTATGTTTATGTATAATTAGGTTCTTGTATTAACACTCCAATACAATGTTTTTTTAGGAGTACATTTTTTAATAGATTAAGTAGTTCATGATAGGTCTCCCGATCACCCCCTGACATCTTCTTACCAACATTATAAACACTAACCCTTGTAGGGAATTTTCATAAAAATGTATTTCACATGTGATGTCATCAGTGATATCATCAATGACATTTGTGATGCCATCTTTGATGTCCTAGGTGTTAGTCTTAGAAGTGCACAGTGGTGGCGCGAGTTGCTTAGTTGCTTAGTTTACCATAACTGGCGAATTTGAGTTTTTTTCAGTTTTACTTGTAACCATAACGTCCCTTTAAAAAAGTTTTCACTGAATTTCATTGGTTTTCTACATGTCTATGACATCATACCGCCCCCGTTACCCCTTCGTAATAGCCAGAGTCTGGCCAAAAATAATGTCAAACCAGATGAAGTGTGGCAAATACGCAGTCTCAGCTTGTGAAGGAAGCCTCTACAAATTTACCAAACCCATCCTAATTAAGCATATAAAATCATCATTTTAAACTCCTCAACATAGATAACTTTACTATATGTCACTACTGCAACTTTTTAAACCATAGAGAAAAGAAGAGGATTTATTATTAGGTAACCAGGACTTATTTGAAGCTGCAATGAATGCAAATGAAAGCAGTATAACAAATGTCCATTTCAAGTAATACAAAAACATGTTGGACAATGAACAAGAGGAAGATGTTCAAGCACAACTAGATGAAGACAGTCTTGAGGGCAGTCAATCTTCTGCTACAGGAAGCCAAGAACCACTTGGAGAGCCAGTCATAGTAAATGAAGCAGAATTAGCCATGACTGAAGTAGAAAATATCATGTATCAATATGAGCAATCAGAAGAAAACCTGGCACATCTGAAATAGCAATTAAATAATGAGCAACTTAGCATTTTCCTAAAAGTGACTAAAGAAATTGAACATGGTGTGCAGCATTGAAGTAAAACTTGTAGCTGTCAAAATTATAAACCTGTACTCTATGTAATTGGTGACGCTGGTTCAGGCAAAACATTAATAGAAATCAGCACATTTTTACGAAAGCTAACAAACAACAACCTTTCAGCTTTTAACAGCCCCCATAGGTTTAGCTGCCTACAACATAGGAGATGTTACTTTACACCGACTACTGCTCCTTCCAGTAGAACACCAAACCAAATGAGAGTGCTACAAACTATCAACAGAAGCTGCTACTGAACTACGCAGAATTCTGAAACAAAAGAAAATGCTCCTAATAGATGAGGCGAGCATGGTCTCCAACCTAATGTTGGCTTTAATTCACCCTAGATTACAAGAAGTCCTTAAAATGGACTACGGAGAACTCTTTGGAGTTAAACACCTAATTGTGTTTGAAGATCTCCTACAATTAACACCAGTGAAAGGTGAGCCTATTTTTAAACCCTTAGGACACAAACAATGCTGTTAATCTCTGGCAACATTTCCAATACAGAGAAACTCAAAACATGCGTCAGTCTGCAGACCTCAGCTATGTTAACATTTTGAAAAGCAGTAGGAATGGTCCTTTCTAAAAGGTGCACAATCTTAAATAGTAGACTCATCCATGAGCTATATGGGCATGACTTCTGCTCCTGACGTCATGGAACAATTAGCACAAAAAAATGTATGTCCTTAATGGCAACCCTAGCAAGCTGTACACAATTCAATAAGACAATGTTAAAAAAAAAGAAATTCAGCCAATAGTGCATATTAGCTCCACAGACAAAATGGAAGTGCACTGCATGACACTCCCTATGTGTCAACAAGCAACAGCACGACTAAATAGTTTAGAAAAATGTATCTCCAACACAGCTGGTTTGGAAAAAATGTTAACATTGTGTTTAAACTGCAGAGTAATTCTAAAACGTAACCTTGAAGTGGAGAAAGGTTTAGTCAATGGAGCAACTGGTATAGTTGTTGGCTTCCAGACGTATCCACATTACAACAGTTTGTCAACATCCACTTTGACAAACTTTCAAAAAGCATAGGATGCTCAACAGCACAATTCCTTTTCAAAGACATGTATGTACGCAGAGTACAATTCTCTCTGTCTCTTGCATATGCAGTCGCTATTCACAAATCACAAGGTCAAGCCCTAGATCAGGCATTGGTCGACATTGGCAGCAAGTCTTTAAAGAAGGTATGAGTTACGTATAACTTTCAAGTCTATGTACACTCCAAGGACTATTTCTAGTAATTTTTGATGCAAATAAAAGTCTAAGCTGACATTCCTTGCATCGTAGAGTACAACAGACTATGTGCACTCTACACCCCATCTCGATATGTACCCGGTTCCTAAAAAAGGTACACTTTTAAAAAGAAAAGTGATGCAAACAGAATTTAGAAAAGATCTCCCAACATAGTGCACATCCATCAGCAGAAACAAAGAAATCGGTCTTCTAAAGTGCAGGTCCATCAAATGACACAGACAGAACTCCATTTAAATTTTCCAACACAACTGGTGTAAATTGCTATGCAAATGAACCAATCAATCTTCTGTTCCAATTGCCACCAATTGTTGAAAAAACGTATTTGAAAGGCTCAGACCAGTTGTGTTTGCAAATGCCCGTCCTTCATAAAAATGCAACAAATAATCCTGACAACACTTACAATGTCTAAGGAATAAGGCAAGAATTTGACTACTGTGCAGGAATGGTAAGATTTACCATAAACACACAGGAGATTCACAAGAATTTCTAATATACTTACTGCAAGTATTAGAAAGCACAAGTACAAATGAATGAAATCTTCCAGATTCCATACATGTGGAAGCATACATGCACTCTCTGCAACCATGTTGCACAAGAGCAGGTCCCCAATGAACGCTGTGTATGCATCTACACTTAATTGTGAATCCATTCCATCAGCTAGTGCAAAATGCAAATCATGACCTCTTCTGCACTGTTTGCAATTGAGACAATCATTCCACCTTACACAAAGTCGCATAACCAATATGTCATAGTAATGCTTTTAAGGTATTACATAGATGGTACCAAAAAACAACTGCAAGCTTACTAGCTTCACACACGGGCAATTTTTTCTTGGCAAGAAAACCTTCACAACAGTAGGCATAATATGGGGGGCGTGGCCTGAGCTCATGGAGTGAAAAGGTGCCTAGGCAGAGCTCCCATCATGATCCTTGTTTTGATCCTCAAGGCTAAAGAAACATGAAGGTGTGAGGGATACTACACACACCCATGTATGAGTAAAGCATTTCCCCAACTCTCACGAGAAAAAACAGAAACTGAGCTGGATTGCTGAAGATTAAGGTCCAAAAGCGGGAGCCCCGAGGCAGGCAAGATGGCAGAATCCGCCATAGGCCTGTAGCGGTGAGGAGGAGGGGCTGCAATTACCACGGAAACCTGCTGTTCGAACAACTGTTGAGAGCGTTCAGGACTCCCTCTGACCTGGAGTCTGGATGGGCAGGAAGCATGAACCGAGAGACGAGGACCATGGCAGCTCCTAGTGCGGCATGAAAATGCGAGGCAGAGGCACACCGTAAGCACACTTACCACAGACTGCTGAGCAGAGCGTCGAGAGCAGCCAGTGTGTAGCCGATTGAAACGCAGAGGTGCAGCGCCCAGCGCTGTGTAGGCCTGTGCACAAACTGAAGGTGACCTGGAGGCGAATGAGATACAGAACTGCAGCCCCCCATGAGGCCAAGAAGCAAAGGCGGTTGTGGCGAACATTGGCGGCGCCAACGGCAACTGGGATGCGAGGAGCAGACTTCCGACGGCCAGCCAAAGGCTCAGAGGTAGAACCCCGACACGGTAACTGTGCGCAGTGGATTGCCCTGCATACAAGGAGCGGCGGTGATTGCAGGAGAAGGCTATGAGGAGTCACCAGCAGGGAGTACACCGATGCAGTACACGCAGTAAGCTATGCTGCGCATTAGCGTGTGTTTAATAGCTGGAATTAGTCCCCCCCTCACGCTACGGAAAAAAAGAAGCAACAGCACTGACTGCACACAGTTCAGGCCAGAACACTGCATCAAGCAAGCCCATGCAAACCGCGAGCTGCAAAAGCCTACGCAATCAGTCATCTTTGGACAGACCTTTGTGAAATACGGCAGGCATGCGAACGCGCAGAGTGAGGGTAAGGAACAAGTTACTTACCTGTAACTGTTGTTCTCCAGCATGGGTCTGGCATGGATTCACATGCTCATGAATATTCCCCGTCGTCAGGCTGGGAATCCTCGGTAAAGAAAAAACCAGTATCAGTTTCGTTTCTGATCTGTCTTTCGTAGTAATAACCAATCACTGGTCTCTGCGTCATACTGACCACAGCCAATGACTGCCCTCTACCTAAGCACCGCCTCTGGCAGCCATCTTCAGATTTGGAAGCACGTGAAGTGGCAGTATGACCAAGTGAAGAGCCGCAGAGGGGTAGGCGGGAGGGTTCGCATGTGAATCCATGCCAGACCCATGCTGGAGAACAACAGTTACAGGTAAGTAACTTGTTCCTTCTCCAGCATGGGGTCTGGCATGGATTCACATGCTCATGAATAAAGAATACATAGCAGTACACACATGCACAACCACGGGAGGTGGCAAAGGCTCAACATTAAGCATCACATCAACTCAACATTAAGCATCTTACCTCCTCACCAGGCTCACCTCAGGCGAACAGGTTGCGCAGCACTGCTTGGCCGACCCTGGACTCCTCCCTGGAATCCCGGTCGACGCAGTAGAATTTCGTGAAGGTGTGCGTCGACCTCCACGTAGCAGCCCTGCATATGTCCAGCAGGGGCACACCAGATAGGAACGCCGTGGTAGCTGCGATCGCTCTGGTGGAATGGGCTCTCGGACGGCCAGGCAGCGGTCGGTTTGCCAACCGGTGACAGTACATGATACAGCCGGAGAGCCATCTGGAGATGGAAGCCTTCGAGAGAGCCTTCCCCTGATTGACAGGTCCAAAGTTCACAAAGAGTTGTGACGTCTTCCGAAAACCTTTCGTGCGGTCCACGTAGAACTTCAGCGCTCTAGCTACATCCAGCGAGTGCAAAGTCCTCTCAGCCGGCGACGAAGGCGACGGGAAGAACACAGGTAACACCAAGGGTTCGTTGAGATGAAAGTCCGACGGTACCTTGGGCATGAAGGAGGGGTGCGTCCTGAGCACTACCCTCGTGTCGTGGAAAGTCAAGTACGGGGCCTTGCAGGAAAGGGCCTGGATCTCTCCCACTCGTCGTGCGGAGGTGATGGCCACGAGAAAAGCTGTTTTCCACGATAGAAACTTCAACGGGGCCGAGTGCAGAGGCTCGAACGGAGGTCCCATGAGTTTGGTCAGCACCACGTTGAGCTCCCACGCCGGGGCCGGAGCCTTCACCGGCGGGAACGATCTGAACAGTCCCTTCATGAACTCTTTCACCAGACGATGAGACCACAAGGACGTCCGGCCCGTGGTTCTGGTGTATCGGGAGATCGCAGCAAGATGAATCTTGATGGACGCGTGTGCCAGACCAGCTTTGGCCAGCGTCAGCAGGTACGGCAGCACTTGGGGAGCCGTAATCCGTAGAGGGTTAACCTTCTGTGCGTGGCACCAGACAGAGAACCTCTTCCATTTGTGTCCGTAGCATTTAAGAGTCGAGGACGCCCTGGCCTTTGCAAGAACCTCTCTGCAATCGGCCGGTATGTCGTATCCTCCAAACTCTAGCGCTGCAGGAGCCAGGCCTGCAAGTTCAGCGACTTCGGGTCGTGGTGGAGGATGGCGCCTCCTTCCCTGGAGAGTAGATCCGCGTCCGCCGGCAGCTTGATTGGCGGGGACGCCGACAAGTCCAGAAGGTCCGGGAACCATATCTGCCTCGGCCACGCAGGTGCGACGAGGATCATCCTGCACCGTGACCTCTTGAGCTGGTTGACGAGCCGGATTAGCAGAGGCAAGGGAGGGAACGCGTGGAGGAACAGGCCCTCCCAGGGGAACGAGAAAGCATCGCCCATGCTCCTCGTCTGGGGAAACCTGCTGGCGAACCTCCGGCACTTGGTGTTCGTCGCCGTCGCGAACAGGTCGATCTGGGGTGTGCCCCACCGTCGGAAGAGGCGATCCACCAGATCCTGCCGTAGTTCCCACTCGTGGCACGAGCGCAGCTCCCTGCTGAGTGAGTCGGCGATGGTGTTTTTTATCCCTGCCAGATGAAACGGCACCAGAAGAATCCCTTGGGCGACGGCCCAATGCCACAGGTCCTGCGCCTCCTTGGACAGCGCTGGGGACCTGGTTCCGCCCTGTTTCCTGATGTAAAACATGGTGGTGGTGTTGTCGGTGAAGATCCTCACCACCTTGCCCTTGAGGGACGGAAGGAAGGACCTGAGGGCCCAAAACACTGCACGGAGCTCCAGGACGTTGATATGCAGGGACTTCTCCGTCGGGAGCCAGAGTCCCCTTGCGTGCAGATTTTCGGTGTGCGCTCCCCACCCTTCTAGGGAGGCATCCGTGGTCACAGTCACCTGGTGGGCTGGGGTCTGGAAGTCCATGCCCGCCGTCAGATGCGCGCGGGTGCCCCACCACCGTATCGCTCGTCGGAAACTCTCGTCGAGCTTGATCCTTTCCTCGAAGCTGCCCGTCGTCTGGATCCAGCGCGCATCCAGGAACTCTTGCAACGGGCGCATCCGGAGCCTGCACATGGGAATGAGGTAGATGCAGGAAGACATCATCCCGAGGAGGGACTTGATGGACCTCACCTTGGCCGCGTCGGCCACCAACATCCGTTGCACCTTGCCCAAGATGGTCCTGGTCCTCTCCTCCGACGGGGAGGCCAGAAGGGACACTGTGTCGAGCCTCGCTCCCAGAAACAGTGCGACTTGCGCGGGCACCAGGTGGGATTTGGCGTAGTTCACGGAGAATCCCAGGTCCGTGAGGAGTTGGACGGTCCTTGCCGTGTGGACCACGGCGAGCTCCCTCGTCTTGGCGCGGATGAGCCAGTCGTCCAGGTAGGGGTAGACGTGAATCCCCTCGCGGCGCAGCTGCGCCGCCACCGGTGCGAGGCACTTGGTGAAAACCCTGGGTGCCGACCGCAGTCCGAAGGGAAGGGCTTTGAACTGGTAATGACGCCCTTGGACCACGAATCTGAGGAATTTTCGGTGCCCCTTTAGGATGGGAATGTGGAAGTAGGCATCCTCCAAATCCAACGACGATAGGAAGTCTCCTTCCTCCAGCTGACCCAGGACGTGCTGGAGGGTGACCATCCGGAACTTCTGCGCCTTGATGAACTTGTTCAGGCGTCGCAGGTCCAGGATGGGGCGCCATCCTCCCGTCTTCTTCTTCACGAGGAAGTAACGCGAGTAGACTCCGGAGCCCCGAAGCCTCTTTGGGACGAGTTCGATGGCGCCCTTTCTGAGCATCGCCTTTACCTCCAGGAGAAGTTGAGGGACGTGAAGTTCTTTCCTGGCCACGGGGGGGACGCGCGGGCACCTTCTTTGAAACTCGAGCGCGTGGCCCCGGGCCAGGGCGTCCAGCACCCAACGGTCGGTGGAGATGGACTCCCACACGCTGACGAAGCCCGCCAGCCGGCCTCCCACCGGGGTGCTTCGGTGGGGGCCCGACCCCACGGCCGGTTCAATCCTGCTTGGACGCGGCCTTGCCGCCTTGGCCTCCTTGGCGACGACGGCGGGGGCCGCCAGACTTGCCTCGTCCTCTGTAGGCCTCTTGCGACGACGAGCGGGCCGCTTGACGGTAGGAAGCGAAACCGCCGCCGGAACCTTTGGAGGCGCCCTTGCCTCCGCCGCTCCGAAAGGGCGTCCGCCGTTGCTGCAGCACTCCAAGGGCCCGGGCCGTCTCAGTATCCGCCTTGATGGCCTGAAGGGAATCGTCCACTGTCTTCCCAAACAGGTTGTTCCCGTCGAAGGGCATGTCCAGGACCCTGTTCTGGACGTCCTGCCGAAAGTCCGTAGCCTTGAGCCATCCGCGACGTCGAAGGCAAACGCCGTTGCCCATCTGGCGGAACCCAGTGTCGGCGATGTCCGTCGCCACGGTGATGGCGTGGTCAGAGGCCACCTCACCTTCCTGCAGGATCTCAAGGGCCTCCGCCCTCTTGTCGTCCGGCAGAAAATCCAGCAGGGGAGCTATCTTGTACCAGAGTTCCCTGTCGTAGCGGGCCACGATAGCCAAGGCGTTGGCCGCTTTAATCGTCGTCGCCGCCGACGAGATGACTCTGCGTCCCATGGCATCCAATTTCTTTCCCTCGCCGTCCGGCGGGGAAGTCGACGTGGAGGCCGCACCCCCCCCCGCTTTCTTCCTGGCTGCCGCGGAGACGACGGAGTCCGGGGTAGGCTGCGCCCGGAGGCATAGGGGGGCCGAGTCCGGGACCCGGTACTTTTTCTCGTACCGGTCTCTTTCCGCTGGCGTCGTGGAAGGGTTCTTGAGGAGGGAAAGGCCCTCATCCCAAATGTCGTCCAACAGAGGCACTGCGAGGACCGTCTTCCTCTTGGTCTCGCGCCGTTGGTAAAGGAAGCCTTCCTTTTTCTTCTCCTCAGGGCAGAGTTGGAAAAGCTCGGATGCCCTGGCGATCATTGAGTGGAACGATCCAATCTCGTCGGGCGGAGAAGCCCTGGGGGGAGGCGACGACGGAAAATCCTCGTCGTATGCCTCGTCGTCCGTACCCGTCGCTGCCGTGTCAGTCCCCGTATCATCCCCTCGGGGAGGAGGGCTGGACGGGGCGCGACGGTTGAAAAGGAGGCGGTGGATGGATCCTTCTTTTCTTGGTAGGGGGAACACCAGAAGGTCCCGGTTCTGGATCCCCCGACGGGAGAGGTTCCTCCGTCGGTAACGGTAGTCTCGTCCTTATCTCGGAGCATAAGGACTGTATAGCCAACAAAATGGCCGCTGAGTTGTCTTGCGGCGCTGGCAGAGGGGAATCCGACGGGCGAGCAGGGGCCCCGTCGGTATCCTCGACGATGTCGTCGTCGTCACCTGCGTCGGGGCCCATTCCGACGGGCTGGTCTTGTTCCACGCCTAGGCCGTGGCTTAAGACCTCGATCAGTTCCTCTTCTGAGGTTGAGGCCGAATCTACGACGACGCCCTGCCCCCCCTTCTTCCCCACGGAGGGTTTCACGGGGGTCCTATCGATGGGCACGAAAGAAGACTCCCTCCGGGGAGGCAGGGAGATTCTGGGCCCCGAGGCCGCCACCACTGGTGCAGCCTCCACAGGCTGGGCCAGGGCCGCCGCGACCGTTTCGATAGAGGGCTTGGTCGAATGGATCAAGGCCTTCACCACCTTAGGTGCGCTCACCGCCTTATCCTTGAGGGAGGGGGCACTGCCACGCTCCTCCTCTGCCTTAGAGCTCGACCGGGGTCTCTCCAGGAGCTTCGCCGGGTGCTCGGCCTTCCTCTTACCCGACCCAGAGCGTTGGCTCGTGGTTGATGGTGCCGGGGAGGGTGCGCCCTGCCTGGCGCCCGTAGAGCCCGACCGTTCGGCGCTCCCGGTGCCAGCGGACTCGCGGTGCTTGGCCTTATGTTGGGCCCCCGTCGCCGGGGCGCCCTCAAAGGTCTTAGAAGACCGCTCAGATTTCTTCTTCTTCTCGCCAGACGGGCTCTTACCCTCCAGCCAGCTGGCGAGACGTTGATGGCGGTCCTTCATGGTCCGTTCCGACATGTTGCCGCAAAACGCACAGTCCTTCTCCACGTGCGTCTTGTCCCCATGAAGGCAGTAAAGGCAGAAAGAGTGTTCGTCCTCCTTGAAGACGTTCTGCAGCTGGCATCCAGGGCAGGCCCTGAACAGCTTTCCGGGCGTCGAGCTTCCCTTCTCCTGGGCCATCTCCGAGACCGGGCCTGAGAAGCTTCTGGAGTCCTCCGAAGTGTAGCTCGACGAAATCTTCACCCTTGAGGGGCACAGATGAATCCGACACGGGTCCCCGTTGATCGGATGTAGGATCGGTGGAGCTTGAGGCTCTTTTGACCGAAAATCGAAGTTTTTTGTGAAAAAGCGCGAAAAAATAGCACTAACGCTCGAGAGCAATAGCACGAGGATCCCAACACATGAACGTGCGGTAAAAATCTGAAGATGGCTGCCAGAGGCGGTGCTTAGGTAGAGGGCAGTCATTGGCTGTGGTCAGTATGACGCAGAGACCAGTGATTGGTTATTACTACGAAAGACAGATCAGAAACGAAACTGATACTGGTTTTTTCTTTACCGAGGATTCCCAGCCTGACGACGGGGAATATTCATGAGCATGTGAATCCATGCCAGACCCCATGCTGGAGAAGGAAGACTCCCGTTAAGGAGGTGGCGAGGGATGGGCAAGGCTGCGAGTGGATGCAGGACTGCATAGAAAGGTGGGAAACTAAGGAAAGCAAATACATTGCACAATGAGAGGATGCAGGGCTGCATAGAAAGAATGAAAAGTAAGGAAAACAGACACATTGTATGGAACACCCAATGCAAAAGAAGGCCCACCGGAGTACTGCAATGACCTAACACACTGCCACGTCTATAGACTAAGTCACAACTCTAGGAGGGATTGAGCAAAACCCAGGGAGTGGAAAGAGACACAGCAAGTACGCACCAGGGGAGAACAGGGTCACACTGAATGGTGAGTGCGCTCAGGCACTTTAATCAGAGCAATGGGATCGAGCTCTGGATAGAGTCAGAGCGAAGTGTATGCAACAAAAGGTCTGAAAAGGGCACCTAAGCCGCTCTGGATCACAAACAAAATAGAAACGTGACACGCTGAGGTCACAGGACCGGCAAACAGGGCCAGGAGCCAAACTGCCAAGCCTATAACTGGTCATATGCGTAGACACTCCATATGGAAATGCCAGTGAGCACCATTTAGAGCTAATAAGGCTTGCGAACACACCACTTATACGCGGAAGGGAGTCCACGCAGCATCAGTGAGGACACAGGGGCAGACCAGAGACAGCAAACTACACTTGTATCAGCGAAGGAGGGCATGTCCCCGTCAAAAGGGAAGAGAAAATCCACACTCATGGACTCCTTTGCCGCCGCCAAACCACGAGAACTTCCACAGAGCAGCAACAAGGCGCACAGCAAACAAAGGACCCCAGCAGGAAATAATCAGGAAGGGCAGGTACTAGAGGCCATAGCGGCACTACGGTCATTCATTGACACCAAGATAGAGGAGGTCAAGACAGACGTGCAGTTAATGAGGCAGGAAGTATGTAACCTAACGGAGAGGGTAACGACGACAGAAACAGGGCTTCAAGACACAATGGAAAACGTGTATTTGCAAACCAGAGTGAAGGAATTAGAGAAACGGAATGCAGCGCTGCAGGCAAGATCGGAGGCAAGATCGGATGTGCAAGATCAGAGCGATTGTTTAGTTTTGACTGTTTAAGTTCTTCACATGAATGGTCAGAAGCAGTGGGACGGTCGAGACGGAGAGACGCAGAGACGTATGCATGCCTGTAGACGCACTGACAAACCAGGGCTTCAGAGGCGATCTCCAAAATAAATTGGAGAGTATATTGAATGAAATGTGGGGAGTGTGAGTGAAGGGGAACGGTGTGGGAGGCACTGTAGGTAGTGGTGAGGGGAGAGGTTACAGCCAGCGCAGGGGGCATTAGGAGGACATGGAGGATAGACTTGGAGGGACAGAAGGAGGCAATTAGACAGATGGAAGCTGGCAACCATGGGGGAAGAACTCCAACTGGGAGAAGCCAGACGCAGTTGCCAGGAGGTCAGGGGGAAGGCTGTCGAAGTCCGGCCACATGGTGAAAACCACTTGAGCACATGTGGAGGGAGATAAGCCGGGCAGGCTGTTGTCGTGGCTGTATAAGAGGGAACGCCCGAGGCAGTTAACAGAATGTAGGGGTGTACAAAGGACACAGCAATGGATTAACGAAACCTTCACAAAATTCTATTCCAACTTGTACGGTCACAACACTTTGGTGGCCCAAGAAGATATGCTAGGCACACTGGAGGAAATGGGCTTACCGAGGCTAGGCAAAACACAGACGAGGAACTAGAGAGGGATATCTCGCTTGAGGATGTAAGTGAGGCAATCAAGTCACTAGCTACTAGCAAAGCGCCGGGAAGTGACGGACTCCCACCAGAGTTCTATAAGATGTACGAACCGACACTAACCTCAGTGCTACATGAGGTGTTCAGGGAGGCATACGAAAAAGGAGGTGCTGCTTTGGAGTATGAGGGGAAAAATGTGTGATCCCAATACCCAAGCCGGGAAAAACTATGGATGAATGTGACTTATACCGGCCACTAGCGATGCTGAACTACGATGGTAAGATGTTGACAACCATTCCATTTTGGCTAAGAGACTATCTAGGGTAGTAGGAGAACTGGTACACAAGGACCAGAACATTTTCATACCAGGCCGCAGCACGGCAGTAAACCGGTGCAGATTGCAGCATGTTATGGCACATACGGCAGGCTCACAGGAACAATATGCTATAGTCTTGTTGGATGCTATAAAAGCGGTTGACTCGATATACTGTCAGTGGTTAGTAGCAGTGATGTAGGAGTTTTGATTCGGAGAACAGTTCATCAGGTTGATAAAAATACTGTATACTGAGCCAGTAGCGAAGGTGAAGAAGGGGAAGGTAGTGTCACCGGCCTGGGACATCCAAAGGGGCACCAGGCAAGTATGCCCATTATCGCCTATTCTATACATACTGGGGCTTGAGCCGAGAGCGATCTACTTGAGGAAGCAGTTTTGGGGTGTGGGCATAGCGGTGGGAGGTGTGGCCCACGTAGTGTCATAAGCGAATGATGTGCCGCTATAAATGAAAGATCCACATCTTAATATACCGGTAATACTACATGTGCTGGACAACTATGCAAGGGTGTCCGGGATCTGTTCAGCAGAGAGAAGTCCTGTATATTTCCACTAGCGGGCCCGATAGGGAAAGGTGTGGAAGATACGCCTCAGGTTGGGCTTAGGTGGCAATTAGTATCATTCAAGTACTTAGGGGTGAACATAAGGCACACTCCAAAGCAAATGAACGAGAATAATACTGCAACCATGATTAAGGGCCTCAGGAGAGCCATTAAGTGTTGGTCTAGACTACTGCTAGCGATGACGGGCGGGGCATCCATCACAAAAATGATCATCCTGCTGAGATTTTTATACTATTTCCACAACGTACACTGCTACATCAGGGCCTCATTCTTTCAATTAATGGAAACACTATTGCAGGAATTTTCGTGGGGTCGCACCAGTCAAACTGTTGCTTGCCACACTCAGCCTACCATACAGAGAGGGAGAGATACAACTCCCAGACCTGGAAAAATACTATCTGGCAGCACAACTTAGTTTTGTGATAAGATGGCCGTCGGACTAGGTTACATCAGACACCGAGCTGCTTGGGCACCTAGTAGCTCTGGCACGCCTGAAAGAAATATTGTGGGTCCCACTGGGCTGCCTGGGAGAATGCCCCTATGAATGTCCTACTGGGTAGACAAGTGTGGAACAGAGCTAAGACGCGGTCACAATTTAAACACCCATACTCACCAGAGACTCCGATCGATATTTGTAGAGCTAGAGCAGATTTGACGGTGGTAAGGCACTGGGAAAGATGGGGTATTTACACTTGGGGGGATATGCATGAAGAGGGTGTCTTCAGAGAGTTTTGAATCCCTGCGGGAGAAAGACGTTACCTAGGGGGCAATTCCTTTGGTATCACAGGACCCAACAGTAGCAAACAAGAAATGGGAGAAATTGCCGGAGGAACCGACTCCGGACCCTCTGCTAACCCCAATGCATAACCTGGGTGATGGCTGGAAGACGGTGTACAGACTGTATGGCCAATTAATTGACAAGCCCAATCCATAAGGCATAATACTGAAATCAAAATGGGAAGCCGATCTGGGAACGGAAATAACAGAGAAGGAGTGGGAAAGGATAATGATGTATCCCCGGGAAGTGTCTAGGAACGCCCGATTTCGTCAGATTCAACTAACTGTCTTATACCGCACATACATGACACCAAACCGGATAACCAAATTCATTAGTAGTGCAGAACAACTGTGCCCTTGGTGCAACACGGGGGAGGCGGGATTGATACACATGTTCTGGGGGTTCAGGCGGGTACGGTTGTTCTGGGCACGAATAGAGCAGGCATGCAAGAAAGGTGGGTTAGTGCGGTATGACTGGACACTGAAGGAGTGCTTGTTAGGTGCTTACCACAGACTAAGCAAGTTCAGTCATGTGGTTAAATTTATGGAATATTGGCCAAACAAACTATGGCAATGGCATGGAAAACAAGGAGGGGTGGCCCGCAATATGCAAAATGGCATAGATTTTGAGCACTGGGCGGAGGCAGAAACCAGGTTGTGGGACGATGTGTTGTCTAGATTGGAGGACAGCATGAGTGATACATACGAAGCCTGGAAAACGTTAGTTTGGAACATGTTACATCCATCTGATGAAAAACCCCCTTGAAAGGCAAACAAGACATTCCTGAGTAGATATTCAATAAACAAAGGGTGATGTTGCCCCGGAAACCACCCCCTGGCTGGAAGTAGCGACGGCAATGGAAAGAACCCCCAAGCAATTGCTAAAGCACAGTGACATTGGTCCCAACTCACAAAATTGCACAGTGAAGGCAGTTTGTTAATGAGTTGTTTTTTTGTTGCTTATAATTAATTGTTATATTACTGCACAGATAAATATGACCGCATGTGATAAAGTGTGAATGCAAGTTTATAAATGCCAATAAAAATATTTTAAAATAAACAGTAGGCATAATATACCAAACTGGTGCCACAACCACTGCAGGTCACTATACTTCATACATTAAATAAATATGTGGTTGGTTTGAATGCAATGACACTTCCATTACTCTAAAACAGATTACCAGCAAATCTAACAAATGCCTACTTAATATCCCTTAAACCTAAATTCAGTCACTGACCTGCAAAACTATCGTGATTTAGTGCACTTTAGACACCAATAGATATCCAACTACTTCAAAAAAATACCCTTTAGAACTGTAAAACTATAAAAAGTTAGAATACACCAACTGGTATCTAACGACATCCATAGTGCTACAACGCTGTTTGTGAAATGGAAAACAGTTTTATTTGGTAATGCGCTCCAAACCCTTAGGTAGCCGTGCGCAGCCGAACACAAGAGATCTTATAGCTTAGTTACAGTAAGTGGGCACAGGTAAGTATATCAGATGCATAAATACATGGAAGTACAAATACAGAGCATAGCCTAGGTGAGTCAAGGAAGCACTGACATGTATAACTATCAATGCACCTATACAACCATACACATACAGCAACATATATCTGCATACATATATAACAAATAACCATGCATACACTTGCCTAATGTACAGAGTGATTCAACAGGTGCAAAGGTCAGGTAAGGGCCAGGAGTAGTAGCAAAGGTGTAAGTCATGTTAGGTGTCGTTAATGCGCAACCATTTAAGTACCTTATGTCTGAATTTAGGTTAGGGTTGTTCTACTCTGAGTCAAGAGGTAGCATATTCCAGCATTGCGCCGCTTTAACAGGGAAGCTAGTTCTTCCCGCTGTTGAACGTTTTAACCTAGGAATCTCCAGCATGAATGTGTTAGCAGATCTCGTAGGGCGGGTGGCTACTCTTCTAGTGATTTTTTCCACTAAATAAGGGAGGTGCTAAATTGTTTAGGCATTTAGAGGTGAGAGAGGCTGTTTTGAGGAGGATTCTATCCGTTATTTTCAGCAAGTTGACCTCTTTCCTGAATTTAGTAATGTGCTCTCTGTAGGGGATATCCAACGCTGCTCTCAGGGCGTTATTCTGCAATCTTTGCATTTTATCTGTGATGTATTTGTTAGCTCCTGCGTACAAGGCATTGCAATAATCTAATCTTGACATGTTAAGAGCATTGGCTAGTGTGATGCAGCTAGCACTAGAGAGGTACGGTCTGGATGCTCTGATAGTTTGCACGTGTAGGTTGTGGAGGAGGAAAGGGGGTTCACTCCAAATAAAATCCTAGAGTTTTAACCACATGCATAACCTTGATATAGTTATTATCAATGTTGAAGGATGCGTAGTTTGGGCTGAGTTTTTGGATATTGGCTTCAGAACCTAGGATTAGTATCACCGTTTTATCGTCATTCAGGCAGAGGCCATGGGATGCCATCCATGCCTGAATGAGGGTGTAAATCTTGTTCACCAAGGCTGAGTCCACCTCGAAGTTGCCTGAGAGGGGTATGAGGATCTGAGTGTCGTCAGCATAGTTGGTGTAGGTGACACCCAGTCTCTCCAACTTGTCAAACAGAGGCTTGGTGAAGATGTTGTACATGGTAGGAGAGACACAGGAGCCCTGTGGGACACTGCAAGTTATTTTAATGGGGTGGGCAGAAGCGGAGGTGGAGAAGGCTCTCATAGTACGGTTAGCTAAGAAGGATTGGACCCAAGCTATAGCATCTCCGGTGAAGTTGGCGGCAGATTTTAGGTGGTTGCATAAACCTGCATGATCCACTAAGTCGAAGGCTGCCGACAAATCCAGTAAGAGTAGCAAAGCTGTTTTTCCGTTATCCTTTAGTTCTTCAATTTGTGCCTTGAGGTCTAGCAAGGCTGTTTCCGTACCATGGAGGGGGGCGGAAGCCTGATTGCCGTAAACTAAGTAGATAGTTGGCTTCCAGGTAATTTGTATGTAGGCGGCTCCATCTATGATTTTAAGTAGAAATGACACAGTGGTGATCGGTCTGTAGTTAGTGGGGTCCAAGGTTTGTTTTTTAAGTAAGAGGAGGACCCAGGATTCTTTGAGGTTGGCAGGTACTGTTTTTGTTTTAAAGGAGGAATTTATAAGCTTGGATATAAAGGGGGCTAGGTCCCTAGCTGCGTCCTTTATTATTTGTGCAGGGCACGTATGTATTGTTCAGTTTACAGTTGTATGCAGGATTTATGCATTATGAAGAGAGACTATATTCTCTTTATTTACACTACAGATAGTTTCTGATTAGGACCTTTTTAAGGTCAACGCATTACGGCACTCATTACTTAACGGTATTATTTCCACCTCACTGACTATTGCTGGTCATAGAAGCATGGATTTATGGGTGGCAATTCTCCTGGTGCTCTCTCTTTTCCCCCATTTTAGTGTTATTAGTCTCCTATACAATTGGTATTCCCTCTATTAGTAGTTTAACCCTGACATTCTCAACTATACCACAACCACTTATTTGTGGACTAATCATATATAAGATTTTGGTGATACTTATTGTGATGCAAGTCTCATGATGTACTTTTTTGTTTGATCCGGTTTTATGTGTACCCAACACTATTATGAACCCATCTCTCCGCCACTGGACTGTGGTATGTCTCTCTTCAATCATTACTTGATGAAAACGCAATCACACAATGTCTTTTGTCATTGTATTCAATTGTTGACACTACACATGTTTTATTATTCTTTTTGTATTCCATTACCTACTGTAACTTCGTTCATGTGACCCATGCAGCCTTGAGAACGACCCGCAGGTCGAAACACGTGTCGGCTGATCAATGATGCAATAAATCTATGTCTCCAATATATTAGTTTATGTATTTATGGAAATGCCCATACAGATAGAACACTCATAATTGATCATGGATTATGCTGTGAGCTTGTGAGCCCTACCCACCACCCATAATTTGAACATTCCTTCAAGTACTGCACACTTAAATAAATGAACACAACGTCAAATAAATGTACTTGTTCTTTTTTTTAACCTACATGGTTTTTTCCTCCCAAAGACCCAATGATTAGGCAAACAAAAACAGCAAATGTGCAAACACAGTAATGTTTGAATCACAGTACTTGGAAGGAACAAGTTACTTACCTGTAACTGTTGTTCTCCAGCATGGGTCTGGCATGGATTCACATGCTCATGAATATTCCCCGTCGTCAGGCGGGGAATCCTCGGTAAAGAAAAAACCAGTATCAGTTTCGTTTCTGATCTGTCTTTCGTAGTAATAACCAATCACTGGTCTCTGCGTCATACTGACCACAGCCAATGACTGCCCTCTACCTCAGCACCGCCTCTGGCAGCCATCTTCACATTTGGAAGCACGTGAAGTGGCAGTATGACCAAGTGAAGAGCCGCAGAGGGGTAGGCGGGAGGGTTCGCATGTGAATCCATGCCAGACCCATGCTGGAGAACAACAGTTACAGGTAAGTAACTTGTTCCTTCTCCAGCATGGGGTCTGGCATGGATTCACATGCTCATGAATAAAGAATACATAGCAGTACACACATGCACAACCACGGGAGGTGGCAAAGGCTCAACATTAAGCATTACATCAAACTCAACATTAAGCAATTCTTACCTCCTCACCAGGCTCACCTCAGGCGAACAGGTTGCGCAGCACTGCTTGGCCGACCCTGGACTCCTCCCTGGAATCCCGATCGACGCAGTAGAACTTTGTGAAGGTGTGCGTCGACCTCCACGTAGCAGCCCT
This sequence comes from Ambystoma mexicanum, assembly GCF_040938575.1. NCBI lineage: Eukaryota > Metazoa > Chordata > Amphibia > Caudata > Ambystomatidae > Ambystoma > Ambystoma mexicanum. The sequence continues at coordinate 667,752,936 of NC_090933.1, read as the reverse complement.
GCATATGTCCAGCAGGGGCACACCAGAAAGGAACGCTGTGGTAGCTGCGATCGCTCTGGTGGAATGGGCTCTCGGACGGCCAGGCAGCGGTCGGTTTGCCAACCGATGACAGTACATGATACAGCCGGAGAGCCATCTGGAAATGGAAGCCTTCGAGAGAGCCTTCCCCTGATTGACAGGTCCAAAGTTCACAAAGAGTTGTGACGTCTTCCGAAAACCCTTCGTGCGGTCCACGTAGAACTTCAGCGCTCTAGCTACATCCAGCGAGTGCAAAGTCCTCTCAGCCGGCGACGAAGGCGACGGGAAGAACACAGGTAACACCAAGGGTTCGTTGAGATGGAAGTCCGACGGTACCTTGGGCATGAAGGAGGGGTGCGTCCTGAGCACTACCCTCGTGTCGTGGAAAGTCAAGTACGGGGCCTTGCAGGAAAGGGCCTGGATCTCTCCCACTCGTCGTGCTGAGGTGATGGCCACAAGAAAAGCTGTTTTCCACGATAGAAACTTCAACGGGGCCGAGTGCAGAGGCTCGAACGGAGGTCCCATGAGCTTGGTCAGCACCACGTTGAGCTCCCACGCCGGGGCCGGAGCCTTCACCGGCGGGAACGATCTGAACAGTCCCTTCATGAACTCTTTCACCAGACGATGAGACCACAAGGACGTCCGCCCCGTGGTTCTGGTGTATCGGGAGATCGCAGCAAGATGAATCTTGATGGACGCGTGTGCCAAACCAGCTTTGGCCAGCGTCAGCAGGTACGGCAGTACTTGGGGGGCCGTAATCCGTAGAGGGTTAATCTTCTGTGCGTGGCACCAGACAGAGAACCTCTTCCATTTGTGTCCGTAGCATTTAAGAGTCGAGGACGCCCTGGCCTTTGCAAGAACCTCTCTGCAATCGGCCGGTATGTCGTATCCTCCAAACTCTAGCGCTGCAGGAGCCAGGCCTGCAAGTTCAGCGACTTCGGGTCGTGGTGGAGGATGGCGCCTCCTTCCCTGGAGAGTAGATCCGCGTCCGCCGGCAGCTTGATCGGCGGGGACGCTGACAAGTCCAGAAGGTCCGGGAACCATATCTGCCTCGGCCACGCAGGTGCGACGAGGATCATCCTGCACCGTGACCTCTTGAGCTGGATGACGAGCCGGATTAGCAGAGGCAAGGGAGGGAACGCGTAGAGGAACAGGCCCTCCCAGGGGAACGAGAAAGCATCGCCCATGCTCCTCGTCTGGGGAAACCTGCTGGCGAACCTCCGGCACTTGGTGTTCGTCGCCGTCGCGAACAGGTCAATCTGGGGTGTGCCCCACCGTCGGAAGAGGCGATCCACCAGATCCTGCCGTAGTTCCCACTCGTGGCACGAGCGCAGCTCCCTGCTGAGTGAGTCGGCGATGGTGTTTTTTATCCCTGCCAGATGAAACGGCACCAGAAAAATCCCTTGGGCAACGGCCCAATGCCACAGGTCCTGCGCCTCCTTGGACAGCGCTGGGGACCTGGTTCCGCCCTGTTTCCTGATGTAAAACATGGTGGTGGTGTTGTCGGTGAAGATCCTCACCACCTTGCCCTTGAGGGACGGAAGGAAGGCCCTGAGGGCCCAAAACACTGCACGGAGCTCCAGGACGTTGATATGTAGGGACTTCTCCGTCGGGAGCCAGAGTCCCCTTGCGTGCAGATTTTCGGTGTGCGCTCCCCACCCTTCCAGGGAGGCATCCGTGGTCACAGTCTCCTGGTGGGCTGGGGTCTGGAAGTCCATGCCCGCCGTCAGATGCGCGCGGGTGCCCCACCACCGTATCGCTCGTCGGAAACTCTCGTCGAGCTTGATCCTTTCCTCGAAGCTGCCCGTCGTCTGGATCCAGCGCGCATCCAGGAATTCTTGCAACGGGCGCATCCGGAGCCTGCACATGGGAATGAGGTAGATGCAGGAAGACATCATCCCGAGGAGGGACTTGATGGACCTCACTTTGGCCGCGTCGGCCACCAACATCCGTTGCACCTTGCCCAAGATGGTCCTGGTCCTCTCCTCCGACGGGGAGGCCAGAAGGGACACTGTCGAGCCTGGCTCCCAGAAACAGTGCGACTTGCGCGGGCACCAGGTGGGATTTGGCGTAGTTCACGGAGAATCCCAGGTCCGTGAGGAGTTGGACGGTCCTTGCCGTGTGGACCACGGCGAGCTCCCTCGTCTTGGCTCGGATGAGCCAGTCGTCCAGGTAGGGGTAGACGTGGATCCCTCGCGGCGCAGCTGCGCCGCCACCGGTGCGAGGCACTTGGTGAATACCCTGGGTGCCGACCGTAGTCCGAAGGGAAGGGCTTTGAACTGGTAATGACGCCCTTGGACCACGAATCTGAGGAATTTGCGGTGCCCCTTTAGGATGGGAATGTGGAAGTAGGCATCCTCCAAATCCAACGACGATAGGAAGTCTCCTTCCTCCAGCTGACCCAGGACGTGCTGGAGGGTGACCATCCGGAACTTCTGCGCCTTGATGAACTTGTTCAGACGTCGCAGGTCCAGGATGGGGCGCCATCCTCCCGTCTTCTTCTTCACGAGGAAGTATCTCGAGTAGACTCCGGAGCCCCGAAGCCTCTTTGGGACGAGTTCGATGGCGCCCTTTCTGAGCATCGCCTTTACCTCCAGGAGAAGTTGAGGGACGTGAAGTTCTTTCCTGGCCACGGGGGGGACGCGCGGGCACCTTCTTTGAAACTCGAGCGCGTGGCCCCGGGCCAGGGCGTCCAGCACCCAACGGTCGGTGGAGATGGACTCCCACACGCTGACGAAGCCCGCCAGCCGGCCTCCCACCGGGGTGCTTCGGTGGGGGCCCGACCCCACGGCCGGTTCAATCCTGCTTGGACGCGGCCTTGCCGCCTTGACCTCCTTGGCGACGACGGCGGGGTCCGCTAGACTTGCCTCGTCCTCTGTAGGCCTCTTGCGACGACGAGCGGGCCGCTTGACGGTAGGAAGCGAAACCGCCGCCGGAACCTTTGGAGGCGCCCTTGCCTCCGCCGCTCCGAAAGGGCGTCCGTCGTTGCAGGACTCCGAGGGCCCGGGCCGTCTCAGTATCCGCCTTGATGGCCTGAAGGGAATCGTCCACTGTCTTCCCAAACAGGTTGTTCCCGTCGAAGGGCATGTCCAGGACTCTGGTCTGGACGTCCTGCCGGAAATCCGTAGCTTTGAGCCATCCACGACGTCGAAGGCAAACGCCGTTGCCCAGCTGGCGGAACCCGGTGTCGGCGATGTCCGTCGCCACGGTGATGGCGTGGTCCGAGGCCACCTCACCTTCCTGCAGGATCTCAAGGGCCTCCGCCCTCTTGTCGTCCGGCAGAAAATCCAGCAGGGGAGCTATCATGAAGGCAGTAAAGGCAGAAAGAGTGTTCGTCCTCCTTGAAGACGTTCTGCAGCTGGCATCCAGGGCAGACCCTGAACAGCTTTCCGGGCGTCGAGCTTCCCTTCTCCTGGGCCATCTCCGAGACCGGGCCTGAGAAGCTTCTGGATTCCTCCGAAGTGTAGCTCGACGAAATCTTCACCCTTGAGGGGCACAGATGAATCCGACACGGGTCCCCGTTGATCGGATGTAGGATCGGTGGAGCTTGAGGCTCTTTGACCGAAAGAATCGAAGTTTTTTGTGAAAAAAGCGCGAAAAATAGCACTAACGCTCGAGAGCAATAGCACGAGGATCCCAACACATGAACGTGCGGTAAAAATCTGAAGATGGCTGCCAGAGGCGGTGCTTAGGTAGAGGGCAGTCATTGGCTGTGGTCAGTATGACGCAGAGACCAGTGATTGGTTATTACTACGAAAGACAGATCAGAAACGAAACTGATACTGGTTTTTTCTTTACCGAGGATTCCCAGCCTGACGACGGGGAGTATTCATGAGCATGTGAATCCATGCCAGACCCCATGCTGGAGAATGTACTTATTATGAGGGTCTAGAAAGTAAATGATTATGTAAGATTGTCTGCAATGCATATAGAGGGCGCTAGAGCGCGACCAAGATGTCCGCTCTGGTGTGAGCTCCGTCAGCGCACCAACAAATCCTGCAACGATCACGGACCCGGGGGCCACCAGACCCCACCCAGAGGTGGGAAAACCATTCCAACATGAGACGCACCAGCCGACGCCCCCCCGAAGTCGAGAGACTGCCTGTAGCTGCCTGCCCGAGACCGTGACGGAGGGGGAGAAGGCCCTGACCAGCTGCGTCCCGCGGCAGCATCCAAACGCAGCGCCTCGGGCGTTTATAACTACATCAGACGCAGCCTGGGCGGCGATTCGCGGGCGGGGGGCGGCCAAAGGACCCGCGGCCCCCTCGAGACCACAAGTGGGAGCCCAGACCATCGGTCCGTGACCCCGGGGGTCCACATCCAACGAGCGCAACCGGCGGTCTCCGGCCTGCACGGCACCCCGCACAGCAACCCATGGAGGAGACCAGTATCGGCGGCCTCGCCTGCAGAGACAGTAGCCGGCAGCAGCGCTGACAACAGGCGCCGGGGAAACGGCCCACCCCAACTTGCTTCCAGCGGGTCTGGGGGCCATCCAGCTCCCCAGAGGTGAGGCGGTCGTCCCTGGGCGGTACGCGGGGGCCGCTGGGGCCGGGGAACACCCGCAGAGGCTTGGCGGGTAGGAGGCACGGGGTGAAGGAACCCCGCCCCAGCTGTGTGGTGGGACAGAAACCATATAAAGAGAGGCGGCCGGTCCGGCGGACCACCCGCACCCTCCCCCAACCAGAGGGAGCCCCCGGCGGCCACCCGGTGCACGGCAGGCCCTGGAGCGGCCAGGCTGTGGAACCGCCTGGGGGGCCACCGCCTCGCCGCACAGCAATACCAACAGGCAGCAGCAGACTTCCAACACCCCGGGCGGGCCTCCCCCTCTCCACACTCAGCAGCATAAAGGACGAGCAGGCCCAGTGTCCTTAGCAAAGCCCAGAGCATAACAACAAAGCCGGAGCCAGGCATCGGGCCACCCCCCCCACGCGCCTCTCAGGCACTTCTAGAGGGAGCACGGTACGGGAGGCAGCACCTCCACCGCACCCATTGGTCTTAATAAGGGCAGAGCAACAACGGTGTGTTGACCAAAACCTGGGGTTTGTTGGAGACACTGCCAGACCAGACAGCCCCTGCAGGGTTCCCCTGCGGCAGCAGCGGGCTACGTGGTCCACTAAGTATCCCCTCAGGAGAGCAGTGGATAAAAGGACGACGCCTGTCATTACCTCAACAAACTCAAATCAAGCACAACAAAATTATCAAGATGGGGAAAACGGACAAGTCACAGCGGAAGCTCACACTTGAAGCTGGAGCTAGAGTAAAAACCCCAAAAGCAAACGAGAGGCAAGAGAACCCTGAAGAGGTCATGACCCTAGACGAAAAGCACGCTCACAATACAGACATTAAAGAAATCCTTCTCGAATTAAAAGCAGGGATTGGCAACATAGACAGCAAGCTTGACTCCCTGTGCACCAAAGTCGATCAGCTTCAACACCGTCTGGACAAACATGGGGACAGGCTAGACACTGCCGAACAACGAATTTCCGACGTAGAATATAACGTGTCCTCCATGTCTACCAAGGTGGCAACATTGGAAACACATGAAAGCTGTCATGGCCAAAAACGAAGATCCCGAAGGGCGATCACGCCGAACAACATCTGGATAAGTGGGGTAAGAGAGCAGCAAAACACAAGGAAAATGGAAGACTTTGTCGAGACCCTCTGCAGAGACCCGTTTGGAGACCCCACATTGTCCATCCTTTTCGTAGTGGAGCGGGCTCACAGGGTACCAACCAGCCGACCCGTTCCAGGAGTAGCTCCTCGCCCAATAGTAGCAAAACTGCTCAATTATAAGGACTGGGATACAATCCTCCGCCTTGCAAGGGAGAAAGGAAACCTGCAGTACGACGGGGATAACATCCAATTCTTTCCCGACTTCTCCCCCGCGGTCCAGGCGCTACGCAGGACATTCACCGGGGTGAATCGCAGCTGCAGGACAACAAACTGAAGTATTCCATGCTATATACTGCCAAATTACGAATTCAACACGACGGCAAGTCACAATTTTTCAACACTCCAGAGGAGGCAAATCTGTTTCTCGATAAGGTGAGGTGCAGACAGAAAATCAACAATCCACAACCACAAAGGAGAGAGCAAGCTAACTGAAATCCGCCGTGAAGCCCAGCTATACACATCAACAGGCTGGTCTGCGCCGCTCAAATAGACACACCGGATTCCGAAACCCACACTAGCATCTGAGGTGCACTGGACCTTGGAAGTTCCCTAGCGCCCCAAGCGCAGCCAAGTTATGTTGGGGAATTCTGGGAGGGGAAAGCTGATGGGCGAGTTGGGGGTTGCCCATGATCGGGAGGGAAACCGTTTAATGTTATGGAAGTGTGCTTGCCTGCGGCCCGAACCCCCACCACCACCTGGAGACACCCAACGGAAACACTGAAGCCTGCTCTCAGCTGAGATAACGAGATCCCAGAAACAACATAAATGGGACACCACATGACATGCTGAATCAACGGACCGGCCCAAAACAGATCCAAAATTCAACTATCCACAACATTTAAGCTAGCCACGTGGAACATTAGAGGGGGCAATAACCCGACTAAAAGAAGAAAAATGACAATACCTCAGGAGACACAAAGTGGACATCGCCCTGGTTCAGGAAACTCATCTCCTTCCCGCAACAGAGAATCGATGGGCCTGTGACTGGGGCTGCCACAGGTACTTTGCGTCTTATTCCACATACGCCAGGGGAGTGGCAATACTCATAAACAGAACTCTGAAGTTCAAACTGCTCGCAATCAAAAGGGATGATAAAGGGAGGTCACTCCTGGTAAATGGTATTCTGGACAACACAGAATGTATCATTATAAACTCCTACGGTCCGAACACGGACGGATACAATAACTTTGACTGGGTTATGACACACCTAGGAGAATCAGGATCCGCAACAATCATTTGGCCAGGCAACATGAACACCACACTCGACCCTCGAAAAGACAGATCACACACGACCTCCCCCACTGCTTCCAAAGCTGCTCTCCAAGTTCTTGAAATCTGCAGAGCGTACGACCTCGTGGACATCTGGAGACACCAACATGGCGAGTCCAGAGACTAATTTCACTCCTGGGTCCACCAAACTAGCTCCCACCTGGACTACATCCTAGTGTCCGCACACAGCCAGGCCCAATGGACCAATAGTTAAATACTGCCCAGATCCTTGTCAGACCACTCGGCGGTTACAGTTGAATATGCCCCACCATATCCGTCAGATGGGAGGAGACACTGGAGGTTCAAGCCCGGGTCACTACAGGATCAGGTTTTTGCAGATGAACTCCGCACAGAAATCATAACGTTCCTTGAAATCAACCAGTGCTCAGTGACATCCGTCGGGACCCTGTGGGAAGCCCTGAAATGCTACGTCAGGGGGGATCTGTCTAACCAAAGAACAAGGCATCTTGAAGCTCATTAAAAGAAAACTGTCACATAGCGAGACCCGCCTAAAAGAGCTCTAACAATTACATGAAACGTCGCCGGAACCACAGGTATTGGCGTCATTGAAGACGGAACTGGACAAGTTCAGAGCAGCAGCAGACGGAGAACTAAAATTCTTATCGCACGGCCACCGCGTCTGCCAATATGGAGAAGGACAGAAACCAGGATCCCTCCTAGCGAGGCTGATCGCGGCGGACCGCAAGCCCACACAGATCGAACAAATCCGAAACCCCCAGGGCACCCTAGTACATACCGATAAAGACATAGCAGAAACTTTTCATATTTTCTACCAAAACCTATACAGCACCAAATTCAATGCCACCTAGGAGGACCTGTCCCGCTACTTGGCAGATATAGAATTATACTGGGTAGACGCCACGCTAAGAGAACCCCTAAACGCACCAATCAAGACAGAAGAAATTCTCCAGGCCATTAAAGACCTACCAGGCACCAAGTTCCCAGGGCCCCGACGGGCTGATAGGCGAGTTCTACAAAGCGTACGCTCCCATTCTCGCCCCATTCCTACAACAGGTATATGAGGAGGCACTTGAATCCGGATCACTACCCCCGACCCTCTGAGAGGCCAACATGATACTACTTCACAAAGCCAATAAACCCCCTGAAGAATGCGGCTCTTACAGACCAATATCACGGATTAACTTCGATAACAAAATACTAGCCAAGATGCTAGCATCCAGGCTTATCCCCCTTATGCCCGTGTCGGTACTGGCGGACCAAGCAGGATTTGTGCCAGGCCGCAATACCAAGTTCGGTATAAGACGCATGTTCGGGGTCATGGAGGCGTTGGACCCCTCGCTTCAAGCGGTGGCGGTCCTCTTGGACGCCGAATAGGCGTTCGATTCCATTGAATGGACATTTCTCTTTGAAATCCTTCAGAGAAGGGTCTCGGGAAGAGATTCCTCAAACTAACAGCCCTATTGTATAACCAACCCTGCTCCCATATAATCCTAGGGAAAACCAGATCGACGGCAATCAACCTCCAGAGAGGAACAAGGCAGGGGTGCCCAATCTCCGCCCTGCTCTTTGCACTGGTGATGGAGCCCCTCGCCTCAGATCTTCGGGCTAGAGATTCAGAAAGGCCTGTCCTTCGGCCCCCATAAATTAATAATCTACCTATACGCATATGATATTGCCCTTTACATAAGAGATCCGTCAACAAACCTGAATCCGATAATTCGTGATATAATAAAATTTGGCAATTTCTCAGGCCTAAAAATAAACCACAGTAAGTCAGTGGTATTCCCACTCACCCCAGAGACCCAAGAATTTCAAGACGACTATGGCTTTCAATGGGAACACACAAATGTGCACTACCAGGGGATTCAACTGGCCAGAGACCACCAGACATTGTTTCAAGACAACTACGGTAAAGTTATACAATCACTGCAGGGGAAATCACTACCACTTACCCTATGGGGCCGGGTGTCATTGGTAAAAATGGTGATACGCCCCAAACTTCTGTACTTATTCATAAATCTCCCGCTACTAGTCCCCCAAAAACAGCTACAACATATCAGGAGCATAATCCTGGAACTTCTCTGGGCGGGCAAACCAGCCGGAATAGCCTACACAGCACTCATCCAGCCGGTAAACAAAGAAGGCATGGCACTCCCCGATGTGGAGCGCCATTACTGGGCAGCTCAAGCCAAATTCCTGGGGCACTGGTACGCCACACAATTCATCTGTCCCCATGTCTAACTAGAGCGAGCCTTGGCATCTCCTAATCTGCTTAGAGCAGCTATTTTAAATCCACATCTCTCCACCATAGCAATATGAAGAAAAAAAACATTTAAAAAAAAAATAGTGCTGAAATGAAAGATTCAGACCAGGTTCTCCCCCCTGCTACCGGTAAAATTAATTCCCGGAGTCCCAACAGTCTACCTGAATTGGGTTGACAAGCTAAACTAGGCGACCTCTACATCGAAGGGCACTTCCTCACCCCCCAACAAGACAAAACCTGCAGAGCCTCCACCTCCCTAGGTACATTTATCTACTTTCGCCTCAGAGGCACCCTACAAACCTTACTGCCCACGTTTCCACAACAACCCACGACGTGGCAACTACTCCACGGGGTCATCCAATCACAAGGGGAGGGGAGGCTGGTCTCGATGCTATACAAGTCCCTACTAACAGACACAGTCCCGAACCTGACAACATCTAAAGTGAGATGGGAAAGAGCCCTCTGGACCTCAATTCCAGATGAAGATTGGGACTATATCCTGGCACTGTCCCAAAAGGTATCACTAAACACCAGATATAAACTAATCCACCTAAAATACATTCACCAGGCATACCACGCCCCTGCTAGAATCCACCACTGTCACCCCGCAACCCCCCCCACAATGCGGCCGCTGCGGTGCACCTTTGGCAGACTTTCTCCACCTCGCATGGGCCTGCCCAGCAATGCAGCATTTTTGGGGAGCGATACTAGAAAAGACGGCCGCAATAGTAGATACACCCATTGTACCCGACTCCAAGATTACTGGGGTTTACCAAACACTTCCCCCTACAACTCGCAAACTATGAGGACTGCTGCTACTACTGGCACGTAGAAGAATTGCGATGACGTGGGGAAAGGGGCCCACACCGACCACACAGCAGTGGCTGAAAGACATCTCATACTGCCAAGACACAAACTAATTTCATCAAACTATTACCCCTACACGCTCGACCACCAGACATATGGGGCCCATATATCGCTCACTTGCTCTCCACCGAAGATAATGACTCCTCTCGAGGCACGACCCCAGAACCTGTTTGTTTTGAGTAAATACCAAAAATAAAGTTTAAAAAAGAAAATTTAAAAAAAAGATTGTTTGCAATGCGACATTGTGAAGTATCCTACTGAACATATTATGCTACGTTTCTTTCACATAGAAAGAAGCAAATATTTCTCCTGCATTACCATGTACAACAAAATCAACTTGTACCCCCAATGATACATCAATCACAAGTACTCATTTCCACTTCAATGGTATTGTGTCACCATATCACAAAAAGCGATACACTGCCTATACACTATGTATAATTACTATAGACAAATTATAATGGTTGTTACCAAAGGCCTAATTCCTGCTTCCCCCCTGGTCGCAGTGGTGAGATAATCCTGGGTCAATGACGGCGAAGCACCAGTAGAGGGACGTGGACATGCGAGGACCAGTGCAAAACACTGACAATGTAACTGCCAATGGCAAAACAGAGGAACAATAACGCTGAGACCCAACAGGCTGGATGCATCTTAAGACTGCAAAAGGGAAGAGCAGCCCCAAAAAAAAAACGCTCAACATCTACGCTGTACTCCTCCCGCCCCAAAAGCCCAAAGACAAGACGACTACGAAGGGCGATGATGGAAGGTGTGTGGGCGAGCCAGACAATCAGATCCTTCTGGCAATAGCAGAGCTGAGAACAACTTTACGCACCAAAAACAATCAAGTAATAGTGGATGTTGGGATGTTGAGACAAAATGTGTGTAAATTGGCAGAGAGGACAGAACTGGAATCTCAACAGAAGGACACCAAGGCGAAGGCACAGGATAACAGTGCCCAGATCCACATACTTCAACAGAAAGTCAATCACCTGGAGAGTAGAGCAGAAGACATGGAGGGGAGGGCACGTAGGAACAACGTGCACATAGTCGACCTTCCAGAAGGCGAAGCGGGCACTGACCCCCATGACCTATATTGAAAATGTATTTTTGCAAGACATCAGGCCCGGGCATCTCTCTCAAGGATTCACGACAGAAAGGGCACATAGGGCGCTCATCAGAAAACCACCGCCAAGGCGCTCCACCACACCCGAATAGCGAAAGTCTTAAACTACAAAGACTGAAAGAAGATCTTATACTACTCCAGACAGGTCAGCACATTGGAGAGGGCATGCGCAAACCTGGCGGTATACCCCGATTACACTTTCCTAGTCCAGAAAAGTAGGGCGCAGTTCACCTCTACTAAAGCCAGGCTCTGTGACGCTGGTCTGAAATACATGCTAATGTACCCTGGGAGACTGAAAGTCCAGCATAAAAACTGCACCCTATTATTTGACGTCCCGAAGAGGTGCAGGAATGTATGGATAGAGAAGGGATCAACTCGCATACCGAGAAAGACTCCCCACCAAATAAACGCATGGATGCTTTGAAAGTGGGCACAGGCAGCAGTTGACGACGTGCTTGGCCCGACGTGCTACGGTCATGCACCCAACAATCTAGGCACTGGCCACAACCACCATATCACAACTTGCCCTTAACTTCCCAATTCAAATGCCATCTGAAGACATCAAAATAGACCGCCAAC